>NC_064643.1:114866729-119866729 GCF_023864345.2 Schistocerca serialis cubense | reverse complement strand
CAAATAACCTACAAATTTAATCTTGCATTCTTCCTACTGTACTGTATCCGCACAGTAAGTAAGACTTCGTCATTTGCTGTCCTTCCCTGTTGTTATTGTTGTTGTTGTGGTCTTCAGTGCTGAGACTGGTTTGATGCAGCTGTCCATGCTACTCGATCCTGTGCAAGCTTCTTCATCTCCCAGTACTTACTGCAACCTACATCCTTCTGAATCTGCTTAGTGTATTCATCTCTTGGTCTCCCTCTACGATTTCTACCCTCCACGCAGCCCTCCAATGCTAAATTTGTGATCCCTTGATGCCTCAGAACATCTCCTACCAACCGGTCCCTTCTTCTTGTCAAGTTGTGCCACAAACTCCTCTTCTCCTCAATTCTATTCAATACCTCCTCATTAGTTATGTGATGGACCTATCTAATCTCCAGCATTCTTCTGCAGCGCCACATTCCGAAAGCTTCCATTCTCTTCTTGTCCAAACTATTTATCGTCCATGTTTCACTTCCATACATGCCTACACTCCGTACAAATACTTTCAGAACAGTGACACTTAAATATATACTCGATGTTAACAAATTTCTCTTCTTCAGAAACGCTTTCCTTGCCATTGCCAGTCTACATTTTATATCCCCTCTACTTCGACCATCATAAGTTATTTTGCTCCCCAAATAGCAAAAATCCTTTACTACGAAAAGTGTCTTATTTCCTAATCTTATTCCCTCAGCATCACCCGACTTAATGCGACTACATTCCATTATCCTCGTTTTGCTTTTGTTGATGTTCATCTTATATCCTCCTTTCAAGACACTGTCCATTCCGTTCAACTGCTCTTCCAAGTCCTTTGCTGTCTCTGACAGAATTACAATGTCATCGGCTAACCTCAAAGTTTTTATTTCTTCTCCATGGATTTTAATGGCTACTCGGAATTTTTCTTTTGTTTCCTTTACTGCTTGCTCAATATACAGATTGAACAACATCGGGGAGAGGCTACAACCCTGTCTCACTCCCTTCCCAACCGCTGCTTCCCTTTCATGCCCCTCGACTCTTATAACTCCCATCTGGTTTCTGTACAAATTGTAAATAGCGTTTCGCTCCCTGTGTTTTACTCCTGCCACCTTCAGAATTTGAAAGAGAGTATTCCAGTCAACATTGTCAAAACCTTTCTCTAAGTCTACAAATGCTAGTAACGTAGGTTTGCCATTCCATAATCTTTCTTCTAAGATAATTCGTAGGGTCAGTATTGCCTCACGTGTTCCACCATTTCTACGGAATCCAAACTGATCTTCCCCGAGGTCTGCTTCTACCAGTTTTTCAATTCGTCTGTAAAGACTTCGCTTTAGTTTTCTGCAGCTGTGACTCATTAAACTGATAATTCGGTAATTTTCACATCTGTCAACACCTGATTTCTTTGGGATTTGAATTATTATATTCTTGTTGAAGTCTGAGGGTATTTCGGCTGTCTCATACATCTTGCTCACCAGGTGGTTGAGTTTTGTCAGGACTGGCTCTCCGAAGGCCGTCAGTAGTTCCAATGGAATTTTGCCTACTCCTGGGGTCTTGTTTCGACTCAGGTCTTTCAGTGCTCTGTCAAACTCTTCACGCAGTATCGTATATCCCATATCATCTTCATCTGCATCCTCTTCCATTTCCATAATATTGTCCTCAAGTAGATCGCCCTAGTATAGGCCCTCTATATACTCCTTGCACCTTTCTGTTTTCCCTTCTTTGCTTAGAACTGGGTTTCCATCTGAGCACTTGATATTCATACAAGTGGCTTTCTTTTCTCCAAAGGTTTCTTTAATTTTCCTGTAGGCAGTATCTATCTTACCCCTAGTGAGATAAGCCTCTACATCCTTACATTTGTCCTCTAGCCATCCCTGCTTAGCCATTTTGCACTTCCTGTCTATCTCATTTTTGAGGCGTTTGTATTCCTTTTTGCCTGCTTCATTCACTGCCTATATTTACTCCTTTCATCAATTAAATTCAATATTTCTTCTGTTACCCAAGGATTTCTACTAGCCCTCGTCTCTTTACCTACTTGATCCTCTGCTGCCTTCACTACCTCATCCCTCAGAGCTACCCATTCTTCTTCTACTGTATTTCTTTCCCCCATTCCTGTCAACTGTTCCCTTATGCTCTCCCTGAAATTCTGTACAACCTCTGGTTTAGTCAGTTTATCCAGGTCCCATCTCCTTAAATTCCCACCTTTTTGCAGTTTCTTCAGTTTAATCTGATACCTTCTAGTATCTCCAGGATTCTTCCATGTATACAACCTTCTTTTATGATTCTAGAACCAAGTGTTAGCCATGATTAAGTTATGCTCTGTGCATAATTCTACCAGGTGGCTTCCTCTTTCATTTCTCACCCCCAAACCATATTCACCCACTATGTTTCCTTCTCTCCCTTTTCCTACTCTCGAATTGCAGTCGCCCATGACTATTAAATTTTCGTCTCCCTTCTGTACCTGAATAATTTCTTTTATCTCATCATACATTTCATCAATTTCTTCATCATCTGCAGAGCTAGTTGGCATATAAACTTATACTACTGTAGTAGACGTGGGCTTCGTATGTACCTTGGCCACAATAATGCGTTCACTATGCTGTTTGTAGTAGCTTACCCGCATTCCTATTTTCCTATTCATTATTAAACCTACTCCTGCATTATCCCTATTTGATTTTGTATTTATAACCCTGTATTCACCTGACCAAAAGTCTTGTTCCTCCTGCCACCGAACCTCACTAATTCCCACTATATCTAACTTTAACCTATGCATTTTCCTTTTGAAATTTTCCAACCTACCTGCTTGATTAAGGGATCTGACATTCCACGCTCCGATCCGTAGAACGCCAGTCTTCTTTCTCCTGATAACGACATCCTCTTCAGTAGTCCCCGCACGGAGATCCGAATGGGGGACTATTTTACCTCCGGAATATTTTACCCAAGAGAGCGCCATTATCATTTAACCATACAGTAAAGCTGCATGCTCTCGGGAAAAATTACGGCTGTAGTTCCCCTTGCTTTCAGCCGTTCGCAGTACAAGCACAGCAAGGCCGTTTTGGTTAGTGTTACAAGGCCAGATCAGTCAATCATCCAGACTGTTGCCCTGCAACTGCTGAAAAGGCTGCTGCGCCTCTTCAGGAACCAAACGTTTGTCTGGGATCTCAACAGATACCCATCCGGTGTGGTTGCACCTACGGTACGGCCATCTGTATCGTTGAGGCACGCAAGCCTCCCCACCAACGGCAAGGTCCATGGTTCCTTGTGTTGGTATTTTAACGATCAATCTATTTACAAGATAAGATAGTGAGCTGCAGCATGTCGTACTTTACAGAGAACAGACTGTCACTTAACTGCAACAAAACTCTTCGCATACAACTTTAACAGGGAAAATTCATCATCACAGTGCGATTTAATGATCATTATAGTCGTACATTTTATAGTTGGGCTGAAGATAGACGACAACTCCACCAGGATCATGAACAGGAAGCAAGCGTTGCTGTCTTCAGCACAAGAACAACTTCTAGGGTCAGTGACGCTTAAACGCAAAACATTATTTACTTTTTACTTTACAGGTAAGTTCTATGACCCTGTTGTAACGTATTTTGGGAGCTTTGAAAAAGAATATTTCTGTCACAGATAAAAAATATAAGTTATTAAATTTTTCGATTCGTTTCGTAACACTCACTCAACAGTAATTAAAATATTTGACACAATTTCATTAGGACATGTTTAAAGTATTTTCTACAACATTTATGGCCGTGGCAGTATGCTGTACAGTCAGTAGTAGGTATTCTTTGGATCACGGACGAAACGCTGTGCGGATCCTGCCCCGCCGTCACCCAGAGTTCAATGTGGTGGAAGTAACAGGGAGTGTGGCGACCCCTGTGTTCGTGCGACGTGAGCACTAAAGGGTACGAACGAAGAGTTATGTGCAAGAAGTGTGACCGTGGGAACGGCAACGAGCTATTACTTGTTATGGCAAGTAGATTGTAACAAAATTAAAGTCTGTACTGGTGGAGCCAGGGAGGACGGCGGTCTTAATGTGGCTTATTAAATAAAATTTTTTAAATTAAAAAGCGTTTAATGACAAGATCGCAATTTTCCTATTAAAGTACGGCAGCTACTTTTGGTTGCTATCTACAACCATCTTGCGATCGTTCAGACTGTAAAAGAGCGGTGAGTCTGCTTTGGAAGGCAATGGCATATATTCGTAAATACCAAGAAGATGACAGTACGTACTTTAAAAACCTCAACGTGAGCAAGCCATGTTGTACACAGAATGTCCCAGGACGACGCTAATAATGAAAGAAAATGTAACTGGCCATTTTTCTTTATTACTGTCATCCTGTGGGATTATGGTTCAAATGGTTCAAATGGCTCTGAGCACTATGGGACTTAGCTTCTGAGGTCATCAGTCGCCTAGAACTTAGAACTAATTAAACCTAACTAACCTAAGGACATCACACACACATCCATGCCCGAGGCAGGATTCGAACCAGCGACCGTAGCGGTCGCGCGGTTCCAGACTGTAGCGCCTAGAACCGCTCGGCCACACCAGCCGGCGGGATTATGGTCTCCAACCAGGTTTGATCGCGGTGACTTGACGTAATTATTTCGTACTTGTTCTTTCAGCGTAAGTTTTATTTCCATAAACACTCATTACTGACAAAATTCAGAAATACATATAGCTACAAAGAATAGTTTTAAACTCACTAAACCAAGTAACTGGAAAAATGAGGCACTAGGCTTTAGTGTTCCCAGCCAGCATTGGGAAGGGAACTGCAAGAAATGGACATTTTCAGTACGGTAGAGCGCAGAATGCCAATGCTCACACTGGCAAATAGAGCTGCAACCTTCAGTGGGCCACACAACACAGAAATTGGACAGTAGCTGGCTGGAGATGTGCAGTATGCTCTTAGGACTCGCGACTTTACCCATTTTCAAACGATACGAAGCATCGATTACACCAACAGCCCAGTGACATAAACCGCCACGTGTGGATGTTGTAGTTAAGTCCGGAGCTAATTTTCTGATGTTTAGACGGTTTTCCGTACCATTAACTAGGTCCATTCATTTCGTTTACCGTAAACTTGAAGCAGAATGGTCATTTCAACATTCTCGGTGCTGAAGCGTTGCCCTTTCTTCTACATCTTGATAATGGGTACGCTGCGGACACTCTCAAGATGAAGCTGGCGTGTTGGCAGGGCTACACACATACATTGCTCGTTTGGCTACCTCTCGCCCTTCGAGTGGTCCACTAAATCACTCGATCTTAATAACACGGAAAATACCTGCGACGGTTTGGAACAGTGGATAAAACGCACCAGTCAACATTCCGCAATTTGGTAGCTTTAGAGGATCTAATCACAGATGAGAGGCATCAAAAGGATATTGTATCGAGGCCGTTATCAAGGCTAGATCCGGCGTTACATGATGTATCTTGGTGGTGATTAATTTTTTGGTCAATGTTCTTATTTACTACGGCACTGTGGACCATTCTACGCTATGCAGTACCGTCGTTTCATCAGCGTCCATAGACTTTGAAAAATTTCATTAAGATACTGTGACAGAACAGTCACAAATTGTCTATCGGCCTCTGTCTCGGATTCTTGGGCCGACGTTTGTTTCACGATTTTTCTGACGTTTCGCCAGGACGAGTGGCTGGTATTGTCAAAGCTTCACCCTCCATTGCTGGTGGTGGACTGGATTCGAGCTCGCGCCCGCAGAGTATATGTACCCGGCGCGCCAGGGTCCAACGGCTTTTCCGTGGTCTTTACCGCTGCGTTTGTGCCCCTGCTACTTGCAACAATCGTTCTATGCAGAGCGGGAATCCAGGATCCGTTCACTTTGAGGTTTTTGTCTTTCTTGTTGAAGCTATTCTCGTATTTGTGTATTTCTATAGCTTTCCTGAACAAGCGGGTGCCATGGGTGTTCTCTACGGCAAGAACTTCCTTGCCGGCTAATTTTACTATGTTGTCGGTCTCACATAGCGCGTCCAGCCATGACGATTCTTCACCTGCCCCAAGCTGCAATGTTCAGTGAGTCTGGTGTTGAGTGATCGTCCAGCCATTCCAACACAGACTTTTCCACATGTGCATGGTACGCGGTATATTCCCGACGTTGCAAGGGGTCGGTCCCTTTCCTCCTTTGCCTGTCTGAGGCACTCTTTGATCGTCTTAGTCGGTCTACAGTCTAACGCCGTATCTGCACAGCACACGGTGGATTCTGTTCGAACAGGCACCAACTCTAGTAGGAGATTCCTGAAGTAGATTTAGTACGATTTATCGATTAATATTACAGTGACAACTTCGGCTTTATTATTTTACCTCTGTTTGTCATTGACTGTACTTACATTGTGTTAGCTTGGAGTGAAGTATTCCAATATTGATAATCATTGCTCAGTTTAGACAATGCGTGATTTTGTGGGTAAGCACTAATGAGAAGTGACGCCTTTGCTTATCGACGTGTTGTGCTTATTTTCTCGTCTGGAGTGTTCATCTACTAAATCACTGTTAGTTCAGTCCACTAGTTAAGTCGTCCGTTTGCCAGATGACCGTAGAACTTGTTTAAATTAGTAATTTTCTCTCCAGTAGTTAATTTTAGATCATTTTTACAGTCTCCGTTTCGTTGCGATAGCGCACTATCATTATGTTTGTTATCTTTGCTATCGTTTCTAACGAAGACAGGAGAAAAATATTGTAGCCGATAATTTGGTGCGTAATTCCGCCCTTTGATTTTTTTTCCATTTTCCTAAACTCATGTCCTCACAGTCTTAATGATCCACCTTAAAGATTAGAGGAAAGGTGCATATTCTCTGCGCAGAAGAGGAAGAAAGGAAGAAAACTTTTAACGCCCCGTCGAAGATGATGTCATTATAGGCACAGCACATGCTCGAAATGGGGAGGGGTCCATCCCGGAATTTGTCTTAAGCAGTTTAGGGGAAACCACGAAAAACCTAAAAAATTTTGATGGTTGAGAGTGATTTGAATCACCGTCCTCCCGAATGCTAGCACAGTGTGTCGACCATTGTGCTCTCTCTCTCGGAGGGCTGAACACAAAGAATGTGTTGTCAGAAGGACTGCGGTGTCAATTGGACCATCAACCTCATGGAGGTCGCCGCTCAAATGTTTCCCCATTCTAGCTCTTTCGTCCTGTACATTTACTCACTTCTAGGATTTTTTGTTATAGTATGAACTGGTTAACAGAAACTGCAACATAAGGTCAGTGAATACTGGACAGAAATAGCCGGCCGGAGTGGTCGAGCGGTTCTAGGCGCTGCAGTCTGGAACCGCGCGACCGCTACGTCGCAGGTTCGAATCCTGCCTCGGGCATGGATGTGTGTGATGTCCTTAGGTTAGTTAGGTTTAAGTAGTTCTAAGTTCTAGGGGACTGATGACCTTAGATATAAAGTCCCATAGTGCTCAGAGCCACTAGGAGGTGAAACCGAAAGGCACGCTGGCTGGCGTGAGGTCTGGAACAGTTAAAGGATTTGAGTCTAGCAAATGAAGTACGTAGCTGTTGGAATACTTAACTTTAATCCATAATTGGTGAACATCGGTCTGACCGTACATGCATCACAAGATAAATAGCA
This sequence comes from Schistocerca serialis cubense, assembly GCF_023864345.2. Classification (NCBI taxonomy): domain Eukaryota; kingdom Metazoa; phylum Arthropoda; class Insecta; order Orthoptera; family Acrididae; genus Schistocerca; species Schistocerca serialis. The sequence continues at coordinate 119,859,141 of NC_064643.1, read as the reverse complement.
ATTGATAATGGCGCCTTGCTAGGTCGTAGCAAATGACGTAGCTGAAGGCTATGCTAACTATCGTCTCGGCAAATGAGAGCGTAATTTGTCAGTGAACCATCGCTAGCAAAGTCGGCTGTACAACTGGCGGTGACACCACACTCAACTATTCTGTAGATTCAGTTTCCAATTGCCTAGCCTAGCAAATTTTCAGATTGATAAGAAAAACACCCTTACAGCATACTAGTTTAATTCTGCACCGGATTTCCTTGTATTACTTTAGTCATACGCAGTTCTGTGTTACTTTTTGGATTATGTTATAACAAAGGTAGTGTTCTCACATAATCATTATTAAACTTTTTTGTCCTTAAGGCACTGTTTGAATTATTCAATTATTTATTATTTTCTTCTTCTTTTTCTCTTGCCAATCATTCTTTTATTGTGTACCTGTTTACTTCGTTCTCTACAAACTTTGTGTGGGGTCCTGCCCACTCTTTTCGTATAGAGTGCCTAAAGGATGATGCGTTCTCGGAACGCTATTCAACATTTCAAGCAAATCACGTTAATAGTTTTTATTGCAATAAAGAAGATAGACAATACTTTGAATTTAAGTGGTGTCGCAAGCGATGGGCGACATGGAAACAATCAAACTGCTTTGCTGTATACGAGGTGCGGCTAGAAAAAAACCGGACTGATGCTGGAAAAAACATTTATTTACAATCATTTGCAATTTCATGTTATCTCCTTCAATTTACTCTCCTCCTCGATCTCTACACCGCTCCATACGAATTTTCCACTGTTCATAGCAATGCTGCAGATCATTTTCGGTAAGTCCATACATTACTTCCGTCGCTTTTTCTTTTACTGCTTCAACAGTCTCAAATCTAGTTCCTTTCAAAGCTGACTTGACTTTAGGGAAAAGAAAAAAGTCACAGGGGGCCAAATCAGGTGAGTAGGGTGGATGATCTAAGATGGAAATGTTGTGTTTTGCCAAAAACGTCTTCACTGACAACGCACTGTGAGCTGGGGCATTGTCTTGGTGAAGGATCCATGACTTTTTTCTCCACAAATCGTTCCGTTTTCTCCGTACTCGCTCACGTAGGGTAGCCAGGACACTAATGTAGTAATGCTGATTCACTGTTTGTCGCTCTGGTACCCAATCAATGTGCACAATCCCTTTGATGTCAAAAAAAAAAACAATCATCATTGCCTTGAATTTCGATTTTGACATTCGTGCTTTTTTTTGTCGTGGAGAACCAGGAGTTTTCCAATGCATCGATTGGCGTTTAGTTTCGGGATCGTAAGTAAAAAACCGCGATTCATCGCAAGTAATAACATTTTGTAAGAAGGTGGGATCACTTTCAATGTTTTCCAGGATGTCAGAACAAATCATTCTTCGGCGTTCCTTCTGTTCAATTGTGAGACACTTTGGAACCATTTAGAACACACTTTGTTCATGTTGAAACTTTCATGAAGAATCTGCCTAACACCTTCCTTGTCAACTCCTGTTAACTCAGACACTGCTCTGATTGTTAAACGGCGATCTTGTCGAACAAGTTTACCGATTTTTTCAATGTTTGCATCGGTTTTTGCTGACAATGGTCTGCCAGTTCGAGTGTCATCACTGGTGTCTTCGCGGCCATCTTTAAATCGTTTAAACCACTCAAACACTTGTGTTCGCGATAAACAATCATCGCAGTACACTTGTTGTAACATTAAAAACGTTTCACTTGCAGATTTTCCTAGTTTGAAACAAAATTTGACGTTAACACGCTGTTCTTTCTGTACACTCAACATTTTCCGACGCACAGACAAAAGGTCAACTACTTAAAACAGACGCCACGGGCAGACTGAGTGCAGGAGGCAGATGAAACTCGAGCAGTAGGCGGAGCGAGAGTCACGTGACAGGCCACGCGACTTTCAGCCTTATAGCATTCGTTTTATTGTTTCACCAGTACTAGTCCGGTTTTTTCCTAGCCACACCTCGTACAAGGTCCACGTAAACAACTGATATGGGTCACACGTCACTGCTATTATAGTGCTCTCCTAGTACTGTACGAATACTGTACGGCCGAGGGTGGCAGGAGCGTCGCTTATATTATCTTGTAGAGGGCGCTCCTGTCGTGGTGTGGTCCCTGTCAGCGGGCTATTGTCTGACGTCGTCTCACCGCCTTCTTTGCTCTTGCGCTCTTCGTCTTCGTGCCGGCGCTTCCGATACGCCGGAACAGTTTCTCTGTTTTTATCCTTTCTTTTTCTTTTAATTTCGAGTTCAGCTGGCCGGAGTGTCCGAGCGGTTCTAGGCGCTACAGTCCGGAACCGCGCGACCGCTACGGTCGCAGGTTCGAATCCTGCCTCGGGCATGGATGTGTGTGATGTCCTTAGGTTAATTAGGTTTAAGTAGTTCTAAGTTCTAGGGGACTGATGACCTCAGAAGTTAAGTCCCATAGTGCTCAGAGCCAATTTCGAGTTCATAATGTTTTCCTCAATCTGCCTCGTTCATTTGTCATTTCCCTAGTGATTCCTGCTTCTTTCAGATCTTCTGCTATTTCACGAAGCCATTTGTTTCTTTTTTATTGCTCTCTTTATTACATAAAAACCCCTTTTGTGAGTGTTGTAGTTCATTCTATGGGTGCGTCCATAGCATGTTATACTACGTTTCCTAGTCCTGTTGCTGGGTCTGTGTGTATGTCTGTATAATTCTTTGACTGGTCCCCTCAAGCCAATACTATCTCTGTGTATCGCTCCAAAAAATTTTCCGAGGGTTTAACATTCTATTTTTTCTGTCTCAGCGATATCTAATGCTCCGATTGTGGTCGTTTCTCATGCGTTTTTGCTCACAAGTAATATCAGGTCGAGGATTACTCAGAATGAATGTTTACCAAACCATCAAAGGATTGTATGTTACTGATGTATTATTTGTTTATTTGCTTTATGAAAACTTGCTCTCTCGTCTGTCTAAGGCGAATGATATAACGCAATCCTTTCAGAGAATTCCTCTACTTAATGGTGTTGAGATCCCGTACTGCAGGGTACTGTAAAATCAGCTCTGATTATGCAGTGGAAGTTAAAATTAAATACAAAAAAGAGAAATACCAATTATTTGCGAAAAACTGAAATGAAACTAAACTTCTAACGTAATTTAAGACATAAACCCTTACTCTGTACGAAATTCTACAGACATCCTCTGGGTTGCAGTTACCTCGCCATAGTTTGAATTTTACCTGCACCGAGTGAAAACATCCTCGCCTTGCTACGTTTAAATTTTCTAAAGCAGTTGTAACTAAATTAGCGTACTTTTGCGACTAGCTCTTTGAACATTATATGTCTCCCTATCCCTCGAGTCATCCCATCTCCATGCAGGTAAGTAATTAATCACGTATCTGTATTAAACAGCAGTCATATCTGATAGTGCTGTCAAGGCTATTCCTTTACGAAAGGTGAGTGAAGATTTATAAAAAATACAGGCTGTGTTTGTTGTTCTTGCTCCGCGATTGCTAGCTCTATCGTCGTTGTAGTGACTGAAAATGTCGACTGCGATGCTGCGTCTGTCGTAATGGTTTTGAGTCGTAATGTAACGTCAGCTGTGTGTAACGTGTAGGACACAAGTCCCGAGGAAACTGACGCTGCTCTATTGGTGCGGGCAGCTTTCATCGCAAGGTCGTTTGTTATCAAGGACTAGGTTGTACAAGACGGCACGATAAGAGTGCAATAACAACATAAGGCATGTATTTACTGCATGTATTCCGATCCCGGAACTTGCAACAGTCAGTTTAAAATTAGCAACGCGGGTTATTCAGTGTAAATGTCATGCTGACTGCTGTGTTTTGTTCTACTCAGTTAAAGGGGATCGGGCTTGGTACCTATTTCTTCTTCTAAACATGATATGATTAAGAACCCTGGTGACTTCTAGGCTTGAAAACCAATTACTGAAACCGCATTGCTCTTCCATCACTCAATCTAAACAGCGACTAGATAACCATATTATCTAGAGAACCACAGACTGTCAACGTGGCGACCATGGCTGAGCGTTCCCTCGATGCGGCAGCAGAAATAAGAATACTTACTTTACTTTCCGTGTCCGGAACTAGACTTCAGACTTCCAAAAATCAGCAGCCAATATGGCCTTGTCATTTGCCTCCCATAAGTCATTCATTGTGCAAGGCTGGTCTAAATATGGACAGATAAGCAGGTGTTGAGGATCCTGGGCAGAACCACAGAGACAGACAGAGAGTGTTCTCATTCTCTTTTAGGAAACCCCATTGATGCAGGTCTGTCTTGCACTTTGGCACTTCTACCCTCATACGGTTTAGGGTTCTCCAGACTGTGTATGGTAGGTCACCGCCAGGCGCCAGTTCTTCTTTTACATCTTTATGGGGGTTTCTCAGGTCGATTTCCCACCTTTTCAAACGATTCTCTGCAGCCGACCCTTCCAGGGCTCGGGTACGTGACAGGAAACTCTTCCTCGAACACAGCCGTCGGTCAGCAGGCTGGTGTTCATATAATGGGTGACGCATGTCCTTTTCTTGCTTGGTTTTTTCGGCTTCGGCAGCGATGTCACGTCGTATGTTGGGCTGTGCGATCCCCATAATTAAGTACATCTTGTGCACTGGGGTTGGCCTCAAGCATCCGGTAACAATCCGTGCCATTTCATTGAACGCGCCATAAACTTTTCTCGCGTGTGTTGATGCAGACCATACTGGAGCGGCGTATTCCGCGGCTGACACACTGAGGGCAAGGGCTGAAGCTCTCAGGACTTTTGGGTTTGCACCCCAGGATCCGCTGGTTAGTTTCCTGATGATGTTGTTTCTAGTTGAGAGTTTTTCCCTTGTGGCAATACAATGATGTTTATAGGTCAGCGTGCGATCCAACGTGACACCAAGGTATTTGGGCGTTTTACAATGCTCGAGACGTTCACCTCTCCATATTACATTTAATTCGCGATTTGCCTTCCTGTTCTTTAAATGGAATGCACAGACCTGCGTCTTGGAAGGGCACTGGTTAATTTCTGCTCTACATCCATAAAATTGTTACCTTGGGCTGCAACAGCAGTGTCATCGCCATACATAAATTGGCGCGTGATGTTTGGCAGTGGTTGGTCATTTGTATATATATTATACAGAGCTGGGGTGAGGACGCTTCCCTGAGGTAGGCCATTCCTCTGATTTCTCCACCTGCTCTTCTTGCCCTGAAGGCAGACGAAAAATCTCCTATTATGCACGAAAGTACCTATCAGTGATGTTAAATGGTAATCTCTTGTCACATCATATACTTTCCTAAGGAGCCTCCGATGGTTTACAGTATCATATGCGGCTGAAAGGTCTATGAATGCCACTCCCGTGATCTCTTTCCTCTCAAACCCATCCTCGATATGTTGGGTCAGGTTCAGGACTTGACCGCAGCACGATTTTGCCTGGTCGGAAACCTGCCTGCTGTGGGATGATCTGTTGTTCCAAGACGCTTTCTATGCGACTTAGCGTCAGGCGTTCCAAGATCTTAAAACAGTGACATAAAAGAGACACAGGTCGGAAGTTTTTTGGATCATCAGATCCTTTCCTGGTTTCAGAAGTGCAACCACTCGGGCTTTCCTCCACATCTTTGTAATATGGAGCCTTTCCACACATGAGTTTATCAAATCTAACAGCCACTGTAGGGTATTACTGCCAAAGTTTTTAATTTGCTCGACTCTTAAGTTCATCGATACCAGGAGCTCTGTTAATCTTCAAGCTGGAAATGGCTGCAGTAAGTTCTGACATTGTAAATGGTGCCCTGAGGTGATGATTTTCCTCTGCCAGATCACGTGCTAATGGTTCCTGATACTTTCTGCCGTGGGTTTTGTCATTCATAAGGAGTGTAGTGGCGACTTGGTCTGCCGTGGCGTTAGTAAATTTGTCATTTAACTTTGTGTCCGCCCCCGGTAGCTGAGTGGTCAGCACGACAGACTGTCAATCCTAAGGGCCCGGGTTCGATTCCCGGCTGGGTCAGAGTTTCTCCGCTCAGGGACTGGGTGTTGTGTTGTCCTAATCATCATCATTTCATCCCCATCGACGCTCAAGTCGCTGCACTGGCGTCACATCGAAAGACTTGCACCACGCGAGCGGTCCTCCCGACGGGAGGCCCTCGTCACACGACATTATTATTATTTGACTTTGTGGCGTCACCGTTAAGGTTCTTTAACTGTTTCCAAGCCCGCCTACTGTTCACTTTCATGTCCAGGTTCTCCACGAGGTCACACCATTTGGCTTTGCGGTTCTCAGCTATGACTGACATGAGTTCATCGCCTGCTAGAAGTGTCTCATCATCAAATGGGTCGTTATCGAAGAGCTTCTGGTATCTTTCCAGTAGTGGCTTTTCGTCCTCAGACAGTCCCGTAATATACTGTGTTCTACATCCTCGCGGTATTGTTTTTCTAGATATCTTCTGAACGATTTTGACAAAAGAGTCGTACATCTCAGGTAGAATGCTGGCTGTGATTCGCCCAGCGACAATGCTGGGCACACAGTTGGAACCACGTTGTCTCTTCAGATTGGACACATGTCTAAGTAAAGCATCACGATGGACTTATCCATGTACTGAAGCTCCCAGGAAAACTAACGTTGGCAGACTGCATTCGTCATTCTCATTCAGGGCTAGCACCTAGCATGATAGTACGGGTCGGCAATGGGGATAAAGTACGTTCAGCTCTGACTGGCAGAGCAGGTAATTTAGACAAGAGCCCTTGCATTTCTGATGTGTTAAGGCTGTTGGATGTGCCATATCTTTGAGGTCCGCGTGACGTTATTTTAAACAAGATAACGCATGACCGCATGTTGTTCGTGCTACCAGGACCTACTTCGGCACAGTTCGTGTTCGACTGTTGTTCTGGCCAACACCTTCACCAGGTCTCTCACGCGCATACAAAATCTGATCTCGCTAGCTAGTGTGACTGAAGTACTCTGAGACATCTTCAAATCATCTATAAATGCAGTCATGTAAATGCACAATAAGAAAACCTTCGGTATTTTCTATCCTTCCCGTTGTTACTATTTCAGTGATCAGCAGTGTGCACTGCCAGGCGCTAGGCGACTATAGAGGAAATCATTCACTCACTAGCAGAACGTGCATGACAATTAATTTTACATTAATGAATAATATTATTCGAGATACTTCTTGTTACCAAATTCTTGTTCAAATTCTAAAGGAGGCAGGGGTAAAATACAGGGGGCGAAAGACTATTTACAACTTGTACAGAAACCAGATGCCAGTTATAAGAGTCGAGGGGCACGAAATGGAAGCAATGGTTGGGAGGGGAGTGAGACAGGGTTGTTGCCTCTCACCGATGTTATTCAATCTGTATATTGAGCAAGCAGTAAAGGAAACAAAAGAAAAATTCGGAGTAGGGATTAAAATCCATGGAGAAGAAATAAAAACTTTGAGGTTCGCCGATGACATTGTAATTCTGTCAGAGACAGCAAAGGACTTGGAAGAGCAGTTGAACAGAATGGACAGTGTCTTGAAAGGAGGATATAAGATGAACACCAACAAAAGCAAAACGAGGTTAATGGAATGTAGTCGAATTAAGTCGGCTGATGCTGATGGAATTAGATTAGGAAACGAGACACTTAAAGTAGTAAAGGAGTTTTGCTATTTGGGGAGCAAAATAACTGATGATGGTCGAAGTAGAGAGGATATAAAATGTAGACTGGCAATGGCAAGGAAAGCGTTTCTGAAGAAGAGAAATTTGTTAACATCGAGTATAAATTTAAGTGTCAGGAAGTCGTTTCTGAAAGTATTTTTATGGAGTGTAGCCATGTATGTAAGTGAAACATGGACGATAAATAGTCTGGACAAGAAGAGAATAGAAGCTTTCGAAATGTGGTGTTACAGAAGAATGCTGAAGATTAGATGGGTAGATCACATAACTAATGAGGAGGTAATGAATGGAATTGGGGAGAAGAGGAGTTTGTGGCACAACTTGACAAAAAGAAGGAACCGGTTGGTAGGACATGTTCTGAGGCATCAAGGGATCACAAATTTATCATTGGAGGGCAGTGTGGAGGATAAAAATCGTAGAGGGAGACCAAGAGATGAATACACTAAGCAGATTCAGAAGGATATAGGTTGCAGTAAGCACTGGCAGATGAAGCATCTTGCACAGGATAGAGTAGCATGGAGAGCTGCATCAAACCAGTTTCAGGACTGAAGACCACAACAACAACAACAACAAACCAACAGTCGGCGTGGACATTGTGTTGATTAATGCTGGCTAGTCTGATAAAGACATATCATGCTCTTTTCTTTAGAACTGTGTCATGGTTCATCCACTTTTAATATTTTTGATGAAATTCTTCTTCAATCTGAAACAATGAACTACTTCTATTAATAAAAATTTTATATCCACTTGGTCATATCTCTAGAAGTAATAGAACTAACACAAATTCTGAGGCAGTGGATTATAAGTGGACCCCACGGCTTACGTTTCTCATTTCTTGTGGTGAATACACTGAGTTCAAATGTTAGTGTATCTATTGTTATATATACTGAGGTGACAAACGTCATGGGATACCTCCCAATGTCGTGTCGGAGCTCCTTTTCCGCGGAATAGTGCAGCAACACGACGTGGCGTGGACTCAACAAGTCGTTGAAAGTCCTCTGGGGAAGTACTGAGCCAACCTGCCTCTACAGCCACCCACAACTGCGGAAGTGTTGCCGGTGCAGAGCATTGTGCACGAACTGACCTCTCCATTATATCCCATAAATCTTCGATGGGTTTCCTGTCGGGCGATCTGGGTGGCAAAACCATTCGCTCGAACTGTGTAGGATCTCATTTAAACCAAACACGAACAATTGTGGTCCAGTCACATAACAGCTTTACTTCGTAACATGAAGTCCACGAATGGCTGCAAATGGTCCCCAAGTAGCGGAACATAACTATTTTCAATCAATGGGCGGTTCAGTTGGACCACAGGACCCAGTCCATTCCGTATACACACAGTCCACACCACTATGGAGCCACCACCAGATTGTACATTGCCTTAGTGACAACTTGAATCCATGGCTTCGTGGACTATGCGCCACACTCACACCGTACCATCATCTCTTATCAACTAGAATCGGGACTCATCTGACCAGGTCATGATCTTCCAGTCGTCTACGGTCCAACCGATATGGTTACGAGCCCAGGAGAGACACTGCAGGCGATGTCGTGCTGTTAACGAAGGTACTGGCGTCGGTCGTCTGCTGCCATAGCCCATGAACACAGCATTTCGCTTCACTGTCCTAACGGATGCGTTCGTCGTGCGTCCCACATACACAATGTGATCAAAAGTATCCACACACCTGGCTGAAAATGATTTACAAGCTCGTGGCGCCCTCCATCGGTAATGCTGGAATTCAGTATGGTGTGGGCCCACCCTCAGCCTTGATGACAGCTTCCACTCTCGCAAGCACACATTAAGTCAGGTGCTGGAAGCTTTCTTGGGGAATGGCAGCCCATTGTTCACGGAGTGCTGCACTGAGGAGAGGTATCGATGTCGGTCGGTGAGGCCTGGTACGAAGTCGGCGTTCCAAAGCATCTCAAAGGTGTCCTATAGGATTCAGATCAGATCTCTGTGCAGGCCAGTCCCTTACAGGGATGTTATGGTCGTGTAAGCTCTCCGCCACAGGCCGTGCATTATGCACAGGTGCTCGATCGTGTTGAAAGATGCAGTCGAAATCCCCGAATCGCTCTTAAACAGTGGGAAGCAAGAAGGTCCTCAAAACATCACTGTAGGCCCTTGCTGTCATAGTGCCACGCAAAACAACAAGGGGTGCAAGCTCCCTCCATGAAAAACATGACCACACCATTACACCACCGCCTCCGAATTTTAGTGTTGCCACTACACACGCTGGCAAATGATGTTCACCTGGCACTCGCCATACCCGCACCCTGCCATCGGATCGCCACACTGTGTACCGCGATTCCTCACTCCACACAACATTTTTCCAATGTTCAATCGTCCAGTGGTTACGCTCCTTACGCCAAACGAGAGCCCGCCCTGTTACCCGTGCGGTCTAACGCGCTGCTTTCCGGGCGGGAAGGCGTGCCGGTCCCCGGCACGAATCCGCCCGGCGAACTAGTGTCAAGGTCCGGTGTGTCGGCCAGTCTGTGGATGGTATTTAAGGCGGTTTTCCCCCTGCGTCGGCTAACGCGAGCTAGTTCCCGTTATTCCGCCTCAGTTACGCTATGTCGGCGATTGCTACGCAAACGCTATCTCCTGGTACACTTTCACCATAATTAGACTATCACGCAAACATTGGGGTTACACTCGTCTGTTGAGAGAAGTTCCCGGGGGGTCTACTGGGGGTCGAACAGCACAATAACGCTGGGTTCGGTGTGGGGCGGCGGTGGGGTGCGTGGACTGCTATAGCCAGTTGTGGGGTTGTGAACCGCTGAAGACCACGGCGGGGACGAAGCCTCTCCGTCGTTTCTAGGTCCCCAGTTCCATACAATACAATACACCAAGCGAGGCGTCGTTTGGCTTGATGTGTGGCTTATGAGCAGCCGCTCGACCATGAAATCCAAGCTTTCTCACCTCCCGCCTAACTGTCACGGCATTTGCAGTGGATCCTGATGCAGTTTGGAATTCCTGCGGGATGGTCTCGATAGATGTCTGCCTATTACACATTACAAGCCTCTTCAACTGTCGACGGTCTCTTGTCAGTCAATAGACGAGATGCGCCTGTACGCTTTTGTGCTGTACGTGTCCCTTCACGTTTCGACTTCACTATCACATCGGAAACAGTGGACCTAGGGATGTTTAGGAATGTGGAACTCTCGCGTACAGGCCTATGACACAAGTGACACCCAATCACCTGACCACGTTCGAAGTCCGTGAGTTCCGCGGAGCGCCCCATTCTTCTCTATCACGATGTCTAATGATTACTGAGGCCACTGATATGGATATCCTGGCAGTAGGTGGCAGCACAATGCACCTAATATGAGAAACGTATGTTTTTGGGTGTGTCCGGATACTTTTGATCACGTAGTGTAGATTGCTGCGGTTATTTCACGCAGTGTTTTTCGTGGGTTAGCACTGACAACTTTACGCTAACGTCGCTGCTCTCGGTCTTTAAGTGAAGGCCGTCGGCCATTGCGTTGTCCGTGGTGAGAGGTAAAGCCTGAAATTTGGTATTCCCGGCACGCTCTTGACACTGCGGATCTCTGAATATTAAGTTCTCTAATGATTTCCGAAATGGAATGTCTTATGCGTCTAATTGCAACTATCCATTCAATGTCTGTTAACGCCCGTCGTGCGGCCATAACCACGTGTGAAACCTCTTGATGTGAATCACCGGAGTAGAAACGACAGCTTCCCTATGCACTGCCCTGTTACACCTTGCGCGCGCCACCTGTGTATGTGCATGTCGCTACTCCTAGTCACCTCGGTGCAGGCCATGTTTCGACGGAACAATATTTTCTCACTGATTATGACCCCTACAGCCCGCGAACAACTCCATGGAGCTTCAGGCATTGTCCACTACATCGATTCACGCACAGTATAATGTGAATACTTCATTGGGAAACTGACGAAATGACTGATCGATTGTTAGTTGTATCTCACTAAGAACAATAAGCCTAGGTGCACTTCATGGGAAATTCTGAATCCAGATTTCTTATGAAATAGTTTCGATTCCTCTCAAATCGTGTCAGTGTATAGTACTTTTTATTAGCAACTACTTCTGTGCTGTTCAATGGCCTGGTGCAAGTCTTTAAATGGAACGCTACTTCGGCGACTTGCGTGTTCTTAATCTAACCAAATTATCCAAGTGGGGAATCGGAACCTACGGTTTAACGTGGAATCCGAGGTGCGTGACTCCTCTCACCTCTGGGAGGTGAAGGCTAGATTTAAAGGAAGGCTGAAAATTTCAAAGGTCCAGCCGGGATTCGATGCTGCGGCTTCTCGGTTTCCAGGCACGAATTTTACCGCTAGACAACGAGACCCGAGACCGTAGAGCAAAGCAGTACTAACATTATTTGATAAATCTTTTATTTCATCTCACCCCTGTACTAGATGCCAAATGACCGACTCTGATTTTGGGTTGGGGAGGGGTGCAATTGAAATCCACGTCCGTCCATCCAGATTTAATTTTTTCATGGTTTTCCCAAATCAGTTAGGTGATTGCTGGTATGTTCCTTGGAAAGAACGCGGCCGAATTTCTTCCACATTACTATTCATCCCAACTTCGTTTTCCGCCCTTAGTGAGGTGTTAGACTTGTCATTCTTCATTTCTTGCTGAACAAGCTACGCCTTTACGCTTGACCTTGCTGTTTTTCGGTTTCGAAGCTTCGGCATCATGGTAATTGACTAAACAGGAATATTTTTGACATGCGTGGCAAATGCATGTGCGTGCTCCTCATGATGTGCGACGCAGAAATTCTCACTAACTGACAAAACACTCAGTGAACACTTTTAATTAACGAACCCCGGTCATCTTCCTTCGCTGTTATACCTTTATAAATCACTGACTCGCAATGGCCCGTAGGACAGGGTTAATGAGTCTGTGTTCGTGAAACTTTGCATTGACCCCTCTTGTTAACTGATGGCACTCAGTATACCAGTGATCCAACCGCTGGACTGGCAGTGTTCCTGCCTCGGGCATGGATGTGTGTGATGTCCTTAGGTTGGTTAGGTTTAATTAGTTCTAAGTTCTAGGCGACTGATCACCTCAGAAGTTAAGTCGCATAGTGCTCAGAGCCATTTGAACCCTTTTTTGGCAGTGTTTATTCAAACATAATCCGGTTGTTATCCGATTCGGTGAGTAGCTGAGAGAGAGAGAGAGAAGTTTTTACTGCTAGCTCTGTAGCTTACCATGTGGCTGCTGCTTAATGGACCACATACACAATCTGATCAAAAGTATCCGCATACGCATTTGTAACGTGGAATTCACCACTAGATGTCTCTAGAGGTGGACCCGTCACTATAAAAGGAGGCGAGGAGTGTTGTGTAGTCTTTCGAGAAGCGGGAACAGCAGAATGGGTTTGGTTAGGAGAGTCCCGTCACTTCAAACGTACGCTACTCATCGGATGACACCTGAGTAGCAAATCGATCAGGAACCTCAACAAGTACACTGTTGTTGGTCATGTCATGAAGTGGAAATGCGAAAGAATAAACACAGAAAAACCAAGACGAGGTAAGCCTCATATGTTATGGAAACGGGCTGTCGAGCATTCTGGAGGATGGCTATAAGAAATAGCATGAAATCTGCGGAAGGAATCAGTCGTGAGTTCCAAAGTAATACGAGCAGTACATGTAGTACCGAGATCGTGCGTCGCAAATTAAGAAGACGGGTAGAATGGTTGTGCAGCTCCTCACAAGGCACACATATCTGTAGTGAATGCTAAGTGTGGCTTGAGATGGTGTGAAGAGGGGCTCGGAGTGAGGAAATTTTCTGTACACTTTGTCACTCTGAGCATGGGATTTGGGTTTGGCGAATGCCTATAGCACCAGCAGTTAAGTACAGAGGAGGTGGTGTTACAATATGGAGGTATTTTTCGCTGCTAGGGTGTGGTCCCTTTAAACTGCTGGACAAAACTCAAAATGCGGAATGTTGTAAACTCATTTTACAGCGTTGTGTACTGTGTACCGTTCAGAGACGATGACTGTTTGGGCCGGCCGCTGTGGTCGAGCGGTTCTAGGCGCTTCAGTCCGGAACCACGCGGCTGCTACGGTCGCAGGTTCGAATCCTGCCTCGGGCATGGATGTGTGTGATGTTCTTAGGTTAGTTCGGTTTAAGTAGTTTTAAGTCTAGGGGAATGATGACCTCAGATGTTAAATCCCATAGTGCTTAGAGCCATTTGAACCATTTGATGACTCAAAGTATGAAGGCTTTCACGACCGGATGACATATCTTCCGGTAAACCTTCATGGACCACGACCTTACACCCCGGAAGGTTTACCAGAAGATACATTTGATGACTGTTTGTTAGAGCTCTACGAAGCACAGAGTCATAAAGCAACGTCTGTGAGGTAATGCTTCGTGGACAAGAAGATTCCTGAAATGGGCTGGCGTGAGCCCAATGTAACACCTTTGGGATGAGGTAGACCATTCAATTCGCTCCGGTCCCAATGCCATACATCAGTACCTGGTCTGCTTTCGAATTGTGGCGAGGAATGGGCTGTCATTCCTCTACAGACATTAAGACAGCTCACTGAAAGTATCCCCAGTATGTTTCAAGCCGTCATAAGGGCGAATGGTGGACACATCTCATATTGAAACTTCCTGGCAGATTAAAACTGTGTGCCGGACCGAGACTCGAACTCGGGACCTTTGCCTTTCGCGGGCAAGTGCTCTACCAACTGAGCTACCCAAGCACGACTCACGCCCCGTCCTTCTGCCAGTACCTCGTCTCCTACCTTCCAAACTTTACAGAAGCTCTCCTGCGAACCCTGCAGAACTAGCACTCCTGAAAGAAAGGATATTGTGGAGACATGGCTTCATCATTTATAAAAAAAAATTCCTACATCTAGAAGATTTTCCTTATTCGCACTTTGAGAAGTAAGGTTGATTGATCAGTTTTTGAATTGCTAATAACGGTGAAAGAAAAGAGAGAAAGGATTGAGAGCGTGCTAATCCTCAGGATCAGCACGAATAAAGATGCCGGGCTTAATAGTGGTTCAGGTCCTCACTCTGCCAGATATCTCGGAGATATTTGTCTTCTTACCGTGGCACTGGAGCGAAATCAGATTATTCTTGTTTCCTTTTCTACCAGGTACTACTGGTGTTAATTTCATGCATAATCAGGATTCGAACCATTTACTCCGACTAGAGCACCGATGTACAACATTCGGTTGTGGGGGCAAATAATCATACTGATGTCTTCCAACAAGATAGCTCTCATCCACATTCCGCTGTTGTAAACCAACAAGCTCTACAGGGTGTCGAGACGTTGCCTTGGCCTGCTCGATTACCAAATCCGTCTCCAATAGAGCACATATGGGTCATCATCGGGTGACAACTCCACGTTTGCGTCCTTGGGTTCAACATTCTGGCGGTTATACCGGTTATTTATCTGTCGCTTAGATTAACCTGTGATCTTGCAATGTTAATCACAATCACTTAAATATGTTACCCAGACAAATGTGTTCCCGAAGTTTCATTACCCTATGTTAATTATTTTTTGGTGTGGCCAAATTTTTCTCCGTTAGTGTTTGCCACCGAGAGCTACGTTTAGAAGAAACTATAATTCAATGCTGCTGACAACTATCACTAAATTCTCTATGTACTAAGTCAGATGTTCTTAACCTGAGTGTAATTATCCCCCGCGGGGGAAAATATAATTTTCTGAGGGGTAAGAAGAAAAATGTTCAGTTGTGTTTTGGTCACGAAACCAAATTATTTTTCAAAGGTCTTCACTCTTATAATTATATTGTAAGATCGTAATATTAATTACATAATTTCCCAGTAATTTAAAAAAAAAATCTTAGCGTTAATCCGTGACACAATATGGTGTAGGTTACAGCTTGTGAAACGTACAAATGAATATCTTCCTCCCGTAGACTACCCACTTCGCATATACTTTGTACCATGCATTTATGAGAGTAAAATAGACATACATACATGGTATGTGCTTAAGTATCTCATGAAAATGGTTTCTTGGAGTTGTAAGTAGGTCCCACAGTAGACGAGAATTTACTTCATTATTCACTTCGCGACAATAAACAGCACAACGCACCAGCAACTGCGCAATGGCTATAACGCTACTGTAGGGCCTACACTGTATTATTATTATTACTATTATTATTAGTGCAGTGGTCAGACATAGCATTGACATCGTGGAGTCGTCCAGTTTCTGCCAGTTCAGAAGTATGGAGTCCAGCAATCACGTGATTTACAAATAGTAGACCTAAGTATAGCGCACACACTTTAATTTGGCTAATTTTAAGTACGGGTGCAGGGCGTAGTTGAAGCAATTGCCGCTAGGGAGAGGACTGTTCCAGAGGAGGCATGTTTTGTAATAAGTATATACCCTAATGTGGGCAATAAGTTTTCTTTTTTTGGTAGGAGTTGTAGGTACGCGACGCACTTAGAATTTCATCGCTATTTTATAAACAAAAGATTGTTAGAAATAAGCAGTACAGTTGTCCCGTTGACTCATTAGCTAGTGGTTAAAAACAGCTACAATAATTAAACATTATTTTTGTTTCGTCATTTTAAAAATCAAAGTGTTCAAAGAATATTATTTTCCATTGTTCGTTAGACGGTAATGTTGATGATGGTGTTGATACCAGCTAATATCTGATTGCACTCAGGGGTAATGTCTAAGAAAGGTTGGGAACACTGTTCTAATTCATACGTTCAAAAAATGGTTCAAATGGCTCTGAGCACTATGGGACTTAACATCTGTGGTCATCAGTCCGCTAGAACTTAGAACTACTTAAACCTAACTAACCTAAGGACATCACACACATCCATGCCCGAAGCAGGATTCGAACCTGCGACCGTAGCAGTCGCGCGGTTCCGGACTGAGCGCCTAGAACCGCTAGACCACCGCGGTCGGCAATTCATACGTTAGTTTAAAATATGTGTTAGTTGCTATCAATACGATTCCATAATTTTACACTTTATTATCAGAGAAACAATTGTAAAATTGCAGTAACCTCCTGTACAGTCGCGCACCCGCAGGGCACGGGAGTGTAATAGTGGAATCGGTACAAGGAGACACAGAAAAAGTGTACGGACACCGCATTGGATTGTTTCACTCAGAAGTAAAGTAGTATACAAAAGCTCACGCTCTGTTTTAGGGATCTACGTGATGCAGCATATGTACAGATAAATAAGTAAAAGGCTCAAAGCCTTCTTACGGACCAGTAACGAATTTCAGTCCTCTACTAGATTAGAAAAAATATACCTAAAGCAGATGGACATGAGACGACTAAAATCTATTGATCCCTAGAACAACCTTACATTGAAGCATGGAAATTTGGTTACTAAGTGAATAACAGTGTTGCCCAGAGATTAGCGGTGCGGTCAGAGACCTCTTGCCCCTTGAAGACCCGATTTTTTCTTTCCTCTATAAACACCGATTTCGGATAAAAAAGTTAGTATCTAATTTCACTTGTGAAACAGTGTATGATATTTGGACTCAAGAGGTCCACTCTTGTTTTTTCCTTCCCTTGGGTTCTTTTTTTTCGTTCACAGTTATCAACCACTTTTTAACAGTTCAATACGTGACACTATTAACAGCAATCCCACTCGTATTTCAAATCAGACGTCATTTCGTAATTTTTATTTCTTCTCACTATCAGGGTGTTAATGTCTTGTGTTACTTGGATGAAGTGTCATGCAGTGACAAATAAGAGCGCACTGCGCCATTCGTTAGTATGCTACAGTCTATTTTCGGTCAAATGTTTTAGCGGATCGAAAAGAAGAGTCCGTAGAAATGACGCAGTCGACTTTTGTTCGAATTTTCGCAGCGAAACGAGCAGTGGGAAGTGGTGTATCGAACTGACGAGCGTGAAGTCAAATTTTGAAGAAAAAAAAGTAACTATTTGAAAGTAATCAGCGTAACTAATGAAAACTTAAATAGTGATTTCCGAGAAAGTTTTTGTCTGCATTTTCGTGACAAGTCGAAGAATGAGTAAGTAATGGTCAAAATAGGATATAAAAATTGGCCCGTATGAGGCCTAGTTTTTGAAAAAAATGTGGTTTAATTACTTGAAAGCAATCAGGGTAAATTAAGATTTTACAAACGTGCGACGATGATCCAAGGTACAATATGGTTATACATCTAGAAACAAATATTTAGTTGAAATTTTAAAGCGTTGCAACAGATAAAGTCTTGTCAGTACTGTGTCTTAGTCATCTGCGTGTTATATTATTACTTTTGATAGACACCAATGATTATAATCTGTATATAAAATCAACGTAAGCAGAAATATGATAAAAAACTAGATGCAAGTTAAAGACATTTTGAAACAGAAGCTACTGGAAACTAACATGAGTTCCCATGTTCAAGGCAAATAAAATTGTTAAGACATTACCGAAATTCAGTTAATTTGCATATGTCACATGTACCACGGTGAAAGAGATTCTTCTGTTTTACGGTATAGAATGATGCACAACCGATGAAGAACGGCGTAATCATTGACACTTTATGTAAATAGTTTCAAAAATATATATAAATTTACTTATAGAATTTAATCTGTAATTGAAGAATTAACAATATATTGCAAGTAGCTTTAATATATTACACAGGACTTTAATATGTGGATCTCATGATATTCACGAGTGCTGTGCAAAGCAGAATAACATGTCTAACTACGACAAAAGCTGTAGAAACTGGCGGAAACTGCTTATGGGTGTCTCGGGTGTGCACTCCTTCATGTTATCGTAAAATCAGTCGCTAGACAGAAGAACCAGCCAAAAAATATCGTGTGTTCACAGGTACACTAATCTTTAGGTACTACACTTGAAAGTTCTAAGTTAAATACAGAACTTCAAATTCTTAATCGGCACCTTATTTGCTCTCATTATTTCGAGCATTGTTCAAAGGCGCGTCAAATGTTTCTCTAACCATTCTTTCGGTTTATTTTATTACTAATCTCCATGTGGACTAAAATTTTGAACTACTCTAAGTTTTGTGAACATACTCAGTTATTCGTTTGGAAATACACATACGTGATGGACTTGCATGTTTGTTAATGGCTCCACGGATAAGGGTCAGAAAAAAATACAAAGGTTGAGGTTTAGATACCCTCCAGCAGCATGTGGTAGTGTGTGGTGTGTGGCATGCTGCATGGTGCAATCAGAATGACGGATAGAACAATTTTAGTAACATTTATTCCTTATAAAATGTTCAATAACTAAATAACGTTGTATATTATTGGCTGCATAGTAAGTTCTAAATCAATTTCGTTTCACTCACGTATAAAGCTACACTTCCATCAAAAGACCTTATAACGCTTAATTTATATTATATATTGATTTATTTATCTTTCCCAGAAAAGCTTTTCTTGTTATTGCAATTCTGTATTTTATATTTTCTCTATTTCGGCCATCGTTAGTTATTTCTGTACCCAAACAGAAAAAGGCCTTTACTAATTTATGTGTCTCATTTGACAATCTAATTCTCCACGCACTACCTAATTTGAAACTCCCGAAGAGATTAAAATTGTGTGTCGGACCGGGACTCGAAGGTAGGCTCTTTGACTTTCGTGAACAAGTGCTCTAACGACGATTCACGACCTGCCCTCAGAGCTTTAGTTCTGCCAGTACGCCATCTCCTACCTTCCAAACTTCAGAAAAGTTCTCTTGCAAACGTTGCGGGTACTAGAACTCCAGAAACAAAGGATACTGTGGAGACATGGCTCAACCACTGGCTTGGGATGTGGCTTCCAGGTTGAAGTCCCGGCTCGGCACAGAGTTTTCACCAGCCAGGAAGTTTCAAATCAGCGCATACTCCGCTGCAGAGGGACACTTAATTTTGGTTACCGTATTCAGTTCGATTTCATTCCATTGCCTTCGTTTTACTTTTGTTGATGTTCATGTTATAAACTATTTTCAATACCTTTCAACTGATCTTCCATGTTATTTGCTGTCTCTGACCAAATTAAAATGTTATTATCGAATCTCAAAGTTTTTATTTCTTCTTCGTGAGATTTAACTCCCTTTTCGAAATACCCCCATGGTCTCCTTCACAGATTGTTCAGTGCACATATTGACTAACATGAAGGATAGGCTGTTTCATTCCTTTCTCAACTACTGTTTCAATTTCATGCTCTTCGACAATTACAGCTGGAGCCTGGTTTCTGTACAAGCTGTAAATAACATTTCGATTACTGTATTTTATCCCTGCTAAATTCAGAATTTGTAAGACGGTATTCCATTCAACACTCATAAAAGTTTCTGTAATTAATTCAAGTTCACATTTCGGAGGCATGATTTATTAACTGGTGGTGCAATAGTATTCAAACCTTTCAAAGTCTACCCTCATGATTCTGTCAGAATGTTGTCTACTTCAGGGGCGTTATTTCGGCTTACAATCGGTTCCGTGCACTATTAAATTCTTTTCGAAGTACCATATCTTCCATCTGGTCCTCATCTACTTTCTTTTCTCTTTCCATTTTCATGTCCTGAAGCTCGTTTAGTGTATAGAGAACTTAAATATATTGCACTTTCCAGCTTTTTCCTCTCTGTTTACTTCTGGCTTGCCAGCTGAGCTCTGGATATTCATCAGCTATTTATCTTTACTCTGAAGGTTTCTTTAGTTTTCCTGTACTCGATATCCATCTTTCCCATAGTCATGCATGCTTCTAGTGCTTTGAAGTCCTGCTATAACCAGGCGTGCTTCGCCATTTTAGTTTCCTGTCAACTTCATGTTTGGACGTCTGTATTTCGTTTCCCGTGTTTCGTTTGCTGGATTATATTTTCTTTTTTCATCACTTAAATCCGATACCTCGTGTGTTATCCAGTCATTTCTAATGGGACTTGCGTTTTTGTCCATTCGATCCTCTGCTGCCTTCACTATTTCATCTCTCACTTTTTTCGATATTTCAACTGCGGAGCTACTAGGATGTATACTTGGATACCATCCTAGATCCTGCATCCTGCCTCTGTGTCTGTCTTGGCTATATCTTAACTATACCTTTTATCCTACCACTCGACTTCACTAATTCTCACAATAACGTAGGGGTCGGTGGGATGAGAAGACTCCGGGTGCAGGATGTCGAAGTGTGGAATACGGTGGTGAGGGCAGGGCGCTAATGAGACTGCATTAGCGGTTTAAGGTCCTGCTGTTTTGGTTTTACAATTGAATCATCTTCCCCTTGGTAGCAGAATATGGTGATGCGTCCACAGCCGCATGCGTCCACAGCGGCAGCTATCAGGACTGCCAGCAGACCAGAAACGACACCGTACAAGGTAGTTGACCCAGCTAGTGGTTGTTGTGCACGTTATGTCGTGGCCTTTTCACCAGAGAAAGGCCGTGGACGATGGTGTTTGTTCACAGATGCAAGTTTGGTCGCGGCAGCAGCTAGTACGCCTTCCCAGAACAGCGATAGTTGGCAGTGTGCCAGACCCTGTCAGTTTGCCCCAAGTGAGCAGCTGGAGAGGGCTCCATGCCTACTCATCAGCAGAGGAGAGGCTGGCCGCTCACAACAGCTAAGTCCAGCGGGCCGGGCTGGCTGCTGTCACCTGGCGAATGGTAGTGCGTCACTGGTCCTGCCTCGGAACGGGCTCGCTGGAGCTGATTAGATGAAGGGGTCAGAAACCTGAGTATTTGTAAGTGTCTGTCAGGGGTAACGACGTTATCCCTTGGCGAGGATGAGCGAATGCGGCCAGGTTTCCTAAGCCTGTCAGCATTTTTCGCCACAAAATTTTGTGCCAGCCTTTCGTTTCAGGCCTTCAGATCGTTACTTTCCGCAGTGTCAGAGTGTTTAAAGCTTCCAGAATGAGATTTCCACTCTGTAGCGGAGTGTCCGCTGATATGAAACTTCATGGCAGATTAAAACTGTGTGCCGGACCGAGGCTTGAACTTGGGACCTTTGCCTTTCGCGGGCAAGTGCTCTACCATCTGAGCTACCCAACCACGACTCACGCCCCGTCCTCACATCCTTACTTCCGCCAGTATCTCGGCTCCTACTTTCCAAATTTCACAGAATCTCTCCTACGAAGCTTTTGCTTAAAGTTGTTCTTGCATATGATTTACGTGTTGTTATTCCTCTGCATGTGACTGGCAGCATGACGTTATGCTCCCTTCACAGTGCGGCCATACCACTAAATTGGCGTTCAGACACCTCACTTAAGCGAGGTGTAGCAATGGCCTCTGTTGTGTGCCACGCTATTTGTAGTATCGGCTCACCTGCCTGTTTGATATTCAAATGCAAATGTTACGCACGAGCATGCCTTGGCTTGGCTTGGTGGTGGCTTGGTAGAGAGTTCAAAAAATTTTATATTCGTCGCGGATATCTTTCGGCGACGCAATAATAACTAACTTCAACTAATCCATTTATCTTTTCCTATTCTCTAACCTACTGCCCCATTACGTAATCTATCATTCTATTCTCAAACACGTAGGTTGCCCGACTTTTGCCACTAACAACATCCTCCTGAGTAGTTCTCGCCAGGAGACGTGAATGAGAGTCTAATTTGCCTCCGGAAAATTTTACCCAAGTGAATATTGTCATCGTCAAGCCACAAAGTGAGCTACACGTCATCAGGAAACACACTCTAACAAAAAAGAATACGTACCATGTAGGTATTACCTGAATGGGACATAAATCGGTAGATGTGATGTACAGTCATGCTCAAAAGCATCCGAACGACCTGAATTGCATTTCGCGTGATTCGCATGCAGCCCACATAACGCAGCTGTCTAGCAGGTCCTCTAATCGCTCCTCGGTAGAGTCGTTTGACTATTGAAAATGGTTCCAACAAGTCACCACTAGAAAACACTGCTCTGTATCGCAATAACTCAAGATGTAAAGTAATACTACGATACTACAAATATCAGGGAACACCTTATCACACGTAAGACTGTCCTTAAGGCTTGTAAGCTCACATTTATTACAATAAATGACATACCTGAAATGTTACCACTCTCATTAATATGTCAGATAGGTAATGCACGTAGTAAGTTCGTCGTATTCATGATTTCCTCTTCAAAGCAATATACCGTACTTATTATTTAACACAAAATGACATTAAAAATTTAAGTTATTCACGAGCAGTTAGTTGAGAATTTGTATGAACTTCAAATGACACTACGAACCGTCTCGTTCTGCATATGGATTCAAACCCAGGTCATGCAGACTAAGCAAAGATTTCGTGATTGACGGAAACTAACAGTCATTCCTGATTAGCCATACAGAGAGTGATAACCTTGATTTTAGACAATATCAATTAGCAAATAGAAACTTTAAATTTCATAACGCAAACATTTTTAACGGACACGAATTCCTACTCAGCACCTATTGTCCCTGTTAACGAACTAAGAGAGATGTTAAATATTGCTACTTAACAAGTAACTTACAGGGTTATTACAAATGACTGAAGCGATTTCGCAGCTCTACAATATCTTTATTTGAGATATTTTCACAATAGTTTGCACACACATACAAAAACTCAAAAATTTTTTTAGGCATTCACAAATGTTCGATATGTGCCCCTTTAGTGATTCGTCAGACATCAAGCCGATAATCAAGTTCATCCCACACTCGGCGCAGCATGTCCCCATCAATGAGTTCGAAAGCATTGTTGATGCGAGCTCGCAGTTCTGGCACGTTTCTTGGTAGAGGAGGTTTAAACACTGAATCTTTCACATAACCCCACAGAAAGAAATCGCATGGGGTTAAGTCGGGAGAGCGTGGTGGCCATGACATGAATTGCTGATCATGATCTCGACCACGACCGATCCACCGGTTTTCCAATCTCCTGTTTAAGAAATGCCGAACATCATGATGGAAGTGCAGTGGAGCACCATCCTGTTGAAAGATGAAGTCGGCGCTGTCGGTCTCCAGTTGAGGCATGAGCCAATTTTCCAGCATGTCCAGATACACGTGTCCTGTAACGTTTTCTTTCGCAGAAGAAAAAGGGGCCTTAAACTTTAAACCGTGAGATTGCACAAAACACGTTAACTTTTGGTGAATTGCGAATTTGCTGCACGAATGCGTGAGGATTCTCTACCGCCCAGATTCGCACATTTTGTCTGTTCATTTCACCATTAAGAAAAAATGTTGCTTCATCACTGAAAACAAGTTTCGCACTGAACGCATCCTCTTCCATGAGCTGTTGCAACCGCGCCGAAAATTCAAAGCGTTTTACTTTGTCATCGGGTGACAGGGCTTGTAACAATTGTAAACGGTAAGACTTCTGCTTTACCCTTTTCCGTAAGATTTTCCAGACCGTCGGCTGTGGTATGTTTAGCTCCCTGCTTGCTTCATTAGTCGACTTCCGCGCGCTACGTGTGAAACTTGCCCGCACGTGTTCAACCGTTTCTTCGCTCACTGCAGGCCGACCCGTTGATTTCCCCTTACAGAGGCAGTGTCGTTGCACTGTTATGATTGATGTGAGTGCATTTCAAGCACAACATACGCTTTCTGGGCTCCTGTCGCCATTTTGTCTCACTGCGCTCTCGAGCTCTCTGGTGGCAGAAACCTGAAGTGCGGCTTCAGCCGAACAAAACTTTATGAGTTTTTCTACGTATCTGTAGTGTGTCGTGACCATACGTCAATGAAGGGAGCTACAGTGAATTTATGAAATCGCTTCAATCATTTGTAATAGCCCTGTACTTGAAATGCCGTGAGGTAAAGCTTTGTGTTGGACAGAACCTAATCGGATAGATATCGATGCACAATCAACTATGACATATCGCATTTTCTCGGCAGTAGCAAGATGTTTTAACTGAAATGGCGAGACGAAACATTAATTTTTTCCTTCCCAGGACTCCAACCCAGCACCTATCGCTGTTAAATTCTAGACAAAACGAACGTTAAATATGGGTTTGTGGCACCAGCACCGATATATGAGGATGTTTGAACTAGAAATAATATGACGAAGAGTTCAGTGCTGACTGGTAATAGAACTTCAACATATCGTTGTTGACTACATACAAAGAGACGTCAGCTACCGAATTTTTCTAGACCAGCAGCTCGGAATAACATCTTGAATTTTCAGTGATCTCGCAAATAGTTCTGTCTCTCACTGGGAGTCAAAAACGTCAAATATCGTTAGTGTTGATAACGAATGAAAATACATTAAACATCGAAATTATTATCCACCAGCAGATAGGTGTTCTCATGGAAGAGCATGATAACACATAATGAAATCTTCAGTTCCGGACCAGGACTCGAACCCATTCACGCGCAATATGTGGAGATGTTGAGGAATCTGCAGTTTTGAACAAACAACAAATTGTAGCCGAGCTGTATTGCCACGAAGGGAACCAATTCCGCGTTAAGGGCGGTCTGAGTTGCGTTCCCAGTTCAGAACCAGTCTGCTTTCGGCCGGTGAGCGGCGAGGACGTCTTGTTTACGTCCCGTCCGCAGAGTCGCGGTCCCGTCGGCAGAGTCGCGAGCGCGCGTAGTTTGTTTACTTCCTCGCCGCAGCTAATACTCGCGTCCGTTAACACTGAGTCGCCATGGCTCATTCGTACAGAAAAGCTACCATCGAGATCAGCTTCCAGCCCGACTACGCACGACCACGAACCTTTGAAGTCGAACGATTTATCCGTGACGAAGTTCAAATACCAACACAGCACATCATCGGTATCCACCTATCCGTCACAAGCAGCGTCGTTTACGTCAAGATGGTAGATGACGAGTTATGTCACGCAGTTGTGAACAGATGCGCGAACACTCTCAAGTTCAAACACTCCGATTGTCACATCGGAGAGGTTAGTGTTGACCATGCTGGACTAGGATTACGCACACTAAGAGTCTTCGAACTCCCTTTCGAAGTACCACCGGACGTCGTTACCTCAGCTTTCCGCCCTTATGGGACGGTAATTAGCCACGTGGCCGAGAAATGGAACACCTTCGAGACGTACCAAGTCATCAACGGCGTCCGACAAGTGAAAATTGAATTAAAGAAACATGTGCCGTCCTACTTAGTCATAGGTGGCTGTCGAGTAATAATAATGTACGACGGCCAACCTCGTACTTGTTCTGGCTGCGGCCAGGAGGGTCATGTCCGCTCGGCGTGTATTCAACGTCGGATTACACAACTTCCATTGCATGACACGACACCACCTCCTACGCTCACGGCCCTCCCCCTCAATTACGCAGAGGTGACACGATCGACCGTCATGACAGACGACAACCCCCCCGGAAGACAGGAAGCGTTAGAATGCGTACCTGTCGCCGGTCCTGGATTGACCAACACCATTACGGTGTCTGCAGGGGTTGAAGAACGCCGCCCATCGACTCCACAAGAAGATTCGGACGAGAGAATGGAACTCGACGCTAGGGTTGTACCGACCTCTGCCTTTCTCCCTGAGGGGGATGCTATGCGGGAACCACAAACTCTTTCGGACTTAGAAACCCACGTCCGCAAACAAAGGTCACCGAGAAAACATAAAAAGCGACGTCGCACACCCTCAGACGATTGCCTCCAGCGGACGTCTTCTCCAGTTGACGACCGGACGGCCGACGAAACGACGAGGAGAATGGATGACACGAGATCGCCCTCACCTGTCACTTTGTCTGATTTTGACAAATCCGTTTCCGCTCCCCCGGACAAACGGATGGCCAGGACAGCGCCCGCCGTTGGTACACAACCGGAAACAACTGCGGATTCACCCTTAGTCACTCAGCCCACAAGTGTTCTACCGCAGCCACCGTTAACTTGCGGACCTTGGGCGGATGACATTGAAGACGATTCTACGGCCGCTGTGGTGGATGAGGAGAGGGGTCTCTCCTCCCACACCTCGGCCCCTCCCGAGTAGCAACAG
Source organism: Schistocerca serialis cubense (assembly GCF_023864345.2). Taxonomy (NCBI): domain Eukaryota; kingdom Metazoa; phylum Arthropoda; class Insecta; order Orthoptera; family Acrididae; genus Schistocerca; species Schistocerca serialis. The sequence goes on along the minus strand of NC_064643.1, from coordinate 119,832,758 downwards.
ATGACGGCGCGGACGCGGCCAGCAGATCACAGGCCCCACCTTTTACGGCGACACTGACGGCAGCCCCCACCGCAGGAGACGATCTCCAAACCTATCGCTTAACGACCATCAACATTAACACCATTCGGACACGTACGAAGTTGTCGCTGCTCCAAGACATGCTCAATGCAGCAGACGTTGACATTGTCTTTCTCCAAGAAGTCTTCGTCGAAGATTTCCCGGGTATGTATGGTTATACGGCTCATGTGTCCCACGCCTCGCCAACTAACAGTGGAGTCGCCATTCTCCTCAGAGAGGGCCTCGAGGCGGACGAAGTCAGATATCTCCCCGACGCTAGAGGAATGGCCGTAACGGTGCAAGGCATCCGGTTTATCAGTGTGTACACTCCTTCCGGAACGAATCGCCGTCGTGACCGATCGCTCTTCTTCGCAGAAGGAATAGCACCGCTTTTTCAGGGCAGGCACGATGACTTGATATTAGGGGGCGATTTCAATTGCACCCAAGCACCTAAAGATCAGCTGCCACGCCATTCACCGTGCCCCGAACTTGGGACACTCATCGGCGATCTCCAGCTAGTAGATACATGGGAACATGTCCGAGGAAATAGACCGGGATACACCCATTTCACGAGTCACTCGTCTAGTCGCATCGATAGGATTTACGTCTCCCGTTCTCTCGCGGCAACGGTGAGTGACGCGGAGGTGTGGCCAGTAGCCTTCTCTGATCACGAGGCCTATATATGTGCCGTCACCCTTCGTCGCCAACGGGTGTGGCGCAGCCGACATCCCTGGAAATTAAACCTTGCTCATCTCGCTTCTCCGGATTGTCGACGCGCCATCGAAGACACGTGGAGTTTGTGCGTCCGCCGCCTCCCAACGTATCCTACGTCGATTAGTTGGTGGTTAACCTGCGCCAAGCCGGCCCTACGGCGAACCTTTATTACGTATGGTCGTGAGACTGCTGCTTGGAGGCGGCAGACCCTTGATTTTTATTTCACCGTCCTTCGCGAATGCGCCTCCTTGCCACCCACACCGGAACGACAGCTGACAGTTCAGCGTGCGAAAGCACAGATCGTAGCCCATATGCGCCGACACCTCGAAGGGACGATCGTCCGAGCGCGGACACAAGACAGACTCGCAACGGAACGACCCACCATGTACCACGTCATCCGAGAACAGACACTGCGAAGACGGGCGCTGATACATGCCATCACCACTGAGGACGGCCTTCATCACACCACACAACGCGATATTGCTGCAGCCTTCTTCGACCATTACGCACGACTTTATTCTGCTCAATGTTCCGACCCGACGACGGTGACAGCAGTCTCACAACTGGTTTACGGCATTGTCCCACAGGATTTACAAACTGAATTATTGAACGACATTACGGAAGACGACGGTATCGACGCCATCGGTAAAGGAGCGGCGAATAAGTCTCCTGGCCCCGACGGGCTCCCTGTGGAGTTTTATAGAACTTTCCAGTATTTACTGGCTCCCACGTTAACAGACATCTGTCGGGAGCTTATGTCCCCCGCGGTGCCGCTCCCTGCGACCTTCGTAGAAGGAATAATTATACCGGTTCACAAGCCTAAAGGTGGGGCTCGAATACAAGATTACCGCCCGCTAACACTCGTCAACTGCGACATGAAGATATTCACCAGACTATTAGCAAACCGTCTACGACCGACCCTACCTTACGTCATCCAGATCAGACTTCCCTAGGGGGTATCAACAACATCCACACAGCACTGTGTCGATACCGTGACTTAATAGCCCTAGCCAGGGCACGCCGCGTCCCGGGAGCGCTGGCATCACTAGATTTTAGCCAAGCGTTTGATCGAGTGGATCACGCATACCTAATGTCCGTTCTCCAGCACATGCAGTACCCACAGCAATTCACAGCCGTCGTGATGCGCCTACTCCGAGGAGCGACTTCCAAAGTGCTCGTTAACGGGCGTCTCTCGCAGTCCCTCCCGATTTTCCGCTCCGTCCGTCAAGGCTGCCCCTTGTCGACGTTACTATATGCTCTGGCACTGGAACCGCTCCTCTGTGGTCTCCGTCAACGCCTCACCGGTCTTACCCTACGTGACGTCACATTTCGCTGTACAGCATATGCAGACGACCTGGTTCTCGTGTTCCGCAATCGCGATGATGTCAACAGAGCACTAGAATGGATTACCACGTACGGTGTGGCTTCCGGCAGCTGTCTCAACGTCGCCAAATCGGTCGCCATGGCCATAGGAGACGGTTTGACCCCAGCGTGTGTCGAACCCCTACAGCTTCGTGGCACTATCAAATGTCTCGGAATAGAGTTTCACGACGACATACGGCGCACCGCGGCTCTTAACTACCGCCGCTTGTTACAACAAATTCGGGTCGAGATCTTCAACCTTCGTCTGCGGACCCTCGACATTCTCCAAAGGACACACTTCGTTAATGTTTACCTCGCATCGCGTCTTCCACACATAGCGCGTGTTCTCCCAATACCGTTACTGATGGCTCGACGTCTATTAGCGGCATTCGGAGCCTACGTCAGTACGGGCATGCTCTTCAAAGTCAGTTATGAGTCACTGACTCTTCCCCCAGAAAGGGGAGGTCTTGGCCTAGTCCATGTCCACGACAGAGCTGTGTCCCTCTATGTCAGCTCACACATCAAGCTGTGGCGCCACCACCCGGAAAGTTTGACAGGTTTGTTGTTGGAGTCCTTAGCTCCGCCGTCCATTATGCCCCCACTGACGACGCAAGACATACCCCCACCCTTCTACTACTTCGGGAACTTTTACATTGAACACAGCTATTTCCGTATCGCAGTACCACCGACGAAACAGGCGTCGGCGCGGGATATATATCCTGTCCTACAGCAGAGGCGCCCACCAAACATCGTGGAGACGAAAAACCCTCAGGTTAATTGGAAGGTGGTGTGGAAGACGATTCACGCGATTCCACTGGACACAGCCGTCCGATCCACATGGTACATCACAGTCAATGGTAAACAGATCACCCGATCACGCCTCCACAAGATAAACATGGCGGAATCGCCTCTCTGCGTAGACTGCGGGATACCAGACACGGACGAACACCGTCTCACATGTGGCGCGGCAGAAGACGTATGGCGCTTGGTGCGAGTAACTCCGGAATACGTTACACATCGGTTTCTACTATTTCCGGATCAACAGTATTTCCCGCGCGCCAAGACCAACGCTGTCACGTGGATCCGTGCGCATGCGGTACACTACTTATTTCACGATGGACCTAAAGATGTATTAGACTTTTGGAACTACCTACAAGAACGTCATTGCAAGATCGTACGGAACCCAAAATACAGACAGTATTTTTCTAATTACTTAGGGAGTGCCCTACGCGACCCTCCGCGCAGCTGGATCATCAACAGGTAGGAGAAGATACCCATTGAGTGAGCTGACATGACTAAGTTCGATTCTCGGTGGAATAACATGATATACGTGAAGACGTACCTAGATGATGAAGCGTAAGGAGAGTAGCGACACACCCTTCTGTATCCTGTATGAAGCACTTATTTTTTCGTTTTCCCCATATACATTACCTCGGTGTAGGAACGTGCCGAGATATTGTTTTCTTTTTCTCAGAGCACGATGCGGTGCTAGATACATTTATTTTTGTTGTGTTATAAAGTAAAACCACATTACGAATGTATTAAAACAGTAAATAAAAATAAATAAATAAACAATAATTCCCACAAAAGATTTCCCCTTCCCATCCCTGATTCCTTGACGGACGAGGGGGACACTGCGACCAGGCCTCGGGTTACGACCCCTGATCGCTCTGCCTTCAACGCCCTCCCCCACCTTCTTAAAAAAAAAAAAAAAAAAAAAAAACAAAAAAAAAAAAACACAAATTTATCGACATACAGAAGCTCAGATAAAAGTTGGAATAAATTTCCTGTGATCCTATATAGCGTTTGTTTCATCACTAGAAATATATAACTAGTATAAGAGGGGTAGTATAAGAGTATAAGAGGGGTTTCTACATGTCGCCACCCCAGACTTTATTGTGGCTCAACCTAAAGTCTACTTGGTAGAGAAGGAATATCATTTTAATGTGAATTTCAGACCACAATGCCATTATATCTTCTTCACTTGGTGTAGCCAGAGGAGAATGGAATCTGTCTCTCCCTATCTAAAATCACTGACCGAAGTTGGAATCGAACCCAGACCATACATATACGAACCTAACATCATCCCAACAGACCACCAAGTCCTCTTCTCAGTGGCTCATTTTTCTATCATAACCCCGTTGTGCCACACTGGCTGAGAATTCTGACACACAATTTGCAGCATGTTCAGTAAATTCATTTACTTGGTTGTCCGAATCACCATGAACTAGCTGCCTCGGCTACCTAGTGCATACATTCAACTTTATTTTGTAAGCACCAAAATAAAATCACGTAACTGGCACCAACACAGAACTGCCAACAGTGTAGGATGCAGAAATTTAAACAGGAAGTGTTCCTTTCCACTTGAGCTACTCTATTGCGCTATCTGTTTGTTGAAAAAATCATGCAGTGCAAAAGATAAGGTGTAACTGTTTGTCTTTCAGAATTCTAGACCCGGCGACATGCATTATCTCACAGCGCTGTGGAATGCAGAAGTTCTGGAGGAATTGTTTTTGAGTTCTGGAGCCGTTGTGCCTATGTGTCAGCTGGTAGCGTAATGGTAAGTGTCGCGACTCGTAGAAAAGATGTCGCAATTTCGAGTACATTCATCGCTACCTTTTTTAAAACGCAATTCTACTGTCTGCGTGGGTTATCAACGTAGTGGAACTTGTAACATAATTCCCTTCACTTCTCAACCCAAAATAGTCGCATGTGGGAAAAGGGCTAACTTATGCGACATTTTCTTTTTTTCAGGTTTAATAGACAACCAGGCAGCAGACGCATCACGAAACTTTTGTATTATGTACGGGGAGAGCGCATCGTGCCAAAATACGGCGGAAAAGTATTTCTACATTAGCTGTCATCTGGTAATGGCATTTTATTCTTATTGAAACCTTGTTTCACAGCTTTAACTCAGAACAAGTTTTCTACGTGCATGTAATCAATAAACCGCATGTGCATTGTCAGACTGTTATAGATAACATCAGAGAATTCGCATATATCGTTGATGATTAATTTCTCTCTCATGTTTAACAACACTAAAGGAAACCTTACGAAAATTGTGAGCTGTATTATAAGAAATGAAATAAAACTACCCACAATACCCTTACGACGAAAGTATGTTTTAATAAAACTGAGTATCTGTACACAAGCGTGCCCCTATCGTCACGAATTGGTAAAATACTACTCACTTAGATTTTGATTGTGTCTGTGTTTAATTGGTATGCTGTGTCATATTCAAGAGGTATGCAAATGTGGCATTTCATAAATAAATAAAGTTATGTATTTCTAGAAACCCAAAATTTGCTTGTCAGCAGCGGAAAGAGGCGTTACCTGTTGTGCAGAATTGTAAGTTTTTCACCATTGCACTATGAGGCGAAAGTATTTTCTTGCGATTTCCTTATCGATGATTGATCTGACCGTTTGTTGCTCTTTCACAGAAGAGATAAAAATGCTACACTCAGTGAGCCTGGAACTGCGAACCATAACAGACGCTTTTCACAGGTCAGCACGTTACCACAGAGCTGGCGAAGAAGTATGTGCCTGAGCTTCCTCTTACGAGACCAATAAGGGGTAGAACTCGTAAACCGCTATTTCAAGGACGAAATTAGTTGCGAAAACCGTAAATTTACAATCTATTGTTACACCTCAAGCGATAATAACTCAGATTATTCAATGGAAATGACAGGTAAAATCAAGTGAATGTTGAGGCTTAATTCCGTGCACACCAGGAAGTAACTCGTCAATCACAGAGTTGCCAAAGATACATTGCCTTGATGCCAAATCTCAGTTACAGTACCAGCAGGAAGAAGACGAACCGATGTGATCTTACAGCGGGCTGGGAAGTGACCATAGCTGGTGTCTCCAAGTCGCGGCTGCTACGGCCTCGAATACGTAATGCGTCTGATTCGCATTTCTGTAACTAGGTTTAGGGACTGGAGCGTAGTTACTAATAATACCCAGAACTGACTGCAAATTGAGCATAATAAATCAGTAACTCTCATAGTTGCTTTTATATTTCTTTCGTAAGTGTACTGAAAACTAAGAAATTCATTCACAGACGTTTTCGTGCCTCGCCGATAGTTGAGCACAATAAACAAATAAAAATAAAAAATGAATCTGTGTGTGTGTGTGTGTGTGGGGGGGGGGGTGGATGTGTGTGTGTGTGTGTGTGTGTGAGACGTAAAGAGAGAGAGAGAGAAATATCAAAAAGAATGTGTGTGTGAGAGAGAGAGAGAGAGTAAAAAATTGTAAAGAATTTGAATCACGGTATGTAAAGAAATCTGTCATTAAAATGACACGTTCCACTTCCTTATGAAATATCGTATTAATGATCTATGAAACAAGAATTAATCTAATGTAATCTAATCTAAACATATCATATTGATGACTAGCCATGAAGAGTCATGAATTACCGAAGTTTGTGCAAATACCAGTATCCAAATCTAAACTTGAAAATAAAAGACGACAATTTTTGTAAGAAACCTGGACATCTATCAAGACCCTTTCGTCCCTGTTAACTAACCACGATAGATGTCTAATATACTTCTGTTCTGAAGTAACAAAGTGTGCATGCATTAAAAGATGAAGTGCATGATGTGAAGTTCTGTGACGGAAATACTGACGGAGATACAAACCCAACACGTAATCGGATTGTTAACTAAGTAAAATCAAATGTTTCGTACGGTTTTTCTTACCAGTTGCTAGGTGTTTGAATCTAAAATAAGGGTACAAACTTTTGTGCCTAAGCGACACTCGAACTGCACGCCTACCGTGCATCCACGAATATTTCTTAAGTATCAGTTGCTTACTCACCAATAGTAATATGTGTGCGTGTTTGACCAGAAATAACGACACGTATTGCGATTTTTGGCAACACATGTACAGACATTAAAAATGTACGTTAATTTTCAGTAACAGGCCGGTGTGCACGCGATAGGGCTTGAAATGAAATTATGAATATTTTTGTACTTTATCAGGATTCGGACGTACATACTTATCTTTGGAGGAGACCTAGAGAAGATTGCAGTCTTGAGAAAAGGAGCGAAATGATGGAACTATACTGTTCCGAGAGATTCAGATCCTCGAAAGAGGAGATACGAATGCGAATCACAGTCCAGCACCAAATTTTTCAACGTCTCTAGTTCAATCAAGTACAAGTAAACTAAGAGCCCTGTCCCTTTCAATGGCTATCGGTTCATCAACTAAAATAAAATTTGCTAATGTAAGTAAGCTTACTGGCGACTGTATTTCTGTTTACAATGACTTCCGCTATGTCATTTCCCAACGTAAACCGGCTCTGCCCAATTGGTAATGAAGGAACGTGATATTTAATGCGGATTGTGGATTATATCGACTTTCTCTTGATGTTCCCAGGGGTAAAGTAAATCTGTTTGTGCCTCTTAAAAGTAAATGCCTGAATCCACGCATTGCGTCTGTGATAGTTTGTTCTGCCAGACAATTAATGACGGTGGAAAAAGCGAGAGTCTCTTAAATGGTTAAGCAGAAGCAAGCTTCTGAAGCGGAGATTATGCTATTCTCATGTCAGGAGGATGTAAAGACTCTTCTAGGCATCATAGGCTCGATGTGAAGCCATTTTGAAATTTTCACAAATTCAGCAAATATCTTAGTTCGAGAAAATCCACTGGGAAGCGTGAAGTTACCGGATAATTCGATTATTACCGTCATTATTACTATCATTTTCTTCATACCGCTGCTGGAACACTGTACTTGAAGATCATTTGATGCCTTTTGGTCACTATAGAAGTACTTTCCCACTAACATGTTCTTTCCCTGGTTACGGAATTCTTTTCATGTTAATATCAAACATCAGTAATTACTCGTAGATTACACTAAAACTAAAGTAATTGATGAAGACGTTACTTGATAACAAAAACGCGCTGCCTTTCTTCATTTACTTGCGCCTAGAAATGGCTATCGAGTACTGCCAAACCGAAAGGCAAGAGATCTTACTGCCTTCCGATATACCTCGCTGTCAGTTCTTCCATATAATTTGGTCGACATGACCTGTTTCAATTTGTGTATGACAGACAATTTTTTAGAAAATCAATTGTTTTCCTTTGCAATAAACAGAAAGATTTTCATTCTAAGCTATCCAAGTACAAAATTTTCGCCATATTAGTTCAAATTTAATATTCTCTTCTATAATGGAGGAAAGTATTTCACAGTTGCAAAACTCGCATCCGATTCATTGACACCTAGTCGCTGACCATTAATTCTAGCTCAGAGTGACACCAGATTAAGTAACCTAATGTAGCGAAGACTGTTTGCCAGTGATCTTTCTCACTGGAAAATACGCAGTTCACTCATTGGGCTCCATAAGTACACTGTATGATTCACAAACCACTATTTAGTGCCGTTAAGACGATTTATTTAAAGGCCAGAAGACTGCACGTAGGTGCAATCGGTTTCGAGGTGCAAACTGTTTGTTATCTTACTTTTGTGACAGGTGGGCACAAGTGATTTCCAAAGACTTTTTATTGTACTGAAATAATCTTTTGTCACAAAGTAACAAGGTACACTCTTTGACACAAAACTCGACCGGCGGCCGGCCGCTTCAGAGGCTAAGTCCGCGCCGATCGCGACATGGGACAATAAAACTGGCCAACTCGCTAATTCTCTAAGTCCGGTTATCTGCACAATCTGGCAACACTGCAGACTGCGGCACTTCCTGGAGGAAAACTTGTCCCATGATAGAGAAACACTAGGCTGATTACGCCTGTGGTCTAGCGGTAGCGTGCGTTGTTTCTGCTCGTAATGTCAGTGGATCGAGAGCAGCTGCGATAGAATATTTTTATAGCCTCTTCTGTCTGAATGCTGAAGACGTGAATGTAATGGTAGCGGAGATTCAATCTATTTCGCTTTCTGACACACCGATATCAAAATTTTATCCAGTAACGATTTTGCGGCAGATTTCCTGCAGACTGTCCTCCTCTGGACGCTGTATGCGGCAAAGCTCCGGTATCCATTTGCTGGCTACCGGCAGCGGCCGTGGCGACAGCAGCGGCGCTGCACTCTCCCGTTCTTTATCGAAAGCGCCTGCTCCCGCTCATCGCTTTTGATGATTTAAAACGCTTTATTATTAAATGTTGCTCCACAGAAAATTTCTACGATTTCCATTCACGCTCAAAAGTAACGGAGACTGACGCCCCGATTAGTAGGCGGGTATTATATTACATTAATCGGCAAGAGCTGAGTATGGCCCGAAATTAATTTTATAGACTGGGACGAAATTAAACCACCTCGCTACATTCGATAAATTTATAAATGCTTCATACTTCGTTTCTTTTCCTTTCAAACTCAATTATTTGTGCAACTTTTGGTCAATGTTCGGATGTTTTCGTCAAGCCGGGGTGAGCGTCTGTGGTGTAAAGTGTATTACAGTTCTTGTTTCATTCCTTATGGTAACTCTATGCGATAAACTGTGTGAATACCTTGCAATGCATGCTCTGTAGCAGTGCAGGAACACTGCACATTTGGAGTTCCATGTATGGGTTCATGAAGTATTTAATGTTGATCGGAAGTGATAGTTAAGGTCATCAGATTTAGACCAGAAAAATTTGTCGTTTTGGAGGTTTCAGAGAACGGAAAGGAATTGCTAACGCCGGTGTTAGAAAACATCTACAGTTAAATGCTATTGCAAAAATTTAGAAGAGGGGAACTATATCAATCATCATGTGCACTTCATAAACAACCTTCTGACATGTTAGACCTATATGACGAACAAAACTCAAATTCATATCGTTGACAGTCGCTTTGAATCTTTTCAGGATCTATTTTACAGTGAAGCACCTTGGCATTTGCAAAGCAGACATCCATGATATTAACTTAATTTACTAAGTCGAATCGGACGAAGATTTATGTTTAAAGGCATTCTTCAGATTTCGTATAAAGAATTTTTACTAGCCGTTTGCAACTCCATTAATTAAAATGGAAAATAAAAGGTTGTAGTCAGCGGCTCCCACCGAGATTGGAACTGCTATGTCATACAGTACGACCACCGCAATGCACAAGGAAACTTCTTTTTTTTAAATTTTGCTTTTTTTCTTTTACTTCTTTTGACGATTACCCCTTTTTTTCTCTCTTATTTTAAAGCCTCTTAGGAAAATGGCAATAAAAAAAACTAAGTGCCACCGCCACTTTTCATCCTATAACAAAAAAAAAAAATCTGGTCCACTTCAGGCGTTGGCTCCTGACTAAACCTACCCCAAGAGCTGCCTATATACCAGGGGAAATATGGGAATTCAAGGTTAGGGCTATCATTTCAAACAAAACAAAATCTTCCTTTTTCTGAATTTTATTTTTATTTTTATTTTTGTTTTGTTTATTTTTGTTGTGTAATTGATCAGACGCCTTCTGCACCCCGTTGGTAATATGTTGAGTCACGTCTTCTCGAAATTGGTGTGTTCCGTTCAGTAGTTCAGAAATGTTCATTGGTTCAAACTGGAAACCTTCTTCACTCTTGGCTTAACACATTCCAGCTGCGAGGCGGGTCGTGGAAAGCACTCCCAGGGAAATTCGAGAAAAATTATCTGTATTTTGGGTGGCGGACAACGACATAATGACGGTCGTTGACGTATGTCCAAAAATCAAGTACAGAGTCTACAGTTTGACCAAATAGGTAGTTCTCCCCTGATGGTTTCTGACGTCTCCTTGTGGGCTATGTCTACATTTGAGACATTCAATTATCATTAATCCAGAATGATTCAAGTTTCAGCCTCCGGCGTGGAAGAAGTCTGTTGACGCCGACATTATATCATTTCAACGTAGGGAAAGCAAAACGGGTCATTCAATGTTTCTCATTCAACATAAAGCATGTAAGATAATTTTTCCGTAACGTTCATAATCATCTAAAAATACAAACGAAGTAAAAATACATCTGAAGCTTATTCGAATTGAATATAATGTAAGATACCAAACGCTTTGCACCTCGATGTCGAATTTGTCCATGTGCAATCTTTTGCAGCATACAAAAAGAATGTCATGATTACCACGAGAATGAAGAAATATGTTGGTACGGATGGAAGCAAGAAGAGACGCAGTCAACAAATATTCGATTCCTCATGGCATTCATTTCATTTGAGACGTAAGAAGAGTTAAAGTGGGATATTACTTTCGTTAACACGAAAGATATGCCGCACATATTGATAACGAGGAAGTCTCCGTCTTCACACGTTTCCTCCTTGAAATCTGTATGCTCTCTTATATACTTAGTAGCCTGATCATTGTTTCAGTAATGTTACCCTCTTGTTTGACGCCGTAACGATGAACACATTCCAAATGAATGCCTCTGCATGAAAGTAGCTGTTCGAATCCTTCCTGGGTTGCTTTTTGTGTTTTATTGCTTGGAATTCCTGAAGCAGACCACTGTGCCTTCTCCCCTTGTGGGTTAGGTCTCAAAACTAAACCGCTTTTTATCCAATGGCATAATTTATTCAGACAGCATCAGCACAAGACTGTCAAACAAAGCCTTCCATTTACAGTTGCAACACTCTAACCAGCACTGACCGAAGTGTAATCTACGGTCATGGTCCGAAATTAGCAGCTGTCTGCTACTGTGGCAAAGTCCGTACTACACTTTCGATTCCGCAGCACCATTTTATCTGGTAACACTGTGTAGTTGCAGAGTTGTGCCAGCATGTCTGTCCTCACACTGTCAACTTTATGTATCTCACTTCTCCTGTAGCGTTGATCACGAGGAGTAGAAGTAAATGAGTGTATTCTGCATGACGTAACATTCAGTATTCCCTTCTTTCATAGCCACTCTTCATGTGCATCGATACCAAATAGGAATGCGAAAACTCTTGCGAGTGAGAGAATGACAATAATCGTAACAAGAACAATCAAATAATGAATAATGTTTATTCCAACGTAGAACGAGAATGCTTTAAATATAAAAATTTATATCTATATCCCTATCTATTGATCTTTGAGTTGGCACAATGCAAATATATTCTTAGCATTTAGTTACTGAATTTAGTTCGGGATGTTTGTAGAGAAAAGGAAAAGTCGGTACTTCTCGCTAGTGTAATATAATGTGAACCAGCAACTACACTTTCCTTAGAACACGACTCAAGCAGGTCCCCAAGTAGGTACCAAGGCACTGCTGCATTCTGTTCCCTGACATTGCTCTGATGACGGTTAATGCAGATAGTTCCGATTATGAAATACAAAACGTATTGCAGGTTAGTTCCTAGGATAGTAACATTAAATTTGCGTTGTAAACGGCACATGAACGTGACGACTATCCATATTACTCATCAATATAAAAAGACAATATTATGGGAATTTAGCAGGAATACTCAACTAGAACTCTGAAATTGGTTGACTGACCGCACAGGTGCTAAACGTCGTCAAGAGTATACGATGGCCTAATCGCATTAGGAATATGAAGATCGTCTTCGACAGCTCGCAACTTTCCCATTGCTACCTCCACCCTACTCCAGACAGCCCTCGGTGGAGTTGCACTAAGTTGCCGTTGCAGTGTATGGCCTTCAAACCGACAACAGACCACATATTGAAAAATACAAGCGAGTTCTCTTGCAGCGTAAGCTTATTGTAACTAATCTAAAAATTATTGGACAGGAACATTGTCCTATTCAAAAAAAGCTGTCTAGCAGGTCCTCTAATCGCTCCTTGGTACAGTCGTTTGACTATTGAAAATGGTTCCAACAAGTCACCACTAGAAAACACTGCTCTGTACCGCAATAACTCAAGATGTAAAGTAATACCACGGTACTACAAATATCAGGGAACACCTTATCACAGATAAGACTGTCCTTAAGGCCTGTAAGCTCACATTTATTACAAAAATGACATACCTGAAATGTTACCACTCTCATTATTACGTCAGATTGGTAATGCACGTAGTAAGTTCGTCGTATTCATGGTTTCCTCTTCAAAGTAACATACCGTAAGTTATTCACGAGCAGCTAGTTGAGAATATGTATGAACTTCAAATGACACGACGAACCGTCTTGTTCCGCATATGGATTCAAACCCAGCTCATGCAGACTAAGCAAAGATTTCGTTACTGACGGAAACTAACAGTCATTCCTGATTAAGCATACAGAGAGTGATATACCTAGATTTTAGACAGTATCAGTTAGCAAATATCAACTTTAAATTGCATAACGCAAACATGTTTAACAGACGCGAATTCCTACCCATCATCTATTGTCTCTGTTAACGAACTACGAGAGATGTTAAATATTGCTTCTTCACAAGTAACTTACTTGAAATGCCGTGAGGTAAAGCTTTGTGTTGGACACGGATTCGAACCCAGAACCTAATCGGATTGCTATCGAAGCACAGTCAAATGTGACATATGGGATTTTCGCGGCAGTAGCAAGATGTTTTAACTGAAATGACGAGACGAAACATTAATTTTTTCCTTCCCAGGACTCCTGCCCGGCACCTATCGCTGTTATATTCTAGAGAAAACGAACGTTAAATATGGGTTTCTTGCGCCAGCAGTGATATGTGAGCATGTTTGAACAAGAAATAATATGACGAAGAGTCAGCGCTCACTGGGAATAGAGCCCCACACATATCGTTGTTGACTACACACAAAGAGACGTCAGCTACCTCTTCTCCACCAGGCCGGCCGAAGTGGCCGTGCGGTTAAAGGCGCTGCAGTCTGGAACCGCAAGACCGCTACGGTCGCAGGTTCGAATCCTGCCTCGGGCATGGATGTTTGTGATGTCCTTAGGTTAGTTAGGTTTAAGTAGTTCTAAGTTCTAGGGGACTAATGACCTCGGCAGTTGAGTCCCATAGTGCTCAGAGCCATCTTCTCCACCAGCTGCTCAGAATAACATCTTGAACTTACAGTCATCTCGCAAATAGTTCTGTGTCTCACTGGGAGTTAAAAACGTCAGATATTGTTAGTGTTGACAACGAATGAAAATACATGCTAGAGCTTGATAATACATAATTAAATCTTTAGTGCCGGGCCAGGATTCGATCCCATTCATGAGTAATATGTGGAGATGTTAAGGAATCTGCAGTTTTGAACAAACAACGAATTGTAGCCGAGCTGCATTGTCACAAAGGGATCAAATTCCACGTTAAGGGCGGTCTGAATTGGATTCCCAGTTCAGAACCAATTTTATCGACATACAGAAGCTCAGATAAAAGATGGAATAAGTGTCCTGTGACCATACATAGCGTTTGTTTCGTCACTTGAAATAAATAACTAGTATAAGAAAGGTTACTGCTGATAGAGTTTGTACATGTCGCCACTCCAGACTTTATTGTGGTTCAACCTACCGTCTACTTGGTAGAGAAGGAAAATCATCTTTAATGTGAATTTTCAGACCACACAGCCATTACACCTTCTTCACTTGGTGTAGCCAGGAGAGAATGGACTCTGTCACTCCCTATCTAAAATCATTGACAGAAGTGGGAATCCAACCCAGACCATAGGTATAACAATCTACCATCCGTCCAACAGACCACGAAATCCTCTTCTCTCATTTTTCTATCGTAACGCCGTTGCGCCACACTGGATGAGAATTCTGACACTCAGGCGTCCTGTAGTAATTTTCACCATGTTCAGTAAATTCATTTACTTGGTTGACCGAATCACCATGAACTAGCTGCCTCGGCTACCCAGTGCATACATTCCACTCTATATTTTGTAATCACCGAAATAAAATCACGTAACTGCCACCTACACAGAACTGCCAACAGTGTAGGATGCAGAAGTTTAAATAGGAAGTGTTCCTTTCCACTTGAGCTATTCTATTGCGCTATCGTTCAGTAAAAAAAAAAAGAAAAGCTGTAACTGTTTGTCTCTCAGAAGTCAAGACCTGGCCATATGCATAATCTCACAGCGCTGTGGAATCCAAAAGTTCTGGAGGAATAGTTGTCGAGCTCTGGAGCTGTTGTAGCTACGTGTCAGCTAGTAGCGTAGATAAGATGTCGCGAGTTCGAATACATTCAGTGCTACATTTTTTAAAACGCAATTCTGCTGTCTGCTGAAGTTGTCAATCTAATGGAACTTTGAGCATACTTCCCTTCACTTCTCAACCCAAAGTAGTCGCATGTGGAAAAAGGGCTAACTACTGTGACATTTTGTTCTGTTCAGGTTTAATAGACAGCAGGCAGCAGATGCATCTCGAAGATGTGTAGGGAGAGCGCATCGTGCCATAATATGTCAGAAAAGTATTTTCTACATTAGCTGTCGTGTGGTAGTGAGATTTTATTCTTCTTCAAACTTTGTTTGTCAGCTTCAATTCAGAACAAGTTTTCTACATGCATGTAATCAATAAACTGCACGTGCATTGTCATACTGTCATAGATAACATCAGAGAATTCGCATATATCGTTGATGATTAATTTCTATCTCATGTTTACTATTGTTTTAACGACACTAAAGGAAACCTTACGAAAATTGTGCACTGTATTATAAGAAATGAAATAAAACTAACCACGATAACCTGACGACGAAAGTATGTTTTAATAAAACCGAGTATCTGTACACAAATGTGCCTCTATCGACACGAATTAGTAAAATACTACTCACTTAGATTTTGATTGGGTCTGTGTTTCATTGGTATGCTGTGTCGTACTCAAGAGGTATGCAAATGTGGTATTTCATAAATGTAGTTACGTATTCCTAGAAACCCATAATTCGCTTGTCAGCAGCGGAAAGAGGCGTTACCTGTTTTGCAGCATTGTAAGTTTTTCAACATTGCACTATGAGCCGAAAGTATTTTCTTGCGATTTCCTTGTTGATGTTTGATCCGACTCCTTGTAGCTCTTTCACAGAAGGGATAAAAACGTTGCAGTCAGTGAGCCTGGAACTGCAAACCATAACAGACGCTTTTCCACAGGTCAGCACGTTACCACAGAGCTGGCGAAGAGGTATGGGTGTGAGCGTCCTCTTGCGACGGCAATAGTGCCTAGAACTCGTAAACCGCTATTTAAAGGTCGAGATTAGTTGCGATTTCCACCTGCAACGCCTTTCCTGGGCTGAAAACCGTAAATTTACAATCTTTTGTTACCCTTCAAGCGATAATAACTCATATTATTCAATGGAAATGACAGGTAAAATCAAGTGAACTTTGAGGCTTAATTCCGTGCACACACCAGGAAGTAACTCGTCGATCACAGAGTTGCCAAACATACGTTGCCTTGTTGCCAAATCTCAATTACAGTACCAGCAGGAAGAAGACGAACCGATGTGATCCTACAGCGGGCTGGGAAGTGACCATAGCTGGTGTCTCCAAGTCGCGGCTGCTACGGCCTGGAATACGTAATGCGTCTGACTCGCTTACTGTAACTAGGTTTAGGGACTGGAGCGTAGTTACTAATAATACTCAGAACTGACTGCAAACTAAGCATCATAAATCAGTAACTCTCATTGTTGTTTTTATATTTCTTTAGTAAGTGTACTCAAAACTAAGAAACTCATTCACAGGCGTTTTTGTGCCTCGCCGATAGTCGAGCACAACAAACAAATAAAAATAAAAAGAATGTTTATATATATATATATATATATATATGTGTGTGTGTGTGTGTGTGTGTGTGTGTGTGTGTGAGAGAGAGAGAGAGAGAGAGAGGGAGAGAGAGAGAGAGAGAGATAAAAAAGAATGAGAGTGTAAAAAATTGTTGTAAAGAAATTGAATCATGGTATTTAAAGAAATCTTTCATTGTAATGACACGTTCCACATCATTATGAAATGTCGTATTCATGATCTATGGAACAAGAAGTAATCTAATGTACTGTAATATAATCTAATCACATCATATTGATGACTAGCCATAAAGAGTCATGAATTACCGAAATTTTTGCCAATACCAGTAACCAAATCTAAACTTGAAAATAAAAGACGACAAGTTTTGTAATAAACCGTGACTCCTATCAAGACCCTTTCGTCCCTGTTATCTAACCACGAAAGATGTCTGATATACCTCCATTCTGAAGCAACAAAGTGTGCATGCATTTAAAGATGAAGTGCATGATGTGAAGTTCTGTGACGGAGATACAAAGCCAACACGTAATCGGATTGTTAACTAAGAAAAATCAAATGTTACGTATCGGTTTTTCTTACGAGCCGCTAGGTGTCTGAATCTAAGATAAGGATAAAAACTTTTGTGCCTAAGAGACAATCGAACTGCACACCTACCGTGCATCCACGAATGTAGCTTAAGTATCAGTTTCTTACTCACGAACAGTAAGATGTGTGCGTGTTTGACTAGAAATAACGACACCTGTTACAATTGTTGGCAACACATGAACAGACATCAAAAATGCGCGTTAATTTTCACTAGCAGGTGGGTGTGCACTTGATAGAGCTGGAAATGAAATTATGAATATTTTTGTACTGGATCAGGATTCGGACCGACATATTTACCTTTGGAGGAGACCTAGAGAAGACTGCAGTCTTGGGGAAAGGAACGAAATGATTGAACTATACTGTTCCGAGAGATTCAGATCCTCGAAAGAGGAGATACGAATGCGAATCACAGTCCAGCACCAAATTTTTCAACGTCTCTAGTTCAATCAAGTACAAGTAAACTAAGAGCCCTGTCCCTTTCAATGGCTATCGGTTCATCAAATAAAATAAAATTTGCTAATGTAAGTAAGCTTACTGGCGACTGTATTTCTGTTTACAATGACTTCCGCTATGTCATTTCCCAACGTAAACTGGCTCTACCCAGTTGGTAATGAAGGTACGTGATGCTTAATGCTGATTCTGGATTATAACGTCTTTCTCTTGAAGTTACCAGAGGTAAAATAAATCCGTTTGTGCCTCTTAAAAGCAAATGCCTGAGCCCACGCATTACACCCGTGATAGTTCGTTCCACCAGACCATTGTGGCCACATTTCCCTGCCCCTGGAGTGTGCTGTAACGGAGGATGTGCTTAGCTTACAAAATTAATCACGGTGGAAAAAATGCGAGTCTATTAAATGGTTAAGTAGAAGCATGCTTCTGACGCAGAGATTATGCTATTCTCATGTCAGCAGGATGTAAAGACTCTTCTAGGCATCATAGGCTGGATGTGAAGCCCTTTTTGACTTTTCACAAATTCAGCAAATTTCTTAGTTCGAGAAAATCCACGACCAATGAAACACAGACCCAATCAAAATCTAAGTGAGTAGTATTTTACTAATTCGTGCCGATAGAGGCACATTTGTGTACAAATACTCGGTTTTATTAAAACATACTTTCGTCGTAAGGTTATCGTGGTTAGTTTTATTTCATTTCTTATAATACAGTGCACAATTTTCGTAAGGTTTCCTTTAGTGTCGTTAAAACAATAGTAAACATGAGATAGAAATTAATCATCAACGATATATGCGAATTCTCTGATGTTATCTATGACAGTATGACAATGCACGTGCAGTTTATTGATTACATGCATGTAGAAAACTTGTTCTGAATTGAAGCTGACAAACTAAGTTTGAAGAAGAATAAAATCTCATTACCACACGACAGCTAATGTAGAAAATACTTTCTGACATATTATGGCACGATGCGCTCTCCCTACACATCTTCGAGATGCATCTGCTGCCTGCTGTCTATTAAACCTGAACAGAACAAAATGTCACAGTAGTTAGCCCTTTTTCCACATGCGACTACTTTGGGTTGAGAAGTGAAGGGAAGTATGCTCAAAGTTCCATTAGATTGACAACTTCAGCAGACAGCAGAATTGCGTTTTAAAAAATGTAGCACTGAATGTATTCGAACTCGCGACATCTTATCTACGCTACTAGCTGACACGTAGCTACAACAGCTCCAGAGCTCGACAACTATTCCTCCAGAACTTTTGGATTCCACAGCGCTGTGAGATTATGCATATGGCCAGGTCTTGACTTCTGAGAGACAAACAGTTACAGCTTTTCTTTTTTTTTTTACTGAACGATAGCGCAATAGAATAGCTCAAGCGGAAAGGAACACTTCCTATTTAAACTTCTGCATCCTACACTGTTGGCAGTTCTGTGTAGTTGGCAGTTACGTGATTTTATTTCGGTGATTACAAAATATAGAGTGGAATGTATGCACTGGGTAGCCGAGGCAGCTAGTTCATGGTGATTCGGTCAACCAAGTAAATGAATTTACTGAACATGGTGAAAATTACTACAGGACGCCTGAGTGTCAGAATTCTCATCCAGTGTGGCGCAACGGCGTTACGATAGAAAAATGAGAGAAGAGGATTTCGTGGTCTGTTGGACGGATGGTAGATTGTTATACCTATGGTCTGGGTTGGATTCCCACTTCTGTCAATGATTTTAGATAGGGAGTGACAGAGTCCATTCTCTCCTGGCTACACCAAGTGAAGAAGGTGTAATGGCTGTGTGGTCTGAAAATTCACATTAAAGATGATTTTCCTTCTCTACCAAGTAGACGGTAGGTTGAACCACAATAAAGTCTGGAGTGGCGACATGTACAAACTCTATCAGCAGTAACCTTTCTTATACTAGTTATTTATTTCAAGTGACGAAACAAACGCTATGTATGGTCACAGGACACTTATTCCATCTTTTATCTGAGCTTCTGTATGTCGATAAAATTGGTTCTGAACTGGGAATCCAATTCAGACCGCCCTTAACGTGGAATTTGATCCCTTTGTGACAATGCAGCTCGGCTACAATTCGTTGTTTGTTCAAAACTGCAGATTCCTTAACATCTCCACATATTACTCATGAATGGGATCGAATCCTGGCCCGGCACTAAAGATTTAATTATGTATTATCAAGCTCTAGCATGTATTTTCATTCGTTGTCAACACTAACAATATCTGACGTTTTTAACTCCCAGTGAGACACAGAACTATTTGCGAGATGACTGTAAGTTCAAGATGTTATTCTGAGCAGCTGGTGGAGAAGATGGCTCTGAGCACTATGGGACTCAACTGCCGAGGTCATTAGTCCCCTAGAACTTAGAACTACTTAAACCTAACTAACCTAAGGACATCACAAACATCCATGCCCGAGGCAGGATTCGAACCTGCGACCGTAGCGGTCTTGCGGTTCCAGACTGCAGCGCCTTTAACCGCACGGCCACTTCGGCCGGCCTGGTGGAGAAGAGGTAGCTGACGTCTCTTTGTGTGTAGTCAACAACGATATGTGTGGGGCTCTATTCCCAGTGAGCGCTGACTCTTCGTCATATTATTTCTTGTTCAAACATGCTCACATATCACTGCTGGCGCAAGAAACCCATATTTAACGTTCGTTTTCTCTAGAATATAACAGCGATAGGTGCCGGGCAGGAGTCCTGGGAAGGAAAAAATTAATGTTTCGTCTCGTCATTTCAGTTAAAACATCTTGCTACTGCCGCGAAAATCCCATATGTCACATTTGACTGTGCTTCGATAGCAATCCGATTAGGTTCTGGGTTCGAATCCGTGTCCAACACAAAGCTTTACCTCACGGCATTTCAAGTAAGTTACTTGTGAAGAAGCAATATTTAACATCTCTCGTAGTTCGTTAACAGAGACAATAGATGATGGGTAGGAATTCGCGTCTGTTAAACATGTTTGCGTTATGCAATTTAAAGTTGATATTTGCTAACTGATACTGTCTAAAATCTAGGTATATCACTCTCTGTATGCTTAATCAGGAATGACTGTTAGTTTCCGTCAGTAACGAAATCTTTGCTTAGTCTGCATGAGCTGGGTTTGAATCCATATGCGGAACAAGACGGTTCGTCGTGTCATTTGAAGTTCATACATATTCTCAACTAGCTGCTCGTGAATAACTTACGGTATGTTACTTTGAAGAGGAAATCATGAATACGACGAACTTACTACGTGCATTACCAATCTGACGTAATAATGAGAGTGGTAACATTTCAGGTATGTCATTTTTGTAATAAATGTGAGCTTACAGACCGTAAGGACAGTCTTATCTGTGATAAGGTGTTCCCTGATATTTGTAGTACCGTGGCATTACTTTACATCTTGAGTTATTGCGGTACAGAGCAGTGTTTTCTAGTGCTGACTTGTTGGAACCATTTTCAATAGTCAAACGACTGTACCAAGGAGCGATTAGAGGACCTGCTAGACAGCTTTTTTTGAATAGGACAATGTTCCTGTCCAATATTTTTTAGATTAGTTACAATAAGCTTACGCTGCAAGAGAACACGCTTGTATTTTTCAATATGTGGTCTGTTGTCGGTTTGAAGGCCATACATTGCAACGGCAACTTAGTGCAACTCCACCGAGGGCTGTCTGGAGTAGGGTGGAGGTAGCAATGTGAAAGATGCGAGCTGTCGAAGACGATCTTCATATTCCTAATGCGATTAGGCCATCGTATACTCTTGACGACGTTTAGCACCTGTGCGGTCAGTCAACCAATTTCAGAGTTCTAGTTGAGTATTCCTGCTAAATTCCCATAATATTGTCTTTTTATATTGATGAGTAATATGGATAGTCGTCACGTTCATGTGCCGTTTACAACGCAAATTTAATGTTACTATCTTGGAACTAACCTGCAATACGTTTTGTATTTCATAATCGGAACTATCTGCATTAACCGTCATCAGAGCAATGTCAGGGAACAGAATGCAGCAGTGCCTTGGTACCTACTTGGGGACCTGCTTGAGTCGTGTTCTAAGGAAAGGGTAGTTGCTGGTTCACATTATATTACACTAGCGAGAAGTACCGACTTTTCCTTTTCTCTACAAACATCCCGAACTAAATTCAGTAACTAAATGCTAAGAATATATTTGCATTGTGCCAACTCAAAGATGAATAGATAAGGATATAGATATAGATTTCTATATTTAAAGCCATTCTCGTTCTGCGTTGGAATAAACATTATTCATTATTTGATTGTTCTTGTTACGATTATTGTCATTCTCTCACTCGCAAGAGTTTTCACATTTCTATTTGGTATCGATGCACATGAAGAGTGGCTATGAAAGAAGGGAATACTGAATGTTACGTCATGCAGAATACACTCATTTACTTCTGCTCCTCGTGATCAACGCTACAGGAGAAGTGAGATACATAAAGTTGACAGTGTGAGGACAGACATGCTGGCACAACTCTGCAACTACACAGTGTTACCAGATAAAATGGTGCTGCGGAATCGAAAGTGTAGTACGGACTTTGCCACAGTAGCAGACAGCTGCTAATTTCGGACCATGACCGTAGATTACACTTCGGTCAGTGCTGGTTAGAGTGTTGCAACTGTAAATGGAAGGCTTTGTTTGACAGTCTTGTGCTGATGCTGTCTGAATAAATTATGCCATTGGATAAAAAGCGGTTTAGTTTTGAGACCTAACCCACAAGGGGAGAAGGCACAGTGGTCTGCTTCAGGAATTCCAAGCAATAAAACACAAAAAGCAACCCAGGAAGGATTCGAACAGCTACTTTCATGCAGAGACATGCATTTGGAATGTGTTCATCGTTACGGGGTCAAACAAGAGGGTAACATTACTGAAACAATGATCAGGCTACTAAGTATATAAGAGAGCATACAGATTTCAAGGAGGAAACGTATGAAGACGGAGACTTCCTCGTTATCAATATGTGCGGCATATCTTTCGTGTTAACGAAAGTAATATCCCACTTTAACCCTTCTTACGTCTCAAATGAAATGAATGCCATGAGGAATCGAATATTTGTTGACTGCGTCTCTTCTTGCTTCCATCCGTACCTACATATTTCTTCATTCTCGTGGTAATCATGACATTCTTTTTGTATGCTGCAAAAGATTGCACTTGGACAAATTCGACATCGAGGTGCAAAGCGTTTGGCATCTTACATTATATTCAATTCGAATAAGCTTCAGATGTATTTTTACTTCGTTTGTGTTTTTAGATGATTATGAACGTTACGGAAAATTATCTCACATGCTTTATGTTGAATGAGAAACATTGAATGACCCGTTTTGCTTTCCCTACGTTGAAATGATATGATGTCGGCGTCAACAGCCTTCTTCCACGCCGGAAGCTGAAACTTGTATCATTCTGGATTAATGATAATTGAATGTCTCAAATGTAGACATAGCCCACAAGGCGACGTCAGAAACCATCAGGGGAGAACGCCGCATAAAAACCAAACGTGCGCGCTCGTCTCCACTCTGAAGGACCGTATCGGAGAATCACGGCAAGCATTTCGCTGAAGAGCTGCCTCGTAAGAGAACCGAGAAATGGCAGCGTCGTAGCAAGTATTTGTCAACACTCTGATAGTTCATTTACTTCCGGGTGTAGGCCGGCGTTACCTCGCTAAATTCACTTGACATTCGTTTTCCACATCGAAGACTCGTACGATAGAATCCGCTGTAAGATGAGACACTTAGAATGTATAATTAATTTCTGGACTCCAAGAACGGCGTTCTTCACATAAGTAACACCTGTTTGTGTGTTTTAAGGTTGCGTTTTGAGGCTCAGGCAACATCGCAGTGACTATAGTCCGTCTGTGGTCTGTGGTCGCCAGTGTGTCGTTAGCCTAGAGGTTATTCGTCATATTCAGGCTTTTCTAACGCGGGACATTCTGAATCAGAATACTCCCCTTTCATTATTAGTTCCGGGACGTGACTATTTTCCTCGGACAAAGACCAATGCTGTGAATTCGCGGACATGCCATTCACTACCTATTTGGTCAAACTGTAGACTCTGTACTCGATTTTTGGGCATACCTTAACGACCGTCATTATGTCCGCCACCCAAAATACAGACAATTTTTCTCGAACTTTCTTGGGAGTGCTTTCCACGACTCGCCTCGCAGCTGGAATGTGTTAAGCCAAGAGTGAAGAAGGTTTCCAGTTTGAACCAATGAACATTTCTGAACTACTGAACGGAACACACCAATTTCGAGAAGACGTGACTCAACATATTACCAGCGGGGTGCAGAAGGCGTCTGATCAATTACACAACAAAAATAAAAAAAACAAAAATCAAAATAAAAATAAAATTCAGAAAAAGGAAGATTTTGTTTTGTTTGTAATGATAGCCCTAACCTTGAATTCCCATATTTCCCCTGGTATATATGGTGGTGGTTAGAGTTTAACGTCCCATCGACAACGAGGTCGGCAGCTCTTGGGGTAGGTTTAGTCAGGAGCCAACGCCTGAAGTGGACCAGATTTTTTTCTTTTTTTTTGTTATAGGATGAAAAGTGGCGGTGGCACTTAGTTTTTTTTTTTATTGCCATTTTCCTAAGAGGCTTTAAAATAAGAGAGAAAAAAGGGGTAGTCGTCAAAAAAAAGTAAAAGAAAAAAAGCAAAATTTAAAAAAAAGAAGTTTCCTTGTGCGTTGCGGTGGTCGTACTGTATGACATAGCAGTTCCAATCTCGGTGGAAGCCACTGACCACAACCTTTTATTTTCCATTTTAATTAATGGAGTTGCAAACGGCTAGTAAAAATTCTTTATACGAAATCTGAAGAATGCCTTTAAACATCAATCTTCGTCCGATTCGACGTAGTAAATTAAGTTAATATCATTGATGTCTGCTTTGCAAATTCCAAGGTGCTTCACTGTAAAATAGATCCTGAAAAGATTCAAAGCGACTGTCAACGATATGAATTTGAGTTTTGTTCGTCATATAGGTCTAACATGTCAGAAGGTTGTTTATGAAGTGCGCATGATGATTAATATAGTTCCCCTCTTCTAAATTTTTGCAATAGCATTTAACTGTGGATGTTTTCTAACACCGGCGTTAGCAATTCCTTTCCGTTCTCTGAAACCTCCAAAACGACAAATTTTTCTGGTCTAAATCTGATGACCTTAACTATCACTTCCGATCAACATTAAATACTTCATGAACCCATACATGGAACTCCAAATGTGCAGTGTTCCTGCACTTCTACAGAGCATGCATTGCAAGGTATTCACACAGTTTATCGCATAGAGTTACCATAAGGAATGAAACAAGAACTGTAATACACTTTACACCACAGACGCTCACCCCGGCTTGACGAAAACATCCGAACATTGACCAAAAGTTGCACAAATAATTGAGTTTGAAAGGAAAAGAAACGAGGTATGAAGCATTTATAAATTCATAGAATGTAGCGAGGTGGTTTAATTTCGTCCCAGTGTATAAAATTAATTTCGGGCCATACTCAGCTCTTACCGATTAATGTAATATAATACCCGCCTACTAATCAGGGCGTCTGTCTCCGTTACTTTTGAGCGTGAATGGAAATCGTAGAAATTTTCTGTGGAGCAACATTTAATAATAAAGCGTTTTAAATCATCAAAAGCGATGAGCGGGAGCAGGCGCTTTCGATAAAGAACGGGGGAGTGCAGCGCCGCTGCTGTCGCCACGGCCGCTGCCGGTAGCCAGCAAATGGATCCCGGAGCTTTGCAGCATACGGCGTCCAGAGGAGGACAGTCTGCAGGAAATCTGCCGCAAACTCGTTACTGGATAAAATTTTGATATCGGTGTGTCAGAAAGCGAAATAAATTGAATCTGCGCTACCATTACATTCACGTCTTCAGCATTCAGACAGAAGAGGCTAAAAAAATATTTTATCGCAGCTGCTCTCGATCCACCGACATTACGAACAGAAACAACGCACGCTACCGCTTTTTTTTTTTAATCTCATTTTGTTCGCTTTTGTTCGTTGCATCTGCTCGGGGCGGACGTCGTAAGACATCCGTTGAAGTTTGTTGTTGATCGATTAGCTCAGTTTTTTTATTACAGAGGGCTGCTAACCCTCTGACCGAACACGCAGAGCTACCGTGCCGGCCCGCTAGACCACAGGCGTAATCAGCCTAGTGTTTCTCTATCATGGGACAAGTTTTCCTCCAGGAAGTGCCGCAGTCTGCAGTGTTGCCAGATTGTGCAGATAACCGGACTTAGAGAATTAGCGAGTTGGCCAGTTTTATTGTCCCATGTCGCGATCGGCGCGAACTTAGCCTCTGAAGCGGCTGGCCGCCGGACGAGTTTTATGTCAAAGAGTGTACATGTTTCATTCGTATATATTTTGTAGGAAACTGTAATCGTGATGGAAGATTATACACCTGAATGTTTGACACAACTGGTACGAGAAAATGCTGCATATTAACCAAACCCCGCTCCTCCTCTCCATATGCTCCTATGACACGAACACAGGATTCGCCTCCTATTACGCAACAGAGCTGTTCCTAGCACAGCTGAGAATTGGCAACATCGTCACAAACATTTGGCAACACTGTGAGAGTGCAATCACTTCCGCGTATGGTACTGAATTGACTCGCTAAATTCACTTGATATTTCCTTTCCATTTGAATGGATTGTGCTGTATAATCCTCCTGAGACAGAAAATTCAATTTTTTCCCTAAAGAAATGCTATTCTTCACATAAGTGACAACTTTTATTATCTTTCACGATGCGTTATGAGGCTGAATGACAAATACCATGATGAGAGTGGCGTACAGGTAGCAGTGTGTTTGCAGCCTGGTGGTATCGCCTGTGTCTCGGGTCAGAACGCCTCAATCAATCGTCAGTTATAACCGTGGTAGGGGCCAGCGTATGCGAGCTTTTTTTCTGATTATATTTTATGGAGCTGCGATTTTCCAGAAAAAATTCTGTAACGAAATCAGGAGAAAACCTTTACACATCAAATCCTCTTGGTAGCTCGACACAGTAAGTTGCATTAATGGTCAAAGATCTCGGATTCTGACTGCCAAGCTGCTTCACAATACAAGCGTCTCTGAAGAAATTCGAATCGACCATGAGCGATACGAATTTCATTATCGTTCTTCACTTAAGACTCACACGCCAGGGTGATAAGTATGAAGGAAATGAACCTCTTGATTACTATGGGGCCTCTATGCTAAATTTCCACAGTAGCAATTAGAAACTCCCTGCAGACATTTGCTAACAGCGGCTCTAGCAACTTCCTTTTTCCCTGCGTAGCTTCAAATATGGGCAATTTTGTCGCCTTAAATCCAATTGAATATTTTAAATATCACTTGTAAACAACGTTCACTTCTCCTTTAATTAAGGTATAGACCTCAAAACAAGCAATTTGCCTGAGTAGCTATAGAGCAGGTTCTGATAGGCATTGACAAAATCTTTTGCATCCATTTACCATAGAGAATCAAAGAAAGAAATCAAACACATTACATTGCATTTACTCTCTGTGCCTTGACTAACACATATGAATCCATGACAATAATAAATTATTTGATGAACCTCCCGTGAAAGGAAAAAGAACAGAATGTGCCGCTTTAATTTTAGTGCACTGGATCAGAAACAATGAAATTAATTCTGTGTCACATTGATGTACTGCATCCTAGAGTAATAAAATAATAATCAAATAAAAACGGTTTTGTGCCTCCTTTGTTGTCAAGAGTGAAACACAAATCGTAGACAGACTTTATGGGTCACCACTCAACAACATTAAAGCATTTTACATGGTCGAGAGTGCGGAGTGAGCAGACGTTGTCGGCAAAAGGCGAGACAATGCAGTGCCTCAGCCCCCGCCGGTAGGCAGTAAACGGGTCCCAGAGAACTCAGACGCATGCGGTGTTCAGAGGCAGATATTCGGCAAATAAATCTTTCGCTAAAACATTGTTGGACCAAACTGTTATTACCAGTGTGACAGAAAGCGAAATCTATCGTAGATTCGCTTGAATTACACTCATAGCTTCAGCACCGAGAGGAAAGGGGCGATAAAAACTGTCGACGTGTGCTTTTAGTTAATCGACGTCGTATTAGCTAGTCTCGCGTTTTACCTCAAGCCTACGGTCGTAGTCAATAATAAAGTACTAAGACTGAAGTCAAGACTCCCTCTGGGAAGTGCCGCAGTCTACATGTTGCCAGATCGAGGATGTTGCCAGCCATAGAATTCTGAGAGGAGCACGACTGTATTGTCCACCTTACGTGAACGACTCGGCGGTCAATTTTTTGGTCTAAAACTGTATCTACAACACACATAGCACGCTGAAAACCCAGAAGAATTAAAAAACAAAAGTAGTTTATGAGAGCAACGTTAACTATAGCGTTCGAAGTATTCATAGTATTGTATACGTGTGTGTAAACGCCTTCCAATGCCCACTCAAGGAAGACAAGGATACACAGTCTTGCTTCAGTATTATAAATTCGCCTCAGTTTGCGAATGAACTCAGACTTAGGTTGATAATCATTTCGAATATTTAGCAGTACTGTACCCATTGGTGTTAAACTCGTTTTCAACCAATGATTCCCACAGCTACAGGGAGACTACTTGTGATACCTCATAGACAAAATACTTACACAGTGCTATCAGACGAAGAGATCAACCTGACATAAACTGTGGGAAGTTTGTTTTACAACCTTCGTACCTGGATAATGAGCTTTTTCCTATTTTAGGTGTCTGTGAACATTGCTGCTTGAGACGATTTAAGACGAAACTAAATTACTTCAGTTACGACAATGTTTAAAGAAATTGTCTTTACGGCACTAAATCGTGGTTTGTGAATCGTTTACCGGCCGTATTCTGCCGCATTTATCTGGCTGGAAGGCAAAAAGCTTACTGACAAATTTCACAGAAGGAAAAGAGGGACGAAATGTCTCCCACTGGAAGGTCATGTTGTTTTATTTAAATGATTGCAAAATCAGGTAAACCGAACAGTCAGGCTGTCAGTATAAGCACATTACTGTTGTCAGTATGATATTGCACTGCCCAGGGCCTGTAATGATAAAGGGCCCATTTAGGTCAGGCATATTGTATACAGAAGTGGAAGAGAGATCACCACTAAATTATAATCTGCATGCGTTGCATACACAAGGAAATTACTGTTACAGTGTACTTGTAGAGCCCAATGAGTGAATTGCGTATCTTCCGGTGAGAAAGAGCACTGGCAAACAGTCTTCGCTACATTAGGTTACTTAATCTGGTGTCACTCTGAGCTAGAATTTATGGTTAGCGACTAAGTGTAAGGTCAACGAGTCGGATGCGAGTTTTGCAACTGTGAAATACTTTCCTACATTATAGAAGCGAATATTAAATTTGAACTAATATTGCGAAAATTTTGTACTTGGATAACTTAGAATGAAGATCTTTCTGTGTGTTGCAAAGGAAAAAATGGTTCAAATGGCTCTGAGCACTATGGTACATAACTGCTGTGGTCATCAGTCCCATAGAACTTAGAACTACTTAAACCTAACTAACCTAAGGACATCACACACATCCATGCCCAAGGCAGGATTCGAACCTGCGACCGTAGCGATCACGCGGTTCCAGACTGTAGCGCCTAGAACCGCTCGGCCACTCCAGACGGCGCAATGGAAAACAATTGATTTTCTAAAACATTGTCTGTCATATACAACTTGAAACAGGTCATGTCGACCAAATCATATGGAATAACTGACAGCGACGTATACCGGAAGACAGTAAGATCTCTTGCCTTTTGGTTTGGCAGTACTCGATCGCCATTTCTAGGCGCAAGTAAATGAAGAAAGGCAGCGCGTTTTTGTTATCAAGTAACCTCTTCATCAGTTACTTTAGTTTTAATGTAATCTACGAGTAATTACTGATGTTTGATATTAACATGAAAAGGATTCCGTAGACAGGGAAAGAACCGTGTTGGGTTCGTAACTCTGTCACAGAACTTCACATCATGCACTTCATCTATAAATGCATGCACACTTTGTTGCTTCAGAATAGAAGTATATCAGTCATCTGTCGCGGTTAATTAACAGGGACGGAAGGGTCTTGACAGAAGTCCCAGTTTATTACAAAAATTGTCGTCTCTTATTTTCAAGTTTAGATTTGGTTACTGGTATTGGCAAATACTTCGGTGATTCACGACTCTTCATAGCTAGTCATCAATATGATATGATTAGATTAGATTACATTAGATTAATCCTTTTTTCATAGATGATGAATACGATATTTCATAATGATGTGGGATGTGTCATTTTAATGAAAGATTTCTGTACATGCCATGATTCAATTTCCTTACAATTTTTTAGTCTCTCATTCTTTTTGATTTTTATCTCTCTCTCTCTCTCTCTCTCTCTCTGTCACACACACACACACACACACACACACACATTCTTTCTTTATTTTTATTTTTTTGTTGTGCTCGACTATCGACGAGGCACGAAAACGTCTGTGAATGAATTTCTTAGTTTTCAGTACACTTACGAAAGAAATACAAAAGCAACTATGAGAGTTACTGATTTATTATGCTCAGTTTGCAGTAAGTTCTGAGTATTATTAGTAACTACGCTCCAGTCCCTAAGCCTAGTTACAGAAATGCGATTCAGACGCATTACGTATTCCAAACCGTTGCAGCCGCGACTTGGAGACACCAGCTACGGTCACTTCTGAGCCCGCTGTAAGATCACATCGGTTCGTCTTTTTCCTGCTGGTATTGTAACTGAGATTTGGCAACAAGGTAATGTATCTTTAGCAACTCTGTGATCGACGAGTTACTTCCTGGTGTGCACGGAATTAAGCCTCAACGTTCACTTGATTTTACCTGTCATTTCCATTGAATAATCTGAGTTATTATCGCTTGAGGTGTAGCAATAGATTGTAAATTTACGGTTTTCAGCCCAGGGAAGTCGTTGCACGTGGAAATCGCAACTAATCTCGTCCTTGAAATAGCGGTTTACGAGTTCTTCCCCTTATCCGTCTCGTAAGAGGAAGCTCAGACACATACTTCTTCGCCAGCTCTGTGGTAACGTGCTGACCTGTGAAAAGCGTCTGTTATGGTTCGCAGTTCCAGGCTCACTGAGTGTAGCGTTTTTATCTCTTCTGTGAAAGAGCAACAATCGGTCAGATCAAACATCGATAAGGAAATCGCAAGAAAATACTTTCGCCTCATAGTGCAATGGTGAAAAACTTACAATTCTGCACAACAGGTAACGCCTCTTTCCGCTGCTGACAAGCAAATTTTGGGTTTCTAGAAATACATAACTTTATTTATTTATGAAATGCCACATTTGCATACCTCTTGAATATGACACAGCATACCAATTAAACACAGACCCAATCAAAATCTAAGTGAGTAGTATTTTACCAATTCGTGACGATAGAGGCACGCTTGTGTACAGATACTCAGTTTTATTAAAACATACTTTCGTCGTAAGGCTATTGTGGGTAGTTTTATTTCATTTCTTATAATACAGCTCACAATTTTCGTAAGATTTCCTTTAGTGTTGTTAAACATGAGAGAGAAATTAATCATCAACGATATATGCGAATTCTCTGATGTTATCTATAACAGTCTGACAATGCACATGCGGTTTATTGATTACATGCACGTAGAAAACTTGTTCAGAGTTAAAGCTGTCAAACAAGGTTTCAGTAAGAATAAAATGCCATTACCAGATGACAGCTAATGTAGAAATACTTTTCCGCCGTATTTTGGCACGATGCGCTCTCGCCGTACATAATACAAAAGTTTCGTGATGCGTCTGCTGCCTGGTTGTCTATTAAACCTGAAAAGAAGAAAATGTCGCATAAGTTAGCCCTTTTCCCACATGCGACTATTTTGGGTTGAGAAGTGAAGAGAATTATGTTACAAGTTCCACTACGTTGATAACCTACGCAGACAGTAGAATTGCGTTTTAAAAAAGGTAGCGGTGAATGTACTCGAAATCGCGACATCTTTTCTACGAGTCACGACACTTACCATTACGCTACCAGCTGACACATAGGCACAACGGCTCCAGAACTCAAAAACAATTCCTCCAGAACTTCTGCATTCCACAGCGCTGTGAGATAATGCATGTCGCCGGGTCTAGAATTCTGAAAGACAAACAGTTACACCTTATCTTTTGCACTGCGCGATTTTTTCAACAAACAGATAGCGCAATAGAGTAGCTCAAGTGGAAAGGAACACTTCCTGTTTAAATTTCTGCATCCTACACTGTTGGCAGTTCTGTGTTGGTGCCAGTTACGTGATTTTGTTTTGGTGATTACAAAATGAAGTTGAATGTATACACTGGGTAGCCGAGGCAGCTAGTTCATGGTGATTCGGTCAACCAAGTAAATGAATTTACTGAACATGCTGCAAATTGTGTGTCAGAATTCTCAGCCAGTGTGGCACAACGGCGTTATGATAGAAAAATGAGCCACTGAGAAGAGGACTTGGTGGTCTGTTGGGATGATGTTAGGTTCGCATATGTATGGTCTGGGTTCGATTCCAACTTCGGTCAGTGATTTTAGATAGGGAGAGACAGATTCCATTCTCCTCTGGCTACACCAAGTGAAGAAGATATAATGGCATTGTGGTCTGAAATTCACATTAAAATGATATTCCTTCTCTACCAAGTAGACGTTAGGTTGAGCCACAATAAAGTCTGGAGTGGCGACATGTAGAAACTCTATCACCAGTAACCCCTCTTATACTAGTTATATATTTCTAGTGATGAAACAAACGCTATATAGGATCACAGGAAATTTATTCCAACTTTTATCTGAGCTTCTGTATGTCGATAAATTTGGTTCTGAACTGGGAACGCAACTCAGACCGCCCTTAACGCGGAATTGCTTCCCTTCGTGACAATGCAGCTCGGCTACAATTTGTTGTTTGTTCAAAACTGCAGATTCCTCAACATCTCCACATATTGCTGTGAATGGGTTCGAGTCCTGGCCCGGAACTGAAGGTTTCATTATGTGTTATCATGCTCTACCATGAGAACACCTATCTGCTGGTGGATAATAATTTCGATGTTTAATGTATTTTCATTCGTTGTCAGCACTAACGATATTTGACGTTTTTGATGTTATGCGGAGCTGCAGAAAAATTCGGTAACTGACGTCTCTTTGTGTCTAGTCAACAACGATATGTGTGGAGCTCTATTCCCAGTCAGCACTGAACTCTTCGTCATATTATTTCTAGCTCAGACATCCTCACATGTCGCTGCTGGTGCAACAAACCCGTATTTAACGTTTGTTTGCTCTAGAATATAACAGCGATAGGTGCTGTGTTGGAGTCCTGGGAAGGAAAAAATTGATGTTTCGTCTCTTCATTTCAGTTAAAACATCTAGCTACTGCCGAGAAAATGCGATATGTCTCACAGTTGATTGTGCTTCGTTATCTAACTGATACTGTCCAAAATCGAGGTATATCACTCTCTGTGTGCCTAATCAGGAATGACTGTTAGTTTCCGTCAATCACGAAATCATTGCTTAGTCTGCATGACCTGGATTTGAATCCATATGCAGAACGAGACGGTGCGTCGTGTCATTTGAAGTTTATACGTACTCTCAACTAGCTGCTCGTGAATAACTTAAATTTTTGATATCATTTTGTGTTAAATAATAAGTACGGTATATGACTTTGAAGAGGACATCATGAATACGACGGACTTACTACGTCCATTACCTATCTGACGTATTAATGAGCGTGGTAACATTTCAGGTATGTCATTTATTGTAATAAATGTGAGCTTACAAGCCTTAACGACAGTCTTACGTGTGATAAGGTGTTCCCTGATATTTGTAGTATCGTAGTATTACTTTACATCTTGAGTTATTGCGATACAGAGCAGTGTTTTCTAGTGGTGACTTGTTGGAACCAGTTTCAATAGTCAAACGACTCTACCAAGGAGCGATTAGAGGACCTGCTAGACAGCTGCGTTATGTGGGTTGCAAGCGAATCAGGCGACATGCAATTGAGGTCGTTCGGATACTTTTGAGCACGACTGTACATGTATAGACAAACAAATGATTACAATTGTAGAAAAATTGAATGATTTGTTCAAGACAAAAAGCTTCACAAATTGAGAAAGTCAATAACGTGTTGATCCAGTAGTTTTTGTATGTCCTCCTGAGGTACAGCGTGCCAATTCTATCCAACCGGAGCATTACATTGTGAAAATCCCGAGCTGGTTGAAGGTCTGTGCCCTTAATGCTCCAAACCCTCTCAAATGGGGAGAGATCCGGCGATCTTGGTGGTCATGGTATTGTTTGGCAAGCACGATGACAAGCTGTCGAAATTGTCTCTAGGTGTGGGTAGGCTGAAATGCTTGTGAAAAGTAGGCGCAGGATGCCTTCCTATAAAGGCCAACAAAATGGGGCGTAGAATGTCGCCGACGTACCGCTGTGCAGTAAGATTGCCAGCAGATGACAGCCAAAGGGTTCCTGCTGTGAAATTAAATGGCACCCCAAACCATCACTCCTGGTTGTCGGGCTGTATGGCGGGCTACAGTCTGTTTGGAATCCGACCGCTGTCCAGGGCGCCTCCAGACATGTCTTCGGCTTGGTATCTCATTGAACGGAATATAACTGTCTTTAGTGGTGAGTACCGCTTCCAACTGAGCCCCGGTGATCACCAAGGAAGGGCCAGAAGTGGCCAAAAGTGTCGTTGATTCGTTCACTTTGTGAAGGTCTTTCTCTGGATGAAATACTCCAATTTTTCTCAAATGATAGTCACTTGTTTGTCTCTAGATGTGCATCACACCTGACCATTTGAGTCCCCTTCGGATAATTCCTTGATGGTGATTTTTTTTTGGTATTAGATTGTACATACAGTTGCTGTAGTTTCCCTTTGATTTACGTCGTTCACAGAATCAGCATTACAATCTCAATTTGGCTAATGATTACATGGCCTCTCGACAGAAGCTCATGTGATGATGCTGCTCCAACAATATCTGTATCGTTGAGGCGCGCACACTACCCCACCGCGATAAGGTACATAGTTTCGTAGGGCAACATTAGTTACCTAATAAGAATATCCCCACGTAACATGCCATTTCTTTGTTATGATCTCTCAAATATGGACTGTTCGCTATTCTATTTATTACAGACCGGCAAATTAATGTCTAGATGTACTTTCCAAAGAAAGGTTTTATTTTGGCATATGTTAGAGACGTGAGACTGGTAGAGTACTTGCCCGCGAAAGGCAAAGGTCCCGAGTTCGAGTCTCGGTCCGGCACACAGTTTAATCTGCCAGGAAGTTTCATTATTGGGCATATCTGGGAAACCTTGCAAGGTGCTGTTCAGAAGAGATCGGCACCCCGTCGTACTCTTAGGGATTTATATACTGCCGTGCAGGAGTCATGATGTCAGTTCCCTCTAGCACTGCTTCAGACATTAGTCGAATCCATGCCACGCCGCGCTGCGGCTCTCCCGTGTGCTCGCGGGGGTCCTACACGATATTAGACAGGTGTACCAGTATCTTTGGCTCTTGGGTGTATAACAGATGACGTTCCAGCAGGTATATACAGACAAGTGAGCATTCGAATGCAACGTTGGGTCAAAATTTCAAAGCAATTCCTGAAGAACATTCCGAGATTTGAGATTCTGAAGAAACGAACATCTACATTTGTACTTATACAGACACTGTAAATGTTGGTAATCGCAAATCTCCGAAAGTGTTTCATCGAATTCTTTGAATTTTTGAAACAATGTTGTATTTGAATACACGTGTGTTTTTATATACCTATTTCTTAATATATTCAATATACAATTTTTTAAATTTTTTATTAAGGAAACATTGTTGCAAAAAGAAATTGTCAGGAAGTTATTTACACAGCCATAGACAGACAGACAGACAGACAGACACACAGACACACACACACACACACAAAATGGTTCAAATGGTTCTGAGCACTATGGGACTCAACTGCTGAGGTCATTAGTCCCCTAGAACTTAGAACTACTTAAACCTAACTAACCTAAGGACATCACAAACATCCATGCCCGAGGCAGGATTCGAACCTGCGACCGTAGCGGTCTTGCGGTTCCAGACTGCAGCGCCTTTAACCGCACGGCCACTTCGACCGGCACACACACACACACACACACACACACACACACACACACACACACACACACAGATATATTAGAGCGGCCTTTGTGAATGAATTATTTGGCAGTCACCTGTCAATTGTCGTGCTTTGTTGGCAAAGTATCCAAATGCTGAGAGCGTTATTTTCTGTTGCATGTCCGATATATCACAGCTCAGACTCGAGGAAAGTGGTTTTTTGGTCTAAGGAAAATCCCAGTTATGTGGAATAGTGCTGGAAGGGAACCAGCCTCATGATGTGATATTCGGCTTTGGCGTCATCAGGATACCGGATCACACCATGTTTTACGAAGGTTTTGTGAACGGAAATTCTTACTTGCAATCATTGCAAACGTGGCTAGTGCTTCACCTCGAAGACGACGGAGTCACGGATCAAGTGTGACTACAGGATGATGGAGGTCCAGCTCACTTTGCTATTCAGGTGGGTAAATTCCTCTATGAACAACTCTGAAGCCGTTGGACTGAGCGTGGTTCAGCATATCTCGCCCTCTGAAAGGTGTGACACGAACATCTGACGTAGTCACGCAGACAAGTTGTAGTACGGAATAATGATGTCCCGTGTGTCTCAATGTTGGTGTAAGACTAATGAAGGATTGTGCAAAAGTGTCCAGGAAGGCGTTTGAAGGATAATTCGGAGATCCAGTTCATTCCCTTACGAAAGATGAAGAAAGCCCCACGAAGTCGGGAAAGCTTCGGACGCTGCTACTGGATAAATCGAGTGATTCGAAACCCATATGCTGGACATGACTTGTGACCGTGAAGGTTCGCGTCAGAGATCAACGGCAATATACGTCACACATAACCCCGTAATCGACTATGCCTAGAGACAAAGGGACGTTATGGTGTCACGGAGGTAGTAAACATGAAAATTGTTCATGCCCGTACCGACCCGTCTGAAATGTGTGAGGTGATGATTGAGCGATGGGTAATAATAAACCTTATCTACGAGTGTTCCAGAAGTGTCAGGTACAAGACCTATCCTCTTAGTTTTTCTCACTGAATGGTGCTCAGAGCTCACCGCAGAGGTCGCGCGCGTGTAGGACCCCGCGACTGACGAGTTATCTGTGGGAGGAGCGGAGCCAAGGACGTCCCAGGACATCCATATTTTGAACTGCATTGCACAACAACGTGTTCCAACATTTGGTCTCGGAAAGTGATTACATCATCAGTCTGAATAGCACAAAGAAGTTTACAATGAACAAATGCCATCTTGGTTGTATTATAAACTGATGTTATTCCACAGTTGACAAATTGTCTTCACAGCGTTGACAATAGTCATTGACGAGACGATAGAAGATACAAGCATTGTAGGAGTAGGGCACGCCATGGTTCACCTGTGAATTAATTTCATCTCACAATGCTTTACAGAAAGTATTGCGAACTGAAATTCACGACCATCTATGCCATGTGAGAATTTAGAATCTGGTTTTGCTATTAAAGCATCTTTTGTCTTGATATGATGTAACTATGGCTGCTAATCATGATCTTGATGCTGTCACCTAGATGTTCTTATTGCTTGTCTTATAAAGAGACCTGCATAAAACGATTTATGTAAAAATTCCAGAAGTAGGTCTACTTACGAAAACAGTGAAAGACACTGGTATTAAAAGACTAAAAAAAAGCATTATATGAACTGAAGTAGGTGGATGCTGTTGGAACTTCAAACTTAATTGTAGCCTGTTGACTGTACACTTCGAAAGATCAACATATCTTACGCTGTTAAAAAAATCAAGGTTCAGGTGTTTTAGTAGCTTCTTTTTATATAGATGAGATGCTGGTTTTCAGTAACAATCTACTAGAAACATGTTTTCAGAAACAAAGAGAAAAATTCAAGCTGAATGGTCATGGTAACGGTACTAACTGTTTCGGCATTCGAATTACTAGAACCGCAATGAAGGTTGTTTTTGGGTAGACCAGACACATTACATACAGAAAATTGTCAGTAGATTCGATATGAAAGAGTGCGACCCGATATGTACTCCACTGGATGTTAACCAAGAGTTTCCTCGTGTTATGAGCCCATAAACAGAACAATCGCAAGAAGCTATGAAGAACACACATTTGTGAAGCAATAGGAAGTTTAATGTATGCTCAGACAGGAAGAGGGGTAGATCTAGCTTATTCGATAGAAACTGTCAGTCGTTACTGTAGTAGTTCGGGCACGTACAGAGGATATGGAACCATTGTTTTCTACAGCAAGTGTCTGCTACGTAATAGTGTACCGTGAACAGCCTGGGCCGGAGATTCAGAAGCAGAACGTCAACATCTGGTTATCTGTTTTAATCTCAAGGAGCAGTGTTTTTCTGGCAGAGTAAAACATAGACGACGTTATCCACAACTGAGGCGGAACATATGGCCCTGACCTCAGCATGTCAAGAGGCTCTATGGCTTCAAAGGTTAGACAGTGAAATATCTCCAAAGTACTCAAAGGCTCCTATGATACTGTTATGTGACAACAAGGCAGCAACTGACTTCTCTAAGATGAGGGGCTACAAACGTTGAACCAAAAATATGGACACAGGGCACTACTTTACAGGAAAAAATAGAGCCAACCGAACTCACTGCCTAGCACGTACCTTCAGACTAAATGCTGGCATACACGAAGACAGAAACAGTGGCAAAGTGTCACCATCATCTACTGCTGCAAGATTTTGGAC
Source organism: Schistocerca serialis cubense (assembly GCF_023864345.2). Lineage (NCBI taxonomy): Eukaryota > Metazoa > Arthropoda > Insecta > Orthoptera > Acrididae > Schistocerca > Schistocerca serialis. Next base: position 119,794,314 of record NC_064643.1, on the reverse strand, counting down.
ATAAGAAATTTCTTTTGTTTTGTTTTTTGATATTTTAGGACATCGCTCTAGTGAGGATGTGAGAATTTAGAATCTTTGCCTTGCCTATTAAATTATCTTTTGCGTTGCTATGGTCCGCCTATGGACGTTGTAAGTCTTTACTTTGTGTACTGTATGACACAAGAGTTCATGTTGCAGCTTTCACCTCGTTAATGTGTATACAATGAATGTGCTCATGCCATTCAGATACCAAGGCATCATCTTCTTGTCTTAAGTGGAGAATAACGAACTATTGTTCTTCCTGCTATGGCATGGGACACTCATATTCCAGAAAAAATCCAAATATAAGAAACCATTATATTTTTTCTTTTCATAGTTAAGAAAGATTAGCTGTGTTGCGAAGACTCGTCGCGTTAGCAGCGGAGCTTTTTCAGGCACCGTTGTAACGTCCGCTTCAACTAATTTAGCTGAATAATACAGACTCACAATCACAATGGCCAGGCATGGTTTAGAATCCTGCTTGACTGAAATACAAGGCTAAGCTCAGTGTATACCCACCAGGTCTGGTAATAACACTAAACTCGGACAACGCTAATGCACTCTGGTTGCCATTCTACCTGTGACAGAGTATTGTAATTCTTATCATTTAAATATCCACCGATGTACAAGTGCTGGGTCCCTGAAAGTGCGCAGTCATGAAACGACGGTGTTATAAGCGTTTTAAAAAGTTGCGCATATTCACAGGCTACTAAATGTTGGCAAGTCAGCGTTGGTTGAAAGTATACTTGGTTTCAATGTGAATAATCAGCTTATATTTATTCCAACATTCAACAGTTTTGCTTTTGAGGACTTGCGCAAGTATCGCAGTTGTTCGATGTTTGTGGAATTTAGCTGGGAAAGGTGGAGGATTTATAGACCTGAACTTAAGCATCTTGTTTAAGGCAAGTCATTTCCTATTACGGTTAAGTTTAGGATGGACCATAATCTAAAATTTGAGGGTCTTATTATTCTAATATCAATTGGGATGAAATTTTAAGACTGTGCTTTTGATAGGAGAGTTATAACACAGTATGATGAGAAACAGTCCCAGCAAACAGGTATCGATCATTTAGGATTTGGTCATGGTTCGCTGGAGGTATTACCTGACGAGGAGACTGTGATCATTAAGTCTCAACGTATTACAAGGTATCGTCGACTCTTTGGGTTCGTCGATGTCTTCATCGTTGGGTGTACTGTCGACACGTGGCTCGTGGGCGCGGGTCTCGAGTTGATACAAAGTTACATTGCTACACGACCATGTTCCGTGGGTGCTTAACTGTTCGGCAGTATATGTCACTGTGATACTAAGACAGTCTTCTTGCCATATAAAAGTATGAAAAGTGTCTAGAAACGCACCGTAACTTACACGTGGCGCTTCTATCATCCTTTTCACAAAGCCACGTTTATAGAGAACCATTAGGCAACGTGATGTCTTCTTCCGGTACTAGTTAAGGAACGATAATCCAGGAAGACGGTTACTCAGTCAAAACATTGTTTCACCAGATTCACGTCGTGAAATGTTGCCAAGGGGAAGCCCTTGTGATAAGCATTCGCACTAAATACCAATGCTCGATGTTAACACGACTTTGAATGGGTATACAAGCGCGAGAGATAGTTACAGTTGAGCATAAAAATCACCACGTATCTTTATCAGAAATAATGGCATTCTTCCCGTCATTGAGGAACACGTGTAATAAAGACAGTTTTTAAGGCGAGTGTAAGAGAAGCGGTACGATGCAGAAGAAACTGCTGGCAGCGTGTCCGAGGCGCCTGGGAGGTAGGCCACCACATCAGCATTACTGCGACACGGGATCCGGACCAGCACGGTGCGCCGCTATGCCGTCTCACGTGAGTAGGAGGAAGCAGCTCTCCGTAATGCTTCTCTGTGGCCTCCTTTCGGTAGGAAGAACTTCACTTGACTTTATGACAGGGAACTGGGAGATACTTTCTTCATCTCGATCCATGTAGTTACGTTAGCAGCATTCAACTTACCCTATTATGTAAGCAACTGTTGTTTATAAATGCCAAAATAGGTATCAGCGTCTTGTGCCACCATCAGTGGTTACATCTATTCAGTTTTGTAAAAATATGAATATGTTTAAGTGATAATTATTTTAATGAAATTGACCTAAAATGGTTACTCTCTGTTGTGGTTATTACCTCAGTGGTTGATATACTTTTCGGGATGTGAGGTCGTGGTCCAAGAACTTTTCTGCTCCTTACGTTTCGTCGAGGCTGCGCTGGACTTCCTCAGAGGCGCTGCTCCGCTGATTCTTGCCGACTGACTGGTCAGGTGTCTGAGAGCGACTTATATATTGTAAGAAAGGGGGCGTGGTTCAGGTGACACGTGATGAGCAGTGATAATCCATAGCAAAGATAAGGTTGACTATCGATTACCACCTTGTCAAAGATAAAAATTGTTAGCAATTTTGTAGAGCCACTGTCCATATATCGCTAAGTTTCATAGTCTCCTCTTTCCTATTAAAATTATCGTGATGTTTATAAATTTCAATAGCTTCTCTATATAGCCGTGGATAGTAATTTAACGTTGTAGATAAAACTTCGGTATCCGAAAACTTCACTTGGTGGTTACCTGGTTACCTCAGTTTTCTACATTTGTATCTTGTGTCCGGCCTCTTCCTCTGAAATACAGCAAAGTGAAGACGGCGGATCTGAATTCCTATAACTTAGTCTAAAAACACGGCTACTGCTAGAACTTCAAAACTACTCGATGAGTTTTTTTTGTAGTTACAGATCTGTCCTGTTAGCTCTTCATAAATTCACCGAATACAATACTAGTCACTCCCTCAAAACAACGCACAGATAGCTGTCAAATGCTTTAGGTAGCTTAAATGTGGTACAAGACAATCACGTGACCCTCTATACCTCACGAAAGCAATTTCTCACAGCGACACATGGAACTGCACGTCTTCCATGGGGAGAAACAACACAGAAACCGGACAGTATCTGACTGAGGGCACGTGTAGTGTCTTCCGACGAGCCACGATTGTTCCTCTTTCCAAATTGTACATAGCGCTGACTGGACCGACCCCTTAATGAGGTGTTTAACGCAGTACTACAACCATCAAGACTTAGGTATACTTCTCGTGTACGCTATAAGGGACAGTCAAACGAAAACGAGGCACAGGCAAAAAGTAAGTAAACTGTTTATTGTTTCAAATGTAATCGTCGTAAATGTTACTACATTTATCTTACTGTGTGACAAGACGGTCAGTACAGTCACGGAAAAACGTATCCAGGCGTGCAACCCTTCGTCCGAAGCAAATCGACTACAACGAATGTCTTTCATCATGCCTCCAAAAATACAGAAAGCGCATTGGGAGAGCGCGGGACTGCCGGAGCTGTAAGGAGGATGTGCAAGGGCTTCCCAGCGAAACTGCTGCAGCGTAGTCGAAACATGTGGGCGGGTACACCATATGTTGCCAAGGATAAATGTAGTAACATTTATGGCGATTACTTTCCAAATAATAAAAAGGTTACTTACTTTTTCCATGTGTCTGCCCCTCGTACAGGGTGGTAATTATTGAACTATGTGAAATAAAATCGTCATAACTTCTGAATAGCTTGCGTTAGGACGTTCAAACCGCATGGTTGGCCGCGGGGCATGATGGGAATTAATATGCACTGTATGGTTTGGTTTAGCGACTAAGCTCACTTTCATTCCGATGGATTCGTCAATAACGAAAATTGGAGCATTTGTGGGACTGAGAATCTGCATTTCGCGGTCGAGGAGTCTCTTCACCCTAAACGGATGACTGCGGGGCGTGCAATGTGCAGTCACGGAAGAATCGGGGCGATATTCCTTGATGGCACGATGACCACCGAACGGTACGCGAAGGTTTTGGAAGATGATTTCATTCCCATTATCCAAAGTGACCCTGATTTCGACAAGATGTGGTTCATGCAAGACGGAGCTCGACTACATCGAAGGAAGAGATTGTTTTATGTTCTGTAGAAGCACTTCGGCGACTGCATTCTGACTCTGGGGTACCCAGAAGCCACTGGTATGAGCCTCGATTGGCTTCCACATGCTCCGGATCTCAAAACATGCGACTCCTACGGCAATATCTCCAAAACCTTTGCTGACCTAAAAACAGCCATTCAGGAGGTGATCGACAGCATCCATGTTCCGACACTGCAGCGGGTCATGCAAAATTTCGCTATTCGCCTGCGCCACTTAATCGCCAATGATGGCAGGCGTATAGAACATGTCATAATCTAAATCTGAGAGTCTGTAGTGATGTTTCCATGTTACATAAAGTGTGTGAACGCTGTAGTTTGTGACTAATTTACATTTTTTCATATAGTTCAATAACTGCCACCCTGCATGTCGTTTTAGTTGTGCGAATAAAATCTTTATCCCAGTATTTTTTCTCACGTTTGTTTCATGGTATTTATTAAAATAATATAATAATTTTAGATTCAGTGGAAATTACATGTAATGTTTCTGCATCTCCCGCACGTCCTGGTGGAAGCGTTCTCCTCGCCCTTCACTGCAACGCGGCAGATTTTCAGGCAGGCAGCCAATATGTGGATCTAGGAAGTGGACTCTATGTAGCTATGTTAGAACACAACTTCTTGAATTTTCCAACATGGTTTAGACAATGTTCGTGTGATTTGGATGTTTTGTATTCTCAAGAAATTTTTCAGTAACGGAACTGAAGGCAGTCCAGTGTATCTTTCATTATGTAATTCGTGATCCCTCATCAATCTGTAATCTATGTTGTGAAAGAAACCTTAAAACTTACTTCATATATCCCAGCGTGATATGAAGTGGTGGGAGGAAATATCTTTTGCGCTCTAGAAGAGGTTTATGCGAGATGCCTATACTTTCAAGCACAAAAGTCTTCGATTTGATCAAAGCTTTGCACTCGGATGCTTTTTGTCTGTTCAGCGACTCCACTCGCATAAAAAGCGGGGCATTTTCTTTTTCCCGTATGCTATGGTAATACAATATCCGCAAAAGAAAATAAAATAAACATTATTACTCTATAAAACTGTGCGTGATAGAAGAGAAGTAAGAAGAGATTTGAAACCAGCACAAGGAAAATGGAAATGAAAATGGAGTCCCATGCTACTTGATAGAGAGGGAACGATGTGGGAGATCCGCACTGCCGTACTATTCAAGGTCCTAATGGAGGTGGTTTGCCGTTGCCTTCCTCCGACCGTAATGGGGATGAATAATGATGATGAAGACGACACAACAACACCCAATCATCTCGGGGTAGGTGAAATGCCCTGACACCACCGGGAATCGAACGCGGGACCCCGTGCTCGGGAAGTGAGAGCGCTACCGTGAGACTACGAGCTAAATCAGCATAAAAATTAGTTAAGAACACACTTTTGTCTCCAGTCATCTGATATTAAGCAAAGTGGTGTAACCTGGTGAGTGTAGAACTCTTTCATCTCCCTGTTCGATAGTTAGCAAAATGATATTTCGCATCGCGCTGAATTATGTCACCTAATTTACTCCAAAGCGGGTAGTTTCCCTAAATATTTTCTTCAGCTATCATTGACGGAACAGCTCTATTAGACGCCTTTAGACATCTTTTCTTCAAAATGATGAATTATCAATTTTTCGTTTGTTTATTCCTGCGTCAAGAGAAAACACAGATTCGCGCTCAACAGTGACACAAGTTTGAAAACACACACACACACACACACACACACACACGCACACACACACACACACACAATCAAATAAACTGAACATTGAGTCTATCAATTGACGTGACCTGTTTCCTAAAAAGCATCACAAATGGAAAAGAGAGAATGGTATGGCATTCTTCGCTGGGAGACCAAGAGAGGTACCGCCATCCGCCGAACCCGAATGGTTTTCTTTCCTCCACATAGATTCACCTCTTTCCAAAACATAGCTGATTAATGTGTTTGTGTATAGCGTGGTATCACGTTTATGTTGTATGATGATATTAGAAAGAAGAGGGAGAAATTCAGTGCTTGTAACTAGCCTACTCCTCTCGACTAGTACCACAGAGGGCACCAGGTCTAAGTTACCCATCTAGCGAACACATCGACATAAACAGTATCGCATGCCCTCACTTCATGACACACTGCGGAGAGGCTTGGGATGTAATCCAGGAGGTTGGCACAAACCTGTAATATACGCGACTAACGCCACTCCCCTTGCCGGCCACTTACTGGTGGTGAAAATTTCTTCCATCATCGGCATTCGAGCTGGCTTCCTCAACGACGACAGCCGACGTATACGTGTGAGTTAGCGACCTCGGCTACGCAAACGAGCACAAATATGTTGCATGAAATGACAACGGTACTATGTTTATAAATTAGTGATCTTTTGGAAATTTGTGGTAAGTTCCTATGGGACCAAACAGCTTAGGTCATCGGTCCCTAGGCTTATACACTGCTTAATCTAAATTAAACTGACATATGCTAAGGACGACACACACACTCATGCCCGACGGAGGAGTGGAACGTCTGACGGGGGGAGCCGCGCGAACCGTGGCAAGGTGCCCTACACCGAGCGGCTACCGCCCGCGGCTAGTGATCTTTTTATACTTACTGAAATAATAATAATAGTAATACGAGAGCGGGCTGTGAAGTAATGCCTCCGAATTTTTATTTCTGTTCTCAATATCACTTGAGGTATTGCATGTCATGCATATTATTCGGTCGATGTTCCCGCTTCGCTGAAGGAAGTTGCACTGCCACTCGAGGACTCCGATTTGTAGCCCGTGACATGGCGGTGTGTAACGTAACTATGTCGGTGCGTGAGAAACAGCGTGCTGTAACCGAGTTTCACGAATTGGAAGAGGGCACACAGGAACAGCCTCTCCTTCCGCATAACAGTGCCGGACCACACACGAGCGCTACCGCTGTGCGAGACATCCGCAACAATCGGACACGTTGGGTTCATTCTCATCGACCGACCGTCCTCCATGCATGGCCAACTCGGCCCCATCCGATTTTCATTTATTTCCAAAATTTAATGAGCACCTTCGAGAACTCCACTTCGACAGTGATGAAGCGATATAACAAAGGTGAGGCTGGGAATCCACCAACAAAGTCAAACATGCTACAGTGACGGTATTGAAACGTCCCTTTTCGAACAATTATACTTGACTGTGCTTAAACTGACACACAATATTTTTAGCGCAACGCAATCTGACTTTCAAAAATCCCTACAAAAGAATGGGCCCTGACTAACATTAAACTATACCTTTCACAAATCACTTACCTCACAAAAATCTTCGCTACTCAAGCTACTGCAATACAGCGAGCGCCACTACTGCCAGCTTAATAAAAGATTCAAACTACGGAAGGCACTAACTACTGATAGGCATAGTTAGCAAATGAAAGATTTTAATAGAGAACAAACACTGTATTTACCTTAATAGTCATATTATATATAGCAGTTCATGACAGTCTTACAAATTTCAAAACTCCGCCATCTCTCTCCTCACATCCATCACTGCTGGCGGCTCACCTCCAACTGCACAATGCTACGCGCTGTTCACAGCCAGCTGCCTAACACTACAATGGGAGACAACAATGCAAACTACCCACAGACTGCACACAGCACAGCCAGTGATTTTTCATATAGAGCGCTACGTGGCGTAACCAATAAGAAAACATAAACAGCCTACTTACAGTATGTACAAATCGGTCTCTTGTTGGGAGAAATGTGCTCTTCACCAGAGTGACTACGTTGAGAAATAAATATGCACACACGAAGAATAAAAAGGTAGAATGTTAATAAAGTTTGTTTTGTTTAAAAAGCTTTGTCTCTACATAAAAAAATTCGGAGGCTTTACTTTTCAGCACGTCCTCGTAATTAGTGCAGTGCCCTTCATACTATACGGAACACATCCATACACAGAAGAGCGCAGAGCTGTCTAGTATTCAGGTCGCAACAGAGCTGTGTCTAGCCTCCAGCGGAGGGCGCACAATACGACGGTTATTCGGAAAATAAGGAACGATCGGTCACGAAATGGAAAATACAGTGAAAATCTGATGAAGCTTTGTACAGATGCGTTGGGCACTGTGCCTAGTACGTCCGTCGATCGGATCATGTCGCTCTTTTCAGTTCTCAACTCACAGTGAGAACGTAAAGATGGCTGGAAATTAGCGGTTCCCGCCAAGTAGGAGGCCCTGGCGAAAGATATCGCCTGAAGCTATGCAATCCACATAACATAACTGTCATGAGGTTCATTCTACACGACAATTCTCGGCCGCATTCTGCATGGATAATGAAGATGGTCCTGTAGCGTTTTCGATGGGAAGTGTTCGACCGCCAACAATAGTTGGCTAGTCCTCAGGTTCATCTCTGCTCAAATGAACCGCTGGATATGAAGACAATATTTTGACACAGACAACGAGCTGCAGTCCAGAGTAGAAAATTGTCGAAAAGCCGTGGCGGCTGTCTTCTATAACGAGGGATTTGGAAAGTTGGTACAACGCTACATCATATGTCTAAGTCTAAGCAGCGACTGTGTAGAGAAGTAGCTGGAAGGTGTAGTTAACTGTTGCAAATAAAACAGTTTTAATTTTCACTGTGGTTTCCATTTCGCGACCTATCGTTCCTTACTTTCCGAATAGCCCTCGTGGAAGATATATTTTATGCTTCCACCTTACATCATACAAACAATTCCCAAGTGGACAACCATCCACGGAACGCAGATGTAAGCGGACTCTTGGACTGTATCGGACAGTGCCAACAGCATCAGGGCCGTGGCTACAGTGGCCGCTAAGAAGAGCGAGAGTGGACGCTCTACAAGTGATCATAGTTATCGTTCACTGGATTCTGGATTAGACTAGATTAGAGACAGGTTAGTGCTAGTGAACACTGAATTAGTGCCACGCACTATCTTTATACTCTAGTTAGGTACGATAAAGTTTCTATTCATCTACATGGCTACTCTGCAGTTCACGCTGATGTGCCTGGCAGAGAGTTCATCGAACGACTTTCAAACTATTTCTCTACCGTTCCATTCTCAAACAGCGCGCCGGAAAGGCGAACACTTAAATCTCTCCGTTGAGATGCAATTTCACTTATTTTATTACGACGACAATTTCTTCCTATATGGGGTGGCATAAAAATATTTTTACATTCAGAGCAGTAAGTTGATGATCGAAATTTAGTTAAAATATCTTGCCACAACTAAAACGCTTTTGTTTTAATGATTGCCACTCTAACTCGCATATCATTCCTGTCTGGTACGGATCCCATATCGCGCAGTAGCAGTCCAGAAGACGAGGGGCAAGTGCAGTGCTGACAGTCACTTTAGTAAACCTGCTGCATCTTCTAACTGCTCTGCCAATGAAACGCAGTCTTTGGTTCACCGTCTCAACAACGTTTTCTGAGTCATCGTTCGAATTTAGATTCTCCGCAATTGTCTTTGCCAAATACACTACAGGCCATTACAATTGCTACACTAAGAAGAAATGCAGATGATAAACGGGTATTCATTCGACAAATATATTATACTAGAACTGACATGTGATTACATTTTCACGCAATTAGGGTGTATAGATCCTGAGAAATCAGTACCCAGAACAACTACCTCTGGCCATAATAACGGCCTTGATACGCCTGGGAATTGAGACAAACAGAGCTTGGACGGCGTGTACGGGTACAGCTGCCCATGCACCTTCAACACGATACCACAGTTCATCAAGAGTAGTGACTGGCGTATTGTGTCGAGCCAGTTGCTCGGCCACCATTGACCAGACGTTTTAAATTGGTGAGAGATCTGGAGAATGTGTTGGCCAGGGCAGCAGTCGAACATTTTCTGTATCCAGAAAGGCCCGTACAGGACCTGAATTATCCTGCTCAAATGTAGGGTTTCGCAGCGATCGAATGAAGGGTAGAGCCACGGGTCGTAACACATCTGAAATGTAACGTCCACTGTTCGAAGTGCCGTCAATGCGAACAAGAGGTGACCGAGACGTGTAATCAATGGTACCCCATACCATCACGCCGGGTGATACGCCAGTATGGCGATGACGAATACACGCTTTCAATATGCGTTCACCGCGATGACGCCAAACACGGATGCGACCATCATGATGCTGTAAGCAGAATCTGGTTCATCTGAAAAAATTGCGTTTTGCCATTGATGCACCCAGGTTCGTCGTTGAGTACACCACCGCAGGCGCTCCTGTCTGTGATGCTGTGTCAAGGGTAACCGCAGCCATGGTTTCCGAGCTGATAGCCCATGCTGCTGCAAATGGCGTCGAACTGTTCGTGCAGATAGTTGTCGTCTTGCGAACGTCCCCATCTGTAGAGTCAGGGATCGAGACGTGGTTGCACGATCCGCTACAGCCATGCGGATAAGATGCCTGTCATCTCGACTGCTAGTGATACGAGGCCGTTGGGATCCAGCACGGCGTTCCGTATTACCCTCCTGAGCGCACTGATTCCATATTCTGCTAACAGTTATTGGGTCTCGACCAACGCGAGCAGCAATGTCGCGATACGATAAACCACAATCGCGATAGGCTACAATCCGACCTTTATCAAAGTCGGAAACGTGATGGTACGCATTTCTCCTCCTTACACGAGAGATCACAACGTTTCACGAGGCAACCTTGATCAACTGCTGTTTGTGTATGAGAAATCGGTTGGAAACTTTCCTCATGTCAGCACGTTGTAGGTGTCGCCACCGGCGCGAACCTGATGTGAATGCTCTGAAAAGCTAGTCATTTGGATATCACAGCATCTTCTTCCCGTCGGTTAAATTTCGCGTCTGTAGCACGTCATCTTCGTGGTGCAGCGATTTTAATGGCCAGTACTGTATTTAGTGGAAATGGTAGCATTTAAATTTACGTGCTTTATCTTCTAACTGAAATGTAAAGGATTCCTTTTAGTATTCATGTTGAGGACTTCACACTGTTCAGTATTCATAGTCAATTGTCGCTTGTCACACCAGATATTTTAGCTAAATCATTTTTCAATTGGTTTTGATCTTCTTGTTCCTTTAGTAGACGGTAAATTACGGCATCATCTGCAAACAACCTAACAGTGCTGCTCAGAATGTCTTCTAAATCGTTTATAAACACTGACGGGAAAAAAAATCGCAACACTAAGAAGGAGTTGTGCGACATAAACGAAAGTTGGTAGGCGTGTTTCTATACCTGAAAAATAGTGCCTATTTAAATTTCGTGCCAATCGCACAAGAGTGGCGCTAGTTGCACCACTAAGAGGTTTGCTTTAAATACACGCCATAAAGGTTGTGAGTGTTAGTTACCTTTGAGACTGGGCGTGGTGAGTTAATTTAGTCAAGAATGCCTTCAAGGCGACGAAGAGGCCATTATCAGCACCTCACTCCATTTGAGGGACGTAGTGTCACAAGGCTACGAGAAACTGGATGCTCCTTCTGCGATATTCCAGAAAGACTTGGCGGGGATGTAGCCACTGTACATGACTGTTGGCAGCGATGGTGACGTGGTCATGGGAATGTACGATCGCAAGAAGGAGGGCCATGTGACACTACCGTGGTGGGCGTATAGCTCTGGCGCACCATACTGCATCTGCAGCAGCAATCTGAGCACCAGTTGCACATAAAGAACCGTTACAGATTTGTTACTTCAAGGACAGGTCCGAGTCAGACCCACCGTAGCGTGCATTCCATTGACCCCAAACCACCGCCGTTTGTGACTTCAGTAGTATGAAGCGAGAGCTCACTGGAAGGCAGAGTGAAGGCCTGCTTTGTTTTATGATGAAATCTGGTTCTGCCTCGCTGGTAGTAATGGCCATGATGGCCAGTTGGAATGAGACCAGTTGAGGACCTGCACCCAAACTGACTGCATGCTACGCACACTGGACCTACTCTTGAAATAATGGTCTGGAGTGAGATTTCGTATGACAGCAGCAGGAGCTCTCGTGGTCATCCCATGCAACCTAATTGCAAAATTGTACATCAATACAGTGATTAGATATTTTGTCTTGGTATCCATGAACAGCATTCCAGGGAGTGTATTCCAACAGGATAACGCTCACACACGCGTACCGCTGTTGTAAACAACATGCTGTACAGGGTGTCGACACGTTGCCTTGGCCTGCTCAATCACCAGATCTTCGCCAATCGAGCACATATTGGACATCATCGGAGGACAACTCCAGCGTCATCCACAAACAGCACTAACCACTCCCGTACTGACCGACCAAGTGCAACAGGCGTGGAGCATCATCCCGCAAACTGACATCCGGCACCTGTAAAACACGATGCATGCACATATGCATCCTTGTATTCAACACTCTGGCGGTTACGCCATTTATTAACGTACCAGTATTTCAGATCTGTCCGCCTCCGTAGCGTAGCGGTAGCGTTACCGCCTACCACGCAGGGGGCCCGGGTTCGATTCCCGGCAAGGGACTGAGTATTGTGTGTCCTTCATCGTCATTGACTCGCAAGTCGGCGTCAACTAAAAAGGACTTGCAATACGGCGGCCGAACTGCCCCGAATGGGGCCTCACGGCCAACAATGCCATACGATCATTTTTTATTTCAATTATGCAATGGCCTATCTCGCTCTCACCTTAACCTGTGATCTTGCAATGTTAATCACTTACATGTGTTACCTAGACAAATGTATTCCCGAAATGTCACCACTCTACGTTAATAATGTTTTGGTGGTGCGATATTTTTTCCATCAATGTAGATTTGGAGCAGGAGAGGATCTGTTACGCTTCCCTAGGGGACATAAGTTGTCACTTCTGTTTTACTCGATCACTTTTCGTCGGCTACTATGAACTATGACCTCTCTGACAGGAAAGTCGAATCCAGTCGCGCAACTGAGACGATTCTCCATACGCACACAATTTGATTAGAGGTCGCTTGTGAGCAATCGTGTCAAACTCCTTCTGGAAAATTAGAAATATGGAATCAGTCTGAGTTCCCCTATCGCTAGCACTCATTAGTTCGTGTGACTAAAGAGTTTCTTATGTTTCACAAGAACGATATTTTCTGAACCTGTGTTGACCTCGTTTCTATTAATCTTTTTATTCGAGGTAGTTCATAATGTTAGAACACAATATACACTCCTGGAAATGGAAAAAAGAACACATTGACACCGGTGTGTCAGACCCACCATACTTGCTCCGGACACTGCGAGAGGGCTGTACAAGCAATGATCACACGCACGGCACAGCGGACACACCAGGAACCGCGGTGTTGGTCGTCGAATGGCGCTAGCTGCGCAGCATTTGTGCACCGCCGCCGTCAGTGTCAGCCAGTTTGCCGTGGCATACGGAGCTCCATCGCAGTCTTTAACACTGGTAGCATGCCGCGACAGCGTGGACGTGAACCGTATGTGCAGTTGACGGACTTTGAGCGAGGGCGTATAGTGGGAATGCGGGAGGCCGGGTGGACGTACCGCCGAATTGCTCAACACGTGGGGCGTGAGATCTCCACAGTACATCGATGTTGTCGCCAGTGGTCGGCGGAAGGTGCACGTGCCCGTCGACCTGGGACCGGACCGCAGCGACGCACGGATGCACGCCAAGACCGTAGGATCCTACGCAGTGCCGTAGGGGACCGCACCGCCACTTCCCAGCAAATTAGGGACACTGTTGCTCCTGGGGTATCGGCGAGGACCATTCGCAACCGTCTCCATGAAGCTGGGCTACGGTCCCGCACACCGTTAGGCCGTCTTCCGCTCACGCCCCAACATCGTGCAGCCCGCCTCCAGTGGTGTCGCGACAGGCGTGAATGGAGGGACGAATGGAGACGTGTCGTCTTCAGCGATGAGAGTCGCTTCTGCCTTGGTGCCAGTGATGGTCGTATGCGTGTTTGGCGCCGTGCAGGTGAGCGCCACAATCAGGACTGCATACGACCGAGGCACACAGGGCCAACACCCGCCATCATGGTGTGGGAAGCGATCTCCTACACTGGCCGTACACCACTGGTGATCGTCGAGGGGACACTGAATAGTGCACGGTACATCCAAACCGTCATCGAACCCATCGTTCTACCATTCCTAGACCGGCAAGGGAACTTGCTGTTCCAACAGGACAATGCACGTCCGCATGTATCCCGTGCCACCCAACGTGCTCTAGAAGGTGTAAGTCAACTACCCTGGCCAGCAAGATCTCCGGATCTGTCCCCCATTGAGCATGTTTGGGACTGGATGAAGCGTCGTCTCACGCGGTCTGCACGTCCAGCACGAACGCTGGTCCAACTGAGGCGCCAGGTGGAAATGGCATGGCAAGCCGTTCCACAGGACTACATCCAGCATCCCTACGATCGTCTCCATGGGAGAATAGCAGCCTGCATTGCTGCGAAAGGTGGATATACACTGTACTAGTGCCGACATTGTGCATGCTCTGTTGCCTGTGTCTATGTGCCTGTGGTTCTGTCAGTGTGATCATGTGATGTATCTGACCCCAGGAATGTGTCAATAAAGTTTCCCCTTCCTGGGACAATGAATTCACGGTGTTCTTATTTCAATTTCCAGGAGTGTATATTGCCGAATCCTAGTGCAAATCGACGTTAATGATATGGGTGTGTAATTTAGCGGATTACACCTGTTTCGTTTCTTAAATATTGGTGTGACTTGTGCAATTTTTCAGTCTTTAGATACGGATATTTCGTCGAACGTGCGGTTGTATAAGAATTCTAAGTAAGGGGCTGTTATATCAGCATGCTATAAAAGGAACCCCTGAAGTGACAAATTATTGTAAATTGTTGCTAATCTACGTTGCCATCATTTTTCCATAGCTGTTTCCCATCCCTATTTGGCCCTGTGACGAGGCTGTACAGTTGCTGCGTGCAAGCGAGCCAACCCCCAGAACAGCAGCTACTGTCGGCGGTAGGGGGTTCTCTTCCTGTCGCATACTTTTATTTGACACCAAGAACAGTTGGCGAACGCAACAATTAGCCCATGTGTAATGTATATATAAGCACTGACCAGTTTACAGTTTACTCCTAAACAAACTATGTTACCTACAGGTGCTGCGCGGTTTTTATAAAACTGAACTACAGCACAAGTAGAACTTGTATGGGATATATGTTTCCTATATGAAGCTGAATAATATTGTGGGAGTCGGTAGAACTCGAGCTCCCACATAGACTGCTGTTTTCTGAGTTATATTGTACACGGTATATATAACATAACAGCAAGTAGCGTAACAAATCGAATTACAAACAGTAACATAAGATATAAAATGAATAAAATGAAAAAACCTTTTAGTCATAGGTTGTAGCTGTATTAGTAAACAAAACTATCTTTAAATGCAACTGATACAACCCTAAAAGTGCTTGACTCTTAAGCTATTTGTATTTCTTTGCGCCATGCACTTTACCAGTACTCTGTGAGGTATTTGGTTGCCATTGTTATAATTACCACGGAAACAGTATTTCTTAATGCTTAGCAGAGATCGACATCTACAGCGATGTTGTCCCCAATATCAAAACACTGTACACCTTATGATCTGGTGTATACGAGTAGATATATTCTAATTCGCCTATGTCTGATTGTCTTTTGTCGAATTTATGCAGACAGAGAAGGTACGGTTAATACCCAGTTATGAAATGGGTTATACCTCTACTTGGGTTCATACAGGGTGTTACAAAAAGGTACGGCCAAACTTTCAGGAAACATTCCTCACACACAAATAAAGAAAAGATGTTATGTGGACATGTGTCCGGAAACGCTTAATTTCCATGTTAGAGCTCATTTCAGTTTCGTCAGTATGTACTGTACTTCCTCGATTCACCGCCAGTTGGCCCAATTGAAGAAAGGTAATGTTGACTTCGGTGCTTGTGTTGACATGCGACTCATTGCTCTACAAGTACTAGCATCAAGCACATCAGTACGTAGCATCAACAGGTTAGTGTTCATCACGAACGTGGTTTTTCAGTCAGAGCAATGTTTACAAATGCGGAGTTGGCAGACGCCCATGAGATGTATGGATTAGCACGGGGCAATAGCCGTGGCGCGGTACGTTTGTATCGAGACGTATTTCCAGAACGAAGGTGTCCCGACAGGAAGACGTTCGAAGCAATTGATCGGCGTCTTAGGGAGCACGGAACATTCCAGCCTATGGCTCGCGACTGGCTCAAATGGCTCTAAGTACTATGGGACTTAACATCTTAGGTCATCAGTCCCCTAAACTTAGAACTACTTAAACCTATCCAACCTAAGGACATCACACACAACCATGCCCGAGGAAGGATTCGAACCTGCGACCGTAGCAGCAGCACGCTTCCGGAATGAAGCGCCTAGAACCGCTCGGCCACACCGGCCGGCCATTAGCTCGCGACTGGGGAAGACCTAGAACGACGAGGACACCTGCAATGGGCGAGGCAATTCTTCGTGCAGTTGAAGATAACCCTGATGTCAGCGTCAGAGAAGTTGCTGCTGTACAACGTAACGTTGACCATGTCACTGTATGGAGAGTGCTACGGGAAAACCAGTTGTTTCTGTACCATGTACAGCGTGTGCAGGCACTATCAGCAGCTGATTGGCCTCCACGGGTACACTTCTGCGAATGGTTCATCCCACAATGTGTCAATCCTCATTTCAGTGCAAATGTTCTCTTTACGGATGAGGCTTCATTCCAACGTGATCAATTTGTAAATTTTCGCAATCAACATGTTTGGGCTGACGAGAATCCGCACGCAATTGTGCAATCACGTCATCAACACAGATTTTCTGTGAACGTTTGGGCAGGCATTGTTGGTGATGTCTTGATTGGGCCCTATGTTCTTCCACCTACGCTCAATGGAGCATGTTATCATGATTTCATACGGGATACTCTACCTGTGCTGCTAGAACATGTGCCTTTACAGGTACGACACAACATGTGGTTCATGCGCGATGGAGGTCCTGCACATTTCAGTCGAAGTGTTCGTACGCTTCTCAACAACAGATTCGGTGACCGATTGATTGATAGAGGCGGACCAATTCCATGGCCTCCAAGCTCTCCTGACCTGAACCCTCTTGACTTTCTTTTATGGGGGCACTTGAAAGCTCTTGTCTACGCAACCCCGGTACCAAATGTAGAGACTCTTCGTGCTCGTATTGTGGACGGCTGTAATACAATATGCCATTCTCCAGGGCTGCATCAGCGCATCAGGGATTCCATGCGACAGAGGGTGGATGCATGTATCCTCGCTAACGGAGGACATTTTGAACATTTCCTGTAACAAAGTGTTTGAAGTGACGCTGGTACGTTCTGTTGCTGTGTGTTTCCATTCCATGATTAATGTGATTTGAAGAGAAGTAATAAAATGAGCTATAACATGGAAAGTAAGCGTTTCCGGACAAATGTCCACATAACATAGTTTCTTTCTTTGTGTGTGAGGAATGTTTCTTGAAAGTTTGGCCGTACCTTTTTGTAACACCCTGTGTATTGCAGCGCCTTTCTATCGTGTAGGTTCGAGTCCTTCCTCGGGCATGGGTGTGTGTGTTTGCCCGTAGGATAATTTAGGTTAAGTAGTGTGTAAGCTTAGGGACTGATGACCTTAGCAGTTAAGTTCCATAAGATTTCACACACACACATATCGTGTAGGTATGAGAACAGTTCGTAAACATTAGGGTCTCTGTACTTATTGTTCCAGTTGTAAGTAGGCTGTTTAGTTTTTTATATTGCTAACGCCACGTAGCGCTCTGTCTGAAAATCACTGGCTGTGCTGTGTGCAGTCTGTGGCTGGTTTGCATTGTTGTTGGCTAGTGTAGTGTTGGGCAGTTGGCTGTTAACAGCGCGTAGCGTTGCGCAGTTGGAGGTGAGCCGCCAGCAGTGGTGGATGTGGGGAGAGAGATGGCGGAGTTTTGAGAGCGGATGATCTGGGCGTGTGTCCATCAGAGACAGTAAATTTGTAAGACTGGATGTCATGAACTGATATATATTATGACTTTTGAACACTGTTAAGGTAAATACATTGTTTGTTCTTTATCAAAATCTTTCATTTGCTAACTATGCCTATCAGTAGTTAGTGCCTTCAGTAGTTAGAATCTTTTATTTAGCTGGCGGTATTGGCGCTCGCTGTATTGCAGTAGTTTGAGTAACGTAGATTTTTGTGGGGTAAGTGATTCACGAAAGGTATAGGTTATTGTTAGGGTCATTCTTTTGTAGGGATTATTAAAAGTCAGATTGCGTTGCGCCAAAAATATTGTGTGTCAGTTTAAGCACACTCATTTATAATTTTTCTAAGGGGACGTTTCACAGTCCCTTTGCCGTGTACCGGTTGCCCAGCATAGTAACTGAATTCACCTCGTGATTTTGTCGCAGTTGATTCTCGTCCATTCATTGCCATCTTTTCACAACCAATAATGTGCAGCTCTGTAGCTGACGATTAGATCTGCAACATATATTTACAGTGTTACTAACAGTGCTTCTGCCGATGTTCTGCTAACATCTTCTTGTTATCTTAGACGTGCAAATCGCTGCAAATGTCTTAAGTGTGCTTCCCTACAGTGCTGAGGCAACTGCTGTGTGCACTCCAAAGCGACGTCACTGAAGCAGCAGAACACAGAGCGAATCTGCCTGGCATTGTAATCTTGGCGTCATGTAGGTACATTCTTGTAAGCTAATGCTTACGTTGTAAAGAATACATGTCCTAGATTGCCCCGCGGCGATTAAACAGACGCAGCGGTAAGCAGCTGTAAATCTCGTCATAAGGGACTACCATTGCAAGCTGCAGCTTTGATGAGCAGTGCTGACATTAGCCAGTCAGCCGTAGCGAGACGATGCACTCAGCTTGAATCATCAGACAGGAACCTAGCAAAGCTGTTGTTTGCTTACATACTCACCTGCAGCGGAGGGCCCAGAAACACAGTATATTGGCAGCTGGGTAGGTGCCCGTCTGGTATCAACGCGAGTCGGCGAGCTGTCTTACATGTACATCTGCGTCTACATACACTCCTGGAAATTGAAATAAGAACACCGTGAATTCATTGTCCCAGGAAGGGGAAACTTTATTGACACATTCCTGGGGTCAGATACATCACATGATCACACTGACAGAACCACAGGCACATAGACACAGGCAACAGAGCATGCACAATGTCGGCACTAGTACAGTGTATATCCACCTTTCGCAGCAATGCAGGCTGCTATTCTCCCATGGAGACGATCGTAGAGATGCTGGATGTAGTCCTGTGGAACGGCTTGCCATGCCATTTCCACCTGGCGCCTCAGTTGGGCCAGCGTTCGTGCTGGACGTGCAGACCGCGTGAGACGACGCTTCATCCAGTCCCAAACATGCTCAATGGGGGACAGGTCCGGAGATCTTGCTGGCCAGGGTAGTTGACTTGCACCTTCTAGAGCACGTTGGGTGGCACGGGATACATGCGGACGTGCATTGTCCTGTTGGAACAGCAAGTTCCCTTGCCGGTCTAGGAATGGTAGAACGATGGGTTCGATGACGGTTTGGATGTACCGTGCACTATTCAGTGTCCCCTCGACGATCACCAGTGGTGTACGGCCAGTGTAGGAGATCGCTCCCCACACCATGATGCCGGGTGTTGGCCCTGTGTGCCTCGGTCGTATGCAGTCCTGATTGTGGCGCTCACCTGCACGGCGCCAAACACGCATACGACCATCATTGGCACCAAGGCAGAAGCGACTCTCATCGCTGAAGACGACACGTCTCCATTCGTCCCTCCATTCACGCCTGTCGCGACACCACTGGAGGCGGGCTGCACGATGTTGGGGCGTGAGCGGAAGACGGCCTAACGGTGTGCGGGACCGTAGCCCAGCTTCATGGAGACGGTTGCGAATGGTCCTCGCCGATACCCCAGGAGCAACAGTGTCCCTAATTTGCTGGGAAGTGGCGGTGCGGTCCCCTACGGCACTGCGTAGGATCCTACGGTCTTGGCGTGCATCCGTGCGTCGCTGCGGTCCGGTCCCAGGTCGACGGGCACGTGCACCTTCCGCCGACCACTGGCGACAACATCGATGTACTGTGGAGACCTCACGCCCCACGTGTTGAGCAATTCGGCGGTACGTCCACCCGGCCTCCCGCATGCCCACTATACGCCCTCGCTCAAAGTCCGTCAACTGCACATACGGTTCACGTCCACGCTGTCGCGGCATGCTACCAGTGTTAAAGACTGCGATGGAGCTCCGTATGCCACGGCAAACTGGCTGACACTGACGGCGGCGGTGCACAAATGCTGCGCAGCTAGCGCCATTCGACGGCCAACACCGCGGTTCCTGGTGTGTCCGCTGTGCCGTGCGTCTGATCATTGCTTGTACAGCCCTCTCGCAGTGTCCGGAGCAAGTATGGTGGGTCTGACACACCGGTGTCAATGTGTTCTTTTTTCCATTTCCAGGAGTGTACATACCCTGCAACCTGCGCGGAAGAGCATGGTAGAAGGTAATTCCAACACTGCACGGAGCGCAGGACAAATGACTGCTTAAATATTTTTGTGCGTGTTCTAGTTAGTCTAATCTTGTCTGCGCGGTCCGTACGGGAACGATACTTGGGGAGGATGAAGGAAATCTCTCGATTGTTCACTTAACGTTGTTCAGTGGAAGATTATGAGTAGCCTTTCGCGAAGTAATTGATCTCTGTCTTCATGAGTCGGCCGTTTCAGGTTTTTTCAACACTTTCTGCCTCCGTCTGTGCCGCTGTTCTTTGCATACGTTCGACACCCCATGATTGTCCTATTTGGTGTTGGTTCCACACACCTGAGCGATATTCCAAGGTGCACGCGCAAGTTATTTGTAGAGTGTCTCCTTCGTAGATTCATTCCATTTCCCCAGTATCCTACTAGTGAATCGAAGTCGGCCAAATGGCTTACCTAAGACTGAGTCTGTGTGATCGATCCATTTCATATCCCTACAAGCCGTTTCACTCACCCATTTGTACGAAGTGACTGATTCCAGCAGTAGCGTAGTGGTGATGTAGTCATAGGTTGCTACGTTTTTTCGTCTTCTGAAATGCACAATCTTACATATCTGAACACTCAAAATCACTTTAAAATCTTATCAAAAGTTGATTGATTATCTGTGCAAGTTGTTTCCAATTAGTATTTTACTTTGTGTAACTGCACGATCTGCGAAAAGGCTGAGGTTACTGTTAGTAATGTCTTCCAAGACAGTAGAAACAGTGATCCCATAAAACGTTCCTGGGGCGTCTTTCTTTCGATGACTTTTATCCACGATAACATGCTGCGTCCTCCATAGCAAGAAATCCTGAATAGAGTAACAAAGTTAGTTGACACTCCATATAATCGTACTCTCAATCCTAAACGTTGGTGTGACACCTACTCAGATTCTTTCTGGAAATACGAAATACTGTTTCCGCCTTGTTTTCGTGGCTTATGGCTTTCAGGACGTTAGGTGAAAAAAGTGGAAGTTGAGTTTCGCGTGACCGATGTTTTCAGAACCCATGCCGGCTGTGCATGGAGTAGGTCATTCTGCTCGAGACGGCCCACTACGTTTAAGCTCGAAATGTGTTTACTAATGTATAGGAGCTGGACTTAAGTGAAGACAAAAAGATGCGGGTCCCTTGCAGCAGCACTACATAGTTAGAGGCATCTTGCTCGAATTTTTTTCTTTGATCTACTGCCTATTCATTATTCTGTTAAGCCTCTCCCGAGGTCGAAACTGTGTTGTTACCGCCACAACATTTTGTAAGGAAGCATGCTCAAAATTAATTGAAAAGTTCGTATGAATTGCTTCACAAGCATGGGCTCTCGTATTTGACTGAACCCCTTTCTGTTATTAAGTTTTTTATTGACACTATGTTTGTGCTGATATCACTCTTCCTATAATCTATACCATCACACATGTTCACATGTGTCTGAATTCCTAAGGGCCCAAACTGCTGAGGTCATCGGTCCGTAGACTTACACACAACTTAAACTTACTTATGCTAAGAACAACACACACACCCACGCCCGAGGGAGGACTCAAACCTCCGGTGGGAGGGGCAAAGCAATCCGTGGCATGGCGCCTCAAACCGCGCGGCCACTCCGCGCGGCTCTCTATAGCAGCTTGTACAACTCAAAAAAACAGAAAGCGATGACTTATAGTAGAAAACACTACACAGTGTCTTCCAAAAATACTTTTTGTTAACCAATTTCAAAATTAAGTTAACAGTGTACTTGAAATTGCATTTGCACCGCCTGACTAGAAACTGGAAGCAACCAGAAGGGGAGGAGTAGCCGTTGAGGGGGTATATGATATTATTTCAGAGATTAAAAAATCTAGTCAAATTTAAAAAGAACTCGGATGAGCCCACTAATCAGTACAATGTTGCATCTCCTTTAGCCTGAAAACATGCGCTGACTCGGTTGGGGAAGCTTTCATAAAGTCGTTGTTTCTTCTGGTAAGGCAAGCTGACGCACAACTGTTGCAAATGATCCTCGATATATTGGGTACTGGCAGTGGGACTGAGTTGACGTCCGAGCGTGTGCCACCAAAGTTCCATCTGGGGACGCTGCTGGTCATGGAAGTGGCTCAAAATCACGCACACAGTTCACAGGGACTGATGATGTGTATATGAGCCATGTCATGCTGAAAAATGGCATCACGATGTTGTTGCATGAGAGGTAACACGTGAGGACATAGGATGTCCATGCCGTACGGTTATGTTGTCAGAGTTCTCTTAATCACCACCACCAGTGACCGGAACTCATACCGGATGGTTCCTCACACCATGACACCGCTGTGGCTCTCCAAAACGTTGGAGTTTTCGCACCTCTCCCCAGGTCGCCGCCATACTCAACGACGCTGGTCATCCTGGATAGTGAAGCACCGCGATTCATCGCTGAACGCAGTGAGACGTGTTCCATCGGCAGTCCATGCTGCCCCGTCAAGGCTCATATTGAGATAACAGCAGTATACGCACGGGACGGTAATTTCCTAGACCGGCTGCTGGTAATCTCCGACCAGTGGTGTAGGATGACACAGAATATTGCAAGAGTCCATTACTTGTTCTCGAATGGCAGGGGCAGATATGAAATGTTTACGGCGTTCTATGTGCACAGTACAGCAGTCCTACCTTGTGATGGTCAGACGTGGTCGACAGGAACCTTGACTGGTAAGCCTGCCTCCAAGTTTCGACCAGCCGACCAAATGGAAATCCACAGTCAGGCCCCTTCCAAACTCTGCCTCATACGAGTTCGCAGCATTTCCCTGTCCTTCACAATGATCACTCAACATCTGACGCTGTTGTCGCCCAATATGCACAGCGCCAGGACTCGCAACAACGCTAAATGCGAACAACAGTAATGGACTCTAGTGGTAGTTCTTCCTGTCACTGAGAACTGCAACACTAAGCATTCATACACCTGCCAATGATGTGTACGTGTACAGAGATACATGGACATCCGACCATATCTTCTATGTGATTCACTTTTTCTCAGGAAGTGCATATTAAAAATATTTTAATATGCTATTTTCTATCCTATGACTGTTGTGCACATGAGAGCCGGTATCTGGGGGAAGGAGGTTTCCTCCAGCCGACAAGCGATGGGCTGTTTTTCCCTAATTCAGATGGGTACTATTCGGAGCCAACTCTGTTGATGGGCGTGGTTTTCCAATCACCGTTGGAAAGAAACTTCTGAAACTCCTGGCAGCAAGCAGCACCTAACACAAGAGCTATTAGTGGGAGCAGAAAACAGCCAACGACAGTGTCTACATTCTCCTCCTGGTCCTGACTGAAAGGCTTAATGTTAAATAATTTCGTGAAGCGTTTTAGAGCTCGCGAAATCGGGGAGTCTGTCGGCAGGTGGCAAGTCGTGAGCCGTGCGTGATGTTTTAACGTGCGTGACCGTAGACATGAATTAGTGGTTTTTGACGATCAACAAAGTTACAATTTTGATATATGCAATGGTTATAAAGACGGAAAGTGAGTTCGCAAGTGCCGGTATGGAAGCCTGTTCAGTCCTTAACCGCTTTTCTGAGCGACTGTTGCCTCTACATGAGTGTGCCAATCTCTCCAGGAAGAGGCATCTTACGTCACAGTGTGGCGCTATTACCTAGCTGGAGATAATGTTCGCCGAACTAAGTGGACTTGGCGAGGATTATTTAAAGCTAATAAATTCCATCCACTTCCTTGGAAAATTTGAGTTTTCTCTTCTTACGTGATTTTTTTCTTTTGGCATCGAGGTGTATTACAGTATTGTTGTATGGAGATCATCTGTAGAAGTTGTTAGAAGCCAACTGCAGGTGGCGTGTGACGTGTTAACGGTGTGCATATTCCAGCACAGTGGTCGGATCTAGCACTCTCTTTCCTGAATGTGGCTGGGCTGCTACAGGGTTGTTTAATGTTGACTTTTGAGTAGTGAGACATTTAACACAATCTCGCAGTTCGAAGCAGGGTGGCCATCCTTATGTAGACTGATTTCATGGGTTTAGCAGTGCAGAGAATTAATCCGGGTCTGTCAATAAACGTTTCGGACTAAAAATGCGGAGAAGTAATCAGCCTCGAGCGCAGCGCTCACCTAAGAGTGCGTCACTTCCGGCGCGGCCGCGAGAGGGACTTGGCGACGCAACAGAAGCTTCAGGGACGGTTCGAAGGAACGTTCTACGATACAGTCGCACCCCATTTGCCTTGATGAAATTGCACAGATATCGTCTTCCGTCGTTTCTAGAAGTTCATTTTGTGTAAGTAGATATTCTTTAATTACCGACAGTCTCTAGTGCAACATTCTTGCACGAATGTGATGGTAAAGCCGTAACTGGTCGGATCTACGAGAGCTTATGTGCGTAAATGCCTACCTCATACGAGACTATGGCTTAATGGGACAGTCGCAGCACACCAAGTGGAAATTTTAATCTCACTTTGGCTACCGTGACAACCATATTCGAAATATTAGCTCTATTCTGCAAATAATTTGTTGATGTTGATTTTGAATGACAGTCCTCCGTCTGAGGTAAATGCCTAAATATTGGGTTATCTAGCGCGACTCATAAATCTGGATCGCAAGTTTCTTTTCAGCTAAAGGTGGACCTATTTGAAAAGTTACAGCTTTCTGTGTGTTGTGTTGGCAGAAGAGCCAACACCGTGTTACTAGAGGAGGCCGAAATGCACTCATTTTAGCTCACACAGGCTGGCGTGAGGAGGGAAGAACTATACTGACGTGAGGTCAAGAACATGACAGGGAATTAGAATTGAGAAAGCGGACGTAATTAGTTTGATACTTAACTTTAATCCATTAATGATGAACGTCGCTCTTGACGGTACATGATTCACAATATTGTCTGTTCAGAATTCATTCTAAATACTGAATATGGCGCCTTGCTAGGTCGTAGCAAATGACGTAGCTGAAGGCTATGCTAAACTATCGTCTCTGCAAATGAGAGTGTATGTAGACAGTGAACCATCGCTAGCAAAGTCGACTGTACAACTGGGGCGAGTGCTAGGGAATCTCTCCGGACTAGACCTGCCGTGTGGCGGTGCTCGGTCTGCAATCACTGATAGTGGCGACACGCGGGTCCGACGTATACTAACGGACCGCGGCCGATTTAAAGGCTACCACCTAGCAACTGTGGTGTCTGGCGGTGACACCACAGAAGGTTGTTCCCTTACATAATTAGCGACGTAACTTCGCCTTATAGGAAGTGCTGCTCCCTAAAATTATCCTTGAACTCACCATGAGGAACTCTTCAGTTTCAACGTCGCCTTCCTGTATGCTTTGGCTTCCACGCTGCGAAATATTTCATAACATGACTTAAGAAATCGATATGCATGATTTAGGCGATGACTATACCGAGTATCACCTCTCCACCGGAATGGTGATAAATTTGTAACAATTGCAGCTGTTACTTAGTGCGCCCGTCCATCACAGCTGGCAGGAATAAAACTGTTACAATGATTTAGTGACACCCTTAGCGAGTTTCTCTGAAATCTGGCCTCCCGCAATTAGACATAAACACCAAATCAACACGGTCCCTATTCGCCCATGCGTCACGTGAAGTAGGCGTCGTATTTCTTGGGATTGCTCTCCTAAAAATGATTCACCGTACCCAACGTTTCTTGGTATGAAATTTGTTTCAAAGTTTGCAGACATCATAAGAAAGTGTATAAAATTTTATTTTCTTGGTACATTAATTTATTCGCTGCAATTGTATTAAAAGAAAGATGAATGCTCCGAATTTTACTGTTGGCACGACACACGCTGGCAGATGACGTCCACCTGGCATTCGCCATACCCACACTCTGCCATCGGATCGCCACATTGTGTACCGTGATCCGTCATTCCACAAAACGTTTCTTCCACTGTTCAGTAGTCAAATGTTTACGCTCTTTACACCAAGCGAGGCGTCGTTTGGCATTTACCAGCGTGATGTGCGACTTACGAGCATCTGCTCCACCATGACATCCAAGTTTTCTCACCTCCCGCTGTCATAGTATTTGCAGTGGATCCTGATGCAGTATAGAATTCCTGTGTGACGGTCTGATAGATGTATGCCTATTACACGTACGACCCTCTTCAACTGTCGGTGGTCTCTGTCAGTCAACAGACGAGGTCGGCCTGTACGCTTTCATGCTGTACGTGTCCCTTCACGTTTCCACTTCACTTTCACATCGAGTAACAGTGGACCTAGGGATGCTTAGGAGTGTGGAAATCTCGCGTGCAGACGTATGACACGTTCAAAGTCCGTGAGTTCCGCAGAGCGCCCCATTCTGCTCTCTCACGATTTCTAATGACGACTGAAGTCACTGATATGCAGTACCTGGCAGTAGGTAGCAGCAGAATGCACCTAACCTAACCTATGTTTTTGGGGTGTCTGGATACTTTTAATCACATAGTGTATCACCTATCAAAAGTATGTATAAAAGCACGACTAATCTTGGAGATATAATGCTTATATTGAGAACCGATACAAATAAATAAAGAGGTGAGACAAGGCCGTAGTTTATCCCCTGTGCTGCTCACACTGACGATGCAGTTCGCAGATGGAATACTAGGATAAACTCTGAATGCAATTAATACACTCCTGGAAATTGAAATAAGAACACCGTGAATTCATTGTCCCAGGAAGGGGAAACTTTATTGACACATTCCTGGGGTCAGATACATCACATGATCACACTGACAGAACCACAGGCACATAGACACAGGCAACAGAGCATGCACAATGTCGGCACTAGTACAGTGTATATCCACCTTTCGCAGTAATGCAGGCTGCTATTCTCCCATGGAGACGATCGGAGAGATGCTGGATGTAGTCCTGTGGAACGGCTTGCCATGCCATTTCCACCTGGCGCCTCAGTTGGACCAGCGTTCGTGCTGGACGTGCAGACCGCGTGAGACGACGCTTCATCCAGTCCCAAACATGCTCAATGGGGGACAGATCCGGAGATCTTGCTGGCCAGGGTAGTTGACTTACACCTTCTAGAGCACGTTCGCTGGCACGGGATACATGCGGACGTGCGTTGTCCTGTTGGAACAGCAAGTTCCCTTGCCGGTCTAGGAATGGTAGAACGATGGGTTCGATGACGGTTTGGATGTACCGTGCACTATTCAGTGTCCCCTCGACGATCACCAGTGGTGTACGGCCAGTGTAGGAGATCGCTCCCCACACCATGATGCCGGGTGTTGGCCCTGTGTGCCTCGGTCGTATGCAGTCCTGATTGTGGCGCTCACCTGCACGGCGCCAAACACGCATACGACCATCATTGGCACCAAGGCAGAAGCGACTCTCATCGCTGAAGACGACACGTCTCCATTCGTCCCTCCATTCACGCCTGTCGCGACACCACTGGAGGCGGGCTGCACGATGTTGGGGCGTGAGCGGAAGACGGCCTAACGGTGTGCGGGACCGCAGCCCAGCTTCATGGAGACGGTTGCGAATGGTCCTCGCCGATACCCCAGGAGCAACAGTGCCCCTAATTTGCTGGGAAGTGGCGGTGCGGTCCCCTACGGCACTGCGTAGGATCCTACGGTCTTGGCGTGCATCCGTGCGTCGCTGCGGTCCGGTCCCAGGTCGACGGGCACATGCACCTTCCGCCGACCACTGGCGACAACATCGATGTACTGTGGAGACCTCACGCCCCACGTGTTGAGCAATTCGGCGGTACGTCCACCCGGCCTCCCGCATGCCCACTATACGCCCTCGCTCAAAGTCCGTCAACTGCACATACGGTTCACGTCCACGCTGTCGCGGCATGCTACCAGTGTTAAAGACTGCGATGGAGCTCCGTATGCCACGGCAAACTGGCTGACACTGACGGCGGCAGTGCACAAATGCTGCGCAGCTAGCGCCATTCGACGGCCAACACCGCGGTTCCTGGTGTGTCCGCTGTGCCGTGCGTGTGATCATTGCTTGTACAGCCCTCTCGCAGTGTCCGGAGCAAGTATGGTGGGTCTGACACACCGGTGTCAATGTGTTCTTTTTTCCATTTCCAGGAGTGTAGTTCGGTAAAGTTAAAATCATTCCTTTATGCTCACGATCGTACACTGATTTTCTCCAAGAGAAGAACATTTAAAGAAGTTATGAACTAAACAAAACATGTCCAGAATAAAATGTGAAAAAGACTTATGATAAATCTAAGCAAATGGTTTTTTGTCGAAAATATTCAGTGAGAAATAAGATAGTACTTAATGAAACAACTGAACACATAAAATATTTTAAGTATCTTGGATGTAGGTTATGATATGAATACAAAGAAGATATGCACGTTATGACGAATAGATGTGGAAGTGTCTATGGAATAATTAACAGTACTGCAAAACATAAACAGAGGAAAAACAGACAACTGAAATTTTATAAAACAGTTTCATTGTTAGCCGTATCGTATGGGAGTGGTTCAAATGGTTCAAATGGCTCTGAGCACTATGGGACTCAACTGCTGAGGTCATTAGTCCCCTAGAACTTAGAACTAGTTAAACCTAACTAACCTAGGGACATCAAACATCCATGCCCGAGGCAGGATTCGAACCTGCGACCGTAGCGGTCTTGCGGTTCCAGACTGCAGCGCCTTTAACCGCACGGCCACTTCGGCCGGCGTATGGGAGTGAATCATGGATATTGAATAAAAGACAAAGCGGAACACAAGGAACAGGAATGATATTTCTTAGACCGGTGTGTACTGAAAAAGTAGAACTCTTCCCTAACAGTTACCGTCGACTGATATTTCTGCATACGAAACGTAATTTCATTCAAACAGAAAATGCTTAATCCTACTGTTTAGCAATTACAGAGTTATTTTGGTGGGTTGCTCTTATGTGTCAGAATATTAGCGTGTCACAGTCGGGATCAACAAGTTACAGAAAGACGGCGGAGTAGTAACTTGCTGCTGCGTCAACTACAGATAATAAACAAATGACATGGTTTCGGCGGAAATAATTCAAAAAAGAAGTTTATTGCTGTACTGAGGTGACAGAAGTCGTGGGACAACGATATGCACATATATAGATGACGGTAGTATGCGTACGCAAGCTATAAAAGGGCATTGCCGTATAATGAAAAAAAAAAAAAAAAAAAAAAAGAGAATACGAGCTTAGGGAATATCGGAGCACATCTGCGATTGGATTCAAGAGTTTCTTGCAGACATAACTCAACACGTCGCTCTTAACGGAACTAAATCGACAGATGTAAAGGTAACATCCGGAGTACCACAGGGAAGTGTGATAGGACCGTTGCTGTTCACAATATATGTAAATGATCTAGTAGAAAGCGTCGGATGCTCTTTAAGGCTATTTGCAGATGATGCAGTCGTCTATACCAAAGTAGCAGCGCCATAAAATAATAAGAATTTGCAGAAGGACTTGCAGAGAATTGATGAATGGTGCAGACTCTGGCAGTTGAGACCGAGCGAAGTGGCGCAGTGGTTAGACACTGGACTCGCATTCGGGCGGACGACGGTTCAATCCCGCGTCCGGCCATCCTGATTTAGGTTTTCCGTGATTTCTCTAAATCGCT
The DNA here is from genome assembly GCF_023864345.2 of Schistocerca serialis cubense. Lineage (NCBI taxonomy): Eukaryota > Metazoa > Arthropoda > Insecta > Orthoptera > Acrididae > Schistocerca > Schistocerca serialis. The sequence continues at coordinate 119,764,467 of NC_064643.1, read as the reverse complement.
CCAGGCAAATGCCGGGATGGTTCCTTTGAAAGGGCACGGCCGACTTCCTTCCCCATCCTTCCCTAATCCGATGAGACCGATGACCTCGCTGTCTGGTCTCCTTCCCCAAACAACCCAACCCAACCCTGGCAGTTGACCCTGAACATCAATAAATGTAACATATTGCGCATACATAGGAAAAAATCCACTACTGTACAGCTATACTATTGATGACAAACAGCTGGAGACAGAGGCTGCTGTAAGATATCCAGCCGTAACTATCCAGAGCGACCTTAAGTAGAATGACCACATAAAACAGATAGTGGGAAAAGCAGACACCAGACTCAGATTCATTGGAAGAATCTTAAGGAAATGTAACTCATCCAAGAAAGAAGTGGCTTATAAGGAGCTTGTTCGCCCGATTTTTGAATATTGTTCATCTATCTGAAATCCCTATCAGATAGGGCTGATAGAGGAGATAGAGAAGATCCAACGAAGAGCGGCACTTTTCGTCACGGGATCGTTTAGCTGGCGAGAGAGCGTAACGGAGATGCTAAACAAACTCCACTGGCAGAAGTTACAGGAGAGGCGTTGTGGATCACTGAGAAATTTACTATTGAAATTATGGGACAGCACTTTTCAGGAGGAGTCAGAAAACATATTACTTCCCCCCACATACATCTCGCGCATTGACCACGAGAAGAAAATTCTTACCGACAACCATTTTTCGCACGCACTATTCGCGAGTGGAACAGGGTTGGAGGGATGACGTAGTGGTACCGAAAGTACCCTCCGCCACACACCATTAGGTGGCTTGCGAAGTGTGATGTAGATGTGGATGTGGATTCGTACTCAGGTGATCCATGTGAAGAGGTTTACGACCTGATCATGGCCGCACGACGTTAATTAACAGACTTTGGACGCGGAATGGTAGTTGGAGCTACACGCACGGGACATTCCATTTCGGAAATCTTTAGGAAATTCAATATTCCGAGAACCACAGTGTCAGAAGTGTACCGAGTATACCAGATTTCAGGCATTGCCTCTCACCACGGACAACGCAGTGGCCAGCACCTTTCATTTAACGACCGAGAGCAACGGCGTTTGCGAGGAGATGTCACTGCTAGTGGACAAGCACCACTGAGTGAAATAACCGCGATCAGTGTGGTACGGACGACCTTTCACGTCCCTCCACTGAGGGAGACACTAGTATGATATTTTCAGAAAAGTGACAGCAATAGACGAATTAATAGTGATCTTTTGAGTGTTCCGTCGGGCTGTTGTTTTCATTTTATACACAGCATTTCAACAACCGACCGAGCTTTCTTCTTTATGTGCTGTGAGTTTCGGTGTTGTGTGTTCCCGCTGTACAGACTCCAGCCAGACTGCGAACTAGTGTTGGTCTCACGCCTTGGCATTCGCTTCAGAACTGTACCAGAGATTCGATGCAGTAGACCGCTCCATTCGCACCATCAACAGAGCAGCCTCTGCTAACCGTATACTACGCCTTCCACATCGCTGGCAACGGGTTCTACACAACGCTGGTGACTACTTTGAAGGACAGTAACAGGTGCAAACATGTAACTCTTTTTTGTCGGTTGTGAATAAATAGTTGCTACTATTTAAGTTCCAACAATCGTAGCTACAGTGACAATACTACAAATCAGTGCATCTTTGACTGAAGACAAAAATGTCATAAAACGGCATAAAGAACACGTAAGAACCTACAAATGTGAAAACACCTATCTAACCTTTGCTGTCCACCTCAAATGCATAGCAATGAAACAATACTATTACTATTGTTGTAATTGTCGAAATGGAAAAAGTTGTAATTGTTGGAATGGACAACTACAACAACAAACTGCCGACCTTAGACAAGAATTTTGATCTATAGAAAACTCGTACAAGGAACAAAAAGGAATTAACGACCAACGTCGTATAAATAACAATTCATTGAATAAGTACTCGAACAGAAGAAGGCCATGCGAAACTACCCCTTTATAAAAATAAAAAAATTAATTACAAATTACTATCAAAAACGAAACACACACATACACAGACCGACACAAACAAACAAAGAACACAAGCTACAACAAAATGACGAATAACTGAAATGTATACAGCCAGTCGTTATAGAAAGAGCAGAAAAATACATCGCAGAATTTGGTAACGCTGTAGACGTAAAAGACCCATTATAAATATGGGTTTTTGAGAACACATTGGTGAAAATCGCGATGTATGGCTATCAAATGTACACGAAAATATGAAGGACAAAACATTCTGGACTGAACACAATCTTTGAACACAGCTTCGTTGTGGCATACATGTGAAAACGGTAACAACAAATCGTATATGAAACAACAGACTATAAAAAAAAAGCCAAAAGACTGTATTGTAGAAACAAGCTCAAAATTACTTATTGATGTAGACATATAGTAAGGAGCAAAATATGTATTATAGGCAACTGAAGATGTTTAGAAAAGAAAGAGAAGCCAAACTCGTCTAGCAACGAACAAGCTTTCATTTCGTCGCACACGCCGAATGTATGTTTTAAGAAGATACCAATATTCGATTTTGTGACTACGGAAGGACAGAAGACACATGAAATGGTGGACTGAATTAGAGTCACTGAAATGAAAGGAAGGGATAGATGAGCAAGATGAAACCATGCAATGACACAATGAAATGAAATAATATAAATGAAAACCGCTCATAAATGCTCAAGTTGCAACATAGTGAATACGTCGTAGAAAATGGAAATTTGTGCCATACCGGGATTCGAACCCAGATCTCTTGTTTGTGGTGAACAGTAAGGTTAAGTCATAGAACTCCACCAAAATAAGGACAAGCAGGTCACGACATATCCATAGCTTTGTGTTTAATAAGAACCGGATTTTGATGCGGTAGTAATTTAATTCCTAAAACGAAAGTGGAAATAATAAAAGTGGAAGGTTAAGTAGGACACGTTAACGTTAAGAACAACGTAAGAAAGGGTCATCACCACTCCATTTCTGATAAACTCATAATTTGGAGAAGCAATGGAAGAAGAGAAAGGAAATTTCAGAAGAAGAATAACAGTGCAAGGGGAAAATGTACTAATGCTATGGCTCGCAGGCGACATAGCCCGTATCAGGAAGAGTTAGGAGACCTCTTGATATATATGATCAGCATATGGAGGACGGAACGTAGTTTAAGGATAAGCAAACGAGACACGAAGGTGATGAAGAGTAGCAGAGAGAAGAATAACGTCTTGCTTAAAATCAAATGTGAGGACGATATGCTAGTGGAAGAGGTGAAAGAGTTAATTCTTCTATTCCATAGTAAAGGACCTTTGCTTACTTTATCCCTCTTATCAAAAACTAAGATCGTACAACAAATATACAAAATAGAAAGACAACTCTACTAGTACGAGGACGGGCATAGTGATTCGCCATATGTTCTGCTCATGTAAAAGTGTAGCTTCACGAAACAGTCGTGCTTCAACAGCAGATAGTTGTTTGGTAAACTGTCTTGATTTGTGTGTGTGTGTGTGTGTGTGTGTGTGTGTGTGTGTGTGTGTGTGTGTGTGTGTGTTAGAAAACTGCATTACACCAATGAGCAGCGGAAGAAAGCCACAAACTTTTTAGATATGCAGTAAGTGTGAATCTTTATACGCCTGTAAATAATATTTAACAGAACAAAACACATACAAGCGCTTACATAACCTAAGAGCGACGAAAATGGATTTTGTATAGCTTCTTTCCATACAGTAAATGATTAATGATTAGTCAAGAAACTTCCCAAGAATTGAATAACGTGTTTGCTTTCGGCTTATAGCTTCCAGCAGTGCAAATGAGGATGTCACGTCAGAGACGTAATCATTGATCCTAAGCATAAAACAATAACTGAACCCTTAAGATCAGAATGCAAGTAAGAATACCATTTCCACATAATATCTTAGTAAAGTGCAGAGTGCTCTGTAGAACAAGTTGCGAGTGAAAAGTTCGGTGAATGGTCTCAGAAAATGAAGGAAACAAAAAGTCACAAAGAAATACCTGTACTGGCCTTCAGAGTAATCACCATTAGCTACAACACACTGCAGTCCTAGAGTTTGAAAGAGTTTTTATTTTTGGCTGGAGTTCTTCCATCGTTGCAGACGTGTACGAGAACCGCAACTCCAACGCACCAGACGCAGTACCTGTGGTGATATTGCTAATTGCTTCGGCATATTAGGGCTGTTAAGCTAAACAGCTGTGATCATGTAACCTTTATTTCCACTGAGGTTGCACACCACTGTAGATCATCTTTGAAAGTAGTGTCTTGTAGTGCTTGGTACACAAATGATCTCAGTCATGTCGCATTATTTATATTAGAGTGCATAGCCATAAAAAGGGGCAGATTTGCGCAGTTGATCAATCATATTAGTAAGGAAATTCATTTGTATCTCTTTACGTCCGTTGGACAATGATATATAAACATTTGTAATATATAAAGGGGTTTTAATCTACAATAAATGTATAAGTAGAAACAGCATTTATCATTTTGTAGTTAGTACTTCCCTTAAACATTCATTTATGTTTATGTTGTAATTTATACACTCCTGGAAATTGAAATAAGAACACCGTGAATTCATTGTCCCAGGAAGGGGAAACTTTATTGACACATTCCTGGGGTCAGATACATCACATGATCACACTGACAGAAACACAGGCACATAGACACAGGCAACAGAGCATGCACAATGTCGGCACTAGTACAGTGTATATCCACCTTTCGCAGCAATGCAGGCTGCTATTCTCCCACGGAGACGATCGTAGAGATGCTGGATGTAGTCCTGTGGAACGGCTTGCCATGCCATTTCCACCTGGCGCCTCAGTTGGACCAGCGTTCGTGCTGGACGTGCAGACCGCGTGAGACGACGCTTCATCCAGTCCCAAACATGCTCAATGGGGGACAGATCAGGAGATCTTGCTGGCCAGGGTAGTTGACTTACACCTTCTAGAGCACGTTGGGTGGCACGGGATACATGCGGACGTGCGTTGTCCTGTTGGAACAGCAAGTTCCCTTGCCGGTCTAGGAATGGTAGAACGATGGGTTCGATGACGGTTTGGATGTACCGTGCACTATTCAGTGTCCCCTCGACGATCACCAGTGGTGTACGGCCAGTGTAGGAGATCGCTCCCCACACCATGATGCCGGGTGTTGGCCCTGTGTGCCTCGGTCGTATGCAGTCCTGATTGTGGCGCTCACCTGCACGGCGCCAAACACTCATACGACCATCATTGGCACCAAGGCAGAAGCGACTCTCATCGCTGAAGACGACACGTCTCCATTCGTCCCTCCATTCACGCCTGTCGCGACACCACTGGAGGCGGGCTGCACGATGTTGGGGCGTGAGCGGAAGACGGGCTAACGGTGTGCGGGGCCGTAGCCCAGCTTCATGGAGACGGTTGCGAATGGTCCTCGCCGATACCCCAGGAGCAACAGTGTCCCTAATTTGCTGGGAAGTGGCGGTGCGGTCCCCTACGGCACTGCGTAGGATCCTACGGTCTTGGCGTGCATCCGTGCGTCGCTGCGGTCCGGTCCCAGGTCGACGGGCACGTGCACCTTCCGCCGACCACTGGCGACAACATCGATGTACTGTGGAGACCTCACGCCCCACGTGTTGAGCAATTCGGCGGTACGTCCACCCGGCCTCCCGCATGCCCACTATACGCCCTCGCTCAAAGTCCGTCAACTGCACATACGGTTCACGTCCACGCTGTCGCGGCATGCTACCAGTGTTAAAGACTGCGATGGAGCTCCGTATGCCACGGCAAACTGGCTGACACTGACGGCGGCGGTGCACAAATGCTGCGCAGCTAGCGCCATTCGACGGCCAACACCGCGGTTCCTGGTGTGTCCGCTGTGCCGTGCGTGTGATCATTGCTTGTACAGCCCTCTCGCAGTGTCCGGAGCAAGTATGGTGGGTCTGACACACCGGTGTCAATGTGTTCTTTTTTCCATTTCCAGGAGTGTATGTTAATGAGCAAGAAGGGGGAGATAATAATACCATTAAGAGACACTAAGGTCTGCTTTAGGGTGTAGTCAGACAGTGCCAAATCTTCATTTTCGCGTTCAGTGATTTCCGTAACACCCGCCTGGAGTAGCATCTTGGAACATCAAGAGCGAAAGAAACTGGTACACCTGCCTAATACGAGGTTTCTCCGGAAAATACGTATAAAAGTTGAATAATGTCTTTATGTTACAAGTTGCAGTCACCGCCAGGTTGGACTACTGCTGTAATCAATCCCATCAACGCTCAGTTCGAGTCAGAGCACTCTGCGTGAAGGTGGGAGCGTGCGGCAACTTGTTGACAGTTACCCTTTTTCATCTGCCGTCGGCATGGAGCTGTCTCTGATTGAGGAACAGAGCGTCAACATCAAGTTTCTTGCAAAGGTAGGCAAGAATGGCCGTGAGATTTTTGACTGTTTGAAACAGGTTTACGGAGACAATTTTCTGAAGGAACCAACCGTGAACAAATGGTTAAAAAGGTTCCGGGATGGCCGAGAAGAAGTGAACGATGACCCTCGCCCAGGACGCCCGTCGACATCGAGTTCCGATGCAGATGTTGAACGAATTCGGGCTTGTGTTGTTAAAGACCGTAGATTCACAGTCAGAATGATTGCTGACGAGCTGCCAGTCCCCAAAACAATCGTTCACGAAATCCTGACACAAAAACTTGAAATGAAGAAACTGTGTGCGAAAATCGTTCCGAAGCTCTTGACGCCAGAACAGAAGGCAAAGAGGGTTGAGTGCTGTGAGGATTGGTTGGAAGCAGAGGAACGAGGGGACTTTCTCAACCGGGTCATAATTGTAGACGAGTCCTGGTTTTACGAATTCGATGTGGAGCTCAAATCTCAAAGCAAGGAATGGAAACTAGCAGGAGAACTGTGAACAAAAAAGTCGCGAAAATCAAGGTCCAACGTGAAGACAATGTTGATTGCTTTCTTTGATTCTAGGGGCATTGTTCAGAAGGAATTTGTCCCTCCCAGCCAGAGAGAGAAAGAAAATTTTTAGTTTGAAGTTCTGACACGTCTCAGAGCTTGTGTGGCCCGAGTTCGGCCGGAGTTGGTGAAAGGAGGTAGGTGGATCCTTCATCACGACAATGCGCCCGCTCACACGTCGGTCGTTGTGCGCGAGTTTTTGGCCCGAAGCTCAATCACCGTGACAGACCACCCGCCTTATTCACCCGATTTAGCCCCGTGTGACTTCTTCATGTTACCGAAATGCAAAATGGTGCTTCGGGGGCGGCACTTGGGAGATGTGGAAGCCATCACGGCGAAAAAGACACGGCAACTGAACAACATCACAACTGAAGACTTTAAGCAATGTTATCAACAGTGGAAACGGCGTTGGCAGAAGTGTATCGCGTCTCAGGGCGAGTACTTTGAAGGAGACCGTATTGCAATACCCGAATAACTGTAAAATAATGTTATTACTCAACTTTTATACGTATTTTCCGGACAAACCTCGTATAATGTAGGGTTCCCCACGAGCACGCAGAAGTGCCGCAACAGGACGTGGCATTGACTCGACTAATATCTGAATTAGTGCTGTACGGTATTGACAGCAGGAATCCGTCAGGGCTGTCCACAAATCCGTAAGAGTACGAGGGGGTGGAGATCTTGTCTGAACAGCAAGGCATCCCAAATATTCTGAATAATGTTCATGTCTAGGGAGTTTGGTGACCAGCGCAAGTGTTTAAGCTCAGAAGAGTGTTTCTGTACGTGTGGCGTGTCGAATTTCACATTCTCCTGCTGAAATTGCCCAAGTCCGTCGGAATGCACAATGGACATGATTGGATTCAGGTGATCAGACACGATGCTTATGTTCGTGTCACTTGTCACAGTCGTATCTAAACGTGTCAGGGGTCCCATATCACTCCAACTGCACAAGCCCCACACCATTACAGAGCCTCCACCAGCTTGGACAGCCCCCTGCTGACAAGCAGGGTCCTTGGATTCATCAGGTTGTGTCCATACCCGTACACGTCCATCCGCTCGATACAATTTGAAACGAGATCTATCCGACGAGGCAACATGTCTACAATCATTAACGGTCCAGTGTCGGTGCTGACGGCCCCAGGCGAGGCGTAAAGCTTTTCGTCGTGCAGACATCAAGGGCACACGAGTGGACCTTCGGCTCCGAAAGCCTACATCGATGATGTTTCGTTGAATGGTTCGCGCGCAGACAGTTGTTGATGGCCCAGAATTGAAATCTGCAGCAACTTTCGAAAGGGTTGCTCTTCTGTCATGCTGAACGTTCTCCTGAGTCCTCTTTTGTCCCGTTCTTGCAGGATGTTTTTGCGGCCGCAGCGATGTCGGAGAGGTGATGTTTTACTTGGTTCTTGATATTCACGGAAAACTGATGAAATGGTCGAACACAAAATCCCCAGTTCATCGCTACCTCGGAGATGCTGTGTCCCATCACTCGTGCGCCGATTGTAAAACCACGTAGAAACTCATTTAAATCTTGATAACCTGCCATTGTAGCAGCAGCAACCGATCTAACAACTGCGCCACAGACTATTTGTCATACTCTATGTGATCAAAAGTTTCCGGACACCCCCTAAAACTTACGTTTTTCGTATTAGGTGCATTGTGGTGCCACCTACTCCCAGGTACTCCATATCAGCGATCTCAGTAGTCATTAGACACCGTGAGAGAACACAATGGGGCACTCCGCGGAACTAATGGACTTCGAATGTGGTCAGGTGATTGGGTGTCACTTGTGCCACACGTCTCTACGCGAGATTTCCACACTCCTAAACATCCCTGGGTCCACTGTTTCCGTGAAGTGGAAACGTACAGCACAAAAAGGTACAGGCCGACGTCGTCTGTTGACTGACAGAGACCGTCGACAGTTGAAGAGGGTGGTAATGTGTAATAGGCAGACATCTATCCAGATCATCGCACAAGAATTCCAAACTGCATCAGGATCCACTGAAAGTACTATGTCAGTTAGGCGGGATGTGAGGAAACTTGGATTTTATGGTCGAGCGGCTGCTCATAAGCCACACATCACGCCGGTAAATGCCAAACGACGCGTCGCTTCGTATAAGGGGCGTCAACATTTGATTACTGAACAGTGGAAGAAACGTAATGTGGAGTGACGAATCACGGTACACAATGTGGCAATCCGATGGCAGGGTGTGGGTATGGTGAATGCCCGGTGAACGTCATCTGCCAGCGTGTGTAAACAGTAAAATTCGGAGGTGGCGATGTTATGGTGCGGTCCTGTTCTTCATGGAGGGGGCTTGCACCCGTTGTTGTTTTGCGTGGCACTATCACAGCACAGCCCTACATTGATGTTTTAAGCAACTTCTGGTTTCCCACTATTGCAGAGCAATTCGGGGATGACGATTGCATCTTTCAACATGATCGAGCACCTGTTCATAATGCACTGCCTGTCGAGGAGTGGTTACACGACAATAACATCCCTATAATGGGCTGGCCTACACAGAGTCCTGAGCTGAATCCTACAGAACACCTTTGGGATGTTTTGGAACGCCGAATTCTTGCCAGGCCTCACCGACTGACATCGATACCTCTCTTCAGTGCAATACTCCGCGAAAAATGGGCTGCCATTCCGCAAGAAACCTTCCAGCATTTGATTGAACGTATGCCTACGAGAGTGGGAGCTGTCATCAAGGCTAAGGGTGGGCCAACACCGTGCTGAATTCCAGAATTACCGATGGAGGGCGCCACGAACTTGTCAGTAATTTTCAGCCAGGTGTCCGGATACTTTTGATCACATAGTGTGTATAGGCGTTGCCGACTGCAGAGTCGTATTCTGCCTGTTTAAATACCTCTGCATTTGAATACGCATTGCTGTACCAGTTTCTTTGACGCTTTAAGTAAAATTTTTGAATAACGCTTCATTTTTACAAAAGCTATTTATGAAATCATAAAATCTGTTAAGTCTGCGTAGAAAAAATTATAGAGTTATAGTTAATGACAACTTGACCAGAAGAAGGGATCGGTTGGTAGGACATGTTCTGAGGCACCAAGGGATCACCAATTTAGTATTGGAGGGCAGCGTGGAGGGTAAAAATCGTAGAGGGAGACCAAGAGATGAATACACTAAGCAGATTCAGAAGGATGTAGGTTGCAGTAGGTACTGGGAGATGAAAAAGCTTGCACAGGATAGAGTAGCATGGAGAGCTGCATCAAACCAGTCTCAGGACTGAAGACCACAACAACAACAACAACAGTTAATGACTGGAGTATGTGGGTCGGTGGAGGCAGCTTCGGCAATTCTAGCAGTTACGCAGGATCACCGTAGTATGGCTCTGCTTGCAGATACGTTGGACAGTCCATGATGTACATGAACAAATTACCCAACCTTATCCACACCAAGGATGGTAGCATGGTTCAAATGGCTCTGAGTACTATGGGACGTAACTTCTAAGGTGACCAGTCCCCTAGAACTTAGAACTACTTAAACCTAAGTAACCTAAGGACATCACACACATCCATGCCCGAGGCAGGATTCGAACCTGCGACCGTAGCGGTCGCGCGGTTCTAGACTGAAGCGCCTAGAACCGCTCGGTCACACCAGCCGGCATGGTAGCATGTCTGAGAGTTATAGGTATCTACTTTCTGCCGTTCCGGCACAGCTCCACATCTACCCGTCTTCTTGCCATGACTTTACGGCAGCGTTGGAAAGTGATGTAACCCCTTGCAACAATGCTACATTTGCTACAGCATTCCAAAGCGACCAGTGTGATCTTTTAGAGAAATTACTGGTACTTTGCCCAGTGAAAATATCTGAGATGGACAATACTGGCTGTTCTCCCGTAACACAAGCGCACTAGCGAAAATCCTGGCAGCTGTCTGACGTCAGAGCTGCAACGTACAGTGCGCCAGTCAGCCGTTATCCAAGCAGGTAACACGCGTGCTGACACAGTGTGTCTTTCCCACAAGGCTCTCGCCTATCACGCTGACAGCCAATACACCGAGCGAGGTGGCGCAATGGTTAGCACGCTGGACTCGCATTCGGGAGGACGACGGTTCAATCCCGCGTCCGGCCATCCTGATTTAGGTTTTCCGTGATTGCCCTAAATCGCTCCAGGCAAATTCCGGGATGATTCCTTTGCTAGGGCACGGCCGATTTCCCTCCCCATCCTTCCCTAATCCGATGAGACCGATGACCTAGCAGTTTGGTCTCTTCCCCCAAACAACTCAACCCCAACAGCCAGTACAAGGTCTGGTTAAGCCCCAGTCACGTGACGCACCTGACAGCTCCATTCGCCGTGGCTACAGGTGCTTTCTCCCTCCAGCGCAGCAGCTAATTCAATTGCTCACGAGCGCAGACGGAACGTAGAAGCTGTCGCGACGAAGCGGTATTATCGGTAGGGAGGAAGCAGATAGTAGGCGGGGAGCATGGAAGCTGAACACCTGCGAAGCGGAGAACAAGGAACCGCGACTGGGGCGTCTGCCCTTGGCGCCGCAGCGTGGCGCATTAAATAATTTTCCGGGTAATTGAGCAGTGAGGCGTAGCGTGGCGAGCGACGCGCATCGGAACGGATTGCGCCCAAGGAGTAAGGGGCGGGCGCGCCGGGAGGGGGGTGAGGGGGGGAGGGGAGCGTAGGGACACTTGGCAGTCTCTGGCGGCGCCACTGTAGAGGCGCAGAGTCGATTGTCTTCTGTTTCTCGCATGTGGGCGGAGAACCACAGCGCGCCGTAATATGGCACTCGGAGCCGTTTACGACTATCTGCAAAACTGAATTTCACTCTACTTACTGAAAAATAAGTTCCCTGCCTTCGTACAATAAGACCCACACTCCAGGTGACAATAACACACCCTACTTACAACCGAACGATCGTCATGGACTTGAATCTTCTAACTGCCTCGGTACAATTAGATCCACCCTCCATGTGATATTAACATATCCTATAAACTACACGCTTACACTATTATTGTAAAAATGATCCGTATCCTTATATTGAACGCTGTGGGTATTTCACTTGTCTCACACATCTTGCATTAAAAAAAAGAAAATAGGTCATCAACGTGAAGGTTGATTTGGAAACCGCAGTGCTTTACTAGGTATGGCCCTATTCCTCCAACTTTTGAGCTGACATATCCAGCCAGTTATAAAGGCTGTAGCAGGCTGACACTTTAAAAATTTGAGAGATGGTAGAGGACAAAATTTCGAACGTTTTGCTGTACGGAACCTTCAGCCACCTCTGGGCTGTTGAAAATCTACGCACTACCTGTACGAGAAGTTACTAAATGAGATTCTTAGTGAACATTTGGGCTGGAATTCTTGGAGATCACCTTACTGGACCGCACATATTACCACATCGTTTGAATGGTGCATGGTATTTGAACTTCCTGGACAACTCCTTGCCTGAACTACTGGACGACACTGACTTGTAACTGCAAACTAGTTTGTGGCTTCAGAACGACGGCGCTCCAGCGCACTTTGATCGTGGGGCTAGAGCATGTCTCACAGACAGCTTCAGGCAGAGAGTAATTGGAAGTGGGCGCACAGTCGCTTGGCCTGTGTACCCCCCTGTGACACCACTCCTCTTGGCATTTACCTCCGGGATTACCTGAGCCTATTGAGCGCATCTTCACAGCGATTGATACCACCAAAGAAGAGCGCGGAATCTTATAGAGCTTATAGAGAATCGGACGAAACATTGTTCCTAGTTGCGCAGTATGTAACGAAGTTGATGGCCGTCACACTCAACATTTAATCTAAAGTAGTGAAACCACAGATTCGGTTTACAGTATTTGATGGTACTCGACTGTCAATAAACGTTTTCCAAACCACAGTATTCTGGCGTTTCATTCAGACTGTCGAATGCGCAGAAAGTGCACTTTATTTCACATTTCCGACTATGGCTCCCGTGTATCAGCATGTTCAAAATTTCATCCTCTACGATGTTCCAACTTTTTAAAACGTCATTCTATTGTGCCATTCAGGGGGTCTACAGTTTAACGTGGACTCCAAACCTCAATATCAGTTCCACACGAACGAACATTGCTAGCGCTGACTTTTACCATCGACTCACCTAACGAAAGCCTATCTTATATACCAAGTGGAAAAGTTCGGTTGTGGTATGTTCTCCCAACGGTCTCACTAATTTTGAGAGAGTGCCGCCTACTCCATGTTCCTTGTTTCAACTTAGGTCTTTCAGGTTTATTGTCAAATTCTTCCCACAGCATCAAATCTCCCATCTCTCCTTCACCTACAGCCATTTCAAGTTCCACCTAATTCCAGTAGCAGAAGACAGGTGTGGGTATTACCAACGCATTGTATAAGTCATGTTTGTAGACTGCTGACACGAATTATTTGCAGAATAATGGAAAAACTGGTAAAATTCGCCATCGAACGAGGTCGGTTGGCGTTCTGGAGAATTGTAGAAACAATGAATCGTCAATCTGGTAATGCAGGAAATGTGAAGGGTAGGGGAAGGGGGGGGGGGGGAAGGAAAAAAATTGTGCAGCGATACTGAACATTCTTTCGCAGGGTGGAGTAGCATGGAGAGCTGCATCAAACCAGTTTTCGGACTGAAAACCGAAACAAGAAAAACAACACCAAAAATGGCTTGGATTGTTTATGTTGAACAAAACAGGGTTCTCGTAACTAAGCTTTCGACTTGTCTGAAACAGAAATTTTACTACCTTTTTGTATTACCATTTCGAATTATGGGCGTGAGACATGGACTTTCAACGCGAAAACCATTCAAAAGCTGAGGACAGCCGAGCTGGCAATGAAGAGACGCGTCATGAAATTACTGAGAGAGCCAGGGGAACAAAACAGATGGATCGGGGAAGGCATTGAAGTAGAAGATACAATGAAGAGTACCACGAAAATTAAATGGAAGTGATCCAGTCATGTCGAGTCATGTCACAAATCAAATTGATGTAGGGTGGGCCGATTAAGTCGTTTGCTGGATCGTAGGAGATAAAAACAAGACCAGAAGACAACCAACGAAAGGTCAGTAGATGAGGTCAGAAAACACTTAGGAGAAACGTGGATTGTGTGTCTGAGCACGGGAACCAATCAGAGGTACAGTCTTGGTGCTTAGCAAAACCACAATACATCCATTTCATTCACATCACGATACAATAAAATTTCTCGTACAGTACTATTTCCTAGTTACATCTATATTTTATAATGCAGATATTCTTAATATAATATTCACAAATGTATCAATATAAAATGCATAAACGAAGAAGTTATTTTAATTCAGATAATGTTATTTCCTCCCCTCCCCCCCCCCCCCTCATCCCCCCCCCAACCTTGCCGCTGGTGGGTGGCTAGTGTGCCTCAGAGGTACAGATAGCCATACCGTTGGCGCTGTCACGATGAAAGGGATATCTGCTGAGAGGCCAGACAAACGCGTGGTTCCTGAATAGGGCCAGCAGCCTTTTCAGTAGTTGCGGGGGCAACCGTCTGGATGACTGACTGATCTGCATTTATAATATCAACCAAAAAAGCCATGATGTGCTGGTGTGAATGCAAGGGGAAACTACAGCCGTAATTTTTCCCGAGGGCATGCGGCTCTACTGTATAATAAAAGATGGTGGCATCCTCTTGGGTAAAACATTCCGGAGGTAATTACAGCCACATATTCGGATCTCTGAGCGGGGACTACTCAGGAGAACGTCGTTATCAGAAGAAACAAAACAGGCGTTCTATGGATCGGAGCGTGAAATATTAGATCCCTTAAATGGGTAGGAGGACTAGAAAATATAAAAAGGAAAGTGGATACGTTGAAAAGAAGTAGTGGGAATTAGTGAGGCGCGATGGCAGGAGGAACAGGACATCTGCTGAGATGAATACAGGGTTATAAATACAAAATGAAACAGGGATAGTTCAGGAGTATGCTTAATAATGAATAAGATGATAGAAGTGTGGTTAAGGTATAATGAACACCACAGTGAACGCATTATCGTAGCGAAGATAGACACTAATCCCACACGCACCACAATAGTAAAAGTTGATATGGCAACTAGCTCTACAGACGATGAAGAGGTTGAAGAAATCTAAGATGAGATAAAAGAAATTATTCAGATAGTTGGGGGGGACGAAAATTTAATTGTGATTATGAATCGGTAGTAGGTAAAGGGAGAGAAGGAAAAATAGTAGATGAATTGGGACTGAGTGGAAAGGAAAGAAACAGGGAGCCAAAAAAAAAAAAATGGCTCTAAGCACTATGGGGCTTAACATCTGAGGTCATCAGTCCCCTAAACTTAGAACTACTTAAACCTAACTAACCTAAGGACATCACACACACACATTCCAGAGGCAGGACTCAAAGCTGCGACCGTAGCAGCCGCGTGGTTCCGGACTGAAGCGCCTAGAACCGCTCGGCCACCGTGGCCGGCCCAGGGAGCCACCTGCAGAATTTTGTTCAGAGCATAATTTAATCATCGGTTTAAATCATTGGCTTAAAAATCATGAAAGAAGGTTGTATATGTGTAAGAGACCTGTAAACACCGGAAGGTTTCTGATTTATTATATAATGATAAGACGGAGATTTCGGAACCAGATTTTAAATTGTGAGACATTTCCAGGGGTAGATGTGAGTCTGATCACAATTTATTGGTTGCAAAAGTGAATGAAATTAAGAAGATGACATCTGGATAAGTTGAAAGAAACAGAGGTTGTTGAGAATTTCGGTGGGAGCATTAGGCAACAACTGACTGGGACAGGGGAAAGGAGCACAGTAGATGCAATAGTGAGACAGAAGAGGATCAAACAGGTAAAAAGGTAAGGCTTAGCGGAACTCCTTAGATAACGTAGGAGATATTGAATTTGATTGATGAAAAGAAAAAACATTTAAAAATGCAGCAAATGAAGTAGGAGAAAACGTATTTCACTAGAGGAGAGACAGATACCGCTCGCAGGAAAATTAAAGAGGTCTTTGGAGAAAAAAGAAGCAGCTCTATAAATATAAATAGCTCAGATGAAAAACCAGTCCTAAGCAAAAAAAGGGAAAGCTGAAAGGAATATATAGAGGGTCTATACAAGGGAGATGAACTTGAGGGCAGTATTATAGAAACAGAAGAGGATATAGATGAAGATGAGCTGGGAGATATGATATTGCGTGAGGTCACAGGGCACTGAAAGATCTAACCCGAAATATAGCCCCGGAGCAGACGACATACCGTCACAGCTGCTGATGGACGTGGGAGATCCAGTCATGACAAAACTCATTCACCTGGTGAGGAAGATGTATGAGACAGGCGAAATACGCTCAGACTTCAGGAAGAAAATAATAATTCCAATTCCAAAGAAAGCAGGTGCTGACAGAGGGGGATGCGACTGAGCTGAGCGCAATGCCGGCGTGCCGCGGGGTACGAGCGGCTCTCTGGCAGTCTAGTTCATCCAACCACTTCTCGGCTATGCGGCGTTCTGGCGTTAGTGCCAAAAGAGGGCGCTGGTTATGTGCCGCACTCTGTTTTTATTGATTGCGCTTCTTTAGCTACCTGTTCTGTAATTTTTATGTTATTCTGTGTACTCCGATATCATTATCTAAAATATCGCCACTTGAGCGTATGTCAATAACTGTCTCGTAACATTTTCCTTTTTAACAATCTGCCTTTTGTCGTGTTTTATTTAATTGCTTTTTATTACTGTAATGCCTTTTACACCTTATAAGCTCATTACAGACTTTACTGATTGTATCCCCCTATATTTTACGTCGTACAACTATCACTGAAGAGTATATGTACGCCTACAGTAGTGACGTCTGCCGAACTTACAACGTAAACATTTTGTGGCAACTATACGGTAGTTTGTTTTGAACAGTTGTGCTGCTGACAAGATGACACTTGTGTATATGTTTGACGATGCTGGCGCTGATTTTATGTTTAGCATTTGACGATACCACTGTGGCTCCAGTATATTAGGACATGTTTTTATAAAACTGGTATGCCTCATCATACGTAAAGCGCACAAATGTGCATGTATGTCATTAATACTTTTCATCATGGTCTATTTTATTGTTTTAAGCTGTAGACAATCTGATAATTTTATTTGTGTTTTTCCCGCATTTTGCTGCAGATCTGTATATGGTCTTTGTAAACCGAAACCGGTAGTCTGATGACATAAAAATTTGTGACCATAGGCGTAAAGTAAATAAAATTGATTCTATTTTCGGGTCACTCTTCAATTCGCGACCAAGTAGCAGCTTGTGAGAAGGTAACTGATAGTAATGACTACAGACACTTTTGATTGTCCTCTTTCTCTGTAGACAGCGACTTCTAAGTCTTAAGGTCTTCAGAGAACTGTACTGAGGGGGCTGCAGGCATTTAACTGAACTGCCTAACGGCCGGATCTCAATGGCTTGATTCTCTTGTGCGTGGCGGCGGAAGAATTTGCTTGTCCTCAAATACAAGGCGGAAGCAATGCGGTCCATGCTTGACAGCACTTCCTATGGGGGCTTTGACACTATCGGAAGGTAAGTACGACTCGCAGATAGGTGTAGCACTGAAGCAAAAAGTAGTCTACATTTGTGAGCATCATGTGGAAGCTGCTGCTAGGAACTGAGAAGCGCCAGGCTGTTGGGTGTGACTGTGTGGTCGCGGCATCTCGCGCTGTTTGTTGGGTACCTTGAAGCCCGTTACACAATGCTAAAGCACCTGCCTCATTAAGGGATCAAATTTCCGTGCTCTGACCCTTAGCACGGTAATTCTGGTTTTCCTAATAACGATACCCTCCTTAGTAGTGGCTGCCCAGAGACCCGAATGGGGGCACATTAGCTCTGGCATGTTTTACCCACGAAGATGCCATCATCATTGCACCATAGAGTAGAGTTACATGTTCTTGGAAGAAATATCGGTTGTAGGTTCTCCTCTCCTTCACCTGTTTGCAGTACCAGCACAATATGCCCATGTCCTCTGATGTTGCAAGGCTAGATTAGTCTATCTGTTATAATCCCCAGCAGCTACTGAAAAGGTTGCTGCCCCTCCTCTAGAACCAAATGTTAGGCTGGTATTTACACCGATACCCCTGTGTTACGGTTGCCACTATATGGGTATTTGAAGTACACAAGCCATTCGATTACAGTGAGGTTGATGGTTCATTGTGGGCAGAGATATATAACGCATAAACTAAAATATGTGAAACACGTTTATGGCAATATGAGTATAAGTATGTGGGTATGTGTGTGTATGTATGTGTATGATACCACACAAGTAAGGAGCACCTGGACCAATTTCAGCTAAACTCGGTGTAAGAGCCTCCCCTTATGCCGTGTGCTCTTCCTAAAATGGGCAGTTGCATAACAGCTCGCCTTCTTATCGTGGCTTAAGTATCAGCTTCCTCCCAACTTGCAGGTCTATTTAACCCTGGCCTCTCGTTTACGATCAAATTGCTAACAGAAATTAGAGACAAGTGTGGAGATTGCAAAGTTTCATAAATAAGAGTCATAGACACTGTTCTCTTTACACAAGAATGGAAAAACTGGTAGAAGCTGACCTCGGGGAAGAGAAATTTGGATTCCAGAGAAATATAGGAACACGCGAGGCATTATTGACCCTCTGACTTATGTTTGGAGAAAGCTTATGACAATGTTGACAGAAATACTGTCTTCGAAATCTGAAGGTAGCAGGCGTAAAATATAGGGAGTGAAAGGCTCTTTATAACTTGTACAGTAAACAGATGGCAGTTATAAGAGTTGAGGGGCATGAAAGGAAAGCAGTGGTTGAGAAGGAAGTGAGGCAGGGTTGTAGCCTATCCCAGATGTTATTCAATATGTACACTGAGCAAGCAGTAAAGGAAAGCAAAGAATAATTTCGAGTCGGAATTAAAGTTCAGGGAGAAGACATAAAAACTTTGAGGTTCGCCGATAACATTGTAATTCTATCAGAGGCAGCAAAGGACTTGGAAGAGGAGGTGAACGGAGTGGACAGTGTTTTGAAAGGAGGACACAAGATGTGCATCAACAAGAGTGAAACAAGGATAATGGAATATAGCCGAATTAATCAGGTGATACTAAGGGAATCAGATTAGGAAACGAGACACTTAAAGTAGTGGATGAGTCTACTATTTGGGCAGCAAAATAACTGATGATGACAGAAGTGGACAAGATATAAAATGTAGACTGACAATGGCAAGAAAAGTATTTCTGAAGTAAACAAATCTATTGACATAGGATGTAGATTTAACTGTTAGGAAGCCTTTTCTGAAAATATTTGTCTGCAGT
This sequence comes from Schistocerca serialis cubense, assembly GCF_023864345.2. Lineage (NCBI taxonomy): Eukaryota > Metazoa > Arthropoda > Insecta > Orthoptera > Acrididae > Schistocerca > Schistocerca serialis. Next base: position 119,745,295 of record NC_064643.1, on the reverse strand, counting down.
TTAGCCATGTATGGTAGTAAAACATGTATATGTAACACATACAGGGAAAAGATTGTTACAAAAAATTTCTAATTCCCCTTTCCCATTTACTTGAAATTTTTGTACGTTACTGTCATAATCGTTTACACACACACACACACACACACACACACACACACACATACATACATATATATATACACTCCTGGAAATTGAAATAAGAACACCGTGAATTCATTGTCCCAGGAAGGGGAAACTTTATTGACACATTCCTGGGGTCAGATACATCACATGATCACACTGACAGAACCACAGGCACATAGACACAGGCAACAGAGCATGCACAATTTCGGCACTAGTACAGTGTATATCCACCTTTCGCAGCAATGCAGGCTGCTATTCTCCCATGGAGACGATCGTAGAGATGCTGGATGTAGTCCTGTGGAACGGCTTGCCATGCCATTTCCACCTGGCGCCTCAGTTGGACCAGCGTTCGTGCTGGACGTGCAGACCGCGTGAGACGACGCTTCATCCAGTCCCAAACATGCTCAATGGGGGACAGATCCGGAGATCTTGCTGGCCAGGGTAGTTGACTTACATCTTCTAGAGCACGTTGGGTGGCACGGGATACATGCGGACGTGCATTGTCCTGTTGGAACAGAAAGTTCCCTTGCCGGTCTAGGAATGGTAGAACGATGGGTTCGATGACGGTTTGGATGTACCGTGCACTATTCAGTGTCCCCTCGACGATCACCAGTGGTGTACGGCCAGTGTAGGAGATCGCTCCCCACACCATGACGCCGGGTGTTGGCCCTGTGTGCCTCGGTCGTATGCAGTCCTGATTGTGGCGCTCACCTGCACGGCGCCAAACGCGCATACGACCATCATTGGCACCAAGGCAGAAGCGACTCTCATCGCTGAAGACGACACGTCTCCATTCGTCCCTCCATTCACGCCTGTCGCGACACCACTGGAGACGGGCTGCACGATGTTGGGGAGTGAGCGGAAGACGGCCTAACGGTGTGCGGGACGGTAGCTCAGCTTCATGGAGACGGTTGCGAATGGTCCTCGCCGATACCCCAGGAGCAACAGTGTCCCTAATTTGCTGGGAAGTGGCGGTGCGGTCCCCTACGGCACTGCGTAGGATCCTACGGTCTTGGCGTGCATCCGTGCGTCGCTGCGGTCCGGTCCCAGGTCGACGGGCACGTGCACCTTCCGCCGACCACTGGCGACAACATCGATGTACTGTGGAGACCTCACGCCCCACGTGTTGAGCAATTCGGCGGTACGTCCACCCGGCCTCCCGCATGCCCACTATACGCCCTCGCTCAAAGTCCTTCAACTGCACATACGGTTCACGTCCACGCTGTCGCGGCATGCTACCAGTGTTAAAGACTGCGATGGAGCTCCGTATGCCACGGCAAACTGGCTGACACTGACGGCGGCGGTGCACAAATGCTGCGCAGCTAGCGCCATTCGACGGCCAACACCGCGGTTCCTGGTGTGTCCGCTGTGCCGTGCGTGTGATCATTGGTTGTACAGCCCTCTCGCAGTGTCCGGAGCAAGTATGGTGGGTCTGACACACCGGTGTCAATGTGTTCTGTTTTCCATTTCCGGGAGTATATATATATATATATATATATATATATATATATATATATAATGAAACATTGTTAGCAAACAAGAAAGATGTGTTTATGGCTTATTGGTTTATGATTAGAATGTTACTACAGAATGTGAATTTCCAATAATAATAAACAAGACTCAAGGTCCGAGAGAGGGGTGAAGAGGATATGGACAGAGGGTTGGAAGAAAATAGTCATAGGAAATGGGAAGGAGGCAATGGACATGGAGAGGGGGGGAGGAGGAGGAGACAGAGAAAGAAAGGGGGAGGTGGAGATGGACAGAGAGAGGGGACAGAAGGACATTAGGATGTGTATCCATTTCCCATGCATATCAGGAACGTGTGCTTTCTCTTTTTCTTCTTTTCTATTTAGGTAGAATGAGTCACAGAAAAGCGTAGTCGGTTACAGCTAGTGGATTTATATATTTTGATGTTAAAACTTAAAGATTGTCATAATCACACAAAATATAAACAGCAATGCATAAAATATGGAATTCTTGGTGTATATAGCTTTGTGACAACTTTTTAACCTACACATGAAAGTATCGATACCCGTAGGTAGCAAAGAGCTCAAAATGTGAATTACGTTTGATACATCATAAGAGTCTTCGCATGTTCGGTTCCTAGTTATCAGTAAATGATACGACACTGCGTCGAACGCCTTTCGAAAATCTAGGAAGACCAATCTATCTGTTGACGTACATCTACTATTTGAGTGAAATCGTATCTGAGAAAACCGCACTGCTTGTCATGAAAGCGGTGTTGCTTGAACCCGTGCATGTTATTTGACAGAAGTTTGTTTCTAATGGGAATGTGACAATGTTCAACTTAGAACATGTTCCATGACGTTGCAACAGACAAACGATAGAGATACTGGTTTATAATCATGAGCATCCACTCATCCACTCTGTGACTTTTTTTTTTAGCGTGAAGTGATCAACGCTCATTCCCAGTCATGCAATACTGTTCGGCGTGCGAAGACAGTGAGCCTTGACTTAGACACATTACTGCACTTTTGTTATCCCCAACACAAAGCCTAGGATTAAGCTAGAACTGGATCCAGAGACTTCTGGACTGCGCTGCGAATAGTTCTGTGTCGTGCTGATGATACGGAAGCTGACAAGTGGCCGCCAGTTTGAGGCGTGACTGGAGACTGCCTCAGCAGTCCGTGGTCCTTTATCTCCGACGTCGTCGGCTGAATTAGCTGGGCTGCTGGAAATGAGCAGGGCGTAGTAAACAAACTGCAGTGAGATTCAGCAAGTGTGACTCTTTACAGCTGGCAGTCTGACGTAAAGCGGGCAGAGGTTGGTGCACTAGTCTTGCTCCGAACCAGCTTTCGAGTGTCGCTGCTCGTGGTGCTCGGTGGGGATCGCCAGTCGTACTGTACGTCCAGTGGACCGGTAGGGATGAGCTGGTGGGAGGAAACACTGGGCCACCTGCAACACCCTTCGCTTTTTACAGTGTTTCTCCAGTGAATACTTTCCTTTCACGAAAAGCTATTCTCGCCCGTTTGCTGAATACCGATATATGATCAACAATTTGCTAACATGAGGGGATCACTGGAATTCAGAACAGGTTTTCTGTTTGTACCTTTTGTACTTACAGGTATTCTGTTTTATCGCTGCGAAAACATCATTTACACAATCTACATTGCCCCGATGACGGGTTTTTTCCAGTCCGTTCAAAAAACTTGTACAGTATTCATCACTTTATTGTTTTGGCAGACTGTCCGCCTTATACAAGACACAATTTACTTATCTACAGTTTTCTCGCGCCGACAGTCCTTCGGTATATTAGAAATGGACTGTTTTCGGCATGGACTGTTTTAGTTTTATTTATTTATGTTATGTATGAGGCGGAACTGTCGGCGTCATGGAAAAAGGGTGATCCGGCCGAGTCACGCAGTTTGACTCTTAGTCTGATCACGAGGTGTGGCCATTAATTGCACGCGTTGATCACGTAGGTTGACGTGAGGATCAATGAACTGTACTTGACGGGAGGTATCTGGAACATCTTAGGTGATTAGAAAGTTAGTAGGCAAGAATACAATTAAATACTTAGCTTTGATTCAGCATCAGCGGTGAACGTCGATCTTGACTTTGTACAATAATATTTGCAAGTGCAGTTATAGACTGAATTGCGAATACTTCTTTACAATTCTGATTGCTCCACACACATATAGATCAATTGTCTATGCAGCAACTGTATGTGGCGCCTTGCTGGGTCGTAGCTACTGACTCAGCTGAAGGCTATGCTAACTAGCGTCTCTGCACATGATATCTCTGAAGCTATAACAAGTGAACCATTCCTATTAAAGTCCGCTGTAGAACTGGCCAGTGCGCTAGCTTGTCTCGTAAGACCAGCCGAGTGGCGGCGCTCGGTCTGCTAGCGTCGACACTGGCGACTCGCGGGACCGATGTGTACTGACGGACAGCGGCTGATTTAAGGCCTACCACGTAGCAAGTGTGGTGCCTTGCGGTGACACCACAATTTGCGATGAAGATTTCAGCAATTGTGCCATTCTAAAAAGCAGTTCACTATGAAGTGCGCCAATGCACATTCATTCCTATTGATCGTAAATTAATAAATGCGTTTAATTTCAGTCCAGGAGGAAACGTCATAAAATGGTTTAATTACTTTTCATTGGCCTATACACGTTTCACGACTTTATGTGCTACACCCAGTGCCTTGTTGTTTCTCTTTTCTTTCATTTTTTTGTTAATGTCTCTCGCATAATGCTGTCAGTTACTCGACACTGCTGCTGCTGGCTCCTTAGCCGACATACTTTTTTAAAGAGGTCATTATTCAACACCGGCGGTTCTAAACAATGATTTATTTAGGGTTAGAGACGAACAAATTGAGATTCTGTTCTACTAATATTTATTTCGAACCGGTATATTATTAATGAAGGCGTGTGAAAGAAAAAGTGGGTGATAAACTTTTGAGCCTTGTCAGAGAGTCAGAGAGTTGGAGAGGAAGGTGCAACCGTGAAATACAAGACCTTATAAAAGGGAAAGATATACTGCAATTTATTAAATCTCAAAAAACGTGCTGGTTAGGTCATATGGAGGGAATGACGGATGACAGGACGTCCAAATGAATAATGAAAGGCAGATAGTATTGCACCAGAAGGAGGGGCCGACCAAGAGCTATAGGGTTGGATAACGCGTTGGCTGCTCACGTTAAAAGCAGAGAACAGATATGTAGGAGCAGATATGTAGGAGCAGATTATTGAGGAAGCCAAGGCGTAACTAGAGTCGTAGTGCCAGAGAAGAAGAAGAAGAAGAAGGAGAAGAAGTTACAGTAGTAGAAAAAGAACAGTGGCACAGTTTGAAAACAAACAAGCTCATATATGAAAGATTTTTACGAAGAAGTAACGGAAAAATCCATAAAAAATTATTAATTTTTACTCTATTTTTTTAAAATTTGTGACCTACTACACAGGATACAACATGATGTCGCATTCAATTTGTTACGTTATTTTTATGTATGGCACATCGCGAAAAGGAGACACAATGATGACACGACACCTAGTCTTGTTTATGCTTGATTCCTGTTATGCAGTCCAAGTGACTGAAAACCGCGTAAATGCCGACAATGTCACTCAGAGTTAAGAATAAATACAAAACATTAGCACATTAATGTGAAATAATGGGTTCTTAAAGAAACCATCACTATTTTGTGTTAAAATTGTTATATGCTACATAATACAGGTTAATAAAGAAAGAAATTTTGGGAACATCTTGGAATTTAGTAGTTTTTTTTTCCTTGTTAGAAGAATAGAAAGTAATAGTCGATTTCGCAATTTATTTGCTTTCTTCTGGTGGTGGCCGGTTTCGGTTACAACAAGCACCATCAGACCATGGTTATTCTACCTAAATCACATTGGCTTCGCGGGGTAACCACTAACATAACAGGAAACTTACGATGATGACGAGCGTTTGAGGCTGTACTACGGTGGTGAGTACATACGAGTGATTACATTTCAAATCGGACGAAAAATGAGAAAACTGAACTCGTACTTTTTAAAATCATTAATAATTTTTACGTGTGTCAGCTACTATAAAAGAAAGCAACTTTCTTAATGTTACGGCTAAATGTTTACTACTTTACGTGCTAAAGTTCGGTAAAGTTTACGCAATTTTCCGAACGCCACAGTTTGCCTGCTATCTAACCCAAGAACCTTATATGGAATTTCACTGAACTACGATTCATTTTGAAGCTGAAAGTCTTTTGTCGATGGAGATATACAATGAAGCGCCAAAGAAACTGGTACAGGCATACGTATTCAAGTACTCAAGTACAGAGATATGTAAACAAGCAGAAAACGGCGCTGCGGTCGGCAACGCATATATACGACAACTAAGGTCTAGCGCAGTTCTTAGATCGGTTACTCCTGCTGCAATGGAATGTTATCAACATTTAAGTGAGTTTTAAAACTTCGTTATACTCGGTGCGCGAGCAATGGGACACAGCATCTCCGAGGTAGCGATGAAATAGCGATTTTCCCAAACGACGATTTCACGAGTGTACCGTGAATAACAGGAATCCGGTAAAACATCAAATCTCGGACATCGCTGCGGACGGAAAAAGATGCTTCAAGAACGGGAGCAATGATGACTGAAGAGAATCTTTCAAAGTGACGGAACCCTTCTGCAAATTTCTGCTGATTTCAACGCTGGGCCATCAACAAATGTCAGCGGGCAAACCATTGGATGAAACATCATCGATATGGGCTTCGTTTACCCTTGATGACTGCACAACACAAAGTCTTACGTCTCGCCTGGACCCGTCAACACCGACATTGGACTGTTGATGACAGGAAAGACGTTGCCTGGTCAGACGAGTCTCGTTTCAAGTCGTATCGAGCAGATGGACGTGTACGGGTATGGAGACAACCTTATGAATCTATGGACCCTACATGTCAGCAGGGGACTGCTCAAGCTGGTGGAGGATCTGTAATGACGTGGAGCGTGTGTAGTTTGAGTGATATGGGACCCTGATACGTCTAGATGCGACTCTGACAAGTGACACGTACCTAAGCATCCTGTCTGATCACCTGCATCCATTCACGTCCATTCCACATTCCGACGGACTTGGTCAATTCCAGCAGGACAATGTGACACCCCACACGTCCGGAATTGCTACAGAGTGGCTCCAGGAACACTCTTCTGAGTTTAAACCCTTTTGTTGGCCACCAAACTCCCCAGACATGAACATTATTGAGCATATCTGGGATGCCTTGCTACGTGCTGTTCAGAAGAGATCTGTCCTCCCTTGTACTCTTACGGAAGCCTGCAGGCTTCATGGTGTCAGTTCCATCCAGCACTACTTCAGATCTAGGCGCGCAGTCCGGAACCGCGGGACTGCTACGGTCGCAGGTTCGAATCCTGCCTCGGGCATGGATGTGTGTGATGTCCTTAGGTTGGTTAGGTTTAAGTAGTTCTAATTTCTAGGGGACTGATGACCACAGAAGTTAAGTCCCATAGTGCTCAGAGCCATTTGAACCATTTGAACTACTTCAGACATTAGTTGAGTCCATGTCACCTCGTGTTGCGGCACTTCCGCGTGCTCGCGGGGGCCCTACTCGGTATTAGGAAGGTTTACCATAAAAATAATTATTTTTTCTACTCATTGATTTCAGTTTTAAGTTTCATCGAACCTATTATCTCTAACACGGGAAAAGAGTAAATAATAAATTTTTAGGTCACTCTGGGCAGTCGTTAAATATAAGCAACAGGCGATCGACAACATGCTCGTCATGATTCATGGCTTTGCAGCCGTTTCTATTTACAAATTTCATAATTTGCTATTTCTTGCTGTACTGCATACGCACAATACACAAAATTTCGTTTTTTGTTATCGCTTCTGGCGTTGCAGTTTTTTATGCTCAGCAGTGTATGTTCGGGGGTATTTCTGTACTGTAGTCATTAGACTGACGTGAATTGTGTACCGATGTTGTCCAAAATTATGCGTAATTCGTGAAACTAAACTAAACTCCCTCTGAACAGGCCTCGGAAGGCCCAACGGAACCGACCGACCGCCAGACCACCCTCAGCAGATAGGCGTCACTGGATGCTGATATGGAGGGCCAAATGGTCAACACATCGCTCTCCCGTCAGCTTTCGTTACCGGAGGCGCTACTTCTCAATCCAGTAGCTCCTCAACTGGCTTCACAAGGGCTGAGTGCTCCTCGCTTTCCGACGGCGCTCGGCAGACCTGGACGGTCGTCCATCGAAGTGCTGGTCAAGCTCGACAGCGCTTAACTACGGTGATCTTACGGGAACAGGTGTTACCACTGAGGCAGGGCTGTTGGCCATAATTCTTTAAACAAATGCAAAAAAAAAAAGAAGTTGAATGTATGATCGATAACTAAATCAATGAGGAACAAGCTTGGACTGGAGGAGGCTTAGGAATCAATAAGCGGTGTCCTGTTTTTCGAAGAAATCATCTTTAAACAGTTAGCTTAAACGATTTGGGAAAACCGCAGAAAACATAAATCAGGGTAGGTGAATAGAGGTTTGATAGTCTGTCCATCCGAATGGGGAATCAGTGTCTTAACTACTGTGCCCACTCCGTCGGGAAAACATATAAGTGACTTCGTTACCGCACTGTATTTCACGTAAGAAAACGGAAAAAATCTGACTGCGAAATTTTTCTCGCTTTACAAACCTTGGTACATTATACTTAAATATGCAGCCACTACTACAGTACAGACTGGAGTTTTCTTTTCTTGTAAACTTTCAGATTTTTCGGCTTAATTATTTTGACCTTGATTATGTGTATCTCACAGATCATAATAAGTCATACATTTCAAAATACTTCAGTCAAAACGACGTGGGAAATGTACATCTAATCGCTAGACTTATGGTTTGTTTCTCTACCTTAGCAAAACATTGAATTAAATAAATTGTAAGCATCGTACTTAATTACACAAGAGCGAATACATGGAATTATAGCTCATCAGTAATCGTATTTAACTGAGATACGAATTGAATTACCCGCTTCCGTAACCGAGGTCGCTAACTCACGCTTGTCCATATAGCGATGGTAAATTTTGACTGATGGCATTTGACCGGCAAGGGAGAAGATGTGGTGATGTACAAAGTTCATGATCACCTGATTTTCCGTCAGCGTCACAGATTAAAGCCCACATCTCTCCGCAGTATCACATGAAGTGAAGGCATGCGACACGGTTGATGCTGATCCGTTCGTAGTGTAGGGACGCTTAGCTTGTTGGCCCCCAGTGCTGTTCGAGAGGAGTGGGCTGTTCGCTGGCTCCACGTGTCGCCCTGCCCCTTTCCTTCAACCCTAACAAATGGCTCTGAGCACTTTGGGACTTAACATCTGTGATCCTCAGTCCCCTAGAACTTAGAACTACTTAAACCTAACTAACCTAAGGACATCACACACATCCATGCCCGAGGCAGGATTCGAACCTGCGACCGCAGCAGTCACGCGGTTCCAGACTGAAGCGCCTAGAACCACACAGCCACACCGGCCGGCTCAACCCTAACAACACAAACCCAACACTAAGCTATACAAGCGCTCGTCACAGCTATCCACACGACACACATAGACTCCTCGACACTTGATGGCGAGTCGGAGGAAGGGAACGCCAAAGCACCTCCACTAGGAACTGGCCTACAACGGCGATGCATGATTCCTGCATCTACTTCCTTACACTGATTCGCTCAATATCGGGCTACTTTGGCTTTGACTAAGACTATTTAAATTATTAAAAAAATATTGCTGCTAACCCGAAAGGCGGACAACTTGCGTAAGAACTACTTGGTTATTATTTTAATATGGATTTACTTAACAGTCAGTTAAACTAACACCAGTGACGCCAGCCAGTATCCGTGTGCAAACGTTGTAGTGCTTAGGTTACGATAGCCTGCAGAATGATAATTTTAGAGTCATTTAATGTGATGATAAACATATTGGTAGCTGCTGTCTACGAAATTTTAATAATGATTTTGCTTGACCTCACTGTTATCGTTACTGTCACAGATTCTTATAAATAAGGTTTTTTAATCATCAAAATATTAAGTTTGGTATTAATTCACGCTGGATGTTAGTACTGTAAGGTAAGTAACACAACGCTAAGCTGGAATACTACAGCCGACACATTGACGCACAAACGTAACTGACACAATATTGATCCGTATCATGAAGTTAAAAAGAAATAATTGAAATTTGTCAGAGTAAACTAATTGCAATAGTACTTGCACACCTTTACTCCAAAACTTCTATAATTGATATTGTTCAATTTTAGATTAATGAGAACATCGAATCAGTCTGAGCTTTAATACTGAGAGAAATTTACTTTTACTTTTTGGCAACATAGACCAACATTATTTCTCATTTAAAAATTAGTCGTAGAATGACACTGTGAATACCATACAATGGCATTATTATCCTTTTCCAGGTAATAATTAATTGGGAAAATGACCACGGGTATCTACAGCTACATTTCATATAAAATTATATAATTATTTTATCCGTGTTGGATGTTGCGAACTCCTTGGCCATTAATGATAGTTGGTGAGTGACGCAAACAGAAACAATTTTAAAACGCTTTATTTGGACTGAAAGTGGTTATGGATTTGAAATAAAGCATTTTGAAAGTATTTATGGCTGGTTGTCTTATTCGCCAACAAAATTGTATTGTTGTTCGATATAACATTAAACTTTGGGAACGTTTCTACACATGTGTAGTGAGTTGTTCTAACAGTTTTACAGCTAGAGATGCCAAGTGACTTCTCCTTTCCGACGTTAATTTTTCTGATACTCGAAATGTACAAGAGATTACTACTTAGCAGTATTTTCCTGCCAAAACATCTTAGAGCCTAGTAATCACTACCCCGTATATGTGGACGTTTTATTTCGCATTGTGACTCAAAACCAAAAGCACCCGATGGTCTCGTCTATAGCACAACAGAGCCACTGACTTTCACATTCTCTCTCTCTCTCTCGTAGTTGATGCTCTACGTCCCATGTGCCACTAGTTCACTCCTCGAAAGGCTTCCATCACAATGTCTGAAAGACCCAGCTTTGATCTAGAAATACATCTCAGACTATTTCGCTGATATTTCCAGTACGTCTACTAACACAGTTTTACGGGATATTGTTTTGGCATTTCGCATTAAGATGATGAGGTCCCATACTCAGAGGAGAGTAGGGAACGATGCGGGAGACAAGGCAAGGTCGTAGCGGAGGTGGTTTGCCATTGCCTTCCTCTGATCGTAATGGGGATGAATGAGGATGATGAAAACAACACAACACCCAGTCATCTTGAGGCAGGGAAAACCCCTGAATAATCGAACCCGGGACCTCGTGTGCAGGAAGCGAGAACGCTACCGCAAGACCACGAGCTGCGCACACTTCACATTATACACACAGTTTTGCATCACCTCGGTTTCGAGAGTTCCGGAATCTGTACAGAAAATTGGAATAGAGATCAACATAAACATCATTTCCGCCCTTTTTATTGTTCACGAAAACCACACATTGCATGTTGTACCAACATACAGCGAGACCTTCAGAGGTGGTGGTCCAGATTGCTGTACACACCGGTACCTCTAATACCCAGCAGAACGCCCCCTTGCATCGATGCATGGCTGTATTCGTTGTAGCATACTATCCACAAGTTCATCAAGACATTGTTGGTCCAGATTGTCCCACTCCTCAACGGCGATGATCCCTCCCCTTGCTGCACTCGCTGGAGAGTGTGTCTAAGGCGTTCAGCCTGACCGGATTGCCTCTAAACACGTCTTCGACTATTTTCTGGTTGAAGGCATATGCGACACTCATCGGTGAAGAGAACGTGATCCAATCCTGTGCGGTCGATTCGGCATGTTGTTGGATCCATTTGTGCCGCACGATATGGTGTCGTGGTTGCAAAGATGGACCTCGCCATGGACGTCGGCAGTGAAGTTGCGCATCATGCAGCCAACTGTGCACAGTTTGAGTAGTAACACGACGTCCTGTGGCTGCACGAAAAGCATTATTCAACATGGTGGCGTTGCTGTCAGGGTTCATCCGAGCCATTAGCCGTAGGTTGCGATCATCCACTGCAGTAGTAGTCCTTGGGTGGCCTGAGCGAGGCATGTCATCGACAGTTCCCGTCTCTCTGTATCTCCTCCATGTCTGAACAACATCGCTTTGGTTCACTCCGAGACGCCTGCACACTTCCCTTGTTGAGAGCCCTTCCTGGGACAAAGTAATAATGCGGACGCGATCGAACCGCGGTATTGACCGTCTAGGCATGGTTGAACTACAGACAACACGAGCCGTTTACCTCCTTCCTGGTGGAATGACTGGAACTGATCGGCTGTCGGACGCCCTCCGTCTAATAGGCGCTGCTCATGCACGGTTGTTGACATCTTTGGGCGGGTTTAGCGACATCTCTGAACAGTCAAGGGGACTGTGTCTGTGACAACAATATCGACAGTCAACGTCTATCTTCAGGAGTTCTGGGAACCGGGCTGATGCAAAACTTTTTTTGATGTATGTAATTGTCGTGGTCTTCAGTCCGAAGACTGATGTGATTCAGCTCTTCAGCCTAATCTATCCCGTACAAGCCTCTTCAGCTCTGTATAACAGCTATAACTGTCATCTGTTTGAGCCTGCTTACTGTATTCAAACATTGGTCTCTCTCCTACTATTTTTACCACGAATACTTGCCTCCGTTAGCAAGTTGACGATTCCTTGATACCTCAACATCTTTCCTATCAACGATCGCTTTCTTTAGTCAAATTGTACCCTAAAGTTCTATACTCCTTTTGTGTAAACTCTTCATCGTCCACATTCACTTCCGTACAAGGTTACACTCCAGACGAATACCTTCAGAAAACACTTTCATGTCCTTAAATTTATATCTGCTGTTACCAATTTCTCTCTTTCAGAAATAATTTCCTTCCCTTTGTCAGTTTACTGTCGTCATGAAAAATTATTTTGCTTTCCAAGTAGCAGAACTCATCTACTAATTTTAGTATCTATTTCATAGGCTAATTAAAAAATGGTTCAAATGGCTCTGAGCACTATGGGACTTAACATCTGTGGTCATCAGTCCCCTAGAACTTAGAAATACTTAAACCTAACTAACCTAAGGACATCACACACATCCATGCCCGAGGCAGGATTCGAACCTGCGACCGTAGCAGTCGCATAGGCTAAATACCTCAGCATCGTCCGCCCCCGTAGCTGAGTTGTCTGTGCGACAGAATGTCAACCCTAAGGGCCGTTGTTCGATTCCCGGATGGATCGGAGGTTTTCTCCGCTCAGGGACTGGGTGTTGTGTTGTCCTAATCATCATCATTTCATCCCCATCGACGCGCAAGTAGCCGAAGTCGCGTCACATCGAAAGACTTGCACCCGGTGAACGGTCTACCCGACGGTAGGCACTAGTCACACGACATTTACATTTAATTCAGCATGACGCGATTTCATTCGACTGCATTCTTTCATTACCCTTTTTTACTTTTGTCGATGTTCATTTTATAAGTTATTTTTAAGAGAATACCCATTTCGTTCAACTGCTCTTTCAAGACCTTTACCGTCTCTGACACAATTACAATGTCATCAGCATACCTCAAACTCTTTATATCTTCTCGCTGAATTTTAATTCTCTTTTCAAATTTCTGCCTGGTTTCCTTCTTAGTTTACGCTAAGTATAGACTGAATAACTTTGGGGATAAAGAGTAACTTTGTCTGACTCCCTTTTCAATTACTACTTTTCTTACATGTCGTTCGACTCTTATATCTGTAATCTGATTTCTGTACAAGTTGTAGACAACGCACGTTCGCTATATCTTATCTTTGTTAATTTCAGATTTTCAGATAGTCTGTTCCAGTCAACACATATGTAGTTAACAAAATTCATACAATAGTAGTTCACTCAAGATGAAGAATAATGACAATAACATATGAAATAACAAGGGTAAAGGAAAAATTTATTTCAGTAATACTATTAGTATAGTTCGAAGCTTCTTCTTTGCATATTGATTTTCTGGTTGCTGTGTGTTTATTTATTGACTGTCATTTTTTATTTGTAGTTCACTGTTGCTACTTATTGTCATTTTCTCATTTGGAGTAGTGAGTGGAGTTGTGGGCTCTAGAAAATGGAGTGCCACGTGGAGAAATGGGAACAATTCCGACATACTCTTCTGTTTGAATTCAGTAAAGGTGTCGCAGCAGAAGAGGCAGCCAGAAACATTTGCGCCATATATGCGGATAATGCCACTGGACAGAGCACGGCAAGAAAACGGTTTTCTCGTTTTAAGGAGAATCGTTTTGATATCAGTGACTCTCCACGTTCAGAAAAACCTTTGCGGTTGATGAAGATCGTTTAAACGCGTCAATCCACAATCATCGACGTCAGTGTGCCCGAAAATTGGAAAATCTGATGAACTGTGATCATTCCATCATCGTGCGATGTTTACATGCAGTGGAGAAGGTTCAAAGATTGGGTGTATTAGCACCGCATGCTCTAAGCCAAAATCACATAAGTATGTGGATCTCCGCTCGCTCGTCATCAGTTTTCTCGTGAACCACACCGGCCATTCCTATTCTTTACCGTTAGTGATGACCAGAAATGATGTCTTTATGATAATATAAGGAAAATGTAGGAATGGTTGAGCCCGAACAAGGCAGCAGTTTCCGCAAAAGATAATGTTATACATCTAGTAGAACAACAAATGCGTAGTGTTCAAATGGTTCAAATGGCTCTGAGCACTATGGGACTTATGTTCTGAGGTCGTCAGTCCACTAGAACTTAGAACTACGGAAACCTAACTAACCTAAGCACATCACACTCATCCATGCCCGAGGCAGGATTCTAACCTGCGACGGATGAGGTCGCGCGGTCCTAGACTGAAGCGCCTCTCTTCCACACCGGCCGGCGAATGTGTGGTGTACTGGGAATTATTTCCCCGAATTGTAACCATCAGTGCTGACATTTATTGCCAACAAATGAGAACAACGACGAGGAATACTGCGTGAATTGATCGTATTCCACGATAACGCCCGCCCGCGCTCTACTGGACTGACAAAAAAATACCATACGGCAGTTGGGGTGGGAAGTCATTCCGCACCCAACTTATTCACCCCGATCTGCACCCTCAGATTTTCACCTTTCCCGCTCTCTACCGAACAATCTTCAAGGAACTTCAAAAATGGTTGAAATGGCTCTGAGCACTATGGGACTTATGTTCTGAGGTCGTCAGTGCCCTAGAACTTAGAACTACGGAAACCTAACAAACCTAAGCACATCACACACATCCATGCCCGAGGCAGGATTCGAACCAGCGATCGTAGCGGTCACGCGGTTCCAGACTGAAGCGCCTAGAACCGCTCGGCCACTCCGGCGGGTCAAGGAACTTCCTTTCCAAATGAAAATATGCTGCGAACTTGGCGCGACGAGTTCTTCGCCTCGAAACCACGTGATTCCTACGGTCACGGAATCCAAAAGTTATCCCAGCGTTGGCAGACCATAGTAAATAGTGAAGGAGAATATACTAGTGATGACTAAAGTGTATCTGTCGTGTTTATTAAAGTACGGAGAATCGCTACGAGCTTATGCGCCAACCCAATAATTATGTTGTAGTGTTCCGCCCAGCATTACGGATTGGCCGATTCGTGGCCATCAGGATGCTCTAGTTGTGCCAGCGCAGTAGCACTGGCGCCAGTAATGAATTGTCGCTAGCTGGCGGCGCTGCGGTTCTCACCTGTGACGGCGAATCGCATTAACACGGCAGCAGTAATCTGGAGGGGTGGGAGTGAAAAGCCAATAATAAATCGCGATTTGCGCGTGACGGCGCGGTACGGCACGGGCGGGCGCTCGCGTGATACAGTGCTTAATTAAAGCGGGGAGATTTAGTGGCTGGCGGCCGCATGATGTAGTGGGCCGCCCTAATGAAGGCATCGGAGCGCGGAGCATTAGCCGAGCCGGCCAGGCCGCGGCGCCGCCCGACCACACCAGAGCAGAGCAGAGCAGCGATAGCGGCCGGCGGCTAGCTAGCCGCGTCCCTGCCGTCTCCCTCTCTCTCTCTATCTCTATACTCTTCCTTCTTACACTCACCAGGGGCGCTTCTTTCCAATTTTTACCCTGCCTGGTATTACGACGCTTTTGGAGACAGAAAAGAGACTGACGGCAAAAAACAAAACAAAAAAAAAAACAACAAAAAAAAAACGCAACACCGAGAAGGGGTTGTGCGACGTAACCGAAAATTGGCGGGCGTGTTTTCACCTCTGAAAGATGCTGCCTATTAAAATTTCATGCGAGTCACGTTAGAGTGACGCTAGTAGCGCCACTGTTGTTGTTGTGGTCTTCAGTCCCGAGACTGGTTTGATGCAGCTCTCCATGCTACTCTATCCTGTGCAAGCTTCTTCATCTCCCAGTACCTACTGCTGCCTACATCCTTCTGAATCTGCTTAGTGTATTCATCTCTTGGTCTCCCTCTCAGATTTTTACCCTCCACACTTCCCTCCAATACTAAATTGGTAATCCCTTGATGCCTCTGATCATGTCCTACCAACCGATCCCTTCTTCTAGTGAAGTTGTGCCACAAACGCCTCTTCTCTCCAATTCTATTCAATACCTCCTCATTAGTTAAGTGGGTGGCGCAGTGGTTAGCACACTGGACTCACATTCGGGAGGACGACGGTTCAATCCCGTCTCCAGCCATCCTGATTTAGGTTTTCCGTGATTTCCCTAAATCGTTTCAGGCAAATGCCGGGATGGTTCCTTTGAAAGGGCACGGCCGATTTCCTTCCCAATCCTTCCCTAACCCGAGCTTGCGCTCCGTCTCTAATGACCTCGTTGTCGACGGGACGTTAAACACTAACCACCACCACTTAGTTAAGTGGTCTACCCGTCTCCCTATTAAAATTTCGCGCGAGTCACGTAAGAGTGCCGCTAGTAGCGCCACTATGACATTCCAGGGGTGTACCAACAGGAAAACGATCGCCCACATACCGCTGTCGTAACCCAACATACTCTACAGAGCGTCGACATACTGCCTTGGCCTGCTGGATCACCACATCTGTCTCCAATCGAGCAAATATGAGACATCATCGGACGATATCTCCAGTGTCCCCCACAGACAGCATTAATCGTCCCTGTATTGACCGATCAAGTGCAACAGGCATGGAACTCCATCCCACAAACTGACGTCCGACTCCTGTAGAACACAAAGCATGCACGATCGCATGCTTGCATTCAACTTTCCGGCGGTTACACCTGTTATTAATGTACCAGTATTTCAAATTTCCAATGGGCTTACCTCGCGCTCACATTAGCCTGTGATCTGCCTGTGTTGATTTGATTCGATTTTAACAGGGAAGCTAAAACAGCTTAGGTCCAACCCGCCACTGCCAGCACCGAAACTAGGTTTATTGTGCGGTATCGCTCGCTGTATATCTAGTAAAGCCAACCAGTGCCCTTGAATAGTGCAAGGAGTCCCTCTACCAGTTATTGTTAGACACAATTTCTTCAGATTCCGGTCTCCCGAAGATTCTGTATCTTTTCCTCCCCAATGACATGCATTCAAAGATTAGGTGTGATGCAGTTTCTTCACCTTCATCACAGAACCTACATTTCGGGTCCTCTTCCGTTATACTCGTTGTGTATAGGTGTTTTTTGAAATTCCCATGGCCGGCCATCAGTCCAGTCATGAGCGGGGTGTGGGTATGGCAAATGCCCCGTCAACGTCATCTGACAGCGTGTGTAGTGCCAACAATAAAATTCGGAGCCAGCGGTGTTATGGTGCGGTCGTGTTTTTCATGGAGGTAATTTGCACCCCTTGTTGTTTTGCGTGGCACAGGCCTATTTCGATGTTTTGAGCACCTTCTTGCTTCCCACTGTTGAAGAGCAATTTGGGAATGGAGATTGCATCTTTCAGTACGATGTTCCACCTGTCTAAGCCATCGTGGGTTGTTGCTGGACCAATAATGCATGTTCCTTGTATTTGCCGTTCCTTTGTTTGAGAAGGAACATTCATCGGTAAATAGAACATTAGAGAAGAAGTTCGGGTTCGCGAGTATTTGCTGCTGTGCCCACTGACAGAACTGTACACGATTCTGGAAATCATTCTCATGCAATTCTTGATGTAGGTGTATATGGTAAGGATGGAACCGGTGATGTGTAAGAATACGATAAACTCTGGTTTTAGGAATACAAGTCTCGCATTCAAGCTGTCGTGTGCTCACATGTGGATTCATAGCAACGAAAGCGAGAACAGTAACTTCGGCAGCTTCGTCTGTGCGAGTGCTACGACGAGTGCGTGCTGATGCGTCGCAATAAGACGAGAAAACATCCGTCGGGAAGGTGGGTTCTTGTCAGGATATCGTTCTCTGAACAATTCCGCTGCCTGCGTAGCATTTCGCCTACCTTCAACAACAACAACAATAAATGAAACGTTATGTCGATGCAGTTTGTAGGAAGGACAGCCTTTACTGTATGCCTACCCCACACAACAGTATTTAAAAGGACTAAACTACTGTACTAAATCCACCCGTACATAAGAAAACAGTATTTCAATTACTGTTCTGCTAACTTACATTCCCCATACATGAGTAGCATTTCTACCTTCTCTTTGTAATGTGCATTCTACTCACACAACTCTTCTATTGACGTTGGTTGACGGAATGACTGGTGTGCATTCTACTTATGTTTACATTTGTCCTCTGACAGCGTCAGCACGTGGATGTGTTCCATTACCCCGAGTACCTGCACTTACGTGCTGCGAGCGTCAACGTCAGTGTTGTGTTATGTAATTAATAACGGTGTGTTTGAGTGAATGGTTCACTGTGATACTTTTTTGAATAGGTCTTTAGGAGAGGAAATGAATTACCGAATAAAAAATACAGGGTGCCATTTAAAAAAGTCATGCCGCTGTTCATATCTTTGTAAAAAACAAAACTACAACGAAGGCAATCATGCTGATTGACGTCCCCCTGACGGCTAAAGAACATTTGCTTCAAACATTTTGTAATTTGCATCTGGAGAAACAGTTATTTAGGGTGGCCAAGATAAATGGGATATCCTGTATATTACGAAACCAGCTTCCAGCATCTTCTAGAACAAAATGACTCCAAATTGGTATTAATGTGACTGGCTTAACTGAAATTATTTTTCAGATTTAATTTGTATAATGTTTTCTGAAAATACTTATTAACCTGAATATTTATAGGCCCAATGTTTAGTAAAAACGGGTTGCAGATATTGACAATATGAAAAATGGTGGCGTTCTGTTATTTCGTAAGATCGATTTCATTATCGATGGTAAAATAAGAAAAAGTGTAAATGATGATATAAATTTTGTTTGCATGAAAACTGAAGCATAAAAACAGTATAATTACTGTAAATTTGTTTTTAGATCGTTTAAATTGACTGTTACTAATTTTCATGGTACAATTACGAAATGGATCGATATGAATAACAAAAATATATTATCAGAACATTATTTTTTCGTTACTCAAATTTGTTCAGAGATATCTTCAGACTAGAAGTATGTAATTCAAGTACAAAAATTAACACAAGCCTGGCCACAATTTATATGCAATCGAGAAGTTCGATTAACCTGCGAAAGTCCCGAGGAGGTATGTTTTATTACAACGGGAAGCTGTCCAATATGGAGCTTTTGTCCCAACTCCTTCTGCGCTGGATGCAGTCACACATGTTGGTTGTTTCGGCTACCACATATTGCTACACCACACGTATTCTCCCATCGTGGTACCTAGTGACTTCTTTCTCTTCCCTCGGATGAAGAAACCTTTACGTGATAGGTACTTCCAGAAAGACGACCAGGTGATTTTGTAGGTGGAACGTGTCGTGAACAGCCAAAATTCAGATTTCTATCAAGCTCCCCGCCAACGTATCCATTATTGGTAAAGGTATGACGCTTTTTGGGATGAATTTAAAGAGAAGGACCAACACAATCACCAGTTTTCATGGTCGCAGCGTGACATTTTTAGAGATGATAAGAAGAATTTATTTCGGAGGGCAGATCGACAATGTATGGAGTGTTTATAACAAAACAAATAATCTAAATACTGAGAGAATGTAATACCAAATTCAACCAGCGTTCATTCGTTTTATAAATGCATTCGATAATGTTGATAGAAAGAAAGTGTGGAGAATTATGAGGAAAAGAGGATATCCACAACACCTAACAAACTTTAAAATATCTGTAAATACGCACTACTGCAATAATAGATATAAATGACACTCTAACACATCATACAGCCACAAAACAAAGGAGTAAGATGTAGCATTTCATTCACACTTTATGACATTAATTTAGGTGACACAATTCGAAAATGGAAGGAAATTTTTAACAGAGGAATTAAGATTAACTGTAATTGCCGCTTAAATTGTCTTTTTGTATACAGACGACGACATACTACTGGCGGATAATCAAGATGACCTACTAAGGGGAATACATTTATTAGGCAAAGTTAGTGAAGAACATCATTTGATGATTTCAGAAAGGAAGACAAAATCAATAGCTTTCAAAGGGAAGTAACCTCTACGTACAAAAACTGTGATCAGCAATAGAACGGGTCAGACATTTTAATTATTTAGTTTCCGACGTCTCATATGAGTATGACGAAGACATAAAGATGAAATTACAAGGTTTGGGAAGGTGTGTTGAACAATAAACAGATGTCTGAAGTATAAAACCAGGAAAGAAACAAGACTGAATTTTTATAAGATATTGGCAGTTCCAAGGCTTGTTTACAGAAGAGAAATGTGGGTTATAAATAAAAGTCAAAAAAGTCGCATACGAGCAACAGAGATGAGATTTATAAGGGCAGTAAAAAGCCGCACAAGACTCGACAGGTTTCGAAATTCGGAGATTAGGGAAGAACTGAATATATTTAACATCCTCAATTAAGTACAAGAAAACAGGCCCAACTATAATGAGCATCTTAAAAGAATGAGTGGGGAAAAATTACGTCTCGAGATAAGAAGACTTAAGCAGTCGGGAGAAGAAATCAAGGAAGATCGAGCAAGCGATGTGTACCGTAACAAGCAAAACAAAAAAAGGCCTAATTCTTGAAGTGAAGAAGAAGAAGCAGTAGAAGAAAAAGAAAATAAGAAAATGGTGATGATTGTAAGCAGAGCTTTGTGACTAATTCCGTATCAGCAACCGAACAAAATGAACCTGTGGCAGCTCATCATTATCGAGAATCTCTTGACGACGAACGGTCCCTTGTGAATGGGATACAGCACAGGTGATTCCTGTTCACAAAAACAGTCAAAACTCGTATAGACACAATTACACAACAATGTCGCCGTCGTCCTTACGTTACTGGAAGGAAATAAGCTTTTCTGAAACAGTCAGTATGTATACAGGAAAAAATTATGCAAGAACATACGGACTACATGGAAAAGAAACTTCTCGAGGGAATAGGCATGAAGGGGGTGGTCCTCTATGGAGATTTCAAAAAATTGATTTTTTTGATTAAAATGTTCTCTTGTATGTCTACGTTATTATAAAGATCCTCCTAAGTTCTGCAGAAACTCCGTGGCCAAGGTACAAAGCGATTTCTGAAAAAATGTCTCCGAAAACAACTGAGAGCCGAAAAAAAATAGTCGACATCGCAGCCTGTGTAATTTTAACGCGGCGTAGCCGGAATTATGAAAGTTATGAACGTGCTTGAACTTAAGCTAGAACCAAACTTTTAAAACTCCTGCACAACATAGGAAGAAAAACGTATCGAGCCAGCAGACAGCGGATGACAGAAGTTGCCAAAGGGGCCCGCAGGACCACTATGGCCACGTGGAAATCGCTGACTAGACTTGTGTTTAATATAACTACAAAAATTGTAATCCGAAAATACAATCGTGTTTTTCTCAAAACCGTATTTTTCAAATTGGTGGAAAACATAACTTGAGAACGTTACATGCAATTTTGATTGAAATTTATTGCCGAGATTTTAAATTGAATTCTCTGTCAGCGTACGCAGCCGTTTTGAGATACCTTCAGAAGCATATTTTTTTGCACGCTTTTGTTTCGATATTTTAGGCGGAACACATGTCATTTGTTTCAACACAATTTTGTTAGAACACAAAATATATTTAAGTTATCCTATGCATGACGATAGAAAATATGTTGAAAAGGACTTACACAAAATTAGTTTGTTGCAGATCCAATACGAGGGCATAGGGAATTCCCGTCGCTATCGAATATTGCTGCTGCAAGCGTCCGATGTGGACACAAAAATGATATCCTAAAGACAAAAATGTAAGGAATAAAATTATATCACCAGATTTAGCATTAGTTCTTATTTTACCACCGCGCGAGGTGGCGCGGTGCTTAGCACACTGGACTCGCATGCGGGAGGACGACGTTAAGACCTGCGTCCGGCCGTGATTTAGCTTTTCCGTGATTTCCTAAATTGCTTCACGTAAATGCCGAGATGGTTCCTTTGCAAAGCCCGACTTTCTTTCCCACCCTTCCTTAGTTTAAAGGGGCCGATGACCATGCTGTTTGATCCGTCTCCCAAATCAACTTGCTCACCTTTATTTTACTTGAAAAAACCGCAAAACTCGTTTTATTTTTATTAACACGTCAAGTTCCGTAGGACCAAATTGCGAGCAATTCTCCAAGGTCATGGAACATGTCAGTACATGAAATTACAACATAAAAGTAACAACAGGTAAAAATAAAATATTTATGAACCCGAAAAAAGTCAATCCATAGGTTTAAGTAAACGCAATCAACAATGCAACAAGAATCAGCTTAATTTTTCAAGGAACTCCTCGACAGAATAGAAGGAGTGACCACTGAGGAAATTCTTCGGTATCGATTAGAAAGCTCGTGGATAACTGCTAAGATTTTTGTATTCGAGCGGAAGCTTATTGAAAATGGATGCGGTAGTGTACTGCACACCTTTCTGCACAAGAGTTAAGGAAGCCCGATCCAAATGCAGGTTGGATTTCTACCGAGTATTAACTGAGTGGAAGCTGCTTATTCTTGGGAATAAGCTAATATTGATAACAAGGAATGGCAGTTGTTGTTGTTGTGGTCCTCTGTCCAGAGACTGGTTTAATGCAGCTCTCCATGGTACTCTATCCTGTGCAAGCTTCTTCATCTCCCAGTACCTACTGCAACCTACATCCTTCTGAACCTGCTTAGTGCATTCGCCTCTTGGTCTCCCTCTACGATTTTTACCCTCCACGCTGCCCTCCAATACTAAATTGGTGATCCCTTGATGCCTCAGAATATGCCCTACCAACCGATCCCTTCTTCTAGTCAAGTTGTGCCACAAACGTCTCTTCTCTCCCATTCTATTCAGTACCTCCTCATAAGTTATGTGATCTACCCATCTAATCTCCAGCATTTTCCTGTAGCACCACATTTCCAAAGCTTCTATTCTCTTCTTGTCTAAATTATTTATCGTCCACGTTCCACTTCCATACATGGCTACACTCCATACAAATACTTCCAGACACGACTTCCTGACACTTAAATCTATACTCATTGTAAACAAATTTCTCTTCTTCAGAAACGCTTTCCTTGCCATTGCCAGTCTACATTTTATATACTCTCTACTTCGACCATCATCAGTTATTTTTCTCCCCAAATAGCAAAACTCGTTCACTACTTTAAGTGTCTCACTTCCTAATCTAATTTCCTCAGCATCACCCCATTTAATTCGACTACATTCCATCGTAAACGTTTTGCTTTTGTTGATGTTCATCTTATATCCTTCTTTCAAGACACTGTCCATTCCGTTCAGCTGCTCTTCCAGGTCCTTTGCTGTCTCTGTCAGAATTACAATGTCATCGGCGAACGGCAAAGTTTTTATTTCTTCTCCATGGATTTTAATTCCTACTCCGAATTTTTCATTTGTTTCCTTTACTGCTTGCTCAATATACAGATTGAATAACATCGGGGATAGGATACAACCCTGTTGGCTTCTACCAGTTTTTACATACGTCTGTAAAGAATTCGTGTTAGTATTTTGCAGCCGTGACTTATTAAACTGATAGTTCGGTAATTTTCACATCTGTCAACATCTGCTTTCTTTGGGATTGGAATCATTATATTCTTCTTGAAGTCTGAGGGTATTTCGCCTATCTCATACATCTTGCTCACTAGATGGTAGAGTTTTGTTAGGCCTGGCTCTCCCAAGGCTGTCAGTAGTTCTAATGGAATGTTGTCTACTCCCAGGACCTTGTTTCGACTTAGGTCTTTCAGTGCTCTGTCAAACCCTTCACTCAATATCATATCTCCTATTTGATCTTCATCTACATTCTCTTCCATTTCTATAATATTGTCCTCAAGAACTTTGCCCTTATATAGACCCTCTATATACTCCTTCCACCCTTCTGCTTTCCCTTCTTTGCTTAGAAGTGGGTTCCATCTGAGCTCTTGATATACATGCAAGTGGTTCTCTTTTCTCCAAAGGTCTCTTTAATTTTCCTGTAGGCAGTATCTATCTTACCCCTAGTGAGATAAGCCTCTACATCCTTACATTTGTCCTCTAGTCATCTCTGCTTAGCCATTTTGCACTTCCTGTCGATCTCATTTTTGAGACGTTTGTATTCATTTTTGCTTGCTTCATTTACTGCATTTTTATATTTTCTCCTTTCATCAAATTCAATATTTCTTCTGTTACCCAAGGATTTCTATTAGCCCTCGTCTTTTTATCCACTTGATCCTCTGCTACCTTCACTATTTCGTCTCTCAAAGCTACCCATTCTTCTTCTACTGTATTTCTTTTCTCCATTCTTCTCAATCGTTCCATAATGCTCTCCCTGAAGCTCTCTACAACCTCTGGTTCTTTCAGTTTATCCAGGTCCCATATTCTCAAATTCCTGCCTTTTTGCAGTTTATTCAGTTTTAATGTATAGTTCATAACCAATAGATTGTGACCGTAAGGAATATATATATTGAGAGACCAATGTCAAAAAAAAAAACCCAGACTCCTGAACATGGGTCGACAAGAGGTTTCTTGGACTTACACCACTTACTGCCCGAGCCGCCCATTTCTGAGCCAAAAATATCATTTTAGAATGGGAAGAGTTACCCCAAAATATAATACCATACGACATAAGCGAATGAAAATAAGCAAAGTAGACTAATTTTCGTGTCGTACAACCACTCACTTCAGATACCGTTCGAATAGTAAAAATGGCAGTATTAAGTCTTTGAACAAGATCCTGAACGTGGGATTCCGCGCAAGTTTACTGTCTATCTGAACACCTAGAAATTTGAACTGTTCAGTTTCACTAATCATATGCCCATTTTGTGAAACTAAAACGTCAGGTTTTGTTGAAATGTGTGTTAGAAACTGTAAAAACTGAGTCTTGCTGTGATTTAGCGTTAGTTTATTTTCTACGAGCCATGAACTTAGGTCATGAACTGCATTACTTGAAACTGAGGCAATGTTGCACACAACATCCTTTACTACTAAGCTAGTGTCTTCAACAAACAGAAATATTTTAGAGTTACCTGTAATACAAGAGGGCATATCATTTATATTAATGAGGAACAGGAGTGGCCCCAACACTGATCCCTGGGGCTCCCCCCACTTGACCGTACCCCACTCAGACCCCACATCACAACCACTCTCAACATTGTGAATAACGACCTTTTGCTGCCTGTTGCTAAAGTAAGAGGTTCACCAATTGGTAGCTACTCCCCGTATTCTGTAATGGTCTAACTTCTGGAGCAATATTTTGTGATCGACACAGTCAAACGCCTTAGTTAAATCAAAAGAATATTCATAGCGTTCGAAACCTCTTGTTTAAACCATCCAGTACCTCACAGAGAAAAGATAATATAGCATTTTCAGTTGTTTAACGGTTTCTAAAGCCGAAATGTACATTTGATAGCAAATCGTGTGATATAAAATGATCAATTTTCCTTACATACACAGCAGCCTTTTCAATAACTTTAGCAAACACCGATGGCATAGAAATAGGTCTAAAATTGTCTACATTATCCCTTTTTCCCTTTTTATAAAGCAGCTTTACTACTAAGTAATTTAATAGTTCAGGAACCTGACCATTCCTAAAGGAAAAATTACAGATATGACTAAATACAGGGCTAACATTTGCAGCACAGTACTGTGATATTCTGCTAGGCACTCCATCATATCCATGAGAGTCTTTAGTCTTCATTGATTTACTTATTGACACAATCTCCACCTTGTCTGTATCACAGAGGAGTATTTCAGACATCAATCTCGGAAAGGGATTTGCCAAGAAACTACTAGTTAACCTGTCATCACTGATTAAAAACATCAAGAACTAGGCCAGTACTTATTAAAAGTAGTTCAATTCTTGCTCTTTTGGGGACCTACACTACGGCTCAAAAGTTTTCGATCAGCTAACATAAATACAGATTTGTGGTTAAAGTAGCGATTTCAAATGGTTCAAATGGCTCTGAGCACTATGGGACTTAACTTCTGAGGTCATCAGTGCCCTAGAACTTAGGACTACTTAAATCTAACTAACCTAAGGACATCACACACATCCATGTCCGAGGCAGGATTTGAACTTGCGATCGTAGCGGTCGCGCGGTTCCAGAGTGTAGCGCCTAGAACCACTCGGGCACTCCGGACGGCTAGCGATTTCGTTTTGAATATTGGTATTTCTAGAATATCAAGAGTTTGCACAGCTGTTCTGATGACAAAGTGTGGCTACTTAGAAGGGGCTAAAATGTAAAACATTTTGCATTATACTTTATGATAAGACAGAAAGTATTTATTTTGCTTGTCTGTTTATTTTGTACGATGTGTTTGTATCTTGAAATAAAGTATATAATTTTTATCATGGGTGATCGAAAACTTTTGACCAGTAGTGTACATAAAAACTCCCTTGCATTCAAGAGACAAATGAAATAAACAGTTAATAAATTCAAAATTTTCATGTGATATGTTCCTGTCCATCGTAAGCACAATTTGTAAATACATTAACATGCGAAGTTTGGATGGAAATCTTTTTGAAATGATACTCGAAGTTCAAGGTACATTCACATATGAAATCATTCTCCTTTCTTTGGGCCTGTAAAAACTGACCTGTTTCAATATTTTTGCGTTCTTGACGTTATGGTTATCTGAAAGGTCACCCACGTAACACGGTCCGGGTGTCTTTAGACGGCAACAAAAACGTATTAGTCATGGTCCTCCAATAGCCACTCTTGACGTTTCAGACACTCACATCCAATGTGGACTGAGATTCTCCAGGAACGTAATCAGGCCTTCCTTGTTTCCAAGCTACGACGTTCAGAGGTTCTGATTGTAGTATTATATACGTTCCGAACAGGACGCGCAAACTTCTGTGTAGTCTTACATATCCTACTGTCTCACATAAAACTATTGCAATTAATTCTGTTTTAATTTTATGTTTTCACTACATATTTCAGTGGTAGCCATCAGTCTTATGTCTACACGTGTTCATTTTTATGCATTGACAGATCGTCTTGGGTTCCGCGGAAATGTAGAACATGCGTTGCAATATTGACCCTACGACTTGTCATAGACTGCAAAAAGGCAAACCTCTGTTTATTGCATTTGTAGATTCAGAGGAAGCTTTTGACAATGTTGACACGTCTATACTTTCTTAAATACGTGAGTAAAATACGCTGAAGAGCCAAAGGACTGGTGTAGGCATGCGTATTCAAATACAGAGATGTAAACAGGCAGAATATGGCACTGCCTTCGGCAACGCCTATATAACACAACAAGTTCCTGGCGTAGTTGTTAGATCGGTTACTGCTGCTACAATGGCAGGTTATCAAGATTTAAGTGAGTTTCAACGTGGAGCGATGGAACACAGCATCTCCAAGGCCCGTGAACAAAGACATTGGACTGTTGATAACTGGAAACATGTTGCCTGGTCGGACGAGTATTGATTCAAATTGTATCGAACGGATGGACGTGTACGGGTATGGTGACAACCTGATGAATCCATGGACCCTGCATGTCAGCAGCGGACTGTTGAAGATGGTGGTGGCTCTGTAATAGTGTGGAGCGTCTGCACTTGCAGTGATATGGGACTCCTGATATGTCTAAATACGACGCTGATAGGTGACACATACGTAAGCTCCTTGTCTGATCACCTGCATCCATTCATGTCCATTGTGCATTCCTAAGGAATTGGGCAATTCCAGCAGGACAATGCGACACCCCACACGTCCAGAATTGCTACAGAGTGGCTCTAAGTACACTCTTATGAATTTAAACACCTCCGCTGGCCACCAAACTCACCAGACATGAACATTATTGAGCATATGTGCGACGCCTTGCAACGCTCTGTTCAGGAGAGACCTCCATCCGCTCGTTCTGTCACGGATTTATGGACAGCCCTGCAGGATTTATGGTGTCAGTTCCTTCCAGACATTATTCGAGTCCATGCCACGGAGTGTTGGGCCACTTCATCGTGCTCTCGGGGACCCTAAGCGATATGAGGCAGATGTAACAGTTTCTTTGGCTCTTCAATGTATCTGGAATGCAAGGTTGTCTAGAGCTTGTTCAGAAACCAAACTGGCATTAGAAATGTCGACAGACATGAAAGGGAATAAGTAGTTGAGAAGGGAGTGATGCAGGGCCGTAGGTTATCTTCCATACTACTTTGTCTACACAATGAAAAGCAGTAAATGAAACCAAAAATAGATCTGTAAAAGAAATTAAAGGTCAGGGAGAAGATATAAAAATATTACGGTCTGGCGATGACATCGTCATTGCATCAGAGGTGGTAAAAGATTTGAATGATCATTTGAAATGGAACGGATAGTGTCTTGTAAAAGGTGTTACAGGTGAAGTGTGGCCAAGCGGTTCTAGGCGCTTCAGTTTGGAATCGCGCGACCTCTACGGTCGCAGGTTCGAATCCTGCCTCGGGCATGGATGTGTGTGATGTCCTTAGGTTAGTTAGGTTTAAGTAGTTCCAAGTTCTACGGGACTGATGACCTCAGATGTAAAGTCCCATAGTGCTCAGAGCCATTTGAACCATTTTTTTGTTACAGGTAAACATCGACTAAAGAGAAACAAAGGTAATACAACATCGCCGAATTACTTCAAGCGATGCTGAGGGAATAATATTGACAAATGGAACACTAAAATTAATAGAGTTTGGATATTTAGACAGCAGTATAGGTGACAGTGGTCTAAATGGGACGTTCTGTTTCGGAAATCGTTTGGGAATTCAATATTTCGAGAGCTCCAGTGTCAATGTGCCGAGAACACAAAATTTTAGGCGCTACCTCTGATTACAGACGCTGCAGTTGCCTACGGCATTCACTTACCGACCGAGAGCAGCGGCGTTTGCGTAGAGTTGTCACTGCTGTCAGTCAAGGAATACTGCATGAAATAATAGCAGATATTTATGTGGGACGTGCGACGAAAATATCTGTTGGCGCAGTGCGGCGAGATTTGGCGTTAATGACCTATGGTAGCAGACGATCGACGCGAGTGCCTTTGCCAGCGGCACATCTCCTGCAGCGCTTCTCCTGAGCTCGTGACCATATCGGTTGGACCCAAGACGACTGGGAAACCTTGGCCTGGTCGGATGGTAGGAGCTGATGTGGCGCAGACCCCACGAAGCCATGGGCTCAAGTTGTCAACAAGGCACTGTTCAAGCTAGCGGTGGCACCATAATGGTGTGGGATGTGTTTGCATGGAATGGAACGCTTCCTGTGGTCCAACTGAAGCCATCATTAACTGGAAATGGTTACGCTCGTCTGCTTTTAGACCATTTTAAACCGTTGATGGACTTCATGTTTCCAAATATGTCACCGGGCCACAATTGTTCGCGATTTGTTTGAAGATCATTCTCGACAGTTGTAACGAATGATTTGGCCACCCAGTTCGCCCCACTCGATTCCAGTCGATCGTTTATGGGAACGTAATCTAGAGATCACCCAACAGCCTTGCCGCTGTGGTAACACCGGTTCCCGTCAGATCATAGAAGTTAAGTGTTGTCGGACTTGGCTAGCAGTTGGATGGGTCGCTGTATTTGTGTGACGAGTGCTGTTGGCAAGCAGGGTGCACTCAACCCTTGTGGGGCCAGTTGAGGAAGTAGATGATTGAGAAGTGGTGGCAATGGTCATAAAAACTGGCAACGGCCGGGAGAGCGGGGTACTGACCACGTGCCCCTCCGTGTCCGCATCCGGTGACGCCTAAGGGCTGAGGATGACAGCATGTCGGTAAGCTCTCTTCCTTGGGGGGAATCGTGTTATTTACTGATTTGCGAGCAGCCAATGTGTTATGGAATAACAACTTCCCATATTCTCCAGACCGTATGGGTCCAGTAACTCTTCTCCTTGTACCACCTTTCCGATCTTCTGTCCACTGTAGCTCCATGTTAATTTCCATACCAAATTTGTTCTTTGTTCACAAGTAACAGCTCATCTGAGGACTTTTTTTTCACTCCTCTCCATCACGTTTTAATTGCACTAGGGATACGACTTTCAGGGCAAAATAACATTCACTGAATGGACGGAACTGTATTCTGCACTTTTTTTAGTGGGTATCAGTCGCTCCACTGGTTTAATTCCTTTCTGCACCTTTCCTCGCGGTCTGCTTGTCTTTTTATCTCGGTATACACACTACGTCCTGTGTCCACAGTCATCGTCTTTATACTTTCCAGTCTTAGCGCACCCTTACAATTTTCAGTCCCATCTGTTTCGTGCCTTGCAGTGCCGCATAAACAAACTATCCGTAAAAGTCGTAAACTCAGAGACTACTGACCTGATACTTCTCCTGACACAAGTTCCCATAGAAATTTTTCCTTTCCATTCATGTAATGCCTCTGCAAGTCATAATTTACCTGTATATTTAATATTAAACGGACACATGTACGAGTTGCATTCAGTAAGTAGTACACTACTTTTTTCTGTGTCAGTTTCGAGTGAAAAAATGCGGAATTTGTTGTGGGACATCTTGGAATATTCTCGCTCCAGCCCATATAGTTTCATAAAGTGAAAGATAGGTTGCGACACTACACGTAGCCTTCAAAATGGCGTCTGGAATGGAGGTGTGTTTCAAGCAGAGGGCAGTCATTGAGTTGCTTTCGGTGGAAAACGAGAGCATCGAAAATATTCAGAGGAGCTTGTAGAAGGTCTCCGGAGACCTGGCCATCCACAAAAGGATGGTGAGTCGTTGGGCGATCTGTCGTCATCGCAACAACACCGCTTGAATCTGTCCGATCTCCCACGTGCTGGGCGGCCGCACGCAACTGTGACTCCTGCAGTGTTGGAACGTGCGAACTGTCTCACTGGAAGTGATCGACGGATCACAGTCAAACGCCTCGCTGCTCAGCTGGACGTCTCTGCTGGTACTGCTGACACACTCGTCCACCAGTAAGGTACTGAAGGTTGATTGACCGCTGGTTTCCACCGCCTAGTACAAGACCAGAAAGAGTAACGAAGGACCATCTGTGCCGAATCGCTTGCGCCTTACGAAGCTGTTCATGACAATGATAGGGAGGTTATTGATGCAGCAAGACGCTGGCTACGACGTTAACCAGGAAAGTGGTACCATGCGGGGATACAGGCGTTCCCAGTGAGGTCGTCGCATTGAACGGACATTATGTTGAAAACTCAGGTTTTATAGCCAGAAGAGTGGGGAGTAATAAGGTGCGTTGGAATTCTGAATAAAACCAATCTGATTTCAGGAAAAAAATACTTTGCATCACTTACCGAACGCCCCTTGTACGAACAGTTCTAAAACGCCTCAGATTTCTCCTTTCCCTGTTCTCTCACTACCCACTTTTCACTTCCGCACAAACTATGTATCTGACTACATGGTTTGAACAAGACTGGCTTAGTTCCATATCAATATTGGATACCAGTAAAATTATTTTGTTGAATAAAGCATTCTTTAGTTCCCTAGTATGTTTCTGAAGTCATCCTTCTTATGGCTGTCTTGTACAATATTGATTCTAAGGTAATCTAATTCCTTCACTTTTTCTGCTTTCACCTCTGCTTCTGTGTTGTTTTTTTCCGTCTCTTCAAGTTCTTTCTTTTGACATCGGACAAAATTTTATGCTAAGTCAGTTATCGAGCGTTGACGAAGTACGCGTGTGTTAAATGGTGACTGATATGTTACACATGTAGCGGCATAATATAGATATGTGGGTAACTATTCATAGCACAAACCAGTCATGAACAAGTGTAAAGCCGCGAGGGGTAGCCGAGCGGTCTAGGGCGCTTTGTCACAGTCCGCGCGGCTGCCTCCGTCGGAGGTTCGAATCCACCCTCGGGCATGGTTGTGTGCGTTGTCCTTAGCGTAAGTAAGTTTAAGTTAGATTAAGTAGTGTGTAGGCTGAGGGACCGATGACCTCAGCAGTTTGGTCCCGTAAGATGTTAACGCAAATTTCCAAAAACAAGTGTAAAACCACTCTAGACACTCATTAAATCTATTAAACGAAGGGGAAACAGCAACAATTACACATAATTCACTAACACATTCGGGTGTTCGCTGTCATAAGTAATTGATGAATGTTCATAGCGTGCACCTAAATAAAAGCAAAACAGTTTATGCCAGATAAATAAAATAAAATATAATCACGTTGCAACGGCTCGAGCTATGTTAACGTGTGTGAATCACTCAATAAGTAATATCCCAACCCAGGCAGCAACCACTGCTTTGGGGTTCCTTTCAGTGGCTACCTGCTGGCAGTGAAAGTTTCTTTACATCGGCTCAGCGTTCTGTGGCAATACAGATCGCGCTTGACTTAAGAAAAAGAAAGGTAGTTAACTAGATTCTGACGCTGATCTAGCTCTCGCTGCTTCCGGAGTATCTGGATTAAACAGTTATTCGCAGGGTGGCTGTGAAGTTTCTGAAACTGACTGTCATCAAAACATTTTCAGCGATATTTCTGCCTCATTTTGTTCCATTCACGTGTGGTAGACACGAAGTTTGCATCGCTGCTTTTAACTTATACATAAATACACTCTGTAATGTTACATGAAATAAGAATTACCAAAATAAAATAACTCACTGTATTACATATTATACTACATGTCATACTTTACCGAATATCATTTAAATGGGGAAGTCGTCAGTGGGACAACATGAAAATCTGTATCGCTAAAAATGACAGAGGGATATTTTAAACAGGGTGGTTCCGTGATGATGCTACAAACTTTCTGTGATGGTTGAAGGCTAAATGTACCGGCGTCCGAAAATGATCGAGTCGGAAGTTACAAGCGAAAATCGTTGTAATACCTTTGACAATGGAATACATATTCCACTACTGTTGTTGCCACAATTATAGGTAGGCAATTTTCAGAGGTGATAGTATGGACATAAACAAGAAAAAAGCGTCCAGTAAATATGGGCTGTAAAACGCATACCTTAAGAACTATGAACATTTTCTTAGTAGAAGAGGTCTCTTACCTCAAAGTGATACACATACCCTTCTCCATCATCGCTGAAAGTTCGTAACATCATCACAGACTCACTCTGTACACGCTGTCCAATCGAACGCATGCGGTCACCCCTATTTAATGCGAAACTGGCCACTAGATGTCACGGAGTGTAAAAGGAGGCGAGGAATACTATTTAGTTAGTAGGGAAGTAGTGACAGCAGAACGGGTTGGTCAGGACACATCAGTGACTTCTGACATAAGCTAATCGCTGGACGTCGCCTTGGTAACAAATCCATCAGCGACACTTCAACCCTTCGACGGCTGCCCAAGTCAACAATTTGTGATGTGACGGTAAAGCTGAAACGGGAAGGAACTACCGCAGCTGAACCAAGACCAGGCGGAGCTCAACCATTAACGAGAAGGGACCATCGGGCATGGTGGAGAGCGATTGTAAACAACAGGATGCAATCAGTGCATGGAATCACTTGATGGTTTCAGAGCGCCACCAGCAGCCCAGCTGGTCCACTGACTGTGTGCGGGGAGTTGCAAAAATGGGGTACATTGCCGAGCAGCCCCCCTTATAATCCACAATTTTCTGTAGTCAGTGCTGACTGGCGCTTGAGGTGCTATAAAGAACGATGGGACTGGGCTGTTGGTGTTGAAAACGAGTGATCTGGAGTGAATCACGCTATACGCTGTGGCAATCCGATGGGAGGGTTTGTGCCTGGAGGATTACTGGAAGATGTGTAGTGTTAACAGTGAAGCTCAAAGGAGCTACTGTTACGATAAGGAGTTATTTTTTCGTGGTTGCGGCGTGGTCCTCCTACTGCACTTACGAAGACGCTAAATGCGGAGAATATGAACATATTTTGCAGCACCGAGTACTGCACACGGCAGAGGAGCAGTTCGGAGACGATGACAATATCAGAATGACCAGGCAACCTGTCAAAAAGCAGCAACTGTGAGGCAATGGTTTGTGGATCATAACATCCGTGAAAAGGACTGGCCCGCCCAGAGTCCTGATCTTAACCCAAAGTAGCGGCGGCTTGAGTCAGGGTGTCGACTTATGTCCAGACCTCAGCGTTCAACATCACTGCGGCCTCTGGTTTCGCCGCTTGAGGAATGATGGGCTGCTATTCGTCCACAATGTTTGAGACGCCCCACTGAAAGTATCTCCAAGAGAATAGTCCCAAACAGTGTACGGATACTTTTGATCAGATCGTATATAAATATATTATTGTGATCATTGGTACCTTAATATGTACGCACTTCAATGTGTTACGTGTCTTTCCTCTGCATTTAACATTCTTCCTGCAGACACATCACATAATTTGCTACCTCATATTTTCTGCACAGTCATAACTGCACTTATCCATGTGTCCACGCTTCAACACCTCGCCTACTGCCCAGGCGTAAACAGACATTAATGGCTTGCTCTTGGTGATACTAACCAACCTAAAAATGTATGACTCATAGTAGCTGCAATTATTAGTCTGCAACTGAGATAAATACTGATGTAATGTTGTTCAGCGCGCTGTCCCCATTCACCGATAAAAATATCTTCACTTTTATCCGTAATACAATAATAACCCCTCATTCTGTATGTCTTCTCATCCCTCCCTCTCTTCTGCTCCCTCTCGATCTTCCCATCTCCTTCCCACCAGTCTCTCTGTCCATCTCCTCCTCTCCTCTCTTTCCCCATCTCCTCCTTCTCCACTCTATGTGCGTTTCTGAATTTCCCCTCCCCACTTCTCTTTTCCCCCATCTGCTCCTCCCCCTATCTGTCTATCCATCTCCTCTTAATCCATGTGTGCCTGTCCATCTCATCCTCCCCCTCTTTCTCTGTCGATTTCTCCCCCTCTCTGTCTACTTCCTTCTCCCTCTCTCTGGCTATCTCATCCTCTCCCTTCTCTCTGCCTGTTTCTCCTTCTCTCTTTGTGCCTAATCCTCCTCCTTTCCCTTCTTTCTGTCCATCTCCTCATCCCCGTCATTTTCTGTCCGCATCCTAATGTCCCCTCTCTATCTCCTTCTCCCCCCTCTGTCTGCCCATTTAGTTCTCTCCCCTCTCTCTGTCCATCCCATCCTTCCCCTCTGACTATACAGGGTGAGTCACCTAACGTTACCGCTGGATGTATTTCGTAAACCACATCAAATACTGACGAATCGATTCCACAGACCGAACGCGAGGAGAGGGGCTAGTGTAATTGGTTAATACAAATCATAAAAAAATGCACGGAAGTATGTTTTTTAACACAAACCTACGTTTTCTTAATTGGAACCCCATTAGTTTTGTTAGCGCATCTGAACATATAAACAAATACGTAATCAGTGCCGTTTGTTGCATTGTAAAATGTTAATTACATCCGGAGATATTGTAACCTAAAGTTGACGCTTGAGTACCAATCCTCCGCTGTTCGATCGCGTGTATCGGAGAGCACCGAATTACATAGGGATCCAAAGGGAACGGTGATGGACCTTAGGTACAGAAGAGACTGGAACAGCACATTACGTCCACATGCTAACACCTTTTTATTGGTCTTTTTCACTGACGCACATGTACATTACCATGAGGGGTGAGGTACACGTATACACGTGGTTTCCACTCCAGTTACGGAGTGGAATAGAGTGTGTCCCGACATGTCAGGCCAATAGATGTTCAATGTGGTGGCCATCATTTGCTCCACACAATTGCAACCGCTGGCGTAATGAATGTCGTACACGCCGCAGTACATCTGGTGTAATGTCGCCGCAGGCTGCCACAATACGTTGTTTCATATCCTCTGGGTTGTAGGCACATCACGATACACATTCTCCTTTTACGTACCCCACAGAAAGAAGTCCAGAGGTGTAAGATCAGGAGAACGGGCTGGCCAATTTATGCGTCCTCCACGTCCTATGAAACGCCAGTCGAACATCCTGTCAAGGGTCAGCCTAGTGTTAATTGCGGAATGTGCAGGTGCACCATCATGCTGATACCACATACGTCGACGCGTTTCCAGTGGGACATTTTCGAGCAACATTGGCAGATCATTCTGTAGAAACGCGATGTATGTTGCAGCTGTTTGGGCCCCTGCAATGAAGTGAGGGCCAATGAGGCGGTCGCCAATGATTCCGCACCATACATTTACAGTCCACGGTCGCTGTCGCTCTACCTGTCTGAGCCAGTGAGGATTGTCCACGGACCAGTAATGCATGTTCCGTAGATTCACTGCCCCGTGGTTTGTGAAACCCGCTTCATCGGTAAACAGGTAGAACTGCAACGCATTCTCTGTAAATGCCTATTGACAGAATTGCACTCGATGATTAATGTCATCACCATATAATTGCTGATGTAGCGACAGATGAAACGGGTGAAAGCGGTGACGATGCAGTATGCGCATGACACTACTTTGACTCAGTCCACCGGCTCTCGCAATGTCCCGTGTACTCATGTGTGGGTTCATGGCAACAGCAGCTAACACACCAACTGCACCCGCTTCTCCTGTGACGGTCCTGTTACGGACCCGTTTGCGTGCTACGACCATACCTGTTGCATACAGTTGGCGGTAGATGTTTTGCAATGTGCGGCACGTTGGATGCTCTCTGTCCGGGTACCGTTCTGCATACACCCTGCAGGCTTCAGCTGCATTTCGTCGACACTCGCCATAGATGAGTATCATCTTCGCCTTTTCAGAGTTCGAATACACCATGGTCACAGTTCCTACAACACTACACTATCACAGACGTCTGGTAACACCGTGTACTACAGTTGGTCTGCGTGTGGAGACGAATGCAGAAGCACAATAGCAGCAAGCGCTACATGCGGACACTGCGACAGCTAGACCAAACCACAACAGTGCACTACAGCCACACTCGTAAACACGGTCGTCATCGTAAACATGCCCCTGCAGATGCTGCTCGCCGACCGTGGCCCGTGTTTGTTACCACACGCAACTGAACGTTGGAGGTTTCAAGCGTCAACTTTAGGTTACAATATCTCCGGATGTAATTAACATTTTACAATGCAACAAACGGCACTGATTACGTATTTGTTTATATGTTCAGATGTGCTAACAAAACTAACGTGGTTACATTTAAAAAACGTAGGTTTGTGTTAAAAAACATACTTCCGTGCATTTTTGTATGGTTTGTATTAAACAATTACACTAGCCCCTCTCCTCACGTTCGGTCTGTGAAATCGGTTCGTCAGTATTTGATGTGGTTTACGAAATATATCCAGCGGTAACGTTAGGTGACGCACCCTGTATGTCTCCTCCTGCCCTCGGCCGTATCCGTTCACATTCGTACCCATAAGAAGGTATTCTGATATTACCCACACAAAAGCCCTGCCACGCAGGGCAGCCTGGATGTCTGATAATAAGTAGTACACTCTAAGATGACAAAAATGATCCACCACGAAGGAATTACCCAAATGGGACGAATCGGTAGTGTGATGTACAAGTACTGAAAAACAAAGGATTACAAATAATGCATTGATTCACAACTGCCCCTTGTGTAAGCAGTTATTCGGCGTGATAGAGTTGTTGGATTGTTAGATGTTCCCCTAAGGGATATCTTGTCAAATTTTGTCCAACTAGTGCTTTATATCGTCAAAACGTGAGATGATTGGAGGGCCCTGTTCATAATGACCTAAACGTTCTTCATTGGGGAGAGATCTGGCGATCTTGCTGACCAAAGTAGTGTTTGGCAAGTACCAAGACAAGCAGTAGGAACTCGTGCTGAGTACAGACGGTCATTATCTTACTGAAATGTAGGCCCGGGATGGCTTCTGTGAAACGTGGCGTAGAATATTGCCAACGTACTGCTGTGCTGTAAGAGTGCCGCAGGCGACATACAAAACGGCCGTGCTATCAAAAGAAATGGCACCTCAGACCGTCACTCGTGGTTTTCTGGTCATACAGCAGACGACTGTCAGGTTGGTATCCCACCTCTGTCTGGGGCGCCTCTGGACGCGTCTTCGCTGGTAATCACGGCTCAGTTCGAAGCAGGACCAATTACTGAAGACAACTGCACTCCTTTCAATAAGATTCCAGTCCGAAGACGTGTCTGCAGACGCCCCAGACAGCAGTGGGACACCAACCTGACTGTTGCCTGCCGTATGTCCAGCAATCAGGAGTGATGGTCTGGGGTGCCTCTGCTTTTCGTAGCAGGACGCCTTTGATTGTCATCCGCTGCCAACTTTGCAGCACGACGGCACGTCGGCGATATCGTAAGCCTCATTTTGTCGCCCTTCTTGGGAAGCCATCCTGGGCTTACATTTCAACAATATAATGCCATCTCACACACGACGGGAGTTTCTACTGGTTGTCCTCGTTCTTGCCACACTGTACTTCGGCCAGCAAGGTCGCTGTATCTCTCCCCAGCTGAGAACGTCTGGAATATTATGGGCAGGATCCTCCAGGGTTCTCAGAATTCTGGCGATCTAACGCAGTAATTGGACCGAAATTGGCACAAATCCCTCAGGAGGATATCCAACAACTCTGTCAATCAGTGCCACGACGAATAACTGCTTCAGTAAAGGCCAGAAGAGGACCAGCGCTTTACTGACTTCCTCAATTTGTCAAGTTCCTTTTCTTGAATAAATCATCCAATTTTTCTGATATTATTGTTTGTTTGTCTGTACATAATACATCACATCTACCCATTCCGATCCCATTCGGATAATTCTTTCACGGTGCGCCTTTTTTGTCTTAGATTGTATATGCACCAAATTTCAGTGAAATTAATGCAGTGATGTAGGAAGAGATATGGAACTTATAACACATACAAACACACACGCACACACACACACACACACACACACACACACACACACACACACACACACACACACACACACTTATAGACCACCCAGTGCATTTACGTGTACTGTTCAAATCACTTTGCTTTCGGTTATTGACTAATGCAACTTAACATGCTGCATCCTCGCGTGAGAACACACAACACGTCAAATTAAAAAAAATGGTTCAAATGGCCCTAAGCAATATGAGACTTAATAACTCAATATCTGAAGTCATCAGTCCCCTAGACTTAGAACTACTTAAACCTAACTAACCTAAGGACATCACACACATCCATGCCCGAGGCAGGATTCGAACCTGCGACCGTAGCAGCAGCGCGGTTCTAGACTAAAGTGCCTAGAACCGCTAGGCCACAACGTTCGGTCATGTCAAAATGCCTGCAGGAAAATTATGCCAGGCATTCGACGGAATGTTTATATGATAATCATGTCCCAGCATTTGCCTCTCGTAACATAACTGGACTCTTTAAGTCATGATACTGACACAACTCCGTGAGGATTTCTTTGAAGACTTTAGGCATTGTAACGTGATGATGTTTTGAACGAAACCTGTCGTGGCGTACTAAATGCGTGTGAGTACAGCTGTGATGGTTTCTTATTAATGTTAACAAGAATCAGTTATTGAGCTCAAGAGGATCACGATTATTTCTCCCGCTGAGTCTTTTTGCTGTGAATCCTCTGTTTCTCACACAGTTGATGAGCAGTTAATTCATAGCTTTACGATCGGCTCTTTGTATCTAACAGGCGCAATGTTCCGTCAAACAGCCACGTTTCCATCGACAGGTGCGGTGATGGGTGATGTGTTGACTTCCGATGATTGAGCTCGATGTTTCTATGTACAAGGGTTTCATTTGATTTCTTTGTAAGGAGTTCTCTTGTTTTCTCAGTGACTGTAATATTATTGTCATCAGCAAAGATATTTTCTCCCTGTGATTAACACTATTAGGAAGGTAATTGATGTACTCGTACATCAGAAACGGTAGAGGTCCGAATTTGCTACCCTGAGGCACTCCCATATTAATGCATTTTGGTTCTGATAAGGGTTTTCTAAAAGCTTAACATTATTTGAGGGTTGTTTTCCTCTGCTGTCT
Organism: Schistocerca serialis cubense; assembly: GCF_023864345.2. Taxonomy (NCBI): domain Eukaryota; kingdom Metazoa; phylum Arthropoda; class Insecta; order Orthoptera; family Acrididae; genus Schistocerca; species Schistocerca serialis. Next base: position 119,705,467 of record NC_064643.1, on the reverse strand, counting down.
GTACCCTGTCTGGTAGGTATGATCGGAATCAGTCATTAGCTATGCCTCTTATTCCTAATGCTTCTAGCTTATTTAGTAGAATGTTATGGTCGATTGCATTAAAAGCTTTAGAAAGATCTGAGATATAGCTGGGACACACTGGTGCTTCGGCTCTCACTTTTGTGAATTCTGCTGTAGGTGATTCTGTTCTTGCGCCACTTCGGAAACCAAACTGTGATTCACTCAGAAAGTTGTATTTCAGTGTAAATGCAGATAACTGCAACCAGTCACTGTTTTGAAATACTCTTTTAATCCATAAACCGCTTTACGAACCTTTTCGGGCTCATCTTCACATGGTGTACATGGAAGTTACGTGACTATTTCATATCGTGGTGCTGGGTGTTCGCCCTGCAACAGATGGATAGAAAAATACTTTAATGTATCGCCATGAGTAATGTTTATATGGTGTTTTTTGTCCAAAAATGAGTTCTGTATTTTCTGTGACAGTAACCCACCACACAAAGTGCCATACTTAGTGCGGCAGTAAGCCACCCATACCTTCGCAATAAGTCATCATCATCAGTTATCTGCTATATTAGCAGGTCCTTTGCCTCTCCATTTTCTGCGATCCATTGCTTCCTTCTTAAGGCTGCTGTATGTTGTGCCGTCCATCATGTCATCCAGTATCTGGAATCTCTTCCTTCCTCGCTTCCTTTTCCCTTCTACATAACCTTCTAAAACTGTTTTTATCAGTCCGTCATTCTTTCTTAATATATGCCCAATCCAATTTCTTTTTCTTCTCTTTATAACGTCTAGTAACTGCCTTTTATCTCCCACTCTTCTCAGTACTTCTTCATTTTTTACTCTGTCCATCCAAATTATTTTTTCCATCTTCCGCCATGTCCAGATCTCAAAAGCCTCCAGCCTTTCTCTGTCTTTTTTCCTCATAGTCCATGTTTCAGCGCCATATAGAAGAACACTCCATACAAGACATTTTATGAGTCTCTTTCTGAGTTCCCTGTCGAGACCGCTGAAGAAGATTCTCCTTTTCTTATAAAACGCCTCTTTTGCCATTGCTATCCTTGTTTTAATTTCTGTGGTGCATTTCCAGTCGGTGTCTATCCTGCTTCCAAGATACTTAAAATTTTGCACCTGTTCTAGTGTTTCTCCATTCAGCACAATTTTTATTTCCTTATTTCCTCCTATTGCCAATCCTTTTGTTTTATTTGTGTTAATTTTCATTCTATATTTTTTTCCGTTAGTTGCAATGGTGTCCACCAAATCCTGTAATTCTTTTTCCCCTGTGGCTAGAAGGACCATGTCATCAGCAAATCTCAAGCACCCTAATCTTCTTCCTCCAATTTCTACTCCTTTGTCATCTAATGAGCGTTGTTGAATCATATTTTCCAAGTACAGGTTGAAAAGAGTAGGTGATAAACAGCATCCTTGTCTTACTCCTTTCCCTAGTCTGATCCAGTTTGTGCTTTCTCCTCTCACTTTAACTGAAACTTTTTGATTAAGGTACAATGAGTTTATAAGTCTTCTGGTTTTCCAGTCCACTCTCTTTTCCCTCATAATAGTCGCCAGCTTGTCCCAAACCACATTGTCAAATGCCTTTTCTAAATCGATGAAGCACGTATATAGGTCTCTTCCTTTTTCAATAAACCTTTCTCCCAAGATTCGTAGGAGCCCTATTGCATCTCTGGTGCCCGTATTCCGTCTAAAGCTAAACTGCTCCTCGCCGAGATTCTCCTCTATTACTTTTTCAAGTCTTTTATTAATTATTCTTAACATCACTTAGGCTGCATGTGAAATGAGGCTGATTGTCCTGAGCTCGCTGCATTTCTTAGTTCCTTGTTTTTTCGGTAATGGAATCATTACTGTTGTCAAAAAGTCCTCAGGCCATTCACCACTGTCATATATTTTATTACATAACCTCAATATTTCTCTTATTCCATTGTGGTTCAAGCATTTTAGTATTTCTCCCGGTATTGTATCTGTACCTACTGCTTTGCCATTTTTCATTGCAGCAATGGCAGACTTTACTTCTTCCATTATGATGGTCGGTCCTTTCTCTTCATCACTTACACTGTTGTGTGATTCAAGTTCCAGAGTTTCTGGTTTGCTATTTGTGTCATATAGCTCTTTTATATATTCTTCCCATCTCTGGAGGACATCGTCACGATCTTTGTACACTACCTCTTCGTCTTTACTCAAAATTTCCATAGTAGCACTTCCTGCTCAATTTTGTTCCCATGTCATAGTCTTTACTCTGTTGTATAGTAAGTCGTATCTTCCCTTCCTGTCCAGTTCTTCAATTTCATCACATTCCTCTTTTAGCCATTTTTTCCTAGCCTGCTCTGTTTCTCTTCGCAGTTCGTTATTTAACCTACGGTATATCTTTCTTGCATCTTCAGTGTTCTTGTTTTTCAATTTTCTTCTCTCCTCCATCTTGGAAATCATTTCTTGTGTGACCCATGGTTTTTTTGACCTTTTCCCTTTTGCATATTCTATATTTTGCTGTCCTGCTTTAATGATTCCTTCTTTCAGCATATTCCAGTACTCGTTGGCATTATCAGGTGCTTCTTTGTCTCGTAATGTGTTTAGAAAGTTCCAAGACAGCATTTCTGTAATTTGTTCTTTGTTGGACCTTATATTCTCTAGATCCCACTTCTTCACCATTGTCACCTTTTTCAGTTTTTTCATTCTTATTTCTATTTCTGCCATAAGTAAGTTGTGGTCACTATTAATATCTGCACCTGGTAATGTGTGCACCTTCTTGATTCCATTCCTGTATCTTTCTTCTACCAGTATAAAATCAATTTGGTTTCTATATTTATCCCCTGGTGATTTCCAAGTGTAGAGCCTCCTCTTATGGTTCTTGAACCATGTGTTTGCCACTATCAGCTGCCTTTCCCTGCAGAAGTCAATTAACCATTCACCTCTGTCATTTCTCTTTCCAAGACCATGACTGCCTACTATGTTTCCCTCTTTCCCTTCTCCCACAGTGGCGTTCCAGTCTCCCATTACTATTTTGCAGCATTTTTTATTTTCGTCCATTATTCTCTCTATTACATTGAACGTTTCCTCTACAATTTGGTCATCATGTTCTGAAGTTGGCATATACACTTGGACAATCAGTAAATCTTTTTGTGGTCCTTTCAGCCTTACACCAATAACTCGGTCATTTGCATAGTCTACATATTCCACACATTTAGCCAATTCCTTTGTCATAATCATTCCTACTCCATTAATTCCTTTTACTTCTCCTCCTGAGTAGTAGAATACATATTCATCTGACTGCAACTCTCCATGTCCATTCCATCTTACCTCAGCAACTCCTACGAAGTCCATATGATTCTTTTCCATCTCTCTTTTAAAGTTTTCTAGTTTTCCTGCTTGTAGCAGAGTTCAGACATTCCAGGTACCAATTCTCGTTTTGATTTTTTGCCTCCTTTCAAGTTGTCCCCCCCGGAGACCCGAATGGGGGACTATTTTACCTCCGGACACTGATTTAACATGAGAGGAAGCCATTTTTTTGCATAAAATGGAGACTGCATTATACAGGGAAGATAATCTGCGGTGGTATTCCGTTGCCTTCCGCAGTTCTGGAGGCCGCCCCTAACATGGGATACAGACGCCTTTTGCAACCGCCCGCTCCGGGTCAGACGCTGCATGAGAAGTATAGGTTGGAAAATGAAAGACCCCTAGCCCTCGAAACCTAATAGCGTCAGGATCGGAAAAGAACAAGAGCTGGCCGAGGGTTCCAGTCACCTGTCCTTACACTGAATGAACAATTTCAGGTTCTTAAACATCCATAATGGATAAATTTAATAGGTTTATTTATTCATGTCATTCATTAATCTATCTTTCATAATTGATTCCATCATTTCTGAGAATGGCAACAGTAGGTAAATAGGCCAGCGGTTTTTCTGTGTCTTCTGCATTGCCTTTCTTTAGCAGAAATACAACAATAGTCTCTTTTAAATGCTACAGAAATTTCCCCTGATTTGAATGACTCATTTTTTGTCTTTGTTAAAGGAGCTTCTGTACTCTGTATGCATTGTTTCAGTGTATAAATTGGTAATTCCTCCAAGACCAATAATGACATTTTATTTTTCACGTTTTACCGACTGCATGCTCTGTGGTTGGTAGCAACATCATTATACTAAGTGCTTAACTATTTACACGTGCTATATTTCTGTTTGAGAATTGTTGTAATTTCTCTGCAATTCTGAAACATTGCTTATTCACATACTTTGTTGGGCAGTGTGGACCATCAATTGCTTTATATGAAATGTATTTGAAATTGTAAACATGGACAACCATGGGCTTATAATGGAAAGTCGACAATGAAAATTTGTGTCGGACAGGACTCGAACCCCTATTTCCCGCTTATCACGAGCGGTCGCCTTACCATTAGATTATCCGAACACGAATCAGAGCCAGAACCAAACTTCCATATGTCGTCAGCCTTGTGTCTACAACCTGTACTCTTGCATCCATTGTGTATGTTCCCGTACAGGACAAACATTTTACTTGATAGTCGCTTGCCCGGTGTCGGCGGATGAATACGATGTTACAGTGCCGGAATAACACAGGCAATGCAATGTCGTGTTAATTACTTTATCCCCCTCCCTTGTCCGTATATTATTTCGTGATTGAATAGTTTTTTCGCAGTAATCATAACCTTCCTATAAAGATTTTTGTACCTATGGTAGAAATTTTAGAACTATGCCTCATTATGACTTTTTTACTGAAGCGAGTTACTTAAAAGGGTTTGGGAGGACGTCCTAAAACCTGCAGTTACACATTTTTTGAGACATTGGTACTGATATGAAAATATCGTTTCAGAGTTTAATTTAAGTAATGTCGATAATTTCCAATTTGCATTGGTTTCTATATACACCTCACCCCATCTTTTCCTTGTTAGTTTTCTTGAAAAATCTTGTGTTTTTATTCCTGGTAACTGTCTTTTGTATGCCAGCACTTTATGGACTTTTCCTATGCCTAGTCTCACTGTTATTATTTGGCAGATGTGGTCTGAGAGTCCAAGATCTTTTAAAGCTATATCAGACTTTCCCCTGTCGATACTGGTGACCACATGGTCGATTACTGATTCGGTCATTGTAGTTACCCTCATTGCACTATTGACCAACAGGGGAATGCCAAAACTTTGAAGGATATTCATGATGGTGCTACTACAGTAGTTTCATTTATGATATTCACGTTTATGTTTATGTTGCCATACAAAATTATTTTAAATTTTGTACCTCAGACTTCAAAAAAATGGCTCTGAGCACTATGGGACTTAAATTCTGAGGTCATCAGTCCCCTACAACTTAGAACTACTGAAACCTAACTAACCGAAGGACATAACACATATCCATGCCCGAGGCAGAATTCGAACCTGCGACCGTAGCGGTCGCGCGGTTCCAGACTTTAGCGCCTAGAACCGCTCGGCCACTCCGGCCGGCGTACTTCACACTTCATTCAGAACTTCTTTTAATTTATCGAAAAAGTGTCCACACAAGCACTAGACGATCGATGCAGACACAAAACGATTAATTTATTGTTGGTAAAAAGCCGTGTTAATTCAATAGCTGATATTTCACAGCTTTTGACTTCACTTACCGTACTAAGGTCATGTTCTGATTTAATTTTTTTTCCTTTTCTTATATAAATGCATGATTCTCCACCGTTTGAACTAGTTCCATAGTAGGAGTCTGCCCTTTCATGCCGTGATAATACTATATGTTGGATTTTTGTGTTTATTCTGATGAAGTATTGTTATATCTGTGGAATGTCCCATATTACTTTTCCAATCGTTTCTTTCTTTTTTTGACATTTGATATGTATGTCGTTTTATGTGTTAGAATCTATCTTGTGTGTAATTATTGCAGAATTTTTTAAACTGCTGGAGATAGTCTTTAGACGGAGGAATCTTTTGTATGGATTTATCCTAGAAAAGACCTAGTCCTCCTACCAATTACAACAGGTATTAGACCGTGCGTAGACCGAGATCCTGCCCCTACACTTGCACGTATCAGATGTACCAATCTTCCCTTCCTAGTAGTGGTAAGTGTATGCCGCGCCTACTGAAAACCCGTCTCTCAGTTCTATCTGTAGCTCCACATAGAGGGTGGCAGTTGCTGATGTACATGAAATAAAATCGTCATAACTTCTGACGGCTTGCGTTGGGACCTTCAAACTGCTCGATTGGCCACGGGGCCTGATGGGAATTGTATGGTTTGCTTTAGCTGCGAAGCTCACTTCATTTAGATGGGTTCGTCAATACTCAAAATTGGCGCATTTGTGGGACTGTGAATTCAAATTATGCCATCGAGAAGTCTCTTGACGCTCAGCGGGTGACTCTGTCGTGCGCAGTGTCCAGTCACGGAACAATCCGTGCGATATTCCTTGATGGCATGGTGTCAACCGAACTGTACGTGAAGGTTTTGGGGGACGGTTTCATCCCCGTTATCCAAAGTGACCCTGATTTCGTCAAGGTGTGGTTGATGCAAGACGGAGCTCGATTCCATCGAAGCAGGAGAGTTTTTGATGTCCCGGAGGAGCACTTTGGGGACAGCATTCTGGCTCTGGGGTACCCAGAAGCCACTGTCATGGGACACGATTGGCCGCCATATCCTCAGGATCAGAACAGATGCGACTCCTTTTTGTGGGGCTATATTAAAGACAAGATGTACAGCAATAACCCCAAAACCATTGCTGAGCTGAAAACAGACATTCATGCGGTCGTCGACAGCATCGATGTTCCGGCACTTCAGCGGGTCACGCAGAATTCCGCTATTCGTTTGCGCCACATCATCGCCAATGATGGCAGGCATATCGAACATGTCATAACCTACATCCGAATATCGGTAGTGATAGATAGATACACTCCTGGAAATGGAAAAAAGAACACATTGACACCGGTGTGTCAGACCCACCATACTTGCTCCGGACACTGCGAGAGGGCTGTACAAGCAATGATCACACGCACGGCACAGCGGACACACCAGGAACCGCGGTGTTGGCCGTCGAATGGCGCTAGCTGCGCAGCATTTGTGCACCGCCGCCGTCAGTGTCAGCCAGTTTGCCGTGGCATACGGAGCTCCATCGCAGTCTTTAACACTGGTAGCATGCCGCGACAGCGTGGACGTGAACCGTATGTGCAGTTGACGGACTTTGAGCGAGAGCGTATAGTGGGCATGCGGGAGGCCGGGTGGACGTACCGCCGAATTGCTCAACACGTGGGGCGTAAGGTCTCCACAGTACATCGATGTTGTCGCCAGTGGTCGGCGGAAGGTGCACGTGCCCGTCGACCTGGGACCGGACCGCAGCGACGCACGGGTGCACGCCAAGACCGTAGGATCCTACGCAGTGCCGTAGGGGACCGCACCGCCACTTCCCAGTAAATTAGGGACACTGTTGCTCCTGGGGTATCGGCGAGGACCATTCGCAACCGTCTCCATGAAGCTGGGCTACGGTCCCGCACACCGTTAGGCCGTCTTCCGCTCACGCCCCAACATCGTGCAGCCCACCTCCAGTGGTGTCGCGACAGGCGTGAATGGAGGGACGAATGAAGACGTGTCGTCTTCAGCGATGAGAGTCGCTTCTGCCTTGGTGCCAATGATGGTCGTACGCGTGTTTGGCGCCGTGCAGGTGAGCGCCACAATCAGGACTGCATACGACCGAGGCACACAGGGCCAACACCCGGCATCATGGTGTGGGGAGCGATCTCCTACACTGGCCGTACACCACTGGTGATCGTCGAGGGGACACTGAATAGTGCACGGTACATCCAAACCGTCATCGAACCCATCGTTCTACCATTCCTAGACCGGCAAGGGAACTTGCTGTTCCAACAGGACAATGCACGTCCGCATGTATCCCGTGCCACCCAACGTGCTCTAGAAGGTGTAAGTCAACTACCCTGGCCAGCAAGATCTCCGGATCTGTCCCCCATTGAGCATGTTTGGGACTGGATGAAGCGTCGTCTCACGCGGTCTGCACGTCCAGCACGAACGCTGGTCCAACTGAGGCGCCAGGTGGAAATGGCATGGCAAGCCGTTCCACAGGACTACATCCAGCATCTCTACGATCGTCTCCATGGGAGAATAGCAGCCTGCATTGCTGCGAAAGGTGGATATACAGTGTACTAGTGCCGACATTGTGCATGCTCTGTTGCCTGTGTCTATGTGCCTGTGGTTCTGTCAGTGTGATCATGTGATGTATCTGACCCCAGGAAGATGTCAATAAAGTTTCCCCTTCCTGGGACAATGAATTCACGGTGTTCTTATTTCAATTTCCAGGAGTGTAGATATTCAGCGATCACAGGCCCTGCACATCACGCGCTGCTTCTACAAACTGCTTCCATTCCTTCCTGTTTTGGGACCGGTTCCTCCCGGTGTCTTCAATTCCCAGGGCTGCAAGGTCCTTCGCCAGGTCGTCCATCCAGTGCTGCCTTGGTCGTCCAATGGGGCAATGGGGCATTTGGTGTTTGGTTTCCCCGCTAGTGCTATCTTCGCCTGTCTTCCATCTGGCATACGAGCTACATGGCCCACCCATTGTACTCTTTACTCTTTGTCTTCTGTAGGATAGTTGTCGCATCAGAAGGTAGTGACGTTTACATATTGAATAAAGTGTGTGCACGCCATAGTTGGTAACTAATTTACGTTTTTTTCCATATAGTTCAATAACTGTGACCCTGTAAATCCGCCCCACAGTTGCATCAAGATGTGGCCGATCATGGCGCCGGAACAGCTCAACAACGTGTACATGTGTGTCACAAGCCAGGGAATCTATTACAACAGCGTGATACAAACGATGTTACTCTTCAGTATGAAGGTGGTAGATAGACCCTGGTGTCAGTTCCGTGAGATGCAGGAGAGGCGTGGCGGAGACGGCCGCCTTTGAGAAGGGGGGGGGGGGGGTTGAGGCAGAGGCGTGCGGCAGGGATCAGAGGCGTGGCAGGGGGCGGGAGCACCTAGGGGGGCCGCATTTGCATGCGCGGGGTCGAGGACCCTCCGGCGAAGCTGGCGCCAGTTAGCACTCCACTCGACGGCCCTGCCTCCACTACACTACGCCGGAACAGACACCTGCCGCCGGGTAGCAGCCCGGGCTGACGTGTGGTGGGCACGCGATCTGCAGAGCAGGCTGGCTCCCTCCGTGGCCGAGCTCAAAGCAGGGCGACGTCAGCGTCTGAGGACTGCGCCACTCCACGCATAACTTCACCACTGGCCATTAAAATTGCTACACCAAGAAGAAATGCACATGATAAACGGTATTCATTGGACAAATATATTATACTACAACTGACATGTAATTACATTTTCACGCAATTTGGGTGCATAGATCCTGAGAAATCAGTACCCAGAACAACCACTTCTGGCCTTAATAACGGCCTTGATGCGCCTGGGCATTGAGTCAAACAGAGCTTGGATGGCGTGTACAGGTACAGCTGTCCATGCAGCTTCAACGCCATACAACAGTTCATCAAGAGTAGTGACTGGCGTATTGTGTCGAGCCAGTTGCTCGGCCACCATTGACCAGACGTTTTCAATTGGTTAGATATCTGGAGGATGTCTTGGCCAGGGCAGCAGTCGAACGTGTTCTGTATCCATAAAGGCCCGTACAGGACCTGCAACACGCGGTCGTGCATTATCCTGCTGAAATTTAGGGTTTCGCAGGGAGCGAATGAAGGGTAGAGCCACGGGTCGTAACACATCTGAAATGTAACGTCCACTGTTCAAAGTGCCGTCAATGCGAACAAGAGGTGACCGAGACGTGTAACCAATGGCACCTCATATCATCACGCCGGGTGATACGCAAGTATGGCGATGACGAATACACGCTTCCAGTGTGCGTTCACCGCGGATACGACCTTAGTGATGCTGTAACCAGAACTTGGATTCGTCCGAAAAAATGACGTTTTGCCATTCGTGCACCCAGGTCCGTCGTTGAGTACACCATCGCAGGTGCTACTGTTTGTGATGCAGCGTCAAGGGTTACCATGGTCTCCGAGCTGATAGTCCATGGTGCTGCAAACGTTGTCTACCTGTTCGTGCAGATGGTTGTTGTCTTGCGAACGTCCCCATCTGTTGACTCACGGATATAGACGTGGCTGCACGATCCGTTACAGCCATGCGGATAAGATGCCTGTCATCTCGACTGCTAGTGATACTAGACCGTTGTGATCCAGCACGGCGTTCCGTATTACCCTTCTGAACCGGCCAATTCCATATTCTGCTAACAGTCATTGGGTCTCGACCTACGCGAGCAGCAATGTCGCGATACGATAAACCGGAATCGCGATAGGCTGCAATCGGACCTTTATCTTGGTCGGAAACGTGATGGTACGCATTTCTCCTCCTTACACGAGGCATCACAACAACGTTTCACCAGGCAACGCCGGTCAACTGCTGTTTGTGTATGAGAAATCGGTTGGAAAGTTTCCTCGAGTCAGCACGTTGTTGCTGTCGCTACCGGTGCCAACCTTGTGTGAATGCTCTGAAAAGCTTATCATTTGCATATCACAGCATCTTCTTTCTGTCGGTTAAATTTCGCGTCTGTAGCACTTCGTCTTCGTGGTGTAGCAATTTTAATGTCCAGTAGTGTACCTGCGCTCAAGGGTCTCGAGCTGGTACGTTTGGTGCGAAGCTCTAAGCGACTTTTTAACGTTCGTAAACTATAGTCCGATTAAAATCCCTTGATAGTTGACACTTCACTTGTTGTGGGTCGTTTCCTCCAGTGCACTCAGCGCCGCTCTCGAACCATTCGCCGTTGTCAAACTGCCACAACAAGTAATTCACTTCCAATTCCTTCTCTGGATTTCTTTCTTGTTGAGTTTGGATCTTATCCTGGGTCCGGCCCTTTTGTTTCGCTTTTTATCACATAAGATAACCACACCAAAAACAACACACAGACACACACACACACACACATCCACACACACACATGATGCTAACAAAATATACATGTTTCACACACTGCACTAACCAAACTCTACTGGATTCTTCTGCAAGACACGCGATTCGGTGTGTTTTATACAGTTATTATAGTCACGGAGCTCGGCTTACATTAGGTAAGCTTAGGACGACCTGTGGAAGCCGAATTTTTGAGGGATGTCAATTAACCGTTGCTGCGACTATCAAACTAGACTCATGAATGCAGTGTAACGGCTTAGCGTATTGGTTAGCGTACAAATCTGACCTGTAGAAGGCAGAAATTTCGAATCTCAGAATCTGCAGCGAAATTTTTCATTTTTATAAATTTACCAACATATTTTGGTTATAATTTTTATTCAGTTAATTGGTTTAAATGCAATTTTTTTATTTGTAATATTTGGCCACGTTATTTTAATCACCGAATTGACTTTTTTATTTGCTCTTATTTTTCTTCCTATCATTATTTTTTCGTTTGTAATCCGCTTGTGTCGCCTGTAATCTACGACCATGTGCCATCCTGGACTGCTCACCGGTTGGTAACACGGCATCCCGAGTAGCCAGTGTGTGGATAGTTTCAAGTAACCAATGACAGCGAGAAATTACAGTATTCTGTTACCGGTAAAACTGAAATCCTGCTGCGGAAGATAGCTAGGCAAACGAACATGCTATGAAATTTTTCCGTCTTGATTTTGCTCATGGAGGCTGGCTTTAAGCGCCTTGAACAGAGCTGTCATTTTCTGCCACAGATTATTAATCTTCGTTTTCTCGGATGCACTGCACATCGTGAGGTCGTGGTTACGTTAGGACATGACTTTAAACCGAGGGTTACAAATGGTGTTGTCATCCGCAGTTCAGTCGCTGGTCACTTAAAATGGGCTGTCGACAGAGCGTCTCCCATTTCCTCCATTTCTCGCGGCGGCCGCTTCCAACATTGGCCCCTTTACACATTAGCAAAGGTTATACAGCTAGCAGCCGTGTTTGGGTGGTGTCTGTAACCGAGCGGCAGCCGGCAGCGGATGTGGAAACACTGTACCGCCAACTGACGGACGTCAACTATCAAGTAATTTTAATCAAACTACAAACGGCTCTGAGCACTATGTGACTTAACTTCTTAGGTCATCAGTCGCCTAGAACTTAGAACTAATTAAACCTAACTAACCTATGGACGTCACACACATCCATGCCCGAGGCAGGACTCGATCCTGCGACCGTAGCAGTCGCTCTGTTCCAGACTGCAGCGCCTAGAACCGCACGGCCACTCTGGCCGGCCAATCAAGCTACAGCCGAACGGCAGGTAAAGATGGACGACACTTGTATTCTCAAGACGATAAACTTAACAAACCTCTGTTGCGAACGTCTCTGATTCTGGACCAGCGTCTGAATTACCGTGATACCTCTATTCTTTCTACCGAGCGAGGTGGCGCAGTGGTTAGCACACTGGACTCGCATTCGGGAGGACGACGGTTCAATCCCGTCTCCGGCCATCCTGATTTAGGTTTTCCGTGATTTCCCTAAATCGCTTCAGGCAAATGCCGGGATGGTTCCTTTGAAAGGGCACGGCCGATTTCCTTCCCCATCCTTCCCTCACCCGAGCTTGCGCTCCGTCTCTAATGACCTCGTTGTCGACGGGACGTTAAACACTAATATCCTCCTCCTCCTCCTCTATTCTTTCTGACTTCTATTATCAAAGGAATGGTTAGATGCAGCTCTCCACGCTAGTCTATTCTTTGGAAGTCTCTTTATCTCTGCATGTTCACTGCAGTCTAAACCCATTTCAACTTGGTTTGTCAAGCCTTGGTCTCCCTCTACAATTTTTGGCTGCGCGGGGTAGCCGCGCGGTCTGAGGCTTCTTGTCACGGCCCGCGCGGCTCCCCCGTCGGAGATTCGACTCCTCCCTCGGGCATGGGTGTCTGTGTTGTCCATAGTGTAAGTTTGAGTTACGTTAAGTAGTGTGTAAGCTTACAGACTGATGACCTAAGCATTTGGTCCCATAACATCTTACCACAAATTTACAATTTACAATTTTTGCTTCCCACACGTCCCTCCACTGCCAAAGTGACGTTGGGTCCTATTTTCTTTTAATCAAGTTGGGCCCCAAATTTCCTTTCTCCTCAGTTCCATTGAGTATGCCATCATCAGCTATCCAATCTACCAACTCACCTTCAGCATCCTCCTGTAACACTGTATTTCAAAACTTTGTTTTCTTTTCCATTATGGTGTGAGTTGTTCATAATCCAGATTTAGCTTCTGTACAAGGCCTAAACAAACACCTTCGCTAAAGACTTTCTAACACTTGAATTTTTATTACATGTAAAACATTTATCTTTTCTGAACGCTTTTCTTTCTATTGGCAGTCTCCATTAAGTAGCCTCTTTATTTCAGCCATGATCAGTTATTTTATTGCCCCAATGTCAAACCGCACCTACTACTTTTACTGTCTCATTTTCTGGTATAATTCTGTCTTTATCATCCTATTTAACTTTACAACATTCACTTACCTTTGTTTGGTTTCTGTTGACGTTCAAATGGTTCAAATGGCTCTGAGCATTGTGGGACTTAACTGCTGTGGTCATCAGTCTCCTAGAACTTAGAACTACTTAAACCTAACTAAGGTAAGGACATCACACACATTTATGCCCGAGGCAGGATACGAACCTGCGACCGTAGCGGTCGAGCGGTTCCAGAGTGTTGACGTTCATCTGGTAACTTCTTTACAAAACACTGTCCTTGCTGTTCAACACGTCTCCAAAGTATTTCGACCTCACTGCTAGACTTACAGTTTCACTAGCATAGATTAAAGTTGTTATTTCTTGTCCCTGAATATTAATTCCTTTTCGAAAGCTCTCTTCTACGACTTGCTCAGTGTACAGCTTGAATAACATCAGTGATAGGCCACATCCCTTTCTCACTCCTTGCTCCACTATCGCCCCATTTTCATGTCCTTAGACTCTCACACAACTTGCAGATATCCGTTTTCTCCGGCATTTTATCCCCGTAACTTCCAAACACAAAGAAAGTGTATTATGGTATGCCAACAGCCTTGCCACAGTGGTAACACCGGTTCCTGCCAGATCGTTTTAGTTCCCTCGGGCTTGGCTAGCACTTAGATGGGTGACCGAACAGTTATGCCAACAGCTGGTGGCATCCGGGATGCACTAAGCCCTTGACAGGCCAATTCATGAGCTAACTGATTGAGAAGTAGCGGCTCAGGTCACGACGGACGAGAGAGCGGTATGCTGACCACAGTATTCGTATGCAATGCCGCCTGTCTGTCGAGGATGACACGGCGGTCGGTCGGTACCATTGGACCTGTCGAGGACTGTTCCGACGGGAGTTATATCATGTTAGACAGTAATGTGAACCAAAGTGCCACACTTAGTGGTTTCCGTATTAGAACTTCCGTGCTATGTAAGTATACCGTTTCAAGGTAAAGGAGCACTAAACAGACACTAAATGACAGAAAAAGTTAAACAACTGAAAGGGATGGTCAAATGTAAATGCAATATTTTACATGTACATACCATCAGTGGATGTATAAATTATTGCAGTTGCAATGATCTGTGATTAGTAGGAGGGTCACCAGAGTCTATTAGTATTATAATGACCTGTCATATACTCTGTCCTGGATACCCACCCTCTTAGCTGAGCAGTCAGGGCCTGTGACTCCCATGCAGTGGGCCCGAGTTCGATTCCCGGTCCCTTCGGAGGCTTTCTTCACTCGGGGATTGAGTGTTATGTTGACCTAATCGTCATTTCATCACCATGGAAACGCAAGTCGCCTACTGTGGCGTCAACTGAAAAGACTTGCAGTTCGACGTCCGAACTTCCCCAGGTGGCGACTCCCGGCCATCGATACCATACGATCATTTCATTTCATTCCAGTCCTATATGCGTGTGTGTGTGTGTGTGTGTGTGTGTGTGTGTGTGTGTAACCAGCGTGCACTGCATCAGACAGTTCAGCCGTCCTCACACGGGACGAGTTAGTTAACGCTGACGTGGAACTGTATGAGTTTTGTAGTGTCACTTGGTAGTGTTTCACATTGGGTAGCCATTTTCTCACGTTAAACATAAAATAACTTCTGTAGTATTTCGGCAATATGACATGTAAAGCAGAACCAATAAGAAGCAAGAATACTATCTACGTCACAAGCAGAACTTGGAAGACGCCATATTCCATTTACGGTTTTCAGTTGAGTATCGTATTTGGTAAGTTTTATAATATAACTTACACCCTACGAATATAGGCTGTCTCTAAGCAACAGCACACTGAGGTTCTCTTGGAAGAAGCGTCGCTATTGGTACGATTTGTTGTAATAAAATGACGAGAAACGCCCTATTTGTGGTTAAAGAATTTTAGTCTTAGGTTATTTGCGTGTTATAACTCGCGTTTTATGGAAGTACGCCGTTTTAAGGCGACGGCACAATGAATATTCACAAATGACGTGTCGTTGGTAGGATTTTTTGTAAGTAAATGTCAGTTAGTAACATACTGGAGATTAAAGCCTTCAGAAGATCGTAACATAAAATACAAGCTCTTGCGTTCCGGAACTTCAGTGTAGCACAGCTGGATGAGGTGCCGAGTCACAGGACAATATGTAGCGAATTCGACTCTCGCTGCTTCCAGTTTTTTAAAAATTGTTTTATGTTTCTAATAGCTTGTGGGATTTGTTATTATATTAATAGAAATAATTTCTGTAATTTTCAGTGTTATGTATTATGTGTATATAAGTCCGCTTTCTCTCTCAGTAGTGAGTTTGTACAATTTTAAGTTTTATTAGCTGTGTTGTTAGCACGTTGTAAGTGTCGCCACCGGCGCCAACCTTGTGCGAATGCTCTGAAAAGCTAATCATTTGCATATCAGAGCATATTCTTCCTGTCGATTACATTTCGCGTATGTAGCACGTCATCTTCGTGGTGTAGCAATTCTAATGGACAATAGTGTAAATACACGATGCCCTCACAGGAGTATTACTCAGTAATTAATAAGTCCTCGCCGTAATTTAGTAAAATATCACATTCTTTCATAATTTATAGTACATATATCATCTCCTCTGTGTTCGCAAATCGCTTGCAGAATATCGGCATTTGAATCACTTGGAATCAAGCGTTCTTTACTCCACCATTATTCACTAAATGTTTGCCCTGAGTAGTTTAAAATACTCATCTTCTTACGTTCGATTTTCAGAAAATCTGACGCCAACCCTCTTTTCCTGTTTCTCCCTCCTTCCACTTTCATTCAACTACTGGTTCCTCTGATTTTACATAGATATTAAATCTGGAAATACGAGCAGCACACACACAACAGAAAATATACATGTACAACACTTTTATACACACACACACACACACACACACACACATATATATATATATATATATATATATATATATATATATATATATATATATATATTTTATGAATCAATTTGGGAGGAGAACTTGCGACCCAGCGTTAAAGGGAGTGTAACTGATCGTTGAACATTTTCCCAATGAATTCAGCAAGGGAGTTCAACTAGCATGTTTGACTCAGACTCCAGCACATATCGTGCAAAAGGTGACCATCTTAACCCGAGCGACCGAGTGGATATTCGGTAACCAACTTTAGCAAGCAGTTCGGTCGGTGAGGCAATCACTGTTGGAATCTCCAAGTATCACGAGCTTGACTACTTTTGTCAGTTTGGAATATTACATGGCCGAAGTCAACAGTGTTTCAGTTGTTGGAAGCAAACTGGCAAATGCTACGACCCCAAGTGGTAACAAATCCGCTTTCCTGTCGAGGGATGCAAGTAGGCTCTTGGATTCGGAGAAACCTGCAGCAATATATTTGGAGATATCGGAGGCTCCTAGACACAGAACTAACCACGAACAACGGAATTTCTTTGTAACCTTCAACGTGAACCCACTCCTAAAACGCGGCAAACTGAAATGTCTTACCAACGTGTTTTTACGACATCAAATCCTAATAGCAGCAATTTGGGAAACAATATTTGCTGATGAACACTCCTTCGAGCCTCAGCGTTATAGGCTCCTCAAAGGGAACATGCGAAGAGCTTAGTGAGAAATATCCTTCATCTTGGTTCAGAGTTTATTGTCGATAAGAGGTTCCTAAATTATGTCACAGACTTTTCTCCCCTAACAGCAGATTCTCATCCTCAGATTCTGAAGCATCAACAGAACTTACAAAATTTTGAATGTGCATGCTCCAATCAGCCAGGCAAACAAGAAAGGCCTAGAAGGAAAAGATGAATTCTTGAAGGACTGGAAGAACTTATCTGTAAGAATCCTGACAAGCATGCTCTCGTCCGATTCGGAGATTTCTGCGCATAAGTTGGTAAATAACGCAGCTTCCAAAAATAGTTGGAGAATATATATATATATATATATATATATATATATATATATATATATATATAATTTTCAACTGTGTGTGAAATGTTATGGGACTTAACTGCTAAGGTCATCAGTTCTTACACACTACTTAACCTAAATTATCCTACGAACAAACACACACACACACCCATGCCCGAGAGAGGACTCGAACCTCCGCCGGGACCAGCCGCACGGTCCATGACTGCAGCGCCCCTGACCGCTCGGCTAATCCCGCGCGGCTGGAGAATGTCCTCTCACAGCATAACAAACAGAAATGAGGGGAGGCTCATAGAACTAATACTTCCCGTGGAAACAGAAAACTTGGACGTGCACAAACCCCACCCTTGGTGAGTTCCACATAGATCATATGGGCATCACAAAACGTCGAAGTTCTGCGAGGAGCAAATCTCGAGTCACGTCACTTTCAAAGTCATTGTTAAGCTTCTTCCAAGGAATGCTAGAAGGGTTCCACGAAGAAAAACCAGCAGATTCGGTACAGACGTATCTAGGAAACAGACCACCCAGAAGGTGGAGTCCTGAAGCCAGATTATTGGCAGAAACTGAAGAAGCGCTAGTGAAATCTGGTAACAAAACAACCCTACTAAAAATACAAAAGAAACATCCACGGTGGACATTCTAGTGTAATGAGGTTTTGAGGCAAAGGCAGCTTGCGAGACAGAAATGGATTGTAACGTAGAACGAAGATAACTGGACGACATTCCTGGACGTGAAAAAAATACTCTGCTAAAACTATATGAGGGATAAAACGTGGTTTTGGCAAGAACTGCCCGCTACAGATTGACGGAGCAAAATTTTCAAAAGAGGCTCAGCAAATAGACTCCCTCAAGTCCACAATACTAGGGCCCCGACAGCAACGTTGCTTGCGACAACAGGGGTAGCTGCCATAGCTTGGCAAGTCCTCTCGATTTACTCCTCAGTTGCGTTGCTCCAAAATCAAGTTTCAAGCTCGATAACAGCGCACTCACCCATCCTGATTCATCACCTCCCACAAGAGAAGAATTTAAACAGACCATACTTTCACTAAAAGACAAGACACCAGATTTGAGGACTCGATAACAGCCGAAATGTGGAAGATTGAAGGAACACAAGACGTCCGACAAACTAACGGAGGCAATCCGCAACATCTGGGAAACAGAGCTGGCTGATGCTCTGCACTGATCCGCTCATTTCGCAAAAAGAAAAAAGTGACACAAGGGATGTAAACAATTCTCATGGCATCTTTTTCTGCTTGTAACCTACAAGATTCTTTCAAAAGCGCTCCGACTAGAGCAGAGAGACAGATGGAGTCACAGCTGTCAGAGTACCAAGAAGGATCAGGAAATGTTCATGTACCGATCGTAAGTGTCTTCCTTCTTACCTGAAATGTACAATTGAGAAAAGCTCGTGGTTCATGTTACTAAGTTAGTCTCGAAATCCTCAAAGGGGGAGATAACATTACAAAGACTATCCGACGGACTTATTGCCGCGACGTCCAAGTTGTAGTTTATGGAAGAGATCTCAGACTCTTTTGCAGCGAGTTTTGGGATTTTTCAAGGAGACGGTATCACGCTTCTAATTTTTACTTGTATGCTTCAAAAATGATCTGCGAGCGACGAAAAAAAGAGTGACAAAGGCAAAAAGAATAAAAAAATAAAAATGGAGATAGGCTAGACTACGAAAACATGAATTTGTGCAGTGGATTGCCTGGCTCTTACATACAGGTTAACAATTATTGAACTACACGAAAAAAAGTAAATTAATTACAAACTACGGCGTACAAACACTCTATTCCACATGTAAACGCCACTAGAGATATTCGGATTTATGTTATGACTTGTTCGATATGCCTGCCATCATTGACGATGATGTGGTGCAGACGAATAGCGAAATTCTGCGTGACGCTGAAGTGTCTGAACATCGATGCTCTCGATGACCTTCTGAATGGGTGTTTTCAGCTCAGCAATGGTTTTGGGGTTATTGCTGTACACTTTGTTTTTAATATAGCGCCACAAAAAGGAGTCGCATGTGTTCAGATCTGGAAAATATGGCCGCCAATCGAGGACCATGCCAGTGACCTTTGCGCACCCCACATCCCAAAGCCAGAATGCTGTGCCCAGAGTGTTCCTCCAGGACATCAGACACTCTCCTACTTCGATGGTGTCCAGCTCCTTCTTGCATCAACAACATCTTGTCGGAATCAGGGCCAGTCTGGATAATGGGGATGAAGTCATCTTCCAAAACCTTCACGTGCCGTTCGGTATTCACCGTGCCATTGAGGAATATCGCGCTGATTATTCCTTGACTGGACACTGCGCACCACAGAGTCACCCTGAAGACACTTCTCTACTACGAAATGCGGATTCTCAGGCCTTCAAGTGCGTCAATTTTGCATATTAACGAAATGAAAGCGGGCTTCGTCGCTAAACCAAACCACGCATGCGGATACTAGTTCCCACCATGCCCTGGTGCCAACTGTGAAGTTTGAACTTCCTAACTCAAGCCGTTCAAAAGTTCTGACGATTTTATTTAATATAGTTCAATACACCCTATATGACATACCAGTACTTTCTAATTCGCTAGACATATCTATAGAACAAATCAACAAACTCAGGGCACAAGCACCAGTGACGGGACTCTAGATATCCTTCGATAAAACTGAATTTATTATAAGCATCACGTCACCACCGAGACTACTAGAGACAGAAGAAGGGGAAATCAAGCGGACGGAGAAGTTTAAATACGTATCTAGGATAATGGATAGAGATAAACACCACCGAGAAAGTAAGCTTTGCAACAAAGATCGCAGAAATGGAAACAGCATGTCAGCTAAACAAGAGTGTCTACAAGAAAAGGACAGTATCAGTTAATGGCATGATATGGCATTACTGAATAGTAATACGGCTGTAGGCCATATATGCTGCAAAAAGTCTTGATATGAACAGAAAAGCTCTGATTGAAAAATTAGAAACAAGAAAAAGATGTCTTGGGAGAACTCCTTGGCCAAGTGAGAGAAACTGGTGAATTCAGGAAAAGATACAACCAAGAACTCGGTACACATGTACAAAAGATCGCAGACACCATTCATAGGAGGAGGATTTTTCTGGACTGCCACATTGTCCGTGTGAGTCTTACAACGTTGAACAATAGGGGAACAAAAGTCTGCGACAGAATCTATGAACCTGTTGTAGACACTACCCTGAATAAAGATTAGAGATGGTTCTCACCACGTGCTTGCTAGGTTAGCTTTGAGGATTCTAAAAGCCTGAGATTCAAAGGTACGTACATCAGTAAATCTTGTTTCCTAGGATTTGATATGAAAATACGTCGCTGAGATGTTTAAGTTTGCGTTTTAGGAGTGAGTTCACGTTGAATGGCTCGTGAGAACGCTGGGATAAAGTTAAGGCCCAGGCGAAAGGAAAAGTGTTATTGAAATAGTCTAACTGCTGAAAGGTATGCGGACACCTGTTAGATGACAGTAATAAGGGTTGTGTCCACCCTTTACCTCTACGGCGGCTTTGTCTCTGCTGGGGACACGTTTGGTGAGGTGTCTGAACGTACCCCATTCTTCCTCAAGAGCCGACACCAGGGGAGGTAGTGATGTTAGGCGCTGTGGTCTGCAGTGAAGTGAATGTTCTGACTCATCCCAAAGGTGTTCAGTTTGCTTCAGGTCTGGAATATGGACAGACCAGCCCACTTCGGAAATCTTGTTCACGTATCATTGCGTCACAGGTGCTCCTTTACGACAGGATGCATTTCAAGCCAATACAGTCATCGTCGCCAAACTGTTGGTGCATTGCACACAGTACACAGCGTTGCAGAATGTGTTTATATCTGTCCGCATTTAGCGTTTTCTTAACCAGAATAAGAGGAGCACACCCTAACCACGTACCGTACATAGTAACACTACCACCGCCATAATTCGCTGCTGGCGCTACACACGGTGGCATGTAAAGTTCTGCTGGTATTCACCAGACGCAAACCCTTCCGTCGAATTGCCACATGGTATGGCGTGCTTCGTCACTCCAAGTCACTCGGGTCCAGTCATCCACTGTCCAGTTGAGTCGCCCTGACATCACCTCAAACGTCGATTGGCTTTCACTACAGCTGTGTGTGTGGCTTATGAGGAGCTGCTCGACCAATGACCCCATCCTTTTTAATTCCTTACGCACAATCATTAGGCTACTTAGAGTGGCGGAAGCCTATCATTATTCATTCGCGTTTCCACTGCACAAGCAGATCACTAACAGTCAACCTGAGCAGCTTTGTTAGGGTTGAAATTTTAATAGTGTCCAATGACTAGACCACGTTCGAAGTCACTGAGCTGTCCTCACCGACCTATTCTCCTGTTACTGCGTCTCTGCTGACAACACACTAATCCCTGCGTCTTTTTATTCCAGCGAATCCGCATCTATTTATATCAGAGTCCGCCCCGGTAGCTGAGTGGTCAGCGTGACAGACTGTCAATCCTAAGGGCCCGGGTTCGATTCCCGGCTGGGTCGGAGATTTTCTCCGCTCAGGGACTGGGTGTTGTGTTGTCCTAATCATCATCATTTCATCCCCATCGACGCGCAGGTCGCCGAAGTGGCGTCAAATCGAAAGACCTGCACCAGGCGAACGGTCTACCCGACGGGAGGCCCTAGCCACACGACATTTCCATTTTTTTTTTATATCAGAGGGTCAGCCTCTCGTGACATCTGTTGGTCAATTCTGCATTACAAAGGGGCGTAACGATGTTTTTGATCCGATAGTGTAGCTTGGTCAGGAGATGGACCGATACCAGAAGCCTAAAAAAGACGTCGTAAAAAATTCCATCTCAAAATACTCCAAGTCCACTTTTATGAATGAATACGAGATGTGTGAGAAAACTAATGAGACTGACAACACTGCGAGCGATCTGCCAACGATGTGTTGTCCTGCTTATGTAGACCGGTGTGTTCATCCCCTCCAGATGCTGAGTCAGAGCTTGACCTCAGTACAGGCATGGCTTTTGAGAGCGCCATCAGCGAAGTTGTGTTTTTGTTGTGTGTTACAAAAATGGAACAGCGGAATTTAGAGCAACGTTATGCCAAGAAGTTTTGTGTTAAACTTGTAGAATCTGCGAGTGTGGCTTTGACAAGTTGAAACAGGCCTATGGGGAACATTTCTTATCAATAACACAGGTTTTTCGCTAGACAAATCATGTTTGGAAGGTCGCGAACACGTTGATAATGAAGCTCCCTGAGGAACACCTTCGACTTCAAAAACCGACGAAAACATGGAACGTGTATGTGCTCTTGTGAGATCGGACTGATGTTGTAAGTAGGCTGTTTATGTTTTCTCTATGTAAGTAGGCTGTTTATGTTTTCTTATTGGCAACGTTACGTAGCGCTCAATATGAAAATCACTGGCTGTGCTGTGTGCAGTCTGTGGCTAGTTTGCATTGTTGTCTGCCATTGTAGTGTTGGGCAGCGGCAGCTGGCTGTGAACAGCGCGTAGCGTTGCGCAGGTGGAGGTGAGCCGCCAGCAGTGGTGGATGTGGGGAGAGAGATGGCGGAGGTTTGCAATTTGTCATGAACTGATATATATATTATGACTTGTGATGATATTAAGGTAAATACATTGTTTGCTCTCTATTAATATCTTTCATTTGCTAACTACCCCTATCAGTAGTTAGTGCCTTCAGTAGTTTGAATCTTTTATTTAGCTGGCAGTAGTGGCGCTCGCTGTATTGCAGTAGCTTGAGCAGCGAAGATTTTTGTGAGGTAAGTGATTTGTGAAAGGTATAGTTTAATGTTAGTCAGGGCCATTCTTTTGCAGGGATCTTTGATAGTCAGATTGCGTTGCGCTAAAAATATTTTGTGTCAGTTTAAGGACAGTCGTGTATAAATTGTTCAAAGGGGACATTTCAATGTTTATCAGTAGGGGTGATGGGTGATCCGTTTAACTTAAAAGCTTTCATCGTACATCAAATTTTGACTTAAGTGTTGCACATGCGAAAGTTTTGTGCCGAAATGGCGCAGAAAAACCTCACAACTGAGCTTGAGGACTGTCGAAGAAAGGTGTGCGTTGATCGTCTTTAGAGGATTGCAATGGCCACTTGCAGTTCAGTTGTGGTGAATTCTGGATTTTTGAGTACGATCTGAGACAAAGCGGCAAAGGGAGGAGAGGCAGACTGACGCATCTCCTCGACCCGCAAAAGCTCGAATGAGCGAATCAAAGATCATAACAAAGCACATCTGCCTTTTTAACAGTAGGGTTATTGTGCACAAAGAATTTGTTCCTCTAGGATAAGCTGTCATCCAAGTGTTCTACAAAGATGTCATTGAAAGGCTCAGAAAAAAAGGGTGAATCGCCCGCGCGGTCTGGGGCACCTTGACGCAGTTCGAACGGCTCCCCCGTCGGAGGTACGAGTCCTCGCTAGGGCATGGGTGTGTGCGTACTGTCCTTAGCTTAAGTTAGTTTAAGTTAGATTAAATAGTGTGTAGCCCTAGGGATCGATGATCTCAGCAGTTTGGTCCCCTAGGAACTTACCATAAATTTCCAAAAAAAAAAAAAAGGGTGAATCGAGTGAGACCAGACGTTGCAGACGAGTGGATGCTGCATGATGACAGCGCCCCTTGTCACACGGCCACTTCCATCACGGAATTTTTGACCTCAAAAGCCATTCTTGTTGTTCCACATTCCGCCTTTTCAGCCGATCTGAGTCCTTGCGACCTTTTTCTTTTCTCGGAATTGAAAAATGTCTTAAACGACTTCGTTTTAGGACTCTAGAGAACAGTCTAAAGAATGTGCTAAAGGACGTGCCCGTTCAAGCCCTTAAGCACTGCTGTCAAGGCCGGGAGCAATGACTCTGCTGGTGCACAGCTGCCGAAGGGAACTACACTACTGCCCATTAAAATTGCTATACCATGAAGATAACGTGCTACAGACGCGAAATTTAACCGACAGGAAGAAGATGCTGTGATATGCAAATGATTAGCTTTTCAGAGCATTCACACAAGGTTGGCGCCGGTGGCGACACCTACAACGTGCTGACATGAGGAAAGTTTCCAACCGATTTCTCTTACACAAACAGCAGTTGACCGGCGTTGCCTGGTGAAACGCTGTTGTGACGCCTCGTGTAAGGAGGAGAAATGCGTACCATCACGTTTCCGACTTTGAGAAAGGTCCTATTGTAGCCTATCGCGATTACGGTTTGTCGTATCGCTATATTGGTACTCGAATTGGTCGGGATCCAATGACTGTTAGCAGAATATGGAATCGGTGGGCTCAGGAGGGTAATACGCCGTGCTGGATCCCAACGGCCTCGTATCACTAGCAGTCGAGATGACAGGCATCTTATCGGCATGGCTGTAACGGATCGTGCAGCCACGTCTCGATCCCTGAGTCAACAGATGTGGACGTTTGCAAGACAACAAACATCTGCACGAACAGTTCAACGACGTTTGCAGCAATGTGGACTACCAGCTCGGAGACCATGGCTGCGGTTACCCCTGAAGCTGCATCACAGACGGGAGCGCCTGCGAAGGTGTACTCAACGACGGTTCCAGGTACACGAATGGCAGAACGTCATTTTTTCGGACGAATCCAAGTTCTGTTTACAGCATCATGATGGTCGCATCCGTGTTTGGCGACATCGCGGTGAACGCACATTGGAAGCATATATTTGTCATCGCCATACTGGCGTATCACCCGGCGTGATGGTATGGGGTGCCATTGGTTACACGTCTCGGTCACCTCTTGTTCGCATTGACGGCACTTTGAACAGTGGACGTTACATTTCGTATGTGTTACGACCCGTGGCTCTACCCTTTTTTCTGTCCCTGCGAAAGCCTACATTTCTGCAGGATAATGTACGAGCGCATGTTGCAGTTCCTGTACGGGTCTTTCTGGATACAGAAAATGTTCGACTGCTGCCCCGGCCAGCACATTCTCCAGATCTCTCACCAATTGAAACGTCTGGTCAATGGTGGCCGAGCAACTGGCTCGTCACAATACGCCAGTCACTACTCTCGAAGAACTGTGGTATCGTGTTGAAGCTGCATGGACAGCTGTACCTGTACACGCCATCCAAGCTCTGTTTGACTCAATGCCCAGGCGTATCAAGGCCGTTTTTACGGCCTGAGGTGGTTGTTCTGGATACTGATTTCTCAGGATCTATGCACCCAAATTGCGTCACAATGTAATCAGACGTCAGTTGTAGTATAACATATTTGTCCAATGAATACCCGTTTGTCATCTGCATTTCTTCTTGGTGCAGCAATTTTAATGGCCAGTAATGTACTTCCAAGGGGACAATATTGTTGTTTGAAAAAAAATTAAAACTTTGGTAGATAAAAAATCAGTCTCGTTACTTTTCTCCCACTCCTCGTAATGGTCAAATGATGGAAACAAATTAAATGGAATCTCGTGACCACGAGTCAAACGATATGAGGAAGAAGGAGGACTGTAAAATGTCTCGGACGAGATGTAGTAGATGAAGAAGGCGTGCTGGTTAACACGAGTGCCGGGTGGAGGGCTGTTCCCGGTCGCAGACGTTTCTCCGGCCCCACACCGCGGTCCCCCGCAGCCCACGCGGCAGGATGGGGGGGGGGGGGGGGGGGATGCTCTCTCGCGTGGTGCCGGCCGCCGCCCTGAGCGGCTCTCGGCGGACGCCCTGCGCGCCGCGTGGGGGGTGCGGCACCCCCGACCCCTCGGCGGCTATTTGCTCGCCGCAGAAGCCAAAGGGTTGAGGGCGCTTAGTTAAACATCGTTAATTTCGGCCCCGGATATCAATTAGTGCAGCCTGGCCGCGCGCATTGTGGCGCCTCGTCCCACTCGACCCGCGCGCTGCTCCACCCCCGCCACCCTACCACCCCATCACCCCACCGCCCTGCAGCTCCGGCAATAAAGCCGCCGCTGCCAGCCAGAGGTCACGCCACGCACTCGGCTGCCCGGCAGTGGCGCCTCAGCCCCGACACCTCTCTGCCCTCTGAACGCGCCACGGCTTCGTGTTCGTTGTGGAACAAAAACTTTTCGCCGACGTTTGCGGTAGATATCTTCAGACACTTATAGCAGCCTCTAAACTTCCGTTGCAGCGTATCATTTCCTCGCCGTGATAGTCGGTTCGTGCTGGTCTCTACTGTGAACTTGCAACGGGACATCCTTCTTTAGCATTACTTTCCTCAACAGTAGTTCTCGATGCCAGTATTATTTTTCGAATTTTGGACAAGTTAGTATTATCTCAGCTGCTTTTTGGAAAACTTTCATCTAATTTTATACACAGTATGTTATATTTCAAGCAAAAATTTATGAAAATGAATTACTTTATAAACTGTTTCAGTCTCGATATTATAATCGATAAGCAGAAGTTCTGAACGTTCAAATGGTTCAAATCACTCTGAGCACTATGGGACTTAACTTTTGAGGTCATCAATCCCCTAGAACTTAGAACTACTTAAACCTAACTAACCTAAGGAAATCACACACACCCATGCCCGAGGCGCGATTCGAACCTGCGACCGTAGCGGTCGCGCGGTTCCAGACTGTAGCGCCTAGAACCGCTCGGCTACACCAGCCGGCTCTGAATGTACAGTTAAAATTATCATTTTAGAAATATTTGAAATTAGGAACTATTGACACATTAAAATTTCTATTATTAATTACCAATACTGTACTGGCTACTATGTTTATTTCTGTATTCATTTATGAAATAATAATCGAAAGTAATAATGCAACAGAAACCTGTAGAAATTCATTTGTTAAGAAAAATTGTAAACCCTATGGAATACAGTTATTTCCGCAGAGTGTGAGAGTCTTAAACATGCCTCTGGTATGATCGGACGTATTTTGTATTTTTTAATGTAATTACGCCTTTGTTAGTGTGAAAAATCAAAAGGTTGCATGATACACTTAAACGTGAAAAAAATATGTTTACGTAAAAACGAAAATGTTACAACAATCTTCAAATTTATTTAGATGGATCAAACCGTGAAGACCTAAAATGTGACATTTTCAGGTTAAAGAATCACATCCCTAGACAAGAAGAACTGGAGCCAGCTCTCCATGACAAGCTAAGTAAACTAGAAAGTTTATTGTAATCTTAGCTCCTCTCAAATCTTCACAAAAGACTAATGTGGACAATACAAGGAATCAGAAAGGAGGAGGGAGATTACGAACTCCACGGCCAGTTTCCGATGATTGTTGGACAGGGCCTGTTCTCCTGCTGGACTGGTCTTTCCGTAATCTGTATGAACGAGTAAACCGGAGAAATTAGAGCTAATATCCTGATTTATTATCAGTCTCTAACTACATTCCCCTATAAACTGGAAGTGGTGAACTGTGTAGAAAATGGGCGTGGATATTAAAACGCCAATTAACCCGTTTTTTAGAAAGGCCAATTAACCCATTTTTGTTCTACGTAGTTACCCTCCTGTCTGTTACTCTAAAATAAACGGTATTTATACCAAAATTGATATAGTCAATGTTTAATTCACGCTTTATTCGAAAATTGCTGCTTGGTATAGTGCAACAGATGGAGGTGTTGTAGTAAAAATTAAGGAAGAAAATGCCGTTTACCATATAGTGCTAGAAAATGCAGTTTTTTCAAGAGACGGTAAAATTAAAAAGAAAAAAGATGTCAGACATCACTTCAATACTTCGTCGAACTTCTGCAAAACATTTTTCTGCTATTACCCAACAACTTTTGCGTTTATCAGTTACAACACTAAACTCTTGTCTTTGATCATTAGGAAGAACGTTCTATTGGGTAAAAAATTACAGCAATAATTACGTAGATTTCTTTTCGTTTGTGCATGTAAACCGTGATTGCATTAAAAGTAATTGTTTTGCTTACATAAAAGCACAGAAATTATGTGAGCAGCTTTTGGTTTACTTACAAAACGCACTTTATATTCTGTAACGATATAAAATACGCAGTTGACTCAATGTGAAAGACGTGTAGTTCTAATTAAGTGAAAAACAAACAAAGAAAATAAAAATAGAAGTAGTTGCCTCTCAGTCCCTATCTTAGACATTCATTTATGTCTTTTTTCGTACCAATGCTACAAATACTACCGGTAGTCTTACCATTTGCTGCGTTATTTACGTACTGTATCAAGGATGCCGAATCGTAGTTTTGGTAGAACCCAACTGTATGTGTAGATCAGCTGCCGTCTGTTGTCGCACCCATGATCACACTGCGAACTAAGTTGCCCGATATGCCGGTGCATTAACGCGAATGGTGTACTACTCACAACCACACAACACGACGTAAGAACGATGTTTGTAAACATATCCTAACCGACAGGGCAAGGACCGGAGATGCGAATCACCCTTCGTCAGTGACAACTATTTTTTTAAGCCCGACAGGAAAGGCTGCTGTCAGTGGATGCAGGATCCATATCAACCTACACTCACGTTCAGAAAAAAAAAACAGAATACCTTGAACGACTAGAAACAGAACCTTCATATTCATGGGACATGTACGTTAGTACGTTCTGCAGAAATGATTAGCATTTCAGTCGCCGCGGTTCAGCACGGGTCCTCTTGCCTAATAGCAACAGGGTCCGCCATGGGGCCTGATAACTTGTTCCACGCGTGATGGCATCGACGCATATAAAGTGTAGTGGCGTCGCGTGTTATAGCCGTCCGTGCTGCATCCACCTCGTTCCCAAGTTCGTCTGTGGTGGTTGGCATTGGCTCACAGCGCTGCGCCCGTCGTATCACCATCTCCCACACATTGTCGATTGACGACAAGTCCGGTGATATCGCAAAACGCTGACATCCTGTGACACCAAGAAGGCTCGTGTTCGACCAGTGCTTGTGCACTGCCTTGCCGAAAAAATGGCGTCTGGGGTGTTATGCAGAAAGGGTATGCCCACGGGTCGCAGGGTGTTATTCAGGTAGGTCACACTGGTCACAGTGCCCTGGAAACGCACCAACTGTGATTTGTAGCTGTACCCAATAGCACGCCACCCCATAAGGCCTTGAGCTGGCGCTCCTCGTGTCCGTGGCGAATCAAAATGCGGCATTCTTTTTCAAACAAACAGAACGCGGAAAAAATGTTCAAATGTGTGTGAAATCTTATGGGACTTAACTGCTAAGGTCATCAGTCACCAAGCTTACACACTACTTAACATGAATTATCCTAAGGACAAACACAGACACCCATGCCCGAGGGAGGACTCGAACCTCCGCCGGGACCAGCCTCACAGTCCATGACTGCAGCGCCCTAGATCGCACGGCTAATCCCGGGCGGCACAGAACGTGGATTCGTCCCAGTGACGTCGTTGCATACACCACTGCTGTCTAGCATGTTTCTGCACATTCGTCAAAGATAGCCTGAGAAGGGGACGATGTGCACGTAAGCCATACAGTAATAAACGGCGATGGACTTTCACCGCTGATAGTGTACGATGTGTCACGCTGTTCCACTGTTTCACAAGAGCCGAGGAGGATGCAGATGTGTCCTGCAACGCCATTAGTATGAGGTGTCGGGGGGATGGTTTAAGTGGTGTGACCTCACACATTTTGTCGCATTCTGTGGCCTTTCCTAAACCACTCCGCACACACTCGTTACACTACCGAAACACTTCGTTCCAAACGAGCAGCAATTTTCCGGATGAGTGGATCACATTCTCTTATGCCAGTAATGCGCCCTCTTTCAGACGCACTGATTTGACGGTACGGGCCGGCCGCAGTGGCCGATCAGTTCTAGGCGCTTCAGTCCGGAACCACGCGGCTGCTGCGGTCGCAGGTTCGAATCCTGCCTCGGGCATGGATGTGTGTGATGTCCTTAGGTTAGTTAGGTTTAAGTAGTTCTAAGTTCTAGGGGACTGATGACCTCAGCAGTTAACTCCCATAGTGCTCAGAGCCATTTGAAACATTTTTTTGACGGTACGGTTCGCGCATACGTCTGCGAGGCATCCTACACTCCTGCTCAAGTTACACCGATCCATTACCTTCGGTTTACGGGTACAACGAGAGCCGCAGGTACTTGTTCACGGTAGCTGGTGTTGCGCCGCGTAGCGATACGGTTCAAACGCTAATCATTTCTGCTGAACATACTATTGTACATGTCCTGTGAATATGAACGTCCTATCTCTAGTCGTTCAAGATGTTCTGTTTTTTCTGAACTCGAATGTATTTCCGAGTGAACATTGCGCAGGGAACTGTGTACAATGGACAGTTAAAATCAACTATCCTCAAAAGGCTTTTGATCACAGCTGGGCATTAAGACGCACGCCTTCAGTGGGCCAAACAACATAGAAACTAGACAATAGCTGACTGGAGGCGTATAATCGGGTCCGACGAGCAGCGATTTTTCTTCTTTGCAAACGAGGCCAAGTGTCGACTGCACCGACGTCCAGATGAAGTGTTCACACCTGTTCATAAGGAAACTTTGTAAAGCCCCGACGGGAAGCGGCAGTTGGATGTTGAACGCTGTTGGGCGGAGCAGGAAATGACCAACTAAAGCGCCTCCATTCTGCTTCCTACCGAGAGCGGCCCACGAGAAGTACGGGTGCCCCAACTAACTTGTGACGTCACATTAGTCGACTTTCCGCCACACTTCGCGAGCGCTCGGCTCCGTGCAGGGCCCATGGGAAGTCAATATGTAGTTAGAAAAAGGTAACCCTCAGGGTTTTAACCTTGTTGTGTGCTATCGCGAACTTACGTGCATTTTAACGCGCAATCAATAACTTACTAAACTTGTCTGAAGTAGTTATTTGCTCCCCGCCGGAGACGGCTGCTGGCATTTGTAAAACCTGCAGTGTCACCTGCTGTGAGGTAAGCACCGCGGCCTGTCTTTCTCGTGGGCCTCGCTACCAAGGGCGAGCTCGTCGGTGTCCCTGCTGTGGCCTGTTGGTCGTCTCTAATAGCGGATCGGCATGTCTTGATTTTGCTCGCACCCTCCCAGAAGTGCTCTGTACAACCGAAATTTCACTTAGAATTACAGTGTGTCATTTTTCGGTCGGCACAACTCTGTTCAGTTCAGCAGAATCGTGATCTCAGCACTGTTTACCCTTCGCTATTTGTTCGTAATATGAAGAACGATCAGAGGTCCAGTGGATGTTAGCACAAAAAGATGGAGTGTGCTATCTATCGTCATAAGCCTTTAAAAATGATTGGAAATGACAGAAGATGGGGACGAGAATTTTCAGTACCCAATATGGAGTCACGTAAGCGATGGGTACTAAAAATTTGCAATGAAACGATATTACAGTATCATGCAGAAAGAATTTAAGGATTTAGTTAACAGTGAAAGAGCAGAAAATTACAGCGAACCACAGACGGGATTCGTTGTTCAGTACATCAAAAAAAGTTTTGTGCTAAATTTCCTGGACTTCAGCAAGTGAAGAAATTAGCGGTACAAATAAGAAAATTTCTGAAGTCATATGTATTACCCGACTGTCAGTTTTCGATGGAATAGAGCGAAGAGTGTGGAGACTTCATTTATTACTGCAAAGCACTTTGGTTAAGGCAAGGGGCACGCCTGGAACGATATTTGGATTTAAAATCCGGTATTGTTGAATTTATGAAGGAAAAAGGAGAGCAAGAACGAAAATTAGAACATCTGGAATGGATTGCAGAGCTTGACTGCACACTGCCCACGGTAAGACACTGGAAAGTGAGAAACAGCTTCTCTCTGATTTGATGTGGACGCGTTTAAAAACAGAGTCGCGCTACAGAAAGGACAAATTCTGACAAAGTCTTCTTCCTGAAGCTCACTGCGGTAAAGAAAACAAGAGGCTTGGAGAACTGGAGAATTGTTTGTGGCCTTGAAAGAATTACAAGAATAGTTTCCTAAACGTTTTGAGGAGACTGTCAATCTTACACCCATTTTAGAGCTGTTTTCGAGATTGTTTAACGTTTCAATTGAAAGCGCTCCTGTGTATGGGCAGATGTACCTGACTGACCTTCAAGGTAATTCTCGTTTTAATGACAAATCATTTTACGTTAAAACTGTCCACAACGACGGCCACATTGCTTTCCTCAGGTAGAGTTTCTGTCTCCATAACGAGGTTGGAAAAGTGCTCCAATATTTCGATCGAGATATTCGTGTGAGAGACCGTTTTTCGATTGCGAAACTAAGTAAGTCACGATTATGTAGCCCGCCCGGTTAGCCGCGCGGTCTAACGCGCTGCTTCCCGAGCGGGAAGGCGTACCGATCCCCGATACGAATCCGCCCAACGGATTAGTGTCGAGGTCCGGTCTGCCGGCCGGCCTATGGATGGTTTTTAGGCGGTTTTCCATCTGCCTCGGCGAATTCGGGCTGGCTCCCTTATTCCGCCCCAGTTACACTATGTCGGCGATTGCTGCACAACCACTCTCTCGACGAACGCGTACGCCATAATTACTAAACCACGCAAACATTTGGGGCTACACTCGTCTGGTATGAGACGTTCCCAGGGAGGGGTCCACTGGGGGCCGAACCGCACAATAACCCTGGGTTCAGTGTGGGGCGGCAGTGGGTTGGGTGGACTGCTGTGGCCCGTTGTGGGGTTGTGAACCACTGAGGGCTACAGCGCGACAAAGTCTCTCCGTCGTTTCTAGGTCGACAGTTTAATACACAATACACACAAGATTGTGTGGCAGTCTGAGAGCAAAAATCTATGAAATTCTCTGCGTCTGCCCGTATGCCGACAGTTTGTGCCAGATAAAAATTATGTTATGTCTTCAGCATGTCAAAAGTAAGTAAATAACACTGGAAATTCGTTTTGCTTGTGATATGTTGTTGAGAGATATAAAGCCAAGTCGTATGCGACTGCATTGCGACTTAAAGGCGATGCATCCGAATTTTTTCCCTCTCCCCCACTATACGCTCGGACAGCGAGGCTGAGCGGTATGGCACTCGTGCCAGGGCCGTGCGCCTACAGGCTGAAATCTCGGCTGGCCCTGCCATAGACGTACCAGATAGTGGCGATGTTGATTGCTGTGTTCACCTGCTGTTCCAGACAGTGACAACAACTTTCTATGGGCCTAAGATGAAGTGATTTAGCGGGCCTGACACGGCGTGAAGGGATGAAGTGTTCGTCAAACCAAGGACATATGTGTGCAGCCCAGCAAATATGACTGTTGCCGCCTTGAAGGACAGCAGCATCAACAGCATGCTCATCATAAAGGTATAGAAGAAGGGCAACAGTTGGTTACCGAAAATGTTCGAATGGATATCCTTGTCCATGGCCCAAGCCATGGTATACAAAACATCTCCAGAAAAGAACCACCTCTAATTTCAACCACAGCCACCATAGTGTGGTTTAAATGCCTCACTGAGACGCTGGTGTGCTCGACTTCTTGAAGTATTCGAGAAAAGAAAGCCAAATCGCGAGACTTCGGTCTGTACAGTTCGCTTTAAGACAGCTACTGTCCAGATTGTGTGTGTCTCGGTGTATTGACGGCGTGCTGATTTCTGTGGATCAATGACCCAACACCGGATGTGCATTGCATGCAGTACCTTTCGCAATGTCTGCTCGGAAACTGGTCGTGATGGACGTGCATTGACAAAAAACTTCAATTCGTGTCGGTATTAAAACGAATGCCCTTGACAAAGCTTGTCACTTGTCTCCTGTCTCCGTCAGTGAGGCCTCTTTTGCGACCACAGTCCTTACGCCATGTTACATGGCCGCGATTTGTGCGCTAGTTTTTGAAGACACGTTGAAGTGCCTGTGATGATTCCCCAGAACCGAGAGGCAAATAAAGAAGGTGAACAAAAATATGGTAACACCAAAAATACGGCACACTACCTAACCTAAAACGATCTAGGAAACCAGTTGAGATTCAAAACAGCTTACAGTAGGCTCGGAATGGATAAATACAGGCCCCGTATGACTTTCAAGGGAATTTTATCCCATTCTTCTTGCAGACAGTGGGAAGTTCAGGTAACAATAATGGACTTGGATAGAGACCAAGCACTCTTTTTTCTGAAGTAAACCGCAAAGAGTTAATCACCACCGAAATTCCGCCACGTTTCACCGTTGCTAGAAAGCATTCTACGCCGTAGGCTTGGGACGGTGAACGCCAGACGTAAACTCAGCCAGAAGTTGGAAGTAGTGTGAAACAAAACTCATGCAACCAAATGAATTTCTTCCGTTGCTCCCGTAGTCTAGGTTTTATGGTTTCGGCATCACGTTTTCTTGTTACAGGCATTTTCACGACTGATATGTGGTTTTGGAATTGCAGCTCGCTCTGCAATTCCCTGCTTATGGAGCTCCCTTCGTGTTGTTTTGGTACTGACAGGGTTTGCGAGTACGACATTCAGTTCTGCTGTCACTTTACAGCTGTCACAATCCTCTTCAATCACAGTGTGTCAAGATGTCTCAATACACTCTTTTCTCAGCGTTGTGATTTAGCGTATGTTCATAATAGTTCAGATTGCTCCAAGCACTATCGGACTTAACATCTGAGGTCATCAGTCCCCTAGTCTTAGAACTACTTAAACCTAAGGACAGCACAAACATCCATGCCCGAGGCAGGATTCAAACCTACGACCGTAGCAGGCGCGCGATTCCGGACTGAAGCGTCTAGAACCGCTCGGCCACAGCGGCCGGCGCGGATGATGTTGTTCCGCTTTCCCTGTATCCGGTATAGTCCTCGATACGGTGCCTGTTGGAACAGCAGACACTTCGCTACATTGGTTGCGGAAGCACCCATAATACGAGCGCATACAATTTGTCCCACCGAGCGAGGTGGCGCAGTGGTTAGACACTGGACTCGCATTCGGGAGGACGACGGTTCAATCCCGCGTCCGGCCATCCTGATTTAGGTTTTCCGTGATTTCCCTAAAATCGCTCCAGGCAAATGCCGGGATGGTTCCTTTCAAAGGGCACGGCCGACTTCCTTCCCCGTCCTTCCCTAATCCGATGAGACCGATGACCTCGCTGTTTGGTCTCCTTCCCCAAAACCAACCAACAATTTGTCCATATTCGAATTCGCTTAGCTCCGACATGATGCGCTCAGAACTGCATCTGACACTGTTCTGACCACGAGCGACACTTGCAACATACTGAGGGCGTTGCACAGGGGCCGTTCATGTTCAAAACAACAACGCCACCTGCGGGCTTGGCTACCATCTGCATTTATGTTCAGGCGTGCGGTTCTCGTGGCAACGGCCTTGCCACAGTGGATACACCGGTTCCCGTGAGATCACCGAAAATAAGCGTGAAGGGCGTGGCCAGCACTTGGATGGGTGACCATCCAGCTGCCATCGCTGTTGCCATTTTTCGGGGTGCACTCAGCCTCGTGATACCAATTGAGGAGCTACTCGACCGAATGGTAGCGGCTCCAGTCACAGAAAGCCATCATAACGACCGGGAGAGCGGTGTGCTGACCACATGCCCCTCCTATCCACATCCTCAACTGAGGATGACACGGTGGTCGGATTGTCCCGATGGACCACTTGTGGCCTGAAGACGGAGTGCTTTTTTTATGCGTTTCTCGTGGTGTTTACGTATTTCTGTCCAATCCCTGTACATCGCAATTCACTATCGTGACTTACGTCAATAGTGGGGTGTCACATGACTGTTTGATACCTTTCCTACGCCAGCCACAAAGTTCCAAAGCGAAGTAATACTTTGTCCAAAGACTTTTTTTTAAAAATGGAGCTAAGCAATGTGCCTTTGTATTCACGTTGCGTCTACTGTGAACCCTCCACGACTTGATGCTCTGTTCTCTTCACTGAACGGTCTGTCGGCACCCAGGGGCTGTCAATCTAAAAAGATAAATTCCGGGCAACAAGTTCCGCCTATTTCTGCTACACTAAAGCGGGCTCGCAACCGCCCTCGCTAATGGGCGAGTCAATCGTGACGGTAAGGTCGCGAGGCAGGAGCAACCGCTTCGGCTGTAGCTGCACCAGTACGGCCGTGCAACCGCGGCAAGAGGCGGTGCGTGTATACGGAGTGCAGAAATGCGGGCTTCCGCCGGCGCGCGTCGCGTCAGCAGCTGGAGGCTCCAGCAGACCGCAGCGGCCTAAACAATCAGCAGCCATTGTGCGTCGCTGAATCGCGCCATTAGGCCAGCCGCTAACAAGCGCTTTGTTCTACGCTGCGGCAACAGTTGACATTAGGCGGCGGGGGCGGCGCTGTTTGCACGCCGCTGTTGCTGCAGGGGGCGGAGCCACGAGCCGCCCCCACCACCTGCTGCCGCCCAGACTCACCTGTCCGCCCACGCATCTCGGGCGGGCGCCAGCCAGGTAGAGGCAGGTCCATCTGCCAGTACTGACTCCCATTACGTTTGCGTAAGAATGATATCCACATTATAAGCACTATAAGCATTATAAGAATGGGGGAAAGAATTACAGTAGAAGAAGAATGGGTAGCTCTGAGGGATGAAGTAGTGAAGGCAGCAGAGGATCAAGTAGGTAAAAAGACGAGGGCTAATAGAAATCCTTAAGCAACAGAAGAAATATTGAATTTAATTGATGAAAGGAAAAAATATAAAAATGCAGTAAATGAAGCAGGCAAAAAGGAATACAAACGTCTCAAAAATGAGATCGACAGGAACTGCAAAATGGCTAAGCAGGGATGGCCAGAGGACAAATGTAAGGATGTAGAGGCTTATCTCACGAGGGATAAGACAGATACTGCCTACAGGAAAATTAAAGAGACCTTTGGAGAAAAGAGAACCACTTGCATGAATATCAAGAGCTCAGATGGAAACCCAGTTCTAAGCAAAGAAGGGAAATCAGAAAGGTGGAAGGAGTATATAGATGGTCTATTCAGGGGCGATGTTCTTGAGTACAATATTATGGAAATGGAAGAGGGTGTAGATGAAGATGAAACGGGAGATATGATTCTGCGTGAAGAGTTTGACAGAGCACTGAAAGACCTAAGTCGAAACAAGGCCCCGGGTGTAGACAACATTCCATTAGAACTACTGACAGCCTTGGGAGAGCCAGTCCTGACAAAACTCTACCATCCTGTGAGCAAGGTGAATGAGACAGGCGAAATTCCCTCAGACTTCAAGAAGAACATAATAATTCCAATTCAAAAGAAAGCAGGTGTTGACAGATGTGAAAATTACCGAACTATCAGTTTAATAAGTCACAGCTGCAAAATATTAATGCGAATTCTTTACAGACGAATGGAAAAACTGGTAGAAGGCGACCTCTGGGTAGATCAGTTAGGATTCAGTAGCAATATTGGATTACGTGAGGCAATACTGACCCTTCGACTTATCTTAGAAGAAAGATTAAGGAATGGCAAACCTACGTTTCTAGACGTTTTGTAGACTTAGAGAAAGCTTTTGACAATGTTGACTGGAATACTCTCTTTCAAATTCTGAAGGTGGTAGGGGTAAAATACAGGGAGCGAAAGGCTATTTACAGTTTGTACAGAAACCAGATGGCAGTTATAAGAGTCCTGGCGGGGTCAGGGAATTTCTCTGCCTCCTGATGACTTGGTGTTGTGTGATGTCCTTAGGTTAGTTAGGTTTAAGTAGTTCTAAGTTCTAGGGGACTGATGACCATAGATGTTTAGTCCCATAATGCTCAGAGCCATTTGAACTCGGCGGGAGGTCCTAGCCACACGACATTATTATTACTGTTAGCTGTGTGCGGCCGGCCGGCACGCGGGAGCTCGAACAGCTTTGCACACAACTCACTCTGCTTTTGTTCACGTCTAGGTCCCCGTAGACATTATGCAAGAGCCTGTGAATGTTGTGGATTGGCAAGACAGCCAACCCACTATGAGAGGAAGCCGAAAGGCACGCGTTTTAGCTCACGCAGGCTGGCGTGAGGTATGGAACAGGTCAAGGAAATTATACTAGCAAAAAACGTACGTAGCTGCTGGAATACTTAACTTTAATCCATAAATGGTGAACATCGCTCTTGACGGTACGTGTTTTACAGCATCAATAGTAACTGGTAATGGCGCTTTGCTAGGTCGTAGCAAATGACGTAGCTGAAGGCTATGCTAACTATCGTCTCGGCAAATGAGAGCGTAATTTGTCAGTGAACCATCGCTAGCAAAGTCGGCTGTACAAGTGGGGCAAGTGCTAGGAAGTCTCTCTAGACCTGCCGTGTGGCGGCGCTCGGTCTGTAATCACTGATAGTGGCGACACGCGGATCCGACGTATACTAACGGACCGCGGCCGATTTAAAGGCTACCACCTAGCAAGTGTGGTGTCTGGCGGTGACACCACAGTGAATATCTGCGATGCCCTGATTTTCCGTCAAAACTCAACGAAAGCTCTCAGCTTGGAATGCACCTCCGTTACAGACGCCGTTTTGAAGGTTACGTATGGCGCCGCTACCTATCGGAACTCCCTGAAACTACAGGGACTGGAGCGGGAATATTCGACGATGTCCCACAACAAATTACGCATTTTTTCAACAGAAATTGGTTAAGAAAAAAATGTCCTGCATTACTTATTGAACGCCCCTCGTAATGAAATGTCACTGAGTTACTGTAAAATGACAGTAAACACATTTCTGGAAACAATTAATTCAGGGAAGTCGGCAAGGAATACATCTAATAATCGGCCCCGTAAGCGGATGAAATTACCTCCTTTGTACAAAGGCGTGTTGTGTGGCATTCTACAGCTTGTATTTTAGACACATGCAAATGAAGTAAATGAATTAGTTGTCCTGACTGTTACAGTTTCCCTGTTAGCAGGTAAAACAATTCCTACCATCAAATTTTCTGTCCACCGACCGTGTAGATATCGGACTCCTTTACGTGTTACAGGTATCAGGTACCCAGAATAAACGGTATTACAAACCGACGGGAGTAATGCTACAAACAAGTAACAGACAAGTAGTTACAGGAATCAATGCGTATTAATCATCAAGAACAGATCAAATGCGAGCTTAGTTATACTATGGAACGACATCAACGAACAATTGTGGATTACTTGTCGCTAAGCCGTTCTTCGATACGAAAAAGTTAATAAGTTAAGAAATACAATATAAGGAAGAGTAATAAACCGTCCAGTCCCTATAGAGTTATATTCAGTGAAACGAGATGAGCTATTGGGAGTAACTGAGGAGAGACATTTTCCCTGGCCGAGAGAAGTACAGGATACGGGCACAATGGGGGCAAGCGCGACAGTAGGATAATTTAACTACTTTCTGGAAATCGTCATAAATGGTTATATATTTCATTTTACGCTCATCATATGCTTTTTTTTTCCTTCTCGAATTTCAGTATTCTTTCATAAAAACAGAAATAAAATTCAAATAATCTGAACGCCTGTGCCTGTGCCTGTGACGTCACTGGCTAGCTCGCTGCTCCTACTGTCATAAAGGTAATTGGCAGAGAAGTTTTGTTTTGGAATTTACGTTTCGGAAAATGGATTACAAATGGTGCAGCATCACACTGTATAAATAAATCCATAAAAACTCTTGCAAAGTTGTTTTTGAGTGTTTCAGAGATTGAGAAGGTGCATAAAAACTGGTTGCACTTACCGGCGAAATGCCACAACGCCGATGCCCAGGTTCCCTTACTTAAATAAAAA
This sequence comes from Schistocerca serialis cubense, assembly GCF_023864345.2. Lineage (NCBI taxonomy): Eukaryota > Metazoa > Arthropoda > Insecta > Orthoptera > Acrididae > Schistocerca > Schistocerca serialis. The sequence goes on along the minus strand of NC_064643.1, from coordinate 119,665,760 downwards.
TGTTGTGTACTCCGAAGCTAACATTATTTTACCTCTGAGGTACGCTTTGCCGCTGTTACAAAGGATAGCGTCAGTCGACGAAATCAAATTCTTAGTAAATATTATCGTTGTAATCATTTCTTTCCGCGTGTTTGGTAGCTCGATAGGAAGAGTAAAAGAAGACATCAATAGGTCCCTGGTTCGAATATAGCCCCTGATAAAATTTTAACGTATTTATAAAACAAATCGGTAGTTCTTTTATGAGGAAACCAAATGACAATACAAAACTTCACCGCACCGATTAGAAACGGAGCATTATTGTGTTTTCCTTGGCGTTTACATTTGCAATAGCTGTTTACACACGTCATGTTCAAAAAGATATTTTCTAATTAATGTGACCACACACTTTCGCTTTATTAGAAATAATGTTTTTTTTTATATTCGTACTGTCTAGCTAGGATCCTTATTGTTTAAGCTTTTGAAGTTTCACCATCTTACATATGATGAAGTCATGTCTCTTTCAGACACTGATGTTAGTTTACACCCATAAACAGCACAACCCTTACGTTTGTGTTATTTGCCTGTTGTACATGCTTTATATCTCTCTGCATACAAAACTTCATCGTCTTGGCCCTCGTTGTAAAGCGGGAGTATTGTGATATCTTCAGTACTAACAATGCTTTCCAACACAGGGTAATTGTTTGTAAGCAAAGTAGATGCATTTAGTTCAGACTCACTGGCCGTTTGGGCATCGTCTTCTGTGCGGATGAACAAACAGTGCCCGAACTCTTACGGGAATCGGCTGTAAAGCCACGAGTAATGAGCATAATGAGCAGGGGCACTATAGTGCGGGACAATAAGTTGCGAATGTGGGTCTCACGGGAGGCATGCAAGAGACAAGTCCCTGCAGTCGCACTATCCTCTGTGTCCTTGGTGGGTCAGGTGGATAGAGCGTGTGCTACGTAAGCAGGAGATCCAGGGTTCGAGTCCTGGTTGGAGCACACCTTTTCAGCTGTCCCCGTTGACTTATATCAACGCCTGTATGCAGCTAGGGGTATTCATTCCACTGTAATTTCATTCTCAGACTAAGCTTAACGTGAAACTATATACAATACATCCCACCGTCGGAACAACTGCTACAAACTTTTAAGAATTTATGACGCTTTCAAGATTCTAACCTGCGATCTTCTTATTCGTAATTACATGCTCCAGCCGCGGCGCCACAGAGCCTGTGCTTCTTGCCGTTCATCATCTGAGCATCTTGTACAGCGGAAATCAGCACTAATATTAGTAAAGAATAATTTTACTGTGCTTTGGGCCGTATTTCATAACTGATAGTCGACAATCCTGGTGTAAGATGCGGACCTATTCGTAAAAGTTCCACAAGTTCTTAGTTTTGAGTAGGTTTATTGACGTTGCAAGTCGCCGTTCTAAATGAGTAGAACATAAACGCATCAATTTTGGTAAGCTTTCCACTCTCTGCATTCAAAAAATTCCTTTCTGTTGTCACTTAAAAGGTGCAAATGCGTTTTCCATCACCAAATGGCTAAATTATTTGCAAAAAAGTATGTAAAAACCTAGTAACTATGCCTAACACTCCTGTAACTTACGTATAGCTTCGTCTTATTACTAGTCTGTGACGTCACCACAGCGTCAGTCGATAACAGAGCATCTTCGATACCGTGACCAAATCTTGATATTTAATGATTTGTATGCTTTAATTACATAAAAATAAGAGATATTTTGTGAGAATATTAACTGTAATTGTTATTTGAATCTTATAATCACTTTGAATAACAACAATCCGAACCATACTTTAACACAGGAAAATCGCCTATTCTCACTACGTCAGTATCGGTGAATGCATGGTACTGGCAGTTCATGGCGCAACCTGCGTACTCACGTAATAAAGGCGTGCGAAGTAGTCACGAGCACACTATCGCCACGTTGTCAAACTTCTACTGATTAGATTTATACGGGACTGATTCCAAAGTCATGGAAGCCAGTTCATATCAAATAGAGATGGCGGAAACTCCCGCACTACCGTCGTTAGATCTGTAGCGAAGTGGTAGTGTCACAGGTCTGCAAAGAAGTGACGGTCTACAGAGCGTCATTCTAGGGTTTTATGCAGCTGGAGAAACCGCAGTGGTGTGTCGGCTCCGAGAGAATGTTGTTCCTTTAGACAACCTTACTGGAGACCGGGGAGGGGGAGCAGCAATGATAGTTCCAGCGACTTTCAGCCAGCAGGGCGAATCTCCTGGAGTTCGGGTTTGCTAACATGTCGTGGAGCCGTGTGAGGAAAGCATATCCTTCCGCACTAGCCTGTCTGCAGCTAGATTTAAACACAACTGTTCATAACGTTATTAATTTACGCCATTTGTGGCCTTCTTCATTTAATCGATCGGCTGATCTTAAAAATGACACGCCCCCACCATTTGATGATCCATTGGTGCATCTATACGGATGAGAAAGATTGATATTAATCTGTAAGTTACGTTTATCGACATAGCAGTTAATCGTTAACTGCAACGCGTCGCAAATTCGCATCATACGTCGATAATAAATAGAAGGTTCACTTTTTTAGTGCCAGTAACAGTACGTGTAGATTCTACACGAAACTACCAACGTTTGTGACATCTGGTTCCATCTCCTGACTGTTTTGGGAAATTCTACAGCGACTTACTGTCCGCTCCTTCCTTCACGAGACACTCACACAAGAACATATCGTCATTGCTTGGAAAACTACAGCTGTACATAGAGACAGATTCAGTTTTGAGAATTGTTTGTTTCTTCTGTACTATTTTTGACGAGCAATGAATCACATTTTGATCTGATGCACTAATCGAACGTGGAATTCCAAAATTCTGCTTACGTAAAATATATATCATCAGGCATTTGTGCACCTTCGGGCACATGCAAGGGATGAAATAAAGTGAAGGAAAGGTAAATATTTCCGTTTACTCTTAGCACCAGAATACACTACTGGACATTAAAATTGCTACACCAAGAAGAAATGCAGATGATAAACGTGTATTCATTGGACAAATATATTATACTAGCACTGACACGCGATTACATTTTCGCGCAATTTGGGTGCATAGATCCTGAGAAATCAGTACCCAGAACAACCACCTCTGCCGGCCGAAGTGGCCGCGCGGTTCTGGCGCTGCAGTCTGGAACCGCGAGACCGCTACGGTCGCAGGTTCGAATCCTGCCTCGGGCATCGATGTGTGTGATGTCCTTAGGTTCGTTAGGTTTAACTAGTTCTAAGTTCTAGGGGACTAATGACCTCAGCAGTTGAGTCCCATAGTGCTCAGAGCCATTTGAACCAACCACCTCTGGCCGTATTAACGGCCTTGATACGCCTGGGCATTGAGTCAAACAGAGCTTGGATGGCGTGTACAGGTACAGCTGCCCATGCAGCTTCAACACGATACCACAGTTCATCAAGAGTAGTGAGTGGCGTATTGTGACGAGCCAGTTGCTCGGCCACCATTGACCAGACGTTTTCAGTTGGTGAGAGATCTGGAGAATGTGTTGGCTAGGCCAGCAGTCGAACATTTTGTGTATCCAGAAAGGCCCGTACAGGACCTGCAACATGCGGTCGTGCATTATCCTGCTGAAATGTAGGGTTTCGCAGGGACCGAATGAAGGGTAGAGCCACGGGTCGTAACACATCTGAAATGTAACGTCCACTGTTCAAAGTGCCGTCAATACGAACAAGAGATGACCGAGACGTGTAATCAATGGCACCCCATACCATCACCCCGGGTGATACGCCAGTATGGTGATGACGAATACACGCTTCCAATGTGCGTTCACCGCGATGTCGCCAAACACGGATGCTACCATTATGATGCTGTAAACAGAACCTGGATTCATCCGAAAAAATGACGTTTTGCCATTCGAGCACCCAGGTTCGCCGTTGAGTATACCATCGCAGGCGCTCCTTCTGTGATGCAGCGTCAAGGGTGACCGCAGCCATGGTCTCCGAGCTGATAGTCCGTGCTACTGCAAAGGTCGTCGAACTGTTCGTGCAGATGGTTGTTGTCTTGCAAACGTCCCCATCTGTTGACTCAGGGACGGAGACCTGGCTGCACGATCCGTTACAGCCATGCGGATAAGATGCCTGTCATCTCGACTGCTAGTGATACTAGGCCGTTGGGATCCAGCACGGCGTTCTGTATTACCCTCCTGAACCCACCGATTCCATATTCTGCTAACATTCATTGGATCCCGACCAAAGCGAGCAGCAATGTCGCGATACGATAAACCGTAATCGCGATAGGCTACAATCCGATCTTTATCAAAGTCGGAAACGTGATGGTACGTATTTCTCCTCCTTACACGAGGCAGCACAACGTTTCACCAGGCAACGCCGGTCAACTGCTGTTTGTGTATGAGAAATCCGTTGGAAACTTCCCTCATATCAGCAGGTTGTAGGTGTCGCCACCGGCGGCAACCTTGTGTGAAGGCTCTGAGAAGCTAATCATTTGCATATCATAGCATCTTCTTACTGTCGGTTAAATTTCGTGTCTGTAGCACGTCATCTTCGTGGTTCAAATGCTTCAAATGGCTCTGAGCACTATGGGACTTAACTTCTAAGTTCATCAGTCCCCTAGAACTTAGAATTACTTAAACCTAACCAACATAAGGACATCACACACATCCTTGCCCGAGGCAGGATTCGAACCTGCGACCGTAGCGGTTCCAGACTGTAGCGCCTAGAACCGCTCGGCCACCCCGGCCGGCCATCTTCGTGGTGTAGCAATTTTAATGGCCAGTAGTGTACTTCAGTGAGCAATTGTGTTCATTATTTTCGTATATGTATTTTAATTTATTACAAGCATCCAATATTTCAATCGAACATCCGGCTTGAACTCTGTCTTGACTGATTACATTTCACTTTTATTGCGATATGGAAATTGTAATGAACTGCTAATACTTTGAAGCTTTTATTTCATTAGCGATGGGTCCTTGAAGTTTTATGTTCCACGAAATGCAGATGGAGATTTAAAACATCGTGTACCGTCAGCAGACACGAATATGGCGATTTCAAAATTCCTCCTAATAAACAAAATGATCTATTAGAATCCAAATCGAGAATAGTAGTGGAACACTGAAAACATGGAAAAGATATGACAGTATAAGACAGGCATGTTTTTAGCTACTATAGAAGCAGAACTACGATGCAAGAAGCATCAGAGCCCAACAAAACAGTTTCCAGACAAGTCTATTCGAAATGATGCAGTAGGTCATTAGCCTCAGGTTATAGACATGAGGCAAAGACATATAAAATTAAACTGTAAAGGACAGACAGTAATCATGCGTATTAAGTGTAACGTTCATCTGTGTCTAAACAAGAGAGTAAAATTGTTTCAGAGATTTTTACGAAACAGGCTATATTATATATAATTATTTCATCGAAATGTTACATAAAAATCTTGTATTAAATGGAGTGCTTGAAGTGTCCAATTAAACAATTGTTTCTTAGATTTGACCTTGCACACTTTATAACACTTCATTATTGGTTACAACACATGATTATCGATTTTATTATTTCAAGTAGAAATTTATTCATGTATTAAGGTGTTAATTGTGTAGTAAGTCTGTCATAACCATCATTGTAATTGGAATGAAGTAAAATGCACTAATCAGTGATTGTAAACATGGTAATTACATAATTTAACAAAAAATGGTTCAAAATGGCTGTGAGCACTATGGGACTTAACTTCTCAGGTCATCAGTCCCCTAGAACTTAGAACTACTTAAACCTAACTAACCTAAGGGCATCACACATATCCATGGCCGAGGCAGGATTCGAACCTGCGACCGTAGCGGTCGCGCGGTTCCAAACTGTAGCATCTAGAACAGCTCGGCCACCCCGGTCGGCATAATTTTATTTATATGAGAGTGGAATTCACAGCTGTTGGGACTTCTCCATGTGTGATTGATACACAGCGAAAAAGTCTCAGGTTTACAGTATGGCACGGCCTAGATCTCCCGGTCTGGTCAGTTGCTGTCGTTTTGTCCTAACGTGTGGTCGACAAGGTCGCAATGGGGCATAAAGGAACTAACATGATGTTGGATTAGTGACAACTAGTCATCCTCCACCGCCCTAAGGCGCGCAGTCGCAGAGATATTGACAGTTTTTCGAATATACCCAGAAGCACGATTGATGATATTATAGGACGATGTGTGGAGGATGTCGCGCAGAATCTGTCCCTCTAAAATAATAGCCAAAGGATGCTAATGAAAGAGAGAGGGAATTACTCATAAGAAATACTAGGTGAATCCTCGATTAAGTGCATAAAATGGCGATACAACTGCAAAAATGTGATGATGAGGTAAGTGAAACTACTGCCCAGAGAATTATCAAAGAAGGAGGGTACGCCGGAAGAGAGGCAAGTTAAAAGCTACACGTGAACAGAGTGAAATTTGGTAAAAGGCTCCAGTTCGCAAGGTATAACGTTAACAAAGTGTTGGAGTGGTAGAATGATGTTATGTCTGCTGGTGAGCCTCTTGAAGGCTTCACCCTCGTCCACTTACTTGTTCTGCAGTTTATCTCTCTGCAGCGCTCTCCGTATGTGCTGAAATGAATATCTATTTAATAGCAACATAGTCTGGAGGTGTTCCAGGTCTGTTTTCAGGTCATCGCATCTGCTGAATGCAAGGTCTTCCGAACGCTCATACTTTCTGATGGATGATGGCAACTAGTTGCCTGCAATTTCAGGTCTGGATTAGTGAGCTTTTAAAATCTAGAATTCTTAAATCTACAATTGCTCTTACGCCACACTAAGACGCCTAGAAAACGGCAAACAACTTTCTTTGTCCATCTCCATAGCAAATTTAGTGTACAGAGTTTAGATTTATCAGAAAATCTCGAAAATTATTCGAATGATGATGATGATGAGGAGGAGATGTGCAGAAAGAGAAGGGGAAGGAAAGACGCGCAGAGAGAATGGGGGGAAGAGGGCAGCTGACATGTCAGTGGCAAGAAACACTTTTCAATCCCCTGCCCTACAGTACAGGCTTGTTGTGTTGGAGCAGTATCAGTCTGCTCTACTGGATTGTTTGCATGGCAGTCTATATGTTAGTGGCAAAAAATTGTTTTCCAGCACATGATGTCAGGCTTCCCTGTACAACACATGTGTTCTGCAGTAGTATCGGTATACTCAATCGAAGTGTTTTGCAGGGGCTACAGTTATGGATGGGTATGACTGGGAAAGTTTGAGATGGAGGAGAGAGAGTAGAGGGGGGTGGGTAGGGAGAGAGCAAATCAGAAGGGGCTGAAGAGAGAGTAGAAGTATATGAAGAGAGGGACAGTGAGAGGGGATGGAGGAACATGAGAAGATGGATGGAGAGAGGGGGCATGAAGATGTGGGCAGAGAGAAATGCGGACAGGAGTAGGCAGAAAGAGGGGAAACGAAGAGATAGACTGCGAGAGAGCGGCAGCGGGAGATTCCCACTATAACTAACTTTAACCTATCTGTGGTGTCTCCGCCAGACACCACACTTGCTAGGTGGTAGCCTTTAAATCGTCCGCGCTCTGTTAGTATACGTCGGACCCGTGTGTCGCCACTATCAGTGATTGCAGACCGAGCGCCGCCACACGGCAGGTCTAGTCTAGAGAGACTCCGTAGCACTCGCCCCAGTTGTACAGCCGACTTTGCTAGCGATGGTTCACCGACTACATATGCTCTAATTTGCAGACACGACAGTTTATCATAGCCTTCAGCTACGTCATTTGCTACGCCATATTCACTTACTATGTCTTCTGAACGGATAATATTGTGAGTCATGTACCGTCAAGAGCGACGTTCGTCATTAATGGATTAAAGTTAAGTACCAAACTAGCTACGTCCGCTTTCTGAATTCTAATTCCTTGTCATGTTCCAGACCTCACGTTAGTATAGTTCTTCCCTCCTCACGCCAGCCTGCGTGAGCTTAAACGCGTGCATTTAGGCCTCCTCTAGTAACACGGTGTTGGCTCTTCTGCCAATACAACACTATCCATTTCCCTTTTTAAATTTTCTAACCCATCTACCCGATTAAGGGATCTGACATTCCACGCTCGGATCCGTAGAACGCCAGTTTTCGTACTCCTGATAACAACGTCCTCCTGAGTAATCCCCGCCCGGAGTTCCGAATGGGGGATTATTTTACCTCCGGAATATTTTACTCAAGAGCACGCCATCATAATTTAACCGTACAGTAAAGCTACATGTCCTCGGGAAAAATTACGGCTGCAGTTTCCCCTTGCTTTCAGCCGTTTTCGTTAGTGTTACAATGCCAGATCAGTCAATCATCCAGACTGTTGCCCCTGCAACTACTGAAAAGGCTGCTGCCCCTCTTCAGGAACCACACGTTTGTCTGGCCTCTCAACAGATATCCCTCCGTTGTGGTTGCACCTACGGTACGTCTATCTGTATCGTTGAGGCACGCAAGCCGCCACACCAACGGCAAGGTCCATGGTTCAGGGGGGGGGGGGGGGGAGGAACATCCTGCTTAATGTATTCATTTCTTTGTCTCCCTCTATGATTTTTGGCCCCCATATTTCGCTCCTATACTAAATTGGTGATACCTTGATGTCTCATATTGGGTCTTATCAACCGTTCTCTTCTTTTAGTCAAGTTATAGCACAAATTTCATGTCTCCCCAATTCCATTCGGTATCTCCTCATTAGTTTCACAGTCTACCCATTTAATCTTCAGCATTATTCTGTAGTACATATTTCAGAAGCATCTGTCCTCTTCTTTTCTAAATTGTTTATTGTCCATGTTTCACTTACATATAAAGCTACACTCCAGACAAGTAGCTTCAGAAAAAGACTTCCAAGCACTTAGATATATATTCGAAGTTAACAGATTTCAGGAGGTATGACGTCACAAACATTTAGATGTGTGAGAAATTAGCTTTTGCTTAAAATGCAGCACAGATTACCGGGACTCTCAAAATGAGAAGACTCAGTAACTTCAACAAACTTTAAGCCAACTTCAAACATTTTCTAAACTATTTCTCGCTTAAACTCTTGAAGTCAAACATTTAGCACATATTTTCCCTGGGAGTTCGGTTCTTTAAAGATCGGAGCTATCTGATCATTACTGAAAATGGCATCCTGGTTCAAATGGCTCTGAGCACTATGAGACTTAACATCTATGGTCATCAGTCCCCTAGAACTTAGAACTACTTAAGCCTAACTAACCTAAGGACAGCACACAACACCCAATCATCACGAGGCAGAATGGCATCCTGACCAGGACGTGTTCTGCATGTTACAATTTAAGAATCGCCGCTCCGTTGTCCCAGTACGGAGAGGACTTCGGCAGCGACACAGTAAAGCTGCTCCCAGTGCCAGTAACATTCGCAGATAGCATCGAAAATATGAAAGAACAGGATGTTCGTGCAAACGAAAAAGCGTCGACCCGTCACTATAACTCCATTCACCGAAGCTGTTTCACAGAGGAAGACCGCACTGCAGTTCCTTCTCTAAATCCTCGCACAAACGAAAAAATGGCTGACATCGAAATAAGTGTCCAAGGAATAGAAAAGCAACTGGAATCACTCAATAGAGGAAAGTCCACTGGACCTGACGGGATACCAATTCGATTCTACACAGAGTACGCGAAAGAACTTGCCCCCCTTCTAACAGCCGTGTACCGCAAGTCTCTAGAGGAACGGAGGGTTCCAAATGATTGGAAAAGAGCACAGGTAGTCCCAGTTTTCAAGAAGGGTCGTCGAGCAGATGCGCAAAACTATAGACCTATATCTCTGACGTCGATCTGTTGTAGAATTTTAGAACATGTTTTTTGCTCGAGTATCATGTCGTTTTTGGAAACCCAGAATCTACTATGTAGGAATCAACATGGATTCCGGAAACAGCGATCGTGTGAGACCCAACTCGCTTTATTTGTTCATGAGACCCAGAAAATATTAGATGCAGGCTCCCAGGTAGATGCTATTTTTCTTGACTTCCGGAAGGCGTTCGATACAGTTCCGCACTGTCGCCTGATAAACAAAGTAAGAGGCTACGGAATATCAGACCAGCTGTGTGGCTGGATTGAAGAGTTTTTAGCAAACAGAACACAGCATGTTGTTATCAATGGAGATACGTCTACAGACGTTAAAGTAACCTCTGGCGTGCCACAGGGGAGTGTTATGGGACCATTACTTTTCACAATATATATAAATGACCTAGTAGATAGTGTCGGAAGTTCCATGCTGCTTTTCGCGGATGATGCTGTAGTATACAGAGAAGTTGCAGCATTAGAAAATTGTAGCGAAATGCAGGAAGATCTGCAGCGGATAGGCACTTGGTGCAGGGAGTGGCAACTGACCCTTAACATAGACAAATGTAATGTATTGCGAATACATAGAAAGAAGGATCCTTTATTGTATGATTATATGATAGCGGAACAAACACTGGTAGCAGTTACTTCTGTAAAATATCTGGGAGTATGCGTGCGGAACGATTTGAAGTGGAATGATCATATAAAATTAATTGTTGGTAAGGCGGGTACCAGGTTGAGATTCATTGGGAGAGTCCTTAGAAAATGTAGTCCATCAACAAAGGAGGTGACTTACAAAACACTCGTTCGACCTATACTTGAGTGTTGCTCATCAGTGTGGGATCCGTACCAGATCGGTTTGACGGAGGAGATAGAGAAGATCCAAAGAAGAGCGGCGCGTTTCGTCACAGGGTTGTTTGGTAACCGTGATAGCGTTACGGAGATGTTTAATAAACTCAAGTGGCAGACTCTGAAAGAGAGGCGCTCTGCATCGCGGTGTAGATTGCTCGCCATGTTTCGAGAGCGTGCGTTTCTGGATGAGGTATCGAATATATTGCTTCCCCCTACTTATACCTCCCGAGGAGATCACGAATGTAAAATCAGAGAGATTAGAGCGCGCACGGAGGCTTTCAGACAGTCGTTCTTCCCGCGAACCATACGCGACTGGAACAGGAAAGGGAGGTAATGACAGTGGCACGTAAAGTGCCCTCACCCACACACCGTTGGGTGGCTTGCGGAGTATAAATGTAGATGTAGATGTAGATGTAGAAGAGACGTACTGTAAACACGGCAAGGCGCGTGACCACAGCGCTGCCGTCGAGGGGTGTACAAGGCAGGAGAGTCAGAAATAAAAAAATGAAAGTCGCGTTTTTTATAATTTGGCACCTGAACATGATAAAGTGATCCGAGAACTACCTTCCGACACCTTTTTTTATATTACATCAAAATTTATTGTCACTGAAAAAGACAAATATTTAAGCTTTCAGGAAAAGTTGTTTTTTCCTTAAGCTTTCTGGAAAAGTTGTTTTTACGCGTTACTCTAAATTTACCACGCCATAACTCCTAAACTGTTTGTCGCACAGCAAAATAATTTTATAATTACCTTCAGTACTATATGTTGATGACATCTGCAAATTTTCTGCCCCTGTCAGTAATAGTGAAATAATAAATTAAAATCTCACGTGTGATGCAGGACTGTTACCAAATCATCATCCGAAATATAGTAAGCGACAAACTTTTCCCCTTTCAATTTTTTGTGGGGGTGTAAGCGAGAAAAGTTTCAGAAAGGTTTGAATTTAATTTTGTAGTTTGTTCGAATGCAATGGGTGCAACCGTTTGTCCTTTATGAGCGATGCATTGTGCGGTTCGCAGGCGCGGCGCTCAGTCAGTGTGGCCGTCTCAGTTGCAGGTGTGAGCTCGTTAGTGGGTGTTGTACAACGGCGATTTCAGGATATCTTATCTGTATAGACGCTTGAAAGACTAGTTGTTGATTATTAGAGTAAGTATATGTGTTTGTAGTCACGCTGAGCATTCACTGTTTATGTGCGCATCCAATAGCATCGCATGGTTTCTTATTTTATATATTCACTTATTTCATTAGCATCACATACGGCTGTCTTCATTATGTCAGCCACGGATTTAGCGAGCGAGGTCGACGTGTCAGTTTTGAGTCCACCAAAGAAGCGAGGAAAGAAGAAATCATTAAGTTCTTCTGAGAAGCACATGGTGCTTAATATGTATAAAACGGAACTGTTACATACAGAGCAGTCGACAAGGGACATTGTTTCGAAAACAGCTGCAGCCACAGGTGTTGGACGTTCTTCAGTGTACCGTGTGATAAGTGAGTACAAGGCCACACACTCTTGGAAGTCTCCCAAGAAAGGAAAATTACGACAGAAACTTTCTGAAAGTGTTGATGACTTCGATAGAATTGCGATACGAAGGAAAGTACGCGAAATTCGTAACGAATTGCCAACAATTAACAAAGTACTTACAGTCGTGAACGAAGATGCAGATCTGGGCAATTTTCGGAGAACTACATTTTATAAGTTATTGAGAGAAATGAATTTCAAATATGTCCGGCGTGGGCGCGGTAGCATGCTAATAGACAGGAATGACATTTTATGGACGCGGCGTTATCTTCGAACCATTAAACGGTTGAGAGATGAAGGCAGACCCATTTACTATTTGGACGAGACGTGGGTGAACGCAGGACGTACCCGCAGTTACGTCTGGGTAGATGACACTATAAATTCTTAAAAACAAGCGTTTCTGTCCGGATTAACCACCGGAAGCAAGGGCCCATCAGGTAAAGGGAAAGGTCTGACTATCGCACACATTGGCAGCAAAGCAGTGTTCGTTGAAGGATGGTTGTAGACTTTTGAATCCAAGAAAAGTGGATATTATCATGAGGAGATGTGCGCCGAAACCTTCGAGAAGTGGTTTCAAGATGTTCTTCCTCGGCTTCGGGAAAATGCAGTTATTGTTCTTATTAACGCGCCGTACCATTCTCGGAGAAAAGAAAAAGTTACCAATGAGAATTCCAATAAGCAAGAAATGTCAGAGTGGCTAAAATCTAAAAACATCGATTTCTACGACGGTATGTTGAAGAAAGAACTTTAAGATATAGTTAAAAATCACAGAACAGCGCACAACGAATACGCAATAGATGAAATGGCGAAGAATGCAGGGAAAACTGTTCTCAGAATTCCTCCGTACCACTGTGAATTAAACGCCATCGAGTTAGTGTGGGCCAGAATCAAAGGCTATGTTACAGCGAAAAACAAAACGTACAATATGGCGGAAGTTAAAGTACTGCTAGAAGAAGCAGTAAGAACAGTGAGTGCAGAGGATTGGAGCAAGTGCGTCCTCCATGTCGTAGAAAAAGTGGAAACTCAAATGTGGAAATTAGACTGCATTATAGAGGGGAGAGAGGAGCGGTTTGTTATAAACCTCAATGAAAACAGTTCAAGTTCGACAGAGTGAACCTTGTTTCGCCCTTTATCATTATTATTACTGGCAATGTTATTAAAATTAATAATTAATTGTGTTTGAATCGAGCGTTTTGTTAGCAACATGAATGAAAATAGATCTGCTTCGACAGAATGAGCTCAGTTTAATATTATTTTAACGGTATTGTTAAATTTATTTCGTACATTGTTGCCCAGGTTTCTCACGGTCCGCTGTGACAGCTCGGCAGCCAGCCGAACGCCGCCAGCTGCAAAGCGTGCGCCAAGGACTTTCCACACTCCTACGTATCACGTGAACACCGAATGCTTTCTGTGGAAACGAGCGTAGTCGCTCACGTGACACTGTTTATGTTTCGTCCCAGCTCTCGGTGAATAGACGAAAGAATACGCAATTCATTTGGACGTTGCACACGGAAATCTACATACGAAGCCAATATGGAGATAAAAATGCGAAAAAAACGGTTAAGCATGTTATCAAGATAAAGATGAAAATGAAGCCATACATAACTAAAATTTTGTGCTATAACGCCAGAAACATGAATTATGCTATGGCAATGATAGGATCGATGGGGGAAGAAACTTCTGCTGCACGTCTCATTTTCAGTGGTGATGGAAGATTCCACCTAAGTTACGAGGTTAACTGGCACAACATCGAATATGGGGGACAGAAAAGCCTTCGTGAGTAACTGGACACAAGCGTGACTCGACAGAAGTTAACGTGTTTTATGCGGTCTGCACAAAAATTATATGGTACATTTTTCTTCATTGAACTAAGTGTATCACTAAACACGTGCCTCATCATGCTTAAGCAATGCTGGTGCCACGGCTGTGTACAGATTATACGGATCACAACTTTTAACATGATGAAGCACCCTATAATGGTGTTTGGAGGTTTGTACTTTCAAAAAGGAGCGTCCTCGAAAGCCTTGGATCGGTCGTACCGGACATGACAACGCTGTATTTTGCTCTTGGGCACTAAGATATCCGGACGTAACACATACTAATTTCTTTTTATGGGGCTATGTTAAAAACTTCGCGTATGTCCCTCCTTTGCGGAAAACTATGCCAGAACTGAAACTGCACATTTCTGTTGTGCTCGTGTCGGTAACTCTAAAGATGCCTCAGAAAGCGTGGCGTGAAACTGATAATTGTTTAGATGTTGTCCGTGTGACCAAAGGGAGTCATGTACAGGGTGAGTCAGAACTCCACCGTCAAACTTTCATCCATTGCTCAGAGATCTCTTTTGAGTATTTCGGAATAAGGGACCCAGGGTGCCGGCCGCGGTGGCCGATCGGTTCTAGGCGCTTCAGTCCGGAACCACGCGACTGCTACGGTCGCAGGTTCGAATCCTGCCTCGGGCATGGATGTGTGTGATGTCCTTAGGTTAGTTAAGTTTAAGTAGTTCTAAGCTCTAGGGGACTGATGACTTCAGATGTAAAGCCTCATAGTGCTCAGAGCCATTTTTGGACCCACGGTTTCCGACGACTCGTTACAGAGTTATTGCATTTCGTTTGGTCTCTTGTCCTAACTTGCTTTGTGTGGGTATTGCACTGAAAACATCTGCACGTCAGTGCAAGTGTAGACGGTGTGCACAGTGTGTGTGGTTTCCATTCGCTCACAGTAGCTACTGTTGACAACAGTAGTGTCCTCCTTACCTGATTACCCTCAAGTTTGCGTTCAGGACTGCTCGGATCTGTCTAGAATTTTGTTTTCCCGTAGATGTAATGGCTCGTTAATAGTGACGCACAGCAGCACCATGTGTGTGAACTCCTAAGGGACCAAACTGCTGAGGTCTTCGGTCCCTAGACTTACACACTACTTAAACTAATTTATACTAACAACAACACATACACCCATGCCCGAGGGAGGACTCGAACCTCCGGCGGGAGAGGCCGCGAAGTCCGTGACAGGGCGCCTCAAACCGCGCGGCCGCTTCGCTCGGCTCACTACTATGGACGGGTTTACTGATGGAGGGTTGGCCGATGTACGCCTCGTGTCTGGGTTCACTGAATGCAGTGTAGACATATAACCGTCTATTCCTGCAGCGACGGCGATCACATCGCAGTACTCTTCCATACGTCATATCCTGTGTTGTACGTTTTCTTTATTGCATATGTCAGTCTTGTTTACTGTTGTAAAGGTATTTTCACAGAAATGTAACGAGCCACCCGAGACTGTGATTCCGTTATACAAAAATACTGAGAAGGTATCTCTCAACAATGTCTGAAAGTTTGTCGGTGGAATTCTGGTTGGCCCTCTTGAACACCATAAAGTATGTAAGATCAACCTGATTTTTTTTTTACATTTTCTTTAATTCTTGGCACTGTATCGCTATACATCAAATGGTTAAAGTTTGTAATCGCTACATTTATTTTGGATTGCCCTTTACAGTGTCGTACACGGCGTTGGTCGATTTGTTTTAGCGGTGATTCACTGGTTAGGATACTGGATTCGCACTCGGGAGAAGACGTTTAGTATCCCTCTTCGGCCATCCAGATTAAGGTGTTCCGTAGCATCCTTGAAGGGCTTAACCTTCGTTCACCAGTGAGTACTACCCAGAACCACCTCTTTTAGGTCGACTACCTAGTTTACCAGTTCTGTGATAGCGAAACGATGTTTACTGGTAGCCACTCACCTTAAGCGGTAACAACCGATACACATTTCCCGTCTTCCCTGGCTTTAAGGGGAGATTTACTATCTTTGGCCTGAAAAAAGCATGTTCTTTGAGAATTTTTTTCTCGGGATGTGTGAATGATATCAACGTCAAATTTGGTCAAAATGTTTATTGGTATTTCCTCTAAAAACTGGAATATTTTCTACCGAAAATGTCGAAGAGCAAAGGCGGAAGTGCCGTCGGAACGAAACAAAATTCGATGTAGACCTCCACACGCGGTATGTCACAGGTCAGCCGGCTCGTCTGAAATCAAAATTAAGTTGACGCTAGCGAAGTACATAAGATTATTTAGGAGTTGTACCTCGCTTAAGTTATTTGGACCATAGGAAACAAAATGGCGGCCATTTGAAAAAAAGGTTTTTTTTTTGATCGATTTTTCGACTTCGTCGGCCAAGTAAAAATATTTATAGTTGATGGATCGGAATAAAAGTGGTTCAACTCCTACACAATTTAGTTAGCTTTGTCGGAAACAGAGAATCATGCCAACAGGTTCAGTAGATTTGAAGTTACCATACGGAGTGATAAAAAAAAAAGGTCATTTTGAGAAAAACGCGTTTGAAGTTTTGACTACATATAAACGCAATATTATGCAACTTACGTTCAATCTGCTATTCCAGCTCCATAAACTAGTCCTCCTCCATCATATTGGGCGTTCTGCTCGATCTGGGCCATCCTGCGCTGCTCCAGAGCCACTCTTACGGCCGGTGACAAGCGGTGTTCGGCCACTTGAGTCTGATGGTCGTCCGAATGCTTGGCGAACTGCGTCGAATAGAGTCCCAGGGTGACGTGCATCGTTGTCATGGTCTTTAGAATTGCTGAATACCCTTCGTTGAAGCTGCTCACTGCCAGGAAAGTCGCTATTCCATAGTCTTCACACCAGGATGCAAATACTTGGGACTTACTTCCAAACACACGCGATCAAACTTTCATTTGAATTTTGTGTGTTTCCTCCCAAGCACCGGTACAATAACTCGTTCTCCGAAAGAAAAAAACTGGTGCGTGAAAAAGGCCGATTTCAGGTATGTGCATTTTATTGTTCAACCGCGAATAACTAACGTTTCCGTTTCGTATTCGGAAAAACCATTTCAGGGGTGGATTGTATACACTTTTATGGATCCAAAAATGCAATTTAAAAAAAGTTTTTTTTAACGAAAAGATAGTAAACCACCCCTTAACTTTACCACTTTAGCTTATTGTGTGTTCCGGCGTCTTTAAGTTGTTTCTTTTTGTGATTATACACTTAAGATGACTTCAGTTTTCGTTGACGTATCTTCAAAATTTCGTGTACTGCGAGTCATCATTACCAGCAAGGTTTCCTAATGAAGAAGGTAATCATGTGCAGTTTTAGTCCGTAATTACTGGTAAGTTAACTTCGAGGCAACTGCCCTTCTCAACCTCGGAGGCAGGGAATTTACCTCTTACTGACATGACGAGTCACTTGCTGTACCGACTACTGTATAAATTACCAAAGTAATCAGAAGTAAGCGACAACGACAATCGAAGTGAAATGGTAGTCGTAGCAGCGCAAAATGTACATTTTCTTGGCGTGGATGTAGTTGATGACCGTATAATACTTGACGAAATTAATGCAGAAGAAAGAATTAGAACAATTTTAGAGTTCCTGTCATTTCAGGACTTAATGGTGCTTCAGTGGGTACGCCAATAACAAGGGCGACTAATGCATTACGCATCATCTGCAACACACCGTACGTTCCACAAGTTTACGGTCAAATGATGCTATACCTGTGCGTGCAAGAGGGAACATAATGACGGTGTGCGTTGTGTAGCGTAGTGAGACACCTCAATTGAACCAAAAGGATGCGCGGGGCTTGAGGTGTCGAGCTGCGCATGAAAACCGAATAAGTGTGAGACGGAGTCCCGCTACAAGTGTTCCACACAAACTTAATTATGTGTACAGACAGTAACAATCACTAGTATCGCCTGTGGACGAAATTCAATCAATTAAGTCAGTAAACCTGACCTGTGATAAAAGAATCACCTATGTTAAAGTGATACTCTCCACGTAAAACCGAAATTTTTCCCTCAGAACTGCCCCTTTGCAAATGCTGCATTGTAGTTGCGAACATATTTAAAATAATTCTTTGCTACCTCTTTAACTGTTCGATTATTTGAAGGAGTCCTTAATAGTGTGTGTTGAAAAATAAATTGTGTTAACGGCCGCTGGTTGACTTATGACAACACAACGTGAGTGCCGTTCTATCGAGTAAAATGACGTCAGATGCGAATTAATTTATATTTAAAATACGCGCTGTAGATTCATCAAACAGCAATTATAGCTCTCAAAATTATTTGCAATTACTTTAAGCGCACAACAACAGCAGTATTATCGTTAGCAACGTCCACTATATTCCTATTACTTTGTCTACGTAAAAATTGTGTATCTCTAGCTCTTCCTCTTCCAGTCCGACCCATTAGTGGTCTTCTTCGAGGCATAGCCTGAAAGAAATATAGTTTCCGTATAATAAGGGGTGTCTTAGCTGTTCAGAATGAAGAAACTGAGAATTAGGAACATTTCAGATTTTGTGGTGACGGCAGCAAACGAACACTAAGTTAGTTCTGTTTACTCTTAGACGAAAGTACTGGAATAAAGTACGCTAATATTCAACGTTTGATGCCCCAGACGATTTCGTTACTAAATTTCGTTTTCAACTGCTGATGACATCAACGACGTAGCCGTTGCGGCACTGTAGTAGCACAGGAAGTGTGCGTTACTGCAAATGAACCATCTGCAATATTTAAACATGAAAGTCCCTCAAATGCGATTTCACGAAACGTTGTTACTTGCGTGTGGTATTTCTACCATAGCAGCTGATGGCTACGCAGGGCAGAAGTTGGCAGCACTTCAATTGTCGATGCTTACATATTGAAGATTTTAATACGTGACAGAGAAGGTATTATCACAGTTATGAATACAGAAACATCTGCCTCCCTTTACCACACTTAAAGGCTACGAACATGGACGATGTTTCTTAGTGCACGTCTATGACAGCGTACCTTACGAATTATGTAAGTTTCATGGGCTTCCTTGTGGAACTAACATTGAAAATCGGTACTTCAATTTTCGTGTTCGCGTATTAATATTATGATTTCACGTGGCGCAATACCCTGTTGAAAGACTGTTTCACGAGTCGAAGTATTCCCTGTTCCCAGAATTTGTGTGGCTGTGAAAGGAGTCAGTTCTCCGCTGTGTCTCTCAGTTAGTCGTCTGATTTGAAGCGCTTCACTTTGAGAAGTTTTTTTTTCAGCGGATCACACGGAAGTCGCAGGGAGATATGTACGGGCAGTAGGGCGGGTGTACAAGGTGCTCCCATTTGAATTTGGCCATCACTTAGTGCGACCTTGGAGACATGTGGACGCCCATTCTCGTGGAGCAGAGTCATTCCCTCCGTGAGCAGCCCGGGCCGTGTGCTGTTGATGGAGTTGCGTAGAGCACGAAGTGTCTCACAGTACACGTAACTGCAATTATTTTTCGATGCTCGAGGAATTCGATCAGTGTCGACATCGAACAAGACGATGAGCATGACCTTTCCTGCTGAGCACACAGCTTTGAATTTTTTAGGGGATGACGACGCTAGACGCGCATCCCAGTACGTAATCCCAAATTTCAACAGGTACGACGTTTCTTATCTTTTAATTAGGGCATTCCTTATCCATGGACATTCATAATAAATAAAGCGACTACAACCAGTTGTAAAACAATGTTATTCTCTCGCCAATGCTGAACCACATTTTACGATTTAACATCGCGTCTCCAACGACTTCATCAGAGAGTAAGAACAAGCTCGGATTTCGGAATGATAGGAAAGGAAATCGACCTGTACTTTTTGAGAGGAACCATACTACCATTTTCCTTAAGCCTCTGTTTAAAAACAACCACCCTCCGAACAGGCCTCGAGGGCGCAACAGTATCGACCGGCCGCCGTGTCATCATCGCCCCTTAGGTGTCACGGAGGGGCACATGGTCGGCATATTGCTCTCCCAGCCGTTGTCAATTTCCGTGACCCGTGTCGCTACTTCTCAGTCAAGTACCATCTCAATTCGACGCGCAAGTTGCCGAAGTGGGGTCAAATCGAAAGACTTGCACTCGGCGAACGGTCTACCCGACGGGAGGCCCTCGTCACACGACGTTATATTATGTACCTCCTCAATTGGCCTCACAAGGGCTGAGTGCGCCCCACTTATCAACAGCGCTGTATCGTATCTTATCTTAATGGTCCTAACGCGCAATGTAGACTGGCGGAAGTAGAATCGTTTGGAAGCCAGCTTCAAATGCCGGTTCTCTAAATTTTCTCAATAGCGTTTCTCGAAAAGAACGTCGCCTTTCCTCCCGGGATTCCCATTTGAGTTCCCGAAGTATCTCCGTAGCACTTACGTGTTGTTCAAACCTACTAGTAAGAAACCCAGCACCTCGCCTTTGAATTGCTTCGGCGTCTTCCTTCAATCCGACCTGATACGGATGCCAAACACTCGAGAAGTACTCCAGAATAGGTCCTATATGCGGTCTCCTTTACAGGTAAACCACTCTTCCCTAAAATTGTCCCAGTAAACCGAAGTCGACCATTCGCCTTCCGTACCGCAGTTCGGACATGCTTGTTCTACCTCGTATCGCCTTGCAACGTTACGTCCAGATATTTAAACGATTTGACTGTGTCAAGCAGGACATTAGTAATACTGTATCCTAGCATTACAGGTTTGATCTTCGTCCTCATCCGGATTAACTCACATTTTTCGACATTTAGGGCTTGCTGCGATTCATAACACCAACTGGAAATTTTGTAAATGTCGTCTTGTATCTTCCTACTGGCACTCAAATTCGTCACCTTACCGTATACCATCATCGGCAAACAACAGCAGACTGCTGCCCACCCAGCCCAAATCATATATGTACACTACTGGCCATTAAAATTGCTACACCAAGAAGAAATGCAGATGATAAACAGGTATTCATTGGACAAATACATTATACTAGAACTGACATGTGATTACATTTTCACGCAGTTTGGGTGCATACATCCTGAGAAATCAGTACCCAGAACAACCACCTCTGGCCGTAATAACGGCCTTGATACACCTGGTCATTGAGTCAGACAGAGCTTGGATGGCGTGTACAGGTACAGCTGCCCATGTAACATCAGCACGATACCACAGTTTATGAAGAGTAGTGAGTGGCGTATTGTGACGAGCCGGTTGCTCGGCCACCATTGACCAGACGTTTTCAATTGGAGACAGATCTGGAGAATGTGCTCGCCAGGGCAGCAGTCGAACATTTTCTGTATCCAGAAAGGCCCATGCAGGACCTGCAACATGCGGTCGTGCATTATCCTGCTGAAATATAGGGTTTCGCAGGGATCGAACGAATGGTAGAGCCACGGGTCGTAACACATCTGAAATGTAACGTCCACTGTTCAAAGCTCCGTCAATGCGAACAAGAGGTGACCGAGACGTGTAACCGATGGCACCCCATACCATCATGCCGGATGATACACCAGTATGGCGATGACGCATACACGCTTCCAATGTGCGTTCACCGCGATGTCGCCAAACACGGATGCGACCATCATGATGCTGTAAACAGAACCTGGATTCATCCGAATAAATGACGTTTTGCCATTGATGCACCCAGGTTCGTCGTTGAGTACACCATCGCAGGCGCTCCTGTCTGTGATGCAGCGTCAAGGGTAACTGCAGTCATGGCCTCCGAGCTGATAGTCCATGCTGCTGCAAACGTCGTCAATCTGTTCGTGCAGATGGTAGTTGTCTTGCAAACTTCCCCATCTGTTGACTCAGGGACCGCGACGTGGCTGCACGATCCGCTACAGCCATGCGGATAAGATGCCTGTCATCTCGACTGCTAGTGATACGGGGCCGTTGGGATCCAGCACGGCGTTCTGTATTACCCTCCTGAACCCACGGATTCCATATTCTGCTAACAGTCATTGGATTTCGACCAACGCGAGCAGCGATGTCGCGATGCGATAAACCGCAATCGCGATAGGCTACAATCCGATCTTTATCAAAGTCGGAAACGTGATGGTACGCATTTCTCCTCCTTACACGAGGCATCTCAACAACGTTTCACCAGGCAACGCCGGTCAACTGCTGCTTTTGTGTGAGAAATCGGTTTGAAACTTTTCTCATGTCGGCACGTTGTAGGTGTCGCCACCGGGGCCAACCTTGTGTGAATGCTCCGATAAGCTAATCATATGCATATCACAGCATCTTCTTTCTGTCGGTTAAATTTCGCGTCTGCAGCACGTCATCTTCGTCGTGTATCAAGTTTAACGGCCAGCAGTGCGTGTAAAGAACAGCAGTGGTCGTGTCATGCTTCCCCGGGGTTCTCCTGACGATACCCTTACATCTGATGCACAATCTCCGTCGAGGACACCATACCGGGTTTTATTATTTAAGAAGTCTTCGAGCCACTCACATATCTGTGAACGTATACCATATGATCGCACTTTCCTTAACAGCCTCAATGGGGTGAAAAAAATGGAAATGAAGTCCCATGCTTCTTTACAGAGCGTAGGGGAACGATGCGGGAGACCCGCACCGCCTTACTAGGCAAGGTCCTAATGGAGGTGGTTTGCCGTTGCCTTCCTCCGACCGTAATGGGGATGAATGATGATGATGAAGACGACACAACACACACAGTCATCTCGAGGCAGGAAAAATCCCTGACCCCCGCCGGGAATCGAACCCGGGACCCCATGCTCGGGAAGCGAGAACGCTACCGCGAGACCACGAGGGGTCAATGGGGTACAGTGTCAAATGCTTTCCGGAAATCCAAAAACACGGGATCTGCCTGTTGGCCATTATCCATAGTTCTCAGTATATCACGTGAGGAAATGGCAAGCTGAGTTTCGCACGAGCGATTATTTGTAAACCATGCTTAGTCGTGGACATATGGTTCTCAATCTCAAGAAAGTGGTCAGGTCTCTGGTGATTAGTTTTGAGTAGAGACTTCCTTGGTACTCACCAGTATTGTTTCGCACCTTTTGTTTTAAACACCACTCATGTAATTAAATGGCCATCAGCGAATAAATGAGTGTTTACTTGTGTTTCGTATAAAATTTTTAACCAGTTTCTCAAGCGGGTGGCGACATGTACTCACCGAAAGTCTTGGACGCACCTTGCGTTCATGCAGTATGTGACGCTTTGCGTGCGCCGCTAAATGTTGCGGCCGTCCGCCTTTGGGTGCAGAGCGGCGGCGCTAGGGCCCGCTTGTTATTCGGACGCACAGTAAGAGGAGCCGGGCAGGCACCGGAAGCGGCCGTCAGCAGGAATGCGACGCCGGCCGGCGCGGCGGTCGCGTTTCGCTGCCGCCGCACTTCGGCGCCGGTGCCGCGTCCCGGGACTGCCGCCACGCGAACAAAGGCGCCACCGCCGATTGTGTCCGGCGTGTTGCGTCGTTTCAGCAATCGCACGCCTTTTTTGTTTTGCACAAGACATCGACTTGCCGTGTGGGCAATTCGCTCTGATTGGCAGCTGCTGGAAAAGGTCGATATCGGAAAAAACATTCTTCGTCCTCGCTTACGGACTGTCAGAATATGCGACTGGAATGCACTTTCCCAGACAACAGAACTCTGTACGTACAGAGATGCAGAGACCTTTCTGTCTACAGTATAGTCAGCCAAACGAGTAGTTACTGTTGACGCTGACGAGTGCAGGAAGAGGGCGTATTACTCAACAAGGTCAACTGCTGCCCTGGGAGAGGCGGCAGAACTCAAGTGTTTGCATCCGAGAAAGAGAGAAAGATAGATATAAAACAAAGAATCTAAGTGTGCGCCAGTACTATTACAACACTGCAACTTGCATTTACGTAGCTTGTGTAAGCAAATACCAAATTTGGTTTATTACCTACTATGCCCCAACAAAACAATTAGTCCTGTCACGCTATTGCTATACCATAACCTTAAAGTGGTAAGCAGATCGTAAAATGGAACTATTTTGTTAAAGTAATTATGGTGTAAAACAACAGAGTAGTGTTAGCCTCTGAGAGGGATTTTGTTTGTGTTGACCGTGAAATACCTAACGGAAGTAGTTTATCGGAAGTGAAAGTCAGAATTACGTAAATATTCAAACAGTAACAAAGAATAATTTGCCTATCCAAATGATAATAACAACGGTCGCCAGCCTAATAAGGCATAAGAATGAGTAACATTCTTATTCAAGAAACTGAAAACAAGTAACTTCAATGGGCAATCACTGTCTATAGTACGTCACACGAGAGAGCAATGAACTCTGGCACCTGCATATGTTCACATTAAAGAAAGTGCTAACAGTTATAAGCGAACATGGCTATTTGCATAATGGCAACAGAAGATGACATATACTATTACCATCAAGGCTTGGTCAACTGAATGGTCTCAATAATATTACTAACAATATTCACTGTAGAATCATAAAATAGGCATAGGCTCAATATTATTTTTCAAACATTTTCCTATCTGACAAAAAATTGTAAATGTCGTTCACTGCAAAATTATAAACTGGTCATAGGTTAAGTCTCTCTCAGCTAAATACCTTTTTATTTAGAGTGAAAATTAAATAGAGTTCACTAACAGATTACTTCTCACTGTCTTTCTAATAAAGAAGTTGCTGTTTTCATAGATAGTTGTCTTTCTATTAATCGTTATGTAGCACGAGCACAATAGACAAACTATGGATCCTGTTACAACATTAATATGTACTTTTTATACACAAGAGGAACCCAATATTGTACAGAATTTGACTTGAATAGCAAGAGTAATTGAAACTTTCTATAATAAAGTAACTTTGTGCATTTGAACTACTTTCAATGGAGGGGGGGGGGGGAGGAGGGGCGTTAATCTTGACCACTGTAGCAGAGCAGACTAAACACACTTTCAATACACTAGAGAAACAAGTACTTAGCAAGCATGAACATATAACTCTCAACAGTTGCAGTTCAGAACTTTTACTGCAGTGAAACAAATCTGAGATACTTGTAAGATCCTTTCAACAAACAATATTAATTTTAGCACACTCTATTGTCATATTAATTTTAATATGTCTTCAATGAAGGACAGTCGGTAAACACTTTAACGTGGGAGGGACCCTAAGTGGATATGTGACTGAGGATAAATCACGGTAGGTACAAGAGTTCAGTCAAATTTTGCCTTGTATTTGGGTACACTATAACATCCTGTGAGCTGATCCTTGACTGTAATTACTATAGTGTTCCATTACAGTGATTGCGCAATGTGGTGGCAATTGCATGTTGGTAGGTGGATTTGCAGGTAGAATTGCTGGACTCTGTCATTTCTTGGTGGTGATGATAGATACCAATTCCAGAATAGTTCCAGCTCTTTATCCATCCACCCGAGGCATTGGAAAGCGTCAGGAAAAGCCTCTCTCGACACCAGCACAATATACAACTTTTACATGAGCAGTTGACAGTTTGGTAGCTCGGCCCCGACTGACTCGCACATCCACCTTTTCTACCTAGCCCAACCACAATCTGCACGCGCTGCGTGCTTCCGTTCCCGAGGGGAACCACAGCACCTTTTTCATACAAAATAACTAAGAACCCTAAGTGAAGGTCAGCAGTTTACATAACAACAACCAAACACATTAAATAAGACAGAACATTTGGACATACTGACATTTACAAAAAAAAAATATTTAAACAATATTATTCAACAGCAAAGATAACCAAAGAGATTATATGAGAAAGACAAAACATCATTTGCTCATATTGTGCTTATTACAAAGATTATACTTCATTACAGTATCGAATTAATCATACACTAATTACAGAAGTTAAAAAATGGGATGTTGAACAAAACAGATATCTAAATGAATCAACAAAGAGTATGTAGTGTGTAAGCTATGGTGTTACGCTTTCACAATCGGAGCCTTGACACGGACGGCTAGGTTACGTGTGTGCTGCAGTGGCTCTCACGTTATTACAAGAATACTCATTGACCTCTCTGTTGCTAACTACATCCTGCTCGCAAAACTCCCCCCATTACTTTTACTGCCGTCTCACTCTCTTCGTGAACCGTAGCTATTCACCACTCTGTTGACGATTCACTCGCAGATGATGACGACAATGACTTCGTCATTTAATCTTAATAAATTGCGTAAGCTGCAATTTCCTTTCCCAACTGCTCATGCCGATTCCTATCGCGTCACACTAACGTATCGTTGCCAGCTCTGTATCCACCATAGACTCTGAAGTAATCATATCACTCATGTTCAGAAAAAAAACATAACATCTTTAACTTCTAGACACAGGACGTTCCTATTCAGAGCATACGTACGTTAGTGTGTTCTGCAGAAATGATTAACCTTTGAACCATGTCGGCCTGCGGGTCAAGGTCATCATAGATGTCGCGGCGCAACACCACTTACCGGTAAAATCCGCCTGCGGCTGTGGTTGTCGCTATAAAACGAAGGTAATTGATCAGTGTGACTTTAGCACACGTGCAAGGTGCTTCGCAGACGCATGCACGAACCGTACCGTTACATCAGTGAGTTTGAAAGATGGTGCACTATCGGCATGAGAGAATGTGATGCATTCGTGTGGGACGAAGTGTTTCGGCAGCGCAACGCGTGTTCGTGGAAGGCCGTAGAACACGACGAGATTCGTCATGTCACACCATTCAGACCCCTCTTCCCTCCCCCGAGAAGATCGACACCTCAGCAAAACGGCATTGCAGGACAGATCTACGACCTCCTCGGCTCTGGCGCAACAGTGCAACACATCGTACACTATCAGTGTTGACAGTCTGTCGCCCCTTATCACATACGGGTTAAGTGCACGTCGTCCGCTTCTCCACCTACCTTTCACGAATGTGCAGAAACATGCTAAACGGCAGTGGTGTGTGGAAAGACGTCACTGGGGACAGGAACGGCATCAGATAGCGTTTGCGGACGTACAAAGATTCTGTTTGTTTGAAAATTATGGCCGCATTTTGGTTTGTCACAGACAGGAGGAGCGGCATGAAATTAACTGCATTAGCGCAAGACTTGCAGCGCCTTATGGGGTGGCGTGCTGTTGGGTACAATCACAAATCACAGTTGGTGCGTTCCCAGGGCTCTGTGGCCAGTGTGACCTACGTGAAAGACGTTCTGAGACCCTTAGCCATACACTTTCCGCACAACACCCCTGGCGCCAGCAAGATAGTGCACAAGCACTTGTTGCTGCGTGAGCAGGAGCCTCCTTGGTGTCCCAGGATGTCAGCCTTTTCTCCTGGCCAACCAGATCACCAGACTTCTCACCAATCGATAATGTGTGGGATATGGTGAAACGACGGGTACAGTGCTGTGACCCAGTGCCAACCGCCACAGATGAACTTCGGAACCAGCTGAATACAGCATGGATGGCTATTCCACAGGACGCCCTTGGCGCATATACACGTCGATACCATGAGGCATAGAACAAGTTTTCAGGGCTCATGAAGAATCCTGTGCCTACTAGGCTGAACCGAGGCTACTGAAATGCTAATCATTTCTGCAGAACTTACGGATGTACATGTCCTGTGCATGTGGACGTCTTATCTCTAGTCGTTCGACGTGTTCTGCTCTTTTTCTGAACGTGAGTGTATTTCACATTATAGATATCACGTTTGGTTTCCGAGCTGTCGTTATGAGAGTGACCTTTTTTTCAATGTCCGACATTGCAAAGCAAGGAACCAACGGAAAAAAAATAATGAAAATATTTATGGAAATCTATGACTTCCGAAACAAGCTTAGGGAGATGATGTTCTAAATCGTAATTCGTGTTACGAATGGTGCTCCCAGTTCAAGAAATGGTCGTGAATCAGTCGAAGAAGTCTCCCGACCAGGAAGGTATTAGACCTAAACTGGTGATGCTGATATTGAGGAAATCCAGTGGCGCTGCCTAATTTTGAGGGACCTTGCAGAGGACAGAATCCCCCTTGGCTCGTGTTGTCAGATTCTAACTGAAATTCCGAACATGCTTCAAGTTGCAGCAAAGTTTGTGTCACGGTCTCCTGAAGAGCGGAAAGAACATCGAGAGAATGTTTGCAAGGAACTCCACGAAGAAGCTCATTATTACGAAATATTCCTGCAATAGCTTGTCCCAAGAGACGAATGTTGACTTTTCGGGCACGGTACTGAGACTAAAACCAGACCGTAACAGTTGGCTGCTCAAAGATATTGTCAACCAAAAAATATCTCAGTCTGTATTCACTATAAAAATAAAGCTCAGTTTTTTTTCTCGATGTCAGTGGAACTCTGCATTTCGATGTTTTGTTTCAAAGTCAGTCGACCGTCATTACCACAAACCAGCTTTGAAACGTTTGCGCCAGGAAGTTCGCAGCAAGATACCTCCGCTGTGACAAGACAGATCGAGGTATCTTCACAGCTGCATCGTCCCTGCCTATTCACCTCAGCAAATTTTCGAACATTGTGTCAAAAATCAAGTGACCGTATTCGCCCAGGCGTCGTCTCGTATTACTTGACATGTTATTATTTCCAAGATTATAATTAATGCTGAAAGGACACCACTGATTACATAACGAAGATTCAAAATGAGCACTGCGGAATATTCGAAAATCAGCTTTGCAGAGCCGTAGCGAAGTTGAAATACCGTTCACACCACTAAGGGGACTTCTTTGAAGGAGACAAGGTACAAGCATGTGATAGTTACATAACAATTGTACTGAAACAAAATTAAGCTGTTCCTCAACAAACCTCGTAACTGGAAATGACAACCACCTGGCTTAGTTTGTCCCGTGATTTAAGATTAAATCCTCCAACAGTCAGAACCTCACTAGGATTTAGCAGATAATCGAAATGTGTTTCAAAATTTGCTATTAGTTGCAAACGATTATTGTGAGCCGAGAGGGCGCACCATTGTAAGTCACTAACAAAGAAGAGAAAATAATGTATAGGTATACGATAAACAATCCCGTGTCGACTAAGCCAGCGGTTAAGACATTGGCCTTCCATTGGCAGGACTCCCTTTCAGATAATCGTTTCGACATTCAGATTTATGCTTTCCGTGGTTTACCTAAAAATATCTTCACAGAAATGCGGAGAAAGCACCTTTGAACAAGCCGCTGTAGATGGTCTTCATTATTCTTGTAATAGTCAGATATTTCTCCGACTGATCTACGCTATTCACTTGTCCGAAGCTCTGTGAGACGGAATGATTGCTTAAGGAAGCAGGGTTAGAGTTTGATGTCCTGTTGCCATGAAGATTATTTCAGATGGAGCGCTTTCTATGATTCACAATAGCTGCTGACTTCAACGCATAAAAGATCTTTTGCATGCACTAGTAGGTTGATACTGGCGACACCCACAGACTGAAATGTCTTTGGGTCATAACCTAAATTAAAGTGTGGCAGTACAAATCAATTTCCTTGAGACAGAAAATCTTCTGTGCACAAACCAGAACGCTTTCAGAGAGCATAACTCGTGCGAAACTCTGCTTATCCTTGTCTCACATGATATACTGCAAACCCTGGATGAAGGGTAAAAAGTAGACTCCATATTCCTAGATTTCTGAAAAGCGTTTTACACGGTGCCCCTCTGCAAACTGTTAACGAAGGGACGACGACACGGAATAGGTTCCCGGATATGAAAGTGTCTCGAAGTCTTCTTAAGTAATGGAATCCATTACGTCGTCCTGGACGGCGAGTGTTCATCAGAGACGAGGGTATTGTCAAAGAGTGCTCCAGAGAAGTAAGCGATGACCGCTGCTACTCTCTATATAAATTAACGACCTGACAGACTGGGTGAGCAACAACCTGCAGCCCTTTGCCGGTGATGGATGTGGTTTACGAGAACTTGTCGTTGACTGTACGATAACACAACATGAATTTCTAGTTGGTGTGTTCAATGGCAGCCTGCTCTAAATGTGCTAGTAGGAAAAACAATCCCGCAATTTGCGAACACGGTATTGCTAGTGTGCTCCTTGACACAATCAAGTCGATTAAACCCGGGCGTAACTTTGCAATGCGGTATGAAATGGCACGAGCAAGTAAGATTGTAGTAGCGAAGGCGAGTAGTCAACTTCGGGTTTTTAGAGAGAATTTTAGGAAATTATGGTTCATTTGTAAAGGAGACCGTGTATCGAACACTAGTACGACCTATTCTTCAGTACTGATCAAGTATTTAGGATCCGTACCAATTATTAAAGGAAGACATTGAAGCAATTCAGAGGCGGGCTGCTAGATTTCTTACCGGTAGGTTCGAGCAACGCACAAATATTACGGAGATCGTTCGGGAGTGCAAACGGAATCCCTGGACCCGCCAACGTACAAAAAAACTGACCGCCGGCCGGCCGCCACAGAGACTAAGTCCGAGTCGTTCACTTAAGGTGGCCAATAAAACTGACCGCCCCTGACAACTCTAAGTCCGGCCATCTGCACAATCTGGTAACACCGTAAGATGCGGAAGTGTTAGGAGGAAGTGTTGTCTATTTCCGAGATGATACGGTGGGAGTGAGCCCGTGGTCTTGCGGTAATCGTCGTGCATTCTGAACTTACAGTAGCGTGTTCGCGTCCAACAGATTTTTTTTTTTTTTAACCACATTTCGGTGTAAACTTATGAGTCTGATTGAACATCGAAGACATTTCGCTTAACATTCTACCCACCCGCAATAACAAGTATTCCAGAAACAATTCGCAGGGCAGCTCGTGGCTGCGTCGCAATCATAACAGTTTACGCTCGAGCGTTTCCTCGCGCTGCAGCGGCTACCGGCCACCGGCCAGACCCCACCCGCCACCTGAAATCCGGCGCCGCCCATGTGAAAACGGCGCCACGCTGTCAGTGTATGTATCAATGCCATTTCCGAATTTGAAGTTCTAGTTAGTATCTTGCAGTTAAGCATTGGATTTTGCATACCTGAAAATCATGAACTACGGTTAAGCATTGTAAAATTGAGTCGCAAGTGGAAAAAAGTGTAACATCTGCAACACAATATTTACTTTGGTGTAACAGAGGTGTGAATGTAGAGGCGGCAGCTAGAAAGATTTGAACTGTGTTTAGAGCGAGTGCTTTTGGGAAAAGTACGCCAGAAAAAGATATTCTTGTTTCAACAAAGATCGTTCTGGCATGAATTATTTTCCACATTAAGGAAGTCTCGACTACTGATATATGTGACAGATTACCATTTTACCCTCATGTGACATTTGCATTCAACAGGCAAAGTTCAGAAGTCTGGTGTAGGAGTACTGCATGCTCTAATTCGAAACAACAAAAATCAACGGAGTGACTATTACTGAACGTCATCAGGTCGCTCATTGAGCATTCCTTTGCAGTACTGTTACTGGTGACGTGTTATGATGCCTTTATCGTCCACTTCCTAACAAGGGAACCTCCCCATCGCACCCCCCTCAGATTTAGTTATAAGTTGGCACAGTGGATAGGCCTTGAAAAACTGAACACAGATCAATCGAGAAAACAGAAAGAAGTTGTGTGGAACCATGAAAAAAATAAGCACAATATACAAACTGAGTAGTCCAACCGCAAGATATACAACATCGAGGATGGTATGAGGTCAAGAGTGCCGTGGTCCCGTGGTTAGCGTGAGCAGTATCGGAACGAGAGGTCCTTGGTTCAAGTCTTCCCTCGAGTGAAAATTTTGCTTTCTTTATTTTCGCGAAGTTATGATCTGTCCGTTCGTTCATTGACGTCTGTGTTCAGTGTTAAAAGTTTAGTGTCTGTGTTTTGCGACCGCACCGCAAAACCGTGCGATTAGTAGACGAAAGGACGTGCCTCTCCAATGGGAACCGAAAACATTTGATCGCAAGGTCATAGGTCAAGCGATTCCTCCACAGAAAAACATGTCTGATATATTCTATACGACACTGGTGACGGCATGTGCGTCACATGACAGGAATATGTTGTCGGCCCACCTAACTTGTAAGCTTGGCGAATGGGTAAAAAGATTCTTCTACCTTGCCCGATTTAGGTTTCCTTGTGGATGTGATAATCACTCACAAAAAAGTGATGAAAACATAAGAGTTTGTCACATAAACTGCAACAAATGAATGCAACAGTTTCACAGTCGCATCGGACGGACGGACGGACAGATAATAATTGTCTGAAATAAAGGATTAAAATTTTCACTCGAGAGAAGACTTGAAAGAAGGACCTCTGGTTTCGCAGCCACTCACGCTAACCACGCGACCACGGCGCTCCTGCGCTCAGATAATCCTTGATGTTGCTTATCTGGCACATGGACTACTCAGTTTGTATATTTTGCTTATTTTCTTCATAGTTCCACACAACTTCTTCCTGTTTTCTCGATTGATCTGTGTTCAGTTTTTCAAGGCCTATCCACTGGGCCAACTTATAACTAAATCTGAAGGGGGTGCGTAGGGAGGTTCCCTTGTAAGAAGAAATGCACCAAAAGACGTAGACTAGAGCAAAGAGTAGTGTGAACATAATATTTTACATTTGATAGCTCCAAAAGTGTGTTTTGGACTACAAATTCTGCCCCAAGGGGTGTGTGCAACACAGCTGGAATTTGTTGTCAACAACTGAGACCCCTTTCGGTCGCAGTGTGAGAAAGTCGAGCAACAATGCTACTGCATGATAACTCACTCTGTTGATTTGAGAAATAAAATTATCCAGGGGATTGATAGGAAAGTCGTCTCTCAGACACTTGTATTGTTAGGGAAGTCCTCTCTCAAGCACTTGTCCCTCTCGTCATATATTCGTAAAATATTACCTTTCCCGCTCTTGATCGATCAACCGTCAAGGCATTTCATTTCTAGACGAAAATACTCTTAAAACTACTATGGTTTAACGACCTCGTCAAAAGAAGTACGTTTCTACGGGCGTAGAATTTGTAAATAACTGTAGCATTGTAAGATTGTTTTAGATATCGTGAAAGAAAATTCAGCTGCTGATCAATTTCTCTTTGATGATTACTGTTGCGTTTAGAAAACTAATGGAAAATGCAAATAAAATATTCATTTTACTAATACAAATTAAATTCAGCTTACTACAGAAACATCACGACAGCAGTCTATCTTAATAAAGCATTAAGTTCAAAAATGGTTCAAAGGGCTCTGAGCACTATGGGACTTAACTTCTGAGGTCATCAGTCCCCTAGAACTTAGAACTAGTTAAACCTAACTAACCTAAAAACACCACACACATCCATGCCCGAGGCAGGATTCGAACCTGCAACCGTATTGGTCGCGCGGTTGCAGACTGTTTGCGATGCATTAAGTGTCTGTAAGACAATTGATCCTATTTTAACACGAATTAGTAGGATATTACCGACTTTTGACTTCGAAAAGATCTGTATTTACTTCATTCGCAAGTCTGATGAAAATGTGGCATTTCATAGATAAAATTATGTATTAACAACAACAAAAAATATGTCGGCAGAAAACATTATGAAATTATCAGTACCGTAAGGTTTTCGCTCTGACACTAAGGGTTACTGTAAGTAGCAAGACGAATTTTGCTCGAGCGTTATCTTACGATTCCCTTATTGAGTTTGTATCTGCCTGCTTGTAGCTCTACTACAAAAGAATTAAAAATCTGGCTTTCAGCGAGTCTAGAAGGGCGAACGACAGCTGCTTGCACCTGGTAGCCAAGCATGTTACCTGAGAAATGGTATTTTCCTAAAGTGGGAAGACATTCTTTTGTGGTTGAATTGTTGGCAAATATCAGTCAGACGTGTGCCGTTGGTCTAAGCGTTTCGGTGTGTTGAATTTGTACCAATGATTTTTCTACAGGTTTTTTCTGTCCCAAATAGAGAGTTGAAGTCTCCCATTAGTATTTTCACGTCGTCTTGGTAAATTTTGCTCATAGTATTTTCGAGTGTGTTCCAGAATTTTTCGACATTTTTGGTGTTTTTCTTATTTTCGATGTTGGTGGGGGCATGTGCATTGATGAGTGTATATATTTTACTGGGGCTCTGAATGAGCGTAGTCCTAAGACGATTGTTGATGGCTGTGATTTGACAGAGTTGATGATAGATCTGTGTTCGAGAAAAGCAGTGCCGAAGATTGGTACACCTTTCGCTACCTTTTGTTGTATTTTGCTCTTGAAGATGAAATGGTTTCCGTAATGCAAGGTTTCATTGTCAGTTAGTTGTGGTTCTTGAAGAGCAATGATGAGAATTTTTTGTCGGTCGATCTATTATGTGAGATTATTTAGTTTTCGTATTTGGATCAATGTATCGATGTTTAGTTATAAAAAAAACTTCTTATGTGTGTGAAATCTTATGGGACTTAACTGCGAAGGTCATCAGTCCCTAAGCTTACACACTACTTAACCTAAATTATCCTAAGGACAAACACACATACACACACCCATGCCCGAGGGAGGACTCGAACCTCCGCCGGGACCAGCCGAACAGTCCATGACTGCTGCGTTTTAGACCGCTAGGCTAATCCAGCGCGGCGTGTAGTTTTCAAATGCATGTTTTGTGCTTGTAGGGAAATTTACAGGACTGGACTCCCCAGAATCCGAAATTCCAACTGCCGCCTGTCGACAGCCGGGTTGTGTACCACCAGGGGTAAAGTTGACTTCGATTGCGCAGTTCATGTTTGCTTGTGTTTCATTGGTTTGGCCTGGGTGATTCCAGGACCGGACAGGACCAGAGGGTTCAACGGATTGAGTAGCCGTTCAGGATTGTGTTAGTATTTGGTTCACCCCAAGTATTTAATTTCCTCGGTACCACCCACATGGGAGAGTGTTTCCCCTATCGGCCCCACGGGATTTTTATTATTATTATTATTGTCCTTATGTCATCAGCAAATCCGATATGGTGCATCTGCATCTTCCCACCACTGAAATAGATGTGCATTGTTCGATTCAGTATTTCCGTCACATAAATATGGGTTATAATTACGTGACATTACTGCTAGTAGACATATTTCTCTATTTTTCTTAGGCGGTTCCTACCTGTTACTCCATCATAGGAATTTATGTGCGCACCATTGTTGCAATAGAGATGTTCAAATTATCCGATTTCTGTAATTTCATTTCGATACCAGATCGTTCTAATCGGATGCAGCCAGTCAGGCTTAATGTGGATATCCGAATACGACTCTCATCATTTGATAGTCTGTGTAAACCACATTCTTAATCGGACGGTTGAATCTAGATCACTTATTTATGACAGGGCCTGAATTCTTAAACACTGCGGAAAATAATAATACAATGTGCTTATTACTAAAATGTTATTTAAATATAAATATATGAACGAACGAGATAACAGTTTATTTACAGGAGCAGAGCCCCATCCATCATAGCAGAGCAGTGCGAGATTGGTTTCAGGGCCAAGAGAGGATAAAGCTGTTGCCGTTTGTTCCACGACCACCGAACATCAACCAGATAGAGAATATGTGGGCAGAGGTAACAAGGTCATTGCCATGTGGACCTACAAATGCAAGCGACCTTTGGACGAATATAGAAAACGTATGGTGGGAAGTAAACCATCACGCTACACTGTCGACGTCTTGATGAAATCAATGCCCCTACGCCTTCGAGAAATCTTACGTAATGATCGTGGGTGGGTTGGTTACTAAAAGTATATTCGTCCACAAAAACCATGTGGACAATTATCTTATAGCCGGTCAAGCTTTGTTTTGTCGCAGTTCTTTGGATACAAGTCCATTTGCTTTCAGTCTCCTCCTTACAATTCTTGCACTGCAAGGTAATTGAAAAATATCATCCACTCGACGCCAACTGAGGAGTTGACTGGTGCATGTGTTGTTCAACACAAAGTAGTTGTCGCCGTCACTGGAATCAATGACTGTTTGTTTGTGTGTGTGTGTGTGTGTGTGTGTGTGTGTGTGATTTCGTGTTCATGCACAATCTGAATCAATACTATTAACATTAGAGAGACAACCAACAATAAATATGGCTTCAAATATGACTGTAAAGTATTTTAATGCGATGGGAAGTTACAAACTGAATTTTTACCCAACCCACGTCTTGCATATTACGTTAAGTAAGATGTATTAACTCCATAGTATCGCTAGCAGAGACAGTGCGCTCTTGTTGTCGAGGCTCGCGACAAGCGCAGCGCTCAGCAATGCCCAATGCCGCCGCGATTTGTTTATGTTGGCTGAGCGTGGACACTGCAGCAGACGCTTCGCCATAAACAGAGAGAAATCACCTTGGCTCTGACTGCAGTGAGCGGGTATCACTGTCTGCGTGTTCTTATAGTAACCAACGTGAGACTCTACTCACAGGTGCCATGGAGCAATTGCAACGGGTATCATGTCATTAGTCATCAGAATATTAACCAGTGATGAAATGTCCACTCTATTTGAATCCCAAGAAAATAGGAACCTTCTCACAAAGGAATGTGAGGTGTTATCAAAATTTATGCAACATACAAAAATTAACTGCAGGGCTTTCATGTATACAGCAGTATCACACAAGGAAATATTATGTCTTGGAAGCGTGTATTTCGTTTCCTCTTCTCATATTAACGCCCTTGTTTTAGTATGAAGTGAGAAAATAAACACGAAAAACTAAAGTTCCTGAGAAGCGTATCAGTCATTTCCTCTTCTCATATCATAACTTTTATTTTAGTATGAAGTGAAAAAATAAACAGTTTAAGGTTGTGAAGCATAATATGATACCCGATTCTTATCGTAGGCGCTATCGGAAACGCAAAAAGCAGGGAGCTGTCCATTCTTTTGTCCAACAGTCTGTCTCCTTTCACGCATTACTCTCGCCAGGAGATTCTTATTTAAGGACTTGTGGGCATCAAGTTCTTCAGCAGAACAAACCTTATGTTATTGTGCTAATTACGGTATGGAAAAAATGCAACCAAGACCATTTCCCCTAAAGCAGTGGGGATATTTGCAAATGTCTGTATTCAGCAATGGCTGCCAGCAGCCACAACACTTCACAGAATCCATGCGGCAGCAGGGGTCGAAGACCCGAGGCCTGGCCACAATGCCTTCCCCATACCTGTCACTGAGCAGCTGCATTATTCACATGTATAACATGTTTGCACCCATATATACCTTTAAATTGTAGAACAAAATTGAAGTAGTAATTAAGGTAAAATAAATTACAGATTGCCGCCTCCAATGGCATGCATTCCTTGTAGAATATAACTTATAACAGTGAAAAGGGTGACGGAAAAATACATAACAAACATTTATTCAGAAATATATTCACAATTTAAGTTATTTTCGCTGGATGGATATGAGGTCTGTAAGGAAGCCGTATATTTTTCAACAAATGAAAAAAAATTCGGAGCCGGAGGAGTTTTGCCAAATTAGAACAGTTCTGATTTTAGAACCAACGTAAAAAAATATTCCAGGAATAAAAAAAGTGAAAGAATAGTATTCTGCTTTTAATAAAAAGAACTGTCCACCTCTTCGTAGCCCACATAAAGCAATAGATAAAAAAATTGAAACCATTCCTTATATTTGTTATTCTTCTTCAGCGTAAAATGTTCTTCTGCAATATAAAACATGTGTTCTTCTAAGTTCTGTTTGTTACGACGTAAAACACAAACTGTCCCATAAGCCACGAATAACTGTTATTATTTGCGGACGGGTAACATTTCCAGTCGGGTTGTAAAGCTTCAGTTATCGGTATATGACTTTCTGACGTTTTGTTGATAGGGCTAATTTCTTCCTAGTCCAGTTCCAAATTCTAATTCTATTTTCACATAAGAAGATGTGCTCTACAGATTCTACAAGCCGACATTTGTCGCAGTATGGAGATGGTCTCAATTTGATTTTCCATAATCGTTCCGCTGATGGTATGGTTTCGTTTACAACGTCGCACCATACGGCACTGACTCTAGTTGGTAGAATTTTATTGTTGATATTTTTCCAGACGTTCCTCCACTTTTTTGTAGGTTAATTTACCGGAATTGGTTTGTGACCACGATTCTGGTAATATAATCATAGACGGTTCTAGTGTTGGTATGTGCTGGTGGAAGTCTTATAGAGCTCCAATTGCCATAGTACTTTCGGACGTAATCTAGGCTGGCATACTACATTAACAGGAGCATTCCTATCCCCAGGATCTAACGAGAGGAACAGAAGTTTCGTGATGCCTGTCTTAGTGGCACGTATTAGTTTAAAAGCACGTCTTTGATTCTTCTAAGTCCTCCGTTTTGCCTCTGCTAATATATTTTGTTTCCACACACACCAAGAGCCTGCAGCTAATATTTTTTGTGCAGTGACCTGCAGTATTGGTAAGACTGCTGCGACAAGATATATTTTGCTAAGTATGTATGTATGTATTTATAAAGTGAACTTTCTGCAGTCGGTCTAACAATCGCATGTCGTGGTCCTTCAACAAGGTTCCGATGACTTTAAGTTTCCGCTCCCAGTTGTTCGTGGCCATGCGCTTGGGATTCGCCCTTAACCTCAAGCCGAGTAGGAGTCTCATCTAACCAGTGTGCACCTGTTGCACTACTGTAAGAACCGAGATGCAGGTTCATTTGGCTACAAGAATGCGTAAGTTCCTCCAGCATGACGGGTCTCCTGCACATTATAGTCGTCAGGTCACACATTATCCAAACCTAACATTTCCCGGAAGGTGGATCTATAGATATGGGCACTTTTCTTGGCCTTCAAGGTCCTCTGACCTTATCTCTTTGGATTTTTGCCTGCGGGGATGGTTAAAAGCGAAGCCTACAAATAAAAAGTAAACCCAAGAGCCGATTTGATCTTTCGGGTTATGAATAGTGCAGCCCTCATAAAAGGACGCAAAGACGACCTCAGTAGAGCTACACGTGGTATTATCAAGAGAAGTCAAATGTGCATTAAAGTTGGTTAGTGACTTTCTGAAAATCAACTTTGAATGCCCTCATTTGCCTTTGCTTTGACTTTGTTAGCGTTACGTACTAACAGCTGTATCTCTGTACTCAATAAAAAGTGGACGCATTTATATGGAATTTTTTCGTCTGTACTAGCACCTGCTAAAATATCTACTATTCCTCCTGAAACACCCTATATATGGATATATGTGTGGTGTCTGTTCTTTCGGACATGTCCGAAAGAAAACGCTTCATGGCATTCTGCAACGACCTTCGATCTAGTTGTATGGGTTGATAGAGATTTCAGAGCTGCTTGGCGGTCTGAATTAAAGGTAGAATCTACGATGTTTGTAGGGTCTATTCTAATTTTCGTCCGTGCACATGCTGACAGAAAAAAAGTGTAATACTGTGACCATCATCCCTAAAGAGATTCTAGGCAGTACACCAGGCCTGGTACTTCCATCTGTTTTCGACCTGTCAGTAAATCACTATATTATGTCTCCTGCACGGTGTTGTGGTTCGTTTTTCCACTGCTCCCAGCTTCCAATTGTTACGTAGCAAAGTTTATTGAAACAGCTAGAAGTTATTGTGTAGTTAGTCGGAATTTCCCCAGCCATCGCCTTACTGATTTGGGATTCTGTATATTCTAACTATATC
Source organism: Schistocerca serialis cubense (assembly GCF_023864345.2). NCBI lineage: Eukaryota > Metazoa > Arthropoda > Insecta > Orthoptera > Acrididae > Schistocerca > Schistocerca serialis. The sequence goes on along the minus strand of NC_064643.1, from coordinate 119,626,469 downwards.
CAGTTTTTTCCAATTTTTAGCCTTTATGTCCCTGCCACTGCCTGTATTTTAAGCCACAGGTGTAAGGCGGGCATGTCTAACATAATATCCATTCCAAGAGTGGATGTCCTGCTAATTCCATCTGTTTGTGAAAGCAGGCCAGTCTCTGCACTTTGCCAGACTCCCTAGCAGCCACCTTCTGTTCGACTTTGTTGATATTATAGGCCAATAAATTATCATTGGTCTTTTTGCAGGGACGTATATCCAGTACGTACTGGGTTTAGACCCCAGTTTACCCTACAGCAGCTTCTAGTGCTTCTAAGATTATCTTTCGCAGTGGAAAATATTCTTTATGTGAGGTGTTCATAATAGTTTTCCATCCAGGGCTACCTCTAGATACACTACAACCCTCTCTAAAGTTTCATCGAGAAACATAATTTTTCAGTATGTGTGCTGGACATGCTTCCCCATAAATAATACTACACCAGTTTTCGTGGGGCTCGTCTTTAAATACTTTTTCACAATGTTCAGTGCACATAGTTTTAACAGTACTAGCAAATTTTCTAAGTCTTACTGTGAATAGATCGTCTACTTATTCTTTTCAAGAGTAGTCCCTGGCATTCAGCCCATCTATGAGTTCATTCACCACTAGGTTCTTCATCTCTAACCATTTACTCGAAGGTCGTATTACTCGACATCCAGGAAGATACAGAGAGCATCCAGAACGGGTAGTGCTGTTTCCACCTTCCCAACAAGTTGGTGAAGTGTTACTTCACTTGATTTGCTTCGCAAGTATTATGAAAATGTTGCAATTCATAGATAAAATTATGTATTCACAACAACAAAAAATATGTCGGCAAAAAACAAAAACGTGGCATTATGAATTTGACAGTACCTCAAGGTTTTCGCTTTGACACTAAGGGTTACTAAAAGAAGCAAGACGAAATTTGATAGAGCGTTGTCTTACGATTCTCTCACTGAATTTGTGTCTGCCTGCTTGTAGCTCTGCAACAAAACAATTAAAAATCTGGCTTTCGGAGAGGCTCGAAAGCCGAACAGAGGCAGCATGCACCTGACGGGCAAGCACGTTACCTAGGAGCTAGCGAATAGTCGCGGTGTCTTCCACTTACATATTGACGCAGCAATGGCTGTGGCAGATAAACCGCAACATAAGACGCGACAGTAGTTGTATTTCCCGTGTGGAACGACTTTCGTGGACTCAAAAGTATTAACTGATATACTTATGTCACATCTCAAGCGAAAATCACTCAGTATTAAATTGAAATGACACGATAATATCAAGTGAATTTAGCAGGATAGTTCTGTGCTATCAAGGAAGTAACTCGTCGGTCACAGAGTTGCCAAACATATTCTGCGCTGTTGCCAAGTTTCAGTTATACCGCCAGGAAGGATACCAGCTGATGTGTTCTGTGAGTGACCTCGGAAGTGACTATAGCTTCGTTTCAAAATTGCGCGTGGCGAGGGCCGCAAGATCCTCATTATATTGTCAATGAGCCTTATTCGCATTTCTGTAACTAGGTTTAGGGGCTAGAGTGCAATTACTTGTAATATGACTAAATGTCATAAATTACGAGTAATAACTGCGGCAATGATTTGTGTTTTACTGACTTAATCGCACCGAAACCTTGAAAGCGTATTCACCAGACGCGATTCACAATTTTAGAGCTTCTACAGTGGTTGAGTTGGCAATGTATATTTGCTGTACAATATTATTATTGAGATAACTGTCATTGGTACATCCACCAGTAGACAGGCATGGCCTGACTTATTGTTGTCAGCTTTCCTGACGGATATTCTGCCTTTGTTCGAAACGTGAAGACTTAGAGTGAATTCGAATATTCCATATGGCGAAATGTGATGTTTCTATTCTTCCAGCTCTAACATTCAAATAACAGTTACAATAAGCGGCAGAAAAGCGCCTGTGAATCAACAGTTAATAATGCAATCATAATTAGTGGAATCTGACAAATTCCATCTGTCGTCTGATAATTGTGAAAAACCACTTTTTTCATCTTCACAGCACCACAGTATGAACTCAAGGGTTTCATAGGATACCTATACTTAATTTCGTTGTGATCGTTTTCAATGACAGTACGGGAGGAGCTAAACCATCTGACTTGAAACATACTTTTCCAGCGGGATTTGAATCTTTGGCTACAGTTGCAGTAGCACGTCCAGTGAGGTATCAAGAATGTGAGCAATCACTCATTGCTATAGTATAGGCTACGCAGAGAGAAGCAGGTTTCCGACAAAGTAAACGATGAGAGACGCTGTCGCTGTCACTTATTAAACAGGAATTGTTCAGAAAATTACAACTATATATTATGAAATTAATAAGTTTGATGCAGCTCCAGTCCGGCACTATCACTGAATTGCAAAACATTTTCCGAATAGCACTTAAGATAAAAATGTGTATGTGTGTGTGTGTGTGTGTGTGTGTGTGTGTGTGTGTGTGTGTTCTTTCGGACATTTCCGAAAGAATAGACTCTACGAATCTAAATAGACAGCCTTGTTAATCAATTAAAGATTGAAGGACAGATGGCCAGGCTGTCATGCGCATTAAAGTAGAACAACGGCACAGATGAAAATTTGTGCCTGACCAGGATCGAACCCGGATTCGTAGTGTCTTTTCTTTCGGACATTCCCGAAAGAACAGACACCACACATATATCAATACACAGGAGGTTATATGGCATATTTTCTGCAATTTGTCTATACCACAACCTCGTACAATATTTACTATTCCTCCTCAAACATCCTGTATAATTATTTGGCTATCGACGGGTCATCTAAAGTTTTGAGTGCTAGACGAACAACATCGTCCGAACCCTAGCGGGAATACAGTGTGGCCGCGAGCGAGTAGAATAATGGCCGCGGGGATGGGGAAGGGGGGGGGGGGGTACCGCGCATGTGGTATGCGACAGAGATGGGAATTCGCGTCTGACGAGGAGCGTGTGTAGATAGGTGCAGAAAAGTGGTTGGCTGCTGCGTCCCGACAGTGCCCACCGTGTGGGGTTCGCGTCCTCTCTCCGGCATGGGCGTGTGTGTTATCCATAGCGTAAGATAGTTTAAGTTAGATTAAGTAGTGTGTAAGCTTAGGGACCGATGACCTAAGCAGCTTGATCTCATAAGTTATAACAACAAATTTACAAAATTTTAAATCCAAAATACTGCATCTCGGTTCTTACAATAGTGCAATAGGTGCGCACTGGTTAGCTGTAACTGAAGAGAGACCCCAACTCGGATTGTGGTTAATGGCATAATAATTTAAATTGTGAATATATTTCGGAATGAATGTTTGTTATGTATTTTTCCGTCGCCCTTTTCACTGTTATAAGTTATATTCTACAAGGAACGCACGCCATTGGAGGCGGCAATCTGTAATTTATTTTCCTTAATTACTACTTCAATTTTGTTCCACAATTTAAAGGTATATATGGGTGCAAACATGGAATACATGGGAATAATGCAGCTACTTAGTGACAGGTGTTGTGGATTGGCAAGAGAGCCAACCCACTATGAGAGGAAGCCAAAAGGCACGCGTTTTAGCTCATGCAGGCTGGCGTGAGGCCTGGAACAGGTCAAGGAAATTATACTAGCAAAAAACGTACGTAGCTGCTGGAATACTTAACTTTAATCCATAATTGGTGAACATCGCTCTTGACGGTACGTGTTTTACAGCATCAATAGTAACTGGTAATGGCGCTTTGCTAGGTCGTAGTGTGGGGCGGCGAATAAGTTTGTAAAAATAATCAGTTTCTGGTTTTTAGAATGTTGTTAATGCTGTCTTTCGCCATTCTCAACACAGGCTCTCTATTTACTTTTTAGCACCCAGAAAGTGATTTAACAAAACGTGGAGCCAGTATTCAGAGATCCTAGTGCCCACTTCATCTGAGAATACCATTATAGCTGCAGCTTATAGCTCTGAGGAATTTGGAGATTGTCCGGGATTTCTAATCAAAAACGGTTTTCCAAAATAGTTGAGTATATTCTGAAATTCACTGATAAAAAACACAAGTATCCCTACAACCTAACTAACAGAGCAGTTCAGAGTCTAATGCGCTGATGCAACTATAAATGTCCGAATTAAATGTTAAAAAAGAATGCTCGCCATAATTTGATGAAAATATTTCATCAAACGCCACGCTAAATACACTCCTGGAAATTGAAATAAGAACACCGTGAATTCATTGTCCCAGGAAGGGGAAACTTTATTGACACATTCCTGGGGTCAGATACATCACATGATCACACTGACAGACCCACAGGCACATAGACACAGGCAACAGAGCATGCACAATGTCGGCACTAGTACAGTGTATATCCACCTTTCGCAGCAATGCAGGCTGCTATTCTCCCATGGAGACGATCGTAGAGATGCTGGATGTAGTCCTGTGGAACGGCTTGCCATGCCATTTCCACCTGGCGCCTCAGTTGGACCAGCGTTCGTGCTGGACGTGCAGACAGCGTGAGACGACGGTTCATCCAGTCCCAAACATGCTCAATGGGGGACAGATCCGGAGATCTTGCTGGCCAGGGTAGTTGACTTACACCTTCTAGAGCACTTTGGGTGGCACGGGATACATGCGGACGTGCATTGTCCTGTTGGAACAGCAAGTTCCCTTGCCGGTCTAGGAATGGTAGAACGATGGGTTCGATGACGGTTTGGATGTACCGTGCACTATTCAGTGTCCCCTCGACGATCACCAGTGGTGTACAGCCAGTGTAGGAGATCGCTCCCCACACCATGATGCCGGGTGTTGGCCCTGTGTGCCTCGGTCGTATGCAGTCCTGATTGTGGCGCTCACCTGCACGGCGCCAAACACGCATACGACCATCATTGGCACCAAGGCAGAAGCGACTCTCATCGCTGAAGACGACACGTCTCCATTCGTCCCTCCATTCACGCCTGTGGCGACACCACTGGAGGCGGGCTGCACGATGTTGGGGCGTGAGCGGAAGACGGCCTAACGGTGTGCGGGACCGTAGCCCAGCTTCATGGAGACGGTTGCGAATGGTCCTCGCCGATACCCCAGGAGCAACAGTGTCCCTAATTTGCTGGGAAGTGGCGGTGCGGTCCCCTACGGCACTGCGTAGGATCCTACGGTCTTGGCGTGCATCCGTGCGTCGCTGCGGTCCGGTCCCAGGTCGACGGGCACGTGCACCTTCCGCCGACCACTGGCGACAACATCGATGTACTGTGAAGACCTCACGCCCCACGTGTTGAGCAATTCGGCGGTACGTCCACCCGGCCTCCCGCATGCCCACTATACGCCCTCGCTCAAATTCCGTCAACTGCACATACGGTTCACGTCCACGCTGTCGCGGCATGCTACCAGTGTTAAAGACTGCGATGGAGCTCCGTATGCCACGGCAAACTGGCTGACACTGACGGCGGCGGTGCACAAATGCTGCGCAGCTAGCGCCATTCGACGGCCAACACCGCGGTTCCTGGTGTGTCCGCTGTGCCGTGCGTGTGATCATTGCTTGTACAGCCCTCTCGCAGTGTCCGGAGCAAATATGGTGGGTCTGACACACCGGTGTCAATGTGTTCTTTTTTCCATTTCCAGGAGTGTATTTGGTAGAATGTCTGTCCCGCGACGGCACGTGAAAATACGACAATACGCAAACTGAAGCTAGATAATGAAAATCATCCCAAAATTAACACTTCACTTGAAATGTTTTCATGGTTCCGCGTATCTCTAGTAACTTAATACGGCACCCAAGGCTGTTTGTAGCAGTGATACCGATGCGACGCGACTCCCGACACAGATGGCGTGTCATTCAGCGTCTGGAGAGAACTGGGGCCTTCCTTCCTCGCGCAGCGTTCTTATATATAAAGCCGCGGCGCGGATGGCTAAAAGGTACGTTGTCCAAGATGCGACGCACACTAGCGACTGCGACGGGTCGCTACGTGACGTCAGAAGTTGCTTGCTGGCGCATGCGCAGTTCGAGTTTGGGATGCGACGCGCGACTGCTGCGGCAGCTGCCGCAGCACTGCACCAGTGAGCAGTGTTGCGACGGGAGTCGCACGACACAAAGACGTACGGCTGCCAGAAAGATGTCGAGCCAGTCAAGGAAACTGAAATGAGCCACTCATAGGATGTGATTCTCTGTGAGTTGGTCTCGCAACAACCTTGCCTTTACAATTTGAAGAATCCTAAATATAGAGACACTATGTTCTGAGACAGAATTTGCGAAGAAATTGGTGCACAGTTGAAACTGGCAGGTGAGTGAAATATATAATATTTTCCCATTAATGCAAATTTTTCAGGCCTGTTATGAAAATCAGTATAATCCATGCAGATGTAGAATTAGAATGATGAAAATGAACTTGAAGGTAAATTTTCGCATTACTCTTTTTTGTGACGATAAAAATTGAAAACGGCAAGTACATTATAAAATGAACAATCTAAAGTACAACGAGAAAGTTACATTTTACAATACCTTCACGTTGAAAGCAAACGGTAGATTGGTATCTTGATGATACCTTCTAGTTGTGAAAAACCACCACCAGATTGTTGTACAGCTTTCTGTAATCAATAGATGCTCGTTTTTGAGGAAGGCGTTACTCAACAGATTGCGCAAACAGTATGCTGCAATAAGTAATTTGTCACATTCACTTCAATTCATTGGTAGAAGATGGTGCTCAAAAACTTGTGCCAAAAGTGCACTACTGTTTTACAAGGCCCTTCTGGTCTGACACAGTTCACAACTGAAATTCGTCTTTTGTAAATCCTGGAGTCATCTTTTGAGTGCAGCTTGGCAAGATTAAATGTTCATGTCATCCATAACGAAGTATGCTGTCAGAATATAAGAATATGGAAGTTCATTTGGATGGGAATAAAGACTCAGTCGGCTATGAAAGTTGCCTTAGCTTGTTCCAAAAGTTTCTACATGGGAGAAACTGACAAGTATAATTTGGGGAAATTTTGTGAACAAGCACGGCCATTATTTCTTCCACATTTCTGCCAGTGTATACTGTAGACGTTCAGAAACAAAATTCTAGAGATGATTAAGGTGTAACCCTATCTTGTTGTTAATAAACTTATCTTTCATTGGAATTTTAGGTGAAATGTGCAAAAACAGATGGAGGAATATTCGAGACTCGTATCAGAGAAATAAACGAGAAAGAAAGCTTGGAACAGGTTCAGATGCCTCAGCAAAACCACGAAAATGGGTTCTGCTAGACCACTTGGGTTTAAGAAACCTACATTTCGTGGCATTTTAAATGAAATTGTCAATAGCATATGGAGAAATATTAGTAACTCATACCGGAGAAATATGACATAAAATGGTTTCATTAGGTCCAAATGTGTCAGCGAAACAAAACAAATGCATTCTCTATCGTGTGATGACCACACGATTCTCGTTGCGCGTCGACAGAACTGGCGGCTAGTCGCGACGCTCCCGGAGATATATGAGCCCAAATCTCGGTAACGGAGTTCGATATCATTCTGATCTCAACTTTAAAAATAATTTCGATATGTTAGCTTCTTATCATCGGTAACGATGTATGACCTAACGTAACCCATACGTAAAGTAGCCAGCGACCACATTTTTCACTGTACACAATTCAAATTTTATGCGGTAGGTTACTTGTAAATTAAGTATCAGGATAACTGTGACGAATATCGGAAAAATAGACACCTCATTATCAAGCTGTGATGTGAAACTGTAAGATACGCAAACATCATTTTTTTGTGCCTTTTACTTTCCTCACAATTGATAGAGAAGTAATATACAGCGAAAAAAACACGCAAAATCGGAAGAGATACTTTTCAATTTTTTAAAGTAAAAGGAGAATCTGTATCGAAAAACTAACTCTGGGGGCCGATGTAACTTTGTTGCATTAACATACAGTATTTTTTACAGCAAGAAAATCGGAATTCTTATTTTTCTTATGTATTTGAATCCGCCGCCGCCGACCGGAGCTTGGGAAACGGCGACGACTCCAGTCGTCTTGCGGCCGTGTCGCCGTCTGCCAGGGTGGGAAAAGAGGAGGGGGCAGCGTCGCAGTCGCAGCCAACTGTCGCGTCTTGCACAACGTAACTTAAGGGAACGCCTGATCAAATCGGCTCTCCCGACTAGCCGCTGGGCTAGTAACGCACCACTTCAAGTTACATAATAATTTATAGCTTCTTTTGCTGATGGCCGATGAAGCTCTTAATTTAAACGTGCATTCAGCACGCAGGTAAGTATTGATAAAAAAATTTTGACGTGGCTAAGTTAAATATTTTGGGTGAGAGAATTAATTAAATTACACTGCACGCAGTAGATGAGCTCTGAACTGGCCCTTTTGAGATCCGCTATCGCTATAATTTTATAGGTATTCAAAAGAAACTTTTCACATCTTCATAGTCATAGCGGACCTCCAACCTATTTAAATCTAAACATCCTAGCCTTATTTATTAGCCTACTTAATCTATCTTGCTTCCTTCAGTTTTGAGATGAAAACCAGAAAATCATGAATTTCCACTAAAATCTTAATTTGTGAAATCCAAAGTACTGTTTTTATTAAATCATTATGAAAGATGAATCTAAATACAAATTTTGAAGTCTCTAGCTCTTTTCTGTTGCGCCAATGATTTTTTCAGAGAAACGTCAAAATTTCGAAAGTGGCTGAAGTTATCGAACTGATATTTAACACACATTAATTTAGTATTATTCCTGACATGATAGAAAAGTTTTAGGTCATTTGCTTGATTTTTAAGGTATTGCGCAACATTTATGACGTCAGAGCTAGTTACAGCAGACTGGCTGGCACACAATGGAAACTGATGTGAATTTACTACAGCGTGAGTAGGCTGCTTCCCTACAGTAGCAAATGACGTAGCTGAAGGCTATGCTAACTATCTTCTCGGCAAATGAGAGCGTAATTTGTCAGTGAACCATCGCTAGCAAAGTCGGCTGTACAACTGGGGCAAGTGCTAGGAAGTCTCTCTAGACCTGCCGTGTGGCGGCGCTCGGTCTGCAATCACTGATAGTGGCGACACGCGGGTCCGACGTATACTAACGGACCGCGGCCGATTTAAAGGCTACCACCTAGCAAGTGTGGTGTCTGGCGGTGACACCACAACAGGTATGGGGGAAGCATTGAGGCCAGGTCTCGGATCTTCGACCCCTGCCCTCTTTGCCTCCGCCTACCTGGTGCTGAAAGTCTTCTCAAACTTTTAAAAAAAATAATAGTGCAGTGATCAGCATGTGTGTCTAGTAAGCAGGAGGTCCAGGTTCGAAGCCAAGTCAGTCACAAATATTCATCTGCCGTCTTGGCTGTATTTCAACGCGCTGTGACAGTGTGGACGTCGGTCCTTCGATATTTAAGATGCAATTGTTTTTTGAGGCAATACAGGTGATTTGCGAACATTTGTCTTGCCATCAGTGTAACGGGACTTCAACGGCATCCAACCCTTTGTCATTGCATTGTGCCGGCGCTAACCCATCTCATATATATGCGAATCAGATTGTAGTTCATATTTAGTCAAATAACGAATTGTCAGTATACAAGTATGCCGGCCGGAGGGGTGGTCGAGCGGTTCTAGGCGCTACAGTCTGGAACCGCGCGACCGCTACGGTCGCAGGTTCGAATCCTGTCTCGGGCATGGATGTGTCTCATATCATTAGGTTAGCTAGGTTTACGTAGTTCTAAGTTATAGTGGACTGATGACCTCAGAAGTTAAGTCCCATAGTGCTCAGAGCCATTTGAACCATTTATGAAGTATACAAGTATTTACGAACAGTAGAAGCAGCATTGCAGCGAACTGATCCCTTAACCAAGTGAAACAAAGAGTACCTGTGTAAGGAGTCATTCCAGTTGCATAGCTGAGGGTAATATTTGTTAAGCAATTCATTGCGGAATTAATGTAATAGCCGCACGATGATCTCTGTAGTCATACTGTATCAATAGCAGCCCGCGAATGGAGTACTATGTTCGTTAAATCGGATTACTCTAGCTGAGGCCAAATAAAGAGAAGCGACGACGCCACAACACTATCTTTGCTTAAGTAGGTAGTCAGCGCTAAATTATGTGGGCCACCATTAACGTTACTGTAAGCAGTTTGTCAGCATAACACCACCACAACTACTGACAACCTGAGCCATATCATCACGCATTTCTAACTCGCAGTGATTACAAGTTGCTGATGTTTGTATAGAATAGCAGAAAGCGCATCTCACGTTCCATTTGCATTACGTCTAGGACGGAGAGAATCATAATAACAGTAATAGGTCACCCAGCGAAGAGAAGAGTCCACGTATTGTCTCAAGTTGTTGCGGTTTGATATTAATGCAGTTCCCGATAGTTTCACACTACCGGGTTATTTTGGCTATCAGAATACTCATATGTGAATTACGAAAGTGTAATTGCTAGAACGCTCAACTACCTTAATAACACCTCATTGAATACGACTCGCAAAGCGACGTTAATTTGACGTTTCCGTCCACCTCCTGACGTCTTACTGAATGAAGTCTGAAGTGCACTCACAGTTGTGTTGCCTGCCGCATGGATTCTAAAAAAAAAATGGCTCTGAGCACTATGGGACTCAACTGCTGAGGTCATTAGTCCCCTAGAACTTAGAAGTAGTTAAACCTAACTAACCTAAGGACATCACAAACAACCATGCCCGAGGCAGGATTCGAACCTGCGACCGTAGCGGTCTTGCGGTTCCACACTGCAGCGCCTTTAACCGCACGGCCACTTCGGCCGGCGCATGGATTCTGTGAAGTGTTGTGGCAGCCATTGCTGAATACAGACATTTGCAAATATCCCCCCTGATTTAGGGGAAATCATCTTTGTTGCATTTTTTCCATACCGTAATTAGCACAATAACATAAGGTTTGTTCTGCTGAAGAACTTGATGCCCACAAGTCCTTAAATAAGAATCTCCTGGCGGGAGTAATGCGTGAAAGGAGACAGACTGTTGGACAAAAGAATGGACAGCTCCGTGCTTTTTGCGTTTCCGATAGCGCCTACGATAAGAATCTGGTATCATATTATATATCACACACACACACACAAACAGTCATTGATTCCAGTGAGGGCGACAACTACTGTGTGTTGAACAACACATGCATCAGTCAGTTCCTCAGTTGGCGTCGAGTGGATGAGATTTTTCAATTACCTTGCATTGCAAGAATTGTAAGGAGGAGACTGAAAGCAAATGGACTTGTATCCAAAGAACTGCGACAAAACAAAGCTTGACCGACTATAAGATAATTGTCCACATGGTTTTTGTGGACGAATATACTTTTAGTAACCAACCCACCCACGATCATTACGTAAGATTTCTCGAAGGCGTAAGGGCATTGATTTCATCAAGACGTCGACAGTGTAGCGTGATGGTTTACTTCCCACCATACGTTTTCTATATTCGTCCAAAGGTCGCTTGCGTTTGTAGGTCCACATGTCAATGACCTTGTTACCTCTGCCCACATATTCTCTATCTGGTTGATGTTCGGTGGTCGTGGAACAAACGGCAACAGCTTTAACCTCTCTTGGCCCTGAAACCAATCTCGCACTGCTCTGCTATGATGGATGGGGCTCTGCTCCTGTAAATAAACTGTTATCTCGTTCGTTCATATATTTATATTTAAATAACATATTAGTAATAAGCACATTGTATTATTATTTTCCGCAGTGTTTAAGAATTCAGGCCCTGTCATAAATAAGTGATCTAGATTCAACCGTCCGATTAAGAATGTGGTTTACACAGACTATCAAATGATGAGAGTCGTATACGGATATCCACATTAAGCCTGACTGGCTGCATCCGATTAGAACGATCTGGTATCGAAATGAAATTACAGAAATCGGATAATTTGAACGTCTGTATTGCAACAATGCTGCGCACATAAATTCCTATGATGGAGTAACAGGTAGGAACTGCCTAAGAAAAAGTGAGAAATATGTCTACTAGCAGCAATGTCACGTAATTATAACCCATATTTATGTGACGGAAATACTGAATCGAACAATGCACATCTATTACAGTGGTGGGGAGATGCAGATGCACCATATCGGATTTGCTGATGACATAATGACAATAATAATAATAATAAAAATCCCGTGGGGCCGATAGGGGAAACCCTCACCCATATGGGTGGTACCGAGGAAATCAAATACTTGGGGTGAACCAAATACTAATACAATCCTGAACGGCTACTCAATCCGTTGAACCCTCTGGTCCTGTCCGGTCCTGGAATCACCCAGGCCAAACCAATGAAACACAAGCAAACATGAACTGCGCAATCGAAGTCAACTTTACCCCAGGTGGTACACAACCCGACTGTCGACAGGCGGCAGTTGGAATTTCGGATTCTGGGGAGTCCAGGTTAGCACGGCAGAGAATATTGAAGATCTCCTGTAAATTTCCCTACAAGCACAAAACATGCATTTGAAAACTACACGCCGCGCTGGATTAGCCTAGCGGTCTAAAACGCAGCAGTCATGGACTGTTCGGCTGGTCCCGGCGGAGGTTCGAGTCCTCCCTCGGGCATGGGTGTGTGTATGTGTGTTTGTCCTTAGGATAATTTAGGTTAAGTAGTGTGTAAGCTTAGGGACTGATGACCTTCGCAGTTAAGTCCCATAAGATTTCACACACATAAGAAGTTTTTTTTATAACTAAACATCGATACATTGATCCAAATACGAAAACTAAATAATCTCACATAATAAATCGACCGACAAAAAATTCTCATCATTGCTCTTCAAGAACCACAACTAACTGACAATGAAACCTTGCATTACGGAAACCATTTCATCTTCAAGAGCAAAATACAACAAAAGGTAGCGAAAGGCGTACCAATCTTCAGCACTGTTTTTCTCGAACACAGATCTATCATCAACTCTGTCAAATCACAGCCATCAACAATCGTCTTAGGACTACGCACATTCAGAGCCCCAGTAAAATATATACACTCATCAATGCACATGCCCCCACCAACATCGAAAATAGGAAATACACCAAAAATGTCGAAAAATTTGAAACGTCTCTGTTGGATTCCTTTCATGTTTAATTTCTTAAATCTGTTGTCATTTATGGAGTAAATTCCTCTCCTAAATTTTCTGTGGCGTTTCTGACTATCTGGGAGGAGACTGAGTAGTGGAACGTGTTACTTTTACACATAAACAAGAACGATCTGTCACACTACTACACTTTAAAACGCAGTTTATATGTAATTCATGTCACACAGTCTCATACGGAACCTACATCCGCTTTCTTTTATATACTGTATATGATAAGATACTGTCATCCCCCTTCCCTTCTGTGTGAGAGTATGAATGAGCAAATGTATTTGTAGTCGCATGCTTGAGGGTAGCAGACAAGCCTGTCTGCTAGAGAACAGTAGGAGCAACGTCGGAACAGGTAGCTACGCTTCCTAAAAGCAAAGAGGTTTCTATCCTTAGTATGGTTCTGTCCGTCCGTTGTCATGTTGGTATAGGGAGCTGCCCCTCTGGCCACTTCCGTTTGTCTTTAGGAGCCACCCTCAGGAAGCACGCTCGGCAGTAGGCAGTTGCTGTGGGACCGTGGCGAGCGTGTGAAGTGGTAAGATCTCCGGCTAAGCGCGTGTCTGCTAAGTCCGTAGGACAATGGATTTCTTAAGATCAGCCTAACTGAAGACTTAGTACCTTGATTTCAGATTTAGCTCTAAAATATCTAATGCTATCTTAAATTGCAGCGGAGTGTAATTCTCGTGTGAAGTTCAGATTATTTTGCGGTAGTTGCTTTGTCATTACTTTGTGAGTAAAGTGGAACCACGTGTTGATCAGTAACTCTAACTAAGTTCATCAATCTTAAATGTGAATGCTTGTGTGATTATAACGTCTCGTCTTGACAATATTTTACAATATAGCAACTTTTCTCTATGCTTTTCTTTATGTTCAACCCACGTGGAGTGTACTTTGCGAGACCAGTACCACGTGCTTATATAACTGTTTCACCCATCAGGTTAATAGTAAGACGTTAGTAACCAGTTCAAGGTTTTTCTTTTGTCAATTGCTTTTCGATCGAATTTATTTTAATTATCAAAATTACTGTGGACTTATACGCTTTCTGTAAACCAAGTTGACCACGTGGAGCATGTGGTGTAATCATCAAAGTAGCCTTCAGCTATTCTTTTTGGGAAGATTTCACAAAGAGCTAATATGAATTTAGTATACTAGTGTGTGGTAATTACATGACGGACAGGATTGTGTTACGAACGTAATTTCTTTGGGTGAAAACTGAACCTGTTGGTTGTGGTTAATTTCTTCTTGCTTATGTTTCAACGTTCTTTGGGTGTTGTTTTGTGAATTCAGTGTTGAATGCAGTCTCCCAATCTTGGCTCCATATTTGATGTGTCCCGTAAGATTAAAATCTAACATTTTTACAATCCTTAAACAGGGCACCAGCTCAGTTATAACTCACGTATAATATGCTGAAATTTCAATGAACAATCTTAAAATAAATTTCCAAATATAAACTGATTTCTTTCTTTTTATTTAAATTCTCCTTTTTATATGTAGATATATTACCGGTTGTTGTATGACTGTAAAAGATTATAATCAATGTTAGTCTCATTGGTAATGTGGTAAACCTAGACTAGTTACCTGGTGAAACAGTTGCGCAGTAATGCACGGTTAACTTCTCCCCAGACAGCTCACAGCTTTTAACCCGCTTTTATTCTACTATTAGCACCCGATTTCAGCATAGCAAATTCTTGTAGCAATATTACAAATTCTGGAACACACTCGAAAATACTATGAGCAAAATTTACCAAGATGACGTGAAAATACTAATGGGAGACTTCAACTCTCTATTTGGGACAGAAAAAACCTGTAGAAAAATCATTGGTACAAATTCAACACACCGAAACGCTTAGACCAACGGCACACGTCTGACTGATGTTTGCCAACAATTCAACCACAAAAGAATGTCTTCCCACTTTAGGAAAATACCATTTCTCAGGTAACATGCTTGGCTACCAGGTGCAAGCTGCTGTCGTTCGCCTTTCTAGACTCGCTGAAAGCCAGATTTTTAATTCTTTTGTAGTAGAGCTACAAGCAGGCAGATACAAACTCAATAAGGGAATCCTAAGATAGCGCTCGAGCAAAATTCGTCATGCTACCTACAGTAACCCTTAGTGTCAGAGGGAAAACCTTACGGTACTGCCAATTTCATAATGACACTTTTGTTTTCTGCCGACATATTTTGTTGTTGTTGTTAATACCTATGAAATGCCACATTTTCATCAGACTTGCGAATGAAGTAAATACAGATCTTTTCGAAGTCAAAAGTCGGTAATATCCTACTAATTCGTGTTAAAATAGGATCAATCGTCTTACAGACACTTAATGCATCGCTAACAGTCTGGAACCGCGCGACCAATACGGTTGCAGGTTCAAATCCTGCCTCGGCCATGGATGTGTGTGATGTCTTTAGGTTAGTTAGGTTTAACTAGTTCTAAGTTCTAGGGGACTGATGACCTCAGAAGTTAAGTCCCATAGAGCTCAGAGCCCTTTGAACCATTTTTGAACTTAACGCTTTATTAAGATAGACTGCTGTCGTGATGTTTCTGTAGTAAGTTGAATTTAATTTGTATTAGTAAAATGAATATTTTATTTGCATTTTCCATTAGTTTTCTAAACGCAACAGTAATCATCAAAGAGAATTTAATCAGCAGCTAAATTTTCATTCAAGATATCTAAAACAATCTTACAATGCTACAGTTGTTTACAAATTCTACGCCCGTAGAAACGTACTTCTTTTAACGAGGTCGTTAAACCATAGTAGTTTTAAGAGTATTTTCGTCTAGAAATGAAATGCCTTGACGGTTGATCGATCAAGAGCGGGAAGAGCCATATTTTACGGATATATGACGAGAGGGACAAGTGCTTGAGAGAGGACTTCCCTAACAATACAAGTGTCTGAGAGACGACTTTCCTATCAATCTCCTGGATAATTTTATTTCTCAAATCAACAGAGTGAGTTATCATGCAGTAGCAAAGGTGATGTAGTTTTGTAGCTCGATTTTCTCACACTGCGACCGAAAGGGGTCCCAGTTGTTGACAACAAATTCCAGCTGTGTTGCACACACCCCTTGGGGCAGAATTTGTAGTCCAAAACACACTTTTGGAGCTATCATGTGTAAAATATTATGTTCACACTACTCTTTGCTCTAGTCTACGTCTTTTGGTGCATTTCTTCTTAGGAAGTTAACGATAAAGGCATGATAACACGTCACCAGTAACAGTACTGCAAAGGAATGCTCAATGAGCGACCTGATGACGTTCAATAGTAGTCACTCCGCTGAATTTTGTTGTTGAGCATGCAGTACTCCTACACCAGACTTCTGAACTTTGCCTGTTGAATGCAAATGTCACATGAGGGTAAAATGGTAATCTGTCACATATATCAGTAGGCGAGACTTCCTTAATGTGGAAAATAATTCATGCCAGAACGATCTTTGTTGAAAGAAGAATATCTTTTTCTGGCGTATTTTTCCCAAAAGCACTCGCTCTAAACACAGTTCAAATCTTTCTAGCTGCCTCCTCTACATTCACCCCTCTGTTATACCAAAGTAAATATTGTGTTGTAGATGTTACTTCTTTTTCCACTTGCGACTCAATTTTACAATGCTTAACCGTAGTTCATGATTATCAGGTATGCAAAATCCAATGCTTAACTGCAAGATACTAACTACAACTTCAAATTCGGAAATGGCATTGATACATACACTGACAACGTGGCGCCGTTTTCACATGGGCGGCTCCGGATTTCAGGCGGCGGGTGGCGTCTTGCCGGTGGCCAGTAGCCGCTGCAGCGCGAGGAAACGCTCGAGCGTAAGCTGTTATGATCGCGACGCAGCCACGAGCTGTCCTGCGGAATTGTTTCTGGAATACTGTTATTGCGGATGGGTAGAATGTTAAGCGAACTGTCTTCGATGTTCAATCAGACTCATAAGTTTACGCCAAAATGTGGTTGAAAAAAAAAAAATCTGTTGGACGCGAACACGCGACTCCAAGTTTAGAATGCACGACGATTACCGCAAGACCATATCATCTCGGAAGTAGACAACACTTCCGCATCTTACAGTGTTACCAGATTGTGCAGATGGCCGGACTTAGAGTTGTCAGGGGCGGTCAGCTTTATTGGCCACCTTAAGTGAACGACTCGGACTTAGTCTCTGTGGCGGCCGGCCGGCGGTCAGTTTTTTTGTCTAAGACTGTACATTCCGCGCAAGGACCATGAAGAATAAGATAAGTGAATTTAGGGTTCGTACAGAGGAATAAAGATAGTCGTTTTTCCGTTGCTCTATTTGCGAGTGGAGCAGGAAAGGAAATGACTAGTAGTGGTACAAGATACCCTCCGCCACGCACCAGACCCTGGTTAGCAGAGTATGTCCGTACATGTAGGTATAGATCATAATAACTTCACTTGTATGTAATAATTAGTTCGTACAACACCGTAAGTTTCCTCACTGTTTTCTGAGGTGCTTGAAACCGGGCACATTCACTACATTTTCGTGTCTGGATGTCTATGACTGAAACCCATAGTCACTTCTAGTTCCCTACAAATTATACTCTTATTTATTAATTATTTATTATTTATTAAACTCTGATTTATTGAATGACAGGGATACACATTGTTCACGACTGCATAACAGGGTTTGTGGACGTCTATTTTGTAGGCAACACCAACACCCCTTACATACGGTGATGCTAATGTGTTGCAAATTGCATTGCATCACGATGAGTACGTCACATACAAGAGTGAATGAGCTGTTGTAGATGGCGAAAAATGTCGAATGAATGTAATGTCAAATATGAAAAATGCCTAGTTAAATGTAAGAGAGAGCCTTATTGCGCTAGTATTGGCAGTACAAATAAATAAATAATTTATTTAACCTCCTCGGTAATAGCAATAAAGGATAATTAAAATTACGTACTGTAATTTAAATTAACAAATTTAACCAAATTAAGATATTCGTTACTTCTTGAACATTCAAGACAGGAGAAGTTCCACCCTAGAAACAAACTTCAGAAACATAATGCAAGCGATTAATATGAGTCAACATATTCTGACAGTTATTAATTTTAGGAGAAAAGTGGATGTTTTTAACTTGAAATGACGACCGTATTACTTTATCCATGCGAGCCAGTTGCAATACACTAATTGCAAATAGTCATTTCAAAACAAAAGAACTGAAATTCTCCGAGGGTGTAATATTATTGGGCTTTCCGTCGTATTAAAGATATAAGTACCCTTGGAAAGGAATTCACCAAGCTACGTATTAAACGATCAACTTATAAGATGAGACCTATTCTTTGAAAGACATTTGGTTTATATAATTTACGTAACTGTAAAGACGGGCGTCTAGCGCAAACGCTAATACATCGACTGCGCAGTCAGAGAAACATTTTAACAGAAGCTGAACTGAGTGTTCCGCTTCGATCTGAATGAAAAATATGACGGAAAAAACTTCCGTGGATCTTCAGATTTTTATCGCACTTCTTCTTGTAATGTGAAGGGGTGAAAAAGGACGATTGTGAGTCATAAAAATGAGCAGTCTTGCCAGCGTGCAGACAACAGTTATTAATTGGTAAAATTGAACTACTCGTAATTTATTTTCGATACTGTAAATCGACAAGTTATTGTTATAAAAGTGTTAAACAGTGAAAGAATTGCACAGAAAGAAAGAGAAAGATAATGAGTGTAATTTGTGATATAGACGTGAACCAAGAAGCGATCACAGGACAGACTGAAATCTTATCGCACCAACATAGTCAGAAAATTACTTATGTAAGTTATACTGTTTATAAATAAGCCCTAATTGCTTGTGAGAATCATTTGAATATATTTAGTGTTTACCAGAATTCTTATTATATTCTTTTCCTTTTTTTTAAATCCATGTCATATTATTTTTATAAATGTCAATCAGCCTTTACTATAGCAGAGAATATGCGGCATCCTGTTCCTAGACAGAAGGCCGTTCTTTGTTTTCTATACAACTCACAGCCGCCCCATTTGTTAATGATTTCATTTGCAAATGCAATTTTTATTGTTCATTGTTAAAGGTCCCTTAGGTAATAATAAAATTATGAAGCAATTAGTGATCTCTTAAATGGCATCGCTTCAGATCAAAAGTTTGTTGGCGCTTAAACAAATGTGCGTCAGTTATTCTCTTCTGCTGAGGAATTTGCAGAAATTTTACGTTGACATTATGCCATCCATTTTGATTCAGCTGCAGTGTAAACAGTAATGCCGTGTTCTTCTTGTAATATAAACTCGTAACATATTAATGCGTTATTTTCCCCTTGAAGTAATTTACCTGCAGCACTTTGCAGTGACACTAAGAGAGTCTCGTTATGTCCTTTTAAACAAGTCTGTCACAACATTCCTATTGATCTTACTAATTTGCGAGAAACACGGTCACGTAGAGAAGTCTATGTCTTTGAAGATAGGATGTTCGTTAAGGACTTCGGCAGCCATTGCTGTTGCCGGTTCAGTCCCGATTCTACTTCTATTAGCAAACGCGCTGTGGCCAAAATTTTTTCAAGTTCCATGACCGACCGTTTGAAACATGCGTCCTACGGCGACAGGAAGCAGCCCCCTACGTTTTCAAATGGTTCAAATGGCTCTGAGCACTATGGGACTCAACATCTTAGGTCATAAGTCCCCTAGAACTTAGAACTACTTAAACCTAACTAACCTAAGGACATCACACACACCCATGCCCGAGGCAGGATTCGAACCTGCGACCGTAGCAGTCCCGCGGTTCCGGACTGCAGCGCCAGAACCGCTAGACCACTGCGACCGGCCCCCTACGTTTTAAGGTACACTTTCTACTATCGTGAGAATTCGGGAAGGCTAGACATTTCGCGTAAGCACCATTCATGGACGTGATATCGACAGCTAAAACATATGAGACTGGCAGTAAACATCAATTCCTTACAATTCTAAATGGAGTACAGATATCAGTCCCTTAGGTACCGAAACGACTCTGATGATCCATACGCGAAAACAAAATCAGGATTACTTGCCTGACGAATCACACAGGTCGAAGATACTGCTGTAACATCTGTGTACAATAACTGAATGAATAATGTAACAAAAGCTTGCAGGGTGGACAGAATTAACAACTGCATTGTACCCCAATAAAATCTGTATTAGACTGGTAAAATTAATATTTGGGATGCATGGCTGGTCAGAGAATATTTTTCCACTCAAGCGAGATATCTTTGGCTCCCACTCCGAATACCCTTCTTACCCCCCCCCCCCCCCCGACCCATGAATATTCTATGGACTCTTGGTGACATCCTTAAAAATATGGAAATGGGTTATTTTTTAAAATAAGTGGTACACAGGCATTCCTATGGAACAGAAATAAGTTTCTGAATCTTATTCCGGTGTTACATTTTAAAAGAAGAATAATTCATTTCCGCCGGCCGGGGTGGCCGAGCGGTTCTAGGCGCTACAGTCTGGAACCGCGCGACCGCTAAGGTCTCAGGTTCGAATCCTGCCTCGGGCATGGATGTGTGTGATGTCTTTAGGTTAGCTATGTTTAAGTAGTTCTAAGTTCTAGGGGACTGATGACCTCAGAAGTTAAGTCCCATAGTGCTCAGAGCCATTTTTTTAATTCATTTCCATTTAAGTTAATTCCTAACATCTATAAGAGCTTTTAGAGAAAAAGGAAAGCAGTAGACTCATTGTATTACTCTAGTTTCAATTTAAAATGCGCTCTCTGTTAGGCCGAGTAAAAAGAACGAAATTCGGGAGGACGACGGTTCAATCCCGCGTCCGGCCATCCTGATTTATGTTTTCCGTGATTTCCCTAAATCACTCCAGGCAGATGCCGGGATGGTTCCTCTGAAAGGGCACGGCCGACTTCCTTCCCCATCCTTCCCTAATCCGATGAGACCGCTGACCACGCTGTCTGGACTCCTTCCCCAAAACAACCAACCAACCAACCAAAAAGAACTAAAATATAAAATTTCTGTTATATTTTTATTTTAATAATGGATCATCTTAATTCTATAATTTACAAAAATGCAGAAAGTGTCACTGACTTTTATATTGTTGTATTAAACAGAAGATACTGTATAACCAAAGTTATATGTTACATGTTTAGAAAATTGACCAGTACGTAGTTAAATGTTAGAAAACTTGCCGCGAAAGTAGTTGAAAATTGCTAAACATGGTCAAAATTGTTATGTGTGGAACTAAAAAATGTCGTAAGAAAGAGAAATATTCTGTTAGTAAATTTATGAATATTTCCTGCAGTTATTCAGTACAAGATGTGATCATTTTTCCCTTGCATAAAAACATTATATTATAATTTTTATAGCTTGAAAGTTAATAAAACCTATTAAAACAAAATCTGAATTAACTGACGTCAAGGCGTAGCTTTCAGTGGATGGAGTGGAAGTGCTCTGAAATTATTGACCTAAGGTATGTCTCCGTGAACATCAGTTCGAAAAAAAATCTTTACACTACTAACTATGCATATAAGCAAAGTAAAGAGAGTTCATAAGCATGCGGAAGTACTGGGGAAAATAGTAATAAAACTGCTTTTTGGAATATAGTGTACTGAGTAAGAAACAAAATAAAAATATGGTTGCAGCCACAAGTGGCGTACAACATTCCTTCATCGCGGGTTTCGCTCGTCAGGCACTAGCATCTTCAGAAGTTTGGTAACTGAGGACCACATGGTAAATGTATCTGGCCTTGTGCAGCGCCGACATCGGACAATTACCCGACACCAAACTTTGCGACGCAATACAAAATTCAAAGAATGTGAGCAAAAAATATCCAAACATGTAATTTGGGTAAAGGACAGCACTATCGATACCTAAAGCCAAATGGATTGCGTCAGCGATGGTGCTGACAACGAAAAATTTGAAAAAATGTTCTGCAAATATTTAGGAAGTGAACATTATTAGCGAAAGATTTGAGAAACATAAGCACCTAACAGGTTTTGCTGGACAGCCACAAGTATCTCCGTTAGTGAAGAAGAGGATATAAATCACGTTTTTTACAGTCGGAAGTTAATAAATTCAAAAAATCACTCTGCGATAGAATTATAAACCATTAATTTACCTGCGGACATTTCATTTCTAGAGGGGCAATATTTGACAGAATAATTATTGGAGTTAATGTATGACGAAGAACATTCAGTGTTATTTGTATCACAAAGTATAGACACTACATAATATGACTGACTCCTCCATGTGATGTGATCCAAAACACTGTTGTGTGTAGTAGTAGTACTGATTCTTTACTTATTCTTCATTTATTCGAATTCCCATATCCTTGCATGATGCGTGGGATTCAGTGGTAACCACCGAAGCGATCTTCGCATTATTCATGGTGACAAATGTTCCACAGACAATGTGATCTTAGCGGCGTGACCACGTTGGCACACCTGTCAACGAGTCATATTCAACTGTTTACACGTACGCTACCTTTCGCACGTCCGTACGCTTTCTTGTCTGGCCAGGATATCAGAGAGCAGTTGACATAGTGCAGCTGTTCTACATCTACATCTACATTTATACTCCGCAAGCCACCCAACGGTGTGTGGCGGAGGGCACTTTACGTGCCACTGTCATTACCTCCCTTTCATGTTCCAGTCGCGTATGGTTCGCGGGAAGAACGACTGTCTGAAAGCCTCCGTGCGCGCTCTAATCTCTCTAATTTTACATTCGTGATCTCCTCGGGAGGTATAAGTAGGGGGAAGCAATATATTCGATACCTCATCCAGAAACGCACCGTCTCGAAACCTGGCGAGCAATCTACACCGCGATGCAGAGCGCCTCTCTTGCAGAGTCTGCCACTTGAGTTTATTAAACATCTCCGTAACGCTATCACGGTTACCAAATAACCCTGTGACGAAACGCGCCGCTCTTCTTCGGATCTTCTCTATCTCCTCCGTCAAACCGATCTGGTACGGATCGCACACTGATGAGCAATACTCAAGTATAGGTCGAACGAGTGTTTTGTAAGCCACCTCCTTTGTTGATGGACTACAATTTCTAAGGACTCTCCCAATGAATCTCAACCTGGTACCCGCCTTACCAACAATTAATTTTATATGATCATTCCACTTCAAATCGTTCCGCACGCATACTCCCAGATATTTTACGGAAGTAACTGCTACCACTGTTTGTTCCGCTATCATATAATCATACAATAAAGGATCCTTCTTTCTATGTATTCGCAATACATTACATTTGTCTATGTTAAGGGACAGTGGCCACTCCCTGCACCAAGTGCCTATCCGCTGCAGATCTTCCTGCATTTCGCTACAATTTTCTAATGCTGCAACTTCTCTGTATGCTACAGCATCATCCGCGAAAAGCCGCATGGAACTTCCGACACTATCTACTAGGTCATTTAAGCAATGGTCCCATAGCACTCCCCTGTGGCACGTCAGAGGTTACTTTAACGGCTGTAGACGTCTCTCCATTGCGATCAACATGCTCTGTTCTGTTTGCTAAAAACTCTTCAATCCAGCCACACAGCTGGTCTGATATTCCGTAGGCTCTTCCATTGTTAATCAGGCGACAGTGCGGAACTGTATCGAACGCCTTCCGGAAGTCAAGAAAAATAGCATCTACCTGGGAGCCTGTATCTAATATTTTCTGGGTCTCATGAACAAATAAAGCGAGTTGGGTCTCACACGATCGCTGTTTCTGGAATCCATGTTGATTCCTACATAGTAGATTCTGGCTTTCCAAAAACGACATGATACTCGAGCAAAAAACATGTTCCAAAATTCCACAACAGATCGACGTCAGAGATATAGGTCTATAGTTTTGCGCATCTGCTCGACGACCCCTCTTGAAGACTGGGACCACCTGTGCTCTTTTCCAATCATTTGGAACCCTCCGTTCCTCTAGAGACTTGCGGTACACGGCTGTCAGAAGGGGGGCAAGTTCTTTCGCGTACTCTGTGTAGAATCGAATTGGTATCCCGTCAGGTCCAGTGGACTTTCCTCCATTGAGTGATTCCAGTTGCTTTTCTATTCCTTGGACACATATTTCGATGTCAGCCATTTTTTCGTTTGTGCGAGGATTTAGAGAAGGAACTGCAGTGCGGTCTTCCTCTGTGAAACAGCTTTGGAAAAAGGTGTTTAGTATTTCAGCTTTACGCGTGTCATCCTCTGTTTCAATGCCATCATCATCCCGGAGTGTCTGGATATGCTGTTTCGAGCCACTTACTGATTTAACGTAAGACCAGAACTTCCTAGGATTTTCTGTCAAGTCGGTACATAGAATTTTACTTTCGAATTCACTGAACGCTTCACGCATAGCCCTCCTTACGCTAACTTTGACATCGTTTAGCTTCTGTTTGTCTGAGAGGTTTTGGCTGCGTTTAAACTCAGAGTGAAGCTCTCTTTGCTTTCGCAGTAGTTTCCTAACTTTGTTGTTGTATCACGGTGGGTTTTTCCCGTCCCCCACAGTTTTACTCGGCACGTACCTGTCTAAAACGCATTTTACGATTGCCTTGAACTTTTTCCATAAACACTCAACATTGTCAGTGTCGGAACAGAAATTTTCGTTTTGATCTGTTAGGTAGTCTGAAATCTGCCTTCTATTACTCTTGCTAAACAGATAAACCGTCCTCCCTTTTTTTATATTCCTATTAACTTCCATATTCAGGGATGCTGCAACGGCCTTATGATCACTGATTCCGTGTTCTGCACTTAAAGAGTGCTATGCAACTGACCATGACACTTGGAATTTGTCCGCTACTAGACAGAACGATGCATGCTGTCTGACTCTTAAATCACGGTGTAACATCCAATATGAAAACATTAGAAACGACCACTCAGCGACTGTGTCAACGTTCCCATTGCAGTCCGAGGCGTTTGTGATTTCTGCTCAATGACAGTCGACGCCATTACGAGGGTGCCTGCGGTGTAGCCCGCAGCAGAAAGCGCGGAGAGTATGCAATCTTAGGCACTGTATAACACTTAAAACACTTGATAATGGCACTTTGAAGCCGAAATAATGATCGTGAAGTGTAAATGTACACTGCAAATAAACAACAGTCTAATGGCGGTACTGACTTCAAAGAAATATATTATGACTGTGGCCCCGCATTATGAAAAAATTGTTAAAGGCTCACATCCGTTGCGGCCCTCCAGCGCCATACCAATACTGTTTACGCTATGCGTGTCCCTAAGAACATGTGGAAAAGATGGCTAGCACCCTGATTTTTGTTCACAAGCCTTCTCTTGCTGTTCGTCACAAACAGAACGTCTTTATTTTATCGATATCATGGCAACGTGTAGGCAGTTTGAAAGACTGAAATAATTACTATAATTAAAATAATTGAAACGATTGTCGATATGGTTTTTGACCAGTGGTTTGCGTTTACGAATGCACGAGACATGAGGGCTGCATACATCGTACGCCCAAGTAAAATTTTACAAGGTAATGAAATTGGTGAATCAAAGTTTTCGGGATTACTTATTAAATTTATTTTTAAAGATATTTACGTTGTTGAATAGCGTGGAGAAATGCATCAAACCAGTCTTCAAATGTAGACCATAACAACTGCCGGCCGTGGTGGCCAAGCGGTTAAAGGCGCTACTGTCTGGAACCGCGCGGCCGCTACGGTTGCAGGATCGAATCCTGCCTCGGGCATGGATGTGTGTGATGTCCTTAGGTTAGTTAGGTTTAAGTAGTTCTAAGTTCTAGGGGACTGATGACCTTAGAAGTTAAGTCCCATAGTGCTCAGAGCCATTTGACCCATAACAACAACAACAACATGCTTACGTTGGGAAACGAAGCAGAACTCATGCTAATACCAGAAAGATTTAAGGGGAACTTCGGCAAGCAACGTTTGGTGTTCATGCTGTTCAACGATTACCATTACGTAAGAAACACACTAACAATTGCTTTTTGTAAGCCTCTGGGTCTGCTGCGTAATAAACGTCTTTCAAGGGCGTAATCAATTTTTATAATGAGTTAGGCTGCTGTGAGTATTAGTTTTATTTGAGCTATAGGCCTGTTTCATTTATGCAGCCGCGATCAGGTTATATATAATAGAACATCTTGTAAATTTTGGTACATTTCTTGTACTACATGTGAGTTACTTATGATATCTGAATTAATCACTGTCACGAAATTTCAACTGGAAATTAAATTTATTTCTGACCATTATTAATGAAATGTCAGATCATAACTCACAACTGATTACTACGAGAATAACAACGAAAGAATGTGATCAGTAAACAAATAGCAACAGAAATAACAAAACCACTGATTATCCATCGCTAAATGTCGAATACAGACTAAGATTTACTTCTCACAACTACTAAAAGAAAAGTCACAGTGTACCACAAAACTGATTATTATTTTTACATTAACGTAATATAATCAGCAACAAATAGACAACAACAGGAACAACGATGTTACGTGGAAGTCAAATCTTAACAACGCACGTAAAACCATATTATTCACTAGTAACTCATATGTAGTACAACAAATGTACTAAAATTTGTAAGATGTTCTATTACGTATAACCTGATGATGGCTGTATAGCTGAAATAGGCCTATACTTCAAATAAAAATAATACTCTTAGCAGCGTAACTGGCTATCGAAGTTTATTAGGTCCTAAAATTACTTGCTGAAACGTCTTGTAGAACGAAGCGAAAATTACATTGTCGTCAAAAACAGCTCCTTCTGAGCGTACAGTTACAAATTAATGGCAAATGCAACAGTGAGTATCGTATCGTGTTTTCCATCGGCAGGTGCGTAGCTCGGTGGCTCATTTGGGGCAAGTGTGAAATCCAACAACCCGGCATTCATTCTTCGTATGTTGTTGTTCTTTTGGCACTTGGAGGGCTCAAGGGGGCCATGGCCACGCCCCTACCACCCAGCCCCTTCCCCTTCAAAACTCAAAGATTTCTAGAAGATTTCAAGTCGTTTTTAACGTAGAATATTTTTCACTGCTTGCCTGAGGGCCAGTTAGCCCATGTGGATGGCATTGCGGGCAGACAAGCAGCAGAAAACGTTACAACCGGGTAAAGGTACACAATCAGAGGCTCTCTGTGTGTGATGCCAGCTAACCTGTCACGGTCCGTGAACCACCGGAGGAACCGGCAAACGACAGGAAGTTGAGTGAGGGAAGACGGAAAGAGGAAGAAAATTAGAGAAAAGCAGAAGCTTCCCGGGACGTAGGTGAAAGTGACTGAAAAATAAAAGCATTTCCGTCAGTTACACGTTCGAATAACATAGTAAGCAAAGTTGTAATCACAACTGTAGTATCAAGTGAAATACTGACAATGAGCGCACACTTCGATTTTATATATCGTAGGTTATGGTGGTGTCAACATTGCATGAGGCTGCTTATATATTAAGCTAAATGCGTAACAAATTCACTTCTCCAAATTTCAAACAAATGTTTGTGTCTGAATTGCAGTTTCTTGGAAGCTATGCTAAGGCGATCATCCATGCACTGGTATCAAAAAGATTGTTGTTAATTAAAATATTTTACATGTTTGTTGTCGTTGTTGCTGTTGTTGTTACTGTGCTCTTCTTTCAGAAGACTGGTTTCTTCACGCTAGTCTGTGCTGTACATGGCTCTTCATCTCTGCATTGCTGCAGAACCTACTCTCTCTATTCAAGCCTTGCTCTTCCTCTACTACCTTTACGTCCCACACTTCCCTCTAGTACCAAATTGACAATTCATTTATGTCTCAGAACGTTTCTTGTCCCTGCTTTCAGTCAAATAGTGCCATAAGTTTGTTTTTTCCCTATTTCGATTCAGTGCGTCCTCACTAATTTTATCGTTCTTCTGTAGAAGAATTTTCGAGAAAAAAATCTGTTGTATCCTTCTCTCAGCTGTTTATCGTCGATATTTCACCTTCGTAGGAAGCGACCCAGTAGACAAATAACGTTAGAAAACCTTTTGTAACCCTTAAATTTATATTCATAGCAAATTTCTCTTTTTCTGAAATGCTTTTCTTGCTATTCCTAGTGTGCGTTTTATAACTTCTCTGCTTCTGCCCTGACCAGTTATAATAATTCCAAAATATCAAAACTCATTCACTGCTTTCAGCGTCTCATTTTCTAAGTTTATTGCCTCAGGATTTTTTGATTTAATTCGACTAGCTTTACATTTGTTGATGTTCATCTTCTTTTCAAGACACGATCCATTCCAATCAACTGATCTTTCAAGTCCTTTTTCCGTCCCTGACAGAATTTCAATGTCATCGACAAACTTTAAACGTTATTTTTGTTGTTACTTCATAATTATTATTATTGTTTTACTGACGAACTGACCACTTGTGATAACACTATAACTTTATTTTGACTTCTTTGTCTGAAGTGTTTTCTGTTTTTAATACTCGTTCATACGGTCGCCGGGTTGTTGCTTTTGTTTTTCCATCCATGTTCTTCCTGTCTTTGTAGTTCTTCCGTCGGCTTGAAACCCTGCCAAGCTTGTCTGCTCTTTCGAAGCATGTCTATTTCTAACATTAGGAGATCTGGGGCGTCCGAATTCTCAAGTCTTTCCGAGCTTCTTTAACACACATTCTGGTAATTTCCTAGTTGCAGAGGTAATCAAATACTTTTTTGGATAGTCTATTTTTGTCGATGAAATATGGGCTTCCTTTTCCTCGCGATCTCCAAGCACCTCTCCACATTCGGTTAGACTTCTTTGTTCATTCGAATTTTCAGCTGGCATCTGTCTCAACTGACACCATGAATTTTCATAGGATTTTCGTTTCCCTGATCTCGGACTTTTCTAGGCTGTAGTTCATCGAGAAGCATTCACTGGCGCACAGTCATTTTTTTGACCACAGTATTACAGTGTCACGTTGACATTTCAGGAGATGCAAATGTTTGTTCTAAAGAGTTTTTAGGCAGCCCTTATGGATTCCCCATTTATGAAATTCGATAGCCTATCGCAGTTTTTTCTACTCCATTTTGCTGCATGATTTCACCGAGGTGCTTGAATTTCTTAACCCTCGTAAAGTGATCTATCTCCGTTTCCAGGAATTTCGGTATTTTTTCGTGTCACTGATAATGAATCTGACGTTTTCTACTGAGATTCTCAGTCCTGTTCTGATGGCAATCCTTCATAGGAGACTGATGTGAATGTCACTTCCTCTGTGATTTTCCGAGAATATCGTGAAGTCATTCCCAAAAATGGTTCAAATGGCTCTGAGCACTATGGGACTTAACATCTATGGTCATCAGTCCCCTAGAACTACTTAAACCTAAGGACATCACACAACACGCAGTCATCACGAGGCAGAGAAAATCCCTGATCCCGCCGGGAATCGAACCCGGGAACCCGGCCGCGGGAAGTGAGAACGCTACGGCACGACCACGAGCTGCGGACAAAGTAATTCCCAAAGTGCAGGTAGTTGACTTTAATTACATCCAATTTTAATTATTATTAGTATTATTGTAGACATATGTGACACGTGGTGATGGTGGTCGTGGGGGATTGAGCGGCATTGTCAAAGTGCGAATCCCCTCCCGCACCTCCGCTCCCCTTCGCTAACATCCCCCCCCCCCCCACCGCCCCTTATCATCCACCCTATTACCAAACCCTGCGTGTCTGCACGTCTGGCTAAGCGGACAACAGCTCTATTGCCGGTAACAAATTAAGCACTTGGTTGTAGGTGGTTGGTCGTACGATGGAATGACGCTGTGCTGTTGACAGCTGCCAGAGGGCCTGGGTAAGGCGCCTGCTATTCGACGCCTGCTGTCTGCTGCCTGCTGTCTGCTGCCCGCTACGGCTGTGGCTGTGAGCGAACAGCGCGGCCTGCCCGGCCCGGGCACAAATATTTGCGCGCCCCCGCCGCGCCGCGCAAACAAATAAAAGCGGCCCGCGATATGTTAATTACTCATTAGCGCTAATTAAGGCGTGTTTGCTCGCCATTAAAGGCAGCAGCCGGCCGTGTTTGCGGGCGCGCGCGCGCTGTTTCGCGGGCCGCTTGTTTAATATCGGCGATGCGGACAAAAGTGCTGCACTGTTCTTCCGCAGCTGCGGCCTGCAATTGACCCGCGGCCCTCTGTGGTAGCCGGCAAGTGATTGCATTCTCACCAGTGTCGGCTGGCGGCGGGCGACTCGAATGCTCTGGCTTCACTCGGAAGTCCATCTCGCAATCTAGTCGGCACCGTACGTATTCATCAGAGAGCTCTTTCTCTTGCAACACTTTTGAGTTCCTATCCGTGTTGACTTCAACTTGACGTTTATTAACGAAAGTGCGATAATGTGGGACAGCAAACGAATTTGCCGCATCTACATTTACACACATACTTTGTAAACGACTGTGAAGTGCATGGCAGTGCGTACTTTGCATTGTTTTACATGTTAGGATTTCGTCCTGATCCAGCTGCGTAGAGAGCGCGAGAAGAATCACTGATTAGTAGAATGCCTGCGTTTTCCCAGTACCCTGTGCTAGGAATGCAGGATTCATTCAAGAAGAGGCAACGATCTTATCTCAAGTTACTGAAAAGGACATCTGGTGTCAGCCTACACACTTCTGCGCCTTCCTTTCCTCACTCATTGTCCCTCAGGGAACCAACGGGAATTGGTCAAGGTCACCGAGGGGAATCACTCAGACTACATATATTCAAAGTCATGTGACATAAAAGTGGTGAACACCCGCTCCCCTCCCCTATGGATCATTGAGGGACCGTGCATTCGCTCCACACCATCCTTTATTACTAGGACACTTGTGTAGCAGGAATTACTCTGCACCTGGACAGCATAGGAAGAGGATGAGTCTGTTTGATAATAACAATACATTTGTACCCGCCAGATAAAGTAGTCCAGAACATCCAGGTCACCCTCCTTCAATTCCAACGGCTACATGAATATTGTGGGGGGAAAAGGGCGCATGTAGAGCCAAGAAGGCGGGTACCGATCCTCAGTTATTTCAGTGCGCTATTAGGAAATGAGATACTTAAAGTAGTAGTCGAGTTTTCCTATTTGGGCAGCAAAATAACTGATGTGGGTGGAGTAGAGAGGATATAAAATGTAGACTGGCTGTGGCAAGGAAAGCGTTTCTAAAGAAGAGAAATTTGTTAACATCGAGTATACATTTAGGTTCAAAATGGTTCAAATGGCTCTGAGCACTATGGGACTTAACTTCTTTGGTCATCAGTACCCTAGAACTTAGAACTACTTAAACCTAACTAACCTAAGGACATCACACACATCCACGCCCGAGGCTGGATTCGAACCTGCGACGGGAGCGGTCGCGCGGTTCCAGACTGTAGCGTCTAGAACCGCTCAGGAAGTCTCTTCTGAAAGTATTTGTATGTAGCTATGTATGGAAGTGAAACATGGACGATAAATAGTTTAGACGAGAAGAGGATAGCAGCTTTCGGAATGTGTTGCTACAGAAAAGTGCTGAAGATTAAATGGGTAGATCACGTAACTAATGAGGAGGTACTGAATTGAACTGGGGAGAAGAGGAATTTGTGGCACAACTTGACTAGAAGAAGCGATCGGTTGGTAGGACACGTTCTGCGGCATCAAGGTATCACCAATTTAGTACTGGAGTGAAGCGTGGAGGGTAAAAGTCGTAGAGGGAGACCAAGAGATGAATACACTAAGCAGATTCAGAAGGATGTACGTTACAGTAGTTACTCAGAGATGAAGAAACTTGCACAGGATGGAGTAGCATGGAGAGCTGCATCAAAGCAGCGTCTGAACTGAAGACCGAAACGACGACAACATCGCTCTGCATGCTATCACCTAGGTGTTCAGGTACAGGAGTCATGTGCCCATGGGAAGACGAGTGGCTGGAAGTGGCTAATAATAAGCTGCGACCCATGGAGCCCACTACGAGGTCGTAACATACCTCCTTCAGCCATGAACACGGGGTGAGGTCCCCCCTCACTCGTCCTCGCATAGGCCAGAGTCCTCTGACGCATGGCTTCCTGCTCCGGCGAAACGACCCTCCAAAGTGTGGAGCTTGTAGCGTACGGATCACGGTGCAAAACCACATGTTACTAGACAGTGTTGTATTTTTAGACCAGAGGGCAGGGCAGATTTGTCAGCAGATCCGTCATCTACACTCCTGGAAATTGAAATAAGAACACCGTGAATTCATTGTCCCAGGAAGGGGAAACTTTATTGACACATTCCTGGGGTCAGATACATCACATGATCACACTAACAGAACCACAGGCACATAGACACAGGCAACAGAGCATGCACAATGTCGGCACTAGTACAGTGTATATCCACCTTTCGCAACAATGCAGGCTGCTATTCTCCCATGGAGACGATCGTAGAGATGCTGGATGTAGTCCTGAGGAACGGCTTGCCATGCCATTTCCACCTGGCGCCTCAGTTGGACCAGCGTTCGTGCTGGACGTGCAGACCGCGTGAGACGACGCTTCATCCAGTCCCAAACATGCTCAATGGGGGACAGATCCGGAGATCTTGCTGGCCAGGGTAGTTGACTTACACCTTCTAGAGCACGTTGGGTGGCACGGGATACATGCGGACGTGCATTGTCCTGTTGGAACAGCAAGTTCCCTTGCCGGTCTAGGAATGGTAGAACGATGGGTTCGATGACGGTTTGGATGTACCGTGCACTATTCAGTGTCCCCTCGACGATCACCAGTGGTGTACGGCCAGTGTAGGAGATCGCTCCCCACACCATGATGCCGGGTGTTGGCCCTGTGTGCCTCGGTCGTATGCAGTCCTGATTGTGGCGCTCACCTGCACGGCGCCAAACACGCATACGACCATCATTGGCACCAAGGCAGAAGCGACTCTCATCGCTGAAGACGACACGTTTCCATTCGTCCCTCCATTCACGCCTGTCGCGACACCACTGGAGGCGGGCTGCACGATGTTGGGGCGTGAGCGGAAGACGGCCTAACGGTGTGTGGGACCGTAGCCCAGCTTCATGGAGACGGTTGCGAATGGTCCTCGCCGATACCCCAGGAGCAACAGTGTCCCTAATTTGCTGGGAAGTGGCGGTGCGGTCCCCTACGGCACTGCGTAGGATCCTACGGTCTTGGCGTGCATCCGTGCGTCGCTGCGGTCCGGTCCCAGGTCGACGGGCACGTGCACCTTCCGCCGACCACTGGCGACAACATCGATGTACTGTGGAGACCTCACGCCCCACGTGTTGAGCAATTCGGCGGTACGTCCAAGCGGCCTCCCGCATGCCCACTATACGCCCTCGCTCAAAGTCCGTCAACTGCACATACGGTTCACGTCCACGCTGTCGCGGCATGCTACCAGTGTTAAAGACTGCGATGGAGCTCCGTATGCCACCGCAAACTGGCTGACACTGACGGCGGCGGTGCACAAATGCTGCGCAGCTAGCGCCATTCGACGGCCAACACCGCGGTTCCTGGTGTGTCCGCTGTGCCGTGCGTGTGATCATTGCTTGTACAGCCCTCTCGCAGTGTCCGGAGCAAGTATGGTGGGTCTGACACACCGGTGTCAATGTGTTCTTTTTTCCATTTCCAGGAGTGTATTTTAAGTGACGAAACGACTGTGGTTCGAGTTTTCTGGTTTCATGATCTGTCCCACTTGTTTCCTAAAATTTTAGGGAGCTGTTCGTAATCGTTAGCAGGGTGACTGGTTCACACGTGTTTTTTGTAAATCGTCAACCACTGACATTTCCCTGTGCCTTTCTTTTAGCTCTTCTGTGGTTTTAATTCTGCTTCAGTCTCCAGTAGAACACATTCCACGCTTAAGGTGCGTCAGATGCATGATCGTGTGAATGACTGCGAGTGAGATGGGGGGGAGTGCATGAGTGTCGTTTTGTATCTTTCATTCTCACAGTGTGTTGGAATTTTAGCGATTTTATCCACATTCCTTACTTTCAAAATGTGTCAGAGAGATGATACCCTCGCCCACAAAATCAAAACGCAAACACGCGTCAGTAACAATATTACGTGAGACCAGCATAGGTCACATCCAACAGATATTTAAGTACTCTCATTTTTACGTATTTTTCGATATTTCCCCAATTTTACGCGTATTCCACAATTTTCCTATTTCATAACTGGAGGCACTCTATAGGATATGGGCATGTTGTGTCTATATGCTTATAAGAATCTAGGACTATTTGTTAGTAACAACATTGCGTCACACAAGCAGAGACCTTACCTAAGCAGATATGTAAGCAACTTTCCTTAATTTTACTTATTTTTACCTGGCTGTTCACAATTTTACGTATTCTTTCGAATAAAGGCAGACTGTTCGCGACATCGCGTTGACGTAATGACGCTCTCAGACAATCACTGATAGGGAAGCACACCTCCCCAAATCCATCTTTTAGAACTGGGACACTCTGTAGCTGGGCGGCAAACGGATAGGCCAAGTCTGTTTGTTAATAACATATTACGTCATTCGATATCTCTTTGTTTAATATTTCGAAGCACCAGTAGAGACCTCACCCAGGCAGATACTTCCGACTCGGTCGCAGTGCGCCAGATGAGAAACTCTAGTCCAGGATCGTCCACTCGCCTCCGGTAATCGCATGTCGAACGCGAAGCACACAGCAGTGACTGTCAGAATCAAATCGTTCTAGCGTTAATTTATGTTACACGTCTGTGAGCTACTGCGTACAGTTTTACTAACGATTATTTATTAGCAAAAATACTCCACTCTTGTGCCTATTGCAATAATATCAGCAGGTGTTGGACGTTATGATTCTGCCACGATCTGCCTGTCACGTACCTTTAGAGCCGCAACAACACAATGTTGTCGAGCACAAATCACAAATCAGGTAATATCGTAGCTTAATACTTGGTAGAAGAACGGTCGCAGAGTCTATCTGCACAGTGCTATTTTATAAACTCAAGTATAATGGGAGAAAAACGTTCTGACACAAATATACAGTATCTTGTCTCATGTTTGTCGTCGTTATTGGACTCATTAAGGAAAAGTGCTCTCACAACGTACACTGAAGTGCCAAAGACACTGGTATAGTCATGCGTATTGAAATACAGAGATATGTAAAGAGGCGGCACATGACGCTGCAGTCGGCAACATATATATAATACAACAAGTGTCTGTCGCTGTTGTTACATCGGTTACTGCTGCTAGAATGACATGTTTCAAGATTTAACCGAGTGTGAACTTGGTGTTATAGCCTAGTAGGCGAACGAGCCATGTGACACAGAATCTATGAAGTAGTGATGAAGTGGAGATTTTCCTGTGCAACCATTTCACGAGTATACCGTGAATATCAGGAATCTGATAAAACATCAAATCTCCGACGTCGCTGCGGCCGCAAAAGGATCATGCAAGAACGGAACGAACGACGTCTGAAGAGAGTCGTTGAACGTGACAGAAGTGCAACCCTTCCGCAAATTGCTGCAGATTTCAGGACTGGGCCATTAGCAAGTGTCAGCGTGCGAACCACTCAACGAAGCATCATCTGTATGGGTTTTCGGGGCCGAAGACCCCTTCGTGTACCCTTGATGAATGCGCGACACAAAGCTTCGCGCCCCGCCTGGGTCCGTCAACATGGACATTGGGCTGTTGATGACTGGAAACATGTTGCCTGGTCGGACGAGTCTCGTTTCAAATTGTATCGAACGGATGGAAGTGTACGGGCATGGAGAGAGCTGGTGGAGGCTCTGTAATGGTGTGGGGCGTGTGCAGTTGGAGTGATATGGGACCCCTTATACGTATAGATACGACTCTGACAAGTGACACGTACGTAAGCATCCTGTTTGATCAATTATATCCGTTCATGTCGATTTCGCATTCTGACGGACTCGGGCAATTCCAGCAGGACAAAGCGACACCCCAATTGTCCAGAATTACTACAGAGTGGCTCCAGGAACACTCTTCTTAGTTTAAACACTTCCTCTGGGCACCAAAATCACCAGACATGAACATTATTGAGCATATCTGGGATGCCTTGCAATATGCTGCTCAGGACAGATCTCCACCCCCTCGTACTCTTACGGATTTATGAACAGACTTACAGGATTCATGGTGTCATTTCCATCCAGCACAACTTCAGAGATTAGTCGAGTCCATGCCACGTCGTGTTGCGGCACTTCTGCGTGCTCGCAAAGGCTCTACACGATATTAGGCAGGTGTACCAGTTTCTTTGCCTCTTTGGTGTATGTAGTATTACATTACAATCGACGTATCACAAGACAGACTCATTCACTGTTTCTCACGAAGAAGCAAGGCAAGCTATGATCAACCAACCTGTTGTATAAGGTTGCTGGCCAACGTCGTAGCAGCGAGTCGTTTGTCGCTGTATCACGCTGCTTACTAAACGGATGACTTCTCCAAAAAATCAGTAGCTAAATGATGGACTCATTACTGGTAACCTCAATCAACATGCTCGAAAACGCTATTGAGAAGCAACATTCGAGGCAGACGTAATGTAAAGTGAAATGACCTTGTACAGATAGACGTGCTGCTCTCTATCTTTAGGTCTGGTTTTTGTGATTGACTCATGGTATTATAACGTATATGTGTCTGCCAGTGTTCTGGAACGATTAGGAGGATACGTTATGATCTAGTGATCCTAGTTCCACTGCCAGTTAAGCTGTCTTGTATAATCGAGCCCCACGTTAAAACTACGAGCATACAACACATTGTTTTATAAACTACTATACGTCCTGAATTTATCTTTTTTAAGTAGAGTATGGATGTGTTACACCATACTATTATCAAATAAGCCATTAAAACTACAGTGTTACATAGCACCATGGATGCATTACGCTACTGAATTGTTTGAAGAAGTCATCCGCTTTGTAAGCAGTGTGTTCCAACGACAAACGAGTTATTGCTACGAACTTGGTCAGCAGTCTTATAAAACAGCTTAGTTGACCACGGCCCTTTTCTTTTTCTTTGTAGGAGACGGTGTATGAGTCTGTATTGTGATCCACTGATGTAACACTACATAAGTAGTTAGAACGCTTTTTTTTTTTTTTTAGTGAGTCCCATCACGGTGGAAAACATGACCCAAGTTACCGCATATTTGTGTCAGACCGTTTTTCTCCTAGTACAATCGACTTCATAAAATATCGCTGTGCAGATAGACTCTGCTACCGTTCTTCTACGAGGTGTTAAGTTACGATATTACCTGATACGTGATTTGTCATCGACAACATTGCGTTTTTTGGGCTCTAAAGGCATCTGAGAGGCAGATTCGTGGTAGAATCATAACGTCCGACACCTGCTGATATTATTGTAATCGATACATATGTGAAGTGTTTTTGCTACTAAATAATGTTTTTTGGCTAGTGAAACTGTGCACGGCCGCTGACGGTGTGTAATACAAATTAACGCTGGAACGCTTTCATTCTGCCAGTCGCTGCTGTCTGCTTCGCGTCTGGTCTCGCTATCAAGCAGCCCTCGGCGGCGCGTGGGCGATCCCGGGCTAGAGTTTCTCATCTGGCGCACTGCGACCGAGGCGGCCCAGTTATCAGACGAAAGCCACTAGAAACAATTACTCCTTTATGATTCCCCTCATTCCTCAGTTTGCGTATGATTTTTCCCACCGTTACTTGGAGCCAATGAGATTACATACCATCCTCGGATTTTTCTATGGTTAGTATACGAGGTTTATAGTAATGTCGTAAATACTTGGGAGAAATGGACTTGGTGTTTAAACTATTGGCAGTAGTTATCTGCAAAGGAGTCCACAGATTTCCTCTGGCGAGCGTGTATGTGTCTACGAGTTAAGGCTGGTTGGTCTAGGTGTTCCGTAAAGAAATTATATAGAAACGGGGTGTGTGTGTGTGTGTGTGGAGGGGGGGGGGGGGGGTGCTTGGCGCTTAAACTCATAGCAGTCTTCATATGCAAAAGCGTCGCACGTGACGACATATCTTTGCTGCAGCGGACGCCATCTCTCTGGATAACTGAGCTTCATTTGTGACAGCTAGTAGGTCGGAGGTAATTACACATACATTACGCAAATTTCTCTACCACTTCTGGGGAGATGGTTTGGCGTAGTGTCAGGCAGACACGTAGATCTTTCCTGTTCGCGACCTTTTCGCCACGATCGCACGAGGACTTCCATACTGCACTGGCGTTATTCAGTGAATACAAGTGAGGAGTTCATCGTAATCTAGGTGTTTTCCTACGACTTGGGATCTGTTTGCCACTACTACAATGAGCAGCAGATCTCTCCGCCATCAGTGTTGGGCACCAACTGTAACTTTAGCGATAATTTCTGGACACAGTGTTCGCAAGCGTCGGTGTTCGCGGCTACGGTCCATCACGTCGGAAACTGAGGGGGTGGTCAACCCCCTAATAGGTGACGTGACTTCCGCTGGGGCTGTAGCAGATACTGGGCGACTCTCTAGAGGAGAGCTACGAGTACTGTATCTTCAGTTGGGGGCATCAGAATTTTTCTACGACGTCAAAGAAGCTAGTGTGGTATTTCTTATACAATATCTTTGGCTTGTAGAATTATCTGTAACCTCACTGTTTTTACCGTTGTCTACGTTTCTAGCACTACGACGCCTCACACTATCAATGGAGCTATGGCTTAGCAGTGATACATAACCCGGGACCGTGCTGAGTGCATCATGACGTATACGTGACGCAACGCTACGTGACGCGATGCAATCCGTAGCTGTGACGCGGCGTCACGACGCAACATCGTGACACGATGCGACCCGACGTTGACACACAACTCGCGTGACAGTATACAACGCGCAAAGCTGTGGACAACACGGAAAACTGGGATAGTTACGTATTTGCCTGGGTGAGGCCTCTGCTACTCCTTCGAAATATTAAACAAACAGATCTCGAGTGACGTAATTTGTTACTAACAAACATGTTCGGCCTATCTCTATGCCGACCAGCTCCAGAATGTCCCACTTTTAAAATATGGAGTGGGGGAGGCGTGCCTCAGCATCAGTGGCATCTAATTCTCCATTTCGATCGCCTGAGAGCGTCATGACGTCGACGCGACGGCGGGAACAGTCTTACTTCATTGGTCAAAATATTTAAACCGTGGAAAACCCGGTAAAAAAACTCGTAAAATTGAGGAAAAATGCTTACATATCTGCCTAGGTGAGGTCTCTGCTGGTGCGACGTAATTCTGGTAATTACAAATAGACCTAGAGTGACTTAATTTGTCACAATCATGTAGTCACAGCCTTTCCCTATGCTTCAGAGTGCCTCCAGTTATAAAATAGGAAAATTGTGGAATGTAAGTGAAACTGAGGAAAATACACACATCAAAAACAGTTTTGCATCACCCTAGTTCCCAGAACTCATGAAGATAGACGTCGACTGTGGATATTGTATCACAGACACAGTCCCTTTGAGTCTTTAGAGATGTCACTAAACCCGGTCAAAGATATAAACAACCATGAATGAGCAGCACCTATTACATCGAGGGATTCCGACAGCTGATCAGTTCCAGTCATTCCACCAGGAAGGAGGTACTCGGCTCGTTTTGTCTCTAGTTTAACAATGCCTAGACGGTGAATACCGCGGTTCGATCGCGTCCACATTGTTACTTTGTGGCAGGAAGGGCTCTCAACAAGGCAAGTGTCCAAGGGTCTCGAAGGGAACCAATCCGATGTTGTTCGGACATGGAGGAGATACAGAGAGACAGGAACTGTCGATGACATGCCCCGCTCAGGCCGCCCAAGGGCAACTACTGCAGTGGATGACCGCTACCTACGGATTATGGCTCGGACGAACCCTGACAGCAACGCCACCATGTTGAATAACGCTTTTCGTGCAGCCACGGGACGTCGTGTTAAGACTCAAACTGTGCGCAGTAGGCTGTATGACGCGTAACTTCACTCCCGACGTCCATGGCGAGGTCCATCTTTGCAACCACACACCATGCAGCGCAGTACAGATGGGCCCAAGAACATGCCGGATGGACCGCTCAGTATTGGCATCACGTTCTCTTCACCGATGAGTGCCGCATATGCCTTCAATCAGACAACCGTCGGAGACGTGTTTGGAGGCAACCCGGTCAGGTTGAATGCCTTAGACACACTGTCCAGCGAGTGCAGCAAGGTAGAGGTTGCCTGCTGTTTTTTCGTGGCATTATGTGGGGCCGACGTACGCCGCTGGTGGTCATGGAAGGCGCCGTAACGACTGTACGATACGTGAATGCCATCCTACGACCGATAGTACAAACATATCGGCAGCGTATTCGCGAGGCATTCGTCTTCATAGACGACAATTCGCACCCCCATATCTTGTGAATGACTTCCTTCAGGATAACGACATCGCTCGACTAGAGTGGCCAGCATGTACTCAAGACATGAGCCCTACCGATCATGCCTCGGATAGATTGAAAAGGGCTGTTTATGGACGACGTGACCCACGAACCACTCTGAGGGAATTACGCCGAATCGGCGTTGAGGAGTGGGACAATCTGGACCAACAGTGCCTTGAGGAACCTGTGGATAGTATGCCACGACGAATACAGGCACGTGTCAATGCAAGAGGACGTGATACTGGGTATTAGAGGTACCGGTGTGTACAGCAATCTGGACCACCACCTCTAAGGGTCTGGCTGTATAGTGATACAACATGCAATGTGTGGTTTTCATGAGGAATGAAACGGGCGGAAATGATGTTTATGTTGATCTCTATTCCAATTTTCTGTACAGTTTCCGGAACTCTCGGAAACGAGGTGATGCAAAACTATTTTTGATGTGTGTTTATTCTGTATCACAAGTCTTATAAATAATGTAGAAACTGCTTACATAGTATAATTTGAGAAGTTCAAGTGTCCATGGTAGAAGGCCCACAGTTTGGGGAAAAAAATTCAAAAATTTGTTTTTATTTCAGGGCTGAAACTCGATTTTTCGCCCCTGAATCTCGCAAACATTTTAAGAGCAGCAACTGGATATCTTTACTGTCTTCTGCTTGTTCTAACCACTTTATAGGCTTCTCGGGGCAATGAAGAGCTTCCTCAGAGTATTCGCGCTTCCCAGAACACTAGTTGTCGCTGGGCTCTCCCTGCTAGCCGAAAGGATATTTTTTTGTCGACAAGACTGACAGTTGTTTCATCGCCTGTCAGCGCTTCGTAGCCAGATCAGTCATCATCACATATGAAACACACTCGTATATTTACTTGGTGGCATTTTGAAATCATGAAGATTCTTTGATCAGCCCAACTATTTTGGACAGACTTTGGCTGTTTGGTAGCTCTTTAGGGCCGGCCGGGGTGGCCGTGCGGTTCTAGGCGCTACAGTCTGGAACCGAGCGACCGCTACGCTCGCAGGTTCGAATCCTGCCTCGGCCATGGATGTGTGTGATGTCCTTAGGTTAGTTAGGTTTAATTAGTTCTAAGTTCTAGGCGACTGATGACCTCAGAAGTTAAGTCGCATAGTGCTCAGAGCCAGTTGAACCAGCTCTTTAGCTGTAAAGATAGACTCAATTAAAGGAAAAGTTTCTGCATGTTATATGCACTGTGTAAATCCTGTTTCCTTTCTGCGCCAGTTCCCATCATCACTATCAAGTAGACTCACAAATTTTTCAGTACAATCATCGTTCCTTTTTCGGGTCCGATGTAACATTCCAACCTTTCCATGCTACGCTTGAGCCACTACCATCTTTCCTAAACTGCTCTATTATTTTAAATTTATCGGAAACACGAAGACCAAAATGTATGTTCAGTTGCAATAGCGAACGGTATAACAAAAGCACGATCAGCCCCACCTGAAGGCTCAAATGGCAACCCTGAACAACAACAATCACGGCTGACAGCGAGGACGAAACTATCGAGCTGGTCAGCGCAGCGCTAGTGTATCTTCTGCATGGCACGCGCCCAAATTTGAATTTCCTCGCACGAACGCATTCCGTTAATTTATGTATCGGGTAATCGGTATTCGGGTAGTCGATGCTCTACTGTACACATCCAAATCTATACTGCCGAACTGTTGCTGTCATCAGCGTGCACGTATGCTTCGCTATTAGTCCTCCAGCTGTATTCTACAATAAGATCTGAAGGTGGCCTCACTCGACCGAAACTGGTTATAACGGTTAAATAAACCTTTTGTCCATAAGATAATGAAACAAGATCACTGTAACGTTCTACTTCACAATGCTGTGTTTCTGTAACGTCAATACTAACCTCATAGTTTCTAGAATGAAATTCTAGAGGTCCCGAGTTCGAGTCTCGGTCCGGCACACAGTTTTAATCTGCCAGGAAGTTTCCTTAACCTCATAGTTTTTGCAGGTGACACCGTTATCTATAGTCTGAAAGGTACCTGCTTATTTGGTGCTTTCATTTCTGCCCTTTATATTTTACTATTCATATACCACGACATTTATATTTGTATTATTTTACGTGTATCTACTATGATCAGTTTCGATTAACCGATATAAGCACTGTGAGGAGCGTCTTTCTATGTTCGGTGTAGCAGTTTCACGTCTTTGAGTGTCAGGTTGTTTTCGACCAATTTGGAAGCTTTCGCGGGTTGCAAACGTCGAGACTCCCCTTGTCTGAAACAGTATTTCCCAGTCAATGTTCTGTTCCTTGTTCTGGTGGGTACTAGTTCGTGGAGCCGCGTTTGGAAAGAAAAGAGTGCCTTCGTCTGATGCGGATCTGTGCTGTTGTATGATATTCCATAGTGAATGAGGAATTGGGTGAGGCCATTTCAGTTACTTGCCGTGGTTGAGTTTACTTACGGTGCTCAGGTTATTTGGCGTAGCTTGGTCGTGATTACTCCCCGAGTAGGAATGGGAGAGTGTGCTTGTGCGTTGTGAAATGGGAACTTGTAGGTTGCTGAAACTTGATTGAAAGGAAACTGATTATAGTGTATTATGTTACCTTTTCAGTCTGTAAATTGAAAATCATCACACTCTCCTGAA
This sequence comes from Schistocerca serialis cubense, assembly GCF_023864345.2. NCBI lineage: Eukaryota > Metazoa > Arthropoda > Insecta > Orthoptera > Acrididae > Schistocerca > Schistocerca serialis. The sequence continues at coordinate 119,583,710 of NC_064643.1, read as the reverse complement.
TCATAAAATAGGTTCTTGTTCGTTTAATATCGTGAACTGCAGACGTAAGTTCCGATTACTCTTCGTGAGTATGAGTCGTGAACTTGTTGCTTTGAGTACTGAAGTGGGCTTGTAAATCATTTGTCTGGGTTTAGTAGCAATATATGCGATTACCTACCCGGATAGGCGTGCGTGTTAAAGCGGCGCTTCGAGTGCGGGGAGGTGCGCCGGCCCCGGATCGTACCAGCCCAGTGAATTCTTAACGAAAGTCGGTGCGCCGGTCGGCATGGATGTGGATTTTAGGCGGTTTCCCACATCCTACTAGGTGAATGCTGGTCTAGTACTGAAGTCCCACTTCATTTAGACGATTCGTGATCATTTAGGAAATGACATTCACTTTCACACAAACAACACTACACGCAGACAATTGCAGTTCAGATTTTCCGTCCCGAGGGGTAACGGGATGGCGACAGAACGGGTATAAGGCCATCCCTTAATATAAGGATTCCTAATTCCTTAATAACCATACCAACCCTGCGCCGATGCATGACAAAGGCACAAAAAATAGAAGAAGAGTGCCGCTGTATGCGATTATCAGCTTACTTCTTGTGGAATTACTTCGATCTAAATCAAGTCGTTCTTTGTTATAAATGCTGTAAGTAGGCTGTTTAGGTTTTTTTATTGGTAACACCACCTCTGTATGAAAATCACTGGCTGTGCTGTGGGCAGTCTGTGTCTGCTTTGCATTGTTGTAATACTCGCCATTGTAGTGTTAGGCAGCTGGCTGTGAACAGCGCGTAGCGTTGCGCAGTTGGAGGTGAGCCGCCAGCAGTGGTGGATGTGGGGAGAGAGATGGCGGAGGTTTGTAATTTGTCATGAACTGCTATATTTATATATGATGATATCAAGGTAAATACATTGTTCGTTCTCTATTAATATCTTTCATTTGCTAACTATCCCTATCAGTAGTTAGTGCCTTCCATAGTTTGAATCTTTTATTTAGCTGGCAGTAGTGGCACTCGCTGTATTGCAGTAGCTTGAGCAGCGAAGATTTTTGTGAGGTAAGTGATTTGTGAAAGGTATAGTTTAATGTTAGTCAGGGCCATTCTTTTGTAGGGAATTTTGAAAGTCAGATTGCGTTGCGCTAACAAAATATTGTGTGTCAGTTTAAGCACAGTCTTGTATAATTGTTCAAAGGGGACGTTTCATATGTCGACCCTTAGCCTAGGATACCTCACTGGAATCTTCTGATTTTTTCTTGTAGTTTGTGTATTTAGTGTAGCTTTTGTTTATTGCTAGCGCGTAATTGTAGAGAGAATCCCCTTTGTAGTTGTAGCCTTTCATTGTTGTACAGTAAAACAGTTGTGGCATGCATATAGATTTGCACCAAGTATTTCGCAGCTACGCTTGCAATTAACTAGATATTATTTTCAGTGCTATGTTAATGTGTTCTCCTATTTTTGCACTTAAAATTGTGCTTTTCTGTGTTATCGTGTGAAATATTGTGACAATTATGGCGTGTGAAAAACGTAACACTAGGCTCCAAAGTAAATTGAGAAATGATAGTGACGACGAGCGTAGCTTGCCAGCACCACTGGGTAATGAATTAACTAATGTTCAAAGTAGTAATTTGGTAATTGCGCATAGGGAAATGGAGCGGGCGGCAAACAATGGTGTAGACAGTGAAACAGGTAGTGAACAGGGAAGCGTTATCGATCGATTGGTCGGCAACAGCTCGCCTCAGGAATCGGGAATGACAGAACACAATATTGCAAATACTACAGACTCAGGTTTTGGGTTCTCACCGTTTTCTCAAATGAGTCAAGACACATTTTCCGCTTGTCAAAATGTGAATGTTGCCGGTGCAAATTCACTGCCGAAAAGCACTGAGGAACATGTTTCAGACACCAGTGCATTGTTATTACAATTAATGCAACAAATGGGACAAAAGCTTGAAAAGTTAGACACAATGGAACAAAATCAGAGACAAACACAGCAAAAGTTAGACACAGTGGAACAAAATCTTCAAAAGTTAGACACAATGGAACAACACCAGAGACAAACACAGCAACAGTTAGACGCAATGGGACAAAATCTTCAAAAGTTAGACACCACACTTGAACAAACACGTGAAGATTTAACTAGTGAGTTACATAACATTGAATCGAAATGTCAAAAAGTCTGTAATGTCATAAAAACACAAATTTGTGAGCATTTTCAACCCATTTTTTCGCGGCATGAAAATGTATTACAGAATCACGAAGCAGCCATAAAAGAACTGCAAACCATTGTTCATGAAAATCACAACACCTTGCAAGCTAAAATTGACTCAGTTGCATCTACCGATTCGGTTACGCAACTTGCAAAAACTCAAGAAAACTTAAAGGACACAGTAGCTACGATTTCAACACAAATGGACACTCTGAAACTTGGTTCAGAAAAACACGCTGAGGAAATGTGTTCACTATCGGAGAAAGTAGCCGAACTTTCGGATAAGGTCACTAACTTATCTACAAAGGTAGATGATGATCTGAATGACACAAGACCTGTAGCCTTCACTGACACAGAAGAGTATGAACAAATTAGAAAATTCAAACAGAATCAAAATCAAATCAATACACAGTACAAAAGAGAAATCCGAGAAGTACAAGATCAGCTGACACAGGTAATACAAGAATTACGTATTTCAGAGGATACTCGCGCCCCAATACGGGAAGAGGGACACAGAAATACGGAACAGCCACAAAATAATAACACAGGGCATTTCGGAAGTTATGAAAGAAATTGGCAAGGTGCACCGAATTTTGAAATGGAACCGCCGAAACGACGTAACAATGACCGATATGCGACTCGCCGACATGATGACTTTGACTATAAGCTGTTCATTACTACACGTAAATTCAAAACATTTAAGAATTCTGGCAACGACATTCATCCACAAGCATGGCTCCATCAATTCTCTCATTGTTTTCCTCCCAACTGGTCATTAGAGCACAGATTAGAATTTATGTGTGGCTACTTGGAGAATGAACCAGCTGTAAGAATGCGATCGGTAATTCACGATTGCCACAGTGAAGGAGAGTTTTACCATGCCTTCCTCTCAGCATATTGGTCTCAAGCCACACAAGATCGAGTAAAACATAGCATCATAATGACGAAACGTTTCGAACAATCTGAATTTTCCAGTCTTGTGAAATATTTTGAAGACATGTTGCATAAGAATCAGTATCTTTCAAACCCATACAGCCCCTCAGAAGTCATCCGCATTTGCTTAATCAAACTGCCTGAACATTTACGACATATTATTTTGGCAGGACGTTGCAAAGACGACATTGAAGCATTTCAGGGACTGTTACAAGAACTGGAAATTGACACTGACAATCGCGGAACGCAGGAGCACAACAATTACAGATCACATCCGTCGCAATTCCGCGATGAAAGAAATAATAACTGGACACGACAAAGCTATTCTCACAACACATATCGTGACCAAAACAGACACCACCCGTACGACAACCGTTGGCAGAGTAGTAATAATTACAGGGAAAGATCACCTCTCCGCGGTAGTGACTATCACAGAGACAATCAGAGAAACAGACAATATGGGAACCAAAATAATTATTATTACGGGAGACAGAATAACTTTAGACGCAACGGTCCAGCGCGCAGTTACGATTCAGGGAGAAATTCTCCACCACTTAACCGACAAGAAAGAAACTACAGGAACTACCGACATGACGACAGACGATGTGATCGTAACGATAGACCTGAATTGCATCAGAACTGGCGGGACTTAAACAGGGCAGGGCCCTCTCGTCACGGTGAATTTGTAGAAGTTAGGTCTCCAAATCCCAATAACGACGCGCGCCAACAAAGAGACAATAAGCAATGACTCACACCGCTGGCAGCCACAAAACGTTCTTATGACACTAACGACGCAGCTGCCGTAGCTAGTAATTACGTAAAAATGGAAGACATTAGGGACATCTTACTCCAAGAACACGACGTAAAACATAACAACGTTGCATATCCTGTGATTTGCATTACAGTAAATGACGTAAAATTTACCACAGTACTTGACTCTGGCAGTCCCATTTCAGTAATCAGTGAAACAGCCTTTAGCAAATGCAACAAATCGAACGATTGCCCCACACTTCCGTTACGTAAGATTAAATTACAAGGTGCAATCTTTGGAAAAGTGTAGATGTACGCCAACAAACCAACTTAGAATTCTATTGTCAAAGCCACAGCTTCTCTATGAGCTTTCTCATTGTTCCATTATTGTCGACGGAAATTATATTGGGAGTAGACTTTTTGAATGAATACAAAGCAATCTTAAACTTTCACGATGCTGAAATAAGTTTAGAGAAAGAAGGTAAGTCAATAGCTTTGAAATTTGAAGATTGGCTCTCAAACCATGACGAAGAAATTAATCGGCTTTACCTCCTGTTAGACAACAGTTCGGATTTTTCGACGGAACTTGACGCTAACAATCATTCTGCAAGTGCTGACAGGGATGATATCGACGGCGCATTTGACACTAATAAGTTAATTCAGAATAAAATTCAAACAATTGAGAATTGTAATGACACTGATAGGCAGGACCTTTTTGAGATTTTACAAGCACATTCCACAGTTTTTACTCACAAAACAGGAACAATCAAGGGATTTCAATACCAATTTCGTGTTCGTGAGCATACTAAATTTTGTGTTAGACCATATGTAATTCCAGCACATTATAGGGACCGTGTTAGAACAGAAATACAATCTATGCTCGACGAGGGCATTATTGAGCCTGCAGTAAGCTCATACAACAATCCATTACATGTTGTTGAGAAGAAAAATGGATCGATCAGGCTTGTCTTAGATTCGAGACAAATCAATACGGTCATTATTCCTGAAACAGACAGGCCGCAAACGTTGGAAGAACTTCTTCAAAATTTTAATGGTGTAAAAGTGTTGTCTTCCATTGATCTCAGATCCAGCTTTTATCAGATCGAACTTCATCCAGAATGTAGAAAATACACAGCTTTCCTTTGTTTCGGCGTTTGTTATCAGTTTCGGAAACTTCCCTTTGGTTTGAACATTTCTTCAGCAGCATTCATTCGCGGGCTAAATTCCATATTACCTGAGTTCTTAAAACGTCACATCACCTTATATGTGGACGATATTCTAATAGCAGAAGCTTCATGGGAACTACATAATCGCATCCTCAACAGTTTGTTACGTATTTTTGCAGAATCTGGAATTACAGTTAACTTGGAAAAGTCTGAATTCGGTAGGTCAAAGGTGAGGTTTTTGGGACATATTATTTCTTCTGAAGGCATTCAGTCGGATCCTGAAAAGTTAGAAGCAATCAGAGCCATTCCAGTTCCATCCACAAAAAAAAACAAGTCCGCAGTTTTCTAGGTCTCGTAAATTTTTACCGTCGTTTTCTGAATATGCAAATTCTAGTTACACCAAAACTTTGTTCTCTCACTGGAAAAAATACTATTTGGAACTGGGACGAACAAGCACAGTTGGAATTCAGTTCTTTGAAAGAAGCGTTACTTAACGCGCCAATACTAGCTCATCCAGATCTGTCACAAGATTTCTGCCTTAGCACGGATTCTTCCAAAGTCGGTCTTGGTGCCCATTTATTTCAAGAAGCCATAGAAGATGACATTACTGTTCAGAAAACCATTGCTTTTGCTAGCCGAGTGCTAACAAAATCTGAAAAAAATTATTCCGTTACTGAATTAGAAGCTTTAGCTATCGTTTGGGCATTTAACAAATTCCGTTTCTTTCTTTCTGGTAAGCACGTAAAAGTATACAGTGATCATCGTGCATTACAATTTCTTATGTCTTCAAAATTAAATCATGACAGGTTAAAACGTTGGGCATTGTTTCTGCAAGAATTCCACTTTACAATAGTCTACATTCCCGGCAAGGAGAACATTGTTGCGGACGCGCTGTCACGCGCACCGGCTGGGCTTGAGAAAAGTAACACACAAGGCAACCTCGAGAAACATTTCAGTATTCTTTACATTCAGAAAGTCGCCTTTGAAAACTTCATCACCACATCTTTAAAGGACATTGCTCATGAACAAGATAAAGATCCGATTTGGAAAGACATCAAAAATAAATGGCATGAAAAGACATACACTCAGATTCGGCATTATTACCTGGTTAGAAACAACATACTCTTCAAACGCTGCACTGTTGATGACAAGCTATGGGTACTTTGCATTCCAGACGATTTTGTTAATAAGCTCATTTGGTACATTCATTTCAGCTACGCACATTTTGGTCCACGAAAATGTTATCATATTCTTCGAACGACTTGTTATTTTAACAATATGGAAAAGAGAATTCGAAGAGTCTTGTCTATTTGTAAACTTTGTCAAAAGGCGAAACCATCTACTGTCTCACATCGTGCTCCGTTATTTCCTATTATTCCTTCTAAATTAAAAGAATTTGCTGCTGTTGATCTCTTGGGACCGCTTGTCAGAACATCTAATGGATTTTCGTACGTTTTAGTCGCTGTTGAACTTACTTCAAAATTTGTTTCTTTCACTCCGTTACGTAAAGCCACTGGACGATCTGTATCCAACGCCTTTGTTAAAAATTTCTTACGTGAAGTTGGACACGTTAGCAAAGTCATTTCAGATAACGGACCTCAATTCAGATCTGCTGTTTGGTCACGCATGCTTCGCAACCATAAAATCAAACCTGTTTTTATTTCATTGTACTCACCACATTGCAACCCGTCTGAACGGATTATGAAAGAAATCAATAAGCTTTGCAGACTTTATTGTCACAGAAAGCATCAGCATTGGGACAGATATCTACAATTATTTCAAAATGTGCTGAATGAAATGCCTCATGATTCCACTGCTTTACCACCTACTCTTGTACTAAAGAATGAAGAACCACCGAACAGAATCAGAGAGCTTGTACCTTTCCCAAATACACGTAAACTTCGACACAAAGACATAATTGATTTGGCTCTTAAAAATATAAAATCTGCAGCAGACAAAAGGAGAGAACTACACGGTAAAGCAAATGCAAAGAAATTGTATATTGGTCAGAAAGTTCTCATTAAAGCTCATTCATTGTCACATAAGAAGAAACACTTGAGTCACAAATTCTTTCTAGTTTACAATGGACCTTACAGAATCCGACGTATACCACATGATAATTGCGTTGAAGTTGAAACTCTGCGTACTAGGAAGAGTAAAGGTTTACACCACATTTCACATGTAAAACCGTTTATTGAAAGATAATCTGCTTTTTAACTTTGTCTTTGCCATATAACTTTTCACTTTACATTACTAGTATGCTGTGTTAGACTTAAGAAACTGCTAACATACAACAATGTTTGAAGTTAAATATCCAGTCTAGAACCTAGGGAACATTTTTAAACAGAAATTACGAATGCATTGTTATAGTGAACAGACGACACAGTGTTGTATTTGTACATTCTTGCTTGTTTGTTGCACGATTACGTAACGACTATAAGGCTCACATACTTAGAACATTTACCAGTACTGCTAATGAGATTTTAATGCAACATTTTGGTTACCTGAAAATACATTCTGTATTTAAAGTACTTTCTGTGAGATACCAGATGACACAGTGGTTAGTTTATGGGACAGCTACACGATTTATATCACGACGTTACTAATGTGTGACAATTTACATTGTTGCTTTTGCGGAGTATCTGTTTTATATCTGCACAGTTTTTCTGTATTATCCTGGAAAGTAAAACATGTTTTAATAGTAACTTTTGTGATATAGCTACAATGAGACAGCCTTTTCCGTAGCACAACAATACGTTACAGCACAGTAATTTCTTCATCACAACAATAAGCGTAATAACTAAGATATCTATACGCAAAGCATTTCACTTTTGTTTATCATGAGGTAAGTACATTGGCTTCTGCAGAACTTAGCTTTTGGAGGACGATAACTACGACACTTCCACAGAGATTATCTTACAACAAGATGCACATTTAGCGCTGCAGGACACGCATTTCAGTGATTGATGTTGTACTTAAAACATTTATTTTTAAAGATTTTTGAATTACAAAGAAAGTTTTCTGTGATACATTTCATTCCATTGCTGTAATCTGTAACACCTGAGGGTATAATTACATTAATCCTCAGGGGGGTACATGCTTACTTTGTGTACCATGTGTGTGGCAACCACAAGGAACCCTAGCTAATATGGTATTTGCTTATACAACTTTACACATTGGTACCATATTTCTCTAACACACAAATTACACAGCTGTCTGATTATTTACCTGAGAGAGACAAGCATTTATTTTACTACATCAGTGACAGACGTTTACGTAATTACACCGTTGGATAACTTCACACTTACAAAATTGTATGTTGTTTGTACTTTGTGAACTGTTCATATATTTTCGGAACCATTGTGATACTATGAGAGCTTTGAATGATGTATTTGGTATGGATTCATGATTTTTAAAGTACGTTTGAGGCAGATGACACAATGTGTATTATGCTGTTGAGGTATGTTTATGATCAATAAGCTGATGTTATATGAGGAATCTGATTATGCTATGTAGTTATTATGTGTTGATGAATACGAATATGTATATGTCCAATAAGGTAAGGAATAATGAATAGTGATTAGGGACTCTGATTTGTGGGAAAGGTTGTTGGAAACCAAGAATCGTACTTTAAGAGTTACGAAATGTGTGTAAATGCGTGAATGTATCACAATGCCGGCGAAAATTTTTTTGGACAGTTATATTTATAGGATTTTGTTTCTACAGATTTGCAACGCTAATTCTTGACCTGTGAAATATTTTTATGTGAGACTGTCACTGTAGCGGAAACTGCTGTCGTAAATATTTCCGTAAGAAAGTTAAGTGACCACCTGCACGTAATGCGTCGCGGGCACCCACCTGGGCGACAGCCGCCCAAAAAAAAGCCATTAGCCTTTCAGCAGCACAGGTAAAAAAAAAAAAAAAAACAAAAGGGGGGCCATTATACTCGCTATTGACATTTCCTTGTCGAAAGCATACTGTGGAGCTCGTAATTTATGATATTTACTGAAATGCTTATAAATTGATGGGAAATATTCTTACATCTGCAAACCTGATAATGACAATTGTCTTTCTACGAGAGTTGAGAGCTACTGACTTACGAAATGCCACATAGCTATTAATGATGTTTTTATGCTTTGGTTTGCGTAATTGCTTATTTCATTTGACATCTGGTTTTCAGCTGAGTTGCAGCATTGGTTTCATAAAATAAAATTAAATGCATTTGCTAATGTGAACACTTTCTGTCAACAGATCTATTAAATAATAATTTTGTGATCCACATTCTTCAAAAAAGGAGCACTTGGAAAGGAAAGAACAATAAGAAGGAACTAGTAACAGTAACACATAATTTTCTTTTCAAGTACATGGTAATATTTCTTTTACATAAGTTGTTGTGGTGCACCACTTTAATTACATAGACATTAAGATGTGAATATACATTTCCCGTATCTGCATTGTTGTTTTTACTGTAATATTTTTTCTGCTTGAGCTATGTCATGTTTAGATATAAGCTGCTGTTTGCCAGGCATAGTGCTACTGAACTTTAATTTGTGTTACTCTGCTAAGACAGATTTATTTTTTTGGTGCTGCGCATTGCCTCATATTAGTTGTAATGTTGCATTGCTTGGTAATTTATATTTACTGTAGCTTGCTTTGCAATTTTCCATTTTTTTGCATTGCTGTTTGTGTTAATTTGTTATGTGCTGCTGCATTGCCTCGTCCCTTAGTTTAGTATCTGAGCTCAGTAAATTTAAGTTAGCTTAAGAGGAGACTATATAAGAAACTAACTATTATAAATTTATAAGAAATGCATTGAGAAGCTATCAGAAAATGGTCTGGCAAAATAAAAAGGATACTGTACAGTGGAGAAAAACTATTATTGACAGAGGATGTGAACAGAATACAGAAAGCAGAGAGAAAAACTATTTTTGACAGAGGATGTGAACGAAATACAGAAGGCAGGCTTAGATAGGACTTTTGGGAATAATGATGAATGAAGGGAGATCTCCAAGAAGCAAAGAAAGTTTTGTTTGCAAAATACTGCAATGAAACAAACCCTGTCCTTTCCTTTTGTGTTATCCCACTATGTGTTTGGGTACCCTTGTGTATATATGTTCTTCCTGTCTTTATATGTTTACCTCATCAGACTTTTGTTGTAGAATTTTTCTCATACTCAGCTACATGAACTATGATGAGGAATACTGTTATCCTCAAATATAATTTGCATTAATAATATGTTATTTACTTTGTAAAGATGTTAGACATTATTAATTCTGTTTTGTTTTAACGCTCATGTGTAAAGTTGATGTTTCAAAAGTTATTCTGATCTTTTATGTATTTACTTATGTCATAATTCCTGTAACACTGATGTATATGTTTATTTCTATTCTTTTGTAAAGCCCCTATTACTACAAATGTTATCTGTATTATTATGTTTTTAATGATGTGTTTTGTACCTTTGTTATTGTATTCTTATGTTACAAAATTGTAATTGTCACCAGTTCACGGTATTATTAACTTGTTAGTTACATTTCACTGCACACGTTTCTGTTGGTCATAGTATATGGACAATATGTGAGAAGTAGGGACTGATAGTGTTTGCACGTGTGTTAATGATTCAGCAAGGGACTGGATAACAGCATTGCTGGTTCTAAGGACAATTTCAAAAACTTTGTGAGTGCACAAGTGGTGATTTATGGACTTGCTATATTGTCCGCAAGACTCTTCAGTGGTAATTGTGCACCTGCACAGTCACAACAGATGGCTGCTGGCCATCTCTTCAAGGACTACAGTGGGTCTACATCTTTGATGATCCATCAATACCATTATTTCTACAAGGACTGCAGTGGGTCTGCACCTCTGGTGGCCCACCAATACCACAATCTGTACCAGGACTCCAATGGGTCTGCTCTGTGATGACCTAACTACCAATATTCTTCAAAACGTCGACTGACTCTTCTGTGGGTTTACTCTGTTGTGGCCCATTACCTGTCTGCATGTCGAGTCAGCACTGTCTTTCCGTTGGAAGGACAACACTACTTCTTCAAGACTGCATGGAAATCCACTACGTCTGTGTGCATTGTCTTTTACTGGTCAGACTTTGAGAAAAACACTGCAATTTTACTGTGACGAATGATGAGGACTGTCTTTATGGACTGTGAGAAATTTTTAGCTTTTGACCAACATTGTATCAATAAGTGTGTGCATTTGATTTCTTTGTTATTGTAATTATGAAAAAATTTTTTCAAATCTGTATTGGCCACTGTCCAACACAATTTGTAAAATTTTTTGTGGGGAGCATGGGGGCTATGTAAGTAGGCTGTTTAGGTTTTTTTATTGGTAACACCGCCTCTGTATGAAAATCACTGGCTGTGCTGTGGGCAGTCTGTGTCTGCTTTGCATTGTTGTAATACTCGCCATTGTAGTGTTCGGCAGCTGGCTGTGAACAGCGCGTAGCGTTGTGCAGTTGGAGGTGAGCCGCCAGCAGTGGTGGATGTGGGGAGAGAGATGGCGGAGGTTTGTAATTTGTCATGAACTGCTATATTTATATATGATGATATCAAGGTAAATACATTGTTCGTTCTCTATTAATATCTTTCATTTGCTAACTATCCCTATCAGTAGTTAGTGCCTTCCATAGTTTGAATCTTTTATTTAGCTGGCAGTAGTGGCGCTCGCTGTATTGCAGTAGCTTGAGCAGCGAAGATTTTTGTGAGGTAAGTGATTTGTGAAAGGTATAGTTTAATGTTAGTCAGGGCCATTCTTTTGTAGGGAATTTTGAAAGTCAGATTGCGTTGCGCTAACAAAATATTGTGTGTCAGTTTAAGCACAATCTTGTATAATTGTTCAAAGGGGACGTTTCATAATGCATAATATCGTGCCACGTTTTAAGGCCGCATTTTTAACACTGCGGACATCCCTGTATACAACAGCATCCTCCTTGACAGTCCTTGTGGAAATTCCGACGTTATCCTCTCAGTCATTGATATACATTGTGAAAAGTAAATGTCCCATAACATCTCTTTGGGGAACGCACGAAGTTACTTTCCCGTCTGAAGATTTCTCTCTGTTGAGAGTGACATGTTGTATTCTGTTTGCTACAAACTCTTCAATTCAGTCACATAGTCGGTCTGACATTCCACACACTCTATTTTGGTCATTAGCCGGCAGTGTGGTTCTGGATCCAACGCCTTTCGAAAGACGGGGAACACAAGATCCATCTGGACGTCACTATCTACCACCTTCTGCGTTTCGTGGACGAACAGAGCGAGCTGGGTTTCACCCGATCGTTGTTTTGGGAACCATTGTTAATTTCTACAGAGTTCGGTTGGTTGGGGGGGAAGGGGGGAGGGGACCAACAGAGACGCCATCGGTCCCATCGAATTAGGGAAGCACTGGGAAGAAAGTCGGCCGCGCCCTTTCAAAGGAGCGGTGCCGGCATTTCCCTTAAGCGATTTGGGGAAATCACAGAAAACCTAAATAAGGATGGCCGCAACCGGTTTGAACCGTCGTCTTCCCGAATGCGAGTCCAGAGTGCAAACCAGTGCGTCAGCTCGCTCGGTTTCTACAGAGGAGCTTTTCGGTATCGACAAAAGTCATAATACGAAATCATATGTTCCAAAATTCTAGAACAGACCTTCGTCAGGGATATAGGCCTGTAGTTTTGTGCGTCTGTTCGACGAGCCTTTTTCAAAACGGTAATGACGTGAGCTTTTTTTCCAATCAGTAGGAACGCTTCGCTCATCCAGAGACTTACGGTACACTGTGACCAGTAGAGGATTTTATTCTTTCGTATACTTTACGCAGAATCGTATTGGTACCTCGTCAGATCGGGTGGCCTTCAGCTGTTGAGCGGTTTCAGTAGCTCGTCTACCTCATGGTCACCTATTTCAACATCTGTCACTCTGATGTTTGTGCAACGATTTAAAAGAGGAAGAAAAGAACGACATTCCTCACTGAAACAGTTTTGGCAAAATATATTGCACAAAATTATTAAGGGGTTCGTGGCCACTTGTCGACTAACTGCCTGTTGGCTTATATCTCGGGTTGCTCGGTCGACGATTGTTAAGTGATTCTTTTCTGGCGTTTCGCCAGAACGAGTGGCTGGCATTGTCAAAAACTTTCCCTCCACTGCTGGCGGTGGACTGGATTCGAGCTCGCGGCTGCAGACTATATGTACCTGGCGGGCCAACGTCCAAGGGTTTTTCCGTGATCATTTCCGGTGCGGTTCTGCCCTTGCTACCTACAACGGTATTTCTCTGCAGCACAGGAATTCAGGACTGGTTCACCTCGTGGCTTTCTTCTTTCTTGTTGAAGCTATTCTCATGTTTGTGTGTTACTATAGCTTCTCTCAACAAGCTACAGCCAGAGCTTCCATTTTGGAGAATTTTACTATGGGTCGGCCTCAAACAGTGCGTGCTCTGCCACGGCCGATTTCTCCACCCGCCACAACCTGCAATGCCGCTTTTGTTCTGTGAACCTGGTGTTGATGGTCCGTTCAATCATTCCAACATAAACTATTTCGCATGTGCATGTTACGCGGTATATTCCCGACATTGCAAGTGGATCCCGTTTCTCCTTTACCATGAGGAAAAAATTATATTGGAATGATCGGATGATTAATCAATACCAAGAGATCACATAACATAAACCACATTGACAGGGAGGCTATAGAAATACACAAACATGTCAGTAGCTCCAACAAGAAAGAAGAAAGCCCCTTGGTGAACGGATCCTGGATACACGTCATGCTGCGAACGACCGTCGCAGCTACCAAGAGGAAAACCGCCCCGGAAACGGCCGCGGAGTAGCCCTTGGACGCTGGCCGGCCATATAGTCTATGGCCGCGAACTCGACTTCAGTCCACCACCAGAAATGGAGGGGAAGCTTTGAAAATTCCAGCCACTCGTGCTGGCGAAACGTCAGAAAAATCATCAAACAAACGTCGGCCGAAGAACTGGAAATGTGTGGTAAGGACTATAGGAGCAAACTGCTGAGGTCATCGGCCCCTAGGCTTACACACTACTTAATCCAACTGATACTAACTTACGCTAAGGACAACACACACACCCATGCCCGAGGAAGGACTCCAACCTCCGACGGGGGAGCCGCGCGAACTGTGGCAAGGCGGCTCAGTCCATGCGGCTACCCCGAGCCGCGTCGACCGAAGAACCCACACAAACGCTAAGAGGTACTTCGTCAAAAATTTATTGGTAGAACTGAAGCTACGAAGGCAGGTCGCAAGTTGAACCTTGATAACTCGAACGAAACGCAAGTTTTCGGTTAAATTAGTCTACAACATTTAAGTACCAAGGCGTATGAACGTATGCTGGCTAAAGACTTGCGGATGTGGGTAGTATTCTTGTTATTGTCGCACACTGCTGTCTACCACAGTTTCACAAATTTTGTCGTTTCTTTAGAAGAAGCCTCGAGTGGGCAACCGTAATTTGAGAGATCTGCAATCTTTGCAGGATCGCAAGTTAATTCGTTTTTCCAGTTATAAACAATGTTAATTCCTGGTGCACAGCTCTAGTATTTGACGACTTCAGTTTGTATCTTCTCCGTGGACCACATTTTTAAATATTATTTTTATTTCGGCATTCGATACTTGTGTTTATCCTTTTTGCGAAACTCGAGATACCGAACACTTGAGATGGCTGCGAACGAACAACCACACGTTGCACCTGCTTGAAAGTTTGAATATATGCATTGCAAGAAACTGAATTAACGAACTTTTTACCGCTGTTCCGCAGCACTTTACCACTTTTTCACTCCACGCTTGTAAGATTTCAAAACCCGAACTTGGATTCAGCCATCAGTCGTCATTGGCTCACGTTGAATGATCAACGTGAAAGTAACGGAAGGCCTGCCGGTTGACGTCAAGTTGCATTATTCCTACCCTTCGAAATATCTTCGGTTGATAATAAGGAGGCATTATAAGGGTGTCAACTAGCTGTCTTTACAACGTTAGAATTTACTAACTTTGAAACTATACTTCATAATAACCACAGGTTTTCAACATGTGACAGAATACCTCATAAAGTTCTGTTGCTTTTCCAGGTGTCGCAGGTTAGATGAAAAGTGTAGACACCACAGAGAAATCTCAGTGTTTAGCCTGGCTCACTGAGGCGAAGTCCGATCCCCAAGTGCAAGGAAACTTTCCGACAAAGTGCGGAAGGGAATCACAGTCCCAACCAGCTATTCTGACTTGGGCAGAATGTAGTGTTCTCCATAAAGAGGGTGCAGGTCACCCACCTGTTTCAGACCACAGCGAGGACAAGGTGCTCCAGGCGTTTACAAGGAGTCCGACAAAATCGGCGCGTACCATGAGTGGAGAGTTGAAAATGTCACGATCAGCGTTGCTCAACGTCTAGCATAAGAGACTACGTCTTGATGCCCACATTGTACAACTTCCGACGGACAAACCTCAATGTGAACAGTTTTGAGTGGATATTCTAGCCAAGATTGACACAAAGAATGAGATTTTTTAAAAGACTTGTTTCTACGACGAGTAAACTCTTCATATATCGTGCAAACTGAATCGTCTACCGCACGTGTGTATCAGAGTATCCTCACGTTATGCGTGAAATGTGAAGATCATTGTGCGGTGTCGGTTTACGCACAACTGCATCATCGGTCCATACTTTTTCCCGTATATACCATCAACAGTCATGTTTACCTGGAGAAGCTTCTGTGCCACAATCGGAACCTGCAGGCTGACGCTGTATTTCATCATGATGGGCCACAGACACATTAGTCCCTAAATGTCCGTCAATTTCTGGACGAAGTTTCGGGAAAGGTGGAGTGGACGAGATGGTCCGAATCGGTGGGCGCCACAGTTACCTGACATCATGCCACACTAAATTTCTTCCTGTACGTTTATGTAAAGGATCGGTTGTATCGAACCAAGGTTATAGACCTACAGCACTTGAAGACAAGCAATCCCAGTGTATCTGAATATGAAGGGCTTATTTCAATAGTGGTACAAGTCCATTACCTCCACTTTTCTGCCTATAATGCTTCTGAAATTAATGATCCAAACAAACAGAAAGAAAGGTTCATCTCTAGGAAGAAGCCATATTTCTGGTATCTCGCCTGCAAATTTTTCAGCACTCATTTAATTGTAAGACTCTGTATCTCACAATGAACAAAAATGAACTTGTACCACTATTGAAATAGGCCCTTCATATATCACCGTGGAGCTACAGTATTGTATTTGGAGGGAAACTAAATGCGGAGTGGACTTTATCCGTGCCACTAGGTGTGAACACACTGACGTGCATGGATGACTAAACCATACTTTATGAGTTATCTTGCTATATGTTGAAAGTCAAATGCCGCGTGGTTTGGGGCCCCGTGTCACGGTTCGCTCGCCTCCCTCGTCCTTCAAGTCCTTCCTCGGGTATGGGTGTATGTGTTGTCCTTATCGTAAGTTAGTTTAAGTTAGATTAAGTAGTGTGTTAGTCTAGGGACCGATGACCTCAACAGTTTGGTCCCATAGGAACTTACCACAAATTGCCAAACTCAAATGTTATTACCTAGCATAGTTTCAAAGTTATTGAACACTAAAGTGGTAAAGCTAATTTACGAGCTCCCTTTATATATGTTTACCTTTCTTCTGTACAATTCAATGTTCTCGATAATTGACTTCACGATTCCTTGAAGATCTCGAATGTGGCCATCAGTAATAGGTCTTCAATACTTCGCATACTGATGGCTAGAAACTATTACTCACTATGGCATCATAATGTATAAAAATCCACCGCAGATCGTGAAGTTCATTCTCGTTACAGTTTCCAGTGTAGCTTCCTGTCGGAAGGAACGTACCCGGACCAGTCGCGCGCTGCGCCCACGAATTCCCCGCGTGGCACGTTTGTCTTAACAGCAAAACCTGATAGGCCGGAGCGCCGCAAGTGCGTCACGGGGCGTCTGAACTGCAGACTCGGCGGCGGTGGCTGCTGCGCTCCTGTTCCCCGGTGTGCGCCTTGCCGGCCTGTCCACACACGCTGTGCACCTGCTCACTGGGCGCTGTTACTAGATCCTTCTGACCGTCTCTCTCCGTTTCCTACCTTGAGAACTGCAGCAGCAGAATCACTGTACCCTATGAAAGTTATACACTAAGTGAACACATTATGGGAATTAGGCAATGTGCAGACGAGCATGCAGATGAAAACAGGCGCTACGAAACCAATTGCAAGTGGTAGAAAATAACAGTCGCGAAGTATTTTCACGCATAAAAATGCGCTTTTAGATAAGGTGGCTTTTTAATTCGCCAATCAAACTCATAAAAACATCATTTAGTTGAAGACGGCAAGCTTAACAATGATGCAACAAAATCCTACGGAACTGCCGGCCGAGGTGGCCGAGCGGTTCTAGGCGCTACAGTCCGGAACCGCGCGACTGCTACGGTCGCAGGTTCGAATCCTGCCTCGGGTATGGATGTGTGTGATGTCCTTAGGTTAGTTAGGTTTAAGTAGTTCTAAGTTTTAGGGGACTGATGACCTCAGAAGTTAAGTCCCATAGTGCTCAGAGCCATTTTTGAACCTACGTAACTCAACAATATAGAAATTAAGGTAATAAGAAGAGAATGTGTAAATTATTTCCTTCGCCTAATATTAGAATAATTATCAGTTGAAACGTGTTTTCATGTGCCACAAATGAATAAAAGTATCCACTGAAGGCAGTACTGCTGAAAAATGTTTGGATATTAAAAAGAGTACTTCGTTGCGTAATAGATGGCTCTGAATTCCCTTAATCTAGTCTGCAAACACGGTTGGGTTTAGAACTTCAAAAGCAAACTAATATTTATAAGTGAATATTTTGAGACTAGTAACGTGAACTCTAAGAATCAAGTTGACGAATGTATAGGGCTAATCAGATTTGACGGTATTTCGTGACGTTAGTACTATTGGGCTAAACAGTTTTTTTTTAATGAAAATGATGGAGTTGGAGCAGGTTCAGGGCACAGCTGGGCACAAATATTTAACTTGGCCAAAAAGTTCATTCCAGCTCACTCTCAGGGAACGTACTGTAGTCTTATATCCAACGTACAACGATTTCTTTTATCCAATGTACCACAAACTTTTATCCAACGTACCTCATTCTTTTATTTCATGTACTGCAACCTTAAATCCGACGAAGCACTATTTTTCCCCTCACATACGGCAATTCTTTGTTCAACGTACTGCCCTCTACTATCCAACGTACCGCAAACTTTTATCCAACGTACCACAATCTTTTATCAAATATACCACAATATTTTGTCAATGCACCGCAGTTTTCCATCCAAGGTTTCATAGTTTTTTATTCAACGTACGATAATGTTTTAGACAACGTACCAGGTACTGGAAGCTAACATCCAACGTACCATAACATACTGGAATCCTTTAACCAGTGTATCCAACGTACTGTAACTTGCGCCGTAATCCCTTACAAGGACAAAGCCAAAGGAGGGTCCAGGGGGACCGAACCCCCGCCCCCCCCCAAATCACCTATATGAAATTTTACACGAAATAGCTGCCGTATAGTGATATTGATAAATATTTTGATTTTCAGTCATACGGCGAAAAAGGGATACAGACTACCAATACCGAACATTGGCGTCGAGAAATTTAAACTATCCACGTATCAGTAGCACTACCGGCTATCACCCATCCCTAGTTTAACCAAGGTCAATTACTGTACCCGGTTGGCAGTCCTTGAGCTCAGCTGTTGTTCTTACTTGCAGTTGGATTTAAAGTAAGTGCTGCGGTTTATTGTTTTTGTGCTGTTGTGATAGTATCTAATTACGAACAAGTTTGTAACAATAACGAAGAGAAAACTGACTTTCATTCGGCCACTAGCGTTATGGTAGGGCAAAAATATTTACGCACTACTGTAATAGCCTAATTGCCTATCAATAGCTGTTTAATGTTAGCACTGGAGTCGCTATTTTTAGACTGGTAGAATTCTGGGGTTTGTATAGTTCACTATTTCACAAGGTACTGGAGCGCTGAACATCATTAAAAATTACATTAAATTAAATACAACACCAAAAATACATTTGGATTTGCCTGTGTCGCCCAAAAATCACGTTGATCAACAAAAACATCGCCCAAATGGCGATTGTTGCAGTTTAGGACCACCTTCTCAATTCGTATTAAGTGCGCACCATATTTTTACAGGAAGTGGAAAGCACATTTCTCTTCCTAACCAAACAAATATTTCAAAATTCTCGACTGTAGGACCTAACCGTTTAAATTATGTTCCAGAATCAGTCATGGTAGAAATCCTTTCCCACCGCATGAAGGCGCCATTTTAATTTTTAAGTTGCACATTCTGAACCAATTACCTAAACAAAATACGTTTTGCTTCGATTATGTTTTCACAAAATACGTTTTGAAACATTATTTTCAATTTTTTATTGATATTGTTGTTGAATAAAGCCCATCACGGAACAAAATAAAGTTATTAACATGTGGTGGACTGTAGATCGATGTGTTACAGTCCTGCACATAGTGCTTCTCCCTCGTGGAGACCACCTCTGTCACCGCCCTCATCATTCGGCCTGCCAGTTTCAGCTGATGTCGCAAAAAACATAAAACTGCCAACTGTCAGCTTCTTTCCAATTGTCTCCAAACCTTGTTTTCAATGTTTATCGACATCCAGTTTTTTAACGCCAGGTAGTTCGGTTTATCAATGGAACTGCGACGACGCTTTGAAGCTTAATGCTTTTCAGTTCTTCATCATTCAACTGAGTCATTGATCTTGTTCCACTTTGTTCCGTACGCTGCAAACTTTATTTTTTGCTTTCACTAGGTAAAATATTGTGATGCTTCCACACTAGAATCTGCTTTCTTTGTGATTACGTGGCGGCTCAAAATTACTTAAATGTGGATATCGGTTGAAGTACTGTTCATAAAAGGAAATACGTCTCGCCATGTCCTAACTGCAGATACTAAAGCTCAGTCAATGTACAAAAAAAAAATACATTTATGCAATCTTTCCCATACGAATAACACATCAATGCACCGACATTACAAATTTCACTGAAAATGATCATTTGTAAAATACAGCATTGCTTACTGAGCTTACTTTTCACACTATCGTCCAGTTTTCGCAGCTCTAATTCTCATTTACTTCCTTCCGATCGCTCTCCCACGGGTAAATATCCCTCCATGGTGAACGAAAGTGTATAGTTATGTAACCAACGCCACACTGTGGACTGTAAGATGAAAACAGAGGAAAGTGCAAGCTAATGAGCGGGCTAATAATGCAAACAGGGAAACTTGCCCTGAAAATAATGCAATTTGAACCGCTGGCTGCGATGTAAATAATACGCTTTGATCTGATTCATGTTTTTCAACATTAGATTGTTATGGGAAAGAGTAAGCAATGACCAGATATGACTCAACAGTGTTAAAGAACATACCATAATTGCGGTGAAAACGCATCAGACTGTATCTCGTGCATTTAAAAAACGTTTTGAAACGATGTTCCTCATTTTTTAAAGCAGTTGCGCAAAACTGTATGATTACTAGCCCCAATGGCAAAATATCGCCGAGTCTGGTCGACCAGGCGGTACTCAATTATGAAAGCCAGTTCAGATACGCAACGATATGGAGGGGTTTGTGGAGAGCAAAAGGAGTACGTGATGGCAGCTCAGTTTGTTCGTTTGTAAAAGATTTTTTCAGTGATCTACTTCAATTCGGCCGAGCCGACGGTGCCCTGCGCCCCCCCCCCCCCCCCCCCCCAGCTCCCCACCGCTTCGAACGAAAAGATGTCTGTCGCCACTCGCATGTTACGTGAAATTCTCCATGGGCGCTTCGCGACAAGTAAGCTTTAAGTGTCCACACAAAGTTAAACAAAGACTCAGCTCGAGTGACATAACAACCAAAGTGATGCCTAATGCATTTAATTCCTGCGTAGCGACAAGTCATGTCAAACAATAAAGTTTTTGAAACGCTCTCAGCAGACGAGCTGTTGCAAATGCTGACCGCGCTGCGTGGATCCTCAATACATCGAGTGTCAGATTCGATCGACCTAAAGTGATACGTTGTCACGATGACTACAATACCGTGGAATAAGAAGTGAGCCGGCCGAAGTGGCCGTGCGGTTAAAGGCGCTGCAGTCTGGAACCGCAAGACCGCTACGGTCGCAGGTTCGAATCCTGCCTCGGGCATGGATGTTTGTGACGTCCTTAGGTTAGTTAGGTTTAACTAGTTCTAAGTTCTAGGGGACTAATGACCTCAGCAGTTGCGTCCCATATTGCTCAGAGCCATTTCAACCAATAAGAAGTGAGCTTCTGGCTCCAACGTACTGAGTGAGATCTGAATAAACAGCTACCACACCAGAGAGATTCTAGAGCTTCAGTTACTAGCCAGTCTGCAGGAAATCTCACATGCCGTATACCTGCATAAAATTGGCGAGGAACTCGTGGCGAAGTGTGTGCAAGCTTTCTCTGAAGAACGACTGTCGTCAACGCGTCCACGACCACAACTTCCATCTCGTCAGTCGACAATTAAATATGGCTGTGATGTGCCTGTTCGGCAGCTTGTTCCTCACGGTCTTCCAGTACTATTTTGGACGCTTTGCGATTTGGAACACAATCTTCGACGTGGGATAATCCACAGGAATATACACTCCTGGAAATGGAAAAAAGAACACATTGACACCGGTGTGTCAGACCCACCATACTTGCTCCGGACACTGCGAGAGGGCTGTACAAGAAATGATCACTCGCACGACACAGCGGACACACCAGGAACCGCGGTGTTGGCCGTCGAATGGCGCTAGCTGCGCAGCATTTGTGCACCGCCGCCGTCAGTGTCAGCCAGTTTGCCGTGGCATACGGAGCTCCATCGCAGTCTTTAACACTGGTAGCATGCCGCGACAGCGTGGACGTGAACCGTATGTGCAGTTGACGGACTTTGAGCGAGGGCGTATAGTGGGCATGCGGGAGGCCGGGTGGACGTACCGCCGAATTGCTCAACACGTGGGGCGTGAGGTCTCCACCGTACATCGATGTTGTCGCCAGTGGTCGGCGGAAGGTGCACGTGCCCGTCGACCTGGGACCGGACCGCAGCGACGCATGGATGCACGCCAAGACCGTAGGATTCTACGCAGTGCCGTAGGGGACCGCACCGCCACTTCCCAGCAAATTAGGGACACTGTTGCTCCTGGGGTATCGGCGAGGACCATTCGCAACCGT
This sequence comes from Schistocerca serialis cubense, assembly GCF_023864345.2. NCBI lineage: Eukaryota > Metazoa > Arthropoda > Insecta > Orthoptera > Acrididae > Schistocerca > Schistocerca serialis. The sequence goes on along the minus strand of NC_064643.1, from coordinate 119,561,483 downwards.
CTCCATGAAGCTGGGCTTCGGTCCCGCACACCGTTAGGCCGTCTTCCGCTCACGCCCCAACATCGTGCAGCCCGCCTCCAGTGGTGTCGCGACAGGCGTGAATGGAGGGACGAATGGAGACGTGTCGTCTTCAGCGATGAGAGTCGCTTCTGCCTTGGTGCCAATGATGGTCGTATGCGTGTTTGGCGCCGTGCAGGTGAGCGCCACAATCAGGACTGCATACGACCGAGGCACACAGGGCCAACACCCGGCATCATGGTGTGGGGAGCGATCTCCTACACTGGCCGTACACCACTGGTGATCGTCGAGGGGACACTGAATAGTGCACGGTACATCCAAACCGTCATCGAACCCATCGTTCTACCATTCCTAGACCGGCAAGGGAACTTGCTGTTCCAACAGGACAATGCACGTTAGCATGTATCCCGTGCCACCCAACGTGCTCTAGAAGGTGTAAGTCAACTACCCTGGCCAGCAAGATCTCCGGATCTGTCCCCCATTGAGCATGTTTGGGACTGGATGAAGCGTCGTCTCACGCGGTCTGCACGTCCAGCACGAACGCTGGTCCAACTGAGGCGCCAGGTGGAAATGGCATGGCAAGCCGTTCCACAGGACTACATCCAGCATCTCTACGATCGTCTCCATGGGAGAATAGCAGCCTGCATTGCTGCGAAAGGTGGATATACACTGTACTAGTGCCGACATTGTGCATGCTCTGTTGCCTGTGTCTATGTGCCTGTGGTTCTGTCAGTGTGATCATGTGATGTATGTGACCCCAGGAATGTGTCAATAAAGTTTCCCCTTCCTGGGACAATGAATTCACGGTGTTCTTATTTCAATTTCCAGGAGTGTATTTAGCTGCTCGTCACGTTCTAGTTGCAGCTCATGGGTTTTCGACCTCTACAGAACTCGAAAAGTTAGATTTCATGTACACATTCGTTATCTTAAGGAGTTTTTGTTACCACATATCTAATGTTTAGCGCAAAGTTCATTTCAGTCCCACGTATCTTTCTCGTTGTTGAAATTTTCACTAATTTTAGTGTAAGTAATATGTACGTATCTGTTAGTGTAACAAATAAAAATATAAATGACGCTGAATAACAGCGAATGAGGAACAAAGCAGATAGATTTGTACATCTCATATTCTCTACCCGAAAATGTAGGACAGAGGTCTTCCTAATTAGTTTAGCACGCATATGGATTAAATAATAATAGCAAATATTTCAATATTGAAATTCATTTATCGCGAGGAATAAAAATGATATGAGTAATGCCATTTTAAGCTTTCAAAATTTAGTTAAAACCACATACGTTGCTATGTACCAGTTCACAGACGGATGGATGAATTTCTTGTGACGTACTTAGTAAGGAGAACGAATATTTTCTACATATTACTGAACGGTGTACCGCCTGTTCATTTGTATACAGGGTGGTTCACGAAGGTATGCAAATATTTTAATATGTTATTCTACAAGTAAAACTAAAGAAAAAAGTTCGTATAACCATATGTCCGCAAATGTTTCGTTACGGAATTACAGCTAATAAGAGATTTTACCTGAAATTTAGGAATTTCGCTAATATGAAGCCATCGCAAAACTACGAGTTTAAAGTAAAGAACGATTTCTATTTATTTTGTTATTATTGGTCTGGTGAATCTAATAAAACATGTCCCAGACGTGCAGTAGTTTTCCAGAACTTACAGAGAAGCAAAAACTATTATACAAGTAAACTTGTTTACTTTCCATTAAGGATGTGGAAACATTTATGTCATTGTTGGCAGCCCTTAGTGAGTTGTTTCAGTCATTTCCTAATCCCTGAAACGAGTTAGTTTTCTGTATTGTTCAGTAAAAGAACATAATAATAACAATGTATTGGAGTGAAACCACATAGTAACTGTTATAGTTTGTAGCTTATTTATGAAATAGGAATGCCTTTCAAATTTACGACAGAGGATGGTGTTTATTTATGGCAAATGTGATGGTAATGCTACGGCTGCAGTTAACGAATATCGCGTACGGTATCCAACTCGGATAATTTCGAATACACGAACCATTAACGGAGTATTTCGAATGTTACGGGAAACATGTTCTCTACCTAACGTTCACAATCAGTACGAGCATTCGATACGTCAAGACGATGATGAGGATATTATGGATGCTGTTCAACGTACCCCGGGTACCAGTACAAGACGTATCTCTCAACGATTTGGCATTTCACAGTCTAAGGTATGGGTTACACTGAAGTACAATAATCTGTATCCTTACCGTAAACAAAAAGTGCATCATTTACATCCCGGAGATCCTGACCTTCGCTTGGAGTTGTGCAACTGGTTAAGAACTAATCGGCAGTTGCACAAATACATTTTATTTACTGATGAGCCACAGTTTACTCCAGATGGTATAACCAATTTACGTAACGAGCACGTATGGTTTGAAGCAAACCCACATGCATCAGTGCAACGCAATTTCCAGTAGCGATTTAACATAAACGTGTGGTGTGGTATAATCAACACACACTTTATTTTCCTAGGACGTACTTACAATTCCTTCAAGAAGAAATGCCCCACTTGCTCGAAGATGTTCCACTTGTTACGCCATTGCAAATGTATTTTCCACATTTCACCAACGCCGTTACTACACATTAAAATGAACATTTTCCCCAGAAATGGATTGGTCGTGGTGCTACACGTCTGTGGCCACCCAGATCGTCCGATTTAACACCAATGGATTTTTATGTATGGGGATGGATGAAATACATAGTCTATGAGTACAAAGCCAATACAAGTGAGGCATTACTTGCTCGCATTATGAATGCAATAGACGAAATTAAGGACAACCCTGTGCAACTGAAACAAGCAACAAAAACTGTTCATTCACGTGCAGCTACATGCATTAAACTCGGTGGAGACATTTTCGGACATGTATTGTGAATGTATTGTGAAATTGTATGTACATTGTACAACTTCCTAAATACTGAGCTTTGTTTTTTTCGGTTTAACATGAATTCACATGTATGGTGGTAATAAGAGCTGATTATCTGGCATATTCGTTCAGTTTCAGTTAACGTTATTACCATCATTTTTCCAAAATTTATTCTCTACAACTTCTGTTGAAAACTTTGTGCGATTGTCTGGAATTTAAAAAACAAATTGGGCGAAGTAGTAAATAAATTACGCCTTTGCTTCTCTGGATATTCTGGAAAACTACTGCAGATACACGTCTGGGACATGTTTTATTAGATTCACCAGATCAATAACAACAAAATAAATGGAAATCATGCTTTATTTTAACCTCTACAGTTTTGCGATGGCTTCATATGAGCGAAGTTCCTAAATTTCAGGTAGAATCTTTTATTAGCCGTAACTCAGTAACTAAACATTTGCGGACCTATGTTTACGTGGACTTTTTTCCTTAGTTTTACTTGTAGAATAACATATTAAAATAATTGCATATCTTCGTGAATCACTCTGTACCACCAGCTAGATTATTCGATTCAGTCTCCAATGACGGCTGGATTTTCGGAACATCACAGGATTTGATTTTCATCACAAGAATTTTTATTCTGATAATGTGTTATCGGTTCACTGAGGTACTTACTCTTACTTACACTGCAGCATCATGGAGGGTATATGTGACTGAAATGAACATTGGACAATGCGTAGATTATGTACTCGAAGGTACACAAAGCTTAGGATTGCGGAACTGTAAATAACACGTACTTCCGCAATCTCAGTATGGTGTCAAGCACTGACGCGCTGTAGTAGAGTCGTCTAAATGCCGTGACAAGGAATCAAAGATAATACGGATGTGTGTCTCGTTAATTTTCCTGCGTGCAGGTTATATGCGCGTCAATAAAACATCTCTACCGGTCGCTGGACGATCCTCACGAACTACTTCTCGACCAAGCACATCTCAGACACAGTCCGTGAGCGACACAGTAGGTGACAATGCAGCCCAGGGAATCAGTGGTGTCCGTCGATAATCGTGGACGGCTTGCACATTCGTCGCCACATGTTTCCGGGCACTAACACTCTAAAATACGGCACCTGGGGTTGTTCCGAGAAGATGGAGAAGTTCTAAAATGTCTCTTACGTAGCTATTACATTTGAAATTGTCATTAGTTAGCAAAGCTGTTGTTGCATCCAGTGGCATACCACCTCATGAGTCTTAGTATGTATCTGATATGGGTTGTGGTCTTGAGTCTAAATAAATTACAGTGCAGATCTACACTCTTGTTTATTTTGTGGAAGTTTCTTCATCTCTGCATAACTTCGAGGGGCGTTCAATAAATAATACAATGCTCTCTTTTCTCGGTCAGTTTTGGTTGAACGAATACATAATTTGCTTTGGGACATTGTGGTATATTCCCGCTTCTGCCCTATAGGTTCCTGAAGTTCCGATAGGTGGCGACGCTATACATAGCCTTCAAAACGGCGTCTGTAATGGAGATGAGTTTCAAGCAGAGAGCTGTCATTGAGTTTCTTTTGACTAAAAATCAGAGTATCTTGGATATTCATAGGTGCTTGCAGAATGTCTACGGAGAACTGGCAGTGAACAAAAGCAGGGTAGTTCGTTGGGCGAGGCATCTGTCCTCATCGCAACAAGGTTGCGCTAACCTGTCCGATGTACCGTGCACCGCCCGTCCACACACAGCTGTGACTCCTACAATGTTGGAATGTGCAGACACTCTCATTCGAAGTGACTGACGGATCAGAATCAAACACCTCGCTGTTCAACTGGACGTCTGGTAGTGCTGCCACACACGTCCGTCAGTTAGGGTACTCACAAATTTTAGCCTGCTGGATTCCTCGCCACCTAGCAGAAGACCATAAAGAGCAACCACGGACCATCTGTGTGGAACTGCTTGCGCGTTACGAGGCTGATCGCGACTATTTTTTGTCGAACATCGTCACAGACGATGAAACATGGATTCATCACTTCGAACCGGAAACGAAATGGCAATCCACGGACTGGCGCCACACCTCCTCCTCGGAAGAAAAACTTAAAAGTCACATCCTCAGTAAGTAAAGTCATGGCGATAGTCTTCTAGGACACTGAAGGGGTTATTTTGTTTGATATTCCTCATGGTTCAACGATCAACTCCAAAGTGTATTGTGTGACCCTCAGGAAATCGAAGAAACTACTGTACGGTGTCCGTCGTCATAAAAATGCGAAAGAACTTCTCCCTCTCCATGAGAATGCAAGGTCTCACACAACTGTGGGAGCCCACAAAACTTTATTGTACTGTTCTTCCTCATCCACACTACAGCCCGGATCTCGCACATTCCGATTTCCATCTGTTTGGACCAATGAAGTATGCACTCCGCGGGGAGCAGTACGTGGATGATGGACGTGTTACTGATGCAGCAAGACGTTGGCTCTGACGCCTACCAGTAGAGTAGTTTCCGAATCAGGAATCACAGGATGTGGACTGTGATGTTGTCAATGCGTCTGGGTAGGATTACTCATTGACAGGGTCCATCAGGAGACAGTTAAGTGGACGAAAGCGATCAAAGGGTAGCGGTTTGTACGGCAGAGGGAAAAAAAGTGCCAAGGCAAGCGCCACGGGAAGACAACCTTTGCGACAGTAGGACGGATAGTTAGGGCAGTAGCGGCTTGCTAGCTGCGACAGTGCATACAAGGTGAGGTTATGTTAGTGTGAGGTATTGTGCATCGTTACCTCTGTCGCTGCGGGTGCTCTTGTAGATGGGTCAGTCCGGGCGCTGCAGCTGGGCTCCTGTGATTTTTCTCTGGCCTGCTGCAGCGCCCTCATCCCTGTAACAAACTCTCCGAGGTCGTCATACATTAGTGGGCGATGGCAATTGATCAGCTCACAGCGTATGGAGTATGTGTGGCTGGTTTGCATGTTGTGTTCAGTACGGCTTCCCTGTGATTGCCTGGCCGGCCGATGTGGCCGAACGGTTCTAGGCGCTTCAGTCTGAAACCGCGCGACCGCTACGGTCACAGGTTCGAATCCTGCCTCGGGCATGGATGTGTGTAATGTCCTTAGGTTAGTTAGGTTTAAGTAGTTCTAAGTTCTAGGGGACTGATGACCTCAGAAGTTAAGTCCCATAGTGCTCAGAGGCATTTGAACCATTTTGCGATTGCCTGTTTCTCGGCGGGTCGAGCATCTGGGGTTACCAGTAGTATCTGTGTTGCAGGGGCCCGCCAGTACTGTTGCGTTAGCGTGCTATGGACCATAGATGTTTAGTTCCTTGCTAAAAGTTAATTTGGTCTATTATGTTTCCATCTATGGTTGTGGTCATAGTTCCCCAGAGAAAGAATAAACGGTTTATGCGAGTGTCTCGTGTTTCTGTACAGTAGTGTGGAGAGCTTTTGGAATACCTGCAAGAGGGTATCCAGCCGATGTTCCCGGTGAAGTTCCGCGGTGCGTGTGTAACGCGGAGCATCGCTTATGATTCTGAGTACTTTGTTCCGTATGTGCTGCAGACGGCGCAGGCGTGTGAGGGCAGCGTATCCCCAGACGGGAGCAGCATACATCATCAGACCTCTAATAACTGAGGTGTACACGGACCTGGACACCCTCCTATTCAGTGTGCTACGCCTGTTAAGCATAGGGTAAAGTTGTTTGAGCCTCGAGTTTGCTTTGTTGGTCATGTGTAGAGTGTGGTTCCCCCCCCCCCCCCCCCCCCCCCCCCCCCCCCCCCCCCGCCGGTGCAGCCAGCCACCGAGGTTTCTGACCTTCTCACGGAGACGTATTGGACGTCCATGTAGTGTTACTGGGTTGCAGTCTTGATGTTTGCGCAGTAGTTTCGGTCTTCTAGTGAACAGAACGGCTTCGCACTTGTCGACGTTTACTCTAACACGCCATTTCACCAACCAAGTACCGAGCGAGGTGGCGCAGTGGTTAGCACACTGGACTCGCATTCGGGAGGACGACGGTTCAATCCCGCGTCCTGCCATCCTGATTTAGGTTTTCCGTGATTTCCCTAGATCACTCCAGGCAAATGCCGGGATGGTTCCTTTGAAAGGGCACGGCCGACTTCCTTCCCCATCCTTCCCTAATCCGAACTTGTGCTCCGTCCCTAATGACCTCTTTGTCGACGGGACGTTAAACACTAATATCCTCCTCCTCCTCACCAACCAAGGCTCGGCCGCTCTGAGTGCAGTCTCTAGCCGTGAGTTAATATCACACAGTTTGCAATATTGCGCGAGGGTGGCAGTGTCATCCGTGTAGATTGCCACCATCGTGTTGAGTGTAGCTGGAAGGTCATTAATGTAGAGGTTAAAAAGTGTGGGCACTAGGATGCTTCCTTGGGGAACTCCAGCCTGAATACCATGTCGTGTTGATTGTTTGTCCCATATCTGCGAGCTATGAGTGTATGAGACGTATGAGCCCGTCGGCGAACCCTCTGTCGCTGAGTTTGCGTATGAGGCCGTTGTGTCACAGACGGTCGACGGCCTTTTCGATCTCCGGGAACACTGCCCCAGTATTGTTTCCGTGTGTTATGTATTCAACGACGCGGAGGAGTTGTTGTGTTGTCGAGTGCTCCGGCCTGAGGGTGTCGTTTGTAATGGAGTGCCTAGTGAGTCGTTTTAGTATTACCTTCTCAACGATCTTGCTGAGCACGCTCAGATGACTGATGGGTAGGTAATTTTGTGGGAGGGAGTGGTCTTTCCCCAGCTTCCTGAGAATCAGGACCTTGGCCGTCTTCCAAAAGTCAGGGAAGTGTTGGTGTTCAAGTATGGCATTCGTGATGTGTGTAAGGTATTCTACTGTTTTATCCGTGGACTCCTGGAGGACACGTTTTGAATTCCACCGTGACCACGAACCTTCCTAGCTGTGGTGTGTATGATGGCCCATTTGACTTCAGCTGTGCTGGCCTGTCGGATGTCGTTGCGCGATGGTTGGACCAAGATGCGTGTTACAGCCTGGTCGGTCGCAAGTGTGAACGCTGGGTCTGAGGGATCCAGGTTCGATGTGAATGACGCTGCAAGTGTGAGGGCCATCAGTTCCGCTTTCTCTTCCGCTGAATATGCCGGTCCGTCGGGCCCTTGTAGCGTGCGTGTGTACAGTTTCTCCCTGGTGAAATGACGGGCCAACTGCCACAAGCCAGGTCACGTGGTATCCAGCCCTTCGAATTTCTGGTTTTACTGTTGTGTTTTAAGTGTTTGGATGTTGTCCCGGATTATTCTCTGACCAATGGAGTGGTACAATACGGTGGCGTAAGGAAGTCACACTGAACGGAAATTGTGTTGCAATGTAGAGTTTTGTAGCAAAGAGAGGGAAATAACATGGTGTATTGGATTGGTGAATAAAACCAACTTGCTTTTAGAAAGACAAATGTCTTGCATTACTTATTGGACGCTCCCCGTATGATTTTTACCCCTTATACTTCCCTTCACCACCAAAATGACTGTTACCTGATGCCTCAGAATATATGAACCGTTTACTCCAGAAAGGTAACATGACATGTTCACATTCTCTACTTTTACAGTAGAAGCAAAAAGCTGAATAACACCGGTTCTATGCAGTTTATCTCGTGAGATGTATTTCTGCATTCTTGATGTAAGTATACTTGTTTATTATAGACACGTAAAAGTCAAGTGCGATGTAAGGAGAAAGAAGGGGACGACTTTGTTGGTGATCGACAAGTTCCCTTTCTGCAGTACGCTGCATATTCAAATTTATTTTTGGGTTACGTTACATATTTTAAAATAGAGCTGTACATATAAATGTCTTTTATTGTAATAAACATAGTTCGTAACATATTTTTCAATAATATTTTACTTTTTCAAAATTGCATTACTGAGTTATCTTCATCACGAAATGCTATTGTTGTCGGCCATGGTGTGACTGAATTCCAAAACTGCATCTTTCCTTGAGGGATATAGACGAAAGATATCTTGATATCATCCATTTTGTTGTTACTTGTAGGCAGTGCAGATATGTAGGTTTTCCTTGAGAGGAGTTAAAAAGGTTGTACAGCCTTTCTCAGCCTAAAAGTGTCCACCGACAAACCAGCAATATTCACATTGCACGTAACACCATGCGGATTTTCTGCTGATATGGTCATCTCATTGTACCTTGAAATAGTGAGAATGACTTTGCCATAAGAATCATCACTCAGGCAGTTTCTTTTATATAGGCCACTGGGAAATGTAGTCCACAAAAGAATTGAGCTTCATTTGAACAATGGAAAACTTGTTATCGCTTTTTGAGGAATGTTGTATGCATTTCTCAACGTCATCCATTGTGTAGTATCTTCCTCCTCACACAACAGTTCCAAGTCTAGTTCATATTAACAGTAAACGGGAAGACGACGGCGTTACCAGACCTGTGTTACGGTGCAAATGGGTTTTGTTTTTGCGCTAAACAACGCATTCATCCATCAAGAACCGAAATCCGCAAAAAACGAAAATTTATAACTTTCGGACTAGTTGCCTTTCTACAGTAAGCATACAGTTAGCTGATTTATCCTCCTGATATTAAATATTCTTCTGGAGCACCACATTCAAACACTCCTGTTCTGTGTTACGCATACTGCTCAACGCCCACGTTTCACTGGTGCGTTAGCATTAATATTGCACTGGTTTTTATACGATTGTAATTCTGGGCAGTGTTCTGGTTAAACTTATGTTTGGGGGTTAAGGAGTTTTCATTAGATAAGGCGGTCTGGATGGTTGTCACACACTACTGATGACACCGAAGTGTGGCGTTACAAGATTGTGCCTTCTCAAATCGAATTTCCTGTATGGCGTTTATGCATTTTCTCCCATTGGCGGAAATGGCAATCCACGGCTGCCGCCTGTTCTTCAAAAGCGTTGAGTGCCTCAACTTGTATTTCTATATTTTGTGAATATCATATAACAAAAGCTATACTTGTTAGCAGGAAAGTTGCCTGTGTACCCTAGGATCGGTCAGCGGCCTCTTCCATTGTATTATTTTCGATCCATCACACAACTGTTACGCTTTGATGTTTCTAATTTGTTCCTTGGTAGCACTTTGCAGTTGTCTCTTGGTTAAGAATGTTGACGAGATTCAATGCATCTATTGAACAATTTTGTGTGTATTCAGCTCACTATATCTCTAACATATTTTCATTCTCCTGATACCAGTTTTGTACTGTATTTTATAGCCTTCGAAAATGTCGGAATGTCGAAACATGTCAGGCGATTTTGGAAACAATAAAAACTATGCTCAAGAAACATGAAAGTTATTAAAAGTGCGTCGAAATGGCCGCTTAGTCTCTCTCATAGCACTTCCATGCAAATTGGAATCAAATATTTTAACTGATTTCGTCGTCGATGCTTGGCTCAAAGTATTAAAAAAAACTTCTTCAGAACGTCTTTTAAATATTATTTATTCGTTTAGGAACCAGCTTAGATCGCTTTCACCTGATAATGACCAAAGAAGACTCAACAAATAAATCATATTTTCAGAACATTAGGAAGGTATTTACTTTTTAATCTTAAACATTTATTTCATCTCGAGAAAACTATAATTTCTTTCCCAACTCTCTGTTTTGGTTTCTCTACTGCGTGTTCAGTGTGCACACTGAAAAACAGGGTTAGAACCCTGTCTCTCTCTTTTTAAGCTACTGCTTCCCTTTCATGCCCACGGATTCTTATAACTGCTGTTTGTTCTCTGTGCAAGTCGTAAATAATCTTTCGCCTCCATTCTTTCCATTAGTCCGTTTATAATTAATTTTAGTGTTTTGCAGCCATAAGCGATGGGTCGGTAATATTCACCTGCCTTCTTCTGTATTAATACACCATTCTTGCAGTCTGCCGCTCGGAGTGGCCGTGCGGTTAGAGGCGCCATGTCACGGATTGCGCGGCCCCTCCCACCGGAGGTTCGAGTCCTCCCTCGGGCATTGGTGTGCGTGCGTGTGTGTGTGTGTGTGTGTGTGTGTGTGTGTGTGTTGTTCTTACCATAAGTTAGTTTAAGTATCGTGTAAGTCTAGGGACCGATGACCTCAGTAGTTCGGTTCCTTAAGAATTCACATACATTTGAACATTTTTTTCTTGCAGTCTGAGGATATTTTCCCTGTTTCATAAATCTTGAAAACCGGGTGGAATAGCTTTATCATAGTTTGTTGTCCACACAGATCTCAATAATTCTAAACAAATATTGTCTACTCCAGGTGCCTTTTTTCGACTTAGCTCCTTCTGTGTTCTGTCAAATTCTTCTCTCAGTACCATGTCTGCCGTCTAATCCTTATCCATTTCCTCTTTTCTTTCCATAACACTGTCTTCATGTTAATAATAGTTGTTCTATGTAGTTCTTCGACTTTTAAGACCTTGCTTCTTTGCTTAGTACTGACTTGCCATTTGTCTGCTGTACTGCTCAAGAGCGCACACAGCACTATTGCTTCCTCCACGGAAGCAGCCAACACGCAACCGGCCATCACTGTAGGACAGCCGAGAGGGGAAAACACTGCATTTCGCCACTCAGCAGTAAGCGGCAGCGTTCGCGTGGCTGTTGTAATCTGAGGTATTTGCGGCTGCTGGACAATGGAATGAAACACAATAGCACGCGTGCCAGGCGCACAGCCCTCAGCAAACGGCGTCAAACCGTCGGCGGGCACAGGTTCGCAGCTGGTTCACTTCTCCAGCGCCAAGCCAGCACTGAGGACGACGTTGTACGGAAGTTGCGTACGAGACTCTTCTATGGGCTTCTTCCTCACGCATACTCTTGGAGCAGTATTGATCAGTCGGAGGGAATGAATATGACATACTACCCAGATACCAAACGTTCTATATGGTTGAAACTCTCTCACCTGCAGGAGCTTCTTCATTGCCACATGCTTTCAGATTTACATTTCGTAATACAGTCTTTACAGACTATGTTAATCGTAACACCGACATTTCCAGTAGCTCATGAGAGGGCACTAGGATGAACTTTCAATAAAGGGATGCTGGTCTGATTTCTAAATTAATCTCATACTTGCCGCGCGGGATTAGCCGAGCGGTCTGGGGCGCTGTAGTCATGGACTGTGCGGCTGGTCCCGGCGGAGGTTCGAGTCCTCCCTCGGGCATGGGTGTGTGTGTTTGTCCTTAGGATGATTTAGGTTAAGTAGTGGGTAAGCTTAGGGACTGATGACCTTAGCCGTTCCATAAGATTTCACAAACATTTGAACATTTTTTGAAACTCATACTTGTTCGAAAGATTCATATCATTGACAATTTGTGCTAGTCGCCGCAGTTGATTCACTCCGGTGTACAGATTCTCTTTTGATGTTGTTGTTGTCTACGGTGTGATGTATAAACGCGTTTCGTTCACTTGTGTTGATGTTAGAAATATTTCTGCCCCCATTTCACCAAGAACTCAATCATTCCTGTTTGCTTCTGTTTCGAATCCATTATTCATCTGCAAGAAAAAGGAATGCTTCTGGAACATCTGTATAGATGGAAAGGCACACGAAATACACGTGAAATCAGAAAGCCCTATGTTCAAATGTTCAAATGTGTGTGAAATCTTATGGGACTTAACTGCTAAGGTCATCAGTCCCTAAGCTAACACACTACTTAACCTAAATTATCCTAAGGACAAACACACACACCCATGCCCGAGGGAGGACTCGAACCTCCGCCGGGACCAGCCGCACAGTCCATGATTGCAGCGCCTTAGACCGCTCGGCTAATCCCACGCGGCAAAGCCCTGTGTCTGTGAACAAAGAACATATAACGACTTCCGAGGTATTTTGCTACCGTTCTCGTAAATGTTTTCATTATTAATATGACAACAGTATTTGACCGCCTCCTAAGTTAAGCGGTTATCGTGTTTGAATCCCATGTGATATACTCAGGTTCCATTCCCAATAGCCAGCCAATTTTCGTTTTCATAGGACTGAAACGGGGTGGATTCAGCTTCGTGGGGCCAATTGAGGAGCAGCTTGAATGATAGGTGTCAACGTCTGGACAACTAACACCATGGCCCTTCATATTCCATCCAAATGACATCGCATGGTCCTTAGGGTCTGTACCCGCAGTTTCTAGTACAAATAATCAATGCGGAACATGTCGGACCTCGCTACCGCATATTCCGATGTACGCAGGTAGCGCGACTGTAGTGAACCAGTCCAGAAAACCAAGCAGAACAGGTTCTCGGTCTCATCATCACATCTCAGAATGAAGGTGAAGACACAAGCGTTGCCCTGTAAATCTTTCGAGTGTTGCTCCGTTTTCGCTGTGTGTTCAATGTTTGGTGGGGGAATTCTCTCGCAGCATACTTCTTTATTCGGATGATTTGGTCTAGAGAGTACTATATACTGATGAGAAGAGACTATTGATCCAGTCTGAAATATTTTCGTGCTCTTTTTATCGGCACAGCTTTAATAGAATTTTGCAGATTCTTATTATGCAGGTAATGCAGTGATCATTTCTATGTATTAATAATTCTTTCTATTCATTTACGATGTTTTGCATGAGTATCTACAGGCAAGTGTCTAACTTTTACTGTTACGCTCAACTCGGAACTGGTCAGTTCGAATCCTGGAGTGGAAGATTTGGCGAGCAGCTGGAGTAGAGGAGGTGATATGAAGTTCCTGAGCCGACCGGGGTGGCCGACTTTTTCTAGGCGCTACAGTCTGGAACCGTGCGACCGCTACGGTCGCTGGTTCGAATCCTGCCTCGGGCATGGATGTATGTGCTGTCCTTAGGTTAGTTAGGTTTAAGTAGTTCTAAGTTCTAGGGGACTGATGACCTCAGAAGTTAAGTCCCACAGTGCTCAGAGCCATGAAGTTCCTGATCTCCAGATTTTGTGCCAACCGAGCGAAGTGGCGCAGTGGTCAGTACACTGGACTCGCTTTGGGGAGGCTGGCGGTTCAAATCGCCATCCGAACATCGACATTTAGGTTTTTCGTGATTTTCCTGAATCGGTTAAGGCAGATTCCGGGACTGTTCCTTTGAAAAGGAGCTTGTCTCCGTCTCTAATGACGGAACGTTGAACACTAATCTTCCTTTCTTTTGTGCCAATGCTCTTCATTAGATTCCAAAACAACCCGATATCGTTCGTCGAGTCAAGTAATGTGGCACTGCTAATAGCCGTTCGTTCGGCAGGTGGGAACGTTATGCTAGGCTGCCCTCCTGATTCTATTAGACAACATTGCAAACACAGCCCTTCCATACACAGGAGTCCAATGCCGTCACATTCATGAGACTGTTAGATATGATGACTTCGGACAAGTAAACTGCACCAGTATTGGTAACTAGCCGCACGGGATTAGCCGAGCGGTCTCAGGCGCTGCAGTCATGGACTGTGCGGCTGATCCCGGCAGAGTTTCGAGTCATCCCTCGGACATGGGTGTGTGTGTTTGTCCTTAGGATAGTTTAGGTTAAGTAGTGTGTAACCTTAGGGACTGATGACCTTAGCAGTTAAGTCCGATAAGATTTTACACACATTTGAACATTGTTAACTAGATGGGCATTCAAGCGACCGTAAACCGCAAAATATCAGTAATAATAATAATAATTACAAGACGAGAAAATGACAAGAAGAGCATTGCAGTGAGTAACGCCCGCAGAGATGTCTCCTTCCCAGGTTCTCTCGCATACGGCGTTATCTAACTTGTGTAGCACAACAAAGTGACTTTGGCCCAGTAGTCTTAATGCCATGCAGTATAACTCTCGTAAGCTAAAGGCTGCGCTGGGAACAATCGACTCACTGGCTCACCACACTGGATGTAAACAGACGCAGCACCGCAGTGGTGCAGCGCTGATCAGGAAGAAACGCCGTTACAGGCACGGTTCGGATGAGCACTGCTGATCGTAGCCAGTCAGCCGGTCACCCGGCGCAGTTAGCTTGAATCAACACGCGCACGCACAGCATGCAGCGGCTTGCTTACATACAGTGCAGAGACGGCGGCGTGGCAGCCACCGAGGCGCTGGTTGTGCACGCCGTCAGCTGGTGAGCTGACTACTGCCGAGGCGAAATGGCCGAGAGGCGGGCGGCCCCGCAGTGAAAGGGTGCGGAACCCCGGAGGCACTTCCGTCCAACAGTCTGTCATCCCTCGACCGGTTGGCGAGGTAATTTACATTATATGCTGTCTGTCGATTCTTTTGTTAAGTGTCTCTGACGCGCGCTAAGGGCAGGAATGGTGTCCTATACGTCAAAATGTTTGTTAATGAAACACACTCCGCCGGCCCGTGTGGCCGAGTGGTTCTAGGCGCTTCAGTCTGGAACAGCGCTGCTGCTACGGTCACAGGTTCGAATCCTGCTTCGGGCACGGATGTGTGTGATGTTCTTAGCTTAGTTAGGTTTAAGTAGTTCTAAGTCTAGGGGACTGATGACCTCCGATGTTAAGTCCCATAGTGCTTAGAGCCATTTGAACCATTTTAAACACACTCTAAACAAATTAATAATGTAAACAGAGGTGAGGAAAGTCATGGGGTATCTCGTAATATCGTGTCGGACCTCCTTTTGCCCAGCGTAGTACAGCAACTCGCGGTGGCGTCGACGCAACAAGTCTTTGGAAGTCCGCAGCAGAAGTATTGAGCCATGCTGTCTCTATAGCCCTCCATAATTGCGACAGTGTTGCCGGTGCACCATTCAGTGCACGAACTGACTTCTTCATTATCTCCCATAATTGTTTGATGGGAATCACGCCGGGTCATCTGGGTGGCCGAGTTATTCGCTCGAACTTCTCCAGAGTGTTCTTCAAACCAGCCGGGAACAATTGTGGTCCGGTGATTTGGCGCATTGTCATCCACAAAAATTCCATCGTTGAATGGCTACAAGTGGTCAACATGTTGCCGAACATGATTTCCAGTCAATGATCGGGTCACTTGCACCACAGGACTCACTCCATTCTATATGAACACAGCCCAGACCATTATGGAGTCACCACAAGCTTGCACAGTGCCTTGTTGACATTTTGGGTCCATGGCTTCTTAGGATCTGCGCCGTACTCGACCCCTACCATCAGCTCTTGTTGGGACTCATCTGACCAGCCAACGGTTTTCCAGTCGTCTAGGGTCCAACCAATATTGGTACGAGGAGAAAGAGAGATGGTGCATGCGACGTCGTGCTGTTATCAGTCACTTGTGTCGGTCATCTGCTGCCATAGCCCATCAACGACAAATTTCGTAACGCTGTCCTAACAGATACGTTAGTCGTATGTCCCACACCGATTTCTGCTGTTACTTGTCTGTTAGCACTGAGAACTCTACACAAACGCCATTCCGCTCGTCGTCAAGAGAGGCCCGTCGGCCAGTGCATTCGTGGTGAGAGGTAATGCCAGAAATTTCTCGGCACACTGTTGACGTTGTGAATCTCGGTATACTGGATTGCCTAACGATTTCCGAAATAGAATGTCCCATGCGTTTAGCCCGCCGTCCGTTGTGACCGAGCCCTTTGAACCATTAGTGTTTAGCCCCAACAACCATCTTGCGTTGAAAGTCTGGTAAGTCCCGTTATGCTGCCATAATCACATCGGACACCTTTTCACGTGAATCACCTGAGTATAAATGACAGCTCCGCAAATGCACTGTCTTTTTATACCTTGTGTACGAGATACTACCGTCACCTATATACGTGCATACCTTCATCACATGACTTTTGTCACCTTACTGTACAGTGCTCTTCAAAACGAGTATCGAGATTACGAAGGTCAACAACTATAATGTCTTAGCGATACATCGATAATAATTTAAAGGAGTGTGAAAGAAAGTTCAGATCGGAAACTGGCCCATGGCCGGCGATGTTCAAGTGAAAAGTTCCTAGTCGGATGCCGTACAGATGTTTTAGAACAGAACAACTGTCGTTCTTTGACAGCCATGCGGGGAAGATTTCGTGAGCGACACAATCAGGCATCTCCAAATACCAACAACATTCCCCGGTTTCATCGGCAGTTTGAAGAAACAGGTTATTTGCGCAAGGGAAAAAAGTAGCGTCCGACCACATGAATCAGCAAAAAACTTTTGAAAAAATTTCACCTTTCGTTTGAAAGTAGTCCACAGAAATACACGTACGAAATCAGTAGGGAGTAAAAAATGTCACAAAGCACGTTGTCTCAAAATGTAGCTGGAAATGAATCCGTATGTAATTCAAATTTTACAGGAATTGAAACGGGAAGACTGTATGAAAAAATACAAATTATACAATGACAAATATGGAGGCCACGCATGAAGAAACATTGCTGCAGTCTCATTTCTACTGATGAATCAACTTTCCACATAAATAGGAAGGTTCTCTGACACAGTATTTAAATAGGGGCTACAGAAGAAACTACCTAAAAAATGTACTGTACTAGAATATTATTGCGCCTGGGTGTTGGGGCACTTCGGTCGGCTTGTCATGAATTTTTATCATGGTATTTGATGAGGACACGCTGAACAACTTGATAGTACATGCACAGCTGTGCTGAAAGCATTGACAGTCACCGCTATACCTGTTTACTGTAACGTTCAGACGGTTCACATGGCTCTAATCACTAGGGGACTTAACATTTGAGGTCATCAGTCTCCTAGACTTAGAACTACTTAAACCTAACCAACCTAAGAACATCACACACATCCATGCCCGAGACATGATTCGAACCTGCGACCGTAGAGGCATCTCGGTTCCGGAATGAAGCGCCTAGAACCGCTCGGCCAAAGCTGCCGGCTACCGTAACGTCATCGCATGTTTCCTATAACGGCCACGGCTGGTCAAGTGCAATATTATCGTCGTTGGGTAGTACATTTGTCTTCATTGAGTGAAGAAATATTTAGATGGACGCGCGTGAACAATAACTGATGCCACAAATTGATAAGGATTTCACGGATAACACCTTTAGTAAGATGGGACACCCCGACACTGATATTTTCAAATCAGCATCGTGCAAACAGTTGGCTGCACTTGGTGACACTGTGTTCTGCTCTTGGCCGCCGGCCGCGGTGGCCGAGCGGTTCTAGGCGCGAAGTCTGGAACCGCGCGACTGCTACGGTCGCAGGTTCGAATCCTGCCTCGGGCATGGATATGTGTGATGTCCTTAGGTTAGTTAGGTTTAAGTAGTTCTAGTGGACTGATGACCTCAGATGTTAAGTGGTGGTGGTGGTGGTTAGTGTTTAACGTCCCGTCGACAACGAGGTCATTAGAGACGGAGCGCAAGCTCGGGTTAGGGAAGGATTGGGAAGGAAATCGGCCGTGCCCTTTCAAAGGAACCATCCCGGCATTTGCCTGAAACGATTTAGGGAAATCACGGAAAACCTAAATCAGGATGGCCGGAGACGGGATTGAAGATGTTAAGTCCCATAGTGCTCAGAGCCATTTTTTTTGCTCTTGGCCATCTGGGTCTCTCGACCTGATACCTTTCTTTTTATGTGATTATGTGTCCGCCTACTTAGCTAAGTGGTAACGTGTTTGCCTACCCTGCAGCGGGGCCGGGTTTGAATCCCGGTCGTGTTGGAAATTTTCTCCGTTCGTAAACTTGTGTTGTCCGCATCATCATCTCGCCATAATCGACGCACAGTCGCCTATTATGACGCCACCTGGAATAAGACTTGCACCCCGGAGCCGAACTTCCCTGGATGGTGTCTCCCGGGCATCAATGCCACACGATCATTTCATTTTTTATGGGATTACGTAGAAGACTTTGTATATGTGCCAGAAACAAACACAAAATGTGCATAGCTAATGCGTTTGCTTCAGTGACTCCACATATGCCTCACAGTGTATGCCGTGAAATGGATTAGCACTTACAATTAGATTCTGTCCCTGTTACCAAGGGGAGTAATGTAGAACTCCTATACACTAGGTAATTTTTTTAAAATTCTTTTACATTATCTGTAATTAGTGTCGATGTTGCGCTATGCATTAAATAGTTATAAGCGTTTGTAACCACTATATTCATTTTGGATTACCCTGTGTGACAGTAAGCTAAAGGCCAGAACCTATGCAGTACCAGCCAGGGCGCTATGTGCATAGATTGGCACCATTCTTGTCTCTTGTAGCCAGTAAGGAGATAATTTGCATTAACAATGATAGGTGAGAAAAGAGGTGATATATTTTGAGTGTCGAAATTGAAACCATTCGATACTTTTCGTAAATTGTTGGTCGTTACATTGTGCCATGAAATGTTGCCTTAAATTGTTGCTGTCCAACCGCCCACATTTTTTGCTACTTTTTTCGAAAAAAAGTTTGGCGACAGAGCGATCTGCAGCCTAACCCAAGTTCTAGTCCAGATCGAAGATCGTAGCTCAGCTGGGAGTTGGAGAAGCCAACTAATGCGAAGTTAGTGATTTCGGTTGTACGTACTGGACTTCGAAATTATTTTTTATGCATATATCTTGCGAAATATTGCGATTACGACCACTGTTTATCCGCAAACATTGCGCCTTATGTGGTGGTACAATTACCTCAACTCATCGCTACGGACCACGCCGACTGTCCGCCGCTAGCTCATTGGGTAACTTACAACTGTTTACAAACTAAAACTAAACTCTGTGCGAACAGGCCATGAAGGCCCAACGGTATCGACGGCCGCCGTGTCATCCTCAGACCACAGGCGTCATCTGATGCGGATATGGAGGGATATGTGGTCAGTACACCGCTCTCCCGGCAGTATGCCAGGTTACGAGACCGGAGCCGCTACTTCTCAGTCAAGAAACTCCTCAGTTTGCCTCACAAGGGCTGAGTCCACACCGCTTGCTAACAGCGCTCGGCAGACCGGATGGTCGCCCATCCAAGTGCTGGCCCTGCATGACAGCGCTTAACTTCGGTGATCTGATGGGAACCGGTGTTGCCACTGCGGCAAGGCCGTTAGCAACTGTTTACAAAGCTGCCTTGCATTTCCGTCACATCTCACGACGAGTGCTGCCAGCGTTTAGAACACAACTGCTCTTATAAGGTTCCTATTATCATATTTTGAAACAGTTCCCAGCAGTGGATGTGATATGCAAGAGTCCTACTACAGTCGAGAACTCGCCGCCACGGTACTACTTTCTTACTTCACACGAAATGTCAGGCGCGTTCTTATGAAGTCGCTGCATCAACCAGTTTTTTTTTTTTTTCACTTACCGATCGGCGTCTGCACCGTCGGTCCGCAATCTGGGTGTGTAAGGTAATACGAGTATGTGTAGCTATGACTGGAATATTGGTAAACTATCATACAAATATACACCCTATATAGGACACTCTACATATTGCCATACATGATTCAAAGTACTAGCAATTATATACGACAAAGTCACACAAAATATTATTTTGTGATATCGTCCGATAATATTTTTAATTTTACAGACCTATTTTCTTTGCGTTGTTCATTATGACTGTTACAACCGTTCGACGTGGAAATTCAAACGATACGGTGTGTGAGCATTGACACCAGTTTGTTGCCAAAATCAGTAAATTCCTTACAACTTCAAATTAATGTTCGTACAGGCTCGTGTACGTTCGTGAATGAACGGTTGACAATGCACTCTTCACTTGTTTCTGCTAATCTGAATATTTACTGTTGGATGATACAAAGTGAGTGAGACAAAATTTCTAGTCTGTGCGATGAACGGCAGCTAATTCTAAATGTAGAAAAAATGTAAGTTAATACGTATGAGTAGGAAGAACAAAGCTGTAATGTTCAGATACAACATCAGTTATGTCCTGCTTGACACAGTCACGTCATTTAAACATGTGGGCGTAACGTTGCAAAGCGATATGAAATGAAACGACTGCGTGAGAACTGTGATAGCGACTTCGTTATACTGAGAGAATTTTAATAAAATGTGGCTCATCTGTAAAGGAGGCCTCATAGAGGACGCTCGTGCGACCTGTTCTTCGGTACTGCTCAGGAGTTTGGGATCCGCACCAGGTCGGATTAAAAGAAGACAACAAAGCAACTCTTAGGCTGGCTGCAAGATTTGTTATCGGTAGGTTCTCCCTGGAGAGAAAGCGATGTTCTTTTCGAGGAACACTACTGGCAAAATTTAGAGAGCTAGTATTTGAAGCTGACTGCAAAAAAATGGCTCTGAGCACTATGGGACGTAACATCTAAGGTCATCAGTCCCCTAGAACTTAGATCTACTTAAACCTAACTAACCTAAGGACATCACACATATCCCTGCCCGAAGCAGGATTCCAACCTGCGACCGTAGCGGTCGCGTGGTTCCAGACTGAAGCGCCTAGAACCGCTTGGGCACAACGGCCGGCGAAGCTGATTGCAGAACGAACCTACTGCCGTCAACATACATTTCTCGTAAGAACCACGAAGATACGATGCGAGAAATTATCGCTCATACGGAGGCCTACAGACAGTCGTTTATCTGTCTGCGAGTAGAAAAGGAAAGGAAATGACTACTAGTGGTACAGGGTATTCTCCGCCACGCATCTTACGGTGGCTTGCAGGGTACGTATGTAGATGTACATGTAGATGTACTCGGAGATACTCTTAAGTGAAAGTTTTTATGCAGTTATTCTAGTATTAGTTAGAATCTCTGCATATGTCTTGAGCTAGCGGAACTCAAGGTGTGCCAATTGCTCAGGCTATATTCACCCAGAATGTGAGCACTTTGCGACTTCCAACGAACTTTTATGAAACTTTTCCTCTTATTCCACTCCCTGTCCCAACACACACACACACACACACACACACACACACAAACACAAAATGATGAAAGGAAAAAAGTTTACTTGTTCATGCAGTAAAACTGCAGCGTAAGAAATGAGTTTTAGTTTATTAGTTCTTTACTAGTTTAGCGTTGCTGACAGTCGACCTCGGGGCCCTCGGTTCGACTCCCGGCCGGGTCGGGGACTTTCTCTGCTCGGGACTCAGTGCTTGTGTGTTGTCCTCATCATTTCAGCATCATCGACGAGGAAGTCGACAAAGCTGCATCAAATAAGAAGACTTGCAACCGGACATAAGTCACACGCATGTTTCATTGCTCCTCTACAAATGAACTTATTCGCAACAGATGTCGCAGACAGTATCTGTGTGAACCATTCTATGTACCTGCAAAATTATATCGTTGTAAGACACATAGTTCTGGAGTTGTGACGTTTTAAACGTGGAAGTTTGATTCCTTAAAGAATCGGGGTGGGAGTTCATTGGTAAGTTCTAAAACATTACATTCAGCTCCTACACCGACCGCAGCGGCGTACCCAGCACATGTCGTTTGCAACGTCTTTTCAGCCACTTGCGGCTATAGCACGTGAGCTTGCTCCTGCCTAGCTTCGTAATTAGCGAGGCACGAGTGCCTATAGAACATCCCTGTATGCGTCTTTGATTACAACTCTTCTATTACGACGAAGGCTGGTTAAGCCATGCAAAACCGTCTTCTTTTGCTTGTGCATTTGCCCCGCAGTTTTCGCAAGGCCGGCATGGTTATGGACGGATTTGGCATCGTTAAGTTAAGCGATGGCCGGATGCCCTTCCTGTCGCCACCCTGATGGATGAGATGACGATGATGAAGGCAACACAAGTCCCTGGGCGGAGAAGATCTTCGACCCAGCCGGGAATCGAACCCGGGCCCCTTTACACGGCATTCCGTCACGCTGACCACTCAGCTATCGAGGCGGACACTTCCGCTATGCAAAATAAATTAAACAAAGTTACAGGGGAAGAAACTGACTATTTTTTTTTTGAAAGATTAGTCGCGCTTTCACCAATATACTAGGGGCGTTCAATAAGTAATGCAACATTTTTTTTCTGAAGGCAGGTTGGTTTCATTCAGGATTCCGATACACCGTATTATTCCCAGTTCTTTTGATTAAAAAATCCTGTTTTTCAACATAATCTCTGTTCAGTGCGACGGTATTACGCCACGTTACTGAGAGCGCCTGTACGCCCGTATGGTACCACTCTACTGGTCGACGTCGGAAGGAATGTCTTGCTGCATCAGTAACCTGTCCATCGTCCATGCACTGCTTCTCGCGGAGTGCAACCTTCATTGGACCAAACAGATGGAGGACGGAAGGTGCGAGATGCGTGCTGTAGGGTGGATGAGGAAGGAGACTCCAGTGGAGTTTCGTGAGCTCCTCTCGTGTGGGCAGACTTGTGTGGGGCCTTGTGTTGTCACGGAGAAGGGGAAGTTCGTTTGTATTTCTGTGACAACGAACAACCCTAGTCGTTTCTTCAGTTTCCTAGGTATAGCACAATACACTTCAGAGTTGATCGTTGCAGTGTGAAAGAGCACACATAACACAATAACTCCTTCACAGCCCAGAGCACCAGCGCCATGACTTTTCCTGATGAGGGTGCGGCTCTAAACTTTTTCTTTGGGGGAGAGATGGTGTGGCGCCAATCCATGGACTGCCATTTCGTTTCTGGTTCGAAGTGATGTAGCCGTGTTTCATCGACTGTGACAATGTGCGACAAAATGTTGTCACGATCAGCCTCGTAACGCGAAAGGAGGCCCGTACAGCTGGTGGTTAGTTGTTCTGTATGGTCTTCTGTTGAGCGGCGAGGAACCCAGCTTGCACACACCTTTGAGCAGCCCAGCTGGTGGACGTGTGTGTGTGTGTGTGTGTGTGTGTGTGTGTGCGTGTGTGTGTGTGTGTGTGTGTGTGTGCAGTACCAACACAGAAGTCCAGTTGTGCAGCGAGGTGTTTGACTCTGGCAACGGCCTTGCCACAGTGGATACATCGGATCCCGTCAGATCACCGAAGTTAAGCGTTGTCGGACGTGGCTGGCACTTGGATGGGTGACCATCCAGGCCGCCATGCGCTGTTGCCATTTTTTGGGGTGCACCCAGCCTCGTGATCCAAATTGGGGAGCTACGCGACCGAATAGTAGCGGCTCCGGTCAAAGAAAACCATCGTAACGACCGGGAGAGCGGTGTGCTGACCACACACCCCTCCTACGTATTCCTGTTGTGTGGCCCCAGGGTTACGCCACCCTGTTGCGGTGATGACAGACGCCTTGCCCAAAGAACCACCGAGATTTTGTTCACGTCTGACGCCTGGGCGGCAAAATCATTCGTTGTAAGTGTCCAGAATGTTCTTCAAACCAGTCGTGAACAACTGTGGCATGGCGCACTGTCATCCATAAAAATTACATCGTTGTTTCGGAACATGAAGTCCATCAATAGCTGCAAATGGTCTCCAGGTAGCCGTAAACAACCATTTACAGTCAATGATCGGTTCAATTGAACCAGAGGACCCAGTCCATTCCATGTAAACACAGCCCACACCATTGTGGAGTCATCACCAGCTTGCACAGTGCATTGTTGACAACTTGGGCCCATGGCTTCGTGGGGTCTGCGGACCACTCGAACCCTACCATCAGCTCTTACCAATTGAAATCGGGACTCACATGTCAAGCTGCGGTTTCTCAGTAGTCTAGGGTCCAATCGATATGGTCACGAGACCAGGAGAGCCGCTGTAGGCGATGTCGTGCTGTTAGCAAAGGCACTGGCGTCGGTCGCCTGCTGCCAAATCGCCTTAACGCGGCGCTGTCCTAACGGATACGTTCGTCGTACGTCTGGCATTGATTTGTGCCGTTATTTCAAGCAAAGTTGCTTATCTGGTAGAACTGAAACTCTACGGAAACACCACTGCTCTCGGTCGTTCATTGAAGGGCGCTGGTCACTGCATTCTCCGTGGCAAGAGGTAATGCCTGAAATTTGGTATTCTCGCCAGACTCATGACACCGTCGATTTAGGAATATTGAATTCCCAACGATTTCCAAAATGGAATGTCACATGTATCAAGCTCCAACCGCAATTCCGCGTTCAAAGGTTGCTAATTCCCACTGTGCGGCGATAATGACGCCGAAACCTTTTCACACGAATCACTTGAGAACAAGTGACAGCTCCCCCAATGCCTTGCCCTTCTGTACCTTGTGTACGCGATACCACCGCAGTCTGTATATGTGCATGACGCTATCCCATGACTTGTCGCCTAAGTGTATGGCTAACGCGCAGCCGCGACTGGGACCTCGTACGGTGTAACGCGAGCTCCGAGGACGTAAGATAAGGAACGTTACAATTGAGTATCCAGACTGACACTGACAAAGCGAAATAGACGCCTGTTCAGTCCTAACGTCTAAGTCACGCGTTAGCCATGTGGCAGAGAAGGAGCAGCCCAACGATCGCAACTCGTTCCGCCCGCCACCAGGAAGACGTCGAGTCGGCAGCATCAGCCAGCAACCCGAACCTCAGACCAGGAGCGGCGGCGGCGACAGCAGCTGACGAGGCAGCGTCGTCGGCTTCCCGAGAAACCAAGGACATTCACTGGGCCGGACCTTGCTCACTCTGCCAACTGGACGCAGCGGGCCGACGCGAACCACTGGCACACGCATCTGGATTCGTACTCCGCAAGGCAGTTGGCGGCAATATCGTACCAGTATTATCGATTTCCTATCCTATTCCATTCACGTACTGATCTAGGTAAAAATGACGGATTATATGGCTTATGTACGCTGCCTAAAGTGACATTATTCTCGCGATCCATACGTTGGCGACAACATGGTCTTTTTCGAACACACGGCGCCTAAAATCACCCAACAGGACTTTTTCACAAATATGTCTACTTTCTTCGAAGGATTCCCATTTACACTGTTATGCAAAATTTAAGGACAAGGTAGATACGAGTTAAGTAACATAACTTATTACCTACGCAGTGGAAATTAATGAACGTGTGGGAGCATGTTGCCAGAGGTCTCCTAGTAGTGCACAGGAAGTTGGACAGCACGTAGCGTGAGGTCAGCGTGTTTTTAGCCCTGGGGAGGAAGTTGAAGGGACGGGAGAAGACCGTCTATGTCAATCAGCGGGCTGTTACGGTGCAATGTTGTGGTGTTGTTCATCACAACACGGTCCAGTGACAACATTTCCACGACTTCACCCAGGGAAGAATCATCGCGAAACTGGAAAAAACAAGAAGTTTGACGAGTGTAATCCAGGAGTGTGGTACTGCTCGTATCATTGATTCACGTGCACGGGGAGCATTCCGAAGCAAAGGCACTGCTGTCCGAATGAGCTGATCGACCACTTTCAACTACAGCAGCAGATATGTTAAAAATGACGTAGTTACTACCTGCCTTCCGCATGGAACACGCCTATCTCACCACTGACTGCTAGTGTTAGACACATACGGTTACTGTCAATAAGTATGGGGCTGAAGATGATGATGTAACAACATCGAAACTAGTTGCCAATAAAACCAACACCTTAATACAAGTGGAGGAATTACGTCATTTTTTAACATATATTATACCAGCTGAAGTCCCAAGTCGTCCGTTTTAATTATGAATATACGAAGATAGCAGCAGGTGGCCACTAGACTATGCAACAAGCAACAAGACGCTCACGTGAAACAGCGGGTGAGATTGCAGCCATATTAACAAAACTGCTACGCACGCAGTCTTAAGCTCTACCGTGGCATAACGACTGCATTAGGGTGGTCTCTTTGCCCGACGACCAGTAATTTGCGTTCCAATGACATCCGCACATCGGAAGAACAGTTAGCAATGGTCCAAAGAGCGCAGAGGCGGGACCAACGAGGAGTGGGGTCGCGTGCTGATGTCGGTTGAGAGAACATTCAGCGTCACTAGCCATTCGCAACGTACCCTCGTATGGTGGGAGGTGGGAACAAACAATGCACCTAGGAAGATTGTTGAAAATGATCGTTTTGGTCGTCCGGGTGGTATGGTGCCGGGAGGTATTATGTTGCTTGGGCGTAATGATTTCCAAATCTTTGTATACGGTACACTTACCGGTCAATGTTATTGTGGCTTTGTACGCCTTCTCCATCTCCATTCGACCTTGATTTCATTTTTATGGATGACAACGCGTGACCCCGTCAAACAGCACAGGCGGAAGAGCTCTTGGAACGA
Source organism: Schistocerca serialis cubense (assembly GCF_023864345.2). Classification (NCBI taxonomy): domain Eukaryota; kingdom Metazoa; phylum Arthropoda; class Insecta; order Orthoptera; family Acrididae; genus Schistocerca; species Schistocerca serialis. The sequence continues at coordinate 119,534,776 of NC_064643.1, read as the reverse complement.
GACGATATTCGGTGAATGTAGTGGCCTGCCCGTTCTCCCGACTTAAATCACATCGAGAACGTGTGAGACGCGTTGGGTAGACGTATTGCTGAACACGCACATGCACGTGCACCAGCTAAAATCCTGCAGTTGCCAACCGCTCTGATGGAGGAATAGAACGCCCTACTACAAGAACTCCTTACCAGTCTTCCAGTCAACATGGGAGCACGCTGATGAGCATGCGTTGTCTTCATGGCGATCACACATTCTACTGGGCACAGTGTCCCGCCGTTCGTAATGTCCAGGGGACCATCATAAATCGCAGTGACCTCACTGTAATTATTGTCTTCGATTAAAATAGTCATTTCTGTTCATCTGATTGGGTATTTCTTTCTGTTACATTCTGTACTGTACCACAGCAGTTCTTCCTATGTACGGTCCAAGTTTCATGGAGCCATGTTACTTGGCACTGACACATCACCAGAACGTTTCTTTTGTCCTTAAGGGTTTCACGCCAAATAAAGTTCTCCGAGAACTTTTGTTACATTTTCGTATGGACTACACTCACCTTCCTAACAGCACGTCTCTGAATTCACTGATTGTCTGCTGCTGTACCTACTTGATAAGCACTCCAATTACTGGAGCAATACTCTAGAATTGGTTGAAATAGCGTATTTTTGCTGTTTCCTGTAAGAAGCATTGAATTTTACCAGAACTCTTCCAACAAGTCTAAGTCTTCCCATTCTCATTCATTAATGATGATTTTACGTGATCGTCCTATTTCATATCATCATCATCATCATCATCATTACCTTTTACAGCTTGTAACCCCTGGCTAGGTCTGTCTAGGACCACGTTTTGCTCTCCACTCTGTGTCAGTCTGCTCCTCTCTATTACACATTCCTTCACTCCAAAGACCTTTGTATCCCTCGTTCTTCAGCTAGGAATCTTGTATCCCGTAGTCATTTCATGGGCCTGTCACGGTATCCTGCCAACTCCCATTCTTTTAACATGCCCATAACCTCTTGATGTTGTCTTGTCCGTGGTCTTCCGCGTGTGATTCTCTTTCCACTATTTCTCTACTCATCTCATTCCTTGCTCTATCCATCATAGTAAGGCCTGTTCTGCTTCTTTTGAAATTTCATCTCGCAAGTCTGCATCCTGGTCAAAGGTCTTTTTTCCCATTATCGACGTTTCTGGTGCGTACGTCAGTACTGGAGCAAAATATGCTTACTTTTTGGCGGTACATCCTTATAAACCAAACTTCTTACATATATATGGGCACTACGAATATAGTGCGGCACAATAAGTTGGGAATGTGGGTCTCACGGGAGGCGTGGCAGAGATAAGTCACTGCAGTCGCACTATCCCTTGTGTCCTCGGCGTCTGCGATGGAAGCAAGAGATCCCGGGTTCGAGTCCAGGTCGAGGCACATATTTTCAACTATACCCGTTGACTTTTGTCAACGCCTGTATGCAGTTAGGGGTATTCATTTCATTGTAATTTAAACTTCTTACACTTTGCTGAAAACAATGGGCTCGTCTTCCCCTTTCACTTGGCTCCAAATCAGTCCTCCCTCTTGTGTTCCCCTGCTACCAGAAACTTTCCACTTTCTTTCGTATTTTCTCTCTAATACTTATATCCATTGCTACTCTCCTCCTAGCCCTCATCATCACCATCACTTCACACTTCTTTGTGATAAATTTCAATCCACACTGACACAATACTTCCTCCCACACATTTTGGCTTTCTTGTAAATCTCCTTCTCCGTTTCTCCACATCATTAAATCATCTGCGAACACAATTGGTTTCAAGTTTCGTCTCCTATTCACGGTACGGCTTCTGTCATTATTTCGCCCATAAGATCGATGAAAAGTGGAGGGTATAGCGAACCACCTTGCTTGAGTCCATTTTTATGTTCAAAGTATTCTCTCTTTTCTCCTCCTATGCTTGCAAAACTCTCATTCCCTTGATACATTTACCATATTCTTCTCATAGTCAGCCTTCCAATTCGCGTTGGTACTAACCCATAAATGCTTGTACGATGTAATGTCCTCGATATGTTTGCCGCTGATCTTTTAATAAGATGCTGTACGACTCTTTTTCTTTTTTAAAGTCATTGTCATGCATTTATCCAAGTCTTTCCGCAATTCCTTGTCGTTAGCCAACGACGACATTTTCCTGTATGAACGTTAGAAGACGTATTACCCTTCCTTTGGCCGTACTTAAATTTCTCTGGTTAACCGTCCAGTATAACGCACTGGGTTCCATTACTCAAATATTCCTCGAGCCAATCAGATATTTGCGAAGACACTCCGTATTATCGTATCTTGCGTAGCTGAAACGATGCCATACGGAGTGGAGTGCCTTTCGGCAATCTGGCAAGACGGCGGCTAGCTGTTTGTGAGGCGTCGTGTGTGAATAAAGCCACCTGTGGTTCACACGAGTAGTTTCTTTTTGAATCCATGCTAATTATCTGTAAGAAAGCATTCTTTCCCTTCAGGACCATCTTAATGTTTGAACGTAGATTAAATGTATGGTCTTGCAACAGTAACATTGGTCTGCAATTCTGCGCATTCGATATATTACCTCCTTTTTGCAAACAAGGGTGACCTGCGGTGATTTTCTATCACACGGGACCATTCGCTGTGCAAGCGAATTTCGAATAGCGCAATCAAGAAAAGGAACTAACTACGCAAAATATTCGATGTTAAATCCTGCTGGAATTCGGTGAAGGCCTGGTTTTGTTCACTTTAAGTAGTATTAGTTGATTTATCTAACGCCTTCCATCTTGACTGAAGAAACTGAGTACGTCCTCTGACTTTTTTACTTTATCTTTCCACTTTTATATCCAGTCCACACAGACGTATTTAATGTTGTTTATTAATCACTGTCGACTTTGAAGCGCTGAAGCCTTTGTCAGCAGGCTCATATGGTGACCATCGAGTTACTTTTCAACCACCAAGTATATTATCTCTAACCATGTATCGCTATTAAGTATATCTCCATCTTAACTGGAAACTTAGGATGTCGTTTGGATAATACACCTCTGTCTCTTTCACTCTGTGGCGTGAATGCGATGATGTTGTCACTGCGGCTTGCAATTAAACCTTATTGCTTTTGTCTGCCTTATAAAGGCACATTTGCATGCCGAGCGTGAGTTTCCGCGGAAACGCGAAATACTAATTAAATAAATAATCAGTGACAAATAAATAAAGCCTATGGCACACAACTGCAGCGCTGTGTCGCTGATAAAACAAAAGCACAATTACGTTACTCTTATGTTTGATTAAAAAAAGAGAGAGCTCTGGTTGAAGTGGTGCGAGAAGCACGTATTTTATTTTATTGTCTGGCACACCGCCATATTTCATGTTATAGAAGAATACTGCGAGTTGCAACCACACTAGGCACTCGATTCTGTAAAGAATTTATATTTATAAAAGTAAGTAGGATTATGAACTTAGGCTTATTCATTGAATATATCTGATTTAACTAACTGTGTAACTTTTTTATGTTTAGTAGACAATCACCTCTGTACGACGTATTGGCATGGCTGGCAAATTATTGTAATATTGAGATTTAGATTATGAGTCCGCACCTACCGCAGCAGTCTTTGGAAACGATTTAATTACGAAGTCCGATTATTCAGTTTTATTTCACGGTCAACTACGAGTAACATTGCCTTTACGAAAAAGCCATTGTCAAGCGTCTGATACCGAATAATTAAACGTCCACGTTCCAGATAAGCAAAATATTAATTACAATTGCAATCACAATCACCATCATACAGATAGAATAATTAACATATTTAAAATAACATTTTTTTAATTTATTTTATTTATTTTATATTGGCGACTGCGTGTCGGACTTGTTATTTTGTCATTTGTTACATTGTTCTCTTTGTTTCATGTAAAAAATCAACTTTCTGGACCTGGACGTCAATGTATGAGAGATAACAAAATCTGAAGATATTTTCCAATTCTGAAATTTTGCGGGAAGACGCAATGAAACTTCCAGCAAAATAAGGTAAGACGCAGCATCTTTGCATTGGTAGGCTTGACCAGACGTATAATTCAGTGTATTAGCTTTTCAGTAAATTCTGTAGTGTTTCTTTTCTGCATAACAGTTTCAGTGATAAATTTCATTCTCAGTACTTTTCCCTAAACAATAATGTATGCAACAATACCAATACACGAAGAAGAAATGCAGATGATAAACGGGCATTCATTAGAAAAATATATTATACTAGAATTGGCATGTGATCACATTTTTACGGATTTTGGGTACAAATGGAGAAATTTCTTGAAGGACAATAACATCAAAAGTATATTTATTTCGAGGTTTAGTCCACAATGTAACGCGACTGAGAGACTTTTCCGAGAATTAAATCGATTCATGAGGACCTATATTTCATCAAAACATACTAATTGGGTGTCCTACCTAAGTCTTTTCGAAGACGTACACAAAACTTAAATATTTACGATACGAATTACACACCTAACGAGATCATGTTCAATTGCAAACAGAACGATCAGTGGATAGAACCATTACCTAAGTTGTCAAACAAGGACCAAGCTTCCACGGAATGTAAAAAACGAACTGCACGTGGACCAATAACTCGACGGGTCACGTCTGATCTGTAATAAGCAATGCTTTTAGTCACAACCAACTGCATCACTACGACCATAATGGAAATGAGAAATGGACACGCTTATGTATTAATCACGTTGTTATACAACGATGTTACTGTGATCAAAAAACTTTACCACGACGATACTAACCTGTAAAAAATTATTGTGCAGCGGATGAATATGAACTGTAATAACGACACGATGTGTATAGGTCAACGCACCTGAAAAATACGGACATTTTTCTTTGAAGTATTTCAAAACAATACTATGTAACTAAGAACATTCAACAATCTAAGTTGTATTGTGTTATAACAAATATTGTAAATTTAAAACTAAGTTACCTGTCATAGAATGTAGTCTTCATATGTAATCTTGGTTGAATATTTTCTTTGTGCAACGACTGAAAAACGCGCGCACACGAACAATATGAACTGCAATACTGTGCCGCGTGATCTAACTGTACGATATAACGGCAGTGCCGCAGTTACACAGACGCTTCTGCGCATACGCGCACTCTATCTGCCAACATTAGAACTTTTACGGCGCACCCGCGTCATTCAAATTTTGTATATAATGTGTATAATGTGTAATGTAAGTAGTTGTAGATAACTTAGATTTTCTTGTGCCTTTAGGTGAATTGCTCGCCTGCAGGTATGTCCTTTCGCCTCGCAATTCAGGGGGCAATATAAAGGCACATTTGCATGCCGAGCGTGAGTTTCCGCGGAAACGCGAAATACTAATTAAATAAATAATCAGTGACAAATAAATAAAGCCTATGGCACACAACTGCAGCGCTGTGTCGCTGATAAAACAAAAGCACAATTACGTTACTCTTATGTTTGATTAAAAAAAGAGAGAGCTCTGGTTGAAGTGGTGCGAGAAGCACGTATTTTATTTTATTGTCTGGCACACCGCCATATTTCATGTTATAGAAGAATACTGCGAGTTGCAACCACACTAGGCACTCGATTCTGTAAAGAATTTATATTTATAAAAGTAAGTAGGATTATGAACTTAGGCTTATTCATTGAATATATCTGATTTAACTAACTGTGTAACTTTTTTATGTTTAGTAGACAATCACCTCTGTACGACGTATTGGCATGGCTGGCAAATTATTGTAATATTGAGATTTAGATTATGAGTCCGCACCTACCGCAGCAGTCTTTGGAAACGATTTAATTACGAAGTCCGATTATTCAGTTTTATTTCACGGTCAACTACGAGTAACATTGCCTTTACGAAAAAGCCATTGTCAAGCGTCTGATACCGAATAATTAAACGTCCACGTTCCAGATAAGCAAAATATTAATTACAATTGCAATCACAATCACCATCATACAGATAGAATAATTAACATATTTAAAATAGCATATTTTATTAATTTTATTTATTTTATAGCCTCTTCCGACAAGTATGTGCATACGTAATTCGCCAGCTAGTGTATGCTGCTTACGGAGCCATTCTCTAAGGACGTCTTCCTTATACAACAGTCATCGCAATAATCAGTCAAATCATCTCTAAATCACTTCAAAGAGTCAATACGCGTCCTAGGTGGATAATCAGAGTCCTAAAGATTGCAACAGAAAATACATAGGGCAGCAGCTGGTAGCAGAGTATCTGCATTATCCTTAACCTTGAAGTATGAGTCGAAGGAGTTAACGTTAGGGAGGCCAGACAATTGTGTTAACACGTCAAGCGACAGCAGGTCTTTCACTTAAAAGGATATAGTACTTAAAGGCTTTGTGTTACAGATAGTCTATTTTAATACTTAATAAGTCACTGGGCATTCAATCAAATGTGCTTCCGCAAATCACAATTCAGTCAGTGTCTATTAACGCTGAGTGTGTAATACTTGTAACCAAAATACCAAAATATTAATGATCTCTGGCGGTTTTCATGGTGTTGATTGCGTTGTGTATGTAACATGGCTACTTAAAGCCTAATGGCGCCCCTTTACTTTAAGAGATAATTTGGCTATTTAATTAAGTCACAATGTTTAAATGTTATTTTTGTTTCAATCACTCATCTACAAGAATATTGTCCAACGACTTTACTCTTTGCATTATAGTTGTTGGATACAGTAACAACATCATTTGGTACAATTGCATCTGCATACATACTTCGCAAGCCACCATATGATATATGGCAGAGGGTACAACACACTACTACCAGTCGTTTCCTCTTCTATTCCACGGGCAAAAGGAACGAGCAAAAAACGACTATCTATATGCGTCCATACAAGACCTAATTTCTCTTATCAAGTCTTCGCTGTTCTTACTCGAACTGTACGTTGGCGGCAGTTGAATGTTCTGCAGTCAGTTGCAATCGCCTGTTCTCTAAATTTTTTCAATAGTGTTGGGCGAAAAGAACTTATTCCCTCCAGGGAGTTCACGAAACAGATTCGTAACACTCGCATGTTGACCGAACATACCGGTAACAAATCTAACAGCCTGCCTCCGAATTACTTCGACTTCTGCCTTTAATCCGACCTCGTGGTGATCGCAAACACTCGAGGAATACTCAAGAATCGATCGCACTAAAGTACTGTACGCGGTCTTCTTTGTAGGTGAGCTACACTTACCTAAATGTCTCCCAAAGAACCCAAGGTGAACATTCGCTTTTTCTATTAGCGTCCTTATGTGCCCGTTCTTTTCATATTGCTTTGACATGTTAGGCCTAGAAATTTAACCAACATGTCTGTGCTAAGCAGGACAGAACTAATACTGTATTCGAACGTCACAGGATTGTTTTTCCTAGTCTCCTGCAGTAACTTAAATTTTTTACATTTAGAACGAGTTGTAATTCACCACGGCAAATAGAAATTCCGTCCGTCATCCTGGTGGTAAGTTTCTAAGGGACCAAACTGCTGAGGTCATCGGTCCCTAGGCTTACACACTACTTGCAACATTCAACGGCATAAGGGATACTGTTGTTGAGAATACAGTCAGTAGAAATGAAGAAATAGATTTAAGCGCCACGCACAATGCGAGTATTTTCCACTCATCTCACAAGGGGAGGACGCCAATTGTGAAATTCAGATTCGATTCATACTGCGCATAATAAAAGCTCATGGCCAGAGGTGTAATGTGGCAAAGCACCAAGATGCACTTCTCAGCCGTTGTCGAGAAAATCGACAGTTAAAAGAATCCGTTGCGGTGAAATACTCTCTACGATTAATAGTTTTCTACAGCGTCGTGGCGCAGCGGTAAGCGCTCGGGTTCGTAATTCGAAGGTCGCCGGATCGAATCTCGCGCTATGCAACTTTTTTTTTTTTAGTATTTGTTTTTTATAATTCATATATATATATATATATATATATATATATATATATAATTCCCGGCAATCAGTTGCAACAATTATGCATATAATAAGTTGTTGAAAGTCGTTTGTCGTGGAAATACCCGCAAACAAAGTTGAATTTCACAAATGTTATTAATTGTCTTCATAATGTTAACCACGTATAGTTAACGGAAGACGTAGAAACGATATTCCGAAACGAATACGTATAGCGTAAGTCAAACGTTCGAATTAGAATAGGGACCCCAGGAACACAAATTTGCTGTGGCAGGTATGAAATATAAACTCCGTTACTGGCTCGTTACACTTGAATGACTGATGTTGAATGGGCCGAAACGAGCCGCCGCATAACAGCGTAGTTGCCTGCTAACTTCGAAAGATGGTAGATGCGGTCCCCAGTGCAACTTATAACATTGTCGAAAATCAGTGCGGACGGGAGAGCTTTGGTATACCCTGTTAAAAAAAAAACGGAAAAATGGAGGCGGTACAATTGGAGAGCTATCCGCCTTCACCAACATGCATAAGCAATTCATATATATTTGAATTACAAAAAACTAATAATAAAAAAAATTGCATAGCGCGAGATTCGATCCGGCGACCTTCGGATTACGAACCCGAGCGCTTACCGCTGCGCCACGACGCTGTAGAAAACTATTAATCGTAGAGAGTATTTCGCCGCAACGGTTTCTTTTAACTGTCGATTTTCTCGACAACGGCTGAGAAGTGCATCTTGGTGCTTTGCCACATTACACCTCTGGCCATGAGCTTTAATTATGCGCAGTATGAATCGAATCTGAATTTCACAATTGGCGGCCTCCCCTTGTGAGATGCGTGGAAAATACTCGCATTGTGCGTGGCGTTTAAATCTATCATCGTTACGGAGCAAATGAAGTGAGAAAGCTCACCTTGTAGAAAGCCAGCAGAGTGAAAAATAGGCTATTTTATAGGACAGTAATTACTTTTGAATTTTTTACGAGTTGCGTTACACTGTAAAACAACACAGTTTTTCCTCGGCCAGTTACGGTTGAAAGATGTGGAATTTGTTGTGAGAAATCAAGCATACATCTGCTTCAGTCCCTATAGTTTCATGAAGATCTAATAGGTGGCGGTGCTATACGTAGCTTTCAAAATGGCACTGTAACGGAGATTCGTTCCAAGCAGAGAGCTATCATTTTCTTTTGCCGGAAAACCAGAGCATTACAGATACTCATAGGCGCTTGCGGAATGTCTACGGAGACATGGCACAAACTTGGGACATAATTTCTAACCTTTTTTAAACTTTTCTCACTAACGACATCCCATAAAAGAGTGAAAGGAAAAAAGTTAATTGCCTACCACATTTTCGCTGTTCAACCAGTAAAAACTCAGCATAACGCATGACGTTTTAAATTATTAGTATTTTACTGCATAAAGAATGCACATATACCATGAAATTACTAGCACAATTATATCACTGCACGGCACATAGTCAGAAGATACAACGGCGAGGTGCGTGGCAACTAGCTTTTCTTCAGACTCGGAGCAAATTGCCCAGTCCTTAATCATGTAGTGAATGGTCTATTGTATTTTCTGATGAAGGCTGTTCTACAAATGGTTGAAATGGTTCAAATGGCTCTGAGCACTATGGGACTTAACTTCTGAGGTCATCAGTCCCCTCGAAGTAGAACTACTTATACCTAACTAACCTAAGGAGATCAGACACATCCATGCCCGAGGCAGGATTCGAACCTGCGACCGTAGCGGTCGCGCGGGTCCAGACTGTAGCGCCTAGAACAGCTCGGCCACCCCGGTCGGCCACCCCGGCCGGCGAAAGCTGTTCTACCCCGGTGCCAGTGATGGAGCTGTGTTGGTCAGAGGGAGGCCAGTTCAGGACTTGCACCCAACGTTTCTGCTAGACCCACTGGACCCACAGTTGGAGTTACGGTCAGGCGTAGGATTTTGTATGGCAGCAGGAGCACTCTCGTGGCTATCCCATGCACCCTGACTGCAAAACTGTACGACAGTCTGCTGATTCGAGCTGTTGTGCTGCCATTCGTGAACAGCATTCCGGGAGCAGAGTGGGGTTGTGTGTTTTCCTACAGGATAACACTCGCCGACATACCGCTGTTGTTACACAACTTGCTCTACAAAGTGTCGACATGTTGTCTTGGCCTGCTAGATCACCAGATCTCTCTTCAATGGAGGACGTACGGGACATCGACGGACGATAATTTCAGCGTCATCCACAAAAGTCAGCCTATTCCCCTTGCCACGCCACGTGCCCGCAACGACACCATGTGCCATTCTGTCTCACGGTGGGCAGTGATCGTAACGTATTGCTTCTTCAGTGCGTGTGCAAGAGGCGATCGAAATGTTTCCGTTTAAGGACGCTGCTGCAGCGTGTATGCAACGCAACGCGACTCCGATGCGGTTACATAAACACCAACATGTGTTCAAGCGTTTAGTGTGATATTCGTGTATTTCCGACGTGCTTGCGGTAAATGCGGAAACGTATACTAGGGAGACGTTATTACCAAATACGTCCAAACAGGGCCAACGGGCTCTTGTTCTTTTCTTAGCCGCCGAAGGACGCGTACCTGTACACATACATCGCACAATGAAAAATGCGTATGACGCAGCTTGTCTGTCGAAAATCACCGTTGTGGAACCGAGCCCCAATTTCTGTGCTGGTCGCGACCCCGTATCGCAAATTTCGTAACGCAGAAGTTACACCAGCTCCAGAGGAAGACACTGGAGCACGTGTCCTACAGTCCTGATCTCTCCCCGTGCGATTTTCACGCCATCGGTACCTTAAAAAAGCCTGATATGTCGACGATTCCTGTCGCACGAGGATGTGCAGCAGGCAACTACGGACTTCTTCCCGTAGCAGGAAACGGTGTTTTACCAAACGAGTATCTTCAACCTAGTGCGTCGGTGGGGTGATAGCTTCAGTGCTCACGGCGATTTTGCCTGATTGACAAATCGATTTTGGACTCTGCGGCCTCCGGACAGAAACATTTTGATCGCCCCTTATACAACACAGGTGGGGGGGGGGGGGTAAGAAATATCAGGAATTCTGAAGTTGTTGCTATTGACATGAGCAGAAATGAGACAATAGCTTCATTACAAAGAGAGCAGACAAAAAAACCGAACTAATCTATTTATAGAACACTATACAAACGTAACACATACTTTAATTAAAATCATCTAATCCAAGTAACGATATGCAGCTATCATTAAAATGTGAATTATCTGCATCCAGTGACTATAACAAAAGCAAGAAATATTTTAAATTGTTGGTTGTTGCTAGGTGAACCGCGCGGCTGCTACGGTCGCAGGTTCGAATCCTGCCTCGGGCATGGATGTGTGTGATGTCCTTAGGTTAGTTAGGTTTAAGTAGTTCTAAGTTCTAGGGGACTGATGACCACAGATGTTAAGTCCCATAGTGCTCAGAGCCATTTGAACCATTTGTTGCTGGGTTTATATAGATCAGCTACAATCTGCTGCTAAGGAAATTATTCAGATACGCTGATGTTGCTTACCACTGATTGAATAATATCTTTCTGACAGGCAACATGAACGTAGAAGCGGATAAAAAAGTGAACAAATTACTTTCCACAAAGTAGGATCGGAAGATTAGACCACCTCAACTCTCCGTGTTATCTTATCTTATTTTTGAGTTTTGTAATCTATTTGCCTGAAGTGAAACGAACACCGTCTGCAGATAATTTAGGATTTTTATTAATGGACACGATTAAAAAGGCTTAAAGAAAAACGTCATTGGGACGCTAGAAGAAACGGAAAAATAATTTTTATATAATTTTATCGTTTTAAATGAGTTGAAAACAATATGAATGGGATTTAAGTGTATGAAAACAAGAGCCAGCAAAAATGTGGTGCTAGAATTAGGGGGCCTTAGAACTGAACAAACATCTCACCTACAGCTCCTAGAAGTGTAGTTAGATAAATCTTTAAAGGAGAAAAATGTTAATTATCGAACAAAAGATTGACTGTCATACCTTAATAAAGCTTTAGACACTACAGTAACAGTGAAACAGTACTAACTGCTTACGACGAGGATACCCACATTCTGTTACAGTGTGATGTTCTGTTCCACAGAAATTTAATTTTTGCAAACAATGATGCAAACTTTGATAACGAGCATTAATGATTGTGTAAGGGCTCATCAATGACAAACCACACAGCAACAATTTTAAATACTTTACAATTACAACCTTCCCAGTGTTAATTACGTATGTTTGTCTCCGTGGCTTGGAAGATTTGTTCCTCTGCACTGGAGACTTAGGAAGAAACCCAGAGAGAACTACAATTAATTTTTGCATGATTATTCAAAAGTAGCTGCAGATGAGAAGAGTGCACTAGATCATGGAACACGGTCTTAGGTGGTGTATGCCACCACAAGCACTTAACGAAACTAGAAAATTAATCTCTGGAGGACTGGTGCTGACGTCACTGTAAAAAGCACTGTCGAGATTAATTGAAATGCAGCGCTAGCCACAGTCACTCCACATAAGCAGCGCACACATTTGAAAAGAAATCGAACTACACATATTCATTACAGAAAAGCTGCCGGCCGGTGTGGCCGAGCGTTTCTAGGCCCTTCAGTCTGGAACCGCGCGACCGCTAAAGTCGCAGGTCCCAATCCTGCCTCGGGCATAGATGTGTGTGTGATGTCATTAGATTAGTTAAGTTTAAGTAGTTCTAGGGAACTGATGACCTTAGATGTTAAGTCCCATAGTGCTCAGAGACATTTGAACCATTTGAACAGAAAAGCTACACAATCCTGCTACCGGCAAGTGCTTCTGCCTTGAGGAGAGACATCTTCCTCTGGGAAACCATCATCCTCATGGGCTTTAAGCGTCCAATAAAAAGTCAAACAAGAAGTAAATTTCTGTTATTTTATTATTTTAGCAAGACCTAAACCAGAAGTGTTATTCAGTTAAACTTGCGATATGCGTTATTTAATATCAACATTTCTTTCATGATCATAATAGATGATGCTACGATTTTTCTTAACTTTCGAAAAGCCTATATTTTTCTTGAAGAAATTATGTTCCAAACTGCGTAACCCTCCAGCATAGTCCAGTCATGTGTGGCTCGGCGCCTGCCCACAGGCGGAAAATTTCTTTTAAAGGACCCTTAGCTCGTGCATCCAACTTGTAGGCTTTCACGTCTTCGAAACCTGCACCAACTACATAAGAAAGGGCCAAAAATAAACAATGAAGCGAAGACAGTCACCGGAAATGCTAATCAAAATCTGCAATTACAGAGCAGTGTAACGGAACGACTACTTGCTGGAGAGAATCTGCATATTATTCTCTGAAATATGTCAGTGGACCGTTTCAGAGAAAAATGACTAAGTTAGACACTCATTTTACTTTCCAAACTCATTTTATTTACTTGCCATAGAATCTTTCTGGGGGATGATAGTAGCTCAATGCCCATACCTTTAGTCCACTAATCCGTCAAATTTCCGTCTCCTTCATGGTCAACATAATTATTTGATGGTGGTATACTGCACGTATCATGTCACATCCTTACAGTTAGGTAGTTCTTGATTCTTCAGAATGAGGACTGGGAGAAGCGACGAAGATTCATTTAGAAGCTGGAATCACCAAAAATTTACTTCCCAAGTTTTATGCTGCCTGGAGCAGTAGAGTCTACATAATTTTACAAGTTCCTTCATTACCCTCCATTACCTTTGTTCCTTGTCGTGCTCAGCTGTCGAGCTTGAAATTATGGGCCATTATCAAAGACCACTCGTCTCATCATATCTACTTCCCTCAAGGAATTATTTGCAAAAACAGCCGCTTTCATCTTTCTAATAGCATTTTACAGGGGCACAGGGGTCACAAACTTTGATTTCATTTCCATTACTACAAAGACACAGGAGTAACCTGTGGACGAAACAGGTCCACTGTGGCCACGTCGCCTAATTTAGTCGGAATTATTCGGCAGTTTGGTGCTGCGTACCATACCATGTGCGGTTTTGTCTTTTGCCATACTACGCACACATTGTTGAAGTATCAGGCTTCTTTGAACTTTTCGTAACGTTTTTGAGCACTAAACCGAGCGCAACTCAAGTGTGTATACCACACTAGTTTATTAATCAAGTCCTCTGGGATCACCACCAGCAAAGTTCCCCGAATCTCGACGTTTAAAAAGTACGTTGTCCTTCACTGAATTATACTGGTGTATGGCCACTTAGTCACCTTTATACCATTTCCGTTTTGAAACTTCCTGGCAGATTAAAACTAAACGCCGGACCGAGAGTCGAACTCGGGACTTTTGCCTTTCGCGGGCAAGTGCTCTACCAACTGCTGAGCTACCCAAGTACTACACACGACACCCTCCCCCCCCCCCCCCCCCCCATCCCCCAGGCTGTGGCTAAGCCATGTTTCCGGAATATCCTTTCTTCCAGCAGTGCTAGTTCTGTAGGTTTCCCAGAAGAGCTTCTGTGAAGTCTGGAAGGTAGGATGCGAGGTATTGGCAGAATTGAAGATATGAGGGCGGATCGTGAGTCGTGCTTTGGTAGCTCAGATGGTAGAGCGCTTACCGCGAAAAGTTTGAGTCTCGGTCCGGCACTCAGTTTTAATCTGCCAGGAAGTTTCATATCAGCGCTCACTACGCTGCAGAGCGAAAATCTCATTCATTTCCGTTTTATCTCGCACAACACTGAGTCTTTGTCTTTCTCTATTGACAACACAATAGTCCCTGCCTCCTTATACACTGGCGGGTCCGTCTCGTGACATACAGTACTCAACTGTGCGTTACATAGCGGTTCTGGATACTTTTTATCATACAGTGTATATCCCTGCACCGAATCATGTTTCTTCGGAAAGGAACAGTAACAATTATGAAAGTCATTGTGATTGATTCGTGTTGATGTATAATCGTGGTTTAATAAGGAATCAAGAGCAACATTTGTTTATCGAAATATTCACATGCGTATCGCAAATACAGTGCACGCTCTTCAAAGCAAGTGTTGTCTGGTATAATCCCATTGCGATAAGCGCATGAATGTATTGATAAATAAACATTTATTTCAGCTCGATCCCTTGTCGTATTTCGAATCTCGATTATACCTCTCTTAGAATGCATTACAGTAATTATCATTATTATTATTCTTCCTTCCCGAAGAAACGTGATTTGTCGCATCCATGCAATTGACGGAACATTATAAAAAAGGGGGAATTTAGAAACTCCATTTTTGAAAACGCTTGTGGATTGAAACATGCATTACATCCAAGTGTGGACTAAAGTCGTGTGAGAGATGAGCTAAGTCGACGTGTGCTTCCCTTGACAGTGAATAAATGCCACATCTAAAGATCCGGCGTAAGACTTCATTTACTCTCTCTGCCGTGATTTGTGTCTGGTATTAGTTTGTTTATAGTGAAAAATAACAAATTGCACCGTGTTTCGGCGTTCACGTTAATCTACAGCTTCTCTGTAATTGCTCATACAGTCAGTTCAGTTCGGAGGAAGCTACCTTCGAAAGCACCATCCCTTTAAAGCACAGTTATGTTCAAACTAACGTTTGGTTTGAGAATGGAATAACTGTATGTATAAACAAAAAACAACTCGAAAAACTTTCTTAACCACCTAAGTATCAGCATATCTGTGTGGGACTAAATTCAGAGCGATGAGGGAGTGAAAAAATAAGTCATATGAAATTGAAACGTAGTTTTACTGTTATATAAAGACAAAACAATGAAATACGAAAAAAGGGCAGTTTTTTTTCAAAAAAATCGAATCTACGAAATAAAACTTACCTCCTCAGTATGACTCGCCACTTTGTCACTGTAGCCCGTGCACTGTTAACAGAAGCCGGCCGAAGTGGCCGTGCGGTTAAAGGCGCTGCAGTCTGGAACCGCAAGACCGCTACGGTCGCAGGTTCGAATCCTGCCTCGGGCATGGATGTTTGTGATGTCCTTAGGTTAGTTAGGTTTAACTAGTTCTAAGTTCTAGGGGACTAATGACCTCAGCAGTTGAGTCCCATAGTGCTCAGAGCCATTTTTGAACTGTTAACAGACGTGGGTCCTCGCTGCGTGCTGTGCGCAAACTGGTCAAGGCGTCGCTGCTGAGGTCATCCAGTGTGCGAGAAGGACTGCAAGTCTGTAAGGCGACTATATCTTCGGTAACCTCCGGTGTAACCTCACATTTTTTTACAAACTGACAATAAAATTAAAACTTTTATGTACGGCAATGAATAAATAAAAAGGGGACCCATTTTTTTGTAGCAGCTTGATGAGAGAAAAAAATACTAGTACGGGAAAGGGAATCTTTTGGATAAGCACTACAGTCATCCGGAAATCACCGGAACAATGTGGTCCCGTCGGTGAAAAGCGTAGCGTATGAGATAGGGACGTTAAACCACTGAAGGGGCGCCGAGTTAGCGTCACAACACTGACAGAGAGGTAGTACGTCCAAAATGGTGGACATAAGAGTGAATGACGACAAATTATATTGGAGTGATGTAGAAATATTGAGAAAATTAACTTTCGAAAGAGTACTGAGGGTTTAAGATAGGTCCCACTATTGAATAAGAAAATCATAGAATAAGTTTTTTGTTTAACAAAATGCTGAACGTAATGAAAAATACGATGCAATCAAATGTAATATTTTATGGTAACAGCTGTAAAGTGGAAATAACAAGCTATAGCACAAAACGAAAAATTTTAGGTGTCTTACTTCATTTAATCATTTATCTACGAATCAACGGCAAGAGAAGATCGACGCATTTAAGTTTAACTCGGCATCATCTTAAAAGTAACACAGAGCATGTTATACGCGTGTGTAGCAGAATACTTCTTCAAAGCAAAAGACGCATCAGAACACTGTTTTTAAAGCTAAAGACTCGCGAATTTCAATGAGCAACATTAAAAGTTTGAATGTCACATTCTCTCACCAACATTTTATTCCGGTGAGATTACATCATATGAACAGACAAAAAATCCGTTGCGCAAATAAACATTTAAAAATGGACACTTCAGAGTTCAAAAACACAAAAATTCACTACATGGCATGTTATAAGTTTATGCTGGAACCGAGAATATTCAGTCGTATTCACATCGGCAGATGCCATCTCAACAATATAGCATATGTTGGAAACAATGAAGGTCAAATGCAGACGAGTCATTAGTAAATAAAATCTGATACAACAATACAAACATGTGTTGAACCAATGACACAAGATATTCTATAAGATGTGTGTCATTAGGTTTATTGTTTTCATGGAATAGCTGTTTTATATTGGAAAAAAGATACTTCTCCCTCCTCTTTCTTGTAAACACAGCAGGTTTAAAGAAATTTCGCGTTTGTAAATAAAGAACACATATACCGATGAAATTCACGAAAAAATTTACGCATGGCATTCCGGGTATGATATCTGGTCACTAGCATCAATCACGTTCATAAAAATGGTTCAAATGGCTCTGAGCACAGTGGGACTTAACATCTGAGGTCATCAGTCCCCTCGAACTTAGAACTACTTAAACCTAACTAACCTAAGGACATCACACACATCCATGCCCGAGGCAGGATTCGAATCTGCGACCGTAGCGGTCACGCGGTTCCGGACTGAAGCGCCTAGAACCGCTCGGCCACAACGGCCGGGACTTCATAAAACGTTAACTGTCTAGTGCCACACTTGGGGCACTCATCGTGCAAACTGAGTGTGCAGTATCCCATGAATTCTATAGCAGTTGTTTCAGTAAGTAACGTTTTTGTAGTACTTTGAGTGAATTCATTGTTGAAGACCTGGTTTGACGCAACGGTCTCGTTCTAGCGAAGTACTGAGTCCTTCTAGGTAGATGATGAAGAGTCCTGACTTATTATGCATGTAGGATGAGTAAACGTGGATGTTACGAGGAGTGTCCCCATTTAAAAGAAACGATTGCGCATTGATGCACCTAATAATGAGACATGATGGAGTACAAATTAATAAAAAATAATTCGACTTTTACGGTTTTTTTTTTAGAACGGAAGGAATTGTTAAAGTTGAACTGCTGCTTAAGCAACTGATGCTGTTATAGCTGTCACTTGACAATACCACAATAGATGCAATCGGTAGTGCAAATGAAACATATATAGCAATGGCCCAGGTGGAATATTTTGCCATTTCTAAAATACTACATTACTGCGGACGCAAGCAAACAAAAAAGACCAGCGAAGCTGCGTCCACACCGAAGCTTGCAACAAGTTTAAACAATGTTTCCAATATATTTCCGGCAACTACTGCTGAACGATGCTTGCAGCATGTCTGAAAAACTGAAACAGTTGGAAAGTTGAAACTGATGTCATTTCGCGAGGCAGAAGAATGCCCGTGGAATGTAAGGAATTCCACCTACAAGACTGTAAGCTAAAAACAGGGCTCTTTGATAAGAACTGCTGCTGTATTTAATACCATCAGCAGCCTAATTGGGAAGTATAAGTCAGAAACCACTCAGAACTGTTCAGTCCTTCAACAAGTGCTCCACATTTTGCGCGTACTATGTCAGGGGTAGCTTGCTACAACATGCGGAATAAATATGCAAGGTTCTGATATGAATCTCAAGTTACTAAACAAACAAAGAGGAAGAGCAAGTCTTAGGTTGACTGGAATTGATTTCCTGAAATTTGTGTCGTTCCTGACATATATGAGTCTATCGTATTCGCCAACAGCCACTTGTTAAATATATCTAATTCTGTATTGTGTCCCTTTCTTACGTCCGACAATATGCTGTTGATAGACATATCCACTAAGGTGACAAAAGTAATGGGATGGCGATATTCACATATACAATGGCGGTAATATAAAAGTATAAAAGGGCCAAGCATTGGCGGAACTTTTATTTGTACTCAGGCGATTCATGTGAAAAGATTCCGACGTGATATGGCCGCAAACCGGGAATTAACAGACATCGAACGCGCATTGGCAGTCGGAGCTAAATGCATGGGACATTCCATTTCGCAAATCGTTAGGGAAGTCAATATTCCGAGCTCGACAGTGTCAATAATGTGCTGAGAATATCCAATTTCAGGCATTATATCTCAGCACGGTCACCGCAGTGGCCGATGGTCTTCACTTAACGACTGACAGCAACGGCATTTGCATAGCATTGTCAATGATAACAGACAAGCAACCGCAGAAATCAGTCTGGGACGTTCGACGAACGTATCTGTTAGGACAGTGAGGTGAAATTTGGCGTTAACGGCTATGGCAGCAGACTATCGACGCGCGAGCCATTGCTAACACGTGATAACGCCTGCAGCGCCTCTTCTGGTCTCGTCACCATATCGGTTGGACCCTCCACGACTGGAAAACCGTGGCCTGGTGAGATGAGTACTGATTTCAGTTGGTAGGAGCTGATGGTAGGATTGTAATGTGGCGCAGAGCCAACGAAGCCATGGATCCAAGTTCATAACAAGGCACTGTGAAAGCTGGTGGTGGCTCCATAATGGTGTACGCTGTGTTTAGATAGAATGGAGTGTGTCCACTGGTCCGGCTGAACCGACCATTGACGGAAAACAGTAATGTACGGGTACTTGCAGACCATTTGCAGCTATTCATGGACTTCATGTGCCAAAACAACGATGGAATTTTTATGGATGCGTCATGTCACCGAGCCGCAATTGTTCGCGAATTATTTGAAGAACATTCTGGTCGATTGGAGCGAATAATATGGCCACCCATATCCCATCGAACATTTATGGGAGACAATAGAGATGTCGTCCGTGCACCGGCAACACCTTCGCAATTACGGACGGCTATAGAGGCAGCGTGGCTCAGTATCCTTGCAGGAGACTTCCAAAGACTTGTTGAGTCTGTGCCACGTCGAGCTGCTGCGCTACGCCGAGCAAAGGAGGTCCGGCACGATATTGAGAGGTACCCCATTACTTTCGTTACCAGAGTGTATATTTGACGTGTGGCTAGTGGCTACTACGTTTCTGAAGATGCTCAGGTCTTTCGAGTGAAACGTGTCAAATAAAGGCAAGTCGTAGACGAATTTAGGCATCCAAACAATTTTATGTATCGATATACTCTGCAAATCATTGTAAAATGTATAGCAGAGAAAAGTTCCTATTGTACCACTTATTAGGGTGTTTCCTATTTCATTCACTTCTGGAACTCGGGAAGAATAACTGCTTAAACGCCTCTTCGCATGCTGTAATTGTTATAATCTTGTCTTCGCGATCCCTCTGTTAGAGGTACGTACGGATTTATAGTATATTTCTACATTCCTCACGTAACGTAGGATCAAGAAAATATTTAAGAAGGCTTTCCACAGAATAGTTTGCCACTGTATTCAAGCGCCTGGAACTTCAGTTTTTCTGCGTCGTCTTTATTTTTATTTACACGTCAAGGACGAAATTGAGAAGCAAATCTCCAAGGCCATGGAACGTGTCAGTACATGAAAGTAATAACAGATAAAAATAAAATGTTTATGAACCCGAAAAAAGTCAGTTCATAACTTTAAGTAAACGTAATCAACAATACAACAAGAATCAGCGTAATGTTTTAAGGAACTCCTCGACAGAATAGAAGGAGTGACCATGAAGAAACTCTTCAGTTTCGATTTGAAAATGCGTGGATTTCTGCTAAGATTTTTGAATTCGAGTGGTAGCTTATTGAAAATGGATGCAGCAGAATACTGCACTCCTTTCTGCATGAGGGTTAAGGAAGTCCGATGCAAATGCAGGTTGGATTTCTGCCGCGTATTCACTGAGTGAAAGCTGCTTATTCTTGACAATAAGCTAATATGGTTAACAAGAAATGACAGTAAGGAATATATATATATTGAGAGGCCAATGTCAAAATACCCAGACTCGTGAACAGGGGTCGACAAGGGGTTCGTGAACTTACGCCACTTATTGCCCGAACCACCAGTTTCTGAGCCAAAAATATACTTTCGGAATGGGAAGAGTTACCCCAAAATATAATACTATAGGACATAAGAGAATGAAAATAAGCAAAGTCGTGTCGAACGATCACTCACTTCAGATACCGTTCGAATAGTAAAAATGGCAGCATTTTAAGTCTTTGGACAAGATCCTGAACGTGAACTTTCCATGACAATCTAGTATCTATCTGAAAACCTAGAAATTTGAACTGTTCAGTTTCACTAATGATATGCCCATTCTGTGAAATTAAAACGTCAGGTTCTTTGACTTGTGTGTTAGAAACTGTAAAAACTGAGTCTTACTGTCATTCAGCGTTAGTTCATTATCTACAAGCCATGCGCTTAGGTCATGAACTGCACTATTTGAAACCGAGCCAATGTTGCACACAACATCCTTTACTACCAAGTTAGTGTCATCAGCAAACAGAAATATTTTACAGTTACCTGTAATACTAGAGGGCAGGAATGGCCCCAACACTGATCCCTGGGGCACCCCCCACGTGACAGTACCCCACTCAGACCCCACATCACAGCCGTTATCAACATTGTGAATAATGACCATTTGCTGCCTGTTGCTGAAGTAAGAGGTGAACCAATTGTGAGCTACTCCCCGTATTCCCTAATGGTCCAAATTCTGGAGCAATATTTTGTGAACAACACAATCAAATGCCTTAAATTAAAAAAAAAAAAAATATGCCAAGCGTTCGAATCCTTTTGTTTAGCCCATTCAGTACCTCACAGAGAAAAGAGAATACAGCATTTTCAGTTGTTAATCGACTTATAAAGCCGAAGTGTACATTTGATAGCAAATCGTGTGGAATAAACTGTTCAATTATCCTTACATACACAGCCTTTCCAATAACTTTTGCAAACACTGATGGCATAGAAATAGGTCTAAAATTATCTACATTATCCCTTTCTCCCTTTTTATAAAGCGGCTTTACTACTGCGTACTTTAATCGCTCAGGAAACTGACCATAAATAAAGAAAAAATTACAAATATGGCTAAATACAGGGCTAACATGTGCAGCACAGTACTTTAATATCCATGAGAGTCCTTAGTCTTCAGTGATTTAATTATTGACTGAATCTCCCGCTTGTCTGTATCACAGAGGAGTATTTCAGACATCAATCTCGGAAAAGCCAAGAAAGTTATATGATTTCCTGTACAAACTAAATTTTTATCTAATTCACCAGCAATGCTCAGAAAATGATTGTTAAATACTGTATATATATCTGATTTCAGAAATATTTTTACTGCGAACTGACTTTATATCGTTGCCCTTGTGCTGCTGACCACACACTTCTTTCACAACTGACCATATGGTTTTAATTTTGTCCTGTGAATTAGCGATTCAATTTGCATGCTACATACTCTTTGCATTCCTAGTAGCGTTTTTAAGCACCATACAGCACTGTCCGTAATGGGCCACTGTAGCTTGATTGTGACTACTTCTAACACTTTTATATAATTCCCGATTTGTTCTACATGATATCCCTATCCCACTAGTCAGCCACGCGGGCTGCTTATTACTGCTAGTACCCCGTTGGAAAGCAACTCTGAAGGGGCATGAGAAATGTGTTAAGGAAAGCATTATATTCATCATCTATGTTATCGACTTTATAAACATCCTGCATTCTTGTTCCTTGACAAGGTTTAAAAAACTCTCTATTGCTGTTGGATTAACTTTCTTGCATAGTTTGCAATTATATGTGACATTTGAGCACAAAAGCCTTTTAGTGTTAACATTCATTGCGTCGCAGTTTATTCTCGCCAATTCTCCCATAGTATGTTCACACCCACCAACGACGACTACGCCTCTCTCCTGTTTTGCCTCAATTTTTGAGCATTAAGAGTGCAGAACCACAGTTCTTTCATGACGAGCCTAGCCTATCACAGCATAGCCGACGATGCAGACACACTACGGGAATGAAAGATACAGACC
The DNA here is from genome assembly GCF_023864345.2 of Schistocerca serialis cubense. Taxonomy (NCBI): domain Eukaryota; kingdom Metazoa; phylum Arthropoda; class Insecta; order Orthoptera; family Acrididae; genus Schistocerca; species Schistocerca serialis. The sequence goes on along the minus strand of NC_064643.1, from coordinate 119,512,039 downwards.
TAGCGAATACACCGCGAGAAATGTTTCCCGCCAGTACAGATCGAGACCTTTAAGAAGAAACACGTTTGCAAATAAACCACGCTTCCAGTGGCAGCACGGACGTGGCTTGAAACACGCCCGCGGGACGTGGCAGGGAAGGGGAGCTCTGGGTGCCGGGTAGCCGGTGCTGACGGCACGGAAGCGCACACCTCGGCCACGCGAGGCTCGGCGAGGCGAGGCGAGGCGCTGTGCAGTTCTCCTTTAGCCGGGAGGCCTTGAAACTTTCCACGGAAGCCGGCGCGGCTATCTGCGCGGTCCTCCGTGGTAAAAACGCGGGCGCCTCAGTAACATAACACACAGAGTGATACAAAGTGGCGGAGCGGAGCGCGGGGTCAGGCACGAGGCGGGCAGCGCGTGCGCGGGTCGCGGGTTCACGGCCGGGCGACAGCAACCGGCACCCGGCAGCCGCTTCAGCGCCAGCTGGCCGCGGGAGGCGCCGCGCTGCCCCGTCCTCCAGCAGGTGCTGCCTGCACCCAGTAACGCGTACCACACCATCTGCCACGACTTGGCGAAAATCATTCGGGACATCATTTCAAACCAATTCAATACGCATTTCAAAAGCCACGTGCCATTCACTGTGTTCTGGTTGAGTAACGCGACGAAAAAGAAGACAGCAAACGGAAATAATAAATAATAAAGATACTGTTTACAAATCTATTCCCTTAACTATACAGGGTGGTCCATTGATAGTGACCGGGCCAAATATCTCACGAAATAAGCTTCAAACGAAAAAACTACAAAGCACGAAACTTGTCTCGCTTGAAGGGCGCTATGGTTGGCCCGCTAGATGGCACTGCCATAGGTAAAACGGATATCAACTGCGTTTTTTAAAATAGGAACCCCCATTTTTTATTACATGTTCGTGTAGTACGTAAAGAAATATGAATGTTTTAGTTGGACAACTTTTTTCGCTTTGTGATAGATGGCGCTGTAATAGTCACAAACGTATAAGTACGTGGTATCAACGTAACATTCCGCCAGTGCGGACAGTATTTGCTTCGTGATACATTTCGCGTGTTAAAATGGACCGTTTACCAATTGCGGAAAAGGTCGATATTGTGTTGACGTATGGCTATTGTGATCAAAGTGACCCAAAAGGCGTGTGCTATGTATGCTGCTCGGTATCCTGGACGACATCATCCAAGTGTCCGGACTGTTCGTCGGATAGTTACGTTACTTAAGGAAACAGGAAATGTTCAGCCACATGTGAAACGTCAACCACGACCTGCAACAAATGATGACGCCCAAGTAGGTGTTTTAGCTGCTGTCGCGGCTAATCCGCACGTCAGTAGCAGACAAATTGCGCGAGAGTCGGGAATCTCAAAAACGTCGGTGTTGAGAATGCTACATCAACATCGATTGCACCCGTACCATATTTCTATGCACCAGGAATTGCATGGCGATGACTGTTCTGCCACTGGCCACAAGAGAAATTACGGGACGATGACAGATTTTTTGCACGCGTTATATTTAGCGACGAAGTGTCATTCACCAACAGCGCTAACGTAAACCGGCATAGTATGCACTACTGGGCAACAGAAAATCCACGATGGCTGCGACAAGTGGAACATCAGCGACATTATGGGAGGAAGGATAATTGGCCCCCATTTTATCGATGGCAGTCTAAATAGTGGAATGTATGCTCATTTCATACGTATTGTTCTACCGATGTTACTACAAGATGTTTCACCGCATGACAGAATGGCGATGTACTTCCAACGTGATGGATGTCCCGCACATAGCTCGCGTGCGGTTTAAGCAGTATTGAATAGCATATTTCATGACAGGTGGATTGGTCGTCGAAGCACCACACCATGGCCCGCACGTTCACCGGATCTGACGTCCCCAGATTTCTTTCTGTGGGGAAAACAGAAGGATATTTGCTATCGTGATCCACCGACAACGCCCGACAACATGCGTCAGCACGTTGTCCATGCGTGTGCGGACATTACGGAAGGCGAACTACTCGCTGTTGAGAGGAATGTCGTTACACGTATTGCCAAATGCATTGAGGTTGACGGACATCATGTTGAGCATTTATTGTATTAATGTGGTATTTACACCTAATCACGCTGTAACAGCATGCTTTCTCACAAATGATAAGTTCACAAAGGTACATGTATCACATTGGAACAACCGAAATAAAATGTTCAAAAGTACCTACGTTCTGTATTTTAATTTAAAAAACGTACCTGTTACCGACTGTTCGTATAAAATTGTGAGCCATATGTTTGTAACTATTACAGCGCCATCTATCACAAAGCGAAAAAAGTGGTCCAACTAAAACATTCATATTTCTTTACTTACCTCACGAATATGTAATAAAAAATGGGGGTTCCTATTTAAAAAAAACGCAGTTGATATCCGTTTGACCTATGGCAGCGCCATCTAGCGGGCCAACCATAGCGCCCTTCAAGCGAGACAAGTTTCGTTCTTTGTAGTTTTTTCGTTTGATGCTTATTTCGTGAGATATTTGGCCCGTTCACTATCAATGGACCACCCTGTATACACTTAACCCAAAGAAACCGATATAGGCATGCGTATCAAATAGAGAGATATGTAAACAGGCAGAATACCGCGCTGCGGTGTGCAACTCCTATATAAGACAACAAAAGTCTGGCCCAGTTGTTAGATCGGCTATTGCTGCTACAATGACAGGATACCAAGTTTGAATTGAGTTTGAACGTGATGCTACAGTACACATCTCCGAGGTAGATATGAAGTGGGGATTTTCCTGTACCACCATTTCACTAGTGTACCGTGAATATCAGGATCCGGGAAAAACATCAGACCTTCGACATCACTAGACTGGAAAAAGATCCTGCGAGAACGGGACCAACGACGACTGAAGAGAATCGTTCAACGTAACAGAAGTGCAACCCTTCCGCTAATTGCTGCAGATTTCAATGCTGGGCCATAAACAAGTGTCAAATCATCGATATGGGCTATCGGAGAAGAAGGCCCACCCGTGTACCAATGATTGCACGACACAAGGCTTTACACCTCGCGTGGGCCCGTCAACACCGACACCGAACTGTTCATGACTGGAAACATGTTGCCTGTTCGGACGAGTCTCGTTTCAAATTGTACCTAGCGAATAGACGTGTACGGGTATGGAGACAACCTGATCAATCCATCAGCCCTACTAACGCTGTACTCAAAAGTTGCAGGATTGTTTTTCCTACTCGTCCGCATTAATTCACACTTTCTGCAATTAGTGCTAGCTGCCGTTCGTCAGACCAGTTAGCCATTTTGTCTAAGTCATCTTGTATATCCCTACAGTGGCTCAACGACTACACCACAGCGTCAACAGCAAACAGCCGCAAATTGTTCAAAATTCAAATGGCTCTGAGCACTATGGGACTCAACATCTGAGGTCATCAGTCCCCTAGAACTTAGAACTACTTAAACCTAACTAACCTAAGGAAATCAGACACATCCATGACGGAGGCAGGATTCGAACCTGCGTCCGTAACGGTCGCGCGGTTCCAGACTGAAGCGCCTAGAACCGTTCGGCCACACCGGCCGAGCACTGGTGTGTTACCTGACATCACAGCGGACGTTATTGGACATCTCAAAAATACGCCAAAATAAAACAAATAGAAACTATACATCGCTGGCCGCTGTGTCGAGCGGTTCTAGGCGCTTCAGTCCAGAAGCACGCTGCTGCCACGGTCGCAGGTTCGAATCCTGCCTCAGGTGTGGATGTGTGTGTTGTCCTTAGGTTAGGTTTAAGTAGTTCTACGTCTAGGGGACTGATGACCTCAGATGTTAAGTCCCATAGTGCTTAGAGCCATTTGAACCATTTTTTGAAACTATGCATCATATGAACTACTAATTTTGTCTGAATAAGTTATCCAATTTACTTTAATAAAAATTGACGGCTTATTTACGTAGACAGCTTGCGAAACAAAGTAGACTACGAAAAGTGTTTCACACACGGGTAAAGTATACTGTTTACTGAAACGTACTTTGTATAATAAGAAAATAACTTCCAAACGGAATGTAAGATATTTTACCTGATTAACTATGAAATGATATTGTTCTGCATGTTGTAGTGGTACTTGAATTACGTAACCATTATGGTACCTCACCTGAACCTCTCGATACCAGTAATATTCTACTGTATTTCTGTTAACTACCTAACATATTTCTAAGACAACATTCAGATTTGATTTCACTTTTGATACATTGATATGTTTATATTGCAATTATATTATTCTTATGTGTATTCTTCCTTTTGTCACTATGATCTTTGACGTACTTGTAACTATGATTTTTGGGCGCGTAAGCGATTGTTAGTTAGTTGCTAACTTGTTAGAGAGTCGGACGTTGAGAAAGTCAAGTCACGGACGTCATGTTGGAAAGACGAATATTGTCGTCAGCTTAAAAAATGTGAACTTTAACAGTGTCTGTGAGGAAGATGTTTTCAAGTATGTTTTGTATTGTGAAGTGATGTTTTGTGTTTACGTGATATTGCAATTAAAAGGAAGTGTAACTTAAATTCGGAGTGCTGATTGCTTTTTTTACATCACCATTGTCCTGCAAAAGTGTAATCTCCGAGAATGATTTGTGAAGCGCATCTACAACACTATTGAATATAGCAGAATAAAAGCTAGGCCTCTTTGCCTCCGAGCTTGGAATCATAACCACCTAGATTTTCAGCGATTGAGCCATGATTTTACGACGAGACCAGCGAGGGAAACACAAAAAGATGAGTTCCTAGTTTTTTCATTATTACATGAAATGACTATTAACTGTGCTCTAATGACACCTGCCACATAATATGACTGTTGTTGCCCGAAAATGCAGTATTTAGCAGCGTGAGCAACACCACAATCGCAGAATGTACAGCGTAACTCTACGACTATGGCTTTGAACTATTCTTGCATTTACCTCGGTACAGAAAGTTCTCTCAAAAGTGGTGCATAGCAAGCGGCGCCGGAGCAAAGCTAAATTAAAATGATAAACTGGAAATAACATTCAAAAGTGTGCCTACCACCGTGTGCAGTGCCGACACACGCAACATACTCTCATCATCATGTTACTCAGCTATTTTCAACAAGTCTTTATTTTATCTTTAGCAACTGAATTTCAGATAAAGAATTCCTGACCATGTTTTCCGCATCTTACCTTACATGGCCTACTAAATTTCTTCTTTTTGTGAAGTGTCCAGATTTACATTTCTGAAAATTTAATGCGAGTTGACAGTCTTTGCAGCATTATGAAACTTTGGAACTTATCAAATTCTAACTGAATATTTGTGCATCTTTTTTCAGACTTCATTATAACTGCATCGTCTGAGAAGAACTTGATGTTATTATTAATATACAACGTGATCAACAAGAGCCAAAACGCACCTCCGTGGGGCAGGCCGAATGTTATTTCTACATCTGACGACCATTCTCCATCGAAGATAAGATGTTGCGTTCTTCCTACCAATGAATACTCTACCCAGCCATAAATACTGTATCTACCTGACTGCCATGTGAGAAGAACGCGAGTTGAGTTTCACACGACCTGTATTTTCCTATTCCTTGCTGATTGGTGAAGGAGTTCTTCATGACGACCTACAGACTTTCGGAAAAAAATTATCATCATTTCATGGATGAATTTGCGGTGCACTCAGCCTCGTGATGCCAATTGAGGAGCTACTCGACCGAATAGTAGCGTCTTCGGTCAAGAATACCATCATAACGACCGGGAGAGCGGTGTGCTGACCTCACGCCCCTCCTATCCGCATCCTCCTCTGAGGATGACGCGGCGGTCGGATGGTCCCGGTAGGCTACTCGTGGCCTGAAGACGGAGTGCTTTTTTTTTTCATGGATGAATGTGGAAATTATAGGACGATTACTTACACAGTTCACACTAGTAGTCAGCTTACTATAAGGATATGTAACGCAATAGGAAAAACATTTAAAGATTGACTGGACGAAGGTGAGTTTGGTTTTCAGATGAAAAGGTACAAGGAAAACCGTTTTCACATTGTGCTTACTAATGGAAGGCAAGTTAAAGAAAAATAACGATATCTTCCCAGCATTTGTGGGCTGGAGCAATGTCTTCGACAGTGTACGCAGGAACATAGCTTTTACAATACTAAGACAGAGATGGAGAATGATTACAATATCTACAAAACTCAACGGGAGTACCTGTATGGATGTTAAATATGGAGGAAACTGGAGGCATCTGATACGTGGCCATGTCGAAGAATTTTAAAATTAGATGAACAGATGAAGTACGGAAAGAAGAAGTACGAGAAAGAATACGCGAAGAACGAAGTCTGTAGAAGACGCTCGTCAGAGGAAGGAACAAGTTGATGGAGCCTCTCCTATGGCACACAGGAATAGGTAACTGTTTGCTGGAGGGAGCAGCAAAGGGGAAAAATAGTAGAGATGAACAAAGACATTAGTACACAAAACACATTGTAGTATATGTTGGGCTAGTAGTGACGTGGGGTTGAAAAAGAAATGGAAAAGGTATAGGGTGGCATAACACTTGTAACAAAACTGGTGATTTAACAAAAACTGAGGGCCATACTAACGCAACAAAGTCTTGCCCCCCCCCCCCACCCTCCTCCAACAAGCAAATGGCCGATTTTCAGTAAATAACACCATATCGAACCCCCTCGAAACTATAACATGCCAAACTACTATGTAATTCCTTTTAGGTTTTACATAGAAGGTGCTGCAGAAGCAATTCATTCCTTTGATCATATAAATCGAAAGTTTATTCACGTGTTCCAGATGGCACCCATGACAGGAAAATAGTAGGAGTCAATTCTATTAACAGGAAGGGTAAAGAAAACGATCGCGTAGAAATATAGGTCAATATCATCAAATTTGTTACGTACAGGATCCTAGAGGCCATTTCCTTGAGACAATCAGTATTGGTCTGACGTTAAAATTCGTATGAAACAAGGCACAAGTTTTCGTAAAACGGCACCCCAGGGGAACAGACTCTGCATTTCTGAACCACGTCGTTAACTGGTAACAAAGATACTATCACAGGGAATGTCTCAAATATGCTTTCTTCGAAGAATTTGTGGCTCATAGACCCCAGTACTGATTACTACAAAATGAATGTCCCCTGAAACTTAATTTCTCATTACACACAAAAACCAAATCAGATACCACTGCCACATCTTTCGCCGACGCTGCTGTTGTAACATCTCTGGATGACTGCAAGGAATTGGAGAACAGTGTCTTACACTATGTGTACTGATTGCCTTGTTACAGCCGTGTAAAGTGTGCAACAGAAATGGCGCATTCAAGCGTCACAGCCCGTTTCCTTCCGTATTAGCACTACAGAAATGTCTCAAACAAAATTTGGGTCGTGCATGTTTTCGCTACGAAACAGACGTCAACGGAAGTTTGGTATAATGGTAGTTTATGGCCTTGGGTAGAGTTTTGCTTTAGAACAGTGGTTGAAAGTTCGATTCTACGTCTAGGTGTAATTCCTTTTATTTTCAATTTTAGATACAGTATCTGGCTTCTTAATTGTTATACATCAATTACAGTATGTCTTACGCAAAACACGTGATATTGTGTAAAACTGACACTGTGATGAAGGTTGTTGTTGTTGTTGTGGTCTTCAGTCCTGAGACTGGTTTGATGCAGCTCTCCATGCTACTCTATCCTGTGCAAGCTTCTTCCTCTCCCAGTACCTACTACAAGCTACGCCTTTCTGAATCTGCTTAGTGTATTCATCTCTTGGTCTCCCTCTACGATTTTTACCCTCCACGCTGCCCTCCAATACTAAATTGGCGATCCCTGGATGCCTCAGAACATGTCCTACCAACCGATCCCTTCTTCTACTCAAGTTGTGCCACAAACTCCTCTCCTCCCCAATTCTATTCAGTACCTCCTCATTAGTTACGTGATCTACCCATCTAATATTCAGCATTCTTCTGCAGCACCACATTTCGAAAGCTTCTATTCTCTTCTTGTCCAAACTATTTATCGTCAATGTTTCACTTCCATACATGGCTACACTCCATACAAATACGACTTCCTTACACTTAAATCTACACTCGATGTTAACAAATTTCTCTTCTTCAGAAAGGCTTTCCTTGCCATTGCCAGTTTCCTTTTTATATCCTCTTTACTTCGACCATCACCAGTTATTTTGCTCCCCAAGCAGCGAAACTCCTTTACTACTTTAAGTGTCTCATTTCCTAATCTAATACTCTCAGCATCACCCGATTCAATTCGACTACATTCCATTATCCGCGTTGTTCATCTTATATCCTCCTTTCAAGACTCTTCCAAGTCCTTTGCTGTCTCTGACAGAATTACAATGTCATCGGCAAACCTCAAAAGTTTTATTTCTTCTCCATGGATTTTAATACCGACTCCGAATATTTATTTTGTTCCCTTTACTGCTTGAAGGTACAATCGTTTTCATTATTCCGCTTTTAAAGACGTATTTGCCTTGAAACATTTGCTCTGTTGTCTTCCATGCACTACATCCCTCCATATTTCCTCGTCAATCGTCGAAATTACTTCCCTTTTCATTTGTTATACGCCATCGGCCAAAGTGGCGTAAGAAAAGACTCTACGTCTCCCGTGCTTGATCTGTCACTGCTTCATTTACATTAGACAGTTCCCCTGTAACTATGCAAATAATGCAGCCACACTGAATGGAGATACCTGTCGTACATTTAATTGCAATCTTGTCAGATTCTCTTCTCTTCTCTTCTCTTCTCTTCTCTTCTCTTCTCTTCTCTTCTCTTCTCTTCTCTTCTCTTCTCTTCTCTTCCCCTTCCCCTTCCCCTTCCCTTTCCCTTCCCTTCCCTTCTCTTCTCTTCTCTTCTCTTCTCTTCTCTTCTCTTCTCTTCTCTTCTCTTCCATATAAGTAGAAATTCTAGTTACCTGCGCGTTTCGGTCTATAGTATGTATGGACTAATCTCAGGAATTGCTGTAGGGATTTTGATCTGGTTTTGACTAATAGACAAATACATTCACTAGGAAAGTTCGTGTATGTAATTTATAAATGTGCTCCAAGACGAAGGAAACGACGCACCCCGAAGGTATTTATCCGAATGGGAAGAAAATCGGTAGCTATGAAGTACATGTACATGAAAAAAATGATTACTAGTTCAGAAAAATTGAATGATTTATTAAAGATAAAGAGCTTCACAAATTGGGAAAGTCAGTAACACGTTGGTCCACCTCTCGCCATTATGCAAGCAGTTATTCGGATTGACACTCACTGATAGAGTTTTTGCGTGTCCTCATGAGTGATATAGTCCCAAATGCTGTCTAACTGATGCGTTAGATCGTGAAAATCCCGAGCTGGTTGGTGGGCCCTGCACACAAAGCTCGAAACTGGGGAGAGATCTGGCGACCTTGGTGACCGAGGTAGGCTTTAGCAAGAATCAACATATGCAACAGAAAGTCTCGCCGTGTGAAGGCGGGCACTATGTTGCTGAAACGTAAGCCCAGGATGACTTGGCATGATGGGCAACAAAACGGGGCGTAGAATATCGTCGATGTACTGTTGCATGGAAGGCTGCACCGATGACAAACAAAGAGGTCCTGCTATAAAAAGAAATAGCCCCCCGGACTGACACTCCTGGTTGTCAGGCCATACTGTGGGTTGGTATCCCACCGGTGTCCACAGCGTCTACAGACATGTCTTCGCTGTTCATCGTGGTTCCGTTTGAAGCAGGACTCATCAGTGATGACAATTATACTCCAGTCGATGAGATTCCAGGCCGAAAAAGTGTCTGTAGACTTCCTGGGCATTTGTTTAATCCCCACATGGTGAGAGTTTCTACTGCTTGTATTCTTGCTTGCCAAACCCTACCTTGTCCAGGAAGGCCTCTGCATCTCCCTCCAATTGAGAACGTCTGGACCTTTACGGGTAGTGTCCTCCAACCAGCTCTGGAGTTTCACGATCTAACGTGCCATGTCGACAGAACTTGGCATCATGACCCTCAGGAGAACATCCAACAACTCTTACCAGTCAATGCCAAGGCGAATCAGAGTGGACCAATACGTTACTGGCTTGCTCAGTTCCTGAAACTTTTTCACATGTATAAATCACTGTTTTTTTCTGAAATTATAATCATTGGTTTGTCTGTACATGTACTTGACATCTACTGATTTTCGTGTCATTCGGATAGTTCCTTGTCGGTGCGACGTTACTTTTTTTTATATCTTAGAGTGTATTCATGGAAAATGGCTGAACTATGACGACTCAAAGTCCGAAGTCACTTTTGAAAACGATGGAAATGCCATCTACTGTTACAGTCGCGGCAACTCCAGACAGCAGTGAAACTTGAGCAGAATCGAAGTCAGGAATAGTGGTCAAGTACATGCCTAAATACTGCTAGGTCGCGGTATCGAATGTCGGTCGGATCACATATTTCTTTTTGTGGACTGGCAAGACAGCCAATCCACTAGGACGGGAGGCCGAAGGGCACGCGTTTAAACTCACGCAGGCTGGCGTGAGGTCTGAAAAATGATAAGGAATTGAGACTAGCAAAAACGGTACGTAGCTTCTGGAATACTTAACTTTAATCCATAATTGGTGAACATCGGTCTGACGGTACATGCATCACAAGATAAATAGCAATTGATAATGGCGCCTTGCTAGGTCGTAGCACATGACGTAGCTGAAGGCTATTCTAACTATCGTCTCGGCAAATGAGAGCGTAATTTGTCAGTGAACCATCGCTAGCAAAGTCGGCTGTACAACTGGGCGAGTGCTAGGAAGTCTCTCTAGACCTGCCGTGTGGCGGCGCTCGGTCTGCAATCACCGACAGTGGCGACACGCGGGTCCGACGTATACTACCGGACCGCAGCCGATTTAGAGGCTACAACCTAGCAAGTGTGGTGTCTGGCGGTGACACCACATTCCTCCCCCGCAAATCGGAGTACGGTTGTGTTATAAGGCTTCCGCCCGCCGTGGGGAGGACCCCATGTTGACGTATGCGACGAGGTGGGGAGCCTAACAACAGGCGAGGCTGTGCCACCCGCACCCTGCCATTCGGTCCGAGGGGAGCTAGGAAACGCCTGAAAACCTAGTCCAGGGTGCACGCCAACATGCGGTGTATGCGCCCGTAGAGAGAGAGGAGGGGCCGAAGGATCGACCTCCATCGGGTCGGGGCACCCGAGGGGCGAAGACGACAGAAGGTCCTGAGCGGGCAAGAGGTCCATGGTGGAGGACAACTGGACACGGGAAGTGACCCAGGGAGGCGCCCGGCGGGTGCAGCGACGCATCCACTGCGGGCGTCGCCGGCGGGAGAACAGGCGGCGGCGGCGGTGGCGGCGGCGCGTCGCCATGGGGCAAAATGGAAGGCAGCGTCGGTAACACCTGGGGATGAGGCGAGCCAGTAGATGGGTCTCCAGGGCGCTGACCAGACGGCACCGTCGCTGAAAGCAGACGGCGAGCGGCAGATCCCATGCGACGACAGAGGCGCAGCTGATTGAGATGCCGACGCACCTCACCAGAGGCCCCCAAAACCAGATACATAGCGCGGCCGAGGCAGCGAAGAATGCGCCCTGCGAGCCAACGCCGTGAACCTCGATAGTTGCGATAGTAGACAACGTCGCCTGGGGCAAGAGCAGGTGTCTGCCACTGCACAGGAACCTGATGCGGCGGATGTAGCAAAGACATCAAGGTTCGATGAGGACGACCGTGGAGCAACTCAGCCGGCGAGCGACCATCTCGGGGCTGAGAGCGATACGAGGACAAAAAGAGCAATAACGCGTCCTCCCGAGAGTGCGACTCTTTCAACTTCAACATCTGTGACTTGAAAGTCCTGACCAAACGTTCAGCGGCACCGTTTGACTGTGGCGAAAACGGCGCGGACGTCAGATGTTGAATACCATTGGCCTTGCAGAGTGACTGAAATTCTGCGGACATGAATTGTGGGCCATTGTCGGAAACAATAGTCTGTGGAAGACCTTGAATGCAAAAGATAGCCGATAACGCTTGGATGGTGGCAGAAGACGTCGTGGAAGACATCCGGACAACAAAAGGAAACTTACTGAAGGAATCGACAACAACCAACCATCGAGCATTCCAGAATGGACCAGCAAAATCGATGTGTAAGCGTTGCCAAGGGGAAGTGGCTTTTGGCCATGCAAAGAATTTCCGCAGTGGTGCGGATTGTTGTTCGGCACACGCCATGCAAGAAGAGCACATATGTGTAATCGCAGCATCGATTCCGAACCAAGTACAGTGTCGACGAGCAAGTTGTTTCGTTTTCACTGTACCCCAATGTCCTTGGTGGAGAAGCCGTAAGACAGAGGACTGTAACGAACGTGGGACCACGACCCTGGACTGGTCATTATCAAAACGCAACACCAAAACACCACGTTGTACAAAAAGTCTCTCCTTGTGAGCAAAAAATTGGCGAACCAACGGATCCTCGATCCGTGACTTTGACAAGGGCCACTGCGTGGCAACAAAACGCAGAACGGAAGCAAGGACAGGGTCTGCAGCTGTGACTGTAGCTACATGACGAAAATCAATCGGAAACGATTCGACCACGTCATCGGTTTCCGCATCAATGAACATGCAAGCAAGTTCGGAGGAATCGAATGCTCTATCCTCAGCAACAGGCAAACGGGACAACGCATCGGCGTTTCCGTTCTTAGCAGTGGACCGATGCAAGATATCGTAGTGGTACTGCGAAAGGAAAATAGACCAGCGAATGAATTTCTGCGCTGTACGTGGAGGTACAGGCTTGTTCGGATGAAAAAGCGACGTCAAAGGTTTGTGGTCTGTGATGATGGTAAAGTGACGACCATACAAGAAATCATGAGACTTAGTAACACCAAATACGAGAGCCAAAGCTTCTTTCTTGATCTGTGAATAATTTCTTTGCGCAGACGAGAGCAATTTGGACGCAAAGGCAATAGGGCGATCGTGCGATCCATCTTTGTGCGCAAGCACCCCACCGATCCCGAAATCCGATGCATCCACCACCAACAAAAGGGGTTTCTGGGGATCGAATGGCGTAAGGCAAGTATTGGAAAGCAACGCCGATTTCAACTGGCGAAAGGCGCGTTCGCATTCCGTCGTCCAGACGAACGGAACACCTTTACGGCGTATGCGATGAAGCGGAGCTGAAATGGAAGAGGCGTGGCGCACATAGCGATGATAATAATTTATTTTTCCCAGCACACTCTGTAGCTGCTCCAAATTCTGCGGCGCAGGCAAGTCTTGTATGGCACGGAGGTGCTCTGGACTCGGATGTATGCCTTGGGCATTGAGTACATGTCCCAAATATGGTAAGTCACGAGCAAATAACACACATTCGTCCTTCCGCAATCGAAGACCATTTTGTCGAAAGACCTGAAATAATGTCCTGAGATTGGCTAAATGTTCTTCTTCCATCTTTCCGGAGATCACAATATCGTCCAGATAGTTTGCTGCAGTAGGGACCGACGCACAAACAGTTTGTAGATATTGCTAAAACAAGGCAGGGGCGGATGCACTCCCGAATGGCAATCGTTTGAATCGGTACAAACCAAGATGCGTGTTAACCACCAAGACGCGCTGGGATTCTTCGTCCACCGGTATTTGCAAGTACGCATCTGTGAAGTCCGAAAAAATATTTACCCGGGCACAGTTTGTCAAAAAGATCTTCCGGGTGGGGTAAAGGAAAAGTTGCAATCACTAGTTGTGGATTCACTGTTGCCTTGAAGTCCACACAAAGTTTCAATTTTCCAGAAGGTTTTTGCAAAATTACTAAGGATGATGCCCAGAGAGAAGCCTGCACACGTTCAATCACACCTTGTGATTCCGAATCGTGTAATGTTCTTGCGACCTCATCACGCAATGCGTGGGGAACATTGCGCACTCTGAAAAATTTCGGTTGCGCGTTTACTTTCAGTTCCAAATGTGCTTTATAGTTCTTAGCGCAACTAAGGCCCGGTGCAAAAGTGTCTGCAAACTCTTCAGATAAACGAGAAACACTGTCTGAAGGCACAGTATGGTTCACCGATTGGACCTGATTTACTATAGACAAGTTAAACAACTGAAATAAATCTAAACCAAACAAGATCACTGCAGAAGAAGAATGAAGGACGTACAATGACACAAGTTTTGTTTGTTCCTTTGTATGTTGCAAGAAGGCTGCACTATCCTAACACAGGGATTGCTTGTCCTGAATAAATACTGAGCTTAACATTTGCAGCACGCAATGGAGGTGTGCCCAGCTGCTTGTACGTGTCTTGATTGATCAAGGAAACTGCAGCTCCGGTATCGAGCTGGAATGGTTTCACGTTGCCATTAATGTCCAAGTCTACAAAAAGTTTATTGTCCTGCTGACGACAAGAGCGACTGTCTCCTGCAACGTGAACTAACACTGGTACAGAATCACTTGTGACTTGACGGGATTTCCGGCGATGTCGACGCCACTATGTGTGGGACGAACACAGTCACTGTTAGAGAGAGTGGCACTGGGGAGAGTGGAATGAATGACATGAATTTCCATGGGCGAAGGTTCACGAGCCTGAGTATTCGGGGTTCGATTCCCATTCCGGCGCGAAGCAAAGGGCCTGGAATGGTTGTGAGTGTCCAATCGGAGCTTTTTCTGGCAAACACTCAGAACATGTCCTCTTTTATTACAGAAAAAGCAAATAGCCTGGCGTGACGGGCAATTCTCACGCGAATGTCTAGTAGCACACCACAGGCATGATTTTAGCACTGCATTTGCTTGCTTGCGCGGCACACGTGGCTGAGAGCTTGGCAGCAGCTGCACGGACGGGCGTGAGGGCTGTTTACTGTTCCGTGCAGCGCGCCCGGCGGGCCGGTGAATGTGACACACGGCCGGTGAAGTTTCAAATGATTCCTGAGCAAAGTCAAGTGTGTCCTGCCAATCCAATATGTCCATCACTTGTTGAAGGGAGGGATTGACTAGTTTCAAAATCTGTTCCCGTATACGAACGTCAGAAACGTTCTGTGCAATTGTGCAATAGTATCTGAATAAGGGAGTCCACAATGACACTCAAAAGCACAATCCCTAGTAAGGCCTTTCAAGGTTGCAACCCACTCCCGATTAGTCTGACCTGCAGTACGTTTTGTACGAAAGAAGGTATATCATTTCGCAACTACATTGATTGATTCTTGGAAATATGCATCTAATGCAGGCAAAATTTCGTCATAGGACAGAGTTGCTACGTCGCGTCGGGGAAATAATTTCACTATCACACAGTGCGTCTGGACGCCTACAGACGCTAACAAAAAAGGCTGCCGCTCATTACCTTGAATTCTGTAGGCGGCGAGATGGAATCCAAATTGGCGTGACCACTCCGTCCAGCTTTCCAGGGCCGCATCAAAAGGACGATAAAGTGGTGCAACTGCGTGTTGTGGCTGCATGAGCGGTGAAGTGGCAGCTGCCACATCGTTTTGCATTGCACGGTGACCCTGGACGAGTTGTCCAAGTGCATCCAGTAAGGCCTGCGTCTGCCGGTTCTGCAAGCGATAAAATTCGGACAGTACATCTGGAGATTGTGGCAAAGCCATGACACAAGTAAGTTAGGGAAACAGCAAGACGAACGCAAAATCCTCGTCGTCAACTTTTGTGGACTGGCAAGACAGCCAGTCCACTAGGACGGGAGGCTGAAGGGCACGCGTTTAAACTCACGCAGGCTGGCGTGAGGTCTGAAAAATGATAAGGAATTGAGACTAGCAAAAACGGTACGTAGCTTCTGGAATACTTAACTTTAATCCATAATTGGTGAACATCGGTCTGATGG
This sequence comes from Schistocerca serialis cubense, assembly GCF_023864345.2. Taxonomy (NCBI): domain Eukaryota; kingdom Metazoa; phylum Arthropoda; class Insecta; order Orthoptera; family Acrididae; genus Schistocerca; species Schistocerca serialis. The sequence continues at coordinate 119,496,284 of NC_064643.1, read as the reverse complement.
TACATGCATCACAAGAAAAACAGCAATTGATAATGGCGCCTTGCTAGGTCGTAGCAAATGACGTAGCTGAAGGCTATGCCAACTATCATCTCGGCAAATGAGAGCGTAATTTGTCAGTGAATCAACGCTAGCAAAGTCGGTTGTACAACTGGGCGACTGCTAGAAAGTCTCTCTAGACCTGCCGTGTGGCGGCGCTCGGTCTGCAATCACTGACAGTGGCTACACGCGGGTCCGACGTATACCACCGGACCGCGGCCGATTTAAAGGCTACCAACTAGCAAGTGTGGTGTCTGGCAGTGACACCACATTTCTCACTTTCATTTAACGTGGGCTCCACCTCTTCATGATCCTCCACAAATGAAATGTGTTTCTGAATCAACATTAAGCTTAGGTCCCCTTTCCTGGTTAGATTACTGGCGAGGGAGATTTGGTGGAGTGACATCCAATTGAAAGACTTGAACGAGCACACTGAGCCACAGAAATTCTTACTGAATTAATATGTATATAAATACATTCTGCTTTTGTACACGCCATAAACCGAAGTTCCACGCCGCCTTTTTCTGCTTAGTAGGAAGGCTAATCTCACCAGTAGATTCACGAGGAAAGCTCGTGTATATAATTTGTAGATGTTTGGTGCAAATTGGCTTAACTATGACGAATTAGTCCGCCGCCTCATTTTTCTGTCAGTATGTGAAAGCTGCCTTAAGGTACTATTGTAGCAGTGTTGATACTAGCTGCGGACTAACGTGACCGCGATGCAGGCGTGTGAGCGTGCCTTTGATGCACGGCTGCATTGTTATCAGGGTGGTGTGGGGCAGTCCGCTCCAGGCGCTCATGGCTGAGGTACGCCGGCCCTGTGCTAAGCTCGGGCGGGTCGCTAGGATTTTGTACCAGGGGACGCTAGCGAAACTTTCGCACTTTTATAGTTTAAAATTACAAGTCGTTGACAACAGTAGTTGTGGGAATGAAAAGAAAACGTCTTGGCAAGTCAAACGAACGACGTTAAATGATAACCATGAATTTCTGATACATCTACATCTACGAGGGTCAGTCAAAAAGTAATGCCTCCTATTTTTTTTTCTACGTTTAATTGTCAGGAAATTTAAATGCAATAACATAGGTTGAAAACCACAACATTGAGGATCATTTTGTCATTTTTCAATGTAATCTCCGCCCATCTCTACAGTTTTGGTCCATCTTTGAACAAGGGCATGTATCCCAGCACGGTAAAAATCACAGCTCTGCTTCCTAAGCCATTGACGCACGGATGTTTTGACGGCCTCCTCATCTTCAAAATGAATCCCACGATGAGCTTCTTTTAGTGGCCCGAACAGATGGAAGTCTGATGGTGCCAGGTCAGGGCTGTATGGGGGATGAGGCAAAACTTCCCATCCAATTTTGACAATCTCGTCAGAGGTGTGACGACTGGTGTGTGGTCTTGCATTGTCATGCAAAAGAAGAACATCTGCCATTGATTTTGTTGGGCGAACTCGCTGAAGACGTGCTTTAAGTTTGTTGAGGGTTGTGACGTATTGAACAGAATTTATTGTGCATCCCTGCTCCAAAAAATCAACCAGAATCACACCCTCTGTATCCCAGAAAACTGTTGCCATAACTTTCCCTGCCGATCGCACAGTTTTGAATTTTTTCTTCCTCGGCGAGCTTGTGTGACGCCACTCCATTGACTGCCTCTTTGATTCGGGTTCAAAAAAATGCACCCATGTTTCGTCCCCGGTCACAATTTTTTTCAGAAACTCATCTCCCTCCAAACGGAAGCGCTGCAAGTGTTGGGAGGCTATTGTTTTCCTTGCCTCTTTATTCTGATCGGTTAACATTCTTGGAACCCACCGTGCACAAACTTTTGAGTACCCCAATTGTTTAATAATCGTGATCACACTGCCTTTACTAAGAGAAATAATGCGACACACTTCATCTGCAGTCACCCGACGGTCACCACGAATGATGTCATCAACTTGCTGAATGTTGTGTGGAGTCACTGCACTCACCGGCCTGCCGCTCCGCTTTTCGTCAGTCAACGGTGTTTGCCCTTCAGCTTCCTTACAACGACGAACCCATCGTCTAACAGTGCTGACATCCACTGTCACAACACCATACACCTTCTTCAGTCTTTCATGAATGCGTATGGGCGTTTCACCTTCTGCATTCAAGAATTCAATCACACAACGCTGTCTCAAACGAACATCGATGTCGGCCATCTTACAAACTTCTGCTGTGCTGCCACCTGTTGACACAGAAAGTTACTACTGCAGTGGATTGCAGAAGAAGGTTTGAGGAATGGCGCCAAATTCAAATTTTTCACTTAACTTAATTTCTTTAAGTAGAAAAAAAATGGGAGGCATTACTTTTTGACCGACCCTCGTACATACATACTCCGCAATCCACCATACGGTGCGTGGCGGAGGGTACCTCGTACCACAACTAGCATCTTCTCTCCCTGTTCCACTCCCAAACAGAATGAGGGAAAAATGACTGCCTATATGTCTCTGTACGAGCCCTAATCTCTCTTATCTTATCTTATCTTTGTGGTCTTTCCGCGAAATGTAAGTTGGCGGCAGTAAAATTGTACTGCAGTCAGCCTCAAATGCTGCTTCCCTAAATTTCCTCAGCAGCGATTCACGAAAAGAACGCCTCTTTTCCTCTAGAGACTCCCACCCGAGTTCCTGAAGCATTTTCGTAACACTCGCGTGATGATTAAACTTACCAGTAACAAATCTAGCAGCCCGCCTCTGAATTGCTTCTATGTCCTCCCTCAATCCGACCTGATAGGGATCCTAAACGCTCGAGCAGTACTCAAGAATAGGTCGTATTAGTGTTTTATAAGCGGTATCCTTTACAGATGAACCACATCTTCCCAAAATTCTACCAATGAACCGAAGACGACTATCCGCCTTCCCCACAACTGCCATTATATGCTTGTCCCACTTCATATCGCTCTGCAATGTTACGCCCAAATATTTAATCGACGTGACTGTGTGAAGCGCTACACTACTAATGGAGTATTCAAACATTACGGGATTCTTTGTCATTTACATTCATCTGTATTTAGAGTTAGCTGCCATTCTTTACACCAATCACAAATCCTGTCCAAGTCATCTTGTATCCTCCTACAGTCACTCAACGACGACACCTTCCCGTACACCAGAGCATCATCAGCAAACAGCCGCGCATTGCTATCCACCCTATCCAAAAGATCATTTATGTAGATAGAAAACAACAGCGGACCTACCACACGTCCCTGGGGCACTCCAGGTAATACCCTCACCTCCGATGAACACCCACCACCGAGTATACCTCCTCGTATACACATTTACAGGAACATAATTTTGAACAATACCTCAGCGTAAACGATATTTGAGGTAGGAGTGTAATCTTCGTGTGATTTTTGTTTTTCATCTTCTTTAAGGGACACAAAAATTTAGTTCATTCAGTTACCACTGAAAAGGCTACATAGAATTGCTGTGAGCAAAGACGAAATTTGTTAAATCTTTGAAGAGTTGGTCCGTGCGAGTTGTTTATAGTGTTCTCAAATGCACTTTCAATAGGCTACTGTCTTCTTGTGAACTGAAAAGGCGTGCTGGGATCAGATGTTGATAAGTTTATCCACGGTATTACAACAGTTTTGCCGGTGTCACTCAGGTGAGCATCAGTTGTACATTCGCACTGAGTTTTATTCTAGCAATGTGTGCTCCACCAACAAAGCCCTGTTTAACGTTCAGGCTTCCTATCAACATGACAACAGCGTTTTTTTTTAGTATAAGTTTACGTGCTGGAAGTCCTGACGGATCTAATGAATGTAAGAATTCGACCTATGTTTGTCGTGTCGGAAAATATATTCATTTAGAAAAGTCAGCTTGTGCGACTTGTAGAGATAAGACAGCTGCAGTAGTCACGTTTATGATTTATGACAATGCTGTTTACAAATTATCTAGTTAATAAGTACTTTAAAACACATAAAATCGTATTTGCAATAAGATAATTTGAAACGGGAGTCTCTTATTCGTAATTTATAACTCAGATTCGTAAAATATCGCTATGAAACTGACGCCCTTTTGCCTACGGTAGTTAAAACTCCTTTTTTACGTTAAAATTTTCCACAAATTGTAAATTTTAGCGCAAGATCGACATGCAATGGCAGAATCCAGTTAAAACTATTACTCATTCATCTCTGTACGATTAGTATGTATTGAGAAAAAAGGATGTTGACTTGAAAAATAATATATATAATAAGGATCATGGGAATATCATAATGTTAGGACCGGTACGGAGGAAGAAATACTGCATTTTTCTCTTCGCACTCTACAGGAATAGAATCGGACAGGAACGGAGGAAGGTACCCTCCGCAACGAACAGTACATAAACTTGCGAAGTAAATATGTACATGTAAATCCGAAGTACAGTCAATTGTGGCATTTTTCGTAACCATAGCAATGACAGGAACGAAAGCGGTAAGTTCAAAGGAATGCGCAGGCATCTATCTCTGAAGTTATGATATCTCACATTTTTCCATTTAGCAAGCAACTCACACAAGAAGTATCATGAAAATAGCGAAGTGAGTACGCATTATTTCAGTTCGTTTCGTTGCTAAATGTATGCACCGCGTTTCTCATGTCACTTAACGGTTGCAGTTACGTAGCCCACAGTGCAATACTTTTAGTATAAAATTTTTGGTTTCTATGGAGTTTTTAGGGTATATTTCGCTTTAAAAATTTTAATTATTTCCTTTCAAGGAGTTACTGCTTTTGATAGGTGTCAGACAGTACTTGAGAAGTCTTATACTTACAGAGCCTTGTACTCTGAACTTCGATGTATTTCAGTAGAAACTTGCACTTCGTCCTGCATATCTATATGTTAAGAATTTCCTTTGTCACTATCGCCATTACCTTGAATTTCACACCTTCGGAAATTATGGAAACTGTATTTTATACTACTCTTTAGTCTTTATTTTATTTTTTATTTTTTATTTAACCTGATGTAGGTGATCGGCCGTAATCAGAGAAAGAAATTGGCTAGGGATTGCACTTTGAGGCACGTCCCCCAGTCTCGGTCACTCGAGTGAGATAGGAAGAGAAAACTCATTGTGTTTACCGTTGATTCTGTAACATCATAATTTATAGAAACCTGTTTTATGGTCTATGTAATACGCCTTCGATGACATTTCATGTTACAGAAAGCTTTATTACGTCCCAGACTCTTCACCAGGATATGACTACTCTGTATGGCACAATGTAATAACAAAATATGGCTCTGTCTTACATCATTTCTGTAAATAGGACATTAAATTATCAGGGAAAGGGTCAAGCGATATACTGTTACTACACAGTATAGAAGAACTATGAAATATTACATTTCGGCTGGCGAGATAAGCTCACGGTTTCTTCCTCACTGACTGCTCCTGTGCTAGCTTTATAGAGGGAAATGGTGCATCAGCTACTGAGTTACGCGCAGACACTGTTCGTTGTTCAAAAATATGGAAACTTGTGATAAGTTCTATGGTACCAAACTACTGAGGTTATCAGTCCCTATTCTTACACCCTACTTAATCTTATTTAAACTAACTTACAATAAGGACATCACACACACACACACACACACACACACACACACACACATATGCCCAAGGGAGGACTCGAAGCTCCGACAGAGTGGGCAGGGGAGGGGCGGGGGGGGGGGGGGGGGGAGCAGCGCGAACCGTGGCAAGGCGCCTCAAACCACACGGCTACCCCGCACGGCGTGTTCGTCGTTCAGGTGTCAAGGGAGCGTCCAAGTAAAATTGTGTCAGTGCAATCGTGTGTGTGTGTGTGTGTGCGTTGGTCCGTGCGTGCGCTAGAAGAGGTCAATTTGGACTCCACTGGTAATCTAAAACTACATCAATTTTCCGCTAGTAACTTAGGGTGTTTGGTGGAGGATATTTCGGATACTACTATGAGTCCTGTTTCCCTGTCCCATTCGCGAATGGTGCGCGGGAGGAAAGACTGTTGGTAAGCGCCAGTTGGATTCGTATTTTCACGGCATTTGCTGTTACAACATCACTGCTTGGCTTCATAACGGAAAAAGTAAAGGAAACTTTTTAGTTACTCTTGGACAAAAGACTGGAATACCTACACATTTGTCTTAACAATGACCTTCAATGAAACTAATATTTTCATCCGGGATCATGAATGAAAAAATTAAGGCAAGTTAATCTTTGTTTTAACATGTGTAAAGACGAAACACGACCACGCCTTTGTGCGTCATCCGTAGCCATCTGAGATAAGACGGAAGTCTAGACTGGCAGCGAGCCACTCCCATTGGTTGCATCTCCTGGGGGTCAAGAGACGGAGCTCTACACGTGGTAACGTCGACCGCTCTGAGCTAGACTACGTCACTGGTATCTTAAAAGTAAAGCGTGTACCGATAATGGGCGACCTTACCGTATCTCGCTCTGTACCAACGGCTTGTCTCTGCTGATGCTGCTCATCTTTTACCGCAGACCAAAAGAGGAATCCATAGAAAGCCGCTGGCAAATTCTGTTTCAGCCAATTACGCTGGTCTGCGATTACCAATGAGAAAAACAACCACGTTGGAAATATGTGCATTATTCCTGCAAGCTGCAGGTACGCATTCTGGAACTCATCACTACAGTAATGGTGTAAAAATTACAGTGTATTCTCGCAGCACTGAAGGCGAAATTAATCTTTAGGTACCTCTCTACTGTTACAAAACTGTTTTCCTCTTCTGAAAAAGAAAGCACTGTTAGATAAATTCTGAGTATTGATATCGTACAGGCGCAGCTCAAGTTGCTTCGGTATGATGACAATTTAAGCTCGAGTCTATCTCCTTAGATTTTATGAATTAAAAGCTCATATTGGGGGTAATGCGTTGTAATGTGAGTTGTCCAACCAACCCGACGAAGTCTGGACGTGGTTACACCTTCGTTTTGCCACGTGTTGAACAGCACTCCTCCAACACCCGACAAGTCGCGCAGTTTCCGAAACGCTCGTGCCAGGCCTCTGGGGCATCACAACCAGCCATCGGTCAAACTTAGATATATCGCTTTCCTCCCCCAATCCACACACGGACAGACGCTCACTGATACTACATGCACCGTGCGTTTGTCTGACTGGCGGGCGTTCCTCGCCCATTGACGCTGCTATCGCCTGGACGGGTTTATATTGCTAGCAGGTCGGTGGTTATAATGTTCTGGCTGACCAGTGTGTATTCTGTGTGTGAGTATTTTCGTTTCTGGATTATTCTAAAAATGAAATACATCGACTACTAGGAATTAATTATGTAACTAACATCAGACCAACAACCAAACGAGGCAAATGGAACATATCTTGTGGCATAGTTTCGACAGTTGTGTCAAATTATATTAATGTTGTGGATTGGCAGCAGAGCCAACCCATAAATATTAGAGGAAGCCGAAAGGCACGCGTGTTAGCTCACGCAGGCTGGCGTGAGGTCTGGAACAGGAAAGGGAAATTAGAAAAACGGACGTAGCTGGTGGAATACTTAACTTTAATTCATTAATGGTGAACGTCGGTCTTGCCGTTACATGCATCACAAGATCAATAGCAACTGATAATGGCGCCTTGCTAGGTCGTAGCAAATGACGTAGCTGAAGGCTATGCTAACTATCGTCTCGGCAAATGAGAGCGCATTTTGTCAGTGAACCATCGCTAGCAAAGTCGGTTGTACCACTGGGGCGAGTGCTAGGAAGTCTCTCTAGACCTGCCGTGTGGCGGCGCTCGGTCTGCAATCACTGATAGTGGCGACACGCGGGTCCGACGTATACTACCGGACCGCGGCCGATTTAAAGGCTACCACCTAGCAAGTGTGGTGTCTGGCGGTGACACCACAATTAACGTATGCAAAATCATCCATTTGACAGAAAGTAAGACTCAACATGTATGAATCCACTACGATGCATCATATACAGGGTGTTACAAAATGGTACGGCCAAACTTTCAGGAAACATTCCTCACTCACAAATAAAGCAAAGATGTTATGTGGACATGTGTCCGGAAACGCTTAATTTTCACGTTAGAGCTCATTTTAGTTTCGTCCACCTACGCTCAGTGGAGCACGTTATCATGATTTCATACGGGATACTGTACCTGTGCTGCTAGAACATGTGCCTTTACAAGTACGACACAACATGTGGTTCATGCGCAATGGAGCTCCTGCACATTTCAGTCGAAGTGTTCGTACGCTTCTCAACAACAGATTCGGTGACCGATGGATTGGTAGGGGCGGACCAATTCCATGGCCTCCACGCTCTCCTGATCTCAACCCTCTTGACTTTCATTTATGGGAGCATTTGAAAGCTCTTGTCTACGCAACCCCGGTACCAAATGTAGAGACTCTTCGTACTCGTATTGTGGACGGCTGTGATACAATACGCCATTCTCCAGGGCTGCATCAGCGCATCAGGGATTCCATGCGACGGAGGGTGGACGCATGTATCCTCGCTAACGGTGGACATTTTGAACATTTCCTGTAACAAAGTGTTTGAAGTTACGCTGGTACGTTCTGTTGCTGTGTGTTTCCATTCCATGATTAATGTGATTTGAAGAGAAGTAATAAAATGAGCTCTAACATGGAAAGTAAGCGTTTCCGGTCACATGTCCACATAACATATTTTCTTTCTTTGTGTGTGAGGAATGTTTCCTGAAAGTTTGGCCGTACCTTTTTGTAACACTCTGTATAAACGTATAGCCCATGAAACAACATATTCGATAGTTAAGGTGTGAGCCGTGGCGCGGCTGGCGCCAGTGTTCTGGCACTTAGAATGGCATCGCTGCCATTGATTACATGGTCACCATCTTTGCCTTCCGCGGTTCAGGCCGGTGGTCTGGTGGTTAACGGGAGAGAGAAGAGATAGCGGAGTGGATATTCGCAGGGTCGGAGGTGGCTTGTTGACGTTTACCGTGAGGCCTGTGGTACGACGCCTGTACGCTATGGGCAGGGACAGCGAGAGATGCCGGCAGTGACTTGCTGGGAACGGGGGTTTGGTATCGCGGTAGTGCACTGTTGTGTTTTGGGGCTTTTCTGCTGCGATGGCATGTATAGGTTCTTGTTGCTGGCCATTGAAATTGAGATGTATCTATGGCGTGACAGAGGAAATGTGTGATGCTCGCCGCTGTTGCATGTGAAAACGCTTCGTCTGCCTTGCGTCTGTGCAGGAAATTATGTGAAGTAAATTGCTGATACCGCGGCGACGTCTTGCTCTCACGCGTTGTTCAATATATTTCGAAATTACTGAATGGTGAAGATATTCCAGGTGTAAAGCAAATGAAGCCATTTAGCCATACTAAGATACTGTTTTATTCTGCTTAAATCTGTGTCAGTTATATGTGCATTTATATGCCCTTCTTTAGTTGCTGAAGTTATAGAAGTGTGTAAACAGAGAGCTATGTGGAAATGGATGTAAAGTTGAAACCCTTCCAATAAGTGAATACACTCGAACTCTGTATTACTAGAGGTGCCTTTCCATACCAGCACCTACCTTGGGTAATGAGTATTATTGGGAGTTTGTCATGGTACTGTAAGTAATTATTATACACAAAATTGTTTATTCTGGTTGTACTAAATTTGAGATGTAAGGTCGGCTGTGTGCCGCTGTAAATTACTATTGTCTCCTCTGTGTGGCAGCCTAGCATTGTCAGTGGCTTCAATCATTATTCCTGTCATATTTAGAGTTTTGTATTCGCGGGTTTGCTTAAGCTGACACTTAAGTTGAGTTGTAAGACCTATAAACAGGCAAGTCAAACTGAGTATTCTATGAGCTCAAGACGATATTCTATTACGTGGTACCTTAGTTTGTTATAGGTTAGAAGTATTTTACGTGTTATTAACATTCTGCTGTTTGCTTTGTCTAAAAAGGAGCTAGTTCTGTGAAGTAGCCGTTTATATTTTATTAGTGTGTTACGCGTTGTGCCTTTTCATGTTAATTGTTTTTAAGAAGCTACAAATGACTGTGTGTATGTTGCAGGTAGCTGAAACTGACGTGTGTACGGAGGTCGCGTCCCGACGGGGTTGATAGTGGCCCTTTTTACTACGGCACATCCGGCTATCCTCCTTCAGTACATTTGTCTCGCTTATATCGTTACTACGTTTGTCGAGTGGAATCAGGGCTTACTGTAATCACCTTATATGTTGAAGTTAAGTATCTCCCTGGCCAGGGCGCGAACCTTCGTGGATATAGTCGTATTCTCATCTGTAAAGATTGATAGTGTTATTCATTTGTTCTCGTCACATGTATGATTATTTATCTTGTTATATTTAATGTCAGTATCTCCACTTATTTTCTAGGCGTTCACAATGCCGTGTGAGCTGTAGTTTTTGTTAATATACGCGTGACATGGTTACGTGAAACATGGTTTGAAGCAGTTTTTAGACCTTGTTTCTTTGGGGTTAGTCTCTCTTTTCACGGTGCAAGCAATCTCTCCTCCTGTGGAAACAAATTTAAGTGATTTTATTCCTTTTTTAAGTAGCCTCTAGATGCGTACATTTTGCCTCCGTGTTTGGTGTTTTTATGGCTTCCACGTTAATTAAAATTACAATAAAGGTAAATTTGGCAACGGAGGGTTTCGTGCATTTATTAGTTGCTAAGTGGATCCTAAATTAAGAGCAGGAACCCTACCAACATGTACTCAATCTGAGATGTGGAGGCAGAAGAACAACTGCCCTTACCTAGAACTTATTGTTTAGAATGCAAATTACGTAGCTAGTGAATATGGATTATGCCTGGAATCTGTCAGTCAGCAATGTAAGTAGCAACTTTGATTCCACATGAAAATGACTTTCTAACGCTAGATTCGAGCTGCAAGAAACAACACAGAATAACAATTATGAAGCAACGATAATATTACTTGACACGGAAATAACATTCAACGGAAATACTGCAAAGGTAAAAAAGGCATGACTAATATTATGACAGTACTCTGACACAGTATGAAAGTCAGTACGAGTCTAACCCTGGACACAACTATAAAATTAGAAAGATTTTATCTGCCTGCGTAACAAAATAATAGCAACACAGGCACAGCAGGAGAGATGTGACAAGCATGATAAGACACGTAGGCACGCCATTCAGTTATACGAAAGGTTTATTCGTCTAAAAGACTGTTGGTATGCAGCTGCAAGACAGGCGAATGACAGAAAATTGTGATTTTCCTTTTTTTGACTGAATGGAACACTTAGAATTATTTTATTCCCTTGCATATCTCCACTTATTTTCTAGGCGTTCACAATGCCGTGTGAGCTGTAGTTTTTGTTAATATACGCGTGACATGGTTACGTGAAACATGGTTTGAAGCAGTTTTTAGACCTTGTTTCTTTGGGGTTAGTCTCTCTTTTCACGGTGCAAGCAATCTCTAGCACATAGGTTTACCTTTACCTGCCTTTTTTAAAAGGGGAGAGTGTTGCACCTCGGTATTTTTTCATATTTTCGCATCTAGCCAGCTGTGTGATAGAAATTTAATATATTTGCTTTTGCATTTATATTAAACAATGACATGCACTTTTTAAATTCTGCACACTTTTGTTTAGTTAAAAAAAACTCAGTCCCGAAAATTAATATTTTTTTCTAAAAGTAGCCGCGTGGGGTAGCCGCGCGGTCTCGGGTGTCGCGCCACGGTCTGCGCGCCTCCCTCCGTCGTAGATTCGAGTCCTCCCTCGGGCATGGGTGTGTGTTTTGTCCTTAGCTTAGGTTAGTTTAAGTTAGATTAAGTAGTGAGTAAGCTTAGGGACCGATGAACTCAGCAGTTTGGTTCCATAAGACCTTACCACGAATTTCGAAATTTTTTTCCAAATGTGAAAACATATTCGCTTGAAATTAATTGCAGTCGAGAAAATTTTGTCAGTGTTATATTTAATAGTGTATATGTTACATTACAACTCTACTACACACCAATAATCAGTAAATGAAATCAAATTAAGCAGAAGTTTTGTCTAAAACCAGATACGAAGTAAATTAGAAGCTATTAGAAAGAGACATACATTTCGATTTCGAAGACAGTTAAAATTGTTAAGATATTAAAGAAACTCAGTTCTTTGAAGTATTTCACGATAAAAGATCATCTTCTGTTTCAAGGTACGAGATGGTGCACGACCGAAGAAGTAGGCTTAACCGTCCATACGTTATGCAAGTAGTGCTAAATAGCAGTTTGCTAACCATAAAATTCTGTACCTGAAAAATTAGCAATATATTCCAAATAGAATAATTGGTATATTATACAGTACTTTGTAGAACGCGAAGTATTTACAAATGCTGCTCTAAATACAACACAATGTCTTAAATAAAGGCAGAAAATGAGGAAAATTGCTTTTGGCAATCTTTGGTGCGCGTTCCTTCGTATGGTTCTCAAAACAGTCACTGGACTGAAGTAGCGACCAAAAATCTTAGTGTGTTTCTAGATACACTATCCTCTAGGTACAACACTGTCTCCTGCTATCAATTTCAGTAACTATGTTTTTTCAATAAAACTTCGGGAGGACGACGGTTCAATCCCGCGTCCGGCCATCCTGATTTAGGTTTTCCGTGATTTTCCTAAATCGGTGTAGGCAAATGCCGGGATGGTTCCTTTCAAAGGGCACGGCCGACTTCCTCCCCCGTCCTTCCCTAATCCGATGAGACCGATGACATCGCTGTCTGGTCTCTTTCCCCAAACAACCCCCCTCAGTAAAACTAATAAATGTGGTAAATATGAGCATCAAAATTGTTTATAATCTGAAAGAAGAGATTAATGCAATTTTTTTTCAAAATTATTTTTGGATGTTATACGTGTAGTATGCTACTAACAGACAAAAATAACATCGGCACTGAGGACGTGTTGAAAGGATATAAAGTATTTATTCACATTATGTTTTCCACATATTTCTTTCGTCGGCGATTCTGCAGAGAACCTCCTCATTCTTTATCTCATCAGTTCATCTGATTTTCAACATCCTTCTACAGTACCACATCTCAAGCGCTTCAGTTCCTTCTTTTCCAGTTTCCCCTCAATCCATGATTCACTACCATACACTGCTGTGTTCCGACCGTACATTACCAGTTATTTTTTTCCTCATATTAAGGCCGATGTTTGATACCAGTAGACTTCTCTTGGCCTGGAATGATCTGTTTGCCTGTGCTATTGTGTATATTTATGTCCTCCTGCTTCATCCTTTGGGTGTAGTTTTGTTTCCAGGGTAGAAGAATTCCTTAATTTCCTCTACTGCGTGATTCTCAAGTTTGATGTTTAAGTTTATCGCTAATCTCATTTCTGCGACTCCTCATTCTTTTGTCGTTCTTCTGCTTACTCTCTGTCGATGTTCTGTACGCATTAGATATTTCTTGCATTCAAGGTGTCGGGCGATCTGGGTGGCCAGAGTGTTCTTTAAACAAATCATTCATGATGGTGGGTTGGTGGTATGGCGCATTGTCATCCAAAAAGATTTTGCTCCGGCGTAAAAGTCAAGCGCCGACTCGACGGTCAGGAACGGTAGACCAGATAGGGCTGTGAGGAAAACATCGGCCAATAGTATGCTGACCCAACCCTCCAAAGGACGACACTGAGACAGCAGCGGCCTCCAGGCGAAGAGGACATAAGCGCCACGCCGCCTGGCTGCGCCCCAGTTGAAGACCAGCCGTTCTAAGAGCTCTACAGCATAGAATTACGAACTGTATTGTTCCACTTGTACGAGGGTCGTTTGAAAAGTCAGTGCAAAGTCCGAGAGATGGCACCACCGGTGAGTATCGAGGTCATGTTTAGTTAGTAGCATCTCTGGAAAGAACGCGCACCAAGTTTCAGCCATATTGGTCTATTTCTTTGGCATTCGCGTGAATCAAGGAAGTCGAAAGATTGTCAAAAAATGGACGAAAAAGAATTTCGTGTGGTTATCAAACATTACTTTATGAAAGGCAAAACGCCTCAGGAGACTAAAGAGAAGCTTGGTAAACATTACGGTGACTCTGCACCTTCGATTACAACAGTTTATAAGTGGTTTCAAAATTTTCAGAGTGGCCATATGGGCACATGTGATGCTGAACGTTCTGGACGCCCTGTCGAGGTTACGACTCCTGAAATCATTGATAAAATCCGTCATATGGTGATGGATGACAGAAGAGTTAAGGTGCATGAGATTGTTAGTGCTGTGGGCATCTCGGATGAACGGGTACATAATATTTTGCATAAACATTTGGACATGAGAAAGCTATCCGCAAGATGGGTTCCGCGATTGCTCACACTTGACCAAAAACGGAATCGTGAGAAGTTTTGCAAGGATGGTTTTCAGCTGTTCAGGAAGAATCGGTAGGACTTTAAGCGTCATTTCGTCACTGTGGATGAAACATGGATACATTACTATACTCCTGAGACCAAACAACAGTCTAAACAATGGGTTACCAAGGGAGAATCTGCACCAAAAAGGTGAAGACCATTCCTTCGGCCGGAAAGATTATGGCGACTGTCTTATGGGATTCTCGAGGGATAATCCTCATCGACTATCTGGAAAAGGGTAAAACTATTACACGTGCATGTTTTTCATCGTTATTGGACCGTTTTAAAACCGAGCTTCAAGAAAAACGCCGGCGATCAGACAGCAAAAAAATCCTTTTCCATCATGACAATGCAGCGGCACACACCTCAGCAGTTGTGCTCGCAAAATTATTGGAAATAGGATTCCAACTCGTTTCACATGCCCCTATTCTCCAGACTTGGCTCCCTCAGACTACTATTTGTTCCACAATTTGAAGAAATGGCTGACAGGATAAAGATTTTATTGAAACGAGGAGGTGATTGCAGCAACTAATAGCTATTTTGCAGACTTGGACAGTTCCTATTATTCGGAAGGGATAATCGAATTGGAACAGCGTTGGACGAAGTGTATAAGTCTAAAAGAAGACTATGTCGAAACCCTAAACACGTAAGTAGTTTTTATTTTTTCACGGACTTTTCAAACGCCCCTCGGATTAGGAGTTGTTTGTACTGAAGATATATTCTTATTTTGTCTGTCACCCATTGCTTACGACTCCCCATTTAAATTCTCAATGTTAAGTGTTGTCATTTATCTTCCTGTAATAAAAATTTATTAATTGTTGTCTAGCGACCCGAGAAAGCAGGTTTCCTAGGCACCCCATATTCGACGAGTAAGTAGGACACAGCAGATTCCATCGTTGTTTGCGAACATGAAGTCCCTGAATTGCTACAGATCGTCTCCAAATAGCTGAACATTACCAATTCCAGTCAATGATCGGTTCAGCTGGACCAGAGGACCTAGTCCATTCCATGTAAACAGAGCCAGCACCATTATGGAGGCACCACCAACTTGCCTTCTTGACAACTTGGATATATGGCTTGGTAAGGTGTGCACCACACTCGGGCCCTACTGTCAGCTCTTACCAACTGACCAGGTGTTCCAGTCGTCTAGACTCCAGCCAGTATGCTCACGAGCCCAGTAGAGTTGCTGCAGGCGATGTCGTGCTGTTAGGAAAGCCACCGGCGTCGCTCGTCTGCTGCCGCAACCTATTAATGCCATTGAAATGTGTTTCCTCCTAGGACAACTATTCAAGGAGTTCCACCCAATAATATCCAAACAGCAGACTCTGTACACAATTTATTAAATTGCAAATACTAAACTCTTTTACATAACATCAAATTCATATAACTTACAAAACTTAACAAATGGTTAAAGATTGAGCCACCATAAAATCAGGAACCTTTTACAATAGTGCTTTTAGAGTTCACCCAAAAGACAAAATCCAATGATAAGTTAACTTGGCATTACAATTTAAAATGATTTATATAAAAAACTTTAAGAAAGATAATGGCGCTTGGCACCATAAAATGAAAGAAGCGCAACACACAACCAGTAAATATAATAACAAAATAATAATTTGATACAACCAAAGGGCGACGACAACTCCCAACGCAATCGCAGACGAGCGAGCTCTCAACACTTCGGAGCCTTCCCACTAGAAACGGGCCCCGAATTAAACCGCTGAGAGCTCCCCGACATGCGTCCCACAACTGCCCACCACTTACGCACCTTGGTTATGTTCTGTAACACACGACAGATAATATCAACACTTGATAAAATTCAAAAATCAAATAAGAATATAACATCCCGACAGCACATGATAGCCACGGCGCCGTTAACGCGGGCGCTCTTAATAAGTGCCGGAAGCCAACACACACACAAAACTCAAAAAACAATTCTCGCTTCCTAAAACGAAACAATAAAAGCCAAGCGCACATGAATAGTCAAACCACAGTCTTAGAAGTGCGTTAACGACACCAAACACGACTATTACACCAAGTTAATAATAACGCAGTAAAAAAAATACAGAACATTCCACTAAATGCTGTTACACAAGCAAATTGACGAGATCGTGTTGTTCAGGTCCCAGAAGACCACATATACCAAGCAGCAGTAATTCGCTATACAAAACCGCCCTTCATAGGCAGACTTTACTTACATCGACTACCAAATGTACTATACATGAACGCAACTCCGGGCAGGACTCTAGTTGAGCAAATAAATTAGTACCAACAAATATCGTAACGAGCCATACACACACAGCAAAAGTTCCAACAACACCGTCCTACATCGGAAAAGTTCAGAAACCGCTGCTGGGGCTTCCAGGGGAAAATCTGACGAGCCAACCGAGCCAACACCCTAACCTGGCGGACGACTCCAAAATTCAGCAACTGTTTGTCTCCGGGCCAGAGTATCACAGGACCCCACCGGACCTCCACATCAGACAGGCAGAAAGAACGAGTACGCCCACTCCAATTAATCACCACCGCATGGCCAGCACAGCGGCGAGTCGCCTCCTCCCCAGACCACTCTGCTCATATTGCGCGGCACAACAACCTTAGCGATAGTCACTAGTAGGTCAGGCAGAGCGAACTTCACGTTCCGTGCAATACCTGGAAAACCGACAACCCTCTCGCTTTCCGCCGGCCACCGCAAACACACACCAGCGACGTCATAGCAAATCGCCTCCGGAGCGCCACCCGCACCAGGACAGCGAACTATAATCGATTACAGTGCACGCTCTGAACAAGATCACAGGATAGCGGCGCGCGCCATATCTGCCATATTTCGCCGCACTGTCCTAACGGATACGTTCTACGTACGTTCCACATTAATTTCTGTGCTTATTTCAGGCAGTGTTGCTTGTCTGTTAGCACTGACAACTCTACGCAAGCGCCGCTGCTCTCAGTCGTCATGTGAAGGCACTGGGCCACTGCGTTATCCTTGGTGAGAAGTACCATATTTACTCGAATCTAAGCCGCACTTTTTTCCGGTTTTTGTAATCCAAAAAACCGCCTGCGGCTTAGAATCGAATGCAAAGCAAGCGGAAGTTCTGAAAATGTTGGTAGGTGCCGCCACAACTAACTTCTGCCGTCGAATATATGTAGAGCTACACAGGCATGCTTTGTAGGCACAAAGATAAATACTGGCGCCAATACCTCTGCGTCAGTAAATAAATTAAAAAAAAGGTGGAAGACGAGCTTTTTTTCTCCGCCCCGAGTTTCGACCACTGCATTTTCATACATTATTCAACGAAGTAAATACAAATTCCGTATTGTTCACCTTCGAATGTAGCAGCATTTCAATGTACTACGAAAATCCGACTGGCAAGACTGGGATGTTTGTCAATATGGCCAACTCTACGTTCTGAATTTTTTCCTACCTGTGAGAAGAGATGGTGTCTAATAGGAACCTGATGAAATGTGAATCACGTGCAGTATTCTCTTCACCATAAGAATAATAGGAATATAAAGATTTTGCCATGTATTCTTTCGTGTTTGCTGCTATCTCGTTTAAATCCTGTGTGCCTAATAAACTACGAAACTAGAGTGATACAACAGCAAACCCGGAAGAATATACATATCGTGTCATGTTTATATTCGTATTATTCTTATGCCTAATAGTGATACAGTCAGAAATGAAGCACGGCAACTGACTAGATTTTTAAATGTGAGATGACTCTAATTTCTGTGCAGAATTTGATGTACTAAAGAAGCGGCCGCAAAGATTTTCAAACGGAGAAAAATTTTCGCCTAACTCTCGTTCAGAACATGTTCTATCATACGCAGTCTATTATTTGGTTCTTGGTGATCATTATCAAAGAAAGCAGAAGTGTAAGTAACAACAAATAGCAGTCTCTTGCCATTGTTTCGCTAATGAGACGATTTCTCTCTCTTTTTTTTAATTGTAAGCGGCGGTAGTGCGCACAAAAGCAAGCCATGCCGCGAGCGGAGACAGGCCGTAAACACGCACTATCAGAATGCGACAAACAATGCATGACACAGTACAGTAATGCATTTTCAGCTTAGAGTGACGTAAACACCTATAACAAAGAAAACGGCACTTATCAGATCAAAGCAAAATAAGCAATCGATTCAGACCAGACGAAGCACGTGAAAAAGGAAGGCTACCCGTATAAATACGGACGGAGCACCTGATGTACAGCAATGGCTACCTGGTGAAGCTTAACTGCTAAGCTTACGACTCGAACCAAACTACTGTAGCTGTGTCGTCATTCATTCGACCTAAATTGTGTCTCATATTACAATGGAGCAACTTTGTTTCGATTTGGAGGTGCGGCCTAAAACTTTTCTCTCCCCTTGAATTTCGAGTGCCGCTTAGATTTGGGAATTTTTTTTTCCTTTATTTCGAGTCTCATTTTTCAGGTGCTGCTTAGATTCGAGTGCGGCTTAGATTCGAGTAAATACGGTAATGACTTGACACTATGGACCTCGGAATACTGAATTCCCTAACGATTTCCGCATCTAGGTCCAACTATCATTCCGCTTTCGAAGTCTATTAATTTCCGTCGTGAGGCCATAATCTCATCAGAAACCTTATCAATTGAATCACCTCTCTACAAATGATAGCTCCGCCAACGCACTGTCCTTTTACGCCTTGTGTACGCGATACCACCGCCATCTGTATACGTTCATATCGATATCCAATGTCTTTTGTCACCTTAGTGTATTGCCTTTTGCACCCTCAGACTACATACAGTGGAACTCCCTTGACAGACGAGTACAGCAATAAGAAGCAGACTTTGCGCAGAGCGATTGTGGCGCAGAGCGCAATTATGAGACGGCGGGACTGTGGGAGCAGGCAGAGCCAGGACTGGAGAGGGGGGCCTCCGGGCGCCGCACTGATTTGGCGGGCGGCAGAGAGACGTCGGCCGCTCATGTGTCGCTAAGCTGATGATTCAAAGCGCCCCGTGACGCCGCGGCGGCATCGATCCGCGGGCAGCAGGCAGCAGGCAGCAGGCACCGGGCCACCCGCCGCTCGCAAACTCGATTTGCCGCGCCGGAGCTGCCGCCTCGTTACGCGGATTCTTGCCGCGGCTCCCCGCTGCCCGCTCTCATTAAGCAGGTGGCAGTCCCCGGCTGCGGCGCCTCCTCCAAACCACCTCCACCCGACGTCGCAGGAGGACAGAAAAACTGGCCGCCCTGTCGAACGTAGTCTGGCAACAGCCGTACCTCTCCTCGGCATACCTTGAACATACTCGTTGCGGTTGATGATGGAAGCAATACTGTAACCTCCCAACAGTTTACTTCCGTAACCTCGGAACAATAATGTGACTAATCTGTCAATAAAATTGTGACTCATATTGTAACAACGACGACGCTATACCATTGTACATATAAAAAGTTTTTTCCATCTGATTTTTCGATAAACTTGTGTAATTGATGTTCTGATTTCAATTTTTTTGTTTCACGCCATTGCGTTAAGAAAACTGTAAATAAGTTTCAATGTTTATATTAATGTTGATGTCAAATGTCAAGTAATATTCCAATAGAATTGAAATGCAACAAATGTTGAGACTGTTGTAAGATGTTTAAAACTGTAAATGGTTCAAATGGCTCTGAGCACTATGGGACTTAACATCCATGGTCATCAGTCCCCTAGAACTTAGAACTACTTAAACCTAACTAACCTAAGGACAGCACACAACACCCAGCCATCACGAGGCAGAGAAAATCCCTGACCCCGCCGGGAATCGAACCCGGGAACCCGGGCGTGGGAAGCGAGAACGCCACCGCACGACCACGAGATGCGGGCTTTAAAACTGTAACTGTGCGTCTGGTCCATACGTAGGCAATGTGTTAGGATATGAAGAATGTAAAACCTCGGGTGAATACCCTGTCTGTAAGGGAGCGGTAAAAGGTGTATGGCAGGCGAGCGCGGGAAAATGCGCACGGGGACTGCAAGGCACAACGGGCTCAGTAGTTGGCCATTGGTTTGAGCAACACCTGGAGCGAGGAGGCTCTCCTGGAAGACATAGCTTCACTGAGCCTCGGGTATGCTGTTACAACGCCCACACAGCATGGCATAATTCCATAGGCACTAAATGGAAAAGTATTGCGACGCTAAGAAGAATTAAAGTGCCGATACATCAAGAGCCATAGCTGCGGTTGTATGTGTGCTCTGTGCCTCGCCATCTCGCCGCCCTCCAACCGCCGCATCGATACTAGCAGGTTGAAACTTTTAGTACTGTATTCGTGTGTATCAGAGAGTGAACTGTGTTTGTTTGGTGCAATAATAACCTAAATTTTACCAGAACTTTCCCATCATTTAATTATCCTCACAACTAACCTAGACAGGGCCCTTTCCAAATGTTGTGCAATCCGAGTGTCCCGAAATGAAAATTAAAATTTGTGTTAATAATAATTATTTGCAGAACTAGCTATGTTACAATGGTGTTTAAAGAAATGTTTCGTTAATGAACCAGTAAATGAATAACGAAAGTCTAACGAAGTTGAAAGATAACTTTAGTATTGATATAGTAATGAAGTTTATTATTTCGAGACAGATTTAAAGGCATTTAAATGAGCAGTAAATAAGATGAAAAGAGTAGTAACTTATATACTGGAAATCTTGAACGCATAATCAACTCAGTAATAAATTTTTTAAATACAGCGATCATAACAGTTTCAGGGTCCCCCCTCATTCATTTGAATTCTGAAGTGTTCTAAATTGGTTTGACCAGCAAAGGTTAAAGTCAATATAAAAGTCAAAATTTATCAGTGTTTTATCTTTATCAAAATTGACATTTTGTGTGTGGCACGAAAGTGCAATTTCTAGGGTAACCTATGCCCGATTTTAATCAGATTAATAGACAGTATAAAGTTTTGTAGTATACGTTATAGCGTAGTGTTATGTATTCATCCATATCAGTACAGAACGTGAAAATATCAGTTCAATAGATTATCTGGTTCTACAATTCGACTATATTATGCAGTGTTACAACTTGTTGTTTTGCATGAACATGAATATATACCAACTTGTATAGGGAAGAAACTCCGTTAATGCCTAATTAGGCTGGCGACCGTATTATTATCTAATTGGTAGCATCTTCTGGGTTGATTTTGATCCATCCTCGCGTGTAATTGCATTTCGAACTTACTTGACGGATCATTGTTATTACAGAGTGGATGTAAGTCTGATATGCCACCATTCAGGTACACGCGGTCGATAACTATACGAAAATCCTTTCTCATAAAGTGAATCACGGTCACTTACCATAGCACAGGCTTTAACGAGTACTGTGTCAGGGATTACAATATATATAACCTTTCAAGAATTAACTGATTGTGAATTGGCAGATTTGGACGTCAGCAATGCTGTGTCATGGCCCTGAAAAGTCATTCTGAATAAACTGAAAATTCTTACCTCAATTATGTCGCCGGATAACGCGTATATATATCTGATCATATAAGAAATTTTTCTGGCACAGCCTAGTGCAATGCTGGCCGCTAGATTTGTCAGGTATAAAAAGTAGGAACGGATTTTTCTCTACGATAATCACGCGATGACAATGGATAGGAGAAATGAGTAAAATGTTTAAATTCAGATGAATGATTGTCAAAAGTTAATTTTATAAGAAAGATTATTAATAAAGATTTTTTAAAAACATTTACATGGGACATGATATAACAATAGTACAAAATCTGTTGTTACAAATTACATATGCGCGCGGCTACAAATAGTAATTTTGGTTTTACCTTATCCTACATCGCTCAGGCACCGCCATCGCTCTCCACGACCGGTCCCGGCAACTCCGCACAGGACACAAGTGTTCTCTGTGAGCTATACAGCTCGACAACTGCTCTCTAAGAGCGACCTGACCCAACCGCCCGACTGCAAGCTACTACCACTGCTGCTGCCGACACTGCTCTCTGGTCTGCGACTCTATTGTAGCTTACATATCGCAAGCGCGCGTGAGCGATCCATCGAAGTTACATTTGCTCGAGTGCGCTAGCAGTAAATTCGTTAAGCATGGACCTCTTACAAGACTAACAAAAATTCCAGACACGTTCGTAGTATTTATCGATCTGGAAAGAGCGTTCGACAACATCCAATGGTGCAAGATATTCGAAATTCTGAGGAAAATAGGGGTAATGTACAGGGAAAGACGGGTGATGTAAAATCCGTACAAGAATGAAGATGGAACAATAGGAGTGGAAAACCAAGAACGAAAGTGTTCGGATTAAAAAGAGTATAAGATAGGGACATAGTTTTTCGCCCCTACTTTACAATCTATACGTCGAAGAAGCGACGAGGCAAATAAAAGAAAGATTCAACATGGACTTAAAATTCAAGGTGAAATGATGCCAGTGATGAGATTCGCTGATGACGTTGACATCCTCAATGGAGGGAAGAAGAATTACAGGATCTGCTGAATGGAATGAACCTCCAAATGAGCACAAAATATGGGTTAAGACTAAATCGAAGAAAGATGAAAGTAGTGAGAAGTAGCAGAAAAGATGAAGTTAATAAGTTCTCATACCTAGCCAGAAAAATATCCCGTGAAGAACGGAGCAAGGAGCACGCAGAAAACAGACTAGCACTGGCAAAAAAAGGTATTTCTAGCCAAGAAGAATCTACTAGTATCAAACAAAGGTCGTAATTTGAGGAAGAAATTTCTGAGAGTGTACTTTTGGAGCACTGCATTTATTGGTAGTGAAACTGGGCTCTGAGAAAACCGGAAAAGAGGTCTTAATTTGAGGAAGAAAGTTCTGAGCTTGTACGTTTGGAGCACTGCATAGATTGGGAGTGAAACTGGGCTGTGAGAAAACCGGAACAGAAGAGAATTAAAGCATTTCATATGTAATGCTGCGAAAGAGTTTTCAAAATTAGCTTGACTGACAAGGTAAGGAATTACGAGCTTCTCCGGAGAATCGACGACGAAAGGAATATGTGGAAAACACTGACAAGGAGAAGGGACAGGATGATAGGACATCTGTTAAGACCTCACGGAATAACTTCCATGCTTCTAGAGAGACCTATAGAGGGTAAAAACTACGGGGAAAGACGGAGACTTGAGTATATTCAACAAATAATGGAGAACGTTAGGTACAAGTGCTACTCTGAGATGAAGAGGCTGGCACAGGAGAGGAATTCGTGGTGGCCCACATCAGACCAGTCAGAAGTAAAAAAGATACACCCGAGAGTTTTTCACTGTCAGAGTATTTTTGTGAGTAAAAGGTGTCTTGTAGCAGCGTCGAGAGTCGACTCGCCGACAGTGTCTGAGGGTGGGACAGGATGCCACATAGCCGCGCTCTGCGAGTTTAGACTTGTCGTGTGGACGCCGGTCTCTCGAGAGCTGGTCACCGTAGCTCTCGGTCAGGAAAAACAACACCGCCATGTCGGGAGAGCGGAGACTACTCGGAGAGTGGTGAGCGCTCATGTATCGTTCCAGATATATGCTGTATTTCACAGTCTTTACGCTACCACTTGCCGTACTCACACACACATTAAATCAAAGTACCCACGAAACTGCTAGTTTTGTTCATAATATGTGGCCGTGACATGTTTCTGAGCGAAATAAATAGTACGAGTAGTTAGCCTATTTCGAAAATCCTAAAATTGTACAAAGCTATGCAGCAAGTAACATGTTGTTGTTGTGGTCTTCAGTCCAGAGACTGGTTTGATGCAGCTCTCCATGCTACTCTATCCTGTGCAAGACTCTTCACCTCCCAGTACCTACTTCAACCTACATCCTTCTGAATCTGCTTAGTGTATTCATCTCTCGGTCTCCGTCTACCATTTTTAGCCTCCACGATGCCCTCCAATACTAAATTGGTGATCCTTTGATGCTTCAGAACATGTCCTAACAACCGATACCTTCGTCTAGTCAAGTTTTGCCACAAATTTCTCTTCTCCCCAATTCTTTTCAATACCTCCTCATTATTTATGTGATCTACCCATCTAATCTTCAGCATTCTTCTGTAGCACCACATTTCGAAAGCTTCTGTTCTCTTCTTGCCCATACTATTTATCGTCCATGCTTCACTTCCATAGATGGTTACACTCCATAGAAATACATTCAGAAACGACTTCCTGACACTTACATCTGTACTCGATGTTAACAAATTTCTATTCTGCAGAAGAGTTACATATAGGAACATTATACACATATTCTAGAACATTAACAAAAGAGAATAAAAAAAACTGTCTATGAAGGTACTCCATTACGCGTTAATTTGAGGATATGAATGTCATGTCAGCGCGCAACCCACTGCGCCACATAAACAATATAACGAGCCGCTTTATAAACGTTTACAGGCAATATCGGGCCAGTTGAGTCTACTGTCGGGATGGATACGCATTGTGAGTGAATGTCAGCGATGTGTCGGCAAAATAGTAGTGAAGAAAGCTGCCAGAGAGGGCACTCAGGACGAAGTTGTACCTTTAATTAGTTTGAACGGAGAAAGGCCAGCGTCATGGAATGTATAGTTCATGCACCGCAGAAAATGAGATAAGAAGCAAAGTTTTATGGCTGAATTAGCTATAGTTTCACCACATCCATAGAAGAAACTAATCAGAATATCCACAGTTCAAGGAATCTGGCAAAGTAACTTTCTAACATGTATTAATTATCACAAAGAAACAAGAGTAATCGTTTTGGAACACGGAAAATTACTCATTAACTTCAAGTGATACGGCTGTATCTATAATATATATATTTATTAATACTATTATTGCAACAGGCTTGTCGCAGTGGGTACACCGGTTCCCATGAGATCACCGAAGTTGGGCGTGGTCGGCACTTGGATGGGTGACCATCCCGGCCGCTATGCACTGTTGCTATTTTTCGGGGTGCACTCAGCCTCGTGATGCCAATTGAGGAGCTGCTCGACCGAATAGTAGCCGCTTCGGTCAAGAATACCATCTTACGACCGGAAGATCGGTGTGCTGACCCCACGCCCCTCCTATCAGCATCCTCAACTGAGGATGACACGGCAGTCGGATGGTCCCGGTAGGCCACTCGTGGCCTGAAGACGGAGTGCTTCTTTTTATTGATAGTATTATTAATGGTGGGTGTTGAAGAACAGGCCTTCAAGAATTCACGAGTGGTTCCTTAAGTCAATATAAGTAAAAACGTAATAAATGTATGTCCTGAAATGCATCATTTGTCAGATATCTGTCCTATTTGGCTTTTTAACATCTATAGGTGCTCCTTAGTAAATGTTACTTTATCAAATATTAAAGAGACGAAACGTATCTGATGCTAGAAACATTAGTGTCACAAGTAGTCTATCTTTGACACTAACGGATTTACGTGTAGTAGTATCTAGACTGGGAACTTTGGGTCCAATTATAAGAGTATTTCTTCCATCTCCGTAGCTGCCATTCTCGTAAAATTTCGATATCGTTGCGGATTATTCATCACAAACTCTACAATGGGATTCTTGAATGCTCCAAAACCATCCCTCGGCCTAAACTGCTCTCTTATTCAACACGAACATGGTCGTTTAGGGTTTTCTTCTTTGCCACTAAGAATATTAAAACTGCAGCTGCAATTCGACGGTCTTCCATCGCAACCTCTTCCTTCGCGCACAGAACAACCACAGAAAAATCTCGCAGAGACTGATTTCTCGTCTCTCACAGACACTCTCATCCTGCTGTACGTAAACGCTTCCGACGTCTGCTCTCGCAATAATTTCAGACACTTACAGAAAGTACTTGCAGGAACTATCAGACAGCAACTATCAGTGAAAGTTCCCCCCTAGTGTGAACAATTGTACGAGTACTATCTGAACTGAACCGATCTGTCTGAGAAGAAAAAAGCTTTTACGTCTATCCCAGCACTTACATTCTTCCTGGTGCACAATGTTTCGGCTGATGTCCCTCTTCTTCAAGTGTTGCTGTTACGTCTGTGCCATCGATGGACAGAGATGTACCAATAACAGAGACCACGGACGTTATTAGTTTAGCGTCACCGCTACAATCGGCGATAATTAAGGGACGTTAACGTCTGGCACGCAAATGGGTGGCCTGAGAGCTACGAAAATGGACAAATAACCGAACGCAAAGTAAGCGACAGTCAGTTCTCTTTCGACAGTAACCACAAGCACATCATCGCCAGCTACGCTAAGCCACCCTCTTCTCACCGCCAGTGGCACTGTACTCGTTCTACAATGCGCAACAATGCGAAACACCGCAACTGAACCCCATTGCTGAGTGTACATTTGAAATTTGGCCCAAAGATGCCTGCAACCTTCCTCTGTAATGGCCCAAAATAGTGCCACCTTCCGACGTCACTCGAGGACTTGACGACACTTCGAACATCAACGTGTCGATATATGCGAAAAAAACAGCCCAGAGATCAGAAGTTTATGTGACGTGTAAACTGGGTTAATGACGTCACGTTGGTACCAAATTTCACCAAAACTCTGCCCAACGTCATTGTGGACGTGTCACACGATGGGAAGGTTGTCACAGGCCCCCTTACCCACATTCCACCCCTTCTTTCGATGCCTCTGCGACGGAGATGAGAATTGCAGCGCACAGCGTTGAAGCTACCCTTTTTCTTGGGGCGTTCATTCCCACACATTTTGAGGGCTAAATCGACAGTTCTGAGTGCGATGAGCAGCAGGACGACGTTTTTGACAACCTTTGACGCTCCTAACAGCCCCGGACGCTTCAGCCCTTCTCTAACGACACTGTGGAGCTACATTGTCAATCAAACGTGGTCGCACCCCTTAGGAGTGCAGCGCTAGTGCAGTTTTTGCTGTCGTATACAAGTTGGAACCACTAGGGACCGTTCAAAACCGTTCGACGAAATTTGAACGTGATCCGAACTAGCAAATGGATGTTCTTTCATACTGTTGTCCAACTCACATCTGTGCGGAGATTTTCCAGCGTATTTTGTGGGCTTCGTTGCGAAAATAAACTTGTGAAAGTCTTTCGCTTGTGGTACACCCGTGGTCGGAAGGGCGTCATTTACATAGCTGAGTTTGAGAAAGTACGTCGATATGTGGGAAAGTGTTGGGGCAATGTGGGGCACATTGATGGGCGAGACAGGGAATACTGGGATAAAAACCTCCAAGAGGCTGCCCATAAGGGATGTGGAAGTTCCAAGCCAACGCCTTGTCGTAATGGTTACGGATGTTATGGCTCTAACACGGACGAGACCAAGTCCTCCTGCTGAAGCGGCGAGGGTGAGGTTCCCATCTATACAAAGTACTCAAAAACTACCTGGATTTGTCATCCTAGGGCAATTGGCAGAGGGTAGATTTTGGCAACGTCTACCAGCTCTGACACGACGAACTGTAGATGTTGACGTAGGCCACTCGCTGGAGAGGATCCAGGCTGTGGCGGAGGTTTTGTTAATGTGGGCTCGTATCGCCTGAAACAAACGGCAGTACGCATACACCGCCGTACGATGGGTATGTCCAATAAATGTGATTCTCAGATAAATGACTCAGATAAATGAGTTTGTTCACTGTGGGTAGCAGCAGTGTCCTAGCAGCAGCGTCCCTTCATCTTGGTTTCCACGATCAGTGTTTCCATAATCGCTGATTTAGCCACATTGGGGATACTCCCTGAGATTCCTCTGTACTCTTCGATCCATGCGCTGGCATTATGTATTTGTATATGTGTATGTACTAGGCGCAGGCAACGCGTGTGCCCGGCAACGGAAGGTATGGTTGCGAAGGCTCAGTCCAGTAAGGCAGGATAGGAGTGATAAGTGTTTCGAGGGCGATAACGAACCGAAGAATCAATAGGGGACAGGCTTGTCTCACAGAAAGCCCTATTGGAGTCAATCCCGCCTGTCGTCCATCGATTTGAATACTTGACACAGCATGGTAAGCAAGCGTCGCACGGTGTTGACGAATGACAGCGGGAAACCCATACACATCGCCACTGATTGAAGGAACTGGTATCGGACTCTGTCAAAGACACTACCGAAAACCATTGATACTAACGCCGCACGGAGGCGGCAGGACGTGGCGAGTGCGAGGAGATCGCGACATTCACCTGTGTCAGTTTGTGGGTTGGCACCACGACCATGTGGCGTCTGCTCCGGTGAACTGAGTGTATGTGTGCTGCCAGTTGGAGCGAACAGATAATATGGTCCACACTGGGAAGAATATGTAGGCGACAGTTCGTGATCTATGGAACTCGGAAAGGGTTGCGTACCGGAATTAAAATGCTGGCCATAAAAGTCGCTGATAGGTGGAAGTTGGGATAGAGCAACTCCTGGAAAATTTTTGTCCTTCAGTGGATCATCAGGTCACGGAACGCCCGGTAGAATTCACCGGGAAGGCCGGCTGGACCTGGCGATTTGTTGGTCGCGCCTTTGGCGATGGCGTCTGCCATCTCGTCTGTAGTGGTTGTCACCACCAAAGATGTTGCCTCCATAGCGTAGAGAGTAAGTGTGACATGTTGGAGAACCGCCTCAGGTGTGCCATCGTCCGCGATCCTGTGGTCGTAAATTTGTCGACAGTGTTCAACAAAGGTGGAGACAATAGACATATGTGTGCCGACACGACTACCATCTTTCTTGGGGAGGGTAGAGATATTGACGATGACGACGATGATCAGACGTGGCATGGAGCATAGGTGGTGTTTCTTCAGGCGTGATTTCCTGTCTGCATGATCTCACTACCGTACCATGTAGCTTCTTGCATGTCAATGATAGAAGCTGGGCTTTACATTTTCATTCCCTGTGCGTTTCGGGTATGTAGATTGTTTGTCGAGTTGCCCCTGCATGATCTCGCAGAAGTTTTTAGGGTCTAAGTGCCACACTGCTGAATCTTTCCCACATTGGACCAACTTCCCCGTGATCATTGGTTTGGCGCTTTTGAGCCACCACATGACACATGAGGGAAGAGTAGTACCTGGAAAGGCAGCGTTCACAGAAAGTCTACTCCACTGCAACGCTCTGTCGTCAAATTGGGTCATGGAGGAGGGACGAGTTAAGCTTCCATATCCCACGGCTACGCCAGACTGACTGCAGTGGAAGTAGGAGGACGCTCATGAGTGTGCAATGGTCGAAAAGGTGACTGACCATTTTTACACAGCAAGCACTCCGGACTGAAAGGTTTCAGAGACGTAGATGCGATCTATCATGCTTTTAAAATGGCTTGTAAGATGTGTGTGACTGGGGGCCCCGCCGCGGATCTTTTCCCATGTGTCAACAAGATGGAGTTCTTCTATCACTATACATAGGGCTGAGCATGGTGAGTTGCTGAGATGTTGATCTTTCGAACGCAATAAGCAATTAAAGCGGCTTACAACTACTGAGTTGTCAGAACGACCAAGGAATAGGTGAGTGATGTAAACAGAGTAAAAAAAAAAAAACAAACAGTTCCAATTTGATGTGCCTGACAGAATGTATAGATTAGTGAAATACATGGTACAGGCCATGCCCTATGCAGATGAGAGTATGGTCACATTTATGACTGGTAGCTCTAATCGAACGTAGATTGCCATCCCACACACAGCTTGATCTCCAGTGGAGTGCTACACATCATATCTGTAAATATCCAGAATCGTCGCAATATGCACCTCTTATAATAGGTCAAAGTCACAATCCGATGTGTGAATCATGTCTCGGAATAATTGTATCTTCACCGTACTACAAATCATATTTTTGTTGACTATGACCACTCCGTATGCTTGATGTGGGTTTGGTGAAAACTGATTCACCAACACTGGGAGAGGAAGTGGGTGTAGTCAATGGGTGATGTCACCGCAGCCTGTCCGACCACAGGGGCATACTTGTAAGTCATTGGTGGGTGGGGCTAACTGGATGTGTCAACTCCAGTGGGACCACCGACATGTCATCTTCATTCTATCCCCTGAGAGGAAAAGGCCGTTCGATGTGAGTATTATTCATTAAGTCATCCATGGAGAGAGAGGCAGTGGTGTGATCATTGGGTAAAGTATTCCATCACTATCAGCCAGAAGCTGAGATATAAAGGTGGGCATTGTCCGCATGTGTGAGTCATCATGCTCGTACGTGAGATTGTCACTGGTTCCTGGTACGCCTCGGCTTGCGTCTCCATTCCGATCATTGTTTGTGAACATGTCCTTCTGCATCAGACGACGGCAAAGAGTCCCGCCACCTGGATTCGAAGGCTTCCGTTGGTTCACAAAGAAGCCAAGTGTTGACCAGGTGGCGACGCCAGCCGTGCTCTTGAGTGGGGGAGACTGCCGTGTGACGCCTCCCTGGCTAGTGATCCCTTCGCATTGTCCAAACCATCGCTTTGTGGAGGTTGCTGTTGTGGGCTGGGATGGCTAAGCAGCAGGCTTCGTGATATTGTGGCGATGGTCAGGGGGAAGCAATACATTCGATACCTCATCCGGAAACCCACCTTCTCGAAACCTGGCGGGCAAGCTACATCGCGATGCAGAGCGCCTCTCTTGCAGAGTCTGCCACTTGAGTTTGCTAAACATCTCCGTAACGCTATCACGGTTACCAAATAACTCTGTGACGAAACGCGCCGCCCTTCTTTGGATCTTCTCTATCTCCTCCGTCAACCCGATCTGGTACGGATCCCACACTGATGAACAATACTCAAGTATAGGTCGAACGAGTGTTTTGTAAGCCACCTCCTTTGTTGATGGACTAAATTTTCTAAGGACTCTCCCAATGAACCTCAACCTGGTACCCGCCTTACCAACAATTAATTTTATATGATCATTCCACTTCAAATCGTTCCGCACGCATACTCCCAGATATTTTACAGAAGTAACTGCTACCAGTGTTTGTTCCGCTATTGCACGAGAATCGGGAATCTCAAAAACGTCGGTGTTGAGAATGCTGCATCAACATCGATTGCACCCGTACCATATTTCTATGCACCAGGAATTGCAGTTCTGCCACTGGGCACAAGAGAAATTACGGGACGATGAAAGATTTTTTGCAGGTGATCTATTTAGCGACGAAGCGTCATTCACCAACAGCAGTAACGTAAACCAGCATTTTATGCACTATTGGGCAACGGAAAATCCACGGTGGCTACGACAAGTGGAACATCAGCGACCTTGGCGATTTAATGTGTGGTGCGGCAATATGGGAGGAAGGATAATTGGCCCCCATTTTATCGATGGCAATCTAAATGGTGCAATGTATGCTGATTTACTACGTCATGTTCTACCGATGTTACTACAAGATGTTTCACAGCATGACAGAATGGCGATGTACTTCCGATATGATGGATGTCCGGCACATAGTTCGCGTGCGGTTGAAGCGGTATTGAATAGCATATTTCACGACAGGTGGATTGGTCGTCGAAGCACCGTACCATGGCCCGCACGTTAACCGGATGTGACGTCCCCGGATTTCTTTCTGTGGGGAAAGTTGAAGGATATTTGCTATCGTGATCCACTGACAACGCCTGACAACATACGTCAGCGCATTGTCAATGCAAGTGCAAAATTTACAGATGGCTAACTACTCGCTGTTGAGAGGAATGTCGTTACACGTATTGCCAAATGCATTGAGGTTGACGGACATCATTTTGGGCATTTACTGCGTTAATGTGGTATTTACAGGTAAGCACGCTGTAACAGCATGTGTTCTCAGAAATGATAAGTTCACAAAGGTACATGTATCAGATTGGAACCGCCGAAATAAAATGTTCAAACGTACCTACGTTCTGTATTTTAATTTAAAAAACCTACCTGTTACCAACTGTTCGTCTAAAATTGTGAGCCATATGTTTGTGACTATTACAACGCCATCTATCACAAAGCGAAAAAAGTTTTACGTACTACATGAATATGTGATAGAAAATAGGGGTTCCTACTTTAAAAAAAAAGAAAAAAACGCAGTTGATATTCGTTTGACCTATGGCAGCGCCATCTAGCGGGCCAACCATAGAAAAATCTGGTTTCCCCCTTCAAGCTAGACGAGTTTCGTTATTTGTAGTTTTTTCGTTTGGCGTTTATTTCGTGAGATATTTGGCCCGGTCACGATCAACGGACCACCCTGTATAATCTGTGCTGTTCTTTGCGTGTCACGAAATAAATGTAGTTCAAAAAATCACTTAAAACTAGTTTATGGGAAATATCTCAGTAAATATATAAAATAACAACATGACTGTCTCGATCTTGCACCATGTTAATCTTAAATAATATTTTAATGGGCGCAGGAACGAAAAACTTCGTTCATTAGAACAGGATAGTAAAGGAATTGTAACACAAGTAAACGAAGTGCACAAACTCTAGGGATTAGTGCTCCTGTTCTCTCACATTTTTAAAGAACTAAAATAACTTACCTTAAGTTCTTTTCTTGCTCATTTGGATCTTAAAATGTTGTGAAAACATGCCTCTGTCGCTTATCAGCGTCTCTCCATCAAAACAATTTTTGTAAAATCTTAAAATTTTATCGACACCTGTAGAATGTCCAAGAGTAAATTTTTCCTACGATTTAAAAATTTTTTCAGCTTGGTTGTCCTGTGTACTCTTGTGTGAACGAATCAGCTGCTTGAAAAGATCAAAATATGATTTCCTGATAAATACTTAAAGCATTTTAATTAGATTTATTCTTTATTATCTTCATTGAGAAGTTTTGGAGTTTTGTGCTGACGCAGATTTTTAGGTTTACCAAGATCTAAATCGGGAAATTTTAAGTCAAATTTCCTCACGTTTAAGTTAATAAGCAATCACTCACCCTCGAAAGTCAGAGCTGCATCTACTGTCTCTTCCCTGTCTATCTGTGCCCTAGACTTCACAAGTGATGCGTATTTGCTCCTCTAAAATCTAGTCTGGAGGACATTCATCGTGGGTTAAACGTTTCAGCCAATAAGTGCTGTTGTAGCATACTGAATCGGTTACGCCCCGGAGTTTGAAGAGTATTCATGGCACACGTTGGAACGCAAGAGGCGATGCAGTAAACATTTTACAAAATGATTACAAAGAAATTCTGATAAGGCTAGAGAAGCTAATGAATAGACGAAACCTTGGACACACGAAAGGCCACACAAACTTTGTTGGTCAGGATGCATTAATTTTCGTTTTTATGTTTCCTGGGTCTGTTGAAATCGGTGCCACATGAATTGAACGATACCCAAAACTATTTGCGAACGGGGGAACTTTACCTAAATCAGTGTGTTCAGAAAATAAGATGGTGTTGGGGGAAGCGATCGGGATTCCCAGACAAGGCTATAAGTCACGCTAAAACCTTGTGTGAAGAACATGGCATTTTTATTGACCCTTCAATACCAATTAGGAAAACGCTCATTTCTGGCGAGGGAAGTAGAAGTACCGGCTTGTCGCATGAAGACGATTTAATACGAAAATTTTTTCTTCCCTAGATAGAGGTACTGCTGCATGTCGAGAAAGGTTGCAGTAACTTCAGAATTTTTCCGAAAAAATGCCTTCCTTAAGGCCTGCAACAATACTAGGGATTCATGATCAAATCCAACAAGCTTCTCAAGACACTGAGAGACAAGAGTTCAAGTTAGAGTGCGTACGTCTACGAGCTTTCATAGTTACAACAGACTGTAAAACAGAACTTACTGATTCCGACCCACTGGCTGTATTGAAGTTTACTTTGTGTCGAAATTTGAAGTAGTGTTAACTAACGCAGTTATAATGCTGAGAATATTCCTCACATGTTCAATAAGTAATGCTAGTTGTGAAAGAAGCTTCTCTAAATTGAAAATGTTTAAAATTACTTAAGAACTACGATGTTCACGTTGAGATTAACATATCTAGCGATTTTAGAAGTCGAACAAGAGGTAGAAATTGACTCCGACGAATGTATTATAGAGTTTGCGTTGCAAAACGGGATTAAATTTTTAATTTATGAAGTAAGTTTTGCCCTGAACTCTTCTGAAAAAGTAGCAGATGAAATGCCTGGGCTAGCAGGACAGAGCGGATTAGGTTGTTGATAGGGGCCAAAATGAGTTCCTGTGAGTTGCATTCAACATACAATCTTTATTTATCAGCACACATTATTACAACAACAATGAAAAGCACTCTAAACCTTAATCAACCTTCTTGATTAACTTTAGATCGGCTGAAGGCCACATTTAAATGGAAGACACAAGGCCTAAGCAAAGATTGAAATACAAGGCTCTTCTGGAGGTGTCACCCAAGAATATTTTCTAAATATACAATCTAATCGGCTGAAGGCCTTAGCAATTTAATTTTAATGGAACTTAGCTGAAGGTCGCATATTACACAATAAGAGGAGTTTCAATCAAAAGGCAGAAGGCCTTATCTTAAAACATTGAATGCAAAATTCCGCAGAAGGCGTTCAATACAGTTCCGCACTGTCGCCTGATAAACAAAGTAAGAGCCTACGGAATATCAGACCAACTGGATTGAAGAATTTTTAGCAAACTGAACACAGCATGTTGTTCTGAATGGAGAGACGTCTACAGACGTTAAAGTAACCTCCGGCGTGCCACAGGGGAGTGTTATGGAACCATTGCTTTTCCCAATATATATATAAATGACGTAGTAGATAGTGTCGGAAGTTCCATGCGGCTTTTCGCGGGTGATGCTATAGTATAGAGAGGTGTTGCAGCATTAGAAAATTGTAGCGAAATGCATGAAGATCTGCAGCGGATAGTCACTTGGTACAGGGAGTGGCAACTGACCCTTAACATAGACAAATGTAATGTATTGCGAATACATAGATAAAAGGATCCTTTATTGCATGATTATATGATAGCGGGAGTAAACACTGGTAGCAGTTACTTCTGTAAAATATCTGGGAGTATGCGTACGGTACGATTTGAAGTGGAATGATCATATAAAATTAATTGGTGGTAAGGCGGATGCCAGGTTGAGATTCATTGGGAGAGTCCTTAGAAAATGTAGTCCATCAACAAAGGAGGTGGCTTACAAAACACTCATTCGACCTATACTTGAGCATTGCTCATCAGTGTGGGATCCGTACCACGTCGGGTTGACAGAGGAGATGGAGAAGATCCAAAGAAGGACGGCGCGTTTCGTCACAGGGTTATTTGGTAACCGTGATAGCGTTACGGAGATGTTTAGCAAACTCAAGTGGCAGACTCTGCAAGAGAGGCGCTCTGCATCGCGGTGTAGCTTGCTGTCCAGGTTTCGAGAGGGTGCGTTTCTGCATGAGGTATCGAAAATATTCCTGCCCCCCTACTTATACCTCCCAAAGAGATCACGAATGTAAAATTAGAGAGATTCGAGCGCGCACGGACGCTTCCCGGCAGTCGTTCTTCTCGCGAACCATGCGCGACTGGAACAGGAAAGGGAGGTAATGACAGTGGCACGTGAAGTGCCCTCCGCCACACACCGTTGGGTGGCTTGCGGAGTATAAATGTAGATGTAGATGTAGACCAAAGCATAACAATCTTATGCCTTAAGGTCAAGACATGAACATTAATTTAAGAGGTATTAAAACTCGGCTGAAGGCCACACATCAACACAATAATTTAACGTCTTAAGGTCTTAAAAGATTTGATATAAAATACGGCTAAAAGCACCACATAAGGAATAAAAATCTTATGCCTAAAGGGCAAGACAGGAACATTAATTCAGGATACATTAAAACTCGGCTGAAGGCCATACATCAACCAAATAACTAAAACTCAAACTGGGAAGTTACTATAACAGACACGATACGGTGCTCACAAGTTTCCAAGGGTCGGCCTGGAATTGTAACACTAACGGCCGTTTAGGCGAGACAGGCAGCCTGACCAACAATCGATAAATCGGAAGGCAACTCAACCGACAGACGGTCGACGAACCAACCAACTACCTGATTTCGGTCACCAGACCAAAAACACTACAACCAAAATACCAGTGAGGCGAAGAGACCAGTAA
The DNA here is from genome assembly GCF_023864345.2 of Schistocerca serialis cubense. Taxonomy (NCBI): domain Eukaryota; kingdom Metazoa; phylum Arthropoda; class Insecta; order Orthoptera; family Acrididae; genus Schistocerca; species Schistocerca serialis. The sequence continues at coordinate 119,460,215 of NC_064643.1, read as the reverse complement.
CACTCGTCTTCAAATATTGGTTTGTTAATGAGCCAAGGCACAATAACTACTGGCATACATGAGCATCGCAACGGCTGTGGAACTACACGCCATGGCGGACAGCATCAACACAGTAAGAAAACAGTCGCTGCTCTGTCGCAGCCGACCAACTGGCTACTGCAGCACGCAGACAGCATTACAGCATTTAAAGCATTGCTCAGTCGAACTGACACAGGGTACACAGTGTTGCACGAAACACTGCCACAAGAAACTCGAACACTCGTAAAACGAATCACTGATGAACAACTAGAACCAATCACCGGCGGACGCGCACACAAACTCGATGGACGGTCTGTGATGAAACACACGTCGTCCGACCAGACGACCGACCAACAACCAAATAAAGTTTTTGTTAAAGCATGTACCTTTCCTCCTGACTCACCCTATATATCGGGTGAACAGTAATAAAACCGACAAACTGCAGGGACCAATTCCTGACTTGAAATGGAGAAAGAAAGATCCAATGAACACGGGTCCAGAAACGCTTTGTTGCCACGGTAGATGGCGCTGACGACAATGACAGCTTCGTGACCATGTGGCGTGTGTTCCAAGCTGTGTAATTGACGCGGCGGACAGTAAGCGACAGCAGTGTCCGGTATTCATGTCGGGAACAAGCCGAGATGCAGTTTGTGTACGGCCAAGGAGATGGAAACGGCCGACACGGAGAACCCGGTCCTGCAAATCTGGTGAACGCTGCCTCCCTGCACTTTCATCTCTCTGGAAGTACCCATGACCACACAGACGTCCAAAAAGGGCTTGAAATGTTGTGCGATGTAGATGGTGTGTTTGAGGGCAGTTGTTTTGGTATAGCCGTGCAAATAACTGTAAAGTTACAAACTAGGACCATCGCCAGACGAAACATTAATAAAGAGGTCAGAGAAGAGTGATGTATGTCACAAACACCTTTTAGACGACGTTGCAAGCGACTTAAGAAATTTAACATAGAGGACAGCTTCAAAGGAAGAAATTTTACCAAAACTTTTGTGTTTGCTGACGACCAGATTACAATTGCGCATAACGAAGATAACTTACAGAGAGCGTTTCATGAACTACGAGGGCTATTCGGAAAGTGATAAACGATGGGTCGCGAAATGGAAACCGCTGTGAAAACCCGACGAGGATTTTCACAGACGTTTTGGCCAGTGTCTCTAGTATGTCCGTCGATTGCATCAAGACGCTCTTTTCAGTTGTGAGAGCACTGTGAGCGAGTAAAGGTGCCTAGAACAACGATGTCTCCCGCCGAGTAGGAGGGCCTGCTGAGAGACTTCGCCTTAATGAATGCAGCCCACCTAACACCACTGCCACGCACTTCCTGCTTCCCGGCAATTCTCAGCCGCACTCTGCAGGGGCAGTAAAGACGCTTCCGCAGCCTTTTCGATGGGAAGTGTTCTATCACCCACAACGCAGCCCTAATTGGCTCTCTGTTCACATGAAACGCCTGCTACGAAGACAACACCTGGGCGCAGGCTATGCACTGTAGACCAGCGTAGAGAATTATCGGAAAGCACAGGCGGCTGCCTTCTATGACGATGGTGTTGGAAATTTGGCATAACGCTCCGACAAATGTCTAAGTGGGAGCGGCGACTATGTAGAGAAGTACCTGGAAGGTATAGCTAAATGTGCAAAGAAAACAGTTTTAATTTTCAGTATGGTTTTCATTTCGCGACCGATCGTTCCTTACTTTTCGAACAAACCTCGTATTACAGGACCCTAGCGAAATTTTCTCACTTTTATAGTTTTAAATACTGACAGTATTTTGAATAGGTGTAATCGTTAAGATAAACGGTAGTTGCGGGAATGAAGAGAAAACGTCTTTGAGAATAGACCGATCGACGTGAAATAATAATCATGGATTTACGGGTGATCTCCAAGTACACGAACATAACCATTCATTCTCAGCGAGGATCCAGCGCACACCATTATGGAACCTCCATCAGCTTGCACAGTGCCATGTGAGCAGTTTGGGCCCATGGCTTCGTGGGGTCTGCGTCACACTTGAACACTACAATCACGCCTTACCAACTGAGATCGGGACTCATCTGACCCGGCCACGGCATTCCAGTTGTTTGGGGTCCAACCGATATGATTACAAGCCCAGGAGAGGCGCTGTAGGCGATGTCGTGCTGTTAGAAAAGGCACTCGCGTTGGTCGTCTGCTGCCACAGCCCACTGACGCCAGATTTTGCCGCACTGTCTTAGCAGATACGTTCGCCGTACGCCCCACACTGATTTTTTTTGGTTATTCCACGCAGTATTGCTTGTCTGTTTGCACTGACAAACGCCGCTGCTCTCAGTTGATAACTCAAGGCCGTCGGCCACTGTCTATAATTTGGTATTCTCGACACACTCCTGACACTGTGGATCTCTGAATATCGAACTCCCTAACGATTTCTGAAATTGAATGTCACATGCGTCCAGTTCCAACCACCATTCCGTGTTCAATGTCGATTAATTCCCTTTGTGTGGCCATAATCACGTCGGAAATCTGTTCACATGACTCACCTGACTACAAATGACTGCTCCCCCAATGCACTTTCATTTTATAGCTTACGTAAGAGATACTACCGCCATCTGTATATGTGTATATCACTATCCCATGACTTTTGTCATCTCATTGCAATATAAGCATGTCAACCGATGGAAACAAGCCCACAGTATTCCAAGGCTCCTAAACCTTAAAATGTAAATTCATATTAGCAAACTTTGAACTCATTAACCTTCAAATTCTTGGCCTATGACATATCATATCTCGGCGAAGTGAATATTGTAACGAAAAGTGAGAGATTGTACATGATGTGTGGCAGCATCAGAAGACACTGAGGGAAAAGTGTAAAGTTATGGCAATTTACCATGTACTACATGGAAGTGAAAACTGGACTATGAACTGTAGAACACATAGTAGAATCCAAGCAGCCGAGTTGAGATTTTTGAGAACAGTCCAGGGAGTGACTAGAAGAAACAGATAAAAATGAGACCATCTTGAAGAATTTGGGAATTTACAACTTAAATGAAAATGTTAAGGGATACAGTAAATAATGGAAAGAAATTACAGGAAGAACAGATAATGAACTTATTCTGAAACAGCTGCTACAACATGTCCCTAAAGGAAGCAGGAACACAGGTGGACCCAAGAAAGGATAGATGGATTAAGAAGTAGCAACGGATCAACTGATCAAAGGCTTGAGGGAGAAGAAGACTGAAATCTCTGAAACGTACATCCAGCTTCCCTTGATGCAGGATTTAAAACTTTTATGGTTATCAAAACATCATTTGTGTTTTACTAATACTATGGGCTGCCATTTGGTGCAGCAAGAGCCCCAGCAATATTTCAAAGGTTCCTGGGGCAATTATTGCAGGAAATTCCCCATTAAATTATTTGGATCACATCATAGTAACCAGAACAGAAAAAAACGATTAAGCAACCTCTGGAGAGTTTCCACATAGCTGGAGCAAAGAGGCCTCCATTGTAGCCTCTAAAACTGCAAGTAGAGTACTTTGGATACATTATAGGAAAAGTCTGATTGGTACCAACAGAATGACACCCCAAGCCATACAGAAACTACATGAACCAAGCAAGCTGAAACAACTTCAGTCAGTGCTTAGTAAAATCAATAATTCATTCAAAATGACGCTACAATAGCCACACCGTTGACAAACTCTAGAAACCAGCTTCCCTTTAAAGTGAAATTCCGAATGTAAGCAAGCGTTCTCTGCTTTTAAGCAATGTGTAACGCAAGCTCCATGTCTTACCCATATCTCCCCTTGTTGACATCATATACTGACAACTATTGCCTCCCATTATGACGTTGTAGCAGTATTGTTGTATCGCACAACTGGTGCGACCTAACTTCATGCCGGGTATGCACCAAAAACACTTGTCATCTGCAGCACAAAATTACACACAGATTGAAAAGGAGACTATCCGTCATCTCTGTCATAACAAAATTCCATGACTATCTGTTGAGGAAAGTGTTTGAGTTGGATACTGATCAAAAGCCACTGCTAGCAATCTTTACACCAGATCGCCATTCCCAGAACGTATAGCGCCTCACCGGCAGACACCGTTGGTCCCGGTTTGTCAGTAATTACCAGTATAAGATCACATACGGGTACAGGCTGGGTTGGGGATTTCCTCTGCTCGGGGACTAGGTGTTTGTTTTTTCCTCAGCATCATCATCATCATCATTCGTGACGTTAGCTGGATTCGACTGTGTAAAAAATTGGACTGTATAAAAATTGGCACCTTGTACGGGTGCTTTTGACCGCGCAGTTGAGCGCCGCAGAAGCCACATCATCATCACATACTGATACACAGTTCGCCACGCCAACACAGAGTGGATCCATATGAGACGTTTGATGCATCTCAATAGGTTTGATGGTACATACACGTCCAACAATCGGCAAGTCTTCGGTTGTTTTTGGGGAGGAGACCAGACAGCGAGGTCAGCGGTCTCATCGGATTAGGGAACGATGGGGAAGAAAGTCGGCCGTGTCCTTTGAAAGGAACCATCTTGGCATTTGCGATTTAGGGAAATCACGGAAAACCTAAATCAGGACAGGCGGACGTGGGATTGAACCGTCGTCCTCATCGGCAAGTCTAAGAGATCTTCTGCTGACAGCCAGACAGATAGCAAATGCGGCTACTAAGTACCATCTTCTACTGCCTATTCGGAATTTCACAGGCGGTAGTTGGTTACCAGATTTCGGACAACACAATGAGTGGCCAAAGTAAGTTCTCACTCCACCAGCAACATTAGGCGGATCATTACGGGAGGCGATCGCGTGATTATGACTGAAACTCTAAAGTCAAGGGAACTGGGGCATATCCAGAGTCTTGCATATCTGTAGTGTCACTGTATAAATGAAGCTGTTAGAGAGGTGCTTGCACACTGCCAGATGTGGGCCACATCCCAGCCAGCACCAAATCAGCAGCTCCATTTCTGTCCACTACTAGAGGGTATCTGGGACCACTCCACAAAGACTTTACGGGACCATTTCTACAGCGTATGTGTGTGATGTAACGGATGCTTGTTCATATTTCCCCTTTGTGGTACAAATGCCGTACAAGCTAGCAGAAGCTATCACTCGAGCGTTAGCCCATGTATTTGCAATAGAAGGCCTCCCATAGAGTCATCATTTCAAACAATAGACCCCAATTCCAGTCCCATACCATTTCAAATTTCAGTACCCTCAACGGAATACAGTTGTTTCCAATGGTTCTGTTGCGTCCGCGTTCTTGTGTCTCTGCAGATCGTTAAGTGCAGACGTCCAAGACACACATGGTCTGGCCCACTGGCCCATTAGGGGACAGCGTTCACCACTATGTACCATACTACACTCCTCTACAAAAGAAGCCCAACAAAATTGCTCCATGATAGACCATCAAGGACAACACTTGGCCTCCTACAGGTGGACAAATATGAGCCATTACCATGAGTCCAGTTTACTATCAAGAGACAATTCTCTCTTGCATCTCCAGGCGTCATCTTCGTTGCCTCCTGGGCACCATCATCAACACCAGATGTGGAAATGGGAGAATAAAACTAAACTAGATCCATAATCACCCTCAGAAGAAGATGAACCCAACACCAGTTGCGGCGAGAACCAGCAGTATGTAGGAGTTACCGGTAGCCATACCAGTAACAGAATATCCAGATTCCGTGCTGCATGAACCACATGCCAGATGAGGACTAGTATTCCAGCCGTACCTGCCGTTCTTGGGAAGTGGGAGCTTTTCTCTTTGCCATTGACGGACTAAGACGCAGCGATGGCAGAGATGACGGGCATCTAAGTTTAGTGATTTCGTGACAAACGTGAGCGGTGGCCACACAGTCAACTGTCTCGGGAGCTATGCAGATGGAGTAAGGCGAAGGCAGTTCTCTTCTTACGAAATTGTTTCGCTAGACTGACATCAGCTGACTGCGACACATGCAAATTTGTGCCGGAACAGACACGAGCCCGGATTTCCCGCTTATCAGGAGTAGTCACCTTAGCCACTTCGGCTATCCGATCCACACTTCTATATGTCATGGAGTCTACAACCCTTATTTATTTATTTTTTATTGAGCGTATGGCAGTGCACATCATTTTACGCTTCTTACAAATGTTTAAACAAAGATATACATAAAAAACACAATAAAACGTACAGATAATGGGTAGTACAATTAAATAGAGACATCAAGATTATATAGGGTCAATACAATTAAATACAAACATCAAAATTGTATAAAAAGTGTTTTTCGGCGTCTGTTGCATCAGAAAATCACTTAACTTGCCACTGTGTGTTTTTCTGTCGCACTCTTGGTCGATGTGGCGGATGGTCTGTCTGTTGGCTCCGCAGTCACAGTTGGGAGTTGGTGTTTTTACCCATTTGTAAAGGGTATCTGCACATCTTCCGTGATTTGTCCGTATTCTGTTAAGGGATGTCCATATTTTACGTGGTAGTTCATATCTGGGCGGTCTCTCAGTCATGTAGGGGGGGGGGGGGGGGGGGCTTGAAAATGCTCAGGGCACACCTCTCGCCACTGTTCCCTACAGGTCTTTATTGCATCAAAGTTTATACTTTACAGTTCCTTGGCTGTTATCATTGTTGGATGTCTAGACCGAAATCTGTTTCTTTCCAGGTCAGGCATGTCGCAGTGTATAGGGAGCTGGGCGTTGTCGAGTATCTTCCTATATTCCCGGAGAAGAGCATTCTTCCGACGTAGTCCGCAGGTGGTATGTGGCTTAGAATTGGCATCCAATGTCTAGGGGTTCATCTCATGGTCCCGCTGACAATTCGCATCGTGCTATTAAGCTGCTCGTCGTTGTTTTTTTTTTTTTTTTTTCATCCAGACCGGAGCGCAGTACTCCGCGGCCGAGTAGACCAGTCCGAGTGCCGACGTGTGCAGCGTGTCAGCCGAGGAGCCCCAAGTAGTGCCGCACAGCTTTTCTGGAGAATATTATTCCTCGTCTTTAGTTTGGCTGCAGTATTTTCGGTCGTTTATAAGTGGGCGCTCTGTCCAAAGTGACTCCAAGGTACTTTGGATGCTCATTAGATCGGAGTCGATTCCCCTCGAGACGAACGTCGAGTAGTTTGCTTGCTAATTTATTATTGAGATGAAAGCATGTAGTTTCGGTTTTTGTAGGATATGGCTGTAATTTTCATTTACGAAAATATGTACTTAATGTCTCCAAGTCAGATGTCAAGGTTGGTTTCATGACCTCAAAGTTCTTGTGTTGTGTTGCCAAGACCCAATCGTCTGCGTACCCAAACTTCCTGGAAGATGTGGATGGCATATCGGCAATTTATAAGCTGAAAAGTAGTGGAGCCAACACGGAGCTCTGCGGTAGGCCGTTGTTCAGGGTTCTTTGGACGCTTGTCTGTTCTCCTGTTACTACTTGGAACGTTCTGGCAGCAAGCATGGTATTTGTAAGTCTGGTAGTTCTCAGGCAAGGGATTGTTCGCATGAAATTGTACAATAGGGCATGTCTCCAGACAGTGTCATAGGCAGCAGACAGATCTATGAAAACAGCTGATGTTTTTAATTTCCTTTGTTAGCCAGCCTGTATGTATGTAGTTAGTGACATAAACTTGTGTGTACAACTGCACGGGAACTGACTCCAGAATTTTGAAGGCAATGTGGTTATAGAGAAGCCTTTCCGGGAGTTTATAGAGAAAGCTCAATAATGCGACTCGGCAATAGCTCTTTGGTTCGTTACTCGGCTTCCCTGGCTTTAGGAGAGCAACGATTTTTGATAGTTTCATTTGCTGTGGGACTATGCCGTGTGTTATAATATCTGTAAAGAATTCGGCTAAACCATCTTTTCGCATATTTTCCGCAGTTCAGAAGAAACTCCGGATGGTGGCCACGCGGTTCTAGGCGCTGCAGTCCGGAACGGCGCGACTGCTGCGGTCGCAGGTTCGAATCCTGCCTCGGGCATGGATGTGTGTGATGTCCTTAGGTTAGTTAGGTTTAAGTAGTTCTAAGTTCTAGGGGACTTATGACCTCAGATGTTAAATCCCATAGTGTTCAGAGCCATTTGAACCATTTTGAAACTCCGGATGGACTCGATCAAATCCAGGTCCTTTTCCCGTTTTTATGTCTTTGAGAGCATTCGTTATGTCTTCTGCCGGGAATTGATGTGAAAATTCCGTTTGGTCGTCGCAGAGAGATTTTAATATTGTGAGCTCATGCTTTATCTCGCGGAGTTTTAGTGGTTGACACTATACGGGACGCAATCTTGTGTCGATGTATCGGTGTTTCTTTGTGGATGCTCTTATTGCCGTCATCTAGTTTTCTTAAAAGGGACGATGCTTTTCTGCTAGACGTTTTGAAGTCTAATTCTCTAACGGTTTCCATCCATCGTTCTCGTCGAACCACGTCAAGATTGTGCCGTAGGTCGTCAGCAGTTTCCTGTCATTGGTGTTGCGGAATGCCTGGTATTGATTTTCACATTCTTTGTTCTATTCTGGGATATATTGTTTACGGTACCCCCTAGGTATTGCCTCTTTTGCGGAGTTTATGACCTCTCCAACAAACCTGTTGTAGTTCTCTAGTTTAGGAGGTGTCCATCCCAGGCACTTTTCCATCTTGTTAGAAAAAATTTCACGGTTTGCTTTCTGGAAATTCCACCGCGGGCGAAGAAAGGAAGTAACTAGGGGAATAGTTATTCCAATCTCAATTAGAGCGGGTCGATGTTGGTTGTGTGGGAAATCTGGTAGAATATTACGAGATATTTTCAGCGTTTGTGTTTTACTCGTCTGTTGTCACGAAGCATAGGTGCGGGTTATGCCCTCGTCTCCATACTGCCGAATAGAAGGAATCTCTATCCTTTGCGTCAAATACGAGGTACATATTGTTCTCATCCGCCCAGTTTGCAAGTGCCTCACCACTGTGATCGCTCTCTATGTATTTCCATTGTGTGTGATGACTGTTTTAGTCGCCTGCATAGACAGATGAGTGTTGCAGTACAGCAATACTGGTAGGACTTGTGGTAGCCAGGAGGCTGCAGGAGGTTTGTATGTGTTACTTATGGCGTACCCTCCGATAATAACCTCTGAATAACCACATCTTGTATGTTGTTGATGGTAGATGTTGAATGCAACTGAACATTTTCGATATTGGATCTCACATAAGTTGCCACACCATAAGCATGGTGGTATGTGGCACCAACTAAGTCGTAACCGTATATTTTACCTCTTTTTCTTAGTTGTTCCTCGTTCTCTGTATATGTTTCCTGAATGGCAGCGACGTCAATGTCATTATCGTTTAGAGTCTTTTATAGCACATCACTCTCAGCCGTGTTAATTCCTCCTATATTTAGCTGTCAAATCCTGAGGCAAGGTCCCAGTTTTCTTGTCGGCGGGCCATGAGAATGACCGGTGGGTTTCGTCTGTGCCATTTCGATTAGGATGTGCTATCAAACAGCCAGGAGAACAATATGGTTGTCTGGCTGCCAGTTAGCGCTAGTTCATTTAGTTCACGTCTATAATTAGACGCAATCCAGGGTGCACGTGTAGTATACTACTACGGACGCGAACTAGCCTTACACCCCTCTACAACCCTTACGCTCGTGCGTTTAGTGATTCTTGCACAGGGAGAGACAAATATTCTGATCAAATACAGGTGTGGTATCTATTCTATCGGAAATGTCCGAAGGAACAGACACTGTACATGTATAGATATGCCTCGACGGGCATACGACTAATTCAATGGGAATGCGTACAATCGTTGATCCACATGCGGGAATACTATAATGTTGCGAACAAAGAGGTCACATCATCAGTGGTAAGTAGCACTTGGGAATTTGAGTCGGATGGGAAGCGTGTCTGGGTGGCCATAGGAGGTGGAGCACTAGACTTCACCCCTCGAGATCTCGGATTAAGGGAGGGGGGGAGTATTTTTCCTCGTTCCAGACGCTCTAGGACAGGCAAGGGTCCACTCTAGCTGCTGTCAAAATAAATACCAGCGATCTTCTCCGACGGTAATAGGCAGTCGCGAGGATAGGCTACCCACTCTCCCCCTTCTCGTAGTGTAACGGCAAACAGATAGCCGGCACTTTATAGACAGTCAGGCCGACACTCCTGCCACGGCCTTGCGCCATAGACCTAAGTTTCAACTTACACAAATAAATGGCTAAGTAAGTATTTAAGATTAGAAACAAAAGATTTTTAATTCATGGGGATCATCATCTCTTTTCAGTAAAACGGATTGCAATCTATCGCAAAACTTCGGGGCTGTATCTTTGCTCAACTTTGTACTCGCCCCCCCTCCCTCCCCTCTCTTTAACGATACACAAGTTTAATCAGTTGCACATTAATTACATTTGAAACAAAAATGGCAGTTAAGGTAACAGTTCTAGAGAAGCAGAGCACTTGGTTTCGAGTTCCAGTCTGCTCACATGTTTTCAAATGCAGCTGTTGAATTATTTCAGCGCCCAAAGTAGCTATGTCATATCAATTCCCATTTAATAACAAACATTTTAACGACATTTTGGCCTGTCGAGGCATGTATACATCATGGGTGGTTACAATGTCTGCGTTTATACAGTGTCCGTATCTTTATAACAGGTGCATGCACGTCTAAAGGAACATGCACTGTTCTGAAAGTGGACTCGCATTTCGCGAATCCGTTCCGTCATGTCAGAAGGACATTCTAATGTGAAGATACAGACATTGTATAAACCCAGACACTATAACCATTTATGGCAGCCTTCTCCCGCAAACCATCGGCAGCTACTCTAAGCTACTGTCTTCTCGCTGCCACCTCCACTGCCACTGGACTCTTTGTACATCACTCCGCTCTGCAAAATCTGTCGCCTCGCGCCGCTACACTGTCGCAGGACTCTGTCAGCAGTGCTCGACTACAGGTGATAGACTCGGAAAAAGTGTCTCTTGATATCTGTGCAGCTGTTGCCTGTGCCGTGTGGACCACTCGAAGTTTGTGCTCATTAGTATCATGTGCCACTGACTGCATTCTGTGACAAACGCCGAAATCCTGGAACTTCAAGTGTCTGTTCCTTCTACTTCGTTTATTTCCTTCTGGATTGTAATTGTTCCACTAGATAGAGATCCAGTCATTTAAACTGTATTAATATTTGATGGCTAATAAATACTGCAGTGGTTAAAGAGTTAATTTGTTGCTGTAGTTTACAGAACTGCGTCCAAAATGCATGGTGCCTGCATGCAATACACTCATTTCTCAACAAGAACGATATTTAAACAAGGAACCTAACATTGAACCTAACATACTACATAAATTTAATAAAACGGTCCAGAAATCGATCGCCTTGATTTACATTTCATTTGTTCATAACATCTTCAGAACTTCTTGTATGAATCATAATTGACAGGAACAACTTTAATTTTTCGTAAATATTTGACAAAGACGAGGTATCGGATACATTTAAAGGGGAGGCTGGACTGTTAATACAGTTCCATTGCACTGGATCTGACGATAGCAGATTGTTTTATTTGAAATGCGTAGTCCAAGAAGAAGCACAATATCACACGAATGAACGCTATAATTCAAGACATTATTAAACATGTTACCCTAATGAGCTAAGAGCCAACGGACTTGCTGCAGTGGTAACACCGGTTCACGTCAGATCACCGAAGTTAAGCCCTGTCGGGCTGGGTTAGCACTTGGATGGGTGACCATCCGGTCTGCCGAGCGCTGTTGGCAAGCGGAGTGCACTCAGCCCTTGTGAGGGAAGCTGAGGAGCTACTTGACTGAGGAGTAGCGGGTCCGGTCTCGGAAACTGACATGCGGCCGGGAGAGCGGTGTGCTGACCACATGCCCCTCCATGTACGCATCCGATGACGCCTGTGGGTTAGGGTGACATGGCGGCCGGTCGGTACCTTTGGGCCTTCATGGCCTGTGGCGTAGGAGGTAATGAGCTAAAAAATAGTTCTCACACAGTCATACAAGCTATAAATGCAATGTTACCTGAAGACTTAAGTCACGTAAAACGTCTAATTAAACGTTAAGTGTAACTGCAAGCTTGCGTTGTTCGCAGAAGCGAATGAAAATGCATACCATGCAACAGCTCGGTAGTGAATGAAGCAGAAGGGATGAGCGCAAATAATCGCAGTAACTCGATTGTGACGTATCGTCTTAACTGCGATCTGACGCAGTGTCAGACGAAGTGGCGTCACGGAAGGGAATACCTGCTGTTTAGGTGTAGACAACCGTGTGAGACTAGCTAACAGGAGTATATGTAGGAATATAGTTATACCACTGAAGTGATTAATTGTGTTGTGGATTAATATTTGAGTGACCAAATATATGGGGTGATTCAGCTGCCCGTACCGCTGGATTTTATGCAACCTGCAGTGCCTTCAAATACTATGTGCAAGATGTGCAAGGTTTTCATATTCTGTCACTCACCACGTCCGAACTATTAGGCATTCATAAAAAATGAATGGGATCAAATTGTGGGAAATTTAGTGTAGTTAAATTCTGTACCGGGGTACGTTTTCGCTAGTGGTCGTAGTTTTCGAAATATTCAAGAAAAATGTATGAAAGTGAACTCCAAAGGCTTTTTTCTTGGATAACTTGAAAACCGTGGCCTCCAGCGAGAATATATCCAAGTACAAAATTTAACTGCATTATTTTTTTTACAAATAGGTCCTCTTTATTTTTTCTGTGGGACTAAAAGTTTTTGTGTAGTGAGCGAGAGAATTTGAAAATCTCGTGTATGGTTTTTGAAAGTGTTGTGGGTTGTATAAAACTGATAGCCAGGGCCAGTTGAATCATCTTGTATGTTACCAGAGTTTAAGACAAAGATTTTAAGTTAATGAGATGTGTGTCTATCACAGATTATACCATTACTATATCTTATAGTTGTCGCTTTTCTTCCATGTGTGGATTTTACGATGTGTAATGAAGAGAAACTACCAAATGCATGAAAATCTTCTGTGACTGAAGCTTACGCTGCCAATGTGGAAACAACATGCACGGTCAATGGAAAGTGACATCGTGATTTTTTAAGGATAGTTATTGGGTAATAAGGAGCTTACCACTCTGGAAATGAATAGAAAAGTGACAGGACTGCTGTCCGTCAAACTGAATAGGCACGAAGTGTAATAAACAGAAACCAGGCTTGCGTGCCTACACACAAAATGTATTTATTTTATAATAAGACATAAATAAGCACCTAACCGGCGTGGCAAGTTAGAAACTACCTTGAAAATTGGAAGATTAAAGCATAAACTACATTTTGGTGTTTATTAAAAAGCTTTATTGTATTTTCTATACAGAGTTACTTAGTTAAATAGGCAGAAACTTAAGGAAACGTTTCCTGAGAGGATAAGAAGCAAGAAAGGTGATATCGACATGTGACCATAAGAGCTTTTCAAGGAAGATACACCAACTTGAAGGTGGGGATGAAACATTTTTGACAATGCAGCATGCAATGATTGACAACACATATGGAAACACACCAGGCAATTGGGAATATTCTACGTGTAGGCCTGCTGGTGTTGTAGCTCGGCACCTAGCAGGGCATGCGTGGTGCCTATGCTGCAGGGTCGCTGCAGAGGCGAGTGGGTAAAGATACAACTGGTAAGTTTCATGCCACCGGAGTTTATTAAATCGGGTGCGAATGTGGACTGGTGTATGTAGGTGAGACTGGGCGTCCAATAAGCACAAGGTTAACTGAACACGAGAGATATATCTTTCTCAAACAATGCAACAAATCAGAGGTGGCAGAGCACCAAGAACAGTGCAGGATGAAGATCGAATTTCGAGAGGCCCGTCTACTGGCGAAACAGCCGTTTAGTTTGAGGAGGAAGATTAGGCTACAGAAACAGCCAAGCGACCCGACAACATGAATAGAGAAGACGGGTACCGACTTCCAACTCCTTGGCTTCCAGGTGTGACAGCTTTGCGGAAGGACAACCCTCGCAGAGCAACAGGCGCGCGGTAGGCCATAGCGGCGGAGGGTACGTAGAGTGCTGACGCGGACCAGCCGATACTAGGCAGTTAGTAAACAACACTACGCTGCAGTCGCCTCTCAGTCTCCTATTCGCCGATTTTCACGAATGTCAATGAAGGAAACTCCAATGGAAAACGCCTTTTCCGTCAATGGCAACACGCAATGGAATCTTTCAATAGTCGGAATTTTCTAGTTGATAATGCGGCCTTAAATCCAGAAGAATTTTATTGACTATTCTCATAATCGTTTCCATGCAGCTCTTGGTGGAGAGACGGAAGCTGTGTCGATGGAGAATGCGTAGGACCCTTGCCTGCCACTTCCTCGTGCGATTGTGCTGGAGCTAACGTGCGGATCAACTGTAACAGCAGTAAGAACAATTTCACCTCTTCTGTCGTCACTCGTTTTCTTCTATTACGTAAACTAAGTGTTGCACTACCACTTTCACCTAACTGGTTGAAGAGGTTGATAAGTAACTGCCGAGATGGTTGGCGTCTATCGAGATAGCTTGCCCCAGACACTGCACAAGAACAAACTGCATTCACCATGAGCAAGTCGGCTGTTTCTGCATTGGTAAATCCCATCGCTCACCCACGACCTATTGCTTGGACTGTCAGTCACTAACTGACCAGCAAGTCGCAGTGTACTCAAGGAACACACAACCACACTGTAAGCAAACATAACATCACCGTGTGATATTATTGGATTTCAGACATTTTACATATGAGAAAAGGACAGCCATCGAGCTGTAGTTTGTAATGATACTAAGCATGACAACGGGAGAGTAAAGAAACGAAATCTGTTTATAACGTGCGCCTATACCAAGACGCGCGGCCAGCGTTTAAAATGTACTTTTAAACACAATGACTCGCTGGGCGCAGATATTTAAAATCATTGCCGCAGCGCTTGATAGCAAGAAGCTGTGAAACAGAAGAAAGAACAATCTATCATTTGTTAGGAAAATTCTAGAGTCTTTATAGTTAGTTGTACTTCTGGTCGCCGGTATGTTAACATGTACTTCATTACCTTTGATGTTTGGTCGCCGACTTGTTAAGACGTGTTGTGTAGCACCGCTACAAGTTATAATTCATTTAGTGTGAAAAACCACGTTATCACCAAGAAAAAAAACGCTTTTGTAAACCTTGTGACGATAAAAAATACTTACGCGCACGCCAGGACATTTAATTTTTACAAAATATCACACATACAAAAGCAGCGATTGTTGGACTGCTCAATGTATGAGAAAAACATAAAAATGTAAGTTTTGTATTCACTGTAAATTTGTTAATGTTTATAGTTTAACGCCTCTGTTCTTTGAGAATATATTGATGCTTCACTGTACAGAAAATCTATGCTTATTCTTTTCTTTAAATTAACCACAAATAATGTTTACGTTTAAATGAACTTTGTTACAGGTTCGCTCTTTTTCGCGGTGTCTCGATTGTATTTTGGAGATCATTAATGTGTTCAATTTCCGATCTGACAACTTTTTTAAAAAATTTCACTGTTTTGCATTCATTTCCAATTTTTTGTATTATTCAAATAGGTCCCTTAGTTTCATTGAAGAGTCTGATTTCGTGAAAGCAATCCGGGTTAAGAGGTCATTTGAGAAACTATTTTCGCGCAGTCAATCTGTACGTCTCCTGAACACAATCGAGAACCGACGCATCGGCGATCATTCATTAATTTTTCTCTCTTTCCAAGTCGTACCAAAAAACGGCCAAGGAGAACTGCTGTGAGTACGCAATCTAGTGTTAAAGGTTGCATTCTTTATCTTGTCGGCAAACATTGCCATAAATTATCATCATCAATGTTATATTTGGTTAAATGTGAAAAACAAAACCTTTTAACGCTAGAACCGTACGTAGCAAGTTTGCAGGCTGGCTAGCACAAACAAGCGTCGGTGTGAAAACTTTTCAAAATATGATATCTCGTAGACGACTCATACTAGAATCCTGCTGCAAACGCCAGTAACATTCTAATTTATCCTACTTTTAGTTTGTTGATGTCATTGTTCTATTTAAAAAGTGTACATTTGCGCAAAAAATATACTTTCTAAGTATTATGCGAATCTGTTTATTGATTAACAAAACGAGCCCACTACTACCAGTCCACTCTGTGAAAACCGCACATCAATAATACTCTCCATTTCCGCGATATTTGCGGTGCAAGTTTTAGGTGATTCACCCTGTACAAGGAAAATTTTAAAAATCAGTTTCTACTTGACCTACATAATGAGTTTTTTCACATTTAAAGATTTGCAATGTTGTACAGTGATACACGCAGGACATGCGCAAGGAGGAAGGGTAGCTGAGGCGCCTCTTGGTACGCCTGTATAATCCACTGGCTTTGTTTTCTTGGTTCGGCTGACGTGACATGTGGTGCACAGTCCGGTCGCCACCCATTGCTTAGCATTTACGTGTATGAACCGTAAACATCTAAATCTTATTTTATGCCACGTGTAAGTAAAACCCAGTCTGTATAACTGAACCTCCATCCCGCCTCACGGTATCCGGTCACTGTTGCAGGTTGCCTATCTGACGGCTTCTGTGGTCAAAAATCTGATTTTCAGTATTTCTTGTAACTATTGACCTAATTCAAAAATTTAAAACGCTGTCATAATTTACCCATTAAGAGGTATAATTTAAGTTAAAGATTTAACACCGTATGAGAAGGATTACAGTTAACCGTATGTGTGTACGTCTTCAGGTAGAGTAACTCAAAGCTCTCAAATACCCAGATTATATTCATGTGGTTTTTGAGAGTGAGACCACTTACTGACTTGCAAAAACCTTTATACACATTTAAAACCCTTACAAAAAAAATTTCGCACTGACACCCCCACACACAGTGATGATAAGAAAGTAAGTTTATCACCGACCACATTTTCGCTGAGCATGAATAAAACTTCAGCACCACGCATGACGTTTTAATTCGTTACTTCTTTACTACTGTCTCTAATTCGCAACACAGTTTGCATACATCATCCACATAATGCTGCAAAATTATATCACTGGACGAGTCAGAGCTCAGGAGATATGACGTCATAATCATTGAGATAGGTAAAAAACTATCTTTTGTCTGAAACGGAGAGCAAATTACCCATTCTGTGCCCGCCCGGTTAGCCGTTCGGTCTAACACACGGCTTTCCGGATTGGAAAGGAGCGCCTGGTCCCCAGCACGGATCCGCCCGGCGGGCATGTGTCGAGGTCCGATGAGCTGGCCAGTCTGTGGATGGTTTTTAGGCGGTTTTCCATCTGCCTCGGCGAATGCGGGCTGGTTGTCCTTATTCCGCCTCAGCTACACTATGTCGGCGATTGCTGCGCAAACAAGTTCTCCACGTACGCGTACACCACCATTACTCTACTACGCAAACATAGGGGTTACACTCGTCTAGGGTGAGACGTTCCCTCGGGGGAGGGGGGGCCGAACCGCACAATAACCCTGAAAGAGTGGTTCGGTGTGGGAGGCGGAGGGGTGAAGTGGACTGCGGTAGTCGTCGTGGGGTTGTGGGCCACTGCGGCTGCGGCGGGGACGGAGCCTCTCCGTCGTTTCTAGGCTCCCGGATAACAAACAATAACCCATTTTGGACTCATCCACTGTTTGATAATGAGACCAATTAGCGATTTACAACCAACTTTCAATGTAATTTCAAATCATTCCTAAATTTTTTCTCGCTTACACGCTCAAGGTCAAATGTTAAACACATTTCTTCATTTGTAAAGTAATCAGAAGTTTGAAGCTGTTTTATACATTTGAATTTGATTCTTTAAAGAATCGGAGGTTTACTGTTCTTTTTCTTGTAAATCTTGAAGATTTTAATACAAAATCTGGCTCTTTTCCATTATCATTCCAAAAATCGCAGACGATTAAAAATCGTGTTACAGTGATTGTGTCTGAAAGCAATACAAATAATTATCTTATAACTTGAAATTTCAATAACTGTATAATATTGCGAATCTTCGAATCTAAATTCGTTGAATGTTCTGAGTTCAGATCTCATCTGCAGTTAATAATATCTGAAGTGGCTTCACCATGTATAAATCTGAATGTGGCGGTTCAAATGATTTCTTTGCTGATTAATTCGGTACTACATCTATACGTTAAACGGTGGACTTCGACGCTGGAAACATGAAACTGAACGTCCAGTCACTTGAAGGTGAACGTTAGCCGGAAACCGGCTGCGATTTAAAGAAACCTGTGGTACTCACCGGATTTTATTCGACGCTGCGTTAAAAGTACTAGTCACGAACTTCAAAAATATCGATTATGAAATGAAACTTCTGTTTCTGCCGATCAGCAAGGTTATAAAATATTATCACGGATGGGAAAATATCGAGTTGGTGCAACAGCACCTGGTGAAAAAGGAAGTAACACTATTGCAGTTTTTTGCGTGAGTGGAGTTAGCATGTCTGTCTCACCCATGCTTAATAGATGGTGGTTTACTTTTGAGCAGTCTGGAACAACACATGCGGGAATGCTAGGAAAGTGGGTAGATAAGTAGAGATATTTTTGTGCGGTGTCTCGAGCGTTTTACAGAAATTGTGGAATTGAACAAAGAAAACAAAGTGCTGCTCCTGTTGGGTGGCCACACCACTTGGCAAGGGATACTGAGGTCATGAACGTGTCGCTTCCAGCGCTTAACACCCCATCACCTTCAGCCTTTCGATGTGGCCTTCATGTGTTCTACACAGTCTTGCGTCAGGTGAGAGAACATCCTATGCTGTACATTGCGGTCGTTTCTCATACGTGAAGTACTCGGAAATTATGAGCGATTGTGCCCGATCGCAATTGGCCTATGTCAGAGCATTAAAGGGAAGTTGAATTTGGTCTGTTGAACGATATGTCTTCCATGACAGTGACTTTACAGCAGCAGTTTCAGCAGTAGTTTTGACAGAAACATCAGCAAAAGTTTCACTAGAAGCTTCAGCAACAGCTCTACATGTTAATGCAGGAACTTGTTGCACTTTGAAAATTATCTCACTCCTCAACACCAGAGTTTTAGAACGTCTAAGGCCTATATAAAGGCACTGGAAATATCGCGGCGCCTAAAAGGAAAGAAGTGAGACAGAGGAAGACATTTGTGTGTACTGTCACTGTAAAAGAATAAGCTGGAAACGAAGAACAAGAAGAATGAGTTCCCTGCGAAGGTGGTGTCGATAAATTGGTCACGTAGTGTTGGAAAATATGTCACAGAGATGAAAAGAGGGACATGATACGGTGTATAAAATGTAGGGAGCGGAAACATCGAAATTGTGCTCGAGAGGAACGTATTTTAAAAGTTTGTTATCTTCATTTTCATCATAGTTCAATTTAGAAAATTAAAGATGCAATCTAAGTCAGTGATTTCGTAAAATGGACCGTACGTGGCTCAAAATAAAAATTATTTCAGAATCTTTATACGTTTTAAAATTCATAAATATAAGTCCCTTTTGACTGACGATCAGTGGTTCCATGAATACATATTTGCCTAATTTATCATTCTTCGACTGCTTTTCTTAAATGAGATTTTTGTACTGTTCGTCTTTTTAGAACAGAGCTTTTATCTCCCTATATAAAAATGCGGTTACAAGCTACTGTTCTAGCTGTCTCTGAGTTAACTGTGTTGGCGCTCTCCCAGAACACATCTGCTGCTATATAGAGACGTGATCAGATAAAATATTTTCTTGTATCTAGAGTACCAGGAGATATGTTTACCTGCCAATATGATTCCATAACTGAGCCTGGGTCGATTCTGATGTCGCCAAGGGAAAACAACTGTTTTGTTAAACGAGTGATATGTTTGCTTGTCATGTCGATAGATCACGACTTTTCAAAAAAGGTGCTGGTACCATTCCGTCCAATTTGACGTGTACTACTGCTGTTGAAAGAAGGATTAATAATGAGATACAGTGAAATAGGAGAACTGTATACACTCGCTGTGGCCGAATACTGAGATGGCATAACGTCATATAGTAAAAACATACAGAAACGTACACTAAAACAAGAACGACACACCACGAAAGAATTATCTGAATGGGACGGAAATCGGTTTGTTTGTCTGTCTTTACATGCACGTCTATGTGCATGTAAAAACAGACAAACAATTTCATAAAAATTAGATGATTTAATCAAGAGAAAGATTTCAAAAATTTATTCAGTAACGCGTTGGTCCACCTATGACCCTTATGTAAGCAGCTGTTCGGCTTCACATTGATTGACAGAATTGCTGGATGTCATTCTGAGAGATGTAGTGGCAAATTCTGTTCAACTGCTGCCATTGATCGTCAAAATCCCGAACTGGGTTGAGGACCCTGCCCATAAAGCTCCAAACGTTCCCAATTGGAGAGAAATCCGACGGCATTTTGACCGAGGTGGCGTCTGGCAAGCACGGAGCAGCAGAAACTTTCGCCGTGTGCGGGCTGGCGTTATCTTGCTGAAAGGTAAGCGCAGGTTGGCTTAACATGAAGGGACACAAAATGAGGTGTAGAATATCGTCGACTTACCGCTGTGCTATAAGGGGGCCTACTATGTCAACCAAAAGAGTCCTGCTTCGTAATGGAATGGCATTCCAGACCATCATTGCTGGTCGTCGAGCAGCATGGAAGGCGACACTCCGGTTGGTATCCCACTGCTGCCCTGGATGTCTGTAGACAAGTCTTCACTGGTCATCGAGACTCAGTTCGAAGCGAGACATCAGTGGAGACAAGTTTACTCCAGTCAATGACATTCCGGGTCAAAGGCATGGCTGGAGACGCCTCAGACAGCGGTAGGATACTAATCTGGGTGTCACCCGCCCTACGGCCAGACAACCAGGAGTGATGGTCTGGGGCGCCGTTTCTTTTCATGTCAGGACCCCTTATGCCATTCCAGCCACCCTTACAGCACAGCAGTATGTCGGCGATATTCTATGCCCTGTTTTGATGCTAAGTCATTCTGGGCTTACGTATCAGCATCATGCCCGGCGAGACATTCCACTGCGTGTCTTCGTGCTAGCCAACCCCTACCTTGGCAAGCAAGGTCGCCGGATCTCACCTCAATTGAGAACATTTGGAGCATTACAGGCAGGGCCCTCTTTTGTTTGTATACAGTGAATGAATCGAAAAGTGCTACACCATGAACCGCTAATACTACGTTTAACAAAATATGTGGAGATGTTCAACACGTAACGGGTATTATATGATTGAGGTATGACTTCTACAGGTACGAATACACTCTTATATTTGTTGCGCCACGGAATAAAGTACAATTCCAATACCTTGAGGAATTTCCCGTCGTGAAGATTGCTGGCTGTAGGCTGTTACAAAAGCATACGTCCTCCCACTTCGTTGCCCTGTGGGTAACATATGTCCGGGCAAACCAGTCAAGGAAGGACCTGTTCATTCCTCAAGGCGTTTTCGCTGTGTTCTACAGAGTGGTCTTGCATTATCCTGCTGGAATATACCGTTTACTACCCTGCTCATGAACAGTATGACAACAGGGTTTACCATTCTTGGCGCATACGGGCGAAAATTCAGCCTCCATTGAACAGATCAGCCCTTTAGTAATGTCCAACAGCTCCCCGCACCACGATTCCAGAACCGAGACTCAACGGCGAACGTCACAGAGTGCCACTGAGTGTCCCAGTTCACTTTGGCACCACTCCGAGCAAGCCTCTGATGTCTGTTTTATAGTGTCAATTATAAACTACGTATGGCAATTCGAGATCTCAACCAACCTTCCAGTAGTCTGTTCCTGACGGTTCAAGGTGACACTCGGGCTGTAACCTCTGCACTGATTTCAACTGTCGTCATCCGATTAGTCGCCGGAGCCAGGCGAACAGCTATATGATTTGCACGTGGTGTAGTCCTCATGAAAAGACTTACCACAGCGTTGTCCTTTTCCATCTCATTACCACTCGTTCTGCAGACATTACAGTAAAACCAACTCTCTTTCGGTATGATGATTCCATGTCCCTCTTACTAGTGATTCGATCTTTCTCCAGATCAAAAAAAAATGGTGATTTGTTGCACGTTCACGTCCTGTGAGCAAGATGTGTATCCAGTTCCAGTTCCAGTAACATTAAATATAAGTTTTCAGACAAATAGATGTTTGCGAAAATCAGATTTATAGACAAACCACATGTCTTGTAGGCCTGAATTCTTTCTTAACCAAGCCTCAACATCCTATGCTTCCTATGAAAAAACAGTATACCCACTTCACGTTACGAAACAATAATTAAAATTTAAGATTACACTTACCACTAACGTTAATTCATGAAATTTCCGTATATAGCTAGTGACAATAGTGCGTTTGACAGTTGTAAGGTTTTCAATCAATAACGCGTGGCAAGGACAAAAAAATCCAGTGAAATTTATTTTTTAAGTGCATTATCTGAAAACTACTTTGAGCAGTTAAACAGAGAACCGACTCGAGGCAATAACATACTAGACCTTCTGGTGACAAACAGACCCGAACTATTTGAAACAGTTAGCACAGAACAGGGAATCAGCGATCATAAAGCGGTTACAGCATCGATGATTTCAGCCATAAATAGAAATATTAAAAGAAAGGTAGAAAGATTTTTCTGTTTAGCAAAAGTGACAAAAAGCAGATTTCAGAGAACTTGACTGCTCAACACAAAAGTTTTACCTCAAGTACAGACATTGTTGAGGATCAGTGGACAAAGTTCAAAACCATCGTACAATATGCATCAGACGGGTATGTGCAAAGCAAGATCGTAAGAAGTGGGAAAGAGCCACCGTGGTACAACAACCGAGTTAGAAAACTGCTACGGAAGCAAAGGGGACTTCACAGCAAACATAGAAATAACCAATGCCTTGCAGACAAACAAAAATTACACGAAGCCAAATGTAGTGTGAGGAGGGCTATGCGAGAGACGTTCAATGAATCCGAAAGTAAAGTTCGGTGTACTTACTTGGCAGAAAGTCCCAAGAAATTTTGGTCTCATGTCAAAGCAGTAAGTGGATCAAAACAAAATGTCCAGACACTCTGTGACCAAAATGGTACTGAAACAGAGGATGACAACCGAAGGCAGAAATAGTAAATCTCTTTTCCAAAGCTGTTTCACAGAGGATCAATGCACTGTAGTTCCTTCTCAAGATTTTCGCACAGATGACAAAATGGTAGATGTCGAAATAGATGACAGAGGGATAGAAAAACAATTAAAATCGTTCAAAAGAGGAAAGGCCGCTGGACCTGATGGGATACCAGTTCGATTTTACGCAGAGTTTGAAGGAACTTGCCCCCCTTCTTGCAGTGGTGTACTTTAGGCCTCTAGAAGAGCGTAGCGTTCCAAAAGATTGGAAAAGGGCACAGGTCATCCCCGTTCTCAAGAAGGGACGTCGAACAGATGTGCAGAACTATAGACCTATATCTCTAAAGTCGATCAGTTGTAGAATCTTGGAACACGTATTATGTTCGAGTATAATGACTTTTATGGAGACTAGAAATCTACTCTGTAGGAATCAGCATGGGTTTCGAAAAAGACGATCGTGTGAAACCCAGATCGCGCCATTCGTCCACGAGACTCAGAGGGTCATAGTCACGGGTTCACAGGTAGATGCCGTGTTTCTGGACTTCCGCAAAGCGTTTGATACAGTTCCCCACAGTCGTTTAATGAACAAAGTAAGAGCATATGGACTATCAGGCCAATTGTGTGATTGGATTGAAGAGTTCCTAGATAACAGAACTCAGCATGTCATTCTCAATGGAGAGAAGTCTTCCGAAGTAAGAGTGATTTCAGGTGTGCCGCAGGGGAGTGTCGTAGGACCGTTGCTATTGACAATACATATAAATGAACTTGTGGATAACATTAGAAGTTCACTGAGGCTTTTTGCGGATGATGCTGTAGTATATCGACAGGTTAGAACAATGGAAATTGTACTTAAATGCGGGAGGATCTGCAATGAATTGACACATGGTGCAGGGAATGGCAATTGAATCTCAATGTAGACAAGTGTAATGTGCTGCGAATACATAGAAAGAAAGATCCTTTATCATCTAGCTACAATATAGCAGATCAGCAACTGGAAGCAGTTAATTCCATATATTATCTGGGAGTAGGAATTAAGAGTTATCTATAATGGAATGACGATATAAAATTAATTGTCGGTAAAGCAGATGCCAGACTGAGATTCATTGGAAGAATCCTAAGGAAATGCAGTCCGAAAACGAAGGAAATAGGTTACAGTACACTGGTTCGCCCACTGCTTGACTACTGCTCACCGGTGTGGGATCCGTACCAGATAGGGTTGATAGAAGAGATAGAGAAGATCCAACGAAGAGCAGCGCGATTCGTTACAGGATCATTTAGTAATCGCGAAAGCGTTACGGAGATGATAGATAAACTCCAGTGGAAGACTCTGCAGGAGAGACGCTCAGTAGCTCGGTACGGGCTTTTGTTAAAGTTTCGAGAACATACCTTCACCGAAGAGTCAAGCAGTATATTGCTCCCTCCTACGTATATCTCGCGAAGAGACCATGAGGATAAAATCAGAGAGATTAGAGCCCACACGGAAGCATACCGACAATCCTTCTTTCCACGAACAATACGAGACTGGAATAGAAGGGAGAACCGATAGAGGTACTCAAGGCACCCTCCGCCACACACCGTCAGCTGGCTTGCGGAGTATAGATGTAGATGTAGATGTAGAAGCTAGAATCAGAATATACTGAACACATACTAAATACATCAAATGCACAGTTATGACCTATTCCAACACTTCATGGTCCTCGTTATTACAAACTGTGGCTTCAGAGTCAGACAAAACTGCTGATACACTTCAGATCGTGAAGTATTACCACTGTGTACATGATATAGACACTACATTATGTTATCAATCCTAGATATGAACAGAAGAGCGCAGGACAACAATATGATGTGCTGTGCTTCGAGCCCATGTGAAAACGATATCCGAGAACTCGGTGAGACAGTTTATCTTGAATGTTCATATATACAGTGCAGAGCTACAGATATAGACAAAGCACCAAACGTGTAACCTTTTCGACTACCAACAAGAAACTAAACATTCGAAACAGCTGAAAATGCAGTCCGAAAACGAAGGAAATAGGTTACAGTACACTGGTTCGCCCACTGCTTGACTACTGCTCACCGGTGTGGGATCCGTACCAGATAGGGTTGATAGAAGAGATAGACAAGATCCAACGAAGAGCAGCGCGATTCGTTACAGGATCATTTAGTAATCGCGAAAGCGTTACGGAGATGATAGATAAACTCCAGTGGAAGACTCTGCAGGAGAGACGCTCAGTAGCTCGGTACGGGCTTTTGTTAAAGTTTCGAGAACATACCTTCACCGAAGAGTCAAGCAGTATATTGCTCCCTCCTACGTATATCTCGCGAAGAGACCATGAGGATAAAATCAGAGAGATTAGAGCCCACACGGAAGCATACCGACAATCCTTCTTTCCACGAACAATACGAGACTGGAATAGAAGGGAGAACCGATAGAGGTACTCAAGGCACCCTCCGCCACACACCGTCAGCTGGCTTGCGGAGTATAGATGTAGATGTAGATGTAGAAGCTAGAATCAGAATATACTGAACACATACTAAATACATCACATGCACAGTTATGACCTATTCCAACACTTCATGGTCCTCGTTATTACAAACTGTGGCTTCAGAGTCAGACAAAACTGCTGATACACTTCAGATCGTGAAGTATTACCACTGTGTACATGATATAGACACTACATTATGTTATCAATCCTAGATATGAACAGAAGAGCGCAGGACAACAATATGATGTGCTGTGCTTCGAGCCCATGTGAAAACGATATCCGAGAACTCGGTGAGACAGTTTATCTTGAATGTTCATATATACAGTGCAGAGCTACAGATATAGACAAAGCACCAAACGTGTAACCTTTTCGACTACCAACAAGAAACTAAACATTCGAAACAGCTGAAAATGCAAACAGGAACGGGAGCAGGAAGAGGAACACACGTATCAGCAGGATAAAAAGATTGAAAACTGTAAGTATAAAGCCCTTTAAATTAAAAAAAAAATTACTGTACTTCATGACCACACCTCGTAATTCCTTCCTTGATTGTATTCGGGGCGGTGCTCGGAGGCTGTTGATTTGCTTAGTCTTTTTTAATCTTTGCAGCTCTCCTTCCTTGTTCTTATGCAGGGTGTTACAAAAAGGTACGGCCAAACTTTCAGGAAACATTCCTCACACACAAAGAAAGAAAATATGTTATGTGGACATGTGTTCGGAAACACTTACTTTCCATGTTAGAGCTCATTTTGTTACTTCTCTTCAAATCACATTAATCATGGAATGGAAACACTCAGCGACAGAACGTACCAGCGTGACTTCAAACACTTTGTTACAGGAAATGTTTAAAATGTCCTCCGTTAGCGAGGATACATGCATCCAGCCTCCGTCGCATGGAATCCCTGATGCGCTGATGCAACCGTGGAGAATGGCGTATTGTATCACAGCCGTCCACAATAAGAGCACAAAGAGTCTCTACATTTGGTACCGGGGTTGCGTAGACAAGAGCTTTCAAATGCACCCATAAATGAAAGTCAAGAGGGTTGAGGTCAGGAGAGCGTGGAGGCCATGGAATTGGTCCGCCTCTACCAATCCATCGGTCACCGAATCTGTTGTTGAGAAGCGTACGAACACTTCGACTGAAATGTGCAGGAGCTCCATCGTGCAACAACCACATGTTGTGTCGTACTTGTAAAGGGACATGTTCTAGCAGCACAGGTAGAGTATCCCGTATGAAATCACGATAACGTGCTCCATTGAGCGTAGGTGGAAGAACATGGGGCCCAATCAAGACATTACCAACAATGCCTGCCCAAACGTTCATAGAAAATCTGTGTTGATGACGTGATTGGACAATTACGTGTGGATTCTCGTCAGACCACACATGTTGATTGTGAAAATTTACAATTTGATCACGTTGGAATGAAGCCTCATCCGTAAAGAGAATATTTGCACTGAAGTGAGGATTGACACGTTGTTGGATGAACCATTCGCAGAAGTGTACCCGTGGAGGCCAATCAGCTGCTGATAGTGTCTGTACACGCTGTGCATGGTACGGAAACAACTGGTTCTCCCGTAGCACTCTCCATACAGTGACGCGGTCAACGTTACCTTGTACAGCAGCAACTTCTCTGACGCTGACATTAGGGTTATCGTCAAATGCACGAAGAATTGCCTCGTCCATTGCAGGTGTCCTCGTCGTTCTAGGTCTTCCCCAGTCGCGAGTCATAGGCTGGAATGTTCCGTGATCCCTAAGACGCCGATCAATTGCTTCGAACGTCTTCCTGTCGGGACACCTTCGTTCCGTAAATCTGTCTCGATACAAACGTACCGCGCCACGGCTATTGCCCCATGCTAATCCATACATCAAATGGGCATCTGCCAACTCCGCATTTGTAAACATTGCACTGACTGCAAAACCACGTTCGTGATGAACACTAACCTGTTGATGCTGCGTACTGATGTGCTTGATGCTAGTACTGTAGAGCAATGAGTCGCATGTCAACACAAGCACCGAAGTCAACATTACCTTCCTTCAATTGGGCCAACTGGCGGTGAATCGAGGAAGTACAGTACATACTGACGACACTAAAATGAGCTCTAATATGGAAATTAAGCGTTTCCGGACAAATGTCCACATAACATCTTTTCTTTATTTATCTGTGAGGAATGTTTCCTGAAAGTTTGGCCGCACCTTTTTGTAACACCCTGTAGTTTACCCACGTAAGGTACGCGCCATCCACATGGAATGCGGAACAAACCGTGCCTTGAGAGATCAGGAATATTTTTAAGACTAGAAAGAAGCCATTAGTTCAAGAGAATCGAATTGAGTTATAAACGGTGGCGCGACGCCAACAGTATTAAGAAGTTGAAAATTCGTGGTAAGGTCTTATGGGACCAAACTGCTGAGGTCATCGCTCCCTAAGCTTACGCACTACTTAACCTGACTTAAACTAACTTACGCTAAGGACAACACACACACCCATGCCCGAGGGAGGACTCGAACCTCCGACGGGGGGAGCCCTGCGGGCCGTGAAAAGACGCCCTAGACCACGCGGCTACCAGCGCGGCAACGGTAGTTTACGGTATAGGCAGGCCGTACACATAACAGCAAAACTCGTAGCTGCTGAAGAAGGTGGTTGGGTCGCTAGTCGAAATATTGTGGTTAAAATGGTGATAACAATTCGGTAGGACACCGAGAAGCACACCATTATTCAGTCACGCCGGGGAAACTTGAGATGCCATTCTAGCATAGTTCCCTAGAAATATTTTTTTTTGTTATCAGGATAAGTTTTATACTCACACTGTGTCATTTCGTAAAGATGATAAGCTGGCTTCTCGGTCATCCATTTCGTCTTCGGCAGGGAGTTTGTGTCCGGCTGTGTGTGGATTAATTTAGGGCCTGTCGGTGAGGAGCTAAGAGGTTTCGTAGTGCACGAAAGCGTCATCGCGCTTTCTCCGTCGGCCGCTTTAAACGTAATCCCCGGCAAGTTGGTGGGGCGAGAGCGGCGGCAGCGGGGGCGGATGCCGGCGGCGGCGGCGGCAGCGGGGGCGGCAGGGGCGGCGGGGGCGGCTGCTGCGTGCTCCAGAAGCGCTGCGTCAGCTGTCGGCGGCCGGGTTCGATATTCCGGCCGGGCGCTGCTGGCTGCTGGCTGCCAGCGGATGCTGCTGCTCGCCGCTCGCTGCTAGCGTGGGCTGGGGCGGGGGCGGGGGCGGGTCACGGGCAGCGCCGCCACGCCGCCCTCTCTTCTTCCGTCCCGCACTCGGCATAACACACCGGGCTGCGCACAGCGTGTGCTTGTTTACAGCATTCACCGGCACCGTCTTGGAGCATCAGTTGTCTGTCTTTACCGTCCTTCTGTTTCTCTTTACTCAGTTTCATGACGGAAACTTGCTGTCACCAATTCTGAACATGGTAATGGGCGTAAACAGATAACACCTGCTGTACGCCAAAGCCACTTGTGGGTCTGTTCACAGAAGAAGATGAGCTAAGGCAATTGGTACACATGCCTAATATAGTGTAGGGCCCCCGCGAGCACGCAGAAGTACCGCAATCCCACGCGGCACGGACTCGACTAATATATGAAATATTGCTCGAGGGAACTGACAATATGAATCCTGCAGGGCTGTCTGCAGATCCGTAAGACACGGGGAGGGGCGTCTGCGGAGTTTGGTGGCCAGCGAAAGTGCTTGAACTCAGGCGAGTGTTTCTGGAGTCACTCTGTAGCAATTCTGGATGTGTGGGGGGTCGCATTGTCCTGCTGGAATTGCCCAAGTCCATCGGCATGCACAAGGGACATGAATGGATGCAGATGATCAGATAGGATGCTTACGTACGTGTCACCTGTCAGAGTCCTATCTAGACGTATCAGGGGTCCGATATCACTCCAAGTGCACATGCCACACACCATTACAGAGTCTCCACCAGGTTGAACAGCCCCTCCTGACATGCAGGGCCATGGGTTTATGAGATTGTGCCCATACCCGTACACGTCCATCCGCTCGATACAATTTGAAACGAGACTCGTCTGACCAGGCAACATGTTTCCAGTTATCAACAGTCCAATGTCGGTGTTGACGAGGCGTAAAGCTTTGTGTGGTGCAGTTATCAAGGGTAAGAGAGTGGGACTTCGGTTCCGAAACCCATATCGATCATGTTTCGTTGAATGGTTTAGACGCTGACACTTGATCATGGCCCAGAATTGAAATCTGCAACAATTTGTGGAAGGGTTTCACTTCTGTCACATTGACGATTTTCTTGAGTCGTAGTTCGTCTCGATCTTACAGGGTTTTCCGCTCGCAGCGATGTCGCATATTTGACGATTTAGCGGATTCCTGATATTCACAGGTGTAAAAGGTAATTTTCGGAGTATTCCAAGCAGTATGATAGGCCGTTACTATTTACAACGTATATAAATGATCACGGAACACTCGTGAAATGGTCGTACGGGAAAATCCTCACTTCATCGCTACCTCCGCAGATGCTCTGCCCCATGCCTCGTTCGGCGACTATAACACCACGTTCAAATTCACTTAAATCTTGACATCAGTAATCGATCTGAGAACTGCGCCAGGCACTTGTTGAATTATGTAGGCGTTGCTCACCGCAGCGACGTTTTCTGCCTGTTTACATCTCTCTGTATTTGAATATGCATGCCTATACCAGTTTCTTTGGCGCTTCAGTGTATATGGAGTGAACGTAGGGTACTGCCAGTTGGCCAGCATCAAACCGAAATAGTCACTTGGCATCGGTATGACACCTAGATCTACATCGACATCTACATCATACACCACAAGCTACCTGACTCTGTGTGGTGAAGGGCACTTCTCGTACCACTAATTGAACGCCGCTACCATGTACCATCAGCGAATGGCGCGTGGGGAGGATGATTTTCGGTAACCCTCATACTGATACTAATATCTCGAATTTTCTCTTCGTGGTCTTTATGTGAGACGCGTGTGGGAACAAGTAATTAGTTGTCCAACTCTTCCCGGAAAGTGATCTCTCGAAATTTCACTTCCTTCGTGGATGAGTTACATTTCCTTAAGTTTCTTCCTATTTGCTCTTATGTGGTCATTCCACTTAGGGCCGCTCTGGGTAGTTACTAGGTGTTTTACAGTAGATATTGTATCCAGCAGTTCGTCATCATTTCCGTAGTTATACAGTAACGGATTCCTTTTCCTATGTATGTGCAATATGTTACACGTATTTACGTTCAGGGTCAACAGCCAGAGCCTGCACCATTCATCAATCCTCTGTAGGTCATTCTGCCAATAGATACTGACTTCTGGGGTTGCCATTTTATAATTGTGTTCATCTGTCCTCCGGCCCTTCTTGAAAACGGGGATGACTCGCGTTTTTTTTCCACTCGCTGTGCACCCTTCGTTGCTCGGATCTGCGACGCAGTTGTTTACGTTTTGCACCACCACCGAAACTTTAATACTACAGGTAGCTGTTCTGTGTTCACATCTCTTGAAGTAAATCGAAGCAGGACTAGTTACTGTGTGTAGATTGGTACCACAAAAATCGAATTAGGGAAATTATATTATCAAGAGGTGCTTTATGTGGTAATTAATATTGAGACATAAAACCTCTTTAGTCATATATTATGAGACACGTTTTGGATAAATTTGGAAGTGTGAGGCGGTGCTGCTAGTCAATCCGTCTCATGTGTACGCATTCCATGCGTTGTGTATCTTCAGATACATTTATACCGAGTGTTAAAATTGGTATTCTATATTTTGCGAGGTGATAGTATGGACCAAAACAAGAAAAATGTCCAGTAAATATAGTCTCTAAGATGAATACTTTAAGCTTCAGAACTATGACCACTTTTTCGTCTTCTCTTATACTACAAGCTCTTTCCTGACATGGACAACCTATAGAATGCAGAAAAAAAAGAGACATATGCCTCCTTTATTGACCATGGACACAGCATGCCGTAAAATCTGCTAATGTAAACTGTTTTCGAACTTTTGTATAAATGTACCTGTTTCATTGGTTGTAATGGAATTAGTTTGCGTTAGCGTTTTACATGATACAGTAACGTTTTCTCATTTTTTTACTCTCTTCTGTAGGTCATTCATAATAGCAAAGACCTTAACGTAGAAAAAATGTCTTTCGGAATAGCGAACATGAACAAGTGCTCATAGTTCTTGCAATTTGCTTTTTGAAGCCCATGTGTACTGGACATTAATTTTCATGGTTTTTTCGACGCTGTCACCTCTCAAAATATGTAACATTTTTTTTTTTTTTGCTTACTTTCCAACTCTGCGTCTACATTAGAGCTGTTGGTAAAATATTGATGTATCGATATATCGACAACTTGTCAAAACCTTTCGATACCTATCGGCGATATTATTTCACTGATCTATCGATACCGAAATGGCAAAATTGGGCGCCGATATTTTTACTTTATATTATATTTTTCTCGCAGTTTTCGATAAATATTTGAAGTTGTTCTTTAGAAATAGTAGTGTAATATATTTTTACTATCATAGTGTGTAGGAGTCTTACTACTTTTTGAGCTTTCATCACGTCCAGTCTTTCTCTATAACTGTGTGAAGCACAGGCACAAAGAAGAAATCCGATTGCACGTGGGGGTGGGGGTGGGGGGGAGGGGGGGGGCTTGAGGGAGTGAGAAGGGGGGGGGATGTGAATGGAATAAGAAGATATCTGATGTGAAGAGGTAGCACACTAGTTGCGTTAGAAAACAATTTTTAACGCAACTACTGTCCTATTTCTTCATATCGGCATTCTCCAAAGACAATTGCTGAAACTGATGAACAAATATTTAAACGACGAGATTGGTCTTTGCTGTGGGCGGAGATGTGTGAGCGGAAATGCTGACGCAGTCGGCGCTCGGCGCCACAACAGAAACTGCAACATTTAACTTCACCCGCAATTTTGACACAAGAATTGCTAGTCCGCTGGCAGTTGCAGAACTGAAAAAACTGGGCAGTCGACATGGAGTGTTCCAGACGAATCCGATATGTGACGAATCTTATGGGAAGACCCATCGAACAGCTTTCATTGTGCCACTTACCTGCAAACCAGTCTGAGGTGCCGTGTGGAGGGTACATTGAGAGCCACTGTCGCTATTTGCCCATGAGAAGCACGACTATTCGCAAGCCTCCGTGTGAGCTCAATTCTGCTATTATATACATACATTGGACGGAGCCATATATTGCTTGATTCTTCTAGGAACGTATGCGTTCGGAAATTCAACAGTAAACCTCACCGTGCCACAGAACACTCACCTCGCAGGGTCTGCCACGGGAGCTGACCGAGCAACTTCGTGACACTTTCACGAGTACTGATCTGATGCGGGTGCCAACACTGAAGCGTGCCACGCTGTGATTACGTTGTTTCTGTTCTCGTGTGTTCGTTGTTTCAGTGATTTTAGTAACTAATCATGATATTCCGCATAGTGTTAACGCATTTAGTGGAAAATACTCCCCCTGTGTGTGTTTGGTCACTGCATCGTCCTCACTGATTCAAATGGCGCACTGCTGATGTTTCGGGATAGCCTTGTAAAGCAGCCTGTAGGCTCTCCTTGTGATGCAGATGGGTTGAGAAAGTGGAGTTTCGCCTGCTCGCTCTTCACAGACAGACTGTACCAGCAGCCCGCTTAGCTGGAATCGACTGTTATATGATTCATAAAATAAGTAAGTAAAATGCTGCAGACTGTTTATTAAGACCACAGTTCTGGTAGAGGTTACCGCAATCGAATCTGTTTTTAATCCACTAAAATACACTTATTTTATTTCGAAAAATATTCTCGTTTTAATGACATGGCAGCCTCCAGTTTCTCATAATGAAGTTTAGCTAACCGTGGTGTGATTCACGAAATGCATATTCTTAATTAATTCGCTACGTTTAATTTCGGACGCTATCTTGATTTCATAACTAAAGGAACTAGAACCTTCAACGATTGGTCATATATGGAAGTCTTTGTTTATGTAAATCCAGTAATCTTTCAGTAGGACTCTACTTAACTATCACTACTTAAATACATGATATATTATTTATCACATATTCTTTCCACTCTGAAATATTTTCAAATGGATTTGTAGCCCAGCAAAACTTAAAAGCCGGAAATACAGAAAGACTAGGACAAAATTTGCAATTGGTATAATGAAAGCCAGATTCCTTTGAACGGAGATAAACTGTCATAACAAAACGCAGATGGAAGGCTTCTATCCACTCATTCGTTGACCAACGTGGTGTGGCAATAGAAGACAGTAAAAGCAAAGCAGAAGTTTTAAAATTCTCGTTCAAGAAATCGTTCGCTTAGGGTGACATACAAACATGCCGTCGTTAGTCCATCGCACAGACTCCTGTACGGACATCGTAGTAATAGGCATCCCTGGCGTAGAGCAAAAACTGAAAGAATTAAAAACAAATAAGTAGCCAGGTCCGAAAGGATTCGCAATTCGGTTTTGCAAAGAGTGCACTATGGCACAGGTGTCTTACTTAGCTTGCACTTATCAAGACTCTCTCGCCCACCGCAAAGCCCCAAGTGAGTGGAAAAAAAAAGAAAGGTGACTCCTGTATGTAAAAATGGTAAAAGAAATTACCCGCAGAATTAGGTACCAATGTCCTTAACATGGGTTTACTGCAGAATTCTGGAACATATTTTCATTTAGATTATAATAAAACCAGTGGAAAATGCTCCTACTACAGCACGTAAAATGAGGATATGTTCCTGTTTATTTAATAGACTCTGAAAATTGGGGTATCAGATAGTTTTTTTATACCTCTTTTACAGATGAACGGCACTTCCCTGAAACTCTCCTAAGAAACCGAAATCGGCCATTCGCCTTCTCTACTAAAGTCCTTGCGTGATCGTTTCATTTCATATCGCTTTCTATCGTTACGCCTCGATATTTAATCGACCTGACCGTGTCTAGTTCAAATGGTTCAATGGCTCTGACCACTATGGGACTTAACAGCTGAGGTCATCAGTCCCCTAGAACGTAGAACTACCTAAACCTAACTAACCTAAGGACATCACACACATCCATGCCCTAGGCAGGATTCGAACCTGCGACCGTAGCGGTCACGCGGTTCCAGACTGACCCGTCTGGAACCGATCGGCCAATTTGGCCGGCCCGTGCCTAGTAATACGCAAGTAGTGTCGTATTCGCACATTATGGAATTTAATATAATCCATTATTGAGTCGAGGTAGCAGTTGTCGTTATACTGGTTATCACTGTTAGCATTCAACCACGATTCTTATACATATATTTTAACAACGCATTTCAAGAGACAATGCTCCCATCATCAGGTTATGAAGTCTATGTCATGAAATTAAACGGACTAAAAAGACAAAATACCATCACAAATAGTTGGGAAGTCCATAGAGTAAAACAGAATTAAAAGTATATTGGACTGTGGGTCCTCTTCTTACATTGAAGTTGTTGACACAAGTCGATGGCCGTCCCATAGCTCCCTGATGATGGGAGCATTGTCTCTTGAAACGCGTTTTTAAAATATATGTATAAGAATCGCGGTTGAATGCTAACAGTGATAACCATTATGGAATTGTTTTTTCTACTTATCTGCATTAATTTACATTCGTCTGCAGTTAGAGCGCACTGCCGTTGATCACACCCGCTAGAAGTTTTGTCCAACGTAAGTCTTCTTCTGTCCTCCTACAGTCTTTGAACGACGATACCTTCCCACTCACTACAGCGTCATCAGTACTGTTTATTTAAAAGAGTCTGACTGAAAAGTGGGGTGTCAGCTGCCTCATTCTACCTTTCTCAGCATCTTTACAAATTTTCCTAACAATTTTGGCAGCAAAACATATTCGTGCCTTTTTTTAACGGGCGACTCGGCTCAGATTCCCACAAGCTCCCCTAACTGTAACTCATTCACAGCCACTAGTCCAATACTGTATTTCCCTCATACCTATCTACTCCCGGTGCCCTCTCTCAATCACTCATTCAGCCCAACTCTTTGTCATTATCTCTCTCTACCTCTTTGCCATTGACTCCTGTGTCGCAGACAATGTCTCTATCGTTCTGTCCTACTACTACAGTCTCCCCTCACTTTCATTGTCTCCCTCTTGCTCTCTCTTACTGCTACATCTCATTTCTTCCTTCCTACTGCTGCTGTCCCTTCTCACTGTCACCATCTCTCTCTTCCTCGTTGTCATTGTCAATACTCCGTCTCTCATTATCCCTGTCTGTCACCCACTCCTTCTTCCTCTTTCTCTTTATTTCCGTCCCCGCTCCCTGGCTCTGTCTCCTTCACTCTTCTCGTAGCACTGTTCTGCCTCTGCCAACTATGTTTCACGGCAACTGTCTCCCTTTTTTTCTCTCACATTGTCATTGTCTCATTCGCCCTTTTATAACACAGCCACTGCCTACTATCTTATATTATTTACTACGTTTCTGTCTCTTGGCCGCTTCTTTCTTATCGTAAGAAAGGGTGAATATGTTGGCACGCCAAATTATGAAAATTGAAGGTGGAGAAAGAAGAGAAAAGGGAAAAATTTAATGAAATCAGCTACGTCGGGACTTTATGCAGAATCAGCGGAACGAGTTAAAATGCATGTGGGGCCAGGCATCGAACCCGGGATCTCCTGCACACTAGGTAGTTGTGTCAACCAGTCCGCCACCCGAACGCTGTGTTTGCCAGAATGCACGGTCTATCTCAATACAGTCCCCATATGACCCACACTTCCATCTAGCGCCACCTGTATGGAGGGTACTGACGGGGACTGCGGATAGGTGGGATTACGAGGAAACGTGGGTCAAAAAAATGGTTCTGAGCACTATGGGACTTAACATCTTAGGTCATCAGTCCCCTAGAACTTAGTACTACTTAAACCTAACTAACCTAAGGACATCACACACATCCATGCCCAGGGCAGGATTCGAACCTGCGACCGTAGCAGTCGCACGGTTCCGGACTGAGCGCCTAGAAAACGTGGGTCATTTGGGGAGTCCACTGCAGCAAATTACTCAGATGTTAACGGTATATTCTATATTCAACATCTACAGCTACATCTACGTTCTTACTCTTCAATTCACAGTTAAGTGTCTGGCAGAGGGTTCATCGAACCATCCTATTTACCTACCGTTAAATCTTTCTGTACCATCATCTCTCCCTATGTGCGTGGATGACCACAGAATATTTTCACCATCAGAGGAGAAAGATGGTGATTCAAATTTCATGAGAAGATCCTGTCGCAACGATAAATGATTGTCGCTCGAATTCACATATGATGTCCGCAGCATCTCTCTCTTATTTCGTGACAATCTACTCTGATGCGGATCACACATCGCACAGTAATACTTCAAAAGAGCATGGGTAAGCATAGCGTAAGCAGTCTGTGAAGTAGACCTACTGTATTTCCTCAGTGCCCGCCCCCGGTAGCTGAGTGTTGCCGGCACGGTAGCTCAGCGTGTTCTGTCAGAGGGCTTCGTGCTCTCTGTAATAAAAAAAAAACGAGTCAAGGATTCAACGATGAACTTGAACGGATGTCTTGTGACGTCCGTCCAGACCAAACGCAACGAACTACATCGAAAGAAAAAAAAAAAGTGGTCAGCGCGACAGAATGTCAAGCCTAAGGGTCCGGGTTCGATTCCCGGCTGGGTCGGAGATTTTCTCCACTCAGGGACTGGGTGTTGTGTTGTCCTAATCATCGTCATTTCATCCACATCGACGCGCAAGTCGCCCAAGTGGCGTCAAATCGAAAGACTGGCACCCGGCGAACGGTGTGCCCGACGGGAGGTCCTAGTCACACGACATTTATTATTATTTTATTTACTTCCTCAGTATTCTGTCAGAAAATCGCAGTCTTTCGTTTGCTTTACGCACAACATTATCTATGTGATCGTTCCATTTTAAGTTATTAGTAATTGTCATCCCTATGTACACTCCTGGAAATGGAAAAAAGAACACATTGACACCGGTGTGTCAGACCCACCATACTTGCTCCGGACACTGCGAGAGGGCTGCACAAGCAATGATCACACGCACGGCACAGCGGACACACCAGGAACCGCGGTGTTGGCCGTCGAATGGCGCTAGCTGCGCAGCATTTGTGCACCGCCGCCGTCAGTGTCAGCCAGTTTGCCGTGGCATACGGAGCTCCATCGCAGTCTTTAACACTGGTAGCATGCCGCGACAGCGTGGACGTGAACCGTATGTGCAGTTGACGGACTTTGAGCGAGGGCGTATAGTGGGCATGCGGGAGCCCGGGTGGACGTACCGCCGAATTGCTCAACACGTGGGGCGTGAGGTCTCCACAGTACATCGATGTTGTCGCCAGTGGTCGGCGGAAGGTGCACGTGCCCGTCGACCTGGGACCGGACCGCAGCGACGCACGGATGCACGCCAAGACCGTAGGATCCTACGCAGTGCCGTAGGGGACCGCACCGCCACTTCCCAGCAAATTAGGGACACTGTTGCTCCTGGGGTATCGGCGAGGACCATTCGCAACCGTCTCCATGAAGCTGGGCTACGGTCCCGCACACCGTTAGGCCGTCTTCCGCTCACGCCCCAACATCGTGCAGCCCGCCTCCAGTGGTGTCGCGACAGGCGTGAATGGAGGGACGAATGGAGACGTGTCGTCTTCAGCGATGAGAGTCGCTTCTGCCTTGGTGCCAATGATGGTCGTATGCGTGTTTGGCGCCGTGCAGGTGAGCGCCACAATCAGGACTGCATACGACCGAGGCACACAGGGCCAACACCCGGCATCATGGTGTGGGGAGCGATCTCCTACACTGGCCGTACACCACTGGTGATCGTCGAGGGGACACTGAATAGTGCACGGTACATCCAAACCGTCATCGAACCCATCGTTCTACCATTCCTAGACCGGCAAGGGACCTTGCTGTTCCAACAGGACAATGCACGTCCGCATGTATCCCCTGCCACCCGACGTGCTCTAGAAGGTGTAAGTCAACTACCCTGGCCAGCAAGATCTCCGGATCTGTCCCCCATTGAGCATGTTTGGGACTGGATGAAGCGTCGTCTCACGCGGTCTGCACGTCCAGCACGAACGCTGGTCCAACTGAGGCGCCAGGTGGAAATGGCATGGCAAGCCGTTCCACAGGACTACATCCAGCACCTCTACGATCGTCTCCATGGGAGAATAGCAGCCTGCATTGGTGCGAAAGGTGGATATACACTGTACTAGTGCCGACATTGTGCATGCTCTGTTGCCTGTGTCTATGTGCCTGTGGTTCTGTCAGTGTGATCATGTGATGTATCTGACCCCAGGAATTTGTCAATAAAGTTTCCCCTTCCTGGGACAATGAATTCACGGTGTTCTTATTTCAATTTCCAGGAGTGTATTTAGTTGAATTTACAGCCTTCAGGATTCTTTGATTTATCTTGTAACCAAAAATTAGGGAGTTTCTGTTAGTGCTTATGTGGATTACTTCACACTTTGCACTATTCGGAGTCAATTATCACATTTTGCACCACACAGATATCTTGTCTAAAACATTTTGCAATTGGTTTTGATCATGTGATGACTTTACAAGATCGTAAATGACTGCAACGTCTGCCAACAAGCTAAAAGGGCCGCTAAGATTGTCTCTTTCGTTTATGTGTATTAGGAACAGCAGAGGGTCTATAACACTTCCCTGGGGAACGCCAGATATTACCTCAGTTTTACTCGACGCGAACTGTGATCTTTCTGACAGAAAATCACGAATCTAGTCGCACAATTGAGGCGATACTCCATAGGCACTCAGTTTGATTAGGTTATGCTTGTGAGGAACGCTGTCGCAAACCCTGCAGAAATCTAAAAATGTGGAATCACTTTGACATCCCCTGTCGATAGCACTTATTACTTCGTGAGAATAAAGAGCTAGTTGCATTTCGCAAGAACGATATTTTCTGAATCCGTTCTGACTATTCGTCAATAAATTGTTATCTTTGAGGTCACTCATAATGTTCGAACACAGCCTGTAATCCAGCGGAATACTCATATTTCCTGTCTTGGGTGTTGATGTGACTTAAGCAGCTTTCCAGTGTTTAGATAGGGACCTTTAGAAGAGCGAGCGGTTGTGTACGATTGTAAATATAGATCTGTTGTATCAGCATTCTCTGGAAGGAACCTGACTTGTATACAATCTGGACTGGAGAATTTGCCTTTATTATGAAATTTAAGCAGCTTATCTACACCGAGGGTATTTACTTCTAAGTTACTCATGTTGGTGTTTGTTCTAGATTCGAATTTTGCTATATTTACTTCATCTTCTGTGGCGATGAAGTTTCGAAAAAAGTTGTCTAGCAACTCTGCTTTAGTGGCACTGTTATCATTGGCGTCATCGTTATTATTGCGCAGTAAAGGGATTGATTGCGTCTTGCCGCTTGTGTGCTTACAAATGGCCAGAATCTATTTGGGTTTTCTGCCAGATTTCGAGAAAAAGTTTCGTTTTAGAAACTATTAAACGCACCTCGCAACGAAGTTCGCGCTAAATTTCGAGCTTCTGCAGAACTTGGCCAATCTTGGAGCTTTTGCGTTCTTTTAAATTTGATATGCTTTTTTCGTTGCTTCTGCAACAGTGCTCTGGATCAGTTTCATCTCTTATTAATTTGTTGCCGTCGATACGATTTCGTTGAATTCAAACCACATCTCGACTGCGCCTACTTCGTCAAATAGGATGGGCTCTTAGAAAGGTGTCAAGCGAAGTTTTATTATCTGGTTTTTTCAATAGATGCACTTTGCGCTTATTTTTGGTTGGTTTGGATGTTACTGTATATAGTCTCTTTACAACGGCTTTGTGGTCACTAATCCCTGTATCCGTCATGATGCTCTCGATTTGCTCAGGATTACTTGTTGCTAAGAAGTCAAATATGTTTCACAACCATTTACACTTCGAGTGAGCTTCTGAATTCATTGTTGGAAATAATTTTCTGAGCAAGCATTTAGTACAATTCCGGACGACTTTTTACGCGTACCGCCGGCTTAAGACTTGAATTTCTGTCAACAATCGATGGTACATTTAAGTCACCACCAACTATAATTGTATGAGTAGTGTACCTACTTGAAATAAGACTCAAGTTTCCTTTGAACTGTGCAGCAGCTGTATTATTTGAGTCAGGGGGTAGGTAAGACGAATCAGTTAGTAATTTATTCCGGTTGTCAAGTTTAACCTCTACCTGTACTAACTCACAGGAACCATCTACTGCAATCTCACTTCAAGGTAAACTACTTCTGACAGCAATAAACACGCCACCACCAACTGCGTGTAATCTTCTTGTCACAGAGCCAGCAACCAGCACTATGCTAGAAATAGTGATGTAACCTCCAGAAAATCATCTGATGATGAACCTGAGAAGGTCCGAAAACTGTTTCTTGGAATAATAAATACCTACTCAAAAGAGTGACTAGTTGCAGTTTTATGTATTTATATTCAAATAACAGTCACGGCTTCTAAAATATCCGCAATGGGTAAGCCTCATCTGCATGTAATCTATCCATCCTGAACGCGGTTAAGTGCTTTGAAAACATTTCGGGTGAACTTATTACCGGTTTTAGCGAGCTTCCTGTTCCTATAACAATCTGAATATCAGTGCTACTTATTAGCACTTGGAGCTCTGGTTCTGTCCCACGACAAGAACGACAATTTACAGCTGCAATATCGATGGTGCTACGTCTACCCTTTCAGACTCTAGGCATTTACGTAGAAGAGACATCACCCCGTTTTCAAAAATCTTTATTTGTTATCGAGAAACACCCCAAAAATTTGTTTTTTAGTACCAAACCCCAGCCGCGGATTTCGAGACGGATATGCACAAAATGTGGCTGTTATGTTTACGATGAATTCCTAATGTCCCGACCTCGAAATGCTTGAAAATTTTTCTTCATATCTTTGTCTGCTTCCGAGATACAGAGTTTTAATGGTGGTGGTGGTTAGTGTTTAACGTCCCGTCGACAACGAGGTCATTAGAGACGGAGCGCAAGCTCGGGTTAGGGAAGGATTGGGAAGGAAATCGGCCGTCCCCTTTCAAAGGAACCATCCCGGCATTTGCCTGAAACGATTTAGGGAAATCACGGAAAACCTAAATCTGGATGGCCGGAGACGGGATTGAACCGTCGTCCTCCCGAATGCGAGTCCAGTGTGCTAACCACTGCGCCACCTCGCTCGGTCAGAGTTTTAATGTTACCCTGCTTGTATATGTAAAACATGCAGTTAAAATCCGGTGCGACGCGAAAACGTAGTTTATAAAGCCAGGTAGCACGAAGTAATATGCTGAAAAGTGTCTCCGTTATCATCAGGGAACCCTATGCTGGAGTACCAAAGCACATGCAAAATTTTTTGCACGTAAAATCCGCTCTGAGGTGTGAAATTAGTATTGCGTTATTTCAATATCACGTAAGTAAATTATCTAAATTTACACTTCCGCTACAGAAGAGAAAAAAGGGAAACAGAGGAAAAATGCTCCTATCACATTACAAAAAATGCGAATATATTCCCGTTTGTTTAAATAAATTGCTCTCACTGAAAAGTGAGGCACCAGCTGTCTCATTCTACTTTCCTCAGCATCTTTATAAAGTTTTCCCAAGAACTTTGGTATGCCAACTTATGCTGAGAGAGAAGTGGCGTAGAGATGGGAAGGAAATGCTGGAAGATAGTGATTGTTTTATAGAAAGAGCGAAGGAGACAATGACAGTGTGAGAGAAAGAGAGGGACACAGTGGAGTGGAACATAGTTGACAGCCACAGAAGAGTGCTAGGAAAATAGTGTAGGAGACAGTGAAAGGGGG
Organism: Schistocerca serialis cubense; assembly: GCF_023864345.2. Classification (NCBI taxonomy): domain Eukaryota; kingdom Metazoa; phylum Arthropoda; class Insecta; order Orthoptera; family Acrididae; genus Schistocerca; species Schistocerca serialis. The sequence goes on along the minus strand of NC_064643.1, from coordinate 119,418,016 downwards.
AGGGGAGGACAAAGAGAAAGTGTAAATGTATGAGAGCCAGTGAGTGTAAAAAGCAGAGTATGAGACAATGACAACGAGGAAGAGAGATACAGCGAAAGTGAAAAGGGGCAGCAACAGTAGGAACGAAAGAATGAGATATCAGCAGTAAGAAAGAGGAAGAGGGACAGTGACAGTGAGGGAAGACTGTAGTAATGCGACAGAAGAAAGGGGACTGTGGCTGTGACACAGGATGCAATGACAGACAAACACAGAGAGACAATGACAAAGAGTTGGGCTGAATAAGCGAGGGAGAGAGGGAAACTGGGAGTGGATGGATATGAGGGAATTACAGTATTGGACTAGTGGGTGAGAGTCAGTTACAGGTAGCGGAACTTGTAGGAGGCTGAGGTGAGTTGCATGTTGGAGAAAAAAACACGAATATATTCGCATGCCAAAATTTGGGGGAAAATTTGTAAAGGCGCTGAGAAATGGAGAATAAAGCTGCTGACACCCCACTTTTCAGCCAGAGTCTTTTAAATAAACGGTGCTGATGATTCTGTAGTGTGTGTAGGAAGGTAGATGAAGACTTAGACAAAATTTCTAGCTGGTGTGATGAATGGCAGCTTGCCCTAAAGGCAGACAAATGTAAGTTCATGAAGATGTGTAGGAAAAACAAATATGTAATGTTCGAATACGGTATTAGTAGTGTGATACTTGACTCATTCAGGTCGATTAAATATCTAGGCGTAACGATGCAAAACGACATGAACTGGAACGATCATGTAAGTATTTTAGTGGAGAAGGGGACTAGTCTATTTCACTTTATTAGGAGACTTTTAGGAAAGTGTCATTGATATATAAAAGAGACCACACATAGAACATTAGTTCGACTCATTCCTGAATACTGCCCAAGTGTTTGCAGTCCCCACCAGGTCTGATTAAGGGGACCTGGACGTGAACGGACTGCATTTTAATACCTCGCTCTCAGTGCACATTACTCTTGATCTACAATGCGGAGTAAGTTGTGGCTTTCTACCAACAATGAATGACATTAACTCAAGCTGTAAAAGGAAATTTACTGAAACATCTGTTATAGTCTGAGTTACAGTATTTTGCCTAGTAGATGTTTTTATAATACACGTTCTTATTCTGGTACAATTTTCTGGCCCATCATCAGTCTAATAGCATTCAAACAGTGACAGGCTGCTGTCAACATTCATAGGAAAACATTATGTCTCTCGTTTTGTAGTTTGGGGTATTTCTGGGGAAATAGAAAAATCTTTATTCTACCACATTACTATTTTGTCTAAAAATACCGCTAAAATTATATACAGAATGACAAAAATAGATCATTTCTGCGATTTATTAGGCATAATACAAAGATAGTATCCCATTCTTCACTTGAGAGAAATTTTGTGAAGTTATATGTACCTAATATTCTGAATATGTAGTTACGAGAAAATGAGAAAAGAATGTTCACAATGTTTCTGACTCACCGTATGCCTCTTTCAGAACATTCCAGCAGCATAATCTTGTTTTCCAGCTGCTTCTTTATCCTTTGTAGACTTCTCCAGGAGCCTTTTCCTTACTCTGGACTATTTGGTGGTGGCTTCCACAGCCCATTCAGCTTCAAGTAGTCGCTGACGATGTATAGCAGTCAGAGCAGCTATCATATTATTTCCTGGCTGGATGCCTAATTTGTCCATTACTTTTGTCCTGCTGATTACACCATCATTGAAACAGATGACACCATGCATTTTGAGTACTGTCCATCCAACAAAGACTGTTTTTGGTACTCGTTGCCACACGAAGCTGTTGCAACTCTCATTAGGATTTTGTGTACGGCCATGTAGACATTTTCCAAGTAATTTGTATCAGCAAGGTCCCTGTATATTGGCTTCATTGTTTCCATGATTGTGGCAAGCAAGAAATGTTTATGGTGATATTCCTTGCCTGTTGCATGAGCGTGGCCGGTCCGCAGACATTTGTTAAAAGAGTGTTTAAGACCAAATCAACAACTGGAAAGTAGATAAAAATACATTTTTTGAAACGGGATAAAAGTGTGTTTCAGATGGAGACAGACAAGTGTTTTCGAAAATTTCAGTCATTTCACGTCCAGGACCCCTTAAATGACAAACATCGAAGCAGTTCAGAGACGAACTGCCAGATTCTTTACCGACAGGTACTGCCGACTCACAAGTATTACGAAGATGCTCCGGTAATTCAAATGGAAAGCCCTGGAGGGAAGGCGACGTTATGTCCGAGGAACAATATTTTGAGAAAATTTAGAAAACTGTCATTTGAAGATGACTGCAGAACGATCCAACTGCCACCAATGTACATTTCGCGCAAGGACCACGAAGATGAGATGCGAGAAATTAGGGCTCATATGGAGGCTTTTAGACAGTCATTTTGGCCTCGTTCTATCTGGGAGAGGAAAAGGAAGGGAAATGACTAATAGTGGTACAACTTACACTCCACCTTGCGAAGTATTTATGTATATATAGATGCAGAAATGGAAATAAGTCGTTAACACGCCCTACAGGAAGATTAGTGATAACATCACGAACACGCCACATAGAGTAACTACTTAAGGGCAATATTGCGAATCGACATGAAATGGCACGGACACATAAAATTCGTGATGGGGAAGGGGACTGGAAGCCCTGGAGGGCAGGCACAGTGCATCTGTATGGAAAATCGTGCGCAAGAATCGATTTCTTATCAAGTTCGCGCGACGGCAGATATCAAACGAACTCAGAGACGCGCTGCTAAAATGGTAGTAGATCGACGTAGACCTCACCAAAGAGTTGCTCACAGAATTTAAATGGAGACATTTCGAAGTAAGGTGACACTGTTTTCCCGAAGCCATGTGGAATACATTTAAAAAAGAGGTATTAGAGGAACACTGTGCAACAGCTCTGTTTCCACCGTCGTGTACCCAGAGTTAGAACAGCGAGAACAAGATCAGAGTAATTAGGGCGCGCACAGAATCATGCAGATTGTCATTCCCTCGCTCAGTATAAGAGTGGGAAAAGACAGAAAATCTGCTAATTCTGGTTCAAGTAGCCTCCGCCGCGCGCTTCCGCAGAATGTATGTAGATGCAGATGTATAAGCATAACTTGGAAAAGAAAATACCGGGAGTAAGTGGTGACGGCTTGTGTCTAATCGCATAACGTACGTCGCAGTAGCGCTGGCGACGGCGTGATCGGCATGCAGCCGCTGACTCAGTAGACTGGTGTTGATCAAACAGTTTATCCGGCCGCTCTTACCTCACACTCCGTGAACCCAGATGCTTGCCTCGTACTCGAAACGCGTGTGTGTCGGATCCCTTCGTCATCCTACCTGCCGTAATACTCATTTCAGTTAGTTTTCTGTATCTCTGGTGGATCACGATTGCGACATCTATGATGCGACCGTGTTAGTTTTACAGTTACAATTCCTCAGCAACAAATAACTTTAATATGCTGACCATGTATATGATTCTTCAGCTATGCATCTTTTTCTTTTTTTTTTTACCCAGATTCTGGGATTTATTCTTAATTATGGTCAATATCTCTCTTCTATTAGTATTTTTTCACATACGTACCTAGATCTGTAGTTAGATATGTTGTCCACTATGTCCGTCTCCTAACACATTCCCCTCCCCGCCTGCCTCGCCTCACACACACACACACACACACACACACACACACGCGCGCGCGCGCGATATTACTGTACATTCATAAATATTCTATGGATTGGAAGAAGTTGTTAAGCTTTCGCTTCCGTAAATTCTGTTATCTGTTAATTTCCTTTTACATCGCTGGATAGCCGAAGCGTTTTTTTTTTTTTGCACGGATACCTCGCTCCTCTCTGTTTTACGCTAAGACTGAGTGCTGAAAACTGTAAATTATTTCTTTTTGTGCTATTACTTTGCTGAATGTTACTGTTGTTTTGAGTCTGTGATTGCTGACAACGAACCTCATGAAAGAGTCAATGTAATGTCGGGCTCTTGTCAGCATTCCCAACAGTTTAAAGAACTGTCTACAAGATGCTGTAAAGCCCACACTATAGATAATGTTTATTACACGTTACTGTGCAACAACCACTTTTTTCCTCACTCTGTTACTCCTTAATACGATAATATAAGACATCGGTGGATGACGAGAGCAAGCGTAAGATGGAGATATGTGGGTTGTGAGTCATATTTACTAAAAAAATTCTAGAAGCATTCTTTTTCTTATATTACCACCGTTAGTGGCACTATTTATGTAGAATCTTCTACAACTTCGTGAGATGTTAGGCATGAAAGGGTTTACTCTTTACTTGTCAAATATTGAAATCGTTCCCAAATTTCTTGCCTTGAAGTGGAAGCTGCATCACGAGCTGTCTGGTCCTAACATGATGCAGTCTACTAACAGATCTACTAAAAGGACTGCGTACACTACGCTTGTCCGTCCTCTTCTAGAGTACTGCTGCGCGGTGTAGGATCCTTACCAGATAGGTTTGACGGAGTACATCGAGAAAGTTCAAAGAAGGGCACCACATATTGTATTATCGCGAAATATCCTGAAATGGTTCAGGATTTGAGGTGGACATCATTAAAACAAAGGCGTTTTTTGTTTCGGCAGAATCTTCTCACGAAGTTTCAGTCACCAATTTCCTCCTCCGAATGCGAAAATATCTTGTTGATACCGACCTGTAGGGAGAAACATCGTCAAAATAAAATAAGGGAAATCAAAGCTCTCACGTAAAGAAACAGGTGTTCGTTTCTTCCGCGCACTGTACGAGGTTGGAATAATAGAGAATTATTGTGGAAGTGGTTTGATGAACCCTCTGCCAGGCACTTAAATGTGATTTGCAGAATATTAATGTAGATGTAGATGTAGATTCTGGCGAAAGATGTACTAGGCTGACGTATTTTAATTTGTACGTTATGTTTTAATTTTCATTCTATTGGTTTTCTTAATCAGTATTGGAGGGCCACCAATGAGTACACTTACAAATCCAGCCATTTTAAAAGAAAACACACCAGAATGATGAGACGACGAAATATTAAATTTTATAATGAAAGAACAATTATAAAATACAAGAATAATAATAATAATAGAGAATAAGATTTTGTGACAAGCCTTTGCACAAGCCTTAAGACCCTCGACTTGTATTCGAGAGGGGGGAGCGACGATTAAATCGCTGCAGGGCCATTCAGATTTGTGTTTTCCGTTGTTTTCTTGACCTGCTTAGGCAACTGACAAAGCTTTAGTTGGAAAGAACACGGCCAGTTTGCTGGCCCGTCCCTGGCTTCATCTCAGACTGTGCTCCGTGTCGAACGGCCTTGCCCATCTCAGGCCGTTAAATACTGCCTTTCATCCGTTCTGCACAAGAACCGGAATTTACTCTTAGTCATAGAAAATGGGAAACAAGTCTGTCATAGGCTGGCTATCAGCAGGAACCATTCCATCCTGGAATGACTTGCGAAAATCAAATCAGAATGGCTGGATCGCGGGATGAAGCCTCTTTGTATGATCAGTTTTCATCCTTTTTTTTATTCATTCCAGTATGTTCCAACTAACACTACGCAATCAAGTGGAACTGAAGTAGGCATATGTGAATTGTCTTGTCTGTAACTGCATTCATTGCAGTGAATTACATTCGCGCAACACAGTTAAGAGGATGTTAGTATTCCTATGAAAGAAAACAGAATAAGTTGGTTTTGATAAACGCCCTCACCTAGTAGAAGTAGTACTTGTTGTTGATGATGGTGTTTTATTCATCTGCGGATCTTTTTACAAGGATACTGGAAATGTCGTCGTATTACAGTTTAACAATAAAAACAATATTTCATATTCAAAGTCGTCTTCCAATTTTCATTCAGTCATCCGTTTTGAAAGGCTGTTTATCTGAAAACATTTCGACTCATCAGATAATTTTTTGCCCATTAATACCAATATGTGGTGATTTTCTTTGTCTCTTCTATATGGATGGTCATGTAAAGACACATGATTCGTTGAATGAGATTGTAGGACAGGAGATTTTTGATTCAGTTTCTGAACACTATATTAAGTGTTCATATAATTTGGGATACTTCCGAACTTATTTTTCCCTCTTCTGATATTTATTCAAATCTCCACGTGTCTTCACATAAGAACGTCATCCTCGAACATATTTCGTTTGGTTTAACTACATTTAAAGCCAAGAGGGAATAAATTCCCTTGAGCAGTGATGAAATCTTTTTACGTAATTGAAATTTCAACTATCCAGGTAAGTTTGTATTGCTGTTGAATTTCAAGCCACGTGCTTGCAGAGATGGAGACTTTCAAAGGACATTCTGCTATCACACGAGCTCAGATCTTTTCCATTTAATAGAGGTTGTAGGTTACAGAAATCAAACACTTTTGCTTGGCACGTATTACATCTATACAGTGTAGTACACATACGTATACAGTGAGTGCTGCATGAGATGTGTTGTATTGTTTCAATTTTTTCTTAGGATAACTCATGTTAACATCCGTTTAATTATTCCGTTACTCCATAAGGAAGTTCTTGCCACTACGATATTTGAAAACAAAGTCAGACTCCATTTATTCACATATGGGTCAGAAGTCATTCAAATAGGTAAGTTATAAAGAAGAGTGAGCCTTTCAGCTAGGTTACTCTCCCAGGATTGTGACTTTCGGTTCTTCTGATCTCTCATCTGTGTACATTATTCAGTATGGCTCCATACCTTGTCTACTAGTTGTAAGGGTTGTCTTGTCCAGCTTCACTGAAAATTCTCATTATTTTAGGTACAATTCTGTTAGACAGAGCTGTGTGACAGCAGAAACTTAATATAAATTTGTGAAAGGCAAGGTTGTGATGTTGTACGCTTTTGCTTCAACAAGGAAAAAGTATTATTGATGAGTGTATTTGTTGTTGTTCATATTGCTCATTATGGTACATGTATTCCTATGCTGCAATCCTCATAGTTATTTCAAGTGGAAACCGGGTGTTATTCACTCAGTCATTCTACTACATGAGGGTACAGTGACCCATAAGAAATGCTTTATTTAAGTAGTGTATCAGCACAGTGAGTCTTGATTATAATATTCAGTATTTCAGCTTAAGAATTTTTGATTTGATATGCTGGAACAGTGGTTATTTCTCGTACACTGTTACAATATTCTGCAATATTCTGCAATATTCTGCATGGTCCATACTTGGTATAACTGAATATATTGGGAACAGTAGCTTTCCTGTATCCTTGCAAAGTTATGGAGAGATATTAATACTTGTGTCTCCGGTACATAATATGGAAACTAAAATTACTGTGTGAACAGTTAGATGCTAAAGTTAATTTTCTACGTGAATTAACGTATTTTATTTCATGTTATCAGTTGTTTGCGATTACTTACATTATCTGTTGTGCCTTCCTGCAATGATTTATCTTGCCAGAAGGTTTATTAACAATATTGATTAACATACCTGGATTACTTTGAGATACAATTTACTTTAAATTCTGCTTTGCTTTCTTGAACCAAGGTTTAAATGATTAAAATTTCCTTAATGGTGTGTTGTGACTTGAATATCACGTAGATATATCTCACTGCTTCATTATATTTCTTAAGTGTCTGAATGCAGGAAGAACTCATACTTCTATGTCTTTTCAACACTTAATTGCTATTCAGGTATTGAGTTTGTGGAACCAGATCAGGGAGAGTCTGTATTCTCGAAACTAATGTGTACATTGTGGGAGAATTATTTGACAGTTTCTTCTATCTGTGTGAATGCTGTGAAGTATTACAGGTGTATTATATAATCAGTGAAGTGATAAAGTAGATATTGGTTTTCAACTTCAAGATACTGAAGAAAACAAATTTCTTGTGTATGCTATTCTACAGCTTCAATATCTTGTACGAAATGTATAACGCCTACTTACACAATAAGGTTTTAAATATTATTTTTCAGTTATGATCTACTTTTGTTTTGTCATATTCGTGCATGACCGGTACAATATTGATTTACATGTCAGATTTATGGTTTGTTATTAAACTTATATCTCTGATGAAAATCAATTAATAACGCATTTAAAATTTAGGACTGTCTTCTATTCTGAATTGTCTATAACTGATAAGACTTTTGCCGAAGTTCTCAATACAATTTTTATTTCTATCGTCTGTCTTTTTTTATAATGTTACCTTTTTTTTTTCTAAACGTGTGTTGGCTCCTATATCCTCCTATCCTCCGTATGCAAGATGCTCATGTAGCTTTATTTTACAATTCTGTTTAGAATGGGAAGATCAGTGCTTATATCTACTGTAGAGTGTCTAATATGTTGAAGAAACACACTAAATCTGGAAAGAAAGAAGAAGAAAGAAAAAGTACGTGAAATATTTCTCAAAAAATAAGCAGCGCATTTCGTAATACTAGTGTTGCATCAGCTTTTGCTCAGAGAATAAAATAGGAATGAAAATAATACACAGAACAGATAAAGCTCAAAAATCGACGTGTTATAAATATATAAAAGTAAGTACCGTAACTGCGACGCGGTCTACATCGAGCAAACAAGACGAAAATTTATTACAAGATACAAAGGACATATAGACAAATGTGAGAACAACCTTTCCACATTTAGCATGCATTTTTGAGGAAATCGATACTCCACAGTAGATGGGTTGTCGAGGTGAACAGTGTAGCACATGGATCTTCAACATTACAGAATCAATGTTTCCACAAGTGCAAACCGCTCCACATGATGATCACAAGTGCTTGGGACCAGACATTGCAAAAGGAGCATTCTTAATAGAGTCATTAAAGGAAGCTAAGTGAACATCTTAGAAGAAATAAAAACGTACAGACACTTAGTAAAAAAGTCCGAAAAACATTTTAAACGTTTTAAATGTACAATAGTATGCAGTTCATACCGTAATTTTTTTTGCATACGGATATGTTGGTTACATGTGTTGGAACAGTTTACTGCCATCACGCCGTGCTGGTTGTGAAGACGCACTGAGATAGAATAGTGCGTATTATGTTTATCTCAGGTTATTGAAATTTAGCAGTCTTTATCCATGTTCGCTACAGAGCAAGGAATGCCTAGCAGTGCCTTTCATGGTGAGTCAGATTCAGTCCGAATTTTATATGCATTTTGTGCGTACTTCACCTTTCAGTTTGAATAAAATTGAAAGGTGGGTGTGAATACTTTAGTACAGCTGTAATGATAGTAAGGTTGAATAACTTCATGAATTTATTAAGATTCTCACGGCATCACTGTTGCATGGATACTCTGATTGGTTATGAGCGTATGGCTAGCTTATCTTCCACTGAAAATACTATGGGAAGTTGCGAGATATTTTACTATCAGTACGGAGTATATATCAGCTGAATTTTGCTCTCTGTTGTTACCTTATTGTCTTGTCGCTGAACTGATGTGATTGGAGATGTTGATTCAACTTCTGCATGGGACTCTGTGGCGAATACTGAGATATTGGCTTTTCCTTTTTTTATTAACATTATGAGGGATTAAACTGGAATTCATATATATTTCCATGTAGGATTTGGCCTAAAAATTTCACTACTAATTAGTTGGGATTAGGTTTATTCCACTGTTTATTATCGTGGCTACGCTCTGTACATGGTACCCAGCAGTCTGATTCTCTTGGATGAAGTTCGTTTTACGTATTCCTGCAGTTCACTGCAGCACGTTGCTCTTTTATAGTGAAATAATAAGGGTCATACAGTTTCTCGAAACCTATTGAAGTGTATACGATAAACTAAAACATCAGGAGCTATTTTTCTATAGCATTATTTCAGTCACTGGGTGTCAACGGAATGCGAAGAATGAATACGTCTTCAGCTTTGGCACTGATAAAAATTAGGTTCTACGTTTCTGGTTCTGACTTTTGCAAACATTCATCAATTTATAAAAAAAAGTTTAGTAACAACAACAACATCATAAATTGTCCTTTCATTAATTTTTAAATTACAAATTTAACTAATACGAGGTGCGGCTAGAAAAAAACCGGACTGATGCTGGAAAAAAACATTTATTTACAATTATTTACAATTTCATGTTATCTCCTTCAATGTACTCTCCTCCTCGGTCTCTACACCGCTCCATACGAATTTTCCACTGTTCATAGCAATGCTGCAGATCATTTTCGGTAAGTCCATACATTACTTCCGTCGCTTTTTCTTTTACTGCTTCAACAGTCTCAAATCTAGTTCCTTTCAAAGCTGACTTGACTTTAGGGAAAAGAAAAAAGTCACAGGGGGCCAAATCAGGTGAGTAGGGTGGATGATCTAAGACCGGAATGTTGTGTTTTGCCAAAAACGTCTTCACTGACAACGCACTGTGAGCTGGGGCATTGTCTTGGTGAAGGATCCATGACTTTTTTCTCCACAAATCGTTCCGTTTTCTCCGTACTCGCTCACGTAGGGTAGCCAGGACGCTAATGTAGTAATGCTGATTCACTGTTTGTCCCTCTGGTACCCAATCAATGTGCACAATCCCTTTGATGTCAAGAAAAACAATCATCATTGCCTTGAATTTCGATTTTGACATTCGTGCTTTTTTTTGTCGTGCAGAACCAGGAGTTTTCCAACGCATCGATTGGCGTTTAGTTTCGGGATCGTAGGTAAAAAACCACGATTCATCGCAAGTAATAACATTTTGTAAGAAGGTGGTATCACTTTCAATGTTTTCCAGGATGTCAGAACAAATCATTCTTCGGCGTTCCTTCTGTTCAATTGTGAGACACTTTGGAACCATTTTTGAACACACTTTGTTCATGTTGAAACTTTCATGAAGAATCTGCCTAACACTTTCCTTGACAACTCCTGTTAACTCAGACACTGCTCTGATTGTTAAACGGCGATCTTGTCGAACAAGTTTACCGATTTTTTCAATGTTTGCACCAGTTTTTGCTGACAATGGTCTGCCAGTGCGAGTGTCATCACTGGTGTCTTCGCGGCCATCTTTAAATCGTTTAAACCACTCAAACACTTGTGTTCGCGATAAACAATCATCGCCGTACACTTGTTGTAACATTACAAACGTTTCACTTGCAGATTTTCCTAGTTTGAAACAATATTTGATGTTAACACGCTGTTCTTTCTGTACACTCAACATTTTCCGACGCACAGACAAAACGTCAACTACTTAAAACAGACGCCACGGGCAGACTGAGTGCAGGAGGCAGATGAAACTCGAGCAGTAGGCGGAGCGAGAGTCACGTGACAGGCCACGCGACTTTCAGCCTTATTGCATTCGTTTTATTTTTTCACCAGTACTAGTCCGGTTTTTTTCTAGCCACACCTCGTATATGTGTAATGCACAATATGCCTAAAATCTAACTGTAAAATTCGAGATGTTTGGTAAGAACGTTTCTCCTCTTTATATTTTGTATTTATATACTGTGTGAAAGTGTATATAACGTATGTCCGACCAAATGTTCATTAGGGGATCGTGTAGAAAGTTTAAGGTAAATCGGCCAAGAACTTTCAGAGATTTAGGGTAACACCATTTCCCCTTTGTGTATTGCATATATACTCACCGGCATCACAAAAGATATGGGGTAGTGATATGCAGATGTATAGATGGCGGTAGTATCGCGTACACGGGGTATAAAAGGACAGTGCATTGGCGGTGGAGACATTGGTACTCAGGTGCTTCAAATGAAAAAGTGTCCGACGTGATTATGGCCATAGGACGGGAGTTTACAGACTTCGAATGCGGAATTGTAGCTGGAGTTAGACGCATGGGACATTCCATTTCGGAAACTGTTAGGCGATTCAGTATTCCGTGATTCACAGCGTCATAAGAATACAAAATTACAGGCATTGCCTCTCACCACAGACAACGCGCTGCCAACGGCCTTCACTTAATGACCGAGAGCAGCGACGTCTGCGTGGAGTTGTCAGTGCTAACACCGCGTGAAATCAACGTGCGCTGTACGACGAGCGTATCGTTTAGGACAGTGCGATGACATTTGACGTCAATGGGCTCTGGCAGCACACGACTGCTGACAGTACCGTTGCTAACAACACAGCAGCGCCTGCAGCACCTCTCATTGGCTCGCAACCATACTGGTTGGACTGGAGAACCGTGCCCTACTCAGATGAGTCGTGATTTCAGTTGGTAAGAGCCGCTGGTAGAGTTCGAGTGTGGCGCAGACGCCACACAGCCATGGATCCAAGTTGTCAACAAGGCACTGTGAAAGCTGGTGGTGGCTTCAAAATATTTTGGGCTGTGTTTAAATGGAATAGACTGGGTCCTCCACTCAAACTGAACCGATAATTGACTGGAAATTGTTATTTTCGACTACGTGGAGACCATTTGCAGCCATGCAGGGACTTCATGTTCCCAACGAACGACGCACCATTTTACTGAGTCACAATTCTTGGCGATTAGAGGGAATGATTTCGCCACCCAGATCACCCGACATGAATCCAATGGAATATTCATGGAACCTGATCGAGAGGTCAGTTCGTGCACAAAATCCTGCGCCTGCAACACTTTCACAATTACGGACGGCTATAGAGTCAGCATGGCTCAGTACTTATTGCAGAGGATTTCCAACGACATTGAGTTCGTGGGTCGTCGAGTTGCTGCCCTACACCGGGCAAAAGGGAGTGTACCACGGCTTTTGTCTCCTCAGTGTATGTTTCAAGTCTGATTACGAAATATTATGTAGACAGTTATCTTCCTGAAGGTGCAACATTTCATCAACGTCGAAAGTAAGCTGTAGTTTTGTACGAATTACCAGCAAACAAACGGACACGTATACGTATACATAGATAAAGGTACCTCATCTGTGTAACTATCTCAAGAAGCAGAAGCAGGACAGTCTTGTTTATTATAAATTCTCTGCTTGAGATTCATATAGAACAAACGGTTTATTCATTCTGTACTTAGAGTACATGAGAGAAACTCTTACAGTAAACAATTTTGGTGGGAGGTTTACCAGATAATGATGTATAATTAGAATATCATTCCATTTCTGAGCACTTACTGCACTTATTTTCTCTGAAACGACAAGCCTTCAGAGACTTCTATTAAATTCCGTGAGGTAGTGTGCCATTCCAGTGACACTCTCTCCCCTACTTCGTGATAATACAGAACGAGATGCCCTTCTTTGAATTCTTTCGATGTCCGCCATCAGTTCTGCCTGGTGAGGATCCCCTACTGCACACAGCATTAGCCAAAAAGAGGACGGACAACCGTAGTGTAGCAGTCTCTCTAGTATACCTGTGCCATCTTCTAAGTGTTTGACTCGCCTTACCGCTACGTTTCCGTTATATTGGTTCCAATTTAAGTTTTTTATTATTGCAATGCCTAGGTACTTATCCGAACCTACAATTTTTGTATTTGCATTATTTATCGTGCAACCGAAATTTAGCGGAATTTAGTATTCAGTTGAAGGATATAACATCTTTAATTGTTTAGGGTCAATTGTCACTTTTCGCACGACCCAGAAATCTTGTCTAAATCATTTTGATATTCTTTTTTTTATCTTCTGATTACTAGACTACAAACGACAGTATCATTTACAAACAATCTAGAAGGGCTGTTCAGATTGTGTCCTAGATCGTTTATATTGGCTTAGAACAGCAGAGGACCTACAACACTTTCTTGGTGATAGAATGATGATGATGATGATGATGATGATGATGATGATGATGATGCTATGGTTGTCTGGGTGCACGACAGGAAGGCCTCGTATCTTTGTGGAATCCCAGACATCAGTTTCGTCCCACTAGATGACGTAATGATGATGTAATTTCTGACAGGTGACTAGAAATCCAGTCATACAACTGAAACTGGAGTCCATATGCACGCAACCAGATCGGTCTGATGGAGGAGATAGAGAAGATCCAAAGAAGAGCGGCGCGTTTCGTCACAGGGTTATTTGGTAACCGTGATAGCGTTACGGAGATGTTTAATAAACTCAAGTGGCAGACTCTGCAAGAGAGGCGCTCTGCATCGTGGTGTAGCTTGCTGTCCAGGTTTCGAGAGGGTGCGCTTCTGGATGAGGTATCGAATATATTGCTTCCCCCTACTTATACCTCCCGAGGAGATCACGAATGTAAAATTAGAGAGATCAGAGCGCGCACGGAGGCTTTCAGACAGTCGTTCTTCCCGCGAACCATACGCGACTGGAACAGGAAAGGGAGGTAATGACAGTGGCACGTAAAGTGCCCTCCGCCACACACCGTTGGGTGGCTTGCGGAGTATCAATGTAGATGTAGATGCAGAATTTGATTAGAAGCTGCGTATGACGAACACTGTCAAAAGCCTTCTCGAATCTAGAAATATGGCATCGACTTGGGATCCCATGTCGACAGCATTCATTACTTCGTGTGAATGAAGAGCTACTTACGTTTCACGTGAACGATATTATCTGATTCCTTGTAGTTTTTCAGCAAATTGGTTCCTCCAAAGTATTTCATAATGTTGGAACACATTATCTGTTCCAAAATCATACAAAAATCGATGTCTGTGATATCGTCCTACAGTTCAGCGGAAATCTTTTATCTTCTTTTGTGATGTGACCTGTACAACATTTCAGTCTTTAGATACGGATATTTCGAGTATCGAGTGATTGTATATTATTGTTAAAATTAATGCTATGTCATCAGCATACTGCGAAAAAAACACAGTCTAAAACGGAAGACTTAACAGTACTGGCAAGTTGCTTCATTATAGTGATGGTATCTACTTCCCAAGTACTTAAGTTAGTGGCTGTTCTAGATTCGAATTCTGGAATATTTTGTGCGTCTTCTTTAATGAAGAAATGACCGAAAACTATGTTAAGCAATTATGCTTTAGTGTTGTTGTCATCGGTCTCATTACCACTGAAGCCACGTGGTGAGGGTATTAACTGTGCCTTGCCTTTGGTATGCTTTACATACGACCAGAATCTCTTTCAGTTTTTCTGCCAGATTTTTAGACAGAGTTTTGTTGTGGAAACTATTAAAAATCACCTCATGTTGAAATCTGCTCTAAGTTTCGAGCATCTGAAAGCCGCTGTCAGTCTTGGATATCTTGTATTCTTTTCAGTCTGACACGTTTCTTTCGTTGCTCCTGGAACAGTGTCCTAACTTTTTTGTGTACCATACGGGGTTTATTTTCTCTACTCTCAATTGCGGTCAACAGTGTTTCACTGAATATAAGCCACATCTGGTAGACGCTTACATAGTGTGGAAGGAGTGTAGACTGTTTCTTGCGAAGACGCTGACCGAATTTTTATCTGATTTTTCAAACAGATATTTTTAATTTTGGCGGGTTTGGTTGCAACAGTGTTCAGTCTCATTACAACAACCTTGTGACCAGTAATTCCAGTATCCGTCATGAAGGTCCCTGCTTGCTCAGAACTTTTTGACGTTAAGAGGTCTGGTATGCTACCGCAAATATTTACACATCATATAAGCTCCTGAACTAACTGCTCAAAATGACCAAAATCTTACCTATCAGCGTGCAAAATTTTGGGAAGTAATAGTGTCATAATTTCTACAAGGAAATCAGTACATTAGGGTCTGCGCTATGCAGCTAGCCTGTCGTTAGGCACAGCCTGATTTTGTTTCAGTACACACTCTGACAGTCTCGGGTGTGTCATCCTCGGGATGCAGTCTCCAAATCTACTTTTCTCGGAAGACAGGCTTTTTTTCCATTGAGGTAAATAGTTTAATTTTGCACGCAAAAAAAGCTATTTAGAAGGAACCACTATCAAATGACTGTTATAAGAATTAAAACGTCGAATCCTGAGATCTAATTCTAATTATACGTGGAAAGTTAATCGAGAACTTTTTACTCACAATTATCTCTCAGTCTTATTGCTTTTCGTCCGAGTACTTTGTGCTTTCCAGTACGTAGAAATTTACAGGTTGTCACATTAAAAGACAGACTCAGTAGCTTCCATTTATCTGAGAAGGAAGCGCGCTTACAGCGTTCATATATTACCACCCGGCGATTACAGACGCTTTCGCTAGATTAGGTCCACGTCAAACTAAACGATCTTAAACAATATCGTATAATTGAGGACATAGATTGCATGTGCTACTCTGAAATGGAAAGGTTGTCTCAGGAAAAATAGTAATTTCGGAAGAAGAAGAGACTGTTGGAACAACTGTAGGTTTGCCTGTAATCACGTTAATTGTGGCAGTTAGAAACGCATGTATCATAATACAGATTCAGGTACACAGATCACTGAAGTACGATCATCTGATCTGAGGAATAACACACGTGAGGAGAGCCCATCTTTAAGAGAATGTCAAATACTGTTGCCAACGGATTCATCTGTACAAGCGGGACAGATGGTGGGGTACAACAATTGAATATGCTAAATTTTGCAGATGTGAAACAAGCGTTATTACATAAAAATCAAGATGCTATCAAGTCTGTAGTCAATCCACATCTTATAACATATGCGAATGGTGTTGTTTTATCATGTTGTTGTTGTGGTCTTCAGTCCTGAGACTGGTTTGATGCAGCTCTCCATGCTACTCTATCCTGCGCAAGCTTCTTCATCTCCCAGTACCTACCGCAACCTACATCCTTCTGAATCTGCTTAGTGTATTGATCTCTTGGTCTCCCTCTACGATTTTTACCCTCCACACTGCCCTCCAATGCTAAATTTGTGATCCCTTGATGCCTCAAAACATGTCCTATCGACCGATCCCTTCTTCTAGTCAAGTTGTGCCACAAACTTCTCTTCTCCCCAATCCTATTCAATACCTCCTCATTAGTTACGTGATCTACCCACCTTATCTTCAGCATTCTTCTGTAGCACCACATTTCGAAAGCTTCTATTCTCTTCTTGTCCAAACTGGTTATCGTCCATGTTTCACTTCCATACATGGCTACACTCCATACAAATACTTTCAGAAACGACTTCCTGACACTTAAATCTATACTCGATGTTAACAAATTTCTCTTCTTCAGAAACGATTTCCTTGCCATTGCCAGTCTACATTTTATATCCTCTCTACTTCGACCATCATCAGTTATTTTACTCCCTAAATAGCAAAACTCCTTTACTACTTTAAGTGTCTCATTTCCTAATCTAATCCCCTCAGCATCACCCGATTTAATTTGACTACATTCCATTATCCTCGTTTTGCTTTTGTTGATGTTCATCTTATATCCTCCTTTCAAGACACTGTCCATTCCGTTCAACTGCTCTTCCAAGTCATTTGCTGTCTCTGACAGAATTACAATGTCATCGGCGAACCTCAAAGTTTTTATTTCTTCTCCATGAATTTTAATACCTACTCCGAATTTTTCTTTTGTTTCCTTTACTGCTTGCTCAATATACAGATTGAATAACATCGGGGAGAGGCTACAACCCTGTCTCACTCCTTTCCCAACCACTGCTTCCCTTTCATGGCCCTCGACTCTTATAACTGCCATCTGGTTTCTGTACAATGTTTTATCATGTGCTTTTGATATAGGTATTCAGGCCTTATTCCGCTTTTGAGCAGTTTACATAGTTAGGTTCTTGGCCAACTCTACCTTTTTCAACGAACAAAAGTAAGAGGAGCAACCCTCGGAAAAGCGTAGAAGTGGAGAGACGAGTGGGTGTTGAATTTGTCAAGGTTATTCTGCGAATTTTGTTGTGCCAGGATTGGTAATTGAGCCACTAATACGGGTCGATATTTTGCCAACGCATCAAGTAGTTGTCGAACTTGGGTTGCAGTGAATTGAGTTTGCGAAACAGAAGATCTACAATTAAGTTGAGATTTGATGCATGTGTGGTGAAAGGAAGAAAGTCAAACCATAATCTCATATTTCTTGCCAGATCTGAGATTTTTCTCTCAATGCAATATCTGTGAGAAGTGAGAATACTATTCAAGCAGTTCTGTTGACTGAATGCCGAAGAAGTGTGTGCACTATGTAAGAAATACAGATTCAGGTTCATTGTGCTGAGGAGGCTGATACAACATTGAAGGAAGATTTGTTTGATATATTACAGTGTCATTCATCCATATATTTGGAACATCCATGTACCATTAAATGTTTTTCTTATCAAGTCAAGGAGCATAGTTTTTTGTTAAATCTTACCCAGTACCATTATTTCAAAAGAGAGAGTAGAAGCAGAGAGTGAGATGATGTTGCGAAGTTACAACAGCGTACTATTAAAACGGTTGTTACTTTGTATAATAATCGTTTATTGATGGTATCAAGGGAATGTGAATCTATTAGGCTTATGCTTGACTCTTGACAGATAAAGGCTATTTCCCTCCCAATGACTGATAAGTCCTTAATGTTGGACGAATTATTAAAAAAAACCACGCGCTTCGAGTTCTGTCATTCACTGATTTGAGAGCAAAATTACTGGGGCAAAATTACTGGCAGTCTGAAATACATCTCTCATTTTTGAAGTATGCAGCAGTTTTACATTTCTTTCTGTCAATTCGTAAGCTACATTTGGGACTGAATATGGTCTTGTTTTACAGTATTACACTCCTGGAAATGGAAAAAAGAACACATTGACACCGGTGTGTCAGACCCACCATACTTGCTCCGGACACTGCGAGAGGGCTGTACAAGCAACGATCACACGCACGGCACAGCGGACACACCAGGAACCGCGGTGTTGGCCGTCGAATGGCGCTAGCTGCGCAGCATTTGTGCACCGCCGCCGTCAGTGTCAGCCAGTTTGCCGTGGCATACGGAGCTCCATCGCAGTCTTTAACACTGGTAGCATGCCGCGACAGCGTGGACGTGAACCGTATGTGCAGTTGATGGACTTTGAGCGAGGGCGTATAGTGGGCATGCGGGAGGCCGGGTGGACGTACCGCCGAATTGCTCAACACGTGGGGCGTGAGGTCTCCACAGTACATCGATGTTGTCGCCAGTGGTCGGCGGAAGGTGCACGTGCCCGTCGACCTGGGACCGGACCGCAGCGACGCACGGATGCACGCCAAGACCGTAGGATCCTACGCAGTGCCGTAGGGGACCGCACCGCCACTTCCCAGCAAATTAGGGACACAGTTGCTCCTGGGGTATCGGCGAGGACCATTCGCAACCGTCTCCATGAAGCTGGGCTACGGTCCCGCACACCGTTAGGCCGTCTTCCGCTCACGCCCCAACATCGTGCAGCCCGCCTCCAGTGGTGTCGCGACAGGCGTAAATGGAGGGACGAATGGAGACGTGTCGTCTTCAGCGATGAGAGTCGCTTCTGCCTTGGTGCCAATGATGGTCGTATGCGTGTTTGGCGCCGTGCAGGTGAGCGCCACAATCAGGACTGCATACGACCGAGGCACACAGGGCCAACACCCGGCATCATGGTGTGGGGAGCGATCTCCTACACTGGCCGTACACCACTGGTGATCGTCGAGGGGACACTGAATAGTGCACGGTACATACAAACCGTCATCGAACCCATCGTTCTACCATTCCTAGACCGGCAAGGGAACTTGCTGTTCCAACAGGACAATGCACGTCCGCATGTATCCCGTGCCACCCAACGTGCTCTAGGAGGTGTAAGTCAACTACCCTGGCCAGCAAGATCTCCGGATCTGTCCCCCATTGAGCATGTTTGGGACTGGATGAAGCGTCGTCTCACGCGGTCTGCACGTCCAGCACGAACGCTGGTCCAACTGAGGCGCCAGGTGGAAATGGCATGGCAAGCCGTTCCACAGGACTACATCCAGCATCTCTACGATCGTCTCCATGGGAGAATAGCAGCCTGCATTGGTGCGAAAGGTGGATATACACTGTACTAGTGCCGACATTGTGCATGCTCTGTTGCCTGTGTCTATGTGCCTGTGGTTCTGTCAGTGTGATCATGTGATGTATCTGACCCCAGGAATGTGTCAATAAAGTTTCCCCTTCCTGGGACAATGAATTCACGGTGTTCTTATGTCAATTTCCAGGAGTGTATTTTACCTGCTGATTTGAGTAAGAGGATTATGACTTATGTTGATGTGATATTCTGGTAGCAGAAAATTGTTGGAAAATTCATGATGAGGTATTAAATATATTATTGAGTGTTTTTGATACCAGTCTAGTTTCTTGGGCATCTTGTGACTGCATAAGGTATTCATCCTGCTCAAGACATAACTGAAGAAATTCGGGAACTTTCTTTTTTGTTAACAAAACAACAAGCTCGTTCATTTCTAGGTCAGTGAAATACTTGCAAACTGAGCACTGATGGCTGAGAACCTTCTGGTGTTTGGTGAATTCCAAGTACAAACTGAATCTGAATGTGTGAAACAGGCTCTTCCATATGCTCTTCCCCTGTCACGGCCCTATCGGCTCCAAGACTGAACTCTTTCAGGAACTTGAACGAGATCTCGTTTTGTGTTGTAGGGCTACTGCTTTTGCAAGATGGGTCCTCAAAAAACGTGAATGTAACTATTCCATCACTGAGATGGAAGCTTTAGCTCTTGTATGGGGTTTTATAAAATTTCTTTATTTGTTTGGTGCGGGTAACCAGGGGCTACACACGTCAGAGAGTGTTACAATTTTGCATCACTTCTAAGGTAATCCATGGACATGTAGCCCGATGAGCATTATGCTTACCGTACAGGAATTCGACTTTACTTTTATTCACATTCCTGGAAAGCGAAATGTCATTGCGGACGCTCTCTCAAGATCACATTTAGTGTTGAATAGTACAACTGCAGAAGATTTAAACGAGATTGTTTTTCCTTTTATACACTCCTGGAAATTGAAATAAAAACACCGTGAATTCATTTTCCCAGGAAGGGGAAACTTTATTGACACATTCCTGGGGTCAGATACATCACATGATCACACTGACAGAACCACAGGCACATAGACACAGGCAACAGAGCATGCACAATGTCGGCACTAGTACAGTGTATATCCACCTTTCACAGCAATGCAGGCTGCTATTCTCCCATGGAGACGATCGTAGAGATGCTGGATGTAGTCCTGTGGAACGGCTTGCCATGCCATTTCCACCTGGCGCCTCAGTTGGACCAGCGTTCGTGCTGGACGTGCAGACCGCGTGAGACGACGCTTCATCCAGTCCCAAACATGCTCAATGGGGGACAGATCCGGAGATCTTGCTGGCCAGGGTAGTTGACGTACACCTTCTAGAGCACGTTGGGTGGCACGGGATACATGCGGACGTGCATTGTCCTGTTGGAACAGCAAGTTCCCTTGCCGGTCTAGGAATGGTAGAACGATGGGTTCGATGACGGTTTGGATGTACCGTGCACTATTCAGTGTCCCCTCGACGATCACCAGTGGTGTACGGCCAGTGTAGGAGATCGCTCCCCACACCATGATGCTGGGTGTTGGCCCTGTGTGCCTCGGTCGTATGCAGTCCTGATTGTGGCGCTCACCTGCACGGCGCCAAACACGCATACGACCATCATTGGCACCAAGGCAGAAGCGACTCTCATCGCTGAAGACGACACGTCTCCATTCGTCCCTCCATTCACGCCTGTCGCGACACCACTGGAGGCGGGCTGCACGATGTTGGGGCGTGAGCGGAAGACGGCCTAACGGTGTGCGGGACCGTAGCCCAGCTTCATGGAGACGGTTGCGAATGGTCCTCGCCGATACCCCAGGAGCAACAGTGTCCCTAATTTGCTGGGAAGTGGCGGTGCGGTCCCCTACGGCACTGCGTAGGATCCTACGGTCTTGGCGTGCATCCGTGCGTCGCTGCGGTCCGGTCCCAGGTCGACGGGCACGTGCACCTTCCGCTGACCACTGGCGACAACATCGATGTACTGTGGAGACCTCACGCCCCACGTGTTGAGCAATTCGGCGGTACGTCCACCCGGCCTCCCGCATGCCCACTATACGCCCTCGCTCAAAGTCCGTCAACTGCACATACGGTTCACGTCCACGCTGTCGCGGCGTGCTACCAGTGTTAAAGACTGCGATGGAGCTCCGTATGCCACGGCAAACTGGCTGACACTGACGGCGGCGGTGCACAAATGCTGCGCAGCTAGCGCCATTCGACGGCCAACACCGCGGTTCCTGGTGTGTCCGCTGTGCCGTGTGTGTGATAATTGCTTGTACAGCCCTCTCGCAGTGTCCGGAGCAAGTATGGTGGGTCTGACACACCGGTGTCAATGTGTTCTTTTTTCCATTTCCAGGAGTGTATTTAAAGGGTGACGCATCTGAAAATTTCGTCAAATGTTCTCTTCCTGATATTTCCAATGGGCAGCATAGAGATGTTTCCAGCAAGCCCTTAATCTTCAATGTCGATTGTGACACCCTGATCTATAGCCTAGTGGAATACCTGAACTACAGACTTTGAAGGTTGCTTCTTAGGTGATAAGTTTCAAAATTTTGGGGCCCACATTAATGGCTCAGAGGTGCACTCTACTCCGAAGGCTGTTGCTGATGTAGCTGACAGAGCTTAAGAAACACTTAACTCATTGTTCATGTAGAACCTTTCGTCCAAACGGAGCTAACAGGGCTGCAAAATAATGTAATATTTCATCCCTCGCCTCTTTCGCCCGAGAGAGCTTTAACAATGGTCTCCGTCTGGCGAGGAAGAGAATTCACCAGTTTCTTCAGGTACGCCATATCGAACTGACGATCCTACAGAAAAATGCGGGTATGCTGAGTGCTAAGTTTCACTCGCTATTCCAAATAGCTTATGACATTGTTTATGGGACTAAGGTCGGGTGAGTTAGTGGGAATGTCAAGGAACGATGGGGTGCCTGAGGGTTCATCAATCCAGAAACTTCGGTGTGCCGCCCTGCGTACATGAGCGTTGACATCTTCTGAGATGGTGGTGTCCACATCATACTCATCATAAAAATGTAGCGGAAAGGAAATCACTTGGTCACTGACAATGTTGACATGCCGGTTCATGTTCACTGTGACCTGAATGAGTGAGGCCAACTCACTGCACGAACAATAACCTCAATATATCACAGAACCACCTACAACCTTAACTATGCCTTCAACACACTGCGGGTTGAACGCCTAACAGGGCGGCCAGTACACTTCACACATTGCATCTTTTAAAAAGAGGCAAAATCGCAACTCTTCGGGTAACGCACAGTCCAGTGTCTGTGATGTGTCCCTCACTGAAGGCATTCAAATTAACGTGTGATGCGCGTAATAGCCTTTTGGAAGATACTCCGTATGTCCACTGCATGCACTTCCCTTCGGAATGTTCACTTGGAGACTGGTTGAGATGACAGCAGCAATTACGATCTGGTTCGAAACCAGATATCACTGACAAGGCGTGCACGTATCTCCTGTCCCTGTCGGTTGGGAAAATTTTACAGGAAACTAGCTGAGAAATCCTGCTTTGGCCTGGCACTTATTTATTCTATTAGTCCATCTCTTCCTCACTCCTCTTTCTGTCAATCTCCTCCTTCACTGTATCCATCTCTGCTCTCTTCTCTCTCTATACATTCCTCCTGTTGGTGTCTATCGCCTGTATCCCTCCATCTCTCTATACATCTCCTCCATGCCCTGTCTCTGTCCACCTCTTCCACCCCTACCTTCTATCTGGTCCTGTCTCTGTCAGTCTCCTCCTTCCCCTCTCTCTGTCCATCTCCTCCTCTTCCGTTCCTCTGTGCATTTCCTCTTCCTCCTCTGTTAATCGCCTCCTTCCACCTATCTCTGCCTTTCTCTTCCCGCCCGCCCGCCCCCCCCCCCCCCCCCCCCCATCTCTGTTCATCGCCTCCTCTTTCATTTCTCTGCCCTAACCCCTCTCTCTGTCCATTTCCCTCTCTCCTATCGATGTCCTAACTGTGCCTATCTCCTCCTTTTGCCTCGCTGTCTGTCCATCTCCTCGTACTCCCTTCTCTGTGCACGTTACCATACTCACCCCAATAATGGCTGGTGGTTCTGACCCTACAGGATTTCTTTCCAGATTGTAAATAACATGTGTACCAGAATTCATTGAAATGGTTCCGGGGGTTTAGAATAAACTTTTTACCCGTTGCTTTACTCACGTACTCACATGTAAAATACATTTCACACACATTTTGCGGGTATTTGTACACATATTTCACCCGTATGGTAGCGAATTCCGCCCTGCAGTTCCATTTTCACGTACATTAATGACTGTGACGTCTGTCTCATGAACTATACGTCGTAGAATGACATAATTTTGCAAGTACATCCACTGGTGTATATGCCTACTATGTGATAATTGTCTTGTGAATCGGTTGTTAGTGTAGAGGTAATAAAATGAAACGTCATGAAGGATGCGGCAGTTTCTCAGGCATGTCAGTTTTTATGACGCCATATCTCCTGAACTATTCGTCGTACATATATATATTTTTCTAGATACATTCAGCTGCGTATGTGGATACCGCTTGCGAAATGTGTTCCGAACAGCGTTGGTAGTAAAGAAGTAATAAATTAAAACGTCATGCTTGATGCTGCACTTTACTGCATGAGCAGGGAAAATGTAGTAAACGACAAACTATTTCCATTCATCTTCCTGTGGGGTTCATGAGCGAGGGAAAGTTTCGTAAAGGTTTGAAATTATGTGTAAAGTTTGTTGCAAGTCTCTAAGTGGTCTCATTCTCAAATACTGGATAAATAAAGTAAGGATATTCGTGCGTCGTGGGCTACACTGACTCTTCACTCTCACCCCCACCCCTTTTATAAATGTGTGGTTCTAATCCCCATAGTGACTCCATATAGACAGTAAATGATATGTGTATCGGTACCAAGTTTGGCTGAATGTGATCCAGTTGTTTAGGAGGAAAGTGGAACATACATACATACTTACATACGTAAATCCATTTTTATAAATTCTATGGATGTCCCTACTCCATGTTACATAGCTGCGAATGGTACACTATTCATTGTAGATACGTTGGACAGTCCACGTTTAAACACAAAAAAATCGAGAAACTTCATTTACGGTGGGTTATGGGCACATCTAAACTCGGTAGCGCCTTTCTATTATTACGTCTCGTCTTCATGTCGACTCATCATATTGCGATGATTCCATACAAGTGGCTGGCATGTACACAATACTTTGCTACCACGGCTTACGTCAGTGGTGGAGTACCACGCTACAGCCTGTTCTGTGCAAGACCTACTGCTGTGAGCTTTTAAGGGCCTGACTAGTAGGTTGTCCAGGCAGTGTATGAGTGATCAACTTTACGAGCACTGGCAAAACAGTGACGTAGCTTGAAATTCCTCAGAAATGCACAGAGGCCCATGCGATACAGGCTTCCGGAACTTGGTCAGATTTCCATACTGACTGAATTAAGACAGTCTGGTGCAACATAAGCGTTTACCAAAATGAGAAGTTAAATGAGATGGTTGGCGGTCTGCTAGTCGTATTAATAACGGACACTTAACTGAGTTGGCATGAGGAATGGCTTTGGATGCATTAACATTCAAGTATTAGTTGAAACTCATAGTTGGTTTTCTTCAAATGGCTATTACACTCACAATGCATAACTAATAACTGTAAACTGAAAGGTAAACCTCACATTCCCACTCTTGCCTCAACAATTGGGTCAGATCTGGATTAAAATCTGTCCTCAAGTGTTCTTTCATAAAGGAAAAAATATAACGAGCGATCAAAAACGTTCCGTTCGAAGGTTATACAATGTAGGATCGGTATTCCAATCAGGCGAAATCGCCGTGAGCATTGAGGCATTCATCTCACCGACGCACCAGATTGAAGATACCCGCTTAGTAAAACTCCGTGTCCTGCTGTATCGAGAAGACCGAAGCTACCCGCTGCACATCCTCGTTCTACAGGAATCGCCGACTCTTCAAAGTCTTTTTTAAGGGACTGAAGTCATGATCCTCTCGTGGGGAGATATCAGAAAGATAGGGCAGGTGCTTTGTCTTGCACTTGAGTTGGCGTAACTTCTGCGTTGCGACATTAGCGATATGGGGACTTGCATGACGAATCGGTACCGGAGCGTAACTTGACGCACCAGTCTACAACTCTGGTTTTCAGCAGACATCCTGCCCCATAGATATTCTTCATTCTCGGGATGTCTACCGGCGTTCGCCCTTCGGAAGCCAAGAGAAAAACAATTGCATGTTGCTACTGTTTAGATGCGTTTGCCAATAACGTCGCCATAGTTCACGTATCCACATTTACCGCACACGCCTCGGAAAGACGCGAAAGTCACAATAATCCCTTTCCTACACGACAGTGCTTATATATCCGCATTTGACTGCATATATGCTGCAGCAACACCCTCAAACACCCTCAAACGGAAACTTTTTCATCGCCCAAATACAACAAGGAATACGGCGACAGTTGCCTTACTATTGAAAAAAATTTGTTATCGAGAAGGTGGATCCGAACTCGACCGACAGAATGTCGCCCGTTGTTCAGAGACGTTTTCTGAGTACTTTCGTAAAAGGGTACCGTGGTTTTCGTGGCTCCTTACAAAATTAATAATATAATTACATTTATTCATTTTGTTAGGCACAACTGTCCTTGTTTCTGCGAACAAACTTGCAATACACTACTACCAAACCGAGCACTAAAGCATCTGGTTTCCTATAGGGTCCTTTGTGTAGATGCAAAAGTTGTGTAATATGGTTACCGCTGCTGCGGGAACAACTCAACAAAGCATCGCATACCGGTCACCAGCTGCAGCCAGTGAACCCGTATCCGAACTACATGTCGACCATTGAGAGTTTGGTTTCAAACAGCACTTTCTGGAATCCACTAGCTATACGCCTGAGGTCACGTAGTCCACCTTGGGACTACGTCCTTACGTAACAGAGCCCAGTACATTGCCCCGCATGGCCAGTGCTCATCAGGGACGAAGATATCGTCTGGAGTGTCCCAGGGAAGCGTTTAACGACCACTGTTGTTTTCCACATACTTATACGATCTGACAGATACGGTGAACAGTAGTATGCGACTGTTAACTGATGATACTTTAGTATAACCGAAACTGTCGTCGAGTGGCTCTAGGGGGATGCGGGATGACTTACACAGAGTATCTATTACGTGTAATCAATGGCAGCTTGCTCTAAATGGAGAAAAATGTGAGTTAATTCAGACGTGTTGGAAAAGCAATCTCATAATGTTCGAATACAGTATTAGTGGCGTCCTGCTTGGTAGAGTCAGGTGGATTAAATACCTAGCCGTAACGTTGCAAAACAATAGGAAATGGAAGGAGCGTGTAAGCGGTAGGAGTGAACGCGAATGGTAGACTTCGATTTATTGGGAGAATTTTAGGAAAATGTAGCTCATCTATAAAATAGAATACTGCTCTGCTCAGTTCTTGAGTTCTGCTGGACTGTTTGGGATCCCTACCACGTCGGATTAAAGGAACAAGTCGTCACAGTTCAGAGGTGTCTTGCTAGATTTTTTGCCGGTAGGTTCTATGAGCGCGTATTGCAGAGGTACTTCATGAACCAAAAGAGAATCCATGGAGGGAAGACAACATTCTTTTCGCCAGACACTATTGAGAAAATTTAGAGAACCGACATTTGCGTCTGCCGCCAGCGTACATTCGAGTAACCACCACGAAGACAAGATAAGAGAATTTAGGGCTCCAGCGGAGACACACAGACCTAGTTTTTCCTTCGCTTCATTTGCGAGTGGAAAAGGTAGTCGCTGTACAAGGTATCCTCCACCACGCGCCGTATGGTGGCTTTCGGATTATGTGTGTCGGTATAGATCTTCAAGTTAACGAAGTTTTCGATGCAACCTTGAAGTACAAACAGCCGTGGAATGAGATCGACCTAGGAATGCTATGTAATTCCAAACCCAACAAGAACAATCTCTGGGTTTGATATTCCTCGAACTGAATGATCTTCACTCCAACGCATTCAATGAGACAAGCGAAATGTGGCTACAATTTAATGAAGTTGTAAAAGTGTGGAGTAACGGACAATGAGGCGTAATGTGAAGAACTCTCGCCTCCACGCTTTCAAAGGTGATCTGCATCGCACACACCTCACGATACACTGCTGGTCAGACAGCACACACACACACAATTTTAAATTTTGTCTGGGAGGGTTGGTAACATTGTCACAGAGATAAATTAACACAGTACCTATGTTCCGGTTGCAAACACGGTTTTCGGAAGGTTTGCCTCAGATATCAGGCCATAGCGGGAAGTCCTCTCCCAAATATTCTTAACTGGGATTCCCTCTAACCGACTCCTACCCTGTTCAGACATTTGGCAGAAGAAACAGCAACATTTTAAAAGGCCGGATTTCAAACAGCCCGGTCTGCTGGAGTAGAGAATCAAAAATGGCAAAAAGGACGTCTCAAAGACTTACATGAGGTGCTACCAAGCGCTGCTCTTTAATTGTCAAATTTAAATATTATTTTCTAAATACGATATGTACGTATTCACGTACATTGTCAAATGCCTTAGGCTGGTAACAATAATAATAACAACAATAATGACTACGGGCCAAGAACATCAGGCTGCCCTATCTTGGACAAGAATGAATACTTCAAGACACTCAATTGTTGCACGTCTAGTACAGATCAGTTCACAAAACTGTATCAGTTCAGTCGCATTTATTTCATAAACAAACGTGAGCAGCACAACTGTTGGGTTGTGATTGAAAATTTCTGACCTAAGGAAATGTATTTCTGAACAACCAACGTTTACAGCTGAGTGTGACAAAAAAAATTGCTCCATGTTGGGTGACAGTCTGAATAGGTTCTTAGAGGATGTTCGCTTTATTATGAACTTGAGGTTTGTCCGTGTCGTTAGCTGCGCGGTCAGTGTAATGGAATGGTCGCGGTTCGATTTCTGGTCGGGTCGGAGATTTTATTCGCTCGAGGTCTGAGTGTTGCGTTGTCCTTACGTTCGTATTGTCATAACTGACGTTCCACCATTCACATGGCTGTAAGGGAACGTCCCGAAAGCCCTTAAAATTAAAAAAAAAGTAACTTGCGGTTTTACGGGGTTAATCCGTTACGTGCGGCCACAAGGGTGCCTTGGATCCCAGTGGCATCTTGAAACGTAACAAGTATGTATTCAGCATAGCTGTCAACAAGAATCATTCTTTTTCGTTTCCATGGAACGTGAGAAATTTCGTACCATCTCAACAGTATTCCTGTTCGTCCAATACTGTGTATTGCCTCGTCTACTAGACGCTGTGGATGCTATGTCAGCCGATAGTAAAAGAGCATTTAAACTCGATACCAACATTTCAGTTCTTTACATGCATTTTAGCGTCACACCAAGGACGCTTTTGTGGCTTTCCCCACTTTTTTCAAGCTTCGAGGCCCTTTTCACATCCGTCGCATTCGCTACAAGCACGCCGTCACCCCTCCAAAGGAATTTGTGTTGAGAACACAGAACATTGTATCCTTATCATTCGCTCCCTGGCTGTGGTCCCGTGCTGATTGTGCGGTTTGAAGATGAGTGTGCTGCTCTCTTGCTAGTGGCATGATGCGTTAGTTTCATATATCAGTTCCGCGCTCTCTGAGCAGCTCACATCTATATGTTATTGGGCTTATTGGATGCGGAGTTTATTGGGTTATTTCTATTGTTAATTTGAAAATGTGAGATATTCGGTTTAAGAACTTTAATTTTGTTCGTCTTTCAGTCTTCCTAATGATATCAATGTCACAAAATGAATTTCACTATTGAATGTTAGTTTTCCGTGTTTTTTCGCTCTTCGAGAGTCACATAGCAATTAGATTCCATGTCGGCTTTGAAAGCTGAATAAAAATTTAGTCATTTGTGAGACCGACTTCCATTTATGAATCCTATTTCCCTCAACTTCTCCCCTGATTAGGCGTCCGTTAATTAACAAATATTATAAGGAATGCACTAATGGATTGTTTCAGTGTGATGGTGTACCGGTTGTGCGTAGCGGCCAAATTATGAATGGAAAGTTGCATAATACGTAAAGCTATGGATTGATAGTAAGTGGGTAACGCTCGCGCATTTATATTTCAGAGCTGAAACCAGTTCCTAATGCAAGTTAGTTTCACAATAACATGTGCTCGTACCATCTGAAGAGCTCTAGAATTACTGGACATCTCCCACACATAGGGATACAATTCACCCAAGGCGATCACAAAAGCTACATGTAACACTTTATGATCAACAAAATGACCAACTGACAGAAAGTCTGTAGTTTAGAACTTAAGCCTCAAAAATGATCACTACTCGATGTCTCAATCACGTGTGATGGAAAAATTAATGATAATGAATGAAACCTATACTCACCGTTATGCAAGGTCTCAACGGCCCCTCCCCCCTCTCGGTTTGCACCCAGGCACCAGACATTTGTCGCGTGGGATCGTAGAACCACGATAAGTCTACTTAAAAAGAAAGAAAAATAAGTTACAGAAAAACTGGATGGTTTTTTCAAGAGAACGAAGATCACCTCTAGCCCTTATGCTAGCTTGTATTCGGCTTGACACTGATCAATAGAGTTGTTTGATGTCCTCTTGAAAGATACCGTGCCGAATTCTTCCCAATTGGCGCATTAGATCATCGGAATCTCGAGATAGTTGCTCGAAACATTCTGAGACTGGTAGAGAGAA
Organism: Schistocerca serialis cubense; assembly: GCF_023864345.2. Classification (NCBI taxonomy): domain Eukaryota; kingdom Metazoa; phylum Arthropoda; class Insecta; order Orthoptera; family Acrididae; genus Schistocerca; species Schistocerca serialis. The sequence goes on along the minus strand of NC_064643.1, from coordinate 119,387,659 downwards.
ATCTGACGACCATGTTGGCAAGGCAGGGTTCGGCAAGCACGAAGACTAGCCGTGTGCGGAAGGGCATTATCTAGCTGAAATGTAATCCAAGGATGGCTTGCCATCAAGGGCAATAAAACGGGTGATAGAGTATCGTCGATGTAGCGCTGTGCTCTAAAGGTGCCGAAATGACAACCAAACGGGTCCTGCTATAAAATGAGACGGCATCGCAACTCCTGGAACTCTGACATTATGGCGGGCGACAGTCAGAATGACATCTCACCGCTATTCGGAGCGTCTCCAGACATGTCTCCGCTTGTCTTAGGGGCTCAGTTGAAAGCAGGACTCTTCTTTTTTTTTGTCATCAGTCTACTGACTGGTTTGATGCGCCCCGCCACGAATTCCTTTCCTGCGATAACCTCTTCATCTCAGAGTAGCACTTGCAACCTACGTCCTCAATTATTTGCTTGACGTACTCCAATCTCAGTCTTCCTCTACAGTTTTTGCCCTCTACAGCTCCCTCTAGTACCATGGAAGTCATTCCCTCATGTCTTAGCAGATGTCCTATCATCCTGTCCCTTCTCCTTATCAGTGTTTCCCACATATTCCTTTCCTCTCCGATTCTGCGTAGAATCTCCTCATTCCTTACCTTATCAGTCCACTTAATTTTCAACATTCGTCTATAGCACCAAATCTCAAATCCTTCGATTCTCTTCTGTTCCAGTTTTCCCACAGTCCATGTTTCACTACCATACAATGCTGTACTCCAGACGTACATCCTCAGAAATTTCTTCCTCAAATTAAGGCCGGTATTTGATATTAGTAGACTTCCCTTGGCCAGAAATGCCTTTTTTGCCATAGCGAGTCTGCTTTTGATGACTTCCTTGGTCCGTCCGTCATTGGTTATTTTACTGCCTAAATAGCAGAATTCCTTAACTTGATTGACTTCGTGACCATCAATCCCGATGTTAAGTTTCTCGCTGTTCTCATTTCTACTACTTCTACGTCTTTCTCCGATTTACTCTCAAACCATACTGTGTACTCATTAGACTGTTCATTCTGTTCAGCAGATCATTTAATTCTTCTTCACTTTCACTCAGGATAGCAATGTCATCAGCGAATCGTATCATTGACATCCTTTCACCTTGTATTTTGATTCCACTCCTGAACCTTTCTTTTATTTCCATCATTGCTTCCTCGATGTACATATTGAAGAGTAGGGGCGAAAGGCTACAGCCTTGTCTTACACCCTTCTTAATACGAGCACTTCGTTCTTGATCGTCCACTCTTATTATTCCCTCTTGGTTGTTGTACATATTGTATATGACCCGTCTCTCCCTATAGCTTACCCCTACTTTTTTCAGAATCTCGAACAGCTTGCACCATTTTATATTGTCGAATGCTTTTTGCAGGTCGACAAATACTATGAAAGTGTCTTGATTTTTCTTTAGCCTTGCTTCCATTATTAGCTGTAACGTCAGAATTGCCTCTCTCGTCCATTTACTTTTCCTAAAGCCAAACTGATCGTCACCTAGCGCATTCTCAATTTTCTTTTCCATTCTTCTGTATATTATTCTTGTAAGCAGCTTCGATGCATGAGCTGTTAAGCTGATTGTGCGATAATTCTCGCACTTGTCAGCTCTTGCCGTCTTCGGAATTGTGTGGATGATGCTTTTCCGAAAGTCAGATGGTGTGTCGCCAGACTCATATATTCTACACACCAACGTGAATAGTCGTTTTGTTGCCACTTCCCCCAATGATATTAGAAGTCCTCCAAAGCTCTTTTAAATTCCGATTCTAATACTGGATCCCCTATCTCTTATAAATCGACTCCTGTTTCTTCTTCTATCACATCAGACAAATCTTCACCCTCATAGAGGCTTTCAATGAATTCTTTCCACCTATCTGCTCTCTCCTCTGCATTTAACAGTGGAATTCCCGTTGCACTCTTAATGTTACCACCCTTGCTTTTAATGTCACCAAAGGTTGTTTTGACTTTCCTGCATGCTGAGTCTGTCCTTCCGACAATCATATCTTTTTCGATGTCTTCACATTTTTCCTGCAGCCATTTCGTCTTAGCTTCCCTGCACTTCCTATTTATTTCATTCCTCAGCGACTTGTATTTCTGTATTCCTGATTTTCCCGGAACATGTTTGTACTTCCTCCTTTCATCAATCAACTGAAGTATTTCTTCTGTTACCCATGGTTTCTTCGCAGCTACCTTCTTTGTACCTATGTTTTCCTTCCCAACTTCTGTGATGGTCCTTTTTAGAGATGTCCATTCCTCTTCAACTGTACTGCCTACTGCACTATTCCTTATTGCTGTATCTATAGCTTTAGAGAACTTCAAACGTATCTCGTCCTTCCTTAGGACTCTTCACTGAAGACAATTCTATTCCGGTCAATGAGATTCCAGGCCGAGGACGTGTCGGAGAGTCTGGACATCGATTGGATACCATCCCGACTGTCGCCCGCCATACTGCCTGACATCCTGGAGTGATGGTTTGGGATGCCATTTCTATTCATAGCAGGATCTCTTTGTTTGTCATCGGCCGCACCCTTACAGCACAACGGTACGCCCTCGATATTCTCGCATCTTTTTGTTGTCCTTCATGGCAAGCCATCGTGAGCTTACATTTCAGCAAGATAATGCACGCCCGCACATGGCGAGAGTTTTTACTGCTTGTCTTCGTACTTGCTAAACCATACGTTGGCCAGCAAGGTTGCTGGATTTCTCCCCAATTGAGAATGTTTGTAGCAGCATGGCCGGTGCCCTCCAACTCGATCGGGATTTTGACACTGGAACGCGCCAGGTGGACAGAATTTTGCACTATACATCTCGTGAGGACATCGGGCAACTCTGTCAATCAATGCTAAGCCAAACAATTGCTAGCATAAAGGCCAGAGGTGAACCAACGCGTTATTGACTTGCTCAATTTGTGAACCTCGTCATCTGGAATAAATCATCCAATTTTTCTGAAACTGTAATCATTTGTTTGTCCGTATATGTACGCCACATCTACCGATTTCCGTCCCATCCCCATGATGTCTTCAAGGTGCGTAGTTTTGCGGCATTACAGCAAGACAACCAATACGTGAAGGTAACATCTTAGACAGACCCACTGGTCATAAACAGTCACAAACGTTTCGACTCATTGTAGGACAGGGAAGCAGAAATCATAAGGCCATTACAGCGAGAGCGACAAGAGACAGATTTCAGATTATCTGACAAGTCAACACGAATGTTTATTTCATCTCTAGCACTGATAATGTTGAGAATCGATGTACAAAGTTCTAGAGCATCGTACAATACTCTCTTGCTAGGTATGTACCGAGCAAAATAATGAGGGATGAAAAAGACCCACCGTGGTTCGACAATCGTGTTACAGGACAGCTACGAAAGCAAAGAGAGCATCACTGCAAATTTAAACATAGCGAAATCCTTACAGACAAACAAAAGCTAAAGGAAACCAAAATTAGCGTAAGGAGGGGTATACGTGAAGAGTTCAACGAATACGAAAGTAAAACTCTACCAAGTTGATGTAAAATCCTAAGAAGCTCCGCTCTTTTGCTAAATGACGAAGAGAGTCGAAGCCATTTGTCAAAAAATTGGGTGATCATTACGGCGTTCAGTTGATGACACAGAAAAGGCCAAAATACTAAAAGTCTCTTTCGCAAATTGTTTCACACAGGAAGCCTACACACTACTTAATCTATATCAAACTAACTTACGCTATGGACAATACACACCCCACACCCATGTCCGAGGGTGGACTCGAACCTCCGCGGGGAGGAACAGCACGGACCGTGACAAGGAGCCCTAGACCGCGCGGCTACGCCGCGCGGCGAACAGCAGTGTACCGTAGGTCTCTAGAGATGGCGCAACTTGATTAAAATAAGTGACCGGTTGGTGGGGCATATCCTGAGGCACTAAGGCGTTGTCAGTTTGGTAATGGAAGGGAAAGGGGTGGAGGGCGGGGAAGGGGGGGGGGCGAAGAGCGAGGCCAAGGCTTGAAAATAGAAGTGGACAGACTAGTACAGGATAGATTAGTGAAGTGAGCTGCATCAAACCGTTCTTCTGACTCAAAACCACAACAGGAACATGTAAATAATCAGGAAAGAGTGCGGTTTGTGAATCCGAGTCGCTGCATAAGACAGAAGTTGGTCCAGTGGTTTGTGGGGTACGACCGCAATCCGCGTACACCGACGGGCGGTTGCTCAGCTCAGACAAATCCGCGTGCGGCCGCCCCGTGATGAGCTTCGACGTCTGCACGCGCGGGCTGTGGTGTGGGGCACGGCACGCATTGTCTGGGCGCAAACAGCTGCCGGTGGCGCCGCCCTGGACGACGGCGCGCCGCCGAAGCTCGCGTCGCCTCTCGGCAAACACGCGGACAATGCGACACGCGTCCTTTGTCCTCCCTCGCGACGGTCGCGCAATATAGCTGCCATCTCTATAAACTCTGACGACTGCGTGCGCCCCAGTGCGACTCCCTCCTGAAGAGTTGCTAGGACGATCGAAGTGGCGTGACTTTACTGACGGTCGACTCCTATATCGTTTCGGGTCCCCCCTATGTAACAGATTCGAGCCTAATGTGAAGCTATGTATAATTCACTCCACATTCGAAACAACTTCCACAATCAGTTATTGCTAATGCTACATTCGTACTTCGTATAAAACTTTTAAAAATGTATGACCTTTCCATCATTTGAACCTGCGACCTCTTATACTATCGTCGAAAGCGCTGTCCGCTGCGCCATGGAACGACTTGCTAATGAGTAGTGCTGAGTGTCTTCTACAAACGAAATCAGCTCTCAGTTTTACCGAAAATAATCTGTGCTTTACGTCATAGCCCACGACTGATAAGCAACAATCTAGTTATAACATACGGGTAAATTTGCAAAAGTTCCGCAATTCTTTAGTTCTGAGCAAGTTTAATGATGTAGGCAGCAGGGAAAAGAATGTCTGCCGTTGCACATATCGCCGCTGTAAATGGTTGGGGCATGGACGCACCAACTTTCGTAAGGCTTCGACTGTCAGCGTTCACAAAATTCCTTTCTATTATTACTTAAAAGTTATAATTGTGTTTCTCATCACTAAATAGCTAAACTGTTTGCAGTAAAATCACATACAAATCTCGTAACTTCGGCTAACGCTACTATAACACTACTGTTCAACTTATTCCTAGCCTGTGACCTGAACAGAGCATTAGCCAATAACAGAGCGTTTCCGATCATGTGGCCAGATCCTGATATTTAATGATTTTTGAACTTCAACTGCGTTAAAATAACAGACATTTTGTGAAAATATTGACTGTAAATGCTATTTAAATGTTATAAAGAACCAGAATCACAACAATCCGAGCCATATTTTTAACATAGGAAAATAGTCTATTGCGTTGTAACAGGCAAGTATAATAAATGAGCGGTTATGAGAGAGATGTTAGGAAGATGTTACCGAACTGCTCGGGAGACAGAACCCTCACCTTGTCTAAAGCCTTAGGGGGTTAGGGGAATCTTCGCTGAATTCGTGGATGCGTAGAAAATACTTTGGTTCGTGCGACTAGTATTCAGAAAGTTTTGTGTGAAGTGACGAACACTTTTATGGTCATTAGTTGACAAAAAAAAATTACTGGCTGTTCTGCTAGGCATCCTCACTTAAAAGATATTTCTTATTAGCTGTGCAGGACGATGGAAAATTGAGAATCATGCAGTAGGTACATTTTTTCTGAAACCAGTTTAGCTTTATCCTGGATACCAATACACCACGTTATTTCCACTCTTTTGCCTAAGAATCCCTAATTTTCAACATAATCTCCGTTCAATGCGACGGTCTTACGCCGCCTTACTGGTAGAGCATATACGCCTTCATGGTACCACTCCACTGTTCGAGGCCGGAGCTAACGTCTCGCTGCATCAGTAACCTCCCCACCATCCACGCACTGCTTACCGTGGAGTGCGTCCTTCATTGTGCCAAACGGATGGAAGTCGAAAGGTACGATATCCAGGCTGTAAGGTGGATGAGGAAGAACAGTGCAGTGAAGTTTTGTGAGCTCCTCTCTGGTGTGCAGACCTGTGTGAGGCCTTGAGTTATTATGGAGAATGAGAAGTTAGTTTTTTTTTTTTGGGATGAGGAAGACGCTGAAACCAGTTCTTCAGTTCCCTGAGAATAGCTCAATGCTCGTACACTTCAGAATTGATCGTTGCACCATGAGGGAGGACATCTAACACAATAACCATTTCAGACGCCCAGTAGACCATCGACGTGGCTTTTCCGGCTCAGGACCCGGCTTTGAAGTTTTCTTAGGAGCAGAGGTACTGTGAAGCCACTTCATGGCTGGCCGCTTTGTTTCTGCTTTGAATTGGTGAACCTATGTTTCATCGATTGTGACGGTGTTCGACAAAAAAATTGTCACCCTCAGCCTCTTAAAGCGCAAGCAACTCCGCGCAGATGGTCTTCGGTTGGCTCTTCATGGTCTTCTTTTAAGGCGGCGAGCAAAATGGCTCTGAGCACTATGGGACTCAACTGCTGTGGTCATAAGTCCCCTAGAACTTAGAACTACTTAAACCTAACTAACCTAAGGACAGCACACAACACCCAGCCATCACGAGGCAGAGAAAATCCCTGACCCCGCCGGGAATCGAACCCGGGAACCCGGGCGTGGCGGCGAGCAACCCAGCGGGCACATATCTTTGAATACCCCAACTAGTGGACGACTGTATCAACTTTATCAACACGGACGTCGAATTGCGCTGCCGAGTGTTTGATTGTGTTCCGTAGATCACCGCGAATGAGAGTGTCCACACGTCCCAACATTGCAGGAGTCACGGCTGTGTGCAACCGACCGACAAGCAAAAGACCAGACAGGATCACGCCACCTTATCGTGATGACGACAGATGCGTCGCCCAACGACTTATCGTACTTTTTTTCACTGTCAGGTCACCGTAGACATTCTGCTATGAATATCTGCAATGCTATGGTTTTCCGCCGAAAGAAATACAATGACAGGTCTCTGCTTGGAATGAACCTCCTTTACAGAGGGCATGTTGAAGGCTGTGTGTAGTGTCGCCGCCTCCCGTTACTACATGAAACTATACGGACTGAGTCGGGAATATTCCCCAATGACCCACAACAAGTTATTCATTTTTCAACTGATATTGCCGAAAAAAATGTTACATTACTTATTGAACGCCCCTCGTATGTCTACTTTATACAGAGAATTAGTACTAGAATTAGCGCCAGCGTTTGGCAATGTCTGTTTCTGAAGGGAGAGGAAACAGTTTTGGAACTGTATTTTGCAGATGATGTGTAAATCGTCACATCCGCCTTAAGTCAAGCACAACGCCTAACCTACCTCTGCATCGAAGGAACTGCACAATTTCCCGTGATTAGCCGGTGTTAGAATTCTAAACTCCCGGAGGGGAGAGGTGCCTGCTCCCACCCCCCTCCCCTATCCCTCCCCGAACACCTGGGGTTGTAGCCTCTCGTTTGCAATTCACTGCGAGTCAAATGTAACGTGATTAATATAGCAGTCTCGATCTGTATCGGGCTCTGCAGCGTATCAGGAAATCTCGGACCCTTCGAACGCGAGCACTCTCTGCGCAGTTCTGGTGTAGTGGAGGAAGGCGGGCAGAGAGCGTCGCGATCGGCGGTCTCGTTGACAGGACGGCCATAAAGCAAGGCCGGAGCCCGCGGCGGCGCTAAGTGGTGTGGCGGCCCGGCTGGCCCCATATGAGCGCCGCTTCCGGCCGTTTCCGCCGCCATAACTCAGCGAGGCCGCGACTTCCGCCACCGGGGCGCTGCCGGCGCCGGCCCGACGTCCAGTCGCGAGAGGCGAGCTTCGCCAACAGCCGAGTCTGCCGTCGCAGGCCACCACAGACTGCCTCAATCACTGCGTCGGCTGCAAAAACATAGCACCGAAACTCGGAGGTCGTGCAAGGTGCGGACGGAGTAATACACTAACGTGCAACACTAATGTGTCACATTCTTGGGCATTTCTGGCATATTTCACCGCACATTAATACTGTATGTCAGGACAATGAAACAGCGCAAAAAGAAAGGGGAACACAGCAGAAGGAATACAGCTCCAAATATCATTTGACAAAGAAGGTATATGTGTGACCACTATCTGGCACCTGTAATTCTAAAAAGCAAATACCAGAAATATCGAGAGAATTTCTCAGTTCGAATATTTAGCCGGCCAGGGTGGTCGAGAGGTTCTAGACGCTACAGTCTGGAACCGCGCGACCGCTACGGTCGCAGGTTCGAATCCTGCCTCGAGCATGGATGTGTGTGATGTCCTTAGTTAGGTTTAAGTAGTTCTAAGTTCTAGGGGACTGATGACCTCAGAAGTTAAGTCCCATACTGCTCAGAGTCATTTGAACCAATCAAATATTTAGTCGAAACCATCCAGGAAACTGGCGTGAAAAAGACTGGTTAAGAAATTCACTGTTTCAAAATTCAGAATGAGACAGTAGAACAGTCATCAAACCAGATTGTTTTCATAGAGCTGAAACTCTAATTTAAACACAAAGAGAGACCCTGGAGGATTTAAGGGGGGTAGGACGTCAAACAGGCCGTCTTGGAGCAGGAGACACACCACAGGACATTTTAATTTCCACTGTCTATACTTTTACGAATAAATTCACAAAACTGTCACCATGACCAGGAAGGATTCAGCTTTCACAATCATAGCAATCGAAGTTCAAAAACATAACAAAATAACTTTTTTGTTTTTTTACATGTGAAGGTTCATCATTTTTTTTTCACTTCTATTGGCTGTGTTTGTTGCTATAGGTACATTTTTCTTCCTAAGTAGGAGAGATTCTTCGATGAATTTTGCACAGCGTACAAACCATACTTACAGGTGTATGAAACTCTAGAAATTATTTAATTTATGAAAAAATGAATGTACTGTTGTATTTTAAACTTCATGTTTAGAAAAAACTCAAATTTTATAGTTAATTATCTCAATTTTTACCACAATTTTTAATATATTTGGAAAATTCTAGAGCTTCATACACCTGTAAGTATGGTTTGTATGCTGTGCAAGATTCATCGAAGAATCTCCCTTACGTATGAAGAAAAGTGTACCTATAGCGACAAATGCAGCCAATGGTAAGTAAAAAAAAAAGGTGAAATACAAATGTAAAAAAATACATTATTTTCTTGTATTCTGAATCTTTTCTGGTCATTCTGACAAAGTTTTATGAATTTATTTTTAAAAGTATAGACAGTGGAAATTAAAATGTCCTGTGGTGCCTCTCCTGCTCCAAGTCATCCCGTTTGACGTCCTACCCCCCCGTAAAAAGAGAGAACAAAAAGTTATCAAGAAAATTTTAGAGGCAAATTATACTGAGGAAGAAACATTCATACTAAGGAAAAAAATAAAGACATTGAAAAGTATACAAACATTTATCTAAATATGAAAAAAAACACAGCCGTAAATCTGTCGCCATATTAAAGTAAAAGAATCGAACCAATCAGATTAATTAGACACGTTGGAGAACTCCATGAAACACGCAGTAAAGCTGAAACTGAAGCAACAAAACGGATCGGAGCAGTAAAAGGAGACGTGAAGGGAGCAGGAATAGCACAACATGATATGCCAGACAGAATAATTTTCAAGCAGAAAATTCACGAATGAGCACTGACCTCACAGAAGAACCCATGAAGACTCGTAACAGCTTGGCCTGGCGAGCGGAGAATAGACTGTTCTGAGAGGATGAAAGTAATACGGGCACACAGGAAAGCTAAAACAAAACCTTGAAAATACCCCTTGTACATCGTGTCTTCCAGTAGGGCGCAGACTTAGATAACAATAATAAGTTGTTAATGTTTGTACTGTGGCTGGCAGAAAGCATGATGGAACAGTCTTCTAAAGGGAGCCTCATGGAAATTTCGTCTCCCACCATGCTACCACGCACCCATCGGACAAGAAGTGTGTACGGCCTGTTAAAAATAGCCAGTGAGTCCAGACTGGTGTAGTCAGTAAACAGTTTATGTGACTGAAATAAAATTTACACTTAAGTACAGTAAATGTCAGTAACTCACATTACCTTGTTTGCTACACCTGCAGTTACTTTGCCGTTCCACGTGGTGCTAAAAACACGCACTTGTGCCGCATTGTCTTGAACTCTGTAGGCCTGCTTACTTGTGCTGTCCTTACCATATATTAGGTGGGCAAGATGGCGCGTTTACCTTCCTTTCTTCTTTTTTCATTTTTATTTTCTTGTTTTTGAGTCGTCATGCCTCTCTTACCAACATTTCAACCCTTCTTTTAACGGCTCTGTGATTTAGGTCAGACCGAGGAAAACGTGTCAGACACACTTGGCTCAGAAGGCATGAGAGAGTGTTATAAATGGCTCAAATGGCTCTGAGCACTATGGGACTTAACATCTGAGGTCATCAGTCCCCTGGAACTTAGAACTACTTAAACCTAACTAACCTAAGGACATACCACATATCCATGCCCGAGGCAGGATTCGAACCTGCGGCCGTGGCAGAAGCGCGGATCCGGACTGAAGCGCTTAGAACCGCTCGGCCACCGCGGCCGGCAAAGGGCGTCAATGAAACCATCCGTTTCGTTGGGGCGTTGGTACTCACATATTTTGCCGTGTAAAACTAAAGTTCACAGTGGCTCGAGGTACAGTACGACATTCTCGACTTCCTTTGACTCTTCTGACGTCCCTCAGGCCATTCAACCCTTCTCTAAGGACATCGCGGCCTGCTACCCCACTGAATGTGACCGCAGCCCTTTGGAGTTCAGTGTGATCGCAGGTTTTGCTCCCGTGTACAGGTGGAAGCTCTAGGTACCGTTCAAAATCATTCGATGAAATCTGAATGTGATCTGAAGCAGCAAATGTGCTTATGCTTCACACATTCGGTGCCACCCGCCTGTCTTTCTTGTGCACTTTGTGAGGCTACAAGTATTTAGGCTACCTGATCGGGTGCCCAGTATTGATATGAGGTAAGATCAATCTGTTGTACGGCTTAGCGCTAGCAGGCTCAAGGTTCCAGGGCAGGCCCAGGCATTTCTGGCTTCCAGCCAGGTGACCGTACGAGCGGGTCCAGGTTCTAAGACTGACAGCGTCGCGAAAAATGGGGAATATCCCGAAGCTGGGAATTCGGACGACTGTTACTCCCAAGGCCTTTGGGCATGAGATACTCCAGGAAATGGCGGAATGTCAAAGAATCTTGAAGACGGCTCAGTTACCGCTCTTTGCACATCGACAGTAAGTCACATTTACATGTTAAAGCGAATCATAGTACATCTGCGATCTCAGGTAAATGATACGCATCCAATGACACGACATTATTTCAATGATTTTCGAACTACAAAAGTTAATATTTCGAAGTGGACCTATGAATTAACAACTTCTAATCACTTCATGCAATGTCGATAAATGATATCTCACATGGTAGCGTTGAAATATAGCTGTCATCCCTGAAAGCTACGTACCTGTATCTACTTTATTTATTGTTTTACGACGTCTTCTTATCTTATTCATTATGCAAATCTTTGTCAGAAGCTCGGATTTTCCACAGTTACTCAGCAAATGAACACAGCATCAATACCTCACATTTTGTCGTACTTGTGTTGTTATTTAATGAACAGTTTACTATTTTGCCAGTAACTTTATTCAAATGTTGACTGCAAGTGCTATTAAAAAACTGTGCTAATGTATAAGTGGTCAGTCGAATGTGTTAGTGAACACCACGATTGAAAAGAGAACACTTCTGTCAAGAAGGCATAAATAACTGTTTAAACAACACTAAAGGACACTCTGTTGTAATTTATTGCCAGCACACTTGCGCAAGAATGCTGGCTTATTTATTTATGAATCAACTATTATGTAATTTTATTGTAAGTGATCTGAGTGTAACCAAGTTTTTATGACATTTCTTTATTTAAATATTATTATAATGTATTAGTTTAGTCTGGGAATGTATTAATATTAGTTTAGGCTGGGGACTTGAATGAAATCATGATAGTAAGGCTTAAGGACGATGTATTTTTGATGACTTTAGTTGATAGTTGGGAGGAAAGGAGTCGGGACGTGTCCTTGGTCCAGACACAGTGATGATTGTCACGTTCAGTAAAGAGAAGCATATTTACATGCAGATCTCGCTCACCGGCAAATTTTGAGAAATGGAGGGGGCCGACTACGATATGCTTGTCTTGCTCGTCTAACTTGATGGTGATGGCCTTCAGTCAATGGAAAACCGACAGTAGTGAAACACTCCATGAGTCAAGTGTAGAGACGGACTTGTCGAGTGAATCGCTCAAGGGGGCATTTCTGGTCACTTTGTAGCGAGTTTTGGAAGAAGGCAGACCAGTCTACAGTAACGTGCGCGATTCAGTCATCTAGGTGATTGATTCTAGGTGGTGAACGGCCACTATAATACTCCAACTTTTGAAGGAACTTTATATTTCGAAAGGTCTGAATGTGCTCTGATGTAATACTATTTCTGCTTGATTTATTGAACTAAGAAAAGACAGAGCATGAGTTACTATTCTTTGTATCCCGTGTGTTAATTTTAAAGTCATCGTGTTGAACTCTGAACTATTTTGAGCTGATGAATATTTCGTGTATTGCGATCACAAAATGGACTTATCTTTCTTGTATCTTTGATAACAATTTAGTTTGGGAATTTTGCTACCATTCTTGTAACGCCCCTAACGTAACATTACTACATTTGATAAGGATATTTTCTGTCTATATTTTAATTTAATGTCGTAGCACCACTTCCTGTTTATTTGAGATAATTTTTCTTGAATGAAGAGTATTCAACATGATTCTATGTCATCTACATCAATTACAGACGTTAGAGTAGAACCCTTATTATTTAAATGATTCATTTATTTTTATTTCTGTATATTTTATTAATTCGCAATTCTAGCTAATGCACAGAGAATTTGACTGGAGGATCACAGCTACAGATTACTATTTACAGCGAGTTAGCTGCGAGACATGATAACAGTAGCGCGCGGCTCGATCTATTGTTTTTAGCTATTCTTTTTAAACGTAGCCGTGCTGAGCCCAAGTACCTACGGCACGAGTAACACTAGGCTAAGTCGCAACTGGTTTGCTCGTAAATGACGTTAGGAAGAGCAACTACACCGCAGTAATCGTTAGGTACTGTCCCAACTTTAAAAATGATGTATCTGTAGAGAGACAGCTCATGACAGTGCAGGGAGGCACCTCTTCGAGTCCGCAAGCCCTCTGGCAGGGGCTAAAGCAGCTGCGTAGACTTTATGCCACCCCTGAGGCCTTCCCATGTTGAGTCTGAGCGACGGAGTATCTGAAATATTTTCTTCACCACCCATAACAAGACCGCGCGATTTCAACTCTGGGTGTCGTGGTTCTGTCCTCCAACACAGAGGCGTGTAAACAAGGGGTGAAATCAGGGTAAGGTGGTGTTTGACAACCTTCTCCTCACTGACATGTCTACAGTGACGATGAACAGAGCTGTGGTTAAATTTGCTGCCACAGTGACATCATTAACCCATCTTACATCTCACGTAACTTCTGAGCTTCCGTTCTTTATGAGTCCCCTTTCTCATGCATGTGTCGACACCATGTTTTTTGACTCGTTGCCTAGCCCCAGGGTGACGGCGCAGGGTGGCACGTTTTTGCATCATTACAGAGGAAGTTTGTGGGCAACGTGAGCCAAATTTCAAACTTACATGTCGCAATAAGAGGCAACTGTGAGGTTTCAAAAAGTGATGTTTTATCTCTTTTGTGCAGTGCAATTTTCAAATTCGTTCCATAGCACCACATCTCAGTCTCTTCGATCCTCTTCTGTTCAAGACTCCCCACAGTCCAGCATTCACTGCCATACAACGCGGAACTCCAAACGTACATTTTTTTTCAGAAATTTCTTGTTTAGATTAAGGCCGATGTTTCGTACCATAAAGTAGGATCAAAAAGTACTCGTCCGAAAGCGTTACTGTAGCGAAGAACGACCACGATGCGGGTATATAAGCACCTACATGTTCCGACGTTCGTGCGTAACGTGCGGAAACGTGAGCAGTCGCGACGTTATTACCAAATGCCAGTGTGTCGGCACTACCAACAGAGACGTCCAGTTGTGCGTCTGATTGCGATCCGTTGATCAGCTCGAATGAGAGTTTCCGCGCGTTCCAACATAGTAGAAGTCACAGCTGTGTCCGGCCGGCAGACATGCATGAGATCGGACAAGTATGCGCGACTTGTTGTGATGATGACAGATGCCTTTCCCAACGACTCACTGTGCTTTTGTTTACTGCCAAATTTTTGTGGAGAGTCTGAAAGCGCCTATGAATATCAGCGATGCTCTGTTTTTTCACCCAAAGAAATTCAATGACAGCTGTCTGCTTGGAACGCTTCTACGTTAAAGACGCCATTTTGATGGAAACGTACGGTGGCTGAACCGGGAATACTCCTGTATGTCCAACAACAAATTCCGGATTTTTTAAACTCAAACTGACCCAGAAAAAATATCTTGCGTTACTCATTGAACGCCATCGTAAATTTGTATTGAAAAATTACATATTTTTCTTTTTCGGGAATGCTTTTTTCCTTGTTGTATGGCTGCAAGAGATGAATACAGTAAGCAGATTCAGAAAGATCTAAGTTGCCGTAGTTATTCGGAGATGAAGAGGCCTGCACAAGATGAAATACCATAGAGAACTGCATCAGAACAGTCTTTGGACTGAAGACAACAACAACTACAATAACAAAAACATGGAAAAAGCGAGCAACATATTTAATTGTCACCACCAACAGGTGGTTCATGGAATGACGGTATAATCTGTGGCAGTTACTGAAGGACGAGAAAAGAATGACGAAAACTTAATTTAATACTGACCTCTGTTTGAAGAACATATTTCACTAACTAATCATAATGTAATCAGTAGCAATTAAACGAAAGAAAAATGCAAAATCATATTACGTCATACGACTGTAAAATCTTTACTTACAAAAAAAATTTATACTAATCCATATTCACTGTGCGTTCTCCTGTCTTCCAATAAGCCTTAGTATTGTCTTTTGTATACACAGAACTAAGTGCTAGACGCGTGTTTTGGATTCGCGTACAGTGCGAACACAAAAATGAATTTAGAGTTAAAAATTAAGAACAAAGTCAATATGTTTTCAGGATTACATTGCGTGCAATCGAAATATAATTGAAATGTTACATAAATTTACATTGTGCCCCAAAGACATTCTGACCTGCAAGGCTCAGTCAGTCATCGACCTTCGAAATGCCGTCGATTAATTGAACATGAAAAACAGCAAATAAGTAGAGTTATATCATGTGCTGAACCAACATGGCTGACATGTTGTCAAAATTAAAATTGATAAATACTCTCTCTAACACATTCCGAAAACTGATACATGTCATCTTGTTTCTCCATAGTGGTGGGCGAGATGGGGACATAAGCTGCGTAATATTTTATTACTGAGAGTAAAAATTATATATTCACTTTTATTCTGTACTAGCCTTTCCCCTACAACTTCACCTGTTTGACACATGTACTGAACACACATACCCCTCTCTAGGTGCTCCTCCTCCTGTCTCTGTCAGTCCATCTCATCCTCCCACCTCTACCTGTCTATCTTCTCTTCCCCAATCTCTCTGTCTCTCCATCCCCCCCCCCCCTCTTTCATCAATTCGCCTACCCCTCTCTCTGACCATACTACCTTCCTCCCTCTTCTCTCTGACCATATCCTCTTCTCCCTATCTCTTTCCATGCTTGCCTCCCCCTCTTCCCACCTGTCCACTGCCCTGCTACACCTTCTATCTGCCTCATGCATCTCCCCCTTCTGCATTCTCTCTATTCATTTCCTCCTCGTTCTCGCTCTGCCAATCCCCTCCTCTAGCCATCTCAACCTTTCTCTAGCTGTGCTCATTGGCACATATAGCCCCTGCAATACAGTTCATGAAAGCAGGCTGATATTACACCTACAACACACCTGTCAAGCAGGGTAGCCTACAGTTAGTGTCTGAAAAACTTTCTTGCCCCGATATGTAGCCTGCACTGCAAAGAAGGTTGATTTGGCGGGCTAATACTGTTCCTACACAACATATATCTGAGCAGTGTATATGATACGGGCTGGGAAAAACACGTTTTTGCCCATATCTGTGCTTGTGTTGGAGCTAGGTCATAAGCCCCTCAGTGCAGATACTTGTGGGGCCTGATATGGCTGAAATCAATGCAGGGGTTTGTTAGGAGATCCTGGACTTACATACACACATACACTATGCTAATATATATATATCTGTGTGTGTGTATGTGTAACAGACCAGTAAGACAATAACTGTGAAGAAACTTTGGGTGACACAGCAAAAACATTTTAGGAAAAGAAGGAAAGAAAGCAATATTAGTTACTTAGGAATGAAGTTAATTACAAAAGCTAAAGTGAACTGGGTACAGGAAAAATTGGAAGAAATAGAATGATGGAGTCAGGATACACACTGACAGAAAAAAGTCGCAACAACTACAATAATTAATGTAGAGTAATCAAATTTTGGAAATACATTTGTCTAGGTAACATAAACACATCAAGAAAAGTTTTCCATCACCCCGGTTCCCAAAACTCCTGAAGATAGGCGTTGACCGTGGATATTGTATCACAGACACAGTCCCTTTGACTGTTTAGAGATGTCACTAAACCCGCCCAAACACGTAAACAACCATACATGAGCAGTGTTGAAATTGCGCGGTCTTGTTATGGGTGGTGAGGAAAATATTTCAGATACACTGTCGCTCAGACTCGATACGGGAAGGCCTCAGGGATGGCATAAGGGCTATGCTGCTGCTATAGCCCCTGCTAGAGGGCTTTCGGAACCGAAGAGGTGCCTGCCTACCGACAGCCGATCAGTTCTAGTCATTCCACCAGGAAAGGGGTACACGGCTCGTGTTGTCTGTAGTCCAACCATGCCTAGACGGTCAATACCGCGGTTCGATAACATCCGCATTAGTACTTTGTGCCAGGCAGGGCTCTCAACAAGGGAAGTGTCCAGGTGTCTCGAACCAAAGCGATGCTATTCGGACGTGGAGGAGATACAGAGAGACAGGAACTGTCGATGACATGGCTCGCTCAGGCCGCCCAAGTGCTACTACTGCAGTGGATGACCGCTGCCTGCGGATTATGGCTCGGAGGAACCCTGACAGCAACCAATTATTCAAAATGACAGTCACAATCGCATTATTTATTTTGCCGCCAACCGGTTTCAACCAGCGATGCGGTCATCTTCAGGGCAATTTACACCATTTGGTCGCTCGCTGGAGTCGTCACCCTGCCTGTCCACTGTTGGTAACTATCAAGTGACTGTCATTTTGAATAATTGATTATAAGTAAATTAATCGCTGTTATCTCCACGCAGCTATGTTGTCTAAGAATTCCTGTCAGCAACGCCACCATGTTGATTAATGCTTGTCGCACAGCCACAGGACGTCGTGTTACGACTCAAACTGTGCGCAGTAGGTTGCATGATGCACAACTTCACTCCCAAGGACCATGGCGAGGTCCATCTTTGCGACCACGACACCATGCAGCGCGGTACAGATGGGCCCAACAACATGGCGAATGGACTGCTGAGCATTGGCATCACATTCTCTTCATCGATGAGTGTCGCATATGCCTTCAATCGGACAATATGCAGAGACTTGTTTGGAGGCAACTCGGATAGACACACTGTCCAGCGAGTGCAGCAAAGTGGAGGTTCCCTGCTGTTTTGGGGTGGCATTGTATGGTGCAGACGTACGCCGCTGGTGGTCATAGAAGGCGCCGTAACGGCTGTACGACACGTGAATGCCATCCTCCGACCGATAGTGGAACCATATCGGCAGGAAATTGGCGAGGCATTCGTCTTCATGGACGACAATTCGCGCACCCATCGTGCACATCTTGTGAGTGACTTCCTTCAGGATATCGACATCGCTCGACTAGAGTGGTCAGCATGTTCTCCAGACATGGAACATGCTTGGGAGGGATTGAAAAGGGCTGTTTATGGACGACGTGACTCACCATCCACTCTGAGGGATCTACGACGAATCGCCGTTGAGGAGTGGGACACACAGTATCACAGGAGTAACATACAGCTTCCCGTGGCCCTATTGTACGACCTCGCTAAAAAGTCACTGAGCCGGTCGAAGTGGCCGTGCGGTTCTAGGCGCTACAGTCGGGAACCGCGAGACCGCTACGGTCGCAGGTTCGAATCCTGCGGGGGCATGGATGTATGTGATGTACTTAGGTTAGTTAGGTTTAAGTAGTTCTAAGTTCTAGGGGACTGATGACCACAGATGTTGTCCCATAGTGCTCAGAGCCATTTGAACCATTTTTTTTAATGAGAAATAAAGTTTCTGAGCTGTAAGATTTTTTTAGTCTGGCATTAGCAAAGCTCAGTAAACTAGAGAGGCAGTTCTGATGTTTGATTTGATAGTCGAGACAAAAGTTAGGAGATACGAAGGCAGCGTTTCAAGATTTGTCGACCTAGCTAAATCGTTGGTAACATAAAGTGGTGCAAAATGTTCGAAATGTTATGGGGAAAGACACACAGTCACTTTAATAACACCACCGTCTATGTTTGACGTCAACATGCTATAACCACCGGCGGACGGCAGGCGGCAGCACTAGCAGGCTGTATAAAGCGTGTCAGGGGGACGTGTAAAACACTACAGTCGTTGTCTTAACTCGAAAATGGAGCGATTTATCGGACGTCCAGAAAGGGATGATCATTAGCTTTCGTACCAAGGGTGGATGCGTTTCCGAAACAGGTCAGCCCTGTAAACAGTTCGTATGTCGCCGTGGTTAAAGTATACCGTCCCTGGCAAAATGGCACCGAGGCAAGTGTGGTGCACCATGGGCCATAGAAGACAGGGCTGAACGACGGCTGTGGAATGTGTACTGGCAAATAGACGTGCAATTGTCTAGCAAGTGGCCACCCACATGAATGACAGGGCTACCAACAGTGTTTCCTCAACGACCGTTCAGTCAACATTGCTGCGTGTGGTCCTGTTCAGATGGCACATGGTTCATACACCCAGGCTAACTGCTGTGACGAAGGCTGGAATTTGCACGCCGATATGGCAATTGGACATCCTCCGACTGGTCACAGGTGGCCTTTTCAGGTGAATCACGTTTCATGCTCCGTCGTACAGCTGACCGTTGGCGTGTACGAGCTAAAAACGTCTGAAAACAAAGTGTCCAGGCAGGACGAGGGAGCTTATGGTCTGGGGAATGTTTAAGACCTCTACTAGTATCAAACATTGGCCGCAATTTGAGCAAGGAAGTTCAGAGAACAGGTGACTGGAGCACAACTTTTTATTGAAGTGAATCACGGAAGCCACACGGAGTTGCCGCGCGGTTTTAGGCGTCATGACACGGACTGCGCCCCCCCCCCATCCCCCACCACCCCTCCCCCGGATGTTCGAGTCCACCCTCGGGCATAGGTGAGTGTGTTGTTGTTAGCATAGGTTAGTTTAGGTTAGTTTAAGTAGCGTGTAAGTCTAGCGACTGATGATCTAAGCAGTTTGGTCCCTTAAAAATTCACACAAATTTGAATATTTGAATCACGGAAAACCGGAGATGAAGAAATCGAAGCGTCTGAAATGTGCCGAAAGTAGCTAAAAATTGCAACTGTCCAACTACTTCGGCGGTAAATGAACTTTTTTATTTCCTGTGAAGTAGTACGGCCAGGTCGACGAGTGAAGGAATTAGGGCTGCAAGTGGGCCATAATCATTTTTATCAATAGTCTTGGAATCCTGTTACATGCTGGGTAAGGAGCCGCCACAAAGTATGTCAATCCACCAGGGGATGGGGTGCGTTGGTGGATGAGGCGGTAGCGGTGGCGGCAGCGCAACGACAGCCCGGGCAGCGGACGCTAACTAGCAGCTGTTGACATTTTAAAAGGAGTAAAATACTTTGTGAAGCCTCAGTCACTGGCCTGCGTTCATTCGAGATATCTACATCTACATCTACATCCATACTCCGCAAGCCACCTGACGGTGTGTGGCGGAGGGTACCCTGAGTACCTCTATCGGTTCTCCCTTCTATTCCAGTCTCGTATTGCTCGTGGAAAGGAGGATTGTCGGTATACCTCTGTGTGGGCTCTAATCTCTCTGATTTTATCCTCATGGTGTCTTCGCGAGGGAGCAATATACTGCTTGACTCCTTGGTGAAGGTATGTTCTCGAAACTGTAACAAAAGCCCGTACCGAGCTACTGAGCGTCTCTCCTGCAGAGTCTTCCACTGGAGTTTATCTATCATCTCCGTAACGCTTTCACGATTACTAAATGATCCTGTAACGAAGCGCGCTGCTCTCCGTTGGATCTTCTCCATTTCTTCTAGCAACCCTATCTGGTACGGATCCCACACTGCTGAGCAGTATTCAAGCAGTGGGCGAACAAGCGTACTGTACCCTACTTCCTTTGTTGTCGGATTGCATTTCCTTAGGATTCTTCCAATGAATCTCAGTCTGGCATCTGCTTTACCGACGATCAACTTTATATGATCATTCTATTTTAAATCACTCCTAATGCGTACTCCTAGATAATTTATGGAATTAACTGCTTCCAGTTGCTGACCTGCTATTTTGTAGCTAAATGATTAGGGATCTATCTTTCTATGTATTCGCAGCACATTACACTTGTATACATTGATATTCAATTGCCATTCCCTGCACCATGCGTCAATTCGCTGCAGATCCTCCTGCATTTCAGTACAATTTTCCATTGTTACAACCTCTCGATACACCACAGCATCATCTGCAAAAAGCCTCAGTGAACTTCCGATGTCATCCACCAGGTCATTTATGTATATTGTGAATAGCAACGGCCCTATGACACTCCCCTGCGGCACACCTGAAATCACTCATACTTCGGAAGACTTCTCTCCATTGAGAATGACATGCTGCGTTCTGTTATCTAGGAACTCCTCAATCCAATCACACAATTGGTGTGATAGTCCATATGCTCTTACTTTGTTCATTAAACGACTGTGGGGAACTGTATCGA
Organism: Schistocerca serialis cubense; assembly: GCF_023864345.2. Classification (NCBI taxonomy): domain Eukaryota; kingdom Metazoa; phylum Arthropoda; class Insecta; order Orthoptera; family Acrididae; genus Schistocerca; species Schistocerca serialis. The sequence goes on along the minus strand of NC_064643.1, from coordinate 119,366,673 downwards.
ACGCCTTGCGGAAGTCAAGAAACACAGCATCTACCTGTGACCCCGTGTCTATGGCCCTCTGAGTCTCGTGGACGAATAGCGCGAGCTGGGTTTCTCATGACCGTCTTTCTCGAAACCCATGCTGATTCCTACAGAGTAGATTTCTAGTCTCCAGAAAAGTCGTTATACTCGAACATAATACGTGTTCCAAAATTCTACAACTGATCGACGTTAGAGATATAGGTCTATAGCTCTGCACATCTGTTCTTCTTGAAAACGGGGATGACCTGTGCCGTTTTCCAATCCTTTGGAACGCTACGCTCTTCTAGAGACCTACGTTACACCGCTGCAAGAAGAGGGGCAAGTTCCTTAGCGTACTCTGTGTAAAATTGAACTGGTATCCCATCAGGTCCAGCTGCCTTTCCTCTTTTGAGCGATTTTAATTGTTTCTCTATCTCTCTGCCGTCTATTTCGATATCTACCATTTTGTCATCTGTGAGACAATCTAGAGAAGGAACTACAGTGCAGTCTTCCTCTGTGAAACAGCTTTGGAAAAAGACATTTAGTATTTCGGCCTTTAGTCTTTCCTTTTTTTTTTTGTGGTTTTAGGGCGCATAACTTCTATGGTCATTAGCGCCCAGCCCGTGACTTAGGAAACAGGAAAAAACCGAAATTTAAAACCAGCAGCAATGGGAACAAACTCATAAAATTTGAGAAACTAAAAGCAGAAGGAATGCACAAAAATCCACTACAGAAAGGGGTTGGTTGTCCCCAAAAAGATCTTCAAATGACTGACGTCATTTCACTGTCACTAATAAACTGGAGAACGCGGTCGGCTGAGCGCGCGTCATCTGCTAAAATCGACGATAGATCAGGCGATAGCTGTAGACGGGAGCGTAACGGATTGAAATAGGGGCATTCAATTAAAAGGTGTCTGACCGCCCACAGCTGAGAGCAGTGGGGACAGAGTGGGGGAGGATCGCCGCTTAAAAGATGTCGATGGCTAAAAAGACAGTGCCCTATCCGGAGTCGAGCTGAAAGTACCTCCTCCCGACGACGCGTTCGGTAGGAAGAGGTCCAAGCGCAAGGAAGGGCTTTCACTTCCCGCAACTTATTATGGGGAAGTGTTGACCAATGCGCATGCCATAAATGAGCAACTTGGCGACATAAACCGCTCCGTAGATCGGTGAAGGGAAGCGACTGAATAGCTGGCCGAGGAAGAGAGACTGCAGCCTTGGCCGCTATATCGGCCGCCTCATTCCCAGAGATACCAGCGTGTCCCGGGAGCCAGAGGAACGCCACCGAGACGCCCCCCAGGTGGAGCAAGCGCAGACAGTCCTGAATCCGGTGGACCAGAGGGTGCACAGGGTAAAGAGCTTGGAGACTGAGGAGAGAGCTGAGAGAATCTGAGCAGATTACGTACTGTATCCGCTGATGGCGGCGGATGTAGTGGACAGCCTGGAGAACAGCGTAAAGCTCCGCAGTATAAACCGAACACTGGTCGGGAAGCCGAAAGCGATTTGGGGTGTCGCCAACAATATAGGCACTCCCTACACCTAACGATGTTTTCGAGCCGTCGGTGTAAATAAATGTGGCGTCCGTCATTTGTGCACATAGAGCAGCAAATGCCCGACGGTAAACAAGTGTAGGGGTACCATCCTTGGGAAATTGACATAGGTCTCTGAGCAAGTAGATCCGGGGACGGAGCCAAGGCGGTGCTGTACCCCAAGTCGTCAAGAAGGTTTTAGGAAAGCGGAAGGAAAGAGAATGGAGCAGTTGACGGAAGCGGACTCCCGGGGGTAGTAGGGAGGAGGAGCGGCCTGCATACCCTACATCAAAGGAGGCGTCGAAAAAAAGGTCATGGGCTGGATTAGCAGGCATGGAAGACAGATGGCTAGCATAACGACTCAGAAGGACTGCCCGCCGATTGGACAGCGGAGGTTCAGCAGTCTCAGCATAAAGGCTTTCCACAGGGCTGGTGTAAAAAGCTCCAGACACTAAACGTAATCCACGGTGGTGGATAGAGTCGAGACGCCGAAGAATAGACGGCCGAGCAGAGGAGTAGACTATGCTTCCATAATTCAATTTCGAGCGCACTAAGGCGCGATAGAGGCGGAGAAGGACCACTCGGTCCGCTCCCCAGGAGGTACCATTCAGGACACGGAGGGTGTTAAGGGAACGCAGACAGCGAGCCGAAAGATAGGAAACGTGGGAGGACCAGCACAGTTTTCTGTCAAACATAAGACCCAAGAATTTAGCGACGTCGGAAAACGGAAGGTTGACAGGACCTAGATGTAAGGAGGGCGGAAGAAACTCCTTACGTCGCCAAAAATTAACACAAACGGTCTTACTGGGTGAGAAACGGAAGCCGGTTTCGATGCTCCACGAGTGGAGGCGATCGAGACATCCTTGAAGACGTCTTTCAAGAAGGCTGGTCCGTTGAGAGCTGTAGTAGATCGCAAAATCGTCCACAAAGAGGGAGCCCGAGACATCAGGAAGGAGACAATCCATAATTGGATTTATGGCGATGGCAAACAGTACAACACTCAGCACGGAGCCCTGGGGTACCCCGTTTTCTTGGGAGAAAGTACGGGAGAGAGTAGTGTTCACCCGCACCCTAAATGTGCGCTCTGCCATAAATTCGTGAAGAAAAAGGGGCAGCCGGCCTCGAAAGCCCCAAGAGAACAGTGTGCGGAGGATGCCTGTCCTCCAACAGGTATCGTATGCTCTCTCCAGATCAAAAAATATTGCTACCGTTTGGCGTTTCCGGAGAAAATTGTTCATGATAAAAGTGGAGAGAGCAACAAGATGGTCAACTGCAGAACGATGCTTTCGGAATCCGCATTGGGCTGGTGTTAAGACTGCGGGACTCCAGCCACCAAGCTAAACGGTAATTCACCATACGCTCCAAAACCTTACAGACACTACTCGTGAGAGAAATGGAGCGATAGCTAGAGGGGAGATGTTTGTCCTTTCCAGGTTTCGGAACGGGAACGACAATAGCTTCCCGCCATCGTCTGGGAAAGGTACTGTCGGTCCAAATTCAATTATAAAGGCGAAGGAGGTAACGCAGACTATGGGTTGATAAATGCAGCAACATTTGGGCATGGATACCATCCGGTCCTGGGGCGGAGGAGCGAGAAGAAGAGAGGGCATGTTGGAGTTCCCGCATGGAGAAAACAGTATTGTAGCTTTCGTGATTTTGAGAGGAGAAAGCAAGATGTCGCACTTCCGCTGCACGTTTCTTCGGGAGAAACGCTGGCGGGTAATTTGAAGAGCTCGAAATCTCAGCAAAGTGCTGACCCAATGAGTTAGAAATGGCAACGGGGTCCGCTAAGGTATCATGCGCGACAGTGAGCCCAGAGACCGGGGAGAAACTAGGCGCGCCTGAGAACCGTCGAAGCCGACTCCAAACTTCCGAGGAGGGAGTGAAGGTGTTAAATGAGCTAATAAAAAATTTCCAGCTTGCCTTCTTGCTATCGCGGATGACGCGACGGCATCGTGCACGGAGCTGCTTATATCGATAAAGTTGGCCAAAGTTGGATGGTGACGGAAAATGCGAAGAGAACGTCGCCGCTCACATATTGCGTCACGGCATGCCTCGTTCCACCAAGGAACTGGGGGGCGCCGGGGCAATTCGGAGGTGCGTGGTATTGAACGTTCCGCAGCTGTAAGAATAACGTCGGTAATATGGGTGACCTCATCGTCGACGCTGGGAAAGCGACGGTCATCGAATGTCGCTAGAGACGAAACAAGTGTCCAATCGGCTTGGGCAAACTTCCAGCGTCGCGAGCGCATATATGGCAGTTGAGGCTGCAGTCTAAGAACACATGGAAAGTGGTCACTCGAGTGTGTATCATCAAGGGCGAACCATTCGAAGCGCCGAGCTAGCGGAACAGTACCGACCGCAAGGTCCAATTGAGATAAATTTGTCGTGGAGGCAGACAAAAATGTGGGGACCCCAGTGTTGAGGCAAACTAGATCCGCTTGGTGGAAGACGTCTAGCAATAGTGAGCCACGTGGACAAGGATGTGGAGATCCCCAAAGCGGGTGGTGGGCATTTAAGTCCCCAACCAGCAAATAGGGGGGTGGAAGCTGACCAAGAAGATGAAGGAGATCAGCTCGTGCCATTGGTGTGGACGATGGAATGTATACCGTACAAAGAGAGAACGTGTATCCAGAACGGGAAAGACGGACGGCGACAGCTTGGAAGGAACTGTTTAAGGGGATTGGGTGATAATGGAGAGTATCATGGAGAAGAATCATGAGTCCTCCATGGGCTGGAGTGCCTTCAACAGAGGGGAGGTCATATCGGACGGACTGGAAATGAGGGAGAACAAAGCGGTCATGGGGACGCAGCTTTGTTTCCTGAAGACAGAAGATGACCGGCGAGTAGGATCGTAAGAGGATCGACAATTCATCCCGATTGTCTCGAATGCCGCGGATATTCCAGTGGATAATGGACATAGGGTGAACAGAAAATGGAGGAATGTGACCAAGGGCGCTGTCAACTCAACGACTGCATAGAGCTTGCGACCGACAGCATGGAATGGTATTCAGTCGAAGGCAGAAGATCCTGATCCATAGGTTGGTCAGGAGCAGCTCCTGCCACCAGCTATCGGCCGGTTGACTGGCCACCAGCAGTGCGCCTCGGCGACACAGAAGACGGCCGAGGGCGATTTCCGCCAGGTGGTGCTGTAGATGGGACACGCCTTGGCGGAGAAGGAGAGGAACTGTGTTTCTTCGTAGCCTTCTTGGAAGTATGATGTTTAGATGAAGGAGGAACCGATGGTTGTGAAGTTGCGGTACGTAAAAACTCTTCACGAGTACGCTCTTTTTTCGAAGACTTGGCGTCTGACTTTTGGGCTCGAGATTTAGCAGAACCCGACGAAGGGTGAGCCATAGAGTGGGCAGGCGAAAGTGGTGAGGTTGAACGGGCGATCTTTGCGCTGGCCGATCTGACGACCGTGCTACTAAAGGTGAGGTCGCAAGTCTGCATGGCCGCCTCCTTTGTTGGCCGAGGAGAAGCAAGGACAGTGCTGTACTTTCCTGTCTGAGGCACGGTGGGCTGTCGACTGGTGAATAATTTTCGAGCAGCAAAGGTCGACACCTTTTCCTTCACTCTTATTTCCTGGATGAGCTTTTCGTCCTTAAAAACGGGGCAATCTCGAGAGGAAGCAGTGTGGTCACCCACACAGTTGATGCAGCGAGGGGATGGAGGTGGACAAGCACCCTCATGGGCATCCTTGCCACACGTAACACATTTGGCCGGATTGGAACAGGACTGGCTGGTGTGATTGAACCGCTGACATCGATAGCAACGCGTAGGGTTTGGGACGTAAGGGCAAACGGAAATTATCTCACAGCATGCTTTGATTTTCGATGGGAGTTGAACTTTGTCAAATGTCAAGAAGACAGTGCGGGTTGGAATGATGTTCGTGTCAACCCTTTTCATAGCCCTATGAACAGCCGTTACGCCCTGATCAGCCAGGTAGTGCTGAATTTCTGCGTCAGACAATCCATCGAGGGAGCGTGTATAAACGACTCCACGCGAGGAATTTAAGGTACGGTGCGGTTCCACCCGGACAGGGAAGGTGTGGAGCAGAGAAGTACGCAGCAATTTTTGAGCCTGGAGGGGACTGTGTGTTTCTAACAACAGGGTGCCATTCCGTAATCTGGAACAAGACTTTACAGGACCTGCAATTGCGTCGACACCTTTCTGAATAATGAAAGGGTTGACCGTGGAGAAGTCCTGACCTTCGTCAGACCGAGAAACAACAAGGAACTGTGGCAACGATGGAAGAACCGTCTGTGGCTGAGACTCAGTGAACTTACGTTTGTGAGCAGACATAGTGGAAGGTGAGGAAACCATTGCGGAAGAATCCCCCATGATTACCGGCGTCTCCGATGGCGCTCTCCTCTCTTGAGGGGGCCCTCACCGAGGGCACACCCGCCTTAGGTGATTGTTCACAACTCAGGTCACACCTCCCGACAAACGGACGGAGGGACCAATCGGTACTTTCGGAAGGTATCAGCTCGGGTAATCACACCTCCCTGGGCCTGGCCATTACCAGGGGGTACGTACGTGTCCTACCTGTCTACCCGGGGCGGGGAATTACGCGTTACCCCGTCACCGGCTACTCATGGAAGTGCGTGGGTCAGCCTTCAGACACGCACAGGGAGGAAAAAAGAGAAAGGGAAAGGAAAGAAGAGGCGGTCTCAAACGCTGCAGTGGAGAAAAGGGCAAGGAGAAGAGGGAAGGAAAAGAGAAGGACAGAGGAAGGACGAGGACTTGCAAGTGTAGAAAGCAAGGAATTTGGAACAGTTTCAAGCGTCCGTCTCCGGACGTAGGCACAAACCATACTCCCAGAGGGGGAGAAAAGGAAGGAAAGAGCCAGAGGTGAGGGGGGGGGGGCGAAGATGGGGGACGGGGAAGGATGCGGAAAGGGAAGGGAAGGTATGCAGCCTGGAAAGGAAGGAGGGCCACATTAGCTCGGGGTCCCGTGCTCGCTACGCACGTGTCCACAAAAGAGTTGTGGACCCCCTGGGGGAGGCCTTTAGTCTGTCATCCTCTGTTTCAGTACCATTTTGGTCACAGAGTGTCTGGACATTTTGTTTTGATCCACCTACCGCTTTGACGTAAGACCAAAATTTCTTATGATTTTCTGCCTAGTCAGTACATAGAACTTTACTTTCGAATTCATTGAACGCCTCTCGCATAGTCCTCCTCACACTACATTTCGCTTCGCGTAATTTTTGTTTGTCTGCAAGGCTTTGGCTATGTTTATGTTTGCGGTGAAGTTCCCTTTGCTTCCGCAGCAGTTTTCTGACTCTGTTGTTATACCACGGTGACTCTTTTCCACCTCTTACGATCTTGCTTGGCACATACTCATCTTTTGTTACGCCAGGCCAAATTCTTGAAATTAAGTGTGATATTGAATGAATAAAATGTTTTCGACTGGTTAAAACGCCATTTTACTGTTATCGTCGCAAGAATCTGCGTTTTTACATTAATACCGAATGTATCATTTAAAAGATAGCTAGGTTGTAACAAGGTGCATTGTAAATTTGATTTCAGGGTGTACACAATAGCTTTAATTCAGTGAAAGGACTTATATTTTACCGAAGGATGTCTGTGGTAGTACGAACAACCTAAACTGACTATTACAGTGAAAATTTCTTTTCACGTAATATACATTATGTTTTAAGAGAGAGATAGTAATTCTGTGATTTTTGTGATTATTCCTTGGAATTGTTATTCGCATGGAGAGGCAGAATTTTCGTTACAGTGGGACGAAACGTTGTAACTGGTCGTCACATGGAAATTCAGGGCCGCAATAAACTTTATGTACTGGATCTTTTGTGCATAATTCGAGACTATTGGTTCATCCGAGCCAAAATAATAGAAGTGATATTTAGCTTGTAGTGCGGGCCGAGGCACTGGAGCTTGAACTTTCAGAAGTTAAGTCAAGTCATTCAGGCCATTAAACACGAGAACCGGCACTCAATTAAGTAGACTGATAAACTAAGAAATTAGTAGGTTCCTCGCAGGATCGGGACGAAAAGGATTATGCGAAAATCAGTGGGTAGAAAAAGGGAAAGGGTGTTGTATATGTGTTACGACATCAGGACTAACCCCTACAGTACTAGAGGTAGTCGCAGAGGCCAAAATCTGTATGAAATAAGGAAATAAAGTAGGACGTTGGTTGTAAGTGCTATTCTGAGATGAAGAGGTTGGTGTTCTATCCTACTCTACACTGGTAGAGCACGATTTATGATCACTCGCACTGACGGTAACGCAGGCACCGCTGGAACAAGAGGCAGTTCCTGAGGTCGATGACGGAGCAGTTCGTGAAATGGACGGCTAGACAATAACATAGTCCAGAGCGTAGCAGAAGTGGTGATAGGAGCAGACACTCTGGCCGGTACTTCATATCGGTACTTGGGCTGCGTAGAGAATCCGAATGGCTGTCGGATCCTGAAGTTGGCACGAGACGGGAAGCTAAGACGGGCCACATAAAACTAGCAACAAGATCGGGAAAAATTGTGTCTGACATCGGTGCGTGAAATCAACCCAAAACAGGACTGACTCATCTCCTTCTGAACCTGTGGGCATTGCCAGACTACAGTCTGTATAACACATATTTTCAGGTCTCAGTAATAACTGGAATTAAGTGACTTGTTTGTGGCATTATGATAAAAAGATTACGACAAGATTATAAGCTACACGGAAGTATTTCAAGTATACCTTATACGAGGGACCACTATGAGGCGTTCGCACCAACAACGACTCACACATTATGTACAGAACCAATCTGCAGAGTACAACTTAAGAAAACATCAAATAATACATTAACAAAGCAGCAATAAAATCAGTAAGAGGAAAGAAGAAATGTGGCGATTATGACGATCTCACGATGGAATGGAATGAGGAAATGGAGGAAGTAATGACAGAAAAACCAAGAACCTTAGCTAATATATTTATGAGGTAATCAACAAGACGCTCGAGAGATGTGTACGAAAATGTGACGTTATAAATCTTCGTAAAAAAGTCATATAAAAACGACGCCACTAGCAAATTGAACAAGTTCCTAGCGATTTGTGCCAGAATATCTGTAATACTAGGTGGAAAGACAAGTAAGGATACAAACCTAAAATTTTGTGAAGTAATTGCTACTTTTGCAACTACAGATGAAAACGAATAATGGGATAAGAAAATACAGTCGTGTAACTACTTTTCACGTGAAAGGTAAATTGTTATAGTTTTACTGAGATATAATGATTCATGAGAGGAGTCATTATTTCACCCGGAACCCAGTTTTTGTATGGAGATCTGTGTTGAAAATTTCCTTTCAGAGACAAAAAGTAACCTCGATGAACTGCTTTTATTATTATTATTATTATTATTATTATTATTATTCATTCAGTTACTGATTTGATTTAATTATTATTACTATTATTACTGATTCGAGGAATTAGTTCTATAGTATTCAGTCTCTCTAAGAAAAGAGTTTAGGTGTTTGAAATGAATAAATAAGCAAACAGATCTCACTAGACAACGTTTATGTTCAGGGGATTGTGCATGGTAGACTACAGATTAGTTGCTGCACGCTGACTGTAAGCTGGACTCGATGTCTGTGCCGGTCGTCGAACTGCGTGCTGAATCTGTAGGAATCTTAGTTTACGTTAACTACGATCCACTTCTCCTTTCTATGGTAGCCTGTCCGTCGAAGTGGATTTGTTTAAAAGTCTTTAAATTAATGACCGTATATTTGCAGGTTCGAGCTTCCTCAGTCAAAAGAAATGTCTCGTAGGCATGCAGAAATATTTGAAAATGTGAAACCATAAGATGGAGAATAATTTACCCAATAGACACCTTGTTCATGCTGCCGAGAAATTGGTTTATTGGCTTATTATTGTCGCACATAGTGAGAAAGTCCTTTTCAATTAATGATGGCGGTCTCGCAACAAAGCCCTCTCTCTTAATCCGTAATACATTCGTCCATACTCATTAAGATTAGAAGCTAGACGTAATCTTTTGACAATAGGTAACATCGAACCAGAGCTCTCTTAGTTTAAGGAATAGAGAGAGCGTCAGGGATAATGTTGCATTGTCGCAGTGAGTATCACGCGAGAACGCTTCAGATACCTTGGTCGGCCACTTATTTTTGAGTTTTGCGAGACACGATACGCTACAGTTATCTCAAATATGAAAGTGGTAGGGTTGTATGTGACGAGAACAACGTACAGGGTGATTTAGGTAAACAGCAAGCTCGCGGATTGTGAAGCAATGTCGACTTGTTGACTCGCTCACGGTTCGTGCGAGTAGTCTCAGTTGATGATTTTACACTTTGAGCTCTGTTTCCCCTCAATGCAAACTTTATCCACCGGTGCCTCGTTGCCGGCCGCGGTGGACCGGCCGCGGTGGCCGTGCGGTTCTAGGCGCTCGAGTCCGGAGCCGCGCTGCTCCTACGGTCGCAGGTTCGAATCCTGCCTCGGGCATGGGTGTATGTGATGTCCTTAGGTTAGTTAGGTTTAAGTAGTTCTAAGTTCTAGGGGACTGATGACCACAGCAGTTGAGTCCCATAGTGCTCAGAGGCATTTTTTTGTGCCTCGTTGTTCGTGCTGTACGTTCAACTCGCGATCAACAGGCTGTTGTGCATGTCAAACACATTGCACCTTTTTTTCGCCAAGAAATCTACATCTATATCCACATTTACATCAATACTCTACGAGCCACTGTGAAGAGCACTGCAGAATGTGTTTCCCACTGTACCAGTTTTCTGAGCTTGTTCCCGTTGCGTTTTCGTAGGGAGCGCGAGAATGCTGACTGTTTAAACGCCAGTGTGCGAGCCGTTACTAGCCTAGCCATGTGTTAGCGGTGCCACCGGAGCGATATGTAGAGGGCCATAGTGTGTTCCTAGACTCGTCTTCTGATGCTAGCGCTTGATACTTTGGAAGCAGGTTTTTGCGGGGCAGCTGGCGTCTATCTTCAGGGGTCTGTTAGTTCACACTTTCCACCATCTGAGTGATGCTCTCTCGTGGGTCGAACTAATCTACAAGTATAGTGTTGCCCTTCTTTGTACGCGTTCAATGAACCCCAATAGTCCTATTTGACATCCTTTCCATACACTCCAGCAGTATTCTAGTATGGGTTGCACTACTCTTTCGTATACAGCTCTCTTTACAGACTGATTGCATTTTATACTATCCTACCGATGAAATGGGGTCTGATTTGCTCGGATTCCGACACTTATCTGCATGAGGAAAAACGGAAAAACGTATGAAAGGCCGTCTGGAGAAAGAGTAATTTTGTTTACAAGTGTGCTCTGAACAGACAACGTAAACTGATAAAAAAATTATGGGCACTCTTTTATTAGCTTCGGTACAGCTGACATTGCTCAGTTACGCTTGCGCAGATTTCCAACGGGTTGCAGACAATCCAATACCATACCTATTTGTACCTTGCAACTACTACAAATCCAGAGTTTTTGCGTTCAGTCCTCAGTTGATCCCTTATCGATTCGTTCACCTCCGACAATGATCTATAAATGTAAGAAACACCGGCAACCTGCACTTCGGTTTAGAGCCCATCTTGCACAGTGGTTTGAAACACGAATGTGTGTTCCTGCTATTACTATGATTTCTTGTGCTGATCTGACCTGAACTATGTACTTTTTAGTGTTGTATTTGATTTGCATCAAATGAAGGTTGAATACCTAAAGAAACCTGGTGTTATGGGTAAGCTGGAGATACTGGTAGCTTATAAAAGGAGTGGAAGGCACTCTAGCGAATACTTCGTACACATTTATTACATGTATCTTGCAGGTAATACAACGAAACGAGTTATGTGGCCATCTGGCCACGTGAAAATTAAATAAAAAAAGTGCAAGAAAACTGTATAGGAATTATGCGTATTGAAGAAATAAGGGAACTCGGCACAAATGATTACTTACAAAAATTGGTGGTGGAAAGCACAGTGGCAAGTACTTAGTACGCTTTTGTTGCTGGTACATTTCTGGTAATCCAGCGTGATGCATCATAGTGCCACATCACCATAACTATTTAAAAAAAGAAACCAGTCAGTAAGTTATGTGAGAACTGCCTTTATCGGAGAATGAAAGATGATGATTTTATAAAAACTAGGTGTGATCAGCCCCAAACTTTGTATAGAAGGAGGGTATACAGCTTATTCTGTTTCCCCTAACCCAGGTACCAGGTAGTCACCAAGCTTGCCGACCTGCGAGTTGTCGGAATGAAAAATAGTGCGAAGCGATGGAAACTATCGCAAACAGTCGGACAGGGTACATTAGTATTCTTCGTAACATTGTTTACTCGGAACTCGGCACACTCTACAACTTTGTCCGTACCGGGAGAAAAACCAGAATGCTCCAGCTCCAGCTGCATACAAGACGGAAACATAGGGCAAATGTTACCTTCCACCTGCATCTCTGCTGATTTGATCATCTTCATATGACAGTTTTCGATACGCCAAAATTCAGAGATTGGAAATTATGAAACTTAAACATGTGTTTGTGATGAAAGGATATTATAGTATGACATTATGTGCGAGGGTTAGTCAAAGGTCTATTTGTCACCTCGAAAAAAAAAAAAAATACTGCGCCCATGAACTTGATAGTGGTGTTGGTTCTTCACTATACATTCACCCTACAATGCCACATATTTTCCGCAACGATTGCTCACTGGGCTAAGACCTTGGTTATTGAAGCCTGCCTCCTGGAAACCTGAGACCTAGAAAGTCGTCATTCTGGAAATAAGAGAAACGACCAGAAAATCTGTCGCTACTAGAGAAGTCATTACAATTCTCATTCAATACCGTGTAATTCCGCACCTGGACTTGACAACTGGCTGTATTCGGTTACGAAGTATGTCCACAATGCTGTGCAGGTACGTCGAATCCAGATTAAACCATTCGCTGAGGATTTGATCGCAAAATTCCAGCAAACTGCGGGGATGATGATGTCTGCGTTTTACGTGCTGTCCCAGCATTTCGCGCAGATTTTCTGTGCGGATCGAGCCAGGTAATTTTACAGGCCAGTCGGGGTGTAACAGGGTAAGGCGAGTGTTGTCTTTCAGCCAGGTGGCCTCTGCTGTTTTCGTTTTGAAGAAAAAGAAAAAAAGCATCAATAGAATTCGCATCATGCAGACGTTGACTGAAAGGCAACACCTTCACTATTCAGGTTGTTTAAATAAACATGCTGGTTCACGTTACCTCCGTGAGCAGGCCCCGTTCTTGATACGGAAAACACCCCCAAAGCATCATAGACCGGCTTCAACGTGGGCTTGCACACGATCAGAATGAAATGCTTCATTTGGCCCTCGGTGCACTCGACGACGTGCGTCATTGGAATGTTGACACGCGATCCGTCAGGCCATATTACGTTCCGCCAGCGAGTTACTGTCCACGTCCGATGATTTCTAGCCCACTGAAGAATCGCAGCTTTACGTGCCTGTCTGAGCAATGCACGCAGCACTCTTCCATGGTCATTAGACGGCTAAAGAACTCATGTGGTGTATCCTGACAGAGCTGCAACTTTTTGCAGCCAAGATCGCATCATTAATATTTAGCACTGACACCGGCTTCGGCAGCTGAAACTCTCGTTTTCTGATCTTCAAAAAATGTTTTCTTATCGTGTACCCACTATGTGTTTATCCTTCAAGACACATGGTTATTAGGGTGGAAAACATACATAGGTTTGTCAAATGTAAAACGATGTACAGATGAAAAGCACACGACGACATAGCATGGGTGATAAACGCGGAATAGAACACAATTTATAAACAATTTTTTTTAAGATCAGATAACAAAATTTTCAGCTGTCGATACCGGTCGTCCATAATAAACAGTCATTAATACGATCTTGGCTACAAAAACTTTTTCCGTGTTAGATATAGACGGCTCCTTCCATTTTGTCAACACGACAAATTTCAGTGCAACATACTCGCTGCTTCCTCGGCTTGGAGGGCTTCTTGACTGGGTGCGAGCAGCCACGGAACCCAGCAAGCGGTGACATTTGTAATATTGAAAATGACGTGGATGATCAAAACTGATCCATGATTGAATTTTATCTCTACCGCTGTCTCTTCGACCGTGAAACGCCTGTCTTCGAGCACCAGTGCTTCCACTTACGATTCCCGATTCTTTGCAGAATGACTGTCCACGGCTTCGTTCTTCGAAGACGGTTACATTGTTGATGGTGCATTATAGCCGCACATTTCCGTTGACTCAGTATTGAACACTGAGGTGGCAAAAATCATGGGATACCTCCTAATGTCGGTCGGACCATCTTTTGCCCGACGTAATGTAGCAGTTCGCCGGCCCGTGTGGCCGAGCGGTTCTAGGCGCTACAGTCTGGAACCGCTCGACCGCTACGGTCGCAGGTTCGAATCCTGCCTCGGGCATGGATGTGTGTGATGTCCTTAGGTTAGTTAGGTTTAAGTAGTTCTCAGTTCTAGGGGACTGATGACCTGAGAAGTTAAGTCCCATAGTGCTCAGAGCCATTTGAACCATTTTTGACCGGTCTGGTTTGTAGAGATCCGCTCTCCTACAAACCAGACTGCAGATACATTTCGAATGGTGGTGTCTTCTAGTGTAGTTGTAGAGGGTGCTTCCTCGGTGGTGAATTTGTTTTGGGGCTCCTCTAATAGCGTACTTGGGTAGTCTGTTTCGGGGATTTGAGTGTGTTCTCAGGTTCATGCTTGTACCTCCAAACAGACAAAATATTAATCACTATTTCTTATAGGTGATAATTAAAATTTTATGATCACCCCTCATTACATTACCTTAGATATTCTAAAGGCTAATGCCTTGTCAATGCAGCCACTCTCTTCTGTCATTGGCTGATCGTTTCAGTTCCACGTAATTGTCACATCGACATTGTCGATGTCTTCAGAATACTTTCCCAATTTTTTCCCCTCGAGAATATTAATGATGAAAATGTAGTGTCTGATAACATGTCCAATAAAGTTTTTTTCTCGTTTCTATTTTCTTTCCTTTTCGTTAACTTCCATTAAGGTTTCCAGGTTGGTTCTTGCTTTTCGCCCAGCTCGTTCTTGTCATTTTCCGCCAAATGCGCATTTTACTAGCGTCAAGTCGATTCCTCTCCAGTTTAGCGGGAGTCCATCTTTCACTTGTGTAGAGTAGTGTTCTGAAAAGGACTTCGGGACATATACTCATATGCTTCCTGGTTAAAATGTCTTTCAGTACCTGTTTTGCCAATGCAATCCTTCTCTTCACATGCATTATGAATCTATTGTCCTCTGTGATTATACTACCGAAATTCACCTGATCAGTTCTGACGTCATCAATTTTTATATTTGATTTAATGTGTTCCACATTTTTCCACAGTTTAAGCGTGTCTAATAGAACTTGCAGCATTAGGTTCATTTCTTTTTAGGAGTCTTCAACTATTGCGATATCAGCAAATCTGATCCAATGTAGCCTTTCAACAATGACCTCTGTTCCCTTTATCTTCTTCTTCATGATCTGAATGGCTTCCTCAATGCACACAAAAAATAAATACGGCAATAAGGGACATCCTCTTCTAAACTCATTTTTTTTATCCTGACTGGCCTCTTCTTCTGCCTCCTGTGCTGTGGTTCTGATACAGTTAATACCTCCAATCTATAGTTCCAATCTAGTCCTACAGAGTAACTGCCAGTTCATATCGCCAAAAGCTTTTCCTCCTTCTCTCCAATAGCATTCGCAGGGTCGGAATTGCTATTCTTGTCCCTCTTCCTTTTCTATATCCAAACTGACATTTTCGAATATCTTCTTTAGTCTTCCTTGTTAGTCAGTTAAGTACTACGGGACTGATGACCTCAGATGTTAAGTCCCATTGTGCTCAGAGCCATTTGAACAATTTTTACTAGTCAGTTGAGAGGTGAGAGAAACCACCAGAACTGCACCTAATGGTATTGAGACTGTGTGGTTGAGAACAGCCTTAGGCTGCGGCCAGCGTGGCGCCGATATCGGTGGATTCCAGCGACGACAAACGTCAGCCGAAGGCAGCCGATCTTTCACATCAGTACGCCGCTGTATGCGCGATGACAATGCAGCTGATCTGATCGCCCGAACATACAGACTTCGGATGATAGTCGGTGAAATTGAAATCAGTTTGTTTTCTTCGGTCAAACAGGTCGACGCTCTCACACACGAAGTATGCGCTGTGAGAAACTGAGACGTCTGGGCCAATACAGTGTGAGTTTTTGACATCCTGAGGATGAAAATATCAAAACGGGATACAGTTGAGAATCTATGGATTCGTCGCACGATCATTGGAAATCACAGGTAGGCAAAATTTTTATCATAAATTTTAGTCGTAATTTATAACTTAAAAAATAATTGGTTCAGGTGGGAAGGGAGGCGTACCTTATGCTCATAGTTACCGTAGTGGATCTTTTTTGGGTTATGGTAGATCGGAATTGGCTGTCAACAAATGGTTTTTAATGCTTACTGGCGTTTTTATGCCAGCACTGTGGTGATTAAGTTACATGAAGTGATCTACGGCACATATTTCCACTTTACAGTGCTTTCGGTATTCAGAGTATGTCATGCTAAACTGTATGGTTGTCTTCCACACTTATGCTAAATGGCGGACTTGTGCAGAACTTTAAATAAATAGAGCGAAACGGTGTTCGTAATCTTACTCTTGAAGTTCACTACGAATCATCTGTAGTACGCAACAGAACGTTTTTCCCCTCATTTCCTATGGGACCAAACTGCTGAGGTCATCGGTTCCTAGGCTTACGAACTACTAATTAATCTAACTTAAACTAACTTACGCTACGGTCTACACACACACACACACACACACATTTCCGAGGGAGGAGTCGAACCTCCGACGGGGGGAGGGGGGGGAGGGCGAGGCATGGGTATGCGCCCAAGGCCGCGCGGCTGCCCCACGCGACTCCCATTTGATTCACTGATCTGCCACAGCATTACAACCACCTATCTAATAGCCGGTTCGCCCACCTTTGGCACGGATAACAGCAGTGACGCATCGTGGCGTGGAAGCTATGAGGGACTGGTACATCTGCACACACAAGTCACAGTAAGGCAAGTAAATTTCGGGGGGGGGGGGGGGGGGGGGGAGGGGGCAGGGCAATAATGAGCTGTGACGCCACGTTCAGTCACGTCGCCACTGTGGACTTTGTAATATTATTGGTATTTCCGTCCTATGAAAACTTTGAGTACCCTTGGAAAGGCATTCAACTATCTGTATATTAAATGATCAACTTATGAGACATATTCTTTGAAAGACATTTATTTTATATAATTAACATGAAAGACATTTATTTTATATATTTAACATTGCTGTAAAGATGCGCATCTAGCGCGGACGCTAATACATCGATTGCGCAGTCAAAGAAACATTTTAACAGAAGCTGAACGACGTTCCGCTTCGATCTAAATAAAAGATGACAGTAAAAAAAACTTTGGTAGATCTTCAGATTTCTTTTAATGTACTTCTGCTTGTGGTGTGAAAGCGTGAAGAAGATCGACTTTAAGCTAAAAAAGTGAGCGGTCTTGCCAGCGTGCAGACAACATTATTAATTAATAACATTCAAGTAATTTATGTTCGAAACTGTATCTCGGCAAGCTATTGTTATCGGAGGTGTTGAACAGTGCAAGAATTGTCTTTAACGAAGGAGAAAAGTGACTGCAATTTGTGACAAAAACGCGAACATAGGAGCTAGTACAGGACAGGCTGAAATCTGATCGCACCATAGAGTTAGATAATTACTTATGTAAGTTATGCTGTCTATAAAGTAGCTCTAATTGCTTGTGAGAATTATTAGAATATATTTAGTGTTTACCAGATTTCCTATTCTATTCTTTTCCTTTATACTTTTTATCCTCCATGGCATATTATTTTTGTAAATGTCAAACAGCCTTTACTACAGCAGAGAATACTGCGGCGTCCTGGTCGTAGACAGAAGGCCGCTCCTTGTCTTCTATACAATTCATAGCTGCCCCATTTATGAATGATTTCATTTGCAAATGCATTTTTTTTTTACTGTTCATTGTTAAAGGTCCCTTAGGTAATTATAAAATCCATACTGATTACGTAAAGAAATCCGAGCTGTTCTTTTCCAAGTAATAGAAGTCTTTGCGTAATCAAAAACTAGCGTCCTTCTGACAACGATCAGGAGCCGACCAGAAGACGGACGTCTTCGACCTTTTTCGTGTCTCCTGTGGCAAAGCTGTGCCAAACTGGGAACACGACATTCTAGTATGAAACACAGATTTAAATTGATAGAATTGAAATATATTTAACATAATAATAGTAATAATTTTTTTTATCATACTAGAACTTCGAACCACTCCATCACACTCCTGGACTTGTGATATGGCGCATTATCTTACTGAAAATTGTCGCTGCCGTCGGGAAACATGATCGTCGTGAACGGGTTGTACGTAGTCTGCAGACAGTGTACGGCACTCAGTGGCTGTCTTGGTGCCTTGCATGAGCTCCGCTGCACCAATGGATGCTCTCGCGAATGTTCCTCAGAGCATAGAGGAGCCGCCGCCAGCTTGTCTCTGTCCCGCAGTACACGCATCGAGGAGCTGTTGCCCTGGAAGACGACGGGTTCGCGCCCTCCCATCGGAATGATGAACAAGGTGTCGGGATTCGCCAGATCCTGCAACGCTCTGTCAATGCGGCAACGTGTAGTGCCGATGGTCCCGTGCCCATTTCAGTCGTGGTGTTAACGTTGGCACATGCGTGGGTCGTCGGCTGTGGAGGCCCGTCGTTAGTAGTGTCCGGTGCACCGTGTGTTCACACACACGTGTACTCTGCCCAGCATCAAAGTCTGATGTTAGTTCCGCCACAGTCCGCCGCCTGTGCGGTTTTACCTGCCTACGACGTCCGACATCTGTAATGAGGATGGCCGACCAACCCCACGACGTCTTGACATCGTTTCACCTTGATGTCGCCACGTGTTGAAGACACCCACCACAGCACTGCTCAGACGCCCAACAAGCCGCGCAGTTTCCGAAATGCTCGTGGCGTGCCTCCGGGCCATTACAATGTCCTCGGTGAAACTCAGAAAGATCGCGCTCCTTCCCCATTCTAAATACTGACAGCACGCTCATTGGTGCTACATGCACCCTGCATATATCTGTTCCTCGCCTGGTGAAGCTGCTATAGCCTAGACGGCTGATTAGTGCATATTCGTAAGACTTTTTTCGGTAATTCCAGTAACTCAGGACGGAGTGTGCAGTACTCGTCTCGTTCTTTCGTGACAGATATTTCTGTTTCACATGCATTCGGTGACTTTTTAATAGCGAAAGCCGTAATGCAGCACTGATCTCTAAGCACAGCGTCGTCGTGATACCCATCTTTCTCTCGGAGATCTACTTCACACGCAGAGTAAATTTTAACATAACTTAACCTAACCTAACCTCCTTCCCCTCCAAAAACTGATGCAGGACGTCGGATGTTCTTTTTTCTTTGTTGTTATTTTAACACCTTACAAAAGGTAGGCCGGCAGCGGCCTATCTACGCCGCTCTTCGGCCACAGAATAACAGATTAAAAACACGGAGGCAGAAAAACACACACACATGAATGGCTAGAACAGGAGGCATACATAAGAAACAAAAAGAAGCCGTTAGCCGAAGTCACGGTGGTACAAGTAAGTTCAGGCTCTGAGCACTATGGGACTCAACTGCTGAGGTCATTAGTCCCCTAGAACTTAGAACTAGTTAAACCTAACTAACCTAAGGACATCACAAACATCCATGCCCGAGGCAGGATTCGAACCTGCGACCGTAGCGGTCTTGCGGTTCCAGACTGCAGCGCCTTTAACCGCACGGCCACTTCGGCCGGCACAAGTAAGTTCAGCATGCATACATACGTAGACAAGCAGTTTCACACGTGAACGAAGGAGCAATGAAGAAGAAACACCGACGCACTCAGACGAAGAGAACGCTGTAGCACACGGGTGACGATCTTTGGCGCACTAGACACACTATTGCACATAAGAGGGGGAGGGGGGGGGGAGCTGCAAGGAGGGAGGGAAGTGGGGAGGATGCCAGTGCGAGAGAAGAAGGGAGGGGGAGGGGAGAGGGTATGGTGGGGTGTGGAAGCCCAGGGGAAAGAGAGGGAGAGAAGAGGGGGAAGGGAGGAGGGAGTGAACGGAAAGACAGAGCCCTAGGAGGAAAAACTCAGGAGGAGGAAGGGGAGGATCAAATCTGGTAGGAGGATTAGATGGAGGGGACGAGGGCATCATTTGGGACGGGGAGTTGGCGGAAGCCACCTTGGGTTCAAATGGTTCAAATGGCTCTGAGCACTACCGGAATTTACTTCTGAGGTCATCAGTCCGCTAGAACTTAGAACTACTTAAACCTAACTAACCTAAGGACATCACACACATCCATGCCCGAGGCAGGACTTGAACCTGCGATCGTAGTGGTCGCGCGGTTCCAGACTGCAGCGCCTAGAGCTGCTCGACCACCCCAGCTGGCAAGCCACCTTGGGGAAGGATTTGGTGTGTGGTAAGATGGAGAGTGGGTGGGATGCAGGAGTACAGGTACAGCAGCGGATTGGCGTGAGAACGGATGGGAGAGACAAGTGGGTGAGGGGGATCAAGTTTACAGGAGGTGTAATGTATCCGTATACATTCAAGGAAAGGGTGGAGGTGTGGGAAAGGAATTGTAGAGGATCTGCATGGGGGATGGGAGGTGGAGAGAATAGGCGAGGCAGAGTGCATAGCATTCCAGGATTTGAAGGAACTTGTAGTAGGTAGGATGGTCACAATAGAGGATGGGGCAGATGAGAGAGTTATAGATGTGGAGGATCATGGAGGGGTCTAGACCCCACGTGCGGCTGGAGGTGGAATCGGGAGCATGCCTAAGCTTGGATTATCCGGAGATGGGGGACCCAGGAACGCGACGGTCAAGGTTCATGCCAAGGTACTTGAGGGTGGGGGTGAAGTTGATAGGATATAAAAATTAAGGAGACGGAAGGAAGGGTTGGTTTTTCCTACAATGATCGCCTGGGTTTTAGAAGGATTGACCTTAATCAACCACTGGTTACACCAAGTGGTGAACCGTTCAGGATTGGATTGGAGAAGGTGCTGAGAGCATTGCAGGTTGGGGGCGAGGGAAAGGAAGGCAGTGTCATCGGCGTATTGGAGAAGGTGGGTAGGGGTTGAAGGCGGTGGCATGTCCGCCATATAAAGGAGGTGGAGAAGTGGGGAAAGGATGGAACCTTGTGGCACATCGGCGGAGGGGTAGAAGGTGTAGGAATCTGTGTTATGAATGGTGACATAGGAAGGACGGTGGGAAAGAAATGAGGCGACCGGATGAACGTAGTTAAAAGGGAAGGCGAAGGCACGCTCAAGGTTGAGAGAGAGGAAGATGACAGGGCAACGGGAATTTAGTTGTTCAGAGAGGCGGTGAGTGAGGTGAAGGAGAAGGTCATCGGCAGAAAAGGATGGTCGAAAGAGGGAAGGAGGCGGTGAGGTGGAGGTGCTTACAGATGCGTCGGGTGGAGATCGGATGCACATTTACCACGCTGTCGGCCGATGCTATCGGGTGACCTCTGGCGACGGCATCTGACGACCGCTGTCGGTGCCAGTGTGAGCGCAGCCATATTTTCTTGCGGCGCCAGTCACGCCGACCTTTAGAGACGTACCCCACCCAGTGGCTACGTGCAGGCCGCGGCTGCGAGGTGTACGTTAACAAGTGGCGGGGGGCGGGGGGCGGCCGGTGTGTACCCGGCTTAAGACAGCCGGGGGCGGTGAGAGGCCGCCTAATCCCGCGGCGCGCCGCATTGTGGCGCCACAATAGCGCGGCCGTGTCAACAGCGGGGACATCCCGCAATTACGGGGGATTTATCGCGCTGCGCCAATGCGCATGCGCGCGCGCGCGCGTGCGCGCGATCGGGGCCGCCGCTGCCCGCTGCGGGCTCTGATTTACGGCCGACTCGCCGCCCCGATACGGATTTAATTGACCAAAAATATCGCTAATATTTAGCTCGTATTTTATTCGCTTCCCAACCGCGATATATTACGCGTATTTCAGTGGATGTACATCCGAACTACGAGATTCGTCCAGGCGGACTCGTAGTCCAATACAGTTCACATTTCCACGGCGTTCTCTACTTCCTGCAGTCAGTAGTACCGGCGATATCTGACGTGGAAATGTAAATCATCCTCCGTTTTCCTGCAGTTTCTTCGAAGCAGAGCAAAACCGAATGGTGTAAACCCTTGTCAGCATGAAAGTACCCACGAAAGACAGGTTCTGCTGTGAAGTAAAGTTAAACAGAATGCTTGAATGTAAGGCCCTGCTATACCTGTCCACTATTTTAATCCATTGAGTGTATCTCTTAATCAAAGTATTTGACAGTAATATAAATTTATTGGCGACAGAATGGGGCCCTGGAACTGCAAACCATTTTTGTTGGACTTGCAACCATGTGCAACCGACAATCTGAGGTCAGGCAGAGCGTCAGTTGCGCATAATTTCATGCATCTCGAAGACTTACAGCGATGAATTTAGGTGCATAAGTTCGTAGCGTTGTTGTTTCACATGTTGGTATTCTGGTTGCTATGGGGTTAGTTATCGATTGTCATTTTTTATTTATAGTGCGCTGTTGCTGTTTGAGGTTGCATATTGTCATTATGTCATTTGGAGATAGTGAAAGAAGCTGTGGACGCCAGAAAATGGAGTGCCTAGGGGAGAAATCGGAACATTTACGACATATTCTTCCGTTTGAGTTCAGTACATGCGTGACACCAGCGGAGACAGGCAAAAACATTTGCGCCGTGTATGGGGATAATGCCAGCTCGGCAAGAAAGCGGGTTTCTCGGTTTAAGGAGGATCATCTTGACATTAGTGACTCTCGATGTCCAGGAAGACTTCCAGGATTGGTTAAATATCGTTTAAACGCATTAATCCGCAATGATTCACATCAGTGTATTCGTGAACTGGCAACTGTGATAAACTGTGATCATTCCACCACCGTGCGACATTTGCATGCAATAGTGCAGGTTCAAAAATCGTGTGTATGGGTACCGAATTCTCTAAGCCAGAATCATAAAGTCAGCGAATCTCTGCTTGCTCGTCATCAACTGTCGTAAACAACACCGACCATTCCTGTCCCGTACTATTACTGGTGGAGGAAAATGATGTCTTTATGCTAATATAAGAAAAGGAAGGAATGGGTGAGCCCAAACAGAGCAGCAACTCCCCGTACACACATCTACGCCCATCCGCAAAAGATAATGTTATATGTCTGGTGGAACGGTGACCGCATAGTGTAGTATGATTTGCTTTGAGAAGGTGTAACCATCAGTTCTGACATCTATTGTCAACAAGTGACGCGTCTTGCAGACGCAGTGCAAGAACAACAACCAAGAAGACTACGTGAAGTGATGCTACTCCATGGTAACGACCTGCCGCATTCTGCTAGACTGACAAAAGACACTACACGGGAGTTGGATTGAGAAGTCATTCCGTACACACCGTATTTACCTGATTTTCCGCCCTCAGATTTTCACCCTTTCCACTCTCCACCGAACAACCTCCCAGAAACATCCTTTCCTGATGATAGTGCGCTCTGCACAGGGCTCGAGGAGTTCTTCGCCTCAAAAACATGTGATTTCTACAGTCGTGGAATCGATAAGTTACCCCGGTGTTGGCAGACTCTTGTAAATAGTGAAGGAGAATATAGTATTGATGACTAAAGGCTCTATTACGTGTATGTGTTGTGTTTACTGAACTTATGGAAAAACGCCACAAACTTAGGCACCAACCCAATGATTACGAGTCTGCGGAACTATGGGAGGAAAGATGGGTAAAATTATTTGCTTGGATTGAAGAAACGGTTTAACGGTCTTGAAGGAATCACTATATTTTAAGCAAAATCAGGAAAATCGATGGAGACTGCAATTCCAGACAATATATTGACTAATGAGACACGACATATGACCGCCTGCTTAACTGCGTGTTTGATCCATCTCTGGAAAGGAGTACAGCGGTGAGTCTGCTTAACATGGATTCGACTAGTCCTCGGCAGAGTTCCGGAGATATGTGTCAGTGTGTCACCAGCGGGTTACGCGATTCCCGTAAACTGCAGGCTGGTAATTCGTGGGCGCGGCGCTAGACACCAGTAGTTGACACACGTGATCAGTTCGGGTGCATTTCGTAGCCAAGTATGGAGTTCGCTCTCCCTGCTCAGACCACTGTATATGAATTTTATGCACAGTTGATGCTGTAGAACTCCGTGACTGTTCCTTTATAGGGTGTAGAAAAATATTCGCTACCGGTCACAATAAAAGGTTATTTATTTGGCACACGACCGGTTTCGGGCTTGCGCCCATCCTCAGGTGTTTATACATTCATGTACATGCTGATACTGTTGGAGATCACTGTATAAATACAAAAAAAAAAAAAGTATTTGCTGGTGACTACACAGATACAAGTGGAACAATTGTAAGCGGTAAGACAGCATTTGACGAAAATGTATCTGTACTTACATAAACATGAAGCACCATTATCACAGTTATGCTGTGGTGATGGTTTTGCCACTTAGTTACGCACGTATTGTCATTTTCACGTCCATATTTCAGTTTTATCAAGTATAGCTTCATATTTCAGTATTATGATGTGCACTCGTGAACTACACTATGTTTACATACAAAGATGTGGGCTGTGGTCAAAGAACTTACACAGTTTCTGTATGAGCAACATCTTTACCTCTGCTACATCGAAGTTCTTTAACCACAAACCACATGTTTATATGTAAACATAGTGTATTTCACGAGAGAACATCATAATACTGAAATAAAAGCTATAGTTAGTAAAATTGATATATGGACGTGAAAATGACAATACCTGTGAACCTAAGTGGCAAAACTATCACCACAGCATAACTGTAATAATGGTGCTTCATCTTTATGTAAGTACAGATACATTTTCGTCAAATGCTACCTTACCACTTACAATTGTCCCACTTGTGTGTGTGTAGTCACTTGCAAATATTTTTTTTTTGTATTTATGCAGTGAGCTCCATCAGACCACTGTACCACGATTCTGGCCGTGCGACACAGGCAATTATTTTACCAGAAGATGTCATCGTTGTTGGAGAAGAAATCAAACATCGAGCGATCCAGCTGGTCCGCAATAATGTCGACGTAGTCCACAGCAGCCATGCTGCCTTCGATTACCACCACCACAGGTGCCATGGAGGCCTACATGAATATCCCCCATAGTATAAAACTGCATCCGACAATGTGCGTCCATGGCGTGGTACATTTATCAGTCAGCTGTTCACCAGGATGACGACCTGTTCGGTTATGACCGTGGACCTGGTGTAACAACAAATGTAATTCGACACGTTACCGTCGATGAACGGTCCTATCTGGATGATTCCGTGTACACTCGCATCGTAACTGACGTTATGATTCGGTCAACACGGGGACACTTCTACTGCTCAGCCTCATGTTCGAGAACGTGCACTGAGCTGCGTGCACAAACACACTTGTACTTCCCCACCAGCACTGCAAGCTGGCATCATGTCTGCCACAAAACGCCGACTTCCGCGTCTGCGATGAGGTGTAGCAGTCCAACACACTGCCCCCTGCTCGTGCTTTCAACGGCCTTCAGTTGCTTTCCAGGGGAGGAGGAGGAGGAGAAGGAGGAGGGGGAGGGGGAGATTAGTGTTCAACATTCCGTCGACGACGAGGCCATTAGAGACGCAGCACAAGCTGGGATTATGAAAGGGTGGAGAAGGAAATCGGTAGTGAACCTAAACCAGATGACCGGACGCAGGTTTGAACCGCCGCCCTCCAGAATGCGGGTCCAGTGTTGCAACCAATGGGCTACCCGGTCCGGTTAATTGCTTTCTATAGATGCTCACGATATTGGCACGCGAACAGCCAACCAGCGTCGCCGATTGCGACATGCTGATTCTCATATGCAGGGTCATAATAACTATCCTTTGCCAAAGGTATTTATGTCAGTGGATTTCCCCATCTGTGACCATTATCGTCGCTGTAGTCATTCCCTATTCGTCCCTGCTACGCTTAGGCTACATACGTGGTGGTTCTAGTTAAACTCACGATGATCTGAGCGCTGCGGTGCGGGCTGCGTGCATCGCACACTTCCAACTGTCCAGAATCTACGTACATAATGTACCTAATGGTATCTTCAGAGGCACCTACATGCCTTGCTCATACTGTGGCATCAAGCAGTCAGGCTTGCAAAATGAGTGGTCTGCCAAGCGAGTGGATTCATACTTATTTATCGAGTAACATGAGCTCTAGTACTCACAATTAAGTTACAAATTATTCTCCTGTTTGAATATTACGCAACGGAAACGGATAACGCACTTCTGACTATTAGTAATTTACACAACTCTGACTGTTCACTACGCACTGGCAATACCACATTTTCTTTCTTACCCAACGGATTTGATCAACACGTGGCCATCGCATTGAATATGAATGGCGCACACGTTATAAATTATGGATATCATGACAACATACTATTCGAAGGAAAAGGCCGCCAATCTTTTTCTTTTCACTATCTTATTTATTCCGATAAATTCTATAACCTAAACAAGGCAATCGTAAAATGCGTTTTAGACAGGTACGTGCCGAATAAAACTGTGAGGGACGGGAAAAACCCACCGTGGTTCAACAACAAAGTTAGGAAACTACTGCGAAAGCAAAGATAGCTTCACTCCAAGTTTAAACGCAGCCAAGACATCTCAGAAAAACAGAAGCTAAACGATGTCAAAGTTAGCGTAAGGAGGGCTATGCGTGAAGCGTTCAGTGAATTCGAAAGTAAAATTCTATGTACCGACTTGACAGAAAATCCTAGGAAGTTCTGGTCTTACGTTAAATCAGTAAGTGGCTCGAAACAACATATCCAGGCACTCCGGGATGATAATGGCATTGAAACAGAGGATGACACGCGTAAAGCTGAAATACTAAACACCTTTTTCCAAAGCTCTTTCACGGAGGAAGACTGCACTGCAGTTCCTTCTCTAAATCCTCGCACAAACGAAAAATGGCTGACATCGAAATAAGTGTCCATGGACCAGAAAAGCAACTGGAATCACTCAACAGAGGAAAGTCCACTGGACCTGACGGGATACCAATGCGATTCTACACAGAGTACGTGAAAGAACTTGCCCCCCCCCCCCCCCCCCTTCTAAGAGCCGTGTACCGCAAGTCTCTAGAGAAACGGAAGGTTCCAAATGATTGGAAAAGAGGTAGTCCCAGTCTTCAAGAAGGGTCGTCGAGCAGATGCGCAAAACTATAGACCTATATCTCTAACGACGATCTGTTCTAGAATTTTAGAACATGTTTTTTGCTCGCATGTCATGTCGTTTTTGGAAACCAAGAATCTACTCTGTAGAAATCTACATGGATTCCGGAAACAGCGATCGTGTGAGACCCAACTCGCTTTATTTCTTCATGAGACCCAGAAAATATTAGATACAGGCTCCCAGGTAGATGCTGTTTTCCTTGACTTCCGGAAGGCGTTCGTTACAGTTCCGCATTGTCGCCTGATAAACAAAGTAAGAGCCTACGGAATATCAGACCAGCCACAGCATGTTGTTCTCAATGGAGAGACGTCTACAGACGTTAAAGTAACCTCTGGCGTGCCACAGGGGAGTGTTATGGGACGATTGCTTTTCACAATATACACTCCTGGAAATTGAAATAAGAACACCGTGAAGTCATTGTCCCAGGAAGGGCAAACTTTATTGACACATTCCTGGGGTCAGATACATCACATAATCACACTGACAGAACCACAGGCACATAGACACAGGCAACAGAGCATGCACAATGTCGGCACTAGTACAGTGTATATCCACCTTTCGCAGCAATGCAGGCTGCTATTCTCCCATGGAGACGATCGTAGAGATGCTGGATGTAGTCCTGTGGAACGGCTTGCCATGCCATTTCCACATGGCGCCTCAGTTGGACCAGCGTTCGTGCTGGACGTGCAGACCGCGTGAGACGACGCTTCATCCAGTCCCAAACATGCTCAATGGGGGACAGATCCGGAGATCTTGCTGGCCAGGGTAGTTGACTTACACCTTCTAGAGCACGTTGGGTGGCACGGGATACATGCGGACGTGCATTGTCCTGTTGGAACAGCAAGTTCCCTTGCCGGTCTAGGAATGGTAGAACGATGGGTTCGATGACGGTTTGGATGTACCGTGCACTATTCAGTGTCCCCTCGACGATCACCAGTGGTGTACGCCCAGTGTAGGAGATCGCTCCCCACACCATGATGCCGGGTGTTGGCCCTGTGTGCCTCGGTCGTATGCAGTCCTGATTGTGGCGCTCACATGCACGGCGCCAAACACGCATACGACCATCATTGGCACCAAGGCAGAAGCGACTCTCATCGCTGAAGACGACACGTCTCCATTCGTCCCTCCATTCACGCCTGTCGCGACACCACTGGAGGCGGGCTGCACGATGTTGGGGCGTGAGCGGAAGACGGCCTAACGGTGTGCGGGACCGTAGCCCAGCTTCATGGAGACGGTTGCGAATGGTCCTCGCCGATACCCCAGGAGCAACAGTGTCCCTAATTTGCTGGGAAGTGGCGGTGCGGTCCCCTACGGCACTGCGTAGGATCCTACGGTCTTGGCGTGCATCCGTGCGTCGCTGCGGTCCGGTCCCAGGTCGACGGGCACGTGCACCTTCCGCCGACCACTGGCGACAACATCGATGTACTGTGGAGACCTCACGCCCTACGTGTTGAGCAATTCGGCGGTACGTCCACCCGGCCTCCCGCATGCCCACTATACGCCCTCGCTCAAAGTCCGTCAACTGCACATACGGTTCACGTCCACGCTGTCGCGGCATGCTACCAGTGTTAAAGACTGCGATGGAGCTCCGTATGCCACGGCAAACTGGCTGACACTGACGGCGGCGGTGCACAAATGCTGCGCAGCTAGCGCCATTCGACGGCCAACACCGCGGTTCCTGGTGTGTCCGCTGTGCCGTGCGTGTGATCATTGCTTGTACAGCCCTCTCGCAGTGTCCGGGGCAAGTATGGTGGGTCTGACACACCGGTGTCAATGTGTTCTTTTTTCCATTTCCAGGAGTGTATATAAATGACCTAGTAGATAATGTCGGAAGTTCCATGTGACTTTTCGCGGATGATGCTGTAGTATACAGAGAAGTTGCAGCATTAGAAAATTGTAGCGAAATGCAGGAAGATCTGCAGCGGATAGGTACTTGGTGCAGGGAGTGGCAACTGACCCTTAACATAGAGAAATGTAATGTATTGCGAATGCATAGAAAGAAGGATCCTTTATTGTATGATTATATGGTGGCGGAACAAACTCTGGTAGCAGTTACTTCTGTAAAATATCTGGGAGTATGCGCACGGAACGATTTGAAGTGGAATGATCATATAAAATTAATTGTTGGTAAGGCGGGTACCAGGTTGAGATTCATTGGGAGAGTCCCTAGAAAATGTAGACCAACAAAGGAGGTGGCTTGCCAAACACTCGTTCGACCTACACTTGAGTATTGCTCATCAGTGTGGGATCCGTACCAGATCGGGTTGACGGAGGAGATAGAGAAGATCCAAAGTAGAGCAGCGCGTTTCGTCACAGGGTTATTTGGTAACTGTGATAGCGTTACGGAGATGTTTAATAAACTCAAGTGGCAGACTCTGCAAGAGAGGCGCTCTGCATCGCGGTGTAGCTTGCTCGCCAGGTTTCGAGAGGGTGCGTTTCTGGATGAGGTATCGAATATATTGCTTCCCTCTTCTTATACTTCCCGAGGAGATCACGAATGTAAAATTAGAGAGGTTCGAGCGCGCACGGAGGCTTTCAGACAGTCGTTCCTCCCGCGAACCATACGCGACTGGAACAGGAAAGGGAGGTAATGACAGTGGCACGTAAAGTGCCCTCCGCCACACACCGTTGCGGAGTATAAATGTAGATGTAGTCACCATTACATTTTCTACAACAATTAACTCCGCCCAGTGGGCGTGGCTTTACATTGGTGATTGATTCTCTATCTTATGGTCTCGTAATTATCTAACACCACAGTGCACTTTCTGGGTAGAATGGTGGATCTTTTGGTATATCTCACACTTAGACTCTCACACCCACCATCACGAAAATTTCCTCCAGACAGAGCGGTACAAAAAGGAACATGCATAACCCACTGCCTCTGAAACTATCCTGCTACTCTCCCATGCAAACCACACATACTTAAATTAGATGAAATACACCACACTGGCAACATGGAATACAACACAAAGAATAGTCACAACGTTAGAATCACATCACTTTCAGCTTTCCCACTTCAATTAGAATTCATCCCAGTTTCACACGGCACTGCCCCACTTCGTAGCTTTTCGTTCCTACTATGAACTCTGGAGGATATATGCACGTCTTCCTGTGCAGTGCAAGCCAAGTGGTGTTGCTGGATAGACGGCTGACTCACCTTGCTTCTCTCTCAGAGTATTATAGTTTGAATCAAGCGTCACACGGAAACATAACACGCAAAGTAATATTAAGAACATAATCGTCACACACGCGAGTCCTCAACTGATACCATGGATGAGTACTTCTCTTTATCCTTTGTCTCACACACAGATTGAGACTCACACAATACTCACCATGTGGAAATACTCGTCTCTAATTTCAAGTCCTGCACACGCCTTTTCTTAAATTTTTCCAACTTATAGTACACACGCCAGTAATTCAGCTTAACTTTAGCACTCGGAAGTATTTCATCTTATTGCTACACGTGGTTTCTTTGTGACCGTTGGTCACTTCCGAAGATTACTACGATCCCAGTAATATTACCTGCCTGACATTTAATTCTCCCCACAAAAGTTCCTGAAGTAGAGAAATTATTATTCCAAACTACTCTTAAGTATTCCAGATGCATACCATTCTATCCACTCTTTTGTCTTTACGGAGCACACCTAAGACAGGTCTTACCAACACAAGATCCAGCGCCAGAATGCTGAAAACATGGCCGTTCTTCAGGTCATCTCGCACCTCTGCCGAAGTGGGGGAACACCTTGCTACCGTATTGGTCAGCCACATTTCAGGTGCTCAAAGCTCTGGTAAATTTCATCTCTTTGGTTCCACCAAAGGTGACCAAAGCACCGTCTCAAAGATGATCATATATTCACATTCACTATCTGCGGTTAGCAGATGACCATACACTCATTCATTTCACAGATCTCACCAAATTGGATGTAGGGATTTATTTTGTGGGAGTGCACATGTGATCAATTAAATAAATAAATTATCCTTCTTTCCTACACTGGTATCCGGCTTCGGTGTATTAAGTGAAATTGAGTTGTTATTACAAAAAATATGTTGTTACGACAAGAATAACGAAGAATGTTGTACCTATTTTCAATATCGGGCCGTACTGTACCCTTTCAATCTATTCTTTCGAGGACAGTTACTATCTTCATATATATAGTTAAAGGCTACTTTAACTACTCAAAGTGATTTACCACCAGAAGGAGGTTCTTACTCATTGGTCTGAAGATGACCAAGGTGGTGGTCGAAACCGGTCACCGTAATAAATAAATTGTGATGAAGACGGTTTTTGATAGTAAAAAAAAAATCTGTGATTGACGTGTAGCAGCACAATTTACAGTCTCTGCAGTCGCGCTGTTCATCTGTGTCCTCGGTGGCTCAGATGGATGGAGTGTGTGCCATATAAGCAGGAGATCCCGGGTTCGAGTCACGGTCGGGGTACACATTTTAATCTGTCCCCAGCGAGGTATCTCAACAACACTTGTCGGCAGCTGAGGGTTTCAATTAATTATCATTTATTCTAGAGAAGCTGCACGTTCAATGGTATCCGTTCTTTCAAGGACAGTTACTATCTTCATATATGTAATACACTGACGTTTGAAATGTCAGTATAGCTCTGTGACAATTAGCAATAAACCACTAGCTATACGCTTTTCTTTTTTCGCCTTGCAAGATTAGAACCTTCAGTCCCCCGTGAAACATCGAAGCAGACACCCATAGTGAGACAACATTACAGCTGTTCAGTACATGAGCAATATACTAATAACAGTACTAATCTATATTACTCTACAGGGTGAAGAAAAATTCACGCACTCCGACTTTGCAGCGCGATTCCTCACATACTAACAATACAAAAATGTTCGCCACAAAATTTCATCATGCGTCTATTTCCAGCAGTAAATGGACGTTTGCCGGCCGCGGTGGTCTAGCGGTTCTAGGCGCGCAGTCCGGAACCGCGCGACTGCTACGGTAGCAGGTTCGAATCCTGCCTCGGGCATGGATGTGTGTGATGTCCTTAGGTTAGTTAGACTTAAGTAGTTCTAAGTTCTAGGGGACTGATGACCACAGATGTTAAGTCCCATAGTGCTCAGAGCCATTTGAACCATTTGAAATGGACGTTTACGATTGGCAACCTTGGAACAGTGTACTCACATATACGGTACTACCTCTGTCAGAAGTTAAGACCAGCGGTGTGCAGTTGGTGTAGCGGACAGCGTTTTGGGTTGGCACGCGCGTGAGTGAGGGTTTGATTCGGGCTAGAGGCGTACTGGTTTTTATTTGCTAAATGTAGACTGCATCGTACGGCATCTGGCCTCCTAATCGTTATACAGCGATTACAGAGGGCTTTGTACAAAACATTTGCACTTACGCACTAGGAACACAGAAATGGAAGTACAATCATTTCCATTGCTTAGCTTCTAAAGAGTCCTTTTGCACGTCGTTGGTGCGAGTTGTTTTGCACCACTGCACCTACTAGATTCCAAACTCGTTTTCTGTGTATTCTCCCCCAACAATTGCACTGATTAGTACGAATTATTATTCTGTCCATGTTCAGGTAATTATATTTCGTTAGGACCTTACGTCACCACTAGGGCTAGCAACGTGCTTTGCAGATAATTTCCAAACACCGTTGCCTTTTGTAGGCACCGTTACCGTTTGCAAGCATTATCACATAGGAACTACCAATTATGCCTTTCAACATTGAGTCTGATAAGCACATCGTGTTTAGTAAGTATTTCCATGCGTTACTATTATTATTACTATTATATTGCTATGCCAGCTCGGATTGGAAAGGAGAGCCTGGTCCCCGACACGATTCCGCCCGGCGGACTTGTGTCGAGGTCCGGTGAGCTGGCCAGTCTGTGGATGGTTTTCAGGCGATTTTCCATCTGCCTCGACGAATGCGGGCTTGTTTCCCTTATTCCGCCTCAGCTACACTATGTCGGCGATTGCTTCGCAAACAAGTTCTCCACGTACGTGTACACCACCATTACTCTACCACGCAAACATAGGGGTTACACTCGTCTGGTGTGAGACGTTCGGCGTTCCCTGGGGGCTCTCCCGGGGGCCGAACCGCACAATAACCTTGCGTTCGGTGTGGGGCGGCGGAGGGGTGAAGCGGACTGTGGTAGTCGTTGTGGGGTTGTGGACCACTGCGGCTGCGGCGGGGACGGAGGCTCTCCGTCGTTTCTTGGCCCCCGGTTAACATACAATAGAATACAATACAATTATATTATTATTATAATCGATGGAAATTTGGAAACATCACTTCCATTACCGTCAGGGAAACAGTGTAATTCGAAAACGAACATTTCACAATTAACACCGTCGGGAGAATCACGCAGAACAGAATCTGTAAGACACTTGACGCGCACCAGGTGGAATAGCCTGCTGCGACTAATGAGGCGTTTGTACTGTATTCGCTGTTGAACAGACAGCGATTAGTTGCTAGTGGAGTAACGAACCCGTGACAGAGTCTATGTACATTCGTACGATATGCATCGTATTTTCTTCTTGTACTATTCCAAAACCGTGCGGTAGACGTATGGCATACAGAAACGATGAATATGTAGATATGCTTCCGGTCCTTTGTGGATCTAATAACCGAGCCGCTCTTGCATCGGAGTTGCAATCTGTCGGTATGCGTCTGGACAAGAAGAGCAGAGCTTTTCTCGTAAAACTGTTTTACCTCAACAACAGGGATAGCGCTGTTGCTCTGGGCGAGTATCGGCGCACTGAAGGAATACGGAAAGGCCCTCTCTCTGCACCGGGGTTGAAGAACGTGATTCGTAAGTTAGGATTAACTAGGGATGTGGGAATTTCTGCTGGGAGAGATCGACACCCGATTGCGCCACAAATTGTTGAAGAAGTTAGTGTTGCCATGGCTGAGAAAGCTGGACGCAATGTTCGGTATTCAAGTGGTGCACCAGCTGCGTCACGACAGCTGAACATTCCTCGGTCCACAGTTCGAAAAGTGCTGCGAACAATTGTGGAATGGTATCTCTAGAGCGATTCCAGGCTGCCGCGGAAGCAGACGGTGGTCACACTGAGCAAACTTCGTAACCTGCAACTTAAATATGGTACGCAATTAACAAATGTTACCCTCGTATGTGTACATTAAAATGAGTTTCTTCCAATGGTTTACTCTTTATTTCTCTTCCGCATGTCCTTACAAATGTTCACACAAAGTTTCAGTGTCCTACGATCACTCTTTTCTCGTGAAGGTCCACTCAGGTAGCGGAAGTTTAATTGTAACCACCCTGAATGAGATTTTCACTCTGCAGCGGAGTGTTCGCTGATATGAAACTTCCTGGCAGATTAAAAGTGTGTGCCGAACCGAGACTCGAACTCGGGACCTTTGCCTTTCACGGGAAAGTGCTGTACCCACAGAGCTACCCAAGCACGACTCACGCCCCGTCCTCACAGCTTTACTTCCAGCAGTACCTCCTCGTCCCCTACTTTCCAAACTTCACAGAAGCTCTCCTGCTCTGGTAGAGCACTTTCCCGCGAAAGGCAAAGGTCCCGAGTTCGAGTCTCGGTCCGGCACACAGTTTGTAGCCACCCTGTTTCTGCTTCAAAATTTTACACGGTGCTGTAATAAACATTCAGACGGAACGCCGATTGCCAGAAACAAAGTGCTGTGCTGTGAAAATGTACGGGTTAATTTTTCCTCTCGCAGCTATTTTTATCTACTATAGCGTGGCTAAAATTGGTTCAAATGGCTCTAAGGACTATGGGACTTAACATCTGAGGTCATCAGTCCCCTGGACTTATAACTACTTAAACCTAGGTAACCTAAGGACATCACACACATCCATGTCCGAGGCAGGATTCGCACCTGCAAGCGTAGCAATCGTGCCTAGAACGGGGCATTTCACCCTTAAGACGAATTGTTACTCCCACACTACATATTCTTTCTCCTTATACAATTTTTAAGTAAAATTTTGTACACGCCATTGTACTAGTTTGTTTTGTTCCTCGCAGTCGGTTTTAACAGGAAACAAGAAAGTTGTATTTATGGAGTGTCGGTTTATGGTTAGAATTCTATTACGGAATTTGAATCGTCCGAAACTCTGTAATCCTACCCGTTTGCAGATTATAACCATGCGCGATACTGTCTGAATCTGCTGTCCTTAGGGCTCAAGCAGCTGTACAGATCTCTTTCATTGTCCTTTTCAACGATCCCAACCAATTTACCCATTCATTTTAAGCAACTTCAGTTCCAAATCAAGGTTTTGTTTGTAACAACAATAACCGATGCTCACGGTCAGATAGAGGGGAAAGAGAGGAAACGGACATGGAGAGGGCGAAGGAAGAGATGGACAGTGAGAGAGCGGCTGGAGGAAATGGAGAGAGATAGCATGTACAGGGGATGGACAGAGAGAGAGGATGGGGTGAGGGAGAGAGAGAGAGGGAGGGGGGGAGATAGACAGTGAGGCGGGGAGGGGGTGATGAACAGAGTAAGGGGGAGGAGGGGGAGATGGACAAAGAAAGAGAGGAGGAGGGAATGGACAGAGAGAGTGGGGAGAAGCAGGTTAGGACGTGCATCCGATTCCAGTAAATATTTACCAGCTGCGAAGCATTCCCGGGTTCGCTAGAAACGCGTATGGAATTTAAGAAATGACTGTATTATCTAAAGTGAGTAATTGCATTTCGTAGAAATGTATGGCTGCAGTACAGAAGGATTCAGCGTGGAGAAAAAGATGACTTGTCAGAGTAAGGGCAAGAAATACGTGAACAAGATTAGCAGCTGAGATGGAAGGAGCAAAGCAGAAATAGATAAGGACGACAATAGCACGTATGCTTTCCATTGTGGCAGAGATACTGGCTTCGTGTAGGACAGAAGGAAAACAGCTGGAATGTGCCAAGAGGGAAGGTAACGGGTGAAGATTTAGTCTCCTTTTTAATACAGAGTGGATATGAATAAGACGCAGGTTCCGGGGTAGTTTGTTCCTCAGTCGCATTGGTGAAATGAAGAAGGAGGTAGAGAAAGGTATATTGTTATGAAGAAGGTACAGCCGAGATGCTGGGCGTATCCAATTTGGAATTGCTGTTGTAGAACGATGACAGGCATTTGATGTCTGAGATAAGCTACCGATGGCAAAAGTGACTAAAAAAACCGATAAAGGGCACAGAGCGTGTGAAAATCGCATCACCTATCTGGTCGCATCTGACCTAACTGAATATAGGAGGCACTAATGTGGCATGTTGCATTCACATCTTACACAAGCGTTCATTGCTAGCTCGAGTTTATAACGGTACTTTGCGGGCAGTCGCGTCAATTAGCATCATATTAATTAAAATCAGGGATAAATAGACTTTATTTTGGAAGAATTAAAAAGGGGAAAGTAACACGAAAGTTTAATAACTGCACAGTATTACTAAGAAGCAATATAATGAAAAGTAATAAAAAGCAAAGTAGCAAATACCAAACGGGACAGAAAGAAATAGGGGCGAGTTTGTTTTTTAATACATATAAAAGGACATGTAACACATTATTGATCTCTCTACCTTCAGTTATCGCGATCGGGCTAGTCGATGAAAAAGTGGTACGCGACTGCGAAATTCGTTATAGACATTACGTGTGACGAAGTGATCAGAGACGTTTATTGTCGGGTGAAGTGAAAATGATTCCGACAACATAATTCGAACTTTGTGTTAGCTGGGAAAAATACTCTTGGGAACTATTATGGTTGTGGAACCCACGAAAGTTGTACGCAACGGAAAGCTATAGTTTACGTAATTCTGCATTTTATGAAATTGTGAAATGCGTGTGCACGGAACATTAAGAGAATCTTATCCTTGTACGGTTGCGGGGGTAACTGATACAAACAACGCGCCAGCATAAAAATAGTTCGCTTATTATCTACCAGATATTAATTAAAGGGGACCTAAAATACTAAAAACAGTGCATACATCGTTAAATTGAACCCTCCGTGTGAAAGACAAAAAACATTTCGAGAGCGAAGAATAGACATTTATGTGCCGAATTGATAGCCTGGGTCGTGTCGATATTTGGACATTGTATGAGACGCGTTATTCAGAACACGAAATCGACCATTCTAATACAGAAAAGAAGGATAGGATCATCACTTCCAATCCCGATTCATATATCATATTTAGTTACTGAAAAGAGAAGTGTTAATAAGCAAACTACATTTCAATTTTATCCACGATCTTGGCTTCATTACGTAGTCTTGACTGCATGATAAACAATATTTGTGCAAGTTGTATGCAACGTATCGTCATAATATTTAGCCAACCAATATTGTAGCACACCAAAAATGTAAATGCAAGAAATTGTTCTCACAGCGGATGTATACTGTGTGAGTGCGACGAACTATATTCAGAAACTGAACATCCATTACGTACTTGCATGATTATCTGCGAAAATGGTCCTTGTCGGTACATCAGCATAGAATTCGAATAGAATCGCTGGAACATTGCAAACCATTCAGATTAGTCGAACATCTAAATACGCATAATGCTGGTATCACCAGGATGTGTTCTTTTTCACACCCCCGTGGCAGTAATTGAGTTAAGAGTCAGACGGGAATAACATTTAAATCAATTGACGACCATTGAGGTAGCGTCACGAATTTTCAAACGTCCACTGCCATGTATGAAGGCGAGTGACACCACGAGTGATAACGCCGATCGAGGGGTGTCGTCGTGATCGTATTGAATGACACTGAGCGGTCACAAGTTGTCTGGAATTTTCGGTATTTGTGCCGTGTTGAACCACATCACAGTAGTAGACATTAGGCAAGACTAAAGACTAGACTATTTTTATTTAATTTGGAGAGGAAATGTTTTTGTTATATTGTGGCTGCATGTAAGAAGCAGAGAGATTCTGTACATGCTGGAACAGTTTGTTGTGCCACTTTATATGCTTATGAAGTTTACACCAAGATATTTTACTGTTTTTGTTAGGGTAGATGGATCCAGAGAAGTAGTAAAGGAGGAAACGTTTCACGAAAATATCTGGTTATCATCTTCACTGCGATACGAGAATTATCTTAGAATAAACATTTAAAAAAAGGGAAAGTTAGGACTACGTTCACAGTATTTGTCCTTGTACAAACTGCTTTTGTCTATGCTGAGTGTAATACATTGTTTGAAACTATGAAGGTAACAGGGATAAAATACGGGAAGCGAAAGGTTATTCACAAGTTGTACAGAATCAAGTCTGTAGTTGTTAGAGTCGAACTTGAGCGGGCGATGAATTGAAATGGCTCTGAGCACTATGGGACTTAACTTCTGAGGCCATCAGTCCAAAAAAGTGGTTCAAATGACTCTGAGCGCTATGGGACTTAACATCTGTGGTCATCAGTCCCCTAGAACTTAGCACTACTTAAACCTAACGAACCTAAGGACATCGCGCACATCCAAGCCCGAGGCAGGATTCGAACCTGCGACCGTAGCAGCCGCGCAGTTCCGGACTGAGCGCCTAGAACCGCTCGGCCACCTCGGCCGGCGCGGGCGATTAAACAGGGTTGTAGCCTGTCGCCGATGTTTACTCACCCTGCACATTGAGCAAACTGTGAAGGAAACGTAGGAGAAATTGGGAAAGGGCGTTTAAGTTCTGGGAGGAGAAATTAAAATCTTCAGCTCTGCTGATGACAATGAAATTCTGTTAAGCACGGCAATGGACTTGCAAGTGCCTTGGGATGGAGTGGACAGTATTATCAAAAGAGATTATCAGATGCACATAAGAAAAAGTAGAACAAGGGTGGTGGAATTAAGTCAGCAGATGCTGGGGGGGAGGGGGGGGGGGGAAGGGCGATAACATTAGAAGAAACTCTGGCCCGGCCTCGCGAGGGCAGCACTAAATATCTGCGGCACACAAACTTTTCTCGTGAACGATTCTGTCTGTTGGTGAAAAGCATACCGAAATCCCTACAGTTGTTCCTGAGATTAGACTTTGCATACAGCCAGAAAAACGCGACGAGCGACTTCGATTTAGTGATATGTATAGATGAGACACCAAAAGCAGTCGACGAGTTTAGCTGTTTGGGCAGCAAAATAACTGGCGTTCACCGAAACGGAGAGGACATGAAATACAACTGGTAATAGCAAGAATGGCTAGAATGGCTCTGAGCACTATGGGACTCAACTGCTGAGGTTATTAGTCCCCTAGAACTTAGAACTAGTTAAACATAACTAACCTAAGGACATCACAAACATCCATGCCCGAGGCAGGATTCGAACCTGCGACCGTAGCGGTCTTGCGGTTCCAGACTGCAGCGCCTTTAACCGCACGGCCGCTTCGGCCGGCCAATAGCAAGAAAAGAAATTCTGGAAAAGAATATAAAAACACTGCTGGAAAAAATGCATCATCCTGAAGGACTGCGTTCAGTGGGATCATACGAGCATACCGAGGTGTTGCAGTGTTACAGATTCACTTGGCTCGCTCAGAGGCGACCAAATGGCGTTGAGAAGGTGCACCTGTGCGCCCTCCGTATTGACTCTGCAGGCAGTAACTGTGCTCAGTTTTGAAGTACAGAGCTATTACAAATGATTGAAGCGATTTCATAAATTCACTGTAGCTCCAGTCATTGACATATGCTCAGGACACTCTACAGATACGTAGAAAAACTCAAAGTTTTGTTCGGCTGAAGCCGCACTTCAGGTTTCTGCCGCCAGAGCGCTCGAGAGCGCAGTGAGACAAAATGGCGACAGGAGTGCTTGAAATGCACACACATCAGTCAGTCATAGCAGTGCAACGACACTTCAGGACGAAGTTCAACAAAGATCCACCAACTGCTAACTCCATTTGGCGATGGTACGCGCAGTTTAAAGCTTCTGGATGCCTCTGTAAGGGGAAATCAACGGGTCGGCCTGCAGTGAGCGAAGAAACGGTTGAACGCGTGCGGGCAAGTTTCACGCGTAGCCAGCGGAACTCGACGAATAAAGCAAGCAGGGAGCTAAACGTACCACAACCGACGGTTTGGAAAATCTTACGGAAAAGGCTAAGGCAGAAGCCTTACCGTTTACAATTGCTTCAAGCCCTGACACCCGATGACAAAGTCAAACGCTTTGAATTTTCGGCGCGGTTGCAACAGCTCAAGGAAGAGGATGCGTTCAGTCCCAAACTTGAAGCAACATTTTTTCTTAATGGTGAAGTGAACAGACACAATGTGCGAATCTGGGCGGTAGAGAATCCTCACGCATTCGTGCAGCAAATTCGCAATTCACCAAAAGTTAACGTGTTTTGTGCAATCTCACGGTTTAAAGTTTACGGCCCCTTTTTCTTCTGCGAAAAAAACGTTACAGGACACGTGTATCTGGACATGCTGGAAAATTGGCTCATGCCACAACTGGAGACCGACAGCGACGACTTCATCTTTCAACAGGATGGTGCTCCACCGCACTTCCATCCTGATGTTCGGCATTTCTTAAACAGGAGATTGGAAAACCGATGGATCGGTCGTGGTGGAGATCATGATCAGCAATTCATGTCATGGCCTCCACGCTCTCCCGACTTAACCCCATGCTATTTCTTTCTGGGGGGTTATGTGAAAGATTCCTCTACCAAGAAACGTGCCAGAACTGCGAGCTCGCATCAACGATGCTTTCGAACTCATTGATGGGGACGTGCTGCGCCGAGTGTGGGAGGAACTTGATTGTCGGCTTGATGTCTGCCGAATCACTAAAGGGGCACATATCGAACATTTGTGAATGCCTAAAAAAACTTTTTGAGTTTTTGTATGTATGTGCAAAGCATTGTGAAAATATCTCAATTAATAAAGTTATTGTAGAGCTGTGAAATCGCTTCAATCATTTATAATAACCCTGTAAATGTTCACGTGTATGGCGTAGAGCTATTGACCTGTATTTTCCAGAGTACATTCGCCAGCGACACACATTTCGCACCTGATAGTGTGCGAGCCACGAGTTATAGCTTCCCGACATATTTGGTGTTTCTGCAGGATGAAGTAACCAGTGCCTGCTACATTACACATGTTGTTATCCCCATGCCACCGTTATTTCTCCCACAGGAAAGCGATGTCCCCTTCCAGCAGGACAATGCACCTCCATATACGGCTGAAGCGCCACAAGGTACTCTGCATGGTGTTCAACAACTGCCCTGGACAGCCAGACCACCGCATCTTTCGCCATTTGAATGCGTATGGGACATGATGAAATGGGAATCTACTTGTTGTCCAAGACCTGCGAGAATTATTGCCGAATTCGAACTAAAGGCCTAAGATGCTTGGGATAGTCTATCGCAGGATGCCAATCGGCACATCTATGATCGTTTGCATGCGAGAATACATACCTGCTTTGCCGCCATAGAGTACACAGTGTATTGGTGCAACAGCATGGGATCACTTTTCTGTGAGACGTGTGTTTCATTGGTGTGGATTTTGCATCCAAACTGCTACCATGGTGAGTTACCTGTCACCTCACTTGTCAATAAAATGACCTTGTCCTTGACAGTGCTGTATTTTTCTTTCTTTTGGGGGGGGGGGGGGGGGAGGGACCAGTGGTGACAGTGTACAAGTGTTAGGAAGTGTGTTCGGAGTACATTTTTGTGGGTCGTAGCATTTTACGGAACTGAAACGTGGACGATAATCGGAGCAGCCGAGAAGAAATTAAAACTTTTGATATGTGGTGCTGCAAAAGAATGCTGATGATCATATTAGATCGAATAGCTAGTGGGGAGGTGCTAAATCGAATGAGGGGGAAAAGGTTTATGGCAGAACTTGTGTAAAGTAGAGATCGGTTAATAATACACATGAAAGACTTCAAGGAATTGCCAATTTGGTAATGGAGCGAAGTGTGGGAGGAAAAAATTGTAGAGAGAGACATAAGCTTGAATAAAGCAAGCGGTTTCAGATGGATGGTAGTTGCAGCAGCAATACAGAGGCAATGAGGCTTGTGCAGGACAGACTAATGTGGAAAGCTGCATCAAACCAGTGTTCGGACTAAATATCACATCAGCCACCTGAACGAGGCTCATCTGAAGTTGGTCACATTTTCTTAGACAGTGTTGGCACAGCAGCAGCTGTTTCTAGTGCTGCCGGTGAGGCAGGCAGGCGGTGGCGCTGTGGGGAAGGAAGGAAGGGTCAACGCGACCCGACATCGCGGGACGGCAGTGCGTGGGGTTGCGGCCCACGCAGTGCGCGGCTGCGGAGTCAGCGCAGCGTCTGCATTCCTCGCCGCTCCCTGCGTGTGTGCGAGTGCGTGCGCGCGGGCTCACGGGAACGCTGCTCCACATGCAGGCCGCCACCTGCCCGGCCGGAAACCTCGGAACCCCGACACGCCCTCGTCTCTACTAAGTTCAGCTTTGTCACTTGCGTGTCCCGTGAAATCATATATGATACAGGCTTATTCAAAACTTTGGAACCAATTTAAATAATTTTTTTATGAAATTTAATTTCTTTGTGAGTACACTGTTTGGTCAAAAGAATCCGAACACCCCCATGTAATGAAGAATTGCCCACAAATTAGCACAAGAGTTGGGCTGGCCTGTATAAAAGGAGGCGGGGACTACCGTGTTGTCAGTGGAGGCGCAGGAACAGCATACTGTTTAGGTCAGGCGAATGACTTCGAACCTGGGCGGGTCATTGGATGTCACCTGAGTAATGACTTTTCTGGAGACTAGAATTCTCCTCTGTAGAAATCACCATGGGTTTCAAGAAAGACGATCGTGTGAAACCGAGCTCGCGCTATTCCGCACAGTTCCCCACAGTCGTTTAATGAACAAAGTAAGAGCATATGGAGTATCAGACCAATTAAGAATTGAAGAGTTCCTAGATAACAGAACGCAGCATGTCATTCTCAATGGAGAGAAGTCTTCCGAAGTAAGAGTGATTTCAGGTGTGCCGCAGGGGAGTGTCGTAGGACCGTTGCTATTCACAGTATATGTATAAATGACCTTGTGGATAACATCGGAAGTTCACTGAGGCTTATGACGGATGATGCTGTAGTATATCGAGAGGTTGTAACAATGGAAAATCGTACTGAAATGCAGGAGGATCTGCAACTAATTGAGACATGGTGCAGGGAATGACAATTGAACCTCAAAATAGACAAATGTAATGTGCTGCGATTACAAAGAAAGAGAGATCCTTTATCATTTAGCTACAATATAGCAGGTCAGCAACTGGAAGCAGTTAATTCCATAAAACATCTGGGAGTAGACATTAGGAGTGATTTAAAATGGAATGACGATATAAAATTAGTAATTGATAAAGCAGATGCGAGACTGAGATTCATTGGGAGAATCCTAAGGAAATGCAGTCCGAAAACAAAGGAAGTAGGTTACAGTACACTTGTTCACCCACTGCTTGAATGCTGCTCATCGGTGTGGGATCCGTACCAGATAGGGTTGATAGAAGAGATAGAGAAGATCCAACGGAGAGCAGCGCGCTTCGTTACAGGATCATTTAGTAATCGCGAAAGCGTTACGGAGATAATAGATAAACTCCAGTGGAAGACTCTGCAAGAGAGACGCTCAGTAGCTCGGTACGGGCTTTTGTTGAATTTTCGAGAACATACCTTCACCTAGGAGTCAAGCAGGATATTGCTCCCTCCTACGCATATCTCGAGAAGAGACCACGAGGATAAAATCAGAGAGATTAGAGCCCACACAGAGGCATACCGACAATCTTTCTTTCCACAAGAACACGAGACTGGAATAGAAGGGAGAACCGATAGAGGTACTCAAGGTAGGTACCCTCCGCCACACACCGTCAGGTGGCTTGCGGAGTACGGATGTAGCTGTAGGTGTAGAATCCATCCGGCACATTTTAACCATTCTAAAGCTCTGCAAGTGTTTGGTGGAGAAATGATCGTGAAGTATAAATGAAGTATAAACGTGAAGAAACATTCACAGCTAAACTAAGAACATTTAGACCTCATGTACTGCTGGACAGGAGCCGTCAAGCATTGCGGAAGATGGCTAAGAAAAATCGCAAGAAATCAGCCGAAGGGATCATTCGTTTGTTCCAAGTGTCGCTAGCAGTCCAGATTGCACAGTGACTGAGCGTAGGGGGTTAAAAAGAATAGGGTACAACTGTCGGGTAGCTCCTCGTAACCCATGCGTTTCTGTTGTCAATGCTAAGCTACTCCCTAGCGAC
Source organism: Schistocerca serialis cubense (assembly GCF_023864345.2). Lineage (NCBI taxonomy): Eukaryota > Metazoa > Arthropoda > Insecta > Orthoptera > Acrididae > Schistocerca > Schistocerca serialis. The sequence continues at coordinate 119,322,805 of NC_064643.1, read as the reverse complement.
GCCACTAGATAGTAATAACTAGAAACGAGTGATTTGAAATGGTGACTGACACTGTACACTGTGGTAATCAGAAGAAGGGTTTTCATTTAGTGAATACTTGGAAAATGTTACCTCCTATCATGTGTAGTGCGAACAGAGGAGGTGGTGTTACGACGAGGGGGTGTTTTTCGTAATAATGGTGGGGTTGTCTGCTTGTCCTTAAGAAAATGCTAAAAGCGGAATGATTGTGTACTGCATGCAGTAGAGGAAGAACGTGGAGATGGCGAATGTGTCAGCAGCACCTTGCCGCAAAGCGGCAGAAGTGAGGGAATAGTTTGTTGACAACAAAATTCCTAGCTCATATATAACGGAAATGTATGGTTGAGCCGTTGATGTACGATGTTTTTGTCCTTGAAGATAACTACAACAATCTAAACCGGTAGAGAATAAACATAAAATTGTACAGGTAATGGTATAAATATTTTTTTCCAAGTTATTTAACAGCTGTAGAGAATCACCTACGAAAAGCCCTACTCCCGAAAGGGACTGATCTGTCGAGAGCTCCGAACTGAACTGGTGGAGCTCCATTGGGGCGAGTCAGAAAGTTAATTTCACACTCCACCCCAGCATCCAACACAACTACCGTCTCTCCTTTCGATTTTTAAGGAAAAATGGGATGCCATTGCTCCACAGACATTCAGACACGTCATTGGAAGTGTCCCGAGCACAGTTCACACTGAAATTAAAAGCAAAGGGTGTACACATTCCATATTAATGTCTACTAATAGATGTCCAGATAAATTTGATCACATAGTGTGTATATTGATGGAAACAGAAAGCTTTAAAGTTTTAAACACAGATTATAAATACGAGAGCGTAGATTTTCAAGTGACATACTCGGACAGTTGTTTCACCTATTTCTTGCAGCGTCACATTTTTATGTAAACGCAAGCAACGACTTCGTCTATTGTGGTCGTCAGGAGTTATCTGTAGGCTGTGTGCTGCTTCATTTAGTTGTGCTAATTATGTCACGGAGATGTGACGAATTCATAGAACTTGCATACGTTACCAGCTACGGAGAAACAGACTCGATGCTAATTTCGTTATATAGTGGATAACTCAGTTTTAGCCTTTTAGCTACAAGCGACCGTTTCAAACGTGCGCCCTAGAAGTGAAGGCGCTCTCCCGCTTAAAGTTAATGTTGCACGTTCTGATGTGTATGGTTTTTGTCATAACAAATGCCTGTAGATAGATGCATGGGATAAGATTTTCGTTTCGTCAAATATTATGGTATGTTTGTGAGCCCGTGTTCAGCAACGAGAGATTCGTCGACGTCGCGATATTTAATGTAGAATCAGTGCTTTGGCAGCGCCATAAAATCGTTAGTATTGACTGATCAATGTAAGTACTGCCGCATCCGCATAATTCGGCCAGTCAAATAAAGTACGCATCACACGGCCTACAGCCATCTCCTGGCGATGACGACACAGAAGTTGTCGAAAGCTTGACTATACATAAAAATCTGAAGCGGAAAGAAATTTGTGAAACATTAGCCACAGTTTATGTATGCTCCGTGGGACGTTGTTCTGTTCACGACAAACATCGAAGCGATAGCCGATCACGTGCGACGCGCGAGGCATCATCTTTTGTGTCCCTGAGTACACCTCATCTGTCGCAGGTCGGCCTCTTTTATAGAGACCCAAAAAAGAAATTCACATGGCATCAGATCAAGAGATCTCGGCTGTTGGAAAATAAGAGTCACTTCTTGTTTCGCGTGCGACCTGTCGATCGTTGAGGAGGGCGAATGATTCAAAAATAGTTCATATTTTACAGTATTTTATACATTGGCGCGGTACAACAACAAAAAGAATTTTTATCTTCTTGATCCAAAAATAGCTCGGACATCAAGGCATCAGTGGGACGGAGCTCCAACCTTTTGAAAAATGAACTCTTGCTTGTCTTCGGCAAGCTGAGGAAAAAGCCACTGTTTCAACATGCCCTTTTACACTATTGCACTAACAGCTCCCTTTCGAAAAAAGAGAATGACTCATGAATTTTGTTTTGCGAGTATGAAAAAAAAATTTCATGTTCGCACAGTCTCTCTCATGTTACAATGTTCAACGGGAATTTTGAAGATCCCATATGGGAACATCGTGTCTTTTCACCTTTCGAGATGATTAAACACCGGACATGATTAAAAATTAAGCACGGGAAAAAGGTTTCAGCCTCCATCTTTCTTACGCTCTCGGAATTTTAACAGAAAGGAACACCGAAGCACACTGTAATGTGGAAAGCCTCTCTTGTGGCGCCTGCCACTCTAGTTTGATGAGCATATCCGTGGCACTCTAGCGCTTCGTAACGAACCCCTGACGGAAGGTGCCGTATTTCGTTGGATCTTCCCCTCACTCCGTAAGGGTCGTGCACTGGCGAGCAATCTATATTACTAAATGCCTCACTTGGACACCTAGTCTAGTTGCAGGCTGTGTATCTAATGACTTCCAGGTTAACCAAAATTTAATCTATAGTATTTCATGTAATTATTGACCGAGTTTTGAAAAATTGAAATGTTCGCATAATCTGTTCATTAGAGGTGTAATCATTAAGTTAGTAGTTTAACACATTAAGTAAAGCACTGAAATTAGTAACTTTGTATGCCTTGAGGCAGAATAACTCATGGCGCGCAAGTTACTCAGGTTATTTTCATCCAGTGTTTGAGAATGAGAGCACTTACTGACTTCCGACCAACTTCAGACATTATTTCAAACCTTTTCGAAACTCTTCCTTGCTGCAAACCCTCACAAAATAACGAGAGACAAAAGTGTACCACTATTTACATTTACACTTCAGCATCAGGCATGGCATTTTAATTTATTATTTCTTTACTTCTAACTCTATAAGCAACACATTTGTAGGCAGGATCCACATTTACCAGTGAATGTGTCTCTCTCTGTACGTAGCTTAGGAGATGTGACGTAATAAACATTGAGATGCGTGAAAAAAAAGCTAACTCGTGTATAACGTAATCAGTTGTTTCTATATGCTTTATACACCGTAGTTCGATTCTTTAAAGGCCCAGGGATTGGTGGGTTACTGGCTACTCAAGAGTCGATGGAATGATTGTTTTCTAACTAGCTTCTGCCACGGATGAATTAGCCTAGATTTGCTTAGGATTCTCTCCGGCCTAGAGTCGGTCTTTTAGACAGCTAGTTTTATATGGTCGTTCCAGTTGTATCACTCTGGACGTTACTCTTTGGAGTTTGATGGTTCTTGCCGTCTCCAATATTTCATTACCAATCGTGTTACCGAACGGCAATGAGTCTTTCCGCCCATTCATTAGCAACACTGTCAGTCTCTGTCCCTGCGTTTCACTACAAATATCTGTGTGGTAGAGGACGTTGTTACGCGGAAATAATTTCACTTTGTTTTTGAAGCTGCTCTCATTATCTGTCGGTAATTTTAGTGCCCAAGGGAGATAGTGAAATATTTTTATCGTTCCATAATTAGCTTTCTTCGGCGCAAGAGCAAGGCTAAATTATTAATAGTGGAGGCCAGTTTCATTACCACCGATACGTTTGTGAATGTTCTAATTATTTTCAAATTCCGATCGGTTCACAAAAACAAAATTTATAGTGGAGTACATTTCTTACCAGGAGAATAGTTCTGATGCTGATAGCAAGTAAGCTGCTGTGTAGTGAGTACATCAGGTCCCGTATGCAGTAGCCTGACAATACTATTAAAATTAACGTTATTAAATCAGAATATGGAAATTATTCTAAAATTAAGTTTTTTTAATCGCCAGAATTATCAATCACACGCAATGGAATGTTCCAAAAATTAAGAACATTTACAGTATGTAACACCCAGTTCAAATTTTTTTCATTGTTCACTTCCAAGAGTTTGAACATTCAGTTTTATATGTTTCACGCAATGATCACTGTTTTAGTGCAGATTTTAAATAAATTTTACTTTTTCTTTGTCAAGAGACAGACCATTTTTCTGGAAATCAAACATTAGTTTAAGTAAAAATTTATATATCATTCTTTCCTTGGTTGCATCTCTAATGCTTGTTTGCATCATAATCAGAGAGTTGATGAAACCTTCTATTCATATTGCTTAGGTTCTTCGATTGTCAGTCTATATTAAACGCAACTGAACAGTGATTTATTTTCAAAGAATATTGTTAAGAATTTATTTTATTTACTCGCGATTCATCAAGAACATTAACACATTTAATCACACTATGTAAGCATGGAAGTAGTTGCCAGAGAGTGACTGATGAAATCATAGCCAAATTCCTTTTAACAAATGGGAATTTTATTCACTTTAATAGTGCCTAAAAGCATTTTTTAAAGAAACAAATTTATTATTATAATCAGAAAGCACCCTCTAAATATCAAAGTTAGAATTTATTCAGAGGCAGAAAGAAAGAAACAAGTTTTTACTGTATGAGCTTTCGGGCAGAGAACCTTGCCGCTCCCTTTTGACACGGCCGTAGTTACGACCGCTCACAACAGCCTCTGAAAGACTACACTGGTGTAAATCTGCAACGCACCAGATAACTTTATACTAAGAATTTTAACAATTTACACAAGCACACAAACTATGCACCCCCGACGTAGGAGGGATGGAACTGGTACAAAACACTAACAATTAAAATATTAACCTTGCAACCGATGGAGCAACTTGATTTTTAAATTCTAAGAAAAGTCTTACGGTGAAAGCGTGGCCACTTTATATACTAAAATTATCATTTAAATAAAAGCCCATGAAATGCAATATTATATAAAATTCTACAAGGTTGGCCAAATAATAGTTAAGATGCTCTACAATACCGCCTCTCAAGATCATAGGCAATAGTATCAAAGTTTCCAAGATCAAAACATATTTCAGGTATTAGGCAGTTACACTGCAAGAAATAAATTCGTTAACACACCAAATCCGACAAACATGACAGAGGCAGCTACTAACGTACGGTAGATTGATAGGGAGATTACCGAACAACCTGAACCGCTGGTTGCTCTAACCCACCCCTACTCCAAAAGGGAAAAACGAACCACCCAATTTATAAAAAAAAAAAAAAAATGGTTCAAATGGCTCTGAGCACTATGGGACTTAACATCTCAGGTCATAAGTCCCCTAGAACTTAGAACTACTTAAACCTAACTAACCTAAGGACATCACACACATCCATGCCCGGGGCAGGATTCGAACCTGCGACCGTAGCGGCCGCGCGGTTCCACACTGAAGCCCCTAGAACCGCTCGGCCACCAGCGGCCGGCCCAATTTATAAACAACCACCTTCCCGCGGGTCGGCAAACGGAGAAGAATGGTGGGACGACCCCAAAGCAAAACGGCTGGTGACCTCACCAAGAAAACAAGTAGAATTTAACAAGAGTAAGTCAAACAACATATCACCAATCACTTAACTTCTAATAAACTCCGATTTCTCGAGAAGACCTGGCGCAGCACCCCCAAATCGCTCTCCCGAACCGTCCGCTGCCAGCCGCTTCAACGGACGCAGGAAGGCGCGTCGATCTCCCGTCTCACGGCGTCGCAGCTTGCACCGGCCAGATTGATGTCGTGGCTTGACTCTTGTTGCTTTCGTGTCGACCGCAAAGTCACTACCCCACGCTATACGCCGCGGCCCACTGGACTCACGTAGCGAACATGAGCCGACGCTCAAGATGCACAAGTCATCTTGTGTCCCAGTGCGCGACCGACCAACCGATCGATCCAACCGCCAATGACCATTGCCTGAGCAAACTCGCGTAGACTGGCGGCCTAACACGCAGACTCAGATGCAGGAACTGAGCCCCGACCGGGCGACCACTCGCTGAGTTCTCTTACTGGCGGAGTGGAAAGACTCTTATTTTGCCGACTTTAAAGGTTGATCCGAACGACAGACACTAACTGCCTAACACTTACGGACGAGAGGCAGACTAGCAAGCTGGGGACGAGAGACTGACCCAGACTGCACGACTGGCGAGCTCATAGCTCCCCTTAAATGCACGTGAACAGGCAACCTTTCCCAGCAAAGGGAGAAACCAAAGCTGCGATTGCCACAGCGGCGCCACCGCCAGAAACGGAGGCCGACTGCTTCACACTACGCCCTGCGACGCGCTCTTCAAAACAGCAATTTTTACCACGGCTCATGTTTAAGCACCTCTAAAATTGTAGACGAGCATTCTGGTTCCCTGTCTAAATGTGTTGCAAGTATTTGACACACAGTCCGAGTTTTGTTAGTTTTATAGCTCATTTTACTGCAATAACACTTCTGCACTGATTATACACTCGTACAGTAGCTTGTTGTTGTTGTTATTGTCTTCAGTCCGAAGACTGGTTTGATGCTACTCTCCACTGTAGTCTATCTTGTCCAAGCCTCTTTACCTTTGCATAGATGCTGCAGCCTACAACCTGTAGGGTATGATTACTTAAGTTTCGGTATCACTCTTAATTTCCCTCAGCCCACTTTCTTCAATTATAGAACTGGCGATTCTTTGCTGCCTCAGGATGTGTCCTATTAACTGATGAAGTTGAGCCATAAATTTCTTTTTTTCTCAGTTCGATTCTGTACCATCTTATTAGTTAAGTGATCTTCCCATTTAACTGGCAATATTTTTCCTAGCACCACATTTCAGAACTTTCCAGTCTTTCCTTCTCTAAACTGGTTATCACCCACGTTTCAATACCGTACGAGGTTACACGTAGGCTTCCTTGCACTTAAATTTATAGGGTGTTTCAAAAATGACCGGTATATTTGAAACGGCAATAAAAACTAAACGAGCAGCGATAGAAATACACCGTTTGTTGCAATATGCTTGGGACAACAGTACATTTTCAGGCAGACAAACTTTCGAAATTACAGTAGTTACAATTTTCAACAACAGATGGCGCTGCGCTCTGGGAAACTCTATAGTACGATATTTTCCACATATACACCATGCGTAGCAATAATATGGCGTAGTCTCTGAATGAAATTACCCGAAACCTTTGACAACGTGTCTGGCGGAATGGCTTCACATGCAGATGAGATGTACTGCTTCAGCTGTTCAATTGTTTCTGGATTCTGGCGGTACACCTGGTCTTTCAAGTGTCCCCACAGAAAGAAGTCACAGGGGTTCATGTCTGGCGAATAGGGAGGCCAATCCACGCCGCCTCCTGTATGTTTCGGATAGCCCAAAGCAATCACACGATCATCGAAATATTCATTCAGGAAATTAAAGACGTCGGCCGTGCGATGTGGCCGGGCACCATCTTGCATAAACCACGAGGTGTTCGCAGTGTCGTCTAAGGCAGTTTGTACCGCTACAAATTCACGAAGAATGTCCAGATAGCGTGATGCAGTAATCGTTTCGGATCTGAAAAATGGGCCAATGATTCCTTTGGAAGAAATGGCGGCCCAGACTAGTACTTTCCCCATATGCGCCAGTTCTGTTTATTGACGAAGCCGTCCAGGTAAAAATAGGCTTCGTCAGTAAACCAAATGCTGCCCACATGCATATCGCCGTGATCAATCCTGTGCACTATATCGTTAGCGAATGTCTCTCGTGCAGCAATGGTAGCGGCGCTGAGGGGTTGCCGCGTTTGAATTTTGTATGGATAGAGGTGTAAACTCTGGCGCATGAGACGATACGTGGACGTTGGCGTCATTTGGACCGCAGCTGCAACACGGCGAACGGAAACCCGAGGCTGCTGTTGGATCACCTGCTGCACTAGCTGCGCGTTGCCCTCTGTGGTTGCCGTACGCGGTCGCCCTACCTTTCCAGCACGTTCATCCGTCACGTTCCCAGTCCGTTGAAATTTTTCAAACAGATTCTTTATTGTATCGCTTTTCGGTCCTTTGGTTACATTAAACCTCCGTTGAAAACTTCGTCTTGTTGCAACAACACTGTGTTCTAGGCGGTGGAATTCCAACACCAGAAAAATCCTCTGTTCTAAGGAATAAACCATGTTGTCTACAGCACACTTGCACGTTGTGAACAGCACACGCTTACAGCAGAAAGACGTACAGAATGGCGCACCCACAGACTGCGTTGTCTTCTATATCTTTCACATCACTTGCAGCGCCATCTGTTGTTGAAAATTGTAACTACTGTAATTTCGAAAGTTTGTCCACCTGAAAATGTACTGTTGTCCCAAGCATATTGCAACAAACGGTGTATTTCTATCGCTGCTCGTTTAGTTTTTATTGCCGTTTCAAATATACCGGTTATTTTTGAAACACCCTGTATATTCGACGTTAGCATTTTTTTCTTTTTAGAAGCGATTTTCTTGCTATTGCTAGTCTGCCTTTTATAACCTCTCTGTTTCCGTTATCATCAGTTATTTTCGTGCTCAAATTACAAAACTCATCGACTACTTTTAGCGTATCTTTTCAGGATCATATTCTATTGTCATGTGACTTAATTCGATTTCATTCCATTAGCTTTGTATCTATCTTGGCTACTATAGCGTGTTCACTATCTGTTCAGTGTAGTTTACCCTCATTACTACTTGATTTTTCGTTATTAGACCTACTCTTGCATTACCCTTATTTATGGAAGCTGACGTGAGTGAAATGGAGATATACGGTGACAAGTATTATGTTGACATTTCTTAAATTTCAGTCTATAGTCACATTTGTGTTTATAATGATTCCTAGTTTCATTCTATTTTGCAAGAACTTGTCTTAGATAACAAATATGAAATACAAATGCAATAAATATAAAAGTGAATTCGATACCTACTGTAGACGCAGAGAAAACCATCACATGTATGTGCTGTAGTCAGCGTGCGTAACCCACTAATATGACTAATACGAAGTCAGGAACAATAAATAAGTGTGGGCGAGCATGTTATAAGTTATCGGCCTCTACACGTAAATGATGAAGCCATTATATTAAAACAAGCAGTTTCGAAAATAAAATAAAATTCTAGTCAGTGCGCACAACAAAAACGCAGTTCTCATCTGTAAGTCATTTTCTTCAGAGTAGTGTGATTCTTCCGCGAATATTACAAAAGAAGGCGTTCTTTTCCGAGGCTTGGCAGCATACTGAGATTATCCAGAAAATACAGACAGACAAACGTGGTGTGGGACTTTCTTTTTTAGTACACTATATGACCAGAAACCTATCAGTGGATATAAATAACTCTTCGTCTTTATACAGCTTGAAGTCTTCTGGGAACACTTTCAGTGAGATATGTGAATATCTATGGAGGAACGGCAGCCGATTCTTCCTTAAGAACTTAAACCAGAGATTGTAGTGGCGGTGGACGCTGGTGTCTGGAACGAAGTCTGACTCATCCCAAATATATTCCACTGAGGACTCTTGGCAAACTAGAGCATTTGTGGAATATTATTGCCCACAAACCTTTGTCTCTCATATGGTGCTTTATGATGGGGCTCACTGTCATGTTGCTACAATATACATCTACATATATACTCCGCAATCCACCATACGGTGCGTGGCGGAGGGTACCTCGTACCACAACTAGCAACTTCTCTCCCTGTTCCACTCCCAAACAGAACGAGGGAAAAATGACTGCCTCTATGCCTCTATAAGAGCCCTAATCTCTCTTATCTTATCTTTGTGGTCTTTCCGCGAAATATAAGTTGGTGGCAGTAAAATTGTACTGCAGTCAGCCTCAAATGCTGGTTCTCTAAATTTCCTCAGTAGCGATTCACGAAAAGAACGCCTTCTTTCCTCTAGATACTCCCACCCGAGTTCCTGAAGCATTTCCGTAACACTCGCGTGATGATCAAACCTACCAGTAACAAATCTAGCAGCCCGCCTCTGAATTGCTTCTATGCCCTCCCTCAATCCGACCTGATAGGGATCCCAAACGCTCGAGCAGTACTCAATAATAGGTCGCATTAGTGTTTTATAAGTGGTCTCCTTTACAGATGAACCACATCTTCCCAAAATTCTACCAATTAACCGAAGACGACTATCCACTTTCCCCACAACTGCCATTACATGCTTGTACCACTTCATATCGCTCTGCAATGTTACGCCCAAATATTTAATCGACGTGACTGTGTCAAGCGCTACACTACTAATGGAATATTCAAACATTACAGGATTCTTTTTCCTATTCATCTGCATTAATTTACATTTATCTATATTTAGAGTTAGCTGTCATTCTTTACACCAATCACAATTCCTGTCCAAGTCATCTTGTATCCTCCTACAGTCACTCAACGACGACAACTTCCCGTACACCACAGCATCATCAGCATACAGCCGCACATTGCTATCCACGCTATCCAAAAGATAATTTACGTAGATAGAAAACAACATCAGACCTACCACACTTCCCTGGGGCATTCCAGATGATAGCCTCACCTCCGATGAACACTCACCATCGAGGACACCGTACTGGGTTCTATTACTTGCTTATGGTCTGTCAGGGTAGAAATCCTGGATGCACACCCACCGTCTCCTAACTTATGTACTTCTGCACACGGTACAAAATGCTGCAAAATGCTTTCAACATTTAGCGTTTCCTCGATCGCAATAAGGGAACCACACTCTAACCAAGAAAAGCACCCCATACCATAACACCGCCTCCTCTGTACTTCACTGTCGGCACAGGTAACGTACTCCATGCGTTCGTCAAACCAAAACAGTTCCATCGGATTGCCATAGGGTATAGTGATTCATAACTCCACATCACTCGATTCTTAGGCGTCGGTCTTTACACCACCGTAAGCACCGCTTAACACTGAGTACAGATATGTGTTGCTTGTGAAGAGCTGACAGTGCTTCACTGCAGACAATACAATACTGCGAGCCTCGTTTTGTACTGGTGGATCCGCTTCTCTTAGGTGGTCAGCTCCGCGTCACATAGCGGCGTGCGAATACTTTTGATCAGAGACAGTGTATTTCAAGTCATAGCGTCAGTGCTGTGCTGTTTTATAATAGAAATTATCGGAAGCTGTCTTTGTTGGTGTTAAGGGGGAACGACCGGGTGTCCGTCGGAAAAACTCGGAAAATCTTTTTATTACAGAACTCGGATGTATATACATTTACAATTATTTCCCAAAATATTATGCACGAATTCCGAAAAGTAACAATTCTGTGAGCCTTCAAAGCCGAGCCTGCACGGTACACATCGACGCTAGAAAGCCAGTCCCGCGCGCTGGCTCTCTTTTTATACCGATTTGAGTAAACCTGATTTGCTGGAGCGTTGTTTGGACAGTTTTGCTCAAAATATGAACGAAAGTTTCAACAGTCTCATTTGGAGATACGTTCCAGAAATAAGTATCAACATTGCTTCAAATTTGGGCGTATGTCTATTCAATGTAGGCAATACTGCAGTAATGTAATTGACAAAAGCCCTTCAAATCGAAGTCGGTGTTGAAATACGCCGATTCTGTGAAGATAGAGGGGCCACCAGCGATGCGCTCAGCGACGTAAAGGGTTTTGAGGACGAGAGTGAGGGCTTATCAGGTCAAAGTAGCAGAAGGCGGCCGTCCACTAGCCGGGTCGACAGTTATTACGGACCAGGCATCGATGATATCCCCTAAGTTTAATGCTCTGTCCCTTTTTCATGTGGTACATACTGGTCAAACTATAAACGCGTTTTTCTCAAAACCACATTTTTCGGCACGTTTGTCGTCGCCCACGTTGCAATTTATATGCGATTTTAACGAATTTTACTATCCCTTGAAACAAATTTAATTTTCTTCAGTTCACCGTAGCCGATTTTTTTAATGTTGATATTTAGTATTCTTTTCGTCCAAAAAAGAGGGGTCCAAAAATGGCAATTTTTTACAAATATCTATAATTTCGCCAAAAAATTGTTTTCCAAATTTCTACTATGAACTAAAATTACATCCATAAGGCTCAGCGAGATATTTTAATTTCATGTTTCAGATAACCACAACTGCAGTTACAGCGACAACCGTCAATCCACCTACTTTCAGAGCTGCCTCGGAAAAATCCCAATTACAAAGTGAAGATACTACTTTTTTCAATAAAAATACTAATAAAAACTTCAATCTACGGTTTATTCATTGCAGCAAAACCCATTTTCCTACTACTTTTCACTATGGAGGAGAAAACTCCTTAATTTCAGCAATATTTTCGTCCGTCACCTTGTCGTTCTCCCTTACGTAACCTCACAGCCCACTGAACTACTTTTCAGACATCCATGGAATTACGAACGTAGCGACAAAAAAACATTTTGCAATATCATTCCAGTCGAATCTGTAAATGTGACCCGGGCCTATCAACAGCGTATTGATTAACAAGATAATTAAAAAGTTAATACAAGTGTTTTAATCTGTGATTTTCTGGTGGATAAGTGTTACAACGGGGCTAGAGGAAGAGAACGTCGTGAGTGCTACACAAGGTGCCACAAAACGACACCGACGAACGACGCTACAGAGCGACCAAATTACAGGGGTCAACGCCTGACGCTAGGCCTCCCGCTCGTCTGCCGACGTCGGTCTGTACGCTGCGTTCTTGTGGCAGTCGTGGGGGGAAACCTTCCATCCCTTCTAGCCTGTCAGCGTAGAAATCCTGGATGCACACCCACCGTACGGTACTAAAAGTGCTTCTCTACGGTGGGTCCGCTACTTTAACAGGGTCATTCCTCTCCGTTGTTTGCCAAGGTGATGTTTGTAGCTGGCGGCAGGTACACCCACGCTTCATTGTTCGTGAACTGAGTTATCAGCCAGCGGTATACATAATATTTGAATATGAGCTTTTTAGTACTTAGATGCAGCTCAAGACGAATCAAAGGTACTCGAATATTTAAAAAGAATTCCGACCAGTGCAAGTAGGACCCGCAATCTGAGGTTCCGTACATACTTCATTATGTATATATGTAGTTCATCTGAGGAATAAGTTTGCATCAAAATGTGTGATTTAAATCACCGTATATTCTGAGATAAGCTTAAATATTATACATCACTAAGGGATCGTAGACTTTAGCATTTGATATAAATTGCCACTTGATACGTCTACCCGTTCCTGAGATTAAAGGGTCTTACCAGACGGACAGACAGAAGAACAATGGAGTGATTCTATAAGTGTTTGTTTCTACCGATTGAGCTATTGAACCCTAAAAAAGGTTCAAAGAACTTACGTTTCTCATTATGGAAAAAAATACACAAGTAGAATGTAAATAATGTTTATCGAAATGTAGACTATAAATATAAACTGTGAAGTATAATAGGTGGACCGTAATGAAACACGGATATTTTAGTTTCGTGGCGAACTATATTCCCTATAAATTCCATGTACTATGAGGCAATGAATTCACAAAATTTCGACCATGTTTCTGAGAACGAGTTAAAATATCGGTGCCAGATTCGTAAAAATATAAATCGGGACACATTTGAGAGTTATTGCAGAGAGTCATGTTTACTATTAAGAAGTGAGAAGGAAACATCATTAGTATTTTATGACACAACCTCACGAATTTCAATAAAGCCCAGCTATAGCCGAAAGAGCAAGTAAGCTCAACCACGACTTTAGGAAACTGCAATATGACAGAACATAAACTCAAGTTTCCCTCACTGAGTAACTGTCATTTTGAAACACTCAACACACTATGAACTTCCCACCGATGAGAAATAACCTGCTGTGTTCTGACTGCCCAGAGCCGAAACTACTAACAGCATACCTGCATATTTCATAAAGTGGAACAAGGAGATGTGTAACAAACCAACTAAATTATTAAAGTGCAACAATGAGATACGTAACAAACTAACAAAATTATTAATACGTACACAGCCCTCAAGACACAAGAAAATACATACAATTACAAATAAGGGCACGAAATACTCAATTCAGATCTCATGTGTGTGGTATCGTATATCGATATCACCCTACTGGCGTACCACGTTCGCAACAGAATTGCACGTTTCCGTCCAACAACGACAGCGGTCGTGCTGGATCCGCTGGACCCAATGGAGCGGGCCAGCTGAGGCAGGCCTTCAGCAGCTCCGTGCTACGAGCACACTCTACCACAGCAGTGTAAGATGGCAGGTGGCAGCGGCGAAGCCCACTCACATTCAGAGCCACTTTCCAACGTGATGCTACGGAGAGGTGTCCTGGTCACGGCCCTGTCTTCACTGTTCGTGCTTTAGTGTGTGTGTGTGAAATCTTATAGGACTTAGCTGCTAAGGTCATCAGTCCCTAAGCTTACACACTACTTAACCTAAATTATCCTAAGGACAAACACACACACCCATGCCCGAGCGAGGACTCGAACCTCCGCCGGAACCCGCCGCACAGTCCATTACTTCAGCGCCATAGACCGCTCGGCTAATCCCGCGCCGTGCTTTAGTACAGAGAGACTTTTCCTTGGCGCCTTTGTGGTTGCTGGACTCTATTTCTTTCTTACGACGACAGTTGCTGCACCACTCTGTAACCCACCTCTCCTTACCGCCATATGCAAAGAAGTACATAACAATGTGCACTTGTTAATAACATGAAAATGTGTGAAATTTGTACAACCACATCGAAGAAAACTTAGAACAGGAGAACATATTACCGTAGATAAAAAATTAAAATTAATTTTTAATGCATGTGTTCGAAAAAAAATTGACACAGTTATTGTAAATGTTTTAGAAGATGCTCCTTACAGAACCAGTCATTGAGACCTAAGTTTTATTGTAGATTTTAAATGTAAGTGCGATTCATAACTACCCCTAAGCGTGTGCGTTGTCGTTCCAATATGCAGTGTGAGAGGAGGTATCGTCGTGTTGGCGGCTGTTGGAATACTGTTGATGACGGATCTTAGATAAATAACCGACAGTCATCGATTAATATCGACTCATTTCACTTCCCCTGGTGTCGTTCATCTTACAAATTTCTTCGTAGATGTGTTCTAGGAGTTCGTGGCTTAAACACTACAGTTTACGGGGAAGAAATGCAAGTTAAAATGTAAGAAGCGTATTTTAAGGACGTGTTATGTCGCAGTACCTCGTCGGTCTGCAGAACATTTTCCCCTACATTCTGACAGTTTTCTGTCTTCATATTTCGCTAAATTTTAATGGGCGTTATATCAGGATATGCCACACTTAATCACCCTTTTTTGAAATACTCTATGCTAAAGGAGTCACGCAAAAGTTACAGGCGTGGTCTAGTGGTTCTCTCCATATCGTAGGAATCGAAAATCTCTTTTTTGATATTTTAAATTTTTGTCATTACCGAATATATACGATGTTCCCAAGACTTATCCTGGTCTCCCATGTGACAACCGAAATGCAAATTACTGACCTGAGCATCACGGCTGCTTCAAGTTGCATCTGCATCGCATCGGTTCTGCATCAGCTTAGCCTTGTGCGTGTGCCGGGAATGAGATAATCAGTAATCTCTTCCTTGGTGTCGTAAATCGACTCGATTTTGCAAATGCTCCATTGCGAAATCTGCTAAGACTAACTGTGTGTTACTGACTTCCCTTACGTCGTTATCGTTGGAGAACTACAATATTTACAGTTGCTGTCTTATACAATAATCTGAAATCGAAATCTAAGGTGGTGCTTTTAACTTTATTGGAGTGGCTATTTTCCGCGAAGTATGATCAGCCAAGGACGATTCTTTATGTTTTACAACACGTAGCTCCTTTTACACTGGTCTCTTTAATAGTAATGGTTCATTTTCTGGAACAAGCAAAGGGCTAGTACTACGATGGTGATTTATGGTAAGTAAAACCATTTATCACAGATTAGCTTACTGTTAGGCATCAGGATAACCTTGACACACCTCTGCCCATCACTTTGCATGAAACTTACTAGCATATCAAGGCCACTAGATACAACTGTTCAATCAGAGAGTAGTCGTCGAGAACAATATAAACGCAGTCACTTTATGGCGACTCCAAATTCAGTATTCTTCAACGACATGTGACGCAAAGCGTGTAAGACTTCTGGCAAGAACGGATACTTCTGCTTGTCTAGTCTGCGCTTCACTTGGCCCGTCGCCCATCTACTGCAATATGAGTGCTCGGCATCTTTTTCGCCATGATCTCATAGCAACCGCTGTGTTCTTGCCTGGATAACCTGTCGCATTTCATCATTAAGTGTTGCCACTTGAGAAGAGATACAATGGAGGTCACGAATGATGTGGCGTAGACTCCACCGATTTGTCCGAGGAGGCGAGCAAGAGGGCGAAGGACAGAGCGCCAGGGACAAAAGGACACAACTGCCGGGCGGTGCCTTCCTTCGTAAAGCCCTGGAAGCTACGAGCGATAGTGGGAAATTAAATACAGTCAGGCAATGAACTTATGAAGGAAGCCCTTTACCTCCGATCATTACATCGTTTGACTGTGTACCTGAATGGAATGGAAGCAATTTCCGGAACAAACTCAGTTAAAGTGGGGAACATGTAAAACTTACCGATGTAAATGAGCGTTGTTCCTCCAGCTGTTTCATAACTTTAAAATTACGATTAATAAATCATTAATATTAGTTCCACTTATCCTGTTAATACTGAACTGATTTCCTGTCTCCGGCCCTATTTTGTTGTACAGATACTATATAATTAATAAAACTGATAACAGGGTCACCAGCCCATTAAGGACGAATCTCAACCAGTATGTTATTGAAATCTTTATTACTTGCATTTGAACTCATGCACACACTGCAGACTGTGCAATTTGTGGCACACCTGTATTTAAAAACAATAAAATATTTCTTCCTAGAAAGTAGTTTTTCCGGCCAAGTATGAGGCGTGGTGAGAGATTTCGCCTGATGCCATGCAGCCCACATAACATAACTGTCATGCATTTAGTTCTTCATGACAATTCTCGGCTGCACTCTGCAGAGGCAATGAAGATGCTTCTACAGCGTTTTCGATGCTAAGTGTTTGATCACCCACAACAAAGCCCATAATTGTTTTGTCCCGAGATTTTTCTCTGCTCACATGAACCTCTGGCTATGAAGACAATATTTTGGCACAGACAACGTGCTGTAGACGCCTTAGAGAATTGGTGGAAAGGACAGGCAGCTGCTTTCTGTGACGAGGTATTGGAAAGTCGGTACAACGCTACGGCAGATGTCTAAGTCCGTGTCCTACGTGAGCGACAGAGGCGAGCGACAACAAGCGTCTTCTGGATACGCGACACTCCAGCGACAAGCAGCAACATCGGGCGAATACCTTATCAGCTACGAGGATCGCCAGACAAATTCTTCAAATACACGTGAATGAGCACAGGAGCATTCGACTATCTTATCAATATATTAAATACGAACATTTTTTTTTTACATGATAAAGAACTTTTAGCAGCCAATAAATGTGGAAGAATGACTACTACGCTAAATACAAACGTAAGTTGATAGATTGATGCCAATAACCGACAGTCAGCTTTGGTGTAGGGGTAGTGTATACAGTTCACGATAACATGTAAAGCTAAGGTCCTGGGATCCATTACGGTCCCTTTTTATATTTTTACTGACTCAGTTACAATTCTGTACACTAAGTATTATGCATAATGTTTACACTGCATCGCAAAGTACATTTTTAAGGTCTTACCAAAGAACTTGATCTTCACCACTATCTCAGTATGTTACACACATTTAATTCGTAATGAATTACAATGACCCATGAAACTTTACAGATATTTGATGTTGCGAACGTAATTCATCAGCAGTTATTGTTAAGGCCAAGCGTTTCAATTAATCTAAATAGTCTGTAAAAGTAAAGCTTACAAAATTTTTTAAAAGGAAGTCAAATGTTTTATGTAATGATTTCTCTAAAAGTATGAAATAAAAAATATTAGGGAAACGTTTGGTGCACCTCATTTTCTGTTCATGATTTCGAACATCATTCAAAGGCATGTAGACCGTTTCTCTGATCTACTTGACTCTTTTATGCAAATCATTACATAAAATATTTGACTGATTTCTTTCATTTTTTAATTTCAAGCTTTACTCAGAATGCTTGATCTTACTGACTCTTCATTTGCCTTCCTAATGTACTTGATTCAAAGGAAGCCTTTTTCACATTTAAATACCGCACCAATGTATCTTTTTATGTGCAAAATAGCTAGGTCTTGAACAGATGAAATTTTTTACATTTAATTTATAGCAGCTTTTCGAGAAATATTTCAATTTTACCTCAGCTTATTAATTAAGCTTTCGTTAATTACCCTGATTACTTTCAAGCAGTTAAATATTTTCATGCCAAAGTAGACCTCATGCTGGTCATTTTGATACCCCGTTTACCTGTTTCTCTCCCTTTGTTTGGCTATGAAAATTTGGACAAAACCTCATGGTGTAATTTATAGGGAGTCTTGTTTTCGCTCTGCTCACGCCTCTGCAAAAACGTATCGAGTGTTGATCATATGATAAAAGAGTACTTTCTGCGTGCTGTCATTTCGAAAATTCGTCGTTTCGATATCTTGAACCTTTTATAAGATGCGACGATTTTTACGACCACTTGATTCCCGAAGCGCAGGGAAGGTTCGGACGCGCCGCGAGCGACCCATCCGCGGATATAACAACCAATATCTCAAGAATGTAAAGAGATACCATTCCGGTCTCAACTTTAAATACAATTTAGATATATTAGTTACATTTCATACGCAATAATGTATGGCCTTAAATGAACTATATGGAAATTCTACACAATGTGATTTTACCTCTACAAATTCTTAAGAATTTCGTGCAGCCATGTACTCAATTTCGTGCAACACAGTAACTATGACGAATAACGAAAATAAATTCATACCTTTATTGTTTAAAGATATCAAGCTATAGGTTGGGGAAGAATCAAATTTTTTCACCGAAGAGTTCCCTTAAAATCGGATGTTATGTAATTCATAGCTGCCGTCGCGTCTGCTCAACTACTTTGCTTACGAGGGAACCTCCCCATCACACCCCCTTCAGATTTAGTAATAAGTTGGCACAGTGGATAGGCTTTGAAGAACTGAACACAGATCAATCGAGAAAACAGGAAGAAGTTGTGTGGAACTATGAAAAAATAAGCAAAATATACAAACTGGGTAGTCCATGCGTAAGATAGGCAACATGAAGGGTAATGTGAGCTCAGGAGCGCCGTGGTCCCATGGTTAGCGTGAGCAGCTGCGGAACGAGGGGTACTTGGTTCAAGTCTTCCCTCGAGTGAAAAGTTTACTTTCTTTATTTTCGCAAAGCTATGATCTGTCCGTTCGTTCATTGACGTCTCTGATCACTGTAATAAGTTTAGTGTCTGTGTTTTGCTACCGCACCGCAAAACCGTGCGATTAGTAGACGAAAGGATGTGCCTCTCCAATGGGAACCGAAAACATTTTATCACAAGGTCATAGGTCAACCGATTCCTCCACAGGAAAACACGTCTGATATATTCTATACGATATTGGTGGCGGCATGTGCGTCACATGACAGAAATATGTTGTCGACCCACCTAACTTGTATAGTTGGCGAATGGGTAATAAGATTCTTCTACCTGCCCGATTAAGGTTTTCTTCTGGATGTGATAATCACTCCCAAAAAAGTGATGAAAAGATAAGAGTTTGTCACATAACCTGAAAATAAAAAATTAAAATTTTTACTCGAGAGAATAGTTGAACTAAGGACCTCTCGTTACGCAGCTGCTAACGCTAACCACGGGACCACGGCGCTTCTGAGCTCAGATTATCCTTCATGTTGTATATCTTGCGCATGGACAACTCAGTTCGTATAATTTGCTTATTTTTTCATGGTTCCACACAACTTCTTCCTGTTTTCTCGACTGATCTGTGTTCAATTTTTCAAGGCCTATCCACTGTGCCAACTTATAACTAAATCTGAGGGGGGTGCGATGGGGAGGTTCCCTTGTTAGAAGACTCGTGGCTGTCGCTCTCTGTCGCGGGTGCTACAGCGACAAGGTTCAAACACGTCTGAATTTAAACGTCGCCAGTGCAGCGGGAGACAGGCAGCGACACAGATGTCGCTCACGTGGGACCCTTCCGTAACTACACCTGCGGTTGTGTTTTGTCGCCTGAAGCTGTCGCGCGCTGTCGCTCGCTTCTGTCGCTCACGTAGGACACGACCTAAGACGAAGCGGCGACGATGCAAAGAAGCAGCTGTAAGATGCAGCTAAGTATTGCAAACAAAATATTTTTGCTTTTCACAGTGGTTTCCATTTCGCGACGGATAGTATCTTACTTTCCGAATAGCTCTTGTATAAGCTATCTGAAATGGAGCAAGCAATTAAAATCAGTATTGGTGACGCAAATGAAAGATTAAGGTTTGATGTAAGTGTTCTGGAAAAGTATAGTTCATCTGTATGGGAAAGCGCATATAAAACGGTACTTTTAGAGTATTGATACAGCGTTTGGTGTCTTTAGCTAGTAGGTGTGACTGCAGAATTCGAACAAATTTTGAGACGCGCTCCGAGAATCGTAACAGTTCGGTGTAGCATCTGCGAAAGTGTAATCGAGATATTCTGGGTACATAAATGGGTATCTACGGAAGAAAATTTACGTTGTTTTCGTGAAACCTTATCGGGTAAATTTAGAGATCCAGTACAGGAGGAAGGCTACGTGACAGTTCTGATGCCATCATGACTCAGGATGCAACTTGCCTCCCTTTTACTTCGTGAATGGTACGAGGTGTTCGGAAAATGATAGTTGATAGTTAGGTACGTAAAATTATTACACAGGTAATACTCTTTTTATCAAACTGGATACTGAAGCAACTATAACTTTTTTTGGTTCGCTTCCATAGCCGCATCATAAGGTGGCTGGAGTTTGTAAAACCGCAGATAAGCAAATGCATCGTACGACATGGTCGCACGAAAGCGTACTGGCGAAAACGCACCTTGGAGTATCACTTCTTATGCCTCGGTGACCTATATGACGACCCCATGGGATTAACAGCAAACAGCTCTAGAGTAAAACACACCAAAGCAAGAATCACAGCGTTGGTACGACAATCTCTAGAGGTGAAAAAGGTTCGACTGCGTTCTCCGATTGAATTGATGCAGGAGAAAATATTCTTATACCACGTGATCCGGGAAGCAAACAGAGGTAAACAAAAGTTACTTCATACTCTAAACGATGAGCGGGAACACAAACACGATAAACAAGTCGCAACAAAATACTACGTGGTTCGATATTATTCCGATTTTTAGGCTGAATGGGCAACTGACTCGACGGCAAGTGAGCTACTTTTATCCTACTTTCAGCCCACGGTCACTCCAAATCACAACGCCGACCTTGCCGACAACATTACCGATGGAGAAGTATTTACCATAATCAAAGATTCGCCAACAAAGAAATCGGCTGGATTAGATGGCCCACCTATAGAATTTTATGCTTGCTTTTGAAACGTCACAAGACCGGAGTTCACTAAAATATACAATGAATTACTGGAGGACGTGCAGACTCCACCTCAGTTTAAGGATGAACTGATGGTCCTGATTTCCAGAAAGACACGTCTCACTACGCTGAATGATTTTAGATCACTAACTCTACTCATTTCCGACTATAAAATCTTCACCCAGCTCCTAATTGTAGAATGGAGTCGGTACTTCCGAAGGTCATTGCTCCTCATCAAATAAGTGCTGCTCCAGGGAGATCTATATCAAACGCATTATGTGAATATAGTGATGTTGTAAATTTGTCGTGGCTATGTAAATGTAAAGTTTGTCTCGTGCTTTTAGACTTTGATAAGGCTTTTGACTGCATAAACCACCACTTTCTACTAACCGGATGGTGCTCAGTGCTCATTTTATTCAGACCATACGCAAATGTATAGTCGAAACTTCCTCTCGAATCAAAATTAATGGCCAACGAAGTTAACCAATCCCGATTAAGCAGTCTGTGAGACGAAGCTGACTCCTTACTGTACGCAAATGCCGTAGAACCATTACTGTTCCATCTGCATCACAGGTTACAAAGTTTACAACCGTTGGGTACAAAATCGTGTGTCACGCTTATGCCGATATAGCAGTGTAATAGTTTACACGAAATCAGAACTGAAATCGTTCAACAAATAATCCATGCTTAAGTCAATTCTTCTGGAGTCAACCTCAATGAATGGAAGATTTTACCTGTCGGACTCCGTATTGAGAACATTCAAATAACATTCAAATAAAATGGAGACAAACAACTTGGGTATGATTTTAATTGCAGTCCACAAGAGATGACAATTGCCGACTGGGACCATAAACTCAATATATTCACGGCTACTCTCCATGAACATAAAACTAGAACGTCAACCGCATACAGAGAGCTCTAGCTCCATTGATTAACAGCTCTGCCCTAAGGAAAATGTATACAGCGCAGCAGTGTTACCAGTACCCAAGGGCACAGCACACAAGATTTTAGCAGCAGCACATTGGTTCATCTGGAGCGGAAATATTTTTAGTTGTCATGCCAACCGTAGTACTAACGCGCCCCGCTGGTGGTTTGGGCGTCAAAGACGTACAGAATCACTGAAATATAAATGCACCGTATCCGCAAAATGCAACAGACACCCCTTCCGACAATTAAAACACGTTATTCAACAGGTTAGCCTCTACGTGCAAAAAGGCTCCAGTCTATGTTGGTCGCATCAGCGCTCAACTGGACTACGTCCAGACTTACTACATGGAAATGAGATGTATTCAAGATAATCAAAAGCAGCTTAACACCAGCAGGACCTATTGCCACTTAAAGATACACTATAAGCCAAACCCTGTAGAAGAGAAATATCCAGTGGTCAAATGGAAAAACGACTGGGAAAATAGTAACAGTCCCATCCAAAATAGTGTCCACATGGTATAAAATAGTAAACGGGAAGGATCCCAGCGGTGGATAGCTACACAAGATTAAACTGAAGCACAGTCCGTATTGTGATCATCACTATACTGTAGAAACATTGACATACACCAGAATCTGTCAACACCAATTCCATATATGTAACTGGACTAGTAACTGCTATAACAATTAAAGGAGTTCTTCAACCAGACAGGGATTTCTTCCCTGAAACAAAGAAAAATAGCTACACTTGGATTGTCAACCAGTTTGCAAATTTTGCAGCTACGACTAAAAATGCGAGTATGGATGGATATATATAATATACATTGGAAGAGCACCATCATCTTACAAAAAGTCCTAAATATAAAGCTTTATTTCAGAATTTTTTAATTCACACTTTACCCTAAGGAAGAGGTATTTTATGTAGGCGTGCAACAGTTAAGCGAGTCAGTACGAAGTTTGTATCGTTTCTTTTGTTGTCAAGCCAAGTCATGATGCCCCAGGAATACTAATTCTGGCAGAAGCCACAATATGGAAAAAAATAATAAAACCAACTTTTTCAAGAAGTGTTCGATTTATTCTGTTTCATTATGTTTTTTATGGATATTGGAAGATTTATTTTGTTTCTGTTTCAATTTAAGATCGATGGACTTAAAAAAAAAATGCAGGCGGCTTTCACACTGAGGGTCCGGGTTCGGTCCTGGATACCACCAGGGATTTTTCTTGGTGGGAGGTCTGGAACGGGGTGCACTTTCTCGCGTGATGTCAACTGAGGAGTTACTTGACCTTGTAGAAGCGACTCCATGTCTGCCAACACGACAATGGCCGGGAGAGAGGTGTGCTGACGTTTCGCCTGTCCGTACCGCTCTCAAGTGACGTCATTAACTGATGGATGACACGGCGGTCGGCCGCGCCTGATTGACCTGTCTGTGTGCAGAACATGTGGTCTTAATTGTGTTTTAATGGGGCAAAAGTATTTAACAGCATTCAAATCTCTTCAAGACGCGAGTACAATCATATGACACTTACTACCTTGTGCATCGAAACTTTTCGCAAAAATATCCGAGAAATTTTCTAAAATTGAAAGGCATGGCGACCGGAGTCGTTTACTGACGAGTGAACTCAACCAACTGAGGGTCTCACGCAAGGCTCCGTCGTTGTATCAAGACCATCAACTTGTGTCCACAAAGCTGTTCACTTAAGCTTGAGTAGGCATTCGCGTTAGCAATAGCTTTCCTAAGGCCCTTGTGATATGGTAGAAGTTAGTGTGTAGTTCAGTTTATCGTAGCTGACCCTAGAGCCATGAGGGAATATGTTTTATCCCAGTGGCGCCGGCCTATCTTCTTGCTGCAAACAACGACGGAGTCTAGTAGAGTTTATTTATTTATTTATTTATCCCATTTATCACATATAGTACCCTGTACAAAATGATCTTAGAATTGAGTTACAAATAACAAAAATTATAAGTTCCGTATACTGAAGCTCGTGCATTCACTTACTGAATAGAAGCAAGAGTGCTGCAAATATTCTCTAATAGATCTTTCTAACACTTCCATATTTCGTATACCTTTCAAATCATCTGGAAATCTGTTGAACTTTTTCATTCTCATAGCTCAGCTCCTTTCTGATATAAAGTTCTATTATCTTGGATTTCATGTAAGATAGCTTTCAGTCTATTATTATGATTGCTTATGTAACAATTTTTTCTTATACTACCATCATTGTCAGTTACATTTATTTAATACATTAGTGTAATAATAATATACACACATGTTACTGTCAGTGTTTTAAACAAAGCTTCACATGACTGTCTATCCCTCTTCCGTGTAGTAATACCAAAAGCTCTCTTTTGGTTTCGAAAGGTCCCCAGAACTGCTGGAGAATTTACACGCAATTCGTGTCCACATTTCAGATGCACAATAAAATATGCACAGCAAGCACTCACTGGTGATTGCTGAATTGTGGTTTATTTTGGGGTCCTTAAGTGACAATAGCCTGTTCCCAGTTTGAATCTGATGTGTCCAATAAGTATGTCTAATTTTACGTCACTTTACACCCATACACCAACAACTGCTGTTGCACCTTAATTTCTGGATTGATCGTTGATGGTGACACCAGGGTGAGGCAGCATGTTATTTTGATTGTTATGTAAATGTACTGAAATTGTTTTCCTGTTGTTTATTATGGGCTGAATTATTGTTGGCCATTTTCTGAGCTGTGTCGCCAGCTCATAGTCTTGTCGTTAACGTTGGAGTATCGATCCCGAGGCCTCTGGTTCGATTCCCGGTCGCGTCGGGGATTTTCTCAGCTCGGGACTGTGTGTGTGTGTGTGTGTGTGTGTGTGTGTGTGTGTGTGTTTTCATTGTCATTTCATCATCATCGACACGCACGTCGCCGAAGTGGCGTCAGATAAGAAGACTCTGACAAGGCGGCCGTACTCCCTAGAAAGGGACGCCCGACCAACAATTCCATACGCACATTTCGTTATTGATCTGACATGTGTCAAAGTTTGCTGTAATGGGTTGGATAACATTGTTTTTTTCCTGCTTTTACTGATAATGATGTCTCATCTGCAAAGAGAATGGTCTTATATAAATGAGCTTGCATCAGTTCATTTACACAAACCAGAAAAAGAAGACATCCCATTACTGACTCTTGAGGTGCCCCATAGATGACTGAGGGTTCTTCTGAAAAATATTCTGAAACTATTTGCTGTCTGCACGTACGTGAATTTTTTTTATTTTTTGCTTTTGATTACTAGGAATGTATTCGTTTAACAGCCCCGTAGTCCTACAGTATTCAACTCAAGGAGAGTTGTGTGGTTTGCCATGGCGAAAGCTTTTGTTGCATCTACAAATTTAGCTGATATGTGCTGTTTCTCACCAACTGCCTTCAAAATAGTGGTTATGTACTCACAGCCATCCGTCTCAATTGATATCTTGCTACTCAAAGCTTGTTAGGAACTAGATAATATTCCATTTTTGTTTATAGACTCGTATGAGGAGCGTTTTTGATGGGAAGTTGGCTTTATTCAGTATCTCAATACATCGTATTATACCCCACTCTCTTGGCAACAAAACCCTATTTTTCAACATAACCTCTTTTCAATGCGAGCGCCTAACGCCACTTTAATGGAGGCACCTGTATGCCCGCGTGGTACCACTCCACCTGTCGACGTCGGAGCCGTTGCCTCGCTGCATCAGTAATCTTCCCATCATAGACTTACTGCTTCCCGCGGAGTGCATCCTTCATTGCCGCTGTGAGAAGTAGTCTATATTGTAGCGAAACTGAAAAAGATAGTTTCTGTGAATTTGTATGGGTCTCTGAAAATTATTTCGAGCAGTTAATTCACGAGCCCACTCGAATAGTAAACGGTTGTGAATACACACTGGACCTCTTAGCAGCAAATAATCCTGAGCTAATAACGGGCATCAAAACGGATACAGGGATTAGTGAACACGGGGTTGCCGTAGCGAGACAGAACACCGTAACTCCCAAATCCACCAAAAATAAACAAAAAATACATATGTTTAAAAAATCAGATAAAAATTTGCTTGACGCCTTCCTGAGAGACAATCTTCATTCTTTCCAAATTGACACTGTAAGTATAGATCAGACGTGGCTTGAACCCAAGGAAATAGTATCGATAGCAAATGAGAGATTTGTACCAAATGAATTAACAGACGATAAATCTGATCCTCAAAACGGGTCAGAACAGTGTTGCACAAACAACGAAAAAAGGATGCTAAATTTAAACGATCGCAAAACCCCCAGGACTGGTGATCTTTTACAGAAGCTCGAAATTAGCGCGGACTTCAACGCGAAATGTGTTGTGGTTGGCAGGAGAGAGCCAACACCGTTTTACTAAAGGAGGCCGAAATGCACGCGTTTTAGCTCACGCAGGCTGGCGTGAGGTCTGGAACATGACAAGGAAATTAGAATTTAGAAAAACGGACATAGCTGGTGGAATACTTAACTTTAATCCATTAATTATGAGCGTTGTTCTTGACGGTACATGATTCACAATATCAATAGTAACTGAATATGGCGCCTTGCTAGGTCGTAGCAAATGACGTAGCTGAAGGCTATGCTAAATTATCGTCTCGGCAAATGAGAACGTATTTAGTGACTGAACCATCGCTAGCAAAGTCGGCTGCACAACTGGGGCGAGTGCTAGGAAGGCTCTCTAGACCTGCCGTGTGGCGGCGCTCGGACTGCAACCACTGATAGTGGCGACACGCGGGTCCGACGTATACTAACGGACCGCGGCCGATTTAAAGGCTACCACCTAGCAAGTGTGGTGTCTGGCGGTGACACCACATTCCTCCCCCGCAAATCGGCGTACGGTTGTGGCATAAGGCTTCCGCCCGCCGTGGGGAGGACCCCATGTTGACGTATGCGACGAGGTGGGGAACCTAACAACAGGCGAGGCTGTGCCACCCGCACCCTGCCATTCGGACCACGGGGAGCTAGGAAACGTCTGAAAACCTGCTCCTGGGTGCACGCCAACATGCGGTGTATGCACCCGTAGAGAGACAGGAGGGGCCGAAGGGTCGACCTCCATCGGGTCGGGGCACCCGACGGGCGAAGACGAGATATGGTCCGCAGCGGGCAAGAATTCCGTGCGGAGGACAACTAGTCACGGGAAGTGATCGGCGGCGCGTGACCCAGGGAGGCGCCCGGCGGTTGCAGCGACGCGTCCACTGCGGGCGTCGCCGGCGGGAGAACAGTCAGCGGCGACGGTGGTGGCGGCGCGTCGCCTTGGGGCAAAATGGAAGGCAGCGTCGGTAACACCTGGGGCCGAGGCGAGCCAGTAGATGGGTCCCCAGGGCGCTGATCGGACGGCACCGTCGCTGAAAGCAGACGGGGAGCGGCAGAACCCGTGCGACGACAGAGGCGCAGCTGATTGAGATGCCGACGCACCTCACCAGATCCATAGCGCGGCCGCGGCAGCGAAGAATGCGCCCTTCGAGCCAACGCCGTGAACCTCGATAGCGACGATAGTAGACAACGTCGCCTGGAGCAAAAGCAGGTTTCTGCCGCTGCACAGGAACCTGATGCGGCGGTTGTAGCAAAGACATCAAGGTTCGATGATGACGACCGTGGAGCAACTCAGCCGGCGAGCGACCATCTCGGGGCTGAGAGCGATACGAGGACAAAAAGAGCAATAACGCGTCCTCCCGAGAATGCGACGCTTTCAACTTCAACATATGTGACTTGAAAGTCCTGACCAATCGTTCAGCAGCACCGTTTGACTGTGGCGAAAACGCCGCGGACGTCACATGTTGAATACCATTGGCCTTGCAGAATAACTGAAATTCTACGGATATGAATTGTGGGCCATTGTCGGAAACAATAGTCTGTGGAAGACCTTCAATGCAAAAGAACGCAGATAACGCTTGGATAGTGGCAGATGACGTCATGGAAGACATCCACACAACAAAAGGAAAATTACTGAATGAATCTACCACAACCAACCATCGAGCATTCCAAAATGGACCAGCAAAATCGATGTGTAAGCGTTGCCAAGGGGAAGTGGCTTTTGGCCATGCAAAGAATTTCCGCGGTGGTGCTGATGTTGTTCGGCACACACCATGCAAGAAGAGCACATATTCGTAATCGCGGCATCGATTCCGAACCAAGTACAGTGCTGACGAGCAAGTTGTTTCGTTCTCACTATACCCCAATGTCCTTGGTGGAGAAGCTGTAAGACAGAGGACTGTTAACGAACGTGGTACCACGACCCTGGACTGATCATTATCAGAACGCAACAGCAAAACACCACGTCGTACAAAAAGTCTCTCCTGGTGAGCAAAAAATCGGCGAAGCAACGGATCCCCGATCCGTGACTTTGACAAGGGCCATTGCGTAGCAACAAAACGCAGAACGGTAGCAAGGACAGGGTCGGCAGCTGTGGCTGTAGTTGTTTTTTTGGTCATCAGTCTACTGACTGGTTTGATGCGGCCCACCACGAATCCCTTTCCTGTGCTAACCTCTTCATCTCAGAGTAGCACTTGCAACCTACGTCCTCAATTATTTGCTTGACGTATTCCAATCTCTGTCTTCCTCTGTAGTTTTTGCCCTCTACAGCTCCCTCTAGTACCATGGAAGTCATTCCCTCATGTCTTAGCAGATGTCCTATCATCCTGTGCCTTCTCCTTATCAGTGTTTTCCACATATTCCTTTCCTCTCCGATTCTGCGTAGAACCTCCTCATTCCTTACCTTATCAGTCCACCTAATTTTCAACATTCGTCTATAGCACCACATCTCAAATGCTTCGACTCTCTTCTGTTCCAGTTTTCCCACAGTCCATGTTTCACTACCATACAATGCTGTACTCCAGACGTACATCCTCAGAAATTTCTTCTTCAAATTAAGGCCGGTATTTGATATTAGTAGACTTCTCTTGGCGAGAAATGCCTTTTTTGCCATAGCGAGTCTGCTTTTGATGTCCTTCTTGCTCCGTCCGTCATTGGTTATTTTACCGCCTTCGTGACCATCAATCCTGATGTTAAGTTTCTCGCTGTTCTCATTTCTACTACTTCTCATTACCTTCGTCTTTCTCCGATTTACTCTCAAACCATACTGTTACTCATTAGACTGTTCATTCCGTTCAGCAGATCATTTAATTCTTCTTCACTTTCACTCAGGATAGCAATGTCATCAGCGAATCGTATCATTGATATCCTTTCACCTTGTATTTTAATTCCACTCCTGAACCTTTCTTTTATTTCCATCATTGCTTCCTCGATGTAGAGATTGAAGAGTAGGGGCAAAAGGCTACAGCCTTGTCTTACACCCATCTTAATACGAGCACTTCGTTCTTGATCGTCCACTCTTATTATTCCCTCTTGGTTGTTGTACATATTGTATATGACCCGTCTCTCCCTATAGCTTACCCCTACTTTTTTCAGAATCTCGAACAGCTTGCACCATTTTATATTGTCGAACGCTTTTTCCAGGTCGACAAATCCTATGAAAGTGTCTCGATTTTTCTTTAGCCTTGCTTCCATTATTAGCCGTAACGTCAGAATTGCCTGCCGGCCGGAGTGGCCGAGCGGTTAAAGGCGCTACAGTCTGGAACCGCACGACCGCTACGTTCGCAGGTTCGAACCCTGCCTCGGGCATGGATGTGTGTGATGTCCTTAGGTTTGTTAGGTTTAAGTAGTTCTAAGTTCTAGGGGACTTACGACCACAGCAGTTGAGTCCCATAGTGCTCAGAGTCATTTGAACCATTTTCAGAATTGCCTCTCTCGTTCCTTCATTTTTCCTAAAGCCAAACTGACCGTCACCTGGCGCATTCTCAATTTTCTTTTCTATTCTTCTGTATATTATTCTTGTACGCAGCTTCGATGCATGAGCTGTTAAGCTAATTGTGCGATAATTCTCGCACTTGTCAGCTCTTGCGGTGTTCGGGATTGTGTGGATGATGCTTTTCCGAAAGTCAGATGGTATTTCGCCAGACTCATATATTCTAAACACCAACCTGAATAGTCGTTTTTCTGCCACTTCCCCCAATGATTTTAGAAATTCTGATGGATTGTTATCATCCCTTCTGCCTTATTTGACCGTAAGTCCTCCAAAGCTCTTTTTAATTCCGATCCTAATACTGGATCCCCTATCTCTTCTAAATCGACTCCTGTTTCTTCTTCTATCACATCAGACAAATCTTCACCCTCATAGAGGCTTTCAATGTATTCTTTCCACCTATCTGCTCTCTCCTCTGCATTTAACAGTGGAATTCCCGTTGCACTCTTAATGTTACCACCGTTGCTTTTAATGTCACCAAAGGTTGTTTTGACTTTCCTGTATGCTGAGTCTGTCCTTCCGACAATCATATCTTTTTCGATGTCTTCACATTTTTCCTGCAGCCATTTCGTCTTAGCTTCCCTGCACTTCCTGTTTTTTTATTCCTCATCGACTTGTATTTCTGTATTCCTGATTTTCCCCGGAACATGTTTGTATTTCCTCCTTTCATCAATCAACTGAAGTATTTCTTCTGTTACCCATGGTTTCTTCGCAGCTACCTTCTTTGTACCTATGTTTTCCTTCCCAACTTCTGTGATGGCCCTTTTTAGAGATGTCCATTCCTCTTCAACTGTACTGCCTACTGCGCTATTCCTTATTGCTGTATCTACAGCGTTAGAGAACTTCTAACGTATCTCGTCATTCCTTAGTACTTCGGTATCCCACTTCTTTGCGTATTGATTCTTCCTGACTAATGTCTTGAACCTCAGCCTACTCTTCATCACTACTATATTGTGATCTGAGTCTATATCTGCTCCTGGGTACGCCTTACAATCCAGTATCTGATTTCGGAATCTCTGTCTGACCATGATGTAATCTAATTGAAATCTTCCCGTATCTCCCTGCCTTTTCCAAGTATACCTCCTCGTCTTGTGATTCTTGAACAGGGTATTCGCTATTACTAGCTGAAACTTGTTACAGAACTCAATTAGTCTTTCTCCTCTTTCATTCCTTGTCCCAAGCCCATATTTTCCTGTAACCTTTTCTTCTACTTCTTCCCCTACAACTGCATTCCAGTCACCCATGACTATTAGATTTTCGTCCCCCTTTTACATACTGCATTACCCTTTCAATATCCTCATACACTTTCTCTATCTGTTCATCTTTAACTTGCGACGTCGGCATGTATACCTGAAATATCGTTGTCGGTGTTGGTCTGCTGTCGATTATGATTAGAACAATCCGGTCACTGAACTGTTCACAGTAACACACCCTCTGCCCTACCTTCCTATTCATAACGAACCCTACACCTGTTATACCATTTTCTGCTGCTGTTGATATTACCCGATACTCATCTGACCAGAAATCCTTGTCTTCCTTCCACTTCACTTCACTGACCCCTACTATATCTAGATTGAGCCTTTGCATTTCCCTTTTCAGATTTTCTAGTAGCTACACGACGAAAATCAATCGGAGACGATTCGACCACGTCATCGGTTTCCGAATCAATGAACATCCAAGCAAGTTCGGAGGAATCGAATGCTCTGTCCTCAGCAACAGGCAAACGGGACAACGCATCGGGGTTTCCGTGCTTAGCAGTGGACCGATACAAGAGGAGGAGGAGGAGATTAGTGTTTAACGTCCCGTCGGCAACGAGGTCATTAGAGACGGAGCACAAGCTCTGATTAGGGAAGGATGGGGAAGGAAATCGGTCGTGCCCTTTCGATGGAACCATCCCGGCATTTGCCTGAAGTGATCTAGGGAAATGACGGAAAACCTAAATCAGGATGGCCGGACGCGGGATTGAACCGTCGTCCTCCCGAATGCGAGTCCAGTGTGCTAACCACTGCGCCACCTCGCTCGGTACCGATACAAGATATCGTAGCGGTACTGCGAGAGGAAAATAGACTAGCGAATGAATTTCTGCGCCGTACGTGGAGGTACAGGCTTGTTCGGATGAAAAAGCGATGTCAAAGGTTTGTGGTCTGTGATGATGGTAAAGTGACGACCATACAAGAAATCATGAAACTTTGTAACACCAAATACGAGAGCCAATGCTTCTTTCTTGATCTGTGAATAATTTCTTTGCGCAGACGAGAGCAATTTGGACCCAAAGGCAATAGGGCGATCGTGCGATCCATTTTTGTGCGCAAGCGCAGCACCGACCCCGAATTCAGATGCATCTACCATCAACAAAAGGGGGTTCTCGGGATCGAATGGTGTAAAGCAAGTATTGGAAAGCAACGCCGATTTCAACTGGCGAAAGGCGCGTTCGCATGCCGTCGTCCAGACGAACGGAACACCTTTACGGCGTAAGCGATGAAGCGGAGCTGAAATGGAAGAGGCATGCGGGATATACTTATGGTAATAATTAATTTTTCCCAACACACTCTGTAGCTGCTTCAAATTCTGCGGCGAAGGCAAGTCTTGTATGGCACGGAGGTGCTCGGGACTATGATGTATGCCTTGGGCATTGAGTACATGTCCCAGGTAGGGCAAGTCACGAGCAAAAAACACACATTTGTCCTTCCGCAAGCGAAGACCATTTTGTCGCAAGACCTGAAATAATGTTCTGAGATTGGCCAAATGTTCTTCTTCCGTCTTTCCGGAGATCACAATATCGTCCAGATAATTTGCTGCAGTAGGGACCGACGCACAAACAGTTTGTAGATGTTGCTGAAAGAATGCAGGGGCGGATGCACACCCGAATGGCAGTCGTTTGAATTGATACACTTTGCTGTTAATGTCCAAGTCGACAAAAAGTTTATTGTCCTGCTGACGACAAGAGCGACTGTCTCGTGCAACGTGAACTGACACTGGTACAAAATCACTTGCGACTTGACGGGATTTCCGGCGATGCGTGTTAACCACCAAAACGCGCTGGGATTCTTCGTCCACCGGTATTTGCAAGTACGCATCTGCGAAGTCCGAAAAATATTTACCCGGGCCCAGTTTATCAAAAAGATCTTCCGGGCGGGGTAAAGGAAAAGTTGCAATCACTAGTTATGGATTCACTGTTGCCTTGAAGTCCACACAAAGTCTTAATTTTCCGGAAGGTTTTGGCAAAATTACTAAGGGTGATGCCCAGAGAGAAGCCTGCACACGTTCAATTACACCTTGTGATTCCAAATCGTGTAATGTTTTTGCGACCTCATCACGCAATGTGGGGGAACATTGCACGCTCTGAAAAATTTCGGTTGTGTGTTTACTTTCAGTTCCAAATGTGCTTTATAGTTCTTAGCGCAACCAAGGCCCAGTGCAAAAATGTCTGCAAATTCTTCACATAGATGAGAAACACTGCTGAATGCACAGTCTGGTTCACTGATAGGACCTGATTGACTATAGACAAGTTAAACAACTGAAATAAATCGAAACCAAACAAGTTCACTGCAGAAGAAGAACGAAGGACGTAAAATGACACAAGTTTTGTTTGTCCTTTGTATGTTGCAAGAAGGCTGCACTGTCCTAAAACAGGGATCCCTTGACCTGAATAGCTAGTTAACTTTACATCTGCAGCACACAACAGAGGTGTGCCCAGCTGTTTGTACGTGTCTTGATTGATCAGCGAAACTGCAGCTCCGGTATCGAGTTGGAATGATATCACTTTGCTGTTAATGTCCAAGTCGACAAAAAGTTTATTGTCCTGCTGACGACAAGAGCGACTGTCTCGTGCAACGTGAACTGACACTGGTACAAAATCACTTGCGACTTGACGGGATTTCCGGCGATGTCGACGCACACTATATGTGGGACGAACACAGTCACTGTTAGAGAGAGTGGCACTGGGCGGAGTGGAATGAACTACATAAATTTCCATGGGCAAAGTTTCGCGAGGCTGAGTATCCTTGGTTCAATTCCGATTCCGGCGTGAAGCATAGGGCCTGGAATGGTTCTGAGCTTCTGATCTGAGCTTTTTCTGGCAGACAATCTGAACATGTCCTTTTTTTATTACAATAAAAGCAAATAGCTTGGCGTGACGGGCAATTCTCACGCGAATGTTTAGTAGCGCACCGTGGGCATGATTTAACACTGCATTTGCTTGCCGGCGTGGCACACGTGGCTGAGAGCCTGGCGGCAGTGGCGCGGCCGGGTGCGAGGACTGTTTACTGTTCCGTGCAGCTCGCCCGGCGGGCCGTTTAACCAGACACATGGGTGGCGAAGTTTCAAATGATTCCTGACCAATATGTCCATCACTTGTTGAAGGGAGGGATTGACTATTTTCAAAATCTGTTCCCTTATACGAACATCAGAAACGTTCTGTGCAATTGCATCATGTACCATAGTATCTGAATAAGGGAGTCCACATTGACACTCAAAAGCACAATCCCTAGTAAGGCCTTGCAAGGTTGCAACCCAGGTTCAAACTAGTCAATTCCCTAAAAAACACGCTCAGAGTGTCGTTGCGCGAAAGTGGTAGGGAGACATGATATAGAACAACAGACACCACACAGAATGTTAGAACTGATGCAATAGCTCCATAGCTAACAATCATGTACAACTGCTCGCTCGACGAAAGCTCCGTACCCAAACACTGGAAACTTGCAGACAGGTTTTCAAGACAGGCAACAGGAGTAATACACTAAATTACAGGCCCGATACGCAACAGGATTTTGGAACATATATTGTGTTCGAACATTATGAATTACCTCGAAGGGAACAATTCATTGACACATAGCACGGATTTAGAAAACATCGCTCTTGTGGAACACAAGTACCTCTTTAGTCACATGGTGTGTTGAGTGCTGTTGGCAAAAGATTTGAAATCGAATCAGTATTGATAGATTTCCAGAAGGCTTTTGACACAGCACCTCACAAGCGGCAGCTAGTAATCAAAGTTCGTGCCTATGGAATATGCGACTAGATTCGTAATTTCCTGTCAGAGAGGTTATAGTTTGTAGGAACGGACGGAAAGTCATCGAGTAAAGCATAAGTAATGTATGGCGATCCACAAGATAGTGTTATAGGCCCTCAGTTGTTCCTTATCTATATAAACGATTTAGGAGGTAACTGAGCAGCCGTCTTAGGCTGTTTGCAGATGATGCTGTCTTTTATCGTTTAATAAAGTCATCAGGAGATCAAAATCAATTGCAAAACCTTTTAGGTGAGATATCTGTCTTTCTTCCTTTTTTTCTTCTTTCACTTGCGCCTTCGTCCTTCAATGTTCGCAGGGTCGGCGTGGTTACAACCGATTTGGCAAGGGTAATTTAAAGGGGTGGCCAGATGCTCTTCCTGCCGCCACCCCACACCCGCTAGGATGGAATCACTGTAGCCCAACTGTCTACGTCTAGTGTACACCATGAAATAGTGCGGGAGTGTTACAAATGTCTGCGTGTCGAGTAACTGAGGCGGGATGTGGGGACCTGTCCGGTATTCACCTAGCGGGATGTGGAAAACCGCCTAAAAACCACATCCAGGCTGGC
Organism: Schistocerca serialis cubense; assembly: GCF_023864345.2. Lineage (NCBI taxonomy): Eukaryota > Metazoa > Arthropoda > Insecta > Orthoptera > Acrididae > Schistocerca > Schistocerca serialis. The sequence goes on along the minus strand of NC_064643.1, from coordinate 119,287,279 downwards.
CAACACACCGGCGCACGTCGTTAATCCGCTGGGCTGATTCGATCCGGTGCCGGCGCACCTACCCGAGTCCAGGAAGCAGCGCATTAGCGCTCTCGGATAACCTGGTGGGTTTAGGTGAGATATCTGCATGGAGCGAAAATTGGCCCTAAATAATGAAAAATGTGAGGTCATCCACATGAGTGCTAAAAGGAATCCGTCAAATTTCAGTTGCACGATAAGTCAATCAAATCTAAAAGCTTTAAATTCGACTGAATATCCAGGAATTACTACTAAGATCAACTTAAATTGGAAAGAACACATAGAAAATGTTGTGGGGGAAGGCGAACGAAAGACTGCGATTTATTGGCAGAACGCTTAGGAGATACAACAGATCTACTAATGGGACTGCCTACATTAGGATTGTCCTCTTTTGGAGTACTGCTGCGCAATGTGGGATCCTTACCAGATAGGATTAACGGAGCACATCGATAAAGTTCAAAGAAGGGCAGCATGTTTCGTATTATTGCGAAATAGGGGACAGAGTGTCACGGACATGATGTGCGAACTTGGATGGGAGACATTAAAACAAAGGCGTTTTCCGTTGCAGCGAGAGCATTTCGCGAAATTTCTGACACTAATTTTCTCCTCTAGGTATGAAAGCGTTTTATTGTCGCCAACTACATAAGCAAAAACTATCATCAAAATAAAACATGGGAAATCAAAGCTCGCGTTTTTTCCACACGCTGTTCGATAATGGAATAATAGAGAATTATTGTGAAGATGGTTCGATGAACCCTCTGCCAGTCACTTAAGTGTGATTTTCGAAGGAGGAGGAGGAGGAGGAGGAGGAGATTAGTGTTCGACAAAGAGGTCATTAGAGACGGAGCATAAGCTCGGATTTGAGAAGGATGGAGGAAGGAAATCGGCCGTGCCCTTTGAAAAGAACCATCCCGGAATTTGCCTGAAACGATTTAGGGAAATCAAGGAAAATCTAAAACAGGATGGCCGGAGACGGATTTGAATCGTCGTCCTCCCAAATGCGCCACCTCTCTCGGTCGATTTTCAAAGGAGCCATGTAGATGTAGACATAGACTGGACCGAACAGATGGAAGCCGGAAGGTGCGAGATCCGGGGGGAAGAACAGGCCAATGAAGTTCTGTGGCGTCCTATCGGGTGCGCACACTCTTGTGGGGCCTTGCGTCGTCATGTAGAAGTTCATTTGCGTTTCTGTGGCGCCAGCCGTACTGAAGTCGTTTCTTCAATTTCCTGAGGAAAGCGCGGTACACTGCAGAGTTGATCGTTGCACCGTGAGGGAAGACATCAAACAGAACAACCCTACCAGAGTCCGAGAAGACCTCCGTCATGACTCTACCGGCTGAGACCGCGGCTTTGAACTTTTCCTGCTGAGGAGAGTAGGTGTGGCGTCACTCCATGGACAGTCGTTTTGTTTCTGTTTCGAAGTGAGAAAAGTCCATAACGTGTGACGACGGTCAACAAAGTTCTCACGATCAGCGTCGTAGCTCGCAAGCAGTTCCGCATATACAGGGTGGCCGGAAATTGCCGTTACAAACTTCTAGGACATGTGGAGGCTAGTGAGTACGTAACATTTATAATAGGAACCCATGTCCGGAAAGGTATCGTTTCCGTTCTACTACAGTTTCAATGCAGATGATTATCTCATCCACACCCACGTGAGCAATGTACTTGGGCGTGAGCCGGTACAATTGTTGCAATGCATTTGAATAGAATACTGCCTCGTTCCGTTACTACTTATGCATTTGTTCAAATGGTTCAAATGGCTCTGAGCACTACGGGACTCAACTGCTGAGGTCATTAGTCCCCTAGAACTTAGAACTAGTTAAACCTAACTAACCTAAGGACATCACAAACATCCATGCCCCAGGCAGGATACGAACCTGCGACCGTAGCGGTCTTGCGGTTCCAGACTGCAGCGCCTTTAACCGCACGGCCACTTCGGCCGGCTACTTACGCATTTGCATTACAACTTACACCTTATGGTTTACATTAGTCGACAACAACACGAAACCAGCATCACACATTGTACCTCCAAAGCAAGGTCTGGTACACTCTCTCCATCCCACCTAGTGTCTCTTCAATGTCTTGTGCAGTGGCCAGAACTCGCACCAGCATATCTTCGACTGTCTCTACAGGTGTGTCATAAATTAGTTCGTGATACAGCCGACTAGCAGCTCTTCCGTTACCTCCAGCTTCCCCATACACGAGGAGCATGTCTGTGTACTCCGCAAACGTGTACTGCACATGTATTGACTCGGTCTCACAGCAAAGCGGACAGTAAGTGACATCTTGGAATCGTTTGACGTAGTACACGTCATCGTGTCTAGCCTGTTGCATACCACGACAGGGAGCTCAGACGTTTCTCTTGCCCTAAGCAGACGTTGACGAGATACACATCTGAACTGAAACTGTCGTAGAACGGAAGCGATAGGATTCCGGACATGGGTTCCTATTCAAAATGTTCTGTACTCACTACCCTCTATCTGACCTAGAAGTTTGTAACGGGAATTTCCGACCAATCTGTATGATTCTTAGTTACTCCTTATGATCTTCTGGTAGATGGCGAGGAACCCAGCGAGAAGACACCTTCTGGTACCCCAACTGGTGGACGAGTGTGTCAGCAGTACCAACAGAGACGTCCAGCTGTGCAGCGAGATCATCCGTACATCATCTCAACTGAGAGTGTCCTCACGTTTCAACATTGCGGGAGCCACAGCGAGAGATCGGACAGGTGTTGGAGACGTATCTGCGATAATGACAGGCGCCAGCGATGATATTGACGAGGCTGACGCGTTAGCTAAATAAGCGACATCCTTAGGCGCTGTTCTCGATCTGAAATTACCTTATACGCAGACTACTAACGTGAGGTCAAGGGTCACGCAAACAACCAATGGCAAGAGATGTGGAACGTTTTCCAGCAAACGAAAGGCGGTTATTAAGCAGTGCTCCAACCTCTGATTCCCTCACAGCCGTGTTTCATTAGGACACATTTGGACCGACCCACGTTTATACTATCATACGACTTCGCTTCAATCACGCCTCTTTTCCTCAGCATCTATATCGGATCGACGTCTACGCGTCGCCGGCGTGTGAGTGTGATCCTGAATCGGGAGCTGGTTTCAACCACATCTTGTTTATGTGTTCCAGATTTTACTGTGAGCGGTTGGACTTGCTGAAGCCAATGCTGAGTTTGGGGTACCACCGTCCTCAATAAGCTACTCCTTTTTCTTTTTACCAAAGACATTCGCGTTTATAAAGTGCTTGTTAAGTTCCTTACGAGTACTAGGCACAATCTGTAGGTTTTAATGGTGTATTTTTTCTATTTTTCTGTCTTGTTTCTGAAGATATTTCAGGAATGGTGTGGACTGTAACTCAACACAATTTTAACTACCTTGTATTCTAATTGTTGCAAAAATATAGTGGACACTGCTGCAATGGTTTGCGCATTCTCTTCTAATAAATACGCATTTCTTATTCTTTAATTCAATTCTATGTACATTGTACACTGAGGTGCCAAAGAAACTGGTTCATCTGCTTAATATAGTGTAGGACCTCCGCGCGCACGCAGAAGTGCCTCAACACGACTGGGTACTGCTGGAGGGAACTGACACCATGAATCATGCAGAGCTGTCCTTAAATCCGTAAGACTGCGACGGGGTGGAAATCTCTTCTGATCAGCACGTTGTAAGGCATCCCATATATGCTCAATAATGTTCATGTTTGGGGAGTTTGGTGGCTAGTGCGTTTAAACTCAGAAGAGTGTTCCTGAAGCCAGTTTGTAGCAATTACGGACGTGTGAGATATCGCATTGTACTCTTGGAATTGCCGAAGTCCGTCGGAATACACAATGGACATGAATGAACGCAGATGATCATACAGGATGTTTACGTACGTGTCACCTGTCAGAATCGTATCACGTTTCCCATATCACTCCAACTACACACGCTTCACACCATTACAGTCCCATACTGACATGCAGGGTCCATGGATTCATGAGGTTGTCTTCATACCCGTACACGTCCATACGCTCGATACAATTTGGAACGAGACTCGTCCAACCAGCAGCATGTTTCCAGTCATCAACAGCCCAATGTCGGTGTTGAAGGGCCCAGGCGAGGTGTAAAGCTTGGTGTCGTGCAGTCATCAAGGGTACACCAGTGGGCCTTTTGCTCCGAAAGCCCATACCGATGATGTTTCGTTGAATGGTCCGCAAGCTGACACGTTGATGGCTCGGGACTCAAATCTGTAGCAGTTTGCACTTCTGCCACGTTGAAAGATTCTCTTCAGTCGTCGTTGCCCCGTTCTTGCAGGGTCTTTTTCCGGCCACAGTGATGTCGGACATTTGATGTTTACGGGACTCCTGATATTCACGGTTTCCTACCGGAGAACACCACTTCATCGCTACCTCGGCGATGCTGTGTCCCATCACTCGTGCGCTGACCGTAACACAACGTTCGAAGTCACGTAAATCTTGATAGCCTGCGTTCGTAGCAGCAGTAACCGATCTAACAACTGCGCCAGACGCTTGTTGTCTTATATAGGCATTGCTCACCGTAGCGCCGTATTCTGCTTGTTTATATATCTCAGCGTTTGAATACACATGCCTATACCGAGCGAGGTGGCGCAGTGGTTAGCACACTGGACTCGCATTCGGGAGGACGACGGTTCAATCCCGTCTCCAGCCATCCTGATTTAGGCTTTCCGTGGTTTCCCTAAATCGTTTCAGGCAAATGCCGGGATGGTTCCTTTGAAAGGGCACGGCCGATTTCCTTCCCAATCCTTCCCTAACCCGAGCTTGCGCTCCGTCTCTAATGACCTCGTTGTCGACGGGACGTTAAACACTAACCACCACCACCACCACCACATGCCTACATCAGTTTCTTTGGTGCTTCAGTCTAACTATGTGTTGTTGATAACTAAATGGAGATACTTGTCGGAAGGGGGAACAAATAAAAAAAGTGTCTAACCGTGTTTTTGTACACTGTCGAATCTCTGTAGACATTGTGCAAACGCGTATGAAGATCCTTTTCGGCCAAAAGAAAACTCGGTGACAGCTCTCTGCTTGGAACGCACTTCCATTACAGGCACCATTTTGAAAGCTACGTATAGCGCCGCCACCTGTCGGAACTTCCTGAAACTATAGGGACTGAAGTAGGAATATTGCACTGTGCCCTACAAGAAATACCGCATGTTTTCAACCGAAAGTGGACGAGAAAAAAAAGTGTTGCATTGTTTATTGCACGCCTGTCTTACATTTAGACGTAGCCATTACTGTGCCACCTTGCTGGCCAACCAATAGTTCTAGTCGTCTGGTAATGTTTGCTTACGTCAGTTACTGGCTCTCTTGCCTACTGAGAGGTGCGGCGCTTATCAGGAGTGACTTATTGTCACTTGTCGGACTGCTGGCTGGTGCGCAGAGGCGACCCTGGTTCGGGGGCGCACACGTGTCAAGGTCGCCTACCGAGAACAGCCGGCGGAGCAGGGCAGGGCCTGTTTATTTACAGTGGGGCGCGGCAGGGCTGCCTCAGCAGGTTGCTGGCCCCTTATCGCAGCGGAGGCCGCGACATCGCGCCGGCCTCTATCCTCCAGCCTCCAGCGGCCGACCGCCGCGTGGGCGCTCCCACCGCTCGCCGGGTCTCCAGTGGCGGACTATTCCTGGAACGCCGTAACCCTTCGCCGACGTCGAGAATAGAACCGGGGGCCGTTTCTGTCCGCGCCGTTATCTGCACTGATAACGCACGTCGCTGTTTGCGGGCGGTCAGACTATAATCAGCGCGTGGCGGATTCGTACCTTCCGGCGTTGCGTCTCGCTTATCTAGCGTTAGCAACGAAAATAGCTCGCTGTGCCAGTAATACGTTGCACGAGTCCAAAGTCGACCAAGGAGTCTTGGCAAGGTGATTACGCTTGTTTGCTGAATATTTTCGTATCCGTAACTCTCCGTCTGCAGTGGTTGGTTACACAATAATTCGTTCGGTTTGCAGACACAGTTCCGCCAGTATAGAAAGTTTTTCTCTGACCCTGATACAGACTTCCAGAGACGTCGCAACAAGTCAAAGATGAACATTTTGAATTTTTTAAAAATTTGTTCTGCTATGACTACCGATTTCCCTACCAAGGACTGTCATCGCGCCGTCCTATCATCGAAAACTTCACAGAGGATTTCTGACTTACTCTTTAAGAAAACCATTAAAAAATGTTTTGCTGTACTATAGCTGAATAATGGTACAGCATACAACTTTAAAATTGAAGCAGCCTCTGGCACCTAGCGGTTAGTCGTCACACTCTCTTACACAAGAACATGTGTAATGATAAAAGTAAGTAAAGGTCAGTGACATGAGTTAAACAGACACAAATTGCCTCCACATGTCACAAGAGGGATCCCTACGACAAAACGTTTGCGAAGAACAAGGCATAAATGTAGCACACATAACAGATGATACTATCCAAAAAGCCGGCCGGTATGGCCGAGCGGTTCTAGGCGCTTCACTCGTTAAAAAGAGGTTTGGTGCAGAGCATTCTGTACAAGTGGATTCTATTTTTACTTATAATGTTTGGTTACCTAAGAATCGCTGTCCCTTGCGGACGGCCCGCCGTGGTGGCCGAGTGGTTCTAGGCGCTACAGTCTCGAACCGCGCGACCGGTGCGGTCGCAGGTTCGAATCCTGCCTAGGGCATCGATGTGTGTGATGTCCTTAGGGTAGTTAGGTTTAAGTAGTTCTAAGTTCTGGGGGACTGATGACCTCAGATGTTAAGTCCCATAGTGCTCAGAGCCATTTTTTGAACTATCCAAAAATACACTCCAATGACATAGAAATATACCAGAAAGTGGTTATTTATACATTACTGTGTATCACTTATGATGCCAGATACGTGAGCAGACAGGCAGAACGTTCTATGTCAGACACAGAACACAATGAGAGCCGGGAACTATATGGAAAACCACTCCACATCTGCAGAGCATCTCAGGGAACACAATCACAAGCCCACCAGTAGCAAAGAAGATATGAAAATAATTAGAATGAACAATAAAAATCATCTTCTGACCTTGCAATAAAATGATCATATACATAAGATCAAAACAGAAATATCTATTTGAATGATCAAGTATGCAAGGCAAACAAGTCGCTATTTATATTAATACACAATGTGGTAGAATAACACTCCAGCACATGACGATCAGAGTAACGCCACACAACATTTAAACCAAAAATCCAGTCGTATGAAAACCTAAAACTTTCAATCACTCTCTTACAGTTAATGTATCCACATTCAACGTTTACAGCCGCTTCCCGTAGTAACCACATACCAAAATCCCTAATATCTTTAAAAAACAAACAGACATACACATTCAGTCTCTTTCTCTCTCTCTCTCTCTCTCTCTCTCTCTCTCTCTCACACACACACACACACACACATACAGGTAGAAAGAGAGCAGAAATGAGCAGTTATTAGGCTTCATCGTATATTCTGTTAGGTTGGCAACACTTAGGTAAAAGTCAAAAAACAAGAGAGACATATATTTACGACTAAAGATCACACTTTTCGAGAGAAAATTTGCAGCTAATGCCAGACTAGTCCACAGCAGTTATCTTACATAATGCAGAAACTACGGAACACGAAGATCGCTATGTACAAATTTGCCTACGTTTCGTAAGTGAAGTGAGAGTTCGAACTCTTACCTGTGACTGTACTGGAAGAAATGCATATATCAGCCATAAAAACGAATAACTGTAAGTAGTAACTTATTTACGTAAAAATTAGGGCGTGTAGCCGCGCGGGGCAGCCTCAAGGTCTGAGGCGCCTTGCCATGGTCCGTGCGGCTCCCCACGTCGGAAGTTCGGGTCCTCCCTCGGGCATGGCTGTGTGTGTGTTGTTCAAAAATGGTTCAAATGGCTCTGAGCACTATGAGAGTTAACTTCTGAGGTCATCAGTCCCCTAGAACTTAGAACTACTTAAACCTAACTAACCTAAGGACATCATACACATCCATGCCCGAGGCAGGATTCGAACCTGCGACCTTAGCAGTCATGCTGTTCCAGACTGTAGCGCCTAGAACCGCTCGGCCACCCCGGCTGGCTGTGTGTTGTCCATAGCGTAAGTTAAAGTTAGACTAAGTAGTGTGTAGGCTTAGAAACCGATGACCTCAGCAGGTTGGTCCCGTAAGACCTTACCACAAATTTCCAAAATTAGGGCATGAACTGTTTTCTAGTATGCTTAATGTAAAAGACGAAACGTCACTGGAGCGAAGAAAATACAGTGAAGCAAGATGAAGGCGTTTAAATCTATAAAACGAGCATATTAAAACTCTAAACATACGCTATGTGATCAAAAATTTTCGTACTTTGAAATTCAGAATGAAACGCTAGATGTCACGAGAGACTCATCCACAAGTATAAAAGGAGGCAGGCAGGACCGTGTTGTCCATCATCCGGTTCCTCACCTTAGTCCTCCAAAATATTCACCCTTTTGAAGGACCCCACACCCTCCAACAGATCCCCCTCACCGCCCGCTCCGTCTTTCACCTGAACACCTTCGCCACTTAGTCCCACAACTAAGCCCACTTCACCTTCACCCGCCTCGACACCCTAGTTTAAGCCTCTTCCCTCCCCTCTCTTCCCCCCCCCCTCTCTTCCCGTCAATGTGCAGCACGAGTGTCGCATCCTATTCCAGAACGTCCGCTCCTTCCGCACCAACAAATACCTACTCATGAACACCCTCTCCCACCACCAGGTCGATACCTTCCTCCTGAACGAAACCTTTCTCCAGCTCCATCATATTATCCGCACTTCTCCCTATATACTCCACCACACTGACGCTCCTGGTCCTCGAGCGCGAGGTGGAGTCGTTATTGGCCACCTTAAGCGTATCCCCGTTCGGCCACCCCACCGAACACCTTATCCTCAGCGTCTTCTTCCCCTCCCTCACCATTACCTGCGACACCATCTTTGTCCACTCCACTGCTCCTCTTCCCTATGACTTCATCTCTCACATTGACCACACCTTCTCCACCTATGTGATTTCCGCCGACAATAGCATCCGTAGCGGCTCCCCTGCCGCCCTTCGGCAATTTTTGTGCACTACTTTTTTACGGCTTTTATCTCCATTTTACAGTCACCCTCCTTTTTTGTCTGTTCTCTTCCATACTGTTCCCCATTTTTATATCTATGTACGCCATATTTTCTCCTTTCTGTTATTTTAAATGTCTTCTTTGTAAAATTACTGTCTTTCGGCTGAAGAGCAACGCATATGCTGCCGCCAGCCCGCCCCAAGTGGGGCACTGAAACACAATAAAGGAAAAAAACTGTGTTGTCAGCAGAGAGGCAGTAACTGCCGGAAACAAATCCGTCAGGGATGTTTCAATCCTTCTAAAGCTATCCAAATCATCTGTTGATGATATGAGTGCGAAATCGGAACGCAAACCAATTGCCACACCTAAACTAACACTGAGCAAACCTCACGTACTGACGGACAAGGACCGTAGAGTATTGGGCAGGGTGGTTGTAAAATATCGCACGATATCAGCGGAGAAGTTCACTCGTGAGTTCCTAAGTGCAACCACCAGTCCAGCGTGCACGGTGATTGTGCGATGGGACTGGGATATACGGTAACCCAATGGCAGCGTTTGCGTTTGTCGAATGTCCGAAGCAGAGTACCTCCCATCATCTGTAGCGCAAACAGTGGAGTACCGAGGAGATGGTGTTACGGTATGGAGGTGTTAAAACACTTCATCCATTTCGGTTTTGGAGACTTTTATGTTACTAACTTTCGATAAATTTTGGTGTGTTGTTACTGTATAAGTGTACTTGGAAACAGCTAAAGCCCGAAATCTGCCAGTATTACTAAATAAAATAAGTTAGACTAGACTTGCTTAAATGCGTTCGAGGTTAATGACTTTTAATAAATTGATATTTGGAATTTTTTTATGTCTTTGACAATGTAAAGTTGCGCAAGATGTTTGGAATTCTGATAAAAATAGCCATAGGGAGAAACAATCAATATATAGTACGTACAAGAACCAAGAGACAACAACAAGACTGGAAGACCAAGAACGAAATGCCTTCACAAAAGAAATAAGACAGTGCTGCACTTTTTGACATCAACAATCTACAGGCCATACATCGAGGAAGCAGTGACGCAAATAAAAGAAAGTTTGAAGAGTGGGATTAAAATTTAGGGTGAAAGGATATCAGTGATACACTATGTGACCAAAAGTATCCGGACACCCCCAAAAACATACGTTTTTTATATTGGGTGCATTGTGCTGCCACCTACTGCCAGGTACTCCATATCAGCGGCCTCAGTAGTCTTTAGGCATCATGAGAGAGCAGACTGGGGCGCTCCGCGGAACTCACGGACTTCGAACGTGGTCAGGTTATTGAGTGTCACTTGTGTCATACGTCTGTACGCGAGATTTCCACACTGCTAAACATCCGTAGGGCAACTGTCTCCGATATGATAGTGAAGTGAAAACGTGATGGGACACGTACAGTACAAAAGCGTATAAGCCGACCTCGTTTGTTGATTGACCGCCGACAGTTGAAGAGGATCATAATGTGTAATAGGCAGACATCTATCTAGACCATTGCTCAGGAATTCCGAAGTGCATCAGGAACCACTGCAAGTACTATGACTGTTAGGCGGGAGGCGAAATACGTGGATTTCATGGGTGAGCGGCTGCTCATAAGCCAGACATCACGCCGATAAAAGCCGAACAACGCCTCGCTTGGTGGAAGGAGCGTAAACATTGGACGATTGAACAGTGGAAAAACGTTGTCTGGATTGATGAATCACGGTGCACAATGTGGCGATCCGATAGCAGGTTATGGGTATGGCGAATGCTCGGTGAACGTCATCTGCCAGAGTGTACAGTGGCAACAGTAAAATTCGAAGACGGTGGTGTTATAGTGTGGTCATGTTTTTCATGGAGGGGGCTTTCTCCCCTTGTTGCTTTGAGTGGCACTATCACAGCACAGGCTTACATTGATGTTTTTAGCACCTTCTTGCTTCCCACTGTTGAAGAGCAATTCGGGGATGGCGATTGCATCTTTCAACACGATCGAGCACCTGTTCATAATGCACGGCCTGTGGAGAAGTGGTTACACGACATACAACATCCCTGCAATGGGCTGGCTGCAGAGTCCTGACCTGCACCGTATAGAGCACCTTTGGAATGTTTTGAAACGCTTCGTGCCAGGCCTCACCGACCGACATCGATACCTCTCCTCAGTGCAGCACTCCGTGAAGGATGGGCTGCCATTCTCCAAGAAACATTCTAGCACCTTATTGAACGTGTGCCTGCGAGTGTGGAAGTTGTCATCAATGCTAAGGGTGGGCCAATGCCATACTGAATTCCAGCATTACCGATGGGGGGCACCACGAACTTGTAAGTCATTTTCAGCCAGGTGTCCGGATACTTTTGATCACATAGTGTATGATTCGACGATGACATTTCCGTCGTCAGCGAACGTGAAGAAGAATTATACAGGACCTGTCGAATGGAATGTACAATCTACCGAGTACAAAATATGAATTGAGAACAAACCGAAAAAGACAAAAGTAACGAGAAGTAGCAGAAGTGAGAAAATGAGAAGCTCATCATCAAAATTGGTGATTATGAAGTACATGAAGTTGAGTCTGTTACCTCAGAAGCAAAATAACCCACGACAGACGAAGCAGGGAGGACATAAAAAGCAGACGAGCACAGGCAAAGGGGTCATTTCTGGCCAAGAGAAGTTCACTCTTATCAAACATAGTGCCTAATTGAGGAAATTCATAGTGCTTAATTGAGGAAGAAATTTCCGAAAATGTGAGTTTGTAGCAAAGCATTGTTTGGTAGTGAATCATCGACAGTGGGAAAACTGGAACAAAGGAAAATCGATGCGTTTGAGAAGTAGGGCTACAAAAGAATGTTGAAAATCAGGTGGACTGGTACGATAAGGAATGAGCACGTTCTCCGCTTAGTCAGCAAAGAAAGGAACATGTGGAAAACACTGACGAGAAGATGGGACAGGATGGTAGGACATGTGTTAAGACGTCAGTGAAATAATAAGCTACACGGTACTGGAGAGAACTGGAGAAGGTAAAAACTGTAGTGGGAGACAGAGATCGAAGAACGTGCAACAAATAACTGAGGACGTAGATTGCGAGGGCTACACTGAGATGAAGATTTTAGAGCAGGAGAGGAATTCATGGCGGACAGCACAAAAGAATAAAAATAAAAAACCTTAAAAAACGACCAGGGAATCATAAGGCTCATTCTTTGAACCTATTAATCGCATTAGCGAGTGTGGTTGCTTTGAGATGAGCAGTGCTCGACACATGACGAGGTTGTCACCTTGAGCCTTTGAACTATTTTCAGTGAGCTATATAAAATGTCTGATTTTTGCGGCAGGCTTAACGAGATTCAGATATTAATAAATAGTGACTAGAAATGCGTATCGCCAAAGTTAGAGATATATGACAAATATTGCTCAAATATCTTACCTATGAGTCCACAAAAGGATATGTTGAAAGTCTTGAAATTTATAACGCAACAGGTTATGTACTCGACAGTCTAAGGTGTCGGTGCAAGAAAGTTCAGTTTAGTATTCATTACACTGACCACCTTACCTGTTGTGTTTCGAATATACGTTTTCGTCGGTGTTGTGACTTAGCAGATGATTTTTCTCTGCTTTTTCTGTATGCGGTGTAAATCTTGGATACGGTGCCCCTTCGAACACTAAACACATCGGCTGCCTAGGTTTACGGAAGTACGCATCACACTAGCAGTAACAACTTTCCCTTGCGCGAATTCGCTTAGCTCCGACATAATGCACTCACCGCTAAACAGGACACAGTTCTGACCACGAGTGAAACTTCCAACATGCTCACGAAATTGCGAAGTTGCCGCTGGTGTACAAATACATCAGCGCAACCTGCAGGCTTGCCTAGCATTTTCGTTTATCCCGATGCCTGGTTTTCTCGTGGTATTTCCATAGTTTTGCCCAGTTCCTGTAAATATTCATTACAAACAGTCTTAGCGAATTTTTTTTGTGGAAGGGGATTCATATATCTTACGACACCTCACTCCTTGGATCCGATGCTGGAATGACTTTTTTGCACTCCTCGTTATTAGTCATACGACGTAAGAGATTGCGAAGACCGAAAAGCTTCAGAAAGGAAGGGAAGGCAGGTTAGACTTGAACATATCGTCAACGAAGAGGTCATGATAGACTGAATGAACGTGTAAACTATAACAAAGTGTCTTTCAGGGTATGATTAACATTGACACAGTAGTTTCAGGGTTAGGATTCCTTACCTGAAATTGAGACAGTCGTCTTTCACCGACATCCCTCAAAGTTCACAACATCATCACAGAAACCCCCTTTCAAAATCACTACTCATATTAAAGGCTGGGCTGGAAAACACTCCTCTACGATTGCTCGCCCCTACAGAGCCCAAAGTTGCTGTAGATGATTGAACGGGAACACAACATCAGGTTCGAAATACACTCTAAGAAAACAAAAAGACGCACCATGAAGGAATTATCCGAATGGGACGGAAATCGGTAGATACGATCTACATGCACACACAAATGATTACAATTCACAAAAGTTGGACGATTTATTCGAGAGAAAAAGTTTCGCAATTTTAGCAAGTCAGTCATGCGTTGGTACACCTCTGGCCCTTAAGCAAGCAGTTATTAAAGGAGTGGATGAGTTGTTGGATGTTCTCAATTGGGGAGAGATCCTGCGACTTTGACGCACGAGGTAGCGTTTGGCAAGGACAAAGACAATCGGGAGAAACTCTTGCCGCGTGCGAGCGGGCATTATCTTGCTGAAATGAAAGCCTAGGTTAGCTTGCCATGAAGGGCAACAAAATGAGGCGTAGAATATCGTCGTTTTACCGCTGTGCTGTAGGGGTGTCGCAGATGACAGCCAATGGGGTCCTGCTATGAAATGAAATGCTAGCCCGGGCCATCACTCCTGGTTGTCTGCCCGTACGGCGGGCGACAGTCAAGCTGGTGTTGCGCTGCTGTCCAGAGCGTCTACAGACACGCCTCGGCTGGTCATGAGGTCTCAGTCCGGTGTGGGACTACGTAATGAGTCTTGCACCGCAAGGGAGCAAGGGAGAGGACGTTAGGTGGCCAGTATTCTCTTTCTACAACACAAATGGACACGTGATTAATACGGTTCTTTATTTGCATGAACTGGAGGCTTTATTTATCTTGAATAGAGTCCATGTGTTGTGGTACAAGCTCATCAGTAATAGTGCTCTTCTTGGAAACTGATATAATGTCAGTCCCGGTAACAATGCTATTACAAACTTTAGTTTCTCACTGATAGTCCTGCTATAGTCAGTAATCTGGCCGCTATGTACTGTCATAGCCTGTGATGAACTAAACCTGCTCTGCGAGTAAACTGACAGACACCAAACTGGATGAGTGAGTGTGGCCCTCCGGTCGGCAGTGGCGTCCTAGATACTTGCTGTAGAGAGGACGTTGGTGGCTTGTTGCTTGTGGGTGTGTCTCTGGCCTCTCTCGTGATAGGCGCTTGGTACAGAGCGTACTAATCGATCTTTGTGCTTCATCTTTGCCTACCGGTGTGCTGCCGACAGCTTAAGCCAGCACACAGCACTGAAGGCAATTGTACCCCAGCCAGATATCAGGAAGAAGACGTGCTTGGAGACACCTCAGACAGCAGTGGGGTGACGACCTGAGTATCGCCCGCCATACGGCCCGACAACTAGGAGTGATCCTCTGGGCCGGCCGAAGTGGCCGTGCGGTTAAAGGCGCTGCAGTCTGGAACCGCAAGACCGCTACGGTCGCAGGTTCGAATCCTGCCTCGGGCATGGATGTTTGTGACGTCCTTAGGTTAGTTAGGTTTAACTAGTTCTACGTTCTAGGGGACTAATGACCTCAGCAGTTGAGTCCCATAGTGCTCAGAGCCATTTTTTGATCCTCTGGGATGTATTTCTTTTCATAGCAGGAGCCGTTTAGTTGTCATAAGCGACACCCTGACAGCAGAGTGGTATGTCGACGACGTGCCATGGCAAGCTATCCTGTGTTTACATTCCAGCAAGACAATGCCCGCCTGTACATAGCACTTGTTGTTCGCACTTGCCAAGTCCTACCTTTGTGGGCAATGTGGACGATCTCTGCCCAGTCGAGAGCGTTTCGAGCATCGTGGGTGAGATGCTTCCACCAGTTCGGAATTTTGACGATCTAACACCCCGATTGCACATAATTTGGGGCGATACCCCTGAGGAGGACACCCAGCAACTGTATCAGTTAATGCCAAGGTGGATGCCTGCTTGCATAAGTGCCAGTGCATTATTGACTTGCTTATTTTGTGAAACTCTTTCTCTCGGATCAGTCACGCAGTTTTTCTGAGAATGTACTTTGTTTTCTGTACATGTACATCACATCTATCCGGATGATTCCTCGGTGGTGCGTCGTTTATTGTGTTAGAGTGCACCACTTCGTATGGTGGGGAACCATCCAGGCCGGAAGCGGTGGCCAGCCTGTTTCTTCGGCGCGCAGGCGGTGCCCGCAGGTGTGGGCCGCCCCGCGCTGCGCTATCGATTGGCGGCCGCCGGCCGGCTTCATTACGGTGTTTGTCCACTGCGGCGCGGCGTCCCCCGGGCGGCTGCACGCCTTGACTTACGGCCGCCGGCCGCGCTGATGGCCGGCCAATACAGCAGACGACCCTCGCGCAGTCGTTCCGGGAGCGCGATTTGTACGATAGAGTCGGCAGGGATGTAAACATTCCTCCGGCCGCAGTCCGCCGCCCTCGTCCTTGGCCGTCGCTCGGAGGCTTCTCAGGAGCCTCGGCCGCACTGGGTAGCCGCGCGGTCTTAGGCGCCTTACCACGGTTCGCGCAGCTACCCCCGTCAGAGGGTCGAGTCCTCCCGCGGGCATGGGTGTGTGTGTTGTCCTTAACGTAAGTTAGTTTAAGTTGCATTAAGTAGAGTGTAAGCCTAGGGACCGATGATCTTAGCAGTTTGGTCCCATAGGAACTAACCACAAATTTCAAATTTCAGGAACCTCGCAGTCTTCAACATGTGTCCGGTCACCGTGCCAGGAATGTCCCACGCGGTCTCTCCGCCAGTATACCTCTGTGGCGGTATTTCTCGGTTGCTATTAGCGAACGTTTATGAGCTCAGCATTCAGACCAATGTCCAACATCTTAGGATTACGGAAAATGCTCAGTCATAGTTAACGTCGTGTCTGTAAGGTAAGAAGCAGAAGCCTGTCGTCCAGTGACAACAAACAGCGAAGAAAATAAAAAACAAAATTCCGTCTGCACTAGTATTACCTCATATTCACAACACCCAAAAACAGACACACGTGCTGTCTTCCATTCAATGTTGCATCGTCCTGCATCCGTACCAATGTCAAAACAGAATTAGACATAGTTAAATGTATTTCATCTACCAATGACTATATCCCTGACTTTATTGACGACATTCTACATAACAAACAAAGAAGGAAAATGATGTCAAATCAAACATCTTTCAGCTGTCTAGTTTCCAAACTTACTTTATTTGGCTATCAGTTTCGGCGATATAATACGCCATCTTCAGGCCCCTGACCGACGTCTAGGAAGATTCCACATCAGTTCTGGTCAAAATAGGCGCCAACAGTACTGGTGTTAGTAAATTTCTGCTTGCTGTAGCGAACAGTTCAACCATCACGTGCCGCCCAACTGATGGTTTAAGTCATCGCTACAGCAAGCAGAAATCTACTAATACCAGTACTGCTGGCCCCTGTTTTGACCAGAACCGAAATGGAATCTAGACGGCTTGGAAACTAAGTTTGGAAACTAGACGGCTGAAATATGTTTGACATCCTGTATCGATCAGCCGAGTCCCGCAATCATCAAAAATGGTTCAAATGGGTCTGAGCACTATGGGACTTAACTTTTGAGGTCACCAGTCCCCTAGAACTTAGAACTACTTAAACCTAAATAACCTAAGGACATCACACGCATCCATACCCGAGGCAGGATTCGAACCTGTGACCGTATCGGTCGCGCGGTTCCAGACTGCAGCGCCTAGCGCAATCATCACTGAAAAGACGGACGTACAGAGAAAAGAAGAAAAATGTTGTCTTACGTGTATGCCCTTTCTCCAGCAACTCTCATATTTGAAACCAACAGTTGTACTATCCAATATTTACGAAAACTATCCGAAAAATCAGCCAAAACTCTCAAAGCCGCAATTACAAAACTTCTTTTTATGTAAGAGGCACTACGGTTCATATCTTACTCAATAGCAAGGAAAAAAAACCGATTTATTAAATAGCAGTCTTGTGTATAAAATCACTTGCAATGACTGCAACAAATTTTGTATTGGTCATACAGACAGGGCTAGACCAACTACGTTCATTAAATACAAATACAGCTGGAGATTACAAAAATCAGACTCCACTTTTGCAGAACGTGTGCTGAAGGAAGGACACAGATACCAAGTCCCCACAGAAGATCTACAAATAGCCAACAAAGGGAGAAAGCTGACCCTGTTATAAGCACCTGAGGTAAACAAACATTTAGCTCGAAATCCTATGGTGGTTCTAAGAGATAAATTACAGCTGTGCACATCGCCACTTTTAAGCTTCACATGATGGAATCAACCAGCCACATACCCATAGACTGCCACAACTACACGTACTGCTACATAAAATTTTAAAAAATGCAATAGAACGTATTCCTTACCTTGCTTACCACACATACTTCAGCATTATAACAATATAAATTGAAATATTGTAATACTGTGTATTTTAATCATGTACTGCGCTTAATATTGTCCTTCGTGTAAACTGTAATTTTCAAACTACGAGGGTCGCTCAATAAGTGACTCTCCACATTTTTTTTAAAAAAGCCGTTAATATACATAGACAAACGTAGTTGTTGGTGCTTCACATTTGATGTTTGTTCTGTGTGCCGATAAAGTTTCGAACCATTCCGGAAGAAGGCAGAGCCGTATTACAGCGTAAAAGTGATGTCTGCATACGACTCATGTTACAAGCAGGGAGCTGTTATTGAATTTTTATGTGCAGAAAAAGAAACCGTGGTGAACATCCATAAACGTTTGTGTGCAGTGTATGGTGATGCTGCAGTTGATAGAAGTACAGTTGGGCGATGGGTAAAGAAAGTTACGGCCTCAGGAAATGCAGAAACAGAGCTCCATGATCAGCCACGCTCGGGACGTCCTGTCACAGCCACTGCTGAATCGTGCGTATGCCATTATTTCGTGCCGACCAGCGCATCACAACTCAACAATTGGCTCTACAGCTGTCAGTAACCATTGGAAGTGCGTCTGCCATGATCGAGACTCTCGGATATTCATAGAGGTGCTCACGATGGGTTCCACGAATGCTCACAGCGGACCACAAGATTCAAAGAAAGGCTATTTCATCTAAATTGTTGGAGCGTTTTGAGACCGACGAAGAGGCCTTTCTGTCACGGATCGTTACGCCGGAAACAAAAAGGTAGTCTATGGAGTGGCATCATCCTCATCCACCACAAAAGAAGAAATTTAAGACAACCCCCTCTGCCGGAAACGTATGGTGACAGTCTTCCGGGATTGTGATGGTGTCATTCTCGTGGATGTGATGCCAACAGGGTCAACCATCAATTCAGTGGCATGCATGAAGACCCTGAATAAACTAAAGAACCGTTTCCGACATGTTCAATCAGACAAGAATCCAGCAGAAATACTGCTCCAACACGATAATGCACGCCCACACACAAGTCTGAGAAGCCGAGAACACATCGCCAAATTGAGTTGGACATCGTTGCCTCATCTACACTACATTCCAGACCTGGCACCCTCGTCCTTCATCTCTCTGGGCCGCTTAAAGATTTTCTATGGGGAAGACACTTTGAAGATGGCGAGTGTGTCAGTCATGCCGTGAAATCATGGCTACGCCTACCGGATAAAGGTTTTTACCAGCAGGGAATACATGCTCTTCCACATAGAAAGTGATGGAGACTACGTAGAAAAATAGGACATGGACAAGACATGTTGATATATATTGTCACCAAATTCTGACTCTTAACAATAAATATGTTTTGAGAAAAATATGTGGGACATTACTTTTGAACGACCCTTGTAAATCACGTTTGTTACACAGCATAAGTGACTAGTGCTCAGTTACACAGTTACCAACCAGTGTCACGACCTCACAACTATATAACCTGTAATACTGTAATGTTGTGTAGTTTAATTATTTATTGCAATTCACATTGTCCATTGTAAAAAGTACAAATTACAATGGTAAAAGACATGTTTGGTGCACAACGTAAATGAAGAGTACTCAGTTTGATAGTTTCTCAACGGTGGGACGACCTCACGAACTTTCACATTGTAACCAATGACCTGCAATGCAGTAATGATGTGCAGTTTAATTATTTATTGCATTTAATATTGCCAATGCGTAAGTTGTAATTTACAACTTTAAAAAGAGGTTTCGTGCACAGCATTCTGTGCAAGTGGATTGTATCTTTACTTACAATGTTTGGTTGCCTAAGAACCGCTGTCCCTTGCGGACACTAGCCAGTTGTTTCCTGAAGATGGCCCAAAAAGCCGAAAATTAGTTAGAGATAATTAAAAACTAGTAGAGAAAAAACAGTTTACTCTTATTCAACTTTAAGTTATTAAATGAATTTATTCGCAACTGCGGTTTCAATCTATTACGCCGTTTTCAAGCCACAGCTCTTCCTACATCAATATGAAGTGCGTCAGTGCATAATCATGACGCAAACAGAAAATAATTGAAACTTGGAGCAATCCGAATCTGATGTCATGTAAAATAAGGGTCGCCACTGGGTTCTTTTTTTGATTCATACAAATGCTCTGCCACTACATATGACGTACAGTTAAAAAAACTATCTTTGCATGTGACACAGGTGTTATAGTGGCAGACGTGCAGTGTAATACAAGTGATGTAGCTAATAGGGTAATCGGTGACGCTCCAGCGTAACGCAATGAATGCAATACTTGGCACAGGACCCTTGCAACAGCGAAATTTTGCTGTGCAGACTGAAGTCAACCATTTTAATTTCTTTGTATTTATGAGCGATGCGCGAAGCATATAACTTACGCTGCCATACGTTAGCGAAAGATCTTACAGAGAATCTTAGAAACGAAACTTCCCGGCGGATTAAAACTGCGTGCCGGAACGAGACTGGAACTCGGGACCTTTGCCTTTCGCGGGCAAATTCTCTACGTTCTAAGCTACCCATGCAAGACTCACGACCCATCCTCACGCCTCCAGTTCCGCCAGTACCTCGTCTCCTAACTTCCAGACTTCACAGAAGCTCTGCTGCAGACCTTGCAGAACTAGCACTCCTGGAAGAAGGGATACTGAGTCGTAGCTCAGATACTAGAGCATTTGCCTGCGAAAGGCAAAGGTCCCGAGTTCGAGTGTCGGTCCGCCATACGGCTTTAATCTGCCAGGAAGTTTCATATCGACACACACTCCCCTGCAGAGTGAAAATTTCATTATGTAAATATTAGAAAAATTTTGGTCCTATGTGAAATTGCCGAGCTCGTCGAAGGCTCACGCTGAGTCACTCATAGAGCAGTCTGCTGTGGCAGTAAAAGACGGCATCATACATGACAGCACCGGTTAGCGTTTCCCCTGGGCAGACTTGGATCTTCATCAGGGATGCCCGAACTGTCTTTCATCCATCCTTCAAATCCCTCCCCCCCCCCCCACCCACCTCCCCCCACGTATCCACTAGCCAGATCCACCACAACGAAGGAAACTGGCTCCGGAAAACTACCTCTTTGTGGGGGAACGGATTTTCAATTCCAGGACGTTGAGGAGGAGGAGCAGACAATGAACTTCATCGACCGTAGGTCTCCATACCTCACACCTTGTGACTTTTATCTGTGGGGTTACGCAAAGAGAAAGCATTTTTATCTCCCCCCTATGCCCGACACTCTTGAAAGTCTGCGACATCGCATTACTGAGGCAGTGAATTCAATAACGAGGGACCAGCTGTTTCGTGTGTGGCAGGAAATGAGTCACCGTTCTGATATTTGTCGTTTAACACATGGTACTCGCATTGAATGCATAAATATTTGATCTTTCCTCTGTCTGGGAACGTTGTTGTCTTTGTACACTAAAGCACCAAAGAAACTGGTATAGGCATGCCTATTCAAATATGCAGGTATGTAAACAGGCACAATACGGCGCTGCTGTCAGCACTACCTATATAAGACAACAAGAGTCTGCCAGAGTTGTTAGATCAGCTACAGCTGCTACAATGGCAGGTTATCAAGATTTAAGTGAGTTTGAACATGGTGTTATAGTCGGCGCATGAGTGATGGGACAGAGCATCTCCGAGGAAGCTATGAAATGGGGATGTTCCCCAAGGCCATTTCGGTAGTGTACAGTCAATATCGGGAATCCGGTAAAACATCAAATCTCCGACTTCGCTGCGGCCGGAAAAGATCCTGCAAGAACGAGACTAACGACTTCTGAAGAGAGTCATTCACCGTTACAGAAGTGCAACCCTTCCGCAAATTGTTGCAGATTTCAGGGCTGGGCCGTCAACATGTGTCAGCCTGCGAACCATTCAACGGAACATAATCGATGTTGGCTTTCAGAGCCGGATACCCACTAGTGTACCCTTGATGACTGCACGACACAAAACGTTACGCCTCGCTCGGGCCCCGTCAACACCGACTTTGGACTGCTGATGACTGGAAACATGTTGGCTGGTCGGACGAGTCTCGTTTCAAAGTGTATCGAGCGGTTGGACGTGTACGGGCGCGGAGACAACCTCATGAATCCATGGTCCCTGCATGTCAGCGGGGGACTGTCCAAGCTGTGGCAAGCAGTTGGAATGATATGGGACCTCTGATACGTCTAGATACGACTCTGAAAGGCGACACGTACGTAACCATCCTGTCTGCTAACCTGCATCCATTCATGTCCATTGTGCATTCCAACTGACTTCGGCAATTCCAACAGAACAATGCGATATCTCACACGTCCGTAATTGCTACAAAGTGGCTCCAGGAACACTCTTTTGAGTTTAAACACTTCAGCTGGCCACCAAACTCCCCTGACATTATTAAGCATATCTGAGATGGCTTGCAACGTGCTGTTCAGTAGAGATGTCCACGCCCTCGTACTGTTACGTGTTTATGGTCAGCCCTGCTGGATTCGTGCTCTCAGTTTCCTCCATCACTACTTCAGACATTAGTCATATTGTGACACTTCCGCGTTGTCGAGGGGACCCTACACGATATTAAGCAGGTGTACCAGTTTCTTTGGGTCTTGAGTGTATCTTTTGTAGTTTGGAAGTAATAAATGTTTGAAATCTGTTCCTTTTTTTGAACAGCCCTGTAGTTTGTCCAGTAAAGTTGCTTGTAAGCATCATCACCGACCTTATTGAGCCGTGTCGCGAGTAGATAGGTCGCGTTCGCCTGGCGAGTGGCCATTTATTTGGCCAGTGGAGGTGCACGCGACGTCAACTGGGCTCTGGTGAATTCTCTCTCTCGAAGTCGAACCGGCAAGTAGTGTGATGGTGGTAGCAGGATGAAGCAGCTCGGTGTGTCCTGTGTCTGATACGTCGCGCGGGGTCGTTTTGGCAGTTCTAGGATTCCTGAGGTCATGCTGTGCCGTCTGTCGGGCATGTGGGACGCTGGAGGGCAGCGAGTTAAACGATCAGTTCGGCTCGGCCACGGGGAGCTGGGAGACGGCCACTGCGGCCTGAGGGGCGCATCCTGCAGCGGGTCTCCAGTTCCAGGGGCTCCAGCTTCTGACTTCTTGAGGAGGGGAAGCAGTCTCCTGACGAGTCTACATTAAAGACGCCGGCTGAGCAGGTTTCAGAATGCTTTACTGGAATTCTGCTGTCCTGCGGTGGCTTTCCTGGTGCAGGTCGCACGTCGTGCAATTCCGACTGTGCTCTCCACGCTGTGTGTTTGGCTAGAGAGTGCTTGATATTTTATCGCGCTTTGCCGACTGAACTGTTGCTGCACCAGACTGTCACTACTATTACCATCGTCTCCTATCGTCTCGTTTTGTCTAAGCTCAGTCATTCACGAACAACGTCCTTCTGGTGTGTTTAGTGTTGTTTATTTAATGACTTCGCTTTGAAACATGTACTTATTAATGTACACTCCTGGAAATTGAAATAAGAACACCGTGAATTCATTGTCCCAGGAAGGGGAAACTTTATTGACACATTCCTGGGGTCAGATACACCACATGATCACACTGACAGAACCACAGGCACATAGACACAGGCAACAGAGCATGCACAATGTCGGCACTAGTACAGTGTATATCCACCTTTCGCAGCAATGCAGGCTGCTATTCTCCCATGGAGACGATCGTAGAGATGCTGGATGTAGTCCTGTGGAACGGCTTGCCATGCCATTTCCACCTGGCGCCTCAGTTGGACCAGCGTTCGTGCTGGACGTGCAGACCGCGTGAGACGACGCTTCATCCAGTCCCAAACATGCTCAATGGGGGACAGATCCGGAGATCTTGCTGGCCAGGGTAGTTGACTTACACCTTCTAGAGCACGTTGGGTGGCACGGGATACGTGCGGACGTGCATTGTCCTGTTGGAACAGCAAGTTCCCTTGCCGGTCTAGGAATGGTAGAACGATGGGTTCGATGACGGTTTGGATGTACCGTGCACTATTCAGTGTCCCCTCGACGATCACCAGTGGTGTACGGCCAGTGTAGGAGATCGCTCCCCACACCATGATGCCGGGTGTTGGCCCTGTGTGCCTCGGTCGTATGCAGTCCTGATTGTGGCGCTCACCTGCACGGCGCCAAACACGCATACGACCATCATTGGCACCAAGGCAGAAGCGACTCTTATCGCTGAAGACGACACGTCTCCATTCGTCCCTCCATTCACGCCTGTCGCGACACCACTGGAGGCGGGCTGCACGATGTTGGGGCGTGAGCGGAAGACGGCCTAACGGTGTGCGCGACCGTAGCCCAGCTTCATGGGGACGGTTGCGAATGGTCCTCGCCGATACCCCAGGAGCAACAGTGTCCCTAATTTGCTGGGAAGTGGCGGTGCGGTCCCCTACGGCACTGCGTAGGATCCTACGGTCTTGGCGTGCATCCGTGCGTCGCTGCGGTCCGGTCCCAGGTCGACGGGCACGTGCACCTTCCGCCGACCACTGGCGACAACATCGATGTACTG
This sequence comes from Schistocerca serialis cubense, assembly GCF_023864345.2. Lineage (NCBI taxonomy): Eukaryota > Metazoa > Arthropoda > Insecta > Orthoptera > Acrididae > Schistocerca > Schistocerca serialis. The sequence goes on along the minus strand of NC_064643.1, from coordinate 119,263,101 downwards.
TGGAGACCTCACGCCCCACGTGTTGAGCAATTCGGCGGTACGTCCACCCGGCCTCCCGCATGCCCACTATACGCCCTCGCTCAAAGTCCGTCAACTGCACATACGGTTCACGTCCACGCTGTCGCGGCATGCTACCAGTGTTAAAGACTGCGATGGAGCTCCGTATGCCACGGCAAACTGGCTGACACTGACGGCGGCGGTGCACAAATGCTGCGCAGCTAGCGCCATTCGACGGCCAACACCGCGGTTCCTGGTGTGTCCGCTGTGCCGTGCGTGTGATCATTGCTTGTACAGCCCTCTCGCAGTGTCCGGAGCAAGTATGGTGGGTCTGACACACCGGTGTCAATGTGTTCTTTTTTCCATTTCCAGGAGTGTATTTGGAACAATATTATGAAAAGGGCAATTGCTACTCAACACATAGGAATGGTGTTGAGTCGCAGATAGGCACAACGAAAAGACTGTTGGAAAGTGAGCTTTCGGCCACAAGGCAATACTCTCACATACACACACTCACACAAACGCAACTCACACACACTCACACAGTTGGCTTGCGTGTTTTCGACAAAGGCCTTGTGGCCGAAAGCTCACTTTCTGACAGTCTTTTGGTTCTGGATATTTGTGACTCAGCATTTCCACTATGTGGTGAGAGGCAATAATCATTCTCATGATATTGTTACATTCCATCCTGAATTATGTTTTAGTAGCATATTTGGCGCTTTATAGATTTAATGAGTGTTATCGACGGCGTTTGGGCCTATTTGATTGTGACCACATTCACTCACAGTATTTACTGAGTAATTATTATCTGCCTCTGTTTGTCACTGTTATTTGGTATACAGACTGTTCCCGTTGCTTGAATTGTCATAGGGAGAGATAGATTCCTTTACCTAAACTGCGGGGATCTGGACCTGACATATCGCTGTTGCTTGATTATGTGTACCTTTTCTTATCTTTTTAAAATTGTATTTTATTCGTGTTTTAGAGGCAACTAATCTGACTTGCTCCAGCGGGCTATTGTGAGGCGTCCCACTTCACGGTGCCGTCGTGGCTGATGATGGATAAGCACGGCCACTTTCGGAGTTGCTCTGGGTGTTTAATGGCCGAATTTACGTCATTTACTAATTTTTGAAATTTGAATTCAAGGTATTTGTTATTAATACAGACATGATTATATGCATTTGTATGTTGCATATGCATTTGCGTATTTGGCTTCTTTTCACCGGTTATTGCATATTTTAACTTATTTATTCAATCCCGAGGCTAGGGCACTCCGTCGGGCAGACCGTTCGCCGGGTGTCGGTCTTTCAATTTGACGCTACTTCGGCGACTTGCAGTCAATGAGGATGATAAGATGATGATGAGGACAGCACAACGCCTAGTCCCTGGGCGGAGAAAATTCCTCGACCCAGCCGGGAATCGAACCCGGGCCCAGAGGACTGACAATCCGTTACGCTGACATTTCAGCTACGGGGAGCAGACGTATTTTAACTAAAAACTAGTGACGCTGCATATTTTTGCTCTATGTTTACAATAATTTAAAGATTTAGACGGGCGGTCTCTAGCTCGATCAAGTTTTCATATCTCACAGATTGACCACGACCTAGAACTGCTTGCAGTCGCGAATCGAGAGGCCACTGCCTAGCGAAATCATTGCAGAAGAGGAACAGGAACAGCCAGTCAATGCTCCTGCGCCCGTGCCCCCGGTTAATCCCCTCCGCTGTCGTACCATACGGGTCGGTAACAAATAAATTAAACTACGCAAGCCGGCCTTTGTGGCTTGCTACGGTCGCAGATTCGAATCCTGCCTCAGGCATTGATGTGTGTGATGTCCTTAGGTTAGTTAGGTTTAAGTAGTTCTAAGATCTAGGGGACTGATGACTTTCAGATGTGAAGACCCATAGTGCTCAGAACCATTTGAACCATTTGAAACTGCGCAAGCTTTTAGTCGCACGTCCATTGTTTCAGTTTAGCTTTCTATTTACTTGTACACAGTTGAACGTGTTTACGACGTGTAGTGTGTAGCGTGTTGTGCACCATGCAGCCAGAAAAAAGAAATATCGTTTCGTGGATAGCTGACCATCCTGGAACATTTGCGTATGACGGTGTTTTATGTTGTCGAGTTTGCGAGAGAAATTTTTCGTGCAAAAAAAAAAAAGTTTCAAATAGACCAGAATGTCAAGGCAAGACTTCTTACCGCAGGAACGCAGGAGGACCACGACAACAACTTTTGACCACAGCAAGTAGCAGTAGCAGGGATTTGTCCAAAAGTAACCAAAAAATCGGTTTAACATGGATCTATGTGAAGCATTCATTGCAAGCAATATTCCCCTTCACAAACTTACAAACCCTATCCTCAAAGGCTTCCTGCGCAAATGTTGCTTAAATCAAAGTATACCAGATGAATCAAAACTGCGCGAAAATTACATACCGACAATTTACGTAAATATTCTGGAAGAAATACGCAGTGAACTCAAGGACAGCATTATCTGGATTTCAGCTGACGAAACTACAGACACATCGTTGGGGTACGTGGGTCTAAGCTGTGTTGTTTTTCAATGAACATTTCGAGGCCATTAGAGGGCTAGTAAACGACTTCGACAGTGAAGAGGCTTTGGTAGTTTGCCAGTGCAAGGAAGCTTATAATGATTCCTGTATTAAAATAGTCGTTGTTGTGATTAGCATTAATTTTTTTCCATATAACTGCAAGTATTAAAAAGCTTGAAACTCAAGTCTTGGCGTTGAGTGAATCTATTCACTTAATGAATAAAATTATTCTAGTGACCTCCTCACTGCCAGAAGTATTCCCAAGAAAACTTAAAGAAAAGTTTGAAAACATTTTAAACAATAACCCAGGCTTTGAACACTTGTGCCAGATTGATAGTTTTATTAATGGGGTGGGTGAACTTTTACCAGAAACAATAAGTGCCAACGTAGCACCCAAATTCAAATACTGCCCAGTTACCTCAGTTGATGTAGAACAGTCGTTTTCTGCTTATAAAAATGTTTTCAGTGATCAAAGATACAATCTTATTACCGAACATTTTCAAGAATACTTGACTGTTTATGTTTGCAGCAGTAGAAAAATGTAAAATGAATTGTAAATGAAGCTCTGGTCCAATAGTATTAATTACAAGTTACTACTGTTAAAAAAAATTCATGATTGTACGTTGTTTTTTAAATAAAATATTACAGAGTTTATGCGCGTGCCCCTCTGCTTGCGATATATCTCGAAGTTGTCGATTGTATCGCTGCCACTCACATCGCATCCGCATGTTACCGACAACAGTAGTAAAGAAGGAACAATTCCTGAAACACGATATGCATCCCCATTTTGCAAATTTTTAGAAAATAATCCCAGAAACACCCCCTTCCTAACCTCTACTAGAAAGTATTCAGAAAATGATATCAGCGTTCTAAATGTACCGATTTCTCCCTTGGCCGGCGCTCTTCGTCGTAATCGATATTGACAGGTTCGACTTTGAGATATAATGCACCACGCTTTTCTGTTATTTGATCTTGCATATTTCGACCCTTTTCATGCATTTTAAAGCATTTTTCATGCATATTTTATGGTTTTTATGATGCATATAATGCGGACTCTAAGAATTGAGCCGGCCGAAGTGGCTGTGCGGTTCTAGGCGCTACAGTCTGGAACCGAGCGACCGCTACGGTCGCAGGTTCGAATCCTGCCTCGGGCATGGATTTGTGTGATGTCCTTAGGTTAGTTAGGTTTAATTAGTTCTAAGTTCTAGGCGACGACCTCAGAAGTTAAGTCGCATAGTGCTCAGAGCCATTTGAACCATTTTCTAAGAATTGACTTCTGTTTAATTTTCTTTGCGTCTTCCAAAGTGCAACTAATTTGTTATACAGCCTTTGCTGCTCTGGAAATTTGCCGTTCGGTTTGAATTTAACTGGGTGCTTCTGTAATTTGATGTCTAAAACGAAATCCTATTGCGTGTAATCTTATCTATGTTTGGGTCTTAAGTGAATCTATTTGGAAATAAATGACATTTACTAGTGTTCTTGTGATGAATGATATTCAGTACCCACTCGCCCAGTTCGTCCTTATCCGAACTCAATAGGCGTGCAGTGCCATGAAAACATATGACAAGCTGCCAACTGTTACAGCGTAGGAACCACTGACAGTCTTGTTTCTCATTGACCCTTAACTACAAGTGATATTCTTAGCAAAATACGGAGCGAAAAGCGCTAGTGGAAGAATCAAAACTGCTACAGTCTTCAGGAACTTCTTTCGCGTGCTAGGTGAGTCATTGCTTAGCCAGAGACAGTTTCGCGTGGGCTTCTCCTGAAGATGCTGGTCTGGGGGGGGGGGGGGGGGGGAAACGCCCTGCAGCGCGTTGCCGGAACCGCCAGACCTGAGGCCGTAAATCACGCCGGAAATAAAGGGCGAACGGCTGAAATCGATGCAGCGGAACTTTGCTGATGACGACGCAGAAAGTGCGGTAAGACGCGGCCGCCGCGCCGCCTGCGATTTAAATATTCAGGCCCCCTCCTTCCGTCTCCTGCCCCTCCCCCTCCCTCAGACAACTCCCTGGAACTGGCCTGGAGCGGCAGCCCCGGTCTGGAGGCAGTCTGGAGCCGCAGACTGGTCGCGCCGGAAGGGTCTCTCTGACCGCTACTAGCTGCGCGACTAGGCAGACAGGCTGACAAGGGGAGGCCGCCAATTGTTAAATTCAGATCCGATTCATACTGTGCATAATAAAAGCTCACGGCCAGAGGTGTAATGTGGCAAAGCACCAAGATGCACTTCTCAGCCGTTCTCGAGAAAATCGACAGTTAAAAGAAACCGTTGCCGCGAAATACTGTCTACGATGAGAAACTTTCTACAGCGCAGTGGTGCAGCGGTAAGCGCTCGGGTTCGTAATCCGAAGGTCGCCGGATCGAATCTCGCTCCATGCGACTTTTTTTTTAGTATTTGTTTTTTGTAATTCATATATATATATATATATATATATATATATATATATATATATATATATAATTCCCGGCAATCAGTTGCAACAATTATGCATATAATAAGTTGTTGAAAGTCGTTTGTCGTGGAAAAACTGGCGACTTCAAACATCATTATGTTTTCCGCAAACAAAGTTGTATTTCACAAATGTTATTAATTGTCTTCATAATGTTAACCACGTATAGTTAACGGAAGACGTAGAAACGAATACGTATAGCGTAAGTCAAACGTTCGAATCAGAATAGAGACCCCACGAACAGAAATTTGCTGTGGCAGGTATGAAATATAAACTCCGTTACTCGCTCGTTACACTTGAAGGACAGATGTTGAATGGGCCGAAACGAGCCGCCCCATAACAGCGTAGTTGCCTGCTAACTTCGAAAGAAGGTAGATGCGGTCACTAGCGCAACTTATAACATCGTCGAAAATCAGTGCGGACGTGAAAACTTTGGTACACCCTGTTAAACAAACGGAAAAATGGAGGCGGTCCAATTGGAGAGCGATCCGCCTTCACCAACATGCATAAGCAATTCATTTGTAGTATATATATATATATATATATATATATATATATATATATATATATGAATTACAAAAAACAAATACTAAAAAAAAAAGTTGCATGGCGCGAGATCGATCCGGCGACCTTCGGATTACGAACCCGAGCGCTTACCGCTGCGCCACGGCGCTGTAGAAAATTATTAATCGTAGAGAGTATTTCACCGCAACGGTTTCTTTTAACTGTCGATTTTCTCGACAACGGCTGAGAAGTGCATCTTGGTGCTTTGCCACATTACACCTCTGGCCATGAGCTTTTATTATGCGTAGTATGAATCGAATCTGAATTTCACAATTGGCGGCCTCCCCTTGTGAGACCTAAATCTCCTCCTCTACCGTGTTTTTATTTATTTTTCTTAAACACTGTGGGTCCATCTGAGCCAATATTACGCGAATTTGGAAAGAGGCAATAGGCAAATAATTCACAGAACGCTAACCGCGTCCCTCTTGTAATGTTTAGCTTCGGTGGCGATTGACTTTGAGTTCCCAGCCTCCATCCCAAGTGAGCATGCCGATTTTTTCTCGGCTGACAACAGCTAGAATGGGATCCATCCAGCTCCGTGAGCAAACTGTGTGTGCTGCACATCTCGCAAATGTAGAATGTCTTATGTGTGGCACAATACTCGAACAATCGAAGAGAGTTGCAAGAGACATCAACCACGTACCGCACAAAAATACAAAACGGATCGATTGTCGCCGAATACTGCCTCGAGCATAACAATCAAATGAAACGTGATGATACCAGTTATCGTGGTACAAACGGTGTGATTATGGGACGATGTAATTAAGGGAACTATCGAAAAAATGCCACCTGGTTTCCAGCTTATCGCCAGTCTTTCGTCAGCGTAACTTACCACTTTCCGCCGCTCGCTTACGGAAGCAGCGACTCAATTTCGCCGCGCGGGATTAGCCGAGCGGTCTCAGGCGCTGCAGTCATGGACTGTGCGGCTGGTCCCGGCGGAGGTTCGAGCCCTCCCTCGGGCATGGGTGTGTGTGTTTGTCCTTAGGATAATTTAGGTTAAGTAGTGTGTAAGCTTAGGGACTGATGACCTTAGCAGTTAAGTCCCATAAGATTTCACACACATTTGAACATTTTGACTCAATTTCTTGGGCGTTTACCCTTGCTACTGGGTCCATTTTTCTGCATGTTATTTTGACGACGGACCCAGCCATCTTCTTCAGATGCTGTGAGTTACGTTGTTAGTGTACTCGCTGCCAGGATTACCGAGCAGACCGTGAAGTACTCATGTGTCGCACGGCTATTAAATTTATGAGAAGGTCAGAATCCACTTCATCCTTATTGTCGGTATCACTTAAAAACACTGCCACATTGCCCTTCTTTACAGGCCTAATGATGCCACTGTCACTGGAAACCGTGCTCAAAACTATAAAAACATTCATTCAGACATTCATCTAATTCTTTATTCTCACTAGGAACATCTGAATAATCATCGTCAAAAACCACCTAAAGTATGTCAGAGTCGTTCATTTCATTATGTTTTCTGAATGGGACCATCTCTAAAAGCAGAAAGACCTTCAAGACGAAAACAGTAACCATTTTAACTATCAAAATACAATAAAAATGGTAAATAAGCAAAAACTCAATGAAGGCAATCGAGTTTGAAACATTACCAACTTATGTGAACAACTAAATAGACGAAGTAGTTGAAACATATCACAGTACATTTCATTTAGAGACAACGTGTAGAAAACACGACTTATCTCGAAATCCGTACGTAACGGATGGTACCCGAAACACAAGGAAGCTCATGATCTGTCTGCAATGTGCTGATAGCCGGGGTCGACCTTCGGCACCCAGTTTGTTTTTGGGGGCCCGCTCTGAAATTCCGAGAAACGCATATCCTCTCCGTAATTTTCTAATGTAAGGTGTAAGATGAGCTGCGAGATCTTAATAAATTTTGTGCTGGGTCCCAACCCTTGCTTAAACTAAAACCTCTGTCCCGACTTGTTACGTTTTTCGATATCTTTATTTCGATAGTCTCCTTAATTACATAGTCCCACAATCGTGCCGTCTCGACCACGATATTGGTCTCGTCGTGTTTCAGCAATATATTCGAGGTTGTGCTTGGCAAGTTGCTGAGCTCTCGAAAGCACACACTCAAACTGAGTGACTGCTCCTGTAACTAAGGCATGAAACCCGTTATGCGAAATGGCGTCGACCGGAAAGAGTGGCGATTATTTATTCACGGAATGCATTTTGCACACATAAAAATAAGAAATCAGTAGACTTGAGATAACATGTCGCAGAAGAAGCCGCGTAGCGTAGTCGCCGTAGTGCAGTGGTTTTGCTACTAGATTGTTGCATGGAGGGTCGTGAGTTCAAAACTCACTTAGATGCAACATTTTGAATTCTATATTCGGTTCGAGTAGGTCCTAGAAGTATCCACAAATGGCAGGAACCATTGTACTGGAATGTTCTGTAGCTGTATATATAACGTATGTGTTCTGGCCGGAGGCAGTTCGCTCCACGCTCTTTTATGTGCAAGTGCTGAATAAACTTTCGTTAAGTGAGGTTAGTGTTCGTCATTCATCTACTTCTACCTTTCTCTACGTGACAATATAACAAATAAGCAACACAATGCGGACATAGGTGCCAAAGTACTGGCTGTAGTACTCTATTGAAGGAATATGCTACAAAGACAAAGGCAACTCATACTTGAAAAACAATGTTTTAATTCTTTTGAAACCACTTGAAACAGATCCTAAAAAATAGTGCGTATTTTTTCACAATGTTTAAGGAAGTGTTATCGTGTGCAAATCGTCTTTCGCTACACTGTTTTCTCCCTCTACACCCCATTTTTGTGTATCTGGAAAGGTCTCTGAAAGCCTGCTCCACTATAATGACAACTAATAATAAAATGCACTCAAGTAGTTTCCATCCTGTTATCGAGTTCATACAGTTATATACGCGGGCTGTTCCGGGTGCGAAATGGAAACAACAGCGAAATTCCGATGAAGTTTTCTACAGATGTGTTGGACAGTGTCTCTAGTATGCCCGTATTTTAAGTTCTGAGGGTACAGTGAGCACGTAAACATGCTTAGAACAGTAGTGTCTCCCACCAAGTGCGAGGGCCTGATATGAGATTTCGCCAGATGTCATGCAGCCCACAAAGCATAACTCTCATACGTTTCCTTCTGCATCACAACTGTCGGCCGCACTCTGAAGGGGCAACGAGGATACACCTGCTGCGTTTTCGATGCGAAGTGTTTGATCGCCCACAATAGAGCTCGTAATTGACTCTATCTGAGTTTCATCTCTGCACAAATGAAGAGCTAGCTAAGAAGGCAACGCTCTGGCACAGACGACGAGCTATAGATCAGGGCAAGAAGCAGGAAGTACTGGCGGCTTGCTTCTACGACGAGACGAGGGTACTGGAAAGTTGGTACAACGCTACGACAAATGTCAAAATTGGAGCGTCGACTATGTAGAGAAGTAACTGGAAGGTGTAGCCAACTGTTGCAAATAAGACACTTTCGATTTTTACAGGGGTTTCCATTTTGCGAGCGATCGGACTTTACTTTCCAAATAAACTAAACTCCGTCCGAACAGGCCTTGGAAGGCCCAACGGTATCGGCCGGCCGCCGTGTCATCCTCAGCCCACAGGCGTCACTGGATGCGGATTTGGAGGGATATGTAGTCATCACAGCGCTCTCCCAGCCGTATGTCAGTTTAAGAGACCGGAGCCGCTACTTCTCAATCAAGTAGCTCCTCAGTTTGCCTCACAAGGGCTGAGTTTCTCCGGTTGCTAACAGCGTCCGGCAGACCGGATGGTCACCCATCCAAGTTCTAGCCTGGCCCGACAGCCCTTAACTTCGGTGATCTGACGGGAACCGGCGTTACCACTGCGGCAAGGCCGTTTACTTTCCGAATAGACCTCGTAATTAATCGTTTATGTGCTGTGGATGGCTTTTGTGAAGCCACACCTTTGGTGCCTCGGATAACGTTCAGGTTTCGTCTAACGTTTGTAAACACTCGCACGTGGTTCCAAATTGTACACGAGAGCAACAGTTTCGGTCGCGCTGTGCTCTCAAGGGGTGCGATCACATTCAATGGGGATGCAACCTGACAGCGTCCTTAGATAAGGGTTGAAATGTCCGTGACGTCCTTTATGCCATCCCCTAACCTTTTTGTGTCGACTCTGAAGGCAGTTAGTCTGAAACGCCTTCCTCGGCCACCCATAAGAAATTCGTGTGATTTGAAGTCTGGACGTCACCTTTCTGACGTCCATGGCGGAGGTGTCAAAAGAACGAGCGGAATGTGGGTAAGAGGAAGTGTGAAGGCCTTCCGATCGTGTGACACGTCTATGGTGGCGTTGCTCAGAATTGTGGGGAAGTCTGGTGCGAATGTAACATCATTAACCCAGCTTATACGAGACATGAACTTGTGAGGTCTGGCCTTTTTTCGGATGCGCCGCCACCTTGGTGCTTGAAACGTCATCGAGCTCGAGGGTGGAGTCGGAGAGTGCCGCGTTTTTCATCGTTTGTTCCCTTTTTGTTCAGACTGAAAGATAGTACTCTGTTTCCTATTTAATAAATGCCAAAGAAAAGGTACTACTAATTTTATAATGTTGAAACATGCAAAATTAGGCTAGGGGTGGATAATCGTTACAACCATTGAGAATCTTTTTTTTAATATCTCAGTAGCTCAACCATGACTACTATAGTAACACTAAATAAAAGAGCACCTGTTTATACACTACTGGCCATTAAAATTGCTACACCAAGAAGAAATACAGATGATAAACGGGTATTCTTTGGACAAATACATTATACTACAACTGACATGTGATTACATTTTCACGCAATTGGGTGCATAGATCCTGAGAAATCAGTACCCAGAACAACCACCTCTGGCCGCAATAACGGCCTTGATACGCCCGGGCATTGAGTGAAAAAGAGCCTGGATGGCGTGTACGGGTACAGCTGCCCATGCAGCTTCAACACGATACCACAGTTCATCAAGAGTAATGACTGGCGTATTGTGTTGAGCCAGTTGCTCGGCCACCATTGACCAGACGTTTTCAATTGATGAGAGATCTGGAAAATGTGCTGGCCAGGGCAGCAGTCGAACATTTTCTGTATCCAGAAAGGCCCGTACAGGACCTGCAACATGCGGTCGTGCATTATCCTGCTGAAATGTAGGGTTTCGCAGGAATCAAATGAAGGGTAGAGCCACGGGTCGTAACACATCTGAAATATAATGTCCACTGTTCAAAGTGCCGTCAATGTGAACAAGAGGTGACCTAGACGTGTTACCAATGGCACCCCATACCATCACGCAGGGTGATACGCCAGTATGGCGATGACGAATACACGCTTCGAATGTGCGTTCACCGCGATGTCGCCAAACAAGGATGCGCCCATCATGATGATGTAAACAGAACCTGGATTCATCCGAAAAAGTTACGTTTTGCCATTAGTGCACCCCGGTTCGTCGCTGAGTACACCATCGCAGGCGCTCCTGTCTGTGATGCAGCGTCAAGGGTAACCGCAGCCATGGTCTCAAAAATGGTTCAAATGGCTCTGAGTACTACGGCACTTAACTTCTGAGGTCATCAGTCTCCTAGAACTTAGAACTACTTAAACCTAACTAACCTAAGGACGTCACACATATCCATGCCCGAGGCAGGATTCGAACCTGCGACCGTAGCGGTCGCGCGGTTCCAGACTGTGGCGCCTAGAACCGCTCGGCCACCCTGGGCGGCGCAGCCATGGTCTCCGAGCTGATAGTCCATGCTGTTGCAAACGTCGTTCAATTGTTCGTGCAGATGGTTGTTGTCTTGCAAACGTCACCATCTGTTGACTCAGCGATCGAGGCGTGGCTGCACGATCCGTTACAGCCATGCGGATAAGATGCCTGTCATCTCGACTGCTAGTGATACGAGGCCGTTGGGATCCAGCACGGCGTTCCGTATTACCCTCCTGAACCCACCGATTCCATATTCTGCTAACAGTCTTTGGATGTCGACCAACGCGAGCAGCAATGTCGCGATACGGTAAACCGCAATCGCGATAGGCGGGAATGCGAACTTTATCAAAGTCAGAAACGTGATGGTACGCATTTCTCCTCCTTACACGAGGCATCACAACGTTTCACCAGGCAACGCCGGTCAACTGCTGTTTGTGGGTGAGAAATCGGTAGGAAACTTTCCTCATGTCAGCACGTTGTAGGCGTCACCACCTGCGCTAACCTTGTGTGAATGCTCTGAAAAGCTAATTATTTGCATATCACAGCATCTTCTTCCTGTCGGTTAAATTTCACGTCTGTAGCACGTCATCTTCGTGGTGTAGCAATTTTAACGGTCAGTAGTGTATTAAATTTGGATTTGTCGTGCATTCTGTAAGTATCATTAAAATGGCGGATATGATTTATAACGAGTCATTATGTAGTGATACGAGGCCGTTGGGATCCAGCACGGCGTTCCGTATTACCCTCCTGAACCCACCGATGTTATGTTTAGTTGTTACAATCATTCTTTAATGTATAATATAATATGACAACTGTTTCTTTGGCATTTGTGTTTACTTATTTACAACTTTAGAACACAAGATGACGTGCCCAATAGTCTGAAAGTTGTACTAATATGGATAATCCTTGGTACATTCTGCGTCAGCTCACCGCTTGTCATGTGTACACTGCAATCATTGCTGACCACTTGCTGACCATTACCATAGTTCCAGCCGGCCGGTGTGGCCGAGCGGTTCTAGGCGCTTCAGTCTGGAACCGCGCGATCGCCACGGTCGCAGGTTCGAATCCTGCCTCGGGCATGGATATGTGTGGTGTCGTTAGGTTAGTTAGGTTTAAGTAGTTCCAAGTTCTAGGGGACTGATGACCACAGATGTTGAGTCCCATAGTGCTCAGAGCCCAGCCAACCATAGTTTCAGTCATTTAACGCACACAACGGCGTCATCTTCGCCACATAAATTTGAAGACGAATGATTTGGTTGTGTCTGTTGTTATCGCCAAGTAAAGATATACTTCTTCGGTTTTTGTGCTTTTGCTTTATCTATGTGGTTGTTCTTTCTTTGGTTTGATTATTCTGATTCTATAGCTCAACAGAAAATATGAACCTGAATGCTGTCTGTCTGTCTCAATGTCTCAACGAATTGGAGAGAAAATTAAATCTGAGTAAAGTGCTTCATCATGATGGTGGAGAGTGGTGAAGGGTTTGGGGGTGGGGGGGGGGGGGCAGGGGAAGTTCCACACTATTATGATTGTGGTTACTTCTTTCCTTGATGTACAGGATGTTGAAAGCGGTGTGTTCAAAATTTTGTAGTGTCTAGAAGAGATAAAAAGAAGCACTTTTTCAAGTGGCAAAAATGTAGCATGCGCACCTACTCGCTGTTAGTAGCCCATGAAAAATTTGACACTACTGATGTTTAGCGACGGTGTTTAAATTGTCATGTGACGAATATTGGTTCAGAGATGTTGCTGGAATCTTCATCCGTTTACACTAATGCACAACTAGCATCTCCATTCTTATGATTGTCTGACACGCTGCAAACAATCAGGCGTTTCGCGGTTAATGTTTGGAGCTTCAGTCAAACGGGAAACCAGCACTTCCGGAGTGTTCCTCCTAACACTTCATCTCTCTCCACTAAAACAGAGGTCAAGAAAAGCATGGTGGCTATGATACTCACCCAGGCCTCCAAGTCCGACAATTGGGGAAAACACTGTCTAAACGTTCTCTAACATGAACGGGATAGTGTGGTGGGGTCTGATGTTGCTGGAATCTAATCATTGCGTGGCTGCTCTCGGGACGTTCTCCAGCGTTTCCGGTAGTACTTCATGGAGAAAGATACGGTAATTTCCTCCACCGACAGTTTTAGGCAGAAGATACCGTCAAATCAGATGCTCGTGAACAGTACCAGTCCACAATGATTATGGTGGTACACCTGAGTCGCCTTAGGATCTTCCAACTCCGATACATGAGTGTTCTGGCTGCTGAATATTCCTTCACTTGTGAAGGCGGCTTCGCTAGTAAACCAAACACACGTGCGGATGTCTGGGATTTTTACTCTTTGCTATAGATACCACCGGTAGAATTCCATGCTCTAAGGAAAGTCATCAGCTGATAGAGCTTGTACCTTATGGTATTTGAGTGGATGCTTGCCAGTCTCGTACTGGAAGCTGCCCTCAGTAGCCTTGGGGGTATTTAGTTCATTGTGTGTGGATGGTGTGCAGGCGCTGGGTTTGTCCTCAAGTCGCTGTTAACACACCTGCCTCAAACAGAACAGCTCGCACATTGCGAGGTCTGTCAGTTTCCCTTTCGTGTCGCCTAAACGATACAGTTTCACGAAGACGGCCATCAAGTCTTTGGAATGTGGCATGATTTGGTAAACTCCTCCGTGGAAATCGTTCTGCATACAGGGGCATGACAAGTAACAGGGTTATAGTGTAATCGGCTAGGGTCTATCAAGAACCGAGTACAAAATTTCATGTAAACAACATAAGTCACAAGCAATAGTAATGTAATTTTATATACTTTAAATATTATTTTCTCAAAGTATTTTTTATGGCGTGAGTATTTTGCTCTTAAATCTGTGCGTCTTTTACGCCTTGTGAGTGTAGTCTCATCATAAATATGTTTGGTATGTTAATCATCTGTTCTCGGGTTTTATCTGTGTTAATGGCTGTGTAATCATTTTAGGTAACTCTGTGGATTTTCTGATGAAGAGGCCTATAGTCGGTGTTGAAACCAGTGTAAGTAAAGTCTTTATTACACATATAATGTAATGTAATTGTTTATCCACGGATGTGTAGATGGGTAGAAGTAATAAAAAAATTCACTTCCTAATGGTAAGATGCAATCGTTTTGCAGACCAGATTCCAGTGTCAACGTGTTGCATACGAAGGGGTCCAAACAACTGTGAAAGTTGGCCTTAGAGAAGTCCAGCTTCAAACATGGATTTCTGTTCAGATGAGTATAGGATAATATCAACAACAGCGGAAAATGGTATAACGGGAGTAGGATTCGTTATGAGTAGGAAGATAGGTCAAAGAGTCAGCTACTGTGAACAGTTTAAGGACAGCCTCATCAGAATCGACAACAAACCAGCACCGACAACAACAGTAAAACTACACATGCCGACGTCGCAAGGAGTAAATGAAGACATAGAGAAAGTATAAATAAGAGGATACTGAATAATTCAGTATGTAAAGTAAGATGAAAATCTAACAATCATGAGGTACTGGGATGCGATTGTAGGGAAGGAGTAGAAGAAAGGGTTACAGAAGAGTATGGGTTTGGTAGTATGAACGAGAGAGGATAAAGACTAATTGAGTTATGCAATAAATTTCAGCAATTAATAGCGAATAAGAATCACAAGACGAGGAAACATACTTGGAAAAGGCCGGGAGATACGGGAAGATTCCAGTTGTGTTACATCATGGACAGGCAGAGATTCTGAAATCAGATATTGAATTGTAAGGCGTATCCTGTAGCAGATACAGACTCAGATCACAATTTAGTGATGATGAAGAACAGGTTGAAGTTTAAGAGACTAGTCAGGATGAATTAATACGCAAACAAGTGGGGTACGGAAGAAGTAAGGAATAACGCTTGAAGTTATCTGAAGCCGTAGATACTGCGATAATAAGTAGCTCAGTAGCCATTTCAGTTGAAGAGGATTGGAAATCTCAGACAAGACCAATCACACAACTTCGAAAGAAAAACATAGGTACAACGATGGTAATTGCGAAGAAATCATGGGAAAAGAGCAAATACTTGTTGTTCGACGAAAGAAGGAAGTACAAAAATGTTCAGAGACATTCAGGAAAACAGAAATGCAAGTCACATAGAAATGAATGAAATAGGATGTGCAGCAAAGCCAAGGCGAAATGGCTGCATGAGAAATGCGAAGAAATAGAAAGAGAAATGATTGACAGAAGACTTACTTAGCATATAGAAAAGTACAAAAAAGCATGGGCGGTGGCTCTACGAGTGCAATGGAAATTTCACTGTCAGACGCAGAGCAGAGAGCGGGCGGGTGATAAGGATACACTGAAGGTCTCTATGAGTGGGATGACTTGTCTGGTGACATGATAGATGTATAAAAAGGAGTCGACAGGGAAGAGGCAGAGGATCCACTATTAGAATCAGAAGTTAAGAGACCATTGGAAGAACTAAAATTAAAGAAGGCAGAAGGGTTAGATACCACTGCATCGAAATTTCTAAACTCACTGGAAGAACGGGCATCAAAACGACTGTTCACGTTGGTCTGTAGAATGTATGAGACTGGCGATATACCATCAGACTTTCGGAAAAATATCATCCACACAGTTCTGAAAGCAACAAGAGGCGACAAATGAGAGAATTATGGCACAATCAGATTAACAGCTCATGCACTCAAGTCGCTGACGAAAATAATATACTGAAGAATGGGAAAGAAAATTGAGGATCTGTTCGATGACGATCAGTTTTGTATTAAGATACATAAAGGCACCAGAGAGGCAGTTCTGACGTTGCGGTTGACAATGGAAGCAAGACTGAAGAAGAATCAAGACATGTCCATAGGATTTGTCGATCTCGAAAAGTTATTTGACAATGTAAAATGGTGTAAGATGTCTAAAATTCTAAGAAAAATCGGGTAAGCCGTAGGAAAAGACAGGTAATATACGATATGTACAAGGACCAGGATGGAGTCATAAGGTTGGAAGATCAAGAACGAAGTGCTCGGTTTGAAAAGGGTCTAAGGCAGGGGTGTAGTCTTTAGCCTCTGATGTATAGTTTTAACATCGAAGAAGCAATGACGAAAATAAAAGAAAGTTTCGAGAGTAGGATTAAAATTGAGCGTGGAAAGATATAAATGATGACACTGCTTTTCTCAGTGGAAGAGAAGAAGAATTAAAGGATCTGTTGATTGGAATGAATCGTCTAATGGGAACAGAATATGCATTAAGAGTAAACAGAAGAAAGACGAAAGTAATGTGGAGCAGCAGAAATGAGGACAGCCAGAAACTTAACACCAGAATTGGGGATCACGATGTTGAAGAAGTTAAAGGATTTTCCTACCTAGGTAGCAAAATAACGCATGATGGGCAGAGCACGGAGAACGTAAAAAGCAGACTAGCAGTGGCAAAATGGGCGCTCCTTGCCTTGGTAATTCTACTAGTATCAAACAAAGGCCTTAATTTGAGGAAGATGTTTCTGGGAGCGGACTGTTGAATAACCAAACAAAAGAGAATCGAAGAATTTGAGATGTGGTGCTACAAAAGAATGGTGAAAATTAAAGAGGTTCTTCACAGAATCAGCGGAGAAAGGGATATACAAAAAACTCTAACAAGAAGAAGGAATAGGATGATAAAGAGATCAGGGAATAAGTTCCGTGGCAGTATGGGGAGCTGTAGAGAGTAAAAATTGAAGAGGAAGATAGAGATTGAAATACATCCAGCAAATAATTGAGAACATGGTTTCCAAAGGCTACTATGAGACGAGAAGGTTAGCAAAGGAGAGGAATTCTTAGCGGTCCGCATCAAACAAGTCGGAAGACTAATGTCTCAAAAAAAATGTATGTGTATGTATAACTATTTCTCTGTTGCTTTAACCACAATATCCGATTTTGGCTTCATTTGGCTCACTGCTTATGGGTGTTATAATATTTATCCACTTTAAAGTAGCACCGAAGCAAGCGACCGGATGAGAACCCCTAGTGTGCGCCATTATGAAGCACTCAACTCTGAATTTCATTGGTACAATTTCTTTGAATACAATAGACGGGAGTAAATTTCTGACGTACACTTCTCGAAGAAGGGTGTTCGAACATCGGAGAGCTACCTGCTAGAGTACTTGCAGTCAAAGGAGTTAAAAACCTGTGCAGGTGGCAATGAGCGTCAGAATCTGGGCTGTAGGAAACGACCTCTACAAGAACGACAGAATTTTGAGGAAGAGCTGCCTCCCATACCCGGATGTGTGTCGACAGCTGGTTACTGGTGCGCGGATACGAGGGTTGTATCGACCCATTGTCCAGGCGCCGTGCCCCCGTCAGGCTTGACATGGGGCAGGTAACAGCTCCGTGCCATAGGAACAGCTTTTAAATTTCCCCCTGACATAAGAAACAGATTATTCCATGGGACAATCCATTTTATTTTCGCTTTTCTTTTATAAATGTTGGTGAATGTACACTGCTAGCTATTAAATTGCCACACCACATAGGAGGTATGAAACGGACGTGAAGCCGGAACAGATGTATTACACGTTTGGATATACAGATGATTAGCATTTCAGCACTACCTATCGCCTTCTATATCCATATCCATGTTAATATCACGAATACGAAAGTAACTCTGTTACGCTATCATGACTAAACTCCTGAACGGATTTTGATAAAATTTATGTTGAGATAACTTGAATGCTGAGAAGAAACATAAGCTACTTAAGAAAGTGCGTAACGTAACATATTTATTGATTTCAAATATATATGGAACAATAATTACTCCCTGAGAAAGCTATTTACTTTATGACTTTCGAATTTTCTCGTATTTCCTTCTATCCTGTGAGGGGTTCCTTGAAAAATTAAGCTGATTCTTGTTGTATTGTTTTCTGCGTTTACTTAAACTCATGCACTGACTTTTTTTGGGTTCATAAACAATTTATTTTTATCTGTTATTACTTTTGCGTTGTAATTTAATGTACTGACACTTTCCATGACCTTGGAGATTTGCTCCTCAATATGGTCCTACGGAATTTGACGTATAAATAAATAAATTTGTGAAAATCCTGTAATTGGCTAATATCTTCTACTTAATATGATTCAACGTAATTACTACAATTCTCATTGAGTTCTCAACGTTTTTAATCTATACTAGCATACTAATACCAGTATCTTTAATTGCGGAAGTAGCTCTGTCCCGTTTTCACTACTGTACCGCTGAAACGATTAGGACGATACTTGGTGTGATGCCAGCTTGAACCCTGAGAAAGACCATGGGCTACTTTATAAATTTGTACATTTTTGTGTATTATTAACATTTTTAAATATAGCATACGTGAATGGGATGCTGACGAAGCTGGCGCCATTGTCGGCGACCCTTACTGTTTACAGATTATTCCGTGACAGTGCAAATCCAATGTTACTGTGCTCGTGGTTTGTAATATAGAGTTGTTATGCCACCTGGAATTGCTGGAGAGTTTTGACGTTCTACGAGAGCTCAAGCTACGAAAGTTACTCTAATCCAGCAAACCTCAGAGCAATCTCATGTCCACCGGAACCTGGGTGCGGAATGTTAGGTGGCCTTAAGATCTACTGAGACACTAGAACAGTCTCAAGCCCGTCGCATGTTAGAAGCTGAGCGTCATGCGTCTCTTATAGCTTCCAAGGAGCTTGAGGACTTACAACGACGGCGTAATACACCGAAGAGCCAAAGGAACTGGTAGACCTGCATAGTATCGTCCAGGGCCCCCGCGAGTACACAGAAGTGGCGCAACACGACGTGGGATGGTCTCGACTAATGTATGAAACAGTGATGGAGGAAGCTGACACACTGAATCCAGCAGGGCTGTCTGTAAACCCGTAAGGGTACGAGGGAGTGGAGATCTCTTCCGAACAGCACGTTGCAAGGCATCCCAGGTATGCTCAATAATGTTCACGTCTGGGACGTTTGGTGCCTAGTGGAAGAATTTAAACTCAGAAGAGTGTTTCTGGAGCCGCTCTGTAGCAATTATGGACGCGTGGGGTGTCGCGCTGTCCTGCTGGAATTTCCCAAGTTCGCCGGAATGCACAGTGGACATGGTCAGCCAGGATGCTTTCGTACGTGTCACCTGTCAGAGTCTTATCTAGACGTATCAGGGGTCCCATCTCACTCCAAATGAACACGCCACACACCATTACAGAGCCCCCCCCCCCCTGCTGACATGCATGGTCCATGGATTGATGAGGTTATCTCCATACCCCTATACGTCCATCCGCTCGATACAATTTGAAACGAGACTCGTCCGACCAGGCAACATGTTTGCAGTTATCATTAGTCCAATGTCGGTGTTGATGGGCCCAGGCGAGGCGTAAAACTTTGTGTCGTGCAGTCATCATGGGCACACGAGTGGGTCGTCGGCTCCGAAAGCTCATATCGATGATGTGTCGCTGAATGGTTCACACGCTGACACTTGTTGACGGCCCAGCATTGCAATTTGCATCAATTTGCAGGAGGGTGGCACTTCTGTCACGCTGAACGATTCTCTTCAGTCGTCGTTGGTGCCATTCGTGCAGGATCTTTTTCCGGCGGCAGAGATGTCGGAGATTTGATGTTTTACCAGATTCCTGATATTCACGGTAATGGGAATGAGCGTTTGGCGGCATTGTCCGGGAGGCCCCTTACGGGGCAGGTCCGGCCGTCTTGGTGCAGGTCTTGTTACATTCGACGCCACGTTGGGCGACCTGCACGCCGGATGGGGATGAAATGATGATGAAGACAACACAACACCCAGACCCTGAGCGGCGAAAATCCCCGATCCAGTCGGGAATCGAACCCAGACCCGTACGACGGCAATCCGTGACGCTGACCACTCAGGTATCGGGGCGGACATATTCACGGTGCACTCGTGAAATGGTCGTACGGGAAAATCCCCACTTCATAGCTGCCTCGGAGACGCTGTGTCCCATCGCTAGTGCGCCGGCTATAACACCACGTTCAAACTCACTTAAATCTTGATAACATGCCATTATAACAGCGGTAACCGATCTATCTACTGCGGCAGGCATTTGTTGTCTTACATAGGCGTTGCCGACCGCAGAGCCATATTCTGCCTGTTTATATATCTCTGTATTTGAATACGCATACCTATACCAGATTTTTTTTTTTTTTTTTTTTTTTTTTTTTTTTTTTTTTTTTTTTTTTTTTTTTTGCGCTTCACTGTATAAAAGCTGTACGACACACAGATAGTCGTACCTTGACGTAAGGAACAGTGGAGTCTTTTGGTGAGGCTGCATACTGAGGCTGTTCTACGTGAGCCTCAGTAACCCGTAAAAGATCTACTTCCGCAGGAATGTAGTGAATCGAGGCATTTTTAAATATCTTTAGAAAATATAATGTATGCTTCCAGATTCGACATACAGCAAAATAAGAGAAAAAACATTCATCACGTACCTACATACGGGCACTGCTTGCATCTTTTACATATACATTTCTACATCACTATATACACAGACATCTCGTAAAATTACTAACTTACTTACCCATCATCGTTAATCATAACAAAACTACCCATACGCGAGCGAAGCAGCGTGTAAGAGCTAATTCAGAATACACGAAAAGACTGCGTAGCAGGTTTCTCATTCAGAAATTGCACAAGCGTCTAGAGGCACGTGTACGAATTTGACAGCCAAGGATCTTACCATTTCAAGAATGCAGTTTTCAGATTCTGCTGCTCGAATTAGTCAGGAACCCACAAACGCCGTCAATGGGATCAGAACGGCCGCACTAAGCACGATGCACAATTTCAATGGTCCCACGCGACTAGTGCCCAGGAGGAAAGACAGATTGTTCGCTCGGCTGTGCTGTATCTTTCCGCCATGCCACTTCCACTTACTTTCAGCATCTACTTGTTCGTAGCACGGTAAATAGGCACAGCAACAATAGTACGAACGTTCTTTAGAACATCGGACTGTAAGCACGACGACCTTTGTTAAGGCTTTTTTTGACGTGGCAGCAGAGAGAGGCACACCGGCAATGGTGCGTCCAACAATGCTCAGTATAGAAGGGCCACAACGTCGCCTTTTCAGGCAAATCCTTATTCTGCGTACCACATTACGATGGGCATATCTTTTTGTGCAGACTAATAGTTGAACGAATGTTGTGAGATGGCATTCCTCCTCTTCATACGGCCCCAGCGCCTAATTTGATGGTACAGAGTGCTATTAATTACCCAACACGATTACCTCTGGTCCGCACTGCCTTTATTTTGGGGAGCAGACGTCATAGTTCTGACTTGTTAATTCCTGGGGCTGTTTCCTATTTATGAGGTTTCTGAACAAGATAACGCAGGATTACATGTTTCCTCTGCTGTCCTGACTTCCGTCGATGCAGAGGTTGTTCTCCAGATCCCTCACCCACTGAAAACATCTGGTCATGGATTGCCAAGAAACTGGCACGCCACCATTCATCAGCCACCATGGTTAAGGAACTGCAGCATAGAATTTGGAGGGTTAAAATAGGACGAAGCTATGCAAAAATTTCATTTCAATCATCGACACATTTTCTGCATGAAGCATTAAAAACAGATCAAGACAATAGAATTACTCGTAATCAAGGTTTCCTTAACCATAAGGTTGGTCTGATACTGCATCGTTTTACCTGGAGCTGACTTTTCCTTCCTATGAGTTTGAAACAGACTTACCTATCCTCACCCATTTCGTTGCAGGGGCAGCGAGCAGTGCTGAGAGGGGGCGGAGGGGTGCGCAGTTTAACACAAACGACGGTACAACTTTATTTAACGCGACATTTGGAACTCACTGCCGCAGGCGAAAAAATCCGATAATTTTTCGTCATCCGTATTCTGATGGCTTTCATGCGGTCTACCATTATTTGCTTTCCTATTCGAATATCTCCATCGCAGATCTGCACTTATATCCAAAGTCTTCAGTTAATTGATGCATACATTCCAACAACTTTCTTCCCCTACAAATTTTTCTCGTACAGCGTCCTTGAATATCGAAAAAGCTACTCTCTAATGCTTAAGAGATGTCCCGTCTTTTACTTAGTATTTTCCATATTTTTCATTCCTCATACATTATGTGGAGACCTCCTCACTTTTCACCACTCGTGTTACTTGCCAGCGTCCTTCCGCAACGAACCTCAAAACCTTTATTTATCTTCCTTTCTTGTTTCAGGAAGTGAGCAACTGGGGATCGAAGCAGCATGGAATGACTTACCCTTTATTTGCCACCCAAGCTCACTTCAACTCGGTCCCCAAGCGGTTACAGCCATTTTCGCTGGCACAGATGATAGGACTGTTTACTAAGTTTAGCGCTGTGTATACGCCCAATCCACCTACAGATTTAATCACGTATTCCCCCAACTATACCGTAAGCGCACCATAAGTAAAATGTCTTCATTTGGTGTTGCGTTGTTGCGCTTAGAAAAGATATTGATCTAAGATGTGGAACAATTTTCCACTATGTACCACAAGCACCCTGTTTAGCTCACACGTGCCCGTGTCATACTTCAACTATGCCAGTATAATTTCATATTTCGGAAATAATATTCAAGGACACTTACAGTGGAAAGCAGTATACCGAAGAGCCTATGGAGCGTGCATAATGTTATAGAAACAAAGAAACATGTGAAACAGGAACACGATTAATACAACTTGTTCTGGCGTAACCATAAGCGCCGGAACGAAGATGACGAACGCGAGAGAAGAGAAGGCGGTGAAACGACGTCGGGAAATGGCGCGCTGACTATGACCGCACCACGACAGCAGCGGCCTCTGCAGGAGGAGAACATAAGCGCCGCTCTTGCCAGCCTCGGCTGCTCAGTATTCGTTCAGTATTCGGACAGTACTTGCACGACCTAGCAGAGAGTGCTACGATAGCAGTGACGTGTGATCCATATCAATTGCTTGCATGCATATTGTACATAGCTAAGGACGTTCATTTGCATGTCTCCCTTCGCTTGTGAACACTTGTTGTAAATATAAGTTAAGCACTGTCATTTTTCTTATTTGTAATAAAAACTATTAATGTGATTTTGCTTCAATTGTTGGATAACATTCTGAGAACGCAGCATCCCTTAGGCACCCTGTACGGGACGAGTGGGCAGGAACCCACACAACTTCACAACTTTGGAGCACCATTAACCTGAGAAACACTACAGCTGCTCGACGGATGCACCAAATTTGTGAAATGTTTCCAGGATAGGTGTGTGCCATCCCTCATGCATTACAGCCCTCACTGATGGAGGGGTATGGAAACTGCTGCCAGATTTTCGCCCCGAAAACGTCCACAGTTGCCAGGTAGTCTTTTTGGAACAGTGAGCGAACGAAGGTGGACCCCATACACAATCTCACGGGAATCAGCTGTGCCTATAGCTCAAATACAATGACTGTGAGTGAAACACTGTACGGCGGCGGTCAGTCTTGTCGGCATACAGGTGGAAAGTCTTGAAAAGACTCTTCCGTCTTCAGTACCTACAAAACAGACATCACAGCGAGAACGTGGCGCTCGAGGAAGAGTTACAAGGGCTGGAGGATGGCGCCTACCACTCGACTGACTGAAACGTCAATCACAGAGTTAATTTTATGCAAGAGGAAGTGGTCACTTGCTATCTTGGAAGACCATCGCCAGATAAAAGGTCCAAATAATCTGTTGCTCTTGAGAAAAAACAACAAGGACAGCAGTATGTATTACGCTCGTCCTCGTGCTCTCCTGCTGAAATAAGCACGTCCATTTGTTACAGATGATATACGGTGCCACCGGACGTAACATCTCGTGGGTCCTAAAAGCAAGCCAGCAGGAGTGGCCGAGCGGTTCTAGGCGCCACAGTCTGGAGCCGAGCGACCGCTGCGGTCGCAGGTTCGAATCCTGCCTCGGGCATGGATGTGTGTGTTGTCCTAAGGTTAGTTAGGTTTAAGTAGTTGTAAGTTCTAGGGGACTGATGACCTCAGCAGTTAAGTCCCATAGTGCTCAGAGACATTTGAACCATTTGAACCTAAAAGCAAAACAACGAAAAAAATAACATCCGTGAACTGTACACGAAAGAAGTTTCACTTTTCAGAGAAATTAAGAGGTAGAGATTATGATACGAAACTTTTCAGACGTGAAAATCGGTGGAAATGAGTTACATATATGAGATGGAATTCCTTTGTACTTCACAGAACTGGCAGGAACGGAGAGAAGAATGTGACTGATTGAACCGTTCAGTAGGTTTGAGATGCATTTTCAATCAGCGCTGTTGGTGGTGCATTGATCTGAGGCGGCAGAGCACCGGATTAGAACGTCGTTCCGGTCGCAGTTTTAACTTCTCACTCACAAATGTTTTTTGCCGTATCACCGGATGGTGTGATTTGTTATATCTGCGCTGAAAATACTTCAGACACTCTGTTTTCACCGCAGATCCGGAAGTACGGTAAAAGCTAAAGCTCCGTCTAGTGACTCTGTCGTGACATTTAATACCGCCGGCGCCGTGTCGTCCTCTGCCACTGAGGTCATTCGGAGGCGGGACGGAGGGACACGTGGCTATCGCACCGCTCTTTCACCCGTTGACAGCTTCCCAGATTTGGGACCGCTGTCTCTCACTCAAGTATATCCTCAGCTGGCCTCAATTGGCCTCTGCTCCTACTAAGGAAAATTGCCTGATAGTATTGCAAATTTAACCCGGGGCCTCCTCATAGCACAGAAGGACAATGATAACTTCAAAAATGTATGAAATCTACCTCTTGCTAATCCTCCGTACGAGCTCTAAACCCCCAAATTTTAACGTCACCCTCATTTTGTCAGATACACGTGGGCAGACGTAGTATCGTCCATGACTCTTATTGCAATTTACGCTCTCGTATTTACACATAGCCTGTTAATTGATGCTTCCGTCGCTTCTTGCTAGAAGAACATAACTATACATGAAAAGCACAATGTTGTTTGTGTTCTACGGGATAAGTTATCTGTGACACCATTGCAGTGAGACACTCTTGCACTGATTCCACAAACCTGCGACGAAACGTCGAACATTCCTTAAAACGTAGTCTCTCTCCACTATTTAGACCGAAATGCGTCAGCCACTAAAATGCCGACGTGTTTCATAACTTGACCCACATTAAGTCCCCATACCCTAGAAGGCAGACGAGAGCTACATAAATGAAGAAATGACTGGCGTTTGATGGTCTCGAAGGCGTGTTTCCCATTCTTCTTCATCTATCAGTCTCGTAATCATGGTTGATTTCCTTTTTCAGCGACTTTTAGTAATCCTGCCAACTTTTTCAAAGGACCTGTGCAGTATATGTCCGATTCTGAGTCTGCACGGACAAATCTGTGGACAGCGAAGTTTGAGAAACTTTAAAAGCTTTATCCTACCCAGCTTGGCAATAAAATGTAACATTAAAAGTCTGTGGGAGGGAACGGACAGCGGAGAGGAAGAGGGCGCGCCAGCGGTCAAGGGGCACTTGTTTTCTCGCACAGTCTGGAAAGGACACATGGCGAGTCGCTCCAGCACAGGTATACATGAGAACCCGTGTGTCGCTGGCAGGTATGCTCTGTACTTATATATTTCATAACGATTTCTCAATATTTTAAAGAGACCGTATTTTCCTTCGTGCACTGAAAGTGTGTTTTGCCTACCATTTTTCTCTAACTTAGCCATTTAGTTATCCGATATCATTCCAGATAGACATGAAGCCCATGCCTACTACAGTAGTACAAGTTTATATGCCAACTAGCTCTGCAGATGATGAAAAAATTGATGAAATGTATGATGAGATTAAATAAACTATTCAGGTAGTGAAGGGAGACGAAAATTTAATAGTCATGGGTGACTGGAATTCGAGAGAAGGAAAAGGGAGAGAAGGAAACATAATAGGTGAATATGGATTGGGGGTAAGAAATGAAAGACGAAGCCGTCTGGTAGAATTTTGCACAGAGCATAGCTCAATCATAGCTAACACTTGGTTCAAGAATCATAAAAGAAGGCTGTATACATGGAAGAATCCTGGAGATACTAGAAAGTATCAGATAGATTATATAATGGTAAGACAGAGATTTAGGAACCAGGTTTTAAATTGTAACACTTTTCCAGGGGCAGATGTGGACTCTGACCACAATCTATTGGTTATGAACTGTAGGTTAAAACTGAAGAAACTGCAAAAAGTTGGGAATTTAAGGAGATGGGAACTGGATAAACTGACTAAACCAGAGGTTGTACAGTTTCAGGGAGAGCATAAGGGAACAATTGACAGGAATGGGGGAAAGAAGTGAAGAAGAAGAAGAATGGGTAGCTCTGAGGGATGAAGTAGTAAAGGCAGCAGAGGATCAAGTAGGTAAAAAGACGAGGGCTTATAGATATCCTTGGGTAACAGAAGAAATATTGAATTTAATTGATGAAAGCAGAAAATATAAAGATGCAGTAAATGAAGCAGGCAAAAAGGAATACAAACGTCTCAAAAATGAGATCGACAGGAAGTGCAAAATGGCTAAGCAGGGATGGCTAGAGGACAAATGTAAGGATGTAGAGGCTCATCTCACTAGTGGAAAGATAGATACAGCCTACAGGAAAATTAAAGAGACCTTTGGAGAAAGGAGAGCCTCTTGTATGAATATCAAGAGCTCAGATGGAAACTCAGTTCTAAGCAAAGAAGGGAAAGCAGAAGGGTGGAAGTAGTTCAAAATGGCTCTGAGCACTATGCGACTTGACTTCTGAGGTCATCAGTCGCCTAGAACTTAGAACTAATTAAACTTAACTAATTTAAGGACATCACACACATCCATGCCCGAGGCAGGATTCGAACCTGCGACCGAAGCTGTCGCTCGGCTCCAGACTGTAGCGCCTAGAACCGCACGGCCACTCCGGCCTGCGGTGGAAGTAGCGTATAGAGGCTCTATACAAGGGCGATGTACTTGAGGACAATATTATGGAAATGGAAGAGGATGTAGATGAAGATGGAATGGGAGATACGATACTGCGTGAAGAGTTTGACAGAGCACTGAAAGAGCTGAGTCGAAACAAGGCCCCCGGAGCAGACAACATTCCATTACAACTACTGGCGCCCTTGGGAGAGCCAGTCCTGACAAGACTCTACCATCTGGTGAGCAAGATGTGTGAAACAGACTAAATACCCTCAGACTTCAAGAAGAATATAATAATTCCAGTCCCAAAGAAAGCAGGTGCTGACTGATGTGAAAATTACCGAACTATCAGTTTAATAAGTCACAGCTGCAAAATACTAACGCGAATTCTTTACAGACGAATGGAAAAACTGGTAGAAACCTACCTCGGGGAAGATCAGTTTGGATTCCGTAGAAATGTTGGAACACGTGAGGCAATACTGACCTGACGACTTATCTTAGAAGAAAGGTTAAGAAAAGGCAAACCTACGTTTCTAGCATTGGTAGACTTAGAGAAAGCTTTTGACAATACTCTCTTTCAAATTCTAAAAGTGGCAGGGGTAAAATACAGGGAGCGAAAGGCTACTTACAATTTGTACAGAAACCAGATGGCAGTTGTAAGAGTCGAGAGGCACGAAAGGGAAGCAGTGATTGGGAAGGGAGTGAGACAGGGCTGAAGCCCCTCCCCGATGCTATTCAATCTGTATATTGAGCAAGCAGTAAAGGAATCAAAAGAAAAAAGAGAAGAAATAAAGAAAAGGAAAGGAAAGGAGAAGAAATAAAAACTTTGAGGTTAACCGATGACATTGTAATTCTGTCAGAGACAGCAAAGGACTGGGAAGAGCAGTTGAACGAAATGGATAGTGTTTTGAAACGAGGATATAAGATGAACATCAACAAAAGCAAGACGAGGATAATGGAATGTAGTCGAATTAAGTCGGGTGATGCTGAGGGAATTAGATTAGGAAATGAGACACTTAAAGTAGTAAAGGAGTTTTGCTATTTGGGGAGCAAAATTACTGATGGTGGTCGAAGTAGAGAGGATATAAAATGTAGACTGTCAACGGCAAGGAAAGCGTTTCTGGAGAAGAGAAATTTGTTAACATCGAGTATAGATTTAAGCGTCAGGAAGTCGTTTCTGAAAGTATTTGTATGGAGTGTAGCCATGTATGGAAGTGAAACGTGGACGATAAATAGTCTGGACAAGAAGAGAATAGAAGCTTCCGAAATGTGGTGCTACAGAAGAATGTTGAAGATTAGGTGGGTAGATCACATAACTAATGAGGAGGTATTGAATAGAATTGGGGAGAAGAGGAGTTTGTGGCACAACTTGACAAGGAGAAGGGACCGGTTGCTAGGACTTGTTCTGAGGCATCAGGGCATTACAAATTTAGCATTGGAGGGCAGCGTGGAGGGTAAAAATCGTAGAGGGAGACCAAGAGATGAATACACTAAGCAGATTCATAAGGATGTAGGTTGCAGTAAGTACTGGGAGATGAAGAAGCTTGCACAGAGTAGCATGGAGAGCTGCATCAAACCAGTCTCAGGACTGAAGACCACAACAACAACAACAACAACATCATTCCACTTCTTTGTGCACTGAACCACATGGCTGTAGATCAGAGTAGTCATACTATAAGACGAGTCAATGGTTCCATAGTGATCGTTTCACTGCTTAAAAAAGTCACGAAGTTTTTGTCTATTGAAACTTCCTGGCAGATTAAAACTGTGTGCCCGACCGAGACTCGAACTCGTGATCTTTGCCTTTCGCGGTAAAGTGCTCTACCAACTAAGCTACCGAAGCACGTCTCACGGCCGGTACTCACAGCTTTACTTCTGGCAGTATCTCGTGTCCTACCTTCCAGACTTTACAGAAGCTCTCCTGCTAACCTTGCAGAACTAGCACTCCTGAAAGAAAGGATGTAGCGGAGACATGGCTTAGCCACAGCCTGCGGGATGTTTCCAGAATGAGATTTTCACTCTGCAGGCTGTGGCTAAGCCATGTCTCCGCTATATCTTTTCTTTCAGGAGCGCTAGTTCTGCAAGGTTATCAGGAGAGCTTCTGTAAAGTTTGGAAGGTAGGAGACGAGATACTGGCAGAAGTAAAGCTGTGAGTACCGGCCGTGAGTCGTGCTTCGGTAGCTCAGTTGGTCACATGCAAATAAATAAATAACAACGCCTTCCACTACTGTTGACTCCTGTTTCTCCCACTGCCCTATGCCCCACAGGCTCGGTGGTGGTGAGGGGGACACTGTGGCCAGGCCTCAGGTTTCGACCCCTGCCCACTTTGCCCTCTCGGTCGGGCACACAGTTTTAATCTGCCAGGAAGTTTCATATCAGCGCACACTCCGCTGCAGAGTGAAAATCTCATTCTTTTTGTCTATCGTTTTCCTACAAATTATTGGTTTAACAGTTGGCTTTCGTTTCACTTTCTCTGTATGCTGAACCACGTGCCACAGGTTAATTTGGTTGTGTTATGACGCAATTAAAGATTTTCGTAACTGCTGTGAAATACATTAACGCACTACTCTTATGGGTAGTATGATGTGTTCTGAACCGTCAATTTGGTGTAAATGGTGTGTTTATTTCTTTTTTTAACATATTTGATATTATTGATGTCATGTTCCTTGTTCAATGTACCACAACATCAAAATATGGTGTGCGAGCTACCCAGTAAATGTTATTATAATCTTCAATATTTTAATCGCCAACTACGGTATCATCCTGACCATGCTTAGGTGATCGGTTCTGATGAGGAACGAGATAATCAAAGGGATGAAATATACGAGGTGCGTTCATAAGTAATGCAACGCGTGTTTTTTCTCGGTCAGTTTTGGTTGTAAACACACGGAATTCGTTGCAGGACATCGTGGAAAACTGGGGCTTCAGCCTCTGTAGTTTCAAGAAGTTCCGATAGGCGGCTGCACTGTACATAATATCCAAAATGGCGTCTGTAAAACAGTTTGTTTTGGTGGAAAACCAGAGAGTCGCAGATATTCATAGGCGCCTGCAGAATATCTATGGAGCCATCGCAGTGAACAAAAGCACTGTGAGTCGTTGGGCGAGGCGTCTGTCATCTTCGCAATAAGGTCGTGCAAAAGTGTCCCATCTTTTCCGCGTTCCAGCTGGCCGCAGACAGCTGTGAACCCTGTAATGTTCCAACGTGCAGGCACTCTCACTCGAGTTGTCAGACGAATCACAGTCAAACACCTCGTTGCTCTACTGGACGCCTCTGTTGGTAGTGCTGATACATTCTTCCACCAGTTGGCGTACTCAAAGGTGTGACCCCGCTGGCTTTCTCGCCGCCTAACAGAAGACCACAAGGAGCAACGAAGGCCATCTATGCGGAATAGAAGGCTGATCGTGACAGTTTTTTGCTGTAACATTGTCACATTCGATGGAACATGAGTTCACCACTTCGAGGCCTAACCCATGGAGAAGAGCCACATCATCACTCCTCCGAAGGAAAATGTTCGTAACCGCACCCTCAGCCGCTAAAGTCATGGTGGCTGTTTTCTGGGTCTCTGGAGGTTATTCTGTTCGATATACCACTCATGATGCAACCATTAACTCTGAAGGGTAACGTGCTACCTTCAGAAAATTGAAAAACGACTTCAGCTTTTTCGTCGTCACAAAAATTCAAACCAGTGCCCCCTGTTTAACAACGCAAGTGTGCGCATCTGAGAGGAACTCACAAAACTTCATTGTGATGTTCTTACTCGTCCACCGAACAGCCTGGATCTCACACCTTCCGACTTCCATCTGTTTCGCCCAGAGAAGGAAGCACCCCGCGGGAAGCAGTATGTGGACCATCGGGAGTTTATTGGCGCAGCCAGACGTTGGCCAGTAGAGTGGTACCAGTGGCAGTTATAACCCTCTACACTTCCTCTAACAGTGTACTAATTATTCCCTGGTGTCTAACACATGTCCTGTCGCTGTGCCACAATTTCTTGTCAGTGTTTTCCATACCGTCCTTTCTCTCCAGGTTCTGTGGAGAAACTCCACATTCTTTACATTATCAGTCCATCTAATTTTCAAAATCCTGCTATAGCACCACATCTCAGACGTTTCGATTCTTTTCTTTTCCGGGTTTCCCACTGTCCACAATTCACTAATATAGAATGATGAGCTCCATACCTACATTCCCAGATATTTCTTCCTTAGATAAAGGTGCATGTTTACACCAGTGCACTTGGCCGGGAACGTCTTCTTTATCTGTGTAAATCTGCTCTTTATGTCTATATCTACATACATACCCCGCAAGCAACCGTATGTCGTGTGGCGCAGGGTATCTTGTACCAATACTAGTCGTGTCCTTTGCGTTCCACTCGGAGATAGGACGACTGTCCATACGACTCCCTACGAATCCTAATTTATCTTTTCTTCGTGGTCCATGAGCAGCAGAAGGGTCGTTTTATAGTCAGCTTCAGATGCCGGTTCTCTAAACTTTCTCAGTAGTGTCCCTCCAGGGATTGCCATTTGGGTTTCCGAAGCATCTCCGTATTATTCGTGTGTTGTTCAAACCTACCGGTAACAAATCGAAATTGCTTCGACGTCTTTTTGTAATCGGACCTGGTAAGAATACCAAACATACGAGCAGTACTCAACAATAAGTCGCATTATTCTACTACACGCGGTCTCCCTTACAGATGAACCACATTTTCCTAAAACTGTTGCAAATGGTTCAGATGGCTCTAAGCACTATGGGACTTAACATCTGAGGTCATCCCCTAGGCTTCGAACTACGTAAACCTAACTAACCTAAGGACATCACACACATCCATGCCCGAGGCAGGATTTGAACCTGCGACCGGAGCGGTCGCGTGGTTCCAGACTGAAGTACCTAGAACCACTCTGCCACAACGGTCGGCTGACAAAAGTGTTGAATAAACCACAGCTGTACAGAAACTTCATGGGTTCCCTAAGAGACACTTAACAAAAAAGCAAAGGTTACCGTCATAAATATAATTTGTATTTAATCTTTAAATGACGACAAACAGTTATGGACACCCTGTATTTGGTCAATCAGCCAGAACTGTGGCATTCAGACTGCCGGAGTATCAGAGAGGGTAGACACTATAAAAAAGGATTGATTAAACCTTTGCGCATCATCTTTTAACAGGAAGCCACCTATATTACGCACACTGAGACATTTTACATGCTCTTAAGATAAGCGGAAAGTTCGTACAACTGGAAATACTTGACGTCTATAAACATATGAGAATGAACGACAGGTTAATTTTAAATTACCGATCACAATTTTCGTTTTTTTTGTTTTTTTTTCTTTTTTGCTCTGTTAGATTAATTTTCCGTTTTGCAACAATGAACTCGACTCAATTACTTTTTTTTTTAAATATGAGAGTCCATTCACAGTACAAAACAGTAAATACTTCATTTTGTAAACACCCTGTGGTCGTATCAACAATATCTCTGCAAGTTGCTCGTCGTTTTATCTGCCTTGCGACATTCAGCTGTCATCTTATGATAATTCCAAGATGCTACTGCAGGCGGGTGTAAAGTGAATGTGCCCAATGGAAAATACTGAACGCGAAAATGAAGAATTGGCCCTGTCTGACTACCCCCTGAAGCAGATCTTATGATCTCTTAATGGTGATATTATTTCCTCCGTCTTACTCTTTAACATATAAATTACAACATAAAACATAAATGAATGATTAAGGGAACTAGTAACTATAAAATGACAAATGTTGTTTCAGCTTATACATTTATTGTAGATTAAAAACCCCTTTATATATCACAAATGTTTTTATATCAATGTCCAATGGAAGCCGGTCGGAGTGGCCGAGCGATTCTAGTCGCTACAGACTGGAGCCGCGCGACCGCTACGGTCGCAGGTTCGAATCCTGCCTCGGGAATGGATGTGTCTGATGTCCTTAGGTTGGTTAGGTTTAAGTAGTTCTATGTTCTAGGGGACTGATGACATCAGCAGTTAAGTCCTATAGTGCTCAGAGGGACCCGTGGTCTAGGAACAGTCGGCTCGCAGCCGTGCTAGCGTGCGGAGCTGCTCCGCGCGCCGTGTGACGCTCCGCTCTTGGCGGTGTTTACTTCCGCGTCGCGGTGTTTGTGTCTATCGAGTCCCGTACTAACGTACACCATGGCGCACTCGTACCGCCGTGCAACGATCAAAGTAACGTTTCAGGCCGAACATCCACGACCCAGAGCTTTCGAAGTCGAACAGTTCATACGTGAGGATCTACGTTTGAACCCCCAGGACGTAATCGGCATACATTTTTCCATCACTGGAAGTGTTGTCTACATCAAGATGTCGACGGAGGAAATTTGCAATGACATAATTCACCGTCATGCCACCGGACTGAAATTTAAACACTCTGATGGACATATGGGTGCTGTGACAGTCGCCCATGCTGGATTCGGTCTCCGGACATTGCGGGTGTTTGAGCTCCCGTTCGAGGTGCCTCAGGATGTGGTCATTGCCGCTTTCCAACCATATGGCACCGTCTTGGGTCACGTCGCGGAGAAGTGGCAAACATTTACGACCTACCCCGTATTAAATGGCATCCGGCAAATAAAAATTGAGCTGACGAAACATGTCCCATCGTACCTGCTGATTGGCGGTGTGAGGGCCATCGTCATGTACGATGGACAGCCACGAACGTGCGCAGGATGTGGCCAGGAGGGACATGTACGTTCCGAATGCTTACACCGCCGTTTAATACAGACGCCGTTACGTGAAGAGACCCAGGCTTCGACGGTCACGTCCTTACCCATCACCTACGCCAAGGTTGCACAGGACCCCGTCGTACCAATCTCGATTGCGCCAGCAGCATCGTCAACGCCACCCGCCACAGCACAACGCGCCGAGGACACAAGCACGGCGTCACCTCCAGTGCTCGCATCAGGACCGTCCGGTTTGCAGACCGAAACCGATGTTCCTGTTGGAACCGTGGACGTCGACCTCGGTGTCGTGCCGACGTCTGCCTTTGTCCAGACGGGTTCGGCGTCAGACGACAGGCGACCACATTCTGATTCAGAAGGCCACATCAGAAAACAGCGGTCGCCT
The DNA here is from genome assembly GCF_023864345.2 of Schistocerca serialis cubense. Taxonomy (NCBI): domain Eukaryota; kingdom Metazoa; phylum Arthropoda; class Insecta; order Orthoptera; family Acrididae; genus Schistocerca; species Schistocerca serialis. Next base: position 119,228,980 of record NC_064643.1, on the reverse strand, counting down.
CGCAAACACAGGAAACGACGACGAACGCCTTCCGATGACGCCCTTTCTCAGACGGCCCCACGAGATGTCGACCTGATGTCTGACGGTGATCTCCCACATTGCGTCCAGTCACGCGATGTGGCAGCAACAGGAGCCCCTCCTGTGACGCCTACTCTCCCAGCCAGGGACGTGTCCTCGCCGTTGTCAACGAATGATGACGGCGGTCCCCCTGCCACTCATGTTGCGGAATCCACAACACCCGTTCCGGAAGTACGTGACCGTCACATGTCCACGTCGTCAGCTTCCTGGGCCGATGACGTTGAAGAAGAAGCGGAACAGACTGCCAGCGTGTCTGCACAGGAGTCCACCTCGGCGACACTGGGGCTGGCGCCCCGCCAGTAATTATCACCACTGCGGGACCACCGGCGGGTCTCCACCTGCCGGCTACTTCAACCCCACGTTCTGCAAATACTGAGGATGGCCGCACACAGCCATATCGTATCGCCACAATGATTCTTGCCACCATTCGTGCCCCCCCATAAACTGGCCATGTTCAGAGACACTATTTACTCTGCGGATGTGGATATAGCACTCTTACAAGAGGTGTTTGTGGCTGACTTCCTAGTTCCCACCGGATACAACGCCCATGTTTCCCCCGCATCCGATACCGGTAGCGGCGTCGCCATCCTGCTACGCGACGGACTCCCTGCAGAGGACGTCATCTACCTCCCCACTGCGCGAGGTATGGCCCTCACACTGTTCGGCGTGCGTATTATTAATATCTACGGTCCGTCCGGCACTGGCCGCCGTCATGACCGACAAACTTTTTTTGCCGAAAGCGTCACGCCCCTCTTCACCGGTCCGCAGGACGATTTGGTACTCGGTGGGGATTTTAACTCGACACAAGAGCCCGCGGACCAACTCCCGCGACATTCCCCTTGTGCATCTCTCTCAGTGGTCATCGACCGTCTCCGACTTGTTGACACTTGGAAGAAGCTCCACGGAATTCAACCGGGCTATACATTCTACACCTGTCACTCGTCAAGCCGCATAGATCGCATGTACGTTGCCCGCTCCCTTGCTGATGGCACACGTCATGCGGAAGTCTGGCCCTTGGCCTTTTCAGACCATGATGCATACCTCTGTGACGTCACTCTCGCCCGACAGCATGTGTGGCATACTCGTGGTCTGTGGAAACTCAATGTCGCTCACCTGACCTCCTCAGACTGTCGCCGTATGGTCGAAGAAGCGTGGGCACGCTGCCACCATCGTCGAGAAGCCTATGACTCCACCTTATCATGGTGGCTCTCCTATGCAAAGCCGACCCTCAGGAAGACTCTGATGAGTTTTGGGAAGGAATTAAACGCGTGGCAAACTAATACCCTGCACTTCTCCTACACCATTCTACGTGACTGTGCGACGATGCCTTTCTCGCCAGCCCGGCAGTCGATGGTCCATCGCACGAAGGCGCAGATCTCCTTGATCATGCGGCGTAACTTGGAAGGCACTGTAGTCCGTTCTCGAGCTTCCAATCGAATCCCTCAAGAACGTCCGTCAATGTACCACCTCCTTCAGGAAGACAACGACGACGACGAGCTCTGATCCAAGTCCTCACTGATGTGGAAGGGCGCCGGCACGACACCCAACAAAGCATCGGTCGTGCTCTCCATGCTCATTTTGCCGGGCTTCACGCAGCCGTACCGCATTCTGCAGCACTGATCACAGAAGTCGCTCAACTCACTACGAACACTCCTCCGGAGGATGCAGTGCATGACCTCCAAGACGACGTAACCACAGATGAAGTGGTAGATGCTATCAAGGCGGGTTCCGATAACAGGTCTCCTGGACCTGACGGTATACCCATCGAATTTTATAAAAGTTTTCAGTATTTGTTGGCTTCCACGTGGACGGCAATCGCACAAGAGCTGATGTCACCGAGAACAGTGGTCCCGAGCGCCTTTCTAGAAGGAATTATTATCCCCGTACATAAACCACGCGGGTTATCGAGGGTCCAGGACTATCGACCAATTACTTTGCTCAACAGTGACATGAAAATATTCACACGGCTACTGGCATCGCGACTCAAGATGGTCGCACGTTACGTCACATCCTGCGACCAGACTTCCCTAGGAGGCGACAACAACATCCGTACGGCCCTTTGCCGTTACAGAGACATGATAGCATTAGCGCATCATCAGCGTCTCCCTGGCGCCTTGGCTTCACTGGACTTTAGCCAGGCTTTCGACCGTGTTGACCACTTCTATTTACGGACAGTCCTTCAGCATATGGGTTTTCCTGGCGGTATTGTAACAGTGGTTATGCGCCTGTTGAGTAGTGCAACCTCTAAAATCATGTACAATGGTCGTCTTACACCGTCCCTGGTCATCGCACGATCTGTACGGCAAGGATGCCCTCTTTCCACGATTTTGTATGCTTTCGCCTTGGAACCCCTGCTCCAGGGCATGCGCCAACGTTTGGAAGGCATGGCTGTGCAAGGCCACCGTTTTTGTTGTACAGCCTACGCAGACAACATAGTACTATATCTGCGCAGTGAAGATGAAGTACGAGCAGCACTGACATGGGTGGCGACTTACGGCGAAGCGTCGGGGAGCTGCCTCAACGTGTCAAAATCCAAGGTCCTGCTCATTGCTGAGGGCTTGCTGGAGAGATGCGCTGCCCCCCTTAGTATCGCCGCAACCATACGGTGTCTTGGACTTGATTTCACAGCAGAGTGCCCCGCTCAGCGACTATCAATGGTAGACGCTTGCTTCAGACAATCAGAGCAAATCTCGCAGATCACCGGCTACGAGCTCTCGACGTTATCCAACGCGCGCAATACGTGAACATGTATCATGCTTCCCGTATACCACACGTGGCTCAAGTACTACCAGTCCCAAATCTCCTGACGCGACGACTGTTGATGGCTTTCGGCTCCTTCGTCAGCTCGGGGATGCTATTCAAGGTGCAGTATGAATCCCTTGCACTGCCACGAGATCGTGGCGGGGTGGGACTCATCCACGTGCCGACTCGTGTCAAGGCACTATACGTCAGCTCCCAACCAAAACTTTGGCATCGTTGCCCGCAGAGCCTTACTAGCCTCCTGCTTCACAACTTTGCACCGGCCTCCTTGTCCGCCCCAGTACTGATATCGACCATTCCAACCCCCTTTTATTACATCCAACGAGTTTTCCTGGAGTTCAGTTATATCTACCGGTCCTTACCACTTACACGTTTGTACCTCACGAAAACAGTCTCCGAATTGTTACAACAGTGCCGCCCGTCCAACCCCATCGAACGTAAGTATCCACAGTACGTGTGGCGACACATATGGAAGGCGATCCATGCGCGTTTTCTCGAATCAGACGTTCAATCAGCGTGGTACATCACCGCGAATGGCAAACAAGTTAACCGAGATCGTCTGCACCGCATCCATCTCGCCGATTCATCCCTCTGCACCCACTGTGGCGTGGATGACACGGATGTCCACCGGTTCCACTGTGGCACAGCGCTAGACGTCTGGACACTTGCGCGGCGAATTTTGGCGTTTCTTACTCGCCAGACACCGGCTCAGATCGACGTCCACATGCTTTTGTATCCCGATAAGACTTTCTACCCCTTCGCCAAAACTAACTCTGTGAATTGGATCTGTGGCTACACGATCCGCTATCTTTTTACTTCAGGCGGCAAGTCTACGCTAGGATATTGGACTTATCTCAACGAACGACACTGCGTCCTGATACGCAACCCACGCTATAAACAATATTTTTCTAATTTCTTACGGAGCACTTTCGATGACCCACCTAGTAGCTGGAACGTCCAAGCCCTGAGAAGCTGAAAACTGTATAAAACGAACCGAACTGAATAGATATGCTACCCAGAACCCACGCCTACGCCATGAGAAGACACGTTTGGACGAGCTGGTATGCTGTAGGCGGATACACTTCAGGAGCTCCTGTAAGAACTGGACTTTAACTACAAGTCGCATGACGACTTAAAAAGCTTTTCCTTATTTCTTCCTCATAGTTTGTTCTTAAAGGAAAAAGAAATTTGATTTTGACTTTGAGAAACTTTTTTTTGTTCCAAAGGATTGCTTCTTCACCAACAAGACGAAGGAGACTCATTTTTGTTTACTGGAAGGAGAAACCAGTATAATCGGAGTCTTTGTTTTCTTTCGAAAAAAAAAACAACTTTTCCTTATTATTCCTCACAATTTGTTCTTAAAGGAAAAAGAAATTTGAGTTTGGAAAAAAAAAATAAAAAAAAATAAAAAAAAGGGGTAGCGTCTTTGATTCATGATCAGAACGTCTTCGGTCCCGGGTTCGATCCCCGCCACTGCCTAAATTTTGATAAATAATGAGCATTGGCGGCCGAAGACATCCGGCATAAGAAGTCAGCCTCATTCTGCCAACAGCCTTGTCAAAGAGAGCGGAGGAGCGGATAGAGGTTCAGGGCACACTCTTGTCCTAGGGGTGGGAAATTGCCCCTAAAGGCGGATCAGCAATGATCAACGACATGAGGATGCAGAAGGCAATGGAAACCACTGCATTAAAGACACGTAACGTGTATCCACAGGACATGTGGCCTGTAATTGAAGAAGTGTCATGATGATCTCTCCATTGGCAAAAGATTCCGGAATAGTGCCCCATTCGGATCTCCGGGAGGGGACTGCCAAAGGGGAGGTTACCATGAGAAAAAGATTGAATAATCAACGAAAGGATAACGTTCTACGAGTCGGGGCGTGGAATGTCAGAAGCTTGAACGTGGTAGGGAAATTAGAAAATCTGAAAAGGGAAATGCAAAGGCTCAATCTAGTTACAGTAGGGGTCAGTGAAGTGAAGTGGAAGGAAGACAAAGATTTCTGGTCAGATGAGTATCGGGTAATATCAACAGCAGCAGAAAATGGTATAACAGGTGTAGGGTTCGTTATGAATAGGAAGGTAGGGCAGAGGGTGTGTTACTGCGAACAGTTCAGTGACCGGGTTGTTCTAATCAGAATCAACAGCAGACCAACACCGACAACGATAGTTCATGTATACTTGCCGACGTCGCAAGCTGAAGATGAACAGATAGAGAAAGTGTATGAGGATATTGAAAGGGTAATGCAGTATGTAAAGGGGGACGAAAATCTGATAGTCATGGGCGACTGGAATGCAGTTGTAGGGGAAGGAGTAGTAGAAAAGGTTACAAGAGAATATGGGCTTGGGACGAGGAATGAAAGAGGAGAAAGACAAATTGAGTTCTGTAACAAGTTTCAGCTAGTAATAGCGAATACCCTGTTCAAGAATCACAAGAGGAGGAAGTATACTTGGGAAAGGCCGGGAGATACGGGAAGATTTCAATTAGATTACATCGTGGTCAGACAGAGATTCCGAAATCAGATACTGGATTGCAAGGCGTACCCAGGAGCATATATAGACTCAGATCACAATATGGTAGTGATGAAGAGTAGGCTGAAGTTCAAGACATTAGTCAGGAAGAATCAATACGCAAAAAAGTGGGATACGGAAGTACTAAGGAATGACGAGATACGTTTGAAGTTCTCTAACGCTATAGATACAGCAATAAGGAATAGCGCAGTAGGCAGTACAGTTGAAGAGGAATGGACATCTCTAAAAAGGGCCATCACAGAAGTTGGGATGGAAAACATAGGTACAAAGAAGGTAGCTGCGAAGAAACCATGGGTAACAGAAGAAATACTTCAGTTGATTGATGAAAGGAGGAAGTACAAACATGTTACGAGAAAATCAGGAATACAGAAATACAAGTCGCTGAGGAATGAAATAAATAGGAAGTGCAGGGAAGCTAAGACGAAATGGCTGCAGGAAAAATGTGAAGACATCGAAAAAGATATGATTGTCGGAAGGACAGACTCAGCATACAGGAAAGTCAAAACAACCTTTGGTGACATTAAAAGCAACGGTGGTAACATTAAGAGTGCAACGGGAATTCCACAGTTAAATGCAGAGGAGAGAGCAGATAGGTGGAAAGAATACATTGAAAGCCTCTATGAGGGTGAAGATTTGTCTGATGTGATAGAAGAAGAAACAGGAGTCGATTTAGAAGAGATAGGGGATCCAGTATTAGAATCGGAATTTGAAAGAGCTTTGGAGGATGGAAATAAAAGAAAGGTTCAGGAGTGGAATTAAAATACAAGGTGAAAGGATATCAATGATACGATTCGCTGATGCCATTGCTATCCTGAGTGAAAGTGAAGAAGAATTAAATGATCTGCTGAATGGAATGAACAGTCTAATGAGTACACAGTATGGTTTGAGAGTAAATCGGAGAAAGACGAAGGTAATGAGAAGTAGTAGAAATGAGAACAGCGAGAAACTTAACATCAGGATTGATGGTCACGAAGTCAATGAAGTTAAGGAATTTTGCTACCTAGGCAGTAAAATAACCTATGACGGACGGAGCAAGGAGGACATCAAAAGCAGACTCGCTATGGCAAAAAAGGCATTTCTCGCCAAGAGACGTCCACTAATATCAAATACCGGCCATAATTTGAGGAAGAAATTTCTGAGGATGTACGTCTGGAGTACAGCATTGTATGGTAGTGAAACATGGACTGTGGGAAAACCGGAACAGAAGAGAATCGAAGCATTTGAGATGTGGTGCTATAGACGAATGTTGAAAATTAGGTGGACTGATAAGGTAAGGAATGAGGAGGTTCTACGCAGAATCGGAGAGGAAAGGAATCTGTGGAAAACACTGATAAGGAGAAGGGACAGGATGATAGGACACCTGCTAAGACATGAGGGAATGACTTCCATGGTACTAGAGGGAGCTGTAGAGGGCAAAAACTGCAGAGGAAGACAGAGATTGGTGTACGTCAAGCAAATAATTGAGGACGTAGGTTACAAGTGCTACTCTGAGATGAAGAGGTTAGCACAGGAAAGGAATTCGTGGCGGGCCGCATCAAACCAGTCAGTAGACTGATGACCAAAAAATAAATAAATAAATAAATAATAAAGTGCTCAGAGCCATTTGAACCATTTTTGTCCAATGGAAATAAGAAGATACAAATGAATTTCCTAACTAATATTACTGATCAATTGCTCAAATCTGCTCTTTTTATGGCTACGCGATCTAATATATAAATAACGCGAGATTACTGACATTATCTAGGTACCAAAAACTAGAAGTCACTACTTTCAAAGATGATCTACAGCGGTGTGCAATCACAGTGGAAAATTGAACTTCTGTGTTTAGCAGCAGTTTCAGTTGATTTCTGTATCCCCACGAATATTTGCAAAACATTAGTTTAAAATAAACCAGAATCGTAATTAATTAAACTTGTTTTGAAATGGTTTTCTTGGGAACTGTAGGTTACTTTACAGAATGTGTTACCTGTTTCATCGACGCCATTTCAGTTGTGCACATCTTTCCATTGTGCCAATATAATTCGTTTTACGTTTGTTTTGTGCCTCGATTTTTTTTACTCATTAGTCTGATAGTATTTATACGATTTACCTAGCTGTGTCTATAGAGGCATTTTCGAAAGTGGAATTACTGATTGCCATAATTAGATTATATAAAATGACAAGAGACTTGAGTATAACTTTGTCCTGAACATTTAAATTAAAACGACCCTGTAACATTACAGTAGGTACGTATGTCGTCCTATTTAAAAGTTAAAAATTTTAATAATGCGTATAATTATTTCGTAAATAACTCAAAAAGCACAAGATAGAGCGCGTTACATATCGACGATTACTACACTCCTGGAAATTGAAATAAGAACACCGTGAATTCATTGTCCCAGGAAGGGGAAACTTTATTGACACATTCCTGGGGTCAGATACATCACATGATCACACTGACAGAACCACAGGCACATAGACACAGGCAACAGAGCATGCACAATGTCGGCACTAGTACAGCGTATATCCACCTTTCGCAGCAATGCAGGCTGCTATTCTCCCATGGAGACGATCGCAGAGATGCTGGATGTAGTCCTGTGGAACTGCTTGCCATGCCATTTCCACCTGGCGCCTCAGTTGGACCAGCGTTCGTGCTGGACGTGCAGACCGCGTGAGACGACGCTTCATCCAGTCCCAAACATGCTAAATGGGGGACAGATCCGGAGATCTTGCTGGCCAGGGTAGTTGACTTACACCTTCTAGAGCACGTTGGGTGGCACGGGATACATGCGGACGTGCATTGTCCTGTTGGAACAGCAAGTTCCCTTGCCGGTCTAGGAATGGTAGAACGATGGGTTCGATGACGGTTTGGATGTACCGTGCACTATTCAGTGTCCCCTCGACGATCACCAGTGGTGTACGGCCAGTGTAGGAGATCGCTCCCCACACCATGATGCCGGGTGTTGGCCCTGTGTGCCTCGGTCGTATGCAGTCCTGATTGTGGCGCTCACCTGCACGGCGCCAAACACGCATACGACCATCATTGGCACCAAGGCAGAAGCGACTCTCATCGCTGAAGACGACACGTCTCCATTCGTCCCTCCATTCACGCCTGTCGCGACACCACTGGAGGCGGGCTGCACGATGTTGGGGCGTGAGCGGAAGACGGCCTAACGGTGTGCGGGACCGTAGCCCAGCTTCATGGAGACGGTTGCGAATGGTCCTCGCCGATACCCCAGGAGCAACAGTGTCCCTAATTTGCTGGGAAGTGGCGGTGCGGTCCCCTACGGCACTGCGTAGGATCCTACGGTCTTGGCGTGCATCCGTGCGTCGCTGCGGTCCGGTCCCAGGTCGACGGGCACGTGCATCTTCCGCCGACCACTGGCGACAACATCGATGTACTGTGGAGACCTCACGCCCCACGTGTTGAGCAATTCGGCGGTACGTCCACCCGGCCTCCCGCATGCCCACTATACGCCCTCGCTCAAAGTCCGTCAACTGCACATACGGTTCACGTCCACGCTGTCGCGGCATGCTACCAGTGTTAAAGACTGCGATGGAGCTCCGTATGCCACGGCAAACTGGCTGACACTGACGGCGGCGGTGCACAAATGCTGCGCAGCTAGCGCCATTCGACGGCCAACACCGCGGTTCCTGGTGTGTCCGCTGTGCCGTGCGTGTGATCATTGCTTGTACAGCCCTCTCGCAGTGTCCGGAGCAAGTATGGTGGGTCTGACACACCGGTGTCAATGTGTTCTTTTTTCCATTTCCAGGAGTGTATGAATTTCCGAACAATTCAACTTCTGTAGCAGACGCTTCAAAATACTAATCGCTACCAAATCGGAGGGTGTTTTTGTATTGCTTCTTAATATGAGTGGCAACTGCGGCTTCCACTTTACGTCTCGGACTAGTACGTGGTTACTACTTAACAACGAGCTAGATGGCGCAGTGGTTAGCACACTGGACACGCATTGGGAAGGACGACAATATAACCCTCATCCGGCCACCATGATTTAGGTTTTACGCGATTTCCCTAAATTACTTTTAAAGAGCGAGTGCCGATTTTCTTCCTCATCCTTTCCTAATCCCATGGGATCGACAACCTCGGTGTTTGGTCCGCGCACCCACAAATTAACCAACCAACGAACCTTGCTGAACTGTAATTTCAACTGTAACTTTCTTGCACAAGATGTGCAAAGCGTAACGAAAAAGAATTGCACAACCACGCGTACTAAATACAGAAATGAGTCCAGCCACATTGCCACACATCTATTAACCAGCCAGGCAGCCATATTGCGTGCACGAATCGCGTGCTATCCATCAGATTGCTTGGGATGAGCAGCAGTCTGTTACCGATCGCTGCAGTCGATTTACTCACGTACGTGCAATGAACGAAGCGATCGGTCGCCCATGTGGCGTCTCGCCCGTGTGTGTGGCCCTTAAGAAGCCGGACACAGTTGCGTGATATTGTATAGTTGCGGAACGAGAACGCTAAATGTTTTTCAGAAGTTTCTCGGCTGACCTAAATGGCAGAGGGTTTCTCGCGATCTCAGCGGGAACCTTTCTGGACACTGTTAAAAAAAAAGTTAAGAAGTGGTACTGACAAAAATGAAGCAGTAATTAGAGATCCACAATTAGCAGGGCAGGAGGCAGCACGAAAAGGATTTTCCATTGCTGAGGCAGAAGCCTAACCCATGATAAGTGCCGTGATAACTGGATGAAAGGCTAGCTGTTGAACTATGCACGGGAGGTATTTATTAACGGGCTCTACAGAGCTGAGAGTAGACTTGGCCACTGTTTCTGTGTTTCGATACAGTGTATCGATACGTGGAACTGGCTCAAAAGCTCTGAGCACTATGGGACTCAACTGCTGAGGTCATTAGTCCCCTAGAACTTAGAACTAGTTAAACCTAACTAACCTAAGGACATCACAAACATCCATGCCCTTGGCAGGATTCGAACCTGCGACCGTAGCGTACGTGGAACTGTTTCAGTGTTTCGGAACGGCTGTGGTTCACTGTCTCGAAACAGTGGTGTTTCATTCCGCCACCGTCCCGGATAACCGCACCAGATTCGATCTCGAGCCAGACACAGAAACTGTATCGTTGTTTCGAAATAAGGCTGTTTCAGTCCACCTGTGCTTGGAACTGGCTAAATGTATCGAAACAGTGATGTTTCATTCCGCTCTGTGTCGGACGAGATTTGGGATCGGCGCAGGTACTGAAACACAACATACCACTTCATGAAACACTTTCAAGAGTGTCAAAATCTTTTTGACAAGCAATAGCATGAAGCTTAAGATATCCGAAAATAAAGCTTCGTTTCTAGCTGACTGTACTATTCCGAAATGGCGTAACATCTGCTTTATAAACACTAACCAAACAATAAAGCAATCCATACTATTCACAGTCAAAGTAATAAATATGTGAAAATCATTCAGTTAAATTACACATTTTGGTTAACATACGCTTCTCTGTTCATGTACAGTAATCATATTAAGAAACGCAAGTAAGCCTACAACATTGTGAATAAAAAAAAGGCGTAGAGTGACAGTTATTAGACATATACATAAATTTGACGTAGGTATAATTGCAAGCAATCTGTTTGACATATCACTGATAATGTAATGGTGAACGGGAAGGGCTGGGAAGCGGGGTGAATTTATAGACAAATTTTTTTTCTGTTATATTTTGTTATTTATTCGAATTATTTGGCGTTATTTGTGAGTCTATAGTCACTGTGCCTATTATCCACAATGATTCCCTCTGTGTGCATGGAAATTAGCAGGATGGGTATATTACCCATAGTAACGGAATGTGGGATTCCCAGTAGCATATCCGTTGTTTCTGCAGTTTGCTCCCACCTCCAGATCCGTTCGTGGTGGTTCTTCCGTCTTCAGCTATGGCTGTCCTCAGCCAATTGAAAAGTGTGAAAGTCACACGACACGAAAGCAGCGCATTTGCTGCAGGAAATACGAAACTGCCAAGGCGCCTAAGTGATAGTCCCATACATTCTGGGATATGATTAGCGCTCTAGCACCTCATTTGTGTTTATATGGACATACTTTTAGACATTCAAGATGATAAAATGTGTAGATTTATTAGATCACAAAACACAAACTGTTTCACTGTTTCGAATCAGCGTATCAAACGTTACATTGTACTGTTTCATTTTGAACCGCACAAGTAATTTTTATGGCTCAAGGACTCCTTACGACTGCGAGAGGCAGATTATCTCTGACTCGTGATGTAAAATCTCTGTCCATGTAATGTGGAACTTTACTTGTACAAAGAACTTACGGACTTCTGTTTCAGAATAGCGGAGAGTAGGATCGCAGAGGAATTATAATTACCGGATTTGCTGTAAGCTGCCATTTTGAATTATGATTTTATCTCGTATAAGAGGATGATGTATACCGAAATGTAGCTAGGAAGATTATCTGTGGAAAAATATAATTTAATGAAGGGAAAAGGTACGTTCAATTCTTTGGTTATTTTAAATTCTCTCTTTTCTGTGGCTGGCTTCATAATTTGCTGTTAAGTAACTCGTAGGGAACTTTGTCTCCTGGGGAACTCTGTATCCTGGGAAATCAGTACAGCCTGCACCACGATCGTTGACGCTCTATTTTAAGATATTAAATTCTGGACTTTATTGAAATTGATACACAACTTGGACACTGATTCCCATGCTGCAGAGCGAGTACGTCATAGCACCCAAGATGGCACGATTTTGCCTCTGATTATTTTAAGGATTTTCAGATTCGACGATCTCCGGAAGAGAAATCAAAATAGTTACAAAATTTCTACCTGGAAGTGCGGGAGATACTTGTGTAAAAATATTGGGGAATCGACTTCTCTCGCCCAAAAGTTTCCATTCCAGTAATTACATACTAGTCAGTCATAATAATTTAACTTCAATTTCGAGGAGAGGGAAGTTAAACTGTCCTTCTTTGAGGGCTAGACTTGTACACCAGATGGATGAGAAAGTTAGATGTTAAGTGGGTAGAGAAGTTAATTAAAGCAGTTACGAGTTGTTTCATGTGCCTGTAATGTCTAAGGAGCGATGGGGGAGACTAAGTTGAGCTTTGTTGGTATTCGGTAGTAGCCACTTTCTTAGTTGTAAATCTAACGCGGAGTTGGGGAGGGCTGTAGAAGGAGCAGACTGGGGTGGCGTACGTTAACGTGTCAGTGGACTGTGTAGTTCCTGTGGACACTAACATGTTCACATTCATGATAAGTAGTCATAAAGTCTTAGTTATCATCGTGAAAAACAAAGTAAATTACTTTTTTGTTGACATGCTGCTACACGTCTACAATCCTACTACACGTTGCAGTCCCCGAGCCACAGTACAGCAGTCCTCCGCTAGAGGCGCCACGTCAAAATGACATCTTCACATTATCAGTGGGATATGACTGTAGCCTGTGCAACAAGTAATTTAATGCTGTTGTGTTGGAGCAGCTAGCGATAATAAGGGCGAGTATTAGGTCCAGTTCAACGAAATAACTCAGTGCTCGGTATCAGTAATACATATGTTATCATGTGGCGGGTGAACCAGTGTTGACTGCTTCTTACGCCGTTGCTCGATAATATGTTCATTTCATTTATTCTTAGCATAAAATTTCGAAACGTGAAGTATAAAACATTCTGCTCTATTCCTTTAACACAGTTAGATCTTCTTCAGTTAGTTATAGTTCTAGCTCGGAAATAGCGATAGTACTACTAGTATCTTCTTAGGGCATTTCGAGAATCAGTAGTTCTTTCTTTATCGTCAGATTAATTCCACCACCCAATAATTGTAGATCGATAAGCGCGTATTACTCTCTCTCCCTAGATTAATGAGCGGCAAGCAGTGAATTTGTGGTGCAGTGATTCTCACCATAGTGATAATACTTAAATGGTCTTGGATTGTAAAATGGATTTCAAATCTGCTACAGCTATTGTTGGCCACGAAATTGGAGTTGTTAGCAGAAGAACTACATTTGTAAGGCATGGCTTTCGTGTGCCAGTAAATACGCGCCTGCTACAGATGGAGAAAACTAATTTTGTTGGATGAAAAAAGCAGCCAGCGGCAACGTAATCTTTTTATTTATTTTGTTCTGAATTGTATTGACACTTATACACTTGGCATAAGCACACGAATGTCTCATTAAACACACACATTCATCTCTCACACTAGGGTTGAATCCCAATTTTAAAAGTATCATTACTCCTGTTTCTTTTTGTGATATCTACGAAACAGTTTTGTACGGCAAGGTGCTATTCGATCAATCTACCTACGCACAGAGTACTAACATCACATTAGGAGCCGCTTCGTGCATTCACCTCCAGAGATTTCGGCCAGAACGAATTTTGACTGCTGCTAATCGTTATCGTGCTGTTATTGTTTCCTGTTTTGTGTGCTTCATATCATGACGGTAGTGATGCGGGATGATTTTGCTGAATGGGGACAAGTTGCAGGGAGCATCCATCGACAAGGAGAAAAAAATCATATGGCTATATGGCCGGAAACTGGTTCCATGGGAGAAACACCCGCCTGCAGGTGGAGGTAGAAGATCGTTGAAAGTGACCCCGGTATCAACACCAGGCAGGTGGCTCACGAGATGATCGTGCGGAACATTCTCCACGACAACTCATGCGGGCCTGATTAGCTATTCTCTTCCGGGGATCCGCTGAGACGATTTTATCGCTGGTTTGTCACACAGGTCACCACGACGCTGGGATTTCTGTCATCCATACTACTGACAGATGAGGCTGCCTTCGTAACACCAGCATGCGGGTTACGGAGAATATCCATGGTGTGGTGCCAGCGAACCATCAGCACAGGTTCAGCCTAGTTTGAGAGCGGGAATTATTGGCGACCACCTCGCTGGACGGTTCACCCTACAACGCCTTGCAGGCGAGGCATGTCTACACTTCCAGTGCCTTCCCTACTGAAAGACGAGTCTTTGATCGTACGATGGCTAATGTGGCCAGCACTTGATGGTGTTGCACCTCACTGCTGTCTCGAGTGCAGAGCCAAACTACTAATACTGAGAGAGCATTCCCACTTGCCCATTGCGTCCTTGTGCGTGCCTTCGATCGTTGAAACCTACATTGTCAAAGAAGTCTCAGAAATCGTTTCCTGCAGTTTGCACCCATTTAACAAGTTCACGTTGTATACATTGATGCAATTATCACATCAAGAGACAATATTTGTCGACAATTTGCTAAACTGATATCTTTAAATACCCAAATTAAGACTGTTAAATGTTCAAAATATCGAAAAGAAAACATTTTCCTGTGTAAGATTAAAGGGTGCATCATACAGGACAGCATTTTTTTGATCTTCACTGCCCACTGCGCTTAAGCCCGTTCTACACGAGTGACTGTTGTCTCGATCGACTGCTCGTGGCAAGTGAGTCGACTGCAACAACCCTGGTGTTTTGCTCCTGTGTTGAGACTCACCTCACAAGGAAGTCGTTTTTGTTTGCAGGCCGGAGTCTAAATCGCGTCTGTTGTGGGATCTGCCTGTCATGCAGTATGGCACCCAAACGGTGGAAGTGAGGTTATCAGGATCCGTCCTTGTTACAAATAGTAGATGTTCCCGACAAAGGTCGTATGGTATATTCTCCAACCTGGTCAGTACTGAAATAACTCGAGAAAATACATACGAACAAACACATCAAATAATATTCATAAGGTAGAAAACAGATTCTTGTTACGTTATCCTTTGTACCTTGTTTCCTTTTTAACTACCAAATACTGTCAAAAATTATTTGTCTCGTTCAACAGATCTTTTTCACTGTTGAAACGGTTTTCGTTAAAAAACATTTTCATATAGGTTGACTCTTAGAAGATTACAGCAGCCAGCCACTTTTTACAATGCTAGTTCTTTATTTAAACAGCGCCGTTACCGGTTTCGAACCGACAGGTTCATCTTCATACGGTTACTTCACGTTTTACATTAGATTTCGCCTTTCTGATGTAACAGCAAACGCCTTTCTAAAACGTGTACTAGCCGTCTGAAGATGAACCTGTCGGTTCGAAACCGGTAACGGCACTGTTTAAATACATAAATAGAATTTTAAAAAGTGGCTGGTTATTGTAATCTTCTCTGTAAGAGTCAACCTATATTTTGTGCACAGCCACGGGCTCAGAATGTCAGTTGTCGACAAAATAGCAAAACATTTTCAGTTTACCTTTTTATCTGTGCATCCTTTAGGCATTTTCTTTGAACATTTGTTGTAAAATCGAAATACCTTCTTGCTATCAATTTGATGTGTCTTGTGGGAGAACACTAGTAGGAAAATGTCAGGTCTCAATGCAACCTTTGCAGCGTGTATTAAAGACCAAGCAAAGAGTGAAGTAAAGAGTAGGAAGACACAAAAGCACAAAATCTATTACTACAACATGAAAGAGCGCGGCGACAACAGCTTAACTTATGATATTAGCGGTCGTCACACATCCCTGTTTATGCACGTGTTCAGCCTGGAGTATAGTCATGATTTTCAGACTTCACACTTGACGTAGTTAACTGCCTACTGACTTCACTCGTGCACTTGCGACGTGGTTACCAGCAGATTTACATGCACCCACGAGTAGCCTATTTCGAGTGAAACGTGCCTCAGAGGCAAGAAATGTAATTTTTTCTTAAGTTATACTGCGCAAGTTGTTTGCTTAGCATCATACACTACGTAATGAACAGTATCCGGACCTCTATTAGTGGACATTAACGTGAGGGATGCCCACCCTTCCCCTTTATGACGCCTTGAACTCTGCTGTCGAGACATTCAGTGAGGTGTCTGAATGTTTGTGGACGAATGGCAGCCTATTCTTCCTCAAGCCCCAAAACCAAAGAAGGTAGTGATGTTGGTCACTGGGGCCTGGAGCAAAGCCGAAGTATAAACTAGTACTCATCCAAGAGGTGTTCCGCTGCGTTATGGCCGGATCTCTAAACAGGCCAGTCCATTCCCGGTATTTTACTGTCCACAAATCTTTGTGTCACACACTCCTGGAAATTGAAATAAGAACACCGTGAATTCATTGTCCCAGGAAGGGGAAACTTTATTGACACATTCCTGGGGTCAGATACATCACATGATCACACTGACAGAACCACAGGCACATAGACACAGGCAACAGAGCATGCACAATGTCGGCACTAGTACAGTGTATATCCACCTTTCGCAGCAATGCAGGCTGCTATTCTCCCATGGAGACGATCGTAGAGATGCTGGATGTAGTCCTGTGGAACGGCTTGCCATGCCATTTCCACCTGGCGCCTCAGTTGGACCAGCGTTCGTGCTGGACGTGCAGACCGCGTGAGACGACGCTTCATCCAGTCCCAAACATGCTCAATGGGGGACAGATCCGGAGATCTTGCTGGCCAGGGTAGTTGACTTACACCTTCTAGAGCACGTTGGGTGGCACGGGATACATGCGGACGTGCATTGTCCTGTTGGAACAGCAAGTTCCCTTGCCGGTCTAGGAATGGTAGACCGATGGGTTCGATGACGGTTTGGATGTACCGTGCACTATTCAGTGTCCCCTCGACGATCACCAGTGGTGTACGGCCAGTGTAGGAGATCGCTCCCCACACCATGATGCCGGGTGTTGGCCCTGTGTGCCTCGGTCGTATGCAGTCCTGATTGTGGCGCTCACCTGCACGGCGCCAAACACGCATACGACCATCATTGGCACCAAGGCAGAAGCGACTCTCATCGCTGAAGACGACACGTCTCCATTCGTCCCTCCATTCACGCCTGTCGCGACACCACTGGAGGCGGGCTGCACGATGTTGGGGCGTGAGCGGAAGACGGCCTAACGGTGTGCGGGACCGTAGCCCAGCTTCATGGAGACGGTTGCGAATGGTCCTCGCCGATACCCCAGGAGCAACAGTGTCCCTAATTTGCTGGGAAGTGGCGGTGCGGTCCCCTACGGCACTGCGTAGGATCCTACGGTCTTGGCGTGCATCCGTGCGTCGCTGCGGTCCGGTCCCAGGTCGACGGGCACGTGCACCTTCCGCCGACCACTGGCGACAACATCGATGTACTGTAGAGACCTCACGCCCCACGTGTTGAGCAATTCGGCGGTACGTCCACCCGGCCTCCCGCATGCCCACTATACGCCCTCGCTCAAAGTCCGTCAACTGCACATACGGTTCACGTCCACGCTGTCGCGGCATGCTACCAGTGTTAAAGACTGCGATGGAGCTCCGTATGCCACGGCAAACTGGCTGACACTGACGGCGGCGGTGCACAAATGCTGCGCAGCTAGCGCCATTCGACGGCCAACACCGCGGTTCCTGGTGTGTCCGCTGTGCCGTGCGTGTGATCATTGCTTGTACAGCCCTCTCGCAGTGTCCGGAGCAAGTACGGTGGGTCTGACACACCGGTGTCAATGTGTTCTTTTTTCCATTTCCAGGAGTGTAGATGCTTCTTTATGACAGGATGGAATGTCATGCTGATAAAAACAATCATCGCCTCCGAACTACACTGAAGCGCCAAAGAAACTAGTACAGGCATGCGAATTCAAATGCAGACACACGTAAACAGGCAGAATACGGCGCTACGATCGGCAACGCCTATTTAGGACAACGAGTGTCTTGCGCAGTTGTTAGAACGGTTACTGCTGCTACAGTGGCATGTTATCAAGACTTAAGTGAGTTTGAACGTGGTGTTATAGTCGACGCACTAGCGATGGGACACAGCATCTCCGAGGTAGCGATAAAGTGGGGATTTTCCCGTACGGCCACTTCACGAGTGTACCGCTGTGAGTATCAGGGATCCGGTAAAACATCAAATATCCCACATCGCTGAGGCATAAAGATGATCCTGTAAAAACACGATCAACGACGACTGAAGAGAATCGTTCAACGCGACTGAAGTGCAACCCTTCCGCAAATTGCTGCATATTTCAATGCTGGGCCATCAGCAGGTGTCAGCGTGCGAACCATTCAACGAAACATCGTCGATATGGGCTTTCAGAAGCGACGGACCAGTCGTGTACCCTTGATGCCTGCACAACACAAGACTTTACGCCTGGCCTGGGCCCGTCAGTATCGACACTGGACTGTTGATGACTGGAAGCATGTTGCCTGGGCGGACGAGTCTCATTTCAATTTTTATCGAGCGGATGGTGTAAGGCTATGGAAATGTGTGTGTCAATTCCTAAGGGACCAAACTGCTGAGGTCATTGGTGTACGGCTTTGGAGACAACCTCATGAATCCATAGAACCTACATGTCAGTGGGGGACTGTTCAAGTTGGTGGAGGCTCTATAATGGTGTGCGGCGTGTTCAGTTGGACTGCTAGATCTAGATCCGGCTCTGACAGGTAAGCATCCTGTCTGATCACCTGCATCCATTCACGTCCGTTGTGGATTCTGACGGACTTGGGTAATTCCAACAGGACAATGCGACACCCCACACGTTCAGAATTACTACAGATTGGCTCCAGGAACACTCTTCTCGGTTTAAACACTTCCGCTGGCCACCAAACTCCCCAGACGCGAACAATGTTGAACATATCTCATTGTTTGAGAATAAATTTGTAAAAAGCATGTAATTTTTCTGAGTAGTGTAATTGTAATTGTCAGATGTTTTGGAATGTCAAACTTAATTTCTAATATAATTTCACTATTGAAAAAGTCAATGTTAGTAATTCACCCCATATTGTGGGCTTTCTGCCCAGGCCACATGTTTTTCAAAGACATTGAATTTTTCTTAAATATTTTCATTTATCAGCCAAAAGAATTTCATGTACGTTTCAAAGTAATACGGTCACCATTGCACACCGCTGAGCCTGTAGCTAGTATATTTTATTTTCTTATGAGAGACCTGAATATATCGCGTTCCACCTTTGCTGCATTAGAGGTAAGACAGTTTAATTTATTTGTTATGTGCACAGGGACCAAAGTTATCAGTTTTGAACAGGGCCAGAGGATTCAGTACCTAAGGGGCTGAACGTATTTTGTAGTGACTGTATTTCATTATCGGTATTGGATGTTGCATTGCCCAGTCAGTTCGTATAAAGTTTTTGTCAACAATAACTCAGAGTAAGTACACCACGTGAGTTACGACACGCTACACAACTGCAGTTATGTATGCATTCACAGTTCAGGCAATCATTCAAAGTATTACAAAGAAGAGATATTTTAAAGTACGTTAGTAAGCAAAATCAGTTGCTCAAACTCTTCATTCTTTCATTCACTCAATATACTACAAAGCAGATTAAATTATAAAGAACGTTACACTTTCATCCAATGTAATCTAAAAGAAAATTATTTAAAGAACGTTCCACTATCGTTCAACGTAACGGTAATATAAAGATCGAATTTTAAAGAACGTTTCAATAGGGATGTGCTGCAATACTTCTGTCTAAGGCATCCCACACGTACTCGACGGGATATAAGTGGTGGAAACGGGCCGTCTATGATAATCACCCGTTCTATTAAGAACCATGTCCTGCCTTTTGTAATGTCGAGATCATGAATCGCAGTGACTTCAATGTAATTAATGGCTTTGAACAGAAGTGTCATCTCTGTTCCTCTCACTTCGATTCTTCCAGCTGGCTTCTGTAATGTACAAGGCTCGTTCAATAAGCAATGCACCACATTTTTTCAAAAGCCGTTAATATACACTCCTGGAAATGGAAAAAAGAACACATTGACACCGGTGTGTCAGACCCACCATACTTGCTCCGGACACTGCGAGAGGGCTGTACAAGCAATGATCACACGCACGGCACAGCGGACACACCAGGAACCGCGGTGTTGGCCGTCGAATGGCGCTAGCTGCGCAACATTTGTGCACCGCCACCGTCAGTGTCAGCCAGTTTGCCGTGGCATACGGAGCTCCATCGCAGTCTTTAACACTGGTAGCATGCCGCGACAGCGTGGACGTGAACCG
Organism: Schistocerca serialis cubense; assembly: GCF_023864345.2. Taxonomy (NCBI): domain Eukaryota; kingdom Metazoa; phylum Arthropoda; class Insecta; order Orthoptera; family Acrididae; genus Schistocerca; species Schistocerca serialis. Next base: position 119,208,749 of record NC_064643.1, on the reverse strand, counting down.
TATGTGCAGTTGACGGACTTTGAGCGAGGGCGTATAGTGGGCATGCGGGAGGCCGGGTGGACGTACCGCCGAATTGCTCAACACGTGGGGCGTGAGGTCTCCACAGTACATCGATGTTGTCGCCAGTGGTCGGCGGAAGGTGTACGTGCCCGTGGACCTGGGACCGGACCGCAGCGACGCACGGATGCACGCCAAGACCGTAGGATCCTACGCAGTGCCGTAGGGGACCGCACCGCCACTTGCCAGCAAATTAGGGACACTGTTGCTCCTGGGGTATCGGAGAGGACCATTCGCAACCGTCTCCATGAAGCTGGGCTACGGTCCCGCACACCGTTAGGCCGTCTTCCGCTCACGCCCCAACATCGTGCAGCCCGCCTCCAGTGGTGTCGCGACAGGCGTGAATGGAGGGACGAATGGAGACGTGTCGTCTTCAGCGATGAGAGTCGCTTCTGCCTTGGTGCCAATGATGGTCGTATGCGTGTTTGGCGCCGTGCAGGTGAGCGCCACAATCAGGACTGCATACGACCGAGGCACACAGGGCCAACACCCGGCATCATGGTGTGGGGAGCGATCTCCTACACTGGCCGTGCACCACTGGTGATCGTCGAGGGGACACTGAATAGTGCACGGTACATCCAAACCGTCATCGAACCCATCGTTCTACCATTCCTAGACCGGCAAGGGAACTTGCTGTTCCAACAGGACAATGCACGTCCGCATGTATCCCGTGCCACCCAACGTGCTCTAGAAGGTGTAAGTCAACTACCCTGGCCAGAAAGGTCTCCGGATCTGTCCCCCATTGAGCATGTTTGGGACTGGATGAAGCGTCGTCTCACGCGGTCTGCACGTCCAGCACGAACGCTGGTCCAACTGAGGCGCCAGGTGGAAATGGCATGGCAAGCCGTTCCACAGGACTACATCCAGCATCTCTACGATCGTCTCCATGGGAGAATAGCAGCCTGCATTGCTGCGAAAGGTGGATATACACTGTACTAGTGCCGACATTGTGCATGCTCTGTTGCCTGTGTCTATGTGCCTGTGGTTCTGTCAGTGTGATCATGTGATGTATCTGACCCCAGGAATGTGTCAACAAAGTTTCCCCTTCCTGGGACAATGAATTCACGGTGTTCTTATTTCAATTTCCAGGAGTGTACATAGACAAACTTCCTTGTTGGTGCTACACATTTGATGTTTGTTCTGTGTGCCGGTGAAGTTTCCAACCGTTCTGGCAGATGGCAGAGCCGTAGTGGAGCCTCAAAATGGCGTCTACATAGAACTCATGTTACAAGCAGCATGCTGTTATTGAATTTTTGTGTGCAGAAAAAGGAAGGGTGGTGAACATCCACAAACGTTTGTGTGCAGTGTATGGCGATGCTGCAGTTGATAGGTGTACAGTTGGGAAATGGGTAAAGAAAGTTACAGCCTCAGGAAATGCAGAAACAGAGCTCTATGACCAGCCACGCTCGGGACATCCTGTCACAGCCACTGCTGAATCGTGCGGATGCCACTACTGGTGCCGACCAGAGCATCACAACTCGACAAATCGCTCAACAGTTGTCGGTCAGCATTGGAAGTGAGCCTGCAATGATCGAGACTCCCGGATATTCAAAGAGGTGCTCACAATGTGTTCCACGAATGCTCACAACGGAGCACAAGACCCAAAGAAAGGCGATTTCATTTGAATTGTTGGAGCGTTTTGAAACCGACGAAGAGGCCTTTCAGTCACAGATAATTACGGGGAACGAAAGATGGGTGCACCACCTTGCGCCCGAAACAAAGAGGCAGTCCATGGAGTGGCATCGTCCTCATTCACCACAAAAGAAGAAATTCAAGACAAGCTCCTTTTCTGGAAACGTCATGGTGACAGCCTTGTGGGACTGTGATGGCGTCATCCTCGTGGATGTGATGCTAAGAGAGTCATCCATCAATTCAGAGGCATACGTGAGACTCTGAATAAACTCAAGGACAGTTTCCGACATGTTCAATCAGACAAGAATCCAGCACAAATCTTGCTCCAACACGATAACGCATGCCCACACGCAAGTCGGAGAACAAGGGATAACATCGTCAAACTGGGATGGACTTTATTGCCTCATCCACCCTACAGTCCAGACCTAGCACCATCGGACTTCCATCTCTTTGGACGACTTAAAGATTCTCTACGGGGAATACACTTTGAAGATGACGAGAGTGTCAGTCATGCAGTGGAAACATGGCTACGCCTACGGGACAAGAGCTTTTTCCAGCAGGAAATACATGCTCTTCCACAACTTTGGCGCACGGCCGTAGAACGTGATGGAGACTTCGTAGAAAAAATGGACATGGACAAGACATATTGATGTATATTGTCACCAAATTCTGACTCTTAACAATAAATAGGTTCTGAGAAAAAAGATGTGGGGCTTTACTTATTGAACGGCCCTCGTACTATAGCATTATTTTTAAAGTCCAAGTTTCAAAAGCTACTGAACTACTTGGCAGCGTCACATCATGCGAAAAGTTACTTTCCTCCTTAAATTTCACAAAACGGTGTACGCTGTATATCACGGGTGATACACAAAGCAGGGACAATACACTTGCAGGCGAAAATACATCACAAGCGACGCAACAAGTTTGATTCTCACGTTAAATGTGCTCGGAACCTCGCAGCAGGAGGCTATCGTATACAGGGTGTCCCAGGAGGAATGGTAAACACTCAGGGATGTGATGGATCGATTATTCAAAGCGCAAAGTCCAGTCAACGTGGGCTCACGCATACCTCAAGAGCTACTAGCACTTCATCTTCGATAGTGTGAAACATCTCTCTGCTAGTGAACAAGTGCTCATAGCTCTTGAGGATTGCATTTTAGGGCCCATGTTTAATGGACTTTTTTGCTTTGAATGATCATTCCTCTCATATCGCTGAATGTTGAACATTCCTCCTGGAACACCCTGCATGCAATATTATGGAGACAAAAGCTACTCTAACATGCGCTTTTATTGTTTGTTTTCTACATTCGATCGCAATTTTTGTGATTCGTACCGAGGATGGCATTCCGCACACGAGAAACTTGCCTCATTGAAGATTGTTAACCGGCGGTTTACCTTGGTATGATATGCAACCAGTCGCTTTGTAAATCTGATACGATTTATTGTACCATTAACTGGTTTTGGTGCCACTACAGATTCGTTATCGGATGGATGTGTAACAGGAACGTTATTGTCTGGACCTAGGTTCTTGGTTCTGGTGCAGAAAACGGAAATTTAGGCATGAGTTAAGGAAATGTTTAAAAAAATGGTTCAAATGGCTCTGAGCACTATGGGACTTAATTCTGAGGTCATCAGTCCCCTAGAACTTAGAACTATTTAAATCTAACTGACCTAAGGACACCACACACATCCATGCCCGAGGCAGGATTCGAACCTGCGACCGTAGCGGTCGCGTGGTTCCAGACTGAAGCGCCTAGAACCGCTCGGCCATTCCGGCCGGTGGAAATGTTTAAGAAGATACTTGTGTTTCTCATTTGCTTAATGTAATTTTTATCCAGCCTTTACACAGACACACACAATATTTTACGTTCAGTGTCTGCTTACCACAAAACCAAATACATCTAAATACTCTCTCTCTCTCTCTCTCTCTCTGCGTGTGTGTGTGTGTGTGTGTGTGTGTGTGTGTGTGTCTGCGTGCGCGTGCATGCGTGTAAGCTAGCTACAACGTACATTGTCGAAATGAATTTCTCACGAATACCAAGACGCCGTGTCGTGTATATGTCTTAAAACATTACGCTATTTTCGTTTCGTAAACATTTCGTTGAGTTTTGACTAAATTTCAGTCCTTTCTGCCAGCAGAATGACCGTAGACTCAAACTGCCCGTAGTCCGGAAAGTAATGTTCATATAAAACATGGTGATGAGCCTGCAATAGTGTAGAATCTAGTTTATGGTACATTAAGTCGTTTCAAAGTCAAAAAGCGACTGTCTTCATTTAATACGAGGACTAGCACGTCCGTAAATTGCGCAGCACATCTTGGGGCTCCACAGCAAATACACTTCGCTTATCAGCAGTTCGGTTCGTCTATTCGGTAGAGGAATTCTGCGCCCCTGTCCAGATTAATAGTAAGCTCACGAACAAGGTTAATACGGTACTAAATGTCAGTATGCGCACTATCAGGGGCGCAATAAAATCCACTCCTACCGCATGGCTGTCGTCCTTGAGCCATAGACGTCGTAAAACAGCTCTTCCAAGGAGCACCACAAGATTAACCCTCTGCTACTCGTACATAATGCCATAGCTGACCTGGATTGCTGAAGGCCAAAATCGAGAGAACAAGCACTGGTCGCAGCTAAAGAACTTATGAACTCAAACTTTGACGCTCATAGTGTCTGGAAACAACACTGACAGGAGAACCGCCCACCACAATGTCAAAGGTTCATGGTCACAAAGAAGCCAGCTGGTATCAAACAATCACGCAAAGTGTAGATGACATTAAGCCGAATACGCGCTGGTCATGGCGGAAGTGCCAACGTCCTCTACAAATGCAGAATGTGACTACGGAGCAGAAAGTCTTAACATCCTGACTCATAGTGAAAGCACGTCCAGACTGGATGTGGAAGGGACTATTAATCAATTTCCTTGCAGCAACAGATGAGGGGAGTGATTATATCTGTGGATATTAATATGTAACTAAGTTTGCTACATAACGTGTATATGTGCACATGAAGTAGCCCATGCTGACTTAACTAGTATACAAATATGTATGTATTACGATGCACGCCATACGATAAATGAATAAAAAAATACGTACGTAAATTGCCAATTGAAACCATAGTTGAACTTCGTCATCGACATGGGATATAGTGAATATTACATTCCGAATGTTTGTACTGCTTGCTGTTCTGCAGCTACAAATTGCATAAAATGTATTTTGTTGGTAGTACACAAAAGCTGCTTTCTTATATGTTTTTTATTAATTGCTAGAGGTTTCACGCGTGGCTCATTTTCAAGCTGTACCTCAATATAATCAATCTATTATCAGTACAATATCATGTACGTTTGTTTTGTTGAACTTGTGCATGGTTGCTAAATTTTCGACCTATGTGACAGAGATATGGTTTACTTTTAAATTTTTATCTTTGATGAAAATCGATTGATGTTGTAAAATTTAAAACTCTCTTTTGTTCTGAATTGTCTGTGACCTATAACAACTGTGTCGGTGTTCTCAACGTATTTTCTTTTTTTTTTTTTTTTTTACTTCTGCGTTCTGTTTGTTCGTTTGGAGTGACTTTTGAGTCCGCGTATTACCTTAGATCCTAGTTCAACATCGGCACAGAAACTAATTTTTGTAGTATTGCGAAATGTGTAATTTATTTTACAAGAAATGTTTCCCATATATGGTAGTGTAAAAATTTTTTGTTTCTTCGTTTTATCTACTTTCGCTAATTTTATTTCTTATTTCCGTTTTTTATTAACTAATGGTTCAAATGGCTCTGAGCACTATGGGACTTAACTGCTGTGGTCATCAGTCCCGTAGAACTTAGAACTACTTAAACCTAACTAACCTAAGGACATCACACACATCCATGCCCGAGGCAGGATTCGAACCTGCGACCGTAGCGGTCACGCGATTCCAGACTGTAGCGCCTAGAACAGCACGGCCATTCCGGACGGCTTTATTAACTATTTTAGGTTTGTAGCCATTATTTGGAGCTACAGTTTTAACTGTATCTGATTGCGTCTTGTTGTTTTCTGTAGTGAGGGGAACTCTAATCATACGATATACCATAGCGTGAAAATATTCTGTTTTATATGCCAGTGGGTGACATGGGGAGTTGTGCATCATAAAGTCGCTTCTGTCTATTTTACGAAATACGTCGGATTAATGGATGCCATTACCTTTAGCTTTCTTGATATCTAAGATGTTCGTGCTATTGTCTCTTCCATATTCAGTGGTAAATTTGACGCTGTTATGCATGCTGTCCACATGCTGAAGACATTCTTGATTTCGTCACTGTTTCCATTAAAGAGTAGGAGGATATTATCAGTGAAGTAATTAAAGAGCATGTTATTAAACGTAGAAATGAGATGCGACGACAGTGTGTTGTCTCGAATAGCCGTAGGTAAGAAAATATGTCTAACTGTCCGTCCGAGGGTTATACGAGCCCTCGTTGGTTGAAGTGGAAATCAACATTCTTTACAGAGCGTCCACATGCACCTGTTCTTTGTCGATGGCGGTCGCGTAACTGGTGATCGCGAAACGTACGGTCCCCGGGCGGAGGAAGCAAGCGGGTGTGAAGGGGCGCAAAAATCGTGGCGTAACCGAGTGAAGGACGAATTGTGGGGGCTATTGGATGTAATTTATTTCGTTCTATTTTTTCTGAGTATTTTGAAAGGAAGTGATGTCGGAGCGAGGCAGGGTCCGGCGCGCAGAATGTGGGCGGTCGCAGCTCGCGGCGGCTTCCGGCCGGTGGCGGTGGTGGTGGGGGCGGTGGGCGTGGCCGCGGCGGATCCGTCCAAAGGGAGCGCGGCTCGCCCCCCCACCCCGGGCGGCGCGGCCCGCGCATAAAACGGCGCGGCGGGCTGCGCGCGCGACCACGACGCCGAGGCGACGACGGCCGAGCAGCTCCGAGCAGACGCACCAGCAGTCGCCAGTCGCCGCCCGGCGGGACATGACGCAGGACACACGTAAGTCGCGGCTAGCCGGCGCGAAGTGCGACTGGGGGTATTCCAACCGAGCGCGGCAGCGGGCTAAGTAGGGCTAGGGTGACAGGGGCAGTAAAGCTGAAAGTCTGGTAGTGTTCTCTACAGTAACTGTAGGGAGTGACAATGTAGCAGTTCAGGTGCAATTGAGACTGTTCAGAGTCGAGACGCTATTCTGGGCAATTTTGCGACGGAGTGGTCTTTTTATTGGCGCCGGTTGGGGTCATCTTAGCTAGTCGGACCGTTTTTGGGGGAACAGCCGCTACTGTCGCCTACAAGAGTGGTGGGTGGAAACTAAGGGGCAGACACGGTGCGGTACGCGAAAGAGGCAGCGGCCTTGCGCCGCGCCGAAGCCCACACTGGGGAAGACTCGCGCCGCGAGCAGGTGGGGGCGGAGGTGGAGGCGGAGACGCAGCGCTCGCGTTCGCGGTCGCGCTCGCCTGAAGCCTTGGGCGGCGTGCTTGCAGGAGCAGCCATGGAGGCGGACGACTCGGACCTGGCGGGCCAGTACCTGCAGCAGTTCGAGCTGGACCGGCTGGAGGGCGCCGTGAAGCGCGAGCAGGGCGCGGGCGCCGAGACGCCGCCCCCGCCGCCCCCGCCGCCGCCGCAGCAGCAGCAGCAGCCGCAGCGCCTGCCGTCGATGCCGCTGCTGCAGCCGTCGCCGCCGCACCACCTGCTGACGCCGCCGGGGGAGGACGCGCACCCGCTGTACGGCGCGGGCCAGCAGCACGCCGGCGTGCTGGTGAAGGCGGTGGCGCAGCACGGCCACGGCGGCGAGCCGGGGCTGGTGGCGCTGCAGCACCCGGGCACGCCTCCCGACACTCCGCCCGTGAGCGCGTCGCCCCCGCACTACGCCGCCGCCGCCGCCGCCGCCGCCGTGGCCGCGGCCGGCGCGCTCGCCGACGACATGGGCTGGTTCCCGCAGTCGGCCGTGCGCTACCTGGCGCCCGAGCCGCTCGACCTGCGGCCCAACTGCGCCGCCGACAACATGATGGAGCCGCAGGGCGCGCCGGTGCTCGCCGCCGCCGGCTGGGCTCCCGGCGCCACCTCCGTCATCGCGGGCGGCTGCCGCAAGCTGCTGGCCGAGTACGCGCCGCACCACCACCACCACCACCACCACCACCACGGGCACCACCACGGCGAGGAGCAGGTGCCGGTGCGGCCGCTGGGCGCCGGCTCGGTGTCGCCCGTGGCGCACCACCACCACCAGCCGCAGCACCACCACCACCAGCAGCACCACCACGAGCTGGCGCCGCCGCCGCCGCCGCAGCCGCAGTACGCCGCCTCGACCGCCTCTTCCACCGAGGACATCCTCAACGACGACGCGCTCATGTCGCTGTCGGTGCGCGAGCTCAACAAGAAGCTGCACGGCTACCCGCGCGAGGAGGTGGTGCGCCTCAAGCAGAAGCGGCGCACGCTGAAGAACCGCGGCTACGCGCAGAACTGCCGCAGCAAGCGGCTGCAGCAGCGCCAGGAGCTCGAGGTGACCAACCGCACGCTGGTGGCCGAGCTGCAGCGCCTCAAGGTGGAGCTGGCGCGCGTCACGCAAGAGCGAGACCTGTACAAGCAGCGCCTCGAGCAGCAGCTGCGCCACGCCGCCCCCGCGCCGCCCCCGCGCGCCGACGCCGCCTCCGCCGCCTCGCCGGCCGCCGCCGCCGCCGACTTCTACATGTGACGTCAGCGAGCGGCGCGGGCCGCCTGGTCCTGAGGCGCCGCCGCCACGACGCCGCCTCCCGACGCGTCTCTCCGTTAGGAGTGCCGGAAACGGTAAACAGTGGAATCCAGGTGTGGCCCCTACTTCTCTGCAGCCTCCGCGTTACTGAGGGCGGGACGGAGTTCCCAGTGGACGAGGTCGAGTGATCCCCTCTGCCGCTTCCCTGTCAGCTGCCGCGAGATTCACGCACCAAACCTCTCTGCCTGCGTAAGCAGTAGCTTGCCACCCCTCCAAAGCCGTAATTTCGGATACACGTAATTTCTAAGTGTCTCGGCGTGACTGTCTAGAGGCCACTCGAGCTGAGGCTTTCCTCCCTGTGCACAATGGTTTGAAATCGGACCTAGTCCTCTTCGTAACGTGTCAGCCTCGCTAGAGTCCAGTGAGAAAGTATGGCCTGCTGTGGCACCACCAGATGAATTCGGCAACGATCGTTGTCGCAATATTGCGCGCAAAATACGGGGTCGTCAAAGCGGTTAGGTCCTAAAACACGTACCGCCTACTTTTTACCATTCTCAGTACACGTGAGTAGTCGGCTCCTCGTCTCTGTCAGCCACGACAACGCCACCTCCGACGCGCCCTGCGAGGCTGCTCTCGTAAGGTGTGCGCGACACGGTAAAGAGTAGTCTCCAGAAAGTGTCCCCTTGTCTGTCCATAGGCCGCTCTGATATTCGCGCTTCCTCACGGAGGGCAGAAAACGGTTCTGACTGAACGACATCAAATATGTCCCTCATCTTGGCTACTTCCCTGTGGCCTTGCCGAGAATTTCGTGCACTGTCAGCCCTCTCCAAAACTCTACCTGCGTACACAACAGTTTTGCACCCCTCTAAAGCTGTGATTTCGGACAGCCATAACTTCCAAGTTTTCAATGATCTTCTCCATTACTCTAGAATGGGAACACTGCTTGCGGTCACGAAACTGATACAGAGTTTTGGAACAGAAGTTGTACCAGATCCCATTTTTTTCTATTTTATTTATTTATGTTTCATTTTTTTGCGACTAGTTTTCCGTGTCGCCGCAACGTCATCCTCAAGCACTCTTTCTTATACTCAGCCAAGCTTTCGAGCGGCTCAACAGTTTGGCTGTATACGTGAATGAACACTTGAGAATGGGGTAGCTGTGACACCGAATCTGCTCGCGTAAGAAAACTTTAAGATAAATATAGAAAAGCGAAATAAAGCTGGTGGAAGTTCCCGTTCGCAAATCATTTCCTTCGTAACTGGATGCTCAAATTCCGTCGGTGTGATAATTAACGTGTTCGTCTTGATGACGCTTATGTTTCGTCTGCGCAATGTTTTGAAAACAGTCTTCTTCTTAAGTTAAAAGTCCCGCTGCAGCCCGAGCACGACCGCCGCTCGCACCATCAGATGGGGACGAGTAGGGCTGTTGTTTGTTGATACGGCACCCTGAAAGCGGTTGGCTCCTAGGAGACATTGTGCCTAGGTAGCAGGATTCTCAGTTCACGGGAGTAGTCGGTCTTTCGTCTCTGTTACTTCCTTGTCGGGTGCCCCAAGGTTCATCCACGATTTACTTTCTTCATACTTCGGGCCCTGTGGAAAATGTTTTGTATTCCTCAAATTACATTTCCGTCTTCCACTGTATTTACTGGCTGTTTTGCAGTATCGACTAATTTCGACTATTATGGCATTCCGAAGAGGCGGTCTCACGTGCCCACGCACATGCCAACAAGCTGATCAGACATGTAGCGGGCAAACATGAAACTTACTTTTAGACAAATTGTCTACATGACTACTTTTGGAAAGTTTTTTGTTGTCTGCCATATAGCTGGAGAGCTTGGGGGCCTGCCCTAGTGCACATCAACTGCCACTTCAAAACGGCGTAACAGCCGATATTGGTCAACAGAGCAAAATAAACAGTAACTACAATCGAAAGCGGAAATTTTATTTGAAAAATTTTGCACAACTGTGGAACCTACCCGAAAGAAACTCATTATTTACATGCGAAAGTTGTTTGGATGTAATCCATGGCGTGATTGGTAGACGGTGCGTCATGGGAAGACGGGAGTGAACCACCTGTCCATACTCAGATCTCCTAAGACAGAATGGAGGGAAATCTGGTGAGATTGCGCTTGCAGTTTGTGAACATGGCAAGACAGCACATTGCCACCAGCTGCAGCCGACCTGGCGTGTCCTTTTACGCACTTCTTGTGACTTTTTCTTTACCAACAAATTTGTTCACAGTTACCAAATACTGATCGATCATTACGCGCTGTTGTTATCCTTCTACCCACGTAGTCTCGGACGTGTTACACTAGACGCTTTCTGTTTTGTTAATGAGCAGATCTTCCAGAAACATTCGCTGGCGAGCATGGCAGCGCCAGATAACACAATTCAGATGTCTTAAAAAGAAATCAATGAGCCGCTGTTTTCTTCTATAAAAGCGCCGAATGTTTCTTGGAAAAATTTATCTCACTACTAGTCATTATGTCAACATTCTCAGAGGCTGGCTTAATGGAAACGAATCATTGTCTTTATCTCTTTGCGACTGTTGAAAAGCACAGAGTTCTAACGGGGAAAAAAGTTGAGAACATGAAACGACACGAAACAAAATTTTAGGCTGTAAGTAGCTACAGATACTCGGAGAAAGTGTGGAGAGTTTGCTGCTAATAAGACTGCGGAAGCAGTGCTTCTAAGTGCCTGTTGGAATTAAGATTTCACTTCTGCACACAATATTTCGACTGACTTACAAAAGTATTCAGGGCAGAAGGGGGCCAACTCTGACCAAGCAACTCTCACGGAACTACGGGGACGACCGATGCTGAGCTTTCAGTGGAACACGTATCCAGTTCTTTGCTAATATGTTACAAAAGTAAGGGAATTAATCTTTCATTCCCTCATTTCCAGTCTTCTTCGTCTCCTTCGGTCTGCCTACCAGGTTATCTCTCTCAAGTAAGGCTAAAATCTCGTAGCACTTCGTTGTCTACAGTACAAATACTGTACGCAAAATTAGCATCGTCAACTATATTGAACATCTAATAAGCAAGCGTCTATTTACTTAGATGTCTGTCCACCATTTCAACAGCTTTTTACGCAGCTAGCTCTTCGTAAATGCGCAGCATGAGCGATTGCCTTTTCATTGCGTGGATGCGCGTACGTACGTAAGTACAGGGTCTAGCAACCTCCTACAAGTCGTCGACAAATCTGTTCGCAAAGAAGAACTCGTTCGCATTTTGCGATATGGCCCCTGGAATTTCCGTCGCCTCAAAGCACTGAGTACATTGTTGGCACTGAGTATATTTTTGCTATTTGGCAAGCCGCGAAACGGAAACACGTGGAAATATCTTAATAGTCTTACATCTTAGAAGCTTCATACGTAAAAAAAATTTCAAAATTCTCGTTCACCGACGACTTTAGTGCCACTTAAGAAACAGGTGAACCAATTTGTAAAGCGCATGTTGTTTGCAGAGCGTCTCTATTGTTAATAATAACAATAAAAAAGATAACAAATCTACCAAATTCCACGTCATCCGTAGCCTCAATCCCGTCTCTTTCGTAAATTGATGACTTTACTCAAAATTTTCTTCCGGAAGAAAGCTACAGCCCCAAAGCGGAGCTTTCGTAGGGAAATTCAAAATTTTTAGATTCTTTACGACTTGAACAAATTGGTATTATTATTACTTCAGAATTTTGTTGCTTTCGCTACGGCACAAAACCGCACATGTTCTTCCCAGCGATACTGCTAGATTACGAAACAGTTTCATTTCTCAATATACTCACGAGAGCAGCAGGGGGTCTTGATTGCCAACTTTCACACTCCTTTTCGTTAAGATGACTACTCATTTGTCAAGAGTCACAGCACAATCAAAGAAATGGAGAACGATTTTATAACTTTTTTTCTCTTTTTGTTCCGTATGGTGTGTAGACTTTCAGGCGTACAAAGCTGAAGGTGCTACGTAGCTCCTTTAGGCCACACTTTTTTCGGAAGTCATTGCAAACTGCAGTTATCCACCATGGAAACAAAATGCGATTATCCAATCTAGGTGAGACAGTTTCCTCTCTCTCTCATGTACTTGAGCCCACTACTCACGTGTCAAGAGTTAGCCGTATAATAAAAGTGGTGCCGAACAATTTATTACGTTTCTTGCATCTGGCTCGGTAGCTTCAGGGATTGGGAGCAACAAGTGCAAGGGACCTCTTAAAATTCGTACGTTTTCGGAAGTTACTGGAATCTGTGCTGCCCACACTGAAAACAAACGACCTTTTTTCATCCCAGTTCTGGCGGACAGAATAAGAAAGGCAGCTATTACCCAACCCTGAGAGGGGTGCGTGATTCTCGGGTCAGTTGTGTCTTCACACTTTGCATTTCGCCCCTCCCTCGTAGCGGGTTGTCTCGTAAGAGAGCCAGTGGCCACTATGAGCCTTCGCGAACTGGAGGACTTTCCCCCTGGGGACCGCCCGGTCGCTGATTTCAGTGACGGACATAGAGACACGGACGTGAGCGTGTGAAGTGACGCATCTCACCACTGATGGTGAACGAGGACTTTGAGACACAGTGTATATCAGATATTACGGGTTCGAACATTTCTACTACTGGAACTTCTTTAGATTTTTAAAGAGGCAGTATCTTGAACTGTATTTTTAACACACACTGCTTTATCCCTGTGAGAGAATAATGTACTTAATTTCCAGTTGCAATAGGTGTTGCGATTTCAAGTCCAAAACTCACTTCTTCCTTTACTTAGACGGGTTTAGCTACAATATCTTTGTTCGACGTCTGTTTGCTTAGTTCAGAGAGATTACACGGATGTAGATCTCGTTAATGGAGTACTTGGGACCGAATGAGTGTATAAGTATATGATTTGAGACCTTGAGAACTGGAACGTACTTTGTAGATTCTAAGGCGCTACAGAATAACGTGGCAGTCGTCGGCATGCACTTTTCACTGTCTGATTACTGGAGTAAGTAATATAATGAGTCACATCTACAAAGTTATCCACTTTTACAATCCCTAGATATAGTGTAAGGAATCGAACACATTTTTCCTTTGTAATCGACAGATATTTACTTTACTATGCGATTTTGAAAAATGCAACTGTACTGAAAAGAAAACTTTTTATTTAAGACTTGCAGTAATTTTCAGCTGAATGGTGTAGAAGAAGTACGTAGGCAAAAATTAAGTTGTTCTGTGAACTTTGTGTTTCTTTTTGCTCAGTTGTGAAGCATTATCGCTCTGACTTTTCAGGCTGTCTCCAAACAGCAAAACCATTTAAACAATATTTTCAATATTGTTTTTGAAATACCGAAGTTACCAATATCGGTTCCATATTCCATTTTTGTGCGATTGAACTGTGTCCTTAGTACTAGAGTTCGGGAAAGACTGTGCCCCCTGCATACATCTTCTGGAAGACAACATTCCGGACCACGGATGTACGCGAGGGTGCTTCATCTTGTACATATGAGATCATGGTTGTGTTTCAAATTATTATATGTTAAATACCTTGAGAATGATCTAATGTAAATACAAAGTAATAAAAGTATTTGCTTAAAATACAAGCGTCTTCCTTGTAGTGGCTCACTTCCGCTACTGCACCACTGCTTCTCAACACTACAAGTCTGTCGCATATGGAATTCGCCGAAATGATAAATTGCTGGGCAAGAAACAATAGTTCTTGAGAAATGGTCTGGGTGAAAAATACTAGTGTTGGCTGCCATATTTCTACCTGTATGCACACAGGTTTTTTCAGTACTGTACATAAATTAGGCTACTTTCGTTGTCTCGTGGTAAGTGTGGAAATGTTAACGCCTTTTTCGATGCCATCGACTTTGTACACCTTGACTCACTACTGACTGTATTACAGCGTCTGTTACTGCGAAACTATAGAGCTCGCTTTGGTACCGTCAGTCGCTTGCCTTGAGGTTCCAGCGCTTCATGTTTACGGCGTTTTGTGCCGCCACTGGAAACATTTCCTGTTTGTTCCTTTGTCGCGCGACCTGGAAACACGTTCTCCTGGCTGCCTTGAGGCCGATTGTCGGTGGCTTTTAATCCTCCAGGTTTAAGTTCAGCATTACCACTAATAGTCTGCCTTATTTCTCAGCAAGTAGGCTACGCAGTAATGTCAAAACATGATTTTATTCGGTCTACCTATCGGAATATTGCGTTTGTCACGTAGCCACTGCTATCTGCGCATACGTACAGTCAGTGTTTCACCGACAGAACATGTTTAGTCTACCGTGGTTCTGCACTGGAAACTTAGCAAGTATCATCATATAGAGCTTTCATAGAAGTAATGTAACAACCATTTGCATCATCTTTAGTGTTTTTCTAATTCACTGTTTTGTTGTTGTTTTACGTTAGCGAGTTTTGTGGCGACGACAAATCCAAGAATCCAGAGGCAGTGCTACCGACTGCTAATGCTTTATTACAACAGTTCTAAGTATTTTTAACTGATACAAAAATAGGCTAGCTACTTTTAAAATAAAGCAGGAAGTTATTTTTCTAACAACTATTTACTCGTATTTTCTTGCATTAACGATGTTTTGATAAATATTTTCTTTTACTCTCACACAGTCAGTTACCTAACTAGCAGTATGTGACTACAGGCGAATTCAGTTTTATTTATGTTACTAAATGAACTATTTACTAACTAGGTTAACTGGCCTGCCTTCAATCACTGCTGTGGGTACAGACCGGGATATACACAGCTGCAAGTGTTAATAAAAATAATAATTGCTATTAGTGTTGCATTCAGCATATCGTTCTTCTGAAAACTACAAGTTAGCTGTAAAAAGTCGCACTTTATTTTATTTCCTCTACCCGTTTCATGAGCACGATTTACGTGAAGTAATCAGTCGTATGTATGTTGAGTGAACGACTTTGGTGTAGCCTGCCGCACAGTTCAACAGTAGAAGACAATTATGTTGGAGACTTAAAACTCTGAAACGGGTAGTCGAAATAAAATAAATTGTGACTGTTGACAGTAGTTTAAAATGACATCAGTAACAGTCACGGTAAAATCTAATCTAAAACCTACCCATTAAACTTAAAAATATCGACCCTGCTTGTTTCTGTGTTGTTGCTGTGGCCTTCAATTCGATGGCTGATTCGATGCACCTCTCCGAGCGAGTCTATCCTGTGCAAATCTCTGCATCTCTTAATAACAGCTGTATCCTACATATATTGGAACCTGCTTACTGTATCATGCCTTCATCTCCCTTTACTATTTTCATTCCCTTCACTTCCCTCCATTACCAAACCGATTGTACGTCTGGGTGCGGCCTATCAGCTTCCTTCTTTTAGTTAAGTTGTGCCACAAATTTCTTTTTTCACTAATTCGATTTAGTACCTCCTCAATAATTATTCTATCTACCCACCTAATCTTCAACATTAGTCTGTAGCGTCGTATATCAAAACCTTGTATTCTCTTCTCCCTTAATCAAAATGGTTCAAATGGCTCTGAGCACTATGGGACTTAACTTCGGAGGTCATCAGTTCCCTAGAACTTAGAACTACTTAAACCTAACTAACCTAAGGACATCACACACATCCATGCCCGAGGCAGGATTCGAACCTGCGACCGTAGCGGTCGCGCGGTTCCAGACTGTAGCGCCTAGAACCGCTCGGCCACCCCGGCCGGCCTCCCTTAATCGCCCATAGGCCACGTTTCAAATCGATAGAAGGGTACACTACAGAGAAATACCTTCAAAAAGTTTCCCAGCACTTACATTTATATCAGATATTAATATATTGCTGTTTTTTAGAAATAACTTTCTTACTGTTGTCAGTCTCAATTTTGTATCCCTTTTACTTCGGCCATCATCAGGTATTTAGCTGCCCAAATCCAAAACTCTTCTGCTCCTCTTAGTGTCTCAGTTCTCAGTTTAATTCCCTCAGTATAACCTGATATATTTCGGCTACATGTTTTGATTTTCTTGATGTTCATCACACAACTTCTTTTCAAGACACTGTCCATTCCGTTCACCTGCTTTTCCAGTTTCACCACCGTCTCTGACAAATTACAGTTTCATCGTTGAATCTCAAGGTTTTTATCTCTCCTTTCAAATCTCAATTTGGTTTCTTTTACTACTTGCTCAAGGTACAGACTGAAACGCATGGCGAAATGTTACAACCCTGCCTCACTCCCTTCTCATCGGTGGCTTCCCTGTCACGTTTCTCAAACCTGCAATCTAGTTTCTATACAAGTTGTTAATAACCTTTCGGTCCCTCTACTTTACCCCTACCGCCTTCAGAATTTCAGAGAGTGTAATCTAGACAGCACTCTAAAGCTTTCTCTAACTCTACTAATCCTGTAGACGTAGGTTTGCCTTTTTTCAGCCTATCTTCTAGGTAAGTCATAGGCTCAGTATTGCCTCCCGCGTGCCTACATTTCGCCCTAACCCAAACTGATGTTATCCGAGACCGGCTTCTAGCAGTTCTTCTATTATTCTGTAAATAATTCTTGGAAATTTTTTGCGTCCATGACTTATTATACTGATAGTCTGATAACATTCACAGCTGTCAGCATCTGCCTTCTTCGGAATGGGAATTATTATATTTTTCTTCCAGCCTGAAGGTATTTCTTCTCTCATATATCTTGTACATGAAATAATTTTGTCATGGCTGGATCTCCCAAGGATATAAATAATTCAGAGCTGATGTCGTCTACTCCAGGTGATTTGCTTCCACTTGAGACTTTCAGTGCTCTTTCAAATTCTTCTCGCAAATTGTTCAAATGGCTCTGAGCACTGCTGAGGTCATTAGTCCCCTAAAACTTAGAACTAGTTAAACCTAACTAACCTAAGGACATCACAAACATCCATGCCCGAGGCAGGATTCGAACCTGCGACCGTAGCGGTCTTGCGGTTCCAGACTGCAGCGCCTTTAACCGCACGGCCACTTCGGCCGGCGTTCTTCTCGCAGTACCATATATCGTATCTCATGTTCAACTATCCCTCTTCTCTTTCTGTATTACTGTTCTCAAGTCTGTTACCCTTATACGGATTCTCTATGTGTTCTTCGACCTTTAATCTTTCCCATATTTGCTTAGTACTGGTTTTCCGTATGAGATCTCGATATTTCTATGTTACTAGAATGCTATGTCTTATAGAGGACGTGAGAGTAGGGATGGAAAAGTTTCACATTTTTTGCTGGTCGATATTTGTAGGTTGGTCGCCCTTTGACTCATCCATGTCTATTTCTGCTTCTTCGTATCGCCACGTGGGCAGTGACAGGTCTTTGGACGGTTTTATCTCACAAATCTCTTATTTTTCGTGTATCTCATTTACATACAGTAATTGCTCGCATCCTAGTAATATAGAGTTATAGAAACACTCCTCTTGTTGTAATACGTGGCAAAAAAGTCGCACTATAACGCTACTGACGAATTTTAAAAAAATACATTTTTGTTAGCAAACGAGTACAAAAAATTTGCAGTTACATGCAGACTGTTTTCGTAACTTCACCAAGGGAAGGAGTGATTGTTGAAGATATGTACACAAACAAAGAAGTTACATTTTTTCTCATACAAAGTAGGAAAAATTACGTCCACTATGGACTGTATCGTAATAACTATGATTGATAACAACACCGGAAAAATAACGTAATTACGCGCGAGTTACTGACGTCAGAAACTTATTAGAAATAACGTTTTTGTATCAAGTAGCTAAAATTCCAGGGTGACATGTTATACCGGGATCGGCCGATCCCAAGAGAAAGGTATCCTCTTATTTGATGACTTAGACACAATGACTTTTATTGGCAATATGCGACAGTGAAATGAAGGGTAAATCATTGATGAAATCAGCCTGATATCGTTAAAGTAACTTATTTTAAGACCCAGTATACTTTTTGAAGCGTAAGTTCATCTTGGCTGTATTGATGCTAACACCACAGAAATGGGTATATGTTTATTGAGAATTTTTTAGAAAGGAAAATTGAAGAAAGTACAGCCGAATATGTAAGACAATTTCTTCATTTAAAATTCTCTGTAAATGCCCACAAATATGTTTTTCTGTCGCTATGACGTCGCAATGAAGGTCATTCAAAAGCCAGCTGAAACCTTGGAGATGAAGCAATGCTACAAAATGTAGATAGGATAATAACATAATATATCGAAGTGATTTTAGGTGAATTTTAATATTAATGTTCTAGGAATTAATTTAGTTGGAGAATGAGAATTCCACGTTCTAATTGAAAGAGGTGCCCGGGCGCAATTCACACTGTCACCGTATTTTTACCTTTACGACTATTACTTTGTATAATCAGCTCCTGTGTATGAATACTAACCCTGTGTTCTGTGACTACTTTTCTTCTACTGAGAGGCTTGTAGCATCAACTGTAGTTTTGTGTTATGTGTAGATTACTCCTATCTGTGATAACAAACGACATGTTTAGAGCTTCTTTTGATCAATAGGCTGTCATTTCACTAAAGTAACGCATCAACTCTTGCTTCGTAGTTTAGGTTAAATACGAAATGCACGCTGAGCCCCAAAATGCTTTTTGCCTTTGTTTCAAGTAGACATAACAACATGATATTAAAAATTTGTACGTTTATGGTACGAGCTGGTTCTTGAGACGTTGCATGTCAACTGTCCCAAAAAGTCTTACACAGTTTCAACATTTACCATTTCTGTTTTTGCGATAAGCAGATGTTTGCTTTGTCGCTTCCACAAATTACTTATTTGTGTTGTTGGGAGTCTTCAGTCCGAAGAATTTGATGTAGCTCTCCAGGTTTGTCTGTTCTTCATCTCTAAGTAACTATAATCATTTCTTACGAATTTGATCGTTTTGCTAACGGTAAACGTCAGTATGAAACGTTAAGTTCGTAAAAGACAATACAGAATGCTCTCTAATTCTGAATTAATCTAATACACGAGTACCAACAACAAAAGAAAAGTTTGGCCTTAAACTCCTGATATCTGAGCACAGAATAGAGTATTCTAATCAAGGTTTTAAGTAAAATAAATAATATTCTCCAGTACAAGGTGCACTGCACCCTTACGTTTCACCAACACTTTCCAAAGGACCAAATCCTCCACGAAACACTTCATTTTAAGCTAAGCGTGTTAACTGACGTTTTAAGTCACCTGTACAGTATAATCAAGGGACGTTGTACCTACGTAAGTACGCTTTTTCAGATGATTGGACTATAGTCATTGTCTGAAACCTTCATACATCAGGCGTATTAACCCTCTCTCAGAATATTAAAGTCAAAGTTTGGTACCAAGTACAGTGGTTTATAATAAGTTCCAGCCATTCATTTTGTTCTCTGCAGCATTTTATAACTGCCATTTTTCGTTTAATAATATACATGCCAGTCGTTAACAGGTACCTTTACGTTGTACTGTTCGTACATGACAGCTGTTTCTGTGCTCACGTACGCGTACCACTCTTGGTCATGGTGAAGTCATCGGATGATGTAACAGAATAGAGAAAAAAACTAAGAGTGAATCGTTGCACACCTAACTCTATACTAATAGATATAAAAGAAATATGCTTGTACACATGGTATTTATCATTTACACAGTAAGGTGTGTAGAATCTCATCTTTCTATTATTTTCTTTAGTAAACTGTTACGAGTACAGTATTTCTTAATTTATTTCTTTAAATGTTTATGTGTTCAGAACACCACTGGTTGGTCGAAAGCAGTACATGACAACGGAAGTATTTTCCAGGCAATGCTCCCTAAGAACACGTAGTATCGGTCAGTAGGGAGCAAGGTGACTGGTACAGTGAAATTGTTTCATTCACTAGCAAACACGGGCAAAAGCGCCACTGTCCCTGTACACACCATTGATCGAGCCTGAACTGTGACGAAAGTTGTAAATCTTGGTACAGATTTACTATGACTGGGACCGTTGCTACATCTTCAAAAATACCTGTTTATGAAACCATTCAATTCAAGAATTAATAAAATTAGCATTTAAGCTTCGTTTCCAACGAGTTTATACTCAACGTTTTTGTTAATGTAACCATAGTTTAACACTGTGTGCTCATCATGGACGGTTTGACATGCAGAGCTGCAGTAGATGAGGAAATGTGCAATATTTCAAAAGAACTCACAGTGCCATGGTGTTCCATGTCCGCGACGAAACGGGCAGCCGGGTGTTATACAGTATAAAGAAAGGAAAAATTCTGCTGACCGGGCATGTACTTTTGACTTTATATCTGATTCTGTGAAGGTGAATATAGGGCAACTTCGTATTTTGTCGCAGGAAACTTCAGTGGTCCGAGACGATTCCAAAGCATTTCTGTTAGGCACGTTGCTTACACACTGTTGTTCTGTCCGATATGTAAAATCGTGTTTTACAGGTTTTGCTATCGAAAATTTTCTTCTTATCAATTCCTTTCGGCCAAGAAAAGAAATGTATTCATACATCTATTGTGATACGGCAGTAACTGTGTGATTATTTAAAAAAAGTATTTCCTTCTCTTAATTTCGATAGCACCATACTCTTAGTCACATGGAACGTAGATATACACAGTACCCGATTAATTCGAGTTATTTCGGTTATTTTATTCTAAATTTGCCTCCTGTGAAGTATATTTCTCAAGGAGCATTTAACAGAAGATCATTATACAGACTGTTGGGCCCCTCACCGATAGTAATTTACGATGATGCCGTTTTTACTAACGAAAAAAAGAGATTCTATACATTCGAGGCTAACAGCATCATAAAAATCGTGTAGTCTGTATTGAAATTTGCCTGCTTAACCTACACAAAGCTTTTTTAGGCATATATGGAAAAGTCTCACCAACAGCCCTTTATTAGGAAGGCGCAGTCCCTTCAGGAGAAATCATTGCAGTTTTTTCTCCGTCCTTTCTCGTCAGGTACGTTTCCAGTAACAAAGCCACGAAAGAATGCTAGGTGGTCTCAAACTGGGATCTTTATCATTTCATTGGCGAAATAACACAACATTAGCATCACATTTTGTTTTCAATCGAATATATGTGTTTCATATCCAATTTTGAGCAGTTTCTTAATCTAGCCGCCAGCAATACTTTGCAGGTAAGTGCCAGTGCGCGTTGCTTCGCCCAAAATCTTAGATGAATTCGTGTTCATATTCGTTTTCGCTCATGCCATGCTACGTTTTCAAACCCAGCCCACGGGAAACAAAATGCTCGCGTACTTAAACACGCGTACTTAAACAAAATTAGAGAGTTATCCGTCCGGATACGTGAGGTTACTCTTAGATGTTACCGACGTAAATTCCGTTGTCTTTCACTCTGTGTGTAGGTGGTGGTTTGGTATCCTTAATAGCTTTCTGTGGTTTTTCGGAATCCTGACAGACAAGTACCTTGATGAATCAGGAGGCAGCAAAAGATTCTCCATACCAGAGACTAAATGATAAAATGAAAGTGAGATATAATCTCTGTGCTAATTGTTGCATGATGTCTCCTAAGATTTTATAACGCGCGATTGTTGGGCAACTTGTTCATAATCATGGCCCTGCATGTTTAAGAGGGTCTCCTTAAAAGTCTCTAATCAGAACTTCGACAACAGTATGGGGAAGTTATTCATTTTAACGTATCATCAGTTTGTCTATTCAGAATGAAAGTAAATAGCTATATTTTTTTCGTTCTTTGAGTCTTTTCTAACCGTTGGATCATACTTGTATACGTATGAGGGAACGGAAATATTTTCATTTATAATTTTAGAACAGAAATCGCAGGTATCTTTAAGTATGAAGAGTACCAGCCGCCATCTACGACAGGTGGAAACGCATGGTGCGGATATGAGGATACGCTTTGTGCGTGGATTTAGTTATTGCCTGTTTCGGCGTACACATTGTACTAGAATCCTTTTATAATACTCTATACGTTTCGTAGTGAGTTCTCGCCTTTACCTTTACGCCACGAAATTAAAAAAAATTACAAGACTGTACAGGTTTTCTTCACGAGGCACACAAGTGTTTTACAGCCTGTTAATATCCCGGAACTCTTAGTTTCTAAGGTAACTCGGAGTATAACGTGTCACGGAGAGTCCTATAAGTACTTGGCGTTATTTTATTATGGACAGGGCGAGTAAACAAGGTTTATGTCACCACGTCACCAGTTACCAACATGAACGGAGGGGCAGCTTTTTTAATCTGTGCGTTTGTTTCTGATGCAGGTGCCATTATGACAGCATTTGAAACGTACCAAGGCTGGACCTGGTCACCTTGAAGCGTTGCGCTGCTTCCTATAGTGTAATGGTAGTTGTTTCTTCCTTTATTTTATTAACAATGAGACATAAATTTCTGTGGTTTATCGCCAAATCAGTTACCTGGTATAAATGTTAGCTTTACTTTGTGAAGTAACGTCTATGACTCATGGTATATTGTGAACTCCGTGATTGTTACACGGGTAACACTCGTTTCATAGAACTTCCTGCGATCGTGACGTCATTTTGACATCACACACAATGTCGACGACCGCATAATCGGCTATCGACTTTAGTTAGTGTTCCATACGCGCCTCCCACAAGACTCCATGCTCGCGTACTGGAGATTTACAAAAACATATGATTCTTGGAATGATTCATTATAATTATTGCTATAATAAAAAGTCACATAATGATTTGTCGACGGTTAATGCCTTCATATGAGAGTGCTCTCTCGTGAGTGAGTTATTATCGCAATAATTTATAAATGAAGCATGTAACACGCTTGTTTTCTAATCTGCAGTAAACCGCTTCAAAGCAAAGGAGCACTGAAAATTTATCACAAACATGTCACCATTAAATGTCACTTAATGACGCATCAACGATATAAGCCTTCAAGAGAGAGTGTGATATCCGAGACAGGAAATAAATAACGCATAGTTAAGTGGTAGCGTAATGGACATCGTTGTGCGGAGAGTTGTGAGTTCGCATCCCGTCACATGCAAATTTTTTTTTATGTCAGTGTTGTCAACACGTCCTGGGACTTTCTTATGAATGTAATACAAGTATGCTTTGCAATATTCGATGTTATTTACAATCACTTTGATCTGAGAACGGAGGATGAAATAAATATTAAGCGATTTCCGAGTACGTTTTAGGCAGGAACGGAGGACAGCTTAAATTGCTGCGACTGAAACGAACAACAATAAAAATGCATGTTTTTCCTTCTCATAAATAATTGGCTTTCTTTTTACAACTATGTACGGCCTTTCGAGTGTGTGGTTAGGCAGGAATCTATGAGGACAGTGTAAAATGTTGCAGGTTAATCGAGGAGCAATAACATTCATATTCTTCACGTGTCGCAAAGTCAATAGAGGATCATGCGGTCACTGATACTGCGTCATGACGTCAAAATGACGTCACGTTTGCAGGAAATGTAGTCAAACGAGCGTTATCCTTGTTATACTGTGGAGTTAGTGTTTTGTTCTGAGGCATTTTGGAAGTTTAATTTTGCTAGAAGCAGTTCACCTGCAATCCTACTTCCATTGTATTTGGAGTGATGGGGAAATGCGAAAATATAAATTGTCGAAACAGAGCATTAGTACCATTTGACTGAGACATTCATCTGGAGTTTGGAATCGCTTTTATTTTTTGGTATGTACAGTCACATCTGAAAAAGTACCTGTATCGGTAAAATAAGATTTATTAATGAGCAAGCATTCCACCAACCGAAAGCAGTTGAAGACGTTGGTGGTAAGAATTTTTAACGTCCGCGTGTTAAGGGAGGGATGTAATATTAATAATATAGTAGGGAAAAGCCGCTTTGTCGCAAATTGTTCATAAAATCGCCGAGTGTCACTATATGATAGTAATAAATCAACTAGGCATAGTTAGTTACCAAGACGTCTTAAGTCTTGGCTGCTATAGAACGTCTACAAAACGAGTTTCCACAGTTTCTTTGGTAACGTGATCAGAGTAACGCTCCGGGAAGAATGGAAATTTAGCAGGCTACAAAATACCACACAGGTCTCGTGAAGAAAACATGGTCTCTGTAAGTGTTTTGATTTCGTATACGATGTTAAAAATGAGCAGCCACAGTTTTTGATTTTGCTGTAACATGTTGTTGTGGATGGAAAAGGAACGTTTGGATAACAAAACACACCCGTTTTGGTTAAGGAAATGGTAAACCTGGTGGTGCTTTACTAGGCATGGTACCATTACAGCTGAACTGCAAGTTAACGTGCACCCTGAACCAAGATTTAACGTGGCTTTTTATGCATTAATCAGTCACTGCCAGGGGGAAAGAAAGGTGCATGTAACAGAACAAATTTCAGGAGCGACTGGGAAGCGAGTCACAGAACGCTGGATTTGTTGTGAGACACAAACCTTCTTAGATACTGAGCCTCACTTGTCTTTCACCTCTGCAAACGATTCGTTAAAAGAAAAAATTTCAGCCCGAATCGTGATTAGGTGATCACGTTAAAGTAAATCCCCACCAATGTTGTAAACGTCTGGTCGAGTCAGTTCAAACGTGGGAGGAAGATAAGGGCATTATACATCCAATGGAGTGACATTTCCATATTCCATCTTGGCTCTTATATAGCTGATTTCAGCTGTTTGCCATTTTCAAGCGCGTACTCCTATATTCGTGAATTTACACCGTCACCCTTTGCGAGTGTATACAAAGATATACTAGTCATTTTAGTGCGTAACCGCTGAAAACAAAAGTTAAAACAACGTTCCATATCCGTCAACGCTTTAAAATAACATTACTCTCAGGGTGGAATAAGTTTGTAAACATAAAATCTCATAATATGTCGCACAGAATATAGATCTGCGCAGGTCGATTCGACTCTGTCCAGTTTACAGTAAACAGCTGTCCAAAGATATAACGACATACAGTGACTGCCGCCCAGCTGATGGTACCTGTGAATATGTGCCGGGGATATGGTGCCTCTCCATTATATTTGGTTTATCGGTATATTTCAAATTGCTGTCATACACGTGTTCCACGTGACACACAGAAATACGTTCATGCTTACGTCATGTCATGTAGTAAGTGCTTGTATAAAATGAAGTCAGACTATAAAACCAACAATTTCGAGAATCGAAATTTAAAAATTTCACAAATTTGCCGAAATAGTAAGTTGTCACATACAGTAATAACAAAAATGTGATTGCAGACTGTTTGGACAACATTTATGCCTTTTCATTTCATCATATACTCGGCTAAAATTCTGTAAAAATCTCATGCTATATAATTCTGACTGTTCGTTCAATATATTGTCCCGCTATTGTGAGGGTAAGAGATTTATGAGATGTTTTGTGGCCAAAGTTCTTGAAAATGAATCATTTCGTTGACTGATGGGGAAATCTCGTGCCAATTTTGAATATACTTATAGATGAACAGGCTATATAAGCAGAATATCTGTTCACTTGTTCATCTGGAAAAATTGTACAGAGGCTAAAAGTTCAGTTATTTTCTGGGAAGATTTGGTAAGGTTCGGGTCTTGTTCCGTTTGTTTTGTTACTTTTTTTTGTCTGAGGTACTCCGCATGACCTTTGTGCCGTCCAGCGGTGACTGGCGTCATGACGTGTGGAGTGGTCAGAGGCGGCAAAGAGTATTCTGCATAAATCATGACGTCTTGGAACTCCAATTTCCGGAAGATTAATAATGTAAATGCTGATGTATATACTCTTGTTTTCGACTTTGGAAATTTGGAGTTTGTTCAAACGAGATGTACCTAACTCATTAATTTCATATCATGCTTGTAATCAAACGCACAATAAAAGCCTTCATACATATTAGAGTAGCTGAGTTCTACAGACTTAAGAACAGTTTATCAACGACTCGGAGGATCACAGAATTCTCTGAGCTTAAGACCAGCGAAGAGATAATTTATAAACTAAATGAACCCTCGCACTCTCTGTTAGCAATCATGTATATTTACAGTTCCTCGAGTGCATCCATGACTCTTCCTTTCTTACTTATTACATGTAGTATTTGTTGGGCTCTGATGACCCTTGAAATAATGCGGGCGGATCCTTTAAAACCAGTAGGATCACGTCTGCTAAAGCACCGCTGTGATGAAAGCACCCTACCGGCGAGGGCAATCTTGTCTTCCCATTTATAGCTGTTATTGTGCGTAAAACCGAAAAACGTGATGCAGTTTTAATTTTTTTACATTTACTACAAACATTTCAAAACCATTCCATTGGGTCTCTATTAAAAATGCTGTTATGCAGTTTTTCAGTGTGGAGCATTGAAGTATCTGTGATTCGACATTGTTGTTGTTGTTAGCTCCAGTTTCTTCGTCTGCTACTGGAGTCTGTCTCGCCCTATCGTTGGCGACACAAATTCCTCGTACGTATTCAGAAAATCCGCTTCCTTCTCTCTTCTACTTTGTATGGTCACCAATTTTAAGCTTCGTTTGCTTCATCTCTTAAATTATCTTCGTGCGAAATATCCTATCCATCGAAACTTCAGTGCTCTGTTAGCTGTCCTTTACGCCATACTGAAATTCGTTACCGTCACCGTCCGTTTCCCCTTATATGTTGCTGGCCACTTTTCAATTGCTACGATATCCATCTAATTTTTTTTTCTATCTTTTTTGTTTAGATGTTCGTTCTGTATGTAAAGCTGAAGCTGATATGGTCTACAGACTTTTCATTTTGTTTTCAAGCAGAGGTTTGGGGCTTCCTCATAAAATCCGAAACTGTTGTTGTTATTTTCCGCGTGTTCTTTATACCAGTTTTCAGTCAGTCACTGAAACTGGGTGATAAAGCCTGTCTGACGTATACAAGAGAGTGTCGAGAACAGAACGCAGCACTTACCGAGCTCTTAGTTTATGTAAAAATAACAACAAAAAATAATGTAAACAGGGTACTCTGTAAGTATCAGAATACACTTAGTATGTAATTCTAACCACGTATGGCCGGCCGGAGTGGCCGTGCGGTTCTAGGCGCTACAGTCTGGAGCCGAGCGACCGCTACGGTCGCAGGTTCGAATCCTGCCTTCGGCATGGATGTGTGTGATGTCCTTAGGTTAGTTATGTTTAATTAGTTCTAATTTCTAGGCGACTGATGACCTCAGAAGTTAAGTAGCATAGTACTCAGAGCCATTTGAACCATTTGAACCACGTATGCTTTACTCTCGCGATATTCTGCATTATACGAATACTTCCTGATCGCTTTAACGACACACCACTTATAGTCTGTCGAAGGCTGGACAGCAAGAACGATGAAGATTCTGCGCATTTCAGCGTGCATGTACGTGAGCACCCGAGTATTTCTTATCCTGTTCAGTGGGAAGATGAGAGAATTTGTTTGCTTCTACGATCATCCGGCTTAAGCCCTCTGACCTTATTTCTGCGGTGTGCTGTCAGGTCGTCGATTTGCGCATCGCCTGTCAATCATAAAAACAATGGCGTCGTATGCAAGTAGTGGAAACATGCGAGGTATGTTTCTCTACACGAGGTGTTCTCTAGTGTCTTCGTTACTCATTGTGGCGGCGAAATAAAACGGAGTCGCATATTAACGTTTTGTGTTTCGGAAGCTAAGCATGTCCGTTCCCTTATCAGTGTAAGAGTTTCTTCTCATTTTAACCGAGGAACGCGAATTTTAAGTATTGTCCGGTAATTTCTGTAGACCATACATTCGTGTGTTTCCAGTCGATCTCGCATTGCGAAGGACGGCTGTTCAAGCCCTGTAGTCTCTTCTCAGTTATCCATAGCTTCCTTAAATAGCTGCAGAAAAATGCCGGTATGGTTCCTTTGAAAAAGTCACTTCCTATTTTCTCCCCTGCCGTTCCCCAATTTAATCCCGTGATCCGTCTCTAATGACTTCAAAGTGGTAGATGTTAAACACTAATCTTCCTTCCCTTTATAGAATTGATTATGTCTTTAATTTTGTCACTGGTTGTTCCGCACCATTTGCATGAGTTTTGCTTTTAGGAGAATAACAAGCAGGATTTTGCGGTTTCTCCTCCTGTATAGTTTTATCATTGCTTTCAATACCTGACATAGTCTACCACTACACTTACCACCGCTATTTTCAGCCCTCAGTCGGTAGCATGCTTTACTTCAGTGTACACAATCTTTGTTCTCTCAGGGTACAGTCGCTTCGATGAGCGTCCTGTAGTCGATGTCAATTACATTTCTTGATTGACTCCTCTTCTTGTGTTAACGTTTTCAATTAGTACTTCTTATTTTAATGTCGGAATTGTTACAATTGTTGCTACTTTTGATTAGTCTAATGGGTCTTGTTGATGTGCTTTTTGATTTTGAGGCTTCAAAAGTCGTTTTATGGAACAGAGAATCAAATAATATTGTATAACGGGTGAAAATTTTAGAAAGCGGTACAGTCTAATCATGATACCTCACCCATAATTGATTCATACTACACACGTGACCAGTTATCGGAAAGTCATATCCCTAGGTTCTATTACACAGACTCACTGTTTTTAAATTCCACATATTTCATCATCTGTACCAGTCCGACACAATACAGTTCTTCTCCGATAATCTATAGTGCTTGCTGCCACCACTCTTACAGTTCCACGGAACATGGTTTTTCAGCTGATAAAATTTTTCAAGGTTCGTCGTTTCGATACGGAGGTATGCTAAAGGTTTTGAAGTTTATGTTAAAACTTCATCTTTTTTCATGGCATGCAAAACATTCAAAAATTTTCCTAGAGGTTTTAATACGATTTCTCAAATGAAATAGCCAAATACCCGTAAACAGTTTCATTACTTGCGTTTATAGTAGCATTCTGGTGAGTTATGTTAAAATTAACTTAAAATACATGTACATTTTTGTATGGACTGTTTTTGTAGGCGTCCTTTGTCACTGCGTGGGAGAAAGAGAGTTTCATTTTACAGGAAACAAGACCATAAAAACTTTCAGAGCTGGTATGCTATTTTACGAAGACTTTGCTCCATCACACGCTTCACCCTTAAAAGAATTACAAAATTACAGATATTGGAATAATGGAAGGATTACGAATTAGAAAGTAATATGGATAGCTGCTAAAATGTAACATTTATATATTTGTATTTGTGTGTGTGTGTATGAGAGAGAGAGAGAGAGAGAGAGAGAGAGAGAGACGGAGAAAGAGCTTTCAACTGATTTACTTGAATGTTTGCAGTCACATAAAATATCTCCTCAGGTACTGTTCGTTAACTATTATAAAGGTCTTCTAGAAATGAGAACAATTCTAGATTAGGTTTCTTCCTCGTAGTCTATTCATTTTTATTGCTTTATGTATCCTACAAAGGGTTGCGAGTGTACTGGATCAGGTATTTCCATACCAGAAAATTCTGATCAGCGCATTTGGCAGACAAATTCATTAGAAAGTTTACATTTTTGATGATCCTTCAGTTCAGCGCGAAATCGTCATGACATATATTATAAATCCACAATTTGAATATCGTCCACAGCAGCCACACTCTACAGTCATGATCTGGGACCCACTTGCTCGGTCAAGTGCCCTGCGTCACTGCTGGCTTCGTGTTTCTCGATGAGGAGCAGCGTCGCGTAGCTTCAACAGAGGCTTCCTATCAGAAATCGTTGAATATACGTGGCAGGCTCAGTCAAATTTGGCGTTGTCTACACTGTTTCAAGAACATCGTATTTGACGCTATGTGTCTTTAAGTTCAGCAGCCAGAAGACAGAAAAGTGAGAGAAGTGTGGTGAACAAGCAAGATTTCAGGTCTGATATATGAGAGAGATGTTTTGTTTTGTTTTGTTTTGTATTGTAAGCGTTGGGAGTGTAGTTCTTACTTTGGAGAATTTAACATCGGTCTGGCAACCAGTTCTTAATAATACTGTGTAAACACTCTTTTAAAATTTCGAAGTAATTGTCTTTTGAAACACTGTCGCCATGAAACATAAGGTGACGCACGTCAGACGAAAACACACAAGTACGTAGTATTAAACCACCGCCATGGTGCTTTACTGTTGGTTGTATAGGTTATCATTACATTCACATTCCTTCACATAGCTTCTTTGCAGATTCAGAACGTCCGCCACTTTTATACAAAAACTAACTTCAAAGCAACGCATAGATCCGTTAGAATTTGCATCTTGTGTATACTCGTATTGTTATTGAACTTAAAACCAAAATAACGTCAGTTAGATCACTAATAATAAAAATATAAAGCTGATGAAGTTTTCCAGAATATGACGACAGTGCGAACAACACTGACGCAAAAATCGTTGCTGTTATAGTTTCACTGTACATCAAGTGATATAAAAATATTTTTTAAAACTATTCATGAAGCGTGATTTATTAATTGCGAATAGGAATCCTTAAAAGACATACCATGAAGACACTAGTAACGTAACTTTCGAATCTCTGAGGTTCGTTTACCATATTTCACGAGGCATGTACCTAGTGCCCAGGCAAACAGAGGCAGTGACACACAAGGTGGTAATTTAAATTTACTGGTATCGCGCTGGAGTTATTTTCGAGTTACCAGTTTAACAGATTCGAGACTGGCCTGGACGGAGTGACTGGACTGCTGTTCTAAACACATTCCTCTAGAATTATCACTTTGTAATTGTGAATGCCATAAATGTGTAGGATACTTCATTTGAAATGATGCTTTGTTTATGTAATCTTAAAAATCTTATTGTATGAAATACTACAATTAGCAAAAAATGGCTCTGAGCACTATGGGACTTAACTTCTGAGGTTATCAGTCCCCTAGAACTTAGAACTACTTAAACCTAACTAACCTAAGGACATCACAGACATCCATGTCCGAGGCAGGATTCGAACCTGCGACCGTAGCGGCCGCGCGGTTCCAGACTGTAGCACCTAGAACCGCTCGGACACACCGGCCGGCTACAATTAGCAGGCTTTTGTTTTGCGGAGTTATGTTTTCATCCTGAAAAAAACCTTGTGCATGCCGTTATTACACATAATTTGTAGTGTAGCAGCTTTTGAAAAATTCAGCCACACAAAAAACTGCATCACAGTTTGGACACCACCAGGATGACTCTTTTCGGCACGTTTTTCCCTCCTGCCTTTTGTTGACATCGGATCGCGCTTTAGAGACGAGTGTTTGATGTGGTTTTTTATGATATTTTTTACTACCAGAGTTGATTTCCAAACGTTCGTTTAGGCGAGACAGTACTTCAAACGCTTCATCTTCATTATTTTCTTTTATTTATTACTTACTTGAGCATACAGAAATCTGGATCAGCGACAGAATCATCAACTTCCGCTTCTGAACTAAATTCTCCGATTTGTTTTTCCAGAGGCCGGCCGAAGTGGCTGTGCGGTTAAAGGCGCTGCAGTCTGGAACCGCAAGACCGCTACGGTCGCAGGTTCGAATCCTGGCTCGGGCATGGATGTTTGTGATGTCCTTAGGTTAGTTAGGTTTAACTAGCTCTAAGTTCTAGGGGACTAATGACCTCAGCAGTTGAGTCCCATAGTGCTCAGAGCCATTTGAACCATTTTTTTTTTTGTTTTTCCAGACTAGTGAAAACCCCACTATCTTCGAAGTTTCCAATGCAAAAACTATGCAGAATGCGAGCAGCGGCCAACAAAGGCACAGTTAGGAGACGGAGGAAAGAGGAGATTCAACACAGAGCAGAGTTATACAGTGCGCTTTTGCAGGGTACTGACAGTTCAGAATTCGAAAGCCATGTCGCAGGGCAGTGCAGAGACCCTTCCTCGTGCAGTCTACTAGGCTACCAACAGGGGGCAGTAGAGCCAATGTGAGCTACGAATTTTTACGCACAGCACGAGCAAGACTCGGGCACCATGCGGCTAACTGCCGCTGCTCGAGTACCACGTGGCCTTGGTCTAGATTATGTAAAAGATAAAATAAATTTTTTAATTTTTTTAAGGTTATCAGGTGCCTTTACTGTTCATGTTAAACCAGCTGCTGCCCTGGCTTCGAGGATGGCATCTCAGGATTTGTCTGCGAGAAGAAAAACAAAATTAGCATACTGAGCGAACGAAGCGTTCTACTGATCTCACTCTGTTAAACTGTTAATAATTCTTGGCGCTGTACATATGACACATAACGATTATGAAACGCTTACCATTGTGAGATTAGAAAGACTAATTAAATCATACTGTTACATGCACTAAGACGAATACTTTATTACGCAGTTTGATATACCGGAATAGATTCAGAATATCATCTGATTTATAAGGTGATGTTTACCGCGGGTAGGAATAACATTTTTTGTATAACTACCACAGAGTAACTACTTTCGACAGTACTTCATCATTATTCTACAACTCCACATCGGAAAAGTCCAGTGTCTCGGCTTTACCTCTGCGTAACAGTAGACCTTTCTCTACCGCCCTCTCCATTTCACCCACACGACTCTGCAATAAACTACCCTGTAACCTGCTCCATATCCAAATCCACTCTGCTTTCAAAAGGCGATTAAAGCGTAATCTGTGCTCATCGGCGTAGCTTCCCTCTCGGCATTTCCCAACTGTTTTCTTTCCGTCCAACAGGTAACCAGTATCTCTGTGACACCCCAAACTACCCAAGCGTTCCTCATCCCTTTCTACTTCTGTTTCCTTCATTCCATCTCATCTGATAATCTTACCTTGTAATTTCTAACTTTTCCCCTTCTTCTCATTGATTTTCAGTACTGCTGCCACACATTTTTGTTAAATGTCATGTCCGACAATAACCTAATGAGGAAATTGATTAACACAATGTGAATAAAATTGACTCTTCTTAAATTTCAAACAGTCATTACTACATTACTATTATTGCATTGGTCATCTACTATACAAATTGTAGTGTCGATTCACTAAGGACGTCTGGTTAGGAAGGAGAGCGGGTCAGAGAACCATAATCTTGTCAGCTGAAATAAATGCAGAAATAAATAAAATAAATAAATATCTGTCACGCTTTAGAATTCTAAATATCTATTAGGTAGGACACACTGTCGGAAGTATTTGCAGAACAATA
This sequence comes from Schistocerca serialis cubense, assembly GCF_023864345.2. NCBI lineage: Eukaryota > Metazoa > Arthropoda > Insecta > Orthoptera > Acrididae > Schistocerca > Schistocerca serialis. Next base: position 119,175,597 of record NC_064643.1, on the reverse strand, counting down.
AAGATTTTAACAGCTTTGTTGTAGTAATAATAAAAATGTCTTTTCTAAAAGCTGTGTAACGCAACTTAAAGAAGATTTTATAAAATCTTATAATTGGTGTCATTGTTATCACATAAAAAGAAACAAGATAGATGGGAGGAATTTCACTTATTGTTACGTAATATACTGGATCATTGTCACACTTACTGCTGTCCAGAATGATGCGGTTAAAATCGGCTACTCGACACGCCTCTGAGAGGCAAGAAGCGTCCTCCTGAACTTTTCTTCTATGGAGGTGAGTCGGTTAATTGGCTTGCTCTAACCACATCCCCATGACAGATGCAGTGCTCAAAAATTCGTGGCTTGTGTGGGGTGATAAATTAAACTTAAGTATCAAATCGTCCTCTGTCGTTCTTTTTTATTGCCTAATAGCTGGACTACACATCTCCAAACCTTATCTTGAACTAAGCAATGAAATCACTATAAAATTTAACGCCACCGTTGAACTGACTCTTTACAATAACCCGCTTGCTATGGCGTCAACTTGGCCGTTATGGCGAGTGCCAACGGAAGTCTTAATCAACATTAAATTTATTTATTTTTGTTTGTTCTTGGTAAGCCATACTTCATCCAGAATATCTATTTTATTTTGATTAGTTTCGCTCAAGTTGTTCTGTTGACGCTGTTTCTTTTAACTCACTTTTACAGCATTTTTAGGAAAGTTCTGACATCCCGTGTTTTACAGCTGCCTTTATTGTGAAGATCTTAGCTATCTATCAGCATGTCTCTGAATCGACAGTTTCGCTATTCACGTCAGACGTGTCTTACGTGGTAGGAATTGATTCACAGATACGCTGACGTTCCAGCAAGTGTTGGTACCTACCTGATAAAATATAGCATCATATAAATATGCCGCAATGACTTTGACAGCATCGTTAAAAAAATAAAAATTAAATAAATATGTTATGGAATTAATGTGCTGAAATATCTATTGGAATGTTTAAGACTCAATGCCCACTAGACGACGATCAGTTTCAGGTACAAAAACAGTCGTGCAGGTTGCTCGGCTGCGAGAAAAGCAGGACAGCTGAAAGCGTACAGGAAGACCGGCTTTCGGAAGAGTGGTGACGAGAACAGTTGATAAATGTGAGATTGTACTGTCTAAAAGATATTAGAATCCAGTGAAAATTTAATAACTGAATGTAACAAGTGATTTTTCAAGAATATCACGTGGGCTGCATTATTTCGCTCTTTATGGATCCTTAAGGTAAGTAAAAAGTTTCAACTAGTAAACAGTACACCACCAGACCTATCATCAGTTATTCTCCTACGCTCTGGCCGCGAGTTGCACTGGGAGAAACTCTGAAGTGATATTGCCTTAGAGTGATTAGCAGAGCGTAGGTGTATTAGTTCAGATCTGTGTGTGTGTGCGTGTGTGTGTGTGTGTGTGTGTGTGTGTGTGTGTGTGTGTGTGTGTGGGTCACTACTGGTGATACGATAGTAGACGTCAACGTCACAGTCTCAAAGCACATTCTGTCTGTACATTCTCTAACAAATCAGATTGAGTAGTCTAGCAACTAGAATGGTCTGCGATCTGCAATTCATCGACACGCTTTGGACTTGTTTTTGAGAGATATGGTGTTCAAATTCCTGCCCGGCCATCCAAAAATAGGTATTCTGGAGTTTGTCGAAATAGCTTAACACAAATGCTAGGACAGCGCACTGCAATGTAATCAAGAGGTTGTCTGATTTTTATTTCCTTGACTAGCAGGTTTGACTGCCAAGCGCGTATTTCTTACCCTCACTGACGTACACATTCATTCCAGTCAGCAAGAAATAAATGCAACATTTTGAAGAATTTAGCAACGTGCATATGTTTCAACTAATATGACAAGCCTGAAAGTATTTTGCAAATGATATTCTCTCATTCCCTATGACTATTTTTTAAACAGTGTCATTTCTTATTCAGGCACTTATGACAATATTTTGCCATCATGAATAGGTTCTTATGATTATTGCTATTTACATTTTACCGGTTCAGATGTTTTCGTAATGTTACTTCTCTACGACATCAGTTCGAAACTACGTGTCATATTGGATAACGACACTTAACTGCCGTTTGATCTCAACTGCTAGAGTAAAAAGAAATCGAACAACAGCATCTAATGATATTGTTTGACGCGTATGTGCATGATGTTCGTATAAATCAGGGGAACCCTATGTTTACGGATTTTCGAATCGCTTTTGATTCACTATCACCTGAAGTCTACTAATGAAATTACATCCATATGGTGTAACTGACCAGATAATAACCTGGAATAAAAATTTCTGCACAGGCAGAACGCCTTGATGGAGATATGCAGTCATATGGAGACAAAGAAGAAATAGCTTGATATTTAGTACCCCAGGTAAGCATACAAGCGGTATTGCAGTTCAGATTGTGGGGTAATGACACGCACTTTTTTTTGCGCACTGTACATACCGTGCAAACAGCATCGTACTGCATTAGTCGTAGTACATCTGCCAACGGAAACAAAATTTCTATAAGTACATACACAGCTTATATAGCTGATAACAGATCACAATAACAGATCATGGTTACGTGAAACGAACATAACTTTTAGCTTATTAAAAAAATGTAGAAGACAAAACAAATGCTCTGGATTGTTTGGGAGTGACACTGCGACACAACTTAGCGGGTTGTAGTAGTTGTAATGTCAAGGTTGTTTTCAAATGAGATGCAGGTACCTGCGAAGGAGTTTTATCCATCCATGTTTGCAGTAAAATCACGTAGCCGCTGATAAAACATTAGCCTTCGTAAAAGCAATAAGCACTGATTTATTGAAATATAAATCTGCGTGCTTCACGAAATGTTGTAATAACGAGGTGAATGTCATACGAAATTCTCCCGGTTGAAGAAAAACAAATGTAAGGTTTTAATTTACTGGTAGGATACCGATAACTGAAGGTTGTCTATAAGGGGCAGTCAAATAAAAGTGAAACAGATGAAAAAGGTGAGTGAACTGTTTGTTGTTGTTGTTGTGGTCTTCAGTCCTGATACTGGTTTGATGCAGCTCTCCATGCTACTCTATCCTGTGCAAGCTTCTTCATCTCCCAGTACTTACTGCAACCTACATCCTTCTGAATCTGCTTAGTGTATTCATCTCTTGGTCTCCCTCTCCGATTTTTACCCTCCACGTTGCCTTCCAATGCTAAATTTGTGATCCCTTGATGAATCAGAACATGCCCTACCAACCGGTCCCTTCTTGTCGAGTTGTGCTACAAGCTCCTCTTCTCCCCTATTCTATTCAATACTTCCTCATTAGTTACGTGATCTACCCATCTAATCTTCAGCAATCTTCTGTAGCACCACATTTCGAAAGCTTCTATTCTCTTCTTGTCCAAACTATTTATCGTCCATGTTTCACTTCCGTACATGGCTACACTCCATACAAATACTTTCAGAAACGACTTCCTGACTCTTAAATCTACACTCGATGTTAACAAATTCCTCTTCTTCAGAAACGCTTTCCTTGCAATGGCCAGTCTACATTTTATATCCTCTCTGCTTCGACCATCATCTGTTATTTTTCTCCCCAAATAGCAAAACTCTCATTTCCTAATCTAATTCCCTCAGCATCACCCGACTTAATTCGACTACATTCCATTATCCTCGTTTTGCTTTCGTTGATGTTCATCTTAAATCCTCCTTTTAAGACACTGTCCATTCCGTCCAACTGCTCTTCCAAGTTCTTTGCTGTCTCTGACAGAATTACAATGTCATCGGCGAACATCAACATTTTTATTTCTTCTCCGTGGATTTTAATACCTACTCCAAATTTTTCTTTTGTTTTCTTTACTGCTTGCTCAATATACAGATTGAATAACATCGGGGATAGACTACAACCCTGTCTCACTCCCTTCCCAACCACTGCTTCCCTTTCATGCCCCTAGACTCTTATAACTGCCATCTGGTTTCTGTACAAATCGTAAATAGCCTTTCGCTCCCTGCGGCGATGGAGTACTGATGGTGAGGCAAGGGTTTGGTGTACCTGAACCTTAGTTGGTGCTCTGCACGTTAGGCGGTCAGACGGTGATGGTCGTTCTGGTACTCGTGAGAGACGGGAGGACTGGTTCGGCAGCTCGTCAGACGACAAAGCAGCCCTATTTAGGATCGATCTGCTTTCCCTAATCCAGGGAGGGGCCTAGAAAAGGTGGCCTAAACATAGCCCGTCTCAACCCAGCACAAGTGGCAAACTGCGGTCACTTGTTCACTAACATATGCGGTCAAAAAATAATAAAATAAACGTTACCTTAAATACCTAATGATTGGAGTCTGGAACGTCCGTACTTTACAGGATAACGACCATAATCAGTGCCCAGAGAGAAAGACAGGACTTATCGCAAGGGAATTGGCTAGATATAACATCGACATTAGCGCCCTAAGTGAAACACATCTTAGTGACTCTGGACAGTTATGTGAACCGCTCGGAGGTTATACCTACCACTGGAGTGGAAAATCATCCACTGAAAGGGCGGAAAGTGGGGTAGGCTTTGCCATACGCAATAAATTGGGATGTTCACTAACAGAACTCCCAAAAGGTATCAGTGACAGAATAATAACACTCAGACTTCACCTGGAATCCAAGAAATATCTTCACTTGATCAATGTATACGCACCTACATTGCCATCTCCGGATGAAGAGAAGAACAAGTTCTACCAAGACCTCCGACACGTCCTTAGGGATATTCCTTCTGCAGATAAACTTCTGTTACTTGGTGATTTTAAGGCTCGTGTTGGGAATGATTTCAGTGCTTGGAATGGAGTCCTCGGTCTCCATGGGATTGGAAAATGCAACTCGAATGGCTTGGATCTTCTAACTCTATGTGCCGAGTTTGAACTCTGTCTGACAAATACATATTTTCGTCTGCCTGAAAAATATAAAACGACATGGATGCATCCGCGATCGAAACACTGGCACCTTCTGGATTATGTGATAGTACGGAAAAAAGATCTTGGTGACGTACTGGTCACACGTGCAATGAGAGGCGCTCAGGGATGGACAGACCATAGACTCGTGAGGTCCAAATTAAAGATAACTTTGAAGGCACCACGCCGAGCTTCACACAAAATACCAACAAAATTGTCCTGCAAAATCTTGGCCAATGATCAGACTATGAGAGCAAAAGTGGATGAAAAATTTGGTGTCGATGGCCTTTTGATATCTGAATCTGCCCCTGTAGATGAACAGTGGAGTGCATACGCTAGCAGACTGCGTGGCTGTGCTTCAGAAGTCTTGGGAAAGCCTCAGAAGAAGCACCAGGACTGGTTTGACGACTCAGATCCAGAGATCAGAAAGCTAATTAATGATTTCAGAATCTCTCTTCGCACCCCTGATGATAACAAGCGTAGAGCAGCGCATTACAATCTGAAAGTGAAGGTACGTGCTCTCAAAGACAGTTGGTGGGCAAATAAAGCAAATGAAATACAGTTATATGCCGACACACACCAAACGGGCAGATTCTTTGAGTCCCTGAAAACTATCTTTGGTCCAAGAGTTGGGAAGATAGCACCAGTCTATAACAAAGATAAAAGTTGTCGGCTGACGCAACAGAGTGACATCCTGTCTCGGTGGGCGGAACATTTTAATGACGTTCTTAATCCCGACCATCAGACAATCGATATTCGATACATAGAAGCACTTGAAGACCTGGCAGTTGAGGAACAACTTGCGGATGCCCCTTCCTACGATGAATTCATTTCAGCACTGGCTAAGCTGAAAAATGACAAAACAGCAGGATTAGATAACTTGCCATCAGAGCTATATAAATATGGGGGCCAAACATTAACAAACCATTGTTTGCTCTGATCTTAAGGATTTGGGAGTATGAAATGATTCCACAAGACTGGAAAGATGCTTGTATTTCCAAGATCTATAAAGGCAAGGGTGACGTATCAGACTGCAGCTCCCACAGGGGCATTTCTCTTCTCTCAGCAGCGGGAAAAGTCCTTGCCCACATAATTAACACCCGGTTAACACACTTTGCAGAAAAACTGCTACCAGAGACCCAGTGTGGCTTTCGCCCAAACAGAGGCACAGTGGATGCCATATTTGTTGTCAAACAAATGCAAGAGAAAAGCTTAGAGCAACATCGGCCTTTGTTCATGTGCTTTGTAGACCTGGAAAAAGCTTTTGATCGTGTCCCACGGGAAGCTCTCTGGATCATACTAAAGAAAACTGGGTGCCCTGACAAAATTGTCAGTTTGATTCGGCAGTTTCATGAAAACATGATGGCAAAAATCCGCCATGAGGACAAGCTCTCAGAACAGTTTCCCGTGACATGTGGTGTAAAACAAGGCTGTGTTCTGGCTCCCACACTCTTCTCACTTTACTTCGCAGTTGTTATGAGAGACGCGACCAAAGCCTGTAGTAATCAAATTAGTCTCGACACAAGGACAGACAAAAGTGTCTTCAACATCTGTCGCCTCAGAACAAAAAGTCGCGTAACCAAACTATCCATCTTAGAGATTCTCTACGCGGATGATGTATGCATGATGGCTAATTCTTGCGAAACTCTTCAGACTTACATAAATCTGCTAAATGCCTCCTGCAGAAGATTTGGCTTAGCCATTAGCATCAGTAAGACGCAAGTTCTCAAACAGTCACTTAGAGGTCTTAATGCAGATGACTCCAGTATTGAGATAAATAACAAACCCTTGCAAAATGTGTCAAATTTCAAATACCTGGGAAGCCAAATTAGAAGTGACAACAGCCTGAGAACGGAAATCGCAGCGCGTATAGCCAGCGCAGCCTCAGCCTTCGGCAAGCTTAATGACCGAGTATGGAAATCACATGATCTCAAACTACAAACAAAAATTGCAGTCTACAAAGCAGTAGTATTATCCACCTTACTCTATGCCTCGGAAACCTGGTGCTGTTACAAAGCTGACATTAAGAAGCTAAATAAATTTCATCTTCGATGTCTGAGATCAATTCTGCGCATCAAATGGGAAGACCGTGTCCCAAACACGGAGATTTTGCGCCGCGTGAAACTGGCTGGTATTGAAGCTTTAATAATGAAACATCAACTGAGATGGAGTGGTCACATAGTACGCATGGATGACAGTAGGCTACCTAAAGCGGTGTTCTACTCGCAGCTCTCGTGCGGGAAGAGGAGGAAAGGTGGTCAACACCTGCGATATAAAGACACCATTAAACGCCACCTTGCAGCCTGTGGCATTACAAGCAACCGTTGGGAGGAGCTAGCATTGCGCCGATCTGAGTGGCGATCAACTGTACATAAGAGCATCGAACAATTCGAGCAAAAGCGTCTAATGAACCTGGATGCTAAAAGAGAGCTCCGAAAATCTCAGCTCAAGCCTGTCTACACGTATACTTACAACTCTGCTGGTCAACTTCACTGTGCTTCATGCAACAGGATATTCAAAGCGAAATTCGGATTCGCGAGCCACATCCGAGCCTACCACAACAAGGACAGAGAAGACTGACGGAGTCGCTGTCGCCGGACACGGCGAGGAGGACATCATCATCAATGGTTCCTCTCATCAAGCTCGTAGATGTGTAGCACAAGAGGAAAACAAGAGACAACATTAATGCGTTAAATACAATAGAAACACAAGCACTGGAATGGTGTGTCATAGCAGTCAGTTCACAGTATTGTTAACGAATCCGGAAGAACACTTAACACACCATTGATGGAGTGGGGCCAGTCCATGCACGTCCTGTGTATCTGTAATTCTTCTCTACTGGGTGTCACATTGTAACAGCCACACGATTTGTACAGTAAGAAGAACTTTTCACAGACGGTAGTATAACCTCAGATTACGTACGGGCCAATATGATCTTCCGCTTCCTTTGGCTGGGGAGGACCAGTAGGTGTCGACAGCGCCACGACCTTAACTTGTATCAACTATCACCAGTTGGCGTTCCGTTTGCAGATATCAGCCCGAGCGCGAGCTGCTTCAAATAGTTTTCATTGACGCATCTGCGAAGTGAAGTGTTTCAGAATGTGATATCACGCTGCTAGTAAACTGAAACGTCATGCCGAATGTCGGCGATTGCGTCAACTGTGGAGAAACAAGACCAGAACTAAAAGGTTCAGATTTCCGTCAAAGAGAAAGAAAGGTTACGGGAACAGATTTTGAATTACGATACATATGAGAGAAATGAACGGAAGATGGCAAATCGAGTATTTCATCAATTACTAATAAAGGAGAGTAAGCACTCGATTCCCTCTAAAACCTATCCATTTTGCATGTTGATATCTTGCAACATCTGCGCAGCAACCGTATGTTTTCATTTCTGTGTTTTAAGGCGTGGTGAGTGCTAGATCAAACGGAATCGAAGCTGATGAACGAGGGAAAGTGGAAATTCGTTCTCGGTCTCTTTCATTCACTTCTATTGCTTGATACCTGTTGGACAGTGGAAATTCGTTCTCGGTCTCTTTCATACACTTCTATTGCTTGATACCTGTTTTACGAGCATCTTATCACGCGACCGCTTCCGAACATTGAGATTATGTGTCCGGTGCTATTCTTTCTCGCTGCGAGAATGCTAAGCACTAGAGAGCAAACGACATTAGAAAATATAAACTGAATTTGCTTCACTTAACAAAGCGAGTACATCACTTTGAAAAAGATATCAGTAAACTTGGTTTTCTGAACTTCTCCAGAAATATGAGATGAACGGAATGCTATTTGCTCACATTCACATGCCATTTACGTCTGAAACAATGCTATTTTCGCTTATGTTCGTTCATTGTTAAGCCTGATTGGTGTAAATCAGGCTAAACAATGAGCACAGTCGAACAAGCAATAAAGAACGAGAATTCCGTATTGTGAAAACGCTACGTAAGTGCAAGCAAATTGCATTCGGTCGTGTTTGGATCACATTCGCTAGTGATCGCTCATGTTCCGCTTCCTGTTCGAGGGAACCATCATAGGGACGTTCACGTTCTCCCCACTTCGTTGCTAGGAGTACAGAAAGACTTCATCCACTATCTTGTCTACTTCTATATGAATTTGGTGAGTGACGGAATAGTACGAAGAGGGTATAATGTTGTTGATAGAACAATATAGGTGTCATACCGGCTCTGGGGTACAAGAGATCCACAACACAAATGGCGAAGGAAAAGAAATGTGATTGAATATGTACAGTCTGTTAAGTAAGAGGTCGGCATTACAAACAGACGGTAAAAGATATCGCCTTAGTTGCTCCACAGTGCAATAGAGGGCACCTTTGTCCTTCGTGTAATGTGCATAGAGCATTAGTTTGAATTCGTGACTGACATACACAAGAAGAGACATGAGTGCACCTTACGCAACGTTTTTTGAGGTTGTGTTTCTCTGTAGCCACCATGAAGGTTCAAAAATGAATTATGCCAGGGCGTCTAAAAATAAGGTAAAATTAAAGTCATTTGTACAAAAGTGGATAATACGCTATAGATTGGCTACAAGCGTGGATGGCTTTGAAGAATGTGGCCCAGTGTGCAAACTGACCCCAAAAGTGAAAAGCAAAAAGGTGTGCAGGTACTGGACCGGCTCTCGCAGTCACCTAACCCTAACCCTACTGAAAATGTATGGTCTTACATGAACAAGAAGTTGCAAGGGAAAAAGATCTTCACTCTGAAACAGCTGCAACTCATTTGGATGTGTTTTCCATGTGAATACGGGGAAAACTTGGTTTCAAGCATGCCTGAGAGATGCCAAGCAATTATCGACGCTGCGGGTGACTACAACATATTATTCATTGTAATTGCACTTTTCTTTTGTTCATATAAGATGCATATGTATGTTTTAGTCTGTTGTTAAATACATTTTTCTAACGATGTTACTTAACAGGCTGCGTCTATTACGCTGATCAGAATTAAATTATATCTCGTTGCTTACGCACGTGGACTCTCTAATTACATTACTGATATATCGCAGATATGTTAGGGATTTTTGATGATTAAGGAAAACTGTTTACCGAATATTACCCTATCTGCCCTTCAGCAAACTATATAGACGATTTTATTAATCATATCATTTCATTCATCATATTATATTGACATCATATTCCATGCATGAAGCTCAATAAAATCGTCGATGTGCTTCGCATATGTCAGTTCAGACATCAAAAATTGTTTGAGAAACAGCAGCTATTGAAATGAGATACCATCACTAACGTAAACATCTCCAGTCGTTAATAATCAGAGTGTAATTGCTAGACTTACTTCAGGTTATGTTGGCCGTCGGTAATTAATGTTCTGCTTTTAAATTTCCTCCTCATATGTAATGAGAAGCCTGCAAAAAATGTGAGTCGACATGTGGGCCAAGTTGTGGACTAGTGCTAAGGAAATCCGGAACTGCAGTTCAGCGTTTAGTGTACTACTCGCGCGCTTTCACAGTCAACCAGAAATTCAGATACTTAAACTCTTTATTTCTTAACCATTTGTGCTTACTTCGCCGGAAACACTGCTCCCGTCGGTATGTCGCACAATCCTTTCTGAATGTCAGAGTTCTGCAGGGTCCTCTAACTATACAGGCTATCCGCCGACTTCCAGGATACAATCATCACACGTGGAGGAAAAAAGGATGTTGCTTGGACATGGGTCCAGAAACACTTCAATTCAATGATAGAGATACTTCTTATTTCTCTTCGTAATCACATTACTCATAGAAAACACATAGATGAAGAACGTATCAGCATAATATGAAACATTTTTCTAAGTGAAATGTTCAAAACGTCCTCCATTAGCAAGCAGACATGCATCAAGCCGCAATCACATTGAATCACTTTTGCCACCTTCGTAGAGGTGAACCAATTTCTTGGCCTCTACGCTCTCCGGATCTAAGGCCACTACACTTTCATTTGTGGGGGGTTTTGAAATCCCGGCACAGGATGTTCAGAACCTTCAAGCTCGAGTTGTGGGAGGCTAGAAACAGTACGCAATTCTCCAGGGATACGGTGCCGCGTCAAGGATTCAACGCGATGGCGGGTTGATGCACGTATCTTTGCTGCAGGAGGTCATATTGAACATTTGAATTAGGAAAGTGTTTCATACTGAGCTGATACATTCTTTTCTTGCGTGTTTTCCGTGATTAATGTGATTGTGAAGAGAAGAAGAAAATCATCTGTAACACGGAAATAAAGTGTTTCAGAAACGTCCATAAAACATGTTTTCTTACTCTAAACGTTTGGCCATACCTTCTTGATACAGCCTATGTAATGTCGTGTCCTGTGTGCCGATTATTAACACCAAAAAGCAATAACGTAATGTTCATAAGGTATGTTGGTTACCTCGTGACGACTTGCGTCCCCTCTAGTGTAAACGACTGCTCACAGATACAAGCGAATGGTAGTGAACACTGGCGAATTGCCTGCCAATGCCCTTTTGCTTGTTTGGTTCCATTTGCTTTCGTGTAAATCAGGTTTTAACCAGGTATAAACTATCCTTGCAGTAGAGACCACAATGTCAGACTGGAAGAATAAAATGTGACGTAGAGCATTCTTTTGAACGCACGCAGGATTTTGTAACATATTGGCGTTAATGCCCCTTCATATCTGTCGAGGAACTGAGTTTTTGTCCTGTTATACACAGCTTTGACATAATACTCAGTGTCCCATTCTGCAATACCACGAATAGTTTTGCGCCTTGATCAAAGATTTCAAATGCAGTTGTGATCTGGGGTGTAGCTTACAGTGGCAGGGCAGTCTCCATTGGACCACGGGTCCAGCGCGAAGCGGCACAGGGAGGCGCTCGGCTGTTGCTGGAGGGTGTTGGAGGCTGACAGGCGGCGTGCGCCGCGATTAATGGCCGGCCGGAGCGCCTGGAATGGAGTGACAGTAATTGACGCGCGGCGTGGCGATGAGGGCGCCCCTGGCGGCCGCGCCACGCACTAACGACGCCGCCCTCCCCAGCAGCCAGCAGCCGCAGCCCGGCCTACCTGTAGCCGCCCACCGCCCTCACACAGGCTGCTGCTCGATCGCCTCGCTGTGAACCAGCACTGTGTTCAAAACTGCTTTACTATTGACGGCTACAAGAAAGCAGCGGTGTCATTGAGACTCGAGTCGATTGTTTTCTTTTTTTTCTTCTTTTTTTTAGTCGGTTTTTTCAGTCGAACGAGCCGGCTGCTGTGGCCGAGCGGTTCTAGGCGCTTCAGTCCGGAAACGCGCTGGTGCTACGATCGCAGGTTTGAATCCTGCCTCGCGCATGCACGTGTGTGACGTCCTTAGGTTAGTTAGGTTTAAGTAGTTCTAAGTCAATGGGACTGATGACCTTATAATATGTTAAGTCCCATAGTGCTTAGAGCCATTCTATTCAGTCGAATGTGACAGTCGAATAAAACTAGTCTCTGCGGCCACATCAGCTAAATGAATTTTTTTCACTCATTCTCCGGGTTTCAGTGGTTTCACTAAATGTGAGACAATCGATTGACACAAGTTTCTCACCATTACGTCAGTTATATGACTACTGTCACTCAATCTACAGTTGGAATGTTGTAACTTAATAGTTATTTAGCCTTTTCCGTTGTATGTAAGCCATGACTAGGATTGCCTCCGCTTTCGGAGACAAATAACGTATGTTATTTCAAATGGCTCTGAGCACTTTGGGACTTAACTTCTGAGGTCATCAGTCCCCTAGAACTTGTTGTTGTTGTTGTTGTTGTGGTCTTCAGTCCTGAGACTGGTTTGATGCAGCTCTGCATGCTACCCTATCCTGTGCAAGTTTCCTCATCTCCCAGTGCCTACTGCAACGTACATCCTTCTGAATCTGCTCCGTGTATTCATCTCTTGGTCTCCCTCTACGATTTTTACCCTCCACGCTGCCCTCCAATGCCAAATTTGTGATCCCTTGATGCCTCAGAACATGTCCTACCAACCGGTCCCTTCTTCTCGTCAAGCTGTGCCACAAACTCCTCTTCTCCCCAATTCTATTCAATACCTCCTCATTAGTTACGTGATCTACCCACCTAATCTTCAGCATTCTTCTGTAGCACCACATTTCGAAAGCTTCTATTCTCTTCTCGTCCAAGCTATTTGTCGTCCACGTTTCACTTACTTGGCTACACTCCATACAAATACTTTCAGAAACGACTTCCTGATACTTAAATCTATACTCGATGTTAACAAATTTCTCTTCTTCAGAAACGCTTTCCTTGCCATTGCCAGTCTACATTTTATATCTTCTCTACTTCGACCACCATCAGTTATTTTGCTCCCCAAATAGCAAAACTCCTTTACTACTTTAAGTGTCTCATTTCCTAATCTAATTCCCTCAGCATCACCTGACTTAATTCGACTACATTCCATTATCCTCGTTTTGCTTTTGTTGATGTTCATCTTATATCCTCCTTTTAAGACACTGTCCATTCCGTTCAACTGCTCTTCCAAGTCCTTTGCGGTCTCTGACAGAATTACAATGTCATCGGCGAACCTCAAAGTTTTTATTTCTTCTACATGGTTTTTAATATCTATTCCGAATTTTTCTTTTGTTTCCTTTACTGCTTGCTCAATATACAGATTGAATAACATCAGGGAGAGGCTACAACCCTGCCTCACTCCCTTCCAAATCGCTGCTTCCCTTTCATGTCCCTCGACTCTTATAACTGCCATCTGGTTTCTGTACAAATTGTAAATAGCCATTCGCTCACTGTATTTTATCCCTGCCAGCTTTAGAATTTGAAAGAGAGTATTCCAGTCAACATTGTCAAAAGCTTTCTCTAAGTGTACAAATGCTAGAAACGTAGGTTTGCCTTTCCTTAATCTTTCTTCTAAAATAAGTCGTAAGGTCAGTATTGCCTCACGTGTTCCAACATTTCTACGGAATCCAAACTGATCTTCCCCTAGGTCAGCTTCTACCAGTTTTTCCATTTGTCTGTAAAGAATTCGCGTTAGTATTTTGCAGCCCTGACTTATTAAACTGATAGTTCGGTAATTTTCACATCTGTCAACACCTGCTTTCTTTGGGATTGGAATTATTATATTCTTCTTGAAGTCTGAGGGTATTTCACCTGTCTCATACATCTTTCTCACCAGATGGTAGAGTTTTGTCAGGACTGGCTCTCCCAAGGCCGTCAGTAGTTCTAATGGAATGTTGTCTACTCCCGGGGCATTGTTTCGGCTCAGGTCTTTCAGTGCTCTGTCAAATTCTTTACGCAGTATCGTATCTCCCATATCATCTTCATCTGCATCCTCTTCCATTTCCATAATATTGTCCTCAAGTACATCGCCCTAGTATAGGCCCTCTATATACTCCTTCCACCTTTCTGTTTTCCCTTCTTTGGTTAGGACTGGGTTTCCATCTGAGCTCTTGATATTCATACAAGTGGTTCTCTTATCTCCAAAGGTCTCTTTAATTTTCCTGTAGGCAGTATCTATCTTGCCCTTAGTGATATAAGCCTCTACATCCTTACATTTGTTCTCTAGCCATCCCTGCTTAGCCATTTTGCACTTCCTGTCGATCTCATTTTTGAGACGATTGTATTCCCTTTTGCCTGCTTCATTTACTGCGTTTTTATGTTTCCTCCTTTCATCAATTAAATGCAATATTTCTTCTGTTACCCAAGGATATCTGCTAGCCCTCATCTTTTTACCTATTTGATCCTCTGCTGCCTTCACTACTTCACCCCTCAGAGCTACCCAGTCTTCTTCTACTGTACTTCTTTCCCCCACTGCTGCCAATTGTTCCCCTATGCTCTTCCTGAAACTCTGTACAACCTCTGGTTTAGTCAGTTTATCCAGGTCCCATCTCCTTAAATTCGCACCTTTTTGCAGTTTCCTCAATTTTAATCTGCAGTTCATAACCAATAGATTGTGGTCAGAGTCCACATCTGCCCCTGGAAATTTCTCACAATTTAAAACCTGGTACCTAAATCTCTGTCTTACCATTATATAATCTATCTGATATCTTTTAGTATCTCCGGGATTCTTACATGTATACAACCTTCTTTTATGATTCTTGAACCAAGTGTTAGCTATGATTAAGTTATGCTCTGTGAAAAATTCTAACAGACGGCTTCCTCTTTCATTTCTTAACCCCAATCCATATTCACCTATTATGGTTCCTTCTCCCCCTTTTCCTACACACGAATTCCAGTCACCCATGACTATTAAATTTTCGTCTCCCTTCACTCTCTGAATAATTTCTTTTATCTCATCATACATTTCATCAATTTCTTCATCATCTGCAGAGCTAGTTGGCATATAAACTTGTACTACTGCCATGCCCTAGAACTTAGAACTACTTAAACCTAACTAACCTAAGGGCATCACACACACATCCATGCCCGAGGCAGGATTCGAACCTGCGACCGTAGCGGTCGCGCGGTTCCAGACTGTAGCGCCTAGAACCGCTCGGTCACCCCGGCCGGCTCTTATTTCAAGGAGAGTAATAAAAAGCTCGTATTCATAAACGAAATATTTTCAAAATTTATATATTTATTTATTTCATTACGAATTTTTCATACTTCTGGCACACAATGTCGATTTTTGGAGGGTTGTAGGTATTTAATAACTGGTGCTACATTGTAGCTTTATGTTCATGAAAATGAACAACTGAGGCATTTTCCAGAAGAGAATCGATTGTTTGATGTAGGACAATTTAATTACCTACTTTTAATATATTTGAATAACAACCTCATACTAACACAGAAGCACTTTTTAACAGGATGTGTACTACTATTGAGTAAATCTTTCCATATTTTAACCTATTTTTTTAGCGTAAAAAATAATATTTCTAATAAACATTTATAGGTCTTTTTCCCATAAATCACTGTCAGTAGGCTATAATTAGCAAACATTTCTTTCATCAGCTGTTATTTTAGCAGAACACATCAATACACAAGAATAATACTATTCTTAATAATTCCTAAGAACAGGGAGGCCTCAAAAATGCACAGTGGTACCGAGGGGAACAAAACAGTGGATGTAGCAACCAAGCAGTCGTGCCGTGATGCTCAGACACTTCAGTGTGCCACGCCCCTACATGCTGTCACTCGCTGTTACGTTACAGTCATCCACAGCCCTCTAGCGCACGGCTTCTCGTTCCGGCTAGAAGACCCACGTGCGACGCTTGTGTCGTGCAGATCACGTCACACCACATTTTAGTAAGCTGTGTTTGGTATTCGGACAAGAGAGCAGCAGCCCATTTGCTAACAGATTTGCCCTCTATTCAGCTGAAATTGACACGAGTCTGACATGTCGTTTAAGGCTTTCTGAAATCTCCTGCTTTGGGGCAACGTTTTCAATATGTTATCAGGTTGGCATGCTCAGTCATGCTAAAATGTAAATGTCATGTGACTAGGGCCTCCCGTCGGGTAGATCGTTCGCCGGGTGCAAGTCTTTCGATTTGACTCCGACGACTTGCTCGTCGATGGGGATGAAATGATAATGATTAGGGCAAAACAAAATCCAGTCGCCGAGCGGAGAAAATCTCCGACCCAGCCGGGGATCGAACCCGGGCCCTTAGGATTGAGATTCTGCCGCGCTGAAGATTTTTTTTTTGGTTTTAATCTCATTTTGTTCGCTTTTGTTCGTTGAATCTGCTCTGGGCGAACGTCGTAAGACTTCCGGTTAAGTTTGTTGTTGATCGATTAACTCTGTTTTTTTTTTTTTTTATTACAGAGAGTAGCCAACCCTCTGACCGAACACGCTGAGCTACCGTGCCGGCTGTCCACTCAGCTACCGGGTGTGGATTCAGTCATGTTTTTTGCAAGGGATCAGCCAGCCACATATTCCTATATTTTAGTTTTTGTCTCATCTCACCTATGTTTTGACTGTCGGTTTTACAAAATATGACTATTTTAAAGCTATTAAGAGAATTTGAGCTAGGGTGGATGATTGTGGGTGTAACTGTTACAGAGTGGGGGCGATTTCATCTCATACTGCTTCTTACTTCTTCTGTCTTATTTTAGAACCACATTCGTTTCCATCAATTTTCATGTGGGTGTTGATAACATCTTCGTTGAGCGCCCCTAAATCTGAGACGCTTAAACGCATACAAAATGGATTGGGGAAGGGAAATGGCCTTACCATTTTCAAAGGCTTTGTGGTGTCACCGCCAGACACCACACTTGCTAGGTGGTAGCCTTTAAATCGGCCGCGGTCCATTAGTACATGTCGGACCCGCGTGTCGCCACTATCAGTGATTGCAGACCGAGCGCCGCCACACGGCAGGTCTAGTCTAGAGAGACTCCCTAGCACTCGCCCCAGTTGTATAGCCGACTTTGCTAGCGATGGTTCACTGACTACATACGCTCTCATTTGCCGAGACGACAGTTTAGCATAGCCTTCAGCTATGTCATTTGCTACGACCTAGCAAGGCGCCATATTCAGTTACTATGTATCCTGAACAGATAATATTGTGTATCATGTACCGTCAAGAGCGACGTTCATCATTAATGGATTAAAGTCAAGTACCAAACTAATTATGTCCCCTGTCTGAATTCTAATTCCTTGTCATGTTCCAGACCTCACGTCAGTATAGTTCTTCCCTCCTCACGCCAGCCTGCGTGAGCTAAAACGCGTGCATTTCGGCCTCCTCTAGTAACACGGTGTTGGCTCTTCTGCCAACACTACAGGCCCCATCCCGGCATTTGCCTTAAGCGATTTAGGGGAATGACGGGAAACCTAAATCTGGATGGCCGGACAAAGTTGGAACCGTCTTCCGCGAGAAGGCACGTCCCGTGGGCTGTGCACTGCGCCACCTCGCTCGCTGACGCTGCCTACTCGTTTGCATCCTCCGCCTCTGCGCTGGTATCCACGGAGCGCGGTGGACGCGGCGGGAGAGGCGATGCTATCGCACGCAGCCGCCGCAGGTGTGGGTGGAGGGGCGGGGGACGGGCGAGGATGCTGCGGCGCCGGCCACAATGGCGCACCTGGCGTGACGTCACCAGGTGGCGGCCAATCATCTGCGGGAGGAGGGCTTTATGACATAATAAACAGCGGCCGCAATATGGCGGCGCCGGTCGCTCGATAAGGCGGCGTGGGACCGCCCCGGCTCCGGGCAGGTGCCTGCCACCGGCCTGCGGGTGGGCGCTGCGCCGAACACACGGCAGCCGAGCCGCGTGCGGCCTGTGCAGCCTGAGCGGCGCGCCTTGTAACTCGCTCCGCGTACGACGTTATTACCCGTCAAAGCGCACTGGAGACCTGGAGATCTACATCTACATCTACATCTACATGATCACTCTGGAATTCACATTTAAGTGCTTGGCAGAGGTTTCATCGAACCACAATCATACCATCTCTCTACCATTCCACTTCCGAACAGCGCGTGGGAAAAACGAACACCCAAACCTTTCTGTTCGAGCTCTGATTTCTCTTATTTTATTTTGATGATCATTCCTACCTATGTAGGTTGGGCTCAACAAAATATTTTCGCATTCGGAAGAGAAAGTTGGTGACTGAAATTTCGGAAGTAGATATCGCCACGACGAAAAAAGCCTTTGCTTTAATGACTTCCATCCCAACTCGCGTATCATATCTGCCACACTCTCTCCCCTATTACGTGATAATACAAAACGAGCTGCCCTTTTTTGCACCCTTTCGATGTCCTCCGTGAATCCCACCTGGTAAGGATCCCACACCGCGCAGGAATATTCTAACAGAGGACGAACGAGCGTAGTGTAAGCTGTTTCTTTAGTGAACTTGTTGTAAACTACAGCATCATCTGCGAACAACCTAAGAGGACTGCTCAGGTTGTCACTCAGGTCATTTATATAGATCAGGAACAGCAGAGGTCCCAGGACGCTTCCCTGGGGAACACTTGATATCACTTCAGTTTTACTCGATGATTTGCCGTCTATTACTACGAACTGCGACCTTCCTGACAGAAAATCATGAATCCAGTCGCACAACTGAGACGATACCCCATAGGCCCGCAGCTTGATTAGAACTCGCTTGTGAGGGACGGTGTCAAAAGCTTTCCGGAAATCTAGAAATACGGAAACAACTTGAGATCCTCTGTCGATAGCGGCCATTACTTCGTGCGATAAAGAGCTAGCTGCGTTGCACAAGAACGATGTTTTCTGAAACCATGCTGATTACTTATCAATAGATCGTTCCCTTCGAGGTGATTCATAATGTTTGAATACAGTATACGCTCCAAAACCCTACTGCAAACCGACGTCAATGATATAGGTCTGTAGTTCGATGGATTACTCCTACTACCCTTCTTAAACACTGGTGCGACCTGCGCAATTTTCCGATCTGTAGGTACAGATCTATCGGTGAGCGAGCGGTTGTATATGATTGCTAAGTAGCGAGCTATTGTATCAGCGTAATCTGAAAGGAACCTAATCGGTATACAATGATGGTGGCACCTCTGTCCTGTTTACCGCCATGACACGGTTGGTTGGGGGGGGGGGGGAGGGGGGGAGGGTGATGCAGTAACAGCATAGACGCTCACGCACGTGGAACATTGGCACACGCTACACGTCTGTACGCCGAATACGGTGCCAAATACAACAATTAAACACTGACCTAGCTCTTTCGTTAAACAATACACCTCGCACAAGTTTATAGGAATGACGTTCAGACTGTGCGCTGCAGTATTTGAGTCGTTAGTAGTATTGGTGTCATCACTTGTCAGGCGCCGGTACTGATACGACGACGTAGGGCCGAAACACGCGCATCAGTGCGTATTACAGCTGCGGACAGTCAACATGGGTCTGGACAAGGTGAGCAGGGCTTTAACCGTACAGCTGTTTTATGAAAACAACAGCAACAGTACTGCTGCTATCGACGCATTAAAGGAATACGGAGAGGTCCTGTTTCCGTGTCGTGGCTCAAGACTATGATTCGAAAGTTCGAGTTACCTGGCGATTTTGGAATTGCTCCTGGGACAGGCCGTCAGCGAATTGCGGCAAAAATTGTTGAAGAACATCTGTGGTCATGGACAAAAATGCTGGACGCAACGTGGGAACTTCAAGCAGTGCACGAGGTGCGTCACGGCAGGTGAACGTTGCATGGTCCACACCCTACATGACGTGCTTAGGACAGTAGCAGACTCATCTCCAGTGCAGTTCCAGGCTGTCGTTGATGCAGATAGTCGTCATACTGAGCAACGTTCGTATCCTCGAAATTAGGCGTGGTACGCAATTAACAAATCTTAAGCTGTTACGTGGAAATTAAAGTTCTTCATTTTATTTATTTATTTATTGTTCAGCTAATTCAAGTCTATACAAGATGTAGCCTCTTTAAGTTATTAAATACATTTTAAGAGGTGTTTCCATACATCTTTGTCGGCTGCTGTCTTCTGCCAGTTGAAGCGCGCAACTTTGCTGAGTTCCTTATCCCAGCTATCATGTGGTCTCATTGGTGGTCTTCGTTTTCCTCTGGGGCTCCTCTCCAAAACTGATTCTGTCCATCAAAAAGCAACATATTTTTAACGAACTGTTTTTCGATCTTGAAAACAAATCAGATTACAAATATTTTTAATTACAGACCAATGACGACGCTTTACTTCAATAAAGCGACTCACGTCTCGTGAAAAAAAAACACGCGTTTTCTTGTAGCTGCAACAAGAGAACGAAAATACCGTTATCTCTTTAAAATGTATTTCTTTCTATGGTTGGTTTGTTACTTCTTTTTCGCACGTCCTTACAAATGTTTCGCAGTGATGCTGAGATCTCGTGACTGTGATGGCCAGGGGAGGTGAGACAATTGATCCTCGTGTCCACGACACCAGTCCAGGGTGATGCGAGTTGTGTGAACAGGGGCGCTGTCATTATCGAACACAGCACCACCATTGGGGAAGAAACATTGTACCGTGATATGGACCTGATCAGCCACAACGGAGACATATTCCTTGGCAGTAATGCGACCGTGCAGAGTAACTATGGGCTCCAAGGAGTACCACGATATAGCTGCCCAAATAATCACGCAGCCCTGCCGTATTTTAATCTCGGGAATAAACTTGACCGGAAGTTGCAAATAGAATAATACGAGAGTCATCCGGCGAAATGACTTTCTCCTGTTGCTCCAGGTAGAGCAAGTGATGTGGCTTCGGAGCCACGTTTTCCTGCTCCGAGCATTTGCATCGCCAATGAGTGGTTTTGGTATTCCAGCTAAGCCTGCAGTTGCCACCTTGTGAGCTTCCGTCGTGTTGTTTTGGTGCTGACAGAATTCGCTATTCTGACGTTCACTTCTGCAATAACTTCTCTTGTTTTCGTCACAATCCTCTTCAATGAACGTCTGTCGCTCGACTAGCACTTTCGTCCGCTTTGTGGCTTAGCGAATGACGTTCTTCCACTTTCGCTGTTTGTGGCATAAATCATCGATTCGGTGCTTCTTGAAACATGAGACACGTCGGCGACCTTCGTTACGGAAGGACCCAGCATACGAGCACTCCCAATTTACCATCGTTCGAATTCACTTGGCTTCAACATGACGCACTCACAAGTACACAGAACACCGTTCTGACGATGTTCTGACACTTGCAACGCGCTGAGGGCCTAGCACAGGTGTCGTTCACCACGAAATACAACAGCGCAACCCGCAGGCTCGGCTGGCACCTGCATTTACTTTCGAGTATAAATTTCCCGCGGTGTTTCGGTATTTTTTTCCACTCCTGTATATTCGCAATGGAACGTGTATGAATTTACATTTGTTCTGAACAGGCCACTGGTCGTTTGAGTTCTTATTGTTCTTAGAGTCAGTCCCGCCTAGGTCCGGGTCCATTCTACTTAAATTTGGCAAATTTATCGTATTTACACTCTGAGGGCGGATGCCGCAGACGTTATCGAAGGAAGGGAAGTCTGTTGCGCTACTTGTGTTCCAATCGCGTAAACTTTGTTCTGTTGCATGGGGGCTTAATTATTTATAATGAATGCAAATACTTTTTATTTATTTTTTAGTCGCTGTCTGTCCGGTTACGAAGTCTCGTGAACGGTTGGCCCTGACTAGTTTTTGTACGCAATCTGACTGCATAGAATAACAACAAAGAATGAAAGAAAATTTCCGTTAACACAATTAATTAATTAAGTCCCCAGCAACTATAAAACGTACGAAACCAAAGCACAAGTGTAACTGTTCTGTGTGTGGAAGTGTGATTCGACGTACACATCTGGCACGGTTCTTCTTCAATAAGTCAAGAAATTTTAAATACCATTTATACTGAAGTAATTAAAAAAAATAGAAATACTATAATTGCGCAAGAAAACCAGAATTACACTCTAATACAAGAACACGAGCCACATGCTTTGTTGACTGAACCTGTAATGACGCATTATTTAAGACACTGAAATAATAAAAAAAAGGGAATTTTTTTTTAGCTTCATATATATTGACGAAAAGCACTCTGATCATTACAATATCTCCATTCGAACAACATCTGCTGTCTAGCCCATCAAACAACTGCATAAAACATGGAACAAGCACTCCCTACTACAACATCTCAACACCGACTGACTCCTACCACCTCTCAACAAGCACTGACTACTGCCACATCTCGACAAGCACTCTCCACCACGACTTCTCGACAAGAACTGCCAGTGGAGGCGGCTGAATAATACTCTTTGGCGCAATCTCTGGCGCTGTGGCTCAGTGTAGCCACCTTTCACTGTGTGTGTCATATTTTGTGAGGCTGAAATAGGGGACCAGCCCAGTGTTTGCCTAAGCGAACGTGGGGCTCAGGCTGGCCAGCCACAAACTTTAATACGCCGCGGCTGCGATCCGCATCTCGCCACTTCCGTATCTCGGAAAGCAATAGCATTATGCGTTATGCTATACGAGCGGGTAGGTCGTTTTATTTCTGAATCACATGTTTGTTATTTTCTTCGTTAGCTCGTTTGCACCTCTGACAACTCCTTTTGGTGGCCTGTCTTAGAACCAAATCCTTCGCAAAGAAAAACTTTTCTCGGTGTTTCAAATGGTTCATATGGCTCTGAGCACTATGGGACTCAACTGCTGAGGTCATTAGTCCCCTAGAACTTAGAACTAGTTAAACCTAACTAACCTAAGGACATCACAAACAACCATGCCCGAGGCAGGATTCGAACCTGCGACCGTAGCGGTCTTGCGGTTCCAGACTGCAGCGCCTTTAACCGCACGGCCACTTCGGCCGGCCTCGGTGTTTCCTTACCAGTCTTGAGGTTCAGTGCAACAGCAACTGCCAGTTTTTCGCAAAGTTAGTATTTCTTGCATTGTTCATATTATCTCAGAAATTGCTACCTAAAAACAGATTTATCCACTGCGTCAGTTGACCCTTTTCTTATTGTGGTTCTTTTCGGTGGTTTTTTGAATCTCGCTCCGCTCAGCATCGTAACTGACCTACTGCAGTTTGCATATACCACGTGTACTAAACTTTAACGTTTCCCTTGCACGTTTCATCATCGTCCACACGTTTAACTACTTGAACAGAAAGTCTTAGCGGCTACACACGGAACCGTTTTTCGCGATGCTTGCGATACAAGGGAATAGTGCTCGCCATATTAAATTGGATCGTAACTGGACCTAGCGACGTGGCATGTTAATACTGACTATTGATAATTCTACGATTTCTTTGCAGGGCATTAGTAACTTGCCTTACGTACAGCGCTAAGGCGGTCTCGACGTTGTGACTAAACCGCATTTAACTACTGTACAGTGTTCATCTTTGCATCTCCGAACAACCCTTGAAGGCTCAACGCTACCGACCGGCCGCCGTGTCATCCTCAGCCCGTAGGCATCAACGGATGCGGATATGGAGCGGCATGTGGTCAGCACACCGCTCTGGCGGCCGTTGTCAGTTTTCGTGACCGGAGCAGCTACTCATCAATCAAGGTAGCTCCTCAATTTGCCTCACAACGGCTAAGTGCATCCCACTTGCCAACAGCACGTGGTAGACTCGGACGGCGACCCATTCAAGTGCTAGCCAAGCCCGACGGCGCTTAACTTCGGTGATCAGACTGGGACCGGGGTTACCACTGTGGCAAGGCCTTTGGCTAGTGCCATATTTATTACGTAGCAAAGCGAACTGAAGACGTGGCCACAGTCTAGGCGCCATCTTGTCCACGCGTGACAAGCAACGAGGGAAGGTAGTAACACAGTACACTCCAACTGTTTATGCTACACGTTTACAGTTTGTTCGACTGTTAAAGGTATGAACGAAAGGGGTGACTATAGGACAATGAAAAAAGAAAATAACCCTAATGAACATGAGGCACGAAGCCAGTGGTTTCTCCGTTACGAAGTATTACGAGTCAGTATACGAACACCTTGCAAAAGAGTTACCGAGAATCTAAACTGCAGATATTCTCTTGAGTACAAACACATTACAACATACGAGCCAGATGGTCACCGTTCATGTGAAGGCAGGCTTCACCACGCCTCCTCATCGATGGCTTTTCAAGTTTAAAAATTCCAGGCGTGTTCCGAATCCACTGACAACCTTCCACATCGCTCTCCCGGAGTTTATCGACACTATCAACAAGACTGCAAAACATCAAAGAATATCCCCAGAAGAACAGGGGGTTCAAGTCACGGAAATGAAAGGCCTTGATACCAGCGAGCCAGCCGGCCGGAGTGGCCGAGCGGTTCTAGGCGCTACAGTCTGGAACCGCGTGACCGCTACGGTCGCAGGTTCGAATCCTGCCTCGGGCATGGATGTGTGTGATGTCCTTAGGTTAGTTAGGTTTAAGTAGTTCTAAGTTCTAGGGGATTGATGACCTTATCTGTTTAGTCCCATAGTGCTCAGAGCCATTTTTTTGAACCAGTGAGCCACCGCCGATGATACGCTTGTTGTCGAAACACTCCTTAACCAGTAGCCTTACGTAGATATCCGGAAAGATGACAAAATCAAAAGGATGCCGCTTATCACTTCGTAATTTACGCCTCGCTTGCGTTAGGTATTTCGGAATGAATGTAACCCTAGTGATTAACAGTGTCGGTTTCTGGAGATGTGTGTATTATGATTATTTGCTTGTTTCATTGCCATCTGCTCGCTCCTTTCGTCTGCACCTAAAATAGTCAAAAATCCTATAATACCAAATACCCCATCCCCCGCCCTCTTCTTCGTAAAAATCTAACGTAGTATATTTTATTCTGAAACTACGATGTTTTGTTAACACATGATGACTCTATTAACACACCAATCAAAATCAAATCTCCTAGAGAGAACAATTTTTCTCGACCAAGTCCAGTTCTGTGTGATAACAGCAACTTCCAGCCAATCCAGTCTACACACAAAGGGTGGAGTAACTAAAGTTTCACAGGCAGCGCGGCACGTAATTTGATGTTGTTATCTCCTGAATCGACCTGTATACTTCAGCAAGTATGTACTTTCTAATGGAACGATATATACCTTAACTGGATTCCAAAGCTCTTGAAGAGACGAGTCTAGTGATAGACGAGTCCAGTGATACAATGCTCGTTAACGTCATCGTTGAAAATTTCCGGAAAACTATCCGAGGAATTTGTCAAAGTTGAAAAGCAGGACGGCCGCAATCGGCTATTGCGGTGTAAGCTCCGCGTAGTGGGTCTCTTACTTCAGGCTGAACTGAGGGTCTTGTAAATAGCAGCTAGCGTATCAGAACCAGTGTAGGAAAACTATTTCAAATATGTAGATGGCCATTTTTAAATGAACAGTTTTGTGGAAATTAAGAAAATAGCCGGAACGCTAGATACAACTGTGGAGCCCAACATGAGAGCCTGTTGTGGGACTGTTTACACCGAAACAGCCGATTTATGTCGCCAAGCATTTCAACTTTACACACTTCTCCATTACTTTTGCAAAAAGTTTCAATTAACTCGTCTTTTCAAGGGCTTTTAAGTAACGGTAATAAAGCTCATTGAACGATGAAAATGTACTCATGTGCTTTAATATCTGAATATAACAGCATTAAGAGCCACTCCGCCTACTATCATTTACCGAAAGCCTATTGTTGATGTTGTGAAGCGCTCACGAAATGAAAGGGGTGTAAGTTCTAACTAATTCAGCCTGCATACTCCTTACTCTACCGTACAATGCATCACGGGAAGTACATTGCACCAATGTTATCGATTTCCTTTTCTACTCCATTCGCGAATGGAGCGAGATACAAACGACAGCCTGTATGCTTCTGTGTGCATTCGAAACTCTCTCATTTTATCTCGAGGCACTTTTAGTCCAACTGTGGCCAGTGATGTTGCTAGGTTCCAGCTTGACAACTTGACTAATTACAAGAATGATCGATTGACAACGGATATGCCACACCGAAATTACATGTAAGTAAATAAAGTAGCAACACTGAGGTGAACCTGTGAAATAGCTATTTCCAGGAAGATAATGTGATATTATAGTTATTACAATGTATATCACGTATTACTATATTAATACATAATTTGTAATATATTACTACACTGTTGTGCAAAACTTAAGGACAAAAGTAATTTTCGCATTAAGTGTCACTGCTAAACCGTATAGCCTGATAAAACTTAAATTCACAAAGAACTGCTACAGTATAATACAGAAGGTTGTAAGTAGGCTGTTTAGGTTTTTTTATTGGTAACGCCACCTCTGTATGAAAATCACTGGCTGTGCTGTGTGCAGTCTGTGGCTAGTTTGCATTGTTGTCTGCCATTGTAGTGTTGGGCAGCGGCAGCTGGATGTGAACAGCGCGTAGCGTTGCGCAGTTGGAGGTGAGCCGCCAGCAGTGGTGGATGTGGGGAGAGAGATGGCGGAGTTTTGAAATTTGTCATGAACTGCTATATTTATATATGATGATATCAAGGTAAATACATTGTTTGTTCTCTATTAATATCTTTCATTTGCTAACTATCCCTATCAGTAGTTAGTGCCTTCCATAGTTTGAATCTTTTATTTAGCTGGCAGTAGTGGCGCTCGCTGTATTGCAGTAGCTTGAGCAGCGAAGATTTTTGTGAGGTAAGTGATTTGTGAAAGGTATAGTTTAATGTTAGTCAGGGCCATTCTTTTGCAGGGAATTTTGAAAGTCAGATTGCGTTGCGCTAACAAAATATTGTGTGTCAGTTTAAGCACAGTCGTGCATAATAGTTCAAAGGGGACGTTTCATATGTCGACCCTTAGCCGAGGATACCTCACTGGAATCTTCTGATTTTTTTTCTTGTAGTTTGTGTAATTAGTGTAAATTTTGTTTATTGATAGCGCGTAATCATAGAGAGAATTTCCTTTGTAGTTGTAGTTTTTCATTGTTGTACAGTAAAACAGTTGTGGCATGCATGTAGATTTGCACCAAGTATTTCGCAGCTGCGCTGGCAATTAAGTAGACATTATTTCCATTGCTATGTTATTTTATTTTGCTCTTCAAATTGTGCTTTTCTGTGTTATCGTGTGAAATATTGTGACAATTACGGCGTGTGAAAAACGTAATACTAGGCTCCAAAGTAAACTGAGAAATGACAGTGAAGACGAAAGCAGTGTGTTAGCGCCGCAGAGTAATGAATTAACTGATGTTCAAAGTAGTAATTTGATAATTGTGCATAGGGAAATGGAGCGGGCGGCAAACAATGGCGTGGACAGTGAAACAATTAGTGAAGAGGGAAGCATTATCGATCGATCGGTCGGCAATAGCTCGCCTCAGGAAGCCGAAATGACACGACACGATTTCGCAAATACTGTAGATTCAGGTTTTGGATCCTCACCGTTTTCTCAAATAAGTCAAGACACATTTTCTGCTTGTCAAAATGTGAATGTTTCCGGTGCAAATTCACTGCCGAAAAGCACTGAGGAACATGTTTCAGACACCAATGCATTGTTATTACAGTTAATACAACAAATGGGACAAACACAGCAAAAGCTTCAAAAGTTAGACACAATGGAACAAAATCAGAGACAAACACAGCAAAAGCTTCAAAAGTTAGACACAATGGAACAAAATCTCAAAAAGTTAGACACAATGGAACAAAATCTTCAAAAGTTAGACACTACACTTGAACAAACACGTGAAGATTTAACCACTGAGTTACATAACATCGAATCGAAATGTCAAAAGGTCTGTAATGACGTAAAAACACAAATTTGTGAGCATTTTCAACCTATTTTTTCGCGGCATGAAAATGCATTACAGAATCACGAAGCAGCCATAAAAGAACTGCAAGCCATTGTTCATGAAAATCATGAGACCTTGCAAGCTAAAATTGACTCAGTTGCATCTACCGATTCGGTTACGCAACTTGCAAGAACTCAGGAAAACTTAAAGGACACAGTAGATACCCTGAAAATTGGTTCAGAAAGACACATGGAGGAAATAAGTACACTATCGGAGAAAGTAGCCGAACTTTCGGATCAGGTCACTAACTTATCTACAAAGGTAGATGATGATCTGAATGACACAAGACCCGTAGCCTTCACTGACACAGAAGAGTATGAACAAATAAGAAAATTCAAACAAAATCAAAATCAAATCAATACACAGTACAAAAGAGAAATCCGGGAAGTACAAGATCAGTTGACGCACGTAATACAAGAATTACGTATTTCAGAGGACACTCGCGCTCCAATACGGGAAGAGGGACATAGAAATACGGAACAACCACAAAATAATAACACAGGACACTTCGGAAGTTATGAAAGAAATTGGCAAGGTGCACCGAATTTTGAAATGGAACCGCCGAAACGATGTAACAATGACCGATATGCGATTCGCCGACATGATGACTTTGACTATAAGCTGTTCATTACTACACGTAAATTCAAAACATTTAAGAATTCTGGCAACGACATTCATCCACAAGCATGGCTCCATCAATTCTCTCATTGTTTTCCTCCCAACTGGTCATTAGAGCACAGATTAGAATTTATGTGTGGCTACTTAGAGAATGAACCAGCTGTAAGAATGCGGTCGGTCATTCACGATTGCCACAATGAAGGAGAATTTTACCATGCCTTCCTCTCAGCATATTGGTCTCAGGCCACACAAGACCGAGTAAAACAAAGCATCATAATGATGAAACGTTTCGAACAATCTGAATTTTCCAGTCTTATGAAATATTTTGAAGACATGTTGCACAAGAATCAGTACCTGTCAAACCCATACAGCCCCTCAGAACTTATCCGCATTTGCTTAATCAAATTGCCTGAACTTTTACGACACATTATTTTGGCAGGACGTTGCAAAGACGACATTGAAGCTTTTCAGGGACTGTTACAAGAATTGGAAATTGACACTGACAATCGCGGAACGCAGGAGCACAACAATTACAGATCACATCAGTCACAATTCCGCGATGAAAGAAATAATAACTGGACGCGACAAGGCTATTCTCACAACACAAATCGTGACCGAAACAGACACCACCCATATGACAACCACTGGCAGAGTAATAATAGTTACAGAGAAAGATCGCATTTCCGTAGTAAAGAATATGACAGAGATTACCTTAGAAACAGACAATATGGAAACCAAAACAATTATTATCAAGGGAGACAGAATAACTTTAGACGCAACGGTCCAGCGCGCAGTTACGACTCAGGGCGAAATTCTCCACCACATGACCGACAAACAAGAAACTATGTAAACTACCGACAAAACGACAGACGTGAATTTCATCAGAACTGGCGGGATTCTAACAGAGCTGGGCCCTCTCGGCAAGGCGAATTTGTAGACGTTAGGTCTCCTAATCCCAATAACAACGCGCGCCAACAAAGAGACAGACAATGACTCGCGCCGCAGGCACCCACGTGCGCCGGCTGGCTCAGAGAAAAATAACATAGACGCTAACCTTGTGAAAAATTCCAGTATTCTTTACCGACGTATACTGCATGATAATTGCGTTCAAGCTGAAATTCTGAGTACCTTGAAGAGTAAAAGATTGTACCACATTTCACATGTAAAACCGATTATTGAAAGATAATCTGCTTTTTTAACTTTTTCTTTGACATAAAACTTTTCACTTCACATTTCTAGTATGCATCGTCAGACTTAGAATCTGTTAACATACAACAATGTTTGAAGTGAAATATCCAGTCTAGAACCTAGGGAACATTTTTAAACAGAAATTACGAATGCATTGTTATAGTGAACAGACGACACTGTGTTGTATTTGTACATTCTTGCTTGTTAGTTGCACGATTACGTAACGACTATCAGGCTTACATACTTAGGACACATACTGGTACTGCTAATGAGATTTTAATGCAACATTTTGGTTTACTTGAAAATATATTCTGGATTTAAATTACTTTCAGTGAGATACCAGATGGCACAGTGGTTAGTTTATGTGACAGCTACACGATTTTATCACGACGCTACTAATGAGTGACAATTTACAATGTTGCTTTTGCAGTGTTTCTGTTTTATATCTGCACAGTTTTTCTGAATTCTTCTGGAAAGTAAAACATGTTTTAGTAGTAACTTTTGTAGTATAGCTACAATGAGACAGGGTTTTCCGTAGCACAACAATACGTTACAGCACAGTATGTTCTTCACCACAACAATAAGCGTAATAACTAAAATATCTATACGCAAAGCATTTCACTTTCGTTTATCATGAGGTAAGTACATTGTCTTCTGCAGAACTTAGCTTTCGGAGGACGATAACTACGACACTTCCACAGAGATTATCTTACAGCAAGACGCATATTTAGCGCTATAGGGCACGTATTTGAGTGATTAATTTTGTACTTAAAACATTTATTTTTAAAGATTTTTGAATTACAAAGAAAGTTTTCCGTGATACATTTCATTCCATTGCTGTAATCTGTAACACCTGAGGGTATAATTACAATAATCCTCAGGGGGGTACACGCCTACTTTGTGTACCATGTGTTTGGCAAGCGCAAGGAACCCTAGCTAATATGGTATTTGCTTATACAACTTTACACATCGGTACCATATTTCTCTAACACACAAATTACACAGCTATCTGATCATTTAACTGAGAGAGACAAACATTTATTTTACTACATCAGTGACACATGTTTACGCAATTACACAGTTGGATAACTTCACACTTATGAAACTGTATTTTGTCTGTACTTTGTAAACTGTTCATATTTTTCGGAACCATTGTGATACTATGAGAGCTTTGAATGATGTATTTGGTGTGAGATTATGATTTTTAAAGTACGTTTGAGGTAGATGACACTATTTAAATGAGCAGAGAATTCTTTTTAGGCTTAGAAATTATTGGAGGAAGTTACGACGATTTTGAGATTTGACTGAAGTTTTATGATGTTATTATTACGACGACGATGTGTATTATGTTGTTGAGGAATGTTTATTATGCTACGTATTTCTCACGATGAAATATTGAAGAAGTGTCGACGAATATGTATATGTATAATGAGGTAAGGAATAATGAGTAGTGTTTAGGGACTCTGATTTATGAAAAGGATGTTGGAAACCAAGAAACGTACTTTAAGAGTTATGAAATGTGTGACTGTATCACAATGCTGACGAATATTTTTTTTGGACACTTATATTTATAGGATTTTGTTTCTACAGATTTGCAACGCTAATTCTTGACCTGTGAAATATTTTTATGTGAGACTGTCACTGTAGCGGAAACTGCTGTCGTAAATATTTCTGTAAGAAAGTTAAGTGACCACCTGCACGTAATGCGTCGCGGGCACCCACCTGGGCGACAGCCGCCCGAAAAAAAAAAAAAAGCCATTAGCCTTTCAGTGGGACAGGTAAAAAAAAAAAAAGGGGGGGTACGCCATTAACCTCGCTTCTGACATTCCTTTGTAGAAAGCATCGCAAAAACGACACGGTCGAACTTGAAAACATATGATTACACTAGCTCTTAATTTACGATATTTACTGAAATGCCTAATGAAATGACGAGAAATATTTTTACATCTGCACACCTGATTATGACAAGCTTCTTTCTACGAGAGTTGAGAGAGTTTCTACTAACTTATGAAATGTCACATGACTATTGAATGATATTTTTATGCTTTGGTTTGCGTAATTGCTTATTTCATTTGATATCTGGTTTCCAGCTGTGTTGCAGCATTGCTTTTATAAAATGAAATGCATTTGCTAATGTGAACACTTTCTGTCAACAGATCTATTAAATAATTATTTTATGATCCACATTCTTTAAAAAAGGAGCACTTGGAAAGGAAAGAACAATAAGAAGGAACTAGTAACAGTAACACATAATTTTCTTTTCAAGTACAGGGTAATATTTCTTTTTACAATCAGTTGTTGTGGTGCACCACTTTAATTACTTAGACATTAAGATGTGATTATACATTTCCCTTATCTGCATTGTTATCTTTAGTGTACTATTTTTTCTGCTTGAGCTATGTCATGTTTAGGTATAAGTTACTGCTGTTTGCCAGGCGTAGTGATACTGAATTTGACTTTGTGTTACTCTGTTAAGCTAATTTTACTACTGACTTATTTTTCTTGCTACTGTACATTGGCTTATATTAGTTGTAATGTTGAATTGCTTGGTAATTTAGATTTACTGTAGCTTGCTTTGCAATTTTCCAATTTTTTGATCATTGCTGTTTGTGTTAATTGTTTGGTGCTGCTGCATTGCCTCGTCCTTTAGTTTAGCATCTGAGCTCAGTAGATTTAAGTTAGCTTAAGAGGGGGTAGACTATAGAAGAGAATGAGTTGCGATGAATTGGAAGAAATGCACTGAGAGGCTATACGAGAAAAGTACAGAAAGCAGGTATAGATAGGACTTTTTGGGAATAATGACGAATGAAGGGAGATCTCCAAGAAGCAAAGAAAGTTTTGTTTGCAAAATACTGCAATGAAACAAACCCTGTCCTTTCCTTTTGTGTTATCCCACTATGTGTTTGGGTACCCTTGTGTATATATGTTCTTCCTGTCTTTATATGTTTACCTCATCAGACTTCTGTTGTAGAATTTTTCTCATACTCAGCTACATGAACTATGATGAGGAATACTGTTATCCTCAAATATAATTTGCGTTAATAATATGTTATTTACTTTGTAAAGATGTTAGACATTATTAATTCTGTTTTGTTTTAATGCTCATGTGTAAAGTTGATGTTTCAAAAGTTATTCTGATCTTTTACGTATTTACTTATGTCATAATTCCTGTAACATTGATGTATATGTTTATTTCTATTCTTTTGTAAAGCCCCTATTACTACAAACGTTATCTGTATTATTATGTTTTTAATGATGTGTTTTGTACCTTTGTTATTGTATTCTTATGTTATAAAATTGTAATTGTCACCAGTTCATGATATTATTAACTTGTTAGTTACATTTCACTGCACACGTTTCTGTTGGTCATAGTATATGGACAATATGTGAGAAGTAGGGACTGATAGTGTTTGCACGTGTGTTAATGATTCAGCAAGGGACTGGATAACAGCATTGCTGGTTCTAAGGACAATTTCAAAAACTTTGTGAGTGCACAAGTGGTGGTTTATGGACTTGCTATATTATCCGCAAGACTCTTTAACGGTGATTGTGCACCTGCACAGTCACAACAGATGGCTGCTGGCTGTCTCTCCAAGGACTACAGTGGGTCTGCATCTTTGATGACCCACCAGTACCATTATCTCTACAAGGACTACAGTGGGTCTGCATCTATGATGACCCACCATGCCATTATTTCTACAAGGACTGCAGTGGGTCTGCACCTCTGGTGGCCCACCAATACCGTAATCTCTACCAGGACTACAGTGGGTCTGCTCTGTGATGACCTACCTACCAATACTCTTCAAAATTTCGACTGACTCTGCTGTGGGTTTGCTCTGTTGTGGCCCATTACCTGTCTGCATGTCGAGAGTCAGCACTGTCTTTCCATTGGAAGGACAACACTACTTCTTCAAGACTGCATGGAAATCCACTACTTCTGTGTGCATTTTCTTTTACTGCTCAGACTTTGAGAAAAACACTGCTATTCTCCTGTTATGTACGATTAGGACTGTCTTTATGGACTGTGAGACAATTTTAGCTTTTGACCAACATTGTATCAATAAGTGTGTGCATTTGATTTCTTTGTTATTGTAATTATGAAAAAAAAATTTTCAAATCTGTATTGGCCACTGCCCAATCCCATTTGTAAAAATTTTTGTGGGGAGCATGGGGGCTATGTAAGTAGGCTGTTTAGGTTTTTTTATTGGTAACGCCACCTCTGTATGAAAATCACTGGCTGTGCTGTGTGCAGTCTGTGGCTAGTTTGCATTGTTGTCTGCCATTGTAGTGTTGGGCAGCGGCAGCTGGATGTGAACAGCGCGTAGCGTTGCGCAGTTGGAGGTGAGCCGCCAGCAGTGGTGGATGTGGGGAGAGAGATGGCGGAGTTTTGAAATTTGTCATGAACTGCTATATTTATATATGATGATATCAAGGTAAATACATTGTTTGTTCTCTATTAATATCTTTCATTTGCTAACTATCCCTATCAGTAGTTAGTGCCTTCCATAGTTTGAATCTTTTATTTAGCTGGCAGTAGTGGCGCTCGCTGTATTGCAGTAGCTTGAGCAGCGAAGATTTTTGTGAGGTAAGTGATTTGTGAAAGGTATAGTTTAATGTTAGTCAGGGCCATTCTTTTGCAGGGAATTTTGAAAGTCAGATTGCGTTGCGCTAACAAAATATTGTGTGTCAGTTTAAGGACAGTCGTGTATAATTGATAAAAAGGGGACGTTTTAAGGTAACTGAAAGATATAGAGAATGAGAGGAACAGAAATCACACTTTCATTCAAAGACAGTAATTACACAAAAGTCACCGCGATTTATGATGTCTTTTTGACATTACAAATGGCGGAACATGACCATCTTGGGCGATAATGCATGCTCGGCAACGTGCTCCCTTTCTGGTCACAGGAGTCGTGTGGAGTTCTTGAGGTGGTGCGTTCCATTGCTCCACCAGCACGGTTACCAACTGCTGGATGGTCGTTGATACATGTGGTCGTGGAACATATGCCACGCATGATATTTAAGTAGTGGGAACGGCAGGCCAGTCCATTCGCTAAAAATGCTCTTGTTCCAAGAGCTCTCCACCTGCGCTGTTTGGTGTGGTCGCAATTTGCAGTCCATAAAAATGATATTTGCCACCAAATGCACCCCTGAAAAGATGTACATGGTCACGAGAAAGGTAGACTAATGGCTGTATCGTCTTCGAAGGTGCTGACCACCAAATTGTTGAAGACGGTACACTTACCAGTCAATGTAATTGTGATACTGCACTTCTTACCCACGTGCGTCTTTTCAGGGATGCATTCGGCCTTGACTTCATTTTTCTGGATGACCTTGTGCGACCACACAGTGCACTGCAGGTGGAGGATATTCTGCGAATGGACTGACCTGCCCGCTTCCCGACTTAACTCTCGCCGACCATATGTGGAATGCTTCAGGCTAAAGTATTGCAGTAAGTCCACATGCACCAGTGACCATCCCGTAGCCGACAGCCGTGCAAGTGGACGAATGGAATGTCCTGCACAACAAATCCTTACGCGGGAGCCTTTTCAAAGCATGCATTGCCCTTACCAGTGATCACATACGCTATTAAGAACCATGTCGCCGCTTTTGTAATATCAGGGAACCTCCATGAATCACGATGACTTCAGAGTGATTATTTTCTTTCAATAAAAGTGGCCGGACTCTGTGAACGAGCGGTTCTAGGCGCTTCAGTCCGGAACCGCGCAGCTGCTACGGTCGCAGGTGCGAATCCTGTCTTGGGCATGGATGTGTGTGTTGTCCTTAGGTTTAAGTAGTTCTAAGTCTAGGGGACTGATGACCTCAGCTGTTAAATCCCATAGTGCTTAGAGCCATTTTATCTATCAATAAAAGTATTTCTCTTCGTCTCATTGCATTTTTCTTTCTGTTACCTACACTATAACAGTCCTTACTATGTGTGATCAAAGTGTAATCGAGCTATGTTACTTGGCAGTCACACCAAATGTGAAAATTACCTCCATCCTAAAGTTTTTCATACCAGCGCACAATACTAAACGGCTAATACCGCTCAATACTAGTTGCAGGTTGCCTTCCTAATGGCTTCCAGGGAGAACAAAAACTGGGTTTTTGGTATTTTACACACTCCTTGATAGAACTGAAAATTTCAAAAATCGTACGGTGAAGATTTAACACACTTGGTCATGTATTAAAGCTAAAATTGTGTTTATATTCTGAAGCAGCGTAACTCACAGTGTACAAATTAACCAGACTATAACTATCCAGAATTTGACACTCTTTAGAGACTTCCAACAAAGTTTACACATAACTTAAAAGCTTTTCGAAACTTTTTATAGCTGATTCCAACAAAAGTTGTGAAAGGAAAAGTTTTGTCGGTTACCACAGATTTTCTGTTCATGCTGGAAAACTTTATCACCAAGCATGACGTATTATTTAATTCATTAATCCTTTACTTACAAATCTACTCGCAACATATTGTGCATACAGTACCAATGAAGGTATACTCAAAATTACGTCAGTGTATGACACATAATTCAGGAAATGTGACGTCACTAACATTAATCTGCGACACAAACGATTTTTTTTCTTAAAACGGAGCGATTCTATTCTTTAAAGAAATAATCGGAGGTCGGGTGGTTACTGGCTATTATATAAATTCTCAAAGGTATTGCCATCAGCTGCACTGTGAAGGTACACTGAAGAGCCAAAGAAACTGATACATTTGCCTAACATCGTGTAGGACTCCCGCGAGCTCGTAGAAGTGCCGCAACAAGGGGTCGCATGCACTCGACTAATGTCTGAAGTAGTGCTGGAGGGAACTGACACCATGAACCCTGCAGGGCTGTCCATAAATCCGTAAGAGAATGAGGGGTTGGAGATATCTTCTGAACAGCACGTTGCAAATCATCCCAGATATGATCAATAATGGTCATGTCTGGGAAGTTTGGTGGCCAGCGGAAGCGTTTAAGCTGAGAATAGTGTCCCTGAAGCCACTCTGTAGCCATTCTGGACGTTCCGGGTGACGCATTGTCCTGCTCGCATTGACCAAGTCCGTCGTAATGCACAAATGACATGAACGGATGCAGGTGATCAGACTGGATGCTTAAGTACCTGTCACCTGTCAGAATCGTATCTAGACGTGTCAGGGGTTGCATATCACTTCAGTTGTACACGCCCCACACCATTACAGATCCATGCTGACATGCAGGATCCCTGGATTCATGAGGCTGTCTCCATACCTGTACACGTCCATCCGCCCCATAAAATTTGAAACGTGACTGGTCCAAACAGCAGCATGTTTCCAGTCATCAACAGTCCAATGTCGGTGTTGACGGGCCCAGCCGATGAGTAAAGCTTTGTGTCGTTTAGTCATCAAGAGTAAACGAGTGGTCCTTCGGCTCCGAAAGCCAATAACGGTGATGTTTCGTTGAATGGTTCGCACGCTGACACTTCATGATGGCCCAGCATTGAAATCTGCAGCAATTTGCGGAAGAGTTGCAGTTCTGTCAAGTTGAACGATTCTCTTCAGTCGTCGTTGACCCGTTCTTGCAGGATCTTTTTCCGGGCGCAGCGATGTCGGAGATTTGATGTTTTTCCGGGTTCCTGATATTGACTGTACACTAGCGAAATGATCGTACGGGAAAATCCCCACTTCATCGCTTTCTCGGAGATGCTGTGTCCCACCACTCGTGCGCCTACTATAACACCACGTTCAAACTCAATGAAATCTTGATGAGCTGCCATTGTAGCAGCAGTAACCGATCTAACAACTGTGGCAGACTCTTGTTGTCTTATATACGTAGTGCCGATAACAGCGCCGTATTGTGCCTCTTTACATCGATCAACGAGTGTGTAAAATACCAAAAAACGCATGCCTATACCAGTTCTTTTGCCGCTTCAATGTTTGTATATGCTGTAAAATGAGGTATGAGAGACGTACTAATGTGGCAAGGGTAAAGATTCGGAAGAAGATACAAAAAACTGTTGCATCTTAAAATCTGAGAACGTATAGAGGATCGCATACTGTTTCGCGATCTCTGCAAAACGTGTCATATTTTTAAGGGGGTCACTTGGTGAAGTTCGCGTTGTGGCTACGCGCTGGTTTGTGAGAACGGTAAGGCTGTTGGCCTACTGAACGTGGATGCTCCGCGAATATTACCTTCACGGACAAGAACACATTTGTTATGGCCTGTAGGTGCACCGCAATTTGCTAGCGGGCTGGTACCGGATATAGAACACACTAAGGGCAGTAATGGCGGAAAAAATAAAATGAGAGCAAAACGATGAAACCTAAGCTATGGTTAATGCTAGGCTGGGAACACTTCTAATGGTGCGACTTCACAATCTAGTATATTCAGCTAACGTCTGCCGAGAGCCTCGAAGCTGTTATTCATTACCACTTGTGAAATACAAGCTGTAAGGGTTTTGGTACTACTGATGGCGCAGTTCTCGCAAAAGGCGATTATCCGAATTCGAGCCTTGATAAAGTTGTAATTTTAACGTGCATGAAACATTTGAAAACTTTTCTCTCAGTACATTTGAAGTGTAAAGGACGTGTCAATTTCACTTGAATATATTGTATCATTTGTAATATATATAACACCGAAAGCCTTACCTATCAGGATAGGAATATGTATAGAATGGGCATAGCGTACTGCGCATATCACCAAAATAAAACTAGGATTCACTTGATTTCTATATATGTAGTTCCTCTATATTTAGCATAAGTATGAAACCTTAAGATTACGTGTACTTGCCCTGATTGTTAACTTTTATGTGTTAGAAATAGTAATACCAGCCTCCTCGAATAGAAAGCGAAATACGACAAAAGAGTAACAAAACTGGAACCGCCCGTAGCGTTTCTTACGACACAACAGCTGAAA
Organism: Schistocerca serialis cubense; assembly: GCF_023864345.2. Taxonomy (NCBI): domain Eukaryota; kingdom Metazoa; phylum Arthropoda; class Insecta; order Orthoptera; family Acrididae; genus Schistocerca; species Schistocerca serialis. The sequence continues at coordinate 119,136,942 of NC_064643.1, read as the reverse complement.
ACTGTTTCCCTGTTCTGGATAACAGTAAAAATAGGAAAAAATAGGAAACTTTCTTTCAGGTTAGATAACTCAAAAACGTTAATCGGAATCATGATGTATTGCACATGATAGTTTGTGTGCAATTAAGGTTTATTTTAGACCACTACATTGAACTTACACGTACTCTGCTTGGTTCGTTGCGATTAGTATTTTATGTATTCAATATTGTGTAGCTCCAAGCATCTGAATGGAGCGTAGTCGTGCTACCGCTAATGCAGGAGTGAATGTAATCCCGTCTTTTGTACTGACTGCTATATTTAATGTGGTATGATGTTGCTGCCTCGTGTGCGAATCGGGTTTGTGACTCAACATTCCAAGAACATCTGTTCACAGTCATACTGTTTATGAAAAAATGCTTCAGCAAATTTCGCTATTTATTTCTGAATGTTTACATGTGTTTGTGTTTATTTTGAAGAGGTAAATTTTATGTAGTTTCTGTTTCTTGTTGTGTATTGCGTAGCAATGATCGTACAGCCTATAACCACTCGTAGTAACAATTAAGTGTGGTCAGTAGTTAGCTTATCAGACGGAAATATGATCAGAAGATACAAAAATTCAGTAATGAAGTTACGTATTACCTCCATGGGACCACGTAGAATATAATACCACTAATCACAATAAACGGAATGGAAGGAGCTCCATATGATTCCTGATCCCCGTAGTAATACTAAATATGTGGGATAGTAACGTGAGCCATGGCCTTTGTTCATGGATGAATTAATGAAAGACCGATCTGATCCCTAAACATGGAACAAAGTTGCTTTCTCGGATCAGTACATTTAATCTTGTTCACGAAGGAAGCACATCTATAGAGCTAAAATCATGTACAGTAAATAGATCATGACACCGAAGTGTGCTGCCAGGCAATATTTTCACCATAAAGTATTGCCTATTGCAGCGTCGAAATGGTCATCGCAGTAAATTTAGTCAAATAGTTACGATCTTAACAAATAGAGCAATGAAAGCTGCAAGTAGCGTTCACATGGCGAAAAGTACGCGACTAATCAGCGCAAACAGAACTGTGTGCCCGGTCTCTCCGTCCACACGAGCAAGTTTGCTGAAATTTGAGCCTCCGTGTTACCGGATTCGTCAATAGAGTACGGCCTCGGCCTGTGTGGCCGAGCGGTTCTAGGCGCTGCAGTCTGGTACCACGCGACCGCTACGGTTGCAGGTTAGAATCCTGCCTCGGACATGGATGTGTGTGATGTCCTTAGGTTAGTTAGGTTTAAGTAGTTCAAAGTTCTAGGAAACTGATGATCTCAGATGTTAAGTCCCATAGTGCTCAGAGCCATTTGAACCAGTACGGCCTCCAAAAGACTGCGAACGTACGTGCTACCTCCATGCGACCAAAGACTGTAACTTTCCTAGCAGTCACCTTGCTTTGCTTGCTCACGTAAAGGTGGATGATAGGAAAGACGTTTTCTAACATATGGCTTTCATACTTAGGGAGCTGTTCGGGAACCCGCTGTTGTAACGTGAATTCTGTGAACAAGTCATCAATAGCAGCCGTGGTTGAATTTCAATCGCTTTCAGTCCCTTTCCCAGTGAAATTACTGTGGGCTTCACACCCTACATTTCAGCGTAGCGTTGTGCTTCCGGTGTACTTGTGTTTATCTGAACCCAGTGTAGTGTCAGGTGTAATGAGCAAGGGGCTGAGACACGCCTCGCTCGCGGGGGCGGCAGCAGTGGCGCGTCCACCTGCCGGCCCTTCCGCCTCCACTGTCAACAAACGTCGTCGGCGCACAGTGGTGGCTCTGTCTCTCCTCCTGCTGTGACACGCCACCTAACCGGCCGCCTCACTGCCACCACGTGACCTCCCGCTCCGTAACGACTGACCGAGTAGCCGGGCCCCCGACGTGGCCGTAGCAGCGGTTAGCGCTCTGGGCTCTGCACTCGGAAGTGACAGTGCTTCAAATCCGCGTCCGGCCAATCAGATTTAAGTTTTCTGTGATTTCCCTAAGTCGCTCCAAGCAAAAGCCGCGGTGGATCCTTTGAAAAGCCACGGCGGATTTCCTTCCCCATCCCCGAAAGAGTGAGAGCTTGCGCTGTGTCTCTAATGACCTCGATGACGACGGGACGTTAAGCTCTAACCGTCCTTCCGACACCCAGCACCAAACTATCATAATACAATCCCGGACTTATTCTTTACTGACTCCGAGATCGATTACATGGACGTAGCCGCCGACGCTGTGTGGCGGCTTCGTGTTGTCTTCAGTACGACAACTGGTTTGCTTCGGATCTATAACACAGTACCCTACGCACCCCTTCACGTCTGCATAACGATACTTACACCCAGTTGAACTGGATTACTGTAGTACACTCTCGGTCTCCCTCTACGATTTTCACCGCCTACACTAACGTTTATTACTAAAGTTACTGTTTAGTGATACTTCAGACTGTGTCCCATCAGCAGATCCCTTACTTTGGGCCCGCATCTCGTGGTCGTGCGGTAGCGTTCTCGCTTCCCACTCCCGGGTTCCCGGGTTCGATTCCCGGCGGGGTCAGGGATTTTCTCTGCCTCGTGATGGCTGGGTGTTGTGTGATGTCCTTAGGTTAGTTAGGTTTAAGTAGTTCTAAGTTCTAGGGGACTGATGACCTAAGATGTTAAGTCCCATAGTGCTCAGAGCCATTTGAACCTTACTTTGGTTAAATTGTGCCATTACACGTGCGCTATGAGTCGTGAAGTAATCATCCGAATGGGATGTAAAAAGGTAGATGTCATGTACATGTAAAAACAAACGAGTGATTACAATTTCAGAAAAACTGAGTGGTTCAATCAAGAGAAAGAGCTTCGCAAACTGAGCATGTCAATAACGCCTTGGTCTACTCTGGCCCATAACGGGCAGTTATTTGGCTTGGCATTCATTGGTAGAGTTCTTGGATATCCTCCTCACAGACATCGTGCCAAAATTTGTCCGACTGACGCATTCTTCTGCCCGCAGTGTTCCAAACGTTCTCAACTGGTGAGAGATCCAGCGACCTTGCTAGCCGAGATAGGATTTGGCAAGCACGAATACAAACGGGTAGAAACTCTTGCCGTGTGCGGGCGGGCATTATCTTACTGAACTATAACACCAGGGTGACTTGCCATGAGGGGCAACAGAATCTGGCGTAAAATGTCGTGTACGTACCGCTGTGCTGTAAGAGTGCCGTGGATGACAAGAAAAGGGGTCCTGCTACGAAAAGAAATGGAACCCGAGACCATCACTGTTTGTTGTCGAGCCGTATGGCAGTCGACAGCCAGATGGTATCCCCCCGCCCCTCTGTCCGGGTCGTCTCCAGACAAGTCGTCGATGGTCATCGGTGCTCAGTTCGAAGCGGGAATCATCACTCACTTACGGCACAGTGGTACGTCGGCGATATCCTACTCCCCGTCTTGTTGCCGTTCATGGCAAGGCATTTTGGGCTTTCATTTCAGCAAGATAATGCCCGCCCGCAAACGCAGAGACTTTCTGCTGGTTGCCAAACTCTACTTTGGCCAGAAAGGTCGCAGGATCTCTGCACAACTGAGAAAGTTTGGAGCATTATGGGCAGGACACTCCAATCATCTTTCGATTTTGGAAATCTAGTTGACCAATTTGACATAATTTGGCACGATACCCCTAGGAGGACATTTAACAAATATATGAGTCAATGACAGACCAAATAACTGCTTGCGTAAGTGCAGAGCTGTCCGAGACGTTATTAACTTGCTCAGTTTCTGAAGCTCTTTCTCTCCAAGAATTCATCCAATTTTTTCTGAAGCCAAGGTAGCACCTCAACGTTTCACTTGCGCATAAGTCCGTACACTCAAAAACTCTTTCATCGTCAGTTATTTTCTTATTTAAATAGCAAAACTCACCTATGAATTTTAGCACTTCATTTTTTAATCCAGATTCTTCACTATCGCCTGATTTAATATGACTACATTTCATTACATTCGTTTCAATTTCATTGATACTCATCCCATAAAAACTTTTCAAAACAGTATCCATTTCGTTCAACTACTCTTCCTACTCTCTTGCCGTCTCTGACAGAATTACAATGTCGTCGACAAACTTCGCGGTTTTTATTTTGTCGCTCTGAACTTAAACAGTTTCTAGATTTCTTCTTGGTTTTCTTTACTGTCTGCTTAAAGTAGAGATTGAATAACACTAAGCATAGCCTACAATCGTATCTCACTCCCCTCGCAAAAACTGCGGCCCTTCCGTGTTCTTCGACTCTTACAACAGCAGTATTGTTTCTGTATAAGATTAGATAGCTTCTCACTCCCTGTATTTCACACCTAATATCTTCAGAATTTCAAAGACTGTCTTCCAGGTCAGTACTGTCAAAACCTTTTTTTAAATTTTACGATTTTAACTTAGGGTTACGTTTCTTCAGTTTGTTTCCCAAGGTAAGGCGTAGGGTTAGTATAGCCTCACTTATTCCTACCGTTTCCATAATCCAAACTACTTTTTCCGAAATTTGTGTTCTACTATTTTTATTTGCGTTCTACTATAAATAATTCGTCTCACTTTTTCTCAACCATAACATATTAAACCCACACCAGTCAGCGCCTGCCCTTCTCCGGAATATGAATTCTTATATTCCTCCTGAACTATGAGGGTTTTGTGCGCGGATTCCATAGGCATCTTAACATTTTTCAATGGATATCTTCAATGTGTAGGACTTGAAGCTTGGAAGAGATAAATGCAACTGCATTTCGCTTCTTCGTGCCAAGTGTTATAGCTCAGATGTGGCCTTTTTTATTTATAAGAAAATAAGGGACGGCCAACGCTGTTTTTTACGTTTTTACTGCACTTGATCGAGCCTTTGATTTAAACAAATTACCCAGCGGCACCACAGCGAAACCGCTTCCTAATACGTCGAACTGAAACTGCCCCGAAAACACAACTTTTCCTTATTTATTTTTGTCTTTGTAATAGGCAACCTCGTAGCAATAATTTCCATATTTATTTGGTACATTTTATGTTCAAGCCGCCATTAAATTGTGTGTTAAATAATAAGTGAATAATGAAAAGATTTGAATAAAGATACAATAAAGCCAGTTATCTCTTGTATACATTCATGCTTTTTGAGCACACTGTAAAATATTTTGATTGTCAGAATGCTTATATTTTTTTCTGGTACCATATTTTTAATGTTCTTCATGTTTAACCAAACGAAACAATCAAGAATATTTAAGTAATACCGTCGGTAATTGGAAGCACATAGCCATATTAACATTTGAAATACACAGTATTGATGTTTCACAATAATACTGTAGTATTTCGTCGTGTATCGGTATTCGTTGTCCCTGGGAACACTTAAAACTAAGCAGATAGTCCACGCAGCATCAGCAACATGATTATAGCTGGTTTTTTTTGTCATCAGTCTACTGACTGGTTTGATGCGGCCCGCCACGAATTCCTTTCCTGTGCTAACCTCTTCATCTCAGAGTAGCACTTGCAACCTACGTCCTCAATTATTTGCTTGACGTATTCCAATCTTTGTCTTCCTCTACAGTTTTTGCCCTCTACAGCTCCCTCTAGTACCATGGAAGTCATTCCCTCATGACTTAGCAGATGTCCTATCATCCTGTCCCTTCTCCTTATCAGTGTTTTCCACATATTCCTTTCCTCTCCGATTCTGCGTAGAACCTCCTGAATCCTTACCTTATCAGTCCACCTAATTTTCAACATTCGTCTATAGCACCACATTTCAAATGCTTCGATTCTCTTCTGCTCCGGTTATCCCATAGTCCATGTTTCACTACCATACAATGCAGTACTCCAGACGTACATCCTCAGAAATTTCTTCCTCAAATTAAGGCCAATATTTGATATTAGTAGACTTCTCTTGGCCAGAAATGCCTTTTTTGCCATAACGAGTCTGCTTTTGATGTCCTCCTTGCTCCGTCCGTCATTGGTTATTTTACTGCCTAGGTAGCAGAATTCCTTAACTTGATTGACATCGTGACCATCAATCCTGATGTTAAGTTTCTAGCTGTTCTCATTTCTACTACTTCTCATTACCTTCGTCTTTCTCCGATTTACTCTCAAACCATACTGTGTACTCATTAGACTCTTCATTACGTTCAGCAGATCATTTAATTCTTCTTCACTTTCACTCAGGATAGCAATGTCATCAGCGAATCGTATCATTGATATCCTTTCACCTTGTATTTTAATTCCACTCCTGAACCTTTCTTTTATTTCCGTCATTGCTTCCTCGATGTACAGATTGAAGAGTAGGGGCGATAGGGTACAGCCTTGTCTTACACCCTTCTTAATACGAGCACTTCGTTCTTGATCGTCCACTCTTACTATTCCCTCTTGGTTGTTGTACATATTGTATATGACTCGTCTCTCCCTATAGCTTACCCCTACCTTTTTCAGAATCTCGAACAGCTTGCACCATTTTATATTGTCGAACGCTTTTTCCAGGTCGACAAATCCTATGAAAGTGTCTTGATTTTTCTTTAGCCTTGCTTCCATTATTAGCCGTAACGTCAGAATTGCCTCTCTCGTCCCTTTACTTTTCCTAAAGCCAAACTGATCGTCACCTAGCGCATTCTCAATTTTCTTTTCCATTCTTCTGTACATTATTCTTGTAAGCAGCTTCGATGCATGAGCTGTTAAGCTGATTGTGCGATAATTCTCGCACTTGTCAGCTCTTGCCGTCTTCGGAATTGTTTGGATGATGCTTTTCCGAAAGCCAGATGGTATGTCGCCAGACTCATATATTCTACACACCAACGTGAATAGTCGTTCGAAATTCTGATGGAATTTTATCTATCCCTTCTGCCTTATTTGACCGTAAGTCCTCCAAAGCTCTTTTAAATTCCGATTCTAATACTGGATCTCCTATCTCTTCTAAATCGACTCCTGTTTCTTCTTCTATCACATCAGACAAATCTTCACCCTCATAGAGGCTTTCAATGTATTCTTTCCACCTATCTGCTCTCTCCTCTGCATTTAACAGTGGAATTCCCGTTGCACTCTTAATGTTACCGCCGTTGCTTTTAATGTCACCAAAGGTTGTTTCGACTTTCCTGTATGCTGAGTCAGTCCTTCCGACAATCATATCTTTTTCGATGTCTTCATATTTTTCCTTCAGCCATTTCGTCTTAGCTTCCCTGCACTTCCTATTTATTTCATTTCTCAGCGACTTGTATTTCTGTATTCCTAATTTTCCCGGAACATGTTTGTACTTCCTCCTTTCATCAATCAACTGAAGTATTTCTTCCGTTACCCATGGTTTCTTCGCAGCTACCTTCTTTGTACCTACGTTTTCCTTCCCAACTTCTGTGATGGCCCTTTTTAGAGATGTCCATTCCTCATCAACTGTACTGCCTGCTGCGCTATTCCTTATTGCTGTATCTATAGCGTTAGAGAACTTCAAACGTATCTCGTCATTCCTTAGTACTTCCGTATCCCACTTCTTTGCGTATTGGTTCTTCCTCACTAATGTCTTGAACTTCAGCTTACTCTTCATCATTACTATATTGTAATCTGAGTCTATATCTGCTCCTGGGTACGCCTTACAATCCAGTATCTGATTTCGGAATCTCTGTCTCTGTGATGTAATCTAATTGAAATCTTCCCGTATCTCCCGGCCTTTTCCAAGCATACCTTCTCCTCTTGTGAACAGGGTATTCGCTATTACTAGCTGAAACTTGTTACAGAACTCAATTAGTCTTTCTCCTCTTTCATTCCTTGTCCCAAGCCCATATTCTCCTGTAACCTTTTCCTCTACTCCTTCCCCTACAACTGCATTCCAGTCGCCCATGACTATTAGATTTTCGTCCCCCTTTACATACTGCATTACCCTTTCAATATCCTCATACACTTTCTCTATCTATTCATCTTCAGCTTACGACGTCGGCATGTATACCTGAACTATCGTTGTCGGTGTTGGTCTGCTGTTGATTCTGATTAGAACAACCTGGTCACTGAACTGTTCACAGTAACACACCCTCTGCCCTACCTTCCTATTCATAACGAATCCTACACCTGTTATACCATTTTCTGCTGCTGTTGATATTACCCGATACTCATCTGACCAGAAATCCTTGTCTTCCTTCCACTTCACTTCATTGACCCCTACTATATCTAGATTGAGCCTTTGCATTTCCCTTTTCAGATTTTCTAGTTTCCCTACCACGTTCAAGCTTCTGACATTCCACGCCCCGACTCGTAGAACATTATCCTTTCGTAGATTATTCAATCATTTTCTCATGGTTATAGCTGTACAAAGATAATTATTACAAATATGTGCACCCCTTTACGGCTCTATATACATATATAGAACATGAGAATAACGAAATACACAAAGAAGCTATAAGGAAATAAACATTATATTAATCATTCACAATCATTTTGCACATCGTAGATACTAAATTAAATCAGGGGATGTTGACTGAAACAGATGACTTTTGTTATTTGGGCAGCAAAATAACTGATTATGGCCGCAGTAGAGAGGACATAAAATGCAGATTGGCAATGGCAAGAAAAGCGTTTCTGAAGAAGAGAAATTTGTTAACATCGAATATAAATTAAGTGTTGGGAAGTCTTTCCTGAAAGTATTTGTATGGAGTGTAGTCAGGTATGGGTATGAAACGTGGACGATAAACAGTCTAGACAAGAAGAGAATAGAGGTTTGTGAAATGTGATGCTACACAAGAATGCTGAAGATTACATGGGCAGATCATGTAGCGAAGAGGAAATACTGAACCAGCGTTGGGACGACAAGAAATTTGTGACACAACCTGACTATAAGAAGCGATCCTTTGATAGGACACATCCTGAGCCGTCAAGGGATCACCAATTTAGTATTGGAGGGAAGCGTGTGGAGTAAAAATTGTAGAGGGAGACCAAGAGATGAATACACTAAACAGATTCAGAGGAAAGTAAGCTGCGGTAGTTATTCGGAGATGAAGAGGCCTGCACAGGATAGAGTAGCGTGGAGAGCTGTATCAAACCAGTCTCTGGACTGAAGACCACAACAACAGGTACTAGCAGCACATCTTCCTGCTGCGACAATTTGAAAGGAACCTCAAATTGTAAATTCGTATGTAATACGGAGGAAATGACACAGATTGTCGTATAAAAATCTTATCCGTAAATGAACATTGCTCACCCACTGACTGGTAGTAAACTTCCAAATTACCGAGTGCATTTAACATTTGTCACAAGAATAGATAGCCATACAGTCTGGAGTAGGCCTTGCAGTACTGTCTATTTATTACACTCGATCTCGATATTTTTCAGAAGACATAACTCCAATTGCTAGTAAGATATCGATAATCAGACTTCGCGGTAGTTATCTTTGAAAACTCTTTTGGTGGTCTCAGACGTTCTCTTTTTAACAGCGACTGCTTACTAGAGCATCTCTGTGGGTGCAGATCGCCCTCTTCATATTGCTTATTAATGAATGCCCAGCACTCAGTAAGATGCCCATTCACATTCTAGGCTAGTACCGAATCTCTCTTCTGTGCCACTCGTTGTCTCATAGTGCAAGAAAGAGAAATTTTAAAGTGCCGCAATACCAGCGATGTGTTGCTCACAAACATCTTTACACAAATCTTTGCACTTTGTTTCCATAGTCTCACGACAAGGATTCTATGTATACATATATATAGAGTCGTTAGAAGTCCCCTGCAGAAATATTGAACCATGTTGCCGCTATAGCTGTCCACCGTCCCTGCAGGATCCTCTGCAAAAAAAGACCTCTCCACTATGTCCCACAAATGTTCGATGGGATTCATTTCGGGCGATCTGGGTGGCCAAATCATTCGCTCCACGTGTCCAGAATGTTCTTCAAACAGCTCCCTTACAATTGTGGCCTAATGACATGTTTTGGAACATGGAGCATATGGTGTCCAAGTAGCCCAACATAACCAGTTGCAGTCACTGATTGTTTCAGCTGTACCAGAGACCCAGTCCATACCGTATGAACACAGCTCACCAATATGGAGCCACCACCAGCTTACCACAGTGCCGTGTTGACAACTTGGATCCATGGCTTCTAGATATCTGCATCACACTCAAACCATCCCATTAGTTCTCACCAAACCCCGACTCACCCGAGTACAGATGACACCTCCGCCAGCGCGCTGTCCTTTTCTACATCCGTCTACGCTTGTGTACGCGACACTATCGCCATCTGTATATGTGCCAGTCACTATCCCATGACTTTTGTCACTATATTAAATGTGGATATTTCCCATAGAATAATTTTACATACATTACACTGTTACAAGAGAGTTGTCGAATACATACGCGTATTTTGTAAAGACAAAGAAAAGAAATTATTTATATGTGTAGTTTTAGTATTACACGCACACTGTAACTGCGCCTAGATGCAAGATGTAAACCACATATACCTCACCTGCCTAGACACATAACGTAAATCGACTGGCTGCTGAAGGACCCAATTAATATGAAACAAAAGCTTCCATCCAGTATGTTGACTTGTCAGCAGCAAAAATAGACATTTACAGATCTGTCTTTGTGTGTGTGTGTGTGCGTGTGTGTGTGTGTGTGTGTGTATTTTTAGCTTCTTCACTCCTTGAAATCTACTGTTAATGACAACGAACAGCCGGCCGAAGTGGCCGTGCGGTTAAAGGCGCTGCAGTCTGGAACCGCAAGACCGCTACGGTCGCAGGTTCGAATCCTGCCTCGGGCATGGATGTTTGTGATGTCCTCAGGTTAGTTAGGTTTAACTAGTTCTAAGTTCTAGGGGACTAATGACTTCAGCAGTTGAGTCCCATAGTGCTCAGAGCCATTTGACAACGAACAGTCTTTTAAATTACTCGTCTATACTTGAAAAATATGACTCCATGTATGTGAAGGCAGCCCTGTAACTTCGAATTGGCTATTTTGGTATACTCTCAGAAAAATAAGGAGGAAAAACAGGCTGCGGTTATCTACCAACCAGTATTGATTAACACAACCGGGCACTCTGCTAGCACCACATACGTCTTATATGATTTGTCAAAAGAGTGTTCTAGTCGGTGGTATTGGCAGTTACCTAATCGGTATAAGAACAGAAATAGTCTTCGGGAATTAATGCTACTATCCTGTAATGGAGCATTATAGCTTAACACACATGTGAAGAGAAAGTTGCAGGTTGCAAATGCAGTACACACAAAAGACCTGAGAATTCAAATGGAACATGACAGCTAATAAATACTATTCCGTTTTGGTGCAAGGTGCAACCAGGAGGCGGTAGCGACCGAACACTGTGCCTGCAGGTAAGAATTTTTTCCTGGCCTTTGGCACAAAGAGACGGCCAGAGCCAGGGAAGACCAACTGTGAATGCCACGTTGCTCGGATGCATTTCCTCACGAGGTTTTGATAAATATACTGTCCCATTTCACCAACCACGTACGCATTTTCCACTGTCTTTGCTTTGCAACTAGTCTGGGCTCCGGGAAGGGCCACGCAGTGCAGAAATAAGGTGAGTTTTGCAATTGCCTACAAATAGAACTTAATTTTATCCACTGTGGTCACCTTCTGGACCGTTACAAAATGCAGCTTCTTTATATACTTATTACCTGACATTATTATATTTTTGTATCGAAGATAGATATTCGAAATGTCTCTATGTGCAAGAAAAACCAATGTAATGCGCAAAATCTACGTTTCACAATGTAAATTTTCCATACATCAATTCTATACAGCTGATACGGTAGGCAGTTTTTGTATGTATGAGTATTTTAGTTATGCGTCAAATTAAACTGTATTTGTATAACAAGGTCAGTGTAAAATTCTGTGCGCAAATAATAAAAAAAACTTTACTTTAACATGTAGATAAAAAATTCCATCTTTTGCTAATAAATTTTTATTTGTGACTAACAAACATTTTTCACCTAGTCATCCTAGGCAGCATCAGTGGCCTATAATATACAGAGGATTATTTAACTATACATATTCTAATAGAAGATTTGTAGTGATTCTTGGCAGCACATTTGAATTATCAATATCTTTTTATAAACACGCTCCTGGAAATGGAAAAAAGAACACATTGACACCGGTGTGTCAGACCCACCATACTTGCTCCGGACACTGCGAGAGGGCTGTACAAGCAATGATCACACGCACGGCACAGCGGACACACCAGAAACCGCGGTGTTGGCCGTCGAATGGCGCTAGCTGCGCAGCATTTGTGCACCGCCGCCGTCAGTGTCAGCCAATTTGCCGTGGCATACGGAGCTCCATCGCAGTCTTTAACACTGGTAGCATGCCGCGACAGCGTGGACGTGAGCCGTATGTGCAGTTGACGGACTTTGAGCGAGGGCGTATAGTGGGCATGCGGGAGGCCGGGTGGACGTACCGCCGAATTGCTCAACACGTGGGGCGTGAGGTCTCCACAGTACATCGATGTTGTCGCCAGTGGTCGGCGGAAGGTGCACGTGCCCGTCGACCTGGGACCGGACCGCAGCGACGCACGGATGCACGCCAAGACCGTAGGATCCTACGCAGTGCCGTAGGGGACCGCACCGCCACTTCCCAGCAAATTAGGGACACTGTTGCTCCTGGGGTATCGGCGAGGACCATTCGCAACCGTCTCCATGAAGCTGGGCTACGGTCCCGCACACCGTTAGGCCGTCTTCCGCTCACGCCCCAACATCGTGCAGCCCGCCTCCAGTGGTGTCGCGACAGGCGTGAATGGAGGGACGAATGGAGACGTGTCGTCTTCAGCGATGAGAGTCGCTTCTGCCTTGGTGCCAATGATGGTCGTATGCGTGTTTGGCGCCGTGCAGGTGAGCGCCACAATCAGGACTGCATACGACCGAGGCACACAGGGCCAACACCCGGCATCATGGTGTGGGGAGCGATCTCCTACACTGGCCGTACACCACTGGTGATCGTCGAGGGGACACTGAATAGTGCACGGTACATCCAAACCGTCATCGAACCCATCGTTCTACCATTCCTAGACCGGCAAGGGAACTTGCTGTTCCAACAGGACAATGCACGTCCGCATGTATCCCGTGCCACCCAACGTGCTCTAGAAGGTGTAAGTCAACTACCCTGGCCAGCAAGATCTCCGGATCTGTCCCCCATTGAGCATGTTTGGGACTGGATGAAGCGTCGTCACACGCGGTCTGCACATCCAGCACGAACGTTGGTCCAACTGAGGCGCCAGGTGGAAATGGCATGGCAAGCCGTTCCACAGGACTACATCCAGCATCTCTACGATCGTCTCCATGGGAGAATAGCAGCCTGCATTGCTGCGAAAGGTGGATATACACTGTACTAGTGCCGACATTGTGCATGCTCTGTTGCCTTTGTCTATGTGCCTGTGGTTCTGTCAGTGTGATCATGTGCTGTATCTGACCCCAGGAATGTGTCAATAAAGTTTCCCCTTCCTGGGACAATGAATTCACGGTGTTCTTATTTCAATTTCCAGGAGTGTATATTGCTGTGTTCTCACACATTCATTTTTATACCTTTTTATCCATGTGTCCTTCTGTATGTGCTAGGTATGTACCTTATACATTTCTAATTGATAGTTCATATACGAACATTTAATTCAACATAGCCTAAACCATAGCAGACAGCACATGGCCTTGCTCACATACTAAAAGGCTGGCTGAGGGATCATGGGAGCTGCTTTATTGAATTACAAATTAACTGTTATCAAAAGTTAGGTTGGAAATTTGTCGTTCTCTGTTTTGCTTTCTTCATTAGAACTTGAATCATTTTCTTCCAAACAACATTTATTAATTGCTTTAAGAACCTCTGTTTTTTATATATATATTAATATTTATTAATTGCTTTCTCTGTTCTCTGTTTTGCTTTCTTCATTAGAACTTGAATCATTTTCTTCCAAATAACATTTATTAATTGCTTTAAGAACCTCTGTTTTATATATTAATATTTATTAATTGCTTTAAGAACCTCTGTTATATATATATATATATATATATATATATATATATATATATATATATATATATAATTGCTTTAAGAACCTCTGTTATATATATATATAACAGAGGTTCTTAAAGCAATTAATAAATGTTATTTGGAAGAAAATTATATATATATATATGTGTATTTATGTATATATATATATATATATATGTATATGTATATATATATATATATATATATATATATATATATATATATACTAAGTTTATTTAAATCTTTTAATTCTACAAAAATATTGTTTTCCTTAACGAAAACTGTAATTTTTACACAACCATTTTTAAATAAAATTAAATCCAAATAGTCGACTTGGTATTCTTCATCTAATAAGCTATTTAATTTTTCTCTTGCATCGTGGTAATGCATTTTATTTTTGTAAAATAGATCTATCATGTTAGCATTTTTATCTTTATCCATTTATAAGTGCAATTTTTAAAATGATAATTTTAATTACAATAAATAATAAATAACTTTATTTTAAATAAATGGGAAAACAAATTATTTCTAAAGAAATTGCACCTTGTGAAACATATGTTTTTGTGTATATAATAAAGGAAATTATAGAAAGGGAATGGTTTGTGTTATTATATAATTATTCAATGTTTACCGTATTTATTTTGCAGAACATTGAAATTTAATTGTTTTCAAAAAGTAGTTGGAACTGGGTAGTAGAAAGCATTTTGATGTGATTATTTACCTATTAAATATTAAATTTTTGAAATTGAAAATTTTAAAATTTATATTTTTTAAAAAATTAACACATTTAGAGATGAGAAGAAGAGACAAGCTCAAATGTTTTAATTGTTTAAACCTGATTAATTTTCTATGTAAACAGAAACAAAACAAAATGAACATGAAGGGTAGTGTTGAAAATCTAGTGAGTGAACTTAACACTTATAGCAGTAGTTTTGCAGAAGCATTCACTGAGTTATTAGAGATGAAAAAATAAATCTTAAACTATTTCAAAAGCAGAAATTTTGGTAACTAATATGGAGAAAAAGCTTTATTACTCCTAGATGATAAATATAAAATTACTCTTCCAGATCATAATACTAAAATCTTTTCAGAAGACAATGATAAATTAGATAAAACTGTTGGATTAAATTTTGTGTATCGAGGTAAAAAACAAAATAAAGACTGTTCAATTCCTGTTATTCAATCTAAATAAATTTTAGAACTTTCTGATTTTTTTAAATTTAGTTTTCTTGAATATTAAATTTTAATTGAATAAATTTATCGTTTTTCAATTGAATGAAAATTTCGTTTGCAGATACAACTGACTTTTTAAAATGGGGGAAACAACGAAACTAAAATCTTGGTTTTTAATCTGAGAATTTAAAAAAAAATATGTTCTTTGGTCCACAAATGGCACACATAACCTAGTCACAAATAAAAGTTAAATTATACAAAATGACAAAAAGAGATATAAAAAAGCCATGCACATGCACATACAGACCCACACAAACTTTGTTCCACAATTCATGGCCCTCCACCACTACTCAATACCCCACGCTAATCCTAACCTCAACAGCTCCAATGAACCATCAGCCACACCTACAGCATTTGAGCGAGACCATGTGGCAGTGTACTTGAGAACAGGATATGGGCAGTGAAATGTTCAAATGTGACCTACCAATTGCAAACATGTACTATGTGCATCTGTTACATATATAAGAAAACCATAGGTAAATGGAGAACACATAGAAAAGAAGGTAAATGTAGAGAAAACACAGACACATATTTATAAATAGATAATTTAATTGAGCTGCCAAATATCACTACAAAATGGTTCAAATAGCTCTGAGTACTATGCAACTTAACTTCTGAGGTCATCAGTCGCCTAGAACTTACAACTAATTAAACCTAACTAACCTAAGGACATCACACACATTCATGCCCGAGGCAGGATTCGAACCTGCGACCGTAGCGGTCGCTCGGTTCCAGACTGTAGCGCCTAGAACCGCACGGCCACTCCGGCCGGCAAATATCACTACAGATCTCCTACCAAAATATTTATAATTAAATCATTTTTTTGTATTATAAACCGCTGATGATGCCTAGATAGGCGAAACATATTTCGGAGACACAAATAAAACATTCAGGTGGCATCTTATCTCTATGATGAAGTATAATTAACTAGCAACTGAGGAAAAATATCTGTAAGTACTAACAAAAAATAAAATTATGTGAAGCATCTGAAGAAGGGATTCATGGCTAGATATGAAGTTGACTTTCGTTGTTAAGTAGAGAGAAGTTCAGAAACGACAACAGGAATACGACAGAGTATTCTGAACTAAACCAAACAATTCGAAACTTACTTAGAGAGGTAGTGAGAAGATGCGATGAAAGTTAACTGAGAGAAACAATTGAAACAATAACAGCAATAAGAAAAGTAAAAGTTGAGGTATAAATTGAGAAACAGTGTTACTACATTACGCTTACTTTTATTTACAGCAAGTGTTCAACACGACCCCCCATTGCGGCAACATCAGCCAAACATCTTAACGTCTTATAAAACATTAGTTGAATTTCTACTGCTGAATTCTCGGAGTCATTCTTTCTTGGACATCAACCAAAAATTTTAAAATTGGCATGTAGCTAGATCTGGGGAACGAGAAAAGCAGTCAGCTACCCTACCACGGAGAAATCCTCCCAGTACTGTCGGAACGCATTGGCATTGTGTGCTCTTGCATCGTCTTGTATGGAAAAATCGTGGGTCCTTTCGTTAATTGTGGGAACAAAAGGCTGCAGTGTATTTTTCACACGCCTTCTGCACCGACCTCTATCCTGCTCCAACGTTAGGAGCGTTATGGAGCCCTTCAGGGACACGGCTGCCAAGAATGGGAAGAAAGCCATTGTGTACACCAGCAATACACAATCAATGCCTTCTCTGCACGATAGCAATGGAGATGCTACAGAAAATAGTGCTGCCAAAGCAGAGTTACTAAACACAGCCTTCCGAAATGCCTTCACAAAAGAACACGAAGTAAATATTCCAGAGTTCGAATCAAGAACTGCTACCAATATGAGTAACGTAGAAGAAGATGTCCTCGGAGTAGTGAAGCAACTTCAATCTCTCAATAAAAACAAGTCTTTTGGTCAAGACTGTATAGCAATTACGTTCAAAAATGGTTCAAATGGCTCTGAGCACTATGGGACATAACTTCTAAGGTCATCAGTCCCCTAGAACGTAGAACTACTTAAACCTAACTAACCTAAGGACATCACACACATCCATGCCCGAGGCAGGATTCGAACCTGCGACCGTAGCGGTCGCGCGGTTCCAGACTGTAGTGCCTAGAACCGCTCGGCCACCCCGGCCGGCTAGCAATTAGGTTCCCTTCAGAGTACGCTCATGCAGTAACGCCATACTTAACAATCATGTACAACTGTTCGCTCTACGGAAGATCTGTACCCAAAGACGGGAAAGTTGCACGGGTCACACCAATATTCAAGAAATGTAGTAAGAGTAATCGACTAAATTACATTCCCATATCATTAACGTCGATATGCAGCCGGATTTTGGAACATATATTGCGTTCGAACATTTTTAATTACATCGAAGAAAACGGTCTATTGACACACAGTCAACACGGATTTAGTAAACATTGTTCTTGTGAAACACAACTAGCTCTTTGCTCGCATGAAGTGTTTAGTGCCATTGTCACGGGATTTGAAATTGATTCTGGATTTCTTGAAGGCTTTTGACACTGTACTACACAAGCGGCTTGTAGTGAAATAGCGTGCTTATGGAATATCGTCTCAGTTATGTGACTGCATTCGTGATTTCCTGTCAGGGAGGTAGTAATTGACGGAAAGCCTTCGAGTAAGACAGAAGTGATATCTGGCGTTCCCCGAGGCAGTGTTATAGACCCTTTGCTGTTTCTTATCTCTATAAACGATTTGGAAGACAATCTGAGCAGCCGTCATAGGTTGTCTGTAGATGACGTTGAATCAGAAGACCAAAACAAATTGGAAAACGATATAGAAAAGATATCTGTATGGTGCGAAAATTGGTAATTGGCCCTAAATAACGAAAAGCGTGTGGTCATGTACATGAGTGCTAAAAGGAATCCGTTAAACTTCGGTTACACGATAAATCAGTCAAATTTAAAGTCCATAAATTAAACTAAATACCTAGGAATTACAATTACGAACAACCTAAATTGGAAGGAACACATAGAAAATGTTGTGGAGAAGACTGCGTTTTATTGGTAGGACACTTACAAAATGTAACAGACCTACTAAGGAGACTACCTACATTACGCTTGTCCGTCCTCTTTTGGACTACTGCTGCGCGATGTGGGATCCTTACCAGATAGGATTGACGGAATACATCGAGTAAGTTCAAAGTAGGGCAGCACGTTTCGTATTATCGCGAAATAGGGGAGAGAGTGTCACTGAAATGATACAAGATTTGGATGGACATAATTTTTAAAAAGGCGTTTTTCGTTGCGGGGAAATCTTCTAACGAAATTATAATCACCAACTGTTTTTGTTTGAACTGCAATGGAACACTGCATTCCTTTGTATTAAGTTAGGGGTAACGTGGATAATGACATCAAGGTGTGAATTTCACGACCATGGTCCCCTGTGGCAATCAATCTCTTTCTCTCTCTCTCTAAAATATAACGTGTTTTATTATTATTGTACATATTCCAATAGCAAAGTTAAATAATTTAAACAGTATGAAAACTGCAAGCAGTATTCGTTCCCGCCAGCAACTAAACTACTAATTATTTCTAATTCTCCTTTTCCATTGATATGGTGAGGGAGTCTTGCTATTTTCGCAGCCTTGAGGGGGATTTTAGCTGGCTCGTGGAGGGGACTTGACAGGAGCGTGGTAAAGTTGTTTGGCTCTGGCAGCCAGTATTTGCCCAGGTACAGAACAGGGAAAAACAGTTTGCCGTGTCCGCACATCGGAGCGTCCAGAAGGCCATGCAGCTTGTGATAAAAACAGATGCAAAAGAGACTCCTCTTTAGCTGGATGAGGATCTGGTTGGCTCTGAGCACTATGGGACTCAACTGCTGAGGTCATTAGTCCCCTAGAACTTAGAACTAGTTAAACCTAACTAACTTAAGGACATCACAAACATCCATGCCCGAGGCAGGATTCCAACCTGCGACCGTAGCGGTCTTGCGGTTCCAGACTGCAGCGCCTTTAACCGCACGGCCACTTCGGCCGGCCAATGAGGATCTGAAGGCCGCGTGAAGACATCAGCCTTCATAGTGTGGGAGATGCCCTTGAGCTCTGGCTCTTATCTCGGTAAAAGGGGCGAGTTTCTTTTGGTTTGCCATGACTGAAAATCTGTTATGTAGTGGAAGAGTTTTTCTGCCTTATTCCCCACGGCATACCTTTGTAAAATGGTTCAAATGGCTCTAAGCACTATGGGACTTAACACCTGAGGTCATCAGGCCCCTAGACTTAGAACTACTTAAACCTAACTAACCTAAGGACACCACACACATCCATGCACGAGGCAGGATTCGAACCTGCAACCGTAGCAGCAGCGCGGTTCCGAACTGAGTCGCCTAGAACCGCTCGGCCACAGTGGCCGCCCGTACCTTTTTAGTTAAACATGAAAATATCTGGAAGAGTAATAAATTGTTTAACATTTGTACAAAATAATTGTTGGTCTGAACTCGCAGGGTCTGCTCCAACCGAGATTCCGACTCTGGCAGAATCAGCAAAGTTTCGGAGGGAAAAGTCAGGACGGTTAGGGACACCACAGACAACGCTTGTTCCAGGCCCTGAGGCAAAGCCGTAGGGGGACATGTCTCCGACTTAGAGCAGAGTACACAGGACAAGCTGAACTTAGAATTTCCAGCCATCACTGTAACCGTCTTCTGCCTTGCGCAGTTAGTTAAATGGCATCGGGGTTTCATTTTGCGGATCTAATTTTCATATTCAGCTAGTTGCACCAATAATGCGCTTTGGAGAAAATACTGGTATTTGTTTATACTTTTCTTGGGCCTTTAAGTCACTAGTCTTTTACACGATCGTTGGCCATATCCGCCACGTTCTTTCATCCGTTTCTTTTAGGCACCCACCCAATCATGCCAAGTCCATACGTCGTATTTACAACCCCTTGTCCACTTATTAAATACTTATATAATTAATTCAATGGACAAATGATTTTGTTTCGCGTGTTACGCCAATAAAGCAAATTGTTATAGTGACCACTAGTCGTCTAGGCCCGGACAGATATGGAGTCACAAGCCCGGGAGAGGCACTGCAGGCGATGTCTTACTGTAAGCAAAGGCACTCGCCTATCTTGTCTGCTGCCATAGTCCATTAACGCCAAATTTCGCCCCACTCTCTTAACCGATACGTTCGTCGTACGTCCCACTTTGATTTCTGTGGTTATTTCACGCAGTGTTACTTGACTGTTACCACTGACGACTCTACAAAATCACTGCTGCTCTCGGTCATTAAGTGAAGGCTATCAGCCGTTGCGTTGTCCGTAGGTAATACTTGAAATTTGGTATTCTGGGCACACTCTGTGGATCTCGGAATAGTGAATTTGATAACGATTTCCGAAATGGAATGTCCCATCTCGGACCAACTACGATTCTGCGTTCAAAGTCTCTTAATTCCCGTCGTGCGGCGTAATCAAAAAAATGTTCAAATGTGTGTGAAGTCTTATGGGACTTAACTGCTAAGGTCATCAGTCCGTAAGCTTACACACTACTTAACCTAAATTGTCCTAAGGACAAACACACACATCCATGCCCGAGGGAGGACTCGAAACTCTGCCAGGACCGCGGCCAAATCACATCGGTAACCTTTTCACGTGGATCGCCTCAGTACAAATCAGAGCTCCGCTAACGTGCTGCCCTTTTACACCTTGCCTACGTGGCACTAACGTCATCAGTATATGATGTGTCGACAGAAGTGCCGACACAGTGTTATTTTGAGGGGGCCGATAGGCACGCTATAAGCTCACGCAGAATATCTTGAAGTCTGAAACAGGATGCTCAATGAATTGCTATAAAGAAAAGTACGTTGCTTTGGGAATACTTAACTTTTAATCCGTCATTGGTTTACAACGTTCTTGATGAGATATTTCATACGATAACTATCAAACTATGTAAGGCTAATGGCGCCTTGCTAGGTCGTAGCCATGGACTTAGCTGAAGGCTATTCTAACTGTCTCTCGGCAAATGAGAGAAAGGCTTCGTCAGTGTAGTCGCTAGCAATGTCGTCGTACAACTGGGCGAGTGCTATTCCATATCTCGAGACCTGCCTTGTGGTGGCGCTCGGTCTGCGATCACACAGTGGCGACACGCGGGTCCGACATGTACTAAATGGACCGCGGCCGATTTAAGCTACCACCTAGCAAGTGTGGTGTCTGGCGGTGACACCACAGTATATCTGCGTAACGCATCCCTATGACTTCTTTTTCACCTCTACGCAATGCTGGTACGCTCTGTTTCTGTACGTTTCCCATGATTAATGTGATTATGAAGAGAAGTAGGAAATGAGCTCCGACATGGAAATAAAGTGCTACCAGAGTATTTAACATATTTCATTCCTCTACTTGTGAGGAACCTTTCCTGAAAGTTTGGCCATGCCTTTTTGGTACACCGTGTTGTTACACCCTGCTCGATGCGTAGGAAAGGGAAGGAGGCCTTGAGATGCTAATGTTTCGTCGAAATGATCAAAGCTGGAGGGAAAATCATACAAAACGTAATTTTATCCATAATTCGCAGATGTGGACGTGATTGTATTCAATACGGTGTAAATATACTAACAACTATTACAGCCACCGGTATTCATGCTGCATTATATTACATAACTGATTACAGCCTTTGGCGTTCCAACATTTGGTCAAACAATATTCCTAAATCAATACTGTAGTTTTTGATGGAGGCGAGGTCGTAGAGGTCTGCGCTCCAGGGAAGCTTAGGAGAACATTCCTGTACGTCAAGAAACGTTTCTCCCAGTTCCTATGAACTGACCTGTCTTCCTTGGAACCTGACGAGTGAAAAATGTGGAAAAATATAATTTACTGCTAATGAATTGGAAAAATAAACTCATAATGTTAATGTGGAAAAATATAATTTACTGCGAATGAGTTGAAAAAATAAACCCATAACTTTAGGACGTGGCATTAGTTGCGTACTGTTTGTTCAGTCACGTCGTTTAAATATCTGCGCTTCACGCTGCACAGCGATATGTAACGGAACGAGCGTGTGAGGAACTTGATAGGGAAGGCGAATGGTCGACTCCGGTTTATTGAGAGAATTTTAGGAAAGTGTGGTCCATCTGTAAAGGAGAGCGCGTATAAGACGATGGTGCGACCTATTCTTGAGTGTTTCGGATCCGTACCGGATCGGATTAAAGGAAGGTATCGAAGCAATTCAAGGGCGGACTGCTGGATTTGTAACCGGTAGCTTCGAACAACACGTAAGTAGCATGTAGATGCTTCGGAAACTCAAATGGGAATCGCTGAAGGTAAGGCGACGCTCTTTGAGAAAATTTAGGGAACAGGCAGTTGAAGCTGACAGCCGAGTGATTCTGCTGTCCCCAACATACACTGTATGGTTCAAAATGGCTTTGAGCACTATGGGACTCAACATCTTAGGTCATAAGTCCCCTAGAACTTAGAACTACTTAAACCTAACTAACCTAAGGACATCACACACACCCATGCCCGAGGCAGGATTCGAACCTGCGACCGTAGCAGTCCCGCTGTTCCGGACTGCAGCGCCAGAACCGCTAGACCACCGCGGCCGGCTACACTGTATGTAAGGACCACGAAGATAAGATACGAGAAATTAGGGCTCATACGGAGGTATACGACAATCTTTCTTTCCCTCGCTCTGTTTGCCAGTGTAACAAAAGGAAGTGACTATTAGTGGTAGAAAATAGCCTCCGACAAGAGCCATACGGTGGCTTGCGCAGAATCTATGTAGAAGTACAATATCTGATTTCATCGTGTTATATTAGACGTTCTTTCTCATCGATGTTGCACAGCTCTGTGAGTACTGGGTGCGCAATGCCGCTGTGACAAATGTGTATTCAGAGTTTCGAGGTGACTTGGTTGCGTCTGTTTGTAACTAATCTAACCTGACCTAGTGTGACTTTATCTAAGGTCAGGTTACGTGTAAGATACTAATAGCATGTTGGTGCATAACAGGAAAAGGTTACGTTGACACAAATGATAAAAGCAAGACAGAAAGAAAGAAAGAAAACGCGCATTTCTGAAGCTCTCACTCCTGTGTATTTGTTACACTAGTCCTTAATCCAACAAGTACGCAGTGCAACAGTTAATGCTTGTGATATTTTTGAAGCTTCTGTATCAATCAAGGCAAGAGGCAGTTATAGAATACACATGAGAAAAAACTGAGGTTTGCAACTGTTGGCTGGGAAACTCGAGGGTTATTCAGTTGCATACTCCGAAAGGTCTTCCTTCCTCCGCACGCAGTGGCCCATTTGTTAGGGGTGTATGAGGGTTGTGTCTTAAGCGTGTCTGTTGACTGTAAAAATGATCGAAATGGATGTGTATATGGCGTGGTGTCATGTTTGTGTTGTATGATGGTAAGAAGGTGAAAGCTGGTGCCAGCATATAGTCTGTTCCTTAACTATCAAGTCACATTCCCTACGTTCGTAAGACACTGAGGAAAGATTTGGAATTTAATCCAGGACATTGGCGCAAAGTCTGTTCATCAGGAACAATATGTCCTTCTCCTCTTAGCGATATAACAGTCATGGTGAAAATTTCTTCCAGCACTCGGCTTCGAAACGACTATCTACTAGTCGAGTTCACAATATTAATTGCGTGTTGATGTATGACACGAAATCGGTACATTGACACAAACGAATGCGTGGTTATCGAGCTCGGCTACAGACTATACGACATAATACACAAGCACCTCACCACGGGCGGTTTTCAATGACTCTTCACTCTTTGCTTTGTTATCATCTGAATGAATAGCAGGGAATCACACATTCACATTATAACCACACATTCACAGTATTGTTCCTTCATACCGTTTCCATCGGAAATTTCTTACGCTGAGTGGCTTTTTTGCGCCCAGTGTACTATGATGTACTTTTCAGAAACAAATCCTATATAAATATCCGCAGATTCTAGGTTATGTGAAAGTCTCGTACCTGCGACTGTCCACTTATGCACTACCAGCATTTTCAATGTGTACTTTATATTCCCACATACAGCTCTAATGTTACTCCGCGGGCTTGGGTGAGGGGTGACAGATGTGGTATTGAAGGCAGGAAAGTAGCTTGATAATAAATGTATACCAGTTTCAATACCAAAACAACATAATTGAGTGAGGAGCCGTCCGAAACTTATTCCACACGACGATACGTTTCAGCTTGTCTGAATTTACGTAATATATTTCCGCCAACCACCTGTGTTGATGCCGTAGACTGCAGCAGAAAGCACTCTCACAGTAGTGTACAAGAGTGCAGTGCTGACAACTAACGTAATAATCCTGTATATTATTTTCTGTGTTCGAAGCTGTAACATTTTTCCGAATGTATTCCGCTCTTCTCATCCCATCAACTGTTCTCCCCACCCCCCTCTTCTGCTGTCTCTCCCCCCCCCCCCCTCTCTCTCTCTCTCTCTGTCACACACACACACACACACACACACACACACACACACACACACAATATATATATACTGTAGCTCTGATTTCGTGTGAAGGAGGAACCGACGTTAAAATACATAGGAACATCCTTTCAACCTCAGCGTTACACCAACGAAAAACGTCTTAAGGGAAACATACTATCCGGAGAAACACTTTATATTCTAACACGCGGTATATGGACATTGCCATCAAATCCAGATCGTGTTTTGAATGTGGAATGTTGTTTTGCTTTGACTGACAATCTCCCGTTTATCTCAGTAACTTTGCTCGTTTATGGAACGTGTCTCTCATGATGTTATAAGAAACAAATTCCAGACTATCTTCTTTATATAGATCCCTAACAATTTTTTTCTGAAATATTTTACTGTGATGTTAACAAACAAAAGATTACGCCAATACTTTCACCAGAGAAACAATCCATTATTTCCGAGGCAATATTTTCTCTTCTCATTACCGCAAGACGAAGAAGAAGACGACAGGTTAAAGGTATCTCTGTCAGTAGCTGTAGGACTCCATACCGAAACGAAGGCAGATAACATTAGGAGAACGCATATTATTTGCCGATATTCTGTAAAACAACTGAAATAGTTTAATAAGAGTTTAATAAAAGGAGAGTTAAACTTAAAAAAATATAGACTGACCTACACGACACTTAGAACCTTTTTGCATGTCGTGATGAATTCAGCATGCAAAATAATAAATGAATGGTATTAAATCAAAATTAAATTAAAATGAAAACGAGACAGAAAGAAGAATCAACATGAATATATAAATATTACAGAATGACTTTTTAAAATTTTGAATGATTGTAGAGGATGAAATCTGAACGGTTTGATGTAAGGAACCTATAGCCGGAAATGTGAAATGACATTTCTACATCCACCACTAGGCTGCTGAACGCCCACGCCCACGCACTGCCTGCGTGAGAAGGTACCGGGCGAAATGCCCAGTGAAAGTCCGCCTCTGTAGCTAAGTCGTCAGCGAGGATGGGTGCCAAGCGGAGGACTCAAGTCCGATTGCTGGTACTGCCGAGTGGGTTTCCTTGGTGGGAGGACTGGTACTGGGTGCACCAACCCTCGTGAGGCCATTTGAGGACCTACTTGATCGAGTAGTAGCGGCGTTAAAGTCTAGAAAGTCTGCAAAACAGCCGGGTAAGCGGTGTGCTGACCACATGCCCCTCCATAACGCAACCGCGTGACGTTGCTAGGCAGAGGATGACACGGCGGCCGGTCGACACCCCTTGAGCTTTCATGACCTGTCGAGAAGATCGTCAAAATTCTCAGTGAACATTTGAGCTGGAGTTCTTGAAGATCAGCTTATTGCACCAAACATCTTACCAGGTCTTTGAATGGTGCATGGTATTTGAACTTGCCGGCCAATACCTCGCTTGAACTTCTGGTGGACGATTTCTTGCATCTGCGCACTAGTATGTGGTATACAACGCATTTTGATCGGCGGGCCAGGACAAATTTCACAGACAGCTTCAGGTGGAGAGTAATTGGAGATGATTGCCCAGTTTTTTGGCCTGCCAGGTCCCCTGACCTCATCCTTCTTGACTTTTTCCTCTGGGGTTACGTAGAGTCCTTTGTGTACTATGCAGCAGCTGGAACAGTGGGTGAGCTTACCGAGCGGATCTTTTACAGTGTTTGATATCATGAGAGGGGGGCGCAGAGACTCACAGAGAAGCTGATGGCCGTCTCACATTTACTCTACACTAGTGAAGCCACAGGTTTAGTGTACAGTATTTGATTGTACTCTACTTTCAATAAACGTTTTCCGAATTATAGTTTTCTGGTTTTCATTGAGCCTACCAAATGCGCAGAAAATGAGAAGTGCTGTAGACACTTTATTTCACATTTCTAGATTTCGATTCCTTGTATCAAAACGTTCAAAATTTGATCCTCTACACTCCCTCATTCTTTAAAAATGTCATTCTGTGACATATTATATATCCAGTCAAATGTTGCCCAGAAATGAAAATTCTGAGAAGAACGGCTTCTCACCCACTGTAAACGTCTGGTCATGGGTTGCCGATAGATTGGCAACCCACCACTCCCTACGACTGCGATTGATGACCTCTGTATAGAGTTCGACTCGATGACCAGCTGGGTAACAGTCATTGTTGATGGCAGGAGGTGACACCTCTGTGTAGAAAATATCTCTCCCTGTCTACTTGTAAATCACCTAAAAATTGAATTTATTCTCCCTACTGTACTGTGTAGGCACAAAGAGCAAAAGCTAGTTACTTGCTATTCTTCCTGAAGCTGCAGTTTTAATGACAAGCAGTAGATAAGCTACATGTCCAATTCTTGTGTAAATAGCGCTGTATGTATGCAGCGGCATGTGTAAGTAAATTATACCTACCTCTGATACTAAATACCATGACATATCCAGTATCTTTGTAAAAATATCCAAGTCTACTACGTATTACAATTGCTTCTGCTGCCTGTTAATTCCCAAGGCCGAGAGCTCTACGTGAGAGGAGGTGGGGACTGCTTGCGTGGGCGGGGTATGGCCGTTATATCGGTCGTAACGAGAGCGCATCCGGCCGCACAGAGCGTCTGTTGTCTGCCGGCGCGTATCTCACGGGGAAGCACCGCCGTGCGCGCTCTCAGGGCTGCCAACACGCCAGTGTAAAGAAAATAACCGCCACCGCTGCTGGGAGCTTCGCTTACACTAGGTGCCTCGCACCGAGCTCTACAAACACTGCTGGCATGAGTCCACTAATTTATTTTACCCATTACGGAATAATTCCTGGACTGGGGCGAGGTGACTGCCCGCGCTATGGGTCCGGCATACAGCCCAGCTGTGCTCACTGAAGGAGTTCCCCCGAAGGTAAGGACCAACACTTGGCGTCTCTTCAGGTCCGACAATGTCTCTTCTATTCTGAAAACGTCAACGCTCCCAGCAATCCTGACAGCGGTCATTGTAGCAGTAGAATATCATGTGGAAATACTAGTTCGTATGGCATTGTCTTGAGGATTTGTGACACACACACCTCACTCTTTCTTATCAGAAATTAATTTACGAACAATGTTTCTGTTTGTTAAACAATGTACTGGTTTTTTCCGTAAAGGGCACAATCAATAATTTATTTACATACGGGATCGGTAGCAGTGTACTACTCCTAGGAAGAAGCCATATTGAGACATTCACATTTATACCTGCAACCTGCAAATCACTGTGGAGTGTATGCCTGCGGTACTGTGGGAGGGCTTCCATCGTGCCGCTTGTCAGGGCTTCTTCCCGATTCATTCGCATACAGAGCATGCGAAGAACGACAGCTAAAACCTTAACCAAATCTTACCTTCGCAACTCCTACGGGAGTATTGCGTAATGCATGGTAACATGTTACTAGATTGCTCACTTAAAGCTGGTTGCTATGACACTTTCCAAGGATCAAAAAAACCTGTGACCAATCGAGCTGCCCAATTTCTTTACGTTCAGAATCCCGTGTTAATACGTTTTGCGATGAATAACGCACACCAGAGCAATATTGCTGATGGGTCGCTTGAGAGTTTTGTAAGCAATCTCTTTTGTAGACAGATTGCCTTTTCCTAATGTGGTACCTATGAACCAAAGCCTGACATCTGCGTAACCCCCGAACGACCCTCATGGTCGTTCGATGCTAAGGATATTGGACGATCGTTTCGTGTATCACTTCTGATATCTTTGTTGAAGATGGAGTGACCTGTGCTTTTCCCCAGTTACTGTCCACAGTTTTTTGTTCGAGGTATATACGGTATGTTGTGGGTAAAGAACAGGCTAACTCAGCCACGTATTCATTGTAGAATGAGATAAGGATCCCATTGGGCCCCGGAACATTTTTTTAATTTTGGCTATTTCACTTGTCTCTCAACCCTACTGACATTAATATGTGGATTATTCATTTTCGCGGTGGTGCGAGAAGAACGCTAGGTCAATTCTCCTTGATTTCCCTTTGTAAAAGAACATTTGAAAACAGGTTTCAGTATTACGGTACATGGATTATTTTTACTTTTGGAATGCCTAACTACAACTGAATGAAACACAATTTTCGTGCCTTACGCAGTATACGATATAGGCATGACTCCAGAAATTTTAAAACACGGTACAAAGAACATATCAAGTGTTGGAAGTACGGAAGAAATCATTCCACATTTGCAGAACATTCAAAACACCATAACCACTATCCTACAAACATGGTAGAAGAAATGAAAATAATGAGAATAAACAACCATGACAAATACCTTATACCCTTATACAAATGGAAGAAAACTTCCACATCGCGAAAGCCATTGATGAGCTCAAACATGTGATAAACGAGCAAACACACATGAGTACAGATTCCCTACTACACTTAATATAAGAAATAATAAGATACAAATCATCCTTCTCGCACATCCAACCAAAAAAAAAAAAAAAAAAAAAATAACGTATCTCCCTCCCCCCTCTCTCTCTTCCCCTTCTGGACACACACACACACACACACACACACACACACACACACACACACACACACACACACTAAAAGCTCACCAAAACAAACACTATTTCACACAAAAACGCACACACACACACATCCACACACATGCATACACAAACAGATCACAGATATCTCAAAAGTTACACTCGAAAATTGGCAATAACATTCGATCTTTGGAAAAAGCATCCGGCAGTCGACAACACTAACCAAAACATTGCATCAAAATAAGTGTTCGGTTCCTGGTGCTGTGAAATGTGGAAAATAAAAACCCCAAGTGGCCATTATAAGAAGAGAAACAGCACCAAAAATGAAACAGAAACATAATCTGTAGAAAATCGTCCACGCAATCTGTAAGTAGAATTTAAAATATTACTACGTCGTAGAAAAAACCAACCACTAGAACTGTTTATAACCTATACGCCAATTGCCCGAAAATGTAAACTAAATAGTAAAAATATGTACATATTAAAGGTCACTGAAGATGCCTTGCTGAGAATAAAGGCGAAACGCGTATAGCACTAAAATTGTGTTTCATTCAATTGGAGTTAGACGGTAGAAAAGTAAAAATCATCAGTACACCGTAATATTACACAACTGAGGAAGCCAGGAATACAAAAATTGAAGATTTCAGTATTTCTTATTTTGCTTAGCTATACTCAGTTTCAGTTCCTCTGTCATCGAAGAGTGTGGTGGACACCACTTTCGGTGCCCCTAACAGACTTTACGTGTAACAAGAATGTCTTTGGACTTTGTGAGAGATCTTTTGATTATATTCGTTCAAGCTTTCGCACTTTGCCCTCTCGACAGTCAAACTTGTTTCTTTCAGAATCGCTCTGTCTAGACCCCTATCCTTTGTTTTACACCTATTTCGCAGTATTTTCTGTTGCTTTAGAACTTTTTTTTTTTGCAGTGAGAAATATAATTACATGAAATAGTTTTCCTATCTGTAGTATAACGTATACAATGACAAAGATGCACCGTCCTTGTAAAATAGGATGTGATATGAACCACATAAATATTAATCATTCAATATGAACACAGGAAAAGAAACAAATTAACTGTCAGTAAGAAATTTTCGTAGCAGGAAGCTGAAGAAGTTAAGAATTTAACCTAATAATTTTATGCTGTAACATCAGTAAGGCACGACAACGTTAACAGAACCTTAATGATCTTAATAACTGGCCTCATATACCTGATTTATTGTCCCTTATTACTGTGAAAGTTAATAGTATTATATAATCTCTCCTTTCGAAAGAATTGTAAGGGGCAGTCAAATGAAAACAAAACTGATGGAAGAAACGTTAGTAAACTGTTTATTATTTCAAAAATAATCGTAATAACTGTCAGCGCATTTATCCCACAGCGAGACAAGACGGTCAACGCCTTCAGGTAAAAAAAAATTGCGGTTGCCTGCGGAACCATGATTGTACCCGGGTATGCAGCTCTTCATTCGAAGCAAATCAACGACCACAAACGTCTTTCTTCAGAGCTCCAAAAATGTGGAAATCGCATGGGAAGGTATCAGAACTGTACGGAGGATGTGTAAGGGCTTCCCAGCGAACCTCTGCAGCGTAATGGAAACAACCTTCGCAACATGTGGGTTGGCGTTAACCTGCGGGAGAATAATGCCGTTCGTCAACATTGCTGGGTGTTTAACATTGCTGGGTGTTTACGCCTGATGACGCGCTTCAGCTTTTGCAGAGTGTCCACGTCCCGCTGTGGGTTAATTGTGGCACCGTGTTCTTCAGTGAGCAGTGGCTCTTCCAGTCAAAGAAAAAGGTCGTAATGATTTTCCCGCCTGTTGTTTCTACTACGCTGTAGAAGTTTCGCTGGGAAACCCTTTCACATCCTCCATACAGTCCCGATCCCACCCAATGTGATCTCCATATTTTGGACCCTTACGGAAATACATTCATGGCCATCGATTCGCATAGGACGAAGAGGTGCACGGTTGAGTACAATCACCAGTTTTTGTAACTGGTAGCAACGTTATATATTTTATGTAACCTTTTTCTCATTCTGTTCGTATTTGAGTTGGCCTGTGCTACCTCACTCATCCCGTGCTTTATTAATATATTGCTTGCAGGTGTCTTGTCCGACTCTTTTAATTAATGTTTTACCAAAAAATACAATGAAGTAATATCTGTCATAGATCATTTGCATGAGTTCAGTGTTCCCCGCGAGTACATCACTTGATCTGTACAGGGAGAAATGGCTGGGAAACCAGCGATTTTGAGCAGGAGAGAGCCTTCACTTTCGCTGATAAAGTGAAGGAATAAAGGAACAGTGGCTACTGATCTATCATCACGATACTAAAACTGTACAGTCGAATCACGTACACTAAACTTCTCGATAAAAATTTTCCTGGCCACCTTGCCACCTTCTACAGTTGTAACAAGTGTTACGTCTAAACCAGATAGTGATTATTAGGTACTGTTGACGTGAAACAATAAGACGTCGTACACGTTAGTTTGTTGGATTCCAGCACAACATGTGACGGATATGCTCGTCTCCGTTGTCATCCTCATATTTAGCAACGAGTAGTTTGCACTCAGTATAATTCCGATCGTGGGAGACGTGCCTAATGGTCACATTACATTGTGGTAAGATGATTGGACTGTCCTGTATCTCATAAAACATCAGCGTAAATTTTTCTGATTGAAGAAAAAAGAAAAGAAGTGCAATTGTTGTAAAGGGGCATATAGAGTGAGACTCGCATTACCCAGGGAAACTTCAGATAGTCTGTAGCCACAACGCTGAATTGCTGAATGGCGTGATGTTAAATAATCTAACGGACTTGTTTTTTTATATTGGGGCAGCTTTACGGCTAAATGTAGAACTATGTAGCAGCTAGAACTGAACATCAATGGGGTAAAATCGTCAGCTGTAAAAGTGGCTTCGGGTTGTACGTGAATCGAGTGCTATAACGCCACTACTGTACACGTTATATATGACTTATTTGGTGGATAACATTGGAAGATCATTGTGACTATTTGTTGATGGTACCGTTGACACAGGACAGTCGCTACGGCGGAAATACGTAGCGAGGTAAGAGAAATCCCGCACAGGATCGACACTTGGTACAGGAAGTGGTAGGTCATTCTCAACGTAAGTACATTAAGTTTGCAATAGATACCGATGGTGAAAAAATAGTCTTAAAGTTATGTAATCACTTCTCTGCCTCAGCAAAAAGAGGAGAAGAATTGAAATCGATCTTTGAGTTTGCGAATTTGCAGAGGATTGAAATTTTGAGGCACGTTTCAACTAGGTGGCTCTTACTGGCATCAGCCATTTCTAGACTGCTTCGACATTGGTAGCCAACGGCCTTGCCGCAGTGGGAATACCGGTTCCCGTCAGATTATCGTAGTTAAGCAAAAATGGCTCTGAGCACTATGGGACTCAACTGCTGTGGTCATAAGTCCCCTAGAACTTAGAACTACTTAAACCTAACTAACCTAAGGACAGCACACAACACCCAGCCATCACGAGGCAGAGAAAATCCCTGACCCCGCCGGGAATCGAACCCGGGAACCCGGGCGTGGGAAGCGAGAACGCTACCGCACGACCACGAGATGCGGGCCGTAGTTAAGCGCTGTCGGACTTGGCTAGCACTTGGATGGGTGACCATCCGGTCTGCCGAGCGCTGTTAGTAAGCGGGATGCACTCAGCCCTTGTGAGGCAAACTGAGGGGCTACTTGATTGAGAAATAGCGGCTCCGGTCTCGGAAACTGACATGTGACCACATGCCCCTCCATATCGGCATCCAGTGACGCCTTTGGGCTGAGGATGACACGGCGGCCGGTCGGTACCATGGGCCTTCATGGTTTGTTTCGGAGGAGATTAGTTTTGGTTTCAGTAGTAGTAAGCAATTAAGAGTTACTGCGATAGAATTCCTGAGTGTCCAAAATTACTATCTAACATTTTTATTAAAGATGACCCAGAGGAAGGACTGTTATCTAATGCCTACTTCACTTTCTTAAATAGTATTCGGAAGCAGTGGCAAATTGTACCTAAAACATTACTGAGGTCTGACTTAAGTATGCTAGAGATGTATAAACAAATGAGACGTCTCATTTGTAAAATAGAGCAGAGAAGAAAAGACAGTATTTTTGGTAGCAATGCAAAGCAATTCCTAAAAGGATTGTCTATGGTATTAAAGAGAAATCGTCTGGTGCGAGTAGTACTTGCACCTAAGGTTTCCGTACAAACGTGATTAGGTGTACAGACACTTTATTCCTCCCAGGAGTCGAGAATCTAGAAGATTTTTTCCTGTTACCAACATTGATGTAGACATGATATTGCTTCAGACTTTCGAAAATGTTTCAATTTTAAGGTTGAAGTCGGTAACAAATGACAAATAAAATACTTTTTTCGTTCGATACAATTACAACTTAAGGGGACACAGTCGCGAACAGGCTCAAAAAAATCGAATTTTTATTTTTAGTCTTAATCTATGCTCCAATTACTTGGCTACAAAATGCCGTTTGTTTCATACAAATCTGATTATTAGATTCGGAGTTATTAATTTGTTTGTGAAGCATGGTAACTAGCGCCACGTCCATTTTTGCTGTGTCTTACGCAGTAGTCAGCATTGACAATAGTACAACAATCATTTATGTTCCACGAATATAAATACTCTTTATTTGGGTTGCAAGAGAGAATTGTTATTCTGATGTTTGCCAGCCTGTCTGCATTGTCGACTATCGTTTGTCAGTTTCTTCATCCTAGTTGTTTACGCTATGGTGATACAAATGTAATGATTTTGTGAAACGTTATAACACAATGGGTAGAATAAGGAAGTTTGGATACAAGACTAAGTTTCGTGTAAATAAATATGTAAAAATAAACTGCGAAACTGCTAGTTTTGAACAGAGGGCAGAAAATAATATTGAAAGTGAAGTCAGTGCGAGTGTCAGTGCTTCAAGCAAGAAGCTTCTAGGTGCTGCCGGTTTTCCAAGTGCCTCTCAAATGCGTGACTGTGTGAACAGTGTTTCTGTTGTTACTGACACAAACATTCTGATCTCCGTGAGGTTATTACGTGAACTTATCGAAAAATACACAAATTGTAAAAAACTGTGGTGGAAACGTTACTTTGCACGAAGATGTGGTGAAAACCAAGGGTATTGTTTGTAATTTGGTTTTGACATGTTTGGAATGTAGCTGTACTGCCAATACAGCGTCATCCCACGTAACAAGAAGCAGATTGTATGAAAACAATAGAAGAATAGTGTATGCACTTAGATCTATTGGAAAAGGGCGAAGTGCAGGTGCTGTTCTTTGTGCAGTGATGAACATTCCTCCACATCCAAGAAAGTTCGATGTTTACAACAAGACTGTTGGTGCAGTTGTAGCTGAGGTAAGTGAATCTGCAATGTTGAAAGCAGCCAAAGAAGCAGTTCAGTTGAATGATACGAAATCTGACCCAAGGCAGATTTCTGCTGGTTTTGATGGCAGTTGACAGAAACGTGGGCATACGTCCTTAATTGTGTCAGCAACTTCTTTTGATACTGGCAAGGTTCTGGATATTGAAATTATTACTAAGTTCTGTGACATCTGTAGCAAAAATCCCACCATACGACATGTGTGCAAAAAGGACTATGGTGGTTCTAGTGGAGGCATGGAAGTGGCTGGTGTTGCTAACATTTTCAAGAGGCCTGTGCAGTCAAGAGGTATCCTCTATACAGACTATCTTGGGGACGGGGACAGTAAGGCTTATCAGAAAGTGGTAGAAGATAAACCTTATGGCCCTACAGTCAAAATTAATAAACTGGAATGAATAGGACATGTACAGAAAAGAATGGGATCATGACTTCTAAAGATATGTAAGGAAAAAAAGGCTGAAATAGACAGGATCCAGACTTATTATAGTATGGCCATTAGAAATAACTGCAACAATGTAGAAGCAATGAGGAGAGCCATCTGGGCTATATTCTTTCATAAAATTTCATCAGATGAGGAACCACAACATACCCTTTGCCCACGGGGACCTGACAGCTGGCGCAAATTCAACAACTCAGCTACATCTTCCAGCTATAAGCGCAAACATTCAATTCCAGAAAAAATCCTGCTAGCTGTGAAACACATTTTCAGAGACCTTACCCAGCAAGAGCTCTTGAAAAAGTGTCTCCATGGAAAAACTCAAAACCCAAATGAAAGTTTGAATTCTGTCATTTGGACAAGGCTACCAAAAACTGTTTTCGTCAGAAAAGAAACACTAAAATTTGGTGTTCATGATGCAGAGATGTGCTTCAATGCTGGTGTGTCAAAGAATACTGATGTACTAAGACTCTTGGGAACAAAGGATGGTATCAATACCGAAAGGGGACTGAAAAAGATTGACATGGACCGTATCCGTTATGCTGATATTTTTGCAGGAAATGCTACCAAGGAGGCCAGGATAGCCAGAAGATCAAAGAAATAAGAAGATAAATATCAAGAAGCTGAGCCACAGTATAGCCCTGGAATGTTTCAATAGTGTGTCTGTATGACATTGTACATTACTTTCTTGCATGTAAAACTTTAATACCATTTTTCTCTACATTTTTTGACCTTCTGGTACACTTTTCTCAAAAACTATGACAGCTACAGATATCAGACTTACAGTATCTCTTGTTAATACAACGATGATTAATTAGATAAAAAAATAGACCAGTAGTGATAAAAAAAGCAGATTTACAAGCTCCACGGTGTTTAGAAAAGTTTTAATTTTTTGTCTTATGGAACAAAAAAATGATTACTCATGAAATATATAAAATACATTAACCATTTTTTATGTGATTTGAGAATGATGGTTCAGCTGTACACTGTAAAAGTTTCAGGTCTTTATCTCCATTAGTTACTTCAGAAAGTGTACCTGACGTTTGCATTGATTCCTTACGGGAGCTCCCTCGCGACTGTGTCCCCTTAACAGTTTTCTGATATTTTTTCTGTTCTTGTATTATGAAAGCTGGCCGGTGTGGACGAGCGAATCTAGGCGCTTCAGTGTGGAGCCGCGCGACAGCTACGGCCGCGGGTTCGAATCCTGCCTCGGGCGTGGATGTGTGTGATGTCCTTGGGTTAGCTACGTTTAAGTAGCTGTAAGTTCTAGGGGACTGATGACCTCAGATGTTAAGTCCCACAATGCTCAGAGCCATTTGTACTATGAAACCCTGGTTCTAGCCAAATTTTATTACTGTACGTCAACGGAAAATAACTTATAGATTTTGATGAGAGAGTTTGCGAATATCAAAATATGCGACGTACATGGCCGTAACTTCTGATGGTATCGACATAGACTTAACGCTTTTACACCACGAAGGGAGTTAGTCGTCAGTTTGTGACATATATTTCAACTTAATACGTCTTAATATGAAATGGCAAAAAATTTCTTTTCTTGTGATATAACTACATACTCACATCTTTAGAATATTTTTTTCCATTAGTTTTCTTGGGAAATTTGCCTCTTGCCAAGTTTTATAATTTTAGGGCTACGGCAAGTACCTATAGGCTTAGTCCGCCCGGCTCGCCGCCCGGTCTAACACGCTGCTTCCCGAGTGGGAAGGCGTGCCGGTTTCCGGCACGAATCCGCCCGGCGGATTAGTGTCGAGGTCCGGCGTGCCGACCAGCCTGTGGATCGTCTTTAAGGCAGTTTTCCATCTGCTTCGGCGAATGCGGTCTGGTTCCCCTTATGCCGCCTCAGTTACACTATGTCGGCGACCGCTGCGCAAACACTGTCTCCACGTACACTACACTACTCTTACTCTACCACGCAAATATTTGGGGTTACACTTGTCCGGCCGGCCGGCGTGGCCGTGCGTTTCGAGGTGCCTCCGTCTGGAACCGCGTGACCGCTACGGTCGCGGGTTCGAATCATGCCTCGGGCGTGGATGTGTGTGATGTCCTTAGGTTGGTTAGGCTTAAGTAGCTGTAAGTTCTAGGGGACTGATTACCTCAGATGTTAAGTCCCATAGTGCTCAGAGCCTTTCTTTTTTTTTTTACACTTGTTCGGTATGAGACATTCCCGGGGGAAGAATTGGGAGCCGAACCGCACAATAACCCTGGGTTCGGTGTGGGATGGGTGTTGTGGCCTGTTGTGGGGTTATGAACCACTGAGGGCTACGGCGGGTTGATCCCTCTCCGTTGTTTCTAGATCCCCGGTTTAATACACGATACACACCGCATAGACTTTGATGAGTGAGTTTACGGATATGAGAATACGCGACATAATGCCGTATATGTCGTTGGTGTTAACTTAGGAACTTCAATTTTGTACGCCACCAGGGAAACGTAGACTATAGTACGTGATTAAATTTAAACTTGATACGTTTGCCCGTTTCCAAGAAAAACGGTTTTTAACAGTCAGACAGACAGGAAGTTAGGCGAATAACAAAGCGATTCCATAAGGTTCCGTTTTCCCCCACTCAAGAACGGGACCCAAATGAGGTGACCGAACTCCTTAACAGCTTTTACAACAATATTCCTCATTGTCTGTAAAAATGTATGGTATAATAGACGACAGCCCCTATGCATCTCATGCAGCATTTTCTCTACATGAAGCGATTGATTCCAAACATTTTGAAAATGGTGTAGTACCCTTCTACATAAGTAAAAATGCCCTTTCCGAGTAGTTAAGAGCCATCGAGATTAGTTTAATAGCAGTGTAAACGCAGATGGTGATTATGTTGCAAACTGGCTTAAATTCTTTTTTTCAGTGCATGAACAACGTGTGCCAAATGTTTCCATAGTTGAAGGGTTTTTGTTTATTATCTCTGGAAAGATGCTCAACAGATTCAATCACGGCAGGCAGAACTAGGGGCTACAGTGAACTCTGAAAGCATTCCCTGTTCAGAATCTATTTGATTTGCAGTTATTAAAAAGTGGCAAAAGTTCAGTGAAATGCAGTCTGAATGAGTCTCAGTTTGACTGGCTAGCCCTTCAAAAATGATAAATATGTACCTTTTGCGGTTTTTTGATGTGCAATTAGTCACTATTAACGTTTTGTGCAGTCTATTCAATATACATCGGGGCTTTGTAATTTTTGCGCGAAATAATACGTATGTGTATTTTAGTTTTGGAAATATTGCTGTAAACGCATTACGAGTCATCACTGCTTTTTAAGGTTCCGTACTTCAAAGTGGAAGCGGGTTGGAGTTGTTTGGGGAAGGAGACCAGACAGCGAGGTCATCGGTCTGATCTGATTAGGAAGGATGAGGGAGGAAGTCGGCCGTTCCCTTTCAAAGGAACCATCCCGGAATTTGCCTGGAGCAATTTAGGGAAGTAACGGAAAACCTAGATCAGGATGGCCGGACGCGGGATTGAACCGTCGTGTCTAACCACTGCGCCACCTCGCTCGCTCAAAATGGAAGAAACGGAACAATTATAGGATCACTTTATTGTCCCTCTGTCTCTGTCTGTCTGGCTGGCTGTTTAAAACCCTTTTTCTCAGAAACAGGCAGAAATATTAAATTGAAATTTGTAACACTTTTAGGCCTAGGGTCCCTTGGTGATGAAAAGATGTGAAGCGTCTAAGTCAATGCAATAAAAAGACACGGTCATTTACGTCACATATTTTGATATTCGCAAACACGCTGATCGAAATCTAATCCGTACTTCCAGTTGACCTGGAATCATGAAATTTTGCAAGAAACAAAGTTTCACACTACAACCAAAGGAAAAAAAAATCCGAAAACTGTTAATTTGTAATTACATTAGACGAAAAAAAATTGTTTTGTCATTTTTTATCAGACTGTATGTCTGTCCGTCCATCGGTTAAGACCCGTTTTTCTCAGCAACTGGTAGAAGTATGAATTGGAACTATACGTCACACACTAAGGTCTATAGTTTTGTGGTGGTGCAAAAATTTTATGCTTCTACGTCAACGCAATCAAAAGATGTGGCCATTTATATTACATATTTTGATACTCGCAAACTCATTAAAACCTGTAGGGTACTTCCCATTGATGTAGACTCATAAGCAGTACAAGCAAAGGAAAAAGATCAGAAAATTGTAAATTTATGTCACACAAAAGATATTACTTTTGTTGTTTGTTATCTGACTTTAAACTTGAAATTAAAACATTCTGGAGGGTTTTGGAGGCAGTGGGGCCGATATCTTGCCAATATCAATGTCAATAACAGGCAAACACCGTCGAGATCCTTTATTCCCGGAAGGAACTGCCTGTATTAATAATTAAGTATGTCGAAACCATTAGTGGGCGAGTCATACTCGCTCCTGCCGAATTGTTCTATTTTACTAAATCTGGTAACACTAATGACTGCTATTACTTCCTCCGAATAAAGGAAAGCTCTTTTCACAGTGCTCCAATGACAAGACCATACAAGTTCTCCCTCTCCGGCTCCTCTGTGTCCGATCCAAATGGACGTCTACCGTATTGATTAACGCCAGCTGCATTGTCGTCGATCGTTTTTAAAGCAAGTAATAAAAGGATCTGTCAATTCAGACGAAAACCGAAAGGCCAAATTCTCAATCAAAATGGTCAGAAATTCGATTTTTATTGCATTTTTTGAAAGGTATATGTGTCAAGAATGTTGGGACCGAAAGGTTTTTTAATCCCTTCGTTGCAAAAATTTCTGCATCCCATTGTCCGAAGCAGTGTCACGGCCACCGTGGGAAGCTCTCAGCCGGAGATACCCGATTCAGTTGGAAAACTCGTCGTGCCGAGACACACTGAAACGTCCCCTTTGAAAAATTAAACATGACTGCGCTTAAACTGACACACAATATTTTTTAGCGCAACGCAATCTGACTTTCAATAATCCCTACAAAAGAATGGCCCTGACTAACAATAACCTATACCTTTCACAAATCACTTACCTCACAAAAATCTTCGCTACTCGAACTACTGCAATACAGCGAGCGCCACTACTGCCAGCTAAATAAAAGATTCAAACAACGGAAGGCACTAACTACTGATAGGCATAGTTAGCAAATGAAAGATTTTAATAGAGAACAAACAATGTATTTACCTTAATAGTGCTGAAAAATCATAATATACATAGCAGTTCATGACATCCAGTCTTACAAATTTCAAAACTTCGCCATTTCTCTCCCCACATCCACCACTGCTGGCGGCTCACCTCCAACTGCGCAATGCTACGCCCTGTTAACAGCCGACAGCCCAACACTACAATAGCGAATATTACAACAATGTCACCCAGCCACAGACTGCACACAGCACACCCAGTGATTTTCATACAGAGCGCTACGTGGCGTTACCAATATAAAAACCTAAACAGCGTACTTACATAGCCTCCATGCTCCCCACAAAAAATTTTACAAATTGTTTTGGGCACTGGCCAATACAGATTTCAAAAAATTTCTCATAATTACAGTAAGAAAGATATCAAATGCACACACTTATCAATACAATGTTGGTCAAAAGCTAAAATTTTCTCACAGTCCATAAAGACAGTCCTGATCATTCATCACAGTAAAACTGCCGTTTCTTTTCTCAAAGTCTGAGCAGTAAAAAACAATGCACATGGAAGTAGTGGATTTCCATGCAGTCTTGAAGAAGTAGTGTTGTCCTTCCAACGGAAAGTCAGTGCTGACTCTTGACATGCTGACAGGTAATGGGCCACAACAGATCAAACCCACAGCAGAGTCATTCGACGTTTTGAAGAATATTGGTAGGTAGGTCATCACAGAGCAGACCCACTGCAGTCCTTGTAGAAATAATGGTACTGGTGGGCCACCAGAGATGCAGACCCACTGTAGTCCTTGTAGAGATGGCCAGCAGCCATCTGCTGCGACTGTGCAGGTGCACAATCACCATCGAAGAGTCTTGCGGACAATATAGCAAGTCTATAACCACCCCTTGTGCACTCACAAAGTTTTTGGAATCGTCCTTAGAACCAGCAATGCTGTTATCCAGTCCCTTGCTGAATTATTAACACACGTGCAAACATTAACAGTCCCTACTTCTCACATATTGTCCATATACTATGACCAACAGAAACGTGTGCAGTGAAATGATACTTAATTTGAAGAACTGGTGTCTATACAATTATAAATTTACAACACAAGAATACAATTACAAAGGTACAAAATACATCATTAAAGAACACAATAGTACAGATAACATTTGTAGTAAAACAGGCTTTACAAAAAAATATAAATAAACATGTACATCAGTGTTACAGGAATTATGACATAAGTAAATATATAAAATAATGAGAATAGTTTTCGAAACATTAATTTCGCACATGAGCATTGAAACAGAACATAATTAATAATGTGTAAACATCTTTTCAAAGAAAATGACATATTATAAATGCAAATTATATTTGAAAATAACAGTATTCCTCATCATAGTGAATGTAGCTCTGTACTAGAAAAATTCTACAACATAAATCGTATCAGATAAACACATAAAGACAGGAAGAACACAAATACTCAAGGGTACACAAACATATAGCGGAATAATACAAAAGGAAAGGACAGGGTTTGTTTTACTGCAGTATTTTGCAAACAAAACTTTCTTTGTTTCTTGGCGATCTCCCTTCATTCATCATTATTCCCAAAAGTCCTACCTATACCTCCTTTCTGTATTCTATTCATATTTCTTTCAAAATAATTATTTCTCATTGTACAATACTCCTTTTGGCCCAAATCTTTTTCATATAACTTCTCAATGCATTCTTTCCCTATTCTCCATAGTCAGTTTCTTATATAGTCTACCCCTCTTAAGCTAACTTAAATCTACTGAGCTCAGATGCTAAACTAAGGGACGAGGCAATGCAGCAGCACAAAACAATTAGTACAAACAGCAATGACAAAAAAATGCAAATTGGCAAAGCAAGCAGCAATATTACAACTAATATAAGGCAATGAGTAGCAAACAAGAAAAGTAAATCAGTAGTAAAACTGGCTTAACAGAGTAACGCAAAGTGAAATTTAGTAGCACTATGCCTGGCAAACAGCAGCAGCAAATGCAATAACTCATATTTAAACATGACATAGCTCAAGCAGAAAAAATATTACAGTAAAAATGGCCATGTTTAATACCTATGTCACATCTTAACACTAGAGTGATGCATCACAAAAACTTACTCTGCAAGAAAGTTACCAAGTCATTAAAAAAATTATTTATGCAATTCCTGTGAAGGGAAATGTCTATTTGTGCTCTCTTTTCCAGGAAAGTACATCATAAACGTATTCTTTACTGGGTCCGTAGACAGAAAATAGTGATATTAGTACATCTATTAAATTTTATAATAACCAATGCTGCAGTGCAGCTAGAAACTAGATATTAAAGAAAATAGGCAAAGCAAGACGTGAAACGTCATTCACTAGCCGTATGGCATTTCATAATGCAGTAAACAATCTTTCAACTAGCAAGACAATAGTTGTGAAATGTTTCTCATCATTTGATTACAGTAAATATCGTAAATTAAGAACTCTACAGTGTAATCATGTTTTCAAGTTTGAGCGTGTCATATTTGCAATGCTTTCTACAAAGGAATGTCAATAGCGAGGTTAATGGCCTCTTTTCTCTCCACCTGTGCCTCTGAAAGGCACACACTAATGGCTTTTTTCCAGGCAACTGTCGCGCAGCTGGGTGCCCACGACTCATTACGTGAAGGTGGTCACTTAACTTTCTTACTGAAATATTTACGACACCAGTTTGCATTACAGTGACAGTCTCATATAAAAAATTTCACAGGTCGAGAATTTGCGTTGCAAATGTGTAGAAACAAAATCCTATGAATATAACAGTGTTCAAAAAGTTTTCGTCGGCATTGTGATACATTCACGCATTTACACACATTTCATAAATCTTAAAGTACGATTCTTGGTTTCCAACATCCTTTTCCACAAATCAGAGTCCCTAACCACTACTCATTATTCATATACGTATTCGTCGACACTTCTTCAATATTTCATCAAAATAAATACATAGCATAATCAAATTCCTCATTTACGGTAGCATCATCTTATTGATCATAAACATATCTCAACAGCATAATACACATCGTCATTGTAAAAATAACATTATAACACCTCAATCAAATCTCAAAAACGTTGTAGCTTTCTGCAATAATGTCAAAACCTAAAAAAAATTCTCTGCTCATTTCAATAGTGTAATCTACCTCAAACGTACTTTAAAATCATGATCCCATACCAAATACATCATTCAAAGCTCTCATAGTATCACAGTGGTTCCGAAAAAGTATGAACAGTTCACAAAGTACATACAAAATACAATTTCACAAGTGTGAAGTCCCCAACTGTGTAATTGCGTAAACATGTGTCATTGATGTAGTAAAAAAAATGTTTATCTCTCAGTTAAATGATCAGATAGCTGTGTAATTTACATGTTAGAGAAATATGGTACCGATGTGTAAAGTTGTATAAGCAAATACCGTATTAGCTACGGCTCCTTGTGCTTGCCAAACACATGGTACATAAAGCAAACGTGTACCCCCCTGAGGATTAATGTAATTATACCCTCAGGTGTTACAGATTACAGCAATGGAATGAAATGTATCATGGAAAATCTTTGTATCATTGTACTTCAAATATCTTTAAAAATAAATGATTTAAGTGCAAAATTAATCACTCAAATACGTGTCCTGTATCGCTAAATGTGCGTCTTGTTGTAAGATAATCTCTGTGGAAGTGTCGTAGTTATTGTCCTCCGAAAGCCAAGTTCTGCAGAAGCCAATGTACTTACCTCATGATAAACAAAAGTGAAATGCTTTGCGTATAGATATCTTAGTTATTACGCTTATTGCCGTGATGAAGAAAGTACTGTGTTGTAACGTATTGTCGTGCTATGGAAAAGGCTGTCTCATTGTAGCTATACCACAAAAGTTCCTACTAAAACATGTTTTACTTTAAAGAATAATTCAGAAAAAGAGAAACAGCGCAAAAGCAACATTGTAAATTGTCACTCATTAGTAGCGTCGCGATAAAATCGTGTAGCTGTCACATAAACTAACCACTGTGCCGTCTGGTATCTCACAGAAAGTACTTTAAACCCAGAATGTATTTTCAAGTAAACCAAATTGTTGCATTAAAACTTAATTAGCAGTACCAGTATATGTTCTAAGTATGTAAGCCTTATAGTCGTTACGTAATCATGCAACTAACAAGCAAGAATGTACACACACAATAACACTGTGACGTCTGTTCACTATAACAATGCATTCGTAATTTTCTGTTTAAATAAGTTCTCTTGGTTCTTGATTGGATATTTAACATCAAACATTGTTGCGTGGTAACAGTTTCTAAGTCTGACGATGCATACTAGAAATGTGAAGTGAAAAGTTTTATGGCAATGACAAAGTTAAAAAGTAGATTATCTTTCAATAAACGGTTTTATATGTGAAATGTGGTGTAAACCTTTACTCTTCCTAGTACGCAGAGTTTCACCTTCAACGCAATTATCATGTGATATACGTCGGATTCTGTAAGGTCCATTGTAAACTAGAAAGAATTTGTGACTGAAGTGATTCTTCTTATGTGACAATGAATGAGCTTTAATGAGTACTTTCTTACCAATATATAATTTCTTTGCATTTGCTTTACCGTGTAGTTTTCCCCTTTTGTCTGCTGCAGATTTTATATTTTTAAGAGCCAAATCAATTATGTCTTTGTGTCGAAGTTTACATGTATTCGGGAAAGGTACAAGTTCTCTGATTCTGTTCGGTGGTTCTTCATTCTTCAGTAGGTGGTAAAGCAGTGGAATCATGAGGCATTTCATTCAGCACAATTTAAAATGAGTGTAAATATCTGTCCCAATGCTGATGCTTTCTGTGACCATAAAGTCTGCAAAGCTTATTGATTTCTTTCATAATCCGTTCAGACGGGCTACAATGTGGTGAGTACAATGAAATAAAAACAGGTTTGATTTTATGATTCTGAAGCATGCGTGACCAAACTGCAGATCTGAATTGCGGTCCGTTATCTGAAATGACTTTACTAATGTGTCCAACTTCACGTAAGAAATTTTTAA
This sequence comes from Schistocerca serialis cubense, assembly GCF_023864345.2. Lineage (NCBI taxonomy): Eukaryota > Metazoa > Arthropoda > Insecta > Orthoptera > Acrididae > Schistocerca > Schistocerca serialis. Next base: position 119,091,955 of record NC_064643.1, on the reverse strand, counting down.
CAAAGGCGTTGGTACAGACCGTCCAGTGGCTTTACGTAACGGTGTGAAAGAAACAAATTTTGAAGTAAGTTCAACAGCGACTATAACGTACGAAAATCCATTAGATGTTCTGACAAGCGGTCCCAAGAGATCAACAGCAGCAATTTCTTTTAATTTAGAAGGAATAATGGGAAACAACGGAGCACGATGTGAGATAGTAGATGGTTTCGCCTTTTGACAAAGTTTACAAATAGACAAGACTCTTCGAATTCTCTTTTCCATATTGTTAAAATAACAAATCGTTCGAAGAATATGATAACATTTTCGTGGACCAAAATGTGCGTAGCTGAAATGAATGTACCAAATGAGCTTATTAACAAAATCGTCTGGAATGCAAAGTACCCATAGCTTGTCATCAACAGTGCAGCGTTTGAAGAGTATGTTGTTTCTAACCAGGTAATAATGCCGAATCTGACTGTGTGTCTTTTCATGCCATTTACTTTTGATGTCTTTCCAAATGGGATCTTTATCTTGTTCATGAGCAATGTCCTTTAAAGATGTGGTGATGCAGTTTTAAAAGGCGACTTTCTGAATGTAAGGAATACTGAAATTTTTCTCGAGGTTGCCTTCTGTGTTACTTTTCTCAAGTCCAGCCGGTGCGCGTGAAAGTGCGTCCGCAACAATGTTCTCCTTGCCGGGAATGCAGACTATTGTGAAGTGGAATTCTTGCAGAAACAATGCCCAACGTTTTAACCTGTCATGATTTAATTTTGAAGACATAAGAAATCGTAATGCACGATGATCACTGTATACTTTTACGTGCTTACCAGAAAGAAAGAAACGGAATTTGTTAAATGTCCAAACGATAGCTAAAGCTTCTAATTCAGTAACGGAATAATTTTTTTCAGGTTTTGTTAGCACTCGGCTAGCAAAAGCAGTGGTTTTCTGAACAGTAGTGTCATTTTCTGTGGCTTCTTGAAATAAATCGGCACCAAGACCGACTTTAGAAGAATCCGTGCTAAGGCAGAAATCTTGTGACAGATCTGGATGAGCTAGTATTGGCGCGTTAAGTAGCGATTCTTTCAAAGAATTGAATTCCAACTGTGCTTGTTCGTTCCAGTTCCAAATAGTACTTTTTCCAGTGAGAGAACAAAGTTTTGGTGTAACAAGAATTTGCATATTCAGAAAACGACGGTAAAAATTTACGAGACCTAGAAAACTGCGGATTTGTCTTTTTATGGATGGAACTGGAATAGCTCTGATTGCTTCCAACTTTTCAGGATCCGGCTGAATGCCTTCAGAAGAAATAATATGTCCCAAAAACCTCGCCTTTGACCTACCGAATTTAGACTTTTCCAAGTTAACTGTAATTCCAGATTCTGCAAAAATATGTAACACGCTGTTGAAGATGCGATTGTGTTGTTCCCATGAGGCTTCTGCTATCAGAATATCGTCCACATATAAGGTGGTGTGACGTTTTAAGAACTCCAGTAATATGGAATTTAGCCCGCGAATGAATGCTGCCGAAGAAATGTTCAAACCAAAAGGAAGTTTCCGAAACTGATAACAAACGCCGAAACAAAGGAAAGCTGTGTATTTTCTACATTCTGGATGAAGTTCGATCTGATAAAAGCTGGATCTGAGATCAATGGAAGAAAACACTTTTACACCATTAAAATTTTGAAGAAGTTCTTCCAACGTTTGCGGCCTCTCTGTTTCAGGAATAATGATAGTATTGATTTGTCTCGAATCTAAGACAAGCCTGATCGATCCATTTTTCTTCTCAGCAACATGTAATGGATTGTTGTATGAGCTTACTGCAGGCTCAATAATGCCCTCATCAAGCATAGATTGTATTTCTGTTCTAACACGGTCCCTATAATGTGCTGGAATTACGTATGGTCTAACACAAAATTTAGTATGCTCACGAACACGAAATTGGTATTGAAATCCCTTGATTGTTCCTGTTTTGTGAGTAAAAACTGTGGAATGTGCTTGTAAAATCTCAAAAAGATCCTGCCTATCAGTGTCATTACAATTCTCAATTGTTTGAATTTTATTCTGAATTAACTCATTAGTTTCAAATATGCCGTCGATATCATCCCTGTCAGTACTTGCAGAGTGATTGTTAGTGTCTAGTTCCGTAGAAAATTCCGAACTGTTGTCTAACAAAAGGTAAAGCCGATTAATTTCCTCGTCATGGTTTGAGAGCCAGTCTTCAAATTTCAAAGCTATTGACCTACCTTCTTTCTCTAAACTTATTTCAGCATCGTGAAAGTTTAAGATTACTTTGTATTCATTCAAAAAGTCTACTCCCAATATAATTTCCGTCGACAATAATGGAACAATAAGAAAGTTCATAGAGAAGCTGTGGCTTTGACAAAAGAATTCTACGTTGGTTTGTTGGCGTACATCTACACTTTTTCCAAAGATTCCACCTTGTAATTTAATCTTACGTAACGGAAGTGTGGGACAGTCGTTCGATTTGTTGCATTTGCTAAAAGCTGTTTCACTAATTACTGAAATGGGACTGCCAGAGTCAAGTACTGCCGTAAATTTTACGTCATTTACAGTAATGTGAATCACAGGATATGAAATGTTGTTATGATTTATGTCGTGCTCCTGGAGTAAGATGTCCCTAATGTCTTCCATTTTTACGTAATTACTAGCTACGGCAGCTGCGTCGTCAGTTTCATAGGTACGTTTTGTGGCTGCCAGCGGTATGAGTCATTGCCTATTGTGTCTTTGTCGGCGCGCGTCGTTATTGGGATTTGGAGACCTAACTTCTGAAAATTCACTTTGTCGAGAGGGCCCTGCTCTGTTTGAATCCCGCCAGTTCTGATGCAATTCAGGTCTGTCGTTACGATCGTATCGTCTGTCGTCATGTCGGTAGATTCCGTAGTTTCTTTCTTGTCGGTCACTTCGTGGAGAATTTCTCCCTGAATCGAAAATGCGCGCTGGACCGTTGCGTCTAAAGTTATTCTGTTTCCCTTGATAATAATTATTTTGGTTCCCAAATTGTCTGTTTCTCTGATTGTCTCTGTGATAGTTGCTACCGCAGAGAGGTGATCTTTCCCTGTAATTATTACTACTCTGCCAATGATTGTCATACGGGTGGTGTCTGTTTTGGTCACGATTTGTGTTGTGAGAATAGCCTTGTCGTGTCCAGTTATTATTTCTTTCATCGTGGAATTGCGACGGATTTGACCTGTAATTGTTGTGTTCCTGTTTTCGCGTTCCGCAATTGTCAGTGTCAATTTCTAATTCTTGTAAGAGTCCCTGAAAAGCTTCAATGTCGTCTTTGCAACGTCCTGCCAAAATAATATGTCGTAAATGTTCAGGTAATTTGATTAAGCAAATGCGGATGAGTTCTGAGGGGCTGTATGGGTTTGACAGGTACTGATTCTTGTGCAACATGACTTCAAAATATTTCACAAGACTGGAAAATTCAGATTGTTCGAAATGTTTCATCTTTATGATGCTATGTTTTACTCGGTCTTGTGTAGCTTGAGACCAATATGCTGAGAGGAAGGCATGGCAAAATTCTCCTTCACTGTGACAATCGTGAATGACCGATCACATTCTTACAGCTGGTTCATTCTCTAAATAGCCACACATAAATTCTAATCTGTGCTCTAATGACCAGTTGGGAGGAAAACAATGTGAGAATTGATGGAGCCACGCTTGTGGATGAATGTCGTTGCCAGAATTCTTAAATATTTTAAATTTACGTGTAGTAATGAACAGCTTATAGTCAAAATCATCATGTCGGCGAGTCGCATATCGGTCATTGTTACGTCCTTTCGGCGGTTCCATTTCAAAATTCGGTGCACCTTGCCAATTTCTTTCATAATTTCCGAAATGTCCTGTGTTGTTATTTTGTGGTTGTTCCGTATTTCTATGTCCCTCTTCCCGTACTGGAGCGCGAGTGTCCTCTGAAATATGTAATTCTTGTATTATTTTTGCCAACTGATCTTGTACTTCCCGGATTTCTCTTTTGCACTGTGTATTGATTTGATTTTGATTTTGTTTGAATTTTCTAATTTGTTCACACTCTTCAGTGTCCGTGAAGGATACAGGTCTTGTGTCATTCAGATCATCATCTACCTTTGTAGATAAGTTAGTGAACTGATCTGAAAGTTCGGCTACTTTATCCGATAGTGAAATTATTTCCTCTGTGTGTTTTTCTGAACCAAGTTTCAGAGTGTCCATTTGTGTTGAAATCGTATCTACTGTGTCCTTCAAGTTTTCCTGAGTTTTTGCAAGTTGCGTAACAGAATCGGTAGATGCAACTGAGTCCAGTTTAGCTTGCAAGGTCTCATGATTTTCATGAACAATAGTTTGCAGTTCTTTTATGGCTGCTTCATGATTCTGTAATGCATTTTCATGACGCGAAAAAATAGGTTGGAAATGCTCACAAATTTGTGTTTTTACGTCATTACAGACTTTTTGACATTTCGATTTAATGTTATGTAACTCAGTAGTTAAATCTTCACGTGTTTGTTCAAGTGTGGTGTCTAACTTCCAAAGATTTTGTTCCATTGTGTCTAACTGTTGCTGTGTTTGTCTCTGGTGTTGTTCCATTGTGTCTAACTTTTGAAGCTTTTGCTGTGTTTGTCCCATTTGTTGTATTAATTGTAATAACAATGCACTGGTGTCTGAAACATGTTCCTCAGTGCTTTTCGGCAGTGAATTTGCACCGGCGACATTCACATTTTGACAAGCAGAAAATGTGTCTTGACTTATTTGAGAAAACGGTGAGGACGCAAAGCCTGAATCTACAGTGTTTGCAAGATTGTGTCCTGTCATTTCGGATTCCTGAGGCAAGCTGTTGCCGACCGATCGATCGATAATGTTTCCCTGTTCACTAATTGTTTCACTGCCTACACCATTATTTGCAGCCCACTCCATTTCGCTATGCACAATTACCAAATTACTACTTTGAACGTTAGTTAATTCATTACTCCGCGGCGCTAACACACTGCTTTCGTCTTCACTGTCATTTCTCAGTTTACTTTGGAGCCTAGTATTACATTTTTTACACGCCATTATTGTCACAATATTTGACACGACAACACAGAAAAGCACAATTTGAAGAGCAAAATAAGAAAACACATTAACATAGCACTGAAAATAATATCTAGTTAATTGCAAGCATAGCTGCGAAATACTTGGTGCAAATCTACATGCATGCCACAACAACAATGAAAGACTGCAACTACAAAGGAGATTCTCTCTACAATTACACGCTAGCAATAAACAACAGCTACACTAATTACACAAACTACAAGAAAAAAAATCAGAAGATTCCAGTGAGGTATCCTGGCAGGGTCACCATATGAAACGTCCCCTTAGAAAAATTAAACATGACTGTGCTTAAACTGACACACAATATTTTTTAGCGCAAAGCAATCTGACTTTCAATAATCCCTACAAAAGAATGGCCCTGACTAACATTAACCTATACCTTTCACAAATCACTTACCTCACAAAAATCTTTGTTACTCGAACTACTGCAGTACAGCAAGCGCCACTACTGCCAGCTAAATAAAAGATTCAAACTACGGAAGGCACTAATTACTGATAGGCATAGTTAGCAAATGAAAGATTTTAATAGAGAACAAACAATGTATTTACCTTAATAGTCATAATATATATATCAGTTCATGACATCCAGTCTCACAAATTTCAAAACTCCGCCATTTCTCTCCCCACATCCACCACTGCTGGCGGCTCACCTCCAACTACGCAACGCTACGTGCTGTTAACAGCCGACAGCCCAACACTACAATAGCGAATATTACAACAATGCCACCCAGCCACCAACTGCACACAGCACAGCCAGTGATTTTCATACAGAGCGCTATGTGGCGTTACCAACATAAAAACCTAAACAGCGTACTTGCAACAGGTTCCCAAAAATGATTTATATTGCAGTATGCATGCAAACATATTTGCCGAAAAAGCTGACAGACAACGTGTGCTGGCTACAGAATGGAACATACGCAGCTCAGAGGCATCGGGTTTTCGTGCCAGGATGAACAAGGGAATTGCTCTGCAGGAACAATTGGAGTTAGTGGGTGGGTTGCTATAAGGTCCTGGAATTGCTGACTAAACGTAAGTAACAAAAACACTTTTTTGGTCAAATTTTGGTCATAATTGGTCAAAACATAATTTTTGGTCCACCATATTGGATTAGTCATTTTGAATTTTGGAAATCTTACTCCATATTTGTGTTCATCGACATTAAAAATGTATAATAACGTGTAGTTTTTATGCATATTGACGTAATAATAAGTGTAAAAGTTTTCCCTAAACCTCTACGGATTCATCTTGGCAACTGGTTTTACAAAACTGCGTGCAGTGTAAAATAAAAACGGTTCAACCTATTACCTTCCCCCTTTGACCCTTGTAAAGGAAACTCTTTTTTTGGCAGCTTATACCTATGTAGTACCAACTGATTGTTGTGTACTTAGTTCCGCATAGTCAGGGCGTACACAACTTTCCCACTAGAGCGCACCCCGCTAAGCACAACAGCGCAGGTGCAGCGCTCATCCGTCTCCGCACTACAAGATGGCACTGCCTTAGAGACGGACCAAATTCTGCTTCCGCCGATCTGCGTATTAATATGTCATGCAGCCAATGAGATTGCTGCTATCGTAGAACCTTTTCTCCTCACGGATCACACTCGCGCAGTGATACTTGAACGCGCAAGGTATTATAACGAGTGTACAGACCTCCGATTAGTCAGTCTGCATAAGTCTATAGTCAAGTTTCAGTCTGCGTCTAATAAGATTTTCATATTCCTGTACCTAACCATGAAGATAAATGTATAGACACTTTGTCAAGTATCGGAGATATGTGAGAATAAGATTAACGTACCAAGACCAAAGGAACTTCAAATAGTCAATTTTGACCACCGTCAATCTGCTACTCTAAGTGCCGGCCGAGGTGGCCGAGCGGTTCTAGGCGCTTCAGTCTTGAACAGAGCGACCACTACGGTCGCAGGTTCAAATCCTGCCTAGGGCATGGATGTATGTGATAGTAGATCTAAGTTCTAGGGGACTGATGACCTCAGATGCTGAGTCCCATAGTGCTCAGGCCATTTGAACCATTTGCTACTCTAAGCGTGCAAGTGGCATTTCTATCGTCTGACCTAACGGCAGAAGATAAACACGCCACGATAAGACCACGAGACATATTGCTGACACTCGCCTACTTCGTTAGAGCGACAAGTCAAATAATCTGATGGTGTGTGTACCAAAGGTCTTACAGTACGCACACCACACTGATGTTATTCATTTTTTATTTCAGATAACTCCAGAGGGGCTACACTGATCGCAGTGTGCTTACTTCAAACTCGCAGACCCTTGATCAAACCATCGTTACGGGTGCCATTTTTTAAAATTGAAAAGCTGAAAAAAAGTTCAAAGTATGATCAATAATAAGTCCAAAACAGATCATTTCTATGTCTCTGTCATTGTCTCAAGAAAATTTCCAAACTATTTTAGGCTCAACTGAATGAGAACCCGTCCTCAAGCGCGAGCACAGGTCCCCGGCCGCCTGCAGGTGGCGGTTTCCCCAGGGCGGTGCGGCGGGCGGCCGGTGGGAGCTACCTGCGGCTGGCTGCTTACAGACGCGCCACCGCAGTACGTGACCCGCCGGCCAGCAAACAAACAAACCGGAAGGCGGCCGGCCGCGGCGGGTTTGCGCAACACTCGCTACTCGCCGCCCCAACCCGCGTGACAGCGGGCTGCGCTGTCGCCACGGGGCACGGCCCCCGCTGAAGAGTTGTGGCTACAATACGATACGTTTGCTGCAACCCAAATTCTGTAACGTGAAAATAGAATTTCGGAAACCGATTTAATTTTAAACTGCACAAAGTTCGATATAGTCTGTCGGTAAACTGAAGAGCGAACGAGCGATCCCCTCTCTGCCAACCCAGCTACGTCACAAGGCGCTTCTACAAGCTGTTTGACAACGTAGTACCGGCCCTGCCGCGGCGCGCGATTTTAATCTGTGGCGACGCCGTAGACAGATCCGTCTCGGCTGCGTTTATTTTTATACAAATGCAGTAAGACCATAAGGAATACAAAAGACGATAGCTTCTTTCGAAATACAACAATAGAGTAAATAACATTAACATAAGAACGGAAGTCAGGATTCTACTACAAACATAGAACCGAATGCCTGTTCATGTGAATATGGTATATGTTCCTCTACTGCTATTCGTAAAACGAACCACACATAATTGAGTCAATCTGTAGAATTTAAGGCTTGTTCTTACTTTGTATTTCTACTGAAAGGTAGAGGCTTCCTTTGAAGGACTGTATTGAAACTTAACAATTCTTGCAACATGGAGAGTGTTTAAAAAGTAAGCAGAAATTTATAATTTTGTGTGTTAGTCCGAGTTGCACTACTTTTTTGTCACTGTCTTCGTGAACATGTCTCTAAAGTATGTGTACAATGTTATGCATATTGGCTATTTACTCTGTTGTCAGTTGTTAAAAAAAGATTACATGTGTTTTGGTAGCATGAACGATTATTTGTTTTGTATAAAAATAGATTAGAGAACCTGTATCAAATTTTTTGTAATAATGGAATAAAATGTATGAAATTTTTAGAAATTTTGAGTATTGCTACTGGTGAACTTCTTATGAGTAAACCAAGGGCATACAAGTAGTATAAACATTTCAAAGTGGGTCTTAAAGGGCAGCAGTTTTACAAGTATGGATGCGATTAAAAATGTGCAGTTAGAAGACCTATAAACTATCCTGAAGAAACAGTTCCTAAAGTGGAACTTCCTGGCAGATTAAAACTGTGTGCCCGACCGAGACTCGAACTCGGGCACTTGCCCGCGAAAGGAAAAGGTCCCGAGTTCGAGTCTCGGTCGGGCACACAGTTTTAATCTGCCAGGAAGTTTCATACCAGCGTTCACTCCGCTGCAGAGTGAAAAACTCATTCTAGTTCCTAAAGTGTTTCGAGAATTGGAAAAAGCACTGGCATAAGTGTGTAGTATGTAATAGGGAATATATTGAAGAGTATAACATTGCTGTAGAGTAACAAATAAAGTTCTTACCAAAAAATAAAAGTTAATATGTAAGCGCACCTCGTATGTCAAGCTTTCTGCTTGAAGTCCAGAATCGGGGTATGTGTTTCGAAGGAAATTTCAGCAGTGTTTACAACAGCTATTGCACAGATGTTTTAAGCAATATGTCTTAGAATCGGATGAATAGTGACCGAGACAGAGATTTAGTATTGCATCAGCATCAAAGGTTTTGCGTGATTTTGAAACTGTCTATAACGATGGGTTTCCTCACAAAATTATTAATTTCCTTCGTGGCGATTCAAGTAAACCATTCGGCTTATTTCCGCGTTTCTTCTTTATGCGTCCTATTGGGCGATGCTGACGTTTTCCTACATTGCAGCCGTTTGGTTGGGAGTAGTGATATTTGCCAACAGTTCTTTTTGCGTCGCCTCTTTAACATACGCTGTACTAACATTAGAGACGATCGAAAGCTTGTTACTCCGCAAATACCTCCTCTTCTTCGTATTCTGCACATTTTCTTACAATGCTAGACGATTATCGATAACTTCCGGACATCGAAGTATATCAGTAAGTATACAAAGCTAACTGACACTGGCAACTAAAATCCCACAAACAGAAACGACGTATATTGTTGTGGTTGGCAGGAGAGTCAACACCGTGTTACTAGAGGAGGCCGAAATGCACGCGTTTTAGCTCACGCAGGCTGGCGTGAGGTCTGGAACAGGACAAGGAAATTAGAATTTAGAAAAACGGACGTAGCTGGTGGAATACTTAACTTTAATCCATTAATGATGAACGTCGCTCTTGACGGTACATGATTCACAATATCAATAGTAACTGAATATGGCGCCATGCTAGGTCGTAGCAAATGACGTACCTGAAGGCTATGCTAAACTATCATCTCGGCAAATGAGAGCGTATTTTGTCAGTGAACCATCGCTAGCAAAGTCGGCTGTACACCTGGGGCGAGTGCTAGGAAGTCTCTCTAGACCTGCCGAGTGGCGGCGCTCGGTCTGCAATCACAGATAGTGGCGACACGCGGGTCCAACGTATACTAACGGACCGTGGCCGATTTAAAGGCTACGACCTAGCAAGTGTGGTGTCTGGCGGTGACACCACATATATCACTGCACGCCGATCTACACCGCTACACAGGTAACGGGCAACAGATTTTGGGTGCCCCTGTAGGCCAGTGGCAGCATTCTTCCGGGAAAGGCCACTTCCCCCAACAAAAGCGCTGCTCGCTCTTCAGTTTACAGACAGTCTATACAGTTCCACACAGTCGTTTAATGAACAAAGTAAGAACATATGGGCTATCAGACCGATTGTGTGATTGGATTCAAGAGTTCCTAGATAACAGAAGGCAGCATGTCATTCTCAATGGAGAGAAGTCTTCCGAGGTAAGAGTGATTTCAGATGTGCCGCAGGGGAGTGTCGTAGGACCGTTGCTATTCACGATATACATAAATGACCTTGAGGATAACATCGGAAGTTGACTGAGGCTTTTTGCGGATGATGCTGTGGTGTATCGAGAGGTTGTAACAATGGAAAATTGTACTGAAATGCAGGAGGATCTGCAGAGAATTGACGCATGGTGCAGGGAATGGCAATTGAATCTCAATGTAGACAAGTGTAATGTGCTGCGAATATATAGAAAGAAAGATCCATTATCATCTAGCTACAATATAGCAGGTCAGCAACTGGAAGCAGTTAATTCCATAAATTATCTGGGAGTATGCATTAGGAGTGATTTAAAATGGAATAATCATATAAAGTTCATCGTCGGTAAAGCAGATGCCAGACTGAGATTAATTGGAAGAATCCTAAGGAAATGCAATCCGAAAACAAAGGAAGTAGGTTACAGTATAGTTGTTCGCCCACTGCTTGAATGCTGCTCAGTGGTGTGGGATCCGTACCAGATAGGGTTGATAGAAGAGATAGAGAAGATCCAATGGAGAGCAGCGCGCTTCGTTACAGGATCATTTAGCAATCGCGAAAGCGTTGCGGAGATGACAGATAAACTCCAGTGGAAGACTTTGCAGGAGAGACGCTCAGTAGCTCGGTACGGGCTTTTGTTAAAGTTTCGAGAACATACCTTCACCGAGAAGTCAAGCAGTATATTGCTCTCTCCTACGTATATCTCGCGAAGAGACCGTGAGGATAAAATCAGAGAGATTAGAGCCCACACAGATGCATACCGACAATCTTTCTTTCCACGAACAATACGAGACTGGAATAGCAGGGAGAACCGATAGAGGTACTGAAAGTGCCCTCCACCACACACTGTCAGCTGGCTTGCGGAGTATGGATGTAGATGCAGAAGAGGAGGCATTTAAAAACAATCAGGGATGACGTAAGAGATAGGTGTAACAATATCTGAGAAAAGAAGAGATTTTCTGATATACAGGGTGTTTCCGTAAGAGGGTGCATAAGTGTAACAGGACGTAGAGAATGCTCCACTGAACAATTTTAGGTAGGGAACCTGGGGTCGGGGAAGCCACTTAAGGAGATATGGGAGTAAGCTTGTTGGTTGGTTGGTTGGTTGGCTAGTTGATTCGGGGGAGGGGACCAAACAGCGAGGTCATCGGTCCCATCGGATTAGGGAAGGATGGGGATGGAAGTCGGCCGTGCCCTTTCAAAGGAACCATCCCGGCATTTGATTGAAGCGATTTAGGAAAATTGGAAAACCAAACTCAGGATGGCCGGACGTAGGACTGAACCGCCGTCCTTCCGAATGTGTCTACTGCCCCACCTCGCTCCGGGAAAGTAAGCTTGTCTACAGCTTTGTCTAGCATTACTGTTTTCTAGTTTATTTGCAACTCACATCAGTACAAGCCTACACGTACTGTACTGTTTACAGGTACATTCTTTATTTCCTGCAAGGAAACAAGAAGGACGACTGATTACTAGGAAGTCTACCTGGTCATCTGAATGGCCACCTGTACGTGAGGTGCGCATAAGGAGTTCTGCCTGAGTTGGCTGTTCGTGAGAGGATGTGGGTACAACTGACGATGCCCCGTCTCACTTCAATGTGGGAGTCAGCAACCATCTCAATGCTGTATTTCCTGGTCGCTGGATTGGGAGGGGAGGTCTTATTCCATGGCCTGCGAGATCACCTGGCCTGAATCTCCTTGATTGTTTCCTATGGGGATATCTAAAGCCGCTTGCATATGAGACCTCAGTGGATCTGGAGATGAAGCTTGTTGCCAGAATTGTAGCTGTGTGTTATGTGATTAGACTCACAAAATGGTTCAAATGACTCTGAGCACTATGGGACTTAACTTCTGAGGTCATCAGTCCCCTATAACTTAGAACTAATTAAACCTAACCAACCTAAGGACATCACACACATCCATGCCCGAGGCAGGATTCGAACCTGCGACCGTAGTGGTCGCTCTGTTCAAGACTGTAGAGCCTAGTACCGCTCGGCCACACCTGCCGGCTTAGAATCACACCAGAAATACATGTCTGGGTGCATCAGAATCTTGTTCGCCGATATCATGCTTGCATTGAGGTTAATAGCTATCAGTTTCAGCCCATTTTGTAAAAGACAGTACAAATGGCACGTTCATTGTGTCAGTGATGGTATTTGCAGTTAACTGAAACTAATGTAAATAAAAAATAACACAGTAATTCTATTTATTCCTATTATCTCCTTAAGCTGGCTTCTCTGACCGTAGGTCCCCTACTTCAAACTGTTCAGTGGAGCATCCTCTAGGTCCTATTAAATTTTTGCACGGTCTTAGGGAAACACCTTTTATGCTGACTGCATAGCTGTTTTAGTTCCAAATGCGGGACTTCTCGTAGACCCGTTAAGTGGAAAAGATAACGTCACGGAAAAAATGTGGTACGGTCTTCAGTGTGAACGATGGTTGGACACAGCTATCCTCAATAATCAATCTTGTGTGAGTCTCTTCATTCCTGCATAAAAAATGGAATGGAAATTTGTGGTAAGATCCTATGGGACCAGACTGCTGAGGTCATCGGTCCATATCGCTACACACTACTTAATCTAACTTAAACTAACTTACGCTAAGGACAACACACGCACTCATTCCCGAGGGAGGACTCGAGCCTCAGCTATCCACAGGCTGGCCGGCACACCGTACCTCGACACTAAACCGCCGGGCGGTTTCGTGCCTGGGACCGGCACGCCTTCCCGCTCGGGAAGCAGCGCGTTTGACCGGCGGCTAGCCCGGCTGGCATGGATTGGCTGTGTGACGTTGATGGCCGGGAGTCCCCACCGGGAGAAGCTCGGCCGCCGAGCTGCAAGTCTTTTTCAGTTGATGCTACATTGGGTGACTTGAGTGTCGATGATGATGACAACACAATACCTAGTCTCCAAGTGAAGAAAATCTCCGAGCCGACCGGGGTTCGAACTTGGGCCCGCTACACAGCAGTCGGGCGCGCTAACCAGGTATTTTTTTTTTGTCTGTACGTACTTTATTTCAGGCTACTGAAAAGTAAGCCAAACTGTTAACATGCAAACCACATACTATTTTGGAGAAAAATATCAACCAAAAATATCTTAAAGATTCAAACTACACTCCTGGAAATTGAAATAAGAACACCGTGAATTCATTGTTCCAGGAAGGGGAAACTTTATTGACACATTCCTGGGGTCAGATACATCACATGATCACACTGACAGAACCACAGGCACATAGACACAGGCAACAGAGCATGCACAATGTCGGCACTAGTACAGTGTATATCCACCTTTCGCAGCAATGCAGGCTGCTATTCTCCCATGGAGACGATCGTAGAGATGCTGGATGTAGTCCTGTGGAACGGCTTGCCATGCCATTTCCACCTGGCGCCTCAGTTGGACCAGCGTTCGTGCTGGACGTGCAGACTGCGTGAGACGACGCTTCATCCAGTCCCAAACATGCTCAATGGGGGACAGATCCGGAAATCTTGCTGGCCAGGGTAGTCGACTTACACCTTCTAGAGCACGTTGGGTGGCACGGGAAACATGCGGACGTGCATTGTCCTGTTGGAACAGCAAGTTCCCTTGCCGGTCTAGGAATGGTAGAACGATGGGTTCGATGACGGTTTGGATGTACCGTGCACTATTCAGTGTCCCCTCGACGATCACCAGTGGTGTACGGCCAGTGTAGGAGATCGCTCCCCACACCATGATGCCGGGTGTTGGCCCTGTGTGCCTCGGTCGTATGCAGTCCTGATTGTGGCGCTCACCTGCACGGCGCCAAACACGCATACGACCATCACTGGCACCAAGGCAGAAGCGACTCTCATCGCTGAAGACGACACGTCTCCATTCGTTCCTCCATTCACGCCTGTCGCGACACCACTGGAGGCGGGCTGCACGATGTTGGGGCGTGAGCGGAAGACGGCCTAACGGTGTGCGGGACCGTAGCCCAGCTTCATGGAGACGGTTGCGAATGGTCCTCGCCGATACCCCAGGAGCAACAGTGTCCCTAATTTGCTGGGAAGTGGCGGTGCGGTCCCCTACGGCACTGCGTAGGATCCTACGGTCTTGGCGTGCATCCGTGCGTCGCTGCAGTCCGGTCCCAGGTCGACGGGCACGTGCACCTTCCGCCGACCACTGGCGACAACATCGATGTACTGTGGAGACCTCACGCCCCACGTGTTGAGCAATTCGGCGGTACGTCCACCCGGCCTCCCGCATGCCCACTATACGCCCTCGCTCAAAGTCCGTCAACTGCACATACGGTTCACGTCCACGCTGTCGCGGCATGCTACCAGTGTTAAAGACTGCGATGGAGCTCCGTATGCCACGGCAAACTGGCTGACACTGACGGCGGCGGTGCACAAATGCTGCGCAGCTAGCGCCATTCGACGGCCAACACCGCGGTTCCTGGTGTGTCCGCTGTGCCGTGCGTGTGATCATTGCTTGTACAACGCTCTCGCAGTGTCCGGAGCAAGTATGGTGGGTCTGACGCACCGGTGTCAATGTGTTCTTTTTTCCATTTCCAGGAGTGTATATACGCGCATACTCGAGCTGAGACAAACTCTTTGTCTACATCTAGTTGGATCTTCACACGACATAAGAACCGGAAGAAAAACATAAATGCCTTAATTCCAATGTCTACTACACAATTCACAGTTTCGTTACAAGCTACGCAATGTCACTTAAATAGAACTACACGGGAATTATAATTTAACAATTAGTGAAACTACGTGTTCTAGAGAACTTGTATGCGCTTCAGGAAGACCACTTTACAAAACAGACTACACGTACAGAAAATATAGTGGCTTCTCCACTACAGCACAACATTAACTTCAGCCACTACAGGTTTAAATGAAGTGCACAGTAACATACTTTCAAACTTGGCTGTGTTATGAGGACAGTGGCATGAGAATAGTCGAAACCAGCTGGTAATATAATTTGTCAGGATTGTAATCTGGCACTTACAAGACGCCGCCATGCTTCATTTAAGCAAGTTCATCACGGATGCACCGAGCAAGATCAACAGTTTTAGCCGCAATGGCCACTTGTTTTGCATAGATGGCGCAAAGCTTTGTATCTTCAAGGAGATCACTTATTTTCTAAAGAGCAAGTCCGTCTTGATATCCGGAGTCTCACCAGACGTTGGAACGGTAACTCGCGGATCAGCAGCTCAGTTGACTTCTGATAACGTCTGACTTCTCGCAACGTCAATTTCAGGCCTGTAACGAGGAGATTTCTCGAAACCTACAGTTGAAGACGAGCTGCTTTTGTCGCCAGCTGCATCTTTGGCGCTTTTCCACCACTCGACTTAAGCGCGGTTTCCTTCGTACGCGCTATTTCCTACTGTATGGTATTCTCCCAAACACCAGCACCAGCATCGAACACTCACTTGTAACGAATACACTCTGAACAGTCAACCAAGGGGTTGACATTTCTGCATAGTTACTGCAACATACATCCACATGAATTTACTTACTTACTCTCCCTCTACCCTGCGGCCAGAAACCGTCTGCAAAGCTTGTAATGCTGTGTCAGGAAAGATTGTGCTGGTAAATAAGTGTTCAGAAAAAAGTTCGATACGTCGCACCGTTTCCGGTTTAATTAGCATTCAAGTAACCAAGTCAGGCCGTCGTGCATGTAAGTTCAATTATCCTGCCAGAAACATTGTCGCCAAATGTGTTCTTCCTTTTGTTTCTTCATATCGAAAAAATGTAGCTTTTGCTCACCTAGCTTAAATTTATCACTTCCGAGAAAGGCACATTTTAACTGGTAACGAGCATTTGAAAAAGTGGCAACTCACGGACCCACAGATGTCTGTGTTACCACCTTTTGAGGTGTGCAAGATCTTGAATTTGCACGCAACGACCTCATTGGCTAACATTAATGGTAATTGAAATTGGAAACGACGCAATGTATCGAATTTTTTTCTTGAGACTTATTTATAAGCACGACCTTCCTTGCAACAACCTTAAAAGCGTTTTAGACTGTTTCCGCCCACCCTGTATAACTCTTACCTCTCATACATCCCACCATTGCCGAATTGATGCTACCTCATTGCTTCAGGATCTGTCCTATCAATCGATCCCCTATTACAGTCAAGTTGTGCCAAAATTTCTTTGCTCCCAGTTCGATTCAGTACTTTCTCATTAGTTATCAAGTTCTACTCATCTAATCTTCAGAATTCTCCCATTTTAAGAACTGTTCTCTTCTTGTCTGAACTCTTTATTGTCTACATTCCACTTCCGTACAAAGCTATATCACACCTTCAAAAAGACAAATTTATGTTTTCCGGAAACGGTTTCTTTGCTACTGTTGATCTTCGTCTTTGTGTCCTTTCTACTTCGGTCATGGTAAGTTATTTTACAGCTCAAATAGCAAAACTCATGTTTTAGTTTTAGTGACTTATTTCCGTAATTCTATCTATATCGCCTAATACAATGAGAACAATCCATTACCGTTCTTTTATGTTTGCTGATGTTTCAACACCTTTTCCATTCTGTTTAACTGTTCTTCTGAGTCTTTTGCAGGGTCTAGACAAAATTTTAAAGTCATTGACAAAGCTGACTGTCCTACTTCTCTACCTGGACATTAAATCTCTTTCCAAATGTTTTCCTGGTTTCCTTTATTGCAGATTCAATAAGATCGAGGATAGGCTGTTCCACTCTCAACTAATGCCCCTGTTTCGTTTCCCTCGACTTTTATGCGTGCAGTCTAGTTTCTGTGAGAACTGTAGACAACCTTTCGTGACCTCTGCTCTATCCCTGCTATCTTCAAAATTCCAGAAAGTGTATTCTAGTCAACAGTGACAAAACCTCTCTCTAAATTCAAGGCTATGAAAGTAGACTACTTTTCTGCAGTCTGTCTTCTAATGATAAGCCGCAGGGCCAATACTGGCTCTAATGTTGTTATATTTCTTGTGAACACATACTGATCGTGCCCGCGATCAGCTTCTACCAGTCTTTCGTTTCTTATGTAAATAACCTGTGTCAGTATTTTGCAACCATTTCTCACTATGGCACTGTAAGTTGTCAGAATGTGATATGGGTGCAGCAAAGGGGAGAAACGTTCAAACACATAACGGTGGTTCTGGCAATTTTATTAGGGTATTCTCACAAGGTGCAGCATTTGTTCAACGCCTTCCGACTCAGCAACATGCTGCTGCATATGTAATACAGCATGGTCTACAGTGGCTCTCAGCATATCCGGTGTAATCAGAGCGATATGTCATCGTATGCTATCCTTCAGATCAGAAAGGGTCCGGATACATTCCCTGATAGATGCGATCTCGCACATGTCACCACAGCCAGAAGTGTCATGGATTTAAGTCTCGGCAACTGGAAGGCCACATATCTTGAAATACGAAATCGCCTAAAGATGAAAGTCTGGAACCGCGCGACCGCTACGGTCGCAGGTTCGAATCCTGCCTCGGGCATGGATGTGTGTGATGTCCTTAGGTTAGTTAGGTTTAAGTAGTTCTAAGTTCTAGGGGACTGATGACCACAGCAGTTAAGTGCCATAGTGCTCAGAGCCATTTGAACCATTTTTCCTAGAGATGATGGGGTCCTTACCAAAGGTTTCTTGAAGCAATTCTTCCACCTGCCAAGCGAGATGTGCTGTCGCCACATATTTCATGAAAATAATGGTGTGGTCACAGTTGTGTTCACGCAAAGCTGCAATAACGTGTTGCACAAGGAGGTCCTTACAACGTGCAGATGCCCCCCAGGGGGTCCACAACTCTTCTGTGGACACGTGCATAGCGAGCACGGGACCCTGAGCTAATGTGGCCCTCCTTCCTTTGCGGGCTGCATACCTTCCCTTTCCGCATCCTTCCCCATCCCCCATCTTCGCCCCTCCCCCTCATCTCCGCCTCTTTCCTTCCCTTTCTCCCCATCTGGGAGTATGTTTTGTGCCTACGTCCGGAGACGGACGCTCGAAACTGTATCAAATTCTTTGCTTTCTCCGCTTGCAAGTCTTCGTCCTTCCCTTGTCCTTCGCTTTTCCTTACCTCTTCTCTTTGCCTTTTTCTCCGCTGCGGCGTTTGAGACCTTTCCTTTCCCTTTCTCTTTTTTCCTACGCCGGTAATCATGGGGGATACTTTTGTAATGGTTTCCTCATCTTCTACTATGTCAGCTCACAAGCGTAAGTTCAATGAGTCTCAGCCACAGACAGTTCTTCCATCGTTGCCACAGTTCCTTGTTGTTTCTCGGTCTGACGAAGGTCACGACTTCTCCACGGTCAACCCTTTCATTATTCAGAAAGGGGTCGACGCAATTGCAGGTCCTGTAAAAAAAATGGTTCAAATGGCTCTGAGCACTATGGGACTTAACATCTGAGGTCATCAGTCCCCTAGAACTTAGAACTACTTAAACCTAACTAACCTAAGGACATCACACACATCCATGCCCGAGGCAGGATTCGAACCTGCGACCGTAGCGGTCGCTCGGTTCCAGACTGTAGCGCCTAGAACCACTCGGCCAGGTCCTGTAAAGTCTTGTTCCAGATTACGAAATGGCACCTTGTTGTTAGAAACAGTCAGTGCCCTCCAGGCACAAAAATTGCTGCGTACTTCACTGCTACACACCTTCCCTGTCCGGGTGGAACCGCACCGTACTTTAAATTCATCACGTGGGGTCGTTTATACACGCTCCCTCGACGGATTGTCCGACGAGGAAATTCAACACTACCTGTCTGACCAGGGCGTAACGGCTGTTCATAGAGTCATGAAAAGGGCTGACACGAACATCATTGAACCCATACTGTCTTCTTGACATTTGACAAAGTTCAACTCCCATCGAAAATCAAAGCAGGCTATGAGATAATTTCCGTTCGCCCTTACATCCCAAGCCCTACGCGTTGCTATCGGTGTCAGCGGTTCAATCACACCAGCCAGTCCTGTTCCAATCCGGCCAAATGTGTCACGTGTGGCAAGGATGCCCATGAGGGTGCTTGTCCACCTCCATCAACTGTATGGGTGACCATGCTGCTTCCTCTCGAGATTGCCCCATTTTGAAAGACGAAAAGCTCATTCACGAAATCAGAGAGAAGGAAAAGGTGTCGACCTTTGCTGCTCGAAAACTATTCGCCAGTCGACAGCCCACCGTGCCTCAGACAGGAAAATACAGCACTGTCCTTGCCTCTCCTCGGCCAACAAAGGAGGCGGCCACGCAGACTTGTGACCTTACCTTTAGTGCCACGGTCGTCAGATCGGCCAGCGCAAAGATCGCCCGTTCGACCTCCCCACTTTCGCCTGCTCACTCTATGGCTCACCCTTCATCGGGTTCTGCTAAATCTCGAGCCCAAAAGTCAGACACCAAGACTTCGAAAAAAGAGCATACTCGTGAAGATTTTTTACGTACCCCAACTTCACAACCATCGGTTCCTCCTTCATCTAAACATCATGTTTCCAAGAAGACTAGTAAGAAACCCAGTTCATCTCCTTCTCCGCCAAGGTGTGTCTCATCTACAGCACCGCCTGGCGGTAATCACCCTCGGCCGTCTTCTGTGTCGCCGAGGCGCACTGCTGGCAGCCGATCAACCGGCCGATCGCTGGTGGCAGGAGCTGCTCCTGAACAACCTATGGATCAGGATCTTCTGCCTTCGGCTGAATGCCATTCCATGCTGTAAGCCGCAAGCTCTGAGCAGTCGATGAGTTGACGGCAACCTTGGTCACATTCCTCCAT
The DNA here is from genome assembly GCF_023864345.2 of Schistocerca serialis cubense. Lineage (NCBI taxonomy): Eukaryota > Metazoa > Arthropoda > Insecta > Orthoptera > Acrididae > Schistocerca > Schistocerca serialis. The sequence goes on along the minus strand of NC_064643.1, from coordinate 119,071,812 downwards.
TTTCTGCTCACCCTATGTCCATTATCCACTGGAATATCCGCGGCCTTCGAGCCAGTCGGGATGAATTGTCGCTCCTCTTACGATCCTACTCACTGGTCATCTTCTGTCTTCGGGAAACAAAGCTGCGTCCCCATGACCGGTTTGTTCTCCCCCATTTTCAGTCTGTCCGATTTGATCTCACCTCTGTTGAAGGCACTCCAGCACATGGGTACTGTATACATTCCATCGTACACACCAATGGCACGAGCTGATCTCCTTCATCTTCTTGGTCAGCTTCCACCCCCCTATTTGCTGGTTGGGAACTTCAATGCCCACCATCCGCTTTGGGGATCTCCACATCCTTGTCTGCGTGGCTCACTATTGCTAGACGTCTTCCACCAAGCGGATCTAGTTTGCCTCAACACTGGGGAACCTACATTTTTGTCTGCCTCCACGACAAATTTCTCTCATTTGGACCTTTCGGTCGGTACTGTTCCGCTATCTCGGCGCTTCGAATGGTTCGCCCTTGATGATACACACTCGAGTGACTACTTTCCATGTGTCCTTAGACTGCAGCCTCAACTGCCATATATGCGCCCGCGACGCTGGAAGTTTGGCGAAGCCGATTGGACACTTTTTTCGTCTCTAGCGACATTCGATGACCGTCACTTTCCTAGCGTCGTCACACATATTACCGCTGTTATTCTTACAGCTGCGGAACGTTCAATACCACGTCCCTCCGCACTGCCCCGGCGCCCCCCAGTTCCTTGATGGAACGCGGCATGCCGTGACGCAATACGTGAGCGGCGACGTGCACTTCGCGTTTTCCGCCACCATTCTACTTTGGACAACTGCATCCGCTATAAGCAGTTCCGAGCGCGATGCCGTCGCGTCACCCGCGATAGCAAGAAGAAAAGCTGGAAATTCTTTACTAGCTCATTTAACACCTTCACTCCCTCCTCGGAAGTTTGGAGTCGGATTCGACGGTTCTCAGGCGCGCCTAGTTTCTCCCCGGTCTCTGGGCTCACTGTCGTGCATGATACGTTAGTGGACCCCGTCGCAATTTCTAACTCACTGGGTCAACACTTTGCTGAGATTTCGAGCTCTTCAAATTACCCGCCAGCGTTTCTCCCGAAGAAACGTGCAGCGAAAGTGCGACCTCTTGCATTCTCCTCTCAAAATCGCGAAAGGTACAATACTGTTTTCTCCATGCGGGAACTCCAACATGAACTCTCTTCTTCTCGCTCCTCCGCCCCAGGACCGGATGGTATCTACATCCAAATGTTGCTGCATTTATCATACCATAGTCTGCATTACCTCCTTCGCCTTTGTAATCGAATTTGGACCGACAGTACTTTTCCCAGACGATGGCGGGAAGCTATCGTCGTTCCTGTTCCGAAACCTGGAAAGGACAAACATCTCCCCTCTAGCTATCGCCCCATTTCTCTCACGAGTAGTGTATGTAAGGTTTTGGAGCGTATGGTGAATTGCCGTTTAGCTTGATGGCTGGAGTCCCGCAGTCTTTTAACACCTGCCCAATGCGGTTTCCGAAAGCATCGTTCTGCAGTTGACAATCTTGTTGCTCTCTCCACTTATATCATGAACAATTTTCTCCGGAAACGCCAAACAGTAGCAATATTTTTTGATCTGGAGAGAGCATACGATACCTGTTGGAGGACAGGCATCCTACGCACACTGTTCTCTTGGGGCTTTCGAGGTCGGCTTCCCCTTTTTCTTCACGAATTTATGGCAGAGCGCACATTTAGAGTGCGGGTGAACACCACTCTCTCCCGTACTTTCTCCCAAGAAAACGCGGTACCCCAGGGCTCCGTGCTGAGTGTTGTACTGTTTGCCATTGCCATAAATCCGATTATGGATTGTCTCCTTCCTGATGTCTCGGGCTCCCTCTTTGTGGACGATTTTGCGATCTACTACAGCTCTCAACGGACCAGCCTTCTTGAACGACGTCTTCAAGGATGTCTCGATCGCCTCCACTCTTGGAGCATCGAAACCGGCTTCCGTTTTTCTCCCAGTAAGACCGTTTGTGTTAATTTTTGGTGACGTAAGGAGTTTCTTCCACCCTCCTTACATCTAGGACCTGTCAACCTTCCGTTTTCGGACGTCGCTAAATTCTTGGATCTTATGTTTGACAGAAAACTGTGCTGGTCCTCCCACGTTTCCTATCTTTCGGCTCGCTGTCTGCGATCCCTCAACACCCTCCGTGTCCTGAATGGTACCTCCTGGGGAGCGGACCAAGTGGTCCTCCTCCGCCTCTATCGCGCCTTAGTGCGCTCGAAATTGGACTATGGAAGCATAGTTTACTCCTCTGCTCGGCCGTCTATTCTTCGGCGTCTCGACTCTATCCACCACCGTGGATTACGTTTAGTGGCTGGAGCTTTTTACACCAGCCCTGTGGAAAGCCTTTATACTGAGGCTGCTGAACCTCCGCTGTCCAATCGGCGAGCTGTTCTTCTGAGTCGTTATGCTAGCCATCTGTTTTCAATGCCTGCTAATCCGGCCCATGACACTTTTTCGACGCCTCCTTGGATGTAGGGTATGCAGGCCGCCCTTCCTCCCTAGTACCACTGGGAGTCCGCTTCCCTCAACTGCTCCATTCTCTTTCCTTCCGCTTTCCTAAAACCTTCTTGACAACTTGGGGTACAGCACCGCCTTGGCTCCGTCCCCGGATCTGCCTGCTCCGTGACCTTTGTCAGTTTCCCAAGGATGGTACCCCTTCACTTGTTTATCGTCGGGCATTTGCTGATTTATGTGCACAAATGAAGGAAGCCACATTTATTTACACTGATGGCTCGAAAACATCGTTAGGTGTAGGGAGTGCCTATATTGTTGGCGACACCCCAAATCGATTTCGGCTTCCCGACCAGTGTTCGGTTTTTACTGCGGAGCTTTACGCTGTTCTCCAGGCTGTCCACTACATCCGCCGCCATCAGCGGATAAGTATGTTATCTGTTCAGATTCTCTCAGCCCTCTCCTGAGTCTCCAAGCTCTGTACCCTGTCCACCCTCTGGTCCACCGGATTCAGGACTGTCTGCGCTTGCTCCACCTGGGGGGCGTCTCGGTGGCGTTCCTCTGGCTCCCAGGACACGTTGGTATCTGTGGCAATGAGGTGGCCGATATAGCGGCCAAGGCTGCAGTCTCTCTTCTTCTGCCAGCTATTCGATCAATTCCCTTCGCCGATCTACGGAGCGTTTTATGTCGTCGTGTTGTTCTTTTATGGCACGCACATTGGTCGACACTTCACCATAATAAATTGCGGGACGTGAAAGCTCTTCCCTGTGCTTGGACCTCTTCCTCCCGAACGCGTCGTCGGGAGGAGGTAATTTTAACTAGACTCCGGATAGGGCACTGTCTTTTTAGCCATCGATATCTTTTAAGCGGCGATCCTCCCCCACTCTGTCCCCACTGCTCTCAGCTTTGGACGGTAAGACACTTTTTACTCGAGTGGCCCCTATTTTACTCCGTTACGCGCCCGTCTACAGCTATCGTCTGATATATCGTCAATTGTAGCAGATGACACGCGCTCGGCCGATCGCGTTCTCGAGTTTATTAGTGCCAATGAGATGACGTCAGTCATTTGAAGATCTTTTTGGGGACAACCAACCCCTTTCTGTAGTGGATTTTTAAGCTTTCCTTCTGCTTTTAGTTTCTCCAATTTTTGAGTTTCGTTCCCATTGCTGCGGCCTTCCATTTTCGTTTTTTACCGTTTGTTAAGTCACAGACCGGGCGCTAATGACCATAGCAGTTTTGCCCCCTAAAACCAAAACAAAAAAAACAAAAAACAAAAAAAAAACGTGCAGATGTCAGGCTCACAATTTGACATCTCCTCGAAGGCCGACAATGAAGGAACTTGAGAAACCGTACCACAGAATAACATAAGCCGAGTGCAGTGGATGTTCCTGCACAACATGGGTGGAGTAGAACCGCTTATGCAACAGTTCTATTCCGTCCAAAGAATATTCCGCTGCCATGTGTGATCCATTTCTATGAGTGCCAAGAAAAACGAAGGGCTTCATTTGGCACACATTCTGAATTTTATTGGAGTACCAGTGTAAAACACGTCGCAAGATCTTTTGAATTGTTGACCAGAGGAGAGACAATTCTCATGACACATCTTGGGTATTAACAATCGCTTCCGCTGTATTTTGATCCTTTATTACTGTACCACTATCGGTCTCATGGCGTTAAATCCACATCTTCAGGTGACATCTGTACAGCAATAAATCCATAAGGAATAATAACCATGACACATACACTGTAGTGGTAAACTGTTTTAAGATTTAAAAAAAATATTAAAAACTTTTTCATGACAATATGAAAGTGTTATTACTCATATAATTAAAAAATTAGAGCGAAAAATCTCGGAATCTTTTCTCCCAATATTCGTTATCTGTCAAATACAAAATACCACTAAAAGACGGTATGTCATGGATTAAAAACTGCCAAATTCCAATATAGTGAATGTTTTAGAAGAAATCAAATAAATACACTTGGGCCAGAATGAAAAACCAAGGAGTGGTTGCCATACAGTGGATGGACGCTCTACCAAGACAAAATCGCCAAGTAAATAGCAAACGGCGGAAAAGCAGAACCTGAGAAATGCCTTTACCGCTTCTCCAATCTATATGGCACCGCGAATATCACACGGCTCGTGCACTGGCTGCGGAATTTGAGACACGTGCAGCATAGTCAGCTGTAACTGCAGCAGCTTCATCAAGAACTGCCATGGGAGAAGGACGCCTCCCTCTCCCTGCCGTACCTCACCTGCTTCTTCAAACTTCTGATTAATATTTCTTCGGCCATTTCTTGACTCGCAGCTGTTCTGTCGGCTACATTCCCGCAAGGCAGCGCTGCTGTTGCTGCCGTTCAGACGAAACAACTTCACCAGCAGTGCACGGCCTTTCTTCTGAATACCCACTGTGTTTGGTACGGAAAACTTCAGTCTTCTTAGCCCTTCAGGCTAACAATCGCTTCAAGAAAGAAATCGACACGCGTCACCAAGCGAAAATCAGAATGCTGACGTCAAAATAGGAAACATTTCACGTTCTGACTGGTTACCGCGCCATGTTTTCACGTGGTGACGGAAACTGGAACTGCTATTTTTTTTTTCAGCATACTGCACTAGCGCACTGATTAACGAACGTACATTCGTGCGATGCATACATCCCGCAATGCAGCACTTGTAACATGTCTGAGTTTAATTATAACCACCTTGTATTAATTACCAACAATAATAATTAGCTTAAGGACAACTTTTGTAACACCACATTTGCTCTATGGTTATACACAAGAATATTGCCACACCGCCCATCGAGGGACTCGGCACCGCCTGGCTGTGTTGCGGACTCATGACGCGGTAAGGAAAGTACACTACTGGCCATTAAAATTGCTACACCAAGGAGAAATGCAGATGATAAACGGGTATTCTTTGGACAAATATATCATACTAGAACTGACACGTGATTACATTTTCACGCAATTTGGGTGCATAGATCCTGAGAAATCGGTACCCAGAACAACCAACTCTGGCCGTAATAACGGCCTTGATAAGCCTGGGCATTGAGTCAAACTCATGTACTGACGGACCACGAACATCGAGTACTGTGAGGGATGGATGAAAAAAAAAATCCCTTAAAATCAGCGGAAGAATCACTCGTGCGTTACAAAGTGCTACCAGCAGTCCAGATAACACAATGACTGCGAGTAGAGCGGGGTACAGTGAACAATCAACTTCTTATAATCCTCAGATATCTGTAGTCGATGCTAAGCGACGGTTAAGGTGTTGTATAAAGCGACATCACTAGAAAATGGATGACTGGAACTTAGTCATTTGGAGTGATGAATCACACTTTACCCTGTAGCAAACCGATGGAACGATTTGGATTTGGCGAATGTCTGGAGAACGCTACCTGCTGTCATGTACAGTACGGAGGACGTGATGTTACGATATGGAGGTGTCTTCGGTGATTAGGGAAGGATATGAACACATTTTACAATATTCTCCACAGCGTACAGTGGAGGAACAGTCAGGAGACCATGACTGTTTGTATCAGCATAGCAGTGGTACCTGTTATAAAGCATAATTTGAGACACCATGGTTTGCTGAGGATAACATTCCTGAAACTCCCCGAGTCCCGATCTGAACCCAATGGAGCACCTTTGCGATGAGTTACAAAGTCACTTCGCTCCTCATCCTAGCGTCCAACAACACTAGTTTCTATGGTTTCGCGGCTTGGGGAAGAATGGGGTGCCATTCCTTCGCAGTCTTTCAGACACCTCATTGCAACTGTCCTCAGGAGAATGCAATCTGTGATAGAGCCGAAGGATGGACACTTCCCATATTAATGTTCCCATATGGGTTTCCGGATATTTTTGATCAGATGGTGTACATACGTGGAGCAGAGGCAAGTCGAATCATTCTTTCTTTAAAGTCAGTACCGCCATTACACTGTTTTTCATTTTCAGTGTTACATTTACACGATAATGATTACGGCTTAAAATGCCATTAGCAAGTGTTTTAATGTTATACAGTCCCGAAGATGGCATACTGTCGTATCTAAAATACAGTATTAGACACATTGTCTAAGGGTCAACATTTCTGGTAAAAGCCTACTATGAAAATTCCTGGCAGATTAAAACTTTGTGCCGGATCGAGACTCGAACTCGGGACCTTTGCCTTTCGCGGGCAAGTGCTCTACCAATTGAGCTACCCAAGTACAACTCACGCCCCGTCGTCACATCTTCACTTCTGCCAGTACCTTGTAGAGCACTTGCCCGCGAAAGGCAAAGGTCCCGAGTTCGAGTCTCGGTCCGGCACACAGTTTTAATCCGCCAGGAAGTTTCATATCAGCGCACACTCCGCTGCAGAGTGAAAATCTCATTCTGGAAACATCCCCTAGGCTGTGGCTAAGCCATGTCTCCGCAATATCCTTTCTTTCAGGAGTGCTAGTTCTGCAAGGTTCACAGGAGAGCTTCTGTGAAGTTTGGAAGGTAGTAGACGAGGTACTGGCAGAAGTAAAGCTGTGAGGAGGGGCGAGAGTCGTGCTTGGGTGGCTCAGTTGGTAGAGCACTTGCCCGCGAAAGGCAAAGGTCCCGAGTTCGAGTCTCGGTCCAGCACACAGTTTTAATCTGCCAGGAAGTTTCATATCAGCGCACACTACGGTGCAGAGTAAAAATTTCATTCTGGAAACATCCCCTAGGCTGTGGCTAAGCCATGTCTCCGCAATATCCTTTCTTTCAGGAGTGCTAGTTCTGCAAGGTTCACAGGAGAGCTTCTGTGAAGTTTGGAAGGTAGTAGACGAGGTACTGGCAGAAGTAAAGCTGTGAGGAGGGGCGAGAGTCGTGCTTGGGTGGCTCAGTTGGTAGAGCACTTGCCCGCGAAAGGCAAAGGTCCCGAGTTCGAGTCTCGGTCCAGCACACAGTTTTAATCTGCCAGGAAGTTTCATATCAGCGCACACTACGGTGCAGAGTAAAAATTTCATTCTGGAAACATCCCCTAGGCTGTGGCTAAGCCATGTCTCCGCAATATCCTTTCTTTGAGGAGTGCTAGTTCTGCAAAGTTCACAGGAGAGCTTCTGAGAAGTTTGTAAGGTAGTAGACGAGGTAATGGCAGAAGTAAAGCTGTGAGCAGGGGGCGAGAGTCGTGCTTGAGTAGCTCAGTTGGTAGAGCTGTTGCCTGCGAAAGGCAAAGGTCCCGAGTTCGAGTCTCGGTCCGGCACACAGTTTTAATCTGCCAGGAAGTTTCATATCAGCGCACACTCCGCTGCAGAGTGAAAATCTCATTCTGAAAAGCCTACTACTTTACCAGAAATGTTGACCCTGAGACAATGTGTCTAATAACCTGCCAGGGTAGCCGAAAGCGCTAACGCGCTGCTTCCTGGACTTGGGTAGGCGCACCGGCCCCGGATCGAATCCGCCCGGCGGGTTAACGACGAGGGCCGATGTGCTGGCCAGCCTGGATGTGGTTTTTAGGCAGTTTTCCACATCCCGCTAGGTGAATACCGGGCTGATCCCCATGTTTCGCCTCATTTACACGGCTAGCAGACATCTGGACACATTCGCACTATTCCATGGATTACACTCGACGCTGACAGTTGGGGTACACTAATTCCGTCCCGGGGGGTACGGGGTGGCGGCAGGAAGGGCACCGGCCACCCCTTAAACGTTAACATGTGAAATCCGATTCACGATGGCTGACCCTGCGTAACTGCGGGACGAGGCTCAAGCGATAGATAGATAGAGAATCTGTCTAATAGTGTGTTTTAAATACGACAGTATGCCATCTTGATAATGGCATTTTAAGCCATAATCATGATCGTGTAAATGTAACACTGCAAATAAAAAACAGTCTAATGGAGGTACTGACTTTAAAGAAATATATTATGACTGTTGCCCCATATTATGAAAAACTTATCGCATCATTCTAGCTACTTTGCAGGCCTAAAATTCAGTGATCCACTAACATAAGCAACTTCGACAAAGCACACATTGTTACAGCCTGGAGCTTGGGAGCGAGAATCTTACTAATGGCGAGTGTTGTCGGCTGCTTGCGTGCTACATTGAGCATATGTGGAGAGTGGGACAAGGACGGTAAAACAACCAGAGTGTTCGACGGTCACGCCTGTTCACAGAACGTACAGTATTGAGGCTTGCCGTCTCTTTATTTTAGGATAGGCAGTAGCCTGTGGCAGATCTGGCGACAGAGTATACTGCCGCTACAGGCTCAAATGTTTCGGATCACATAGTTCGGCGCACATTTTTGAGGACGGGCTCTGCAATAGGTGACCCTACTTGTTCCCATGTTGACCCTACACCATCGTCAGCACCGACTGCAGTGAGCAAGGGATCATTGAGATTGAAACGTGGGTCAGTGGAAACGAGTCGCGTAGTCGGATGAATCATATTTCTTGTTACACCAGGTACTTGATTTGTGTCCAGATACTCCGAATCCAGGTGAACAGTGGTTTAAAATGTGCAAATAGTGACAGACAGGATTACGCTACGAGTGATATTCAGCGAGTCTTTCTTGGGATCTGTGGTAGTGATCGAAAGGACCATGACAGCTGCAGACTACCTGAACATAACTACGGACCACCTACATCCCTCCATGCTTGGTATGTTGAACGATGACGATGGCATCTACCAGCTGTATAAATTGTAAAACGAAGGTATACACGTGGATTTTTTCTTGGAAGTGTATATTTTATGTTCTAACTGTGCATATACACTATTTGACAAAAATGTGGTGGCGTCTGTTGGCCATGCATATAACTCTTCGTGAACAACATTCATTTTGCGAGTGGTCAATAGGGCACTAACACTTTGAAATAACTGTCTGTTGCGTGGCGGATACGCTGCAGTAGCAATGAGGCTAGCGAGAAATTCGAGCAGACATGTAACTGCTCAGTGTTTGTAAATGGGCAATATGAAGAGGATTATATGTGTCAAGAAGGACGAGATGCAGGTGTGAGTTCGCTTACTGACGAAGCTCAAAGCACTGGCAGTTACGGTAACATGCTGAGCAGCCACAGTACCTCACTTACGCCGCACTCAGTCTTGTACATTGCCGACTTGTGCACTCACAGACTTTATAATATTTTAATTGAAATTATAATGCTTCAAATGTACTTTAGTATGCTTTTGTCTGCTTGAAATACTTTCCTCGAATTAAAACCATTTTCTCTGTTCTCAGTTATAAGCGTGAGTCACGAGCCATTGTTGTTTCAATAGTTAATAACACGATGCAATAGTCAAAAATCTATTTGCATAATTACTGTCTCAAAATTACGTAAAGAATGATGAGATTGTATTGCACTTGGCAATTTGTACAATAGAATTACGACCATTTTTCACCACTATAGTATACTTACGTAAATGGTATTGTTCCAGTTATTTATGATTAATGTAGTATTATTGTGAGCTTATGAATACTGTCCTGACATGAATGCACAAATGAATGAGTTTCTGTTCTTTTGTTCTTACTGGAACCTTTCATTTGCTGCGATACTGCTGCGTTGATAGTAAACCGGCATTGTGTGTTGGAATTACATTTCTATGAAAAGTGCTTTATAGTGATTGTTTGCTTTGCTTTTTTGGGTGTTATTTGGGAGGGGATAATTTTATGAGAATTTTAGGGTTTTGAAGCGTGATTACGAAATGATGAAAGTCAGGGCCATAACAAGTCCAAATGGTAAAATCAGAGCCACAACAAGTACAAAAAAATTATTACAGTCTTTAATTAACTTTTCGATGAGCTACGCTGCAGTAAGTGTAATTTTCCACACACAGATAGTGGTAACAGCTCACGACATTTAATTTTGATGGCCAGTCTTTGTTACGCTAACTATATGTTGCAATAGAAATGTCAAGGGAATTAATATAGAACACAAAAAAAGCGCACGACGTAGAAGTTATGTGAATTGGTGACAAATCGACATTCGTACAGATATCGACGGAAAATGCAAAATTGGAAACTGATGACTGTGTGATGTTGGAGCGCACTTCCACGCGCAAGTAGTAAGGATAGTAAAGAGGGAACATATCGATACCAGGGTATAAAGTCTGTACCAGTTTCATTCCGAGAACTTAGTTGGGCAATAACCATGCCTCTTAGACAAGCACGTGTATCACATACGGAGATGTCAGCATCTGAGAAAAGACGTGTAGTTGGGCTCAAAGATACCGGTGGGGGTAATCGGCGAATCGGTCAACATTTCAATCGGAGCGATGACACTGTTGGACGGCGTTAGCAGGAGTGGGTGGACTATGGCAGAACGCAGGGTCAAGAAGGAAGCAATCGACGTAGTGAGACGACAGAACGTGAGGGCCGTGCAGTCGTCAGAGAGGCACTCAGAGCCCCGGATCCATCATTATCGTCGATCCGACGTGCAGCTGGTGCTTCAGTGACTACAAGAACCAGTAACAGTCGACTCACAGAAGGGAAGGGGGAGGGGGGCTTTATCTTCAATGATGAGTCCCCACTTCGAACTGAGCCTCGGTGACCAGCGAGGACGGGTCTCGACACGACCAAGACAGCGGTGGGATACCAGCCTGTCGAACGCCATCCTGTCGGACAACCAGGATTGATGGTCTGGGATGTCATTTCTTTTCATAGAAGGAGCCCTTTGGTTGTCATCCGTGGCATCGTTACAGCACAGCGGTACGCCGTCGATATTCTTCGCCCCGTTTGGTTGTTCTTCATGGCAATCCATCCTCGGCTTTCCTTTGGAATGTTAACACTATACAGTGAAACAAAGTTCCATTATTTATCAAGGAGATGGGAGACGTGGTGTTCTGCTATGGCTTATTCAACGGTGTTTATTGATTTGGACCTGCCAAATACGTGTCGTACGCCAGTGCCTAACATTACCGTTTAATGAACGTTGGATGGTTTCTTTGCATGACCTTACCGTTTACTTGAACTTAATACCTAATATTTCCTGCTGTGTGGCCATTTAAAAGAATTGCTGTCTTCCACAACTATCGACGACGTGCTCTCATTACAAGAGCGTGTCTCTCACCATGTGAACAGATCCGAGGGCAGCCAGGTGTGATTCTCTGAGAAGGAAGGTTTAAGTACATGTGAGAACGAATATTTGTTTCGGACATACATTTCATGGCCTTCCTTATTACCTGTGCTATCAACTGTAAAAATATGGAACCTCAATTACTCCCTTCGCAGCACTGGGTATGAAAGTACAAATGAAACCTATAGACGAGACGACTGCTGTGCACACTGGACAAAAATTAGCCAATAGCAGGAAACATCGGCCTAATACCGCGTAACGTCCCCACTACGCACTGACGATTGTCTCGTTTCGGCAAGGAAGAGAGTCCACGAGTGTCCTCAGGTGTGTCAGCTGCAACCACTGGTTGATTATTAGACCCGATGGAGCTGCGATAATGCGGGAATGTTGACTGCATGTATCACTTGCTGTTTCAAATAATCACAGTTATTTTCTACGGGACTGAGATCGACTCCTTTAAAAGGCAAGTTGAGTGTTCGTGAACCAGTAACTCACATTTGCAGCCCCGTTAACTCGGCTGTTGCCATCTGGAAGACAAAAGTACATGGTTATTATAATTAAACTTTCAAACCGCTGTAGAAATAATACCACCGGTGAGAATGTCGTCAAACTGCAGCGGAATATTATCAGAGAAAAGGGGGGGGGGGGGGGGGGAACATATGGCAGAAGAAAAATAAATATTTACAAAATGTAGCAATAGATGGCGCTGTAAGCATCGTAACTTAATAGTGGTCGACTACAAATGACAAGTGAATCATACAACAATGCCTAAGGTGTACATTTGACGTTAAACAAGCTGTACTACGCAGTGGGCATGGGTGATACTGTTAGTTTCGTAAGCCCATCCGCCACGGCAAGGTCATATTACATCGGATGGTAAAAATCGGTTTTTAATTGTCCTGAGAGCAAAAACGCATAAAAAGCATCAATTTAAATCAAATCGGATTATTAATTTCCGTGTGGCTAGCGCAAAACATGTTGAATATCCTGTCTACCGATTTCTGCAACAAGTTTAAATCGAGAAACAGTGTGTTCCACAACTGATCGAACTGTGTCTAGGGTCACGTTCAGACTGTGTTGCGCAATGCGTGCCTTCAATGCAGCTAAGTTTGCAATCGGAACACCGAACACAACATCTTTGAGATATCCCCAAAGCCAGAACTCACTGGGATTAAGACCAGGTGATCAGGTTGTAGGAAAATGGCGGCTGATAATTCCCGAAATGGCGCTTCAGCAGCTACTTAAGGGGCTCCGGAAAGACTCAAAATCATGAAAAGTTCAATTTTTACTTTTTTGCGTTTTCTGAATCTGCAGACTATTACCTTTTAATAGATATACAATTTATTCAATTCCGAAGACTACAACTATTTTTAAATTTTTTTTGAAATGTGTTCTACATGGGCGTGACCCACTGTGGCGCTGTTAAACAGCTGTCAAATGGTGTTATTATTAACGTCCGTGTTCATCAGGTACATTTTAGTGATGTGAGATAAAGTATGTGTTGTGGCTAACCTGTGATGGTTCAATATATATCGCTGGTGTGATTGTCGATTGTTTCATGTTTATTTACTCTGTCGTTATCTCGAAAATATTCGAAATTAATTCTGTTTCTTGAGTCTCTGTTTTGTTGAAGTATAATAATGAGTAAAAGTAAAGTTATTAGAAATCCTCTGAAGGCTTTTAAGAAAAGGAGAAATGTTGGAAAGCCAAAGGTATGTGTTATTACTGTAAACAATAAAGACGATAACCAAGTGAGTGAACCTAACCTCTCAAGTACACCTGCCCATAGCAGTCAAAGTGGGAAAGAAAATACTTCACAGAAGAAGCTTGGTTCAATGAGTGAAAACTATGAATGTTTTATGGGCGAATCGGATGTGAATGAAATATTTGATATGTCGGTTCTCAAAGGAATTTTTTCAAACTGTGTAAGATGTATTCATTGTAGTGAAGTTGGTCTGGAACTCTCCATAATAAAGCACGTAGGACTTGCTAGTGAAATACAACTGAAATGTGATAAGTGTTCATAGATGACCACCTTTTGGAACAGTGTTGCAGTAACTGCAACTAAAGAAAATGGTAGCAAAATCTACGAACACAACAACGAGCGATGCTTGCTTTAGTCAAGGAACGCCTTCGGGCTGCAGACAGGGCTGTAAAGAGTCTAGAAATACAAGCAAGAGTAAACAGGAGGAGGAACAAGAGGAAGCTGGAGGAGGAGTTTGCAGAGGATGAAGATAATCCATCCTATGGACCTGGAATGCACTAAAAAGTTAATCCAATCTTTGTCGCTGGATTCCCAAAACTTTTATTTTCTCATACTAATTACACGTTTTCTAAGGATCTTCCAAACATATTTGTTTCAAACTTTCAGTAAATGTTACACAGTACCTTCTGCATAATTTAACACAGCCTTTTTCCAAAAAAACTGTATATTTTTGAATATATAAATAAAAAATTGCAAAAAAATGTTGTGAATTTTCATTACAATTGAAAAAAAATCATCTTCAATAACTGAACTAAAATTTTGTAAAATCCCTGTGTTAAGTTGTAGCCCATATTCCAATAAATAATCTGTAAAAAGTTCAACTTCCTACCTCAAATACTTTGTGAGGAAAGATGTAATTTATAAGCGTTATTTTAACATTGCAAGTATAGGGCGTTCCGGAGCCCCTTAACTCGATTTGCAATGATCTCATCCACACATCCGCGCTGCTGGAGAGCTGGAATGTCATGATTGCGCAAAAGATACTCATAGCGCTTACCAATGACGGTACATGTAACAGGACCAGAAGTAACTGTCTCTCCGAAAAAATATGGCCCTACGATAAATGATGCCGTAAACCCGCACCACACAATGACTTCAGGATGAAGTCGTACTGGTTGATTTGCGTGTGGATTTTCCGTTGCCCATATTCGACAGTTCTGTGTATTGACATATACTGTCAGATGAAAGTGGACTTCGTCTGTCCACAAAATCTTCCACGGCCAATCATTCGGGCAATTCCCCGTGCACTACTCCTCCCTCTACCAGGTTGCACACCAAAAGAACCCGTCTGTTTCAATTTCCGGATCATTTTCTACAGACCCACGGGAGTCTTCGGGCCAACGCCTTCAGTGTCCGGAAATTCTACAGAGCGTCGTGTGCACAGTCATCATTCTTGTAGTACACCTTTACAAGCAGAGCGCGATCCTGCGTTGAGACATTCATGGCGGACGTCGCAGACGCGAAACGAGGAAAAACCGTGTACCTGGAATGTTTATACCAAATTCAGTGGATCGTGCTCATGACAGGTGTTTTCATTTACGCGTTCTGACACATACAGCGCCATCTATTGATCAATTTTCACACTGCTTTTTTTTTCTCTTGCCATACGCTTTCCCCCTTCTCCGATAATATTCCGCTGCAATTTGACGTCATTCTAACCAGTGGTGTTACTTCTACAGCGATTTGAAGGTTTAACTATAATCACTCTGAACATTTCATACTACTTTTCAATAAGACTGACCGGCCTGCTACTATATATTGCGAGTTTTGGCGCGTAATCCACAATCTCTTCTATTATTCCATGCTAGTTATATAATTATTTTTTCATAATTTCGATAGGAGACATTATGAAGTAATTCCTGGTCCATTTTGGATGTTCCATTATTTTAATGTGTTGGGTAGAAATATCATAATAATATCTGGTAAATGGGTATTGTGGCCAACGGCCTTGCTGCAGCTGTAACACCGGTTCCCGTCAGATCACCCAAGTTAAGCGCTGCCGGGCTGGGTTAACATCCGCTCTGCCGAGCGCTGTTGGCAAGCGAGGTGCACTCAGATCTAGTGAGGCAAATCGAGGAGCTGCTTGACTGAGAAGTAGCGGCTCCGGTCTCGTAAACTGACAGCGGAGGGCGGTGTTCTGACCACATGCCCCTCCACATCCGCATCGAGTGACCTCTGTGCGCTGAAGATGACATGGCTGCCGGTCGGTTCCGTTGGACCTTTACGGGCAGGGCTTAGTTTAGTTTTTAGATGGGTATTGTAGACCTCATATACGAGGACCTCAAAACTAAACTCGAACGTTTAAGGAATACTCCGTCGGTACGTGGACGAATATGTACACATTTAATATTGAAACATGCCATATTAATGACCCACGATAATTATTATGGAATAGTAATACTGTATGTTACAGTTGTTAATAAACTCTAACTTACAAATGTTAATAAAGAAAACACAACAATTAAACACTGTACTACGGAATTCCCGAAAGAAAATGGCTCTGAGCACCAAGGGACTTAACTTCTAAGGTCATCAGTCCCCTAGAGTTTAGAACTACTTAAACCTAACTAACCTAAGGACATCACATGCATCCATGCCCGAGGCAGGATTCGAACCTGGGACCGTAGCGGTCGCGCGATTTCAGACTGTAGCGCCTAGAACCGCTCGGCCACTCTGGCCGGCGGAATTCCTGAAAGAGAAGGTGCCAACCTTGACTGTTGAAAATGAACAGTACGAAAATCGGAAAAGCAAGGAAGACCCAAAGTAGGATCACTCATCATGTATCATGGGTATATGGACCGCTTTCCGTGCTGTCTTCATTCATTTTACGGGGCATCTAAAAGCATCGTGAATATTAATATGTTAAAGTTTTACTGTTTACGGTTGTTTATAAACTTTTCATAGTTTTCCATTGTTTAAGTCAGACATATCGCAGCCAATCTGAGACACTGAGCCTCCTCTTCATTCTTCGTCTTTACGACGCAAATGTAGCTGCGGCCTGTCAGTCATTAAGTTCGCCAGACAGGTCGCACACCTACCATGGAGAATTTTCGATCCAAGACTGTTCGTACCTCAGTCTCGTTCTATCCTGTATACAGCGTGGACTTTGTAGCGTTCTTCTTAGCCTGATTCACAACTTCCTGGCTCAGTTTGCCACCTGAGGTCGCACTAGTCGACACAGAAGACAAATGTTCGCACGCTGAGTCACAAACGTGCCGGCTGTAGCCGTGCAGCCGGGTAATCGGACGTGACGCGGGGCTGCGCCCGCTGCGAGGCAAGCCGCGCCGGCGGTGTCGCGTGTCGAAGCGGAGAAATCTGTGCGTGGCGGCGGGCAGCCGTGACAAAAGCGCCGGCGATCAATAGCCGAACACTGGCAGCGGCTGTCCGCCAGCTGTAGCGGCGCAGCGCGCACCCGCTGACGTCACGACAGGTGAGCGCTCCGGCACAGTGCTGGACCTCTACTCACACCCGCTGCCTACTGTTTGTTCTCGAAATTCAGACGGAGCGGAAGCCATAGCTTTGTTGCAGACTACGAAGCCGCCGGCCACACTTGTGATTCAGTAGTAAAACAGTTCATGTCAATAATAACCCCTCTTCCTGTAGATCTACAGTCACACTTGTGATTCGGTAGTAAAACAGTTCCAGTCAATAATAACCCCTCTTCCTATAGATCCACAGTCACACCTGTGATTCGGTAGTAAAACAGTTCCAGTCAATAATAACCCCTCTTCCTATAGATCTACAGTCACACCTGTGATTCGGTAGTAAAACAGTTCCAGTCAATAATTGCCCCTCTTCCTACAGATCTACAGTCACACCTGTGATTCAGTAGTAAAACAGTTCCTGTCAATAATAACCCCTCTTCCTATAGATCTACAGTCACACCTGTGATTCGGTAGTAAAACAGTTCCAGTCAATAATAACCCCTCTTCCTATAGATCTACAGTCACACTTGTGATTCGGTAGTAAAACAGTTCCAGTCAATAATAACCCCTCTTCCTATAGATCCACAGTCACACCTGTGATTCGGTAGTAAAACAGTTCCAGTCAATAATAACCCCTCTTCCTATAGATCTACAGTCACACCTGTGATTCGGTAGTAAAACAGTTCCAGTCAATAATTGCCCCTCTTCCTATAGATCTACAGTCACACCTGTGATTCAGTAGTAAAACAGTTCCTGTCAATAATAACCCCTCTTCCTATAGATCTACGGTCATCAGCAAAACATTATATACACCTGCTTAACCATCGCAATACCAAGGAAGAGGGGGCAGGGTACTTCTGCTCACCTTTTAATAATACTGTTATCTAGTCAGGTACTTTATCTTTCAAAAATTCGAAAAAAAATGTTTGTTCGTTTTAAAGATATCTTCTATCAGATTCAATAGATCTAAGGTTTTCAGCCGAACGTAAAACAAAATTTAAATTTTAGTAACCTACTACATGTCACTATTCGCAATGAATCACATGTTCAGTATTTCCAGGTTCGGTACTCTATTTAAACATCATTATTTTTTTCAAATGTATGTTGTGAGAAAAGGAAAAAACAGTTAACGACATTTGTATTTTTTATTTTTTTGCTGTGGACATAAAGTACTTCCTCTAACCCTTACACCATCGCCACCCTCACTATCCTAGGTAGAGAAGTAGCTGGAAGGTGTAACAAACTGTTGCAAATACAGCAAACAAACAGTTATAGGCGTGCGTAATCAGATAAAAAATGGTTCGAATGGCTCTGAGCACTATGGGACTTAACACCTGAAGTCATCAGTCCCCTAGAACTCAGAACTACTTAAACCTAACTAGCCTAAGGACATCACACACATCCATGCACGAGGCAGGATTCGAACCTGCGACCGTAGCGGTCACGCGGTTCCAGGTTGAAGCGCCTAGAACCGCTCGGCCATCCCGGCCGGCGCATTCAGTTACGGAGATACTGTGTACAAACAGACAAAATACGCCGCTGTGGCCGGCAACGCTTATATAAGACAACAAGTGTCTGGCGCAGTTGTTAGACCGGTTGCTGCTGCTACAATGGCAATTTACCAAGATTACTTGAGTTTGAACGTGGTGTTATAGCTGGCGCACGAACGACACGACACTGCATCTTCGAGGTGGCGATGAAACGGGCATTTTCCCGTGCGGCCACCACACGCGTGTACCGTGAATATCAAGAATCTAGTAAAACTTCAGATCTCCGAATCGCTGCGTCCGGAAAAACATCCTACAAGAACAGGACCAAAGATAACTGAAGAGAACCGTTCAGCGTGACAGAAGTGCAATTGCTGCAGATATCATGCTGGGCCATGAACAAGTATCAGCGTGCGAAGCATTCAACGGAGCTTCATCAATATGCGCTTTCAGAGTCGAAGGCCAACTCGCGAACCCTTGATGACTGCACGACACAAAGCTTTACGCCTCGCCTAGGCCCGTCAGCACCCACATTGGACGTTGATGACTCGAAACATATTGCTGGCCGGACGAATTTCGTTTGAAATTGTATCGAGTGGATGGACGTGTACGGGTATGGAGATAATCTCATGAATCCATGACCCTGCATGTCAGTAGGGTATTTTTCAAGTTGTGTGAGGCTCTGCGATGGTGTGCGGCTTGTGCAGTTGGAGTGATATGGGACCCCTGATACGTCTAGATACGACTCTGACAGGTGACACGTACCTAAGTATCCATTCTCATCACCTGGATCCACTCACGTCCATCAAGCAATCCGACGGCCTTGGGGTATTCCAGCAGGACAATACGACACCTCACACGTCCAGAATTGCTACAGAGTGGCGCCAGGAAAACTCTTCGAGTTTAAACACTTCCGTTGGCCACCAAACTCCAAAGACATCAACATTGTTGTGCATATCTGTGATGCCTTGCAGCCTGCTGTTCAGAAGAGATTTTCACCCCCTCGTATAGACAGCCCTGTGGGATTCATGGTGTCAATTCCCTCCATCACTGCTTCAGACTTTATTCGAGTCCATGCCATGTCGTGTTGCGGCACTTCTGTGTACCTGTTCGACTGGATGTTCAGTGTAAAACGTCTTCTATTTTCACTGCTGTTTTCATTTCGCGACCAATCGTACCAATCTTCCGAATAGCCTTCGTATTAATCTGTAACACCGCGGAAGCCACATAATGAGTGACAGCAGGCGCTCCAAGAACACACTGCTTTGCAGCTTCTTCATCAGCCAAAGACCTACTGCCTCGCCCTTTCTGCTCAGTGGGCTGCTAAAAGTCAAACGTCGAATGTGTGCTCTGCCGCAACGTCGCACAATTTCAGCCACGACGTCTGAGAGGATCTGCAAAAACGATGCTGCTGTTCGGTTCAAAATAACTATGAAATAGGTATTTTCTTGATCAAATTTCTTTGAAGGTCTATGCAGATATACTATTTGCTTACAAAGGTGAGCAACGGCCTTGCCGCCGTGGTAACACCAGTTCTCGTCAGGTCACCAAAGTTAAGCGCTGTTGGGTGACCATCCGGGTCTACCGAGTGCTGTTGGCGAGTGGGCTGCACTCAGCCCTTGTGAGCCACATGAGGAGCTACACTCACTGAGAAGTAGCAACACTGGTCACGAAAAATAACGACTGCTGGGAGAGGGGTTGCTGGCCACATACACCCATCCGTATCCGCACCCAGTAACGTCTATTGCCTGAGGATGGCGCGGCGGCCGGTCGGTATCGTTGTACCTACCGAGGCCTGTTCGAAGTTACAAAGGTGAACACTGTACAGGAAAAATTAATTTAAGCAATTAGCTTAGAATCCTTTTGCTTTTAAACGTAATTTAATACCTTTTCCCTGTGATGACAAGAGTTAGAAGACAGCCTAATTAGTTTCCTAAGCACTGGACTAATTTCATGCTTTTTTCTGATTATATAATTCGAATAGTTGCCAGATATTAATTTTGGGAAAATACTGCCGTGCGTCATAAAACGAATGCTTTTCTTTAATGTTCCAAATTCCGTGGCAGAAACATGCACTGGCCCAAATGCCATCAATGTTTTGACGTCAGGGCGCTCTTCCCGCACTTTGACACAAAAAATACGTTAGTATGACTTAGTTAATACCCTTCGTAATAGCAAAAGAACAGATACATTCATGCTTACACCGGGCACTACTATTATTACTGCAAAAATGATATCCATTCTTACATAACCTCATACCCACTTACCAGAATGTGAGAGAATAAGTCATCATGTTTTCGGATTATTCCGTCAGCGATTATTTTCATAAAGTATTTATTCAGCAGAAGAAGAAATTATTTCGTTGAACTCGCATACAGTAGCTTCAGACATTATCCCACAACTGTCAGTGAAAAGGTAATGCTACGTACTTTTGCTAAGGAGACCACTCGCGCAGGAGAAATTAGTCACGGTGCAAACGAATGACACGACTGACATGAAAGGAGAAAGCTTACACTTTGATGCAGCCTTTGTTACCAGTTCGTTATTGCTAAGACAATTGCCGATGTTCAAGGGATTTCAGAAACGCTGTCATTCGCCAGAGCTTAAATCACTGCTGATTCAAGAAACATTTGCATCACCTCGGTCTTACGCCATTACGTGGTGAAAAGTAGTACGCCAACCGCACCCTCTTCGGTTTCTTCAGTTTCTTTTGTTTCAGAGTTGTACAGCAACGACAACTTCTCAGACTGAACTAATCTCTGCTAGCGTCAATCATTTTCTTACTATCGGAGAAGATCTTCAGGAAATGTTCAAATGTGGGTGAAATCTTACGGGACTTAACTGCTAAGGTCATCAGTCCCCTAGCTTACACACTACTTAACCTAAATTATCCTAAGGACAAACACACACACCCATGATCGACGGAGGACTCGAACCTCCGCCAGGACCAGCCGCACAGTCCATGACTGCAGTGCCTAAGACCGCTCGGCTAATCCCGCGCGGTGGAGAGGATCTGTAAGGTTTGTAACGAACTAGGAAGTGTACCTTTAATAAGTAAAATTAGTAAAAAACTGGAAACTTAAAGTGATTGTTTTGTGTTAGTAGTTATCAGTTGTTAGCTCTGACTTATGAGACCTTGTCAAATGCCAATATGAAACTAGAAGATTGTCAGCGTGCGCCTCGCTAAACTTTTCCGAGATCCGAAGATGTTACAAGGAATCTTTTATAAGATTAAACTGAGAATGATACTAGCGTATATTTTGCTATCCTATGGTCGAATCCTCTGGATTCGTTGAGGTAACAACTGAGATGAAATCAGTGGTATATGGTTTGTGACTAACTGGCCTCTTCTCATATGTCAAACCGAGTCTGGAAGAACGATTTCACGAGAGTCGATTTTTAAGTATTGTTCGACAGTATGAGATCCAGAAACAGTCGATAGCTGCAGTTGGAGAGCGCTGTAAGCGTACACAAACACCATTGTAAACCACGTCGGTGAGTTCCGAGATGGGAAAGACGCCCTCTGTGAGAGCGGTTGTACTCTCTAGATTCCAGAGCCCACGCTTCGAAATGTGTCGAGGAAAAACATGTCTTTCTCCAAAACACATTACAAGTAATGGGGGAGCGTTAAAATTACTGATATACCGGGTCATACTGAAACGGAACCGACGTTTATTCTTTCGGCGTACAGATCGCGAATGTACGATCTGCAAATTATTAAAAACTGCACTAAAAGGATGAGACGTGTTACACCATGAAGCACCAGTCAGATATGTATTAAACTTTGTGGAGATGTGCATCACATAACTAGTATATCTGATTTAACTTCCTTTGAGTTCGAAACTGTTATTAATCGTCAACATATGTATGAGGTATGACCCCACAGGCACGAATACACTCTTGTATTCGTTATGTCGTAGAAACAAAAGATCCACCGAATGTATTCTACAGATATTTCATGCCATGACTGAAGCACTTTGCTAGTTGGAAGATAATATGAAATAACATATTTTCCCATCGTATCGTATACATGGTCTATGGGCTACAAATCAGAGCATCAGACAGGCCAATCAGGGATGCACACTTGCCTCATGGTGCTTTTGGTGTGCCTGCAGATTGAGGTCTTGCATTATCCTACTGAAATATAGCTTGTGGTATAATGGTCATGAAAGGTACGATAACACATACAGGGAACTATTCAGCCTCCCTTCAATAATTACCAAATCACTCGTAATGTCATATGTAATAGCTCTCTCAAACCGTGATTCTTGAAGAAAGGCAAGGGTCACCAGAATCACAGCTTCTTCTGTTCCTCATGTCACACGGTAATAGTAGTGAGTCTCATCCCTGAACACCATGGAATACCATTCAGTCTCCCAGTTGGCCTTGGCTCCGCACAGTGCGAGTCTCTGTTGTCTGTGGTACGGTGTCAGCGATAAACGCCGAATGACAACCCGAGCAGCTTCCATTTACCTGTACCCGACGGCTGGTAGTAAGACTCTCCGGGCTTCGGCCGTTATTATCCGTCTATCCGTAAGAGCCAGTGGAACATTCCTCCACTCTTCTTGTGGTGTTCTTCCGCAAGAACACGTGTCTACTCCGTTTGCCACACTAATGTGCTGCTTCGATTTCGTCACTATCCGTTCTGTGGTCATCATGTTGGAAAAAAATTGTACACCCTTTTGGAGGTTCCCGATTCACTCAAGATTTATTGTTGCAAAGGTACACATGAAGTACACGAAATGTTTAAACTTATAGCTCAATACCACAAGCGGTTCTGAAGCACCAGGTATCGACCCACGCTGAAACACACACGCTAGTACGTAGTGTAGCCTCCAGGTGCAGCAATGCACGCGCTGCCTCTGGTACCCAGTCGATCGTACAGATGTACTGAGATACGTTACTGTACGCCATTCCGACATGTTGAAGTAGTTCTGTGAGATTTTGCAAAAACAGACATAATGTCTGATAGGATAGCAGCAGTCAGTGATTTTACAATGTTGCTTATAATCCGTCTTCATTGCAAAATTTTTATTCATATGACCGGTTTCGGTTCATTCAGAACCATCTTCAGATCTTTAATGATAATGATACTAATTTTTATTCATATGACCGGTTTCGGTTCATTCGTGAAATAGTAAATTGGAAGCATTATCGTTACAGATCTGAAGATGGTTCTGGATGAACCAAAACCGGTCATATGAATAAAAATTTTGCAATCAAGACGGATTATAAGTAACAGTTCTGTGAGAGTTGTTGGCCGACGAGTCGCAAGAGTCACTTCTCGTCCCATCGTATCCCACACGCGCTCCACTGGAGACAAATCTGCAGATCGTGCTGGCCAGTGAAGTCGCTGCACGTCCTACAGAGCGCGTTCAGTTTCACGGGCAATACGTAGGCGAGCATTATCCTATTGAAGTAACACATCACCTTACTGTTGAAAGAACGGCAAAGGAACGGGTCTCACAACATGCTGCACGTGCCGAGCGCTGGTTTGCGCCCTCTTCAGGAACACCAAAGGTGATCGAGAGTTGTAGCTAATCGCGTAGCACTCCATAATGACTGGGATTAGGAGTGTGTGTGTGGCGAATGCACTCTACGAGACAGCACTCACAAGGTCTACGTCGTACTCGCAAGAGACCATCACTTGCGTGGAGGTGGAATCAGTTTCATCTCTGAAAACTGTGGCACGCCATTCCATCTCCCAAGTGATGCTCTGACATCAGAAGTCGAGCCGTGCACATCGATGCTGCGACTTGAGTGGAAGACGGGCTGGAGGTGTGTGCGTGCCCGTAGTCCCACTGATAATAACCTTCTTCCAACGGCTCGTGTTGACACGCCTGGGATCACTGGCCCTCTTATCTTAGCTATACGACCTGCCACTGCTGCCCTTACAGTATGACGATCATAGAGGGCGTCTGTCCTGCATGGACGTCCAGAACCTGGTCTATGGGTGTGAGAATTTTCATGTGACCACTGATACCTAAGAAATTTTGGTATTATGTCAAAGCGGTAGGTGGATCAAAACAAAATGTCCAGATACTCTGTGAACAAAATGGTACTAAAACAGATGATGACAGACTAAAGGTCGAAATACTAAATGTCTTTTTCCAAAGCTGTTTCACAGAGGAAGACTGCACTGTAGTTCCTTCTCTTGATTGTCGCACAGATGACAAAATGGTAGATATCGAAATAGACGACAGAGGGATAGAGAAACAATTAAAATCGTTCAAAAGAGGAAAGGCCGCTGGACCGGATGGGATACCAGTTCGATTTTACACACAGTACGCGAAGGAACTTGCCCCCCTTCTTGCAGCGGTGTACCGTAGGTCTCTAGAACAGCGTAGAGTTCCAAAGGATTGGAAAAGGGCACAGGTCATCCCCGTTTTCAAGAAGGGACATCGAACATATGTGCATAACTATGGACCTATATCTCTAACGTCGATCAGTTGTAGAATTATGGAACACATATTATGTTCGAGTACAATGACTTTTCTGGGGCTAGAAGTCGACTCTGTAGGAATCAGCATGGGTTTTTGGAAAAAACGAT
Source organism: Schistocerca serialis cubense (assembly GCF_023864345.2). NCBI lineage: Eukaryota > Metazoa > Arthropoda > Insecta > Orthoptera > Acrididae > Schistocerca > Schistocerca serialis. The sequence continues at coordinate 119,047,063 of NC_064643.1, read as the reverse complement.
CGTGTGAAACCCAACTTGCACTATTCATCCACGAGACTCAGAGGGCTACAGACACGGGTTCCCAGGTAGATGCCGTGTTTCCTGACTTCCGCAAGGCATTCGATACAGTTCCCCACAGTCGTTTAATGGACAAAGTAAGAGCATATGGACTATCAGACCAATTGTGTGATTGGATTCAAGAGTTCCTAGATAACAGAATGCAGCATGTCATTCTCAATGGAGAGAAGTCTTCCGAAGTAAGAGTGATCTCAGGTGTGCGGCAGGGGAATGTCGTAGGACCGTTGCTATTCACAATATACATAAATGACCTTGTGGATGACATCGGAAGTTCACTGCGACTTTTTGCGGATGATGCTGTCGTACATCGAGAGGTTGTAACAATGGAAAATTGTACTGAAATGCAGGAGGATCTGCAGCGAATTGGCGCATGGTGCAGGGAATGGCAATTGAATCTCAATGTAGACAAGTGTAATGTGCTGCAAATACATAGAAAGTAAGATCCCTTATCATTTAGCTACAATATAGCAGGTCAGCAACTGGAAGCAATTAATTCCATAAATTATCTGGGAGTATGCATAAGGAGTGATTTAAAATGGAATGATCATATAAAGTTGATCGTCGATAAAGCTGATGCCAGACTGAGATTCATTGGAAGAATCCTAAGGAAATGCAATCCGAAAACACAGGAAGTAAGTTACAGCACGCTTGTTCGCCCACTGCTTGAATACTGCTCAGCAGTGTGGGATCCGTACCAGATAGGGTTGATAGAAGAGACAGGGAAGATCCAACTGAGAGCAGCGCCTTTCGTTACAGGATCATTTAGTAATCGCGAAAGCGTTATGGAGATGATAGATAAACTCCAGTGGAAGACTCTGCAGGAGAGACGCTCAGTAGCGCGGTACGGGCTTTTGTTGAAGTTTCGAGAAGATACCTTCACCGAGGAGTTAAGCAGTATATTGCTCCCTCCTACGTATATGTCGCGAAGAGACCATGAGGATAAAATCAGAGAGATTAGAGCCCACACAGAGGTATACCGACAATCCTTCTTTCCACGAACAATACGAGACTTGAATAGAAGGGAGAACCGGTAGAGGTACTCAAGGTACCCTCCGCCACACACCGTCAGGTGGCTTGCGGAGTATGGATGTAAATGTAGATGTAGATGCAGATTGTTACACAATTGACGCAGGACGTTCTACTTGTGTGCCAGTTCCCCAAAAATCACTATCCCGCCACTCGGAAGGCACTGTGTGACCGCTTTCAAACTCTCTCACGACTGTAGGAAGCACGAGTGCGTCTCCTTGGCATGATTGTCTGCTTGATTCAGACGTTCGCAGCACACGAAGCCTTCTGGCTGTGAGCATTCCCTATTGATGGATAGACACAGATGCCGCTCTGGTAGCCATGCCACTACGCTGTCTTTTGACGGACGGCGCTGAAGCCACTCTCAGTACACGTGCTATGCCCCAGGTGGAATATGCTGTCATCAGATCAAAATCGACGTCGTCTTGCCGGATGCACTATTTTTTCTCTCTCTCTTTGGGCAGTGTATTACGCGACAAAGCGAACCGTAGACAGGTCCGTGGGAAGAATTATCTTCGTCACGTAACTAAATTCAGCGAAGTTTCAGTTCAAAGCGGTTCTCCTTCTTACCTCGGAATGCAACCACTGAACGACATTGCGAGAAATGCCATCGCGGACAGGCGAGACGGCTTGCTGTCAACGTCAGCAAATTTACTGACGACGAGAAGCAGAAAGGAGCGACATTGCTGAAGGAAAAGGAGACAGAACATGTAAGCACAATTTTTAAGCTGATGGTGTCCAAATTTCTGAAGGATGGACACCTATGCCGGAGAAGAAGAGGAGGCAATATGCACATAATAAACATCCCAGTGACGGTAAGGGTCAATGTGTTTAATAACACATTTTCTCCATCACTTATCTCTAAGGCAAATACTTCGGCTCTTGCTTTCGGCTCTGGCTCTGACAGTCCAGCCGTATAAGAGAACAGCGAACACCAATGATCCCGCCAAGTGCATCTTCGTTGTTTTGCATATTGCCCATTGCGGGTCGGCCTAGAAAGATTCGTCGTTTTATTTCTTGATCACTGTTTCCTGTGCTATTGATGAGAGATGCTTAATATACTGAATCACTGATTAGCATCAGATCTTTTAAGCAACCTGTAAACTGGGAACGATATAAACTCTGTCGATTGATAAGCATTAGTTTGGTCTTTTTCATGCTTATGTCTAGAGCAAAACTTAAACTAATGGTCCCCACTTCGAAGAACAGATCACTAAGTCCTGCAATGGGGATAGCATCATCATCAAAGTATAGAGTGTTGATTTTCCTGCTGTCTATTGAAATAACATCATTCAAGCCATCCAATACGCCACTAAGGACATATTCTGTCCAGATGTTATAGAGCTAAACGAACAGTATACAACAATGTCTGACTCCAATTGTTGTTGTTGTTGTGGTCTTCAGTCCTGAGACTGGTTTGATGCAGCTCTCCATGCTACTCTATCCTGTGCAAGCTTGTTCATCTCCCAGTACCTACTGCAACCTACATCCTTCTGAATCTGCTTAGTGTATTCATCTCTTGGTCTCCCTCTACGATTTTTACCCTCCACGCTGCCCTCAAATACTAAATTGGTGATCCCTTGATGCCTCAGAACATGTCCTACCAACCGATCCCTTCTTCTAGTCAAGTTGTGCCACAAACTTCTCTTCTCACCAATCCTATTCAATACTTCCTCATTAGTTATCTGATCTACCCATCTAATCTTCAGCATTCTTCTGTAGCACCACATTTCGAAAGCTTCTATTCTCTTCTTGTCGAAACTATTTATCGTTCATGTTTCACTTCCATACATGGCTACACTCCATACGAATACTTTCAGAAATGACTTCCTGACACTTAAATCAATACTGGATGTTAACAAATTTCTCTTCTTCAGAAACGCTTTCCTTGCCATTGCCAGCCTACATTTTATATCCTCTCTACTTCGACCATCATCAGTTATTTTGCTCCCCAAATAGCAAAACTCCTTTACTACTTTAAGTGCCTCATTTCCTAATCTAATTCCCTCAACTCCAATTGACACGTCTAAAAACTGCAGGTATTCGCCATCCACGATTATGATTGCAGCATGGCTGTTATAAAGACCTTTTAGTAGTGGTACTAGGTCGTTTGGAATCTTGGAATCATTGAGCACATGCCACAACTTTCATACATCACACAAACCATTTTATAATCTAGAAAACAAATGAAGGCAGGGATATACTCTGAGTTGATAACAGTCATGGGATATTTCCTAATATCTTCTTGGATCTCCTTTTGCCAGCGCAGTGCAGCAACTAGAGGTGGCATGGGCGCAACAAGTCTTTGGAAGTCTCCTGCAGAAATATTGAGCCACGCTGCCTCTATGGTCTTCCGCAACAGCAAAAGTGTAGCCGGTACAGGATTTTGTGCACGAACTGATCTCTCGATTATGTTCCATGTGTTCTATGGGATTCTTGTGGGGCGATCTGGGTAGCCAAATCATTCCCTCGAATTGTCCAGAATGCTCTGACATGGCGCATCGTCATCCACAAAAAGTTCATCGTCGTTTGGAACCATGCAGTCTGTGAATGGATGCATATCGTCTCCAAGTAGCGGAACACAATCATTTCCAGTCAATGATCGGTTCAGTTGGAACAGAGGGCTCAGTTCTTTTCCTGTGCACACAACCCAAACTATTATGGAGCCACCACTAGCTAGCACAGTGCCTAGTTGACAACTTGGGTCCATAGATTCGTGGAGTCTGCGCAGCACTCGAACAATACCATCAGCGCTTACCAACTGCAATCGGGATTCTTCTGAACAGGTCATCTTTTTCCAGACGTCTGTCATCTAACCGATATGGTCACGAACCCAGAAGAGTCGCTGCAGAAGATGTCGTGCTGTTAGCAAAGGCACTCGTAGTTCTCGTCTGCTGCCAAATTTCGCCACACTGTCCTGAAAATGCGTTCCTCGTACGCCCCATATTGATTTCTGCGATTATTTCATGCAGTGTCATTTGTCTGTTAGCACTGAGAACTGTACGCAAACGCCGCTGCCCTCGGTCGTTAAGTGAAGGCCGACGGCCACTGCGGTGTCAGTAGTATGAGATAATTCCTGAAATTTGGTATTCTCGCCACACTTTTGACACTTTGGATATAGGAATATCGCGTTTCCTAACGATTTCTGGAGTGAAAAGTCCCACTCCCCCATCTCCATGTATCATCCTGCGTTCAAAGTCTGTCAATTGCCGTCGTGCGGTAATAATCACGTCGCAAACCCTTCCAGTGAACCACCCGGGCACAAATGACAGCCCCGCCAGTGCAGTGCCCTTCTATGCCTTGTGTACGCGATACTACCGCCCTCTCTATGTGTCCATATCGCTGTCACATGACTGTCACCTCAGTGTATAACATACATTTTTTCAATTATCTGTATCAAATAGATGATTGCTTCTCACGTACCTTTACCTGTCTATGTTCCACTGGGTTCGCTCTAAAGGGTGTCCTGATAAATAAATCATCATGTGTGAGCAAGATCAAATAATTATGAAAAAAAATTCTTTCTAATTTACGAAAGACGAAGCACAGTATTGCAAGTGAACCAGTGGTTTATTCTAACACATTACACCGTGAACCAATATTGTCGAGGAATGCTGTCAAGACGTCTTGCCACGGTCCGGGCGGCTGCCCCCGTAGGAGTTTCAAGTCCTCCCTCGGGCATGGGTGTGTGTCTGTTGTTCTTAGCGTAAGTTAGTTTAAGCTAGGTTAAGTAGTGTGTAGGTTTAGGGACCGATTACGTCAGCAGTGTGGTCCCTTAACCCTTTCAGATCTAAATTTCTTCTGGAGGAAGGAAAACTTTTCTTTATTCTGTAATGCTCTTAGGTGATTTTTTAATGATTTTAGATGCATAATTTAATGTACCCATTTTCAATACATATTTTCAACATTTGACTTTTTTATGGATGAAAATAAATAATTTTGAAATATTCACTGTTGTAACAAATAAACTGACAATTCAATAATTACCATGCAAAATAACAAAAATAATATTCAACTGAACAATGGAGTATAGCTAACTAAAAAATTCCTTGAATTCTGGCGGTCACAAGCTGCTGCGCACTGGTAGTTTCACTTGTTTAAATTGTTATTGTGATGCCCAACAGGTGCGTGCAGTTGTGCGCGATAAAAAGATTGGACATTCACAAATGTGTACATGAGATTTCCATTGAGGAAAAATATTTTTGTGGCAGCTAATGCACACTAAATATTAATGTACACAGTTTTAGCCAGAGGGTCTGAAGGGGTTAAGAATTCGCACACATTTGAACATTTTTAAATGCAGCCAAATCAAAGTGCCAGTAAGTGTTTAGTTGCAGCCCATTAGCTTATAGACGTGTAGCATATGATTAGTATCTGCTCTCCCTGCTTATGGGGAGTAAACATGGCGGTTGTGACGCTCTGACCGTTCGTTTTGCCGGGTAATATACGTGTGCTGATGCTTTTCTTTGTTTATCTGTCACGGAGTAATTAATCTATTTAATGAAGGAGCGTGCGTTGACACGGCAGTGGACCTTCTTTCGTCCACGCAGAAGGTAGAGTGAGTATTAGAACAGACGGCGGCAGTAGCTGTTGTTCGCCAGCTATCTGCTGCAGAGGCAGCGCACCTGCCCCCGCCTGGCACAGATCGCGGCCCTGGAGCCGGACGCTGCTGTGCGCCGCCGCGGTCGCCGCCAATGGCCGTCCTGCCCCCACCCACGCCCTTTCCCCGCCCCCGCAGCGCTCGGCCTCCAGGGCGGCGCCCTTCGCCCTTCGCCCTGTGAACTCCCCGCCGCCAAGCGGAACCCTGACCTACATATCTCCCCGTACCGCCGCTACCCGTCACGCGTGTTCCACTTTTGTTTCTCCGATGTATTGATTTTATCTGCCATACGCCCTATTCATATTGATATCAACACGCCTTGCGTGGGTGACTACATGGTCGAGCGTATGATACTGAAATCCGCCTTTTTACATCCTCTGTCCCATATACGAAGACTACTTGCTGGATTCGGTGTCTTGTAGACATTCATAAAGATTTTGATTCAGTACGAAACCCAGAAATTACATCGTATGTGTTCTGCAATCATGTGTGAAAACGGACAAAATTTCTTGGTAGGCATGAGACAATCTGTCATCCTGAGTGAAGAGTCCTCTTCACACACAGAAGTAGACCCCATTAAAATGCGACAGCGGCATAGGGAACTCTTTTTTGTTACCTTTTGCTGTACACAGTGTGACGTAACTTTTCCTTACTGGTAGAATAAAAACTGGGAAAAATCTCTGGACGTTACGTAACGTATGCAATACATTTAAGATGATTTGCCTCGGGAAAAGTACATTACAAGTGCGATGGTACGACGCAGTTAACAATGTAACATACGTCAAGTAAAAGTTGAATTATTGTATTTAACCTCGCTGAATTACTTTTCACCATACTATTGCCATTACGTGATGTATTAAACCGTACGGCTAATGCACATCTTCATTGTTTGAAAACATTGTTCGATTGTGAGGATACTGTGTTAACTTCAACGTAAGAAAATCTGGTGACAAGTATTAGTTCGGAGTTCCAGAAAAGATGTGCAGATTGGACTTTGCATGTAGGCAATATTTAAACGGCGCGGCACGATGTAGCATTCGGTTGTTTTCCTCTCATACAATGAATGGAAAATCCTAATACGTACTCGTCTGAAACATAAAGAAACTGAAGTAAATTAATGTGGCCAACTAAAAGATTCTACAAATGATTTGTAAACACATTCTAAGTAACAAATATTGTTCAATAATAATTACAAATTACACAGAGCAATTACACGTATCTCTATTCGCTAAGGCAACACAATAAAGAAGTTCAAAACAGGAAGACCACAGTTATTTACTTTTCATTTAAAAAGTGAATAATATTTAGATATAGTCGTTGCTCTTTTTCGCTAGGAGTTAAATTTACTCTTCTCTGAATAACATAAAAGTGAACTTTGCACTTTACAAAAAAGCGTGAAAAATGACGTTCACCTTATAAGATATGCTTCAATGGTATACAGTCAGAACACTATCTGAAATTTAAAATAATTTTATGAAGACATACACACTACATATTCGACCCCCTTGAGTATTTATTTATTTCTCAAGTAAAGACCTGCTTCCTGCTCTTATATAGCAGCTGCTACAGTGTGTAATTTTACATATAAAACACATAAACTCAGTTTTATTACTAGTACATTTTTGAGAATTTTACCAAAGGATAAAATAACAAATAAAAATATACAAAAAAGTACAGATGTACGTATACAATTTTGTTTAAACTTGTTGCTAACTTAGATAATGATAGCCGTGTGTTAGCACGCCACTTTCGGGATTCAGAGAGGCCCACCGATTCCATATTGACTCCTCCCCGGCGGATTAACGAAGATGGTCGGCGCGGTAGCCAGCCTGGATGTGATTTCTAGGCAACTTTCCGCATCTATCTCAAGTGAATACCGGGCAGGCACCCACGTCCAGCCTAAATTAAACGACTGACAAACATTTCTAAAACGTTCTCACTCTTTCATATGGGATGAACTACACGCAAACAGATGGGATATACAAATTCCGCGCCAAGGGGAAAGGGGTGGTAAATGGAAGGGCATTTGGCCACTTCTACCACTGACGTTACCAAATCAAGATTAACACGACGATCCCGTCCAGAAACGAGATGATGCCAGGAAAAAAAAGAAGAAGAAGATACAGAGTACAAGTTTCTTGAAAGCAGAGATGATATTATAATACTCCGTAGCAACTGGAAACAAACGTAAAGCTACATTGAGACGACGGAAGTCATGTAACAACGATATCCACATATACAGATGGCTGTAGCATCGTGTACACAATTTATAAGGGAACAGTGCATTGGCGGAGCTGTCAATTTGTGCTCAGGTGATTCGTGTGAAGAGGTTTAGGTATTTATTATGTCCGCACGACGGCAATTAACAGACTTTGATAGCAGTATGGTAGCTGGAGCTAGAGTTATGGGACATTTAGTTTCGGAAGTCATTAGGGAATTCAGTATTTCGAGAACCACAGTGTCAAGAGTGTGCCGAGAATACCACGTTTCAGTCATTACCTCTCACCGCGGACAACACAGTGGCTGACGGACTACACTAAACCACACAGCCTCGAAGATTGCGTAGAGTTGTCAGTGATAACAGACAAGAAACGCTGGGTGAAATAACCGCAGAAATCAATATGGGATCTTCGACGAACGTATCCATTAGGACAGTGCTGTGAAATTTGGTGTTAATGGGCTACGCCAGGAGACGACTGACTCGAGTGGCTTTGCTAACAGCTCGACACCGCCTGCAGCGTCTCTCCTGGACTCGTGACCACGTCGATCCGACCCTAGACGACTGGGAAAGATTGCAGTTGGCGAGAGCTACTGGTAGGATCCAAGTGCGGCCCAGATCCCACGAAGCCATGGACTCAGCTTGTCAAGAAGGCACTGTGCAAGCTGGTGACGGCTCCATAATGGTTTGCGCTCTCTTTTCATGGAATGCGATGGGTCCTCTGGTTCTCTGTCTATTTGGAGACAATTTGCAGCCATTTATTAACCTCATGTCGCCAAACAACTAAGGAATTTTCGTGGATGACAATGTGTCATGTTAACGGGCCACAGTCGTTCACAATTGGTTTGAAGAAGATACCGAACAGTTGAGCGAGTGGTTTGTCCACTCAGATCGCCCGACATGAATGCCAACGAACATTTGTAGGACATAATCGAGAGATTAGTTCGATCGAAAAATTCTGCACCTACAACACCTTTGCAATTATGGACGGCTATAGAGGCACCGCGGGTCAGTATTTCTGCGGGGTAGTTCCAAAGATTTATTGAGTCCATGCCACGTTGAGTTGCTACACTGCTCTGGGAGAAAAGAGGTCCGACACCATATTAGGAGGCATCCTATGGAGTTTATCATCTCAGTGTAGTTCAGTATTGATATGCTTGGGAATGAATGGGGAATCTGAATGAAGGTGACTCTGCAGGTTTACGTAATGGAAGCTCTTCCTTCCCACCACTGTTGGAAAAAGTCTACTCGGTCAACGAAAATCTTCTCAGGGAAAAAAGTTGTAAATTATAAAACTGGCGATTTTATAACGTCGTAATTCTTCCACATTTCTTGATGCCTTACATCCTTTGGCTTTAAGTGCAGAGATGTTATCGAATACATTAAAGTCAAGGTTAAATAGTTGTCTTTTGTGCGTTGTGTTAATGTCATGCATAAATGCCTAAGTACTTTGTACTGAAGAGTGATCCTGGAGCCATTCTGTAGCAATTCTGGACGTGTGGGGTGTCGCGTTGTCATGCTGGAATTGCCCAAGTCTGTCGGAATGCACAATGGACATGAATGAATGCAAGTGATCAGATAGGATGCGTCACCTGTGAGAGTCGTATCTAGACGAATCAGGGGCACCTTATCACTCCAACTGCGCACGCCCCACACCATTACAGAACCTCCAGTAGCTTGACTGCTGCCATGCAGAGTCCATGGATTCATGAGGTTGGCTCCATACCCGTACACGTCCATCCGCTCGATACAATTTGAAACGAGACTCCTCCGACCAGGCAACATGTTTCCAGTCATAAACAGCCCAGTGTCGGTGGTTGATGGGCCCAGGCGAGGCGTAAATTTCTGTGTTGTGCAGTCGTCAAGGGTACACGAGTGGGCCTTCGGTTCCGGAAGCCCATATCGATGATGTTGATGGTCCAGCGTTGAAATCTGCAGCAAATTGCGGAAGGGTTGCACTTCTGTCACGTTGAACGATCCTCTGCAGCTATCGTTGGCCCCGTTCTTGCAGGATCTCTTACCGGTGTCGGTGATTTGATGTTTGATCGGATTCCTGATATTCACGGAGCACTCGTGAAACTGTCGTACGAGAAAATCCCCACTTCATCGCTACCTCGGAGATCCTATGTCCGATCACTCGTGCGCCGACTATAACACCATTTTCAGACACACTTAAATCTTGATAACCTGTCTATTTAACAACTGCGCCTGACACTTGTTATCTTACAAAGCCGTTGCCAAGCGCAGTGCCGTTTTCTGCCTGCTTACACACCTCAGTATTTGAATACGCATGCCTATATCAGTTTCTGTGACGCGTGAGTGTATGTGCGTTAGGATGCAACTTACGCGAAATTCCATTTTGGTGCATTTGCATTAGCAGTTTTCTGATGATGAATTGTAAAAAATTCGAAACCGGTAACGGTAATTTTTAAATAAAGTAATGTATAACAAATTTGGGGCTGGTTGCTGTCCACCATTAAAAATTTAAACTATTACATCGTTACTGCGTCAGTATTGTGGTAATTCGACTTGTAATGCCAGTAAATACTGTTGGGGTCGGGCCTGGTGTCTAGCAGTAAAGTTCGTGCATGGAAACCGAGAGGTCGTTGTATCGAATTCCGGTTGGGCCAAGGAAATTTTCGGTCCAACTTCAATCTAGACTCCACCTGTCAACGATGTGAACAGTCGTCAGGAAGCACACGTTGTTCGGCTTCCAGTCTAAGCTGTAGGTCCCTGTGGTTCAATACCCTGGCGGAAGTCTTTCTACTGGACGCCACTTCAGTGACTTGCTTGTCTCTAACCTATCTCAGTTATCCCACCAGGGAAGACCCCGGTGGGATAACCAAAGGCAGTTATTACGATTACTATTAGTATGTAGCTTACACGAAAAATGACGAGATACAAACCGCTTGCCCAGATACGTATTTAATGCTGTTACAGTAATGGCAGATAACACCTTCGGAAAAGACACTGGATGCGACACCGATTACCATTGCCTATATTTGCTTAGACACCTGACCGCAACTCACAGCATTTTTGTTTCTTAGGGGACACTGGAGACAAAGGGTCCCTCACACCAAAATACTCCGGCCGGCCATAGTGGCCGAGCGGTTATAGGCGCTACAGTCTGGAACCGCGCGACCGCTGCGGTCGCAGGTTCGAATCCTGCCTCGGGCATGACTGTGTGTGATGTCCTTAGGTTAGTTAGGTTTAAGTAGTTCTAAATTCTAGGGGACTGATGATCTCAGAAGTTAGGTCCCATAGTGCTCAGAGCCATTTTTGAACCAAAATACTCAGAAAATACTAGGTATGTGAGAAAAGTAACGAGTTTGACAACACTGCGATCTGGAAGCGCTGTGTTGTTATACTTGTGTCGACTGGTGTCTTCACACCTTCGAGATGTTCAGTTTGAGTTCAGCCATCTCGTGATTATTGAGAGCGCCAAAGTCAAATTGTGTTTTCGTAGGGTGTTACGAAAATGGAACAGCAGAATTTAGAGCAACGTTATGCAATCAAGTTCTGTGTTGAAGTTGGGAAATGAACGTGTCTAACCTTTCAAAAGTTGAAACGGGACTATGGGGCTCATTATTCATCAAGAGTATAAGTTTTTCGCTGCAAAAAATTATTTTTGGTTGGCAAAGTACACTTTGAAGATGAACCTCGTTAACGGAGACCCACAGCTTCAAAAACAGACGAAAATGTTGTGTTGTGGGTTGGCAGGAGAGCCAACACCGTGTTACTAGAGGAAGCCGAAAGGCACGCGCTTTAGCTCACGCAGGCTGGCGTGAGGTCTGCAACAGGACAAGAAAATTAGAATTTAGAAAAAGCGGACGTAGCTGGTGAAATACTTAACTTTAATACATTAATGATGAACGTCGGTCTTGCCGGTACGTGATTCACAATATCAATGGTAACTGATAATGGCGCCTTCCTAGGTCGTAGCAAATGACGTAGCTGAAGGATATGTTAAACTATCGTCTCGGATAATGAGAGCGTATTTTGTCAGTGAACCATCGCTAGCAAAGTCGGTTGTACAACTGGGCGAGTGCTAGGAAGTCTCTCTAGACCTGCCGTGTGGCGGCGCTCGGTCTGCAATCACTGATAGTGGCGACACGCGGTTCCGACGTATACTAACGGACCGCGGCCGATTTAAAGGCTACGACCTAGCAAGTGTGGTGTCCGGCGGTGACACCACATTCCTCCCCCGCAAATCGGCGTACGGTAGTGGCATAAGGCTTCCGCCCGCCGTGGGGAGGACCCCATGTTGACGTATGCGACGAGGTGGGGAGCCTAACAACAGGCGAGGCTGTGCCACTCGCACCCTGCCATTCTGACCGCGGGGAGCTAGGAAACGCCTGAAAACCTGCTCCAGGGTGCACGCCAACATGCGGTGTATGCGCCCGTGGAGAGACAGGAGGGGCCGAAGGGTCGACCTCTATCGGGCCGGGGCACCCGACGGGCAAAGACGACATATGGTCCAGAGCGGGCAAGAGTTCTATGTCGGAGGACATCCGGTCACGGGAAGTGATCGGCGGCGCGTGACCCAGGGAGGCGCCCGGCGGTTGCAGCGACGCGTCCACTGCGGGCGTCGCCGGCGGGAGAACAGGCGGCGGCGCGTCGCCATGGGGCAAAATGGAAGGCAGCGTCGGTAACACCTGGGGCTGAGGCGAGCCAGGAGATGGGTCCCCAGGGCGCTGACCGGACGGCACTGTCGCTGAAAGGAGACGGGGAGCGGCAGATCCCGTGCGACGACAGAGGCGCAGCTGATTGAGATGCCGACGCACCTCACCAGAGGCCCCCAAAACCAGATACATAGCGCGTCCGAGGCAGCGAAGAATGCACCCTTCGAGCCAACGCCGTGAACCTCGGTAGTGACGATGGTAGACAACGTCGCCTGGAGCAAAAGCAGGTGTCTGCCGCTGCACAGGAACCTGATGCGGCGGATGTAGCAAAGACATCAAAGTTCGATGATGACGACCGTGGAGCAACTCAGCCGGCGAGCGACCATCTCGGGGCTGAGAGCGATACGAGGACAAAAAGAGCAATAACGCGTCCTCCCGAGAATGCGACTCTTTTAACTTCTACATCTACATCTACATCTACATTGATACTCCGCAAGCCACCCAACGGTGTGTGGCGGAGGGCACTTTACGTGCCACTGTCATTACCTCCCTTTCCTGTTCCAGTCGCGTATGGTTCACGGGAAGAACGACTGTCTGAAAGCCTCCGTGCGCGCTCTAATCCCTCTAATTTTACATTCGTGATCTCCTCGGGAGGTATAAGTGGGGGGAAGCAATATATTCGATACCTCATCCAGAAACGCACCCTCTCGAAACCTGGCGAGCAAGCTACACCGCGATGCAGAGCGCCTCTCTTGCAGAGTCTGCCACTTGAGTTTATTAAACATCTCCGTAACGCTATCACGGTTACCAAATAACCCTGTGACGAAACGCGCCGCTATTCTTTGGATCTTCTCTATCTCCTCCGTCAGACCGATCTGGTACGGATTCCACACTGATGAGCAATACTCAAGTATAGGTCGAACGAGTGTTTTGTAAGCCACCTCTTTTGTTGATGGACTACATTTTCTAAGCACTCTCCCAATGAATCTCAACCTGGTACCCGCCTTACCAACAATTAATTTTATATGATCATTCCACTTCAAATCGTTCCGAACGCATACTCCCAGATATTTTACAGAAGTAACTGCTACCAGTGTTTGTTCCGCTATCATATAATCATACAATAAAGGATCCTTCTTTCTATGTATTCGGAATACATTACATTTGTCTATGTTAAGGGTCAGTTGCCACTCCCTGCACCAAGTGCCTATCCGCTGCAGATCTTCCTGCATTTCGCTACAATTTTCTAATGCTGCAACTTCTCTGTATACTAAAGCATCATCCGCGAAAAGCCGCATGGAACTTCCGACACTATCTACTAGGTCATTTATATATATTGTGAAAAGCAATGGTCCCATAACACTCCCCTGTGGCACGCCAGAGGTTACTTTAACGTCTGTAGACGTCTCTCCATTGATAACAACATGCTGTGTTCTGTTTGCTAAAAACTCTTCAATCCAGCCACACAGCTGGTCTGATATTCCGTAGGCTCTTACTTTGTTTATCAGGCGACAGTGCGGAACTGTATCGAACGCCTTCCGGAAGTCAAGAAAAATAGCATCTACCTGGGAGCCTGTATCTAATATTTTCTGGGTCTCATGAACAAATAAAGCGAGTTGGGTCTCACACGATCGCTGTTTCCGGAATCCATGTTGATTCCTACATAGTAGATTCTGGGTTTCCAGAAATGACATGATACGCGAGCAAAAAACATGTTCTAGAATTCTACAAGAGATCGACGTCAGAGATATAGGTCTATAGTTTTGCGCATCTGCTCGACGACCCTTCTTGAAGACTGGGACTATCTGTGCTCTTTTCCAATCATTTGGAACCCTCCGTTCCTCTAGAGACTTGCGGTACACGGCTGATAGAAGGGGGGCAAGTTCTTTCGCGTACTCTGTGTAGAATCGAATTGGTATCCCGTCAGGTCCAGTGGACTTTCCTCTATTGAGTGATTCCAGTTGCTTCTCTATTCCTTGGACACTTATTTCGATGTCAGCCATTTTTTCGTTTGTGCGAGGATTTAGAGAAGGAACTGCAGTGCGGTCTTCCTCTGTGAAACAGCTTTGGGAAAAGGTGTTTAGTATTTCAGCTTTACGCGTGTCATCCTCTGTTTCAATGCCATCATCATCCCGGAGTGTCTGGATATGTTGTTTCGAGCCACTTACTGATTTAACGTAAGACCAGAACATCCTAGGATTTTCTGTCAAGTCGGTACATAGAATTTTACTTTCGAATTCAATGAACGCTTCACGCATAGCCCTCCTTACGCTAACTTTGACATCGTTTAGCTTCTGTTTGTATGAGAGGTTTTGGCTGCGTTTAAACTTGGAGTGGAGCTCTCTTTGCTTTCGCAGTAGTTTCCTAACTTTGTTGTTGTACCACGTTGGGATTTTCCCGTCCCTCACAGTTTTACTCGGCACGTACCTGTCTAAAACGCATTTTACGATTGCCTTGAACTTTTTCCACAAACACTCAACATTGTCAGTGTCGGAACAGAAATTTTCGTTTTGATCTGTTAGGTAGTCTGAAATCTGCCTTCTATTACTCTTGCTAAACAGATAAACCTTCCTCCTTTTTTTTATATTCCTATTAACTTCCATATTCAGGGATGCTGCAACGGCCTTATGATCACTGATTCCCTGTTCTGTACATACAGAGTCGAAAAGTTCGAGTCTGTTTGTTATCAGTAGGTCCAAGATGTTATCTCCACGCGTCGGTTCTCTGTTTAATTGCTCGAGGTAATTTTCGGATAGTGCACTCAGTATAATGTCACTCGATGCTCTGTCCCTACCATCCGTCCTAAACATCTGAGTGTCCCAGTCTATATCTGGTAAATTGAAATCTCCACCTAAGACTATAACATGCTGAGAAAATTTATGTGAAATGTATTCCAAATTTTCTCTCAGTTGTTCTGCCACTAATGCTGCTGAGTCGGGAGGTCGGTAAAAGGAGCCCATTATTAACCTAGTTCGGTTGTTTAGTGTAACCTCCACCCACATCTGTGACTTGAAAGTCCTGACCAATCGTTCGGCGGCACCGTTTGACTGAGGCGAAAACGGCGCGGACGTCAGATGTTGAATACCATTGGCCTTGCAGAATGACTGAAATTCTGCGGACATGAATTGTGGGCCATTGTCGGAAACAATAGTCTGTGGAAGACCTTCAATGCAAAAGATAGCAGATAACGCTTGGATGGTGGCAGATGACGTCGTGGAAGACATCCGGACAACAAAAAGAAAATTACGGAATGAATCTACCACAACCAACCATCGACCTTTCCAGAATGGACCAGCAAAATCGATGTGCAAGCGTTGCCAACGGGAAGTGGCTTTTGGCCATGTAAAGAATTTCCGCGGTGGGGCGGATTGTTGTTCGGCACACACCATGCAAGAAGAGCACATATTCGTAATCGCGGCTTCGATTCCGAACCAAGTACAGTGCTGACGAGCAAGTTGTTTCGTTCTCACTATACCCCAATGTCCTTGGTGGAGAAGCTGTACGACAGAGCACTGTAACGAACGTGGGACCACGACCCTAGACTGATCATTATCAGAACGCAACAGCAAAACACCACGTCGTACAAAAAGTCTCTCCTTGTGAGTAAAAAATCGGCGAACCAACGGGTCCCCGATCAGTGACTTTGACAAGGGCCATTGCGTAGCAACAAAACGCAGAACGGTAGCAAGGACAGGGTCGGCAGCTGTGGCTGTAGCTACACGACGAAAATCAATCGGAAACGATTCGACCACGTCATCGGTTTCCGCATCAATGAACTTGTAAGCAAGTTCGGAGGAATCGAATGCTCTATCCTCAGCAACAGGCAAAGGAGACAACGCATTGGCGTTTCCGTGCTTAGCAGTGGACCGATACAAGATATCGTAGCGGTACTGCGAGAGGAAAATAGACCA
This sequence comes from Schistocerca serialis cubense, assembly GCF_023864345.2. Classification (NCBI taxonomy): domain Eukaryota; kingdom Metazoa; phylum Arthropoda; class Insecta; order Orthoptera; family Acrididae; genus Schistocerca; species Schistocerca serialis. Next base: position 119,030,629 of record NC_064643.1, on the reverse strand, counting down.
GCGAATGAATTTCTGCGGTGTACGTGGAGGTAAAGGCTTGGTCGGATGAAAAAGCGATGTCAAAGGTTTGTGGTCTGTGATGATGGTAAAGTGACGACCATACAAGAAATCATGAAACTTTGTAACACCAAATACGAGAGCCAATGCTTCTTTCTCGATCTGTGAATAATTTCTTTGCGCAGACGAGTGCAATTTGGACGCAAAGGCAATAGGGCGATCGTGCGATCCATCTTTGTGCGCAATCACAGCACCGATCCCGAATTCCAATGCATCTACCATCAACAAAAGGGGCTTCTCGGGATCGAATGGGGTAAGGCAAGTATTGGAAAGCAACGCCGATTTCAACTGGCGAAAGGCGCGTTCGCATGCCGTCGTCCAGACGAATTGAACATCTTTACGGCGTAACCGATGAAGCGGAGCTGAAATGGAAGAGGCCTGTGGAACATAGCGATGATAATAGTTAATTTTTCCCAGCATACTCTGTAGATGCTTCAAATTCTGCGGCGAAGGCAAGTCTTGTATGGCACGGAGGTGCTCGGGACTAGGATGTATGCCTTGGGCATTGAGAACATGTCCCAGGTAGGGCAAGTCACGAGCAAAAAACACACATTTGTCTTTCCGCAAGCGAAGACCATTTTGTCGCAAGACCTGAAATAATGCTCTGAGATTGGCTAAATGTTCTTCTTCCGTCTTTCCGGAGATCACAATATCGACCAGAGAGTTTGCTGCAGTAGGGACCGACGCACAAACAGTTTGTAGATATTTCTGAAACAATGCAGGGGCGGATGCACACCTGAATGGCAGTCGTTTGAATCGATACAAACCAAGATGCGTGTTAACCACCAAAACGCGCTGGGATTCTTCGTCCACCGGTATTTGCAAGTACGTGTCTGCGAGGTCCTACTTCGAAAAATATTTACCCGGGCACAGTTTGTCAAAAAGATCTTCCGTGCGGGGTAAAGGAAAAGTCGCAATCACTAGTTGTGGATTCACTGTTGCCTTGAAGTCCACACAAAGTCTCAATTTTCCGGAAGGTTTTGGCAAAATTACTACGGGTGGTGCCCAGAGAGGAGCCTGCACACGTTCAGTTACACCTTGTGATTCCAAATCGTGTAATGTTTTTGGGACCTCATCACGCAATGCGTGGGGAACATTGCGCATTCTGAAAAATTTCGGTTGCGCGTTTACTTTCAGTTCCAAATGTGCTTGATAGTTCTTAGCGCAACCAAGGCCCGATGCAAAGATGTCAGCAAATTCTTCACATAGACGAGAAACACTGTCTGAAGGCACAGTCTGGTTCACTGATACGACCTGATTTACTATAGACAAGTTAAACAACTGAAATAAATCGAAACCAAACAAGTTCACTGCAGAAGAAGAACGAAGGACATAAAATGACACAAGTTTTGTTTGTCCCTTGTATGTTGCAAGAAGGCTGCACTGTCCTAACACAGGGATCTCATGACCTGAATAGGTAGTTAACATTTGTGGCACGCAACGGAGGTGTGCCCAGCAGTTTGTAAGTGTCTTGATTGATCAGTGAAACTGCAGCTCCGGTATCGAGCTGGAATGGTATCACTTTGCCGTTAATGTCCAAGTCGACAAAAAGTTTATTGTCCTGCTGACAACAAGAGCGACTGTCTCGTGCAACGTGAACTGACACTGGTACATAATCACTTGCGACTTGACAGGAGTTCCAGCGATGTTGACGCACACCATTTGAGGGACGAACACAGTCACTGTTAGAGAGAGTGGCACTGAGCGCAGTGGAATGAACTACATTAATTTCCATGGGCGAAGTTTCACGAGCCTGAGTATCCTTGGTTCGAATTCGGCGCGAAGCAAAGGGCCTGGAATGGTTGTGAGTTTCTGATCTGAGCTTTTTCTGGCAAACACTCTGAACATGTCCTTTTTTATTACAGAAAAAGCAAATAGCCTGGCGTGATGGACAATTCTCACACGAATGTCTAGTGGCACACCGCGGGCATGACTTGAGCACTGCATTTGCTTGTCTGTGCCGCACACGTCGCTGAGAGCCTGGCGGCAGCGGCGCGGCCGGGCGCGATAGCTGTTTACTGCTCCGTGCAGCTCGCCCGGCGGGCCGGTTAATCAGACACACAGGTGGCGAAGTTTCAAATGATTCCTGAGCAAAGTCAAGTGTGTCCTGCCGATCCAATATGTCCATCACTTGTTGAAGGGAGGGATTGACTAGTTTCAAAATCTGTTCTCGTATACGAACATCAGAAACGTTCTGTGCAATTGCATCAAGTACCATAGTATCTGAATAAGGGAGTCCACATTGACACTCAAAAGCAACTACATTGATTGATTCTTTGAAATATGCATCTAATGCAAACAAAATTTCATCGTAGGACAGAGTTGCTACGTCGCGTCGGGGAAATAATTTGATTATCACACGGTACGTGTTCACCCCGACTGATGATAACAAAAAAGGCTGCCACTCATTACCTTGAATTCTGTAGGCAGCGAGATGGAATCCAAATTGGCGTGACCACCCCGTCCAGCTTTCCAGTGCAGCATCAAAAGATCGAAAAGTTGGTGCAACAGCGTGTTGTGGCTGCGTTAGTGGTGGAGCGGCTGCTGCTGCATCGTTGTGCATTACTCGTTGACCCTGGATGAGCTGTCCAAGGGCATCCAGTAAGGCCTGCGTCTGCTGATTCTGTAAGCGATAAAATTCGGACAGTACATCTGGAGATTGTGGCGAAGCCATTACACAAGTAAATCAGGGCAATAGAGAAGAACGCGGGGCCTCGTCACCAAATGTTGTGGGTTGGCAGGACAGCCAACACCGTGTTACTAGAGGAAGCCAAAAGGCACGCGTTTTAGCTCACACAGGCTGGCGTGAGGTCTGGAACAGGTCAAGGAAATGAGACTAGCAAAAAAAGTACATAGCTGCTGGAATACTTAACTTTAATCCATTAATGGTGAACGTCGGTCTTGCTGGTACATGATTCACACTATCAATGGTAACTAATAACGGCGCCTTGCTAGGTTGTAGTAAATGACGTAGCTGAAGGCTATGTTAAACTATCGTCTCGGCTAATGAGAGGAAGCCTCTCTAGACCTGCCGTGTGGCGGCGCTCGGTCTGCAATCACTGATAGTGGCAACACGCGGTTCCGACGTATACTAACGGACCGCGGCCGATTTAAAGGCTACGACCTAGCAAGTGTGGTGTCTGGCGGTGACACCACATGTTGAACGTGTGAATACTCTTGCAAAATCGGACCGACGTTCACCAGTAAGGATGATGGGTGACTTGTTAAACACTTTCACCGTACACCAAATTTTGACTGAGGATTTGCACATGCGAAAGATTTATTCCAAAATTTTGCTGGAAAACCTCACAACTAGAGAAACGTGCGTGTTGATCTTCTTGAGATGACTGGCAATGACCACAAATGGTTCAGTCATGTGATCACAGGTGATGAAGCCTGGATTTTTGAGTACGATCCAGAGGTAAAGCGCCAAAGTGACGAGTGGTTCGCTGACAATACCTCGACCGAAAAAAGCTCGTAGGAGCAGATCGAAGATCAAATCAATGCTGATTTGCTTTCTAGTCAATAGAGTATCATACATAAAGCATTTGTTCCTTCAGGACAAACTGTCAACCAAGTTTTTACATAGATATCCTTGAAAGGCTCAGGAAAAAGTGGAATCGAATGAGACTGGACATTACAGGTAAGTGGACTCTCTATCATGACAACGCCCACTGTCTCACGGCCACTTCCATCACGGAATTTTTGACTCCTACTCACCTGAGATGAGTTTGTGTGACTTCTTTTGTGCCCAAAACTGAATAAAGTCTTAAAAGAACATCATTTTGGGACTCTGTAAAACATTGAAAAGAATGTGAGCAACATGTAAGTGGCCCTACCAGTTGAAGCCTATCAGAGCTGCTATCAAGACTGGGGCAACGACTCCGCCGAAGAAAACTTCTTTGAAGGGGACTGCATTCTTGTTTTAAAAAAAAATAAAAACTTTGGTAGATGAAGAATCAGTCTCATTACTTTTCCCACGCAGCTCGTATACCGGAACAGGCTCTGAGTCGGCGTCACTACGCAGCAGGCTGTGCCCGCCCCTGGCCGCTCGGCCGCACACTCTCTCCAGCAGACTGCTGTGCGGCTGGACGGCAGGTTTTTGCTGGCCTCCAGGGCGACCCCTGCCGACCCCGCTGCTCCCGGCGCCTCCAGACACTTCATCTCTCCCCACCAGGGCCCACCTCAGCCTCCTCCTCCGTCCTAAAGCGACTGCTCCCGCTCTCTATTACTCTCTCCTCCACAGGTTTCCACTATAAGGGAAAGTTTGGGAACAGTGCGCACCTAACCAAAAATTGTTTTGATTCATCCACAACGACTAATCCAAAACCTCCTGCATGTAAAATTGCTGTAGTTTCTTTACTTTTGCTGTGCTAAATCAATTTAAATGCACGAAACAGTACAATGAAGTACCACTGCGAATACCACAAACATGCGATTGGTCACGATTCCTTCGTCCCATAACATAATTATCATCAGTGATTGGGAAATTTTGAGCTTAAGAAGGGAACCTTGCATTAAATATACATATTCTGAACCTCAAGAAGAGCCTCGTAAAACTACTTTCAAAGAAGGCAGTTGCCGACAGGTGTGAACTTTACCGGACCACCAGTTTAATAAGACATGCTTGCAAAATACTGACAGAAATTATGTACTGAAGAGTGCAGAAACTGTCTGAAGCTGACTTCACGGAAGATCTTTTTGGGCTCTGGAGGAATACAGGAACATACGAGGAAATACCGTCCCTGTTACGTCTTAGAAGATTTACCGAAGAATAACAGTTACAAATTGTTCAAATGGCTCTGAGCACTATGGGACTTAACATCTGAGGTCATCAGTCCCCTAGAACTTAGAACTACTTAAACCTAACTAACCTAAGGACTTCACACACATCCATGTGCGAGGCAGGACTCGAACCAGCGACCGTATCAGCAGCGCGGTTTTGGACTGAAGCGCCGAGAACCGCTCGGTCACAGCGGCCGGTAAAAACAGTTACGGCTTCTGTGGTTTTACAGGATGGTTTTAACACTGTTGACTGCAATACACTCTTTCAAATTGTGAAAGTAGCAGGGACAGAACACGGCGAGCGATATATTAGATGCAACCCGCATCAAAGACAGATTGCAGTTAGAAGAGTCGAAGAACGAAAAGGGAAGCAGTGGCTGCGAAGGGAATGAGACAGGGTTGCAGAATATACCCGATGTTATTCAGTCGATGCTTTGAACAAGCAGTAAAAGAAACTAAGGACAAACTTGGAAAGGGAATTCACGTTCGTGGAGAAGAAATAAAAACATTGACGTTTACATATGAGACAGTAATTCTGTCAGACACATCAACGGAAAGGATAGTGTCTTTTGAAACGAGGTTATAAGACGAGAAACAACAACAGTAAGGCAAGGTACTGAAATGTAGCCGAATTAATTCATATGATACTGACGAAATTAGATTAGTAAATGAGACACTGGAAGTAGTAGATCAGTTTTGCTATTTGGACAGCAAAATAACTGACGATGGCCGAAGTAGAGAAAATATACAATGCAGAAAACACGAAACGCATTTTCGATAAAGAGGAATTTATCAACATCTAACACAAATTTAGCTGCTAGGAAGTCTACCCTGAAGGTATTTCTCTGCAGAAGAGCCTTCTACGAAAATAAAATGCAACGATAAGCAGTTCAGACAAAAAGTGGACGGATGCTCTTGGACAGTAGTGCTGCTGAAGAATGCTGAAGATTAGAAGGGTAAGTGGAGGAACTAAGAGGAGTTAGTGATTCGGATTGGGAAAAAGAGAAATGTATGGCGCAACTTGACTAAAAGAAAGATCGATTGGTAGGATACATCCTGAGGCATGAATGAAACATTAGAGTGGTAAAGGGAAGAAGTGTATATGTGTGTGTGTGTGCGCTAGAGGAAGGAGGTAAAAGTTGTAGAGTGATACAAATGGATGAAAACTAAAGGCACATTCAAATGGATGTAAGGTGTAGTAGTTATTCGCACGTAAGTCTGTCACACGACAGAATATTCTGGACAGGTGCGTCAGACAAGTCCGTAGACTGAGAAATATTACAGCACGGGTGAAAATCGAAGTGCGTACTCACTATTATCGACATTTCAATTGGCACTACGATTGTAAGCTCTGGTCTGTAGCCGATGGCTGTACGAACGTATAACACTGTTTATTTCAGTCTTTTTCGGATATGGTCGCGAAAGATAGTATTTCTGTCACTTTTTTTTAAAGTGGAGAGAGGTTGTTCGAGATTGCGATCTTAGGAATGCGCCGTAAGAATTACACCCATTTGCTGTGCACAGTTGTCTTGGAATCCTCGGTTGCGTTTTGGTCCGCTGGTGGCGGCAAAAATATAGTAACAAAATATTTCTTTGCAGGTTTCCGAGGAACCGCCCATGAACTAATGGATGCCCCCGTAAGTCCCATCAAGCCCACTGTGTACCACATAAAATGCAAAAAGAACCAACCGATTTGTTCCATTTGCCTAAGCGCGTGTAATATTCATGCTTTGACCCTGTAGTGTAGGTTAGTGACTCTGAGACGATCCTCCTGCTGGGTATGCAAATGGCCCCTGACCCAAGGGCTATTCGAAACAAGCAACCCTACATTTTTGTCACCAATAGAACGCGACGTATGAGCACCGGAAAAACCCCGTGCGACGTCTTGCATACCGATTTGAACCTGACAGATTCATCAGGACTTGGGATCGGAATAAGTGCCAGAGTCAGATTCACGCACGAAACATACACAAACGATACACAGCGCAATTCATCTACTGTGGCCCGACTAAACTAAACGTTCGATAGGACTCAGACAGCATTGCAGAACGCCAGTGTGGCGGGCGTGGATATACCCCGTGAATTCTTCACTGCCGCGCAAAAGAAACAAAAATGTAAGAGTCACTGGCGGGCAGAAACCGTACGTATATGTACGTAACCATCTTGCCATCTTGCTCATTTGTTTACCGTGCTACACACTCGTATTAGGATTGCGTGATCGTGCACATTCACGACAGAACATGTGATGGTTGCCGAGCAAAATCAATCACTTTCGTGAAAATTCTCTAACTCAGTAACAACTAGCATGAAGTTGGAGAAGACGTAGAGGTGGATGGACAAAATCAGTCGTTATGTGATAATTCAGTAACTGCGGGATTGTGCACATTCATGATAGAAGATGTGGTGGTTGATGAGCAAAATCAATCAGTGTCGTGAAAATTCTATAATTCCGAAGTAACTAGCATGAAATTGGAGAAGACGTAGTGGTGGGTGGCCAAAATCAATCAGTTATGTGATAATTTTATAACTACAAAATTATTCAACTTAGGCAGGCATGCGGGGAGAAAAGGTAAGAAACACGTAGTTCCTTGAATCAGGTGAATCTATACCAAAATACCGATTAATCAAGATTCGAATATACTAGGCATTGTCGCAATGAAAAACAGACCTGAACTAATTGAAATTGAAGTCGATACAAATGTAAAGGATGCTGTGTTCACAATATCAGAGCAAAGCAAGTGAAGCTCATCCATTACTTACCAAGCTCGAATGAACAATGAGCCAAAAGCTTCGTTCCCCAGTGCACCTCCATCCCTGGCGGTTGGTGGGGAAAAGAATAGGCAGTTGTTTCCAATACCTAGATCTTACCTCCGAGTGGAGACTTCGCTTCCTGTTGCTGAGATATGCCTCTGGTCCTACCCAAGCAATTAAAAACTTAAGTTGGCACACAATTCAATGACATAGCGAAACTATCACTGTAGGAGGGCTTACTTCAAAACAATCATGTGTGCCCAATTCTACAGACAAACACACACATAGACGAAGGAATGGGAGGGAGAAAAGACTGCAGCAGGGGAAAGAAGAAATATACAGATATACATTCCACATTAACGAGAGACTAGGCATTTAAAGTTGTAGCAAAATGATACTGAAACACACACTCCCCTTTTTCTCTTATTTTCATGATAAAGTTTACAGAAACATTATTTTCACAACCTGCTGGCAGAAAGGAATACCAGCCGAAGAAATCAAACGGATCTGAATTTAGACAACAACTGTCCAACGTTTGTGTACGAGGTACACACTTAAAGTTTACTAACATAAGACGAGAATTGCACCTTCCAAGGAAAATACACAATGCTTCAGAACACAGTGATTAAAAAATCGAGAAATAGTCACATTTAAAATATCTGGGTTGCTACAAGCTGTGATTATGCTATAACGACTGATCTTTAAATTTTTATTAAAAAAATGTAAGTAAAACTTTTTTGGTACATATACCATTATTTGTTTCTTAAAATAATCGTCTTTAAAATTTACACACTTTAGCATGTCACGACCATTGCTTGGTCGTTCGAGCTCAAGAGGTACGGGCGTTCACCAGCGCCCGTTCCCCATAGAATAGATAAATAGTATACAACAGTTTATTTACCACAAGTCATTGATGACATCAGGAAAAACAATCCTACACGTCGTATCATTCTTTGTTACGGCAATACTAGCTGTTGCATACCTTGTTAAACAGTTGATTGTTTGCCGGATGAAAACATGGAGTTGTCTGCATTCACCTTATTTATTCTCTGAGGACTTCTTTTTGTCACCATACTTCAAACAAGATAGTGTATCGACAGCAATTTTCGTCAGCTCAAAAACTTGTAAAATCCTACCGAATCCATATTTTTGAGGTGTGTACGTCAGAGTGGTAAAAAAGCTTTCACTATTGGAACGACCAAGCAACGGACGTGACATTTCCAGCTTAACAAAAGTCACAAGCAATTTCTTGTAAGTGATTTATGCAAAAAACACTTTTGTTACTTTCTGTTCATCTTGAAGTACACAAACGTTAATTTACCCTTACTTTACGACTCTTACTAATGTATGGAAGTTCTTTACATATCTTGCATTTATTCAGTCGTTACTTTTGAGCTTGTTATTGGGTTTCGGTTTAACTGTTTGAAATCCATCGGGAACAGATCTTTTTCACAGCTTCGTGGTAATGGGACATCAAATGTACTGCAGCATGGGACATGCCAAGGGATTCCTCTGTCTGATGTTAAGACCCAAGCGATTTTCATAAATTACGCTGCATACAGCATAGACGATTTAGGAATCACAACCAATTTTGGTCAACTTTCACGAAATTCATAGATGACAGACGAACGACCACGAACAAATTCTGGAAATCAATTTTAAATTCTACCAGATTTGAACAGATCGATTTCAGCCATTGATGTCGAGTTAGTCCAATCTCCAAATCATAGAAAAAATGATCCAACAAAAACCTGCAAATGAAGTATCCACGTGTTGTGGTACAAGCTCATCAGTAATAGTCCTCTTGCAGACAGCATCGATAATCTTGCTATATTCACAATTCTGGTCGCTATGTACTGTCGTAGCCTGTGACCCACTCTGCTAGTAGACTGACAGATGCCAAATTGGAGTGTGAATTAGTGTGGCCCTCCGGTTAGCCGCGGCGGCCCAAACACTTGCTGTCGAGAGGGCGTTGGCGACTTGTTTGTTTGTCGGTGAGTCTCTGGCCTCATCGTGATAGGCGTGTTTAATTCAGCCCTATCGATCTTCGTGGTACGTCTTTGCCGACCGGTGTGTTGGCGAGCACAGCGATCCCTACAAGGATTTTAACAGTGTGATACGTCCGGCTCCGTAGCTAAGTGGTCAGTGTGTCTGACCTGAATTCGATTCCCGGTCATGTCAGGAATTTTTCTTTAGTGGGCAGACTGGTGGAGGCTGCACTCAGCCTCGTGATGCCACTTGAGTGAGCAGTGGCGGCTCCAAGGTCTGGGAAACGGTTGACCAGGTAAGTGGTGTAGTCACCCAATGCTCTTCCACACCGAATCCGAATGACGTCATTGGCAGATGACGATACTGTGAGTGGTCGTAGTGGGCTGCTCGTCAGGGTCAGTAGGCGGATTCTTAGCTTTACATTTTTAGGTGAATTACACAGAACCTTAAGTATAGTATTCTAAGAGATGATAAAAGAAAAAATTGTTAAACTATGCTGCTACTGATGACTGGTAACTAGCGTTGGGCAAAGAAAGGGAAAGATGACAGAATGATGCAACAGAGATGAGATTTATGACAAGAGTGAAGTGGGGATCTAGTTATGACTATGTAATGAATTGAACTGAAAAGCTGCTACTGGAAAATAACTGAATACAAAACTAACTGGAAAATGCATGTGCAAAGAATAAAATATTAAAAGTATTCAAGAAAGTTTGTAGTTATAATCCTGAAGGAAAGAGGATAGTACACAGACCAAAGAAACGCTGACAATAAACTTTGTGAAAATATATATTATGTAAGGCACAGATCTGTGTCCACTCCTATATATATTTCGTTGTAAATGTACAAATTTTGTGACAAAACGGGAGGTCACGATTGATGAAGTGGGTGTAAGGAAGGAGTTATAATCCTGAAGGAAAGAGGATAGTACACAGACCAAAGAAACGCTGACAATAAACTTTGTGAAAATATATATTATGTAAGGCACAGATCTGTGTCCACTCCTATATATATTTCGTTGTAAATGTACAAATTTTGTGACAAAACGGGAGGTCACGATTGATGAAGTGGGTGTAAGGAAGGAGGGGTTCGCCAACACACCCGATGACCATTTGTATTTTTGCTAGACCTTACTATACAAAAATAGAGAAAAAAATGAAAGCGTATTCTTGAGATAACGAAAGATATGCTTTCCTGTCTAACTCAAAAAGCGTGATGTAAATGAATGTGGACGACAAGCTAAAAACTTTTTAAATGTGTATCCGAACTATTTGGGAAGCGAACGTATGCACAGTGCTACGTACAAATCAAAAACTAACTGCGTTGACTGTTTTGTTGTTCCCGCAAGAAAAAAGAACTAGACGAATTACGTCCAAGAGCTATGGTTGAGATCAGAATGATCTTGTCAGCGGTAGTATCTAATTGTTCGATAGAAAGATCCTTTTCTGATTAAAAAATCGATGTGATTAATTATGATAACGCAATTGAAGACACTGCCGATAAGAAGTCTTCACGAAAGCAGTTCTTGATGTTCATTCGATAACATTTGGTTGAGAACCACTGTTTTTTGAAGTGTTCGATGTAGCTGTATTTCCAGCTCTATATTTCCGAGTTAAACTTGATCCACTAGCACCGTTCTTTAATTGGTCTATTATTTTACATTGATGGAAACACTTAGACCAACGAGCTTATGTTTAGTCTCCATTGTGTACGACGCTACAACAGCACGACCTGAAAGAAGCAAAGGCTCAGACGTCATCGCAAAACAGCAACCATGATGGATGGCAGGGAGGGGAATTGACCAGCCCAGCCCCAGCGAAACTTGTACAAGGCGGACACTCAAATCTGAATTTTCCACCTAGATTGCATTTCTCGCCTCAGTATTCGGATATTCGATGCTCTGTTGTATGCGCTTACTTTGGAAACCGGTAAGTTACAAATAGGGCTGTATAATGAAATGATTTTGAGTTCGTCATCTTTTGTGATTTGATTTCTATTATTACGGAAATAACTGTTGACAGTGCTACTGGTTCATTGGAAATTGCATTAGTCAGACTGTGATCCAAAGAAGGACAACAAGAACCAGTGCGAAAAACATATGAGTTACTGCAACTACAACACTGTGGATACGTCGCCTATATAAGCAAGAGGGTTGACAACTGAAAGGGATAGGATGATACCGTGTCAAATAAGCCGAAGCTCTTAACGGGAGAATTCCATATCGCACTGAGCTGACCAGTAACAGGACATGTCTCGAACACCTGCGCAGGATTGTAACGATATGTAGTAGCCTGATGTAAAATTCTGTAAATCTGTTTATGAAATTATGTGCTTGCTATCTACGGCGAACTCTGTACTAATACTTAGATTCTGTGCGTCATGTGAGAATTTATTTGGCCTTTGGTGCTACTCCAACTAAAATCACTATATGTTAAAAAAGTGTTAATGACAATCTTGTTCGTGTACGTTCACATGAATTTCGTAATTAACTCATAAGGATTGCACATAATTCAATACCTATGACGCTTATTTCACATGACACTGATAATAATCAGACTACTAATATTTAAGAAAAATGTTTCATTTACCTCTGGCAATTGAACCTGAAACGCTTATAACGTAAGACACTCATCCCAAAAATAGTGGTATGAGCCACTGACATGCAAAATTTCGAATGGCGATATATCCAAGGTCTGTGAGAGGCTCATTGGTAACGCAAGGAACCACAGTATCGATACAATGGGACCAGAAACACACATACTTCAGTGTCGTGACTTATTGCTACATTTCCCTCCACTTAAAATAAATACGATGTCTGTACAACAGGCTTGTTCTTGTGGCCCGATAGTGCTGCACACCCTTTCATTCTTCAGAGTCTGGAAATTCAATGAAGCGTTCAAAGAAAATTGGAACACGGCAACAAACAATCAACTTCTTGCACCAAAGTACAAGCCTATGTTATGTTTCGCAAAACAGATCATGAATGACATAACAATATTATCACTTGAAAATAAAATTAATGCAACGTTTAATACTGGACTGCGTCAATGCAAAAATAATGTTGCATGAGAAAAAGTGGCGTTAGATGTGCATATTGTTCTGTCTTGCTTTGAAGCTGCTCTTTGAAGACTGAGTAGGTTTGCCACATTGTCAGACCAGTAGAAGTTGTTTGTTGTTGAGATAGCGTTATTATTTTAAGAAAACAAAAATAGAGCAATAAGTCACGATATTGAAAAACGTGTGCTTTTTGGTCCTGTGATATAAATATTTCATTTCTTCGTGTTAACCAAGTTTCTCTTAGACGTTGTACAAGTGAACATTTAAATGACTCTAATGGTAAGACGCGCAATTTTTTATGCTAATGTTTCGTACCCCTGATTTTGGGACGACCGGTTTATTCTCAAAGCAAATTTTCCTGCAGCTGACAGCGTTCAAAGTCACGCAATTCCACTGCGAGAGAAGGTAAGAAAGAAAAGTATTGTTTGGGTCCAACAATATTTATTTTGAATTTAAATTTTGGATCGACTTCTGAAACAAATAAGCCTATCGTTTTGAATGTTTGATGCTAGAGGTCGCTAAATATTAACAGAAAACGTTCTTTTTCAGTGTTTTAATTTCGTGTACAGATCCTCTCTGCCTCTCGCTACCTCCTGAACAAAAAAAAGTCTAACGTGCCCCGTTTGTTGTACGCCTCAGTCATATCAGTAAATTCAAACAGTGGAGGTGTTGTGGGAAACCGCCATGGTTAAATATCAGAACCGTGGCGGAACCTGTAGCTGGACTGAAGTATAGCACCGAACTTCGTATTCATTTGACCTCTACCAGTTTTTCTATCAGATATTTTAATATTTGTTTGTACTCATAGCAGCGATACCTTGATATTAAGAGGACTCTCGGAAGAAGTAGCCTTCTTTACTAAATTACACACTATTTCATTCTCGTAGATTCCTGTCTGTTCCTTCATTCAGACGAAATACATGTATTTGTTTCTTCTGGAAAGTTGTTTGTGCTGAGGCAATATATCCATCAGGTATTTACACGGGCGTGCTGAAAAGTATGGCTTCCGAACTTTTTACGTGAAAACTCTTAAAGCTTTTTAAAGAAGACAAACGTTATTAACATTCTGTATCTCTCTGCCGCTTGAGGTCTCCGAATTGTAGCGTGTAATGTGGTGGTGTGTAACATAAATATGTTGGTGTGTGAGAAACAGCCCAGAAACGGTAATCCCAAATTCGAAGAGTTCGTCCACACATGGAACACCCTCTCCTTCGCATCATACTGCCAGGCCACTCACGAGCGCTGAGACATCTGCAATAACCCGACGCCTTGGGTTCACTGCTGCCGATCGTCCTCCATACAGTCCCGACTTGGCCAAATCCGTTTTTCATTTGTTTCAAAAACTTAAAGAACATCTTCGAGGACTTCGGTTTGATAGTGAAAAAGCGGTGCAGCAGAGATGAGGTTGTGTCTCCGTCAACAAATCAAACGTTCTACAGTGACGGTATCAACAAACGGGTCTCTCGATGGCCAGTGTGACTACGTTCAAAAATAAATACAAAGACATGAATAATAAAGATGTAGAACGTTAATAATGTTTGTTTAGTTTAAAAAGCGTTAAGCTTTAAAATTTGAAGCATGCTCTCGTATTTGTACGTTTTGACCACTATTTCTGGAGTAGATTTCTTGCATCTAATAGTATCATGCTTCTTTCTTCCTTTACAGTAGAATCATACTGCATTGCCTTCAGTAAGGAAATACATTCCGCTGTGTAACTGAAAGTTTTTGGTGGAAGCTTACAACTTTTGCGAGTGTCTCGTTGTGGAAGCGTCGAAATCGCAACCCACAGCATCCAGTTGTTCCTCTTTTTGGATCCGCCGGTATACATACGAACTGATTTCAGCCAGTTTTGTCGAAATGTATAGGGCTTCTGATGTTAAAATACTTCGTGACTTTCTTTGTTATTATCTTGTAATTACTGCCGAAGGTGAACTAAAGTAGCTAGCATTTTCATCTGTGAGACAAATGAAGAGCGATGAGATTCTGTTTTGTCTTCCGCATTGATCAGACTTAATTTTGGATAAAGCCATCTGAGTGAAAAGTATAAGTGTGGTGAAGTAGTGTACTGCCATTTCAAAAGATAAATAATCGATTTAGGCACGGAGTCGGTGACGGAAAAATTAGTTGTGAGCTAGACGGTTGCATGCAGTTTGAACGTAATAGCTTAAAGAAATGGTGAGAATTATCTAATTAAAATTCAACAGAACTTTTGTGAGAGCGTAGTTATTGTCCATAGTTACTGTCCCAAGTAACATGTTTCTTGTTTTAATGAACATCGCCATGGAGCGATCCACATTGGCATAGTGATCGAACGCTCTGGACATGCCGTATTGTGAGAATCAAATATTGATACTGCTACCTGAAATATTTCCGATGCACTGCTACATTTAATTTGTCGTTTCAGAAAAATTGTTTATACGGTTTGCCGCTATTGGGATAATGAGAAATGGATTTTGAAATAATTTGATGTAAATCACGATAGCAGAGAGCGCCATATTAGGGTTCCAGAGAACACTGCAAAAGTACTCTTCTCCATCAGCGACAGCAACACGAGGTAAGATCTCTGATATTAACGTATCTTTACTAGAGAAATGGAAAAACAACAGGTAGCTCCGTAATGTGAATGTAGACAATGTCATACCTCGTGAACGAATCGAATTAAACAGCAAAAAATTCCAGGATAGCCTAAATGATTCATTTGTTTTCGAATCACTGTTTATTTATAGGTATGCGACGCACAAAAACGAGTGGTACACGAAAAGATAGATAAACTCACAAAGTTTCTGGTACATTATAAGAATGTTCTGTGAATGCACCCTTGATAATATACATCAAAAAGTAAATCTAGTTCCGCCCGCATATTCACAGCATGTTTCTGCCAACTAAAAGTCCACGGTGGTTATTCGCATTTCTAAAGAAACCATACATTGTGCTCACAGTCGTTGATATCGGTACAAGGCATTTTATTTTCGGAGCTAAATCTTAGGTACTGCAAACAAATTTAAAGTACAGGGTTATTACAAATGATTGAAGCGATTTCATAGCTCTACAATAACTTTATTATTTGAGATATTTTCGCAAAGCTTTGCACACACATACAAAAACTCAAAAAGTTTTTTTAGGCATTCACAAATGTTCGACATGTGCCCCTTTAGTGATTCGGCAGACATCAAGCCGATAATCAAGTTCCTCCCACACTCGGCGCAGCATGTCCCCATCAATGAGTTCGAAAGCATCGTTGATGTGAGCTCGCAGTTCTGGCACGTTTCTTGGTAGAGGAGGTTTAAACACTGAATCTTTCACATAACCCCACAGAAAGAAATCGCATGGGGTTAAGTCAGGAGAGCGTGGAGGCCATGACATGAATTGCTGATCATGATCTCCACCACGACCGATCCATCGGTTTTCCAATCTCCTGTTTAAGAAATGCCGAACATCATGATGGAAGTGCGGTGGAGCACCATCCTCTTGAAAGATGAAGTCGACGCTGTCGGTCTCCAGTTGTGGCATGAGCCAATTTTTCAGCATGTCCAGATACACGTGCCCTGTAACGTTTTTTTCGCAGAAACCGTGAGATTGCACAAAACACGTTAACTTTTTGTGAATTGCGAAGTTTCTGCACGAATGCGTGAGGATTCTCTACTGCCCAGATTCGCACATTGTGTCTGTTCACTTCAGCATTAAGAAAAAATGTTGCTTCATCACTGAAAACAAGTTTCGCACTGAACGCATCCTCTTCCATGAGCTGTTGCAACCGCGCCGAAAATTCAAAGCGTTTGACTTTGTCATCGGGTGTCAGGGCTTGTAGCAATTGTAAACGGTAAGGCTTCTTCTTTAGCCTTTTTCGTAAGATTTTCCAAACCGTCGGCTGTGGTACGTTTAGCTCCCTGCTTGCTTTATTCGTCGACTTCCGCGGGCTACGCGTGAAACTTGCTCGCACGCGTTCAACCGTTTCTTCGCTCACTGCAGGCCGACCCGTTGATTTCCCCTTACAGAGGCATCCAGAAGCTTTAAACTGCGCATACCATCGCCGAATGGAGTTAGCAGTTGGTGGATCTTTGTTGAACTTCGTCCTGAAGTGTCGTTGCACTGTTATGACTGATTGATGTGCGTGCATTTCAAGCACGACATACGCTTCCTCGGCTCCTGTCGCCATTTTGTCTCACTGCGCTCTCGAGCGCTCTGGCGGCAGAAACCTGAAGTGCGGCTTCAGCCGAACAAAACTTTATGAGTTTTTCTATGTATCTGTAGTGTGTCGTGTCCATATGTCAATGAATGGAGCTACAGTGAATTTATGAAATCGCTTCAATCATTTGTAATAGCCCTGTAGTTCGAGTCCAACTATTCTTCCTGGTTGTCAGCGAAATGTTCCAATTAGAATAGTTATTTGTTGTCGTCACGCGTAATAGACGTATGATGTGAACAATATTGATAACAATGATCCAGCACACCGGAATATCTTTGCGTCATAACATTAATTTACACAATATTTCAGTTACTTTGGTTGCATACATAATAATTCTGACAGTATCTTAAGTTTACTATTGATTTTATGATTCTGTTAGTATCAGATGCGCTAAAGCTGTCGCTATATAAGTCCAATTCTCAGTTTTGTACACTAATCAGATATTAATACCTTTTATTGGAAGACCAGAAGACACAGTTCGTACTGACATAATGAGGTTTTCAGTGGATTACTTCGTTGCAGTGATACAACACAGCTCATATGTGGTGATTTGCATTTTTAAAGGTCACACATACTACCTTCATTTTGCGAACCGAGTTCAATCGTTAATTATACAGCGTGGTTCCAAATCAATATACATTCTGCGACGGAAAATCTTAGAAAAATTTTATTCTATCAATTTCTTTGCATCTGATTTGCAGCTTAAAAGAACCGTTACTAGAAATGACTTTTGCGGATTATTCAAACTAAAGCGGCAGTTTAGCTGAGCTCTCGTAAGAACCATACGCTAGGAAGGCTATACAGTACTATGGCCGCCTGCCGATTTTTTTTTTTTTTTTAGCATTTTGAGTCGGCAACATGTTAGCCATTTTGAAAGGCTGGAACTTTTGTTTGAGATGAAACGTGTATGAAACTGACATTGTTTCTTAACATTAACAACATAACATCCAATAAAACAGTAATTATGCAAATAGTGAACTTCAGAATGCTCAAAGCTGCATGGCGCTAATCAGGAAGAGATAAATACTTTCATTAATGTAACCTAAAGATGGGAATTACTACTCTTGTGAAATTAGACAAATATACTTCAATATAAAAACGTGTCACAACTGGTCAAGAGAGTTGCCTGATGAAAGCCATAGAAACATCTCTCGACTAACGTGCTGTGGCTAATATGCAAGAACAATTGTAGAGGAGTAATACTAATAGTTACGTCTTTTTTTAGATGAAGTAATTCTTTGTATTGAAGTACCGTCTGAAGAAAGCAGCACAAGTATTTGAGCATATCTTGATAAGATTTCCAAGTGATGCAATGATTAGAAACGTGCTCAAAACGTACAGAAATCTAAAACTGTGCACTTCACATAACAGTCAATACCACTTAGTCATAAATGAAAACTGTGAACTCATACCTAGAGATAACGGTTTGTAGGATATGAAATGGAATGATCACATGCTCTCAACCATAGGTAAGGCAAGTGGCAGACTTCAGTTCGTTGGCAGAATTCTGAGAAAACGCAGTGTACAAGGCAGCTTACAGACCACTTTTGCGTCTCATCTTAGAATAACGATCAAGTATGTGGGACCTATACGAAACAGTACTAGTAGGTGGTACTGAATGTATTTAAAGAAGAGTGTCACGGATGTTCTCACGTTTGTTTGACTCACTGGAGAGAGTCAGGCAAAAAAAAAAAAAAAAAAAAAAAAAAAAAAAAAAAAAAAAAAGGTGTGAGAGAGACTCTTGAAGATACACGCCAATGTCCCTGCAAGAACCTATCACCAGAGTTTCAAGAACCAGATACAAATGATGAATCTTGATGTATTCTTCAGTCTCCGATCTATAGTTGCAATAGGGATTGGGAAGTCAAGATCAGAGATCAGAATAATTACAGCAGGCCTAGTAGCATTTAAGCAGTGATTCTTCCTTCATTCCAAGAGCGACTGGAATGAGAAGAAACTGTAACACGCAGCAACACACTAAATACCCTCTGCCATGCACTCCACATTGGTTTGCAGAGTTTATACGTAGATGAAGAAGGTATCACGCACGTAATGAGCCTCAGGACGGACTTAATGAACTTCTATTGTCAATTTATTCGGACGTCCATTACTAAAAAGTAATTTTTTTTTTCAAGTAATGTCTCACATGTGCGTAAACTACGAGTTAGACAGAATGATCCTTTGTAGACGACTCAAAGTTACTCACTGATAGTCTGCGTGTCTCTGACACACCCTGTATAAGTCTTCACCAACATGTTGAAAACTTTACAGTTTCTGTCGTGTAGACAAGCTTTTTCGATTTTAAGAGGTGCCAGATTTGACCTGTGATCATGTGCGGCAGGCAACATACAGTTGCGGAGCCGCTCTTGTACGTGGTTAAACAGTATATTATGGAAGACTAGAAGCACTCCCAGACAGGGGTATTTTGGTGTCGAAGTGGTTTGAAGTCAAGATGGTTTATGCAGTTGTTAATATAGACAAATCAAGTATATCGATTACAAGGAAGAAAGTAAAGTCACAAGTATAAGAGTATAACTTTATTTGGCATAAATTTGTGGATAAGAGAAGGTGTGTTACATTTGTACGAAAAAACGAATCATCTGAAACCATTTAACAGTCACTTACGTGCATTTGAAGCGGATTAACACACTTTTCATTTTCTTAAATACTGACACAATGATAGTGTGCGTGGACTAATGTCTAAAAAATGACAATCAACGTTTACTTTTACTAGACATTTGGCGTGTAACAGCGTTCCATTTATTATAGTAGCAGAGGATATTCTGTTGCTGTCTCCGTCTTTCTCTCTCACCTATAAGAAAGACGATACCGTTACGCTAGCTAGTAATTCCATTATCTTTGTCGGGTACAAGCTACATATTACAATACAAGGAGGCAGGAGGTAGAATCTGGAGTTTGATGTGAATGGTTTACCTTAGTGTAATCAGTTTGCCTGAGGCAGTGCTCGAATTGGAACCGAGTGTAACAAAAATTCTGTTCTCGAATTGGAACTGAATGTAACAAAAGTTATCCGTTATTGTTATTTTTGTTAAAGTTATCGTTACCTTTAGACCTAAGACTGGTTTGATGCACCTCTCTACGCCAGACTGTACTATACAAACCTATTTATCTCTGCTGTCTATATCTATTTGACCTACTTGCTTTAAGGGGCAGTGAAATGAAAATGGGATAGATGGAAAAACGTAACTAAACTGTTTGCCCCACTGTGAAACAAGACAGCCAATGCCTTCATGGAAAAATATTTACGACTGCCTACGAAACCATGTACCCAGGTGTCCCCTCTTAGTCCGAATCAAATCAATGCCCACGAATGCATTTCTTGAGGGCTCTAAAAGTATGGAAATTCCTTTGGGAGAGATCTGGACTGTATGGAATATGTCAAAGGGCTCCCCAGCTAAACTTTTGCAGCGAGGTCGAAACCAGAGACACGCAGGCTCCGGGAAAGTCCTTTTTGTTTGACTTCAAGGGCCCGCTGCTCACTGACGTTCTGGAACACCTCAATTAACGTACAGCCGTACGTGGACACTTTGCAAAAATTGATGTACACTATCAAGTCCAAACGCCCAGGAATTTAGATGGACGGCATCATTCTCTTGCAAGATGGCCGAAGTTGTTTCGACTTCTGTGCAGAATTTTCGCTGGGAAGCCATACATTGTCCCTAAGCGATTTCCGTGTTTTTGGAGCCCTGAAGAAGATTTTCGTGGACGTAGAGTTGCTCCGGATAAAGAAGTGCACGCTTAGGCACAATCATGATTCCGTAGACAACCACGAACATTTTTCCACGAAGGCACTGACCGTCTTGCTCCCTGTGGGATGAATGTGTTGACAGTTATGTCGATCACTTTCGAAATAATAAATAGTTTACTTACTCCATCTGTCTGATTTTCATTTCATTGCCCCTTATATATTTCAGCCTTGGTCTCCCTAAAAAAATTTTACCACTGCCTGCTACTCCTCGCCCCCTCATACACACACACACACACACACACACACACACACACACACACACACATCAGTACGATACTGACGATTCCTTGATGCCTCAGAATGTATTTTATAAAACGACCCCTTATTTTAGTCAAATTCTACCAAAAATTCCGCCCCCCACCGCGCCCTCCATATTAGATTGCAGTAGCTTCTCGTTAGTAATGATATTCGATCTATCCATCTAATCTTTAGCATTCTTCTGTAGCACTTCATTTCAAAAGCTTCTGCTGCCTTCCAGTTTCAACGTTTATCGTCCACGTTTTACTTCAGTAGAAGGTTACACTCCAAAGAAATACCTTGAGAAAATTATTTCCTGTACCTGTTGCAGATAAACTTCGTGTGCTTTATTCCTGCTACCTTAAAAGGTTCGAAGAGTATATTCCATTCAGCACTGTCAAAAGCTTTCCCTATAACTACAAATGATATAAACTTAGGTTTGACCTTCTTCAAGGTATCTTCTAAGATAAGTCGTATGATCAGTATCGCCTCGCGCACTTCAACATTTCTGAGAGACCCACACCGAACGTCGGCTTCTAGCAGTGTTCATTCTTCCGTAAATAATTCGTGTCAGTATTTTTAAATCATGATTTGTTAAAATGCCTAACAAATAATCATCCAATTTTAATTACTCTAGGGTGTCAGTGTTTTGCTACTCGCGTGATCGCCTCTAGCCAGTGGTAATGATCGCTGCGTGATTTGTGCTGACTTGGGAGTTGGCGCATGGGAGCGAGGGGTCGCGTTGTTAGGTGAAGATACACCTGAGTAAGCAGATCGCACGCGCTGGACAATAAGGCTATTGTGCAAACTCGCCATTGTTCGGTGCCCGTTGCTCTGCTAGCCAGTACGGTCTGCAACGTTTCGAAATCGGTCGATGACGCTTCTTTCGCTTTCCCACACGTACCGAATAAGGCGCACAAAGCTGCTGCATATTTCTCCCATATGAAGTACACGCGTTCTGAGCCAATGGCCTCGGGCGATAACTCCGCCCTTACACGGCAACAGAGGTACACGGACGGGCAACTACCTTCTGAGTCCACAAAAATGTCTGCTACACGTAATAGATTATGGTTGCCGGTCTGCCCAGCTCTTCTAAAGTTTCCTAGCAACTCTTCTGTTTAGAAGTTTATAACCTAATGTTAATTCGGAATGTCGGGTATTTTCCATCGACTGTGTTGGTAGTTCTACTCTAAATTGAGTCAGTGGAGACGTGAGCTAGATATAGCCCACCTAGTTTTGTACTGTTAAAAATTCTGAACCTACTATAAATGTACCTAACCAACAAAAGTTAGTAAAAAGAGAGTAAAAAATCATTAGTTTTTGGTTGCGTACATTAACGAAAAAGTAATCGGAAAAATCATATAACAGACCTGTAAAACGTTGAGGTTCCGCAGTTTTTGCCATTAGTATAATTGCAGACTTTCGGAACATAGAAATCAATGAGTTACTAGAATTTTCCATATTTTCATTCACTGATGTCCTTTAGCATAATATTCTGCTATTGCTCCTTACTTAAACCATGAGTATTCACTGTACAACAGGCAGTACTTGGTACTGAAAATGGAAATAACACACATACATCTCCCAGACATTTGTTTAAACAATAAGGAATATTAACCACTGCCTCTTAGTTCATATACACTCATGCGAATATTTTCGACATCAAACCAGTACTGTTTGAGAGTAATAAAGATATTCACCATTACAGCACTAGAAGGAACAATGATCTGTACGTCCCCCGAGTGAATCTAACGTTAGCGCGGAAAGATGTGCAGT
Source organism: Schistocerca serialis cubense (assembly GCF_023864345.2). Taxonomy (NCBI): domain Eukaryota; kingdom Metazoa; phylum Arthropoda; class Insecta; order Orthoptera; family Acrididae; genus Schistocerca; species Schistocerca serialis. The sequence goes on along the minus strand of NC_064643.1, from coordinate 119,008,022 downwards.
ACCCAACTATAAAACTCTCGGATAACCTGCCCTTTGAAATAAAATATCTGACGGTCAGCAAAAGTGTTTTCAGATGACAGTTAAAACTGTTTTTCCTCAACTATTCGTTCATTACCAAATACGAATTTTTGAATAGAAATAATGAATCAATTACAAACACATAAACGGCGAGCTTGTAGTCATGGTTCAGAGTCAAAGGGGTTTCATAAAAAGTTCGAAATCACAAAACTCGAAATACGGTCATCTAAAAAATTAAAACAATTTAAAACATAGTACAGTAATTTCAACAACATTCGTATTTCTTTACAAAGGAAACAGAAAGCAACAACTATCACTTAAATTAAAAGCAATTTTGTTTTCTTTTGTATATTTCTATTTATTGTAATATTTCGGGGGAAAGACACATTCAAATTTCCGAAAATATATAACAAAACATCAGTTTTATTTTATAAAGAAATCAACAGTCTTGTTCTGCTGCACTGATCTCCAACGTGATTGGTCAAGTGCATTTTCTTTTGTGACCAAAACCGAAAATTCATCATCCTCTATTCTAAGGCTCTGCATGCTCAATGACTTGGCCTGTTTTGGAGACACAGATGGCGTCAGTTGTATTTTCTTCTTCTGCTTTTTCACCTTCTTCGATCTTCTCACGTAGAACAGCCTAAATTTCGAAGTCAAATCACTGAACCGCAGAATTCCGTATGATCATCAATATGTTCGAAATTCCCAAACGTCACATTTCCTTAAAAATCGGGATGACGTGCCAGCTAGATTTAAACACTTGGGTTTCTTTGAGTTCACTTTTACAACTGATTTATATAAGATAGTACGGAATGCATCGCTGAGAAAGCGAAGGATTGTTACGAAGAGTTGAAAGTCGAAAGAATTACCGAAGCAACTGACTAAACATTCGAGTTACCGAGTATTATTTAGCTGCTAACTTCGAATTATATAGTGTTTATGGACGGTCTCTCATGAAAATCGGATAGATTTATCGACTGTGCCAAACACATAGGATTTCTTCGGTTTACCTCCAAAAAGCTTCGGTAAACCGAAGAAATCCTATGTGTTTGGCACAGTCGATAAATCTATCCGATTTTCATGAGAGACCGTCCATAAACACTATATAATTCGAAGTAATATATATATATATATATATATATATATATTGGAGTATATATATATATATACTCTAAACAGTCATATTTATATTATTTCACATTATGTAAGGAAAAAGACTTCCGCTGAACAGAGATTGCTGGAGTCAGATTATCGTTTAACCAAGTGACTCTGTTGTCTTATTTGACAATAACTGACCAGCAGATCTTGTCAGCAGGAATCCTGAGAAAAACCGTGAGAGATATTTCATCGCCTAGCCTCTTGTCACCTATTACCCGCATGGTTAGCTACTAACCAAACATTTAACAATCACTAATGACAATGACCTGCTTGACAATGTGATCGTCACGTGCTTGTCACACTGACTACAAGAATAAATTTTTAATCGCAGCCACTTGTTTATTTTCTTCTTGGGTAACCAGTTTGAATAAAACAGTTTTTAAATTGACATTTAAAACTTGATTATTGTTTCATCGTCGTGATATTTTGAATATTAAAACATTCTAAATGAATTAAAAGTAATATGGAGGAAATTAAGCTTTAAGTAACTAATTTGTAAAGAAATATGTGATCAAATAGATTTGTTGAGTTCAAATAACTGTACACGCAGTCATAGTAATTTATAAATCAGATGTAATTATTTACTTTCAAAATCTTTGAATGGTATAGTAACTTTAAAACAATGTGTAACCCTGATACGCTCGGAAGCTACCTTCTAATTATTATTGTATTATTATATTATTATAACTATTGCAATGGTAGTTTCAATAATGGTCAGAAGTAAGTATATACCGTGGGCTGTTTTTGTGTGAAGTATGAGCAGCGCTGAGAAAGAAAAGAAAAATAGAGAGCAGGGGGCCAAAACAACTTATGTTTCAGAAGGGGGCGCGACGGAAAATGTTCGAGAATCGCTAGTCTAAACGATAATTATTTACAGCGTACCACAATGGTGCAAAGGAAGTCGAAACGAACAGTTTCACATAGGATGCTGCGGTCTCTGAAACACAGTATCAGCCAAAAACTGGTTTACAGAACCACCTAGGCTACAGCTCATTTGCAGTGCGCACGCGGGATTTTCCATACTCCACCGCTCTCGTGGAGAAAAAATTAACAGGATCTCTTTTGTAGGAAATTTAATGTTGGTTAATTTTGAACAGCGATACATTTTCGTTAAGAGGTCGCGGTTTTCGAGTTATTCAAGAAGAAACCTTTGAAAGTGGCCTTTAAACGCAGCCCTTTCACTCCCCGTACTCACTTCACCCACACCCTCCCGTCTGGATTTGTAGTATGTTATTCAAAGCACTGCCTCCTACCAGTGTACAACAAATGTTATTGTGTACGCGTACGTGGAGACAGTGTTTGCGTAGCAATCGCCGATTTAGTGTAGCTGAGGCGGAACAAGGGGAACCAGCCCGCATTCGCCGGGGCAGACGAAAATCCGCCTTAAAAACCAGCCACAGGCTGGCCGGCACACTGGACCACCACCGGGCGGATTCGTGCCTGAGACCGACACGCCTTACCGCTCGGGAAGCAGTGCGTTAGACCACGCGGCTAGCCGGGCGGCTAAATTTAACTTCGGTGTAGTATTCATGAAGAAATAGTAAGAAATAATTTACGCTACACGATTCAGCATATGTGCCGACTGCTGCGGTCTCAACCCAAATATTTCGTGGATTTAGTTCTGAGACATTCCAGCTCAATGACAGTTAATGTTCTCGAAGCACTTATCGCTTTAATTCTCGATGAATAAAACCTTTGGACAATACTCACTATTGTTATCGACAGGAAAGCAACTGACCATAGGTGTAATCATGTAATCACTGTAGTAGTGCCCAAAGCAACCAGAGTTCGCGTCGGCAACAAGAATAAAGCGTAATCGCAAAATCTTTGTCTCCATCACGATGTATAATACCTGTGGAGCTTTTGTGACAGGACTACCATATCCTCCTCCATCTTGCAACAGTAATGCCTGTCAGCCGTTGCAGATCTGACAACGAAGTGAATCAGACCAAATCAGAATAAGTTAACAATAAAGTTATCCACGTGCGCCGGCCGAAGTGGCCGTGCGGTTGAAGGCGCTGCAGTCTGGAACCGCAAGACCGCTACGGTCGCAGGTTCGAATCCTGCCTCGGGCATGGATGTTTGTGATGTCCTTAGGTTAGTTAGGTTCAACTAGTTCTAAGTTCTAGGGGACTAATGACCACAGCAGTTGAGTCCCGTAGTGCTCAGAGCCATTTGAACCATTTTATCCACGTGCCTGGTAAAATGAAGCAAATGGAAAACTATACGACGTATCCACCCGTACGCAATGCTGAGACGGAATACCGTATTTATATTAATATTCTACACACATTTACAAAGAAGTTTGAAGTGTGGATTAGAATACGAGTTTGCTCAAACAATATTTTGTGCTTATTCGTTAGGCTGCGTTCCGCATATCAATTTTTTTTAAAAAATTTCTGCATCGCTCTTATTCTGTTCAGTGCTAAGAAACGCTGGGTTCCGCATATCAATTTTTTTAAAAAAATTTTTGCACCGCTCTTATTCTGTACAGTGCTAAGAAACGGTTTAAATAGACTGTCCCTCGTAACTACAGTCACATTCAAATAGAGTATTGTAAGTACCTGGAATTCTGAGGTAATGACCATCCTTCACAGGGCACAGTATGTCTTCGATTTTCTTACGCGCCCAAAAAACTGTCTCAGTTCTATTTATCGTTAAAATTCGTCCGATTTTACTCTACGTTGCTCCACAGAACGGAAGGAACGTCGCTTGCTTATACTGTTGTGCGTTAGTTGTTTAGGTTTTGCGTTTTACGACGGCGATTTTGTCTGAACACAGAGGTTATACAGTTACTTCTGGTCTGAGATGGTTCTCGTCCGATATGCATATAGCTCTATGTCTACATCTACATGTAACAGGGTGTACAGCACAGTTCTGTTGTAGACAGGATGATGGAAAGCGTGTCCGTTCCAATAATGGTCTGTGTGGGTAGTTTTACGTTATGCCGAGAGGCCAAGCCGACTGTATAACTAAACGCTGAATTAGAATGTCTCACAAGTGCAACTTTCAATCCTCTTCCATTTCGCTAATGAACTTAATATTGGGATTTAAGCTGTTCATACGACCAAGAAACTGCTGCAGCGTTCCTTCCCATGTGGCCATATCAGATGTGTATAACAAGATTAACAATAAAAATAGGACGTCGAAGGGGAGCACTGTTTAAGCCATGTTCTTCAAAATTCTGCATGACAAATTCGGTCTCAGCTGGTGGGAAACATCAATAATATCATCATTTCACATTATGAATTTTTGCCACCTTACAAAACTAGGTGCTGGTCGACAATTGTCTGAATAATGTGACGATTTCTGGAGGGGAGTGGCTGGCGAACGAACTCAATGTATCTTCAACAGGCACTTTCGTAAATAGAGACACCACATCAAGAGTGATCTTAAGTCGTCTTCAACTATCGTTATAGTTTTATGACGTCTACAAAGATCCCGGAGTTCGTGATGTGGTGTACAGCGGCCAAAAGACGTCTTCCATCTGTTACATATTTTACCACTCCGTATGCCCGAGAGCGTTAAATTTTACTTCTTCTGCAATCAGGGGCCTTCCTGACCGTCGCAATGGTGAATATTGTGGAAGTTCGGATTTATATCGACAAGTGTTCAAATGGTTCGAGCACTGAGGCCATCAGTGCCCTAGAACTTAGAACTACTTAAACCTAACTAACCTAAGGACGTCACACACATCCATGCCCAAGGCAGGATTCGAACCTGCGACCGTAGCGGTCGCGCGGTTCCAAACTGTAGTGCCTAGAACCGCTCGGCCACCGCGGCCGGACATCGACAAGTGTACCAAGAACATATAACGCAACAAATCCGTCGCGAAAGACTTTCGGTCTGTGAGTATACTTCTGTCCGTGGAAATCAAAAGTTCTGCTTCGAAATGAAACAGTTTCACTGTCTCAGGCAGGTTCATATGGGTGGTGCTCCGCTAAGTCTGTGAAGTCTTGGTGTTCACAACAGAAACTCAGAAATCAATGTCAAGCGTATTCTCGCTGTTTAACATGTGTTGGGTTGGTGCATAAGTTTGTAGTGTTTTCGCATAAGGTTAACAAACACCACAGATACACATAACAGAGTCTTTAGCCATCAATAATATATATTCTGCTTCACTATTTATGACAGTTTGCCAACGCTGGGGTAACTTTTTGATTTCGCAACTGTAAGAATCACGTGGTTTTCAGGCGAAGAACTCCGTCGAGTCATGTTGGGAGTGCATTTTCATCCGGAAAGGAATTTCCCTGAATGTTGTTCCATAGAGAGCGGGAAGCTGAAAATCTGAGGGCCAATATCTGGTGAATAAGGTGAATGCGGAATGGCTTCCCTATCCAACTCTCTTATCGTGTTTTCCATCAGTCCAGCAGAATGAGGGCGGACGTTATATTGGCGTAGCGTCACTTCACGCAGTCTTCCTGGTCGTAGTTACCCATTGCATGCAAACGTCACACGGTAGTAGAGCGACCACAGTTCATCAAATTTGCCAGTTCGCGAGTACACTAATGTGGATCATTGTGGATTAATGCGCTTAAACAATCATCATCAAATCCTGAAAGTGGAGAGTCTCTTAATGTCAAAATGATCCTCCATAAATCGAGAAATCCATTTTTTTGCCGTTCTCTATTCAGTGGTGCTATACTCATCCAGGGCGCAAATGTTTCTGGTTGCCTCTGCTGCTGTCACTCCTCTATGGAAATCAAACAGAAGAACATGTCGGAAATGTTCCGATTTCTCCACTTGACAATCCATTTTGTAGCGTCCACAACTTCGCTGACTATTTCCCTAACGACCAAATGACAATGTGGGAACTCAAACAGCAAGTGAACTACAAGTAAAAAATGACAATATGGAAACTCAAACAGCAAGTGAACTACAAGTAAAAAATGACAATGTGGAAACTCAAACAGCAAGTGAACTACAAGTAAATAATGACAATATGGAAATTCAAACAGCAATTGAACTACAAGTAAAAAATTACAATATGGAAACTCAAACAGCAAGTGAACTACAAGTAAAATATGACAATATGGAAACTCAAACAGCAAGTGAACTACAAGTAAAAAATGACAATATGGAACCTCAAACAGCAAGTGAACTACAAGTAAAAAATGACAATATGGAAACTCAAACAGCAAGTGAACTACAAGTAAAAAATGACAATGTGGAAACTCAAACAGCAAGTGAACTACAAGTAAATAATGACAATATGGAAATTCAAACAGCAATTGAACTACAAGTAAAAAATGACAATATGGAAACTCAAACAGCAAGTGAACTACAAGTAAAAAATGACAATATGGAAACTCAAACAGCAAGTGAACTACAAGTAAAAAATGACAATATGGAAACTCAAACAGCAAGTGAACTACAAGTAAAAAATGACAATATGGAAACTCAAACAGCAAGTGAACTACAAGTAAAAAATGACAATATGGAAACTCAAACAGCAAGTGAACTACAAGTAAAAAATGACAATATGGAAACTCAAACAGCAAGTGAACTACATTAAAAGAATGACAATATGGAAACTCAAACAGCAAGTGAACTACAAGTAAAAAATGACAATATGGAAACTCAAACAGCAAGTGAACTACAAGTAAAAAATGACAATCGATAAATAAACAAATAGCAACTAAAATACCAACATGCAAAACATAAACGCTTCGGACATATGCACCAACCTAGTAGTATCTGTTGCGCTTCATAAGGAAAGTGATTACCTTCTGCTAAGACATTCTATATCTACGAGGGTCACTCCAAAAGAAATGCACACAATTTTTTTAAAATACATCTTTTATTCTACAGGTTTGAATGTTTTACAGTGAGTAGATATATCCTTTAGGAACAATATTATCATTTCTTCACATAATTTCCATCCCTCTCAACTGCTTACGCCATCTTGGAACCAGCACCTGTATACCCGCACGGTAAAATTTTGGACAAACCTGTTGTAGCCACTGTTTGGCAGCGTGAACAAGGGAGTCATAATCTTCAAGCCTTGTTCCATGAAGAGAGTCTTTCAGTTTCCCAAAGAGATGATAGTCACGTGGAGCCAGGTCAGAACTGTAAGGCGGGTGTTTCACTGTTGTCCATCACAGTTTTGTGATCGCTTCCATGTTTTTTTGACTGACATGTGGCCGTGCATTGTCGTGCAACAGCAAAACATCCTGCTTTTGCGGATGTGGTCGAACAGGACCCAGTCGAGCTTGAAGTTTCTTCAGTGTCGTCACATATGCATCAAAATTATGGTGGTTCCATTTGGCATGACGTCCACAAGCAAGAGTCCTTCGGAATCGAAAAAAACCGTAGCCATAACTTTTCCAGCAGATGGTGTGGTTTAGAATTTTCTTTCCTTTGGTGAATTTGCATGATGCCACTCCATTGACTGCCTCTTCGTCTCTGGTGAAAAATGATGGAGCCATGTGTAAGTAGGCTGTTTAGGTTTTTTTTATTGGTAACGCCACCTCTGTATGAAAATCACTGGCTATGCTGTGTGCAGTCTGTGGCTGCTTTGCATTGTTGTAATACTCGCCATTGTAGTGTTGGGCAGCGGCAGCTGGATGTTAACAGCGCGTAGCATTGCGCAGTTGGAGGTGAGCCGCCAGCAGTGGTGGATGTGGGGAGAGAGATGGCGGAGTTTTGAAATTTGTCATGAACTGCTATATTTATATATGATGATATCAAGGTAAATACATTGTTTGTTCTTTATTAATATCTTTCATTTGCTAACTATCCCTATCAGTAGTTAGTGCCTTCAGTAGTTTGAATCTTTTATTTAGCTGGCAGTAGTGGCGCTAGCTGTATTGCAGTAGCTTGAGCAACCAAGATTTTTGTGAGGTAAGTGATTTGTGAAACGTATAGGTTAATGTTAGTCAGGGCCATTCTTTTGTAGGGATTTTTGAAAGTCAGATTGCGTTGCGCTAAAAACATTGTGTGTCAGTTTAAGCACAGTCATGTATAATTGTTCAAAGGGGACCTTTCACATGTTTCATCACCTGGCACAATTCTTCTAAGAAATTCATCTCCACCATTCTCGTACTGCTCCAAAAGTTCGCTGCGTACCGTTTTTCTTGTTTCTTTGTGAGCCACTGTCAACATCCTGGGAGCCCGCCTGGCACAAACCTTTTTTAACGCCAACACTTTCAGTATTCTGCATACACTTCCTTCCCCTATCCCAAAGTAGCGTGACAATTCGTTCACTGTGATGTGTCTGTCAGCAGTCACCAAGTCGTTAACTCTCTGCACATTGTCTGGAGTGTGTGCAGTACGAGGCCTGCCACTGCGAGGACAATCCTCAATATTGCCGTGCCCGCTTTCATCACGTAACCTGCTTGCGCACCGACTAACTGTACTGTGATCGACAGCAGCATCTCCATACACCTTTTTCTACCTCTTGTGGATGTTTCCCACTGTCTCGTTTTCACATCACAGGAATTCTATGACAGCACGTTGCTTCTGACGAACGTCAAGTGTAGCAGCCATCTTGAAGACATGCTGTGACGGCGCCACTCACGGGAACAGGTTGAAATAAGTTTAAAAACAAACGGCAAGGATATATCTACACACTGTAAAACTTTCACACACGCAGAATGAAAACCGTATTTTTACAATAATTGTGTGCATTTCTTTTGGAGTAACCCTCGTACATCTTCATGTATATCTCCACAAGGTACGGTGTGTGGAGTAGGATTCGTCGTGTCTTACTATGATTTAGCCGCTTCCTATTCCACTCAGGGATGGTAACCGAACAATACGATTGTCAGAACCCCTCTGAATGAGAACATACTTCACTAATTTTCTACTCGTGGCCACTAGACGGGAGTGAAACGCATCCTAGCACTGGAGAGTGTGACCATGCGGTTCTGGGTGTAAGGCGCATCGAGATGCACAGCGCCGTTCTTTTAATGCCTTCCACTACAGTTTGTTGAGCATTTCCCTGACACTCACCCATTGCCGGTAAGTCTGTGACAAAGCGTGCTGTTTCTTATTTTGTTTTTTAATTAATTTTATTTTTTATTTTTCCTAAGGGACCAAACTGCTGTGGTCATTGGTCCCTAAACTTACATATTACTTAAAGTAACTTACAATAACTTAAGCTAGGAACAACACACACACTCATGCCCGAAGGAGGACTCGAACCTCCGGCGGAAGGGGCCGTGAAATCCATGACATGGCGCCTCAAACCACGCAGCCGCTTGTCACGGCGTACTGTTTCTCTTTGAATGTAATCTACGAGGAGCGTTCAATAAGTAATGGAACACTTTTTTCTGAACGCAGGCTGGTTTTATTGAGGATTACAATACACAACATTATTCCCCACTCTTCTGGTTACAAAACGCTATTTTCCAACGTAATCTCCGATCAATGCGACGGCCTTATGCCACCTTACTGAGAACTCCTGCAGGTCGACGCCCGAGTGCACGTCTCGCTGCGTCAATAACCTCCACATCAGCCCAGTGACGTGCTAGCAAATCCGCACAGATGTTCCTTCGCTGTTCTTTATACTCTTGTGTTAGGTGGCGAAGAGCCTCTCCGGCACACACGTCTGAGTACCCCAACTGGAGGACAAGTGTGTCAGCAGTACCAACAGAGACGTCCAGCTGAACAGCGATGTGTCTGATTCTGATCCGTAGATCCCCTCGAGTGAGAGTGTCCGCACGTTCCAACACTGCAGGAGTCGCAGCTGTGTCCGGCCGGCCGGCGCGCGGGAGATCGGACAGTTTTGCGCGACCTTGTTGCGATGATGACGGTTGCCTCGCCCAACGACTGACCGGCAGGTCTCTCTAGACACTCTACTACCGTCTACGAAAGAAATTAATGGATATCATATTTATTTTCGTTAGTGTGTGTGTGAAATCTTATGGGACTTAACTGCGAAGGTCATCAGTCCCTAAGCTTACACACTACTTAACCTAAAGTATGCTAAGGGCAAACAGACACACCCATGCCCGAGGGAGGACTCGAACGTCCGCCGGGACTAGCGGCACAGTCCATGACTGCAGCGCCTAAGACCGCTCGGCTAATCCCGCGCGGCTATTTTCGTTAGTCCACTATCATAGTCGTTCATGCCTTCTTCAGTATATGTACTTTTCTTACAGTACTTTTGATGCGATCAGTGTAGAGTGAAGGTTTCTTTCTTGTTGGTGGACTGTTGTTGCATAAACTGTAATACTTTCGCGGTTCTTGCGTATATTTTGTGTCGTTGTTTCTTTGCTGGTCACTGTGGACTAACAGGATACAATACTACAGCTTAACCAGAGTAGAAGATATTGAGAGAACGAAATATAATTTTATCTAGTGGTTGCGAATTTCGCTGACATGAAACCGAGAAGCACCGAAGAATAACTTAAGATAATTTATGTTGTTTGTATATGCTAGCAAGTTAAATGAGTAGATCCTATGTGCAACGTTTATAACAATGTAGGTATCAATTTATCAGTGTTTTATCGGATAGTAAAATTGTGTCTTTATAATTCATTTATTTCGGACTACAGCAATAGTGACTATCGCTTCAAACGAAATCCTAGAACGCTTAACACGAGATACTCGCTTAATAAATCGTTATACAGGTACGTGCAAGCTATGTGGTCCTCATTTTTAGATACTGAAGCAAAAGAAACCGTACTGACCGGCTATGAAGAATACAAACAAAATACTTTAAGACGACGCAAGCTAAACACACTCTCGCTGAAGTTGGAGAATATAAAACACCCGGACACCATTTTGAAATTCAGGTCTGTATTGTCATAATTGATATTGTGCTATCTGGATTAGCTAAACATATGGAAGCGTCCCATCAAGTCACTAGTGTATCTAGGAAACTTCACCAATGTAAGGCTTTACTAGACCTCTAAAAGAACTCCGACTGCCACCAGTGCTTACCCAGACGATTTGAAAGAAAGCCTACGTGACGGTCTGGCGCAGCTTGCTGAGCTGCTCTGTACAGATGTGACTGCTACTAGTGGCAGCAAAAAGCATGGCCTCTGGAACTGCAGTTTTGTAAACCATCAACGGAACATTCATCTCTTCCCACGGGAAGAAATGGTCTTACGAATTTAATTGTCTTTGATCTAACATCAGGCAAGAAATTGTGAATCCCCATCAGTTGAAAAGAATATTAAAAAACATAACTCGTCAGCCATCACTGCTACAAATTAACTGATCACGTAGATTTAGTGCTTGAAATATCTTTGACCTTCATGGTAAGTTAAAGTGTTCGTTGTATAGCTGCATCACCATGCTCTCTATTTTAAGTAGGTCTCTGTATTTACAGATCATCTAACTGCTTTCTCTGAAAAACGCCATTCTAATTAAGCAAATATTAAGCTACCGATAGGATGTAACTGGGAAAGCAACAAATTTTTTTAGAGAGTAGTAGCTCTGTTTCTAATTTACTAAATTACAAGTAGCTGCCGTACGCGTAAATGGCATTAAACAATACAATGATAGTTCATTGTTAAAACAATGTACACGTTAAATATTTATAGCTTGCTTTCGTTTACTAACGTATAGCTTCACTAGTTTCACATCCAAGGTTCTGCCTCATCTAATCTACGAAACACGATGAATAATAAAGGAACAAATTGGGGCCGGCCGAAGTGGCCGTGCGGTTAAAGGCGCTGCAGTCTGGAACCGCAAGACCGCTACGGTCGCAGGTTCGAATCCTGCCTCGGGCATGGATGTTTGTGATGTCCGTAGGTTAGTTAGGTTTAACTAGTTCTAAGTTCTAGGGGACTAATGACCTCAGCAGTTGACTCCCATAGTGCTCAGAGCCATTTGAACAAATTGGGTGTCACACAGTGGCTGTAAGCGGAAACTGCATCGATTCCTACACCAGAGTAATTCGGCCTCCAGAAGAGCCATCTGGTACTACACTAGGCAAATCCCCGTAAACGGCTGTACGCTGGTTTACGATGTCAGGTTCTGACGCACATAACCTCGCCGAACCGAAATGCCAGCAGGGCGCAACTTTCTGCGAGGTCTCGTCTAACTCTTGAGCTCTCTCACTGTGCCACTTATCGGCTGCACGTCTCTGGGTGATGGCGCAGGTGCTGGCAGTAATCTCTCCGCACTTCTAGAATGTACTTTCCACACAAGATCACAGGCGTACGCAAATAGGAAGATTACGCATTCCTGGAGTTCTGAAACTCCTTGAACGTACAATGCCATCGTTTGAACCTAAAGGAACGATCATATTCAGAATTTTGGCAAGTATGTGATAGTTTCAAAGAAGACCTCACTGCCTGGATTACAAAAACTTTGATTGATAACAGATTTCATTGGAGAGACTTAAGTGACTTGACTAAAATTTCGGAAGGAAGAAGTGTCGAGGACGGCTAAAAATTTCAAACGCTAGATACATGGCTGAATAGCATCATTCCTGCCCATCTTATGAAGCATATGTGCAGACAATAAGTCGAATACGTAACTGCAGGGAAAGTGTCCGCGAAGAAAAGACGGTGCCTGTTCTGCAAATTTTTAAAAAGGAATTTCAAGATCTGAATGATAAAGGTTTGGTAAATATGCCAAATTATGAGAACTCCAAGACTGCACTGTGTAGAGGAAGAAGTGGAGCTATTCAGACGACCCAAAATCCTGGCTCTAGTTCGGAGATTCAGCTGAGCGAAGAAATTATGAAATTAATTGAAGGTAACAGCTTTTTGAAACCTGAGAGGGGGTCTGTTCTCGATGAAAGAGTCCTGCTGTTCGTTTTTAAAATAGCGGAGAGAATCCTGTGTGGAAATGGAACTGTTCTTATGGATGGGACATTTGACGGTTGTTCGAAACATTCAAACAACAAAACACACTGCACGTCGTCGTAGGAAACACAGAAGAGCAGACGAAGATGTTTCCTGTTTTGTTTGTTTTGCTCCCAGACAAAATTCTAAATACATATGAAAGACTTTTTCCGGATAGAAAGATAAGATTCCCGGGTGGCCACCGGAATCTGCTGTGTAAGAGTTTGAAACTGCTACAATTAAAAACATCAGTACAGTGTTCCCCAAAACATCTGTTCCCGGTTGCAGTCTTCCGTTCGACCAATGCCGATGGAAGAAAACAGAATGAGGATTAACGGTGGAAAACGGGATAGAGAAGAAGTCTGAATGTTTTGCCACATGTATGCTACAATAACACATCTTTCGCTAAACAGTGTTGATGAAGAGTGGATGGTATAAATAGAAGAAATGTCCAGAGGAGAAAATGTCACACATTTTGAGGACTGTATATCAATGGAAAGAAAACCATAGGATACCAAATAGAGTGTATAATGATTTTAACTAACAGGACCACGAACGCTGTTTAAGATTTGCATAGGAAAATAAAACTGGTCAACAAATCAAAAACATCCGACACGTACTTTGGCATTCTGATCCGAGCTGCCGCAGATGGCGGTGATCTGTGCGTGAGTGTGCTTGCCTGTGTGAGTGAATGTGTGTATGCTTGTCTTTCTTTTTTTGACGACGGCTGTAGCAGAAAGCTGTTGTGTAGGCCTAAGTGTTTTTAAATTGTGTCTGTCTGCAACTTAACGTGTCATGTTTACGGTAAGTGGCAATCTAGTTTTTCCTCACACTGTCGACATATACGTTCTCATAAATACGCTGAAAGAGGAAGCTGTAAATGCTATATTTGAAATTTAAAAAATAATCCACTGGCCTGCCCCTTCGAAAAACAAAACAAAAAAAATAGATAAAGTGAAAGAGATTATAAGAGTACGTAACAATTCAGGAGAGTTAAGAAATCAAATATCTGTGCCCTTCTTACAAAAAAACTGAGTGATAAAATTTATGAAATAAAACAAAAAATCTATAATTTTCTTCAGTAATGTTTTTGAGTGAAAAAAGGTAAAAATAAAGAAAAATTAAAAAAAACTTTTAACCATATATATGTACTATACGAATAGCCAGACCTAAGACTGAGTAAAATGTGATGAGATGTTCTTATTATTTAAGCGATCGAAAAATCCACGGCTAAAATGTTTGTGGTCCGAACCACAAAGCTGACGTCACGACTTATAAAGTCCACGATCGGAAAGTCGGAAAGTCCACGACACCGATTCTGTCAGTGGACTCATGAACCGCGTCGGACTTTTTCTCAGCAGCAGGTGCGGTCAGCCAGCATTTGGGGATCTTCATTTCACAGGAGTGTTTTACGATATGTAACCAGTCGGGTCGCAATTTCGACCACGTGCACAGAGAACTAAACACGTGGCGTATTAAACGTGACTTTTAAGCAGTAGATGTGTTTTAGATGTGAGAATACGAGTCATTACCTTCAGATTATACTATTATATATATTTACTATTATATATATTTACGCGCAGTCCGGAACCGCGCGACTGCTGCGGTCACAGGTTCGAATCCTGCCTCGTGCATGGATGTGTGTGATGTCCTTAGGTTAGTTAGGTTTAAGTAGTTCTAAGTTCTAGGGGACTGATGACCACAGATGTTAAGTCCCATAGTGCTCAGAGCCATTTGAACCATTTTGAAGCCTTTAGGCTTATTTTAAAGACATTAGGAAATTGTACTACTGTTGCACAAGACGTGGAGAATGATTATATGCCATCAGTATTTTAGTTTCCCTAACGGTAAACGAAGACTCTATCTCGTATGTAGAATGCGTGCAGACCAAAAGATGAACACGACTGTCATAAATAAACGAAGACCATCAGTTTATGTAGAGTAGCTTTTATATTTTCAAGTAAGTTATTGTAAATAACGTTAATGTACCTGAAGATAATCTGAAAATAGTAAACGGTTCTGAATAATAAGTTATTTGTCAGCAGCTCTTGGCTACTGAAAAATGAAGTTTTTCAAATACTTATGAACCCTAGGGACGCCATCAACACAAAATATAAGGGGCATTTAATAAGTACTGCAGCACATTTTTTTTCTCAAAGAGCAGAATGGTTTTATTCAGTACGCCATGCCATTCGATACTATTTTGGTTACACAGTCCTGTTTTTCAACAAAATATCCGTTCAATGAAACGGTCTTACGTCACCTTACTGGGAGGGCCTGTATGCTAACATGATACCAGTGTATTTGTCGACGTCGGAGCCAACGTTTTCCCGCCATCATACACGTTCTGATTCCCACGGACGGTGTGTTTCATTGGGCCAAACAGACGGTAGTCGGAACGTGCGAGTGGACGAGAAAGAACAGTCCAGTGAAGTTCCGTGAGTTTCTCTCGGGTGCGCAGACTTGTGTCTGGTCTTGCGTTCTCCTGGAGACGGAGAAGTTCGTTTGCAAATTTGTGGCGATGAACACGCTGAAGCTGTTACTCAAATGGTTCAAATGGCTCTGAGCACTATGGGACTTAACATATATGGTCATCAGTCCCCTAGAACTTAGAACTACTTAAACCTAACTAACCTAAGGACATCACACAACACCCAGTCATCACGAGACAGGGAAAATCCCTGACCCCGCCGGGAATCGAACCCGGGAACCCGGGCGCGGGAAGCGAGAACGCTACCGCACGACCACGAGCTGCGGACCGAAGCCGTTACTGCAATTTGCTGAGGGTAGCACATTACACTTCAGAGTTGACCGTTGCATCATGAAGGAGAACATCAAACAGAATAACCCCTTCAGAATCCCAGAAGACCTTTGCCATGCCTTTACCGGGTGAGGATGCGAGGATGCGACTTTGAGCTTTTTCTTTGGAGAAGAAGACTTGTGCAGCGGGGTGTTGGAGTGTGATCAGTAGACCGCCTCGAATGAGAGTCGGCACGTTCCATCACTGCAGGAGTCGCAGCTGTGTGCGACCAGCCGGCACGTGGGAGGCCGGACAGGTTTGTTGGACCTTGTTGCGATGACGACAGACGCCTCACCCAACGACTAACCGTACTTTTGTTCGTTGTCAGGTCACCGTAGACATTTTGCAAGCACCTATGAATACCTGCGATGCTCTGGTTTTCTGCCATAAGAAAGTCAATGAGAGTTCTCAGCTTCGAAAGCACCTCCGTTACATACGCCATCCTCAAGGGCAGAAATAGCTCCGCCGTCTATTCGATCCTCATGAAACTATAGACGCTGAAGTGAGAATATTTGACGATGTTCCACAAGGAATTTCTCATTTTTTTAAATGAAACTGGCTGAGAAAGAAATGCGTTGCATTACTTATTGAACATCGCTCGTACATGGCCTCAAATCTCTGCATTTCGTCTTATGTACGAATGTAAACTTGAATTACTTAATCAATCGTCATTTTGTTGAATTAATTTGGCAGAATCTTTGTAAAACAGTAAATACTTACATAGAATACCAAGTAAAAGTAGACGCATCAAAAAAAGTTTTGCATCACCCCGGTTCCCAGAACTCTTTAAGATAGAAGCTGACTGTGGATATTGTATCACAGACACAGTCCCTCTGACTGTTCAGAGATGTCACTAAACGCGCACAAAGATGTAAACAACCATACATGTGCAGCGCTTGTTAGACGGAGGGCGTCTGACAGCCGATCAATTCCAGTCATTCCACCAGGACGGAGGTACACGGCTCGTTTTGTCTGTATGTCAACCATGCCCAGACGGTCAATACCGTGGTTCGATCGCGTCCACATTGTTACTTTGTGCCAGGAAGGGCTATCAACAAGGGAAGTGTCCAGGCATTTCGGAGTGAACCAAAGCGATGTTGTTCGGACATGGAGGAGAAACAGGAACTGTCGATGACATGCCTCGCTCAGACCGCCCAAGGGCTATTACTGCAGTGGAAGACCTCTACCTACGGATTGTGGCTCGGAGGAACCGTGACAGCAACGCCACCATGGTGAATAATGCTTTTCGTGCAGCCACAGGACGTCGTGTTACCACTCAGACTGTGCGCAATAGGCTGCATAGTGCGCAACTTCACTCCCGACGTCCATGGGGTGGTCCATCTTTGCAACCACGACACCATGGAGCGCGGTACAGATGGGCCGAACAACATGCCGAATGGACTGGTCAGGATTGGCATCACGTTCTCTTCACCGATGAGTGTCACATATGCCTTCAACCAGATAGTCATCTGATACGTGTTTGGAGGCAAACCGGTCAGGCTGAACGCCTTAGGCACACTGTCCAGCGAGTGCAGCAAGGTGGAGATTATGTGGGGCCGACGTAGGCCGCTGGTGGCCATGGAAGGTGCCGTAACGGCTGTACGATACGTGAATGTCATCCTCCGACCGATAGTACAACCATGTCGGCAGCATATTGGCGAGGCATTCGTCTTTGTGAACGACAATTCGCGCCTCCATCTTCCACATCTTGTGACTTCCTTCAGGATAACGACATCGCTAGACTGGAGTGGTCAACATGTTCTCGAGGCATGAATCCTATCAAACATTCCTGGGATGGACTGAAAAGGGCTGTTTACGGACGACGTGGCCCACCAACCACTCTGAGGGATCCACGCCGAATAGCCGTTGAGGAGTGGGACAATCTGGATCAACAGTGCCCTGATGAACTTGTGGATAGTATGCCACGACGAATACAGGCATGCATCAGTGAAAGAGGACGTACTGCTGGGTACCAGAGGTACCGATGTGTACAGCAATCTGGACCACCACCTCTGAAGGTGTCCCTGTATGGTGGTATAACATGCAGTTCGTGGTTTTCATGAGCAATAAAAAGGGCAGAAATATTGTTTATGTTGGTCTCTATTCCAATTTTCTGTACAGGTTCCGGATATGTCGGAACCGAGGTTATGCAAAACTTTTTTAATGTGTGTATAAAGAAAAATGGAGCTGGACTGTGCTGATAATGTCGATAAATTAACTGTTAAGTATCATTGGATGAACATAATAGATCTTTATTTCCGATGTATCGATTTATCAGGTAAAGGTGCAGATATTTTCAATATATCCACATAACATGTCCATATACACCGAAGTGCCAAAAAACTGGTATAGGTATGCGTATTCAAATACAGATATATGTAAACAGCACTGCGGTCGGCAACGCCTGTATAAGACAAGCATCTGGGGTAGTTGTTAGATCGATTTCTGCAGCTACAATGGCAGGTTATCAAGATTTAAATTAATTTGAACGTGGTGTAATAGTCAGCGCACGAGAGATGGGCCACAGCATCTCCGAGACAGCGAGGAAGTGTGGATTTTCGAGTATGACCATTTCAGGAGTATATCGTGAATATCAGGAATCCGGTAAATCATCAAATCTCCGACATCTCTGCTGCCGGAAAAAGATGCTGCAAGAACGGGACCAACGACGACTGAAGAGAATCGTTCAACGTGACAGAAGTGCAATCCTTCCGCAGATTGCTGGAGAATCGAATGCTGGGCCATGAACAAGTATCAGTGTGCGAACCATTCATCGATACGGCTTTCGGAGTCGAAGGCCCACTTGTGTACCCTTGATGACTGCACGACACAAATCTTTACGCCTTGCCTAGGCTCGTAAACACCGACAGTGGACTATTGACGACTGGAAACATGTTGCCTGGCCGGATGTGTCACGTTTCAAATTGTATCGACGAGCGGATGGACGTGTACGGGTAGGGAGACAACATCATGAATCCATGGATCCAGCATGTCAGCAGGGGACCATTCAGTCTGGTGGAAGCTCAATAATGGTGTATTGCATGTGCAGTTGAAGTGATATGGGACCTCTGATACGTCTAGATACGAATCTGATAGGTGACACGTACGTAAACATTCTGTCTGATTACTTGCATCCGTTCATATCCACTGTGCATTCCGATTGACTTGGCCAATTCCAGCAGGACAATGCGACTCCCAACACGTCCAGAATTGCTATAGAGTGCTCCCCGAACACGTGCTGTTCAGAAGAGGTACCCGCCTCCTCCCCGCCCTTTGCCGCCCCCCCCCTCCCCCCCCCCCCCCCATGGTACTCCTAGGGATTTATTGACAACCCTGCAGGATTCATGGTGCCAGGTCCATCCAACATTACTTCTGACATTAGTCGAGTCCATGCCACGTCGTGTTGCGGCACTTCTGCGTGCTCGCGGGGGGCCCAAACGGTATTAGGCAGGTCTACCAGTTTCTTTGGTTCTCGAGTGTAAGATACCAATAAGATTTTTACTAGATGTCGATATTCCTGATGCATCGATGTATCTCTGTCACTCTAGGCGTGTTACGTGAGTTTGCAGAGCTACGCGTGAGACAGAGCACGGCGGCTCGGCGCACACAGAGAGAGTGCGAGCGGTGCAAGGTCGGCCGGAGCTACTCCGCTGACTGGCATAACGCGGGAGCAAGGGTCCGCGCCTGCGTGCCGCTGCTGAGTCCGCGGCGAGGGCGCTTCCGCCGCACACGCGCTCATGCATCTGCCCCACACACCTCTCCGGTCCACCACATCAGTCTCGCAGCGACGCCCAGCACTCGGTTCCTCATGCTCTGCCACTAGAGAAGCCAAATCGTTTTACAAGGCACAGAGGAATTAATGACATTTAGCTGCTAGAGGCCACTGATTTACGTCAATAGGGAATTTCAAAATTTGTGCCGGTCTGGGATTCGAACCCGGGTTTCCTGCTTACTAGGCAGATGCTTTGGATTTTTTTTTTGTCAGATGCTCTGAGCTCTTTCTTTTATATAACGAAACAGCACAGCTCCGCGTCAGTACCTTCCTTTTGTTTTTTTACTACCGACTTTTTTCATTTTTTTGTGTAATCACAAATTAACAAAAATCAAACCACTTCCAGGAACACTCCCGTGTTTTAATGTTTTTGACCGTGTTTTTTGTGTTAATTTAAGTGAGGACTGCATTTCCTCTACTTCTTGCACACTCCTGGAAATTGAAATAAGAACACCGTGAATTCATTGTCCCAGGAAGGGGAAACTTTATTGACACATTCCTGGGGTCAGATACATCACATGATCACACTGACAGAACCACAGGCACATAGACACAGGCAACAGAGCATGCACAATGTCGCCACTAGTACAGTGTATATCCACCTTTCTCCCATGGAGACGATCGTAGAGATGCTGGATGTAGTCCTGTGGAACGGCTTGCCATGCCATTTCCACCTGGCGCCTCAGTTGGACCAGCGTTCGTGCTGGACGTGCAGACCGCGTGAGACGACGCTTCATCCAGTCCCAAACATGCTCAATGGGGGACAGATCCGGAGATCTTGCTGGCCAGGGTAGTTGACTTACACCTTCTAGAGCACGTTGGGTGGCACGGGATACATGCGGACGTGCATTGTCCTGTTGGAACAGCAAGTTCCCTTGCCGGTGTAGGAATGGTAGAACGATGGGTTCGATGACGGTTTGGATGTACCGTGCACTATTCAGTGTCCCCTCGACGATCACCAGTGGTGTACGGCCAGTGTAGGAGATCGCTCCCCACACCATGATGCCGGGTGTTGGCCCTGTGTGCCTCGGTCGTATGCAGTCCTGATTGTGGCGCTCACCTGCACGGCGCCAAACACGCATACGACCATCATTGGCACCAAGGCAGAAGCGACTCTCATCGCTGAAGACGACACGTCTCCATTCGTCCCTCCATTCACGCCTGTCGCGACACCACTGGAGGCGGGCTGCACGATGTTGGGGCATGAGCGGAAGACGGCCTAACGGTGTGCGGGACCGTAGCCCAGCTTCATGGAGACGGTTGCGAATGGTCCTCGCCGATACCCCAGGAGCAACAGTGTCCCTAATTTGCTGGGAAGTGGCGGTGCGGTCCCCTACGGCACTGCGTAGGATCCTACGGTCTTGGCGTGCATCCGTGCGTCGCTGCGGTCCGGTCCCAGGTCGACGGGCACGTGCACCTTCCGCCGACCACTGGCGACAACATCGATGTACTGTGGAGACCTCACGCCCCACGTGTTGAGCAATTCGGCGGTACGTCCACCCGGCCTCCCGCATGCCCACTATACGCCCTCGCTCAAAGTCCGTCAACTGCACATACGGTTCACGTCCACGCTGTCGCGGCATGCTACCAGTGTTAAAGACTGCGATGGAGCTCCGTATGCCACGGCAAACTGGCTGACACTGACGGCGGCGGTGCACAAATGCTGCGCAGCTAGCGCCATTCGACGGCCAACACCGCGGTTCCTGGTGTGTCCGCTGTGCCGTGCGTGTGATCATTGCTTGTACAGCCCTCTCGCAGTGTCCGGAGCAAGTATGGTGGGTCTGACACACCGGTGTCAATGTGTTCTTTTTTCCATTTCCAGGAGTGTATAAGGGAACGAAACAGTAAATTCAAAAGAACCTGGGTCGTCTACCTAAGATTTTTTTGTTTTATATGATCATCAACAAATACAAGGGAACAATACGCTAAAAATTATGACTATAACGTGAACGGAAAAGGTCCATCTTCGCCGCTGGTATCACCTTATCCAATCGGGCGGACAGTAAGAGACGGTCGTCATTTCAACGGGCATCACAAGTCGTCAACTGTCGGAGTGCCCAGGGTCCCGCACACACTCAGACTGTTTCTGGTACCGTATGGGAATCGTGGCCATAGCACTCCTGCAAGTCAGCTTGTTCTCACACCCCCCACACCCCAGCTGGGCGGTGGGTCCATGAATGACGACCCAGACAGTTAGCAAAAATGTTTTGGTGTCGTGCTCTGTTCGTTAAGACCAGGAACTCGTCGATCACGTATTGCCAAAAATCGAGGAGCTTTCCGCCGTCCTAGTACATGTAGTGTATCGCCATTCCTTGTACCAAATCGACAGCATTCATCCGGGTCATCACGAAATAGACAGCATGGGGATGAAACAGGTCCAGGGGCATCACTATGGCATCTGTACACACCGATAATCGCAACTGCACGGAGTAGCCCAGAATGCCCAAATTCTAAACTTATCCACACACTACTGGACGTAGTGTCCCTGCACTTTACCTTGGGTCTGACGTAGGGCGTGCCTCGTTAGTCCGTGCAGCTGCCATGGCTTAGGGGTCAGAGCATCTGCCTAGAAAACAGCAGACCTAGTTTCGATTCCCAGTTCAGTACAAATTTTCAACTTCCCCGTTGATATAAAATGCCCACTAGCAGTTAAAAATCATTAATTCATGCCAGAAAGAACAGACCTCACATACACAAATCGTTTAAATGGGAGTGACCATTCACCCTATGGCACTGGGGGGGGGGGGGGGGGGGGGAGGGGGGGAGCTACATATTCAGGCACAACTGTTACACTAACGATTTTGGACCTGTCTGTGTTTACGTCTACTACCAATTCCGCAAGAAATTGCGCAGTACACGGCAGTGGTTACTTTCCATTGTACCACATTCAGGGTTTCTTCCCGTACTATTCTCTCACGAAGCTGGGGATGAACGCTTGCTCAAACGCCCCCGTGGGCGTTGTAATTAGTCTAATTTTGCCTTCGCGGATACTACCGAAGTCAAACGGAGCGGGACATGAGTACATTAGTGTTTAAAGTCCTGTCAATAACGATGTTATTAGGGTCGGAACACAAACTCGGAGCCGGCCACGGTGGTCTCGCGGTTGAGGCGATCAGTCCGGAACCGCGCGACTGCTACGGTCGCAGGTTCGAATCCTGCCTCGGGCATGGATGTGTGTGATGTCCTTAGGTTAGTTAGGTTTAAGTAGTTCTAAGTTCTAGGGGACTGATGACCACAGATGTTAAGTCCCATAGTGCTCAGAGCCATTTGAACCACAAACTCGGATTAGGGAAGGATGGGAAAGGAAATATCCCAGATATTGATGATAATGTTGAACATGTGACGTCAGCAGATGTTTGCCGCAAGTGGACCTATTTTGCTTGGGCATGAAAGGTTCAAAATGGTTCAAATATCTCTAAGCACTATGGGACTTAACATCTGAGGTCATCAGTCCCCTACACTTAGAACTACATAAACCTAAGGACATCACACACATCCATGCTCGAGGCAGGATTGGAACCTGCGACCGTAGCAGCCGCGTGGTTCCGGACTGAAGCTCCTAGAACCGCTCGACCACAGCGGCCGGCCGGCGTGAAAGGAATTCAGAGCGATCCAATACTTTCATTAGCACAAACGGCGCAAATTTCGAACACCTTTTGTAAAGTTGATCTGTTGTAAACTTACAGGTTACGAAGTTAATGTCCTCGTTGTAACAAAAAAAAAATTGTTTTTATTTTGTGTTTCACTCCTTTCGTCCCTTATGTAGTAAAGATAAGGTCATTTACTGTTAACAGCACAATTCGGAAGCTTACAAGCATCTACTTCTGATGCAATACGTGAAGTACTGTACTTTGTACTAAACCAGCGGTGACCGGTAAATAATATAATAAATCTTATCTGAATGTAAACACATAATTGCCTAACTCAATGAGAAAAATACTGCCTGCCAGACGCAAGAATCAAATCCTGAGCCCCACGCGCAAAAGTCGCGTACACGGGCCCTGAGTTACACCGATGGGAATACTTGACTAGTGTTGGGTCGATGAGGTGCGGCAGACCGCTAGGCTCAACCGCTGAACTTGCGGCGAGGTACGTCATCTGCTAAAGTCACATGTTCAACATTTGTCATTCATCGTCGAGGTATTTAACGACATCTGCGGCCCCGTATGCCTTATGTCAAGTTACTTGTCTTAGCGACATGTATGTCGCTTCAAAGGTTTTTAATCTTTAATAAGAATCACCCTGTATGCAGAGATTGTGTGTTGAAACGTTGTAAGTAGTCTTTCGCAGAACAGTTGACATCCATCTTCGAGTGTCTATCAGCTGAAGGTTTTCAGCATTTCTGAAACACTCTCCCGTGAGCGAAACGACCCTGTTACCACCCGTGCTGTCTTTCTTTTTACAAGTTCTAGAGTGTGTTTCGAAAGTAAAGGCATTATATCAGACACGTCTTTCCCACATGCAGACAATAACTAAAGTTCATTTCAACATGTGTCTGGAAATGCTTGGTTTCCGAGTTATGGCTTTCAAAACAGTGGTCTTCGCCAGAACGTTTTTCTTCCCGCATGTAGTTGCCTGTGCAGAAGATGCTCACAGTATCCTGCTGCTACCTGAATACAGGTCTCAGGGGCCTGCGAGCACGATCCCTGACAAAGTATTGTGCACTTCGTCACAATGTGCCACAAGTCGATTCCGTAAAGATTCCATGCCCCTCTACCCCCCCAAGTAGAAGTCAGAAGGGTTCAATTCAGGTGAACATGAAGGCTAAGCAATTGGGTGTCCTTTTGCCATCAGGAAAAATACGATCACAGTAGCAGCGAGCCGTGTAGTTAAATTGTGTAGGAGCGCCTTCCTGCAGTAAGTGTACTTGTTGACGTATGATCACTGGAGTGTCTTGAAAAACACGAGATATGGAGTTTCCCAGGATGATTGTGTACGCATGTCCCATAGGATTGGTTACAGGTTGAATACCAGTGATACCGGCGTCCGTGTTGCTGGAGTTGGTGATGAGTCGAGGTGACAATTAACACTCTGTAGTGGTTATCCACAAACAAATGACATCATCGCCTGAACATAAAGTAACGTTCTACCTGTACTACGATTCGACAGTTTTGCTAGTCTGCGAAAACGACGTAGGAAATAATAGGATTAATGGTAGCATGGTATAATTGATAGGAAAAGAAACATAAAAGAGTGTGTAAGAGAGAAAATGAGAACCGACGAATTCTCTTTGTTTCGTTAGTTACTTAGTTTGTTTTGGACATAATAGAACCGTACAACATGCGGTGTTAGTCCATTGTATATTTTGTATCCTTAAAAACTAAACTCCGCCCGAACAGTTCACGAAGGTCCAACGGTACCGACCGGCCGCCGTGTTATCCTTAGGCAATAGGCGTCACTGGATGACGATACGGAGGGTTATGTGGTCAACACTCCGCTCTCCTGGCCGCATGTCAGTTTCAGAGACCGGAGCCGCTACTTCTCAATCAAGTAGCTCCTCGGTTTGCGTCACAAGGGCTGAGTGCACCCCGCTTGCCAGCAGCGCTTGGCAGACCGGATGGTCACCCATCCAAGTGCTAGCCCTGCCCGAGAGAGCTTAAAGTCGGTGACCCGACGGGAACCGGTGTTACCACTGCGGCAAGGCCGTTTGCATTTTATATCCTTATAAAATACAAATAGCATTTTATAACTAATAAAAATTAGTTATTCACGTAACTTCTGCTCTTTTATGCAACCAAAGCAATTACTCGTACTTTTGATGCAACTGCAGTTTGCCTCTAGAAACATAATTATTGTCTTATTTTGTTGTCAATAGAAAGTTCTTTATCATGATCAAAGGAAAGAATTTTCTGTTATTATTTTTAAATGTGAATTTTTTATTAATAACGGAAGAATATTTTATATAAAATCCACGCGGTATTGTAGCGGTTTGATTCATTTTTGTTTTGCGTTTATTTTACCTTTTTGTTGAGGAACTTCCGTTTACTAGCAGTGTATGATAAATATGTATTTTTCTCTTATTTTTACTATGATATCCATCTGTCACACATACCAAATGGTCTTCGAATAAAACTCGAACTAAACATTGACAATTTCAGTGTTGCCATACTGCTTATTCTTAAGTAACAGAGAAGAGGATATCCATGTAGAGCAAAAATGTTCTGCAGGTTATCCGGCCCTTTATACATCTTCATTCAATTCCTAGACGCTCCACGGTTTCTAGATTTTAGAGGAATCTGGTAAGATAAAACTTTGAACATAGCTGCTAAGGTTCAGTGACCGTGTCAGAATTATGTTGGAACAAAGCCCTCGGCGGGCCGCTAAGGGCTGCTCGTACTGTGAACAAGAGTCTTGTTGCAACCCTTGTTCACAACACGAGCAGCCCTTAGCGGCCCGCCTTCTCACAACTGTTCGTGACGTCGCCTATCCGGCTTAGATCTTTTTTAAAAAATGGTTCAAATGGCTCTGAGCACTATGGGACTTAACATCTATGGTCATCAGTCCCCTAGAACTTAGAACTACTTAAACCTAACTAACCTAAGGACATCACACAACACCCAGCCATCACGAGGCAGAGAAAATCCCTGACCCCGCCGGGAATCGAACCCGGGAACCCGGGCGTGGGAAGCGAGAACGCTACCGCACGACCACGAGATGCGGGCAGATCTTTTTTAATATGTGACTTGTAAGTACTACATCTTTTCGAGTCAGTACAAACATTAATTTTATTAATGTATTATATACCTAATATGTTTTAGAACAGTTAGTCTAATTCTGAAGACGACGCTCATAGTAGCGTCGAAACCAGGTCACTTTGACTTAATATTTGTGACCGAGGGCTTATTTGTTCCAATATAAATCTAGTAAAACCCTGTCGGTTGGGCAAATAAAGAAGCCAGTATGAGGTAACACCCGATAGGTATGCAATACACACAACGTAGAGTAGATGCGGATACACTTATGTATGATAGTCTACTGCACCCCTTAATAATTTTACAACTCTATCTTAACATGACAGTCAGTTGCGCCATGGAAATGTCACAGCGTTTTCGCGACATCATCCGACGGAAATCTCAAGGGGCTCAGTAGAACCAGTAGAATCTATCTTATTTGTGGGGCGAATGAAACTGAACGAAAATCGGAAAAAAAGACATTGTGACTCGCAGCTGCGTTCATTGATTAGAAGTGGTTGAGGTCTAGGAAGGAGAGAATCGGTCTGCTATATGTCTGCACACACACGCAGCACACACACACACAAGCACACGCACGCACACATACACAGACAGACAGACAGTGCTGCGAGAACAAAGAAACTGACGCGTCGCCGTGGCGCAGCAAACCTTTAATCGCATTTGTCCGCGGCGCGATGTTCGATAGGCGCGCCGGCGCGTGTGTGTGGTTTTAATTGGTCGCAATTAGCGACACCCAATCAGCGCGGTGCTGATGGCGGGATTCGATCAGAGCCAGGCGGCAAACGAACCGGCAGTAAGCGGCGCGGCGCCGCGCTCCGCTCTGACGCTGCAGTTCTGCGCGGGGGCGGCGCGGGCGGCGGGGGCGGGCGTGGGGAGGCAGGGCAGGGTGCGTAAATCACGTCTGAGGCGGCGCGGGCGCCGGGGGAGGCCGCGGAGGCGGAGGGAGGGCCCCGCCTGTCCCGCTAATAGCCGCGCCCGGCGCTCAAACGTCGCACGCCGGGGGCGGCCCACCCTATTGTTTTATTACTAACTGGCAACTCGACGTGCTCACGTACAACCGGATTACTCTTCTTCTTATTTATTCTTGCTAGACCTACTGGATTAAACAGATTATTAACCGTAATGTTCTGTTCGGTTCTATGGGACACGAAATGGTTATAAATTTCCTTTTTCATTATTGAAATGCCAAGATAATTTTATGAAATTTGATGGCTTTGTCTGAAAATGCATATTCAATACATGTACAAAAATATCTTAAAATATTTTCAGTTGTTTGTTTATAAACCTTAATAGCTACCTATGTGATGTTAAGGTGGTAAAGATAAGATACAAATATTGTTATTCTAATGTCAAATACACTCCTGGAAATTGAAATAAGAACACCGTGAATTTATTGTCCCAGGAAGGGGAAACTTTATTGACACATTCCTGGGGTCAGATACATCACATGATCACACTGACAGAACCACAGGCACATAGACACAGGCAACAGAGCATGCACAATGTCGCCACTAGTACAGTGTATATCCACCTTTCGCAGCAATGCAGGCTGCTATTCTCCCATGGAGACGATCGTAGAGATGCTGGATGTAGTCCTGTGGAACGGCTTGCCATGCCATTTCCACCTGGCGCCTCAGTTGGACCAGCGTTCGTGCTGGACGTGCAGACCGCGTGAGACGACGCTTCATCCAGTCCCAAACATGCTCAATGGGGGACAGATCCGGAGATCT
This sequence comes from Schistocerca serialis cubense, assembly GCF_023864345.2. Taxonomy (NCBI): domain Eukaryota; kingdom Metazoa; phylum Arthropoda; class Insecta; order Orthoptera; family Acrididae; genus Schistocerca; species Schistocerca serialis. The sequence continues at coordinate 118,980,105 of NC_064643.1, read as the reverse complement.
TGCTGGCCAGGGTAGTTGACTTGCACCTTCTAGAGCACGTTGGGTGGCACGGGATACATGCGGACGTGCATTGTCCTGTTGGAACAGCAAGTTCCCTTGCCGGTGTAGGAATGGTAGAACGATGGGTTCGATGACGGTTTGGATGTACCGTGCACTATTCAGTGTCCCCTCGACGATCACCAGTGGTGTACGGCCAGTGTAGGAGATCGCTCCCCACACCATGATGCCGGGTGTTGGCCCTGTGTGCCTCGGTCGTATGCAGTCCTGATTGTGGCGCTCACCTGCACGGCGCCAAACACGCATACGACCATCACTGGCACCAAGGCAGAAGCGACTCTCAGCGCTGAAGACGACACGTCTCCATTCGTCCCTCCATTCACGCCTGTCGCGACACCACTGGAGGCGGGCTGCACGATGTTGGGGCGTGAGCGGAAGACGGCCTAACGGTGTGCGGGACCGTAGCCCAGCTTCATGGAGACGGTTGCGAATGGTTCTCGCCGATACCCCAGGAGCAACAGTGTCCCTAATTTCCTGGGAAGTGGCGGTGCGGTCCCCTACGGCACTGCGTAGGATCCTACGGTCTTGGCGTGCATCCGTGCGTCGCTGCGGTCCGGTCCCAGGTCGACGGGCACGTGCACCTTCCGCCGACCACTGGCGACAACATCGATGTACTGTGGAGACCTCACGCCCCACGTGTTGAGCAATTCGGCGGTACGTCCACCCGGCCTCCCGCATGCCCACTATACGCCCTCGCTCAAAGTCCGTCAACTGCACATACGGTTCACGTCCACGCTGTCGCGGCATGCTACCAGTGTTAAAGACTGCGATGGAGCTCCGTATGCCACGGCAAACTGGCTGACACTGACGGCGGCGGTGCACAAATGCTGCGCAGCTAGCGCCATTCGACGGCCAACACCGCGGTTCCTGGTGTGTCCGCTGTGCCGTGCGTGTGATCATTGCTTGTACAGCCTTCTCGCAGTGTCCGGAGCAAGTATGGTGGGTCTGACACACCGGTGTCGATGTGTTCTTTTTTCCATTTCCAGGAGTGTATATTTTATTTTCCTGTTACACTTTGTGGTAATAATGATTTTTATCTAACCAATTTGCTCTGAACAATTAACAAAGCCTCTGCGTTTATAACGATGTGCTTGTTTCCTTCTTTTGCCAAGAAAATGTTCATCACTTCTCAATTATTTGAATCTCTTTTTGCTTGTATTATCACGCCATGGCAATGAGGCCATTAACTGATGTTCAGTTGGACGAATTAGTAAATTCTTCAATAGATGAAAGAACATTTTCCAAGCTTGAAGATCGTGGAAGTAATGCACCTAAGAGCAAGTGTTTCCATGAGAGTGGCGACAGTTGATATCCAGTACAAAATATTGTACAGTCTTTTCTTTCTAAAACTATCAATATGAAATGTCAGTTACACCCAACAGCACGACATAACCATCTATCAGAGCTTCGAATATCATCAAGAGTAGGGCAGGAATTATTAGGGATGCAACCAGCAGAATAAGTAACACCAAGAGTTCATCTGAACTAGTATTTTGTGCAGTGCTTCAAAATGAAATGACAGAGAGGTCAGATATTGAAGGGCAGAATGTTCTTCGAGAAACTTGCGTAGTCGCAAGTAGCAGAGTACATTGCATCAAGGAAACATTTCCCAAAAACAGAAGATGTTCTGGAAATGGTCAAGTGCATCCAAAAGCCCGAAGGTGTGGCAAGTGAGTTAGAATCAGTGACAACAAGAAAACCTACTAAACGTGCACTCTGTAAGATGTGCCAGATAGCAATGACAATAAAAACAAACATATTGTATGGAAAATGTAATAAACATGTTCACAAAACACATATCTCCTACTCGTATCCAAACTGCAATAACTAAATATAAAAGTTAGAAAATAAATGTTTATGTTTACAAATAATTGCCTGTACTGAAAACTTTTGTTTTGTCAATGTTTATGTGGCTACGTGTATCCAAACTACATTATGAAAAGAAAAATATGTAATGCCTTCTAAGAAGGATACCCTACTGCAAACTGTTCAAAATTTGCCGTATGTGAATATTAAAATAAGAAACTTTCTTAAAGTTCTGTATCTTATTATTACCATTATTAGGAATTTTTTAAAATAACGATTCCAGTGTGATTACTATTGTTATCACTATTCGTATTACGTGTATTATTATTATTTTAAAAGTGAACAGAACAGTAGGGCTGAAGCTCAGTACAACAGAAAGTGTTAACCATAGGCACCTTAACTGAACGCAATCAAATTAATATTACTGTATTTGCCTGCCTTTAGTATATGTGGAGTATAATTTCATCCACATGCGAACTTTTTTTCAATACAATAAAAGCTGTTCTTGCTGATAAAGAATCGCTTGAGCGTTCTACCGTGAAACACTTCTCAGACTTTTGTGCCTAACCAGCCGTGTGTAGAAGTGTAGGTACAACATTGTCATATACCTACGAACAAATATTCAGTTCAAATATAAAAGTATTTCAGTCGAAAAATACTTGTCAGTATTGCATTTAACAATCTGTGTGTTACATTTTTACTCTGTTGCACACCAATAACCAATAAGTGAAATCAGATTAAGAGAAAATATGATCAGAAAATAGTTACAAGTTAAAACATTTTGAAATGTTGGCTATTTGCAACTAACGCGAATTTCCATTTTCAAGACTGGGAAATTTGTTAAAAGGTTAAAGAAGCTCAGTTCAGTTGCATATATCACGTGTTCCATGGTAGAAGATATTCTTACGATTCAAGGTACAAGATGGTCCACGACTGACGAAGTATAGCTTAACCCGTTCACACGCAATGGAACTAGTTTCAAAACCATAGAGAACTTTACTCATGGTCAAGCTCTGTAATTAAAGAATGAAGAATAGCCTCCAAACAGCTTTAATGTATTATATATCACTGAAATACTTTGAACTTATAATATTTACGAACTGTGTACAAAACGTCACGTCTCACGACCACAAAAATAGTAGAAAATGTTGGAATTTGCCCATTGCGGTTTCTAGTGTGTATTCATTGATGTGATTTTAAAAACTGTAACTAGATTAAAACATCGGTCAGCAAACACCATTTATTTCTAGGCACGTTGTCCTCCAGGTACAACACTTTACCCTACGTGGCGGATCTTCGGTGTGCCTGCCGTATTGGAACTTTTCATCTGCATGCGCAGAATACATGGATGTACAGCTCCTTGCCGTCTTTTGTGCTTTCAGAAGGGTGGAAACAATGGCGTGAGGGACACTGAAGCACCATACCACACTAATAGCACATTGTAGTGCAATGAGTGCAGAGCGACTGATGACGGGGTGGGCTCAGGGAACAGTGTGACAAGAAGAGCAGGCACGTGCGTTTCCAGAAGGAGTACACCAAGAGGAAAAAACCGCCGCTGTGACCGTAGACGGGCCAACCGAAGTATCATCCGCGACCAGTGGTGTCAATGGAAATGGTATGGAGGAGTGTGGGAACAGCACACCGCTCTCCCGGCTGTCGTCGATTTTGCAGATCTTGGAACCGCTACTTTTCATTCGAGTAGCTCGAGACTGAGTGAATTCCGGTCCAGTCCTCCCATTGAGGAAATGTCCCTAGCAATACTGGGAGTTGAGCCCGGGTCCCCTGATTGGCGATCAGCGACGATAAGCACTAAGATACGGAGGCGCACACACCGCAAAGACATCGTAGGATAATTCTACTCGCTCTGACGAACTGACGGAGGACTACAGCTGAAATCCCACATATCTCTTCCACTCCTAGACTCATGGTGTAGAGAACTATTAGATATCACTTCTTCTTTTTCTTGTCCCATTGTTCCGTATCGGCGCAGAGTCGGCGTGGTTATCAAACGTGTTTCGTATGGTTAATTTAGTGGGTACCCCAATATCTTTCCTGTTGCTACCCCGTTACCCCAAGGGACGAAATATTTGTACCCCAGCTGCCTGAATGTGGAAGTCAGCGGAAGTTTCCCTAAGGTTTGCTAATCGTATATTTGAGGCGGACATAGGCTGCACATCCCGGCTGGCCGGACCACCGACCCACGTCGTAAATCCACCAAGCCGATTCGATACCTGGCCAGTGCACCTTGCCGTCGTGGCGGCGTCGACTTAATGCGCATTGCTATCCGGGAGTGTGAGGTACTTCATATCACTACAGGGCTAATTTGGTAGATGTAGTAGGGAGACCGAATACTTGCCAGTATGCGACGAGAACAGTGCACTCGGCTACCAAATGGCATATTCCAGTAAGATAATTCAACCCTCCATGGAGTCTTGACTGGCCTGGCTGATTTCCCGATTTGTTGCCCATAGAGCGCATGTGGGATTCCGTGTGAAGATGTATGCTTTCCTATCACCTTCCAGCCAAAAATCTTCATTAAGTGACACAATGTGTTTCACTCGTGGAAGGAAATCCTGAAGATTGCATTTGGAGCTTGTTTACTTCCATCCCAAAACAAATAGAGTTTATTCGTGCCCATGACTCACGCATCACATCGATTCTGATAATGTACATCAGCTCTGGGTGGAATGGAAGTTTAATCCTGTAACACCTGTTATGTGATGAACATATCCACAAAGTTTGATAAGCATCGGGATGATACTTCAGGTTGTAATATTTGCCATTTACGTCACTGTACATAGCTTTCGTAGATATACCGAAAGGGTTTGGCAATGTAAAATTAAAATAATGTATGAAGGTCCGAAGAAAGTATGAATCGCGTACATCGATCGGTAACTTATACGGGACATTTACAAGAACGAGACGTTTGTTAGTGGTGGACGATCAAAGCAGCGAGAATCAGTTTCGTGAAGAAGTCCAGAAAATATGTGCGCTATCAAGCTGCTGTCAGTTAAACTTCTATAAATCAGTCTCCGGGTTGAGCACGAAAGGAAGGAAAGAATCCTCTACGATTTGTACATTCATTATAGTATTACAGCTATTTCACTAGATCGTTGCTCGTACAAAACGTTTTACATACGTCACCAGGAACACAGTACGGTTTGTGTATTGCGTTTTTCGCTTAGGATAAGCTGAACAACTCATACGCGGCTCATACGTAGCTACACTTTTCACAGTGCTAACACCAAAAATGTTCTGTGGCGTTGATTCTACAAGATAGAACATTCTTAGTAGACCTAATAAATGACGTGTGTTGTTGATCCGTCAGGGGTTTGCTGTTTTTACTATGACAGACGGAAGCTGTATTGTTCGTCTTTGGCACTCTGCTGTAGAAGGTGTGAAACTTTCAGCCAACTGAAAGACCGCGCTTTTCGTACGTTTATTTAGAAATACAGGCCAGCTTCTGGATATTCCTTCGCGTGAGACCCCGTGCCAGATAGGTCCAACTCGAAACTCTAGTTCTTGCGGGTATTTTTGTTCTGTCATTGCAACTAAAAAATGTGTGATTTTTTTTCACCAGACGAGTTTCGCTTTATTGAGGTAAAGCATCATTTGTGGTCTGTAATTAAGTTATTTACATTTTGATTTGCTTTTAGACCAAAGAAGAGTTCGTTAAGAATAAAGATTTGTACTTACGGTGATTTTCGGTTGATTTCTCGCTTACATCGGGAAATGCCTTTTGCTGGCACACTGTTGTTTTTCTGTGTTATGGTTCAAATGCCTCTGAGCACTGTGAGACTTAAGATCTGAGGTTATCAGTCCCCTAGAATTTTGAACTACTTAAACATAACTAACCTAAGGACATCACACACATCCATGCCGAGGCAGGTTTCGTTCCTGCGACCGTAGCGGTCGCGCCGTTCCAGACTGAAGCGCCTAGAACGGCTCGGCCACAACGGCAGGCTTTTCTGTGTTAGCAACTGATAATTCTGGTCTAATTTTTAAATGTTCTGCAGCACTACGCATTTCTTATATTTTCACAACACACTTTTATGCGCAGCACTGTGTTCTGGTTGTTTTTATACTTCATGTATGTGTTGTGGTTTGTGTTTTGTAGTGTTGCCAACATAACCTTTCACTGCTTTGTCTTTGAGCTACAAATTTTTTTAAAAAATTAACTTATTGTATGTGTGTAATTGTATTTAATTACTTTTCTGTGTGTTTATGTATTGTAAAAGAGTAGAGAAGGAACGGCGATGGAGTATTTTTATTTTTTTTAGTGGACTGGGAAACCAGGATGAGTGGACGTAAGTAAACAGCAGTGTGATGGAGTGTGAATTAGAGGAGAAGGTGAGGAGCGAGAAGTGAAATAAAATGATTTGGGGGCGGGGGGGGGGGGTAGGGGGGGCGAGGATTGTGGGAGAATGAGAGGGGGTGAAGGATGGAAAAGGCTCTTTCCTTTTTCATGTAATTTCATCAATTATTCTGTATAGAGTTTCCAATATTTATTCGGTCACTGAGCAACTGTTTATTTTCTGTTAATGCTTTTTGTATGTAGAAATTTGCTTGGAAATGGAGGAGGTGTCTGTCTTTACTGATTTTTATGATATTCATATCGTTTTCAATATTGCTTGGTCTATGGTGTTCTTGTTTTAGATGACCGCAAATGTTGAATGATTTGTACCGCATTTAAATGCTCTCATGTGTTCTTTATGTCTTGTGTCGAATGTCCTCCCAGCCATTCCAATGTATATCTTCTCACAGTCTCCGTAACTGAGCTCATAGATAGCACATTGTTGGTATCTGTTTGCCTTGTATGCAGTGAGATGAAAGGCCGAAAAGCCGCGGCACGCCCCAGCCTGTCTAAGAACAACATTTTGTTGCAGAATTCTGACAATTCAGTCGAACTGAGTCGCCCAAGAACTGTGCTTGACATGAAGGGCCCAACGTATCAACGAAACACTACTCCAGGCTGATATCAACGTTGTGTTTGTTAATGTGTATTTGCACGCCAAGAATGGGAAATTTCTCCCGTGTTGCCCATTTTTTTTACAAATAAACCATATTCTCGCCTGTCACATTGGCTTCAACGCTGAGTGATCCCTTCCAAACAGAGTTTTTGAACACAGACAGTGGAGGTCAGGGCACTTGTCTCCGTGTCGTCGTTGAGACGCATTTATTTCTGACCGGTCATTGAGAGGAAGTCGTCTCCAGCTGATTTGGAAAGATGTGCCTCAAACTGCGGTAGCGCAGTCTACATTCTGAGCAGGTCGCTATTTGCTTACTTTACCACGTTACTTGTATTGCTTAATTTGGTTATAATTTATGGCATATTGTTTTATCGTCAACTTCGATCTCACGAGCTGCCCAAATGAACAGATCTCGTTGCGCTTTCTCCATACAGTATTCCACACTTTCTCGTACCTCCTCGGAGACTTAAAGTAATTTTGTAATTATTAATTTCACTGTGATTTATGTGTATCATTAGAGCAAATGAATAGCTATTAATCTTAGTCGTGACTCAGATGTCGATATCCTTCACTGTCTTACGACTTTTCCATGGCTAGGGCACCCATAAATAGCAAATGTAACCTGTCCAGCACGCAATTTGTTGTTATCACTGTGGCGGTGTTTTCGATGTGTACAATGGGCAAACGCGGCGATCAGTTATATTAAGAATTCAGAGAAAAGAACGAGCATGCCAATCTCTTGTCTTGTAAGTACAAATATTTATTTTATAAAGAGCATTGCACTAACGCTCTTCGATTTGGTTTGGGACGTACCAGATACAAGTTTCAGCTCCAAATCTTCGAAAGCGCTTAGGCGCCATACTGATTCATGATCGCTCGATCACAGACCACACCGAATGGAGCCTAATCCAAGGCGCGCACTTCTGACTCAATGTCATGATGAGTTAGTACTCAGGTGAAGTAATATGAGGTGCTACAAAGGCACACCCGTGTCCATTGGGTGTTAATCGAACCTTTCTCTTAACTTCGGGAACAGTAGGGTGTTATATTTATTGTCTTGCTGAAAGTACAGGCGTTCTGCGGGATGCTTTGGATGATCGGATCGCTCGATCTGACACTGGTCTCTCGTACTGTTCACTCGTAATAGGTCTCAAGTATCATAGAGGTATCAGGGGTCTGTTGAACATCCTCACATGAGAATGCCACCACTAACTATCTAACTGTGGTCCACTGGTAAGGGAGGTGCATCACATGGAGTCGCTACGATGTAATCGCTCATTGTTAGCAGCGTGTACCAAGAATCCATATGACCCTTTATTTTTTGCGCATCAGAACGAGATCTTCATACTTTCTTGTCAATTCTGTACCCTGTGATGTGTGTTGATGTGTATGTCAATCGATGGCATATGTGCTCTAAACAGAAGCAGTGGTTCCAGATGGCACTGCTGTTCAACAGTCGTTATTGCTCGGCACTGATTTGCTTGACTTTGACACGTTTGCCGGCCGAAGTGGCCGTGCGGTTAAAGGCGCTGCAGTCTGGAGCCGCACGACCGCTACGGTCGCAGGTTCGAATCCTGCCTCGGGCATGGATGTTTGTGATGTCCTTAGGTTAGTTAGGTTTAACTAGTTCTAAGTTCTAGGGGACTAATGACCTCAGCAGTTGAGTCCCATAGTGCTCAGAGCCATTTGACACGTTTATTAACTGTTTGTGTACATATGCAGTCAGCGGAAACTGACATTACATTCCTGCTTACAGACAAAGCGAAGTAGCCACGCATCTCTACGCAGGTGTACTCAAGCCCCAAATACGTCGCTTCCCAGGTCTACTCAGGTCCCAAAGACAGCTTTACAGAGATTGATTGCAAGGGAGGCAAGTTGCGGTAAGTTGTAGAGAGTGCTGGTATACTGTGAACAGATTGCCTCGTTTCACTACAAGGCTATCTCTTCTTCTATTCATGTTATGCCATTACGTATTTTTCTCTCCGCTTCTGTTCTGTATCTCTGTATTCGTTAATCGATAGACACATCTAATATTCAGCCTCATTTTGTAACACCATATTTCAAAATCTTCTGTTCTCTTGTTTATACTGCTTATCGTTCACGTTTCACTACCATCCAGGGTACATCTGAATTCCATCGACAAAATTTCAGAGTTTATTCAAAGATATTTTCTGAGTAGATTTATGTAGGGTGGGTAGAAAATGTTTGAAACGTTTGTAGGGATGTTGCAGGGCAGCTTGTATTGAGACATAAATGTTAAAAAAATGCTACACGTTGCGCCTTTTCCGAGTTATTTAGTATTGAAATTAACCAATCGGGGTGCCTCACGCTCGCATTCAACCGGTGTTACCCAAAGAGTGCTTTGATTAGCTGTAACTTGAACTTGCACGTGCGACGACCTGATTGACTAACTATAATGCTAAATAACTCGGAAACGGCGCAACGTGTCGAATTTTTTTCTTAACATTCATGTCTCAGTACAACCTGCTCTGCGACACCCCTACAAGCGTTTCAGACCTCTTCTGACCACCCTGTACATGGGGCGTGTACATGGCCTTCGGTAGCTCACGACAGAGTAGCCGTGCAGTTATGATTTATGCGTTTTTCTTTGTTTCTCTGAAAAAATCTTCACAACAGTGAAAAACCTGTCAGGTGCGAGTAGGACTCCCGCTATCAGGGCTCCGTACAAACTTTTATATATATAATGGTGAGTCACTAACTATTGCCACCCAGGAAAATACCGAAAGTATGATAGGAGCTGAAAAGTTTGTGGGACAATGGGGGCCGTAATATGACGTTGGTTTTATGTTGCTAGGTGGGGTCGCGTCAGAAATATGAAAGTCAACTGTATTTTTTTAAGTAGGACTCTATACTTTGGTACTTATATTATCATAGCACCTATCGAGACGAATCCAGTGATGTGTAACACGAAGGTCTTTAAGGTCAACGAGGGTCACAAAGGTTGCATGAAGGTCCATTTACAAAAGGTGTTCGAATTGACGGCCATTGGTATCAATGAAGTGCTGCAATCTTCTTATCATGGTATGAGTGGTATTATTATCACATCGGTACTTATCGAAGCACATCCTCTAACAATTCTCTATCCCAAATCTTCAGATGTAGTTGGAACGTCTTTATAAACAATGTCTTTTACGAATCCCCACGAGAAAACAATCCAGAGGCGTCAAGTCTGGAGAACGAGCCGGCCATGATACATCTCCTCCGCGTCCAATCCAATGATTTGGAAATTGTCTCTGCAACTCATTTCTAGCCATCAGCGAAAAATATGCCGGACACCCGTCGTATTGATACCACATTCTGTTCCTTGTTCCTAAAGGTACTTCTTCCAATAACAGACCTAATGCTTCTTGCAGGAATGTGGTGTGCTTCCCACCATTAAGATTTCCTCCGATGAAAAGGGGCCTATAATTCTGTCCTCCAGAATCACACGCCATACATTCACCGACCACGGTTTTTGGTGTGCAACTTGCCTCAGCCAACATGGATTTTCAGTTGTCCAATAACGCATGTTAGGCAAACTACCGTTTCCATGGATCGTGATTGTAGCCTCGTCAGTAAATAAAATTAAAGTAATAAATGAGTCATTCCTCTGAATCTGAAGTTGAGCCCATCGACAGACTTCAATGCGATGCATACAATCCGCACCTGCTAATTCTTGTCGGAGACTGAATGGTAAGGATGGTATTTATTGCGATGCAGGACACGAACAACACTACTCTGGCTCATGCCAGATAATCTTGCGATTTGACGCGAATTAAGACAAGGATCTCGAACCACACTGGCAAGTGTACCAATCTCCGTTTCCTCGTTAGTAACTTCCTTAGCCGGATATGTTTCCAATGCGTTAAAGATCCAGTTGTTCTGAATTTATCATACACATATTTAAATGTACGAAGTGTAGGGTTATTCGTTGGCATTCTCCGTAAATGAGAAGCATATCGACTTGTTCTTCGAAGGAATACGTTATTCACATTCGCTTGATTCGACTATACTAGTATTACCGTTCCTATCAGTGTTGTATTGCGAAACCGTCGAATGGTATTTACATGTCAATGGCACGTTAGATGGATACGCCGTATTCGGCGAATATTTACTATTTGCACGATATTCTAGAGAGAATTGTCAGAGCATGTGCTTCGATAAGTGCCGAAGTGACAAGCAATATCACTCAATCCATGATAAGAAGATTTCAGCACTGCATTGATACCAATGGCCATCAATTCGAACAGCTTGTGTAAATGGACGTTGATGCCACCTTTGTGACCTTCGTTGACCTTCAAAAACCTTACTGTTACAGATAATTGAATTCGTCTCGATAGCAGCTATCAAAAAATAAGCACCAAACTATAGCACTCCATTTAAAAAAAACAAAGTTGATCTTCATATTTCCGACGCGACCCCACCTAGCAACAAAAAGTAACATCATATTATGGCCGCCGCTGTGCCGTGCAACATTTGTCCCACAAACTTTTCAGCTACTATCATATTTTCGAAGTTATTGTAGGTGGCAATAGTTAGTGACTCACACTCTATAGTTCATCCATCCTTGGAATCGAGATAGTTGTCGATATTGATACTGGCAAGATATCGCTCCTGGAAATTCCAAGACGTTCGAGAATGTTTCAATTTCAAGTTTCAAGTTTAAATTTTTTGTGTATTTCCGCATTCGCTATTGTAATATTTCCTTCGTCGTATTAATTTCGGATTGTTAGCACGTTTTGCTAATTGGTAAATGTAGATTCTTTGACTCTGTCTACTCTCATTGCTGTTGTGATTGCTGATAATATCTGACGGAACTCTCCAGAGAAGGAAACGGTACAGCCGGCCACAGGGGCTATTGTTGCTACACGTATGTCAAATTGTTCTGTGGGATGCCTCAACGGATATTTTATAGGGTATCGGGAACTCATCTCACAGAAGTGCAGTCCACCTCCATTTAGCAGTATAACTTTGTTTCGAAGCATTACATACGCTACGCATGTCATAGGTACACATTGACACGAAATGTCTGTATAGAACGAGCAGTTCGTAAAGCACCTGAGGTGCTAGCGCCATCGCTGCTTCTAACAATACCACCACTTGCAAAGTAGGTTAGAAATCAGATTAGTACTGTTGTTCACGCAGCATATGTTCGCTTTATCGGGCAACAACAAAGTTATTGACTGTGGATGGTATCGTCAGAATAGAAATAATTAAATCACTGTAAAAAGTCAATAATTTTGGCACTTATCTTGAATAGATTCCCACATAGAATTCGTCGAAGTTGTTATGGCTCATCTTGTTGATTCTAGGGTGATTCTACTTTGACTGATAGAAGGTCCAGATCTGTATTTTAGCAATATTTGAAGATCTAACAAATGCGTTTTTCAGGAAATTCTTAATGATCAAACAGTCCCAAATCAGAACAATGGTATGGTAGAAATAATTTTTGACTTTGTGTTCACGATCCACATTTTTATTAAACTTCTTGTAAATTCACATATACACTCCTGGAAATGAAAAAAGAACACATTGACACCGGTGTGTCAGACCCACCATACTTGCTCCGGACACTGCGAGAGGGCTGTACAAGCAATGATCACACGCACGGCACAGCGGACACACCAGGAACCGCGGTGTTGGCCGTCGAATGGCGCTAGCTGCGCAGCATTTGTGCATCGCTGCCGTCAGTGTCAGCCAGTTTGCCGTGGCATACGGAGCTCCATCGCAGTCTTTAACACTGGTAGCATGCCGCGACAGCGTGGACGTGAACCGTATGTGCAGTTGACGGACTTTGAGCGAGGGCGTATAGTGGGCATGCGGGAGGCCGGGTCGACGTACCGCCGAATTGCTCAACACGTGGGGCGTGAGGTCTCTACAGTACATCGATGTTGTCGCCAGTGGTCGGCGGAAGGTGCACGTTTCCGTCGACCTGGGACCGGACCGCAGCGACGCACGGATGCACGCCAAGACCGTAGGATCCTACGCAGTGCCGTAGGGGACCGCACCGCCACTTTCCAGCAAATTAGGGACACTGTTGCTCCTGGGGTATCGGCGAGGACCATTCGCAACCGTCTCCATGAAGCTGGGTTACGGTCCCGCACACCGTTGGGCCGTCTTCCGCTCACGCCCCAACATCGTGCAGCCCGCCTCCAGTGGTGTCGCGACAGGCGTGAATGGGGGGACGAATGGAGACGTGTCGTCTTCAGCGATGAGAGTCGCTTCTGCCTTGGTGCCAATGATGGTCGTATGCGTGTTTGGCGCCGTGCAGGTGAGCGCCACAATCAGGACTGCATACGAGCGAGGCACACAGGGCCAACACCCGGCATCATGGTGTGGGGAGCGATCTCCTACACTGGCCGTACACCACTGGTGATCGTCGAGGGGACACTGAATAGTGCACGGTACATCCAAACCGTCATCGAACCCATCGTTCTACCATTCCTAGACCGGCAAGGGAACTTGCTGTTCCAACAGGACAATGCACGTCCGCATGTATCCCGTGCCACCCAACGTGCTCTAGAAGGTGTAAGTCAACTACCCTGGCCAGCAAGATCTCCGGATCTGTCCCCCATTGAGCATGTTTGGGACTGGATGAAGCGTCGTCTCACGCGGTCTGCACGTCCAGCACGAACGCTGGTCCAACTGAGGCGCCAGGTGGAAATGGCATGGCAAGCCGTTCCACAGGACTACATCCAGCATCTCTACGATCGTCTCCATGGGAGAATAGCAGCCTGCATTGCTGCGAAAGGTGGATATACACTGTACTAGTGCCGACATTGTGCATGCTCTGTTGCCTGTGTCTATGTGCCTGTGGTTCTGTCAGTGTGATCATGTGATGTATCTGACCCCAGGAATGTGTCAATAAAGTTTTCCCTTCCCGGGACAATGAATTCACGGTGTTCTTATTTCAATTTCCAGGAGTGTACTTCTTCTTAATTGTCACATCATCAAGAAAACAGTTTTGTATCAATCTTCATATATTTAATTTCCACTTTAACCAAACACAAACTCGACTGTTCTTTTAGAAAATGAAATAACAACTTAACTTCTGCAAAGTGAAACAAAGACTGTTCTGTGCGCATTCGCGCCAAAACGGTTACAAGTAAGTCAAAGATTATGACGGTCTCACAAAAATGAAAACACACAAGAACCATATCACTGTAATATACCGATACATCGGAGTACCTATACATTAATAAAACCAAATGTGAGTATTGTCACAAAGATATGTCTGTTACTTCGCAGAAAAGTAGTACGATATTACTGGTATCGAGAACTGGGGTTGGAGTGCCTTAATGGTCACGTAAATAAAGAACCATTACAAGCTCAACCATTTAGCAAGAAATATTTGTAATTTATATGCACAAACCTTCGTCTTTAATCACTTTGCCTGTTACTGAAAACCAGAGCAGAGTGCCTACAGTCGTTCCTTAAGGTTTTGACGAATTACGAATGGAATGTAAATCTGTAAAGCAAAACAACATCTTTTACGTGGCATTATTACAAATGAACAGTTTTCGTTTTTTTTTCCCTTACTTGTACTGTGAAACCTTGCTTATTGCCAAATTTCATGATTCTATGTAATCGGGAAGTACCCTATAGGATTTGATAAATGATGTTTTCAGAATGAAATTATCACTCTGCAGTGGAGTGTTTGCTGATACGAAACTTCGTGGCAGATTAAAACTGGGTGTGAGACCGAGACTCGAGCTCGGGACCTTTGCCTTTTGCAAGCAAGTGCTCTACTAACTGAACTACGCAAACATGACTCACAAATCCTCCTCACAGCTCTACTCCTGCCAGTACCTCGTCTCCGACATTCTAAACTTCATCGAAGCTCTCCTGCGAACCTTGCAGAAGTGAGAATTAGTCATAACTCATGGCTGTATTGACTTAGACGTTTAAATGTTTTACATCGCCAAGGGGCCGTAGCCCTTAGTATGTGACCCGACTTGCTACCTCTACCAGTTCTTGAGAAAAGAACTTCTTAACAGTCGGACAGACAGATTGACGGACAACCAAGTGGTCGTATAAGGGTTCCCTTTTTCCCGATTTAGGCATGGTACCTTAAAAAACCTGCAATATGCCATTACTACGAGGGTTGACTGAAAAGTAATGCCTCCATCTTCATAACTCTTCAACAGTTGGCAGCAGTGGTATGCGGCAGGTACTGACCTGTCCCGTATCCTCTTCTCTACAGCTCCAGGTGGTGGAAAACCTTAGCATAGAACGGTCGTGTTGTTACACTGTAAAGTATGGAACCCTGCGCAGGACGGACGGTCAATGCGATTTAAGCAACGTCCAGTCATTGAATTCTTGACAGCAGAAAGTGCCACCCCAATGGAGATTCATCAGAGAATGAAAGCTGTTTATTGTGATTGTGTTGATGTGAGTACTGTGCGTCGTTGGGCGAGTAAGTTTAAAGATGTTGAGGTGGGAACATCTGACCTACGTGAGAAACAAAGAGTTGAATGTCTTATGACAGCAACCACCGAGTTTCACAAGCAATACGTTGACAGATTGATGTAGGACGATTATCGTATCACTCAGAGAGAAATTGCAAATACAAACGGCATTTCACAAGAACGTGTGGGTCACATTATTGCTTTGCTTGGCTATCGGAAAATCTATGCTGACTCCTCAAATGAAAGAGTACAGACTTGAAATTTGCGAGGAACTCCTCTCACGTTACGAGAATGAAGGTGACGCCTTTCTCCATTCAATTGTGCCAGGAGACGAAACGTGGGTACACCATTACGACCCGGAGACGGAACGTCAGCCAATGGAATGTCGACACAAAGACTCGCTCCAGAAAAAGAAATTCAAGAGGCAGCCCTCAGCGGAAAAATCATCTCCACAGTGACCCGGGACGCAGATGGTGTTATCCATGTCGATTTCCTTGATCGTGGAACAACAATAAATTCGGAGCGTTGTATCACAACGCTGCGAACTCTGAAACGACGGCTAACAAGGGTCCACAGCAGAAGTTCAGAGATTGCCTCTCACCAGCGTACGGCATCCTCCATACAGTCCAGATTTAGCACCGTCTGACTTCCATCTGTTTCCGATACTAAAAGACGATCAACGGGAACATCGTCATGCTTCTGACGAAGACGTAGAGAGCTGTGAGACTATGATTGCGGAAACAGAGTGTCGACTTCTTCCGTGACGGCTTCAGAGAACTTGCTCATCGTTGGTAGAAATGTATCCAATTGGCTGGTGATTACGTGAAAAAATGAATATTGGTAATTAAAGATCACATTTTAAGGATTGTTCCTGCGTTTGATTTATTAAAATATTCCCAAAACCAAATTAACGAAGGTGGAGGCATTACTTTTCATACATCCCTCGTAATAGTGGAAACGCCTGTAACAAGCAATAACCAAAACGTAAATCACGAAACGCAGAGTCAGCAACATTCCTCAGACACGGAAAAAAAAGTACATTGATGTGGCTGCTGGCGCTGCGAAAGCAGCTCGCTGTAGCGTCACTGTAAAACAAGACACACAGTAAAACGACACACACTGTGCACACTGTCGACATTTGCAATGTTGCGGAGATGTTTCCAGAGCAATAAAATATACAAACGAGCTATCGAAGACTACGTGTCCCTTACACCAAAATATTCAGAAATATTCCTGAACGACCTCACAGATTTTGTTGGTGTAGTTCGGGTTCATCGTATAATAGGTTACACTTCAGAGAAATTCTTTTAGAAGAGAGTTCTTAACAATTTAGTTTATGTTCGTTGCTAACTTATTTTTGCTATTCAAAAGAGCTTTTCTTGCTATAACCAATCTGTATTCTACAGTCTTTTTACTTTGCCTACTTATTTTGGTGCCTAAACAGCAAATACCGTCTGCTGCCTTGGGTGTCTCATCCCCTAATTTATTTTCCTCAGCATCACCTGATTCAATTCGACTACTCCCCGTTGTCATTGTTTAGCTTCTCTTGACATTCATACTGCAAGCTCATTTCGTATGACCTCTTTCCACACAATAACTTCTTTGAAAAGTGCTGTGCATTCCATTCAAATGAACTTTCAAATATTAGACGTTTTAAACTTTATTTTGGATGTCTTCCGACCTACACAAAATGCACTATGCGATGGAAAGCATCCGGGCACCGATATGTAACACGGAATTGGTCTCCAGATGTAGCGAGAGGCTTCCCGCCGGTAGAAAAGGAAGCGGCGAATATTGTCTTCTCAGTGGAGAAGCAGTAACACCGGAAAGGATCGGTTAGGAAAGCTGAGTGACTTGGAACGAAGGTCACTGTGTGCCATCTGAGCAAGAGGTCGAGCACCGCGAAGGGTGGTTGCAAAAATTAGATCAAATCAGCGAAAGGAATGACTCGTGTGTTCCCGGCAGTCCAGTCAGCACAGTGGTCGAGCACGTGCAGTCAACGTTAAGCGACGCTGGATGAACTGTAAAGAGCGAAGCCACTCCAAATCTCTCGTTTACTGACATCCAACGTCCAAGTGGTTGACAGGAAAAGAGCGATTTGGAGTGATGAATCACGCATTATCCCGTGGTAATCCCATGGAATAGTGCCAGCACATGTTGTGCTCATTTATGGTATGGTGTACCTTTCCTGGTTACAACGGTTCCCTTTCGTGCTTAAGAAAAAGCTAAATGCGAACACATTTTTCAGCATTACATACTGCCGACAGTAGACGAACAGTTCGGAGCCGATAACTAAATCAGAATGATACTGCACCCTGTCATAAGGCAGCATACGTTGAGACAGTGTTTTGAGGATAAAAAGATTCCTGAAATGGAATGGCCTGCCCATAATCTCTCTCTGAACTGAATGGAACACTTTTGAGATGAGTTACGACGTCGACCTCGCTCCAGGCCCTTGCGTCCAACATTACTATCTTCTCTGCGTTCTGGTCTTGAAATAGAATGGGCTGCCGTTCCTCCACAGACATTGACGCCTCAGTGAGAGTGTCCCCAGAAGAGTTCAGACGTCACAATGGCGAAGGTAGACACACCCCATATTAATGTCCACCAACGGGGGTCCTTTACTTTTGATCGGGTACTGTAAATGTGGAATATACACACGATTGACAGAGTTTACGTTATGTCTTCTACGTTAATGTCTTTCAGAGAACAACCATGTAGATCCTTTAACGTGCAAGTGATGATACATTAGACTTCGAAAAAGAATGTGCGTAGCATCATTATCATCTTTAACATAATCATATGGAAGGATTAGGCTTAGACTGTGACGGCTACTTTTACGAATTCGCCCAAGTCCTTCCATATTGTTTCGGTAGTTCCTACTATTCTTCGTCAAGTTTGCTTGCATTTGCGTAATATATCTGGAAGCGTTTTGCTGATGTGCCGTTTCCGTTTTCTTCTGTATTCTTCTATTGTTTTTTCTCCATTCAGAGATACAGTCATCTGCTCCATTTCCGGTCTTATTTCTGTATTTCGCTTTCGATCGTACACAATCACAAGAAAAATTTTAATTAAGAGGATGGTTTCAGTTTGCAAACTGGGGACGAATTTTCTCCCTGAGTGTCAGTCATCGGAACTCTTAGAAACACTTCATTCCCTACAGTCATTTCTCTCCTGTTCATTAACATAGATTAAAATTCAGTTCAGAACGTTTAATACCACTATCACAATTTTAAATTATAATTGTCTGCTCAGCACCTGCACAACATTAAATAGTGATCATACAGGGCGACAATTATTGAACTACATGAAATAAAATCGTCATGACTTCTGTTTGGTTTTCATTAAGACGTTCATAATGCACGTTTGGCCGCAGGGCATGATTGGAATTAATATGCGCACTCGTGGTTTGGTTTAGCGACGAAGCCCACTTTCATTTGGATGGGTCCGTCAATACGCAAATTAGAGCATTTGGGGGACTTAGAAACAGCACTTCGAGATCTAGATGTTTCTTCAGCCTGAATGGGTGACTGTGTGGTGTGCAGTGTCCAGTCAAGGAATAATCGGTGCGATATTCGTTTATGGCACAGTGGCGCAGTGGCATAGTGACTACCGAACGGTGCTTGAAGGTTTCAGAAGACGATTTCATCCTCATTATCCGAAGTGATCCTGATTTCGGCAAGATGTGGTTCATGCAAGAAGGAACTCAACTCCATCGAAGCAGCAATGTGTTTCATGTCCTGGAGGAACACTTTTGGGACCGCATTCTGGCTCTGGAGTACCCAGAGATCACTGGCATGGGTCTCGATGGGGCGCCATATTCTCCGGATGTGAACACATGCGACTCCTTTTTGCTGGGCTTTATTAAAGACGAGGCGTACAGCAATAACCCCAATACCGTTGCTGAGCTGAAAACAGCAATTCATGACGTCTTCGACAGCATCGATGTTCCGACACTTCAGCAGGTCATGCAGAACTTCGCTATTCGTCTGCGCCACATCATCGCCAAGGATGGCAGTCCTACCTAACATGTCATAACCTAAATCCGAAAATCTCTAGTAACGTTTATATGTTGAATAAACTGTTTGTACGCCGTAGTTTGTAACTAACTTACTTTTTTCTCATGTGGTTCAGTAATTGTTACCCCGTACTTAATATTCTTATATTTTCTCATTATCGCGACTCTGCTTCGTAAGGGAAGAAATTGCAGGGTCGCAGTGGTCGTTGCGATAACGGCTTACAGTACAACAACGCCTTTCGTAATTTCTTAGTACATAAAAATTAAAGAGAGTTATCACAGCAGGAGTGAAACATAAGATTCAGCTTTGCCCTCGTGCGTGATATAATTACGAAGATAAAAATTAATGTCTTACGCCGCTGGAACAAGAAAAACAGACATGTAAAGGCAAATAATGAAAATAGTTTTTTTTTTATCTCAACGAGCCTCATCTTACGGTCAAAAGGATGCCTGAAGACAAGGATTCCGGAAGGAAGCCAGCGAATGTCCGCGGAGCACGAGTTCGGATTGTCGGAGAAAACTGATCGTAATCATCTTGAAGTTCGATCAAACGATTCAGCAAAACCTACACCTAGACGACCGGCCTGCAGCACAGCCACGGACATGAACGAGGTCCAATAATTAGCCTTACTTATTAAGGTTTATAACGCCCACATAGTACTGGGAACAGAAAGTCGACTGAAATCATCAGTGACTGGTAGCGAACTATTAAATTCTAATTTACATACGGAAGGATATCCTCGCCATCATTACTGGGATCGTATTTATTGTCAAAACGAATCACATTTTTACTGAGTTTATCAAAATTCAGAATGCATATAATCTGTGAAGGTGGTCGTTCGATCTGGGTCAAACATACAGTAGTAATCGGATGTTTTATTGACCACCGAATACACGGCTGTATTGATGGATCACTTAAGGTAAACGAGGGCAATATGTTATAACCTGATCACGGTATAATAATACCTCTCTGTGATAAATCCCTCTTCAATTTGCCAAATATTAACTGGGTGATTCATGTGACAGTAATTGGTGTCAAGGACATGAATTTGTTTGAAATTTTACTCAACATCCAATTCAAAAATTACTTTGAATCGTTAGAAAAGCAACAAACGACAGCAAGTTTTCGATCTCCTAGTGACAAACAGAACCTCACTTTGCGATTCAGTTGACGTGCAGGAGTTAAATAAGTGATTATAAGGTTATTGTATCATCAGTAATTATAGGCGCTTAATGGATGTCAGGAAAACTGCAGAAATGTTTCTGTTTGTCAAGTGCGACAAGGAACAGACTACAGAAAGCGACTGAAGTCTAAAATAAAAATTCCTCTCTGCAGGTGTATAAGCTGAGTTTTAATCTATAAAACTGAGAGGTATTGTACAATTCGGTTTCGAACAACGTCGCGAAGGACAGAAAAGACTCGCAGTGTTTCAGTAATCACTTCAGGAAGTGTTTACTGAAAAGGGCTAGTCACAGACTTAAATGTAGCCATAGCCCGTTTGCCTCTCTAAAAACGCCAAAATAATCGTAAGAAGACGAGTGCGAGAAGAAAGAAATTAATTTGAAAGCAGGCCTCTTCCTACAGGTTCGGGATGAAATCTAAAAAGCAACTGTCTAACATAAAATTGTTTAGTGATTATACTCCCAGTGAAACAGGAGATGATACAAAGAAGAATGAAATATTAAAGTACATCGTCAAATTGTTTCACCGAGGAACACTGGTACAGCCAAAACGTAAAATTTTCTAGGAATATGAGACCACAACGATTTACAGTCGAACATTGAAAATTGCACAGCTGTCAATTAAAACTGCAACGCCAGGAATCCTAGCATATAAACAAACTTTACTCGTTTTCTGCTGTGGCACGCCTACTGCGGAGCAGCGGCGATCAAATGTCTGCCGCCAGTACAATTCAAACGTCTGCGGCTCCACTTGAAGTGCAGCGGGGCCAAGAAGTCAGCGAGCAAACCATCAGATGGCGATGCCAGCGGCCGCATCGAAACCGCAATTGTCGTGCGCAGTTAGGATTGGCGTACGCCGATCAAGACTATGTTCTGCTTCCGCGACCCAGCCAAGCAGCCAATCTGAAAGATGCAGCAATCTGCACACCGAGTATTTAAGCTCACGTCATGGCAGCACAAGGCAGAGACATTACCAGCTCAGAACAGTTGAAATTCACCTGAGTCGCCGTTGACTGCTGCTCTTTAACCAATATGTCGCGTCCCCGGGCATCACACTCTACCAGCTCGGCGTGTCTGGAATTTGTCGGCGAGAGACGCCAGCTAAACCCGCTGCGCAGAACCGGTGATTAGGATTATGGAAAGGGCCAAATAAGGTGTCGGTCAGTTCACTCAAAATTGTAATTTAATAACACCTTTAAACCAAAACAGCACTAGCCGAACCTTAGAACTACGAGCAATTATTTCACAGCTGAAGGCCTCCAAACAAGAAATCTTACAGCAACAAGATAAATATCAAGTCGTAAAATATGCAGTTAAAATTGCAATATATATATATATATATATATATATATATATATATATATATATATATATATATCGAGGCTGAGAGAGCTTCAAGGCAAGGGTGAATAGACAAACATAAACAAGATGCAATACAAACGGCTGAAGACCCACAATAAAATTTTCAAGATTTTAAAATAAATTACCATAACCTTTCAAAGGCAGAAGACCGCAATTTTTTTTCTTTTTTTTTGGGGGGGGGGGGGATAAGGATTTAAGTGGCTCAAGGTGCACAGGTGCACAATTGATTTTCCAAAATTCAAAAATGCATAAAATCCAGTAAGAGCAAGAATTTTTAAAATCTACATCTACATCTACATCTACATTGATACTCCGCAAGCCACCCAACGGTGTGTGGCGGAGGGCACTTTACGTGCCACTGTCATTACCTCCCTTTCCTGTTCCAGTCGCGTATGGTTCGCGGGAAGAACGACTGTCTGAAAGCCTCCGTGCACGCTCTAATCTCTCTAATTTTACATTCGTGATCTCCTCGGGAAGTATAAGTAGGGGGAAGCAATATATTCGATACCTCATCCAGAAACGCACCCTCTCGAAACCTGGCGAGCAAGCTACACCGCGATGCAGAGCGCCTCTCTTGCAGAGTCTGCCACTTGAGTTTATTAAACATCTCCGTAACGCTATCACGGTTACCAAATAACCCAGTGACGAAACGCGCCGCTCTTCTTTGGATCTTCTCTATCTCCTCCGTCAACCCGACCTGGTACGGATCCCACACTGATGAGCAATACTCAAGTATAGGTCGAACGAGTGTTTTGTAAGCCACCTCCTTTTTTGATGGACTACATTTTCTAAGCACTCTCCCAATGAATCTCAACCTGGTACCCGCCTTACCAACAATTAATTTTATATGATCATTCCACTTCAAATCGTTCCGTACGCATACTCCCAGATATTTTACAGAAGTAACTGCTACCAGTGTTTGTTCCGCTATCATATAATCATACAATAAAGGATCCTTCTTTCTATGTATTCGCAATACATTACATTTGTCTATGTTAAGGGTCAATTGCCACTCCCTGCACCAAGTGCCTATCCGCTGCAGATCTTCCTGTATTTCGCTACAATTTTCTAATGCAGCAACTTCTCTGTATACTACAGCATCATCCGCGAAAAGCCGCATGGAATCAGTGGCTATGCTATATAAACAGACAATTAAACACTGGTGAGTAGGACAATAAAGAAAACGGCACTCAGAAGCCTCCAGTGAGGTCGGTCTGCCCTCGTTCACTTAGCTGAGACAGGTGAGCCCAACTACACTTGATCCTTCGGAACCCGACCAGGGGACAGCCATGGACCGACCGACACAACGACTGCTTCCCATCAATCGGTACCATGTTGGACAGCGACAATAGGTGAGGAAAGGACGCTGCCTGAAATTACATTAGTGGTCAGGGCAGGTAACCGGAACACTAACGGCCACGAGGCAGAAAATTCCGCTGGTGCACTTGAATTGTAGTCAACCAAAATAGTTAATTGCACCGAATGGCGGCTAAATTTCAGCAATAGAAACACTCGGTGTTGCTCACAGGAAAACCTCCCCAACAGCGAACCACCGAAACGAACCACACAGCATGAATGGACGTGGCTTGGATAGTTGAAACCACTACTCAGCTTTGACGTCCTGGGTCGCTGAACCACGGAGCTCGTAGCGATTGGACAGCTCCACACACACTCCGACACTGCGAAGGGACCGCCAGCGGAGCCAGCCGAGTGCACTGTGTTGAGATAAAATCCCGGGTCCGCAGCAACCGATCGACTCCTCTCACAATGCCGACAACATCTAAAATAGTCGTCAGTGGAAATCATCAAATACACACACAACCTGACAAACACTTGCACGAAGACCTGAACGATACCCAACAGTAACTAAGCACGCACGAAGACAAATCGGGAGTCGATGTACACACACACGCAGCCGACTCGTGAACGATCGGCGGGCCAAAACACGTCGTCGCGTAGACGACCGACCGACGATCCACCAAGACCGTGGCCCGGCTCAAGTGATGCGTGGCGGCAATGGTCGGGCGAGCCATGTCGACGCAGACGTCACTGCTGCAAACCGACTGCACTAGTGCCGCATTGCAACTCCGCGACCGGCGGGTTCGGACTGTGCTCCAGACGCGTTCCAACTGACTGGCAGACCCGAACTCGCGACCCGAACTGCGTTACGACAGACAACGACCGGGGACTAACAGCAGTTGAGCAAAGATACTACCAGAGGCGATATATTGATACGCGCTGCTAGTGCCGGTCACTGTAGGGCAAAGGAACAACTCAGTTACAGTTGTAATTTGAATCAACGTAGCGAGGTGGAAGTACGGTAAAAACTGGGTGTGAGATACATGATGGCGGGAACACGAGCCACGCACGGCTCACAGCCTTCCGGTGACTATAACTAAAACCATTAGGTTTTCCTTTATTTATGCTTTGCGCGGACTTAGTGTTTACGAGAAGTGTGCTTTTATGGGCTTGTCGGACCTTCAGCTTTTCTTCTGCCAATCGTATCGTCCAGCAAGGGACTTGACTATTTGTTTTCCAGTTAGTGATGTTTTCCAAGACTGTATTGTTTACTGCAGTGTTCAATAATAGCTCCTCTCGCCACAATGAATTTTCTGAAGACATATTTGATTTCTATGGTGTTAATTGATCGGTTTCGGAAGACACTTCGAGAAGCATTTTTTAGTGTTGTTGCTAATATTTAGCTAAAGGCTGAGAACCACATTCAACATCATTGTGTCAGTAAATATATTTCCAGTTTATGTTCCGTGTCAGTTATGTCTGACAATACCTTCGTGTACGTTACATTAGAAAAAGTAATGATTAAATGTGTATGTGATATGGGGGTACACACGGTCGAAATTTAGTATAGAGGCTTGCCAGCACTGGCAGCAACAGTGACTCCAACCCATTTGGACATCGAATCGAACTGAGCTTGCAATTCATCATTCTCTGGGAAAAACGGCCAGATGAGTTCAATGGGTGACGTGTTGGTCAGGGACATTTTCGAAGACCCTACGTATCTAGGTAGCTCAGGACAGGACAGACAACATGTAGTCTTGCCCTACCATGTTGAAAAATGACGGCTTGGGGAAGCACAGCATCCACTGTACAAAGCAAGTAAACAAGAAAATAAGTAACATACATACCTAGTACAGGAACATTTATATACTGGAGAGCAAAACTTAAGGACGAAAGACACTTTTGCAGTATGTGCCACTGTCGAGTAACGTAGCCTCGACACTTGGTACCTACATAGAAAAAAACTGCTGCGGTATATCACCGTACAGGGCAGTACAGTACTGTACAATACAATGAAATACAATCCAATACACTGGACATTACGGAAGGTGATACATGGTCCTTAATAGGATGTGTGATCACCACAGACAGCAGTGTATGCTCTGCAACGGACACCCCTGCTGACCATAAGGTTGCTAAGGAGTTCTTGTGGTAGGGTGGTCCATTCCTCTACAACTACTGGATGGTTGTTGGTACATGTGGATGTGCTGCAGTGCGTCTGCCTAAGGCATCCCATTCGTGTTCGGTGGTACTTAGGTCGGGGAAACGAGCAGGACAGGCCATTCACCTAATGTCCTCTCGTTCCAGTAGCTCCTCCACTTGCACTGTTCGATGTGGTCACGAAAAAATGAAATCGGGGCTGAATTAACTCCTGAAAAGATGCACATTGGAAGACACACAGTGTCACAATAACATTGTGTAGTGAGTGCACTGCGTTGAAAGATTTGGAAGTCAGAACACCAATGCAACATCATACCTCCCCACGCCATGACATCATGACCAGCAAAACGATCGTCTTCGGCAATGTTCCTGGGTGTGTCACGTGTTAACATCTCTCGCCATATGACGGTGGGTCCAGAATCACTTCTCAGACTAAATCTGCACTCACCCAAGGAGAGCAAGCGATGCATCTCCTCGTTGGCCTCTCCCTATGCTCTTGACACCATCACAAACTGTGTCGTCGATGTGCGGATGTCAATGGAACACAACACACTGGACTGGGATGCCTTGCAGTCATCGTTCGATTATGCTGCTTATACTTCTGCAGCACGATTCTGGCCTTCCACCTAGAAGATGCCATCGCCATCGGGAAGTCTTCAAGCGTGAAAGGACGTAGGTGGACCACAGTATTGTTCACATAGGTGTACACCTGTTATTGTGCCTTCCACTACTACCACAGATTCAGTGAAAGCCAAGGTGAATGTCCCCCATAGTCTAATACTGCCAACACTGGCCTGTGGCCATCGCGTAGTGCATGTTTCGAGCAGGTGTTCGCCTGGGTGATGGCTTATCTGGACATGGCCATCGACCTGGTGAAACAAGACACATCCCCTTTGAACCACAGTCCTTTATCGATGGTCCAGTGCCACTGCAAGCGTAATTGACGGCATCATTGGGTCAATATGGGAACACTTGGGGGCTGTATGCTGCAGAGGACCATGTTCAAAATTTTGCACTGGATAGTGTGCTTTGAAACACTTGGGCCAGCACCAGTTATGTTCTGTGTCGTCAGATTTGCTACAGATTACTAGCAATCTAAGTTGTCAATCCCTGTGATGAGGTGTGGACGTCGTACACCTTGTCATCTAATAGTAGTTTCACCATCCTTGAGCAACTTTCCATAGAAGCTCGCGACATAGCACACTAACAGTCGACCAACTTCACTGTTTCCGAGACGCCTATTCCCAGGTATCGAGCCATAGCAATCTACCGTATGTCAAAATCGCTTATGTCAGTGTATTTCCCCAGATATGGCTTTTGTTGACGCTAGAATGATCCTCCATTTGCCTCTGAGCCACTTCCATAACTTCCTCACTATGTCACGTGCCTATAATGGCATCAGGTGGTATTCATAATATTTTAGCTCATCAGTGTGTGTGCTTGTGTGTGTGTGTGTGTGTGTGTGTGAGTGTGTGTGTGTGTGTGTGTGTGTGTGTTCAGGATCTCCTCCCAAGCTCCTGGACCAATTTCAAATTTGCACAGAAACAGCAGGCCTCATGGGTATCTGCACTGCGGTTGTATACCACCTCCTAGCTCCAATATGAGCGTCAATATCAGAAAATGTCTTCTTTTTTTCAGCGCTTGAACTATATATTGCCCTGCAAAACAGGAATGTTGTGTGGGAAAGTCCCAGCCTGCCAAAGCAACCTGCTTTGTAGGGCAGCCTACAAGCCAGGGGCAGGAAATATTTTTCCTAGCTGTCCTGCATGACAGGTGTATTGTGTTGGATTAGTATCGGTGTGCTTTATTGACCTGCTCTGCATGGCGGCTTGTACATCAGGGGCAAATAAAAGATATTCAAGCCCTTGGATGTGTAGTGTGGTCCATATAACACACACATTGTGGAAGTGGTATCAGTCTGCATTAATGTACTGTATTGCAAGGGCTACAGATACCAATGAGCATGGCTGTGGTCAGATTGAGACAGATAGCAGAGGTGATGGACAGAGCACGGGGGAGAAGGACAGAGAGGAGGGAGGACAGAAGGATTTAGGAGGCAGGTGGAAGATGTTGAGTGATGGTGGTCAGGTGGGAATTAAAGAGGAGGATGCAGATATGGGAAAGGAGAGGGGAAGGAGGATAGGTCAGACGAACAGAGGAGAAATATATGGTCAGAGAGACAAGGTGGAGCAAATGGACAAAGGCATGAGGAAGAAGAGATGAACAGATAGGGAAAGAGGAGGAGAAGAGAGACAGATAGAGGAGGGATGATGAAGTGGATAGACGGAGGGAGGAAGAGGTGGATACAGAGAGTGGCAGGAGAAAGTGTTGTCCAATATATGCGTCAAACACATACGTGGACGAAGCTGTGATGTGCGTGGGACGAAGCTGTGATGTGCGTGTGTTTGTTTGTGTGTGTGTGTGTGTGTGTGTGTGTGTGTGTGTGTGTGTGTGCCAGGAATGGAACCGAATCTTTGTAATTGTTTGACAATGGTGTAACGCCAATATTGCTGTAGCAGAATAAGAACTTCTACAGCCAAAAGCGGAAAATGACTTCCTTTAAAAAATTCATATGGGCTTAGAACTATATTACAAGATACTGATTTAGTTGTCTAGTACGCTGTTAATAATATCATCTCTTCTGCATTCTTGCTGAAACACGATAACACTGCTGACATGGATTGGACAATATATGGGTTTGTCACGTTATATTGCGAGTTTGGATATGAATCCTATTAAAGGCTGGGAGAGAAGATTGATGTATTTGGTTGCGTTATGATCTGGTGCCTGCTAAAATTATCAGTGGCTATGAGGTCACTGTTCCATGGAATATTTCTGCTCGTTGCGGAGCTTGAGTCTGTACTTACGAGGAAGTGTCTTTAGAACTTGAAACTATCTGAAGTACGAGACTGCTAACAGAAATCATGACTTGGAAAGCTATGCCCAAACCGCCACATTAACGTCGGGCAAGTTTCGAGTGATTCTTATGCTTACATTACGAACCTCAACGCTCAAAGTGGTGTGGCAGACAGGTGCAGTAATCGATGGGCAACAACTGACGTACTTCATTTCCAGAACTACGTAATTGAAAGGAAATGATATTAGAGAGACAAAAATAATGCTAATACGAAACGTAAAATCTTTTTAGATTTCCTCATTCATTCCCAGGATTTGCAAGGGAACGAGTGCACACTGTATGCAACGAACAGTAGACAATACACACTCATGCTCATAAATGAAGGATAATGCTGACACATGGTGAAACAACGGTCTGGTGGGTGGTTTGCGGGTTTAAATCACCTCGGGGTGTGACCATGCGGTGCATTTGACCTGCGGTCGTCGCACGGTGGCGCTGGGAGCAGTACACATACGCAGTGGTCTGTTGGTGCATGTCAGAGTACGGTGCAGCGAGTAAGTGTGCAGACGTTTTCAGACGTGCTAATGGTGACTTGAAAATGGCTCAAACAACACATATTGATGACGTTATAAGGGATAGAATACTACTAGGGTGACTGGAGGCTGGTCAAGCACAGCAAGTCGTAGCACGGGCCCTCCGTGTGCCACAAAGTGTGATCTCAAGATTATGGCAACGATCCCAGCAGACAGGAAACGTGTCCAGGCGCTAGAGTATGAGACGTCTACAGTTCAAAATACCACAAGAAGACCGATATCTCACCATCAGCGCCCGCAGACGACCACGGTGTACTGCAGGTAGCCTTGCTCGGGACCTTACTGCAGCCACTGGAACAGTTGTCTCCAGACACACAGTCTACAGACGATTGAACAGACATGGTTTATTCACCCGGATACCTGCAAGGTGCAGTCCACTGACCCCTGGTCACAGGAGAGCCCCTAAAGCCTGGTGTCAAGAACCGAGTACATGGTCATTGGAAGAGTGGTCCCAGGTTATGTTCACGGACGAGTCCAGGTATAGTCTGAATAGTTTTCATCTGGCGTGAACCAGGAAGTAGATACCAAACCCTTAATGTCCTTGAAAGGGACCTGAATGGAGGTCATGGTTTGATGGTGTGGGGTGGGATATTGACTGGTGCACATACACCCCTGCATGTCTTTGAGAGAGGAACCGTAACAGGTCAGGTGTATCGGGACGTCATTTTGCACCAGTATGTCCGCCTTTTCAGGGATGCAGTAGGTCCCATCTTCCTACTGATGGATAATAACGCACGGCCCCACCGAGCTGCCATCATGGAGGAGTACCTTGAAACAGAATATATCATAACAATGGAGTGGCCTGCCTGTTCTCCAGGCCTAAACCCCCTCGAGCACGTCTGTGATGCTCTCGGTCGACGAATTGCTGCACATATTCAAACCCCTACGACATTTCAGGAGCTCCTACAGGCACTGGTACAAGAATGGGAGGCTATACCCCAGCAGCTGCTCGACCACCTGATCCAGCGTATGCCAACCGTTGTGTGGCCTGTCTACGTGCGCATGGTGATCATATCCCTTATTGATGTCGGGGTACATGCGCAGGAAACAGTGGCGTTTTGTAGCGCATGTGTTTCGGGAAGATTTTCTCAATTTATCACCAATATCGTGGACTTACAGATCTGTGTCTTGTGTGTTCCCTATGTGCCTATGCTATTAGCGCCAGTTTTTTGTAGTGGTACGTTGTGTGGCACCACATTCTGCAATTATCGTTAATTTATGAGCATGAGTTTATTAATAGGGCCATATGAAGCGATCTTTTTGTAAAACTCAACTACTCTCTACGACCAGAAGCAGATAAACAGCTGCTGACAGATAACGGTGTACCCTGTTTATTCAGTTTTCCCTACCGTTCACAGCAGTAAACTAAGCAATAAGCTGATTACATTTACCAATGTGTGACGAGATATTTACATACTCCAATGAAATAAAGGGCTAAGTACAGAATGAAAATGCCTACATGTACGTTAGTGATTTGACAATCTAATTCTTTCGCTAAAATTCTTTTCTGCGAGGTTTTAACATAATTATTCCTTTTAAGTAATTCATTGTAATGTTGAAACATTTTTCTCCTTGTGAGTAATTCGATTTCATATGTAGAGTGAAGAACAAAGTCAGCAACAGTTGACCAGTTTTCTTAGCCAATGACATCGACAGAATTATTTTTTCCCTTCGATGTAGACAGATGAGTTTTCACCAAATCTATTTAGGAGCGCCGAAAAATGGTTTCAGGTTTCCCGACCGTTCACAGCAGTAAACCAAGCAATCAAGCTGATTACATTTACCAATGCGTGACTACATGTTTACATACTCTAATGAAATAAAGGACTAAGTACAGAATGAAAAATGCCTTCATGTTACGTTAGTGATTTGACAATCTAATTCTTTCGCGAAAATTATTTTCTGCGAGGTTTTAACATAATTACTACTTTTAAGTCATTCATTGTAATGTTAAAACATTTTTCTTCTTGTGAGTAATTCGATTTCATATGTAGAGTGAAGAACAAAGTCAGCAACAGTTGACCAGTTTTCTTAGCCAATGACATCTACAGAATTATTTTTTCCCTTCGATGTAGACAGATGAGTTTTCACCAAATCTATTTAGGAGCGCCGAAAAATGGT
Source organism: Schistocerca serialis cubense (assembly GCF_023864345.2). Classification (NCBI taxonomy): domain Eukaryota; kingdom Metazoa; phylum Arthropoda; class Insecta; order Orthoptera; family Acrididae; genus Schistocerca; species Schistocerca serialis. The sequence goes on along the minus strand of NC_064643.1, from coordinate 118,949,272 downwards.
TTCAGGTTTCCCGACCGTTCACAGCAGTAAACCGAGCAATCAAGCTGATTACATTTACCAATGCGTGACTACATGTTTACATACTCTAATGAAATAAAGGACTAAGTACAGAATGAAAAATGCCTTCATGTTACGTTAGTGATTTGACAATCTAATTCTTTCGCGAAAATTATTTTCTGCGAGGTTTTAACATAATTACTACTTTTAAGTCATTCATTGTAATGTTAAAACATTTTTCTTCTTGTGAGTAATTCGATTTCATATGTAGAGTGAAGAACAAAGTCAGCAACAGTTGACCAGTTTTCTTAGCCAATGACATCTACAGAATTATTTTTTCCCCTCGATGTAGACAGATGAGTTTTCACCAGTTCTATCTAGGAGCGCCGAAAAAAGGTTACGCTAAAATTATTAATTTCCTATATGTTCATTACCCATTTTTAGAGATAATTGTATAAATATGAGTTCTCATTTTAATTCTTTTAATTTTGTGATGATTTTTGCTATAGTATGTTGTTTCGTCATACAATCAGTTAACCATTAGCAGTGAACGTTTAACGTCTCTTGTACTGAAGTAAGATATTTGAGAAGCTTCATTAGGCGAATGCCCAACAACTGTACGGTAATTACATTTGCAACCAACATAACAGCTGCCCAATTGTTCCTGTAGAGATGGATTGGGGGATGCAAATCAGTGTTAACAGTAACTGCAAAATAAACCCATCTAGCGTCGCATATTATCAGTAAATAGTAATTGAATTTCTCTTATCAATCAGAAGAATTTAACAGTTCCCTCCCACTTGCCATGGCGGCTACTATGTCATGTGTCGTGACGTGGGTTCTTGGAGGAGTTCATAGTTTAATACTGAGCTCACTGCCAAGGTACAGAGTGGGGCAAATAAAAGTACCTGGATAATAAAGTACCCGGGTACAAAGAAACGCAGCAGGAAATACAGTACTAACCTGACTGCAACAGTGTTGAAAATGGCGACCACTCATCTCTTGGCCCTGGTCAGTAAGCTGCTGAAGACGGGTCAAAGCTGGACTGCTGGAATTGCTCAGTTTCATCCAAAATGTTCTGCTGTAGTTCTTGAAGACTATGAGGTTTGATAAGATACGCCTTAGACTCGAGGGCTCTCCTCATAAAGTAATCGCAAGCTGACAGGTCAGGTGACGTGGGAGACCATCTAGGGCCGAAACCACAGCATATCTGGGATGCCTGGCAACGTGCTACTCAGAAGAGATCTCCACCTCCTGGCACTCTTATGCTGTTATGGACAGCCCTGCAGGATCCATGATGTGAATTCCCTTCAGCACTACTTCCGACATTAGTCGAGTCTATGACACGTCGTATTGCGGCACTTCTATTACCCTTCGCTAATAAAACTGAAGGTTGTGTAATTGCAGTCCAAGGTTCAGCCGGATGCCACATTCACATCCAATCGTATCCACTCGTACGGGCCGCTTTTATTTGCCCTATCCGTCATGACAGTCCGCTCCCATCGAACAAGTGCCTATCGTCTCGGCAAAGCAGCGAAGTGTCGGACATATCTGCGCAGAGTGAGTGACGTCTGAATAATTTGTGAACGGGGCAGATAAAATACAAAGTTACAGTGCGAATACCGATTACGGCGCTAGTCTTCTACATTGTTGCGTTTGTATCTCCCCAGCTGGCGCTAATACTTTGCACTGGCGTCGCGCGATAGCCGCGTCGCGCCCCCTGACCTACGCCTGATAACCAGGGCGCGGCTTTGTGTTTGAAAGAAGTGTGACACACGTCGGCTCTTGGTCTGCCTTGGATTTCCAACTGAAATGACGCATCTTCGAACTCTAGTCGTGCGCACTCTGTTTAGCTCCTATTACGTTGCGCACGTACATTACACAGAGACGTCACCACTAATCGTCATAGTGGTCGATATCCTATATAAACAATGTATGGCCAAGGAAACCTTATTACAGCCAGTAAGTGCTGAAAACACCCGTTAATTTCCATTTATACACTGAAGCGCCAAAGAAACTAGTATACAAACGCGTATTCAAGTACAGAGATATGTGAACAGGCAGAATACAGCGCTGTTCCCAGCAACGCCTATATAAGACAAGTGTCGGGCGCAACTGTCAGATCGGTTACTGCTGCTGCAAGGACAGGTTATCAAGATTTCAGTGAGACTGGACGCAGTGTTGTAGTCAGCGCACGAGAGATGGGACACAGCATCTTCGAGATAGCGATGATGTACGCTTTTTCCCGTACGACCATTTCACGAGTGTACCATGAATATCAGGAATCCGGTAAAACATCAAATCTTCGTCATCTCTGCGGCCGAAAAAAGGTCCTGCAAGAACGTGACCAACGACGACTGAAGAGAGTCGTTTACGTGACAGAGGTACAACCCTTCCGCAAATTGCTGCAGATTTCAATGCTGGGCCATCAACAAGTGTTACCGTGCGAACCATTCAAAGAAACATCATCGATATGGATTTTCGCAGTCGAAGGCTCACTCGTGTACCCTTGATGACTGCACGGCACAAAGCTTCACGATTCGTCTGGGCCCGTCAACACCAAAATTGGGCTGTTGAGGACTGGAAACATGTGTCGTTTCAAATTGTATTGAGTGGGTGGACGTGGAGACAACCTCGTGAATGTATGGACACTGCATGTCAGCAGGGGACTGTTGAAGTCGGTGGACGCTCTGTAATGATGTGGCTCGTGTACAGTTGGAGTGATATGGGGCCCCTGATACGTCCAGATACAACTCTGACAGGTGGCACGTACGTAAGCATCCTGTCTGATCACCTGCATCCATTCATGTCCATCGTGGATACCGATGGATTGGGAAATTCCCGCAGGATAGAGTGGCTCCAGGAACACTCTTCTGAGTTTAAACACTTCCGCTGGCCACCAAACTCCCCAGATTGCATATCTGGCATGCCTTGCAACGTGCTGTTCCGAAGAGATCTCCACGCCCTCGTACTCTTACTGATTTAGGGATAGCCCTGCAGGATTCATGGTGTCAGTTCCCTCTAGCACTACTTCAGACATTAGTCGTGTCCATGCCACGTCGTGCCGCGGCACTTCCGCGTCCTCGCTGGGGCTCTACACGATAGTAGGCAGGTGTACCAATTTAATTCGCTCTGCAGTGTATCTACTGATAATAGAGTTCCATGGATGTCTTTCATGTTCCCCAAATCGTTGTGTTTTTAACCATATCCAGATAACACTTTGTTGATCTCTTCAAGTTACATACGTTATCGGTTGGCTGTTAGGTTGCAGAACTGTTGGTAATCTGCGTTTGTATTCATGTTTCTAGCCGCTAATGCTTATATTCAGGAAATACCTAATTGAAATTACCATTATAACTAAAAACTCGCTGTTGGCTAAGTTCTTCTACGTCTCCAATACGTTGTACTTTGCAAACTTAAGCACGACCTAGAGAAAGCAACATATTAACTACTCGGTGGAAATCAATGAAGTGCAGGAGCGTGTTGCCACAGGTCTCTCAATCATGTACAGACTTCACCCGGTGTAAGTTAGTCCGGATTAGTAGGAAGAACAAACCTGTAATGTTCGGATACAGTATTATTAGCGCCCAGCTTGACACAGTCAAGCCGTTTAAATATCTGCGCGTAAGGCTGCAAAGCGATGTGAGAGGGAACGAGCATGTGAAAACTGTGTTACGTATGGCAATTCGTCGACTTCGGTTTATTGGGAGAATTTTAGGAACGAATGGTTCACCTGTAAAGGTGACTGCATATAGGACGCTGGCGCCACCTATTCTTGAGTACTGCTCGAATGTTTGGGAACCGTACCAGGTCGGATTGAAGCAGTTCAGAGGAGGGCTAGTCGTTTTTCCCTCGCCCTATTTTCGAGTGGAACAGGAGGGGAAATGACAAGTAGTGGTACAGGCCACTTTATGGTGGCTTGCGAAATATTTATGTAGATGTAGATGTACTACAGCGCCAAATGGGACGTGTCCCACAATACGTGGCAATTGAAGGAACAGGTAAAAGCAGTGTGTGTAAATCAGAGAGCAGTTACGGTGAAGTTTGGTGATGTTCTTCATTAAAACATGGTCCGGAGACGACAGCTTCATATGATGAAGAATCATCGGGAAACTGGAAGAAGGAAAAACTGTGAGAGAGTGTAGCCCAGGAGTTAGGTATAGCTCATAGCATTGTTTCAAGTGTGTGGGAAGCGTTCCGAACTACAGGCACTCATACCCGAAGTAGAGGATGTGGTCTGCTACAGTTAAAACAGCAGCAGATCACCGCTACACTGAGTAACCGCCAAGAAGGGACCAGATTCAAACAACGAGTGCGGTTACGAGACACGTTTAACAGGACTGCAAGGCATGCAATCTGACGTTTTACAGTAGCACGACGACTGCATTGGGGTGGTCTCTTTGCCCGACGGCGAGTATCTTGTGTTCCGTTGACACCCACACAGGATCCGCACCGTTTGCGATGGTTTCAAGGCATAGGGAGTGAACCAACCAACGTGGAGAGGGCTGGCGTGAGCTTCTCAGATGAGGGCAGGATTCAGAGTGAGTAATTGTCCGGGATGTACCCTCACATGACGGGACATGGGAACATGTAATGCATCCACACACGTTGTCGAAATGATCGTTTTAGTGATTCAGTTGTTATGGTGTGGGGACACACGAAGTTGCATCGGCGTACTGATCTCCAAGACTTTGAACGAAGTATATTCACCGGTCAACGTTATCGTGTGTACTCCCTCCGCAGGTGCGTCTTTCCGGGTTGCATTCGGCCTCGACTATATTTTTATGACGACAGTGCGCTACCGATCGAACAGCACAGGTGCAGGAGCTCTTGGAAAGAGAGGATGTTCGGTGAACAGGTTGACCTGCCCTCCGCCATGTAGCTCATGTGGGATGTATTGGGGAGTCGTATCGCAGCCAGTCCAAGTAAACTAACGACCATCTACTAGTTGTCAACCACGCTGGTGGAGGAATAGAACGCCCTACGACAGGAACTTCTCGCTTACCTTATAACCAGCCAACAAGCACGTTGGAGAGCATACACCACCCAATATTGAGAATCATGTCCCACCTTTTCTAATGCCCCGGTGACTATTATAAATTGGAGTGACTTCAGTTTAATGATTGTCTTTGAATAAACGTGCCACTTCCATTCGTTGCACTGTGTTTTTTCAGTGACCTTCCTTACTACACTGTAGCAGTTCTTTCTATTTATAGTCCAAGTTTAATGCAAGTATCTTACCTTACAGCGACACATCACACGTAAGTATCTAGGTCCTGTTTATCCTCCGCAGGCCCCTTTGTCGTATGGGGTGGAGGGCGCTTTCAGCACCACTGTTGCTTCTCAATTTTTTTCTGTTCCCTGTGCGAATGTTTCACGGACGACTGTTCGTAAGCCTCAGCATGTGCTCGAATCTCTCTGATTTTATATTCATAGTCTTTTCGGGAGATATACGTAGGAGGTAGCAAGATACTGACTGGCTCTTCTAGCCGGCCGCGGTGGTCTCGCGGTTAAGGCGCTCAGTCGGGAACCGCGCGACTGCTACGGTCGCAGGTTCGAATCCTGCCTCGGGCATGGATGTGTGTGATGTCCTTAGGTTTAAGTAGTTCTAAGTTCTAGGGGACTGATGACCACAGAAGTTAAGTCCCATAGTGCTCAGAGCCATTTGAACCATTTTTTTGGCTCTTCTAGCAGCGTAGAACTTTAGTAGTAAAGCACAACCTGTTAAACGAATCGTATCTTGAAACGTCTAGCACTGAAACTGGATGAACATCTCAGTGACCCAGACTAACGAGAAATATTTAGGTATCGATCAGACCAGGGTTTTGTATGCTACTTCCTACGTGGATGGACTACATTTCTTGATCATTCTTAAAAATTAATGTCACAGTGGCATCTGCCTTTCCCTCGATTACATTTATGTTGTCATTCCACTATAAATTGCTTTGTAAGCATAGCGTCAGAGGAACTGGCTTCAAGTTAACAGAAATTGTGTAGTAATAATTAGGGCGGTGTTAGATAAAATGTAAGGAAATATGTCGTCCTATATCCTCGTTAAGACTAGTTGGTGATACATTAATCTTGCTCTGAAATATTTTGATGGAAGGAAGATTTCGCCTTTCACTTACTCCTTATTTCGTTTCGTCGTAAAGCTTTCACTTTACACTCCATTTCGCACTAGACTGTCTCGCTTACACGCTCCACTTCCGAAACATGTGCTACAATATGCTCTTCTCATAATAACATGACAGGATAGGCCTCACGATTATGACCACGCTATAGTATGACATCAGTATCGTGTCAAGTAAATAGATTCGTGAAGTTTGTGCATACAGTATACAAATTAAAATACAGAAATCACACGTCTTACGGAATTACGTCCACTGTTTCCATATGTACAGTAATCTTAAATGCCGGAATTTACAGTAATCTTAAATGCCGGAATGTACAGTAATCTTAAATGCCGGAATGTAGCTTTTCTCTAGGTTTTTGTTCGACCTTCAATCCGGAAGCCACATCTGTTAGATTTCGTCTTCGTTCTCCGTCATATTTCCGGTTTGACGTCGTTTCTTTTGCTAAGTGGTTTTCTAGTAAGTTTCCCTACACATTTGCGTTTTTTATGATCCATCCCTCTCACTATTTTCTAATTTATTATTTGACTGTTTGCTAGTTCTTTCAGGTAGATTTCCTTCCTTTTTGACAACAGTTTTTGGTACTTTTATTCGTTTTCATACGTAGCTTGTGACTTTTGCTTGAGGGACTTTGTTGTGTCTAGACAAGACAGCCTAGACACAATGAGAGGAAGCCGAAAGGCACGCGCTAAGCTAAAGCAGGATGGCGTGACGTCTGAAACAGGATACGTAATGAATGCTATAAAGAAAAGTACGTAGCTTCTGGAATACTTAACTTTAATCCTACCTTTTGGTACATCTGGAGATTGTGGCGATACAAGTGAGACTCTTTAGATACATGCAATGTTACTAATGGCGCCTTGCTAGGTCGTAGCCATTGACTTAGCTGAAGGCTATTCTATCTGCTCTGCAAAATGAGCGAGGCTTCGTCAGTGTGCATCGCTAGCTACGTCGTCCGTACAACTGGGGCGAGTGCTAGTCCGTATCTCGAGACCTGCCTTGTGGTGGCGCTCGGTCTGCGATCACAGAGTGGCGACACGCGGGTCCGACATGTACTAATGGACCGCGGCCGATTTAAAGCTACCACCTAGCAAGTGTGGTGTCTGGCGGTGACACCACAGACTTCTGTATGTTCCAACTGGTTCTGTATCATAATGACGTCGTGTAGTTTTTATAAGATTCCACGTTGTCGTTTTCTGGCATATTTATATTATTTACTACCTGTAGTACTTCCGTGCCTACGGGCTTGCCACAGCGGTAACTCTGGTTCCCGTCAGGTGACCAAAGTTAAATGCTGTCAGTCCTAAGTACCAATTGGATGGGTGACCATCGGTGTCCACCGAGTGCTGTTCGCAAATAAGGTGCACTCAGCCCTTGTAAGGTCAACTAAGGGGCTACTTCACTGAGAAGTAGAGGCTCCAGTCACGAAAACTGAAAACAGCCGCGAGAGCGGTGTGTTGACCACATACCCCTCCGTATCGGCACCCAGTGACGTCTATCTCTGAGGATGACACGGCGGTCGGTCGGCACCGTTGGGTCTTCCTATGCCTGTTCGGACGGGGAGAGAGAGAAAGAGGGAGAGAGAGAGGGAGAGGGAGAGAGAGAGAGAGAGAGAGAGAGTGCTGTAGCGCTCAGTGTTTGACCGCTCACGGCTCGCCTGTTGACGGGGGGACCGAGCCGCTCGTGTCCGGCCCCCCCACGACTCGGCTCGGTCACGTACTCGCCCCATGTCTGTTGTCCGGATTCCGGACTCGCGGATAACCGAGCATGACCGGTCACCGCGCTGACGTCTCACCTCGCCCCGGCTCGCCCCGGCTCGCCCCGGCTCGCTGCACTGTACTGTACAAATCCAACGCCTGTCTCTCTCTCTCTCTCTCTCTCTCTCTCTCTCTCTCCTTCTTTCTCTCTCTCTCACGCACACACACACACACACACACACACACAATGTATTTATCTCTGTCTCTCCCTCTTTTAATACAAAAGCAACGTTTCCAAGAACGGGTACGTGACACAGCTAAATTCGTAAAGCACTTGAAAAGTAAAATGATATTTCAATACAATGGCGGATAGAAGACGAGTCTCGTTTCCAAACAGAATATATATTTTTCGTTTCGTTAACAGGAAACATGAAATAAGTGCTGTTCCTGTAATCTAGAAGACAACCATCTTCATAAAGGAAGCATACAAAGAACATTAAACATTTACAGACCTAACTTGTCATACTTTTCACTTGTTTGCAAGAGAAACAAAATTATAGATGTTGTTGATCTGCAGTAAATCACTAACGCTTTTCGGATTTAATTGTCTGCGGCGATTTGTTAGCAACATGTCGGCTTTTCTAAAGCATCTTTCACTAGGTGCGCTTGCAACTGCAGCCAAATCTGGCAGATCTGTTTCATGTCTCTAGGATGAAATTTTCGCTCTACAGCGGAGTGTGCGCTGATATGAAACCTCCTGGCAGATTAAAACTGTGTGCCGGACCGAGACTCGAACTTGGGACCTTTGCCTGTCGCGGGCAAGTGCTCTACCAACTGAGCTACCCAAGCAAGACTCACGCCCCGTCCTCACGGCTTTACTTCTGCCAGTACGTCGTCTCCTACCTTCCAAACTTTACAGAAGCTCTCCTGCGAACCTTCTGTTTGATGTCTGCTCCACCACTTTAAGATGTAATCATCATCTCCGCGGTGCAGTAAAACATAAAGATATATTTCATCTGCTGCGGATGATCTGTTGTTCCTCCATTCCTTGAAACGATATCTCTTTCTGGGTGGTGATGACACAGTACTTGAAGGATCTATGGTAATAAACGAAAGAGACAAGTAATACAGATGTGGAAATCATCGAAACGTTCCAGTAAAAAAAAGGTGTTTCATGTTAATGAAATATTATAAGAATTATAACATTCCCGTTTCTCTATAATACACCATCCACTAACTATGTAAAAACGACTAGGTTAATGATTGCATGTTGTACCTGCGTAAGTAGCACACATTTGTCGCGCATTGCTAACGATTTCCTGCTTTTCATTTATTTCAAGCATATTAAGATCACAGAAAGACGGCCAAAGAAACGTAGCATTTTTGTGTCTGGAAGTGATCACCATCTTCTCACAAACGAAAGTCAAGGCTCGATTTTTAATCCTTTGTACCTCCTGTTAAGAAATGCATATGTTAGTATACATCAATTACGCTAGTTAATTATAAATCTATCGCGTATCATAATGAAACAGTGCTTTTAACTGCAGTAATTACTCACCTGACAATCAGTGTAATTGACACTGCAAATTCGTTGCAGTTTGTGAAACCAAAGAAGAACTAATTGGATTGACGGTTCTTTTTCGCCTTCTAATTCATCTGTGGCCTCTTTAAATGGTCTCAAAAAACGCGCAATGTTTCCTGCAAGCTCATTATCTTATCATTGCAATCTGTAAGCGGAGTCCTTCTCCGTCAGCAAAGCAGCAACTTCGTTATACTGAGTGTGTAAGGATTCCAGCATAGTGTACAAGCTGTTCCAGCGTGTGCAGACCTCTTGTTACAACGATGATTTCAAAGACGAGCAGAGGCTACTTTTATTAATGTACCTTACAATGCATTTTGCAGTATTTATTGTTGATGAGATTTTCGGGGCATGATTTAACAAGAGGTTACCTTCATTGAAAGTGTGGCTAAGTGCTGTGTTTACACAATGAGCAGCACAAGGAATCCTTTCGTGATTTTCCAGAGCCTTTATTACATTGGCACCCTGGTCGGAGACAAAAACAAAACTGTGCAACATTTCCGGCGAAATGTCCGAATCAGCCATTCTCTCTTCAATTTCTCTGGTAATATTTACTCCCGTCTTCTTAACGTCCGTGAATTTTGTTGTGAATAGAACATTGTTCACAAGAGACAAATCTGTATTAATGTAATGTGTTGTAAGCGTCAAATAGTGCACCTCATTGTGCGAATCAGTCCCCATGTCAACTGTCATAGCACATGTTTTATTAAAAACTTCCACAATAACAGAAGGCATTATGCTGTTTAGTATTGCATCAGCATCTTTGACACGTCTGCTTATAGTAGAGGAATGTGGCATGACATCTGTCACGTTAACTTCTCCATAATGCGCACCTAGATGTATTAATTCTTGGCCTACTTCTCTGAAACCTCCTCAGGAAACAGCATTAAAAGGTCTCATATCTTTAGCACACATTGCAATACACTTTGCTGTAATACTATTTTTTATTACTGCCGGTATCCCTGAAACAGCTGTATCTTTGTGAGGTTTCTTGAAACTGTGTTTCTTTAAATGAGTGGTTCCCGACTGGAAACACAATAATGTGGAGCAGTTTATGCGATACGTACCCAGTAGACGCAATGTTTTCGTCTACAACCAACAGAGATGTACTCCGTACTTGGCTTTTTAGACCTTCCGGTTTCTTCAATGTGTAAACATTGGTTTCAATCTTACGTCTTACGGGACTGGCTTCCTCGCGCTGCATGATTGCTGAGAGAGACACACCACAAATGAGAAGACCGTACTGCCTGCAGTCTCACGCGGATAATGACACGTGTAATGTGTTTGAAGTTACGTGCTACGTGTTCGGTCTCGGCTTCTCTGCTCGGTCCCTAAAACGAGTGCGGGCAGCCTATCCAGTTAGTGTGTGCTCGCCCCATCTCGTATTTTGTGCTCGCTTACTCGGTCACGAAGGACTCTTAGTACAGGCGTCATTAGTTTTAGTATTCGTGCTACTGGACTAGCGGCGCTCCAGTGTATGTACTAGGCTACCCGGCAACTTCACCTTTAACAATGTACCGCTATGTAACTGGTCTGGTCTTCGTCTGCTGCAGCTCATTCCGAATGGTCTGTTAAGTTACACAGCGAGCATCTCTGCTGCTTTGATCTCTATGAAATGAATGTCCATCGTTCTAGAATTGATACATACGAGAAGATCTATTTTTTCAGTACCATTAGAACATTTCCGCCGTCACTTTCTGTGTCATAATCGGTACTTAATAGTAATTAAACTGTTTCAATTCCTCGTAACCTATCACACGGGCTAAGATATCTTTTTAATGCCGTACAGGAGCATTCGAGAATGTGCGCTTTTATACTTCGATCATTGTAACCTACGTGCACTACAAACACCTCACAGGACCTCAGTAACATAACAGATCCACTTTCTAAGACGATGGGAACACCGTTCTTTAACTTCTCCCTCTCAAAAGCAATGAATTCTAAATCACAAACAAATGAATGCCTCAAGAATGAAATTTACACTTGCAAGCTGAGTGAGCGCTGATATGGCGCTTCCTGGCAGATTAAAACTATATGCCGGACCGTCACTCGATCCCAAGAGTTTTTCCTCTCACGAGCAAGTGTTCTACGAACTAAATAAGATAGGCACAACTCATAAGCCGCTCTAGCTGTTCCACTTCCGCCAGTCTCTCATCTCTTACCTTCCAAACTTCACGGAAGTTCTTCCGCATAGCTTGCAGGACTAGCACTCAAGATGTAAAGGTTATTGTGAATACACGACTTAGTTACAACCTGGGAAACTATTTTCAGAATAAAATTTTCACACTGTGGCGGAGTGTGCGCTGGTACGCAATTCCTGAAAGATTGAAACTGTGTGTCACACTGGGACTTGAACTTAGGACCTTGCCTTTCGCAGATTAGTGGTCTACCAACTGAGTTAGTCGAGCACAGCTCAGGACCTTTCCTCATAGCTTTACTTCCGCTAGGGACTGATGACCTTAGCATTCCCATAAGACTTCACACATTTTTTTACTTCCGCCAGTGCGTCATCTCCTAACTTCACAGAAGTTCTCCCGCATGCATTGTGGGACTAGTACAGGAAAAAAAGGTGATGGCTTAGCCCCAGGCTGTGACAGAGCTGTGTCTCTGCAGTATCCTTTCTTCCAGGAATAGTGAACCCATAAGATATGTGAGAGAACTTCTATGAAGTTAGGGGACGAAGTACTGGCGGAAGTATGGATGTCAGGGCAGATGTTGAGTGATGCTCCGGTAGCTCAATTGGCGCTATCTCCTTTGGCAGTGAAGCGGTGCTGTGCGGGCGGAGTTGTTTATCTCCTGGCTGCGGTGTGCGCTTTCAAGGTGTTTACGTGCTTCAGTGGCCTCAGCACGAGTGAGCGCTTTTCGAAGTACATAGCCAATTTTGGTCGGAAATCGTCGCTGAAATTCAGCTTCTCGACGGAATACGCACGTCCTAAGGCGCTGGAAGTAGAATGATTTCTTCTTGTTGGAATCCGCAGTTCTTATCAGCATGATTTACTTTAAATTAATAACTGATGCTGCATGCTGTGCTATTTCAGAGAAGACGACGGACAAACTTAAATTCCTACATTCGGATGAGAGCACTGATCTGGCGACTGTTTTTCATGCGGGACTCGGTCTCAGGTCGATCCTCGCATTTGAACTCCCTTTTGAAATGCCGGCGGACATGTAGTGTCTGTTCTCATGCTCTATGGAACGATTCACAGTCACGTTGCAAAGAAGTGGGCAGAATTCACCATCTACCATGTACTGAATGGAGTCCGGCAGATACGCATTGAACTCAGTAAGCATGTTCCGTCCTAACTCTATATTGAGGCACGCAGAGCGATAATCATATATGACAATTTACTAAAATTAACGAGGAAATGTAGTCTTTCGTTACTGTAGAGATTGGTATTACCAAAGTAATTCAGATGACAGGCAACAATATACAAGATACCATGACACACAACCACGTTACTTAAATGACAGGCACCCTACAATGTAGGACATAAAATATAAATTTTCATGTGACCAAGCAACCTCGTTGGATTCAACAAACTACCCCCATTAGCGTACGCCCACCCACTCAGCTGTTTCCAATACAGGCTCGGCATGGACTCCCAAACGGGAGCAGCAACGGTCACGAATACGCAAGAAAAATCCCAGAACTACTGGATATCTACAACAGACGGACATCTGCCTTAACTAGAAACACAATAATTCATTACAGCACATCATCTGTAGAATTAATCAACTTATTAATGAACATAAGCTGAGCAGTAAAAACCTAATATCTTTTGTGCGTAAGGCCAATTATACATTAAGCCGCGAGCGAACTAGATACACGGCCAGCCATAAGCTTGAAGGTGTCGTGGTGCGAATGAAATGCCTGGTCAGGATCGATGAAGAACCTACTTCTATGTTCCACATTATCTCTGAACGAGAGACGAAGAACATTGGTGCGTACTGTGGATCTCCCAGATGGTAGCAGACATCTCACGTGCTCTCATCGTTCACTATTACCAGCTATATCAGAAGGTGCGCCAAGGTGATGCGGCCTTCTCAGCAGACCCCACACCCTCACTGGCACACATAGTGATACAGTGTTGGCATTTAAAGATCATCGACGTGGAACGCTTCCGCAAGAAACACCCCAGCATGTAGTTTCACCTCTACATTGAAGAACACAATGAGTTCAACACAAATGGTCGTCGTTGATCGTCACAAACAAGTAACAAAGTTTGTAACTACATCCTAACAGGAAAATAAGCTCACAACTAAACGCAAGTACATGAAATAGAAGTATTGGTTGAGAAAACAACATGATGAAAGCTTTTACAGTCAGAGTTCGTTCTTTACAAGTTTGACCAACAAATGTTTAAGTTCTCCTTGAGAAGAGCACACTGGAACAGACTAACACGTGCGATCTGTACGAGTTCACAGTTTCTAAAGTCTTGCCAACTCTGACAGAATACAAATAAACCCGCGAGCACGTTTCCGAGGCACCTTGGCGGCGAAGGCGGCTTGCAGTCGAGGCGGCACTGGATCAGGGGCAAACTCCTTCTCTTGGCTGGCTGCGTCGAACTGCCGTGATCGACATGGGCACGGTCCTAAACACCGGCACGGCGGAAGTACTCTTCCTCCTGATGGGCTGTACTTGATATTGGCGGATGCAGTAAAAGTTTCGTGACAGCAGCAACCTATCTTGCTGATTCACACGCCCTATGCGCTTTGGTCCGGTGTACGCGAAGCCTTTCTGCAAGTCTCGCTGCAAATGGCTGAGCCAGAACGTCGTCTAGTTGCAGGGGCTATGGCTGCAACCAACCGTACATCTGTGTGCTGCAGTGTGGCATCGGCGCCTGATGGCTTTCGCGACACGTCAACATCCTTTTTGGGGATGAGCGGACGACCTTGCCAAGAGGGCAAATAATAAATCGCTGGGCCAGATGGCCTTTTGTTGGTATTCTACTGGATCTGTATGGGTAGCCCTGCTATGGAATAAAATGTACCAAGACTTCCGTCATTACTACTCCCCATACAGCAGCATGAACATGGTTACCTCGCCTGCCAAGGGAATTGCCAGAGAGTTCTGGGACGGGAGTGTCTCCCCTATGCAGACGATGGATAAACTTTGGTGTTCGGTAATCGTACTTACGAGTGACGTTCGCCTTACGACAGCGCTGATCTATAAACACCTTTTACAAGCTCTTTGCACCTGCATCCAAATCCTCCGAGCTTTAGATATTGTCCAAAGGGTAGCCTTCATTAACGCCCAAATGGTGTTGAAGATACCTCATTTGGCGCAGATCCTACCGATGACTGCAGTGATGACACGGCGGATCCATGCGGTCTTAGTTTCCGTCTCTTCAAAAAAATACGATGCCCTCCTCACCTTGCCCTCGCAACGGAGTCAACGACTGACTGCGTGCGGCAGTCCGTTACATCTACATCATGCTCAAGATGTGGACTCATCATGGACACAGTTTCTACTAGTCTGCTCAAAGATGAACTAGCGCCACCTTCCTGCCTGCCCCCTGTTCCACGCGCTCACATCTCACCTGCACTCTCCCACATCAATACATTTTTCTTCGAATATACCTTGTGCACACGAATTTCCCCATTCTAGGCACCTACGGCGCGTCATGTGCATGTTTCGGTCGTTTAAAGACACCACCATGGCCAGTGCTGTGTCGAGCGATTCACCAAAAATATTTCACGATAGAGCTGCACCTGGTACCTCGTGGTTGACGAAAAGTTTCTGACAAAATGCAGACTGTACGACATTGCACTAGCCCTTTCCACAATGTGCATGTGGTGTCATGGGACCGACATGCATGGCAGCTTCTAATTCTGTCTCCGAGTGCCACCGCGTATGATCGAGTCTGAAATGCTCGTTGCCCGGTTGAGATCTAGTTCCCCCAATCAAAGATACATGCGATAAGCTGGATCAAAGGACTTTCTGTGTACTACCTTTCGAAGGGCAGTACACAGTACAGTACAGGAGCGACACTATGAACTGCAGTATTCTTGCAGATACTGGCAGGTTTTTGGTCATTACTTAAGAAGTCTACTCAACGATCGCTCCACAACTGGGCTGTGCCAAATAAGAGAAATTGATTCTGGTCGGTACTGGACAAGAATGTACTCCTAGTAGACGTACCCAGGTCCCACTGTGGAGATTTGGGGGTTGGAAACCATTTATGTTCTGGTGTTTCGAGAGGTGTTGTATTACTGGGTGGGGAACATCAGTTTGGTTGTATTCTGTCTTATACTGTATTCTGGTAAAATACAACATTGTCACACAGATTTCTTTTTATTGTAATTATATTATGTTCACTATTGTTGGGCCTATGTGTCTCTGCCATAATTACAGAAAAAAGTTGGTTAGCATCGAAAGAGGAAAAATTACAGGGAATTTTTTATCAAATTGTACAGTACATTTTCCACTTTGTAATTCCTGGTCAAGCATATAGTTTTACTCTGCCAAGAAATTTCCAAAGAATACCTATTTCACTGGACTATCGCATTTACAGATAATTAAAGCTTCTTTAGCAAATTGTGGTGATACAAATTGTGAGATACAGAGGCGAGAGAGTGTGCTGGACCTTACCAAAGTTCACCACTACTGGCACCATGTCATCCTAACACGCCTGTGCACGGCATACAAAGGATTGCACCATAATCTAAGAGTGAAATTAAAAATTAAAATAACTTTCCAGAACATTGTCAGTGTATGCTCCAGTATATTTATCTTTAACATTGTGAAATCTCAGAATCATCAATGAAAATGTTTTGTTAATTATATTATTTTAAGAAAAAAATAAGTGGCGCTAAAAAATGAACCTAGAAAGCCAAAAATTGTTTACTATGTGCAAATGTATGTCACAATCAAAGGTTACAAGTCTCAACTTGATCGGGACAATATGTTGGTCAAAATACTCGTTTTTGCGAAAATTTAAAGGCGCTAAATATTAGACTCAGAAAGATGAAAATTCGTATGTAGCCTCAGTTTACTATAAAACCACTAAATACTTGACTCCAATA
This sequence comes from Schistocerca serialis cubense, assembly GCF_023864345.2. NCBI lineage: Eukaryota > Metazoa > Arthropoda > Insecta > Orthoptera > Acrididae > Schistocerca > Schistocerca serialis. Next base: position 118,932,842 of record NC_064643.1, on the reverse strand, counting down.
AGCTAGGTCTATTAGTTTTCAAGTTATTTACTAAAAACCAAATTTGGAACAAAAGTATCCTTATCATTTCCATATGTGACAGAAAGTTCTAATTACAGCCCTTCATTACATTCACTACATGATACAGCTGTATGATTTTCAAGACTTTATTATAAATAACAATCATTACAAGGCAGTTCAGAAGTAGTGCTCCATTGTCGGTTACATTCTAAAAATTCTATCCGGCGAAGTTTAAATGCTGATGAGCTAAAACTTTTTCAGTAACTAAAGAAAAGTTAACTGTAATTACATAAAAATTAAGAAGATTCAAAGTTATTAGACGACAGAGATATTAATTACTACATGTCCTAGAAAGTGGCCATTTAGGTGCTTCTACCTGTGCCTACAACAGTTGACAGCAGGTGTTCTGTTCGGGGGTCAGGCAGTAAGAGAGACATTTCACTCAAACTCGTGTGTGCGCTGTGCCTCGGATGACGTCACAGCCAGACAGCTACAATTCTCGGTAAAAGTAGGAAGTGAACTGGCGATGACTGTAACCATCCTGGATCGTTTCGATTGCACGGAAGTAAGTGTCTGTGTGCCGTCCGTAAAGCTGACAAAATCGCATGGCAAGTAGTGAAATTACTTTCCACTTTTGTGGAGAGCAATTAACTTTGATAATTAGAAGTCAGGACAATAGAACATTTTACTTTGAACTCACAGTAGAGGTCGCCTCTGAACTGCTAATAGTGCTGTTTCTGATACGTACATTATTATTGTTATTATTATCTGGAATATTATTACGTTTGTGGGTGTGAACTTTAACAGGATATATTAATCAGTTAGAACTCAAAGCTTTTATTTATAGTCATAGTTCCTGATCCCGGTGAGTTAATAGCAAGTAGGAACTTTTTTTCAGTTAACACAATGAGTGATGTGGACTTGTTCATTGCTTTCTGGTTGACGGCAAAAATAGTTTTCAGGCTCTTGTAAACGGCAAAGGTAATATACCCGCCCCCCTGAAGATGCTAAATAATACTTTCTGATAGCACTGCAATTTTAAATACACTATGTAGCGTTACTAGATTAGCACTGAAATCATGAAAGTTTCGTTCAAAAACAGTAAGAGAGCGAAATTCCTTCAACCACAAATCCGCATATTCCTGTCCCACTTTTCACGCAAATTACACAAAATTAAATGTACACAAATTTATCGGTGGGAATTTATTCAGTGATTAAGGAGCTAATAGTTTTATTTATTTAGTTACGCAAATATTTCGCACATATAGCAGGTAATCTAACACCCTTAGAATCGACTGATAATTCTGCAACATGCCATTACCATTGGTTCAATTTTGTTGATATCCAACTTATAATCTCTTTTTAAAATATTGTCTATTTCGTTCAATTGCTTTTCTAATTCCTTTGCCATAAATGACATTTACAATATCATCGGTTAACCTCAAAGCTTCTAATTTATCCTCCTTGTACTTTAATTTGCTTTCCAAATTTCTCGTTAGTTTTCCTTAGGTTGGTTGGTTAGTTGGTTGATTCGGGAGAGTGAACCAAACGTGAGGTCATCGGTCTCATCGGATTAGGAAGAATGGGGAAGGAAGTCGGCCGTGCCCTTTCACAGAAACCATCCCGGCATTTACCTAAAGCGATTTAGCGAAATCACGGAGAACCCTAATAAGGACGGTCGGAGGCGGGTTTGAACAGTCGTCCTCCCGAATACGAGCCCAGTGGACTAACCAATGCGCCACCTCGCTCTGTTTTGGTTTTTCTTAGCAGCTTCCTGAATGTACAGATAAATAACATCAGGCGCAGTTTGCAACCCACTCTCAAACCCTTCTCAACTGCTGCCTCCCTTCCGAGTCCATCGGCTGTTATAACGGTAATCTAGTTTCCGTACAGGTTGTAGATAACCTTCGCTGCCTGTATTTTTATGCTTGTTACATTCAGAACATCAACGAATGTATTTCAGCCAAAGTTTCAAGAGATTTCTCTGAACTTACAATTGCTAGAAATGTGAGTTTGCCTTTCTTCAGCCTATCTTTCAATTGATTTTCACTGAGGTCAGTTGCTACACTGAATCACCAAAGAAACTGGTACAAGCATGCATATTCAAATACAGAGATATGTAAAGAGACAGAATACAGTGCTGCTATATGAGACAACAAGTGTCTGGCGCAGTTGTTAGATCGGTTACTGCTGCTACAACGGCAGGTTATCAAGATTTAATTGAGTTTGAACGTGGTCTTACAGTCGGCGCACGAGCAATGAGTCACATCCCCTAGGTAGCGATGAAGTGGGGATTCGTGACAAAAAATAAAAACACCTACAGCCGTCCTTATGATTTTATTTCTTTTTGTCGCTACCAGTTTCGATGCTTCATTGCGTCATCTTCAGGCTGTTTTGATGCGGTACAGGTTGATACGATCCCCATGCATAGCCCATCAGTTGCCAGCAATACTGGTTTAGCTGACAATGTGTCAGCCCTCCAACCATCAACTGCCAACTCACGATTTGTTTGGAGAACATTCTGAATAACTGGAAGGAATTATTTGACCATTCAGATCACCCGTTTCTTCATCTATCCCTTTTTGACTTTTGTTGAGCAATTAATGTGTAATAAAACCTTATTAAATAGTTCGTAGTGTCTTTTCGTACAATTTGTCGTGCTCCCAGTTTACCTTAGCCCGAGATGACTGGGTGTTAGTGTTGTCCTCATCATTTCATCATCATCCATGACAGTGGCGAGATTGGACTGAGCAACGGTTGGGAACTTGTACGGGCTCTGATAACCGTGCAGTTGAACGCCAGACAGACCACATCATCAGTTTATCTTAGCCAAGTTCTGTGGTAGCCACACGGACATTAGATGGGCATTATAGTGTTGACAATGGGTGAGTTATTCATTCCAGCGGGTCAGCGTATTTTATATGGTCAGTGAGTATTTTGGTTGAGGTGTAGTCAATCAGCCTTTGGGGTGGTCGGAGTTACATAAATGGCGTTACGTGTAACAGTAATCAATATGAAATATGAGGTTATTGTACATGCTGAGTCATGTAGGGGAAACATAATGTTATGAACAATGACGATGAATAACAACGGTGAAGAAATTATGGTTCAAATGGCTCTGAGCACTATGGGACTTAACGTCTAAAGTCATCAGTCCCCTAGAACTTAGAACTACTTAAACCTAACTAACCTAAGGACATCACACACATCCATGCCCGAGGCAGGATTCGAACCTGCGACCGTAGCGGTCACGCGGTTCCAGACTGTAGCGCGTTTAACCGCTTGGCCACACCGGCCGGCGAAGAAATTATGAGTAGGAGGCTATTGAAGAAGTAATGTTCCCATTCAAAGCCACTCAAGTGGTTGAAACCAACAATTCAGTATGTCTAGTAAAAAACGGTAACTATCGTACATGATGTTACAGATAAATTCTTGAGTGTTTTAATAGTGACACTACAGAATGAAATTAATTAGTGATGGTAGCAGTCTAACAACAGTGAAAAGTGCGAGTGGGAATTACAATTAATGTTGTAATAAATGTCAAATAACCTATGAATTACTTACATATTTTTCTCGCTCTTTGTTCTACGATATATATCATTGTGAAGCTACTGACTATTTGATTAAAAATGAGTTATGACCAACTTTTATTTAAATCGAAATTGGGACGTGGAACGGTTAGTGAGCACTTCGTCACAGCCTTTTAATCTTCTCATTTTTTACTTTATGTAACTTATGACCTCCAAATTAATAAATTCCGATGCCTGATTCATACTCACGAGAGCTAAAGTCCATGACATATACTGAAATATAAATTCATAAACCATATTGACTGTTCTGCTATCACTCTCACTTACACTGCGATCATCTCATTTCGGCTGCTTGCTATTTCAAGTTCGTACTTCCTTATTTGTAAATTTACAGCGTCACCCTTTGTGGCTGTATTTTACATTCTAATACGCAGCCGCTGTCGTAGTAAACACGAGCGAGAACAACGTTCCTTATTGGTCAGCGCTTCAAAAAACGTTACTGCCTTGTGACGTACGTACTTAAACGTAAAAAGTCACAACTACTGGTATGCAAAACTTAAGGACGAAAGTACCTTTCACATGATGCCTCACGGCCAGGTACAACAGATCGATGAAACATAGACAATATTGTTGTTGTGGTCTTCAGTCCTGAGACTGGTTTGATGCAGCTCTCCATGCTACTCTAACCTATGCAAGGTGCTTCATCTCCCAGTACGTACTGCAGCCTACATCCTTCTGAACCTGCTTAGTGTATTCATCTCTTGGTCTCCCTCTACAATTTTTACCCTCCACGCTGCCCTCCAATACTAAATTGGTGATCCCTTGACGCCTCAGAACATGTCCCACTAACCGATCCCTTCTTCTAGTCAAGTTGTGCCACAAACTCCTCTTCTCCCCAATGCTATTCAATACCCCCTCATTAGTTATGTGATCTACCCATCGAATCTTCAGCATTCTTCTGTAGCACCACATTTCGAAAGTTACTATTCTCTTCTTGTCCAAACTATTTATCGTCCATGTTTCACTTCCATACGTGGCTACACTCCATACAAATGCTTTCAGAAACAACTTCCTGGTCCTTGAATCTATAATCGATGATAACAAATTTCTCTTCTTCAGAAACGCTTTCCTTGCCATTGCCAGTCTACATTTTATATCCTCTCTACTTCGACCATCATCAGTCATTTTCCTCCCCAAATAGCAATACTCCTTTACTACTTTAAGTGTCTCATTTCCTAATCTAATACCCTCAGCATCACCTGACGTAATTCGACTACATTCCATTATCCTCGTTTTGCTTTTGTTGATGTTCATCTTATATCCTCCTTTCAAGACACTGTCCATTCCGTTCAACTGCTCTTCCAAGTCCTTTGCTGCCTCTGACAGAATTAAAATGTCAACGGCGAACCTCAACGTTTTTATTTCTTCTCCATGGATTTTAATACCTACTCCGAATTTTTCCTTTGTTTCCTTTACTGCTTGCTCAATAGACAGATTGAACAACATATGGGAGAGGCTACCACCCTGTATCCCTCCCTTCCCAACCACTGCTCCCCTTTGATGTCCCTCGACTCTTATAACTGCCATCTCGTTTCTGTACAAATTGTAAATAGCCTTTCGCTCCCTGTATTTTACCCTTGCCACCTTCAGAATTTGGAAGAGAGGATTCCAATCAACATTGTCAAAGGCTTTCTCTAAGTCTACAAATGCTAGAAACATAGACAATACACGGAAAGAAATGTTATAGTATAGTGTAGAGGGTAACTGACAGACGAGTAGAAATAACACTTTTATTCACAGAGGATAATTGCAATGAAGTCACTCCCATTTATGACGGTGTGCGTGACACGTTTCTTAATAGAGTGTGTGATGACCATGAAGGGCAGTGCCTGCTGTGCGACGTAATCTCATGCTGGCCACAAGGTTGGTGAGCAGTTATTGTAGTAGGGCGTTCCGCTGCTCCACGACATGTGCTGGACGATCGTTGGTGCATGTGGTCGTACTGTAATACGTCTCTCCAACGCGTGCCACAGATGGTCAATCGGATTTTAGACGGAAGAACGTCCAGGCCAGTCCATTCTCCGAAATCGTCTCGTTGCAATAGCTACTTCACGTACGCTGTTGCAAGTGGTCGCGCGTTTTCATCCATAAAAATGAAGTCAGTGCCGAATGCACCCCGAAAAGATGCACAGTATAACACTTGGACCACCAAAATGATAATCGTCGATAACGTTCTTGGGTTCATTGCGTGTTCCCACCTCTCGCCATATGAGGATACGTCCAAAATCACTACTCAGTCTGAACTACACTCATACGAGAAGAACACGCCGTCGCTCTTCTCGTTGTCCCAGTTCCTGTGCTCTAGGCACCATCGCGAGCAGTGCCACCGATGAACGGATATCAGCGAAACACAACGTGCTGGTCGTAGGGCACGGAGACCCCCCCATGCAGTCGCTCTGCCACTGTGGCGGGTGAGACTTCGTGCGTTGCAGTCCTGTTAAATGTGGTTGCAATCGCACCCTCTGTTTGACGTCGGTTCCATCTTGCATGTGGTTCAGTGGAGAGGTCATCTTATGCTGTAGTTAACCATGGTCGACCACCTCCTCTGCTTCGGGCTGCATTGCCTGTGATTCGGAACGTTTCTCGTGTACGTGAAACAATGCTATGGTCAGAATTCAACTCATGGGCTCCACTCGTAACATTTCGTCCTTGTTCTACTTTCCCGATGATTTTCCCCACTGTGAAGTAATCCAGATGTAGTCTCCGGGCCCTGTTTTAACAAAGAACACCATCGTAGCGCATCCTAAATCCTCACTGAATGACACAAACTGTCTCTTCCCGTTCCTTCAGCAGCCCTGTGTAGCTGTGGCAGCCCCACGTTTCGTTACAGTTATGCTGGCTTCACGCCATTTGAGCTCCAGTTTTCTGTACACGACTGGGGTACCTCTAGTAACATGCTTCCACTGTTTCACTAATTTCCTCTTAGTAGTTAATATGTCATGTTCCTTTTTCTATCCCGTACTTAAGTTTTACATATCAGTGTGTATGACACAGAACTTTGTTCTACCCAACTTGATTTGACAATGCGAAAGCGATTTCGTATTAAAAAGACAGATGAACATTAATTTACACTCACGAAAGTGTAAATTTACGAGTAGGTACTTGAAAATGGGAGGAGCGGAAATCAGCTGATCGTCGTATAAATGACAGTTGTATAACTGCCAGGGTGAACATGTAATTGTCTTTCAATAAATTTGTGGCTCTGGAAACCGAAAAGAAAATAGAAATTATTGCAATGAAGTAAAGAGCGAGAATGGGATTAAAAATTTACAGTGCCTCCAGCTATGCAGAGTACGGTACTTTGTTCCCTAATTCATCGTTTTGTGACAGATACGCAGAGAAAGTAGAACACAAGCAGGTAAGTAGCTTGCATCAGATTAGCACAAGCACAACTAAGAGATGTACCACACACATATGTTTCCAATTTCCGGAAGTGCGGTTAGGTAGCAGAGCGTACAACATTCGAAGGAACGTGCTTGTTCCTTGTGACGTCACTGTCTTAGTTTCCACCACGTTTTGCTTTATTCTATATCTAACCATTTCGCCCGCCACATTCATACGCTGAAAACCACTCTAAAGAGAATGGTAGAGTATACTTAGCAATGTAATGCATATTACGGTTTCTTCCGATCCATTTGCGCATGGAAGGCAGGAGGATTGACTTCTTAAAAGCCACTGCACATTGCACAATCTGTCTAAATTCATCGCGGATCTTGCGGAAGTGATAGATAGCTAGGGTCTATAGTGCATTCGTAGATTCAAATTGTTAAGGCTTTCCGGATAACTTTTGACAAACTGCCTGTTGGCTTCCGTCTCAGGTTCTTCGGCCAATGTTTAGTAATTTTTCCAACGTTTCACTTGCGCGAGTAGCTGGCAATGTCAAAGCTTCAACCTTCATTGCTGGTGGTGGATTCCTCACTTAATGTTAAAACTTTTTATATACAGTATGTCATAGTTGACGTCTATCTTCACCCGTCTGTCAGTTCAGATTTATCAATATTTCCGGACACCTTCCCATGAATCAAACAAATCTCTGACCATTCGTGCTGCTCTTCTTTGTAAACGTGGAACATCCCTTGTTAAACGTATATGGTCCGACGCACATGATCAATACTCTGGTATGACTAACACTAGCGATCTGTGAACAGTCTGCTTTGTAGACTGATGCAGTTTCCCTGTATCCTGCCAACGAACCGAAATCTGCCACCGGCTTTACCTATGACTCTGCCTAAGAGATCGTTCCATTTCATAGCTCTGCAAATTTCTATACCCAGATACCTGTATAAGTTGACTAATTACAAAATGTGACCCGTTGATATTTTAGTCGTAGGATACTTATTTTATGTGTTTGATAAAGTATGCAGCTTTACATTTCAGAAGATTTAAAGCAAGTTACCAGTCTTTGCATCTCTTTGAAATTTTAAGATCCGAATCGGTACTTACGTGGGTTTTTTAATCTGTAAAAGTACAATTTTGTGTGCCGAGTCATTAATACACGACATGAACAGGAAAAATCCGAGCTCACTTCCCTGGAGCACACCTGAATGTGCTTATTCTTTGCCGATGTCTCTCCATCGTATATAAATGCTGCGTCTTCCCTACCAAGAGCTATTCAGTCCACTCACAAATTTCACTTGATGTCAACACGATAGTATTAACGTAAATAAGCGTTTAGTGGTAAAATGCTTTTTGGAATTCAGGAAATACTGCATCAGCTTGCTGCTTCGATCCACAGCACCTAGCGAGGTGGCGAAGCGGTTAGCACACTGGACTCGCTTTCGGGAGGACTACAGTTCAAATCCGCCTACGCCCATACAGATTTCGCCCCACGCAAACGCCGGGATGATCCCTTCGAATGTGTGCGGCCGATTTTTCTTCCTTTTCTTTGAAACACTCCAAGGTCGTGTTCCGTTGGTAATGACCTCGACGTCGACGGACCGTTAACCTCTGATCATTTCTTAGATCCGCAGCCTTCAGGATGACGTGTGATAAAAGTGCGAGTTGGTTTCCATAAGACTAATCATTTCGGAATGCTTGCTGTGTGCCGTGAAGTAAGTCGTCGTGCTGGAGACGTATCATTACGTTTGAGATCGGAACAGGTTACAAGATTCTACTACAGGTACTGGACGGTAGTCTGTCCCTTGTGCACCGGACAACGTGTGAAGAGTGGCGGCTATGGTCGCGGCAACCCGGGGGGCGCAGTGAGTGAAATCACGGCGAGCGCGCCGGCTTAGCGGAAGCCCGCCAGGTGCCGGCGAAGCCCCGCCGAGCGGCTGCGCGCCCGACGCTGCCCGACCTCTGACCTCGCTGCCCAGCTGGTGTCAACCTGAGGGCACTCCAGCTGTCTCTTATCCCTGCCAGGCTCACTCACTTTCTCAAGCATATCAGGAGAGCGTAGTCACCTTATACCCAAGTGACATCGAGCTAACACCTCGTAACACTACCTTTAGTATTCCCAATGGCTCAATCGGTGATGATGGGAGTCAACAGGTGTCTTCACGTATGCGATATCCAGCTAAAGCCGCTCATCGATGATTAGATCCCGCAGAGCCACCAAACAAAGGGGAAAATGGCATCTACGATCATCCACTGTTCGAAATAATCCAAGGTATTTTCTGTAGGATTAATATCAAATGCGAGTCGTAATAGAGTACTCGAGATTTTCCTCAAACTGGAAACGTATGCATGCTGTCTTGTGCACACGGTGAACCATCAATTACGGCGTTTCACAAACAACAACTCAAGTGCACATGTTATTCCAAACCTTTTCGTGGAAGTCGGGGCCATGAGGTGCTGGTGAAATAACACATACTGCTAAAGATACCTTTTTATTTTAAAAGACTTTCTCAATAATAAATTTGTAAGTCTGGCATTAAAAATTAATTTAAAAACAATTTCCAATAGCTAACAAATTTTCTTTATGAGAAGGAGATTGCAAGGTATGACGTTAGCAACTTCCCAACAATGACATTTTAAACTTGACACACACACAAACACACACACACACATATATATTGTGTTGGCTGAAAAGCCAACGCCGTGTTACTAGAGGAGGCCGAAATGCACGCGTTTTAGCTCACGCAGGCTGGCGTGAGGAGGGAAGGACTATACTGACGTGAGGTCTGGAACATGACAAGGAATTAGAATTCAGAAAGCGGACGAAATTAGTTGGATACTTAACTTTAATCCATTAAAGATGAACGTCGCTCTTGACGGTACATGATTCACAACATTATCTGTTCAGAATAGTAACTGAATATGGCGCCTTGCTAGGTCGTAGCAAATGACGTAGCTGAAGGCTATGCTACACTGTCGTCTCGGCAAATGAGAGCGTATGTAGACAGTGACCCAACGCTAGCAAAGTCGGCTGTCCAACTGGGCGAGTGCTAGGGAGTCTCTCTACACTTGACCTGCCGTGTGGCGGCGCTCAGTCTGCAATCACTGACAGTGGCGACACGCGGGTCCGAAGTATACTAACGGACCGCGGCCGATTTAGAGGCTACCACCTAGCAAGTGTGGTGTCCGGCGGTGACACCACATTTATATATATAAACTTATTTAAATAGCTCGCAAATTTTCTCTATGTAAAGGATATTTGAAGGTATGACGTTAACAACTTCCCAATAATAAGATTTTACACTATATACACTCCTGGAAATGGAAAAAAGAACACATTGACACCGGTGTGTCAGACCCACCATACTTGCTCCGGACACTGCGAGAGGGCTGTACAAGCAATGATCACACGCACGGCACAGCGGACACACCAGGAACCGCGGTGTTGGCCGTCGAATGGGGCTAGCTGCGCAGCATTTGTGCACCGCCGCCGTCAGTGTCAGCCAGTTTGCCGTGGCATACGGAGCTCCATCGCAGTCTTTAACACTGGTAGCATGCCGCGACAGCGTGGACGTGAACCGTATGTGCAGTTGACGGACTTTGAGCGAGGGCGTATAGTGGGCATGCGGGAGGCCAGGTGGACGTACCGCCCAATTGCTCAACACGTGGGGCGTGAGGTCTCCACAGTACATCGATGTTGTCGCCAGTGGTCGGCGGAAGGTGCACGTGCCCGTCGACCTGGGACCGGACCGCAGCGACGCACGGATGCACGCCAAGACCGTAGGATCCTACGCAGTGCCGTAGGGGACCGCACCGCCACTTCCCAGCAAATTAGGGACACTGTTGCTCCTGGGGTATCGGCGAGGACCATTCGCAACCGTCTCCGTGAAGCTGGGCTACGGTCCCGCACACCGTTAGGCCGTCTTCCGCTCACGCCCCAACATCGTGCAGCCCGCCTCCAGTGGTGTCGCGACAGGCGTGAATGGAGGGACGAATGGAGACGTGTCGTCTTCAGCGATGAGAGTCGCTTCTGCCTTGATGCCAATGATGGTCGTATGCGTGTTTGGCGCCATGCAGGTGAGCGCCACAATCAGGACTGCATACGACGGAGGCACACAGGGCCAATAACTTGTATTGTACCTGTCAGTTGTTACAAGATAAATGTGAATAAGCCAGCACACAAACATTCACATTAAAGGCAGTTCCCAAAAAAAATTTCCTTATCTCTGTGAGGCAGTGACACGTCTAAAGGGGCCCAGATCACAATGGTCGTAATAGTTATTGGTGGTCTACAGGGCCACAGCAGATCAGCCCCAAAACTTGCATTACAAGCAACCATCTCCCCGAGTTACCCAAAACCACAAGATGTAGCAAGGGCGGTGCCTGTACAGACTCTGAACCACAGAGACACACGACACCGACCCTACATCACCCAATTAGGGTATGAATGAAACGGCCCGACCAAGAAGCAATTACTACATTCCCGCGGACAGACGAACGAAAACCGTGGCGGGAAGACCCCAACAAAACCACTGGTAAAGAAACTCATACACTTCACTAGAACTTGAAAAACCCCTTTCATAACTCTGTTTCATAAAAACCGTACTCAACTTCTCACACTCCACCACAGCGCCGGGAACACGTTGCACTTCCTTATGCTCGTCAGAGCCATCCGCTGCCAGTGGTTTCAATGGCCGATAAGAAGACATACGGTGGCACGGGCTGATCTCCTGCACCACGGCTTCTAAACTTCATAAGCCACGTACAAGCGGGTAAGGCAGACTTAGCCCTTGACAGCCAAGAGGTCGGCCAAAGCACGTGGCGAGCAGTTGACGACCCCCAACAACAGGGCCCCGCTCGGGCCACCACCTCTCTCGGTCACCGCCCAGTACGCACTCCTCGATCGTTACGCGACCCTACACTTGCTCCACCTCCCGCCAGAGGGCGGTAGCGATCCAAACAGTGCGCCAAACCAAAAGCGCCATCGCAAGCACTAGACGCGAAGCGGAAGCACTCCGCCTGGCGCGCTTTTCGGAGAGCCGGACACAACTACAGCTCTCACGGTTATCACCTTGGAAGACGGTAGAGACCCCGGCATAGTCGTCGTGAAGATATAGGGGAGGGGGGAACACATAATAACAAAAATGCTAAAATAAACATCCTGGTTAACGTTAACGGTAATCTAATGATCGGACCAAAGTCATAGTACGAAAATCACCCCCAAAACATCACAGAATTACCTTTGGTGTTAACTACACCCTCCTCCCACTACGGGTTGGACGTTATATGGGACTGTCAGTGCACTTGATACTTCGATTCATTTAAAAATTGCCAGCCACCTGACCGAAGCACAAGCCTCCGGTCAGCAACTATACAGTTTCTGAGAACAAATGCAGCTTTCTTTGTCGCTGTGACCAACGGCCTTTTAGCGAGGTATTCGATACCATGTATTCATTAAATGCAGTTCCCTTCGTTATGTTCGCTTCGATACTAGTCGAGATGGTCCTCCTATCTCCGACAGCAGGAATTCCTGTCAGGTTTGAAATCGATTGTCATTGACAAGGCGTGACAGTCGCCTCTGATCCCTGTAGATTAAGATATTCAGTTGTTAGGCCGAGATAAATGGCTGCAAGCGGTACACCATTCCTTGTAGACACTTTGATAGACCAAAAAAAAAAAAAAAAAAAAAAAAGATCAAGAAGCTTCATTCTCAGGTTGGTGCGGGCACGCAGAAACACGTTACCTCCTTTCTGTCATCCTGTCACGCTTCTACGTCGAACCATTCCATGTAACCGACTGGTAAATATACTCTAAGGCAAAAAAAGAAAAAGACTGGTAGTGGCAGATAAACAGCAGCTATTCAATTAACTTAGGAGGCAGTTAATCCTTTTGAAGGTAGCAGATAGTTCTCCGATTTTATTGCTCAGATTTAATGTTATAAGCATGAAGAGCATTAAGCACTAAAGTGATAGTTTGTTGTCAGTACAGCGTACAGATTAAGATTACGTTATTTGCATGTCTTCCGTTAATGTGTACCTCTACTCGTTCTACACCACTGAAGGTTCTCCTCCACAATCCGGTTTGACTGAGTCATTGTCACTGCTCTATCATTAGAGAGTCAGGCAGCAAGTTCTGAGTGCTGACTAGAATTTACTTCGTACATCCGTGACATAGGTTGAAGAGGTGAAGGGAAGTCCTTCTTAGAAACGTGGCGATATGCTGTTCTATCTCTTCCAGCATTAAACACTTTTATGTAAATGCAAATGATATGAAATTCGCTGCTTACTTTGACCTGTTATTCTGAAGTGGGAACGTTAGCCAAAGAAAGAAATTTCTAGGCACTGGAACAGTCGTTGTATGTCGAATGGAAGCAAGGTAACACTCTCAGGGCTGCGTGAAACGTACAAACCATGGTCGCACGATCGACGAGCTAGAACGGAAATTGCACGAAGAAGTAAAAAAAAAACGATGATGCTAACAACTAGAGGCAAATATCAGCGTTGCTTCTGATTTCAAATAATTCTAAAAGGCAGTGCACAGCAGCGTAATGCCCTGTTTCTCGGAACAAAGCTTTTCGACAGGTTTGATGTTCAGTTTCAGTATCGTCTCCCTTGTTCAGTATGAAATAATTTCACCCTTGTATGAGACAGTGGAAAGTAGTGATAAAACACTGTTGCAGTTGGGTATATTCTAAATGCTAGTATAGTTGTATACGTACACTTACCAGTGACAGCATTATGAGCACCGACATACTGTCGCTATACACCCGCCCAGGCGATAGCAACGTCACCAGGCGAGGAATGACTCAAGTCAGACACACACACACGGTGCTGTCCGTGTGTAGAGTGGGAAGGCGCGCCATCTGTCTGGGTTTGACAGAGCGAGCACTGTGATGCCATTTCGGAAACTACACGACTTGTCTGGCGTCCTAGAAGAGAGTGTCTTCAACACGTGGCGAAACCAAGGTGAAACAACGTCTAGACGTAATAGGGTAGGGAGGCCACCGCCATTACAGATGTCCGATGTCGTAGGCTGGGCAGACTAGTAAAACAGGACAGGGTCTCCGCCTGTCCTGTGGCGGAACTAACATCAGTGCTGGGCAGCGTACGAGTGTGTCTCAACACACAGTGCACTGAACACTAATAACGATGGGCCTCCGCAGCCGACCAGCCACGCATGTGCCAATGTTAAGACCACTACACCGGTAACTACGACTGAAATAGACGCGTGACAATCGACACTGGACCCTGGCGCAGTGGCAGAGCGTTGCATGGTGTGATGAATCTCGATACTTTCTTCATCATGCCGATGGAATGGTGCAAAACAGCCTCTTCATCATGCCGATGACACGGTGCAAAATCGTCGTTTTTCAATGGGACAGCTCCTTGACACCTGTACTGCGAGGTGGAGACAAGGTTGCGGCGGCTTCATTATGCTCTGGAGAACAATCACATGGGCATCCATGGGTCCAGTGGAGGTCGTGCAAGGCACGGTGACGGCCAAGGAGCCTCGTACACTGATTGCAGACCACGTACATCCATTCATGACGATCATGTTCCCTTACGGCCGTGGCATTTTTACGTAAAGAAGATAATGCACGGTGTCACAAGACCAGGAATATAGTGGAGGCGTTCGAAAAACACAGTGGCGAGTTCCAGTTGATATGCTGGTCCCCAAACTCTCCAGATCTGAACCCGATAGAACACAAGTGGGATGTGACTGAACGTACCGCCAGAGCTGTTTGGCCCAGTCTCCAGGATTTACGGGAATTTGGTGACCTTTATGTGCAGATGTGGTGCCAACTGTCTCCAGCGACCTACCGAGAGCTCATTGCTTCCAAGCCACGACGTGTCGCTGCCGTTATCCATGCCGAGGCTCCTCAGTTTATATCACTTCTCTTATAAATCTACTGAATTTTCCGCTCTTTTCATAAATCAGATATCAGTTGCGACCACGTCATCTGTTCCCAATTGCGTTTTTCAGAAGGAAGACCCGTTGTTCACCGCAAGTTTTTACGTAAAGAATGTTTTCTTCTGCTGTAACATAACAGACTCTTTTGGCTTCTACATGAAATTGTCTGAAATTAGCCGTCTCTTTTCATACAAGTCAATTACATTCACTTTATCAGCGCTCAGTGTGTGATTCAAGTTTCCGCAAATGTATTTCTTTCTAGAATTTGGGTCCACCTCTACATATATGTGTATGTATTTGCGGTTGTAGAATGCGTTTTGTTGAAGTTAGCCTCCCTGAACTAATCCTGCGAAGCTCCTATGATGAGATTGAAACTTTGCCTTTTAATGTAATGAATGACTGTGCTGGTAAAACTTCTACGATACTTGATTTTCAAACTCCAGAGTGAAACTGAACGTACATAGACTGTTTTCTCTTTACTTATTCTGATCAGTTCTAAACTGACACACAGTATTTTAGCACAGCGCTATCTGACTTCCAATAATCCCTACAAAAGAATAGCCGTGACTAACAATAATATATATATATATATATAAATTCGTGACATCCAGTTTAACAAATTTCCTTTTTTTGACGGACACACGTCCAGGTCGTCCGGTCATATTAACATCTCAGAACTCTGGCACCTCTCTCCCACATCCACCACTGCTCGTGGCTCACCTCCAACTGTCCAACGCTACGGGCTGTTCACATCCAACTGCCCAACACTACACTGGCGAATAACTTCGAACAATGAGTCCAACCAGCCACAGACTGCACACAGCGCAGTTAGCGATTTTAATACCGACAACTACGCAGCTTTACCAACATAAAAACCTAAACAGCCTACTTACAAGATCACTGCTCAACCTGCTTTACAGCGCTTCCTTTGACAAGTATTCCGAAGTAAATTTGCAAGGTCCAAACCTATCGAAACAGGTGTTTTATTTCATCCAAGCACCAATATCCTTATTACCACGGATAAATTAAAACACTAATTGAAATATATCGACAACGTACGAGACATTTTACCCAGATTCGTATTTTGTCATTGAAATGCAGTATTTTGATATATACCAGGATTGTTCTATAAGTAATGCAACACATTATTTTCTGAAAGCAACTTGGTTTTATTCAAGATTTCAATACACCTTGTTATTCCCCTCTCTTTTGGTAACAGAACCAATCCTAGGTTTCAATATAGCCGCCGTTCAATGCGACGGCGTTTCGCCACCTTAATGGGAGAGCCTGTATTCCCGTATGGTACCACTCTACAGATCGACTTTGGGGCCAACGTCTTGCTGAATCAATAAATTCCCGATCATCTACTTATCCCCATGAAGTGCATGCTTCATTGGGCCAAGCACATGGAAGTCTGCGACATCCAGGCTGCAGGGTGGATGAAGAAAAACAGTTCAATGAAGTTGGTGTGAGATCCTCTTGGGTGTGCAGAATTGTGTCAGGCCCTACATTGTCATGGAGAAGAACTTCGTTTGTATTTCTACAGGGATGAACATGCTAAAGTCGTCTCTTCAGTTTACTGAGGATATCTCAATACACTTCAGAGTTGATCGTTGCACCACGGGGAGGACATCAAACAGAATAGCCGCTCCAGAGTTTCAGAAGACTGTTGCCATCACTTTACCGGCTCAGAATGTGACTTTGGACTTTTTTTCGGAGGAGAGGTGGTGTGGTGTCCTCAATGGATTGCCGTTTTGTTTCCGTTTCAAAGTGATGAACCGGAGACTATGACATAAAAATTTCACGATCAGCCTCGTAACGCGGAACCAACTCCGCAGCTTTGCTCTTTACGGTCTTCTGTTCTTCTGTTGGGTGGCCGGTACGCACCTCTGAGTGTACCAACTGGTGTACGAGTGTGTCAGCACTACCAACAGAGACGTCCAATTGTGTGATTGTGGTGCATCGATCATCTCGTGTGAGAGCTTCTGCACTTTCAAACATTGCAGGAATCACAGCTTTGTGCGGCCGGCCGACAGGTGGGTGATGGGATACGTTTGCCCAATCCGTTTGCGATGTTGACAGATGCCTCGCCCAACGACTTAGCATGCTTTTGCTCACTGGCAGATCTCTGTAGAAATTCTGCAATCACTCATGAATATCTGCGATGCTTTGGTTTTCCCCCCAAAAGAAACTCAATGACAGCTCTCTGTTTGGAACGCATCTCCGTTACAGACAACTTTTTGAAGGCTACGTATAGCGTTGCAACCCACCGAAAATTCATGAAACTATAGGGGCAGAACCAGCAGTACCCACGATGTCCCACAACAAATTCCACATTTTTCAGCATAAAATGGCGGAGTAAGAAAGGCTGCATTACTTGTTGAACGCCCCTTGTACATGAAGCACATTATGAAAAATTTTGATTTTGACTTTTGGGTAGCGATTTCCTTCCTCTTTCCTTCTCTCTCTCTCTCTCTCTCTCTCTCTCTCTCTCTCTATTCCCACGGCCGTCCCGTTCAATCAATACACTAAAAACATTATTTGCATGTAAACGGTAGAAGCCATCTGTAAGTGTCCCTGTATACTATTTCAATCCACTGAGTCATGTGGGAAGTTGACCTTCTACGTCTATAAAAATTGTGTATATCTTCACCTGATTCACAAATACCGTAATTCTGACGTAGGGCGTTTTTTATACCGTACTATTGACATCGCAAGCAACCAGAATATAAGAAACAGCCTCAGATGAAGCTGAGGAGTTATGGGCATTTCTGGAGAGTACTTAGTTAATAAGGCCAACGTTTCTAATAACTCGATTTTATTAAATAGTGCGGTGGCAAAAGTGAGTGCGCCAAGTGTAAATGGAGAAGGATGTCTTTGTTTTTGTGCTAAACAGAAACAAACAAACATTACGCAGTGTTTATGTGTCAGTTATAAATTCAAAATCACCTAAAACATTAAAAGAAGCAGAGCACCTGCAACCTTACGTAAACAAACGACTAAGTATATAGAGAGAGTTGTGCATTTGAGAACCTCACGATGGGTGCTCGCTGTTTATAAACTAAACAACGGGGCACAGGCAGATCTCATCATTAAGGTGCAAGGAGTAATGAATCTAACCGAGTTCCGTCTGAACTGACCAGTAAGAAGCATAATTTTTTATGCCCTCCAACGATAGTAAACGATGTAGCACCCAACAACAATGTGGGATGTTCCTCATGGTTTGTTTACTTGATATACCGTAATGACTTGCATTTAACTGTACCGCTTTTATTTCTGTACGATACAAGAATATGTAAGTATTTTTAACAGATTCACGTCGTCATTACAATAATGTAGATGTTTATGTTCTGCATTGAATCAATTGCTGGTTCTCCAGTAGAGACACCAAAGATTTATTGGAAATATCAATATATTGTAGAAATAATGTGGATGTTATATTCGTATGTAGATACTAAACTGTTATTGACCTGCTATTATCGTATCGCTCGCCGTTTTGCCGCTCCGGGCTAGGCCTGCGATTCTGTTGCCAGGTTCGGTTTCCGTCACTGTGATTATTGTTATTCCACGGACCACTGGAATTTTTCCGTCGGCTATTTCCTGGGTGTCCAGCTTCGTACCGGTCATCGAACCTCCGTTTCCTATCGTTATTGAATGGTGGACCATTGCCGTTTCGGTTCCTCCCATTATTCCCGTTCTGTACAAATTCTTGCCGTTTATTGTTTCCTCCCCTGTTTCCACAATTAGTGTTTGCGTATTATTATTTCGGTCGTTTTTGTATCCGGATCCGTTATTTCTCGCCTGATCAGATACTGCCTTTTAATTATTCGGGAGTTGACCGTCTGGTTTTAAACTTTGTTTGCCTTTTGCGTTTAATTTGATTGGGAAACCGTTGAGATTGAACTTAACATATACATGGATGGACATGAGAAATGAAAGGTTGCTATAAATTTTTCATCTGTGATTATTACTTTACGTGTGAAATATTCTGTTGCAGATTAACAAAAATTAATTTCTTTTCAGTTTTATTGACTTGTTCACACAGTTTTTGTTCTATGACTTGTGTCGTGTCTATTTCTAGTTTCTTCATTCGATTGGCCAGTGTACCTACATCATTAACTATGCTGGTGTCGGCCACCTGTGGGTTATCAACCTTTTCGCTTAGTTCTTGTACAGTTTTCGGGATTGCTTCACAATTCTGCTTTAAGCTAGCAATCTCGCTCTGCATAACTTCCAGCTACTGCATTAGTTGCAGGTCTCTCTCTTGTTGCTTCCGATCACGTTCTGCCTGCTTATTGTCACGCTCTGCCTGTTGTTGGACAAACCTAACCTGAAATTTGAGCGTACGTTCTAACATTGCTTGTACCGACTGCCCCCCTGACACCTCACCACTCACTGGTTCGTGTCCTGTTTGCGCGGGTGGTACAGTTCCTTCACTTCCTACTGGAGCACTGGTAGGCAGTGGCACCGTCCCTAGCGCCTCTGCCCCCAGATTCTCACATTGTATATCCTTTAATAAATTGCTAGTTTGCTAGTACTACTCAGAGCCCCACCTTCTACTTCAACATCACTGCTTACTGATTGCTGTTCCGAATCAATTCTGATGTTCCTTTGGCTACGCAACTTAACCATAGTCAGGCAAAAATTAACTCAAATATTCTGTCACTCAGATTTGAAGTGCCTAGCCACACACAAAAAATGGTCATTCCTTGTAAATACACTACACACTAAGATAACTAATTACTTTCACTTGGTCCTGTTGTATTCACTAGTCACAAACTACAAGCACACCATTAATGATTTGAGAACACTACACTGGAGCTACTCCACTACCAACAGGACAACTACTCCGTAGTCTTACCTTTCGTTGACTTATCTGGGGTGCAGCTGCCCCCTGGTACTATGGTAGGTACTATTTCTTAATGGTATGCGATGTTGTCTTCAGCCTCTCTCTCGATGCTGAGTTTTCTCATGTAAAAGATCGTTTACACAGATTACCACACAGTATGGATTGTATAACACATAGAACACATTTGAAAGTGATTAATCTTTTTACAACAAAGTTCAATCGCAACGATTCCCAAACTATTTCTCATTTATTATGGCCACTGCATACTCGGGCCCCACGTTCCGTCCGACAGTTTAATGCGATTCTATCTGTTTAACATGATGAAAACTAACACTCCTTTTAGATACAATAGCATTTACATGACATTAACCACCCTCTCTTAGAGAAACATGTTTCGTTTGTGCATAATTAGAAAAATATTTCAGTGTGCCGCTTTAGTCCTCACTGAGATAGATAAAATTGAATGCAGAGTTTTTTTTTATGGTGGGAGGGAGAGTTGCTGAGCTTAAATTGGTGACGTATTTTAAAGTGATAACTTGTAGCAGCAGTGGAGGGTAGTAAGGGACAGGTTGTGAAAATAGTGATTCTATACTTATTTAATGCTACTGCTTCCTAACACTGAAGATATGTGCAACTTTCCTGTACTGACAGAAATTGCTTATTGTCACGAAGTAGGCCTATGGCCTGTAATCTTGGTGATGGGCTACTGCTATAAAGTGGTGTGAGAAAAACAAGATTCTCTCATTTGCACTCCTTATCTGTACATTCTGCTACTTATTTAATATTACAGTAAATTTATCCAGCACAGATCTGTAATGCAACTTCATCAAATAGTTCTACACAAAGGAGTTGGTTTAATAATGAATTTAAAAAATAGGAACACGGATAATCTACTATGAACAGCATAGTACGGGCATTATTGTGGCCAAGATAGATACGAACCACACGTCTACAACAGCAGTACAAGTTTATATGCCAACTACCTCCACCGATGACGAAGAGATTGATGAAATGTATGATAAGATAAAAGAAATTATTCAGACAGTGAAGGGAGACGAAAATTTAATAGTCATGGGTGAGTGGAACTCGATAGTAGAAAAAGGAAGAGAAGGAAACGTAGTAGGTGAGTATGGAATGGGAGTAAGGAATGAAAAAGGAAGCCGCCTGGTAGAACTTTGCACAGAGCATAACTTAATCATAGCTAACACATGTTTCAAGAATCATAAAAGAAGGTTGTGTACATGGAAGAAGCCTGGAGATACTGGAAGGTCTCAGATAGATTATATAATGGTAAGACAGAGATTCAGAAACCAGGTTTTAAATTGTAAGACATTTCCAGGGGCAGTGTGGACTCTCGCCACAATCTATTGGTTATGAACTGCAAATTGACACTGAAGAAACTGCAAAAAGGTGGGAATTTGAGCGATGGGACCTGGATAAACTGAAAAAACCAGGTGTAGTAGAGAGCTTCAGGGAGAGCATTAGGAACGATTGACAAGAATGGGGGAAAGAAATACAGTAGAAGAAGAATGGGTAGCTTTGAGAGATGAAATAGTGAAGGTAGCAGAGGATCAAGTAGGTAAAAAGACGAGGGCTAATAGAAACCCTTGGGTAACACAAGTGATATTGAATTTAATTGATGAAAGGAGAAAATATGAAAATGCAGTAAATGAAGCAGGTGAAAAGGAATACAAACGTCTCAAAAATGAGATCAACAGCAAGTGCAAAGTGGCTAAGCAGGGATGGCTAGAGGACAAATGTAAGGATGTAGAGGCGCATATTACTAGGGGTAAGATAGATACTGCCTACAGGAAAATTAAAGAGACCTTTGGAGAAAAGAGAACCACTTGCATGAATATCAAGAGCTCATATGGAAACCCAGTTCTAAGCAAAGAAGGGAAAGCCGAAAGGTGGAAGGAGTATGTAGAGGGTCTATACAAGAGCGATGTTCTTGAGGACAATATTATGGAAATGGAAGAGGATGTAGATGAAGATGCAATAGAAGATGTGATACGGCGTGAAGAGTTTGACAGAGACCTTATAAACCTAAGTCGAAACAAGGCCCCGGGAGCAGAAAACATTCCATTTGAACTACTGACAGCCTTGGGAGAGCCAGGCCCAACGAAACTCTATCATCTAGTGAGCAAGATATATGAGACAGGCGAAATACCCTCAGACTTCAAGAATAATACAATAATTCCAGTCCCAAAGAAAGCATGTGTTGGCAGATGTGAAAAATACCGAACTATCAGTTTAATAAGTCACGGCTGCAAAATATTAACACGAATTCTTTACAGACGAAAGGAAAAAGTGATAGAAGCCGCCCTCGTGGAAGATCAGGTTGGATTCCGCAGAAATGTTGGAACACGTGAGGAAATACTGACCCTACGACTTACCTTAGAAAATAGATTAAGGGAATGAAAACCTACGTTTCTAGCATATGTAGACTTAGAGAAAGCTTTTGATAATGTTGACTGGGATACTCTCTTTCAAATTCTGCAGGTGGCATGGGTAAACTACAGTGAGCGAAAAGCTATTTTCAATTTGTACAGAAACCAGATGGCAGTTATAAGAGTCGAGGGGCATGAAAGGGAAGCAGTGGTTGGGAAGGGAGTGAGACAGAGTTGTAGCCTATCTCCGATGTTATTCAATCTGTATAATGGGAAAGCAGTAAAGGAAACAAAAGAAAAATTCGGACTACGAATTAAAATCCATGGAGAAGAAATTAAAACTTTGAGGTTCACCGATAACATTGTAATTCTGTCAGAGACTGCAAAGGACATGGAAGAGCAGCTGAACGGAATGGGCAGTGTCTTGAAAGGAGGATATAAGATGAACATCAACAAAAGCAAAACGAGGATAATGGAATGTAGTCGAATTAAAATTGGGTGATGCTGTGGGAATTAGTTCAGAAAATGAGACGCTTAAAGTAGTAAATAGGTTTTGCTATTTGGGGAGCAAAATAACTGATGATGTCGAAGTAGAGAGTATATAAAACGTTGACTGGCAATGGCAAGGAAAGTGTTTCTGAATAAGAGATATTTGTTAAGATCGAGTATAGATTTAAGTGTCAGGAAGTCGTTTCTGAAAGTATTTGTATGGAATGTAGCCATGTATGGAGGTGAAGCATGGGCGATAAACAGTTTAGACAAGAAGAGAATAGAAGCTTTCGAGATGTGATGCTACAGAAGAATGCTGGAGATTGGATGGGTAGATCAGATAACTAATGAGGAGGTACTGAATAGAATTGGAGAGAAGAGAAATTTGTGGCACAACTTGACTAGAGGAAGGGATCGGTTGGTAGGGCATATTCTGAGGCATGAAGGGATCACCAATTTAGTATTGGAGGGCAGCGTGGAGCAGAAGTAGACCAAGAGATGATTACACGAAACAGATTCAGAAGGATGTAGGTTGCAGTAGGTACTGGGAGATGAAGAACCTTGCACAGGATAGAGTAGCATCTCTGGACTGAAAACCACAACAACAATAACAAGATCATCAAATTTTTTAATTTATTTCACCATGAATGTATCGCATTAGTAATAATATTAATAATAATAATAGTTAATTATTCCAAGTGTTTGGTGGACAAATATGAAAAGAAAAATTAAGAAAATGATGTGATGGAAAGCTGTTTTGCTGGCTTATGAGGTCCCTTTTTATTTATAGAGGCTGAACAGAATTTTTTCATTTAACACTAAGGTATTTTCCATTTTCGTATAAAATTCTAATTTATATTTATGGTATTAGCAAGGTATAATAAAAAGACTTGATATTCTGTTAAAAATAACGATTAAAAATTTTCTAACAGACAATTACATTTAAAAGTTTATACAGAAATTAAGTGAAAATGTAAAGCAATATTGAACTCAGCTTCTGGCGATTGAGGTAAACTTACCGAAAAGTCTTGCACTTTTTAACAATGCTTCCAAACACTGAAATCTTTTTGTAGCCTTCCGTATACGCTTAAAAACGGAATCGTTGTAGGATCATTTTGCTGTCTGTATGTCTGCCCGTCCGTTAAGATTCCCCTTTTATTCAGTGACAGGCGGAGGTACCAAATTGAAATTTATGTCGTATACTAATCTCTACAGTCCCTGGGCAATGTAAGAAAAATTAAGCTCCTAAGTCAATGCGGACAGAAGATAGGGCTATTAACACTGAGGTGACGTTAGTCATGGGATAGCGACACGCACACATGAAGACGGCTGTAACATCGTGTACACGAGGTATAAACGGCAGTGCATTCGCATGTGTTTAGATGATTCATGTAAAAAGGATGCCGACTATATTATGTCAGCACGACGGCAATTGACAGAATTTGAACGCAGAATGGTCGTTGCAGCTAGACGCATGGGAAATTCCGTTTCGGAAATCATTAGGGAATTGATTATTCCGAAATCCACTGTGTCAAGATTGTGCCGATAATACCAAATTTCAGGCATTGCCTCTCACCACGGTGGCCTTCACTTAACGACCGAGAGCAGTGGCGTTTACGTAGGGCTGTCACTGCTAACAGACAAGTAACACTGCGTGAAATAACCGCGGAAATCAGTGTGGTATGTCCGAGGAACGTACCCGTTAGAAGATTGCGGCGAAATTTGGCGTTAACGGCCGTGGCAGCAAACGACCGACGCGAGTGCCTTTGCTAACAGCACGACATCGCTTGTAGCGCATCTCTTGTGTTCGTGACCTCATCGACTGGATGCTAGATGATTGGGAAACCGTGTTCTTGTCAGAAAAGTCCCAATTTCAGATGACAACAGCTGATGGTATGGTTTGAGTGTGGCGCAGACCCACGAAACCACGGACGTAAGCTGTGAACAAGGCACTGTGCAAGCTCGTGGTGGCTGCATATTGTGATGGGCGGTATTCACACGGAATAGTCTGGATCCACTGAATGTTGGCTACTTGGATTCCGTTTGCAGCCATTCATGGACGTCATGTCCACAAACAACGATGGAATTTGTATAGATGACAATGGGCCATGTCTGCGAGCCACAACTGTTCGCTGTTGGTTTGAAGAACATTGTGGACAGTTCGGGCGAATGATTTGGCCACCCATATAGCCGACATGAATCCCATCGTACATTTCTGGGACATAATTTAGAGTTCAGTTCAAGCACAAAATCCTGCACCGGCAGCAGTTTCGTAACTGTCGTCTGTAGAGGCAGCATGGCTGATGGTATGGTTTGAGTGTGGTGCAGACCCACGAAACCACGGACGTAAGTTGTGAACAAGGCACTGTGCAAGCTCGTGGTGGCTGCATATTGTGATGGGCGGTATTCACACGGAATAGTCTGGATCCACTGAATGTTGGCTACTTGGATTCCGTTTGCAGCCATTCATGGACGTCATGTCCACAAACAACGATGGAATTTGTATAGATGACAATGGGCCATGTCTGCGAGCCACAACTGTTCGCTGTTGGTTTGAAGAACATTGTGGACAGTTCGGGCGAATGATTTGGCCACCCATATAGCCGATATGAATCCCATAGTACATTTCTGGGACATAATTTAGAGTTCAGTTCAAGCACAAAATCCTGCACCGGCAGCAGTTTCGTAACTGTCGTCTGTAGAGGCAGCATGGCTGATGGTATGGTTTGAGTGTGGTGCAGACCCACGAAACCACGGACGTAAGTTGTGAACAAGGCACTGTGCAAGCTCGTGGTGGCTGCATATTGTGATGGGCGGTATTCACACGGAATAGTCTGGATCCACTGAATGTTGGCTACTTGGATTCCGTTTGCAGCCATTCATGGACGTCATGTCCACAAACAACGATGGAATTTGTATAGATGACAATGGGCCATGTCTGCGAGCCACAACTGTTCGCTGTTGGTTTGAAGAACATTGTGGACAGTTCGGGCGAATGATTTGGCCACCCATATAGCCGATATGAATCCCATAGTACATTTCTGGGACATAATTTAGAGTTCAGTTCAAGCACAAAATCCTGCACCGGCAGCAGTTTCGTAACTGTCGTCTGTAGAGGCAGCATGGCTGATGGTATGGTTTGAGTGTGGCGCAGACCCACGAAACCACGGACGTAAGTTGTGAACAAGGCACTGTGCAAGCTCGTGGTGGCTGCATATTGTGATGGGCGGTATTCACACGGAATAGTCTGGATCCACTGAATGTTGGCTACTTGGATTCCGTTTGCAGCCATTCATGGACGTCATGTCCACAAACAACGGTGGAATTTGTATAGATGACAATGGGCCATGTCTGCGAGCCACAACTGTTCGCTGTTGGTTTGAAGAACATTGTGGACAGTTTGGGTGAATGATTTGGCCACCCATATAGCCGACATGAATCCCATCGTACATTTCTGGGACATAATTTAGAGTTCAGTTCAAGCACAAAATCCTGCACCGGCAGCAGTTTCGTAACTGTCGTCTGTAGAGGCGGCATGGCTCAACATTTGTGCAAGGGACTTCGAACGACTTGTTGAGTCCATGCCACTTTGTGTTTCTGCACTACGCGGGGCAAAAGCAAGTCCGACACGTTGTTAGATGGTGTCCATGAGTTGTGTCACCTCAGTGTGAAGCTGACATATTTTGATACAAGCAGACTCACTCATCAAAACCTATAGACGAACTATCAACATATGCAAATACGTTTGTACAGAACCCTAAGAGAGTGAGACCTACTCGCATTTGTCCGGATTCTTCCGTCGTGTTTTACCACTTCCAGAAAACTTGAGTGCTGACCTATAGGTGTGCACATAATGGAGGGGGGCACTCGGTAAGCTTCCCCCACGTGCGCGACAGCCAGGACCGAGTGCAGCAGCAGGCACGGCCTGTCCAGCCGGGAGCCGCCCCCGCTCCGCCCCCATGCAAACGAGCCGGCCCGCCCCCAAATTAGATTCGTTTGGCGGCGGCGCGACCCGCGACCCCGCGCCCTCTGCCAGCCGGGGACACATTAAGACGCTAATAACCACCCCCGCCGCCCTAACAGCCCATTCATTAACGGCCGGCTAGCGTGACACTGATTTGACGGCACCGAGCAGCGATCTGCCGAGGGGCGAACGGGGGGTCGCGGAGCTCTTAAGGCTCCACACCGGGCTGTCCGCTTCTTTCCAGCGGGCACTAGAACGTCCTCGTCCAAGATCGGCAGCAACTTCTTCCCTCAAAGGTGCCTCCTACAGCACTTGCAAGGTGCCTCCTCTACGAAAGGAGCGGTTCCTTTCTCAACCTCAATTTTTCTTAGATCACGCACGGTGTTTTAATGATTCAACTATGAACAGCTTGGGTAAATATTTTTTTCTTCTCCTTTTCTTTTCTAAACCTGGTCTACACGGCAAGTTTTTTCGTCAGTTTATATGATCATGCCAGATTTGTCAAATAAAACGTTACGTGGGGACAGAAGTTTGACAGCTTCGCATGAGCTGAGTAACTTTACGCGAGTGTAGTGGCGACAGACAGTGAGACTTACGACTCTGGGCAAACGAATTTTTCTAGGAGTTCGTAGAGCTGTACCAAAGTTTTCCTTGCCTCTATCAAGCAAAAATCTGAAGATAACAGCAACCGAGACAAGGAAAACCAGGCATACGCTCCTTTAGTTAATAAGTACAAGGAAATGGATCGTAAACCAACAAAACAGTTGGCCACCAAAAACACATTTGGAACAGTTCACCGCAGAGTGCGAAAATAAAAGCACCCGTGCGATCTGATGCTGGAACAGAAGAACTTTAGACCTTCTTTGTGGCAGTTTGATTTACTTTCCTTCTTGAATGTCGACGACAAATACCCGACAAGATACATTGTAACGATGAATTTGTTGCTTGGGGGAAATAAATAACACATACATTACGGGATGTTATAGGGTACGAACATATACTTGCACGAAAACTCATTAATGATGTTATTTTTTAAGATGAACTGGGAAAATTAACGAAAGACTTGACAGATGTTAACTGTGCTAATTCTTTCGGAGGACAGAGTAAAATGCAACACAGTTTTCCCTATAATCATCAGGGAAATCTCCCCAGTAGCACAATGGGTTATCCGCAACATAGTGATCCTGGGCAGCCCGCTACTACCTGAAATATTAATATAATAAATATAGGTAATTCTTCTAGCTTACCAGAAACTTCTAATACACTGCTAATTTCGGAAATGATACCTAAAATTATGCTGACTCTAGTCTAGCTATAAAATATTTTCTGAAAATTCAAGTTCCTTGCAGCTCCAGCCAGTGGCTAACAGCCTTAACGTTACGGTGAGTGTCTCGTGGGTACTGGCAGTCGCTCTCGTGACTTCTGGGGTTACAAACTTTAACAGTTTGCAGTGCGTTTTTGTGTCCATACGTAAATAGCGGCGCCACTCTGCTGAAGTTCTCGAAGAAGATTCACATGGGAGAATGTCTCCGTCTTCAACAGCAAATCCAGGGACCACAGTGAACTACTTGTAGATTTCGTGCTCTTATTCGCTCTTAAATGTACATACTGCAATAGTCGTCACTGACAATTCTTCCCGAATGACAATTTCTGAACGACTGAGCGAAAGCACCACAGTGTAGCTGAGCGATTTGTGTCAATCTTGCCGTCAGTCTTGTATCATCATGCAAGACTGACGACAAAAATTTACGTGTAGACCAGGCTTTATATGTAATTATTAGTATCACTGTATTTTTGCGGTTGCAAATATAAAGGGTGCAGGTATTTTTACTGGTGACTGAGGACAGTGTACTGAGCCACATTACACCAGTATTTACTTCATTTGCGTGCTAATGATTTCAGCTATTAGGAATTGAATGTTTTAAGGTTGGCTTGTACCTTCAGGTACACGTGGCAAGAGTAATCTATTGCTTATTTCCCCATGGACAGCATATCAAGTGCTGAAGTGCTGTGAGTGCAAAACGGTTAGCCTATACTGACAAGTGTAATCGACTTAGTGGTGCAGTGACGACCGTGCAGAAAACATCATGGTTTTTTTTTTTTGTTAGAAGACTGTTCGACGCAGAGAAAAAAACAGAGAACGCACTGATGTTATTGAGGCACCACATATAAAATTATCTGCACTTATGCCCGTTACACGCATCTAGTTCTTAGAGTTCAGTGTATGTATAACCATCTTCGTAACGAAAACTGGCAAAGTCCAGACTCGCAGACGTGGAGAGAATGTGTGTGCAGTCGCACGTTGTTTTTACATGTTGTGAGAGCCAGGCATCATATCGACATCTACCATTTGACCCTAACTAATATGTACACAGAAAGTGGACAACGATTAACACCATATACTCAGCGGGTGTTGACGCTATCTTCAAATACGTTTCTGCGAGTGTTACAGACGCTCAGCGCTTGCTTCCAGTTGAGAAAAAAAGCCTCGGTGATAGTAAATATTTTCCCAGATCTAAAGTAAAATGGATCCAAAACTCCGCTTCTGACCAAGGTTTGGAATGTGTCCCAAGGTTGTCAGATGTTTGTCGGAACTGGTGAGCCCCTGCCATTTATTACCATTTCCCGCTGAAATGTAATTATCTGAAAAGAACAGCGATTCTCTAATGAGGAGGATCAAAAACAGCACCATTTACTACCTAGAATACAGAATGGAAAGCGAAAAAGACACATACACTCATACAGGGACATAGGCACACTGCTCAAGTCGAGAAAATCGAGTTAACTGTGTGTTCACATAAATATTACACTTAAATTTCGGTTTCATGTTTTTTGAGCCGGACGTCTTACACCAGAATTAACTAAAAAAGTTAGTCATTCCTCATTGCTGACCAAGGTTTTTGAGTGTTTTTTTAGCGATACGTCAAATGCTGCAATTTTTTTGTTTTGTTTTGGTTTTAGGGCGCAAAACTGCTATGGTCATTAGCGCCCGGTCCGTGACTTAGGAAACAGTAAAAAACCGAAAATGGAAACCAGCAGCAATGGGACCGAAATTCAAAAAATTGGAGAAACTAAAAGCAGAAGGAAGGCTTAAAAATCCACTACAGAAAGGGGTTGGTTGTCCCCAGAAAAAGCTTCAAATGACTGACGTCATTTCACTGGCACTAATAAACTCGAGAACGCGATTGGCCGGGCGCGTGTCATCTGCTAAAATTGACGATATATCAGGCGATAGCTGTAGACGGGAGCGTAACGGAGTAAAATAGGGGCACTCAAGTAAAAGGTGTCTTACCGTCCACAGCTGAGAGCAGTGCTGACAGAGTGGGCGAGGATCGCCGCTTAAAAGATGTCGATGGCTAAAACGACAGTGCCCTATCCGGAGTCTAGTTAAAATTACCTCCTCCCGACGACGCGTTCGGGAGGAAGAGGTCCAAGCACAAGGAAGAGCTTTCACGTCCCGCAATTTACTATGGGGAAGTGTCGACCAATGTGCGTGCCATAAAAGAACAACACGACGACATAAAACGCTCCGTAGATCGGCGAAGGGAATCGATTGAATAGCTGGCCGAAGAAGAGAGACTGCAGCCTTGGCCGCCATATCGGCCGCCTCATTTCCACATATACCAACGTGTCCCGGGAGCCAGAGGAACGCCACCGAGACGCCCCCCAGGTGGAGCAAGCGCAGACAGTCCTGAATCCGGTGGACCAGAGGGTGGACAGGGTAAAGACCTTGATTAGATTAGATTAGATTAGATTTACTTTCATTCCAATTGATCCGTAGTGAGGAGGTCCTCCTGGATGTGGAACATGTCAGAAAAACAACAATACATGACAAATATTTACAACTAAAACAAATAAAGTAATGTACCATTCCACAGGTCCCAAGTGGAATGATCGTCATTTTTAATGAACACTAAGAGTCATTTTACAAATGCTAATGCACTGAATTTAAAATAAAAAACGTTTTTTTATTTATTTATAAGGTAATAAACATGTAATACAACTACTGTAATAC
Organism: Schistocerca serialis cubense; assembly: GCF_023864345.2. Taxonomy (NCBI): domain Eukaryota; kingdom Metazoa; phylum Arthropoda; class Insecta; order Orthoptera; family Acrididae; genus Schistocerca; species Schistocerca serialis. The sequence continues at coordinate 118,902,298 of NC_064643.1, read as the reverse complement.
TTATTTACAATGAACACATTACTGCACTGAAATGGTGCAGAAGTTAGATTATACTTACACACACACACACACACACACACACACAAATTTTCAGTGAACACATTACTGCACTGAAATTGTGCAGAAGTTATGTTGTACTTATATACAAATCAGTTGGTTTTACTAAGAAATTCATCAATGGAGTAGAAGGAGTCGGCCACCAATAAATCCTTTAGGGTTCTCTTAAACTGAATTTCATTGGTTGTTAAGCTTTTTATGGCTGCTGGCAAGTTATTGAAAATGTGTGTTCCTGAATAATGCACACCTTTTTGTACAAGACTAAGTGACTTTAAATTCTTGTGAAGATTATTCTTATTTCTAGTATTGATTCCATGAATTGAGCTGTTGGTTTGAAAAAGTGATATATTTTTAATGACAAATTTCATTAAGGAATAAATATACTGGGAAGCTGTAGTTAGTATCCCTAGTTCCCTAAACAGGCTTCTGCAGGATGTTCTTGAGTTCACACCACATATAATTCTTACTGCACGTTTTTGTGCCCGGAAAACTTTAGCTTGGCTTGATGAATTACCCCAAAAAATAATCCCATATGACATTATGGAATGAAAGTAAGCATAGTATGCCAGCTTTTTCATTTTTATATCCCCTACGTCTGACAAAATTCGCATTGCAAACAGAGATTTGTTAAGACGCTTCAGCAGTTCTGTGGTGTGCTCCTCCCAATTGAATTTATTATCAAGCTGTAATCCCAAGAATTTAACACTGTCCACTTCTTCTATCTTCTTGTCATCATATGTTAGACATATACTCTTGGGACACCCATTACAAGTTCTGAACTGCATGTAGTGTGTTTTTTCAAAGTTTAGTGACAAAGAATTGGCTAGGAACCAGTGATTAATGTCCACAAATATTTTATTGGCTGATCTTTCTAAGACTACACTTGATTTGCTATTTATTGCAATGTTTGTATCATCGGCAAACAAAACAAACTTGGCATCTGGTAATGTTACTGATGAAAGGTCATTGATATACACAAGAAAAAGTAAGGGCCCCAAAATGGAACCTTGTGGGACCCCACATGTAATTAGTTCCCAGTTGGATGATGCCTGATAGACATGTATCAAGCTCTTTCCTAATAACACCCTTTGTTTCCTGCCAGAGATATAAGATTTGAACCATTTTGCAGCATTTCCTGTTACACTATAATATTCTAGTTTACTTAAAAGGATATTGTGATTTACACAGTCAAATGCCTTTGATAGATCACAAAATATACCAGTTGCCTGCAATTTTTTGTCTAATGAATTAAGCACATTTTCACTGTAAGTGAAGATAGCCTTCTCAATATCAGAACCTTTTAGAAATCCAAACTGTGACTTTGACAGTATGTTATTTGAGATAAGATGGTTATAAAGACGACAGTACATTACTTTTTCGAAAATTTTTGAGAATGCTGGTAACAGTGAAATTGGACGGAAATTTGATGCTATTTCTTTATCTCCCTTCTTAAACAGTGGCTTAACTTCAGCATATTTCAGCCATTCAGGAAATATTCCACTGATAAACGACTGGTTACACAGATAGCTTAATATGTTACTTAGCTCAGAATCACATTCTTTAATTAACTTTGTTGATATTTCATCATACCCACTAGATGTTTTTGATTTTAAAGATTTTATGATGGACATTATTTCTGTTGGGGTAGTGAGGGTCAAATTCATATTATGGAAATTACTTGAAATGTCTGGTCTAAGGTAATCCATAGCAGCATCTACCGAACCTGACAACCCCATCTTTTCAGTAACAGTTATAAAATGTTTGTTAAAAAGTTCTGCAACACTATACACATCTGTCACCAATGTATCATTTACTCTTAATGCTATTTGTTCCTCTTCATGTCTGGTCCTACCGGTCTCCTCCTTCACTATATCCCATATTGTCTTTATTTTGTTATCTGATATGACTATCTTTTCCTTGTAATATATTTGCTTTGACATCCATATTACAGTCTTTAATATTTTGCAGTATTTCTTATAATGTGCTATAGCATCAACATTGGAAATGTTTCGGATTGACAGATACAGTTTTCTTTTTGTTTTACAAGATACCCTTATTCCTCGAGTAATCCATGGCTTCTTTGTAGATTTTCCTCTAACCTTGGTAAGTTTTGGGGGAAAGCAGTGTTCAAATAAGGTAAGCACTTTATTAGCAAAAATGTTATATTTTTCATTCATGCCATGAGCACTGTAAACATCAGTCCAGTGAATGTCTCTGAGGAGTGTCCTAAAATAATCAATTTTTGGCTTACTGATTACCCTCTTGAGCTCAGATTTAACAGATTTTATATCCTGTTCAGTATTAACATTTAACAGAAGGAACTGCATGTCATGGTCTGAGAGGCCATTGGCTATTGGTTTTGTAATATAATTTTGTTCATTGGACTTTTCTATAAAGATATTATCAATGGCTGTTTGTGAGCAAGTGGCTATCCTAGTGGGGAACTTTACTGTGGGAATTAAGTTGAATGATAGTGTTACTAACTCAAATAAGTTCTTATTCGGAGAGTCTTTAAGGAAATCTACATTGAAATCACCAGCAACCACTATTTCTTTGTTTTTGGTTATTAAATGGGCCAGTACAGCTTCAAGGTGGTTTACAAACAGATTAAAGTTACCTGCAGGTGCTCGATATACACTTAATATTATGAAAGATTTTTTGTGAAAATCTAATTCTGTTGCACATGCTTCCATATGCTGTTCTAGGCAAAATTTATGAATGTCTATGTTCTTAAATTTATGACAGTTCCTGATGAATGTGGCAACTCCTCCTTTCTCCATTTCTGATCTACAAAAGTGAGATGCTAACCTAAACCCTGTAACACTTAAAAGTTCTATACCAGTGGTCACATGATGTTCAGAGAGGCAGATTATGTCAGCTGGGTTTGTAGACTCTAATTCATCTATGCATATAGTTAATTCATTAATTTTATTTTTCAGTCCTCGAATATTTTGATGCAATAAAGATAGCTGACATTTCACATTGTCTGAGTTAAAATTGGGTGGAGTTAAAATATCTGCTGACAGTTGAAAATTCTTAACCAATGGCTGTTTATGCTGATGTAATAAGCTGGAATTATGTTTTTTGATTTCTTTTTCAAACTGAAGGTTTGTCTCAGTTCTAACCTCTCTTAAAATTTGCTTTCTTTCTGTCCTTCCTACCCTAAAAAAGGGTCTTTTCTGAATCCTATAACCACTGGTATTTTACCACTCATGACAGTGCCTCCCCCCTTTAACTTTCCTGCTATTTCCCCAGCCAATTTACCCTTCCCCTTCCTGTTGAGGTGAAGGCCATGCCTAGTATAGTCCCACCTACTGAGAGAATCAACATGAACCACACCAATGTGTGACCCCGCACCCGACATGAGCAGCCGTTCCAGCTCCAAATTAACTCTCTTGACAGAAGAGTTCAAATGAGGTCGGTCATGGCGCCCAAGAACAGATACAAACTCAACACTAGTACGCTTCGATGCTGATGCAATCTTCGCCAGGTCACACTCTATACTGTACCCAGGATTTCTGTCAATACTGTTACCTGCCCCACCCACTATAACCACGGTGTCTTCCTTAGTGAAATCTTTGCAAAGTGATCCTAAATCCTCTGTCACCTGCTCCAGACCAGCACTAGGTTTAAAAAAATTGGTGACCTGGTATTCTGATCCTAGTTCATCCTGCAAGAGTTGGCCAACACCTCTTCCATGGGAACTACCTAACAACAACACTTTCTTTCTCTTTTCTGATTTTCCTACATTCTTACTTTTCAATCTGCTGCCGAAAGTTTGTTGTGCCCTGTCTACACCTGCAACTGCTTGAGAGGTAGGGAATGGAATTTTTTGTAAAAAAACCCTAGCTGACTGCCAGTAGGTTAGGACTGTCTGTTTACAGCTGATGACCCCTAATAAACTGAGGAGAGAGCTGAGAGAATCTGAGCAGATAACATACTGTATCCGCTGATGGCGGCGGATGTAGTGGACAGCCTGGAGGACAGCGTAAAGCTCCGCAGTATACACCGAACACTGGTCGGGAAGCCGAAATTGATTTGGGGTGTCGCCAACAATATAGGCACTCCCAAATGCTGCAATTGGAAACCCGTCTCAAATATTTCGAATTAGGATTCCCTATGACCCACTGCCAGCTCTCGTGGTGTCTGTCTGAGAACTCCGTGGTATTCGGTAGGTCATTACTTGAGTAGCCTGTTCTACCTTTAGAGGTAGGGAATGGAATTTTTTTTAAAAAAACCCTAGCTGACTGCCAGTAGGTTAGGACTGTCTGTTTACAGCTGATGACCCCTAATAAACTGAGGTGAACCACGTCTGACAAAACAAATTTTGCCTTTATTCAGTTCCAAAAACACGGTCTCATCCCAAAAATCATTAATATCATATTAACAACATCTGACTGACATATCAACAACATAAAAAAGAATTACAATATTGTAATAAGTACGAAGTGTGACAGTGGACACCAATGTAACCTCAGTCATGTATGTAGTATATGTTCACGCCGCGTACAGCTGGACTGTGAATCGTTACGACGTCAAAGTTTCGGCAGTAACTAAAACGAGAGAACATTTTTCGAATCACCACCTAAGATGGACATATAATTAACTTGATGTTCTCCGATGCTTCCTCAGTGGTGATACAGTTTTTTGAATTACAGTACATTAGAGAAACATGAAAAAAGTATTCAATTCAGCACAGAAGTCGTATTTGTATTGAGATTTCTCAGTGATGCATTTACGTTAGTGTTCATATAAAGTCCCGCTTGTACTGCACCATTCAGGTACGTGTGAGGCTGAAATAAAATTATTGGCGTCATGTTTGCACTGTGTCCCGAGTTTATGACTGGTGAACTTTTTTCTTCCGTTGGAGATAACTCACTCTTTTTTTCTCAAGATAGCTTTCTTGCTTTCTAGTAAGTAGATGAAAATGATGTAAGTGGAGAAGAGAGACAGCGGACTGGTGCTACTTTTGCATGCGAGAAACTAGGGATCCTATTCGACTTTGAAGGATGAAACTATATAATACCACCATTCGATGCGCTCTTCTCTATGATGCAGAAACATAGGCAGCAAGAAGACAGATAATGAGATGCCCAGCACCATTGAAAGACGAACAATGAGACGAATCCTAAGTTCACTCAAAGATGGAGAAGATAATGCAGACAGTAGATAAGTGGAGAAATGTATGGTTTGACAGATCAGTGCATCACGAAGTCGTTGCTACAGCATATGTCCAACGTAGCGAGACTCCGACGCGGGTATGCAAGCATCTACATGTAGGCAATTCTTGTCTTTGCGATGTGTGTGCGGTAAATGTAGAACGTGATTGCGACGTTATTACTAAATGCGTCCAGACAGGACTGATGTGCTGTTATTCTGTTCTTGACTAATGAAGGACAAACAGCGGACAACAAGAATGTGTATTAGGGCAGGATGTCTGTCGAAAACCACATTTGTGGAATGGTGCGCCAAGTTCTGTGCTAGCTGCGATTTGACACATGACCTACATGTGACATTTCTGTAAGCGACGAAGGCTAGTTGCAGACACTCGAGCTCTCACCGTACAGTCCTGATCCTTCCCCACACTATTATGACGCCTTTTGTACCTTCAAAAAAGCCTTGAATGGTGGAAGATTCCTGTCGGACGAGGATGTGGAGCCGGCAGTTGTGGACTTCTTCACGCAGCAGGACACCAAAGAGTTATTTCCAGCCTGGAGCGTGGCTCGTGTGATTTCCTCTGTGCTCACTGCGATATTGTCTGACTGGCATACCGATTCTGGACTGCACGGCCTTCGAATGGAAACTCTTTGATTGCTCCTGTATATACTGGGGAGCAAGAGGATCTACTGTGCTTCCCATGCGGCAAGAATGACGGAACCACTACGCCAGAGCTTTAATAGAGGCACTACCACCAACAACGCGCTCACTTGGCAGACTAAGAATACGTTCATGGGAAACCATGTGCATCGTTCAGGAGCGCACTGTTGAACACCAGCAGCGTACTCGCCGTCTCGAAGCCAGCAAATCCGCTGCTGTCGAACAGCGTATTTTTACTGGTTAATAGATGATTTGCAATGAAACGAACATTGTGGGCCGTATTTCGAACTTCTGGAGTTCCATCAATAAGCCACCAGTGGAAGTACAATTGTTAAGGCACTTATCAGTCACGGTTGTGGTTGCTAGGTGGATACTTCATGGAATCCTCTCATAGGAAATTTGTTCTGTACGTAGCTGCCTTCATTCCGCTATTTATCGAATGAATGTAATCGATCTGATATCGACAAGGCGAGCTTGCACCACGCAAAGTACTCTTAGCAATGCACTTACAGCAGAAGCGCAACGCATGTAACGAAATATGCGGTGGCGGTGACTGTAATAGGGGTTGTGAGTGTACTTTCACCAGAGCACACCTGAAGATGGCCAGAAGACTAAACGCCAAAATATTGTGGCAGTATGATGCCCACATCCGGTAGTTCACCAGAAATGTTACGGATGAATGGTACAGGGCAGATCTACTTTAGAAACTCATCATCATCCTCATTATCATCTTTACCTTGAGGCATTAGGGGCGACAACCGTTTCGTCTTCGTGATTCAGACTTTATTGATGTCTCTTCTTGGCTCTTCCAAGCCTTGTTTTTCCATTTGGCACTTTCTTCACGGCTGGAAGTGGTGACCTCCACTCTAACATTCTTTCCACATATAAAAGTATCTGCACTTATGCCCGTTACACCCTGTATATCTAATTCGGAGTTTAGTGCATGGATGAGCATCTTCGTAACGAAAACTGGCAAAGTCCAGACGCGCAGACGTGGGAGAATGTGTGTGCCGTAGCACGTGGTTTTTACATGTTGTGAGAGCCAGGTATCGTATCGGCATCTACCATTTTAACCGAACTAATACGTACACAGAAAGTGGAAAACGATTAACGCCATGTACTCACTGAGTAGTGACTGTTAACGCAATCTTCAAATACATTTCTGCGGGTGTTACAGACGCTCAGCGCTTGCTTCAAGTTGAAACAAAAAGCCTCGGTGATTTTGAATATTTTCCCAGATCTAAAGTAAAATGGATTGAAAACTCCGGTTCTGACCAAGGTTTTGGCAGGTATCGCAAGGTTGTCAGATATATGTCGGAACTGGTGAGCTCCTACCACTTATTACCATTTCCCGCTGAACTGTAATTGTCTGAAAAGAACAGCGATTCTCTAATGAACAGGATCAAAAACAGAGAAGCCCAGGAAATACCATAATTTTATAAAATTTAATTTCAGTTTCTTTCCTAACCTTCTTTTTTAAGTCTCTGTTTACAGTGCTACACATGTACCGAAATTTTGCAATCTCTTTTATCTTCTTGATAAATTGTTTAATTTCCAAGACTGAAAGCTTTTTACCTGTTCTATGATCTTGTCATAGATGACAATTTTTCATCTTGCATGTTCTGCAGCTCTAAATACCATTACTTTTGTCTTTCAAGGACAGGACGCCAGATTCGTTAAAAATTTATGGTACATGTAGGGCGTGGTGAGACAAGAAAGTGCCCCAAGTGGAAACTCCAGATGGCGAAGCGTTTAGGAAATAAAAGGAATTTTGACACAGATCTAGCACCATGTGCACCTTACCAATTGTCCCTGTGACGATAGGTTTACGAAACGCCCCGGCGCGGTAGCTCCTCGTGTTCGGTCAGAGGGTTAACTGCCCTCTGCAATAAAAAAAACTGAGTGACTGCGTCAATAACAAACGTGGACGAGTGTCGTGGGACGTCCGCACCGAACAAATGCAACGAAGAAAGACGAACAAAATGAGATAAAAAGAAGCGGTGTTTTGCTCAGCCAGCTCCGCTTCGAGCGCCGAGCGGGAAGGTTCTTGTTTATTCCACTTGCTGCAGCGCCGCTGTGTGTAATTTTCCTGGTTAGTGTTGTTCTGTCTGCCGAGTGAGTCGTAGCGCCTCCACTCCGCCTTTACTGTCTGTCTGTGTTCGTCTACTTGCAGCGGCGTCGGCCGCTCCGCTATGACTACCATGGATTCCACGTGTATTCGACGAAAAGGTACTGTTAGCTTTACTTTCGATAAAACCACGTGACACGTGTGCCCCGGGTCTCTTGAAATCCACGATTGGCTTGGTGATACCATCCATCCGATCAGGTCCACACGACTTATTTTGACGCTGATGAGTGCGTGTTTTATGTGAAATTTTTGGATCACCTTCACGTTGATAGATTACTGTTCGCGACATGGTTCTCAAATCCCGTTCGAGCATCGCGATAATTCCGTTAGTATGGTGTCACTCGCAGATGCTGAAATCGAATATACCACTGTTCGAGTGTTCAACCTCCCGCCGGAAGTTGATGACAACTTTCTAAAGGACATATGAAGGGCTTATTTCAATAGTGGTACAAGTCCATTTTTGTTCATTCTGAGATACAGAGTCCTAAAGTTAAAGGAGCACTGAAAAATCTGCATTTGAGAAACTTGAGTACTTCTGGTATCTCAACCGCAGATTTTTCAGCGCTCATTTTACTTTAGGACTCTGCATCTCAGAATGAACAAAAATGGACTTTACCACTACTGAAATAAGCCCTTCCTATTGACTCCTTATGGCAACGTGAAAAACGTCCGTCGTGAACGCTGGTCTACTCAACACAGACTACAGCGTTATAGTGGAATTCGTTCTGTGGAAATACTTGTCAAACGCAATATTCCATCACATTTACAAGTGTGTGGTTACCGCGTTCGTGTCATGTATACTGGTCAACAGGGATCCTGCTTCCTATGTAATGAAAGTGGGCAGTTTCGGTCTAATTGTCCGCAGAGGGTTTTTGTATTAAAGCCGTCATTAGTGCAGCGTCGCAAATTGACGGTTGCTGATCTTGTTCCTTTCCCTCCCGCCGTCGGATCTACTTCTGCTTCGGATCATAATGAACATAGTCAGTTCTGATAATCGTGTCAATGACTTTCCGCCTTTACTTCCGCGACAGATTCTGAATCCTATTGCCCCCAGGATAGAACTTGTAACACTGACAAACGAGGGACGTCGCACTCAGGATGGTGATGGTAAGGGTCTGGCTGTGCCTTCTGCGCCGACCTCCTCCGCATCGACTGTGTCCCCTGCTCCTCTCGATGCTACGATACCTGCAGTCAGTGGTACGGTGAGTGGCGAAGAAGTTACCTCCACCATCCCTCCTGCACGCAAAGTGGTTCCTTCTGATCTGCCTGCGTGTGGAGAGGGAGCGGAGTCCCCCCCCCCACCCCCCCCTTCGTTTTTGTGTCCTCCGTAACAGTCTGAGACGATTCAGTGTCCTCCTGCTCCTTCGTCTTCAGCCGCCGATGGTTCCCTGAATTTGCCGATTACAGCAACTCCCGAGGAGAATAAAATTAGCAACCAAGTATCACCTGTTGCACTGGCAGTTCCACAGAATGCTTCCGCCTTGGTGACTGGAACTGCATTACATGTCGCTAGTTCTGAAGGGTAAGGAAACTGTGCTTATGACCCCTCCCACACCTCCATCTCCAGAAGCTGCCAAGCCACGTAACTCACAGAAAAAGCGTACACAACCTGACCGCAGGGTGGCACGTAAGAAATCCAAGGAGAAAGGTTGCGATGACGAGGGTTCTGGTCCCTCAGTCTTTCCTCTGTGGATTCCGCAATGGAGCTTGACTCTCAGCTGTCTACCTAATTCTGCTCGGACGTTCCGTACACCCCTGTACACTGTGATCAATGACCCAAGCCTACACGTTCCTTCCCTTGAACATTAACTGTGTGGAATCAAAATTGCGATTTTCTTCGCTGCGTCTGTTCATTTATGATTCATGTGCGGACATAGTCCTCTTGCAGGAGGTGTTATTTAGGCATTTATCTTTACCTGGTTTTCGTGTGATCTTTAACGTAGCATCCGAATATTCTACGGAGACCGTCTTACTCTTTCACAAAGGCATTCCTATCGCTGAGGTGGAAATATTGGATTCTGGCAGCGGCATAGGTTGTCGACTTTTTAATATTACCTTGGTTCTTTTATATGCTCCTTCTGGCACTGGTCGCGCAGTGGATCGTTCGCGGTTTCATAAAGAGGATATTGTTTATTTGTTACGTAAGAGACCTCCGGGTATAATGTTGGGTTGTGATTTTAACTGTGTGTTCCGTCCTGCAGATAAATCTCCAAATTTTAATTTCTGTTGCGAATTGCATGAATTGGTTCGCTCCTTACGCCTGAAAGACGTCTGGTTATGTAAATACCCAATTTTAGTTAATTTTTACTCACTTTACTGCGACTTGTAGTAGCCGGTTAGAAAGGTTTTACATGTAAGACTGCCTGCGTAATTGCATTCTTCATGTTGAAGTCATCCCAGCTCCCATTACGGATTACTGAGCTGTGACTACAATCCTCAATCTAGAGCGGCAACCAGTTAAATTGTTTCGCACTCCGTGGACGTTAAACGCCGCTAACCTGGCTGACCCCTCTCTCGGTGACGTGACGCGAGCCGTGTGGGAGCGTACTCTTTTGTCCACCGGGAAGTATTATTCCATCCTTGACTGGTCGACACAGCTGGCAAAACCGAGGCTCAGGCAAACTTTGATGCTTTTTTGTGCTGACGAAGGGCGACACTTTCGGAGAACTTACGAATATTACTATTCCAGCCTGCGGGAACTTTATGATGCTGCGGATCACGCCCCTCTGCGAATAGCGGATGTTAAGCGTGTAAAGGCAAAATTGTTGACCTTGAAAAGAATACAAATGGAAGGGTTGAAAATGTGATTCAAACCACAATGATGGAAGAACGGATTTCCTTACATCATTTACTTCGGCATCAGACCCGTCGCCGGCGCGCTTGTATACGTTCTCTCACGGCAAATAATGGACGTATCGAACCGGAGCGAGCTAATATAGTGCGTGACTTACACCAATACTATGTACACATTTACGACGTCGGTGAGTTTAATGCAACCCCTTGTGACAATTACACCTGAGCATAATGAAACGCTCTTAGCTGCATTTCAACCTGAGGAAGCTTACAAACTTATTGTGGGAGCGCCTTCTCAAAAGTCTCCGGGTCTGGATGGACTTCCCAAGGAATTTTACGTGCAGTTTTGGCCGTTGTTGGGTGCTACCCTTACGACTCTTTCGAGTGAAGTGTTACAGGGTTGAGTGGTACCGACCTCGTTCAAAGTGGGAAAACTTGTTTTTATCCCGAAACGTCCTGGACCAGCTTCTCCTCATAGCTTTCACCCAATTACTTTCTTAAAGTTTGAATATAAAACTGTAACGAGGGCAGTTAATAGTAGTATGTCGGCTCTGATGGAAATGATTGTTGCCAAGCATCAAAACTGGTCGTAACATTCTTACTCCTGTAGTCGAGTATCATGACGTGGTTTCAGTTGCTGCTTTCCCATCCGTCCCCTGTGCCCTTGCTTTCCTAGACTTTGATAAGGCATTTGATCGTGTTAATCACGACTTTTTACTTCGGATTCTGGAAGCAGTTGGTTTCACTGTTGAGACACGGTGAGTGATCTCAAATCTATTTACGGGTATTTCAGCCTCGGTGGTTGTCAATGGCCAACTGACGCCCCTGATAAATATCCGTCCGGGAGCGCCTCAAGGAAGCCCGCTGTGAATGACTTTGTTCGTGTTGTCTCTGGAGCCCCTACTTCTGATGATGGGATCCCAGCTGACAGGTTGGACGCTTTCCGGAGGGACAATAGCTGTTCGTGCATACGCGGATGACGTGTTGGTTCTACTCCGCAGTTCTGCGGAGATACGTCGAATGAAGGCTGTAATCGATGATTATAGTCCGAGTTCAGGTGCACTACTTAATGAAGGTAATTGCAGGCTTCTTACTTTGCAAGGTTTTGATGGCGGCGTTGTTCCATGGGCTACTGTGATGGATCAGTATAGGTCTCTCGGTATCATCATTGATCGTTGTCCACTCAAATGGTGACTCTCAACTGGAAGTCTGTTACGGAAAAAATTCAGGGAGTGATACTAGAACATGAAAGGCGTTCTCTTACTCTGCTCCAGAAAGTCCGAATACTGGATACATACGTTTTATGCAAAGCTTAGTCCGTGGCCCAAGTTTAACCACTTCCCTCGGTGATGGCGAAGAACCTACAGCAACTGTCTGGTCGTTTCCTATGGAAAAGCCATATCTTTCGCTTATGGTATCAGATGGTCACGAAGCCTCGTTCCTTTGGGGGGATTGGGCCTTGCTGACGTACGAAGGAAGACTTAGATGCTATATTTGCGACTTATTGTTTTGATAACTCAAGAAACCCACACATTCACGTCTCTTTATTTCTCGGTGTCCGTCATGCTAGTCTTGAACCCCCTATTGATGTTGGTCGCATAAATTATAAGTTAAAACACAATGGTGACTTCTATCTTGCGGTGAGCTATTTAGGGGCTGACATTTAATGGAGACCCGTCCTCACCATGAAATTGTTACAGACTAATTGTTTCATAATGAAGGGCCACAGTCATAACATATTTCCTTAAAGTCAGTACCGCCATTAGATTGTTGTTTATTTACAGTGTCACATTTACACTTATACAATCATGATTTCGGCTTCAAAGCGCCATTCTCAACTGTTTTCTGAAAGTAGGTTAGACAATAGCAGTGAAACACATAACAAGTGATATAACATTAGGAATTCATATTTATCATGCCTACTGCTTTGTTGACTGAATGACAGTTGGCTAAGTATCAAATTATCTTGAACAAAGAACTTCTTGTTACAAGGATGTGACTTTTTCTTTTAATCTTTGGACTCAGTGTCCAGTAGGATAGGAAAAGTTGGCAGCAATTTATTTTCTTTGGTAGTTGTTACATCTTTGCAGTACCTGTTTATCTCAGTATACAATGAAGTTGCCTACTCATAAAGATAAACAGTAACAAACCTCTCGATAATATTCGCTGCGTCCATAAATATAACAGTCCAGCTAATTATTGACGTTGTTTAAAGCACATTTTAGTAAGTAAATATACAGCTTTGTACGTGAAATTAACACATGGCCAACTCTAAGTTGTGTAATTTTGCCTCAATTCAGAATTAATACAATACAGTGCAATTACTTACTCTACTCACTCATATGTATCAATACCACTGTGCACTCCCATTTGTAATTGTATCTTATCAATCATTAATAAATACTAGGATATCCCTACTCTTTATATTATGTTAAATTTAAATGTGCTGTTTAACATGAAATCGTTTGTTTCTTTTATTTGCTTGAATAACTTCATTCCAACGAATGATCGACTTTTCCGTATTGGTCTTAGTCACACGGATTTATGTAGTCGTTGTACGTCTACAGATACGATACGACATCGCTTTACTTGTGGAGGCCATATGGCAAATTGGTCATGAATTAGGACGCAATTGGCCTTCCTTACTCGATCTTCTGAGACTTTATACACTATGGACATCATATTGCGACCAGATTCTTCCTTCTTTCCACGGTCGAAAACCCATACCGTTGTGTGGTTGCCGGGACACTTCGATCATTACGTTGTAGAAGGCGAGGGGGAAGATAACACGAACTTCACGCAGTACATGATCACTGCCTATTGGACATGCTTGCGAATGCCTCGATATCGAGACCTCTTCGCCAACATGTTGAATCTTCCTTTCCGTCGGCAAGGTGTTCGTTAATATCAGTTTTCTCATGATAGGTGTTTTCCTTTTTATGTATGTTTCCCAACTGATTTGCTTCGGCTTGTTCTCTCCTAGTTTACCTCCTCAGTTTGTTTAGTGTTTTGACTCAGTGTCGCTCCAGTTCTATTGTAAAATGTGAATACATTGTATATATACACATGAGCGTATACACTCCTTGAAGTCATATTGGAATTCTTTTTCAGTTTGCTATTTAGAATATAATCTGATTCGTGTGTCTTTCTGCTTTTAGATTCCATATAAAAACTAATATATATAATAAATAAAAATTCAACAACAAAATTAAAAAATATAAAAAACTAAAAAAAATTGTTTATATGTGTCATGAGAGCTTGACGGTGGTTTTTCGGCTATGTTCTCGTTTTCTTCCCTTTCTCCTTTTATTATTATTTTGTTATAATTATTTTTTCTCCCATCTGCAGCTTGTATTACACGATGATTTGACTATGGTCTACTGAAGTTTCATAATAGTACCAAGTCACTCTGATAATAAAAAAAAGCGGTAAGAGATCGGATTCGCATCGAAAATGTCGCCGGTTCGACTCCGCCCGGTAATAAATATTTTTGTGCTCCTTGCAATGCGTTCACTACTGACATCACAATTAACCGCAGCATCATATAGGTCATTTTATTAATTTATATAAGCACAAAAAGTATAGCCATAGGATGAAATGTGGGACTGCAAATATTTAAAAAGGGATTGTAGTTAACGCCTACACGGGAAAGTCGTGAATGTAAATAGATGCTTCCAGTTTTTTGCAATTGATCAATTACATGTACCAGGGTGATATTCATCAAAGAAACAGGAGAAGCAATAGTTCTGACCGCATCTTGCGCGCCTCATAAACGCCGCCTTTTTGCAGTGACGTGTTTTTTTAATGTCTCCTTAGAAAAACAAACTTGATTGACATTCTAGAACAGTTTCTTGCATCGCATAGCCCAGCAGCGAACCACGTGTAATGCAGCATGTCGTTGAATAGGTACGAGGATAGCTGGTGATGTATAATGGAATGTAGTTTGCTGCAAGCTTCTCGGGAAGTGATTTCTTCTTCTTTCTCGACGAGGTGAGTGCAGTTTTGACCTTTTTATTACGTTTTTTACCTGACGATAAAAATATACTTCGAAGGGTCGCACTAGTGGCGTACAATTGGGGGAAATTACTTTGATACTGCCCTTTGGCAGCCCGTCTTCATCTTGGAACAGTTCGTAGAATATTTGCCAAGGAGCAGGAAATACTTGCCGGTGCGTAGAGTACGAATCCTTTCTCTTACCACTGAGCCAAACACCGCTTCCTAAACACGTTGTCACAGGGACAATTGATAAGGTCCACATGGTGATAGATCCGTATCAAAATTCCTTTTATTTCCTAAACGCTGGGCCATCTGAAGTTCCCAATTGGGGAACTTCCATGTCTTACCACACTCTACATGTACCATGAATCTGAACGAATTCGACGATGACGAGTAGGCGTCCTCTCCTTGTTAGTCGCAGAGACCCTCGTATTATATTATTTTAACAATAAGCTCAGCGCGTGGACAGCGATTTGTAATATTTCTTGGTCCCGATTTATATCTAAGTGGTCTTCAACGGATGAAGACGTACTTATTTCAGTTTAGTATGTCTTTAAACAAGGTTGACCTAAAAATTTCTAGATTGTCAGGAGGTAATATATACTAAAACGTGCTGGCGACGTGCTACATCCTTGTCTAATCCCGTGATTTACTTAAATTTTTTCAGATATTTTTCAGTCAGTTTTGACTTTTATTGGTACATTGTTGTATACAGATAAGCCTATCGTCCGTAGACTTGTTTGAAGCAGCTCTCCTCACTACTCTCTCCTGTGCAAAGCGCTTCGCATCTTCATAACTGTTTCGAGGTACATCCATGTAACCTGCTTACTGTGTTCATCTGTATTCATGCCTAATTTTCCCTCCACGTTTTTCATCCCCTATACTTCCCCTCTTTACGAAACTGACGAGTCATCAATGCTTGAGGATGTGTAGTATCGGTCGATCCCTTCTCTTATTCAAGTTACACTATAAATTCATTTTTTCCCTAGTACGTTCTCATTACTTATTCGATCTACCTATCTAACTTTGAGCATTCTTCTGTAGCAGCATATTTCAAAAGCTTCTATTCTTTTCTTGTCATCTACTGCTTTTATTGTCTCATTTCCTGATCTAATTGTATCAGCTTCACAAGACTTAATTTTTATATCAGCTGTTTACTGATAAATACACAGTGTGTTCCAATTCCATTACGATTACTTATGTGAAATTCCAAACCACAATTCTCTCTTGTGGGGAGTTGCGGCGTTACGATCGTTGAAGTTTCAAAAGCAGCTGTGTAGAAAGTTAAAGAGCTAGCATTGCTTTTGTAGACATCCTGGCCACGAATGTAACAGTACGTGTCTGACACTCGTCGGAAAATGTCAGAGTCCTCAGCATTTGTGGGCAAGAATTCGTCGAATTCGACCAGAATACCGGAAGGCAGGTTCCTGGTTGCTGCAAATCGAAGACTGTGCACGGGTTTTTCCCCCCGAAGTAGCTGACAGTCCTTGATCACCCAATGTATTCACAGAATTTGGTCCCAACCGACTTCTGGTCGTTCCCCAAATTGAAGCTGGCAATGAAAGCACACTGTTACGAAGCAATTTAGGGCATTCAAGAAAACTATACTCCAGAAAAGGACTACAAAGCCAGTTTCAAATTTTTAAAACCAATTCAACTTTGTTTTGAAACTGAGCAGACTATCTTGAACAAATACAATGATTTTGTGCATATAATCCACGACTTATTTTTTCATAGCCACAATCTTAACGGAACTGGGACACACCGTACACTTTTTTGCCGTAAGCTTTGCCCTTTCCAAGACTTTTCCCCTTTTCTGAAAGGAGAATTTTACCTATTATTTGTATTCTTTTACATACTTATTATTGTTGGATTATACAACTGGGAATCAACCACTGCAAATCGCAACAAAATGAGAAATGTAGAACGTAGCTCCGGATCTCAGAACTCTTCTCCAGACTTACGAGTCTGCAGATAAATCAGGGATAGGAAGGAACAACACCTGAACGGAAGAACGGAAGAGGAACTTTACGTAGAATCGCACGCCTCCGTTGAGTACTACGGTTAAAATGAGACAGGTGCGTTTCAGCTGTGAGGGAGTGAGCAGAGCGACGTGCACCAGCTGCGGTTCTCGGGAGCCCCGGTCGCACGGCGCAGAGTGGCGAGGCGCGAGATTTCCTGTGCAGAAAGCGGGACGGGCCAGGCCAGCGCAACGAACTGAGAAGCGGGGCTGTTCTTCATTCGGCACTCCTGCGGAATGCCAAGTGGCGCCCGCCTGCGTAGCCGCAACCCGCCGAACAGCGCGCGGCCGACGGCAGTCTGCCAGAGCATGTTACGCAACATTCTGTTCCGTTCTCCACGTCCATATCATAAGAGAACAGTACACACTGGCTTTCTTCGATTTCTTAATTGTAGAAGGATATGAAGGATAACATCCCGTTAGAGCAGCTGATAGCATTGGGAGAGCCAGCCATGACATTATCATCTGGCGAGCGAGATACCCTCAAACTTTAAGGAGGTTATAATAATTCCAATTCCAAAGAAAGCAGATTCTGACGGGTGCGAAAATTACCGAACTATCAATTTAATAAGTGACTGCTGCAAAATATTATTGCGAGTCCTTTACAGAAGAAGGGAAAAACTGTTAGAAGCGGACCTCGGGAAAGATCAGTTCCGATTCTGGAGAAACGTAGGTACACGCTAGGCAATATCTTCTCACAGAAGATAGTTTAACAATAGGCAAACCTACGTTTCTAGCATTCGTAGACTTAAAGAAAGCTTTTGAAAATGTTGACTGCAATAGGCTCTTTCAAATTCTAAAGGTGGCTGAGGTAAAATGCAGGGGGTGAAAAGCTATTTACAATTTGTACAGAAACCAGATGGCAGTTATAAGAGTCGAGGCTAGCGAAGAGGAAGCAGTGGTTGGGAAGGGAGAGAGACTGTTAACACACAGCGAGACTGAATGCCACCTGGTGGCGTTCCTGAAACGTGGCGGAGAATGGCGTGGAACAGAGCCGAATGGTAGGTTTCACAAAAGGCGTAGTGTTGTGGCCGAGCGCCTCGGAACGAGCATCTTGGAAGCGACGAAGCTGGTCGAATTTTCGTGTGCGACTTTCGTATCTGTGCAAAGTGGTTAAATGAACGTGGAAAGGGAGTGGGCGACAAGGTGTTGGACGCCCACGTCTGATCAGAGAAGGAGCAATTCGGAGACTTGCCCGCTCTGTAAAGCAGGATAGGTGGCGATCTGACGACGGACCACAGTGTTGGTGTAGGCAAAAGTGTTTCGAGGCACACCATCCAGCGCACATTCTGGAACATGTGGCTGGCTACACCTTTTTTTCATTTTGACGCAATGACTTCGTCAATTACGACTGCAGCGTGGCGTCACCTTGGATCAGTGCAAGCGTGTAGCCTGGTCGAATGAATCGCTTTTCTTGGTAGGGTGGAAAGAAGGGTAAAGTGGCCAGGTTGAAAAAGTGCCCACTGCCTATTTGACGTCATCAACAGTGCTGATTCCTACTGACAAGTGGCGAAACTAACTGTAATCCACACCATTAGTGTTGTCAATGACGTTGAAAAATGGTTCAAATGGCTCTAGGCACTATGGGACTAAACATCTGAGGTTATCAGTCCCCTAGACTTAGAACTACTTAAACCTATCATAAGGACATCACACACATCCACGCCCGAGGCAGGATTCGAACCTGCGACCGTACCAGCAGCGCGTTTCTGGACTGAAGCGCCTACAACCGCTCAGCTACAGCGGGCGGCAGTGACGCTGACAAAGGAAGCTTTCTCCGTTATCTTTCTGTGAAAACATTTAGGTTTTACGATCGTTTGATATATGGTAAGTCACTCATATTACTTTAGTTGCTTCATTTTTATGTAGAGCCAACGATTTTTGCGATATTACGGTCACCGCAGTACCTTTTGGCTTACAAATATAGCTTAGTATCGTTTCCTTCGGTTGTATTATTTCGCGTGTGAGCCACTGATACAGACATAGCGTCGATTAGAAAACTGGCCACGCTACACGCCGGGAAAAGTGTCCAAGGTTGCCATTTTTCCCGACAGATGCCCATTATTCCCGGCAATTCATGTTCAATCTGTTTGTCCCAATAAGATTTAGCTAATTCCATATTTTAAGCCTCGTATAACAACTGAAATTAAAACATTAGAAATCTTTTATACACAAAACTAATATCCATTATATAGCTCATCTACAAGGATTTGCAAGAGCTTTAAGAAGCCAAGAAAATACATCGAGAAAGCAGAGCTACACCCGTGGGACCCTGTGGTGATGGAAAAGCCAGTTGGCTTGGTTCAAATGGCTCTGAGCACTATGGGACTTTCTAAGCTCATCAGTCCCCTACAACTTAGAACTACTTAAACCTAACTAATCTAAGGACATCACACACATCCATGCCCGAGGCAGGATTCGAACCTGCGACCGTAGCGGTCACGCGGTTCCAGACTGTAGCTCCTAGAACCGCACGGCCACCCCGGCCGGCAAAAGCTAGTTGAAGCTGTAAAGAATGATAACCTGTCTTTTTCGATAGCAGCAAAAACGATTCAATATTGCAGGTAATACGCTAAAACGAAGAGTTCTAAGAGTTGGCAGTAAAAAGGTTATGGGCAGCGTAAGGGCAGTGTTCAGTAAAGAACAACAGCCATAAATCCTTTAACTGAATTTTTGAAGTAGAAAAACTTTTTTAAGGAATTACAGAGAATGCCTCGCGGCGATTAGCATTCTATTTGGCAGAGCAGGACAAAATACCACATAGTTTCAACAAAGAGTCTTAAATGGCAAGGAAAGACTGGGTGGATAACATGTCGGAGCTGTAAATGCTGGGCTGACGAACTGTGCGCTGCATCCGATAAGGACGATGACAACTTCACGATCGAATTTTTTACATGACTTAATACTGTTTCTGAGCGAATAAATTGTGTGTGAATTACTCTGAAATTGTAAACCATAATTAATTGTTTATATCTCTACTTATATACTTAGGAATTGTTGAACTTTTCGCGCCAACAACTTGTTGCAACGCGTTTCTTTATCATTTTTATTATTGTTCTCTTAATAATAATCAATGATGAAAAACAACTATAACCCTAGCCATTTTTAAAACTAAACAATCTGTTTGGGAATGGCAACAAAGGTGTGGCCAGTTTACCCCATTTGGTAGGGAAAAGTGGCAGCATTCACAAAGGCGTTTACGTATCCTATAAAATATGCTCTGACCTTAGCCATAAATATTTGGGTTGATACAGTATGTAGATTCGAGATGTGTATGCTAAAAGATTCAGTTAACAACCATGGTTTCATGAAAATTCAATATCACTTAGACTGGCCACTTTGGGCCATCTTCCCCTACCAGGTTAATATTCGTGTCCGCATACTCTGTCATACAGATGAATGGCTGCTCGAAACATAACTGAGCCACGTACGAAGACCGATGGGGGCGGTATTATGTTATGGTGGGCTTCCATAGGATCTAAAGTATCAATCGAAGACATTATTACAGGAGTGGACATTTTTGATGTCTTCCGCAAAGGCGGTGGTACCTTCCAGCGGGATGGGATAATTGTCCATGACAGAAATCCAGAACCACGCTACAGCGGTTTGAGCTGCATGATAATGAACCAACTATGGCGTTTTGTCCGTCAGATTCGCCTGATGTGAACCTGATGGAGCACATCTGGGGCACAGTTGGTTTTCATCCACGCGCCCACAAACTATCGTCTCGTATTCACCCCATTCAAAAGCTTTTCAAAGGTGAGTACTGTAATATAACGACTGTTCATGTTCGTCTTGCAAATTTCGGCAAAAATATCTGAGACCTGTTCTAAAATTTGAAGGTGAGGCGGCCGAGATCGTCCACTGTTGCGTAAACACCGTCGTGTTTATTTACAGAAGCTGTTCACTTAAACATGAATTCGTATTGACAACTGAATTTATCTTCCTAAGCCACTCGTGATACGTTGTAAGTTAGCACACCTAGTTCGATTTACATGAACTGGACCTGTTTCTGTAAGTTATACAAAATAGGGTGAAGAGGAACTAGGTTTCATTTCAGTAGCGTACACCTACCTTCTTGCTGCATGCAACGAAGGAGTTTGGCATGAGAGCCCCATTTGACGTTGATTCTTCCGCGACAGTTGATTCTGGCCACCTTGCTTTTCAACTTTAGTACTTTTCGGCTACTATTGATACAGGTTTCGAAACTAATTTTCTCTTTGAAAGAGTTTTCAGTGTCGGTAGAAAAAATATCGTTCCATTAAAAAACATAATTGCTGTAATATCTGTGTGATAAAGAAGTCAAACGTATTACCAACGCAGCATAAATACGTGTCCCTAGGCTCCCGTTATTTCCGGAAGACTACACCTCGATATGTTGAACCGTTCGCGACATAAAAGGGCTGTTAGTCTTATGGTATTCATCCTGTATATCTCTAGTAGCACGGTAAGACAAGATTGTGGCGTGCCGTGTGATAGTTGTGCGAAGGTCGAATATATTGACATTTTTGCGGAACGTAGTTTTCTTTTCCACATTCGTTGGCTTTGCCAACTCACAACCAAGCTGTTAATTCCAACCTAACGTAGACCTCGGTACCGAGCGTGGCCGCGCGGTGGTTAGTCAGTCAACTGGACTCCCACTCGGAAGGACGAAGGACGATTGTTCAAATTACCGTCCACCTTTCAGATTTATGTCTTCCATTATTTTCCTAAAATCGCACCAGGCAAACGCCGGGATGGTTCTTCTGATAATGGCACAGCCAATTTCCTTCCCCATTTTTGAAAGTTTCCGACCTTATACTCCGTCTCTAATGACCTCAGTATCGACGGGACGGTAAAAAATAATCTTCCTCCCCTGCTTCCTTCCTTTCTACATATAGGCTGCACTAATAAACCTTGGACTAAGCTCAGTTGAGTCCGTCACCACAACCAGGCTTTTTGCATTCACATGCGTTGACTTCACCAGAAACACAGCCAAGCGATCAGCTTCCAGCCTAACCTAGACCTCTAGACCTCGGGCTACGTTACATATCACCACGAAGAGGATATTTCCAGCGGTTCTAGGCGCTTCAGTCCGGAACTGCGCGACTGCTGCGGCCGCAGGTTCGAATCCTGCCTCGGGCCTGGATGTGTGTGATGTCCTTATGTTAGTTAGGTTTAAGTAGTTCTAAATTATAGGGGACTGATGTCCTCAGATGTTAAGTCCCATAGTGCTCAGAGCCATTTGAACCGTTTTGAAGATGATATTTCGTTCCACATTCCTTATGTTCACCCAACTCACAAGCAGACTAACTGCGAAAAGCCGCTTGTCCCCAAGAGCCCCAGACTATGCAGAAATGGCTGTGTGCTGAAGTGTTTCTCCAGACAAGACTTCTAAACTCTGAAAAGGCACGGTCCTTAACCGTCTCTGTATCCTGTGGGACAAACTCTGGAAGGAGTGTTCGGAAATCGTATGTGCGAATATCATTGACAGTGAATGTCTACGTTGGACCGAAAGACGCTAGTGTAATATTTAAGCAACTGTTTGCAATAAGCTGCAAATACCAGGCCCAGTAATTCTATAGAACAAATTTTCAATTTCACTAGATATTCGTTACGATGAAAATGTTTCTGCCGCGTCATTCATAAAGTTCCTTGAGGAATAATAAGTCTCCAGCTAGGGACGGGACTACGTGGGGTGTGGGCTGCCACGGACTGCCGCTTCGCCCACTCCCCCATCGTGAGGGTGGTGCGGATATATTCGGACGGCCGACTCACCCCTCCCCCGGCCCTACATGTATGAGGACACACTGACCATCTGGTCCTTTTACTGTCCGCCGCATAAAACGTTATAACGTACACGCCTGCCTCCGCTCTCGTATTCTTTATGTGAGAAAGGAAGGGCCGCAGGAAGGACAATGGCGAGCAAGGCGGAGGAATAAAAAACAGTGTGTGTGGGTGGGTGGAGGGGGGCGGCAGTTATGCGCAAGTGTTACACGTCGGGCCACATTACTGCCGCCGTTACGGCGCTGCCCCGTCCGGCCGCACCTGACGCGAGCGCCGGACGTCTGTGCATAACACTGTGGCCGCTTCCAGCGCTCATTGTGCAACACATGGGGTGTTCGCAGCCGCATTTGTGAGGCGCGTACCATAACTAACGCAACGCTTTCTTTTCTCGGCCAATTTCGGTTGAAAAAATGCGGAATTTTTTGAGGGACATCGTGGAATATCCCCGCTGCAGTCCTCATAGCTTAATGAAGTTCACATAGTTGGCGACGGTATACGTAGCCTTCAAAGAAATGGTTCAAATGGCTCCGAGCACTATGGGACTTAACATCCGAGGTTTGGCCTGCTTAGTCATAAGGGGCGGAATTAGCAGCACACCAATCGCTGGAATGGAAGCCATGCTGGACATACCTCCATTTCACCTTTGGGTTAAGACGGAGGCAGCAGCTGAGGCATACAGACTTAAAATTGGCCAAACTCATTTGGATAGCCAGAATCACACACTAACATAGTGAGTGAGGTAAATATAGGTATGGCTGGGGAAATGCCAGCTGACTATATAGTAACTCCTAACTGCTTCGACAAGCCTTACAATATAATAATTGGAAGTAGGGGGCAGTGGGAGAAAACAGTTCGACATCGTACGGGGGACATCGTTTCGTTCACCGATGGGTCGAAAACAGATCAAGGCGTTGGGGCAGGGTTGTACGGGGTTCAGCCAAGACTGGAGAGCAGCATCTCTCTAGGGAAACTGGCCTCTGTATTCCAAGACGAAATTACTGCAATCAGGGCATGTGTGGAGGAGAATATGAGTAGGTGCTACAATGATCGTAGCATCTACATCTGTTCAGACAGCCAGGCAGCCCTGAAATCATTGGCAGCTCCTGCAACAAGATCTAAGATAGTTGCAGATTGCCACAGGGCTCTGGTGGAGCTAGGGGGAAGCAATAGGGTGTACCTAGTGTGGGTCCCTGGCCAGTCAGGAATCTGTGGCAATGAACAAGCCGATAGATTGGCTAGGATGGGTGCAACAACTCCATTTATTGGACCCGAACCTGTCTTGACAATCACCAAGGCTATGATCAAATTGGAACTACGGAACTGGCTTAGGAAACAGCACGTAGGATATTGGACCAAGGTCCATAAAGAAAAACGTGGTAAGGTAATAATGCTCAAGCCATGTTTTAAAAGAATTTCTGTAATCCTGGGATTGAACAGGAAAGAGATCAGACTGGACTGTTGACCGCCAATGGGAACTTCAAAAAACACCTACGTACAAAGGGTATGATGGAGGAGGACCCTAAATGCAGGATGTGTGATGAGGGTGAAGAAACTGCATCACACCTAATCTTTGAATGCATGGCATTGGAGAGTAAAAGATACGGAATCTTTGGGGCAACTAGACCTGAGGAAATTGTGTCTAACACTGGTAGAGGGACTCCTTGCACTATTTAAGGGCACTGGTTGGCTTTACTAGATATACAGGGAGCGATACTGCACAATAAACCTAGTTTCGGTGCGGGCAGTGGCGGGTTAGACCTCAGCTGTGTTAGCTCTCCTGTTAAAATCAAATCAAATCAAATCAAACATCTGAGGTCATCAGTCCGCTAGAACTTAGAACTATTTAAACCTAGCTAACCCAAGGGCATAACACACAGCCCTGCCCGAGGCAGGATTCGAACCTGCGACCGTAGCGGTCACGCGTTTCCAAACTGAAGCGCCTGAAACCGCTCGGCCACTCCGGCCGGCTACGTAGCATTCAAACTGGCGTCTGTAACAAAGGTGCGCACCAAGCACAGACCTATCATAGCTGCCATTCGCGGGAAATCGGTGTATCGCAGATATTCATAGGTGCTTGCAGAGAGTGTGCGGAGACCTGGCAGTGAAAAAAAGCACGGTGAGTCGATTGGGCGAGGCGCCTGTAATCGTCGCAACAACGCCGCGCTAACCTGTCCGATCTCCCGCGTGCCGGCCGGCCGCACGAAGCTGTGACTCCTGCAACGCTGGAACGTGCGGACACTCTCACTCGAGGTGATCGTCGGATCACAACCAAACACCTCGCTGCTCAGCTGGACGTCTCTGTTGGCAGTGGTCACACCATCAGTTGGGGTACTCTAAGGTGTGTGCCCAATGGATTCAGTAGCGGGACATCCTCCCGTCGCATTACTTTTCCTCAACATTAGTTGTCGAAACCAGTATTATTTTTCGAATTTTGGACAGTTCAGTATTATCTCAGCTGCTTCTCTGAAAACTTTCATATAATTTTATACACAATATGTTATATTTGAGGCTAAAATTTATGAAAAGGAATTACTTTATTTTAGATGTTACAATCCATAAGTATTAGCTCTGAATATACAGTTAAAATTACTTTTTTTAGAAACATTTGAAATTGGGAATTATTTGGCACAATTAAAATTTCTATTATTAATTACGCAATCTAGTCTGTTTATTATGTTTCTTTTCGGATTCATTTATAAAATAATAATCGAAATTAATGGAAATTAATTTGTCATGGAAATTCGTAAACCCTTTGGAACATAGTTATTAAAACAGAGTGAAGTAGTAGTAAGCATGCCTCTGATGTGATGGTGCGTATTTTTGTATTTTGGGCGAACAATGTAATTTGAGCTTTGTTAATGTGAAAATTCAAAAGTCCGTATGATATACTAAAATGTGACAAAATATATCAATGCAAAATCAAAAATTCTGCAACAACAGTACTCAAATTTGTTTACATCAATTCAACCGTGAGGAACTAAACTGTGAGAATTTAAGTTTCAAGAATCAGAGCCCTAAGAACTGGGGCCAACTCTACACGAAAAGCTAAGTAAACTAGAAAGTTTGTTGTAACCTCTGTTCCTCTCAGACTTTGCTTATTGTGGACAATAACTGGAATTAGTAAAGAGGGGGAGATTACAATTCCTAGCCACTTAACAGAAGACTTGCACCTGTTTTATCCAAAGAATGGTGCCCTCCACGGGAAGCGGCACACATGATGTGGACGTTACTGATGCGGCAAGATGTTGGCTGCGACGTCGACGAGTAGAGTGGTACCATGCTTGCATACAGGTCCTCCATGTAAGATGGCGTAAGGCTGTCGCATTTAACGGAGGTTATGTTTGAAAATAGGGTTTTGTTGCCAAAAGAGTGGGGACTAATATACTGAACTGGAAACCTGAATTAAACCAAACTTGTTTCAGAAAAAAGAATTGATTTACACAACGCCACTCGTAATACAGGGAACAACAAAATAATAGAGGCAAACCTGGAGGTGCTGTGGTGGATGTGTTGAGGAACAACTCAGTATCGAAAGACGCGAGCGGAAGCGTTATCAAACAACGCTACAGGGCAGCGAAGTTTGTAAGCTGTCCTATCTCTACTAGTTAGGACTGTTCAGCATAAGCGAGAAGCACACTTTATGCCTCAACTGATACGCCCGCTAAACCCGCTGGGCAGAACAGGTATTAGGATTGTGGAAAGGGCCAAATATGGTTAGGGTCAGTTTCACCTTCTTATTGTAATTTATTGTAATTTAACAACACATTTACAACCAAAGAGGCACATAGCCGAACCTTTACCAAATGTCCTTCACGGCTGAGGGCCTCCAAACAAGACAAAAATGGAGTTAAAATAGCAAATAAAATAATTTAAAAAAAACATATCACAGCTAGGTGGAAAGCCTCAAGGCAAAGTAGACAGAACAAACATATGCAAGGTGCAATACAAATGGATGAAGGCCACAATTAAATTTCAAAATTTTAAAATATATTACCATAATCTTTTACACGCGGAATGCCGCAATGTTTAAGCGTGAAAGACAATTTTAAGAATAAAGTTGCAATGATGAAAGCCCACAATTAATTTTCCAAAATTTTTAAAAGGGAATAACCATAAGCCTTAAATTTTAAATAGCTGAAAAAAGATAATTAAACACAGGTGGGAAAGACAATAAAGACAACGGCACTCAGAAGCCTCCAGGGAGGTCGGTGTGCCCTCGTTCACTTAGCTGAGACAGGTGGTGAGACCAACTGCACTTGATCCGGCGGAATCCAACCAAGGGACAGCTACGGACCGACCAACTAGCGACTTGCTTGCCACCAATCGGTACATGAGAATTTAAACAAAAATGTTACGGGCGTGATTATCCACAGTCAAATTTGTATGTGTATTAAGCTGTCAAAACTACACACCGTGTTGGATAGTGACAACCGTTGGGGAAAGGACACTGCCTGAAATTACGTTAGTGGCCAGGGCAGGTAACCGGAACACTAACGGCCACAAGGCCGAAAATTCCGCTGGTGCACTTGAATTGTAGTCAACCAATATAGTTAACTCCACCGCATGGCGACTGAATTTCAGCAATACAAAGACTCGGTGTTGCTTAGAGGAAAACCTCCCCAACAGCGAACCACAGAAACGAACCCCACAACATGAATGGACGTGGCTCGGGCACTTGAAACCACTACTCAACCTTGACGCCCTGGGTCGGTGAACCACGAAGATCGTAGCTATCGGACAGCTTCACACACGCTTCGACACTGAGCAGGGACCGCCACCGGACCCAGCCGACTGCACGGCACGGAGGTATCCTTCCTCGTCCGCACCAACCGACCGACTCCTGCTGGTCCGTCCGCGACTGCTGCTCGGTCGCGACTGCACTTCCAGACACACGACGGCGGAAATACTGACTCGTACCCAACCATGCAGAGGAAACACGCCCACTGGCTAAGCGACGTCCCTGCACCAGGAAAGGACAGACCCAAGTTCCACAAGATGGTAATTGAAGGGCTCCACAAGTGCTCAGAGAACCAGTCACACGTCGCCCGACAACATTTAAAATAACTTGTCAATTAAAATCACACAACCTGACAAACACTTGCACGAAGACCTGAACGATACCCAAGAGTAACTAAGCACTCATGAAGACAAATCGGGAGTCGATGCACGCACGCACACAGCCGACTCATGAACAATCGGCGAGCCAAAACGCATCGTCGGTAGGACGACCGAGCAACGATCCACAAAGACCGTGGCTCGGCTCAAGTGATGCGTGGCGGCAATGGTCGGGCGAGCCATGCCGACGCAGACCTCACTGCTGCTCCAACCCACGTGCACTGGTGCCACATTGCAACTCCCCGACTGGCAGGTCCGGACTGCGTTCCAGACGCATTAGAACCGACTGGCAGACCTGAACGCGCGACGCGAACTCCCAACCGGAACTCGCTACGACAGACAACGACCGGGAAGTAATAGCAGTCGAGCATACATACTACGAGAAGGGATATATCGATACGCGCTGCTAACGCCGTTCACGGCCAGGCAAAGCAGCAACTCAGTGACAGAAGTAATTTAAATTAACGCAGTGAGTTGGAAGTACGTTAAAAACAGGGAGTAAAATACATGATGGCGGGAAGACGAGCCACGCACGGCTCAACATAACCGAAAATAGTGAATGTGACCCAACAAAACAGGATCTGTGTTGTGTCTAGACAAGACAGCCCAGACACAATGAGAGGAAGCCGAAAGGCACGCGCCCAAACCCACGCAGGCCGGCGTGAGGTCTGAATGCTATAAAGAAAAGTACGTAGCTTCTGGAATACTCAACTCCAACCCACAATCGTATAACATCGCTCTTGATGATACATGCTTCATAATATTAATCAGCAATTGAATACGGCGCCTTGCTAGGTCGTAGCAAATGTAGCTAAAGGCTAGGCTAACTATCGTCTCGGCAATTGAGAGCGTAATTGTCAGTGATCCCCTTCTGGCAAAGTCGTCTGTACAACTGGGGCGAGTGCCAGGACGGCTCTCTAGACCTGCCGTGTGGTGGCGCTCGGTCTGCTATCACTGACAGTGGCGACACGCTGGTCCGACTTATACTACCGGACCGCGGCCGATTTAAAAGCTACCACCTAGCAGGAATGGTGTCTGGCGGTGACACCACAATCTGACCTTTCTACTAATGGTAGGACATGACAACACACATAAAGTACACGGAAAAGGGGAAAATTATTCGGAAATAACTGCTTGCTGAACGTGCACGTGAAACTGTTAACCACGTACTACACAAGCTCCAAGTGTAATAAATCGTACCTTATAGGTGCGATTCATGCTGAGACAGCTGTGTTTGTCACCTGTTATTTACATTGCCTAATAACCTGCGAACATTTAGCGTGTATGGTGAAAGCAATGATTTGGAATTACGTAACCTGCGCGCCGGCCGCGGTGGTCTAGCGGTTCTAGGCGCGCAGTCCGGAACCGCGCGACTGCTACGGTCGCAGGTTCGAATCCTGCCTCGGGCATGGATGTGTGTGATGTCCTTAGGTTAGTTAGGTTTAAGTGGTTCTAAGTTCTAGGGGACTGATGACCACAGTAGTTAAGTCCCATAGGGCTCAGAGCCGTTGAACCATTTTTACGTAACCTGAGCAGTTGGTAATGTCGGGATACTATATTCTCCTCAGCTTGTCAAGTTACCACGTTTGTTGAAAGTTATTTACAAAACAAGAGCTATTCACGGGGAACGGAAGTACAACGTAATCCTGAAAGAAGTGCATCACAAATGCGAGAAGCACCCCACCACATCAAAGTAGATGTGAATCCTAACATGGACATGATACATGTGACTGAAATTGGTAATGCCAACATGATGCAAATGCATGTGGCTGAAGCTGGTATCACCAGGAAAAGATGAGAATTAATGAATTCGCGAAATATAAATGGAGCAGATAAACAGCATAACTTACCATTACAGTAGTTATACAACTTCTCCATGTTAGTAATGAATATCTCACATTATTTCTGAACAACGTGTTAAAATCACAGAAGAAATAACTTGCTCATTGGTATGAAAACCTGCTTGTAAGTCACTTGAATTTACAGATGCTTCACACAGAGACAGATACAGATCGCCATATATTCTGAATCAACATAAATTTGAAGAAAGACCCGATATTCTCCATGTGAAATCTTCACGTAAAAGCACAGGAAAATGTACGACATTACCTAACTTGACTTCTATCATGATGGCCAGTCATATGAAAACTAACGCAATGATTGCGAATTGTACCGATGTTTGTGTTGTACCTAGGATTCCTGCATACTCGGTTCGCTAGACAAACAATCAAACAACTCGTACTAATGTGTTTTATTATAACAAGACATTATAAGGGCGACATACAAGGTAATCAGTCTTCTTTAGAATATACAAACACTAGTCTGTCCTATGTAGAGACTGCTAATGACAGAGGCTACGATGCGTCGGCTAACGAAGTGGCTAACCTTGATGGTGTCGGTGGCGCCGCTTGTGTCCTCTCCATCCAGGGGTGCTGCTGTCGCGTTGTCCTGGAGGGAGGTCGGTCAGCGTGCGATTGACCGACTTCTCCTCACAGCCGTCTCTTCTCTGTCGTTCCCGAACGGCGCTGACTATTCACTGTAACAGTTTGCTTGTCGAATTCGTTCATATTCACTTTTGACAGGTGTCTGCAGAATTGTCTGCTACAGCGAGCTGCTCCGGTCGACGAACGAGGACGAAATGTCTTTGTCCTGCAGAGCGTACTGGGTCAGAAGCTGGACAAAACTCTCCACTCACTGGAAGACAGACTCATACTTTCTCGTTTTGGCAAACATACCTGAGTCTTGCAGACACGAGCTACGCCTGACTCAATGTCTGTGGTCAAACAAATGACTTCCAGCGAGTGTGGAGCAATTTTTCGATTCATGAAAGGCTCCAGTTCCAGAACTGACGTCTTTCAAGTTGTAGGAGACAGCGTCGGTCTATCGTATCTATGGAGACGAATCGCAGGCGGAACTCCTCGCTATCGTCCTGGCACAGTTCAGGACGTCAGATAGTATCCATCTCTTCCACATTTTTCACACTACTGTTCACCGTAAAGACTCAGGTCTGCTGCCGGGGGTGACCTAGCGGCACCGTTTTCCCCCTGAACTTCGATGCTTTCTAGTGTTGGCTGATGTTTCTGTACACGTGTAACTACACTGCATTTGTTTCTAAAGACACTCACTGCAAACTCTTGGAGTTTGTCAGTATCGTTTTGTTACACCATGATGTGTAACCTGCACAATTTTGCAGGATAATCTAACAGTATCTCTCCAAGTTGCACCCACGTCATGGTCTACTGTGTTTGCTGTGAAAACACGAAGAGAATGTTTGAAATAGCGTCGCTATTTACGATGCGAAATATCAGATGAAAATTACCAAATACATCACTTAGCAGGGGTAAAGGTTATGTTCCGCAACACGTGATTATGCTATGGCGGCAGATTAAAAGTTGTGCCAACTTTTACTTAAATATCAAGGAAATAATCAGAGAAATTGAACTGGAAAGTTCTACGTCAGATAACTGAGTCAAAAATCAAGTGAGCGGAGAAATACATGACCTCTTAGGAACACAAAGGTATGTGATAAGCAAGACAGCCGGCCGGTGTGGCCGTGCGGTTCTAGGCGCTTCAGTCTGGAACCGCGTGACCGCTACGGTCACAGGTTCGAATCCTGCCTCGGGCATGGATGTCTGTGAAGTCCTTAGGTTAGTTAGCTTTAAGTAGTTCTAAGTTCTAGGGGACTGATGACCACAGATGTTAAGTCCCATAGTGCTCAGAGCCATAAGCAAGACACATACAAACATCATACGAATCAAGTTCTATAAAGGTTAAACTGAATGGAAGAGTGAGTTAGTGAGTTAATTGTATTACGCTTTGGATGAAATAACTAAATTCGGATTCAGTATATGTTCAATAATAAGTAATTGTTATTTAACTATTTTTTATTTGAATGTGCTGTATAAGTAACTTTGCGGCCCTCTAAACGATGTTCCGCATTTTTCGGCCCTATAAATTGGTTGGAAGTAGTCGGTTTGGTGACGCAATAACGGCGGTGCCATTAGCACTCAATAATATTCAGATTGCTACGTACATCATGCGATCCTGCAGTTTATAAAGTCAACGAAGGCTGATTACTACTACCAAGACAGAGAAAACGCTTCTATGGGAACAAAAAAATGCGATCATGTTCCTGTTTATTTTAAAAAAATTTGGCAAAATTTTTAAATTTCCAAAGGAAGATAGAAACAGGCAGGTGGTAAACCATTTTTAAATCAGAGCTTTTTAAGGAAATATGGACATAATCCCAACTGTTGTGTTCCGATAGGTGCATTCTTCCCCTTACTGCTGCGGGGCACGTAATTCACATGAAAGGAAATGTGTTGGTCAGTCAAATTAAGATAGTTGACTTATGCGAAACTGAAATAGCACAAAACTAATTTTACATCTCATTCCGGATTTTACGCATAAAAATTTCTACATGTGCTTTAGTACTAGAAAATGGGGTTCCCAGATGATAACCGAGAAATTTTACAGCATGTCAGCATATTTCTCTGTGACACGTCACTGCGTTAACAACAGTTTCACCTCACACCAAATTACATGTCTTAGAAACAGATAAAGGTATGAACATAATTTTCGATGCTATTTGAGATGGGGATCTTAGGAATATATTGCAAAAATTTCAGCCATTTGCTGTGCATAGCCGTCTTGGAATTTTCGACTGGGATTTGGTCCGCTGGTGACGGCGAAAACAAAGTAAAAAGGTACGCTTTTTGTGGTTTCCGAGGAACCGCCCATGAGCTAATGGTGCCTTAATAAGTTCCGTCAGACCCACTGAAGATCACATCAAATGCTAAAACGACCACCTGATTTGCTCTGTTTGCCTCAGCATGAGGTGGTGTGCAATACTCATACTTCGCCCCTGAACAGTAAGATAGTGGCACTGAGCCGATCCTTCTGTTGGGTATATAAATGCATATCGATTATTGCAAATGCATATCTATTATTATGCAAACCATTCTTTGCATTGAAACCTAACGTAAAACACGGTTTTGTGTCATTAAAGTTTTCTCCTGTCCGACACCAACCTCTGTGGTTTATGACTCGTTTATAGAAGAGTAACAGGTACTTATTCCCTTGAAGCAATTAGGTGAAGAAGGAGTATTTTATTTCGGGTCATTAACTCTAAAGCTTACATTTTCATGATTTTGCTATTCTCTCGTTGTTGTCAATATGAAGCCACCTTGTTTGGTGAACATTTTACTTCTAGTGCTAAAACATTATAAAATCAACACAGGTCGGAAAACAGGCCAGCAATACAACATGGAGCATGAATCCACTCACAGCGTTCAAAACAATTTCGCTATAAAAATCTGTGAAAATTTCGCCGTGAAATGCAGACACCTTACGAATGCTCAAAAAGCAACTTTTCCGTCAATCAAAGCTTTCGGATAGCCCCAAGCACATGAACTACCTCACCAAGCAGCTCACATAGCGACCGGCTGCAATCAACTCTTCACGTCTTGTCCGCGAAATAAAGTTATAACATAATTGAAATTTGAATGTGGTTATTTAACAGGTAACTTTACACATAAAACTGCACTGAGGTGACAGAAGTCATAGAATAGCGATATGCACGTATACAGATGGCAGTAGTACAGGGTTATTACAAATGATTGAAGCGATTTCACAGCTCTACGATATTATTTGAGATATTTTCACAATGCTTTTCACACACACACAAGAACTCAGAAAGTTTTTTTAGGCATTCACAAATGTTCGATATGTGCCCCTTTAGTGATTCGGCAGACATCAAGCCGATAATCAAGTTCCTCCCACACTCGGCGCAGAATGTC
This sequence comes from Schistocerca serialis cubense, assembly GCF_023864345.2. NCBI lineage: Eukaryota > Metazoa > Arthropoda > Insecta > Orthoptera > Acrididae > Schistocerca > Schistocerca serialis. The sequence continues at coordinate 118,868,808 of NC_064643.1, read as the reverse complement.
CCCATCAATGAGTTCGAAAGCATCGTTGATGCGAGCTCGCAGTTCTGCCACGTATCTTGGTAGAGGAGGTTTAAACACTGAATCTTTCACATAACCCCACAGAAAGAAATCGCATGGGGTTAAGTCGGGAGAGCGTGGAGGCCATGACATGAATTGTTGATCATGATCTCCACGACGACCGATCCATCGGTTCTCCAATCTCCTGTTTAAGAAATGCTTCTGCTTTAGCCTTTTCCGTAAGATTTTCCAAACCGTCGGCTGTGGTACGTTTAGCTCCCTGCTTGCTTTATTCGTCGACTTCCGCGGGCTACGCGTGAAACTTGCCCGCACGCGTTCAACCGTTTCTTCGCTCACTGCAGGCCGACCCGTTGATTTCCCCTTACAGAGGCATCCAGAAGCTTTAAAATGCGCATACTATCGCCGAATGGAGTTAGCAGTTCGTGGATCTTTGTTGAACTTCGTCCTGAAGTGTCATTGCACTGTTATGACTGACTGATGTGAGTGCACTTCAAGCACGACATACGCTTTCTCGGCTCCTGTCACCATTTTGTCTCACTGCGCTCTCGAGCGCTCTGGCGGCAGAAACCTGAAGTGCGGCTTCAGCCGAACAAAACTTTATGAGTTTTTCTACGTATCTGTAGTGTGTCGTGACCATATGTCAATGAATGGAGCTACAGTGAATTTATGAAATCGCTTCAATCATTTGTAACAGCCCTGTATAGCGTACACAGGGTATAAAAGGGCAGTGCATTGGCGCAGCTGCCATTTGTACTCGGGTGAATCATGTAAAAAGGTTTCAGACGTGATTATGTCCGCACGACGAGAATTAAGAGACTTACAATGCAAAATTGTAATTAGAGCTAGACGAATGGGATATTCTATTTCGGAAATCGTTAGGGAATTCAACATTTCGAGATCCACGTCAAGAGTTTGCCGAGAATACCAAATTTCAGACATTACCTCTCACCCACGGGCAACGACCGAGAGCAGCGTCATTTGCGTAGAGGTGTCAGTGCTAACACACAAGCGACGCAGCATGAAACAACCGCAGGGGTCGACGTCGGAGATACGACGAACATATCCTCTAGGAAGGTGCGGCGTAATTTGGCGTTTATGGGCTATGGCGGCAGAAGACCGACGCTAGTGCCTTTGCTAACAGCACATCACGTGCAGCACCGGTCGTGTGTTCGAGGCCATATTGGTTGGATCCTAGACGACTGGAAAACCGTGGCCTGGTGAGATGAGTCTCGACTTCAATTGGTGAGTGCTGACGGTAGGGTTCGGGTTGCCCGCATCTCGTGGTCGTGCGGTAGCGTTCTCGCTTCCCACGCCCGGGTTCCCGGGTTCGATTCCCGGCGGGGTCAGGGATTTTCTCTGCCTCGTGATGGCTGGGTGTTGTGTGCTGTCCTTAGGTTAGTTATGTTTAAGTAGTTCTAAGTTCTAGGGGACTTATGAGCACAGCAGTTGAGTCCCATAATGCTCAGAGCCATTTGAACCATTTGGTTCGGGCATGGCGAAGATCCCACGAAGCCATGGACCCGTGCAAGCTGGTGGTGGCTCGTAATGCTGTGGACTCTGTTTACATATAATGGACTGGGTCCTCTAGTGTAAGTGAACTGGTGATTGACTAGGAATTGTTATGTTCCTCTACTTGGAGACCAAAGGAAAACGGAATTTTTGTGGATGACAATTCGCCGTATCATTGGGTTTCAATTGTTCTCGATTGTTTTGAAGGATATTCTGGAAAGTTCGAGCGAACGGTTTGGCCACCCAGATCGCCCGATATGAGCCCCAGCGAACATTTATGGGACATAATCGACAGGTCAGTTCATGTACAAAACCCTGCACTGGTAACACTTTCGCAATTATGGATGGCTATAGAGAGAGCATGACTCAATATTTCTGCAGGGGCTTCTAACGACTTGCTGAGTGCATGTCATGTCGAGCTGCTGTGGGAAATATGAAGTTCGACACAATATTGAGAGGTATCCCATGACTTCAGTCACCTAAGTGTAACTCATACCTAATATACGAGGCCTGTTCAGAAAGTAAGCTCCGATTGATTGCCAAATTGAAACCACAGTGAACATCAGAAATGTTTTACTTGTAACAATTAGCTACACCTTTCAGCTACTTCTCTACGTAGTCGCCGTTCTGACTTAGACTTTTGTCATAGCGTTGTACCAACTTTTCAATAGCCTCATGATAGAAGGCAGCCGCCAGTGCTTTCCGCCAATTCTCCACGCTGGCCTACACCTCGTTGTCTGTGTCAAAATGTTGTCTTCAAAGACAGCGGTTCATGTGACCAGAGATGAAACTCAGGGGGAGACAATTGCGGACTGTATTGTGTGTAATCTCACATTTCCATTTGAAAACGATGCAGGAGCATCTTCATTGCCCCTGCAGAATGCGGCTGAGAATTGTCTTGAAGAAGAAACAGCACGACAGTTATGTAATGTTAGCTGCATAGCTTCAGGCGAAATTTCTCACCAGGCCCTCGTACTTGGCGGCAGACACTATTTTCTAGACATCTTTACGCACTCACTGCGAGCTCAGAAATGAGAAGAGCGACGTGATGCTAACTGGGGTTACACTAGAGACACTACCCAACACATCTGTGCAAAGCTTTATCGGATTTTCATAGTCGTTTCCATTTCGCGACCGATCGGAGCTTACTTTCTGAACGCCCCTCGTAATACTACTGTGTGCATTTCATGGAACTCTTTCATCTAAACGTAAACTCCTGTTGACTAAATGCACTAAAAATTTCCATAGCGCACCACGTGGGAGAGCGTCGGGTCGTGTCTCAGCAAGCAGCGTACTTCTTCTGGGCTTGGCCAGAAGCTCTTGCTGGCGAGTGTCGTCGACCGCACGTGGCACGCATTTCCTTGTACGTATCGGCCACGTAATGTCAACACGAAGCAGCGAGTCTCCCGCAGAGCCGCTTGTTGCGACTCCACGCGCTGCCACCTCTTCGCGCCACAGACGGTTTCTGAATATCGTCCTCATACACAAATAGCTTTTAAATTAATTATTCAGTTCACCGTTGATGAAAAAAGGAAGCGAAAGTTTATCTATGCATTCTGCAAGGGACGTTTCCGTACACATCTATAGGTCACCCTGCATGTGAAAATGGGTGTATGTGTGTGGGTGTTCCATCACAAACATGGAACACATGCAGAAATTTCAACAAAATGTTGTAGACGTATGACTGACTACCAGAAAACAATTACTGTGGTATAAGACATGCCTTGTCCTTAAGGAGGACCGGGATGCAAAGTCATAAAATGTGTAATATAACTTTGGGGCGCCTGGAGGACTTACAGATATATTTGTTTCGTACGCGTATGCGAGTACCATCTATTAAACGGTATCATTAGGATATGACACACTTACCTTCGTTAGGGTGTGGTTCATGCGGGATGTGAATGATATGTAAAAATTATCGAAAAATTTGATGTTGAATCAAGTGTTCAAGGTCGTGATGCTGATTCATAACATTAGCACTGATATTTAATTTTAAATATGCACAAATATAACTATATAGAGGCTTGTGGAAATTGTATTCACACTCTTCCATGCCTTACATTTTGAAAACCATTCATCTTACTGTATAATACATATGTTTTATACACGATAGTCACAGGGACAATCTCAGGAATATTAATCATGTGATCATGTGACGTAGCTAGTTTGTTTGCTCCCGGCGCTACGAAAGTATGTTGTTTCGCGCGCGCGCGCGCACATACACAGAGACACACACACACACACACACACACAAAATACAGTTCTGTTCATTTTTACGAATTTGTTTAATATTTCTCTTCGCGTGACAACTCCCGGGTTCGATTCCCGGCGGGGTCAGAGATTTTCTCTGCCTCGTGATGGCTGGGTGTTGTGTGCTGTCCTTAGGTTAGTTAGGTTTAAGTAGTTCTAAGTTCTAGGGGACTTATGACCACAGCAGTTGAGTCCCATAGTGCTCAGAGCCATTTGAACCATTTTTTTCACGTGACAACTAAAAACGTTGTTGATAATAAGGTTCTCTGTTAATTAAGGTAAGTGATAAATAGCAGTTCTTATCCTTGGGCCCACAGCCGCATTAACTTCCTTCAAAGTTTTTTTATTATTATTATTTAACACTCTGTCAGTTTGCTAAATTCACTCCTTAGGCAGTACCAAGCAATATGACACAAATAATATGTTACAGTGTCCAGTCACATTAATGTGAAGATCACCCATATTCGACACCAACTCGCAGTAACGGCTAACACACGCCAGGTGGCAGCACTAGCAGTGAAGGATATACAAAGAGTGCTGGGAGACGCACAAAACAGTGCAGTCGTTGTGATGCGGAAATGGATCAGTTTATCTGAACGTCCAAAAGGACATGATCATCGGATTCTGGGCCAAGTGTGGACGCGTTTCCGAAACGGCTAAGTTTGAGAACTGTTTCACCTGTCGGCGTGGTTAGAGTATACCGTGGATGGTAAAATGGCGCTATCCAAAACCGTTGCCGATGCAGCTTGGTGCACCACGAGTGATAGATGACAGGGGTGTATGAGGGCTGCAGAGACGTGTTCGGGCGAATAGACATTCAACTGTTGAGCAACTGACTGGACTGCCCAGATGAACCAAGGGGCTACCAGCAGTGTCTCCTGAACGACCGTTCAGTGGATGTTGCTGCTTAACAGCAGACGCCTGGTTCATGCACCGACGCTGACTACTGTTTATCGGCGACGAAGGCTGGAATTTGCACGCAAATACCGCAACTGGACGTCCACTGAGTAACAACAGGTGTCCTTCTTAGATGCCAGATGGCCGCTGGCGTGTACAGCGCGAAACGTCTGAAAGCAAACACCCAGAAACAATCGTCAGAGTCGTCCAAGCTAGAGGAAGTACCGTTATGGTGTGTCAAATGTTTTCGTGGCTTTCCCTGGGTGATCCCATCCTTATGGAAGGCACAGTGGATCAACACAACACAAGCATGCATCTATCCTTGGCGACCGCGTCCACCCCCACATACAGTTTGTTTTCCCTCGGCACGGTGGCATCTGTCAGCAGGATTGGGCAACATGTCACACAGATCGCAGTGTGAGTCGCTCGAAGAGCACCAGACGCGTTTAAAAGTGCTATGGCCTTCTCCACCAGACATCACGGCGCCTAGAGTATCAGCAACCAAACTGACAGCCTGCAGCCGCGGGTTTCCCGCTTCGCAGGCACACCGAAGCACTACACAACCGACAGGCTATATTGATGAACAGCCACAACAACAACAACAACAACAAAACCACAGCAAAAACACCAGCGGCCACCAGGGGCCACTACCGGCCCATATAAACAGAAATAAGAGGTCGCTGCACATCCAGGAACTATTTTCACACGTCAAACCACGTGATGGAAAGTAGTTCCGAGGTACTCATCCGCCGAAGCGCTATAAAGGCCGGCGCTCGGCTGCACATCTGCCGTTCATCGACCGCCAGCAGACGTGGATAGCTGCCGCCCCGGCAGCCCGGCTTGGATCTTCTCGCTGATCTCTGGATTAGGCTTGCTATATCGGAGAAGGCTCTGGCGGAGACTAGTAGGAAATTATTTCAGTTGTTTTCTATATTATTCTTGTATGTAGTTGTGATTCGAAGACGGCTCACTGTTTTGTGTTGGTGTTTTCCCTTGAGAATTTGTTTTGGTTAATTTAACAGTCCAATAAATTGTTTTTGGACTTTGATCGTTAGTTTCTTCTGCTTACGCAGACATATCAACAAGCAAACACCCTTGGTCAAAACCCAAGCGAGAATATGTGGGACTACTTCGATCGGGCTGTACCCCAGTCGGAACCCTCCACAACCTCACTGTCGCTCTTCTTGCACTTCCATGTGTCAGCATGAAGTGATCCACACGCCTGTGCGGAATTGTATATACAGGATGAAGAAAAAGTCGCTCACTCCGACTTCGCTGCGCGATTCCTCACATACTGGCAAACAAAAATGTATATCAAAAAAATTTCGTCATGCGCAAATATTACCGGTAGTAAATCGATGTTACAGACTGGGAATCTGGGATCACTGCAATCACGTATACGGCAACTACCTCTGTCAGGAAAGAGGCGTAGTGCTGTCCACTTCGCGCAGTAGATAGCTGTGTGGGTTAGCATGCAGGAGGTCGAGAGTTCGATTTTGAGTCGAGGCGTATTTGTTTCATTCTGCCGTATAATACTGTAGCGTACAACGTTTCTTTAACGCGCGTATCCGACGTCTACATAGTACAGTGTTTTGTAACGGTGACCGTAACAAAAACGTAGTCAGACTGGTCAGAAAATGACGGTTGAAACAAATAACCTGTCATAGGACAGAATAACTACAAAAACAATATGAATTTCGAGATGATAAATATCATTGCACAGATAAATAACTCAACATCTACTAGTCATTTATATTATAGGCAGTAAGTCCGTTCAGATGTAACACATTGTAACCTCCCGCAATTTTTTAAAGAAATGAAATGACAATATTATATAGAAATGGGAGCCAAGTGTAACCTCCCCACCGCAATTTTTTAAAGAAAATAACAATACTAATTAGAAATGCTGATGGACATGGCTCTATGCGTAACCTGCCCACAATCAAATGTACTGACAATGGCAACAAATGTGAAATTCGCAATCTGACTCAATTATAAATCCTTCAAAAAAATTAAAGTCCATTCAGTGACAAGAAAATTCAATTAAACCGAAATATCGGTCTTTGGCCCTGTGTAAAAACAATCAGAATTAAAGTCTTACCTCAGAATAAATGGATGTCACATATCTGCTCTTGTTGTTGCGCACCACTTGGAGGAACTACATTGCAAATAATAATATTCTCCTTTTTTTTGTAATTCTAGTGAAATTTTTCTTCAAAAAGAAGTGGAATGAAATGGGAAGTGCAACGAGATCTTTAGTTCAAAAAAAATTAAACTTTTGAGAAAATGCTTTTGAAATAAAAAATTATTATTGGGAGACTTGTTGGAGAATAATTACAATAAATAAAATTTTTCATTATCTAATGATTATATTAATTAACAGTATACCTTATTCCTCATCTTGACCATTGTTGCCGACCGCCTACATCACACAACCGCACTGGGCTGCTACTACTGACCGACCGCTCTGCATGACGACTACAGACAGAGTACTGCTCTCAACTAGACAGAGCTACAGACTCGCAACGACTGACTGACTGCTACTCTGCATAGCGACAACTAACTCGCAAAGCCTACTACTGACTGAGAACCGCTCGCAACACTCGCGCGGTCAAGCGCATACTCTCTGGTCACAGATGCTACAATGCCTCGCCATCGCTGCTGCGTTACATACGTGTTTCATAACCCTCCACTCGGGGGGCAAAAATTTGGCAGCGATGGTGAGTCATTTGGACTTGCCAAGCGCGGCAAAATTTTCTTTAATTAACAAAATCCTACAACTTACAGAATATTTAAATGTTGTGCACACGCACTAAGTACAAAATATATCAGACAAGGACAAAATGTGAATACTAAACATAGTAGCAAATCAGAAAAAAGTATATACAAACTTTTTGACAGATAAAGTGCACAGGCACTGAAAAAATTCTTTAGCATATGCAGAACAAATAAACAGACTGGCAAGAATAATTAGATGTAGTACATAAAGTAAATGTTGTGCACACGCACTAAGTACAGAATATATCAGACAAAGACAAAATGTGAGTACAAAACATAGTAGCAAATCAGAAAAGTATATACAAACTTTTTGACAGATAAAGTGCACAGGCACTGAAAAAATTCTTTTTAGCATATTCAGAACAAATAAACAGACTGGCAAAAAATATTATGTTGACAAGTGTACATGTACTGAAAAATGTCTTTAGCATTTTCACAACAAATAAACACAATGGCAAAAAAAAAAAAAAATTCATGTCCAAAGTGCACATGCACTGAAAAATGTCTTTAGTATTTTCACAACAAATAAACATAATGGCAAACATCATGTCGACCAGTGACATAAGTGTACTCACACTGGAGTTTAGCGAATCGAAAAATGTATAACCTATGAACATAAATGATGTTACCAAAAAAAAATTTTTTTTTTTACGTGACAAGAATCAGGATAGGAAAGGGAAGGATTGCATCATGGTTGTAGCACTTTAGATTGCACACAGCTGCTCTGAAAGTCCATATCTTTCCACAGTAGTACAACACCAAGTGACACAACTTGAAGTTCTTTTCCCATCAGAATTTATCAGTGTAGCCAAGACACTGAACTGTCGTAGTAATGTTCCATGTTTTCATTTTGGCAGTACATTAGGTACACCAAACAGTGGGACCATAATAATGTCTTCATCGCTCATGGTGGTGGACAGCATGTCGTGTCAACACCACACTCTTACAAGGCACACCAACGTAGAATTAGTGCAAAACCAAATATAGTGCTCCATGATCACTGGGATAAACAGGACAAATGGACATTGCAGTAATTCAGGGTAGTCAGCTTATGAGGTGAAGGACATCAAGTCACATAATATTGACAATTACAGTCTTCATTGATAGTTCGTGGCATTCATAGCCCAGTTATTGAACATTTCTGTACCAAGTATGGAGTATTACAGAAAAATGTTCATTAATTGTTTTACATAGAATCAGTAGCCTTCTTTTCCTGGTTACAAAATATTATGAAATAATCGCATTCTTTTCAGTTACAGAGTATAATCAAGAATCATTAACCTTCTCCTAATTACAGTTAATTAATCATTTGTCTTTAATTAATCATTTGTCTAATTACAGTTAATTAATCATTTGTATAATTACAGTTAATTAATCATTTGTCGTTAATTAATCATTTGTCTAATTACAGTTAATTAATTAATCATTTGTCATTTCAATATACTAAGAATTATTAGCCTTAATTAATTACAAAGCATTATTAAACAGTACCATAGTTAATTAATTATGTGTCATTCCAATCTATTAAGAATCATTAGTCTTTTCCTAATTACAAAGCATTATGAAACAGTCACATTCATTTCCAACAACAAAGTATCAACATTGGAAACAAGAGCTAATCAATGGCATAATTAATAACAATTCGTGGAGTGACATTAATTATTGGCACTCAGTGGCCAGCAAGTATTGAATAAAATCATCATTCAGTATTATTCAGATCATTACAAAGTCATTATTAAAAATCAGTTAATTACAGTCAAATCATTAGTAATCACAGGCATTACAATAAACAGTGGCAGTTATTAGCTAGTGACAAAGCATTATTTTGAATATAGTCTCATTAAGAGGTCATTACTCGAGTGACATGCTATTCAGAGTTGATCAGTATTATTCAGAATTATCATAAACTAGTGACATTATGTGGGACTGGTAATACATTTTTTTTTTGGTAGCAATGCATTGCGTTGGGATCGATAATTAATTGCTGATGCATAATACTTTTTGCTTTTGACCTATTGCTGCAAATGAGGATAGGTAACGTCATTCGTCATGAGTCAGCTGTAGCAAGATTATGTAACAAGGCAGTACATATGATCACATTTATAAATGATAAACACAAATGGGTAAAAAATATAAAAATGCAAGTACTAGAACAGGTATAATAAGTAACAGGTTTAGTAAGTGTCATGAAAAACTTCTCCTGGAAAAAATACAAAAACGGATTATTGACCTGAAAGAAGAAACGCACACTATGCTGAAAAGTAGTGAACTTCGAATTAACAAGTAGTGAAATGTGTATAAAATGTGTTCCATAGCTGTCCTTTCCAAAACTTTCCGTCATCCTACTATGCAATGTAACACCTGCTGTCAAAGCAAACCGCAACAAATACTTAAATAACTACGTGGCATAAAGAAAAAAAACTTCATTATCCATATCATCATAACTTCACCATTATCATCACCTGTAAAGAAAAACTTCATTATTCATAATACCATTTCCTTCATCATTATTCATCAGTATTCACTATCATCTGCAAAAAATCACTTCATTACTCATTACCTAACTATTCCTTATCTCTAGCATATTTCATCACTAAAAATAAGATGTGTAGTTCTCTCTGACAGCCTGCATCAATCACCTTGTATTCTGAAAGAAAAAATTAGTTAAGACTGCTATTCTGTGATGAGTATAGTATAGTCTTGTTAATGCTTGTTAATCCTGATCCCTTTACTCTTCCTCATAAAGTTATTGCATCTCCTTTCGTTTATTCCGTAGGTGAAATTCCCATTTATGTTAAATTTATTTCTTAGAATCATCATTCCTTTCTGAAATTGATGAACAAAGATTAATGTCTTGCATTTAAATCCTATACCCACTAAATAATGACTGGTTTATGGTGACACAATTAACCATACAGCATAACATGACAGAAAACGTAATATGTCCAAGACATTGACAGTGTTCGGATGCGAAAAAATGTACACAGAATAATACAATGCAGTAGCAAAAAAAATGTGAAACAGTCACGATGTTGAGATGTCATAAGGCAAAAAAAAAATGTCAAAGTCGACTGGTGTGTGTTATATCTTAACTATTTCATAGTGCATACAAACAAAACTGGAGTACAGTCATATACACAAAAAAATGGAAAATGTGCACGGTCTGATGTGTAACGACAAGAAAAGCGACCTGCTAACCTTACCTTGCCGGGCACTTGCCAAGAAAAAAAAATACGATAATCATCAATAAGTAGTCACATAAATATAATTGCAGAAATAGTCGTAAATGTGTAAATTCATCTGGAAAAATATGCACGGTCTGATGTGTAACGACAAGAAGAGCGACCTGCTAACCTTACCTTGCCGGGCACTTGCCAAGAAAAAAAATACGATAATCATCAATAATTAGTCAGGTGAATTAATTGCATTAGTAAATGGCATCATAGTGTGTTGAATCATACAGTGGTTTCACTCAATAAACGGTTTAATGTTTGAGATATGGTGATTGCCTTTCGATTTTCTGGTTCTCAAAGTTTCGACGTGTACAACATTGGGGTGAGGGATACTGCGAATCCGATACGGACCTGCGTATAGAAGTTCAAATTTACTGCACTTACCTTTTAATTTGCTGGACAAATAGTGTGTACGTACTAATATCTTCTGTCCAACGTGAAAGTCGCGGCGTGTACAAACCTGTTTTTGCTGTCTTCTCCGGCGCTCTGCGGCACGTTTGATGTTGTTCAGCGCAATGTCAATTATTTCGTGGTGTCGTAGGCGACGATTTTTGGGGAATTCTATTAATTCTTTAATTTTGTTCGGTGGTTCAACGTTTTTCAGTATAACAGTCGGAGATAGCATAGTGGATTCATTTGGAATGGAATTAATTACATCTTGGAATGAGAGTATGTGTGTATCCCAATCAATATGTCTTTTGTGGCAGTATATTCTGCACAGCTTACAAATTTCCTTCATTAATCTTTCACAAGGGTTCGAAGAAGCGTGGTACTTGGATATATATATCGGAGAAATGTTTCTAGCTCGTAACATGCGTGTCCATACACTACTACGAAATTGAGATCCATTATCAGAAATTACTTTCATTACATGCCCTACATGAAATAGAAAATGTTTTACAAATGCTTTCGAAACAGTTTTAGCAGTAGCTTTGCGTAACGGAGTGAAAGTAACAAATTTTGAAGTGAGCTCAACAGCGACAAAAATGTAGCAAAAACCTCTGTTAGTTCTCGGAATCGGACCAAAAATATCTACTGCGGCCATGTGTCTTAATTTCACAGGTATAATGGGATATAAAGGAGGAATATGTGAAGTGGTGTCTGATTTAGCTTTCTGGCAAATTTTACAAGACGCTAAAACTCGTCGTATACGTTTTTCCATGTTGGTAAAATAACAGTTCTGTCTCAGTATAAGAAAACATTTTCGTGCTCCGTAATGTGCGTAACTTAAATGAGTGTACCAAATTAGTTTGTTAACCAGTTCGTCAGGAATGCATAATAACCAAATGTTGCTGTCAGGATGAGAGCGGCGAAACAGAATGTCATTGCGTACAGTGTAGTGGTTCCTAATCGTAACATTTTTCCTATCTTGCCAAAGGTGTTTAATTTCTTTCCACACATTGTCCTTATTTTGTTCTTGTGCTATGTCCTGTAATGACGATGAAATAAAATTTTCAAATGCAACCTGCTGAATGTACATGACACTGAAATTTGCTTTGCAGAAGTTGGTTGCTACGTCTTGCTGATTGTTACTGAGAGAACGCGATAGTGCGTCTGCTATAACATTTTGCGTACCGGGAATGTGAACTATTGTAAAATTAAATTCCTGTAAATATAGTTTCCATCTACTTAACCTGTCGTGAGTGAATTTAGCTGAAAGTAAAAATTGTATCGCTCTATGGTCTGTGTAAACGGTGGTATGTCTGCCGTAAAGAAAGTGCCTAAATCTCGTGAAAGCCCATACAACACATAATGTTTCAAGTTCTGTGACGGAATAATTTCGTTCAGCAGGTGACAAAATGCGACTTGCAAATGCGATGTTTTTAATTACTGTAGAACCATCTTCTTCTATTTCCTGGAAAATGTGTACGCCTAAAGCGGTGTTGGAACTGTCGGTAGCAATGGAAAAATTTCTAGTAAGATCTGGATGCGATAAAAGTGGTGCATTCAACAAAGCATTTTTCAAATAACATTCTCGTGAGCAAAATTCTGCGTGTCAAAAGTAATGTTTGCGTTACTGTAATATGCAATCTGTGCTGTATCTGGTTAAAATCTATCGTACGTGTTATTATTTACGGGAGAATGTTGTGGCATATCCACTATATGAACTGTTCTGTTATTTCATACTGACGTGTTACGCTATGGATGACACCTATTGTCTGGATCATTCATGATAATGTGTTGTTGCTAATGTTCTTGCTGCTGATAAGATCGACTGTTATTAAATGTACGCTGAAAATTGTGCTCATCATTTTTACGTCTGTCAATAGTAATTTCTATACGGCGCATTGCGATACGAGTTGAAATAGAGTGTTGTCTGTACGTAGTTATTTCTTTGCTGCCATGCGTTACTATTTGTTGGATCTGGGACTATACGTGCACGCGGCGAAACATTAAAGTTTGGTTGACCTTGTAGACTGCATTGTTGGTTACGTATGCTAAGCGGTTGACTTTCATGCTATTGTGGTGAAAAACATCTATTGTTACCAAAAAATGCGTTTGCTGTTAATTTTACTTTTACACATACTGATGATTACGATTTTATCTGTAATTAAAATTACGGCGGTAGTTGTCATTACGGGAGTGCCTACTGAAAATTGTCACATTCGGTAAAAGTTTGTCACATCGGATATTCATTACATGTTTCTTAATACTACAAAGAGCAATAGTTAAAGAGCAGTTTGGATAGATATAAAGGATAGTAGAAGAGAAGGCAGCAGTGCAGAAAACTAAAGATGAAACAGCACTACTACAGCTCGGGGCCCTATGCTCGCTACGGCACATATTCATTAAAGCGTAATGAATCCCCTGAGGTCCTTTACGCACTGCAAATAATTTTTAGCTTTTGCGTTGCAGGCCATGGCGGTAAAAATTCAAAAGCAAATAGTTGTATCCATGTTAATTCTAGTTTCTGCATTATAGGCAATGCTGTTGTAAATACAAAAATAAATTGTCGCATCTGGTTCAAAGCTAGCTTCTGCATTACAGGCAATAGCGGTGAATGTACAAAGATAAATTGTCGTATACAGTGCAAAGCGTGTACCTGTGTTCTGTCATTATTACATTCCTTAGATTTTCTTACAAATGCAAATTGCTCGAAATCTACGTTCTCGTCACTCAGTTTGATAACACGTTCAGGTTTGTGTGTGGATCTGTTCGTCTGTGTCATTTCGGATTTCAAGTTGCGTAGCTTTTCAGATTTTAAGTCGCGTGGCCTTTCGGATTTTAAGTCGCGTAGTCTCTGTAAATTGTTCACATTATACACGCTGCGTGACTCTGACAAATGCTCGCAACGTGGCGGATTCTGTGACGTATTGGTGACTGAAATAGTTTTCAACTCTGTTACTTCTTGTTGTAAATTTGATAACTTCCTACGTAACGTGTTGTTAGATGAATCGATCTCATTAATTGTCTGCTGTAAATTTTGAAATTCAGGCGTTTGGATAAATGAAACCGGTGCAGTATCGTCTGATTTATTGTCATTAGTATTTTCGATAGCATCAATACGACTGGCCAATTCATCACATTTTTCAGTCAGTATTTTAACCTGATCATCGGTTTTAGAATCAGACGCATTAATCTGTTTTTGCAACTTGCGCGTAGTTTCGCTCAGTTTTTTAACATCACCTTTGATAACATCACAATCCTGTGTTAGATCTAATTGTTCGAATCTATCTGTCACTGTTTGAATATTTACTGTGTGTGTATCCGTTTTTGCTTTAAGATCAGAAATTTCATCCCGTAATTCCGCGTTCAATTGTTCTATGGTATTAATTTTGTCGGACACTGTAGTAATATTATTGTCTACATACGTCTTCGCTTTCGCGAATATTTTACGTTTGTCCTCTTGTCTCTGTGCAGTGATTGTTTCCATGACTTGTCGTTTTACTTTGTTTTGATCTTGAATAAATCTGCGGAAACGCGTATCACTGTTCTGTATGTGCTGACTAAAGCGCTCGTTAATCTGAGTGTTCTGCTGTTCGAATTTCGCGTCTATCTTTGCGTCCATAGTGCGCGAAAGTTCTACCGTCATTGCTTTAAACTCGTCCCGTAATTGTGCAGCTTTTTCAGAGCATTGTTTAGCGACTCCGCTAATTTCGTCTCTGAGTGTTTCTGTTGCGACTGTTTGCATTTCTCTTAATTCTTGCGCAACAGATTTAATTTCTTCGCTATTTTTTTGTGAACACGCCTCAATTTCCGCGCGCAACTGTTCCTTAGTGTCATGACACTGCGCGGCAACAGCTTTAATTTGTTCACTAAGCTGCCTCGAATTGTCGTCAAATTTTTCATTTTGTTGTCTGACCTGTTCACTAAGTTGTTTGAGATTTTCGTCATTATTGTCAAGTTTCTCATTTAAGTGTTTGTTATCTTCCCTAATTTGTTTGAAATTCTCTTTAAATTGTTTGTTATCTACACTATTTTCATTAAGTTGTTTACTCATTTGTCGCAACAAAGCCATAATTGGATTCGACTCAAGGTCAGCATTTCTATTCTCTATGCTGTTCAATAGTGGATCTGGAATTGTTTCACTTTCTGTAACCATTTGGTCATTTTGAGATTTACAAAAAGGTTTGTCAGTCAAATGTATACTATCAGTCATTGTTTCGGAATTAAATAAATCTGTCGTACCTTGTGTATCCTGTTCATTTTCATTAGACAAATTTGTCTGTACATTACTTAGATTTTCTAAATCGGGTGTGTTAAGCTCGGCAGCGCTCATTACTATAGACCGCTCTGCGTCATCAATTGTCGTCAAATTAACAGACGAGACAATTGAGTTCGTTTGTTCATTATCAGGGTAAAAGTCATCACTAGTGGTTGGAATGCACTGATTGTTAGTGGACGCAGGATTGTCATGATTACACTGCGTGTCATATGTCCTATCGGTAAAGTTGTTTGAGTCGGTAATTTCATTCAAAATACCTCGCGATACACTATTCACAGTCTTTCGCGGCATTTTAACTATAGTCAAAATTTTTCACAAAACAAATCAACACAATGCAAAAGCAACACACAAATACAACAGAGCAAAGAATTGCCGTTGACCTGTAGAAAGAAAGTCACAAGTTAATAAAAGCTTTGCGCCAAATCCTAATTATATCTAAGCAAAGAAGAGCAGATATCTGACTGTTGCTCAAAAGACTCTCAACGAAATACGATCCTGGACTGGGTGTCGCCAAGTGTAACCTCCCCACCGCAATTTTTTAAAGAAATGAAATGACAATATTATATAGAAATGGGAGCCAAGTGTAACCTCCCCACCGCAATTTTTTAAAGAAAATAACAATACTAATTAGAAATGCTGATGGACATGGCTCTATGCGTAACCTGCCCACAATCAAATGTACTGACAATGGCAACAAATGTGAAATTCGCAATCTGACTCAATTATAAATCCTTCAAAAAAATTAAAGTCCATTCAGTGACAAGAAAATTCAATTAAACCGAAATATCGGTCTTTGGCCCTGTGTAAAAACAATCAGAATTAAAGTCTTACCTCAGAATAAATGGATGTCACATATCTGCTCTTGTTGTTGCGCACCACTTGGAGGAACTACATTGCAAATAATAATATTCTCCTTTTTTTTGTAATTCTAGTGAAATTTTTCTTCAAAAAGAAGTGGAATGAAATGGGAAGTGCAACGAGATCTTTAGTTCAAAAAAAATTAAACTTTTGAGAAAATGCTTTTGAAATAAAAAATTATTATTGGGAGACTTGTTGGAGAATAATTACAATAAATAAAATTTTTCATTATCTAATGATTATATTAATTAACAGTATACCTTATTCCTCATCTTGACCATTGTTGCCGACCGCCTACATCACACAACCGCACTGGGCTGCTACTACTGACCGACCGCTCTGCATGACGACTACAGACAGAGTACTGCTCTCAACTAGACAGAGCTACAGACTCGCAACGACTGACTGACTGCTACTCTGCATAGCGACAACTAACTCGCAAAGCCTACTACTGACTGAGAACCGCTCGCAACACTCGCGCGGTCAAGCGCATACTCTCTGGTCACAGATGCTACAATGCCTCGCCATCGCTGCTGCGTTACATACGTGTTTCAACATTAGCAACTAATAACAACATTACGCTCCATATTAATGACCGCATGGCGTTTACAAAAGAATACGTCGTCTTAAGAGTAGGTGCTGAAAGCAATCCCCCTGCACGTTCAAACATTCTGCGACCCGCTGGATCACACAGCTCTGGACTCTTCGCAACATACACTACCGGCCATTAAAATTGCTACACCACGAAGCTGACGTGCTACAGACGCGAAATTTAACCGAGAGGAAGAAGATGCTGTGATATGCAAATAATTAGCTTTTCAGACCATTCACACAAGGTTGGCGCCGGTGGCGATTGTGTATTCAACGACGAACCTGGGTGCACGAATAGCAAAACGTAATTTTTTTCTGATGAATCCAGGTTCTGTTTACAGCATCATGATGGTCGCATCCGTGTTTGGCGATAGCGCGGCGAACGCACATTGGAAGCGTGTATTCGCCATCGCCACACTGGCGTATCACCCGGCGTGATGGTATGGGGTGCCATTTGTGACACGTCTCGGGCACCTCTTGTTCGTATTGACGGCACTTTGAACAGTGGACGTTACATTTCAGATGTGTTACGACCCGTGGCTCTACCCTTCATTCGATCCCTGCAAAAACCTACATTTCAGCAGGATGATGCACGACCGCATGTTGCAGGTCCTGTATGGGCCTTTCTGGATACAGAAAATGTTCACCTGCTGCCCTGGCCAGCACATTCTCCAGATCTCTCACCAATTGAAAACGTCTGGTCAATGGTGGCCGACCAACTGGCTCGTCGCAATACGCCAGTCACTACTCTTGACGATGTGCGGTATCGTGTTGAAGCTGCATGGGCAGCTGTACCTGTACACGCCATCCAAGCTCTGTTTGACTCAATGCCCAGGCGTATCAAGGCCGTTATTACGGCCAGAGGTGGTTGTTCTGGGTACTGATTTCTCAGTATCTATGCACCCAAATTGCGTGAAAATGTAATCACATATCAGTACTAATATAATATATTTGTCCAGTGAATACCCGTTTATCATCTGCATTTCTCCTTGGTGTAGCAGTTTTAATGGCCTGTAGTGTACCTTCATCCACAGATACAAGAGCAGCATGAACACTCGCTATCACGTCTTCCACATATGTAGGTGGAGTAGAATACTCGTGCTTCTTCTAGCATTCCCACAGGAAGAAATCTAGGGAATTTAGGTCAGCTGAACGTGGAGGCCATACAACTGGACCTCCCATTTCCCTGGAAATGTTCTTTCTAAATACCGTCGCAGATTAAATTCAATATATGGAGGTTCACCATCGCGTTGGAACCATAACCACTGCCGAACATGAAGTGGCACATCTTACAGCGCGTCAGGCGAATAGAGAGGAATGGATGATACCTTCGTGCAGGCAACCGGTCAGGCAACAAGTATGCACCCAAACTCCTGTCACCCAGTGCTTTGTCCCAGACGGTGATGACAAAGTGAACCTGATGTCCACGGTCGTGGGTAACGTACGGGCTGACGTCACACCGATGGTGGGCATTGCGCATACTGAAGACAACCTCACGAGTGGGCGCTGCTTCATCCGACCGTATTACAGTGTTTATGGAGTCGTCGCTGACTTGTTGTTGTTGTTGTTGGAACCACTGACAGAATTTCACCCGCAGACAGCGGTCAACAGGAAGCACGTGGTTCGTTAAAGAATAATGGCAGCGGTGCAGCCCATGGTCGTGCAGCATGTCAACGACCGTGCGTTGCAAGACAAGCAGCTGTCTTGATACGCTAAGTGAACTTCGCTGTGCTTCTTGGTGTATTCCCAGCAGAACAGTTTCTTGAACAGCTGGTGGACGACATCTGTCACGTGATGATGGAATGAGAGAATCTGTCTCCCGAGGACGAAGCTCCAGACGAAGAAACAAGTTTTTATCTAGATTAAGTCGACCAGGATATCTAGTAACATATTCACTAGTGGCAACACCAACCTGTTTATCAGAACAACCGAAGACCAGAAGCATATCCACATGTTCATCGCTTGTGTATGCCATACGTTCGTCACGCTGTTTTAGAACATCGTATTTCGTTTTAGAATGAAACTAGAATTAAATACTATACGCGTACGAATGTACATGGAGCCTGTCAGGGGCGCGTTACTCCGCTAGCAACCAGTGCGTGTCTGGTGAGCAGCGTCGTACAGTATAAACACGTCATTAGTCGCAGCAGGCTGTTCCACCTAATGCGCAGCACCTCTCTTACAGCTCTTGTTCTGCATGATTCATCCCGACATTTCTAATTGTGAAATTTTCGTTTTCGAATTACACTGTTTCCCTGGCGATAATGGACTTGACATTTCCACATTGACAGCGATAGTAATAATAATAATAGTGGTAGTAGTAGTTGTAGTAGTAGTACTTGGAGATATTAAACAACATGCGCTTATCAGACTCAATATTGAGAGGCATAATTAGTTGTTCCATTGTAATAATACATAAAAATGGTAACCGAACTTGGAAATTATTTGCAACGCACGTTGCTAGCCCTACTAGTTACGAAGGGCTCTAACGAAATGTAATGGAGTTGAACGTGCCAAGTACAATAGTTGGTTGTAATCGATAGGACCATTGATGAGAGTACACAGAAAACACGTCTGGAGTGTACTAGATGCAGTGGCACGAAACAATTCGCGTCCACCATGTGAAAAAGCTTCTTTAAAAGCTGACCAGTGGAAAAGATTTTGCTTCCATTGCTGTGTTCGTAGTACGTAAGTGCAAGTGTTTTGTAGAAGACCCACTGTAATAGTCCTATTACAATCAAGACGCCAGATACCGCAGCACGCAGACTACATTTAGCAAATGAAAACAATTACACTTCGATCCAGAATCGAACCCTCGACCTCCTGTGTGCTAGCCGAAAACGCTCTCCGCTGCACCATCTGAAGAACAGCACTCCGATCTGCTAACAGAGGTAGATGCCGTGCATGTGATTACAGTGCTGCTAGATTGCCAGTCTTTAACTTCCATATACTGTTGGAAATATACGCAGGCCGAATTTTGTGAGAGACTTCTTTGTATTGCTAATACGTGAGAATGCGCGCTGCGAAGTCCAAGTGCTCGAATTTTTCTTCACCCTGTATAGTGTGTCCTACTATCCTAGTTTTGTTTGACAGTGCTGTGTTGATGAAGACTTGCTTGATAATACCCAAGTGTGTGACATTAGTTACCTGCTAATTAAATAAAATGTTTGGTACAAATAAAATATAGGGTAAAACAGAAAATCATGTCCTTCAAGTAATATTAGTGAGCTTATAAAATATTTTATTCTATAAGAGTGTACTGTACTTATTCTATTGAATTGGTATTTACCCTGAAGAGTAAGTCCCTGATCGACGTTGCTGCCCCACGGTGTAAGTACCTGTCTGCGCGCTGCTGCCACAGCGCGTGATGTGGGGCATACAGAGCAACTGCCCTGAGCCTTACATGGACAGCTTGTAGGGAATCAGCAGCTTCTGAGGCAGGTGTTGTACCACTGAAGACATATCAGTGCCTAATCAAACAAGTAATAAATTTCTTTATTGTTTCTTTTAATGACAGAAATACCTAACAGTATGAACGGTCTATCGAGTGCTTCCGTCGTTAAGAATTCCTAGACTGCATTGTTTCTCATGAAACATCAAAGTAGCTAAGTTTCTGACCTTCGTATATACACGGTGTTATAAAATGATACCGAGAAATTTCAAGGAGTCGTGGAGGGTGTCGTGAGCAACAAGCTGAGGATAGGAATCAGTGTTCGGAAACTTCATCCATTGACGCTACGGAGCGCCGAAGCCATAGGCGCCGGCACCGGCGCCTGCCGCTCGCCCGCATGTTTGATTGCAAACATGACTTTGTACGCTGCCGGAGCGTAGGCGGGACGTCTCGCAAAGTTGTTTGTTATTCAACGATCACGACTGATTGCCACAATCACCAGTGGAGAAGATCGAGCTGGCTGTTGGGTAGACAGGCCTTGTCTCCTATGAATGTTGCCTCGCCCGATGATCGTTTCGGACACAGGTTTAAACCAAAAGATTATTTTTCTCGTGGAACCATCTAAAATCTCCAATGTTTTTCAGTATACAGGGGAAAAAACTGTGGATGGAAAACCGTGTCCGAAACCGTCATCCAGCGAGGCAACAGAGCATCGCATACATAGGCTATGCTGCAGCCAGGTCCACCTTCTCCACAGCTGATCGTGTCAATCAGTCCGATTTCTTAATAACAAAATCACGTTTGCTGCCGAAGTAATGGCATAGCGGCAGGTACCGGCACCTTAGCCTTCGACGCTCTGTAGAGTCTTAGGGCAATGTTTCCGGGCACGGGTTTCTTATCCCCAGTTTGTTCCTCAAAACACTCTCTACAATGTCTCAAGGTTTGCCGGTATCGTTTCGCAACACCATGTATATGAGTGAGGGATAGTAGTCTAATTTAGAATAGTTGATAGACATGTGTAAAGGTCTAGAGAAAGATATTATTGTAATAAAATTTTTCATGCCATACAGGAAGGGTGAAGATACTTTTGGTGAAATAAAATATAATGGTGTTAATTTACGAGGCGCGAATGAAAAGTCTCTGTTACATGCAGAATATTCAGAAAGATGGGAGGAAGCCATTGAAGACCTGAAAGATTCGGAAAAACGTCCCCGAAGTGTGACACAACAGTAGGAGGAAGATAATGTGTAAGGAATAGGCGATCCAGTTGTGCAATAAGTGTTTCAGAGAGCACTGACTGATCTGAACGCAAACAAACCAGCGAGAGTCAGTCATGTTGCTGCTGCGGCCTTCAGTCCGAAAATGCTTTGATACAGCTCTCCAAACTAGTCTAATCCTGTGCATGTCTGTTCATTTATACAGGATTATTGCAGCCTATATAGATTTTAATCTGTTTACTGTAGTAAAGCCTTGGTTTTTCGCAACAGATTTTACTCCCCACACTTCCCAACATTACAAAAAATGGCTCGAAGCACTATGGAACTTAATATCTGAGGTCATCAGTCTCCTAGGCTTAGAACTACTTAAACCTAACCAAGGACATCACACACATCCATGCCTGAGGCAGGATTCGAACCTGTGATCGTAGCAGCAGCGCGGTTCCCAACTGAAACGCCTAGGAACTCTCGGACACAGCGGCCGGCCCACCATTACAATACTGACGATTCTTTCATGCCTCAGGATGTATGCTATCAATCGATCCCTTCTTTTCGTCAAATTGAGTCATGAGCTTTTATTCTCACAATTTCCTTCAGTTCTCTTATCCGATGTAGCATTCTAATCTTCAGCGGTTTTCTGTAGCACCCAGTTTCAAAAGATTTTATCCTCTTTTTGTTTGAACTGTTTACAGGCCATGCCTCATCTCCATAAAAGACCATACTCAAGGCAAATACTTTCAGGGAAGGTCACCTAATACATAGTTTGCTATCGATTTTAACACATATCTTTTCTGCAATACGTTTTGCTTTCTATTATGTTTTTTATCATTTCTACCTCGGTCATAGTCAGTTATTTTCCAGCCCAAAACCATATCTAAACCAATTTACCAAAACCAATCTACTGCTTTTAATGCTTTCCTATTTTCACTCCCTCGTCATCACCTGATTTAATTCGACTACATTCCATTAGCTTTGTTCTACGTTTGTAATCTGTTTTCATGGCACTATCTGTCCCGTTCAACTGGGCTTCCCAGTTCTTCTCCGTTTCTGACAGAATTGGAATGTAAGCAGCAAACTCAAAATTTTTATTTCTTCTCCCTGAACTTTAACACCCTTTCCCAATTTCTCCTAGTTTTCCCTCTCTGTGTGCTCGTTGTATAGATTTAATAACAATAGAGATTCGCTGGAACACTGCTTCACTCCCTTCTCAATTACTGCATTCCTTTCGTGTCCTTTAAACTTTTCCATCTGTAGTCTGCTATCAGTACAAGTTCTGGATCACCTTTTTCTTCCTGTATTTTATCTCTCCTTCATTAATAATTTCAAACTGCTGGAAATAATGAAATCTGTGATAGGTATAGGAACTAATTTATTTGAATTGTTATCACAAGCGGTATGAGGCTTACTATCAAATTCCCAGAACAGCGTTTCCATCAAATTATCACAGAAGGCAGGTGCAAATAAACGAGGAAACATTTCGAATATTAGGCACAGAATAACACTCACGGGGCAAAATACTGTGAAACTGGTCCAGAAAGTATTTCATGCTTCTGAAGAGACGCAACCCAACTTATATTATCTGACCCATACATTGTCGGAAAAAATAATTAATGTAGAATAATGAAGTTTCGGGAATGCATTTGTCTAGGTAACTTATTTAAGTGATTAACACTGCAAGATCAAAGATTAATGTAAGTACGAGATCAGCCACTGCAAATGTGAAATGCTTGTGCTCGTACATTAATAACAGGTGTAGCCGCCAGAATGTTGAATGCAAGCATGCATTGTGTTTTTCAGGCGCCAGACGACAAATATTCAAACTGACAGTCACAATCGCATTATTTATTTTGCCACAAACCGATTTCAACCCACGATGGGGTCATCTTCAGGGTAATTTACACCATTTGGTCGCTCACTGGAGTCGTCACCCTGCCAGTGCACGGTTACGAACCGATCTGCAGACCATCAACAAATACTGTAGGGACTAGCAGTTTCCCCTGAAGGTAAATGAATGAAACGTAATTCCCATAGTTAGGAGAAGAGATCCACTGCTGATAGACTGCACTGCTGGAGACAAATACTGGAAAAAGTACTACTGTAAAATGCCGAGGAGAAACCGTCCGGACAACCTAAGGTGTATTGACTACACAAAACAAATTGCAATAAAATCGGATGTCAAACTGAGCTTGTTTGGAAGAATATTAACGTAATGAAACTGATCCACGAAAGACGCCGCTCAAGAAACGTTTGTATGACTGACTGCTGAGTGTTGCCCATCCGCCTGGGATCCTTAACACGTTGGATTAATAGAAGAGGTAGACAAGATCTAACGAAGAGCGGTTCGTTTCGTCACGGTATCGTACAGACGGTACGGCAGCTTCACGGAGTATCTTAAAAGAATTCCAGTGCCAGAAGACGCTTAATGAGAACCGTCCTGTATCATGGTCAATTTTGCTACTGAAATTCGTTTAGAGCACGTTCTGGGAAGAGTTGGAAGAAAATGTCAGTTCCTTCCAAGCGCACCTCGCGAAATGACCACGACGAAGAAAACAGAGAAATTAGAGATAATGCCATTTGCACGTGGAACAGGGAAGGGTATAATGATAGTGGTACCAGAAGTATTCCGTTGTCATACACTGTAAGGTTAACTGAGGAGTGTAGAAGCAAATGTAGCCCTCGTTGTGGACGGTGTATTAAACCTCAAGTTTCCTTCACTCGTTGTTGCGAACCTTCTCCGTCAAAATTATAGGAAAGGCAAACGATCTCGGTTTGAATTCGAGGAGTGGTCATACAGTCCTAATAGCTACTTAGAAAGAATGCACTTATGTATTTATCTGTGTGGTGGTTTGCAGTTACAAGTCGTTAGTTCGCAAACACAGTGGCGCGCTGCAATAGGAGCTGAAAGAAAATCGTGCAATCCATTGATAAAGGGGAGATAAGCTTTGCATTTTATTTCGGCTCCTGTAGCGGTGAAAGCACTGCTTAAGAAAAGTCAAGACGGGTTCATAGGATTTGTCACCCTGGTGCAAGAATTCTGAGAAAAATGGTAGTAAGCTATAGGGGAAAGAAGGATAATGTACCATAGTACAAGAACCAAGAGGGAACTTTAACACTGGAGGACCAAGAACGAAATGCTCGGATTAAAAAGGGCGTAAGCCAGGGATGTGCCCTATCGCCCCTACTGTCCATTGTACACATCGAAGAAGCAAAGAAGAAAATAATGGAAAGTTTCTAGAGTGGGATTAAAATTCAAGGTGAAGAGATATCAATGACAACACTTGCTGATGAGTTTGCTAACCTCACTCACACTGAAGAATTAATACACGAATGTACAGAATTGAAAGTACAGTGTAATGACTACATAATATCGATTGAGAGTAAACAGAAAAAATGATGAAAGTGATGGGGAATAGCAGAAATAAACTTAGCGATAACATCAACATTGGGAAGCACGAAGTACACGAAGTTAAGCAATATCGCTGTCCTGGAATGAAAGTAAAATACCACGAAAAAAGAAGGACTCATAAAGCAAATTAGCAAAGACAAACGGCGCACTCCTGGCCAAGAGAAATCTGCCAGTGTCAAACATCGGCTTAACCTGAGGGAGAAATTTCTGAGAATGTACGTTTGCATCACGGGGTTCTATGGCAGTGAATCATGGAATAAGCGGACAGCGGGAGAGAATAGAATCGAAGCGTTTGCGATGCCGTGCTGCAGAAGGATGTTGGGCTGATAAGCAATCAGGAGGTTCTCTGCAGAATCGGCGAAGGAAGGAACACACAGAAAATGCTGACAAGAGGAAGGGATAAGATGATAGCGCATGTGTTAAGATATAAGGGAACAACTTCGGTGGTACTAGAGGGAGCTGTAGTTGGTAAGATCTGTGGAGGAAGAAAGAGGTGGAATGCGTCCAGCAAATCGTTGAGGACGTAGGGTGCAAGTACTGCTCTTGAGATGGAGAGGTTGGCGCAGGAGAGGCAATGGTGGTTTGCCTCATCGAGCCAATCGGTAGACAGATGAGTGCAAAATAAATAAATAAATTAGTCATATAAAACAGCCGTTCTAGGAGCTTCAATCCGGAACAGCGCTGCTGCTACGGTCGCAGGTTCGAATCCTGCCTCGGGTATGGATGTGTGTTATGTCCTTAGGTTAGTTAGGTTTAAGTAGTTCTTAGTCTAGGGGACTGATGACCTCAGATGTTAAGTCCCATAGTACTTAGAGCACTTTGAACCATTTTTTTTAAGCAGCGAAGGAATATTGTGGCGGTGGGATTTCAATGAGTACCACGTCTACAAACATAACTGCAAAGAAACGAAAATTTATTACGTAACTCTCTTCTCGAAGTGGTAGTTGAAGCAATATCGAAAGTCATTACAGTACAACGAAAAACCAGTCCAAAGTTTTTCATTTACTCGATGACCAGTTTCGGGCGGAGAACCATTTTCAGATCATCGTAAGATGTGAAAACCATGCGCTGTATCTGTTTGTTTCACATTTTTGACATGATTTTCACATATTCGAAAATACCATTTTTGACTATGTAACGATGGTTTGATAATGGGTCTGCACCCGAAACTAGTCTCCGAGTGAATAAAAATATAAAATTTGCAACTTTGGACTGGTTTTTCGTTGCACTGATTAACAGACGTTGCTGACACTCAGCTGTTATCCCATGCTGGAAGTTCGCAGAAGCCATTGTGTTTGGAGATAAGGAGCTAAAGCATATTTCGAAAGTAATGTGATCCGACGCGAACTTGCAATTTTCCCAGCGTATTAAATACACGAAGATGTTTCGAGACCTCAGACGGTCGATGTTTTCTGCCACGCCCAGTATTTTATCCAGCCACCTGCCATACGTCTACAGGTGAGGCATCGAAGACCCCACTCTCAAATCACCATGGAGCAGTGCGGTCTGGCAGTCAGTTTAGATCGTTTCTCTGAGAGAGGAGAGTGTGATGTGGCGTGTGGAGGGCGGCGGGCTGGAGCGCTCCCACGGTGCCGCGACGCCGCCGCCGCCGCAGACGTCACCGTCAGCGCGCCGGTGTGCGCGCGGGCCAGCTCAGCAGCTCAGCAGCGCGGCACTCCGGCTAGCCAGGCGCCCGAGCTGCCTCAGCGCGGAGTGTCGCGTTGCGCGCCGGGCGCGGCCGGGCAAGGTGATCCGCGGAATGCGGACTTCCCGGCCTTCCCAGTAGCCGCCTGCGTCGTCTGCAGCCGCAGCCTGGCCCAACAATGTTAACCACACATACATCTCCTCCCAAAACACGTCCATCTTTACCTTATGCGTATACGTCATTAAATTGTTAGTAACTTACACATGGAGATTAATTACATACAAAGAATATGTTGCACAGAAAAGTCAATAAAATGTAGACAGAAGGTAACCTGCTTTTCCCCGGCGTAGAGTAGCAACTGGACGTGGCATGAACTCAACAACTAGTTGGAAGAGCCCAGCAGAAATCTTGAACCGTACTGTCTCTAAAGCGGACCACAACTGGGAATGTGTTGCCGGTGTAGGATTTTGTGCAATAACTGTCCTTTGGATTATGTCCCACAATAATTCGATGGGTAGCACTCTGGACTCGCATTCGCGAGAACGACGGTTCAATCCCTGATTTAGGTTTTCCGTGATTTCCCTAAATCGCTTCAAGCAAATGCTGGGATGGTTCCTTTGAAAGGTCTAACAACCCTACCACAACAAAGGTCAGCATTTAATAACGATTGTGGTATTGCTCACGCTGCTAAATACTGCATTTTCGGGCAACAACAGTCATATTATGTGGCAAGTGTCATTAGAGCACAGTTAATAAAGTCATTTCATGTAATAATGAAAAAACTAGGAACTCATGTTTTTGTGTTTCCCACGCTGGTCTCGTCGTAAAATCTTGGCTCAATCGTTGAAAATCAAGGTGGTTATGATTCCAAGCTCGGATGCAAAGAGGCCTAGGTTTTATTCTGCTACATTCAAAAGTTTTGTACATTCGCTTCACAAACCATTCTTGAAGATTAGACTTTTGCTGTACAATGATGATGTAAAAAAATAATCAGCACTCCGAAATTAAGTTACACTTCCTTTTAATTGCTTTTATTGCAATATCACGTGACACACTAACATCACTTCACAATACAAAACATACTTGAAAACATCTTCCTCACAGTCACTGTTAAAGTTCACATTTTATAAGCGGACTACAATACGCGTCTTTCCTACATGACGTCCAAGACTTAACTTTCTCAAGGTCCGACTCTCTTGCAAGTTAACAACCAACTAACTATCGCTTACGCGCTCAAAAATCAGAGTTACAAGTACGTCAATGATCATAGTGACAAAAGAAAGAATACACATAAGAATAATATCATTGCAATATAAACATATCGATGTATCAAAAGTGAAATCAAATCTGAATGTTGTCTCAGAAATATGTTAAGTAGTTAACAGAAATACAGTAGAATATTACTGATATCGAGAGGTTCAGATGAGGTGCCGTAATGGTTACGTAATTCAAGTACCATTACAAAGGGCACGGACGACTTCCTTCCCCATCCTTCCCTAATCCGATGAGACCGATGACCTCGCTGTTTGGCCTCTTCCCCCAAAAACAAGCCAATCCAATTATTCGATGGCATTCATATCGCCCTTTCTGGGTGACCAAACCATTTGCTCGAACTGTTCACTATGTTTTCAGTTGCAACTTCCGGGCTGAGAGGCCGTGGTCGATGCATAAAATTTCCACCTAGCGTTTCGTCTCCATCTGTGGGAGACATCTTCTGAAGTCGTCCGGCAGTATACATCGACCACGGCCTCTCAGCCCGGAAGTTTCAACTGAAGATAGCACCGGCCGTGAAAGCCTTCATTGTATGTTCACTATGTTCTTCAAACCAATCGCGAACAATTGTTGCCCAGTGGCATGGCGCGTTGACATACATAAAAATCCCATCGTTGTTTCAGAACATGAAGCCCAGAATGACTGAAAATGGTCTCCAAGTAGCGGAACATAAGCAGGACCCAGTTCACTCCACGTAAACACAGCCCCCATGATTACAGAGCTTCCACCAGCTAGCACAGTGCCTTCTTGACTACTTGTTTCAATGGCTTCGTGGGGTTTGCGCCACACTCGAACACTACCATCAGCTCCCACCAACTGAAACTGGGATTACTCTGAACAGGTCACGGTTTTCCAGTACCCTAGCGTCCAACCGATATGGTCACGAGTCCAGGAGAGTCGCTGCAGGCTGATGTGCTCTTAGCAAAGACACGCGCGTCAGTCGTCTGCTGCCATAGCCCAACAACGCCCAATATCAGTCTCCTAAAGGATACGTTCATCGAACGCCTCAAATTGATTTCTGCCGTTAGTTGCAGCAGTGTTGCTTGTCTGTTACCACTGACTATAAAAACGCCGCTGCGCGGGTCCTTAACTGAAGTCCGTCAGCCACTACGTTGTCCGTCGTGAGAGGTAATGATAGAAATTCGATGTTCTCGGCACATCCTTGACGCCGTGAATCTCAGAATACTGAATTCCCTAATGATTTCCCAAATGGAGTGTCTCATGAGTGTAGCTCCAACATCTATTCCCCGTTCAAAGTCTATTAACTCCCGTCGTGCAACCATAATCACCTTTTCACATGAATCACCTGAGTACAAGCCAGTGCACAGCCCTTTTATACCCTGTCTAAGCGACTCTACCGCCAGATGTGCACCCCATGAGTTTTGTCACCTCAGTGCAATTCTGTTCATATTTTCTGCGGCGAGCCCAGTCTTCTGCCGTTCTTATTGCTGATCCGTTATCTGCAGCAAGGTCGTTGGTAGTACATGTATCTGTCTAGTTCCTGTGAACCAGCAGATGCTGTTTGGTCCTGCAAGACGCTAGACTGGCAAATTTCATCGTCACAGCTAGGTTCCATTCCCTGAGTCTGACTGCGTTATGACACCTCATTTCTAAACCACTTCAGCGTCTTCGCTGTCACTTACGGCATTTGTGAACCTGCGGTTGATTCCTCTTTGGCATTCGTTCGGTGTGCTTCAGTCAAAAAAATCTCGTCAAATTTCCACTTGGTGAATTGCGAGAGAGGACGGAGTTTCTGTAGTTGTCTACAAGAAACTCTTTCTTGATCTGGGTCTTCATCGTTGAGCTTCGTGTCAAAGAAACGGCTATCTGTGTTCAATTTAATCTTTCTACTTCTCCAATTCTGAAGCTGTAGATAGTTGGTGGTGCTATACCTGTAATTTGAAATTTGACGCAGTTTACTGTCAGGAACTGGTCGTAGACATCGTATTGTTTCCAGACTCGTTCAAAGCTGAATCAATCTTTTTGGTATGTATAGAACATTATCAGACTGGTCCAGAGTATTCTGCTGTGTAGAAACATACACTGATAGCCAAAACATTATGACCATCTGTTTAATAGCTTATCTGGCCATCTTTGGAACGAAATAAATCTCTGATTCTGCCTTTTAGGGATCCGACAGTTTGTCAGTAGGTTTGCAGAAGTAAATGACATTAGATGTCCACGCACAGGTTATGTAATTCGCATAAATAACGGGCTGCTGACATGCGTAAGCGTTGATGGCGCCCGATAGCAACCCAAATGGGTTTCATAGGATTTACATCAGGAGAATTTGGTCTCGAGACATCAACGTGAGTTCATTATAATGCTTCTCAAACTACTATTGCATGGTTCTGGCTCCAGGATATGGACAATTACGCTGTTGAAAGATGACATCGCCGTTGGAGAATACATCAAGCATGAAGGGATGCAAGTAGTTCGCAGCTTTCAGTGTGCGATTACTGCCACAGGCCCTATTCCAGCGCAGAAGAATGTCTCCCGTAGCGTAATACTGCTGTCACCATCCTGCGTCCCTGGCGCGCTGTCCGTTTCGAGGCGCCGTTCATCTCGATGACGGCATTTGTGGAGACGACCATCTAACTACTGCAGCAAAAATGTAATTCACTGGAAGAGCCGACTCGTTTCCATCGATCTATGGTCGAATCTCGGTGGTCCCTTTCCTATTGCAATCTTAATTGACGATATCGTTGGGTCAACATGTGAACCCGTAGGGCTAGTCTGCTGCGGACCTCCACGTTGAACAGTGTACGATGAACAGTTTGCTCTGAAACACTTGTGGATGCACCAGCATTGTGCTCTTTCGTGAAAGATGCCACAGACCACCATCTGCCCTACTTTTGAGAGCAGACAAGCCTCTGACTCTCGTTCTGTGAAGAGTCGTGGACGTCCAATCATTTAGCGTCTAGTGGTAGTTTCACTGTCCATTTACCTGTTTCCGCAGATTTCCACGACAGTGGCACGTGAACATTCGACCATTTTCGCGGTTTTTGAGATACTCGCTCACAGGCTCTTCTTAATAATAACCTGCCCTTTGTCAAAATCGCTTATCTCAGTGGATTTCCCCATTTTCAACCCGTATCTTCGCTAGGGTGAACCCCGTCCGTGTCTGTCCCACTTACATACTTTTGCTACCGCGTCATGTGCCCACAAGGCCAAAGGCGGTGTCCAGTGTCGTGGTCGGCAGTGAGCATATGGTTTTGGCTCATCAGTGTACTCGCACGGAGATGTTCGAAGCACTTTTGATTGAGCGCCCTGCGTGGTTCCTGTGAGTTTGCGAATGATGTTGTTCCATATAGATACGTTGAGCTTTATTTCTTCGAAGTGGGCTCTGACTGTTAAGGAAAAAGCAGTCTGTCTTCAGGCCACAAGTTGCTCACAGGGACCATCCGACCGCCGCGTCATCCTCAGATGAGGATGCGGATAGGAGGGGCGTGTGGTCAGCACACCGCTCTCCCGGTCGTGATGATGGTTTTCTTTGACCAGAGCAGCTACTATTCGGTCGAGTAGCTCCTCAATTGGCACCACGAGGCTGAGTGCACTCCGAAAAATCGCAACAGCGCATGGGGGCCCTGATGGTCACCCATCCACGTGCCGGCCACCCCCGACAGTGCTTAACTTCGGTGAGCTCACGGGAACCGGTGTATCCAATGCGGCAAGGCCGTTGCTTGTTAAGGAAAAAGACCTAAGTATTTGGGAGTATCGCTATGGAACAGTCGTTGTCATCTAAAGGGATGTTCATTTTCCTTTCAGTTTATTATTTATTAGATGAAATGGTTAAGCTTGTGCCTTTCCAGAACTTAAGGTTGGTTTTTGTGTCCCTCCGTAGCAACCAGAGAACACGAAAGAAAAGATTATAAAGATCTACTTGGGTACATTAATTCACCTTACTGTTTCGGAAGGCTTGCTTCCACTATCAGGTTTCAAAAAATGGTTCAAATGGCTCTGAGCACTATGGGACTCAACTGCTGAGGTCATTAGTCCCCTAGAACTTAGAACTAGTTAAACCTAACTAACCTAAGGACATCACAAACATCCATGCCCGAGGCAGGATTCGAACCTGCGACCGTAGCGGTCTTGCAGTTCCAGACTGCAGCGCCTTTAACCGCACGGCCACTTCGGCCGGCACTATCAGGTTTAAGAGGGATACTAACTACTTGATGTTAACAGTGATTTTATTCAACATAACACCACCATGAAACAAAAACAGACCAGACGTACAGATGTGCGAATAGTCAGTTCCCATAAGGCCAAATCAAGGCCGATGTTCGGTAAGGTGGCGGTTAGTGTTTTACGAAGATCGGTTAAAAAACTGAACTCATCTGACAAAATATTATTTAAAGACCAGTCTGAATGCTTTCCGGTGCTGTAGATGGTATAGAACTGCTCCCAGGCGGTCATGTGACCCTTCACCGTTGATGTACGTTATCGCAGTGAAATCAAGTGATGTGCCGATAGGTTGTACAGAATCAGCTATCGTATGACAACAGTAGCAATCTCGAGGTAATCCCACGCACCCTGACTCCAAATCTGTTCATCAGTCTGATGATTCGATCCGTGGTGCTATCATTCATGAACAGAATTCCAGGGGGTGTTTTCCAACAGGATGACGCTCGTTCACATACCGGTGTTGTAACCAAACACCCTCTACATAGTGTCGACACGTTGCCTTATCCTGCTCGAGCACCAAATCTATCTCCAAACGATAACGTATGGGATGTCATCGGATGACAACTCCAGTATCAAGCACAATTGTCCCTGTACTGACCGACCAAGTGTAATGGACATGGAACTCCATACTGCAAACTGAAATCCGGCACCTGTGTGACACATTGCATGCACGTGTAGATATTTGCATTCAACGTCCTGGCTGTTACAATTATTATTATTCTTTAACTGTTAACGTGGGGTTCGATAGATTCCCAGCACATTTAGATTATCTAAATTTGTATGAACAAAGTTGGCAACACTGTCTGTCGTCTAGCAGTCCTCTGCTACATCTGTTTACTTCCGCTGATCAGCTTTTCATTCTTGTGTTGCTCATTATTGTCAGAGTTTGACAGTTACACACTGACTGGGGAGTGCCTGGACCCCACGTTAACACTTCCGTTACCATATAGTGCCGAACAAGTAGGTGTAAATTCGCATACTCACACTTTCATGTCAGTTTGAAACTTTTGAATTTGTAACTTTCATTAATTGATTTCATTTTTTTAACAGGTGATGAAAGGAAGACGCTTCCATTGCTTCACTGAGGATGTTTCAGATGCCTCTTTAGATTGGTTGTCTTCTGATTCTGTGTCAGACTATTGTATCGAGTCTGAGCTAGTGGGCAATCCGGTGATTCAAATGTTTTCAGATGTTTTCGTAGGCAATGACAAGCGTACAAAATGGAGGAAGGTTCCTGCCAATCAGAGAGTCAAAGCTAGAAGGAGAAATATCATAAATCATCTTCTGGGTTAAGGGATCGGCAAGGACTTCTGAATCTCCCAATGATTGTTTCTCTGCACTAAGAGATAAGACACTTATTAGTGCTATTACAATCAGTACAACGTAAAAATTGATAAGAACAAGGAAACGAATAAGAATGACAGGGCTGCGTGTTTGACTGAATATTTGACGGTTGATATTGAAGTGAAAGTCATCATAGGACTTCTGATTTCAGCAGGATCCATTGGCTCAGGTCACAGAAAATTGCGCGACTTGTGGAATGTGCAGAGGACTGGAATTTAAATTTTTCCAACAACAATGACTTTGAACCGTTTCCAATTTCTTGTGAAGTACATGCGGTTCGATGACACAAACTCTCGACTACAGCGTAAACAAAAAGACAAACTGGCATCGGTTCGGTCTATACTTCAACATTTCATACACACCTGCAGAGCCAGTTATGTACCTTCTGAATATTTGACAGTAGGCGAGCAGCTTGTTCCATTCGCAGGTTCCATTTCGACAGTATTTTCCAAGTAAACTGTCCAAGTATGGCCTCAAAGTCTTCTCTCTAACAGATGTGAAAACTTGGTACACTATTTCCATGGAGATTTACGTTGGAAATCAACATAACGGCCCATACAAGCTGTCCATCTCTGCAGTTGATGTGCTTATGAGACTGATAGGACCACTGAATGGCGCAAGGAGGAAGACAATTGGACATACTGGTTTTATAGTATTCTTCTTGTCCAAAGATTGTTGGGAAAATATGTGACATATTACGTCGGTACGCTGAAGAAGAACAAGCGCGAAGTTCCTTCTCCATTTGTGGCTTAGAAGAGAGATGTCAAATCCACAAGGTTTCACAGCCAAAATGAGTTCACTTTACTATCCTATTACCCCAGAGAAGAATACAAATGTACTGTTAATTTTTTCTGTACCCCTTGAAGGTACGTCAATGGACCCTACCTCCAGTGAAAACAAGAAACCAAATATAATCACATTCTGCAAAGATACAAAGGGGGATGTTGATGTAGTGGATTCGTTGTGTACCACATCCTCAACCGTAAGGAAGTGCAACAGATGGCCTCTGACAATATTCTTTCACATAATTGATGTAGCTGCTGTTCTTAAAAGCAGTAATTCTGAAACAAAAATGGCAAGGAAGGATTTTCTTTGGGAAACTGGATTCGGCTTGATGGAAGACCACCTAAAGAAGAGGGCAATAATGGGTCGCTTACCCAGAGAAATTTTCCAGTGGCAGCAAAAATGAGTTGATCAATATCTGTTGTCAATGACAGATGAGCACAAGAAGGAGTGCCAAATGCGAAAAGGGATGCATCATCTCTCCTGGAAATAAGGGTGTAAGAACTCGATTTACTTGTCATTAGTGTGGAAAGCATATGTGCTGGAAATATTTGCTTACAGCCTGTGGTCATTGTCTTAATGGTAATTGGAATGAATCGTCAGGCAAAGACTGTTAAATCATTGAATGTTTAGTTTATGCAGTGTAAACATAACTGCAGATATTACAAATTTTCTAATGTAAAAAAATGCATTAGTTCTTCAAATGAGCGTTAACCAATTCAATTTCTTAATTTATGTGGTTTTCTCTGCGTTATTTTCTATTAAATAACTTAGTTATTAATATTGCACGTATGTAGCAACATTAACACATCATGGGGATCCACTGGACCGCACGGTATCACTTTTGTAAAATAATGCCATGTTAACAAAGGAAGGATAGTGTAGCAGCATATTCAATGGGTTATTTCACACATATATTAACCTGTGATCTTTCAATGTCAATCACTTAAATATGTTACCTAGTCAAATACATTTCTGAAATTTCATTACTCTACATTAATCATTTTTTCGTTTTACCATTTTCTTCCATCTGTGTATTTCGAGACCAATTTTAGACAAAATTAACATACCGTCGACATTTGCACTGTTGTGCAGGTATTTTCAGTGCAGTACAAAGACAAAGATAAATTGGAGCAAGGACTCAAAAGAAATTCAATTACTTTGTAGCAAGTCACCGGAAACCACAGCTCTCTTACACTAAAATCCTCTGAAAATATCCCTGAAGAACCTCCGAAATTGTGGGTGAAATTCAGGTTCACACTTACCTGCATTCATGTAATGTGATTCCTTCGCGCTAATGTGAGGGCAACTTTCAGCAAGGCTGCCATAAAATAGAAATGAAATGGTCACATCGCATTAATGGTCGGGAGATCCCACCTAGGGAATTTCGGCCGCCGAGTTGTAAGTCTTTTCAGTTGGCGTCACATTCGGCGACTTGCGTGTCGATGAGGATGCAGATATGATGAGGACAACACAACACGTGGTCCGCGAGCGGATAAAATTTCCGACCAAGCGGCAATCGAACGCGGCGTCGCTGTACGGCAGTTAGACGCTCGGACCACTCAGATAAGGTGGAGTACAACGCAGCCGTAAACCCTGACCAATAAATCCGAGAATGCAGCCATAAAATCGTCGTCTGTCAATGCCTTTTCCTCGATTCCACTCGATTCCCACAACCTTCTTCAGAAAAGAAAGGCCGCCAACACGTACTGTTTACGTCTTCCTTTTGCTATTGCGTTTGATGCGACCAGCTATTAGGACAGCAGACACTATGCTCTGCAATTAAATAAAGCACAGCCACATATATTTCTTCTGCTACAGCAGTACTGACAAGAACTGCGACCGGAATGAGGAATGATTTGGTCGGCAAGGGTAGAAGAGATGGTAGCGTAAAGTTCCTGATCACCAGGCCCGGTATCAATGTCCTGGATTGAACTCAAAATCTCTCCGAAGTGTCTGATGGAGAGAAGGCATGCGACACTGTTCATGATGATGATGATGATGATGATGATGATAATGATGTTTGGTTTGTAGGGCGCTCAACTGCGCGTTCATCAGCGCAATTTTTTCACGGTCCAGTTTTTTTCCACAGTCCAATCTATCCACTGTCACGAATGATGATGAAATGATGAGGACAATACAAGCACCCAGCCGCCGGTCAGAGAAAGTCTCAAACCCGGACGGGAATCTAACCCGGTACCCCATGATCCAGAGGTAGCAACGCTAGCCACTAGACCATGAGCTGCGAACGGCACTGTTGATGGTGATCCGTTCGTCAGATGTGGACGTTAAGCTCGGAAGGGCTACCGGCACCGGGTTTCAGCCCCAACTTTCTCTTGCCATCATAAAACACACTGTGAACACCTGCCCATTAGTGTCATCCATAGTAAGCAGGTACGCTTAACATACAGGTCTGGTACTTCGTGAAGCAAGTGTATCACTGAGCGCGAAGGAAAGAAAAATCTTGCCAATGGTAAGGCTGAACTTACCCCTCGACATACCACACGACTTTGCTTATAGTTATTCCTATGTATACTTACTTGCCCTATAAGTAAAGGTGTTGCATACTCTTGTAGTGGTAAGTGATGAGCATAGGTCCTTTTTAGTTCTCAAATATTCACCTAACTTGCTTGTCGGTGCAACTCATAGAATTTTGGCAATAGTCTGGTGATGGCACTGTGATGATTCTACATTCCCACACGTCTCTGGCGTTTTCTAAGCTCATCCTTTAGTCTGACTGCGTACAGAGTGTCGATAGTCATGTAGCAACAGGTGGCTGTGTACATCAGTGAAAATACGAGTTGCCGGCCGAGGTGGCCGTGCGGTTAAAGGCGCTGCAGTCTGGAACCGCAAGACCGCTACGGTCGCAGGTTCGAATCCTGCCTCGGGCATGGATGTTTGTGATGTCTTTAGGTTAGTTAGGTTTATCTAGTTCTAAGTTCTAGGGGACTAATGATCTCAGCAGTTGAGTCCCATAGTGCTCAGAGCCATTTTTTTTTTAAATACGAGTTGTGTGAGAAAAGAAATGAGGCTGACAACAGTGTGAGCGATCTGGTCTCGCTGTGTTGTTCCACTTGGGTAGGTCGGTGTGTTCATCCCTTGCTGATGCTCAGTTTGAGTTTAAGCTCCGTACAACATTCACGCGATCTTTGAGAGTGGCATCAGTGAAGTTGTGTTTTTGTTGTGTGCTACGAAAACGGAACAGCGGAATTTAGAGCAACATATACCATCAACTCTTGTGTTACATCTCGGGAATCCGCGAGTTTGACCTTTGAAAAGTTGAATTAAGACTATGGGGAACATTTGTTATCAAGAGCATAGCTTTTTCGCTAGCTCAAATCATTTTTGGAAGACCGAGACCATGTTGAAGATGAACCTCGTTCTGGGAGATTTTCAGTTTCAAATACGGACGAAAACACCGAAATATATCAAATTTTGATCCACGCTTTGTACATGCGAAAGGCTTGTGCCAAAATGGTGCCAAAGAACCTCAAAACTGAACAAAAGATAATGGAAGAAAGGTAGGCGTTCGTCTTTTTGAGAGGCTTGCCAATGGCCACGAATGGTTGACTTGTGTGATCGCAAATAATGAACCCTGGATCCTGAGCAGAGCGACAAAGTGCGGACTGGCACACTGAGACATCTCCTCGACCGGAAACAGCTTGAATGCTTTTTTGAAGGTAGGGGTACCGTACATAACGAATTTGTTCCTCCAGGACAAACTGTCAACCAAGTGTTATACAAAGATGTCTTTCCTGAGCCTTCAGGAAAAGGGTAAATCGACTGAGACCAGACATTGCAGACAAGTGGACGCTGCATCATGACAACGCCACATATCTCACGGCCACTTCCATCAAGGAATTTTTGACCTCAAAAGGAACTGCTGTTGTTCCACAGCTACCCTATTCACTTGATATGAGTCCTAACTTCTTTATTTTCCAGAAACTGAAATATATCTTAAAAGGACGTCATTTTGGCACTCTGGAGAACATTCAAGGAATGTGACCGATCTGTTAAATGTGCTACCGTCGAAGTCATTCAGCGCTGGGAACGACGACTCCACCGGTGTATAGCGGCCGAAGGCAACTACTTCGAAGGGAACAATATTTCTGTTTGAAGAAAATAGAAACTTTGATGGATAAAAAAATCTGTCTCATTACTTTTCTCATACTCCTCGTACTCTTTTCTCTTTCTCATACTCCTCTTCTTCTTTTTTTAAAAATTATCATTGTTGTCATGTTGCGCGCTCACTGGAGGTGATGTTTTATTGAGCCCCAAATAGTTGGCAGCACAAATCTGTTGAAGTGCGTGTGTTGCGATGTAACTAGGATGAAATTGCAACCATCTCGAGATTATATTCGTTGTAAATCATTCGCCACATGCTTACAGTATACCTGCAGTTACAGTGTTCAGTGTGGAGAAATTCGTTGTGTGTTGTGAAATGCGAGATTGCTCTGAATCTGAATGTTGCTTCAATTTATTTTTGGAGCAGGAAAATTTCCAATAACTAATGATGCATTTTGTTTTCCGTCATTAATCTTTGTCAGTTACATCCTCCACTGTCAGTATCATAACATGCTGCTGAAGAAATGGTATGATTGACCAAATGGAGCAACAGATTTTGGAAAGGAGTAATGTGGGACTATCACTAATATCTCCGTGCTGATGTCCCATCACGAACTGAGTGTTACGTGCGAACAGTTCGGCTTTGTGAGCTTGTGTGAACTTGAAGAACAACTACATATGTCTCTGGTCTCTGAAGGTCTCCCCGGCATTAGGACACGAAACGTTAGGCACAGAAGTGTGTCTTAAACGCGGTGAAATGTCCATTAAACTAAAAGAACCAAGGATGTAAATATCTGCCGTGAAAGCCTGCATTATGTGACCAAATGCTGTGACGATTACAAATTGCGGTGTAAGTACGTGTGCTGTCAGTTTCGTGTGCTAACATGGAGCAGCCGCTTGTGCAGTTTTTCAGCTCGTGTGGAACATAAGTAGACCGTAGGAAGTGGCAGCTCTGTAGCTGGAACTCAGCTGCTGGTCCCCGACATTCACCCTACGTGGAGCTCGGCTGGAGTTGCGGCCTTGGATCTCAGGCAGCGGGTAGCCAGCTAAGCGTCTGGAAGAAGTGCTGTGTCAGGGGTTGCGCTCACACGTGTGGAGGACGGCATCACCCAATACTCCCTGGTAAAGCGGTTAACATTTGCACGAGAGACAGTAGCAATGCTGAGATTAATTTACGAATAATAACATACATTAGGACTTTGTTTTTATGAAACAGATCTGATGATGCTCATTAAAGACCGAAAACGGTAATCTGTTAACAAAAAGTTTGTGACCATAGACGTACATTAAAGGAAACTTGTTGCGGCCTATTTTATCTCTATGAGTGACGGACTATCAGATAACGCAAAACTGACAGGCTGGCGAGCCTTAATACTTCCGGTCATGCTGTAAATTTCAGAAGAGTCATCAATAACCTCCGACACTCATCTCAAACAGACACGCGGGTTAGCCCCGCGGTCTTAGGCGTCTTGTCGCGGTCCGCGTGGCTCCCCCCGAGATTCGAGTCCTCCCTCGGGCATGGATGTGTGTGTTTTCCTTAGAGTAAGTTAGCTTCAGTTACATTAAATAGTGCGTAAGCTTAGGGACCGATGACCTTAGCAGTTTGCTCCCATAACACCTTGCAAATTTCCAAATTTTTTCATCTGGAACGATAGCAAACCCTTCAAAACGATTTCGGATTACAGCAAATGCATCACGCTATACTTTCAACACTCACATTGGATGACACTTACGGCATCTACCGATCTACCAAATCATTCAGAGAAATCAGTTAAATCTTAAATGAAAACAAACTTTACGCCTCATATCTCACAGCATAAAAATCGATATGAAAGACGTAGGGAACTCAGTACCGGAGTCAGAGTTTAACAGAAATTGGAAGACTTGCATCGAATAAGGCGGAAGGCTTATATAAAATTCTTTCGTAATTTCTAAAATCATTAGGAGAAATACCAGTCAAACAACTCTTCTTAGAATCTGGAGACATACCATCACAGTTCGGAATAACATTTGCTGAACAATCCCGAAGATAGAAAGCGTTGGTAAGTGACAGAACTACCAGCCACAATACACAGAATCGTGGAAAATATCTATCAGACGACGCTCAGTTTGGCTTTAGGAAAAGTAAAGGCACGAGAGTGGCTGTTCTGCTGTCGCATTTCGCAATGTAAGCGGTACTTGGAAAGATCAAGATCCCTTCATAGGATTTGTCGACCTAGAAAAAACTTTCGACAATGTTAAATATTTCAAGAAGTACGAAATCGTCGGGGAAATAAGTATAAGCTGTAAGGAAAGACGGGTAATATACAGAATGAAACAAGAATCAAGAAGGAAACATGATAAGGGGGCCCAAGAACGAAGTGGTAGGATTGCAAACAATATAATACCCGTGGTCTAGGGGTAGCGTCTTTGATTCATAATCAAAACGTTTTCGGTCCCGGGTTCGATCCCCGCCACTACCTAAATTTTGATAAATAATCAGCATTGGCGGCCGAAAACTTCCGGCATAAGAAGTCAGCCTCATTCTGCCAACGGCCTTGTCAAAGAGGGCGGAGGAGCAGATAGAGGTTCAGGGCACTCTCTTGTTCTAGGGGTGGGAAATTGCCCCTAAAGGCGGAAGAATCAGCAATGATCAACGACATGAGGATGCAGAAGGCAATGGAAACCACTGCATTAAAGACACGTAACGTGTATCCACAGGACATGTTGCCTGTAATTGAAGAAGTATCATGATGATCTCTCCATTGGCAAAAGATTCCGGAATAGTCCCCCATTCGGATCTCCGGGAGGGGACTGCCAAGGGGGAGGTTACCATGAGAAAAAGATTGAATAATCAACGAAAGGATAACGTTCTACGAGTCGAGGCGTGGAATGTCAGAAACTTGAACGTGGTAGGGGAACTAGAAAATCTGAAAAGAGAAATGCAAAGGCTCAATCTAGATATAGTAGAGGTCAGTGAAGTGAAGTGGAAGGAAGACAAGGATTTCTGGTCAGATGAGCATCGGGTAATATCAACAGCAGCAGAAAATGGTATAACAGGTGTAGGATTCGTTATGAATAGGAAGGTAGGGCAGAGGGTGTGTTACTGTGAACAGTTCAGTGACCGGGTTGTTCTAATCAGAATTGACAGCAGACCAACACCGACAACGATAGTTCAGGTATACATGCCGATGTCGCAAGCTGAAGATGAACAGATAAAGAAAGTGTATGAGGATATTGAAAGGGTAATGCAGTATGTAAAGGGGGACGAAAATCTAATAGTCATGGGCGACTGGAATGCGGTTGTAGGGGAAGGAGTAGAAGAAAAGGTTACAGGAGAATATGAGCTTGGGACAAGGAATGAAAGAGGAGAAAGACTAATTGAGTTCTGTAACAAGTTTCAGCTAGTAATAGCGAATACCCTGTTCAAGAATCACAAGAGGAGGAGGTATACTCGGAAAAGGCCGGGAGATACGGGAAGATTTCAATTAGATTACATCATGGTCAGACAGAGATTCCGAAATCAGATACTGGATTGTAAGGCGTACCCAGGAGCAGATATAGACTCAGATCACAATATAGTAGTGATGAAGAGTAGGCTGAATTTCAAGACATTAGTCAGGAAGAATCCATACGCAAAGAAGTGGGATACGGAAGTACTAAGGAATGACGAGATACGTTTGAAGTTCTCTAACGCTATAGATACAGCAATAAGGAATAGCGCAGTAGGCAATACAGTTGAAGAGGAATGGACATCTCTAAAAAGGGCCATCACAGAAGTTGGGAAGGAAAACATAGGCACAAAGAAGGTAGCTGCGAAGAAACCATGGGTAACAGAAGAAATACTTCAGTTAATTGATGAAAGGAGGAAGTACAAACATGTTCCGGGAAAATCAGGAATACAGAAATACAAGTCGCTGAGGAATGAAATAAATAGGAAGTGCAGGGAAGCTAAGACGAAATGGCTGCAGGAAAAATGTGAAGACATCGGAAAAGATATGATTGTCGGAAGGACAGACTCAGCATACAGGAAAGTCAAAACAACCTTTGGTGACATTAAAAGCAACGGTGGTAACATTAAGAGTGCAACGGGAATTCCACTGTTAAATGCAGAGGAGAGAGCAGATAGGTGGAAAGAATACATTGAAAGCCTCTATGAAGGTGAAGATTTGTCTGATGTGATAGAAGAAGAAACAGGAGTCGATTTAGAAGAGATAGAGGATCCAGTATTAGAATCGGAATTTAAAAGAATTTTGGAGGACTTACGGTCAAATAAGGCAGAAGGGATAGATAACATTCCATCAGAATTTCTAAAATCATTGGGGGAAGTGGCAACAAAGTGACTGTTCACGTTGGTGTGTAGAATATATGAGTCTGGCGACATACCACCTGACTTTCGGAAAAGCATCGTCCACACAATTCCGAAGAGCTGACAAGTGCGAGAATTATCGCACAATCAGCTTAACAGCTCATGCATCGAAGCTGCTAACAAGAATAATATACAGAAGAATGGAAAAGAAAATTGAGAATGCGCTAGGTGAAGATCAGTTTGGCTTTAGGAAAAATAAAGGGACGAGAGAGGCAATTCTTACGTTACGGCTAATAATGGAAGCAAGGCTAAAGAAAAATCAAGACACTTTCATAGGATTTGTCGACCTGGAAAAAGCGTTCGACAATATAAATTGGTGCAAGCTGTTCGAGATTCTGAAAAAAGTAGGGGTAAGCCATAGGGAGAGACGGGTCATATACAATATGTACAACAACCAAGAGGCAATAATAAGAGTGGACGATCAAGAACGAAGTGCTCGTATTAAGAAGGGTGTAAGACAAGGCTGTAGCCTTTCGCCCCTACTCTTCAATCTGTACATCGAGGAAGCAATGATGGAAATAAAAGAAAGGTTCAGGAGTGGAATTAAATTACAAGGTGAAAGGATATCAATGATACGATTCGCTGATGACATTGCTATCCTGAGTGAAAATGAAGAAGAATTAAATGATCTGCTGAACGGAATGAACAGTCTAATGAGTACACAGTATGGTTTGAGGGTAAATCGGGGAAATACGAAGGTAATGAGAAGTAGTAGAAATGAGAACAGCGAGAAACTTAACATCAAGATTGATGGTCATGAAGTCAATGAAGTTAAGGAATTCTGCTACCTAGGCAGTAAAATAACCAATTACGGACGGAGCAAGGAGGACATCAAAAGCAGACTCGCTATGGCAAAGAAGGCATTTCTGGCCAAGAGAAGTCTACTAATATCAAATACCGGCCTTAATTTGAAGAAGAAATTTCTGAGGATGTACGTCTGGAGTACAGCATTGTATGGTAGTGAAACATGGGCTGTGGGAAAACCGGAACAGAAGAGAATCGAAGCATTTGAGATGTGGTGCTATAGACGAATGTTGAAAATTAGGTGGACTGATAAGGTAAGGAATGAGGAGGTTCTATGCAGAATAGGAGAGGAAAGGAATATGTGGAAAACACTGATAAGGAGAAGGGACAGGATGATAGGACATCTGCTAAGGCATGAGGGAATGAATTCCATGGTACTAGAGGGAGCTGTAGAGGGCAAAAACTGTAGAGGAAGACAGAGATTGGAATACGTCAAGCAAATAATTGAGGACGTAGGTTGCAAGTGCTACTCTGAGATGAAGAGGTTAGCACAGGAAAGGAATTCGTGGCGGGCCGCATCAAACCAGTCAGTAGACTGATGACAAAAAAAAAGCAAAGATACCCCTCAAGAGCAATGGATCTTGCCTAGGGGAACTGAGTAGAATGCCTCAGCGGCACACACGGCCGTACCGTAGGTGCAACCACAACGAAAAGATGTCTATGGAGAGGCCAGGCTAACCACTGGTTCCTGAAGCAAGGCAGCAGCCTTTTCAGTAGTGGCAAGGGCAACTGTCTGATTGTTTGCTGATCTGGTCTTGTAACATTAGCCAACATGGCAATGATGTGCTGGTACTGCGAACGGCTGAAAGCCAGGAGAAACTACGTACATTATTTTGCCCTAACGCTTCCAGCTCCAAAGTATGGCTTAATGACGATGACATCCTCTTAGATAAAATATTCCAAAGTAAAATAGTTCCATATTCGGATCGCCGGTCGGGGACAACACAGGTGGATGACGTCATCAGGAAAAACAAAACTGGCGTTCTATGGGTCTGTGCATGGAATGTTCGATAGGTTATATCATTTAAAAAGGGGGTTGAATGGGTTGAAGTTAGATGTAGTGGGAATTGCTGAAGTGCAGTGGCAGAAACAATAGGGCTTCTGGTCAGGTGGTAAGTACATGGGTATAAATACAAAATCAAATGGGAATAATGAAGATGTAGGTTTAACGATGAATAAGAAAATAGTAATGTGGGTAAATTGCTATGAAGGGCATAGTGAACACAATGTCGTGCACAATATAGGGAAAATTACCCATTTTCCCTAATGTAGTACCAGTTTACATGAAAGGAAAAGACTTAAAGGAGCTGTTAAATAGATTGGAATTGTAAGATCGACATCAAGAAATAAGTGTAATGGTATGTAATCTAATTAAATAACGTGTTGCTGAGGGAATTAGATAAGGA
The DNA here is from genome assembly GCF_023864345.2 of Schistocerca serialis cubense. NCBI lineage: Eukaryota > Metazoa > Arthropoda > Insecta > Orthoptera > Acrididae > Schistocerca > Schistocerca serialis. Next base: position 118,824,142 of record NC_064643.1, on the reverse strand, counting down.
AACGACGTTTTAAAACTAGTAGGAGTTTCGCTAGTTGAGGAGGAAAACAATTGTAAATGTTGATAGTCGAAGCAGTTAGGATATGAAGTGCAGACTGTGAATAGCAAGAAGTTTCTGAACAAGAGAAATTTGATATAATCTAACATAAATGTAGGTGTTAAATTTAATATTACAGTAAGGAGGAGTAACACCAATGAGATTAGCGATAAACTTGACATTAAAATTGGTGACGATAGAGTAGACAAAGTGAAGGAATTCTGTTAACTTGGAAGCAAAAGCCGTGCGGTTAAAGGCGCTTCAGTCTGGAACCGCGTGACCGCTTCGGACGCAGGTTCGAATCCTGCCTCGGGCGTGGATGTGTGTGATGTCCTTAGGTTAGTTAGGTTTAATTAGTTCTAAGTTCTAGGCGACTGATGACCTCAGAAGTTAAGTCGCATAGTGCTCAGAGCCATTTTTTTGAAGCAAAAGAACACAGACAGACGGAGCAAGGAAGAAATGAAAAGCAGACTAGTGTACACAAAGATGGCATTCCTAGACTAGGGAAGTCTACCAATATCAAACACCTACCTTAATTTAACGAAGACATTTGGGTAGATCACATAACTAATGAGGACGTATCGAATAGGATTGGGGAGAAGAGAAATTTGTGGCACAACTTGACTAGAAGAAGGGATCGGTTGGTAGGACATGTTCTGAGGCATCAAGGGATCACCAATTTAGTATTGGAGGGCAGCGTGGAGGGTAAAAATCGTAGAGGGATTCCAAGAGATGAATACACTAAACAGATTAAGAAGGATGTAGGTTGCAGTAGTTACTGGGAGATGAAGAAGTCTGCACAGGATAGAGTAGCATGGAGAGCTGCATCAAACCAGTCTGAGGACTGAAGACCACAACAACAACAACAACAACAGGGGTTGTAGCGCGGGTTTGCGTGGAAGTGAATCAGGGGCTGTGGGTAAACCGGAAAGGAAGAGGATTGGAGCATTTGAGATATGGTGCTACAGACGGACGTCGAAAATTATGTACACTGGTAAGATAAGGAACTGAAGAGGTTCTCCCGAAAATAGGCGAGGATGGCAACGTGTGAAATACATTAACAAGAAGAAGGGATAGGATGACATGGAGGTATAAGTTTCATGGTACTTATGGCAGCTGTAGGAGGTAAACACTGTAGGGTAAGACGGAGATTAGAGAATATTCAGCAAATAATTGAGTACCTAGGTTGCAAGTACGAGTCTGAGATGGAGATGACGGCACAGAAGAAGACCTGGTGCGTCGCATCAAATCAGTCAGGAGATTGATGATCCAAAAATTAAGAGAGACCAAAGATGACCCTCACACGACGCTTTAGGGACTAACATTCATTTACAGGCTACAAGAACAATAACGCTCTTCACACATTATGATTCCTCATTTTTCTATTCATCTTTAGCACATTCGGAAGTCAGACGGGCTCAATTCTCTGCGGAGTATCTACTGCAATATGACGATATTGATGTTAAAATCTTCTTAGTCGTCAGGCCGCGTCATGTTCTCCTTCCAACTTCTTCACTGCTCGACCCTTCAACCCCCTGTTGAGACCTTCTTAGGGATTACTCTTGTGTCACTGGATGGCATGAAAGTAAGTCATTTAGGAGGTAAGGCAAAATCAGCTGTAGTGGAGCTGCAAGAAGAATCTGGCCAGGTTATGGATTATGTGCGCTTGCCAGACTGGGAAAGAAAGAAAGTCCGTGAAGCGGTCAAAATACAGAATGAGTGCAGCTTCAAAAGGGATGACGGCTCCAAACTTTGTCTTGGTGCTACCCGTTATCACTAAAGTTAGCCGCTAGCCACAGCAAGTGAGTAACATAAACACCTGCCAGGAAACCATCGAGGCAGTGCAACGACAATTAGATTTTCCTTCTCTCTGTCAGTAGCTCCTTTCAGCGTTTACCGAATGACGACACTTCACCAACAGCAGCCTGAAGGTTGTTACCTTCATTTCTCAGAATAAGTGCGGGGAAAGGGCTTCTTAGAAGTTAATGGGACACTATTTTTCGACAGTGTTCAGCCAGCCAGGAAAACCAGTGGAACTCTGAACAAGATCCCTCTAGAGAAATCGAAACATCGATCAGTGAAGACGACTGAACAGGAATAAGACTATGTTTAAAGGCTCAGAAGATTATTGTCAGTGACAACACCCATGAAAATCTGCCGACAGAAGCATATGGTTCAAACTGAAATACGCATGCTCTCGTTTTATATGAGTAACGTAGATGGAAGCACCGTATAGCACACAGAACTCTAGAGGTAGCGGCGAGAGCGAGGACTGTTTTTTATACTTAAAACAGCGACGTTTTCGTTATAATAACAGCTTGGAGTCATTTCATGTTATTCCATTTGCCTTGTGTCACACAGACTAAAACTGATAGGCAGTTGAGTGAGACATGTACTGACGGCTCCACGGATGTGTCTAATGTGCATTGTGGGTGCAAAAGTCCACATAAGGCAGAATGTTGTGTGACAACAATCTAAGACAATCTCTACCTCGTAATAGCTGGTCTGATGTTATGATCGAGCAAGTGGAGGAAGTTGTTTTGGAGGATCTCCTAATGAGTGTGGAACACATCACTGTCAAAGTTGGCATTTCTCTGGAATCTGTGCATGGAGACCTAAAAATGCGAAAAATTTCCTCGAGGTAGGTACCATAGGTGCTCACGGACGATTACAAGGCTGCGCTCGTAGTGTGTTGCCAGGCCATGTTGACGCATGATGATAACATGAATGGGACTTTCTTTTCATCGATTGTGACAATGTATGAGACATCGATGCTATATTTCAATTCTGAAACGAAGCGCCAGTCAGAACAATGAAAGCACACAAGCTCACCCCCACCAAACAACTTTCTGGTATGCGCCAGTTCTGAAACTATGATGGTGCACGTTCTGGGACAGCAATGGTGTAATCATTACTCATTGCATTCCAGAGGGCACTATTGTGACAAGTTCATCTTACCAAGATTTTTTGAAGAACAAGCTCCTTCCAGCGCTGAGTGAAAAACGAATGGGAAAGGCTCCACGTGTGTTCTTTCGCCAAGACAACTCACCAGCGCATAGGGAGAACGTGAACCTGCAGTTTATTCATGAAAGGAACTTCGAAGTGATTTCACGTGATCCCTGCTGACGTGACCTGGTTTGCAGCGACTTTTGGCTGTTTCCAAAGGCGAGAGACACTCTCTGTGGTTGCACATTGACTAGCAGTGACGCTATTGCATCAGCGACGTTCCAGTGGTCAAACGAGATTCCTGAAGAAGCTCACAGCGGCCGTGGAATCATTGCGTCGACGTTGTGAGAAATGTTTGCGGCTGCACGTATTGTACGTCGAGGAGCGACAAACGTTTCAGAATTTCCACGTGATTAGTTTGTGACAAAAAAGACGGAGAAGTTATACAGGGTGGTTATAACTAATCTTTTGCTTCTTCAGCCAGTGTAGACGGAAGACTATTAACCGTATGGGTACGCAACTTTACATTATCGATGTTCAGACATTGCGGTGCAGGATTCACGTTGTAAGTAGTTTTAGTCTCATGACTTGCCGTTAGGCGCCGGTAGTGGTATGGTGACGTAGGGATGAAACACAAGCAACAGTGTGCATTACAGATGCAGACAGGCAGCATGGGTGTGAACAAACTGAGCAGTGCTTTACTTGTGAAGCTGTTTTGTAAAAACAACAGCTATAGCGCTGCTTCTCTTCACGAGTATCGACGCATTAAACGAATACGGAGAGGTTCTCTTACCGCACCGGGATTGAAAAACATAATTCGGGAGTTCGAATTAACTGGCGGTTTGCGAATTGCTCCTGGGAAAGACTCACAACCTGCTGCGCCACAAATTCTTGAAGACGTTTCTGTTGTCATGGCTGAGAATGCTGAGACTGCTGTACTTTCAATGGGCCAGCATTCGTAAAGTGCTGCGAAGTGTAAGCTGGTACTATATGTTAAGTAAGAGCGTAGTAGACATTACACACAGATAGTAAAAGATTTCGTCTTAGTTTTTTCACATTCCAGCCTTTTTCCCTTCATGTAGAGCCGATAAAGCATCAATTTACTTTGCATTCTTGACTGTGATACGTAAGAAATGACATGAGTGCAGCCTACGCGTAGTGTTTGTCAAAGGTGTTTGATGCCGACTGGCGGCTCCCCCGTCAGAGGTTCTCCTTAGTGTAAATTAGCTTAAGTCACATTAAGCTTCGTGTAAGCCTAGGGACCGATGATCTCAGCAATTTAGTCCCATACTAACGTACCACAAAATGTTGACTGCCATAAAGTTGATTCATCGACAAAAATGAAAATTGGGTACTGCAGGAGGACAATGAACCGAAGCACCGCAGCAGGCTTTGCAGCGAATGGAGAAAGGTTTACAGGTTCTGGATTGGCCCTCAAACTCACCTGACGCTAATCCTATTGAAAATGTATAGTCTTACATCAACGAGAAGTTGCAAGGGAAAAAGATCTTCGCTTTGAAACAGATGTGAACGCCTATTCAACGTACTCTGAGGTCTGTACGCTGAAAACTTGATTCCGAGCATGGTTTGGAGGTGCCAAGCAATTATCACACTGCAGGTGACTGGACGTATCATTAATTGTAACTGCATTTTTCTTTTGTTCATAGACGATGTATGTAAATGTTTCAGTTTGTTGTCAGATACATTATTCTATTGATTAACCCGACCACCATCTTACTTAACAGACGTATCTCTAGTGCCGTTTCAGGTTGTCGTGGATGCAGATGGTTGTCACCTTGAGCGACATTTGTAACCTGGAACAAAATATGGTATGCAATTATGAACTATTATCGTTTGATGTAGAAATTAAAATGTGTTTCTGACAGTAGTTTAATCGTTATTTCTCTTCTTCCTCATGTTTTTACAAATGTTTCCACAAAGTTTCATTGTCCTATACTCACTCATTTTTCATGGGGGTGGTGTAAGTCCGAAAGCTGAAGCTGACTGCACATCGTGGTACGTGAACAAGTGACAGTGATAATATACACGCTGGATAAGTTTTTCTGTGGACAGTCACATGCAGGCATAGTTACTCCGTGTGGTACCTGCTCCAGCGTCGCTACGCTACTGGCCATTAAAATTGCAACACCACGAAGATGACGTGCTACAGACGTGAAATTTAACCGACAGGAAAAAAATCCTGTGATATGCAAGTGATTAGCTTTTCAGAGCATTCGCACAAGGTTGGCGCCGGTGGCGACTCCTACAACGTGCTGACATGAGGAAAGTCTCCAACTGATTTCTCATACACAAACAGCACTTGACCGGCGTTGCCTGGTGAAACGGTATAGTGATGCCTCGTGTAAGGAGGAGAAATGCGTACCATCACGTTACCGACTTTGATAAAGGTCGGATTGTAGCCTATCGCGATTGCGGTTTATCGTATCGCGACATTGCTGCTCGCGTTGATCGAGATCCAATAACTGTTAGCAGAAATGGAATCGGTGGGTTCAGGAGGGTAATACGGAACGCCGTGCTCGATCCCAACGGCCTCGAATCACTAGCAGTCGAGATGACAGGCTTCTTATCCGCATGGCTGTAACGGATCGTACAGCCACGCCTCGATCCCTGAGTCAACAGATGGGGACGTTTGCAAGACAACAACCATCTGCACGAACAGTTCGATGACGTTTGCAGCAGCATGGACTCTCAGATCTGAGACCACTTCTGCGGTTACCCTTGACGCTGCGATGGTGTACTCAATGACGAACCTGGGTGCACGAATGGCAAAACGTCATTTTTACGGATGAATCCAAGTTCTGTTTAGAGCATCACGATGGTCGCATCCGTGTTTGGCAACATCGCGGTGAATGCACATTGGAAGCCTATATTCGTCATCGCCATAGGGGAGTATCACCCGGCGAGATGGAATGGGGTGCCATTGGTTACACGTCTCGGTCACCTCTTGTTCACATTGACGTCACTTTTAACAGTGGACGTTACATTTCAGCTCTACCCTTCAGCCGGCCGCGGTGGCCGTGCGGTTCTAGGCTCTGCAGTCCGGAACCGCGGGACTGCTACGGTCGCAGGTTCGAATCCTGCCTCAGGCATGGATGTGTGTGATGTCCTTAGGTTAGTTAAGTTTAAGTAGTGCTAAGTTCTAGGGGACTGATGACCTAAGATGTTAAGTCCCATAGTGCTCAGAGCCATTTGAACCATTTTTTTCTACCCTTCATTTGATCGCTGCGAAACCGTACATTTCAGGTGGATAATGCACGACCGCATGTTGCAGATCCTTTACGGGCCTTCTGGATACAGAAAATATTCGAACGCTGCCCTGGCCAGGACATTCTCCAGATCTCTCACCAATTGAAAACGTCTGGTCAATTGTGGCCGAGCAACTGGATCGTCACAATACGCCAGTCACTTCTCTTGATGAACTGTGGTATCGTGTTGCAGCTGCATGGGCAGCTTTACCTGTACACGACATCCAAGCTCTGTTTGACTCAATGCCCAGGCGCATCAAGTCCGTTATTACGGCCAGAGATGGTTGTTCTGGGTACTGATTTCTCAGGATTTATGCACCCAAATTTCGTTAAAATGTAATCACATGAGAGTTCTAGTATAATACACTCCTGGAAATGGAAAAAAGAACACATTGACACCGGTGTGTCAGACCCACCATACTTGCTCCGAACACTGCGAGAGGGCTGTACAAGCAATGATCACACGCACGGCACAGCGGACACACCAAGAACCGCGGTGTTGGCCGTCGAATGGCGCTAGCTGCGCAGCATTTGTGCACCGCCGCCGTCAGTGTCAGCCAGTTTGCCGTGGCATACGGAACTCCATCGCAGTCTTTAACACTGGTAGCATGCCGCGACGGCGTGGACGTGAACCGTATGTGCAGTTGACGGACTTTGAGCGAGGGCGTATAGTGGGCATGCGGGAGGCCGGGTGGACGTACCGTCGAATTGCTCAACACGTGGGGCGTGAGGTCTCCACAGTACATCGATGTTGTCGCCAGTGGTCGGCAGAAGGTGCACGTGCACGTCGACCTGGGACCGGACCGCAGCGACGCACGGATGCACGCCAAGACCGTAGGATCCTACGCAGTGCCGTAGGGGACCGCACCGCCACTTCCCAGCAAATTAGGGACACTGTTGCTCCTGGGGTATCGGCGAGGACCATTCGCAACCGTCTCCATGAAGCTGGGTTACGGTCCCGCACACCGTTAGGCCGTCTTCCGCTCACGCCCCAACATCGTGCAGCCCGCCTCCAGTGGTGTCGCGACAGGCGTGAATGGAGGGACGAATGGAGACGTGTCGTCTTCAGCGATGAGAGTCGCTTCTGCCTTGGTGCCAGTGATGGTCGTATGCGTGTTTGGCGCCGTGCAGGTGAGCGCCACAATCAGGACTGCATACGACCGAGGCACACAGGGCCAACACCCGGAATCATGGTGTGGGGAGCGATCTCCTACACTGGCCGTACACCACTGGTGATCGTCGAGGGGACACTGAATAGTGCACGGTACATCCAAACCGTCATCGAACCCATCGTTCTACCATTCCTAAACCGGCAAGGGAACTTGCTGTTCCAACAGGACAATGCACGTCCGCATGTATCCCGTGCCACCCAACGTGCTCTAGAAGGTGTAAGTCAACTACCCTGGCCAGCAAGATCTCCGGATCTGTCCCCCATTGAGCATGTTTGGGACTGGATGAAGCGTCGTCTCACGCGGTCTGCACGTCCAGCACGAACGCTGGTCCAACTGAGGCGCCAGGTGGAAATGGCATGGCAAGCCGTTCCACAGAACTACATCCAGCATCTCTACGATCGTCTCCATGGGAGAATAGCAGCCTGCATTGCTGCGAAAGGTGGATATACACTGTACTAGTGCCGACATTGTGCATGCTCTGTTGCCTGTGTCTATGTGCCTGTGGTTCTGTCAGTGTGATCATGTGATGTATCTGACCCCAGGAATGTGTCAATAAAGTTTCCCCTTCCTGGGACAATGAATTCACGGTGTTCTTATTTCAATTTCAAGGAGTGTGTATTTGTCCAATGAATACCCATTTATGATCTGTATTTCATCTTGGTGTAGCAATTTTAATAACCAGAAGTGTAGTAAGCAGGTTAGGCAATAACTGGAGCTTGTGTTGTGTGACAGAGACGTGGCAAAGCTCTCCCCCCTCATCCCTCCGCGCAGAGGGCTTCACTCGTCCGCCTTCTTCCGCGCGCGCCACTATAGCGCCTGCCGGGAGCGTGGGGCGCGCCGCGCTGGCTAGCGAGGGCAGTCGCGGGACTTGATTTGTCTCGTCTCGGCGACATGCGCGGCCGGCCGGCCTGACCTGGGCGCATTTAGAGCGGGCGGCGTCCACCCGCGCCCACGGCGGCCATAAATCTGCACCTCCCCAGCGGGCGCAGCCGCCGCCGCCGCCGTTGCCGCTCCATTGGCCGCCCCTCATCACCAAGTGTAATCCGGGGCCCGCCGGCGCATTTCCTTATAACGGCTATTTTCCTTTTCTTGCGAGGTACGGGCGCGCACCCTCGGAGTCGCTGGTGTTTTTTATCGGCGCCGCGGCTGATGGGTAATTTGTGCCGGCCGATGTCCGGCAGTTAGCGGGCCGGACCCCGCTGATCGGCCCGCCGCCGCTGCAGCCCGGGGGACGCCGGGACACTGGCGTCGCGACGCTCCGCCGTGATCTACGCCGCCCCCCCCTCCCCCTGTCTCCCTCTTCTTCCTCGCACACCGCCTCCAGATCGCCCGAGGAGTCCCTCCCCGATTTATTTGGGAGCCGCCGCGGCGCTGGGCTGGCGACAAAATTACCGCCCGTGCCGTGCTCCGCTCTGGCACCCTCGCGCCATTCGCCGCCTCCGCTACAGGCGCAGGAGAGCACTTCATCTCCGCAGCGGACTCCCGCTCGCACAAACAGCGCCGGTGTCTCAACAGCTGCGGGCACGCCACCTCGCCTGCAGCGCCTGCTTTCTTTCTCTGCATTGACAGTCTTCTGTTACAAAAAGGCTTTCATATCATTTATCTTTGCGCGAGGTGTTAAGCCGCCGGCGACGTGTAAAGATTATCTATGCACAGTTTTCGTCTACTGGGATAGCCAAAGTCTTTCACTGGATAGCGAACGCATATCTGTTCGCGATACTCTGGACGCGATACTTGACTGAACAGTTCGGTTCCAGGAAGTTGAGATTCGAGCCAGCGTGCCCGCGTGGACACAGAGATAACACACCCTAGTGTTACGCTATCACTGGAGTTAGTCACATCGTGCGGAAGCTGCAGCTGTTTTCGTTGTTCTACCTGTTCAATTTCACAGCAACTTAAAGTAATTCTATTCGCATAATTTTCAGCTTTCCAAGCGTACTCTGCTTATGACCAAGGTTAAATGTGAAACTTCCTGGTAGATTAAAACGATGTGCCGGACCGAGACTCGAACTCGGCACCTTTGCCTTTCGCGGGCAAGTCCTCTACCGACTGAGCTACTCCGCTGCAGAGTGAAAATCTCATTCTGGAAACATCCCCCAGGCTGTGGCCAAGCCATGTCTCCGCAATATCCTTTCTTTCAGGAGTGCTAGTTTTGCAAGGTTCGCAGGAGAGCTTCTGTAAAGTTTGGAAGGTAGGAGACGAGGTACTGGCAGAAGTAAAGGTATGAGACGGAGCGTGAGTCGTACTTGGGTAGCTCAGTTGGCAGAGCACTTGCCCGCGAAAGGCAAGGGTCCCGAGTTCTCGGTCTCGGTCCGGCACATAATTTTAATCTGCCAGGAAGTTTCATATCAGCGCACACTCCGCTGCAGAGTGAAAATCTCATTCTGGCAACGTTAAATGTGTTGTTCATAGTGAGATACTCTGTCACATGTTCATGGAAGAGTGTCGGTCATTCATCTGTTCATCCACGAATCTAGGTCAGTGGGTGGCAAACTCATTAGTCAGCAGAGCCAAATATCGACAGTAAAACGACTGACATTTCTTTTGAGATCCAAACTTTTAAAAAATTCTATTGTCTAAGTAGATACATTTTTATTAACTTATGTAGGGCCCTCCTAAGTTGGTCTTAGCTAAAAACGTCCTCAATTTGATTACTGTATGTTTGGAGAAGGCGATCTCTTCTAACTCTCCCACCCACACTTGTTTCGCCTATACCCCCTAATCGTGCAAACCATCTCAACATACCCTTTTTCAGGAGTTGACACTACATCAGCGCTCTTTAATATTAACGTAATAAACTGCGCCGGCCTGAGTGACCGGGCAGTTCTAGGCGCTACAGTCTGGATCCGCGCGACCGCTACGGTCGCAAGTTCGAATCCTGCCTCGGTCATGGATGTGTGCGATGTCCTTAGGTTAGTTAGGTTTAAGTAGTTCTAAGTTCTAGATGACTGATGACCTCAGAAGTTAAGTCCCATAGTGCTCAGAGCCATTTGAACCATTTAATAAACCACAAGTTTTAGTTAGACTATATCACGGCAATAAAAATTGATATCAGACTTAATAACGATATTACTTACTGAAAACGTTAAGTGTAAGGTATACATAAGATTGAATCATGACAATGACTGCAAACACTGAAGTGAACAATGGCGCTGGATCTGCTAGGAAAGCTTGGGTAGGTCAAGTTCATACTCATCAACTGAAGACATAAAGTCTGGAAATGAGTCCGTGGTCATATTTTGGCACTTTATTGTACAGGCCCATCTTGATCACATAAATTTTTACGTTTCACTATGACCGGTTTCGGCTACAGCCATCTTCAGATCATAAAATATGTAAGTACATAGTGAGTGCTAACAAACTAAACATGTATCTACATGTTTAGTTTGACGTTGACACTAGATCAGAATATTTTATAATCTGAAGAGGGCAGTAGCCAAAAATGGTCATAGTGAAATGTAAAAATATGTGATTAAGACAGACCTGTAAAATGAAGTTCATATGTTGCTGTTTTTAATTTTATGCGCGATTCCAGGTTCTTACGAATAAGACGATGTTTCAGTTTAGTATTTACAAGGTTTATATTAGAAAATGATACATTGCATGACTGTATAGAACCGAATAAGCAAAGAACAACAAACACTAGTTTTTTTTAGCTGTTTATATGAGTCGGGAATGCACTTCCACGAGTTAAAAATCAACATATCTTGCTTGTCTAGGTCTTTCAAAGCTGACCTCTTGTGGAGTTAACTAAGTTTACAGCTCAAGATTCTTTTCTTCTTAATGTCAACTTGAATATTAAAGGGAGAAAAGTTTAATTTTATTTCAGTAGCACAAGAAGTATTTGCATCTTTTTTTTCAACGACTAACGTCGCTCTCCCGTTCCTGAATTTCTGAATGCCTGTTGAGGAAAGATTCCCTCATTTTCTCAATTTTCAAAGTTTTCTTTTGAAACAGTGAAATGTTAGTATCGTCTGCTTTGCTTATTTGCTATGTAGATCGCTTTATTAGTCATTCATGGGTCAAAATTTTGTGTTCGAAATGAGATATTTTCGCGTCATTATCACTGAGGTGATACGGGTTATGTACTCAGATTAAATCTGAAAATGAATATGAGGTTTACAACATCTACGTCTACACCTCACAAACCATCTTAGGGCTTATGATGAAGGGTATTTTTTGTACCAGTATCACTTCACCCCTATTCCTGATCCAGTAGCGAATAGTAAGCGAGAAGAAGATTGTTACCTCGAAGCGAAATCGAACACTCTAATCTTACCTTTATGGGCTTTCTGTGAAATATACTTACAGGGTGTTTCAAAAATGACCGGTATATTTGAAACGGCAGTAAAAACTAAACGAGCAGCGATAGAAATAGACCGTTTGTTGCAATATGCTTGGGACAACAGTACATTTTCAGGCAGACAAACTTTCGAAATTACAGTAGTTACAATTTTCAACAACAGATGGCGCTGCGGTCTGGGAAACTCTATAGCACGATATTTTCCACATATCCACCATGCGTAGCAATAATATGGCGTAGTCTCTGAATGAAATTACCCGAAACCTTTGACAACGTGTCTGGCGGAATGGCTTCACATGCAGATGAGATGTACTGCTTCAGCTGTTGAATTGTTTCTGGATTCTGGCGGTACACCTGGTCTTTCAAGTGTCCCCACAGAAAGAAGTCACAGAGGTTCATGTCTGGCGAATAGGGAGGCCAATCCACGCCGCCTCCTGTAAGTTTCGGACAGCCCAAAGCAATCACACGATCATCGAAATATTCATTCAGGAGATTAAAGACGTCGGCCGTGCGATGTGGCCGGGCACCATCTTGCATAAACCACGAGGTGTTCGCAGTGTCGTCTAAGTCAGTTTGTACCGCCACAAATTCACGAAGAATGTCCAGATAGCGTGATGCAGTAATCGTTTCGGATCTGATAAATGGGCCAATGATTCCTTTGGAAGAAATGGCGGCCCAGACCAGTACTTTTCGAGAATGCAGGGACGATGGGACTGCAACATGGGGCTTTTCGGTTCCCCATATGCGCCAGTTCTGTTTACTGACGAAGCCGTCCAGGTAAAAATAAGCTTCGTCAGTAAACCAAATGCTGTCCACATGCATATCGCCGTCATCAATCCTGTTCACTATATCGTTAGCGAATGTCTTTCGTCCAGCAATGGTAGCGGCGCTGAGGGGTTACCGCGTTTGAATTTTGTATGGATAGAGGTGTAAACTCTGGCGCATGAGACGATACGTGGACGTTGGCGTCATTTGGACCGCAGCTGCAACACGGCGAACGGAAACCCGAGGCCGCTGTTGGATCACCTGCTGCACTAGCTGCGCGTTGACCTCTGTGGTTGCCGTACACGGTCGCCCTACCTTTCCAGCACGTTCATCCGTCACGTTCCCAGTCCGTTGAAATGTTTCAAACAGATCCTTTATTGTATCGCTTTTCGGTCCTTTGGTTACATTAAACCTCCGTTGAAAACTTCGTCTTGTTGCAACAACACTGTGTTCTAGGCGGTGGAATTCCAACACCAGAAAAATCCTCTGTTCTAAGGAATAAACCATGTTGTCTACAGCACACTTGCACGTTGTGAACAGCACACGCTTACAGCAGAAAGACGACGTGCAGAATGGCGCACCCACAGACTGCGTTGGCTTCTATATCTTTCACATCACTTGCAGCGCCATCTGTTGTTGAAAATTGTAACTACTGTAATTTCGAAAGTTTGTCTGCCTGAAAATGTACTGTTGTCCCAAGCATATTGCAACAAACGGTGTATTTCTATCGCTGCTCGTTTAGTTTTTATTGCCGTTTCAAATATACCGGTCATTTTTGAAACACCCTGTAGGAGGAAGCAATATATTCGTTGCGTTTCTCTTTTAGCGCGAGCCACTGCAGTTGGTTGACGTGTTAGCGGCGCTTTCGCACTTACTAAACGAACCTGTGACGAAACACACTGCTCTCCTTCCGGTCTTCTTAATGTGATATATTGATCCTACCTGTTAAGACCCCAGACTGACGATCAATACCCGTGTATCGGTCGAATGGGTTTTGCAAGCTTCCTTCCTATTCAGTCTCTTTTGGGATAAATCATCGTGGAGCGAGCTTAATTTTCAGTATTTTCAGTACAGTAATAAGCCATTCTTACGGACGAAGACTTGCGCAAGCATACAGAGTGAATCACCTGAAACTTGCACCACAAATATTGCGGAAATGTAAACTGCTATTGATGTGTGGCTTTCACAATCGTTAGCCAATCAACAGATAGTAATATACCCAGAAAGCGTATTTTTGTGCAAATAAACATTTTTTTTAAAAATGGAACAATGCCTATTGAAATTAACAAACTAAAAGAAGGGTAACTTAGAATGTCAGTGGTGTTTGTTGCAGGATTCTAGTGCGAGTCGTTTAGGAGATACCGTATTATGGAAAGTTTCAACAGCGACACTTGTTAGTGCCATTCAACTTGCGTATTTGCTAGGTACGTTGTTGTTATGTTTGCTTACAGTAAGCTTCTGTATTCTTTGAGTGCAGTAGAAGCAGTAGGTCGTGAGTGGATGATGGGATATACCAAAGCAGAAAAAGCCGACATGCTCATGGTGTATGGAGAGAGTAGGAAGAATGCAGTTCGTTCTTGGAGGAGGAGGAGATTAGTGTTTAACGTCCCGTCGACATCGAGGTCATTAGAGACGGAGCGCAAGCTCGGGTGAGGGAAGGATGGGGAAGGAAATCGGCCGTGCCCTTTCAAGGGAACCATCCCGGCATTTGCCTGAAGCGATTTAGGGAAATCACGGAAAACCCAAATCAGGATGGCCGAAGACGGGATTGAACCGTCGTCCTCCCGAATGCGAAGTTCGTTCTTGTACGTTGTATACAGCATGATATTCCAACAGACGTCAACCATCTCGGAAATTATTTATCAACGTCTTCAACCAATTATGTGTAAGTGGTAGTGTAACACGTAGACAACGTAACGAAAGGAAACATGTGACGATAGAAAAGGGGGAAATTAATGTTCTTGCTGCTGTTGATCCCGCACAATCGCGCGAAGAAGTGCCGTGAGTCACACAAATGTCCTAGGTACCATCCCTATCATATCTCTCTCCATCAAGAGATGCGTGGAAATTATTATGAGATTCGTGTTAATTCCTGTACATGGGTATTAAGACATTATCTCCCTCTTGTTTAGTGACGAAGCCACATTTACCAATCATGGCTAAGCAAATCGCCGAAACATGCACTATTGGTGTGTTGACAATTCCTGTCGGCTTCGTCAGGTGAAACGTCAGCGTCCATGGAGTGTAAACGTGTGGTGTGGGACAGTGAATCAACAGCTCTAATATGGAGCGGGTATTTATGTTGAGCGGTAAGCGTCTAGGGCACGGAAACATTTAAGAAAAGTAAACAGTCTCTTTATTGATCCTTGAGAATATTTAATACACCCCGCACATGTGACCCAATGAACAAAGAGGGTAACATCTCATTACCAAATTTAGCATTTCATAACAAGAAGAACAATTCAGACTTTATTTTACAATGACACAATTCCGATCCACTAAGAACGAATTCACAGATTGGCCCTTTGGACAGCTACGACACTACTAAAACAGAGAGAATGTACACTGTAAAACATGCAAAGTATAAAATCTTACGGCCAGACAGAATCGGCCACAAATAACTTAGATATTTAAATTCCAAGGATTCCTTTTAACAACTGAGCAACAAGAACTTGGATAATGAAACCTGAATTATTATCTACAACTAAACATAAGTTTAGTTGTAGATAATAAAATGTCTTTAAAACAGGGAACCTTCAAAAGAACTAAGCAACAAGTAAAATTGAAGACTTGTGATCTTAACTGTAGGTAATGAACTCTTCATTGAAATAACACTGACCTACTGGAGAACTTCTACTTCATGAAATTAATTAAGCTGAACTTTACAACCAATTCAATAATTCTGTTGCTGCACCACAGTAGACAAATGATTTATAGTAAATAGCTTACCTTGGTACTTGCGACAGTGCACAGTAGTTTACAGTGAGGTAAACGAGAAATTTGAGTTCCACAAGATTAGTGTTATAACTAGTAACAAATGGCCATCAGAAAGTGACAACACCACGATAAAATATATAAATGGTATTCAAGAAGAATACTTAGGACAATGACACGCGGAGAAAGTGGTGCAGAGGAACAGTTTGTTTTCAAAGGAACGGCTCACGTATCGAACACACGTGATGCAGACAGCACCCTGACAAACGATGCATCCTGCGATTCGGGTCAACAGTTTCCGCAAAAGACCCACTCACCTGCGGCCACCATATTGCAAAGTGTTCCACCTCGTCCCAAAATGACCAAATTCGTTCGACGCCCAACAAATGAGTCAGCTCTACTAAAGACACCATCGCGTCACGTGTACCACAAGTGGTGCCGGGCACGAGGACACACAGGCTGCGCGTAGCTGGGTGAGACTAAGATTTTTGCCCCTTGCAAGAAGCAGGCCCGGGCATCAACGTAACAATGACTGCCTCTACTCTCTTCTCGGACTCTGCGCGCAACTCCACAGATAAACATTAACTGCTGCCAACAACAAGTCACTGTGTTTCGCTTCCCGGGACGACTCTACGCGAGCGCCTCAGATCACCGCTAGACGAAGCCTCACTAAAACCCACGGCGGCGCAATCAGAGCTGCCGCTGGCCACTGCAGCTGAATGACAGCATACGTACAATCAAATGGAGCTATTTTACTCGAGATCGAACCAGCACCAAACTGCCTAAAGCTCACAAGCCCGTTTTTCGTCGACCGGACACTGAACGCACGCGAGTATTGCAGCTTCCTAACAGACCATCTTGTTCAGATGCTAGAAGACGCTCCTCGGCAGACCAGGAGGAACCTGTGGTACCAACACGATGGCTGTCGAGCCAACAGTGCACGAAGTACTAGAATATGTCTTCACGAATTGTTTCCAAATCGTTGGCTTGGACGCAGGGGACCTGTGCCTTGGCCAGCTCATTCAGACTTCTTTCTGTGGCGAAAGCTAAAAGACCCTGTCTTCAAGGACATACCAGCTACACCCGATGATATGCAATGACATATTACTGCAGCCTGCTTGTACATCTCCATTGAAATGGTAGAACGTGTGCAGCAACGTTTCAAACCAGACTGGAAGGAAGCGCGTATTGACACTGCTGGTCGTCATTTTGAGCACAAACTGTGATGGTCAATAGACTCGCTACTGGTCAGAATCTACATAACTCGTTCTTAAGTGTGTGCTATCATAGGTATTGTACTAGTGCCAAAATCGAAACTTTTCAAAATGCGATACCTCGTAAACGGCTCGCACTAGAATCCTACAACAAATAACATTGTCATTATAATGAAATCGTAAGCAAACAGTTGCATTAAATAAATTTAATTTCTTTATCGGTTTCGGGCACATAGTACCCTTCTTCATAAGGTTATACCTATCGTATGCCGTGCCAGAAGCCGATAAAAATTAAATTTCTTTGATGCAACTGGTTACTTATTGTTTTGTTATATACAACCACAGCTGGATAAAATAGTAAAAAATACGGGCCCCTGACTATCAATTTATTCTATGAAAACCGCACATCAATAGCACTTCCCATTTCGGCAATATTTACAGTGCAAGTATTAGCTAATTCATCCTGTATAATGATTGTTCGGTGTATCTAACGATGACTTGAAATTTCCAATTGGTCATCGCAACACAGCCTGTTCAGAGGACGTGCACGTGAAGCTTACCGCCAACTTCCGAGTTTTGAGGAAGTTTGAATCATTGGCGCCAGGGTCGTGAGTGGATCATTCCGACAGTTCGCACAAATTGTTGGCTCTGATGCAATGACTGCAGAACGAGTGCTGACGACATGGACTCAGCACAGCAGGGTGGAAAGAATAAGGACGCGTGCTTCTACAAAGACTACACGTCATAATATGGTAGGACTATTCGACAGGCTCTGGCGAATAAATAGACGATAACAGTCGAAATCCAGGGAGAGATTAGAGGAAAAATGTCACCACGAACTGTCCAGAACAGATTACTGAAAAGTGGGTTCAGGAGTTCAA
The DNA here is from genome assembly GCF_023864345.2 of Schistocerca serialis cubense. Taxonomy (NCBI): domain Eukaryota; kingdom Metazoa; phylum Arthropoda; class Insecta; order Orthoptera; family Acrididae; genus Schistocerca; species Schistocerca serialis. The sequence goes on along the minus strand of NC_064643.1, from coordinate 118,806,625 downwards.
GTTTTGGGGGGAGGGGACCAAACAGCGAGGTCATCGGTCCCATCGGATTAGGGAAGGATGGGGAAGGAAGTCGGCCGTGCCCTTTCAGAGGAGCTATCTCGTCATTTGTCTGAAACGATTTAGGGGAATCAAGGGAAACCTAAATGAGGATGGCCGGACGTAGGTTGGTACCGTCGCCCTCCCGAATGCTAGTCCAGTGTGCTAACCACTGCACCACCTCCATCGGCAAAGTGGGTTCAGATTTCAAACTGCGATGCTCGTTTACCACTGACACCACGCAACAAACAACAGAGACTTGCGCAGTGTATCTAAAACCAGACTCAACTGAGATACTGAGCGGCATTGTGTGGGCTTTTTGTCCTTGTGGCGTCCAGACTGACTCCAGTGTATCCAAAGACGACCCCGCAGGCCACAGGAAGCAGCGATTCTCAAGACCGTAAACCACTGCAACTCCTGGAATGAGAGTCTGTGGCGCTGTTGGATATGATAACAAGACTAATTTGGTAGTTACCAAATTAGACTGAGTGATCGCCAGTATGGGGCTAGAATGGTACCCCCTGTTGCCATACTCTCCATGACCAAGTTTCCATACGACATATTCCAGCACGATACTGCAAGACCCCACACTGCAGTTCACACCACAAACTCCTTAAGGCGTGTACGAATCCCTCACTGGCCTGCCCAGTACCCTGGTTTATCTGGGATGCGGTGGAAAGACGTATACTTTCATACCAACCTCCAGCCATCAGGTAACATAAACTGACGTAGCGTGTATTTAAGGCACTGCAAGAAATTTTTGAAGAGGCTGTTTTGCTTCAATGCCACAAAGAAAGCAAGGGTATGCTCGTTCCTGCGGGGTCACATCTCATACTGATATTGATACTGGGCGTTAGTTCCCAAAAGAATTAAACTAGCGTAGACTGTTAAGGAAGACCCACACAGAATAGGTTCTCAGATATGGGTCGAAGACATCTTCAGTAATAACTCCTAGTACGTTGTGCTGGACTGCGGGTGAAATAATGATATCTTCAGGTGTGCCCCACGGAAGCGTGATAGTACAGCTCACCTATAAGCTTTGCCATCCTCCCTTTCCCATATCTCCTGAGGTGCAGGCCATGCCTAGTGAAACGCAATCTACTGATAGACTCAGCTGGCACCACTGCAATGTGACCCATGCCCTCTACCATCAGTGCCTGCTCCAGCGCTATGTTAACGCGGCTAACAGCCACATTAAGATGAGGCCAACCATGACGCAGAAACAGTTGCACAAAATGCACATTAGTGCCACCAGTTTGAGAAGCTATCAGAAGCTATCAGGTCACCACTTACATCATATTCGGCATCTCTACCAAGACTACTCCCTGCTCCACCCACTATCACTACCTGATCCACCTTCGTAAAATACGTACATAACTTCCCTATGCTGTCAGTCACTTGAGCCAACCCTGCACTAGGCTTCACAATGCTGGCGACCTGGAACTCACTCCCTAACACTTCCTGCAACTGCTGGCCCACACCTCTATCTAGCAGCAGAACCTTCTTCTTTCTGCCAGACTTTGCAACTGACAATACGCGAGGAATACGGAAATGGTCCATGACGTCAGCTGGGAATTTAGAACAAATATACCGTTTATTTTTAAGTCTTATTTACACAATTTTTTGCGGTACGACTAATCTCCTTGGATCATCTTCAAATCTAAAAGCAAAGCAAAACTAAATATGAGTTGCCTATTTTTTTTACAGAAATTAGAAGAGCATTGTACATAACTGTTGAATTTACCTATGTAGTTGTGCCATCAACCCGCTGTATCTGTATCAAAACCACACATCAGAATACTGTGGTATGGATCTGTGGTCCAGGTTTGAAATAAGTAAGTGGTGGAGCAAGAGCCAGGCGTTTCAGAACATGTAGACAAATCATGTGCTGCGTATTGTCGCATAGAATTAGCTCGCACCTTTCCATAGGCAACACAGTAAACACATTTGCGAACCGGGGTGCTGTCACGTCTTCATTTACAGGTTCAATGAGCTGTACCCATGTGTTGACGTTTGACGCGTAACAGACGGTGCACATACTGAGCACCTCCAATCTTGGGGAAATGCTATCCACTGGTCTGTATTTTTTGCTGTGTGTCTTGTAAATGCTGCCCAGTCGTATCCAAAACCGTGGAAATACGTCCGAATCAACATGGAAGAGGGTCTTTCAATTATTTTCGCAATTATTTTCTTTCTCCGCCATTTTCGTGGAAATCATTGTAGGACATCGTGGAATATTCTAGCTTCAGCCGCTACAGTTTCATGAAGTTCTGACACGTGGCCTTCAACATGGCGACTGTAATAGTGATGCATTTCGAGCAGAGAGCTGTTATTCAGTTTCTTTTGACGGAAAAGTAGAGTATTGCAAACGCGCTTGGAGTGATTCTGTGGAGACCTGGCAGTGAACGAAACCACGACGAGTGTTTTGGTGAGGCGTCTGTCACCGTCACAACAAGATCACCCACGTGTCGTCCGGCTGTGACTCCTGCAGTGTTCGAACGTGCGGACACTCTCATTCCAGGTGATCGATAGGTCACAAACGAACACCTCGCTGCACAAAATGGTTCAGATGGCTCTGACCACTATGAGACTTAACATCTGAGGTCATCAGTCTCCTAGACTTAGAACTACTTAAACCTTACTAACCTAAGGACATCACACACATCCATGCCCGAAGCAGGACTCGAACCTGCGACCGTAGCGGTCGCGCGGTTCCAGGCAGAAGCGCCTAGAGCCGCCTGGCCACACCGGCCGGCCCCTCGTTGCACAACTGGATGTCACTTCGGTAGTAATGACACACAAGACCACAAGTTGGAGTACTTGGGGTGTACCCGCTGGGTCGTTCGCCGCCTAACATAAGATCATAAAGAGCAAGAAGGACCATCTGTCCGGAAATGCTTCTGCATTACGATGCTGATGGTGACAATTTTTTGTCGAATACCGTCACAGGCGATGAAACATGGATCATCACTTAGAACCGAAAACAATATGGTACCACACCACCTCTCCTCAGAAGGAAACGTTCAAAGCCGCATCCTGAGCCGCTAATGTCATAGTGACGATCTTCAGGGACTCTGATGGGGTCATTCTGGTTCACATGGCACGAAGCAGTATGAGACTTATCATCTGAGGTCATCAGTCCCCTAGATCTAGAACTACTCAAACGTAACTAACCTAAAGACATCACACACATCCATCCCCGAGGCAGGACTCGAACCTGCGACCGTAGCAGCTGCGTGGTTCCAGACTGAATCGCCTAGAACCGCTCGGCCACCGCGGCCGCCTGGGTTATTCTGTTTGGTGCCCTCGCTCGCTGTGCAACGATCAGCTCTGAAGTGTATTGTGCTAACCCCAGGAAACTGAATGGAACCTATTTCGGCGTGTACGTCACCACAAAAATGCGAAATAACTTCTCCATGTCAACGCATGGCCTGCGGACACAACAGGAGCTGACAAAACTTCACTGGACTGTTCTTCCTCGTCCGCCCTACAAGCCGGATTTCGCAGACTTTCATCTGTTTGGCCCAATGAAGGATGTACATGGATGATGGGGTGGTTACTGATTCAGCAAGACGTCTGCTCTACGAGTGGGGATTATGTTGAATAATAGGGTTTTGTATCCAAATGAGTGGGGAATAATATGGTGAATTGAAATCCTGAATAAAATCAGAATTTCAGAAAAACAATGAGTTGTATTACATTTTAAATTCCCCTCGTATGTTCCAATGTGTTGGAAAACAAAATGATGGGAGAATTGTTTTTCATATTGTTGCTTCTGACTACGACATTAATTAAAATACTCGTACGTCAATGCCCTTCATTGCGTAAAAAAACTGGCAATGAAAGGGTTAAGCGGTGAGTAGTGTTTCGTCTGGTGAGGATACCTCTCATTCAGACTTGTTTACAACTTACAGTAAAATAACAACATTCAGTTCATCTTTTTTGCTGACTTTCTCCGCAGAGAACGTGTACTGCCTGCCCAGCTTTTCAGTGCAACTCCCGCGCCCCGCTGCACACAGAGACGGGACTCGCGGCGTTTTGTGCAGGTGGAGTCAGCAAAGCCCGCCACGGAGGGAAAAACGCCAGGCGGTTGGCGGCTGCAAACTGCTAATGAGCGCGCGGCTCGGTAAATATTTGAGCCGGCGCTCCTGGCGCGCTGCTATCTTCTCGCAGCCTTCAAAATATGCCGCAGGACGCGACCGTGGCGCCCCTGGCGGCCGCTGCCCGCTTCACTCCTCATCCGCTAGCCGTGGCGTCAGGCGAGAATGGGACACCATTATCTGCCCGCGCTCTGGGGAAGGTGGGACTCGGAGCACGTGGCGTAATTTCATAGGCGGCCAAAAATCTCCGGCAACCAGCCGAGAAGAATCTCGCAGGAACAGTGACGTCATCTGCATATGGATAGCGGCCGCTGTACCAACGAAAGAACATGAGGAAGGATGAAGTGTCAGTCTGCACGGACAACGGATTTTCAGTGAGGAAAGGTGGAAGGCGTCACATCTACCAACTTGGCAATATTCCCATACTTCCCTACAGCTAACTGAATTTCTGCATATCTTGACAGAAATAAATATTGCAGATAATAAGATTAAAACCATATGGCATACTGCCAAACGGGAGACAGGACAGCCAGTCAGTGTATAAAATATAATAAGAACTAAACTAAATTCCTATGTTGTGACTGGTAATTCGAAAGTTGCAAGTACTTTTAACAATCACTTTCTAAATGTAGGAGCAAAAATAAGATTAAATGGTCAGTTGGAGAAGTAAGAGAACATATCAAAAACGTAATTCCATAAAACTTCAAGCATCTAGACGTCTCATGAACATTATTCACCGAAATTAACAGAATTACAAAAATTATAAAAAACAAAAGCTCATGTGGTGTTGATGGAATTTCAAACAGATTCTGAAAAAGGTGTTCTAGGTTAATAACTAGTATTCTTAGTGGTATATGCATTGCATCACTGGATCAGGGGGATCTTTCCACACAGGTTAAAATATGAATTTGTTAAACTTCTTCGTAAAGAAGACGACAAGTCTGACATAAACAATTATTGTTGAATTTCCTTACTAACAAACTTTTCTAAAATGTTCGAAAAAGTATTGTTCTCAAGTGTAGTCTCATCCTGAAGTGGAAATAATTACTTAGCGCATCACAGTTTTGATTCCAGAAGGGTTGCTCGACTCATAGAGGTATGTTCAATCTCTGCGACTAAATGAAAGGCAATTTATTTTTTGGCGTACGCGTTTTCTACCTATGAAACATCCTTTGTGGGCTGTGTATATGTTTCTTTCATTTGTATAATAAGTTCATTGCGTGGTGATTACAATTAACTTACTATATTACGTTTTCTCATTTTTTCTCCTGTTTTTCAGATTAGAAACAACTTTCATAGCACAAGTTTCGTGAGGTTAAATTATCGTTTGGTGTTACTTACGGTTTCCAATGTTACTAGTCCATGTGTGTGGCCACGTAGATGTGTTCATTTAGTCCCCATACTCCAGCTGGCTGATGCCTAGCGTTTTTACACCTACATATATTACAGCATATAACTTGCACTTTTCACTGTGAAATCAACATGCGTGGGTTTACAGTGTGTAGTGTTGTCAACTGTCAACTGTCGCTGCGTGTTTATCTTTCGCTTTTGTTTGTGTATTGTGTGTGGTTCGATATTTTTCATTTGTTTTGTGTGTGTAAGTGTGTGTATTTTGTTGTGTATGACTTTGCCATTTGTTATGAGGGTGCTTTTTTATTTTTTCTTAATATGTGACGAGTCATTCTCTCTCTCTCTCTCTCTCTCTCTCTCTCTCTCTCTCTCTCTCTCTCTCTGTGTGTGTGTGTGTGTGTGTGTGTGTGTGTGTGTGTGTGTGTGTGTGTGGGTGGGTGAGTGCGTGTGGGAGAGTTTCGTTAATTACTTTCTTTTTCATTGCTCTTTCTGCATGAAAGTTTTCCTGTAATCTCAGGAGTTGTTTGTTGCAATTCTTTACTCTAATAATTTTTATTTCATTTGGAAATGATTAAAATGAACAACTGAAGTTGTTGAGTTGACGAGTCAATGTATGCATGAATGTATGTGTGTTGCATATTTTCAATCTGTTAGGCACAATACATAACATTTGTACAACATTTTAAAGAGGAACATAGGAGAAAGTTTAGGACTTCATGTAACTTACAAAAGGTATGGATGTTGCACTCCAAAACACAAAACGAACAAGATGATTATCTAACTATGAAATAGAACCGTGGTTCACGTTGATCTCTGGTTACTAAAAACTTCCTAGATAATGTGAACTAATAGCTCGCTGTTACAAGATGTGTTTGATCACAAGAAATGCAAGGACTAAGAAAATTAACAATTATTGACATGGGCAGTAGTAATATAATGCTTGATGTCCCAGCTAAGACTGGATAATTAAGGCGAATGTGATGAAACCGTAACTTACTAACGATTTATCGGTTTATAGAAAGATAGATACACGGTGGACACACAATGATTGCCTGAATCTGCCAGTAGCGTGGAAAGCTACACCTGCAAACAACATTAGTACTGACTGATTCACGAATGAACATTCAGTGAGTCGATAAAAACGTACGAATCCTGAAACATATGTGATCCTAACAATGCACCTACAAACGCAAGCTAATTCTCATACCACGCTCGCCCAAGCTGCAGTTTCTCACCATATTTCGTACTCAGTTGTGTGGAGAGAACTGAGCGCCGTGATCCGCTACAGACTCTCCAGACAAAGCGTACTGCACATCATCTCCCAGTGAAGTCTCTAGATGAAGTTTTCTCTTCACGATCCTCAGATGAAGTGTTCTCCATTGGCACAAGCTGCTTTCTGCTCTCAACAGGACCACACAGTTCCCGTGCTCCATCGGAAAAGTGCTGTGGAATGCTGGCCACTGATATTTTTTTAACGTGGCAACAACCTTCTATAAAAACCTTTCCTGCATCAACTAATTGCTTCACTCCCACGTACATAATTCCTACACAATTAAGAGTTTCTCTCCCACTCCTCAGCTGCCTTTTCAACCAAAACATTCGACTCGCATCCGCATTTCGCGGAAACTGGTGTCCTCATTTCTCCTTCTCTGGTATTATTTTAAAGATTAACCACTGAGGAGCCCTCTTGCAAGTTTTCAGACCACCCCACATAAAGCGGTGCCAGAAAGTCGGCCCATTGCTTTCCAAAGAGAAAAGAATTCCTGTTCACAGTGCAGCTCAATCTTTTCTCGTGGAACGCCACGATCTTTATCTGTACTGATCTCCCATCACATAGTGTTCTCTGAAGGCAACTCGTTGGCACAAAACATAGTTCCTTTGAAATGCGTTTTGGCCAGATGTCATTGCGTGTAGAACCCAGATTCTGTCCGAGGACAGGTTTTTGATACGCTACATAATACGACTTCTGCGAATGTAGGGTTGCACCTCATTTTGCGCAGGAATAACTGCAGGAACGCAACTCTCGGACATCGGTACTAAACAGTTGTCGTCCGCTAAATGCCCTAAGGGACCACTTTGTCATTTCGCCTGATGTCCTCGCTCTCTGATCTAAAAGTGGACCCCAAATCCCAAGGAGGCTGGACAGAACACCAAGTCACTGACCTGAGTCTCTGTGACAAGTCTGACTCACCATTTACTCAGCTAAACTACAGAGAATTTTATTTGCTTAAAACCACTAGGAAAGAGATGAAATTAATATCAGAGCAGTCCTTTGTCCATACTAACTACAAGTGTTAACTGTTTTATTAATTAATGGGAACAGAATTCAGACAGTAGTCACATTAAATCAGTTATGAATTAATACATGAGACAGACCGCCAATGGGCTAATGCGTATCACACTACAGGGGAGGCTCACTGTATAGTGCGGTGAGTACGTCGTAACCACTTCACACCTACAGCTGCCATCGAAGGACAAGTAATGGACTCCGTGCAATATTCCGTGTCGTCCTGCACTACTGATGACTGGCTAGCAGCAGTCAGACTAGGGAATCACTGCCCACGTGTAGGGCGCCGTTGCTGTTGGAGTGCTACTGTGTCCGGGAAATATTGACTACTGATGAATCGCATTTCTGCACGGCCCCGGACGACCACTGTCGGCGAACATGGCGCCAAGCTGGGGAGAGGCCATACTTGTCCAAAGTTTTGGAGAGCCCCAGAGGTGTTACTCTTGTTGTCACGATCAGGAGACCCATCGGGTATGACTGCAGGTCGCAGCTAATGGAATTACGAGGACACAATGGTACGTCACGGACATCATACGTCCTCGTCTGTTACCTCTCATGCAATAGCATTGCAGTTTTTCAGCAGAACAGTTCTAGTCCGCATATGGCACCTGTCTTCATGAACTGTCTGCGTGGTGCTGAGGTGGGTCTGCAGCCAGCAAGGCCCCCGTTGGAACATGTGCCGGAGCAGCTCAGTTACAGCATCCAGGAAGTCAAGCAGCAGTTACAATAGATGTGGGTCAGTTTGCCTCAGAAGAGAATACAGCGGATTTATAGCACATTTTCCAACCAAATTGCCGGCCGGAGTGGCCGAGCGGTTCTAGACGCTACAGTCTGCAACCACGCAACCGCTACGGTCGCAGGTTCGAATCCTGCCTCGGGCATGGATGTGTGTGATGTCCTTAGGCTAGTTAGGTTTAAGTTGTTCTAAGTTCTAGGGGACTGATGACCTTAGAAGTTAAGTCCCATAGTGCTCAGAGCCATTTGAGCCAGCCAACCAAATTAGCGCGTACGTCCACGACACAGTGGTGCAACAGCACACTAATAAGTAGTCTCTTGCTGCCAAGATCTTTTTAAATTTGATTCGATATTGAAATCACTAAAATGACATATACTCTCTCAACCTCTAATGTTTCATTTCCTTTTCATCCTACCCTTTTGGATCCGTCTTTTTTTTTTTTTTTTTGCAGTCAGTATACTTCTGTTGTGGGCAACACACGGGAAAAGATCAAAAACCAAGGCCTCAAGATTCATTTTTTGAATAGCCACCTGAACTGCTTTTCTCCTGAAAATTTGGGTGATGTCAGTGAGGAACAATTTTCGCGCTCTATCAAGACAAGAAAACGACTTGGAAATAGGGTAACAGCCAACTGGAATACCTATATGGTGGAAGCCTACTGTTGAAAACTTCACCGAGACGTACGACAGGCTATTCATCGGAAAAAATGCTGTATCACATGCTTTAAGGAGAAGAGGGAAAGGATATATAAACCAGTGCACATATAACTCTATGTAATAAAGATAGTTTCAATGACTCTATATATGGGGTGTCGCCTCCTAAGAGTCGTCAGTAGCATTTACTCTAGCGTTGTAATAGATGTTTGAAATTTCATTTTCGTGTTGTGTAGCTGGAGTCATCACAAACAAATATTGTTCATCATGTATTCAGGAGACACTCAGTGTCAATGGGCAGCGTGGGTTTGTTTCCCGTTACGGAGAAAATTATTTTTAAAGAGGGATTTTACGTGGCCATTCGACAGAGGTGATCCAAATCAGTGTAGTGCGATATTCGTTTTATTGATACGTGTTAAGAGGAATTGTAAAACACAAAGAAGAAGCGGTATTCCAGTAGCGACAGCACAGCCCTGGCCAGCGCTGATTGCTACTGTCATGTAGCAGCGCTGCTCAGTCGCTGCTAGAGTACTGCTTATTCTTTGTGTTTTACAATTCCTCTTAACACGTATCAATAAAACGAATATCACACTACACTGATTTGGAACACCTCTGTCGGTTGGGCACTCAAAATCATACTTCAAAAATAGTTTTGTTCGTAACTCGAAAGAGACCGATGCTTTCCGTCGACACTGAACGTCGACTAAAGACGTGATGGCGAGTATTTGTTTTGGATGACTCCAGCTACATATTTCAAAAACGAAATTGCAAATATCTGCCGCAGCGCTACAGAAATTGCGACTGACGACTCTTCTGATGAACTCCCTATATAATGTTCCTTAGGAAAGACTTGTGGCAATCTGAAGCTTACATCTGACGAATTCATCCTATTACGAACGTCGTGTTGTGTTCTATCTGTTAGGATTTTTGAATCCAGTCATAAATCTAGCCAGATATTTCGTAAGCCAAGCGGCACAGTGTAAATACGTGGAATGACTTCCTGGAGTCTTGGAAAACGTCATCAAACAGTGGGCAGTTATCGACAGCCCTCTGGATGTAATGTACTAACAAATCGGCCTGAGATTCACGATATCTCTGTAGAACGATGTTGATTCCTATGATAATTTTGTTCTCCTAAAAAGCTATAATACATGAGCATAAAATTGTGTCTTTATAATTGAGCAACAGATTGACTCCATCTTTAAAGGCTGGCTAGTTAAACGTACCCATGCAACGAGCATCTGCAAAAACGAGGATGACCTGCGCCTTTCGCCAACTACTTGTAACCCTTTGTTGCTCTAGCGATCTAAGGCAAACTGCTGCTGGAAGGGAAGCGAGCTGTTTTCCAGAGTCTACAGACACCACCCCATTGTTCAGGGGCTCAGTTCGCATTAGGGTCCCGCGGGCTGTTGTGGCGAACGGGAGTCTGTTCTGGCTCCCCCTGCCTTGTTTGATCTGTGTCGCTCGTCTGTCTACCTTCAGGGGCGGCCGCTGGCATCGCTCACCTCGCAGCGCTGTGGCTGGCAGCTCTTCCCTTTTTCTAACTCGGTTAGTCGCATTGAAGAGTATTCTGCTGACTGAACTGCTGGTCTGTTGTTCCCGCGAGAAAAGGCACTGTCAGATCCTATTGTCGAAAGTTGCAGCCACTACCGTAATCTCCGCCCTGACCATGCCAGAAGTAGCGCATTCGTCTCCTAGTACAGGCACGATTCCACTTTGTCTCCACAATCACAGTGGATAAATTAGGGACGGAATGAGATAGCACGACTCTGCTTCAATAAGGGTCGAGAGCAGACTCAATTAAGTAAGTAATACTTTCATAAAAAACCAACATACTAACAAAGAAGCTCACAGATCGAATGGGGTGAAAAGACAACAAGGCACAGAAGTAGGTGACAAAAGTTCCTGGACACCAGAAAGTTATTACTGGACTGGTAAGCAATGTTCGGCCAACGAAGCAAAAGCACACACATAAGTAATCAGAGGACACAAATGAAGGAATGTAACACGTAATTGAGAGCGGGTGAGAAAGATACTAATGATGGCACACGGTAGCAGAATGTGACATATCATCACAGCAGCGGCCTGGAGGCGTTGGTTGTAGGGCTGAAATCGTAATCCATCGTGATTTCGGTTTTCTGTTTGTCGCATTCTAACAAGCAACAAAATCACCGACTAACCGGCAATCTACTATACGTCCTTCTGCGACCTGTAGCACTCAGTTAATATCCCAACATGGCGTCTAAACTGTAGGCCCATGTGGACTGGAGACTAAGTGTACCAGACTCCGAAACATGTCTTGACGACGGAAGGAACTGGATCGCACTGAGGCAGAGTTCGTCAGGTACATGTTACGTAATACCTCGGCTCTCAAGGAAAACGGCTGGCCGTGCAGTAGGCACTACTTTTCTTAGCCAACCTAAGTGTACTCAGCTGCACAGATTTGGGCAGACTGCTTACTTGTGTTAGGTTTCCAGATACAGCCTTCTTCTGATGGCTACAAGCGCTTCTGTGGTGCCTCTCAGGTGTATTCATGCACGGAGGACCGTTCAAAAGGAGCGGAAACTACCCCCTTACAACGGGAAATGCCATCTTTCTAATTTCTCAATTAGTTGTAATTACTACCGCCCAAAATTATGGGCAGTACCTAAGTACTGGGAAATCATTACCGTCTATTTGGTATCTCTCGTTCGCCACAGGTGAAATCACGGATCAAATTGTACTCAAAATTAATTAACTGCTAGCCTTAAAGCTTGTTAATCCCTGATTACCCGAACTGTGAAATTGTGATCATATTTTCCACCTCTGGATGGCATCACACTACTTGACTTCGTCCGTCGGTACATAGGATACGGTGGAGCTCAGGTCGCACCGCGTTTCGTCGCTTCTGCATATCACTTGGGGTACTTGCACATCGCCGCCTAATGACTAAAATACGTACTTGCATATAGAATATACCTACAGATAAGCAACTGAAGTAGGAAATTTCCTACCGAATAGAAATCAGTGTATCGTTCTTAAGGCGGTAGCGTCGTCAGAGGCAGAAGTACCGTCGGCGCACCAAAAAGTGTGATAAAACTGCTGGTGCTCAACGAAATTTCGGCCTTGCAGCCTGTCGTCGTTCCTTTCATCACACAGTTCAACTGCGCACCTGCCAGTCATCCTCAGGTAAGCCATCGAAGACTAATGAAGATATCTTCCGTTCCACAATATACACCACGCTGTGAGTGTTCAGCGCATGCGTCAAAATCATGTTGACAGACTTATCACCATGGAGGTAAAGCAAGAACGGAGGAGGCACTACAGACTTACGCTGTACGTTGTTTTGAAGCCAGGGCGCCATCTTAAGTAGCCCAAAACATTGGCAGACTACTGTTTACGGGTGTTTCTTGTTCATTATTTCTGCCGTCTGAGCGCAATAATTGTTTTAAATACTAAAAGTTATAGAGCTTACATGAATAACATAGTGTCATGAAGGCAATTTCGAACGTTTTTCTGTTCTTGAACGCGCATTTGTTCTAGTAATACGACATAGTCAGAGCGACGTCAGGGGGAAGTGTCACTGCGGTGAACTCTTGGAGTATGAGTGCGGTGAAACTAGTGTTTTGGGCTAGTTAAGATGGCGGAGGACATCGGCTTCAAGTGTGTGATGTAATGCCACCTCCGCTCTCGTTCTACCTCCACGCGTTCCACAGTACGCGGTGGAAGCGCCCTCGCAGGTGGCACAGCGGAACTCTGCTGCTCACTGCATTATCGCCCACGGCGACCGTCGGCGCACTGTGTCGACTTCGTTTCGGGCAGTTGTGGATTAATAACGGTGTCCCAAGAAGATATTCCTGTGACTGAAATTATTGTTTTATAACACTCGATTGAATGCCCGATGGAAAAGCAATGGTCGGCAGTAGCAGTAGGGCTCCGAGAAGCTGGATGTTCCTCCTACAATAGTGCAGAAAGAATTCGTAGTAATGTAGTCACTCTACATGACTGCTGGCAGCGGTGTTCACGAGAATGTACGGATGCAAGAAGACCAGGCTCCGTGCGGCCAACTGGCACGAGAAGGAAGATCGTTCTCTTCTTCGTACGGCACTGACGCATCGTAGGAAATTATCAGCAGGAATCTTAGCAGCAGTTGGTGCCACAGTGACACGACGAGCTGCTACAAATCGGTTACTTGAAGGACAGCTCCGAGTGAGACGCTTTGTAACGTGTGTGTCTTCCACTGTACCCAAACCATCGCCACCTGCGACTTCAGTGTCTACGTGCTAGGCAAACCGGACCTACATCGGGAATTAAGGTCCGGGGCGCGATTTCGTATGATAGCAGGAGCAGTCTTGTTGTTCGTTGTTAGCCCACACACACTGACTGGGAAGCTGTACGTCAGTCTGGTGATGCGACCTGTTTCGCTTGCGTTCATGAAGAGCATTCCAGAGTCTCCAGAATGAGATTTTCACTCTGCAGCGGAGTGTGCGCTGATACGAAACTTCCCGGCAGATTAAAGCTGTGTGCCCGACCGAGACTCGAACTCGGGACCTTTGCCTTTCGCGGGCAAGTGTTCTACCATCTGCTTCGGTAGCTCAGATGGTAGAGCACTTGCCCGCGAAAGGCAAAGGTCCCGAGTTCGAGTCTCGGTCGGGCACACAGTTTTAATCTGCCAGGAAGTTTCATTCCAGAGTCTGTTTGCAAACAGGTAACGCTTACCCACATACCGCCGTTGTAACACAACATGCCCTACAGAGTGTCGAAATGTTGACTTGGCCTGCTCGATCATCAGATCTTTCTCCAATATGGGGCGTCATCGAACGACAAATGCAGCGTAATCAGCAAACGGTATTAACCGTTCCTGTACTGACCGGCCAAATGCAACAGACATGGAACTCCATTCCACAAACTGACATACCGCACCTGTACAACGCAACAAATATACGTTTGCATGATTGCATTTAACATTCATGTGGTTTCACCGCTTATTAATGTAACAGCATTTCAAATTAGCTATGGCTTACCTCGTGCTTACGTTAACCCGCGATTTTGCAATGTTAATCACTTAAATGTTACCTAGACAAATGAATTCCAAAAATTTCATTACTCCAATTAGTTAGTCCGTTAAATTTCGGGCATGCAGCTGCGCAAATCAAATTTCCTCCACTGATATTTCGGCCGCGTATCGTCCGCCCCTCCTCAGAGTGAACCACAAGACTAACGACAAGATGCCCAGCGCAGCCTTATATTCCACCGCGGCGGTACTGAGCATGCGGGTCACAGATGCTGGTCGGCGGCAGATAAATACGCTTATACATGCGCCGCCTGTGGCGAAGGCGTATAGACATTCGATTCGTTTATCGATGTGCATAAGGGAAGATTAACAAAGATCCTACAAACAAGGTGACAATAAGTACTGCTGCCTTGCTGAATGCTTCATCACTACCGGAGGAAGTCATAAGAAGTTTAAAAGTACGAGGTGCAGTACCACCGAGATTTTGTGGTCTTCCTAAAGTTCACAAGATGGGTAAGGATGTGCGTCTAGAGGACTTGTCTATGAGGTCTATAACAAGCACTATTAGTTTACCAACATATTTTTCTGCCAGATATTTAGCTTCCTTAATAAAACCATTGGTAGTAAAATGTTATCACCACATTCGTAATTCTATTATTTTTGACGCGGTATCATTATACACCAAGGTATCTTTAAAGGATTATTCATGTCTTATCGGCCAACATTTTGATAAGAACATTACGGCCTTATTTGAACATCTGCTTTTATCATCTTATTTTCAATTTAACGGTGAATTTTATGAGCAGATTGATGGCGTTGCTATAGGAAGCCCTCTCTCCCCTCTGGTAGCTAATTTATTCATTGAAGACTTCGAGGACAAGGTACTGGACTCAACAAGTTTTAAACCAACGGTCTTCTGGAGGTACGTGGACGACACATTCGTGGTATGGCCGCACGGGATGGATGAATTACATCGATTTCTTGAGCATTTGAATTCTGTTCATGCTAGTATCAAATTTACTATGGAAATAGAAAAAGGCGTCTGCCTCCGCTTTTTGAATGTTGTCGTTCGCCGCAAAGTTGATGGCACATTAGGACACGGTGTATATCGGAAACCAACACACACAAATCTATATCTTGATGCCAGTAGCTGCCATCACCCTTCACAGACTATAGGTGTCCTTAAGACCTTAGTGCATAGGGCGCACTGTATATCCGATAAAGATAGTTTGCAAGAAGAGTTCACATACCTCATACTGGAACGTCCCCTTTGAACAATGATACACGACTGTCCTTAACCTGACACACAATATTTTGTTAGCGCAACGCAATCTGACTTTCAAAAATCCCTACAAAAGAATGGCCCTGACTAACATTAAACTATACCTTTCACAAATCACTAAGAGAGAGATGGCGGAGTTTTGAAATTTGTCATGAACTGCTATATTTATATATGGTGATATCAAGGTAAATACATTGTTTGTTCTTATTAATATCTTTCATTTGCTAACTATCCCTATCAGTAGTTAGTGCCTTCAGTAGTTTGAATCTTTTATTTAGCTGGCAGTAGTGGCGCTTGCTGTATTGCAGTAGTGGGAGAAACGAAGATTATTGTGAGGTAAGTGATTTAGTGATTTGTGAAAGGTATAGTTTAATGTTAGTCAGGGCCATTCTTTTGTAGGGATTTTTGAAAGTCAGATTGCGTTGCGCTAAAAATATTGTGTGTCAGTTTAAGCACAGTCGTGTATAATTGTTGAAAGGGGACGTTTCAATACCTCCATGGAATGGATTTTCTCCGCAACAAATTCGTAAAGCAATCAAAGCAAAACCTAGAATGCAGGTATGTAATGGGGAAGAAGATAGCAATTAATTCAGATTTGGTGCGTTTTTACCCTATGTGGGTTCTCTTTCCTCGAAGATACGCCGTATTCTTGAGAAACATGGTGTGAAGGTGATCTTCCGCCCCCCCCCCCCCCCCGCCCCCTACGAAGATTGCAGCTTTACTCGGCTCTGTGAAGGACGATTTACAGAGTCGTAACGTGGGTTTGTATGATTCCTTGCGGAAGTCGTGAGAAGTCGTACATAGGTCAAACAACACGCACTGTTCATGAGAGATGTGTGGAGCATATAAGATACACACGCTTATTACAGCCAGACAAGTCATCTGTGGCCTAACTTTGTATTGATACAGTGCTTTCCATGAATTACAGTGATGTGAAGATTTTAACATCCACCTCATCATTTTGGGAATCTGTCTTCAAGGAAGCTATAGAAGTTAGATTAGCTAACAGTTTAATGAGTAGAGATAATGGTTTCAATTTGGATAAAGCATGGAATGCGGCTCTGATGGTAATTAAACTGCAGAGAAGTCGTAATGGTGTCAACGCCGCCGATCATACATCGTTAAGCGTATCGAACGTCTGTACGCCTTGGCACAGGCGGTGCATATGTAAGCGTATTTCTTTGCCGCCGATGAGCATCTGTGACCCGCATGCTCAGTACCGCCGCGGTGGAGGATATAAGGCCGCCCTGGGCGTCTTGTCGTCAGTCTTGTGGCTCACTCTGAGGACGGCCGGACCATACGCGGGCGAAATATCAGTGGAGGAAATTTTATTTGCGCGGCTGCACGCCCGAAATTTAATGGACTATTCATTACGCCACGAGAAGTTGAAAATTCACACTCTAATTAATTGTTGTATTGTGCTGCAATTTTTTTCCGTCAGTGTATTCTGATGGCGTTATGTTAATAAATGCCACATTTTGTTGCATAAGACTTACGACGTATCACTTTAACCGCCGCTTCCCGCTACTACCATCTATCGGAAAACTGCTGAAGCAGAGTTGTAGACTAAACAGCTGAAGCCTTGATCGAAATGTATATATCTCAGTTACATATGTGCTAATCAGGCACTGTCTGACATTGAAGTCAGTGGCGGCTAGTAACCACACATTCGCAGTTATCTCGTGAGTGCCTCGTTTGCTGACCGTATTTATAGTTTTACTTCTGCTGTCAACTGTTGTTATTAACAGTGCATCAGCATGTATAGATTCATATGCCAGGTGTATCGAAGTTTTCTGTATGTTAAAACACTTTGAATCTTCAATTTGATTGTCTCCCTGTTAGATAGAATTTAATAATGTTGCTAGTTGAGCGATTAAAGGAACAGAGTATCTAATTAAGAAAACAGTTCCGCACTTTGCTTTTTATGCGAGAATGCAGTAGAAAATCCAGACGGGCGTGCTAGTACGCTGTCGCAAGAACACCAAATGGGTGAGCTCGGGCGTCAGCCGTCTGCACGCCCCTAGCGGGCCTGGAGTGAATGCAGATTGCAGCTGTGTACGATGGACAACCGCGTGGATTGTTTATCTGGACGGGAGAGCCGTGTTTGGAGAAGCGGCGTCCAGCCAGCCAGCCGTGCGCAATCTTAGCTGTCCGGCGGCGACTCTGCCGACAGGGAGGGTGGGACGGCTATCGGTGACTCCCGCCGCGCGGGACGCCCTCCGGAATAGAGCGCTTGTGAAAAATTGGCGTTAAACTGGTGTTATATAAGGTAATAAAGGGAAAAATCTCTCGCTATTATGTCAGAGCGCGGGCCGTTCCATAACTAACCGCGGATCCGGTAGTAAATCCGGCGCGAAAACTGGCTACGCGCAGATGCCGGGCCGGCGCTTATCAGATTGTCCGGCGCACGTATGAAAACGTTTGTGCGGCCGCGTTTAGCGCCGTCCGAGGGTCCGCGCGCAAATATTATAAATCGGAGGGAGGGAGTTGGGGGGGGGGGGGGGAGGGGGAGGAGCGGGAAGAGCAGGCAGCGCGGTGGCGGTGGCGCTGGCGCGCGCAGATATGTCTTGCGTGATGCGCGCCGTGGAATCGATAAGTGGCGGCACTTTGCTGGCTGCGGCTGTTTGCTCAGGCAGGGCGCGCGCGCTGCGGCCCACAGATAGCGGCGCCTCGCCTTCCGTGGTCCACTCTGCGCCGCTCCACTGTGTGCTGACCGCCGTCTGACGGAAGGACGGCGGTCACCACAGGCCGTAGCCACGGCAGCCCCTCCCCTCCCCCACTGCCAACCCCCCTCTGCACTACGCGTTTCCCCCCTCTTGTACTTGCCCTTCATTTTAGTGCACACGAGATAGCGCGCTCACTGGAGCCCCTGCTCAAAAAATCATCACATGCTACACCAAAATCTACGAGCTCCTAAATCCTAAGCAATAAAAAGTTGAATGGTGCCTGTCCCGACGACAACTTTTAGTACCGTTACTTCTTTCGTGTTTGCTTAAGCTGCAGCATACAGCAAAGATGCTTCTGTATCGGGTACATTTGTAAAACTACCGTAGACTATCATAAGTAAGGCTACGGTACTTTTCCTAGTAGCTTTGGTCAGTTAAGATTGCAGCCGCGTAACTTCTATGTTAGTTGTGAGGCATAACAATCGGGAGTTACCTATTTTGCATCGTTTTGTTTGGGTATCTAATCAATATCTAACTACATTCCCCTAGGGCCGAGATATCGGAAGGTATGAACCAACTAGCAACTCGATGTTGACGTAGAGGCGACAAAATTCATAGGACAGCAATAAGCGTATATACAGATGGCGATAATATCACGTACACGAGGTACAGGAACAGGAAAAGTAAATACCATAATCATGGGTGACTGAAATAGTGTGGTTGAACAAGGCAATGAAGCAAACCTTGTTGGACAAGATGGATTAGGAAAAAGAAACAACAGACGAGAAATGCTAGTGGAATTCTGTCACCGAAATAATTTGGTGGTGATGAACACTTGGTTCAAGAAAAGGAATAGTAAACTGTACACATGGAAGAGCCCAGGAGATATGAACAGATATCAGATAGACTACATGCTCGTCAAACAGAGGTTTAGGGGCAGTGTTAAGAACGCCAAGGCTATGCCGGCTGCCGACATCGACTCGGATCACAACCTTTTGGTTGCAGATATCAGCACAAGGCTGAAGAAGATCCGACAGCATGGGAGAAGAAAACAGAGGTGGGACTTGGAAAAGCTACGAGAGAATAACGTGGCAGTAAGAGAATCGTTAGAGAAAAAATTTAACGAAGTGAGACACAAAAATACAAGTGCAAGTGCGGAAGATCAGTGGCAAATGTTAAAATGGTTTTGTTAAATACTCTGAAGAGTGAAGTTGGGAGGGAAACAAAGAGAGCAAGAAAACCCTGGATCACCAATGAGATGCTGGAGAAGATGGAAGAAAGCAGGAAGTGTAAAAATGTTAATGAAGAAGAATACAGAAGACTTAACAACGCCCTCAGGAGGTAAACAGACAAAGCGAAGGAAAAGTACTTAGAAAAGTGTGTGACGAAATAGAAGAACTACAAAGAAGAGGAAGGTACGACCTCATGTACCAGAAAACGAAGGAACTGGGAGAAGGAGAGAACAAAAGTGTAAGGACGTTCGGAATAGAAGATTCTAGAGGACAATTGGTTACTGAACAAGTGGAACTGCTGAAAACATGGGAACAATATATAAGGTAACTATATGATACAGAACATCGCCCAGATGACATCGACATAGAGCCAGAGGAAGCCATTCACGAAGATGAAAAACGACCCAGTATACTGACAAGGAAAGTAGAGAAGGCGATAAAGGAGATGAAGAGTAGGAAAGCTACAGGCGATGACGACATACCAGTGGATTTCCTTAAAGAAATCGGAAATGAAAGTTTGAAGTTGTGACATAACTCATAAACAAAATCTATGAAACTGGAGAATGGCCTGAAGACCTTTTTGACGTCACAGTGGTTACTCATGAGAAGAAAAAGCAAGCCAAGAAGTTGTGTGATTATAGAAAAATTAGTCTGATATCGCATGTGGCAAAGATCATAGCAAGAATACTAAATAGACGGTTGGAAAACAAAATTGAAGAAGTGATGGGAGAAGACCAGTTTGGCTTCAGGAAAGGAAAAGGGACCAGAGACGCCATTGGCATGATGAGGATATTATCAGAGAGAGTTTTGGCCGTTAACGAAGAAGTTTGCGCTTGCTTTATAGACTGGCAGAAGGCCTTCGACAGAGTCAATTGGAATATATTGATGATCATCCTTAAGGAAATAGGAATCAACTGGAGAGATCGGAAACTTATGAGGAACTTGTACCTGGGACAAAGGGTAAAGGCACGACTGAACTATGAAGAAACGAACAGTGTGGAAATAGGAAGGGGAGTGAGACAAGGATGTTGTCTATCGCCAAGTCTCTTCAACCTGTGTGGAGAAATGCTGGCGAGAGAAGCGCTGAAAGGATGCTGAAACTTCAAAGTAGGAGGACGTCTCATCAACACCATCAAGTATGCAGACGACCTAGTAGTGCTCGCCAAACATCAGAGACAGCTACAACACATGATGAACAATTTGGTGGAAACGGGAAGAAAATACGGCATGGAAATCAACATCAAAAAATCAAAAGTGATGCGTATATCAAAACGTGAGAAGCACTTGAAGATAACTGTTGACAATCGGGAACTGGAAAATGTGAACCAGTTCAAGTACCTGGGAAGTTTTATCACAAAGGATGCCCACTGCACCAACGAAATCCGAGCAAGAGTCGCCATGGCCAAAGCTGCTTTCAACAAGAAGAGAACTCTGCTGACCAGCAAATTGAGTTTGGCATTGAGGAAAAAGTGATAAAGTGCTACATTTGGAGCATTGCACTGTATGGAGCAGAGACATGGACCATGAGAAAGAAGGAGAAAAAATACTTAGAGAGCTTTGAAATGTGGTGCTGGAGGAGAATGGAAAAGATCAAGTGGACAGATCGCATAAAAAATGACGATGAACTGCGAAGAGTAGGAGAGAAGAGAAGGATTCTGCATACAATTCTTCAGAGAAAGGCCAACTGGAATGGACGTGTACTTAGACACGAGGGACTCATACATGATGCCATCGAAGGGAAACTCAGAGGAAACACAGGACGAGGAAGAAGAAGAATTCAACATCTGGACGACATGAAAGATGGAAGGAGATACAACAGACTGAAGGAAGAAGCTGAAGACAGGGAACAGTGGAATCAGAAATTCTCCATACGAAGACATGGACCTGCCACTAGGCAGAATACTACATAATAATAATAACACAAGGTGTAAAAGAGCAGTGCATTGGTGGAGCAGTCGTTTGTAGTCAACTGATTCACGTGAAAAGGTTCCCGACATGATTATAGCCGGATGAGGGGAAATTGACAGGCTTTGAATGCGGAATGGTAGTTGCAGCCAGACGCTTGGGACATTCCATTTCGGAAATCCTTAAGCCGTCGGCACACGGACCGTGCATTCGAACGTTGAGCGTTGAGCGTGCCGAGTTTCTGACGTCACAGCATGGAATAGCACGCTCGGGAGTCTTTCCGAACGTGCAGAGCAATATCTGGCATGTCAGATATTCTCAGCGTGCGTCTGAGCGTTGACCAATGACATGGCACAACGCCACCTACGTTACACGCATGCCGTCTCCCTTCAGTACAGAGTTGTGACGCGCCATATTGCCATTCATTTCAAGCCTATACGTATATATGCCGTTCCGAGCACCAGCAAATTGACAATCACTGCAAAACTCATTGTTAACTGTGTGATTCGTTCTAATAAAATAATGAGAAACATCATATTCGCGGCAAAATAATTATTGTAACTTGCGCATAATGAGAGTAGGCTATTTGAAGGCAGCGACACACTGAAGATCCACCCAAAACGCATTGTTCTTGGTACAATGTGTTATAATTAAATTTCAGTTAATAAAATATCTACGATTAAAGTTTCTAGCAAGAGGTAAGGTACAATCATTAGATACAGCAGTCGTGATGTTGGTATAGCGTAATGAATAGCATCATTCTATACTAATGAGGTTTTTTTTTTTTTTGTTGGGGCGGTGGTTCGCGTCCTGACACGACAATTTTTTTTTTCCTAACATTCGTGTTTTTATTAGGTTCTGATACTTTATTATTAGTTTAATATAAGTATAGACTGTAATGTTTGATTTTATGTAAATACAAGTTCACCTTTTTTTGAGGGGTGACTTTGTTCGATTGGCTTAATCTAAAGGACAGCTTACGCTACTTGTATAAAGGTATTTTTTCTCCTTTTTCTTTTACGCTTCGTAACTGACATGTTGCAAAGATTCTGCTACTGGGTACGAACAGTGATCAAGTAAGACTGACCTTGGGGTTTTACTAAAATGTGGGAATGATGAAATAATGTTTATCTTATGCGGAAAGTATTCCGATTTTGTAACGCACTGCTTGTAATGGAACTTTTATAACCGTGTGTCCTTATTGATTGGACATGGTACTTTCCTTTTCGTGGACGATGGAAGAAATGTGCATTTTAATAGAGCTAACGTGGGAATTTTATGCGCCCGTTGAGTAAACAGTGTGATTAACGAACTAGAAACATCCCTCAACTGTCGCTTGAGTGCGTTGCGATCGCGTATACCACGTTGGGGTCCACGTACCGTATGCACAAGTCGCATCATTCCTGAGCGTTGAGCAGCACGTTGAACTAGGCACGCCCAACGTTAACGTTCGGCAGCACGGTCCGTGTGCCGACGGCTTTAGGGAATTCAGTGTTCCAAGATCCACAGTGTGAAGAGTGTGCCGAGAATACCAAATTTCGGGCTTTACCTCTCGCCAACGTCAAAGCAGTGGCCGACGGCCTTCACTTGACGACCGAGAGCAGCCGCGTACTAGCAGAGTTGTCTGTGATAACAGAAAACTAACACTGCGTTAAGCAACCGCAGAAATCAATGTGAGCCACACTACTTACATATCCGTTAGGACAGTGCGGCGAAATGTAGCGTTAATGGGATGTGGCGACAGACGACGGCCGTGAGTGCCCTTGCTAACAGCACGACATCGCCTGCAGCGCCTCCCCTGGGCTCGTGACCATATCGGTTGGACCCTAGACGATTGTAAAACCGTGGCCTGGTCAGATGAGCCCCGATTTCAGTACGTAAGTGCTTACGGTAGGGCTCTAGTGTGGCGCAGAACCGCACGAAGCCGTGGACCGAAGTTGTCAACAAGGCGCTGTGCAACCTGGCGGTGGCTCCATAACGGTATGGTCTGTGCTTACGTGGAATGAAAAGGGTCCTCTGGTCCAACTGAGTCGATAATTGGCTGGAAATGGTTATGTTCGCCTGCTTCGAGACCATTTGCAGTCGTTCGTGGACCTGATGTTCCCAAACAACGATGAAATTTTTATGGATGACAATGCTCCATGTCACCTGGCCACAGTTGTTCGTGATTGGTTTGAAGAACATTCTGGACAGTTCGAGCGAATGATTTGGCCACCCAGAGCGCACGACGTGAATCCCATCGAACATTTACTGGACATGAAACTTCCTGGGAGATTAAAACTGTGTGCCCGACCGAGACTCGAACTCGAGACCTTTGCCTTTCGCGGACAAGCGCTCTACCATATGTGCTACCGAAGCACGACTCACGCCTAGTCCTCACAGCTCTACTTCTGCCAGTATCTCGTCTCCTACCTTCCAAACTTTACAGAAGCTCTCCTATAAAGTTTCATATCAGTGCACACTCCGCTGCAGAGTGAAAATCTCATTTTGATTTACTGGACATAATTGACAGTTCGAGCACAAAATGCAGCACCGGCAACGCTTTCGCAGTTACGGAAGGCTATAGAGGCAGCATGGCTCGGTACTTCTACAGGGACGTCCAACGACTTATTGAGTCCATGTTGGACTATACCGGGGAAAAGGAGGTTCGACACGATAGTAGAAGGCGTTTCAAGACTTTAGTCACCTCAATGCATAAAAAGCGGAGTGTCCTGTGGAGCATTTTTGTTCTACATAGTAATCCTCCTGTATGTTACTTAAAAATAAACAGTATTTATAGCAAAATTGAAACTGTCAATGTTTGATTGAGGTTTTATTCGAAAATTTTTGATTTGTAATATGAAACTGAGGGATGTTGTAATAAAAATACTAAAAATACAGATTTATCATGTAGCGCTAAAAAACGTCGATTTCCTCAAAAACGAAATGGTAAAATTAAAAAAAAAAGACGGGAAACAGAAGCATATCAAGCATTGCTTCAATACTTCGCCGAGTTTCCGTAAAACATGTTTCTGTTATTCATAAGCAACTTTCGCACTTGTCAATAATAAGAGGAGACTCTTGCCCTTGATCACGAACTTCCTACTGAGTGCAAAAACCAAGAATATAATGTAGATGTTTTGTGTTTGTGAATAAAAACTGTACTTGCATAAAAATGTATTGCTTAGGTTGCGTAATTGCACCATCAAATAATTTTTATCACGTATAAAATTCCATTTATATTTTGTATGGATATAGAATACACAATATGCCACAACTGAATGATGTGCGATTCTAATTACGTGCAAAGCAAAGAAAAGGACCAAGAGAAGTCGCCGGCTTCCAGTTTCCCCCTCAAGCTTTCATTTATGTTTCTTTCCCCACCAATACTACCAATACTCGCGGTAATCTTACTGTGCCAAAACGACTGAACCGAAATTTCGGCAGAGCGAAACTCTAGTACCAGGCAGTCTATCACTGCAAGTATCACAGTCTTTGATACAAGGGATATTTCTAGCGAAACACTTTATAGCCTGGCTTAACTACCCAATGGAAAGCAAGCGATAGCGTATGTCTTGATGGGAACTGACCGTCTGAACGGCACAATGCGTCCGGTCTGTTATTGTCTGGGTTTCCTCTCCGCGCTTTCCAGCGACGCTGCCATGGTTGAGTAATGTATTAGATTGCACTGAAGTCAATGTTGATTTTCCTCTAATAACGTAACGCAAATGTTTGGTGAGATTCTGGCTCGCATTGTGCACCGTGGCGTAGCATTCGCATACCGTCTGCTGATGTTAAAACTTAACGTTCGTTGTCCAGCGACGTGGCCAGCATTCCTCGAATGATGCAGAATTGGGTTTACATTATTCTATCTGAAAACAAGGGCCATTGACTTCTCCAAACTCTCGTCTAGTAAAAGGTTTTCACTAGTTTCTAATGTACACACACCAAAAAAAGTATTGCATCACCCCAGTTCCCAAAACTCCTGAAGATAGACGTTGACTCTGAATATTGTTCCTTTGACTATTCAGAGATGTCATTAAACCCGCCCAAAGATGTAAACAACCATACAAATGGTTCAAATGGCTCTGAGCACTATGGGACTTAACTTCTAAGGTCATCAGTCCCCTAGAACTTAGAACTACTTAAACCTAACTAACCTAAGGACATCACGCACATCCATGCCCGAGGCAGGATTCGAACCTGCGACCGTAGCGGTCACGCGGTTCCAGACTGTAGCGGCTTTAACCGCTTGGCCACCCTGGCCGGCAACCATACATGAGCAGCGCCTATTAGAGGGGGGGGGGGGGGGTCAGTCGGACAGCCGATCAGTTCCAGTCATTCCACAAGGAAGGAGATACACGGCTCGTGTTATCTGTAGTTCAACTATGCCTAGACGGTCAATAGCGCGGTTCGATCGCGTCCGCATTGTTACTTTGTGCCAGAAGGGCTCTTAACAAGGGAAGTGTCCAGGCGTCTCGGAGTGAACCAAACGATGTTATTCGGACATGGAGGAGATACAGATAGATAGGAACTGCCGATGACATGCCTCGCTCAGGCCGCCCAAGGGCTACTACTGCTGTGGATGACCGCTACCTACGGATTATGGCTCGGAGGAACCCTGACAGCAACGCCACCATATTGAATAATGCTTTTCGTGCAGCCACAGGATGTCGTGTTACGACTCAAACTGTGCGCAACAAACTGCTTGATGCGCAACTTCACTCCCGACGTCCATGGTGAGGTTCCTCTTTGCAACCACGACACCATGCAGCGCGGTAAAAGAAGGGCCCAACAACACGTTCCTGTTGTTTTGGGGTAGCATTATGTGGGGCCGACTTACGCCTCTGTTGGTAATGGAAGGTGCCGTAACGGCAGTACGGTACGTGAATGTCATCCTCCGACCGATAGTACATAGCCTTCATGGACGACAATTCGCGCCCCCATCGTGCACATCTTATGACTGACTTCCTTCAGGATAACGACATCGCTCGATTAGACATGAACCCTATCGAACATGCCTGGGTTAGATTGAAAAGGGCTGTTTGTGGAAGACGTGACCCGCCAACCACTCTGAGGGATATATGCCCATTCGCCGTTGAGAAGTGAGAAAATGGACCAACAGTGCATTGTTGAACTTGAGGATAGTATGCCACGACGAATACAGGCATGCGTCAATGCAAGAGGACGTGCTACAGGGTATTAGAGGTACCGGTGTGTACAGCAATCTGGACCACCACCTCTGAGGGTCTCGCTGTCTGGTTTACAAAATGGAATGTGTGGTTTTGATGAGAAATGAAAAGGGCGGAAATGATGTTTATGTTGATCTCTATTACAATTTTCTGTACAGGTTCCGGAACTCTCGGAACCGAGGTGATGCAATACTTTTTTTGATGTGTGTGTATGGAATTCTTGTTGTTCATTTCTTCCTTTCGTAGCGATCTGTTAAACCATGTGTTTCATGCACAGACGATCGTATGCTTCATTATGGTAATAATTACGCCTTACGTGAAATAACAATCACTTGAATTACATTTTATGTGGTTCACTCATACTCCTGTGCTACTGTTAAGATATTCTATTATTTTAATCCAACAATGACACGTAGTTTTTAAGACTTCCTCCGTTCACCAAAGAGACCAGTCTTGGTGAACAACTATTATAATCACTAAAAACTGCAACTATTATGATCAGTGAAAACTGCAGTCAGCAGTAAGCTTCGGCCTTTTCTTTGCATCGTTTTCATGTCAGAAGGTAAGTCGTCATCTGGTGATGCAGAGAGAACTCCTCGGTGCAATGCCGTATGTAGGACGTGAAAGACGTGTATCTTTAAATTTCAGAGTTCTACACTCCTGGAAATTGAAATAAGAACACCGTGAATTCATTGTCCCAGGAAGGGGAAACTTTATTGACACATTCCTGGGGTCAGATACATCACATGATCACACTGACAGAACCACAGGCACATAGACACAGGCAACAGAGCATGCACAATGTCGGCACTAGTACAGTGTATATCCACCTTTCGCAGCAATGCAGGCTGCTATTCTCCCATGGAGACGATCGTAGAGATGCTGGATGCAGTCCTGTGGAACGGCTTGCCATGCCATTTCCACCTGGCGCCTCAGTTGGACCAGTGTTCGTGCTGGACGTGCAGACCGCATGAGACGACGCTTCATCCAGTCCCAAACATGCTCAATGGGGGACAGATCCGGAGATCTTGCTGGCCAGGGTAGTTGACTTACACCTTCTAGAGCACGTTGGGTGGCACGGGACACATGCGGAGGTGCATTGTTCTGTTGGAACAGCAAGTTCCCTTGCCGGTCTAGGAATGGTAGAACGATGGGTTCGATGACGGTTTGGATGTACCGTGCACTATTCAGTGTCCCCTCGACGATCACCAGTGGTGTACGGCCAGTGTAGGAGATCGCTCCCCACACCATGATGCCGGGTGTTGGCCCTGTGTGCCTCGGTCGTATGCAGTCCTGATTGTGGCGCTCACCTGCACGGCGCCAAACACGCATACGACCATCATTGGCACCAAGGCAGAAGTGACTCTCATCGCTGAAGACGACACGTCTCCATTCGTCCCTCCATTCACGCCTGTCGCGACACCACTGGAGGCGTGCTGCACGATTTTGGGGCGTGAGCGGAAGACGGCCTAACGGTGTGCGGGACCGTAGCTCAGCTTCATGGAGACGGTTGCGAATGGTCCTCGCCGATACCCCAGGAGCAACAGTGTCCCTAATTTGCTGGGAAGTGGCGGTGCGGTCCCCTACGGCACTGCGTAGGATCCTACGGTCTTGGCGTGCATCCGTGCGTCGCTGCGGTCGGGTCCCAGGTCGACGGGCACGTGCACCTTCCGCCGACCACTGGCGACAACATCGATGTACTGTGGAGACCTCACGCCCCACGTGTTGAGCAATTCGGCGGTACGTCCACCCGGCCTCCCGCATGCCCACTATACGCCCTCGCTCAAAGTCCGTCAACTGCACATACGGTTCACGTCCACGCTGTCGCGGCATGCTACCAGTGTTAAAGACTGCGATGGAGCTCCGTATGCCACGGCAAACTGGCTGACACTGACGGCGGCGGTGCACAAATGCTGCGCAGCTAGCGCCATTCGACGGCCATCACCGCGGTTCCTGGTGCGTCCGCTGTGCCGTGCGTGTGATCATTGCTTGTACAGCCCTCTCGCAGTGTCCGGAGCAAGTATGGTGGGTCTGACACACCGGTGTCAATGTGTTCTTTTTTCCATTTCCAGGAGTGTATATAGGTAAACTGAGACTGACAGACTGAACCACATATGCTCATAGCACCTAACGTGCGTGCGAGGTAGGTTCCTACATAATCTCGAAATCCTTTTATGAACTTATTTCAAATTACCACGATAAAAGAACTCATTCAAAGGTCCATTCACGCCCGCTATCCATTCGCTGGGCAAAGTAAGTTCTTCAGTACGTTATATTTTCTTTAAAGTTGTAGCCAGATATTGTCACAAAGCAATTTATGGCTCTAAACCTTATGTAGAAAAGTACATTTATTAAGGGCATGTTTCAGGATACATATTTGCATATAGGTTGCTTAGGAAGTGGTAGCTCCTCCTTACCGGTACTAAAAAAACTCCTTTAATTTTCGGTTACGCCATAAATAATACAAATATCAAGGTTGTAGACTCAGTTAAATGCCTACGGGTCACAATTACAAACAACTTAAACTGTAGGCATCATACTGAGGGTTTGTGACAGAGGCGAACCAAAGACTGCGTTTCGTTGGCAGAAGGCTTAGAAGATGCAACGAATCTATTAAAGAGACTGCTACATTACTGTTATCCTTCCTCTTCTGGAGTATTACTTCGTGGTATGGGATTCTTACTATTATAAATAATTGACCAACGACATGCAAAGAGTTCAAAGAAGAGTGGCTCATTTTTTACTACTGCGAGTTACGGAAGAAAGTTTCAGGAGCATGTTAACTGTGTTGCGCTAGCAGTTGTTGAAATAACGGCATTTTCGTTTCGGTGACTTCTTTTCAAGAAATTTCCTTCCCCAAGTTTCTTCTTCGAATCCCAAAACATTTCATGACTCCCACCTATATAGGGGGAAATGATCTCTTAATAAAATAACAGAAATAATACATCACACGTGCTATCACGCAACAGTTTGAAAGCAGTTCTACGAAATTTGTAATATTTTACAAAAGGTTAAAGAAAAGCAATTTTGGCACATTTTAATGTTTACCTATAATATTCGCTTTCAAAATGTATGCACTTTCTCATGCTTTAGACCCACGTTAGAAACATTTTTCGCATTCTAATGTCGGTACTTCGAAAACATTGTTGTGGAAGGATTCATCAGTTTACATACGTGAACATTTCTGTCGAAGCATTTACTTGATATAAGGGCGCCAAAAGTGGACGTTAGCTTATACGACAGCTCAATAAGGGTAATAAGACATTAATTCAAGGTCGTGTTGAATGCCAGTTGGAATTGCCGTGGTGAAAATAACTCGACGTTCTAGTTGTTTTTCATGATAACAAAATGGTTCAAATGGCTCTGAGCACTATGGGACTTAACATCTGAGGTCATCAGTCCCCTAGAACTTAGAACTACTTAAACCTAACTGACCTATGGACGACACACACATCCATGCCCTAGGCAGGATTCGAACCTGCGACCGTAGAGGTCGCACGGTTCCAAACTGAAGCACCTAGAACCGCTCGACCACTCCGGCCGGCTCCTGATAACAAACAACAACATTTTAATTATTGAGAGTATAAATTACCGTTGGCCGGATATACGATGAAAACTGTAGGTGTTTTAGAGGTACCTAGCCGACACACTTGACAGCAACAATGACTCTGGGCTTCGAGTCAAAATTATCTTAGATGACAGGCGCAGGTACGTTACCCCCTTCTGCCTCAGCCTTACACGAGGGTTCATAAATACACTGCTTGGCAATTGCTATGGAACAGAGACATTGTTGGACAGGAATAATGTAATCATAGGCAATGACAGATGACATGAAACACAGCACATACTTAATAGAGGTGGAGTGATATATTTGTGACGAACAGTGGTACAGATTTCCCCACATCGGAGTAAATAATAACAGACATAAATAACGTTCATGTTTGACGCAAATCAGACTCCCAACATAAAGGTCGACATGTGAGTGTCAGTAAGGGATATACCTTCCTGGAGCACTAATAAGCATTTCGCACCCGTTATTGATGCTAGCTACGAAACTGATGAGGAATCCTCCGTGAGGGACATTGCCACCCACCTGTCTCAAGGCGGTTTTCAGGCCTTTTACAGTTAAGAGAGCGGTGTTCGATGAGAAAGATGTTTGCCAAGAGCACTAAAGGGTTTAGATCCGGGGAGCACGCAGGCCATTCCATACGTTCAACATCTTGACTATGAAGCATGTCCGACATATCCGCAGTCCTGTCTGGGCGGAAACTGTCGTCCATAAACAGAAAGTCGGGAACTACCGCACCCCTAAACATATGGACATGTCCCAGAATAATCTCTCTGCAGTACTGCCGTGCTGTAACGGTATTTCGCGCAAAAATATTCACCGGTGTTCGGTCATTGTCTATAATTCCAGTCCACACCATACCACCTATTTCACACCGCTGACGTTTATAAACATTCTGTGGCGAATAACGTGTTGCCCTCCCCGTCCACACTAACTGGTTGCCAGAACCACTTACCACAGCGAAGCGGGATCCGTCACAGAATACCACTCTGGATCACTGTTGCTGACGCCAACCAACATGCTCCTTTCACCTACTGTTGTGTACGACTTCGAACACAATGGTAGGGAGCGATGGGCTACAGAGTGGTGCAGAAACCTGGACAGGACCAGAAATGAGAAGCGAACAAGTCGCTACAGCAAACAGAAGATTTACTTAACTTTTATTTCTCCAAGTACATGAAGACTGCCCGCATCTCGTGGTCGTGCGGAAGCGTTCTCGCTTCCCACGCCCGGGTTCCCGGGTTCGATTCCCGGCGGGGTCAGGGATTTTCTCTGCCTCGTGATGGCTGGGTGTTGTGTGATGTCCTTAGGTTAGTTAGGTTTAAGTAGTTCTAAGTTCTAGGGGACTGATGACCATAGATGTTAAGTCCCATAGTGCTTAGATCCATTTGAACCATTTTTTTTTTAACATGAAGACTTGTTATAAACAATGAAGCAAGAAATAGTGTACAGGTATCTGTGTCAACAAGGATGACGCTCGCTGTACTAAGCACGAACAAGGTGCCATAGGTGAAAGTCCAAGTCGGCCTTGCGGCTGCCGCCGGCACTTCTATATTACGCGGGCGAGGGCGCTCGTATTCCAGAGCTGCTGGAGCGGCGCGCATTACAGTGTCCGCCAGACCCCGTCCGGCCGATGTATGCGTCTAATGGAAACTTCATGACGCCAATGAGGTGATACCGATACGTGGTACCACACCAGCGAACTTTTTCTCGATAATGGCATGATTGAAGTGGGACGTATTTAACAGGCTTCCAAGTATACGGACCAGCCTGATTTAACCGCTGTGAAATGGTTTTGGCAGAGACACATTTACCCATAGTGGTTGCAAAGACTGCAGCTATTTGCTTAGGAGTGATATCTCTGTTCATTTTCTCCACTAGGGCTATGTATCGATTATTATGCGGTGTGTCGACGTAAGACCCCAAGAAACTCGAAAACCCAATTAAGAATGTCATGATAATTTAAAGTAGGGAACAGTGTTATCCTCACAATAATATAACACCTTAAAGTTTTGATGAACACTAATTTCAATAATTATTGAGTATGTCATGATATAAAGGTAGAAAGAAAGAAAGAAAGCTTATTTTTAATTAACTACCAAACATCTCAGTAATAACTGCTAATCAGTACGACGAAAGTTAAGTCCAAAGTAATATGTCGGTCAGCGATAACATTTACTGTGAAAGAGAGTTGTAAACGAGGCGAAACGAGAGTTCAGTACGTCTACAATGGTCGATCATGGAAATGTCAGTCGCTTGCTAGCTTGCTTGATATCATGCCGTGAGAGAGCACCGTTTGTTATAGTACCACAAACGGAACGCTACAAGATTATTTCTATTCAAAAAAGTACTATTGCGTGATAGAGATGCGCGGACTTTGTTCTCAGTTATTCCGACTTGAGAACTTGACTGAAGTGATATTCTGATAGTGTACAACGAGGTAATTAACTTCAATTATTGGAGATATTATTGTTGGATTCAACCTTCATCAAAGTGAACAGTTACAGCGAAAAATGTACATAGTATCGAAGACTGCAATACCTGATTAGCCTTGAGTAGGAAACATTAATACGACGGCACGAATATAATACAAA
Organism: Schistocerca serialis cubense; assembly: GCF_023864345.2. Lineage (NCBI taxonomy): Eukaryota > Metazoa > Arthropoda > Insecta > Orthoptera > Acrididae > Schistocerca > Schistocerca serialis. Next base: position 118,774,052 of record NC_064643.1, on the reverse strand, counting down.
TATGCCGATTGTAAAAGTTGTAATTGTCACGATCACCGAACTGAAAAGAATCGTAAATGATCTGATCCATCGGTGTGCGTGTGGTGTGGTGATTATAAACTAACTGCTAAGAAGGAACAATAAAAATTGTTCGTCGGTAATGGAAATCTCACGTGTTGGTTCCATCATTAATTGAACTGTGTGATAGTTGATGATAAAAATTAATTAACTGTGAACATTTTAATTGAAAGAGTGACTTAATGAACATTGAGCATTGAAAGGAGTGTTTTGCCGAAATAATATTATGACGCACGAAAGCAAGATCGCATTATAGATTATCTCTGGATTTGCGTCGTGCCGTAGTGAACAATTCTGCCTAGCAACGTAACAACAACTACTAATACTGAACCGCAAATGAATTTCTCCTCGCTTCAGTGATGTGAAACGACCCCGGTGATGAATGATTCACTCAATACTGCAATAAATAACTAACCGGGCATAGCAAATCATCATAAAACCATAACAGACAATTAAAATCAGCAGTTCGCATCGCTAAGAAGACTGTACGGACTCGCAAACGGACTTTCATACATTACGCGAGGAACAATTTTCTTTAGAGATTTTTAGGAGCTATTCCACGTTATCCGACGTGGACAACCATCAATGCTCGTCGCGTCTCCGTTCCACCGACCGAGCTGTAGCAGTAGCGGCTCAACATCAACAGCGACATCAAAAGGGGAGAAGGGACGTCACATCGACCATCTACGACCACCGCCACGCTTTCCCATAGCATTTGCACCTTCAGAGACATTTTTGAGTCGTGAGAAGAGGCTCTCGGACACACCCACTGTGGCCATTGTGACGGAAATTTGACCAGCTTCGAGCAGTCCAACTGCTCGTCAACGATCGTATGTATTCAAGTGATATCTTGCAGGCATGTTGCCATACCTCAAGGAATGATGCACTAATTGGTTCCGCAACAGCCTTCGTCAAATACCGCACTGCATGAAATTTGAATGCGTACGGAGCGCTCATCCACAGACTTTGCTGCGGTTAACAAATCCGATGCTCTACATTTCCTTTTACTATCATTGATCGGATGTTACGCAGCAACTGACAGCTGCTTCGTAGCAACTGGCAGTTGCTTCTTAGCAAGTGTCAGTTGTTCATTAGCAACTGTTAACCAGTGTAGCAGTGTGCAGCGAGCGGTGTTGTGGCTGTCTGTCGGTATCCTACGACCAAATGGTTTGAATGGGTGAGAGATCTGGAGAACGTTTTGGCCAGGGCAACAACTGTCCTCTTCATTGGGTTAGGTCACAACGACAGGGTCATCAAGCGATATTGAATTAGCCTGTTTGGGGATAACGTCACAAAGGCTTCGAAGCTGAGACACAGCTGTCGGCCTCAACACGTCATAAATTGTAATAAATTACTGACTATGCGAATCAGCGCCGCGCAGGATTAGCCGAGCGGTCTTAGGCGCTGCAGTCATGGACTGTGCGGCTGGTCCCGGCGGAGGTTCGAGTCCTCCCTCGGGCATGGGTGTGTGTGTTTGTCCTTAGGATAATTTAGGTTAAGTAGTGTGTAAGCTTAGCGACTGATGGCCTTAGCAGTTAAGTCCCATAAGATTTCACACACATTTGAACATTTGAATCAGCGGCGCTCATGTTGAGTACCCAACGGTACCTCATACCACCACGTCAGGTGCAGAGCCCGTATAACGATGACGCATCCAGTCTGTCAGTGTCTCTTCTACTCGAAGCCTCCACACAAGGATATGTCCATCATCATGCTGCAGGCAGAGTCAGGAAATGGCTGTAAAGACGACCTTGCGCCAGGGTTGCTGATGGGCGCAGCATTGTTGTCCCCCCGTCTGCTGCAGTGTGGAGGGATACTTGCCAAGCTAGAAACGAGCCGGTTTTTTGACTGAAGGCACACAACACCGCTGTACGATCCTGCACAGCCGAGAGGAGAACATGCCAGTTCTGTCAGTTGTACTCATGCTGGCCATTGAGCTCTTGCATAGAGTTGAGTATAGATTTCATATTTGAATTACAGTCGTGGGATCCCGACCACTATGAGCATCAGTACAGGGTAAAATAAACCATACTCTGGAAGGGTGACAGTCCTGCCACTATCAAATTCCGACATATACTGGAAGACGTTTCTCTTTCTCACACATGACATAACAATACCTTCTACGAAGTACACACTGACACTGTATAATCTTTATTTGTATACAGAACGTGTATGGCTTTACTCTTGCTTACTTCGTGCGTTTCCGCTGAAATGATAATCGTTTTCACACTGAGGCATTTGGTACACTTAAGGGCAATTTGACGTTTGTAGCAGGCCTTTGTTAGGGTTGTGGGAAGTGGGGAGTGGATTGATATGTGTATTCTGATTACTTGTATTAATTTGTAGATTAAATATTACACAATTCACAATTAATGGAAAATGGACCTCTAAATACTTAGTGCTTCATACATAATAACGACAACCTGTGGCGATTTCTTAATGAACATTTAATAATAGCAACCTTTAGTACCGCAAATCTGATGAATTTCACGTGAGGCTCGGGAGGATTGAGAATAATAGCATAAGTACATAGTGACTATGTAAGTCTACAGGCTTTCGTGGCCGTTGTCATTGAAGTTAAAATCTTCTGGGTTATTAGGACGCGTCATGTTTCTTCTAAAATGTTCGACGTTTCGACCGCTCTGCTTGGATCATCCTCAGGATCTTTTTGTGTCCACTACTGCTAGAACACTGTCAGAGACGATTTTTTTTTTCTTTATTGTGATTTTAACACCCTATACAAAGGCGGGCTGTCAGCAGCACAATACGCCGCTCTTCAGCCATGACTTTGACAACAAGTAGTACATAAAGGTGGCACAGAGTAGACAGTAAAAACGGTGGGCAAAAAATGTAGACACTAAAAATCGAAAAAACATGGAGCCGTTCACGCTGGACGAGAAACATCACTAACACTGGGCGACACGATGCACAGAACATGGATGGTGGCGACGGCACGTGAACGGTGGTGGCGTGACGGCGAACAACACTACACACAAACGAAGGCACACACACGAAACACTGACGGCGATGATCTCCGGCGCGCGAATGTTCACTGAGCGTGTACGAGTGCGGGGACCTGCCAAGAGAGGAGGTGGAGGAGGAGGAAGGGGAAGGGGAATGGGAGAGGGGAGATCAGAGATGCCATGGGCAAAGGAGAGAGGGGGAGGGAGGAAGGGGGAGGGGAAGCCCAGGGGAGAGGGGAGGAGGGAGGGGTGAAACGAAAGAGAAGGGAAGGGAAGGGAAGGGAGGGAGGGAGGGTGCCTAAAGGATAGGACACAGGAGGTGGGGGGAGGATCAAAGTTGATAGCAGGGGTAGATGCAGGGAAGGAGGACATCATCAGGGAGGGGGAGCTGGCGGAAGCCATCTTGGGAGAGGGTAAGGAGGGTTGAGAGAAGGAGACCGGGTGGGACGTGGGAATACAGGCGCGGCAGCGGGCGGGGGTGGGAGAGGATCGGGGAGACGAGCGGGTGAGGAGGGTCGAGTTTACGGGAGGTGTACAGGATCCGTATCCTTTCAAGGAAAAGGAGGAGGTGGGGGAAGGGGATGAGATCATATCCGCGTGGGGGAGGGGAGACGGATGCGATAGGTGAGGCAGAGAGCATGGCGTTCAAGGATTTGGAGGGATTTATAAAAGGGAGGGGAGCGGAGATCCAAGCCGGATGGGCATAACAAAGGATAGGGTGGATGAGGGATTTATAGGTGTGGAGGATGGTGGAGGGGTCCAGACCCCACATACGGCCGGAGAGGAGCTTGAGGAGACTGAGTCGGGAGCATGCCTTGGCTTGGATTGTCTGGAGGCGGGGAGTCCAGGAGAGGCGACGGTCGAGGGTGACGCCAAGGTACTTAAGGGTGGGAGTGAGGGCGATAGGACGGCCATAGATGGTGATGTAGAAATCAAGGAGGCAGAAGGAAAGGGTGGTTTTGCCTACAATGATCGCCTGGGTTTTGGAGGGATTGACCTTGAGCAACCACTGGTTGCACCAAGCGGTGAATCGGTCAAGCTGGGATTGGAGAAGGTGTTGGGAGCGCTGTAGGGTGGGGGCAAGGGCAAGGAAGGCGGTGTCATCGGCAAACTGGAGAAGGTGGACGGGGGCTGACGGCGGCGGCATGTCCGCCGTGTACAAAAGGTACAGAAGGGGGGAGAGGACGGAGCCTTGGGGCACACCGTCAGAGGGGAAAAAGGTGTAGGAATCTGTGTTATGGATGGTGACATAGGAAGGACGGCGGGAGAGAAAGGAGCCGATCAGACGGACGTAGTTAATGGGAAGGGCGAAGGTTTGGAGCTTGAAGAGGAGACCGGAATGCCATATGCGGTCATAGGCACGTTCGAGGTCCAGGGAGAGGAAGATTGCGAAGCGACGGGAATTAAGCTGTTCGGAAAGGAGATGAGTGAGGTGAAGGAGAAGGTCATCGGAAGAGAAGGACGGCCGAAAGCCACACTGGGTAACGGGAAGGAGGCGGTGCTGGCGGAGATGCTGGTGGATGCGTCAGGTGAGGATAGATTCCAGGACCTTGCTGAAGACCGAGGTAAGGCTGATGGGACGGTAGGAGGAGACGGCGGACGGCGGTTTGCCAGGTTTAAGGAATGTGAGGATACGGGAGGTTTTCCACAGGTCGGGGTAGTAACCGGTGGACAGGACAACATTGTAGAGCCTGGCCAGGGTGGAGAGGAAAGAGGCAGGAGCTTCACGAAGGTGATGGTAGGTGACACAATCGTGACCAGGAGCAGTGTTGCGTTTCGTGCGGAGTGTATCAATGAGATCCTGTGTAGTGATAGGGGCATTGAGTTCCGTGTGTGTAATGTTGTCCAAGTACTGGAAACCAGGAGCGAGGGGAGGGACAGAGGTGTCAGTTCGATCGCAGATATCCGGGAAGAGGGAGTAATCGAACTGGGGATCATCGGGGATGGAAAATGCATCGGAGAGGTAGGAGGCAAAGTGGTTGGCCCTACTAAGGGTGTCATGGAAGGGGTGATCATCATGGAGAAGAGGATAGTAGGGGGAGGGTTTAGTTCCGGTAAGGCGACGGAAGGCTGACCAGAACTTGGACGAGTTGATTGGTAGGGTAGCATTTAAACAGGTGCATGTCTGTCGCCAGTCCCGGCATTTCTTAGCCACGAGCAAATTGCGAATGTGTCGTTGGAGTTGCTGATGGCGTGTCAGGGTCACGCGTGTGGAGGAAGGCACGGTAGAGACGGCGGGATTCACGGAGGAGGAGGACGGCCTGCGGGGGTAAGGTAGGATGGTGGGGGTGGATGGCGACAGTAGGGACATGGGCCTCCACGGCCTCAGACAAGGTCTGCTGGAGAAAGGAGGCAGCATGGGTGACATCATCGGGGTGGTGGTAGGTGAAAGGGTGGCTATCGACCTGGGTGGAGAGGGTATCCCGGTAGGCATTCCAGTCGGCATGGGAATAGTCATGGACATACTTAGGGGGAGGGTCAGTACGAGGGTCGGGGCGAGGGCGACGTCCGTCTGAAACGGTGAGGAGGACAGGGAGATGGTCGCTACCAATAGGCTCCAGGACATCCACCGTTATGCGGCCAAGGAGGTTGGGGGAAGAGAGGATAACATCAGGAGTGGAGTTGGATTCGGGACGGGTGTGCTGGGGGATGGGGATGAGGTCGCCTTGAAGGGAGGAGAGGAACCGATGCCACCGCTGTAACTGGGCGGCGGAAGGACTATGGATGTTGAGGTCGGCGGCGATCACGTAGGAGGAGAAGGTACGGTCAATGTGGGAGAGGAAGTCGAAGGGAATAGGGGCGTTAGGGCGGACATAGATGGTGGCGCAGGTAACGGTAAGGCCGGGGAAGAAGAGACTAAGGATCAGGTGTTCGGTGGGGTCGGGAAGGAGAGGTTGGAGCCGAACGGGGATCTGGCGGTGGTGACCAATGGCAACTCCGCCACGCGCAATTGGGAGGGGGTTATCGGAGCGGTGGAGGAGATAGGGTGAGGTGTGGATGGAGTGGTGGGGTTGGAGGAAGGTTTCATTGAGGAGGAAGGCATCCACGCGGTGGGTGGCAAGGGTGTGCAGGAAGAGGTTCTTGTTGGCGGAGAGGGAGCGGATATTGTTGAAAAGGATACGTTGCTGTCACGCCATGACAGGGATTTAGACGAGGGTGTCAAGACGGGAGAAGGTGAAATGGGCCTGGTTGTTGGAGTAGGTGGCGTACATCTTGAGTTGGAAGATGGAACGGGCGGCAAGGGAGATCTGCTGGAGGGTGTGGGGGCGCTGAAAGGGATGAACATTTTGAAGGACGATGGTGATGAACCTGATGATGTCCTCAGCGGTGGGGGTGGGATGAAGGGAATTGCCAGGAGGGGTGGGGGCGTCCAGGGGGCGGACAGGGACGGTGAGTTCAGGAGTGATCGGAGGGTGTCGGGCTTTACACTTTTGGGAGTAGGTGGGATGGGGGAGATTGCAGGTATTGCAGGAAGGAGGGGATTGGAGGTTAGGGCACTGCCGGAGGAAGTGCACTTGCCGACAATGCGGGCAGGTGGGGGCCTCGCGGCACTCAGCTGTGGGGTGCACGTTATAGCGCAGACACCTCTGGCAGCGCAGGGATTGAGGAGGGGAATGGGAGGGGTCGACCTTGTACCGCTGGTTAAAAAGGAGAGCACCCTCCTTCAGGAGACGGTCTATGGAGGGGGCGTGCTCAGAAAAAAACCGCATAAGGCGGGTGGGGCCGTCAGCGTTATGGATCCGGCGAACCGCATGCACCTCCAGATGGGGATAGGCCTGAAGCTCTGCCAACACCTCCTCCTCCGTGATCACTGGACTGAGCCGAGTGATCACGGCGGTGAGGGTCAGCGGGCGACGCGGAGGTTGGGGTTGGCGTGTGGGAGGTGGCGAGGGAGCAGGGGTGAGAGAGGCATGAGGGCCAAAGCGGGTGACAGGGATGCGGGAAAGGAGGTCTGTGTGGAGGGTAGGGCTGGGGGAGGAGATGAGTACCGAATCACGGCGAGGAGTGAGGAGGGAGATGGGGGCACCAGGACAATTCTGGCGAAGGAAGAGGGTGAGGTTCTGGGCTTCAAGGAGGGAGGGATCCGGACGGGAGAGGAGGTAGCGGTAGGAGGAGGGGGTAGAGGAGGAGGAGGAGGGGGCAGGGACGGGCGGGGAGACATCCATGGCATTGTCAGAGACGAGTGTCGCGTCCACTTATAAAGGGGGAATTTTCTGACGTTCGTTCTCGAGAAGTGATATTATTGGTTAAAATACATGTGGCTACCATTGGTGGGCCATAGTCGTAGGCTAATACAGAAGAAGGGGCGTTGGTAGCTCATCTCCTGTGGATACCATTGGCGGTCATCGTCATTGGATAGAAAGGCACTGTTCCACACTTATGCTGGAGACGGGTTATCGGTTGAAATGCCTGCTACCGCTATTGGTTGGTCGTCATCAGTGGCTAGATTCGAAACGGACAGAGCAAGAGAGGGGGGATGTTTACCCAAAATATTATTGTGCGCCGAGGTGACTTGCAGCGCGTTGTTTATGCCGTTCACACACCGCGGCCGCGTATTTTCTTCCTTGATGGCGGGGAGCCACGATGCCGGAAGCCTATAGCTACCCTCTCTATTGAAATTAGATGAATTCTTACAAATTTCAACCGCTTCTCGGACCTTTCTTCTATAAATGCGGCAAAGTGTATATAGGCGAAACGGGAAGAACTGTTAAAGAACGCATTAAGGAACACGAACGGCACATGCACATCATGAGAACTGTAGCTCTGACATCGATTTTAATAACGAACGTGTACTGGCTAAAGAAACAAACATTTATAGAAGAAAGGTCCGATCAAGTACTAAAACTAGTTTTCAGTGTTTCTGAAAGTGAACTTGCGTTGTTGAGCCACCTTAATTAACACTGTTGAATATAAGCGTTACCGTATCGAAAGCTGGCTGGCTTCTGCTTGTTTTCTGCTTGTAAATCAACGCGTGGTCTCACTTTCGGGGTTCGTGAAGCTGTATTAGGAGTTTTACTTGTACAACCTTTTGAATGAGTTTCGAAGTAAATTCTTACACACGTACACTTTAATCTCTCCCTTGTCCACAACCCAATCCACATGAATGCAGAACTCAAACATTTGTAAGCAATTTAACATCGAGGTTAACGTAGCCTGCAGTAAAGAAAATGCGTAAACTTCAGTTCTTTCTACATGAGGTGAATGTTGTTTTAAAAATCATGTTCGCCTCACGTGTCGTGAACAGAAATATCACGAAAGTCGATAGCTCTTACCGTTTAGATACAGCGTGCGACGTCAAAATTACGTCACGTTTGCACGTAGTCTCCTGAAATGCAGCTCTTTCCTTAACTCGAGCCACGTCGCTTAGCAATCGGCCGCTCTGACCACGCAGCTACTGATGCGGACAACTGTATGTCAGCTGGCAGGGAGGACACTGCAGTCGGCCTGAGACACGCCCACTCGGCCACGTTACGTCGCTCGGTGTGATCCCGTGGTCTCCGCAGCGGGATAGAGCTGCCTGCACAGCAATAGACCAGTGTCTATTTCAGCCCGGCCCAGGTGTCCGCAACATAACGCACCGGCTGCACTCTACTTGAGGACCTACCCCGCGAGCTTGAACGTACAATTTGGTGCTTTACTCTGGCTGGCGACACGACAGTCTTCGGCTTTATTCATGCACTTTCGTTGTGTCGCAGTGTTGATTTTCTACGTAACTGCAGCCAGCCAGATTCTCGAGCACACTGTAATGAAATGGGACACCAACAGCCGTCCTCACATCGTATTTATTACATGACTACTAGTTTCGGTGCTTCAGTACATCGTCTTTAGGACTTAACTGAAGTTGAGGGGTTTAGCTCCAGTCGTATACCTAATTCCATCAGTGGCCAATATCTATGACCTGGTTCTCGCAGACTGCCTGTAACAACGATGTTGTGAAGTCAGATACACTGAAGCGCCAAGGAAACTGGTACAGGCATGCTTATACAAATACAGAGATACGTAAACAGGTACAATACGGTGCTGCGGTCGGCAACGCCAATATAAGACAAGCGTCTTGTGCAGTTGTTACATCGGTTACTGCTGCTACAACGGCAGGTTATAAGGCTTTAAGTAAGTTTCACCGTGGTGTTATAGTCGACACACGGACGACGAGACGTAGCATCCCTGACGTAGAGATGAACCGAGCATTTTTCGCGTAGGACCATTCCTTGAGATTACGGTGATTATCAGGAATCCCGTTAAACATCAATTCCCCGACGTCGCTGCGGCCGGAAAAAGATCACGCAAGATCGGGACCAACGACTGAAGAGAATCGTTCACCGTGACAAAAGTGCAACCTTTCCGCTGACTGCTGCAGATTTCAGTGATGGGCCGACAACAACTGTCAGCGTGCGAACCATTCAACGAAACATCATCGATATGGGCTTTCGAAGGCTCACTCGTGTACCCTTGATGACTGCACGACACAAAGCTTTACGCCTCGGCTAGACCCTTCAACACCGACATTTGGCTATTGATGACTGGAAAAATGTTGCCTGGTCGGAGGAGTCTCGTTTGAAATTGTGCGGAGCGGATGGACGCGTACGGGTATGGAGACAACCTCGAGAATCCACGGACTCTGCGTATCAGCAGGGGAATGTTGAAGCTGGTGGAGGCTCTGTAATGGTGTGGGGCGTGTGCAGTTGGAGCAATGTGGGACCCCTGGTAAGCCTAGATATGACTGTGACAGGTGACACGTGCTTAAGCATTCTGTCTGATCACCTGTATCCATTCATGCCCATTGTCCGTTCCAACGGACTTGGGCAATTCCAGCAGGGCAATGCGACACCCGACATGTCCAGAATTGCTACAGAGTGCCTTAAGGAACACTCTTCTGAGTTAAAACACTCCCGCTGGCCACCAAACTCCATGAACGTGAACATTATTGAGCGTATCTGGGATGCCTAGCAACGTGCTGTTCAGAATGTTCAGAAGAGATCTCCACCCCCCTCCCCCCCCCCCCCCCGCCGTACTCTTAAGATTTATGGACAGCCCTTCAGCATTCATGGTGTCAGTTCCCTACACCAGTACTTCAGATATAAGTCGAGTCCATGCCACGTCGTGTTGCGGCTCTTCTGCGTGCTCGCTGGGATCCCACACGGAATGAGGCAGGTGTACCAGTTTCTTTGGCTCTTCAGTGTAATAAATAACATCTTAAGGATTTTAGTAGGTTTTCCATTTCATTACATAAGCGAACGCCGAAATCCCTCAAACCCACAGTCACAAGGATGACATGCAAATGGTTGTAACTAGGGTCTTTGTACAAATAAAGGGAAGCACCATTCGAAAAGTAGAAGGAAACGCTGTTTTCTCCCTCCAGGTGTGGATATTTGGTAGTCGCCCTCATAGACGTGAGGCGACAGCTACGTGTGGCGGAAGACTGCAGCCAGCTGTGGGGAGTGGCAGTGTGGCGGTGTCGGTGTGGGAACAAAGACCCGGCGGCCCGCATGCCACCTAACGACGCGGCTGTCAGCCTCACGCCGGGCTGGCTCTGATTGCCCGCGCCGCGGCCCCCCAGACAACACCGTCGCCACGGAGACTCACTCGCCGCGCCGCCGGGTCCCGAGACACCTGCCGGAGCGTCTTTGTCGCATTCGTCCCTCTGCAAACAGCCTCGGTATCTCGGCTGCTGTCACGGCTAACAACAGAGGCTATTGTGTTGCGAATATTTCGATTCGTCACCACACAGCTGGAGGTGTGATACTGAGACATTGTTATGCATACTTTGTAATCACACAGTTACTAAAATATTCCGGGCTATTATGCCAGGGTTTTTCATTACAACCCAATGTTCCTTGTTCACCTGCGGAAGACATTTTAATTTCAAGGGGGATCGTAGCTTCTTTGAGTGTTCGATGCAGCAAAATTCTGTTTATGAGAGCCCTCGCGCAGTGGCGTGAGGTCACATGCTTTGGATCTAGGCCTACGAGAAAGAGATGTCAAGGCGTGTACGTATCGAAAGTAGGCCGAGCTCGCTCGCTCAACTCAGCAGACAAACGGAATTTCTACACCTGTTAATTCGTAACAGCGTGTGTATCTACAAACGAGAATCTCATCTTCTACTAGAATCCACTATTATGGCGTCTTACTGTTATTAGTCCTATAATGATAGGAAGTCCCTAGGCCTACTAATAATTTTTACTGCTACGTTAACCCCGAAGTTAAATTGTTTACAGATGTGTGAAGTTCTGCATTCTTGTGGATTTGGTTGTGGATAAAGGAGAGATAAAAATGTACGTAAGTAAGAATTAACTTCGAAACTTACTCAAAAAGTTGTACAACTATAGCTCCTAATATAGCTTCACGAAACCCGAAAGTAAGACCACGTGTTGATTTACAAGCAGGGAACAAGCTGAAGCCAGCCAGATTTCGATCCGGTAACGCTTATATTGAACAGTGTTCATTAAGGTGGCTCAACAACAATATCATTAAAATCGTGCAAAAATCATTGTCAGTTGCATAAGGCACCACATCTTGTACGAAATAGGGACTGTGATGGAAAAGAGACTAAATGCTATAAACAAGCCGTTACCATTTATATCGAGAATTCATCTCAAATTTTTTTGTGCGACTATTAATCAGTAAGACTTCATAATAGCAGATTCCAGTAGAGGTAACAACTCTTGTTAGTACAAACAAGTCCAGTTCCAAGTTAACAGACTGTTTAAAAACGCATTTTGTCTGCGGAATTGAGCGAGCTCAGGCCTTCCTTCGTGGCGTACGCGCCGCAGCCTGTCTTTCTCGTGGGCCTCGCTTTGAATACCCGGCCGCACTTGGCCGTCGTCAGTTGCTTTCGTCCGCTGCTGCTATCACCCCATGTTGCATGACTCGTACAGGTCTAATACAGCTCCTCTCTGTATAGCCTATCATTGTATCCGCTTGTGGTTACCAGTACTTGAGTCCTGTCAAAATGAATGTCGTGGTCTCCTGGCTGCAATGCATGTTCCACAACAGCCGATCTGTCAGTCTCTCTCCTTCTACACTTGGCCTTGTGCCCTTATAATCGTTTTTTGACTGTTCGTTTTGTAGTAACCACATATACCTCCCCACAACTTCACGGAATCCTATAAATTTCTCCTTTTTCCAGCAGTTTTCCAACATCCTTCGTCAGTTTTAGACGATCGTGTATCTTCCGGGTGGGACTGTAGATTACAGCACTGCCCCGTTTTCTCAGTAATACAACTAACGAAAAGTAGGAAAACTTTCGATTTCACAGGCACCTGTGCATCGCTTTGACTTTTTCCAAGGCAGTCTTACCGCACCTTTCATCTCAGCTGACAAGTAACCAGTCTTAAGCAATAGATTGGTGAGGTGTTTTAGCTCTTTGGCAAGCAGCTCTGTTCTGCAAATGTTTCATTTCTCTGTCCGACAAAGGTTTATTGATGCCTCGCTATTGTAGTGGGTATCGGTTTGAATCCGGCTGTTTGTAACGATCTGTGTGCGTGGGTTTTCGGTAAACGGTGTCTCGTGAGCTACCACCTTCTTCCTTGAAAACTAGCACGTTAAGAAAATCTTCAGCCTCCCCTTCCCCAAGGCGAACTAAATCTTCCAACGAATTCCATTGAAATGCTTGTGTAAACGAACTACCTCCTCTCTCCCATGCCTATGTATCACATACTGGAAACGTTCGGTTTTAACGGAAAATCCATCCACCACCATTTTGTTAACTGTGACGTGCTCAACAATAGACGACAAAAGAATCTATGTTTCGAAATGATTTCTAATGATACAGATATTTTAATAGATCACGTGAGATGCTGAGAGCCGGCCGCAGTGGGCGAGCGGTTCTAGGCGCTACAGTCTGGAACCGAGCGACCGCTACGGTCGCAGGTTCGAATCCTGCCTCGGGCATGGATGTGTGTGATGTCCTTAGGTTAGTTAGGTTTAAGTAGTTCTAAGTTCTAGGGAACTGATGACCTAAGAAGTTAAGTCCCATAGTGCTCAGAGCCATAAAACCATTTTGAGATGCTGAGACAATGTTATGTACTGATATACTTTTTGGAACAGTCAATGACGTGACCGAGTAAACGAACAGAGGTAAAGCATGACACACACTGGCGGCAGCTACATCCATATCTGGACTCCACAAGGCAACTTTCGGTGAGCGGTGGACAGTACTTTATTTGTCACTGTCAACCTCCTCCCCCCTCTCCCTCTTCTTCCTGTCCCACTTGTGAAGGCTTTCGTGAACAACAATTGAAAGGTGGCAATAGGAAACGTTCTAAGGGTTATATTCTGTTTTTTTTTTCTTTCCAAAAAATGCGTTTTCCATGCTGTTGTGTCCTCGATACACTGGTCCACGTCCCTAGACTTACGCCAAGTGCCAAATTATGGAGAAAGTCTTCCAAAAACGGGTTAGTAGATAGCGCATGGTCTTTGTGTCACTCTGTGCTTCCACCTGCGCTTCCAAAATTTAAAAGATACGAGAAATAGTTTTTGTTGACTAGAATTGTACTAGAAAAGTCCAAATACTGAACTGCTGCACTTGTATTATCACAATTAAACCGTAGTGCCTCAGTATTAACGGCACTTTTAACATAAACATTCTTCCTGCTATTCTGTCGATACCGTGGCTGTGCACAGAGTACCAGTTAATCCTTAGAAAGAAGAAAACAAAAACCACCTGCAGATAATGATATTTATTTACACAAAAGCGCCGTTACCGGTTTCAAACCGAGAGCTCCCTCTTCAGACGTTGTTGACATTTATTTTAGATTTGTTGTTGTTTACATTATTTGTTGGAATGAAACAGTCAACAGCTAACGCAAACAACAAAGAATGTAATATATACGTGAATCTGTTGCTTTGAAACCGATTACGGTGCTTTTTGTAAATAAATAGTATTATCAACAGTGGCTGATTCCTTTTTCTTCTTTACAAGAAACAACTTGAATAACTTTCCTACTGGCCATTAGAACCAGTCAGTCCCCCTGTATAGTGCTTAGAACATTCTTAATAAAGTATTTATTTTCTATGTTGTGTTAGTATTCGGTGATCTGATGAGACTAAAAGTTACGTAGTATGAGAATACCTTTCCAGTTTTTTAGATACAGATGTGTATAAACACAGGTACATTGTGTTTTCAGTCTGCTGACAGATATCAGATTTGGCACTTAGAAGGTTTTCCATTTCCATCTCCAACTGTTGGTAAGTCACGGTGTGAACTCAAATCCTCAAATCTTATCTTCGTGATCTTTCTCGAGGTATACAATTTGTGTTACACACTCCTAGAGGCTGTATATGGGACTTAGTACATTTAGTTTTACCTAGGAGCCCATATACGGAAACGTCATCCAACGACGCTAAGGAGCGTCAAATTTATAGGAGCCGAAGCCTGTAAATGTGTGTACATTCGGGCTGATTCCGTGATGATGTTACAAACTTTCTAGGGTGATGGAGAGTGGTAGTATGGATCAAAACAAGGAAAAAATGCCCAGTAAACATGGGCTCCGAAATGCACACCTGAGGAATTATGAGCGCTTGTTCAGTAGAGCTGCTGTGTTTCACTGTAGTGAAGATGAACATGTGCTTAAAACTCTTCAGGTATTCATTTTAGAGCCCCTGTTTATTGGAATTTTTTCCTTGTTTCGATCGATACTACCATCTCTGAAAGTTACCTACCCTAAAATATTAGCAGCAACAGTTGCAGTACGTGTATTCCATTGTCAGAGGTGTCAGAGTGGTTTTCGTTCATAGTTTTGGACTCGTTCGTATCCGGTACAGGGACCCTTACCTCAAGTTGATACCTTTATCCTTGTCCATCAGCGTAGCAAATCTGAAACATCATCATAGAAGCAGTCTGTATTTACATGCACTTTGACGCTGTGCAGGGTCGTTGGATTCCTACGTAAAACTTGAGCTACTAAGTCCCCTCTACAACCTCTAGAAGTGTGTAATATGAAATGTGAAACACCGTCTATTTAGGAGGAATCAGTATGTTGGTTGACTCTCCTACGAACGCGCGGTCTCGCAACTTTAGCAATAAACCATACCGTGGTGAACCATGACAATACGGGAGGTATAGTATGAGAGAAGTTTCCCTTACCATTCACCGACTTATCAAACGTACCTTCCTTTCTCCTAGAAGGATGCAGTAGGGTAGGAGGCGATGCAGTGTGACCTATAGCGCTAACAGGCGCTCGCGCGTGACACAGTGGCTGCGCTTGTTGTGCCGCCACCGCCCCCACCGCCCCCACCGCCACCTGCCCCTCTGCTGCAACCGCCCCCGCCCTCTCCCCTCGCCCCCGCTAATGGCAGACAGTCGCATCCCCCGCGCCTGCAGAGCTTCCGGCGGTGGACGCTGAGTTACGGCGATACGGGGCGGAGAGGGCCCGCTATCTGTTTGTTTGTTTGTGTGAGGCGCCTTACGGCCCGCCGATCCATAACTCAGGCCGCGATTGGCCGATACTCGCCGCCTTATCTAGACGGCTGGCGAGCCGAATCGCTGAGACGTATTCAATAAGCTGGAAGCTCGCCGCCTGCCGCACGCGGCCGTTTCATTTGCTATCTTGTGCAGCCTGCGTACACTACAGAATTATTTATGATCATCGAAACTCATTGTCATGACTACTTGTTCATGTTCATCTACATCTACATGGTTACTCTGCAATTCACACTTACGTGCCTGGCAGAGGGTTCACTGAACCATTTTCATGCTACTTCTCTATCATTCTACTCTCGAATGGCGCGTGGGAAAAAGGAACACTTACATCTTTCCGTTCGAGCTCTGATTTCTCTTATTTTAATAGACACCATTTTTGCAGTATACACACCACCTTGAACCACAAATACACAACAGTATACCTCCCCCCACTTGAAGCAACTATTTTCAAGATTTCAAATATTTGTAAAACACTGCTTCTATGCTCCATCAACGTTTATGGACGTTATCTTGGTCCTCAGTTCTCCTAGGGTCATTCCGATACTTTGTTGGACGGGGTGGCGCAGTGGTTAGCACACTGGACTCGCATTCGGGAGGACGACGGGTCAATCCCGCGTCCGGCCATCCTGATTTAGGTTTTCCGTGATTTCCCTAAATCGCTCCAGGCAAATGCCGGGATGGTTCCTTTCAAAGGGCACGGCCGACTTCCTTCCCTGTCCTTCCATAATCCGATGTGACCGATGACCTCGCTGTCTGGTCTCCTTCCCCGAAACAACCAACCTTTGTTGGATGGCCTCTATCTCCCTTCTACTCTTTGAATATCTCTTCTTCCGAGCATTACAACTTTTTCAAGCGTATCATCCACTCTCATGGTAATGCTCAAATTACCTTAATTACATCTACGGTGTTTTTGCCTCCAATGTTACTTTTGGTTTTAGTTTTTCGATGACTGTTTGATTTTTCTCTCTTTCAATCAGTGAAATCCTAAGGATCTTACTCTGGTTTTCTCACGTTCCACGTTTTTCATCGTCCACGTCTCACATCAGTACAAAACTAAGAGAAAGATTGAAGTTACCTCTATTTTTAGTTCAAACAGTAGAGACAGTTTCCCGTCCTTTAGCAACTTTCTTAATGTACTTGAGAAATGTCTGACACAAAAGTGTATTAATCTTTCTTTATCGTTACTACCAGTTTCAGTAAATGGCTTTGTTCATAAACAACTGTTCAACTAAAAATCACTCCTTGCCTCTATTTATATTTTACACTAAGCGTTTCTGGAAGTTATTACCACGTTCAGTCGCATTTTTCTCTATGTACTGATCCAGATCTTCGTAATGTTTTTAACGGTCTGCATCGTTCATCTTTACTTCATTATATAAAAACATGAAATTTTAGTTTATTGTCGATATTTATGCATACTCAGTGGCGAAATTTGGATGAACCTGCACTAACAGTTTCTCCTATGGTTCATTTGTGTTGATTCCCATACGCATTAAACGTCACACAATTTTCTGTGCACAATAAACATCGAGAATAACAAGCTCACGGAAAATTATGTGTGATATTTAATATGTGTGAGACGCTGCACAAATGGTCCACAAGAAAACGGTAACTAATATTCTTGCAAATTTCGTCACTGACTGTGCATAAAAATCAATAATCAACTAAAATTGCGCGTTTTTATGTATTGCAGTAAAGACAACAGAAAAATACAGAACATTACACATCAAAATCCTTAGGGAAAACAGCGTAGTATACAGAGAAAAACACACTTGGAAATAGGAATAATTTCCAGACACGCGTCATGTAAAATACAAATACAAGAATATTGTGATTCATTAATGTTTTAAAAAATTTCATTTTGTTTACCTAATTTTTCGAGCTTGGTTTTAATGTCTCCTTCACTGCCTGCTATACATTTTATAATATCCATGTACCTTAAGTAGTTGATCAAATGCTTCCCAATTTTAGTTCCAGTTTCCGTATCTGTTAAACTGCAGTTATTGTTTCGTATGCACCATACAAACAAACAGAGACAGTGTACAGGTTGTTCATAAATTAGTTATACAGAAGTAGCCTATAACTGTGAAGAAAGGTACATAACTTACAGAAACGATTGTTACAGCACTGAATGGAGTGTATCGTCAAATTTTGTTTATAAGTATTCATTGTGGCTGCCATTTGTATCACGACAAAGATCCCGTCTGTAATCATCACTTTTCTGCCAAATCCTATAAAGCAAGTCTTGATGTGTGGTGGCAACTGCTTGTTGTCGCAGCTCGTTGACGTTTCCGGAAGCACAGGCATACACACTCCATCTAGAATACAGCCCCATGTGCAGAAGTCCACTGGAATTAAAGCATATGATCTTGGCACCCATGGTCTTGTTCCACCACCTGTAATCCGACGGCACGTTCCTAACAAGATAGGAGACAACTTCACCTTGATACTGTGGTGGCGCGTCATCTTGCTGGATAATAAATTCTCCATCCATATCCTGTTGTAATTTAGACATTAGATAATGTTCAAGCATGTACTGGAACGATATGCCAGTTATAGTTGACTGGGCAAAAAGGAAAGGACCATAAATCTGGGTACAGGTTATAGGGCAAGAAATATTTACCTTAGGCAAAGCCCATCAATTTTCGATTACGTGACGTGGTTTCTGCCCACACCATATCCGAACATTATGCCGATTCACTTTACCGCAGGTGTGGAAGGTAGCTTCGTCTCTGAACACAATTTTATGAAGAAAATCATCTTCACTCTTAACATTCCCACAAAAAACTCAGCTCGTTTTTCTTTGTCACTTTCTCCTAAAGCTTGCCACAGTTTCAGTTATTGCGTCAGAAACTGCTGGCCGACCCTGACGCGGCAGCTTCGGTGAAAGGATTGTACCAGTTAATAGCAGTTTGTCTTTCAGTCTAGAACTGTCTCTGAACTGTAGTAGCGAAACCGTGAACAACACTGCACACGATCTGTACCGTTATGAGACTCCCTGATACCTGCTGGAATAATTCATTCACACAGGACACTAGCGGTAATTAACAGTGTACGTGACGCCAGAGAAAGTTTACGGCCACTATAGTTTACACCACTATTTTTTTTAAATTTATTCGAATTAATGGATGTCAGAGACGTTACCGCTGTACAGGTAATGTTGAATCGCTGACTAGATCCCGTCGTCAAGCTCTTGTTTTGCGATGCGAGATTTTTTCGTCTCTGCTTGTCTGAGGTAACATACGTACAGCACGTCAATTTTGACTACTCTTATCGTTCTAATATGTAAACGTACTTACAGAAGTAGTAGGCATGGGCTTCGTGTCTATCTTGGCCACAATAATGCGTTCACTATGCCGTTTGTAGTAGCTTACCCGCACTCCTATTTTTTATTCGTTATTAAACCTACTCCTGCATTACCCCTATTTGATTTTGTATTTATAACCCTGTATTCACCTGACCAAAAGTCTTCTTCCTCCTGCCACTGAACTTCACTAATTCCCACTATATCTAACTTTAACCTATCCATTTCCCTTTTTAAATTTTCTAACCTACCTGCCCGATTAAGGGATCTGACATTCCACGCTCCGATCCGTAGAACGCCAGTTTCCATTCTCCTGATAACGACGTCCTCTTGATGAAATGTATGATGAGATAAAAGAAATTATTCAGGTAGTGAAGGGAGACGAAAATTTAATAGTCATGGGTGACTGGAATTCGAGAGGAAGAAAAGAGAGAGAAAGAAACATAGTGGGTGAATATGGATTTGGGGAGAGAAATGAAAGAGGAAGCCGGTTGGTAGAATTTTGCAGAGAGCATAAATTAATCATAGCGAACACTTGGTTCAAGAATCATAAAAGAAGGTTGTATACATGGAAGAATCCTGGAGATACTAGAAGGTATCAGATAGATTATACAGGGTGTTACAAAAAGGTACGGCCAAACTTTCAGGAAACATTCCTCACATACAAATAAAGAAAAGATGTTGTGCGGACATGTGTCCGGAAACGCTTAATTTCCATGTTAGAGCTCATTTTAGTTTCGTCAGTATGTACTGTACTTCCTCGATTCACCGCCAGTTGGCCCAATTGAAGGAAGGTAATGTTGACTTCGGTGCTTGTGTTGACATGCGACTCATTGCTCTACAGTTCTAGCATCAAGCACATCAGTACGTAGCATCAACAGGTTAGTGTTCATCACGAACGTGGTTTTGTAGTCAGTGCAATGTTTAAAAATGCGGAGTTGGCAGATGCCCATTAGATGTATGGATTAGCACGGAGCATTATCCGTTGCGCGGTACGATTGTATCGAGACAGATTTCCAGAACGAAGGTGTCCCGACAGGAAGACGTTCGAAGCAATTGATCGGCGTCTTACGGAGCACGGAAGACCTAGAACGACGAGAACACCTGCAATGGACGAGGCAATTCTTCGTGCAGTTGACGATAACCCTGTTGTCAGCGTCAGAGAAGTTGCTGCTGTACAAGGTAACGTTGACCACGTCACTGTATGGAAAGTGCTACGGGAGAACCAGTTGTTTCCGTACCATGTACATCGTGTGCAGGCACTATCAGCAGCTGATTGGCCTCCACGGGTACACTTCTGCGAATGGTTCATTAAACAATGTGTCAATCCTCATTCCAGTGCAAATGTTCTCTTTACAGATGAGGCTTCATTCCAACGTGATCAAATTGTAAATGTTCACAATCAACATGTGTGGTCTGACGAGAACCCGCACGCAATTGTGCAATCACGTCATCAACACAGATTTTCTGTGAACGTTTGGGCAGGCATTGTTGGTGATGTCTTGATTGAGCTACGGTCAATGGAGCACGTTATCATAATTTCAAACGGGATACTCTACCTGTGCTGCTAGAACATGTCCCTTTACAAGTATGACACAACATGTGGTTCATGCACGATGGAGCTCCTGCACATTTCAGTCGAAGTGTTCGTACGCTTCTCAACAACAGATTCGGTGACAGATGGATTGGTAGAGGCGGACCAATTCCATGGCCTCCACGCTCTCCTGATCACAACCCTCTTGACTTTCATTTATGGGGGCATTTGAAAGCTCTTGTCGACGCAACCCCGGTACCAAATGTAGAGTGTCTTCGTGCTCGTATTGTGGACGGCTGTGATACAATACGCCATTCTCCAGGGCTGCATCAGAGCATCAGGGATTCCATGCGACGGAGGGTGGATGCATGTATCCTCGCTAACGGAGGAGATTTTGAACATTTCCTGTAACAACGTGTTTGAAGTCACGCTGGTACGTTCTGTTGCTGTGTGTTTCCATTCCATAATTAATGTGATTTGAAGAGAAGTAATAAAATGAGCTCTAACAAGGAAATTAAGCGTTTCCAGACACATGTCCACATAACATATTTTCTTTCTTTGTGTGTGAGAAATGTTTCCTGAAAGTTTGGCCGTACCTTTTTGTATCACCTTGTATAATGGTAAGACAGAGATTTAGGAACCAGTTTTTAAATTGTAAGACATTTCCAGGGGTAGATGTGGACTCTGACCACAATCTATTGGTTATGACATGTAGATTAAAACTGAAGAAACTGTAAAAAGGTGGGAATTTAAGGAGACGGGACCTGGATAAACTGACTAAACCAGTGGTTGTACAGAGTTTCAGGGAGAGCATATGGGAACAATTGACAGGAATGGGGGAAGGAAATACAGTAGAAGAAGAATGGGTAGCTCTGAGGGATGAAGTAGTGAAGGCAGCAGAGGATCAAGTAGGTAAAAAGACGAGGGCTAGTAGAAATCATTGGGTAACAGAAGAAATATTGAATTTAATTGATGAAAGGAGAAAATATAAAAACGCAGTAAATGAAGCAGGCAAAAAGGAATACAAACGTCTCAAAATTGAGATCGACAGGAAGTGCAAAATGGCTAAGCAGGGATGGCTACAGGACAAATGTAAGGATGTAGAGGCTTATTTCACTAGGGGTAAGATAGATACTGCCTACAGGATAATTAAAGAGACCTTTGGAGAAAAGAGAACCACTTGTATGAATATCAAGAGCTCAGATGGAAACCCAGTTCTAAGCAAGGAAGGGAAAGCAGAAAGGTGGAAGGAGTATATAGAGGGTCTATACAAGAGCGATGTTCTTGAGGACAATGTTATAGAAATGGAAGAGAATGTAGATGAATATGGAATAGAAGATATGATACGGCGTGAAGAGTTTGACAAAGACCTTAAAAACCTAAGTCGAAACAAGGCCCCGGGAGTAGACAACATTCCATTGGAACTACTGACGACCTTGGCAGAGCCAGTCCTGACAAAACTCAACCATCTGGTGAGCAAGATGTATGAGACAGGCGAAATACCCTCACACTTCTAGAAGAATATAGTAATTCCAATCCTAAGGAAAACAGGTGTTGACAGATGTGAAAATTACCGATCTATCAGTTTAATAAGTCACAGCGGCAAAATACTAACGCGAATTCTTTACAGGCGAATGGAAAAACTGGTAGAAGCCGACCTCGGCGAAGATCAGTTTGGATTCCGCAGAAATGTTTGAACACGTGAGGCGATACTGACCCGACGACTTATCTTAGAAAATAGATTAAGGAAAGGCAAACCTACATTTCTAGCATTTGTAGACTTAGAGAAAGCTTTTGACAATGTTGACTGGAATGCTCTCTTTCAAACTCTAATGGTGGCAGGGGTAAAAAACAGGGACCGAAAGGCTATTTACAATTTGCACAGAAACCAGATGGCAGTTGTAAAGAGTCGAGGGGCATGAAAGGGAAGCAGTGGTTGGGAAGGGAGTGAGACAGGGTTGTAGCGTGTCCCCGATGTTATTCAAGCTGTATATTCAGCAAGCAGTAAAGGAAACAAAAGAAAAATTCGGAGTAGGTATTAAAGTCCATGGAGAAGATATAAAAATGTTGAAGTTCGCTGATGACATTGTAATTCTGTCAGAGACAGCAAAGGACTTGGAAGAGCAGTTGAATGGAATGGATAGTGTCTTGAAAGGAGGGTATACATTGAACATCAACAAAAGCAAAACGAGGATAATGGAATGTAGTCGAATTAAGTCGGGTTATGCTGAGGGAATTAAATTGGGAAAGGAGACACTTAAAGTAGTAAAGGAGTTTTGCTATTTGGGGAGCAAAATAACTGATGATGGTCGAAGTAGAGAGGATACAAAATGTAGACTGGCAATAAAGCGTTTCTGAAGGAGAGTGTAGATTTAAGTGTCAGGAAGTCGTTTCTGGAAGTATTTGTATGAAGTGTAGCCATGTATGGAAGTGAAACATGGACGATAAACAGTTTGGACAAGAAGAGAATAGAAGCTTTCGAAATGTGGTGCTACAGAAGAATTCTAAAGATTAGATGTGTAGATCACATAACTAATGAGGAGGTGTTGAATAGAATTGGGGAGAGGAGGAGTTTGTGGGACAACTTGACTAGAAGAAGAGATCGGTTGATAGGACATGTTCTGAGGCATCAAGGGATCATCAATTTAGTATTGGAGGGCAACGTGGAGGGTAGAAATCGTAGAGGGAGACCAAGAGATGAATACACCAAGGAAATTCAGAAGGATGTATGTTGCAGTAAGTACTGGGAGATGAAGAAGCTGGCACAGGATAGAATAGCATGGAGAGCTGCATCAAACCAGTCTCAGGACTGAAGACAACAACAACAACTTACAGAAGTAGATTTGCGTTAAGAAATTGACTTACGAACACGTCATTCTTGTAATGGTCATCAGAAAGGTAACTAAGAAGTTAAAAATTTCAATTAGTAGATTATATAATAGTACTTTACTTTAGTTCTCACCTGTGCGTCAGCTAATGTTCCGACCAGGAAAACAAAAGCTCATTGTGGTGATTTTCCGAATCTTTACATAAAGACACAACTGCCAGACCATCCCCACAGTATAACTTGCGTTGTGGTAAACAATGTGCCTGCGACACACACACATTGATAGAGTAGTACCAACCTCTACATACCACTTACTTACTATCTGAAAACTTCAATTGATATTCATTACTGTTCCTAGTATCATAAATAATATATATTATGAGAAACGGGGCACCACAGTACCTGCTGCACATCACAGTCAGCGGTACTGCGACTTCCTTAGTTTTGTAAAAGAACAGGACCGGTGAATCGTAATTTGCGTCAATCTGCTAACTAACTATACTTGTGCAAATCAGTTCCTAAAGTGAATGACGTTAGGTGTGTGTGGTTCCTTGCTTGGTGCTTAGCTGAACGGAGTGTTTCTGATGAACTGAAACGATTTCTATAGTTTTAGCGACAGTGATAATTGGTTTTGTGCCCTTCAATTAATTTGACGATAGGAATACTGCGTCATTACCAATCTGTTGCTGTCATATACTGCAAT
Source organism: Schistocerca serialis cubense (assembly GCF_023864345.2). NCBI lineage: Eukaryota > Metazoa > Arthropoda > Insecta > Orthoptera > Acrididae > Schistocerca > Schistocerca serialis. The sequence goes on along the minus strand of NC_064643.1, from coordinate 118,750,243 downwards.
AGTGTGTTAAATGTACGTAAACATTTATTTGGTTGAAATGGTTCAAATGGCTCTGAGCACTATGGGACTCAACTTCTGAGGTCATTAGTCCCCTAGAACTTAGAACTAGTTAAACCTAACTAACCTAAAGACATCACACACATCCATGCCCGAGGCAGGATTCGAACCTGCGACCGTAGCGGTCTCGCGGTTCCAGACTGCAGCGCCTAGAACCGCATGGCCACTTCGGCCGTCAAAAATTTATTTATCATGGTCTTCTGCTCTGGTGTGAAAAGGCTTTTTATGAATGTTGTTAGTTGTTTATCAGAACGTGGCATTATTACCACTGAGTCTATATAATCATTGAGCAGGCTGTTACAAGTAAAACATGTGTAGGGTAATTGCAAACATCATAGGTTGCAGTCACTTCGGCAACTTGAGCAGTGATATAACTTGTGATATTCTTCTCTAATTTACAGCCGGTTACTCAAACACAGTTGATCCAATGTATCGACGGACCACTTGAATCTGCGAAATGGTGTCTCAGCTTGAAGATCTGGTTGCAAACCCGAGAAGAGTATAAAGGCATGTGCTGCTGCGGGGTGGAACTGAACTAGTTGTAAGTTCAGTTTATTAATATTATTTCAGTTACAAAATTATGACTTCTTCCAAATCTATGAAAGAATATTCTGTCTCTCTGAGCTCAGCCCCCTGATTTGCCAGCGTACGATTACATTGCGTATCTCAGAGATAGCTTTATATGAACCTTTGGTTGCAGTAAACAGCATTAATGTTAACTACACAAAAGTTACGATTAACTTATGTGCTTATTTTGGACTGGTTGCCGGACAAGACAGACCTAAATTTAGTGAAAATAAATTCCTGAGTTTACGTGTTCCCTACGCTTTCCTGCTGCATTTGATATTTATGGTTGGTGGTGGTGGTGGTTAGTGTTTAACGTCCCGTCGACAACGAGGTCATTAGAGACGGAGCTCAAGCTCGGGTTACGGAAAGATTGGGAAGGAAATCGGCCATGTCCTTTCAGAGGAACCATCCCGGCATTTGCCTGAAACGATTTAGGGAAATCACGGGAAACCTAAATCAGGATGGCTGGAGACGGGATTGAACCGTCGTCCTCCCGAATGCGAGTCCAGTGTGCTAACCACTGCGCCACCTCGCTCGGTTTTATGGTTGGTTATGGCATTGAGTAATCCTCCACTTTAGATACAATCACAGTCAAATATCAACTTAGTCAAATCAAATAGAGTGGATATGGTTACAATATGACAATTTAAGGAGCGAAAATAAAAGTGCATACATTTCAAAGTTTAAAAAACCCTAATAATTATACAACCTTTCTTTCGTTCTTCCCATCTTCCTTATTGTCCTTTCTTTTCTTATTGGTTTCTGCCGAGGTCTTTTATAGTAAACTGGCCTCAGGGCCCTTCACATGCGTTCGAGAGTTCAGGCAATGGTGATTTCACACCTTGTGGATTCGCAATTCCAGCTGCTGCTAAGCAACTGTAAGCAGTTTACCACTTGAGACTAGTACCCTGTAACGTGATATTAAATCTTTCACCACACAAAATGTTATAGAAATCAATTAGCCAAACTTCGTTCATTTAGTGACATTGAATTCTAAATAGATGTTAAAAGTCCCACATTACGTGTAGTAAGGAAACAGGTGCTGACAAGTATGAATATGAGAGAATGGCTTTAACAAGTCATAATCACGAAGTATTAACACGTATTATATACACGAGAGTGGAAATACTGGTAGAAGCAAACCTCGAAGAAGATCAGTCTGGCACCCGGACGAATGGAAGACGCGAGATAATACTGACCCTACGAATCCCGACAGAAGGTTGACTGATGAAAGGAAAACCTATATTTATAGAATATGTATATTTACAAAAATTTTGACATTATTCTGTAGAATACACTCTGGAAAATGGTAGGGATAAAATACATGGAGCGAAATATTATCAACAACTTTTATAGGAAACTGACTGCAGATGTAAGAGTCGAGAGACATGAAAGGGAAGTAGTACTTGAGAAGGGATACAACGTTGCAGATTACTCCCAATGGTGTTCAATCTTTGCACTGAGCAAGAACGAAAGGAAACCAAGGAGAAGTTTGGAGAGAGAATTAAAATCCATGGAGGAGAAATAAAAACTTTAACGTTTGTCGATGATACTGTAATTCCGTCAGAGTCAGCACACAACCTGGCAGACTAGTTAGAAAGGTGTTACAAAATGAACACCAACAAAAGTAAGACAAAAACAAGGGTAATAGAATGTAGTCGGATTAAATGATTCAGTGCTGAGGGGATTAGAATACGAAATGAGACACTGACAGTAGCAGATGAGTATATCTGTTTATGGACCAAAGCTACTGACAATGAATGAAGTGGAGAGGATATAAACTGTAGAATGGCAATAACAACGAAGATGTTTCAGGTATCGAGATATATATTAACGTAGAATATAAATTTTAGTGTTTTGAAGTCTTTCCCAAGTCATTTGTCAGGAGTGTATCCTTGCACAAAGTTGAAACGCGGACGATAAACAGTTCAGACAAGAATAAAGTAAAAGCTTTTGAAATTTTGTGCAGCAGAAGAATGATAAAAGATTAGATAGGTGGATCATATACCTAATGAAGAGGTTCTGTATCGAATTGAGGGTAAAAGAAATTTATGGCATCATTGAGTAGAAGAAGGGATCTGTTGTTAGGACACATTATGAGGCATCAACTAAATGGCTGTGTGATAATACAGGTAGGTGTGGGGGAAGGGGGGGGGGGAGGGGAGACGCTAAAAGTTTTAAAGGGAGGCCAAGGAGTGAATGCGATAAACGGGTTCAAATGGGTGTAGGTTGCAGTAGTTATGCAGATATGAAGAGATTTGCGCAGGATGGACTAGCGTGTAGAGCTGCGACAAATAAGTCTTTGGACGACCGTGACACTTGGAGTGGAAACTCGAGATTACGTTTCTTTTGCATATGTTGAATGTCGTTTTTTTAAGGACATTTGGTTGTATTCAAGCCTTGACGTTCAATATTCTTACTCCTTTTAGCTGGTAATCCAGTGTTGGGTTGTACAGCTAAGGAATAGTTGAAGAAACGTGTGTGCGAAGGAACATACTTGGCTAGATTTGATCAGAGACGCAGAGTGGCGTGTATTCCTCGGCGAGGCGAACTGGTTACCTGGCTGTAGCAGAAATTAACTTGACCGCTCACTAGGTACAGACACCCAGTTCAAAGCAGTGCGCGTTACCTCGCAGTTCGAGTCCGAGAAACTATCGCGGAAAATACCTTCGTGGGAGGCCACGACAACTTGCTGCTAACGTCACCCACATGGCACAGGAACTAAAAATTGACAGCAAATAGTTCATTAATGGTATGGATAATTGTGTTGCTAGACAGATTTCTGTGATATTACGAACAATAGAAAGAAATTCTACCTTTGTAAAAACTTCACAATTGTTGCAGTACAGAAGTGTACTTATGCGAATACATCTACATCTAAACACCGCAAGTCACCTTACAGTGTATGGAGGAGGGCGCTTAGTGTACGAATCTCATTTTCCCCTTTTCCTATTCCAGTTGCAGATGGTTCGCGGGAAGAACGACTGTTGGTAAGTCTTTGTGTGGGCTCGAATCTCTCTGATTTTACCTTCACGGTCTTTCCACGAGACATACGTAGGAGAGGGCAATATATTACTTGACTATTCTTGCAATTTACGCTCTTCGAACTTTAATAGCAAGCAACACAGTGGTGCAGAACGCCTTCCTTGCAGCGTCTCCCACTGAGTTGGCTGAGCATCTTCTGTGACGCTTTCGCGCTTACTAAATGAACCCGTAACGAAAGGTGCTGCTCTTCTTTGGACCTTTTTTATTTTCTCTGTTTTCCCAGGGATGTGGAAGGAAATCAGGAGTCCTTTCAAGGTAACCATTCCTGCATTTGACTGGGGCGATTTAGGGAAATCACGAAAAACCAAATCTGGAAGGGTGAACGCGGATGTGAACCGTCGTCTTCCCAAATGCGAGTCCAATGTTCTAATCAGTCGCTCGATACCAGGTAGCCAGTTCACCTTGACGAGTAATAATTTTGTGGTAAGAGAGTCCCCCCTGGTAGTGTTTACACTACTCATTTCAGACGCCTTGCCTTTCAATTTTAGCAGATAAACTGTAGACAGATGTAGACTTCTTAAACCTTTCTCGACAAGATTCAACGTCAAAATTAACAAGCGTTATACCACTGTACTCATCTTCTCAAGAGCTTACTGAATGCTGTTAAAAAAGTACATCTTCCCATTATGAACAATGCGTCAGTATCCCGACTGATAGAAGAGTTAAAATGATTAAACGTGCAACAAAGTTACATGATCCCCTGAGTACTATAATCTGCCCAAAACCTACATTCGATATGTCGATGTGTCACGAATTGAAAGGGGGTCTAATGTTAGACTGATCTGTGCCGTGTAAGCGTTCTCTTAACAAGCGTCACAAGTCTGCAGGTATCCAGAAGCGTTGCTTGAAACCAGGAGGCAATCAAGTAGAGTCGACAATTCTTCCGACCCACTTGTTGCATCTGGGACTTCTCTGGATGAAATCAAAGATGTGACTGAAATCAGTAGTAACAGATTAGAAACTAATAAAGACTGTCGAAGTGAGCCGTTCACGGCTCGTTTTCATGCCATTTATTATTTGTCATCTTCTATTACGGTACTACCATCTCGTTTTCTTATTCCATTTACTGGCGTCATTAACTACCTGCCTTACTTGCCCATGAGTGGCAGCAGCAGCGCTTATCGATAATTGCACTGTCATACCATCTCTGGAACGGCCGATAGTATTTCCGGATCGTCGTGTGTCTGGAAGTGAGTGGAGAGAGACCAGCAGTGCAGTCGGGGAGGAAGCAGCGTCGGGCACCGTGCGCCAGTGATGTGCTGACAGATAGTACTTGCCGACCACTGGAGATACACATGTTCTGTCTGACTGAAGAAGACTGGAGCGGCAACGACCGTTGGTTGGTCGTTCTGTCGGTCATCTCATTGGCCGACGTGTATTTCATCTTTTGAGTGTTTCCGGGTGTTGGGCAGTCGGTCGGTTGGGGCAGAGCAGTGAGGAAGTCTCCATGGCGTGGAGTCAGGCCGGAGCCACTGGCGGCGTGCACGCGCGGTTGGAGTTGTGAGGCGCTTCTTGAGAGGGTTACGAAGTTCGTCGCCCACCGATCCTGGACACTAAAGTTGAGTGCTCACTTAACCTACTATCAGACCTCAACTGCTATCACATCTCTTCATTTGATCCTGGTTGTCGCTTTCTGGAGATTCCCACGAGCAACAACATGTGAGCACTGAAGTTGGCTAAAATTGCAGCCATCTTCCTGTGTGATGTTTAACTTAATTTAATTCATTCCTTCATTAATGAAGTGTACCAGCGGTATCTTGTGCCTTGTGGCCGTTGAAATTCCGGTGACCTGCCCTGGTCGTTGACGTAGTTTTCGGCAGTGTATTTTCCTCGTCGTGTTGATCCTGTCTAGCACGGCGTGTAGTTCGACAGCTGAGGTGTTGTTGGTAGTTTTGGGGGTTTATTCTGACTTGGCTGGATTGGGCACCAGTATACAGAACGTAGTGCTATTGACATCTTGTTGTCATTTTGCTGGTCGGGTGAAGCAGAACTGATCTTGTTGGTTGGTTCCTCGGCTGGCTTTCAGTTGGGTTGCCTTCCAATTAAGAGGTTGTCGGTCCGGCTGCCTGTCTCACCTAAACGTGTGTTAGAGTTACCTTCCCAGGCCGATCCCTGAAACATTCTAAGCGTCGCTCCTTGTGTTTTACATAGTGATTTCCTTTTTAGTCTTAAGTACTCTGTGTGGCCTTCAGCCGAGTTTTAACTTATTAAAATTGCAAGGCTTTTCTTCTTAGGCTTTATGCAGTAAAAAAAAGTTTCTTGTTTGGTATGTGGCCCTCAGTAGAGTTTCAACGCTTCAAAATTAAAATTGAAAATTCCTTGTTCCTAGACGCTAAGCCATAAATTGGTTTCAAGTGGCCTTGAGCCGAGTTTAGACTTTTCAAATCAACAGCTGAAAATGTTGTCTAGGCCTTGCGCGTAAGAAACATTTTCTAGTTTTTATGTGGCCTTCAGCTGAATTTTCCAGCTTAAATTAAAAATTGGAAATTTCTCGTCTGAGCTTTAAGCTGTGAGATTGTTTGGGGTTCATATGTGGCCTTCAGCCGAGAGTTAGGTGAAACATTGTAGGGTAAAGCCTATAGCCTATTTTATTTGAAATTTAGAAGCTCTTCCCTTTAGGCCTTAAGCCGTAAAATTGTTTTCTGCATGGGGTGTGACCTTCAGCCGAGTTTTAATCTCTCTTAAATTAAAAATTCAAAATCCTTGTCTTGCCCTTAAGTCATAAGATTGTTATTCTTTAGTATGAGAGCCTTCAGCCGAGTTTTACACGAAATATTTTAATATAAGGCCTTCAGCCTCTTCAAATTGTAAGCTCCTCTTCCTAGGCCTTAAGCCATTAAATTATTTTGTTGATATGCGGCCTTCAGCCGAGTTTTCAGCCTATTTAGATTAAACTTTGAAAATCTTTGTCTCGGCCCTAAGCTGTAACACTGTTTTTGACTAATGTGAGGCGTTCAGCCGAGTACTATGGAAAAAAAATTTAAGCTAAGTCTTTCAGCCTATTTATATTGAAGATTTTTTTTTTCTCTAAAGAAGTGATACCTCCAGAAGAACGCCCGTACCTCAGTTCCTTGTTAGGCCTTGTGCCTTGGATTTTCTATGTGGCCTTCAGCCGATCCAAATTAAATCAAAGGAGGTCTTTCGTTAGAACCTTGAGAGTTTTGATTCTTGCTTGTGTGATTGTGTGTTTTAAGAAATAAAGTTTATATGTTGAGTGCAACTGACAGTAACTTATTTTGGCCCCTTTCTACAAATATAGCCGCATCCGCTCTGTCCTGCTAGCCCAGGGATTTCACGAAATGTAGTTAACAACCACTTATTAAGCAGTTTAATGACTGTAGTCTGAATCTATCGACGGCAGTAAAATGTTGAATTTACTGTCTTTGGATAGGGAAATTATGTGTAGCAGCAATACTCGGCAAAAATAATATCTGCAAAAATAATATCTGCAAAAATAATATCAACCTAAAGAACAAAGCACATCAAGTCTTGTCATACACTGAGAAAAACAAATCTTATATACGCCATATCAATGCCGATCTTATAAAACTTATTTTTTCTGTATGTGCATAAGAGCCGAAAATGAGGCGGCAGGCGGCATATAAATCTACAATAATGCAAACGACCAAAACGTACTAGCAAAAGAATTTGGCTTGTGCTACAGGTAGATATGTAAGGGCTCGATATTCACCACTACATACACACGTAACAGCTACGCTGACTTTTTCTCTCCCCCCCCCCTCCCTCTATCATCTCTCTCTCTCTCTCTCTCTCTCTCTTCCTCGCTGAGCACTGTTTCATCTGCACACGTCGCGAACATTCCACTGCGCTCTGTCTCTTTCTTCCACAAAAACCTTTAACTGCCATGATGGATTTTGTCGCTTCGCTATCTATGCTTCACTGCCCAAGGCTAGAAAGTATGAACCAGCTGCCCCTACCTATGGGTTTTGTACAACCCATAACGCCTTCAGATACCACGTGCAAAATTTTTCTTTTCTGTTGCTCACTACACACAAATTATTAGTCCTACAGAGAAAGTGAACTGGAGCTTTTTGCAGAGAATTTAGTACAGTTAAGTTTTATATCGGGATATGTTTTCACTAGAGGTCGCAGTTCTCCAGCTATTCAAGAAAAACGTTCAAAAATGCGTTTTTCTTGTGTAATTCGAGACTGTGGCCACCCGCAAAAACCTGTCCCAGTAGAAAATTTAGCTACAATAAATTTCCTACAAATTTCATTTTTTCTGTGGGACTAATGGTTTTTGCATAGAGAGACAGAATATGAAACTCTCAAGCGTGGGTTCTGAAGGCGTTGCAATTGCATAAAACCCATTGAAACGTCCCCTTTGAAAAATTATACATGACTGTCCTTAAACTGACACACAATATTTTTAGCGCGACGCAATCTGACTTTCAATAATCCCTACAAAAGAGTGGCCCTGAGTAACATTAACCTATACCTTTCACAAATCACTTACCTCACAAAATCTTCGTTACTCGAACTACTGCAATACAGCGAGCGCCACTACTGCCAGCTAAATAAAAGATTCAAACTACGGAAGGCACTAACTACTGATAGACATAGTTAGCAAATGAAAGATTTTAATAGAGAACAAACAATGTATTTACCTTAATAGTGTTGAAAAATCATAATGTACATAGCAGTTCATGACATCCAGTCTTACAAATTTCAAAACTCCGCCATCTCTCTCCCCACATCCACCATTGCTGGCGGCTCACCTCCAACTGCGCAACGCTACGTGCTGTTCACATCCGGCAGATGAACCACCACGTATAAAAACCGCATCGTGTAGCACGGAGTGCAGTTCCAGCAAGATTTTAGACTGCGTTTCGGTGTGGCAAATCCGGACACCACTCTCAGAGAGTGTTCCGCCGATGTAAAATTCAACATCTGGTCGCGATATTACTCTATGATTGGCATATTGTTAAATTAAACTGTTGAATTCAAAAAGCAGAATGGAGCGTTGGGTTGAAGATGTTGCAACAAATCTTGCATCGAAAATTTAAATGTGGTTCACCTTGAAGAAGGACATCAACCTCAAAGATTTCCTATGAAGACTATCAGATTCAAGAACATTATGTTACGACTGCATGCTCCATGGTTTAATACAGTAAGATACTGAACGACTCACTAAAAGAGAAAAAAGGAAAGTATGACGAATCTTAAATCATCATCGCATTTGTCGTCAGCCTGCTTAGCTGGGTGGTAACGAGCTTGCCTCCCATGCAGAGGGCCCGGGTTCGATTCCCGGCCGGGTTGGAGATTTTCTCCGCTCGTGGACTGGGTGTTGTGTTGTCCTCATCATCATTTCATCCTCATATCCGGCACTGCAGTCTCACAACGTGGCGTCGACTGAAGTAAGACTTGCACTCGGCGGCCGAACTTCCCCGGATGGAGCCTCCCGGCCAACAGTGTCATACGCTCATTTCCTTTTATCGCATTTGTTCATTCTAATAGCCCACCTCACTGCACGTTATCTAGCAAGAATCTTCTGAATAGTTCCATGGTACTTGTTAAGATGCGTCAACATTTAGAAAGTTTACGTTGCAATTGAAAAGACAAGAATGATTTTAATACGTAAGAATGAACAATTATTAAGAACTCAAAAAGCTGTAAAGTGTCTGACCCAAAATTATTCTTCATGACTAACCTCTTAAATTGCAGCCCACTCTTCTTCGTTACTAAATTGTGATCTGAGTCTGTACCTGCTTCTGGGTACACCTTACAATCCAGTATTTGATTTCGGGATCTTTTCCTGACCATGATGTAACGTAATTGGAATTTTCCTTTACCTCTCGGCCTTTTCCAAGTATACCTCCTTCTCTTGTGGTTCTTGAACTGAGTATTTGCAAATAGTAGCTGAAATTTCTTGCAAAATTCAGTCCTTCTCATCTTTCATTCTTACTATCAATTCCATATTCTCCTGTAACCCTTCCGCCTACTTGCTCCCCTGGAATCGCATTCCAGTCCCCCATGGATATTAGACTTTGTCTCCCTTTACGTAGTGAATTACCTGCTCAATATCCTCATATACTTTTTCTTGCGACGTCAGAATGTATGGCTTAACTATTGTTGTCGATGTTGGTTTTCTGTCAATTTTGATGCGATCAATCTTATTTGTGAGCAGTTCACAGTAATTCTCTCTCTCTCTGTCTGTCTCTCTCTTTCTCTCTGTGCCGCGCCATGCTATTCACAACCAATCTTATTCTGTAGTTGATATTATCCCATACTCATCTCACCAGAAATCCTTGCATTCTTTCCTTTTCACTTGACTAACCCCCACAATATATAGACCAAGCCTGTGCATTTCCCTTTTCAGATTTTCTAGCTTCCCTACTACGATCAAACTTCTGGTATTCCACGTCCCGACTCGTTGAAAGTTATCGTTTCGTCGGTTATTCAATCTTTTTCTGATTGTCACCACCCTCTAGGCAGTCCTCCCCCGGAGTTCCGAGTGGGGGACTAGTCCGGAATCTTTTGTCAATGGAGAGATCATTATGACGATTTTTCAATTACAGGCTGAGTGTCTTGTGGATACACATACTGTATTTTTAATGCAGTGATTTCCGTTGCCTTCTGCATCCTCATACCGTTGATCATTGCTGATTCTTCCGCCTTTTAGGGGGATTTTCCCACCCCAAGAGCAAGGAAGTGCCCTTAAGTTCTATCAGCTCCTCCATCCTCTTTGACAAGGGCGTTGGGAGAATGAGGGTGACTTCTTATGCCAGCGTCTTCTGCTGCCATAGTTGATGAATTTTGTTGAAAATTTAAGCAGTGGCGCGCTTCGAGAAAGGCACTATCCCTAGTCAGTAATTAGAAGCCTTGTTATTATGTAACTACTTACAGGAAAATTTCGAGATTAGAATACTTTCACCGCTAGCATTTCATGCATAACTTCTAACCAGATACTGACAACTCCCATCGAAAATAATCGCAACAACAAAACAAAAATACAGTTCAGAGTCAATAGGCAAAGACTGACACAACTACATCATCGTCCAATTTCTACGAAAACGAAAATAATTTATTGGCTTCTAATAAACTTCGTAAAGTCCATCTCGTACTCTAAACCACTACCGCACTCCGCGATCTAACATAAGACCTTTGCCTTGCGGCCAAGCTCACTTAAAAGCAGCACTCGCCTAGAAAACCTAAATATGCCTACACATCATCCCAAGCCTAATCGGGCGAAACAACTTCCCTTTCTTCAGTTGAAACTTCCAGGCTGAGAGGCCGTGGTCGATGTATAAAATTTCCACCTACGTTTCGTCTCCATCTGCGGGAGACGTCTTCTGAGGTCGTCCGGCTACTGCCACTGAGGCTCTTTTTTTTTCTTTATTGTTATTTTGAACACCTTGTACAAAGGTGGGCTGTCAGCAGCGTAATACGCTGCTCTTCAGCCACGAGTGATACAATATAAAACATAATGGAGGTACAGATGATACAATACAAATGGCGGGTAAAAAAACTGTAGACACGGAAAACAATATACACGAAACCGTTCACGCTGGACAAGAAAAAACGCTAAAACCTGTTGACACGGCGCACAAAACACGGACGCCTGCGACTGCACAGGTGAACGGTGGTGGCGTGACGGCGAAAGACCACTAAACACAAACACGAAGGCACACACACGAGACACTGATGGCGATGATCTCCGGCGCGCGAAAGTCCACTGAGCGTGTACGAGTCTGGGGACCTGCCAAGAGAGGAGGAGGGGGTGGGAGAGGGAGAGGGGAGAGCAGAGATGCCAAGGGCAGAGGAGATTGGGGGGAGGAAGGAAGGGAGGAAGGGGGAGGGGAAGCCTGGGGGAAGAGGGATGGAGGACGGGGGAATGTGGGGAAAGAAGAGAGAAGGGAGGGAGGGTGCCCAAAGGAAAAAACACAGGAAGAGGGAGGGGAGGATCAAAGTTGATACGAGGGGTAGATGGAGGGGAGGACGGCATCATCAGGGAGGGGGAGCTGGCGGAAGCCACCTTGGGAGAGGGTAAGGAGGGTGTAGAGATGGAGACCAGGTAAGACGTGGGAATACAGGTGCGGCAGCGGGCGGGGGTGGGAGAGGATGGGTGAGACAAGTGGGTGAGGAGGATCGAGTTTACTGGAGGTGTAGAGGATTCGTATCCATTCGAGGGGAATGGAATTAGGTCGTACAGGATCCGCATGGGGGAGGGGAGACAGATGCGATATACGAGGCAGAGAGCATGGCGTTCAAGGATCTGAAGGGATTTATAAAAGGTAGGGGGGCGGAGACCCAGGTTGGATGGGCGTAACAGAGGATAGGGCGGATGAGGGATTTATAGGTGTGGAGTATGGTGGAGGGGTCCAGACCCCACGTACGGCTGGAAAGGAGCTTGAGGAGACAGAGTCGGGAGCGTGCCTTGGCTTGGATTGTCCGGAGATGGGGGGTCCAGGAGAGGCGACAGTCGAGCGTGACGCCAAGGTACTTAAGGGTGGGGGTGAGGGCGATAGGACGGCCATAGATGGTTAGATATAAATCGAAAAGGCGGAAGGAAGAGATGGTTTTGCCTATAATGATTGCATGGGTTTTGGAGGGATTGGCCTTGAGCAACCACTGGGTGCACCAAGCGGTGAACCGGTCAAGATGGGATTGGAGAAGGCGTTGGGAGCGCTGCAGGGTGGGGTCAAGGGCGAGGAAGGCGGTGTCATTGGCAAACTGGAGAAGGTGGTCAGGGGGTGACAGCGGTGGCATGTCCGCCGTATACAAAAGGTACAGAAGGGGGGAGAGGACAAAGCCTTGGGGCACACCAGCAGAGGGAAAAAAGATGTAGGAATCCATGTTATGGATGGTGATGTAGGAAGGACAGTGGGAGAGAAAGGAGCCGATCAGACGGACGTAGTTAATGGGAAGGGCGAAGGTTTGGAGCTTGAAGAGGAGACCGGAATGCCATACGCGGTCATAGGCACGTTCGAGGTCCAGGGAGAGGAGATTGTGGAGCGACGGGAATTAAGCTGTTCGGAAAGGAGATGAGTGAGGTGAAGGAGAAGGTCGTCGGAAGAGAAGGACGGCTGAAAGCCACACTGGGTAACGGGAAGGAGACGGCGCTGGCGGAGATGCTGGTGGATGTGTCGGGTGAGGATGGATTCCAGGACCTTGCTGAAGACCGAGGTAGGGCTGATGGGATGGTAGGAGGAGACGGCGGACGGCGGTTTACCGGGTTTAAGGAATATCAGGATACGGGAGGTTTTCCACAGGTCGGGGTCCACTGAGGCTCCAGGTACTCTCGCATTTATAGAGCGCATAGAAGGCACCACCATTCGTCACGTGATGCTGACACCCCTTCCTCCACCCCTCTATAAATGCAAGAGTACCTGGAGCCTCAGTGGCAGTAGCCGGACGACCTCAGAAGATGTCTCCCACAGATGGAGACGAAACGTCAGGTGGAAATTTTATACATCGACCATGGTCTCTCAGCCCGGAAGTTTCAACTGAAGACAACGCCGGCCGTGAAAGCCTACATTGTATGATCACTTCGCATTTTTGTAGACTTTTCCTACTGGAAAATACTTCGTGGGTCACTCCGAGTCACCAGCTTACTGACTTTAGAGCAATACCTCCGAATCAGAGGCAACACTTCAAGATATTATTTAACATTCAGGCCTCAGTAACCGAATTCAAATATTTACGTTGCCAAATTTCAGTTCTCACTAATAGAACGGCAAAGAGCTGCCAGCAGTCAGGGCTTTCCAAGTTTATTTTCGAAAGAGTCTTACGACACACCGGCCATTCTGCAAAAATCACCCGCTCTTGGAAACAGCCTCTTCTGCTCCGACTACCGCCCATTTAGGAGGATTGGTACAATACTGGCTTAAAATCTGCAGGCCGAACGAAAACGTCTTCCCCTGCATCCGGAAAGTGACCAAAGCGACCACAATAGCAAATATGACTAGCACACATGTGACTGGTCAGGAAGTGGTAAGTGACAATATTAATATTTAATCATTGTAATATATTTACCAGAGAAGATCCCAGGCAGGAAAACAGATAACCAGTTCCGTCCGTTTCCAGTCGGTCAGTTATCTGTTTTCCTATATGCGAACTTGTATAATAAAGATTTTACAAAAAAAATCGACATTCGTTGAAATAACACATGTCTGCCTCTACGCTGAGCGTGTCAGGTGACTACATGTTCATCCATATCTACATCTACGTAATGACTCTGCAATTCAGAATTAAGTGTCTGGCAGAGGTTTCATCGAACCACCTTCAAGCTATCTCTCTGTCGTTCCATTCTCCAACACTGGGTGGGAAAACGAACTCTTAGATCTTTCCGTGTGTTCACTGATTTCTCTTATTTTATTATGACGATAATTTCTTCCTATGTAAATGGGAGCCACAAAATATTTTCACACGCTGAGGAGAAAGTTTGGGCCGGCCAGTGTGGCCGAGCGGTTCCAGGCGCTTCAGTCCGGAACCGCGCGACCGCTACGGTCGCAGGTTCGAATCCTGCCTCGGACATGGATGTGTGTGATGTCCTTAGGGTAGTTAGGTTTAAGTAGTTCTAAGTTCTAGGCGACTGATGGGCTCAGATGTTAAGTCCCATAGTGCTCAGAGCCATTTGAACCATTTAATTTGATAAAGTTGGCGAATGAAATTTCATGAGAAGTTACCGCCCGAAAGAAAAACGCCTTTGTTTTCATGATTGCCACCCCAGCACACGTATCATATCCATGGTACTATCTCACCCATTTCGCGAAAATAAAAAACGAGCTGCCCTGCTTTGGACTTTTTCGAAGTCCTCCGTCAATTCTGATACGAATCCCACACCACACAGCAGTATTCGAGAAGAGGGCTGACAAGTGTAGAGTGAGGAATCTCTTCGTAGCCTTATTGCATTTTCAGTGTTCTGCCAATAAATCTCTGTCTTTGGTTTGCTTTCCCCACAGCATTATCTATGTAATCGGTCCAATTTAAGTTAGCCATAATTACTGTGTACCACTTCGCACACAATGGTAAGGAGAAGTAGGCTACAGAGTGGCGTGGGAACTGTCGTCGTTGGAAAGCTGCACAGGAGCTGAAATGATTAGCAAACATGACATCACACTAAACGGAAGATCTGCTTAACTTGTATTTTTCCAAGCATACGAAGACTCAGCAACAATACAAGACGCGATCGATGGTGTGGGCTGAGTCACTGCCACTAGGCATCCTATATCGTGCTGACAGAGGGCGCCACTTCTAGTCCAGAGCCGCTGAGCGTGTGGCTCAGTGGATGTGGTCCATTGGGTCCGCCAGATCACGCACCACCGCTTTCGGCGGCGGACAGAAATTTGCAATTCTGCTGTCAACTATCATACGCCAGTAGGGTGGTATCGATAAGTGATACGACATCCCTCACCTCCAAACCTCCTCGCCTTCCTCGTGCAGCCAGCCATGGGGAGATGGGAGACGAAACTGAGACCGATGCCGAGCTCCCAACCACGCCCCGGCATGTGCCTTGAGTCCATCTGGGAGCACCAGCTGAAAAACTGGACGGAGGGAGCGCACCCAAATCCAGATGCAGAGTAGTAAACGCAGTCAGAGGCATCTTGATGATTGCAAAGGGACTCAAAAGGAGGAACAGCTACGATAGTAGCAGTCGAGACTGCACGCTGACAGTGCTGGGTCTGTGGGTGCTGGAGGCATCGAGGGTAGCTGTTTCCAGGCAGGCATGTAATCTGAAAGCACAAAGCGTGCAGCAGGATCACGCAGTCCACAGGGACGAATTTGATTTTGGTGGTGTCGCAAAAATCCTCTTGCCTCTGCTGGAGAAACATGGAACTTCCATTAAGTCGTCCAATGGTTGCTCGCTTCCAACGCCCCCATCCATCATTGCCTGTCTGGGTGGAGTGGGCGCTGCCCACGGGGGTGTGTTCAGCAGCTGAAGCAAGCTGCAGTGGAGCTACCCATGTAAGAACTCTGCCCACAATGTTCCTCATGTGGTTGGGAGTAGTAGGAACACAACATCAACAAAAGGGCTTCATCCAGTTTATGGGAGGCACGAAGTTTGTCGATCTGTTGCTTAAATTTTCGTACAAAGCGTTCAGATTCGCCACTGGATTGCAGATGAAACGGTGCACTCGTGATATGTTTGGTCCCAAAGGCAGTGCAAAACTGTTCAAACTCGTTGGCAAAATATTGAGATCCATTGCCAGTCACAATCATTTCAGGTCAACGTTCGAGGCAAAAAATCGAATAAAAGGACTGTACCATGGAACGAGCAGCGTGCATAGGAAACACGAAGGGAAACTTGCTGAAAACATCAACGATGTTGAGCCAATGCGTATTCCAGTAAAGACCCACGAAATTCAAGTGCAGACGTTGCCAAGGTGCTTGATGTTTGGGCCATATAAATAACTGCTGAGATAGGACTGACATGTTCAGCACAGACTTGGCACTGAGAAGTCAACTGTGCATCCAGAGCGTGTCAAGTGCAATGACGCCGCGCCAGTTGCTTAGTGCGAACGGCCCCTCAGTGACCTTGGTGTTACAAACAAAGCACGTCAATCTGGAGAGCCTGGTGAACCACATCACGTGACTGGTCATTATCGGTGCAAAATCACACGTTGGTGAACTACAAGGACGTGACCATGAGCAAAATATCGAAAGAGCTACGAATTTGTCCAATGCAATGCGGCCAACTAGTGCGGATGTAGTGCGACAGAATCTACAAATCAAGGTCCGCTGTTGTGGTCTGGGCTATGTTCCGGTTGTGAAGAAGAAAGCGATGCAAAACATCTATGTATTGTGCATCATTGTAGCAACAAGAAGCAGAATACTTGTCAAATGTTGAATCTGGACCAACAGGGAGGCGGGAAAGACCATCTGCGTTGGCGTGTTTAGAAGTGGGCTGATACACAATGTCATACTGGTAATTTTACTAAAGAAAAGCGCACCGTTGCAGCCTCTGCGCTGTGAGAGTTGGGACTGACTAAGAAGGGCTAAAAAAAGATTGTAGAGGTTTATGGTCAGTCACCAAGTAAAATTTTCTGTCAAAAAGTCAGTGGTAAACCTTACTGACACCGTAGGCAATGGTGAGAGCTTCGTTTCCAATTTGCGAATAATTACACAGAGCTACGTTCAACGACTTCGAAGGAAAGGCATTCGGCCTGTCAACAGCACCAAATTTACACGACATAAACTGCACTGATGTCAGATCCAAGACCACAGGTTTGGCTGGATCAAAACGAACAAGGCATCGATCACTAAGCAAAGCATCTTTCAGCTTCCGCAAAGCAGACTGACACTCATGCGGCCAAACAAAAGGAATATTCTTCCTGCACACGTGAAGCAAGCGGGAGGGGGGGGGGGGGGGTTGAGAGTCGTTAGGAATAATACGCGACCTTCCCTAACACAGGCTGCAATTCCCGCATATTTCATGGGGGTTGAATGTCACGGATAGGAAGCGAATGTGATTGCAATGGGTTAGCACCCTGGCTGTTAATGATATGTCCTAAGTACTCAAGATCTGTCTGAAAACATTTTTCTTTGTTACGGAGTGCGAAGATTCCTAATGTTTCCTTCAGGAGAGTGACCTGAGATGACAATGTTGCAAGGAAGGGTACAGGTATCTAAGAATTTGTTCCCAAATTCTAGAGTCAGCAAAACAAACTCATGCTAAGCAACAACAATAATCAAGCAAAAAGATGACGGACCTGGGAGAGTGCAACTTGAAGACTCGAAAACACTCACACATACGTTCAATAACTCGTCGCCAGATGTTATGTACGAGTTCGTACGTAATGATGAGGAGAGGTGAATTACAATGGTGCGGCGATTGTCGCCGTAGTGGTGCTGGACAGGAGCAGAAATACATAGCGAACGAGGTATCACAGCAAAAAAAGACTTATTTAACTCGTATTTCTCCAAGCACACAAAGAGTCGCTACAAATAACGCGATAGGAAATGGGGCTCAGCTATCACAAACAACACTGAGGCTCGCTGTACTGGGGACGAAAAAAAAATGGCTCTGAGCACTGTGGGACTTAACATCTATGGTCATCAGTCCCCTAGAACTTAGAACTACTTAAACCTAACTAACCTAAGGACATCACACAACACCCAGTCATCACGAGGCAGAGAAAATCCGCCGGCCGGAGTGGCCGTGCGGTCCTAGGCGCTGCAGTCTGGAGCCGAGCGACCGCTACGGTCGCATGTTGGAATCCTGCCTCGGGCATGGATGTGTGTGATGTCCTTAGGTTAGTTAGGTTTGATTAGTTCTAAGTTCTAGGCGACTGATGACCTCAGAAGTTAAGTCGCATAGTGCTCAGAGCCATTTGAACCAGAGAAAATCCCTGACCCCGCCGAGAACGCTACCGCACGACAACGAGGTGCGGACAAACTACTGGGGACGACCGGAGGTCTCATCGCGAGTGGCTCCGAGCTCGAGTTGGCTGAGTCACTGCCATCGAAGAGACAAAGAAACTGGTACACCTGCCTAATATCGTGTACGGCCCCCGCGGGCACGCAGAAGCGCCGCAATACGACTTGGCATGGACTCGACTAATGTCTGAAGTAGTGCTGGAGGGAACTGACACCATGAATCCTGCAGGGCTGTCCATAAGAGTACGAGGGGCTGAAGATCTCTTCTGAAGAGCACGTTGCGAGGCATCCACGACATGCTCAATAATGTTCATGTCTGGGGAGTCTGCTGGCCAGCGGAAATGTTTAAACACGGAAGGAAGTGGAGGGAAGTGACACCATGAATCCTGCAGGGCTGTCCATAAGAGTACGAGGGGCTGAAGATCTCTTCTGAAGAGCACGTTGCGAGGCATCCACGACATGCTCAATAATGTTCATGTCTGGGGAGTCTGCTGGCCAGCGGAAATGTTTAAACACGGAAGAGTGTTCCTGGATCCACTCTACAGCAATTCTGGACGTGTGGGGTGTTGCATTGTCCTGCTGGAAGTGCCCTAGTCCGTCGGAATGCACAACGGACATAAATGGAAGCAGGTGATTAAACACAATGCTTACGTACGTGTCACCTGTCACAGCCATATCTAGGCTTACCCGGGTCCCATATCACTCCAACTGCACGCCCCACAGTATTACATACCCTCCACCAGCTTGAACAGTCCCCTGCTGATATGAGGGATCCGTGGATTCGTGAGTTGTCTCCATACCCGTACACGTCCATCCGCTCCATACAATTTAATCGAGACTCCTCCGACCATGCATCATGTTCCCAGTCATCAATAGTCCAATGTCGGTGTTGATGGGCCCAGGCAAGGCATAAAAATTTGTGTCGTGCTGTCATCAAGTGTACACGAGTGGGCCTTCGGCTCCAAAAGCCCATACCGATGATGTTTCGTTGAATGGTTCGATCTCTGACACTTGTTGATGCCCAGCATTGATGTCTGCAGCAAATTGCGGAAGGGTTGCACTTCTGTCACGTTGAACGATTCTCTTCAGTCGTCGTTGGTCCCGTTCTTGCAGGAACATTCTGGACATTCTTGGTACGCTGGTGAAATGGTCGTACCGGAATATCCCCACTTCATCGCTACCATGGAGATGTTTCGTCCCATCGCTCGTGTCCCGACTACAACAGCAAGTTAAAATTCACATAAATCTTGATAACTTGCCACCGTAGCAGCAATAGCCGATCAAAAAACTGCGCCAGACAGTTGTTCTCTTATGCAGGCGTTGCCGACCACAGCACGGTATTGTGCCTCTTAGCACATCTCTGTGTTTGAACACGCATGCCTATACCAGTTTCTTTGGCGCTTCAGTGTATGTAGTGGCGGCAGAGGACGCTCCTAGTCCAGAACAGATTGCGGGCGCGCTCTGCTGGTTCCGGCAGATCGCGCATGACAAGTACCAGCATTTGACGGAAACCTGAAATTCCACTGCCAACTGTGACACGCCAGTAGGGTGGTAGCGATACGTGATATCTCAGTAATCCCAACGTATTTAGTCAAATTTACAGCATTTAGATTTGTGTGATTTATCATGAAACCGAAATTTAACGGCTTTCTTTTGGTGCTCATGTGGATGATTTCATACTTTTAATCATTTAGACTCAATTGCCAAGTTTCGCACCATACATTTATCTTTCCAGAATAACAGTTTCACTCTGCAGCGGAGTGTGCGCTGATATGAAACTAAGCCACGTCTCCGCAATATCCTTTCTTTCAGGAGTGCTAATTCTGCGTGGTTCGCAGGAGATCTTCTGTTAAGTTTGGAAGGTAGGAGACGAGATACTGGCAGAAGTAAAGCTGTGAGGACGGGGCGTGAGTCGTGCTTGGGTAGCTCAGTTGGTAGAACACTTGCCCGCTTAAGACGAAGGTTCCGAGTTCGAGTCTCGGTCCGGCATACAGTTTTAATCTGCCATGATGTTTCATCCATTTATCTTGTCTAAATCAGTTTGCAATTGGTTTTGATCATCTGGTCACATTGCAAGGTGATAAATTACAGCATAATCTGAAAACAACCTAACTGAGCTGCTGTAATTGTCTTCTAAGTTGTTTTTGTAGACCAGGAACAGCAGAGGAATGCCACGTATTGCTTCCGTTTTACTCGATTACTTGCCGTCAGTAACTATGAACTGTTACCTTTCTGACAGTAAATCACTAATTCAGTCATACACTTGAAACAGGACTCCATAGGTCCGCAATTTAATTAGAAGTAGATTGCGAGGAACGGTGTGAAACGTCTTGTGGAAATCTCAAAATGTGGTATTAATTTGACACACCCTGTAGATAGTACTCCTTACTTTGTGTGAACAAAGAGCTAGTTGCATTTCACAAGAACGATATTTTCTAATTTATGTGGCCTGTCAGTGAATCGTTGCGTTAGAGATAATATATAACATTCGAGCACAGTGTAAGAGGTTTGGATATAAAATAACAGGATTGATGCTCCCACTGAGCAAGTACGCATGCACCAAAGATGAAAGACCAATAGCTGTGAAGCGTGAAGCTTGCTCAGTCGAATGCAGCATCTCTGGTGTCTGTTCGTCAAATTAGTGTGGCCTTCAAATCACTGGGGGCGTGCCCTTTGTTTACGTGGTAGCTGTTATTTTGTTTTGTCGGAAAAAAATGGTAGATGTAATAATAGAACAACGAATTTTAGTGAAGTTGTAGCTGAAACTCGAAAAAACTGTTACTGATACCTATCCTTTAATAAAAGAAGTGTATGCCGAAGGATAATTATCAGGTAATCGAGCTTTTCGGTTGTTAAAGCGTCTCCGAGACGGTCGAGAAGAGACTGAAGATGAGTCACGTCCTGGAAGCCCTTCAGCATCAAAAACGGATGAAACTATGGAAAAAGTAGGTACTCTGTATCTATCTGGCCACCGGTTGATTATTTGAATAATTGCTGAAAGTGTACGAATTCACAAGGAATGCGTAAGCAAAACTAGAACCGAAAATTATCACGATCGAACAAAATGAAGCTCTTAAAAATGTTTGTACTGTTACTTTGAATATTACTGAAAACGATCCTAATAACAAGTGTCGAATCTTGGTTTGTCACTTATGATCAGAAACTAAGCGCTAATGCATACGCTGGAACGGCACAACTTAATCAAGAGGGCAAAAAGTTCGAATGAGCACATCATGATTCAATGCGATTATGTTTGTTATTTTCGATGTTTGTGGAACTGTGTGCCTTCACTGGGTTCCTGAAGGTGTAACTGTTAATAAAAATTACTACCCTGAAGTTCTTGCTCAACTGCGTGGGACAGTAAGAAAAAAAGACGACACGAATTGTGGATGGACAAGTCATGGGTTCTGCATCAAGACAACGGCACCGCCTCATTCCGCGTTGTCTGTTAGGAGGTTTCTAGCGAAGTGCAACATCCCAGTGCTAGCCACCACCTTATTGGCCTGACCTAGCACCATGTGACTTTTATCTGTTACCCACGGTCACCATCTGCATCAAAAGGAATGAGACTTCAGTCCGTTGATGCAGTGAAGGAAAAACGGGCACGCGTCGCTAAACAGCTCACAGCACTATTTTCATCAAAGGAAAATTCACATGCAGCGTTTTGTGAAAGGGGAGGGGAGTATATTGAGGGTTACAGTAACTAAATACGTATGTTTCTGAAATAAAATGTATTACAGCAACAGTACCGTTATTTTATATCGACACTTCGTGTGTTCCAAAATCCTGCTACAAATCTACATTAACGATGTGGGTTTGTAGTTCAGCGGATTACTCTAATTTCCTTTCTTGGATATTGGTGTTACTTGTGCAACTTTCCTGTCTTTAGTTATGGTTCTGTCGACGAGAGAGTGATTGTATATGATTGCTAAGTATGGAGCCATTGTATAAGCATACTCTGAAAGGAACCTAACTGTTATACAATCTAGACAGAAGGCCTTGCCGACTGATTTAAGCTGCTTCGCTACAGCAGGGTTATCTATTTTTAAGCTACTCATGTTTGTAGTTATTCCTGATTAGAATTCCGGAATATTTACTTCGTTCTATTTGGTGAGGGAATTTCGGGAAACTGTGTTTAGTAACTGTGCTTTAGTGGCACTGTCATCAGTAACATCATTATTGTCATCGCACAGTGAAGGTAGTGATTGCGTCTTGCAGTTGGTGTACTTAACATACGAACAGAATCTCTTCGTGTGTTCTGCCAGATTTCTAGACAGAGTTTCGTTACGGAAACTATAAAACTGACCTCGCGGTGAAGTTCGCGCTAAATCTCGAGCTTCTGTTAAACTTCACGAATCTTGGAGGCCTTGCGTTCTTTTAAATATGGCATTCATTTTCGTTCCTTATGCAACAGTATTCTGACCCGTTTTCTGTACCAAGGGTGAATCAGTATCATCTCTCATTAATTTATTTAGTACTGTCTCTCAGTAGCCGTCAATACTATACCTTTGAACCTAAACTACAGCTGGTCCACATTTACACAGACTGGAGAGAGTGGAGAGTGTCTCTTAGGAAGGCGTCAAGCGAATTTTTATCTGCCTTTTTAAGTAGATGTATTTTGCGTTTATTTTTGATGGATTTGGATGTTACGGTATTCAGTCTCGCTACAATAAACCTGTGGTCGCTAACCCTGTATCCATAATGATGCTCCCTATTTGGTCAGGATTAATTGTTGCTAAGTGGTCAAGTATGTTTTCGCAATCATTTGCGCTTCGGGTGGCTTCCTGAACCAACAGTTCAAAATCAATTTTCTGAGAACGCTTTCAGTACAATTCTGGACAATGTTTTATGCCTAGCAGCAACTGTAAGAATGTATTTTCGCCAACATATCGAGGGTAGATTGAAGTTGCCACCAACTGTAACTGTATGAATGGGGTACCTATTCGAAATAAGTATCAAGTTTTCTTTCAACTGTTCAGTAACTACAACATCTGTGTCAGAGGGAGGTGGAGGGGGGAGGAGGATCGCTAAAAGGAACCAATTATTAATTTATTCTGGTTGTCAAGTATAATCTCTACCCATAGTAACTCACAGGAAATACCTACTTCAATTTCACTGCAAGGCGGACTACTTCTGACAGAAATAAGCACTCCACTACCAACTCTGTTTAATCTGTCCTTTCTGAACACGGTTAGGTCCCTTTTTAAAAATTTCCACTGAACTTATTTCCGGCTTTAATCATCTTTTCGTACCTATAACGATTTAAGCTTCTGTGCTTTCTATTAGCGTTTGGAACTCTGGTTCTTTTCTAAAACAGCTACGACAGTTTAGAAGCACCGTACCGATTGTTACTGGGTCCCTCTTTCTGTGTATGTCCTGCATCCTTTTAGACTAACACCATTTCTGTAGTTTCCAGATATCAACTAAACTAGAAAATAAATCAGTCCGCTCCACACAACCCTAGCTACCAGTCTAGCCAATTGCTGCGTGTTTTGGACCTCTGACCTATTCAAATGTTCAAATCTGTGTGAATTTCTAAGGGACCAAACTGCCGAGGTCATCAGCTCCTAGACTTACGCACTACTTAAACTAACTCAAACTAACTTATGCTAAGAACAACACACACACCCATGCCCGAGGGAGGACTCGAACCTCCTACGGGATCTGACCTATTAAGCGGAACCCGGAAACCCACCATCCTATGATAAAAGTTAAAGAATTTGAAGCCTGCATGGTCACAGAAGCGTCTGAGACTCTGATTCACTCCCTCCACTTGACTCTGTATAAAACTATCACAGTCGGTTCTGTCGACGATGCTACAGGTGGTGAATGACACTCATGTTGTATGAAATGTGACATCCAGCTAGGAAATCAGTACCTGGAACTATGTAGTTACGACATAAACAGTAGCAATAGTACTACTGAGCCGTGTTGGTCTCATGTATGCGTTGGTTTAAGCCTTCGTTCCTATTCTGTGTTTGGTTTCCTGCAGTTATTGCGATTGTGCTGTTGTTAGCTCTCTCCATGAGAGGCAGCAGCGGCGTGTATCGATATTGGCACCTTGTACTATCTTTGGTCTGTTGCTTATAGTTTCTGGCTGTGCTGTGCGCGAGCAGACGGTCGGTTGGCGTGGAGCAGCGAGGATATCTCAGTGGGGCGTAATTTGGCCGGGCCCGCTGGTGGTCTCTACGCAGTGTCGGAGTGTGTGGGGCTGTTCCCATTGCTACGAGGTCTGTTGCTCACCGACCCTGGACACGAATGTTGAGTTTGGATTTAATTTACCAGCAAGTCAAGACTGTTCACATTGTGCCGTTTGGTTCTCGTTGTTGGATGTTGGGACATTCCCGCGAGCAACAACGTGTGTGTTCGAGTTGGCGAAGGTTTAGCTACCGTCCGGTGGAGTCTAACTGTATTTGGTTATTTGCAATTGAAGTGCACCAGAAGAATTTTCTGCCTTGTGGCCGTTAACGTTCCGGTTACCTGCCCTGGCCGTTGACGTAAATTTAGGCAGTGTTCTTTTCTCACCATGTTGTCGCTGTCCAACGCAGTGTGTAGTTCGACAGCTTAATGTATGCTTGGTTGTGGGCGTCCAGGCGTTTACGTTTGCATTGGACTCCCGGTTGTGTACTGGTCGAGTGGAGCGCAAGTTACCTTGTCGGTGGGTCCGTTGACCGTCTGTTGGTTAGGCTGTCGTCGGATCGAGAATGATTGGGCCGACTGCCTGTCTCAACTAAGTGAACGTTATTATTTCAAGTGCTGACCGAGCCCCGAAACTTCTGAGCGCCGTTAGCTGCACTGCCTTTTCTTTTAATGTTGCCGACCGGTATGGCTGGGCGGTTCTAGGAGCCTCAGTCTGGAACCGTGTGACCGCTACGGTCGCAGGTTCGAATCCTGCCTTCGGCGTGGATGTGTGTGATGTCCTTAGGTTAGTTAGGTTTAAGTAGTTTTAAGTTCTAGGGGACTGATGACCTCAGATGTTAAGTCCCACAGTGCTCAGAGCCATTTGGACAATTTTTTAAAAGTAGAATTGTTTTTAGTGGTGTTTTAAGTCATGGGCCTTCAGCTGCTTTAAAATTAAAGTTCCTTGCTTTTCAAGTGTTAGATTGTTTGGGGCCTTCAGACTAACTGAAGATAAGGCTTTGTTGTTTATATTTTACCATGAGTTTTAAGTCATGGAGCCTTCAGCCGTTTTTAAATCAAGGATCTTTGTCTTTCGAGCATCAGACTTTGGGGCCTTCAGCCTAATTGAAGATAAGATCCTCTGTCTTGTGTTTTTTTTTTTTAATTTAATTTTGCCTTGAGGCTTAAATCATCGACCTTAAGCCGTCTTTAAATTAAGGTTGTTGCTTTTCAAGTGTTAGATTTTTGGGCCTTCAGCTAAATTATAGAACTTACTTAACGCGAGGCCTTCTGCCTTCTAAATATTCTTTTTGACGTCTGAATTTTGAGTTAAAATGGCTTTTAGCCTTTTTTTTTAATTACAGTGGTTGTGCTCTTAAAGCATAAGATAGTGTCACGTATTCAGCCGATAACTAAGTTCAAGAATTCGTACTGTAATGTTTGGTCAAATAAAATGAAGTTTTATGTGTTCGAGTGCAACTGACAGCCGCTCATTTTGGCCCCTTTCCACAATTCCAACTACCTGTCCTGTCCTGCGGGTTTAGCAGGGCTTTTCAACTACCAATAGTAGGAAAAAACTGTTCTTGTTAGTTCGTGAAAAGTAGAACACAGAAGATAAATTAGCGCTCCCAACTCGTACAGTTAGGCTAAAAAGGATATAACACTTGTTTGAAAAATGAAGAAAACCGCAGGACAGGTGCTTGATCCACAATCTTTTATTGGGCACATGTAAACTGCAATAGTAACACGCGAACAGGATTTACCCTCAAGTCTAAAATATCAGGTAAGGAAATATGCGGCTAAAATTTCATAATTGAAACAAATTAAAAGAGAGAGAAAAGGACGTTACTTACGAATAAAATCACTTAATCATCTGAGGTCATCTTCATTCCAATGTTTTCATGGAACCAAAGGTTCCGTATCGAAAGATTAAAAACGGACTTAAAACAATCCGAGAAAACAGACGTCACAACCCGACACCAAAAGTTACTAAAATAATGAAACATGTAAAATTCAATAAAATGGGTGGGGGGAAATCACATATTGCCTGGAATTACTTACAAAAATTTCATAATAGTCGTTCCCCCGTGCTGAGCGCCCGGGAACACAAACAGGAAAACTGTGTAGTAGTAAATACTGTCCGTGGGCGCTGAAGTCGCACACGACCCAAGTGCAGGCGCGGCACAAAACAGACACGCGATTGGTGAATTGTAATTCCACGCAATATGTGACTCCCCCCCCCCCTCCCCCATTTATATCACAGTTTACGTGTTTGGTGTCCGGTCGTGTTGTCTGTTTATTCGGATGTTTCCATCACAACATTGGGTTGAGGGTGCCCTCAGGTGATTAAGTGATTTTATTTGTAAGCAAATTCCTGTTCTCCCTCTTTTGATTTGTTTTAATTATGAAATTTTAGCCGCAGAGCTCCTTACCGGGTACTTCAGAATAGAGGATACCCTCCCTTTCGCCTGCAACAGAATATTTTTCTAGTTCAGTTTACACCAGATGATGCAAGTGTAACTGTTCCGAAACCGGTGGTGTACCCAATAAAAGATTGTGGGTTAAGCAATTGTGCTGCGGTTCTCTTCATTTTTCACAATAGATTGTACAGCTGCGGCTGCCCCGTAAGAAGAACTCTTTGTGGTATCACACCTGGCAGGGTCCGATGAACAAGCCACAGCTCACGTGAGGACGAGACCCGCATCTCCGACATTCTTCTCCGCAAATCAATGCCTGCGTCCTACGTAAAATACATAGCATTTGATTGAAATCCTTCTCGGCGTTCTGTCTGCCACGTCATCTTTAGACTACGCTCTAAGGAAAGCAGCGGCATCACGGCCGAAACGTCATACGTTTTAGTACCTTACTATTTTAGCACTTTAGCTGTTTACCAGTAAGCTGCCACCTCCCCTCTTTCCTCCCGACACATCCATGCCCATCGATTGAACCTAACTTCCATGTGTGAAACACCTTCAAACTCCTGGTTACGTAAAAAATGAGTTAATGTATTGTGGGGCTATTAACGAGAAAAAGTTCAGAAAAGGTTTGAAACTATGTATAACTTCTGTCTGAAGTTGCTAAATGTCGTTTCCATCATCAAATACCAGAAGTGGATAGCTTGTGCTCCATTTTAAGAAAAGCTAGTTTTTGACGAATATCAATGTTTATGACGTTATATCTCTGGAATTCCATGTTGTACGATGACATAATTTTGCTGGTATATCCAGAGATAGTATGGATACTGTGGGCAAAATCTGTTGCAAATAGGATTAGCAGTAAGAAAGCATTCCTGATGCTGTAATTTTACTGCACAAGCAGGAAAAATGTAGTAAGCGATACGCTCTTCTTCATTGATTTCGAAAAAGGTTTGAAATTATTTGCGAAGTTTTTTGGAAGTCCCTAAGTGCTCTGATGATCAAGTACTGCATGTACGATACTTACCCTGGGTAATTTGAGCGCCGCGAGCTATGCTGCCTTGAGCCATATACACAGTATCTAACTCATATATCTAGAATGAATTTTCACTCTGTAGTGGAGTTTGCACTGATATGAAACTTCCCGGCAGATTAAGACTGTGTGTTGGACCGAGACTCGAACTCGGGACCTTTGCCTTTCACGATCAAGTGCTTTACCAACTGAGCTACCCAAGAAGTACTCACGACCCAGCCAGTACCTCGTCTCCTACCTTCCAAACTACAGAGAAGCTCTCCCGGAACCTTACAAGACTAGCCCTCCTCGAAGAAAGAATATTGCCGAGGTATGGATTAGCTACAGCCTGTGGGAATGTTCCAGAATAAATTTTGACTCTGCAGCGGAGTTTACACGGATGTGAAACTTCCTAACAGGTTAAAGCTGTGTCCCGGCCTGAGACCTTTACCTTTCGCGGGCAAGTGCTCTACCAACAGAGCTGCCCAAGCACGACTCACGACCCTCCTCATATCTCCGCAACGAACTTTCTTCCAGCAGTGCTAGTCTTTCGAGGTTCGCAGGATAGCTTCTACGAGACTGGGAAGGTAGGAGGTGAGGTACTGGTGGAAGTAGAGCTGTGAGGACGGTGCTTCAGTAGATCAGTTGGTAGAGCACTCGCCCGCGAAAGGCAAAGGTCCCGTGTTCGAGTCTCGATCCGACACACAGTTTTAATCTACCAGGAACTTTCATATCAATGCAAACTCTGCTACAGAGTGAAAATTCATTCTGGAAACATTCCCGCAGGTTGTGGCTAACGCATACCTCAGCAATATCATTTCTTCCAAGAGGGCTAGTGTGGCAAATTTCGCAGGAGAGGTTCCGTGAATTTGGGAAGGTAGGACACGAGGTAATGTGGAAGTAAAGCTGTAATGTCGGGTCGTGAGTACTTCTTGGGTAGCTCAGTCGGTAGAGCGCTTGCTCGTGAAAGGCAAAGGTCCCGAGTTCGAGTCTCGGTCCGACAAACACTTTTAATCTGCCATGACGTTTCATTATTACCACCTCCGTTAATAGCTTGCTTGTCCGTCTTTGGAAGTAAATACATTACTGATTCAGCGTCAGGGATCCGACAGTTTGTCGGTTGGATTGTGGAGGTAAGTGGCATTAGATGTGTAGGCACAAGGCATGTAACTCGCATAAATAACGGGTCGCTGAGTTTCGTACGCGGTGGTGGCGTCCGATAGCGACCCAAATGCCTTACGTAGGATTCACATCAGGCGAATTTGGTCGCCGAGACATCAACGTGGGTTGGCTAGAATGCCCCTCAAATCACCATAGTACGGTTCCGGATCCGCGACACGGACAATTATACTGCAGAAATATGACATCGCCGTCGGGGAAGTCATCAAGCGTGAAGGGATGCAGGCAGTGCGTCATCGATTGCTATCACTGGTCCCGTGCCAACGCAGGAGAATGTCCCCCATAGCATAATACTGCTCCCACTGTCCTGCGTCCGTTGTGTGCAGCACGTTTCGAGCAACCGTTCACCTCACCGACGGCGTTAATGGAGACGACGATCGACGTAGTGCAGCAAAAATGTGACTCATGCGAAGAGCTGAAACGTTTCCATCGCTCGACGGTTGTATCCCGAGGGCCCCGCCCACTGCAGTCTAACTGGAGATTGCGTTTGGTAAACACGTGAATATTCAGGGGTAATCTGGTGTGGAGCTCTATGTTCTACACAGTACAATGAACGGTGTGCTCCGAAACATTTCTGTGTGCATCAGGACTGTGTTCTTTCAGCAGAGATGCCACTGATCATCATCTATCCTACTTTACAGATCAAACAAGTCTCCGAACTTCACGTTTTGTGAAGAGTCGTGGACGTCCAGCCATTCAGCGCCTAGTGGTAGTTTCACTGTCCTTCTACCTCGTTCCTTAGATGTTCACGACAATAGCACGTTCAGATTCGACCAGCTCTGTCGTTTTCGAGATACTGGTTCGCAGGCTCTGCGTAATAATAAAATGCCCTTTGTCAAAGTCGCTTATCTCAGTGGATTTTTCCCATTTGCAGTCCATATATTCGCTGCGGTGATCCCCCATCCGTGTCTGCTCCGCTTACATACTTACGTTACCGCGTCAAGTGCCTGCAACCCCACCAGGAGGCATCGAACGTTGCGGTGGGCGGTGGTCATAATGTTTTGGCTTATCAGTGTACACCTTAATAATACCTAAATTATAATAGTGCTGTGTCGCGCCGGCCAGGGTGGCCGAGCGGTTCTAGGCGCTACAGTCTGGAACCGCGCGACCACTACGGTCGCAAGTTCGAATCCTGCCTCGGGCAAGGATGTGTGTGTTGTCCTTAGGTTACTTAGGTTTAAGTAGTTCTAAGTTCTAGGGGACTGATGACCTCAGAAGTTAAGTCCCATAGTGCTCAGAGCCATTTGAACCATTTTGCTGTGTCGCCGACGATCGATATCGGCCCACGAGCCGTCGACCAGCGCGAAGATGCTGCACGTTCTCAGAGCATCGCAGGGCGCCAGCCAGAGAGGGTAAACTGCCACGCCCCCGAGAGCTGTCAGGCGCCGCCACAGCGCCGCGGCTTAAGGGGAGGTTTACTATCTTTTGGCTCAGAAAAATTGATTTTTTTAAGTTGCATTTTTGGATCCATAAAAGTGTTTAAAATCCACTCCTGAAACGGTTTTTCCGAATACGGAACGGAAATGTTTGTTATTCGCGGTTGAAAAAAAAATGCACCTACTTCAAGTCGGCCTTTTTCACGCAACAGTTTTTTTTTCTTTCCGAGGATGAGTTATTATACCGGTGCTTGGGAGGAAACACACAAAATTCAAATGAAATTTTGAATGCATGTGTTTGGAAGTTAGCCCCCAAGCATTTGCATTCTGGTGCGAAGACTGTGGAGACTGCGACTTTGCTAGTAGTGAGCAGCTTCAACGAAGGGTATTCAGCAATTCTGATGACCATGACATCGATGGACGTCACCCTGGGACTCTATGTGACGCAGTTCGCCAAGCATGCGGACGACCACCGGATTCAAGCGGCCGAAAACCGCTTGTCACCGGCCGTGCGAGCAGCTCTGGAGCAGCGCAGGATGGCCTAGATCGAGCAGAGCGCCCTCAGTGAGGAAGAGGAAGGAGGAATAGTTTATGGACCCGGAATAGCAGATTGAACGTACGTTGCATAATACTGCATTTATATGTACTCAAAGCTTCAAACGCGTTTTTCTCGAAATGACTTTTTTTTATCGCTCGGTATGGTAACTTCAAATGTAATGAACCGATTGGCATGATTCTTTGTTTCCGACGAAGCTAACTAAATTGTCTAGGAGCTGTACCACTTTTATTCCGATCCATCAACTATAAATATTTTTACTTGGCCGACGAAGTTGAAAAATAGATGAAAAAAACATTTTTTTTTTTCAAATGGACTGCCATTTTGTTTCCTATGGTCCAAATAACTTAAGCGAGGTACAATTCCTAAAGAATCTTATATAATTCGCTAACCTCAACTCAATTTTGATTTCAGACGAGTCGGCTGACCTGTGACATACTGCGCGTGGAGGCCTACATAGAAATTTTGTTACGTACCGACGGCACTTCCACCTTTGCTCTTCGACACTTCCGGTCGAAAAAATTCCAGTTTGTAAAGGAAATATCAATAAACATTGTGACCAAATTCGATGTATATAACACATCCCGAGAGAAAAATTCTCAAATAATATGCTTTTTTCGCGCGAAAGATAGTATACCTCCTCTTCATAATCTGCCGTATGGGACAAGACGAGGCCCACGAGAAGTACGGGCCTCGCAACGAACTTGTGACGTCACACTAGTCAGTTCGTCTGTCACAGTTTGCGAACGCTCGGCTCCGTGCGGGATCCACAGGAAATCGGTATGTAACTGGAAAGGTACCCACTGAAGGTGTTAACTCTGTCGTGTGCTACGGAGAGCTTACATGCATTTAAGCGGCCAGTCAAGAATGATTAAACTCGTCTTAAACAGTAGCTCGCCCCATGCTGGTGGCGGCTGCTGGCGCCACTAAGACCTGCAGTGTGACGTGCTGTGACGTTCGCCGCACGGCCTGTCCTTGTTGTGGGCCTCGGACAAGAGCGGCGGATCTGTATTTGGCACCATCACGAGAGAAGGCCCACTTCCGCCACCAGTGGACAGTCGCTGTACTATCGCACCGTCGCACTCTTACCACCCACTGTTAGACACTGTGTTAACAGCGCAGAGTTTTCGAGTGCTTTTGGTATTTGGACCTCAAGACATTGAATTAAATACAAAATTCCATGTGTGATCAAATGGTTCAAATGGCTCTAAGCACTATGGGACTTAACATCTGAGGTCATCAGTCCCCTAGAACTTAGAACTACTTAAACCTAACTGCCCGCATCTCGTGGTCGTGCGGTAGCGTTCTCGCTTCCCACGCCCGGGTTCCCGGGTTCGATTCCCGGCGGGGTCCGGGATTTTCTCTGCCTCGTGATGGCTGGGTGTTGTGTGCTGTCCTTAGGTTAGTTAGGTTTAAGTAGTTCTAAGTTCTAGGGGACTTATGACCACAGCAGTTGAGTCCCATAGTGCTCAGAGCCATTTGAACCATTTTTTTTAAACCTAACTAACCCAAGGACATCACACACATCCATGCCCGAGGCAGGATTCGAACCTGCGACCATAGCAGCAGTGCGGTTCCGCACTGAAGCGCCTAGAACCGCTCGGCCACAGCGGCCGGCTCCAAGTGTGAACATTTGTAAGGTGGCTATAATTTCGCACGTTACAAGCACCATTCCACATACTTTGCCATGATCTACAAACACAATTAGGTATCATGTGATAGGTTGTACATCGTATATATGGATATATAAAGAAGATTGACACTGTCACGCACGCCTTGTAAATAATTGTTAGCGCTTATTGCATGAAAGATGACGGAGTGTCTTTATTATAAAAACGGCGTAATGAATGATTGCCTATACTAGTAGAGGTTGGAACGCCAGTGGAGATGAAACAGCAGGCAGAACTCAAGCTCTGGGTGGAAGGACCGCATAGTTGTTGCTCTTGCCTAAACACAGGAAGTAGCTAGATGGACACCGTGACACCTGAGCGCGAAGACACAATACAGGGGCGACCGGCCGCTATCGGCCGCTATTGAAGTAGGGTCGGAAGGATAACCGGATAATACTTCCGAACTTTGCAAATCTTGGACGCAGGTGAGAGGAATGAAGAAGCGGCACCTCGGAAAGCACGCAGGCTGGGTTATTTCCAAGGATGTTTACTCAGAAGCGTACCATTGTACCAGTATAGGTTTTTCCTCGCAAACGTCCCGCGCTGGACGACAAAAGACTAAATATATGGTTGGTCGGCGTTCGGAAGAATCTGTAGAGAGAGAGAATATTCCGTAGTTTCTGGAATGTGATTCGTTTTCAGAATTACGAGGGTGAGAGCCGTGCCTTGCTGGGAGGCCAGTGGTGGAGAGACGAGGTCTTCCATTGTGAGCGGCCGTGTGTGACGGTCGTTCGATATCAGCTTTGTTGGTACGGACGGACTTGCTGTCTTTGCTCTCAGGAGAGTTTATAGTTAGAACAGTCAGGAACTGTACTGTTGCGATCCTATAGGATTCTGGACTTCACCGCTGGGTTGGAAATCGTCGTTGAGTAAGCAGCGTTCAGTAATTGAGAGCACTTTCTCTGCCTATACTTACGTTGAGACGTTATCTGAACTCCGTCCTTGTCACTTGGAGTTCGCGTTTCTCGCCTGTAGAAGACAGAGAAGAGAAGGCAGTATTAGAGTATGTTAGTCAAAGAACCGCCTGCTGCCTTCCTAGTGTTTGAAAGAGTTTATTTGTGGCTGGAGTTCTTCCATCGTCGCAGACGATTACGAGAACCATCACTTCGATGCACCGGAAGCAGTACATACGGTGATATCGCAAATTGCTTCGGCTTATTAGTGCTGTAAAATGTAAACAGCTGTGATCACGTTAGTTTATTTCCACTGAGGTTCCACACCACCGCAGATCATCTTAAAAGGTAGTGTCTTCTAGTGTTTGGTACGTAGATGATGTCAGTCATTTCGCGTTATTGATATTAGATCGTGCAGTCATAATAACGGCAGAGTTGATCAATAATTTTATTTAGGAAATGTAAACTTTGTAATATAAAGCTTTATTAATCTACAATAAACAGGCAAGCCGGAACAACGTTTATCGTTTAGTAGGATTAGTTGCCTTCATCATTTATTTATGTTTAGATTGTAATTTACAGAATTAAGAGGTCCTAAGACCTGCTTCAGGGGGTAGTCAGACAGGGACAAATCTTCATTTTTAATTTAAAGAATTACGAGATCCTAAGATCTGCTTCAGGGGGTAGTCAAACAGGGACAAATCTTCATTTCAGCGTTAATTATTTTCCGTTGTGCACATTCATTTTTCACCCGTCTGGAGTAGCATCATGGACATTCAGCCACAGCCGTGGAGAGCGAGGAAAATAAATCTATTTTTTATTTTGGGGGGGGGGGGGCTCAAATAGAGTGTTCCGTATTTGGACTAATCACTTTATTGATTGTTACCAATGGCCATCTTAGTGACCGAAAGCAGAACACAGAAGGCAACATTTTAATTTTTAAATGCGGCCAATAATGAAAGGAATTGCTGAAGATCAATTTTTTATGCCCCTGGGATCTGTTAGATAGGCAACCAGCTAATGGGACATCGTGACCGTTTTAGACGTTTAGTATTAACGATAATATGACACAGCAGGACAGCTAGAAGAATTTCAACGAGATCGATATCGGCCGCCGGAGCCTACGTATTAAACACTGTATTTGCTTTACTATTTGACATAACAACTTCAGAAAATCCGTCCTGTTGGATCAGTTCTTCACGGAAGTGCGCACTTGAGATTCCACGTAACAAGTTGTGAGGCTTGCACGTGCCTCAAGTTTGCTTTCACGTCTGTGTGAGTACTACTTTACGGCCAACCGAG
The DNA here is from genome assembly GCF_023864345.2 of Schistocerca serialis cubense. Classification (NCBI taxonomy): domain Eukaryota; kingdom Metazoa; phylum Arthropoda; class Insecta; order Orthoptera; family Acrididae; genus Schistocerca; species Schistocerca serialis. The sequence goes on along the minus strand of NC_064643.1, from coordinate 118,715,712 downwards.
GCAGGCGGAAAGTGAAGTCTCGGTACGGGCAGCACCGTCTCAACGCCCCCAGAAAATTGCCTCCCCAGCTCTACACAGCTGCCGAGTTCGTGTGTGGTAAATGCAGCCCGGTGCAGGGGAATCGGAGGCAGCGTTGGGCCGCGCGGTTCCAACCGCCAGTCCCGAGTTTGCGGGCGCTGCCGCCGCGGCCGTTTCTGCCGGAGTGAATCGGAATTTGTGGGCAGAGGCGTGCCCGGGCCGCCGTGGAGCGGGCCCCGGCAGAGCCGGCTCGTAAAGGGGTGACTCAATCAGGCACAAAAGAGCAGCCGCTTTTATTGTTCGGGCACGCCCGCGCGCCGCCTCATTGTCATGCCGCCGAGGCTCGAACACGCCCTGGGCGCCTCTCTCCCGCCCTCCGCCACGGGTTCCACCCGCGCCTTAACCGCGCCCACTGCCGCAGGTCTGCGGCGGAACGACTGCGAAAGCGCGCGATACAGGCGCGCAGCCAGCGCTCATAAACTTAACGTCATCACTGCGGGCGGACGCACTTGCCGTTAAAGGCCTCCAAACCGCAGTTAGCCCCTCTCCACGCGTACTCACGAAACAAACTGACACAGTTACCCCTCCCCCTCCACCCACCCGCCGAGGGAAGAGCTACAGGATGTCCTGATTGAAGAACTCCTCTCTGTTCTTTCTCGACGGCTGCACAACCTCCCCTGTCACCTTAGTGACATCCTGCAGATCACGAGCACAGAGCAGAGATCAGAAATGAGTCCGTATACTCGCTTTAAACTCGCCAGCGCGTCCAGTGATGTCATCTGTGAACTCGCCTTCTCTATACGCTCGGAGAGTACATTGGCCAGCCTCCACCGCTGTCATTTAACCGAAAACACGTCGTGCCAGTTTTATGTTAAGTACAAGCGGACTCTACTAGGGTAGAGTACATGAGTAAGCAAGTATAACCGAGGACTCACCGCGTTGCCACTACAAACATAATTACCTGGCAGATTAAAACTGTGTGCTGGACCGAGACTCGAACTCGGGACCTTTGCCTTTCCCGGGCAAGTGCTCTATCATCTCAGCTACCCAAGCACAACTCATGACACGTCCTCACAGCTTCAATTCAGCCAGTACCTTGCTTGGGTAGCTCAGATGGCAGAGCACTTGCCCGCGAAAGGCAAAGGTCCCGGGTTCGAGTCTCGGTCCGGCACACAGTTTTAATCTGCCAGGAAGTTTAATATCAGTGCACACTCCACTGCAGAGTGAAAATCTCATTCTGGATAAAGATTATTATTTGCGAATACTCGTACATTTACCGATCGTTTAACCGTCAATATTTGCTAGCTGATCGGTCTAAATAGTGCCGGATAGTAATCTAAATGCCCAACAGCTGTATTAAAAAGAAGTAGTCCACTTACTTACAGCTGGTATTATGAAAAAAATAAAGAAAACTTGGCGAAAATGTCCACTAAACATGGCTTCTAAAATGTGTATCTCAAGAGTATGGGCATTTGTTCATCTTCGCTATTGTGAAACACGAGGGCTATTCCGTAAGGTCCCACCGGGCGCGGGGAAATCAGAGTGAAAATCCGATCAAGCTATGCACAAATGTTTTGCATAGTGTCTGTAGAACGACCATCGATCGCGTCAGATCGCTCTTTTCAGTTATGACCGCACAATGAGTGCATAAATATGCCTAGGTACGAGACGTATTCGGAAAGTAAGGTCCGATTAGACGCGAAATGGAAACCACTGGGAAAATCCGATAGAACTTTGCACAGATCTGTTGGGTAGTGTCTTTAGTGTGCATCGATCGCTTCATGTCGTTCTTTCCCTAACAAACCGCAATGTGATCACGTAGAAATACCTAGAACAACAGTGTCTCCCACCAAGTATGTGGATCTGGTGAGAGATTTCGCCTGAAGCTATGAAATCCACATAACATAAACGTCATGCATTTCACTCTTCAAGAGACTTTTCAGCCGCATTCTGCAGGGGCGATGACGACGCCCCTGTAGCATTTCCGGTGGGAAGTGTTCGATCATCCACAATACAACAGGTAATTGACCCTCCTACCATTGTTCATTCTTGCTCATATGAATGTCTTGCTACGAAGACAACATTTTGCCACAAACAACGAAAGGCAGTCCAGCATAGACAATAGACGGAGAGCACAGGCGGCTGCTACCTGTGACGGGGTTACTGGAAAGTTTGTAGAACGCCACGACAAATGTCTAAGTCGGAGCGGCGACTATTTAGAGAGGTTGCTGGAAGCTGTGGCTAACTGTTGCAAAAAAGAAATTTTGGCTTTTCACTGTGGTTTTCGTTTGGCGACCGATCTTACCTTACTTTCCGAATTGCATTCGTACATCCCCTCTACAGTAAGCTCTTTCCTTTCCGTCCATTGAGAGGTGGTCCTATGTACCAAATCAACAAAAAAGTGTCCGCTTAACATGGGATCTAAAATGTATATTAGAGCTATGAGCACGTCTTCACACTCGTTACTATCAAACACCTCTCTGTTATTGAGCAAGTGCTCATACCTTTTAAGATGCGCATTTTAGAGGCCGTGTTACTGGATTTTTTTTATGTTCGGTACTACCACATCTCAATATATGGAATACATTTAAAGCGTGATTATAAACAAAGTTGCAGTTTCGAAACGCTGCTCAGAATGACGTCCAATTTGAACTGGACATTATCGAGGGAGGGGAAAACGTTATGGAAACAAAAAAGAATTAACGAAAATTTTCCCGCTAGATGGCGCGGTAGGCGTCAAAACATAAATAGGTTCGGTTACAAATGACAAATGAGTGTTGAGTTGCACATTCAATAAACCGAACTGTGCAATGTGCATGATCTCAGAAGTTTGGCATTCAATAGTTGTGGCACTGTTAGTTACACTAACTCCTTCCTCCACCACAAGGTCATATCACACAAGATGGGAAAAATCGATTTTCAACTGTCCTGACTGGAATACTCTCTTTCAAATTCTGAAGGTGGCAGGGGTAAAATACAGGGAGCGAAAGGCTATTCACAATTGGTACCGAAAGCAGATAGCAGTTACAAGAGTCCAGGGACATGAAAGGGAAGCAGTAGTTGCGAAGGGAGTGAGACAGGGTTGTAGCCTCTCCCCGATGCTATTAAATCTGTATATTGAGCAAGCAGTAAAGGAAACAAAAAAAAGTTTGGAGTAGACATTAAAATCCATGGAGAAGAAATAAAAACTTTGAGGTTCGCCGATGACATTGTAATTCTGTCAGAGATAGCAAAGGACTTGCAAGAGCAGCTGAACGGTATGGACAGTGTCTTGAAAGGAGGGTATAAGATGAACATCAACAAAAGCAAAACGAGGATAATGGAGTGTAGTCGAATTAAGTCGGGTGATGCTGAGGGAATCAGAGTAGGAAATGAGACACTTAAAGTAGTAAAGGAGTTTTGCTATTTGGGGAGCAAAATAACTGATGATGGTCGAAGTAGAGAGGATATCAAATGTAGGCTGGCAATGGCAAGGAAAGCGTTTCTGAAGAAGAGAAATTTGTTAACATCGAGTATTGATTTAAGTGTCAGGAAGCGTTTCTGAAAGTATTTGTATGGAGTGTAGCCGTGTATGGAAGTGAAACATGGGCGATAAATAGTTTAGACAAGAAGAGAATAGAAGCTTTCTAAATGTGGTGCTACAGAAGAATGCTGAAGATTAGATGGGTAGACCACATAACTAATGATGAAGTATTGAATAGAATTGGGGAGAAGAGGAGTTTGTGGCACAACTTGACAAAAAGAAGGGACCTGTTAGTAGGACATGTTCTGAGGCATCAAGAGATCACAAATTTAGCATTGGAGGGCAGCGTGGAGGGTAAAAATCGTAGAGTGAGACCAAGAGATGAATACACTAAGCAGATTCAGAAGGATGTAGGCTGCAGTAGGTACTGGGAGATGAAGAAGCTTGCACAGGATAGAGTAGCATGGAGAGCTGCATTAAACCAGTCTCAGGACTGAAGACCACATCAACAACAACAACTGTCCTGAGGCAAAAAAAAGCACATAAAAAGGGGCAATAGAAACCGGTTTTTAACAGTCGTGAGATTGGCGCAAAGATATGTTGAATGTGCTGTCCACCAATTTTCTGCCACAACTTGAAATCAAGGAAGAGCATGATTCACAACAGAGCGGGGAGTCACGTTCAGAATGCGTTGCGCAATGCGTGCCTTCAATTCAGCTATGTTCGTAATTGGAGCACTGAACACAACATCTTCCAGATAACCCCACAGCCAGAAGTCACACAGATTAAGATCAAGTGATCTGGATGGCCAGGCTGTAGGGAAATAATGGCTTACAATTCCAGCATTTCCGAAGTGCTTTGCAGAAGCCACTTCACTGTCTGTGCAATGTGCAGAGGAGCGCAATCGTGCGTAAAAATGATCCTAACCATGCACCCACGCTGTCGAAAGGCTGGAATGACTTTGACGTGCAAAAGATTCTCATAGTGTTGACCAGTGACGGTACAGGTAACAGGACCCACAAGATCCATCTCCTCGAAGAAATACGGCCCTATGATAAACGATGCCGTCAACCCGCACCACACAGTTAGCTTTGCACAATGCTTCGGTACTGGCTGATGTGCGAAAGGATTTTCTGTTGCCCGATTTTGCATTTCCGTGACATGTCCTTGAATTGTGCTTCGCCTGTCCACAGAATGTTCCATGGTCATTCATTCTCCACTTCCATGCGAGCAAGAAATTCTAGAGCAAACGTTTATCTTACTGGCAGGTAATCATGAAGCAACTCCCGATCGTGGATGATTTTGTATGGATAGCAATGCAGGATGTTTCGTGGAATTTTATACACCGTGCTCACAGGCATGTCCAAAGTTCTGGCAGTTCCCAGTGTACTGAGTCTTTGCAAATCACATCTCGACTCCTACTGCCACAACTTCTACTGACGCTGCATCAACCGCTTTTCACCCCCTCTACCACTTTGCACTTCGGATTTAGTAATCATTTTCTCCAGATTCTTGGCAGACATCGGACCAACGCCTTTGTTTATACCCTTGAGTGTCTGGAACTTCTACAGAGCTACCGGAGCACAGTCACCGTTCTTGTACAGGAACCTTACAACCAGCACGAGATCCTTCATGGAGACTGACGTGCTGAATTTCTCAGATGTAACCTGAGGAACAGATGCGTATCCTGTATCTTTTATTATGCGTGTTTCGTCGCTTACAGTGCCATCTACTGGTAAAAATTTACTTATATTTTTGTTTCCATAACATATCCCCCTTTTTAGATAATATTCCATTCAATTCCATTCACATTCGACGTCATTCTGAGTAGTGGTTATGTTTATACAGCATTTTCAAACTGGAAGTATAAATATAATCTCACTGTAACTGAATATATTTTTCTTGGGTGAGAGAGCACGCTATACTGAACAACATTACATCAGTATTTACATCATTTGCAGACTAGTAATTATAGCTATTACAAGTCATACGTTTTTAGGTTGGGTAGTATCTCCAGGTACATGTGGCAAGGGCAAGCCATTAATAATTATTTTGCTCTGGGCAGTGGGTGAGGTGTTGAAGTGTGGACGTGTGGACAAGGACGGGTGAATCTATACTGACAGGCAAAGTCTATTTAGTGGTGCAGTTATGGTCATGCAAATAACATCACGTCGTTAAATTTGTGACGTGTTTGTGGGAAAACGCAGTGAAAAAGAAACGAACACATTGATGTGAACATGCAAAGTTAGCACATATAAAAATATTTACATTTATTCCTGTTACACCCTGCGCATGTGTGTGTGTGTGTGTGTGTGTGTGTGTGGGCTCTGAGCACTATGCGACTTAACGTCTGAGGTCATTAGTCGCCTAGAACTTAGAACTAATTAAACCTAACTAACCTGATTACATCACACACATCCATGCTCGAGGCAGTATCCGAACCTGCGACCGTAGCGGTCGCTCGGTTCCAGCCTAGAACCCCACGGCCACTCCGGCCGGCGTGTGTGTGTGTGTGTGTGTGTGTGTGTGTGTGTGTGTGTGTGTGGGTGGGTGTGTGTGTATGGTGGAGACAAACAATCTGAAAAGATTGTAAGGATGTTGCTGGATAGCTTGTGCTGAGAAATTCTATACTTTGCGCAAGTTTCCGAGTCAGTTAGCATTGAAGTTAGCGAATCAGGTCGTTCTTCGCGCAAATTCAAGCGGTCCTCCAGATACAATCAGTGTCAGGCGTTCCTCCAGCGGAGATGATGACACACGAGACTGTTCAGCCTTTGGCTTGGGTTCGATCCTTACTGCCGATCCATGTCCAGTTTTTGTATCGCACTCTTGTTCGGTTTTAGGAAACCAAACGTAGAAGGCGTTTGGTGACACCGTCTTTGGCGTCTGTGGCATTTGAAAGAAGCTTCCAAGCTAACTTAACGGGATACATGTGTGGCACTTGACCAAATAGAATCAAGATAACAGTGCCGCAAACCACTGTCCCGTCGTCACAAGAAGAGGTTCCACAAACGGCTGTTCAGTTATACCAGATGTAAGCAAACACGCATCTCAGGTACGGTTCGTGTGTTTATTATCACGGTTGTCATACCAAATGCTCATAATGTTGACCTTGAGCATTCTACACGCTATGAAGTGATCCTAGGGAAACAATACTGCACTCTGAGTTTCATCTGGAGTTAAAGGCAGCACTGGTTCGTGTTATAAGGCGTTTCATGCCTTTGGGAGTCTTCGGTGTTTCCTAATAAACCTCCTGTTTTAATTTTAGTCACAGATAAAAGTATATAATTGTTAAGTTTGGTGAGGCTGCAGACCAATTTCCGATTTCTGAACGACCGTTCCAATTGTCTCCAAATATTCGTCTAAGAGGGTCCGTGATTACATGTACGGAATGGGCGGAAATCCGTCATTTTGGTACCGCAATGATTGCCTTCTGTCCAGTGGGATCGCTTTCAACAGCTTAGGTACCAGCGTATCTCAGGAATCCGAGATACTTGTGGTTATTTAGATTCCCATCAAGGAAACAGCGACCTATGGTGCGGGTCTTGAAAAACACGCACCAAGCGTTGATAGACCAAGAGCGTTGTTTCTATCCCTTTTTTTTTGAGTGAGAGTGAATTTTCAGCTGACGGTTACTGCACATCTCGAAGAGTGACTTGTCCATGGTTTGTAAACGATGCTTCTTCCTTAGCAAAATTTTGCATAGATATGCCGCATCATGTTATACTTTTCGTAGATAACTTTCGGAGAACTGTAACCAATTTTGGAAGTCATTACCATGAAGCTGTAGATGCAGCGAAATGTGAAGAGGATGAAATGTGATGGCGTGTACTGTTAGCAGAACAGTGGTTTAGTTGATACCTTTGGTACTACAAAGACGTCTCTTCGTGGCATTGGCATTGTGTGTTACTGGTGCTGAAATGTTAGTTTCATATCTTTCATAAGTTGCTCTTCTTTTTTCTTGGCGGATTTTATTCTCCATGCTTCATGTTTCTAGAACTTTTTTTATAATTTTTGTGAAGACAGATCGTAAGTGCTTGGCACGATATGGATACTCTTCAGCACACAACCGCACCGGTACTCTAATAGGTTGGCGACATTCTTCGGTACACGATATTCACTTTTTCGAATGTCGTATACATTATCAATGTGTGAGTGACTTTACGACCAAGTTATCTGCTTGATGCACCAGCAGAACGCAGACTTATGCTGTTCAAGCGCACAGATAAACACAAGAACCACGCGTGAATTACGTGTTTGCTCACATCTGGTATAATTGGTCAGGCGTGTGTGGAACCCCTTCTCCTTACGGCAGGTCGGTGATTGGCGGCACTGTTATACTGATGCTATTTGAGCAAGTCTCGTACATTTAATGTCTCTATAGTTCTCTTAGAAGTTCCTTTTTCGTTGTCCTGATGAAAGAGCATTCGTTTTGTTAACAGCCCGATGCGTTTAACTTCAATGGCCTCCCTTAAACGCGTTAGTTGAGCAACTACTGTACTCCGTGCAATGTTGCACTTCTCTTGAGGTATTTAGTCAGGATAAAACGTCTCGACTCCCGAAAAACAGAGACAATCACCTTGCCAGCTGATGTGACTGACTTGAACTTCTTGTGGGTGAGTGGGAAGGTGTGTTTCCATTATTTCTATTGAACCTTGGATTCGGGTTGAAAGTGGTGCAGGCCTGCGTTATATATTCTCACAAAACGCTTGAGAAATGTTACAGGACCTGTCTTATAAACAGTCAAGTTTTTCGCGGACGTAACTTGCCTCTAGCTTTTGATTTCTGCTGTCAACATTCTTGGGACCCATCGACATTAGACCTTGTGCATGTGTGTCCAACGCGTTCCTGGGATATGTCCATTTCCTCAGCTGTGTAGCGTTATGCCACGCGCCGGTCTGCCATGACGAAATCCTGGATTTCTGAACGGTGTCCCCTGTACTGGTCTTTACCAGTCTTCCACAGCGAGGTGCCTCTTGGACAGAGGTGTTGCCCCGCTTCAATTCCGCCACCCACTGTTTCACAATTCCATTATGTCATTATGTCATTTCCATCATGTCATTATGGATGTCCCGTGCAGTAAAGCCCTTTTTCAGAGAATTAATATGAATGGTGACGAGCAGGACCTATGCTTATTCAAGAGACCCACTCCAGTCTGTGGTAGTCGGAAACCGATCCTACAAAAGGGTTCGTGAATTTAAATATCTGGGGGTAATCTTTACAGAAGACGCAGAATGTGAAGCAGAAATCAAAGCGAGCATCCAAGCCACCAGCCGATCATACTTTGGTCTCAGTCAACTTCTTGCATCGCGTGGTCTCTCGAGGAATTTCAAACTCCAGCTGTAAATGATTCAACCCGTAGTGCTGTATAGTTATGAAACTTGGAGGGTCCTGAAAAACGACTTTAACAGTATTTTTGTTTTTGAACGGAAAATCTGGGAAGATCCTCTGTCCGGTACAAGATGAGATCACTGGAGAATGCAGTTATGATTGCAGTGGGCATAGCCTCACTGAGTTTTCACTGTGGATCAATAGGAACGTGTCACCTGTCGAATGAATCGCATTTCTCGTTGCACCGGGTCTATGGTTGGGTCCTTACACGCTGTCATCCGGACGAATGGCTGCACGAAACGTGCACTGTGCCACAGGTGCAGGCCGGTGATGGAGAATTATGCCATGGGTTAGCTGAGTTGGGCTTCCATGGGATCTGTGATGGTAATCGAAGGCATCGTGACAGCACTGAACTACATGAAAATTATACTGACCGCCTGCGTCGCTTCATGCTTTAAGTGTTCATCTACGGCGACGACATTTTCCAGCATGATAACTGTCCGTGTTGCAAGATTACAATTGTTTTAGTGTTGTTGGGGGGACGTTATGGTGAACTCACACTGATGTCTTGGCCAGCAAATGTGTCTGATATTTCTCCTCCTGAGCACACATGGGCGCCAGCCGCATGTCCGTAAAACACCATCCCGTAATTTGTGGGAATTGCTTGACTTGAGCGTAGACATCAGGTGTCATATATCTCAGGAATTCCGTCAAGGACCTTTAGAGTCCATACAAAGTAGAATCTCTCTCTTGTACTGTGTCTGAAAAGATGAACAACATGCTATTAAACCGAGTCACAATGTTTTGGCTCATGTGTGTATGAGACATTAGGCATCCCATCGGACTTCGTAAAGAACTGAATCCACGCAATCCGAAAGACAGCAAGGGGTAATAGATGCGAGAACTACCTGCATCCAGTTTGCTGCTCGGAATAATAAACGCCTGCCTGCATATAGGAACAAAAAAAAATGAGTATCTCGTAGATTACGACAAACTTTGCTTTAGGAAAGGTAAAGGCAGCAAATTGGCGGTTCTGATCTTATTCTCTATTGGAAGCAAGACGTACAGTAAGGCACATCAAATACTCATATGAGCAGTCGACCTAGAAAAAGCATTCAATTTCAAGTAGTACAAGATGTTCGAAATTCTTAGAAAACAAGTATACTTTGTCAGCAAAGACGAGTAATTTGCAGTGCAAAAAACCAAAAGGGAATAATCAGAATGAAAGTCTAAGAGAAAAGAGCTCGTTTTAGCAAGGGTATAATAACAGGATGCAGTTTTTCTCCCCTGCTGTCCAGGCTCTGGATTGAAGACACAACGTCATGTTGATAAGTGGGCTCATTCTGCCAAGTTCTGCCAAGTTGATTCAATTTTATGACCACTGAAGAAACTTCATATACCCTCCCAACCAGCGAAGTTTTCTTTCATCTTCCCCTTTGCGTGCTTCCCTTGTTTTGTCAAGTAGTGTATTTTCTTTGTAATAACAAATTCATTATAACTGACGACACTAACTTAGACTGATTTAATAGCGCTGTAGTGAAGATGATCAATCCATATCATAAATCTTACCAAGCAAATATAATTTGATTCGCGGGCCCCACATCTACACTGAAGAAAATTGCAACGTAAAAAAATAATTTATTAAGAGTAATGAATTCGAGCGTACATTTGTCTAGATAACATAGGTAAGCGATTAACATTGGAGGATCACCGGTTAACGTAAGCGCGGAATAAGCCATTGCAAATGTGAAATTCTGCTACACAGCCGCGCGGGATTAGCCGACCGGTTCTTGGGCGCTGCAGTCATGGACTGTCCGGCTGGTCCCGGCGGAGGTTCGAGTCCTCCCTCGGGCATGGCTGCGTGTGTTTGTCCTTAGGATAATTTAGGTTAAGTAGTGTGTAAGCTTAGGGACTGATGACCTTTGCAGTTAAGTCCTATAAGATTTCACACACATTTGAACATTTTGCTGGTACAATAATAGCCGGTGTAACCTCCAGAATGTTGAATGCAAGCATGCACATGTGCATGCATTGTGTTGTACAGGTGGCGGATATTAGTGTGTGGGATGGAGTTCAATGCCTGTTACACTTGGTCTGTTAATACAGCGATGGCTGAAGCTGGTTGTGGATGACGCTGTAGTTGCTGTCCGATGATGTCCCATATGTGCTCGATTAGAGACGGGTCTGGTGATCGACACACAGCAGTACGTGGGCGAGTGTTATCCTGTTGGAAAACACCCCTTGGAATGCTGTTCATGAATGGCAGTACAATAGATACAATCAACAAACAATACTGCAGTCAGAGTGAGTGGAATAACCATGAGAGTCTTCATACCGTCATACGAAATCGCACCGCAGATCGTAAATGCATTGTGTCTAGCACATAGACAGGTTGCAGGCCCTCACCTGGCCTTCTCCAATCCAACACATGGCCATCACCGGCACCGATGCAGAACTAGCTTTCTTCAGAGAACACAACAGACCTCAATCCGGCCAACCAATGAGCTCTCACTCGACAGCACTGAACCGGCCGTTGTGGCCGAGCGGTTCTAGGCGCTTCAGCCGGGAACCGCGCTGCTGCTACGGTCGCAGGTTCGAATCCTGCCTCGGGCATGGATGTGTGTGATGTCCTTAGGTCAGTTAGGTTTAAATAGTTCTAAGTACTAGGGGATTGATGACCTCAGATGTTAAGTCCCATAGTGCTCAGAGCCATTTGAACCATTTTGGACACCACTTAAGTCGCAAATGGCGGTGGTTTGGGCTCAGTGGAATGCACGTTACGGGTCGTCTGGCTCGGAGATATCCTTGAAGTAACCGATTTGTAATAGTTACTTGTGTAGCTGTGGTGCAAACTGCTGCTCAAGTTGTTGCTGTAGATCCAGTACGATGCGCCAGAGCCATACGCTGAACATGATGGCCTTCCCTCTGTGTAGCGCCGTCCGGAGCCCGGTCTTCTTGCGATCGTTCATTCTGGGACCGCCGCTGACAGTGATCATGTACAGTAGCTACGTTCCTGCCAAGTGTTTCTGAAATTTCACAGAAAGAACATTCATCTTCTCGTAACCCTGTTCCACGACCTCGTTCAAATTCAGTGAAGTGTTGATAATGGCGTCTTTGTTGCCTGAAAGACATTCTTGACTATCGTCAACTCACCACGTCTAATCTCAGAAGTAGGCAACGCCCGCGACAGTTACAGTGTCTATTTAAAGCAAACTTGCTTTGCTTCCTCATAGTGGCGCTACTATCACCTCTCTTATCAGGTCTCACGAAATTTGAACAGACACCATCTTCAGATGCTGAAACATGTCTGCCAACTTTCGTTTGTGTCGCACAAGTCCTTCTTGCTGTTGCGACTCTTTTTCCGACAGCGGACATTTACATAACGTGCATGTACCCGGGGCGCGGCCGCGGTTGGGGATGCAGCCCGACGCTACGGTAACTCGGAGGACGGACGAAAGCAACGTTTCAGATTTCGCTTTGTGTGATTATACCGGTCCGCAATTGACTTTTTTTCCGCCTGTCGGGTGCGTGCGCCGCTCCCGTTGACAGAGTCGTTGCGTCCGGAGATGGATCGTCACGACGGCGTGACAGATGGGCCGCGCGGCTAAAAAACGAGACGTGCGGTCCGCCCACTCAGCTAAGAGCCGGCGCGTCACACGCCACCCCGCACCTCCCTCCCACCCACACAGCTAGGCTCGCACGGGGCACAGACTAATGGCAGGCGTCCGGCAGCCCATTGGCCAGCAATCGCTGCGCTGGTGGCTTCAAACACCTGCAGCGGCGTGCGCCCCCTGGATGACCCCTCCACAACCACTCTGAAAAGCTGTCGTACGAAGTACGCAGAGACCCAACTAACGCAAAGGCAATGGAATGCGTTCGTGGTGTATTTAGATGGATCCAACTCGCTGGTAGTCTTATTGGGTAACTTGAGGAAAACGATAAGGCCTATTCAAGCTGGAGCCACACTCCACTATCACAATGAAGAGCCAAAGAAACTGGTACACCTGCCTAACATAGTGTAGGGCCCCACGAACACGGTACTGCCGCAACACGACGTGGCATGGACTCGACTAGTATCTGAAGTAGTGCTGGAGGCAACTGACACCGTGAATCCTGCAGGGCTGTCCATAAATCCCTAAGAGTACAATGGGCACAGCACATTGCAAGGCACCCCAGATATGCTCAATAATGTTCGTGTCTGGGGAGTTTGGTGGCCAGCGGAAGTTGTAGTGCAACGACGTAAGTTTTTCGTTTATAACTGATTTTCGTTTAACATATGACCATGTGCAGACTTCGTCACCTACGTCAGTTACAACCCACTTCAAAAATGATTCATATTCTTTTAAATTGTCATAGAATGGTTCTTGAACGAAACTGTAAAACATCAGTTGAGTCGTGTGCAAAGAATTACGTCACTTGGGCCAATTGGTTTTTGTAACTTTTTCGAATTTAAATTTCGTTTGTTTCTCCTCAGAAATTATATTGACACACGTTATCTTGATCTAATCGATATCAGAATCACACATTAAATAAACTTTTTAGATTCAAAGTTTCGGTGAACGCCGTAAGAATCACTAATATTGTCAAATATATTATTAATCCGTTCACATAATTCTTCATAAATAAATCTTCAAGACACGTGTTTCAACTTTAGTAGCATACACTATTTTATTAGCTTCCTACACATACAGATGTGAACTTGACCGTTGAGAGTTAGTGACTAACATTTCAATAAGATTAAGCTCTATATGACGTCATTGTTGTACAAAAAGAGCATAAAAATTCATTTTTAATTTTTAGAAGCACGACGCAACAACTCGGTTCCAGGATCTTCTGTTGCTCCTTGGCTGTCGACCCGCGACGTATACCGGCCAGCAATTTCCTCTCTGGTCGCGGCAACGAAGATGCTGTCCCCGTTCGTTGCGCCGCCCTCTCCGTACATGAAACACATAAAAAAAATACAAAACTTTTAAATAATTCACATCTATTACAAATAATAAGAAAACACATAAACAAAACTAAATTAAACTTATAGTCACCTGCAAAGTGGGCTGACTTTGGTGGGTGGGTGACGCTTAATTTCGTCGCACTACAAAGTGTTTGAACTCAGAAGAGAATGTCTGGAGCCATTCTGTAGCAATTCTGGACGTGTGGCGTGTCGCATTGTCCTGCTGGAATTGCCCAAGTTCGTCGAAATGGACAATAGACATTAATAAATGCAGCTGATCAGACAGGGTGCTTAAGTACGTTTCACCTGTCAGAGTCGTGTTTAGACGTATCAGGGGTCCCACATCACTCCAAGTGCACACGCCCCACACCATTATAGAGCCTCCACGAGCTTGAACAGTCCCTTGCTGACATGCAGGGTCCAAGGATTCATGAGGTTGTCTCCATACTCGTACACGTCTATCCGCTTAATACCATTTGAAACGAGACTCGTCCGACGAGGAAACATGTTTCCAGTCACCAGCAATCCAATGTCGGTGTCGACGAGCCCAAGCGAGCTGTAAAGCTTTGTGTCGTGCAGTTATGAAGGATACACGAGTGTGTCTTCGGCGCCGAAAGCCCATATCGATGACATTTCGTTGAATGGTTCGCACGCTGACACTTTCTGACGGCTCAGCACTGAAATCTGCAGCAATTTGCGGAAGAGTTGAACTTCTGTCACGCTGGACGATTCTCTTCAGTCGCCGTCGGTCTCCTTCTTGCAGCATCTTTATCCGGTCGCAGCGATGTAGGAGATTCGATGTTTTACCAGATTCCTGATGTTCGAGGCACACTCGTGAAATAGTCGTAAGAGAAAATCCCCACTTCATCGCTATCTCGGAGATGCTGTGTCCCATCGCTCGTGCACCGACTGTAACACAGCGTTCAAACTCACTTAAATCTTGATACCCTACCACTGCAAGAGCAGTAACCGATCTGACAACCTCCCCAGACACTTGTTGTCCTATACAGCCGTTGCCGACTGCGACGCCGTGTTTTGCCTGTTTACATATCCCTATATTTGAATACGCATGCCCTTACTAGTTTCTTTGGAGCTTCAGTGTAGGTGCTCAGAGTGTGGTAAACACTTTTAAAGAGCGCCACTTAATTTAGTTGTATTTTGTTGTTGTTAAAGAGTAATAATATTTTCGTTGTAAATTAATTGAGATTCATGGCAGCGATTTGTGCAAGTTAGTAGACACCGCCCGCTTCCCCGGAGTTAGGGGCGGGTACTGGCCCCTACGGGCTTGCTCTGGAGCGGAGTAGAATTGCTAATTTGGTATTGTAAATAGCAAGCAGAATCACTGCGTTACTTATATGTTTAAACATTAGTACTGTGTAGTTTGTATAGGTCTGTAATAGACCATTAATGTAACAGATACATTTAAAAAAAATATCGGCAAACCTTGAGATTTTTATTTTTTCTGTTTGAACTTTAATTCCCTTTCCAGATTTCTCTTTGGTTGCCTTTACAGCTACCACGATATAATGAATAACATTATGGTTATGCCAGTAAAGCCGGCCGGAGTGGCCGAGCGGTTCTAGGCGCTACAGTCTGGAACCACGCGGCCGCTACGGTCGCAGGTTCGAACCCTGCCTCGGGCATGGATATGTCTGATGTCCTTAGGTGAGGTAGGCTTAATTAGTTCTACGTTCTAGGCGACTGATGACCTCAGAAGTTAAGTCGCATAGTGCTCAGAGCCATTTGAATCATTTGAACCATTTGAACCAAGCCAGTTAACCTGTCCCATTCCCCTCCCAACTACCAGGTTCCTTTATGTCCTTCCACTTTTGTAACTGCAGTGAGGAATTTTGTACAAGTTGTAAGTGACCTTCTCCGGTTACCTTTAGAATTTCACGTTTTCAAATGCTTTCGTTGGATCTGTTAGCCTTTCTTCAGCGTATTTTCCAAGGTAACCCGAGGGATTAGTATCGCCTCACGAGTTCCAACAGTTCTCCGGAATGAAAACAGATGTTTGCTGAGGTCAGCTTCTACTAGTCTTCCCATTATTCTATAAACAACTACTATTTTGCAGCCATGCATCATTACAATAATAGTTCACAAATATATACACCAGTTAGCAACTGCTTTTTTGGAATAGAAATTACTACATGTTTTCTATATCTGAGAGTTTTTACCTGTGCTTGCGCAGCAGTATTATTCGTCTTCGTCCCTTCTTCCTCTTCCGCAGGTAGCTGGAAGCAAGGCTATCAGTATCCCACTTAAAAAGCGTAATTCTCTGTAGTTTTACTTTTGTGGTCATTAACCAAGATGTACATTGTAGAAGGCGTATGTTCTAGATTCTTATTGGAATGAGCTTTCTCTGAGTTTTAAGAGTGGGGTTCGATTCACAGAATGTCACGCCACGTCAAGTCAAGGCAAACCACAAAGTATTTCAAACGGCGGTATTCATACCAAGCGCTGGCCGAATGGAAATGAAGTGAATGCCACTTAACATCACTCAAAGGATTCTCTAGCAGAAATTTTGACGATGACTGAGGCGATGGATTCCGGTCAGCGCCTGACCAAGGGCAGCTCAATCCTCTGCCAACACGTGAATCTGCCGCGCTGTTTGGCAGCGCGGTCTCGGGCGCCATGTCATGGATTGCGCAGCCCCTCCCGCCGGACGTTCGAGTCCTCCCTCGGGCATGGGTGTGTGTGTTGTTCTTAGCATCCGATGATCACAGTAGTTTGGTCCCATAGGAGTTCATACACACACATCTGTATCTAACGCACACTGGTGGAAGTGGAAAGCGTGACACCGAAAGACCCAATCCAGTATTTATCAATATTTGTCGAGATGTTCGTCTCATAAGTACAATGCGATTGAAATTACTTGGCGGTTGACACTTCACGCGTTGGTTTCTTCCAATCAGAAACCCCAAAGTGAAGCCCGAACCGTTCACCGTTGCCAAACTACCACATCAACTAGTCAGTTCTCTTCCAATTCCTTGTCCGGCATTCTTTCTTTCTTGATGTGTCTGGATCCCACATCATGGGTCTGGCTTCAGCACTCATGATAACCACAAAAAAGCCCCCACCCCCGCCCACACACACACACACACACACACACACACACACACACACACACACACACAACTATGCTGACGAAATGTGCAAGTTTCATACACAGCACTAACGAAACACTACTGGATACTTCCGCACAAGGTACTATTCAGCGTCTCATTTACAATTGTCGTAATCAAAGAGATTGGCTTACATTAGATAATTTTCGCACGACACTGCATGAAGCCTAATTTTTTAAGGCTGCAAATGATCTCTGTGACTGGGACACGATACTCATTATAAAACCTTGACCCACTGTTGTGGCGCCGCGCAGTGGCTAGTGTACAAACCTGATGTGTAAAAGGTGGTAGGTTCGAATCTCGTCAAATGTTTCAAGTTTTTTTTTTTATTTCTAAATCTTATCAAAAGAGTTTTATTATTATTTTTAATCAATAAGTTAGTTTAAATGTAATTTTTTATTTCTAATTCTTTGCTGCGTCATCTTCAGCACCGCACTGAATGTATTATTTGCTCTTATTTTTCTTCCTATCCTTCTCTTTTCGTTTGATATCTGCCTGTGTTGAGTATAATCTGCAACCAAGTGCCAACGAGGACTTCTCACCGGTTTGTAACGCGGCAGCTCGTGTAACCAGTGTGAGGAGAGTTTGGTGGCACCAATTATAACGGAAATTGCAATTTGCTTTTAGCCCTTAAGTTGAATTTTTTTTTTTTCTGCCTTGAGTTTGCTCTCAGAGGTTAGCTTTAATCGTCGTGAACAAAGAGGTCGCGGCCGTGATTTTAGTTCTGCCGCAGATTACTGACCGCTCTTCTCTCGGATGCATGGACCATCACAAAGTTGTAGTTAGCGTAGGACATGAGTTAAAGTTCACGACTACAGAACGCGTCGTCCGCCTCAGTTCAGTCAGTGGTCCCTTAAAGTCAGCCGTCGACCGAGCTTCTCACATTTCCGACATACCTCGGGGCGGCCACTCACAAAATTGCTCCACGTGACAATTTAACTGTGTTTTCCGGCAGCCTTTGAGGCAACACTGTAGCAGCAAGTGACAGACGTCAACTATTAAGAAATTTCAATTGGAATATAGCACCGGTATTGGCTCAAATGGTTCAAATGGCTCTGAGCACTATGGGACTTAACATCTGAGGTCATCAGTCCCCTAGAACTTAGAACTACTTAAACCTAACTAACCAAACGACAACACACACATCCACGCCCGAGGCAGGATTCGAACCTGCGACCGTAGTGGTCGCGCGATTGCAGACTGAAGCGCCTAGACCAGCTCGGCCACACCGGCCGGCAGCACCGGTATTAAATAATTAAACTTTAATTTCACTAATATTTAAAATCAACATTAATGTGAAGTGTGACTTCCTTGGGTACGAGTACACTTTTTACCCGATGTAATGCCGCGCGGGGGGGAACGGCCTTGCCGCGGTGGATACACCGGTTCCCGTGAGATCACCGAAGTTCAGCGCTCTCGGGCGTGATCGGCACTTGGATGGGTGACCATCCGGGCAGCCATGCGCTGTTGCCATTTTTCGGGGTGCACTCAGCCTCGTGATGCCAATTGAGGAGCTACTCGACCGAATAGCAGCGACTTCGGTCAAGAATACCATCATAACGACCGAGAGAGCGGTGTGCTGACCCCACGCCCCTTCTATCTCCATCCTCTACTGAGAATGACTCGGCGGTCGGATAGTACCGGTAGGCCACTCGTCGCCTGAAGTCGGATTGCTATGAATGCCGTGGTCTCAGGCGCCTTGCCACGGTTCACGCAGCTCCCTCCGTCGGAGGTTCGAGTCTCCCGTGGCCATGGGTGTGTGTGTGTGCTGTCCTTAGCGTGAGTTAGTTGAAGTTAGATTAAATAGTGTGTAAGGCAAGAGACCGATGATTTCAGCAGTTTGGTCCCATAGGAACTTACCAGCCGTTGTACTACGGACGCAACAGCCTCCACGCCATGCCTGAAACACTCGCTGTGTCAGTTCGTGAAGAATAGAGGCTGGCGTGAAGCTATACGTCTTCCCATCGCATCCCAGAGATGCTCTTTGGGTGACTAAGTCAGGAGACGGGGCAAGTCAGTCAAGGATCCGTACATAACTCAAGGCGTCGGAAGTGTGAGGCCTCATACTTCCCGGTCATGAAGAGAGTGACAACAGCACTTATCATCCTTGCCACGTACTGACGAGCATTCAACCTCCACTCAACTAGCATATCAGTCCAAAAGCTGTTCACACTGTGAGTCCAGAAGTTGGAGAGGGCCGGCCGGAGTGGCCGTGCGGTTCTGGGCGCTACAGTCTGTAGCCGAGCGACCGCTGCGGTCGCAGGTTCGAATCCTGCCTCGGGCATGGACGTGTGTGATGTCCTTAGGTTAGTTAGGTTTAATTAGTTCTAAGTTCTAGGCGACTGATGACCTCAGAAGTTGAGTCGCATAGTGCTCAGAGCCATTTGAACCATTTTGAAGTTGGAGAGGTGTGCGTTTGGAGAATCTCTGATGCCAGTGACCTTTAACCAGGTCGTCTGAGGACGTAACCGGCAGAAACATATTCGTCGCTAAATACCACAAGATGCCACTCTGTGTCCCAGCTGATGCTAGCTCTACACGACGCAAGCCTCTGATATCTGCGAAATTGTGCCACAGACGCCGCTGTAGCGACTTCATCACCTCTGCATTGGTAAGACATCAGGATTGTACCCCCAACCATTCACAGAGCCCAGCTTGTTCCTAAACCTAAATCACTCGATTATAATCATGTTTACGAAAAATAGTGACGATCTTTAGTGGAAACTATGACTTTTCGAACTTTATAATTTGTCCCTGTTTATTAAAATCAGTGCTGATTAATGAAGGAATGCTTATAGGCCGATCTTGATAAATTGTGCATGGTAGCACAAAAAAGTTCACTTATTTTTGAGCGTCCTAATGACTGAACCCCCGTGGTTCGTAGAGCTGTACACCTTGACTTTTATCTTCGATTTTTTTTTTTTTCAGGATATGGGAGTGCGGTGACCTGAAACCATCGCGATAGTATAGGTTGGACATAGCATTTAAGAACCGAAATGTTGTTACTACGTTATGCTAGTACGTGCAAATTCTATAACCTGTGGTGTCCCATAGTGAGCCTAAATTTATTTTGTAATGCACAAGCGCAACTGTTCCAAACCTACACATTCACCTTGTGCCCTATCTCCCACCAGATGGCCCAACAATCTGTATGCGAAATGTACAAAAACATCAGCAGGGAATAATATAATGCAAGGTCGTCGCTGGGGCCCAACCGCCGGCCGGGGTGGCCGAGCGGTTCTAGGCGCTACAGTCTGGATCCTGCCTCGGGCATGGATATGTGGGATGTCCTTAGGTTAGTTAGGTTAATTAGTTCTAAGTTCTAGGGGACTGATGACTCCAGTAGTTGAGTCCCGTAGTGCTCAGAGCCATTTTAACCTAACCCAAAATAAATAGAGCTAAGTTGCAATGGGACTATATTTAATTATAACGAGCACGTGCCATTTACACCACATACTTGATTTTTTTTTAGAAAGTTGTAATAGAATTCTTACCCTAATTATGTACAAAAATAGCTAGGCCACGAACTGATTCTGGACAGGGAAAACCAATGTGAATAGAACAACATAATAGTCACACAACATCTTATGAATGCTGTGCACCACTACATTCGACTCTATCACGAGTGTCGGCGACCTGCTGCTCACAAGGGCCCAGCAAGAAGTAGGAAGAAGTGTCACACTGCAGCAGTATCGACTCCAGACTGGCTCCCACAGTGAGTGTTTGTTCTACCCATTCCGGGGTCAGTACCTCCATCCTGGCTACATGAGGTTTTATGTAATTTTATAGCGACTGCAGCTTGAAAAGCTCCAGTATTTTAGGTGCGCATGACACCATCCCAGGCACCAGTCCGTCAGAGGAATTTCACTGTGGAGCATATTGGTTTTGCATCCTAGGAAAGTATCCCCAGGGGATACTTAAAAAGATATAGGAGTCCAGTTGCAGACTCCTATAGTTTGACAGAGCACTGAAAGACCTGAGTCGAAACAAGGCCCCAGGAGTAGACAACATTCCATTAGAACTACTGACGGTCTTGGGAGAGCCAGTCCTGACAAAAGTCCACCATCTGGTGAGCAAGATGTATGAGACACGCGAAATACCCTCAGACTTCTAGAAGAATATAATAATTCCAATCCCAAAGAAAGCAGGTGTTAACAGATGTGAAAATTACCGAACTATCATTTTAATAAGTCACGGCTGCAAAATACTAATGCGAATTCTGTGTAGACGAGTGGAAAAACTGGTAGAAGATGACCTCGGGGAAGATCAGTTTGTATTCCGTAGAAATATTGGAACACGTGAGGCAATACTGACCCTACGACTTATCTTAGAAGAAAGATTAAGGAAAGGCAAACCTACGTTTCTAGCATTTGTAGACTTAGAGAAAGCTTTTGACAATGTTGACTGGAATGCTCTCTTTCAAATTCTAAAGGCGTCAGGGGTGAAATACAAGGAGCGAAAGGCTATTTACAATTTGTACAGAAACCAGATGGCAGTTATAAGAGCCGAGGGACATGAAAGGGAAGCCGTGGTTGGGAAGGGAGTGAGACAGGGTTGTAGCCTCTCCCCGATGCTATTCAATCTGTATATTCAGCAAGCAGTAAAGGAAACAAAAGAAAAATTCGGAGTAGGTATTAAAATCCATGGAGAAGAAATAAAAACTTTGAGGTTCGCCGATCACAGTGTAATTCTGTCAGAGACAGCAAAGGACTTGGAAGAGCAGTTGAACGGAATGGACAGTGTCTTGAAAGGAGGATATAAGATGAACATCAACAAAAGCAAACGAGGATAATGGAATGTAGTCGAATTAAGTCGGGTGATGCTGAGGGAATTAGATTAGGAAATGAGACACTTAAAGTAGTAAAGGAGTTTTGCTATTTGGGGAGCAAAATAACTGATGATGGTCGAAGTAGAGAAGATATCAAATGTAGACTGGCAATGGCAAGGAAAGCGTTTCTGAAGAAGAGAAATTTGTTAACATCGAGTATAGATTTAAGTGTTAGGAAGTCGTTTCTGAAATTATTTGTATGGAGTGTAGCCATGTATGGAAGTGAAACAAGGACGATAACAAGTTTGGGCAAGAAGAGAATGGAAGCTTTCGAAATGTGGTGCTACAGAAGAATGCTGAAGATTAGATGGGTAGATCGCATGACTAAAGATGAAGTATTGAATAGAATTGGGGAGAAGAGAAGTTTGTGGCACAACTTGACAAAAAGAAGGGACCAGTTAGTAGGACATGTTCTGAGGCATCAAGGGATCACAAATTTAGCATTGGAGGGCAGCGTGGAGGGTAAAAATCGTAGAGGGAGACCAAGAGACGAATACACTAAGCATATTCAGAGGGATGTAGGCTGCAGTAGGTACTGGGAGATGAAGAACCTTGCACAGGATAGACTAGAATGGAGAGCTGCATCAAACCAGTCTCAGGACTGAAGACCACAACAACAACAACATAGTCATCAGGTAAGACCAGGGTGGAGTGTGATGTTGAGCACGTAGCTACGCTCGAGAGCATCAAGGCAGTAATACAGAATTAACTTCCAAAGCACCGTACCACAGCCAGGCCAACAGACCAGTGGCCTTGTCAACAGCACAACAGCAGAAGGCCGGCACGCACTCGATTTGGAGTTTCAACAGCACAGCAAAGTGTCGGGCACCGCTATTATGCCACGGGGTGTCTGTCGATCCATAGACGCCAACGGCCTCCAGCCTCGATCTCCAAAATGGTCCCGCTGACGTCGAAGATTTGCGCTCAGGAGTGACGCTCCCATGTCCACCTGAAGTAGTCGCCTGCTTGCAGGTGTCAACTCTCAGCCGCCATTTAGGAGATAGGAGCTGGCAACGTTGGTGACTGTCACAAGAATGGGATGAGCAGCAGCAGTGGCCATTCCTTTCGAAGGCGGATAATGAACAGCATTCAGGTCACGCAGGTCAGGCCTCCAACAGACCTCCAGGTTGGAGTGGCTACTGCAAACTGTTATCATTGCCTCCAAAATTGGCAGTGGTTATGGCAGCAGGAGCATGTTTCCAGCTGGACTCGTGGTTTCATAGACGATCAAGGACAGCTAAGTGTGCTGAGAGTCAACCTCCACAGCCTCCCCTCTCACTGGATAGCTGCAATTGACAGGAGGGCTGAGACTATGCACTGGGCAGTTGAAAGCGCAAAGGAATCAGACATCTGTTAAGAAGGGCAGGATATTTATGTTGGCCAGTTATTCAAAAACAGTCTTAATCGCATTTGTTATTATTATACCACCAACCGGTTTCAACCTGACGTAGGGGTCATCTTCTGGGCGTTTACACCATTGGTCGACTGCTGATGGAGTCACTCCTGTCTACATAGCGGCACGAAACTAGGAGTGACACCACCAGCAGTCGACCAATGGTGTAAACACCTAGAAGATGACCCCTACGTCAGGTTGAAATCGGTTGGCGGTATAATAATAATAAATGTGATTAAGACTGTTTTTGAATGATTGATTAATCACACTAATTGCTACTTCATCTCCACAACCATGTGGGGATGGCTATGGCTTCATGTGTCCTGCTTTCCTTCACTATCAGCGCTCCTGGTGACTTCAGACTTTCGCAACTTCACCTTTCAGAGGCTCCTTTCTGCTGGTTCGGCACCTGAATAGTTACTGCTGCGTCGTACCTGGCCTTCCTTACGGCACTCTGCATTGTCGTTAGTATTACGGTATCTCTCGGCTTCCACGATGCCATTAGCTTTCGCTTGCAGACTTCGGCGCTCCGTCGTTCCCCTGTGCTGCGATAGTTTCCACGTTTGCCGCAACTCACTTGGCATTTACCCCTATCTGGAAATCTACTGGTCATTGACACTGGCGGTTCGGCTTCTGGGAGCTTGGGAGGTAGAGCACGGACGAATTTTAAGTGTCCACCAGGTATAGTAGTCGGGGGCATAACAGGGGTATGAGCGTGGGATTGATCTAAGATATACCCTTTACCCTGTGGCTCCTGCAAGATGCAATTTCCACCCCCACGCTACTACAGAAGTCAGACAGACGCTCCTAACGTTCTAGAGAGAAATGCCTGAAAAACTTACAGCAATAAACATCTTCCAGAGTTGTCCGCTGTAAGGAAATGACACAGAAATTCACAAAATTTCTTACGTAACTAGTGGGGTACTTGGGTACTGGAGTAGTGCTAGTTAGTGTAAGAAAAACATGAAACTAACGAAAATTATTATTTATTTTGCCGAAATTATGAGAAATCACAATGGCACTTTTAGTTATGAACTGAACACGCTATTTCCTGGTTCTTTTCGGAATGTGAAGTTACCTCTCAAAGATAGGATTCGCTAATGAAATTTCTATACAAAGTTTAAGATTGTTATTCACTTGGCAGAATGGCTGAGAGCCACACCTACTCAACTTGAATAATTATCCGTTAGAATGTTGCTACATATGTTTGAGGCTGTCGCGTGTGAAATGCACTGAAGTGTACTGTTGTGGAGGAAATATGGGGCTCGCAAGAGCTGTAGTGCGCAATACCGTAAGCTGCGATGACTGCTGTCTGCGCCGCTCACTGCTGACAAATAAGATAACTCTCGTTCTATCTGGATTGACCTTCGCCAATCAAACTCTCCCTACGCCTTGATGAAGGACTCCTGTTCGACCCTAGTCTAACTATTGGCGTGGTACACCGGTCAGATAATCAGTCCACTGTGATGCCACTCAAAAATTCGCTCACAGGCGTTTAACTATAACTCTGTCCGTTCACACCGCACAATAAGTGTGGCGGCCAACACAGTGAACAACACTTAATTGCAAGGACTCAATATAGAGTCGCACATCGATTTGGTCTCGACAGAGGTGCTCTCCTAGTGAAGTACTGAGGAGAGACTTGTTCCTCGCTCTTTGAGTACACGTACGAGCGCACATGCTCTCGTTACGTGTTCTCACTCCAAGAGCAACAGCGGAACGGCCCCTCTCCACGCCAGACATGAAGGGGTATATCTTTTGGTCTCTTCCATTACTCCTTCAGCTCAAGGCATCAGGAATATCGTATGCCAATCAGCATTGCTCTTCTAAAACGGGAGAATGACGTTTCGTTTAAGGCGACCAACCCGGAAATCTGTAGTATCGGCGTTTGGCGTTTGCTGTGCCCCTGTGAAAATCTCTGAAACTGCGTGCTATGCTGTAAAGAATGCGTAGGCTGGCCGCTCCCACAGAATGTAGCGGAATTTGCTTTTAAGGCGAACACGGGGTCGTCCTTTCACTCGGGCAAACGCTGTCTGCTCTACGAGCGGTCACCGGCCGACGCAGATGGGTTGGGACCGGCCTCCTGGGGTGCGGTTGCCTCTCTCGAACTAAAAGCTCCTGTGACCGTCGTGTCTGGAATGTGTGTGTGTACGCCAGCCTCGAGTATTTTGACCACGGTGCGCACTTGCGATTTATTAGTTATTTGCATATCGTTTACATGAATTCATACAACATTGACTTTATCTTATCGAGTTTGGGTTCCAATGAAGCGTCTTGATGTGCGGAATATGATTGTGGGGGCGAAATATGTAAGCAATGAAGTTCAGGAGACCACGATGTCTTACAGGGGTTACCTTGGAATTGCGAGTGACTGGTATACTGAAACTCGCCTACGTCTGTGGCTCGCAAGGTCCGTGATCTCCTGGAAAGGCTGGTAACCTCAGCGCCTCGGATCTCACCACAAACAAAGGGGTGGACAAGTCTAGCTCTTCGACGCGCATGATACAGGGAGATGGGTCCGCTTCAATCGGCCATTAGCGCCCAGCAGGGGGGGAAACGGCGGCGGCTTAACGCGGCGGCCGCGACACTTGGCGCCGCGGCTCCCCCTGCTCCCGCCCCTCCCCCTGCCACTGCTGTGATTGGATTACATTTAGAGCGCCCCCAGGGGCCGGTAATGACCGCGCGACAAATTGTCGCCGCGCTACCGGCCGGGCCGCCGGCCGCTCCCGCGGGACGTCTCGCCTCGCCTCGCCTCGCCTCACGTAATTACCGCCGCCCTAACAGCGTTTGTCTCCAGTGCCCAATTTTTACCGGATTCGACACCCGCCTTAGTGGCCGGCCCGCGCGGACGTGACCGACATAGCGGCCTCCACTTCACTCCACCCTGGCCGCGCTCCCTGGCGTCTCGTTCCGGCCAGCTCCTCATCTCCTCCTCATCCTCTTCGTCCTCCCTGGCCACCGCCCCGGCCTTACACTTTCTTTACGGTACAATCGACAGCGCCGCAGTTTACAGCTGGTAGTATCACAGAGACGGCCAAACATGACGCTTTACTAAGGAGGGAGGCACCTCAACTTCACCCCCCACTACGAAGATTGGCTAAAACTTACACACGCGCGAAGTTTGGCACGGACTTGTGTGCGAGATGCCTTTAACAGGTTCCACAACGAAACATAGTCTCGAAATTTGGTAGAAAATCCGAAGAAATTCTGGTCGTATGTAAAGTACACAAGCGGCAAGGCGCAGTCAATACCTTCGCTGCGCAGTGCCGATGGTACTGTTACCGATGACTGTGCCGCTAAAGCGGAGTTATTGAACGCAGTTTTCCGAAATTCCTTCACCAGGGAAGACGAATGGAATATTCCAGAATTTGAAACACGAACAGCTGCTAGCATGAGTTTCTTAGAAGTATATACCTTAGGGGTTGCGAAGCAACTCAAATCGCTTGATACGGGCAAGTCTTCAGGTCCAGATTGTATACCGATTAGGTTCCTTTCAGATTACGCTGATACAATAGCTCCCTACTTAGCAATCATATACAACCGCTCGCTCACCGATAGATCTGTACCTACTGATTGGAAAATTGCGCAGGTCGCACTAGTGTTTAAGAAGGGTAGTAGGAGTAATCCATCGAACTACAGACCTATCTCATTGACGTCGGTTTGCAGTAGGGTTTTGGAGCATATGCTGTATTCAAACATTATGAATCACCTCGAAGGGAACGATCTACTGATACGTAATCAGAATGGTTTCAGAAAACATCGTTCTTGAGCAACGCAGCTAGCTCTTTATTCGCACGAAGTAATGGCCGCTATCGACAGGGATCTCAAGTTGATTCCGTATTTCTAGATTTCCGGAAAGCTTTTGACACCGTTCCTCACAAGCGACTTCTAATCAAGCTGCGAGCCTATGGGGTATCGTCTCTGTTTTGCGACTGGATTCGTGATTTCCTGTCAGGAAGGTCGCAGTTCGTAGTAATAGACGGCAAATCATCGAGTAAAACTGAAGTGATATCAGGTGTTCCCTAGGGAAGCGTCCTGGGACCTCTGCTGTTCCTCATCTACATAAATGACCTGGGTGACAATCTGAGCAGTTCTCTTAGGTTGATAGCAGATGATGCTGTAATTTACCGTCTAGTAAGGTCATCCGAAGACCAGTATCAGTTGCTGTATGGTGTGGCAGGCGGCAGTTGACGCTAAATAACGAAAAGTGTGAGGTGATCCACATGAGTTCCAAAAGAAATCCGTTGGAATTCGATGACTCGATAAATAGTACAGTTCTCAAGGCTGTCAATTCAACTAAGTACCTGGGTGTTAAAATTACGAACAACTTCAGTTGGAAAGACCACATAGATAATATTGTGGGGAAGACGAGCCAAAGGTTGCGTTTCATTGGTAGGACACGTAGAAGATGCAACAAGTCCACTAAAGAGACAGCTTACACCACACTCGTTCGTCCTCTGTTGGAATATTGCTGCGCGGTGTGGGATCCTTACCAGGTGGGATTGACGGAGGACATCGAAAGGGTGCAAGAAAGGGCAGCTCGTTTTGTATTATCACGTAATAGGGGAGAGAGTGTGGCAGATATGATACTCGAGTTGGGATGGAAGTCATTAAAGCAAAGACGTTTTTCGTCGCGGCGAGATCTATTTACGAAATTTCAGTCACCAACTTTCTCTTCCGAATGCGAAAATATTTTGTTGAGCCCAACCTACATAGGTAGGAATGACCATCAAAATAAAATAGAAATCAGAAGGGTTTAGGTGTTCGTTTTTCCCGCGCGCTGTTCGGGAGTGGAATGGTAGAGAGATAGTATGATTGTGGTTCGATGAACACTCTGCCAAGCACTTAAATGTGAATTGCAGAGTAATCATGTACATGTAGATGTAGATGAGACAGTGCTCGCACCTTCGGGTCACAGCCGCACTGTTAGGAGGAGTCTTTATACTGTTCCAACGAGGTCCACAGCCCAAAGACATCTTTAGAATGACAACAATCTGCAGAACCGGCTGTTGTCAACTGGATTAATTATTCTTTGATTAAGCTGGCCCATTAGGAACATTATCCGCGTCCGTATCCGAGGCCGCTGAAGCACGCTTGTGTGTTGGTGCTTTACTCGGAAGTAAGCCTGTTTGAATACTGGTGGGGGAACGCTTTCACTGCCAGTGTTTGGCCGGCAAGGAGGGCAGACGTGGTGACTTAAAATTCCCGATCACTTGTCTTTGTGCCACTGCTGTGGATTAAATTCCATACCCGTCTGCAGTGTCTCATGAAGTGAAGGCATGTGATGGTGTTGATAGAGACCAGTCCGTCGGATCGGGACGTTCAGCTCCACGACCCCCTCGGTGCTATTCAAGAGAAGTAGGTTAGGTACCAGCACCGGGTCCGTCCATTATCTTCCCCTCATCCATAACAAAACAATGCCAACAATGTACTGTGCAAGCACTTATCACATCTACATCTACATGGATACTCTGCAAATCACATTTAAGTGCCTGGCAGAGGGTTCATTGAACCCCCTTCACAATTCTCTATTATTCCAATCTCGTATAGGACGCGGAAAGAATGAACACCTATATCTTTCCGTACGAGCTCTGATTTCCCTTATTTTATCGTGGTGATCGTTCCGCCCTATGTAGGTCGGTGTCAATAAAATATTTTCGCATTCGGGGGAAAAAGTTGATGATTGGAATTTCGTGAGAAGATTCCGTCGCAACGAAAAACGCTTTTTTTTAATGTTTTCCAGCCCAAATCCTGTATCATTTCTGTGACACTCTCTCCCATATTTCACGATAATACGAAACGTGCTGCCTTTCTTTGAACTTTTCTGCTGTACTCCGTCAGTCCTACCTGGTGAGGATCCCACACGGCGTAGCAGTATTGTAAAAGAGGACGGACAAGCGTAGTGTAGGCACTCTCCTTAGTATGTCTGTTACATTTTCTAAGTGTCCTGCCAATAAAACGCAGCCTTTGGTTAGCCTTCCCCACAAAATTTTCTATGTGTTCTTTCTAATTTAAGTTGTTCGTAATTGTAATACGTAGGTATTTAGTTGAATTTACGGCTTTTAGATTTCACTGATTTAGCTTGTAACCGAAGTTTAACGAGTTCCTTTTAATACTCGTGTGGATGACCTCACACTTTTCGTTATTGAGAGTCAACTGCCACTTTTCGCACCATTTAGATATTTT
Organism: Schistocerca serialis cubense; assembly: GCF_023864345.2. Taxonomy (NCBI): domain Eukaryota; kingdom Metazoa; phylum Arthropoda; class Insecta; order Orthoptera; family Acrididae; genus Schistocerca; species Schistocerca serialis. The sequence goes on along the minus strand of NC_064643.1, from coordinate 118,686,423 downwards.
TTCTAAATCGTTTTGTAGTTTGTTTTGATCTTCTGATGACTTTATTAATCGATGAACAACAGCGTCATCTGCAAACAACCGAAGACTGCTGCTTAAATTGTCTCCCAAATCGTTTATATAGATGAGGAACAGCAAAGGGCCTATAACACTACGTTGAGGAACGCCTGAAATCATTTCTGTTTTACTCGATGACTTTCCGTCAATTACTACGAACTGTGACCTCTCTGACAGGAAATCGCAAATCCAGTCACACATCTGAGACGATATTCCATAAGCACGCAATTTCACTGCGTGTCGCTTGTGTGGTACAGTCTCAAAAGCCTTCCGGAAATCCAGGAATACGGAATCGATCTCAAATCCCTTGTCAATAGCACTCAGCACTTCATGTGAATAAAGAGCTAGTTGTGTTTCATACGAACGATGTTTTCTAAACCCATGTTGACTGTGTGTCAATAGACCGTTTTCTTCGAGGTAATTCATAATATTCGAACACAATATATGTTAAGTATGGAGCTAATGCATCAGCATACTCCGAAAGGAAGCTAAATGGTATAGAGTCCGGACCAGAATACTTGCTTTTATTAAGTGATTTGAGTTGCTTCACTACTCCGATGATATTTACTTCCACGTTACTCATGTTGGCAGCTGTTCTCGATTCGATCACAGTCATCCAGACGACCAGATTGGCACTTGACAATTCATAACATTTAGAAGGGAGGCAACAGCAAACCACCTCCACTACCCCACTGCGTCGAACGACTATGCAACATTTCTGCATCTCCTCCCCCATTGTCATTCCCTCACTCCGTGCAGCTACCTCGACACGATTATGGATATTTCAGAAAACCGTTTCTGTATACTAACTGGAAATAAATACCCATAACTGGGACCAGTCACTTGCCAGATATTTGTTTATTTCCATGAATTACGTTTGGAGCATTTTCGGGCTCATGTTAACATAGAAATGCACAGGAACATATTTTCACTGTTCGTATATACTGAAGCGCCGAAGAAACTGGTATAGGCATGCGTATTCACATTCAGAGATATGTAAACAGGAAGAATACGGGGCTGCGGTCGGCAACGTCTATATAAGACAGTAAGTTCAAAATGGCTCTGAGCACTATGGGACTTAACATCTGAGGTCATCAGTCCCCTAGACCTTAGAACTACTTAAACCTAACTAACCTAAGGACATCACACATATCCATGCCCGAGGCAGGATTCGAACCTGCGACCGTAGCGGTCGCGCCGTTCCAAACTGAAGCGCCTAGAACCGCACGGCCACTCCGGCCGGCTAAGACAGTAAGTATCTAGTGCAGTTGTTAGATCGGTTACTGCTGATACAATGGCAGTTATCAAGATTTAAGTGAGTTTGAACGTGGTGCTATAGTCGGCGCACGAGCGATGGGACACAGCATCTCCGAAGCAGCGATGAAGTGCGGATTTTCACGTACGACCATTTCACGAGAGTACCGCGAATCTCAGAAATCCGGTAAAACAGCAAATGTCCGACAGCGCTGCTGCCGGAAAAAGATCCTGATGACAACTAAAGAGAATCGTTCGACGTGACAGAAGTACAACCCTTTTCCAAATTGCTGCAGATTTCAGTGCTGGGCCATCAACAAGTTTCAGCGTGCGAACCATTCAACGAAACATCGCCGATATGGGCTTTCGGAGCCGAAGGTTCACTTCTGTACTCTTGATGACTGCATCACAAAAAACTTTACGCCTCGCTTGGAACCATTAACACTGCCTGGTCGGACGAGTCTCGTTTGAAATTGGGTGTGTGCGGGTATGTAGACAGGTTCATAAATCCGTGGACCTTACATGTCAGCAGGGGACTGTTCAAGCTCGTGGAGGCTCTGTAATGGTGTGGAGCGTGTGCAGTTGGTGTGATACGGAACCCCTGATACATGTAGATACGTCTGTGTCAGACGACACGTACGTAAGCACTCTGTCTGATCACCTGTATCGATTCATGTCTGTTGTGGCTTCCGATGCACTTGGGCAAAGCAGCAACACAATGTAACACCCCACACCTCCATAATGCTAACGAGTGGCTCCAGGAACACTCTTCTGAATTTAAACACTTCCGCTGGGCACCGAAATCACTAGACTTGAACATTATTGAGCATATCTGGGATGACTTGCAACGTGCTGCTGAGAGGAGATCTCCACCACTTCGTACTCTTACGGATTTTGTAACACCATAGCATAGACACTACATACCTTTTGTTGATTCATTTAGCTTTCTATTTTGTTCAACATCCCATCGTTGAACTTCTGTAATTAGTGTACGATTAATTCGATACTGTAATGAAGTGTAATCTCTGTAATATGCACAATATGAGCAAATGATCTTTTGTCTTCCTCATATAATCTCTTTGGTTATCTTCAAAATTAAATAAATTTATTTAAATAATTTTGTTTAGAACTACCTATATGTGCAAATGATATGTTTTGTTTAAAATGATTGTTTGCTGTTATGTAAACTGCTGACCTTCACTTAGGATTCTTAGTTATTCTGTATTGAAAAGGTAGTGTGGTTCCCCTCGGGAACGGAACTGTGTAGCGCGCGCAAATTGTGGTTGGCCTAGGTAGAGAGGTGGAACTGAGAGTCAGTCGGGGACGTGCTACCAAAATTTCAGCTGCTCATGTAAAACTTGTGTATTGTGTTGGTTCTGAGTGAGGCTTTTCCTGGAGCTTTCCAATGCCTCGGATGGATGGATAAAGAGCTGGAGCTATTCTGAAATTGATGTCTATCACCGCCATCAAGAAATGACAGAGTCCGGCAATTCTACCTGCAAATCCACCTACCAACATGCAACCGCCACCACATTGCGCAATCACTGTAACGGAACACTATAATAATGTACAGTGAAGGGTCAGCTTATTGGATGTGTTAGTGTGTTCAAATATAAGGTAATTTATAACTGAACTTATGTACCTACCTTGATTTTTTTTCTTATCATAACATCTCTCAGGTTCCTCTCCATTTGAACTAAAGTGATTACCGAGTGTCCTTACTGAAAGAACATTAAAGCCCAGTGTTTTGCTAATTAATGCCTCTTGAACATAGTAAAAAGGAAAGTTAAAGTTAATGTGGCAAGAGAGTGAGTTAAAGCAAATGGTGCTTGCTGAAAATAATTTTCCTATTAAAACTGCTTATTAATACACTCCTGGAAATTGAAATAAGAACACCGTGAATTCATTGTCCCAGGAAGGGGAAACTTTATTGACACATTCCTGGGGTCAGATACATCACATGATCACACTGACAGAACCACAGGCACATAGACACAGGCAACAGAGCATGCACAATGTCGGCACTAGTACAGTGTATATCCACCTTTCGCAGCAATGCAGGCTGCTATTCTCCCATGGAGATGATCGTAGAGATGCTGGATGTAGTCCTGTGGAACGGCTTGCCATGCCATTTCCACCTGGCGCCTCAGTTGGACCAGCGTTCGTGCTGGACGTGCAGACCGCGTGAGACGACGCTTCATCCAGTCCCAAACATGCTCAATGGGGGACAGATCCGGACATCTTGCTGGCCAGGGTAGTTGACTTACACCTTCTAGAGGACGTTGGGTGGCACGGGATACATGCGGACGTGCATTGTCCTGTTGGAACAGCAAGTTCCCTTGCCGGTCTAGGAATGGTAGAACGATGGGTTCGATGACGGTTTGGATGTACCGTGCACTATTCAGTGTCCCCTAGACGATCACCAGTGGTGTACGGCCAGTGTCGGAGATCGCTCCCCACACCATGATGCCGGGTGTTGGCCCTGTGTGCCTCGGTCGTATGTAGTCCTGATTGTGGCGCTCACCTGCACGGCGCCAAACACGCATACGACCATCATTGGCACCAAGGCAGAAGCGACTCTCATAGCTGAAGACGACACGTCTCCATTCGTTCTTCCATTCACGCCTGTCGCGACACCACTGGAGGCGGGCTGCACGATGTTGGGGCGTGAGCGGAAGACGGCCTAACGGTGTGCGGGGCCGTAGCCCAGCTTCATGGAGACGGTTGCGAATGGTCCTCGCCGATACCCCAGGAGCAACAGTGTCCCTAATTTGCTGGGAAGTGGCAGTGCGGTCCCCTACGGCACTGCGTAGAATCCTACGGTCTTGGCGTGCATCCGTGCGTCGCTGCGGTCCGGTCCCAGGTCGACGGGCACGTGCACCTTCCGCCGACCACTGGCGACAACATCGATGTACTGTGAAGACCTCACGCCCCACGTGTTGAGCAATTCGGCGGTACGTCCACCCGGCCTCCCGCATGCCCACTATACGCCCTCGCTCAAAGTCCGTCAACTGCACATACGGTTCACGTCCACGCTGTCGCGGCATGCTACCAGTGTTAAAGACTGCGATGGAGCTCCGTATGCCACGGCAAACTGGCTGACACTGACGGCGGCGGTGCACAAATGCTGCGCAGCTAGCGCCATTCGACGGCCAACACCACGGTTCCTGGTGTGTCCGCTGTGCCGTGCGTGTGATCATTGCTTGTACAGCCCTCTCGCAGTGTCCGGAGCAAGTATGGTGGGTCTGACACACCGGTGTCAATGTGTTCTTTTTTCCATTTCCAGGAGTGTATGTATAGCCAACTTCAAAATTAAGAGTTCTTCAGACTGAGGCTTATAAAGTTTTGCTTAGTAAATGATCACATTGCTGCCTGTTGTACATAGCAAAAGGTGAGTCAGTACCTTACAAATATGTTAATTTTGGGTCTCACTGTAGTAAAAGTGGAAAACTGCAATAGTGGAAAGTTATATACTCATGCTTGCTAAGCACTTGTTTCTTTTGGGTATTGAAAGTGCATATTAATAGTGTAATAGGATCCACAGGTAATCCTTTACGCTCATCATAAATAACAATTAATAGAATCTTTATTCAAAAGACAGTAAGAAGTAACCTGTTAGTGAATACCATTTAACTTTCATTCTAAATAGAATAGTATTTAGTTGAGAGAGACTTAACCTGTGATCAGTTTATAATTTTGCAGTGAACTACATTTACAATTTTATGTCAGCTAGGAAAATGTGTGAAAAGTGATACTGAACCTATGTCCAACTTATGTTTCTACAGTGAATATTAATAGTAATGTTATTGAGAACACTCAGTTTGAATAAGCCTTAAAAGAAATAATGAGTATTGTTATCTGTTATATTTATGCAAATAGTCTGTTCTGCTCTGTCAGTTTCCAATCTTACCGTGAACATATGCACGTGTCAGAGTTGATTGCACTCGCATGTGGCAAAATATAGGTTGTGTTTGTCCATTAAAGTTACTCATAGCTAGCTATTTTCTTGAACAAGAATGTCAATAATTCTCTTGCCTAGTTAGGCTGGCGACCGTTTTCCTTACTCTTTAAACAGTGTAGATAGGTAAAATATTGTTTGTTACTGTTTAAATATTTACGTAATTCTGACTTTCACTTCCGATAAGCCATCTCCGTCAGGTACAACACGGTCAACATAAAAAAATTCCTCTCAGACGGTAACACTGCTCCGTTGCTTTATACCATAATTGCTTTAACAAGATAGTTTTACTTCACGACCTGCCTCCAACTTTAAGGTTATAGTATACCGGTAGCAGACGGTAGTGTTATACGTGGCTTTTCCGTGACAGGACTATTTGTTATGTTGGGACATAATACGTAATAAATCACATTTGGTATTTGATTGCACACGCTACGTAAATGCTGCTGCAGTGTTATAATTTATTGGCAGCCCTGCAGGGTTCATGGCGTCAGACATTAGTCGAGTCCATGCCAGGTCGTGCTGCGGCAGTTCTGCGTGCTCGCGGGGGCCCTACACGATATTAGGCAAGTTGCCAGTTTCTTTAGCTTTTCAGTGTATAATTTGGGCTCTGGAAGTTACTTCACCGAGAACAGAATATACCTCCAAAAGACACAGAGCACCATACTAGAATCATGAATACATAAACATTTTCATATCGAACTGATGATTTGCAGCCCGGAAGAAACAAATTCGTGTCCGTCGATTTGCATCGGACGAAGAGATACTCGCCTCGGTACAATCATGGTTTCTAAGAAGACACTGTCTTGTCTCACAGTTGGATAAATGTATTAACTGTTATGGCGATTACTTTTGAAATAATAAACAATCAAGTTAGTTTTTTGTGTGTCTCGTTTTCATTTGACTACTCCTTGTACAATAAAGTGATTTTTTATCGGCCGATCTTGCCGGTCAATCATGACGTTTATTAAATATTTGGACAAGGCAAAACGTTACATTATTCTTACGTTGTTTGAAAAGTAACTTGATCCAGTATGCAATTGAGTTAGACACTAGTAGAGTAAAAAAGTGGTTGACATGTGATAAGCTTGAACATCATGCCGTGTCCCCAATAAAATTACAGCATCGCGAAGCCAGCATGCGACAAACGTCAAATTAGCATAAAGTTTGCTACATGCTTGGATATGCAAATGGCTAGCACATCTGCGCCATTGGAGAAAGTAGATAGGAGTAACGCTACTTACATTCCGTATGTAAGGAAAGATTGCACAGTCTGTTTACCATTCAGAAATCGCATTCGAACTGTGGTTGTTTGTGAAAAGAGTGCGACGGCTCATTGGAAAAGCGAAACTGTCTACCAGCATGTGCCGCAATTTTACAGCTACGCGATCGTTGGCTATTGATATTTATCGTTCCGCGATATAACTGTTCCGTTGTTCGACATTGTACGACTGTCAGGCGAACATGAATCGATGGCATCGGAAGGACCATACCGGCCATCACAATCTCAACAGCTGCGCGTGAGTATCGTCCGAGAAGACAGATATTGTTCACATTGCTGGGCACGATCGTAGAGTCACGAACTCAGAAAATGGGCTTATTTCCAGCAAGGCGAACACCAGCACGGACAGTCAGACGACGTGTCTCAGTTCTGAGTACACAACCACGGCAGATGCATCTGTGTGCAGAGTTTCTGAGCGGAACGAGTGTTGCCATATTGATTTCGTGATCATCCGGGCCAGACACCTGGACCGATGGTGTGTGGTGCCCTAGAGTACACAAGACAATCGCCCGCTGTTGAGATAGCCTGTGATGTAGACAACAGACGTAACAATTTTGACGTGTAGAGTCCGGAGACAGTGATATATCTTCGATGTCTCCGTGATGCTACCTTTCAGCAAGATTACGCAAGACGGCACGTTTCCTTTCTGTTCTGGCCTACAGAGAACGGTCAGAAACAAGGAAACGCCAAAAGCAGCACATCTTAGCAAGCGTAATACGGGGTGCAGCTCTGTGTGCATTGAAAAAAAGTTACCAGTCGCCTCGTAATGGATAAATACAGGGCATGGATGGTTTTCGAGGGAACCTTGTACCATTCTACCTGCAAAACAGTGGCAAGGCCAGGTAACGACGCTGGAGGTGGGTAGACATCGAGCATCGTATTCTCCAAAGTAGACCACGAAGGCTCAGTAAGATCGACTCTGGTCAGTGTGCTGGCCGGAGGAGATGCTCCAGAATCAGTCCTGGACGCTGCGAGTTATGTGAACGGGAGCCCTGTCGTCACCAACAGCAAACAAACATTGCACGATGGCCTGCACCTGACCAGCCAAAACTGTTGGCAGTAATGCAACCTTGCACAGTAACGATGCGCCCCACGGAATGACGTGATATGGGTTCAAATGGTTCATATGGCTCTGAGCACTATGGGACTTAACTTCTGAGGTCATCAGTCCCCTAGAACTTAGAACTACTTAAACCTAACTAACCTAAGGACATCACACACATCCATGCCCGAGGCAGGATTCGAACCTGCGGCCGCAGCGGTCTCGTGGTTCTAGACTGTAGTGCCTAGAACCGCACGGCGATATGGGTTCCCAACTCATCACCGATCCCCCGCCATGTTTCATTCCTGGGATAGAAAATCGGCCAGAAGTTGGAAATAGTGTGGAACAAGTCTCGTTCTACCAATTGACTTTCTTCCATTGTTCCGTACTCCAGGATTTATGGCTTCCGCGCCATGTTTCCCTATCACCGGCATCTGTACCACTGATGAGTGGTTTTGGAATTGCAGCTCGTCCTGCAGTTTCCTGATAATTGAGCTCCGTTCGTGTCGATTTGATATTGATAGGTGAAAGGGCCCTGTAGCCACCTTTCATTAGTCCGGTAGCCCATTTTCACTAGCATTTCTCTTTCTTTTCCTTGTTTATCTTTTCGCATAACTCTCATAGTGGTGTGATTGAATGAATGTGGTTGTGTGTCACGCTGCTAGACGGTGGCGTAGTCTGCTGCAGAAAGTCTGATATAGTGATACAGATTCAGCAGCAATTGTACAGAATAGCCAACTCTCGTAGTGGTCAAGTAGGCAAAGAGGTTTGCGCTACTGGTGAGAAATCCACCTGCGTTAGGTTGGTGGCGGAAATGGCATCCTTGGGTTTTCCGGGCCACGCACAGCGCGGGGGGAGGCTGGAGATGAGAAAGGGAGGCAGTCTGCCGCCGGTACGGGAAGCGTCCACAGCTGTGCTCCAGTCGAAGAAGGGTGAGTTAGACTAACCGCGTGGCGCGTTGTTACTTGGCGAGAGTAGACCTGTTAGCTTTTGGACTCGCTTTTCAACTCTGAAAGATTGCTTTGCCTTGTCGCAGCAAGGAATGCAAAACTTTGGCAGATGTTTCATTTAGTAAATTTCTATAGCAGACTTGGATCCATCGGAAGAGCGCCACACAAAGGTGTCGATAAGAAGTGAGCACTCGCGTCTGTATGACTGTCTGTTTGCCTTCAGCTGTGCCTGTATAAGCTTTCATTTTTCTAAATGTTTGTAGCTTTGCCTTCTCGTAAATTTTCCTTGCTTTAAGTATCTTTCGTCCGTGGGGAGCCGACCACGTGGTCGAACATTAGAGTTTGTTGGGCTACAGACATCACTAACTGTCCGGTTTCATGTTTGTTTTAAAGAATGTTAACTGTTCATGATTGTGTGATGAGATATTGTTGCAACTTGGCCACGATACCTAGAAATTGCGTCTCCACAAACCACGTGGGCACGCGGGTGTACTGCGAAACGTGTACTGTTTCACGAGTTATTGCGATCAGTTATCTGGCAACAGCAGTTGTATGAATGATTCACACCAATGATTTTAGGTGTAGATTATAACGGGGAATGTATCGATGCTTTTCTTTAATGTTTTAGGAATTAATGTTGTCAGGAATTGTGTACATGCGTCACATCCATATCTTAGGAATAAATGATTCTGTACACAATTTTCTCTTGCATTCCGAGGTTACGTTTTTACACCTAAGCCACTCACCTCGTAGCTTTCCTGTTAGCACATCCAACGGCTTTCCTTACGCACAGGTACAGTGATTAATTTCTCCTTTTATTTTAAAAGAAATTCTCTAGATTAAGTCTTATTTTCAGGTGTGTTGCTGGGAGCTGATCTTCTGCACAGTGTTCATGCATGTACTATTTTATTTTAAATGGTCGATTCTCGTGGATAGTGTGGTGTCACCGCCAGACACCACACTTGCTGGGTGGTAGTTTTAAATCGGCCGCGGTCCATTAGTACATGTCGGACCCGCGTGTCGCCACTGTGTGATCGCAGACCGAGCGCCACCACAAGGCAGGTCTGGAGATACGGGATAGCACTCGCCCCAGTAGTACGGACGACGTAGCTAGCGACTACACTGACGAAGCCTCGCTCCTTTGCCGAGCAGATAGTTACAATAGCCTTCAGCTAAGTCAATGGCTACGACCTAGCAAGGCGCCATTAGTAACATTGCATGTATCTATGGAGTCTCACTTATATCGTCAATAGCGATGTATCAAGGATGGATTAAAGTTAAGTATTCCAGAAGCTACGTACTTTTCTTTATAGCATTCATTACGTATCCTGTTACAGACCTATCTCTTGCCTGCTAAACGCGTGCCTTTCGGCTACTTCCGTGGCGTGGCTGTCTTGCTACGCCACAACAGATAGTGCACGAGAAATACTATTAATTACATCGCATCCCCTATGAGCGATATCACGACGTACGTATTTTTATGAGTTTTTGGTCTGTGATCTAATTAATTTATTTTCCGACTCGGCCAAACCATTGATTAGTTGTATGGTTAGAGTCGGTGGCGACCCTAATCTTGTCCCGTTAATTTCACAATCAATAAGCATTTCCATTCCCACTCTTAACGTAATAACCCGTAGAAACAGGTTAGTTACATAGTGTTCGCCATTGCGATGTTAAGTTCTGCAGTGCCTTTTGCATCTGTCATCCTCTTACTCCTCGTCGCCGTCCCTTTCAATGGCGGTCCGTTGCAGTCACGCAAAACTCACTTTCGCCCGTGTTATGGCTTCCCCTTGTGTAGTACAAATCGTCGATGCGGGGTCTCTTGAAACACCAAACACTTCGGCTCAAAAGATTGCGAAAGCACTCACCACAAGAGCCCCAACTATTTTCTTACGACCGAATTCACTTAGCTCCGACATAACGCACTCACAACTACTCAGAACACGGCTGACAGTTGTAGCGTATTGAGGATGGTGGACAGGTGCCGTATGTGGTCAAATACAACAGCGCAACGTGCAAGCTTGGCTATCATATGCATTCATGCTCAAGCAAGCACTTATCGCGGTGTTTCCACATTTCTGTCCAACTCCTGTACCTCGGATATTTTATTGTTGCACTAGCTCGGCACAATCTTCAGATCAGTCATTAAAAACATGTGGTCGCTGTTTGTCGAGAAACTGGCACGGTCCAGTCCTCAATCTACTGCTAACAATACATTTCCCAGCCTTTATACTCTCAAATCATCTACCAATTAATCCTGTATTCTTCTTACTATACTGTATAAACACCTTGCTGTATTACCAGACTATGGAATTAACGTGATTGCAAGTTCAAAAGTTGAGAGGGCGAGTCGTCAGTTGTGTCTGGATAGCTCAGACAGTAAGAACATGAAATGCTGTTGGGAGCTGGTATTCAGTGGAAAAGTACTGAGTCATAATGAATTTATTAACGTTTCTAAAAACACTAATGAATTTATTTTTAAAAACAAAAATTGAAGAATAATACTAACAAATTTTCTCCAGTACTGAAAAGGCTAAATTTCAATAACACAATTGATAGCAAACACCTAAAAACGGGCCGGCCTGTGTGGCCGTGCGGTTCTAAGCGCGTCAGTTTGGAACCGCGTGACCGCTACGGTCGCAGGTTCGAATCCTGCCTCGGGCATGGATGTGTGTGATGTCCTTAGGTTAGTTAGGTTTAAGTAGTTCTAAGTTCTAGGGGACTTATGACCTAAGATGTTGAGTCCCATAGTGCTCAGAGCCATTTTGAACCTCAAAACGGCAATAGTAGTCCTTGTAGTAAAGAATATTAAATGAAGTAAAATACATTAACATTACAAAGAGGAAAACATATGATCAAATGAATATGTCACAAATACTAACCATCGGCGATTAATTACCAAAACGCCATTGCCTTCGAAGTACCCAAAATGACTGACAAATGTGGTTCAGATTTATGATGATAGAGGCAGCGGCAGAGGCAACGCTAGTAGCATTAATTCCTCTTTATCTACTAACATAAGACGACGGTTGCCGCTACCACACTACTAGAAACCTTCATTAAAAATTTCAATTATGGTTCACTGGCATCTTTAACTAGATCGCAGTTAACGAGAGATACAATCACCTATTTTGTAACACAGAGACAACTCGTTAATTATTTGGTAAAAATTAAACATATACAAATGCAGAAAAGTACGAACGTTATTCAAGAAACTTTGACTGGACTAGAAATGAGGTCCCATGCTTCTTGACAGAGCGTAGGAGAACGATGTGGGAAACCCACACCACCGTAATAGGCAAGGTCCTAATGGAGGTGGTTTGCCGTTGCCTTCTTCCGACCGTAATGGGGATGAATGCAGATGATGAAGACGACACAAGAACATGCAGTCATCTCAGGGCAGGTGAAAATCCCTGACCCCGCCGGGAATCTACCCGGGACTCTGTGCTCCGAAAGCGAGAACGCTGCCGCGAGACTTGACTACTGCGGACTTGACTACTGAGGCACACACTTTAAAAAAAAGATGCAAACAATTTAGTAACCAGTTCGAGCTCGTGTTACTAGCCAACAGGTGACTATGGACATGCCTCAGAAATAAGGTAGCTACATTAAACAATTTTCGCTGACTGTAAAGTACAGTTCGTAAATCAGAAGAATTACATCTGAATTCTGTACCCTTAGATTCTAAAATCAATTTCGAACAGTGACAGCCACAAGCCCACACACATTGACAGTACTGAACTCAAGTAGTGCCAGGTGAAATCCTCATAAGTAACAATGGGCAACCAGGATATGGATCCAGAATAGCCACCATGCGACACGAAGTGATGTCCACACTAATCGGATGTTCGCGTGATTTCTCGTAAAATGCAGCGCCCATTGACAAACGCTTGATTAGAGAGCGCCGAAAGAAAGATGTAACGAAGATATCGAAGATTCTTCGTAGTCAGAAACCCGCGGGTATCATCCAGCAGACGCCACCGCGTCCAGTGCTTACAAAGGTCAGACCGGACTCCAACCCGGCACCACAATGGACACAAACTGCTTGCAAACTTGAGTGGCAGAGCACACTCCGAATACTGTGAGTCCTGCCGAAGTAGCTTCGAACGAGCCATGTTCACGGCTGCGATCAACACTCGGCCCCGCCAAACCCGCAGTCAGCAAAGGCACCACTCTCGCCAACGGGGCACGGCAGACGCTTGGCCACAACAACAGGCCGCCTCACTTGCGCTCTTCACCGCCCCTGTCACACTCTCCTTTTCTCCGGGTCACGGCAGTCCTTTAGTACCTTCGACCTGGCCCCTACCGGTTACAGAATCGCTCCATGCGCTCTTGCAGACAGAGGGATTCCAAATCCGCGGGAATTAAGCGAAATTCAACGCGGGCGTACGGCACAGAACACTGCACGACAGAAGCAACGTTCTGGGTTAGAGGCCGGGTCCGGCACACACTTTTAATACACCAGAAAGTTTCAAGATACCAAGTGCTTCGGAAAGAGCGGTGCGGTAAATGGTTTAAATGGCTCTGAGCACCATGGGACTTAACTTCTGAGGTCATCAGTCCCCTAGAACTTAGAACTACTTAAACCTAACTAACCTAAGGACATCACACACATCCATGCCCGAGGCAGGATTCCAAACTACGACCGTAGCGGTCGCGCAGTTCCAGCGGTGAGATAACGTACCACGTACAAGTGTAAGAATGTACTGGACTGTGTACAACGACACCTTGCGATCAGGTAGTTGATAAAAAATGAGTTACTTGACAGAAGTATCTCAGTTTGACAGATTATAATATAAAAATCATCTTTCATTATTAATATTAATGTTGTATTGTATGTACTGTACGTTAACCGGGGGCCTAGAAACGCCGGAGAGGCTCCGTCCCCAACGCAGCCGCAGTGGTCCTCAACCCCACGACGACTACCGCAGTCCACTTCACCCCTCCGCCTCCCACACCGAACCCAGTGTTATTGTGCGGTTCGGTCCCCGGTGCCCCCCCCCCCCCCCCCACCCAGGGAACGTCTCACACAAGACGAGTGTAACCCCTATGTTTGCGTGGTAGAGTAATGGTGGTGTGCGCGTACGTGGAGAACTTGTTTGCGCCGCGCAGGATTAGCCGAGCGGTCTTAGGCGCTGCAGCCATGGACTGCGCGCGCGGCTGGTCCTGGCGGAGGTTCGAGTCCTCCCTCGGGCACGGATGTGTGTGTTTGTCCTTAGGATAGTTTAGGTTAAGTAGTGTGTAAGCTTAGGGACTGATGACCGTAGCAGTTTTTAGAACTTGTTTGCGAAGCAATCGCCGACATAGTGTAGCTGAGGCGGAAAAGGGGAAGCAGCCCGCATTCGCCGAGGCAGATGGAAAACCGCCTAGAAACCATCCACAGAATGGCCGGCTCATCGCGCCTCGACACAAGACCGCCGGGCGGATTCGTGCCGGGGACCAGGCGCTCCTTCCCAGTCCGGAAGGCCGAGCGTTAGACAGCTCGGCTAACCGGGCGGGCCATACTATTATTATTATTATTATTATTATTATTATTATATGCTTTCGACTAAATAACGATCTATTGTTTTAAATTGTTTTAAATATGTTGCCGTGGTACGTGTGCTATCTGAACTGAAGTATCCAGATACGTATGTAATACGGAACAGATGGCCAGTTACCACGAGAGCTCCACCCGTGACAGTAAAAGGAGGCGAGGGGTTTTTTATCATCAGTACAAAACCAGTAACGGAAGAAAACAAATCCAAGACATCGCAAACATTTTAAAACTGCCAAAGTCGACTGTTGATGTGATAATGAAGTGGAATTGCGAAGGAACGAACACAGCTAAACAAAAGACCTGGCAGATCTCGTGTACTGATGGAGAGGGAACGTCGAGCGTCGCAGAGTGTGGCTGGAAAATTTCGCATGAAATCAGTGGAACGATCAGTCGTGATTTCCAGTCTGCTACCAGCAGCCCACATAGCACAATGAGTGTGCTTAGGGATTTAAAAAGAATGGGGTGTAATGGTCGGGCAGCTCCTCATAATCCATACATTTCTGCAGTCTGTGCTGAGAGGCGCTTGAGGTGATGTCAAGAGTGACGTCACTGCACAGGGGAAGACTGGAAACGAGTGATTTGGAGTGATGTGGTGAATCACTATATGCCCTGTGACAATCCGATAGAAGGATTTAAGTCTGGCATATGCCTGAACAATGTTACCTTCCATCATGTGTAGCGCCAACAGTGAAGTACAAAAAGAGTCATGTTATGGTATCACGCGTTTATCGCAGTTACAATGAGCACTGAGCGCCAAAACATTGTGATTACTGTCCACTGCGACAATGGATGCCGCCTAGTGAGGTTGTGGGCATGTGACGCGGTAGCAAAAGTGTGTAAGCGGAGCAGACACTGACGGGAGATCAGCCTATCGGAGATATGGGCTGCAAATGGGGAAATCCATTGAGATAAGCGATTTCGACAAAGACAGGTTATTATTAAGCAGAGCCTGTGAACGAATGTCACGAAAATAGTGAAACTGTTCAAATGTTCAGGTGCTACTGTCGTGAGTATCTACGGAAAGACGTAGGTCATTGAAACTACCACTAGGCGTTAAATGGTTGGATGTCCACGACTCTTCACAGAACGTTGGGTCCAGAGGCTTGTCTGCTGTGTAAGATCTGTGGCATATATGTCGAAGGAGCATAATGCTGGTGCACGCATAAGTATTTCGGAGCACACAGTTCATCGTCATTTGTCGAACCTGGAGCTCCGCAGCAGACTACCTCTACGTCTTCACCTGTTGACGAACGACATCGTCAGTTACGATTGCAGTGGGAACGGAACCATCGGGATTCGACCGTCTATCAGTAGAAACACGTCGGCTCTTCGGATGAATCACATTTTTGCTATACACTGTCGATGGTCTTCTCCAAAAACGGCGTCATCGAGATGAACGGCGGCTCGAATCGGCACTATGGAAGCAGGCTGGTGGGAGCAGTGTCATGCTATGGGAGACATTCTCCTGCGCTTGCGTGGAACCTGTGGTAGTAATAGAAGACACGCTGACAGCTGCGAACCACCTGCATCCCTTTATGCCTGATGTCTACCCCGACGCCGATGTCATCCCTCAGCAGTACAATTTTCCCTGTCTCGGAGCCAGAACCGTGCTACACTGGTTTGAGTAGTATTATCATGAACTCACATTGATACCTCGGCGATCAAATTCGCCTGATGTAAATCCTATAGAGCCCATCTAGGTCACCGAGCGAGGTGGCGCAGTGGTTAGCACACTGGACTTGCATTCAGGAGGACGACGGTTCAAGCCCGCGTCCGGCCATTCTGATTTAGGTTTTCCGTGATTTCCGTAAATCGCTCCAGGCAAATCCCGGGATGGTTCCTATGAAAGCGCAAGGCCGACTTCCTTCCCCGTCCTTCCCAAATACGATGAGACCGATGACCTCGCTGTCTGGTCTTCTTCCCCAAACAATCCATCCATCCATACATCCATCTGGGTCGCTATTGGACCCCATCATTACAAATCAGCGATCCGTTATTCACGCGAACTGCATTATCTGTGCATAGACATCTAATGCCACATACCTCCACAAACCCACCAACAAACTGTCGGATGCCTGATATGCAGAATCGGTGATGTATTTCCCTCCAAGAAGGACAAACAATCTGTCAAGCAGGTGGTCATGATATTTTGGTTCACCAGTGTAGTTCCATTATAGCTCTTGTCATAAAACATTATCTACAATGCAATGGTTTGTGGACAATATCAGTCCTAAAGAAGACGAGCCTGTCCATATCTCTGACCTGAACCCAGTGGAACACACTTTGGATGGGTTAGAACGTCGACTTCGCTCTAGCGCTAGTGTCAAATAACACTGCCTTATCTGGTTTCCGCTCTTGAGCAAGAAATTGTTGCCATTTCTACAGACATACAGACACTTTGCGGAAAGTGTCCTCAGTAGAGTTCAAGCCGTCATAAAAGCTAAGGGTGGACTCCCCCATGTTAATCTTGAGTAAGATTCCTCCGGATATTTTGTGTCAGACAGTGTATTTCAGACTCACTTGATAATGGCTACAAAGCTGAAATTGTGCAGTAATCGCGAATCAGATATAAAAGGATATTTTAATTTATGCATCGACAGTCACTGTGTCAGCTCTTTGTCAGTATTAAGAATGTTCGATGTAGGTAATCGGTTTGGGTAATAGGCAGAAAACAGAGTGAAGGAGGTGTCTGCTTAAGACGACATGGCGTTTGTCGTCCTGGTATGGAAACTCATCTGAAGCTGTTCTTTATCATACTGTCACAGCGACTGCTTATGGTTGGTTGTCTGAGAAGCAGATTTGATCTCCTTTACGGCTGATGCAAGTTCTGATGCTAAGAAAAGCAAAGACCTATAGAGAAAAAAGTACATGATTTTCTTGTGGAATTTGTTAACTAGTTTCAGCCTATCTGTTGTGGATATTTCAGAATTCCATGGCTGTATATTATAACATGGGTAACTAAAAGCAGCTGAAACAACTCACCTAAGGAAATGATTGTTTATTTCTGGATCACAGTCAGATAAGGTTTGGATACCGTTTCCATAATCATTCTTAAATCAGTGTCCAACGCAATGCATTACTAATAGTTGTGTAGACGTTCTGTGTGCCTCAAATGAAGCTGAGCTTGAAGTGGCTCGAAAGCTGCTTATTTTCATAACCAAGCTTCGATTAAGTGGATAGTTTCAGCTATTTGAAGCAATAGTTGTGCACAGAAGGGCAAGGTTTAAGCTTTGACATGAGATCTACTTTTCTATGATTAAAACAAACCATCCACGATTAATGCAAGTTAACAAAAAGCTATAATAAATTTGGTGGGTGGTTTTACTCTCATGGGTGACGCTGTAGATAAGAACTTACACTAGAAAAATCATACGCCTGCTAAAATATTTAGTTTCATTTAATCTTGCCACGCGAACAGAAGGCGACTATGGGAACTCAGAAATCACACACTCCGTTTTTCGTTTGTTTAATTTGATAAGGCTCTACGAAACAGATGTTTGAGGAAATTTCCCACATTCGTTAAGATTATTCATTAGACAGTAGTAATTAGAATTATATGTAGGCTTGATTTTGTTCAAGTCAAATGATTCAAATGGCTCCAAGCACTATGGGACTTAACATCTGAGGTCATCAGTCCCCTAGACTTAGAACTACTTAAACCTAACTAACCTAAGGACATCACACACTTCCATGTCCGAGGCAGGATTCGAACCTGAGACCGTAGCGGCGGCGTGGTTCCGGACTGAAGTGCGTAGAACCAACCGCTCGACCACAGCGGTCGGCTGTTCAAGTCACTTAAACATCCGTTGCAGTAATAATTACCTGAACTAAACTTACCTCAGACTCATGGGCGGAAACAGGCTCAATTAACAGAAATTTATTTCTTCGACACACATCCAAATCCGTGATTCTCTGGTTTACAAGTACCAAAATCTCCAGATTTTAGAAATCATGCCTCAAGAGCCATATTCCAGAAAAGGATAGTGACAAACGGGATAAATCGAGAAAAGAACTGGAGGAAAAAGCTAAGTGTGCGAAATCTTATGGGACTTAACCGCTAAGGTCATCAATCCCTAAAATTAAACACTACTTAACCTAAATTATCCTAAGGACAAACACACACACCCATGCCCGAGGGAGGACAGAACCTCCGCCGAGACCAGCCGCGAAGTCCATGACTGCAGCGCCTTAAACCGCTCGGCTAATCCCGCGGGGCGAACTTGAGGAGACGCTATGGCAGCTGTCCACAGCAGGCCAAACGAGTAACCTCAGAAAGAATGAACGAACTCTTAGACCAAAAGAAAGCGAAGCCCACCGTCAAACATAACAAGGCTGAGCGTGGTTCAACGTATGTAGAACAAACAGAGAGAGAATTCAAGTCCAGAGAGAAGTCTTTAAAATTGAATGTCCTCGTAGCTTCCAGCAACTAAACCTGCAAAGCATAATGTGAGAACACAGCTCAACTTAATTTTAACGCTTCTATAGAAAAGTCGTTTGAAGAAACTGATATAGTCCAATCGAATTACGAGGTCAAAATAACGTCGACTCTGATGACTAGTTTCACTTAAAAAATTATGTTTTAACTTCTGACCTCTGCATGTTCAGCCTCCACCCCCCCTCCATCACCTCCACCCCACTCCACCCCATATTCACCACCTTTCAACCTGGAAAAACCAATCTCTGTACTTGAAAGGTAATGTCCTGACTGACTGACTCAACATCTGCCAGCCCTAATCGCTAAGGACAGGCGTTTAAGAAAGGATTTTTTGAAATAAAACCCCCCAAGTGGGTGAAACAGAGGATGAAAGGTTTTTCGAAAATGCCACTGTTAAGACGATTTTGAAGTTATACCAACAAAAACTGGTATTTGGTTCCTCGATTAGAATTATAGAAATACGTATTGTAGCATTTTTTTGAAATTTAACCAATATGGGAATGAAATAATGGGTGGATTTTTTTAATATCAATTATTACGAAAGAATTACTAAAATACTTTTAATGTTACGGTACGTCTGTGAAAATTGGTAATTGACTTTGAGAGGCATCCACATGCCTTGCTCATACTGTGGCATCAAGCAGTCAGGCCTGCAAGATGAGTGGTCTGCCAAGCGAGTGGATTCATTCTTAATTTGTCGAGTAACACGAACTCTAGTACTCACACTTAAGTTACAAGTTATCCTCCTATATGATTAATACGCAACGGAAACACGCATCTGACTAACAGTAATTTACAGAACTCTGACTGTACACTACGCACTGGCAATACCACATTTCCTTCCCTTTTTATTTAACGGCTTTTGTCAACACGTGGCCACCGCACTGAATATGAATGGCGCACACATTATAAATTCGGGACATTCAGACAACATACAATTCGAAGGAAGAGTCCATCAATCTTTTTCTTTTCACTATCTTATTTATTCCGATAAATTCTCTAACCTAAACACACAAATTCTACAACCTACAACAATAACACATGAGAAATTCCGCCCAGTGGGCATGGCTTTACAATGGTGAATCTCTATATTATGGTCTCGTAATTACTTTTAACGCTACAGTGCACTTTCTGGATAGGATGGTGGATCTTTTATTATACCTCACGCTTCGACTCTCACAATCATCATCATTAAACTTTCCTCCAGACCGAGCGGTACCGAAGGAACAAGCATAACCCACTAATCTTTTGAAACTACCTCGCTACTCTCCCATGCAAACCACACATACCCAAATTACATGACATACACCACACTACAACATGAAATACTACACAGAAAATGGTCACAACATTATCACTTTCAGCTTTCCCACTTCAATTAATATTTATCCCAGTTTCACACGACACTGCCCCACTTTGTAATTCTACTTTCCTACTATGAACTCTGGAGATATTTGCACGTCTTCCTGTGCAATGCAAGCCAAGTGGCGTTGCTGGATAGACGGCCGACTCACCTTGCTTCTCTCTCAGAGTTTGAATCAAGCGTCACACGGAATCATATCACGCAAAGTAATATTAAGAACATCACACACGCCAGTCCTCAACTGATACCATGGACGAGTACTTCTCTTTACCCTTTGTCTCATACACAGATTGAGACTCACACAGTACTCACCACGTGGAAGTACTCGTCTCTAATTTCAAGTCCTGCACACGCCTTTTCTTAAATATTTCAACTTATGGTACACACGCTATTTCTTAAATATTTCAACTTATTGTACACACGTTAGTAATTCAGCTTAACTTAAGCACACGGAAGTATTTCAACTTATTGCTACACGTGGTTTCATTGTGACCGTTGGTCACTTCTGAAGATTCCTACAATCCCATTAATATTACCTGCCTGACATTTAATTCTCCCCACAAAAGTTCCTGAAATAGAGAAATTAATATTTCAAACTACTCTTAAATATTCCACATGCATACCATGTCTCCACTCTTTCATCATTACGGAGCACAACTAAAACAGGTCTTAACAGCACAAGATCCAGCGGCAGAGTGCTGAAGCATGGCCGTTCTTGAGGTTCTCTCCCATCTCTGTCGAGGTGGGGGAAGCACCTTGCTATCGTATTGGTCAGCCACATTTCAGGCGCTCAAAGCTCTGGTAAATTTCATCTCTTTGCTCCCTCCAAAGGTGGCCAAAGGATCGACTCAAAGATGATCATATATTCACATTCACTATCTGCGGTTAGCAGACGACCATACATTCATTCATTTCACAGATCTCACCAAACTGGATGTAGGGATTTACTTTGTGGGAGTGCACATGTGATCAATTAAATAAATAAATTGTCATTCTTTCCCACACTGGTATCCGGCTTCGCTGTATTAATTGAAATTGAGTTATTTTACAAAAAAAATGTGTTGTTCTGACAAAAATAATGAAGTATGTTGTACCTATTTTCAATGTCGGGTGGTACTGTACCCTTTCAACTTCTCGGTTAGAAATTAAAAACAAATGTGTTTCAGTGTTTTTGGAAATTCAACCCCCTAAGCGAGTTAAATAGTGGATGAAGTTTTATGAAATTATTTCATTATGACAGAATTTTTACAGTAGAATGAATGAACATTTGTATTTATCTTCTTATTAGAAACAAAAAATGCCTGTTTCATTGTTTTTGGATGTTCAACACCTAAAGGGGTGAAACAGGGAATGAAGATCTTTAAGAAAATATTTCGGCATATTAGAAACTTTTCAAAGGTATGAAAATTGGTAATTCACTTCTTGGTTAGATGTAAAGGAATGTGCGTTAGCGGATGAAAATTTCTATGGTAATATCACCACAAGAACGCAAAAAGCATGATCAACAAAGACCTTGGACTTAAGTACCAGAACCGTTTTTTTGTCAGAAGTATACTCGGAAAAAAACCATGCATCTGTGGCTTTAACTAGCATGAAAAGTCTATAAGGTGATTCAATTCGTGAAAAACATAAAAATTCAATAAAGAAAAACAAAACAACCTGTGAAGACCATACAGTCAGCGCGAGCGAATCAGCGGACGCAAAGTTAGTATATTATAATCACGATTAGCATTCCAAAATAATAGGCTTCTTGTGAGACTCCTTCAATATCATTTGGAGGAATTAAATTATCTGTATAAATAGCCATCTATATACGAGTACACTTAATTTGATTCATAACATACGTTGCTGACGTTTATCTTGTTGGAAGCCATGGAAATCGGCCAGAATAAAGAAACAGATTCAGCTGGAGATGCTTGAGCTAGATGGTTTTGGAGAGGGTTGTTTCAATTAGACGAATAAATCTCATAATTTGATCTTATTAAACATTATGGTGACAACTGAGAAAGTAGAAGAAATGTAAAAGAAAGAAAAATTGGAATAAATCCATAGAACAGTGACATATTTACAAAAAGAGAACCAAGGAAAATAAAGAGTCGTAAATATATGAGAGGAGAAGAGACAACAAATAGAAAAAGAGAAGAAAGTTTGGGTGGATTACATGGAAGAGTTATAAGGTAACTGGTGGATATCAAAAGACTGGTTTTGGAAGATGAAGTTGAAGAAAATGAGGAAGGGCAGGGTCTTAAGATACTGAAATGAGGATTGGAGAAAGTAATTCAGGAGCTCTGGGAAAAGAAAGCATTGGACTGTGAGGGAATAACATCTTAGAGCCAAACGTAGTAGCCACATTCGCTGTGGTAGTAAACAAAATTTATGACGCAGGAATTTGGTCCCATGATCTACTCAAGACCATTCTAGTACCTTTACAAAAAAGGGCAATGGAAAAAAATATGCTGCAGTAAGAGTCATGCTAAGAAAAGAAAATTTGGGAAAATGCTAGAGAAGATTAGTCTGGGTTCAGAAAGGGTAAAGGAACAAGAGATGATATGGGATGCCTGAGGATAACTAGAGAAAGGACGGACATGAACAAGGAGGTGTTTATTTGTTTTATATAGAGGGGGAGAAGACCTTTAGTATAGTAGTTTGGACTGTACTGCTGAGAATTTGAAAACATGTTTGTATAGACTGGAAAACAGAAAGTTAATGAAAGAGATGCAGTAAAAGCAGAAAGTGACAGAGTAAGGAATGAAAAAACGAAAGCAAGATGAGCACTGTAAAGGGTGGAAGGCAAGGTTGCTCCCTGTCACCGCAACTATCAACATATATGGAGAAGAATTGATAAGTAAGGCCATAGAGAACGCAAGAGGCATTGTAATATGAAGAGAAATGGTAAAGACTACAAAAGAAAGGCGAAGATGATCAAGCAGTGTTGGCAAAATCAGAAGAGGGGGTGAAACAGGTGTATTGAAAGAAGAGGCGAGGAGTATGGAATGAAGATTAATGGAGAAAAGACAAAAGTGAGGAGAATAAGCAAGAGGGAAGCATAAGTTAACGTATTTCTGGACGAAAAAAAAAAAAAACAGAACAAGCAAAATTGTCTCTGTATTGAGGAATTTTGGCATGGAACGGAAGCTGTACGGAGAAATAAGGAGAAGGATATCTGTGGGAAAGAGCGCATTTCACATACTGAATCCATTACTAACAGCTAAGAAGAATTCCAATGGAGCTGAGGAAAATGGTTCAAATGGCTCTGAGCACTATTCCACCAGCTACGTCCGTTTTTCTAAATTCTAATTTCCTTGACCTGTTGCAGACCTCACGCCAGCCTGCGTGAGCTAAAACGCGTGCCTATCAGCTTCCTCTATTCATACAGTGTTGGCTCTCTTGCCAACCCACAACACTATGGGACTTAACTTCTTTGGTCATCAGTCCCTTAGAACTTTGACCTACTTAAAACTAACTAACCTAAGGACGTCACACACATCCATGCGCGAGGCAGGATTCGAACCTGCGACCGTAGCGGTCACGCGGTTTCAGACTGTAGCACCTAGAACCGCTCGGCCACCCCGGCCGGCGCTGAGGAAAAGAACTGGTACATGGAGTGTCATGTTATACAGCAGTGAATCGCAGACAGTTAAAAAGAAAGGTATTTACAAAGTTACGGGGTGTGGGTTCGGAGAAGAGCGCTTCAGGTTCAAATGGCTCTGAGCACTATTGGACTTAACATCTATGGTCATCAGTGCCCTAGAACTTAGAACTACTTAAACCTAACTAGCCTAAGGACAGCAAAGAACACCCAGTCATCACGAGGCAGAGAAAATCCCTGACCCCGCCGGGAATCGAACCCGGGAACCCGGGCGTGGGAAGCGATACCGCTACCGCACGACCACGAGCTGCGGACGCGCTTCCCGTGAGGTGGACTGGTGGATGTCAGACTTAAGAATGACGAAGTAATGAAGAAAGTAGGGGAAGAAATAAGATTATTGGAAGTGATAAGAAACAGGAAAAAATTGGCTGGGACATACAGTGCGTAGGAATTGTGTGCAACAAAGAAGTATAGACAGAAATGTGAGAGGAAGGAGAGAGAGAGAGAGAGAGAAAGAGAATTGAAATCATGGACGACGTCGGAAATGGACGAACAGACAAACGTTTGAAGGAATATACTCAACATAGGACACGATGTAACGCCTTCAGTTGAAACCTGTCATAAGACAGAAACGTTCTTAAATGATACTCTATCGTTCCACAGTCCTTTTTCAAGTCTCAAACATCTATTGTGTGTATACGCAAACTGAAGCGACAAACTGGAAGTATTGCCGTAGCACGAGGTGGCGTAGTGCTTAGAACATCTAAGCAGGAGTCCCGGGTTCGAATCCCGATTTAGGTACAAGTTTTCATTCGTCGCTTCAGTCTGCATATCTACATCAAAGAAGAAGTTGGTGGCAATTCTGGTTACTCCAGGTTCAAGGTATCGTTATTTTTGTAGTGAAAAGTAGTAAAAAAGTTACTCAAAGGTTTTGTTTGTTGTTTATAAAGCTTAGGTCACGTCAGATATACAACAGACCAAAGTCTGCAACCCCCGCAACCGATGACCACTAGATAAACATATCCACAGGAGCTATGTATTTGAAACATATTCGTCTTCTGTAAACTAAACTAAAGAATAAATTATAGGTAGATGTAAGTAAGTCTTCACATAATCTGCATTCGCCTGTAGAAACACAAATGAAAGGCTCCAGTCTCCCCGTAAGGCTGCGAGCTGCGGCAGGTGTAGAGGACCAGTGGTGCATATTACGGAGGCGTGGGCCCCGGATAAGCTTCTGGCGAAACGCCAACACGAGATAAGCCCGGGCGTGGGGCGACAGGAAGCAGGCGGAAGTACAAAGCGTAGGCAGAGGCAGCAGGCAGCAGGCAGCAGGTGCGGTGCCAGAGGAGGGACGCGTAAGGGGCAGGGCGCAGGGACAGGGACAGCGGCAGCGGGGCGATAAAGTCGGCGGTCTTCTGTTTAAGGTCCATGACTCGCCGGGAGGTGGATCAGGAAATACGTCGCGGGGGATTGCTCGGCCGTAAGGCCTGCGGGGGGCGGCGATTGGTGGTGGGAGGAGGCAGGGGGGGGGGTGCAGATATGAGGGGAGAAGAAAGGCGCCGGCAGCGGCGGGGGCGGCCAGGCGGCGGCGCTATCGGCCGCAATTACCGATACTGCCTTTGTGGCCGGCCAGAACCGACCAGCGGCCATTCCTCACGGTGGGTGGCCCGTAACGATACGTCACGTTACGTGAGCTGGCGCAGCGTGGTGCAGCGAGTGGCCACCTAATCACACCTCGCTTCACCGCTGCTCTCTGAATGTCAGCAAGTTCTTTCGTTTACAGTGTGTATCGTTTAGAACAACTTCATTAACTGAAAGTGCAGGGGCTGGAAAAGAGCTGTACAAACTTTGTGGGCCTTTCTGCGTTCTGACGGCAATGAATTGAAGTATACTGTCTGACAAAAGCAGTGGAGCACGCAGAAGAGCGGGAGAAAACAAAATTAAACTTCACAGATTTATAGGTTATGTGCCAGTTTTGCTGTAGTTACAAGTACGAGCGAAATTCACAAAGACTTAGGCAGTATGAGCCCCCTTCTGGCCTTGATGCTGGCACTGATTCTATTGGGAAGGGTGGCACAACGCCGTCGTATCCTTTCCCGAGGCAAGCTGCCCCACAACTATTGCAGCTGGTCCTTAAAATCTCGGATACTGTCTCTACAACGGTGTTGAGATTCGAACTAGTCCCACACATGTTCTGCCATGGGCAGATCTGGGGATCTTGTTGCCCACGAGATACCTCATCACGAGACAGTT
Source organism: Schistocerca serialis cubense (assembly GCF_023864345.2). Classification (NCBI taxonomy): domain Eukaryota; kingdom Metazoa; phylum Arthropoda; class Insecta; order Orthoptera; family Acrididae; genus Schistocerca; species Schistocerca serialis. The sequence goes on along the minus strand of NC_064643.1, from coordinate 118,660,704 downwards.
AAACAGAGACACGTCCCATGTGTAGAGCATTGTCCTGTTGAAAGACGTCACCGCGATACTGTCTCGATAGATTCCACCCTTGAGGGCGTAGAATGTCCATGACGTACCGCTTTGCCGCCAGAGATTTCCTGAACCATTATCAGCCGTGACCTGAACTCATACTCGATCCCTCACCACGCCATGACGCTAGGAATAACACCACAGAGCGCTTCCAAAAGATTGCACGGATGAGACTTCTCCCCAACTCGTCACTACACCAGCCGACGATGGTAATTCAGGGTAGAGCATAACTGCGACTAGTCACTGGACATTATGCGAGGCTGTTCATCAGCACTGTGTGTTTTCTGGTCGCAGTACCACGGCCGACGCAGCCGTCTTTTTTGTGGTGTTAGCAGCAGCCTATATATAGCATGGTAATTCCCTGTATGTTGCAGGGAGCCCATTGAAACGTCCCCTTAGAAAAATTAATGAATTACTCTGCTGATAAACCTCTTCGTATTTGATTTTCAAACAGCTGAGCATAACTGAACGTACTCAGACATTACTCTCTTTACTTATTCTGATCAACACTAAACTGACACACAATATTTTTAGTGCAACGCAATCTCACTTTCAAAAATCCCCACAAAAGAATGGCCCTGACTAACAATAAGCTATACCTTTCATGAGTCACTTACCTCACAAAAATCTTCGTTACTCGAACTACTGCAATACAGCGAGCGCCGATACTGCCAGCTAAATAAAAGATTCTAACTACTGAAGGCACTAACTACTGGTAGGCATAGTTAGCAAATGAAAGATTTTGATACAGAACAAACAATTTATTTACCTTAATAGTGTTCAAAAGTCATAATAGATATATCAGTTCATGATATCCAGTATTACAAATTTACTCTTTCTGGCGGACACACGTCCAGATCGTCCGCTCTCAAAATTCTGCCATCTCTCTCCCCACATCCACCACTGCTGGCGGCTCACCTCCAACTGCGCAATGTTACGCGCTGTTCACATCCAACTGCCCAACACTACAATAGCGAATATTCCAACAATGCCAACCAGCCACAGACAGCACAGACAGTGATTTTCATACAGAGCGCTACGTGGCGTTACCAATATAAAAAGTAAACAGCCTACTTACACCATTACTTGTTCCCGGATGGCACAGGTGTGAAGAGTGAGGATCTGCTTTGCCGACCCTCCTTCTGCTTGTCAGTTGTTTTCGACCAGGACCTTGACGGTGAGTATGCCTCCCACACAGTCCAGCAGTGGGCCATCCAATTGTCCCACAAATTTGGTCACTTCACGATTCGACTAGCTGGCCAAATGGAGACGTGCAGTGAGGTTCCTCTTACACTCTATCATATGCTGATAACGCCATGACACGTTGTTACACGGCATCTCAGTGTCTTTCAGTGATTAATCAACATCCGACGTTCATCATGCCCTTATCACTCGAGCCGGCGCGCCTGTGTATAAAGTGCGCCAATCGCAAATAACATTGTCGTGCACAGTTCCATCGTTCTTTTACAAACGTTCTTTTACAAAAGCAAGCCCCTACCTATTCCTGCATTATTGTTTCAGCTGGCACAGTGAGAAGCTGCGTTGTCATCGCTTCACGTCAGCTACAGTAATGTAAAATAAACTGCGAGTGTGTCATCTTAGTGTGCAAACTACGCCACGCGCCCGGTCATGTAAGCAATTTTTCCTCCACTTTTATTGCTTTCCTTTTTAATCGAGTCAAGAGATAACACGTAACGAGGGGATATATCACTGTGTAGGGCGAGTTCAAAGCTGCCAGACAAAGAGCTTGACTGGTTACTCAACAAGGAACCAGAGTTCAACTCTGTGCCAGACAACGAAAAAGATGAAGACTCTGAAGAATAAGAGGTCGTTGTCACACGAAGTGACCACGATTCAGATTCAGATCAAGTCCACGATTCAGGTGATGACTGTGAAGAGCCACTCTCAACTGGTTGCAGTTTTATTGGGAGGTACAAAACGTGTAAATGGAATAAAATATGTCCTAGTGTGACTTCGAAAACGACAAGAAAAAATATTGTCAAAATATTCCCTGCGCCTACACGAGTTGCCAGAGGGGTCACAAGTGAAACAGAGGCTTTATGGACAATACTTAGCATGGAGATGACTGATGAAATTGTAAAATACACGAACATATGCATTCAGTCTAAGAAAGAATGTGTACAATATTCCAGAGAAAGGGACGCTAAGGAAACTACAAGTTGTGAAATAATGGCATTGTTGTACCTCATCGGGACTAAGAAAGCAAACCACACAAATGTCATTGAAATGTGGACAGCAGATGGTACTGGTATGGACATTACGAGAGCTGTGATGAACTACAGAAGATTTCTTTTCCTTTTACGATGTATCCATTTTGACAAGACTACAAGGCAAGAAAGATGAGTAACCGATACACAGCTACAATAAGGCAAATATTGGATGCCTTCGCGGTGAACTGCAAGAATGCTTATAGCGTAAGACAATCTGTAACAGTAGACGAAAAGTTGCAAGCTTTCCTGGGTCGCTGCTCTTTTGTTCAGTATATCCCGGACAAACCAGATAAGTACGGGATGAAGTTTTTTGTTTTAACAGATGCTAAAACATTCTTTACTAATAATATTGAAGTATATTGTGGAAAACAACCTGAAGCACCATACGATGATTCAAATTCTCCCTGTGATATTGTGGGAAAGCTAGTTACTCACACTGAATGTTCGGGAAGAAACGTTACAATGGATAATTGGTACACGAGCCATTTCTTAGCCAACTCCCTTTTTAAAAAGGGACTAACATGCATCGGCACGTTGAGAAAAAACAAACGCGAGATCCCACAAGAATTTTTGCTTGGGAAATGTAGAGCTATCCATTCCTCTTCGTTTGGTTTTCAGAATGATATGACGCTAGTTTCGTATATGCCGAAACAAAACAAGACAGTTATATTACTTTCAAATATGCAGGATTTTGGAACCATTGACGAAGTTACAGGTAAATCAGAGATACTCTTGGTTTACAGTATAATAAAGGGAGAAGTCGACACAGTCGATCTACTGAGAGTTGCGTATTCCGTCGCGCGGGTGACAAGAAGATGGCTGTTAGCTGTATTCTACGCTCTAATGGATATAGCAAGAATCAATACTCATATAATATTTCATGCAAATGAGGTAAATCCAAAAAAGAAGCGGAGAATTTTCTTTTTTAAGATTTAGCACTGTCTTTTATGAAGCCTCAACTAGTGGAAAGAGCTAATATTCCTTCACTTCCTGCGGACATTGCAACTTTCCACATGAAATACAAAGATCAACGTTCTACTACCAGAATGCGTAACTCATGCCGTAGCTTTGTTTGCAAAGGACATGTAAGAACAGTGCATACGTATGAGAAGTGTAAAGCATTTCCCAAAAATGCGCAAGACAATTAACTGTGTAGATGGAAGGAACTTTGTGATAAGTGATATTTCTTCAATATAAAAAGCCTTTGTCCTTTTGTATTGCAATGAAAGACTGTTTTTGTTCAGTGTGTGCTCAAAAAAGAGTTGGAATAGATTGAAACGTCAGCTGCGGCATTGGAATGATATGAAAGTTTCTTATTTGTTTAATTAAATAGTAAATTAGCTATGTAATGTAAGTTTCTTGTATTTGAACCATAGTATTACCCAACTCTTTAGAAAATGAAAATCACAATCTCAACACAGTTATTTAAAGGAAATAGGAAGCCCGGGATCACTGGTGATGGACAAGCTTATGATTGTTTTACAATTTTAATTTGACTCAAAACAGACTTTATTATAAACTTCAGTTCGGACATTTGCCCTCTTACTGACGCAATATTGAAATCTCCACTTTGACTGTTGAAAATGACCGCCATTCATGTCTTGTCACTTTTGGGCCCTGGTCAGCAAGTTGCTGAAGGCGGATCGAAGCTGCGATCTCGTCTGGAATGTTGTGCTGCAGTTCTTGAAAACTGAGGGTCGTTGCGATCCACCTTAGACTCGAGGGCTCCCCACACAAAGCAATCGCACAGTGGCGGATCAGGTGACCTGGGTGGCCAGCTTGGGCCGCAGTCAGACTGACCTCTGCTAACAATTCTGTCAGGCGTGACAGTTGTGTGAATGTGCTCAGAGGTTCGGCGGGCTTTATGGGCAGTTGCTCCATCCTGTTGGATGTATACGTGGTGTGCGTGTCACGGGTGTGGTTATGCTGTATGCATACATTCACAACCAATCGTATCCACTCTGTGCTTGACCAGGTCAGTCCTTCATAGCACCTGCTGGGTTGGTTGTGACCAGACATGTTAACTGAGTACCATACGCTGTGTCTACTTCATCAGTTCCTCAGTCCGCATGCATCCCTGTTCGTCGCACCAGACATTAAATCCAACTTCCTGTATTTCGTATAAATTGTTGTGCATCTGTTGAATGAATGTAAACTGCGCGTGTTTCTATCCACAACAGTTATTTCTAAGTGAACTGATAGTTCGAAGAAGCGAACAAGCGCCAAAAAGTCGATTTTTACTTCTTTTTTCCACCAAACATGCGTTAGTCTATAGATACACATTGTGAGCTGTAAAAAAGAAGCTAAAACCACTCATGTTCCGGCTTAATTGGACTTGGAAATATTCTTTCATCCTGAACGCTGTAGTTACTCCAATAGCCTGTGTTCGGATCTGCTGTTCAGTTGCTAAATACCTAGTGTTTGCAATGCATCAGACTATTGTTTTGTGTTTAATGTGTGACGTCGGAATTTAGATACTCTTCATTAAAGGTAAATGAATAATAGTTATCTATGTTATAACAATTCCAGATAATTTAAAAGCGTGTTAGTTTGGCAACAATGACATCAACGAAGTCCCTGCAAATGTTCTCATTTTCGATTTCCAAATACACGCGTTTAAAATACTTCTTGTAAAGATTATCTCACTTCATTGGTGGTGTGGAAGAGAACACTTTCTTGCTGCAAAAGAACAAGAGTGCCCCACATTCCGACCGCGACGGCGTACAGTGGAAATATTCCAGTACAAGATAAGAAGGTCAAGCATGCATACAAGATAGTTACATATATTTCATATGAGTACAGCCCATCTTATGAGGAGGTGATGACGAGACTAAGAACAGCAACTGCAGAGTAAGATAAAAATGAAGGATAGTAATGACTTCCAGGACAAAGATCATAGATAATGTATTCGAAACCTGGGATTAGTAGAGACACTTCCTGTATATGTTCTATTATGAACGTTGTGTGAAACTATAACTATTTTTGACGTTGTAATAAGAAGTGTAATGCCCAATTCATAATCAGTTGGAAGAAGGGAACAAATACTCAGTTTTTAATACTGTGACGCGTCGCTTAGGATTATAAAATTCTTCTTTCCATGGTACTTAGTTAGGAGGTTAATATAAAGAATGCCACATATACAGGGTGCGTCACCTAACGTTACCGCTGGATATATTTCGTAAACCACATCAAATACTGACGAATCGATTCCACAGACCGAACGTGAGGAGAGGGGCTAGTGTGTTTAATACAAACCATACAAAAATGCGCGGAAGTATGTTTTTTAACACAAACCTACGTTTTTTCAAATGGAACCACGTTAGCTTTGTTAGCACATCTGAACGTATAAACAAATACGTAATCAGTGCCGTTTGTTGCATTGTAAAATGTTAATTACATCCGGAGATACTATAACCTAAAGTTGACGCTTGAAACCTCCGACGTTCAGTTGCGTGTTGTAACAAACACGGGCCACGGTCGGCGAGCAGCATCTGCAGGGACATGTTTACGATGACGACCGTGTTTACGAGTGTGGCTGTAGTGCACTGTTGTGGCTTGGTCTAGCTGTCGCAGTGTCCGCATGTAGCGCTTGCTGCTGTTGTTATTCTGCATTCGTCTCCGCACGCAGACCAACTGTAGTACACCGTGTTACCAGACGTCTGTGATAGTGTAGTGTTGTAGGAACTGTGACCGTGGTGTATTCGGACTCTGAAAAGGCGGAGATGATACTCATCTATGGCGAGTGTCTACGAAATGCAGCTGAAGCCTGCAGGGTGTATGCAGAACGGTACCCGGACAGAGAGCATCCAACGTGCCGCACATTGCAAAACATCTACCGCCAACTGTATGCAACAGGTATGGTCGTAGCACGCAGGTTCGAATCCTGCCTCGGGCATGGATGTGTGTGATGTCCTTAGGTTAGTTAGGTTTAAGTAGTTCTAAGTTCTAGGGGACTGATGACCATTGATGTTAAGTCCCATAGTGCTCACACCCATTTGAACCATTTTTAAAAAAAAAACGTAGGTTTGTGTTAAAAAACATACTTCCGTGCATTTTTTATGGTTTGTATTAACCAATTACACTAGCCCCTCTCCTCACGTTCGGTCTGTGGAATCGATTCGTCAGTATTTGATGTGGTTTACGAAATATATCCAGCGGTAATGTTAGGTGACTCACCCTGTATAATTAGTTGAGCCGAAATTAAAAATTAGAACAGGAGGAAGTTTTTTGTATTTCCGCAGAAAAAGAAGTTTTGGGTTCGGTCCCATCTTCAAATTACTGATCCAAATGTTGCGTTCTACATTAGATGTAACGTACAAGATACTTATCGAAAAATTTGTAACATAAAATATGTAGAATGTCTGATTCCATAGACGGCCTAGTAGCTCTAATCTCGGAAAGTAAATAAATAAATAAAAATTTAGGATGATTAAGGAAATATTGTCCCATTTTCTCCATACTGAAAAAGCCTCCTTCCCCAAAATACCGGAAACCGGCTTCAGAATACACAACAGCAACAGAAACTACAGCAGCTACTGACTTAACGGGACCGTTATTCGTATGTGTGGTGTGTGTGTGTGCGTGTGTCTCCTCGCTGGGTAGCGAGCGCTGGCCTCTGCGGCTACCCGAGGACAAAGAAGCCGCCCCCGGCCCCCAGCACCCAGCAGCAGGGTCTTTATCGGGCCGAATGGTCGAACGCCCCCCCCGCTCCCTCCTCCCCCTGCTGCCCTCCGGCTAACACGATTCGACAACCGACAGACGCCACTGGTATTGACGGGCTTTGATTCGGCCTTTTACCCGGTACTCTATCCCCAAGGAGATTAATGTGGCGTTCTAGGATTTGGTTACATCCACAGTTCTCTCCGTTAGAGCATGTTGGGCAAAGTATGCATGCTTGTAGCGAGTTTTAACCCTAATACTCACAACACAGTATGTTTCTTCATTTTGTATCTCCATTCGAAGAAAGCGTAAAAGAAAAAATGAAATGAGCGTAGGGCATCGTTGGCCGGGAGGCCCGTCCGGGGAAGTTCGGCCGCCAAGTGCAGGTCTTAATTTCAGTCGACGCCACATTGGGCGACTTAGGCGCCGGTGATGAGGATGAAAATGATGATGAGGACAACACAACACCCAGTCCTCTAGCGGAGAAAATCTCCAACCCGGCCGGGAATCGAACCCGGGAACGCCTAAAAGAGAACTGGCAGAATAGCTACTGTCTGCAGCTATTTCGCCTTGGCTCTCCTGCTTTTCCTACTTACTTCATTCCTAGTGCCTTTCTTGCCTTTCTTTGCCTGAATATTTCTAATTTCTTTCTTTAGTCGATCAGTTGAAGTATTTCTTCTGTTACCCAAGGTTTCTTCTCAGTTACCTTTCCTGTACTTTTGTTCGTCTGCTCACTGCCTATGATTGCCCGTTCTAGAGATATCCATTCTTCTTGAGCTGAAACGCCTACTGAAGTATTTACAAGCGCAGTATCTGTATCTTTAAAGAATTTCAGATGCATCTCATTCCTCCTCAGCACTTCAGCATCCCACTTATTTCCACACTGACTCTTCTGGACGCTTCTCTTAAACGTCAGTCTATTCTTCATCATTACTAAATTCTTTATCTGCTACTGGGCACGCCTTACAATCCAGTATCTGATTTTGGAATCTACGTTTGTCTATGATGTAATCCAGCTGGAATCTTCCTGTGTCTCTAGGCTTTTCCACGTGTACCTACTCCTCTTGTGGTTCCTGAACAATGTATTCGATACCCCTAGCTATAATTTATCGCAGAACTCAATTTAGTTTTCTTCCTCTATCACTCCTAATATCAAGCTCATATTCTCCGGTAATTCCTTCTTCTACTTCTTCTCATATGACCGCATTCCATTCCCCCACGATATTGGATTTTCATTTCCATTTACACACGAAATTTCCCGCTCAGTACGCTCATCTACTATTCCTACCTCCTCATCTGCTTGTGACTTCGGCATGTGTACTTGAACTATTGTTGTTGGCGTTGGTTTTCTGTCGATTCTGTTAAGAACAACCTGATCATTCAACTGATCTCTGTAACTCACTGTGTGGACTGTCTTGCCTCTCATGTCGAATCGTACTGCCGTTCACCATTTTCTGTTGCCGTTGATATTAACCTACATTTGCGTGATGAGAAATCGTTATCTTCTTTCCATTTCACTTCACTGTCCTCTAATTTATCTAGATTGGGCCTTTGCATTTCCCTTTTGAAATTTTCTGGCTTCTCTGTCACGTTTAAAACTTCTGACATTCCACGGGCCGACTCGTAGAATGTTACCCTTTCGCTGGTTAATCCTTTTTTTCTAAAGGTTATCTCCCCCTTGTCAGCACCTCCGGAATCTTAGTCACGATATTTTTCCAGTGTCAAGCCACATTTCCTGTGAATTTGCACTGTGTCTTTAATGCAGTGATTACCACTGGCTTCTGCATCCTCATGCCGTTGATCACTGCTGGTTGTTCCGTCTTTTAGGGGAACTTTCCCTCAACGAGGGTAAGGGGTTGCCCTGAAACTCTGCCTGATCTCTGCAATCACAGAAAAGGCCATTGGCAAAATGAGAGTGACTCCTTTTACCGGAAGTCATTGACCACCATTGCTAATTATTTTTATTCAAATTTAAGCATTGGCTGGCATCGAACCCAGGACTTCTTAACGTTTACTGGTTAAATCTGCTTCCCCTAAACGACGATGCGATGGTTACAAGGTTATTTTTCCGAATGCAGAAGTTACCGTTTTGTCATACGTTCTTCCCTTATCGTCATTATTGAAGGGAAAATGTGGAATTTTACTAATAAAATTAAAACAGAAGGGAATGAAACAGTTTACGGCAATCATTTGGGCAGTGTGATTATTTTGGCGTTTGATTTGGTGCTATTACAGTACGGAAACACAGGAAATGATGTTGCATCTGTACATTTTCCTCTTGGCTAAGGCACATACTAGGTACAACTTACTTCAAAAAACTAAAAAGACATACCGAACTAAATAGAAAGTTTCTATTCCATTTCACTTCACTGACCCCTACTGTATCTAGATTGTGCCTTTGCATTTCCCTTTTAAGATTTTCTAGCTTTCCTATCACGTTTAAAACGTGACAAAAAAGTAAAGCATCGAAAAGACGTGGTCGGACGTCAGGGTAATTTTGTACTCTTATACACCAGCGAAGAGGATGTAAGTACGAGGTTCGTTCAATAAGTACAGGGCTATTACAAATGATTGAAGCGATTTCATCAATTCACTGTAGCTCCATTCATTCACATATGGTCACAATACACTACAGGTACGTAGAAAAAACTCATAAAGTTTTGTTCGGCACTTCAGGTTTCTGCCGCCAGAGCGCTCGAGAGCGCAGTGAGACAAAATGGCGACAGGAGCCGAGAAAGCGTATGTCGTGCTTGAAATGCACTCACATCAGTCAGTCATAACAGTGCAACGACACTTCAGGACGAAGTTCAACAAAGATCCACCAACTGCTAACTCCATTCGGCGATGGTATGCGCAGTTTAAAGCTTCTGGATGCCTCTGTAAGGGGAAATCAACTGATCAGCCTGCAGTGAGCGAAGAAACGGTTGAACGCGTGCGTGCAAGTTTCACGCGTAGCCCGCGGAAGTCGACGAATAAAGCAAGCAGTGAGCTAAACGTACCACAGCCGACGGTTTGGAAAATCTTACGGAAAAGGCTAAAGCAGAAGCCTTACCGTTTACGATTGCTACAAGCCGTGACACCTGATGACAAAGTCAAACGCTTTGAATTTTCGGCGCGGTTCCAACAGCTCATGGAAGAGGATGCGTTCAGTGCGAAACTTGTTTTCAGTGATGAAGCAACATTTTTTCTTAATGGTGAAGTGAACAGACACAATGTGCGAATCTGGGCGGTAGAGAATCCTCACGCATTCGTGCAGCAAATTCGCAATTCACCAAAAGTTAACGTGTTTTGTGCAATCTCACGGTTTAAAGTTTATGGCCCCTTTTTCTTCTGCGAAAAAAACGTTACAGGACACGTGTATCTGGACATGCTGGAAAATTGGCTCATGCCACAACTGCAGACCGACAGCGCCGACTTCATCTTTCAACAGGATAGTGCTCCACCGCTCTTCCATCATGATGTTCGGCATTTCTTAAACAGGAGATTGGAAAACCGATGCATCGGTCGTGGTGGAGATCATGATCAGCAATTCATGTCATGGCCTCCACGCTCTCCCGACTTAACCCCATGCGATTTCTTTCTGTGGGACTATGTGAAAGATTCAGGGTTTAAACCTCCTCTACCAAGAAACGTGCCAGAACTGCGAGCTCGCATCAACGATGCTTTCGAACTCATTGATGGGGACATGCTGCGCCGAGTGTGGGAGGAACTTGATTATCGGCTTGATGTCTGCCGAATCACTAAAGGGGCACATATAGAACATTTGTGAATGCTTAAAAAACCTTTTTGAGTTTTTGTACGTGTGTGCAAAGCATCGTGAAAATATCTCAAATAATAAAGTTATTGTAGAGCTGTGAAATCGCTTCAATCATTTGTAATAACCCTGTAATGCCCCACACTTTTTTAAAAAGCCATTAATATACATAGACAAACGCCGGCCGCGGTGGTCTAGCGGTTCTAGGCGCTCAGTCCGGAACCGCGCGACTGCTACGGTCACAGGTTCGAATCCTGCCTCGGGCATGGATGTGTGTGATGTGCTTAGGTTAGTTAGGTTTAAGTAGTCGTAAGTTCTAGGGGACTGATGACCACAAATGTTAAGTCCCATAGTGCTCAGAGCCATTTGAGCCATTTTACCTAGACAAACGTCCTTGTTGGTGCTTCACATTTGATGTTTGTTCTGTGCGCTGGTGAAGTTTCTAACCGTTCTGGCAGATGCCAGAGCCGTAGTACAGCGTCAAAAAGCGTCTACTTGCGACTCACGTTACAAGGACCGTGCTGTTATTGAATTCTTGTGTGCAGAAAAAGAAACCGTGGTGAACATCCATAAACGTTTGTGTGCAGTGTATGGCGATGCTGCAACTGATAGGAGTGCAGTTGGGCGATGGGCAAAGAAAGCTAGAGCCTCAGGAATTACAGAAACAGAGCTCCATCATCAGCCACGTTCGGGAAGTTTCTGTCACAGCCACTGCTACAGATATCCTGAATCGTGTGGATGCCATTGGCTCTCTCTGGCTCTGAGCACTATGCGACTTAACTTCTGAGGTCATCAGTCGCCTAGAACTTAGAACTAATTAAACCTAACTAACCTAAGGACATCACACACATCCATGCCTGAGGCAGGATTCGAACCTGCAACCGTAGCGGTCACGCGGTTCCAGACTGAAGCGCCTTTAACCGCACGGCCACACCGGCCGGCGTGGATGCCATTATTCGTGCCGATTATTCGTGGAGACAGTTAGCTCCGCAGTTGTCGTTCAGCATTGGAAGTGCGTCTGCAATGACTGAGAGTCTCGGATATTCAAAGAGATGCTCGCGATGGGTTCCACGAATGCTCACAGCGGACCACAAGATTCAAAGAAAGGCCAATTCATGTGAATTGTTGGAGAGTTTTGAGACCGACGGAAAGGCCTCACGTATCGTTACTGGCGACGAAAGCTGGGTGCATCACTTTGCGCCGTAAACAAAAAGACAGTCCATGGAGTGGCATTATCCTCATTCATCACAAAGGAAGAAACAGAAGACAACCCCCTCCGCCGGAAAAGTCATGGTGAGGGTCTTCTGGGTTTGTGATGGCGTCATTCTCGTGAATGTGATTACCTCGAGCAATTAAACAGAGAACCGACTCGTGGAGATAACATCTTGGACCTACTGATAACAAACAGACCCGAACTTTTCGAATCTGTATGTACAGAACAGGGAATCAGTGATCATAAGGCCGTTGCAGCATCCCTGAATATGGAAGTTAATAGGAATATAAAAAAAGGGAGGAAGGTTTATCTGTTTAGCAAGAGTAATAGAAGGCAGATTTCAGACTACCTAACAGATCAAAACGAAAATTTCTGTTCCGACACTGACAATGTTGAGTGTTTATGGAAAAAGTTCAAGGCAATCGTAAAATGCGTTTTAGACAGGTACGTGCCGAGTAAAACTGTGAGGGACGGGAAAAACCCACCGTGGTACAACAATAAAGTTAGGAAACTACTGCGAAAGCAAAGAGAGCTCCACTCCAAGTTTAAACGCAGCCAAAACCTCTCAGACAAACTGAAGCTAAACGATGTCAAAGTTAGCGTAAGGAGGGCTATGCGTGAAGCGTTCATTGAATTCGAAAGTAAAATTCTATGTACCGACTTGACAGAAAATCCTAGGAAGTTCTGGTCTTACGTTAAATCAGTAAGTGGCTCGAAACAGCATATCCAGACACTACGGGATGATGATGGCATTGAAACAGAGGATGACACGCGTAAAGCTGAAATACTAAACACCTTTTTCCAAAGCTGTTTCACAGAGGAAGACCGCACTGCAGTTCCTTCTCTAAATCCTCGCACAAACGAAAAAATGGCTGACATCGAAATAAGTGTCCAAGGAATAGAAAAGCAACTGGAATCACTCAATAGAGGAAAGTCCACTGGACCTGACGGGATACCAATTCGATTCTACACAGAGTACGCGAAAGAACTTGCCCCCCTTCTAACAGCCGTGTACCGCAAGTCTCTAGAGGAACGGAGGGTTCCAAATGATTGGAAAAGAGCACAGATAGTCCCAGTCTTCAAGAAGGGTCGTCGAGCAGATGCGCAAAACTATAGACCTATATCTCTTACGTCGATCTCTTGTAGAATTTTAGAACATGTTTTTTGCTCGCGTATCATGTCATTTCTGGAAACCCAGAATCTACTATGTAGGAATCAACATGGATTCCGGAAACAGCGATCGTGTGAGACCCAACTCGCCTTATTTGTTCATGAGACCCAGAAAATATTAGATACAGGCTCCCAGGTAGATGCTATTTTTCTTGACTTCCGGAAGGCGTTCGATACAGTTCCGCACTGTCGCCTGATAAACAAAGTAAGAGCCTACGGAATATCAGACCAGCTGTGTGGCTGGATTGAAGAGTTTTTAGCAAACAGAACACAGCATGTTGTTATCAATGGAGAGACGTCCACAGACGTTAAAGTAACCTCTGGCGTGCCACAGGGGAGTGTTATGGGACCATTGCTTTTCACAATATATATAAATGACTTAGTAGATAGTGTCGGAAGTTCCATGCGGCTTTTCGCGGATGATGCTGTAGTATACAGAGAAGTTGCTGCATTAGAAAATTGTAGCGAAATACACGAAGATCTGCAGCGGATAGGCACTTGGTGCAGGGAGTGGCAACTGACCCTTAACATAGACAAATGTAATGTATTGCGAATACATAGAAAGAAGGATCCTTTATTGTATGATTATATGATAGCGGAACAAACACTGGTAGCAGTTACTTCTGTAAAATATCTGGGAGTATGCGTACGGAACGATTTGAAGTGGAATGATCATATAAAACTAATTGTTGGTAAGGCGGGTACCAGGTTGAGATTCATTGGGAGAGTGCTTAGAAAATGTAGTCCATCAACAAAGGAGGTGGCTTACAAAACACTCGTTCGACCTATACTTGAGTATTGCTCATCAGTGTGGGATCCGTACCAGGTCAGGTTGACGGAGGGGATAGAGAAGATCCAAAGAAGAGCGGCGCGTTTCGTCACTGGGTTATTTGGTAACCGTGATAGCGTTACGGAGATGTTTAATAAACTCAAGTGGCAGACTCTGCAAGAGAGGCGCTCTGCATCGCGGTGTAGCTTGCTCGCCAGGTTTCGAGAGGGTGCGTTTCTGGATGAGGTATCGAATATATTGCTTCCCCCTACTTATACTTCCCGAGGAGATCACGAATGTAAAATTAGAGAGATTAGAGCGCGCACGGAGGCTTTCAGACAGTCGTTCTTCCCGCGAACCATACGCGACTGGAACAGGAAAGGGAGGTAATGACAGTGGCACGTAAAGTGCCCTCCGCCACACGCCGTTGGGTGGCTTGCGGAGTATCAATGTAGATGTAGATGAAGAGGGTCAACCATCAATTCAGAGTCATACGTGAAGACTCTGAATAAAGTCAAGAACCGTTTTCGATGTGTCGATAGGACAAGAATCCAGCAGAAATCTTGCTGCAACACAATAATGCACGCCCAAACACAAGTGTGAGAACCCGGGAACACACCGTCAAGTTGGGTTGGGCATCATTACCTCATCCACCCTGAGGTCCAGACCTGGCACCCTCGGGCTTCCATCTCTTTGGGCCGCATAAAGATTCTGTACGGCGAAGATACTTTGAAGATGACGATAGTGTCATTCATGCAATGAAACCATGGCTACGCCTACAGGACAAAAGTTTTTACCAGCAGGGAATACATGCTCTTCCACAACGTTGGCGTACGGCCATAGAACGCGATAGAGACTACGTAGAAAAATAGGATATGGACAAGACACGTTGATGTATTTGTTACCAAATTATGACTCTTAACAATGAATATGTTCTGAGAAAAAATATGGGGCATTGCTTATTGAACGACCCTAATTAGAGTCGCAGTTCTTCGCTACAGGTTTAACAGCCGACTGAACTAGGGTTGTTCGTGTTTAGTGTTGTTACCAGGCATGGTAAAGTGTACAAGGGGCGCCAAAAGCGTTGGATGTTGAGTGATCACTGTGAAGGATACAGAAATGCAGTGTATTCGTGTGAGACAGCGTTACCAGCACGTGGCAGAGTCTGAAAGTGGCCACGCTGTGGGTCTTAGTTTGCCCAGTTGGTCATATCGTGGAATATCCAGAATTTCGGGGCCATTCGGATGTGGCTGCAGCCTGATATTGGACTGTTTGGAAACGTGAGGGCAAGGATCATCGTAGTTAAGGTTCTGGTCGACCGCATCTGACTACCACAAGGTTGGATCACCCGGTTGTCCACCAAACACATCGTACCAATTTCACATCTGCATCTGCCATCCGAGAGTAAAAAAATGGACTCCCTGAGCAGCAGCAGCCAGGCTAGGAAATTTGCGTTCGAAGCGTAGGCTGCCATTAACGCCACAACACAAACGGCTGTGTTTGGAATGTTGACGAAACAGGAAGGATACACAGTCGATGAATGGAGTAGCATTGAGTTCAGCGAGGAACGGCCGATCTGTGCTACCCCCGGTGACCGCCGTCGGCGAGTATGGCGGCGGTCTGGAGAGAGGTTCCATTCTCTCAACGTTTTGGAGAGGCACAGCATTGTTGTGGGAACCATCAGGTATGACTTCAGATGACGGTTAGCAGTCATTGGTCGAGCTCGTGCAGACTAATGGCATGCACGGACATGCACAATCCGTCCCACAGGAATGGTGACTCGTGACTCGTGAGAAATAAAATAAAAGACTCTGTTTACTTTTCTTTTACATAACTTTGTATTCAGAACAGGCTCCTTATGAGCCAGTGCGTAACTGGAAGCATTGGAAAAATCATTCGAAACAATTCTGATAATCAGCCTTGTTAATATTCCACACTATCATTGCCGTAGCCTTATGTACATCTGAAATCGTGTCCGAACGCTTTGTTTTCATATTCATTTTCTGTTTTGGAAATAACATGAAGTCATACGGAGGGAAATCAGGTGACTAAGGACATCTTGCTCTTGCGCGCTGGTGCATTGTCTTGGAACCAAGACCGAGCGAGGTGACGCAGTGGTTAGCACAC
Organism: Schistocerca serialis cubense; assembly: GCF_023864345.2. Lineage (NCBI taxonomy): Eukaryota > Metazoa > Arthropoda > Insecta > Orthoptera > Acrididae > Schistocerca > Schistocerca serialis. The sequence continues at coordinate 118,644,721 of NC_064643.1, read as the reverse complement.
TGGACTCGCATTCGGGAGGACGACGGTTCAAAGCCGCGTCCGGCCATCCTGTTTTAGGTTTTCCGTGATTTCCCTAAATCGCTTCGGGCAAATGCCGGGATGGTTCCTTTGAAAGTGCAAGGCCGACTTCCTTCCATAATCCGGTGAGACCGATGACTTCGCTGTTTGGTCTCGTCCCCCAAATCAATCCAACTCCAACTCTTGCAACTAAGACCATGGTCCTTGATTCCGGTATTCAGATCTAACATCAACAATCCTCGTCGGATAACGATTTAACACCCAAGATGTAATCTGCATTCATCATCTGAAATTCTGGTGCGAATTCTTCGTGAGTAATTCTTTTTCAATCAAAGAACACAGTGAGTAGTGTCCTGACACGGCTTTTCTGCATGCGCACTCTGTGTCGGAGAATCTGAACCTGAGCATTGGTGATTTACAAGTGACTCTTATTGAAAACACCGTGATTTATCAACTGTTACGATGGAAATGAGCGTTTGGCGTCATTGGCCGGGAGGCCCCTCGCGGGGCAGGTCCGGCCGCCATATCGCAGGTCTTATTACATTCGGCGCCACATTGGGCGACCTGCACGCCGGATGGGGATGAAATGATGATGAACACAACACAACACCCAGTCCCTGAGCGGAGAAAATCTCCGACCCAGCCGGGAATCGAACCCGGGCCCAGAGGACGGCAATCCGTCACGCTGACCACTCAGCTACTGGGGCGGACAACTGTTACGATGCAAGACATAAAGTCTGGTTTCCTAGATGCCGAACTTTCCAAGTTCCTCTACATTATTCTCGATCAGTGGGGCGCAATGAGACAGCAGATCCACTTTTTCTACAGTCACATCCGAATGCCCCAAAAATCTGGATATTGCACGAGCTGACCGGCCGGCCAAATAGAGACCCACAGCGTGGCCGCTTTCAAACTCTGTTACGTGTTGATAACGCTGTCTCACACGAATGCTGGGCATCTCTGTATTTTCATTCAGAATGCGATGAACATTTGCTTTAGGAATTCCAGTGAGTTCCTCGATCAGCCTAGTAGATAGACAATTGTCACTTCGAGGCAGAAAGACAGTACCATTAACTATCTAGACCTCACAATTGGCAATAATAATGAACGCCCCACATTTGATATCTATAGAAAAATACCACTTCTTTTGCCCGTGTGATATGAACAACACATTAGGGAGAGCGAATATAATCAGTCGAGCTTCTTTGTACACTTGAAATTCTGCACAGAATACCAACTGCTTTTTCAATGAACATTCTTGAAGAATTAGAAATGTATACGTATACGAGAAAATACCCGCAAGAAATGTTAAACGAATATTCAGAATTTCGACACAAATACTACCTCAAAAACTTTATTGAACTTTTAGAACTTGAAAATGTATGAATCACAAATAACGCATGCAACCACCAAAGACAATGGTAACAAATATTAGTTAGTAAAATAATATCGCTGTTCATGTGCACAATCTTTGTAAAGATTAGCGTTGTAAGAGTGGAACTGTCAAACTACTGTCACATCGTAATTAACATTAAATTTCAACTTATTGGCGTCATTTACCATCCTATTAAAACAGCGACAGTTATAAAACAATCCACTGGACATCACATCAATCCAGACGTGAGTAAAATACAGCTACTTTAGTATAAATGATAATCGCAGTCATACATGTTCTCACCAAAATTGTAATAACAGATACTTTAAAATGGCGATAAAGGCGGAACAGTCTGTCGTAAACAACGATCACTTATTATAAGCAGCCATTTGGTGCATCTACTGTAATAATCAGGTCTTATAGTTCATTTCCTGTCCACATGATGTTTCTTGTGTTTTTCTCAGAATTGGTGGTTTCGTCTTTTTTCGTTCTTTAGCTGCTACCTGCGAAGAAAACTTCAAATAGCCGTGATACAGCATATGAGATGAATTTCCTTTCGATACAAAAAGCATCAGGTGGCAAAACTTTCACAAGAAAAAACTTTTTTGCAAGGGTTTGTGTGGTCGCTTACCTTAGAATTCTTCCTATCCAAGGTAAGGCTCCAAATATTTCTTCGTTCTTCATCAGTGGCAGAAACTTTACCACTACTGAGATTGTGTAAAAGAAAATTACGAAGTTTTCATCGTTAATGGGAGAAACAGAAAAACCATGCAATTTAAGTTCCACACATATTTTTACACGGTAGGACTATATAATGAGCTTTGTCATTAAATCCGTACACAAACATAAACACAATCAAATGGAAGACCGTTCTAATCTGCTCATTAAGGATTTGCTTCACTCCGTAGGTTATTAACACGACGTCGCAAAAAAGTTTCGTAAAATTTTTCTTTTTCAAAACAACCTTACTTGTGCAACAAAATATTGCTTCCTTCCACACTACACCTCATGAAAATAATTATTTCTTTACTAAAAATATTAGACTAAAAATCAGTGCTTATGCAAGAATGAAGCAGCTTGCACCCGACAGCTGATCGAGATATCGGTTTCATTGTAATGACGTAATGTGTGCTCTGCATTACACATGGTATAAAGGTGCGACAGACTCAGACGGAGCACACAGGTGGTCGAGGAACTGCTCCTTGTGCAGCCGCTAACGTGTGGAACACCCCAGCTCTTATTACTGTCGTAACCAAACTACCAAAACAAAGTTCGATATTCCCAATTTATTAACCGAAAGTGATTCCAGCAGTCAGCGTAGCTTATTTGCAATACAAAATGTTTTAGAACATGTAAGGTTATGTCAGTAACTGATAACCTGATGGAAATATCGCGATATTGCTATTGGTTGTTGGGGATGTCTTGGCATTTAAATTTGGTAGTTTGGGGATAGTAACTTCTTCTCAAAAGATGTGTTCATATTCCATTTTTAGTTCACTTTTGTTGTTTGTTCACAGAATAACTTCTGAACACATTCTTATTTCGAGAAAATACAACTTCCATCTTCACAGTATTGTCCAAAGTTTTACAACTCCACGTGACTGATCGCGCTGCATGCACGTTTGGCAGGCAAATTGCGCAATACTGTACTGGTTTGGAGGGCACATCCGCCAACGTGTACCATCTTATAAGTGAAGTGAAACAGTAAATGCTTTAATGATAAAAACATTTTCATTTAGCTATAATAACAAACAGATATTAAAAATCATCTAGAAACACCGTGGCACTCATGGAAAAATATAATTACACTATCTGTAGTGAAACTTAATAAATGTACATTCCTTCAATTCAGAATCTGCAGCTAGATGTTTTTAACGATTCAAATTGTAAAGTCAGTTATGGAACTGATTACATTACCTTACACTTTTGTTTGAACTTATCATATATTGTCATTTCATGTGTTTTATTCTTCTTTAAATTATAAAAGTACGGAGAATATAGCATGTATGTACATGACAAGCAAACAGTGCTTTTACAGACGTTGGGTAAACAAATTATTAATTAACTTTCCATATAACATATCGAATAATATTCAAAGTCATCATAATAGTAATTATTAATGTTATTTTAATTATGGTATACATCTATTACAACAGCAAAATATTTATAAATATTTAATCAAAAATGCATCTGTGGAGCTATTTAGAACATGTAAATATTCAACGTCCCCGACTGCACCCAAATGTCGAAAGACTCAGTCCAGTCGAGTCATTCGTCGGATGCTGTATACCGAGTCTTTACATCAAAAGGGATACGCGTGTTAGCGCACATATTTACAAAGTGGTTCACGGTTTGGATACCACGACAGTCACACTCACTGCCCGTTCAAAAGCCTCACTTTCGTACGTTGTACCTTCTCCAGTCCCGAATCTCCAGCCCCGAACTTCAACTGTTGGATTGTCAATGGCCTCCTAATTTCGGGTTGTAGTTATTTGTCTTTCGCGTTTCGCTTCAGCATTCCTCCTGAATCCAGTGCAGAGCATTTGGACTCATTCCTCATCTGCTGGCGTTATGGATTTGAGTGGTTATAATCAGAGCGATCGAAAATACTCTGAAGGCAAAAAAAAATGCCAGCACTAAGAAGAAGTCGTGCGACACGAACGAAAGTAGGTACCCGTGTTTCTACATCTGAAAGACGGCATCTATTCAAATGTCGCTCCAGTCGAATAAAAGTGGTACTAGCAACGCCACTATGATGGTGCAAATCAGGTTTCCTTCAAATACACGTCGTGAGGTGCTGTTAGTCAAGAATGCATTTAGGATGTCAAAGATGCCATTATCAACACCTCTCTGAATCTGAATGGGGCTGCGAAAAACTGGACGTTCCTTCCGCGATGCTGAAGAAAGACTTGGCAGGAATGTAGACACTGTACATGACTGCTGGCAGTGGTGATCAAGGAATGTGCTGTCGCAAGAGTACCCGTCTCCAGTCGGCCACGTGGCGCTACCGAGAGGGAAAACCATAGTTTCGGCATGTGGCTCTGGAGCATTGTACTGTGTTTGCAGCAGCAATTCGAGCAGCAGTTGGCACCAGAGTGACACAACGAACTGTTACAAATCGGCTAGTTCAAGGACAGTTCCGAGACAGACGTCCCTTAACGTGTATTCCACTGACCCCAAACCAGCACCATTTGCGTCTCTAATGAGATCTCGCTTGACACCACTGAAGTCGCAAATGGCAGAGCAAGAGTAGTGAGACGTGGTACTTAGGGAAAGGCAGGATTAGGTGTGGACGGGGCCTTACTCCGTTGGTCAGATTTTTTTTTGTTTAATCACGTAGACTTTGTTTGTAACCAATTGCAAATGAGGTTGACAATAAGGAACGGTTATCAAATCTGACTATTAAGACACAATGAGTAATGAAACATTCTTAAGCAAGTTGCACCACGGCTGAAGGCCTCATTGACCAGAAATTCAAATTATTTGTCGGCTGAAAGCCCCAATAGTAACAACTCGAAAACATTTTAACGGCTGAAGGCATGGATAGCAAATTCTTAAAGTTAAACTTCTCCAAGAGATATTAAAATACTTTTTTTTGTGAACAGAAAAACACAATCATTCAAATTTCACTATTAAGAGCCATTATCTAATTAAAAGTTCCTTAGCCAAATTGCATACACGGCTGAAGGCCTTATTGACCAGAAATTCAAATTATTTGTTCGTTGAGGACCCCAATAGTAATAACTCAAAAGCAATTTAACGGCTGAAGGCCTGGATAGCAAATTCTTAAAAGTTAAACTTCTCCAAGAGGCATTAAAATATTTTTTTTCAAAACAGAAAAACACAACCATTCTTTTTGTTTGAAAAAAAAGAAAAAAAAACAATCTTCATAATCTGATCAAACCAAGAGAGAAGTGGGCCTCAGACAGTGCACCAGGGACTGGCCTGGGAAAGGTCGCTCAACTTCGTAACCGACTAGACAGGCAGCCAACAGTTCTATACACCTAACGGTTGGCAACTCAAACTAGTGACAGTTTAAACGCAGACCAACACTCTTGCAAAATCTACCTAACGCCTAGTAACCAACAAAATAATGGAATAATCCAGGCAAGGCGGAGCCGGCGGACAGCACTGCGTCTTCAGAATCCAGTGTTTAGAACATCCAGAAGCAGAAGGAACCACTACGACCAAGGTAGTCCAAAAGAACAAAATATCCGAATCAAGGAGGCTGTCGAACTACACGCCTTACCGGACAGCAGAGGCAAGGCGAGGAGAAGTACACTGCCGCGAAAATACGCTAACCTCCAGGACAGGTAACTGGGGCGTTAGCAGCCACTAGGCAGAAAAATACCGCTGGTTGAACTTCATGAATAAACACAAAGAATTCAATGATTAATAATAAGAAGTGCAGGACGGCTAATTAATTTCGCCAACTCCAAGCACTCCACTCGTTGCTCTTCGTCTCAGCGACCCTGCAAGCAGCAACACGCTAACAAATGGCGTGATCTCAAATAGTGGAGGTTTCACTACTGGGTTAATGTTCACTCAGCTCAAACGTCCTGGGTCTGGTGGACAACGGGCTTGTCGCTCTCGCAACTGCAGCCCCTCAATCCGGCAGTGCCTGCGTGTCGCCAGCGGTCCCGGCACGTGCGCGCACTGCCGGGCCTCCCTGCTGCTCCACCCCAACCGAACCGCCGACATACCCGACCCAGAAAACACTTCGCGTCCTTCCAAAGATAGTATCGATAACGCTGCTGCTGCCACTCGTGGACGGACAACGCTAGCAAACGTAGTGGCGCCAGTAAACACAAGAAGAAAACGAGACGCCACTATCCCCATTACACGATGCCAACCTACCAACTGCACGAATGCGAGTCACACATGGCTCAGGCAGGGTGGAGGTCTCTTGTGTTTTCTAATGAAAGCTGGTTCTTCCCCGGTATCAGCGATGGCCATGTGTTCATTAGAAGGTCAACTCAGGTCTTACAACCAACCTGTCTGCTACTGCACACATTAGACGTATACCTGGAGTTATGGTCTGGTGTGTGATGTCGTATGACAGCAGGAGCACTTCCGTCGTTGTCCCTCATACCTTGATTGCAGCATTCCAGAGGGTGTTTTCCAACACGATAACGCTCCACCACATGCCACTGTTGTAACCCAACATGCTCTACAGTGTGTGGACATGTTGCCTTGGCCTGCACGATCACCAGATCTGTCTGCGATCGAGCACATATGAGACATCATTGGACGACATCTCCAGTGTCATCCAAAGGCACCATTAACCGTTCCTGAATTTACCGTCCAAGAGCAACAGGCACGGAACTGCATCCCACAAACTGACATTCAACACCTGTACAATACAATGCACGTTTTCATTCAACATTCTGGCAGTTACACCGGTTATTAATGTATTTACATATCACATTTTCGATGGCTTATCTCGAGCTTGCGCTCAGAAGCATCTATATGCGCCATAAAACACTGTATCCGGGTGTTTACTAGAGTCAGGTATCGTTTTCACCTATTCGTTCGCTTCGCTCTGTGACATTACACGTACTTCATAACGAGTGGCTGAGGAGACGCGCGCCAGGGGAGAGCGGTGCGGCCGGCTGCTTCCACGTGCTGGACACGTGCGGTGTCACAGCTCGTTTGAGGCGGCGACAGGATTAGCGGCGGACCCGCCGAGCATTCGGCGCGCGTCGCGGCGCCCGCCTAATTGGCCGGCCGGTGGGAGCCGGCGGCGCCGGGGAAGTCCCCACGGCAAGGCGAGGCACGAGCACGCGGAGTCTCCGGCGGCTGGTCGTGGGCCCCGACAATTGGCGGCGTCCCGCGGCGAGAGCAAGTGCACGTCACTCGCAACCACAGCAGCGCTTATTACCGAAAGCGAGATTACGTGCAAGGGACAGTCACGAGTCTTGCAGTTGTATCCAGAATTTTATCAGAGGCATTTCTAGAGATCTGTCTGTCCCGGAATTAATAGTCATGAAACGATTCGTCCCTAATTAGATGTTACTTTCACCTGTATTTGTGCATTTTGTTATTAGCTTTGGTTAAGATGACAAAACTGTTTGACAGAGAGATTCTGCTCTTACCAATGTTACCCAATTACACTGTTGCACACGAGGCACAAACCTAGATTTTTACCATCCTGTCATCTGTGCTCATGAAATTAAATCAGGCTAGCGGCCCAGGCAATGCTTTACAGTTGCTAAATACATTTTGTAATTAGATACACGTCCTAATCTCTTTCTTCCCCCTCTCTATCTCCTCCACCAGCAGACGCTCTTTGTCCATCTCGTCTCCTTTCTCTCTGTCCATCATCTCCTTCCCCTCTCTCTGTCCATCTCCTTCTTCACCTTGTCTCTCTCTATCGTCTCCTCCCCCTCTCTGCATCCAGTTCGTCATCCTCTCTGCCCATTGCCCCTCTCCTCTCCCCCCCCCCCCCCCCCCCCCCCACGCATTCTCTGACTTTGAGCCTTGTTATACGGCGTATTAGCTGGCTCTGTGAGGATAGTATCGGTAGCTTCAGTGACAGTATTTCACATAATTCTGATATGTGAAGGGATAGGATTACGAAGTTTCGGACGATTCAGATTCCACAGTGGTACTATAATGGTAGGGCAACAAGCAGTAAATACATATTTCCTGTTATCTGTTAAGACAGACTGCGAGGAAGAAACCAGAGCAACAGATTGTTGTGAATAGAACTTTTGTATGTATATATGTTGTAACTATGTAGTTCCTGTCCATCCGAACGTTTATTAGAATATCTTTAAAAATTTGTAGTAAGTCGCTGAAGGAATTTTGGAGATTTGTGATAATGTTTCCTCTTTATATATTGTGTGTAATTTATACATTATGTATATTAAAAACATATGACCTCTGTCCATGAGAATGTTTGTTAGAGCAGCGTGTAAACATCTGAAGTAAATTGCTCAAGAACTTTTCGAGATTTTTGGTAGCAACTTGAAACGAAGTCTCTTCTTTAGACAGTATTATCGATTGTTTTCAGCACGACATCGCGGTACGCTGTATTGAATTAATTACGTTTAGCTGCTTTTCTTCATCGGGAAGCGTATTTCCCGCTAAGAATGAGTTAAAAAAGCGCAACTGGTCCTTCAATGAACAACTGCAAAAAGAATTCCATTCATCAGCGACATTAGTTCTTCGGACTCATAAGGCAAAGTGAGTTGCATTACTCGTGCTTCTAGTTTTTCTGTCTGTCACAGGTGGCTTGTTGATAGCCGCGCGGTTTAGGGCGCCATGTCCCGGATTGCGAGGCCCCTCCCGCCGGCGGTTCGAGTCCTCCCTCGGATATGTGTGTTGTTCTTAGCGTAAGTCAGTTTAAGTACCGTGTAAGTATGGGGACCGATGACCTCAGCGGTTTGGTCCCTTAGGAATTCACACACATTCGAACATTTTGAGCATGGCGATATACAGGCCCACTGAAGATATTCCAAGGACTGACAAATACAGTTGGTCCCACCACTCTGCTTCATGTTAAAGCGCAATAATAGAGTATAAATTAATGAACTTTCTGTAAAAAATTGAAATGATATTTTGGTTCTATTGCATTTAATTAAGTTTACTTGCAATAACAAAGTTAAAAATGTGGCCCACATTTGGGTCAAGAAAATGTGGTTCATTTTCACACGGGATATACGTTGCTGGACTGAGAATGCCTTTATAGAGACGATGCATCGTATTATCTTGGATGGATAGTCATGGACAGACGTGAAAGTATCTTCAGGTGAGCCCCAAGGAAGTGTAGTGGGACCGTCGCTATTCATGTTGTATATTAATGACCTGGCAGACAGTGTTAACTAGAAATCTGTTAATTACACTTCACCATTACACAACTGCAATGGGAGTGATTCGGTGTGAGTGTCATCGTTGTAAAAAGAAATTTTTCATTGAATCATGGTATTCGCCGTCAATGGTGATCATGTCCAATGACTCTGAGTGACCAATCATAGATAAATATAGTATGCGGCGTTAGGGAGAGCCTAGTTTCCGAGACTCCAGTCAGTCCAGTTGTCGCATAGATTTCGCTGCTAGGACTGTACGTACACGTGAAGTTGCACGACATTCTGAACATCTCCTGTAAGCAAACGATTGTACCTTGTCATGTACTGAACCGTATTGCTCTGCGTTTTATGCATTTCTCATATACGAGGGTAATCCCAAAAGTAAGGTCTCCTATTTTTTATGAGTACATAGACCTCTTTATTTCTACACTGGCTTACATCATTTTACAGCTTGAACATTTAGCTATTTCTCGACATAATCACCATTTCTGTCGATGCATTTTTGTAGACGCGGTGACAGTTTTTGTATGCCCTTGTCGTATCAGCTCGCCGCCATGCTGTTCAGAAAGCTATGAACCTCTTCTTGTGTTGTTCATAAGAGATCTACACCCCTCGTACTCTTACGGATTTATGGACAGCCCTATAGGAGCCACGGTGTCAGTTCCCTCCAGCACTACTTCAGACATCAGTAGAGCCCATGCCACGCCTTGTTGCGGCACTTCTGGATGCTCACGGGGACCCTACACGATATTAAGCAGTGTACCAGTTTCTTTGGCTCTTCAGTGTATCATGAATGCAACATATGGCCAACTACGAATATGTTAGTTCTTTCATGAAAGAGGTTTAAGTGAGCACATCTGCGGATTAATAGAAAGATAAAAAACTGAAAAAATAAAGACGTACTAATATAGAGATTGAAATTAAATAATTTTATTGTTCAGAAAGTGGATACAAAAGCTGATGGAAGATGCATATAAATATCCTTAACATACCATGTGTGTTCAGAGACTCTTAACAGTTACCAAGGACAGAAAAATTATACTATAATCAAAAGAAACGATTTAAGATAATACGATAAGCCACTTGTATTCGTCTTTTATGTAGCCATAGTATCAGTAGTTGCTTGACTGTTTTTGTGAAGATTTTTGTTCCGTCGTTACAGCTACAATAAAACGCCTGCTTTTTTTTTTCGCCAGGCGCGTTTCGAGTTTTTGAGGTAAAGCATATTAGCGGTCTGTAATTAAAGATGTGCTACAGAAGAATGCTGAAGATTAGATGGGTAGATCACATAACTAATGAAGTATTGAATAGGATTGGGGAGAAGAGAAGTTTGTGGCACAACTTGACCAGAAGAAGGGATCGGTTGGTAGGACATGTTCTGAGGCATCAAGGGATCACCAATTTAGTATTGGAGGGCAGCGTGGAGGGTAAAAATCGTAGAGGGAGACCAAGAGATGAATACACTAAGCAGATTCAGAAGGATGTAGGTTGCAGTAGGTACTGGGAGATGAAATAGCTTGCACAGGATAGAGTGGCATGGAGAGCTGCATCAAACCAGTCTCAGGACTGAAGACCACAACAACAACAACAACAATTAAAGATGTTTACAATTTGATTTGTTTTTAACATCGAAAAACGGTTTGTCAACAACTTTTGAGATTTTACTTATGGTGATTTATGCTTGTTTTCTAGTTACGAAAACTCCGAAGACGTGCTAGCAGACGGCATTTCCTGATATAGGCGAAAGACCAAGCAGGAATCACCGTAAGTAAGACCCAACACATTCGTAACGAACTGTTTTTCGATCTTAAAAATAAATCAGATTGTAAACATCATTAATTACAATCCCTGATTATGCTTTACCTCAATAAAGTGAAACGCAGAAAAAAACACACATTTTCTTGTAGTTGTCACGACGTAACGAAAGCAAGCTCCGGATAAGGGACTTGTATGCACGGATGACCGAAAAGAAATTAGATATCGGTCCCCACATGTTCTAACGCAGACACGAAATCGAATAACCAACTAGCACTGGTCACATGAAATACATGTGCAAAATGCCTCGTGAAATTAAACCTGAAAAATCACGTTACTTGCAGCGCGAGCCAGCAACCATCTCAACTTCTGGACGAACTAGTTTCAATGTGCCCATCTCAACGCTGGAAGACAAAGCGCCTACGCTTTAAAGTTAGTACATTCGCAGCAACAAGGAAGACAGCTGTTCACGGCCGCCAGCAGATGACGAGTGTCTTTGTCCGGCAGACCACGCCGCTCAAGCGAACTCCTGTGCCAAGAAGTACGACCTGCTAGCTACTCCCAGAGTCCAAAGTATTGGCTAAAGACCTTGCAGTTTCCAACCGAAAATGAAGCTACTCTAGCTGATTCATACAACCATTTACCAACTCTCTTACTAACGCATAACCTGAAAGAATTTTGAGAATTCGGTGTGATAATGCATACGTTGACTGTTCATCACTCACCCCTCCACTTCATTGTCTGTACTAGCCTCGTAATTAGTATACAACGAAACACAAACTATTTTTCATCGTAGTAACTTAAAAAAAACGACGTAGCACGAAGGAGTTACTCAAACTGGTCCCAAATTGATATCCATACAGGTATCGAAGGAAAATGTAAAGTTTGTGAACTTTCGCGACTGATGGATGAATGTGTGACGCTGCAGCGCAATTTTACAGCGCAGCTGGCAAGGATAGTCAACGGGGGACATGTCGGCAACAGGGCATAAGGTCTTTGCGAATTTCATTCCGTTTACTCAGTAAGACTACTCCTCGCAGAAAAGCGCATGAACAATATATGCAGGTGCCAGCATCTGAGAAAGGGTCTGTAGCTGGGCTCAATGAAGTCGCCTGCAGTAATCGGCAGATCGGCCGACATCTAAATAGGAGCGATGCCACTTTTCGACGATGCTGCCAGGATGCGTGAACCACGGCCGAACACGGCGTCAAGAAGGAAGCGTAAAGGGACTACAGAACGTGAGGATCTAAAAATTGCCAGAGAGGCACTCAGAGCTCCCGATTATCATTACTATTGAACTTCAGCGCCCACGAGGACCATTCATTGGCAGCAAACGGAAAGGGCGCTCAGTTCACACCTCCCCTTGCGCCGACTTGCATTGACCTCTAAACACCAAAAAGCCCGTTTGCGCTACTATCGGGCACATTCCGTTTGGGATCTCTTGAATGGCGTACAATGGTCTTCAATAGTGAGTCCCGCTTTGAACTGATTCCCGATGACCAGCGAATACGGGAGTGGAGACGTCCCGGTAAGCGGTAGGATATCAATCTGAATATCGGCCACCATGCGGCCCAGCATCCAGGAGTGCCATTGCTTTTCATAGCAGGACCTCATTGGTTGTCATCCGCGGCACCTTTACAACACAGCGGTACTTCGACGATATTCTACGCCACGTTTCGCAGCCTTTCACGGCAGTCGGCCTGTATTTCATTAAAGATAATGCCCGCCCTCACACGGCGACAGTTTCTGCTGCTCGTCTTCGTGCTTGCCAAACGCTGCCTTGGGCAGCGAAATCGCTGAACCTCTCCCCAGTTGAGAATGTTTGCACCATTACGGGCACGGACGTTCCAACCAGTTCGGGATTTTGACCATCTAACGCTCTATTTTGACAAAATTTGGCACGATATCTCTCAGGAGGATATCGAACAACTCTTTATCAGTCAATGCCAAGACGAATAACTGCCTGCTTAATGGCTAGAGATAGACCAACGCGTTACTGACTTGCTCAATGTGTGAAGCTCTTTGTCTTGTCTATATCATACAAATTTTCTGGTTTGTCCGAACATGTACAAGGTGAACAACGTTGCTTTCGCCGTTTGCCGATAGGTGGCGACAATGGTAAGTAGCGGTCGAAAGAAACAGATCGCATACGTCAGACAGTTAGCTTGGACCACGGTCAACATAACCTCAGTCAAACATTAGTTGATTTGTGTCTCCATCATACAGTTGTTCTTGGCTGAAAATGAGAAAAAGAAAGGCTCTGAACACTATGGGACTTGACTTCTAAGGTCATCAGTCGCCTAGAACTTAGAACTACTTAGACCTAACTAACCTAACGACATCACACGCATCCATGCCCCCGGCAGGATTCGAACCTGCAACCGTAGAGGTCGCGCGGTTCCAGACTGTAGCGCCTAGAATCGCTCGGCCACCCCGTGCGGCGTGAAAATGTCAGTTTACGAGCCTAACTCTTGTCATTTGCGGGAGGTGTTACTGTTTTGTTTCAGTATGAAGAAAACAGCGGCTGAGTCTCACCGAATGCTCTCAAGTACGTATGGTAAGGACGCCATTAGTGAAAGAACGGATCGTGAGTGGTTTCAGCGCTTCAAGAACGGTGATTTTAATGTCGTAGACCGGCATAGTCGTGGAAGAGAGAACGTTTTCGAAGATGCAGAATTGGAGACATTGCTGAGTGAAGACTCGCGTCAAACTCAAGAACAATTGGCACGATTAGTGGGAGTGACACAGCAAGCCATTTCAAAATGTCATGATTCAGAAAGAAGGAAGTTGGGTCCCGTGTGAGCTGAAACCAAGAGACGTTGAACGGCGTTTGTGTGTTTGTGAACAGTTGCTCCCGAGGCAACAACGGAAGGGACTTCTGAATCGTATTGTGACCGGGGACGAAAAATGGGTTCATTACGATAAAGCTAAACGCAAAAAATCATGGGGATATCCCGGCCATGCTTCCACGTCGACGGCCAAACCGAACAATCACGGCTTCAAAGCTATGTTCTGCATTTTGTGCGGCCAACTCGGCGTCGTGTACTGTGAGGTGTTAAAACCAAGTGAAGCAATCGCAGGTGCTCGTTATCTAAGGCAACTAATGCGTTTGAGCAGAGCATTAAAAGACAAACGGCCGCAATGCAGCGAGAGGCACGATACAGTGATTTTGCAGCACGACAACGCGCGACCCCACGTTGCAAAAGACGTCAAAACGTACTTGGAGGCGTTAAAATGGGACGTCCTACCCCACCCGCAGTATTATCCGGACATTGCTCCCTCTGACTATCACCTGTTTAGATCAATGGCGCATGGTCTGGCTGACCAACACTTCCGATCTCATGAAGAAGTCACAAATTGGATCGATTCGTGGGTCGCTTCAAAAGATGAACAATTTTTTCGACGCGGGATTCGTGCGTTGCCCGAAATATGGGAGAAAGTAGTGGCCAGCGGTGGAAAATACTTTGAATGATACATGTGTAACCAATTTGTTTCATTAAACCTTCAAATGTTGGGGAAAAAACGGCGGAAGCGAAGTTGTACACCTTGTACGTCACATCTACCGATTTCCACCCCATTCAGATAACTGCTTGGTGGTGCGTTGTTCCTTTTTGTGTTACTGATTCTGTATTTGTGCTTGGTTGCTTGACAGACTGTGGTTATGGGGGTTTAATTTCCCCTTAGCTCTTTGCTGATTACACAGAGCTGAGTAGCGTCTGATAGACCACACACCACGCACTTAAGGCTCCGACGCTTTGCCGGCCGCCTCCTGCCTCGTCTTTATTCCGCGCCCGCCGTCCCTTTTTACTCTCGGGGCACGGCCGAACCCTCGCTTCGGCGGCGCTGTCTATATAAATCAGATCACACCCCCGGCCCCGCAAACCCATCATATCGCTCAAATATGTCCGACAACAAAGTGAATTTTCGACACGGAATATATCGGCGGAACAAGAGAGACGTGGGAAAGCGGCGCCTTTGATGGAGCCGGCCGTCACTTTAGGCAGCGCCGCGCATGCATCTCGCGTCCGCCCGCCGCCACTGCAGATGCGCTCCGGGGATTCCCCTGTTCCCCTGCCGCTGGCACGCGCCGCGCAGCTACTCCTTGCTTCCGTCCCGTCCTTCCTTCTGCTGCGGACCCCGCTCTGCTCATGGCTTACATACTCGGGGGGCTGCCGGAATCTGACACAGTAGGGAAGGAGAGGGTGACAGCTTCGTCCCCCCACACAAAGATGGCATTAATATCAACCTAATTCCTTTTTGTCATACTGCTACGTAAAGCGCAGTAAGGTAACTCGTGTCAATAGCAGAAGGTGGACGACATTTGCAGTTATTTTAGGCACTTTGGGTGGTGCTATTACGGTCGCTGTGCTGAACTGAAAACAACTTCACGCTGATGAGTCAAAACATTATGACCACTTGTAAAGCAAGATGCTCTTGAGATGTGCTTAGGGGACTACATAGCGAACCAGCTTTAGCTCCCGTGTGATGGGATCAATGCCCGACTGCCCCCAAGCTGTTCTTTCTACAGGCGTTTTTCTCCAATATGCCACTGTTGGAAAGGCAGGTGATTTCTTCCACTCACTCATTAACACTAGAAAAGGAGATTTTCAAACGGATTGTGTTACCCTGAGAAAGGACCACGGCGCGAAATTGCGAATCCTAAAATTACACGAATTACCACAGTGAACGGTGTGGTTCAAAAATAAAAACCGGCTAAGCGCTCTGAGAGTTAGTACAAACGTACAAGGCTAAGTCAGTTATTATCCGAAATGTAGTTATATTTTTCTTTATTTTGGTAGTACTGCCGTTTTACGTGGATGACGCGTGCTTTGTTTATTTGTTGTTATATCTTTGCAATCTTCAAGCTGCTAGGTTAGTTTCGTTATCACTGCCGTGCTGTTAATCATGGCTGCTCCGCTGTCTATTTGCACCAAAGAAGAGTAGCGTTCAGTGATCCGTTTTTTGTAGTCGGAGGGCGTATCAGGGGCCGAAATTCATTGAAGGCTTTCGGTACAGTACGGGAGCAGTGTTTTGCCACAACGGAGTGTCTACGAATGGATTGAAAAATTCCGAAATGGTCGCACAAGTGTTACGCACGATGAACTGCCGTCTGCGTTACGTCTGCTGTGCAGCGAGCTACGTTAATTTAAGTATTAACTGTATTTTTCTTACTTGTCACTTCTTCTTCCGTGTGGTTTTGCTTTTAGGAAGCTTTAATTGTCGAGTGCTAGTAACAGTGTTCCATAGATTTCGTGTTTGTTTTGAATACAGTCAGAGAGAGTCCCTTTAGTCAGCCATAGTGCCAGAAGTGCTAGTGTTTGTTTTGAATACAGTCCAGAGACAGGCAGTACTATTTTCATTGTTTTCTACAAGAAGTGTCTAGTAACCACAGTTTAGTCAACTATCAGCCGCCTTTAGTGAATTAGCAGTCTAGTTAAAAGTTGATTAACTCTCTACAGTAAACTGATTTCTTAGGATGGATAGGATGTGTGACTGCTGTGTACGGACGCAGGAGGAGCTGGCCACTGTTCGCGAACAGCTGTAGGAGTTGACGGCCGCGGTCAGCCGTCTTCAGGCTGCTGCCTCGGAGTGTAGCGGCAGTGGGGAGTCTGGTGCGTCGCATGGTACACCCCAGGTGTTACATGCTTTACCTACTGTCCCTGCTGTCGAGACATCTTTGCGGGTACCGGACACGGTTGGGCCACCCTCTCCCCAAGGGGAGTGGCGGGTTCAGCGGCGTTCGCGGCGCACGAGGCGGAGGGTAAATGTGGAGGCTGGCCGTGTGGCATCGCCCGCTCTGCCTGTGAGTGGACATGTGGCTGCTCCTTCAGTAAGGTCCGAGCAGGCACACGGGGGGAGGGGTTTATTAGTTATTGGGAGCTCCAACGTTAGGCGGGTGATGGAGCCCCTTAGGGAAATAGCAGAAAGGTCGGGGAAAAGGCTAGTGTTCACTCTGTCTGCTTGGCGGGTGGTCTCATCCGAGATGTGGTGGAGGCTCTGCCGGCGGCGATAGAGAGCACTGGGTGCACCCGACTGCAAATTGTTGCTCATGTCAGCACCAATGACTCCTACCGTCTGGGTTCAGAGGTCATTCTCAGTTCATACAGGCAGTTAGCGGAGTTGGTGAAGGCGGAAAGCCTCATTCGCGGGGTGGAATCTGAGCTAACTATTTGTAGTATCGTTCCCAGAACCGATCGCGGTCCTCTGGTTTGTAATCGAGTGGAAGGCTTAAACCAGAGGCTCAGACGATTCTGCGGAGGTCTGGGGTGCAAATTTCTCGACCTCCGCTATCGGGTGGAGAAATGTAGGGTCTCCCTGAATAGGTCAGGCGTGCACTATACGCAGGAAGCGGCTATAAGGGTAGCGGAGTATGTGTGGAGTGCACATGTGGGTTTTTTAGGTTAGAGAATTCCCTCCCTAGGCCCGACAAGATGCCTCCTGAGACGCGGCAAGGTAGGAGTAGGCAAAATGCAACAGGGAATAACAATATTAATGTGCTAATAGTAAACTGCAGGAGCATCTATAGAAAGGTCCCAAAACTGCTCTCATTAATAAACGGTCACAATGATCAAGTAGTACTAGGGACAGAAAGTTGGCTGAAACCAGATGTAAACAGTAATGAAATTCTAAACTCAGATTGGAATGTATACCGCAGAGACAGGCTGGACAGTGAAGGGGGAGGCGTGTTTATAGCGATAAGAAGTGCAATAGTATCGAAGGAAACTGACGGAGATCCGAACTGTGAAATAATTTGGGTGAAGGTCACGATTAAAGCAGGCTCAGACATGGTAATTGGATGTCTCTATAGGCCTCCTGGCTCAGCAGCTGTTATGGCTGAGCACCTGAAGGATAATTTGGAAAGTGTTTCGAGTAGATTTCCCCACCATGTTATAGTTCTGGGTGGAGATTTTAATTTGCCGGATATAGACTGGGATACTCAAACGTTCATAACGGGTGGCAGGGACAAAGAATCCAGTGAAATTTTTAAGTGCTTTATCTGAAAACTACCTTGAGCTGTTAAGCAGAGAACCGACTCGTGGCGATAACATATTAGACCTTCTGGTGACAAGCAGACCCGAACTATTTGAAACAGTTAATGCAGAACAGGGAATCAGCGATCATAAAGCGGTTACTGCATCGATGATTTCAGCCGTAAATAGAAATATTAAAAAAGGTAGGAAGATTTTTCTGTTTAGCAAAAGTGACAAAAAGCAGATTTCAGATTACCTGACGGCTCAACACAGAAGTTTTGTCTCAAGTATAGATAGTGTTGAAGATCAGTGGACAAAGTTCAAAACCATCGTACAACATGCCTTAGATGAGTATGTGCCAAGCAAGATCGTAAGAGATGGAAAAGAGCCACCGTGGTAAAACAACCGAGTTAGAAAACTGCTACGGAAGCAAAGGAAACTTCACTGCAAACATAAACATAGCCAAAGCATTGCAGACAAACAAATATTGCACGAAGCGAAATGTAGTGTGAGGAGGGCTATGCGAGAAGCGTTCAATGAATTCGAAAGTAAAGTTCTATGTACTTGTCAGAAAATGCTAAGAAATTTTGGTCTTATGGCAAAGTGGTAGGTGGATCAAAACAAAATGTCCAGACACTCTGTGACCAAAATGGTACTGAAACAGAGGATAACAGACTAAAGGCCGAAATACTAAATGTCTTTTTCCAAAGCTGTTTCTCAGAGGAAGACCGCACTGTAGTTCCTTCTCTAGATTGTCGCACAGATGACAAAATGGTAGATATCGAAATAGATGACAGAGGGATAGAGAAACAATTAAAATCGCTCAAAAGAGGAAAGGCCGCTGGGCCTGATGGGATACCAGTTCGATTTTACACAGAGTACGCGAAGGAACTTGCCCCCCTTCTTGCAGCGGTGTACCGTAGGTCTCTGGAAGAGCGTAGCGTTCCAAAGGATTGGAAAAGGGCACAGGTTATCCCCGTTTTCAAGAAGGAACATCGAACAGATATGCAGAACTATAGACCTATATCTCTAACGTCGATCAGTTGTAGAATTTTGGAACACGTATTATGTTCGAGTATAATGACTTTTCTGGAGTCTTGAAATCTACTCTGTACGAATCAGCATAGGTTTCGAAAAAGACGATCGTGTGAAACCCAGCTCGCGCTATTCGTCCACGAGACTCAGAGGGCCATAGACACGGGTTCCCAGGTAGATGCCGTGTTTCTTGACTCCGCAAGGCGTTCGATACAGTTCCCCACAGTCGTTTAATGAAAAAAGTAAGAGCATATGGACTATCAGACCGATTGTGTGATTGGATTGAAGAGTTCCTAGATAACAGAACGCAGCATGTCATTCTCAATGGAGAGAAGTCTTCCGAAGTAAGAGTGATTTCAGGTGTGCCGCAGGGGAGTGTCGTAGGACCGTTGTTATTCACAATATACATAAATGACCTTGTGGATGACATCGGAAGTTCACTGAGGCTTTTTGCGGATGATGCTGTGGTATATAGAGTGGTTGTAACAGTGGAAAATCGTACTGAAATGCAGGAGGATCTGCAGCGATTTGACGCATGGTGCAGGGAATGGCAATTGAATCTTAATGTAGACAAGTGTAATGTGGTGCGAATACATAGAAAGAAAGATCCCTTATCATTTAGCTACAATATAGCAGGTCAGCAACTGGAGGCAGTTAATTCCATAAATTATCTGGGATTACGCATTAGGAGTGATTTAAAATGGAATGATCATATAAAGTTGATCGTCGGTAAAGCAGATGCCAGACTGAGATTCATTGGAAGAATGCTAAGGAAATGCAAGACGAAAACAAAGGAAGTAGGTTACAGTACGCTTGTTCGCCCACTGCTTGAATACGGCTCAGCAGTGTGGGACCCGTACCAGATAGGGTTGATAGAAGAGATAGAGAGGGTCCAACGGAGAGCAGCGGCCTTCGTTACAGGAACATTTAGTAATCGCGAACGCGTTACGGAGATGATAGATAAACTCCAGTGGAAGACTCTGCAGGAGAGACGCTCAGTAGCTCGGCACGGGCTTTTGTTGAAGTTTCGAGAACATACCTTCACCGAGGAGTCAAGCAGTATGTTGTTCCCTACGTATATCTCGCGAAGAGGCCATGAGGATAAAATCAGAGAGATTCGAGCCCACACAGAGGCATGCCGACAATCCTTCTTTCCACGAACAATACGAGACTGGAATAGAAGGGAGAACCGATAGAGGTACTCAAGGTATCGTCCGCCACACACCGTCAGGTGGCTTGCGGAGTATGGATGTAGATGTAGATGTAGAAGGAGCCGAACGACCGTTTACCGCCACAAATGAAGAAACCATTGAGCTTTCAAGTGAAATGATTCTCTTAGACAGACGATTAACAATTGTCAAAGTGGCACATCGTCTCTAAATTAGTCACGGTTCTGCCTACGAAATCTTCCACAACAGACTTGGGTTTCATGAAGTTTGTGCAAGATGGGTCCCAAAACAACTCACACAGTTGCATAAACAAACGCGCTTGGACATATGCAAAAAAATTCGGATCGCTATGGTAACGAAGGGGACAACTTCCTAGACAGGATCATTACTGGTGATGAAACATGGATCAATTATTACGAGCCGGAGATTAATAGGCTAAGTATGGAATGGAAACATCCAAATTCGCCGTGCAAGAAAAAGTTCAATAGCCAACTGTCCACAGGAAAACTGATACTAACGGTTTTTGGGGACGCACAAGGTCCAGTGCTGGAACATTATAGGGAAAGGGGCACAACAATAAACAGCGTATGTTACAGTGAGGTGCTTATCGCAATTCGAAGCAAACGCCGAGTATTGCAGTCAAGAGGTGTTGTGTTTTTGCACGACAATTCCCGTCCGCATCCTGCTGCCCACACTGCTGAAACGCTCGAAAAACTCAAATTTAAAGTACTGGAACATCTTCCACATAGTCCCGATCTTGCCCCTTTTGACTATCACTTCTTTGATCCACTCAAACAGGCATTAGGGCCCGTTGATTTGCCTCGGACGAAGCAGTGAAAGAAGCGGTGCATTCCTGGCTCACAGCTCAACCGAGAACCTTCTTTTATGTGTGCATCAGGAAGTTTGTACAACGATGGACCAAGGACGTTTAAACGCAAAGAGACTATGTCGAAAAATGATGTTCTTGTAAGTTTCCTATTCGATTACAATAAAATTTTATACCTACTTTGCGGATAATAATTGACTTACCCTCGTATAAAGGGAGCAATAAAGGGAAAGCTGAAAGTTGGAACGATTGTAGAGAGACGAATTTGACAGAGCACTGAAAGACTAAAGTTGAAACTCTGCCAGAACTACTGATAGCCTTGGGAGGGTCGGACATGACCAAACTCTTCCTTTTGTTGCTCAAAATGTATGAGACAAAAGTACCTTCAGACTTCAAGCAGAATAAAAAAATTCCAATTCTAAATGGTTCAAATGGTTCTGAGCACTATGCGACTTAACTGCTGAGGTCATCAGTCGCCTAGAACTTAGAACTAATTAAACCTAACCACTTCGGCCGGCAACGAACATACGTTTATAGCATTTGTAGACTTAGAGAAAGCTTTTGACAGTGTCCACTGGAATGCTCTGACTGAAATTCTGAAGGTAGCAAGGGTGAAGTACAGAGAGCGAAAGGCTATTTGCAACTTGTACAGAAACTAGACGGCGGTTGTAGAAATCGAGGGGCATGAAGGGAAAGCAATGGCTTAGAAGGTAGTGAGACAGGATTGTAGCCTATCGCCGATGTTATTCAATTTGTAGATCGAGCAAGCAGTAAACAAAACAAAAGAAAAATTTGGAATCGGAATTAAAGTTCAGGAGGAAGGAATAAAAACTTTGAAGTTTGCGATGACATTGTAATTTGGAAGAGCACTTGAACGCAATGGACAGTATCTTGAAAGGAGGAAATAACATGAACATCAACAAAAGCAAAACAAGGCTAATGGATTTAAATCAGACGGTGCTGAGCGAATTAGTTTAGGAAATGGGACACTTAAAATCGTAGGTGAGTTGTTAGCATCGAATAGAAGTGTTAGTGTTAGGACGTCTTTTCTGAAAATATTTGTGTGGAGCCTAGCCATGTACACAAGTGAAAGATGGATGACGAAAAGTTTAGACAAGAAGAGAATAAAGCTTTTGAAATTTGGTGCATGGAAGAATGCTGAAGATTAGGTGGATAGATGACGTAATTAATCAGGTGGCACTGAACAGAACTGAGGAGAAAAGAAATTTGTAGCATAAGCTGACTAGAAGAAGCGAATCGGTTGATAGGACATAATCTGAGACATCAAGGGATCACGAATTTAGTATTGGGGGGAAGTGTGCAGAATAAAAATTTAGGAGGGAGACCAATATATTAAGCAGATTTAAAAGGATATAAGTTGCAGTAGTTATTCGGAGATGAAGAGGCTTGCACAGGATAGAGTTGTACCAAACGAGTCTTTGGACTGCAGTCCACAACAACAGCATAGCTAGTTCATCTCTAGGTTTTATGAATGACTTTGCGAGTACCAAAATGGGTGACATAAATGCCCGTATCTTTTGCTCGCGTTGACTTAGAAGCTTAGATTTTTTACGCCGCCAAGGGACCATAGACCTTAGTACTTGCATAAATTTCAGCTTGACCCCTCTCCCACTCCTGAGAAAATGTTTCAACAGAGGGACAGACAGACAGACGAACAACAAATGGCAAAAATTATTTTTATCTAATATAATTACAAATTAAGAATTTTCAGGTATTTTCCTACACTTGTACTGTGAAACATCGCTTTTGCACAATTTCATAATTCCAGCTAAACGTAAAGTGTGTCTGTCTACGAGAATAAAAACATCTTTTGATATCATTAACTTAGAAGATTACATTCTTTTACGCCGCCATGAGACCGTCGACCTTATTATTGGACATACACTCCGAGACAAAGAAATCTGACACACCGTGAGGGTATTATCCGAATGTGACTGAACTCGGTAGACATGATGTATGTTTACTTACAAACAAACAAATGATAACAGTTTCTGACAAATTGCATGATTTATTCAAAGGAATGAACTACACAAATTGAGCAAATCACTAATGCAACAGTCCCCCTCTGGCCCTTATGTTAGTATTTATTCCGCTTGCCATTGATTCACAGAGCTGTTAAATGTCCTGCTGAGGGATACCATGTTAAATTCTGTACAACTTCCACGAGAAGGATGTTGGCTGGGCTCGTTTGGAAAGCTCCCACAGAAAGTCGAACTCCACAGTAATCTTGGTTCCACCGCACAAAACGTCATGGGCATTAAAATCACCCAGAAGTAGAAAAGGTGGGGGGAGTTTGGAAATAAGTGCAGCCAATACATGGTGCAGCACTTCACCATCTGGAGGAAGGTTGCAGATGGTAAGTTCCTGCATTGTTCTCACCCTGATGGCCACAGCTTCTAAAGGTGTTTGTTTGAAGGGGCACAGGTTCGATTCATACAGAGGTAAGGACATAGACACAGACTCCACCTGACATCGTGTTACAGTAGTTATGGTTTTTGTAGTACCCCTGACAACCACGAAGAGCGGATGTCCGCATTGCGGGAATCCAAGTTTCCTGGAGGGCTGAGAGATTTCAGGGCTCTCTCACTTCTGATTCGGTGTAGGGAATATGATCTACTGTGATTTGACTTCATACATTATGATGAAATGGTGGGCAGTAGTTTATGGTCTTTTTTGCGTGCTTTAGGGAAGGAAATACAATAAACTACCTGCGCTCAAAGGAACAGGGTGCCAACTTAAACGACTGCAGTAAAAGCATGGCGTTGGTGGGCTGACAAAGCGCGTTTTTTCTGGAGAATGGTGAGGAGACATTTCCAGATGGCCACGTACCATGGTCGAATTGTGCAGAAACACATTAAGATGGCGCTGGACGACAGGCAGACGTCCAGGTATACGGCCTAGCGCCGAAAAGTCGCCGACAGCGCATTGTAGCTCGGAAATAAAGCATAGCATGGACCCTTGTTAGCGAGCAAGCTGCCAAAAGAAATGTAAACGTTCTGCAAATGTCTGTGGGACAGGGAAATTGGCGCCCTGACGTCCAGACTCTGTTTCAAAACATGTTTTGTCACTGCAGGAAGCAGTTTGCGAGTTTATGGCCGTTCTTTGCAAACTTTGAAATGGACACAACTGGGGAGATAACAAGCTGTTTATGGAGGGCTGTGCTTCCACCCTGTATTGTGTTAGCAAAAGACACAGCAAATGTGTGGGAAACAGGCTGAATTTTTTTCCATTTTCTGCCAGTTAACTTTAAAGTCTCTGATTGGTCAAATCGGTTTCCAGTGCAAAGACCACTCTCCGAGCTTAGAATGCCTGGCTCCAGCTCGTGATTGGCTTGTGCGAAAGTTGGGGAAGTCAAAAAAAGAGAAACAAGCTTTTGGAACCGAGTTGAGGAGGAAATGTGGAGAAAGGAAGAAGGGGCACTGTTGTACAAGTCTCTTGTACTGGCGGTTCGCTAGTAAAGAACTGCAGGTCTCTACCTAAATGGTGAGACTTGTGTCCTTTGCTAGGGTGCGACTTAGAGCCTGTGCCAGTCACCTTCTGAACCGTCAGAGGTACTGCTTATATCATTACAGTCATAATGAGTGACGCGTACATGTACTTATTTGTCTTGAGTCGGCTGTCTAATCATTTCACGTATTCTGGCATGCACAGTCATGGCACAGAGTCAAATTGGTTTGGCAGACCAGCAAACGGGTCCACCTGCACACTGGAATCCATTGGGTTTCAGAGGCTCATAGGGAAGTACTTGCATTCTGAATTAACCTTATGTGAGACTGCGTACTTGCATTTTTCAGGAACACACATTTAATAACAGATTGCCGCTGTTCATGACTACAGTCGCCAAATGCATCGTGGTGGGCCGCCTTGACCAGCTGCACAGTAAAGTATTCGCTGCTGTGATGTAGGGCTATAATATATATTTCTCAGCACCCTGTTCTTTCCAACCATATTTTTCTTTTTTTTTTTTTTTTTTGTATGGTAGAATGTAGATGCTTGGTGGTGGCGTAGTTTGATGCCATAACCTGGACTCTCGTGTATGGAGTCAGATAGAGCGAGTAGTGTTCTGGTTAGTGTCGTGTGTCAATCCCCAGCAAATCACTTTGTCCACCATAAATCCCATGTTGGTAAGCCGTTTGCTAAATAAAAACGTTTGTGTGATGTTTATTTAATAATTTTGTTGCCTTGTCATGTTTAAGATCAATAAATAGATGGTCAATTAGACTACAACTTCTCCCTGGGTTCTAATTAACAGTTCCTTCCCATTTTTTATGGCAGTCTAGATCTGAAAAATAAGGAGTAGCTTTTTCACTTGGTGTGGTGTCCACTGCGTGGATCATTTGCTGCATTAACAATAATCCTCTTTCAGGGGCATGCAAAAAGCAGGTGTAATGCTTAAGAGCAGTCGTAACTCAACCAGGTGTGAGAAAAAACCACCGCAGTACCACTGGAGTATGATGCTGTCTGTCGCCTGGGAAGGCATGAAGAGACCAAGAAAGTGGCTTATGCCTCTGGGTCACCTGCCGCCACCAGTTGAATGTTGATCTCGAGTACCATTGCGTCTGAGGCGTTGGCGAGATATAGGTCCTAAAATATACACCTCGTCCTCAGTCACAGAACTGTTAGGGAGTGATGGTGTGGAGGCCACCGGAGTCGACCCATTTCTTAACAGATTTCTTGTTTCTTCATTTGCCCTCTCATCACTGTTTAGGGGCTTGCTGAGAAGGCTTCTCTGAAGTAGCTTGTGGGTTAGAGGAAGACCATGAAGCCCTTCAACCAGCAGCCAGTGGCTCCTTCAGTCACTGGCTGGTGCCACTTAACCACAGGGGGAGTGTGGAAAGTAGAGTCCCAAGGCACCCCTTCATTGTGGGAGGAGCCAGAGGAGGCTGTTGCTTCTCCAGCTGGGGGGGGGGGGGGGGGGGAGAGCAAAGGACCAGCGTTTGGGGGGGGGAGGGGCAGGACCCACTGGAGAAGGCTTAAACAAGAAGGGAAATGCCACCAATGAGGGCACCGTCGTCGTAGCGGCAGTGTGCGACGCTAGCAATCGAACGGGGTTCAAACTTTTGTATTTCAGTTCAGCATCTCCGTAAGACAGACTGTCCAGGGTCTTGTACTCCATAACTTTCCTCTCCTTTGGAGTACCATGCAGTCTGCTGAGTAGGGGGATTGGTGCTCTCCGCAGTTGACAGAGGTGGGAGGAGGGTGCATTGAGTACTCAGATGCAGTTGAGCTCTGGAGTCTCTACATGTGGCGCAGGAACTGCACCAGGAATACATGTGTCAAAATTCCAGCACTTAAAGCACCACACAGGGGAAGGGACGTATGGTAATGAGTCACACTCAAAGGCACAGATTAAGGCATTAGTAGCAACCCTATTATCTTTAGGCCCCCTATACACAACATAGAAGAAGTGAACGCCCCATCATTCTGAATTCGGGCATAGCTCGTCGGCGGACTCCAACAGGAGGTCGTGATGAAAAATAATTCACCGGACCATGTTGAGACTTTTATGGGGAGTGACCAAACTGGGAATATCACTCAGCTTGTCACAGCTGAGTACACCCATGACTGGACTGGGGATGTCTGAAACAGGACTGACCCATCACATGTTCTGGACAGTCCTGTCACTTCGTCCAGGTGTTCTACGAAAAATGGAGGCTTTGTAGCCAGAAACGAATCCCTATCAGTTTTGCTGCACACTAAATAACGAGGTGAATATGGATCTATTCTTTCTGTAGCCCTGTGTTCCTCTCATGGTGTAACTAAGGAGGGGAACGATTTAGGGTCATACTTCTCAGCACTGAATTCAACCTTCACTTTTATTAGAGACTTCTGGGTCCATTCAGTCCCCAGCAAAAGATGGCTTGTTCCACTTCATTGCGGGTCATCTACCCTGATGCCACTCACTCGGATCAGTGGCTCTCCCCACGAGCGCCACCCAGGCACAGCAAAAGCCACCTGTCGCAATGGCTGTTGCTGGGACTCCTGATGCCCCAAGACGCTGGGCATCTACTCCTTGACATAAGTGGGGAGGTTGCAGCTCAGGCACCAGCAGTGCGATCCCTTTGTAGTCAGGGTGCTATGACAACTCCTCCACAATGGACTGACTTCCATGCTGGATATTAGGTGGATGGAAATCCATTATTGTCATGGGGGCAATAGAGGACAGTGGACAATTGGTGGAGATTATGCAGCCCATAAGGTGCCCTCATCCAAGTAGCTGGAATATGGCTGGAATTGCAAAGCCATGGCAATAATAGGTGCAGAAAATCTTAATGCACTAGGGATGTAGATGCACCATATAAGGCTTCCTTCCCCAAATGGCCTGCACATCAGAAAAATTTGGATGATGTGGATGTCAAACATGAAAAGGGGGACCAGAACGTATTAGGCCGAAAAGTGGGAGACACCTTTTAGTCACCTCTTACGACAGGCAGGGGTACCTCAGGCCTATTCTAACTCCTGAACGTGCTGGGGGGAAGGAACCTATTGCGAATTGGTGTGTCTAAAGGGTTACTGAGATACATGTACCAAAGATACCAAAGGTATCTCTAGTCACTGATGATATTATCCCCTCAGCAGCAATTATTGGATCTATAATCACCCGTCCACTTGACTGTGAGTGGAATGACAGTGGTAGGTCTATAGGCCGAGTACAGGAGGGAGGCGGAGCTCATACCTGTAATTAACAGCTTCAAGCTTCTACCTTCCACTGAAACTGAAACTGAGCCCGTGAGACTCATTTTGCTTATTAGGAAACCTACCCCTTCAACATGCCTTCCTTATGTTGCGGACCCACTCCGCTGACAGCTTTCATGTCCCAGGATGCTACTGAAGTGTGACAGAGCAGAAGGCACACAATGCAACATGACATTAACACAGGAACAGCAGTAACCATGCAAGTTTACTATAGGTGTATACAGGAGGCAAATAAACAGAACAGATGAAAAGCTATTGTGATGGCCTGTAAAAGTTGATGACGATAAGTAAATTTAACACCATAAAAAAAAAACAAAAATGACATTAATTTACTAATTATTTTCATGCTTGGTAAAAATCTATCGAGGCATGTCAGGGATAAGAATAAACGGAGGCTGTTTCTCTGGTCTGCCACCTCATGCATGCCGCAAGAGACTACAAGGGCGTGTTTAAAAGTAATGCCCCAGACTTCTATATGCGAAAACTGCTACACCTTTTTCATTAAAGCAAACGTTATTATCATTATAACTCTTTATTCTTCATGTCTACACATTTATTTCTCAACATAGTCATCCTGGCTATGAACACATTTCTACCAACGAGAGACAAGGTTATTGACACTGTCACTGTAGAATGTTTGACTTTGCTGATGGAGGCACAACCATTGCAAGGTGGTTATAATTTCGCACCTTACAAACACTGGGCAACGGCCTTGCCACAATGGATACACCGGTTCCCGTGAGATCACCGAAGTTAAGCGCTGTCGGACGTGGCCGGCACTTGGATGGGTGACCATCCAGCCGCCATGCGCTGTTGCCATTTTTCGGGGTGCACTCAGCCTCGTGATGCCAATTGAGGAGCTACTTGACCGAATAGTAGCGGCTCCGGTCAAAGAAAACCATCATAACGACCGGGAGAGCGGTGTGCTGGCCACGCGCCCCTCCTATCCACATCCTCACCTGAGGATGACACGGCGGTCGGATGGTCCCGATGGGCCGCTTGCGGACTGAAGACGGAGTGCTTACAAGCACTCATCTATATACTTTGCCGTGGTCAACAACCACAATTAGGCATCATTTGATAGTTTGTATATAGTATATATGAATATTTAAAGAAGACTGACATTGTCACGTACGCCTTGTAAATAATTGTAAACGCCTTTACATGAAAGGTGACGTAGAGTCTTTATTATCAAAACGGCGTAATGATTAGTTGCCTATGCTAGTACAGGTTAGAACGCCAGTGGAGATGAAACGGCAGGTGGAACTCAAGCCCTGGGTGGAAAAAAGCTCACACAAGTGTGATAGTCCTGCTTAAACACAGGAAGTGCCAAGACGGACAGTCTGGACACCTGGGCGCGGAAACACAATACAGCGACAGCTGGCCAGTATTGCATCAAGGCTGGAAGATTATACTTCGGAAACTATAAAAATCTTGGACAGCGCTGAGAGGAACGAAGACGCGTCAGTTCGGAAATCACGCAGGCTGGGTTATCTCCGCGGCGCGGCTTTTTCTCAGAAGCATACCATCTTATGAGTATGGGTATTTCCTTGCAAACTTGTTCAAATGGTTCAAATGGCTCTGAGCACTATGGGACTTAACATCTATGGTCATCAGTTCCCTAGAACTTAGAACTACTTAAACCTAACTAACCTAAGGACATCACACACATCCATGCCCGAGGCAGGATTCGAACCTGCGACCGTAGCGGTCACGCGGTTCCAGACTGAAGCGCCACACCGGCCGGCCCAGAGCATTAAGAGCTCCTAAGATCTGCTTCAGGGGTAGTCAGACAGGGCCAAATCATTATTTTAGCGTTCAATATTTTCCGTTGCGCTCATGCATTTCACACCTGCCTGGAGTAGCTTCTTGGACCTCACCTCTGCTTATACCGCTTCATCACTCTCAAAGTGAAGTCCTCGAAGCTGCCCTCTAAGTTTTGGAAACAGATGAAAATCAGATAGGGCCAAGTCGGTAGAGTGTTCGACGACAGTGAAGCCAAGGAGTCGCATTGTTGCAGACGTCGCTGTGCTCGTGTGTGGTCTGGCGTTGTCATACTGAAGTAGAGAGTGCTCCATGTGTGGATGAATTCGATTACAGCGCGCTGTTACCTAACAAATAGCCATGTTACACGCCACAATTCAAAGCCCTCTAGCTGCAGAGTGCTGCAGATATACAGACATAAAGAATGAAAATATTGGATGTTAATAACGTTTGTTTTATTTAAAAAGATTTAAGATTTTTCGCATAAAAGATTTTGTGACATTATTTTTCAACACACCCTTGTACCTGTAACGATCTTACATTCTGCATAAAGCTAAAGTTGCTGGAAAGATAATTTCAGGTAGCATAGCATCCAGGAACCAAACAGTAGGACATGTGGAGAAAAGAGTTCCCTTTCAGAATTGCTGTAGGTTTACATATATCTTACGCCGAGAACATGCTCAGTTACGTAATAGTTGATGAGAAATTTTACTCTCTGAACGATGAGTATACGAAAGTTATTTACCGTTCCGGTTCTATGCTTATAAATGCCATAAAAATGGACAGCTCAGATTATGAGCAAATTTTATAGTGAGTATTAGGTTATTAGATATTAGGTAGTAGATATTATTCGACAATGCAGTTTAGGGATTTTTTTCGAATGAGGGAACCAGTGCCAGGCGACGGGATCAACTGGAGCAGTTCAGCAGTGGCTATTCTGGGCGCACACATACGAGTCTGCTGATACCAGTACGCATCAGAGGAAAGAAGTGTAATTAAAAAAGAAATGTAATGTTCAATTAATTTTCCATAAGGAATTTATAATGCATATTTTGAAGTAGATCACGAATATATAATACTGCAATTTATATAACAACATGGACTGTATTTATACTGTACATTTCTTTTTTTATGTGGTAGTTAGTACGTTTTGTGATTTTGTATGTAACTCCGTGCCACCATCTGAAGTTACAATTTATTCTCAGGCCTAATACTGGGATACATCAACACCATGAGACACGAAATTATAACTACAGGTACAGTGGAACATTTCGTAACATTTTGAGTTTTTATTAAGTAATAATTTGATAACCCTTTAATTTCATTTATGTTCCCACCTGTTGATAGAGTAGCGTGAATTCCTGACATGAATCGTTAGGCACTGCGGTATCTGGGCATGGAATTTCAAACGGATAGCCATCAACGTTTATTTAATAATATTTCAATCAATACGGCAGCAGGATTCCTTCAAAAAATGCCTTCTTCTCCATTTTACGCCAACGGATCCATTGCTGGGGACCATTTTAGCGCCTGAGCAAATTGGCAACGAAACACTGTGCTGCCACCGCGTCGAGAGCAAGGCTTATCTTTGTAAGTGTTGATTATCAATGCCCCAGCCCCACTCGTGCCAAGTGTTCAGAAGCAGAAAAACCTGACTAGATGCTAAATGGAGACTACTGCAGTGCATATTAAAGCGACATAACTAAGCAAGACGCCTTCTGAATGAAACCTCTCAAATTGTAGCCCAACACGCCGTAAGCAGGAACCTTTTAATCCTCCCCAGGAACTGAATCCCCCCAGAGAAACTTTGTTAGCTGTTAGATGTATGGCTGGCGAATCTCCTGGATTTTGAGCGCAGCATCAGGGACTTTAGCCTACAAATTTCAAGGTGCAAGTGTGCCAACATCTTGCAACTAAGAGAGTTCACTGTGCTGTGGAAGTAGGATTAACTCGTAAAAGCACCAATATATCAAGATGTTTTGATTTAAATGTCTTTGAAGCTGCAAGGTAAGTAGGAAAGCTAGTTCCATTCTTCTACATTACTAACTCTGCCCAGGACATATTCGCCCTTTTGATGTATGACAGGAGAAGTTTTCATTCTAACTACCCATATTTACTCTACCTTAATTTCGACATTCGACTGCCGACCTTTACTCTGTCTACTTTCTTAGAAAATTTGAACCGATTCCCACAAGTTTAAAACAAAAGTGACCCGTGCAAAAAAAATTGCAGAAACCATGTCTTCTGCACGTAAAATTCGAATGAAGCTAAATTTTTGAAAGTGGGCTTTGAATTGTATCGTAAGAAAGCAATTTTATTTAGCTGATTCACTTCCTGCGTATTCAGTTGACGTAAGAGCGCATTTTACGTTCTATATTCAGCTCTACTTTAAACCAGCGTATTTCGACAACGGATATAGTTGGATAAAAAATTTCGTTTTGACTTTATTCATTATGGCTTTATTCATTTATCTAGCTTCGTGCAATGTTCGTACAGATTTCTACAAGTTTAAAACATGTATGTGGTGCATTTCAAAACCTAGCACAAAAGCGTGTATTTTGCACGTAAAATCCAAATGAAGCAAAAAGTTTTCAAACAATGAAAACTTAAAATTAGACCAAAATACGCCAATATGCATCGCGCATAAGGATCACGAAGATAAGATACTAGAAATTAGGGCTCATACGGAGGCGTACAGATAGTCGTTTTTCCCTCGCTCTATTTGCGAGACGGACAGGAGGGGAAATGACAAGGTAGTGGCAGACGGTACTCTTCGCCACGCACCTTACGGTGGCTTGCGGAGTATCTATGTAGATGTAGATGAATACCCTTTCCTTCACATATCCTCACAAGAAAAAATTGCATGGGGTCCTGTCTGGCGGCCTTGGAGGCCAAGAATGCAGGACATGTATCGGAGCCCCGTGCGCCCTATTCAGCACTGAGCTTTCCTCAAATGCTACATAATTGGCTTTTCCCACAACGTCACGAGTCATCCGACGACTTCATTTTCCAAAAGTATGGAGTTTCGTCATACTGGCACAATAACGTGCGTCTCTTTCTCACTGACAACGCTGGATAGGGCGCACGAGACCTCGACACACCGCCCTGCGTTCTTGGGTTAGACATGGTCTTAAGTAATGACATGTGATGTTGTGACCTAAACTGTCTTAACCCTAATCTGCGAATACGGTCTGCGAACAAACCGGTTGATGTGTGGGTTTCACATAGAAAAAGCAGCTGATGGTCAAACATGCATTTTATACATCAAATGTGAATCTCTAGAATGAAGGCCACGTTCTTTTCGAGCAATGCCATTGGGAAAATTTACAGAACCGTCGTTTAATGCCAACTGGAGAACAATTCTATTGCCACCTACGTATATTTTGAGCAATAATCGCGAAGAAACGAGACGTTAGGGCTTGTACGTGGGCATATAGACAGTCGTTTTCCCCTCGCTCATTCTGCTAGTAGAACAGGAAGGGAATGGACAGTAATGGTACAAAGTACCCTCCGTGACGCTCTATTCGGTGGCTTGCGCAGTGTGTTGTAGATGTAGATGTTGATATAGATGTAATGAGTAGATTATGACAGCATTTTCTATTTTGTACTTCTGTCGGTAATTACATGAAAAACTGAAATTCAAATTATTGTTGCCTCTGGAAGACTTTAGCTAGGCAAGCTGTAGCACCGATTGTGTGACCGTCTCAGCCGTTTACTAATACATATGTTTTCACCATTCTTCATCTGCAGGAATTTTTTTCTGCAGTAGAAACATTGAAAATAAAATTCGCATACAGATGAAACTTCAACCTAGATAGCCCAAAGGTATTGAAATACTTGACTGTCAGTTGGCAGTTTTCGGTCAAGGTGTTCACCGTTTAAGGCGTCTTCCATTTCAGTCAGTGTAAGATTCGTTCACGTGTAGCCCTGTGAAACCTGTTACTCCGTACAGACTCAGAGCTGGTCACATTTCTCTGGAAGTTAGCGTGTGGTGGCGTTCAAATGGCTCGGAGCACTATGTGACTCAACTGCTGAGGTCATTAGTCCCCTAGAACTTAGAACTAGTTAAACCTAAGTAACCTAAGGACATCACAAACATCCATGCCCGAGGCAGGATTCGAACCTGCGACCGTAGCGGTCTTGCGGTTCTAGACTGCAGCGCCTTTAACCGCACGGCCACTTCGGCCGGCTTGTGGTGGCGTGTGAGTGTCCGTAACTGACATGAGAATCAGGAGCCGGTCGGTGCGGTCGTGCGGTTCTAGGCGCTTCAGTCTGGGCCCGCGTGACCGCTACGGTCGCAGGTTCGAATCCTGCCTCGGGCATGGATGTGTGTGCTGTCCTTAGGTTAGTTAGGTTTAAGTAGATCTAAGTTCTAGGGGACTAATGATCACAGATGTTAAGTCCCATAGTGCTCAGAGTCATTTGAACCATTTTTTGAGAATCAGGACGCATACCACACTCATGAGGGTGCACGTCATTTACAAGCAACGAAAGACGCAGAATTAGTTTGGCCTCAATGCAGTGCGCCTTGAGCCAGCCGAACTTTACATTAATTTAATTAACAGATTTATTACTACTTCCCCTCCGAAAACAATGACGAGTCGGGATCCAAGGGAACTGTAATTCAACTGCGAAATTCTGGCCTGGAGTATTACAGTGAGATTTATTGACTCAAAGACAAACATAAGCATGTAATACAGATATGAACTGTATGAGAATCATAGGCGCCGAGAGTTACTGACAATTTTACGGACAAAAATCCATAGCGACACTGGAAAAATTGAAACGTCCCCTTAGAAAACATAATGAATTACTATGCAGATAAACCTCTTACATTATTTGATTTTCAAACAGCTGAGCAGAACTGAACGTACTCAGACATTTCTCTCTTTTCCTATTCTGATCAACACTAAACTGACACACAATATTTTTAGCGCAACGCAATCTGACTTTCAATAATCCCTACAAATAATGGCCCTGACTAACATTAACCTATACCTTTCACAAATCACTTACCTCACAAAAATCTTCGTTACTCGAATTACTGCAATACAGCGAGCGCCAATACTGCCAGCTAAACAAAAAATTCTAACTACTGAAGGCACTAACTACTAATAGGCATAGTTAGCAAATGAAAGATTTTGATAAAGAAAAAACAATGTATTTACCTTAATAGTGTTCAAAAGTCATAATATATATATCAATTCATGACATCCAGTCTTACAAATTTAGTGTGTCTCTGATGGACACACGTGCAGATCATCCGCTCTCAAAACTCCGTCATTTCACTCCCCACATCCACCGCTTCGGGCGGCTCATCTCCAGCTGCGCAACGCTACGAGCTGTTAACAGCCAACTGCCCAACACTACAATGGCGAATATTACTCCAACAATGCAAACCAACCACAGCCTTCACACAGCACCGTCAGTGATTTTCATATAGAGCGCTACGTGGCGTTACCAACATAAAAACCTAAACAGCCTACTTACAAAATCCAGTAGGAAACCTACCTGAACAAACTGCCTACATTTGACTGGTGGTGCAATGACATGCAAATTAATTGTAATCGCAGCTAAAGTATCAGCGACCGAACACTTTGCCACCCTACTGCTAAAGAAAGGACAGTGGTGCTAAGTGCATCCGCTGTGAAGGCAAGGCTGCGGCGTGGGCACGTGATATCGACTGACGTTAGCCGGAGCCGGGTAAGATTCTAATAAACTGCTCTCCGACAAAATACGGAAGAGTCGTAAAATCCTACTCCTGCGACGATCAGGATGGCCCTCTTTTGTGTTTTCTTCGCCCCGGCTGTGCCAGAGATTCTGCTCCGTTGCGCTAGTGACCAGGCAGTCTTGGCCCAAAGACAATTTTTCCGCCAATCATGGCTATTAAACAAAAACAGCAGATCTCCCATTGCAACAGTTCGCCACCGTAGCCGCCAGTGACAGCTCTCCCTGCCAATCTCCATGGTGGTCGTAATGATGAGCTGACATGAGAGTCAGCCTTCCAGTCACAGCCTCCGCGATGTGTCCGCGCTGGAAGTTCTCTGGGGTACGACACCAACGGGCTACACTAGTTACACGGTCCATATAAGACGCCGCCGTCGGGTCGGACGCCCACTCCCGCGAAGCCCCAGCAGACAATGCCACAGGCTGTAGCGTCTGCCCGCTGTCCCTTCTCTCAAAACACGCCGCTTTAGACAACAGCGTTCACTGGCGTAAGAGGATATCCGAGGGGTCCGCTAGCCGCCGATTATGAACATCAGATGGCAAACAGCGGACGACGTCACAGGGCCCTACCGCACTGAGGCACGACGGCAGGTCAGCTGCCAGCGCCCAGGTCTCTCAGTACGAGACGCCAGAGGAATGCCTCCAGCCTGTGTTCAGCAGAAGAGCTACTAGCTTTGTGTCCAAGTTTGATGTTCTGGATACATCCATTTAGTACTGATCGTGACATGAGCAGGTTATTTCGCACGCTGCGCAATGACTTAAGAAATTTCAGTCCTAAATGTTTCAGTTTCGTGAGAATATCACTACAAATTTACAAGTTACTGAAGATCTCCCGAAATTAACTGACGACAGAGGACACTGTTTAAAGTAATCTGTCAAGAAGGGAAGTTTTTCATGACTTGTCTATCCGATAGCAGTTTCAGTTGCGACCGTTAAGTATACATAGAAGTGTTTCTTCAGTTTTTATTTGGAAAGTACGTTATTTTAAACTGAAATTCAATTTAAAAATGTCTTAGACAAAAATAAGCAAACCTGCCTCAAATGTTTACGTATCTTATTTCCTAAAATAATTCTAGAGTGCCTGGTCTTTCGGTTGCATTAACATCACTTGCTGCAGCAGGAGGTGTACGTGTGGTGTTTCGGCCTGGTAGTAGCTTTTGAGGAAAACTTCCATATCCCGGAAAGTAGAAAGTGCTTTGTCTGCGATGTAAAGTTCTTGTGATTGGAGTGGAACACCAGGAGCAGGCTGTGAGGAATTAGAGGGTCGATAATTTCCAGGATCTCCACCAAGCCAGAGTCTAGAAGTGTCATTACAAGTAGTTTGATAGTGGTTGTAATGTGCAGGGGCTTATTCTTCGAACTGGGCTTCGTTTATGACGCTCATAATCAATAACATTTTAATTTCAATTTATTATTATTTTTTTCATTTCGCATTATGGATAGTCCTAAGTGTCCCAAGTAACTATTCTGATCTGAATCTCGAACATAAAAGATTCGGTGTCAAAACTATCCACAGCGCTCACGTGAGCGAAAAAGCTCCTACCTCACACGCCACCAGTCTCTTCAACCGCTAGGCCGGTGCGGCAGTCGTACATTTCTGGGAATCCGTCAGCTTGCCCCCTCACCGGCCACGCTCAAAGCTGGCACCTGAGACCTCCACAGTTTCCGTCACCAACGCCAGTTAGTTCCCTTACATGCCGGTACAGTGCATCCGCTCACTGATTTGCATAACGCAGCATGTCCACCGCATTTTAAAGGCAGTTTTCATGTACAGGGTGACCATTATTGAACTATAAGAAACAAAATCGTCATAATTTCCGAAAATTTTGCGTTAGTGTGTTCAAACTCTACAGTCGGCACGGGGCATGATGGGAATTAGTATGCGCAGGCACCTTCGGTTCGTCAATAAGCAAAAGTGGCTCATTTGCGGGACTGAGAATCCGCATTTCGCGATCGAGAAATCTCTTCACCCTGAACGGGTCACTGTGCTGTGTGCAGTGTTCAGTCACAGACTAATCGGTGCGATATTCCTTGGTGGTACTGTAAATACCGAACGGTACCTGAAGGTTTTGGAAGATTTCGTCCCCATTGTCCAAAGTGACCCTGATTTCGACAAGATGTGATTCATGCAAGGCGGAGCTCGACACCATCGAGTAGAAGAGTGTTTGATGTCCTGGAGGACTACTTTCGCGACAGCATTCTGGTTCTGGCATGGGCCTACATTGGCCGCCATATTTTCCAGAGCTGAACACATGTGACTCCTTTTTGTGGGGCTATATTAAAGGCAAGATGTACAGAAATAACACCAATACCATTGCTGAACGGAAAACAACCATTCAGGAGGTCATCGACAGCATCGATCATCCGACACTTAAGCGGGTCAGACAGAATTTCACTATTTGTATGTGCCACGTCATCGCCAATTATGACAGGCATATCGAACATGTCTCAACCTAAATCCGAATGTCTAAAGTGACGTTTAAATGTTGAATAAAATGTGTGCACGCCGTAGTTTGTAACTAATTTACCTTTCTTTTATATAGTTCAGTAATTGTCACCCTGTATGCAGAACTAAACATTACAATGGAAGTGGACTGGCGTGGTGGGTGTTACTTCCATGTGTGGCAGGGGCAGAAGGCCTGCCAGTTTAAGTGTTTCGCTGGGACGCCTGCCTACTTGTTAACCATTCTTCCGCCACTGTACCCCAGCTCCTAGCAGGTGCGGGGAGACGGCGCGCCGGCCGACACCAGATCTGCCCCGCAATTAATTAGCGCCGCCCCGAGCTAAGTGGCTTAGCACTCCGGCGCTAATTGGAGGCGGCAGTCTTATCGCGTGGCCGCCGCCTTCTCCTCCGCTCCTCCGCTCCTCCTCTGGACGGCGCCCTCGCACAGTGAGCGGCTTCTTGCGGCATTCCGCGACACCAATCCTCATTCTGATTTACGGCCTAGGAACTGGAGCGTGGCGACACTACGGGTCGACCTTCACAGCATATCTCAGCACGTCAGGCTTTATGGGACACCTGCAGGTTATACAGTATACGTAGTGCAGTGGTAGACACTGCTCTGTATACTTTATACACTGATCAGCCAGAACACTGATAGTAGCGACGACACGTCGAGGCATGGAAGCAATGAGGGCTTGGTAGGTCGTCAGGGGGAGTTGGCACAACATCTACACAAACAAGTCGCCTAATTCCCGTAGATTTCGGGGAGGGGTCCCAATGTTCCCTGACGCCGCTTTCCATCACGTCCCAGATGTGTTCGGTCCGGTTCAGATCTGGCGAGCTGGGGGGGCCAGCACATAAAACGGGAGATCGTCAGTGTGTTCCTTCAAGTCCTCACCTTGTGACATGGCGCGTTACAACATCGTCGTGAAGGGGGTTACGTGGTCCTGAGCCAATGTACCATACTTCTCGGCCTTCATGGTACCTTGTATCTGCTCCACTGGACCCATGGAAGCCGGCCGGTGTGGCCGAGCCGTTCCAGGCGCTTCAGTCCGGAATCGCGCTGCTGCTACGGTTGCAGGTTCGAATCCTGCCTCGGGCGTGGATGTGTCTGATGCCTTTCGGTTAGTTAGGTTTAAGTAGTTTTAAGTCCAGGGGATTCATGACCTCAAATGTTAGGTCCCATAGTGCTTACAAGGGAACCTCCCCATCGCACCCCCCTCAGATTTAGTTATAATTTGTCACAGTGGATAGGCCTTGAAAAACTGAACACAGATCGATCGACAAAACAGGAAGAAGTTGTGTGGAACTATGAAAAAATAAGCAAAATATACAAACTGAGTAGTCCATGCGCAAGATAGGCAACATCAAGGCAAATGTCAATAGAGGAGCGCCGTGGTCCCGTGGTTTGCGTGAGCAGCTGCGGAGCGAGAGGTCTTTGGTTCAAGCCTTCCCTCGAGTGAGAATTTTAATTTTTTATTTCCGGTTTACATGACAAACTCGTATGTTTTCATCACTTTTTTGGGAGTGATTATCACATCCACAAGAAAACCTAAATCGAACAAGGTAGAAAAATCTTTTTACCTATTCGCGAAGTGTATAAGTTAGGTGGGTCGACAACATATTCCTGTCATGTGACGCACATGCCGTCGCCAGTGTCGTGTAGAATATATCAGACGTGTTTTCCTGTGGAGGAATTGGTTGACCTATGACCTTGCGATCAAATGTTTTCGGTTCCCATTGGAGAGGCACGTCCTTTCGTCTGCTAATCGCACAGCAGTGCGGTGCGGTCGCAAAACACAGACACTAAACTTATTACCGTGAACAGAGACGTCAATGAACGAACGGATAGATCATAACTTTGCGAAAATAAAGAAAGTAAAATTTTCACTCGAGGGAAGACTTGAACCCAGGACCTTCCGTTCCGCAGCTGCTCACGCTACCCACGGGACCACGGCGCTCTTGAGTTCTCACATTCCTTGATGTTGCCTAGCTTGAGCATGGGCTATTCAGTTTGTATATTTTGCTTATTTTTCATAGTTCCACACAACTTCTTCCTGTTTTCTCGATTGATCTGTGTTCAGTTTTTCAAGGCCTATCCACTGTGCCATCTAATAACTAAATGTGAGGGGGGTGCGATGGGGAGGTTCCCTTGTTAGAGCCATTTGAACATTTGGACCCATGGACATGAATGTTCCCCAGGGCGTAATGGAGCTGCCGCCGGACTGTCTCCGTCCCGCAGTATAAGAGTCAGGGATCTGTTCCCCGGGAAAACGACGGATTCGCGCCCTCCATCTGCATTATGAATAAGGTATCGGGATTCTTCAAACTATGCAACGCTCTACTACTGCCCAACGTCCATTGCCGGTGGTTACGTGCTCACTTCAGTCGTAGTTGTTTATCTCGTAGTGTTAACATTGGCACATGCATTGGGGGGTAGCAGTGGCCCATTGTTAGGAGTGTTCGCAACACTTGTACTCTGCACATCACTAAAGTCTGATGTTAGTTCCGCCAGAGTACGCCACCAGTCCTGTTTTACCACTCTGCTCAGACTACGACGTCCGACATTTGTAATGAGAGATGGCCAGCCAACCCCATGACGTCCGGACGTAGTTTCACCTTGGTTTCGCCACATGTTGAAGACACTAACCACAGCATTCCTCGAGCGCCCGACGAGTTACGCAGTTTCCGAAATGCTTGTTCTGAGCCACTAAGCCATCAAAATCTGCCCCAATGAAACTCAAAAATATCGCGCGGATTCACTATTCCACACAGACAGCACACTCATTAATAGTACATGCAACGTGTGTGTGTCTGACTAGCAGCCATTCCTCGCCAGGTAACGCTGCTATCGTCTGGAGAGGCTTGTATCGATAGTAGTGATAGTAGTGATTATAATGTTCTGGCTGGTCAGTGTACACGGTCCAGTTACATTAAGGTCCCTCCAAGAGACTAATGTGGCTACCATCAAAGCATGGAACCTCTCCTGAGAGTCAAATAGCTTGTTTCCGATGCACCAAAATCCTTTACTGTAACCCTAGCACGCTCAAATCGACGATACAACACAGAAATTGTGTGGCGATTGAATACCCTAGGCTCCTTGCTGACTTCTCTGCGAGAGACTGACATGTCCATCGCCAACGCTTGGAACCTCTCCTGGGAGTCCATTACCTAGTTTCCGATGCACCACAACAAATTTATTCTGGGTCACGATTAAATACGACAGGCTCCACACCGACCTAACTCCGAGAGACTAACGTGGTTACCATCAAAGCATGGAACCCCTCGTGGGTGTCCATTAGCTTGTATTTGATGCACCCCAACCCGTTTTCTGTAACTCTCGCACCTTGACACTGAGGATGCAACACAGAAATTGCTCTGCTACTGAATACCACACGCTCCATGCCCATTTCTCCCGAGAGACTAAGGTCGCCATGGTCACCGTGTGATACCTCTCTTGGGAGCCCAGTAACCGGTTTACAAAGCACAACAACCCGTTTACTATAACCCTCGCACCCTCACATTACCGATGTCACACAGAAATTGTGTCGCGATGGAATAATACATTTTCCATGCCGACTTCTCTCGGTGAGATTAACGTGGCTATGGACATCTCATGGAACCTCCCCTGGGAGTCTAATAGTTTGTTTTCGATGCATTCCTACCCGTTTACTTTAACCCTCGCACCCCACATTATCGATGCGACAGAAGAATTGCATCGCAACTGAGTACTATAAGCTCCATGAGGACTTCTCACTGAGAGACTAACGTGGTTATGCAACTTCATGGAACCTCTCCTGGGAGTCCATTAGCTTGTTTTCTATGCACCCCAGTCAGTTTACTGTAACCCCCATACCCCCACATTGACGACGCGACACAGAAATTACGTCGCCATTAAATACTACACGATTCTTGAGGACTTCTCTCCAAGAGACTCGGACTACTGTAAACTCATGCACCTGCTGCGGGTCCAGTAGATTGCTTCCAATGCACCACAACCCCTCTTCTGCAACACTGGCATACAAACATTGACGAAGCAACATAAAAATTACGTCGAAATTGATTACTAAAGGCTCAATGAGGTCTTCTCTCCGAGAGACTACCGTGGCTACGGTAACAGCATGGAAACACTCCCGGGAGTCCATTAGCTTGTTTCCGATGCAACACAACTCATTTATAGTAACACTCGCACCATGACATTGACGATGCAACACAGAGATTACTTCACTATTGAATACCATACGTGGCATGCCGATTTCTCTCGAGAGACTGACGTGGCTACGGTCACCGCATTGCACCTCTCTTTGCAGTACAATAAGTGGTTTCCAGTGCACAACAGCCCATTTACTGTAACCTTCGCACCATCACATTATCGATGCGACTCAGAATTTGCGTCGCGATTGAAAGCTTAGGCTCCATGCCGTCTTCTCTCCGAGAGACTACCGTGGCAAGGGTCATCGCATAGAAGCTCCACTGGGACACCATTAGCTTCATTCTAATGCCCAGCAACCTGTTGAAATTAACACTCTCACCCCCACAATGACGATGCAACACAGAAAGTGCATCGCGATTGAATACTACAGGCTCCACATCGACTTCTCTATGACAGACTGACGTGGAAACGGTGACCACACGGTACCCCTCCTGGGAGTCCAGTACTTTCTTTTTGATTCATCACAATCCATATACTGTAACCTCCACACACTCAAATTGACGATGCAGCACAGAAACTGCATCACGACTGAATAATACAGGCTCCATACCGACCTCTCCGAGAGACTAACGTGGAAACGGTCACCACATGGAACGTCTCCTGGGAGTCCAGTAGCCTCTTTCCGATGCAGCAAGACCCATTTACTGTAGCCCTCACACCCTCTCATTGACGATGCAACACAGAAACTGTGCCGACATATCTCTAAGAGACTATCTCGACTATGGTCACCAAATGCAACCTCTCCTGGGCGTCCAGTATCCTGTTTCTGATGCACCACAACCCGTCGTCTATAACCCTCGCACACTCTTGTTGTTGTTGTTGTGGTCTTCAGTCCTGAGACTGGTTTGATGCAGCTCTCCATGCCAGTAAAGCTGCATGCTCTCGCTCTTACTCACGATAAAATTTAGAAATTGCGTAGCAATTGATTACCACAAGCTACATGCCAACTTCACTCCGAAAGACTAACGTGGCTACGGTCATCGCATATAACCTCTCCTGGGAGTCCAGTTGCTTGTTTCCAATCCACCACAACCCGTTTACTGTAACCCTCGCACCCTCACATTGACCAAGCAAATTAAAAAATTACCACGCGATTGAACTCTACACGCTCCTTGCTCACTTCTTGTCGAGAGACTAACGTCGTTTCGTTCACCGCATGGAACCTCTTCTGGGAGTTCATGAGGTTGTTTACGATGCACCACAACCCGTTTGCTGTAACCAACGCACCTTCACATTGACGATGCAACACAGAAAGTGCGTCGCGATTGAATACTACAGGCACAATGCCGACTACTTTGCAGAGACTAACTTTTCTATCGTTACCGCATGGAACCTCTCGCGGGAGCCTAGTAGTTTGTTTCTCTAGCACCTCAATGCGTTAATTGTAGCTGTTGCACTCTCACATTGAAGATGCCACACAGAAATTGCGTCACGATTGAACTCTACACGCTCCAAGACGACTTCTCGTCGAGAGACTAACGTGGCTACGGTCACCGAACAGGACCACTCCTCGGAGTCCATTAGCTTCTTTCCGATGCACCACAACCTGTTTACTGTAACCCTCACACCATTACACTGACGATGCAACACAGAAGTTGCATCACGATTTTACACTACTGGCCCCATGAGACCTCCTGTCCGAGAGGCTATCATGGCTGCGGTCACATCATGCATCCTCTCCAGGGAGTCCAGTAGTTTGTTTCCAATGCATCACAACCCGTTTGCTTCTCGCACACTCACATTGACGTTGCAACATAGAAATCGCGTCGCCATTAATTCTACAGGCTCCATGCAGATTTCTCTCTGAGAGACTAACGTTTCTACGGTTACCGCATGGAAATTCTCGTGGGAGTATAGTAGTTTGTTTCTGAAGCACCACAACACATTAATTATAACCCGCGCACTCTCACATTGATGATGTGACGCAGAAATTGCATGCTCCATGCCGACTTCGCTTCGAGAGATTAACGTTCTTGCGGTCATCGCATGGAATATCTCCTGGAAGACCAATAGCTTGTTTCCGATACACCACAACCCGTTATTGTAACCCTCGCAACCTTACACTGACGATACCACACAAAAATTGCGTCGCTTATGAATACTACAGACTCCATGT
This sequence comes from Schistocerca serialis cubense, assembly GCF_023864345.2. NCBI lineage: Eukaryota > Metazoa > Arthropoda > Insecta > Orthoptera > Acrididae > Schistocerca > Schistocerca serialis. Next base: position 118,600,781 of record NC_064643.1, on the reverse strand, counting down.
CAACTTATTTCCTAGAGACAAACGTGGCTGTGGTCACCGCATGGAACTTCTCCTAGGAGTCCATTAGCTTGTTTGCGAAGCACCACAACCTATTAACTGCAATGCTCGCATCTTGAAACTGACGATGCAACACAGAAATTGCATAGCGATTTAATACTACAGGCTCCAATCCGACTCCTATCTGAGAGACTAACATGGCTACCGCCAGCTCATAGAATCTCTCCTGGGAGGCCAGTAGTTTCTTTCCGATGCAACACAACCCGTTTGCTGTAATCCTCTCCCACTCACATTAGTGACGCAACACAGAAATTGTGACGCGATTGAATAATACACGCTCCATGCCGACTTCTCTCTGAGAGACTATCATGGCTACGGTCATTCCATGGAACCTCTCCAGGGGTGAAGTAGTTTGTTTCCGTTGCACCACAACATATACCGTGTACCGTATTCCTCACACCCTGACATTAACGATGCAACACGGAAATTTCGTAGCGATTAATTACTACAAATACTGACTTCTCTCCGAGACACTAACACGGCTTTCTTCACTGCATGTGGGACCCCTCATGGGAGTCCACTTCCTTGTTTCCCATGCACCGCAACATGCTTATTGATAACCACGAACCCTCACATGGACGATGCAAAACAGAATTTCCGACGCGATTGAAAACTACAAGATCCATGCAGACTTCTGTCCGAGAGACTATCGTGGCTACGGTCACCTCATGCATTCTCTCCTGTCAGTCCAGTAGCTTGTTTCAGATGCACCATAAACCGATTGATCCTCGTACACTCACATTGAAGATAATCATAGAAATCACGTCACGATTTAATACTACAGTCTCCATGCCGACTTCTCTCTGAGAGACTAACGTTTCTACAGTTACCACATGGAACTTATAGCGGGAGTCTAGTAGACTGTAATCCGAAGCACCACAACCCGTTAATTATAACCCTCGTTCTCTCACATTGACGATGTGACGCAGAAATTGAGTCGTGATTGAATACTGCATTCTCCATGCCGAATTCGCTTCGAGAGACTAACGTTCCTGCAGTCATCGCATCGAATCTCTCCTGGGAATCCAGTAGTTTGTTTCTGATACACCACGGCCCATTTACTGTAACGCTAGCCTCCATGTCGACTTATCTCTGAGAGACAAACGTGGCTGTAGTCACCACATGGAACCTCTCCTGGAAGAGCACAACCAGTTTTCTGTAACTCTCACACACTCACATTGATGATGTGCCACAGAAATTGCTTCACGATTGAATAATAGACGCTCCATGAGGACTTCTCTCCGAGAGACTGTCGTGGCTACAGTCACCTCATCCAACCTTCCCTGGGAGTCTGGTACCTTGTCTCTGTTGCACCACATCCCTTTTGCTAAACCCCGTGCACACTCACATTGACGATGCACCACGGAAATTGCGTCGTGATTGAATACTACAGGCTCCATAATGACTTCTCTCTGAGAGACTAACACGTCTACGGTCATCACATGCATCCGCTCCAGGGTATCCATTAGCTTCTTTCAGATGCACCACAACCTGTTTATTGTAGCCCTCGCACCCTCATATTGACAATGCGACAAAAGGACTGCGTCACGATTTAATTATACAAGCCTCATGATGACTTCTCTCTGAGAGACTAGCGTGGCTATGGTCACCGGATGGAAACTCTCCAGGGAGTAGAGAGGTTTGTTTCCGATGCTCTATAACCCATTTACTGTAATCCTCAATCCCTCACATTGAAGTTGCAGCACAGAAAATGCGTCGCGATTATATCCTACATGCCCCATGCCGTCTTCTCGACGAGAGACTAACATGGCTTTGGTTACCGCATGGGATCTCTCCTGGGAGTCCATTAGCTTGTTTCCAATGCACCACAACCCATTTTCTGAATCCCTCACACCCTCACATTGACGATGGAAAACAGAAATTGCGTTGCCTTTGAATGATACAGGCCTCATGCCCACTACTCTCTAGAGACAAAATGGTTGAAATGGCTCTGAGCACTATGGGACTTAACTTCTGAGGTCATCAATCCCCTAGAACTTAGAACTAATAAACACCCTAGCAAAGATTCAGGAGAAGCTACTGTGTAAGCGCCTGCAAACACACAGAGCTCTCAGGGGTATGAGCCAACACCAGTTCGGCTTCAGATCTGGCAGATCAATAGATGATGCCATCAACCAGGCCCTGCACATAGTTAACACCACAAAACAGAAATACGCCATGGCAATAATGATTGACATTGCTGGAGCATTTGATAATCTTTGGTTGCCAGCACTGTTTCAGAGGAGGTACCGCAATCACTGTACAACAGTTTTCTAGACTACTCTAAAGACCGAGTAGTCGAATGGCAGATGGACAGCTGGAAAGCAAATAAAAGAATTACCAAAGGTTGTCTTCAAGGGTCGATCTGCGGCCCCATCTTCTGGGACATAACAATCGAACCCCTCCTACAGCTTCTGGATGGGGATGACAGGTCAGACGGAATTGTCGCCTACGCAGATGACCTATTAGTTGTAGTCACTGCAAACAGAGCCCAGTTAGAAGAGAAAGCCAGTGGATTACTACAAACAATTACTCAGTGGTGTCACAACAACAAACTCAGGATAGCCGAAAACAAAACAACATACACTTTACTGAAAGGATCACTCCAAAGGAATCCTTCGGTTAAAATTGGGGACACAAACATCAAACGAGCACGCATTACGCGCTATCTTGGGGTACACATAGTTGAAAAATTGAATTTACACGGACACATAAGGCTAACAACAGGCAAAGCAGAAAAGATACTTCACAAACTGGTGAGGCTAAATTCAAAACAGTACAGACTACCTCTACCAGTCATACGTACATACCACTGTGCTCAGCTTTGCAGCTAGCACGTGGGCACATAGACTGAATGTGGTCACCAACAAAGCATCCGTCAGATGAGGGCAGAGAAGTGTCCTACTTAGGCTATCTGGAGCCTTCGGTACCACCTCAGCGCATGCACTGTGTGTGGTGTTCGGAATATGCCCCATAGATATCACGATCAAATACAGAGCTGCAAGGTACTGGTTAAAGGTGGGGAGACTAGATAAGGTACACACAATAACCGATGTGCCCATAGAGACGATACGTCACCTTAAAAGTTGGCGTTTGGATACATGGCAATGTGCGTGGGAGTAAGTGATAAGAGACATAGACTGCACGACTTCCTCCCTGACATAAGGGAGTGGTTGAGAATGAGACATATCGATCCCAGCCGCGGTATGGTACACTTCTTAACCGGGCACGGACCTTATCCCACGCACTTAAATCGCGTGAGTCTGAGGCAGACACCTACATGCATATGTGGGGAAAAAGGTTCCCCAGAACACACTGTCTTTCTCTGCGGGCAATACGCGAACAATAGACATACACTACACTTAGATTACACTGATACAGACATAGATATATACACAGCAATAAGAGACGAAGAACAATCGGCACAATTAAACGCACTGACAAACAGTATTTCAAAAACAACACATGAAGCGTATATGCGGACACGACATCACAGACATGCCTATGTTCAGCGTAACAGAAATCTCCAGAGGATGGACAGCGATACTCACAGTGACAACGAAAATAGTGACAATGAGGAGGAACAGGAGGAGGAAGCTGAGATGTGACAGTAAATAAGCAAATTGCTGGCAATCTAGCCAAGAAAACACCAAATGCTGTACATGGATGGGCACCTAAAGTAGTTAATACATAGGATTAGTAACAAATAGGATAAGCAACATTATTTCCCTACTAATAACCATTGTGTGTGTGTGTGTGTGACTGGCGGTCAACGGCTCGAAGAAACCATTCCGAGGGATTCACCGTCAGTCACACTCAGTGATAGTACTAACAAATCTCTCATCTATCTTATCTTCTTTTTATATTCTTCTTAAAAAACAACAACATTTTATTTATATTTCAACCTTAAATTATTGTTATTTAGAAAAGTATCATTCTTTATAAATGTTGTAAATAAAACAAAAGGAAAGAAAACTGTAAAAAGATGAAAAACGAAAATTGTAAGATGTACGACCTGTTTTAAACATCAGGTAACAGTTCTATAATTTGGAAATAAATAAATAAATAAACAATCCACCACAACCCGTTTTCTGTAACTCTCGCACACTCACATTGATGATTTGATACAGAAATTGCTTCACGATTGAATAATAGACGCTCCGTAAGGACTTCTCTCCGAGAGACTGTCGTGGCTACAGTCACCTCATCCAACCCTCCCTGGGAGTCTGGTAGCTTGTCTCTGTTGCACCACATTCCTTTTGCTAAACCCCGTACACATTCACATTGACGAGGCACCACGGAAATTGCGTCGTGATTGAATACTACAGGCTCCATAATGACTTCTCTCTGAGAGACTAACACGTCTACAGTCATCACATGCATCCGCTTATGGTATCCATTAGTTTCTTTCCGATGCACCACCACCTGTTTATTGTAGCCCTCGCACCATCACATTGACAATGCGACAAAAGGACTGCGTCACGATTTAATTATACAGGCCTCATGATGACTTCTCTCTGAGAGACTAGCGTGGCTATGGTCAACGGATGGAAACTCTCCAGGGAGTAAAGTAATTTGTTTCCGATGCTCTATAACCCATTTACTGTAATCCTCAATCCCTCACATTGAAGTTGCAGCACAGAAAATGCGTCGCGATTATATCCTACATGCCCCATGCCGTCTTCTCGACGAGAGACTAACATGGCTTTGGTTACCGCATGGGATCTCTCCTGGGAGTCCATTAGCTTGTTTCCAATGCACCACAACCCATTTTCTGAATCCCTCACACCCTCACACTGACGATGGAAAACAGAAATTGCGTTGCCTTTGAATGATACAGGCCTCATGCCCACTACTCTCTAGAGACAAAATGGTTGAAATGGCTCTGAGCACTATGGGACTTACCTTCTGAGGTCATCAGTCCCCTAGAACTTAGAACTATTTAAACCTAACTAACCTAAGGACATCACACACATCCATGCCCGAGGCAGTATTCGAACCTGCGACCAGACTGTAGCGCCTAGAACCGGTCGGCCACCCCGGCCGGCCTCTAGAGGCAAACGTGACTATGGTCTTCACATGGAACATCTCCTGGTGGCGAAGTTTCCAGTGCACCACAAGCTTTTTACTATAACCCCCGCACACTCACATAGACGATACAACACAGATATTTTGTCGTGATCAAATACTACATGCCCAATGCCGACTTCTCTCCGAGAGACTAACGTGGCTGCAGTTACTGCATGGAGTCCGTCCTCGGGGTCTAGTACTTTGTTTCCAATCAGCCACAACCAGTTTACTGTAAAACTCACACCCTCACATGAAGGATACAACATAGGAATTGCGTCGTGCTTGAACATTACAGGCCCCATGCCGACTTCTCTCCGAGCGACTAACGTGGCTCTGGTCACCGATTCGAAATTCTGTTGGGAGTCCATTAGCTTGATTCCAACACACCACAACCCGTTTAGTGGAGCTATCACACACTCACATTTATGACGCAACACAGAAATCGCATCGTCATTGATTACTAAAAGCTCCATGACGACTTCTCTCCGATAGTCTAACATGGCTACGCTTTCCGCACGGAACCTCTCTGGGAAGTCCAGTAGCTTGTTTTCGATGCACTACAACCCGTTTACTGTAGCCCTTGCACCCTCATATTGACGATGCAACACAGAAATCGCGTCATGATTTAATACTACAGGCTCCATGCCGACTCATCCACGAAAGACTAACGTGAATACGGTCTTCTCTAAGAACCTCTCCTGGGAGGCCATACCTTGTTTCTGTTGCATCACAACCCGTTTAGTGTAACCCTCGCAACCAGTCATTTGCGAGGGGACACAGAAACTGCATCGCGATTTAATACTACAGGCTCCATGACGACTTCTCTCTGAGAGACCAACATTGCTTTTTTGACCACATGCGACAACTCCTGAGAGACCATCAGCTTGTTTCCGATGCACCACAACACATTTACTGTAACTATCACCCCATCACACTTACGATGCGACTCAGAAATTGTGTCGCGATATAATACTATAGGCCCCATGCAGACTTCTCTGTGAGATACTGCCAGCCGGAGTGGCCGAGCGGTTCTAGGCGCTTCAGTCTGGAACGACGCGACCGCTACGGTCGCAGATTCGAATCCTGCCTCGGGCATGGATGTGTGTGATGTCCTTAGGTTAGTTAGGTTTAAGTAGTCCTAAGTTCTAGGGGACTGATGACCTCAGAAGTTAAGTCCCATAGTGCTCAGAGCCATTTGAACCATTTGTGAGATACTAACGTACCTATGGTCACAGCATGGAACCTCTTCTGGGTGTCCATTAGCTTGTTTCTGATGCACCACTACCCATTTTCTGTATGCGTCACACCCTCACATTGGCGATACAACAGAAAAATTGCGTCGCGAATGAATAATACAGGCTCCATGCTCACTTCCATCCGATTGGCTCTCGTGGCTATGGTCATCACATGGTGCCTTTCCCGGATGTGAAGTAGATTGTTTCTGGTGTACCGCAACCCGTTCATTGTAAACCTTGCACCCCCAAATTGACAACGAGCCACACAAATTGCATCGAGATTTAATATTACCGTCTCCATGCCCAGTTCTATCCAAGAGAATAATGTGGCTACGGTCACGTCATAGAATCTCTCCTGTTAAGCCAGTAGCTTGTTTTCGATGTAAATTAACAATGCAACACAGAAATTTCGTCGCGATTAAATACTACACGCTCCATGCCAAATTCTGTCTGAGAGACAAACATGGCTTCAGTCACCACATTGGAATTCACCTGAGGGCCCATTAGCTTGCTTCCGATGCACCAAAACCCATTTACTGTTGCCCTCACACCCTCATATTGATGATGCAACACGGAAATTTCGTCGTGACTGAATACTACAGGTTACATGCCGACTTCTCTCTAAGAGACTAACGTGGCTGCGGTCGCCGCACGGAACCTCTCCTGGGAGTCCAGTTGTTTGTTTCTGATGCACCACAACATGTTAACAGTAACCCTCGCACCCTCACTTTGACGTCTGGACTCAGAAACTGCGTCGCAGTTTAATAATACAGGCTCCATGTCGACTTATACCCGAAGAACTAACGTGAATACGGTCTTCTCATAGAACCTCTCCTGGGAGGCGCATAGCATGTTTCCATTGCACCACAACCTGTTTGCTGTATCATTCACCCCCTCACACTGACGATGCAACACAGAAATTTCGTTGCGATTTAATAATACAGGCTGCCTTGGATATATTGTGTTCCATCTCTTGTGCGCTGCCTGTAACACCATGTTCAAACTACTTAAATGTTGATACCTGCCATGCAACAGCAGTAACCGATCTAACAATTGCGCCAGACACTTGTTGTCTTATATAAGCGTTGCCGACCGCTGCGCCATATTCTGCCTGTTTACATATCTCTGTATTTCTTTGGCGCTTCTGTGTTTTATTTAAGGCGTGTAATATTTAGTGAGCGAATGTATAAACAGAATTCCCAGTCGAGCAACCCTTCTGTAATGCAAAATGTGACGTACTAAGTAAGTTATTTCTACTTAAATATGAGACTATCTTTGATGCCATTACTTTTTCGAATATTTTGGAAAAAGACATCAGAACGGAAATTGGACGCCAATTGTTTCTGCCTTTCTTGGAACCAGCTTTATGGATGTTTAAGAATTATATATTTTAATCTGTCTGGAAAAATTCCCTTTTCAGTGATGCTTTATATACAGGGTGATTCCATGAATGTTACAGACTTTCAGAAATGATGGAGAACGTTAGATCTATCAATTTGAGGTAAAGAATCCTGGTCCAGAAACGACCGAGCCGAATGTTATACACGAAAATCGTTGAAATATCTGTCAGTGGACCTCATTTACTGCAAGCTCTTTGCTTTCCATATTTTGTGAGGCGGTGGTACAGACCAACGCAAGAAAAAATTTCTAATGAACATTGGCTCTAAAGTGCCCCCCCCCCCCCCCCTAAAGAGCTATGAGCACTTATTCATCTTTGCTACTGTAAAACACAACTTTTCTACTTAACAAATGCACGTAGCTCTTAAGGTATGCGTTTGTAGAGCCCATATTTATTTTGTTTGGGCCCTTAGTACCATGTGTCAAAGTTGCCTACAACGTTTCTTAGTAACAACAGTATCGGTACACGTATTCGACTGTCAGAGATATCAGAAAGACTTTCCCTTATAATTTTCGATTCGGTCATTTCTAGACCCAAATCCTTTACCCCAAACTGATACATTTTACTCTTATTCATCACCCCTGAAATTTTGTAACAGCATCATGGAATCACTACATACATTCGTAAGGACATTGTTAATTAACTTAGAACAACTTTTCAAATTTATTTTTAAAATTTCATCAACACTGTATGAGCTTTTGCTTTTAAAATTTTTAGAAATCTGTTAATTTCAGTGAAGGTTTTAAGTGCCACTTCTAGTTGCTTCAAGACATATAGAACGATATTTTTGATATATCCCCTGCTTTATATGAACCATTTAATCCCACTTTTACTGCTATGTTTATAAAATGATTGACGTAAACTGTACGTATAGGAATTACATAAATTTTGGGACAAAGTTTTAATGAGTGATTGCCTGTTATTTGGTGTTAGAATGCAAAGCTATGCATATTCAAAAGCGTTGCGCTTATGTTAAGTAAGCGAGTGTGTCTGTGACTACTTTGTTATCATTTGTGGTCAGACCGTGCTTTCATTTCAATACAAGGACAAAAACATTCGTATCAGACTACACAGCTTAATAGTTGTGGGCTTTACTTAGCTACTCACGTTAGTAGCTCAATTTTATAAGACGGCACACATCTTACACACTGCAATGCAAAAGGAGCAATGTGTACATAATTACATTACCAGCAGAAAAAGGGCATTAATTACTATAGATTAAGACTGTCTTTAGAAGAAAATGGGGTGCACAACGCAGCAACAAAAATTTTTGATCATTTATCCATTGACATAAAATGCGTAACAGACAGTGAAGTCGAATCTGAAAACAAACTGAAAAAGTTCCTCCTTGAGAACTCCTGTTAGGTAAGAGAATTTCTGTTTTTATAATCTGTAAAAGGTGGTGGGTAGTAATTACTCACACTTGTATTAAAAAAAAGTAAATGATCAGCGAGTTTTTATGTTTACTAATGAATGTGTAATGTGATTGTAAAATTATTCGTTCCACATCATTACGACTGATCGTACAAATGACCCATGGAGCATATAACTCTAACAAACTAATGGAGTCGACCTTTTAAAATCATGTGTGAGCCGACTGCAGCCATGATTTTAAGTAACACTCGTCAATTATTCTGACTCATTAGATACACTTGACAATAAATCAAGACGCGTGTGATACAAAGAGCCCCCGTAGACGGAAATAAAACTTTGTGTAACGTAAATATACACCTACCCGAAAAATGATCTTTATTGCTCATGTGTTCACAGAGATGCTGCTACGTTGTGAAATATCTTACCTTCGGCTACTAACACTATATGCAATGCGTGGGACGGTCCAGAGCCAAATGGGATGTCCTGAGGACAAGGAAATGGAGGTCAAGCCGTTCGTCAGGATCAGAAAGTGTGGCACTCTGGAGTAACTGTTTCTTTTTTCTTATATCGTTTCATAAGAATACCAAAAACTACATGTGAATCTGGCCAGTTATACAAAACTTCAGTCAAATTTGTCACTAGCCAAACAGCTAACTATCATAACTGAGAGACACTATTGCATACAGTGCGGAGAAGGACCAATTTTAGCGAGCGACTTGAACATGAGGGCTGAAATGGGGAATTTTATTTTGTACTGCGTATATGAATGGTGTGGCACGATGCTGCTTCTGGCACGATTATCCGCCTGTTATTGAGATAACTACCCTGCTCCGTAGCCATGAACAGATGTGCAGAACTATAGACCTATATCTCTAACGTCGATCAGTTGTAGAATTTTGGAACACGTATTATGTTCGAGTGTAACGACTTTTCTGGAGACCAGAAATCTACTCTGTAGGAATCAGCATGGGTTTCGAAAAAGACGGTCACGTGAAACCCAGCTCGCGCTATTCGTCCACGAGACTCAGAGGGTCATAGACACGGGTTCCCAGGTAGATGCCGTGTTTCTTGACTTTCGCAAGGCGTTCGGTACAGTTCCCCACAGTCGTTTAATGAAAAAAGTAAGAGCATATGGACTATCAGACCAACTGTGTGATTGTATTGAAGAGTTCCTAGATAACAGAACGCAGCATGTCATTCTCAATGGAGAGAAGTCTTCCGAAGTAAGAGTGATTTCGGGTGTGCCGCAGGGGAGTGTCGTAGGACCGTTGCTATTCGCAATACACATAAATGACCTTGTCGATGACAATCGGAAGTTCACTGAGGCTTTTTGCAGATGATGCTGTGGTATGTCGAGAGGTTGTAACAATTGAAAATTGTACTGAAATGCAATAGGATGTGCAACGAATTGACGCATGGTGCAGGGAATGGCAATTGAATCTCAATGTAGACAAGTGTAATGTGCTGCGAATACATAGAAAGGAAGATCCTTTATCATTTAGCTACAATATACCATGTCCGGAACTGGAAGCAGTTAATTCCATAAATTATCATTTAAAATGGAATGACCATATAAAATTAATCGTCGGTAAAGCAGATGCCAGGCTGAGAATCATTGGAAGAATCCTAAGGAAATGCAGTCCGAAAACAAAGGAAGTAGATTACAGTACGCTTGTTCGCCTACTGCTTCAATACTGCTCAGCAGTGTGGGATCTGTACCAGATAGGGTTGGTAGAAGAGATAGAGAAGATCCAACGGAGAGCAGCGCGCTTCGTTACAGGATCATTTAGTAATCGCGAAAGCGTTACGGAGATGATAGATAAACTCCAGTGGAAAACTCTGCAGGAGAGACGCTCCGTAGCTCGGTACGGGCTTTTGTTGAAGTTTCGAGAACATACCTTCACCGAGGGTACAAGCAGTATATTGCTCCCTCGTGCGTATATCTCGCAACGAGACCATGAGGATAAAATCAGAGAGATTAGAGCCCACACAGAAGCATACAGACAATCCTTCTTTCCACGAACAATACGAGACTGGAATAGAAGGGAGACCCGATAGAGGTACTGAAGGTACCCTCCGCCACACACCGTCAGGTGGCTTGCGGAGTATGGATGTAGATGTAGATGGTGCTGCATTATGAGCTGTCCGGTTCGAATCGTAGGTGATGAAGAAATTTCCTCCACCAGTATTTTGACGACAGGGAAGAAACGACGTTGGCCGGAAGTTCCTGATGGCGAGACTGCGCCAGTGGCCCAGATTAAATTATAAAATACTTAGCACTGCCTCACAGAGTAATCACGAGATACGATTATAATTTTTAATAAAATTATTGAGAAACAGGTGTCTGTCAGTCAAATAAAATTAGTAAAAACCCGTCTCAATGGCACAGTCACTTTTAAAAATATGACCGGTCTCAGAAGGCCATCTTCAGATATTGCACTGCAAAGATAGAAATTAAAAGTGCTGATTTACATAGGAGATAATGAAACGTTAATGAGAATGTACGTCAAAATGATGTGCCGTCACCCATCCGACTGACGACGATGACGCTTGGAACAGCTGTGCTGACCGCAGGCGCTGAACTGCTGCTGATGGCTGAGCAGCCGCGGGTTAAACAGAGTGGAAGAGGGTGCGCACGAGCCGCATGACGTCAGTCTCAGCCACTGGTGAGCATGTGTCGTGTGTTAAGATTTGAACGTCCATTTAAAAACGTACGTAATTTAACTGTAAACGGCTTAAAAAGGAATTTTAATAACCTACAGATATCGTGTACGTTACAAACAGTTTTACAAACATTAAAATATAAGCTAACGTGGTACGTTAAACTGTAACCCAGAACGCCGTTGAAGGCAGTGGGTAGCACTACGATGACGCTGTTTCCACAGCAATTGCTATTAAGGCCGGTTTGTCATTCAAAATGGTCGAAAATTCCCTTTTTTTAATTGCGTCTTTTGCAAGGTATATGCGCCTAAAATTCTGGGAAGAAAACGTTTTTGAATCCATGCGTTACAAAAGTTTCTACAGCCCACTGTTCGAAAAAGTGTCACGGCCGCCTTGGGACGCTCCCAGCCGGAGACGCCCGGTTCATGTAGAAAACTTCTAGTGCCGTGGCGCACGTTCACAGAATGATTTATGTTTCAGTAAGCATCGTGTGCAGGCTGCCGAATGCAGCATGTCCAGCTCAGACACACCGGCTTTTCTCTCCAAAAAGAACGAGGGACTTGCTCTCAAGGAACAATTCCAGTTAGACGAAGGGCTGATAAACGGTCCTAGAATGCTGACTAATTTTTGGTCCGCCATATTGGATTAGCCACTTTGAATTGTAAAAATGTAACTTCGGATTTGTGTTCAGCGATATCAAAAATACATAATAACATGCACCCTACTGGCCATTAAAACTGCTACACCAAGAAGAAATGCAGATGATAAACGGGTATTCATTGGACAAATATATTGTACTAGAACTGACATGTGATTACATTTTCACGCAAAATAGATCCTGAGAAATCAGTACCCACAACAACCACCTCTGGCCGTAATAACAGCCTTGATACGCCTGGGCATTCAGTCAAAAACACCTTGGATGGCGTGTACAGGTACAGCCGCCCATGCAGCTTCAACACGATACCACAGTTCATCAAGAGTAGTGACTGACGTATCTTGACGAGCCAGTTGCTCGGCCACCATTCACCAGACGTTTTCAATTGGTGAGAGATCTGGAGAATGTGCTAGCCAGGGCAGCAGTCGAACATTTTCTGTATCCAGAAAGGCCCGTACAGGACCTGCAACATGCGGTCGTGCATTATCCTGCTGAAATGTACGGTTTCGCAGGGATCGAATGAAGGGTAGAGCCACGGGTCGTAACACATCTGAAATGTAACGTCCACTGTTCAAAGTGCCGTCAGTGCCAACAGGTGGTGACCGAGAAGTGTAGCCAATGGCACCCCATACCATCACGCCGGGTGATAAGCCAGTATGGCGATGACGAGTACACGCTTCCAATGTGCGTTCACCGCGATGTTGCCAAACACGGATGCGACCATCATGATGCTGTAAACAGAACCTGGGTTCATCCGAAAAAATGACGTTTTGCCATTCGTGTACCCAGGTTCGTCGTTGAGTACACAATCGCAGGCGCTCCTGTCTGTGATGCAGCATCAAGGGTAACCGCAGCCATGGTCTCCGAGCTGATAGTCCATGCTGCTGCAAACGTCGTCGAACTTTCGTGCAGATGGTTATTGTCTTGCAAACGTCCCCATCTGTTGACTCAGGGATTCAGACGTGGCTGCACGATCCGTTACAGCCATGCGGATAAGATACCTGTCATCTCGACTGCTAGTGATACGAGGGCGTTGGGATAAAGCACGGCGTTCCGTATTACCCTCCTTATCGCACCGATTCCATATTCTGCTAACAGTCATTAGATCTCGACCAACGGGAGCGGCAATGTCGCGATACGATAAACCGCAATCGTGATAGGCTACAATCCGACCTTTGTCAAAGTCGGAAACGTGATGGTACGCATTTCTCCTCCTTACACGAGGCATCACAACAACGTTTCACCAGGCAACGCCGGTCAACTGCTGTTTGTGTATGAGAAATCGGTTGGAAACTTTCCTCATGTCAGCACGTTGTAGGTGTCGCCACCGGCGCCAAATTTGTGTGAATGCTCTGAAAAGCTAATCATTTGCATATCACAGCATCTTCTTGCTGTCGGTTAAATTTGGCGTCTGTAGCACGTCGTCTTCGTGGTGCAGGAATTTTAATGGCGAGTAGTGTAGTTTTTATGCAAATTGAACTAAAAATACATATGGATGTTTTCCTTAAAATTTAAACAGGTTTCCTTCGAGAAACGATTTTTCAAAACTCGGTGCAGCGTGAATAAAAACGGTTCAGCCTATTGAATTCTACCTTTGACGCCCGAAAAGTAAACATTTTCCTCGGAAACTTATAAGATACGAAGTTTGTAATTACTTTTTATTTTTCGTGAAGCCCAAAAATTGAATTGAAAGCTCGAGTTAACACCGTTAAGTTTAAGGTTATTTCGTTGTGGTTTGCTGTAAACTCCCATAAATTTAGAGTAGATCGACTGATGTTATCCATTTTTTGTTTTCGGATAACTTCTGAGCGGTTAGACTGCATGCAGCCTGCGTAGTTCAGACTCGCAACTCCTTGATCAAACCATAATTACGGGCGCCATTTTTTTGTATTGGAAATATAAACTAAAGTTCAAAGTATGATGAGTGATAATCCTCGAATAGATCTTTTGCATGTCTTTCCACTGTCTCTAAAAAAAATTGCAGACTTTGCCTATTTTTGCTCAATTGAATAAGAACTTATCCTGAAGCCATTAATTATGTATTCGTACTAGAACGAGATATAAAAAGTACCAATGTAATCATTGAATACACAAGTTTTCACATTCTCTATTTTGAACACATTTAATATGCTAATGGGAATACTGATGTATTTAATAGTTACGTAGGTACTTTTTATATCTTGCTCTGTTACGAATATGGAGAAATGCATGTGTGATATCACTAGGCGACACAGGAAAGCCAAGCAGCTGATCAGGGAGAGGGAGACGTAATTATGAATGCAATGAAAATTAAGTGGGTGTTGCCGGGACCTGCGGCCAAGTGAACTGATATGCGTGGCCGAGCCGCGTGGGGTAGCCGCGCGGTCTTGGGGTGATGTCACGGTTCGCGCGACTACCCCCGCCGGAGGTTCAAGTCCTCTCTCGGGCATCGGTCTGTGTGTTGTCCTTAGCGTAAGTTCGTTTAAACGGTTCAAATGGCTCTGGGCACTATGGGACTTAACTTCTGAGGTCATCAGTCCCCTAGAACTTAGAACTACTCAAACCTAACTAACCTAAGGACATCACACACATACATGCCCGAGGCAGGATTCGAACCTGCGACCGTAGCGGTCCTGCGGTTCCAGACTGTAGCGCCTAGAACCGCTCGGCCACCCCGGCCGGCAAGTTCGTTTAAGTTAGATTAAGTAGTGTCTGAGTTTAGGGACCGATGACCTCAGCAGTTTGGTCCCTTAAGATTTTACAACAAATTTCCAAAATGCGTGGGCGACCATTTGGTGCTATTCGAGAAGAGCAGGCTGCGTGCCGGCAGCGGGTTTCACCCTCTCCCTTCTCCCATCATCACACATCAAAGAAAAGACACCACACCACACGTACACCCTCTACAGTCATTTATACTCAACAGATACACTGAAGTTATAGCTCTCATACACCGCAGGAAAGGGATCATTCTTCGCAAGGAAAAAAGACCCACTCCGATTAGGAGGCCGAACAACTCCTCAGGGCCTCCAGCAAGTAACGCCAACTACTATTACTTCAAAGTGGTTCAAATGGCTCTGAGCACTATGGGACTCAACTGCTGTGATCATCAGTCCCCTAGAACTTAGAACTACTTAAACCTAACTAACCTAAGGACATCACACACATCCATGCCCGAGGCAGGATTCGAACCTGCGACCGTAACAGTGCAGTCGAACGGTTCCGGACTGCGCGCCTAGAACCGCGAGACCACCGCGGCCGGCAACTACTATTACTTTCCACATTCAAAGTACTCATTACGATGGGAGTGAATGTACGCGCTTATATCTCACGAAATGTTTGGGTTGTCTACAAGAAACCTCCCTGATTTACAAATGCAATTAAAACCGACTGTGAGTCGTAGATACTTGCGGTTTGTGGCACCGTTTAAAGTAACTCAAAAAGGTTTATACAAAAAAAAGTTAATAGCCTTCTACATGCGATACTTTCGCAACCCGTAAAATTCCCGGACGATCCTCTACCTCAGCCCACGTGCGCTCAAGCATGTCTGTGGTGATAGAACCTATTACGTCCACAATTGCCGAGGGAGGGAGCGCAGTGGTTAGCACACTGGGCTCGCATTTGGGACGACGACGGTTCAGACATGCGTTCGGGCATCCTGATTTAGGGTTTTCGTGATTTCCGTAAATCGCTTAAAGCTAAAACCGGGACATTTCCTTAGAAAGGGCATGGCTGCGTTCCTTGTCCATCCTTCCTTATTCCGGGCTTGTGCTCCGTCTCTAATGGCCACGTTGTCGACGGGACGTTAAACATTAGTCTCCTCCTCCTCCCGCGCATCCTTCTGCGGGGATCGACATTGTCACGACCAGGCGAGGGGTAGACAATGTCTTTCACTTAATACCACAGGGGGAAATCCAGATCGGTTAAGGGCGGAGATCACAGTGGCCACTTAGTTGGTCCATCAAGTCCTATCTATCGCTGCGGATATTTTCGGTGGAGAAAGTACGAATATGTAGACTCTAATGTGGTGGTGCACCATCCTACTGGGAGATCACATTTGCTTGAAATGGAAGAAGCTGAGCGTCAGCAGATTGCTCAGCTATGTCCTGATAAATAGTTCCTACTCCTCCTACTGCCTCTATGAAGAAAAATGGTCCAACTATGATGTCTTTCATCAGCGCACACCTTACATTAACATTTTCGTCGTCTGTGATATATTCCCGAAAACTACAGGAGTTTTCCGAACACATGATGTGTCGACCCGCTCCAGCATCTCAGTAACAAATTCGTGGCGAAGCTGCAAGTCGTTCCGCTTCAATGCTCGCACACTTTGAACTTTATTTATTCCTCGAAAATTGAAATTTGTGGTTAAGTCTTATGGGGCCAAACTGATGAGGTCATCGGTCCCTAAGCTTACACACTACTTAATCCAACTGATACTAACTTACGCTAAGGACGACACACTCACCCACGCCCGAGGGAGGACTCGAACCTCCGATGGGAGTAGCCGCTCGTAGTATAGAGGAAAGATGCCTATTATGCGATAGTTCCCTAATATGAGACACCCCAACTGTGCTCATGTTAGGGGTTGCACTCTGGTGGAAAGTTTCTTAAACACGTCTACTGCGTGCCAGACGACAACACAGCGAGTTGGACGCCATAGTTGAGCCGGACACAGTACGTAGAGGTTGATAAAAAATTTCTTGTGTTTCGAGTTTTTGTGACATCGGTGTTAAGACAATATTTGAGCTTAAAGGTGAGTGGATACTACTGCACTCTTTTTTTGTTGTTATTTGTGACGGTATTACCTATAATTATTGACAGTTAGGTTAATTTTCAACGAACGTTGTTATCAAGTGCGTGATTCTTTGTGTAAGATGGCGAAATTCCTAATATGCGATAGTATGGGGATCCAAATACGCGACAGTCGACAGTATCGCATATTACGATACCTATCGCATACTGGGGGAACTCGTTCTCTCACGATTTGTTATATGTCATTTACCCAATACTATCATGAGATAATAATATTTTATCATTTACTGTAGTAAAATTTTGGCAGCTGCGTTTATTTTAATTCGATTAAATTATCATAAACAGGGATTACTTTGACTAGTCTTCAGAAATTGGAATGTTTTCTGGAACTTTCTTTCAAGGCAGTATTTTGCGCAGAAGTTGATCAATATTACTCCAAATTCAAAGTGCTCCGTTCACAGTATTTATAAAAAATAATCTAACAAAATCATAGAAGTTGAAGTCCTCTAAGAAGTATGTCTGAATATTGTATTTATTCTTTGTAGATGGCATTGGCACTACAAGGAAAACGTGGAATAAAGACGCCGTGGTTCGTGTCATTACATGTGTGAGAAATGGCGAGATGTATTTAAAAGCTTCAAAATTTTTGCTGTACCAAAACGTAGTTTGGAAAGGTATGTGAAGGATAAAACTCGAACACCCGAGAAGCTGGTTGGTGTTAATCTTGGCGGAAGGACTGTTCTCTCATCTCAACTGAAAGATGAACTAGTGAAATACTGCCTTGCAATGGAAGAGTGATTTTATGCTCTTAAATGTAAGGACATACGAAGCATGGCCTTGCAGTTAGCTGTCAGGAATAGGCTGAAGAATCCCTTCACTTCAGAAAAGGCTTGAGCAGGAAAGAAATGGCTCCGAGCTTTCTTTACGAGACATCCCATTTTATCAATGAGAACTCCTCAGGGTCTTGCAGCAGCAAGAGTGAAAGCTTTCACTCCAGAAAATGTGGGGAGATTTTTTAATATTTACGAATCAGTGTTATCTAAAGTCAACCATAACCCGCATCGAGTCTTCAATGTTGACGAAACTGGCGTGACGTCTGTGCAGCACAAACACAGTAAGGTTATTGCTATGAAAGGGAAGAGACAACTTGCTGCCTTGACTTCAGCAGAAAGGGGAAATCTCATCAGAGTTGTAACGTGTATGAACGCAGCTAGCACTTATGTTCCACCACTAATCGTCTTCCCACGGAAGAATATGAAGCATGAATTGATGGACGGTGCACCTGCAGGATCAATATCAGCTTGTCATCCAAGTGGTTGGATGCAAACTCACATTTTTACTCAGTGGTTTGATAATTTTGTGAGTCGTGTAAAGCCATCTTCAAATGACCCTGTCATTTTGATTCTTGATGGGAATTATTCCCACACAAAGACTCTCGATGTGTTAGATAAAGCACGTGAAAACAATGTTCATATTTCATGTTTGCCACCTCACTCAACGCATAAAATGCAGCCACTTGACGTCGGATTTATGGGGTCTTTGAAACCCTACTATGACCAAGAGACAGAAACGTGGTTGGCAAGTAACCCAGGTCGTGTTATCAACCCATTATTAATAGCCAGGTTATTTGGGGCAGCTTACAACCGAGCAGTAACAATGGAAGCATCTGTGAATGCCTTCAGAAAAACAGGCCTCATCCCATGCAACAGAAACATCTTTAGAGAACATGAAATTTCAATTCATCGCCATGATGACGCTGTTCAAGATAGAGATGCCAAAAACGAAAATGACACTACTGATTTTGAATGTCAAGCTGTCAGCCCGGCAGACATCAGACCTCTCCCACACATCGCAAAACCACCTGGAGGTAGTCAAATGGTCAAACATCGCGTTCGTGCTCTGCTTCGTTACTAACTTCAACTCCTTGTGTGAAGCAATTGCAAGAATCTAAACAGAAGAAATCAGAGGCTGAAGCTAAGAAAGCAGCCAGAAAGTTATTTGGGGAGAAGAGTGGAAAAATGTCCAAATCGTAGACCTAAAGCAGAAGAATCGTCTAGTGACTCGGCATCGCATGTCCACCTTGATGACAGTGGGGATTCAGACAGCAGTGATGACGATGACGCAGAGTGTCTCTACTGTACTGGGCGCTTTTCTGAAGACAAGGACGGGGAGAAATGGGCACAGTGCACCAAATGTTATCGCTGCGCTCATGAAGACAGCGATGTCACAGAAGACAAGTTTGTATGCCCTGGAGGTCGTAAATATAAACCTAAGTAGTATTAAATGAGTGAAGGATAACAGAAATGAATGAACATGTAAAAATTGTATGTTCATATGTCATTATTCTGTAATAAAATAATTAAAGCAAAATATTATTACTGTCTCGTATTAGGAAACCTTGATCTCATTTCTACGAAATGCCTCGTTTGTGAAGATTTAATAATACTCAGAAAGATTGTTTACTAGTGCAAATACGATAATTGTACGATAAAATTAAATAATGCAAAATACTATTACCATCATAAAAAATACAATTGCTCTTATTTTTAGGTCTTTCAAATGGGTGTGTGTCTCAAATTAGGCACCTTTCCTCTACCTCCTAATTACATTTTATATATACCACTACGCTGCAATTTTTTGAAACTTTATTTAGCAGTTGTACATTTAGGTGATAAGCTTATTTCGACTGCATTGCCATTTTCGAGCGATTTCCATATATCATCGTTGACGTTGCAGCTGTCAAATATTTCTGCGAATTTCATGTGCAGCGCAAATTGAGTAATATAGATATACACTATGTGATCAAAAATATCCGAACACCACCAAAAACATACGTTTTTCATACCTGGTGCAGTGTGCTGCCATCTACTGCCAGTACTTCATATCAGCGACCTCAGTAGTCATTAGACATCGTGACAGAGCAGAATGGGGTTCTCCACGGAACTCACGTACTTCGAACGTGGTCAGGTAGTCATACAACTGTACGCGAGATTTCCACGCTCCTTAACATTTCTAGGCCCACTGTTTCTGATGTGGCATTGAAGTGGGCAGTTAGGCGGGAGCTGAGAAAACTTGGATTTCATGGTCAAGCACTGCTCATAAGCCAAACATCACGGAGGTAAATGTCAAACGACGCCGCGCTTGGTGTAAGGAGCGTAAACATTGGACGATTGAACAATGGAAAAACGTCGTATGCAGTGACGAATAACGTACACAATGTGGCGATCCGATGGCAGGGTGTGGGTATGGCGAATGCCCGGTGAACGTCGGAGGCGGTGGTGTTAGGTGTGGTAGTGTTTTCCATGAGCCGGCCGGTGTGGCTGAGCGGTTCTAGGCGCTTCAGACTGGACTCAGGTTCGAATCCTGCCTCGGGCATGGATGTGTTTGATGTCCTTAGGTTAGTTAGGTTTAAGTAGTTCAGAGTTCTAAGGGACTGATGACCTCCGATGTTAAATCCCATAGTGCTCAGAGCCATTTTTTGTTTTTCCTGAAGGGGGGCTTGCATCCTTTGTTTTTTTGCGAGGCACTATCACAGCACAGGCCTACACTGAAGTTTTAGGCACCTTCTTGCTTCCCACTATTTTTCAACACGATCGAGCACCTGTTCATTATGCACGGCCTGTGGCAGAATGGTTACACGACAATAACACCCCTGTAATGGACTGGCCTGCAAAGAGTCCTGACCTGAATCCTATTGAAAACCTTTGGGGTGATTTGGAACGCCGACATCGTGTCAGGCTTCACCGGCCGACATCGATACCTCTCCTTAGTGTAGCACTCTGTGAAGGATTGGCTGCCATTCCCCAAGAAATCTTCCATCATCTGAGTGAACGTATGCCTGTGAGAGTGTAAACTGTCATTAAGACCAACGGTGGGCCAACACCATATTGAATTCCAGCATTACCGATGGGGGGCACCACGAACTTCTAAGTCATTTTCAGTCAGGTTCCCGGATACTTTAGATCACATAGTGCACATATACACTCAACAGTAGATGTTGTGGCTGAGTAACTTTTGTTGAAATTTTCGTTTTCGATAAATTTGACAGCTTTACTTGACAGACAGAGAGAAGCAAAAACAACCCAATCTGCGCTAGACGTATAATATGCAGAAACATTTCATGACTACAACGTCAACGATGAGATATGGAAATCGCTTGAAAATGTCAATGCAGTAGAAATAAGCTTATCGCCTAAACGTACAACTCCTAAATAAGGCTCCAAAATATAGGAGAGTCCTGGAATAACAATAGTATATAAAATTTGAACATCGTAAGCGCGCATGCCAAGTCGCTTATACAGCACCTTGTGAACTATTGAGTGGGGGATGTTTAGATCTCTCGATGCTCACAAACTGACTTTGTAAGCTTCTTTGAAAGATCTTTCTGATCTCCTCCACCATTTCAGATGTGCGTACTCTGCCAAAATGACTATCTCTTTACACTAGGCTATTGGCTAGGAACTTGCCATACCAAGCCTTAATCGTCTTTACTTCTGGTCGATCACTTTGAAATTAACGTTAGAAATTTCTTTGGAGATCAATGGGCAATTTCGTTTCTACGTACCGCATCATCCATTAGGCTATTTCTTGTGCTCTGGTCATTTCTGGTAATTATTTAGCACCTGAAAATAAGGGAACCGTTTAGGTGAAATCCAACCAAACCATTTTGACTAGCTTTAAATGTTACCGCAATTCGCAAGTATCTATACTTCACAGCTATTTTTAATTTCATGCGAAAAACAAGAGGGCATCTTATGAACATCCTGTGCTTTGGGCTTCCACCTTTCACCGTAAAAGTTTTGTTTCGCGCGCGAATGGTGGGGCACGGAGCTTCCCTGTGCTGTTTCTGCCATGAGGACGACGCCGGTTTCAATCTCTTACTGAGATAACTGTTGTTTATGACTTACTCGCAGTCCCTCTAGCAATCCCGCTGTTGCTTATAGTCCGCCCCTCTTCCTCTGCCCCCCCCCCCCCCCCACTTCCTACACCCACTACTCCGAGCAGAACGGGCGACCCCGAAACTCACGCGCTGCTCACCGCCGTCAGTCAGTGAATTCGATCGCCGGCGAACAGCTGATGTCCCCACCTCCCACCCCCCGCGGCTGGCTGGGAGGCAGGTCACGCTCCGCGCGCGACCATCCAGCGACGTGAGGGCGCCGGCCGTGCAGATCGCAGGCGCCACGTCACACGCGCGGCGGCAGTCGCCTTCCCCGAGTTCTGGAGGGCGGCCTGCGTCAGCACGGCGCGCCAACAGCACGCCACGCCGCCTGCAAGTCAATAGACGCGTTGCGGTGGGGGCAGCAGCTACACCGGCCAGCACCGGCGACACTCCTAGGGCAGTAACATCAATGGACAACGCGACAATGCACACACAGGTGGCACACGAATCCGTCCTCTATGGTGATATGTTTCCCACATACATCAGTGCAAGAAGTATTGCCTCGTCACCGCTGTGCAAAGGACAATTACACGTATAAGCGAACCTCTACCGAGGTGGGCCACCATTCTCCTGGCTCCGCTCTGATAAGGTCGCTTGGCGGTCTGTTTGTTGTATTCAGATTTAACAGCCAAACAGGTAACAGCTGCAATGGACTCCAGTGAAGATTACACTGATACGATACTAATCTATGGGGAGACGCTCCGAGCCGACCGGTGTGGCCGTGTGGTTCTAGGCGCTTCAGTCTGGAACCGCGTGACCGCTCCGGTCGCAGGTTCGAATCCTGCCTCGGGCATGGATGTGTGTGATGTCCTTAGGTTAGTTAGGTTTAAGTAGTTCTAAGTTCTAGGGGACTGATGACCACAGCGGTTAAGTCCCGTAGTACTCAGAGCCATTTGAACCATTTGAGACGCACCGCAGTGCAGTTGACACCCGAAGCCTCTATTCACAACGTTAACCAAAGCGACCTCTACATTCTGCGTATGTTTTTAGACAAACAGAATTGCCTTTAAGAACCAAGGGAGCGTTCCAGGTTCAACGTATCGTGGAAAGACCAATCCGCGGCGGATCCGATGTTTCCAGGAACTCTACTGAATATTTTGGAGCACATCCCACGCATGGTAAATATAGCTTAAATGAAAATAACGTGGTCCCAGCGGAGGTTCGAGTGCTCCCCCGGGCATCGGCTTGTGTGTTTGTCCTTAGGATAATTTAGGTTAAGTAGTGTGTAAGCTTAGGGACTGATGACCTTAGCAGTTAAGTCCCATGAGGTTTCACAAACATCTGAACATCATCTGAAAATAGCGCATATATACAACGTAGTATAAACGAAAATGTTACCGTGCTACAGCAATTAGGTTGCAGTATTACTTTTACCTATAATAATAATAATAATAATAATAATAATAATAACAAGGTCATCATTGTTAATACTATGGTAGTCATTATAGCCATTATATCTCGCCCAGTAATACCTATATCTCATCGTAATTAGGACAAATAAGAGCTGCAGCGGATCTGGGCATATCGAGGTCTTCGGTGGAGGACCGATTTTCGCATCCCTTTAATCTGCACCTACACCAACAACTATATGGAAACGATTTCCAAAATCGGGTTTCGTTCTGCAGACGAGTCGTGAATAAAATCGCCGTAAATCCGGATTTCATCAGGCAGATTTTATGGGGACATAAATACTATTTCACCAATGACGCCACTGTAAATCGACACTATCTTCATTCCTTGACTCCTGAAAATTCTCACTGGTTACGACCACATCACATGCAAGCGCACTGGGATGTAAGGTATGGTGCCGCATTCTAGGAGACCACATCATTTGGCCAGTTTATTTAGCTCCCAGACTGTCTGGTCAGCTATATTTGCAATTCCTATAGAATGAGCTGAACCTTGGGCATCTCCTAGAAGACATCCCAACTCAGTTAGCAGTGAGACACTGGTTTCAGCACGACGGTGCACCACCCCATTATTGTATAGGGGTTGGGGAATATCTCAACAATGCGTACCCTGAACGATGGATAGGTCGTGGTGCTTGCATTCGATGGCCAGCCAGATTGCTTGATTGAACGCCCTCGATTTTTTTCTTATGGGGGTTATATTAAAGTCAGGGTATGAAACGGAACCGGAAAATCGTGACGTGTTAAAAGACCTAATACGTCATGCTTGCTCATCAGTATCTGCAGAAATGTTAAAAGATGTCCACGCTAATACCGAGAGGCGCTTACATCAATGCGTCCAACAAGGTGGACATGCGTTTGAACATTTGTATTACGAATAATGCAATTATAGAGATCTCTCAGTCTATAACATTGGTTTCAAGGAACATCGTTTGTGATAACCATTATATTCATTGTTCTCTATTGCAATCGATGATATGATGGCATTTATGTAATTCTTCTGGTTGTGAATCCCGAACTGGTGCATTATGTATTGTTAATAAATTAGCTGCCATATGTTGATATGCTTTGAAGCAGATAGTTAATTGTGCTTTGGACCTTGTGCGTATTGTTTTGGTCAGGGCTAATCTTTCTTCTACACAGAGACCTTTCTCAAGCCTAGGAATCGAACCTGGCACATCTCCTACAGCAATCAAGTTTTCTAACGTTGAGCTGTTGGAAACAATCATAGCTGTAAACTGTTTGCTTTCAAGCGCTAGTTTTACGTTTAGCACGGTCTCCTCTGTCCTGGTGTGGAGTCCGCTTCATTTTTCTGCTCAGGCAAACTTTCGGCGTCAATGGTATCTGGGATTAACTAAGGTCAACGGAGGACGGCGTGCGTGGACCAATTTTAATTTTTGCCTGGGAAGATGCGTAGCACTGACCCAGAAATAAATTCAAATAGATCCAATTCACCATTTCTGATCTATCAGGCGAACGCCGGAACAGTAAGTCCCCTCCTAAACACTTCCCACTGTCATGTTAAAAAATCACTGCAAGCTGCTAATTTTCTTATTCTGCAACTGTACTGACGGAAAAAATCGCAGCACCAAAAGTAATTAAAGTAGACTAATGAAATTTCGGGAATACACTTGTCTAAGTAACATATTTAAGTGATTAACATTGTATGATCGCAAGTTAATGAAAGCGCGATATAAGCCATTGCAAATGGGAAATGCTGGTACATTAATAACCAGTGTAGCCTGCAGAATGCTGAATTCAAGCAAGCAATTGTGCATGATTTGTTTTCCAGAGGTGCTGGATGTCAGTTTGTGGGATGGCATTCCATGCTAGTGGCACTTGGTCGATCAATACAGGGACGGTTAATGCTGTTCGTTGATGACGCTCGATTTGTCGTCTCATGATGTCCCATATGTGCTCGATTGGAGAAAATCTGGTGATCGAGCAAGCCAAGGTAACGTGTTGTCACTCTGCAGAGCATGTTGGATGACTATAGCGGTATGTGGGCAAGCGTTATTCTGTTGAAAAACACTCACAGGAATGCTGTTCACGAATGGCAGCACAACAGGTTGAATCACCAGACTGACGTACAAATTTGCACGAGAGTGATCCTGCTGCATACGAAATTGCACCCAAGAGCATAACTCCAAGCGTGGGTCCAGCGTGTCTAGCTTACAGAAGGTTGGTTGCAGGCTTCAGCTGGCCTCCTTCTAATCAACACACGGTCGTCAAGGCACCAAGGCAGAACCAGCGTTCATCAGGAAAAACAACCTGCCCCAGAGACAGCTGTCGCTTGATACTGTTGACGTAACAAATGGCGATGGTTGCGGTTACGGCGTCTCGCTCTGAGCCGATTTCTGACAGTTCCTTGTGACTATGTGGTGCCTACTGCTGCTCGAAGTGCAGCTGCAGACACAGCACGGTGCGCCACAGTCATACACCGAACACAATGGCCTTCCCTCATGGTAGTACCAAATGGCCGTTTGGAGCCGGGCCTTCTGACGACATTCCCGCCAAGCCTTCCTGTAGTATCTCAGGAGGATCATCCAGCTTCTCGTAGCCCTGTTACACGGCCTCCTTAAAATCCACTGAGATACTGATAATGGCGTCTTTGTCGCCTCAAAGGCATCAACACACCACGTCCAATTTCAAAGGAAACTAACGCCCACGACAGTTACAGCGTGTATTAAAAGCAAGCCTGATTTGCGTCCTCATAGCGGCGGAAGTAGCGCCCCTCTTTTGCGACTGGCGCGAAATTTGAATAAAGATCATCTTTCGGATGTAGAAACAGGCCTACCAATTTTTATTTATGTCGCACTACTTCTTCTTGGTGCTGTGATTCTTTTTGCGTCAGTGTAGTTTCTGTGGTGTCACCGCCAGACACCACACTTGCTAGGTGGTAGCCTTTAAATCGGCCGCGGTCCGTTAGTATACGTCGGACCCGCGTATCGCCACTGTCAGTGATTGCAGACTGAGCGCTGCCACACGGCAGGTCTAGAGAGACTTCCTAGCACTCGCCCCAGTTGTACAGCCGACTTTGCTAGCGATGGTTCACTGACAAAATACGCTCTCATTTGCCGAGACGATAGTTAGCATAGCCTTCAGCTACGTCATTTGCTACGACCTAGCAAGGCGCCATTACCAGTTACTATTGATGCTGTAAAACATGTACCGTCAAGAGCGATGTTCACCAAGTTAAGTATTCCAGCAGCTACGTACGTTATTGGCTATATTAATTACCTTGTCCAGTTCCAGACCTCACGTCATCCTGCGTGAGCTTAAACGCGTGCGTTTCGGCTTTACCTCCTAGTGGCTTGGCTGTCTTGCCAAGTCACAACAGTTTCAACCTTGAGGTTGCCGGAACTTTTAAAATTTGTCATGGTGAATACCACACGCCTACAATTTTAAAATGTATTCCATGGTTATTTATCACTGTCCACATCAAAAGTGAAAGTCTTCGAAAAAAAACCACAGAAAAGAATGGCAAGTTATTCAACGTGTTATTAGCCCGTAAACGTAAGGTGCTGTGTCCAAAAAGAATACGCAAATAACGCGATTTTGGTCGCAGGCTGCTGCAGTGACGCTGTTCTGTGCGCTGTTTTCGTTTGACAGAGGACAGTTGTTTTCTCATTGTGGACGTGGAATGAACAAGATTACAGGTATTTTGTTTGCGTTGGACGAACTTTGTCTTTTTCGTTTGAAGCCATCGATCTATCTCCAGATATCACTCTTCTTCTAACGGAGCACATTTGCAATTGTATGCACTGCATCACTTAACTTCCATATCTCACCCTCTTTAACCTCCTAAGGTGCAGCTCTGTTATAGGCCGTTTCATCCGAACATTCGGTCATTTTCGCCATGTCAGTGCTATTTTGCAGCAGCAAGGTTGTGCGCTCCACTACAGTAATATTTCACGGCTAGCTTTACACTTCTGTACGCTCCAGTAAAGGTGAGCTTCCGAAGACGACCGTAGACTCGACTGATCGGTCGCAGGCGGCGCCACTCGTTCCCATTGTTTACAATGCGAGGCGTGTGGAATGTGGCGACAGCGCTCGTCTGCCGCCGCGCCGTACACCTGTTTCGGAGACGGACCGCGCACCCGGTCAGGAAACAGCAGTGCGGCTGCCGCCAAACTGCATGGAGACCGGGGACTGCTTTTACTGGCCTAACATACACAAGTCAGCGAAAGCGAGTTTCTCGGACTCCGATGAAGGTTAGTTAATTAACATTGTGGCAAAATATTTTGTAATTTATGACGCAGGACATGAAGAATACAGAAATGTTTTTCTGGAAGATAATGTCTACAAAACTGTAGCACACGAATTAATTAAAACAAGTTTTTGTTCTCGTTTTTGTTGTGGTCCTCAGTCCGAACACTGGTTTGATGCAGCTCTTCATGCTACTCTAACCTGTGCAAGCCTCTTCATCTCCGAACAACTGCGACCTCCATCACTCTGAATCTGCTTATTCTATTCGTCCCTTGGAGTCCCTCTGCGATTCCCCAATCTCCCCCCTCCCCTCGCGCGCACTTCCCTCCAGCACAAAATTTGTCTCCCCTTGATCTCTCAGTATGTTTCTTTGTGCTATCAACCGATCCCTTCCTTTGGTCAAGTTGTGAAACAAATTTTTTCTTTCCAAATTCTATTTAGTACTTCCTCATTAGTTACATGATCTACCCATCTAATCTTAAGCATTCTTCTGTAGCGCCACATTTCAAAACTTTCTATCTCTTCTTGAGTAAACTGTTTATCGTCCATGTTTCACTTCCATACATGGCTACAGTCCAGACAAATACCTTCAGAAAAGACTTCCTAACCTTAAATCTGTTTGGGCGTTAACAAATTTCTCTTCATCAGAAATGGTTTTCTCGCCATTGCCAGTCTACATCTTTTACCCTCTCGCCTGATTTAATTGACTGCAATCCGTTATCATTGTTTTGGTTTTGTTGACGTTCATCTTATATCCTCCTTTCAAAACACTGTCCATTTCGTTCAACTGCTCTTCAAGTCCTTTGCTGTCTCCGACAAAATTAAGATGTCATCGGCGAACCTCAAAGTTTTTATTTCTTCTCCCTCACCTTACTTTGGTTTCCTTTACTGCTTGCATTAAGTGCAGTAAGTATATTAAAGCTCTTATGTATTAACAAACAGATTCATATGTGCATTCTTTATGGCAATTATTATATATGTTAAAAAGACAATACATTGATTACTATTCATTGTTAACGGCTGCCTCTTGCCGCCCCACGGATCTGTATTCATAAGATAAAAATCTTGAAGTTTTACCATAATTTCATATACCATTGCTGTTCAGAACTCCTCCAAAACGAGAAGAGCTAAGTGTATTGTTTTGGCTCATTAGCCCGTTAAAATTATAATTATAAAATGGAAAACTTTTCTTTTCCAGAAAAACAACACATGGTAAATAGTGTAAACAACATGCCGATAATATCAGGTCGTCAGAAACGTCAGGCGCCATAGAAATGGGACTATAAAACACTCTAAACAGTTGGATTAATAGCCCAACGGCGTTTCTGTCACTCTATGAGCACGGCGTAATCTATAGTTACATTTCTTTTTCTTTTTTTTTTCCCCTCGATGTGATGTAGCAACTCTTCTCGAATAATATAGTCACTGAGGGCAATCGTTTAGTCTCCAATAAAAAATGGGGTAAGGTCGCAGTTGTGCCCGGCAGACACTTCGGTGGAGGAATATTAAATTCCTTTGTAGCTACTTTTGCAATACGATATGCGAATGACAAAGACTGGTGGCTTCCGCCTGTAGCCAACAACCTGAAAAAAAACGGAAATATGTAACTAATATAGTTTCCAGTTACAGGGGACTTCCGTATAAGAAGTGAAAGTTTCTAGGAGATGATTACCAGAAATTCAAGGAGAAAAGCAAATTAGAAATGGGCTCCACTGCCACAAAAAAATAAAAATAAAATAAAATCGGAAAGAAAGAGACGCGAGCAGCTATAGCTCCTTGATAGTGTTCCACAACACAAATCTGAAGGAACAAACATTCCAATGATTTGAGAGCAGCCAACCATAAAAGCCAATGAATAAATGTAGACGAAACTCGTCAATTGGACCTTTTGGAATCACAGGAAGAACATACGCCAGAAACCAATACAATAGGAAATTGTGGCGAATCGTCTGAGGTAAGAAACGATGAACGTTGTGTACCAGTACAAAAAAATGCAGTAAAGTCCGTAGGAATTATGATAAAATATTAAAAATGTGGAGAGAAAGAGACGAAAGTACGCATTTAATAAAAAGGGTTTATGGAACAAAAAGATGATGATAATGATTTATTTTTGCGTCACATCAGTGCGCTGTTGTAAGGAGTTTACTTCCAGCTTATAATACAGAAGCAAAAAACAAATAAATAAAAAAAGTAACATTTTTTCTGATCACGAAATTGTGGCTGCACAGTGCAACACACACCAGTCGAATGACACCGGCAGCCCTTAAACCTCCACAACTCTCTCAGTAAATCTTAGAAGTGCAGCACAGCGTACCGATGTATAAAATTTTGTGCAATTATCTAAGCATCAATAATTAATAAGGTGTTACACAGCAACAACTACATTGCTCATTCACTCACAATGTGCTAGCGTACACCACGACATCGTCAAGTTTCGAGGTGCCACTCTTTGCAGAGCTACTGCCTACAGTGGCACAACGTGTAAAGCAGCTCGCAAGTACACCCGATACCAGAGTAAGCGTCACTCTTGGTGCCCATAGCCGGAAGGCACGTCGCATGGTGCGCGATGACGTAATGTGACGTAATATTGTAGGACGCTTGAGGAGAGATGCGGCGATCTCCAGGTAAGACGAAACAGAGACCAATGTGCTGATAAGCGGTCAAGTCCCATAAATGTGACCAATGCCTATGTTCGACGTTAATGTCCAATAAGCACTCACAGACGACACGTGGCAGCACTAGGAGCAGAGGGTATATAATGTGTGTCGTGACGGTGAAGGGGGTGGGGGGGGGGGGGGCACACGGAAAACAGTACAGTCGTTATCGGGTCGTGGTCATTGGGGAACGGAGCAAT
This sequence comes from Schistocerca serialis cubense, assembly GCF_023864345.2. Classification (NCBI taxonomy): domain Eukaryota; kingdom Metazoa; phylum Arthropoda; class Insecta; order Orthoptera; family Acrididae; genus Schistocerca; species Schistocerca serialis. Next base: position 118,570,185 of record NC_064643.1, on the reverse strand, counting down.
TTATCTGACGACTAACAGGGCATGATCATTGGCTTTGGAGCCAAGAGTGGAAACATTTTCAAAACGGCTAAGTTTGTAAATTGTTCTTGTGCCGCTGTGGTTAAGTATACCGAGCGTCGCACAATCGCTCGATCCAAAACCAGCGCTGGGGCTACTGTGGTGCACCACGAGCCGTACATGACAGGTTTCAAAATGGTTCAAATGGCTCTGAGCACTATGGGACTTAACAACTGAGGTCATCAGTCCCGTAGAACTTAGAACTACTTAAACCTAACTAACCTAAGGACATCACACACATCCATGCCCGAGGCAGGATTCGAACCTGCGACCGTAGCAGTCGCGCGCTTCCGGACTGAACCGCGGCCGGCCCATAGATAACACGGGTGACCGATTGCTGCACAGATGGATACGGGCAATAGGCGTGCAACTGTTCAGCAGCTGACCGCCCAGATGAACAAAGGGGCTACCAACAGTGTCTCCTCGAAGATCGCTCCGCGGACGTTGCTGCATATGGGCCTCCACAACAGGTGTCTGGTACATGCTCACATACTGACTGCTGTTCATCGGACACAAAGGCTGCAATTTGCACGCCAGTACAGCAACTGGATGTCCACTGAGAGGGGACAGGTAGACTTCTCAGATGAATCAAGTTTTATGCTCTATCGGACAGATGGTCATTGGCGTGTACGGGCGTAAAACGTCTGGAGCAGAACCCTGCGGCAATCGTCGATGTATTGTGGTCCAGGGAATTTCTTGGTGGTATTCCCTGGATGATCTCGTCATTTTGGAAATCGCATCGACCATCGCAAGTATGCATTTATCATTGGGGACCATGTCCACCTCTAAAAGTAGTTAGTTTTTCCTCGGCCCAGTGGAATCCATCAGCAGTACAATGCAACGTGTCACACAGCTCGCACTGTACATGGTGGTTTGAGGAGCACCTTCAAGTTCGGCCACCAAACTGCACGGATTTAAATCCAATCGAGAATCTGTGGGACCATCTATATCCAGCTGTTCGTGCCTCGAATCCTCAACCGAGAAACCTATCGCAGCTGGCCACAGCACTGCAGTCGGCGTGGTTCCACATCGTTGTCGCTATCTCTTCCCGCACGTCTCTCAGATGGACAGATTAGAAGTACTTAGTAGAGAATTCCTTGGAAAAATAATGGGTATAATCCAAAATAAGAACTGGTGGTAAACCGAAGGTAATTAGGGAATAAGCAGAACAAATATCAGAAGTAATGGGGAAGGGTAGATTAATCTTCATTGAAAACCTGTACCGGATGAATGAAAACGGGCTAACCAAACAAATATTCCTGTATTTGCAGAAAAAGAGGTGGACAATAGCAGGATTACAGAACTAAGAAAGGGCTGGAAAGAAACGACATGAAAGAATCGGAAATAACAGAAAGAAACCTTTTTGAGAATAAAATACTAAATTTAGAAGACAGAAGAAATAAGAAACTGGGATCAACTTGGGCAGAATAAAGACAAAGGCAACATGAGAAAAAGATGAATGAGGGCAAAAAAATAGGAAACAACAAAAAAGGAAGTAGTAGTTGTTCCGTGAGGCTAGCCAGTCAGTATGAAGGAAAAAGAAATGTATAACAGTTATCGATTCACAGTTTTAAATTTTCTATTACACTTCTTTTTTTGCGATTGTATTAGTTTTTTTATTCTACTCTATATCTGACCTGTCCGGATAGATGCGCGTTGGCACGCCGCTTTCAGACCCGCCGGCCCTGGATCGAATCCACCCGGTGGATTAACGACGAGGATCGGTGAGTCGGCTATCTTCGATGTAGTTTTTCGGTGGTTTATCACCTTTGACTAGGTGACTGTCGGGCTGACACCCACATCCCGCCTCAGATACATGATTAACAAACACTTCGAACACATTCCTACGCTCTTAAATGTGACCTTGGAGGCAGAATGATGGAGTGCACAAATTCTGTCTCTCTCATGAGCGCCTTGCCACGGTTCGCGCGACCACGGAGGTTCGAGTCCTCCCTCGGACGTGGGTGGGTGCGTTGTCCTTAGCGTATGTTAGTTTAAGTTAGGTTAAGTAGTGCGTAAGCCTAGGGACCGATGGCCTCAGCAATTTGGTCCCATAGGAATTTACCACCACCTCTGGAGGGAAGTAGTGGCGATAGGAAGGACAGCTGGCCACCCTCTACCACTAACATTAACAGATGTAGATTAACATGCAGACCCAGTGAAGATACGGGATAAATGCCAGAAAAAAATAAGAAATATGTAGTTTGCGTTCCACACCTAGAGTAGCATTGCGTCAAAGGAGGTTGTCAACTTACAGTGACTTCTCAAGTGCAACTAGAGCTTAGAATCATATGATTATCTTTAGATGAGTCTCAAGAGGATAGGAATAGGGAACTTGCGACACAGTGTGATAAAACTGCTACGTCTGGGACTTCAGAGGCAACACATCAGCACGAGACCACTGTATAGAAAAGAGATATACTTTGCTTTCATGCTATGGACAGATTTCCACTTTTGGCTAACAAAATTTTAAGATAAATAACCTTTCAACCCCGGCAAATGTCTACCAATCTTTGAACGGATTATTCTCGATAATCCTCGATTATTTATGTAAAGGGCAATTCCTCATCTCTGCTCGACGTGCCTCAGTGAAAACTCATCATGCTCATCAGATGAAATTTCCTGCTAATTGGTTTAGTCCTGCACTAAACAGGGGAAATTAAAATGAATATATCGATTGCAAAAGGCTATATTACTCATAGCGATACATAAATAAGAATTACACATAATTTAAAAAGTTTAAAAATATTTTAGGCACTTAATAGGTGTTGTACGACTCCTCTTGCCTACAAGGAGAATATCTGAGAGATAATCCATTTCATGTTCTGAAACATTTGTGAAGTCACTGACGTGACAGAATTAGAAATTCTAGAATTGTTTTCGGCAAAGGAAGCACGCACGCAAGATATTTCAGACAGAGCCACAAAAAGAAATCGTTGTGTGTCAGGTCCCAAAATATAGGTGAGCAAAAGCACAATACACTCTATTTCAGTAGAGCCTAGCCAGCTGGTCATCGTTACTAGAAAGAGGGGGGGGGGGTGCTCCATCTTGTTCAGAGATGTAATCCGTGGAATCTGTGTCAAGCTGTGGCATCAGCCGTTTCTCAGTCATGTCTAGATAAATTTTTGTTGAAACATTAATCTCAATGACGAAATTCGGAGCGTACAATTTTTTTTATAGACATCACACACAACACATGTAACTTTCTGTGAGTCACGATGATATTCCGTTACTCATGATGGTTTTACTGTACGCCTATCTAGTATTCGAATGTCGTACCGGCTAACCTTTCCAGTTATGCAGAAGCTTGTCTTATTGCTGAAACTGAGACTGTTGTAAATGTGGACGGCTTCCAGAATAGCCGTGGCATTATTCGTACGACTGTACAACGTTAGAAGGTCTGAACTTTCGTTAGCATTCTCTGCATTTATTATCGATATATCGCTGTTCACTAAACATTTATATCATTGTTAGACTCCTATTGTGGTCCTACGTTCCTTAACATCGGTTCTCACCCTTTTGATCAGTATCTGTACAAGGTACAGCCACGCATCGCAACACGATCTGCGGTCAGCGTGCAGGACGAGTCGCCCTCGGACATTTGCAGAATCTGGCAAATAGGGACGAGGCGGACGGCGTCCTCGTCTGAGGGGAGCCGCGAGCTATCGATCACCGCGAGCAATCGATAGCGATCGCCGCGCTAGCCGCGCCGCGGGTCCAGTAATCTCATCGGGCAGTAATGACACGGCGGTCGGCGGCCCGGCCTGCTTAGAATACTGACCCCTGGCGGCGTCTTGCCCCTCCCTTCTTCTCTTTCTTCTGGCGAGTCGCGGCCACCCCCGAGGCCATTGATTTCCCTCCCCTCTGCGGACACGCGGCCGATTTTTTTGGCAACTGTCCTAATAACAGAAACTGTTCCTGGGAGGAATATATCTAACGCGTAGGAGGAGGCGGCGCGGAGGCGGCGAGGGGGCGGCCGGGGGGGGCCGGGGGTGGACCCCACTGGCCGCCAGATTTACGGCGCGCCCTGATGCCGGGAGAGAGAGAGACGGGGAGGGGGGAAAGGCGACTTCAGCTGAGTTAGGCCACGCCGCACAGGTGGCTCGCACTGAACCGCCACACCACTCGATTCATACAGGGCTCACAATATTTACAATAGGGCACTGAAAAGTTACGGACATAGAGCGCGTCATGTTCTTCTTCATATGTGTGACTGAGGTGACAAAAGACTTGGGACAGCGATACTAAAATATACAGATGGCGGTAGCGTCCCTTACAAAGGGTATAAAACAGCAGTACATTTGCGGAGCTGCCATTTGTACTCAGGTGATTCATGTCAAAACGAGTCCGACGTTAGTATGGTCGCACGACAGGAATTAACCGACTTTGGACGCGGAATGGTAGCTGGAGCTAGACGCATGGGACATTCCATTTCGGAAATCGTTAGGGAATTCAGTATTCTGAGATCCACAATGTCAAGAGTGTGCCGAGAACATCGAACTTTAGGCATTGCCTTTCACTACGGACGACGCAGTGGCCGACGGCCTTCACTTAACGAACGAGAGCAGCGTTGTTAACGTAGCGTTGTCAGTGCTAACATACCAGCAACAATGCGTGAAGTAACAGCAGAAATGCATGTTGGACGTGCGACGAACGTATCCGTTAGGACAGTGTAGCGAAACCTGGCGTTAATGGGCTGTGGCAGTAGAAGCCCGACGCGAGGAGTGCCTTTGCGAACAGCACGACAACGCCTGCAGCGCCTCCCCTCCGCTCGTGACCTTAGAAAGTTCGACCCTAGACAACTGTAAAACGGTTGTTGATCAGGTGGGTCCCGATTTCGGTTGCTAAGAGCGGATGATGGGATTCGAGTGCGGCGCAGACGCGACGAAGTCCTGGTTCCACGTTGTCAGCAGGGCACTGTGCAAACTGGTGGTGGATTCTTAATGGTGTGCACCGTGTTTACAAGGAATAGACAGGGTTGCCTGGCCCAACTGAACCTATCATTGACTGGAAACGGTTACATTCGGCTACTTGGAGACCACCTGCAACCATTCGTGGACTTCATATTCGCAAACAATGAGGTCATGTCACTGGGCCACAGCTGTTCACGATTGGTTTGAAGAACAGTCTGGACAGTTCGAGCAAACGGTTTGCCCATTCAGATAGTCCGACATGAGTCCCATCGAAAATTTATGGAATGTAATCGAGAGTCAGTTCGTGTACAAACTCAGCACCGGCAATACTTATGACACCACTGGCTACTACTAAATTAGCAATATACCGATAATGCTACTCCTGTGAAAGTATTTTTGACACCGTGACTACGTGTAATGGAAAGGTGTCGGATTGGTTTTGGTCTCTGGAAAAATTCTTATTGAGAAGAAACAATAGCAAAACAAACAGGAATTGAACCAGCGTTCTATTACCAATCGAGTAAAATGTAATTACGTAAAAGAAAACAGTCGCCAGCCTAATTAGGCGAAGTTGTACCCAGCACTAGTATGGTTCATAAAGAAATTTAACTCTTGGGACTGCTTTGCCTGTTACTGAAGTTCCGTTTTGCTCATAAGATACAAGACAGTACTACAATTTAGTAACTAATGTACCAATGATTTGAGTTAAACTACGCAGGCGGAGTATTAATATGTTTAGGCAACAACTGGCTCTCAATAACTCTTACTATCTGTACATTACACTAGAGCGCTAATAATAATTACAGGTGGTTACTAATGAATGAGCACTAATAACTTGGACAAGAGGTTCTTTTGTCAGTTTAATTATAGGAAGTTACTACTATTGAAGTAGTTATGAAGTAGTTATATATTTTCTACTGATTATTGTTTGCATTCTCAAGGAATATTCTCTTTCTTCTGCTATTTGGCTCAAATGGAACATGTCGTGCCTAGATCTTGTGTAGTTTGAATATTTGTATCCAGCTGCTTATATTTGATTGCTGTTATTGTAATAAGAACAAGAATGGGGATCCAGAAACTAATCTATCGGTAGATCGAGGCGTAACACTTTAGTCATAGCACAATATAGGAAATACCGTTCACTACATAACGTATGAAATTGTAAACACTATCATTTCAATCAGAAGAATCTTTGAACTGAATACTTTAATTCCTTTCTTAGTAGTTGTACTTTGATGAAACTGTAACTGCCTATTTATGAAACCAACGTGAAGTATTTCAAAATTATGCTCACTAAATAATTAATTTCTTTACAAATCCACAAAGTTTATCGACTTCTATTAAGGAGGATAATTGCTTTTCAGTTCGGTAAAATAGAATGCTCGGATTTATCGTAGCACTTGGGATAGGATCCCGTCTAGATAAACGACTAAGGATAAAATACGGTGGCTCAACAAATAGATTACAAAACTCAAACTTACTACTGTAAACGAAATCACATAACTGGGCCATGCAGTTATACAGTACTGAACTGATAATCTGAGATGAAGACAGTGGCAGTGTCGATCTCCTGTGCTATTCAAAAAAAGGCGACAAAAGTATCCATTGCTTTTCCATGAATAATAAGCCAAATTACTTCGACACCCGAGGCTATAGTATAGAATCTTGCTGTTCTTCTCTCCTCTTTCCGTTCACAAGGTGCGCAACCTTTGCCTGCTAGCCACCGACTGACTGACTCACGCCACACAGAGGCCTTGCAGTTCGACCGCCAGATCCACCTTCTCGACAGCCGCCTAGCCAATTCTGTTGCGGAGGGACTTCCTTCCAAGTTTTACACGATCAGAAACCTATTTTCCCTGTGCACGAACCAGCATTACAAGTAAAGTTTTAACATTTTTATTCTTTTACAGTATATTACTTCTGAAATTCTATTCATACATTAATTACAATAACATAAATTATCATAAATAATGTAAGTGAAAATAGGCAAAGAAGTTAAATTAGACAATTAAAGGTCATATCAATAACATGGGTTACATACTTTCCCTATTATGGGCGGCTATAGTGGCAGCATGGCTCAATATTTCTGCAGGGGACTCCCAGCGGCTTGTTGAGTCCATGCAAGATCGGGTTGCAACTGAGCAAAAGGAGGTCCGACACGATATTAGGAGGTATCCCATGACTTTTGCCACCTCAGTGTATACAGGGTGGCCCATTGAGCGTGACCGGGCCAAATATCTCACGAAATAAGCGTCAAACGAATAAACTACAAAGAACGAAACTTGTCTAGCTTGAAGAGGTAAACCACAGGGCGCTATCGTTGGCCCGCTAGATGGCGCTGCCATAGGTCAAACGGATATCAACTGCGTTTTTTAAAATAGGAACCCCCATTTTTATTACATATTCGTATACTACCAAAACGAATATGAATGTTTAAGATGGACCACTTTTTTCGCTTTGTGATAGATGGCGCTGTAATAGTCACAAATATATGGCTCACAATTTTAGACGAACATTTGGTAACGGGTAGGTTTTTTAAATTAAAATACAGAACGTTGGTACGTTTGAACATTTTATTTCAGTTGTTCCAATGTGATACATGTACCTTTGTGAACTTATCTTTCTGAGAACGCGTGATATTACAGCGTGATTACCTGTAAATACCACATTAATACAATAAATGCTCAAAATGATGTACGTCAACCTCAATGCATTTGGCAATACGTGTAACGACATTCCTCTCAACAGCGAGTAGTTCGCCTTCCGTAATGTTCGCACATGCATTGGCAGTGCACTGACGCATGTTGTCAGGCGTTGTCGGTGGATCACGATAGCAAATATCCTTCAACTTTCCCCACAGAAAGAAATCCGGGGACGTCAGATCTGGTGAACGTGCGGGCCATGGTATGGTGCTTCGACGACCAATCCACATGTCATGAAATATGCTATTCAATACCGCTTCAACAGCGCGTGAGCTATGTGCCGCACATCCATCATGTTGGAAGTACATCGCCATTCTGTCATGCAGTGGAATATCTTTTAGTAACATCGGTTGAACATTACGTAGGAAATCAGCATACATTGCATCATTTAGATTGGCATCGATAAAATGGGGGCCAATTATCCTTCCTCCCATAACGCCGCACCATACATTAACCCACCAAGGTCGCTGATGTTCCACTTGTGGCAGCCATCGTAGATTTTCCGTTGCCCAATAGTGCATATTATGCCGGCTTACGTTACCGCTGTTGGTGAATGACGCTTCGTCGCTAAATAGAACGCGTGCAAAAATTCTGTCAATCGTCCCGTAATTTATCTTGTGCCCAGTGACTGAACTGTAGACGTCGTTCAAAGTCGTCGCCATGCAATTCCTGGTGCATAGAAATATGTTACGGGTGCAATCGATGTTGATGTAGCATTCTCAACACCGACGTCTTTGAGATTCCCGATTCTCGCGCAATTTGTCTGCTACTGATGTGCGGATTAGCCGCGATAGCAGCTAAAACACCTACTTGGGTATCATCATTTGTTGCAGGTCGTGGTTGACGTTTCACATGTGGCTGAACACTTCCCGTTTCCTTAAATAACGTAACTGTCCGGCGAACGGTCCGGACACTTGGATCATGTCGTCCAGGATACCGAGCAGCATACATAGCACACGCCCGTTGGGCATTTTGACCACAATAGTCATACATCAATACGATATCGACCTTTTCCGCAATTGGTAAACGGTCCATTTTAAAACGGGTAATTTATCACGAAGCAAATACCGTCCGCACTGGGGGAATGTTACGTGATACCACGTACTTATACGTTTGTGACTATTACAGCGCCATCTATCACAAAGCGAAAAAAGTGATCCATCTTAAACATTCGTATTTTTTTACGTACTACACGAATATTTAATAATAATGGGGGTTCCTATTTTAAAAAAACGCAGTTGGTATCCGTTTGACCTATGGCAGCGCCATCTAGCGGGCTGACCATAGCGCCATCTGGTTTCCCCCTTCAAGGTACACGAGTTTCGTTCTTTGTAGTTTATTCGTTTGATGCTTATTTCGTGAGATATTTGGCCCGGTCACTATGAATTGACCACCCTGTATAATTACTGAGTTGCTTTTCGGTCCTAGACACATTAAAATATGACATTGTTAGTTCTTAATCTGTACATATTTGAGAATGTGCTTTTGGAGCGCACTACTGTATGTTAGTGAATCGAGGACTATAGGAAAACCGAAAAATAAGATAACCGACGAGTCTGAGACATGGTGCTATGGAAGGATGTTGAAAATTAGGTGATAAAGGTTTCAGGTTCCCTCAAGATTTATTGTTGCATATGATGTACATGAAATGATTACATTTATAGATCTATAGTACAAGGGGTTCTGAGGTACAAGGTACCGACCCGTCCCCAAAGGCCCATGTTAGTGTGTGTTGTAGCCTGTACGAGGACAACGCAGGCGCTGACTCTGGCACCAAGTCGATCGAACAGATGGTGAACACTGTCCTGGGATACGTTACGCCACGTATGCTCGGCCTGTTTATATAGTTCTGCAAGAGTTGTTGGCTGACGAGTCGCACGAGCCATTTCTCGTGTTGTGTTCTGCCCACTCGTATAATATAGGGTGCCTAGCAAAGCTGCTTTGGGCAACGGCCTTACCGCAGTGGCTACACTGGTTCCCGTGAAATCACCGAAGTTAAGCGCTGTCGGGCGTGGTCGGCACTTGGATGGATGACCATCCAGGCCGCCATGCGCTGTTGCCATGTTTCGGGGTGCACTCAGCCTCGTGATGCCAATTGAGGAGCTACTCGACCGAATAGTAGCGGCTTCGGTCAAGAATACCATCTTACGACCGGGAGAGCGGTGTGCTGACCCCACGCACCTCCTACCCGCATCCTCCACCGAGGATGACCCGGCGGTCGGATGGTCCCGGTAGCCCACTCGTGGCCTGAAGACGGAGTGCTTTTTAGGAAAGCTGCTTTGCCGACTCGCTAGACGACAATTCAAGCAAATCGTATTAATGGAATTTATTACAAAAGGAAATGATTACAATACTTAACTTGGTGAGATATGGACGTGTCGCAAGGAAGGGCCGACAGACAAACCTAAGCAAACTCTTCTGTATATCCAATTCGTAATACAAGTGAACCAACGCAATTTCTATGTCACAGCTGTAGCGTTCGTAGGTCAGCTCGACTTCAGCTCGGACCGCGGCCAAGGCGGAGATGTTCTCTTCATGTAGAGGCCGCTGGTATCTTGGTGTCATCCTAGAGGGTTGTCCGTCAGCGTGCAATTGGCTGACGCCGTCTCACAGCCCTCTCTGCTCCTCCGTTCTTGATCGTCGTGCCGGCGCTTGACGTTACGCCGGAACATCTCGTCCCATCTTATCCCACGCTTGCTCGGCTGGAGACAAGTTGAAACTACCTCTTTAAATTATTTTTATTAAAACACTGACATACAGCATTTTCCCTAACAAAGACATCTCAAACTTAATCTAGTCATTTATTACCTACAATATACAAGCCCAACGCAATATGACTTCCAATAATTAACACAAGAAATCCTAACAATAATACAAATCCAAAAAATATGAAATTAAAGAAATATGTAACTACCTCCAACTCTGTTAATTACCTAAACTCATTTCAATCACGAATCTCAACAGTGCAAACCCCATTCTTTTTCATAAGTCACTTAACTCACAGAAAATGTTCATAACACAAACTACAGCAATTACAGCAACTAGCAACTGCAGCCAGCTAAGTAAAAAGATTCTAACTACTATAGACTCTAACTACCAGGACGCATATGGTTAGCGAAATAAAGATTTTACTGAAGAGCAAACAATGTATTTAGAAACTTTTACCTTATTCATGTGACATCCAGTTCCAAAAATTATATAACTGTCAACAATTCCACTGCCCAAACATTATCAACCAAACAACCATCATCATACATTTCCTTGCGTAATTTATTATAAACACATCACTTCATCTCACTTTAGAATGCATGTCCTAGCAACACAGAGTCTCCACTAAGAATATCATGTCCATACGCCTCCCCATTCACTCGCTGTTAGTCCGTTCAACCACAGAGTCTTTTTTCAAGGGCGCAGAGCTCAGTCAGCGATATCAACACAGTCTATAGCGCTGCCAACATACAAACAGGCTACTTACAAAGTTCTGAGATCGTCTTGGTCACGGAAGTTGCTGCACGTCTTGCTGAGCACACTGAGTTTCGCGTTGTTGGAACAAAACATCACCTTCCTGTTACAAGAACGGCAAAAGAACGCTTCTAACAACGTTCTGCACGTACCGAGCTGTCAAGTGATCCTCTGTAACGGCACCAGTCGATCCGTGCCCGTCGATGCTGTGCCGTGAGTGAAGTCGGGCTAGAGGTGCGCGTGTCCGTAGCCCCACTCCTGATAATAGGTTCGCAACAGCTCTTGTTGACACATCTGGGCTCACAAGCCGTCTTATCTGTACTGTGGTAGCTGTACGAACTGCCACTGCTACCCTTACAATACAATGGTCCTAGCAGGTGTTTGTGCTGCATGGACGTCCACAACCTCGTCTACGGATGCAAGAATGTTCGCGTGACCACTGCTACCAGCATCGTTGCACAGGTGAGCAACACATCCATCTTGTGTGACAATTCTTTAAAAAGACCATCCCGTCACTCAGAAGGCCACAATTTTACCCATTTCAGAGTCGCACGTTTGACTGTAGGAAGCACGAATGCGTTCAAATGGTTCAGATGGCTCTGAGCACTATGGGACTTAACATCTGAGGTCATCAGTCCCCTAGAACTTAGAACTACTTCAACCTAACTAACCTAACGACATCACACACATCCATGCCCGAGGCAGGATTCGAACCTGCGACCGTAGCGGTAGCGTGGTTCCAGACTGAAGTCTTCAGATGTGAGCATTTCCTGTTAAGTGGTAGACGCAGATGACGCTCTGGTCGCTGCGCCACTGCACTTTATGTTAGCGGAAGACGTTGAAACCATTAACACTACGAAGCTTGCTGGCAGATTAAAACTGTGTGCCGGACCGGGACTCGAACTCTGTATCTTTGCCTTTCGCGGACAAGTGCTCTACCATCTGAGCTACCGCAGGCCGGAGTGGCCGTGCGGTTCTAGGCGCTACAGTCTGAAACCACGTGACCACTACGGTCACAGATTCGAATCCTGCCTCGGGCATGGATGTGTGTGATGTCCTTAGGTTAGTTAGGTTTAAGTAGTTCTAAGTTCTAGGGGGCTGATGACGTCAAAAGTTAAGTCCCATAGTGCTCAGAGCCAGAGCCATCTGAGCTACCCAAGCACGATTCACGCCCCATTCTTACAGCTTTACTTCCGCCAGTACCTCGTCTCCAACTTTCAAAAACTTCAGAGAAGCTCTCCTGCGAAACTTGCAGAACTTCCATTAACAGTTCGTCTAGTATCTCCCAGGTGGCATGTGACGTCATCGGATCAAAGTCAACGTAGTCTTTCCAGTTGCTCTTCTTTTTTTTTCGGTCGTGTGCTGATAGGGGGTTGTAATATTGACTAAGATTGCTGCTGCAGCCCGAATAGTCTCGGTTCTGTCGGACATTGAAGAATATAAGATCCAAGCCACCTGACCTTGGGGTAATATCATTGATACATAATTCGTGAAAAACAAAAGCCTGTAAATGATTACTGCGCAAAGCAGTGCTGCAGGATGCATCCTGGATCAGAGGTGGATGGGGCGTGGGAAGAGTTATGGAAAACCTGACAATAATCATATTTGAAACGAACGTATATTAACTTAGAAATATTAATGAAACACTTGTGAACATAATAAAGTATGACGACTGCTGCTGCCTGAAATACACTCCTGGAAATTGAAATAAGAACACCGTGAATTCATTGTCCCAGGAAGGGGAAACTTTATTGACACATTCCTGGGGTCAGATACATCACATGATCACACTGACAGAACCACAGGCACATAGACACAGGCAACAGAGCATGCACAATTTCGGCACTAGTACAGTGTATATCCACCTTTCGCAGCAATGCAGGCTGCTATTCTCCCATGGAGACGATCGTAGAGATGCTGGATGTAGTCCTGTGGAACGGCTTGCCATGCCATTTCCACCTGGCGCCTCAGTTGGACCAGCGTTCGTGCTGGACGTGCAGACCGCGTGAGACGACGCTTCATCCAGTCCCAAACATGCTCAATGGGGGACAGATCCGGAGATCTTGCTGGCCAGGATAGTTGACGCACACCTTCTAGAGCACGTTGGGTGGCACGGGATACATGCGGACGTGCATTGTCCTGTTGGAACAGCAATTTCCCTTGCCGGTCTAGGAATGGTAGAACGATGGGTTCAATGACGGTTTGGATGTACCGTGCACTATTCAGTGTCCCCTCGACGATCACCAGTGGTGTACGGCCAGTGTAGGAGATCGCTCCCCACACCATGATGCCGGGTGTTGGCCCTGTGTGCCTCGGTCGTATGCAGTCCTGATTGTGGCGCTCACCTGCACGGCGCCAAACACGCATACGACCATCATTGGCACCAAGGCAGAAGCGACTCTCATCGCTGAAGACGACACATCTCCATTCGTCCCTCCATTCACGCCTGTCGCGACACCACTGGAGGCGGGCTGCACGATGTTGGGGCGTGAGCGGAAGACGGCCTAACGGTGTGCGGGACCGGAGCCCAGCTTCATGGAGACGGTTGCGAATGGTCCTCACCGATACCCCAGGAGCAACAGTGTCCCTAATTTGCTGGGAAGTGGCGGTGCGGTCCCCTACGGCACTGCGTAGGATCCTACGGTCTTGGCGTGCATCCGTGCGTCGCTGCGGTCCGGTCCCAGGTCGACGGGCACGTGCGCCTTCCGCCGACCACTGGCGACAACATCGATGTACTGTGGAGACCTCACGCCCCACGTGTTGAGCAATTCGGCGGTACGTCCACCCGGCCTCCCGCATGCCCACTATACGCCCTCGCTCAAAGTCCGTCAACTGCACATACGGTTCACGTCCACGCTGTCGCGGCATGCTACCAGTGTTAAAGACTGCGATGGAGCTCCGTATGCCACGGCAAACTGGCTGACACTGACGGCGGCGGTGCACAAATGCTGCGCAGCTAGCGCCATTCGACGGCCAACACCGCGGTTCCTGGTGTGTCCGCTGTGCCGTGCGTGTGATCATTGCTTGTACAGCCCTCTCGCAGTGTCCGGAGCAAGTATGGTGGGTCTGACACACCGGTGTCAATGTGTTCTTTTTTCCAATTCCAGGAGTGTATATTGCGTTCCACATTTGAAAAATCTTAAACGTACAGTCTGAGTCCGTTGCTACATTGAAGTGCCAAAGAGACTGCTATCGGCATGTTTATTAAAATAGAGGTATACGTAAACAGGCAGAGTACGGCGCTGCGGTCGACAACGCCTATATAAGACAACAAGTGTCTGAAGCAGTTGTTAGGTCAACAATACTACAATGGCATGTTATCAAGATCCATGTGAGTTTGAACGTGGTGTTATAGTCAGCGTACGAGCGATGGGACACGGCATCTCCAAGGTAGCGATGAAATGGTTACTTTCCCGCACGATCATTGCATGAGTGTACCTTGAATAAAAGGAATCCGGTAACACATCAAATCTCCAACATCGCTGGGGCCGGAAAAAGATCCTGCAAGAACGGGACCAACAACGACTGAAGAGAATCGTTCAACGTGACAGAACTGCAACCCTTCCCTAAATTGCTGCAGATTTCAATGCTGGGCCGGCCGTGGTGGTCTCGTGGTTCTAGGCGCGCAGTCCGGAACCGCGCGACTGCTACGGTCGCAGGTTCGAATCCTGCCTCGGGCATGGATGTGTGTGATGTCCTTAGGTTAGTTAGGTTTAAGTAGTTCTAAGTTCTAGGGGACTGATGACCACAGCTGTTAAGTCCCATAGTGCTCAGAGCCATTTGAACCATTTCAATACTGGGCCATCAACAAGTGTCAGCATGCGAACCGTTCAACGAAACATCATCGACATGGGCTTTCGGAGCTTGTGTACCCTTGATGACTGCACGACACAAAGCTTAAAGCCTCGCCTGGGCCCGTCAACATAGAGGTTGGACCTTTGATGACTGGAAACATGTCTTCTGGTCGGACGAGTCTCTTTTCAAATTGTATCGAGCGGATGGACGTGCAAGGGTATGGAGACAACCTCACGAATCCATGGACTCCGCATGTCAGCAAGGGGCCGTTCAAGCTGGTGGAGGCTCTAATGGTGTGGGGCGTGTGCAGTTATGATAATATGGGATCCCTGATACGTCTAGATACGACTCTTGCAAGTGACACGTATGTAAACACCCTGTCTGATCACCTGCATGTCCATTGTGCACTCCGAAGGGCGTGGGAAATTCCAGCAGGACAATGCGACACCCCATACGTCCAGGATTGCTACAGAGTGGCTCCAGGAACACTCTTCTGAGATTTTACACTTCCACCGGCGACCAAACTCCCCAGAAATGAACATTCTTGAGCATGCCTGGCGATGTGCTGTTCACAAGAGAGCTCCATCCCCTCGTACTCTTACGGATTTATGGACAGCCGTGCAGGATTCATGGTGTGAGTTCCCACCAGCACTACTTCAGACGTTTGTAGAGTCCATGCCAAGTCGTGTTGCGGCACTTCTGCGTGCACGCGGGCCTACACGATATTGGGCAGCTGTACCAGTTTCTTTGGCTGTTCAGTGTAAATTTGTGGTTCAAGGAATAATTAAAGGATGGGTTAATCATTCACGTATTTAACAATCACATGGAACTGATGTTGGTTACAGATAGCAGAAAGGAAAAGCACAAAGGCCCTTCACCATGACCACAAGTGACTAGGAAATAGATGCTGCTGCCTCCATTTTAACACGCGGAATAAATACATAAAATTACTGTTGACATACACGGAACGAAGATTAAAACATGTGCTAAGAAGCAAATTTAATTGAAATGCTAACGGGAGAAGAAGCATACCGAAGCTACAGCACAAAAGGCTCTTAAACTAGAACGCGACTACGTGGTGGTAGAGAACAAAGGCAGGTACCGAAAAGATAGGAAGTTCAGAGTAAACGGATTACAAATGCAGTAAATCTATCTCAGAGGTAACAACATGTAAAAGCTGAAGGCTCTTGATCATCAGTGGCAAAATCGCAGTGCTATCATATAGCGCACATGCACTCGCAGTTAGAAAAATGAGAATTTCATTGACCTGAATTGTTACCCACTCGACACACCTCCGCGTGTTCAAATTACTAGTTGACTCAAATAATAGCTACGAAATCATCAAAATTTCAAAGTATTCAGCACTCGCGATGTTAAAACAAATTCCGTCGCACGAACTAACAGACTATGAATCTATGACAAGAAAGCATTACGGCTTCGTTAGACTGAAAACTTACACAATTCAGTCATTAAACTATCGACGAGAGGCTCTTACAAATATCCGACCTTACTAAACTCTCAGTGGACAGTGAAGCGCTCTGCTCACCAAACAGGGGTTTTCATCCTTCCCTCAACGAAAGTGATCAGAGAGCGGGCCTACTGTACTGTGCCAAGCTACACAAAAGGTTCGAGAAAAGCAAACAAAATCTTCTTTGCTATCCATAAAGCGTCTACTAAGGTTGGCTGCACTGTCACACTAGCAGACAACCCTACACCCACGGTTATACACACAGAATTACTAACTGCACACATATACATTTTTTCGCTTTATTATTCCAGAATCGAAAGGAAAAAACACGTACAGTGGAATATGACACTCAGACTTTAGACACAAGTGTGGGAGTCAAAGTAGTTAAACTTTGCACATGTGCAGCTGAATCGGACAATTAGCACATAGTTTTAGTCTAAAATATGTAAAACATACAAACTGTGGCTGACGTGTGCTTAGTCAGTTGTTCATTCCTTTTTTAACGGGAAAAATTTACTAATTTCGCTGTAAACTGAGATTCCAGAGATAATGAGATGACGTTATTTTAAATAAAATATCTGAAGAGAGTCACATAGAAACCCTTCAGGTGGACTGATACGATAAGATATGAAGAGATTCTCTGCAGAATCAGCGAAGAAAGGAACATGTGGAGATCACTGACAAGAAGAAAATTCATGTATTAAGATATCAGGGAACGATTCCATGGTACTCTGAGGACCTAAAGAGCGTAAAAACTGAAGGCAGATATTGAAATACATCAAACAAAAAATAGAAGACGTAGTACGTAAATGCTACTCTGTGATTAAAATATTGGCACGGGAGAGGAATTCGTTCGGACCGCATCGTACCAGTCAGAAGACTGATGACTGAAATAAGTAAAAGGTGACTCCACTAACGACAATAACTACCAACCAATCTCTCGGTTTACATCATTATCTCATGCTTTCAGGAAGAAGATATACTGAAGGATTTCCATACAATGTATAATAAACGGCACGGGAGAGGAATTCGTTCGGACCGCATCGTACCAGTCAGAAGACTGATGACTGAAATAAGTAAAAGGTGACTCCACTAACGACAATAACTACCAACCAATCTCTCGGTTTACATCATTATCTCATGCTTTCAGGAAGAAGATATACTGAAGGATTTCCATACAATGTATAATAAACTTAACCGATCACAGTTGCCGTTACGGGCTTCAGTTCGAAAATTACTCAGATGCAGCTCTCCATAGCAGTCTACACTGTGCAAAGTCTCATCACCTCCGCAACCTACATCCATCTGAACTGATTGCTACAGTCAAGCCTTCGTCCGTTGCTTGGCGTCGGCCCACAGGAACAAAATTTAGTCACTAAAATGAAGACAGTTCGTGTTCTTAACACAGAGTGGACATTCATTATTGATGATGTTTATAACCAAGTGAAGAAGGTTGAGAATTTTGTCTAGGAACGCCAACTGTTACCCTGCGGCATTCTGCAATAGCTCTGTATACCATATGATATAGATTATGTACATCAAAAGATGAAGCTTGAAACTTGCGGGACTGGTAGAATGAATCTCCGATCGACTTCAATAAAAACAGCTGCTGCAGACTATTAGACTTTTCATTCAGTTCCACACTGCAGTAGTTTTAACTTCTGTATATTGACACTTGTTTTGCTGTATTGATTGATCAACCATTTGTGTGAAATTACTGGGAAAGTTTCTTGGCGGAAGGGCACATTCTCCAAACTACTACACCGATATAATTAATCTAAATAGATTAAAACTACGGCAACCAATCCTTACAGCAAAACAAGTGTCAATATACAGAAGTTAAAACCACTGAAATATGGAACTGAATGAAAGGTCTAATAGCCTGCAGCAGCTGTTTTTATTGAAGTCGATCAGAGATACATTCTACCAGTTCCGCAACAGAGTCGCCAGCCCAACTTCGGTCCGCCAGCAAGGGCTTAACTTCTCATCACTCTAAAGCTAATAATTAATGGCCTGCAAAGCAACAACTTTCAAAAATATTTTGAGATTCATCCGCTAGACTGGAATAGGTACACCACTACAATTTAAGACACCACCTACAACTGCCGGCCGAAGTGGCCGTGCGGTTAAAGGCGCTGCAGTCTGGAACCGCAAGACCGCTACGGTCGCAGGTTCGAATCCTGCCTCGGGCATGGATGTTTGTGATGTCTTTAGGTTAGTTAGGTTTAACTAGTTCTAAGTTCTAGGGGACTAATGACCTCAGCAGTTGAGTCCCATAGTGCTCAGAGCCATTTGAACCACCTACAACTGGCACATAATAGCTCCCTCCGACAACCTCTCTACAACAAAATAGGAAAACTTTGGAAGCTTCCTAGTTTTTTAAAACTAAGTTGAGCACCTGACTGGTATGACTTAAGCGGAATTTCCCTGAAAATATTCTCCCTTTAACACAATTTTTTACCTATGAAATAGTAACATAGTCTGCTGTTTAACTGGTATACTCAGGAGTGGTAAAGACCTTCATAGTGCAACGAGTAATTTAAAAGCAACTTGGACATGTATTCAGGTGAGTGCGACATTACGATCAAACACACTCTAATCTCTTGACAAGATATGTAAGTATATTTGCAACCTTTCTTATAGAGAGGGTACGTGCAATGAGGATGTAAAACCTCACTTTGTGTAGTCTAACACCTGTTCACAATGAACATAAATTACAAAAATCATTCCGAACATATGTAGGACCTATAGGAATTCTCGAAGTTCTCTGCCACACAAAATTACCTTACAACTGGTGTAAAATTCATGCAAAGAATTTTAAAATATTTCTGCTGATGGAAGCTTATCTCTAAAATGACTCTGCTCAAGGCAGAACGTGTCATGTGAACTGTGCTCGCATATGCTACCGATTTAAGTAAGAAAACATGAGGATAGGGGAACATCTCAGCAAAACATGTTAATTTTTAGAAACGATTGTGGGATAAAAATGACTGAAGAGAAACCTAGAGTAACGTCTTACTGTTATTCGACAAACAAGAGAGACATTGCCTTAGCGTGGAAAACTGTTATACTGAGGATTTGAAGTAGTGCAGAAAGGAACCCGATGTAATTTTAAATTCCTGTAGTAATGAATAAGTCGGACAGCTGTACGTACCATGGTTAACGTTCACGGCTAAATGAATGAAATAACGATATTGATCCTTGAACGTGGAACAAAGCCTCTGGCGTTGAACAAGGGATTTAACCTTAGTCGCAAAAACGGTACATCCATAAAGCTGAAAACTCTGACAGTGAAGTATTATGCCAATGTCCAATTGCAGCCCACGATCTCACCATAAACCCCTGTAGGCTGCAGCATACAAAATGGCCATCGAAATGAAACATAAGACAAACTCATCTAAATAGTAAGTGCTGGGTCCTCTTTTTCCATGTAGCCCGAACACTTCTGGAAACACAATATTCTTAACAGACGAAACCTGTGTACAGTTTGTCTTTCCGCCTCGTCCGCAACTAATATCTTGCATACAGATAAATGATTTGAAAGTTTTTTTTTTCTAACGGACGGCTTTTAATTTCAACACCAACACACGAAACACCCAACACTCAAATTTCCGCAGAAACAAATGAGATCTGTTTGCTCCATTTAAAGCTCAGTAGGTCTGTTTCATTCAGTAAACACTTCGCCCAGTTAGCTAGTGGTTCCACGTCCTGGTGTAAGATGCTCCTTGCTATCGAGTATTCACAACCTCACTGCAAACAATAGTCGCTTCGAAAATACGAGGAGGGCTCAATAGAATTCTACACCCGCACACGGGAATATACTTCCGATTTTTGTAGCCTTGCCGCATTTGAACAGTAACTTTGTGAACCACTTAGGATTACTAGCTTCGAAAGACCAGCTCTGCGCTAAGGGCTTTCGAGTTCCCACCACTACCTCTTGTGTGTTGCCAGTTGACCCCAATTTGGTGAGCTCCCAAGCGCTCCGTGAAGTTTTTATAGCATTCAGGCCCTTTATCAAATCACAATGAGAAGAAATGCAGATACTTCCACTATAGTCGACATAATCGTCTTGAGAGATTCAGCAACTGTATAGATATTTAAGATGGTTCTCATTTATTCTTAGGTCTCAGTTACATATTTTTAATTGGATTACATGTTTCGATCACTCTCGATCATCTTCAGATCTAAGTAGTTGCGTCAGAAACCCGTCTTGTCTACTCAGAACCACATATATTCCATTTAGAATTTCCTGTTCCCGCTAATAGTTAGCTTCAAGATGTAAAAATTCTGGTAAAAGAAGTTTCAGACACCATTTTTGAGGAATTATTTTCTAAAATTAACCAAGAGCACCAACACGACTGCAGCGTTAAGGGACTAAATCACTGCTTTTCGTTATCATAGAATTCCGTGCGTTACTCGGATAGAAAAATGCGTAGCAAACCTTTGACAGTGATTTAGAGTGCTGGTCAGCTTTGAGTTTTTCTCTTTCCCTACCATGCTCAAAATCTGAACACTAACGTAAAGGTCTCTGGCCAACACTCGCACTCGTGCATAAATTGAACGCTTTGGGCACCACAAGTCTTCAAATTCTGGTTCCTAACACTCTTCAAGTTCTGCACACTTCTTATCTCGGAAAGTACCTAATACTGTCTTAATGGAGACCACGTTAAATTGAAATGTTTCAGAATGTTTATTTCATTGGTACAAACTGTGAAGAGTAATACACCAGATCACATTGCGACGTGACGGGGTTTGAAATTCCGCTCTGCTGATCAGGCTGCAAATTAGAAATACACTTACCTCAGAACGGCGTCTGCTTGATGTCCCTCCACTCGGCAACGTAGATGCTTACAAGAGGATGTAAAAGCAGCGTTGATAAAAAACACCAAATAATATCTACAATTACTGAGGCCGTGCAACTCCAGTAATGAAATAGAGTTCTGTAGAAAAACTGTCAATATAAGATTTATCGGGCAGTAAGATAATGGATTGGCTTCCGGAAAATAATGTCCGAAAATGTTTATTTGTTCTTATAACCAAAGAAACGGTACTATTCAGTCCACATTTAAACTATTGGTAATTTTCGTCAAGTTCACAATTCATACACTCATTTCGCACACACGGCAGCCAGAAATCTGTCCAAATCCGACCCGAGTGAAACAACGTTTCCACAGTCATTAATTCCACCACTGAGTTATTACATTCCGTCCTTCTGGTGGATTTCAAAAAAGAAATTGCTTGCCAAAATGCTCAGTGGTTGAATACTGAAACATGCCAAGCGGATACTACGAAGGTCAAATTTACGCACGCGAATATCATTCCAACAATACAGTTCTAAAACTTACAAACTTCACAAAATTGCCCGTAACTACAGTAGCGTTAGTCACGACACGTATCAAACTCGAGGAACTCCATATTCCTTCATTTTAGACATTATTTTGACTCGCACTAGTAACATGACCATCCGGGCCCAAAGCTAGCGAGAGACTCCCTTCTGGTGGCCTCACTCTCAATATAACTATCAGGTAAGGAGCGGGAACCGTCTCAGTTCTGATTGGCTAACCAGACTCGCTGCCAATCAGAATGCTCGCTCATGATCATACTCGCACCAAAACTGGCCTGCACCAATACTTACATGCAGACGCATCTACGTCATTCTGATATATAAATATTAAAGTAATGTTTAATAAACGAAAACGAAAATGCAATAAATCTGGAATTATCCTTTAGATACAGATAACACTCCAGCTGACTTTCTGGCTGCTCTGTTACAATAGCCATCACACCTAGACATACGTCATCAGCAAAGTCGATAAACTACCTACGAACATTTTCCCACGACAGGCTTGTGTAACTCTTGCAGGTTACTTAAGACGGTGTATAATGCAACATTAAAATTTGACAAATGTTCCACGTACACACTCTCATTCACTCACATATACCCCCACAACAATCTTAGACACCAATAATAATTTTGTCTGATTTTTATTGTTGTGACTTGGCAAGACAGCCAAGTCACTATGAGAGGAAGCCGAAAGGCACGCGTTTAAGCTCACGCAGGCTGGCGTGAGGTCTGGAACAGTTAAGGGAATTTATAGTAGCAAAGAACGTAAGTAGCTATTGGAATACTTAACTTTAATTCATAATTGGTGAACATCGGTCTGACGGTACATGCATCACAAGATAAATAGCAATTGATAACGGTGCCTTGTTAGGTCGTAGCAAATGACGTAGCTGAAGGCTATGCTAACTATCGTCTCGGCAAATGAGAGCGCAATTTGTCAGTGAACCATCGCTAGCAAAGTCGGCTGTACAACTGGGCGAGTGCTAGGAAGTGTCTCTAGACCTGCCGGGTGGCGGCGCTCGGTCTGCAATCACTGACAGTGGCGTCACGCGGGTCCGACGTATACTAACGGACCGCGGCCGATTTAAAGGCTACCACCTAGCAAGTGTGGTGTCTGGCGGTGACACCACATTCCTCCCCCGCAAATCGGCGAACGGTTGTGTGATAAGGTTTCCGCCCGCCGTGGGGAGGACCCCATGTTGACGTATGCGACGAGGTGGGGAGCCTAATAACAGGCGAGGCTGTGCCACCCGCACCCTGACATTCGGTCCGAGGGGGGCTAGGAAACGCCTGAAAACCCAGTCCAGGGTGCACGCCAACATGCGGTGTATGCGCCAGCAGAGAGACAGGAAGGGCCGAAGGGTCGACCTCCATCGGATCGGGGCACCCGACGGGCGAAGACGCCATGTGGTCCGGAGCGGGCAAGAGTTCCATGGCGGAGGACAACTGGTCACGCGAAGCGATCGGCGGCGAGTGACCCAGGGAGGCGCCCGGCGGTTGCAGCGACGCGTCCACGGCGGGCGTCGCCGGCGGGAGAACAGGCGGCGGCGCGTCGCCATGGGGCAAAATGGAAGGCAGCGTCGGCAACACCTGGGGCTGAGGCGAGCCAGTAGATGGGTCCCCAGGGCGCTGACCGGACGGCACCGTCGCTGAAAGCAGACGGGGAGCGGCAGAACCCAGGCGACGACAGAGGCGCAGCTGATTGAGATGCCGACGCACCTCACTAGAGGCCCCCAAAACCAGATACATAGCGCGGCCGAGGCAGCGAAGAATGCGCCCTGCGAGCCAACGCCGTGAACCTCGATAGTTGCGAATGTATACAACGTCGCCTAGGGCAAAAGCAGGTGTCTGCCGCTGCACAGGAGCCTGATGCGGCGGATCTAGCAAAGACATCAAGGTTCGATGAGGACGACCGTGGAGCAACTCAGCCGGCGAGCGACCATCTCGGGGCTGAGAGCGATACGAGGACAAAAAGAGGAATAACGCGTCCTCCCGAGAATGTGACTCTTTTAACTTCAACATCTGTGACTTGAAAGTCCTGGCCAATCGTTCAGCAACACCGTTTGACTGTGGCGAAAACGGCGCGGACGGCAGATGTTGAATACCATTGGCCTTGCAGAATGACTGAAATTCTGCGGACATGAATTGTGAGCCATTGTCGGAAACAATAGTCTGTGGAAGACCTTCAATGCAAAAGATAGCGTATAACGCTCGGATGGTGGCAGATGACGTCGTGGAAGACATCCGGACAACAAAAGGAAAATTACTGAAGGAATCGACAACAACGAACCATCGAGCATTCCAGAATGGACCAGCAAAATCGATGCGTAAGCGTTGCCAAGGGGAAGTGGCTTTGGGCTTTGCAAAGAATTTCCGCGGCGGTGCGGATTGTTGTTCGGCACACGCCATGCAAGAAGAGCACATATTCATAATCGCAGCATCGATTCCGAACCAAGCACAGTGCTGACGAGCAAGTTGTTTCGTTCTCACTATACCCCAATGTCCTTGGTGGAGAAGCCGTAAGACAGAGGACTGTAACGAACGTGGGACCACGACCCTGGACTGATCATTATCAGAACGCAACAGCCCAACACCACGTCGTACAAAAAGTCTCTCTATGTGAGCAAAAAATCGGCGAACCAACGGATCCTCGACCCGTGACTTTGACAAGGGCCATTGCGTAGCAACAAAACGCAGAACAGTAGCAAGGACAGGGTCAGCAGCTGTGGCTGTAGCTACACGACGAAAATCAATCGGAAACGATTCGACCACGTCATCAGTTTCCGAATCAATGAACATGCAAGCAAGTTCGGAGGAATCGAATGCTCTATCCTCAGCAACAGCAAACGGGACAACGCATCGGCGTTTCCGTGCTTAGCAGTGGACCGATACAAGATATCGTAGCGGTACTGCGAGAGGAAAATTGGCCAGCGAATGAATTTCTGCGCTGTACGTGGAGGTACAGGCTTGTTCGGATGAAAAAGGGATGCCAAAGGTTTGTGGTCTGTGATGATGGTAAAGTGACGACCATACAAGAAATCATGAAACTTTGTAACACCAAATACGAGAGCCAATGCTTCTTTCTCGATCTGTGAATATGTCTTTGCGCAGACGAGAGCAATTTGGACGCAAAGGCAATAGGGCGATCATGTGATCCATCTTTGTGCGCAAGCACAGCACCGAATCCGAAATCCGATGCATCCACCATCAACAAAAGTGGTTTCCGGGGATCGAATGGCGTAAGGCAATCATGGGAAAGCAACGCCGATTTCAACTGGCGAAAGGCGCGTTCGCATTCCGTCGTCCAGACGAACAGAACACCTTTACGGCGTAAGCGATGAAGAGGAGCTGAAATGGAAGAGGCGTGGCGCACATAGCGATGATAATTGATTTTTCCCAGCACACTCTGTAGCTGTTTCAAATTCTGTGGCAAAGGCAAGTCTTGTATGGCACGGAGGTGCTCAGGACTGGGATGTATGCCTTGGGCATTGAGTACATGTCCCAGATATGGAAAGTCCCGAGTAAAAAACACACATTTGTCCTTCCGCAAGCGAAGACCATTTTGTCGCAAGACCTGAATTAATGTTCTGAGATTGGCTAAATGTTCTTCTTCCGTCTTTCCGGAGATCACAATATCGTCCAGATAGTTTGCTGCAGTAGGGACCGACGCGCAAACAGTTTGCAGATATTGCTGAAACAATGCAGGGGCGGATGCACACCCGAATGGCAGTCTTTTGAATCGGTACAAAGCAAGATGCGTGTTAACCACCAAAACGCGCTGGGATTCTTCGTCCACCGGTATTTGCAAGTATTCATCTGCTAGGTCCAACTTCGAAAAATATGTACCCGGGCACAGTTTGTCAAAAAGATCTTCCGGGCGGGGTAAAGGAAAAGTTGCAATCACTAGTTTTGGATTCACTGTTGCCTTGAAGTCCACACAAAGTCTCAATTTTCCGGAAGGCTTTTGCAAAATTACTAAGGGTGATGCCCAGAGAGAAGCCTGCACACGTTCAATCACACCTTGTGCTTCCAAATCGTGTAATGTTTTTGCAACCTCATCACGCAATGCGTGGGGAACATAGCGCGCTCTGAAAAATTTCGGTTGCGCGTTTACTTTCAGTTCCAAATGTGCTTTATAGTTCTTAGCGCAACCAAGGTCCGGTGCAAAAATGTCTGCAAATTCTTCACATAGATGAGAAACACTGCCTGAAGGCACAGTCTGGTTCACTGATAGGACCTGATTGACTATAGATGAGTTAAACAACTGAAACATATCGAAACCAAACAAGTTCACTGCAGAAGAAGAACGAAGGACGCACAATGACACAAGTTTTGTTTGTCCTTTGTATGTTGCAAGAAGGCTGCACTGTCCTAACACTGGGATTGCTTGTCCTGAATAACTACGTAACCTAACATTTGCGGCACTCAACGGAGGTGTGCCCAGCTGTTTGTACGTGTCTTGATTGATCAAGGAAACTGCAGCTCCGGTATCAAGCTGGAATGGTATCACGTTGCCGTTAATGTCCAAGTCTACAAAAAGTTTATTGTCCTGCTGACGACAAGAGCGACTGTCTCGTGCAACGTGAACTGACACTGGTACAGAATCACTTACGACTTGACGGGATTTCCGGCGATGTGAACGCACACTATTTGTGGGACGAACACAGTCACTGTTAGAGAGACAGGCACTGGGTGGAGTGGAATGAACTACATGAATTTCCATGGGCGAAGGGTCACGAGCCCGAGTATTCTTGGTTCGATTCTGGCGCGAAGCAAAGGACCTGGAATGGTTGTGAGTGTCCGATCTGAGCTTTTTCTGGCAAACACTTTGAACATGGCCTTTTTTATTACAGAAAAAGCAAACAGCCTGGCGTGACGGGCAATTCTCACGCGAATGTCTAGTAGTACACCGCAGGCATGATTTCACTGCATTTGCTTGCTGGCGCGGCACACGTAGTGGAGAGCTTGGCGGCAGCTGCGCGGACGGGTGCGAGGGCTGTTTACTGTTCCGTGTAGCTCGCCCGGCGGGCCAGTTAATGTGACACACGGCTGGTGAAGTTTCAAATGATTGTGAGCAAAGTCAAGTGTGTCTTGCCGATCCAACGTGTCCATCACTTCTGTGCAATAGCATCACGTACCATAGTATATAAGGAAGTCCACATTCACACTCAAAAGCACAATCCCTAGTAAGGCCTTGCAAAGTTGCAACCCACTCCCTATTAGTTTGACTGGCCATGCGTTTTGTACGAAAGAAGATATACCTTTTTGCAACTACATTGACTGATTCTTTGAAATATGCATCTAATGCAGACAAAATTTCTTCGTAGGACAGCGTTGCCATGTTGTGTCAGGGAAATAATTTCACTATCACACAGTAGGTGGACACTCTGACACACGATAATAATAAAGGCTGCCGCTCATTACCTTGAATTCTGTAGGCAGCGAGATGGAATCCAAATTGGCATGACCACTCCGTCCAGCTTTCCAGTGCCGCATCAAAAGGACAAAAAGGTGGTGCAACTGCGTGTTGTGGCTGCATGAGCGGTGGAGCGGCGGCGGCCGCATCGTTTTGCATTGCACGTTGACCCTGGACGAGCTGTACAAGGGCATCCAATAAGGCCTGCGTCTGCTGATTCTGCAAGCGATAAATTTCGGACAGTACATCTGGAGGTGGTGGCGAAGCCATTACACAATTAATTCAGGGCAGAATTAGTACAAACGCGACTTAGCTCGTCGCCAAGTTCTTGTGACTTTGCAAGACAGCCAAGTCACTATGAGAGGAAGCCAAAAGGCACGCGTTTAAGCTCACGCAGGCTGGCGTGAGGTCTGAAACAGTTAAGGGAATTTATAGTAGCAAAGAACGTAAGTAACTATTGGAATACTTAACTTTAATTCATAATTGGTGAACATCGGTTTGATGGTACATGCATCACAAGATAAATAGCAATTGATAATGGCGCCTTGCTAGGTCGTAGCAAATGACGTAGCTTAAGGCTATGCTAACTATCGTCTCGGCAAATGAGAGCGTAATTTGTCAGTGAACCATCGCTAGCAAAGTCGGCTGTACAACTGGGCGAGTGCTAGGAAGTGTCTCTAGACCTGCCGGGTGGCGGCGCTCGGTCTGCAGTCACTGACAGTGGCGACACGCGGGTCCGACGTATACTAACGGACCGCGGCCGATTTAAAGGCTGCCACCTAGCAAGTGTGGTGTCTGGCGGTGACACCACATTTATATTACGATATCGAAAAATAATTAAAGTTTTAATATGAAAACCTCAATTAATTAGTTATTCACCCTCCGAGTCCTGTTTATGTTTTTAGATAATACAAAAGGATATACTATTATATTTCCCAACGGAATTTATTTTCCTAAGTGTCGATTTTTGACATTTTTAGCAATTTTTTTATCTCTTAAACTGTGATAGTTATAAAGCTGAAATTTGGATACAATCTTCTCCTGAATGTCAAAAGGTAGTGTACCGATTTTGAAAATCATTGAAAAATATTTAATATCTTTTATTTAGGTTCTTATAGGTGGTGAATGGACACGACCAGTAAGAGACGTTGGATAGCTTTCCCACAATAGGTTAGTGACAGATGCGCGTGTGTCTCACGGTTAGGCCGGCAGATGTCAGCCCCCGAAGTTACATGCAACTAGCTATCCTAAAAGAAACGTTCGTTTGGAACAACATGTATTAGGGTATTACAATTCATCAGTTTCGACCATTCACTCCACAACGCAAACAAATGTAGCCATATCATTGAGCCTTCATTGTCACAGAAATTCTCTAAAATTCCATTAGGAGTTTTCTGTATTTGCATCTCTCGCATGTCTCTTCGTATTGTACACGTTTCAGCTTCTCATTCATCTCGTTGTCACTTGAAGTTGTAGTCCCTGTATGTGCTCATTTGTGTTTGTGTGTGTGTGTGTATGAGCGTGTGTGTGTGTGTGTGGATTTAGGAAAGCATCAGCCATGTTACCGGCGCCCTTGCCAACAGAGTCAGAGACAAATATGGTTAAAATAGTTAAAACTAGAAAGGTATAAACAAAAATTCTCTCGCATTCACCTACCCAATCATTCTCAATGAAGAGGAAAGAAATTTTGTCAATGTTAAAGTGTGTGCTGTTAAAATCCTAATTGAACTATAGAATAAAGATAAAAGAGCCGCAGGAATAAATGCTGACTGATATCTTACAAAAGGAACCAGAATGAACTAGTCATCTTATCACATTTCAACCTTCTCCCTGATAGTTTATGGAGCAAGTAAGACATGTCAGAAAATTGCCTGCTAAAATAGACGACAGATGAGTTGGTAAAATAAACCTCTGCCCTCCTGTCCGAATATAAAATACATTTATTCAAAACGTGGCGTACTGAAATCTGTACACCCCAAGCATCACAGATTACAGCGTTGTATGTGTTCCTGCGTCAGCTAAATGTTGTTCTGATGTTGCCCAGTTCACTGGTCTGTTCGAAAGCTTGCAAAAGCGCTCGCCGCGGGCGTTGTGGACCACAGTTGCGTAACAGCCACAGCCACTCAGTGGCGTTATGACGTCACGGAGGCCGAAGGGGGGACGGTGGGGCACCGCACGTCGGTCGCGTATCTCAGATCACCGCACTCCGTGCTGCGCGGAGAGTAATCAGCGTACACAGAGATAAACTCGTCGCCCATGAAATATTGGTGGCTGTACAACAATTGTTCCCGCGATAATTTGAGGACAATATTCAGCGCACTTTCGGGTCTTCGCCGGTGACGCAGTTACCTATGGTGAACTGGCATCTGAAACAGTAGTTTTACTCAATACCGAAAGGAAAGTTATAACATTCCTCGTTCATGAAAAGAGAGAATGTAGACAAACGGATGGATTTGAGGTCCGCTCATTATAAAAACGTTGTTATTGTTTACCGTAAGATTAATGAGTTACAACACATGACCACAAAGTGAGTAAAGCAATATCTATGATAAAAAAATAATATGCACACCTAAGCTGTTCACCTCACATATTTTCGGACAGCGCAGTTCTTTCACCCACATAAACTATATAAAACTCCTCACTAAACAACATACAGTGTCTTTCCAAACCTACATTTTCAGAGGTATCGGTATCAACTTAGAATCTTCAGATTTGTGCTATTAGTACTGTGTTCGTAAAGGAGACGAATTCAGCAGCATTTCACTCTTCTAAATCAGATTTGTTGATTCAGAAGAATTACACTGTATATAATTTAAAATGTAGCTGTTTAGAACTTGGAACCGAATGCTGTCTTATGCGGACGTTCGTACAGTTATACGGGACAGTCACTACTGGCCGATGGAGCGCTGCAGCTCGAAGCACCTAAGAGGGTCAGGTTACAGAAGCGGAGTAGTGAAGAATAGTTCAATATGAAACTGATACTAATAACATTTAGCTACATATGTTTGGACAGATACACCATCTGGAAGGAAAAGGATGTGTCACCCAAGCGCAATCCACCAGTTACCTACGCCAACAGTTCCGTTCCTGTTTCTGGCAGAGATTTGAAGGAAACGTGCAAATAAGAATAGAACGAACTTTTAAAACGGAAACTGAGGTATAAAGACAGTTAAACAATAACTTCGAATCATGAGTTTAGCATCAAGTTACACAGTTACATTGCAACAACAAAATGGAAAGCACACAAGAATGTTACAAACATCTCCTTAAAATTCCATTTATGTCACCAAGCGTTCAAAATGTGCACCGTCTATTGCGATACACGTCTGCCACCGATACTGCAAGGACATGTGGACTGAAGATGTTCCTTCGATATCGTTGCGACCCTGCAACATTCTGATGTTTTAAATCCTATTGTATCGTCGGAATTTCTGCAGAGACTTCATCCTTGAGTTTACCACAGAGAAGAAGTCCAGTGACCTCAAATAAGGTGAACGTGCAGGCCAGCTGATATTGCCTTCACGTCCTTCCCAGCGACCAGCTTTCTTAACCACAAACCAGTAGTAAGATGGCCAACTGCCGTGCTGGTGCGACATGCATTTTCGTTCTTCACGTAGCCTCCTCTCTAGAAGAGAAGTTCAGTAAGAAATTTTGCTTATCTTTTATCTGTTAAGGTTTGTTCAATAAAGTAAAGAGCAGTTATGCAGTCCCCTATAACCTCGCACCAATCTTCACACTCTGCAGCCTCCGATGTCTAACCTGCCCCAACCCGTGTTCTCAGTGGGCCAATGTAACTTATTTCTTACCTTCTGCTTTTCATAATTTGTAAAGCGACCGTCATCGGTAGAGAAATTCTTAGAAGAAGGAACCTATTTTACTGATGCCACATAAGACCATGCTGCAGATTTTCATCTACGTTCTGCAGTCATGCTGTCTAATCTGCACCTGAAGTGGCATGTGGTATGGATGGAACTTATCTGTGGGTAAAATGCGAGTTTCTCTGAGTCACTCACAATTTCTTTGGACTAATATGTGGATTACGAACAGTAGTTGCCAGAACATCTATGTAGTTCCTTCCGTCCGTTGCAAACTTCCTCCTTATCCGCTGTGTAATATTCCACTACCGTTCCATTAACAATTTTTTTTGTCACTCACTGAATCATCTTTCTTGCTGGACAACGTCTGCCAGGATACCCTTGTACATACAACTCAACTGTTCCCTTCGCGTTCCTCCTACAAGAAAGAAGTAAACAAGTGGCATACATAGATTCTCTTGGTTTGTAAAAGACATTTATTTTTTAGGGGTCACTCAATCCCAGGCAGGAAACCACTACTGTTTCGTCAGGATGAAGGCTGAAAAACCGTGTGAGACCTTCAGACACAATGAGACAAGATTAAATATTAATTATTTTACACCTCAGAATACATGTACAGATAGTGTTGAGGATCTGTGGACAAACTTCAAAACCATCGTACAATATACGTTAGATGAGTATGTGCCAAGCAAGATCGTAAGAGATGGAAAAGAGCCACCGTGGTGCAACAACCGAGTTAGAAAACTGCTGCGGAAGCAAAGGGAACTTCACAGCAAACATAAACATAGCCAAAGCCTTGCAGACAAACAAACATTACGTGAAGCGAAATGTAGTGTAAGGAGGGCTATGCCAGAGGCGTTCAATGAATTCGAAAGTAAACTTCTATGTACTGACTTGGCAGAAAATCCTAAGAAATTTTGGTCTTATGTCAAAGCGGTAGGGGGATCAAAACAAAATGTCCAGACACTCTGTGACCAAAATGGTACTGAAACAGAGGATGACAGACTAAAGGCCTAAATACTAAATGTCTTTTTCCAAACCTGTTTCACAGAGGAAGACTCCACTGTAGTTCCTTCTCTAGATTTTCGCACAGATGACAAAATGCTAGATATCGAAATAGACGACAGAGAGATAGAGAAACAATTAAAATCGCTCAAATGAGGAAAGGCCGCTGGACCTGATGGGATACCAGTTCAGTTTTACACAGAGTACGCGAAGGAACTTGCCCCCCTTCTTGCACCGGTGTACCGTAGGTCTCTAGAAGAGCGTAGCGTTCCAAAGGATTCGAAAAGGGCACAGGTCATCCCCGTTTTCAAGAAGGGACGTCGAATAGATGTGCAGAACTATAGACCTATATCTCTAACGTCGATCAGTTGTAGAATTTTGGAACACGTATTATGTTCGAGTATAATGACTTTTCTGGAGACTAGAAACCTACTGTGTAGGAATCAGCATGGGTTTCGAAAAAGACGATCGTGTGAAACCCAGCTCGCGCTATTCGTCCACGAGACTCAGAGGGCCATAGACACGGGTTCCCAGGTAGATGCCGTGTTTCTTGACTTCCGCAAGGCGTTCGATACCGTTCCCCACAGTCGTTTAATGAACAAAGTAAGAGCATATGGACTATCAGACCAATTGTGTGATTGGATTGAAGAGTTCCTAGATAACAGAACCCGGCATGTCATTCTCAATGGAGATAAGTCTTCCGAAGTAAGAGTGATTTCAAGTGTGCCGTAGGGGAGTGTCATAGGACCGTTGCTATTCACAACATACATAAATGACCTTGTGGATGACATCGGAAGTTCACTGAGGCTTTTTGCGGATGATGCTGTGGCACATAGAGAGGTTGCAACAACGGGAAATTGTACTGAAATGCAGGAGGATCTGCAGCGAATTGACGCATGGTGCAGGGAATGGCAATTGAATCTCAATGTAGACAATTGTAATGTGCTGCGAATACATAGAAGGAAAGATCCCTCATCATTTAGCTACAATACAGCAGGTCAGCAACTGTAAGCAGTTAATTCCATAAATTATCTGGGAGTACACATTTGGAGTGACTTAAAATGGAATGATCATATAAAGTTGATCGTCGGTAAAGCAGATGCCAGACTAAGATTCATTGGAAGAATTCTAAGGAAATGCAATACGAAAACAAAGGAAGCAGGTTACAGTACGCTTGTTCGCCCACTGCTTGAATACTACTCAGCAGTGTGGGATCCGTACCAGATAGGGTTGATAGAAGAGAGAGAGAAGATCCAACGGAGAGCAGCGCGCTTCGTTACAGGATCATTTAGTAATCACGAAAGCGTTACGGAAATGATAGATAAACTCCAGTGGAAGACTCTGCAAGAGTCAGTAGCTCGGTACGGGCTTTTGTTGAAGTTTCGAGAACATACCTTCACCGAGGAGTCAAGTAGTATATTGCTCCCTCCTACATATATCTCGCGAAGAGACCATGAGGATAAAATCAGAGAGATTAGAGCCCACACAGAGGCATACCGACAATCCTTCTTTCCACGAACAATACGAGACTGGATTAGAAGGGAGAACCGATAGAGGTACTCAAGGTACCCTCCACCACACATCGTCAGGTGGCTTGCGGAGTATGGATGTAGATGTAGATGTAGATGTTGTCGTCATGTCTTCCGCGGCAGCTGGTGGCTTCATAAGCCGGAGAGGAACCTCCTGAATCTGGAGGAGACTGAGGGCTGCCAAAGACCACTGCATGAACCCTGACAGCGGGCCAGTGACTCGGAGTGTGGTAGGTTGCCTGCCTGTTGGTCTGGAAGGGGCTCGCCATCAGCTGGTCTGCTACGAATGAGGCTGTGACTGTGGCGTGTGTGTGCTTGGCTCACACGTCGTCCTGAGAGTACTCTCAGGTCACTACCAGTGTTGTCTCATCAGACGGGCCGTGATATTTGGTGTTGTGATGTCATGTGAATTCCGATCGTGGCGCACCGGTCTGGTAGGCCATCTGTCCAAAATATGTGTGAAGTTTCAGAGCAGTTGATACCCTGGACCGGATCAGTGTTTGTAGACTCTTAGACTACCCAACAGTGCCAGTTTCAGTACTAAATGCTGGTTCATCTATAGTATTGGACTGATGGTCATGACATCAGGCAGCAAGAGTATGTCTAGTACTGGAACTATCGCACATAATATCTCATATTACAACAATCAGGGAATAGAGTGCAAACGACATGAATGCCACCAAGCTTAAAAATCGATTAACTCTAGACTAATGTCGTGGAATATGCATAGCATCAGGGAGTGGATTTGCTGTAAAGTGTCATCCGTAATGACCGAATCGGTTTCGCTTATTACGAGTCGTCAGCAGGCTTCAGTTTTGCTGTATCGGCGTAATCAGTTTGTTTCAGTATGCTTCATCAAAGCCTTGGCAGGTGTCGTTAAAGCCTGGATAGTGCTTCTTACATAATGCTACGAGAGTAAAGGAGACAGGTTGGCGTGCACTCGTCCTAGGCTTTTCCACTGAGCTCGCTTGTACTTACACACACAGAAGTGTTGATGTCGCACTCTCGTAAAACAAGACCCTCGCAGATATTCATACGCACTTGCAGAATGTCTACTGAGACCTGGTAGTGAACAAAAGTATGGTGAATCGTTGGGCGAGGCATCTATTACCATCGCAACAAATTCATGCAAACTAGACCTGTGTCCCTTGTGCCAGCCAGCCGCACACAGCTATATCTCCTCCAATGTTGGAACGTGCGGACGCTCTCATTCGAGGTGATCGACGGATAACAATCAAAGTCCTCACTACACGACTGGACGTCTCTATTGGTGGTGCTGACACACAGCTGGGTTAGTCAAAGATGTGTGCCCGCCAGGTTACGTGCCCCGTAACAGAAGATTATAGAGAGCAACGAAGGACCTCTTGAGCGAAGTTTCTTGCGCGCTACGGCGCTGATCATGACAATTTTTTGTCGAGCATTGACACAGGGGACGAAACACAGGTTCATCACTTAGAACCGGAAACAAATCGGCAATACATAGAGTGGCACCACGCCAGCTCTCCACCGAAAAGAAAAAGGTTGAATGCTGCACCTCCAACCGACAAAGTCATGGCGACAGCCTTCTGGGTCTTTGAAGGGGTTCTTGTGTTTGATGTCCTCCCTCATGACGAACCGACCGACTCGGAAGGGTATTGTGCCAACCTCAAGAAACTGAAGAAACGACTTCAGCGTGTTCGTTGCCACAAAAATGCAAATGAACTTCTGCTTCTTCATGACAAGGCAAGACCAAAACTTATAATATCCGCGATAACAGACTTTGGGCTTCCAGAAACACCAAACGCCAGAAATTGTATTAATCAAAGTGAATGCCATGCATAGACGTGAAGTAATCATTTCGACGCTGCTTGATTTCAGAACCACTTTTGATATGAACGGTCACATGGGCTATATTATTTCTCGAGTCAAAGTCCCTTCTTCTCAACACATATTAATTGTATAGGGATGAATGAGATATCATTAGTAAAGTTTTTTAACCGACTTCTGACATTACATACATAAGATAAAGACAGAAAGGAACTAAAGAAATTACCCGCAATTGGGCATTGATTTATATCAATGGGGCAAGCTGAAAATTCGTGGCAGACCAGAATTCGAACCTTGGTCTCCTGCTTACCAGGCAGATGTGCTGACAGCTACGCCATCGAGACACAGCGGTCATCACAGCCTCAAGAGCTACCCTAGCACGCCTCTCGCCAGACCAAAATTCTCAACTTACCCCACACACTACTGATGTAGTGCCCCAGCTCATTAGCCTCATTACCAGCGGCATCTCGCCGATTCCCGTAAGAGTTAGAGCTTAGCCTGTATCTGCGCTGAAGAGATCATTGCCCGCCTTCGTCTGTTCTTTCGGATATGTCTTACTCCACATCTCTTACGGGAATCGGCGAGATACAGCGGGTAATGAAGCTAACGAGCAGGGGAACTACATCAGTAGAGTGTAGTATGAATGGAGACTATGGGTCTGACGGGAAGCGTGCTAAGGTAGTCCAGCTGTTGTCATGACCATTGCGTCTGGATGTCGTAGGGGTCAGTACATCTGCCTAGTAAGCAGGAGACCAGGGTTCGAATTCCGGTCTGCCACGAATTTTCAACTTGCCCCATTGATATAAATCAATGCCCAATTGCGGGTAATTTCTTTAGTTCCTTTCTGTCTATATCTTGTATCAACGACGCAGCTGCCCTCTTCACGCTTTTCTCGTTCCTTTATATTTCTGTTTTCTTCTTTCCATCTTCTCTGCTTACCTTACCCTATTCTTTCTCGCTTATCCTATGACCAGTTGACTTCATCTCCACATAGATTCCTTTTGTACTGTTGTAATATATTCCAGTTAGATGTGATTATTTGCAGGACATGTTGAGAAAATTACTTAATGTTAATAAGATTGTCACTTCGTAAATCCCGCATATTCATTTCTAAACATATGATTATTAATTGCTCATACATCATTGTAATTTTAAATTGCTAATGATTTCTGTAAGAGAGGGCCTGAAGAACCTAATCCTACCACATGAACTAAATGTATAAATAATATCCATCCTGCGTTTATAGCAACCTATAGTAGTGGCGAACACGTTTGAGAAATATTTTAGATTAAACATCATGATACGGCTTGCAAGATTTTTACATGATGTATGTCAAGAGGGTATCCATTCATCATAAGACTAACGCATTTGGTATCTAGTTGTTCTTTAATTGCAAAGGAGATAAACTAAGGATTGATAATCGAGCTTTGTCGTTCCTGATGCTCTCGTAATTAGTTGAGAGAGAGAGACTAATGTGAACACATGACTGTTTCAAGCAGGATACTTTAAAGTGAATGACAGCATCCGTTGTAAAGATTCCCCTAATGAGCGATACCCCCCTTACCTGCTAGATCGTTGCAAGGACGTAACTGTAGACATGGTGACCCCAGAGCAAGTTTGTAAAATGCCCTCACCCTCCCTCCGCCATCCCATTCTGTAGTCAACAAAACATCGCCGACACATCGTCTCTCACAGCAGGTTCTTAGGGATGTTAAGCCTCTTTTATTGTCCCTATCGACTACTCGTGGCAAGTGAGATTATAGCACTGCCCCTGGAGTTTCATTTCCGGACCGAGTCTCGTCTGTCACGAGTGGTCGCCCATCGACAAACGTGGCGCAGTGTCTGGAACAATAGATTCACATTCCCATCCCGGGATCCTGATTTAGGATTTCCGCAATTTCCCTAAATAGCTTCAGGCAAGTCCCAAGGTGGTTCATTTGAAAGGGTATGGCCGATATCCATCCCCATTCCTTCATAATCCGATCTTGTGCTCTGTCCCTACCGACCTCGATGTTGACGGGACGTTAATCCTTGATCTTCCTTCATTCTTATAAGTGGTCGTTTTCGTTTACATGTCAGCGATAAAACTGCGTGCGTGTGAGAGCTGTCTACTGTGCACTTTGCTACTTGGACAGTGAAAATTTGGTTGTGAAAGACAATACTTTTAACGAAAACCTCGAAATGCAGGAGTGGCTTTCAATAAGTAACACAACATATTTCCTTCTTTGGCCAATGTCGGTAGAAAAAACGCGGTATTTGTTGTGGGACATCGTTGAATGTTATCGCTTCAGCCGCTATGGTTCCCGAAAGTTCCGATGGGTGGCAGGCTTTAAGTATCCTTCAAAATGGCGTCTGTAAGGGAGGTGCTATCCAAACTGAGGGCTGTCATTGAGTTTCTTTTTGCGGAAAACCAGAGCGTCGCAGATATTCATGGGCGCTTGCAAAATGTCTATGGAGACATGGCATTGAACAAAAGCATGGTGAATCACTGGGCGAGCCGTCTGTTACCATCGCAACAAGGTACCATAAACCTGTCCGATCTCCCACGTGCCAGCTGGTTGAACCCAGCTATGACTCCAACAGTGCTGGCACGTGAGGACACTCTCATTCGTGGTGATCGACAGATTGAAATCAAACCCCTCGCTGCACAACTACACATCTCTGTTGGTAGTGCTCACACACGTTCACCAGTTGGTGTACTCAAAGGTACTGTCCCGATTTCTTACCTTTTATTTCGTCTCTCGCCATACGGTTGTGTTTAGCATTAATCTGATTAAAAGCCTGCCTAATATCTGCATTCACATTAAGTCCAAAAGGAAGTACTGTAAATTGATAACTCCTCCCTCAAAAATGGTTCAAATGGCTCTGAGAACTATGGGACGTAACTGCTGAGGTCATCAGTCCCCTATAACTTAGAACTACTTAAACCTAACTATCCTAAGACATCCCACATATCCATGCCCGAGGCGGGATTCGAACCTGCGACCGTAGCGGCCGCGTGGTTCCAGACTGTAGCGCCTAGAATCGCTCGGCCACCCCAGCCGGCAACTCCTCCCTCCAAAAATAAATGCAGTATACTTTCTTGACTCGTCAGTGATATCTGTCAATAAGAAAATTTTAAATCTACTGAAGTTAAATATTTCACTCTATAGAATTTCTGAAGTTGTTCTTCAAGGTTCTCAGGTCTAGTGCGAACTGGTACTTTTATTTTATTTATGACCCACGTGTCTAAGACTAGGCTAATATTTCCTCCAGATTTTGATACGGCGACCGAGGTACTGCTCTATGGCGATAAAGATGGCTCTATGATTCCCCCATTGTACCATTTTTCGTATTTTCTTAGTAACGACTTCTATCTTAGTCCGCAGTATGGAGTATGTGGTGTGAGAAAATGTTTCATGGGGCATAACCTCAATATGATAGGTATATTCTTTAACTATACCTGGCTTTTCAGAAAAGAGTTCCAGGTATTGCGTTACTAGCTGAGTTAGACCACCCTGCTGGTAACCGTATTCCTTCAGCTTCGAGCTAATTAATTTCAGTTTACCTAGAGTATCCTTCCTTCAGTCTCTGAATAATCATATTCTTTGCCTGACGTGTTTACAGCCGGCTGGACTTTATCTGGACACTTTGACAATATTTGCCATGTACATATCTGTTTCGCTACATATCCAGCGCAGTTCTCATCCCACTGTATTTTACACTAAGTTCCCAGTTCGAAAGATCTTTTCTAACCTTTTTCTCACGAGGGAAATCGCATCCCAGAATGTAGGCCAGGTACAGTCTTTTTAACACGAGAA
Organism: Schistocerca serialis cubense; assembly: GCF_023864345.2. Lineage (NCBI taxonomy): Eukaryota > Metazoa > Arthropoda > Insecta > Orthoptera > Acrididae > Schistocerca > Schistocerca serialis. The sequence goes on along the minus strand of NC_064643.1, from coordinate 118,531,073 downwards.
AAGAACATTTTATGGTTTCTTCTTCCATTCTGATTTCCACCTGCACCTGGTGCTTAATAAACTGAGATTGTGCAACAATGTCTCCCGTCACCCTACAGTTTTGCGCTGGATATGTGGGTAGTTTCTGTGCCAGACTTATTTCTTTGAATAGGTCATGAATTAGGGCACTTGCCGTCTCTCCTGTGTGTATGTACACATCCACAGGTATGCTACCTATTTTTCCTTTTATCACCGCTTGTATGAACTCAGCTTCAGTGCTTTAGCACTTGCGTCGTTCTGTTAGCAGTTCCTTCTGCATAGCGGAACCGTCGCTGTACCGGAGCGCGTCTATGTTTTCATACCTCCCAGGAGATGTGCCCCCTCTCTGCCCGCGACCAACAATGAGCGAATTGCGGTCGAAATTCTTTTGTCAGCTGCGAGTGGCCCGGACTGTTTTCATCAGTGACCTCCACCATTCGCACATTCTGGTTTGATTCAGGCCAGTGTGGTTGATTTCTATTCATGTTCTGCCCCCGTTATGCATTGTTATTGTCGGTGGAAGCCCTGCATTCAAGTACCACCGTGGTGCATAATTATTGTGTCATTGGTTTCGACTACTGTGCCACTGCGGACTGTTATTTCCCCGGGATCAAATTTATCGTCATGTCTTCGTTTATTGTTAAACTATGGATGCCCATTTCCACTCTGTCGGCTCCCATTACCTTGCTGATGCTCAAACCTTTTCCCATTGGTATTGTTATGGTTAGAATTAAAGATTTTTTTTCTTTCGTGCTTATCCGGAAATGTGTCTCTGTGCTCTTTGGTTCATTCCATTTCCTCCTGCGCCATATGCGTCTAGCACAGCAATGCACTTCTCAAGGTCATCCTCCTGTACATTAATCAATTTATCTTTAATATAGCTAGGAAATCTAAATTTCAACAACCTGACCACGTCTCGACTTGTAATTGATTCCTCCCGGTACCTTGTTTTGTTGACATACTTTTCAAAGTACTTTCGTAAACTTCCTTCCTTGGGACTATACACTTCTACGCTGTAAACCTCAGTACGTAGGCGTTCCTGAATGCAGGCCGACCAGTATTTAGCTAAAAATGCCGTTTCGAACTGTTCGATGGTATGACATATCTCTATCATTTCATTTGCCCGCATACCGACATTGCCTTGAATATGGGAAACAATAAATTGCACTTTTTGCTTCTCTGTCCAGGCAGTGGGTAATATATTACCAAAACTTTTAATAAAGACGACCGGGTGAACGGATCGTTTTTCAGCGTGAAATGTGTGAAACTGTCTGTATTTAATAAGACTTTCTTGAACCATCATACTCGACACAGACGGACCTGACCCCATAATTTTAGCTGGTGTGAGTACTTCTCTTTGTGGGCTGTGGTTCCCGGTACTGTAATCGTACGGGTGTTCGAAATACCCGGAACGCTAAGTGCATTACCATGACGTTCATTCAAGATACCGTGTGGCTCCTACCTTCTTATTACTTGACATATCTCGTTTCAAATCGGAGATGCGTCACGCTATGTCTTGTTGCCAGCGTGGTAGCTCGACTTTTAGTTTTTCGTCTGTTTGGTCTATTTCGGCTTTAATCGCTTCAGCGTCCTGACTGTTACTGAAAGGTACACCGCTGCTGGCTTGATGGATTGGGTCTTTTACCTTTGTATTACTCTGACCCGCATTCTCATAGTCTTTCGCCTCTAGCCAGTCACTAAACTCTTTCTCAACTTTCTTAGCCTCGTTAGCTAAGTGCTGATCGATGTTTTCTCTATGGACTATTTCAGGGTTCTCTATGCAGCTAGTCGGGTTTCGCACATCATCTTTCAACACTGTATGGGCAGACTGTAATGTTTGTATTTCAATGGCACGACTGCGAGCTAAATTTGGAAACGATTTTTCGTTTCGGGTATTTCCTATTGTACCTTTTCGAACTGATTCTTTTTGTTTGTGACGCTAGTTCCTTGGCGCGCTCGGCTAGCTTCTGTCCAAACTGTCTATCGCGTTCCTTATCACATTCGGCCAATTTATGTGCTAATTGCCTGGCCCCGTCTTTATCACGTTCGGCCTATTTCTTTCCTAATTGCCTGTCCCTTTCTTTATCAGTTTTGTCTAAATTCTGTTTCTCTCCTTATCACGTTCTTCAAGGTTTCATAATGAGTCAACAAAAGGATCTGGCAGCGGTGAAGATACCGGTGCCGTTATTGTTGAATCTGCATGCAGCCTACTACCCATCGAAGTATGTGCTGTCTGAACTACATCTCCTATATCCTGACCAGCAGTAAATGAAGTGGGTTCTGTTTGGCTATCACCGCTTGCCTCCAGCATAGTATCTGCTGTAGCTGTGACTACAGTATCACTTTCGGCATTACCTAACTCAGGTACATACTCACGTGACACTAAGTCTGAACTGAGACCTAAATCCACTCTAGGTCCAAATATTACCATGTCTGATCCCTAATCAAAGTATATATCTTCAAACGATCTAAAGTTACATACATAACCACTATCACATAGCATAAAGTGGCACACACAGTTAATAGTTTAAAATATCCCACAGTATGTGAACTTGAATGGTTTAAAAAGGTAAAATATCCCTTGTTTCGGTTTATCGATTCTGTGTTTCATTATTAATTGGCTTAAGTCTTGCATATATTCACTGTACACCATGAATTATAGTGCGAAAACCAGAGCTCATGGACGACGTCCTTATCTTAAATTTCTGTGCATTCATGTTCGGCTTTGAATTTTCATATCCAATACAGCATACCTCTCATTTAAAGGTAGATCAGTTCTTTCTTACTGTTTCAATGTGGGTCTTTTGTCGCAATTTCTCAAGTTTAGAATGCAAAAAAAATTTCGTCAAATTCATTACATGAAAAATACAGAATTATTGACTTCTGTTTAACTGGTTCCCACTTTTGAGGACGACTGTTATTTCGCCGTACGGGTCTGTTTAGTATTAATTTGACTACAATCCTGTTTAATATTTTCGAAAAATGACTTTCTATTGTGGTCTGGCTTCCGTAAGACAACAACGAAATAAAAATTTCAATACTGTTATGAATATTATCTTTGAAAAGTTACTTAAAATCACTACTACTGTTTACGGAGTCGAACATAATTTATATTGTTTAAATTCCTACCACTAGTATGGGAAAAAGCTATTGTTCGTAACTTGGAAAGCCTGACAAAACCTGAAAAATATCTTGATGCTCTAATAGACTTACATGAAATAATTTTAGATAGTTTACGACTGTCACTGAAAAAGATGAAAACCAATATTTGAGTAAATTTGAATTTCCCGCGTAATGGCAGCGAATTGTCGTCCACCAGCGATGTTCTGTTAACTGGCGGCGCTGCATTTAGAAAATGGTAGAAATGCTTAATCTCACTTCGTCAGATACAGCGACTGCATTTGACTCGAACAAAACGTAAGAGAGAGATGGCGGCTATTGATCCCGCTTCTTCAAGACAAAAAAAAAAGATAACATTACATACTCCCTTTTCCAGTAATAATGCATCATACTTATAATGTTCAGTGCATAGATCTTTTACTTTCATTTTATTGTTATTTGGTATTTTAATCCGACTTCACTTTGCCGCGAAACGTTTTTCACAAGAAAACGTTGAAAAATTGTAAATAAATTATACCACTGGGATTCATAGTCACATGGCTTGTCCTCTCGTTTGGGGACGCTATGTGACTTCCGTCTGTTGGGCTCAATGAAGAGTACACTTCACGGGAAGACGTTGGCTGCGACGTCGACCAGTAGAGTGGTATCATCCGCCTACACAGGCCGTCCCAGTAAGGTGAAGTAAGGCCGTTGCACTGAACGGAGATTTTGTTGAAGCATAGGGTTTTGTAGCCAAAAGAATGGGGAATAAGATGGTGAACTGGAACGCTGAATAACACCACCCATCCTTCAGAAAAAAAGAAGTGTTGAAGTACGTACTGAACGCCCCTAGTAGTAACAGAATACGGAACAAGCAAAGAAAACAAAGTTCATTTTGGACCAAAAGAAAACTCAAAGCGGATATTCTTGACAATGATCACATGGAAAATTTTACACAATCTTGAAAACTGAAAGAGTAGGAAACGTGCCGTACAAACATTTCTGAACATCTACATTTATTTGCTCGAGGAAATACATAGTTACATACACACGAAACAATGTTTAGAAAGCAGTAAACTGCTCCTTTTTAATTTGTTTCCTTTCAATTGACAACATAGAAATTTATTTTTTTCGTTAAATATAACTTTTCACTGCTGAAACAATTCTAATTAAAAAAAAAAAAAAAAACACGTATCTCCTTACGTTCTAACCCATGAACAGTGAAACATATTTCTTTGTCCAGGTACTACAAAGCGTAATTACCTTTTCTACATTCAGATATTTAGTCTTTCTCTTGGGGGAACAGTAGTAGGAAAAATACTAGGCACTCGCAAAACCCTATGTGTCACGAAAACACACCAAACAGCAAAATAAAGGTACGTAATGCGTTACTTTAGTAGGAGGTAGCTCGGCGAGAATAGTTTTAACTTCTGATGTTAGCAGACGACACCAGAGTCCCATGTTTGTATGTGTACACAGTCGGCAGAATGCTCAAGATTTAACAACTCCACCCACAGTCACCAGAGTCCACGGATCATTGACGTCAGTGAGCCACTGCCGACTTTGTGGGAGACCGGTTTACTCGTAAACATGTGCCGCGCACCTACAACGAGTAGTCGATTTTGACGTGGAAGGTGTTGGTGTAAAACGAGCTTAAGACATCTAGCTTTGAGTTCTGCCAGCGCGTCTAACAATTGTGTGACCGTACGCACCGTTCTTCTCCTTTCCAAATAACCGTTCCTTGTTCAATATAGAATGAAGTATTGCTTACTTAGTTTGATCACGTCGTCCCTTCGCCGTTGGCTGTATCGAAAACTAAAACATTACAGTCAGAGGCGGAAAGTTGATGTCCTTCTTAAAATCCGGTTTGACTAAGGACCCCAAGTACCAGAAGCTGTTTCTGAAATATTTGCTGCATGGTAAAATAACGCTCAGCCATTGCAACAGCGTTAGGTTCTGTCATATACACTGATGAGCCAAAATGTTACGAGCACTGCTCACCGCGACATCGGATCCCACCTGGTGACGTTGCCGGCACGTGACGCGGTTACAAAAGTAGGTAAGCGGAGCAGACAGGGACGGGGGATCGCCCTACCGAAGATATGGGCTGCAGATGCGGAAATCGATTGAGATAAGGCACTTTGACAAAGGGTGGATTATTATTACGCAGAGCCTGTGAACGAGTATCCCAGAAACGACGAAGCTGGTCCAATGTTCACGTGCTGCTGACGTGGGCATCTCCGGAAAGGCGTAGAAGGACAGTGAAACCGCCAGTGGACTCTAAATGGCTGGACGTTCACGACTATTCACATTGCGTAGTGTGCTTGTCTGCTCTGTGAAGTAGCATACATGGTGATCTGTGGCATCTCTGCGGAAAGAGCACAATTCTCGTGCACGCACAAGTGTTTTAGAGCACACCGTTCGATGTACATTCTTGAATGTGGAGCTTCGCAGCAGATCACCTCTACACGTTTACATGTTCACCCGACAGCATCGTCAGTTACGATTAAACGGGCACGAGACCATCGGGATTCGACCATCGGTCAATGGAAACGTATCGGCTTTTCGGGTGAATCAATTTTCGCTACACTACGTCGCTGGTCGTCTCCACAAAAGCCGTCATCGAGGTGAACGGCGGCTGGAAACGTGCAGCTCCCCATTGACGTGCTGGTGGAAGCAGTATCATGATATGGGAGGCATTCTCCTGCGCTTGCATCAGACCTGTGGTTGTAATCGAAGACACGCTAACAGCTGCGAACCACCTGCATCCCTTCATGCTTGATGTCTTCCCCGACGATGATGTCATCTTTCAGCAGTGTAATTGTCCGTGTCTTGGAGGCAGACACGTGTTACGGTGGTTTCAGGAGCGTTGTCGTGAACTCACGTTGATGTCTCGGTGATCAAATGCACCGGATGTACAGGTATCTCCCGTGGATCCCATCTGGACGCTATCGGGCGCCTTCACTGCATTCGCAAATCAGCGGCCAGTTATTTACACGAAGTATATGACCTGTGCGCGGGCACCTATTGTCACATACCTCCATGAACCCACCAACAAATTGTCGGAGCCCTGACACGCAGAACCAGCAATGTATTTCCTTCCAACGACAGATAAACAAACTATGAATGAGGGAGTCATAATGTTTTGGCGCATCAGTGTACATCAGATCAGTTGTGCCTAAGTCGGAGCAGCTCGATATTAGCTCGATGTCTGCTCAGATTGTAACACTTTTATCGATTAGGAGTAGGTTTATTTTAAGTAACTGTGTATCTCCAATTTGTAAAGTGGGCATTCTATGTTTTTTGAACTCTATGGCGTATGGCAAGAAAATTAGAGTTTTGTAATGTGTAAATGAAAAAAGCAAAAGAATATGCTGAAATTTTAAATTATTGTACTATGAATACGTTTGTGAAAAAAGTACGTTTGTTTAAAGCTGGTTCATGCTTAGGGCACTTGTAACATGCCGACGCTGTAGGGAAGTCCTTCCGCAACGAAAATGGCATGGAGCGATGTAAAAGGTAGGTTTGGCGGTCGAACTGAGCGGCTCCTTTGTGTGAACGGTACGCAGTACGTGGATAGCCTTAGCACGGTACACCTTGACGGTGCTTAGACAGGCAGTTGGAAGCTGCATTAGAAGGGATTTGCTTCGGATGTGGATCTGGCTATTATTTGGTATTCACGGAATAGTGGAATGGCTCTAATATGTGAATATCCGACGCCAAGAAGAGATTTTATAGAACATTCGTATCAAGAGTCGTGAGTACAGTTAGCTGCCATTTCGCCTGCCACTAATCTTCGCTACTGCTTCACAGACTTCATACATTCAATTGCGTGATGTATATTGGCATGGACCAGTTAATTTGTATGTTGTTTCAATGATAATCACATAAAACGTCAATTCGTGTTCGAAGCCTAACTTCAGTCCCACGCACGGTCCTGTCCTAAGTGCAGCTAAAACCGAGTACCCTGATTTAAATCAACAATTCTGGCATTCATGTGTTTAAAAGTGATTTTTTTGTCTAAAGTAAAAGGAGTATCAAAAGTTAAAGTAATAGTAAAATTTGGATACTTTGTTTGTGGACTACTCCAAGTGGATTTGTTAAAGTAGGAAGTTTAAGTACAAAAATTTAAAGATCAATCAATAGGAAAGTGAAAACTTAATTATTTAAAAAGAAAAAACCATAAAAGTGAAGTTGGATAGGCTTTTGATAAAGTATCCTTAGTTTATTATAAAATATGGTTTCGTAGGATTACAGTGCAAGATTGTGTAAATATTATTGTCTAGAATACCTGGTTTACAGGTGGTTAAAGTACAAGTACATATAAATCTTTAATAAACCGATTTTCGGGAGAGCAATTAGAAGTGAAGTTATGCACATTTTCAAAGACAATGTAGTTTTGGTACCCATCATGAATGGTTCCTTTTGAAATTAATTACGCCCAGTGTTGCATTTTACTACCTTGAAAAGTAATTCAAGTGAATGATTAGCTTTTAAAGCTAGTTTTTAGTTTAGCAATAATCAAAGAGCCTTGGCGAGTGAAACTATACCAGTTCATGTGTCCCCATCATATAGTCCTCCTATTAAGAAAAAAAATGAACTATTGCTGTTGCTAGGAAAACTGCTATATGCAGAGAAGCTTAAACAGTGTATTTAAGACAGTGGCTTATAAGGCGCTTGTTCGTCCGATTCTTGAGTCATGTTCGTCTATCTGGGATCCCTATCAGGTAGGGCTGATAAAGGAGATTCAACGAAGAGCGGCGTGTTTCGTCACGAGATCGTTTAGCTGGCGAGACAGCGTTACGGAGATGCTAAACAAACTGCACTGGCAGACGTTACAAGAGAGGCGTTGTGCATCACGGAGAGATTTGCTATTGAATTTTCGGGACAGCACTTTTTAGGAGAAGTCGGACGACACATTACTTCCCCACACATACCTCTCGCGTATTGACCACACGGAGAAAATTTGGGAAATTAGAGCCAATCATTCTTCCGATAATCATTCTTCCTACGCACTATTCGCGAGTGGAACAGGGTTCGAGGGATCAGATAGTGGTACCGAAAGTACCCTCCGCCACACACTATTAGGTGGCTTGCGGTGTATGATGTAGATATAGATGTAAGATGTTATTTATCTTTATTTGTGTTATTCATGTCAGTCATGTAGTTCTGCACTTCATGCAGTGGTGTTTAGTATTTGATTAAGTAATGCTATTGATTGTGGCCGTCATTAGTATGAGTTTCGTGAAATTTTGCTCTCCAAAATTTACTGGTGTGTGTGTAATTCGTAACTGCTGCTACACACAGTACAGGAGAGACGCTCATTAGCCCGGTACGGGCTTTTGTTGAAGTTTCGAGAACATACCCTCACCGAGGAGTCAGGCAGTATATTGCTCCCTCCTACGTATATCTCGCGAAGAGACCATGAGGATAAAATCAGAGAGATTAGAGCTCACACAGAGGCATACCGACAGTCTTTCTTTCCACGATAAATAAGAGACTGGAATAGAAGGGAGAACCGATAGAGGTACTCAAGGTATCCTCCGCCACACACCGTCAGGTGGCTTGCGGAGTATGGATGTAGATGTAGATGTAAATACAGAGTGCACTGTGTCAGTTTGTATCCTGTTTGCTATTCAAAGGGAAATCTCAACAAAAGTAACTTCAATAACTAATATCCAATCTTCTCATATATATATTTCCAAATTAATGTGCCTAAGTAGGCTGGCGACCGTTCTTTTTCCTATTCACTTATAATTTTACCACTTCTGTCAACTCCGAAGGTTAAGGCCCGTTTAGTTTTACTACCAACTTCACAAAATTCGAAATTATAGTCCGATACCCTTTTCCATTAGACACACGCACGGTCGAACTTTGAAATCCTCTCAGAGGGTAACATTAGCGTGTTTCACGGCAGGTCGGTGTTGTAAGTTACGTGTTGTTATCGTCGCGGCGATTATTTCTTCGCTTGGCTTGAGAGAGTGAACAACAAACAGATCGTGACGTAACGCTGTTCTTAACAATAGAGAGCTCCCCGCAGCCGCCGGCGCCGTTGCTGGGCACCAGTCTGAGACGAGGCTACAGGCGAGCAGCACGCATGTGTCGGTCTCCGGTCAGCAGAAACTGGAGAAAATCGTGGAGTGTAAGAGGACCGAGCGACGCGGCTGCACTCAGAAGGTAAGACATCAGCAAACATCCGAGTTCTGCCAATCCGCGGCACCCAAGACTGGCGTTAAACCGATTGCAGCTCTCTCCATATGCATAACCATTAACTTATCGCAGGTGTCAATCTGTAATGAATACGCAGATTTTCGACACGACTCTTATATTCAGGTTTCTTTTATTTTGCAAATCAGTGATCAAAACCAGTTATGACGTTTTGTCTGAAGCAGCTTGTGATTGAAAAGTATGAATTTTATAAATGTTGTAATTGCGGGAAAATCAGACTACTGCAAATCACAAATTATTCTACAAAGATTCCATGCCATTTACGCATTTTCCGTATGCATAGTGTTCGACCAGTCGAGTGCATCACCATGTTGTCTTCAACAAACGTTTTCCACGCGCTTACCGTAACAAACAACACATTTATAAAAGATTTAAAACGCACTGCAGATGAATTTAATGCGTTATTATATTTTTCTCAAAGCACTATTTTGGCCTATAAAACATATGTCTTGAGATGTTTGGTTATTAGCAGGATGAAATGAGATTTAATATTGTTGCATCTGCTGAAAAATACAGAGTGTATTGAAAAGAATCATCCGGTTTGGCACGTCTATGTTTCTAAAACTAATAAACACATACAATGAATTTTGTTTTTTGATGAACGGGAAACTCAAGAAGTTTTTTTCATTCCTGTTCATAGGTGTTCAATACGCCCCCCTTGAGATGCACGCATATGTTAATGCGGTATGCAAATTGTTCCAAAACTGCAGCGAGCATGTCTTGAGTTACAGCTTCCGCAGCTGCTGTGATGCGTTGTCTCAGTTCATTCATTGTTGTTGGTAACGGACACACACAAACAGATTCTTTTAGAGACCCCCCACAAGAAATAGTCACATACAGTCACGCTGAACAGTTATTACTGACCTGCACTGCGCAAAACGTAGAATACAACGCTTTCTGTTGTCCCGACAACGATTTTACTAGAAATGAAGTGGGCGCACACTACTGCTACCTAGCGGAAACCATGTAAAACTCGAGAGTTTGCTCTTTCCAACAGTACGTTGTTCACCTGCATATCTCAAATAAGATAATAGTTAAGATTTTTTTAATCGGATGATTCTTTTTGATATGCCCTATATTAAATTTGTCGTCTTTTAGTGCATGTAGTTCGTGTCTTTAATTCCAGCAGGCTCCGCCAGCTTTTACTTGGAGTTTCGTCTCCCTAGCACTCTGTCGGTAGAGGTCGCTGGAATTCGAAAAAAAAAGGGTTCAAATGGCTCTGAGCACTATGGGACTTAACATCTGAGGTCATCACTCCCCTAGAACTTAGAACTACTTAAACCTAACTAACCTAAGGACATCACACACATCCATGCCCGAGGTAGGATTCGAACCTGTGACCGTAGCGGTGGTGCGGTTCCAGACTGAAACGCCTAGAACCGCTCGGCCACAACGGACGGCGCTGGAATTCGAGCTGCTAATATTACGACTCCTATCGCTGCAAGCTTGAACGATCCAACGATGCTATAGGCAGTACGCGGCACACTATGGAGGCCATTCCACAATCCTGTGCTTCATTTCGGTGGTTAGTAATTTATAGCCGTTAGTACTGTTTGTACAAACCCTCTGACGCCGTTGTGTTCTGCCTGGACTGGCGCACCGAGAAGTTCCGTCAACGACGGTTTTATTAAGTACCCCACACACGAGCGATATGTCGCTGACAATTTCGGCGGCTATATCACCTGTCATCTACAACTACGTCTACATCACACGTCGTAAGCCATCTGATGGTTTATGGCGGAGGGTATTGGTGGTACCACTAACTGATCCTGCCTACCCCGTTACACTCTCGTATGGCACGTGGGAAGAATGATTTTCCGTTACGTCTTGTGTACTAGCTCTGATTTCTCGAATTTTCTATTCGTGGTCATAACGTGAGGCGTATGTGGAATGAAGTAATATGATGTCTGATTCTTCCAGAAAAATGTTCTCTCGAAGCGTCAATAATAAACTTTTCCGTGATGCGCAACGCCCCTTTTGTAACGTCTGCCAATGGGGTTTGTTGAGCATCTGGGTAATGTTCTGGATAGTTACTCATAAATATTTTACGAAAGCCGCGTCTGGCCAGCCTGATTTAGGTTTTCCGTTATTTACCTAAATCGCCTAAGGCAAATGCCGGAATGGTTCCTTCGAACGAGCACGACTGCTTTCCTTCTCCTTCCTTCCAGAATCCGAGCTCGTGCTCTCGTGTCATAGACAACTGCATTATCTCCGAACAGTCTTAAAGAGCATCCGACGCTCACTACTAGATTATTTATACACGATGAAAACAGTGACAGTGCTATCATACTTCCTCGGGGTACTCCGGAAATTACATCTGTCGATTTTGTTCCGTTGAGGGTGACGTGTTGGGCTCTGTCTGCAAGTAAGTCTTGATGCAGTCGCAAATCTGGTCCAACGCTCGGTAACCTCGTTTCTTTTTTTTAACAAACGGCAGTGCGGGACGGTCTCAAATGCCTTCCTGAACTCAAAGAACATAGCGCCGTTGCCTATAGCACTATGGATGTCGCGGATGAACAGAGCGAGCTGTGTTTCGCAAAGTCTTGTCAAATTCATGTTTGCCGCGCGGGGTAGCCGCGCGGTCTCAGGCATCTTGTCACGGTCTGCGCTGCTCCCGCTTTCGGAGGTTCGAGTCCTCCCTCGGGCATGAGTGTACGTGTCGTCCTTTGCGTAAGTTAGTTTAAGCTACATTAAATAGTGTGGAAGCTTAGAAATCGATGACCTCAGCAGTCTGGTCCCAAATTTCCAAATTGTTTCAAATCCATTTTTATTTTTATAGACGAGATTTCATTCTCCAAAACCTTCATAATTCTTGAGCATAAAACATGTTCCATACTTGTAAACAGATTAACGTCAAAATTATATACGTATATAATTGTGTGCATCTGTCCCATTACCTTTGTTGAAAACCGGAATGATCCGAGCTTTTTTTTCCATTCGCTAGGTACCGTTCGTTGTTCCAGCGATCTACGATAAACTGCTACTAGAGAGTGAGTAAGTTTTTTCGCACAATCTTTGAAGAATCTTGTAGGTATGTATCTCATCTAGTCGTCACGCCTTCCCACTACTAAGGGATTGTACTGGTTGTTGCTTTTTTGTTCCGCGACCGGTTATCTCAGTATCTACCATTTTGACGTTCGTTCGATGGCTGAAAGGAGCGATTCTGTTAGGATATTCTGCGGTGAAACAATTACGGAAGACTGAATTCAGTATTCGGCCTTCTCTCTGTTATCATTCTCATCAACCGCGCCGCACGCAAGAGATTTACCAAGAAGTGTCAGCCACTACTTCGAGCGCTACTATGTTGGGAACTTCTTGAATAAAACCACAAAAAATTACTGAACTGATCGATTTTACAGTTTTCCTTAAAATTCACCTCTCCGTTATCCGTTTTCTCATTCTTCTTCCTTTCTTTCATCCGTGCACCAGGAAGACCTTCATTGTCAGGGCTCTGATGCCATAGCCCAGGTTGTCCCAGCCTAGTCACGGTCCTGGATCGGCATCCTCTTTACATGCGGTGGGCATTGCCTCATGTGGCTTTGAGGGTACTCAGGCTCTTTCACTGGCCCCTGCCAACGTATGTACTGCGACTCGCCAGATGAGACAACTTTTATTTTCCTTTCTTCGGGTATGCTATGATGGTACTCCTCCATCCAAGCTTACCCCTCTGTCCAGCGGAGTGGGACGAGCATAGGTTAGATATGCAGTTATCGCCGAAATAACGGGTTATTAGTTATATCGATATTTCCTACGGCAGTTTAACCTGACTGGTAAAGTCGCACAAAATAACCGGTTTCTGAAATAACCTATTTTCGGCTTTTTTGCTATTATTTCCTGTAATAAACGCAGAAATCGAAAAAAAATTGAAAATTTTGGCTCTTTCACTTTCAAGATCCAGAGAATCAAAATATTAAATAGACAACTAAAGAAAACTTAGTCCGTCCACTGCAAGCTGCTTTTCTTGAAAATACTAACTGGTTGAGCACTATAAAAAGTCGCCAGTATCCTCTTATTGCTGATAATTTTCTGGAACTCTGCAAAAAAATCATGTTGTAATGGTGGACCTTACCACTATTTGGGCATTGCGAACAGGCAATGCTAAACGGCGAAGACTAAGGTTGAAGATCTATTTTTCTCGTTAATTTGTCCGTTTTCAATGGTTACAAGTAGATAAAGGCGTCTGGTGTAGACACAGGCAGCAGATCATCTATTTTCTATTTTTATTGTAAACTATGAGTGAACTGTTAAATTTTAATTTTTCTCCTTATATGATGTCGTAAGTTTGTTATGGCTCCTCCAGTTCTCAATCTTTTAAAGCAAATGGAGCGTAGTACTGCACTGACTCAGCACTTCGTAAAATACTTCCAGGCTAGGAATGATGCCATTTTGTTATACGACTGATGTCTAATGACGCCAGCGAGAAACTACCGTGCAGACCACAAGGTGCAGATCTTGCACACTGCGTGTACACGTGTACCATCCAATAGACCATGCCACGTGGTAACAGGTACGTTATTGTTTCACCAGTTCTGTGCCAGTCCTTATGTCATGTGTTCAGTGCTCGTTTCTGTCGACATTGTTATTAAAATAGCGTTGGTCGCTTTTCGCATTTTCTATAAGAGCGGAATATTTGAAAGCAAAGGAAATTTTACGAATAAACATTACTCATTTTTAAAAGTGAATTATTTAAGCACCAAAAATTTTAGCACAACTGCTGTGTGTAATCGCTACTCTGCCTTTTTACCCGGTTATTAGTAAAAAATAGAAAACCACCTGTCACAACTGAGACCAAACAAATACCGAAAAATATCGGTTATTCAGAAGTAAAATACCGGTATCGGTTTTAACCGGTGGGTTTTTCCTGCCGCTAGCAGAGGTACCCGTGTGTGAGGGCTACTGTACTTCAAAGTGAAAAGCAAGTTGTGAATGACATACCGCTCGCTGGCAGCGATCGCTTTGGTTGAATCTAAGTGCTCAAGGTGCACGGAGTCACGCGGAAAGTCGAGGCCTGGACGTCTTTGGAGATGGAGTATTCCGTGCTTCAGAAACCCTGGACCTCGCTGCAATTAGATGTGCCGACACCTACCCTGCCTTCGAATATCCGCTCAATGCGACGGCCGTACGCGACCTTTATTGGCAGTGCCTGTTTGTCCGCGTGGTACTGCTCTATTGGTCGACGTTGGAGCCAACGTCTCGCCACATCAATAACCTTACCATCACTTACGTACTGCTCCCCACAGAGTGTGTCCTTCTTTGGGTTATGGGCCAAATAGATAGAAAATGGAAGATGTGAGATCCATGCTGTAGGGTGCGTGAGGAAGGAAAGTCCAACGAAATTTTGCGAGCCGTAAATTTATTAATTCTTTTATCTGACTACCAATGTTGGTGCATCATTGGCACGATCTTCAGGTCCCTATACAAACGTCCACGCTATTATAGGGGTCATTAATTTCAAAAGGCTTCTATAGCTTTCTAAAATGTCTCTGTAGGCTGCCCTCTATCTTCGTTTGGTGCCTTCTATGCGATGGTAACAATGTGACTTTCCTTGTGTTCGCAAATTCCTTTAGTCAACACATACTAGTAAACAGCTCTGACAAGACGCTAGTACTCAGTGTTGTTAACTGTATCTTTAGAACACAAACAAAGACCAAACTCAGTGCAAATTATCCAACAGTATGTTCCTGGTATGTTATTTCTATAATTTATGTTTAAAATGATATAAGTATCCCTTAACCATGCCTCAACTTACTTGAAACTGAAAAAAAAATCAGCAAAAATCAAATATCAGCTGGGATAGTAAAGGGGGAGGGGGACAGAGAGAGAGAGAGAGAGAGAGAGAGAGAGAGAGAGAGAGAGAGAGAGAGAGAAAGTCAGAGAGAGTCAGAGAGAAGCAGTCAATATTACATATATTATGACAGCCGGTTACTTGGTGCACAGGCAAGTACTTCACAACGAAAATCTACCAAGTCACCGATTTTGCTCTTTTCCACCACACATGCGTACTCCAGGACTCCATATTTTTATCTGAGACTTCTGTAGTAGAGACAGATTAAATGAAGCACAAATCCTTCAACTCCGACTTACGATTTTAGGAGGTTTCCCCTCGGATGGCAAAAACATTCTGAAACTTGTGACTCCTCCGAAATTTCGTAATCGAAAACTCCTCCGCCGAACTTTGGCTGAAAAGAACCGATGTTCTTCAACATGCAACTTCTCAAACAGCCTGTCCTACCTTCGAGTTTAAGGAATGAAATGCATTAAAAATTAAATGCATGTGGCTCTAGGTGTCCTGCGTCCTTGATAAGAAATTTAAGTAGAAACATATTTGTCTATTAGAAGGTGGGGATTCAGTTGTGGCATTGTATATCATTATGATTAAAACTAATACCTCCAAAAGCGTATGTGAGCAATTAACGTCAACGTAGCATTGCAATCTGGCTCGTGCAGAACAATAAACATAGTGACTAGTCCGTTAGCCGTAGGGGAAACGTGTCGCCTCAGTATTTTTTTAAACAGATAACAATATATGAAAGTAAATAAGCAGAACTTGGACGTTATAGTCAAGGTATATGTTAAACAGAGTTGGAGAAAGATTGCAACTCGACATTATTGTACCATGTGTGGAAACTTGTTTCATTGGCTTTCGATTTATGTGTAAATTAACCTTTGTCAAAATAGTTCAAATGGCTCTAAGCACTATGGGCCTTAACATCTGAGGTCACCAGTCCCCAGAACTTAGAACTACTTAAACCTAACTAACCTAAGAACATCACACACATCCATGCCCGACGCAGAATTCGAACCTGCGACCGTAGGAGCAGGGAGGTTCCGGACTGAAGCGCCTAGAAACGTTCGGGCCGGCCGGAGTGGCCGAGCGGTTCTAGGCGCTACAGTTTGGAACCGTGCGACCACTGCGGTCGCAGGCTCGAATCCTGCCTCGGGCATGGATGTGTGTGATGTCCTTAGGTTAGTCAGGTTTAAGTAGTTCTAAGTTCTAGGGGACTGATGACCTCAGAAGCTAAGTCCCATAGTACTCAGAGCCATTTGAGAAACGTTCGGGCACAACGGCCGGCTAACCTTTGTCCCCTCTTAGATTTTTTAGCTCACAAATTGTGATTTTTCTTCTTATTTATTGACTGAAGAAATCATCCAGTCAGTTAGCTTACAATACTTAAAGACAGCATGTTATACAAACTACATTGTAGTCCTACAGCCGCTCACACGCTCACACACATTCTTAGTAGTACATGGGTTGCCCAGAAAGTAATGCATCGCATTTTTTTCTGAGTCAAAATGCTACGAATGCGAAGCCGTTGCGTGTGTATTATTTGAAGCTCCCTGCGTGAGCGCGCCAAAATTCCGTCACTTTCGACAAATAGCGTAGCTGCAGGACCGTTTCAAAATGGCGTCTGCAGGTGATGTACGTTACAAGTAACATGCTGTCATTTAATTTCTCACTGCAGACAAAGAAACTGTGGGGAATATTCACAAACGCTTGTGCAAAGTCAGTGGAGCATCTGCTGTCTAACACAAGTACAATTAGCCGCCGGGCACGGAGGGTGAGGTCATCAGAAGGCGGTTCGGCGGAGCTCCATGATTTGCAGCGGTCGGGGAGACCATCCACGGCTGTCACGCCTGACATGTTGCAGGGAGCTCGGTGTCACTCGCGAGGACGGACGCATTACGTCCCGGCAGTTAGCGCGCATCTGTCAGTCAGCAAAGGAACTACACACAGTGAAGCACTGGTTCGGTCACCAGGAAATTTGGAAATTTGTGGTATGATCTTATGGGACCAAACCGCTGAGGAGGTCATCGGTCCCTAAGCTTACACACTACTTAATCTAACTTATGCTAAGGACAACACACACATCCATGCGCGAGGGAGGACTCGAACCTCCGACGGGGCGAGCCGCGCGGTCCGTGACAAGTTCTCCACTACGACACGGATTGGTACCGACAGGGCATACACACTCTTGTTTCGCGCTGGAGGAAGGACATAGACCGGGATGAAGATTACGTGGAAAAATAGGGTGTGTAGGTAAAACACCATTCTTTCATGTGTGTAATTCTGATTATGTTCAATAAAGAATTGTTGAAGAAAGAAATGCGGTGCATTACTTTCTGGGCAACCATCGTATAGAAAACAATATTTTAAACATTATACATTTACTCACCTAGAGGCTAAAATGTTAAATACGTATTTGTATTGCATAACATAATTTTTACCTAACAAAGAATTCACGCCAGCAAGTAAAAGATGTTTACATTTCAGTAGACTTGGTACTAAATCATTCGTTTCTTATGTTCGCAAAGAGCAGATAGTGATTATTAGTGTCTTCCTCCCATTATCTCGCGCACAGGAATGAAACCATCAACGGCGTTGTTTAAACCCTCTGTGGTTAAACACATTGCCAAGAGAAAGGTGTTGCTGTAGACACCCGAGCCGTGTCCCATCACGCCGTGCGTTTTAATCTACTTGTGCACCACTCAGACGTAAACGTCCCATTTGTAAAGAGACGTTATTGACTTTTGTCTTCTGTAGCCAACTTCTACAAAAAATGGCTCTGAGCACCATGGGTCTTAACTTCTCAAGGTCATCAGTCCCCTAGAACTTAGAACTAATTAAACCTAACTAACCTAAGGACAACAGACATATCCATGCCCGAGGCAGGATTCGAACCTGCGACCGTAGCGGTCGCGCGGTTCCAGACTGCAGCGCCTAGAACCGCTCGGCCACTGCGGCCGGCCAACTTCTACAACTACAATGCGCAACAGAATTAAAGGATCACTTTTTCGTAACTCCGTAATTCCCACCCATTGCGACACTTGAGTTTGCAATTTGCCTGGAAGGTGCCTACAACTTTCCTCTGGAATAGCGCAACAGCGTGGCGCCTGCGACTTTACCCACGGGCTCGACAACGCTTCTGACACTTGTGAAAAAATGGCCACAGCTCAGAACGTCATGTGAGGTGTAAGGTGGGATAATGACGTCACATTGGCACCAAATTTCACCGCAACTCAGCCCAGTGCTTCCGTGGAAGTGTCACGCGAGGTCATCACATCCACTTCTTACCCACATTTCACCCCTTCGTTTGACGCGTCTGCGACGGAAATCACGCCCAGCGTTGAAATCTCGTGGTTCTCTTACGAGTGGCTGAGGAAACCATTCAAGACACACAGCCGCTCAGCACTGGCACGAAAAGGCCGCAGAGGATGGTATAAAGGCCGTTAATGAAATCACCCTTTTCCCTGGGGCGTTTATTCCTACACATTTCGCAATAGAAAACGACAGTTCGCAATAGGAAGCCGTTGTTCAGAACCTTTCACACTGCTGACACCTTGAGGTGTTTCAGCCCTTCTCTAAGGACATTGTGGGGCTCCGTCCCCCTCGAAAGTGACCACAGCCATTTGGAGCGCAGTTCGACCGCAGGTTTGGCTCTCGTGTACAGGTTGAACCTCTAGAGACGTGCAAACCCATTCGAAGACATTTGAGCGTGATCTGAAGAAGCTAAGGATGCTTATGCTTTTTCAGCCTTCCTACTTCGTGTCCTCCTATGGCGTGAACAAGGAGGGATGCAACATTGCCACATGCGTGAATAAAATGGCAAGAAGTCCCGGTTCGTCAAAACCCTCGGCTGCAGCTGTCCACCTTTATTGAGAATCTTAAAAACGTACCAGTGCAGGCACCACATACCGTGACTAGAGTACCGCAGGCCTGCAGGCATGCAACGCTGCTCCTGTTTCGCCGCTACTCCGCTGCTCTCGCTCCTGACAGCAGGTCATCTGGAATCAGAGAGTGTCGAACGGGTTGCCGGTCTGCTTGTGGCAAGGACGTCGTCACAGGTTGAGTCTGTACAGGTACATTTTTCATTTTTAACATTCTCAGTAAAGGTGGGCGGGCGCCACCGAGAGTTTTATCGCCCAGGGGGAGGGGATCTCATAGAGGGACCATTTGCCGTTTTATTGCATATGTCAGTGTCGCATTCCCCTTGAGCACTTCTGCGTTCGTCCTATTATAGTGGAGAATTACGTGCCTTGTAACAGCCGGAGTTCTACACATCAAACCACCGAATGTTCTTAAAGAAGAACGTGCTGGTGTAGAATTACGGTCACTGGAGAAAATATATGCGTTCTTCCCAGTTGACTCAGCCATCATAATCATTTGGAGAAAATGCCTTGTCGCAGAAACCACTCTCCCTATTCTGTACTATCCTCTTCAATTCTAGATAATTTTCTTTCTTTCCGAAATTACTCCTTCAACATATTTCGTGATAACTATTGTACGTAAATAAATGCCCAGAAAGCTTTTTACTCTCTTCTTGAGTAGACTTTTCGGATGGACTGCAACAGAAAGCTATGGAAAGACATTATTCTCTTTCAAAGCATTTACACTGCATTATCTCTGCCTGGTTAGTTCTCATTTAACAACACGGGGGTAATCGATCTAATTACAATCATAGAATTGAGCGCCTAAGATCGTTTTGTTGCAAATCTTGCAGACTGAGTATGGTCGTCAAAATTGATGAAATTCCAGATGCAACATAAAAAATTTAATTAATGTTCTGCCCATTTCATTTACTGACCTTATATTCCTACTCAGATAACCACAATAGTTAAACATCCATGAAAATCTACATCAAACAATAATTAAGTTATTATTCGGTGGCCCTTAATTTAAGTACCACAGGCACACACGGAGGAGAAATAAGTCGTGGGGTACCTCCCAATATCGTGTCAGACCCTCTTTTGGACGGCATAGTGCAGCAACTCGACGCTGCATGGACTCAAAAAGTTGTTGGAAGTCGTCTGAAGAAATATTGAGCCTTGCTGCCTCTATAGCCGTCAATAATTGAGAAAATGTTGCCAATGCAAAATTTTGCACACGAACTGATCTATCGATTATGTCCCATAAATGTTCTACGGCATTAAGATTGGACGATCTTGTTTGGCCAAACCATTCACGTTTTTAAATCAATCGCAACAATTGTGGCCTGGTGATGTGGCTCATTGTTGTCAGGGAAAATGAAGTCCGTGAATGGCTGCAAATTATCTCCAGGTAGCACAACATAAGCATTTCCAGTCAATGATCGGTTAAGTTGGACCAGAGGACGCAGTTCATTCCGTAAAAACTGAGCCCACACCATTATGGAGCCACCACCAGCTTGCACAGAGCGTTGTTGACAACTTGGGTCCATGGTTTCGTTGGGTCTGCGCCACACACCAATTCTACCATCCGCTCTAACCAACTGATACGGGTATCATCTAACCAGTCCACGGTTTTCCAGTCGTCTAAGATCCAACCGATATGGTCACGAGGCCAGCAGAGGCGCTGCAGACGAAGTAGAGCTGTTAGCAAAGGCACTAGCGGCGGTCGTCTGCCGCCATAGCCCACTAATGCCAAATTCCACCACACTGTCCTAACGGATACGTACGTCGTAGGTCCCACATTGATTTCTGAGTTTATTTCATGATGTGTTGCTGGTCTGTTAGCACTGTCAACTCTAAGCAAACGCCGCTGCTCTCGGTTGTTAAGTGAAGACCGTTGGCCACTGCGTTATCAGTGGTGAGAGGTAATGTTTGAAATTTGGTATTGTCGGCACACTCTTGACTCTGTGGATCTCGGAATATTGAATTCCCTAAGTATTTCCGAAACGGAATGTCCCACGCGTCTAGCTCCCACTAAAATTCAGCGATCAAAGTTAGTTAATTCCCGTCGTGCAGGCCATAATCACATGAGTACAAATGAGAGCTCCGCTAATGTACTGTCCTTTCATACCTTGTTTACGCGCTACTACCTCCATCTGTGTGTGTGCATATCGCTGTCCCATGACTTTCGTCACCTCAGTGCATAACACACGCACCGATCGATAATATTTCGCGTGACCAGAAGTACATTAGCTTACAAGGAATAACTGAATATAGACACCTAAGGAAGACGCATAAAAATGTAAAGAAAAAGACCCACGTCCACCAGCTGTCTGTAGATGTGATGTACATGTACATACAAACAAATGATCGTAATTTCAGAAAAACTAGATGATTTATTCAAGAGAAAGAGCTTCACAAATTGAAAAAGTCAGTAATGCATTGGTCCGCCACTTTTTGAAGCAGTTATTCCCCTTTGCACTGATTGATAGAATTGTTGGATGTCTTGAGGGATTTGATGCCATATTCTGACCAATTGGTGCTTTAGATCGTCGAAATTCCGAGCTGGGTTGGAGGCTCTGCCCATCATGTTCAAAACCTTCTCAATTGGTGAGAGATCTGGTGTTGTTGCTGGCCGAGATGATTTATTCAAGAGAAAGAGCTTCACAAATTGAAAAAGTCAGTAATGCATTGGTCCGCCACTTTTTGAAGCAGTTATTCCCCTTTGCACTGATTGATAGAATTGTTGGATGTCTTGAGGGATTTGATGCCATATTCTGACCAATTGGTGCTTTAGATCGTCGAAATTCCGAGCTGGGTTGGAGGCTTTGCCCATCATGTTCAAAACCTTCTCAATTGGTGAGAGATCTGGTGTTGTTGCTGGCCGAGGTAGGGTTTGGCAAGCACAAAGGCAAGCAGTTGAAACTCTCGCAGTGTGCCGACGCGCATTATCCAGCTGAAATGTATCTCCAGGATGGCTTTCCATGAAGGACAACAAAACGGGGCGTAGAATATCGTCGACGTACTGCTTGATCTGAAAGGGTGCCGCGTATGACAACCAAACGGGTCCTGTTATGAAAAGAAATGGCATCCCACACCATCACTTCCGGTTGTCGGGCCATATGATGGGCGACAGTCAGATTGGTTTGCCACCACTGACCAGGATGGCTCAAAATGCGTCTTCGCTAGTCGTCTGGGATCAGTTGGAAGCGGTAACCACTACCGAATACATCTCTACTCCACTTAATGCGATTCAAGGCTGAAGACGTTCTTGAGCCGCCAAGGAGAGCGGTGGATTACCACCCTGACTCTCGCCCGCCATACAATCCACCAATCAAGAGTGACGATCTCGGGTGCAATTTCTTTTCATAGTAGGACCCCTTTGATTGTCATCCGCAGCACCCTTACAGTTAATCGATACGTCGTCGATATTCTACGCCCTGTTTTGTTGCCCTTCATGACAAGTGGTCCTGGGCTTACATTTCAGCACGATAATGCCCGCCTGCATACAGCGAAAGTTTCTACTGCTTGTCTATTTGCTTCCCAAAGCCTACCTGGTCAGGAAGGTCGCTGGATCTCTCCCTAACTGAGAACAATTGGAGCATTATGGGCATGGCCCTCCGACCATCTCAAGATTTTGACGATCTAACGCCACAGTTGGACAGAATCTGGCGCGATATCCCTCACGACATTGAACAACTGTGTTAATTTATGCCAAGCCGAATAACTGCTTACATAAGGGCAAGAGGTGAACAAATGTTTTATGACTTTCTCAATTGATGAAGAAATTGTCTTGAATAAGTCATCCAACTTTCCTGAACTTGTAATCATTTGTTTCTCTGTACATGTACCTCACATCTACTGATTTCTGTTACATTGCAATAATTCCTTCGTGGTGTGTCTGTTTTTCCTTAAATGTTATAAATTTTTACCGTGTTTGTTGTTGCTTGATACAATAGTAGTGACAGCATTTCATCATTTTTAGTTTGTCCGCTCATTGCAACACTAAATCATTTTTATGTAAAGTTTTTATACAAATATGATATCAATCACAAGTACCGTTAATCTATGATACTGACGGAATTATATTCGTACACTAGCAAAGTCAATGTTCGTTAGTTTCATATTACGAACAGAAAATAATTTTATGGCCACACTGATGCAGTAGGTAAGCCATTTACACGTATGACTCGTTCATAACTTAGATACGTTTCTGTAGTAATCGTTAATTAATAGAGGAAGATAAAAGAAATTTCGATAATTACGAAACCAACAATATTTGTATAACCTTTATCGCAACAAAAGTATCTCATCATTTTAAAAAACAGTGCGGGCAACACACAATTTGCGCCAATGAGAGCTTGCTTTCCATTACAGTCTTTCGCAAACGTTCCTGCAATGGCTGCCTTTTTACCTCGTGAATGGTTTCCAGATTTCCGTGAGAACAATGGTTGGTGGTGTTTGATTTTAAACTGAGGGGTCCAGATTCTTCACCCCTCAGTTTTAGATAATGTTCCAACTATTGATTTTATCGCCGAAACTGTAGAATGACTGCAGACATGTACAACGCCACAGCGCACCGCACTACAAAGTAAGCAAGAATTCAATAAAACGCTTTACACTCTTTTACATTTACTCATAATTTTTGCGATATTTGTACTAATGCCGCTCATATATTATTTCAACTGCATGACTACGGTTATTGTCCGTAGAACCCGCGTAACCATCATGTAATTTATTGGGCTCATCAACAGGTTCTTATAACAAAGATCACCTACCCATACAATGAAACTCTATGGCTTATCGCATACCTGAAGTCAACGAGGTGCTTTGGTACTAAGGACTAATCATTATAAAATAAAATAAACAAAAATGAATGAAAAAACTATTTGCATAGGCTCTCCATAGCTATGTCATTACACTCTTCAGCCTGCCTTAAACATAGACCACCTTTCACATCCATAAAAGAGCACTATCCAGATGAATGCCTTGAGAACTGTTTTTTTATCTATTTAGTAAATGAGATGTTCACTAAGAGTTATCTAATTTCATTAGAATCACGTTTTGCTGTTGCAAATCTCTTCTTGACATTGATGCTGTAAATGATTTCTTCTGTAATTAAGTTGTCTATATAGCTGATGGTAATCATCTTTATCTCTTTTTTTTCAATTTTTATGTCAGGTAACCTTTTTGTTTTTATTTTATTGCTATCATAATTTTGGATTTTAACTATCAATTTCAATTGCAAACTTTTTAACAATTATTGCAAATGTCGTAAAAGTGTCCTGAAATCATGTTTCATTATCAGCTATTGAGGTACACTAGTCACAATTTTTAAGCATTCAGTGGTATGTTTCTTAACTTTAACTCTAGATGGTTACCTTTTAA
This sequence comes from Schistocerca serialis cubense, assembly GCF_023864345.2. Lineage (NCBI taxonomy): Eukaryota > Metazoa > Arthropoda > Insecta > Orthoptera > Acrididae > Schistocerca > Schistocerca serialis. The sequence goes on along the minus strand of NC_064643.1, from coordinate 118,506,695 downwards.
AATAATTCTTTCCGACGAATAGCATAAACAAATCTGTTCATATGTTCATAATGAGCAGACATGTCTTACTCTTTTCCGCTTTTTATCTTTACTTTGCACACCAACACATGCACACAAATACACACATACGCAAGAGCTCGCGCTCGCGCGTGCTTATGTATGTACACATACAAAATTATGGCAATTATGTGATATCAGTTACATTATGGTGAGCCATATTCCAACTGTTTAAAATCTAGTGAACCACAAGATGAAGCCACTAAACCAGTCATCTTTATCGTGTGTTAGCTCTTGCACCTAAAACGTATGCAGTATGTTTTTTTTCCCTAGGATAAGGAAACTGCAGCCTACATGATTACAGGTAGTGTCTCTGCTGACCATCGAACGGCTGAGTAAGAAACATACAGTTTAATTACAGAATCTGCATACTGCTAAGAAAGGTCTTGCCTGGCAGTCTAGGGCTGCTCTGAAAATTGTCTCTAACGAAAGCTGACTGCGGAAGCAAAATCAGCAAGTAACTTAAATACGGCCGCTTCCCAAAATTCGTGCTACACGAAAGAGGGCCCCGGTGTCGCTAAGTGCTCCGGGGCAATTTCTGGGCGGGACCCTCTGTGATTACTTTCTTGATCAGCCGTTTAATATGTCGAAAAAATGAGCAAACGAGTTCAGGCCACGGGGTCGCGCCGGGCACGCCGCGTGACGTCACAGCCACCACCTGCAGGCCCCAGAGGCCAGCGCAACTCCGCCCTGAGACGTAGCAACCGGGCAGGACTCGTTATTCGCGTGTGAGACACTGCTGGCTATGGGGAACGGACAGCTGGCTGGTCTGGTGAATAAGATGCAGAAGGAACGGGATCGGATGATCTTGAAAGCCGTCTATTAGAAATATTTTTTAATGTTACGTGTCACTCAACAAGTTTCGAGTCACGATCACGGTGCAAAGACTACTCTCCATACTTTCGTCTGCTAGTTCAGTCTCACATTTGGTTATGCAGCATATCTGCAGGCAAAACTTTCAAAGCAGAACCTTGTCAACCAATCAGGTCAGTAGGCAGTTTGATTAGAATTTCACTTGGGCCTCATGTGCTCGCTAGATTCAGAGATGGAGACGTCGTGCTCCGGTCTGACTACATCTACATCTACATCTATACTCCGCGAGCCACCTTACGGTGTGTGGCGGAGGGTACTTATTGTACCACTATCTGATCCCCCCTTCCCTGTTCCATTCACGAATTGTGCGTGGGAAGAACGACTGCTTGTAAGTCTCCGTATTTGCTCTAATTTCTCGGATCTTTTCGTTGTGATCATTACGCGAGATATATGTGGGCGGTAGTAATATGTTGCCCATCTCTTCCCGGAATGTGCTCTCTCGTAATTTCGATAATAAACCTCTCCGTATTGCGTAACGCCTTTCTTGAAGTGTCCGCCACTGGAGCTTGTTCAGCATCTCCGTAACGCTCTCGCGCTGACTAAATGTCCCCATGACGAATCGCGCTGCTTTTCGCTGGATCATGTCTATCTCATCTATTAATCCAACCTGGTAAGGGTCCCATACTGATGAGCAATACTCAAGAATCGGACGAACAAGCGTTTTGTAAGCTACTTCTTTCGTCGATGAGTCACATTTTCTTAGAATTCTTCCTATGAATCTCAACCTGGCGCCTGCTTTTCCCACTATTTGTTTTATGTGATCATTCCACTTCAGATCGCTCCGGATAGTAACTCCTAAGTATTTTACGGTCGTTACCGCTTCCAATGATTTACCACCTATGGCATAATCGTACTGGAATGGATTTCTGCCCCTATGTATGCGCATTATATTACATTTATCTACGTTTAGGGAAAGCTGCCAGCTGTCGCACCATGCATTAATCCTCTGCAGGTCCTCCTGGAGTACGTACGAGTCTTCTGATGTTGCTACTTTCTTGTAGACAACCGTGTCATCTGCAAATAGCCTCACGGAGCTACCGATGTTGTCAACTAAGTCATTTATGTATATTGTAAACAATAAAGGTCCTATCACGCTTCCCTGCGGTACTCCCGAAATTACCTCTACATCTGCAGATTTTGAACCGTTAAGAATGACATGTTGTGTTCTTTCTTCTAGGAAATCCTGAATCCAATCACAAACCTGGTCCGATATTCCGTAAGCTCGTATTTTTTTCACTAAACGTAAGTGCGGAACCGTATCAAATGCCTTCCTGAAGTCCAGGAATACGGCATCAATCTGCTCGCCAGTGTCTACGGCACTGTGAATTTCTTGGGCAAATAGGGCGAGCTGAGTTTCACATGATCTCTGTTTGCGGAATCCATGTTGGTTATGATGAAGGAGATTTGTATTATCTAAGAACGTCATAATACGAGAACACAAAACATGTTCCATTATTCTACAACAGATTGACGTAAGCGATATAGGCCTATAATTATTCGCATCTGATTTATGACCCTTCTTGAAAATGGGAACGACCTGCGCTTTCTTCCAGTCGCTAGGTACTTTACGTTCTTCCAGCGATCTACGATAAATTGCTGATAGAAAGGGGGCAAGTTCTTTAGCATAATCACTGTAGAATCTTAAGGGTATCTCGTCTGGTCCGGATGCTTTTCCGCTACTAAGTGATAGCAGTTGTTTTTCAATTCCGATATCGTTTATTTCAATATTTTCCATTTTAGCGTCCGTGCGACGGCTGAAGTCAGGGACCGTGTTACGATTTTCCGCAGTGAAACAGTTTCGGAACACTGAATTCAGTATTTCTGCCTTTCTTTGGTCGTCCTCTGTTTCGGTGCCATCGTGGTCAACGAGTGACTGAATAGGGGATTTAGATCCGCTTACCGATTTTACATATGACCAAAACTTTTTAAGGTTCTTGTTTAGATTGTTTGCCAATGTTTTATGTTCGAATTCGTTGAATGCTTCTCTCATTGCTCTCTTTACGCTCTTTTTCGCTTCGTTCAGCTTTTCCTTATCAGCTATGATTCGACTACTCTTAAACCTATGATGAAGCTTTCTTTGTTTCCGTAGTACCTTTCGTACATGATTGTTATACCACGGTGGATCTTTCCCCTCGCTTTGGACCTTAGTCGGTACGAACCTATCTAAGGCGTACTGGACGATGTTTCTGAATTTTTTCCATTTTTGTTCCACATCCTCTTCCTCAGAAATGAACGTTTGATGGTGGTCACTCAGATATTCTGCGATTTGTGCCCTATCACTCTTGTTAAGCAAATATATTTTCCTTCCTTTCTTGGCATTTTTTATTACACTTGTAGTCATTGATGCAACCACTGACTTATGATCACTGATACCCTCTTCTACATTCACGGAGTCGAAAAGTTCCGGTCTATTTGTTGCTATGAGGTCTAAAACGTTAGCTTCACGAGTTGGTTCTCTAACTATCTGCTCGAAGTAATTCTCGGACAAGGCAGTCAGGATAATGTCACAAGAGTCTCTGTCCCTGGCTCCAGTTCTGATTGTGTGACTATCCCATTCTATACCTGGTAGATTGAAGTCTCCCCCTATTACAATAGTATGATCACGAAACTTCTTCACGACGTTCTGCAGGTTCTCTCTGAGGCGCTCAACTACTACGGTTGCTGATGCAGGTGGTCTATAGAAGCATCCGACTATCATATCTGACCCACCTTTGATACTTAACTTAACCCAGATTATTTCACATTCGCATTCGCTAATAACTTCACTGGATATTATTGAATTCTTTACTGCTATAAATACTCCTCCACCATTGGCGTTTATCCTATCCTTGCGGTATATATTCCATTCTGTGTCTAGGATTTCGTTACTGTTCACTTCCGGTTTTAACCAACTTTCCGTTCCTAATACTATATGCGCACTATTTCCTTCAATAAGAGATACTAATTCAGGAACCTTGCCCTGGATACTCCTGCAGTTTACCAATATTACGTTAACTTTTCCTGTTTTTGGTTTCTGAGGACGGACGTTCTTTATCAACGATGATAATGTCCTCTCTGGTAAGCCGTCAGGTATTTTATCGTTTCGCCCAAGGGGGGGTCCCTCTAACCTAAAAAACCCCCGTGTGCACGCCACACGTACTCTGCTACGCTAGTAGCTGCTTCCGGTGTGTAGTGCACGCCTGACCTGTCTAGGGGGGCCCTACAGTTCTCCACCCAATAACGGAGGTCGATAAATTTGCAACCATTATAGTCGCAGAGTCGTCTGAGCCTCTGGTTTAGACCCTCCACACGGCTCCAAACCAGAGGACCGCGATCGACTCTGGGCACTATGCTGCAGATATTAAGCTCAGCTTGCACTCCGCGTGCGATGCTGGTTGTCTTCACCAAATCAGCCAGCCGCCGGAAGGAACCAAGGATGGCCTCAGAACCCAAGCGGCAGGCGTCATTCGTTCCGACATGTGCTACTATCTGCAGCCGGTCACGCCCAGTGCGTTCAACAGCTGCCGGAAGGGCCTCCTCCACATTACGGACGAGACCCCCCGGCAAGCACACCGAGTGCACACTGGCATTCTTCCCCGACCTACCCGCTATTTTCCTAAGGGGCTCCATAACCCGCCTAACGTTGGAGCTCCCTATAACTAATAGGCCCGCCCTCTGTGACTGTCGGGACCTTGCCGGAGAATCGGCCACTGGCCCAACAGGCGAGGCATCCTGTGGTGGCTCGGAAACGATGTCATCACCACTAGGAAGCACCCCGTACCTGTTGGAAAGGGGTAAGGCAGCTGCCACGCGGCCAGATCCCACCTTCGCCTTTCGGCCAGGCACGCGCGAGCCCACCACTGTCCGCCATTCACCCTGGAGTGATGGCTGACCGGTAAGATGCTCACTGCCGGAAGACGCAGCGACATCAGGGGTTCCATGTGATTCCAAGGCCACCGAAGTAGGCATAGGTCTCACCACAGTTGCCCCAACGCCACTACGAGCCGACGCCTGCGCCTCGAGCTCGATGAGCCTAACAGACAAAGCCTCCACCTGCCCCCGAAGAGTGGCCAATTCTCCTTGCGTCCGCTCACAACAACCACAGTCCCTACACATGACTATGTTTACCCTACTCTATACGGTGACAAATTCCCAAGATAATCTTCTGATGAGCTACTCTGATAATCAAGAAACACTCACTGAAATACGAGACGCGAAAACTACGCTAGGTTTTCCCAGAAAAACTATTTAAAAGCTAAGAGCAGCAAATAAGTACAAAAACGCTTTATACAAACAGTATAAATTTACAGGGACAACTCATGGCAGTCGGATTTTGTATATATACCCTGAAGAGCCAAAGAAAATGGTACACCTGCCTAGTATCGTGTGGGGCCCACGCGTACACGCAGAAGTTCCGCAACGCGACGTGGCATGGACTCGACTAATGTCTGAAGTAGTTGTACAGCGAGTTGACACCATCAGTGCTGCACGGCTGTCCACAAATCCGTAAGAGTACGACGGGGTGGAGAACTCTTCTGAACAGCACATTGCAAGGCATCCCAGATATGCTTAATAATGTTCATGTTTGGGACTTTGGTGGCCAGCGGAAGTGTAAAATCTCAGACGAGTGTACCTGGAACCAGTCCGTAGCAATTCTGGACGTGTTGTGTGTCGCATTGTCCTGCTGGAATTTCCCAAGTACGTCCGAATGTACGATGGACATGAATGGATGCAGGTGATCAGACGCGATGCTTACGTACGTGTCACCTGTCAGAGTCGTATCTACCTGTATCAGGGGTCCCACATCACTCCAACTGCACACGCTCCTCACCATTACACAGACTGCACCAGCATGAACAGTCCGTGGATTCATGAGGTTGTCTCCATACCCATACACGTCTGTCCGCTCGATATAATTTGAAACGAGACTCGTCCGAGCAGGCAACATGTTTCTAGCCATCAACAGTCCAATGTCGGTGTTGACGGGCCCAGACAATGCGTAAAGCTTTGAGTCGTGCAGTCATCAAGGATACACGATTGGGTCTTCGGTTCCGAAAGCCCATGTCGATGATGTTTCGTTGAATGGTTCGTGCACTGACACTTGTTCATGGCCCAGCATTGATTCCTCGTATTCACGGTACACTCGTGAAATGGTCGTACGAGAAAATCTCCACTTCATCGCTACCTCGATAATGCTGTGTCCTACCGCACGTGTTCTGACTATAACACCACGTTCAAACTCACTTACATCTCGTAACCTGCCATTTTAGCAGCAGTAACCGACATAACAACTGTGTGAGACACTCGTCCTATGAAGGCGTTCGTCTTCCGACCGTAGTGCCGTGTTCTGCCTGTTTAGATGCATCTGTATTTGAATACGCATGCATATAGCAGTTTCTTTGGCCCTTCAGTACACATACATGCACACACACACACACACACACACACACACACACACACACACACACACACAGACACACACACACACACACATATATATATATATATATATATATATATATATATATATATATATATATATATTCCTGGAAATTGAAATAAGAACACCGTGAATTCATTGTCCCAGGAAGGGGAAACTTTATTTACATATTCCTGGGGTCAGATACATCACATGATCACACTGACAGAACCACAGGCACATAGACACAGGCAACAGAGCATGCACAATGTCGGCACTAGTACAGTGTATTTCCACCTTTCGCAGCAATGCAGGCTGCTATTCTCCCATGGAGACGATCGTAGAGATGCTGGATGTAGTCCTGTGGAACGGCTTGCCATGCCATTTCCACCTGGCGCCTCAGTTGGACCAGCGTTCGTGCTGGACGTGCAGACCGCGTGAGACGACGCTTCATCCAGTCCCAAACATGCTCAATGGGGGACAGATCCGGAGATCTTGCTGGCCAGGGTAGTTGACTTACACCTTCTAGAGCACGTTGTGTGGCACGCGATACATGCGGACGTGCATTGTCCTGTTGGAACAGCAAGTTCCCTTGCCGGTCTAGGAATGGTAGAACGATGGGTTCGATGACGGTTTGGATGTACTGTGCACTATTCAGTGTCCCCTCGACGATCACCAGTGGTGTACGGCCAGTGTAGGAGATCGCTCCCCACACCATGATGCCGGGTGTTGGCCCTGTGTGCCTCGGTCGTACGCAGTCCTGATTGTGGCGCTCACCTGCACGGCGCCAAACACGCATACGACCATCATTGGCACCAAGGCAGAAGCGACTCTCATCGCTGAAGACGACACGTCTCCATTCGTCCCTCCATTCACGCCTGTCGCGACACCATTGGAGGCGGGCTGCACGATGTTGGGGCGTGAGCGGAAGACGGCCTAACGGTGTGCGGGACCGTAGCCCAGCTTCATGGAGACGGTTGCGAATGGTCCTCGCCGATGCCCCAGGAGCAACAGTGTCCCTAATTTGCTGGGAAGTGGCGGTGCGGTCCCCTACGGCACTGCGTAGGATCCTACGGTCTTGGCGTGCATCCGTGCGTCGCTGCGGTCCGGTCCCAGGTCGACGGGCACGTGCACCTTCCGCCGACCACTGGCGACAACATCGATGTACTGTGGAGACCTCACGCCCCACGTCTTGAGCAATTCGGCGGTACGTCCACCCGGCCTCCCGCATGCCCACTATACGCCCTCGCTCAAAGTCCGTCAACTGCACATACGGTTCACGTCCACGCTGTCGCGGCATGCTACCAGTGTTAAAGACTGTGATGGAGCTCCGTATGCCACGACAAACTGGCTGACACTGACGGCGGCGGTGCACAATTGCTGCGCAACTAGCGCCATTCGACGGCCAACACCGCGGTTCCTGGTGTGTCCGCTGTGCCGTGCGTGTGATCATTGCTTGTACAGCCCTCTCGCAGTGCCCGGAGCAAGTATGGTGGGTCTGACACACCGGTGTCAATGTGTTCTTTTTTCCATTTCAAGGAGTATATGTATATATATATATACATATATATATATATATATATATATATATATATATATATAGGGTGTCCCAGCTATCTTGTCCACCCAAAATATCTCTGGAACAATAACAGCTACTGGAAAACGACTTACACCGGTATCAATGTAGGTCTGGGGCCCATGAATGTACATATTTGGAAACATTCTAAAACGAGATCATATGTGTTTTTTAACGCACACTTATGTTTTTTTAAATGGACCTCCCATATTTTTTCTTCAGCAATCCATAGCATGACAAAGCACATACACAATGGCGTTGATTGCATCGCAATATTCCCATTACATCCCGAGATATTGAGACTCGAAGTTGACGCTTGAAACACCAGACATGCGCTGCTAGCGCACGTCCTGAGGCTCTGGCGTGAACCCCATGCCTCCCGTAATCGCGATGTGATTGACATGTGTAATCACACCTCCATACTTATCAAGAGGTCCGAAACGAATAATACGGTCTGCTGCCATCAACTCTCATAAGTACATAATGGTTTCCCTCTTGCACGTTTTACGTATCTACGTACACAATATGAACCAGTACCTATCGGTGGACACCCGTCAGGTTGTCTTATTTATCCTGCACACCCAAAATAAGGTTTCTCTAATGCGTTATATGACCCATTGTGCCTGTCGCGCAGGGCCTGGCTCTACCTAGCCAAGTGTCCAACGTAGTTCCCACTACTGCCACAGTAACCACTTCGCCTTGTTTATGATTTGCGATCCATGCAAACTCCTGTACTCCACCACCATCCGAGCATCCCATTTGTTGTTGCTTTGGCGTGCAGTACACCGCTTGCCAGTATAGTCGTGCATCAGAGTAATCTAGTGACGGCACGGAGGTAGTGCACATTGTGAATAAACGTTGTGTTGTGGAACTTATACTGTACAGTATAATGTACACACATGAAGATATGGTACAAATGCTGCTGATCTATGGAGAATGTACGTTGACGGGAAATACGTTATGAGATTGCTTGTTTGTTGATAGTACTGTTAGCGAACATTATGATTATTACTTTAATATGTCTGTTTTCTACCCTACTCTACATACCTGTACTGTACCCTGTTGTAGGTGGACGAAATGCTGTTCAGGCAGAACGACTGTACAGAAGACGATTCCCTGACAACCCATCGCGTTCGCGCCGGATGTTTGGTAGTCTCACATCTCGTCTACGTGAAACGGGAAGCTTAAATCCAAGACCTCGACATCGTCCTAGATCACGCACAGATGAACGTGCTGAAGTTGGTGTGCTCGCTACGATAGCTGTGAATCCTCAAATCAGCACACGTCAAATTGAACGTGAAATTAGTGTGTCGAAATCAAGTGCACAGCGTATTCTTAAACGTCATAAGTTTCATCCTTACCATGTTCATTTACACCAGGATCTTCATGGAAATGACTTCCGCAATAGGGTAACATTTTGTCGGTGGGCTCAGCAAAAACTTCTGACTAATTCAAATTTTTTTCCAGATATTCTCTTTACCGACGAGGCACATTCTCCAACAAAGGAATTGTCAATATGAGGAATATGAATTATTGATCCGCAGACAATCCAAAATGGCTCCGTCAGGTAGAGCATCAACGTCCATGGAAAGTTAATGTTTGGTGTGCGATTATTGGAGATACCATTATCGGACCTTTCTTTATAAATGGCATACAAAATGGCAGACAATACTCCAGATTTATACGACACAATCTTCCTGTTCTCTTGGACACCGTACCTCTGAACCGGAGAATGGTCATGTGGTATCAGCGTGACGGATGCCCTGCACATAACGCCTTACGAGCACGACGACTTCTGAACCGTAAGTTCCCTGGTAGGTTGATTGGACGAGGTGGTCCAGTTAGGTGGCCTGCCCGATCTCCGGACCTTACACCGCTGGATTATTTTCTTTGGGGAGCAGTGAAGGATGCTGTTTACCAACATGAACCAAGAACACCAGAGGACATGGAGCAACGCATTATTGATGCCTGTACAGCCATCAAAGAGGAAACAGTAGCACGAAGTAGGGCATCCTTCATCCGCAGAGTGACCCTATGTATGCAAGCCAATGGGCATCACTTTGAGCATGAGATGTGAACGCTATGTTTAGTATGTAGTGCTGGTATCACAGTGGAAGTTTCTACAAAGGGCCATTTCACCCATGTGATGTTAAGAAACATTTGTTTGCAACAATTTGTCATTTAACGCATTAGATAACATAACATTGATAATTATGTGATAATAAAACTAATTGGTTAAACATGTTTACATTCATCTTCTATGTCCTACCTGAACTTCCCAAATCAAAACATTTTTACCTAAACAACGGTAAAACTTTTAGTCCACTTGCTCGTTTCACTAAAACCATCAACATGAATTTTACTATTACGAGTGAATGATTAACTGTCACTTTCGCTAGATCTACAGTAAAGTAAAGTTTTAACGTTGAACGGCATTACCTTTTTAGTAACGGATTAACGATAAGCGAAGTTAACTTTGTGACTAACGTTGCGGTACACAGATATGTTACAGAACCGCATCACCTCTAGCCTATGGGATAAATACCTGCTGGAATGCAAGACGTTAATGCAGGATGCCAGAAGACCGTATTATTCGTTTCGGACCTCTTGATAAGTATGGAAGTGTGACTACGCATGTCAATCACATCGCGATTACGGGCAGCATGGGGTTCGCGCCTGAGCCCCAGGACGTGGGCTAGCAGCGCATGTCGGGTGTTTCAGGCGTCAACTTCGCGTCTTAATGCCTCGGGATGTAATGGTAATATTGCGATGCAATCAACGCCATTGTGTATGTGCTTTGTCATGCTATGGATTGCTGAAGAAAAAATATGGGAGGTCCACTTAAAAAAACATAAGTTTGTGTTAAAAAACACACATGCTTTCGTTTTAGAATGTTTCCAAATATGTACATTCATGGACCCCAGCCCTACATTGATAACGGTAAAAGTCGTTTTCTAATAGCTGTTATTGTTCCAGAGATATTTTGGGTGGACAAGATAGCTGGGACACCCTATATATATATATATATATATATATATATATATATATATATATATATATATGTGTGTGTGTGTGGTATGTAAAGTACAGAACTGAAATATCTCACGCAATGTAGGTCGATGCAGCTCTCAAACATTCTCGAGGTAATCGATGTTGAAGTTTTCCAATGGTCTTTAATATCCAAAATGAAAGTTAATTTTTCGCTGCCCCACCTGGCTCTGTAGTAAAATGATCTCTTGCCGCATGGGTGCCTTTGGTTCGATTCCTGGCTATGACAAATTTTTAAACAAAGGTGTGTTTCCCAAGAAAATTTACACGTGGCTAAAATACAAGAAGATGAAAAGAAATTAATTTGTTATGTCTTTATTTGATATAAACAATCTTTATTAACAATATTTTATAAAGATCAGTAATTCAGAATTTATACATGCAATGAAAACGGGTTTTATTGTGTGCAATATGAAATTGAAAATAAGAAGAAGTGCATTTCTCACAAAAATGACATATTCGAGGGCGTCCTGAAAGGTATTGCCTCAGACTTTTTTATGAGGAAACTCTTAATCCATTTTAAATAAAACAAACTTATGTTAGATTCTACATATTTATTCTTCATATCTACATTTTCATTTCTGAACATAGTCGCCGGTCGAGGTGGCCGTGCGGTTCTAGGCGCTGCAGTCCGGAACCGCGGGACTGCTACGGTCGCAGGTTCGAATCCTGCCTCGGGCATGGATGTGTGTGATGTCCTTAGGTTAGTTAGGTTTAAGTAGTTCTAGGGGACTGTTGACCCAAGATGTTAAGTCCCATAATGCTCAGAGCCATTTGAACCATAGTCGCCCTGGCGACGAACAAATTTCTCCTAGTGAGCGATCAGTTTGTTGATACAATCACTGAGAATGTTTGATTTTGTTGAAGAAGCAACAGCGTCACCTCTGCTTGCACCGCTTCGTCACAATCCAAGTGAAGTCCTAGACAACAGTGAACCCAAGTGCCGGATTGTTGCAGAGTCCTCAGCGCTTGTGTGGTGTTGGGCTTTGTCATACTGAAGGAGAGGGTGATCTTCGAATTCGTGCTTTCAGCAACTCTATTACAGCACGCTGTTTCTCAGGCACCAACATCGTTACCTTACATGAATGCGTGGTGTCTGTTCTTTCGGACGTGGAATACCACGCATTGAAATAATTGATTCACCTCGATGGGCAATGAATCAACAGATTTCACTGTCGATGCACATAAATGTTCGACCTCCGGCAGGAATCTACAATTAGCAGTCATGGAAGACATGGGCGGGAACTGCGTAGGTGGTGCTAGGTGGCAATGGGTAGTGGGGTGGGGGGGGGGGGGAGGGTCTTCCAGGAAGCGTGCTAAGATGGTCCGCGCATCTCTGATAAACAACGTGTCCCGGTGGTCGACGCAACTGCTATCATTAGTCACTTCCCTTTCGTTTCCTTTCTCCCACTCCACCTTCAGTTTAAATATAGTGACTTTAGACATCCACACGTTATACATTACAATTCGGAGCGCTCTAGCGGCAGAGGATTCCAATTTCCGTCAGCGAAGCAAGGAAATCGACCAAATAATATGCATCACACGTAGTACCTCAACCGATATTGAGAACAGAATAAAAAAATTGGAGACATTACTAATGGGAACGCCCTTGTAGGTATGTGTTAGATAGCGTATTTTCGATTAATTTTATATTTAAGTGATGTAGGTGTTCAAATTGAACGGAAACAATGAAAAAATAATGACCGAAACGAGACTCGCACCAGCGATCTAGTCATTGCCAATTTTGAGCCCTACTGATTTCATCTTTATATATTTTACGCTTCACAGAAATGCTCGTGTAACATACACCATTGTTTGAAAGTTTGTATCGCCCGGGAATGGAACTCAAGACCCGTGTGTGGCAGATGAGCAGTTTGCCACCGACCCAAACCTTCTATCGAAAAATATTTACCTTTCTTTAGGGTATCAAAGTCGCTCGAAGTCGATTATCTCGAGAATTTTTGACAGTTGCATCAAACTGCTTTGTGGGGACTGATATTTGGTTTTTGAACTTCACACTTCATAAATATAAAAAAATTACAAAAATCGGATTGCCATGTGGTCTACTTGTTATTAAAAGTTCAGCCATGTTGTTTTGTAAATGATTTGGAATGGGCAACACTCAACTCTAATTTCAGCAATTTTGGTAACAACGGAAAAGTGTCGACTCTCCATGACCGAAAATATTCCACCGCCAACAATCAAAGCTGTTACTGATGATAATCTTTGTGTATGACATGAATGGAATCATAGCTATGAATAGAGTGCCCCGGGAAACATCTGCGACATATGCGTACTACAAACTGTTTCTGCAAAAATTTTTCCCACAAGATGATCTGATATGTATGCAGCTGGTTTCCGTATTTTGCCTGATGATGCAAGACAACATATTGCCCTACCAGTAAGACAAACACTCGACAACTATGGATAGGAAATACTTTCGAATCCACTATACAGTCCTGATACAAACCCGTCAGACTTTGATTTGTTTCCGAAATTGAACAACCAACTCCGTGGAAAAGGTTTTGATACAGTGAGGTGACCCAAGAAATTAGACATGTCCATAATGAAGGTGCCCTATTCGGAGTAGTGAAGTTGCAAAAACGTTGGGAAGCTTCGTAAGCAAGAACGGAAATTCTGTTGAAGGTCTGTAAAGGTATTTTGTACAACAAATTAATTTATTTCATTCTATCTTAGACTGTGCAGAACGTTTGAAATGACCCTCGTAAATGGTAGTGAGCGAACTTTCATAGGCTACAAAATTTAGAAGGGGGCTGTTAATACGTATTAGAGTAAGAAAACGTTATATCCAAGTTCTTAAGCCCTTATAATAAATATTAACGTGTCCTTTCGCATAGAAAAGATGGATGCAAACCAGATGGGAATGCATTCTGTACAACCTAATGCGTAATACGAAAAGAATGAACTGCTAAAATATAATGTAGCGAAATTATCATGACTACAGTATATGTCTCGAGATTCTCTGGAACTCGCCACCACCTTAATTGGGTTGAAATTCGTGTAGAATGCTAGTAAATACTTTATCTGCTGAAGGCACTTTATTGTGGGAGAAAGCTACGAAGTGCAAGCCACTAAAACAGCACAAGTGACTGTTCCACCAGTATATCTCTCAACTGAAGTTGCAGGGCTGCCCCACTACACTCACAAGTATAAAAAACGCTAGATTCGGATTTTTGCCTCGCGTGCACCTTTGCACCCGTCTCACTGTATAAAACAAGTTTTGCTCATTTTGAAAATTTTATTAACCTTCAGAGTGACCAAGGTGTTGCATAGAATCCCAGGACTCTCAAAGCGTTCCGTGAGAGGAAAAGTTTCGCAACAGCTGAGCTTGATGAACCGAAACGAGATGGCGCGGCTGATTCATAAAGTGCGGTATTTGCGGTGATCGTTTTCTGCATTTGAAAGGCAACCACGCTGCTGAAAGGGTGGTAGTGCACCGTTATACGACGCAGAGATTTAGGTAGCGCAGACGGTTTCATTGTGGTCTAACTTGTCTGAATGACGAAACATCGAAGTGGCGCACCAGTTCTGTGAAGCACTGGGATCCGCGTGTGCAGTGTAGGAACAAATGAAAGTCAGTCATGAATCTGGTTTCAACATCTTGAATCTACTCTCGCATTTTCGGTAGTTGTAGGCGACGTATTTTAATCTGCCTTTATATTCTTTTTAGTAATAAAATGAGATACTTATGTTTAGTATTATTTAAATATAGAGCAGTCTCTAAGCGTAATAATTAAAGGAATAAAATAATGTAACGTCGTAGATTGTTTCGGTCTATATAAGCTACTACACGACATTGTGAGCTCACTTCTTTTCCTCTGTCACTGCACTTATTGCTCGCTGTTGTTGCTAATATATGGTTATTGATTTGATTTTTGGCGTTTTAATTAAGACTACAGGAAAAGTTTTATTTATCTTTGCTGTGTAAAGAAAGTCCTGAAAATGAAACAAAGTTTATTTTAAACAGTATACGTACTTTAACCAAAGATATCGCTGCGCCAAGTCGTCGCTAATTTCATCCTACGAAATAATTACCTCCCAGAGTTGAAACTACAAAGAAAGAGAGAAGTATTAATTAACTGTTCGCCGGCCGAAGTGGCCGTGCGGTTAAAGGCGCTGCAGTCTGGAACCGCAAGACTGCTACGGTCGCAGGTTCGAATCCTGCCTCGGGCATGGATGTTTGTGATGTCCTTAGGTTAGTTAGGTTTAACTAGTTCTAAGTTCTAGGGGACTAATGACCTCAGCAGTTGAGTCCCATAGTGCTCAGAGCCAACCATTAACTGTTCATTAAATGAGAAATCATTAAGAAGTGACTTTCAGCTAAATGGACTGTGAGAGATTAAGAAGTGATTTTAATCAGAATTTCTTTAGTGTGAAGTTTGCTAAGAACCACGAAAATATTTACAGTAACCACAGTCTTATGTTAACTTTAAAGTTTAACAGGACGCAGATAATAAAATCTCGGGTCAAATTTTACGTGAGGTAGCCAGAACTTTTTTTGATAATTAATTACATCATATCTCTGCGCCGTGCATGTTAGGAAAGACCAAAAGGTTTAACATCACAAAATTATTTACCTGAATCTTAATGCACACCGTCTTAAACAATCGATGCAGTTTGTTAAATAGAGTGTGAGTAAACAGTGCATTAGTAACGCATCACACGCAATGCATATTAAAAACAATTAAAACAATATACACACATCAAAAAATGTTTTGCATCAACCCGGTTTCACAGAACTCCTGAAGACAGACGTTGATTGTGGATATTGTATCACAGTCACAGTCCATTTGACTGTTCAGAGATGTCACTAAACCCGCTCTTTGCATGAGCACCGCCTGTTAGACGGAGAGGATCCGACAGCCGATGAGTTCCACCAGTAAGGAGGTACATGCCTTGTGTTGTCTGTAGTTCAACCGTGCCTAGACGTTCAATACCGCGGTTCGATCGCGTCCGCATTGTTACTTTGTGCCAGGAAGGACTCTCAACAATGGAAGTGTCCAGGCGTCTCGGAGTGAACCAAAGCGATGTTGTTCGGACACGGAGGAGGTGACATGCTTCGCTCAGGTCGCCCAAGGGTTGCTACTGCAGTGGATGACCGCTACCTACGGATTATGCCTCCGAGGAACCCTGACAGCAACTCACCATGTTGAACAATGCTTTTCGTGCAGCCAGAGGACGTCGTGTTACGACTCAAACTGTGCGCAATAGACTGCATGATGCGCAGCTTCACTCCCGACGTCCATGGCGAGATCCATCTTTCCAACCATGACACAACGCTGCTCGGTACAGATGGGCCCAACAACATGCCGAATGGAATGCTCACACTCTCTTCACCGATGAGTGTCGCATATGCCTTTAACCAGACAATAGTCGGAGACGTGTTTGGAGGCAACTCCGTCAGGCTAAACGCCTTAGACACACTGTCCAGCGAGTGCAGCAAGGTGAAGGTTCCCTGCTGTTTCGGGGTACTATTATGTGAGGCCGACGTACGCCGCTGGTGGTCATGGAAGGCGCCGTAACGGCTGTAAGATACGTGAATGCCATCCTCCGACCGATAGTACAACCATATCGGCAGCATATTGGCAAGGTATTCGTCTCCATGGACGGCAATTTGCTCCCCCATCGTGCACGTCTTGTGAATGACTTCCTTCAGGAAACGACATCGCTCGACTAGGGTGGCCAGCATATTCTCCAGACATGAGTCCTATCGAACATGCTGGGATAAACTGAAAAGGGCTGATCATGGACGACGTGACCCACCAAACACTCAGAGGGGTCTACGCCGAATCGCCGTTGAGGAGTGGGACAATCTGGACACACAGTGGCTTGATGAACTTGTGGATAGTATGCCACGACGAATACAGGCATGCATCAATGTTACTGGGTATTAGAGGTACCGGTGTGCACAGCAATCTGGATCACCACCTCTAAATGTGATAACAACAAGCAATGTGTGGTTTTCTTGAGGAATAAAAAGGGCGGGAATGATGGTTATGTTGATCTCTATTCCAGTTTCCTGTACGTGTTCCGCAACTCTCGGAACCTAGGTGATGCAAAACTTTTTTGATGTGTGTGTATATACACATAGTAAAACATTATCAATATCTTTTCTATCAAAGCGACAAATCAAGATCGCTGCAGCCAGCGACACTACTACTACGAAAATATCCACGAAAATCCCAAGAAATCAATTACAAGACTTCCTACCAAGTACGACAAGACAAGACAAGACGGAATCAGTTTCAATCTTTCAAGTCATTTTGAAAAAGACAAATGTCGCTAGGTTCAACGACTCCTCACACCCAATCAACGAGCCCGCCAAATCGAGGCAGCAGCGGAAATGTTACTTTTACCCTCGTCGCCAGTTTCGTAACGGCCTCGTCGCTACTGCTGTGCAGGCCGAGTCGCCACTGTTGTTACGGTAGGCCGAGTTTGTGAGTTAGAGAAACTGCTTCTGGTGCAGTATACCACTAAGACGATTTCTCGCTGCCACTAAGACACAGCTATGCCAAACAGGATAGGAGATCGGAAGTTCTGGAACACTCCAACAAATTAGTAAGAAAGACACGCAAATGAGTTAAAATGATATACTTAACTTTGTGCCTGGTTGAATGATTAAGTCTGCAACACGGCTTGTAATATAACACAAAAAAGGTCCTCAATGGTTAACTGCAATTAATCTTAGGTAAGACTTCACAGTACATAGCAAATGCAATTTACAACAACTGTCTGTTCACTTCTAAAACGTTGAGTAAACGACGTTCCCTGTCTAAGTCAGACCTGGACGATGATCTAAACCCAAAAGGGTCCTCAATGGTTAACTGCAATTAATCTTAGGTAAGACTTCACAGTACATAGCAAATGCAATTTACAACAACTGTCTGTTCACTTCTAAAACGTTGAGTAAACGACGTTCCCTGTCTAAGTCAGACCTGGACGATGATCTAAACCCAAAAGGGAGAGAGATGGTCTTCTATCTTCCAAATAGGCTTCTGTCCGTTGTCGTCCGATAATTGGTGGATTGTACTCGGCTGGCAATTGGCCGAGGCGCTAATGGAACTCGCGCAAGTGGCGAGTCTCTACAGCCGGCCGGAGTGGCCGAGCGGTTCTAGGCGCTACAGTCTGGAACTGCGAGACCGCTACGGTCGCAGGTTCGAATCCTGCCTTGGGCATGGATGTGTGTCATGTCCTTAGGTTTAAGTAGTTCTAAGTTCTAGGGGACTGATGACCTCAGAAGTTAAGTCCCGTGGTGCTCAGAGCCATTTTTTGAGTATCTACAGCACTGGCACCAGGTCGCATATTTGCTCCTGTGTTGCTTTTGCTCTGGCTGTGTCTTGTTCGGCCTAAACAGCAGTTACAATAGTGTCAGGTAATTCTGGATGGCTTCTTTAGTTGCCTGATGACCACGGCCTAGTGTTGTGCGTATCGCTATAGCCTCGACACAAAGGAGCAATGCAAGCGTTCTAAACCGCAAAAGAGGAGGAGACCGCCGCGTTTTCTGACTCTGGCACGGTGTGGAGCTAAGAGATTATGCAAGGAGCAAGCCGACACAGGAGCGTGCGTCGAAATCTCGTATGCTGTAAAAGTGAAGCATAGCTGAATGCTGGCCAAGGGGCTGCCCTAGGTGCGGATCGACTCACCAGTTCACCCTGAACAAGACACAGGCACACACTGACCAAACCCAGCATCTTCTTCCTCTTGCCCCGAATGATGAAACATTTGTACAACGACGTCGAAGTGATTTTAGAGGTAGAACGTTTATTGATAAGCTAAAATGGAGGCTTTTACAGCCAAGTCTGCGCCAAGCCACTCATCGAGTGAGAAACATTTATCTCGTTGGAGGGTGAACAATAGCTCCACACTTAGGAATCAAACGATACAACTGCTCGCTCTAAGAAGGATCCGTACCCAAAGACTGGAAAGCTGCACAAGTCTCACCACTACCCAAGAAAGGATATAGGAGTAATCCGCTGAATTACAGACCCATATCACTAACGTCGATTTACAGTAGGATTGTGGAACATATACTGTGGTCGAAGATTATAAATTACCTCGAAGAAAACGTTTTATTGACAAATAGTCAACATGGATTAAGAATATATCGTTATTCTGAAACACAATTAGCTCTTTACTGTCACAAAGAATGCGTGTGTGTGTGTGTGTGTGAAATCTAAAATCAACAGTCCCTAAGCTTACACACTACTTAACCTAAATTATCCTATGGACAAACACACACACCCATGCCCGAGGGAGGACTCGAACCTCCGCCGGGACCAGCCGCACAGTCTACGACTGCAGCGCCTCAAACCGCTCGGCTAATCCCGCGCGGCTGTCACGAAGAACTAGGTGCGGTCGACATGGAGCGTGACATTTATTCCATACTTTTAACTACCGGAAGGCTTTTGGTACTGTTCCTCACGAGCGACTTCTAATCAAATTGCACGCTTACGAAACATCGTCTCAGTTATGCGGCCTGATTCCTGATTTTCTGTCTCAATTCTTAATATTGACGGAAAGTCATTGAGTAAAACACAAGTAATATGTGACGCTTCCGAAGGAAGTGTTGCAGGCCTTGTGCTGTTTCTGATACACATAAACGATTTAGGAGACAATCTGAGCAGTTCCCTGAAACTGTTTGTAGATGATGTTCTCATTTACCGTCAAGTAAAGTCGTAAGATGATCCAATCTAATTGCAGTATCATTTAGACAAGATGTCTCTATGGTGCAAAAAATGGCACTTGACTCTAAAAATGAAAAGTGTGAAGTCATCCACAAGAGTACCGAAAGGAACCCGTTAAATTTAAGTTAAACGATAAGTCATGTGAATCTAAAGTCTGTAAACTCAACTGCACACTTGGGGATTACGGTAACGAATAACTTAAATTGTAACGATCACATAGATCACGTTGTGGGGGAAAGAATGCGATTTATTGGAGAACACTTAGAAAATGACAGGTTTACTACTGGTTACACTACGCTTGTCCAGCCTCTTGTGCAGTATTGCTGTTCGGTGTAGTATCTACATCAGATAAGATTAACGGTGAGTATCAAAAAAGTTCAAAGGTGGATAGCTCGTTTTGTATTATCGTGAAGTAAGGGAGAGCGTGCTACGGGTATGATACACGAATTGGCGGTCAGTCATTGAAAGAAAGGTGTTTCTCTCTACGGCACAACCTTCTCATGAAATTTCAGTCAGCAGCTTCCTCCTTTTAGTGTGAAAATATATTGTTGACGCCCACCTACATAAGGAGAAATTTTCATCATAATAAAATAGGAGAAATCGGAGTTCGTAGAGAAAAATTTAAGTGTTCGTTTCTCCTGCGCGTTGTTCGACAGGGGAACGGTAGAGAAATAGCTTGAATGTGCTTGGATGAACCCTCTGCCAGGCACTTAATTGCGAACTGCAGAGTAATCATGCAAATGTAGGTCTAGAGACGACACAACACCATCAATTAGTTACATTGTTGCAACATGACCTCTTTCTCCAGCTCGTGGTAGATGTACAACAGTACGAAGTACTGGCTGTAGGGCGAAGTAGAGAGAGGACTGTGTGTGCCCTGATACCTCTGCGGTAACTGTGAAGGCCCTACAGAACCCTGAAAAACGACGACCAACAGAGCTCTGGTGAAGCTACAGTAGGCCCAGCAAGCCAGTAGCTGATAACCCATTTGCTTTCAACAATCAAACGAGCCTCGGATCAACGACCTGCATAAGCACAAGTGTTTTCGCAAAAAGTAGTACAAGGTGACGGTGATAATATAAACTCTATGACAAACCATCGTGTATCTTATAGAAATTCCATGCAGTTCGAATATACACTGTGCCTAGGTAGCGCACCCACTCTGATTACCGGAAACGGTAAGTCGATTTAAGGACCATGCACGCCTAAATATCTTATTCTGAGGCCCAGCAACGCCCACTTTCCACACCCACAGTCATCCGTTCTCGTCGTAATGCCCTATCTATTATAGCGTCTCAGAAATATTGGCCATTACGTTTACTGCACTCTGGGTCACACAGCACGTAGCCTTGTCCGTTCCAGCTGCACTCACGAGGGCCTCCCGACAGGAAACCGTGTTATCCTATTTGTAACCGGCGAAGAGATTATAGGGGAGGGGAATAGTCACTGCCAAAGAGACTGTGTTCTCTCATGAAGAAGCTGGAAACGGCCGCAGACCGACATACAGACCAATAATACAGTCTGGGATTCGTGTAAGGGGGTGAAAGTTTTTCCTACCGGCGAGGCAAGTGACACGCTAGAGGGGCCAAACACTGCAAAGTAGGTGAACGAGTGACTTTAACCATCTAATCTATCACGTTAACGACGAACCTTTTTTAGCGCCGTTTTGACTGCTACGATGTAACGACGTGTAATTGAGTACAATTAGGAACTTTGACGAAATTTCACACTCCAAAGACGACAGGTTGTAGCAAGCAACACAAGAAAAAAATTTGTGTTTTGTGAGGAAAACAGAAACATCCGCCGAAACAAAAACTATTACATGAAATTAAGTTATAACGTGTAACGCCGAGGAGTAGTCCGCAATGACACGTCTACTTATGCATCAATTTGAAGTCCTCATAATAGAGTCGGTTTTTCGCTATTTTGGAACGATGTGAAGAGTGAAGTATGTTCACAACATATGTAGAAAATCAACTTTAGGCAAAATCGAAAGAGTAAACTAAAATTTGAATTTTACACCGATTAAAGCCATTAAATATTTACATAAATTAATTTTCCTAACAATTTCACAGGATAGAAAAAAATCGGAAACTCATTAGACAACCATCTGGCTTCACTTTTCATTCAGAATTTTAGGCTATGAAGTCATATCAGAAGCGGAATTGATAGCAATCCTCAACACATCATGTACAAACAGCGGGACGAAAAATAAAATTACTACACATATTTGTTATTATTTATTCAACACAGACATGCTTGAGCTGAAAATTAACGACATAGAATGCGACGAGCATGGTGATGATGCTAGTAGTGACGATGGGAAGAAAACGATGCATTTCGAATTGGTAGCGATAAAAGACTGAATTTATAGGAGAGGAAGAAAAAGATTACAATTCAGAAACAGACGATAAAACCAGAACACAGTTCTTAACATTCACAGGATCAACGTAATTTTTTTCTGTAGCTGCGTGACATTTATGGTGCTCTTAACTCATTTAGAGCCAGTGACGGATATGCAGTTAAAAAGTGGATTTTGGACTTCGAAGAAACAGCGTTCTTAATGGGTTGGAGCGAAGAGGAAACGCTTATTTTCGCAAAAAAAAGCAAAAAATCGCTTGAAGGTTTGGCTGAGAAGAGTCTTATATCATAGGATGCACCGAAGAAAGTCTTGCAAGAATAATTCTGCGTGAAGACAAGTGATGCAAAGATCCATGAACTGTTGTCTCGACGGAAAAAGGAAATGGGAAGAGTCTCTTCAAAAATATTCTCTTGTAATGAAAGAGACTGGCAGTAGCGTTGATTCTTCGTTATTGCCATGATAGAAGACGATCGATTCTGGCACAAATCATCTACTTTATGGTGCTGACAACATAAATGAGTTTAACGAGAAACTGAAACATTTTAAAGAGCTCTGAGGTCACTGTCGTAAAGAAATTCGAAGGCGTGCTGAAAAGTAATGGCTTCGAATTTTTTATGTAAAAACCCTTAAAGCTTTTAAAACAATAAAACGTTATTAACATTCTACCTTTTTATTCTTCATGTCTACATATTTATTTATTTCTCAGCTCAGTGAGCCTGGCGACGAATACATTTCACTCCACGAGAGATCATTACGTTGATACCGTCACTACAACATCACCTCTGCTTACACCACTTGATCACTATGAAAGTGAAGCCCCGAAGATGTTGTTAAGCTGTCAAAACTGACGAAAATTGTCACTGTATGGAGGACGATCGATGACAGTGAACCCAAAGCGTCGGACTGTTATCCACTGCCATCCCACCACACAGAAAAATGATGCATTTAGGTCCATGCTACGCAGAGTACACTCACTTAATTTAGAAGAAAACAGCCTTAGGAATGAGCTAGACACAATAAAAAGCATTGCCATAAACAATGGCTACTTAGCCAAAACAACTAACAATTTAGGCTGACAAATACACAAAAGTAAGACAACAAATGGCCACACTTTGAAAGAAAAGAAAATATTTGCCACTATCCCATACCTGGGTCCATATCACAAAAGATCGCTAACCTTTTCATAAAAACAAATGTAAAGTTGAATTCTCAGCTAATAATAAGTTGGAAACTTACTCGTCCATAACATAAAATCAAATACACAAAATTCAACAAATCAAAATAGTGCTAAATGAATAGACAGATTTCGTAAGACATCGTTATTTTAATAATTTTGAAGACCTAGCCTACAGTTATTTCCTGCATATATCAGTTGTTTAATAATTAGATCCCTGGCCCTACTAATAATTTCATCTTTGATCACACCATGTAGAACAACATCTGTGAAGTGTTTACAAAAATGTGTGTACAAATGTGCCTCTTGAGTGAAGTTATAAGCATGAACAGGATGGACAAACCAATGCAGGATGGCGTTAAAAAGCTAAAAATGTTTTTCTTGTATTGTGTGGCAAGCTTAAACTGTTTGTTTTTCCACTGTTTCGCACATATTTTCCGCATGTGACTTACGAAATTAATAACCTTGAAAAAAATCTTTTCATGACGGGAACATGCATTTCAGGGCATTTAAGAGCAAAAATAAATCACGTGTGAAGACAATTTACACCTGATGCATGGTGTATTTAATAAAACGAACATTTGTGACTGAAGGCGCTTTTTATTTCATACTTCCAGTGAATTGAATACAGTCACATTTACAGCCGAAAAACATGGATAAAATTAAATTTAATTTCCCCGACAGGTACTGGAAGCAATATACTCATACATAAATTACAAAATAAAAGTAATGAAAGCTGGTGCTAATATCCAGTTCACCAAAGAATTTCTAGAGCGTGACTTTCGCTGTAATTATGTCAAAGTGAAGACCAAAAACGGGTCTACTGCAGCCCAGGTTGCCAAAAGGAAATTTGAGATACTGTGGATGAAGTCAGAACTAAAATCTGGGCATAAGAAGGAAGAAAATATTATTAAGTTGTGTTGTCACACATATTTCGAATTAGCTAATACATTACACCCTTTACAACTAAAGGCTGCTGAAGAGTGTCTTGACAGTATTGTAAGCAAAATACAATCTAAAGTCACACACAGAGACCAAACGAAATTATAACTATACAGGTAAAACTGAATCAAATAAAGGACAACCAACCATCCAACAAAACACAGTTTTATGAGAAAATCATTATCCAAACTGATATCACCTTCAGTGAAAAAGAACATCTATCACCGTCTGGTCATCCAACTTTAGGTATTCCGTGATTTCGCTGAACCTCCGAAGCAAATGGCGCAATGGTTCCTCTGAAAAGGGCACGGCCGATTTACCTTCCCATCCTTTCATAATCCGAACTTGTGCTCTGTCTCTAATGATTTCGCAGTCGATGGGACGTTCGCCTCTAAATCTTCCTTCCTTCTTCAGATCACTGGTGGCAGTGATTGACGGAACACTGGCGGCACAACGCTACGCCACGAACATAGTGCGCCCTAGTGTGTTACCTCTCGCGCGACAGCATTGTGGCGCGTTTTTCAACATAACAATGCTCGACCAAGTATGTTACGTATCTATGAACTGTCTGTGTAGTCAGTAAGATTCCCAGATCTGTCCCCGACAGAACACGTTTGAGACTAGCTCGTACGCCAGCTCCGATACATTGACAGTATCCAGGACTGGTGGCGAGATTGCCTTAGGACAGGATACAAAGGCTTTATCACACCCTCTCCAATCGAATCAGTGCATGCATCCATATCAGAGAGGGCTGCAATGTAGTAACGGTAAGAGGGTTCATACTGCCAAGTTGTGTGCAAATTTGACTCGACTTCGTAGTCGTTGAACTAACATGACTTACCCTCTGAGCCTGTCAGCTTGTCAACTTTCATTACCCCCCCCCCCTCCCCCTGTATTACCTTGACGTACATATCGAAGTAAATACACTACTAACCTTTAAAATTGCTACACCACGAAGATGACGTGCTACAGACGCGAAATTTAACCGACAGGAAGAAGATGCTGTGATATGCAAATGATTAGCTTTTCAGAGCATTCACACAAGGTTGGCGCCGGTGGCGACACCTACAATATGCTGACATGAGGAAAGTTTCCAACCGACTTCTCATACACAAACAGCTGTTGACCGGCGTTTCCTGGTGAAACGTTGTTGTGATGGCCCGTGTATGGAGGAGAAATGCGTACCATCACGTTTCCGACTTTGATAAAAGTCTGATTGTAGTCTATCGCGATTGCGGTTTATCGTATCGCGACATTGCTGCTCGCGTTGGTCGAGATCCAACGACTGTTAGCAGAATATGGAATCAGTGGGATCAGGAGGGTAATACGGAACGCCGTGCTGGATCCCCACGGCCTCGTATCACTAGCACTCGAGATGACGGGCATTTTATCGGCATGGCTGTAACGGATCGTGCAGTCACGTCTCGATCTCTGCGACAACAGATGGGGACGTTTGCAAGACAACAACCATCTGTAGGAACATTTCGACGTTTGCAGCAGCATGGCTATCAGCTCGGAGACTATGGCTGCGGTTACCCTTGACGCTGCATTACAAACAGGAGCGCCAGCGATGACGTACTCAAAGACGAACCTGGGTGTACGAATGGGAAAACGTCATTTTTTCGGATGAATCCAGGTTCTGTTTACAGCATCATGATAGTCGCATCCGTGTTTGGCGACGTAACAGTGAACGCACATTGGAAGCGTGTATTCGTCATCGCCATACTGGCGTATCACCCGGCGTGATGGTATGAGGTGCCATTGGTTACACGTCTCGGTCACCTCTTGTTCGCATTGACGGCACTTTCAACAGTGGACGTTACATTTCAGATGTGTTACGACCCGTGGCTCTACCCTTCATTCGATCCCTGCTAAACCCTACATTTCAGCAGGATAATTCACTACAGCACGTTGCAGGTCCTGTACAGGCCTTTCTGGATACAGAAAATGTTCGACTGCTGCCCTGGCCAGATCTCTCACCAACTGAAAAACGTCTGGTCAATGGTGGCCGAGCAACTGGCTCGTCACAATACGCCAGTCTTGATGAACTGTGGTATCGTGTTGAAGCTGCATGGGCAGCTGTACTGTACACGTCATCCAAGCTCTGTTTGACTCAATGCCTAGGCGTATCAAGGCCGTTATTACGGCCAGAGGTGGTTGTTCTGGGTACTGATTTCTCAGGATCTATGCACCCAAATTGCGTGAAAACGCAATCACATGTCAGTTCTAGTACAGGGTGATTCAAAAAGAATACCACAACTTTAGGAATTTAAAACTCTGCAACGACAAAAGGCAGAACTAAGCACTATCTGTCGGCGAATTAAGGGAGCTATAAAGTTTCATTTAGTTGTACATTTGTTCGCTTGAGGCGCTGTTGACTAGGCGTCAGCGTCAGTTGATGCTAAGATGGCGACCGCTCAACAGAAAGCTTTTTGTGTTATTGAGTACGGCAGAAGTGAATCGACGACAGTTGTTCAGCGTGCATTTCGAACGAAGTATGGTGTTAAACCTCCTGATAGGTGGTGTATTAAACGTTAGTATAAACAGTTTACGGAGGATGGGTGTTTGTGCAAAGGGAAAAGTTCTGGACGGCCGAGAACGAGTGATGAAAATGTAGCACGCATCCAGCAAGCATTTGTTCGCAGCCCAGGAAAATCGACTCGCAGAGCTAGCAGAGAGCTGCAAATTCCGCAATCAACTGTATGGAGAGTCCTACGAAAAAGGTTAGTTATGAAACCTTATCGTCTGAAATTGGTTCAAGCACTGTCTGCAGCTGATAAGATTAAAAGAATCGATTTCTGTGATTTTATCCTTGCTCAATTGGAAACAGATGAATCTTTCGTTTCAAAGATTGTGTTTAGTGATGAAGCAACTTTCCACACTAACAGGAAAGTCAACCGTCACAATGTCTGTATATGGGGCACTGAGAATCCGCGGGAAACAACTCAGTATGAACGTGACTCGCCTAAGGTGAACGTTTTCTGTGCCATTTCAGCCAATAAAGTTTTTGGTCCCTTTTTCTTCGAAGGTGCTACTGTAACTGGACTACAGTATCTGGAAATGTTAGAGAATTGGCTGTTCCCTCAGCTCGAACAAGAAGCACAACAATTCATATTTCAGCAGGATGGAGCGCCACCACATTGGCACTTATCTGTCCGTAACTACCTGAACGTCAACTACCCGAGGCGATGGATCGGCCGCCAGGCAGCCCGTGACAGAGCACTTCATCACTGGCCTCCAAGAAGCCCTGATCTTACCCCCTGCGATTTTTTCTTATGGGGGTATGTTAAGGATATGGTGTTTCGGCCACCTCTCCCAGCCACCATTGATGATTTGAAACGAGAAATAACAGCAGCTATCCAAACTGTTACGCCTGATATGCTACAGAGAGTGTGGAACGAGTTGGAGTATCGGGTTGATATTGCTCGAGTGTCTGGAGGGGGCCATATTGAACATCTCTGAACTTGTTTTTGAGTAGAAAAAAACCTTTTTAAATACTCTTTGTAATGATGTATAACAGAAGGTTATATTATGTTTCTTTCATTAAATACAGATTTTTAAAGTTGTGGTATTCTCTTTGAATCACCCTGTATAATATTTTTGTCCAATGAATACCCATTTATCAACTGCATTTCTTCTTGGTGTAGCAAATTTAATGGCCAGCAGTGTAATAGCGATACACCTGACGGCACAGGGGACGACGCACGCCCCGGAGCTCGCTGTTGGCAGGCACCGCCGGCACGCGTGTTGGGAGAGACGGCGCGGCGCGGCGGGCGAGGTTATCAGTGCCCTGGGCCGCCGCTTGCCGGGCTTCGCGGCATTTCCTCGGGAGGCCCCGCAAGTCGCCGCCCGACCCTAATCCAATTGGCGCAGATCAAACACTTCTGCACAGCGCCTCTATCGCCGTTCACCTCACTGCAGCCGCCTCCTGGTGTTGCTACTGTTGTCGATCACGAATTAAAGCCAACTGAATGCGATTCGCTGATATGAAATGTAGTGAATGATGAGGATGAAACCAACGAAGATGCAGTTGTCACTCCACACGCTACGTTAATATTCCACATTTTTCTTTTAAATATTTTTTAAAAAAATCGCAGAACACAAGTGTTTTAACACATTTAAAACAACGGGAAACACGGGTACAGCATCAGAAACCATGACAGACAGTAGAATGTAGGCTGTATATAAAACTACCACCACGAAAGAACTTGATGGGTAAACCAAAAAGATGGTAGACGTTTCCAGAGTTTTCCTAGAAACTTTAATTCAGATACACTCCTGGAAATGGAAAAAAGAACACATTGACACCGGTGTGGCAGACCCACCATACTTGCTCCGGACACTGCGAGAGGGCTGTGCAAGCAATGATCACACGCACGGCACAGCGGACACACCAGGAACCGCGGTGTTGGCCGTCGAATGGCGCTAGCTGCGCAGCATTTGTGCACCGCCGCCGTCAGTGTCAGCCAGTTTGCCGTGGCATACGGAGCTCCATCGCAGTCTTTAACACTGGTAGCATGCCGCGACAGCGTGGACGTCAACCGTATGTGCAGTTGACGGACTTTGAGCGAGGGCGTATAGTGGGCATGCGGGAGGCCGGGTGGACGTACCGCCGAATTGCTCAAGACGTGGGGCGTGAGGTCTCCACAGTACATCGATGTTGTCGCCAGTGGTCGGCGGAAGGTGCACGTGCCCGTCGACCTGGGACCGGACCGCAGCGACGTACGGATGCACGCCAAGACCGTAGGATCCTACGCAGTGCCGTAGGGGACCGCACCGCCACTTCCCAGCAAATTAGGGACACTGTTGCTCCTGGGGTATCGGCGAGGACCATTCGCAACCGTCTCCATGAAGCTGGGCTACGGTCCCGCACACCGTTAGGCCGTCTTCCGCTCACGCCCCAACATCGTGCAGCCCGCCTCCAGTGGTGTCGCGACAGGCGTGAATGGAGGGACGAATGGAGACGTGTCGTCTTCAGCGATGAGAGTCGCTTCTGCCTTGGTGCCAATGATGGTCGTTTGCGTGTTTGGCGCCGTGCAGGTGAGCGCCACAATCAGGACTGCATACGACCGAGGCACACAGGGCCAACACCCGGCACCATGGTGTGGGGAGCGATCTCCTACACTGGCCGTACACCACTGGTGATCGTCGAGGGGACACTGAATAGTGCACGGTACATCCAAACCGTCATAGAACCCATCGTTCTACCATTCCTAGACCGGCAAGGGAACTTGCTGTTCCAACAGGACAATGCACGTCCGCATGTATCCCGTGCCACCCAACGTACTCTAGAAGGTGTAAGTCAACTACCCTGGCCAGCAAGATCTCCGGATCTGTCCCCCATTGAGCATGTTTGGGACTGGATGAAGCGTCGTCTCACGCGGTCTGCACGTCCAGCACGAACGCTGGTCCAACTGAGGCGCCAGGTGGAAATGGCATGGCAAGCCGTTCCACAGGACTACATCCAGCATCTCTACGATCGTCTCCATGGGAGAATAGCAGCCTACGTTGCTGCGAAAGGTGGATATACACTGTACTAGTGCCGACATTGTGCATTCTCTGCTGCCTGTGTCTATGTGCGTGTGGTTCTGTCAGTGTGATCATATGATGTATCTGACCCCAGGAATGTGTCAATAAAGTTTCCCCTTCCTGGGACAATGAATTCACGGTGTCTTATTTCAATTTCCAGGAGTGTATGTTTGATGGTGTCTGTTCGGTAGCCGATGCATTTCACTAACTTCAGTTCATGACTTCACAGTTAAGTGGTAATTTTTATATAATTACCAATTCAAAGACTAAAAAAGAATTTCTCTCTAGGTGAACGAAAGATGACGACAAGATAGTGATGGTCCTTAGGTGCATAGGTACCTGTTTCCGCTCAATGAGTACTGACTCTAATAAAGAACTAATATTACCAAGATGCATGTTTGTGTTAAAACTGAGCCTTCGTGAGCTTTTACGTGCTGGTATACCTGCAAGGTGAAACAGGTGGTAAAAAGTCGCCAGCACCTAGCAGCCTAGCTTCATAGAGTGATACCACCAGAACTTGCTGCCAAAAGACCCTTTTAAATTGGTCATAAAAAGTATTTCCACTCTGTGAGTCTTTAAACAGGATTAAGCAACAGCCGCCCTCTCTTTCCCAACCGGATTTATTTTCCTAGCACATCACCACTTGAAAATTCGCCACCAAAATGGAAGTTCCGGTAAACTGCCAGTATAAAGACCTCTCAACATCTGCATTTGAACAGAAACCTGGCGAGCAGCACATGCTGTATCAGATGATACGGGTCAGCCGAAGGTTTGCATAGAATCCATCTCAGACGCATCTGGAAAATTCCCTGTGATAAGTGCCTCGCATCTATTAGGGTAGACAGCTATCTCTGAGAGAATTCCAACAGGGTCCAACACACGAAAACCTCTCAGCATTTCACCCAGTGTGCTGTCGAAGACGTAATACGCTTTACTCATGTTTGAGATGACAGCAGTTAAGTACATGTCCGGGCATCCATATTAGGATTTCTATGATTTCCCTAAACACTGAACATGAATGCTGGGATGGTTCTTCTGATGTGATGCGTCCGATTTCGTTCCCTTCCTTCCCGAAGCCGAACTTGTGCCCCAGTGATAGCGACCTCGTTGTCGACGGGACGTTAAAACGTTATCTTCGTTTTCGCAGTCCTTCGGGTAGTAAGAGCAACAGCTAGATGTATAACTCCGGACAAAATGGTTCAAATGGCTCTGAGCACTATGCGACTTAACTTCTGAGGTCATCAGTCGCCTAGAACTTAGAACTAATTAAACCTAACTAACCTAAGGACATCACACACATCCATGCCCGAGGCAGGATTCGAACCTGCGACCATAGCGGTCGCTCGGCTCCAGATGGTAGCGCCCAGAACCGCACGGCCACTCCGGCCGGTCATACGCAGATGACCTTCTGGTGGCGGTCTCCACGGATTCAAGAGGGCAGCTCGAACAGTGGTCAACACAGCTCCTCAAAAACACCAGCCAGTGGTGCAAACATAATAAACTTCAGATGGCTCTACACAAAACAGTTTATACGCTACTCAAAGGAACACTACCAAATAATCGTACCATAAAACTACTTGACATCAGCACACACAGACAACGGAAAATACGATATCTTGGTGTCCAACTCGACGAACGACTGTCCTTTGACGAACACATTAGAACAACGATTGACACGCTGCCGAGACCGTGCACAAGTTGACAAGTTAGCCAGGCTCATCATAACACACTTCAAGGTACCACTACACACACTGAGAACATTGTGCGTTCTTTGAGTATGTGGTCTGTTTTGCAGCCAGTGCATGAGCCCGCCGAGAACGTCTGGTGACAAATTGGAACATCGTGCAACGAAGTGCCCTGTTAAGGCTGTCAGTGAGATCACTCTGCGTGGTGCTTGGAACCTTCCTTATGGACATAACCATGTAGTTTCCGGCTGCAACGTACTGGCTGAGGAGGGCGAGACAGGAGAAGGTAATCGAGATTACCGCACAGGACATTACCGAGAAGCGCCAACTCGTTAAATGGCGGGTGGATACCTGGCAAAGGGAATGGGAGTTAAGCGATAAGGGCCGTATGGTACACCAGTTCTTCCTGGACATCAGGGAACGTCTGACACTGAGCGCTTTCAATCCCAGCAGGAGCATGGTTCACTTTCTGTCACGGCCCTTACCGTGCGCACTTACACCGCGCAGGCCGCAGCGTGAGTGTTACCTGTTCGTGAGGGGAACATGGATCCCCAAAACACGTACTTTTTCATTGTTACCGATACAGAGCAGCACATGAGACACCAACGCAGTACAACAGTGACATGATACGGGCATTAAGAGACAAAGGCGAGTGGGAAATAGTAAATAAAACCTCTGGTGACGTCTCAAGGTCATTACATGACGAATACAGACAGACGAGGCCGTATAACAGAACACTGCAAGACACTTGAAGCGGGTAAAATTCGTACACCTACACAGACAGAAGCATCGAAACACACACTCACTCGGACAGGGAACACTTCCACCAACATGTGCCACAGACAACCTTCCGTAACATCTAAAACAATTAAACTATATCAGAATAAACGGTGTAATGCAATCAATCCAGTAAACCTGTTCTAATTAAGTATAAAAAGCAGGCATATCCATCCCTCGGTCATTATATTGCTGTTGGTATGTAACATCTGTAACTGAACACTTAGCATATAAGCAACATAACAGGTAAAATTCAAGACATATAATACAGGAACTGAAGTTTACTCAATACCCCAAGAAATTACATACTTTACACTCACGCACCACTTCCTTTCCACAATTTACGTAGTGGTTATAGTCTCTTTGCAAATAATGTTTAGAAATATTAATCTGTAAATTAATCTTTAGAGAACTGGGACTGCAAGGTTCAAAGTAGTTCCGAGGCTTTCACACCAGGCTGGCTCAGATAGGGCAACATTTCTCTCTCTCTCTCTCTCTCTCTCTCTCTCTCTCTCTCTCTCTCTCTCTTACTAACCAAGTCTTTCCTATAATCTATCATCATATCTCCACAAAATTTGAATATTTTGTGTTTTTTTCTTTCAATTTCTAATCTATTTTTAATTTGTTATTACTTACACTGTAATTGGTGAAAACAATAATTGTTGTTCGTAATATGGAATATGTTTTGAAATCTACATGAAAAGCTGTGAAGTGAATGACCTATTATAAAATGTAAGGCAATAGGTCTCTAAATGAGCAATAAATCTAGTCATATCAAATCAGTTCTTGGACAACATGGCTGACGCTATTTCAAGAAAGGCTTGGGTAGCGCGTTGTCTTATCGACCAACCCCTGACTACTATACTATGAGAGGATGTAAGAAAGATCGAGAAGCAATGCAGCGAAGATAGCTGAGGTGTCAACAGATGCGGCAGAAGAACTGCCGACACCGGATTGCGCACCCATCGTAACAAAAGCGGAGAGAATCGCAGCTGTGGGCGGCCGCGTCTCGCCACCCAACGAACAAAAACAAGCGTCACGTGTCGCTGCGTTCGTCAGCGGCAGCTACGGTGCTGCCTTGGAACAGGCGAACCCTTCCGTGAAGCCAGGGGGCCAACAAGTAATAGGAGAGCTAGGTACAACCAGAACGCCCTCCGAGCCCCCAAGAACCCGGCGGGGGGTGCCAACGAACTGGGGACCGTTAAAGAGCATTGTGGAACTGACAGACAAAAGCCGAAGCTATGATAACGGCAGCAACCACAAATATGCTAGTAGGTTTAGTTTCCATTCGTAGTAGAAATAGTTTTTCAATTATTATTAATTATAACGATGATACGAGATGCTACACTACTAGTCATTAAAATTGCTACACCACGAAAACGACGTGCTACAGAAGCGAAATTTAACCGACAGGAAGAAGATGCTGTGATATGCAAATGATTAGCTTTTCAGAGCATTCACACAAGATTGGCGCCGGTGGCGACGCCTGCAACGTGCTGACATGAGGAAAGTTTCCAACCGATTTCTCATACACAAACAGCAGTTGACGGGCGTTGCCTCGTGAAACGTTGTTGTGATGCCTCGTGTAACGAGGAGAAATGCGTACCATCACGTTTCCGACTTTAATAAAGGTTGAATTGTAGCCAGTCGCGATTGCGGTTTATCGCATCGCGACATTGCTGCCCGCGTTCGTCGAGAGCCAATGACTGTTAGCAGAATATGGAATTGATGGATTCAGGGGGGTAATACGGAACGCCGTGCTGGAGCCCAAAGGCCTCGTATCACTAGCAGTCGAGATGGCAGGCATTTTATCGGCATGGCTGTAACGGATCGTGCAGCCACGTCTCGAACCCTGAGTCAACAGATGGGGACGTTTGCAAGACAACAACCATCTACACGAAGAGTTCGATGACGTTTGCAGCAGCATGGACTATCAGCTCGGAGACCGTGGCTACGGTTTTCCCTTGACGCTGCATCACAGACAGGAGCGCCTCCGATGGTGTACTCAAGGACGAAGATGGGTGCACAAATGGCAAAACATCATTTTTTCGGATGAATTGAGGTTCTGTTTACAGCATCATGATGGTCGCATCCGTGTTTGGCGACATCGCGTTGAACGCTCACTGGAAGCGTGTATTCGTCATCGCCATACTGGCGTATACCCGGCGTGATGGTATGGGGTGCCATTGGTTACACGTCTCGGTCACATCTTGTTCGCACTGACGGCACTTTGAACAGTGGACGTTACATTTCAGATGTGTTACGACCCGTGGCTCTACCCTTAATTCGATCCCTGCGAAACCTTACATTTCAGCAGGATAATGCACGACCGCATGTTGTAGGTCCTGTACGGGCCTTTCTGGATACAGAAAATGTTCGACTGCTGGCCTGTCCAGCACATTCTCCAGATCTCTCACCAATTGAAAACGTCTGGTGAATGGTGGCCGAGCAACTGGCTCGTCAAATTGCGCCAGTCACTTCTCTTGATGAACTGTGGTATCGTGTTGAACCTGCACAGACAGCTGTACCTGTACACGCCATCCAAGCTCTGTTTGACCCAATGCCCAGGCGTATCAAGGCCGTTATTACGGCCAGAGGCGGTTGTTCTAGGTACTGATTTCTCAGGATCTATGCACCCAAATTGCGTGAAAATGTAATCACATGTCATTTCTAGTATAATATATTTGCGCAATGAATACCCGTTTATCATCTGCATTTCTTCTTGGTGTAGCAATTTTAATGGCCAGTAGTGTATTTTGCATGACAAAATCAACTGATGTGCCAAAAGCCACGGGATGCTCCTAATATTGTCGTGGAGATCCTTTTACCCAGAGTAGTGCAGCATTTCGATATGACACGGACTCAACAGGTCGCTGGAAGTCCCCTGCAGAAATATGGAGCCATACTGCCTGCATAGCCGCCCATAATTGCGGAAGTGTGCACCTACCGACCTCTCGATTACGTGGTATAAATACTGGATGGAATTTATGTCGGCGATCTGGGTGTCAAATCGTTCGTTCGAATTGTGCAGAAGATTCTTCAAACCAGTAGCGAACAGTTGTTGCCCGATGACATTACATCGCTGCTCGGGAACAGGAAGTCCATGAATACCTGGAAATGGTCTCAAAGTAGCCGAACATAACCATTTCCAGCCAATGATCGGTTCAGTTGGTCCAGAGAACCCAGACCATTCCATGTAAACACCACCACCACCTTGCACAGAGTCGTGTTGACAACTTGGGTCCATGGCTTCGTGGGGTCAACGCCATACTCGAACCCTACCATCAGCTCTTACCAACTGAAATCAGGAGTCATCCGACTATACCACGGTTTTCCAGTCGTCTAGGTCCCACTGCGTTGACCATGAGTCCAGGAAAGGTACTGCAGGCGATGTCGTACGGTTGCCAAAGGTACTAGCGTCGGTCGTGTGTTACCATACCCCATTAACATCAAATTTCGCCACACTGTCCTAACGGATACGTTCATCGTACGTCACACATTGACTTGTGTGGTTACTGCTTGTCTGTTGGCCTTGACAGCTCTATGCAAACGTAGTTGCTCTCGGTCGTTAAGTGAAGACCATCGAATACTGCGTTGCCCGTGATATTGGTATTCTCGGTACGCTCTTGACACAATGGGTCTCTGAATATTGAATTCACTAGCAAATTACGAAATGGAATGGTCCGCACATGGTGTAGCTCCTCGTTCACACTCTGTTAATCCACTTCGTTCGGCCATATTCATGTCGGAAACCTTTTCACATGAGTCACATGAGTAACATGAGTACAAGTACACTACCTCGTGCGCAAAATACTACCGTGATCTGTGTATGTTCATATTGAGAAGTGGCATGAGCCCCCTCTCATATTTCTGTCTTACTCTGAGTAATTCTATTTTCTTCTCTAATTGCAAGCGGTAAAAAGTTGCTATTCCTTCACACGCGGACTTCCCATGCAGCGTCTCTCGTCACCTGGGTGGTCTGGTGACAGGCGGGATCTGCTGAACTTGAAAGGGTTAAGCCGACGGGTGTGAGGGAGTCGAGTGTATGCTTTCCAGACGCGACATTGTCATAAGAGTGGGGGCGAAGCGGGGTCGACACGCCCACAGGGGCCTGACGAAGCGGCTGGGATAGAGATTCCGTTACTTCGCAGAAACTTAGTGGAAACACTTTCTGGCGTGCTACCAGCGAGGCGTTCCCAGGCAGTCTTGGCGGGCAAATTCCCGCGTTTTCTGCAAAATCATAACTGTGATTGACTTGCTCATGGGATAGCTCCGTTACATAGCAAAATCGGCGCAGAAATTGGCGCCAAGTATCTCCATTGGTGGAAGGCAATAGGGTGGAATTTTCCGGCGGTTTTTGAGTTGCTGATTGGAACGCTTAACCACAGCCACTGTCATGGGGGCGGGAGTGTTCTGTGTTCGCCTTGTACAGGTGCTCTTGAGAGAGTCGGCTCTCGCCTTTCGGTCGGAGTAGGTTATAAGACTGAGCTCTCACTGCTCTGGACACCCTGCCTTCCGTTGGCTGTCTAATATACTTTCATTGAATTGTAACTGTTTGACGAAGTTGCTGAAATTTCGACTTCAACGTAACTTTCCGAGAACAGTTGGCAATTGAGCGTTCTGCGTACAAGCAGCCTACGTTGTCCGTCTTGAGCAGTTTGGGCTAAAGTTGACTGTATCGGAGTTACTGTGTGACTTCGCTTGTTAAAATCAATCACTGTACCGCCGGTGATTGTGTGGCGTGCCTTCTTCGTCTCCCTCAGAGGCGCATTTGTATTGATAGGAAGTCTTTAGTTTGGAACAACCAGACCAGGATAATTTGTTTTGGGCTATACCTGCGACATTATCATCACCACGACGGGACGTCGAGGCAACCAGCCATCGCCTCCGATACACCAGATCGTGTCCTTGCAGTTAAGAAGACAGCTTGGTAATATACGTCCGCAGCACCGGCAGATTAGGGAATTTTGCTCTGTGATAATCAGAGCTCAGCAGAGCGCGCCTGTTCCCGTCTTTTCTTACGTGGTTCTGTGTTGGATGTTCATTGTCTGAGTTCTCACTACTGTAGCAGCAGTTAATGTTGGTTTGGCTGGGTGTTTCTCTTAAGATTTGAGTTGCTAGGAATTGGCTCCACATACCACTTGGTCATAATCGTCACAAGCTAGTTTATGGACAACTTCACCTTCACAGCAATTATTTGAGTATCAAATTTGAACTATTGTAAGTGTTTCATGTGTGTTGTTTGTTATTTTGAGTTTAGTCTTAATAAATCAAATTGTTATTTTGGACCGAACTTTCATTCTGAGGATCGGTAAAGCAACCCTTTCATTTCTCACTACATTAATGAAACTTTCCTTTAACAAATTAAATTATTGCAGGTGCCAAACTCTTTTCTACTCCACTTGCAGGATCGATTACAGTCAGTTCGCGTTTCTTCTTAATCCATGTGCAACAGCAAAAGTCGGAGTTAGAAAAAGGGGGGCTTAGAGCATCATTTCCATATGAAGATTCTAGAAGAATTTAGTGTTAAATACACTGCTAGCCCCGGCACCTCGCCATATCTCTGTCCCATGACATTTGTCACCACAGTGTCTATTGCATTATTTCTGTAAGGATCAGTACATCCTGTTTTTAAATTATAAGTAACAGACTGCAGTGGAATGGAGTAAACGAATAAATCGTCAGTTTATTGTGTGTCGAGACCGATCGCGCTTCCGCGCTGGCAGCGCGCAGCTAATCTGACAGACCGGGCTGTGTTCCGTGCGTGCCGTGCCTGCCGCAGCCGTCGCCGGACTGTTGCGGCCGCGCCAGCGAGGCCCGGCAAGTGCTGAGCCGCTTAGGCGCGGCCGCGGGTCGCGGGTCGCGGGTCGGGGCTTAGCAGCGGACCCCGGGACCCGGCAGCCGGCCGCCGCGATTGCGGCCCTCCACAGGTGACACCCGAAGCTTCCGAGAC
This sequence comes from Schistocerca serialis cubense, assembly GCF_023864345.2. Classification (NCBI taxonomy): domain Eukaryota; kingdom Metazoa; phylum Arthropoda; class Insecta; order Orthoptera; family Acrididae; genus Schistocerca; species Schistocerca serialis. The sequence goes on along the minus strand of NC_064643.1, from coordinate 118,468,616 downwards.
CCGCCCGGTGGCAGGCAGGCGTCCCAGCGCGTCTCGTTACACTGCGGATGTCGCGGGTGGACCACAGCGACGCAGGTCCGAGCAATACAGAGTGCATCACACTTCCCGTCAGATTAAAACTGCGTGCCGGACCGAGACTCGAACTCGGGACCTTTGCCTTTCGCTGGCAAGTGCTCTACCATCTGACCTATCGCCGCACGACTCACGACCCATCCTCACAGCTTCACTTCTGCCAGCACCTCGTCTCCTACCTTCCAGAAGCTCTTCTGCGAACCTAGCAGAACTAGCACTCCTGGAAGAAAGGATATTGCGGAGACATAGCGTAGCAACAGCCTGGAGGATGTTTCCGGAATGAGATTTTCACTCTGCAGCGGAGTACTGGCAGAATTGAAGCTGTGAGGACGGGTCGTGAGTCGTGCTTGGGTAACTCAGATGGTAGAGAACTTTCCCGCGAAAGGCAAAGGTCTCGAGTTCGAGTCTCGGTCCGGCATACAGTTTTAATCCTCCAGGAAGTTTCATAACCGCGCACACTGCGCTGCAGAGTGAAAATCTCATTCAGGGTGTATCACAGTTTGTAACGAAAACCGACAAGGGTCAAAGTAGAGGCTAATGGAAGCGAAAACATTCCAGTGCATCCACAAGGGGGTTTGGTTCAAATAGTTCAAATGGCTCTGAGCACTATAGGACTTAACCACTGTGGTCAGCAGTCCCCTAGAACTTAGATCTACTTAAACCTGACTAACCTAAGGACATCACACATATCCATGCCCGAGGCAGGATTCATACCTGCGACCGCAGCGGTCACGCGGTTCCAGACTGTAGCGCCTAGAACCGCTCGGCCACTCCGGCTGGCAAGGGGGTTTGTTTCCAAGATAGCCGATGACGTACGTTACGAGCCGACACAGAGCTGAGTATAAAACAATGTCCTAGTTAATGTAACTCTATTCAAAATTTAAACTTTTCAGTTAAGAGCCCATCTACCTGCTCTAAAATTTCACCCGAAGCCTACCTTAAAAAGAAATACAGTCTGAGACCTAAGAGACGACGCACCGCGAAGGAATTCTCCGAATGGGACCGGAATCGGTCGATGTGATGTGCATGTACAGATTAACAAATGATTACAATTTCACAAAAAAATGGATGATTTACTGGAGAAAAGGAGCTTCACAAATTGAGCAAATGAACAACACGTTGGTCCAGCTCTGGCCATTATGCAAGCAGTTATTCGGCTTGGCATTGATGGCTAGAGCTTTTGGGTGTGCTCCTGAAGGAGATATCTTGCCATATCCGGTCCAAATGCGTTTTAGGTCGTAAAAGCCCGAGGTGGTCGGAGAGTCCTATCCAGAGTGTTCCAAACGTTCTCAATTAGAGAGAGATCGGACGACATTGCTAGCCAAGAAAGGGTTTGGCAAGCGCACAGACAAGCAGCAGAAACTCTCGCCTTGTGTGGGCTGTCATTATCTTGCTGAAAGTTAAGTTCAGCATGACTAGCCGTAATGGGCAGAACATCGCTGACGTATCGCTGTGCTGCAAGTATGTCGTGGGTGACAGCCAAAGAGGATCCTGCTATGAAAAGAAATGGCATCCCAGACCACCGCTCCTGGCTCCCACGCTTTATGGCAGCCGATAGTCAGGTTGGTATGCCGCCGCTGTCTGGGGCATCTCTAGACACTTCCTCGGCCTGGAACCTCATTGAATTTAGTGGAACTGAACTGTCTTGAGTGAAGGGTCCTGCTTCGAACTGAGCCCTAATGACCAGCGGACACCCGTCTGGAGACGCCCCAGACAGTGGTAAAATACAGATCTGACTCTCTCCGCCATATGGCCCGAAAATCAGGAGTGATGGTCTGGGATGCCATTTATTTTCATTCCAGGACCCCTTTCGTTGTCATCCGCTGCACCCTTACAACACAGCGGTACGTCGACGATATTCACGCCCCGTTTTGTAGCCCTTCACGGCATGTCATACTCAGCTTACATTTCAGCAAGATAATGCCAGCCCACACAAGGCAAGAGTTTCTGCAGCTTGTCTTTGTGCTTGCCAAACCCTGTCTTGTCTAGCAATGCCAGCAGATCTCTCACCAGTTGAGAATGTTCCGAGTGCTATGGGCAGGGCTCTCCAACCATCTTGAGATTTCGACGATCTAACTCTCCAACTGAGGTCATCTGTCCCCTATATCTTAGAAATACTTAAACCTAGCTAACCTAACGACATCACACACATCCATACCCGAGGCAGGATTCGAACCTGCGATCGTAGCGGTCGCGCGGTTCCACACTGGAGCGCCTAGAACCGCTCGGACACCCCGGCCGGCTCCCAGAACCGCTGAAGATAGACGTTGACTATGGATATTGTGTCACAGACACACTCCCTTTGATGGTTTAGCGATGCCACTAAACCTGCCCAAAGATTTAAATAACCATGCATTACCAGGGCCTATTAGGCAGAGGGGGTCCGACAGCCAATCAGTTCCAGTCATTCCACCAGGAAGGAGGTACTCAGCTCGTGTTGTCTGTAGTTCAACCATGCCTAGACGGTCAATACCACGGTTCGATCGCGTCCGCATTGTTACTTTGTGCCAGGAAGGGCTCTCGACAAGAGAAGTGTCCAGGCGTCTCGGAGTGAACCAAAGCGATGTTGTTCGGACATGGAGAAGATACAGAGAGACAGGAACTGTCGATGACATGCCTCGCTCAGGTCGTGCAAGGGCTACTACTGCAGTGGATGACCGCTACCTACGGATTATGGCTCGGAGGAACCCTGACAGCAACGCCTCCATGTTGAATCGATTTATAGCATTGATTTGTCACCTTCTGTCTGAACGGCTGTCTGTTCGACTGTTACAAACCCTTTTTCTGAGGAATGTGTAGACGTATCAAGTTCAAATCTATGTGAAATGCTAGGGTCTACGCTACCTTGGCAGTGTAAAGGATTAAACCTTCTAGCCGGCCGGAGTGGCCGAGCAGTTCTAGGCGCTACAGTCTGGAGCCGCGCGACCGCTAAGGTCGCAGGTTCGAATCCTGCCTCGGGCATTGATGTGTGTGATGTCCTTAGGTTAGTTAGGTTTAAGTAGTTCTAAGCTCTAGGGGACTGATGACCTCAGCAGTTAAGTCCCATAGTGCTCAGAGCCATTTGAACCATTAAACCTCCTAAGTCAATTCAGTGAAATGGTACGGCCATTTATGTCACACGATTTGATACTCGAAAACTCACTCATCAAAACCGGTACCTCCCATTGACCTACAGCCGTGAAATTTGACAAGAAGCAAGGTTTAACAATGAAAATAAAGTGATAATAACCTGGAATTTGTTAATTTATAGTCATATGACATAAAAATATCTTTTTAGCATTATCTACATATATAAGCTGAAGTCCCCCGCTCGCTTCTTTTTGTAAAAAGAGTCTGAGGAACTACTGTAGAGATTTTTATACGATCTTGGAATTCCCGGGACCAATATCTTGCCAGTATCTACATCGAAAAAGGCAAAAATCATTGAGAATCTCGACTCCCAGGACGGTTGAACTGTATATATAAACATAATTAAGTTTGCTCGACACCCTCAGTATACGAGTCATACTCGAATTTGACCAATTTTTTTTATGTATTGCTTACTCATCTTCGACTGTGTTTGCGCAAAACGAAATTCGTGATTTTAATGTATCGCAAGGATGTGAATTGACGACTTCAATTGAAATTGATTTGATCCGCAAAATTTTGTTAGCCAAAAATGATCACAGATCGCAGAGAAATAATCAGCGCTCGGCGTTCACATAACGCAGATTTCCGCACTTCAGTTTGATCTGAGTTTTTTACACCGCCTGCCCTAAGCAGTGTCCGCCCCGTGGAGTGGGGCCTGGCACACAGAGGGCGCGCTCCGCCCTGCGCCGGCCTGGAGGCTGGAGGCGGCGTGCGCTATCGCGCCATCTCGCGCCGTTATCTACCGCCCCCGCCGCCGCCGCCGCCGCCGCCCCCGCGGCCACGACGCCCCCAGGCCGCGCTGGGCCAGGACGGGCCGCCTGAATTTAATAACGGCGCGTATTTTATCCGCAGGCCGCTGGCCAGGCCCCCGGCTACGTCACCGGCTCTGCTGGCGTCTGCTGCTCCCCCCAGCCCCGCCTCAACAGTCGTACGTCATTCCGCGGGGGCCGGTGATATGCGCTGATAGCGGGCCGAGTCCGCCGCCGACACTCTGCGCCCCCTCTCACCACCTGCAGCTTAACTAAACCGCCACAAGCAGAGCCTAAATCTCGGAACTATTCGAGATGGGCGCATCACACGTACACTTTAGATCAGAGGCGGCTTGGGTCGTCAAATAGAAAAGGGCGCCAGACACCCCACAACTATCAGATTTCTATACTGTACGTATCACAATTTGCAACTGCATTAAAGTGAGTATCGCCTACGTTCGATGTTAAGGTGCAATAACCACCCACAGAGGGCAGGTGACAGCGCTATCAGAGGAGGGTTTAAAGCGTGTCGACGCCGGCCGCGGTGGTCTAGCGGTTCTAGGCGCTTCAGTCCGGAACCGCGCGACTGCTACGGTCGCAGGTTCGAATCCTGCTTCGGGCATGCATGTGTGTGATGTCTTTAGCTTAGTTAGGTTTAAGTAGTTCTAAGTTCTAGGGGACTGATGACCACAGATGTTAAGTCCCATAGTGCTCAGAACCATTTGAACCATTTTTTAAAGCGTGTCGGAGGGTCGCGAAAAACAGTACAGTCGTTGTTGTAATGCAGGAACGGAGCGATTTATCTGACGTCCAAAAGGGCATCACCATTGGCTTTCTACATCTACATCTACATTTATACTCCGCAAGCCACCCAACGGTGTGTGGCGGAGGGCACTTCACGTGCCAGAGTCATTACCTCCCTTTCCTGTTCCAGTCGCGTATGGTTCGGAGGAAGAACGACTGCCGGAAAGCCTCCGTGCGCGCTCGAATCTCTCTAATTTTACAGTCGTGATCTCCTCGGGAGGTATAAGTAGGGGGAAGCAATATATTCGATACCTCATCCAGAAACGCACCCTCTCGAAACCTGGACCGCAAGCTACACCGCGATGCAGAGCGCCTCTCTTTGAAGAGTCTGCCACTTGAGTTTGCTATACATCTCCGTACCGCTATCACGCTTACCAAATAACCCTGTGACGAAACGCGCCGCTCTTCTTTGGATCTTCTCTACCTCCTCCGTCAACCCGGCCTGGTACGGATCCCACACTGAAGAGCAATACTCAAGTAAAGACCGAACGAGTGTTTTGTAAGCCACCTCCTTTGCTGATGGACTACATTTTTCGGGGCAACCGTAGAAGCATTTCCGAAATGACTAATTTTCTAAACTGTTCGCGTGCCCACGTGGTTGAAGCATACCGTGCATGGCAAAATGAAGCTATCCAAAACTAGTGCCTTGGCAACTGCGCTGCACCACGAACCACAGATGAAGAGGCTGAACGTCGGCTGCGGAGACGTGTACAGGCTAACAGACGTGCAACTGTTTAGCAACTGACCGCCCAGATGAAACAAGCGCCTACCAACAGTGTCTCCTCAACGGCCGTTCAGGGAACGTTGCTGCTGCACAGCAGGCGGCTCGTTCGTGCAGTCATACTGACTGCCGTTCATCGGCGACGGAGGCTGGAGTCTGCACACCACTGCAGCTACTGGACGTCCACTGAGTAGCGACAGGTGGCCTTTTCATACGAACCACGTTTTATGCTCCATCGGACAGATGGCCGGTTTGAAATGTCTGCACCCTGCCACCATCATCGGAAGGGTCCAGGCAGGAGCAGAGACGGTTATAGTCTGGCGAATGTTTACGTGGCATTCCCCGGGTGATCTCGTTGTTCTGGAAAGCACATGGATTGACACAAGCATGCATCTGTGCTTGAGGACCATCTCCACCCCTACATGCAGTCTATCCACCAAGAGGACAATACAACCAATCACACAGCTCGCAGTGCATGTGCGTGGTTCGAAGAGCACCAGAATGAGTTTGACGCACTCCCCTGACCACCACACTCCCCGCATTTAAACCCAGTCGATAATCTGTGCGACCACGTCGATTGGGCCGTTCGCGCCGTGGGCCCTCAACCGAGAAATCTAGTGCAGCTGGCACACGCATTGGAGTCATCACGGATTTACGTCCCCCTTTGTCTCTCCCAGAACCTCCTCGACTCTCTTCCTGCACATCTCACAGGGGTCCGCGCTGCAAAAGGTGGTTATTCCGGCTTTTGTCAGATGGTCACTTTAATGTGACTGGTCAGTGTAGTACCAAAAACTGATACTAGTGAAGCCGTACCATGGAAAATCTGGGGAGGGGGGCGCCAAATGGTAAATCACTTGTGTGGAGAAATGCTCTCCACCCGGCCGCGGGTCAGTATCCAACGGTACCGCTCCTTGAGTAATCTAAAGTATTACACAACTTCGGTGTGAAGCTTTTGCCAATTACTGTTAACACAACGAAACAATGATCGCATTAACATCGCGCTATACCATCTAACGGTTCTCTTTTAATATTCCCTATTGGTTTTATGCTTTTTGATACAATGTAAGATAAGAGGTTAGCATGAATTATTTTCTTTGCGTAGGGGTGGGACTGTTAGAAGCAGAGTATCTTATAGAAGGCCAAAATAAATGTTTGTTTTAAATTTAAATGAGCGCCAGGCTCCCTACAAGATTTTCATAACTGGTTTTCATCTAAATGCAGTCAAGGACCAAGTTCACAGATCTACGACAAATGGCATCTCTGAAAGTATTTGAACTCTCGCAAAATTAACTCATGGAACTATCCAGATTTAAATTAAATAATGTTTTAAAATGATTTTATCACTTCTACTCTTGTGGAAAGCTGTAAGAAAAGTTAATGTTAAGTCCGCCGCAAAATGGTGGCCAGTTGTTGCCAATCAGCGATCAATGCTTTCGTCTTCTTGATAGCTGAAAAATACGCCGGCCGAAGTGGCCGTGCGGTTAAAGGCGCTGCAGTCTGGAACCGCAAGACCGCTACGGTCGCAGGTTCGAATCCTGCCTCGGGCATTGATGTTTGTGATGTCCTTAGGTTAGTTAGGTTTAACTAGTTCTAAGTTCTAGGGGACTAATGACCTCAGCAGTTGAGTCCCATAGTGCTCAGAGCCAGCCAGCCAGCTGAAAAATACTAATTATACTCTTTTTCCCTTTAAAACATAGCGATTAGTGGCTGGCATGTTCTTGAAATAATGCAATGAACCCAGTTTTACACATATGTTTCCATCAATAACCTGATACACACCTTTTTTATCGTCTAGTCGAAAGAACAAAAAGAACACCTGCTAGCACGCACGCATGCTACGCACAGTATCTGCCTAACAATAGTAACATGAGAATCAGAAACAGCAGAAGAGCGAGTAATAACTCATCTTTTCCATCTTCTATAGTTATACAAAGATATAAATGTTTTATTTCACCCTATGCTTTACTGCGATATTGTTTATCATCGTTATTGTCTTTTCCTACCGTAGTATCGACGTTATATCTTTTGTAAATAATTTTGTATTTTTTTGATAATTGACTTTCAGTCTGGTCTGTTTGGCCTTATTCAATATTTTTATACACACGCATTAAACATCGCAAAACGGACACTACAACCTCCTTAAACGGAAATACAACGAACTTTTGGCACCATTTAATGTCTCGAAAACTTAGTATACTGCCGTACAGCTACACACTTTTGATTCTATTTCCCTGTGATAATCTAATTATTTTTCGCAGTTAACTGTTGTTAGGTCTGGTTGTGGCCTATACTATCGTTCCTACGCGGCACAAGAGAAGACGCAGAAGCTATACCGACCGAAAAAAATCGCAACACCAAGAAGGAATTGTGAAACATAAACGAAAATTGGCAGGCATATTTCTTCGTCTGAAAGATGGTATCTATTAAAATTTCGCAGCAGTCGCATACGACTGTCGCTAGTAGCCCCACAAAAAGGGTGAACGTCAAGTTTGATTTAAATACAAGCTGTAAAGGTCGTGAGTATTAGTTACGTTTGAGATTCGACGTGGTGAGTTGACGTTAGTCAAAAATGCCTTAAAGGCATTGTTAACACCTCACTGAGCTCGACCGAGGTCGGCTAATAGGGCTACAAGAAGCTCGATGTTCCTTCTGCGGTACTGCAGAAAGACTCGGCAGGAATGCAGCCACTGTACATGAATGCTGCAGCGGTGGTCACGGGAATTTCCGGTGCAGGCAGACCGGGCTCCGACGGCCACGTGGCACTACCGAGTCGCTGCTCCACCAGATACACAACATTGTCTTTTGTAGATGCACACAGGTTTTCGTACGGGGAGTTGCTGCTTTGTCTGGGCACAACCTCTGCCTTCTTTTTCTTATGTTAGGATAAAGGTACCATTTCACGTCACCGGTAACGATACAGTATAGGAAGAGTAACAGTTATTCACGAGCCTATTGATGACGAGCAAGCGCAGATGAACATACAGTGACCCTCTGATATTTGTTATTTCGGCTTAGAGCTTTGAACCTTCCCCACGGCATGCAAATGTCGCACGATGGTTGGCTCATCACAAGTGATAACATTTGCCAGTTGGCGAGTGCACTGGTGTCAATCGCTGTGAATTAATGCATTTCAATGATCTTCATCAAACGCTGAAAGTCTTCCTGAACATGAAGAATAACGATTTTCTTGCCACTCTCTCTCCAGTGGCATTATCCCTTACACGGCGAAAATGATTCTGGCTGCCTCCGCTGCTGTCAGCCCTCTATTGAGGAAATGTTCTTATTCCTCCAATTGGCACTTCATTTTCTAGTGTCCACAGCTCCACTCATTATCTCCAAATGACAAAATGACATTATGTAAAGCTCACATAGCAACAGTAAACTACAAATAAAAAATGACTTTCGATAAATAAACACATTGCAGCCAGAATACCAGTATGTAAAACAAAAATACTACGAAGTTATGCAGCATGTAACAACAACGACGCTGTACTATTGTACATATAAGAAATTTTTTTTCCATCTGATTTTTCGATAAATTAGTGTAATCGATGTTCTGATTTCATTTCTTTTTGTGTTTCATGTCATTGTGTTAAGAAAACCGTAAACAAATTTCGATGTGAATATTAATATTTATGTCAAATGTCAAACAATATTGTAATAGAATTGAAAGGTAACAAAAGTTGAAACTGTTGTAACATGTTTAAAATTGTAACTGTGCGTCTGGTCCATACGTAGGCAATGTGTTAGGATATGTAGAATGCAAAACCTCGGGTGAATACCCTGTCTGTAAGGGAGCGGTAAAAGGTGGATGGCAGGCGAGCGCGGGAAAATGCACGCGGGCGCTGCACGGCACAACGGGCTCAGCAGTAGTAGTTGGAGTTTGGCATTGGTCTGAGCAACACCTTCTGGAGCGAGGAGGCTCTCCTGGAAGACGTAGTTTCATTGAGCCTCGGGAATGCCGTTCCAAGACCCACACAGCATGGCAAAATTCCATAGGCACTAAATGGAAAAGTATTGCGACGCCAAGAAGAATTAAAGTGCCGACACATCAAGAGCCATAGCTGTGGTTGTATGTGTGCCCTGTGCCTCGCCATCTCGCCGCCCGCCAACCGCCGCTTCGATACGAACAGGTTGAAACTTTTAGTACTGTATTCGTACGGACCAGTGTTACTTTCGTTCCATACTGTTCAATAACAACTTAAATTTTACCTGGTATATAAATTAGACCATGGTGTATATTTTGCAACAAATTTCCCTGTCTCCTTTTCTAAAAAAGTACGAGTAACTACACACGTTTTTGGATACTACACACACTGTTTGTGGAGGACGTGTAGTAATACTGAAATTTATTTCCTGGTTATGCCATTTATTTTTATTCCAGCATCCCTTTCGTTGTCATCCGCTGCACCCTTACAACACAGCGGTACGTCGACGATATTCACGCCCCGTTTTGTAGCCCTTCACGGCATGTCATTCTCAGCTTACATTTCAGCAAGATAATGCCAGCCCACACAAGGCAAGAGTTAATGTAACTGGAAGACATATTATGAATGATTACACCGCCACTAATGAATCACCAGACACAGTACAATTAATTCGATTACGACAATAGAAGACTTTATGACTTACTCACGTATTATCTACATGATTTTCTTTTTGTATTGGCGTCACACTGAAAAGCTTGTAATTACTTTGGTAGAAAAAGGAACACGGAAAATTGTAGCAAAGTGTGCAGAATACTCTGATTAAACAACGGAAGCTCTCACACAACTCTAGTGCTTTGTGTGTATAGGATAAAGAAAAATTAGCGCACTCGGACTTCGCAGCGCGATTCCTCACATACTAGCAATACAGAAACGTCAGTTATAAAATTTCGCCCTGCGCATGTTTCTGGCAGTAAATGGGCATTAAAGATGGGCAATCTGCCAACACTGTAATCATATGTGTGGTAATTAACTGTGTCATCAGAGGGCGATAGTACTGTGCAGTTCGTGGAATGGATAGCGTTTTGGGTTAGTATTCGGGACGTCAAGGGTTCGATGCTAGATCGACGCGTATTTCTTTTTATTTGCTAGACGAAGTCTCCGTGCTACGGTATCTGGCATTCTAATCGTCACACAGTAATTACAAGGGTCTTCCATAAAAAAATTTGCACTTGCATGTTACGAATACAGAAATTAAAGTGCAATTGTTTTCACAGCTCAGTTTTTAAAGAAGCCTTTTGCACGTCATGGAGGTGAATTGCTTCGCAGCACTGCGTCTCCTAGGTTTCAGGCCGGCCGTAGTCGTCGAGCGGTTCTAGGCGCTTCAGTTTGGAACCGCGCTGATGCTACGGTCGCAGATTCGAATCCTGCCAAGGGCATGGATGTGTGTGATGTCCTTAGGTTAGTTAGGTTTAACTAGTTCTAAGTTCTAGGGGACTGATGACCTCAGATGTTAAGTCCCATAATGCTCAGAGCCATTTGAACCATTTCCTAGCGGAGTTACACGCCAGTGACAGATTCCGTGCACATTCGTACACACGTATTTTCTTGTGTTGTTCCAAAACAGTGTGGCAAATGTCTGACACACACAAACGACGAATATGTGGGTTCGCTTCTGGTCCCTGTTGCATCTGATAGCTGGTATTGCCGCTCATCAATATGCTGCTAGATATCCTGGTCGATGTCACCCAGGTAAAAATGTATTTCGTCGTCAGGAGCTTCGCCTTCTGAAGACAGGTTCCCTGCTTCCACATCACGCGACAAAAATTGACTACGGACTCACCATACTCCAGCTACTGAGGAAGCTGTTCTGGAGGTCATACACCAAGAACTGCAGCGAAGTACACGTAGCGTATCGAGGCGGCTGAGTGTCTCGCAACGCGCGGTCGTTAGCGTAGTGCAGGAACATGGGCTGCTCCCGTATCATCGCTCTTTAACGCAACACTTGCATCCTGCACTCTACCGTCTGTGGTTGCAATTCAGTAAATGGTTCCAACAACAACAGGAAACCAACGACGACTTCATTAACACTGTAAAGTCGTCGAATGAAGCAGCGTTCATTCGTGACTGTGTATAAAAAAACGCCCATCATTGGCGTGACGTTAAGTAGCGCAGCAGCCGCTGCCGTAGGTACCAAGGTCGCTGTGGTGTCAACGTCGGGGCCAGAGTATTTGGAGACTGGTGTCTGGGTCCCTGACCGGTAGCCTGCACGAAGGTATCATGCCATCGTCTCCAACTATTTGCCTAATGCACTGGAAGATGTTTATAAAAGCACATTTGCATGCCGTGCGTGAGTTTCCTCGGAAACACGAAATCTTAATTAAATAATTAATCTCTGACAAATAAATAAAGCCTATGGCACAGAACTGCAGCGCTATGCCGCTGATAAAACAAAATACAATTACAACACTCTTATGTTTCATTAAGAAGAAGTAGGTCTTGTACAATAACTGGTGCGGGAACCACGTATATTTTATTAACTGGCACACCGCCATATTTGATGTTATATAAGAACACTGCGAGTTGCAATCTCAGTAGGCACTCGACACTGTAAAGATTCTATATTTATGAAATAGACAGTCACCTCTGTACGACATATTGACATGGCTGGCGAATTATTCTAATATTGAGATTTTGAGTCCGCACCTACCGCAGCAGTCTTTGGAAACGATTAAAATGCCAAATTGCCTTTCAACATTAAAGAAAAACTCTTACATATTCCGGATGACGATCCAGATTATATTTTAACAGCTTTAGATTCGGTTGACATGTTACTAGAAGATCAGCGCTTCGTGAGGCAAAACAGCAGCCACAATCTTTATATCAGTGGTATGCAAAACATGCAGGCTTGCCAACTCAATTCTGGCGCTCCGACAGTTGGATACGCGCTACAGCAAAAACAGCAAACTCACATGCCGTCTCAATACGGAAATCAAAATCAACACGCTATTCCAATACAAACAACAGTTACAACAGTAATAACACTTCATGCGGCAATCCATACAAAAGGCACCGCGGTAATAACAACAACAACAACAACAGTAACAACGGATACAAATATAACAACAAAAACACAAACAGAAATAGAAACAATAATAACTACGAGCCAAGACAGCATCAAGGCTGGACTCGTAGCGATCAATACTTTCATTCAAACACTGCTATACCATGGCAGCCACCAGGACAAAATTGGAGCATACCTTACGACCGACAGATAAGTCATAACGCGCAACAGCAACAACAACCGCAAAAGTTTGGAGATCACAACAGGCAATATTCGAATGTGAATATAATAGAAGTGACACCTGATACACAACCTCAATCTGTGTCAGTACCCAATACAAATGCTAATCCTACAAACTAGAAACAGTCACTTCTATGCCCTAGGTCGTGGCTGAAGAATTCTTGGGGGGGGCGACTTCAATGTTAATCAGTTATTTGACACCACCACTGAGCAACAATATATTGATATGCCTAATAATTTTAAACAAAAACTTCCTGTTTTATTTATAAGATACAACCACAATGAGAATATATCAGATGAACTTTTGCAAGACAGTACACAATGTCGTTCAAACACAAATGAAATTATTTTAGCCTCTATTACTGGTGTACTAGATGGGATTCCAACTACTATTATCTTAGATACAGGTGCAGCTGTGAGCGTTTGGCCTTTTAATTTCTGTAAAAAGATGTGTGAATTGGAGCCTGTGCCTGAGTTTCCTGCCCAAAACTGTAAAATAACTACTGCTCTAGGTAATAAGTCATGAAGGGTTAAAAAGCAAGTTTTTGTAAACATTAAAATGGGCAATGGAACCGTACAATGGCCATTCCTGGTTGTACAAAACCTTGTGATTGGTTCAAATGGCTCTGAGCACTATGGGACTTAACTGCTGAGGTCATCAGCCCCCTATAACCTAGAACTACTTAAACCTAACTAACCTAAGGGCATCACACACATCCATGCCCGAGGCAGGATTCGAACCTGCGACCGTAGCAGTCAAACATTGTGACAAATTGCATATTGGGATTAGATATTATGAGCGAGAAGGACTGCATTATAGACTTCTCCAAAGGTAAATGTATTTTAAATGATAAAGGCAGTGTAATTATTATTGATTTGGACAGGAGAACTCTAAAGCATGACAAACCCTGTACAGGGTACAAGGTTCAGTTAGTACTTGACAATGACATTCAAGACATGCACACACACTCATCTGACACAGAGCTAATGGACTTGAAAACATTGATTGATCATAAGATAAATGAATCTACAGCTCTCCGTGTACATGAACGTATGAAACTACAGGAAGTGTTATCCAAATATTTATAAGTTTTTACCAAACCATTAGGTGTTAACATGTATGTCTACAAGATTGAAGTTAAGCCTCACAAGATCTTCTACCACAAGACATATAACGTACCGCTATCTCAACGACCTGCTGTGTGGCAAGAACTAAAACAAATGTTAGACTGGAAAATCATTGAACCATCCACCTCACCTTACTGTAGTCCTCTACTTGTTGTCAAAAAGCCAAATGGTAGCATTAGGCTAGTGTTAGACGCACGAGTAATTAATGAAATAATTTTACCGGTTCACACAAAACCCAAAAATTTAGAAGAGCAATTACAGAAATTTCTAGTTGCAAAATATTTTTCCACAATAGATCTCGCTAATTCATTTTGGCAAGTAAGTATCACTCCTGGTTCTCTGAAATATACTGCATTTATATTCGGGGGGCGAACCTATCAGTTTTGTGTTCTACCCTTCGGATTGAATGTCAGTTCTGGAGTATTCATTAGAGCCCTGGATACCGTGCTTGGAGATGATTTAGTTGAGACAGTCGCACACTATGTAGATGATATACTGATAGCTCCACAGTCTTGGAATGAACACATTGACACATCAAAAAATTTTAGAAAAATTTGCACAAGCTGGAGTCACAGCCAATCTTAGAAGATCAAAATTTGGTTGCAGTGAGATAAAATATTTAGGACATATCATTAATTCACAGGGAATACGTCCTGATCCCAGTAAATTAGATGCTATCAGAAACTTTCCTAGCCCTCGAACAAAAAATCAGTTAAAATCATTCCTTGGGCTATGTTCATTTTTCAGACTTTTTTTACCACAACCACTTTTGAACAGTAAACATCAGTTAAATCTACTCAGAAAGAATCATGTTTGGATCTGGTCAGAACAGTGCCAGAATGACTTTAATACAATAAAACATGCTTTAGTGAATTCAAACATATTGAGCTATCCAGATTTCAATTTAGATTTTTGTATGACTTGTGACGCTTCGTGTTCTGTCTTGGGCTGTTGCCTATTTCAAGTTGTAAAGAATAAAGAAAAGGAACAGATAAGAATTATTGGATTTGCAAGTCGTACTCTAAGTGAATGTGAGCGTACATACTCCACTACAGAGTTAGAAACACTTTCCATAGTCTGGGCATTCAAGAAATTCAATTATTATTTATTTGGCAAACATAAAGTAATTTATACCTATTACCAGGCCCTGACATTTTTGTTAACTTGTAAACTTCTACATCCTAGACTATCACGATGGGCAGTTACTCTTCAGAACCGTTCTTTTGAAATTAAGTACATAAAAGATAAGGACATCACCATTGCCGACGCTTTGTCTAGACTTCCACAAGGTGTGAATGAAATCAACAGTGACTTAGAAAACATAAATGACTACAGGATTCTCTTAATGCAAGACAAGCAGTATCACCAATATTATATTGATATGTGCAGAAACATGGCTAAATTACAAAAATCTGATCCTCACTGGTATAAGATAATAACATTACTGGTAGAAAAACACAATCATCCTTCGACTAAGTATTACAAGTTACACAATGATGTATTATTTTATCGCCGACATCCAGATGCTGCTAACTGGTGTGTATGCATTCCCAAAGAGTCTGAACATAATTTGATTTGGCACACACACTTAGTTTGGGGTCATTATGGGACGAAAAAGTGTTTGGTAAAGCTCAGCACATACTGTTATTTTAGCAATATGAGAAGAAAAATTTACAGGGAACTGAAAACATGTGTCGTATGTCAAAAATCAAAACCTCAGAATTTATCCACAAAACAGATTTACATTCTATTTTACCGAGTAAACCTCTGGAAATTCTGTGTACTGACATCAGTGGACCGCATCCAGTAAGCTCTGGAGGCGTCAAATATATCTTAGCTTTTTACGATATATTTTCTAAACATGTAAAACTTTATGCTTTAAAATCCGCCACTGCAAATGCTATAATACGCCGATTCTCAAGTGATCACCTGACGCACGTGGGAAAACCTAAAGCAATTCTGTCAGATAATGCAGCATACTACTCTGGGTACAAATGGAAAAATTTCTTGAAGGACAATAACATTAAAAGTATATTTATTTCAAAATTTAGTCCACAATGTAACGTGACTGAGAGACTTTTCCGAGAACTAAACCGATTCATGAGGACCTATATTTCATCAAAACATACTAATTTGGTGTCCTGCCTAAATCTTTTCGAAGACATACACAATAACTTAAATATTTAGAATACAAATTACACACCTAACGAGATCATGTTCAATTGCAAACAGAACGATCAATGGATAGAACCATTACCTAAGTTGTCAGACAAGGAAATCACACCTGAACAGAAAATAAGAGAAGTATTGACTACACTGACACATCACGCACAGATACGAAACAAACATCACAGAAACATAATAAAAAGAAAACAAAAATTTAAGGCAGGAATGCTTGTACTACTTCGTACTCATCATAAATCTGTAGCACTCAAGCGACGCAATGCTAAGTGGCGTCTGCTATATGAAGGACCTTATATTATTGTTAACATGCCGCATCCTGGTGCGTATCTGTTACAACATCCTAGAACTAACAAAATTATTGGGCTATACGCACACCGAGATCTTAGAGTATTTCATGCTAAATAATGTCAACGTCATATCCATGAAAACATTGCTAAGCAACTCGCAAAACTCTGTTTGCTACAACATAGATAATAAGTAGTATAGAAATTTTCATTTCAGCTGTACCAGTGACGCAGTTGAAGACAGAAGAACTTTTCTTCCAACGCCGTGGCACTACCAAGAAGACTGAATATTAAGGTAAAATTTATGATTATGTAGCAGTGAATGATATATTAATTTTTCACGGAACATACGTGACTGTAGGTACCACTGACTTGGTATGACACCTGACGAACCGACAGACGTCATCTGTGAAGTGATCCTTAACTTCGAGAAATAGATTAGACGTACATCTCTCAGCAAGAAAAGCATCTACCAGTAGCCAAGGCCACACAGACACTATACACACACGCACAAAACGTGAGGAATCTAACATTTTTCCGTCTCTCATTATTTTGAATATTTACTGAGTGGTGAAAACGCCTGGTCTTGCCTATGATGTAATGATCGTTATGTCTAACCTATCTTAATTTCAGATGACATAACAAAAAACATCGATAAAATCCCAGTAAAACCGTAAAAGAGAAATTAAATATCTGCAATTCACGTAATCAAATGTGACATAATGTAATAATTTATAGCCATGTAATGATGATGTAAACATGTTTATGTGTAACTGTATTATGTTTATGCTAAGAAAATATGTGACGCGTATATGTATGATTACTTATGTTTTTTGAAAAATGATGTATAATGTAACTGTTACTTTGTGAAAATTTGAACGATAACGTGTGCCAAAATGTGAAAAACTTAAAAAAAAAAAACATTGCATAGTGAACCACTTTTCACGGACATTAACGTACATTACTAAGTCTGCAACTACGCAGAAACCTATGTGAAAGAAACTGTTAATGACATTCATCATGCATCGTACCTTGTAAACGCGATGAACGATTTCTTTGATAAGTAACTACGAACATTTAGCTGAGCTATATTTAACAAAAAACTGAAAATGTGAAGTGCATAATTGGTGCATCGTGTAGTGACGTTACTACAGTATCTAACTTCAAGATGTTAACTGGATTAAATGGTCACAACGTGCCTGTCCAGAAAACAACACGACGAGTGGAAGAATTTTGGTTGGAACTTCAGGGAATGGAATGTTCTCGAAATGCGACGGACACACTTACCTGGACTATCCAGTCCGATGTTCTGCAACCAAACTTCCACGGAATATTGAAAACGAACTGCATATAGACGAATTACTCGACGGGTGACGTCCGATCTGTAATAAACAATGCTTTTTGTCACAACGAACTGCATCACAACGACTATAATGGAAATAGGAAATGGACATGCTTATGTATCAATTACGTTGTTATACAGCGATGTTACTGTGATCAAAAAACTTTACCACGACGACACTAACCTGTGAAACATTACTGTGCAGCAGATGAGTATAAACCGTAAAAATGACACAATGTGTATAGGTCAACGCACCTGAAACAAAAAGACATTTTTCTTTGAAGCATTTCAATGCAATACTATGTAACTAAGAACATTCAACAATCTAAAGTTGTATTATATTATAACAGATATTGTAGTTTTAAAATTAAGTTACCTGTCGTAGAATGTACTATTCATATGTAATCTTGGTGGAATATTTTCTTTATGCAACGACTAAGAAACGCGCGTGCGCACGAACAATGTGAACTGCAATACTGTGCCGCGTGATCTAAATTTACGATATAACGGCAGTGCCGGAGTCACATAATGCTTCTGCGCATGCGCGCACTCTATTTTGCCAACATAAGAACTTTTACGGCGCACGCGCGTCATTCAAATTTTGTATATAATATACTGTATAATGTATGTCATGTAAATAGCTGCAGGTAACTTAGATTTTCTTGTGCCTTTAGGTGAATCGCTCGCCTGCAGATGTGTCCTTTCGCCTCGCAATTCAGGGGGCAATATAAAGGCACATTTGCATGTCGTGCGTGAGTTTCCTCGGAAACACGAAATCTTAATTAAATAATTAATCTCTGACAAATAAATAAAGCCTATGGCACAGAACTGCAGCGCTATGCCGCTGATAAAACAAAATACAATTACGACACTCTTATGTTTCATTAAGAAGAAGTAAGTCTTGTACAATAACTGGTGCGGGAAGCACGTATATTTTATCAACTGGCACACCGCCATATTTGATGTTATATAAGAACACTGCGAGTTGCAATCTCACTAGGCACTCGACACTGTAAAGATTCTATATTTATGAAATAGACAGTCACCTCTGTACGACGTATTGACATGGCTGGCAAATTATTCTAATATTGAGATTTCGAATTCGCACCTACCGCAGCAGTCTTTGGAAACGATTTAAATACGAAGTCCGACTATTTGAGTCTCATTTCACGGTCAACTACGAATAACATTGCATATACGTAAAAGCCATTGTCAAGCGTCTGATACCAAATAATTAAACGTCCACGTTCCAGATAAGCAAATATTAATTACAACCAATCACTAACACACATACACAATAATTAATATATTTTTTATTTCTTTCTTTTATATGTTCCATTTCATGTTCTCCACATATTATTCTTCAAACATGATGGTGCACCCCCACACTTTGAAATTAATGTGCGATGGTAGTTAGACAGAACATTTCTAGGGAAATGACTCTGACAGGGAAGTCCAGTTGTGTGAGCTGCCTCTTGACCTGACCTAAATCCCGTGGATTTCTTCCTGTGGGGACACTTGAAGGAGCACATGTATTCTACTCCGCCTACACGTGTGGAAGAACTGGCGGCGAGTGTTCATGTTGCTCTTGTATCTGTAGTTGCAGCCATGTTGCGAAGAGTCCAGAGCTGTATGACCCAAAAGGTCATGCAGTGTTTGGACATGCAGGAGGTTGCTTTGAGCATCTGTATTCTTTTGTAAACATCATACAGTAATTAATATGGAAATTGTTATTGCTACTGGTCGCTAATGTGTTACATTCTGTTTGTAGCGGCCCCTTATTGTTAGAGGGCCCGCAGAACAGACAAGTAAGATGGGTTGATAACTTCCTTTCAGCAGCGCGGAGAGAAACATCGCCAGCGGCCAGAAACAATAACAGACTTTCCAAACAAACACGGAACTACTTCGCTAGACAACATGTCACAGTGTTCCACCAATTGGAACTCATATAACTGATGTAGCACTCCGCTGACCTGGCCTTACAAGCATGCCTAGACCGTCAGACAGGCAGTGTTTACCAACCACTGGGCCGGTACTAACGCCAGCCGTAGCCTTGAATTTACTCGCCGTAGTCTTGTAGTAGCACGTTGTAGTTTTTGGTCAGGATTTCCTTCCACTGTCTTGTTTCCTTTGCTACCACAGAGTTGAGGGTTTTTTTCTGTTTGTTCTACGTTTAACACTTAATGTATGCCAAGAAGGCATCTTTTCATTAATTGTAATAAAGTGTATTCAAATTGAATGTTAGTTATTTCCTGCCGACCGCAGAACGCTACACATGTGAGCAGGCACACTGTAAGTAGTATAAATAACTAGTAGATGTTGTGTTACTTAACTGTGCAATATCTTAAGCATTTAGAAGTTGATATTGTTTTTGTAATTATTCTGTCCTATGACAGGCCATTTGTTTCATTTGTCTGATCACGTTTTTGTTATGTTACTCTTAGAACACACTGTACCATGCAAATTTCAGACATATACGTCTTAAGAAACGGTATATACTACAGTATTATATGGCAGAATGAAATTGGCAAATAAAAGCAAATACGCCTCGACGTGGAATCGAACCCTCGACTTCCTGCATACTAACCCAAAACGTTACCTACTGCACAAAGTGCACTGCGCTACGCCTAATCTGCTGACAAAGGTCGTTACTGTAAATGTAATTACAATGTTGCCAGATTGCCAATCTTTAACGTCCATTTACTGTCAGAAATATGCGCAGGACGAAATTTTGTGACAGACATTTTTGTATTGCTAGAATGTGAGGAATCGCGCTGAGAAGTCCGAGTGTGCGAATTTTTCTTCACCCTTTATATCAGCTAGTGAATATATGAAACTACTTATATGAACACGTCATTCATATTATTTGTTACCTCATTATCTCTGTTATTTTTATAGTCAATGTGGATGTGGCCAGACGATCATTCTTGCAATTTGGTTGTCCATGTTACCTCCCTTGTTCACAAAATCGAATGAGTTCACTGCTCAGACAGAGAGCTCTTATATGACCATAGCATCGAATATTACAGAACGTTCTTCTATTACAATAATAAAAAAGTCTCAGTCTTTTACAATAGCGAAGGTATATAAAAATATTTCAATATAGCACTACGTGAACTTATTCCTTTCGACTTCGTAGCTCCACGCCTTTATCCAATTCACTGCGGTGAACTAATACAAATTCTGACTTTCATTTTATGATTTCGTATTAGACTTTCATCCTAAGATCTCCTGTAGGCTTTTACCACCAATATGTCAGTAACTGACATTTAACTGTAAGCTTAAAAAACTGACACTAGCTGCTCCCTTACGAAAACGTTCCCTAGGTACTACCATTGTCTCAACATGATCACGGTGTCTTTATCGTTAGAGAGGAAACCTCGTCACTACCGAATCAGCTTCGAGTGAAACCCCCCACTCATCACCCAACCTTACTTTTCCCCTTCACATATCTTGCTTCCATAAAACTCAGTGCGACCTCAATACTCGACAGCAGTCAACAAATGTGCTGGATAAGCACACGTCAGTTTGACGTCATTTCCTAGTAATCTCCTTTCTACCTTGCCTCAGACGCAACAACTAGTAATTTCGAAGTTCGACAATACCTGATTGCCACATTGTTGATATTCGATTTATCGGCATAAGGCCTTGGACCAAACCATAAGTCTCCGTCTAACGTTTTGCCTTCCACTGTTGTAGATCCCACCAAAGGCTTTAACGACTCGGAAAACTGTTACAGACTCAAAGTAGCTTAGCAAGCCGAACTGTTCGTACGTATCCCCGCAATGGTTGATTAGTGACATCATCAACTGCTGCCTAAGATGGCGCAGTCGCGCCGTCGTACTGTACGGTGCTTGTAGGCGGAAGAGTTGGCACTGTTTCTTTTATTTAGCACTGGGGCCCACAAATTGTTTAATTTCAGGCCTCCTTTTCTGGTGAAACTGTTTCGAACTTCTGTGACCTCTCTGTACATCATGTCGTAGTAAGTACTACATGTTGCTAAATCCGCAGCGTCACAGAATCGAATTTCGTTTCCCTGTCGTAGTGTGTGATCTGCTACTACTGATTAATCCGCCTTGAAGGGGTGTTAACGCTTCTTTTTGTGATTGTCATGTACACCTGACTGGATGTGTATGGGATTTTTTACACTTCTGCTGTGGCAAGCGTTGTGCATAAGTTCTTTGCAGTTTTCATACATTCGGCGCCTTATTTCTATGTTTCAGCACTGTATTAATGCAGCGTTTTCTGAGTATTTTTCTAATATGACCTGTATAGTTTTTACAAATTGGAGGAAAACTTTTCCTTTAATTGGTTCTGTTTCATTATGCACGCTATGCCATTTTGGATGTAGCGCCCTATTTATCACTATGTTAGAGTAGCCGTTGCTTCTGAAGGCCGTTCTTAAATGATCGATCTCGTCCTCTAGTACTGTGGTTCACAGATTCTTTTTGTGGTGTCACAGCCAGACACCACACTTGCTAGGTGGTAGCTTAAATCGGCCGCGGACCATTTAGTACATGTCGGACCCGCGTGTCGCCACTGTGTGATCGCAGACCGAGCGCCACCACAAGGCAGGTCTCGAGACACGATATAGCACTCGCCCCCAGTTGTACGGACGACATTGCTAGCGACTACACGGATGAAGCATCGCTCAATAGCCGAGCAGATAGTTAGCATGCATTGCTCATTAGCCGAGCTGACAGTTAGAATAGCCTACAGCTAAGTCCATAGCTACGACCTAGCAAGGCGCCATTTGTAACATTGCATGTACCTCATGATAGAGTCTCACTTGTATCACCAAGAACGTTGTAAACCAATGAAGATATAAAAGTTAAGTGTTCTAGTAGCTACATACTTTTCTTTATAACATTAATAAGTATCCTGTTTCAGACCTCTATCAAGCCTACTTAAGATTACGCGTGCCTTTCGGCTACTTCAGTGTGGCGTAGCTGTCTTGTTACGCCACAACACTTTTAGTTCGATCTACTAACGTTCTGATCACTCCTCCTTCTACTTGGGATGGTGACTGGAACGTATGTCAAGGTATGTATCCGTATGAGCGGGCTTTCTGTAGACTTTATGCTCTGGTGTTCAGCCAAGTTTGCTAATTACCTCTACATCGGAGGAAGAGATTTGACTATCTTTCTCTTTTACCATAGTGAACTTTATGGTTGAGTTAATATTACCCAGAAAATTTGTAAAATCTCAGAGTTCTTTTTCTCCATGATACCATACTGCGAAAGTATCATCCACTTACTGAAGCCTGCATTTTATGAATGCCTGATTGCCTACTCGCGGAAGTATGTGTTGTCCATGAAGATCTTTACACAAATGATTCCAGTTTATTTCCCTATTCTCAAATAAAATTTAATGGTAAATTACAATTTAAGTATTTTACATAGTTAGGCGAGCAGCAACAGTTGGTACAACAGACTTTACAGCTATCACATATGTATAGTTTGTAAAGGCGTAATAAATGCTGCTTATATGTGAAGCCTTAGTATTACACGTATCAAGAAAAGTTTTGCATCAACCTACTGTGTCGTGCAGGTATGTTGCTTTTGTGACTGTTCCTGTGCCGATAGGAAGGTCACCCTTGATGTCGTTTGTAAATATATACGCACAGTTGCTACGAGCACTTCCCGAGAGTTGAAAGCCTCGCTTGAATGTATTGCAGCATTTCAGTTGAAAGTAGATCACCAGTAAGGACGCATTAGAAACGTTTGTGGAACAGTAGAGTTAACATCCATCGTGCTATGAAAAGACAGTTACGGCCAGTAATTTATTCCTCATCGTCAATTTACGTGCAGAAGCCTTGTATCATCCAGGGAAGTTGCTTGACGTGTGCACCGGAGCCGAAGTGATGCGGAACAGACACGGAATCGATTCCAGTTGACAGGTGGAGCCCACGTTCGACAGGTGCACAGGGTGACAGATATAGAGTCACAGGGACGGTGGGCTGCGTGCTCCAGAGCGGAATTACTCGTTCGAAGACACTACAGGACGTCATGCATAGCATCTGTTAGGAGACGATTACACGATGCGGATCCTGATTTCCGACGGCCGAGGCGAGCACCACGTCGTACAGATCAACACCACCATCTCCGTCCCAAATGGGCAAGAAATCATGCTGGGTGGACGCCCCAGCCGGCCGGAGTGGCCGAGCAGTTCTAGGCGCTACAGTCTGGAACTGCGCGTCCGCTACGGTCGCAGGTTCGAATCCTGCGTCGGGCATGGATGTGTGTGATGTCCTTAGGTTCGTTAGGTTTAAGTAGTTCTAAGTTCTAGGGGACTGATGACCAAAGAAGTTAAGTCCCATAGTGTTGTGGGTTGGCAAGAGAGCCAACACCGTATGAATAGAGGAAGCCGATAGGCACGCGTTTTAGCTCAGGCTGGCGTGAGGTGTGGAACAGGACAAGGAAATTAGAATTTAGAAAAATGGACGTAGCTGGTGGAATACTTAACTTTAATCCATTAATGTTGAACGTCGGTCTGACGGTACATGAATCACAAGATCAATAGCAACTGATAATGGCGCCTTCTAGGTCGTAGCAAATGACGTAGCTGAAGGCTATGCCAACTATCGTCTCGGCAAATTAGAGCGTATTTTGTCAGTGAACCATCGCTAGCAAAGTCGCCTGTACAACTGGGGGAGTGCTAGGAAGTCTCTATAGACCAGCCGTGTGGCGGCGCTCGGTCTGCAATCACTGATAGTGGCGACATGCGGGTCCGACGTATACTAACGGACCGCGGCCGATTTAAAGGCTACCACCTAGCAAGTGTGTTGTCTGGCGGTGACACCACACATAGTACTCAGTCATTTTTTGGACGCCCCAGGACTGGCGTCGGACGTGGTTTACGGACGAAACTAGGATTTGTTTGTACCCCGATAATCGCAGACAACGTGTTTGGGTACAACCTATCAATAACAAATGTCTCAAACACCGTGCCCCACATGTGCAACAAGGTGGTGGTAGTGATGTTCTGGGAAGGCCTTACATGGGACTAACGCACATCTCTGGTGGCTGTTGAGGGCAATCTTACTGCTATACGGTACACGGACGTTATTCTGCAACCAATAGTGGGATCGTACAGCCGACATTTTGGTGACAGTTTCATCTCGACAGATAACTTGTTCTCATTGAGCTGTTCTCCTGAACACGTTTCTCCAGAATACTAGGATTACCAGAATGGAGTGGCCGGCCTGTTTCCCAGACATGGACCCAATCGAACTTGTGCGGGGTCGATAGCAACGAGATGATTCTGGACGTCGACCACCACCACATACTCTGCGCGACTTAAGGGAAACTGTTGCTGAAGAATGGGACAGTTTGGACCAGAGATGGCTTTATCATCTCGTCGGTGTTATGACACGACGTATTGAAGCCTGCATCCGAGCAAAGGGACGTTCCACCACGCGCTGACATTGCTAAGGAGTGCTGTGAAAAAAACGTCGATGGGAAACAGACACCTCTGACGCTACTTTTTTTTCAAATGAATATATACAAATGCCTCAGAGCCAGTTTTTGATTTCTGTGGCACGAATTTCGAAATAGAGGGTTGCTGCAAAACTTTTGTTGATATGTGTACAAGTACTGAATCCATTACATATCATTACTACATTCATTACTTAGATCATTACTGAACCCATTACTTTTCTCATTGTATGTTAATGATGTGTCAGATCTTCTCTGCCATGCACCCATATGCCGACGACCTTCAGTTATACCAAAGTGCAAGTCCAGCAAACCAGAGCACAACAGTCTAGCAAATAGACGTTGACTTTCTTGCCCTACCATACTGAGCACGGAGTGTTAGTTTGAAATCGAAGCCATCTAAAACACAAGCAGTTTTATACGCTCACAAAAGAATTACTAGCCCTCAGTTCAGAGAAACACTTCCACCCGTAACGGTAGGGGGTACAGAAATAACGTTTTCTTCCTTTGCAATGAAACTGGGGAAAATTGTGGAACATCACTTAAACTGCACTCTGTAAGAAGGCGTCAGGCAGCATCTCTTCATGCACTACAGACGTAGAAAAAATATTTCCTCTCGAGCTTAAAAAACAGAAAGCACATCCAAGTCTTGGTTATGATGATGCTATTCTTCAAGGACTTTCATATGAGAACTCACATAGGATGGAATTTGTCATGAACGCTTGTGTCCGATGCGTTTGCGATATTCGTTTCTTCGACCATATTACTCCTAGCTACTAGCATTTACCATGGGTGCGCGCAGATAAGCATAAAGACAATCACACCCTCTGCTCGATCACTGCTCACCCCCATAAGTTATCTTCAACTCTTACTTCCATTTGAACAGCATAGCACAGATATTTGTTCTCAACAAAGCAAATTCTTCTCTATGCCATAACGTAACACTGCCGTTGTCACAATATTATTTTCTGTATCAGGAACATGACTTTGGAGCGATATTCCACAAAATGTCGGTTAAATTACATTCCTTGCTAACTTCAAAAGACAGTTAATGATCCACTTTTACCCCAATAGCTATCTATTCCACATTTTTCTCTGAACTCACTCTTTTTCCCCATCCTCCTTCTCTCCCCTCACATCCATAACGCCCCTCCCCCCCCCCCCCTTGTATACAGGGTCATCTCTCGAAACAATTTGATCTGTCTTAGCCGTCAATGTCGCAGTCATTTCAACATTTCAGTCTTCACTCTTCAGTCCACTCCTCTGTGATGATCCTGTATCCTTTGGTGCTGCTAAAGATAGTCCTGGCTTAGGGCAAGTCGTCGTTGCTGATTCCGATTTCATCGTCGTCGTCGTCGTCTTTACTTTGATGGCCTATAATAATCGACACCAAAATGTTAATATTTTTAACATCGATGTTAAAAGATGATTTTCTAGAAAGACATAAAAATCAACATACAAATACATCTAATATCATAGTTAAATAATCATTAAAAGCAATAGCTACTATTTCATATACCACAACGTTTTAACTGCAGATTGTAATGCTTTTTTTTTACTACTTGTTAATAATTTCAGTAACGATCAGGGTATAAAAAGAGTCTCGCTGCTTACTCCACATTTAACGTAACAGGAAAATCTCTATTTTTGTGATGTCTTTCGTACCTTCGTAGGTCAAAAAATATGGTACTAACAACTCACTGACATCGTTCGTCGACGAACACGAGGTTGCTACACTGCCGTATCATTTCGTAATCATCTTATTTTGAAACACAGATTGCATGAAAATGAAACAGGTTTGAAGGTATTTGTTGTTCTTCATAATTATCTTTGAAAGTAGAAAATGAAAAGATGAAATTATTCGAGAAGTGGTGGAACACAAATGTCTGAAAAACCTTAATTTTGAGTGTATTAGTTTCCTTAGTGTACTTACATAACAGAAATACCATTCATAACAGTGTAACTTAAAAAATTTGGAAACTTTGGAAATTTGTGGTAAGATCTTATGGCACCAAACTGCTGAGGTCATCGTTCCTTAAGGTTACCCACTACTTAATCTAGCTTACGCTAAGGACAAAACACACACACACACACACACATAAATATATATATATATATATATATATATATATATATATATATATATATATATATATATACTCCTGGAAATTGAAATAAGAACACCCTGAATTCATTGTCCAAGGAAGGGGAAACTTTATTGACACATTCCTGGGGTCAGATACATCACATGATCACACTGACAGAACCACAGGCACATAGACACAGGCAACAGAGCATGCACAATGTCGGCACTAGTACAGTGTATATCCACCTTTCGCAGCAATGCAGGCTGCTATTCTCCCATGGAGACGATCGTAGAGATGCTGGATGTAGTCCTGTGGAACGGCTTGCCATGCCATTTCCACCTGGCGCCTCAGTTGGACCAGCGTTCGTGCTGGACGTGCAGACCGCGTGAGACGACGCTTCATCCAGTCCCAAACATGCTCAATGGGGGACAGATCCGGAGATCTTGCTGGCCAGGGTAGTTGACTTACACCTTCTAGAGCACGTTGGGTGGCACGGGATACATGCGGACGTGCATTGTCCTGTTGGAACAGCAAGTTCCCTTGCCGGTCTAGGAATGGTAGAACGATGGGTTCGATGACGGTTTGGATGTACCGTGCACTATTCAGTGTCCCCTCGACGATCACCAGTGGTGTACGGCCAGTGTAGGAGATCGCTCCCCACACCATGATGCCGGGTGTTGGCCCTGTGTGCCTCGGTCGTATGCAGTCCTGATTGTGGCGCTCACCTGCACGGCGCCAAACACGCATACGACCATCATTGGCACCAAGGCAGAAGCGACTCTCATCGCTGAAGACGACACGTCTCCATTCGTCCCTCCATTCACGCCTGTCGCGGCACCACTGGAGGCGGGCTGCACGATGTTGGGGCGTGAGCGGAAGACGGCCTAACGGTGTGCGGGACCGTAGCCCAGCTTCATGGAGACGGTTGCGAATGGTCCTCGCCGATACCCCAGGAGCAACAGTGTCCCTAATTTGCTGGGAAGTGGCGGTGCGGTCCCCTACGGCACTGCGTACGATCCTACGGTCTTGGCGTGCATCCGTGCGTCGCTGCGGTCCGGTCCCAGGTCGACGGGCACGTGCACCTTCCGCCGACCACTGGCGACGACATCGATGTACTGTGGAGACCTCACGCCCCACGTGTTGAGCAATTCGGCGGTACGTCCACCCGGCCTCCCGCATGCCCACTATACGCCCTCGCTCATAGTCCGTCAACTGCACATACGGTTCACGTCCACGCTGTCGCGGCATGCTACCAGTGTTAAAGACTGCGATGGAGCTCCGTATGCCACGGCAAACTGGCTGACACTGACGGCGGCGGTGCACAAATGCTGCGCAGCTAGCGCCATTCGACGGCCAACACCGCGGTTCCTGGTGTGTCCGCTGTGCCGTGCGTGTGATCATTGCTTGTACAGCCCTCTCGCAGTGTCCGGAGCAAGTATGGTGGGTCTGACACACCGGTGTCAATGTGTTCTTTTTTCCATTTCCAGGAGTGTATATATGCCCGAGGGAGGACTCGAACCTCCGACGGGGGGAGCCGCGCGGCTAAGAAAAATACCAAACAGTACTGGCACGCACTATTCGACACTCCGAAAGCATGAATCCGAATGAATAATGAAAGGCTTTGGTCTACTATTAGCCATGAACCGAATGAACAATGAACGGTTTTAGTCCGTGCTTAGCTACAACAACAGCCAATGCTCCTGAATGAAAAAAGTCGTTCCCTCTTTCCCCCTCCTGAAGGCCACGCTTGTGAAGAACCTTACGTGTTATATTAGTTCTGTCATGCGACATATTCAGAAAAAAGTGCATATAAATGGCGAAAAAGTTTTGAAACTAGTAACATGTAATTTGATTTTTGTTAGCATTGATGCCCGTTATTGTATCTTTAAAATCGATCTGACTATGATTCAGATCTCAGTTTTGATTATGACACATAGATTCTGAAACTCCCAACGTCAATATTTTGTAAGTGTAGATGATTATCGAGCATTGCTAGTCTGGCCACATGTCCTGCTAGCTTTAAACTGAACACTCTCGGCGTTACACTACAGTGTAGTTTGCAACATGATACAAGATAATAAAATTTTATCGAGCTACCAGCGGCGTGAAATGATTAAATATCGACGAGGTTTCACAACTTGACAGTGACCTCAGCCGAAAGCTAGTGGATATTTAAACACTTGACACGGCTTTAAGCTCGACCGCCATGAAAGCATTCCTTCTTACAACGAACGATATCGACTTTTGATAATGACGACATCAACGAGTCGATCTTTACAGTCAGTTCCCAAGATTTTTAAATGGACCTGGTGGTGATGCAACCCTTAAAATAGCATCGTAGCAGCATCTTGTAGTCACGTGATCAATTCACACGCAGGTCCTCACTTCTGGATGAGTCCTTTATCCTTTATGGCAGTTTATCAAATCGGTGAACACACATACAGAAGTAATCAAATTTAGCATAAGCTTTCGTCAACCATGTAAACATTTGGCCTCTGAGAAGCAGCTTGGCAAGAAATGGGTGTATCACCTACTCCTACATCTACACACCTCGAAGTGACAAAAGTCATAGGATACCGAAATGCACAGAGACAGATGGCGTAGTATCGCGTACGCTAGGTAAAAAGGGGCACTGCATTGACGAAGTTGTCCTTTGTACTCAGATGATTCACGTGCAAAAGTTTGCGAGGTGATTATGGCCACACGGCGGCAATCAACCGACTTTGAACGCGGAATGGTAGCTGGAACTAGGTGCACGGGACGCTCTTTTTCCTAAATCATTAGGGAATTCAATATCCCGTGGTTCACAGTGTCAAGCGTGTGCCAAGAACACCAAATTTCAGGCATGACATCACACCACGGAGAACGCAGTGGCCGGGGCCTTCACTCAACGAACGAGAGCAGCGGCGTTTGCATAGAGTCGTCAGTGCTAACAGACAAGCAACACTACGTGAGATAACCACAGAAATGCGGGACTACGGCGAACGTATTCTTTAGGCCAGCGAGGCGAAATTTGTCGTTGATGGGGTATGGCAGCAGACGACCGGCGCCAGTGCCTTTGTTAGCAGCACGAAACCGCCTGCAGCGCCTCTCCTGGGCTTGCGACCATATCGGTTCAGCCCCTGGCCTGGTCGGATGAGTCCCAGTTTCAGTTGGTAAAAACTGATGGTAGGGTTCGAGTGTGGCGCATACCCCACGAAGCCATGGACCCAAGTTATCAACAAGCCTCTGTGCAAGATGTTGGTGACTCCATAATGGTGTGGGCTGTGTTTAGATGGAACTGACTGGGTTCTCAGTTCGAACTGAACCGTACATTGACTGGAAATGGTTATGTTCGGCTAGCTGGAGACCATTTGCAGCCATTCACGGACTTCATGTTCCCGAACGACGAGGGAATTTTTATGAATGACAATACGCCACGTCACCGGGCCAGAATTGCTCGCAATTGGTTTGAAGGACATTCTCGACAGTTCGCGGGAATGATTTGGCCACCCAGATCTCCCGACGTGAATCCCGTCGAACGTTTATGGGACATAATCCTGCACCGGGAAAGCTTTCGCAATTATGGACGGCCGTAGAGGCAACATAGCTTAATGTTTCTACAGTGGACTTCCAGTGACTTGTTATGTCATTGCCACGTCGAGCTGCTGCCCTACGCCGGATAGGAGGAGGTACGGCACGATGCTAGCAGGTATCCCATGGCTTTTGTCACCTCGGTCCAATTTACACAGAGTACGCGAAGGAACTTGCCCCCCTTCTTGCAGCGGTGTACCGTAGGTCTCTAGAAGAGCGTAGCGTTCCAAAGGATTGGAAAAGGGCACAGGTCATCCCCGTTTTCAAGAAGGGACGTCGAGCAGATGTGCAGAACTGTAGAACTTTATCTCTAACGTCGATCAGTTGTAGAATTTTGGAACACCAATTGTGTTCGAGTATAATGACTTTTCTGGAGCTTAGAAATCTACTCTGTAGGAATCAGCATGGGTTTCGAAAAAGACGGTCATGTGAAACCCAGCTCGCGCTATTCGTGCACGAGACTCAGAGGGCCATAGACACGGGTTCACAGGTAGATGCCGTGTTTCTTGACTTCCGCAAGGCGTTCGATACAGTTCCCCACAGACGTTTAATGAACAAAGTAAGAGCATATGGACTATCAGACCAATTGCGTGATTGGATTGAAGAGTTCCTAGGTAACAGGACGCAGCATGCCATTCTCAATGGAGAGAAGTCTTCCGAAGTAAGAGTGATTTCAGGTGTGCCGCAGGGGAGTGTCATAGGACCGTTGCTATTCACAATATACATAAATGACCTTTTGGATGACATCGGAAGTTCACTGAGGCTTTTTGCGGATGATGCTGTGGTGTATCGAGAGGTTGTAACAATGGAAAACTGTACTGAAATGCAGGAGGATCTGCAGCGAATTGACGCATGGTGCAGGGAATGGCAATTGAATCTCAATGTAGACAAGTGTAATGTGCTGCGAATACACAGAAAGATAGATCCTTTATCATTTAGCTACAAAATAGCAGGTCAGCAACTGGAAGCAGTTAATACCACAAATTATCTGGGAGTACGGATTAGGAGTGATTTAAAATGGAATGATCATATAATGTTGATCGTCGGTAAAGCAGATGCCAGACTGAGATTCATTGGAAGAATCCTAAGGAAATGCAATCCGAAAACAAAGGAAGTAGGTTACAGTACGCTTGTTCGCCCACTGCTTGAATACTGCTCAGCAGTGTGGGATCCGTACCCGATAGGGTTGATAGAAGATATAGAGAAGATCCAACGGAGAGCAGCGCGCTTCGTTACAGGATCATTTAGTAATCACGAAAGCGTTACGGAGATGATAGATAAACTCCAGTGGAAGACTCTGCAGGAGAGACGCTCAGTAGCTCGGTACGGGCTTTTGTCAAAGTTTCGAGAACATACCTTCACCGAAGAGTCAAGCAGTATATTGCTCCCTCCTACGTATATCTCGCGAAGAGACCATGAGGATAAAATCAGAGAGATTAGAGCCCACATAGAGGCATACCGACAATCCTTCTTTCCACGAACAATACGAGACTGGAGTAGAAGGGAGAACCGATAGAGGTACTCAAGGTACCCTCCGCCACACACCGTCAGGTGGCTTGCGGAGTATGGATGTAGATGTAGATACTTCGTACCACTACTAGTCGTTTGGTTTCCTGTTCCACACACAAACACAGCGAATGAAAAGCGACTGTCTATAAGCCTCGGCATGAGCCCTAATTTCTCTCATCTTGTCTTCGCGTCCCTTGCGCGAAATTACGTTGCAAGGAGTAGAATCGTTCCACAGTCAGCTTAAAATGCCAATTCTATTCAAATTCTCAGGTTTCGTGAACGGAACGTCGTCTTCCCTCCAGGGAGTCCCATTTGAGTTCACGAAACATCTCTGTAATGCTCGTGTGTTGGACGAACCTACCAGTAGGAAATCTAGCAGCAGGCCTCTGAATTGCTCCGACATTTTCCTTTAATCAGACGTGATGGTGACCCCAAACATTCGAAAAGTACCCAACAATGGTTCACACAAGTGGGCTACGTGTGGTCTGCTTTATAGATGACCTACACTTCTCCTTCCCCACTACTGCCCTTATGTGCTCGCTCGATTCCAAATCGCTTTGATGTTTAACAGACATGATTGTCTCAAGCACCACAAAACCAATGCTGTATTCGAACATTACACGATTGGTTTTCTTATTCATCAGCAATAACTCTGTATTTTCCTACGTTTAGAGCAAGCTACAATTCATCACACCAGCTAGGAATTTGGTCTTAAGTCATCCTGCAGTCACTCAACGGCGACACCTACCCATATAGTACAGCGTCATCAACAAACAGGCGCAGAGTGTTGTTCATCCTGCCCATTACACCATTTATGTACACAGAGAATAAGAGCGGTCGTATCACATTGCCCTCGGGCACTCCAGACGCTATCCTTGTCTCTGATGAACACTCTCCCTCGAGAACAACGTCTTGCGTTTTATTTCCTAAGAAGTCTTAGAGCCACTCACAAATCTGTGAACCTAATACGTCTGCCGGACGCTCGTTAACAACCTGCGGTGGGGTACCGTATCAAACCTTTCCGTAAGCCTAGGAATATGGAATCTGCCTGTTGCCCTTCATCAGTAGCTCGCAGGATATCATGTGAAGAAGCGGCACGCTGAGCTTCGCACGAGCGATGTTTCTTAAATACGTGCTGATCTGTGCACAGACGCTTTTCCATTTCACTCACATTTATTATATTCGAACTCAGAATACGTTCAAGAATTCTTCAGCGAATCGGTGTTAAGGATATTGGTCTGTAACTTTGCGGGTCCGTTCTTGTACCCTTCTTCCCTACAGGAGGCATCTGCGCTTGTTTTCAGTCGCTTGGGACTTAACGCTGGGCGAGATATTCACGGTAAATGTAAGCTAAGTAAGGGGCCACAGAGCACTCTTTGTAAAACCAAAGTGGGACTTCATCCGGACGTGGCGACGTATCTATCTTCAGTTCTTTCAGCTTTTCTATCTCAGAGACGCCTATTACTATCGGAGTCTGTGCGATGGTCACATGATGGTATGTCTGTGCGATCGTCATTTCACTATTTTATACGTGCTGGATTTTGCTGTACTTTGTGGCTGTTATTCAATTAAGAATTGTTGAGGTAGAACGCAATCAGCCAAAAACATTTTAAGGTTGCTTTGTTTTACTGCCATGACCGGTTTCGGGCAATTACGCCTGTTTTGAGGTGGATGCATTTGTTTTAGCAGTGTCTGAATCGTCAGTAACACATCGTGTTCTGCTGTACTGCGTTAGAATGCTCGAGTAGCTAGCGCCACTTTAT
The DNA here is from genome assembly GCF_023864345.2 of Schistocerca serialis cubense. Taxonomy (NCBI): domain Eukaryota; kingdom Metazoa; phylum Arthropoda; class Insecta; order Orthoptera; family Acrididae; genus Schistocerca; species Schistocerca serialis. The sequence goes on along the minus strand of NC_064643.1, from coordinate 118,434,605 downwards.
AAGCTGTGCGGGTGATAGTATAAAATAGAAAAATTTGCTGATGTGTATGCAAATGAAAACGTATTAAGTGAGTTTCGTGCATTTACATTTGTTCTAGTACAGTGTTTTCACTCGTTTTGGTCCATACGCCTTTCTAAAGTGTCTGAATGTAAAGAGCACGCTCATATTACCCATTGCACAGCTAAACTTCAAGACAGTTGTAGCTACAGAGATGTGCTCAACAACTAATGTTTTTGTTAACAATAAAAGACTATCCACCAAGCAAAGATATCACTGATTTCTCGACAAGAAAATGTCTCGACTACCTTACATTAAGAATAGAATAATTATTGGGTATATGATTAAGTACTTTGTGACTACATACTGAGCGCCTCTTGTTACTGACAGCTGTAACGAAAACCATTTTTTTCTTTTATTGTTATAGCTGCGAACATAACTATTCTTCCCAGACAGTGGTTGAATGGTTATCACAAATTTCAATATCTTTTGGAGGTCCATAAAAAAGTCAAAGGAGTTAAAGAAGCGCCTAAAAATAGCTCTGGGTGAACGGCAATTATCCTTTGCTGTTAGTACTTTCTACTTATACGATGTGTTACCTCCAAAAATTATGGAAGAAAGTACAGGGTTATTACAAATGATTGAAGCGATTTCACAGCTCTACAATAACTTTATTATTTGAGATATTTTCACAATGCTTTGCACACACATACAAAAACTCAAAAAGTTTTTTTAGGCACTCACAAATGTTCGATATGTGCCCCTTTAGTGATTCGGCAGACATCAAGCCGATAATCAAGTTCCTCCCACACTCGGCGCAGCATGTCCCCATCAATGAGTTCGAAAGCATCGTTGATGCGAGCTCGCAGTTCTGGCACGTTTCTTGGTAGAGGAGGTTTAAACACTGAATCTTTCACATAACCCCACAGAAAGAAATCGCATGGGGTTAAGTCGGGAGAGCGTGGAGGCCATGACATGAATTGCTGATCATGATCTCCACCACGACCGATCCATCGGTTTTCCAATCTCCTGTTTAAGAAATGCCGAACATCGTGATGGAAGTGCGGTGGAGCACCATCCTGTTGAAAGATGAAGTCGGCGCTGTCGGTCTCCAGTTGTGGCATGAGCCAATTTTCCAGCATGTCCAGATACACGTGTCCTGTAACGTTTTTTTCGCAGAAGAAAAAGGGGCCGTAAACTTTAAACCGTGAGATTGCACAAAACACGTTAACTTTTGGTGAATTGTGAATTTGCTGCACGAATGCGTGAGGATTCTCTACCGCCCGGATTCGCACATTGTGTCTGTTCACTTCACCATTAAGAAAAAATGTTGCTTCACAAGTTTCGCACTGAACGCATCCTCTTCCATGAGCTGTTGCAACCGCGCCGAAAATTCAAAGCGTTTGACTTTGTCATCGGGTGTCAGGGTTTGTAGCAATTGTAAACGGTAAGGCTTCTGCTTTAGCCTTTTCCGTAAGATTTTCCAAACCGTCGGCTGTGGTACGTTTAGCTCCCTGCTTGCTTTATTCGTCGACTTCTGCGGGCTACGCGTGAAACTTGCCCGCACGCGTTCAACCGTTTCTTCGCTCACTGCAGGCCGACCCGTTGATTTCCCCTTACAGAGGCATCCAGAAGCTTTAAACTGCGCATACCATCGCCGAATGGAGTTAGCAGTTGGTGGATCTTTGATGAACTTCGTCCTGAAGTGTCGTTGCACTGTTATGACTGATTGATGTGAGTGCATTTCAAGCACGACATACGCTTTCTCGGCTCCTGTCGTCATTTTGTCTCACTGCGCTCTCGAGCGCTCTGGCGGCAGAAACCTGAAGTGCGGCTTCAGCCGAAAAAAACTTTATGAGTTTTTCTACGTATCTGTCGTGTGTCGTGACCATATGTCAATGAATGGAGCTACAGTGAATTTATGAAATCGTTTCAATCATTTGTAATAGCCCTGTATTAATGAGTATATATATGCTAGATACGTTACGATATTGATTTGTTTGCTTCCAAAACAAGCAGTGACGCGAAGAGAAAAGTTTGTGTACTTCGATTTCTGAAAGGCACGATAATGATTTTCTTTAATTTCACGTTTGTGTCATCAGATTCATCCAAAAATATGAGACATTGCCGTATTAACTGGCCCCTGGTCATATGCCACGTACGAGGGTAATCCCAAAAGTAACGTCTCCTATTTTTTTATAAGTACATAGACCTGTTTATTTCTACAAAGGTTTACATCAGTTTACAGCTTGAACATTTAGCTATTTTTCGGCATAATCACCATTTCTGTCGATGCAATTTGTAGACGCTGAGGCAGTTTTTGTATGCCCATGTCATACCAGCTCTCCGCCATGCTGTTCATAAAGTTATGAACCTCTTCTTTCACCTCGCCGTCGGAGCTGAATCGCTTTCCGACCAAATGTTCCTTTAACCTAGGGAGCAGGTGATAGTCACTGGGTGCCAAGTCAGGACTATAGGGTGGGTGGGTGATTATGTTCCACTGAAACTGTTGCAGGAGAGCAACGGTTTTCCAAGCGATGTGTGGGCGAGCGTTTTCATGGAGAATGTGTACACCCTTGCTCAACATTTCTCTTCTCCGGTTCTGAATTGCCCATTTGAGCTATTTCAGAGTCTCACAGTACCTGTCAGCGTTAATTGTGGGCCCAGTGGGCATAAAGTCGACCAACAATACCCCTTTCCAATTCCAAGAATCGGTTGTCATGACTTTACCGACAGACTGTGTTTGTTTGAATTTCCGCGTCTTTGACGAAGAAGGATGCCGCCACTGGCGTGATTGTTACTTGGTTTCAGGTGTAAAGTCGTATCCCCAGGTTTCGTCACCCGTGACAATTGAGTCCAGAAACTTGTCCTTTTCGGCTGCAAGGCGGTGAAGAAATGCACGGGAAACATCAACTCGTTGCCGCATGTAGTCCTCAGTCAGCATGCGTGACACCCATCTTGCGCACAACTTCCGGTAGTTAAATTTTTCTGTTAAAATTCTGTGAGCGGTGCTTCGGGAAACCTCGGGAACCAACGTGCAGAGATCATCCAGGGTGATCCGCCGATCTTCACGCATGCTTTGCTTAACCTTCAACACTGTCTCCTCAAAAACTGAGTCTCCCGCTCCTTTGTTCGTCGTGAATTTCGGTCCGACCAGCTGCAAACTCTCTACACCACTTACGAAGATTTTTGACATCCATGCACGACTCTCCATACACTTCCGTTAATTGTGGATGGCGTTCAATCGGCGCAGTCCCCTTTGCATTCAAAACCCGAATAACTGCGCGCAATCCGCACCTGGCAGTAACATCCAACGGAAGCTCCATTCTCAACGGCTGCCAGGCCAGGACTGAGCACCTCAGCGCGGCGTGCGCATGTTTACACATAGCGCGTGAAGAACTCTTCATAACAGTGTGACCAACTGCCACACAAAGTTATGTACTTATAAAAAAATAGGGCACCTTACTTTTGGGATTTTCCTCGTACACTGAGGTTGTTGTGATTCTGTTGGTTGTACAGAACTGAATATTGTGTGTTTTATCGAAACTAAAGCACAATCCGTTTTGAAATGTTCTCGGGTATTGATGCCGTTGGCGTCTTCAAATGTTACACTATTTCGGAAATTCGACTAGCTGTGATCTTCTGATAGTGCTAATGACTGACTGTCTTCCGCTGGGGGCCTTCTGAGACAAGCACCCTCCCTCCTGCTGTCGAATTCGGGTCTACCGGGTGAGGGCTCCGCCGGCGAGGGGGGGGGGGAGGGGTAGAATGCGCTGCTGGGGTACGAATCGCGGCCCTCAGTCTCTGTGCTGTCCCTGGAGGATCGGGTTATCGCTGGTGCTGAGGTGCTGAGAAAGTCGTGTCTACGCGGAGTGATCTCAGCTCTTCAGTAGTCCTGGATGGGTCTCTTGACACACTGCATCCAAGATCCCCCCTAGCTAGAGACCGCAATCACCATGTAGCCAGATCCCAACGTGTTCTTTTAAAACACACACAGCATGACTTGGCCGTTCTTAATAACTTAATGCCGTTGTACACTACCTGATCAAAACGATACGGACAGCTATTTGTGATCATAATACATGTTGCCTTTGTCTTTATGAGTGGAACAGAGCGGGTGGGGGTGGGGGGGTGGGTGGGGGGGTGGGAATATGACTTTGTCGCGAATTTGTGCCCTACGCAACACACCGCTTGATGGCTAGCGGAGTATATATGTAGATGTATATGTAGAAGAGGATGGAACATCAGACAGGATAGCTGAGAGGTCTCAATGCTTGAGGAGGAATGGCAGCCCATTGTGCCTCAAGAGCAGAAGCCAGAGACGGTAGTGATGTTGGACGCTGGGGTCTGAAGCGAAGTCGATGTCATAACTCGTCCCAAAGGTGTTCCGTTGGGTCCTGGGTAGGCCAATGCATTTGAGGAATGTTATTGTCCACAAACCATTGTCCCACACATGCAGTTTTGTGACAGGGTGCACTGCATGCTGATACAAGCAGTCATTGCCTCCGATTTGTTCGTCTACTAAAGTGTGTTCACACCCTTCCACCTTTAGCGTTTTCCCAAGCGCTATAAAGGGACCACACCCTAACCACGAAAAACACCTCCCGTAAACGAAACACCAACTCCTCTGTATTAGACTGTTGGCACTACAAATGAGGGCAGCCAACGATCTCCAGGCTTTTGACAAACAACCCTTCCATCGGTTCAAAATGGCTCTGAGCACAATGGGACTTAACTTCTGAGGTCATCATTCCCCTAGAGCTTAGAACTACTTAAACCTAACTAACCTAAGGAGATCACACACATCCATGCCCGAGGCAGGATTCGAACCTGCGACCGTAGCGGTCGCGCGGCTCAAGAATATAGAGCCTAGAACCGCTCGGCCACCCCGGCCGGCCCTTCCATCGGATCGCCACGTTGTGTAGCGTGATTCACCAATCCACATCACTCATTTCCAGTTGTCCATTATCTGTGGCGTCACTCTTTATACCGCCTCAATCATCGTCTAACATCGACTGTAGACATGTGTGCCGCTTGAATATTGTACGCCATTCTCTTTAACTCGAGACGCCCAGTCATTTTGGTGGCTGGACTGCTGGCAGGACTTTGGAACTCTCGAGTGATCCCCTACTCTGATTTAATTGAGATTTTTTACGATCACCCTCCGCAGTGACTGATGTTCACCTTTCGTCCGTACATGAGGTCTGACCGGTCTCGGTTCTGCTATGGTTGTGCCTTCACCTTTCCACTTCGGAGTCACATCATCAGCTGTCCACCTAGACTGCTTCAAAAGGATTGAAATGTACGTGGTAGATTTGTTACTCAGGTGACATCCAATCGTTAGTCCGCGTTTGAAGGCACTGAGATCACCTGCCCAGCCCATTCTGGTGTTACTCCTTCTCTGTTGACAACACAATAGCCCCCATGTCCTTTTATACTGGCAGGTTGCCTCTCGTAACATGTAGCGGTCAATTGTGCCTCACATGCGGGTATCCGAACACCTGACCAGGTAGAATAATTCATGCTGTGTCCTTTGGATATGCAGTGCTTTGCAACAACTGTGTGACGCTTGTGCTCCGCGCATCGTTTCTGTACCGTTATGGTGGTCTGATCTACATATATTTTCCCACAATGGCAACCGAAGCGAAGACCCCTAGTTTCCGAAGTCCTAGGTCGTCCTTACGACACGTCAACGAGGCTTTCGTTCAGTGCCGTGGGCGACCTTCATACTTCGTGTTATGTTTCTGGAATATTCTTCCGGTTGTCGCTCGTTTCTTATTGATCTAGGAGATAAACGCCATCGCAACAGGCTTCTTTTCTTCCTCTTCAAGTTGTCGTCAATATCCGTTCGATTTTTTAGTAGGCTTGATTTGACAATGGTTGTACCTGTTCTTCTGGGAAAACTGCATGTAGATATTTCAAAGTATATAAGACGGCGGTCAGCGGAAGTATAACTAATTTTTTGACAACATCGTTGTATAGAGATAAACAGCGATTTATTTACTTCTAATCAATTATTCAAAATGACAGTCACAATCGCATTATTTATTTTGCCGCCAACCAGTTTCAACCCGCGATGGGGTCATCTTCAGGGCAATTTACACCATTTGGTCGCTCGCTGGAGTCGTCACCCTACCTGTGCACGGTTGGTAACTATTGACGTACCAACCGTGTACAGGCAGAGTGACGACTCCAGCGAGCGACCAAATGGTGTAAATTGCCCTGAAGATGACCCCATCGCGGGTTGAAACCGGTTGGCGGCAAAATAAATAATGCGATTATGACTGTCATTTTGAATAATTGATTAGAACTATACCCAATCATCACAACCGCATGAAGACGGCAACAAACAGCTTACCGAAATATCGCACCGTCTGAACGACATCAGCCGGCTGGATACCCAAGAATATTTCAAAATACTCATCCGCCAGGAAAGCCTAAAATCACGAATAAAATAGAATGCATATACTGCAAATCGTTTTATAATTCTTTGAAAAACTTCATTAACAGTTTCTTCGATACCTCTGTCTGTAGCAGATTTAATTATAACAATTGTGTCATCTGCTAAAAGTATTAACTATGCTTGATGGCCACTGAGTCCAAGGTCTTTCACGTATAAAAAGAAAAAAAAGTGGTCCCAAAATAGAAACTTGAGAAACTATACTTGTTTTGTTCCCCTAGTAACTAACATTTTCTACACTTTCACACTTAGGGCAGCAGTATAAATGATCTCTTTAAGATTAACGCTTGTAAAGTTCCGGCCGACCGGTGTGGCCAAGCGGTTCTAGGCGCTTCAGTCTGGAACCGCGCGACGGCTACGGTCGCAGGTTCGAATCCTGCCTCGGGCATGGATGTGTGTGATATCCTTAGGTTAGTTAGGTTTACGTAGTTCTAAGTTCTAGGGGACTGATGACCTCAGATGTTAAGTCCCATAGTGCTCAGAGCCATTTGAACCATTTTTGTAAAGTTCATCTCTATTTGCGACCGCCAATAACAAAATGTCGCCAGCTGGTATCTTTACTGTCTGTTGAAAACACTTGATAGTGTAAATCATGATGTTCTTTTAGTAAAATTAATTTCTATGGCAGTAATGTTATCACAGTCAACTTTTCTCAAACATACTGAACAAAAAGAAAGAAAGAGGTTGTGCTCAACATTATTTAAGTAATGGCAGATGCGATGTTGTGGCCTAAACTGTTTTAATTCTAATCCGTGAGGATCGTCTTTGGCTGAAGCCTCACGATATTTGGGTTTTAAATAAAACAGCAACTGACGTTCAAACATCCATTTTGTACATTACTTGACGGCTGTTATTAGTCACCTTCCAAAAATGTTCTAAATAAGAAGCCACAGCGAAAGAAGGTTGCACTTCGCTGTCAACGAGAGGACGCACTATAGGGCAATGAAACCGGCAGGGAACCAGGAGCCAGTGATATTTGCGGAAGTGCCGCTCACAAGCTTGTGAAGGACTTTGGAGAAAAGCCGCCTTGGCACCGGCCGACCAAAGTTACACAGTACAGACTGTATCTCCAGGATGTGTGGGGACAACAGAGACTGTTTTTGGCGAGTAGTACGTGGTCAGTGGATGCGTGCCGTTTTCGGCTGACTCCCGGAAGAAATGCTACTGTGGAAACAACTGCGGGAGGGCAAAATTCACCGAAAAACGCGTGCTTTCAATATAACACCGTAGGAAGTGGAATGGGAACAGGAAGTTTAGGGCTCCTTTGAAGATCATGAGTCACCGAATTTCTGCACAGATTCCGCGAAGACCGAATGTTTAAGGACATGTAAAAACAGCTAACATTGGTTAACTTAAGTTCAAATGGCTCTGAGCACTATGGGACTTAACTGCTGAGGTCATCAGTCCCCTAGAACTTAGAACTACTTAAATCTAACTAACCTAAGGACATCACACACATCCGTGCCCGAGGCAGGATTCGAACCAGCGACCGTAGCGGTCGCGCGGTTCCAGACTATAGCACCTAGATCCGCTGGGCCACCCCTGCCGGCGATACAGAGTCAACGACTGATTCTGCAGCCACTTCATCCGCCATCTGCAAACTGTGAGTACGGTGAGATGTAGCCGCTGCAGCGAAGCGAACTGTACGGAAAGTCAAATAACCATGTTCAGTAATTTCAGTCTCTGCTCTAAAGACTAGATTGCTGTTCGTGGTTCAACATGCTTCCAACTCCAGCAATAGATGTACACGCATGCCCTTCCATACCATTTTCTTTCTCTATCCACTAGCCTTCGGCAATCATGGTACGACTTCCGTGGATGTAAATATTTTACCCAGATATGCTTTCATTTGAATCACATTCCTGAATCCTTCACCAGGTTTGCCAGGTGAGCCTTGGTAGAAATGACTGTTTTGAAGAGCGCGCCGCAGCGCGTAGTGTGAAGCAGTCGCCCTCCGTTTCTGGCGGTGGCGCCTCTGTGGCAATAGCAGCTATGGTGTCTCCCTTTGGTGGGAAAAGGGAAAGGTTGCCTGTTCACGTGCATTTAAGGGGCGCTATGAGCTCGCCAGTCGGTCAGTCTGGGTCAGTCTTTCGTCCCCAGATTGCTAGTCTGTCTCTCGTCCCCATTTGTTAGGCAGTCAGTGTCTGTCTGTCGTTCGGAGTGATAGTATGTCTGTCGTTCGGATCAACCTTTAAAGCCGGCAAATGAGAGTCTTTCCACTCCGCCAGTAAGAGAACTCAGCGAGTGGTCGTCCGGTCGGGGCTTAATTCCTACATCTGAGTCTGCGCGTTAGGCCGCCAGTCTGCACGAGTTTGCTCGGGCAATGGTCATTGGCTGTTGGATCGATCGGTTGGTCTGTCGCGCACCGAGACACAAGATGACTTGTCCGTCTTGAGCGTCGGCGCGTGTGAGGTCGCCACGTGAGTGCAGTGGACCGAGGCGTATAGCGAGGGGTAGTGACTTCGCGGTCGACACGAGAACAACAGGAGTCAACCCACGACATCAGTCTGGCCGGTGCGAGCCGCGACGCCGTGAGACGGGAGATCGGCGTGCCTTTCCGCGTCCGTGGAAGCGGCTGGCAGCGGACGGTTCGAGAGAGCGATTTGGGGGTGCTGCGCCAGGTCTTCTCGAGAAATCGCAGTTTATTAGAAGTTGAGTGATTGGTGATACGTTGTTTGATTTACTCTTCTTAAATTCTACTTGTTTTCTTGGTGAGCCGTTTTGCTTTGGGGTCGTCCCACCATTCTTTTCCGTTTGCCCACCCGCGGGAAGGTGGTTGTTTATAAATTGGGTGGTCCGTTTTTCCCTTGTGGAGTAGGGGCGGGTTAGAGCAACCTGCGGTTCGGGTTGTTCAGTAATCTCCCGATCAATCTACTGTACGTTAGTAGCTGCCTCTGTCATGTTTGTCGGATTTTATGTGTTAACGAATTTATTGCTTGGAGTGTAACGGCCTAATACCTGAAATATGTCTTGATCTTTGGAAACTTTGATATTATTGCCTATGATCTTGAGAGGCGGCATCTGTGTACTGTAGAGCATCTTAACTATTGTTTGGTCAACCTTGTAGAATTTTATATAAGATTGCACTTCATGGGCTTTTATTTAAATGATCATTGTAGTATATAAAGTTGCCATCCTTTCACCGTAAGACTTTTCTTAGAAGTTAAAATCAAGTCGCACCATCGGTGGCAAGGTTAATATTGTAATTGTTGGTGTTTTGTACAATTTCCATCCCTCCTACGGGGGGGGGGGGGTGCATAGTTTGTGTGGTGTAAATTGTTAAAATTCTTAGTTTAGGTAATCTGGTGTGTTGCAGATTTGCACCAGTGTAGTCTTTCAGAGACTGTTGTGAGTGGTCGTAACAACGGCCGTGTCAAAAGGGAGCGACAAGGTACTCTGCCCGGCAGCTAATACAGTCAAAACTTGTTTCTTTCTGCCTATGAATAAATTGTAACTTTGATATTTAGAGGGTGCTTTCTGATTATAATTTTAAATCTGTTTCTTTTAAAAAATGCTTTTAGGCACTATTAAAGTGAATCAAATTCCCATTTGTTAAAAGGAATTTGGTTATTATTTCATCTGTTACTCCCTGGCAACTACTTCCATGCTTACATAGTGTGATTAAATGTGTTAATGTTCTTGATGAATCGCTACTAAATAAAATAAATTCTTAGGGATATTCTTTGAAAATAAATCACGGTTCACCAGGGCATCAGATCATTACTTCCAGTGACCGTCAAACCTTTTTCTTTAGACCTTACGTATAATAAAGTTAGTTAATTGAGATCCTTGTCTAATTTCGCAGTCAAATGAACTTCTTTATCATTGTTTTGGTGGGTAATGATTTCCTTATGTCAGATGTATAGGGTCATATAAAAATATTCAATTGGAGTTTCAATTAAAGCGCCCCACGACAGTTTCACAGCAAGCACCAACACCTTACACCCCCCTTTCCCATTCTGTCGTGGGAATAACAACTATCGGTAATCATCCAAATAAGCTGAAAATTCTTTGATTTTTCAGTCTTAGTTACTCCACTAGACATATGTAGGAGGAAATAATACACTGATCAACCAGAACATTATGATCGCCTGCCTAACAGCCCGCATGCCTACGTTTGGCACGGATAGCAGCGGCGACGCGTCGTAGTATGAAGACAATGAGACCTTGATAGGTCTCTGGAGACATTTGGCACCACACCTGCACACACAAGTCACGTAATTCCCGTAAGTCCTGGGGACTGGGCCAGTGAGCTTTGGCGCGACGTTCAGTCACGAGCCAGATGTGTTCGATCGGGTTCAGATCTGGCGGGTTGGTGGACCAGCACATCAACTGGAACTCGCCACTGTGTTCCTCGAACGCCTCCACCACATTCCTGGCCTTGTGAAACGGCGCATTATCTCGCTGCCACTGCCATCGGGAAACATTATCGTCATGAAATGGGGGAACGTGGTCTGCAACAAGAATACAATCCTCCTTGTCCGTAATGTGTGTGTGTGTGTGTGTGTGTGTGTGTTGGGGCTTATGGGCGCTCAACGCCTAGGTCATCAGTGTCCTGACACATGTTAAAAGAAACGAGTGTGGACAAAATTAGCAAAATGGGAGCATACACGTAAAGAAAGCGGGAAAAGACGAAAAGTCCGCAGCTCGTGGTCGTGCGGTAGCGTCCTTGCTTCCCACGCCCGGGTTCGATTCCCGGCGGGGTCAGGGATTTTCTCTGCCTCGTGATGACTGGGTGTTGTGTGCTGTCTTTAGGTTAGTTAGGTTTAAGTAGTTCTAAGTTCTAGGGGACTGATGACCACATATGTTAAGACCCATAGTGGTCAGAGCCATTTGAACCATCTGAAAAGACGAAAAATGCTGCATAAGAAAATAAAACGCAAATAAAACGAGAAAGGAGCGTCCAGGACGCCACACGAAATTGTCACTGGCTGGCCACTTGCGTAAAACATGGCCGAGCCATTCACCCTGTGAGCAAATTAAGACCCCCTCCCTAAAATCTTGGTAAAAACATTGGACAAGTCACAGAACTTTAAAGCTGTAACCACATTCGTTTGATTATTTCCTAAAAGAGATGGCAGAGCCGTCTGCCAGTCAGCCGCGGCCCGCTGGTCATAAAATAAAACGCAGTCCAATAAAATGTGGCGTACGACGCCACAATCACCACACATTGGAGGGTCCTCTCCCCGGAGCAGGAAGCCATGCGTCATAGGACTGTGGCCTATCCGAAGCCGAGTGAGGAGAACCTCGACCCGTCTACGTGGCTGGAAGGCAATACATCACACACGCGTTGTGGGCTTGACTAAACGGAACTTAGTGTCAGTCATTTCCAGCCACTCTTCCTCCCACCGACGCATGAGTCGTGAGGCCAACAGCGAGGTGAGTGCGTGCAGGGAGATGGCACACTGAAAGATTTGCGAATCCAGACACGCCTCCTTGGCTGCGAGATCTGCCCTTTCGCTCCCAGAGGTGCACTGCACGAGCTCCACTGGATCCATGGATGGCCTTGTGAATGTTCCCCAGAGCGTAATGGAGCCGTTGCCAAACTGTCTCCGTCCCGCAGTATTGGCTCAAGGAGCTGCTCCCCTGGAAGACGACGAATTCGAGCACTTCCATTGGCATGATGAAGAAGATACCGGGATTCCATCAGACCATGCAACGCTCTGCCACTGCGCCAATGTCCAATGCCGATGGTGAATGCCCATTTCAGTCGTAGTTGTCCATTGGCACATGCGTGGGTCATCTGCAGTGGAGCCCCATCTTAGGAGTGTCCGCTGTACTGTGTGTTCAGACACACTTGTGCTCTGCCCAGCATTGAGGTCTGATGTTAGTTCCGCCGCAGTTGACCGCCTGTCCTGTTTTACAAGTCTGCCAGCCTACGACGTCCGACATTTGTAGTGAAGGCTGGCCTCCCAACCCCACGACGTCTGGACGTGGTTTCACATTGCTTTCGCCACGTTTTGAAGACACTCACCACAGTACTCTTCGAACATCCAACAAGCCGTGCAGTTTCCGAAATGCTCGTGCCTAGTCTCGGGGCCTCACAATCTGCACACGGTCAGACTCAGATAGATCGCGCGCCTTCTCCATTCTACACACGGACAGCACGGTCACTGGTACTACACGCACCTCGCATGCGTCCGACCAGCAGTCATTCCACCCCAGGTGACGCTGCTATCGCCTGGACGGGTTTGTATGAACAGTAGGTTGGTGGTCGTAATGTTCTCAGTGCGTATTGCTTGACTCTTCTTGTAATTCTCGCTCTCTTAATTTTAAGAGTAAACAATTTCGTCATGAATATGGCCTCTCTTGTAGCGTCTGAGACTGTAGGTGTTTGAGCATCTCCGTGACGTTCTGGGTTATTAAACGAACCCGCGACAAGTGTAGCCGCTCTTATTTGGATCTTACCTATGTCCGCTATGAATCATGCCCTGTAAAGGCTGCAGGCAGAGCAGCAATACATAACAGCCCTGTTTGTATTGCAAACGACATAGTACTGTTTTCACTTGAGAGTGTAAACTGATCATTGTTTTTAGTCTTTATTGGTAATAGCTGTATGCCGAAACGTGTTGTGCAACAGGAATTACACAAGCTGAGGGTGCGATCTACACGGAAATTTCAATGAGAAACACAAACGTGACTGTGGGCTCATATGTAGAAAATGTTTTCTTTGTTGACAGTATAGAAGGGGTTGGTAGAAGTGGTTAGCAGCTGTGTGCGTAGTACTCGCGTATACCCCAACAGGACACGAAAAGTATGGGTAGTTTTCAGGTGCTAATTGAACCTCCAGAACCATAGTTTCTGCAGTCAATCGCATGAGACTATCTGCGAATGGAGAGGCTACCGTCGTCCCTAAATATCATCAGTTTTTACGAAAAGAGACTAAGCGTTATTGAAGTTCTTTGTTCTCCAGCATTATCGTAAGACGAGCTCTCATGAGCTGGAATTGCACAATGTATATATAATGAAAACGATACCTATTTTGTTGCTATAACGACTTAAAATACTTTTTACGGGGAACTGAAATTAAAGATTAAAACTTGGTCTGGAATTATTATTTGTCCATTATCTTTACCACCAACACTGTCGTTAGAATTAAGTGTGGAGACTCCTCCGCCAGCTTTATTCTGGGTTCTTGGTGGACGCGGCAGTTGAGTAAGACGTTTACGCACTACGGAGGCGCTACGGGCGGTTTAGCTGCACGACCCTCTTACCCTGCCGAGTTGCCGCAGGAGCTCCGCTTCCCTCCTGTTCCTCCTGAAGTGTCTGCTGCAGAGGCCACAGTCGTCTGCAGCCCGCGTCGGTCGCCTTTTCCTCGATGTCTCTATGCAGATTTCTTTTAATTTTAATTACAAGTGGGACGTTTCTTTAAGGAACACAGTTAGTAAAACGGGTCCGGAGAAATTTAATAGGCAAATGCAAAGCAGCCGTAAACAGGAGGATTTAAAAGTTTAATTTCAATAACGCGCGGGTCGGGGGGGGGGGGGGGGGGAGGGGGGCGCGGCAACAGTTAGCCAAGTAATAACGCCGGCCGGCCACCCAGCCACCCCACTAAGCCGCCACAGCCTCTCCACTCCACCCCTCCACTCTGCCCTCACCACAGACTCTCTGAATTAACTGTCCATTGTACCCCACAACGCAACACTACGCAACTTTGCCTACGATGTCGTTACCGCGTCCTTCAAGTTATTTTAATACAAAGTTCGCGGGTTTCCGATAAGATCGAAGAGACACGAAGATTCACTGAGTGTTACACCCATCATCTTCTGGCTTTTTTTCACCGCTCATATTTTCTTGTTATTTCGATGATTGCAGAACTAAAAGGGGGATTAGAAGATACCCGATTTGGGAATTTAACTGGAGGGAATTTCGCGGACAGTTCTATGTCCACCTCCGAAAATTCTCACCGGAATTGGTCGTGACCCCTAGCTCCTCTTCACGGGAATTCGTACAGGGAAACCCAGGGCAAGGAAAATCGTTGGCTACACACTAACCAGCTGATTTCTGCTTGATGGCTTTCCGAGAATCCTGCACTGTCTGAAGTTTGCGTTGACTGTGCTTGCAGTACATGAACATTTACCGTCTGAACACTCGTACATCAATCATTGCTCCAAACACTGGTATCTGTGATTTTAAGAGCACTAAATGTTTTCTGCTTATCGTATATAGGGCAACGGCCTTGCCGCAGTGGATACACCCGTTCCCGTGAGATCACCGAAGTTAAGCACTGTTGGTTGTGGTCGGCACTTGGATGGGTGACCATAAAAGCCGCCATGCGCTGTTGCCATTTTTCGGGGTGCACTCAGCCTCGTGATGCCAATTGAGGAGCTACTCGACCGAACAGTAGCGGCTTCGGTCAAGAATACCATCATAACGGCTGGGAGAGCGGTGTGCTGACCCCACGCACCTCCTATCCGCATCATCCAATGAGGATGACACGGCGGTCAGATGGTCCCGGTAGGCCACTCGTGGCCTGAAGACGGAGTGCTTATCGTAAATATTGCACAGACACTTAAAACTGGTACGCTGGTATTCCCATAGGTAATGGGTTTCATCGCAGGAAAATCTTTTTAGTAATACGTCATTCTCTCCCGGATATTATACGGAACAGATTCACTTAATGATTGAACCCTCAGTCCCTTTTTTAATGTAACGCACCAATGGCCGAAATACTCAGGGAAGTGTGGCACAGGACGCAAGTGTCGCTGCAAATCTAACGAATACAGTATTAATTAACACCAGCGCTAGTGGGCATTGTAACATTTTTCATTTTGTCTCTACATTATTTCGAATACGATTTTAATGTAGACGGTTAATTTCCGGTTACGCTGATGGCCACAGAAGTTAAGTCTTGGTAATATTTATCTCAGCAATGCGCCTACGTTCGGCTGTAACGCGAAATGAAGGAGAAATAGTTAAGTTGTTTGGTTATTAAGAAATTAAGACATCACATTTTTCTGGACTTAATGGCATCTAGAGCGCCTGTGCACCCTTATTAAAACTGGTACGTAAGCTTCTCTAATCTCACAAATTTCGGACCATGAGAATTAACTTTCGAAAGGAGGTCCAGCGCAGCTTCCAAGGATCAGTTTCTTTACTGGCTGATCTCTGTCGGCTGACAGATAAGTAATTTTTCGAACTGTATTTATATCAACTGAATAGCTCGGAACAAATAAATAAATATTTCTGTCTTCTCTGACGGGTTTAGTCCTGCTGGTTATTGCTTCAAGGGTTCAAAAGTCCGTTGACCGATTGTTTTCTTCTTTGAATGTTCTGTTTGTAGTCAGTCTGAAACATACGAAAGAAAGTTACATTGTTGTATTACAATAACATGTTATTACGCCAGCAGGTCTGGCCAACGAGTGTGAATGTATGGGTTCTTTCACATACTTCATTTCTTTTGGACGTCAGAGGCCAATGCCTAAAACTCTGCCGGTATTAAAGTACACCGCCTACTTTATGTAATTCCACCGTCGGAAAACGCCGAGGTAGATGCTACACGAGTTTGGCAGATCGATCTTACAAACTGCGTAGGCACTCGATATAAATTACGCTCGCGTCTGTAGAGACGACATCTGCGTACACCAAAACTGGGCTCAAAAACACCTTACACAGAACAACTCCAAGGTGGTGTGGGAGTGTGGACGTGGGATTTAGTAGCAGCACCGGCTGCGGCTGGTTTCCAACTGGCAGTGGATACATCTGTGTATGGCATCCTGGACCTAGAAGTGAAACTCGGGGACAACTGACTAGGATGGGCAATTGCCTTTGCAATGACGTAGCCACGATTGTGTCAATGGGGGAGGAAGAGTCCGGTTTCCTAAATAAGACCTTAAGACTCATATTTTTTTTAAATTTATACTTCAAGCTTCCGTGAAGAACAATAAACCATTTTATTCGGCAGTGATTTCGGAGTTTTCACCAAATGAAGATACAATCTCATTACGTAAGAGTGCAGTATTTTGGCAAACCACTAAGAAACAGTCGTGCTCCAGTCTCCCTTCCTCCCTCCAAGGTCGTTTTACACTCTTCCTCATTCAGTCTGGATTTGTGCTGTGGAAGTGATCAGAAAACGACGAGCTGTAATTTTTGTGATTATTACCAACAGTGCTTTTGGAACAAAAGGATCTCTGTTCGACAGAGAAGCTAGAACAATTTTTGGTGTCAAAAATGCAAAGGATACGGAATTATTCGACATTGCACTTTCCCAAATTTCCTCATATAAGTATGCATCTTTTACTGCTTGCAATGTGAGAAAGATCATTTTCGGCATTAAAGAATTTCTTGGCAGACAAATGCATGTACCTAAATGAGTAGAATTTTGATTATTATTTATGGATTATTATTTATTTATCTTCACGCTTTTAGTAGAGAAATACTCGGCTCGCCTTCGATGCAGCTGTTTTCAATCAAGCAGAGGAGCTGCATCTTTAAGGGAATTGGAATCTTTCAGATAAGATAGATATTCGGAAAGAATTAGTTTGTGGTCTATAGCAAATTGACTAACTGAAAATGAGGAACCATAGGAAACCATTTTCAAGGTTACTGGCAAATAGATTCAGACCACCTCGCCTCCCGATTGGGGATTGCTAGTTCAGCGCCTCAAGACGCAGAGCTACCCCAAGTCGGTGGAGAATTTGTACATTGTTTTAAAATAAAATAAAGTGCATCACAACAACAGATTGAATTCCAATATTGCTTGCATTTTTCTTTAATTTTGCATGTTTAGTCATTTGATAGTTCATGAATGCACGCATATTTTAAGATGTAACTGTGCAGGTAATTGTCGACTTCTGTTATTGTAGTATTACAAGACATGAACAGATTTTGGACGAAATGGGAGGAGGGATGCAGGGCGCAGTCTGCTCGAACGAATTCAAGCAGCCTGTTGAAAAATGTTTTAGTAACGGACGAACTACAGAATGTGCTGTCAGCACACGCCCCTTCCGCTCTCCACAAACCCCTCTCCATCGTTCCGTATCGGAACTGGTTTTCATAGTTGAATACGGACCAGGTGACGAGATTTTGCCATATGGGTTACTAAAGACAGAATATTGAGCAATTTTTTTAAAGAAATGCAACCACCGCCGTTTGGGCGATATCTTCGCTGATCAACGCGATTTTTGGGCGACACAGACAAATCCATGAGTACTTTTATCCATTAATTTTAGTTTAATGTTATTTGTATTGATATTTACCGCTCTGTTGCCTTGCGAAATACTGAAATATTGCAACCCCAAGGTTATACCAGCCCCCAAATAACGAATCCAGTGCTAACATTAAATTGCTATAGATAGGTAATTAGGCTATTATGGTACTGCGTGCACATTTTTAACTTACCACAATGTTAGCGGATGTATCACTCACAGTCAGAAACTATCACAATAGCACAGAGCACAAAAACAATAACCGGTAGTGCCGGCCGAAGTGGCCGTGCAGTTAAAGGCGCTGCAGTCTGGAACCGCAAGACCGCTACGGTCGCAGGTTCGAGTCCTGCCTCGGGCGTGGATGTTTGTGATGTCCTTAGGTTAGTTAGGTTTAACTAGTTCTAAGTTCTAGGGGACTAATGACCTCAGCAGTTGAGTCCCATAGTGCTCAGAGCCATTTGAACCATTTGAATAACCGGTAGCAATTACATTAAATTCAGCAGCAAGTCAGAACTGAAGTGGTTGGAAAACAAACAACTGAGCTCCAATTGCTGACCAGCAATTGGTGATGGCTAAAATAGGGATGCGCGATAGCCGATAGAACTGTGGAAGTACAGACAGTTTGAATCTATCGTTGGCCTTGCTGACTATCGATAGTGCGTATCATTTCTTCGTCGCATGATTGAAAATCAAAATATCTTTCAATGTCACACCACGGCAACTAGGTCGTGTGTAATTTCAATTCAAATAATTCATCTCAACCATAATCAAATGATTTAGATGAATAATAACCTAATTTTAAAGGAATATATCTAATAAACTTAGTTGAAAGAAAAGGTATAAACCATATAGAACCAGCAAATCTAACAAAAGAAAGTATACTTAAAGAAAATAAATTTTGAGAAAAATCAAAATTAGAAATAAGATAACCCAAATAAGCACCTAAAACAACTACAGTAATAGTTAAAAACTTTAAATAATAAGGTAAAGCAATCACATGAGGAATAGGAAAAATTAACCCCTGCCCCCCCCCCCCCCCCCCCCCCGCCCCTTTCGCTACGGCCTTGGCCATTGGAAGAATGTGAAGACAGAGTGGCATGTGGGTATGAGAGAGGAAGACGGTCACAAATAAGAAGTTTAAGAAACTTCTATGAGAACATAAGACACTTCCTTGCAGAGAAAGCAAATGAAACACATGAGTAAATTTACAATTGGTCAGTATACAACGAAGTTATATTGAAAATAAAGAAAACAAGTCCCATGAATTTCAATTTCAAGCTGGAAAATGGTACTATTAACTTAAATGAGGAGCGCTCATTAAGTAATGCATTACATATTCTTTCTCAGCCAGTTTCAGTTGAAAAAATGCGCAGTTTCTTGTGGGACGTCGTGCAACATTTCCGCTTCAACTCTTATAGGTTCACGAAGCTCCGATTGGTGGCGGCGCTATACTTATCCTTCAAAATGGCGCCTGTGAAGGAGTTGTGTTCCAGACAGAGACCTCTCATTCGAGATGATCGTCGGATCACAATGAAACTCCTCGCTCTTCAACTGGACGTCTCGGCTGGTAATTCTGACAACCTCGTTCATCGGCTGTGGTGCTCAAAGGTTGGGTTCCTCGCCGCCTAACAGAAGACCATAAAGAGCGCGAAAGACCATCTGTGCTGAATTGCTTGCGCGCTACAAGGCTGATCGTGACAACTTTTCCTCGAACATCGTCACAGGTAATGAAACTGGAAACAAAACGTCAGACCGCGGAGTAGCGTCACGGCACCTCTCCTCCTAACAGAAAGTTCGAAGCCACACCATAAGTCGGTGAAGCCACTGCGACAGTCTTCAGGTGCTTCGGCGGCGTTATTCTGTTTCATGTCCACCCTCATGGAGCAACGATCAAGTCCGAAGTGTACTGCGCTATCCTCAGGAAACAGAAGAAACGACTTCGGCGTGTCCGTCCCCATAAAAATGCAGATAAAAGTCTCCTCCTCCAAGGCAACATAAGGCCTCTCACAAGTCTGCGGCCGACCGATGTGGCCGAACGGTTCTAGGCGCTTCAGTCTGGATCCGCGCGACCACTACGGTCGCAGATTCGAATCCTGCCTCGGGCATGGATGTGTGTGATGTCCTTAGGTTAGTTAGGTTTAAGTAGTTCTTAGTTCTAGGGGACTGATGACCTCAGATGTTTAGTCCCATAGTGCTGAGA
Source organism: Schistocerca serialis cubense (assembly GCF_023864345.2). Taxonomy (NCBI): domain Eukaryota; kingdom Metazoa; phylum Arthropoda; class Insecta; order Orthoptera; family Acrididae; genus Schistocerca; species Schistocerca serialis. Next base: position 118,414,801 of record NC_064643.1, on the reverse strand, counting down.
GCCATTTGAACCATTTTGAACAAGTCTGTGCTCGCGAAATGAACTCACAAACCTTCATTGGACTGTTCTTCCTCATCTACCCTACGGCCCGGATCTCGGGCCTTCCGACTTCCACCTGTTTGGTCCAATGGAGGATGTACTCCGCGAGAGGCAGTGCGCGGATGATGAGGAGGTTACTGATGCAGCAAGGCGTTGGCTCTGACGTCGATCATTAGAGTGGTACCACGCGGGCACACAGAGGTGACAAAAGTCGTGGGATAAGTCCCAGTATCGTGTCGGTCTTCCTTTTGTCCGGCGTATTGCACAAATTCCACGTGGCGTGGACTCAATAAATCGTTGGAAGTTCCCTGCAGATATAGCCAGCCATGCTGCCTCTATAGCCGTCCATAACTGAGAAAATGTTGCGGGTTCAGGATGTTGTGCACGAACTGACCTCTCGATTCCGTCCCATAAATCTCCCATGGAGTTCATCTCGGACGCTCTGGATGGCCAAATCATTCACTCGAATTGTCCAGAATGTTCCTCAAACCAACCGCGAATAACTGTGGCCACGTGACATGGCACATTCTCACACACAAAAATTCCATCATTGTTTGGGAACATGAAGTCCATGAATGGTTGCAGATGATCCTCACGTAGGCTAACGTAACTATTTCTGGTCAATGACCGGGTCAGCTGGACCAGAGGACTCAGTTCCATGTAAGCACAGCCCACATTATTCTGGAGCTACTAGCAGCTTGCACACTGCCTTGATGACAACATGGGCCCATGGGTTTGTGAGGTTTGCGCCACAGCTCTTACCAACTGAAACCGCGACTCATTTGACCAGGCTACGGTTTTCCAGTCTAGTGCCCAACCGAAATGGTCACGAGCCCAGGTGAGGCGCTGCAGACGATGTCGAGCTGTTAGCAAGGGCATTCGCGACAATCGTCTGCTTCCATAGCCCATTAACGCGAAATTTCGCGGCGCTGTCCTAACGCATACGTTCGTCGTACATCCCAACGTTGATTTCTGCTGTTATTTCGCGCAGTGTTGCTTTGACAACTCCAGGCAAAGGCCACTGCTCTCGATCGTTAAGTGAAGGCCGGCGATCGCTGTGTTCTCCGTGATAAGAAGCAATGCCTGAAATTTGGTATTCTCGGCACACTCCTGACACTGTAGATCTCGGAATAGCCAATTTCCTACAGGTTTTCGAAATGGACTGTCCCACGCGTCTAGCTGCAACTACCATTCTGCGTTCAAAGTTTGTTAATTCACGTCATGTCGCTATAATGACGTCGGAAACTTTTTCACATGAAACACTTGAGTACAAACGACTACTCCGTCAATGCACTGCCCTGTTATACCTTAGTGCGCGATACTAACACCGTCTAAACTAAACTCCGTCCGAACAGGCCTTGGAAGGCCCCACGGAACCGACCGGCCGCCGTAATTTGGAAATTTGTGGTATGGTCTTGTGGGACCAAACTGCTGAGGTCATCGGTCCCTAAGCTTGCATACAACTTAATCTAACTTACGCTAAGGACGACACACACACACACGCGCGCGCGCACACACACACACACACACACACACACATGCCCGGGGAAGGACTCGAACCTCCGAGCGGCGAGCTGACAAAACGCCCTAGAGCGTGCGTCTACCCATCGCGGCTCGGCCGCCGTGTCATCCTCAGACCAAAGGCGTCACTGGATGCGGATATGCAGGGGCACGTGGTCAGCACACCGCTCTCCCGGCCGTATGTCAGTTTCCGAGACCGGAGCCTCTACTTCTCACTCAAGCAGCTCCTCAGTTTGCCTCACAAGCGCTGAGTGCAAACCGCTTGCCAACAGCGCTCTGCAGACCGGATGGTACAAACAGCGTCTGCGTATGTGAACATCGCTATCCCATGACCTTAGACACTTCAGCGTACAGGCCCTCCCAGTAAGGTCGCGTAATTCCGTTGCATTAAAGAAAGATTACGTTGAAAAATCGGGTTTTGTAGTGAAAAGAGTGGGGAATAGTAATGGTGTATTAGAACCCTTAATAAAACCCACCAGCCTTCAGAAAAAAATGTATTGCATTGCGTACTGAACGCCCCGTGTAGACGGTAACTCAATAAATTTAATAACAAACATACCATCTCTGGGAATAAAGCATACCGATTTTCAGCTGAAGTGGTGTGAACACACAAAGATACTAACAGACAGAATATTACCAGTGTGTTATGTCTTTATCCGTGTGTAACAGCTAGTGTCGTCAGGTTACATACTTTTGAGATGTACACTCAATTCGTAGTACTGGATCTCTTTTCTGTGGAATAAACTCAAGAAATATGAAAACATTTTTTTAATAATCCGAAGGGGGCGTTTGAATAACAATCAGAAATAGTAATGAGGCTCATACTAAAATCCTTTGGGGAAACATTGGAGAGTTTAACTAAACCATGCGAGTACGTTGTCAAATCAGTTATGCACATCAAAAACAAAACAAAAATGGCTCTCAGCACTGTAGGACTTAACTACTGAGGTCATCAGTCCCCTAGACTTAGAATTACTTAAACCTAACTAACCTAAGGACATCACACACATCCATGCCCGAAACAGGATTCGAACCTGCGACCGTAGCGGTCACGCGGTTCCAGATTGTAGCGCCTAGAACCGCTCGGCCACTCCGGCCGCACATCAAAAACAACTATAACAACTACTGCACAGTAACCTCTATCCACTATCATGGAACAAGATCAAGACTGAACTTACACTGAAAGCCTTCGGTAGTGCCGGTTTTTAGCTACCTAAGAGCGTATATAACTTATGTCACTAGTATTAATGCCCCTCCGCGCGGGGTAGCCGTGCGGTCTGAGACGCTTGTCACGGCCCTCGCGGCTCCCCCCGCCGGAGGTTCGAGTCCTTCCTCGGGCATGGGTGTGTGTATGTTGTCCTTAGCGTAAGTTAGTTTAAGTTAGATTAAGCAGTACGTAAGCTTAGGGACCGATGATCTCAGCAGTTTGGTACCATGTGACCTTACCACAAAATGCCCTGAAAATAGTTCCCTTTTTTTATAAGATTTAACCCATGAATGAAGAAACAGCGTTATCAGTCTACTGTTAATACCCCTTTGGTAACACTACAGAATATAATGGGATCTTTAACATGCGCCAGATTATAGCAAACTTATATGGCAGTTCTTCAACTGCCCTGATGCAACCTAGAGGTATGTATGTATGTTTTCTTATAAGAAAGATGCATAAATGCAAATTGGACTCAATTTTGTATGGCCTACTGCCTAACAACAAAAGAATGAACTGGTGAAATTTAACGTCCCGAAAGCAATACGTATCTGGAAGTTCTCTGCAACTCTCGCCTACCTTAATTGGGCTGAAAATCGTTTACAGAACTAATACATTTTTTTTTCTGCTGAACGCAGTTCGTCTTAAGTTGTGGTGGCACCTGCTACTGTTCACAACACAGGCTAATCACGTTGATATGCCACTGACTTTAGTAGTTCCAAATGATTTCCGTAGAAAACAGTACATTGGACCTTTCAAGTTAATTTCAATTAGTATTCAACATAAACATAAAAAACTCCTGAACCATAGATTCAAATGCCCGCAATCGGACTACGTGGTTACAGAAATATTACACATTGGAAAAAGCTGAAAAGAATTCAGTACACTTTCAGATCCCCGTAATACCATTAAATGAGTGCGAAAGTAACGTGCCTTCGACCTATATCGACGGATGACTTAATGAAAGACCGATATTGATCCTAAATTACATCACGCAAATGCCGGTATGGTTTCTATTATAAGTCCACGACTGACTACCTGCATCATCGTTCTCAAAAAATGGAAGTGAGCGTTTGGCGTTATTGGCTGCTAGGTCCCTTACGTGGCAGGTCTGGCTGCCTTGGTGCAGATATTATTACATTCGACGCCACACTGGGCGACCTACGCCCCGGATGGGGATGAAACGATGATGAAGACAACATAACACCCAGGCCCTGAGCTGAGAAAACCCCCGACCCAGCCGGAAATCGAACCCGCGCCCCTTAACACGGCAGTCCGTCACGCTGACCATTCAGCTAACGGGGCGGACATAGTTCTCAAAGAGGACCAGTAAGTTTGTAAATACCAGTACATACGGAGCATTTTTTCTTGTTCTTAAATTGTAGTCCAATATCCTTCTAAAATTGATTCACAGATGAATAAATCTACTATAACCACTAAAAATAATTAAACTCCGTCCGAACAGGTGCCGGAAGGCCCAACAAAACCGACCGATCGCCGTGTCATTCTCAGCCAATAGGCGTCAGTGGTTGCGGAATTGGAGAGGCAAGTGCTTAGCACACCGCCCTTCCGGCAGTTGTCAGTTTTCGTAAAATGAGTCTCTACTTCTCAGTCAAGTAACTCCTCAATTGGCCTGAGAATGGAGGCGTGCACCTCGGTAGACCCAGACGGTCACCCATCCGAGTGCGAGCCAAGCCCGACAACACTTAACGTCGGTGATCTGACGGGAACCGGTGTTACCTCTGCGGCAAGGCCGTTGCCTTGCTCCTACTGGTACTACTACTGCTATTAAATTAGTTAAAGAAGACGGAGTGCGTTAACTATAACGATTTCTTGAGTGGTAAAACAGGATAGAACTGTATGAGAGGAAGTTGGATAGTCTCACCACCGATATCAGTCGGAGATGAGATCTTGGAATGCAACATCTTGATCTGGCATATTCGGTCGGCAGCGTCTTATTTTGATTTAGCGGTTCTCCACAGTAATGGATATTTTTCCTGATGGCCAAGGTTGTCACGCATTCCACAAACGGCCTGTAGTGTTGGTAATTTATTCATATGCCAACCAGTCAGTCAATTTCAGGAGCTCAATCATTTGGTTGGGGGCATTTATCGTGACTGGCTGATAAGCCCTCAGAATCGCGCACACACTCGCGCTGTGACTGGACCGCCACAAGTTACGGCCCGCCAGAACCGCAACGGCGGGACCTCGCGCCTTCCCACGGCAGCGCCTGGCGCCGCCCACACAGCCGGCCACCAGGCACGCTCTTCCGGCCCCTTCCGTGTTCCGCGTGATTGCACCGGCTGTGAGTCAGCTACCGCATCCAGACAACGTCTGCCGGCTGCGAACCTCGCACAATATGGGAGGGGGGGGGGGGGGGAACTCGCCTGTAAAATTCCGCTCTTACTGTTGTGTCAAAATCCAGTTTATCAGACCAAAGGCAGCAAGACTTCGTTAATTGGGATACCTGCTGCACTTCTTTTCCAAAATATTCTGACGGAAAATAATCGCAGCACCAAAAAATAATTAGTGAAGAGTAGTGAAATTTCGGTACAACATTTGTCTAGGTAACACATTTAAGTTATTAACGTTGCAAGATCACAGATTAGTGTAAGAGTGAGATAAGCAACTGCAAATGTGAAAATCTGATACATCAATAACCGGTGTAACCGCCAGAATTTTTAACACGAGCATACAGATCTGCTTGCACTGTGTTGTACGGGTGCCAGATGTCAATCTGTGGGATGGAGTTCCATGCCTGTTGCATATGATCGGTCATTACAGGGACGGTTAATGCTGTTTGTGGGGGACACTGGAGATATCGTCCGATGATATCCCATACGGGCTCGATTGGAGACAGATCTGGTGATCGAGCAGGCCAACGCAACATGTCAACACATTCTTCGGAGTACGATGGGTTACAACAGCGGTATGTGGACGAGCATTATCCTGTTGGAAAATACTCGCTGCAGTGCTGTTCATCAATAGCAGCATAACGGGTAGAATCACCAGCGTAACATACTGATTTGCAGTAAGGGTGCGTGAGATAACCACGAGAGTGCTCCTGCTGACACACGAAATTGCACCCCAGATTGTGAGTCCTGTGTGTCTACCACGCAGACAGGTTGCTGTCCTCAACTGGTCTTCTCACAACGAACACACGGCTATCACTGGCATCCAACCAGAACTAGCTTCCCTTAGAAAACTCAACAGACCTCCACCCTCCAGTCCAATGACCCGTCGCGTGACACCACTGAAATAGCAAATGGCAGTGGTTTGGGGTTACTGGAATACACTGGCTCGGAGCTGTCGTTGAAGCAACTGACATGTAACAGATCGGTGTGTCACTGTGGTGTCAACTGATGTCAAAATTGTTGCTGCGGATGTAGTATGATGGGCCAGATGCAGACGCCAAACAGGATGGTCTTTCTTTTCGGCAACGCACTTGGCCGTCCGGAGTCTGATCTTCTTGCGAACGTACATTCTCGTGACCGCCGCTGCCAGCTATCATCTACAGTGGCACCATTCCTGCCACGTCTTTCTGCAGGATCGCCAGAAGGAACATTCGGCCTCTCATAGCATTATTACATGACCTCGTTCAAACTCACTGAGGCATCCTTCCGGCCTTAAAGGCATTCTTGACTAACATCAACTCACCACGTCCAATCTCAAAGGTAATTGACGGCCATGGCTGTTAAAGCGCATATTTAAAGCAAATTTGATTTATATTCTCGTAGTGGCGTTACTAGCGCCATTCTTATGCGACTGGCCTGAAATTTTAATAGACAACAACTTTCATATACAGAAACACACCTCTCAACTTTCGTTTATGTCGCACATCTCATTGTTGATGTTGCGATTTTTCTTCCTTTAGTGTAGTTACTTTTCTTTTATATACACCAGTAAACTAATACACTTAAGACTCAAGGAAACTGGTACCCTCCCTAATGTCGTGTAGCGCACCCACGATCACGCAGAAGTGCCACAACAGGAGGGCATCGCATGGACTCGACTAATGTCTGAACGACTGGTGGAGGCAGTTGACACCATGAATCTTGCAAGGATGTCCATAAATCCGTAATAGTACGACGGGGTGGAGATCTCTTCTGAAAATGCGTTGCAAGGCATCCCGGATACGCTCAATAATGTTCATGTCTGGGGAGTTTGGTGGCCAGCAGAAGTTTTAAGCTCAGAAGAGTGTTCCTGCAGTCACTCTGTAGCAATTCTGAACGTGTGGGGTGTCGCATTGTCCTGCTGGAATTGACCAAGTCCGTCGAGATGCACAATGGACATGAATGGATGCAAGAGATCAAACAAGATGCTTAAGTACGTGTCACCCGTCAGAGTCGTATCTAGACGTATCATGGGTCCCATATCACTCCAACTGCACACGCCACACACCATTACAGTACCTTCACTAGGTTGAACAGATCCTTGCTCACATGCAGTGTCCATGGATTCATGAGGTTGTCTCCATACCCGCACACGTCCATCTGCTCTATACAATTTGAAATGAGACTCATCCGACCAGGCAACATGTTTTCAGTCGTCAACTGCCCAATACCGTGTTGACGGGCTCAAGCGAGGCGTGGAGCTTTGTTTGGTTCAGTCATCAAGGGTACATGAGTGGGCCTTCGGTTCCGAAAGCCAATATCGATGATGTTTCGTTGAGTGGTTCGCACGCTGACACTTTTTGATGGCCCAGCATTGAAATCTGCAACAATTTGCGGAAGGGTTGCACTTGTGTCAGCTGAGTTATTCTGTTCAATCGTGGTTGGTCCCGTTCCTGCAGGATCATTTTTCGACCGCAGCGATATCGGAGATTTGATGTTTTACCGGATTCCTGATAGTCACGGTTCACTCGTGAAATGGGCGTACGGGAGAATCCCCACTTCATCGCTACCTCGGAGATGCTCGGGCGCCGACTATAACACCACGTTCAAATTGACTTAAATCTTGATAACCTGCCATTGTGGCATACCTATACCAGTCTCTTTGCCGCTTCGGTGTATTTCAGACACACGACACGACAAACAAGGTGAAGTATCAAGCAGGGAGAAAACGAAAGGAAACATCATGAGTTGACAGGTTATGTGACGCTAATTCACTGATTATAAACTCGAATCGAATTTACGAAGAACTTCTCAGTATGGACGCACTTGTCACCCACCTGGCCTATATGCACACAATGATTCGGGTGGAAAGGTTGTCACAAAGCCGTTGTATCCTCTCCTGAGGCAAGCTGGTCCACGACTGCTGCAACTGGTTCTTGACGTCTTGCATACTACCACTGCGACAGAGCTGACGTCCGAGGTGCTTTCACATACGCTCTTCCATGGACAGATCTGGCGATCTTGCTGGCCACAGGAGTACCTCAGCATGACGCAAGCAGTTCATAGACACACGTGCCGTGTGTGGAAGAACATTGTCATGTTGAAAAATACCATCAAGTTACTGTCGCAAGAGAGGTAACATACGAGGAAGCAGTTTTGTCCGTGGCCTACCGTCGTGCCGTGAGAGATCCTTCAGTCACTGCCAGCTCTGACCTTCCACCAGACGGCTCCCCATGTCGTGGCGTCCAAAGTAACACTGCTGTGCTGGTCCGAAACATTAGAAGAATGAGACCTCACCACTGGTCGTTGCCACACTCGTTGAAGATGGTCATCTGACGTAGTAAAGAAACGAGACTCATCGCTGAACACAATAGCAGCCATTAGTGAGCGGTCCATGCTTTTCTATTACACCACTTCAGTCGCAGATGTTTGTGTTGAGGTGTTAATGACAGCCTACGTACAGGACGGCAAATCCCTTGTCCGGCTCCTGCTGGTCTCCGACCAATGGTGTGGGCTGACACATAACGTTTCAGGGAGTCCATTGCTTGTTCCCGAATGGAAGGCGCAGGTGTGAAGGCGAGACGATGCGGTTGGTGCACAGTGTGGCGACCTTTCGCTGAGGCAGTCACACGTGGACGACGTGATCCTTGACGACGAGCACGCACTCACATCCCCACGCAATCCAAAATCGGGCCACGGTTACAGCTGAATGCCTCACAAGCTGCACAAGTCAACCTGCCGGCCACACGGAGATTCACAATGACTCCCAATTCAAACTTTGCCAGCTGTGGTAACGCTGTCTCACACGAGTACGCGCCATCTCCGTGTCCTTCACAGCGACCACTCGACACCTGGCGCCGTAACAACGCTAAACAGGAAAAAGACTAATGCATCCTAGTGGTCTCTCTTTCTGTCAGTGAGAATTGAAAAAATAACCATTTACTTACCCTTTGAAGGTATGAACATGACAGAAGTTACACTGACATCCGATCATGTCTTCTGATCGCTTTTTTATTTTATTTTTAATTATTTTATTTTTATTGTAATTTCGGGCCTTACTTTTTCAGTTATTTCGTTGCACAGCTTCACTTTCCATGTACTCCACTCACAGTTACGGGTACGTGGAATCTTCAATCGTGGTCATATCACTTGTTGACGGACGGTAAAAGCGATTCTTGGAGATCAGTTTCACGATTACGTGCCCGTCACGCACGCTGTAAACGGCGGGATTTTCAAGCAGGATAATGCACACGTCCATTCAGCAAACAGTATTTAAACTTTCTTTGAGGGATATTGTGGCATAACTGTTCGCACCCGCAAACACTCACTCACGGACAGTAATCAACTGTCAACGTAACATGCAGTGTCTTTTTATTAAATATTATTCATATCTACATTCAGTTCTTAGGTATGGAATTCTTTTTTGGGGAACAAATGCACAAAATATGAACACAATTTTTAAACTCCAGAAAGGAGCCATAAGAATAATAACCAAAAATACTAGTCGAGCTCATTGTAAAGATCTGTTCAGAACACTGAGAATTTTAACTGCTCTAGGTGAATACATTTACCAGTCAGTTGTACACATCAAAAATAGCATTGGTAATTACTGCAGAAACAGCTCTTTCCATGACCACGCAACAAGAGATAGACCCAACTTACATTTACCAAGAAAAAATAAACATAAAACTCAAAACAGCATTATCTACCAAGGAATAAAACTGTACAACAAATTACCAGAAGAGATTAAAGAAATTTCCAAAATATACTTATTTAAAAAGGCAGCTAAAAAGTTCCTGTTATGCAAGACATTTTATACATTGAAGGATTACTTACCTAAAACAGAGTAGGGGTTTGATAAAAAATATGTTATACAAATAAATAATAATGGTTATAAAATATTCAACATTCCACATAACACCTCCACTTTATGTTTTTTCCCTTCTTTTTCTCCTTTCTAGAAATACTTACCCCCAAGCTGTGCATAGCACAATACCAACACCTCTTCCTCTTTCTGAGCTCAACATCTCACTCGTTATGGAGGGATGCTGATTCAAGTTTTTCAGGATAGCAAATGGGAAGTTGCAAGTACATAAAATGGCCCAGAGGTCACCAGTGTGTGGTTCTGTGTGTGTGTGTGTGTGTGTGTGTGTGTGTGTGTGTGTGTGTGTGTGTGTGTAGTGAGTGAAGTGTTATGAAACAATGTGTGTACAGTGTGTGCAGTGACTGATAGCGAGATGAGTGAACAATATGGCATTACATTATTTAATAAGTTATTTGTACAAAAAAGTATTGTATACTAGGAATAAATATAATGATTGTCTCTAATTAGAAGTCTGTAAATATATGTGTATACGAATTAGCTTATTTTAAATTGATCTAAACTTGTAAATACTTTGACATGTCCTATATCCTTGTAAAAAGAGATCTACGAATGAATAAAACTACTACTACTACTTCTTCTACTACTACTACTACCACCACGCTGCACAGTTTGAGGTGCTGTTGCGAGGGAATGGTGCACTTTGTTCACCTACAGAGAGTTCTAAATACAGCGATCTTGTCTCGTACATCTATTTTAAGCATTTGCAGTTCACAAAGTATTCTAAAACAAAAAACGCAGACATTGTAACATCCACAACAGTTCGTACGGTATAAAAATTAAAATCAGAAGTTTATATGGAAATAAGTCTTTAGCTTAGAAACAGATAGAGCAGGGATATGTAAGCGACTAGCCATATCGCCGGTGCCACGCAGGTTTCGGTGCTTTTTTCCAAAAAATCCAATCTATACCGAGACGACATATACATATAGACCTCGCACCCCATCCCCCGAACCCCCAACCCTCCACCCACTGCCGCCCCCACGCCTCTCTCCGCCATCTCAACGTATGGAACCAACATGTAATTCACGTAACAGGGGAAAAAGCCCAGTTCCTGTCATTCCACACTATGCGAAGTGGGGCTGTCACCAATGGTTTTCTTATTTTTAACTGTAATCAGGCACTGATTCTAACAATTGAATGACTTGTTGTATTAGTTTTGCACATGTAGCAGTAAAGTTGAGCTAATTTCTCCATACTTCTCAACACTAATTCGGTGGTTACCATTTCTACATTTGGGCAGGTGAAAGGGTAACAATACACTTTGAAACATTGTATTAACAAGTGTTCTTCCTTTTTACAAACGACAGAGTTGCAGTGCTTCAGTGAATTCCTGTTTTTATTGCACTGTGAGTCAATAGTTCGTCACTTCCACAAAAGCAGAAGAAGAAGTATCGCATTCAGTTTTCTGGCGAATATTCAGCAATACGTGTGAAATGTTTTATTGGTGCTTCGTAAGGAGTAGCATCCGTTTCTACCAATAATGTTCTATTTTTACCTCAAAATAAGCATTTGTGTTCTGTGACTTGTGTATAATCCGGTACAGATACCTAACCAATATCAAGATAAGAAACACAATATGTTAGAAAACGCTCATTATAGAGAAAACTCCTATAGTGTTATTGTTACCCGTTGGACCATAGATGCTGCCACCAGTCAGGTGATCGGGTGTTGGTTTCAATACAGTGACATTATTCGTGGTGTATATCACCTGTGGTATAAGAATCCATGCATCTCTCCCTCTTTTGCCGTGACCTTCATATTAGAAAGTCGCAAAGGACTGGAGCGCTGAACTCGGAACTTACAAATGTAAGAGTGTGTGTGTGTGTGTGTGTGTGTGTGTGTGTGTGTGTGTGTGTGTGTGTGCAAGGAAAGGTGACAACGTCTACATAATAGAGAATAAGATGAAAAGCTTAATTACTATATCAAGGTTATAATTACTTACTAAATTACGCATTCTGGTCACTATATATGGGTATTTTAGTGAGTTCAGAGTCTTCCTTGAAATGTTATTGATGTTTTATAGTGTAGGTCAATTTATAATAGGACTGCTTGAGAGCAGAAATAGAGAGTACAATTCCTACGTTTCATACTAATTGTACGATATCACGGATCAGCCAAGATTTATTTCATCGCATCATTACGATTAGGATTATTCATTCAGAGTAACCTCAACCCACTATCAGTTCACAAGTTTAATTAATTGCCCGTACTACAACATTCTCAAAGTTTCGGGAGAGAGACTTTCAATCTCTCTTTTTCTAAGCGTGCAAATCCAATTTATCAACTTCTCACTGATTAACACCTTACCAGACAACCTTCTGCTGATACGTGCTACATCTATTTTCCGCTTTCAGTGTGGGTACACTGTTGTATGGGTGTTGTGTAGCCAAATAAAGCAGGCCAGGCGGAAATATGAAAGCTTTAACAGCCACCAAACCTGGTGCTGCCAGAGGCAAGTTCATTCAATACTGTTTTTCAAGCAGCGTAATCTGTTGGCAAGCGTGAGTATTCCTACTGTAAATATACCCGTGGTCTAGGGGTGCCGGCACGGTAGCTCAACGTGTTCGGTCAGAGGGTTAGCTGTCCTCTGTAATAAGAAAACTGAGTGAATGGATCAATAATGAACTTCGAAGGGCGTCTGGGGACGTCCGCCACGAACACTTGCAACGACCTATAACGAACAAAATGAGATTTGAAAAAAGAAAAGAAAAAAAAAGGTAGCGTCTTTGATTCATAATCAAAACGTCTTCGGTCCCGGGTTCGATCCCCGCCACTGCCTAAATTTTGATAAATAATCAGCATTGGCGGCCGAAGACTTCCGGCATAAGAAGTCAGACTCATTCTGCCAACGGCCTTGTCAAAGAGGGCGGAGGAGCGGATAGAGGTTCAGGGCATCCTCTTGTCCTAGGGGTGGGAAATTGCCCCTAAAGGCGGAAGAATCAGCAATGATCAACGACATGAGGATGCAGAAGGCAATGGAAACCACTGCATTAAAGACACGTAACGTGTATCCACAGGACATGTGGCCCGTAATTGAAGAAGTGTCATGATGATCTCTCCATTGGCAAAAGATTCCGCAATAGTCCCCCATTCGGATGTCCGGGAGGGGACGGCCAAGGGGTACGTTACCATGAGAAAAAGATTGAATAATCAACGAAAGGATAACGTTCTACGAGTCGGGGCGTGGAATGTCAGAAGCTTGAACGTGGTAGGGAAACTAGAAAATCTGAAAAGGGAAATGCAAAGGCTCAATCTAGATATAGTAGGGGTCAGTGGAGTGAAGTGGAAGGAAGACGAGGATTTCTGGTCAGATGAGTATCGGGTAATATCAATAGCAGCAGAAAATGGTATAACAGGTGTAGGATTCGTTATGAATAGGAAGGTAGGGCAGAGGGTGTGTTACTGTGAACAGTTCAGTGACCGGGTTGTTCTAATCAGAATCGACAGCAGACCAACACCGACAACGATAGTTCAGGTATACATGCCGACGTCACAAGCTGAAGATGAACAGATAAAGAAATGTATGAGGATATTGAAAGGGTAATGCAGTATGTAAAGGGGGACGAAAATCTAATAGTCATGGGCGACTGGAATGCAGTTGTAGGGGAAGGAGTAGAAGAAAAGGTTACAGGAGAATACGGGCTTGGGACAAGGAATGAAAGAGGAGAAAGACTAATTGAGTTCTGTAACAAGTTTCAGCTAGTAATAGCGAATACCCTGTTCAAGAATCACAAGAGGAGGAGGTATACTTGGAAAAGGCCGGGAGATACGGGAAGATTTCAATTAGATTACATCATGGTCAGACAGAGATTCCGAAATCAGATACTGGATTGTAAGGCGTACCCAGGAGCAGATATAGACTCAGATCACAATATAGTAGTGATGAAGAGTAGGCTGAAGTTCAAGACATTAGTGATGAAGAATCAATACGCAAGGAAGTGGGATACGGAAGTACTAAGGAATGACGAGATACGTTTGAAGTTCTCTAACGCTATAGATACAGCAATAAGGAATAGCGCAGTAGGCAGTACAGTTGAAGAGGAATGGACATCTCTAAAAAGGGCCATCACAGAAGTTGGGAAGGAAAACATAGGTACAAAGAAGGTAGCTGCGAAGAAACCATGGGTAACAGAAGATATACTTCAGTTGATTGATGAAAGGAGGAAGTACAAACATGTTCCGGGAAAATCAGCAATACAGAAGTACAAGTCGCTGAGGAATGAAATAAATAGGAAGTGCAGGGAAGCTAGGAAGAAATGGCTGCAGGAAAATGTGAAGACATCGAAAAAGATATGATTGTCTGAAGGACAGACTCAGCATACAGGAAAGTCAAAACAACCTTTGGCGAAATTAAAAGCAACGGTGGTAACATTAAGAGTGCAACGGTAATTCCACTGTTAAATGTAGAGGAGAGAGCAGATAGGTGGAAAGAATACATTGAAAGCCTCTATGAGGGTGAAGATTTGTCTGGTGATAGAAGAAGAAACAGGAGTCGATTTAGAAGAGGTAGGGGATCCAGTATTAGAATCGGAATTTAAAAGAGCTTTGGAGGACTTACGGTCAAATAAGGCAGAAGGGATGATAACATTCCATCAGAATTTCTAAAATCATTGGGGCAAGTGGCAGCAAAACGACTATTCAGGTTGGTGTTTAGAATGTATGAGTCTGGCGAAATACCATCTGACTTTCGGAAAAGCATCATCCACACAATTCCGAAGGCGGCAAGAGCTGACAAGTGCGTGAATTATCGCACAATCAGCTTAACAGCTCATGCATCGAAGCTGCTTACAAGAATAATATACAGAAGAATGGAAAAGAAAATTGAAAATGCGCTAGGTGACGATCAGTTTGGCTTTAGGAAAAGTAAAGGGACGAGAGGGGCAATTCTTACGTTACGGCTAATAATGGAAGCAAGGCTAAAGAAAAATCAAGACACTTTCATAGGATTTGTCGACCTTGAAAAAGCGTTCGACAATATAAAATGGTGCAAGCTGTTCGAGATTCTGAAATAGGTAGGGGTAAGCCATAGGGAGAGACGGGTCATATACAATATGTACAACAACCAAGAGGGAATAATAAGAGTGGACGATCAGGAACGAAGTGCTCGTATTAAGAAGGGTGTAAGACAAGGCTGTAGCCTTTCGCCCCTACTCTTCAATCTGTACATCGAGGAAGCAATGATGGAAATAAAAGAAAGGTTCAGGAGTGGCATTAAAATACAAGGTGAAAGGATATCAATGATACGATTCGCTGATGACATTGCTATCCTGAGTGAAAGTGAAGAAGAATTAAATGATCTGCTGAACGGAATGAACAGTCTAATGAGTACACAGTATGGTTTGAGAGTAAATCGGAGAAAGACGAAGGTAATGAGAAGTAGTAGAAATGAGAACAGCGAGAAACTTAACATCAGGATTGATGGTCACGAAGTCAATGAAGTTAAGGAATTCTGCTACCTAGGCAGTAAAATAACCAACAACGGACGGAGCAAGGAGGACATCAAAAGCAGGCTCGCTATGGCAAAAAAGGCATTTCTGGCCAAGAAAAGTCTACTAATATCAAATACCGGCCTTAATTAGAGGAAGAAATTTCTGAGGATGTACGTCTGGAGTACAGCATTGTATGGTAGTGAAACATGGACTGTGGGAAAACCGGAACAGAAGAGAATCGAAGCATTTGAGATGTGGTGCTATAGACGAATGTTGAAAATTAGGTGGACTGATAAGGTAAGGAATGAGGAGGTTCTACGCAGAATCGGAGAGGAAAGGAATATGTCGAAAACACTGATAAGGAGAAGGGACAGGATGATAGGACATCTGCTAAGACATGAGGGAATGACTTCCATGGTACTAGAGGGAGCTGTAGAGGGCAAAAACTGTAGAGGAAGACAGAGATTGGAATACTTCAAGCAAATAATTGAGGACTTAGGTTGCAAGTGCTACTCTGAGGTGAAGAGGTTAGCACAGGAAAGGAATTCGTGGCGGGCCGCATCAAACCAGTCAGTAGACTGATGACCAAAAAAAATATATACCTGTGAACTCGGATTGGGCACTGTTGCGTCTGCCGTCAAAAAATGGTAACTAGAAGTATACTAGTCTAAACAGAGATCAAACTGGGAGCTCCCGCAAGCTGGTGCATGTTTTCGGTATTTAAGAAATCATCTCTTATTTATACCGGATGTGGCGGGTTAAAACACTGTCCCGGGCCGAGCCTTCGGAAAGAAAGAAATGGAGCACAGACAGTAACTAGCTGAATCTTAGAGCTATTGCACGACACGAAGACGTTTAAGTAAGTTGTAAGTAGGCTGTTTAGGTTTTTATGTTCGTAACGCCACGTAGCGCTCTGTATGAAAATCACTGACTGTGATGTGTGCAGTCTATGGCTGGTTGGACTCATTGTTGGAATATTCGCTTGTGTAGTGTTGGACAGTTAGATGTGAACAGCGCGTAGCGTTGTGCAGTTGAAGGTGAGCCACCAGCAGTGGTGGAATATATATATATATATATATATATATATATATATATATATATATATATATATATATATATAATGACTTTTGAACGCTATTAAGGTAAATACATTGTTTGTTCTCTATCAAAATCTTTCATTTGCTAACTGTGCCTATCAGTAGTTAGTGCCTTCAGTAGTTAGAATTTTTTATTTAGCTGACAGTATTGGCGCTCTCTGTATTGCAGTAGTTCGAGCAACGAAGATTTTTGTGAGGTACGTGATTCATGAAAGGTTGTTGTTAGTCAGGGCCAATCTTTTGTAGGGATTATTGAAAGTCAGATTGCGTTGCGCTAAAAATATTGTGTGTCAGTTTAGTGATGATCAGAATAAGTAAAGAGAGAAATGTCTGAGCACGTTCAGTTTTGCTCAGCTGTTTAAAAGTCAGATAACATAGAAGTTTAGCAGCACAATAATTCATAATTTTTTCTAAGGGGATGTTACAAAGTGACTAGTCTCTCATAGCCCTTGTGCAAATTTTCTACAGTAGTTATAGTCCCCTTCCCTCGTAAGTAAAAATGTTGGTGGATAGCTGAACAAAGAAATTATTGGCTAATTTATCTCTCCTTGTAAGAATATCCACAGAATCGACTAAATCAGTTCATTAAACTAGTTACCGCTACATGATTCATCCCTCGAGACAGGTGAAAGTTCCTGACAGACCAGGATCTGGACGTGCATCTCCTTCAGGGGTCAAACAGTAGACTTAACCATTTAGGCCATCAGAGGATGCCTCAAGGAACAGTTCAATTCCTCGATGTCACCGCTGGCCTCCTCCTATCACTTCCGAGTACTACAACAAGAGTTTCTACAACGATGAACTTGGTAACAGCAACACAAGAGAACAGTTTTCCTGCGGGGTCAGAGCTACCTATAGACCCAAGGATGTTAATATCCAGAAAAACAATGAAATCAAACAAAGCAGTGAAGTTCATTAACGTAATCATCGCACTATTACGATAGGTGTTCAAAAGTAACAGAAAAACTCTTTTTAAGTGTTTAAAACACTAGTTTAATTCTGGATTCCAGTACACCATATTATTCCCCATTCTTTTGGCTATGAAACCCTATTTTTCAACAAAATCTCCGTTCAACGAGACGGCCTTTCGCCACGTTACAGGGAGGGCCTATATGCTCCTATGGTACCGCTTCTGTTCGACGTCGAAGCCAAAATCTTGCCGCATCAATAACCTCCCCATTGTCCACGAAATGCTTGCCGCGGAGTGCATCCTTCATTGGGCCAAACTCGTTGCTCTTTATGGTCTTCTCTTAGGCGACGAGGAATCCAGCGCGTGGCCGAGCGGTTCTAGGCGCTACAGTCTAGAACCGCACGACCGCAACGATCGCAGGTTCGAATCCTGCCTCGGGAATGGATGTTTGTAATGTCCTTAGGTTAGTTAGGTTTAAGTACACTCCTGGAAATTGAAATAAGAACACCGTGAATACATTGTCCCAGGAAGGGGAAACTTTATTGACACATTCCTGGGGTCAGATACATCACATGATCACACTGACAGAACCACAGGCACATAGACACAGGCAACAGAGCATGCACAATGTCTGCACTAGTACAGTGTATATCCACCTTTCGCAGCAATGCAGGCTGCTATTCTCCCATGGAGACGATCGTAGAGATGCTGGATGTAGTCCTGTGGAACGGCTTGCCATGCCATTTCCACCTGGCGCCTCAGTTGGACCAGCGTTCGTGCTGGACGTGCAGACCGCGTGAGACGACGCTTCATTCAGTCCCAAACATGCTCAATGGGGGACAGATCCGGAGATCTTGCTGGCCAGGGTAGTTGACTTACACCTTCTAGAGCACGTTGGGTGGCACGGGATACATGCGGACGTGCATTGTCCTGTTGGAACAGCAAGTTCCCTTGCCGGTCTAGGAATGGTAGAACGATGGGTTCGATGACGGTTTGGATGTACCGTGCACTATTCAGTGTCCCCTCGACGATCACCAGTGGTGTACGGCCAGTGTAGGAGATCGCTCCCCACACCATGATGCCGGGTGTTGGCCCTGTGTGCCTCGGTCGTATGCAGTCCTGATTGTGGCGCTCACCTGCACGGCGCCAAACACGCATACGACCATCATTGGCACCAAGGCAGAAGCGACTCTCATCGCTGAAGACGACACGTCTCCATTCGTCCTTCCATTCACGCCTGTCGCGACACCACTGGAGGCGGGCTGCACGATGTTGGGGCGTGAGCGGAAGACGGCCTAACGGTGTGCGGGACCGTAGCCCAGCTTCATGGAGACGGTTGCGAATGGTCCTCGCCGATACCCCAGGAGCAACAGTGTCCCTAATTTGCTGGGAAGTGACGGTGCGGTCCCCTACGGCACTGCGTAGGATCCTACGGTCTTGGCGTGCATCCGTGCGTCGCTGCGGTCCGGTCCCAGGTCGACGGGCACGTGCACCTTCCGCCGACCACTGGCGACAACATCGATGTACCGTGGAGACCTCACGCCCCACGTGTTGAGCAATTCGGCGGTACGTCCACCCGGCCTCCCGCATGCCCACTATACGCCCTCGCTCAAAGTCCGTCAACTGCACATACGGTTCACGTCCACGCTGTCGCGGCATGCTACCAGTGTTAAAGACTGCGATGGAGCTCCGTATGCCACGGCAAACTGGCTGACACCGACGGCGGCGGTGCACAAATGCTGCGCAGCTAGCGCCATTCGACGGCCAACACCGCGGTTCCTGGTGTGTCCGCTGTGCCGTGCGTGTGATCATTGCTTGTACAGCCCTCTCGCAGTGTCCGGAGCAAGTATGGTGGGTCTGACACACCGGTGTCAATGTGTTCTTTTTTCCATTTCCAGGAATGTAGTTCTAAGTTCCAGGGGACTGATGACCTTAGAAGTTAAGTCCCATAGTGCTCAGAGCCATTTGAATCATTTGAACCAATCCAGCGAGAACTGATGTACGACTGTGGCAGCACTATCAACAGAGACGTCCGGTTGAGCAGCTATGTGTTTCATTGCTATCCGCCGATCACCTCGAATGAGAGTGTCCGAACGTTTCAACATTGCAGGAATCACAGACGTATCGGCCGACAGGAACCCGTGAAATCGGACAGGTTTCGGCGACCTTGTTGCGATGGCGACAGGCGCGTCGCCCAGCGACTCGCCGTGCTTTGGTTCACTGCCAGGTCTCCGTGGCAGTTCCACAATCGCCTGTGAATATCTGCGATGCTCGGGTTCTCCTCCAAAAGAAACTCGATGGCAGCTCTCTACTTGGAATGCACCTCCATTACAGACGTTATTTTTAAGGCTACGCGCAGCGCCACCAGCTATGGGAATTTCATGAAACTATAACGCCTGTAACAGGAACATTCCACAATGTCCCAAAACAAATTCCACACTTCTCCAGCCGAAACTGACCGAGAAAAAATGGTGTTGTATTACTTATCCAACGCACCCCGTATTAACCTGTCGCGATGATTGAAATTTGTAACAAAGATGGAATTCAAACTAGGATCTCTTTTTATCCTCTCAACCTAGAAACCATCCGGGAAATTAAAGGTTTCCTTCAATGATCTGATTAGTGGAGGCAATGGCTCGTGATAGAAAGACGATCTGCATTCCAATCTTAGACCGGCACACGTTTTAATAGCCACCTTAGATGAATGTCCTGGTAACAGTTTCGTTGGGATATTCATCGTTAAACGGTGAGAGTATCAGGGAATAGCCTTTCTTTATTTTGTCTGAATTGATACATCACAATTCCTACCACAGATACAAAATTGCTTCAACTGTTTTACCCACTCTCTTTACAAATATTTTCAAAAAGGGCCAGTTTCATATGAAGAGCGGGAAACGGAGCAGAGATGGATTCCACAGGTGGTTCGTTAACCACTTTGTACGTTACAGTTTGAAACTGTCGGTTTATAAGTGGACAGTAAGTGTATTAAAAATCTGCTAATCAGCACTGCTATTAAATGTTGCTTACTACGTCTCTTTCTTCGCCTCCCATATTCAGTTTCAATGAACAAGTAAGCTCAAAATAGACTACAAACAACAATACTCATACAGCGTGTTTACTAAAAGGGCGATCTCGTTGTTGACCGCAGGCGAAATTTCGAAATAAATTTCAACAGCTTCCAAATGAATGCTCACTCACCTTACAACTACATTTAATCAGGGAGTCTCATGGCAGTTTGATGATAAGCATGAAGTAGAGGAAAAAAGGAAAGACGATCAGGATTTAGTGTTCTGTCAAACTGAGGTCATTAGCTATGGAGCATGAGACGTAACTTTAAGTAATCGATTATCGATATTGCCGGCCGGAGTGGCCGTGCGGTTCTAGGCACTACAGTCTGGCCGAGCGACCGCTACGGTCGCAGGTTCGAATCCTGCCTCGGGCATGGATGTTTGTGATGTCCTTAGGTTAGTTAGGTTTAATTAGTTCTAAGTTCTAGGCTACTGATGACCTCAGAAGTTAAGTCCCATAGTGCTCAGAGCCATTTAAACCATTATTTTGATTATCGATTATTGAAGCAAAGTCGATCTCAATACCATGAAATAGACTCTTTGATCCTAACCTAATTTGATGTTACGTAAATTATGTTTTTGTTATACATAAGACATGTCTTTGGCAACAACGCAACTTCGCTGATTGCTTGCTGATTTCGTAGATACCGAACAAACCTTCCGAAATTTTATTTTCAGACTCCTGTAAGAAATCCATGTTTCTAATATCGAAATTAGATAAATTCATTGATCCATGTTTTGCCACCATAAATTGAGGATGTATAGCAACTAAAGATGGCGACAGGATAAATGTTTACTACATTGATCATTCAACTAATATTAGAGGACAAAAGATGATGTTTTACACCTACAACTGCATTTCATTCACATCAGGTGAATCAATATTAACCAAATATTAACCTCAATATTAAATTATCCATCACTCTGAAAATACGGCTGCCACCTAAAATCTAATATCAGCTTTGGAATCAGCACAACAAACGCTTTAAGATGACACTCTTTACGCAACATTTTACACTCGTTTTAAATTTCGTAAAAATTGTGTATGTTTTATTCCTCATAACGATTTGCTGACGACTAAAACATTGTTGCTACCACATTTGTATAAATTTTGCCTATGTCAACATTCCTACAATGATTTTGCATTTTTACTTTATTTTTGTGTCTTCATATCCCCTAAACTAGTGGGGAGAGGCAGGTCTATACATGCATATTTTTTAAAGCTGCCAGGGTGAGTTTGGGGTACGTCGTGTGACCTAAAATTTGTGTATTTTTTTGTGATTGTCTGCCAAAATTAGGTTGGCTGCAGTGAAATAACATGGTCGAAGTTTGTTATTGTGGACCCTGTGAATTGTGATTTCTGTGATCTGTGTTTGGTAACAAACAACGTACTCTGAGTTAATGTTTCTACTTATTGATTAATACGGGGAACACAGCACCTTTAGAACACGTGAACCCAAGGACCAATTTCCTGAAACGGCCTGCAGCCGATATAATTCATTGGTGTAATCGATGACATCTAAACTGAAGGGAAACAAATCGCAACGCCAAAAAATAATTAATTCAAAGTAACACAGTTTCGGGAATACATTTATCTACTTAACATATGTAACTGATTAACATTGCAAGCTCACAGGCTAATGTAAGCGTGAGATAAGCAAATGTGAAATGCTAATAAATTAATAATCGGTGTAACCGCCAATATGTTGAAAGCAAGCATGGAAACGTGCATACATTGGTACCATACTGCGGTGCACGTGTTATTCTGAATTACGATACAGAGTTCCTTTTGAGATGCGTGCATGTCCAAAGGAATTGGGCGTGCATGCATGTTCAAAGGAACTTGCGTAGTAATTCGGAATAACACAGGCACAGCAATATCGTATTTATCCGCCGACCGCCGACACCAGGCAAACGACTTTCAAGTAAAATTTCTCACGCGTACGAGAATATTCGTAGTGGATGAACGAGTAGAGGTTGTAGGCGCTTGGTGGACGACATATGGAAGATTGGGCCTGACCGTGTGTCGTGCAAGGATAAGCAATGGTAAGGCCTGCCGCTTGCAATGAGCGCGAAATCTGGGATCGAGTTCCGGTCCTGCACAAATTTTCATTGTCTTCATTCCATTCTATAACTGATGGTTCTCCGCAGTCGCAGTCCCGAATACATTTAATGTAGCGAGTACATTGTTTTATACAAGTGCCGGATATCGTTTATGGGATGGAGTTCCAAGCCTGTTGCACTTAGTCGGTCAATACAGGGCGTTTAATGCTGTTTGTGGATGACGCTGAAATTGTCGCCCTTTGATGACCCATTGTGCTCGGTTGGAGGCAGATCTCGTTTATCGAACAGGCCATGGCAACATGTCGACACTCTGTACAGCATGTTGAGTTACAGCAGTAGTAAGTAGGCGGGCGTTATCCTGTTGGAAACCACCCCCGCCCCCAACCTCCCCCCCCCCCCCCCCCCACGGAATGCTGTTTACGTATGGCAGCACAACAGGTCGAATCACCAGACTGGCGTACATATTTTCAGTCGGGGTGCGGGGATAACCAAGGGAGTGAACCTGCTGTCATACGAAATTCTACCCAAAACAATAAACCCAGATGTAGGTCCAGCGTGTCTAGCATTCAGACAGGTTGTTTGCAGGCTCTCTCCAACACATGGCCATCATTGGCACCGAAGCACAACCAGCTTTCATCAGAAAGCGCAACGTAGTTCCATCTTCTCCTACAAAGAGCACTTGCTTGACACCACTGAAGTCCAAGTGGCGATGGTTTGGGTCAGTGGAATGCACGCTGCAGAGCGTCTGGCTCAGACCTGTCCTTGAAGTAAACAACTTTTAACAGTTCGTTGTGTCACAGTGGTGCCAACTGCTGCTCAAATTGCTGCTGCAGACGTAGTACGATGCGCCAGAGCCATACGTCAAACATGATTGTCTCCGCTCTCGGTAGTGCCACGTGACCGTCCGGAGTTGGGTCTTCTTGTGACCGTACATTCTCGTGACCACCGCTGCCAGCAGTCATATACAGTGGCTACATTCCTGCCAAGTCTTCCTCCAATATTGCAGAAGGAAGATCCAGCTTCTCGTAGTCCTATTACACGACCTCGTTCAGACTCAGTAAGATGTCTATATTGGCGTCTTTGTCGTCTTGAAGGCATTCATGACTAGCAGCTCATCACGTCAAATTTCAAAGGCAACTAACGCTGACGGTTCTTAGAGCGTATATTTAAAGCAAACGTAGCGCCGCCCACGTAGCGCCACTCACATGCGAATGGCGCGAAATTTGGATAGACATCATCTTTCAGGTGCAGAAACACGCCTGCCAATTTTCCTTTATGTTGCACAACATCTTTTTGTCGGGATTTTCTTTTCCGCCAGTGTAGTAGATGGATTTGTGGTATAATTTGTAGAGGCTCAGATTTTAATTCAAATGGTTCAAATGGCTCTGAGCACTATGGGACTCAACTGCTGTGGTCATCAGTCCCCTAGAACTTAGAACTACTTAAACCTAACTAACCTAAGGACATCACACACATCCATGCCCGAGGCAGGATTCGAACCTGCGACCGTAGCAGTCGCACGGTTCCGGACTGCGCGCCTAGAACCGCGAGACCACCGCGGCCGGCAGATTTTAATTGATTTTAGACATCCAGTGGTAGATAACGCCACAAGTAAAAGCTGCAGACGACGATAAGGAAATACTCCAAAGGAACTATCCCAGCATTCCCCTTAATCAGTCAGGGGAGCCGGATGAAACTTACTTATATATGTGGCTTGCTGGGGATTTTGCCTTTAACCATCGTGCAACATGTCTCGGTTGATAGTAAGCGTCTTCGGGTAATAGAGAACAATCTACTTCATATAATGGGTAAAAAATTTAAGCGGTTATACGCCATTAATCAGAAAAGCCTTTGCACCAGCTAATCGTGACAGAAAATACAGCGTTATTTTCGCCAAATATCATACATACTACACAATGTCGGCTCAAAGTCTGTTTCTCACTCTTTTTTTCAGTTTAATTAAGTTATGACCCCTTGTACAGTCAGGGGTTTTACAGCCAACACCAGACAAACGTGAAATGGTTCCAGAGGGAGACCCAGTTGGGAGAATTTAGACCGCCGTTTTCATTTGCGGGATATTCATTGCATTTAAAGGAAACCTCTCAGAAGCCACGGCTAGAATCGAGAGATGGGTTCAATTCTGGGACAGCACATCCCAGTCCCATCGCCTTCGGGCGACCTTCACTTCTTGTGAATGAGTAAGACAGGAATTGCGAGGAGGATTGGAGGAGCCGACCGTTTTGTTCTAGAAGATTCATTTTACGGCATTGAGCTAACACCTTTGGCTCTTTATGGCTATGCCACGGGGGTGGATATGCTGTTCTAATTGTTTCAGTTGTCGTACGGGGTCTCGGACCTGGTCGATCCTGTTGTGTTGAGTTACTGCCGTGTATGTAGTACTATGTCCAGCATGTCCAGGCGAGGGTTGTGGTGTAAGTCTGTTACTCCCGAATACAGGTTTCCCCTCAAAATCTATCGGAAACATTTATTCTGAACTACCACTATTACTTGGACTGTATTTTTACTCGTTAGGTCCCAAACGGTGCTGACACGTAGCATTTGTGATAGTACCTCCCTCTTATATAGCCTTAATCCGCCGTTCTGGAAGAGGCGTACGAACTTCTTTGTCAATGCCTGCGATTTTGTTATAAGGCCTTCCATATTTTTATGGAGGTGTCGGTGTAAAATTAACGCCGGCCGGTGTGGCCGTGCTCTTAAAGGCGCTTCAGTCTGGAACCGCGTGACCGCTACGGTCGCAGGTTCGAATCCTGCCTCGGGCATGGATGTGTGTGATGTCCTTAGGTTAGTTAGCTTTAATTAGTTCTAAGTTCTAGGCGACTGATGACCTCACAAGTTAAGTCGCATAGTGCTCAGAGCCATTTGAACCATTCATTTGTAAAATTAACCCCAGATACCAGGCAATGAGTCTGTTTGCATTCTGCTTCTCGTAACAGCGAGCGAATATTTCGATAAGCTATAGTCCTTTAACTCATATTCGACAACATAATACCTTCGAGAACGTAATACCTAATACCTAATATATCCAGCATCCACAGTAGAACGTAAACTCAAATCATCGGTACAATATAGCTGTTCTTTTTTCATATGTTGTTCTTTTATGCAAGCTGTCAGGGTTCACGTTGATGAATAAATTAATAAATCTAAAATAATGAATAGATTAATAAACCTAAATATCGTTCCTGAATATATGCAAAAAGCGTATTATGTCACTGCGAATATGAGATGGTTCTGACTTCCAATACATGTTAGTAACGGCGGGGTAGTTTCTAACAGAGAAACCAAATACGAAAATTGGTTAACGGAAGCTGATCAGCTAAGTACGAGCAGAAATATAGTTATGGAAAGAAATGATAGTGAAACTTCCTGACAGATCAAAACTGTGTGCCGGACCGACACTGGAACTCGAGACGTTTGCCTTTCGCGGGCAAGTGCTCTACAGACTGAGCTACCCAGGCACGACTCACGCCCCGTCCTCACAGCTCTACTTCTGCCAGTACCTCATCTCCTACCTTCCAAACTTCACAGAAGCTCTCCTACGAACCTTGCAGAACTAGCACTCCTGGAAGAAAGGATATTGCGGAGACATGGTTTTGGCACAGCCTGGGGGATGTTTCCAGAATGAGATTTTTACTCTGCAGCGGAGTGTGCGGTGATAAGAAACTTCCTGGCAGATTTAAAGTGTGGAAAATAGGAGACGAGGTACTGGTGGAAATAAAGCTGTGAGGACGGGTAGTGAGTCGTGCTTCGGTAGCTCAGACGGTAGAGCACTTGCCCGCGAAAGGCGAAGGTTCCGAATTCGAGTCTCGATCCGGCATACAGTTTTAATCGGCCAATAAGTTTCATATCAGCGCACACTCCGCTGCAGAGTGAAAATTTCATTGTGAGAACGAATACTTTCAAGCAATTTTATGTAGCAGCTAGAAGTGTCTGTTACGTTACATCAGTGACCTCCCTACAACGGTGTCTTCAAAGAATGTAACTGCCATGTGTGAAAATTCAAAGTGCTGAAAGTAGAGATTCTCGTTTCTGAAATTCTAGAACGTGAATAATAACTTTTACAGCTTCAAAAAGAGATCTTTTCGCGATATCATTTAGTAGGTTCTTCAGCTTAGTTTGAACACTTTAGACACCAAATCTGTGTAAAGTTTGTTGAATGTCGGAAGTGCTGTCATTGTCAAACATTGGATGAATATTCACCGTGCAGTGACATTAACGTGATCACCATCTATGCTCGACATCGACGTGAAATAATCACACATAGACTATAGGCGGCAGCAATAGCAGTGGAGTGTATACAGGGTGTTACAAAAAGGCACGGCCAAACTTTCAGGAAACGTTCCTCACACACAAAGAAAGAAAATATGTTATGTGGACATGTGTCCGGAAACGCTTAATTTCCATGTTAGAGCTCATTTTAGCTTCGTCAGTATGTACTGTACTTCCTCGATTCACCGCCAGTTGGCCCAATTGAAGGAACGTAATGTTGACTTCGGTGCTTGTGTTGACATGCGACTCATTGCTCTACAGTACTAGCATCAAGCACATATTGATTGGGCCCCATGTTGTTCCACCTACGCTCAATGGAGCACGTTATCATGATTTCATACGGGATACTCTACCTGTGCTGCTAGAACATGTGCCTTTACAAGTACGACATAACATGTGGTTCATGCACGATGGAGCTCCTGCACATTTCAGTCGAAGTGTTCGTACGCTTCTCAACAACAGATTCGGTGACCGATGGATTGGTAGAGGCGGACCAATTACATGGCCTCCATGCGCTCTCCTGACCTCAACTCTCTTGACTTTCATTTATGGGGACATTTGAAAGCTCTTGTCTAAGCAACCCCGGTACCAAATGTAGAGACTCTTCGTGTTCGTATTGTGGACGGCTGTGATACAATACGCCATTCTCCAGGGCTGCATCAGCGCATCAGGGATTCCATGCGACGGAGGGTGGATGCATGTATCCTCGCTAACGGAGGACATTTTGAACATTTCCTGTAACAAAGTGTTTGAAGTCACGCTGGTACGTTCTGTTGCTGTGTGTTTCCATTCCATGATTAATGTGATTTGAAGAGAAGTAATAAAATGAGCTCTAACATGGAAAGTAAGTGTTTCCGGACACATGTCCACATAACATATTTTCTTTCTTTGTGTGTGAGGAATGTTTCCTGCAAGTTTCGCCGTACCTTTTTGTAACACTCTGTATGAAGCGTGTCGGAGCGGGCGAGGAAAACACTGCAGTCGTTGTCGTAATGCGGAATCGAAGTGGTTTATCTGACGTCCAAAAGGGCATTATTATTGGCTTCCGGGCGAAGGGTGGAAGTATTTCCCAAACGGCTAACATTGTAAACTGCTCGCGTGCAGCCGTGGTTAAAGTATACTGTGGATGGCAAAACAGCGCTATCCGAAACTGGCGCAGAGGCAACTGTGGTGCGCCACTATGGTGCACAAGGGTGAACGAATGTTGTGAAGTTGTGTACAGACGAATAGGAGTGCAACTTACCTCCCGGATGAACCAAGGGGATGCTGAATGTGTCTCCTCAGCGACCGTTTCCCGAACGTTGCTGCGTAAGGTCCTGCACAGCAAGGCGCCTGGCTCATGCACCCGTGCTGACTGCTGTCCAGCGGTGACGAAGGCTGGAACTTGCAGGCCAGTACCGCATCTGGACGTCCACAGAGTGGCAACAGGTGTCCTTTCCAGATGGATCACGTTTCGTGCTCTACAAGATGGATGGCCGTTGGCGTGTGCGGCGCGAAACGTCTGAAAGCGAACACTCTTCAAGAATCGTCAGAAGGCTGCAGGAGGGAGCGTCTTGTTCTATGGAATATTTTCGTGGTATTCCCTGGGTGATCTCGTCATTCTGGAAGGCACAAATGATGAACACCATGTCCACCCCTACATGCAGTGTCTTTCCTCGTCACGATGGCATCTACCAACAGGACAATGCAACATCTCACGTGCGTGGTTCGAATAGCACCAGAATGAGTTTACCGTACTCCACTGGCCACCAAACTCCTCGGATTTAAGCCCAATCGAGTATCTGCGGGACCACCTCTATCGGACTAATTGCACCGTAGATCCCTCAGCCTCAAATCTAGAGCAGCTGGCCACGGTATTGGAGTCGGCGTGGCTCCACATCCCTTCCAGAACCTCACTGACACTCTTCCTGCAGGTCTCACGGCTGTCCGCGCTACCAGAGGTGGTCATTCAGGATTTTGAGAGGTGGTCGTAGTAACGTGACTTGGCAGTATAGTTTGGGTTATTAGCGTTGTATGAATTACTCTGTCTCAAGACGTACAGCTTCTAAATTATGCTTAAGGTTATACCCCTTAATGAGTAGATTGTGATAGCATTTTACAATTTTAAATTCGGTCAATCATTGTATGACGCACTGAAAAGCAAGATTTTTGCCCCTGGAAGCCGTCAAATAGGCAACCTGCAAGCGGAATTGGTTAACCGTTTTAGCCATTTAGTTGTACAGATCGGAACCAACATCTGTTCCGCGAAAATTTTTAGACTACGATAAGCAGCTAACTTCTCTTCTGAAACAGTCGATTAACAATCATTAAGAATCAAATGAATGGTCAGAATCGATCTTTTGATTTACGAAAAGACGACAGAATTCAGTGCAGCCGCATTACAGAAAAGAATTAAAGGGACACCTGTTTAAAACCCCGTTATTTTCGCCTACTGGGACGCAGACTTTTGAATTGTGGCTCAAAGGTTCCTAGAACCTTCCTCTGTAATGGTACGACGCAGCCCTCCATCCCCGTCCAGTCCCCGACCGTTGATCACGCTACAGGAGGGCACGAAACAGGGAAAATGGAAGAGCATAAACACTCTTTGCTGTTTCAGATCACGTTCACATTTCATCGAATGGTTTTGAAAGGACCCTAGTGGTTCCATCCCATAGACCACAGCAAAAATTGCGGTCGTGTTACATTTAAAAGGGATCAGATCATGTCCAATGGAGTGGCAGCTCCACGATGTCCTTATAGAAAGGGTAAATTGTCCGGGAGGTGTCAGCAGTGTCCAAGGTTCTCAAGAATGCCGTCTTGTTGCACGTCGCACTGCAGGCTGTAGTATTCTACGGAGGAATGTGCATAAAATGGTTCAAATCGCTCTGAGCACTATGGGACTTAACATCTATGGTCATCAGTCCCCTAGAACTTAGAACTACTTAAACCTAACTAACCTAAGGACAGCACACAACACCCAGCCATCACGAGGCAGAGAAAATCCCTGACCCCGCCGGGAATCGAACCCGGGAACCCAGGCGTGGGAAGCGAGAGAATGTGCATAATCAAGACCTCAAGGGGTGATTTGACTCCCTTTGTGCAACCTCCTGAGGCCTTTTCGTGTCGATTCTGAGCAGCGGTGCGCCTGAAACGTTTTCCTCGGCCACCCATAACAAAAACGAGTGATATCAACGCTGGGCGTCGCGGTTCTGACCTTCATCGCACGGGCGGTGAAATGTGGGCAAGAGAGGCTGTGGCCGGCCGCTGTGGCCGAGCGGTTCTAAGCGCTTCAGTCCGGAACCGCGCTGCTGCTACGGTCGCAAGTTCGAATCCTGCCTCGGGCATGGATGTGTGTGATGTCCATAGGTTTAAGTAGTTGTAAGTCTAGGGGATTGATGGCCTCCGGTGTAAAGTCCCATAGTGCTTAGAGCCGTTTCAACCAAGAGGGGCTGTGACGTCATTCCCATCGTGCGACACGTGGCGTGGCGGTGGGCAGAATTGTGATGAAATTTGCTGCCAAAGTGACGCCACACACCTTACACCTCACATGAACTTCTGAACCCCGGCCTTTCTATCGCACATCTACACCTCGCTGTTTGAATCGTCACGGAGCCCGAGTGTGGCGTCACAGGGCGCCACGTTTTTCGACGCTACAGAGGACGGTTATAGGCACGTTTTAGCGCCGAAATGGACAGTTACAGGGTTTCGAGGAAGTGACCCTTTTATCCTTTGACCAGTGATAATGAGGTGCCAGAAATTACAGGGTCTCGCCCAATATGGTGTCGGACATCCTTTTGCTCGGCGTAGTGCAGCAGCTGGCCATAGCATAGACTGAGCAAGACGCTGGAAGTTCCCTACAGAAATACTGAGCCATGCTGCCTCTATAGCGGTCAGTAATTGCGAAAGTGTTGCCGGTGCAGGATTTTGTCCACGAACTGACCTCTCGATCATATCGCATAAATGTCCGATGGGATTCATGTCGGGCTACCTGGATCACCAAATCATTCGCTCAAACTGTCCAGAATGGTCTTCAAAACAGTCGCGAATAATTATGGATTGTTGACATGGCGCGCTTCCATTTATAAAAATTCCATCGTTGTTTGGGAACGCGGAGTCCATGAATGGCTGCGAATGGTCTTCAAGCAGAAACATAACGAGGACTCAGTTCTTTCCATGTGAACGCAGCCCAAACCATTATGGAGCCACCGCCAGCCTGCTCAGTGCTTTGCTGACAGCTTGGATTCATGGCTTCGTGGGATTTGCGCCACGCTCTAAACCTACCATCAGCTCTTACCAATTGAAATCGGCGCAGATCTGATCAGACAGCGGTTTTCCGATCGTCTGAGGTCCATCCAAAACGGTTACGAGCCAAGGTGAGGCGCTGCAGGCGATGTCGTGCTGCTAGCAAAGGTATTCGCGTCTGTCGTCTGCTTCCATAGGCCATTAATGCGGAATTTCGCCGCACTGTCCTAACGGATACATTCGTCGTAGTCCTAAATTGACTTCTGTCGTCATTTCACGCAGTGTTGCTTGTCCGCTCTCGCTCGTTAAGTGAAGATTGTCGGCCATTGCTTTGTCCTTGGTGAGAGGTGGTAGCTGGTATTTGATATTCTCGACACGCTCTTGACACTGTGGATCTCAGAATATTGAATCCCATAATGATTTCTGAAATGGAATATCCCATATCTCTAGCTCCAACTACCATTCTCGGATGAAACTTGTTAATTCCTGTCGTGCGGAAACCTTTTGACATGAATCAGCTGAGTATAAATGACAGCTCCTCCAATGCACTGGTCTTTCATACCTTGTGGCGCGGTACTACCGCCATCTGTATACGTACATATCGCTATCCCACAGCTTCAGCGTTGCCCTTTAACCACAGAGGGCAGTGGCTGCACAGGCGGCGTACAGGCCGCTGCTAACGGCCTCTGCAGGCGGCAGGCGGGCAGTGCAGGCTCTCCTGTGGCAGGGCCGGGCGCCGCCTTGTTAGCCAGGTGGGCGCCTCGGCGCGTGCCGGATTGGCCTCATGCGCCGCCGCCCCAGGGGTCGCTCGCGGCCGCCGCCCGCTCCCTGCCCGTTTACCTGCGCTCGCGACCTGAGAATTATTCCCTCCCTGCACCCACACGCCACAACGCCGTTCTCACAAATAAAGCTGCACTGGTGGCCATTAAAACTGCAACATCGTGAAGGCGGCCTGCAACAAAAGTCATATTAGCGTGAAGTGTACCACATTCTTGGATATGCAAATGAGCAGCATTTCAGCATATGTACGTAATATCGGTAAGAGTAACGTCATCGGCTTTCTGTATATAAGGAAAGAATACGGAGCGAATTTCTCATTCAAAAACCGCATCTCCATGTTGGCTTTTGTGAGAA
Source organism: Schistocerca serialis cubense (assembly GCF_023864345.2). NCBI lineage: Eukaryota > Metazoa > Arthropoda > Insecta > Orthoptera > Acrididae > Schistocerca > Schistocerca serialis. Next base: position 118,382,606 of record NC_064643.1, on the reverse strand, counting down.
CATCACGTTACGCCTGTTTTAACTAGTACAAACGCCCACCAGCACATCCAGAAATTCTACAACGTCAGGCTCGTGCCCCACCGACTGCTGTTTATGGTTTGAAGATACTACTGCTCGCACTGGTCAGTATCCCACGAACGACAAAATGGAATCGATGGGTCAAGGAGATCCTTACCCACTGCCATGCAGGATCTCAGCAGCCGCACGTGACTAGCGCACGAGAGTACACACATATTGTTCGCTCCGCCGTGAAGAATCGTATGGTCGCACCACATATGTTGAGGCAAGGAACGGGCTTTCCTTGCAGCAAGGAAGGTATCAATTAGAGTGAGCAGCCCTCCCTGTTTCCCCGAATCTCCCGTATTATTGCAGCTTTTTTTTACTCTCCCGCCTCCCTCATTGGCCGGCTCTTTCTGCCATAAATTTTGTCAGTGATGACTGTTACAAATATTAACCCAGCGAAATACTATAGACAGATGGAATTCCGTGACCGTCACATCTCGAAAAGTTTTCCTGCAATAGAGTGGTGAAAATAAATATTGCATACTAGCGAAACTTTAATACCGAAAGCTGTGATCCAAAAATACGTTATGATATCAACGGACCGGTTTGTCTGTGTCCGTAACTTGTAACACTTCCGCAAAAAATACACAAGCATATACACTGAAGAGCCAAAGGAAGTCGTACGCCCGCCTAATAACGTGTAGGGCCCCAGCGAGCACGCAGAAGTGCCGCAACACGACTAATGTCTGAAGTAGTGCTGGATGCAATTGACATCATAAATCCAGCAGGTTTGTCCATAAATCCGTAAGAGTACGAGGGGGTGGATATCTCTTCTGAACACCACGTTCCTAGGCATCCCAGATTTTCTCAATAATCTTCATGTCTGGGGTGTCTGGTGGTCAGCGAAAGTGTTCCAATTCCGAAGAGTGTTCCCGGAGCCACTCTGTAGCAATTCTGGACATGTGGGATGTCGTGCTCGCCTGCTGGAATTGTCCAAGTCCGTCGGATAACGCAATGGACATGAATAGATGCAGGTGATCAGATATACGTTTGACCTGTCAGAGTCGTATCTATTCAGGGGTCTGATACCACTCCACCTGCACACACCCCACACCATTACAGAGCCTCCACCAGCTTGAACAGTAGCCTGTTGACGTGCGGGTTCAATGCATTCATGCGTTTGTCTCCATACCAGTACAAGTCCATCCACTCCATAGAATCTGAAACGAGACTAGTCCGACCAGGCAACATGCTTCCAGTCGTCAACAGTCCAATGTCGGTGTCGACGGGCCAAGGCGATACGTAAACCTTTGTGTCGTGGAGTCGTCAAGGGTACACGAGTGCGTCTTCGGCTCCGAAAGCCCATATCGATGACGTTTCGTTGAATGGTTCGCACGCTGACACTTGTTGATGGCCCAGCTTTGAAATCTGCAGCAGTTTGCCGAAGGGTTGCACTTCTGTCACGTTGAACGATTCTCTTCAGTCGTCGTTGGTCCCGTTCTTGCACGATCTTTTTCCTGCCGCAACGATGGCGGAGACTTGATGTTTTACAGCATTATTCACCGTACACTCGTGAAGTGGTCGTACGGGAAAAATCCCCGCATCATCGCTACCTCGTAGATGCTGTGTCCCATCGCTCGTGCGGCAACTATAACATCACGTCCAAACTCACTTAAATCTTGATAATCTGCCATTGTAGCAGCGGTAGCCGATCTAATAACTGCGCCAGAGACTTGTTGTCTTATATAGGCGTTGCCGACCGCAGCGCCGTATTCTGCCTGTTTACATATCTCTGTATTTGAATACGCATGCCTGTACCAGTTTCATTCGCACTTCAGTGTAGATTAGGTCAGCAAAGACGTCATGCTGTTCTGCGTTGTCATTTTGAAAGATAACGTCACGAAGCCCTCGAAGATAGAGCACGGAGACCTGTGTCAGAAAAGTAACAGCTTCTGCCCTAATCACTGCCTATATGAATCATAGACGATCGTGTTGAGTACTCTGTAGTATGCCACATTCTGACGCCAGGTGCTGGGCCCTTGTGAGGAAAAGGAATCAAATATTGATCGCCCTAGCATCAACACAGGAAGCGAGGCGAGTTCTGGAGCGCCGTGGGTAGTCACGACGAACCCGTTGTTTCGGCTTTCCCTGAAGCGGCAGCAGAGACACGCCGACAATGGTGTACCCAGTGACAATACCGGACACCCCAGTGCCAGCTCGTCCTACTTTCAGATGGCTACCGTTTCTGTGGACGGCGTCACCATGCATAGAGCCTTATGTCAAGGCACCGACGAGAAGGACGATGTCCAGGTTCCATTCGTCACCGTCATGCGAGCCAACCCCCTGCCGTGCTGGTATGGGCACGCCGTTGGATACACAACACGATCGCCTCAGGTTCCCGCAGCTCGTAATGTGAACAGCAGTCGTTCATTCCACGTCTCTGCGACGTTATCTTTCAACAAGATAACGCAAGAGCTTATGTTTTCCGTACTGTCTTGAACACCTCTATACAGAGGCTGTTCGACCGTTGCCCTGGCCAGCACGTTCTCCAAATATCTCACCCACTGATACCATCCGATTGTGGGTTGTCAAGACACTGGCACGCCCGCACACGCTAGCCCCGTGATCGACCAGCTCTGGTATAGAGTTGAAGCAGAATACAACAACCTTTCCGTATCTGTCATCCAAGTTCAGATCGACTCCGTGGCCGGCACGGTTCATGTCGTTGACGACTTGGTGACTCTGCATACCAAACTCTACTCCCTGCATACCTCCAAACTACCTACAAAAGCAACTATGTGTTCCCCCTACTATACTGTACACCCACAATAACCATAAACTGCTAAGCATCTGCAGTTGCCTCAAGATGTCGCCACATGCTGCACGTTGTACACAAAAAAGATTTACAATTTAAGGTTCCAAAACTAGAATAGTTCTAGTCGACACCTCTAATCAGATACTGAACGTGATTTCTGCGATAGAGTATTATCTATAGATGTACACTGAGGTGACGAAAGTCACGGGATAGTGGTATGCATATATACAGATGGAGGTAGTGTCGTGTACACGAGGTATAAAAATGCTGTGCATTGGTGGAGCTGTCACTTGTGCTCAGGTGATTCATGACGAAAGGTTTCCAACGGGGTTATGGCCGCACGACAGGAATTAATAGACTGTGAACGCGCGATAGTAGTTGGAGCTAGACACATGGAACATGCCAACGAGAGTACCAAATTTCAGACACTCTCTCTCACCACGGACAATGCAGTGGCCGACGGCCTTCACCTAACGACGACAGCAGCGACGTTTGCTAATAGACAAACAGCACTGCATGAAATAACCGCATAAGTCAATGTGGGACGTACGACGAAGTGTCCGTTAGGTCAGTGCGGCGAAATGTGTCGTTAATGGGCTACTGCAGCAGACGACCGACGTGAGTGCCTTTTCTAAGCATGACATCGCCTGCAGCACCTCTCCTGGGCTTGTGACCTTACCGGTTGGTCCCTAGACGACAGGAAAACCGTGGCCTGGTCAGATGAGTCCCGATTTCAGTTGGTAAGAGCTGATGGTAGGGTTAGAGTGTGGCGCAGACCCCAAGAAGCCATGGACCAAGGTTTGTCAACGAGGCGCACACCACAATGGTGTGGACTGTATTTACATAGAATGGGCTGGAAATGGTTATATTCAGCTACTTCGGAACCATTTCAAGCCATTCGTGGTCTTCATGTTTCCAAACAACGATGCGCCATGTCACCGGGCCGCTATTGTTAGCGATTGGTTTGAAGAACATTCTGGACATTTCAAGCGAATGTTTTAGCCCCCCAGATCGCCTGACATGAATCCCATCGAATATTTATGGCACATAATCTAGGGGTCAGTTCGTGCTCAAAATCCTGCACCAGCAACACTTCTTTAATTATGGACGACTGTAGAGGCAGCATAGTTCCATTTCTGAAGTGGAGTTCCAACGGCTTGTTGAGTCTATGCCACGTCGACATGGTGCACTACTCCGGGGAGAAGGAGGTCCGACACGATATTACGACGTATACCAGGACTTTCGTCAACTCGGTGTACAAGGGGCGATAAACGTTTCCGTTCCCGTGCAGTAGAACATCGCTATGCCAATTGGGAAAAAATTGCCGTGATCATTGAGCCAATCATGCTACCAACGCACCAAGTTGAAGATACCAGTTTCCTAAAACACCGTGTCCTGCTGTGCGAAGAAGTTCGTAACTAAAAATTGTAGAGCCACCATAAGTCACATGTAACGTTTCTTCTTTTACATGTTTCACTCGACCAACGTGAGCTGCTTCAGAAATTACGTAGCCAAGGCCCACTCGCTATAAATATCGGGGCAAGTAATTCCGATGATACCCGCGTTTGTTGAGTGAAGCTCTTAAAATAAAGAAAAAGTTACATACGACTTGTGGCGGCTCTATAATTTTAATTTCTAGCGGTCACTACTCCCCTGTAGGCAAATGCCCGTGCACTAGCGAGGTCCGTAAATGCCTGCTGCATATCCTCGTCCAACAGGAACGATTGACCCTTCAAGCCCTTTTGTAAGGGAGCGAACACTTGATAACCGTACGAGGAGAGATCAGGCCTATAGGGCGGGTGCTCGAGTGCATACCACTTGAGTTGGCGTAACTTCTGCGTCACGAAATTTGTGATATGTGGACGCGCGTTATCATGAAGAGGCAGCACCTCTTCCCACACTATTCAACAACGGTGATTTTCGACAGACATGTTGCTCCATACATTTCTTCATCCGTCGATGGATGTCCACCGGTCCTGCTTGGACGCGTTTGGTAATAACGTCGCCATAGTTCACGGCCCCGCATTTACTGCACACACGCCGGGAGGCACAAATGCCACACTACTATATAACTGACTGCTGCTTGGCTGTATGCTGGTTCTTTATATATTTTTAATTTATATTGAACCTGTGTGACCATCACCCCGCGTTACCTTAGAGAATTGTACCCGACTTTGCGTCCTGGCTGCTAATATACCAGGCCCATAAGAAATAGTGTATATTGTGACCCTTATTTGTTAACTTGATAAATAAATTAATTATTTTTGAAATATGCGCAACGGAAACTGGTGTGAGTTTCTCTAAGATACCACGTTCTTGGGTGGTTGAGCTCAAAGCCGTCCTATAGCAGCTGGTAGCCTATCTAAATTCACATTTCAGACTATTTCTTTCATTAACTTTAGAAAATCGAAATGATTAAGATACATCCTACCCATTTCATGTAGCAGGTGACTGGGGGAATATTTCTTAACTGAAATGCTGACTCATTTAATAGATTTATTTTCTACTTTGATGAAAACACAAAAAAATATATGATACATAATTTCATAATAACACAAAAAATATGAAGTGTTGGCAGAAGAGCCAACACCGTGTTGCTAGAGGAGGCCGAAATGCACGCTTTTAGCTCACGCAGACTGGCGTGACGTCTGGAACAGTTAAAGGATTTGAGTCTAACAAATAAAGTACGTAGCTGTTGGAATACTTCACTTTAATCCGTAATTGGTGTACATCGCTCTTGACTGTACATGCTTCAAGATAAATATCAAATGCTATGGCGCCTTGCTAGGTCGTAGCAAATGACGTAGCTGAAGGCTATGCTAACTATCGTCTCGGCAAATGAGAGCGTAATTTGTCAGTGTAGCTTCGCTAGCAAAGTCGGCTATACAACTGGGGCGAGTGCTAGGAAGTCTCTTTAGACCTGCCGTGTGGTGGCGCTCGGTCTGCAATCACTGACAGTGGCGACACGCGGGTCCGACGTATACTAGCGGACCGCGGCCGATTTAAAGGCTACCACCTAGCAAGTGTGGTGTCTGGCGGTGACACCACAAAATATATCACACATAATTTCATAATAACACAGAAAATACATGAGTGGGCCACACTGTCTTAGCGGGAAAATCGTCATTCATTCTTTAAGACTCACTTATCGTAATGCATGAATTACACCACTAGAAATTTAAGGTAGGCCACTGCTGAAGGTAGATAACCTCTATCAGAGAAAAGATTCTGGGCAAAAATGATGTACTATTGGCGCCAAAATGAAGTACGAACTGAACTCACAAAGAAAGTACCAAAAACAATTAAATTTCGCGACAGAAATTTCTCGATCTACCATCCGATACCCAATCTGCGCTCATTGAGCTAAAAGTGAAGCTTATAACTCGTGAAATAGCTACATGAACTGATGGTTCCTGTTGCATGCTCACTACCACAAAGCAAAATTTCACAAACACATTTCAGAGAAAACTATTGCAAATAAATTAAAACCGTAACCTGTACCGATGAAGGTATGTTGAATGCGTGCTATGAGCATACCCTGTCGTGAATTTTTAGCCATATTACCTCATTTCTATCTCACCAAATCTGCGAGCTGCTGTGCTCCCGCGTCCGGTCCGCCTCATGGCTGGCCCCACAGTGCTCTCCACGCGCCAAAATCCGACCAACGTTCCTATTCAAACGCGGTGGTGGGGAGACTCACCTCACCCCCGCACAAACTTTGTAACCTACCCTGGTGCCTGTTTTCATCTTTGCTTGCTGCTCTGGCCTACCTGCCGTTATTCTTGTAATGTTGGCAATGACTGCTATTCCCTTAAACTGTTCCCTCTGGTCCATTCTCCCGCTACATTTGACTTCCATTCATACCCATGCACACTCATACAGGATGGAACAAGGAGATACATATAAACGGCGTGTGACCTCTTTGTGAAATGATGAAAAATAAACAAATGCGTCAAATATTCCTTTCACCCAGCGAAGTATTGAAGCTGCTAGCAATCAAAGAAAAACTTATATCTCGATGTAGAAAACATAATTACTTCCTATTGCAACCTGAGGCAAAACGAAAGTAACGCCTCAACACTAATCCCCTGTCTACATGCCGGTGATAATATACCCGATCGGACACACGCTACGTTGCATATACGCTGCAGCACATCCGTCAGACGACAACTTGTTGATCAGCCTTCACAGAAGCGACTTTGGACGTGGAACCCTTGCAGTTACAGTTATACATTAATGAAGATGCAGACAATATTAATAGTAACCTCACACTTTTCACAAATGACGTAACTATCTATCGTAAAGTACTGTCTGACAAAGGAAAAGCACGAAGATTCAGCTGGATCTCGATAAGATTTTGTATTGACACAAAGGACCTAGGAGCAACTATTCAGACTGACCTTAAGTGGAATGACCACATAGAGCAAATGGTAGGAAAAACAGATGCCAGACTGAAATTCCTAGGAAGAATCTTAAGGAAATGTGACTTATCCACGAAGAATGTGGCTAACAAGGGGCTTGTTGGACCGATTCTCTAGTATTCATCAGTCTGAGATTCTTAATGGGCAGGGCTGTTAGAAGACAGAGAAGATCCAACGAACAGCGCTGTGTTTCGTCGCGGGATCGTTTAATCGGTGCGTAACACGGTGCTGCTCAACCGACTCCAATAGCAGACGCTACAAGAGAGGTTTACTACTGAAATTTTGAGAGACGACTTTCCGGGAAGAGTCGGATAACACATTACTTGCTCCCACAAACATCACGCGGAATGACCACAAGAAGAAAATCTGAGAAATTAGAGCGAATACATAGGCTTGGATCAGATAGTAGACCAGAACGACCCTATACCATACACCGTCAGGTGGCTTGAGGACTGTCTTGCAGATGTAGACAGAGGCACTGATTCCAGAAGAGATCAGGTCGAAGAGAGCTTCGATGGCAGATATCGCTACGTCATTCCATGCTGCCTCAGATCTATAGCCAGACTCCATCAATCGCAGTGGCTGGCGAGTGAAAGTATGCCAGCCTCTGGATAGAAATACACTGAAGAGCCAAACAAACTAGTACACGTACTTAATATCGTGTACGGTCCCTGCGAGCACGTAGAAATGCCGCAACACGACGTGGTATGGACTCGACTAATCTCTGAAGTAGTGCTGGAGCGAAGAGACACCACGAATCGTGCTGGGCTGACCATAAATCCGTAAAAGAACGAGGGGGTGGAGATCTCTGCTGAACAGCACGTTGAAAGGCATCCCAGATTTGTTCAATAATGTTCATGTCTGGGGAGTTTGGTGGTCAGTGGAAATGTTGAAACTCAGAAGAGTATTCCTGCAGCCACTCTGTAGCAATTTTGGACGTGTGGCGTGTCGCATTGTCCCACTGCAATAACCCAAGTCCGTCGGAATACACAATGGACACGAACGGATATGGGTGATCAGACAGGATGCTTACGTACGTGTCACCTGTCAAAGTGCTATCTAGACGTAGTAAGGGTCCCATATCGCTCCAACTGCACACGCCCCACACCATTACAGAGACTCCACCAGTTTGAACAGTTCCCTGCTGACATGCAGGGTCGATGCATTCATGAGGTTGTCTCCATACCCGTAAGCATCCATCCGCTCGATACAATTTGAAACGAGACTCGTCCGACCAGGCAACATGTTTCCAGTCATGAACAGTTCAACACCGGTGTCGTCGGGTCCAGGAGAGGTGTAGAGCGTTGTGTCGTGCAGTCACCAAGGGTACATAAGTGGGCCTTCAGCTCCGAAAACCCATATCGATGATGCTTCGTTGAATGGTTCGCACTGACACTTGATGGCCAAGCATTCAAATCTGCATCAATTTGTGGAAGGGTTGCTCTTCTGTCCCGTTGAACGATTCTCTTCAGTCGTCGTTGGTCCCGTTCTTGTATCTATATTGGAGATTTGATGTTTTGCCGGATTCCTGATTTAGACGGTATACTCGTGAAATGGTCGCACGGAAAAATCCCCACTTCGTCGCTACCCGTAGATGCTGTGTCCCATCTGCGCCGACTATAAAACCACGTTCAAACTCACTTAAATATTGATAATCTGCCATTGTAGCAACGGTAGCCGATCTAACAACTGCGCCAGAGACTTGTTGTCTTATATAGGTGTTGCCGACCGCAGCGCCGCATTCTGCCTATTTACATATCTCTGTATTTGAATACGCGTGCCTGTACCAGTTTCTTTGGCGCTTCAGTGTAGGTTAGATCAACAAAGACGTCAAGCTGTTCTGGGTTGTCATTTTGAATGATAACGTAACGAAGCCCTCGAAGATAGAGCACGGAGACCGGTGTCAGAAATGTAACAGCTTCTGTGCTAATCATCGACTATATAGGAACCATAGATGATAGTGTTGAGTACCCCATAGTATCCCACATTGTGACGCCAGGTGCTGGGCCCTTGTGAGGAAAACGACTGCAATGTGGCAACGTTCAGTCTCCTCGGAGCCTTTACACGAATACGTTCATCGTGATACTGTACGAATAACGGGAACTCATCTGAGAAGACGATGGGGCTCCACCAGTGTCCGGCAGAGCTGCCACATCAAAAGAAGCCGCACCGACGGTCACCGTGTTAACAACCCGTGGTGCTCCGGGCGTCATCACTGTTCGTGTGGATTGGTTGATTGACTGTTTTGCACACCGTGATACTTCTGGCTTTACAGCCACCATATTTAGCGACAAGAAGTTCCTCTTACAGCAGCTGAGAAGGCAGCAGAGGGAAGATGACGTAATGTCGTGCGAGATACCGGTGACAAATGGTTTATTCGGTACGGGTATCGGGAGAAAGACCGCCTAAATTGTACTCCTTCTCTGCGATTGACTGCTGTGATCGAAGGTATCGCGCCAAAATGATTGACTTCTGTTATTAATATTAGAAAAACAAAGCAGTGAATTTATTTGTATTTCATATAAAAAAACAGCTCTCAATAGTAGAGTCTCATTTCATTATTTAAAAAGTGTTAAGTACCAGTAAAACAATAAACAATTAATAAACGAAAAGGCAGACGAAGCACATCGGAGATCTTCGCATCGCGCCTAACTTGGATGCCGGGCGAAGTGTTTCGGCTGTAAGATCAGAGCTGGTTTTCCACTCTCAGAGGACAGACAGGTTGTCTGCCGCGGTCGGTATTGGATAAGAACCTAATTACCAATTTCTGGTGTTTTGGATATGTAACTGAGAAATAGTTTGATAGTAATTATGCAAAACCGTGGTTCAACATTTTGTTTATTCTCTGTAAAAGTATGAAGAATGGAAATTATTTGTGATTCTAAAAGTGGACTGTAATTGTGCAGTTCCTCGTATTCTACCAATAAAGCGAGTAGCACCCCGTTTAAACAAACCTGTTCAAAATTTTATTATTTTTCAATACCTGTTCCTCGCTAACAGTTTTTTACAGACTCAAGATTACGGACCCACGACCTATGTGCTGTGTTCTGCGCAGGAGACAACAACTATAGAATACTGTAGGTTGTCGCCATTTTCTCTCTCTCTTTCTCTCTCTCTCTCTCTCTCTCTCTCTCTCTCTCTCTCTCTCTCTCCCTCCCCCTCTCTCTCTTCCATTTCCCATAACAGGGAGACGAAGAGACCAAACAACAGTAGTCTTAGCCCACTACTACCCAGACCGAAACTGAGTATATTGCGCGGTTACTCTTCCTGTGTCTCTCTCCGTCACTTAGAGCTTCTTTATTTGTACCCAGTGTGTGTGGGTCTTTTTTAAAGTTTTCATGTCCTACCAATGAGTTTAATCTATCTCCTGGCCAAGCCCAGGATTACAGAACTTGTCTTGATGCATGGCTTTGTCATCGTTTGCTTGCCATGTTTTTGCTTTTGGATTTTAGTCCAATGGTTCAAATGGCTCTGAGCACTATGGGATTTAACTTCTGAGGTCATCAGTCCCCTAGAACTTAGGAACTTAGAACTACTTAAACCTAACTAAGCTAAGGACATCACACACATCCATGCCCGAGGCAAGATTCGAACCTGCGACCGTAGCGGTCGCGCAGTTCCAGACTGAGGCGCCTAGAACCGCTCGGCCATCCCGGCCGGCTTAGTCTTGTTCCATTCGACTTGTCGCAGCCTGATCGACCTGCGTATTTTTGGTTTTACCATCGCCTTGGTGGTGGTTAGGATAGGTTCTGGTCCAAGAGACAGTCGTCACGCCTTTCCTGGAAAGCTTATCACCTCGCTCATTGCCACAAATTTTGGGGTGACCATGGATCCACGGGAGGTTTATCCTTTTCCTTTCTCCAAGGCTGACAAGAGTTTCATGGCATTCTGCAAGAAGTGATGGATTGCCATAGTGATGATTAGAACAGGCCCCAGTCTAACAAATGGAATCGTAGCGCCTGTCCTTGTCAGTCAACTAGCTTGTTCATTGCCACTAATTGCTGAGTGACTTGGAACCCCCAGAAGGTGTATCATGTTGCTTTCCCAAGCCTCACAAGGGCTTCATGGCATTCCGCAACGATTTTTGTTTTAGTTCCATGGGCTGATAGAGATTTCAGAGTTAGTTGACTGCCTGAATGAATGGTGATGACCCAACCTCCCGCACACACTCTGATAGTACATATTTCCAGCTGGAATACTGAGGCCTGCTTCCCCAGAGATCCCTGTCGATTTCGGCCCCAGAAGACTCATCCGTTTCCGACCCGTCGGTAAACCAGACTAAGTCTCCTGAACGGTATCGTGGTTCATTCTTCCACTGCTCTCTGCTTCCAATTGCTATCTTGAAAGGTTTATTAAAGCAGCTTGAAGTCATTATATAGCCAGCCGGCATTTCCTCAATATTTACTGGATTGACTTTATTGGCTTGGGATTCTGGATATCCTACAGATTTCCAGTTATTTGCAGTTTTTAACTCGCAAATCTCAAAACTCCTTAGCAGACACCTTGTGTTCTTTATTCCGCCTTACTGTAGTCCCACAACTTATCATAGGTCTTATTACATTGGTGTATATTCAATACGTTCTCCCAGGGCTTAGGCTCCCATTTTTACCACAGGCGCTTCTAGTTCACAGAAGGACCATTTCGCCTTGGAACACATCTTTTTTATGTCAGCGATCCAAGAAGTTTACCCATAGGGTTAACCCTAGAAACTTCACTGCCCCCCCCCCCCCCCCCCACTGTAATTGTACAGCCGGAAAGCCTGAAATTCCAGTACCTATCCTAGATATGCTTGCTCGTGAACAGTACTACAACAGTTTTCTTTGTACTGACCCCTAGATCCTGTTTCTTGCACCAGTTTCGCACAATGTTCTGTGCGCATTGTGTCGTTGTTCTAACTGTAGCATCAAATTTTGCCGAGTATTACTGTGACAAATTCGCCTGGGTATCCTAGGTAAAAGTAACCTCTAGTATTTACCTCTTCGATGAATTCATTCACCACGCGGCTCCGCAGTAGTAGGGACGGAGCCTCTCCTTGCGGCTACCCTCTGGTGGTGTTGATCATCACTTTCCCATTCAACATGGTGGCTTCTACCTTTCATCTATTCAGCATAGTCTTTATCCACCTGCGTATTGTGGTGTTAATACCATGATCTTCTGCAGCTCTAACCACGGATTCGAAGGCCGTATTGCTAAAATACCCCTCAATACCCAGGAAGATGTGGAGAGGAAAGTGTAGAGCATACTCCAGCATCCCAAAAAAGTTGGTGAAGGGCTGTATCACACGATTTTCCTAGCTTATATGCGTACTGGTTTTCATGTAGACGAACATCTGTTAAACTCCTGATTCTAATGTCCACATTAACCGGTTTTGCTAATGTCTTTAGAAGGAAGGAGACTGATCAGTCTCATATCCTTAGCCTCGATACGATCAGTTCTCCATGGCTTCGGAAATAAAACAACATTCACTGTCCTCCAAACATTAGGAACGACTCCTGTTGCTACGCTAACTCTAAACACTGTCCTGTTTGTTGCGATAGGGCCAGAAAGTTTCCATCTGGCCCTGATGTCTTGAATTGTTGAAACGATCCCACTCCTCACTGGATTTTTTGAAATCAACACATTCTCTGGCAGGTCACAGTTCTTCCTTTCGCTACGTGTAAACCAGTATTTCCTTGGATCTTGGTCTGTTTATCTGCTAGAGTGCAAAGAATGAAGTGAGTCTTGAGGAGCACATCCAGCGTCTTACGTAATGTTCTTGTATACCCACCATCTTCCTTCCTTGGAGTGCTTCCTGGATTATTTGGTTTTCTAATGAAGATTTTATGAAGTCTGGGCAAGTAGCTGTATCTTTCACCTCCTCGTAGAATACTTTCCAGGATGACAGTTTCGCTTCCTTAACTGTACGTTTATATTTGGCAAGGTCTTCCTGATATTTTGCCTGCTGTTCTTTCCTTCTTGCAACGTTGAACAGTGTTCTTAGTTGCTTCCCTTGCAACTGCCGATTATTTTTCCACCAAGGTACATTCCTGTTTGTGCACCTCTTGGTGATTGGATATTTTTCTAAGTACAAGGTCATACTGGTAGACGTCACTTCGTGTGCTATTTCCTCAGGACCTACTGGATTTCTTATTGAAGTTCTGTATTCAGGTAAGCGTGAGACTAGTTTTTCCAACATCAACTCCCGTTTGTTTCTCTGGGTTTCTCATAGGTCATGAACTGTTTAACACCAATATCAGTCTCAAACATTTGGTCAGGTGTGGATGGCTTCAACACCGCATGATACTGTTTGACATAACTATCCATTAACATAGGCCCAAGAGTTATGTCTGTTACATCCACTCTTCTCCTATTCCTGAAAGCAGCTTCGCTATCCCTGTTTAAGATATGCAAGTTCCTCTTGTTGTGTCTAGACAAGACAGCCTAGGCACAATGAGAGGAAGCCGAAAGGCACGCGCTAAACTAAAGTAGGATGGCGTGAAGTCTGAAACAGGATACGTAATGAATGTTATAAAGAAAAGTACGTAGCTTCTGGAATACTTAACTTTAATCCATGCTTTTGGTACATCTGGAGATTGTAGTGATACAAGTGAGACTCTTTAGATACATGCAATGTTACTAATGGCGCCTTGCTAGGTCGTAGCCATTGACTGAGCTGAAGGCTATTCTAACTATCTGCTCGGCAAAGGAGCGAGGCTTCGTCAGTTTAGTCGCTAGGTACGTCGTCCGTACAACTGGGGCGAGTGCTATTCCGTATCTCGAGACCTGCCTTGTGGTGGCGCTCGGTCTACGATCACACAGTGGCGACACGCGGGTCCGGCATGTACTAATGGACCGCGGCCGATTTAAAGCTACCACCTAGCAAGTGTGGTGTCTGGCGGTGACACCACACGTCTCACGTAGATATTCGAGTACGTTCATCTCTGCTGTTGATGTGGCTCTTTCCCCACACTATTTTATGGGCATTGGTATCAAAACCAACCAACAGACGTTCATTCAGCTGTGAGAAGCTGTTAGAAGTCTCCACATTTCCGAGCACTGTCCTTATAAGGACGGTAAACTGAGGCCAGTACAATTTGTCTCGTGCTTCCCTCATTACGCTGATTTATCCCTGTAACTTAACTCCACCATCAGCGTGAATCAATTTCCATTCTCGACATTAATTCAAGTTCTGAGTTCTTTTTACGTTTCAAGCATAAATCGACTTATCCCCAATTCCTGCGAGGGTTCATATGCCCCGTTTATACAGATAAGGCTCCTTGTTCAGTGCAACGTTCAGAAGACGAGTCCGCCCAGAAGATGAGTCAGGGTGGCAATTGCTCCCTTGCTGTGTTATAGATTTATCTGCAATTATTGTAGCCTCAAACTCTCCAACGTTGCCTCTTCTGGTGTCTTTAGTTATCCTGATGGTAGCCTGTCAGAACCTTAAATGCAATTTCAGGTCCCGCTATCGCACAGCTCTCAGGGATGCGTCACCAAAAGTACAAGGGTTTGGCCGTTAGATCCAACCTTCCTGTTGAATGCCCTCCGGTCCTCTGTTGAGACCATGTGATTCTGCGGACATAGATTTTGGAGGAGTATCCTTAAGCAGAAATTGATCTTTTTGCGGTGTTAAAACGTTCAGATTTTGTCTAGATCAGCAGCTACGCCTCCTCCAGTAGAGATATCTTGGGCGCCATCTCCGTAAGCCAATCTGCTGTTCTCATCCCCTCACAGACAAAGACTAGAGCACCTCTGGCCATATAGACTTTCCTGAAACTGGGGCCTGATCTTGCATCCTCCCCAGCCTTCCCAAAAGCAGCCTTCTGAAGTAGCTTGTCCTGCTGCGAGCTAGTGGTGACCTTTGGACATCCCAGTCGGATAGTCGTCATAAGATAAAATGAGATTGCCATAATATAGGTCTGTTACCGTATTTCTTGCTGTGGCTTTTTCTGGATGGGATTACCCTGACAAGTGGGAGTATTAGACTACCCCTTTGTTCTCTTGTTCCCCCTCCTGGAGCTGGTCGGGGTCTGTATACCACATTCACTCTAAGACACTCTTTTTCTGGGGGTCTTAGGTTCGAAACCTTGTAATTAATGTCCAGAAAGGCATTGTTTGGCTTACTTTTCTTTCTGTTCTCTCAAAAGTTTTTCAATAAACTGAAATTCATTGTTCTCTCTTTAAGATTATGGTTGTTGTTGTTGTGGTCTTCAGTCCTGAGACTGGTTTGATGCAGCTCTCCATGCTACTCTATCCTGTGCAAGCTTCTTCATCTCCCAGTACTTACTGAAACCTACATCCTTCTGCTTAGTGTATTCATCTCTTGGTCTCCCTCTACAATTTTTACCCTCCACGCTGCCCTCCACTGCTAAATTTGTGATCCCTTGATGCCTCAGAACATGTCCTACCAACCGGTCCCTTCTTCTTGTCAAGTTGTGCCACAAACTCCTCTTCTCCCCAATTCTATTCAATACCTCCTCATTAGTTATGTGATCTACCCATCTAACCTTCAGCATTCTTCTGTAGCACCACATTTCGAAAGCTTCTATTCTCTTCTTGTCCAAACTATTTATTGTCCATGTTTCACTTCCTTACATGGCTGCACTCCATACAAATATTTTCAGAAACAACTTCCTGACACGTAAATCTATACTAGATGTTAACAAATTTCTCTTCTTCAGAAACGCTTTCCTTGCCATTGCCAGTCTACATTTTACATCTTCTCTACTTCGACCATCATCAGTTATTTTGCAACCCAAATAGCAAAACTCCTTTACTACTTTAAGTGTCTCATTTCCTAATCTAATTCCCTCAGCACAACCCGACTTAATTCGACTACATTCCATTATGTTCGTTTTCCTATTGTTGATGTTCATCTTATACCCTCCTTTCAAGACACTGTCCATTCCGTTCAACTGCTCTTCCAAGTACTTTGCTGCCTCTGGCAGAATTACAATCCCATGGGCGAACCTCAAAGTTTTTACTTCTTCTCCATGGATTTTAATACCTACTCCGAATTTTCCTTTGTTTCCTTTACTCTTGCTCAATATATATACTGAATAACATCGGAGAGAGGCTACAACCCTGTCTCACTCCCTTCCCAACCACTGCTTCCCTTTCATGCCCCTCGACTCTGATAACTGCCATCTGGTATCTGTACAAGTTGTAGATAGCCTTTCGCTCCCTGTATTTTACCCCTGCCACCTTTAGAATTTGTAAGAAAGCATTCCAGTCAACATTGTCAAAAGCTTTCTCTAAGTCCACAAGTGCTAGAAACGTAGGTTTGCCTTTCCCTAATCGTTCTTCTAAGATAAGTCGTTGGGTCAGTATTGCCTCACGTGTTCCAGTATTTCTACGGAATCCAAACTGATCTTCCTCGAGGTCGGCTTCTACCAGTTTTTCCATTCGTCTGTAAAGATTTCGCGTTAGTATTTTGCAGCCGTGACTTATTAAACTGATAGTTTGGTAATTTTCACATCTGTCAACACCTGCTTTCTTTGGTATTGGAATTATTATATTCTTGAATTCTGAGGGTATTTCGCCTGCCTCATACATTTTGCTCACCAGATGGTAGAGTTTTGTCAGGACTGGCTCTCCCAAGGCCGTCAGTAGTTCTAATGGAATGTTGTCTACTCCCGGGGCCTTGTTTCCACTCAGGTCTTTCACTGCTCTGTCAAACTCTTCACGCAGTATCGTATCCCCCATTTTATCTTCATCTACATTCTCTTCCATTTCCATAATATTATCCTCAAGTACATCGCCCCTGTATAGACCATCTATATACTCCTTCCACCTTTCTGCTTTCCCTTCTTTGCTTAGAACTGGGTTTCCATCTGAGACCTTGATATTCATACAAGTGGTTCTCTTTTGTCCAAAAGTCTCTTTAAGTTTCTTGTAGGCAGTATCTATCTTACCCCTAGTGAGATAAGCCTCTACATCCTTACATTTGTCCTCTAGCCATCCCTGCTTAGCCATTTTTGAGACGTTTGTATTCCTTTTTGCCTGCTTCATTTACTGCATTTTTATATTTTCTCCTTTCATCACTTAAATTCAATATTCCTTCTGTTATCCAAGGATTTCTACTAGCCCTCGTCTTTTTACCTACTTGATCCGCTGCTGCCTTCACTACTTCATCCCTCAGAGCTACCCATTCTTCTTCTACTGTATTTCTTTCCTCCATTCCTGTCAATTGTTCCCTTATGCTCTCCCTGAAACTCTGTACAACCACTGGTTCTTTCAGTTTATCCAGGTCCCATCTCCTTAAATTCCCACCTTTTTGCAGTTTCTTCAGTTTTAATCTACAGTTCATAACCAATAAATTGTGGTCAGAGTCCACATCTGCAACTGGAAATGTCTTACAATTTAAAACCTGGTTCCTAAATCTCTGTCTTGCCATTAATCTATCTGATACCTTCTAGTATCTCCAGGATTCTTCCATGTATACAATCTTCTTTTATGATTCTTGAACCAAGTGTTAGCTATGATTATGTTACGCTCTGTGCAAAATTCTACCAGACGGCTTCCTCTTTCATTTTTTACCCACAATCCATATTCACCTACTATGTTTCCTTCCCTCCCTTTTCCTACTCTCGAATTCCAGTCACCCATGACTATTAAATTTTCGTCTCCCTTCACTATCTGAATAATTTCTTTTATCTCATCATACATTTCATCTATTTCTTCATCATCTGCAGAGATAGTTGGCATATAAACTTGTACTACTGTAGTAGCAGTGGGCTTCGTGTCTATCTTGGCCACAATAATGCGTTCACTATGCTGTTTGTAGTAGCTTACCCGCACTCCTATTTTTTTTATTCATTGTTAAACCTGCTAATGCATTACCCCTATTTGATTTTGTATTTATAACTCTGTATTCACCTGACCTGAAGTCTTGTTCCTCCTGCCACCAAACTTCACTAATTCACACTATATCTAACTTTAGCCTATCCATTTCCCTTTTTAAATTTTCTAACCTACCTGCCCGATTAAGGGATCTGTCATTCCACGCTCCGATCCGTAGAACGCCAGTTTTCTTTCTCCTGATAACGACATGCTGTTGAGTAGTCCCCGCCGGGAGATCCGAATGGGGGACTATTTTACCTCCGGAATAATTTACTCAAGAGGACGCCATCATCATTTAACCACACAGTAAAGCTGCATGCCCTCGGGAAAGATTATGGTATCTCTTGTTAATATAGCTACTCCTCTTCTTTCATCCTGCAAGTCCGTTCCTATAACCCTATAATTTGTTTAAGTGAATAGGAATATTTGGTCTAAACCATGTTTCGCTAATAGTCGATACTGTGGTACCTTTGCAGTTAGTTCCTTTATTAAAGATTCTCTGTTAGCGAGAGCTGACCTTGTGTCCTCTTGTCAAATCTTAAACGTCAAGGTTGAAGGAAAAAATATTAATCTGCTTTGTTTAGAAAGGTCAGTGCTTCTGATATTTCTGAGCATAGCTGAAGAAGTTACCGTTCCCAGTAACGGAACTCGAATTTCTTGAATAACTTTAATGATTAATTTGAATAGCTTTCCATTTAAGGAAGCTGGCTACTGGGAAGCTGCTCCTGCTTCTGACTAAGGGACTAAGCTATAATTACGGAAGTCGTACTGCTGCGCGACGATGTGATGTAGCAGCTAATTAGCTCCAGAGGCAAAGTCTTAGGATAGAGTGGCGCTGGAGGCTTCCACAAATCCGTGGTGATTAGGTAGATAAAGAGGCCATCTGGGTTGGCCTGACACAGTTGCATCGTTTCCGCTTGGTTTAGCGAGCTTTTTGAGCGCATGTGAGAGGTAGCGGAACCCAGTGAATGGCGACTTTTGACATTTTCAAAATGTCACCCAAGATATTGAAAATTGATCCTCGCCGGATTTTTTGTGTTTGATACTGTCGCCTCGGTCTTGATACGCCGGTCTTCGAGCATCATAGCCTCCACTTTCGCTTCCAGATCCTTTACAGAGGGAGAGATGGTCTGCCCCTTCGTTCTTCGTCATTCAGACTGGTCAGACAACAACTGAAGGGTGTGCAGCACTGATATGGTGGGGCTTTGCTTCCCTACACTTCCACTAACTCAGCATGGCTTGCTGCGGCGTTGTTCCCTTCCAAATACAGAAAACTAATTAGTACGGATTTCATTGCGATATACTTTTTATAGTTACCACAACGAAACTCTGTCTGGAAATCTGGCAGCAAATCCAAGGAGATTCTGGTCGTATCTAAAGCACACCAGCAGCAAGACGCAATCTATACCTTCACTGCGCGATAGCAATGGTGATATTACTGGTGACAGTGTCACTAAAGAAGAGGTACTAAATACAGTTTCCCGAAATTCCTTCACCGAAGAAGACGAGATAAATACTCCAGAATTCACAGCAAGAACAACAGCAAACATGCACAAGTCACATCATTACCCACGAAAGGAAATAGGACTAATCAACTGAATTACAGAATATATCACTAACGTCGATTTACAGTAGGATTTTGAAACATAAACTGCGCTCGAACATTATGAACTACTTCGAAGAAAACGATTTATTGACAAACAGGCACACGGACTTAGGAAATATCTTTCTTGTGAAACATAAGTAGCTGTTTATTCTCAAGAAGAAATGAGTGCTATCGATAGGGGATGTCAAATTAATACCATATTTTCAGATTTCCAGAAGGCTTATCACAGCGTTCCTCACAAGCTACTTGTAATCGGATTGCGTGCCTATGGAGTAGCGTCTCAGTTGTGTGACTGGATTCGTGATTTCCTGCCAGAGAGGTCACAGTTCTTATTAATAATCGAGTAAAACGCAAGAGATACCTGGCGTTCCCCAAGAGAGTGTTATAGGCTTTATGCTGTACCTGATCTACGTAAATGGTGTAGGACACAACTGAGCAGTCCTCTTAGATTGTTTGCAGATGATGCTGTCATTTACCGTCTTTGAAAGTAATCAGATGATCAAACCAATTGCAGAATGATTAGACAAGATATCTGTATGGTGAGAAAACTGATATTCTAAATCATGAAAATTTTGAAGTCATCCACATGAGTACTGAAAGGAATCCGCTAAATTTTGGTTTCACGATAAATCATTCAAATGTAAAATCTATAAATCCAAATAAATACTTAGGGACTGCAGTTACGAATAACTTAAACTGAGACGATCACGCAGATATTGTTGTACGGGAAGCAAACCAAAAACTGTTATTTAGTGGCGGAACACGTAGATAGTGTAACAGATCTGCTAAAGAGACCGCTTACACTATGTTTATCGGCCATGTTCTGGAATATTGCTGTGCAGTTTGGAATCCGCATCAGTTAGAATGACAAAGGACATCGAAAAAGCGCAAGATAGGGCAGCTCGTTTTGTATTGTCAAGAAACAGGCGAGTGAATACGGTACGCGCGTTGGGTTGGCAATCATTAAAACAAAGGCGTTATTCGTTGCAGCCGGCTCTTGCCATGGAATTTCAATCGCCAAGTCTCTCCTCAGAGTGTGGAAATATTTTGCTGGCGCCCACCTACATAGGGAAAAATGATCGTCATGCAAACTAATATTATAAATGTGTAAGTAACTCTGTCTGTTACGCTTACACCAGTAAACCGCAGAACCGATTTTGATGAAATTTGGTATGGAGATAGCTTGAAAACTGTGGAATACCATAGGCTACGCCAGAAAGTGTGCAGTAACACATATTTATTGATCTGAAGGATATAACGCGAAATATGGAACAATACTGACTCTCTGAGAAAACTATTTACTCTTTGACTTTTTAACTTTCTGTGAGAATACTTTATTGTTCGACATGTTGTGTATAAGATGACTCAACGTAATGAATACAATGCTCATACAATCCTCTACGTGTTTGATCCATACTTCCATTCTAATCTATACATATGTCATAAATGCGAAACCAGCTCCGTCTGTTACGCCTAAATCGCTGAACAAATTTTGATGAACTTTGTTTGCTGTGGAGGTAGCTTGAAGCCTGAGGAAAAACTCAGGCAACTGTACAAACTAAAAAAGGTATTGGTGAATTATCAATACTTTTAATATGGTATATGTAAGTTGGAAGAAGGCGATGCTTTTGCGGATGATGGATATTCGGAGTGATCGTAGATTCTTCCGTGACTGTACGTATCCAATGTTTACTCATGGGTATATTTTATGAAATTTTAAACACAATTTCTATACTACCTGGCGAAGCTGTGTAGTTTTTAGGGTGATATATTGTGCAGATGCAATAACAAAATCAGATGGTAAGCCCGATAACCTCGTATAAAACAATTACGTCGGGAAAGCCATAGTAAAAATACTGTTTATTTTACAATATGCCTCAAAAACGTAACAGTCACAAGTCCGTTGCATTTTAGAAGCTGAGCATCACATATCTCCTACAGCTTCTGAGATGCCTGAAGACCAACGATGGGTCATTTAAACGCTACTCTACAGAAAGGGAGACATTATGCGTTTACATTTAGACCGTGGAAGGCATTTAATGGGACTGTATTTTGTTATGTTCCAAGAACTGTCGATGTTAATCTAATTAGTTATCTTAGGAATATTCTACATGCAGTGAAATAATAGGAACACATTCATAATGTACCTATATACCGGCACAACATACATTCATACACACAAATACATATCTACACCAGCATATACCCAGATAGTTATAAATTACTCATCATAACAAAACTACTCCCCGGAGTAGACAACATTCCATTAGAACTACTGACAGCCTTGGGAGAGCCAATCCTGACAAAACTCTACCATCTGGTGAGCAAGATGTATGAGACAGGCGAAATACCCTCAGACTTCAAGAAGAATATAATAATTCCAATCCCAAAGAAAGCAGGAGTTGACAGATACGAAAATTACCGAACTATCAGTTTAATAAGTCACAGCAAATTCTTTACAGACGGATGGAAAAACTGGTAGAAGCCGACCTCGGGGGGGGGGATCAGTTTGGATTCCGTAGAAATGTTGGAACACGTGAGGCAATACTGACCCTACGACTTATCTTAGAAGAAAGATTAAGGAAAGGCAAACATACGAATACTTTCTTTCAAATTCTGAAGGTGGCAGGGGTAAAATACAGTGAGCGAAAGGCTATTTACAATTTGTATAGAAACCAGATGGCTGTTATAAGAGTCGAGGGGTATGAAAGGGAAGCAGTGGTTGGGAAGGGAGTGAGACAGGGTGTTAGCCTCTCTCCGATGCTATTCAATCTGTATATTGAGCCAGCAGTAAAGGAAACAATAGAAAATTTCGGAGTAGGTATTAAAATCCATGGAGAGGAAATAAAAACTTTGAGGTTCGCCGATGACATTGTAATTCTGTCAGAGACAGCAAAGGACTTGGAAGAGCAGTTGAACGGAATGGACAGTGTCTTGAAAGGAGGGTATAAGATGAACATCAACAAAAGCAAAACAAACATAATGGAATGTAGTCGAATTAAGTCGGGTGGTGCTGAGGGAATTAGATTAGGAAATGAGACACTTAAAGTAATAAAGAAGTTTTGCTGTTTGGGGAGCAAAATAACTGATGATGGTCGAAGTAGAGAGGATATAAAATGTAGACTGGCAATGGCAAGGAAAGCGTTTCTGAAGAAGAAAAATTTGTTAACATTGAGTATAGATTTAAATGTCAGGAAGTCGTTTCTGAAAGTATTTGTATGGAGTGTAGCAATGTATGCAAGTGAAAGGTGGACGATAAATAGTTTGAACAAGAAGAGAGTAGAAGCTTTCGAAATGTGGTGCTACAGAAGAATGCTGAAGGTTAGATGGGTAGATCATATAACTAATGAGGAGGTATTGAATAGAATTGGGGAGGAGCATGTGGCACAACTTGACAAGAAGAAGGGATCGGTTGGTAGGACATGTTCTGAGACATTGAGGGATCACCAATTTAGTAATGGAGGGCAGCGTGGAGGGTAAAAATCGTAGAGGGAGACCAAGAGACAAATACACTAAGCAGATTCAGAAGGATGTAGGCTGCAGTAGGTACTGGGAGATGAAGAAGCTTGCACAGGGTAGAGTAGCATGGAGAGCTGCATCAAACCAGTCTCAGGACTGAAGACCACAACAACAACAACAACAACAATAAAACTAATGATACGTGCAAACTCAGCTGCAGTTAACAGCTAGTAATAAAATAAGAGAAATCGCAGCTTTCACGGAAAAATTTAAGTGTTCGTTTTTGCCGTGCGCTGCTCGAGAGTGGAACGGTAGAAAATTAGCTTTAAGGTGGATCGATGAACCCTCTGGCAGGCATTTAATTATAAATTGCAAAGTAGTCATGTGGATGTAGAAGCACCTTCGTTGTCACGATGTGCTACCCAACTGTGGCGCAGGTACGGCTGCAGACCTGTACATGTAAACAAAGAAAAACGTAATTACTTACGTGCATTGCTTCGAGGTGATAATTACAATTTTATGACTGAACCTGTTATGTTTAGACATGTCGACAGCCTGCCTGTCTTGTGGTAAAGGTCTCAGGAAATCGGTTAGACTTCTCCCGCTGGCGTCCTCTCCGCTTCTCCCCGGCAGCGGTATCTGTCTGCTATCGCGTTTCCGCCTGGCTAGGAAAGAACTTAGCGGCGAGTTTCGCCAGGGAGATCAGCTGGCGCGACCTGTCGAAGCTGGCGGCGCGGTCGTGATTAACGGCTCGAGGCGCTGAGTGTGCTCAACAAGTCTGTCGCTGCCCCTCTGATCTCTCCCCCCCCCTCCCCCGTCCCTCCCTGCTGTTCCCAACTACTCACGCCCCTCTCGCGCCTTTACAGAACGCCGCCTTGCGTGCACAAGCGCACCGACAGCACACCAGAGGCCTACGCCGTACACGCGCCTTTCGCAAGAAATTAAGTTGATGTATACATATAGCACATCGGCAAGAAAAGTCGAAAAACGGCACTTCTTAATTTCTGTCACTGAAAGACGTGTGAGGTGCCCCAACGTGCACGAAAAACGTCACACTTCTATCTCGCAATTTTTTCACTTGAGGGCAGATGTGTCAGTTTTGTTGTAGGCTAGTTCACGATTCGCCACGGCAAGAACAGTGTCGCCTCAATGTTGCTACTGGCAGGTGTGAATGAATCATTCAAGAAATGTGGAACATTCAGAGCTGTCACACTTTTCATGTGTAAGTTAAGTTGAATGTAATGTTGAATGTCGTTGAGTATTAGCATGTCTGTGTTTATATTTTGATTATTAGCAAGCCTGTGTTTATATTCTGTTAGTACCTTACATTAAAATGACATTGTGATGTAAAGTACAGACACAGTATAAAGATAGATATGATAATAATCACTGATGTAGATGCGTCGATGGGCTAAAGAGACGACAATAAAACAGATGTTTGTCTCATCCTGTGAGGGAATCGTAAGTCTGAGCACAATTGAAATGGACAACGTGACATAAAAATACTCGAAATGCAGAAGAATGACCCAGGCATTCTTTTTATGAAAAACACACGGGCCTACGAGCAAAACGAATTTGTGTAATCGACAATAATAACAGGAGAAAACAGTCGACTATCTCTACACTACAGGGCGTTGGAGCTTATAAGAAAAAATAGAAATTGTTGCTAGAAAGAAAGCACATACGGTATTCAATCCTTTTTTTCAGCGAAATAAATTCCTACAATATATAAGCCGTTTTAATTAAATACATAGTCCTTAAATTCTATTCCTAAAATTGTATCTTACTAATGTTCCTTACTAAACTGTATTAATTTTCATAGATTATAATTTTCCATTTTGAATTTTTCAAGTAAAACATTTTCCACTTCCTTTTCATTTTATGTTCTAACTTAAGCACTAACTTTGTGTGATGGAGATTCGAATGTTGTGTAAATCTCTCTCATATATATATATAAGCTGTAATGTTACACGACATTCGAACATTAGAAGAAAAAATGAAAAACAAGTGGAAAATGTTTTAATAGAAAAATACAAAAATTATAATCTATGAAAATTAATAGAGTTTAGTAAGGAACATCAGTTAGATACAATATATATAT
Source organism: Schistocerca serialis cubense (assembly GCF_023864345.2). Lineage (NCBI taxonomy): Eukaryota > Metazoa > Arthropoda > Insecta > Orthoptera > Acrididae > Schistocerca > Schistocerca serialis. The sequence continues at coordinate 118,357,380 of NC_064643.1, read as the reverse complement.
ACACTCCTGGAAATGGAAAAAAGAACACATTGACACCGGTGTGTCAGACCCACCATACTTGCTCCGGACACTGCGAGAGGGCTGTACAAGCAATGATCACACGCACGGCACAGCGGACACACCAGGAACCGCGGTGTTGGCCGTCGAATGGCGCTAGCTGCGCAGCATTTGTGCACCGCCGCCGTCAGTGTCAGCCAGTTTGCCGTGCCATACGGAGCTCCATCGCAGTCTTTAACACTGGCAGCATGCCGCGACAGCGTGGACGTGAACCGTATGTGCAGTTTACGGACTTTGAGCGAGGGCGTATAGTGGGCATGCGGGAGGCCGGGTGGACGTACCGCCGAATTGCTCAACACGTGGGGCGTGAGGTCTCCACAGTACATCGATGTTGTCGCCAGTGGTCGGCGGAAGGTGCACGTGCCCGTCGACCTGGGACCGGACCGCAGCGACGCACGGATGCACGCCAAGACCGTAGGATCCTACGCAGTGCCGTAGGGGACCGCACCGCCACTTCCCAGTAAATTAGGGACACTGTTGCTCCTGGGGTATCGGCGAGGACCATTCGCAACCGTCTCCATGAAGCTGGGCTACGGTCCCGCACACCGTTAGGCCGTCTTCCGCTCACGCCCCAACATCGTGCAGCCCGCCTCCAGTGGTGTCGCGACAGGCGTGAATGGAGGGACGAATGGAGACGTGTCGTCTTCAGCGATGAGAGTCGCTTCTGCCTTGGTGCCAATGATGGTCGTATGCGTGTTTGGCGCCGTGCAGGTGAGCGCCACAATCAGGACTGCATACGACCGAGGCACACAGGGCCAACACCCGGCATCATGGTGTGGGGAGCGATCTCCTACACTGGCCGTACACCACTGGTGATCGTCGAGGGGACACTGAATAGTGCACGGTACATCCAAACCGTCATCGAACCCATCGTTCTACCATTCCTAGACCGGCAAGGGAACTTGCTGTTCCAACAGGACAATGCACGTCCGCATGTATCCCGTGCCACCCAACGTGCTCTAGAAGGTGTAAGTCAACTACCCTGGCCAGCAAGATCTCCGGATCTGTCCCCCATTGAGCATGTTTGGGACTGGATGAAGCGTCGTCTGACGCGGTCTGCACGTCCAGCACGAACGCTGGTCCAACTGAGGCGCCAGGTGGAAATGGCATGGCAAGCCGTTCCACAGGACTACATCCAGCATCTCTACGATCGTCTCCATGGGAGAATAGCAGCCTGCATTGCTGCGAAAGGTGGATATACACTGTACTAGTGCCGACATTGTGCATACTCTGTTGCCTGTGTCTATGTGCCTGTGGTTCTGTCAGTGTGATCATGTGATGTATCTGACCCCAGGAATGTGTCAATAAAGTTTCCCCTTCCTGGGACAATGAATTCACGGTGTCCTTATTTCAATTTCCAGGAGTATATATATATATATATATATATATATATATATATATATATATATATAAACAAAATTTGGGGTGGGAAAGAGGCAAAAGTATTGGGTCATAGCTTCCCAAGTGGGAAGGCGTGGCAGTCCCCGCCACGAATCCACCCGGCGGATTAGTGTCGAGGTCCGGTGTGCCGGCCAGCCTGTGGATGGCTTTGAAGGCGGTTTTCCATCTGCCTCGGCGAATGCGGGCTGGTTCCCTTTACTCTGCCTCAGTTACAGTATGTCGACGACTGCTGCGCAAACACTGTCTCCATGTACGCATACACCATAATTACTCTATCATGCAATATTTGGGTTTACACTCGTCTTGTATGAGACGTGCCGGTGGGGGGGCATCCACTGGGGGCCGAACCCCGAACCGCACAATAAGCCTGGGTTTGGTTTTGGGCGGCGGTGGGGTGGGCGGACTGCTGTGGCGTGTTGTGGGGTTCTGAACCAATGAGGGCTACGGCGGCACGAAGCCTCTCCTTCGTTTCTAGATTCCCGGTTTAATACACAATACAATGGGGTCGTAGCGACAGCAAAAAAGTTTTTAGAAAACAAGAAAAGTGACACAACTCAAAGAACTACTTAATAATTACAAGGTAATACCTTGCAGTCGACAAGAACAGAACTACAGGTTCACATTACTGTTGTATAGAATGAAATCGAATTTACTGCCGAAAATATATACTTGAAATTTAAAGGCAGCCTAAGCTGTTTGAATATATCTTTTATAGAATCTAGTTTTCCTCAAGTACTGCATTTTCGAGTTGCGTGATTTTTCTTGCTAGGGTGCGATATGTTCATAAATCCTTCGTTTCCGCGTTATTAAAGACATTTTTACGTTAATAGGCTTTCCATGGCCTTGCCATACGATTCTGCACTTTTTCAGAGAAGATTTTGGCTCAAAAATCCTCGTGTTACAGTTCAGGGTAGACATCAGCACAAACTGAAGATTCATGTATTCGCCCTGACTGTCTGGTCGATGGATACGTCCTCTCACCACGTCTTGCAGGCGCTGTCTGCAGTGACTTTTTTTCAGAACACTCTCCAGGACTTAGCAAAGGATGTCCCCTGCAAATAAGAAGAAACATTTGGTTTGTGCATGATGGTGCTCCACCACATTTTGGTCTCACCGTTCATGCACTCACTTTTATTTATCATGACAGATGGTTAGGTAAAAAGGACAATTTCCATGGCCTGCACACGGCCTTGCCATACGATTCTGCTACATGAGCTCCTGACATATCTCAGCTGCCGGCCAGGGAAGTTCAGCGACTAGAGTCGTAAAAGAACCGTAGGCAAAGTAGAAACCATAAGTAAGTATAGACTGCAGTGGTATTACTAGTAGCTTTGGTCAGTTAAGGCGGTACCTGTAGTACCTGTACGTTAGGAGTGTTGCATACCTGCTGGGCGTTCCATCATAACGATCGCGCTCTTTACAAATGGGATCAGTGTCTTACAAGGTTCCCTTAAAAACTAGAAGTGGTGAACGGTCTAGAAACTGAATGGTGATATATAAACATCCAGGTAACCTACAGAATATTTTTATTCTACATAGTTTCCTCCTACCTGTTACTTAAAAAGTAAACAGTATTTATAGAAAAAGGTAAATTGTCAATCATTTATTCTGGTTTTATTCGGAAGTTGTTGATTTATAATATGCAACAGATAGGTGTTGTAGCAAAATAAAGAACACAATACAGTTAATTATATAGCACCGAAAAACGCAAGTTTCCTCATCATTAAGGCAAACTAAATAAATCAAAGCAAAAATACATCAAACATCGCTTCAATATTTCGTGGAATGTTTCTGTTAATCATAAACAAATAACGCATTTATCAATAACATGAAAGTCGAACCTTTGATCATGATGAAGAACGGTCTGTTGAGTACGAAATAACAATATTAATTATATTTTTTTATATTTCTGCGTGTACTTGCCTCAAAAGTAAATTCTTTGGTTACATAAAAGCGCAGGAGTTAAGCTATTAACTAATTTTTCTTGCCAATAAAATGCAATTTATATTCTGTAAGGATACAAAATACACAATGGACTAATACTTGATAATGTGCACTTCTAATTATGTGCGAAACAAACAACCAAAACAATGAAGATGAGTCGTCGGCCCCAGTTTCTCTCTCACAAATTAATCTATGTTTCTTACCCTACCAATGCTACCAGCACTACAGATAATCCTGCCATTTACTACGTGATTTGTTTAGTGTAGCAAAGCCAGGGAACTGTAGTTTTGGAAGAGCGCAGCTCTATTACCCACGCAAAGTTGCACCGAGCCTGGGCTATGTTGGGCGTAGCGTCCGCCGAGGTCCATGGGTCGATGCCGACCTTCCACCGCCCACCAGATATTGGCATGAGGTATAAAAACTAACTGTAGGAAAATAATAAATGGATTCTACTGTCGTCGAGCGGGTTTTTACTCACCACGACCCAAGCTGCTCCATCAGAGCACGTCCACACCCCTACGCCGCGTTCTGGAGCCAGGAGAGGTACTGCATATGTTGCAGTAGGCAGCCGTAATTTAGTCACCAGTGCGCAAGGTTGTTTATGCTGTGGCTCCGATAATTTTATTAAAATGTTGCTAAAATGAATTTTGAGGGGAACAAGAAGATCACTGATGATCAAAAGTGGACATCTTGTAGATCTTATAATTAAAGTTTCCTCGAGATATTTGAGTCTCATCTTTATCTACGTTTACAATGTAAGTTGAAAAAATAAATTAAAACGTATAATACTGCCGGGACTTGAACCCAGGTCTCTTTTCTTAATGTGCAGGATCGCTGACCACTATACCACCGCGGGACTGTGGCTAATGTTGCTGCATGGACTCTTTAAGTTCTGTTCCCTCCCCTAACAGAAACATCAATTTATATCTTCAGCTTATTTTCGACTTCTTAGATCGTAACTATTTCCGGGGCCCACAGGCATTGGATGTGCACCCCAGCGTTGGACGTAATTGTAAATTATGTACTTCAGGTGTAGGTGATCTTGTTATTAAAGTCTCCTCGAGACATTTGAGTCTCATCTTTAATTGTAAGATCTATAAGATCTGTAAGATCACCTACACCTGGGGTACAGGATTTCCCATTACGTCCAACGCTGGGGTGCTATTCCTATGTCGGAGAGCCCCGGCAATAGTGACGATCTCAGAAGGGGAACATGAGCTGAAGATAGGAAGTTTGTGCTGGGGAGGGCATTGGACTTCAGTGGACCATGCAGAAGTGTTAGCCATAGCCTGTGGTGTGACGGTCAGATCCTGCTTTGTAAATGAGGAGACGTGGGATGAAATCCTGGCTGTTGCACTAATTTTAATTCATTTCTTCAGCTTATCGTAGCCACAGCATATACAACCTTACGCACTGGTGACTAAATTACGGCTGCCTACTGTAACTCCTGGCTCCAGAACGCGGCGTAGGGGTGTGGACGTGCTCTGATGGAGGATCTTGTATGGCGGTGAGTAGAAACCCGCTCGACGACAGTAGAATCCCTGTTGCACGAATTTTAATTCATTTCTTCAGCTTCCATCATTACCGTAAAAGTGGACATGTTTACGATATCTAGTTTGTGATGACTGTTCCGGTAATCGATTTTAATCAAATGAGAGCCTTTTCCCACTAAATGTCGTAACTGCAGGTGGCATATGACGCAGATGGCGACTATAAACAGACTGTATCAGTATTTAATAAAGGAAAGTCGTGGATTCATTATTACTATTGACTGTTAGTGTGAATGTCACTTGCAAAATTACAGCTCAACTCTAGACAGTAATTGTTGATTTACACGAAATGAAGAAAACCGCAACAATTGTTGATGCACTCATATTTAAGTACTTATATCCAGTTTCGAAATAATGTAATTCTATCTTCTGGCATGCACTCTAACGTTGGAAACAACATGTTATAATTATGGATTAGCCGTAATTCGAAAATGAAAATGTAAGATGATGATTGGCCATTATTCATATAAAGCACAAGAGAACTAAGGCTGTCTTCCACCCTTTGTTGTTTTTAGGGAACAAAAGTTTCGTGTTGACTTTATAAAACAGCGAATCTACAAAGTTAGCAAAACAAAAATTCGTTAGAAAATCGCTATCAACGGGATCACGAAATACCTTAGAAATATTAAGAAGAGGAAAACGACCACACAATAGGTGAAAGACACTAACATAGGATGCCGACAGCAATCACCGTCTTGCTCGTCTGACCGTAATAAGAGCAAAACCATAAGCAGCTGAGGGGAGATAACAGTGGGAGCGCGCGCCACACGTAATGCAGAAAAAGCAGTTGCATTTAAATGTGGTATGGGGAAGGTTTGAAACGTAGAGCGTTAAAACCAAGAAAAGGGTATGGATACTCTAAACACTACGGAGGAAGAGAAGCTGCACATCTAGATACACAATGAGGTGCAGAAAGTAATGGGATAGCGGTATACACTTAAACACATGACTGTAGTATCGCGTACACAAGGTATAATTGGGTAGAGGATTGGCGGAGCTGTCATTTATTTTCAGGTGATTCATGTGAAAAGGTTTCCGATGTAATTAAAGACGCACGACGGAAATTAACAGACTGAACGGTAGCTGGAGCTATGGGACATTCCATTTCGGAAATCGTTGGGGAATTCAGAACTCCGAGATCCACTGTGTCAAGCCTGTGCCGAGAATACCACATTTCAGGCGTTACCTCTCACCACGGACAACACAGTAGCAGACGGACTTCACCTGCCGACCGAGAGCAGCGGCGTTTGCGTAGAGTTATCGCTGTGAACAGACAAGCAACACCGCGTGAAATAACTGCAGAAATCAATGTGGGACTACGACGAACATATCCGTTAGGACAGTGTGGAAAAATTTGCCGTTAATGGGCTATGGCAGCAGACGACCGACGCCGAGTGCCTTTGCTAACAGCACGATATCGCCTACAGCCCCTCTAAAGGGCTCGTGACGATATCGGTTGGACCTCAGACGACTGGAAAATCGTGACCTGGTCAGATGAGTCCCGACTGGAGTTGGTAAGAGCCGAGAATGGCGCAGACACCACGAAGCCAACAACCGAAGTTCTCATGAAGGCTCTGTGCAAAATGATGGTGGCACCATAATGGTGTGGGACGTGTTTACGTTGAATGGACTGGGTCCTCTGGTCCAACTGAGCCGATCATTGACTGGGAATGGTTATCTTCGGCTGCTTGAAGACCATTTGCAGCCATTCATGGACTTCATGTTCCCAAACAACGATGGGAACTTTATTGACGACAATGCGCCATGTGACCTGGCCACCGCTCTTCGTGATTTGTTTGAAGAACATTCTGGATAATTCAAGCGAATGATTTGGCCATACAAAAAATGTTCAAATGTGTGTGAAATCTTATGGACTTAACTGCTAAGGTCATCAGTCCCTAAGCTTACACACTACTTAACCTAAATTATCCTAAGTACAAACACACACACCCATGCCCGAGGGAGGACTCGAACCTCCGCCGGGACCAGCCGCACAGTCCATGACTGCAGCGCCTTAGACCGCTCGGCTGATCCCGCGCGGATTTTGGCCATCCAGATCGCCCGACATGAATTCCATCGAACATTTATGGGACATACTCGACAGATCAGTTCATGCACAATGCCCTACAACGGCTACACTTTCGCAACTATAGAGGCAGTGTGACTCTATTTCTGCAGGAGATTTGCAACCACTTGTTCAGTCCGTGCCACGTCGAATTGCTGCAGTACGCCAGTCAAAAGGCAAAAGGAGGTCCGTCACGATATTAGAAGGCGTCCCATGACTTTTATGACCTCAGTGTAGAACATAAATGTGTGTAAGCACAACATTATCCAGTTTAAAGGAAAAAATCAAACCAGTTAACAAAATTACAGTTAAACTAGGAAATCCTCCAAAACAGACAAAATGGTGAGAAACAAAGGCTAAATTAGGTGGTAACCTGAAGCATGTGTTAAAACGACTAGAAGAGTAAGTCAGTGGTGGCTGTTGGTGTCTTACGTAAATGCCTTTCGCCTATTGTGTGGTCCTTTTCGTCCTTTTAATAGTTCTTAGATGTTTCATGATCCTGTTTGAAGAGGTTTTGTAACGAATTTTCGTTTTGGCTCCCTATGTTAAAAAGTGCGACCAGATACTTCTCGTCCACAAACAAAATAGTGTGGAGGACAACCTTAATTCTGTTACGCTTCATACGAGTAATGGCTGGCCGCTTTTTTGCTGTTATATATTCGTTTTTTCACTTACGGCTTCTCCAAAATTGTAACATTTTTCATCGTTACGATAAGCCTGAAAATGGAATTATATTATTCAGAAACCGGTCGCAAACAATAAAATATTATTGGTTCAACAACTGTTATGGCTTTGTCCATTGGTTGAAAACGGACATGTGCAGTTGTGTTTGCCCTACGAGAAGAATTCCCCCAGTAATTGCTAAACAGCGCAACAGAGATTGTAGTTGCAATTTGAGTACAGAAATGGAATTAGGTTGTTTGATTTGGCTAAATTGAGAAATAACAGTACATCATTTACTTTTTAAAGAACTTGTGTCCAGTAATACATAACCTATACTATGTACGGCGAGAGAAGACCTGTGACAGCTGGCAGCGCAGTTGCCAGTATTCGACATGGAAGTGCAGTCGGCCAGCGGCTGGTGGAGTGGGCAGCGGTTTGACACACCTTCCCCTCCACCTCTTCGGCCCCAGGGCAGCCAGTGCTACAGAGCCTTACAATACCACGCGACTCATTGCTGCATTCTTGTTGGCAGCACTCTTCTGAGCGTTGTGTTCCTTGATCGAATGTTTTTTCTCATGCACTAGCAGCATTTGCCTGCTTACCAAAACACACACAAACAGATTTTCGAGATCAACAAGGTTAAGCAAAATGCACAAATATCACGTGTAAGCTGGCCGGGGTGGCCGAGCGGTTCTAGGCGCTACAGTCTGGAACCGCGTGACCGCTACGGTCGCAGGTTCGAATCCTGCCTCGGGCATGGATGTGTGTGATGTCCTTAGGTTAGTTAGTTTTAAGTAGTTCTAAGTCTAGAGGACTGATGACCTTAGAAGTTAAGTCCCATAGTGCTCAGAGCCATTTGAACCATCACATGTAAAATAACAAATGAAGACGTTACCTTTATTTTCCGGGCAGGACAACGGAAACCCGGAGATTTTCGTCATCTGATTATTCATCTCTCGCCATGACCACACAGAATTCGGTGTCTTAGCTGCTCCTGTTTTCATTGATCAATAAATTACCGTATTTTGCAAGGATTCTTCACTTATCCCTTTTTCTATATTCGATCTTTTTATCTCTTTCTACTCATGGTTCACGATGTTCTTCCAATTTTCTGGCGTTATTCGTGTAATAATCTTATTTACCAATCCCCACGACATGTGCTTTTATTTCAGCCCAGATAAGTTCGATGGCGTTGTAATGGCAGTGACACAGTGGAAGATGTATAACTTCGTGGCCGTGGTTCTCTGCTACTGTATCAGTTACATATTATGTCTTCTGTGCCTTGTAGTAGTCCAAAACTTCTGCTTTTCACATATTCCATTCAAAGCCTGTTTAATTATGTTTCAACCAGCTAATTAGTTTGTCCTTGTAGCAACCGTCGCTCCCTTATATAATTGTGCATAATAGTACGGCACGTTCTACATTATAAAAACTCATTTGGTAGCAAACGAGTAACAAAGCTGTCATTAAATGTATACACATAAAAAAAAGTTTTTCATCACCTTGGTTCCGAGAGTTACGGAACCTGCGCAAAAAATTGGAACACAGATCAACATAAACATCATTTCTGCACTTTTTATTGCTGATGAAAACTACACATTGCATCTTGCATCACCATACAGCGAAACCTTCAGAGGTGGTGGTCCAGACTGCTGTACACACGAGTACTTCTAATACGCAGTAGCACGTACTCTTGCATTGATGCATGCCTGTATTCGTCGTGTCATACTACCCACAAGTTCATCAAGGCACTGTTGGCCCAGATTGCCCACTCTTCGACGGCGATTCGGCGTAGATCTCTCAGAGTGGTTGGTGGGTCACGTCGTCCATGAACAGCCCTTTTCAATCTCCCCCAAGCACATTCGATAGGGTTCATGTCTGGAGAACATGCTGGCCACTCTAGTCGAGCGATGTCGTTATCCTGAAGGAAGTCATTAACAGGACGTGCACGATGGGGACGCGAATTGCCGTCCATGAAGACGAATGCCTCGTCAATATTCTGGCGATATGGTTACACTATCGGTCAGAGGATAGCATTAACGTATCGTACGGCCGTCACGGCGCCTTCCATGACCAGCGGGTTGCCGGCCGAAGTGGCCGTGCGGTTAAAGGCGCTGCAGTCTGGAACCGCAAGACCGCTACGGTCGCAGGTTCGAATCCTGCCTCGGGCATGGATGTTTGTGATGTCCTTAGGTTAGTTAGGTTTAACTAGTTCTAAGTTCTAGGGGACTAATGACCTCAGCAGTTGAGTCCCATAGTGCTCAGAGCCATTTGAACCATTATTTGAACCAGCGGGTTACGTCGGCCCCACATAATGCCACCCCAAAACAGCAGAGAAACTCCACCTTGCTGCACTTGCGTTCAGCCTGACCGGGTTGCCTCTAAATACGTCTCCGACTATTGTATGGTTGAAGGCATATACGACACTCATCGGTGAAGAGAACGTGATGCCAATCCTGAGCGGTCCATTCGGCATGTTGTTGGACCCGTCTGTACCTTGCTGCACGGCGTCGTAGTTGCAAATATTGACCTCTCCTTGGACGTCGGGAGTGAAGTTGCGCATCATGCAGCCTATTGCACACAGTTTGAGTCGTAACACGACGTCCTGTGGCTGCACTTTTGTGTTATTCAACATGGTGGCGTTGCTGTCAGGGTTGCTCCGAGCCATAATCCGTAGGCAGCAGTCATCCACTGCTGTAGTAGCCCTTGCGCGGCCTGACCCAGGCATGTCATCGACAGTTCCTGTCTCTCTGTATCTCCTCCTCGTCCGAACAACATCGCTTTGGTTCACTCCGAGACGCCTGGGCCCTTCCCTTGTTGAGGGCTCTTCCTGGCACAAAGTAACAATGCGGGCGCGATCGAACCGCGGTATTGACCGTCAGGCATGGTTGAACTACAGACAACACAAGGGGTGTACCTCCTTCCTGGTGCAATGACTGGAAATGATCGACTGTCGGACCCCTCCGTCTAATAGGCGCTGCTCATGCATGGTTGTTTACATGTTTGGCGGGTTTAGTGGCATCTCTGAACAGTCAAAGGGACTGAGTCTGTGATACAATACCACAGTCAACGTCTGTCTTCAGGAGTTCTGGGAACCGGAGTGCTGCGAAACTTTTTTTTATGTGTGTACATTCATTCATTTCCCCCTGGCAAACGTGGTTTTTTCCACTCAAACATTATAGTAGCACCGGGCACAAAGCTGTTCATGAACAATAATTAGTTGCCCTACCTTACCAGGTAGCACATTAATAAATCCGCGGCGAATGTCATCTTTCTACGCGACATGATGCACATTGACCGACGTTTCGTCAATCCATATTAGATTCTCCCTATTCGCTGCTAGCAATTCACGCAGGAAATGACGTCTCCATGCCACAATGCCTCTTTGCGTCCTTTTAGTACCTTTCTTCATTACAGCTTTTTCCACCGAAAACAAACTTTTTAAAAACAGTGAAGGGACTTGTCGTTCTGCTGTGAACAAACCACTGTCCAACAATGATGCCATCAACTTTTTACTTGTCGGGTACTGTTTCGTGCTGTAGTATGCATATATTTGTATTGCCTGATGGCACTATTGTCAGAGCTGTCTTTTTCAGTCACACGACGCGATCTTTTCCTTGACGTTCCACGTGTCACTATTAAAGGGCTTCCAAGCTCTTTATCATTTGTGACTTTCTTCATTGTCGCTGTGGAGATGTTCGCTGCTTCTGCCACCCTGCCAATCACGTAACTCACTGGTATCAACGACCCACCATTGTTCTTTTCTCTTTCAAATTAAACATGCAATCTGTATATAAATTTACGTGCTTAGATTTCAGCATAGCTCCTTTTCCGAAAGGCCCTTTCCCTACACTACAGGAAGCCATTTTCCACACACACACACACACACACACACCGCAAGAAACACTGAATTAGTCGAATGCGCGCGCACACACACACACACACACACACACACACACACACACACACATCAACGAAGGATGCGGCACCATTAACTGCTCAGAGCCATTTGAACCATCTTCTCTCGCAGTGCAGAGTATACACTGATGAGCCATAACATTATGACCACCTGCTAAATAGTTTGTTTGTAAGTCTTTGGAACGAAATACATCACTGATTCTTCGTATCAGGAATCCGATAATTCAAAAATGGTTCAAATGGCTCTAAGCACTATGGGACCTAACATCTGAGGTCATCAGTCCCCTAGACTTAGAACTACTTAAACGTAACTAACCTAAGGACATCACACACATCCATGTCCGAGGCAGGATTCAAACCTGCGACCGTAGCAGCCGCGTAGTTCCGGACTGAAGCGCCTAGAACAGCTCGGCCACACCGGACAGCTCCGATATTTCGTTTTCAGGTTTGTGCTGGTATGTGACATTCGATATCCATGCAGAGGTTACGTAATTCGTGTAAATGGCATGTCACTGATTTGCGTACGCGGCGATGGCCTCTTATAGCGACCCAGGTGGTTCAGTAGGATTTACGTCAGACGAACTTGGTCGCCCATACATCAACGTGAGTTCACTACAATGTTCTGGTTCCAAGACACCTACAATTATGATGCTGAAAGATGACATCACCGTCGTAACTGCCGTCTGCTTCACATCTGCTGTGCAGCAAGCTACGTTAAGTATTAACTGTGCTTTTCTTACCTGTCACTTCTTTGCGTGTGTTTTTGCTTTTAGGAAGCTTTAATTTTCGAGTACTAGTAATAGTGTTCCATAGCTTTCGTGTTTGTTTTGAATACAGTCTAGAGATAGGTAGTGCTTACTTTCATGGTTTCCAACAAGAAGTGTCTAGTAACCACAGTTTAGTCAGCTATCAGCTGCCTTTAGTGAACTAGCAGTTTAGTTAAAAGTTGATTAACTCTCTACAGTAAATTGTTGATTTCTTAGCATGGATAGGATGTGTGACTGCTGTGTACGCATGCAGGAGGAGCTGGCCACTGTTCGCGAACAGCTGTAGGAGTTGACAGCCGCGGTCAGCCGTCTTCAGGCTGCTGCCTCGGAGTGTAGCGGCAGTGGGGAGTCTGGTGCGTCGCATGGTACACCCCAGGTGTTACATGCTTCACCCACTGTCCCTGCTGTCGAGACATCTTTGCGGGTACCGGACATGGTTGGGCCACCCTCTCCCCAAGGGGAGTGGCGGGTTCAGCGGCGTTCGAGGCGGAGGGTCAATATGGAGGCTAGCCGTGTGGCATCGCCCGCTCTGCCTGTGAGTGGACATGTGGCCGTTCCTTCAGCAAGGTCCGAGCAGGCACACGGGGGGAGGGGTTTAGTAGTTATTGGGAGCTCCAACGTTAGGCAGGTGATGGAGACCCTTAGGGAAATAGCGGAAAGGTCGGAGAAGAAGGCCAGTGCTCACTCTGTCTGCTTGCCGGGGGGTCTCATCCGAGATGTGGGGGAGGCCCCGCTGGCGGCGATAGAGAGCACTGGGTGCACCCCACTGCAAATTTTTGCCCAAGTCGGCATCAATGACTCCTGCCGTCTGGGTTCAGAGGTCATCCTAGGTTCATACAGGCGGTTGGCGGAGTTGATGAAGGCGGAAATCCTCGCCCGTGGGGTGGAATCTGAGCTAACTATTTTTGTATCATTCCAAGAACCGATCGCGGTTCTCTGGTTTGGAGCCGAATGGAACGCTTAAACCAGAGGCTCAGACGATTCTGGGGAGATCTGGGGGCAAATTTCTAAACCTCCGCTATCTGGTGGAGAAATGTTGGGTCCCCCTGAATAGGTCAGGAGTGCACTACACGCAGGAAGCGGCTACAAGGGTAGCGGAGTACGTGTGGAGTGCACATGTGGGTCTTTTAGGTTAGAGAATTCCCTCCCTAGGCCCGACAAGACGCCTACTGAGACGCGACAAGGTAGCAGTAGGCAATACGCAACAGGGAATAACAATATTAATGTGGTAATAGTAAACTGCAGAAGCGTCTATAGAAAGGTTGCGAAGTGCCGGGGCTAGCAGTGTATTTAACACTAAATTCTTCTAGAATCTACATATGTAAATGATGCTCTAAGCCCCCCCCCCCCTATTCTAACTCCGACTTTTGCTGTTGCACATGGATTAAAAAGAAATGCGAACTGACTGTAATCGACCCTGCAAGTGGAGTAGAAAAGAGTTTGGCAGCTGCCATAATTTAATTTGATAAATAAGTTAAATAAAGGAAAGTTTCATAGATGTAGTGAGAAATGATAGGGTTTCTCGACCGATTAACCGAATCAAAGTTCTGTCCAAAATAACAACATGATTCATTATGACTAAACTCAATAAACAAAACACATGAAACATTTACAATACATCAAATTGGCTCAAATTCGATACTCAAATAAATGCTGTGAAGTTGAAGTTGTCCCTAAACTAGATTGTGACATTTATGACAAAGTGGTATGTGGAGCCAATTCCTTGCAACTCAAATCTTAAGAGAGACACACAGCCAACCCAACATTAATTGCTGCTACAGTAGTGAGAACTCAGACAATGAACACGCAAGACAGAACAAAGTTAGAAAAAGACGAACAGGCACACTCAACTGAGCTCTGATTATCTCCTAGGAAAATCCCTAATCTGCTGGTGCTGCGCACATACATTACCAAGCTGTCTTCTTAACTGCAAGAACACGATCTGGCGTACTGGAGGCGATGGCTGGTTGCTTCGACGTCGTCGTGGTGATGATAATGTCGCGGGTATAGCCCAAAACAAAAATTATCCTGGTCTGGTTTTTCCAGACTAAAGACTTCCTAGCAATACAAATGCGCCTCTGAGGGAGACGAAGAAGGCTCGCCACACAATCACTGGCGGTACAGTGATTGATTTTAACAAGCGTAGTCACACAGTAACTCCAATACAGTCAACTTTAGCCAAAACTGCTCAAGACAGAGAACATAGGCCGCTTGTACGCAGAACGCTCAATTGCCAACTGTACTAGGAAAGCTACGTTGAAGTCGAAACTTCAGCAATTTCGTCAAACAGTTGCAATTAAATAAAAGTATATTAGACAGCCAACGGAAGGCAGGCTGTCCAGAGCAGCGAGAGCTCAGTCTTGTAACCTACTCTGATCGAAAGGCGAGAGCCGACTCAAACAAGAGCACCCGTACAAACCGAATACAGAACATTCCCGCCCCCACGACAGTGGTCGTGGTTAAACGTTCCAATCAGCAACTCGAAAACCAGCGGAAAATTCCACTCTATTGCCGAAGCACTACTATTCCACTAATGGAGGTTCTTGGCGCCAATTTCTGCGCCGATTTTGCTACGTCACGGAGCTATGCCCTGAGCAAGCCAATTACAGTTACAATTTTGCAGAAAACGCGGGAATCTGCCCGCCAAGACTGCATGGGAACATAAGTCATTCCCACGCCTCGCTGGTAGCCCGCCAGAAAGTGTTTTCGCTAAGTTTCTGCGAAGTAACGGAATCTCTAGCCCAGCCGCTCCTTCAGGCCCCTGCGGGCGTGTCTCCGCCACTATTATGACAATGTCGGCGTCTGGAAAGCATTCACTTGACTCCCTCACACCCGTCGGCTTAACCCTTTCAAGATCAGCGGAGCCTGCCTGTCACCGGACCACCTGGGTGACGAGAGACGCTGCGTGGGAAGTCCGCGTGTTAAGGAATAGCGACTTTTCACTGCATGCAATTAGAGAGGAAGATCGAATTACTCAGACTAAGATAGAAATATGAGAGGGGGCTCAGGCCACCTCTCAAGGTCCCAGAACTGCTCTCATTAATAAACGGTCACAATGCCCACATAGTACTAGGGACAGAAAGTTGGCTGAAAACAGATGTAAACAGTAATGAAATTCTAAACTCAGATTGGACTGTATACCGCAGAGACAGGCTGGACAGTGACGGGGGAAGCTTGTTTATAGCGATAAAAAGTGCAATAGTATCGAAGGAAATTGACGGATATCCGAAATGTGTGATAATTTGGGAGAAGGTCACGGTTAAAGCAGGCTCAAACATGGTAATTGGATGTCTCTATAGGCCCCCTGGCTCAGCACCTGTTGTGGCAGAGCACCTGAAGGAAAATTTGGAAAATATTTTGAGTAGATTTCCCTGCCATGTTATAGTTCTGGGTGGAGATTTTAATTTGTCAGATATAGACTGGGAGACTCAAACGTTTATAACAGGTGGCAGAGACAAAGAATCCAGTGAAATTTTTTAAAGTGCATTATCTGAAAACTATCTAACAAAGGAAGTAGGTTACAGTACACTTGTTCACCCAATGCTTGAATACTGCTCGCTGGTGTGGGATCCGTACCAGATAGGGTTGATAGAAGAGATAGAGAAGATCCAACGGAGAGCAGCGCGCTTCGTTACAGGATCGTTTAGTAATGTCGAAAGCGTTGCGGAGATGGTAGATGAACTCCTGTGAAAGACTCTTTAAGAGAGACGCTCAGTAGCTCGGTACGGGCTTTTGTTAAACTTTCGAGAACACACCTTCACTGAGGAGTCAAGCAGTATATACTTCCCTCCTATGTATATCTTGCGAAGAGATCAAAAGGATAAAATGAGAGAGATTAGAGGCCACACAGAGGCATACCGACAATCTTTCTTTCCACGAACAATACGAGACTGGAATAGAAGGGAGAACCGATAGAGGTACTCAAAGTACCCTCTGCCACACATCGTCATGTGGCTTGTGGAGTGTGGATGTAGATGTAGATCTAGATGTAGAAGGAAGACGTTTTGCATGAAGGGATGTAGTTGCTTCAAAGCTGTCAGCGTGTTCTTGATTACTACCACAGGCGCACGAGAATGTCTCCCATAGAATAATACTGTACCCAACAATCTGCGTTAATGGTGCTCTGTATGTTTCGAACCACCGTTCACCTCGATGACGGCGTTTGTGGAGACGAACATCGACCTAGTGTAGCAAAAATGCTATTCACCCGAAGATCCGACACGTTTCTATTGATCCCATTGGTCCCGTACCCACTGCAATCGTAACTGGCGATGCCGTTGGGTCAACATGTAAACACGTTAGAGTGGTCTGCTGCGAAGCTCCATGTTCAACAATGCACAATGAACGGTGTGTTCCGAAACACTTGAGCGTGCACCAAAATCTCTTTCGTCAGACACACCATCTATCCTACTCTAGAGACCAGACAAGCCTCGGAAACCCAAGTTATGCGAAGAGTCGTGGATGTCCAACCATTCAGCGCCTCGAGATAGTTTCACTGCCGTTCTACTCCTTCCGTAGATGCTTACGACAGTAGCACGTGAACATTCGACCAGCTTCGCCGTTTTCGAGATATTCGTTCACAGGCTCTGCGTGGTGATAATCTGCCCTTTGTCAAAGTAGCTTATCTCAATATATTTCCCCATTTGCAGCCCATATCTCCGACAGGGCGATCCCCCATCCGTGTCTGCTCCGCTTACATACTTTTGTTGGCGCCTCATGTGCCCGAAGTGTCAGCAGGCGGCATCCAACGTCGCAATGGGCAGTGGTCATTTTGGCTGATCAGTGTAAATCCGAAATATATTGCGCTTCCAGCTGTTCCAAATTAAATATATTGGAGTCTAGAAACACATGCACTACAGTCATAGTACAGGGTGATTATACAAGTTAAATTTTCAAACCACTGTAGAAATAACACCATTGTAGCACGTGAATGACGCCAAATTGTAACGGAATATAATCGTTGAGGGGGGAAAACATATGGCAGAAGAAAAATAAATAGTTTCAAAATATAGCAATAGATGGCTCTGTAAGCATCATAATTTAATAGCGGTCGACTACAAATGACTAATGAATGTGTACGTTTGACGTTAAACAAACTGAACTACTCAGTGTCGATGGATGTACAAGTGAGACTCTGTTAGTTACGTAGGCCTATCCACCAAGACAAGGTCGTATCACATCGGATGGGAAAATTGGTTTTTAATTGTCCTGAGGCCAAAAACCACACAAAAATCATCAATCACATCGGTTTTTAATTGTCGTGAGGCCAAAAACCTTATGAAAAGTATAAACCACATCGGTTTTAATTGTCCTGAGGCCAAAAACCGCGTAAAAGCCATCAACCTGAATCAAACAGGTTTATTAATTTCCGTGTGACTGGCACAAAACATGTGCTTTATACTGTCCACCATTTTCTGCAATAAGTTGAAATCAAGAAACAGCATGTTACACAACTGATCTAAGTGTTTCCAGGGTCACGATCAGAATGTGTTGCGCAATGCATGCGTTCAATGCAGCTAGGTTTGCAATTGGAGCACTGAACACCACATCTTTCAGATACCCCACAAGCCAGAAGTCACACGGATTCAGATGAGGTGGTCGGGACGACCAGGCTGTAGGGAAATGGAGGCTGATAATTCTAGTACTTCCGTAATGGCGCTTCAGCAGCTGCTTAACTGGATTTTCCATGTGCGGAGGTGCGCCATCTTGCATAAAAATGATCCCATTCACACTGTTGGAGAACTGGAATAACGAGGTAAAAGACACTCATAGCGCTTACCAGAGACGTTATAAGAAAGAATCAGGACCGGAAGCACCGCCTCTTCGAAAAAATATGGCCCTATGGCAAATGATGCCGTAAACCTTTTCAAGATGAAGAGGTACTGGTTGATTTGCGTGTGGATTTTCCGTTGCCCATATTCGACAATTCTGTGTATTGACATATCCTGCAGGTGGAAGTGGAATTCGTATGTGCACAAAATCTTCCACGGCCAATCGTTGTCCACTTCCATGCGAGCAAGAAATTCAAAAACAAAGGTCTTGCTGGCAGGTCAACAGGAAGCAACTCGTGAACATGGATATCAAATATGGAAGTTTCGTAGGATTTTACGCACCGTGCTCACGGGTATGTCCAATGTTCGGCCAATTCTCCGTGGATTACGCGTTTGCACACCACCACTCGTCTCCTCCTGCAACGCTGTGACCACTGCTTCCAATGGCGTCGAATCAATTCGTTTGCTCCCTCTATAAAGCTTGCACACCAAAAGAACCCGTCTTTTCGAATTTCCGATCATTTTCTCCAGACCCACGGCAGTCATCGGACCAATGCCTTTTTTCAAACCTTCAGTGTCCGGAACTTCTGCAGAGAGACATGTGCACAGCCATCATTCTTGTAATGCAGCTTTACAAGGAGAGTGGGATCCTGCATTGAGACAGTCATGGCAAAGCCGTGTACCCGGCGTTTTTACGCCAATGCAATGGGTCGTGAGCATGACAGGTGTTTTCATTTACGTATTCTGACACATACAGCGCCATCTATTGATCAGTTTTCACACTGTTTCTTTTCTTCTGCCATACGTTTTCCCCCTTCTCCGATAATATTTCGTTGCAAGAAAAAGAAAATTGTGGTAAGATCTTATGGGACCAAACTGCTTAGATCATCGGTCCCTAAGCTTACACACTACTTAATGTAACTTAAACTAGCTTAACGCTATGGACAACACACACACCCATGTCCGAGTGAGGACTCGAACCTCCGATGAGGGAGCCGCTCGGACCGTGACAAGACGCCTGAGACCGCGCGGAAACCCCGCGCAATTCTGTTGCAATTTGACGTCATTCTGAGCAGCGGTGTTATTTCTACAGTGTTTTGAAAGTTTAACTTTAATTATAATCACCCTGTATTTAAAAACTTTTCTTGACTGAGAAACTTTGTGAGACGCCCTGGATCAGACAGTAAAATGTGAGGAAGTTATTGCGGTGAGCCAAACCACCTCTCGGAGAGTTAGGTGGCTGCCATCAGTGTTCCATGCTGTGTGCAGCTAGCTGCTGCCTCAGGCTTCCCTCTGTGTTTGCGCGAGTGACAAAAATGCGACGTTTCTGCGCATATCGAAGAACTGAACTGGTCAGAAGACGTAGGTTCGTACCGTTAGTCCACGTTAGAGAACATTGCCTGTAACGGACCTGGTGGCTACACACTTCTTCATGTGTCCGACACCGCCAGCAGGAACTCAGCCGCGTAAGGTAGTGTATTTGACACGGGCTGGTTTAAGGTTGTGTAGAGCTCAGCTAACAAATTTACATCACCTCATGTAAATGCTCTTAAACAGTACTGCACAGCTTTGTACTACTGAGTGGGTTACAACATCCCAAAAATGCTTCAGAATGACAATATGTCGGAATTACGATCCCAATTAACAGTTTCACCAGCCAATAGCGGAAATGATTTCATTTAAAAATTTCACAAAGACTATGGACCCAGTTATCGTCAAACTTCTGAAAAGGAAGAAGTGGTGGCAGTGTTCTTACCCAAGTTTCCACTAAACAGAAAGAGTAATGTGACCAGTGTTTCCGTTCGAATTACCGGCAAGAGGAACCTGCAGTTGCAGAGCCAGATCGAAAACATCTTTCGTGACAAGCGACATATTATTTACCGTTCTTCCACCACCCCCATGCCGCCTCCCTGACATACAAGTTGCCTTATCTTGAGCTCTTGATAAAACCTTCAACTATCAATCTAAATCCTGTGATTGTGGAAGTGGGTTGTTTTTCCTTTAAAAATAAGTACTGTATAGACACTTCTCAGCAACAGAAACAGATTTTCGAAAACATATTCTAGTGCTAAATATTGAAAGAAGAAACAATTCATTTCCGTTTTAGGGCAGGGATACCTTGAAAATAATGAAAATATGATTCTTCTTTTATTGGTGATTATAATGGTTTGAAGTATGCTTTGTGAGAATATGAAAGTATTTTAGACCAAATCCTTATTTAAAGGACCTAAATGTCATTTTGAATGACAGCTTGCAGAGTCGGACATGCCCACTTTTTACTCTGTGACTTCTCTCCTTTAAATTCAAAAGCCCACGACATTTTTTTCCATAGATTTGATCTTACAGCTGTTGTCCACATTGTTTGTTGTCTTGCACTCAGTTGTTTCCTATAGTAATAACGTAACATGTGTATTTTTTTAATTTCCATGCAATGAAATGCCAAGGTTGATCTCTAGAGTCTTCAAGAAAAAGGTCAGGAAGACCTGGAAGGAAGAAAATAGTGAATATAATGAAAACAGTATTAGGAATCTGTACGGCATGCGTGCCATTGGGAGAGGATCAACAGTTAAGAAAACTTCGCGTGCTATTGTGAACTTTCCAATCCCTCCTACAAAATTTCAGAAATATAATTCTTTACTGCATGCTGCGTGCAAATCGTTGGCGCAAGAAACTATGACAGCTGCAGTAAAAAAAAAAAAAGCTGTGAATTTAAATGATGGGTGCACAGCAGGAATGTATTAAACACACTGTAAGTCCAATACAACTTTAAACTTTATTTCTCCTTATTTTTTATTTTTCTAGCGTAAAGTATTTTCTCTCTGAAATCATCCATCACAGAGCAGTTAAATTCTAACTGTAAATTTTATTAGTATGCCTGCATGAAGTGACTTTTTTATCTTTCTAGCTACAATATATAGGACCTTGTGGCCTTTTTATTTTAAAAATTTGCCTGAGAGAGTGTCATTATTAAAACTTTTTTTCAGACTTACAGTATTAATACACTAATAATAAAAGACGTCAGACTGTTAACAAATTTCAGTGTTCTGTTATTAATTCTTCCTGAAGAAAGGTAGCCCACATTGGAAACGGTCAATTTAAAAATGGTTAAAATTGCTCTGAGCACTATGGGACTTCACATCTGAGGTCATCAGTCCCCGAGACTTGGAACTACCTAAACCTAACTAACCTAAGGACATCACACACATCCATGCCCGAGTCAGGATTCGAACCTGCGACCGTTGCAGCAGCGCGGTCCCGGACTGAAGCACCTAGAACCGCTCGGCCACAGCGGCCGGCGGTCCATTTAACATGGCAGAGATGGAAGGTACCTTTCCACCTTAAGGTAATTCCTGGGATACGTCGAAATAATATTTAAAAAACATTATTGTATACTCAGGGTGGATCACAATTGATAGTGAAAACTCACACAGGTGACTATACGAAAGCATAAGCAAAAATGCCCCGATGAACAGGGTCCACAGATGAACCGTTTGCAAGGTAAGTGCGTATGTGTAGGTAAGAGTCACAACTGTATTACAGTCCTAGGTAATAGAGGTGTACTTGATAAATTTAAACAGACGCAAAATCCCCGAGATTGGCGATCTTTTACAGAAGCTCGGAAATTTAGCGCGGACTTCAGTGCGAGATGCTTATAACAATTTCCACAACGAAACTTCGTCTCCAAACGTGGCAGAAAATCCAAAGAGATTCTGGTCGTATGTGAAGTATGTTAGTGACAAGAAACAATCAATGCCTTCTCTGCGCTATAGCAATGGAGATACTATCGAAGACGGTGCTACCAAAGCAATGTTACTAAACACAGCCTTCCGAAATGCCTTCACAAAAGAAGACGAAGTAAATATTCCACAATTCGAAACCAGAACAGCTGTTAGCACGAGTACATAAAAGTAGATATCTTAGGTGTTGCGAAACAACTCAAATAACTTAAGAAAAGCAAGTCTTCAATCAGGTTGCTTTCAGAGTATGCAGACACAATACCGCCTTTCTTAGCGATAATATACAATGGCTCATTTGACGAAAGGTCTGTTCCTAAAGACAGGGAAGTGGCACAGGTCACACCAACACTCAAGAAAGGAAATAGGAGTAACACATTGAATTATAGATCCATATCACTGACCTCAATTAGCAGTAGGATTTTGGAGCATATACTGTACTCGAACATTATGAATAACCTTGAAGAAAATGACTTATTGATACATAACCAACACGGATTCAGAAAATATCGTACTTGTGCAACACAGCTAGATCTTTATTCCCATGAAGTAATGAGTGCTGTCGACAAGGGATCTCAGATCGATTCCATATTCGTATATTTCCAGAAGGCTTTTGATACCGTTCCTCACAAGCGACTATTAATCAAATTGGGTGCATATATAGTATCCTCTCAGTTGTGTGACTGGATTCGTGATTTCCTCTCAGAGGGGACACCGTAGTGACAGACGGTAAATCATCGAGTAGAACAGAAGTGGTATCTGGCGTTCCGCAAGGTAGTGTCATAGGCCCTCTGCTGTTCCTGATTTACATAAATGATCTAGGTGATAATCTGAGCAGCCCCCTTAGATTGTTTGCAGATGATGCTGTAATTTACCGTCTAGTAAAATCATCAGACGATCAATTACAATTACAAAATGATCTAGAGAGAATTTCTGTATGGTGCGAAAAGTGGAAATTGGCACTAATCAAAGAAAAGTGCGAGGTCATCCACATGGTTACTAAAAGAAATCCGAAATATTTTGGGTATACGATAAATGACACAAATCTAAGGACCGTCAATTCGACTAAATACCTATGAATTACAATTACGAGCAACTTAAATTGGAAAGACCATATAGATAATATTGTGGGGAAGGCGAAACAAAGACTACGCTTTGTTGGCAGAACACTTAGAAGATGCGACAAACCCACTAAAGAGACAGCCTACATTACACTTGTCTGTCCTCTGCTGGAATACTGCTGCGCGGTGTGGGAGCCTTACCAGGTAGGATTGCCAGAGGACGTCGAGAAAGTGCAAAGAATGGCAGCCCGTTTCGTGTTATCGCGCAATAGGGGTGAGAGTGTCTCTGATATGATACGCGAGTTGGGATGGTAGTCACTGAAACAAAGGCGGTTTTCTTTGCGGCGAGATCTATTTACGAAATTTCAATCACCAACTTTCTCTTCCGAATGCGAAAATATTTTGTTGACACCCACCCACGTAGGGAGAAACGATCATCATAATAAAATAAGAGAAATCAGAGCTCAACCGGAAAGGTTTAGGTGTTCCTTTTTCTCACGCGCCACTCGAGAGTGGAATGGTAGAGAACTAGTATGAAAACGGTTCGATGAACATTCTGCCAGGCACTTAAGTGTGAATTGCAGAGTAACCATGTAGATGTAGGTGTAGATAACTCACTGCAGAAAAGAGTGTAGCAGTGCCTCCGAATAGGAGGATACCACTTGGAACATTTCCTTTAACGATATTTTATGCTCATTTTCAACATCTTTTTCTGCAAAGAATTATTTTCGTACAAACGTTTTCTAACAAGCAAAGGTCTTGTATCGTAAAACTATGCAAACAATTTTTGTCCAGTAAATTGATGAGCCTATGCAACACAAACTGGCGGCCAAAATACCTTTGCGCGGATTGTGTAACTAAACGGTTCGCACGATGGGGAAGGGGGGAGGATGAGTATGTCTGCATACGAACATTATCAGAATTAAATTGTCTACGGCGAGAACGTTGAAAATCAAATATCCTCAAGTGCATTTGAAAATGGCGGCCACCTGAAAACATAGACAGTGAAAATCGACCTATTTTGTTGCATTTAAATGTAAATAAATAACAAACATTATGAAAGACGCTTTTTTTAAGTTCACGCCAAAATACGAGTGTCTGTTTTAACGGCATCCAGTTTACCGAGTAATTTTTTTGTAAATGACTTGAACCATGGGGCAAATCGTTGCCTCGAGGAATACACATTTAAAGTTTTGAGATCGATTTTTGTGTATATAAATTTCAAATTTTTCATCTTACCGTAAATCTTTTGTTCCTGGGCCACACAGTAAACCTCCCTCTTACTGGAAGACTTCATTTCTAACGTGCGAGGCCCTCTAGCCCAAGTTCCAGTCTCGACGCTGCTGTGGAACGAACGCTGGTCGGAATGCTCGAGGCGTTTCCCGTCCCTTCTCAGGACGCACCGGCAAGCTGAATTCACTTCTTTCAAAAAATGGTTCAAATGGCTCTGAGCACTATGGGACTTAACATCTGAGGTCATCAGTCCCCTGGAACTTTGAACTACTTAAACCTAACTAACCTATGGACATCACACACATCCATGCCCGAGGCAGGATTCTACCCTGCGACCGTAGATCTACGTAGCTTTTGCTTAGTTGTAGAACCTGGAAACCAGAGACTGCGACACTCTACAGGATAGTGGCGTATCTGAAAGGACTGAAAATGGATGGTAACGTAAAAGACAACCGATTTAGTGCGAGCCGTTGCGTACTCTCGCGCCATGCGTAAGTGACTTGTCTACTCAAAGACGATCCAATGCTAGCCTACTCTGTCTACTGGAGTGGTGCATCTTTGTAGCAGGAACCGGCATAATTATACCCACAGACATACATTACTAGACTGGCAACACCGTATAAAGTATTGCTAGTGTCACTGAATGCAGCAATTTAGAATAGCAATATGGCGGTGAGCGCAAAGGACGCATAAACCGCTGTTTATTTACTGATAAAACACTTCTAAGAAATGGGAATAAACTGGTACAACTAAATGACTTTTAGAGTTTGGTCGTAATGGTCAATACATGCGTCGTGTTTGGCTGTAATTTTTTCGTGCACCGGACGGGAGATACAAGGAAAGGAACATGTCTCAATGCAAGTATAACTAGAAACATCTTACGTATTTTTGCTTTTGTACTGTATATACAGACATTATTTAAATAGTTTATGTATATTTTTTTAGTGGTTTGGTAACCTAATATTAACAAATGTAGCTTAATGATGTGCTTTTACCTAGTTTTGATCAACTTGGGCTTTTATTCGAATAGTATGCTCGTTATGAAAGTTCCCCTATAAAGAGAACGTGCTTTCTGTCGTTGATAACAAGTGTCGTCATTCATTTGAGTCTTCTTACCAAAACTACAGTCTGCTTTAAACGTGTGCATATGTAACACTGCGTTCCTCTCATAACACGATTCTGTGCTGAACGTGTTAAACACAACTAATACGCAAATATTTACTCAAGAGCAGAAATTCTTTAAAACACCTTTCCAAGCTTACAACGCCATTTCCTTCCAGAAAATCATGTTAGTACGACATACAGCGTTCCTGACGCTGCCATTTTACCTCACCAATGTCAGGCTTCAGACATCAGTAAAAGCTACGTCTTTGCCAGTGTAGTAATGTACGTCTGTGATTATATCACTTCCGTTTAGGGCCAGAGACTATTACTCACTCAGAAGTGACATCAAAATGACGTGTCACTCGATGCGACAGACATCGTATTGATTTTGGCTTATTTAGCTGTTTCCTATTATACACTGGAGTACGCCATTTCAAGGCAATGTACATTAAAGATTTATCACAAATGCGTCACCCTTACAACTAACTGTCAATTAATGACGCATCAACTATACAAGCGTTCAAGAGATATTATGATAACCGACACAAAAAACGAAAATTTCATGTCGTTGGCGTAGCGTAGTGGATAAGGGCGTGGATTACAGAGTCAAAGAATGTAGGTTTGTATCCTCCTAAATGCTAATTTTTTCTCGTCTTAGCGTTTTTAACACTTGTGGGACTTTCTTATGAATGTAAAACAACTATGTTATGTAATATCCTATGTTATTTACGAATAAACGCGCGTTCTCTGAGGAATTAGTTTCTTATATTTTGTGACTTCCGTCTGATTAGAAAACTAAGGATGAAATAAATATTTGGCTGTTTATTTCCGAAGACGTGGCGGTTACCGAGTGTGTGGTTAGGCAGGAACCTAAGAGGACAGATTGAGTTGCACCGGGGGAAACGAACAGCAGTAAAATTCATATTCTTGCTCGTCGCAAATATTTGGATGCTTATTTCCGAATATGTGGTGACGTCCGAGTGTGTGATTAGGCACGAAACTAAGAGGAGAACTTACTGTGTACAGACTAAGCGCCTGCAACTGTCGCTTCCCGCGTAGCAGGCCGGTACAGCGGGCCCCGGACCGAGTAGGGGTCAGCCTGGCCGGTCGTGCCGGAAACACAGACGCTTCCCAGAGACCACGAGGAGGCGTCCACGGCGCCGCAAGAGGTCGCTACAGCCGCGGACCTCTTTCCTTCCGCTCGACACGTGACTGCAAATAGAGCCAGCCATATCCATGCGCCGAGCAGTATTTAGGCTGGCGCAGGAGCCTGGAGAGGCAGTTCATGCCGAGCGAGCCCACTGCTGTCATCGTAGTCGCCGCGTCATCGTCCACCATACCGGAGCCATCCTCGCAGGGCCTTTACTCGTCCACGGACTCAGGTGGCGGCAACGTGGACTCAGCGCCGCTCTTCATGAGGCGCCCGGGGCTCGGTTTGGTGAAGTTGTATGGTTACTACAGACAGTTTGTTTGGAAGAATCTCTGATTTAGTTATTGGTAGGCTTGGAGGATCAGTCCTACCTCACGAATATTGTTTTGTAAATTTTGAAGACAGACTTTAGTTTAAATAAAAACGCTATGACTCACACTGAAATTTTCCTTTCCGCGGACGGCGGATATATTAGAACTTAAATCAATTCAAGTGAAACGAGCTATGCTTATCGTGCGCAAAGATCATGAAGAGAAAGATGCTTCTCATGTTACAAACAACTATAAGCACTTCTGGCTGGCATAATACCTCTAACACTACGTGGTGTCTCTTACGGACACACAGAAGCTGTGACCAGTGGTGGTCAATCAGAGCGCTAGGCGTGGTTTTTTTTTTTTAGTTGGGACGCCTCGTACAATTTAAGCACAGAACACTCGGATTGATAGCAGCACATCGACTGGTCGTGATTCAGACACTTGGCTTGTGCTTCAGAGATGGGCGCATTCGACAGGCAATTGTCAACACTGTGGTGAAACTACAGCAAGCGCCGAGCAATTTAGAGTTAACCGTCCATAAAAATGGTTCAAATGGCTCTGAGCACTATGGGACTTAACATCTGAGGTCATTAGTCCCCTAGGACTTAGAACTACTTAAACCTAACCAACCTAAGGACATCACACACATCCATGCCGGAGGCAGGATTCGAACCTGCGACCGTAGCGGTCGCGCGGTTCCAGACTGAAGCGTCTAGAACCGCTCGGCCACTCCGGCCGGCTAACTGTTCATAAATTCAAGAGACTTTCTAACAGTTTCTCTCACTCTAAACATCATGTTTCAGAAGTTTGTAACTTATTTTGAAGATTCTTATAGTATGATGTTCGAAGTGAGTGTTAAACGGTTTAATCCGATGCTTATATTTAGCCTTGACGAATAACCTTATTTATTTTACCTTTTCATACACTATAACGCATTTACCATATCTTTGATATCCCTGAATTTGCTATCTGGCTTCTTTTCCATAATTAACGAATTCCACATAGTGTCCCGTAATTCCCTATCTGAATACTTAATATCTAACTCATAAAAATAGCTCCACTGTCTTAGATTACAATCTGCTCATGGGTTACGATGTATAAATAAGCAGCACTTCCAATTATCTTCCGTAACAATTTTACATAGTTTCAGGTAAGTAGACGTTAATGCGGTGCATTACGATACGTGGAGGCGGAGAGGCGTCGCCGAAGTTTATTTCTTCCACCACACGAGCTCCTATTTTCTTAGGTTATCAGATAGAGTAAGCCACAAAAGACGAGCACATTGTCCCGAAAAAGTCTATAAAGCACAATTTATTACACCTTGTTTCAGTGTAGTTCCATGTTTGCAGTGTATATTATACTGTAAATTTCGTATCTTATTTTCGAGTAACGTTGTTACGTTGCACTTTTTGGAGGTTTTGCCACCTCCGAAACTTCATAACAGTAGTCATATTGCATTAATAATGGGTCATGTGCTGTGTATGGGGTATATTTCAGGACAGAAAGCATGATCATAATTGTGTGTGAAGATACTGGTTCCGTTTCAGGAAGAGAGTTAGGGTTTCAAACTTTATAAGTATTTTCTGAAACATTGTAGACGAACATAGAACTACACCAACGCTATACTATTGTACATATAATAATTTTTTTTCTTCTGATTTTCGATAAATTAGTGTAATCGATGTTCTGATTTCATTTCTTTTTCTTTTCTTGCCATTATGTTAAAGAAACTGTAAACAAATTTCGATGTAAATATTAATATTTATGTCAAATTTCAAGCAATGTTCTAACAGAATTGAAATGTAAGAAACGTTGAACTATTGTAAGATGTCAAAGTTCTAATTGTGTGCCTGGTCCATACGTAGGCAATGTAGAATGCAAAACCTCTGTTGAATACCCTGTCTGTAGGGGAGCGGTAAAAGGTGGATGGCAGGCGAGCGCGGGAAAATGCACACGGGCGCTGCATGGCATAACGGGCTCAGTAGTAGTAGTAGTAGTAGTAGTAGTAGTAGTAGTAGTAGTAGTAGTAGTAGTACTAGTCGGAGTTGGGCATCGGGCTAAGTAACACGTTCTGGATCGAGGAGGCTCTCCTAGAAGACGTAGTTTCATTGAGCCTCGGATGTGCCGTTTCCGACGACTATACAGCATGGCAAAATTACATAGGCACTAAATGGAAAAATATTGCGACGCTATGAAGAAGTAAAGTGCCGTTACATCAAGAGCCAAAGCTGTGATTGTATGTGTGCTCTGCGCCTCGCCATCTCGCCGCCCGCCAACCGCCGCATCGATACGAACAGGTTGAATCTTTTTAGTACTGTATTCGTGTGGACTAGTGTTACTTTTGTTCCTTACTGTTCAATAACAACTTAACTTTTACCAGAACTGTCCTATCACTAACCTAGACAGGATCCTCTCCACATGTTGTGCAATCCGAGTGTTCCGAGATGAAGATTTAAAGTTTGTTAATAATAATTACCTGCAGACCTATTTATGTTAGCATGATGTTTAAAGAACTTTGTTGTTAATGAATATATAGGTAAATAATATAGGTCTGACAAAGTTGGAAGATAATGTTGAAATTGGTTTCGTAATGAAGGCTAATTAATTTGAGACAAAAATAATGGTAGTTAAATGAGCAAGAAATAAGACAAAAAGAGTAGTAACTCATATATTGGAAATATTGAGTGCTTAACGATTTCGATAATCAAAAATTTCGGTACAGTGATCATAACAGTTTCAGGGTCCGTCCCCCTCCCCCCCCCCCTTTTTCTTTTCTATACATGTAAATTCTGAAATGTGCTGAACTGATTTGACCAGCAAAGTTAAAGTCAAGATAAAACCAAAAGTTATTAGTGTTTTACCCTTTTCAAAATTGACATCGTATGTGTGTTTCGAAAGTGCTATTTCTGGGGTAACCTATGCCCGATTTTAATCAGATCAATAGACTGTACGAAGTTTGTAGTAAACATTATAGTGTATTGTTGTCCATTTATGGCTTGTTCATATTAGAACAGAAAGTAAAATTATTAGTTCAGTAGATTTTCTGGTTCCAAAATTTACCATATTATGCAGTGTTGTTGCGTGTTGTTTTGCATACACGTACTTCAACTTGTACAGGGAAGAAACTCAATTAATGCCTAATTAGGCTGGCGACCGTTTTATATACAAATTGGTAGCATCTGCTGTGATGTTTCTTGTCCGTCCTAACGTGTAGTTGCACTTCAGACTTGATTGACGTATCATTGTTGTTACTGAGTGGGTGAAAGTCTGATTTTGCCTCCATTCTGGTACACGCGGTCAACATATATACCAAACTCCTTTCTTATAAGGTGAAGCCCGTCAACTTACCATAGTACAGGCTTTAAAAAGTATCGTGCGCAGTAGCGTAGTGTTACAAGTGGCTCCCGGTGACAGGACATCCAGTTGTTGTCGATCACAAATTAACGTGAATACCGAACAGTGGATGTTCAGTGGCACGAATTGCAGTAATAATAGTTGTTGTTGTTGTTGTTGTTGTCTTCAGTCCTGAGACTGGTTTGATGCAGCTCTCCATGCTACTCTATCCTGTGCAAGCTTCATCTCCCAGTACTTACTGCAACCTACATCCTTCTGAATCTGCTTAGTGTATTCATCTCTTGGTCTCCCTCTGCGATTTTTACCCTCCACGCTGCCCTCCAATGCTAAATTTGTGATTCCTTGATGCCTCAAAACATGTCCTACCAACCGATCCCGATAGTGTTACAAACAGTCTGTATCATAAAACATAAATAAGTGAGGTACATATCACTAATCTTGTAGAAACGGAGTAGCTGCCAGACGATTCGAGTGTTGTGGTGGCCCTGCTGTTTCGTTGAGCACCGTGCGTCGTTTGGTGCTAGAGTATATCAAGTAACGAATTTAAGGCGAGTTTTCTTAAGTGTGAAGCAAACATTACCTGTCGATAATATTATGGCACAAGTTCGTAATAATATACAGCAGCCCACAGTAGAACATAATATGAAGCAAGACTAGCGTACCAATTCGTCATGCATAAAATGGGGTTTAATTAAGTAGTTACTACCAAGACATTCTTGAAAGTTTATCAAATGAAGGCAGTCTATATATCAATCAGTTCCTGCCTGATCACACTTTATTATATGATTGACAATATTACCGGTTTCAGATTCCAGCCATCATGAAATATGTTAAAGCAAATTGTAAAAACACTAATGTAACAATAATACTTTCATCTAACTGAAAACGAAGTCTGCAGATACAAAATTATCGGTTACAGCAAGGATTAAATGGCTGAACAGTATTGTGATACGAGTAAGAATGTCGAATGCTTTATACACACAGGGACATGAACAGATGCTATAAGTGGCCTCAAGGCATCTTACACTTATCCAAACACGATTTGTAGCCGGTCGAAGGCGCTAGTAATGAGTTAACGAAAGTGTCCACCAGCTTCACAGACTCAATAGCTTAAAAGAGGGTATTCGTTGTGATTAATTAAAATGGTTTCACATGGCTGAGGAGTACGACTAACAGTAAAGTATCTACATACTATAACGGGTGAAATGGCCATTTAAGTCACTAGGTCTCCCAATTCCAGTTGCGGGTTGCCTACCTGGCATCGTCCAGAGCCAAAGAAAATGTTAGTTTCAGTATTTGAAAATGTTCAAATGTATGTAAAATCTTATGGGACTGAACTGCTAAGGTCATCAGTCCCTAAGCTTACACACTACTTAACCTAAATTATACTAAGGACAAACACACACACACACACCCACCCACGCCCGAGGGAGGACTCGAACCTCCGCCGGGACCAGCCGTATTTTCAGTATTTCATACAGTTATTGATCTAATTTAAAATTGTTACCTCTTCATTAAGAGGTATGATCTTACGTTAAAGGTTAAGCGTCTCATTTACAAATTGTGTTTGTTTTCAGGCAGCGTAACTTACAGCTCGCAAGTTACGCAGATTATATTCATCCATTATTTGAAAATGATAGCAATTTACGATTTCCAACAAACTTTACACATAATTTCATATTTTCTAGAAACTTTTTCTTACTGACCACTCCACAAAACAATGAAAAGAAAAACGTTTACCTTTCACTACATTTTCGCTGTTCATGATGTAAAACTTTAGGATCACTTACGGCGTTTGAAGTTATCGCTTCTTTACTACCAACTCTATTCGCAACACATTTCGCAGACAGGATGAATGTACCTGCAAAATTATATCATCTAACGACACACAATTCAGGAGATATGGCACCATAAACATTGAGATGCGTGAAAAACTAGCTTTTCTGTAAACAAAGCGGTTTTATACGTGGAAATGTGATTCCTCAAAGAATCGCACGTGAGGCTTTTGATAATATATAATGTAATATTTACCAGCAATATCCATCAGAATAAAATGTGTTAAACAGGTATACAGTCTACCATCGACGTTTAATAAATAATGTAACACATCTTCTAATGAAAGCAGGTTTGTTTCATTCAGGATTCGAATAAGACATGGTATTCCACACTGTTTTGACTGCAGAAGCCTATTTTTCAACGTATCCTTCCAATGCGACGGTCTTACGCCAGCTTACTGGGAGGGACTGTATGCCCGCATGTCACCACTCTGCTGGTCGACGTCGGAGCCAACATCTTGCTGCATCAATAACCTCGCCATCATACACGTACTGCTTCCCGAGGAGTGCCTCCTTCATTGGGCCAAACAGATGGAAGTCGGTAGGTGCGTGATTGGGGCTGTAGGGTAGACGAGGAACAAGAGTCCAGTGAAGTTCTGTGAGCTCCTCTCGGGTGCGCAGACTTTTGTGAGGCCTTGCTTTGTAATGCAGAAGGAGAAGTCTGCTTGCATCACTCAAGTGAGAGTGTCCGCACGTTCCAACAATGCAGGAGTCACAGCTGTGTCCGCCCGACTGCACGCGGCTGGTCGGACAGGTTTCCGCGACCTTGTTGCGACGATGACAGGCGCCTCGCACGACGACTCGCCGTGCTGTTGTTGACTGTCAGGTCTCCGTAGACATTCTGCAAGCGCCTGTGAATATCTGCAATGCTCTGGTTTTCCGCCAAAAGAAACTCAGTGACAGCTCTCTCCCTGGAACGCACCTCCGTCAGATATCATTTTAGGGGCTACGTATGGAGCCGCCCCCCAGCGGAACTTCATGAAACTATAGCGGCTGAATGTTTCACATTGCCTCACAACAAATTCCGCATTTTTTTTTTCAACAGAAATTAGCCGAGAAGAAAAAGTGTTGCATTACTTATTTCTCGTACTTACAGAAAACTGTTTGAGCGTAACAAAGTTCAAATGGCTGTGAGCACTATGGGACTTAAGTTCTGAGGTCATCAGTCCCCTAGAACTTAGAACTACTTAAACCTAACTAACCTAAGAACATCACACACACATCCATGCCCGAGGCAGGATTCGAACCTGCGACCGTAGCGGTCGCGCGGTTCCAGATTGCAGCGCCTAGAACCGCTCGGCCACCACGGCCGGCCGTAACAAAGTAAATAAACCAACATGTTATGTCAAAAGTTAAAAAATACATACAATTTCACGTCAGTAACCAATTGTCAGTGCTAAATTATATACACACAATCCTGAAAGGTACTATTATCAGCAGTAGAAAACTACTACCACTTCGTTTTCCCCAGAAAAACTAACATCATAGGGCGCGTAGCATGCGTTAGATGTGCTGCGTCGATAAACCGCTCTCATTTAAACACATCTACATCTACATGAATACTCTGCAAATCACATTTAAGTGCCTGGCAGAAGGTTCATCGAACCACCTTCACAATTCTCTATTATTCCAATCTCGTATAGCGCGCGGAAAGAACGAACACCTGTATCTTTCTGTACAAGATCTGATTTCGCTATTTTAACGTGGTGATCGTTCCTCCCTATGTAGGTCGGTGTCAACAAAATATTTTCGCAGTCGGAGGAGAAAGTTGTTGACTGGAATTTCGTGAGAAGATTCCGTCGCAACGAAAAATGCGTTTCTTTTAATGATGTCCGGCCCAAGCCCTGTATCATTTCAGTGACATTCTCTCCCATATTTCGCGATAATACAAAACGTGCTGCCCTTCTTTGAACTTTTTCGATGTACTCCTTTACTTCTATCTGGTATGGACCCCACACCGTGCAGCAGTATTGTTAAAGCGGACGGACAAGCGTAGTGTAGGCAGTCTCCTTATTAGACCTGTTACAGTTTCTAAGTGTCCTGCGAATAAAGCGCAGTCTTTGATTAGCCTGCCCCACAACATTTTCTGTGTGTTCCTTCCAATTTAAGTTGTTCTTAACTGTAATTCCTAGATATTTAGTTGAATTTACGGCCTTTAGATTTGACTGATTTATTGCGTAACCGAAGTTTAACGAATTCCTTTTAGCACTCATGTGGATGACCTCACACTTTTCCTTATTTAGGGTAAACTGCCAATTTTCCCACCATTCAGATATCTTTTCTAAATCGTTTTGCAGTTTGTTTTGACCTTCTGATGACTTTATTAGTGGATAAACGACAGCGTCATCTGCAAACAACCGAAGACAGCTGCTCAGATTGTCTCCCAAATCGTTTATATAGATAAGGAACAGCAAAGGGCCTAGAACACTACCTTGGGGAACGCCAGAAATCATTTCTGTTATACTCGATGACTTTTCGTCAATTACTACGAACTGTGACCTCTCTGACAAGAAATTACAAATCCAGTCACACATCTGAGTCGATATTCCATAAGCACGCAATTTTACTACAAGCCGCTTGTGTGGTACAGTGTGAAAAGCCTTCTGGAAATCCAGGAATACGGGATCGATCTGAAATCCCTTGTAAATAGCACTCAGTACTTCATGTGAATAAAGAGCTAGTTGTTTTTCACAGGAACGATGTTTTCTAAACCCATGTTGACTGTGTGTCAATAGACCGTTTCCTTCGAGGTAATTCATAATGTTCGAACACAATATATGTTCGAAAACCCTGCTGCATATCGACGCCAACGCAATGGGCCTGTAATTTAGTGGATTAGTCCTACTACCTTTCTTGAATATTGGTCTGACCTGTGCAACTTTCCAGACTTTAGGTACTGATCTTTCGTCGAGCGAATGTTTATATATGATTGTTAAGTATGGAGTTGATGCATCAGCATACTCCGAAAGGAACCTAATTGGTTTACAGTCTGGACCACAAGACTTGCTTTTATTAAGTGATTTGAGTTGCTTCACTACTCCGAGGATATTTACTTCTGCGTTACTCATGTTGGCAGCTGTTCTCGATTCGAATTCTGGAATATTTACTTTGTCTTCTTTTGTGAAGGCATTTCGGAAGGCTGTGTTTAGTAACTCTGTTTTGGCAGCACTGTCTTCGATAGTATCTCCTTTGCTATTGCGCAGAGAAGGCACTGATTGTGTCTTGCCGCTAACATACGACCAGAATCTCTTTGTAGCTACTTTAGCAATTATTGGAGTTATGCCGTGTTTCGAATGCATAAGCAGAATCATTGCAAACACTGTGTAATTCGGGAACGAAGCTGCGCCTTTCGCCGCACACGAATACAACAAAAGAGAAGTCTTAAACCGGAGTGGGGAAGTCGCGATAGTATCTAAAAATGAGGAATTGGTGGAGGGTGGTTGTCGCCGCGGGGCCTCGCATCGCGATATTGGGTGGCGCGCCGCTTGCCCAGCTCTCGACGACGGCACTCCAGAGGCAGGCGGCGCTGAAATTGTGGCGCGCGCGACGAATACAGGGCCACTCGGCCGGTGCTTCACCGGGCCATCTGTTAATAAAGGCGCGCCTGAGCTGGCAGCAGCGGAGGCCCCCCAACGTACCCCCAGGTGCCAGCTGAGCCTCGTTACCGTACTTCCGCATGTACCGTCTCTTAATGACAGAGTAAGAAGTACCCTGGAAATCCGAGTTTACACGTAAAAACGCTGTCAGCACTAATGTGCCTCACAGTGAAAAGCGCTACAAGACCTTCGTTAAATGTCTACATTCTTATGAAACTTGAGTTTCTTCCGGTATAAACAGGGTGTCGATAGTTCTACATCTACATCTACACTCCGCAAGCCGTCTAACGGTGTGTGGCGGAGTGTACCTTCAGTACCTCTATCGTTTCTCCCTTCTATTCCAGTCTCGTAATGTTCGTGGAAAGAAACATTGTCGATATGCCTCTGTGTGTGTTTTAATCTCTCTGCTTTTATCCTCATAGTCTCTTCGCGAGATATACGTAGGAGGGAGCAATATACTGCTTGACTCCTCGGCGAAGGTATGTTCTCGAAACTTCAACAAAAGCCCGTACCGAGCTACTGAGCGTCTCTATTGCAGAGTCTTCCACTGGAGTTTATCTATTATCTCCGTAACGCTTTCGCGATTACTAAATGATCCTGTAACGAAGCGCGCTGCTCTCCGTTGGATCTTCTCTATCTGGTACGGATCCCACACTGGTGAGCAATATTCGAACAGTGGATGAACAAGTGTACTGTAACCTACTTCCTTTGTTTTCGAACTGCATTTCCTTAGGATTCTCCCAACGAATCTGTCTGGCATCTGCTTTAACGACGATTAATTTTATATGGTCATTCCATTTTAAATCACTCCTAATGCCTGCTCCCAGATAAATTATGGAATTAACTGCTTCCAGTTGCTGACCAGCTATATTGTAGCTAAATGATAAAGGATCTTCCTTTCTATGTATTCGCAGCACATTACACTTGTCTACATTGAGATTCAATTGCCATTCCCTGCACCATGCGTCTATTCGTTGCGGATACTCCTGCATTTCAGTACATTTTCCATGATACAACCTCTCGAAATAAACAGCATCCTCAGCAAAAAGTCTCAGTGAACTTCCGATGTTATCTACAAGGTCATTTATACATAATGTGAATAGCGACACTCACCTGCAGCACAACTAAAATCACTCTTACTTCGGAAGACCTCTCCACTGAGAATGACATGCTGCGTTCTGTTATCTAGGAACTCTTCAATCCAATCACGTACTCTGTGTGAAATCGAACTGCTATCCCATCACGTCCAGCGGCCTTTCCTCTTTTGAGCGATTTTAATTTTTTCTATATCCCTCTGTCATTTATTTATATATCTGCCATTCTGTCATCTCTGCGACAATCTACAGAAGGAACTACAGTGCAGTCTTCCTCTGTGAAACAGCTTTGGAAAAAGACATTTAGTATTTCGGCCTTTAGTCTGTTATCCTCTGTTTCAGTACCATTTTGGTCACAGAGTGTCTGGACGTTTTATTTTGATCCACCTACCGCTTTGACATAAGACCAAAATTTCTTAGGATTTTCTGCCAAGTCAGTACACAGAACTTTACTTTCGAATTCATTGTACGCCTCTCGCATAGCCCTCCTCACACTACATTTCACTTCGCGTAATTTTTGTTTGTCTGCAAGGCTTTGGCTATGTTAATGTTTTCTGTGAAGTTCCCTTTGCTTCCGCAGCAGTTTTCTAACTCGGTTGTTGTACCTCGGTGGCTCTTTTCCATTTCTTACGATTTTGCTTGGTACATACTCATCTAACACATATTGTACGATGGTTTTGAACTTTTTCCACTGATCCTCAACACTATCTGTACTTGAGACAAAACTTTTGTGTTGAGCCATCAGGTACTCTGAAATCTGTTTTTTGTCACTTTTGCTAAACAGAAAAATCTTCTCACCTTTTTTAAAATTTCTATTTACGGCTGAAATCATCGATGCAGTAACCGCTTTATGACCACTGATTCCCTGTTCTGCGGTAACTGTTTCAAATAGTTCGGGTCTGTTTGTCACCAGAAGGTCTAATATGTTATCGCCACGAGTCGGTTCTGTGTTTAACTGCTCAAGGTAGTTTTCAGATAAAGCACTTAAAAAATGTTGAAGTTCGAGTTTCAAAACAATTTACAAAGAGAAACGAGAATGACGTCAAATATGAACAGAATATTATTGACGCAGGGATAAACGTCATGGAACAAAAAAAAGTTAACGAAAATTTGACCAGTAGATGGCGCTGTAAACTTAGGAATGTTGGATTCAAAATGGTTCAAATGGCTCTGTGCACTATGGGACTTAACTACTGTGGTCACCAGTCCCCTTGAACTTAGAACTACTTAAACCTAACTAACCTAAGGACATCAGACACATCTATGCCCGAGGCAGGATTCGAACCTGCGACCGTAGCGGTCCCGCAGTTGCAGAGTGTAGCGCCTAGAACCGCAAGGCCACTCCGGCAAGAATGTTGGGTCTTGCCCACTCGTCTCGTATTGGGTGCGTAAGGAATGCTTAGTTCTCGGAATGCTATACAACAATTCGAGCAAATATCATCAGTAGTTTTATTTGTATAAAACAGATTGACAACACTTGACTGTACAATAGTCTCGCAGCGATGACTACATGCAATATAATTCAGACTCCTTGGCTGTATGCAGTGTTCCTGCAAGTTTCACACACGTCACAGATAACGGATCTGCGAGTGCCGATCTACAACTGTGCCTAAACTGTTCAAATAATTTACGGGTTTGCTGCCGTGTGACGTCGTCGACCACCGCCGATATTTCGACAGGAGCACACCCTGCCACTCTCAAGGTACAACTGCAAGGAGGAAGCAATGTGCAAGGGAATTTAATACCTCGTTTCACAAAGGAGAAAAAAGGAAGATACCACAAACAGAACAAGTGTCAACACAAACAAAGATAACCAACATCAGAAATATCATTAGTGACCATTAATCAACAAGTGAGGTAGCATTAATTCTGTCCCTCTGTTTTTTGATGAGGGACAGAGCCGGATTCCAAGCAGCATTTAAACAAAATCCACCCTCTCTGTTTATAAGGTTGCTGGATAGTTTGATTTCAACAGCTTCCTTAATAACACTATCCCAATAGCTGGACGTGCAAGCAAGAATCTCCGTGTAGTTGTATTCCATAAGATGACCGGTGTCAAGGCAATGTTCTGCAATAGCGGAATTGCTCGGCTCTTGTAAGCGTGTGTGACGCTTTTGTTCAATACACCGGTCTTCCACAGCCCAGATTGTCTGACCAATATTGACATGCCACAACTGCAAGGAATACGATAGACACCAGCCTTACGCAAAACAAGATCATCTTTTACGGCCGCCAACAGGGTCTTAATCTTAGAAGGTGGTCGAAAAACACATTTCACATCATATTTCCGCAAAATACGGCCAATCCTGTTGGAAATGCTTCCTACGTAAGGCAAAAAGGCCGTAGACTTGGGTGCCACTTCGTTGCTGTCGTCACTCACCAGTTGCACAGAAGGCTGATAGCGCAACGCACGTTTGATCTGCCTCGCACTATAACCATTCTGACGAAAGGTGACTCCGAGATGTGACAGCTTAGCTGCCAAACTTTCAGGGTCTGAGATAACATGGGCCCTGTGAACCAAGGTGCGAAGTACTCCTTCACGCTGAGCGGGATGGTGACAACTATCAGCTCGCAGATACAAGTCAGTATGAGTAGGCTTCCTGTAAACAGAATGTCCCAACGTACCATCAGTCTTCCTTTTGACCAACACATCAAGGAAGGGAAGGCATCCATTCTTTTCCACCTCCATAGTGAACTGAATGTTAGGGTGGACTGAATTCAGGTGTTCCAAAAACCGGTTTAAATTCTCACTACCATGAGGCAAAACAACAAATGTATCGTCTACATATCTGAAAAAACACGCAGGTTTCAAAGTCGCTGACTCCAATGCACGTTCCTCAAAGTCCTCCATAAACAAATTGGCCACAATAGGTGACAACGGGCTTCCCATTGCAACTCC
Organism: Schistocerca serialis cubense; assembly: GCF_023864345.2. NCBI lineage: Eukaryota > Metazoa > Arthropoda > Insecta > Orthoptera > Acrididae > Schistocerca > Schistocerca serialis. The sequence goes on along the minus strand of NC_064643.1, from coordinate 118,317,870 downwards.
ATCAGTCTGTTCGTAGTACTGACCATTGAATAAAAAGTAAGTGGAAGTCAGCACATGTCGAAACAAATTTGTTAACTCGACACCAAACTTAACCTCAATTAGCTGTATCGAGTCAGAGAGAGGAACGCGAGTGAAAAGAGAAACCACATCAAAACTCACTAAAATATCAGTCATTCAAACAAAATCCCTGCAGTCGACGTAAGAAATCTGCAGAGTTCTTAATGTGGTGTTCACACCTACCTACTAGTGGGCTAGCAATATGTTTAGCTACACGATATGTCGGAGCACCAATATTAGAAACAATAGGCGTCAACGGGACAGCCTCTTTATGGACCTTAGGGAGGCCATATAATCTAAGTGTACAACACAGTAAGAATTAAGACTCTTGGTAGTCTCCTGTGATAAAGAACTTTCCTTCAGGAGGTTATTAGTCTTTCTCTCAACACTCTTAGTAAGGTCAGCACCGATTTTGCTATACGCCGAATCAGACAGTAGACAATGCATCTTTTGAATGTAATCGTGCTTTTTCAAAAAAACCGTGGCATTTCCCTTGTCCGCAGGTAAAATAATAATATCAGGATCCATTCTGAGTGAACGTAAAGCAGCCGCCTCAGCTGCTGTAATGTTACACTTGGGTGGACGGGCCCCAGTCAACGCACGACAAGCTTCCCTCCTAACCTCTTCCGCAGCCTCGGAAGGTATTTTATAAACAGCCTGTTCAATAGAACTAATAAAATCAACGACTGGCAAACTCTTAGGAGTCGGTGCGAAGTTCAAACCTTTCCCCAGCACAGACAAAGCTGCGTCGTTAAACGTTTTCTCCGTGAGATTGATCACAGAACGTCGAGAATTAAAATTAGGGTTAGACACTGAGCCAAGGAAACGTTCAAACTTCGCCGAATGACGAGCTGTTACAGACTGAAATTCCCTAAACTGTCCACTTACGTCCATATTCTGAGCCGATGTGAGCAGCCAAGGTGGCAGGAGCGGCGCTTATATTCACTTTGTCTTGAGGGCGCTCCTGTCGTGGCGCGGTCCTAATCAGCGCACCATTGGCCGACTTAGTTTCACTGCCTTCTCTGGTCTTGCGTTCTTCATCTTCGTTCCGACCCTTGTGGTTACGCGAGAACACAGCATATGCCACACCAGCAGACGCGCGAAACACGGCTGTTCATCAGTTTGCGTCCGAGACGGCCGATGTGACTGCGCTCCTGGTACAGCTCTTTTACAAGAACGGTGACTGTCCACCAGTACCCCTGCAGAAGTTCGGACACTCAAGGGTATGGAAAAGGGCATTGGTCCGAGGTCTGATAAGGGTCTGGAGAAAACAATTAAAAACTTCGAAAAGGCAGCTTCTTTTGAAGTGCAATGCGCCAGAGGGAGGAAAGCAGTTGATAGACGTCTGTCGAAGATGTGACCACAGCATTGCATGAGGGGTCGACCGGTGGTGTGCAAACATACAGTGCACAGGGAACTGCCCGAACACTGGACAAGCCTGCGAGCACAGTGCATAAAATCCTACAGAAACTTCCCACATTGTCGATACAAAATCACCCATGTTCAGAAGTTTCTTCCTGCTCACCTCCCAGCAAGGCACTCTTCTTGGTCGCATCGAAGTGGAAAGTGAATGGCCGTGTAACATTCTGTGGACTGACGAAGCCCATTTCCATCTCCAAGGATACGACAATACGCAAAATAGCTGAATATGGGTAACGGAAAATCCGCACGCACTTCGACGGGCACGACTTCATACTGCAAAGGTGACTGTGTTGTGCGGGTTGGCAGCATAGTTTATCGTAGGACCGTGTTTTTCGAGGAGATTAGTCCTGCGGGTCTTGTTACCTGTACCGCCAATGTTAAACGCTGTGAGAGTCATTCCAATCCTTGAACAGCGTGGATGTGTGAATAGGATCTTTTTTACGCAACATGGCGCTCCTCCAGAAGCGGCCAGTTACAGACGAATTTCATAAATACTAGAATTATAAGCCGTCAATCCCCTACAGCCTGGCTGCCCTGGTCACCTGCCTTAAGCCACGTGACTTTTGGCTGCGGGGTTATCTTAAAGAAGTGTTCAGTGCTCCAATTACGAACGTCGCTGAACTGAAGGCCCGCATTGCACAACGCATTCTGAACGTGACCCCGGAGACACCCCGACCTGTTGTGGAATACACTGTTTCTCGATTTCAACTGGCAACAGAAAACGGTAGACAGCATTCTGAACACACCTTGCGCCAGTCTCACGACAATCAGCATCCGACGTCATCTTCCTCTGTATGCGCTTTCCGGCCTCGGGACGATTAGAACCGATTTTTCGCATCCGATGTGGTACGACCTCGCCGTGGTAGATGGGCTTACCTTAAGTAACAGTGCCACAACTGTTGAGTGCCGACGTTTTGCAGTGATGCACGTAACAGCATGGATGGTGTAATGTACAACTCAAACAATAACTATCATACTGTGACTGATCTGTCATTTATAGCCTCCTTATTTACGTTAAGACGCTTAAAGCGCCATCTGTTTGCAAATTTCGTCAAATATTTTTTGGTTCCATGACGTTTCCCCCTTCCTCAATAATATACTGTTCATATTTCACGGAATTCTAAACAGCGGGTCTCTTTCCACACCGTTTCGAAACTGGAACTTTAATTATGGACACCCCGTAAAAGTTGAAATAATTTACGGGACTGCAGACAAGTGACGTCTCTGACAACCTCCGATACTTTGGCATGTCCGCGTATTGTCATTTTAAAGGCATTTATGCTACGATACAGCGCTGTGCAAGGAAATTTATGACCTAGGTATGTAGGGAAATTGTCGAAAGACAAAACACACACAACTAAACACTAACGCTATCCCGCAATTAAGGATGACAGACTTCATAAATCACCAATTTTTGAAATTAGTAGCTCAGGATGAGGTATCGTTAACTCTATGCCTCTGTTGTTTGAACATGGAGAGAGCAGGAATCGAAACATAATTTAAACAAAAACCTTTATCTCTATTTATACATCTAAATCTACGTGATTACTTTGCTATTCAAAACAAAGTGCCTGGCAGAGGGTTCGGTGGACCACCTTCAAGCTGTCTCTCTACCGTTGCACCCTCGGACGGCGCTCGGGAAAACCGAGCACTTATATTTTTCTGTGCGAGCCCTCATTTCTCTTATGTTATCGTGATGATCATTTCTCCCTATGTAGGCGGGTGCCAACAGAATGTTTTCGTAATCGGAGGAGAAACTGGTGATGGAAATTACATGATAAGATCCCGTCGCAACGAAAAACACCTTACTTTTAATAATTGCCACAACAATACACTTATCGCGTAATCGATATTTAGCGGATTTCTTTTAGTACTCATGTGAATAACTTCATACTTCTCTTTATTTAGGGTCAATTGCCACTTTTCGCACCATACATATATCTTATCTAAATCGTTTTGCAATTCGTTTTGGTCATCTGATGACTTTAGAAGACGGTAAATGTCAGCATATCTGCAAGACGGCTACTAAGATTGTCTCCTATGTCGTTAATATAGATCAGGAACAATAGAGGGCCTATAACACTTCCCTAGGGAACGCCAGGTATTATTTCTACATCTACATTTATACTCCGCAAGCCACCCAACGGTGTGTGGCGGAGGGCACTTTACGTGCCACTGTCATTACTTCCCTTTCCTGTTCCAGTCGCGTATGGTTCGCGGGAAGAACGACTGTTTGAAAGCCTCCGTGCGCGCTCTAATCTCTCTAATTTTACATTCGTGATCTCCTCGGGAGGTATAAGTAGGGGGAAGCAATATATTCGATACCTCATCCAGAAACGCACCCTCTCGAAACCTGGCGAGCAAGCTACACTCTTGCAGAGTCTGCCACTTGAGTTTGTTAAACATCTCCGTAACGCTATCACGGTTACCAAATAACCCTGTGACGAAACACGCCGCTCTTCTTTGGATCTTCTCTATCTCCTCCGTCAACCCGATCTGGTACAGATCCCACACTGATGAGCAAAACTCAAGTATAGGTCGAACGAGTGTTTTGTAAGCCACCTCCTTTGTTGATTGACTACATTTTCTAAGGACTCTCCCAATGAATCTCAACCTGGTACTCGCCTTACCAACAATTAATTTTATATGATCATTCCACTTCAAATCGTTCCGCACGCATACTCCCAGATATTTTACAGAAGTAACTGCTAGCAGTGTTTGTTCCGCTATCATATAATCATACAATAAAGGATCCTTCTTTCTATGTATTCGCAATACGTTACATTTGTCTATGTTAAGGGTCAGTTGCCACTCCCTGCACCAAGTGCCTATCCGCTGCAGATATTCCTGCATTTCGCTACAATTTTCTAATGCTGTAACTTCTCTGTATACTACAGCATCATCCGCGAAAAGCCGCATGGGACTTCCGACACTATCTACTAGGTCATTTATATATACTGTGAAAAGCAATGGTCCCATAACACTCCCCTGTGGCACGCCAGAGGTTACTTTAACGTCTGTAGACGTCTCTCCATTGATAACAACATGCTGTGTTCTGTTTGCTAAAAACTCTTCAATCCAGCCACACAGCTGGTATGATATTCCGTAGGCTCTTACTTTGTTTATCAGGCGACAGTGCGGGACTGTATCGAACGCCTTCCGGAAGTCAAGAAAAATAGCATGTACCTGGGAGCCTGTATCTAATATTTTCTGGGTCTCATGAACAAATAAAGCGAGTTGGGTCTCACACGATCGCTGTTTCCGGAATCCATGTTGATTCCTACATAGTAGATTCTGGGTTGCCAAAAACGATATGATACTCGAGCAAGAAACATGTTCTAAAATTCTACAACAGATCGACGTCAGAGATATAGGTCTATAGTTTTGCGCATCTGCTCGACGACCCTTCTTGAAGACTGGGACTACCTGTGCTTTTTTCCAATCATTTGGAACCTTCCGTTCTGTTTTACTCGATGAGTAAAAGTCGCTTCCTTATGTAATTTCAACTGCTTCCTTAATTACACGAGCTCAATAGGTAAAACTGCATGCCAAAATCTCCGCGTTGTTATTTTCCATAGGATGACCGGTGCCAATGCTGTGTTCTGCAATAGTATATGTGCTCGGCTGTTGTATGCTCACTTCACCGGTCCTCCGCGGTCCTGGTATGAAGACGATACTTTAGCTCTTTAGCCTCATGGAAGTGTGGTGGCGCTAGGGTTCACACTGTGTGCGGGTTGCCTTTCGGCATGTGCTCTGTTTACCGAGACTTTAAATTTTCTTTCGCAGTGTATGCGAAAAAATGATGGGGTGAATACCTGTCGAAATTCCGGACGTGTCATCGGTCCCATCGTATTTGGGAAGGAAGTCGGCAGTGCACTTTGAAAGGAACTATTTCGTCATTTGCCTGAAGCGATTTAGAGAAAATCACGCAAAACCTAAATCAGGAAGGCCGGACGCGGGTTTGAACCCTCGTCGCCCGAATGCGGGTCCAGCGTGCTAACCACTGCGCTCGGTGCACCAGGAAGACGGCATGCAATAAATGTCGAACTGTCATGAGGCATAGTTTGTCTCGATACGCACGTAATTAGTTACACACCACAAAGCAGGTAGGAGCAACGCCATATACGTAGGGGAAGATAACGACGACTTAAGAGAATCGTTCAACGTGACAGGAGTGCAACCCTTCCGCAAATCGCTGTAGATTTCAATGCTGGGCCATCAACAAGTGTCATCGATATGGACTTTCGGAGCTGAAGGCCCACTCGTGAATCCTTGATGACTGCGCGACACAAAGCTGTACGCCTCACCTGGGTCCGTCAACACTGACATTGAACTATTGATGACCGGAAACATTTTGCCTGGTCGGACGATTCTCGTTTCAAATTGTATCGAGCGGATGGACGTGTGCGGTTATGGAGACAAGCTCATGAATCCATGGACCCTACATGTCAGCAGGTGACTTTCCGAGCTGTTGGTGCTCTGTACTGGTGTGGGGCGTGTGCAGTAGGAGTGATATCGGACCCCTGATACGTCTAGATACGACTCTCATAGGTGACACGTATGTAAGCATCCTGCCTGATCACCTGGATCCATTCATGCCCTTTGTTCATTTCGATGGACTCCGGCAATTCCAGCAGGATAATGCGACACCCCCACACGTTCAGAATTGCTACAGAGTGGCTCCAGGAACACTCTTCTGAGTTTGAACACTTCCGCTGGCCACCAAACGCCCCAGACATGAACATTATTGAGCACATGTGGGATGCCTTGCAACGTGCTGTTCAGAAGTGATCTCCACACCACACCACGCCCCACCCCCTGCTCTTATGGATTTATGGACAGCCTTGCAGGATTCATGGTGTCAGTTCCCTCCAGTACTACTTCAGACATTAGTCGAGTCCATGCTACGTCGTGTTGCGGCACTTCTGCGTTCTCACGGGGGCCCTACACGATGTTAGGCAGGTGTACTAGTTTCTTTGACTCTTCAGTGTATAAAGAAATCGGATGCAAATACAATTAGTGCAAGATCTTATTAATCGTGATGGGGGGGTTTCAACTGGATGAGGCGTGATTTCTTTAACTTCTTCAGAATGAAAACATTTTATGGCCAGTGGCGCGTCCAGCAGCATTTAATTTTATTATTTTTTAGATCTGAATTTTAGTTCCTCGAGTACGCATTCCAATAGATAGCGCGCATGTAGTATCACATTGCGCATGCGCTTGTGGCCCATAGATGGAGCATTATTCGAAGAAGCGCGTCAACTCAACAGAGATCATTCATGTAGCGGCTGCTTTTGAGAATGCCAATTTTTGGTACAAAGGTAGCGATATGAACTAACAATCTCCACTGCAAAACACTCACCTGAAATTGGCTAAATGGTTGTCAGCCGAAATATCGTGGCAAGAATTCGATGTTATCGGACTACAATCGGGAAAGTTAATGAAATATGGTAGAGACGTATTTAATGAATGGACAATAATAGAAATCCAAAGATTTTTCTAGAACATGACCCACTACGAGAACAAAATGTAGGAAGATTATCACCAGATGTGAGTACAGTTTCCCCTGAGAAGGAACGAACCTGTATACCTGGTGATAAAACAGTTCTGGACATGTTCCATGACCATGTTTCGTAGACACAGGAGTTCACTGTAAGAAAGGTGACGAAAAAAGCAATTAAATTTTATGGTGCGTTCACTTTTAATATTCGTTTGAACACAAGTTTGCAGGCTTCATACCGGCTGGACCGCATTCGGTCCAGAGGCACAGTTAGATATACGGCTGCGTGAGTCTCTTGTCGCTGTGTCAGAAGACAGAAGCTCCGGGAGATGTGAAGTGGTCGGTGAACGGAGGAAGAACATGTGGAGAGGGGTTGGTGGAAGGGGAGGCCGCTGTACGAGAAGAGAGCAGCGCCCGCCGCCTTCCGCTCCCATATTGAATGGCGGGGCCCCTCATTAATATGCATAAATTGACACTGCGGCCGGGGCGCATGCTAATGCCTGCAGAGTGACTGCTGTTTGCTCCCTCCCCCACCCCACCCCTCTGTTTGTAGTTTTGCGCCGCGGTGGTCCCGACGGCTCGCTTTACGGGGCGGGCAGGTGCCTGCCCGCGCTGCGCCACAGGACGCCGAAACCCAGAGAGTGGTAACTCGGCGATCTGAGGCTACAGTGAGCCAGCTAACGGTTTGTGGCAGAGTGTACCTTGTACCATCATCGGTTCTCTCACTCCTCCCCTTCTTACTACTTTAATTCTGTTTACAATTCCCTCTATGATACCTAGTAACTGTAATACTGTGCCTGTGATTCTTCCATGACGTGTACGCAAAAGGAGCGCAACTTACTGTGTAAGAGTCCTGTGGAAACAAACGTAGTGCAGTAATCGATCCGGATTTTTTAATTCGGCGAGGGGTCTATGTACTAGTACATTAAGTGTGCGTAGTTCCTTGAAACAGACGTTAAGTCTGGTGTTTAGTGACCCATACATCCATTTACACTTCTACACTTATATACTCCGCAAGCCACCTGACGGTGCGTGGCAGAGGGTACTTTGAGCACCTCTATCGGTTCTCCCTTCTATTCCAGTCTCGTATTGTTCGTGGAAAGAAAGATTGGGCTCTAATCTCTCTGATCTTATCCTCATGGTCTCTTCGCGAGATATACGTAGGAGGGAGCAATATAATGTTTGATCTTCGGTGAAGGTATATCCTCGAAACTTCAACAAAAGCCCGTACCGAGCTACTGAGCGTCTCTCTTGCAGAGTCTTCCACTGGAGTTCATCTGTCATCTGCGTAATGCTTTCACGATTACTACATGATAGTGTAACGAAGCACGCTGCTGTCCGCTGGATCTTCTCTATCTCTTCTATCAATCCTATCTGGTACGGATCCCACACCGGTGAGCAGTATTCAAGCAGTGGGCGAACAGGTGTACTGTAACTTACTTCCTTTGTTTTCGGACTGCATTTCCTTAGGATTCTTCCAATGAATCCCAGTCTGGCATCTGCTTTACCGACAATTAACTTTATATGGTCATTCCATTCTAAATCACTCCTAATGCCTACTCCCAGACAATTTATGGAATAAACTGCTTCCAGTTGCTGGCCTGCTATATTGTTGCTAAACGATAAAGGATCTTCATTTCTATGTATTCGCAGCACATTACACTTGTCTACATTGAGATTCAATTGCCATTCCCTGCACCATGCGTCAATTCGTTGCAGATCCTACTCCATTTCAGTACAATTTTCCATTGTTACATCCTCTCGGTATACTACAGCATCATCCGCAAAAAGCCTCAGTGAACTTCCGATGTTATCCAGAAGGTCGTTTATATATATTCTGAATAGCAACGGTCCTACGACACTCCCCTGCTGCACACCTGAAATCACTCTTACTTCGGAAGACTTCTCTCCACTGAGAATGACATGCTGCGTTCTGTTATCTAGGAACTCTTCAATCCAATCACACAATTGGTCTGATTGTCCATATGCTCTTACTTTGTTCATTAAACGACTGTGGGGAACTGTATCAAACGCCTGGCGGAAATCAAGAAACACGGCATCCACCTGGGAACCCGTGTCTATGGCACTCTGAGTCTCGTGGACGAATAGTGCGAGCTGGGTTTTACACGATCGTCTTTCTCGATACCCATGCTGATTCCTACAGTGTAGATTTCTAGTCTCCAGAAAAGTCATCATACTTGAACATAATGCGTGTTCCAAAATTCTACAACTGATCGACGTTAGAGATCATTTGCTTCCTATGTAAACATCTATTTCTACGAGACTACATTTTTCCTAAGGAGAGCGTAGACTGGTTTTGGGGAAGATCATCAGAGCACGCCGGATGTGTTTGAAGAAGTGTTGCACTGACTAAATGGACTTGGTGTCAAACACGTAAGTGTGGTCGGAAGGGAACCGCCTACAACCAAAAATAGTTGCTGTTAAGAGGTCGCTTGCTTGTAACCAGCAACTATACAGCTTTGGCACAAAGCCAAGTAGGGTTAGTCAAGGGCTACGTCAAAAAAACAGATTACCAACAATTTACAGTGATTTATTAATAGAAAATGTTCCAGTACTTGATAAGTGGGCATGTCATTTTGATTTTTGTAAGTTGTCTATGTGCACGTCAGAGAGGGAGTAAGTTAAGTTACTGTTAAACAAGCTTTGGTCTTGCTATGGCACAGTCTTTGTCTCTGCGCAGTCTGATACGTTCTTAGTTGGAGTGTGGTGTGGTAGGTGACGGATGTATCAGTAGTGCTATGTTGACTTGTGATTGTATCTGTTACGTCAAGAAAGATTTATTGTAGAGGACAGCAAGGCTGAATATGATGTTATATTTTGGAAAGCGAAGCGAATATAAACTTTGACAATGTTATTATTAATGAAGCGAAGAAGTTTGAGGTGATACAGTAGCATTGCGCAGCAAATTTTTTTTTATATGATAATTATTGTCTGCTAGTTTACTTGCTCGGAGCTGAGAGAAAGACCACCCCACTTCCCTGAGTCATGCATATCAACTGATCAACTTGTTTGCTTCTTATAGAAATTCTCTGTTAGCATTATACCCTTTTCAAATCATTGAACACTTTGTTAAGCATAGTAATGTTCAGACTAATGTTATGTGCGAAGACCACGTAAAATTTTACTCTTTTTTTTTTTTTTTTTTTTTTTAAATACGTACTTCATTATAAAATTGTTGCCTTGGAATATCATTTCATAGGAACAGTTATTCTCCCCATTCCACTGTTTAAAGCAGGCATATTACTACATTGCACCATATGGTATGCAACAGTTTGAATATTTATTTAGAAATAGAAACCTAGTTTAGCCAGCGCCTCCTTGCTGTTTGCTACAGTTCTGTTCTGCTTAGTCAAAGGTTAGCACAGGAGTTTAAGTTAGCTAACACTTTGTCAGTACATAGTTTTGGTAATACGTAGATTTTTTATAGAGTGGGAGGTAAATTTTGGCCACATTTCATACAGAAACATGCGTGGCAATGTATTTCCGATTTTCACGTGCACTTATCTGTCCTGAAATATTGTATAGTTCTAGCACTAATGGAAGATGTCTAACATGACTTGTATAATGTTCAGCTTGTGCCGAGTGCAACTGTGTGCCTGCCTGTATTCACGTCTGGGAGATGGATGTTCATTTGCGAATGGTTTGCGCGAAGTCAGGTGGAGAAGCCCTGGTTCAAAATGGCTCTGAGCACTATGGGACTCAACTGCTGAGGTCATTAGTCCCCTAGAACTTAGAACTAGTTAAACCTAACTAACCTAAGGACATCACAAACATCCATGCCCGAGGCAGGATTCGAACCTGCGACCGTAGCGGTCTTGCGGTTCTAGACTGCAGCGCCTTTAACCGCACGGCCACTTCGGCCGGCCGGAGAAGCCCTCTCTGAAGTCTAACCTTAACTATGTTGCACCTCAGTGACAAGCAAGTAGGCTGTATCCCGCGTCTTCTGGAAGACATAGCAAGAAGTTTGTGCTCTATTGTACGTAACAAAGAAAATTTTCCTGAATGTTAAATGTAAATCACAATAACAAGGAGTCCTGCCAAATTATAGAGCCAATAAGAGACTTGTATTTAATAGAAGAAAGGGAAGTGCCAATAGCGATGTCCATGTTATTGTGGTCTTCAGTCTACTTCAGCCATCATCAGTTATTTTGATGCCCAAATAGCAAAACTCTTCTACTACTTTAAGTGTCTCGTTTCCTGATCTAATTCCCTTAGCATCATCAGATTTAATTAGACTATATTTCATTATCCTTGTTTTGCTTTTGTTGATGCTCATTTTATATCCTCCTTTCAAAACACTGTCCATTCCTTTCAACTGCTCTTCCAAGTCCTTTGCTGTCTTTGACACAAATACAACGTCATCAGCAAAACTCGAAGTTTTTATTTCTTTTCCCTGTACATTAATCAAATTTTTCTTTGGTTTCCCTCACTGCTTCTTCAGTGTACAGATTGAATAACATTGGGGATATGCTACAACCCTACCTCACTACCTTCTCAGCCACTGCATCCCTTCCGCAATCCTCGACTCTTGCAACTGCCGTCTGGTTTCTGTACAAGTTGTAAAAAGCCTTTCGCTCCCTGTATTCTACCCCCGCTACATTCAGAATTTCAGTTTGAGTATTCCAGTCAACATGTTTAAAAGCTTTCTCTAAATCTACAAATGCTATAAACGTAGTGCTATATCTCCCATTGGGTGGCTTACTGCTGTCTCTCCCACGGGAAGATGCTTGATGAGCAATGAGAAGACACAGGTAAACAGAGCAAGGGTTTATTACGGAACTGTATAGAGATTTAATAATAAAGAAAAACTCTTAGTGAATACATGTAGTGGGACGTGAAGATAATGCCACTGACAAACCCTAACGACGGAGGCTGAGCGTTTGGCGTAGCTGGATGACAAGCATGTCTTGGGATGTATCTGGAAAGTTATAGATCCCGCTGCGGTGGCTTCTGACAGAGCTCTGACTGATATGCTCCTAAGAGCCGGCGCATGAATTGGCCGAGAGCTTCGGAAATTCGTGTTTGGGTCTTATGGGACCAAACTGCTGAGGCATCGGTTCCTAAGCTTACACACTGATCAATCTAACTTAAACTAACTTACGCTAACGACGACACACACACACACACACACACACACACACACACACCCATGCCCGATGAAGGACTCGAACCTCCGACGGGGGAAGCCGCGCGAACCGCGACAAGACGCCACAGACTGAGCGGCTATCCCGCGCGGCCAGAGCTTCGGTAGAGCGAACTGTCGATGTGTTGACCTGCACCGCCCTGTATAGCGGGGGCGGGAAGAAATTCGTGGCGATCCAGTTCCTCACACGTGACACGGCGGAGGAAATAGGTCGCTGGCACAGAGGACCTCTGGTAGCGCTTGTCTTGGCGTCTTTCGTCTTTATGATCGACGCAGTCTTGGAAGGCAACGCCTTGTGCATATGCAACCCCATGAGGCTTCAGTGTCTGGGGGGTTACCGATCGCTGTAGGCGAACACTGATTATACGGCACATAGGTTTGCCTTTCCTTCTCTAAGTCGTAGTGTCAGTACCGCCTCTCGTGTTCCTGCATTTCTCCGGAATCCAAACTGATCTTCCCCGAGGTTAGCTTCCACTACTTTTTCCACTTTTTATAAAAAAAACTCGTATTCATATTTTGCAACCATAACTTGTTAAACTGATAGTTCGGTAATTTTCACACCTGTCAGCACCTGTTTTGTTTAGAATTGCAATTATTATATTTTTCTTGAAGTTTGATGGTATTTTGCCTGTCTGCACATTAGATGAAAGAGTTATGTCATACCTGTTTCTCCCAAGGTCATCAGTAATTTTGAGAGAACATCGTCTACTCCTGGAACCTTGTTTCGACTTAGATCTTTCAGAGCCCTGTCAAATTCTTTTCACACTATCACATTACCCATCTCATCTTCATCTATGTCCACTTCCCTTTCTATAATATTGCCTTCAAGTTTATCTCCCTTGTATAGACTCTGTATATACTCCTTCCACCTTTCAGCTTTCCCGTCTTTGCTTTGGACTGATATTATATCTGAATTCTTGACATTCATACAGATGCTTCTCTTGTCCCAAAAGACCTCTTTCATTTTCCTGTAGGCAGTATTTATCTTTCCCTTCGTGAAGTATGCTTGTAAGTCCTTACATTTGTCCTCTAGCCATTCCTCTTTAGCCATTTTGCACTTCTTCTCAGTCATATTCTTTAAACGTTTGTATTAACTTTCGCCTGCTTCGTTTGCTGCATTTTTGTTTTTTCTCCTTTCACAATTCTGTATTTCTTGAGCCATCCAAGGATTTCTACTAGGCCTTGTCTTTTTACCTATCTGATCCTCTGCAGCCATCGCTATTTCATCTCTTAAAGCTATCCATAACTCTTCTACTGTATTCCTTTCCCCCGTTCTACCCTGTGCGCGGTCCGAAACTTCAGTGACATCTGGTTCTTTCAACTTGTCCAGTTCCCGTCTCCTTAATATCCTACTGTTTTCCGATTCCTTCATTTTAATCTACTGTTCACAACCAATAAATTGTGGCCAGAATCCACATTTGTCCCTGAAAATGTCTTACAATTTCAAACCTGGTTCCTAAATCTTTGTCTTACCATTATATAATCAATCTGGAACTTTCCGGTGTCTCTAGATCTCTCCCACGTATACAACCTTCTTTCATGATTCTTAAACCACGTGTTAGCGATGACTAAATTATACTCCGTGCAGAATTCTATCAGGCGGCTTCCTCTTTCATTCCTTTACCTGTGTCCATATTCACCTACTGATTTTCCTTCTCTTCCTTTTCCTACCATGGAATTCCAGTCCCCCAACACAATTAAATTTTCGTCTCCTTTACCTGAATAATTTCTTTTATTTCACCATACATTTCTTCAATCTCTTCATCATCTGCGGAGCTAGCTGACATACAAGATTGTACTACTGCGGCAGGTGTGAGTTTCGTGTCTATCTTAGCTACGATAATGGGTTCACTATGCTGCTGATAGTAGCTTACCCGCATTCCTTTTTTGCTATTCATTATTACACCTACTCCTGCGATACCCCTATCTGATTTTGTATTCATAAATCTGTATTCACCGGTCCTGAAGTCCTGTTCCTTCTGCCACCGCTCTTCACTCATTCCCACCATACCTAACTTCAATCTATTCATTTCCCTTTTTAAATTTCCTAACCTATCTACCCGATTAAGGGATCTAACATTCGAAGCTCCGATCCATAGAACGCCAGTTTTGTTTCTACTAATGACGATATCCTCCTGAGTAGTCCCCATCCAGCGATCGGATTGGGGGACTATTTTACCTCTGGAATACTTTACCCAAGAGGATGCCATCAACATTTAACCATAGAGTAGAGCCGCATGCCCTCGGGAAAAATTACGGCTGCAATTTCCCCTTGGTTTTAGCTGTTCGTGCTACCAGCACAGCAAGGCCATTATGACTGATAGCCGGCCGTCGTGGCCGAGCTGTTCTAGGCGCTACAGTCTGGAGCCGTGTGACCGCTACGGTCGCAGGTTCGAATCCTGCGTCGAGCATGGATGTGTGTGATGCCCTTAGGTTAGTTAGGTTTAAATACCTCTAAGTTCTAGGGGACTGATGACCTTAGAAGTTAAGTCCCGTAGCTCTCAGAGCCATTTGAACCATTTTTATGATTGATACTGCAACGCCAGATCAGTCAGATATCGAGATTTTTTCCCCTGCAACTACTGAAACGGCTGCTGCCCCTCTTCAGGAACCACGCATTTGTCTGACCTCCCAACGAATACCGTTCCGTTGTGGTTGCACCTACGTTATGGCTATCTGCATCACTGCGGCATGCAAACCACCCCACCGGCAGCGAATTCCATGGATCATACGGGAAGCGATGCTCATTTTCGAGACAAAAGCCTATTACTACGTAAACACACAGCTGGCTGACTAAAATATAAGGGACAGTCAAATGAAAACCAAACACCTGCCACAACGGTGTAATGTTGATGCATTAAGTCGTTCTGGAAGCGGTGATGATATTCGAGATAATAAAAGCGGGTTACAAGTTGTGAGCTATCTGGGAAAGTTATCCTTGTCTTACTGAGCAACTGTTTCACCAGGTATCCAGTCTAGTTTACCAAATTGCCAGGCTAACATTAATCTTTTAATAGTCATCTTACGACAACCGGTGATATATATATAATTTAAATAAAAATAAATAAATCAGTTTATATTTGGATACTTATTTTAACATTGATCATTGTTCCGTTAAAATTTCAGCATTTTAAACTTGATTCATAACTAAACTTACGCCTGATTTAGGATTGTGAAAATGTGAGTTTGTAATCTTATAGAACACATCAAATATGGAGCCAAGATTGGGAGACTGCATACAATAGTGCATTCATAAAATAACACATGAAGAACGTTGAAACATATGCAAGAGGAAATTAACCACAACCAACCGATTCAATTTTCACCCAAAGAAGTTACAGTCATAGCGTAATACTGTCCATCATGTAATTACCACACACTGGTATACTAAATTCATACTAATTGTCTGTGAAATCTTCTCGAAAAGAATAGCTGAGGGCTACTTTGATGATTACACCACATGCTTCACGTGGTCAACTTGGTTTACACAAAGAGTGTAACTCCACAATAATTTTTATTATTAAAATAAATTACATCGAAAAGCAATTTACAAAAGAAAAACCTCAATCCGGTTACTATCGTCATACTACTAACCTGATGGGTCAAACAATTATATAAGCACGTGGTACTGGTCTTATAAAGTACACCCCACCTGGGTTGAACATAAAGAAAAGTTGCTATATTGAAAAATATTGTCAAGACGAGATGTTATAATTTCACGCACATTCACATTTAAGATTGATGATCTTAGTTAGAGTTACAGATCATCAACACGCGGTTCCACTTTGCTCACAAAGTAGTGACAAAGCAACTACTGGAAGATATTCTGAACTTCACACTCGAATTACACTGTTTTGCAATTTAAGATAGCATAAGATATTTTAGATCTAAACCGGAAACAAAGGTGATTAAATTTTCAGTTAGGCTGAACTTAACAAATCCATTGTCCTACAGACTTAGCAGACATGCGCTTAGCCGGAGATCTTACCACTTCAGATGCTCGCCACGGACCGACTGGCGTGGGCCCCTACCAAGTATGCCTCACAGATACAATCGGAAGGGACCAAAGAGGCAGCTTCCTATACCAACATGACAAGGGACGGACAACACCATACCAAGAATAGAAACCTCTTTGCTTTTAGAAAGCGTAATTACCTGTTCCGATGTTGGACCTACTGTTCTCTAGCAGACAGGCTTGTCTGCTACCATCAAGCATGCAACTAGAAATACATTTGCTCGTTCATCCTTTCACACAGAAGGGAAGGGGGATGACAGTATCTTATCATATACACTATATAAAAGAAAACGGATGTAGGTTCCATATGAGACTGTGTGATATGAATTACATATAAACTGTGTTTTAAAGTGTAGTAGTGTGACAGATCATTCTTGTTTATGTGTAAAAGTAACACGTTCCACTGCTCAGTCTCCTCCCAGATAGTCAGAAACACCACAGTAAATTTAGAAGTGGAATGTATGCTGTAAATGATAACAGATTTAAGCAATTAACATGAAAGGAATCCAACAGAGACCTTTCAATGGGACAATTCCATTCAAAAGTAATCACCAGATGCATTAAGATATTTATCCCACTGATAGACGAGATGATCAATTCTTGTTCAATAGAACGTGGTCGGCCGCTGACGGATTCACAATCGTACCCAATCTTTTAGTTTCTCGTCCGACTGAAACCGAAATCCACGCATGTCTTTCTCAGGTCGCCAGAGACGTGAACACCACACGGTGGAGGCTACCCTTCAGCGATTCGGTTGGGAAACACTGCAAATCCTCCGTACAGTCAATATCGCCCAACATGTGATTTTGACGACTCTGGCGATCTGAAGAAAGGTATGCGTGGACATCGGCTTCAGTCGGACAAGGAAGTGCAAGAGTGGATGCAGTTGAGGATCTGTCAGCGGCCGACCACGTTCTATGAACCAGGAGTAATGTGGTCTTCTTACCTTTCAGTGTGGAAACGTCTGTAAATGTATTAATGCGTGTGGTAATTACTTTTAGTGGAACCATTCCACGGTCCCGTTGCCGCGGGTGTTCGGTTTTTATTTGGCCGCTCCACATACAAACTTATCGCAACATCTCCAGTGTCCTGGAATATTTCAACTGAAAAAAATATCCCATGTTAGAGATATACAGGGTGGTCCATTGATCGTGACCGGGCCAAATATCTCACGAAATAAGCGTCAAACGAAAAAATTACAAAGACCGAAACTCGTCTAGCTTGAAGGGGGAAACCAGATGGCGCTATGGTTGGCCCGCTAGATGGCGCTGCCATAGGTCAAACAGATATCAATAGCAACCCCCATTTTTTATTAGATATTCGTCTAGTAAGTAAAGAAATATGAATGTTTTAGTTGGACCCTTTTTTCGCTTTGTGATAGATGGGGCTTTAATAGTCACAAACATGTGGCTCACAATTTTAGACGAACAGTATGTAACAGGTAGGTTTTTTAAATTAAAATGCAGAACGCAAGTACGTTTGAATATTTTGTTTCTGTTGTTCCAATGTGATACATGTACCTTTGTGAACTTATCTTTCTGAGAACGCGTGATATTACAGCGTGATTACCTGTAAATACCACATTAATACAATAAATGCTCAAAATGATGTACGTCAACCTCAATGCATTTGGCAATACGTGTAACGACATTCCTCTCAACAGCGAGTAGTTCGCCTTCCGTAATGTTCGCACATGCATTGACAATGCGCTGACGCATGTTGTCAGGCGTTGTCGGTGGATCACGATAGCAAATATCTTCAACTTTCCCCACAGAAACAAATCTGGGGACGTCAGATCCGCTGAACGTGCGGGCCATGGTATGGTGCTTCGACGACCAATCCACCTGTCATGTAATATGCTATTCAATACCGCTTCAACCGCACGCGAGCTATGTGCCGGACATCCATCATGTCGGAAGTACATCGCCATTGTCATGCAGTGAGACATCTTGTAGTAACAAAGGTAGAACATTACGTAGGAAATCAGCATACATTGCACCATTTAGATGGCCATCGATAAAATGGTGGCCAATTATCCTTCCTCCCATAATCCTGCACCATACATTAACCCGCCAAGGTCGCTGATGTTCCACTTGTCGCAGCCACCGTGGATTTTCCTTTGCCCAATAGTGCATATTTTGCGGGTTTACGTTACCGCTGTTGGTCAATGACGCTTCGTCGCTAAATAGAACGCATGCAAAAAATCTGTCATCGTCCCGTAATTTATCTTGTGCCCAGTGGCAGAACTGTAAATGACGTTCAAAGTCGTCGCCATGCAATTCCTGATGCGTAGAAATATAGTACGGGTGCAATCGATGTTGATGTAGTATTCTCAAGACCGACGTTTTTGAGATTCCCGATTCTCGAGCAATTTGTCTGCTACTGATGTGCGGATTAGCCGCGGCAGTAGCTAAAACACTTACTTGGGCATCATCATGTGCTGCATGTTGTGGTTGACGTATCACATGTGACTGAACACTTCCTGTTTCCTTAAATAACGTAACTACCCGGCGAACGGTCCGGACACTTGGATGATGTCGTCCAGGATACCGAGCAGCATACATAACACATGCCCTTTGGGCATTTTGATCACAATAGCCATACATCAACACGATATCGCCCTTTTCCGCGATTGGCAAACGGTCCGTTTTAACACGGGTAATGTATCACGAAGCAAATACCGTCCGCACTGGCGGAATGTTACGTGATACCACGTTCTTACACGTTTGTGACAATTAGAGCGCCATCTATCACAAAGCGAAACAAGTAGTCCAACTAAAACATTCTTATTTCATTACGTACTACACGAATATGTAATAAAAATGGGGGTTCCTATTTTAAAAAACGCAGTTGATATCCGTTAGGCCTATGGCAGCGCCATCTAGCGGGCCAACCATAGCACCACCTGGGTTCCGCCTTCAAGCTAGAGGAGTTTCGTTCTTTGTAGTTTTTTCGTTTGATGATTATTTCGTGAGATATTTGGCCCGGTCACTATCAATGGACCACCCTGTATATTCCAAAATAAATCATGTTAAAGTTACTTAAACCATATATTCTGTGGTTAGATTCCATCTACCTGACCCATAATCCCTTACGCCGCCTCAGAAATTACAGCCTAGCATTTCCATTCGGTACTAGAATATGCATAGCCCTTCTGTTTCTTATTAAAAAGTATAGTCAGGACAAGAAATGTAAGCTGCATGTTTGTTGGAGCCAGGTATCGAAGCCAGGAAACAATACTTTTTTGTACCAAGTCAGGTTGTGAGGTTCCAGTGGCTCCAGCACTGCCATAGTGTACATTTATGAGGGCATAGTTTCGAACAACAAACAGAAAATGAATGATGTTAAAAGTTAGCCATTGTTGTGGGTGTCGTTGCAAGAATGTTACCGGCAAGCATAGTTAGGCCTTTCCAACTGTATAAAGAGAAATATCTAATACTTCGTAGTAAATTAATTATTATATCAATAAAATTTAGTGGCATGTAGGAATTGTATATTCGTTGTATTTATTGTAGGCTAAAAATAATCGCGAATAAAAGGCAGTTATTAATTTATATCTGCACTTCATAATTAGAGAACTTAGTAACCTGGGCGCCATAGAAAGTATCCAGGTGGCACGTTGATGACTCCACTCTAGACGTTCCCTTCTGTGAAGACGCGTCAGAGGTAGACATACAGCACGTCTCCGACAATAAAGGCCACTGTGCCAAAGCTTCTGCACACAGTTTGCCTCGCTACAACACATCTAGTGGATGCTGCGAGCTCACACGCCAGTTTCCGTGTAGGACTAAGGCGGTACCGTCGTGCCCTTACAGCCAAATAACGGTCCTCTCTTCTGAAGTCACACGTGGTCCGCCCTACCCTGCTCTTCGAGATACAGTTTCGGTCTCTATAAACTATCGCCACACCCCAGAAACAACAGAACGATTCACATTAAGCCATCGGACCAAATCACTTTGTGACTGTCCTGTTTCCTTTCTTTCTATGGCCCTCCACCGCAGAGAGTCTGGTAGGGGTCATACTGCACAGTCTGTGACGTGTACACAGAGACTGTGGATGTGTGGCTACCCGGAAAACACTACCCCGTTTCGTAGGTGCCCTGACGTCATCGTTGGCACGATTGTACGTTGACCGGAATGGAATCTTCCGTGCAGAACACGATCTTACGGACATCTGGTTGACAGTTGGTATCATTATATTGTGAATTAGACACAAGACGTAGGAAAAGTTTTGTTGCTCTAATTGTGGACACCAGTGTATATTTATTGCTCTAGAAACCAATTTTAAGCATGCATTTTCGTCTAAAACAGGTAACAATTGTGGACATCTCACATAACTTATATCCTGAGGTGAGAAAAGTCATGGGATACCTCCTAATATCGTGTCGGACCTCCTTTTGCCCGGCGTAGTGAAACAACTCGAAATGGCATGAACCTAAGAAGTCCTTGGAAGTCCCCTGCAGAAATATTGAGCCATGCTGTGTCTACAGCCGTCCGTAATTGCGAAAGTGTTGCCGGTGCAGTATTTTGTGCACGAACTGACCTCTCGATTATGTCCCATAAATATTCGATGGGACTCACGTCGGACAATGTGGCTCGCCATATCATTCGCTCGCATTGTCCAAAATGTTCTTCAAACCAGTCGCGAACTGTTATGGCCCGGTGACATTTTTGGGAACGTAGGTCCACGAATGGCTGCAAATGGTCTCCAAGTAGCCAATCAGAACCATTTTTCAGTCAATGACCGACTCAGCTGAACGAGAGAACCCAGTTCATTCCATGTAAACACAGCTCATAGCATTATGAAACCACAACTAGCTTTCACAGTGCCGTTTTGACAACTTGGGTCCATAGCTTCGTGATTTCTGCGCCACACTCGAACCCTACCATCATCTCTTCCCAACTGAAATTGGGACTCATCTGATCACTGACCACCTCACAATTTTCCGGTCGCCTAGGGCCCAACCGATACAGTCTCGAGCCAAGGAGAGGCGCTGCTGGTGATGTCGCGCTCTTAGCATATGTACTCGCGTCGCTCGTCTGCTGCCTATTAGACCATTAAACCCAAATTTCGCCTCACTGTCCTAACGGGTACGTTCACCGTACGTCCTACGTTGATTTCTAAGGGTATTGCTTGTCTGTTAGCACTGACAACACTACCAAACACCGCTGCTCTCGGCTGTTACGTGAAGGCCTTTGGCCACTGCGTTGTCCATGGAGAGAGGTAATGCCAGAAATATGCTATTCACAGCATGCTCTTGACACTGTGGGTCTCGGAATACTGAATTCCCTAACGATTTCCAAAATGGAATGTCCCATGAGTCTAGCTCCAACTTCCATTCCGCATTCAGAGTATGTTCATTCCCGTCGTGCGGCCTTAATCACGTTGGGAGCCTTTCCACATGAATCACCTGAGTACAAATGACAGCTCTGCCAATGCACCACCCCTTTTATACCTTGTGTACGCGATACTACCGCCGTCTGTATATGTGCATACCGCTGTCCCATAACTTTTGTAACCTTAGCGTATGTTAGTGTCTTTGATCTGGCTACAAGCGGAGGTCTTTGCTTGCACACATAGCCAACCGTCTGAAGGATAACTAACGTGGCAAAGACTCACCTCCCTCCTTCCCCGCCCTCATTCCCTTCAACCGAACAATGGTGTGGTAGAAACGATCTGGTGGCAACATGGAGATAAAGAACTGTGGCTGTCGATGTTTCCACAAGGGAAGAGTGCTTACTCGAGGTCCTGGTACCGGAGTGTGGATGCACCGTGATGTTGGGGACTCGGGATGCTCCGATGCAATATGCAGTGACGAATTGACGAAACCCATTTCAGTACAAGTCTCCCTGATGCGAATGTCGTCGCCATGGTTATCTGTTTGGGTCCCCCTGAAATGACGATAACTGCCCTGTCTGGAAACAAAAAAACAAGCCAAGTGGTGTCTGCACTTCATCATCGATCACTCCTGGCAGACATAACGCTGGTCATCTAACTCCTGTGGTGCGCAGCCAAGTCTGACGGTGGAATGACGAGTGCTGACTTCTCAGATAAAAGCTGTCGTCTGAATCCAGTACACACTCCGAAGTCTGCTGTCATAGGCTTAAGTACTTCATCCATTTTTTATTTTTTATTTTTTCTGGTAAGGTTTCCAGTCGTGAAGTATGCTGTCAAGAGGACCTACAAAATAACCCTCTCACATCAACAGTAAAACTTTGAGGATGGTACCACTACTGTATCAGTGAGCAATTTTCGAAACACCTGAAGAAAATAAAACACTTCAAAAAAGCAGCGAGGCTCAGTCAACACTTGGTACCGAAAGTTGTCCAAAACATCGGAGTAATTATAAAGTGTGTGTGATGTTATTGCGTTGGTGCATATGTTCGTAGCATTTCTCCATAAAGACCACAGTACACATAACGGAGACTTTAGTCGATAATAATATATTCTCTTTCACTGTGTACAACAGTTCGCGACTGTAGAAATCACATGAGTTTGAGGCGAAAAACATGTCGAGCCATGTTCGGAGCTCTTTGTAATCCGGAAAGGAAGATTCTTGAACGTTGTTCGATAGAGTGGAAAATGTGAAAATCTGAGAGCGCAAGATCGGATGAACTATGTGGGCGCGGTTTGACATCCCTAACCGACTCCTGTACAGAGTTTCTTGTCAGTCTAGTAGAAAGCGGGCGGTTGTTATTGTAGGGTAACATCACTTCACGCAGTCTTCCTGGTCGTTATTCTTGGATTGCGTATGCAAGGCATCTCAGTTGTTGACAGTAAACTTCAGCAGTGAGGCTTATATCTCGGGAAAACAATTCGTAATACACCATACTGTCGCTGTTCCTTATGGATGCACGCAGGATTCTGTACGGGGAGCTGCTGCTTTGTTTGGGCTCAACTATACCTTTCTTTTTCTTATTTCAGCAAAAAGACACCATTTCTCGTCACCAGTTACGATACTTGACAGGTATGGTCGGTGTTGGCCACTAGCCAATTGATGACGAACAAGCACTGCTGATTTTTGTGATTTTGGCTTAGAGCATGTGGTACCCATACACCTGATGTTTGAACCTTCCCCACTGCATGCAAATGCCGCACGATGGTGGAATGATCAACGTTCATCACGTTTGCTAGTTCTCGACTTCACTGACGTTGATCGTTGTGGATTAATGCGTTTAACCGATCTTCATCAAACTGCGAAGGTCTCCCTGAATGTGGAGAGTCACTAATGTCAAAACCAGCCTCCTTAAAACGAGAAAAACCATCTTCTTGCCGTGCTCTGTCTAATGGAATTATCTCTATACACCCCAGTACTGAACTCACACGGAAGAATACGTCGGAAATGTTCAAATTTCTTCAAATGGCACGCCACTTTCTAGAGTCGAAGTCTCCACTCATCTCCAGATGACAAAACGACAATATGTAAACTCAAACAGCAACAGTGAACTGGAAATAAAACATCATAAATAAGCCTCCCCCCACACACACACACAATTTTTTTCGCCAAATTGGGTCCTTGTGATTCTTTCTTTTCGCGAAATTGAAAAATGTCCTAAAAGAATGTCATTTTGGAACTCTCGAGAACATTCAGAGAGATGTGAATGACATGTAACAGACCCTACGAGTTTAAACCTTCCAGGTTGTCACCGAGACTTGGAACAACAGCGGACAGTATTCTTGTTCGAAAAAAAGAAAGTTTGGTAGATAAAAAATCTGTCTCAATACTTTTCGCACACACCTCGTATGAGGCACATTAAAAACGAGTATGAAGGCAAGTTAGATCTCTTTCGGGGGAGGAGGAACAGGAGAAAAGGGGGACTGTAACAAATTGAGACCTTCCCCCCCCTCCCCTCCCCACCCACCCAACCAGGAACCTAACCTTCGATAAGAGCCTTCTGTTAGTAAAGATGGCAGGGAGCGAGAAAGATCGCCTTTTCGAAATCGAGGTTTGGCAGCGCGACTGCAGCGCTCGGCTAGGCGGCGGCGGCGGCTGGAACTAATACGGCTCGCTTTGCGCTATCGGGCGCTCATCGGCGCGGCAGCCCCGCTTGGCCTTAATTTACGGCGTTTTGTTCATGAATAATTCAGCACGACTTGCTGCACAGTTATTATTTGGAGAACTAAAGTCTCTTATATCTCCTTTTCTCTCTCTCCGCACCCATTCTTATTTCAGCGGAGCAATTTAAGGAATATGTTGTTCTACATTGCAGCGTGCGACTCTGCGCGTTCCCTATTACGGCTTATGTAAAGTAGGCTGCTTAAAAATGTATAGCGGGGCAAGCCGCGCCACCCGCGCCGCAGCCGCCACCGATGCTGAACCCCTCCGTTCCTCCTCATTTTTCTCCTTATTTATTTCATCGCCTATTTACTTGTTAACCTATTACACCCCATTTTTAATACCAAATCTCTCCGCGTTCCCAATATTTCGAATATAACGAGAAATATATTACTGTAGGGCACTGCAATTTCAATTCCCTTAAATTACATTGTCATACTGTAGAGAAAAACTAGTAGCAGCCAACCTCGGGAAAGATGAGTTTGCGTTCCGGAGCAATGTAGGAACGCTTGAGACAATATTGACCCTACGAATTACCTTGGAAGAGTCACAGAAGATAGGCAAACCTACATTCATAATATTTGTAGATTCAGAGAAAGCTTTTGACAACGGTGAATGGAACGCAATCTTTGAAATTCTTAAGGTGGCAGCGATAAGATGCAGGGAGCGAAAGGTTATTTACAACTTGTATACAAACCAGACTGTAGTGTTAAGATTCGAGGGACGTAGAGAGAAATCACTAACTGAATAGGGAGTGAAACAGAGTTGTAACTTATCCGCAGTGTAATTCAGTCTGTACATTTCGCTACCAGCGTAGGAAACCAAGGAGAAACATGGAAAAGGAATTAAAGTTCAAGAAGACGAAACAATTCTGAAAAAAGAATAGTTTGTTAACATCGAATATAAATTTAATATTTTATTGATACTTATAATTTATTATTTATATTTATTATTTATAATCGAAGTTAACAAATTTCTCTTTTTCAGATATGATTTTCTTGCTGTTGGAAGTCTGCATTTATAAGTTTACATACAGGGTTGGTGAGAAGCCTCCGTATCCCATAGTATAGAGTGCTAATTGAGGTGATTTGTTTTAGTCCAAGTACTTACTTACATACATCGGTGTGTCCCCCATCATGCTGTAAACACATTTCCATACGCCTCCATGAACTTGACATATTTTTGAGCATGTCCGATGTAATAGTGCGAAACGCATCCTCAACAGTACTGCGCAATTCTTCGTTTGTTGCGCGACGACGTGCAGATACGTGCGCCTTAACGACTCTCCATAACGAGTTGTCAGGTGTGGTGAGGCCAAGACTTCTTGATGAGAAAGAGGACAGCACGCCTACTAAATCTTTAGCTTCTCTTCCCTTTGTTGGCAACATTTCCTTCAAAATTGCAAGAACCCTCCACGGTTTCGAAGTGAAAGTGATTTTCCGTCCACCATCGGAGATTTCCGACCTGCTGGGATCAGTGAAAGACGAACTGGTATTGCGGAAGGCGGGAATTTATAAAATACCTTGTCAGTGTGGCATGTCATATATAGGACAAACACTGTGAACAGTGGAAGAACGTTGCACTGAACACCAACGCTGTACTCGCCTTTTGCAGCCAAGCAATCTGCAATTGCTGAGCATTTCATTTCCACTGGACACTCAATGGAGTATGACAAGACAACAATTTTGGCCACAGCAACATCCTTTTGGGACTCCGTCATAAAAGAATGAGTGGAAATTCGCATGACAGACAATCTTATGAACGGTGACAATGGTTACCAGCTAGATAGCCGGCCGGTGTGGCCAAGCGGTTAAAGGCGCTTCAGTCTGGAACCGCGTGACCGCTACGGTCGCAGGTTCGAATCCTGCCTCGGGCATGGATGTGTGTGATGTCCTTAGGTTAGTTAGGTGTAAGTAGTTCTAAGTTCTAGGGGACTGATGACCTTAGATGTTAAGTCCCATAGTGCTCAGAGCCATTTGAAATTTGAGCCCGCTAGATAATGCGTGGAACCCCGTCATCTCTAAGATCTGCTCCAGACGAAGATGTCAGAGTACTCCGATGGCTGCGGCAATTGACAACGCCGAAGACAGCTGGGTTCTGCAGTTCCACCAGCGAGGGCGCTGCCGGCGGGCGGTGTGGTTCGTCTGTCAATGTGATTTTGACGCATGCGCGGAATACTCGCTGCACGCTATATATTGCGGAACGGAGGGCGTCTTCGTCAGTCTTCGATGGCTCACCTGAGGATGGCTGGCAGTTGTTCAGTCGAAATATCGTGGGTGGAAGTTAACGACGACCAGCTGCAAGCCCGAAATCTTTTTGAAGATTCGCAATGTCCAAACGTTACTGCGTTTTCAGTTCCGAACTTCAAGTGCGGTAAGTAACGTATTTATAATTCAGTCTCATATACAGTGTGGTAACTCCGCCTTCAATTAGCCCTCAACTACTATCGCTCGTTTCTCAGAGCGCAACAAATTTTTTTCTATTGTGATATATGACACACCCACGCAAATCGAAGTGGGCTCTTCCTGTTGAATGTGATGCATGGATGCCAGAACTCTAGGCTATTAACGAACTTTTTTCCTTACTAATCGGCGACGCAAACAGAGGGGTGTCACAAGTTTAAATTGTGTTTATGTGTGTATGTCAGTAGCATCATAACTTCCAAACGAAAAGTCCGGTTTTAATGCAGTTTTTGTATTTGACAAGTGGTTTAATCAGAATGGTTCTTCGCTATGTTCCATGAAAGTTTTTAGAGAAGTTAAAATTTCACCAGCTAAATTTTAAGTAAAATGGTTTCACGCTATCTCCCCTGATAATACGCTATATAATACGATTCATAAGAGTTACATCAAGTTATGTAGTGCCAGATTGTAGTGCTTAAAACGTTGCCTGCCAGCTACGAGTTATCTCGTAGGAACGGACTGGCTACTAGCGGAACTGCGAGTTAATACGTAGGAAACGAGTTTCTGCATAGAGCCAGATACGAAATCATTCACAGCAAATACGTGTGATTTAAAGCTTTTGAGCGTCAGTAACAGGTATAGTAAGACATCTGGACGTGGTGAATGTATACTGTGTGTCGCTAAAGGTAATGGAAACATTTTTTTAATTGTTAATGTATTAAGACAGAAGCTCCCAAATATTTTGTCCTGGACCGGCTTCTTTTTTTTCCTGAACGACAGATTTTTTTTACTGTACAGTAGAAAATTTGAAAGAGCCACCGCTCCCACCACTAGTTCTTCTCCTGGCTTTCCACACTAATGCCAACACTTGCGAGAATACAGTAAGATACATTACGGAAGTGCGTGAGCTCTGCGCGAGTAATTGGTGTCAGCCTTACTGCATTGCCCCTTCTCCCTCATAGCCCACGCAGGTGAACTTTTAAAAAAGTGATTTGGCATTACAGAGACTGTTATTGTCATACATAGTACTGGTAAGTAGCAAAGAATATGGAATTAAATCATACTTGTTATTCTAACAGCACTTTACCACGCAACTATAGTGCAAAAATTGTTAGAACTGATCATGTTGGCACCAATGAGAAAATGAGGACAGCTGACACGATTAACATGTCTAATGATGCTGCCAAGATCCCAACAGCATTTATAGGAGGCAAAAAGCTCAAATTCTCGTGTGGCTGATAACGAAGCAAATTAAAACACTTTCTGAAGTGACACAGTATACAATGTATTTCAAGCATCAACTTTTAACAAGAAAATGATAATTACAATTTCACAGTTATATTACCTTAGCTGCCCTCTATTAGTGAGAAGTATGTAGCTGTTTATTTTTAACTATGAACTCCAAATTCGGTTAAAAAGACTTGATCTTTATCCTTAGGACTGGTTCAACTTCCAATGTGTTTACATAGGCCTATTTATTTCTTCAGGGACACCAGTGCTGAAAACCCTGATTCACACTTACATATCGAATCTAAAGGCATTAGAAATTTCATCGCCTGTTCTGCTAAAGCGGGCTCTCTTGACGAAAATATATCCAAAAACTGAGTCTGACAAACTACAGGATTCTAGACTGACTGAAAATAGGTACCTTACACATGATTGGTTGCTGCTGATTGAAGGAAAATATTATTTCAGATTAGTGTCCACTGTCCAGTCCCAGCAAATGCTCCATGATAAGAGTTGCTAATTCTGCGGGAATGAACCTATGTTGTACACTCTTTGAAATCCTCGTAGCTTTGTGAGCCTCAATGTTAGGCCAAACGCAGGACGATCGTCAGTAAAGTAGTATCTTAACGATGTGTAATTTCATTATCTACTAGAATGAGTGCAACTTCTATGTAACATACAACTGTCATATGATTCCCTTTAGAAACAAAGTTTTTTAATTAACTTACTATTAGTAAAATGTGATGATTTAATAATTTACGTAATTGTAAACAAGGAGATTATTTGTGCAACCTGGTATTATAAATTTTTTTTTTTTTTTCGTGTCCTGGTGCTGGGTCGCGACCCTTCAGTTGAGGATACGCTGTCTTAAAGCATTCTTCTACTCAAAGACTTGGTGTTTCTTCACAATTTGGACCAAAAAAGCTACGAGACAGCCAAAAGGCCATTAACGGTAAGGTCATTTAATAAGTGCACAGAAGTACACAGCTCATCTGGAAAATGCACTTTCTCCTTCTGATCCATTTCTTTAAGGTGTTAGACGATATGATTGCGCATCTGAGCTGAACTTTCCACTCTTTACGCCAACTACGAGATAATTCGCAGCTTATATTTTCTCACCAATAATTGTTTTTGAAAAATTTCGGAGACAGATCGACTACAACTGAGATGGCGAATCAAACTGTATGAACCGTTTAACATGGATTCTAGGAGCAGTTGACTCATTTTGGCCGTGGCTGTCAACATGTTAAAAAGCTTCGGGTATGTGTGTTTATCTTGTACGACGGACCAACGATGATAATTTCTGTCTTTTGAAGTTGCTCGTTTCAGCAGTTACAGTGCAGAAAAAAAACAGGGAATCATAAACATGTATGTACATTCACCAGAATAATTGTTTCACATAAAAAAAATAAAAGACCCCTACCTAGTAATTGTGTTCCCGTACATTTAAGTGTCAGGGAGTCGTATCTGAAAGTATTTGTATGGAGTGTAGCCATTTATGGAAGTGAAACGTGGACGATAAATAGCTTGGACAAGAAGAGAATAGAAGCTTTCGAAAAGTGGTGCTACAGAAGAATGCTGAAGATTAGATGGATAGATCACATAACTAATGAGGGGGTATTGAATACAATTGGAGAGAAGAGAAATTTGAGGACAACTTGACTAGAAGAAGGGATCGGTTGGTAGTGCATATTCTGAGGCATCAAGGGATCACCAATTTAGTATTGGAGGGCATCGTGGAGGGTAAAAATCGTTGAGGGAGACCAAGAGATGAATACACTAAGCAGATTCAGAAGGATGTAGGTTGCAGTAGGTACTGAGAGATGAAGAAGCTTGCACAGGATAGAGTAGCATGGAGAGCTGCATCAAACCAGTCTCTGGAGTGAAGACCACAACAACAACAACAACAAAAATGGTTCAAATGGCTCTGAGCACTATGTGACTTAACAGCTGCGGTCATCAGTCCCCTAGAACTTAGAACTACTTAAACCTAACTAACCTAAGGACATCACACACATCCATGCCCGAGACAGCATTCGAACCTGCGACCGTAGAAGTCGCGCGGTTCCGGACTGAGCGCCTAGAACCGGGAGACCACCGCGGCCGGCTCAACAACAACAATAACAACAACATCCATAGGTAGTAGACGTGTTAAATCAAATTTAAGCGAACAAACCCTCATACTCTGTCATTTATTTACTTTCAATATTCATAATAAAAAGAGGGAGAACAGAACACGATGTCCGTTGCACGAAATGCGGAGGAGAGGTTTCTGTTTCTCAAGAAGGGAAGTACGACATAGAGTATCACTTGAAAACGGCCAAACACAAGTCATCAGATACCAGTGCTGCATCTTCGAGACGTTTAACAGACTTCTTTTGACAATTTGTTTCAAGTGACCATGAACTTAAACTAGCTGCAGCGGAAGGCACATGGGCCCTCCACTTAGTACAAGAGAACCATAGCTTTCGTTGCAGTGACTGTTCGTCTAAGCTCATCCGGAAGTTCTTCGAGTCTAAGTATACTTGTGGCCGTACAAAATGCGTAGCCATTGTTGTTAACGTGCTTTCTCCACACTGTCGGGATGAACTGCAGCGAGAAATGTGCAAAGTGAACTGCATTACTATTCTTTCTGATGCTTCTAATCATGGAAACACAAAGCTCTTCCCTGTACTTGTTCTATATTCCTTGTCTCTTGGAGGCATATGCGTGGAAATTCTCCAGTTTAAAGAGCTGCCTGGTGAAACTGCAGATATTGTTGGAAACTATCTATGTGATACCATCACAGAATATAATTTGAATGGTAAGGTTGTAGCATTCTGCGGGGACAATGCCAACATAAACTTTGGTGGACAGTCTCGAAGAAGGATTAACAACATTTTCCACAAATTGAAGGGTCAGAGGAACCAAAGGAATTTAGCACAGTGAGAAAGAAGTGGCAGATGAAATATTAGTGTTTCTGCAAGACGAGTCAGTGGAATGTGCGGTGTAATATACGCTCGGCTGCGCCGTAGGGAATAGTTACGACAATGTACATGAAAAGCAGAATGATGACGATACCTGCTTCACAAGTGAAAGTGATACTGAAGCAGGTGTCGACCCATGTAGTTCATCATAATTGCTTGACGGGGAGCCACCAATACCGTCTGCAGTGAAATGTATTAAAGGACAATCGCTGTCCAAGGAGCAGATACTAAAGTAATTACACACATGGAAGATTATCCGCAGCACAGTAAAAAAGCAATTATGAACAAATTTCGAATACGTCTGCAGCAGTATGACCGTGTAGTGCATAAGAAAAACTACGGACACTGAAGGGAGGACAAGGCGCACTTATACAAAAACTGGTGTTTGTGCGTTTCAAGGATGATCGATAGGCTTTACAGGATGTGCATAATAGGGACTACTACGTTATGCACACCAAATTGCGAGCTACACAGATTACAGTGATTTCAACGGGAAATAGTGGACGGTTACATAATTTCAAACAGTGCTACTGAATTGAAGACGTAAGATAACGAAATTTCAGCCAAAGCGTCAACTTGACGATGCACAGCAAACTGCAGAATCTGCCCGAAAATTTGTGGATGAGAGAAATAGACTAATCCCTCCGTTCAGTAATGAACCTATTTTCAACTGCGACCAATCAGAATTTGATGGGGAAATGCACATGAAAGGAATCCCGTAAATTAGAAGTACCAAGGGAGTTGAATCAAAATCAGCTAGTATCAATGGCGTGATGCGTTCATATACAAGTATGCCGACTGTTCATCCGAATTGTGAGTTGGCTGGGAAGTTATTCATTGTCCGTCGAGAAGTTAGAGGCGCTCTGCCCCCCTACGGTTGTTTCTCGTGTGCGTGATCTTGGAAGAGCAGTAGGGAATATTTACGTCACAGCCAGCAAGAGTGGAAAAATTGGCGTAAGAGAGCTACATCTATGGTATGAGCACTGCTTTCGGCCAATAGCTGGTCAAAATAAATTGCTTCTGCTTGATTCGCGGTCTCCGTATAAAAATCATACACGTTTAGAGCAAACTATCCCTCCTGGTAAGTGACATTGCATTCATACCATATGGAACCATTGGACAAATTCTGCCTCTGAATGTTCGCTTTTTCCGTGCCTGCAAAACATATTATCGCATTATCTGCAGCTACGCTTTGAATGATAGCCAGTTTCACGATAAGCTCCACGACAGGCTGTTTCGCATTCGGATGGCATGCTGTCACATTCCCCCATGCTTTAAGAGTGTATACATAGCTGAACACCCTGCACGTTGTGTAACTACCAAGAGTTCGCTTTCGATCATGATAGCGCGAACCGTTGTGATCACTGGGGCG
This sequence comes from Schistocerca serialis cubense, assembly GCF_023864345.2. Lineage (NCBI taxonomy): Eukaryota > Metazoa > Arthropoda > Insecta > Orthoptera > Acrididae > Schistocerca > Schistocerca serialis. The sequence goes on along the minus strand of NC_064643.1, from coordinate 118,285,689 downwards.
CGCCATTTCTCGTTCGGTGTTCATGGTGCAAGTTAATGGTTTGTTTTAAACATTTCTTGAATGTCGACGATGTCAGTAAGATATACCTTCCCTAGAAGGTTGATATCTGCACCTCCCGGACACATTTTCTGTCGACCTCCTGATGCACATGGTGAGTCATTAGCAGCTAATATTTTTGCTGTCATAATCGTTAACACAACTCTTTCAAATGAGCCTCACTAAAGACAACCTGCGAACCGCGCACTGAAGGGGTACTTTGTAAGTAAGGCAAGACAAATGCGAAAGACCGCCCACGAAGAAAATGAACAACAGAAGGAATGGTTACCCAGATGTAGGAGCAAACGACTGCTAAAAACAGCATTCCGCTAGCTGATTACCATAGTCTGCCGTACTGTGAATGGGCTGGGGGAACAGGGCCATTGTCCCGAGGTCGAAAAGGGTGAGGATGAGGAAAAATTAAAATCGAAAAATTAGTAAAATTGACCAGTTGAGTGAAGCCTTTCCCCGTATTGTATGGGGCAGTCAAATGAAAATGAGACACATGGAAAGAATGTGCGTGAAATTTTATGGGACTTAACTACTAAGGTTATCAGTCCCTAAGCTGACACACTACCTAACTTAAAGAATCCTAAGGACAAACACACACACACACACACACACACACACACACACACATCCATGCCCGAGGGAGGACTCGAACCTCCGCCAGGACCAGTCGAGATGGAAAGAAACAAGTAAACTGTTTATTATTTCAAAGGTAACCGCCATAGCTGGTAGTACGTTTTCCCACTGTGAGACAAGACCTCAGTGTCTCCATGGAGAAAAGTTTGCCATTGCCTACGGAACCATAAGCGTACCCAAATGTGCACTTCTTCGTCCGAAGCAAATCGACGGCCGCGAATCATTTTCTTCGATGCTTCGATGGAAATCGTAGGAGGCCAGAGCGGGACTGCATGGAGAATGTGTAAGGGCATCCCAGAGGGCTCAAAATGGTTCAAATGGCTTTGAGCACTATGGGACTTAACATCTGATGTCATCAGTCCCCTAAGACTTAGAACTACTTAAACCTAACTAACCTAAGGACATCACACACATCCATACCCGAGGCAGCATTCGAACCTGCGACCGTGGCAGCAGCGCGGTTCCAGACTGAAGCGCCTAGAACCGCTCGGTCACACCGGCCGGCTCCAACGGGCTCACATGTTGCAAACATTGTATGGAGTACGCTGCGGAAGTTTCGCTGAAAAGCCCTTGTACATCCTCCATATAGTTCCGATGTCTTCCCACGCGATTTCCATATTTTTAGAGCCCTGAAGAAAGACATTCGTGGTCGACGATTTGCTTCGAACGAAGACGTGCGCAGTTGGGAACAATCATGGTTCTGCAGGTAGTCGCAAATATTTTTACATGAAGACATTGACCGTCTTGTCTCACAATGGGATACATGTATTAACAGTTATAGCAATTACTTTTGGAAAATAAGCAGTTTACTCACCTTTTCCTGTCTGGCTCGTTTTCATTTGACTGCTCCTTATAAAGTAATCAAAGCTCTTAAAACAAGGGCAGTACAATGATGTAATTTTTCTGCTACATCCAGCAGTATATGTGAATACTGCATGCAAAATGTGTCATGAAAACAGTTAGTGGCAAAGCCAGCTGCAATACTCCGATAATTTAATGATAAGACGACTTCTTGCGATAAGCGGGAAATCCAGGTTCGAGTCCCAATCCGGTACAAATTTTCATTGTTGTCATTCCATTATGCAGCTGATAGCTGTCCATATTCGCAACTGTTAATACCTTTCATGTCTTTCGTAATGGCTGTAGTCACCACCGTGCCTGTTCCTTCGGACAGGCATGCATGTCGGAAGAAACATTGCATCGTAACTCAGAACAACACAGGCACTGCAATATTGTATTCATTCGCTGACACCGGGCAAGTGACTTTCAATTAAAATGTCTCCTCTGTACGAGAATAGACATATGTGTGTACGAGTGCAGGTTGTAGACACATGATTGATGTATGAAAGTTTGGATCCGGCTCTGAGTCGCGCTCGGACAGCCTAATGGTAATGCCACTGCTTGCAATAAGCGGGAAATCCGGTTTCGAGTCCCGATTCGCACAAATTTTCGTTGTTGTCATTCTATTACACAGCTGACAGTTGTCCATATTCGCAACTGCGAAAACATTGCACATATAAAATTTAGACAGTTGACGGACTTTTTATACAGTATATATCTTCTACTTATCGATACGGCCTACAGGAAAATTAGAGAGACCTTTGGAGAAAAGAGAACCACTTGCATGAATATCAAGAGCTACAGTTACTGCTCGAGCGTTTGGGATCCCTATCAGGTCGGATTGAGGGAGGACATAGAAGCAATTCAGAGGCGAGCTGTTATATTTGTTACTGGTAGGTTTGATCATCACGCGAGTGTTACGGAAATGCTTCAGGAACTCGGGTAGGATTCTCTAGAGGAAAGGAGGCGTTCTTTTCGTGAATCGCTACTGAGGAAATTTAAAGAACCAGCATTTGAGGCTGACTGCAGTACAGTTTTACTGTCGCCAACTTACATTTCGCGGAAAGACCGCAAAGATAAGATAAGAGAGATTAGGGCTCGTACAGAGGCATATAAGCAGTCATTTTTTCCCTCGTTTTGTTTGGGAGTGGAACAGGGAGAGAAGATGCTAGTTGTGGTACGAGGTACCCTCCGCCACGCACCGTATGGTGGATAGCGGAGTAAGTATGTAGATGTAGATGTAGAACTAATTCTGAAGTAAAGACATGCGAATCATTTTGTCAACTTTACCTAGCAGACGATACTGTGTTCAGTGCGTTTACGAGTATGTACTTGTGAACGAAGGCAGACGTAACATGCGAAGTTAAAGATCGCAGTAGGCTAACAATCTATGTAACAGAATTTGAGATGGTTTAAATATATTGATACTATCAATGAAGGTACGCTTTGCACACAATAGGCCTCTTGGAAGCTAAGTTTGCTAGCTACCGGAAATAAGTGATTGTAAGTCCGAAGTCGTACACAGTCTTTCTACTTTTATCAGAGTACCTACTCCCGTCAGTCGCTATTCCAAGTGTCTTCTCAGAGAAAACGATTAACACTTGTGCCAAATCAGGGTGTACAAAGTGCCGTAAGAGATCGTAGACAAATGATACTGCTATAAATTTTTCACCTTAATGAAAGACAATATTCAACAATTACGAGCATAGTATCACGCCTAGAGTGCACAGTATCATTTGATCGCCAAAGTTGGCAGTGAGAATGAGTAACATACGAGTATTAGCAGCTCGAATTCCAGCGATCTCTACCGACTCAGTGCTAGGGGAACGAAAACCCAAGAAATTTTAGGAGCATACCTCACTGAGATTGCACCCGCACAAAGACGAATCATTTTGTCAACTTTAGCTAGCAGGCGATACTGTATTCGGTTCATCTATGTACTTATAAACGAAGGCAGACATAACACCTTATTCAATAATAAGCAAGCAGAAACATAATTTCATACAATCTGTTGAGGCTACAGAACAGCATATTCGAGGCTTTTCATTCCGTTTATAAGACATCCATGATTTAAAAGACAAATCAGTTTTCTGGTGGAAAAACAGCTAAATGTTTGAAATTCGTCTATGATTGGGAATTCTTTTAAAAAAATTACCTGCGTGGTAAACGTCTATTACAAGACACCACGGTGACATACTCAACTTGTCGAACAGTCGCTATACGAACGAATACAGGGATCAATTTGCTCGCAGACTTCGTACGAAAACTACAGTTTGTAGCATTTCCATAAGGCTGTAATTACAATATTTATAAAGCTCACACTCCTCCAACATAAACTGCCTCAGAAAAACTTTGATAAACAGCCTGGATGACAAGTTTGCAAAATCAAATTACCCTGAATATAACTACAGAGTCCCAGATCTCCATGTTCACGAAACGCACATGCCGCAGAAAATTGCAATTGATTCGAAGCATGCGCTTTAGGTGCCACGGACTGGCGTAACTCATTGCTGGAGGCTTACCTTCTGATTGCTGTCGTTGCTCCATGTTCTTGTTGCAGTTCACAGTTTTCTTACGTCTTTGCCGACTGGATACTTTCATCTTGCTCGCCAGTCGCCACGTCACAAACTGGCGCTAAGCAACAGCGCGGGTTGCAGCAGAGAATCCTGTATTGTTGACAACTGCTTCGCGTCGTGATTCGTTTGTTCACCCTAAGAAAGTAACAGGAAAATATTCACCACACCCAACTATCCAGTGATAACACTACACGCGTAACTATGCTGGGACGGCCGAGGCAATGTCCCCGAGGATAAGACGCGTCTGAAATCAAAGTAGAATTAAAAAGGAGAAAGAAAGAAATGGCCAATTGCGAGTAGGACTCGCGCACTGAGAGTTCCGTACGAACTTAATCATGTATACAGATAGTTTATCCATTCCGGGAATCGAGGATATGGACGACCTTCTAACATTGATACTAGGAGGATATCGGTCCCAAAGATTCCACGACTTTCAAGAATATTTTAATTTCAAGTTTGAAGTCGGATACGCTACGGTCGCAGGTTCGAATCCTGCATCGGGCATGGATGTGTGTGATGTCCTTAGGTTAGTTAGGTTTAAGTAGTTCTAAGTTGTAGGGGACTGATGACCTTAGAAGTTAAGTCCTATAGTGCTCAGAGCCATTTTGAAGTCGGACAACAAATGACGAAATATGTTTTCGTGTGATTACAGACAGCCAATTTCGGATTTGTCCTTATATTTGTACTGCGAAACCTTGCTTCTTGCCAAATTTCATGATTCTAGGTCAATGGAAAGTACCCTAAAGGTTCAGATGACTGAGTTTTCGAGTACCGAAGTAAATGACGTGGATGGGGGTGTCTTTTGATTGAATTGACTTGCACGCTTAAAAGTTTTACACCGCTAAGGGACTATAGACTCTTATATGTAGAGATCGGATTATGTGCATCATAAAACCCTTAAAATGTGCATAAAAATGGTTAAAAATGCATGAAAAGTGTCGAAATATGCAAGATCAAATTATAAAAAAACATGGTAGATACTGCGCGCATTATTTCTCAAAGTCGAGCCTGTACATAACAATTACGAGGAAGAGCGCCGGCCACGTGAAAAATCGGTACATTTAGAAGGCTGATATCATTTTCTGAATACTTTCTGGTAGAGGTTAGGAAGGTGGACTTTCTGGGATTATTCTCTAAAAATTTGCAAAATGGGGACGCATACCGTATTTGAAGAATGGTTCCTTCTTCGCTATTGTTGTTGGTACCAAGCGGATGAGATGCGAGTGAGTCACACCGAAACAATGGATATGTACAAGACCAATTCGAGATATATCGCACGCAAGGGGCACGCAGAGAAACTCCATAATATTTTATTTAAAAAACAACGTACAATCAAGAATTTTTTGAAGAGCATTAACTTTTAATTGATACTCTTGGACCAAAGTATCATTTACAATTTATTTTACATTTGTCTGCTATTGTAAACATAAACGACCAAGTACTGTTTCAAATGTTCGGTAGAAAGTTTGTGTCTTCGGCCACTCAAGGCGGACCGTTGCGGCCGAGCGGTTCTAGGCGCTTCAGTATGTAACCGCGCGACCGGTACGGTCGCAGGTTCGAATCCCGCCTCGTGCATGGATGTGTGTGATGTCCTTAGGTTAGTTAGGTTTAAGTAGTTCTAAGTTCTAGGGGACTGATGACCTCAGATGTTAAGTCCCATAGTTCTCAGAGCCATTTTTTCGACCACTCAAAACATTTTTATAAGCAGAAAGGACCTTTCTACATCAACTGAGTATTTGAATTTGGGTGCTATGTTGGAACTTATTGTTTCTGGTAAAAGTTCACCCATTCCATTAATAAAACTATCACTTTGTAACGAAGGGTTCAAAGTGTGAACATATTGTTTAAAATGTTTTCAGACTTTCCTTTAAGTTTTCTTGGAAATACCTCTGGAAATGAGGAGTTCACTAGAACAATTTTATTCATTAACCGAATAGATTCATTCAGCGCCAAAGTTTGAGTTTCGAGCTTTTTAATACTTGTAGTTGTATGGGAAAAATGAGTGCTAATCACAGCAACGTCGTTTTTAATACCGCAATCATTAAAAGCTTCCTTGCACTGGCAAACTCCTAAGGCCCCTGCACTATCGAAGTCGTTTACTACCCCTCTAATGGCCTCGAAATGTTCGTTGTAGAGCAACACAGCTTTGACCCATGTACCGCAACGAGTTACCATTGGTTTGGGAGGTAAAGGCACATTCGGTAGTTTTCCTTTGTAGGTCTTGATGCGAGCAGAAGCCTTTAGAAACACTTTCTTTGTGGATGCAATCAGTTTATTTACATTTACAAACCTGGAACGTACTTCTTCAGCTTGGCGATGTACTCCATGAGCAAAGCACGTCAGATGAATCAAATTGGGATAAAATACTCGGAGGGCTTTTCGTGCTTTGATCATACAGGGGGCAGCGTCTGAAATAAACACAAACACCCTTTCATCTGCAGAAGATTCTGGAAATATTTTTCTAGTACCCTCATTCATAAATCTGGCAATCGTAGAATGATCTGCGAGCCACTAAGGAGAAGACGGCTTTTCTTTTAAAGCAACAACAATTAAATTTCCAGTGTAACGACCACAAGTGTCTGTAGTTTCAACGGAAATCCAGATAATGCTGTCCTTGAGTTCACTGCGTATTTCTTCCATAATATTTACGTAAATTGTTGGCATGTAATTTTTACGCAATGTTGATTCATCTGGTATATTTTGATTTAAGCAATATTTGCGCAGGAAGATTTTGAGGACAGAGTTTGTAAGTTTGTGAAGAGGGATGTTGGTTGGAATGAGTGCTTCACATAGATGCATGTTAAACCGACTTTTTCGGTTACCGACCTTTAGACAAATCCCTGCTACTACAAGTTGCTGCCGGTCGCGGTGGCCGAGCGGCTCTAGGCGCTTCAGTCCGGAACCGCGCGACTGCTACGGTCGCAGGTTCGAATCCTGCCACGGGCATAGATGTTTAAGTAGTTCTAAGTTCTAGGGGACTGATGACCTCAGATCTTAAGTTCCATAGTGCTCAGAGCCATTTGAACCAAACAGCTTGCTGTTGTCAGAAGTTGTTGTCGTGGTCCTTTCTCCTGCATTCCTACGATATGAAGACTCGTCTTGTCATGCTGGTCTACTGGTCTATCTGAAACTTTTTTTTTTTTTTGCATCAAACGTTTTTCTCGCAAACTCGACAATATAAAACAACTCCGTTCAAAAATGGTTCAAATGGCTCTGAGCACTATGGGACTTAACTTCTGAGGTCATCAGTCCCCTATAACTTAGAACTACTTAAACCTAACTAACCTAAGGACATCACACACATCCATGCCCGAGGCAGGATTCGAACCTGCGACCGTAGCGGTCTCGCGGTTCCAGACTGTAGCGTCTAGAACCGCTCGGCCACCCTGGCCGGCTAAAACAACTCCGTCATGTAGACGTTCAACTAAAAGCTTGCGTAGTTTAATTTAATTGTTGCCGACCCGTACGGTATGACAGCGGAGGGGATTAAAAGGGGGCGCGAGCGCAGAAGCATTGACTCTGCCTGCCTTTCCCTGTTCCTCTTCTTTAATGATTTCGCTAGGCAGTAGCCTCTGCGATTGCACGCAATTTTGCGATTGCACGCAATTCTAGGCCGCGGTCAATCTGTGAGACACGAAAACTAGATTGAGCTAGAGACCGCCCTTCTAAATTTTTAAAATATTGTAGACATAGAGCGAAAATATGCATCGTCTCTAATTTTTAGTTGAAATATGTAATAACCGGTGAAACGGAGCCAAATATGCAAATGCATATGCAACATGCAAATACGTATACTCTGGTGTCTACTTATATGTGACATACATTTGAAATTGATACGTCTACTTGTTCCTGAGAATATGGGTTCTTAACGGTCGGACAAACAAACGGACAGAAAGCAAAGAGATCCTATAATGATTCCGCTTTAGAGATTGAAGCACGGAACCCCAATATGAAAACACGAGGAAAAATTAAAATGAGAAGATAAAGAGGTAGATTGAGTGACATCGATCAGTCAAGAGAAGTCTTTCTCTATGGATGACTGTTTTGGAAATTATTCTGGCATAAATATATGCGAATAATTTACCTCCCTGACTCAGGTGGAAGATCGATCTGCATTAGGATACGAACATCACTTATTTGAATATACAGAGCGAAAGCGACTAGGTGTGAGGCAGCGTTTGGGCCAGGGCTATGAATGAGCTTCTGTCGTGAATGGCGTATACAATGTTGTCCAAGACAGAATCAAATCACAGCACACATCTGATCCGTAAAGGCGCTGCAGAGGCCTAGAGGCTAATCAAGAAACAGCCCTGTATTGCGAAACATTTGAGAACACCTACACATTTTTTGGCCACGTAGTTCCATGAGTACTACCAAGGTGATCCTAAAGACACAGAATCCAACGTGTTGGGCTGGCAAATAAGAAACCAGCTATACGCGATGTGGCTATGAAACAACAGGACTGATGCCGTCACACAGCAAGTACGCGCGCCAAAAATGATAGACCAATACCTGTGAGCCGGCCGGTGTGGGCGTGCGGTTAAAGGCGCTTCAGTCTGGTACCGCGTGACCGCTACGGTCGCAGGTTCGAATCCTGCCTCGGGCATGGATGTGCGTGATGTCCTTAGGTTAGTTAGGTTTAATTAGTTCCAAGTTCTAGGCGACTGATGACCTCAGAAGTTAAGTCGCATAGTGCTCAGAACCATTTGAACCAATACCTGTGAAGCGTGCAGTCCGCTCAGTCGAATGCGGCATCTCTGGTGTCTTGAGACAGATCACTGTGGCTGTGGTGTTTATTTGTGTGAGAGTTATTATTTCGTTTTGGCCTAAAAATTATAAGTTAATAATTGAGCAACGAATTGTCGTGTAGTTCCACATGAAACTTGGAAAACTGCAATTGAAACGTATCTTTCACTAAAAGAAGTGTATGGCGAAGACTGTTTATAAAGTACGCGAGTTTTTGTGTGGTTCAACTGTTTCCAAGATGGCTGAAAAGACGTTGGAGATGACTCACGCCTGGAACGCTCTTCAGCATCAAAAATGTTTGTACTTACATTTCGAATTCCACTGAAAATAATCATAATTTCAAAGAAAGAGTGATAACATGCGACGAATCTTGATGATCACTTAAGATTCCGAAATTAAGCGCCAATCCATGCATTAGAACGGCCCGACTTCGCTGAGAGCGGAAAAAGCTCGAATGAGCAAATTAAGATTCAAAGCGATGATGATTTCTCCTCTTTTTCCGATATTCATGAAAGTGACTTACCTTCACTGGGTTCCTAAAGGGAACATAATTTAGGACAAGTCATGGGTTCCGCATTACGATAACGGAACGGTTCAATTCCACATTGTCTGTTATCGAGTTTTCTAGTGAAGTACAGCATCCAAGTGTTAAACCATCCGCCTTATTCGCCTGACCTAGCACAAAGTGTCTCTTATCTATTCTCCAAGGTTAAATCTGCATTAAAAGGAACAAGTTTTCAGTCTATTGAAGCACTGAAAGAAAAAACGGCACGCGTCATTGAAGAAGATTTCTAGCACTGTTCCCATCAATGGAAAATTAGCGTGGAGCGTTGTAGGGATAGAGGAGAGGATTATATTGAGGATAACAATAACTAAATACGTCTATTTTCTAAATAAAATGTTTTACAGCAATGGTCCCGTTATTTTACAGCCATACCTCGTAAATTTAGAGATTCATTGACGGCTGAAGGGTTTGACAAACACATGTCGTTAGAGTGAGAAACGTAATGAATGAAGTGTGGCAATAGGTCTTAAAACCATAATCTTATCCTCGAGATTCAAACACTAGAAAGAATGAATACATCAGGCAAGGCCTTGCAGTCTGAGAGTCTGGACGCTGCCGCTGCATGAAACTTCTTAGGTACGGAGCTGTCAGAAACAAAGACGGAAGATTAGAGTCCCGTCGATGAAGAGGGTAATAGAGACGGAGAGCAAACTCTAATTGGGGAAGGATGGAACCATCTCAGTATTTGCCGCTAGCAATTTAGATGAAATCACGGGAAACCCCAACATGGATGGATTGGATGGGGATTTGAATAGTCGTGCTCCCAAATGAGAGTCCAAGTATCTTGCCATGCCATATATCGCTCGGTTGCTCGTAGAAACAGCTGGCATCAAAGTGTCATGTGGCAAACTAATCGATCAAACTTTCGTCATCTATGAAAGAAGGGCCTTCGAGTGTAAACCGCCTAACGAACAAATTAAAACAGTACGAGGTGCATTCAAGTTCTAAGGCCTCCGATTTTTTTTCTAATTAACTACTCACCCGAAATTGATGAAACTGGCGTTACTTCTCGACGTAATCCCCCTGTAGACGTACACATTTTTCACAACGCTGACGCCATGATTCCATGGCAGCGGCGAAGGCTTCTTTAGGAGCATGTTTTGACCAATGGAAAATCGCTGAGGCAATAGCAGCACTGCTGATGAATGTGCGGCCACAGAGAGTGTCTTTCATTGTTGGAAAAAGCCAAATGTCACTAGGAGCCAGGTCAGGTGAGTAGGGAGCATGAGGAATCACTTCAAAGTTGTTATCACGAAGAAACTGTTGCGTAACGTTAGCTCGATGTGCGCGTGCGTTGTCTTGGTGAAACAGCACACGCGCAGCCCTTCCCGGACGTTTTTGTTGCAGTGCAGGAAGGAATTCAAAGCATTTTCGTAGGATGCACCTGTTACCATAGTGCCCTTTGGAACGCAATGGGTAAGGATTACGCCCTCGATGTCCCAGAACGTGGACACCATCATTTTTTCGGCACTGGCGATTACCCGAAATTTTTTTGGTGGCGGTGAATCTGTGTGCTTCCATTGAGCTGACTGGCGCTTTGTTTCTGGATTGAAAAATGGCATTCACGTCTCATCCATTGTCACAACCGACGAAAAGAAAGTCCCATTCATGCTGTCATTGCGCGTCAACATTGCTTGGCAACATGCCACACGGGCAGCCATGTGGTCGTCCGTCAGCATTTGTGGCACCCACCTGGATGACACTTTTCGCATTTTCAGGTCGTCATGCAGGGTTGTGCGCACAGAACCCACAGAAATGCCAACTCTGGAGGCGATCTGTTCAACAGTCATTCGGCGATCCCCCAAAACAGTTCTCTCCACTTTCTCGATCATGTCGTCAGACCGGCTTGTGCGAGCCCGAGGTTGTTTCGGTTTGTTGTCACACGATGTTCTGCCTTCATTAAACTGTCGCACCCACGAACGAACTTTTGACACATCCATAACTCCATCACCACATGTCTCCTTCAACTGTCGATGAATTTCAATTGGTTTCACGCCACGCAAATTCAGAAAACGAATGATTGCACGCCATTTTAAGTATTTAAAACAGTTCTCATTCTCGCCGCCAGTGGTAAAATTCCATCTGCCGTACGGTGCTGCCATCTGTGGGACGTATTGACAATGAACGCGACCTCATTTTAAAACAATGCGCATGTTTCTATCTCTTTCCAGTCCGGAGAAAAAAAAACGGAGGCCTTAGAACTTGAATGCACCTCGTAGAGAGGCTCGTGGACAGATTTTGCGAGGACGAGAGACCGAAAGAGCCCGTAACCGGGCTTAAAGTTACAATTTTTTTTAAACCAGTAATTGTCAACTCTCATTCGTACCTGAATATCTGCCGGCCGGAGTGGCCATGCGGTTCTAGGCGCTACAGTCTGGAACTGCGAGACCGCTAAGGTTGCAGGTTCGAATCCTGCCTCGGGCATGGATGTGTGTGATGTCTTTAGGTTAGTTAGGTTTAAGTAGTTCTAAATTCTAGGGGACTAATGACCTCAGAAGTTGAGTCCCATAGTGCTCAGAGCCATTTGAACCATTTGAACTGAATATCTGATATTAAGGAATGAAGTCTGACATACACGGATCAGCCAGAGCAGTATGACCACCGACCTACTGCCGATATAAACCCGTCCACACGATAGCAGCGTCACCTGACGAGTAATGACAGTTGCTCAGACACGCGCACGATGCGTGTAGTAACAGTGAACGTGCTGTCCACGTGTAGAATGGGGAAAGCACGCGATCTGTCTGAGTCTGACCGTGTACAGATTGTGAGGCCCCGAGGCGAGCGTTTCGGAAACTGCACGACTTGTCAGGTGTTCGGGGAGTGCTGTACTGTGGCGGGTGTCTTCAAAACGTGGCGAAACCCAGGTGAAATCACGTCCAGACGTCGTGGGATTGGGCGGCCGCCCCTCATTACAGACGTCGGACGTCGTCGGCTGGGCAGACTGGTAAAACAGGACCGGCGGCGAGCTGTGGCGGAAATAACATCAGACTTTAATGCTGGGCAGAGTACAAGTGTGTTTGAACACACAGTGCACCGAACACTCCTAAGGAGGGGCCACCGCAGCCGACAGCCCATGCATGTGCCAATCGGAAACTATGACTGAAATGGGCACGTCACCATCGCCACAGGTCGTTGGCAGAGCGTTCCATAGTCCCGATGACTTCTTAATGATGCCGATGGGAGGGCGCAATCCGTCGTCTTCCAGGGCAACAGTTCCTTGACACCTGTACTGAGGCAGGGAAACAAGCTGGCAGTGGCTCTATTATGCCTTGGGGAACATTCACGTGCCCCTCCATGGGTCCAGTGGAGCTGCTACAAGGCACCGTTATGGCCATGGAGTATCGTACACTGGTTACAGACCAAGTACAGCCCCTCATGACGATCATGTTTCCCGACGGCAGTGCCATTTTTCAGCAAGATAACGCGCCATGTCACAAGGTCAGGTGTGTGATGGAGTGGTTCGAGGAACTCAGTGGCGAGTTCCAATTGATGTGCTGCCCCCCCTCCCCCCCTCCCATCTCGCCAGATCTCAACCCGATGGGACACATTTGGGATGTGACTAAATGTGGCGTCAGAGCTCATCGCCCCCCCCCCCCCTCCCCTCCCAGGTATATACGGAAATTGGCTGACTTTTGTATGCAGTTGTGTTGCCAGCTCCATCCAGCGACCGACCAGGGCCTCACTGTTTCCATGCCACGACGCGTTGTCGCTCTTATCCGTGCCAAAAGTGGACATATCGGCTATTAGGTAGGTGGTCATGATGCTCTTTCTGGCTGGTCAGTGTAAACGCATACCTACGAGTATCACGTTTTTTCATATCTGCTGCCTCTGACGAAGATCTTAAAAATAAAGCATTTGAGGTTCTCACTGAAATATTCTCATGACATTTCTCTCCTGTTCCCACCACAGCTGATGTTGACAGGAACTTTATTTAAAGCAGTCCTGATCTACGTAGCAGAGCCTGCTGACGCTGCAAAAGGTGAGCATTCTTTTTCCAAACAAAAAATATATTTTTTGAACTGAATCAGAAATGATTATACGGTTTGGAAATGGTCGCAGACTCGTTTTACAGTAGAGACAGTGTAACCCGTATATCTCTCAAGAAGGTGCTTGGAAAACACGAAGACCCATCTTTCAGCGTAGAAACCACGAATGTTCTTCAGCGTGGAAGAGGAACAACTGCAGTGTATGGTTCAGAAAAAAAAAAAATATGCTCTGCCACGCAATGTACAGAATACAGATGAAGATGTAGATGCTTAAGTTACGAAGAAAATAAAAGAGCTCGAGATATTGACTATTTTTCACATACAAAGACGCAGGAAATCTCATTTAAGTAAGACTAGAATTTACATCACTAACTAAGCAAATGCAATACATTTCGCTATTGGTTAACATTTTTACGATATTCAAACTTTCGTTCTTCATTCGAATCATCTATTCATTCTTGTTTCCTCTTGCAGTACAGCATCAGACATCATTTCACGAGCGTAAGAAAATTGCCTTACTAATTAAACAGAGATCCTCATAGGGTACAATTTGGTTTCGTGTATAATTAATCTTGGGCAGTGTGCTGTTGTATTTGTTGTGCGCAATAATCCAGGGACGCATTACTTTCAACTGTTTCTTGTATGGATAAATGGGGGAAAATAGTTAAAATTATATTTCGCTCCACCAAAGTATTTAAAATAAAACAGAAAGATTTTTAAAGTGTTTGTTGCGTTTTGACTCAAATGGAAGGAGAGCAGTCGGGATAATGGTTCAAAAGGCTCTGAGCACTATGCGACTTAACTTCTGAGGTCATCAGTCGCCTAGAACTTAGAACTAACACACACATCCATGCCCGAGGCAGGATTCGAACCTGCGACCGTATCGGTCGCTCGGCTCCAGACTGTAACGTCCAGAACTGCACGGCCACTACGGCCGGCCGGGATAATGGTCCAATGTTGTATATGCGTCTGTGAAAGACGATGTGCGGTTGACATATTGCTGAGTTGGGAATGGAGTGGAGTGAGGTTAGGCATGTAAGGGGGGGGAGGGGCACTTAGCATGCTGTACTCGCCCCTGGGCCCCATGATTATACTTAACGCTCCTGCTGTTGCTCTTTTGCTTTGGGCTATCACTCACTCATCAAGAAATGGAGCACTTCGACTACACTGCCTGACAAAGAAAGTAAAGGTCACAGAATATTTGATTGGATTTCTATGAAACATTGTACACATACATACCATTGATGGGTATGTAAACGATTAGAGTTGCAATTTCTCTGTGACAGGCAGAACGGCCACCAGAGTGCATTAGCGTTGTTCGTCTTTAACGTTGTTACCAACTCTGGTAGAGTATATACATGGCGTGAACAGCGTCAGATGTTGATTGATCACTGTAAAGGACACGGAGATGCCGCGCACTGGTGTGAGACAGCATTAAAAACAACTGACAGACTGCGAAAGGTGCCTCATTGTTGGTCTCCATTTCGCCGGCTGATCGAATCGTGTAATGTCCAGATCTCTGGAACATTTGGATGTGACCATGGGCATATGTTGGACCACATACAAACGTGAGGACAGACATACTTTTCATCAAGGTTCCAGTATATTGCGTCTGATCACCACAAGGGACAATCACAGTGTTGTGCACCAGTCACATCTGTGCCTGCCATCTGAGAACAACTAACGGACTCCCTTCGACATTCTGTATCATTGGTTTGAGACCAGCAGCAGCCAGATGAGGGAATTACTGTCCCACACGTACACTGCCCTTAACACTACGACACAAATTCTGCGTTTGGAGTGTTCCCATGCCTGGGAAGCTTGAGTTGCTAATGAATAGCCTCATATTATGTTCGGCAATGAATCACAGTACTGTGTTACCCTGGATGACCATTGTCTGTGGGTGGTGAGATCAGTGTTCCAATGTTTTGGTGAGGAACAGTCTTGTTACTCGTGGCATCATTCCGAGGGTGCCATCGGGTACGATTTCACGTCAAGACTGGTAGTGATAGAGGAAACACTGATGACACAAAGGTAGGTCACAGACATTCTGCATCCGCTTGTGTTGCCTTTCATGTGACAATATCAAGATGCCATTTTTCAGCACGATAATGTTCAGCCACACATGGCTCGTCTCTTTGTGAAGTGTATGATTTACAGAGGCTCTTGTTGTAGAGAAGAGCTGTCATGCCCACTTGTTCAGGGAAGCTATAGAAATACACAAACATGACAGTAGCTTCAACAAGAAAGAAGAAGAAGAATTTCACTATATGGTCGGTCTCGCACTGCGCATGCTCTACCACGGTCAGTTTCTTCACCTGCCCCCACATGCAATGCCACTTATCTTCGATGGTCCTGGTGCTGATTGATTGTCCAGTCATTCCAACATAGACTTTTCCGCATGTGCATGGTATGTAGCATGTTTCTAGCATTGCAAGTTGGTCACCTTTTTCCTTTGTATATTTATTCCTGACACAATGTACACAGTTCAAGTTGTATGAGGTCCTTTGCTCAAGTTCACTGAAGATCACTTAGAAGCAAAGTCCAAACTGGATAAGTTGTGCATTACTATTCATAATCCAATACAGGCTCATTGGCTTCCCGGGTGTGGACTAGTCTGCAAATATTCCTAAACCAGAGAAGAAATCTGGAAGTTCACTTGAAGGTTAATTGATGACCTCAGCTAGGTAACATAGATAACATCTCATGGAACTCAGATGTAGCTGCTGATCACTTCCAGTACCGTTAGCTGTACAGAGCCCTACAGCCTCCTAAATACTGGCAAAGCGGAAGGCTTCTTGTCCCACTCAATATTCGTACATGAGACTGACATGAGGAAATAGTGCAGGAATGTTGGCACTGCCTTTCCAAGTCCTGCTTTCCTCAACCATAAACATCTTGTTGTCATGTTATTGCTGTGTGCAATGCAGATAGGCCAGAAGAACTGATTGTACCACAGGAAGGCCTAAGCTCCTCATCGTTTCCACATGAGGCACTGTTCATCCAACCATGTCAAACATGAAGTCGTTTCTTGCTCTCCTTAATTCTCTGAAGTAAACGGCATCCTCATCCCCATATTTGACCTTATTGTGTTTTGTCCTGCGTTCTCTTTATAAACCTTTTAGTTTCTTCTATAGTATATTGTCTCTGTCTTCTTGCTTTTGTTTTTAGTATCCACTCTTCTTGTCTTCTTTCAGTCAATTCCCTAAACTTTCTATACTTCTTATTCACTATTATCCCAGTTTATTACTAAGTGTGTAATGAGAATAGGCCACTTTCTAAAGTCATTTTAAAAATTCAGACTTAAAAATATTCATAATTATTCTGAACAACAATATCATATTGGTTTCTGATAAAATTGTTGTACTATTGTAGCTCATAACAAAATAATATATATATTTTGTGTTTCTGATAAGATATTCTGCTATCACTACTTTGTAGTCATTCTTCTCATATTTTCCTTTCCTGTTACATGTGCTGTCAGTCTCCCTTTCAGACACAGCAATGAGTAGTGAACATAAGAAAGAACAATGTTTGGGGATTAAGATCCTGTCAATGATGAGGTCATTAAAGCAGGGCACAATCTTGGTAGACAGAGCAAGGATGGGGCAGGAAACCAGCAAAGCCTTTGTGAAAGGAATCACACTGGCATTTACCTTCAGTGATGTAGGAAAATTACTGAAAACCTTAATCTGTATGGTCATATAGAAATTTAGACCATCATTTTCCAGAATGTCAGTCCATCGTCTTAACCACTGTGATATATTGCTTGGTCCACAGTCTACATGCTCCACAGTGACACATGGAGTCTGCAGCAACCAGTAGTGATAACACTTCCTATAAAGTACCTCTTGCCCCCCTTGCCACTTGTTGCCCATCCAATTATGTGAGCAACTGTTTGCAGACATCAAAACGATCATTCAGACTAAATTTCCTCCATTTTTAAGGATCATAGTAGTCTAGCTCTTGCTGTAACTGTATATCTCTGCCAACATATATGGCTTTAGGTAACTTATGCAGAAAATTTAGATTCTTGTTGCTGTTTCTCATTGTGATCCTTTTTTGCAAACCGATAATGTAACTGTAAATATTATGTGGTATTGGAAACTACAGAGCAAACAATAAATAAAGAACACAATTCCCAATAGTAAATAACCTAGTACCAACTGCATTTTTTCATACTTACCTTAATTTATTATAATAGATGTTTCATTTCTAACAGCTTGGGCTATAATTAAACATTTTCTTTATGATTATATTTTTTGTGCTAATATCAGTTCTTGTAATGTTTTATGTGTCCTTAATAGTTACACATATGTAAAAGGCACTGATTGTTTCAATAAGTTTAAAAGAAACATTCAGGAACCATAAAAAAGAGTTTTATAACAAACTGTAACCAATGACATAAAATCCTTATGATAACATTAATTTTGGAATGGATTTACATCAAAAATTACAGAAAAAGGTTTTGTAACTGAAAAACCTTCATATATTTTAAGTCTTTGTAAATTAAAAGCTTTATTTGTATTTAACTAGTTTACTGTGGAATATGCTTCAATATTGTTAAAAATGCTATCAATAGTTAATGCACAAGTAACTGTTAAACAGTATTTGAACAGCAGCATTTGATGAGCTTAGTATCATGTTAACATGGTGCAATTTAAACTATAATCTGTGTAAGAAGATATGTGAGTCAGAGTTAGTGACTGAAGATATTTTAACTATGCCTTGAGCCTAGAAAAAATAAATGTAATGATAAAAGTGTGTCACATTATTAATATATGATAACAACCCTGAACCAGTTTATTCCTCTTCAAAGTTAAGCAAAATAAATTTTCACTATTCTTCCAACAATGTTCATTTCATCGCTGACATGATGCAATATTTTTTGGGTTATCTTGCCAAGAAAATCACCTGCTGAATTAATTCTATGAAAATGTTAAATTTTTAATTCACTGATGAAAGAGGATTACATTAGACAGATATTTATATTCTGAAAGTGTGAATGTTCCCTAAAATGAATTGTGAATTTGCTCCTGTTCTGTACAATATATTCCATATCAAAGTCTTAATGTTGTATTCTATATGCTCAGGAGCTTGTAAATAATGGCACTGTAGCACATAAGTTCTGCCAGTTAGTGTTACTTGAAGTGCTTCGAAAAACCTGTGATATATTTCCCCAATTGGGATAGGGAGAAACACCAAGAATGTAAATGAGATGATACTGAGTAACAACACTTCATTAGAACAGAACACAAGACAGCACATCCACATTACACAAGGTCCTAGACCAAACTGTCTTTTTTGTGTCCCTTGCAGATATTCCACACCATTGCAGAGACTCTCTGGTCAGCAATGTTACTAATGCTGATGTCCCCACAACCACTGCTGTCTCAGATCCAGCATTTGGTCAGTACTGATTTATAATTTTGTATTAAAAAATACTGTATGAATTTTCAGTTCATGTGACCTGGGCTCATAGGCTGTTGGGGACGTTGTGGATTTGCAAACATGACACATATTACAGAACAACGTTTACTGTATAGTATCACAGTGCATAAGAACAGCAGAACTATGTTAAAGATCACAAAGGAGAGAGAGGCACCTACTCGAGTACAGGAGCATTTGTGAATACCAGAGAAAGTACATGGTGGTAAAAATTTAAATCTTGATTAGCTCCTCAGTTTTCCCAACCATGATATAAGTTAAGAACTAAGTCTTAAGTTTGGAATTTAAGCTCACAGACCCAGTCCTTCACCACACTTTTCAGGATTAGGTGCAGGAAAAGGTTTTATCAATATATTTGCTGCCATGTCATCTGTGGACTGATGTTCCAATTTCAGTGGGGTGCTCTCAAAGATCTTTATGTGTGAAATGAAATTTTATGTGCATACGTTTTGTCTTTTGTGAACAACCTTGCTTCAATGGTAGCACCGGTTTCCTGTCAGATCACTGTCAAATACTGTCAAGCTTGTCTTACACTTGGATGGGTGACCATCCAGCACTGCTCAGCACTGTTGGAAAATGGAGTGAACTCATCCCTTATGAGGTCAATTGAGGAGCTGTTTCACTCAGAAGTAGTGGCTCTGATCATGACAAATGGCAACAACCGCAAGAGCAGTGTGCTGACCACATGCCCCTCCAGAGCCACACCTAGTGATGCTTATCAGCTGAAGATGACACAGCAATCACTCAGTGCCACTGGGCTTTCTGAGGTCTTCTTTGACAAAGTTTTTGTCTTTGAGTGAAGGAGAGGATTGTATGTAAATGTTTCTGCAAATTGTCTTTGAATAAGATGTTGAGCAGTCCCTCAATTACAGCTGTTTTATGAATGTTGACAAGTGAGTCATTTCCTTTCCTGCTTTAGTAATGTTCATTTATTCAGCATCCTTTCATCAATGAGTGCTGGCTTATGCAAGTTCCATGACATCACCATTTTGGAAAACATATTGTTCTAGCCTGTGTATGATGACCTGACAGTTTTTGAATTTCCACAAGCCACATCTGCAAAACTTGAGATTTCTCCCTAATCATTAATATAGGCCACCTTCTTGTCAGTTGTTCCCTGAGATATCTCAGGATTTGTTTATCATCTTGCCAATGACCATCAAATATGACTGTTATTGCACTGACTTACCTTGTTAACTGCATTAGATATGTTACATCATGTGGCTACTACAATGTGCACCAGAGCTCTGACTCCCTGAATGGAGGATAAATGTGGTATTGTGGGATGTCAACTGTTGAGTCCAACTTCTTCCAGTTGCCAGTTGAGTTTGTATAGACTTCCTTCAACCATTCTGAAATGATTTAAGACTTAACTGATGTAGTGATTTTGACATAAAGTAATTTTGTTATCTTACTGTTTGTGGTCTATGGTCAGGTAATACATCATGCCCCCAAGGTCCTTTACATACAGTCTGGCAGGTACCTCATCTTTGATTTCCTTTATCAAATATGAATTAACTAAAACAATTATAATATCATTTAAATAAATAAGTAGAAAGAATGGCCATTTTCTTGACTTTTCTCAGTTTACACACTTTATCACAGGATTTCAACATCTGGATATACGAGGGCCGTTCAGAAAGTAACCTCCAGTTGATTTAAAAAAATACACCAAGTTAAATAAAAATATTTTAATATATACATCTTACAACTACATCTTTGCACTATTTTTCTACATAGTCTCCATAGCGATTGAGGCACTTATCGTATCTCTTCACAAGCATTGAAATTCCTTCTGCATAAAAATCACCCGCTTGTGCCTGGAGCCAGCCTGTGACCGCATCTTTGAGCTCTTCGTCATCATCAAACCGCTGTGACCCGAGCCATTTCTTCAAATGCATGAAGAGGTGATAATCACTTGGCACCAGGTCTGGGCTGTAAGGTGGATGGTTGATAACGTCCCACTTGAAGAACTCAAGAAGGGCCGTTGTTCTGCGAGCAGAGTGAGGACGGGCGTTATCGTGCAAAAAAACGATACCGGAAGTCGGCATACCACGGCGTTTGTTCTGTATAGCCCGTCGTAACTTTTTTATTGTTTCACAGTACACGTCTTGATTAATGGTCGTACCACATTCCATGAATTCAACCAACAACACCCCTTTGGCATCCCAAAGCACCGTTGCCATCAGTTTTCTGGCAGAAAAATCTTGTGAGGCTTTTCTTGGTTTGGTAGGCGAATTTGAATGTGCCCACATCTTTGATTGTTCTTTTGTCTCAGGGTTCACGTACTTAATCCAGGTTTCGTCACCGGTCACGATTCTGTTTAACAATGGTTCTCCTTCGTCCTCATGACGTGACAGAAAGTCTAATGCAGAGGCCATTCATTGAGTTTTGTGGTGGTCGGTAAGAATTTTGGGCACCCATCGTGCACAGAACTTACGGTAACCCAATCTTGCTGTCACTATCTCGTACAAGAGAGTCTTAGAAATCGGTGGATAACCAGTAGACAACTCCGACATTGAGAAACATCGATTTTCACGAACTTTTGCATCAACTGTCTGAACGAGTTCGTCAGTCACCAATGATGGTCTACCACTCCTCTCTTCATCATGAACGTTTTCTCGTCCACTTTTAAATAAACATACCCATTCACGGACAACTCCTTCACTCATAACTCTTGGTCCGTACACGGCACAAAGCTCACGATGAATAGCTGCTGCAGAATATCCTTTGGCTGTAAAGAATCTTATGACAGCACGCACTTCACATTTGGCGGGGTTTTCTATTGCAGCACACATTTCAAACTGCCACAAAAACTAAACTAGCGCAGGTACAACGTTCACTCAACCACGGCTTGATGCCAACCGACCTGTTGAGTGCGTGAACGCACAGATGGCGTCGCTACTCCCCCCACAACCCGCACTGTGACCAATCGGATGTTACTTTCTGAACCGCCCTCGTATCACTTGCCTATGTGATAATCTTTCTCATCTAGTGCCCTCCCTGATAACATTTCAATCTGTAAGTCTGGCTGCTCCATGAATGTTTGAGTTACTGTCACCACTAAGGAAAGCAATAGTTATACACAACAGTGCAATGTTAAAGTTAAGTCTAGTTGACAGAGCCATGATTAGTCTAAATTAGTCAATGTTTCCAATCAAGGCAAATGTTTCAATGAAGTTAATTTTTGAATAGGAGCCAAATCCAGCAGAAATTATTCTTGTCATTTTTTTTATTTCTGAGAAAGTTCCTTCAGATAATTATTTTTTTATGTTCTATGCTGTCAACAATTCCTCAGGTACCATTTTTGATGAGTTATTCAGTGTCTTCCAATATGGCTTTAAATAACTCTCTGTGATCTGAGACATTGGTTGATGCTAATCTCTGTTGTACCTGCAGTGAAGTTAGTGTCATTAATTGAAGATTCATCTCCATCAACTCTTTGTACTGGCTGCTGAACTGGTATATCATTTGAAGAATCATCATCTTATCACCTAACAAATTGGCTGACATGTCGGCTGAAACCAGATGTAAACAGTAATGAAATTCTAAACTCAGATTGGGATGTATACCACGGAGACAGGCTGGAAAGTGAAGGGGGAGGCATGTTTATAGCAATAAAAAGTGCAATAGTATCGAAGGAAATTGACGGAGATGCGAAATGTGAAATAATTTGGGTGACGGTCATGGTTCAAGCAGGCTCAAACATGGTAATTGGATGTCTCTATTGGTCCCCTGGCTCAGCAGCTGTTGTGGCTGAGCACCTGAAGGATAATTTGGAAAATATTTCGAGTAGATTTCCCCACCATGTTATAGTTCTGGGTAGAGATTCTAATTTGCCAGATATAGACTGGGAGACTCAAACGTTTATAACAGGTGGCAGGGACAAAGAATCCAGTGAAATATTTTTTAAGTGCATTATCTGAAAACTACCTTGAACAGTTAAACAGATAACTGACTTGTGGCGATAACATATTAGACCTTCTGGTGGCAAACAGACCTGAACTATCTGAAACAGTTAATGCAGAACAGGGAATCAGTGATCATAAAGCAGTTACTGCATTGATGGTTTCAGTCGTAAATAGAAATATTAAAAAAGGTAGGAAGATTTTTCTGTTTAGCAGAAGTGACAAAAAGCAGATTTCAGAGTACTTGACGGCTCAACACAAAAGTATTGTCTCAAGTACAGATAGTGTTGAGGATCAGTGGACAAAGTTCAAAACCATCATACAACATGCATTAGATGAGTATGTGCCAAGCAAGATCATAAGAGATGGAAAAGAGCCACTGCGGTACAACAACCAAGCCAGAAAACTGCTGTGAAAGCAAAGGGAACTTCACAGCAAACATAAACATAGCCAAAGCCTTGCAGATAAACAAAAATTCCGCGAAGTGAAATGTAGAGTGAGGAGGGCTATGCGAGACATGTTCAGTGAATTCCAAAGTAAAGTTCTATGGACTGACTTGGCAGAAAATCCTAAGAAATTTTGGTCTTATGTCAAAGCAGTAGGTGGATCAAAACAGAATGTCCAGACACTCTGTGACCAAAATGGTACTGAAACAGATGATGACAGACTGAAGGCCGAAATACTAAATGACTTTTTCGAAAGCTGTTTCACAGAGGAAGACTGCACTGTAGTTCATTCTCTAGATTGTCACACAGATGACACAATGGTAGATATCGAAATAGATGACAGAGGGATAGAAAAACAATTAAATCACTCAAAAGAGGAAAGACCACTGGACCTGATGGGATACCTGTTCGATTTTACACAGAGTACGCAAAGGAACTTGCCCCCCCTTCTTGCAGCGGTGTACCATAGGTCTCTAGAGGAGCATAGCATTCCAAAGGATTGGAAAAGGGCACAGGTCATCCCCGTTTTCAAGAAGGGACGTCGAACATATGTGGAGAACTATAGACCTATATCTCTAATGTCGATCAGTTGTAGAAATATGGAACACGTATGTGTCCATATGTTTGAGTATAATGACTTTTCTGGAGACTAGAAATCCACTCTGTAGGGATCAGTATGGGTTTTGGAAAAGACAATCGTGTGAAACCCAGCTTGCACTATTCATCCACGAGACTCAGAGGGCCACCGACACGGGTTCCCAGGTAGATGCCGTATTTCTTGACTTCCGCAAGGTGTTTGATACAGTTCCCCACAATCGTTTAATGAACAAAGTAAGAGCATATGGACTATCAGACCAATTGTGTGATTGGATTGAAGAGTTCCTAGATAACAGAATGCAGCACGTCATTCTGTCTGGAGAGAAGTCTTCTGAAGTAAGAGTGATTTCAGGTGTGCTGCAGGGGAGTGTCGTAGGACCGTTGCTATTCACAATATACATAAATGACCTTGTGGATAACATCGGAAGTTCACTAAGGCTTTTTGTGGATGATGCTGTAGTATATCGAGAGGTTGTAACAATGGAAAATTGTACTGAAATGCAGGTGGATCTGCAATGAATTGACATATGGTGCAGGGAATGGCAATTGAATCTCAATGTAGACAAGTGTAATGTGCTGCGAATACATAGAAAGAAAGATCCTTTATCATTTAGCTGCAATATAGCAGGTCAGCAACTGGAAGCAGTTAATTCCATAAATTATCTGGGAGTAGGCATTAGGAGTGATTTAAAATGGAATGATCGTATAAAGTTGATCGTCGGTAAAGCAGATGCCAGACTGAGATTCATTGGAAGAATCCTAAGGAGATGCAATCCAAAAACAAAGGAAGTATGTTACAGTACACTTGTTCACCCACTGCTTGAATATTGCTCACCAGTGTGGGATCCGTACCAGATAGGGTTGATAGAAGAGATAGAGAAGATCCAACGGAAAGCAGTGCACTTCATTACAGGATCATTTAGTAATCGCGAAAGCATTACGGAGATGATAGATAAACTCCAGTGGAAGACTCTGCAGGAGAGCTCGGTACGGGCTTTTGTTGAAGTTTCAAGAACATACCTTCACCAAGGAGTCAAGCAGTATATTGCTCCCTCCTAGGTATATCTCGCGAAGAGACCATGAGGATAAAATCAGAGAGATTAGAGCCCACACAGAGGCATACTGACAATCATTCTTTCCATGAACAAAACGAGACTGGAATAGAAGGGAGAACCGTTAGAGGTACTCAAAGTACCCTCCGCCACACACCGTCAGGTGGCTTGCCGAGTATGGATGTAGATGTAGATGTAGAAATTCATGTCAAATGCTGTTTCTTTGAACGGTTTAGAGGCTGAACATTTGGACTGGGTGCCCTCTTCCATCAGACTGCACTAACTTTGGTATGTTGTGTATACAGTTTGTTGTGATATTGACCTTATCAGATGAGGGCAGAATATCACCTTCTTCAAAGACATAGTGTGGATCATAATCAGGAGGTGCTAACATAATTTTAGTCACAGAAATCCACAAAAGTCTGCTTGGGTTTGGGACTGCTATGGTGGAAGAATAGTACATCTCTTGAAACGTGGATCTTGTTACCTTTTGGTACACACACTTGATAGACTTCAGAGCAGTGAGAGCAGCCAACAAAAATTCTTTGTTTACCAGTAAGAGGGAAATTCCTATTTTTGCTGACTTCTACAGCACAACCTTTTGATGAGATGAGATATGTCAAGCATTTTCTTCATCCACTTTTCATATGGAGTTCCCGTTTGTTATGCAATAACTTCTGATATAGTTTGGTAGTTGACAGCTTCACCTCAGACTGATGAGACTATTTCTGATTGTCAACATGCAGTGAGACATTTTGATCAACCTATACTTTTCTCATTGTGTGAAACCATTTAACTGTGATGAGTACAGAACTCTTATACATCAGCATATCCAGCCATCTTAAAGATTCCGCCAATTCTTTTGCTGCAGTGCTCCTTGTGGCTGTCTGACTGAGAGGAATTAATCATATGACCTGTGTGATTTTGTACCATGTTTTTGAATTTGATAATATTGTTAGTGACCTCTCCCTTTTAAAGACAAAATGCAGTTGTCACCATCTTCAAATGTTTCCCTTACTGGTCCATAAATATCAGAGTGCATTAATTCAAGAAGTTTATTTGAATTTGTGTCTTGTTTGGGGAAAGAAATGGACATGATTTTTCCTTGAAGGTATATTGCACGTTTTGAGGGATCCACCTGCTCATTTTAGATCATCCTTATCATGTACCTTGGGCTTACATGGTCCAATCAAAAACGCGTAATTTACGTACCACATTTCATGTTTGTCTGGTCAGTAGTAACAAATGGTTTTACATGGGTTGCTTGTAAATAAAACAGGTTACCAAATCTTTTTGCAATTATTTTAGCTTTAACTTAAGAACATCATATAGCTGCATTTGTTTACTTTGTATATCACTGTGTATTTGTCCTTTTTTTCACTTGAACTAGGTTGGTTCTGAGATTTGACATACATAAAGTCTAATTCACCCTATTAGATTTGAAACAGTGATTTGGACAACACCCTCAACCTGTACTTGCATAGCACTGTTATCTGTGAACACTGAATGATCTTGTACTTTTGTTATGTATGAGAACACTTTGGGATTGTTATAAATGTGTGACGTGGATCTACAGTTGAGTCACAAAACTTAGGAATTAGTTCATTCATACAAACCAACAATGATCTTCATAGAATTTATTTAAGAATCATTTACAAAGTTTTTTTCTTGACAAACCATTCATTCTCTTTATGTCCCTTTTCATTACAAAGTTTTGTTCTTCGTGTTTTTTATATGGTTTTCTTTCTGATTTGTCATTATCACTCACAGCACACTTTAAGTTGTTTGCATACAGCCTACCAAATTCAACAAACATCATGGCATTTGTGTTTTCATTGTCTCCAAATCATTGCATTGTCTTTTTCCAGTATTTTTGCTTTTCAGGACCTTGACGTCTGGTAAACAGTGACAAGATTCAAAGGCACATATTAAACTTTCATAATTCTCAGGTAGACTGTAAAGCAAAATAACTGATAATAGGTCACTGTTAATTTTGATGCCAATTGCTTATAAACTGTCCACAGTATCAAAGAATTCATAAAGAGGTTGTGTTATATTATTGTGAGGTTACATTTTGTAAAGTGTAAGGTATTTCAACAATATTGCTGTGTGAACACATCATTTCAGTGCATGAACAGATTCTAGCTTATGAAATACCTAATGGGATATGATGCATGTCTTGTCTTGTTTGAGCTTCTCTGGATCAGTGGATAACATGAAGGCTGCTCTCACTTTTCTGTCCATGGTTTGGTGTGCAGTTTCTGTGGTTATGAGTGTATTTTCTCACTGTTGGTTAGAGTATACAGGATGCTCAGAAAGAGTCTGAAAAGCTGGTAGTGGTGTTGTAGGGTAGGTTAAGCTGAGAAATAATTGTTAAGACAAAAATTTGATATGGTGTACCATTCCTGAATTAATTAACATTGAAGTTAGCCAATTAGGCCATTGTGCACTCATACTCAAGTGGCCCACCAAAGACAGTGTCATCAGAGGTGGTCTTTGGTTTCCTAAAACAGAACAAGAGATGAATACAAAAATTAGATACAGGACAGTAGTGAGAACTGAACTTGAGCCAAAGGCTCAGCAGTCTCATGCACTACCATGTATGCTATGAGAAAAACTGACACATTATAACTGGCAGACCACTTGAATTTGTATGCACAACAATCTGATTGGCTAACATCAATGCAAATTAACTCAGAAAAAGTGAAAAATATCAATTTTTTTCTTAACAATTATTTCTCAACACAATCTACCTAACAACACTCTTACAAGATTTTCAGACTGTTTCTCACCACCCCGTATACACTGACGTACATCCTCAAGTGTTGTTTTTAGTGATTAGTGCTTTAACATGTATTCTTTACATGTCACATCTGTTGCAAGATGATGTTTCTAGTTGAGCTCCAGGTGTAGATTGGTGTTTGCATTTTCCAACTTTAAAGTTTCATTTTTTGTCTAGTTGAAAAAATGTCACTTTTTTGCACCTGTAACCCAGGCCTATAAAGTGTTTTGGAGGTTGTTGATTTGTGAACACCAAACAGAATTACAGAATAGTTTCAGTACACATCTCTATTGTGCACAACACTAAACACAATGAAGTCAAACCTCACACCAGAGTCTAAGACAATGAGTCACAAAACTCCCACATTTTTTTCTACAACTTCACTACTGCAGTACCCCCAAGTGGCTGGCACAGGATAAACGCAATGCAAAATGATTTTTTATTATCTACATGGAGTGGAGAAGAACATTCAGAATGTAAGTGAGGATATGATGCAGAGCTTATTATGGTGCTTTAAATATGGGAAGGTATTTTATAATGTGGGATGAAATAAATGTTTTTTCCCTTTTTAGGCAGTGTGGTGTCATTTAAAAGTGAATTAGAAGTCAGGCAGTAGTAACCGACTGTGACAGACACAGCAACAGATAAGTAAACCACTTTTGTGACATTTACAAGTTCCAAACCAGGAGCGAATTTTATTATGTCATCTGTTTGCTTTAATAGTTTAGTTTCTTGAGTTTCTGCATGTAAATTTAAAATCTAATAGCCACAGTTCTCGCATTTTCATTTGCATAAGAAAGTAAACCAATTTTGTGATATATTACAAGTTCCCTATCAGGGGCAAATTATTTAGTTTTACCTGAGTGCTTCAGTGGTTAGGTTCTTGAATATCTTTGTATTACTAGACACAGTTCATGCATTTTCATCAGGGTCTACATTAGAGCTGCGCAGCATGTGACGGTAGTCTGTTTATCTGCGTAGTTTAGTTTTCCACTCTCTTTGGTATGGACAGGGACTGTGATTGTTGTGTGCAGATGTGAGCCCAGTTGGTGACACTTCGCTCTCAGCTTCAGGCTGTGAGGGCTTCGATTACACAGTTTGACGCTGCAGTGGATGGGCACCACTTTTGTGGGCTTGCCGTGGGGATCCAATGGATGTCCAGTGTGTCTGAGTCCTCTGATCCGTCCTCGCCAGTGGCCAACCCAGTTACTGCTCGCACTGAGGCTGACCCTTCACCTGTGGTCGAGTGGGAGGTCGCCCTGGGGTGAAGCAGGTGGTGAAAGACTTCCCAGGGAGCCACATGTAAGGCCTGCCTGGTTTGTCTCACAAACAGGTTCCAGGTGCTGTCTGTTGCTGACACTGTTGCTGAGCTGGATGCTGTTGCCTGTCCTGTTTCAGAGGAAACCACTCAGCCTTTAAGATCCGGGCAATTGCAGAGGGTGGGACTATTGGTATTTGGGAGCTCCAACATTAGGCACGTTATGGGGCCCCTTAGGGGCTTGGCTGACAAGGAGGGGAAGAAAACCAATGTGCACTCCATGTGCATACCAGGTGGAGACATTCCAGATGTGGAAAGGGTCCTCCCGGATGCCATGAAGAGCACAGGGTGCAGCCAACTGCAGGTGGTTACTCACATCGGTACCAATGATATGTGTCACTTTGGATCAGAAGAGATTCTCTCTGGTTTCGAGCAGCTAACAGAAGTGGTAAAGGCTGCCAGTCTTGCTTGCAAGATGAAAGCAGAGCTGGCCATTTGCAGCATAGTAGACAGGACCGATTGCAGATCTCTGGTACAGAGCCGAGTGGAGAGTCTGAATCAGAGGCTCTGATGGTTCTACGACCGTGTAGGCTGCAGATTCCTTGACTTGCACCAAAGGGTGGTTGGGTTTCGGGTTCCGCTGAATAGGTCAGGTGTCCACTATACACAGGAGGCAGCTGCATGGGTAGCAGGGGCTGTGTGGCGTGGACTGGGCGGTTTTTTAGGTTAGAGGGTCTCGGGAAAACACAAGATGGGCTTCAGTCACAAAGGGTGCAGGCTGAACACAGGAAGAACGTAGATGCAGGAACCATTGGTATAACAGTTGTAAATTTTCGTAGCTATGTTGGGAAAGTACCAGAGCTCCAAGTGCTAATAGAAAGCACTGGTGCTCAAATTGTTATAGGCACTGAAAGCTGGCTAAAGCTGGATATAAGCTCAGTCGAAATTTTTGCGAAGAACCTAACAGTGTTCCGAAAAGATAGGCTAAATACAGTTGGCGGTGGTGTGTTTGTTGCTGTTAGAAGTAGTTTAACTTGTCGCGAAATTGAAGTAGATACTTCCTGTGAGTTAGTATGGGCAGAGGTCATTGTTACCAACCGTAATAAAATAATAATTGGATCCTTTTACCAACCACCCAGTTCATATGATAGAGTTGCTGAAAGGGTCAAAGAAAACTTGAGTTTGATTTCAAACACATACCCGACTCATACGATAATAGTTGGTGGTGACTTTAATTTACCCTCGATATGTTGGTGAAAATACATGTTTAATTCTGAACGCATAAAATATCATCCGAAATTGTGCTGAATGCATTCTCTGAAAATTATTTCGAGCAGTTAGTTCATGAGCCCATGCAAATAGTAAACGGTTGTGAAAACACAGTTGACCTCTTAGCAACAAATAATCCTGAGTTAATAACCAGCATCAAAATCGATATAGGGATTAGTGAACACAGGGTTGTCATAGCGAGACTGAATATTGTAATCTACATCTACATCTATACTCCGCGAGCCACCTTACGGTGTGTGGCGGAGGGTACTTATTGTACCACTATCTGATCCCCCCTTCCCTGTTCGATTCACGAATTGTGCGTGGGAAGAACGACTGCTTGTAAGTCTCCGTATTTGCTCTAATTTCTCGGATCTTTTCGTTGTGATCATTATGCGAGATATATGTGGGCGGTAGTAATATGTTGCCCATCTCTTCCCGGAATGTGCTCTCTTGTAATTTCGATAATAAACCTCTCCGTATTGCGTAACGCCTTTCTTGAAGTGTCCGCCACTGGAGCTTGTTCAGCATCTCCGTAACGCTCTCGCGCTGACTAAATGTCCCCATGACGAATCGCGCTGCTTTTCGCTGGATCATGTCTATCTCTTCTATTAATCCAACCTGGTAAGGGTCCCATACTGATGAGCAATACTCAAGAATCGGACGAACAAGCGTTTTGTAAGCTACTTCTTTCGTCGATGAGTCACATTTTCTTAGAATTCTTCCTATGAATCTCAACCTGGCGCCTGCTTTTCCCACTATTTGTTTTATGTGATCATTCCACTTCAGATCGCTCCGGATAGTAACTCCTAAGTATTTTACGGTCGTTACCGCTTCCAATGATTTACCACCTATGGCATAATCGTACTGGAATGGATTTCTGCCCCTATGTATGCGCATTATATTACATTTATCTACGTTTAGGGAAAGCTGCCAGCTGTCGCACCATGCATTAATCCTCTGCAGGTCCTCCTGGAGTACGTACGAGTCTTCTGATGTTGCTACTTTCTTGTAGACAACCGTGTCATCTGCAAATAGCCTCACGGAGCTACCGATGTTGTCAACTAAGTCATTTATGTATATTGTAAACAATAAAGGTCCTATCACGCTTCCCTGCGGTACTCCCAAAATTACCTCTACATCTGCAGATTTTGAACCGTTAAGAATGACATGTTGTGTTCTTTCTTCTAGGAAATCCTGAATCCAATCACAAACCTGGTCCGATATTCCGTAAGCTCGTATTTTTTTCACTAAACATAAGTGCGGAACCGTATCAAATGCCTTCCTGAAGTCCCCAAATCCTCGAAAAATAAGCAAAAAAAAATATACCTATTCAAAAAAGCAAATAAAAATTCACTTGATGCCTTCCTGAGAGACAATCTCTACTCATTCCAAATTAATAATATAAGTGTAGACCAGATGGGGCTTAAATTCAAATAATTAGCATTGACAGCAATTGAGAGATGTATACCAAATCAATTAACAAACGATGGAGCTGATCCTCCTTGGTACACAAAACAGGTTAGAACACTGTTGCGGAAACAACAAAACAAACATGCCAAATTTAAACAAATGCAAAATCCCCAAGATTGGTGATCCTTTACAGAAGTTCGAAACTTAGCGTGGAGTTCAATGTGAAATGCCTATAACAATTTCCACAACGAAACTTTGTCTCGATACCTGGCAGAAAATCCAAAGAGATTCTGGTCATATGTGAAGTATGTTAGTGGCAAGAAACAATCAATGCCTTCTCTGTATGATAACAATGGAGATACTATTGAAGACAGTGCTGCCAAAGTTGATTTACTAGACACAGCCTTCCGAAATGGCTTCACAAAAGAAGACGAAGTAAATATTCCAGAATTTGAATCGAGAACAGCTGCCAGCATGAGTAACGTAGAAGTAAATATCCTTGGAGTAGTGAAGCAACTCAAATCACTTAATAAGAGCAAGTCTCCTGGTCCAGACTGTACACAAATTAGGTTTCTTTCGGAGTATGCTGACACATTAGCTCCATACTTAACAATCATATACAACCGTTTGCTCAACGAAAGATCCGTACCCAAAGATTGGAAAGTTGCACAGGTCACACCAATATTCAAGAAAGGTAGTAGGAGTAATCCACTAAATTACAGGACCATATCATTAACGTCGATATGCAGCATGATTTTAGAACATTTATTGTGTTCGAACATTATGAATTGCCTCAAACAAAATGGTCTATTGACACACAGTCAACATGGGTTTAGAAAACATCACTCCTGTGAAACACAACTAGCTCTTTATTCACATGAAGCGCTGAGTGCTATTGACAAAGGAGTTCAGATCGATTCCATATACCTGGATTTCCAGAAGGCTTTTCACACTGTACCACACAAGCAGCTCATAGTAAAATTGCGTGCTTATGGAATATCATCTCAGTTATGTGACTGGACTTGCGATTTCCTGTCAGAGAGGTCATAGTTCGTAGTAATTGACAGAAAGTCATTGAGTAAAACAGAAGTGATTTCTGGCATTCCCCAAGGTAGAGTTATAGGCCCTTTGCCATTCCTTATCTATATAAATGATTTGGGAGACAATCTGAGGAGCCTTCTTTGATTGTTTGCAGATGACACTGTTGTTTGTTGACTAATAAAGTCATCAGAAGATCAAAACAAACTGAAAAACGATTTAGAAGAAATATCTGAATGGAGCGAAAAGTGACAGTTGACCCTAAATAACGAAAAGTGTGTGATCATCCACATGAGTGCTAAAAGGAACTCATTAAACTTCAGTTACACAATAAATAAGTCTAATCTAAAAGCCTTAAATTCAACTAAATACCTAAGTATTACAATAATGAACACTTTAAATTGGAAAGAACACACAGAAAATGTTGTGGGGAAGGCTAACCAAAGGCTGCATTTTATTGGCAGGACACTTAGAAAATGTAACAGACCTACTAAGGAGACTGCCTACACTATGCTTGGCCATCCGCTTTTAGAATGCTGCTGTGCGGTGTGGGATCCTTACCAGGTAGGACTGATGGAGTACATCGAAAAAGTTCAAAGAAAAGCAGCACGTTTTGTATTATTGCGAAATATGGGAGAGAGTGTCACAGAAATGATACAGGATTGGGGCTGGAAATCATTAAAAGAAAGGCGTTTTTCATTGTGATGGAATCTTCTCATGAAATTCCGATCACCAACTTTCTCCTCCAAATGCAAAAATATTTTGTTGACACCCACCTACATAGGATGGAATGATCACCACAATAAAATAAGGGAAATCAGAGCTCGTACGGAAAGATATAGGTGTTCATTCTTTCCGCACTCTATACGAGGTTGGAATAATAGAGAATTGTGAAGGTAGTTCGAGGAACCCTCTGCCAGGCACTAAAATGTTATTTGCAGAGTATCCATGTAGATGTAGATGTAGATGTAGAATAATCTGTACTGACAGATTTGTATAAGAAAATTCAAAACCAGGAAAGGTGTAAGACAAGTTCATTGTCACCATTGATGTTTATTTGTGCTATGAAGAAAGAATGATGAAATTAAAGGACAGTTGTAGTCTTCCTCAAAACAGAAAATTAGCACAATATGACTCACCAATGATGCAGCAGTGGTAGCTGAAAGTGAACAGGAACTCTGTTTTGTGCTAAATGTAATGGACCATATCCTAGCTGTAGGTTAAGATATGCACATAAATAAGAATAAAGTGTCACAGGTAGATATGCCGGAGGACTAAATATTACAAACAGGAAAGAGAATCTAGAAGGGATAGGTACATTTTGATACGTGGGAAGCAGAATACATAAACATGATAAGTACATACAAGACATAGAAACAAGGACAAGGCCAAAATAGTTGCTAATGTCGAAGAACGTAAAAAATGTGCATAGTTTGAATATATTAAAATGAGTCTGAAATCCAGAAAGAAACTTCCTATACAAACTATAACTGGCACAAAGTATCAGAAAGTACATGACTAACACGTGGATATACAATAATCAGTTGCTTTTGAACTTTATATATATTACACGACACTCAGATTTTATTATTATATGTTACTATTTGCAGGAGGACTTGTATTAGAAAAATCACTGCCCTACTTAATGTCAGGGTAATGAAGGAATGACATTAAAAATGGCTATTTCTATTTGATATCATGCATTTCTTCTATTACTATACGCCGGCTGCTTGCAGTGCTAGCATTGCTGCAGCTGTGAAAAGGTTGCACTTTTTTGCCTTATAGAGATTCATGACTGTTTAACGTAGACTACGCTCACACTATGAACAAAAACAGATGACAGAACTATTTTATCATATGAACATCTGTGAATTTAAAAGAAAGCATAAGACAGAAACAAATTCAAATGTGCCAGTTACAGATTTCTGCATGTACATTTTTTACTAGTAGCTTTAGTTGTTTTTACAGATCTGGTAACAAGCAACATTGTGAAACAAGAAACATAATTTAAATTCTTACAAACTTAATAAAAGTGCAATAATGCTCTCTGTTCAATGATTGGATTTTTTTTATCAGAAACTGGAAAAAGTATATGTGGATATACACTCCTGGAAATTGAAATAAGAACACCGTGAATTCATTGTCCCAGGAAGGGGAAACTTTATTGACACATTCCTGGGGTCAGATACATCACATGATCACACTGACAGAACCACAGGCACATAGACACAGGCAACAGAGCATGCACAATGTCGGCACTAGTACAGTGTATATCCACCTTTCGCAGCAATGCAGGCTGCTATTCTCCCATGGAGACGATCGTAGAGATGCTGGATGTAGTCCTGTGGAATGGCTTGCCATGCCATTTCCACTTGGCGCCTCAGCTGGACCAGCGTTCGTGCTGGACGTGCAGACCGCGTGAGATGACGCTTCATCCAGTCCCAAACATGCTCAATGGGGGACAGATCCGGAGTTCTTGCTGGCCAGGGTAGTTGACTTACACCTTCTAGAGCACGTTGGGTGGCACGGGATACATGCGGACGTGCATTGTCCTATTGGAACAGCAAGTTCCCTTGCTGGTCTAGGAATGGTAGAACGATGGGTTCGATGACGGTTTGGATGTACCGTGCACTATTCAGTGTCCCCTCGACGATCACCAGTGGTGTACGGCCAGTGTAGGAGATCGCTCCCCACACCATGATGCCGGGTGTTGGCCCTGTGTGCCTCGGTCGTATGCAGTCCTGATTGTGGTGCTCACCTGCACGGCGCCAAACACGCATACGACCATCATTGGCACCAAGGCAGAAGCGACTCTCATCGCTGAAGACGACACGTCTCCATTCGTCCCTCCATTCACGCCTGTCGCGACACCACTGGAGGCGGGCTGCACGATGTTAGGGCGTGAGCGGAAGACGGCCTAACGGTGTGCGGGACCGTAGCCCAGCTACATGGAGACGGTTGCGAATGGTCCTCACCGATACCCCAGGAGCAACAGTGTCCCTAATTTGCTGGGAAGTGGCGGTGCGGTCCCCTACGGCACTGCATAAGATCCTACGGTCTTGGCGTGCATCCGTGCGTCGCTGCGGTCCGGTCCCAGGTCGACGGGCACGTGCACCTTCCGCCGACCACTGGCGACAACATCGATGTACTGTGGAGACCTCACGCCCCACGTGTTGAGCAATTCGGCGGTACGTCCACCCGGCCTCCCGCATGCCCACTATACGCCCTCGCTCAAAGTCCGTCAACTGCACATACGGTTCACGTCCACGCTGTCGCGGCATGCTACCAGTGTTAAAGACTGCGATGGAGCTCCGTATGCCACGGCAAACTGGCTGACACTGACGGCGGCGGTGCACAAATGCTGCGCAGCTAGCGCCATTCGACGGCCAACACCGCGGTTCCTGGTGTGTCCGCTGTGCCGTGCGTGTGATCATTGCTTGTACAGCTCTCTCGCAGTGTCCGGAGCAAGTATGGTGGGTCTGACACACCGGTGTCAGTGTGTTCTTTTTTCCATTTCCAGGAGTGTATGACAGCACTGGTGTCTGTGAATTGCTGTATATCCTTTTTAACCAAATGATTTGATTTATTGATCCATTTTCATCTACAGCTGCACAATGTGCAAGAGATATTCGGATTTTTATGTTAATATTAACAGTTTTACGTATAATATACCTTTGTACATAATAACTCACATTAATATATCAATTAATGATGAATACTTAAATAAATGTTGTTACACTATATACAGAGAGATAATATACAGATGTTCTTCTGTATGAGACTACATTGGGTTAACATAGAAAAATTTATTTTTGTAGGTATTCATTTACTGTATCAACCAAGTACGACTTCAATTTAGATTTGAAGTGACCAATGTTTTGTATGTGTTTAATGGTATCTGGTAAGGCATTGTATAGTTTGATACTAGGCTAGGATGTGTGAGACTGTTTTGAAATAACTTTGTATTGGTGCTTTGAACATGTACATCCAACTTTTATCTTGTATCATAGCTGTCTATTGTGTGATTTTGAGTGATGAGTGGTCTTTTTGTATGTAAGTTTTGCTTTAAACACATTATATTTTCAAGTATATATATGCAAGGAAGTGGCAGGATTATCCTTTTTAGAAACAATGGTCTACATGTTGTCATTATCTACCCCTTCCATTAGTCTTATAATTTCGTTTTTTATATATATATATATATATATATATATATATATATATATATATATATATATATATATATAAACAAAAGTGCTGGCAGGTCGATAGACACACAAACATACACACAAAATTCAAGCTTTCGCCATTTGTAAAGGCAAAGAGTTTGGGCAGAGATGTCAGTTGAGGCGGAAGTACAGAGGCAAAGATGTTGTTGAAAGACAGGTGAGGTATGAATGGCGGCAACTTGAAATTAGCAGAGGTTGAGGCCTGGTGGGTATCGAGAAGAGAGGATATACTGAAGGGCAAGTTCCCATCTCCAGAGTTCTGACAGGTTGGTGTTAGTGGGAAGTATCCAGATAACCTGGACGGTGTAACACTGTGCCAAGATGTGCTGGCCGTGCACCAAGGCATGTTTAGCCACAGGGTGATCCTCATTACCAACAAACACTGTCTGCCTGTGTCCACTCATGCGAATGGACAGTTTGTTGCTGGTCATTCCCACATAAAAAACCTCACAGTGCAGGCAGGTCAGTTGGTAAATCACATGGGTGTTTTCACACGACTCTGCCTTGGATCGTGTACACCTTCCAGGTTACAGGACTGGAGTAGGTGGTGGTGGGAGGGTGCATGGGACAGGTTTTACACCGGGGATTGTTACAAGGGTAGGAACCAGAGGGCAGGGAAGGTGGTTTGGGGATTTCATAGGGATGGACTAGGAGGTTACGGAGGTTAGGCGGACGGCGGAAAGACACTCTTGGTGGAGTGGGGAGGATTTCATGAAGGATGGATCTCATTTCAGGGCAGGATTTGAGGAAGTCGTATCC
The DNA here is from genome assembly GCF_023864345.2 of Schistocerca serialis cubense. Classification (NCBI taxonomy): domain Eukaryota; kingdom Metazoa; phylum Arthropoda; class Insecta; order Orthoptera; family Acrididae; genus Schistocerca; species Schistocerca serialis. Next base: position 118,248,093 of record NC_064643.1, on the reverse strand, counting down.
CTGCTTGAGAGCCACATTCAGAGTCTGATCCAGTCCCGGAAAGTATCCTGTCACAAGTGAGGCACTTTTGGGGTTATTCTGTGGGAGGTTCTGGGTTTGAGGAGATGAGGAAGTGGCTCTGGTTATTTGCTTCTGTACCAGGTCAGGTGAGTAGTTGCGGAATGTGAAAGCTGTTTTCAGGTTGTTGGGGTAATGGTTCAGTTATTCTGGACTGTAGCAGATTCGTTTGCCACGAAGACATAGGCTGTAGGGAAGGAACTGTTTGATGTGGAATGGGTGGCAGCTGTCATAATGGAGGTACTGTTGCTTGTTCGTGGGTTTGATGTGGACGGACGTGTGAAGCTGGCCATTGGACAGGTGGTGGTCAACGTCAAGGAAAGTGGCATGGGATTTGGAGTAGAACCAGGTGAATCTGATGGAACCAAAGGAGTTGAGGTTGGAGAGGAAATTTTGGAGTTCTTCTCCACTGTGAGTCCAGATCATGAAGATGTCATCAATAAATCTGTACCAAACTTTGGGTTGGCAGGCCTGGGTCACCAAGAAGGCTTCCTCTAAGCGACCCATGAATTGGTTGGCGTATGTGGGGGCCATCCTGGTATCCATGGCTGTTCCCTTTAATTGTTGGTATGTCTGGCCTTCGAAAGTGAAGAAGTTGTGGGTCGGGATGAAGCTGGCTAAGGTAATGAGGAAAGAGTTTTTAGGTAGTGTGGCAGGTGATCGGCGTGAAAGGAAGTGCTCCATTGCAGTGAGGCCCTGGACGTGCGGAATGTTTGTGTATAAGGAAGTGGCATCAATGGTTACAATGATGGTTTCCGGGGGTAACAGACTGGGTAAGGATTCCAGGTGTTCGAGAAAGTGGTTGGTGTCTTTGATGTAGGATGGGAGACTGCATGTAATGGGTTGAAGGTGTTGATCTACGTAGGCAGAGATACGTTCTGTGGGAGCTTGGTAACCAGCTGCAATGGGGCGGCTGGGATGATTGGGTTTGTGAATTTTAGGAAGAAGGTAAAAGGTAGGGGTGCGGGGTGTTGGTGGGGTCAGGAGGTTGATGGAGTCAGGTGAAAGGTTTTGTAGGGGCCTTATGGTTCTGAGGATTCCTTGAAGCTCCGCCTGGACATCAGGAATGGGATTACCTTGGAAAACTTTGTATGTAGTGTTGTCTGAAAGCTGACGCAGTCCCTCAGCCACATACTCCCGACGATCAAGTACCACGGTCGTGGAACCCTTGTCCGCCGGAAGAATGATGATGGATCGGTCAGCCTTCAGATCACGGATAGCCTGGGCTTCAGCAGTGGTGATGTTGGGAGTAAGATTAAGGTTTTTTAAGAAGGATTGAGAGGCAAGGCTGGAAGTGAGAAATTCCTGCTAGGTTTGGAGAGGGTGATTTTGAGGAAGAGGAGGTGAGACCCACTGTGACGGAGGATGGAACTGTTACAGGCAGGGTTCAATTTGGATACTGTCTTGGGGAGTTGGATCATTAGGAGTAGGATTAGGATCATTTTTCTTCGTGGCAAAGTGATATTTCCAGCAGATAGTACGGGTGTAGGACAATAAATCTTTGACAAGGGCTGTTTGGTTGAATCTGGGAGTGGGGCGGAAGGTGGGGCCTTTGGATAGGACAGAGGTTTCGGATTGGGAGAGAGATTTGGAGGAAAGGCTAACTACTGAATTAGAGTGTTGTGGTTCCAGATTGTGTTGGTTGGAATTTTGAGGTTTTGGGGGGAGTGGAGCTGGAAGTGGGAGATTGAGTAGATGGGAGAGACTGGGTCTGTGTGCAATGAGAGCAGGTTGAGGTTTGCTGGAAAGGTTGTGAAGGGTGAGTGAGTTGCCTTTCCGGAGGTGGGAAACCAGGAGATTGGATAGTTTTTTGAGGTGGAGGGTGGCATGCTGTTCTAATTTGCGGTTGGCCTGTAGGAGGATGCTCTGAACAGCGGGTGTGGATGTGGGAGAGGAAAGATTGAGGACTTTTATTTAGGATAGGAGTTGATGGGTGTGTTCATTGGCTGCGTTGATGTGTAGGTGAATTATTAGGTGGGTGAGGGCAATGGATTGTTCAGTTTGGAACTGGTATAGTATATTGGTTCCATCAGATTCACCTGGTCCTACTCCAAATCCAATGCCACTTTCCTTGACGTTGACCTCCACCTGTCCAATGGCCAGCTTCACACGTCCGTCCACATCATACCCACCAACAAGCAACAGTACCTCCATTATGACAGCTGCCACTCATTCCACATCAAACGGTCCCTTCCCTACAGCCTATGTCTTCGTGGCAAACGAATCTGCTACAGTCCGGAATCCCTGAACCATTACACCAACAACGTGAAAACAGCTTTCGCATCCCGCAACTACCCTCCTGACCTGGTACAGAAGCAAATAACCAGAGCCACTTCCTCATCTCCTCAAACACAGAACCTCCCACAGAAGAACCCCAAAAGTGCTCCACTTGTGACAGGATACTTTCCGGGACTGGATCAGACTCTGAATGTGGCTCTCCAGCAGCGATACGACTTCCTCAAATCCTGCCCTGAAATGAGATCCATCCTTCATGAAATCCTCCCCACTCCACCAAGAGTGTCTTTCCGCCATCCACCTAACCTCCGTAACCTCTTAGTTCATCCCTATGAAATCCCCAAACCACCTTCCCTGCCCTCTGGTTCCTACCCTTGTAACCTTCCCCAGTGTAAAACCTGTCCCATGCACCCTCCCACCACCACCTACTCCAGTCCTGTAACCCGGTAGGTGTACACGATCAAAGGCAGAGCCACATGTGAAAGCACCCACGTGATTTACCAACTAACCTGCCTACACTGTGAAGCTTTCTATGTGGGAATGACCAGCAACAAACTGTCCATTCGCATGAATGGACACAGGCAGACAGTGTTTGTTGGTAATGAGGATCACCCTGTGGCTAAACATGCCTTGGTGCACGGCCAGCACATCTTGGCACAGTGTTAAACCGTCCAAGTTATCTGGATACTTCCCACTAACACCAACCTGTCAGAACTCTGGAGATGGGAACTTGCCCTTCAGTATATCCTCTCTTCTCGTTACCCACCAGGCCTCAACCTCCGCTAATTTCAAGTTGCCGCCACTTATACCTCACCAGTGTGTGTGTGTGTGTGTGTGTGTGTGTGTGTGTGTCATTCTTTACCCTCTCCCTTAAAACCCACATCCTTTCGTCTTTCCTTCTCCTTCCCCCACTTTCCTGACGAAGCAACCGTTGGTTGCGAAAGCTTGAATTTGGTGTGTATGTTTGTGTTTGTTTGTGTGTCTATCGACCTGCCAGCACTTTCGTTTGGTAAGTCACATCATCTTTATATATATTAATGGCACCTCCAGAATTTCCCCAGAACATAATCCCATACCGGAGGTGCGAGTGTACAATTGCATAATATACACACTGAAGGGTGTTGTAGCTGGTACAGTATTTTAATGTATGTAACACAAAAGAAGCGGTACTTAATTTTTTGTTCATTTGCTCAATATGTGCTTTCCATTTCAAGTTATCTTGTAGATGAAGTCCACGAAAATTTTACAGGCTGTTTTGGTAGTTGTCTGTCCATATAACTCTATATTGAGTGATAGATTTTTTGTTTGTGCTGTGTGTATATCCATAGATACAGTTTCTCCAGTGTTTATTATTAAGTCATTGTTATCACAGTAACATGTTAGCCTGTCAGTGGCTTCTCTTATGTTTTGTACAAGAGTTTCTTATGAGTTGCCAGTAAGAACACTCGTATCATCAGCAAATTGAAATATTTTACTGCTGTCATTGCTTATGTTTAGATCATTTACATAGAGTAAGAACAGAACAGGACTCATTACTGATCCTTGTGGCAGTTCATATTTAACAGGCAGTAGCTTGGTATTGTATTTCCTAATGACATTATCCCTCTCCTGATCTGTTTCCACATATTGTTCCCTGTTATTAAGATAAGAGCTGAGCCAGTTGTTAGCTGTTCTCCTAATGCCAAGATTTTCTAGCTTGTGTAGTAATTTGTCATGATTTCTGGTGTCAAATGCCTTTGACAAATCTAAAAATATGCCCATGGAAGGTTTTTTGTTGTCCATGCTATCAGTGCCTCTAATAGAAAGGAGTGAACTGCTGATTCGGTTGAACGGTTTGTTCTAAATCCGTGTTGAGATTCTGACAGAATGCCATTAGATCATTCACATATGTTAATAATATAAGAGATAAAAATAGAATCAGTGACTTTCATGCTCTAAAGTAACATGATAGTGAATATTCTTTTATTTTCATGCAGTTTGTTGTGGTAGTACATTCATGTGGTTTTTTTTAAGTGATTGCTTAATTTATTCCAGTATCAATGTCAATTTGTCCATACAACTGCATCACACAATTTATTTTGATATTTAATTCATGTGCAAATTCAAGGCTTGTCTCATCACCAAGTACCAAATGTGAATCAAAAATCAAGTGCCATAAGTACGATGGGCAGTCGTCCAGAACAGGGCGATGCCTTAAGGAAATAATCAAAGTGTCAGATTCAGTATGCCACACAACAACATGTTACCACAGCATAATTTGAGTTCCTATTGATGTGGGTAGATATTCTTGTGTGGAATATGTGGCATACTGATTTTGACACTTTGATTTGTCTGTAACATCCACCCGTTCTGTATAATTTCTTATAGTATTTTTTCCACTCAATTATTGAGCCATACTATTGATATGTGAAGCTATGACTATATAGTCTTAAAATTGATTTATATGAGTTAAACACCAAAATAACTTGCATTGTACAGCTGTGTGGTACAGCTGGCATTGTTGCTGAATGGATGAAAAATTAAAAAAGCATTGAATGTAAAGCACATGTATGACCTTAAACTGGCATGAAGAATGATATGTTGTGATTGTGTGCCACAGTGATTTATTTAGAATATGTGTTGTGTTTTCACTGCAGCAGCTTATGCATTGTCTTGTAACAGCATAGGGACCTTTGCAAGACAATGTGCCATCACTGGAACATGTTGCAGGAGAGGATGATAGGCTGCACACAAAAACTTTTCTGTAATCTGAAAAGTTAGGCATGTAAAGATGGGCATGATAGCTGAAACTAGTTATGTACTGAAATAAAGCATTTTAATAGAATTTGTGGCTGGTGGCATTATTCACTAACAATCATTAACAACATAATGGATAAAATAATATTGAAACTGACATTATTAACAGAATTAAGTAAATATTCCAGTAATGATACCCTATCATTTGGTAAGAAGACACCTATACCATCTTCAGTTCTAAGACACTCTTGTAATCTCACTTGAAATATCAATAGATCAATCAATGTAATTATGCAGGCATCCAGTGATGTAGCTAGATGCAACATGGAGTAATATGTCTGCTGGTGCCAAGTCACATGGATAAACAACAATGTCAGATTTAATGACTGCTGCACACTGGCTTGGCTTGACTTATCTCAGATCACTGATGTGTATTGCGTGCTCTCCTCGCATGTTGTCTGGACATTGATTTGGACTCTGTTACTCTCTGTCATTGACATTTGGCTTGCACACAGACGTGACTATGTTCCTGATGCAGTGTGCTCTCTATTCTCCACTCAGCTACATTTTGTGTCTACCATGAGTCTACCAATGGTGAGTAGTTCACATTAGAGTGCTTCCCAGAATGACATCGCTACAGTGTGCTCCTGCAGCAATGTTTGAGATATTCAGTAAATGTCCAGAGTACTTTACTTGCCAAGAGGTATCCACCTCTAGAAGTCTTTGTTTCTGTTTGATTCAAGACGATTCACTACCTGTTTTTCACTCTGATTGAAATTCAATAAAACACATGTTGTTGATGAAGAAGACATACAACGTGGGTGACAATGGTTGTTTGGAGCTACTATTTGCCCTGTGCTGTATTAGGATGAATCAGCCCATTTTGCTGAGTGTTGAGACCAATATGGACAAGCAGTTTTTTGAACTCTGGAACAACAGCTCAGTTAGCAGTATGAGCATGTACACAAACTGACACATCTGCAATCTCTTCCAGCAGTCCTTGCTTTCCACCCATTACATGAAACTCAAGAGGGTTAGGATGTGTACCAGAAGCATTTAGCACTTCACTTCCAATCAAGTGACATTAAGTGTCCTGAGACACGTTGACCTTTTTGTTATTTACAAACCCATAGCTCTATTATCTTGTAAAAAATTGGCCTTCTTGTCTGAATTATGAGTGCTGCCCCTAACCATTATTAACTCACCTTTAAGTGAATCTTTTGCAATAAAAATGCTTCATAAGGTAACATCAGATGATTGTGCATAATTGATTATGGATTTGCAAGGACTGAGGAGAAAATGCAAATATATGTACTCTTGTGGAAAATCATCTGTAGAATCATTACCAGCAGACATGGAAGTGTGTGCTCATGCATTAAGACAGTTAGGTCTTTTTCTTAGTGGAAATTTAGAGGGCTGCCAGTTATTTCACAGACAACTCAGGCTGCCTTTTACACAGAATATGATATATCAGAAATGTCATGCACTCCAGCAGGTAGTGAAGTGGCCCTTGATTGACCAGTCAGGCATAAAAGCCAGCACCATTACAATTTTTCAACTTCAACTCGGTGAAATTTTTCATCAGAGCCAACCCGCTGTCAGTGGTCAAGTATGCCAATGCAAATAAATTACATAACAATTTCAAAGGTAGCACCACACTGTCTTATACTGTCAACAATGGTTCATGGTATACCAGTTTTATTCTTTTTCGATGCAGGGGCCTCAGTCTTTCTTATTAATTAGCCTATGTGCCCAACTGGTGTTTCCACCCTTAAAATCAGTAGCAGCTAAGCTGTCGACTTATGCTCATGATGAAATTCCAATACTGAAACAGGTAGTTCTGGAATTAACACATAAGGAAGTAACCAGCAGCTCACCTACATCCCTTAGTGTTGCAGCATTAAGTTACAGTAGAACTGGATCACTTAAAGGATTCCTTATTACAGGTGGGTATCATCTTTAATCATTGTCTGTGAACTATGCAGGGTGTTATGACTTTATGGGGACTTCAAAAAATTGATAAATGCTCAGCTGATCGCGGACTCATGCCCCCTTTTGCGCCCTAATGAAATATTGTTAAAACTGGCAGGGGGTTAGTATCTGTGATCAGTCTTTAAGAAGCTATTTTCAGCTTTCTTTGAATAGGATTGTGTATTGAACTGGGGACCTAAAAGTGACAGAGAGGGTTTGCGCATTTGCCAAGGCAGATGAAAAACTGCCTTAAAAACCATCCACAGGCTGGCCGGCACACTGGACCTCAACCCTAATCCACCAGGCGGATTCGTGCCAGGGACCAACACTCTTTCCCCCTTTGGCAGCAGCACATTAGACCGCGCAGCTTGGTTTATTTATCGACACGTCAAGAGGTTGCAATTGTGAAGTAAGTCCTCCCAGAATAGCAGCAAGCTCTGTATTTCCCTGTCTCAGTTTCTATTTTACAGAATTTTTCAAATGACTACTAAACTGATCTAGCTCAAGAAGAGGACTCTTGTTCAATAAAGCACATTTCCTTCTCACCCACACTCTGTTAATCCATAATTGCATACTAGCCTTGTCCATTCAACTCATTCATGTACATGAACAACAATGTCTGGCAGTTTTCAGAAGGTTTTGACATTGTTTTACACTTGAAAATGATCATCAGATTAAGTTTAGTACTGTCAGAACCACACAAAAAGACAACAGTGTAGTGCATTTTATCATACCACTTGTTTCAATAGTTATAGTTGTAGAATCTTTCATGGTAACAGTTTTGGCACATCAAATTTCAGAGCAGTTTTGTCCATAATCATCATTTGCCTTATTTCCACACTGGTTTTCTTTCAGTGTCGAATAATAAAGTGATGGAAAGATAATATTTTCTCTTCATAGTCTTGTTGCATTTTCTGAGATATTTTGGTTTTAGTTCACATAATAAGTCCATGATGCTTTATAAACCTGTAGCGCCAACCAACTCCTCCCTTAAAGTCTGTAAAGTTTCACTGTAGTGCTAGTGTACAAGCATGTATTTGAATCATTTTTGTATTAATTACAATGCCATTGTGACAGTGTCATCAATCCATTTCAATACATCATTTTCTAGTTTTGGCCACTTTGCATTCAGTTCTGTTTTTGCATATTTAGTGGGTTGGGGGTTGTTTGGGGGAGGAGACCAAGTAGAAAGGTCATCAGTCTCATTGGATTAGGGAAGGATGGGAAAGGAAGTCGGTCATACCCTTTCAAAGGAACCATCCTGACAATTGCCTGGAGTGATTTAGGGAAATCACGGATAACCTAAATCGGAATGCCCGGGCGCAGGATTGAACTGTCATCCTCCTGAATGCGAGTCCAGTGTTAGCACACTGAGGACTACGGTTCAGTCCCGCATCTGGCCATCCTGATTTAGGTCTTCCATGATTTCCCTCCTTCCTCATTTTTTTCAGTTCTTCTTTACTAGCCCGTCAATTGCAAATGGTCTTTCTGTTGGAGGCCTGACATGCTGCTCAGCTGCTATGTTTCCACGTTCTTCTGCATATGCTATTACGTTCAATTTACAGCCCACATCATATGAATACCTATTACTTTTTTCTATTATGAAACTAGCTAATACCAAAAATATTGCACTGTTATCAATAACACAAATCACTTTCAATTCAATTTCACTAGCAACATAGACTGTAATGGAGCATCATAGGCTAAACAGTGTTCTGGGTTTCTGATAGTGGAGCGAGACAGAGACAGTATTACAAACCTTGTGGATCCGACAGAACTCTTGTTCCATTGGCGCACTGCTGCTGCCAGTTGAATCCAATCCTGCCATTTAAATCAAACACTGGACACTTTCATATTAATTTTGAATATAAAATGCTCCTGAATTTTGGAGGCAATATTTAAAAGAAAAAAGTCCTTCTTATAGTCTGTAAAATATGGTAGTAGTGACAGGAAATACGCAGAAGAAACATACACTAAATCTCCAGCAAGTATGTTCAGTCCTTTTAAAGTTGGGTTAAAGTGTAACTTGTCAAAATGGTCCTCCTTGCAGCCTTCTATTAAGTCTGTAGGATATGTCTCTTCCCAGAAAGGCTTTAAACTGATGTAAGAAATGTGATAGCTATTTCTCATATTCTGATACCAAAGAATATAAATGATCTGCAGGTTTTTGTTCACAACATTATGTATTATGCCCAATTTATCCCACAAATTGTGAAGATAACCAATCCATTGAAGTAACTGCAGAGGAAAGGGATTCCTGTCCAGTGGTCTGTGAATTGCTAGCCAGCATTTGTCGAGCTGATGCATTGCCTCCAGACTGCTTCATGCCTAACCTAGTATCAGCTTGATTTAAAGCTTGTGTTAACTGGAACATAGCAACTAGGATCGTTTCTACTTCTTTAAACTTTATTACTACCAGATTCTTGCTCACATTTGATTAATTGAAAAGCTAATAACATGTCAACAGTAATCATAAGGATAACCAAGCATGAGTAATATAAGTAATACTACACTTTTTGGAAGTCTTAAGATGAAATAAACCTGCACAAAGTATTCTTTATGCTTCAAGTAGAACCTGTAATTGACAGGAATGTTTGAAACCATGCTGTTTAGTTAAGATACAATTTACAATCATTGTCTGTGTCATATTTTAATTCTGATATTGTTTGTAACTAAAAAACAAATTTAATTAAAATATGGATCCTACTCTGTAACTGCAAAGCATTTCCCTGTCTGTGTGAAATGTAATTACAGGAACTCTAATTGCATGTAAACAGACTACTTTATGGAACTCCCAGACTGGTTTTTGAAAGACTGTTATTGCTGAAATGATGCATATTTTTGTTGAAGCTAGGAAACACACTAGGAAGACACTGTATTCATTATTTTTCATGTAATCCACTCAAATGCAATATGTATTTTTATATTTAAATATATGATTGTTTTCATGGTAAATGAGTCTATTCTGAAATTAGATACATTTACTGCATAATGACACTCTATTTTATAATTCACACTATGTCATTTTCTGTTTGTATGTATGTCAGATTTTATTGTATTTCATTAATTTTCTGTTTCAACAATCACTGTCATTGCAGGTTGGTTTAGATGATGATTCTGTATTAGATAGCAAAATACATTAAATTTTGTTGCCATCTAATGTCAGTAATATTGTGTCCACTTGTTCTGATGGTAGTAAGAGGAATGATTTAATTAGTAATGAAATAGTGAAAGTAGCTTGCAATTATTGTGATAATGCTGGCAACAGAAATAAAATGGATGGAACTTTAAAAGGAAATTTGTCAAAATATGTACTCAGGTAATGAAGTATAATTTGATTCTAATGAGGAGCCATCCAATTATAATGTAGTTTTGGAAAGTTTGCAGCCTATAGAGAGTAACAGAGTTTAGGAAGAAGGTAAATGAATCAGTTTTAGCGGGAAAAAAAAGAAGATCTATGAAAATGATGAAAAATATGATGAACTGGAAAGCCCTTATATTTCTGTTGAAATTGATTATTGTAGAGGTAACTGTCTTCTGGACACTGGTAGTTCCATTACTGGAATGTTGAAAAAGTTAAGAGATAGGGCAAACACCAGTGAAAATTTTACTGAACTTCCTGTAACAGGTGTTATAATCAAGGCAGCCACTGGAAAGAGTAGCAAGTTAATCACTCGACACATTTTGGTAGAATTTAAAATTATGACATTAGCTTCAGTCAAGGATGCTTGGTAATTGAGTAAAAGGTAGTACTTGAGATGCTTCTGACCTGTGCTGAAAGTTTCAAGTTCCTCATTGACATATGAAAGTACTGATTTTTTTATCTAGTATACTGAACAAATATATCTTTCTACTCATTTTAGTTGTCCTCTGTACTTTGGTAATCATTGTTGCCACAACTGTGTCATTGTTGATACCAGTTTTGATGTGCCTCAAAGATGTCAAGTCTATTTGTTGCCATTAGAGCCAATATATTCTCATCATGAGTGAGGTTCTTAGTTCTAGGTAGTTTTCAGAGAAGGCATTTAGTAAAGTTTCACAGGATGTCTTGTCATGCCAACCACTAACAAAACTGTAATTTTCCCAATTAATTGCTGGATAATTAAAGTCTCCACCAATGATTACAGTATGATTGGGGAACTTATGTACAAGAGGTTTTCTCTAAAGTTTTCAGTTACATCAGGAGATGAGTTTGGCACAAGACAGAAGGATGCAGTTATCATTTGATGCCCACCACTGACACTAAGTTTTGCTCAAACATTCTCACATGCAGCTTCAATTTCTATCTCTTTGACTTTTTTTGTCTACTGTGATAAATACACCACCTCCATTTCCCATTTGCCTATCCTTTTGATGTACACTTAAATTTTCCCCAAAAATCTCATTGCTATCGATTTCAGGTTTCAACCAGCTTTCTGTACCTAGTATTATGTGAGCTTCAATGCTTTTCCTAAGCACTTCAAACTCTGGCACTTTGTTGCAAATGCTTCAGCAGTTTACCATTGATTTTATTACTCTCACCTGATTAGCAGTCTCTGCTGTGTAGTGTACACCTGATCTATTTAGAGGGATCCTACAGCTCTCAACCCTATGGGGCAAGTCCAGGAAGTTACAATCTACCGTGTCACAGAACCTTCAATGTCTCTGATTCAGTCTTTCCACTCCACTCAGAACCAAAGGGCCATGGTCAATTCAGGGATGCTGCAAATTGTGAGCTTCATTGAAATTCCACACACAAGGCTGGTCTTCTGAATTTTATCTGCCAGTCAATGGAATCACCCAAGAATGACATGAGCCCTGATGACAGGCATCATTTGTTCCAACATGTGCCACAATCTGCAATAGGTCGCACCCTTTTCCCTCACTAGCTGTCTGAATAGTGTTATAACCTTTAATCACCAATAATTGCGTGGATATTCAAACACACTCACTTAGAAACAATAGCTGGTTACATGATAACAACTCAGTATCTCTTATTTGACTGCCGTGCCGTGACGTGCGGCCGGCGCTGTTTGTAGCTAGGTGGCACCCCCGCGCTCAGCCGAGTTGCGGAGTGCCTCTATCGCCGTTTGTGCGTACTGTCGTGGTGGCACTGTAAATGTCGTGGTACTGTCACAACACTTTTCCCCCCTTGAAAAAAAAAACACTCACTTCCTTGGAGACATGGACAGTACGAAGACATCCATGGCTTCTTGTGAGGCCCCGAGAAGATCCCATGGAGAGACACGAGAGTATGGTCGAAAACGTCCAGGATGGAAGCTCGTGCGTGGAACGTGCCTCCTAGATGAGATGATGGGTGAAAACTCCGGAGCAGCATCCATAGGTGTCGTGGACCTGGGGGTGTCTCCAGCGAGATGGGTCCCGGAGAAGACGGCGTCACGACTGGGGCCGGTTCCAGGGTACTCAGAAGCGGTAGCGACGTCGGCTGCAGCAACACGTACGGTAGAACGGCAGCAGCGACAGGACTGGCGTCTCAGGCTGGAGGAGGCGAAGGAAGGGGCAGTGGCACCAGCATGGCCACCACTCATGGGCGCATCTGGTCGTAATGGCGAACAACCATGCCGTCGTCCGTACGTATTTCACAAAGCCGGCGGCCGCGAAGAGCCTGGACCACTCCTAGAATCCATTTAGGGCGAGATCCATACCCTCATGCCCACACATCAGTGCCCACCAAGTATTTTCCCGCACCAGGGGACACGGCATAAGGCCTGACAGGGTGAAGCAGGTGCAGTAGAGTGCGCAGTTGGTGGCCATGAAAGAGTTCAGCAGGGCTACGATCACTCAGAGGTGTGAAGCGATAAGAACTCAGAAATTGCAGCAGAGCGTCATCTGTGGAAAAATCACTAAGGAATTTTTTCATCTGGCTTTTGAAAGTGCGGACAAGGCGCTCGACCTCCCCATTCGATTGCGGATGGAAGGGCGGTGCTGTAACATGATGAATCCCTTGTGCAGTACAAAAATCACGGAAGGCCTGCGAAGAGAACTGAGGGCCATTGTCCGTGACAATCGTGGATGGAAGACCTTCTAGCGCAAAGATTTTGGACAAAGCCAGCGTCGTCACCGCAGGGTGGGCAACGGACATCGAACAACAAACGGAAACTTAGAGAAGGCATCAATCAACAGTAGCCAATAAGTACCGAGGAAGGGGCCGGCAAAGTCAGTGTGCACGCGTTCCCATGGCTGCGCCGGATCAGGCGACAGAGAGGGCATTGTACGAGGTGCAGCCAGTTGTGGAGCACACTGACCACATGCAGCAACCATGTGAGCAATGTCCGAATCAATACCGGACCAATTAATGTGCCTGCGAGCCAGGGACTTAGTCTGAGAAATACCCCAATGGCCTTCATGCAACAGTTTGAGACCATCTTTGCGAAGAGAAGCTGGCACCACGACCCGTGGAGATGCGCCGTCCATGGCCAGAAGAACAACACCATCACGAACAGACAGACAAAGCCGCAAGGCATGGTAGTTGCGAAGGGGATCCGATGCCTGGCCCTTGGTCCTGTCCGGCCAATCCCGTTGAACAAAACCGATCACCTGACACAGGACCGGGTCCTGCACAGTAGCCGACGCGACCTGCGAGCCTGTAAGTGGAAAACCCTTGACCGCACGATGTTCTTCCTCATCAATGTCGAAACAGAGTAGTTCATCACGATCGAAAACCGGGTCGGGGCCCATCGGCAATCGCGACAATGTGTCAGCATTGGCGTGCTGGGCCATGGGGCTATAGTGAATCTCATAGTGAAAACGAGACAAGTATAAGGCCCAACGTTGCAGGCGGTGAGCTGCCTTGTCCGGAAGCGACGCCGATGGGCTGAACAGAGAGACCAGCGGGTTGTGGTCAGTGATGAGGTGAAACTTAGAACCATACAAAAAACGCTGAACTTTTTTAGAGCATAAATGATAGCGAGCACCTCCTTTTCGATTTGAGAGTAAGGCTGTTGTGCATCGTTGAGGGTCTTGGAAGCATAGGCGATGGGTCGTTCCGACCCATCCTCATACCGATGGGCGAGAACAGCCCCTGGGCCATACTGTGATGCGTCAGTTGCCAGAACCAAGTGCTGACCCAGATGGAATGTGGCAAGACAAGGCGCCGACTGCAAATGAGCCTTCATGTGGACAAAAGCCTGCTCACACTCGTCGGACCAACAGAAAGGGACATTTTTGCGTAACAGGTGATGCAGAGGATGAGCTACCACCGCTGCAGATGGAATGAATTTGTGATAATAAGCAATCTTGCCCAGAAACGCCTGAAGTTCTTTGACCGTAGACGGCCGGGGTAGAGTGTTAATGGCCACAACGTGGTGACGTAGAGGACGTATACCCTCACCGGACAAGTGGAAACCAAGATACACAATGGAGGGTTGGAAGAACTGTGACTTGTCCAGATTGCACCTCAACCCAGCCGAATGCAAAACCTGAAACAGGGAACACAAATTGCGAAGGTGCTCCTTAGTGGAGGCCCCCATGACAACAATGTCATCCAGATAGTTTATGCAGCCGGGAACGGAAGCCGTGAGCTGTTCCAAAAACCGCTGAAAAAAGGCTCGCGTGCTAGCGACACCAAATGGTAACCGCTGGTACTGATACAACCCACAAGGAGTGTTGATGATGAGAAATTCCTTGGAAGAAGCATCCAACGGCAACTGATGGTATGCCTCCGATAAGTCAAGTTTGGAAAAGAACTGGTCCCCAGCGAGCTTGGTAAATAACTCCTCAGGATGGGGAAGAGGATAAGTGTCAATGAGGCTCTGAGCGTTGACAGTGGCTTTAAAATCACCACACAATCGCAGACTCCCGTTTGGTTTAGAAACCACCACGATGGGCGATGCCCATTCGCCGGAGGTAACAGTAAGGAGAATCCCTGAAGCTGTTAACCTGTCTATCTCAGCCTTGACAGGTGCACGCAACGCCACCGGAATAGGACGTGCCCAGAAAAATTTAGGGCGAGCTGTAGGTTTAAGAGTAATGTGGTCTTCAAAATCCTTGGCACGACCCAGACCACCAGAGAACACGGACGAAAATTCAGAACACAATCCATCCAGCTGTTGATACGGAATATCCTCAGATATGAGGTACACATCATCATCAATGGAGAACCCGAACAACTGGAAAGCATCATAACCGAACAGGTTTTCAGTGCCTGCATGATCCACCACATAAAATGTGAGGGGCCTAACAACAGACTTGTGGGCAGTGGAAGCATCAAACTGGCCAATGATAGGAATTTTCTGTTTATTATAAGTTCTCAGATTTCGTGTAACTGGAGACAAGGGAGGGGAGCCCAACTCCAAATACGTGCGATAATTAATGAGAGTTACTGCAGAGCCAGTGTCCACTTGCATGCGAATGCCTTTATCCAGAACACGAACAGTAACAAACAGCTTATTTGTTTGAGAAAGCACACAGTTAACATTAATGTCTGATGCCTCGTCCTCGTCGACAGGAACTTTAGGGGACTGACACACAGAAGCAATGTGGCCTTTTTTCCTACAGGAATTACACGTGGCCCAACGTTTTGGACACGTGGCCCTGTCATGCTGTACAAAACAATGTGGACAAGAAGGAAGTGTGGAACGAACCTGCTTCTGTGGTTGCTGTTTTCGCTGCAAGCGTTGCAGCCCAACACGACGTTTTTTACGGGAGTGAACTGCCGCCACATCTTCGTTCTCCTGTGGAACAAGCAAATTGTCCGTGTTGAAAGTTGACTGTACAGCGCCTACATCACACCACGCGTCTATTTGCGTGCCAGCAGTGTGAGACACTTCAAAGGATTGAGCGATGCTTAGAACTTCCAACAACGATGGGTTTGGCAGTTGTAGGGCACGTTGCTGAACTTCTTTATCAGGACCAAGCCGTAGAATAGCATCCCTAACTGTTGAATCAGCATAAGACTCATGATGAGTGTCCGTGACAAACTGACATTTCCTACTCAGACCGTGTAGTTCCACTGCCCAAGCCCAGTAAGATTGATGGGGCTTTTTACGACACCAGTAGAACGCCACGTGGGCGGCAACGACGTGGGTGTTTCTTCGGTAATAGTTAGACAATAAGTCACACATTTCTTGGAAGGACAGAGAGGCAGGTTCCCGCAGAGGGGCTAACTGAGATAGCAGCTGATAGATCCGTGGGGAAATCCAAGATAGAAATAACGACTTACACATAGGAGCGTCGACAACACCGAAAGCCAAGAAGTGTTGCTGCAAATGCTTCTCATAATCCTCCCAGTCTTCAGTGGCCTCGTCATAAGGAGGGAATGGAGGCGGAGAAGAGGAAGACAGACGATGAGTAAGCAACGTCGACAATGCCTGAATAGCAGCCGTCAGTTGTGTTTGTTGTTCAATGAGCGATTGCATAAGCTGTTCCATGTCTGCCCCGTCACAAACACACAAATCCACAACACAGTGAAAATATCCGACCTCGTCGCCAAAAAGTGTTATAACCTTTAATCACCAATAATTGCGTGGATATTCAAACACACTCACATAGAAACAATAGCTGGTTACATGATAACAACTCAGTATCTCTTATTCGACTGCCGTGCCGTGACGTGCGGCCGGCGTCGTTCGTAGCTAGGTGGCGCTCCCGCGCTCAGCCGAGTTGCGGAGCGCCTCTATCGCCGTTTGCATGTACTGTCGTGGCGGCACTGTAAATGTCATGGCACTGTCACAACAAATAGCCTCTTTGATATGTTGAATGAGGCCCCTAGGCACACTCTGAGGGTACTTAGTGTTCTTTCCTGTCCCTTGCTGCTATTTCCCTCAGGGGTAACATCATTTTCCATACATTTGACCTGTTGATGATTAATAGACCCTATCCTTTTGCTTTTGCCTCCTCCTGACACCAAACAAAACAGGTTTCCCCAAAACAGTTGACGTGAGTCCTACTGGCTCAGTTTCAGTTTCAGTGAAAGACAGCACCTCAGACCTCTTGGTTGGGAGATTGGTACAACACCCTGAGTCCTCCCTGGTCCCTGTCCACCCTGTACAGGATGCCTAGATCTACCATTGACATGCCACCGACAGTCAGGTGAATGAGTAATGACAGATCCTGTACAGTCTGCACAGGAGACAAGATCCACAGGAGAGGGTAGGACTTGACATACCTCTGGTACAACCAGACAACATCTTTCCAAGATCAAAGCCCGGCAGAACTTTTGCATTGATGCATTCATTATTCCTCGTCAGATTTGTTGTAGCTTCCATCAGTGCAAAAATAAGAAGTTGCACCTTGTAAGGTGGGCTTGCATGTTCAGACATACAACTGGCTGGATACATGGCTGCATGTCTACACAACAAGGCCACCAGCTGGTCCTGGTGGCCACATCTAGAGGCAACCATCACCAGCATTGGAATCAGCTTAATTTGATCCATCTGGGGCAACTTCTGCCTCCAGATCAGGATCAGCCCACACGGAGGACTGACAAGTGGACCTGGGGAACAGCTCCTCATCCACCCCAAGCACCAGGGACTACACACCAGTTTTGGCAGCAGACCATGCCACATCCACCTCATCCTCTCCCACAGTGGCTGGAACAATTCTCTCTCTGTGGGGTGATTTAAGGACAGCGGGTTCTTGTAATTCTGCTTGACATATTAGTCAATCAATCAATTATGCAAACATGCCAGCATGTGGATAAACAACAGTGGCAGATTTAAGGACTGCCACAGATCTTCTTGGCTTCTCCTGTCTCAGCTTGCTGATGTGAACTACATGCTCTCTGGTGGACTTTACTGGCTATTTTCTAGACATTGATTTGGAGTCTATTTTTCCTGACTGTTGATGTCTGGCTTGGATATAGATACGTCTATTATCCTGATGTAGTGTATTCTTTGTTCTCATTTTGACCCTGTGTTGTGCCTACCATGAGGCACCAATGGTGCCTTGTGCACTGAGAGAATAGTTTGTACTAGAGTGCTTCCCAGCCTGGCAAAGTTACAGCATTATGCAACACTAGCATTTGAGTTACTCCATAAACATCCATAGTACTTTACCTGCCAAGAGGTGCCACTTCTAGAAAGCTTTGCTTCTGTTCAGTTCAAGAGGACTTAGAATCTATTATTTTGTGTGATTTATTTATATTTAGTTGGAGTTCACTAAAATGTGTTGTCGAAGAAGCAGACGTGCAACAGATACAATCAACAATTAGTAATTGTATGTTACTTTAAATGATTGCAGCTCTAAGCTACTTATACTCAATAAGATAGTCTAAAGGCATCTCAAACAGAAGTGAAACAAATTTGTACATTATAGAGTTCCAATATTAATGTTTTCATAATAAGTTTGATATTTAAAAATAAATAAATAAAGATGGTGATGGTACAGTAATGAAAGATTTAGTATGTCTTCCTTCTTCATGTTTACTCAGTGTCTGAAAGTTTACACATCAGCTGAATCATGAAACTTCAGAATAAGATATTAAACATCTTGGTATCAATAAAACTCCTCTTACTAATGAATCAGTGGTTTTTATATTTACACTGTACAGCAATACTGGTTCATGGTAATATTTCTTGATACCATATGATATTTAATTCAGAGTTAATATCACACAAACGCATTGCACTTGTTTCATATTAATGACCTCAGAAGTCTATATTTAAACCACAGAGAAGTGTTTATACATCAGTTTTTCAGTCCTGGAGTAAAGGATGTGCATTAACACTTTCCTCTATGGTTTCACATTCACAACCTCATCCTCAGAACATCTGGAACCTGTAAACAAAAGAGAGGTATGAACATGAAGAAGGGAAAGGGAAAACATTCTCATTTTATTTTATTTTTTTTTAAGTTACTATACAGTATTCTGCTGCAGTTATGTAATGAAAAATTAATAAATGTTTGCAAATACTTTGGAAAGTATTATGTACTGTGTTTCAGATTAAGTGTTTAACTTACATTATTTTATTTTGATATGTTTTGTGACACAACTACATGAACATTTCACAATGTATTTCTGCTGTGTGAAATTCTAATATGATTGTGTCACAAAACATATATACATGTTTGGTGTTGAATCGTGGATGAACATCAGCAGAATTTTGCAGATAAGAAATAATTTCCCATAAATCTGTGCACTTGCATCTCTTTTCTATGTACACAAAAGTACTGAGACTATTTTAAATCTTAGAACCCTGATTGTACATGAACAGTTTCACTCTTTGAGATGCAGCTTTTTACCAGTCAAATATAAATATTTGTTCTTTCTAATCCAAAGGTAAATCTTACTTAGATCTAAATTAATTCATTCATTCATTTCCATTTTACCACGAATGAGAACCATGAGGAATATGGTATGTGCCAAGCTATACATAGCTAAGAGAAACAGCTGTTAGAAATTGCGTTAATAATTAAATTTTGTTAAAGCGATATTTACTATTAGTGTTTAATCAGACTAAATTTGATAAAGGAAAGCCGCTGTTCTGTAACTCTGTAAAAATCTTCTGCTTCCACCGTTATCTTAAAGAGGTGCTGTTTATCTCTTACATATCTACATGCACAAATTGAAGGTTACCATAAAACAGCAGTTATCTACATATCATAGAAATAGAGGCCTGGTTTCAATTAGTGTACATCTTGTCTGATAGCTGACTGGAAATAAATCGTTAATTGTAGATAACCAGATGATTTGTGAAAGATCTAGCTAATAAAGTAAGTTATAAATTTCTTTTCAATTATGCCAGGAGGTAGCTTGTTGAAAAACCTATACCAGAGTAAAGATCCCTACTCTGATCCAGTTAAAAGTCTACATGAACATTTTGCTGTTCTGTATTATGATTATTTAAATAATAGCTTATCTCAAAACAATTTTTGTTATATGTTTTGGGAAGTAGGTGTCAGGATTCCAAAATCATTTGAAGTGCCTCTGTAATAATCTAACAGCTTGCTGTTGATGCTCTGACCCAAAAGGAATTTTCATAAGACAACTAGGTCTAAAAGTATGCAAAATAAAGCTAATTATTTGTGATTTTCTAAGCATCTAAAAGGAATCGGCAACTAACAAATTAATTAAGATAATGATATCAGTACCTACTGCCCTAAAAGATATTTCCACCTATATTAATATACTTTTTACTTCACTAATCTTTGCTGGTCTAAACAAAAATATTCTATGGAAATATCACTGTCCAATAGTATTCTGCACATGGTTATTACGGACAGATGACAGGTGGAAATATCGTATTGTTCTCAGCTTTCACGTGTCAGTTGTCATCACTTTCTATTTGCACTCACAGCAATTGATTCTTAAGTAAGGCAGGCCATTGTCAAAAGTGTCTACATTTGATCTCTCAGGTTTTCTTGGCACAGTTTACTAATGGTGTGCTTCTCAGTGTTATGTCAAGTTGTTTCCATTTTATACCAGTATTTCGACAACAAACTCAGCCATCATCTGCAGGTGCTGCGAATTTTGCTGTTATGTGCACTCGCTGCCTGAACTCCAACCAGACTGTGAACTAATGCTAGTCTTGGGCCACTACTTACAGCTGAGTTTGACTCCCACTGTGCCCTCTGATGCTTTTGTTTTTCAGAGATTGCACTAATACTACATGAAATGGAAATTCTCTCAGTGTTTTCCAACTCTGGTGGATGTGATGGCCAGTGAGATCTCAATAAATTGAGTGTCAAACACTAAACCTTGTTTAAACTGAAACTACTGAAACATGTCAACCAGTGTATTTCACTCCCTTCAGCTAAGATAGAAGTATTCTCTGCAGTGTTAAAAACAATCTAGATCTTCAAAATCCAGGTGTGTATCACATTCCACGCAAATGTGGAATGTCTTTTATGAGGCAGACTACCAGAGTAGTTGAAGAGAGGAGCAAGGAACATCAGCGACACACCCAACCTTAAACAACCAAGCAAATCAGCTGTTGCCAAGCATTACCATGAATATAATCATGATATAAAATACTATGAGGCCAGTATTGTGGTGCAAACACCAAGTTTCTGGGACAGTATTATTAAGTAATCTATAGAAATAAAGATGTCAGAAAACCTAATAAATAGGATGAAGGTTTCAATTTATACATGGCTTGGGGTCTGGTACTCAATTTATTAAGGTTTCACTGGCCATCATACACCAGAGCTAGAAAACAGTCAGAGAATTTGCATTTCACAGAATATCAGTGCCTGCTCTGAAAAAAAGGGCATCAAATGGCAGAGTAGGTGCTGGGAGCCAAATCCGGCTATTAATAGTAGCACAAGACCAACAATAGTTCACAGTCTAGCAGAGCCCAGGCAATGAGTGCACGTAATGACAAAACTCGCAGCACCTGAACGAGATGGTTGGTTTACTTGTTGAAATATTGTGCGTAAGATAGCAATTCGACAAACAACAAGAAGCACACCATTAATGTGTCTACATTCTCAGACTCTGAGCTGTTATTACTTCCCTCCAGCAAGTGTACATAAAATTAGCTTTACCTTACTTTTCCCTGCCTGCTCTGATTTCTTTAACTACAATCAAATATACACTTTAAAAACGTATCTACCAGCCTATATTTCAGCAGCTGATAAGTAGGGCCTCTTCTTTTTTCCGGTTTATTTTAACATACACAGACACATTTTAATGGTCATTTAAAACACTCACAAAAAATGGATGCCAGTTTTTAAAGTGTAAAAATTTGTTGATGTGTGGACTATAAGTATAAATGAATAAATGATATGAAACAACAAGGAGCTCTTTCACTCCACTTTTGACAGTTATTTGATTTCACAGATGTCAGTTATACATCCATCTTTACACATATTTTTATTTTTAGATTTCCTGTTGTCTGTCATCTCATCACCCTGTAAATCTCTGACAGATTTTATAAAAGTTTTTTTGTACAATAGGAATTTATAAGTGTACTTAGAAATAAAAGTGAAACCGCCTCATCAGCCATTTCATTGTTGGCAGTCATTACCATAAGAAATACACCTTATACTGAACTTACATATTCAGTGGTTATCATCTCACTTACAACGCTTTACTAGAGGAATTAAAGAGCTCTATGGACTCAATTGGAAAACTTCTGTGTTTTATTTTACAGATGATAACATATATTAATTTAAAAAATGTGTAAAACTATATATCAGACAATGGAAACTCCAGGTAGGAATATCAGAAGTGTAGAAAAAGATATATTGACACACACACACACACACACACACACACACACACACACACACACACACACACACACACACCGGCCAGAATGCCCACATGTTAGTGTCTTTTAATTGTACCTGTCTGCAGATTTATGTATGTGTCTTCTTTACAGTAAGTGGCAAGCTATCTATTCGTGCATTATAAAACACTATGGGTACAACAAAATTAAAGATTTGCATTTACTCAGAATATAATTATATTGCATGCATAGTGTCAATTCAGTATAACATGCACTTCTGTAAAGAAATGGGTGATACTTACTTATGAATGTTCCATTAATTTACTACAGGTGGGTCTGGAATTCTTGGGAAGACATCACAATGTAATTTTTTTGGGCAACGGAAAACCTCTGAAAATTCATCTGAATTTGAAACCATGTTTTCAACCCTGTTGAATAAAAAATAGCTCTTAATACAGAGTTTTATTTTATTTACATTTATTACGTGTGATTTTTTTAAGCTTTCCTGGAATATGGTATTTTAAAATGTTCTCGGGTATTCAGCAGGGTGACATAGTCTGAACAGTCCAATATTTCAACAAGCTGACTTGCCATCTTGGGCCCCCTGAGGACCAATTTGTCTTCTGTTGCGTGCCACATTATAACCCCGGCCCTCCTCTCCCACAGTCTCCATATCCACATCCCATGTCCTGTGATGGCAGCACAGAGGCTCTTTTCCTGGTAGTGCTCCCCCTCCCCTCCTCCCCCCCACACTCAGCCTCACCCCCTCCCAACACCTCCAACTTGCCTGTTGAGCCACCAACAGGTACTACAGCCTGAGCTTGACAGTGGGAGAGATAGGGTATATAAGACATTGCCCACAGTGGAACATATGAGTAAATCAGTCATCACAAGGCAATAAGTCAGCTTGCTGATATATCACTCTATTTGGATGATGCTACCCCAATCAACACCCAATAACATTTCAAAATCAAGTAATTATATTTCATGAAGTAGTTTGGAACATATGTAACAAATAATACAATGCATAATTATAAGATTTAAAAATCATGAACGGAAGATAAATACATGCATGCATGGTATCCGTTCCCTTGGACATGTCTGAAACAAAAGACACCGTGCAGAATTCACAGCTGTGATACAAGTACATTGAAGGTGGAAGGGGCAAAAACGGCCTCCCCTTCCCATGAATCGTGGACATTGCTGAAGTTGGGTAGCCTGAGTTCCTCAACAACACAGATAGTCATACCATAAGTGCAACCACGATGGAAGAGTATCTGTGGAGAGGCCAGACTAACCTGTGGGTCCTGAAGAGCAACAGCAGCCTTTACGTAGTTGAAGGGGAAACTGTCTGGATTAATGACCAATATGGCATTGTAACATTAGCCAACATGGCCTTGTGGTGTGGTACTATAAATGGCTGAAAGCAAGGCGAAAGTACAGCCATTATTTTTCTCATGGGTATGCAGCTCCTCTGTATGGCTAAATGATGATAACAACCCATTGGGTAAAGTATTCTAGAAGTAAAATACTCCTCCATTTTGTGTTCTGGGCAGGGACTATTCAGGAGTGCATCTTCATCCAGAAGGAGGGGAGAGGGGGATAGGTAGATAGATAGATCGATAGATAGATAGATAGATAGATAGATAGAGAGAGAGAGAGAGAGAGAGAGAGAGAGAGAGAGAACTGGTGTTCTACAGGTCAAATTAATGAATCTGATCAGCTGAGTACGGGATTACTAATACAAAATCAAATAGCGTAATGTAGGAGTAGGTCTAACAGTGACTAAGAAAATAGGGATGGAGATAAGTTACTGTGAATAGCATAGTGAATGCTTTATTATAGTGAAGACAGACATGGAGGCAACACCTATCACAGTAGTTGAAGTTTATACTACTACTAGCTCTACAGATGATGAAAAGATTGAAAGATTGTGGAATGAAAAAGAAAACTTATTCAGATAATTATTGGATCCAAAAAATTTGATTGTAAAGGGAGTACTAGAATTTCATAGTACAAAAAGGAAGACAGGTAAAAACAGTAGATAATGGAGTGGGAGAGAGGTGATAATAGAGGAAGCTACCCAGTAGAATTCTGGTAACAATTGATTTAAGAATCATGTAAGAAGGTTGTATATGTGGAAGAAACATGGACACAACAGAAAGTTTCAAATTGATTATGTAACAGTATCGTACAAATTCTGAATCAAGGTTTTAAGCTATGAGATATTTCCAGGGTTTGATGTGGACTGTGACCACAATTTCTTTGTTATGATCTGTAAGTCAAAACTTAAGAAATTTCAAAAAGTTAGGAATTTCAAGAGACAGGATAGGGATAAGTTGAAAGGACAAGAAGGAGCATTAAGAAATGTTTAACTGAAACAGGGGAAGGGAATACAGTAGAAGACAAATGGGGAGCTTTGAGAGATGATACAGTGATGGTAGCAGAGGATAAACTAGGTAAAAAGACAAGGCCTGCTAGAAATCCGTGGGTAACAAAGGGGTTACCAAATTTAACTGATGAAAGGAGAAAGTATAAAAATGTAGGAAATAAAGCAGATGAAAGGGAATACAGACACCTAAAAAATGAGATTGGCAGAAGTGCAAAATGGCTATGCAAGAATAGCTACAACACGTATCCATGGCTGTTTCTTTGTTTTGTTTTTGGGTGCAAAAGTAACTAGAGTCATACACGCCCAAGTCAATATTACAGGACATGAAGACAGAAGAGTTAAAAAATTACTACACATCAATCCCAGTTGACGTAAGAGAAGACAGCTAAAAACAGAGACATAGAGAAAGGGCTATAAAATACACCATAGAAAAACAGAGATCCAGAACAAAAATTAAATAGCCTTTGCCATATTGCTATGACAGATAGAAAGTAAAACATGGTCGAAAGCTCATGCATTGTTCACTAAAACAGCTGATAACTCAGACAGCAAACCCAAGTGAGAACGTAAACAGTTAAAAAATGGGCATTCCATCAGGAAATGGTGGACAGTTAAAACTTGGGCACAATGTTCACAAAATGGTGAGGGAGCGCCACTTAACAAATGGCAATAGCTGAAAAGGCAGTGCCCTATATGCAACCTAGTTAAAATGACCTCCTCCCCGTGGGAGGAACAAGAGGAGGTCTTCCAAGCTGCTGGGAGAGGCTTAATAATTTGTAGCTTATTCCCATGAAAGGAGGACCAATGGCAATGCTTAAGTGACACCACCTCATGATAGACAGCAACACAGAGAATATAGGAACCAGAGGGCTGAGGTACTGCAGCCTTGGCAGCAGCGTGTGCAGCCTTGTTTCCTGGCAGACCAACATGACTAGGAACACACATAAACATCACAGTGGCTCCATCAAGAGTGAGCAAGTGACAGTTTTCCTAGACCCATTGCACTTAATGTTTGTACAGTGGGCAGTTTACAGTGTACAGTGCACAGAGATTTGAAGGGTGCTGAGAGAGTCTGAGCAGAGGACACAATTGAAAAGCCTGTGGCACTGGATGTTCTTCATGGTTGGATGCTGAGCAGTGTGCCAGAAGCCAATACCAAAAAATGTCTGTGTCAGTGATGAAGGCACACCCGATGCCATAGTCAATCTGAGAGCCATCAGTGTACACCATAGTACTATCACGAAGTTCCGTGCAAAGGTCGTGGAACTGAAGGTGATAGAGCCAAGCTGGAGTAATGTCCGTAGGAAGCAAATTAAGGCCAAGGTGAACACAGGCTGCAACACAAAGCCAAGGTGGTAAAAGGTTCCCAAACATCAGGAAAGTTGCAGGTAGTGTGAAGTTAAGCTGCCGGATCAAGTGCTGAAAGTGGACTCCAGGAGGTAACAGAGAAGAGAGATGCACCCCATGCTGGCAATTAGAGGAGCCATTGAAGGGATGGCCATGCATGGCAGACAAATGGCATGCATACCTGCTGAGGAGAAAGTCACGGTGGTAGGACAGTGGTAGTTCAGCAGCTTCGGCATACAGCCACTCAACCAGGCAATTGTGAAAGGCGCCATTGGCCAAATGGAGGCCACGATGGTGGATAGTGTTGAGATGGTGTAAGAGGGATGGACATGCAGATAGATAAACAAAGCACCCATAGTCTAGTTTGAAATGGGCATGGGACTGGTACAAATGGAGGAGGGTGGTTCGACCTGTACCCCAGGAAGTACCATTGAGGACACATAGGACACTGAAGACTGCATACAGCACGCTGCCAGGTAAGGTGCATGGGAGGACAAAGAGAGTTTCCTGTCAAGCATGAGCCCAAGGAATTTCATAGTTTCAATAAATGGAAGAGAAACAGGCCCAAGATATAAAGATGGTGGGAGAAATCAATTGCGCTGCCAGAAATTCATACAAACGGTTTTGTCAGAGGAAAAATGAAAGCCATTGTCAATGTTCCATGAGTAAAGATGATTGTGGCATTGCTAAAGATGCCACTCAATGAGACAGGTCTGTGGAGAACTGCAATAGATGGCAAAATCGTCAACTGAAAGGGAGCCAGAGATGCATGATGGAAGACATGACATTATAGGGTTA
Source organism: Schistocerca serialis cubense (assembly GCF_023864345.2). Classification (NCBI taxonomy): domain Eukaryota; kingdom Metazoa; phylum Arthropoda; class Insecta; order Orthoptera; family Acrididae; genus Schistocerca; species Schistocerca serialis. Next base: position 118,221,447 of record NC_064643.1, on the reverse strand, counting down.
GTGGCAATAGCAAAGAGGATGACGTTCAGGACTGAACCCTGAGGCACACCATTTTCCTGGATAAATATGTCTGACAAAGCAAACACCAACAGCATCTTGAAAACTCAGTATTTTCAAAATTTCTGAAGGAAATGGGTCACGTGGCCTTGGAAGTCCCACGTGTAGAGAGTACAGAGGATACCAGTTCTCAGGCAGGCAACATAGGCCTTCTCCAAATTGAAAAACACAGTCGCAGTCTGGGATTTCCACAGAAAAACATTCATGACATGGGTGGACAATGTGACAAGGTGGTCCACTGCAGAATGGTACGCTAAAAAGCCACACTGTGCAGTGGTTAGTAATTTGCAAGACTCAAGCCACCATACCAGCTGGGCATAAATCATATGTTCCATCAGCTTGCAAACAAAGCTTGTGAGAGATATGGGGTGGTAGCTAGAAGGAAGGTGTTTGTCCTTACTGGACTTAGGTATGGGTGTGACAGTAGCTTCATGCCAGCATCCAGGAAACGTGCCCTCTGCCCAGATGTGGTTTTCTGTATTAAGCAGAAAGTACTTGCCTGCAAGAGAAATATGCTGCAAAATTTGAATTTGGACAGTGTCTGGCCCTGGGATGGAGGACCAGGATGAACTGAGAGCATGATCTAGCTCCCTCATAGTAAAGGCAGAATTGTAGCACCCACGGTTCTGAGAAGAGAAGGGTATCACCTGAGCGTCCTCCGCTCATTTCCAATGGAGGAAGGCAGGGTGATAGTGGCAAGAGCTCAAAATTTCCGCAAAATGGCGGCCCAAGGTGTTGGAGATAGCAATAGGGTCCACAATGACGTCATCTGCTAGTGTCAGTCCAGAAATTGGGGAATGGGTCTTGGTCCTGGAGAACTACTTGAGGTTGGCCCACATAACAGAGGAAGGGGTGGAACTGTTAAAAGATTGGTGAATGAAATCCAGCTAGCTTTATTGCTATCCCAAAGAATGCACTGACAGTGGGCATGCATCTGTTTATAATTAATGCAGCCTTCCATCATAGGACGATGGTTAAAAATGCGAAGAGCATGCTTTCACACACGAATTGCGTTGCAGCATGCCTCAGTCCACCAAGGGACTGGGACATGGTGTGGTAAAGAGGAAGTGCGAGGAATGGAACATTCTGCAGTGGTAAGGATAATGTTTGTAAGATATTCCACCTGACAATCACAACTGGGGAAATCTTGCTCTTTGAAGATCAGCAGGGAGGAGTAAAGCCACCAGTCAGCCTTAGTAAGCTGCCGTTTGGGTGTGCATGCAGGTTGGGTATGAGTCAGCAAATGGATAGCAGATGGGAAATGGTTGCTCAAGTAGGTGTCAGAAAGAATGGATCACTGGAGATGATGGGCAAGCTGGGCAGTGCAGAAGGATAGGCCCAAATGGGAATAGGTGTGTGAGGAGTCGGAAAGGAATGTGGGTGCTCCTATGTTAAGGCAGACGAGGTTAAGTTGATTAAGATCAGCTAAGAGGGCACCTCTCTGACAGGTTGTGGAAGAACACCAAAGGGTATGATGTGCATTAAAGTTACCAATTAGCAGAAATGAGTGAGGTAGTACCCAGTAAGTTGGAGGAAGTCTGCCCTGGTGACAGAGGGGTATAAATGGCACAAAGGGAAAAGGTCAGGTGAGGAAGGAAAAGGCAAACTGCAACAGCTTGAAGATGAGTAGTCAGGGAGATGGGTTGACTATGAACATGAGAGGGAATGCTGACCTAAGGGGCAAGGTCAAAATTAATTGGTATGTAATGTGGAAGCCCAAAGTGGTCTTGAGGGCAAAATTTTGTTTCCTGAATGCAGAGTACAAGGAGATGCTGAGATCCTACAAGCAGATGTAAATCCTCTTTGTGGGATTGAAGGCCATGAATATTCCATTGGAGGAGAGTGGTGATGAGGAAAATACGAAGGGGTGTCACCTTGGTGACTTCCGAGTCCCAGCCTGCGAAAACTCGCTGCTACAGGGCACAGAGGCAGGAGGATCCTGCTCCATGAGGTCCACAGAAACATCAGGTTTCTTTTGCTGTTGGTTTGTGGAGATCTACACAGAAAAATGGTTGGTGGTGCACACCAGTGACATGAAGGCATCACACAGTGACACCGTCGAAGAGGATCTTCGAGTCACCGAAGGAGAAGACCATTTGCCTTTGTTGAGTTTCTTTGAGCCTTTCTGGTTAACAGAGGAAGACTCAGGTGTTGGCGGGCTGGAGGGATGTAGCACAGCTGGAAAAGGGGACGCCAATACTCCCTTGAAACTGGGCAATTTCACAACCTCCACACTGAATTTGAGGTCGCATGTCTGTGCAGCCATGTCCTCCATGGAGCAAGATGTAGCAAGAACAGGATTATAGGTGCCAGATGGTAGAACTCAGGGTTTGTGACTAGCCAATAACTTGTGAGAAACTGGGTAAGTCACTTTTTCCTTTACCCAGAACTCCTGGACAGCCCGCCCGTCAAGATACGTGGAACAATCTCGAAAGAAGGCAGCATGGCCGCCATTGCAGTTGATACAGTGGGCAGAAGGAAGCAAACAATCACCCTACCACATGTTACACATTTGGCTGGCTGTTGACAAGACATTCTAGAGTGGTTGAAATGATGACACTGGTAGCAGTGCATCGGGTTTGGAATGTACGGTCGGACTGTGATAATTTCATAGCCTGCTTTGATCTTGGACAGAAGCACCACTCTATTAAAGGTGAGGAAAAGGGTTCCTGTGGGCACTAAGGAGGAATTTACCTTTTCCATCATTCAATGGATGGCAATGACACACTGATGAGAGAGGTATGATTGAGTTTTGGCCTTGGTTAGACTGTTGAGCAGCTTAGTGTAAATAACACCATGGGAAGAATTCAAAGTTCTATGGGCCTCGACACAAACAGGATAGCTGTGGAGAAGTGAGGCGGCTTGTTGTGTTTGAGAATCAGAAGTACTCTCCAAAAGCAAAGTGCCATTCCGTATACAAGAGTAGGATTCACAGGGCTGGAAATTGCATCAGCACCTTTCTGAATAATTAACGGATTTACTGTTGTGAAGGACTGACAGTCTTCAGTATGTGAAACCACGAGGAACGGTGGTGCAGCTGGAAGGGTATTTGAATCATGAGCCTCATTCCTTTTACATATTGTAGATGTTGACTGTCGGATGATTGGCTCACTGTGAGAAAATCCCCCCATGATTGCCAATGTCTCCGATGGTGCGCTCCTTCCAAGTGGAGTGCCCCCTACACAAAGGGGTACACCCACCTTAGGTGATTGTTCACAACTCAGGTCATATCTCCTGAACACCTGACAGAGGGACCAATTGGCAATTTTGGAAGGTAGCAGCTCAGGCAATTACCCTTCCCTGGGCCAGGCCTGTACCATGGGGTATGTGCCTGCCTGTCGACCCGGGACTGGGAATTACATGCTACCCAGTCACCTGTTACATGTCAGACACATGAACCAGCCTTCAGGAGTGCTCAGGGAGGAAGAAGAAAAAGAGGAACCTCGAACACCAAAGTGGTGGAAGGATATCAGAAGGGAAACAAAGAAAGGAAAAGGAAACAAAAAATAGTGGGGAGACTATTCTTATGTCAGTGATGGATAATGCGGAGCATTCCCAATAACACCACAGGCACATTCCCAAAGGGAGTAGAAGAAGAACAGCAAGAGGATAGACATATAGACATACAGCACAGAAGGGAAAAGATGCTGCAGAGGCTGGGGCCCCGTGGTAGCCAAAGAGTGGTGAGCCCTCTGGGGGGTGGGGGTTCTATGGATGTACAAGTAGGGCATGTATAACTAGGAGAAGGATAGATACTGCCTATAAGAAGATAATAGAGGCCCTTGGAGAAAAGAGAAGCAAATGTATGACTACCAAGATCTCACATGCAAGCCAGTACTAAGCTAAGAAAGGAAAGCTGAAATGTGGAAGAAATATATAGAGGGGCTCCACAAGATAAATGAACTTTACAAGAGTTTTATACAAAGGGACAAGAAAGTAGATGAAGATATGAAGAATTTAATCAAGAACTGAAAGATCCAAGAGAGAACAAAGCTCCTAGTGTAGAAACAGCCATGACAAAACTATTTCAACTGTTGTACAAGATATATGAGACAGGTGAAACACCCTCAGACATCAAGAAGGTAATAATTCTAATTTCAAAGAAATCAGGTGCTGCCGTGTGTGAGTATTAGTGATCTATCAGTTTAGTAAGTCATGGATGCAAAATACTGGCACAAATAGTTATTTAAAGGAGAAAATGAAAAAAAAATTGGAGAATCTGACCTCTGGGAAGATCATTTTGGGTTCCAGTTAAATGTAGGAACACATGGGACAATACTGACTCTACAACTTATCTTATAGGAGAGGTTATATACAGCTCACACAGAAATCAGACTACCGTTATAAGAATCAAAGGACATGAACGGAAGGCAGTAGTTGAGAAGGGAGTGAGACATGGTTGTAGTTCATCTCTGAAGTTATTCAATCTGTACATTGAGGAAGCATTACAGGAAACCAAAGAAAAATTTTGGGATGGAACTTAAATTCAGCAAGAAAAATAAAAACTTTGATGTGTGTCAATGACATTGCAATTCTGTCAAAGATGGGGAAGGACTTAGAACAGCAGTTGAAAGGATGGATATTGTCATGTAAAGAGGTTACAGGATGAATATCAATAAAAATAAAACAATAACAACTGAATGTAATTGAATTAAATTGGGTGATGCCATGGGAATTAGATTATGAAATGAAATACTAAACATAGTAGATGAGTTTTGCTGTTAGGACAGCAAAAGAACTAAATAACTCCAGATGGCCAAATTACAGAGGATATAAAATGCCAACTGACTACGGCAAGAAAAGGAGTTCTGAAAAAGAGAGATTTGTTAACATCTAATATAAATTTCAGTTCTAGGATTTTTAAGGTATTTGTCTGGAGTGTAACCTCATACAGAATTGAAACATGCAAGATAAGCAGACTAGAGAAGAAGAGAACAGAAGCTTTTGAAATCTGCTGTTATAGAAGAATGTCAAAAATTAGATGGCTTGATCACATAGCTAATAAGGAGCTAATGAACCAAATTGGGGAGAAAAGAAACTTATGGCACAGATAGACTGAAAGCAGGGATCAGCTGACAGGACACATTCTGCAGCATCAATTAACTGTCAATTTGGTACTGAAGAGAAGTATAGTGGGTAAAAATTGCAGGCAGAGACGAAACATGAATGCAGTCAGCAGGTTCAAATGGATACAGATTGCAGTAGTTATTCAGAGATGAAGAGGATTGCACAGAATAGAGTAGTGTTGGGAGTTGTATCAAACCAGTCATCAAACTAAAGACCACAACAACAACATGACAATGAACCAGAATTTTCTTTGGTATATGAGCAAACATAAAATATTTTATATCTACATCTACACCAAGCTAACGGCTGTGGATTGCATGGGGGAGGGTATATCCCATTGTACTACTTATTAGGGTTCCTTCTCGTTTCATTCGTGTGTGAAACACATGAAGAATGACTGCTTGATTGCCCCTTTCCACACTGAAGTTAGTCAAATCTTGTCTTCACAGTCCCTACAGAGGCTATTAGTAGGAAGCTTTAGTATATGCCTAGATTGTTCACCTGATACTGGTTCTTGAAACTTTTTAACTAAACTTTCACAGGATAGTTGCATCTACCATCAAGCGTTTGTCAGTTACAATTTTTCAGATTTTCTGCGATGCTGCATCATAGATGAAACAAACCTGTGACCATTCATGCAACCTATCTTTGTATGTCCGTCATTATCCCCCATTAGTCTTTTTTTGATATGGATCTGACGATGTTGGTCAATTTTCTCACATGAATGTTTTTGAGTACTTTCGCAGTATTTTACTAATGAACAGAAGTCTGCCATCTTCTTTACTTATGACTGAGCTTGTGTGAGCATTCCATTAATATTTCTACAAATTGTTAAATGCAGGAATTTGCATGATTTGACTGATACTAATTGTGGCTCATTGATGTTGTAATTGTAAGATTTTTGAATTTTCTGAAAGGCGTGATTTTACATTTCTGAACATTTGAAGCATATTGTTAATCTTTGCATCACTTTGAGATCATATCAAGATCTGGCTGAATATTTGTGTAGCTTTCTTTTAGATAGAACTTCATTATAAATAACTCTATCAAACGCAAAAAGTCTGAGGTTACTACTGTTGGCCAGGTCATTTACGTAGAACATGAACATCAAGGATCTGAAAACACTTCCTTAGGGCATGCCTGAGGTTACTTTTCCATCTATTACTGAGCCCCCATTCAAGATAATATCATGTGTTGTCCCTAACAAGAAATCCTCAATGCAACCATAAATTTCATCTGATATCCTACATGTGTTCACTTTTATATCATGTGATACTGAGTCAAATGCTTCTTGGAAGTGAAGAAATATTGCATCTAGCTGACTGCCTTGATTCATGGCTTTCGGGGTGTCATCCAAAATAGGTTCAGGTTGGGTTCTGCAAGTTCAGTATCCAACTCAGAATACATGTTGATTGTTATGAAGGAGATTAGAATATGTTCTAAAATTCTACAACTGGAGTATGTCAAAGGTGCTGGATGGTAGTTTTGTAGATCACTTCTGCTACTCTTCTTGTAGATTGGTATGATCTATGCTTTGTTTCAACTACAGTAGACAGTTCTTTGCTAGGGCCGCAGCATAATACAGTTAAAAGAGGTGTTAATTTGGTTGCAAATTATTCATAGAAACTCATGGAGATTCCACTGAGCCCCAATTTTTGTTCATTTTTGCCATATTCTGCTGTTCCTCAATGCTGTTGACATTAATATCTCTCTCTCTCTCTCTCTCTCTCTCTCTTCTTTTCAGTGGTGTAAGAGCTATATTGGCACAGTACTCTTGAATTTCCCTTTGTAAAGGTACATGTGAAAACGGAGTTCATCAAATGTGTTTTCACTTTCCTACCTTCATTTCAGTTCCTGTGTCCTCTTTGTGCATCTTGAAACTAACTTTGTTGCCACTGAATCCCCTACATTTGGTCAATATTTCTTTGCATTTGTGACTGAATCTGCTATGGTAGTAATTAAGGCTTCATCAAACATCTCTCTATCTATTTCTTTACTTTACATCTATTGTTAGTAGTCACTGTTTCCTTAGAATTTTCTTCACAGACACTGTATACCATGGAGGGTGCCAACCATCATGAACTGTTTCACTAGGTACATATCTATCCAGTGCTTAATCAATTATTTTTCTAAGCCTCCACTTGCTTCTGCTAAGAGAACTACTTCAAGTTCCTCCTTGAGACATGACACTTGTTGCCACTAGATCTGATGTAACAGAGCAGGAGCAATGGAATCTGAGGACAGCTTCCAGAAAAGAGTGAAAGTAGATGCCCACTCTGCACACTGAAAGGACATTAGGAAATAACCAAGGAACCATCTACAGAAACAAACATAATCTTGTCTCTTTCTCCCTTAAGTTTATTTTCTTATAAATATAAAGCAGAAAATTTAAATGGGCTATTCACCTGAAACTTTATTCCTTTACTTTAATATGTATCACATTCAAAGAAAGTATTCAAGTGGTAATTTAATAAAGCTGCAAAATCAAATTTATAATATTTTTACCTGATTGCTGATGGCAGATGCACATCTTCAAAAATTTCTAGGAAGTGGTGATATATTTTTCTCTTTGAACACAGGTCCTAGAAAGACAAAAACAGAAAATTATTCAAACAAACTATACTCATTTTACAAAGGATAGATTACTATTCACCATATAGCAGAGATGCTGAGTTGCACAACAAAAAGTAGACTCTGGCCTCTTGTTTGACAGTCTTTTTGTTATGTCTATCTGTGACTCAGCATCTCCACTATATGACAAGTAGCAGTCTATCCTCTTCATAATATTATCATTATTCCATCCTGGATTTTCCATTGTTTGATGATACTCATTTGTTGGTAGTTACAGACTAAAATTTTACCCCTCCGTAGTTTATGGTCAGCATGTGTGACTGCCATATGAGTAACACAGGTCTGATTCATGGTTCTGCCAGGGATTATTCCTTGATGGGAGGAATGGAAGGGGTGCACTCACAATCAGCCTCATAATGTGAATTCAGGAGCTATTTAAGTGCGTTGTGATGGCACCAGTTTTGCTAACTCAACAACAGCCAGAAGTGCAGTATAATGTCCCTCCATACCACATATAGTCCAGTGAAACTGTCAGAAAAAAAGCTTGTACCTTGCAAAAGGTGGGGTAGAAGATTTTATTTTTTTAACTCGTTCATATTGTTGGAATGGTTATAAAACCAAGTTTTGCCAACAAAATTTCTCTTGGGAAAACTTTCTGCAGTCAAAAAACTTTGAAAATTTTGGACTTTTTTCAGTTTTTCAAAATATCTTAGTTTCATTTGCTTCCATCGCTTTGACGTCTATTTTCTTTTTTAAAGAGCACAAAATTCTCTACAAATTTGATTCTTACCATTTTTTTCTACTCCCAGTATCTAAGGCACTGCAGTGCGTCAAAAAATACCAATTTTTCAAATTTCGAGCAAAGTGGCAAATTACCTAATTATTGAACACTGTTATTTCAGTTTCTATTTGTGTAGTATAAACATATTACTCATCATGTTATTCATTGGAATTTACCATCTCACTCTGCTGCAGGGCCAGGACAAACAGCATCATATTCAGTAACTACGAACACATTCACGTTGGACTGCGTGAAGTTTATTTGTGCTACAATATTGTGGAGATTGACCTTCCTGAATTTCATAATGTGGAGGTCCAACTTGGAGGTTTCCATTTCTTTATGTCGTTCATGGGATGTATCGATATGATCATGGGTGAAAGTGGATTAAAGGACTTATTTGGTGTAATATGCGCTGAAAACAGCATTGAAAAGATTTTGTCAGGACATGCATATTCCAGGGCTGTGCGAGTGCATTTATTGTGTCACCTTGCTTTGGCCTGTCAAGTGTGGTATCACATTGAGCTAACAGAAGATGAACGTAGGACATTGAATGACTTGTCTTCTCCTTTTGGTGAGTCAGAACTGACAGTTGGCCAGAATACCAGTTTTCTCAGGGAACAAGTCATAAAAAAAATTTGTAACTGTCCTGAAAATGGTTGAAAGTAAAGGACCCAAAGCAAAATTATGGGTTCAGTATTACAAGATGGTCACTCTCATGAAACAATTTATTGTAGTGGATCGATCAGGCAATTGGAAACTTCATCTTGAAAGCGTGCGAAAAATGCTTCCCTACTTTCATTCAGTTGGACATTTTATGTATGCTAAAAGTGGCCACCTCTACTTACAGTAAATGTTGAGACACGAGGAAAAAATGGACTTATCACAATATGAGAAGTTCACAATGAAAGGACATTTTACAATCTGGTGATCAGAAAAGTATTGGTCAGAGGTTCCTTCTGACATGACTATAAAACAAAAATTGATGAGAACCATGAAGAGTTCTGGACGACTTACTTCTGGCCAAGGAATTACGGATAGTTTATTAACCAGATGGACATTGGGTATGATTCACATGCAGAACATTTGTGAAGAAATTAAGTCATATTGCGAAGTGAGCGCAGTAACATCAGAACAGCATGTAGATGCAATAAGTTGTCGCATCAAACGAGATGGCATAGACTTGTGTAAGCTGCGTGATTGGTTTTCAGTGCATCCTCCCTTCCCTGAAAGTGATTTTATAATGTCTATCAGCAGTGGTGTTGTCGGAACGGAGGATGTTAATTGTCATATGTGTCACGAAGAGGGGGAAAAAGGCATGAAAAGAATAGTTGGTGACAATTTCCACTATGTAAAGTTTCGTAGAAATGGTAAAGTTGTGACTCTCCTTTCTGTGTTCAATTCTGTAAAAGCTGGGAGCACTAAAATTACTCCTGTTGATTGTTTAACTCTTTTCCAAAGGATTTGTTTAATGAAACAAAGTGAAGAAGAGTTAAAAGCCTTTCTGAAATATGAACTTGCTCCTTACCCAATGTCCCTATTCTCAGGAAAAGGCATGCGAAAAGCAACAAAATCTTCATTCTACAATGCCTTCGTTCCAGTGGAAGATGTGAAGTCAGGTGGACCGAGTAAATTTTTTGTCATTGATGTAGGGTACCTTATCCACAAAGTGACTTGGACTCAAAATTTTTGCTTCAAGTCAATAACCAAAAGCTATGTTTCTTACCTGCAAAGTCATTTTGAATCTCAATTTGCTATTGTATTTGATGGGTATCCATGTGAGGGAGACAAATGTAGCACAAAGAGTGCTGAGAGGATTTGTAGGTCCAAAAAACATTCTTCGGTTGATGTCGTGGTTGAATCAGAGATGGTGAATCAAGTCCCTCAGGACAAGTTCTTGTAGAACAAACGAAACAAGATACGTTTGATCACACTTTTTAAAAAGGAATTTCTGGAGTGTAGCATTGAAGTGCACCAGGCACAAGAAGATGCTGACATTATGATTGTAAAGTCTACCATTTCAAGAACCAAAGATTTTGGAAGTGTTGTCATTGTAGGAGAAGATGTTGACCTGCTTGTGCTTATGACCAGTTTGGGCCAAGGCATTGAAAACTTATTTTTCTTAAAGCCAGGAAGAGGAAATGCAGAAGACAAGTGGTTTTCCACTGCATGTTACAAGTTTGACAGTGACTATATTCTGTTCACTCATGCCTTTAGCGGATGTGATACAACATCCGCTTTTTTGGTCAATGAAAAATTAAATGCTGCAACATTGTTGTGAAAAATGAACACCTAACCTCAGCGCTTTGCATATTCAATAAACCACATGCTACCTATGAAGAAATAATAACAGCAGGAGAACAGGTTATTATCGCATTGTATAGTGGAGGTGTCAGCAGTTCCCACACTCTAGACCATTTGTAGTGCCAGCTATTCACCAAGTCTGCCACAAAAAGCAAACTGAATCTTGCATGGTTGCCACCTACACAAGATGCTGCACAACATCATTCATTGTGGACTTACCAACAAGTCCAAAGTTGGATGGGAAACTGGAAACCTCCTGAGAAATGGGGCTGGAACCACAGTGACCACGGTCCAATACCCGTTATAATGAGCCAAGATCCAGCACCTGAAGCACTTCTTCACATTGTTTCATGCTCATGCAAGCTGAACTGTGGCGGAGCGTGCTCCTGCAGTAAAGTGGGTTTGAAACGTTCTTCAATTTGCAAGAAATGTATTGGGGTCAACTGTGAAAACGTGCCAAAATTTTTATATGAAGACAGCGAAGAAGATGTTATGGAGGATGTTGAGGAAACTGCTGATGAAATCAAAGAACTTGCCGAAGCTGACTCGCTGATGAAAGAAGAGGTCAATCAGGGATCAACTCTATGTACAGACCCTGAATCCGTAACTCAAGGTATTTCTGGTGACACTGAGGAACCTGGCCCATCAAAACGTTGGAAGTGATGCTCATATCTGTTTCAAGTGTGCTAAAGTGCGATATTACAAGTATTACACACCCAGAACTGTCAACATTTTTAGTAACTGACAATGCATTTTAATTGTAATAAAGCTACTTATTTTTAATGTCAACTGTGTGGCTTTTATACACAAGAGTAATTACCTCCCTAATTAGGTTGCCTATTGCAGCTAATAATAGTTCAGTTTCCTGAGACAATTTATTTTGTGTGCATGTGTGTGTGTGTGTGTGTGTGTGTGTGTGTGTGTGTGTGTGTGTGTGTGTGTGTGTGTGCGTGTGCGTGTGCGTGTGCGCGTGCGCGTGCGCGTGCATGTCTATCTGTGTCTCTTAATGATGTATTTTTATAGTTTTACAAATACCAGGGCTGAGGTGGCCCATAGTGAACTTCAGGTAGTGATGTAAGAATCACAATAGTTGGGTGCCCAGCAATCCTCATGTAGCATACAGAGAAACTGAATACCTGAAAGTGAGGTTGTAAATTCCAACGTATAACAAGATGTATAATGTATTTATACTATACAAACAGAAACTGAAAAAATAGTGTTCAAAAATAAGGTATCTTGTCACTATGCGACAGGAGCAAAAAAACTTAGATATTTTGAAAAAAACTGAAAAAGGCCGAAATTTTCGAAGTTTTTTGACTGCAGAAAGTTTTCCCAAGCGAAATTTTGTTGGCAAAACTCGGTTTTCTAATCTTTCCAACCATATGAATGAGTTGAAAAAATAAACTCTTCTACCCCACCTTTTGCAAGGTATATCTGCTATTTGACTGGACTAATAACACATAACACTACTGGCTGCTGTATGACAAAGTGGATGGTTGGATCCAATTGGTCTGGCTGTGGCCAAAATGGTAGTGCTTATCTTATCATACTAAGATTACAATATTATCATGACTAAAAATATCCTGAGCTTTCCACATAGCAGTGTGACATTACTATAGGTTAAGAATGTGACTGATATTGTGTTAAATGTCTTAAAATGAAAAAGGCAATTTTTTTTAACTAGTAAACAATGAAAGTTTAGTAGATATGGAGCTTTTTATAAGTAAATAATAGAAAGTCACAATTTCTTATTAATCACTGACCACTTACAGTGGAACATATTTAGTTATTAAATACCAAATTGATACAAGGACACATTTACAAAAAAATCCTATGTCTTTATCAAATAGTTCTATTACCTTGTAAAATGCATGTTTCAATAACCAGTCATAAATCTTAGCTTTAAAAATATTATATGGCAATGAAAAAGCAGATTTTGGAAGTTTGTTAAAACATTTAAACATACTATTTGAGCTGTGTATCGACTTGTGCTACACCTTGTGTTTAGATTGCATTGGTTTTCATTTTCTTCCCCTGACATGTTTGTTTGATATGTTGTCTGTCATTAAGTGGCTGCTTGGTTGTCTTTTCCCTCCGCTATTGATATCTGCGTTTTTGCTTCTGGGAAACTGCTATGGGGGAAGTGAGATCTTTGACCAGTTGTAACATCAGGTGGTTGCGCGGAAGTAGGGGCATTGTAAGCAGACACTGTGGTGGACACGGGAGGGCAGTGTGGCTCTCCAGCGCAAAGCAGGCATGGTCGGTTGTACCGAGTCACCACGTGATATATGCCGGTTGTGTGTAACGAGCGGGTCAAGTTGACGGAAGAGCTCCCCACATGTTGGTTGTATACAGAATCGCCCCACCAGTAGTTACTGTTCATTTCGCCTTGGTGGGATGTTAACAAGCTTCTTTAAATCCTCTGTTTCAACACTGGAGTTTAAAAGGAGACACCTAACATGAAGGAGTGGTCACTACCCATCAACGTTGCAGAGAAGCTGTGAACTATGGTGACAGAGCGTGTTGTCGCGTGACCGTGGCGTGTTGGGTACGCTGGCAATGCGTGCGTGGTCGGATGTGTGGATCCTTGCCATCGGAGGTCGTGTACTGCCTGTCAGAGTATAATTGCAAGTTAAGTTCATGGAAGGTTTAATCATTAAGTAATAATTTTGTGTAACCAGCGCCTCTTCTGCCTTGTGGCCTCCGGTGACCGGGTTTCCTGTCCCTGGCACCGGCGTAATTGAAGACAGTGATCTTTCCTCCTCCTCTCGTTACTGTCCAATGGGAGGTGTAGTTTTGGCAGTTTAATTGTTTCGCTATTCTGTTGTGGGTTACGAGTAAATTCATGCTTCTTGTTGGTTGATAATGTGGTTGCTCATTCAGGACTGTGTGGTGTAAAGTTTCCTTGCGCGAGGTTAGGTCTAATAGTGTCAGCAAGTTAATCCATTGTATAACAAGTTTTCGCTGGCTAAAAGTTGGTGCAGTGATCAGCCTGAGAATGGCAATTGTGGTTACGGGTGTATTTAAATTGGTCAGTATTCTGTCTGGCCTGAGCATCCATGAGTGGGTGATTTGTGGCCACGTTACACAGATCCATCATATCTGTTATGTTCTAATGATATTCCAGGACACTTTTGTTTAAATTTTTTTTAAATTCTTCCAAGTTTGTAAATTCCTTTTATTGCCATTAATCATGTGTCTGCTGAGACATGTTTAATTTCTGTAATGGTGGTGTTGGTAGCTTCACTACCTCACCGTACCTTATTAACAAAGTTCTGTATTTACTTTAGTAGCCTGTTTACTAATGTTTTTTTAAATTTTTTTAAATTGTCGTATTGCTGTAAATTACTTTGATTGGCATTAGCAGTGTGTTTTAAAAGGGAGTTTATTGCCATACTGCTAACTTCTCTGTTTTTTAAAAAAATTTTTTAAACTGTTGTATTGCTATAAATTACTTGATTGCCGTTAGCGGTGTGTTTTAAAAGGTTGTTTCTTGCCATACAGCTAGCTTCTGTGTATGTTTCTTTTTTTTTTTTTTTTTTTTTTAATTTTTGTTAATTGTTTTATTGCTGTAAATTACTTGATTGCCGTTAATGGCGTGTTTAAAAGGCTGTTTATTTCCATACTGCTAGTTTCTGTAAGATACGATTAAAACATTTGTGAAAATCTCAACTCGACAGTGAACTACTAGAAATTTGGCCCCGTTTTCCAACTTGTGGTGTGGCTTGTAGTAACCGTAACCACTGTGTGTGTCACTGTTTTTTGTGAGATATCAGTCTTTGACAGTTTGTGTCTCAGTATATTGAAGTCTAGTTTACCCTTAGTGTTGTGAAGGTGTATGTTCTCTTTCATGTCTGTCACTTACGTTACTCTTGGCATAAAGCATTGCTGTATAGATGTATAGATCTACACATTTATAACATCAGAATCTTCAGCTTGATAAAGAGGGAATGGTAGTGTTATTTTACTCATATTCTGATTACCTTTTCTTTTTCTTTTTTTTCTGTAATTGGACTGATAGGACGGGATTTCCCCCATAAGTATGCCACAGGAAGGGCAGACTGGAGAAGGGCAAAGTATGCCATCATCTGATACTCATTGGAGACTGTATCTGTCAGTTTCCACATGAGATAGGACACCTGAGTTATTCCCTTGCACACATTGCTAATATCTTTCCGCTAGTTTAATTTGGAATTAATGTGAAAGCCTGAAAGTTTTACTGGTTTACTACGTTGATGAAACAAATCACAACACCAAAAACCTAATTAATGTAGAGTAATGAAATTTTAGGAACACATACACCTCTGTAACATTTTTAAGTAATTAATATTGCAAGATCATTGATTAATGTAAGTATGACATAAACCATTACATATGTGAAATGCTGTTCATTAATAATCACTGTAACTGCCAGAATGTTGAATGCAAGCATGAAAACGTCCATGCATTGTGTTGTATAGGAGCTGTATGTCAGTTTTTGGAAGGCCTTTTGCACTTGGGCAGTCAATGCAGGAACAGTTAATGCTGGTTGTGGATGATGCAGGAGTTGTTGCCCAATGGTGTCACATATGTGTTCGATCAGAGACAGACCTGGTGATCAAGCAACCCAAGGCAACATTTTGACACTCTGTAGAGCATGTTGGTTTACAACAGCAGTATGTGGGTGAGTGTTATCCTGTTGGAAAACAGCCCCTGGAATGCTGTTCATTAACAGCAGCAGAATAGGTTGAATTGTCAGACTGACACACAAATTTGCAGCCAGGGTGCATGGGATAACCACAAGAGCATTCCTGCTATCATACGAAATGGCTCTCCACATGATAACTCCAGATGTAGGTCCAGTGTGTTTTGTATGCAGACAGGTTGGTTGCAGGTTCACAACTGGCCTCTTTTCAACCAACACATGGCCATCACTGGCACCAGAGCAGAACCTGCTTTCATCAGAAAACACAATAGTCCTCCACCCTGCTCCCCAATGACCTCTTACTTGGCACCATTGAAGACACAAATGGTAGCAGTTTTGGGTCAGTGGAATGCGCACTATAGGGCATCTGGCTTGGAGCTGTCCTTTAGGTAACTGATTTGTAACAGTTTGTTGTGCCACTGTGGTGCCAATTGCTGCTCAGATTGTGGATGCAGTACAATGTGCCACAGCCATACACCAAACACATTGGTCTTTCTTCTCGGTAGTGCCATGTGGCCGTCCAAATCCCAGTCTTCTTGCAATCTTACATTCTCACAACCACCGCTGCCAGTAATCATGCACAATGGCTACATTCCTGCCAAGTCTTTCTGCAATATTACAAAAGGAATGTCCTGCTTCTCGTAGCCTTGTTCAAAGCCATTAAGATGCTGATAATAGTGTCTTCGTCACCTTAAAGGCATTCTTGACTAACATCAGTTCACCATGTCCAATCTCAAAGATAACTAATGCTCACAACCATTACAGAATGTGTTTAAACCAAACCTGACTGTCATCCTCATACTGGCACTACTAGGCCACTCTTATGTGACTAGCATGAAATTTGAACAGACATCGTCTTTCAGCTGTAGAAACATACCTATCAACTTTCTCACACAACTCCTCCTTGGTGCTGCTATTTTTTTCCATCAGTGTATTTATATTTTAATTAATTCCACAATCATTTCCTACAGTTTATCATAATTTCAGATGAGTTCATTACAAGAACATCAGTTTATTGCTATTTATAAATTTTCATGCATTGTTTGACTCAATTCTATGGTTTCATGGTGTATATTAAGCAGTACCATGTCTTCTACAAAAAATACTCATGAATTAGCTTTTGCACAGGAATTTAAATCATTAACTGTAATTATGAAAAGAAACGGAGCAAGGCTTGAGCCCTATGGTATACCAGTTCGAAATTCCTTCAGTGAAGAGCATCAATTTTTAATTAAGATGAACTGCCTTCTGTTTCTGAAATATTACTTGTTTAAAGCTAAAGATAGGTTGTGTACACCACCCTATTCCAGTTTGCAAGTAGGATATTAAAGGATATACAGTCAAAGACTTCACTGAGATCACTAACTACAATAGATACCAAATCCTTATTTTCAAATGCAGTTAGCACCTGGGTAGCAACTTCATTGACAATAGTAGAAGTAGAAGTAGTAGTAGTAGTGGTACTTTTACTAAGTTAGAACCCAGTAGTCTGGCGGAGAGGATATAACCCTTTTTGGAATAGTTTGATAGCTGGTTGTACAATAGAGACTCAACACAGAAGAAAACTGACCAATAGAAACAGGTTGATAGTTTGGAGCAGATGCTTAGTATCCCCTACCTTTATAGTGAAGGTAACAACTGAATTTAAACAATTAATTCAGTTATTTGTTAGAAAACAGACAGTTCATGTTATGTATTGGTTGAATTATTCATTCATTCATTTCAGTGAAATCAGTCTATGGGAGTAACCAAATAAAGTACTTGATTCAGTGGGTTGCAGTTTGATTTATTGGTTGGTCTATTCATTCATTTGGGTGAAATCAGTTTTTGGAAGTGACCGAATGACTAAATTATTCATTCTTTCTTTTCAAATGAAACCAGTCTGTAGTTTTTCTTTCAATTGAATTAGAGGGGTGAATGCTGAGTAAGCAGCAGCACATGCACGTGTGTGCATGTGCATGCATATATGTGTACTCTTTCCCAGAAAAGGATTTACCCAAAGCTAGCAGAGTTTTCATTCTTTTTCTGTGCATGTCAACAACTCAACAATACTACCATTCAGTGAGTTGTTTCCTTTACTCATACGTTATTTACATTCTACCTGACTTACAAAATTATGTTTAGGATTGTAATTTTAGCTGGACAAAACTTGTTACATATCCCACTAGGTACATATAGCTATTCATAGAAATACCATTTTAGTGTTATAGTATTCTATATTAGTGTATAAATTCTTGTAAAAATAACATAAATATCTAAAATGCCTCCTGTAAGAAGAGCAAATAGTGTTCAAATGTACACCAATAAATGAATAAATCATAATTTACACTGAATTGCTAAGGACAGTGGTATAGGCATATGTATTCAAATACAGAGATGTGTAAATAGGCACAATTTGGTGCTGTGGTCAGCAATGCCTATGTAAGACAACAAGTGTCTGTGCAGTTGTTAGATTTGTTACTGCTGCTACAATAGCATGTTATCAAGAGTTAAGTGAGTCTGAATGTGGTATTATAGCCAACACATGAGGGATGGAACATAGCATCTCCAAGGCAGCAATGAAATAGGGATTTTTCCCATACGACCATTTCACGAGTGTACCATGAATATCAGGAGTCCGGTAAAACATCAAATCTCCAACATTGCCGCAATCAGGAAAAGATCCTGCAAGAATGGGGCCAACAATGACTGAAGAGAATCATTCAACATGACAGAAGTGCAACCCTTCCACAAATTGTTGCTGACTTAAATGCTGGGCCATCAACAAGTGTCAGTGTGCGAATCATTCAATGAAACATCATCAATATTGGCTTTCAGAGGTGAGGGCCCAGACATGTATCCCTGATGACTGCAAGGCACGAAGCTTTATGCCTTACCTGGGCCCATGAACACCAATATTGGACTGTTGATGACTATAAACATATTGCCTGGTCGGACGAGTCTCACTTTAAATTGTGTCAAGTGAATGGATATTTACGGGCACGTATACGGGTATGGAGACAACCTCATGAATCCATGGACCCTGCACGTCAACAGGGGACTGTTCAAGCTGGTGGAGGCTCTGTAATGGTGTTGGGCATATGCAGTTGGAGTGATAAGGGATCCCTGGTACCTCTAGACACGACTCTGACAGGTGACACGTATGTAAGCATCCTGTCTGATCACCTGCATCCATTCATGTCCATTGTGCATTCCAATGGACTTGGGCAATTCCAGCAGGACAATGTGATACCTGAAACATCCAGAACTGCTACAGAGTGGCTCCAGGAACACTCTTCTGAGTTTAAACAGTTCTTCTGGCCACGAAACTCCCAGACATGAATATTATTGTGCATGTGGGGGATGCCTTGCAACATGCTGTTCAGAGGAGATCTCCACCCCCTCATACCCTTACTGATTTGTGGACAGCCCTGGAGGATTCATGGTGTCAATTCCCTCCAGCAGTGCTTCAGACATTAGTTGAGTCCATGCCATGTCATGTTGCGGCACTTCTGCATGCTCGTGGGGGCTGTACATGATATTAGGCAGGTGTACCGGTTTCTTTGGCTCTTCAGTGTATAACACTGAGCTGTGTCTGATAAGGTTGAGTTCAGACAGTTGATCAGTATGTCAATATTATCTGCAAGCTTTACTGTATTTGAACTGCCCTTCAGCATTATTTGATGATGGTTTATGTAGAGTACTAATCAGAGTGGGCCCATTTTGTTTCATTGTTAACCAACTGATACTGAAAAGTTCGCAAAAAGGTAGGAAATTAAGGACATGGGACCAGGATGAATTGAAAGAATCAGATGTTGACGAACCTTTCAGAGGGAACATTGGGAAAAAATGAACTGAAATGTGAGAAAAGAAATATAATAGAAGGCAAGTCGGTAGCTTTGAGAGATGAAACAGGGAATGCAGCAGATGGTCACATTGGTAAAAAGGCGAGCCCTAATATAAATCCCAGGATAACACAGGACATATTAAATTTAATTAATGAAATGAAAAAGTACAAAACGCAGAAAATTTTGCAGGTGAAGAGGAATACAGTCATCTAAAAAATGAGATTGACAGAAAGTGCAAAATGGCTGGAGAACAAATGCAAGGCTGTGGAAGCAAGCATAACTAAAGGAAAGACAGATGTCACTGACAGTAAAATTAAAGAGATCTTCGGAGAAAAAAGTGTTTGTATGAATATCAAGAGCTCAAATGGCAAGCTAGTACTAAGCAAGATGGAAAAGCTGAAATCTGGAAGGAATATATAGAAGGTCTATACAAAGAAAAAAACCTGAGGAAAATTTTGTAGTGACAGAGAATAGGAAGTATATAAAAATGAGAGGTAGACATTGTACTGCAAGAAAAATTTGACATGGCATTGAAAGTTTTAAGTGGAAACAAGGAACCTGGAATACATGACATTCCCTCAGAATTACTGAGATCCATGGAGAGTCAGGTAAAAGAAAATTATTTGATCTGGTATGTAAAATATGTGAATCAGACAAAATACTCGCAGATTTTACCAAAAACAATGTAGTTGTTCCAATTCCAAAGAAAAATGGTAGTGACAGGTGTGAATAACACATCAATTTGAAAAGTCATGAATTATTTACAGAAGATTGAAACCTGATATTATCTGAACTCAGACAGGAGTGGTTTGGTTCCTGGAGACTTGCAGGAATACAAGAGGCAATACTAGCCCTCTCTTTTATCCTAGAAGACACACTGAAGAATGGCAAACCTACATTAATTGCATTTGTAGGCTTAGAGAAAGCTTTTGGCAATGTTGGCTGGACTACAATATTTCAAATACAAAGATAGCAAAGCTAAAATAAAGGGAGTGAAAGGTTATTTATAGCTTATACAGAAATCAGACTTCAGTTATAAGAGTTGAGGGACATGGAAAGGAAGCCATAATTAATAAGGATGTGAGACTGGATTGTAGCCTATCCCAAGTATATTAAATCTGTGCATTGAGCAAGCAGTAAAGGAAACCAAGGACAAATTTGGAAAAGAAATTAAAGTTCATGGAGTAGAAATAAAACTCCAAGGTTTGCTGATGACATTGTCATTCTGTCAGAAACAGCAAAGGATTTGGAAGAGCAATTGAATGGAATGGATGTTGTCTTGGAAAGGGGTTATAAGATGGACAACAACAAAAGAAAAAAAAAGAATAAAGGAGTTTAATTGAATTAGATGAGGAAATAAGACACTAAAAGTAGTAGAGGTGTTTTGCTATTTGAGCAGCAAGTAACTGAAGATGGCCAAAGGAGAGAGGATATAAAATGCTGACTATAAATAACAAAAAAATTTGTGTCTGAAAATGAGAAATATTTTAATATTTAATAGAAATTTATTTGTTAAGAAGTGTTTCCTGGAAGTATGTGTTTTGATTGTACCCTTAAAAAGGTAAAATGTGGATGATAAGCAGTACAGAGAAGAAGAGAACTGAAGCTTTTTAAATTTGGTGCTATAGAAGAATGCTCAATATTAGATGGGTAGAGTGGTTAAAAACGAGGAGGTACTGAATTGAACTGTGGAAAACGAAATTGCCACAACTTGACTAAAAGAAGGGATCAGTTGACAGTACACATCCTGAGGCATCAAGGAATTATCAGTTAGATGGAAAGTATGGGGGTAAAAATTGTAGAGGGAGACCAAGGCTTGAGTACAGTAAGCAGTTTCAGGTGGATGTAGGTTTGTTAGTTAAGCAGAAATGAAGAAGCTTGCACATGGTTTCTCTTCCCATACTGTCAGTGTGAAACAGGCCACTCATCTCCTGCCATCAGGTCCAGTATATCATGTTGGACATGGAGGGGAAGCACTCAAGTCCTGTGTCATAATTCTGGTTCCATTCTACCATTGGACTCTAACAATATACCATCCCCCAAAAATCTGACCTACATCTGCATCTACGTATATATGCTGCAGACCACTGTGAAGGAGGGCTGTATGTATTTCCCTTTACACCACATGTAAGAGCTGCTTCTCAGGGCATTCACATATGGAGCATGGTAAGAATACTTGAATGACTCGGTTTATGATGTTTTAGTCAAATCTTGTCTCTATAATCCCAATGGGAGCAATACATAAGAGTAGTCATACATTCCTATATCTATCATTTAGAGCTAGTTCTTGAAAGATTATAAATAAGCTTGCCTGAGATAGTTTGCTTCTATGTTCAAATATCTGTGAGTTCAGATTTTTCGGGAAGTCTATGATACTCTCCCAAGGAGCAAATAAACTTGTGACCATTCATGCTGCCCTTCTATGTATACTTTCTGCATCCCCTGTTAGTCCCATTTGTTATGGATCCTACTCAATTAAGAAATATTCTAGGATGGACTGCACAAGTGTCTTGTAATTTATTTTGCAGGCAGATTGCATTTTCCCAGCATCCTACCAAACAGAATAAGTTTTTCACCTACTTTATCTACAACCGAGCTTATATAATTGCTTCATTTCACATCCTCACCAATTTTTACAGCCAGATATTTGTAAGAGATGACTAATGCCAACTCTGTCACTATCATTGATATAGGAGATGATGTTTTTGAGTTTTGTAAAGTGCAAAATTTTAAATTTCTGAGTATTTAAAGCAAGTTGGGAATCTTTACCTTACTTTGATATCTTCTCAAGATCCGACTGAATATTTCTGGAGCTTTCTTCAGACAAATTTCATTTCAGATAACTGTGTCAGCTAAAAAAAGTCTAAAATTACTATTAATGTGTCTGCCAGGCCATTAAAACAAAATATGAACAACAAGGGTCCCAGCACACTTCCTTGGAGAATGCTTGAAGTTATTTATATATCATTCAATGGCTCTACATCCATGATAATAAGCTGTATCCTCCCTACCAAGAAATACTCAATGTAATCACAGATTTCACTCATCTTACTTTCATTAAAAAGCATTGGTGTGGTACTGAGTAAAAATATTTTTCAAAAGTCAAAAAATACTGCATTTTCCTGATTTCCTTGACCCAGGGCTTTCCATGCATAATGTGAGAAAAGTGCAACCTGGATTTTGCATGACCAACATTTTTGGAAACTCATGTTGGTTCACATGGTGATGGTTATTTCATCCAAAATACTCCATTAGTTTTCTGCTTAGAATATTATCAAGGTGCCATTGTCATAGATTTGTTGGCCCTATTATTAAGTTCACACCGTCATCAAAGACCCCTATTTCTGCTTTTTTATTTTTTATTTATTTTTTATTTTTTTTATTTTATTTTTTATTTGTTTATTTAATTTTTTCAGTTGCTTTATGAGTGTGAGATAGAAGGTCATTAGTGGTGCCATAACTGAACACTCTGGAAAGTTAATAGTAATTTGTTCCCACTCAGAAAAAGATTCATCTACATCTACATCTACATGGCTGCTCTGCAATTCACACTTAAGTGCCTGGCAGAGGGTTCATCGAATCATTTTCATACTACTTCTCAACCATTCCACTCTCGAATGGCTCATGGGGAAAAGGAACACCTAAATCTTTCTGTTCGAGCTCTGATTTCTCTTATTTTATTATGATGATCATTTCTCCCTACGTAGGTGGGTGTCAACAAAATATTTTCGCATTCAGAAGAGAAAGTTGGTTATTGAAATTTCGTAAATAGAGCTCGCTGCAAAGAAAACTGCCTTTGTTTCAGTGGCTGCCAACCCAACTCATGTATCATATCAGTGACACTCTCACACCTATTGCATGATAACACAAAACGAGCTGCCCTTCTTTGCACTTTCTCGATGTCCTCTGGCAATCCTACCTGGTAAGGCTCCCAGACCATGCAGCAATATTCCAGCAGAGGACAGACAAGTGTAATGTAGGCTGTCTCTTTAGTAGGTTTGTCACATCTTCTAAGTGTTCTGCCAACAAAGCGCAGTCTTTGTTTTGACTTCCCCACAATATTATCTATGTGGTCTTTCCAATTTAAGTTGCTTGTAATTGTAATTCCTAGGTATTTAGTCGAATTGACAGCCATTAGATTTATGCAATTTATGATACACCCAAAATTTATCAGATTTCTTTTAATACCCATGTGGATCACCTCGCACTTTTCTTTGTTTAGTGCCAATTGCCACTTTTCGCACCATACAGAAATTCTCTCTAGATCGTTTTGTAATTGTAATTGATTGTCTGATGATTTTACTAGACAGTAAATTACAGCATCTTCAGCAAACAATCTAAGGGGGCTGCTCAGATTATCACCTAGATCATTTATGTAAATCAGGAACAGCAGAGGGCCTATGACACTACCTTGTGGAATGCCAGATATCACTTCTGTTCTACTCGATGATTTACAATCTATCACTACAAACTGTGACCTCTCTGAGAGGAAATCACGAATTCATCATGAGAGCTCCACGAGGCATCTAACATAATCCTTTGCTTGCTATCATTTAAAAACAGGGTAGAGCAGAGGAAACACATGTTTTTTACTATTAAATGAATGGGACACAGTTTGATGAAAG
Source organism: Schistocerca serialis cubense (assembly GCF_023864345.2). Classification (NCBI taxonomy): domain Eukaryota; kingdom Metazoa; phylum Arthropoda; class Insecta; order Orthoptera; family Acrididae; genus Schistocerca; species Schistocerca serialis. The sequence goes on along the minus strand of NC_064643.1, from coordinate 118,197,534 downwards.
TAATAAGAACAAGCATGAAGTGATAGATTTTTTAATGCAGTTTTGAAATATACACATTTTAATTAGGTTCAAAAAATAATGTCTTGGAGATAATGTCCTTCTTGCTGGATACAATTTTGGATCCTCTCCCGAAAGTTACGCATGGTTATCTCCAACATTTCATTTGGCATGGCTTCAATTTCCCGATGACTGGAATTCTCCAGGTCATCAATTGTGCGAGGCTTGTTCATGTAGATTTTAAATATCCCCACAAAAAGAAGTCGCATATCGACAAATCAGGTGAGCAAGGCTCTTGCCATGTGAGCTGTGGCACCATCCTGCTAAAACCATATTTCTCTGATGTTCACTTGATGCCTTTTGAGTTCTGGATGAAGAAAGTTGTTTAACATTTTAACATAGCACACTGATGTCACAGTAACTGCAGTTCCTCTCTGTTCAAAAAAAAATAGGATCCAACAATCCCCATCATTGAAATGCAGCACCACACTGTTACTTTTAAACTGTGGAGAGGTCTTTGGTGTAATTCATGTGGGTTCTCTGGCACCCAGTACCAGCAATTTTGAACGCTGACATAACCGTCTACATGAGAATATGCTTCATCACTCATGAATACTGTAGTATTTGCATCTTCCGTAAAAATTTTGTCCATTACGTAACAAAACTCACTGTGCTGCAAAAAATCCCCTTCACTAAGCTGCTGGATGATCATTATTTTGTATGTGTGAAACTTAGGATCATCATGTAAGATGTGGTGAAGCGAACAATGTGACATACCCAGTGCTACAGCCTGTCGTCTAGGTGATCGTTTTGGACAAGCAAGAACTGTCATTCTCACTTGGTCTACATTTTCTGGAGGATGAACTGAATGGAGAAGAACAGGTGGTTTATTTTTCATTACAGATCCAGTACTTCTAAACGCTGCAACCCATTGAGTATAGTATTTCGATGAGGCACTGCACCTCGACGTCCAACTCCAAAATTTTGACAGGAAAGACATTGCTCTGTGACTACAGAATCATTGTTTCTAAAGTACAGCTCAACAATGAACACATGATGCTCTACACTCAAATGCTCCATAGCGACTGAAACTGCATTGTATGGGCAGTCTGACAACATTCATTCAAGGTCAATACCCCCTCTCATCACCACATACTAGTGGTTCAAAAAACATGCGTTTCCTCTGGTCCACACTGTATTAAGTGAAGCACTTATACCTCAAAGGCTTTAAACTTTAAGCTTCTCCAAAAGAATGCCGTGATTTTCACAGTTAAATGCCACAGATAGATCACAAAAAATCCCAGTCAGTGAAAACATTTCATTTAGATATTTTGAAACATGGTCAGTGGATGGAGACACTCTCCTGGAAACCAAAATGTAATGCTCAGAATCTTATATTTGCAAGTATGTTCCAACATCCTTAAATACATTGCCTTTTCCAAACACTTTGAGAAGGAAGTTATTATTGAATCAGGTTGATAGTTATTAATGTTTGTCCTACTACCTTTCTTAAAGAGGGGTCTAACAATCATTTACTTTAGTCTGTCTGGAAAGATATCTTGATAAAGTGATGTATCAAATATATGGCTAAGTGCAGTGGCTACACCATAAGCACAGGCTTTTAATATTTTGCGTGAAGTGTTATCAACCCCTTGAGAATTTTTGTTTTAAGAGAGTTCATTATTTTGTTGATTTCACTGGAGGAGCAGGAGTAATCTCAGATTGATTGAATGTTTGTTGCACTGACTATCACATATGATGCAATGCTTCTTCTGTTGAGCTGACTGTATCAAGTTTCTTAGCTACATTTTGAAAATGATTGTTGAAGAGTCTTGCTACGTGTTTGGAGTCTTCATTTCCAATTAAAAGCAGTATGCTCACAAAATGTTGTTTTCTTTTATTGTACTCTGTGCCAAGGCATCACATATTTCTGAAGTTCTCCTACAGAAAAAGAATGTATGTGCATAAAAACTTCTCCTGACACTCTCTTACTCTGTTAATTACATTTAAATTCTTTAACAATGCAATTCCTGTGTCTTACCATCACAGAATATTACTGTACCAAACTTCTCACTAAGCCATAAAGCAGGAATTCAAAAATTAAACACACTCCTCAATTATAAATATTATTGTAAGTCAAAGTATCACATCACATTAAACAGTAAAGCCTCCACATATTCACATAAATTTTATCACCTCTCTTATAGAATACCACAAATACTCACCTGAGTTGCCTGCAAGAAAAAAAGTTGATCTGGTGTCCAACTTGAAATTAAAGGCAGTAACTCCTCAGAATCTCCCCAGTGCTTTAAGTAAGTACTGTAGGCAATCAACACACCAGTATAATCTGCCATTCGCTCATTAGCAGATAAAGCACCATTAGTCTGAAATAAGTCAGAGGTATCAGTGCTATATCTCATAAAGAACAAGATGATGGTCATAAGAAGATATAGCTCTTCAGAACCTACAAGAATTTATAATAGCTGATAAGACTGTGCATGTCAACATGAAACAAGATGTAAGAAAATTTCAACTATAAATTGCAATTAACAACATAAGTGATAGACTGACTGCAACTCACTGTAAAAATGACATGCTGAGTTGCAGATAGGTACAACAAAAAGACACTTACACATTAGCATCAGCCAAAGCATTCTTCTGGAAAGAAAACACACACACATTCATTCACACAAGCAAGTACACCTCATACACACATGACCACCATCTCCTGCAGCTCAGAGCAGAATGCGACTGTCATGTTGAATGAAAACAGCAGCCTGGAAGGGGCAGGGATAGCAGAGTACAAATGTATGGGAGGGGGGGGGGGGGGGGGAGAGAGAAGAGTGCTGTTGTAGAGCATGCAGGGACTGGACTGCCAAAAGGCTCAGTATCAGAAGACTGTCGTAAGGAAGGTGCAGGAGGGGAAGAGGGAAATAGGGAGGAGGTGATACAACAGATGGGGTGAGGGGGAGGGGGGGGGGGTGGAAACTGTTGGATGGGGCATGTGGGAACAGTAGGTTACTGTAGGTTGGCCCAGGATAATTTTATGAGCAGAGAAAGTGTTTTAACAGTAACTCCCGTCTGTGCACTTGGGGAGGGGAGGATCCAGATGGCTTTGGCAGTGAAGCAGCCACTGAAATCAAGTATGTTATGCTCAGCTGCATGTTGTGCCACAGGGTGATCTACTTTTGTCTTGGCTACATTTTGGCAGTGGCCATTCATCCTGGTGGACAGCTAGTTGGTAGACATGCCAGTGTAAAAAAGCAGTGCAACGTGTGCAGCAGAGCTGGTATATGACATGGCTGCTTTCATAAATGGCCCAGTCTCTGATGGGGTATGATAAGCCTTTGAGAGGACTTGAAAAGGAAGTGCTGAGTAGGTGGACTGGGCAGGTCTTGCACCTCGCTCTTCCACAGCAGGGATATGATCCCTGTGCTAAGGGGCTGGAATTGGGAAAGGCATAGTGATGGACTAGGATGTTGTGGAGGTTGGGTGGGCAATGGAACACCATTTTAGGAGGAGGGGGAAGGACCTTGCATAGGATGTCCTTCATTTCAAGGCATGATGATAGGTACTCAAAGCCCTGCCAAAGGATGTGGTTCAGTTGTTTCAGTCTGGGGTGGTACTGGGTGACAAAGAGGGCACTCGTTGGTACCTGGTTCTTGAGGGTGGTGGTAGGACTGGGGTGTGTGTAGGGAAAAGCCATGGGAGACCTGTATGTGGACTAGATCTGGAGGATAGTGCCTGTCTGTGAAGGCCTTGGTGAGAGACTCAGGACTCTGGGCAAGGAAGTTCTTGTCACTGCAGACATGTCATCTCCAGGTGTCCAGGCTGTATGGGAAGGATTTTTTTATGTGGAAGGGATGACAGCAGTTGAAATGCAGTTACTATTGGTGGTTGGTGGATTTAATGTGGACAGAGGTGTGGGTGGAGCCATCAGAGAGAAAGAGGTCAATGTCCAGAAAGGTGTCACTCTGGGTTGAGGATGACCAGGTGAAGTGGATAAGAGAGAAGGTGTAGAGGTTTTGAAGGATTAAGAATAGGGTGTCTTGGCCCTGAGTCCAGAGTGTGAAGATATCATCAATGAACATGAACCACATTAGAGGTTTGGAGTTTTGGAATGCTAGAAAGTTCTCCTTTAGATGGCCTATAAACGTGTTGGCATAGGAAAGTGCCAGGCAGGTGCCAATAGCCATGCCGTGGTTTGTTTGTATACCTTCCCTTCAAAGCAAAAGTAGTTGTGATTTAGGATAAAGTTAGTAAAGTGTATGAGGAATGAGGAATTGTATTTGGAATCTGAAGGACGTGGGGACAAATAGTGTTCAACAGCAGTAAGATCATGGACTTGAGTGATGGTGTATAGAGAAATGGCATCAACATTTATGAGTAGGGGTACAGGGATCCAGGAGGTAAACAAGTGGGGAGGTGTTGGTCTAGAGGGCTGAAATTCTTTCAGTGAAGGCACAAAAACAAGCTACAATGGGGCATCTAGGATTTGTTGGGTTTGCAGATTTTGGGGAGCATGTAGAAGGTGTGTGTGTGTGTGGGGGGGGGGGGGGGGTCATAGGGGTGAGGAGGGGAGGAGGGAAATGGATTCAGGGGAGAGGTTCTGGGGAGGGCCTTACGCTTTAAGCAGGGATTAGAGGTTATGTTGAACTTCTGGGATGAGACCACTCTGGCAGAGGTTATAGGTGACAAAGGCCTTCTGTGAAGGTAGTCACTGTGATTCACAACAACAATGGTGCAGCCTTTGTCTGCAGGTAGGATGAGCAGGTCAGGATATGTTTTGAAATTGCGTATGGCTGTCCTTTCTTCTGCTGAAAGGTTAGTGTTCCATACACAACACATGGCTATCTGATCGATATTATTCGAAATATCTCCCTAATGGGGTGGGTATAACTCACCTGTTGAATGTGAGTTGCAAAAAAAAAAAAAAAAAAATGTTCCTTTTGTTTGGTCAGGAGACTGTGATAGAGCATTCAGTTACATAAAGTCACTGCTAAAGACATTGTTGTACTGCAGTACCTAGCTTGTCCCAGCTGTAGATGCTCCTAATACAAGGCTGGAGTGGTGTCGGCTCACATAAACACATGGCTCTGAACAGCCTACCATGCACACCTGCAAAATTTTGGCAGACATTCAATGCAATTATTCTCAGACAGAGAAGGGAGGCTTTATCCATCATGTACACTGTCTGAAAAATCCTTGTTTTCCTCTATAGCAGCAAGTTCCATCTCATCACTGACCATAAGCTGCTTGTGGTATTGTCCAGCCCCTGTTTGCAACTTACCGACAGGATTACACAACAATTCCAGTGCTAAGCTTTGTTTTTGAGCTAATATGATTATGAGATTCATTACACACCCATGGTACAGCATGCTAATGCAGACGCATTGTTACATCTGCCCATGGGCAATGATCCAAACTTCGACAAAGCCAGATCGATGCTCATTTGCAGCACATGGTGGAAAGACTTCCAGTGATGGGTCACCATTGTATTAACACGATTCACGTTGTATGTCACACTTCACATAGTGTAGACCGGGAACTGTCTGCTAGGCACGCCAGATGTAAAACTGACTGGGCACAGCCCATGCTGCCTGGGTTGCTGTTGTTCCGCCGGCAGAGGGTGCGGCCGAATTCTCGTGTGCCCTCTGGTGGACGGGACTTTACTTGCGGCCACTACGGTCCGTGACATGCCGTGCCAATGTGCACCTCCCGTGATCTTTCTGGTGGCTACTGCACTCCTCCTCCTTCGGGAGGTGAAGCCACTGTGATCCATTGCGTCAGAAGGTGGAGCGTCGTGCAGTAGTGATGACCTCCACGTCCATTGGAATGTTGGAGTTGGGGGGATCTGCTAACCCTTGAGCCGGAATGTTTGAATATGGTTGGAAGTGACCCACACAAAGAGGCCCCCGTCGTCCCACCACCAGCGCCCGGGACAGAACGGGCGACAAGCTGTCGAACTCCGGATCCCGTTCCACCTCGGGAGGGGCAAGACCCAGTGGTGGGGATGATGGGGAAGGCACAACCACAGGCGAACCAGCCTCCTGAGAAAATGGGTCTGCGAGGGGGGCTGGCTTTTGCCGGGGCATCTCTAACGATGGTGATGCCAGTGCTGGAGCTACAGGAGGCCGCCAAGGCTGAGAACCATCGCAGTGTGGCAGAGTCACAGGTGGGAGGGGCGGTAGCATCCACTGAGAAAACAACACAAGTGACGGCAATGGGGAACCCGGCGCCTGAGGGGTCAGAGAGAGGGTTCCCAAACATGGGCGTAGCTGATTTTGGTGACAACGTACCTCCCAGTCCCCTGCCTGCAAGGTATAGAGCCGGCAGCCATTGCGGCGCAGGACCACCACCGGTATTCAACGTGGATTGCGACCTGACCCACATGCCCAGACCGACATACCCGGTGGAAAGCTGGGTACCCCGTTTTGTGAAGACTAGTGAGGACCAGGCCCGAGGAGATGCAGCAGAGTCCTAGGTTGGCGCCTGTGAAGGATCTCTGCAGGGCTGCGTTCTCCCATTGGTGTGGTCCGCTATGCCGTCAGGAAAAACGTCAACGCCTCCTCTGCAGGAAATTCGTGCACATACTTTTTCATCTGCGTCTTAAATGTGCAAACCATGCACTCAGCTTCCCCATTCGATTGTGGATGAAAGGGGGGAGAGCAAACATGCCGAATACCGAAGCGCTTACAAAAATCCTGGAAGGTCTGCGAAATAAACTGAGGTACATTGCCCAATACCAGGGTGACTGGCAGACCTTCCACAGAAAAGATTTTTCCGAGTGCCTGGATTGTAACTTCTGAAGTGTTTGAGGAGCAGAGAACTACATATGGGAATCGGGAATAAGCATCAATGAGAAGGAGCCAAAAGCCATTGAGAAACAGGCCCGCAAAATCTATGTGAACACGTTCCCATGCCTGGGTTGCAGGCGGCCATGAAGAGAACAGTGACCTGGGAGACACCTGTTGGCTCGCACACTGTGAACAGGCGGCCACCAAGTGCTCAATTTCTCCGTCAATACCGGGCCAGTACACATGTCTGCGAGCCAAGCATTTAGTACGGGAAACACCCCAGTGCTCCTCATGTAATAACGTGAGGACCTCCCTTCACAAACTTGCAGGAACAACCACGCGAGGAGCTGTATCATCGGTAGCCAGAAGGAGAACTCCTTCCAAGACTGAGAGGCAGCCTCATAGAACAAAATAATTATGAAGAGGGTCCGAGGCTCGGCCTGGATGTCGGGACAACCACCCCTGCTGAACAAGGTGAACTACTTGCCGGAGAACTGGGTCAGCTGCCGTTTCCCTGGCAACTCTAGAACTAGTGATCGGGAAGCCATCAACCGCTTGGCGGGACGCCACATCCAAATGAAAACATATAATCTCCTCCCGATCGAACTTAGGATCCGGGCCCACCGGAATACGGGAAAGGGCGTCGGTGTTGGCATGCTGTCTGGTAGGGCGAAAATGAATGCCATAGTGGTACTTAGAGGCACAAGGCCCAGTGCTGCAGTCTGTGGGCCACCCTATCCGGAATCTGAGAGGCAGGGCCAAATAATGATATTAATGGCTTATGGTCACTGATTAACTGAAACTTCGTGCCATACAAGAAAGTGTAAAACTTGGTAATAGCATAGACAATGGCCAAAGCCTCTTTTTCCACCTGGGAGTAATGGGCCTGTGCAGGACTAAGAGTTTTAGATGCAAACACCAGTGGCTGCTCGGAGCCATCCGCATTGCAATGGGCCAGGACCGCCCCTACCCCATACTCCAAAGCATCTATAGCCAGGACCAATGGCTTATTGGGATCAAAAGTAGTCAAACAAGGCACTGACATGAGGAGGCCCTTCAACGAGGTGAACGCTCGCTCTCATGCAGGTGACCAATCAAAAGGAACACCCTTGCGCAGAAGGCAGTAGAGGGGGCGGGCTATGGTGGAAGCCCTGGGAATGAACCGGTGGTAATAGGCAATCTTACCTAAAAAAGCTTGTAACTCCTTCAGCGAAGCGGGCTGTGGAAGGTTGACAATACCTTGGACCAAACTTCTTAGCGGCTGGACGCCGTGCCGAGAGATGGTGTAGCCTACATACTCAATGGACAGTTGGAAGAAGTTCGACTTACGCAGGTTGCAACGCAGGCCCAAGGACCTGAATTTGAGAAAGAGCGTTCGAAGGTTGTACAAGTGTTCCTTCGTGCTGCGGCCTGTGACAATTATGACGTCTAGGTAATTAATACAATGAAGGATTGTCGACGTGACATGCTCAAGATAATGCTGAAATATCAGCGGGGCACTGGATATTCCGAAGGCCAACCATTGGTATTGGTAAAGGCCAAATGGGGTGATGACGACCGCCAGCCGTTTGGAGTCCTCATCAAGTGGTAACTGATGATAAGCCTCCGAAAGATCGATTTTCGAAAAATATTGGCCTCCCACCACGTCAGAAAACAATTCATCAGAACGAGGCAAGGGATAGGCATCCACCACAAGACGTAATTTTCCCGAGGATTTCATGACAATAACGAGGGGTGAAGCCTACTCACTAGAAGAAATGGGAAGAACGACCCCGAGGGCTGTCAGCCGGTCTAGCTCTGCTTTTACCTGAGGGCGGAGAGCCAAGGGGATCTGCCTCACGTGTAGAAAATGTGGGTGAGCTTCCAAGTTTGAAACATGCCCCAGGCCCTCCTCAAAGATATCCTAAAAGTCAGAGGTCAAAGATTCCAATGATTGATAGGGAACGTCTTTGGAGACCAACTGTATGGTGTCTGCAATAGAAAAACCGAAAGCTTGAAAGGCATCCAATCCAAAAAGGTTAGCGGAAGTCGCATCACTGACAACAATAAAAGTAAGAGGCTGAGTGACTGATTTGTAAGTAACGTCAGGTCACAGTAGGGGAATGAACTGTTTACCATCACCGCGGAGACGCAGGTAAACTGGCGCCAAGGGGGGCGACCCAAGGTCGGAGTAAGTTTGTGCATTCAACAAGGAAACTGCGGCGCCCGTATCTACTTGCAGTTGCAGCCGACACCTCGATAAAGAGTTTGTGTGCTGACGCGTCGGGAGCCTGGCCTGATGAAACTTCCTGAATGTCATCGTCCATGCCCTCTGTACCTGCTTCCTTTGATTCTTTAGAGGCTGAGTGGCAAACTTTAGCAATGTGTCCTTTTTTATTACATTTGCAACAAACAGCCCAACACTGGGCACACTCTGACCGATCATGATGTATATAGCACGATGCACAGGACGGTAACAGGGGCCGGTGGCCGGAACTCTGCTTACGCGCTGTGCGGGAACGGCCGTAACGGCCGGATTGTACCACCCGCATGTCGTCCACCCTGGACGCAGTGGACGTGGCTGCGCCGCCCTGAACCACCGCGATGTCGCACCATGCTTCCAACTGTTGACCTGCAGCGTGAGCAATGGACAGGACTTCCTCAAGGGAAGGGTCTTCCAACTGCAGGGCCCGTTGCCGGACCTCCCTATCAGGGGCCGAACGAACAATGCCATGTCGCACCATAACATGGGCATACGACTCTCGCGACTGATCCATAACAAAATGACACTTGCGACTAAGACCGTACAGGGTACCGGCCCACGCCCGGTAAGGCTGATGGGGCTGCTTCTTGCATTCATAGAATTCGACCCTAGCCGCCACAACATGTGTGTGGCGGCGATAATAGGAAGATAGCAATGAACGCAATGCGTCAAAATACAAGGATACAGTGAAGGAGATATCCGAGACAAGAAAAGAGCATGACATACCTCTGCACCGGCAACATGAAATGCCTGGAAATGCTGCCGAAGGTGATGTTCGTATGCGTCCCAATCCTGCGCCGTCTCGTCATATGGGGGAAAGGGGGGAGGGAACAGCGCTGGAGTAGACTGCGTGGAGAGCAACGCCGGAAGCGCTTGTTTCGTGGTTGCCATGAGCTCCGTCTGCTGCTCAACAAAAACCTGCACTAAATCCTCCATGTCGGGGATAAGCTGCAAAACCGGAACAACAATGCAACATGCGAAAGAACGACCCTACTCATCGCCAATTGTGTATTAACATGATTCACATTGTCCATCGCACTTCATAGTGTAGACCGGGAACTGTCTGCTAGGCATGCCTGATGTAAAACTGACTGGGCACAGCCCGTGCTGCCTGAGTTCTTGTTGTTCCACTGGCAGAGGGCACGGACAAATTCTTGCGTGCCCTCTGGTGGACGGGACTTTACTTGCGGCCACTACTGTCCATGATGCGCCATGCCGATGTGCGCCTCCCGCGATCATTCTGGTGGCTACTGCAACCGTGTAGTGCAGGTCACCTGACAAGATACCTTGCTGCAACAGGTGGCTGATTTTGTGTGCAGTGGTTGGGTCGAGTGCCTGCCCACCAAGGGGTCTGGTCTGCTCTGCATCTACTTTCTCCTCTATTATCGAGTGTTGGTAGTCAACGGTATTCACCTCCTTAGCACTGACTGGGATGAGCCCAGAGTCACCACCCATCTGGCCCTGAGGGCTATTACTTTTGCTCTCTTACACTGTGGCAACCAGAGTATGAGTGAGGACAAACAGTGCAACAAACAGCAGGCGGCACCACCAAGAACTTTTGTTTGGTGGTGTATGCCACATCAACTGTGGGACTGGATCCATATCGCCTTTATACGCCCCTTCTGTTATCCTATGTATGTGGTTGGTGGTGGTGGTTGATGCACTTACCCATATGTCCTGCCCATGTACTCCACCACCACTAAAGCCACCATTAGAGCTCCCATTCATGTCTCTATGATTGAAGGGTTGCTCTGTATGATCGCCTCTGATAATGACCTTGCAGTTCATACTCGCATTGTTTCAAGATTTCTGCACATGAAATGGTATTGCCTACCTCACATTCACACCATTTTACTCACAATCAAATGGTGAGAGGGAGCATATGGTGCACACCTGAAAGATGCACTTAAAAAAGTGCTTCCGGGTTTCTCAATGGACTTGGCATTGTCTTTATTTCTCAGTACCTACAGGACCACACCACTGCAAGGCAGAAGCATGGCAAAGATTCTCCATGGCTGACAACCCCAGACTGCTGCACCTTATTTGCTCTGTGCCATCGCTTGAGGTGCGCTCGCGTCCTTTGTGATATGTTCTTAGTGCCCCTGTCTGAGCATGTACTTTTGGTCAGGGGCTAGCAAGGAGTTACAGTAAGGGTGTGAGCAATGCATGGTCAGTAAATGTTCACCATAGACATCAGCAGGTGTTGCTCTCCTGCCATCAGAACCAGTTGTGCCCTTATTGAGGCACCAACTCACTGTGCCCATTGTCACAGCAGATGCCAATTGGGAGTCCACCTGCAAGTGCCACTCCCTTCAGGGGATTGAGGAGCTAGTGGGCACTGATGATGTTGAGATGCGGCCATCAACTGCATTGAGCCCTCTGCTGATGTTTGACAGTGGCTGCCTGGGTGCCACTGGCAGCTTCTCCCCAGTCGTCTTTGCACCTGTCCCACTTTGCCAATGGTGCAGTTTCTATGCTTCCAGGACACAAGGTGTCATTTGATACACAGTTTGCCATCATCCAGGGCACTTCCAGCCATATGCTCCAGTAGGCCAGAGACGGCTGACTGTCCGGTGTAGTGGAAGTCACATTTCATTGGAAGCCAATGGAGGCAAACACTGTCAAAACACATCTGCCATAGTGCGTCTGCAACTGCCACAAAGTCATCAGGATGGACCTCGTGGTCTGCTCAGCCAACCAATGAGTCTCCAGCAGTAGTCCCACCCATTTGGCCTCTTGCTTTTGTCCACCAACAACAGTTACCCAGAGTGGGGGAGAGATGTGGTGGCATGCTCACTTCCACTGCCACCATAGTGACTGTAGAGTTCACATTTAGCACTTCTGGTAGGAGACCAAGAAAAGAGCACATGCTTTGTTTGCTGCCAGCACCACGACTGGCTGAGTGTGGACAGCTCCAAGTTAGAAGCACCAACTGCTCTCTCTCACATCATTCGTGCTTTGTGGAGGCTCTCCCTGTTGATTAGGATACTTCCATGATGACGAATTTGCTTGTTACTGGCCTGAAATATTTTCCCACTGCTGCTTCCATGTGTGTGCATAGACTTTGGTGCTTTGTCAGAGCAACTGTATTTACTGTACACTTGGTTGTTTGTAATAAAACTGTACATACTAAACACTTAGTGCTTACCTGAAACACAATGAGATTTCCATCCTCTGCTGGATGAGATTTTTTGAAATCATATTCAGTGTTAATACACATTTCCATTTCCTTGAATATTGAATTTGAGTGAGAACTGAGTTTTAAATGTTCTTCATGAAATTCTCGCTTCATACCTAAAAGCATAAATAAACAAAGACAATAAGAGAAAGAACAGTTCCAAAAAGATTTTTGGAAGTCTGATGCTATGCTTATTACAATTTAGCTTGTATTTTCTGGCAAGATATGTATTTAGTGTAAAAAGTTGGCTATTTGATTTACTTATGCTAGTCAAATCTCTTTCACTTCATGAGAATCCAGGCTCTAGAACCAAATATTAATAGATAGTTGTATTTTGCAAATCTCTACATGAATAAGAACTTCTAGTAGTGTGGAGTGAGCCAGTAATGTGCATAAATCAGTGAATATAGGCAGGTATGGTAAACTGTAATGGATGTTCATTCTATAAAAGAAAAACTGACCTTCAAAAAGCTGGTGCATTTATTATTACAATTTGCCTAACTTTTTTTAGATGGCAGTATTCACACCTCTCAGTACATAAATAAAAAGGTAGAACAAAAAGATATTCACACTTCTCAGAACATAAATGAAATTATCTCTTTCTGACATCCACCTCAAATCATTGGCTGTTGCCTTTCATTGCACTCCTAAACTTCTCCTTGTAGAAATAAGGAATACCAACTGCTGTGCCTTTTATTTTAATATATTAATTACATGATCAGTTTTGACACTAGATTAGTGTCATCCTCAGACCCCCTACACAAACTAATGTCAAAATATTTTACAGAAAATAGTGCAATTGATATTCCTTATTTCTACAAGTTTATGACCAGTAACAGTCTCAAGTCCACTTTAATTTTGGGTTATCTGAAACTTAATTATCTTATGCTTGTCAAACAATATAAGGTTCCAAACAAACATAACTCCTCCAAAAACCGAGTGAAGTGGTGCTGTGGTTAGCAAACTAGACTCCCATTTGAGAAGAGTCCCCATCTGATAATCCACATTTAGGTCTTCCATGATTACTGCAATTTTTTTCAGGCAAATACCAGTATGGTTCCTTTGAAAAAAGCATAGCCATATTCCTTCGTCATCCTACTGTAATCTGAGCTCGTGCTCCATCTCTGATGGCACAGTGTTGGCAGAACATTAAATCCAACCTTCCTTTTTTTCTCTTATACTCCAAGATTCCCACCCCTGCAGCCCTTGCAGTATCTTGCTTGTAAGACAATAATGCAAATCATCCATTATAGGCTTAAGCAGTAAGTTCCATGAAGTAGTTGTTGAGATCAAATACATAAATCCACAAAAACTGACCAATAGACTGAGTAGAGGAAATCTATGATAATTTTCAAATTTAACAGCAATCCAGATAAGGGATATAGATACTTCATATGGGAAACTGCAAGTTGAGGAGGAAAATTACAAGCCAAACTACCTGCAGACAAAAGCAAATGTTTCCATGAGCAAAGTGCTTAAATTCCAAATTATACCCAAATCAATGACCAAAAGTGAGGCAATACTACTGTGATGCTTAGCTGAAAGCTTTATAGGTGAATGCAAACTGTCAGTGGGTCAGTGCATTTACATCTTTATCTCGAATGGTTCATCAAGCAGTGTGCTGAGCACAGTTCTTCATGTTCACAATCCCTGCTGGCTCTGGACTTACATGCAGAGTGGCCCACACCACTGTTACTATCTATTGCATCAGTTTCTAAGTTACTGTGTGGTGTGCTCTCAAACATTTGTCCCTTGATATCACAATTCCCACTGTACTACCTGCTCCAGGCAGCTGCACACTACCACTACCACTGAAAAAATGTACAGTATTAGAGACACACAAAATTACTTATGGTTCCTAGCTGACATGTGTTTACTGTTTAATTCTCCATATATGGACAAATGTCACCAAACTGTCAGAACACATGAGTGGATGCAAATTAAATGTTTGCCTTGCAAATGTCCAGTACCCATTCACTGACCCTGCTCTGCTACAGTGCGACACAAGAGACCTGAGTATCTACTATAGCACACATGCATTTGGATCCTCCCATGAGAACTAGTTTCACAGAACTGAAGGATGGGAACTTTCTCTCCAAAACAGCCTTTCTCCCATTTTGTTCCTCGATGGTGTTGCTCAGATTTTTTTTTTTTTCGTATTAACTTATTTACTCTTCTCTACTCAAGCTGCCTTTTTTCTTTACTCAGTCTTTTTTCCATCTTTTCCCTTCTAATCCACCTTTACTTCTTTTTCCATCTCTTCCTTCAGCATCTGAGCTGAATCTGACATAGTGCTTATTTATATGCTATTCTTAATCTTGTTCTCTGTCTTAGGAGTTTTGCTTTATTTCTGCTTCTCTTCATTCTCCAACAAAATGAATCCCTTTTAGCCTGTGCTTCTTGCTGTACTCCATTGACTTAGTTCAAACCCATACACTTAACTATTCCTCTCTAAAGCTAGGAGAACCTGTGTTCATGTGTTCTATTGTCTCTCATTGGAGTTTTACCTGCTAGGTAAGTACTAGTCATCTCATGTGTCTTTCTGTAAGTCTACTGACAGACATCTGTCACTCTGGCATACTAGTTTTTTTTATCTTAGATTTACTGACACTTTTTAAATAGTTTTCCTTTACAATACTTCATGCCATGCTTTTTTATTATGTTTCTGCCAAATAAAGAAAATTCAAAATATGATGTTATTATAGATTCCAGATATAAACAAAAATCTGACCCTATTTATCACATCTGCTATAAATTATATATATCCTTTTACTGCAAATTCCTGTTATAATTGCTTATAATTAAATTTTAAAAAAGATAACATCTGTAGTGCAATTCAATCACCATGCTATTGGGCTGACTGTAGCCAGAGTGCAGCCTTTTGTCACCATAGCAACAGGAGTTGAGGGTGGTCTGCCATTGTCCAGCTACATTTTAATGCTCAAGAAAGATCAAATGGTTCAAATGGCTCTGAGCACTATGGGACTCAACTGCTGAGGTCATTAGTCCCCTAGAACTTAGAACTAGTTAAACCTAACTAACCTAAGGACATCACAAACATCCATGCCCGAGGCAGGATTCGAACCTGCGACCGTAGCGGTCTTGCGGTTCCAGACTGCAGCGCCTTTAACCGCACGGCCACTTCGGCCGGCTCAAGAAAGATCCCCTGTACTTATTTGACAGTAGGTTGAGTGGACTTGGGGCCATTCTGGAGGGACTGGAACAAGCAAAAACCCTTCCTCCACAGCCAAAATCAAGTGCTCTACTCACTACACCATTATAGCCACTATAATTATGCACACTTTCAGTGCAAATATCATTATTTTTGTTCATGATTTACTCATTCACTTACTTAAATGCGCAGTATACAATTACTAAGTTGACAGCAGCTAAGAAACAGACTAAGAAAATAAACACCTTCTATCAGTGTTTCTGTTAAATGTGTAAGACATTCATTTGATATCAGTTAATAAATTGATTGCAAGAGATATCATTAAATGTTGTCCATATGCTGGTAGTTTACAAACTTCTCATAGATGTGCCACAGAAATGATGCAAATAATAACCAATGTTTGCACATGATTTCTTTTGTCAAATATTCCAAACATCAATAAAAAGATAATACTGCCATGGTTACTTTTGAATTCAAAAAAGTAATATAAAACAAATATATTTTATGGAAAAATATAGTAATGAAAAGTCCTTAGTAGAATATAAACAATTTGAGACAAGAATGTGTTGAATAGCTGAGTTGCTGAATTGTTGACAGGCACAATAAATAGAGTGAGAACTTTGCTGGCTATTAGACAAATTCTTCTTCAGATCTATAGAGTTCATATGCAGTGCATACATTTCTACAGTTACAATGTCCAGGCTGACAACATTACGCCAGCACTGCAGCTTGACTCAGATGAGGGGTTGTGTCAGATCAAGTTGGTGAGGGTAGAAAAAAGGGAGGGTACAGCAGTTAGTACTGAAGTAGGGTGGTTGATGGCTGGAAGAAAGAGACATCAAATCTGCAGGATAAAATGCAGTTCCAGTGAGCTCCTGCCAGAAGCAGGCAGTGGGAGATGAGCACAATGCCCAGTGGAGGAGTGGATTGGGAGGTGTAAATAGAACAGACAAGAGGAAAATTGTGGAGAAGAGAGTATGAGACCAGTATGGTTGACATTAGGGTCAGGTGGCAGGGTTTGACATGAGTGTGGAGCAGGATCTAGCAGAGATTGAGGTCAGGACAATTAAGGGATCAAAGTATGTGTTGCAAGAACATCTTCCATTTATGTAATTCAGGGAAGCTGATGAAGGTGGGAAGGACCCACATAACATGTGTTGTGATGAAGCCATTGGAATCAGACACATTGTGCTCAGCAGGATTTTGTGCCAAAGCATGGTTGAATCTACTTTAGGCCACAGTTTGGCAAAGGCAATTCACTCTTGCAAACAGCTGATTGGTTGTCGAATAAATTGCACACACAGATAGTCAAACAGACATAATTTGAAACTAGTAGTTGAATCCATTACCTGCTAATGACATGCTTCAGCTCTGAAATTGAACAGGTCCATATTGATGGGTGCAAATCTAATATTTTTCTACTGTATATACAGTAAGCAAAAAGGGGGAGGGCTATATACACACAAATGGAGTTGAATTCCAGACTTTCAGGTTCATGAATGTTGTGTTTAACAGCGCTTTTTATGTTGTGTCACAGTAGTGAATTAGAAAACACACTAGTCTGTAGTACCAATAGTTTACAAGCCGTCTGTAGTAAGAGTCTTAAACAGTTTTAATAAGGTTATATGTACTTAACTGGAGAACCAGTGGAGACTGCATAACTACAAAACTACATTAACATTTATTAGAGGGCAAAAATGCATAACTATAATTCACTTACCAACAAAATCAAACATGTGTGCAAGTTCATGTGCCATTACAAGACCTTCTCCTGCCATGTTAATGTATTTTGGAAGTGGAGCATCATTACTAAATTTTGACAGAAGTCCAATTGGAATAACTGAAACATAAATTTTGAATGATTTTGGTTATTCAGAGATTTACAAATGCACATGACAATGACGACACTTTAATCAAACTTTCATCAACTCATTCATTCCCTGATGCACCTACAGAGTTCCACCAATGTCCAGAAATAAGAAATGGAGGTTGGAATTCAGTGTTCAGCTGGCATCAGGACCAAAGGAAACAAAGCAGTAGCTCATCTGATAAGGACAGAAGGGAAATTAGCCAAGGTCTTAATGATGAATCATTGGGTGAGTTAGGAAAACCAAGGGGTGATCTAAATCACAATAACTGGACAACAATTTAAAAACAAATCTTTAATGCAAGTCCTGTGTGTTAACTACTGCACCACCTTGTTAGTACATAGATCTCATGATGACAGACAACAGCTGAGGATGAGGAATGAGCTGAGAAGTTCAGTAACAGACAGGAACAGCTGTTATAATCTGTATGCAAAACTAATGACTGCCATTGACACAAGTTTGCTTATATCATTAATAAAAGGCATAATCTGTGTACAACAAACTTAAAATATCAGTAAAAAAATAATAAGATTATCTTTTACTTTGACAAAATCTGATACTTTCCCAGCTACATTAGTGTGGTGTGCGTACTGTAAGACCTTCGGTACACACACCATCAGATTAGTTGACTTGTCGCCCTAACAAAGTAGGCGAGTGTCAGCAATATGTCTCGTGGTCTTATTGTGGCGTGTTTATCTTCTGCCATTAGGTCAGACGATAGAAATGCCACTTGCACGCTTAGAGTAGCAGATTGACGGTGACCAACTTTAAACAGAACTTGATTAATTTTCACACACATTTATTAAAATAATAAAAATCATAGATATTACATAACTTGATTCTGGATGCTGTTTATGATTGACAATCTGAAGTTCCTTTGGTCTTGGTACATTAATCTTATTCTCACATATCTCTGATACTTGACAAAGTGTCTATACATTTCTCTTCATGGCTATGTACAGGAATATGATAATCTTATTAGGCACAGACTGAAACTTGACTATATACTGGTACAGACTGATGCAAACTAATGCAGACTGACTAATCAGAGGTCTGTTAACTTGTTATAATACCTCGAGCGTTCAGGTTTTACTATGCGAGTGTGATTCGCGAGGAGAAAAGGTTCTACGTTAGCAGCAATCTCATTGGCTGCGTTACATATTAATATGCAGATCAGTGGAAGCAGAATTTGGTCCATCTCTATGATAGCACCATCCCGTAGTGTGGAGATGGACGAGCGCTGTGCCTGTGCTGTTGTGCTTAGCGGGGCGTGCTCTAGTGGGAAAGTTGTGTGCACGCTGACTACGCGGAGCTATGTACACAACAATTAGTCACTGCCCGTTATCTTAAATTCTCATCTTAATGTAAGTTTAATTGTGATGTTACTGATACTTTTTGAGGAAAATCTGTTTTATACATGCAAATTTTTTAATACTATCTCCCACCTCCTATTAGGTCATCGTCTTAGTCTTTCCTTACGTTTTGGAATGTGATAAAGACATTGTTTGGTTAATCTACCATCTACTACCCATTCTCCTGACTATATGTATTGCCAACCTCCATTTCCATTTCAGTCTGTTCTTTGATCCATTAGTTCAGTTTCTTGTCTCACCTGTTGATTCCAAATATGCATGACTCCATTTCTCAGAGAGCCTCACTCAGCTTTTGACCCAGTCATTGGGTTCAACTGCTCTAAATACAAAAACTCACTAACATGTTCTATAATGATATTCATAATTTATACTGTTACCTTTCTGGCAATTCAATCCAACCTTATCATCTTTCCCACAGACAAAGATTCCACTACAGTTGTCATGAATCATACAAACTATGTGACTGAGGGTCTTCACCAACTTTCCGACACCTGTGTATACAAACTTTATGACCACAGTCCCATCCCAGAAATACAATATGGCATTCAGTAGCTTCTCAAAGCCTCAGGTCCATCCCAAAGGCTTACACCTGAATGCATCTTCCTCCTCAAACCAGCAATCCCCCACTCTCTTACCTTTTACCTACTCTCTAAATTCCACAAACCAACATCACAGGTCTGCCTTCTGGTTGACCCATTGTAGCTGGGTACAATGCTCCCACAGAATGAAACTTTGCTTTACTGACTGATACCTCCAAACTATTGACTACAGCCTCCAATCCTACATTCAACACACTTCTTACTTCCTTCGCCATACTTCCACAGTTCCTGTTCCATTACCACCATACTGCTTGTTAGTTACTGTGGACCAACATTTCCAATACCCATGACCTTGTGTTCATGGAACACTAGCGTTCTAAATGTCCTTCTGATACCAAACCCACCACCTCTTTCCTAATCCTCATAACTAACCATACCCTTGCTCACCATTATTTCACTTTTGAAGGCCTAATCTATAAACAAATGTGTGGTACTGCCATTGATACTCACACAGCACCATCTTGTACTAACTTCCTTATGGACCAGCTGGAGGAAGCCTTTCTATCCAGTCTACACCTAAAACCCCTTGTCTGATTCAGAATTACTGGTAATTTCATGGTCTGGACTCAGGGCAGGGGTAACTTCTGCTCTTTCCCCCATAATCTCAACACCTACTCTCACAACTGCATTATCTGATTCTTCTCAATTCAATGAGCCACCACCCTATATGTCAATCTCCATTTCTCAGATGGCTGCATAAATAGTCTGTTCACATCAAGTGCACCAACCACTAACAGTACCTCCATTTTGACAGCTGATGCATAATCCATAACAAAAAGTCTCTTCCTTGCAGTTCCACCACCTGTGAATACTGCATCTGCCATGGAAAATAGGGTTTACTAAATATACCAATAACCTTATCAGAGCCGTTACTGACAGACACTCTAGCTCATCCATATACAGATCCTCCACACTAGTTCCTCCTCTGACACCAGAAACCCTGTTACCCAGCTACAGACCAGCACTCCTCTGATCACTCAAATCATCCTTGCCTTAAAAAGTTGAATAACATCCTTCACCAGGCCTCTGACTACATCTCATTGTGCCCTGAGATGCGGGATATTTTGCCCACTCAACCTACAAAATATTCTTGTCTATCCCTATTACAATCCTGCTCCCAAACCTGCACCTCATGAACATTCCCTTGTGTCTGGCCCAGATGCAAGGCCTGGCTCATACACAAACCCACCACACCCTACCACAGTCCAGTCACAGGCATTTCCCACCCAGTAAAAGGCAGGGCCACATGTGAAAGCAGAAACTTGACCATTCAGTTGCCTTACATGCTGTACACTACAACACAAATGACTTCAACAGCTACTTCACTATATGGACAGTTTGGATACTTCCTTCCAGCTCATAGTTCTCTTAACTATATGGATGGGAATTGTCTCTCCATCATATCTTGCACTCTTGCAATCCCCCTGGCCTAAACCTCTGCTAACCCCTTTTTCCCACTGCCTCACCTTACCTTTTCCCTTCTCTCTTTTGTCTACACCACACTCTTTCCCTGTCCATATCGTGCACTGCATTCTCTACCCCCCCCCCCCCCCTCAACCATGTGATTATTCTCTCTCTCTCTTTCTCTCTCTCTCTCTCTCTCTCTCTCTCTCTCTCTCTCTCTCACCCCCTTTCCACCCTTTTACCTTTCTGTCTCCTTTCCCAAACTCCTTCTTCATCTTGAGGTCCCTCTCCTCTCCCCTCCCCTCTCTCTACTACACCTCTTATATGCTCAATCCTCTCAACTCGTTTCACCTTATTGAGCAGCTGCTGAGTCATTTTTCAAAATACTTGTCTCACACAGTCATGCTACCACCTCCTTGCCTCATGCGTCCTTTCCTACCTCTCCCCCACCTCCACCTATTTATTTACGATTGGTCTTGCCACATGATTGAATGTTTCAGCTTGTGTGTGTGTGTGTGTGTGTGTGTGTGTGTGTGTGTGTGTGTGTGTGTGTACTTTTGCTAGAAGGAGCTTGAAAGCTATTGTGACCACTGCTTCCTGTTATCTGCATCTATGTCCCATACATCAGTCTGCTATAGCTGAGTTACGCCATTTCCTTATTTTACACATCTTTGTAATGTGTTGGTTACTCACTAAGTTAGTGCCAGTATGGTAATAAGTGATTTTCAGGCATTCAGTTGGTCTTAACCTATTATGTTCCTTCTGTGTTTTACCAATTTAAGGGTCTGAAATTGAAATGCAATTGCTTACAGCAGTGAATAGAAAGGATACAGATATGAGATAGCTATAGACTACAAATGGAGGAATTACTGAAGTTTTCAGCACAGAGAAACAACAAGTGAGAGAGTTACAAGTAATGTTCTATTTCTGTTATTTGTGGGTACTGAATGATGTTTAACAACACTGATGTTTAACATCAGGACATAGTCTGAAAGCTGAAAATTTCTACCACTCTTTTTCTTTGTGCCTGTCTGGCACTCAATGCCTCCTCTACATGGTGAGTAGCAATCTACCGTATTTACTCGAATCTAAGCTGCACTTTTTTTCCAGTTTTTGTAATCCAAAAAACCACCTGCGGCTTAGAATCGAGTGCAAAGCAAGCGGAAGTTCTGAAAAATGTTGGTAGGTGCCACCGCAACTAACTTCTGCCGTCGAATATATGTAGCGCTACACAGGCATGCTTTGTAGGCACAGAGATAAATACTGGCGCCAAAACCTCTGCGTCAGTTAATAACTTAAAAAAAAAAAGGTGGAAGACGAGCTTTTTTTTCTCCACCCCGAGTTTCGACCACTGCATTTTCATGCATTATCCAACAAAGTAAATACAAATTCCGTATTGTTCATCTTTGAAATTAGCAGAATTTCAATGTACTATGAAAATCCGACTGGTAAGACTGTTGCTAATAGGAACCTGATGAAATGTGAATCATGTGCAGTTTTCTCTTCACCATAAGAATAATACAAATATAAACATTTTGCCATGTATTCTTTCATGTTTGCTGCTATCTCATTTAAATCCTGTCTGCCTAATAAAGTACGAAACTAGAGTGAGACAACAGCAAACGCAGAAGAATATACGTATCGTGTCATGTTTATATTCGTATTATTCTTATGCCTAATAGTGATACAGTCAGAAATGAAGCACGGCAACTGACTAGATTTTTGAATCTAAAATGACTAATTTCTGTTCAGAATTTGATGTACTAAAGAAGCGGCTGCAAAGATTTCCAAACGGAGAAAACTTTTCACCTAACTCTCGTTCAGAACATATTCTATCATACGCAGTCTATTATTTGGTTCTTGTTGATCATTATCAAAGAAAGCAGCAACATAAGTAACAACAAGTAGTAGTCTCTTGCCATTGTTTCACTAATGAGACAATTCCTCTCTTTTTTTAATTGTAAGCGGCGGTAGCGCGCACAAAAGCAAGCCATGCCGTGGGCGGCGACAGGCCGTAAACACGCACTATCAGAATGCGACAAACAATGCATGACGCAGTACAGTAATGCATTTTCAGCTTTGAGTGACGTAAACGTCTATAGCAAAGAAAACGGCACTTATCAGATCAAAGCAAAATAAGCAATCGATTCAAACCAGATGAAGCACGTGCAAAAGGAAAGTGCCTGACGCATCGCAATGGCTACCTGGTAAAGCTTAACTGCTAAGTGTACGACTCGAACCAGACTATTGTAGCTGTATCGTCTTTCATTCGACCTAAATTGTGTCTCATATTACAATGGACCAACTTTGTTTCGATTTGAAGGTGCGGCCTAAAACTTTTCTCTCCCCTTGAATTTCGAGTCTCAAATTTCAGGTGCGGCTTAGATTCGGGAATTTTTTTCCTTGATTTCGAGTCTCATTTTCCAGGTGCAGCTTAGATTCGAGTGTGGCTTAGATTCGAGTAAATATGGTATCCTTCCCCATATTGTTGCTATTCCATCCAGGACTTTCCACTGTTCGAAATTATCCATGATTAGAGGTTGTTATGTATTCAACTTGAAAGCTTATGGTTCTCCTAAGGCTTGAATCTTTCGTACACACATACTAAAAATAATAGTTGAGCAAATTAACATGTATCTCTGCTCATGTGCCTCACATCTACAGCTTTTTAAAACATTGGTTTTGCTTTGTTTAGTGTAGAAATTAGCAACTTTCAAATGTTTTAAGTGTTGTTTTATTTCTGACTATTTGGACTAAAATCACACACAAGATAAGTATATGTCATCAGTAATCTCAATATCAAACTCTACATGTAGTAAAAGATTGTAAAATTTACTGAACCATCTGAAACAAAATTAAGAGTACCATACATATAGGATGTCAAATCAAACAGCTTTCAGTCATCTAATTTTCAAACTTATTTTATTTGGCTACCAGTTTTGACAATTTATTACATTATCTTCAGCCCCCCCCCCCCCCCCCTCGACTGACGTGTAGGAAGATTCCAACCTAGCTTGCAGTCAAAATAGGGGACAGCATTCAAATACTGGTATCTGTAGAAATCGGCTTGATAGATATGGTACATATATATGGTTGGTATGTATGGTACAACCATACATATGGTTGTTCAGTGTGTTTACAAGTATACTGTTACATTTGCTATCTGGCAATAATCTGATTGAAGAAAGATAAAAAGTTAAGTCCATAACATTAATGTTTTATTTTAGCAATAGCACAAGAAAAATCATAAAAACTCACCAACTGTGTTAAGGCCATATATTACATTGCCAGTACTCTGGTATGGAAGTTTGAAATGAGACCATCTGCAACAAAAATAATTTTATTATAGAAATTTGTGTTGATACTGGAGAATGTGCATGCATACATGTCCAAAGGAACATTGCATAGTACGTCTTAACAACACAGGCACTCCAATATCATATTTATCCACCAATACCACACACCAAGTTTCAATTAAAATGACCGCCTCCACCCCCCCCCCCACCCCCGCCCCTCGCCCCCCCCCTTCCCCCCATATGGCAATTACATAATGTGTACAAATACAGGTTGTGATGCAGGAATGGTGACATATAGAAGTTTGCGCCTGGCTGTGGGTCACGAACAGATAGACAAAGTGATGAACAGATAGACAAAGTGGTTAAGGTAACTGCTTGTTAAAGTGGGAATTCCACATTTGAGTTCCAGTCCTGCACAAATTTTCATCATCGCCATTCCATTATACAGCTGGTGGTTGTCTGTATTTGCAACCCTTGACTACATTTCACGTATTTCATGATGGCTGTAGTTACCACAGTACCTGTTCTGTTGGACATGTATGCATGTCCAAAGGAACTTGCATATTACTTCTTGACAACACAAGCACTACAAAATCGTAGCAGCTAAAGATTAGTTTCCTAGTTCCCATTTTCATGTATGTCTCCATAGCATTCATCTTCTATTTGTTTTGTTATGGAGGAATATGTTAAAGCCATGGAAAGCATTATGAAACAAAATGAGAAGCACAATAAAACGGCCGTCTTTGTAACAACATGTGAATCACCTATGTTGCTGGAACACATTAAGGCAGGCTTCCTCCTTTCAAAAGTAAAGCAACATTTGCAATGAGCAGTCAAATGTAAATGAGACAGATAGAAAAGTAAGTAAACTGTTTATTATTTCAAAAGTGATTGCCATTAACATTTATCCCATTGTGAGACAAGCTGGCCAATGCCTTCATCAAAAAATGTCTGCAGTTGTCTATGGAACCATGATTGCAGCCAGGCATACACTTCTTGATTCAAAGCAAGTCAGCAGCCACAAATATCTCTCTTCAGAACCCCAAAAATATGGAAACTGCATTTGGAAATATTGGGACTGTATGGAGGATGTGTGGGGGCTTCACAACAAAACTTTTTCTTTGTAGTACAAACAGCCTAGGCAACATGTGGGTGGGCATTGTCCTGCAACAGAATGATGACGGTCATCAACATTCCCAGGCATCTCAACCTGATGGCATGCTTCCATTATTGTACAGTAACCACAAACCACTATGCATCAATTGTGACACTGTGTTCCAGAAATTCAGTGAGCAGCAGGTCCTTGCATTCAAAGAAACAGGTTATCATGACTTTCCCAGAGCTGATATGCACAGCTTGGAGTGCTTCCATTGTTCACTCTGAAGCTTTTTCCCTGGTTCAAAATGATGACACTATGTTTCATCTTCCGCAACAATACAGGAAAAGATATACATCACTATGAGACTGTTTTAGATGTTTCACAGATGTTGACATTCTGTTCAACTTCTGCTCCTCTGTCAGGCTGTGGGGAACCTACTGTGCAGAGAATTTCTGGAAATTCAAGCACTGTATCACGATAGTGCAAACAATACTGTGACTGACAACCAACATGAGCTGAATGTCTTCCACCATCTGCTGTCAGGGGTAATGACATGAGGGCGTGTCTTGGTAGACTGCTGTCTTTCAATGATGCCTGAACTACTTGAAATTGTTTAGTCCATGCAGACACAAACATATCACATACTTTGTTTGCCATACACAGCAGACCTTTTGGTTAATAAGTTAATTAGTTACATGTTCCACTGATCAATCGTACAGTACAGTAGCTGTTATGATGTGGAATGTGTCAAGCGCACAAGAAATGCACATGTGAAACAAAAATTTTTAATATATATATAATACAGAGTTAAAGATTAATATTTCTATTATTTACCCCATTCCCTTAAATGGCACAACATTCATAAACTATATTTATAGATTTATTTATTGCTATTCAAGAATTCATCTGTGGTATAGAAGGAGTTGTCAAGGAGATATGAATTCAATTTATTTTTGAAGCTATTACTGCTGTCTCTCAGACACCTTATTTCATTTGGTAATTTGTCAAAAATTTTTATAACAGCTTATTTTACCCCTTTCTGTTCCAAAGATAGGTTGAGCAAAGGATAGTGTAAGTCTTTCTTTTTTCTGGTATTATAATCATGAATGTCACTGTCGTTTTTAAACTGGTCCATGTTGTTCAGAACAAATTTCATTAGTGAGTAGATGTATTGTGAGGCTGTTATAAGAATTCCCAATCTTTTAAAATGATGCCTACAAGATGTGTGACTATGAACCCCGCACATTACTCTAACCACTTTCTTTTGAGCAGTGAATACTTTTTGCCTAAATGTTGAGTTACCCCAAAATATTATTCTGTACGACATCAGAGAGTGAAAGTATGCAAAGTATGTTAGCTTACTAATTTCTATATCCTTGAAATTGGCAATTATTCTGATCACAAAAGTTGATGAAGCTAGTCACTTTAGGAGATCCAAAGTATGAATTTTCCAATTAAGATTCTCATCTATATGTACACCCAAAAATTTAGTATGCTCTACCCTGTCTACTGACTTCTGTTGATGTGTTATATTTATTGAAGGAATTGTACTGTTTGCAGCAGAAAATTGGATGTACTGTGTTTTTTCAAAGTCTAGAGCAAGCTCATCTGCAGAAAACTAATTAATGACTTTTGCAAAGACCTTATTTGTATCATTTTCAATTTGACTTTCTTTTACTGGATTAATAATGATCCTTGTATCATTAGCAAACAGTGTCAATTCAGCTTCCAGTTTCAGATAGGAAGGGAGGTCGTTCACATATATTAAGAACAGAAGGGAACCCATGATTGAACCCTGTGGAACACCTAATGTAATTTCACCTCAGTTAGATGAAGTGGCAAACTTATTTAAATCATTTGACCCATATAAGGAAACTTTTTTCTTCCTGTTCTGTAGGTATGACTTAAACCACTCATATTCTATTCCATGGATATGGATTTCCCTTCCTGACTTTCCTTCTGCACTATAAAACTGACCTCTTTCTTGGCCTCCGTACTGAAATTGGACATTCACAACTCACTGACCTCACATGGACCATGTCTAACAGGCAAATGGTAAAGCAGTGAATGTTCATGCCGCTCCTTCCTGATTCCAATAGAAAACACTTCTATAAACACACATACCTGTATTATTAGTATCTCCACCTTGTTCATTATATAGTCTGCCTCATTTTCACTTGACTGCCCAAACACATTGTATATTCTAAGTTCTTAATGTAAACTCTGGGCTCAGGAGCCAGTGACAGTGGTCATGAGTGTATGAGTTGAGTTTGCATAAATGTGCATGTGTATGTTGTCTAATTGTCTCTTGGCCAAAAAATTACTTGTGTAGAAGTCTTTTTGTTATGCCTCTCTGTGACTTAACATTCCATTATATGGTGAGTAAAAATCCATCCTTTTCACATTACTGTCATTATTTCATCTTGGATTTTAAATTTTTTAAAGTATGGACATGTGAGATTTGCATGTACGGGACATGGGCGCACACACACACACACACACACACACACACACACACACACACACACACAAAAAAAAAAAAAAAAAATGTGATTAAAATCACGAAAAAGTCTGCCTCTACTCAATACTCTGAAACTATTGAATGGAATGTCAGAGGATACACACCATTTACCATTCCAATCACATATGGAGCAACAGAAGGCTTCAATGCCACTGTGCATGCTATGTTGTTGTTGTTGTGGTCTTCAGTCCTGAGACTGGTTTGATGCAGCTATCCATGCTACTCTATCCTGTGCAAGCTGCTTCATCTCCCAGTACTTACTGTAACCTATGTCCTTCTGAATCTGCTTAGTGTATTCATCTCTTGGTCTCCCTCTATGATTTTTACCTTCCACACTGCCCTCCAAGGCTAAATTTGTGATCCCTTGGTGCATGCTATAATGAGTCTAATCTTGTCTTTGCAGCCTTTGTGGTTGTGATGTTTACATGGATGTAGGACAGGGTGTCTGGGTTAAATATATAGCATAGTAATATAAAATGTTATAAATGTAACTGAGATATTTATTTGTGGTTTTCTTCTACAAGTAGAGTACCTAAAAATATTTTCTGTGTTTGCTTACAGCAGTTGGTAGCCATGTAGACTCCACACTAGAAGGTATTTTGTTTGCTTTCTTTTACAGAGATAAATACTGTTACTCTGGTTGAATGTCATTTTCAGCATGAGTATGGACTGCGATCAAGTGATGATGTTTGCACTTATGCCACAATAAAGAAATGGGACAAGCTGCTTCATGAAACTGAGAGTTTGCTTTTGGTGTTGTGCCACCATGGGAAGCACACAGTTCCAAAGACTACTGTTAAATTAGTATGTCCTTCCAGTGGAGGCCTCGTAGGTCAATACAAGAAGCAAGTAGGCCGTTAATTTATCTTGTTCGACAGTACATGATGTCACTGATACAAGGTCGTGCCTGTGGGTGAATGAACCACAGCTTTGTCACAAAATCAAGCCTGAAGACTGGCTGCAACAGAAGGTATTTGCAGAGACAGTTCTTGCATGAATGGATGAAAATGAAGTGTTCCTTGATTTTGTCTGCTTCTTGAATGCGACTAGATTACACTCTTCTGGCATGATAAACATGCACAACTGCCATATCAAATCAAAACAATCAAAAGAGGAGCTTGAGGCCTAGAAAACCTGCTCTACTAAATCAAGATTTTTTATGGTTTCGCAAAAGAAAGGGGAAAACCATGACTTAGATAAGTCAGTCAGAAATGACACTCAGCAAAAGATCAATTATCCAACGAGCATGTGCAAAAACTCACCCATCTTGAAACCTAGCAACTCACTTCCTCAAAAAGTCAATACTAAATGTGACAAACTGTGTATTTTCCATCAAAATATAAGGGAGCTAAGAAGTAAACTAGAACTGTCGGCAATGAATATTAGTGACAGTAATACTATTGATAATGCCGATATCCTTTGTTTTACCGAACACCATGTAAAGAAGGGTATCAATATGCTGAATCTAGATGGCTATCATATTGCCTCTCACTTTTGTAGAAACAGTGTGCAGAAGGGTAGTGTAATTATATATGTAAAAAAGAATATAATGTATAGATCTCTAGAGCTCACAAAATACTGTTTTGATCAGCATTTTGAAGCTTGTGGTATAGTAATTAGCACCAAGGCCCTGTCACTCATTGTAGTAACAGTGTATAGGGCCCCATCAGAGAAGCAATGTATGTTCTTTAATCAACTTGAATCTCTCCTATCCCATATATATTCAAAAAATTAAAAATAATGTAGTCTTAGGAGACTTTAACATTAACTTTCTAGATTATGATAGTGGCAGAGCTGACCTGCTACATATAATGAACACATACAACCTCAGACCCATGGTAGACTTCCCCACAAGGGTTATGAACTACTGTTCAAGTCTTATAGATAATATTTTCATTTATGAGAATAGAAACACTAATGCAACAGTAAAACAAGTCCTAAATGGTCTTTCAGACCATGATGGCCAATTGCTAACTGTCAATGATATATGCCTACACAAGAAGGTCAAAGTCTGTAAAAGGTCATTTAGGGTAATTAATAATGAAAATCTCATGATCTTCAACAGTTATCTTCAATTCATTGACTGGAGTCCAATTTATAGAGCACTGAAAGTGAATGACACATTTAACATATTTATAAATGAATTTATGTGCCACTTTGAAGCTGTCTTCCCTCTAAGAACTGCAAAGAACAAGTGCCAGAGCCATACCGGCAAACAGTGGCTCACAAAAGGAATAAAAACGTCATGTAGGACTAAAAGACTGCTTTATGTTTCTCTCAGAAACAGAAATGATCCTGAAATAAGAGCTCATTATAAAAGGTACTACAAGATTGTAAATGAAGTTCTGATAAGGGCAAAAAGTATGTTCATCAAATCAGAAATAGATAATCCTGGGAACAAAATAAAAACCATCTGTGTATTATTAAAAGAGAAACTGGTAGTTACTCAAACAATGCAGAAAATATTGAAGTTAGACATAATGGGAATATCATTGATAAAGGTGAAAAATGTTGCAAAAATTTTCAACAAGCATTTTCTGCCTGCAGTGGATAAAATAAGGTGCAATGGTTCTATAAATAAGGCTCTGAATCTTTTACAAAGAAGTGGACCTAGTGCAACACCCCAGATTAGCATGCCTCCTGTCACTGTTAAGGAAATTAAGAAGATAATAAGGACCATGAAAAACAAAAACTCAACTAGTATTGATGGTATTTCCATCAAAGTGTTCAAACACACACACATTTTCATTTGTGAAGTCCTGTGCCACATCTTTAATGAATCACTGAGACTAGGAATTGTTCCTGATAGACTTAAATATGCAGTGGTGAACCATTGTACAAGAAGGGTGACAGAAACAAAGTAACGAATTATCACCCTATTTCACTCTTAACTTGTTTCTCCAAGAGTCTTGAGAAACTTGTACACAGAAGGATTCTTCAACATCTTAGTAAACACAACATTCTCAGTAAAAGTCAATTCAGTTTCCATAAAAACATCTCAACAGAATATGCAATATATTCTTTCACCAATGCAATCCTTGAATCAATCAATAATAAAATGTCTCCAACTGGAATTTTTTTTGACCTTTCTAAGGCTTTCGATTGTGCGAACCATGAGATTTTTCTGAGAAAGGCAGAATTTTATGGGTTAACTGGAGAAGCAGGGATGTGGCTTTCCTCCTATTTAAAGGACCGGAAACAGAAAGTCATGGTGAACGACACTAATGGGGAACCAGTGTCCTCTTCTTGGGGTACAATAAACTGTGGAGTCCCACAGGGCCCTATTCTGGGTCCTCTACTTTTCCTTCCAATGTGTACAAGGGCTAAGATAAAATTTACTTTGTTTGCTGATGACACAACAATTCTGGTAGACAATTCAACAAATACTAATCTTGAAATCACTGTAAATGCAATTTTTCAGGAGACCTTTTGGTTTGCCTCTAATGGATTATCACTAAATTTTGAAAAAACTAAATTGATTCAATTCCATAAAAGCCAAAATATCAAAGGTGAGATTAATGTTAAATACAATGATGGGAATTTAGCAAGAGTGGAGTCAACAAAGTTCCTGGGTCTACTTGTTAATAACAATCTAAACTGGTCCTTACACATTCCTTAGCTGTATAAAAAAAACTAAGCTCAGCAATTTACACTATTCATGTGATTGCTTCCTTCAGTGACTTAAATACGTTGAAAGCTGCCTATTTTGGTTATTTTCATGCCTTGATGGCCTATGGAATTATATTCTGAGGAAACCAGCCAAAGGCAAACAAAATCCTCATAGCCCAGAAAAGAGTCATTAGGATTCTGTGTGGTGTCAGTTACAGACATTCCTGCAGGAAACTCTTCCAAGAACTGAGAATACTCACAACAGTATCTCAGTACATTTTTTCTCTCATGTGTTTCTTGAGTAAAATTCATTCCCTTTTTGAAATGAACAGCATGTATCATAGCTATGACACTAGGGTAAAGAATGATGTACATCTTGGGCAAAAGAATCTAAGTATGGTGCAAAAAGGAGTACACTACTCTTGCATAAAAATATTTAATGCTCTCCCTCAGGCAATAAAAATGTCCGTTACTGACCCACCTACTTTTAAAGATCAACTTAAATAGTATCTTCTAAGTAAAACCATTTCCCACTGGACAAATGTATGTATGAGAATATGTGAATTGATTTTGATCTATTGTAAGTCTGTTCAATGTAATTTGTAACTTTTTACAAAAACAATTCTTGTAAACATTTTTTCTATGTAATATATTATTCATTGTACAACCTATTATTATAAAAAAATGTCTCAAATCTACATAAATGACACGTTCTACACCAAAGCGATTTATCACTAATGGGTCTACAGAACACGAATGAAATAAATAAATATATGGAGAACTGAACATCCCTACATAGTGGTGGAGTGCAAACGTGCCTTTCCAAAAGTGAAAGTGTGGTGTGGATTGTTGAAGGAGAGGGTTATAGGTCTCTTCTTCTTCATGGAAAAAGAATGAAACAACATATGCAGACATGTTGGATCTGTATGCTGTGCCACAGCTTCCTTGTGAAATGATCTTTCAACAAGATGGCACATCATGCCATACAAACACTGTGATGGATTTCTTGGGTGAAGAGTTCCCAGGTTGGGAAAGGTATCCATCAACTGCTTGGCCCCCTAGGAGCACAGACATTACACACCTTGATATTTTTCTGTGGGGATTTATCAAGAACATAGTGTACCAGATACCAATTTGTGATCTACAAGATCTGCACCATTGCATTCATACAACTATTGCAAATGATTCACCTGCAATGCTGCAAAACACTTGGAGAGAATTTAAAGCTTACCATTAAGAAATATCTCAGTTATTTCTCACATTATTACATTTTATGTTATTACATATTTTATCTGGACACCCTGTATATTTCTAGATTTTTCAGTTAATAATGGCTCAAAAAACTTTGTAGATGTAGACTTTCCCAGGATGATTGATGTCTATCTATAAGTGTATACCAGTCCAAGTTTTTCATAATTTCTGTGACAGTCTCACATGGTTAAAACAAACCTTGAAACATTTATGCTGCCCTTCTTTGTATATGTGGCACATGTCCTGTTAGTCCCATTTAATATGGTTTACAGAAGCGCAAAGTGTTCTAGGATGGGTTCCACAACAGTTTTGTAAGCAATCTTCTTTATAGACTGATTGGAATTTCCCTGTATCCAACCCTTGAACTGACCTCTGCCACCAACTTTACCTATGGCTGAGCAAATGTGATCATTTCATATCCTCATCAACAGTTACATCCAGGTTTAAATGAGGTTGATTGATTCCAACTGTGCTACATTGATATTGGAGCACTGGATTTATGTTTCTGCATTTTGTGAGCATGCCGTTTTACATTTCTGAACATTTAAGATGAGTTGTCAACATTTGCACCATTTGACACCTTATCAATATTATTCTAAATAACGTCATCTTCTGAAACAAGTCCAAGATAACTGTTTATATTGACTGACAGGTTGTTAATCTACAACATAAACATATTATTTTTCAGTTCTAATCATGCAACTACACTTAAAACTACTAGTTTTTAAACAAAAATTTGTTTATGAGATATGAGGTGTCAAAAAGAAATTATTTTAGGTTGGACTGAAAACTTATTTGCCACCTGATACATATTTTGTGTTGTTGGGAAAATGAAAAAAAAAATTGATATTTTTGTACAAAAAGCCAAGTAGTGTAGTTGCCGTAGTATAGTGGTCATGATACTGGAGTGTTGGGTGGAGAGTCCCGAGTTCAAAACTCACTTGAACTGAAACATTTTAAATTTTATATTCAGTCTGAGTACATTCTAGATGTATCCACAAATGGCAAGAATCATTGTACTGGAATGTTCTGTAGCTGTATATATACTGTATGTGTTCTGGCTGGAGGCAGTTCGCTCCGCGTTCTTGTATGTGCAAGTGCTTAATAAACCTCTGCTAAGTGAAGTTAATGTTTGTCATTCATCTGCTTACACCTTCCTCTATGTGACATTATTCTGGTGGAGGCACTGGGTATTGGAACTTGTGATACCGCACATTATTGACAACACAGTGGCTCCCATCAGGCCATGACAGAGCCACCATTTATGTGGCAAGAAACCCAAGTTCGAGCCATATTCAACATATCGCAATCTATCAGAGACAGAAGAAGAAGAGGACATCACGATGACAGCAATTGTGTGCCGCCACAAGAGACATTCTTCTGGGTTCCCTGGTGATGATGGCCAAGATCCAAACAAGTGGCTGAAGGTATATGAGCGTATAGCCAAATTTTACAAATGGGATGACACCATGTGTTTGTCGAATGTATTTTTCTACTTGGAGGGCACTGCCAAGCAATGGTATGAGAACAGTGAGTAGAAGTTCACCAGCTGGGAAGTATTCCAGGTGGAACTGCGCAAGTATTTCAGTGACACACAATGACAGAAGTGCAAAGCTGAAAATAAATTAAAGTGCAGGGCACAGTGTCCAGGAGAAACAACAGTGTCCTGCATTCAGGACCTCTTGGAGCTGTGTAAAATAGTGGATCCTTGAATGAAGGAGGAAGATAAGGTTGCACATCTCATGAAGGGTGTTGCTGAGGACATGTATCAAGCCCTACTCCTGAAGGAAGTTTCAACAGTAAACGACTTCATAAAATGGTGCCAGTATATCGAGACAATGCATCAAAAAAGAATTACACGCAAGAAGTTTGAATGGCTTCCAAAACATCGTATCGATGTCTGTGATGGAGGAAGAAATTGATTTCACAAGTGTTCGTCATCAGATAGAGAGTGAGGAAGTCCAGAAGGCACTTGGATTGTACAGCGAGCAAAAAACTGAGACTCTTCAAGAGGTCATAAGGGAGGAAATGGAACAGACATTCAACCCAATCTCTCATTCTTCATTTCCCTTTAAAACAGTAAAAAAATTGAGATACAGGTGAAGTTCCATTCCTACAATGCTGCATGAGGAACCTGTTTGGGCACCAAGGAAGACTGGTGTCTGGAGGACCCAGGATAACCAACCAGTACCTTTCCACTGTGGGCAACCAGGACATGTGGTGTGCTATTGTCGAGAAAGGTAGCAGATATTTGATGACGCCTGTGCCAGAAGACAGCAGACTGATTATAGCTGACACCAATTCTGGGATGACAAAGATGAACAAGAAGATGTGGGTTCAGGATGACATAGGTCACCATCACCTCAAGCTATCCACTGGAGAGGTCACTCCCCAACATGCCAATCAAGGTCTCCATCACTGTTTAGAAGCTCCAGCTGATCACCTAGCTGCCACAACCTGGAAAACTAAAGGGTGTGACCTTCCTTGCAGGTGAGGCCACTGAAGAGAAAAATCCTTCACCATTGATCACTACAAAAATGATAGGAAACTACATCAATATCCTCATGGATGGCTGACCAGCCCAAGCTCTTATGGACTCTGGAGCATCATATTCATTCATTTCGGAGAAGTACCATCGCCAGTTGCAGAAAACCGTATTTGTCGACAACAAAACATCTCTGCTGAAGGTGGCTAATATATAAATAATAATATGTAAAACCTACAGGAAGATGTATCATTTGTGTGGGTATAAGTGGCCATACACAGAAATTAGAATTCATCATCTTACAAGAGTGTAGTCATGATGTCATTCTCGGATGGGACTTTTTGAAAGCTTCTCAAGCAGTTATAGATTGTGATCACTCGAAGATTATGCTAGATGAGATGAGATACTGTGGACAGGAAGATGCACATCCAAGTGTGTGGAGACTATCTGTGCTGGATGAAGTGATCATTCCTGCAGTCAGTGCTAGAAACGTAGCTATCATGTGTCATGCCATGCATCAACCCATGGCCCTTGTAGTGGAATGCAAGAGAAGCATACCACTGAAGAATAACATGGTCATCCCAGCCTCTGTCATCTCATTTCAGAACGGATTCAGTGAATTGTGGATAGTTAACTGTCACCGAGAATAATTCGCGATGAGGTAGAGAAAATGATGAAGAATGACAGCATTCAGCCTACGCAGAGCCCATGGTTGTCACCAGTGGTACTCGTCAGGAAGAAGGATGGCAGTTGGTGCTTTTGTGTTTATTACAGGAATGTTAATAAGATAACTAAACCTATTCCCCAAATTGATGATACACTAGATTGTGTGAAGGGGGCTAAGTTTTTCTCAACCATGGACATGTACTCAGGATACTGGCAAATCAAAGTAGGTGAGGCTGGTCATGAGAAAACTACATTCATCACCCCTGAGGACCTGCATGAGTTGACTTATGACCACAGCAGTTGAGTCCCATAGTGCTCAGAGCCATTTGAACCTGCATGAGTTAAGGTAATGTCGTTTGGTTTGTGTAATGCACCAGAAACTTCAGAACGAATGATGGCTAATCTTCTAAGGCACCTGAAGTGGACAATATGTCTATGTTATTTAGATGACATTATTGTGTTCTCAGAGACATTTGATGAACACATAAAAAGACTGAGGACAGTTCGTAAGTGTCTCCAGCAAACCAGACTGAAACTTAATCCAATAAAGTGTCTCATTTGAACAAAAGAAATCAAAATACTTGAGCACCTTGTGTCAAATGAAGGTGTGCAGCCAGACCCAGAAAATATGAGATCTATAATAGAATTTCCTATTCCTAAAAGTATTAGAGATGTGAGAAGCTTCCTCGGATTGTGTTCTTATTACTGTCATTTTATCAAAGACTCCAAGAGTTGTTAAAAGCCAATGCTAAATTTATCTGGGGTGGGGCTCAACAAGTTTCTTTTGATGTGCTGTGAAAAGCTCTGACGACTGACCCTGTACTTGATCTATATGATGAGAGAACACTTACAGAACTACACACAGATACCAGTGGGTATGGGATTGGTACTGTTCTGCTGTAGATTTCAGATGGAAAAGGGAAGGTTATAGCCTATGCTTCTAGGACACTTGCAAAAGCTGAGAGAAACTAGTCAACTACAGAAAGAGGATGTCTTGCTGTGATCTGGACCATGTGCAAATTTCGACAGTATCTCTATGGAAGGCCATTCACAGTTGTTACAGACCATCATTCACTTTGTTGGTTAACAGGTCTTAAGGATCCAACAGGATGACTCGCCAGGTGGGCACTACATCATCAAGAGTATGACATTACCATAGTGTACAAAAGTGGAAGAAAACACCAAGATGCTGACTGTCTCTCAAGAAACCCTGTGCAAGACCATCAAGACTTTGATGAAGATAGTGACTGTCTCACTGCACTCCAGGATGTCTCTGCTGAGCAGAAGAAGAACACCAATATATCTTAAAGTATGCTTGCCTTAAATCAGTCAGAGGATGTGAACTGACAATTTAAGGTAGTTAATTGGTTACTTTGCAAGAAAAACTTTTGATCCATTTGGAAAGAGTGATTCCTAAATACATGTGCTTAGATGTCCTACAGAAATTCCATGACACACCTGAGGCCGGACATTTAGGATTTATTAAGATATACGATAGGATCTGCAAGAGATTTTTCTGGCCAGGTTTATTTAGGAGTGTTTGTCACTATGTGTCACATTGGACTCGCATTTGGGAGGATGATGATTCAATCCCACATCCAGCCATCCTGATTTAGGTTTTCCGTGATTTCCTTAAATCGCTCCAGGCAACTGCCGGGATGCTTCCTTTGAAAGGGCATGGCCAACTTCCTTCTCTAATCCGATGAGGCCAATGACCTCGCTGTTTGGTCTCTTCCCCCAAACAACCCAACCCCAACCACTATGTGTCACATTATCAAGAGTGCCTGAGGAGAAAGGCAGTTCCTCAGAAACCACCTGGCTGACTCATACCAATTCCACCAGCCGAAACGCCTTTCCAGCATGTTGGGATTGACCTCCTTGGACGATTTCCACCATCTGCTAGTGGCAATAGATGGATTATTGTTTGCACTGATAATCTGACGTGCTACACCATTACAAAAGCTGTGAAAACAGCCGAAGCATCTGAGGTAGCCAAATTCATCATAGAAGACATTGTACTAAAACACAGTGGCCCAAGGGTGTTAATTACGGATCAAGGGAAAGTTTTTCAATTGAATCTCGTGACAGAGGTAAACTGTCGGTGCAACATTACTCATCACATGACGACTGCCTACCATATGCAAACTGATGGGCTTACAGAATGCCTTCTATATTTGGTTTGAGTACATTCTAGAAGTATCCACAAATGGCAACAATCATTATACTGGAATGTTCTGTAGCTGTATATATACCGTATTTGTTCTAGCCAGAGGCAGTTTGCTCCACACTCTTGTGCAAGTGCTGAATAAACCTTCATTAAGTGAAGTTAGTGTTCGTCATTCATCTACTTACACCTACTTCTTTCCAAGACACTGACAGCTTTAATGAGTAAAGAAAGTAATTTTTTTCTTCTAGTATTGTGGATATGGACATCACTAATCTCGTTAAGCTGTGATGAATTATTTATTACACACACACATGATGAATCACCTAAAACTTACACCACGATATTGAGGAAATGGGAAGTGCCATTCAACAGAATAGATTGGTAGTCAGAGGCTCATACTGTTAACCAATAAACAGATTGTAATAATACTTAGGAAGTGTATTTTTTGTGCAAACATAGATTTATTTAAATGGAACAATGCGTATTGACATTAATAAACTAAAATTAAGGTAATGTAGAAAGCCAGTGAAGTTTGTTGCAGTGTCCTAATGCAAGCCATTTATGGGATATCGTGTTTTGAAAAGTTCCCACACTGACACTTGCACAATACCTGTGTTAACACACACTAAAGAAAGACACAATGCGTATTGACATTAATAAACTAAAATTAAGGTAATGTAGAAAGCTAGTGGAGTTTGTTGTAGTGTTCTAATGCAAGCCATTTATGGGATATCATGTTTTGAAAAGTTCCCACACTGACACTTGCACAATACTTGTGTTAACACACACTAAAGAAAGACACAAGCACATACACTTGTTGAATGGATTATGACCACTAATGAGAAAATTGACCATCACAGATTGTGTTCAAAATGGTTACTGGCAGCAGCAATACACACTTCCAGTTTGGTATGAAATGATTTCTGCACATGTACTAGTATTTCAGTGGAGATGTCCAAGCAGACCTCAGTAATATGTCATTGCATATCATTCATCAGGTGTAGTTAGTATGTCACTGTAGACAGTGTCTTTCAGCTTTCCTCACAGATATCAAATGCAGGCAATGATTCAACAAAGGTATAGGTCCTCTGCATCCAGTCCAATGATTTGGAAATAATCGTGAAGATATGTTGTAGTAATTTGTGCACTATGGACTAGACAGCCATCATGTTGGTAGCACAGGTTCCTCCTAGTCTGCAGAGGAATATCTTCTAGTACCCAGGGAAGATGCTCTGTTAGGAGGCTGCTATACTTGTGCATGTTCAGTGTTCCATCTATGAAATATAGGCTTATGAGTGGATGGTTCACTATCCCAACAGACCAGTAGTGCATGTTTTGGTGTTTATCTGGTCATGATTGGTATATGTGGCTTCATCACTAAACAAAATGCAAGTTACATCTGAAGTATCCTGTCTCAATGCCCATGTACAGAAGTTACCACAATCCTCATAATCATTTTCATGCAGCTCTTGATGGAGAGAGATGTGATTGCGGTGGATTCTATGTCAATGGAGAATGTGTAGGACATTTGGCTGACTCATCCTAGTTCCTCATGTGATTGCACTTTAGCTAATGTCCAGATCAATTGCAACTGTGGCAAGAACATTAACTCCCCCCTCTTCTCTTGTCACTTGTTTCCTTTTATTACATTATCTGGGTGTTACATTACCACCTTCACATAACTGGTTGAAGAGATTTATAATAATTGCTGAGACAGTTGATGTCTGTTGGGCTTTGTGCCTCATACACCATATATGAATGAACTGCATTCTTCCTACACTCTATATACAGCATGAACATGTCAGCTTTTTCTGCATTGGTAAATCCCATCATCCACTCACCACCTTCTGCTTGGATTGTCACACACTAACTGACTAGCAAATCACAGTGCACTCAAGAAACACATAAACACAATGTAAGCAAACATAATAACATCATACCTAACAACAACACAGGTTGACTGGCACAAACAAGTGTCAGTGTGGGAACTTTTCAAAGCTTGTTATCTCATGAACAACTTACATTAGAATCCTGCAACAAACACCACTGACATTCTAATTTACCCAACTTTTAGTTTTTTATGTCAATAAGCACTGTTGCATTTAAAAAAGTGTATTTTTGCACAAAAATACAGTTTCTCTGTATTATCACAAACTTTTTATTGACTAACAATACAAGCCACTGGATACCAATCCATTCTGTGAACACTGCACATCAATAGCATTTTCCATTTCCACTTCATTTCCAGTGTACGTTTCAGATGATTCACCATATGTGTGCATGTGTGTGTGTTAAAGAGAGAGAGAGAGAGAGAGAGAGAGAGAGAGAGAGAGAGAGAGACTGGAAAAAATATTGAAGCACCAAGAAGGAATTGTGGGACGTTAACAAAAGTTGGTAGGCATATTTGTACATCTGAAAGATGATGTCTGTTCAAATCTCATGGTAGTCACATATGAGTTGTGCTAGTAGCTCCACTATGAGGATGCAGCTCAGCTTTGCTACAAATACACACTGTAATGGTCTGAGTGTTAGTTACCTTTGAGAATGGATGTGATGAGTTGATGTTAGTCAAGAACGCCTCTGAGTGACAAAGACACCATTGTCAACATCTCACTGAGTAGGAATGGGATCATGTAATATGGCTACAGATGGCCACATGGTTCTATCGAGAGGGAAGACGACGGTGTTCATCAGCAGTTGGCACCACAGTGACAAAAAGTTCTGTTACTAATTGGTTACTTCACGGGTAGCTTGGAGCCAGAAGCCCTGTAGTGTACATTTCACTGACCTCAAATCTCCACCATCTCTGACTTCAGTGGTGTCAAGTAGGAGCTCATTGGAGGGCAGGGTGGATATCTGTTGTTTTTTCTGATGCAAGTTGGTTTTGCGTTGATGCCAGTCAAGGCCACATGTTGGTAAGGAGGAGGCAAGCAACCTGTCTGTGTGCTGGACACACTGGACCTATACCTGAAGTTATTGTCTGGGATGTGATTTCCTATGACAGTAGTAGCACTCTCATGGTTATCACATGCACCCTGACCAAATTTGTATGTCAGTGTGGTGATTCAACTTGTTGTGCTGTTTTTCATGAACAGTATTCCACATGATGTTTTCTGCCATTTTGACACCCAAATGCCTTTCATTTAGCATTTCTGTATCTCCACACCTACAAGGTCTATTCAAAAAATTCTGAAACATTATTAATTTTGCACCAATGGTGCATCAGAGTGAAGTGTGGTTAGCATCCCTGCATGTGCCTGTGTTTAATGTGTAACTTCTGGAAGTTTCACTGCTGTATGTCTGTTATTTATTGTTCAGTGTTGTACTGAGTAGAATGTTGTGTCACACAGTTTATGTATTTCAAGATGGCAGAGTTAGAGGAGCAAGTCATTTTGCATTGAATTGTGCATGAAGCTCAAGAAAACTTGTAGAGACACACCAAAGATGCAGGAAACCTATGGTGATAAGTGCATAATCCATACTCAATGTTACAAATGGTTCACATGGTTTAAAAATGACCAGATGGAAGTTAAAGATGACCCTCATTGGGGATGCCCTTCAACGTCTACCAACTATGCTCATGTCAGGAATGCCAATGAAAATGTGCAAGCCATTGAAGACTAATTATCAAAAAGATTGCGGAAGAATGTAACATTTCATTTGGAACATGTCATGAAATCCTGGCACAGCATCTCAGAATGCATCATGTTGGCACCAAGTTCATACCACAGCTCATGAGTCAAAACCAGAAAGACTTTCGACTTGCAATCTGTGAAGATCTTTCGGATCGCACAAATGAGAACGAGTTGTTCCTTAAGAGAATCATAATTGGTGTTGAGACATGGGTCTACAGTTATGATGTTGAGACCAAGGTTAAATCTTCATTGAGTGTTGGGAAAGGTTATCCAAGACCAAAAAAAGCTTATCAGGAGAGGTTAATTGTCAGAACCATGCTCATAATTTTTTTTTACTTTGAAGGATAGAATCATGAATTCATGGCACAGAGACAAACTGTTAATCGGTGGTACTATCTGGACATGTTGTGACACCTGTGAGAAAATGTGAGAAGCAAATGCCATGAAATATGGTGAGACAATTCATGGCTCTTGTATCATGACTATGCACCTGTGGATTCATCTTTGTTGACGCGTGACTACTGCACAAAAAACGAAGTCACTGTGGCGCCTCATCCTATGTACTTTCCAGACCTGGCCCCTGCAAACTTTTTTATTTAGAAAGTT
Organism: Schistocerca serialis cubense; assembly: GCF_023864345.2. NCBI lineage: Eukaryota > Metazoa > Arthropoda > Insecta > Orthoptera > Acrididae > Schistocerca > Schistocerca serialis. The sequence goes on along the minus strand of NC_064643.1, from coordinate 118,155,569 downwards.
GAAAACCATGTTGAAAGGATGAAGATTTGCAATGGCAGATGAGATAAAAGAAAATTTGCAGATGGCGCTTTGTGTGATTGAGCAAGAGGCGCACTAAGACAGCTTCCAGAAGTGAAAACAGTGTTGGGAGCAGTGTATCAATTGTGGAGGAGAATTTTGAAGGAGACCATGCACAATAAGTAAAAAATGTAATGAAATGATTTGTGGCATTGATGGCCAAGAGGCCCCATCTGGGGAAATTTGGCCACAGAGTTGCAAGTCTTATTTCAGGTGACGCCACATTGGGTAACTTGCATGTTGGTGTTGATGAGCACAACACAACACCCAGTCTATGAGTGGAGAAAATCTCCAAGCTGGACCTGCTGCATGGTAGGCAAACACATTATCACTCAACAAAGCAGGCAGGCTGCACAATAAGTAATAAATGGTAAGTGTAGAGCCATCACACAGAATAATTATCTGGGAACCTATTCCTATCAGAACTTTAAAACCAACAGTACCATAGTTCATTTTCCAGTAGGTCTTCCCAAAATGATTCTCATTCGCCCATGTTTCATCAAGGTAATACTCTGTTGAATTACCTCCTGCTCTTCTATCATGCATCTCTAGAAGGGATGTGGTTCACGCTGTGTCTATGTCCTTCTTTGAACTAAAAGCTCTCTTCATAACATATTTGAAACTAATGCCTTTTAAAATTCTTCACGTTGATGAAGTCTGATCTTTAAAGCCATGTGTAATTGTAACAAAACTTTGTTGTGATGGGCATTCACAATTCCATGGAGCACTTTGAAACATCACTGTCAAAACCATCCATTTGTGTTACAGGTTTCTTATGATTTCGATGCTTTCCACATGACATGAAACCAAATCTTCCTAATGTTCCTACAACTCTGACATTTCCTTTTACAATTCCCTCTTGTAGTTCTCTTGCTGACACCACATGATTCTGCAGTCTGCTCTTGTGACCTCAAGTGTCAACAGAAGAAATCCTACCTAAAAATTCACATTTGAAAAAGTTATAAGGGCATTAAGCAATCCCCTCAAGTATTTGTGAAACGCTTCATGTTTATTGCTGTAACTTGACACTTTTTTAATCACTCTGCAACATTTACAGATACACACTCACGGCCATATTGCTATGAGAAAAAAGAACACCAACAGTTGAATGAATAATTTGGTTATTGTGAAGTACTGCAACAGTACAACATGCATTAGAGAGATTTTCGGCATCTAGTGGATCATGGCTAGCCGCTCAGAAAGAGAGGGAATCTTATTGGCTGCCAATGACTGATGGAGCGGTATGTGCAGAATAGCTGAAAATTGGGCCACCTTCCTATATGATGCAAACTTTAAATCAGACTACTAAACTCCTGAATGAGATTTTCACTCTGCAGCGGAGTGTGCGCTGATATGAAACTTCCTGGCAGATTAAAACTGTGTGCCCGACCGAGACTCGAACTCGGGACCTTTGCCTTTCACAGGCAAGTGCTCTACCAACTGAGCTACCGAAGCACGACTCACGCCCAGTACTCATAGCTTTACTTCTGCCAGTACCTTGCCTCCTACCTTCCAAACTTTACACAAGCTCTCCTGCGAACCTTGCAGAACTAGCACTCCTGAAAGAAAGGATATTGCGGAGACATGGCTTAGCCACAGCCTGGGGGATGTTTCCAGAATGAGATTTTTCACTCTGCAGCGGAGTGTGCGCTGATATGAAACTTCCTGGCAGATTAAAACTGTGTGCCTGACCGAGACTCGAACTCGGGACCTTTGCCTTTCATGGGCAAGTGCTCTACCAACTGAGCTACCGAAGCATGACTCACGCCCAGTACTCACAGCTTTACTTCTGCCAGTACCTCGTCTCCTACCTTCCAAACTTTACACAAGCTCTCCTGCGAACCTTGCAGAACTAGCACTCCTGAAAGAAAGGATATTGCGGAGACATGGCTTAGCCACAGCCTGGGGGATGTTTCCAGAATGAGATTTTCACTCTGCAGCAGAGCGTGCGCTGTGGGGCATGGCAATGGCAGTGTTGGACCCTAGCATCATGGAGCTGGGAGGACCTCAGACCCCCCCCCCCCCGCCTCCCAGCAGGCAGTCTTGTGGGGACTTCGACAGAGGAAACCAACATGATGGCTGGGCTATCAGGCAGCAGTCATTGGTTCTCAACATGGCTGAATCAATGATAGCTGTGACAGAGGAGTGTCAACAACCACACATACTGGTACACTGTGGGTGCCAATACAAAGCCCTGCAATGCTGATGATCTACTCATTTGACTCGGAAGTATACACACAATCAAAGGGGCTTGTTAGTGTGGAAGACAAGTTATACTGCATGCTTCAGTGCCAACAAAACTTACTGAGAGCTGGTTATTGGCTGGAGAACTGGGTCACTATTGAAGACACTACCAGTATGGCAAAATGCTGCATCAGTTGGCTGTGGCTCATGCCCTTAATATGGTACCGATCTCTTATCTGCCCCCATTCCACTGCAGTTGCATTCAAATTCCAACTCTTCCACTAATATTTTGGCTGCTCACCTTCTGGCCATCCTCATAGAGGCATAGAAGACAATCACTAGGCTCACTTTGAATAGGTATGGAAGATATTCAGATAAAATATCAGTGGGAGAGTTGTAATTTGCACAGGTGCTTTTCCTAGACTTACCTGATGATAGTATCTGTATTTGGTGAAAACTAGATACAGGCAACTAATATCTTTCATTCACAGCTACTTTTAAATAAGATATCAATAAAACTTGCTTTTGTAAACATATAAAAGCACCAGAAAAACCAGACTAATTATTATGCAATTACTACAGGTTATATGAGAATATAAATGCATGTATACTTACACATATTGAGGTAAGAGAGGATTTTTCAGATACATAGAGTATGAATGCTTCTTGTTCAACAGAACCAAATTGATAGCATTTTCAAAATAATTTGTAGGGTTGATGTTAATCTGAAATAGACAGATAAAACAAATGTAGCCCAAGCATCCTCTAAGACACATACAAAATCTTACAATATCCTAATAAAAGAATATTCATTCTGCATTGTAGAATGTACTTATAAGGTGTACTGAAGTGAAAACTATTGTATACAAGTACACCCATACAATAGTTTGTAGAGTGAAGGACGGGGGTGGGGGATGGAGATATAGCCATGGTGGTATGGTGTATTTTTGATGTTTTAGAAGATGAATAGCAGCTTGTAAGTAGCCATAAAAGTGTTACATTTCTGAGAAAAAGCTTTTTAAGAAACTAAATGATACTGACATTCAAACCATTTTCTTGAAAGAAACATACCTATCTACACAATATTTTTTCCTTTCACTGAGAGCGAGGCAAGGGTGAGTTAACACCATCCCCCTCACTCTAGGGCAAGCTGAAGATATAGTGAGTCACATAGTCAAAATCAAATGCTTACTTTTGTGCTTGCAACAGTTGAACATTAAACCAGCTGATTCATCTTTTATGGTTAAATTCCTGGAAACATTACTGATATTTACTGGTGAATGTGGCCAGATGATCAATAAACATAATGCTGTTGTAACTTCTTAGAAAAAGTAACAACAACAGAGAAGCTTATATCAGAATTCATTGTGTACACTGGTGGCAACAAAAGCTAAATGTTGATTTCCCATGTCAAATGAGATGCTAATGGGAAAATTTATCAACATAAAGCCTGTCTACTAGTTTGGCATAACAGTCAATGTCAAGGTACTGGCTAATATGAAACAATCAGTCCAGTGCTCATTATGACACAGTTGCAGTAGTGTTAAGTATTACTGCTAATGAAGGTTTGGAGCTAGCACAATTTAATGTGAAGTCAGCATTTCTAAACTGCCTACTGAAGGAAGAAATATGCCTGTACATAAAACAGCCATAAGGACTTTGTCATGGCACCAACAGGCCATGCAAACTCTTTAAAAGTCTTTATGGTTCAAAATAATCTTCCAAGATGCTGATAAGCTTTAGTTGTTTAATATGTTTACGATGGATTTGTTGCTGGATACAAGCAAAGTATCATCAATGGCTTTCTGAGAATATGTAGAATGCATTCAAGATTATAGTGGAAGCTGTTGGATGTGTTGTGAGTATATTGACCAAAGATCACAACAATAGTTCAGTTTTTATCAGTCAAGCAGCTTATACTGATTTAATAATGCAGAAGCAAACGCTGTGGGAACTCCAACTAAGATATATCTGTATGTCAAAGTGTTCATATGTATGAACAGTCAAACTCCTTATGGAGAAGCAGTGGGATGCTTGATGTATTTGACAGTGGCAAGACATCCAAACAGTTTCGTTTTGTATGCTATGTGACAGTTTCTGGAGAAGTCAGAAAATTGTCACTGGTCAATGGTTAAACTTATTTAAAAAATGTCAAAGGGAAATTGTCTATGGGACTTAGGTAGAGAACTGATGAATTGTCAGGAGCACTTGAAGCATTTTCTCTAAGTGGACCTCTCTTCAAGTATAACAGTGGGGTAGTATGCTAGGCCAGTAAGTGACCAGCCTGTGTGTCCCTTTCAACAGCTGAAGCTGAGTTTGTAATTGTCAGTGAAGTTGCAGAATAAGTCATATTGTTGGCTTATCTCTCTTCTGAAATTACACTACCAAAAGCCCCTGGATTATCAGTGGACAATCCAAATGAAATCTAGTTGGTGAGGCATTGTGAATTTCATATATGCCCAAGGTATATTGGTGTGCATTTCCACTTAGTACAAGGTCTTTCAATCACTCATCATGTTTGCAGATCTCACCCTGGAAGATAAACCTTCAGGGATGTGGAATGAGTCAAGGTATACATAAATGTAAGAGAGACATCATAGAAATTATATCTGTATACTGTATTAGAAATACACTAATTCATGAAGATAGACTGTACATTGCACATGTACCACAGGGCAGGCACTTTCACAAAACCACTTAAGGTGCAACTTGAGAACATTTGCATTATTCGTATTAGAGTCGACATAGTGTGCTCCCTGCCGCCGTTGGATAAGCAGCTGCAGCAGCAAGTCGTATACTCCTAGCTCACTCATTTGTTACATAGTTTAATTCTTAATTTCTTTGCGTGTTTTTGGTACTTGCATTGTTTAATTCATAATTTTCGAGCGTATTATAGTATTTGAGAGTTGTAGCATCGCGTTTTAGTACCTGAATAGTGTAAATTCGCGTAGTCGTTTGTCTACTGTTTTGTTTTGAACGGCCAGTGTCGGTTGGTCGCAGTCAGTGTGCTCCCTGCCGCCGTTGGATAAGCAGCTGCAGCAGCAAGTCGTATACTCCTAGCTCACTCATTTGTTACATAGTTTAATTCTTAATTTCTTTGCGTGTTTTTGGTACTTGCATTGTTTAATTCATAATTTTCGAGCGTATTACAGTATTTGAGAGTTGTAGCATCGCGTTTTAGTACCTGAATAGTGTAAATTCGCGTAGTCGTTTGTCTACTGTTTTGTTTTGAACGGCCAGTGTCGGTTGGTCGCAGTCAGTGTGCTCCCTGCCGCCGTTGGATAAGCAGCTGCAGCAGCAAGTCGTATACTCCTAGCTCACTCATTTGTTACATAGTTTAATTCTTAATTTCTTTGCGTGTTTTTGGTACTTGCATTGTTTAATTCATAAATTTCGAGCGTATTATAGTATTTGAGAGTGTAGCATCGTGTTTTAGTACCTGAATAGTGTAATTTCGCTTAGTCTCCTTCCGCCGCCGAGCAGTGTCAGCAGTGCGCAAGTAGCAGCATTACTGCATTTACTAGGCAATCTTGTATTTTAATAACCGCTTAAATTTTGTCGATTTGTTTGCGCTCTCTGTAGATTAGTTCAGACGTTCTTAGCAAAACAGTTCTTAGCATGGATAGGGACTGCAACTGCTGTGTTCGGATGCAGGCTGAGTTGGCATCCCTTCGCTCCCAGCTTCAGGCAGTGTTGGCTTCGGTCACACAGCTTGAGGCTGTTGCCAATGGGCATCACTGTGGGGGTCGGGATGGGGGTTTGTCGGGGACGGCCAGCTCGTCCCACGCATCCCCTGATCGGACTACGACTGTGGTTGCCTGGGATACTGCCCGCATTGAGGCTGATCCCTCACCTGTGGTAGAGTGGGAGGTCGTTTCAAGGTGTGGCAGGGGGCGAAAGACATTCCGGAGGGCTGAACGGAAAGCCTCTCCAGTTTGTCTGACGAACCGGTTTCAGGCTCTGTCTCAGGCTGATACTGATCTTCGGCCTGACATGGCTGCTTGTCCTGTTCCAGAGGTTGCCCCTCAGTCTGCAAGATCCGGGCAGTCGCAGAGGGTGGGCTTACTGGTAGTTGGGAGCTCCAACGTCAGGCGCGTAATGGGGCCCCTTAGGGAAATGGCAGCAAGAGAGGGGAAGAAAACCAATGTGCACTCCGTGTGCATACCGGGGGGAGTCATTCCAGATGTGGAAAGGGTCCTTCCGGATGCCATGAAGGGTACAGGGTGCACCCATCTGCAGGTGGTCGCTCATGTCGGCACCAATGATGTGTGTCGCTATGGATCGGAGGAAATCCTCTCTGGCTTCCGGCGGCTATCTGATTTGGTGAAGACTGCCAGTCTCGCTAGCGGGATGAAAGCAGAGCTCACCATCTGCAGCATCGTCGACAGGACTGACTGCGGACCTTTGGTACAGAGCCGAGTGGAGGGTCTGAATCAGAGGCTGAGACGGTTCTGCGACCGTGTGGGCTGCAGATTCCTCGACTTGCGCCATAGGGTGGTGGGGTTTCGGGTTCCGCTGGATAGGTCAGGAGTCCACTACACGCAACAAGCGGCTACACGGGTAGCAGGGGTTGTGTGGCGTGGGCTGGGCGGTTTTTTAGGTTAGATGGCCTTGGGCAAGTACAGAAAGGGCAACAGCCTCAACGGGTGCGGGGCAAAGTCAGGACATGCGGGGAACAAGCAGCAATCGGTATTCTAATTGTCAACTGTCGAAGCTGCGTTGGTAAAGTACCGGAACTTCAAGCGCTGATAGAAAGCACCGAAGCTGAAATCGTTATAGGTACAGAAAGCTGGCTTAAGCCAGAGATAAATTCTGCCGAAATTTTTACAAAGGTACAGACGGTGTTTAGAAAGGATAGATTGCATGCAACCGGTGGTGGAGTGTTCATCGCTGTTAGTAGTAGTTTATCCTGTAGTGAAGTAGAAGTGGATAGTTCCTGTGAATTATTATGGGTGGAGGTTACACTAAACAACCGAACTAGGTTAATAATTGGCTCCTTTTACCGACCTCCCGACTCAGCAGCATTAGTGGCAGAACAACTGAGAGAAAATTTGGAATACATTTCACATAAATTTTCTCAGCATGTTATAGTCTTAGGTGGAGATTTCAATTTACCAGATATAGACTGGGACACTCAGATGTTTAGGACGGGTGGTAGGGACAGAGCATCGAGTGACATTATACTGAGTGCACTATCCGAAAATTACCTCGAGCAATTAAACAGAGAACCGACTCGTGGAGATAACATATTGGACCTACTGATAACAAACAGACCCGAACTTTTCGAATCTGTATGTACAGAGCAGGGAATCAGTGATCATAAGGCCGTTGCAGCATCCCTGAATATGGAAGTTAATAGGAATATAAAAAAAGGGAGGAAGGTTTATCTGTTTAGCAAGAGTAATAGAAGGCAGATTTCAGACTACCTAACAGATCAAAACGAAAATTTCTGTTCCGACACTGACAATGTTGAGTGTTTATGGAAAAAGTTCAAGGCAATCGTAAAATGCGTTTTAGACAGGTACGTGCCGAGTAAAACTGTGAGGGACGGGAAAAACCCACCGTGGTACAACAACAAAGTTAGGAAACTACTGCGAAAGCAAAGAGAGCTCCACTCCAAGTTTAAACGCAGCCAAAACCTCTCAGACAAACAGAAGCTAAACGATGTCAAAGTTAGCGTAAGGAGGGCTATGCGTGAAGCGTTCATTGAATTCGAAAGTAAAATTCTATGTACCGACTTGACAGAAAATCCTAGGAAGTTCTGGTCTTACGTTAAATCAGTAAGTGGCTCGAAACAGCATATCCAGACACTACGGGATGATGATGGCATTGAAACAGAGGATGACTCGCGTAAAGCTGAAATACTAAACACCTTTTTCCAAAGCTGTTTCACAGAGGAAGACCGCACTGCAGTTCCTTCTCTAAATCCTCGCACAAACGAAAAAATGGCTGACATCGAAATAAGTGTCCAAGGAATAGAAAAGCAACTGGAATCACTCAATAGAGGAAAGTCCACTGGACCTGACGGGATACCAATTCGATTCTACACAGAGTACGCGAAAGAACTAGCCCCCCTTCTAACAGCCGTGTACCGCAAGTCTCTAGAGGAACGGAGGGTTCCAAATGATTGGAAAAGAGCACAGATAGTCCCAGTCTTCAAGAAGGGTCGTCGAGCAGATGCGCAAAACTATAGACCTATATCTCTTACGTCGATCTCTTGTAGAATTTTAGAACATGTTTTTTGCTCGCGTATCATGTCATTTCTGGAAACCCAGAATCTACTATGTAGGAATCAACATGGATTCCGGAAACAGCGATCGTGTGAGACCCAACTCGCCTTATTTGTTCATGAGACCCAGAAAATATTAGATACAGGCTCCCAGGTAGATGCTATTTTTCTTGACTTCCGGAAGGCGTTCGATACAGTTCCGCACTGTCGCCTGATAAACAAAGTAAGAGCCTACGGAATATCAGACCAGCTGTGTGGCTGGATTGAAGAGTTTTTAGCAAACAGAACACAGCATGTTGTTATCAATGGAGAGACGTCTACAGACGTTAAAGTAACCTCTGGCGTGCCACAGGGGAGTGTTATGGGACCATTGCTTTTCACAATATATATAAATGACTTAGTAGATAGTGTCGGAAGTTCCATGCGGCTTTTCGCGGATGATGCTGTAGTATACAGAGAAGTTGCTGCATTAGAAAATTGTAGCGAAGTACAGGAAGATCTGCAGCGGATAGGCACTTGGTGCAGGGAGTGGCAACTGACCCTTAACATAGACAAATGTAATGTATTGCGAATACATAGAAAGAAGGATCCTTTATTGTATGATTATATGATAGCGGAACAAACACTGGTAGCAGTTACTTCTGTAAAATATCTGGGAGTATGCGTACGGAACGATTTGAAGTGGAATGATCATATAAAACTAATTGTTGGTAAGGCGGGTACCAGGTTGAGATTCATTGGGAGAGTGCTTAGAAAATGTAGTCCATCAACAAAGGAGGTGGCTTACAAAACACTCGTTCGACCTATACTTGAGTATTGCTCATCAGTGTGGGATCCGTACCAGGTCGGGTTGACGGAGGAGATAGAGAAGATCCAAAGAAGAGCGGCGCGTTTCGTCACTGGGTTATTTGGTAACCGTGATAGCGTTACGGAGATGTTTAATAAACTCAAGTGGCAGACTCTGCAAGAGAGGCGCTCTGCATCGCGGTGTAGCTTGCTGGCCCGGTTTCGAGAGGGTGCGTTTCTGGATGAGGTATCGAATATATTGCTTCCCCCTACTTATACTTCCCGAGGAGATCACGAATGTAAAATTAGAGAGATTAGAGCGCGCACGGAGGCTTTCAGACAGTCGTTCTTCCCGCGAACCATACGCGACTGGAACAGGAAAGGGAGGTAATGACAGTGGCACGTAAAGTGCCCTCCGCCACACACCGTTGGGTGGCTTGCGGAGTATCAATGTAGATGTAGATGTAGATAGTTGAATAAGTAATTGTGAGTGAAAGACATTTAGTGGCAGTATCTATATTTGCACTTCCAGGTAAAATACATCAAACACAACAACCGAGGAACATTATATTACACACATAAAACTCAGAGTGTATGATAGTACCAGACAGGTCTATTATATTTCGCATGATGCACTTTGCCACCATCTCACATGAAATACATTGTTTACATAATTCCAACAACCCCCTTTGAACATATATTTTGTGGTTTGCCTTCACGAGATAAACCAAATAGCCCCACAATCTTTTCAAATTTCTCTTTGTCCAAGGGTTTTGTCAGGGGGTCAGCAAACATGTCTCCTGTGAGCAGGTAGTCCACAGTGATGTTCTGTTGCTCTATGTCGCCCTGAACAAAATGGTACCTAATATCAATATGTTTTGTCCTAGCACTAGTTACATCATTTTTAGCTAGGTTAATGGCTCCTTTATTGTCACAGAAGATTGTTATAGGTTCCATGATTGAATTGGTTTCTATTTCACATATTAATGTGCCACAATGTTTCCTGTGTGGTGTAGGATAGCAACATATACTTGGGCCTCTATGGTGTGCAATACAACAGTTTTTTTCTTTTGACAGGACCAGGAATGAGGCCCCCCGTTAATTTAAAGCAGCAGTGAGTAGGGGAGTGTCTGTCTCCTAATTCGCTCCCCTAGTCTGCATCACTGTAGCCTTCTAGTTTTGCACTACCTTATCTGTGGTATCTTAATTTGAGGTTAGAAGTTGCTCTTAGATATCGGAATATTCTTTTTACACCTTTCCAGTGCTTTTACATTTGGGTCTCTGCAATATGCTCACTGCATTTGTTCCAAAAGCAATGTCAGGTCGTGACGTTTGAAACAAATATAACAGATTCCCTACTGCTTCTAAATATAGAACATTCTTATCACATTCCACATCTGTATCATTTATATGTAACTTCACTGCTACTTCCAATGGAGTAGTTATGGGTTTACAATCACTCATGCCAAATTTGTTTTAAAAAAAATTCTGTTTATGATGATTGATTTATGCTCAGTTCTTATCTCCCTTCATCCTTAGTGATATGCATACCTAAATAATGTTTAACTTCTCCCAAATCATGCACCTTAAACTTGGTTTGCAGCTGTTTCTTAAAAATTCTCATTTGGCTTTCATTTTCAGTCAGGATAAATAAGTCATTCACCCATATTGCCATTCTCTTTCCCTTGTATTGTATATACTGGGATCTGCCTTAGATTACTTCATATTCATATTTATTAGAGTTTTATGTAGACATCAATTCTAGCAATGTCCACTCTGTTTAAGTCCATAAATACTTTTTTTTGCAAATGCCAAATCTTTTCCCTTTCCAATCTGGTTTTCACGACTTCTCTTGTTGGAATGACATATATCTCCTCCTCCAACTTCCCATTTAAATATGCTGTTCTTACATCCATATGATGAATGGTTAAATTTCATTTTGGTGCCAAGGCTAAAAGATATCTCAATGATGCATACTTGACCACAGGTGAAAAAATTTCTTTGTAATCTACCCCTTGTTTTTGCAAATATCCTTTTATTACATGTCGTGCTTTATATCTTGGTGATGAATTTTCCAGGCTCTTCAAAGTGAATACCCATCTTGTCTGTAATGGTTTCTTATCTGCTGGCGTATTTACCCATTCAAAGGTTTCATTCTGAGATAAAGATTCCAATTCCCTCTTCATTGCTTCTTTCCATTCTTGAGAGTTCAGGCCGCTCATTGCTTCTTCTGCCATTGCTGGCTCACCATTAAAAGACTGGGTTGCGTACATCTCAAAATCCGGATATTTTTTTGGTTTTGGTATGTGAGAAGAACACCTTACATTGTTTTCTTCATTTGGTTTGTCCTCGAACTCATTGTCATCATAAATAGTCTCCATTTGCCTTTGACTGTCCTCTCCCTGTTCTTTACTTTCCCTTTCTTCACATAAGGTTTCACTCTTGAAGCTAGGTGCAGTTAACTTAGTAGCCTGGCTCTCTTCAGAGTCCTTTCCATTTTCAAAGAATACTGCATCTCTGCTTGTAACATCTCTGCCATTAAATGGTAGCCCTTTAAATTCTCACAATAGCCTAGAAAAATATACTTTTTAGCTTTTGGCTCCCATTTTCCTCTCAGCTGTATTGGAATGTGCATCATTGCATCACACCCAAAAACCCTTATATTGCTTAGGACAGATTTCCTTTCTACCCATATCGCATGGGGGTTCTATATCTTAATGCTTTTGTAGGTGATATATTGTTCAAATATAAGGCCATTGATACCACATCTGCCCAAAAATCTTTTGATAATCCAGCATCAGTTATCATGCTCCTTGCTTTTTCAACAATGGTCCTATTAGCCCTCTCAGCAACCCCATTTTGAGATGGGCTGAACCTTATGGTAGTTTGATGCCTGGTTCCCACATTTGCCAAAAGTGTCTTCAATTTATGGTCAATATATTCTCTTCTGTTATCAGACCTAATGATCTTAATCTTCTTTCCCATCCACCTTTTGACCATCTTACAATATTCCTCAAAAGTGTCACTCGCTTGGTATTTGGAACTAAGAAAATAAATATGAGTATATTGTGAATAATCATCAATAAGTGTAAGAAAATAATAACTCCCGTCTATGGATTCACACTCCATCAGGTCCCACACATCTGTAACACCTCTGCAGATTTACTTTTACTAGTCTTAAAAGGTAGCCTCACTTGTTTACCTTTCATGCATATCTCACAAGGGTCCTTGGATAATTCTGTATTCCCTTTACCATATCCCTTATTAAAGACATACTCTTTCTATTTAGGTGTCCAAGTCTGCAGTGCCATAAAAAACCTTCCGCTGAGTATGCTGAATAACTAACATTTCTATGTTTACTGTCAATGGTACTCAACTTAAAAATACCACTTTCATTACTTGCTGTAGTTATAACTTCACAATTTTCATTGTTTACTCTTGCTCCATGCATGTCAAAAGTAACTGTATTTCCCTTCTTGACAATTTCCCCTACAGACAGTAGGTTAGTGGCAACATTTTTACATAACGAACATCATGTGCCATAACCATATTGAGTTCACCATTTACATTTACATATAGGTTTAGTTTCCCAGCCACATGACATTGGAGCTTGCTGCCATCAACAGTAGATATTCCCACATGATTCTCATCTTTAACAACATAAAGAAGAGATTTGTCTTTAACAATATGCACAGATGCACCTGAGTCTAAAATCCATTCCAGATGACAACTAACCACATTTCCAAAAGAATTAAAACATAAGAGTGCCTTATCTTTATTATTGGTCCCTCTCTCTGGGCTATCAGAAACATACCTCTTTTGCTGTATGTCTGACTTTGAGTTTACTTTTTCTGTACACTGAGATGCAATATGCCCCTTCTTCTGACATCTATAGCACCTCACTGATCTCTTCCTTTTGTTTTTTGAACAAAGAGCAGATGCAGTTTCCTTCTCCAATACATGACAGCTTGAAGTACTCTTTACAACTTGTAGGATTTTCACTTTAACACTGTTTCCCATCATCGGTATACCTGAGCTTTCCAGCCCCATAATCAGAAGCACATGCCTTCCAGGCAGTCCTGCCAACAGTAGTGTCCCTATCCATTCGTTAGCGATCTCAAACCCAATGTTTCTCAGTCAGTTTGACATGGCTATTCTTTTGACGATATATTTATCTACACCCTTGCATTTGTCCAGCTGAGTGGTAATTAACTTACATAACAATCCTACTTTCCTAGTAAGACCTCCATCCTCAGATGCACTTTTGTAATTTGTCTCAGACTTCTTTTGCTGTCACAGCTTTTTCAACGTGAAGATAATTCACCAAGTCTACCAGTAACATCAACTTTGATTTTGCTTTTCTATCCTTACTTGAATAATACTGATCTGTGGACTTCATTGTCCCATAGGTCATCCGAACATAAATACACTTCTACTGCAAATTTCCATGTTGCATACTTTTTGCAACCCAAAAGTCTTTCAATCTGCAGAATTTGTGCCATGCTCATTTTAATGATAACTTTGATCTTTCTTAACATAAAGAATAACACCAAAGAATAATACAAAATAGTTTCATACATATTGTAAAGATAACTTGTACTTCACACAAGTGCACTACTTTGGAATATTATTAAAAGAGAAACAGGTCAACCAAGAGCAGAGGAAGACAGTATTACCATCAAATTGAATGAAAACTTTACGAACAAAAAGTCAGAAGTTGAAAATATTTTTAATAATCATTTTCTAAATGTTGTGGATATAGTAGGATCCAGGTGTTCATTAGAAGATGCTAGGCTGTTAATGGAAGAGGCCATACCTATGCAATTTGATACAATTGAAATCTCACCCACTTCTCCCTCTGAAATTAGGAAAATAATAAACTTACTTAAAAGCAAAAACTCACATGGAATTGATGGCATTTCCAGCAAAATACTAAAAGCTTGTTCTCAACAGATAAGTAAGATTCTCAGCCACCTGTGTAATAGCTCTCTGGAACAGGGCATTTTCCCTGATAGACTGAAATATGCTATTGTTATACCTTTGCATAAAAAGGGGGATAGATCTGATGTCAACAATTACTGTCCAATCTCCCTTCTAACAGCTTTATCCAAAATTTTTGAGAAAGTAATGTATTCAAGAGTAGCTTCACATATCTGTAAAAATGAAGTACTAACAAAATGTCAGTTTGGTTTCCAGAAAGGTTTTTCAACAGAAAATGCCATATATGCTTTCACCAGTCAAATTTTGAATGATCTGAATAACCGAACACCACCCATTGGGATTTTTTGTGATCTCTCAAAGGCTTTTGATTGTGTAAATCATGAAATTCTGCTAGACAAGCTCAAGTATTGTGGCATGAGTGGGACAGTGCACAAATGGTTTAATTCGTACCTAACTGGAAGAGTGCAGAAAGTTGAAATAAGTAGTTCTCGTAACATGCAAAGATCAGCACATTCCTCAAACTGGGGAACTATCAAGAATGGGGTTCCACAAGGGTCAGTCTTGGGTCCTTTGTTGTTCTTATTATATATTAATGACTTGCCATTCTATATTCATGAAGAGGCAAAGTTAGTTCTCTTCGCTGATGATACAAGTATAGTAATCACACCTGAGAAACAAGAATTAACTGATGAAATTGTCAATACTGTCTTTCAGAAAATTACTAAGTGGTTCCTTGTAAACGGACTCTCACTGAATTTTGATAAGACACAGTACATACAGTTCCGTACAGTGAATGGTATGATGCCATTAATAAATATAGACCTTAATCAGAAGCATATAGCTAAGGTAGAATATTCCAAATTTTTAGGTATGTCCATTGATGAGAGATTAAATTGGAAGAAACACATTGATGATCTGCTGAAACGTTTGAGTTCAGCTACTTATGCAATAAGGGTCATTGCAAATTTTGGTGATAAACATCTTAGTAAATTAGCTTACTACGCCTATTTTCACTCATTGCTTTCATATGGCATCATATTTTGGGGTAATTCATCACTGAGGAATAAAGTATTTATTGCACAAAAGCGTGTAATCAGAATAATAGCTGGAGTCCACCCAAGATCATCCTGCAGACATCTATTTAAGGATCTAGGGATATTCACAGTAGCTTCTCAGTATATATACTCTCTTATGAAATTTGTTATTAACAACCAAACCCAATTCAAAAGTAATAGCAGTGTGCATAACTACAATACTAGGAGAAAGGACGATCTTCACTATTCAAGATTAAATCTAACTTTGGCACAGAAAGGGGTGAATTATACTGGCACTAAAGTCTTTAGTCACTTACCAAATAGTATCAAAAGTCTGACAGATAACCAACAAGTATTTAAGAAGAAATTAAAAGAATTTCTGAATGACAACTCCTTCTACTCCATAGAGGAATTTTTAGATATAAATTAAGAAAAAAAAGAAAAAAAAATTAAAAAAAATAAAATAAAAAAAATAAAAAATAAAAATAAAAAATAAAGAAAAACAAAAAAACACAAAAAAATAAAGTTGTTATATTAACTTAAGTATGTTGTTAAATTAACCTAATTATGTCATATATTGGAAAATTCGACTCGTTCCACATCATTACGAAATATCGTATTCATGATCCATGGAACTAGTATTAATCTAATCTAATCTAATCTAATCTTGCAACTTTTCCAATACTTTCTCGCTACTATAGTATGGATATACTTATTCCAAATGCATCACTGGGCCCATAACCTATTAGAGTCGACACAGTTGAATAAGTAATAGTGAGTAAAGGACTTTTACACTTTGCTGCAACCTCACACAAAATTTATTGTTCACACAATTCCAACAATTTACTAGTTATGATGAGATAAACATTTGTGGTGTTAAAATCAAACTTTTAGGGGAAGTGTTGGAGCAAACCTTTTATTATTGTTTCTTGGTAGCTGCCTTGTCACAGATGCTATCCTGAAGGACATTTTCATTCTACCTATTTATGTAAATCAGTTTTGTATGCAAAGACAAGAGAGGTTTATCCCATTATCATTGTTCTGTGTGTTTGTGTGAGTTCTTTGCTTTCATCATTGTTTACTAGTTAACTTTAACGGCCATTGCTTACACATCTTCTTTTGTGTATCTTGTAAACTTGTCTAATGCTATGCCCAAGTATGTAAAATTAAGTGTCATGAACACAAAATGAAAATATGGTATTACAGGTAGTAAATAAAGAAAAAAAATATAATAAATTTTTTGGGAGAACTGCTATTATAAAGAAGAGGGAGCAACTGCTCATTAAAGGTGGTAAATAACTGTTGTTTGTCTACTGTTGTACACTTAATATCTAGATGAGTATGACCATGAAAAGTGACTCTACTGAAAATTGAGGAGGGAGGAGGAGAATATTATTGTTGTCTTGTGGCTTTATGATGCTCAGCATCATTGTTACTAATGGATGTAAAAAATTATCAAGGATGACTGAACTTCAAAACTAATAAAATCTTTAATTTCAGTGTATCAGAAAAAATAATTCTCATAACGTAAATAATTCCCCATACTAAAATACAGTAAGAAGAAAAAAATTAAATTCAACCAAAAACTGACCAGTAATACAAAATGTTTGAAATAATAGTCATTAAAATGTTTAAATCTTTGGATGTGTGTCTGTTCTCTGTCTGATGCTACAATGTCTGTCTCTCTCTCTCTCTCTCTCTCTCTCTCTCTCTCTCTCTCTCACACACACACACACACACACACACACACACACACACACGAGTTCTCTCTCTCTCTCTCTCTCTCTCTCTCTCTCTCTCTCTCTCTCTCTCTCTCTCTCTCTCTCTCTCTCACACACACACACACACACACACACACACACACACACACACACACACACACACAGAGAGAGAGAGAGAGAGAGAGAGAGAGAGAGAGAGAGAGAGAGAGAGAAATCTTCTTTGCATCAGAAATCCATAAAAATATGAGTGCCCTCTGGTGAGCAAATGGAAGCCAGTCAACTAAAATGTGGCATACTGTCATACTGACAATGGTACATTACAATGGAACCTCTTGGTGGAGGGAAAGATCCCTTATGTCATGGTAGCATCAGAATTAGAGTTATGCTATGAAGATTTCATCTCACCTCAGTGATTCTAAAGGGTTATGATACATCTACATAGTCGGTTACACAGACTGTTATTATCTTATACCTTCAGTTGCTCTTTCTCCCAATGATATATGATTCTGTGCCTCGGTTTGAGTTCATAGCATGCATCATGAAGCGTGACACACTGCATCATGAACAATATCATATCATTTTCTTCAGTGCATTTAAAATCAGACGTAGCTTATCATTATCAACTGCAAATTCCTACAGTAAGTGAATCTTAAACATATGTTTATACCTGATTTTTCCCTCTCTGATGCATACTTTTAACTTCATTTCTAATGTTTTCAGTTATCTAAGATCTTTATTTTTATTTGGTGTGAACATTAATAAAACAGCCAAATTGCAGGGACAGATTCCTGACTGGAAATGGAGGCAAAAAGGTCCAATGAACATGTGTCTGAAAGTGTATTGTTGCCACAGTAGATGGTACTGACGAATTGAAGTTCCTCTGACCATGTGCCATGTGTTCCTTGTGTGTTGCAGGCTGTGTGATTGATGCAGCATACTGTGAGCAGCAAAATGGTCCAGTATTCTTGTTGTGAACAAGCCAAGATGGTGCTTGTGTATGGCCAAGCAGATGGAAATGGTCAAAAGGGTGCACGGCTATACCAAAACAATTACCCTCACAGACACCAACCACAGTACACAACATTTCAAGCCCTTTTTTGGGGTTTATGTGATTACAGATCCTTTCAGACAGACAAACATGCAGGGAGCCAGCAGACTATGTGTACACCACATTAGGATGACCATTTTCATCTACTTGGGCATACGCAAACACCATCAGCTTGTTCCCGACATGATAATTGGTCCTTTCAGACAGACAAACACGTGAGGAGGCAGCAGACATTGTGTACACAACATTTGGAGGACTGGGCTCTGACTCTCTACCATTTTCATCTGCTAGGCCGTACGCAAACACCATTGGCTTGTTCCCAACAAGAATAATGGACCATTCTGCGGCTTACAGTATGCTGCATCAGTCACACAGCCTGCAAAACATAAGAAACACATGGCATATGGTCAAAGGAACTGTTATTCATCAGCACCATCTACCATGACAATGATGCATTTCCAGACACAAGTTCATAGGACCTTTTTTCCTCCATTTCCAGTCAGGAATCAGTCCCTGCAATCTGTCACTTTTAATAATGTTCACATCATAGAAAAATAAAGATCTTAGATAACTGAAAATATTATAAATGAAGTTAAAAGTTTGCATTAGAGAGAGAAAAATTAAGGAAACCCACAAAAGGCAGAATGTGGTATGCTGCATAGAACAATAACGAATGATAGGAACATATTCAGTGCATGTTGAAGGTCATTCTAAGTCTCAGATGTAAGATCAGTGGTCAGAATGAGGAGGCTTATCTTGACTCAGATGTGGAAGGCTAGAAGAAGAAGAGAAAGATGTTGATAAGGAATGATGATAAAGAAAAAACTCATTGTTAACAGATGCTTTTAATTGTTGAGCCATAAACTGATCCACTTATGAGAGAGGCCTCATATACCACACTGTGTAGAGGTAACTATTATCCCTCAGTGGGTACTATTTTAACTATAAGCTTCCATATATCACTGAAACAAAAAGCCATGGTCAGCTGTGGGAAGAGAGTGCAGATCACACATGTCTATGAGAAAGGCAGCAGAAATGATCCACAAAACTTCAGTCCAATATTCCTGACATCCATTTGCTGTAGCATCCCAGAACATATCTGTGCTGAAATGTAATAACGTGTCTCCAGCAGAATGACCTCCATGCTAAACAGCATGGCTTCTGTCTAATGATGATAATGATAATGTTGAAGATAGTTTTGTCCACAGTTGACATTTATGTGTTGTTGCATTGAGAATATCTACTTGGTTAGGTAAATTATTTGTTTATATGAAATTTATAAGTGCTTCCTTGTTCGCACTTGCACAAAATGAATGTAGCTCAGTTTCTTACAAGGGCACCAGAAGTTGATGAAACACTTTAAATTATGGAGTGTAACAGTTCTACCAAAGGCAGGAAGAAGCATATGCCAAAATCATTTTGAACCATAGTGAGGAATTGGCATCCCATAATTGCATGGTGAGATCAATTGGGCCTTATGCAGCTTGAAAATCAATCACAGAAACAAAGAAGCTTGTCTCTCCATGAGAACCAAAGACTTCATTATGGCACACTTCAATGGAATGATGGGTTATGTAGATGAGATGTTTTTTAGCAACAAATGTCATTATTTGCAGAATGAGGTTTTCACTCTGCAGCGGAGTGTGTGCTGATATGAAACTTCCTGGCAGATTAAAACTGTGTGCCCAACCGAGACTTGAACTTGGGACCTTTGCCTTTCACGGGCAAATGCTCTACCATCTGAGCTACTGAAGCACGACTCACGCCTGGTCCTCACAACTTTACTTCTGCCAGTATCTCGTATCCTACCTTCCAAACTTTACAGAAGCTCTCCTGTGAACCTTGCAGAACTAGCACTCTTGAAAGAAAAGATACTGTGAAGACATGGCTTAGCCACAGCCTGGTTGATGTTTCCAGAATGAGATTTTCACTCTGCAGCGGAGTGTGTGCTGATATGCAACTTCCTGGCAGATTAAAACTGTGTGCCCAACCAAGACTTGAACTAGGGACCTTTGCCTTTCACGGGCAAGTGCTCTACCATCTGAGCTACCAAAGCACGACTCACACCCGGTCCTCACAGCTTTACTTCTGCCAGCATCTCGTCTCCTACCTTCCAAACTTTACAAAAGCTCTCCTGTGAACCTTGCAGAACTAGCACTCCTGAAGGAAAGGATACTGTGGAGACATGGCTTAGCCACAGCCTGGGGGATGTTTCCAGAATGAAATTTTCACTCTGCAGTGGAGTGTGTGCTGATATGAAACTTCCTGGCAGATTAAAACTGTGTGCCCGGCCGAGACTCGAACTCAGGACCTTTGCCTTTCGCGGGCAAGTGCTCTACCAGATGGTAGAGCACTTGCCCGCGAGAGCCAAAGGTCCTGAGTTCGAATCTTGGTCGGGCACACAGTTCTAATCTGCCAGGAAGTTTCGTGTCATTATTTGCAGCTTGTGAAATTAGGCAATAAATATTACACTCGGCACTGCTTCATTGACAACTGAAAGAATAGTCATAAAACTGGAAGCTGTGTCGGAAAGGCTTATCAAAACCAACAGTCAGAGTACTTCACCAAAGGAGAATCCCTTTTAGGCTCTATTGACACTGTTGATGAGAATATGCTACAAGTAAAAGTAACATTAAAATCTGAAGTGACTTTGAGTTCTGGTAATTATGTACATCAGATGAGGATCACAAGAAGCCTGACCTCTTATCTTAATGTGATAGCTGTTTGCAACATGATCCTGCAAACCTATACAGTTACACAGAGTTAATTCTAAGATTAGGGTGTTCTGGAAGATGTTACTATATTTCATGCAGAGCTGCACCTTCTTACAAGGTTACCACAACCTTAGGATAAGGAAATAACTTTTCCTTTACCTGATAATTTAGATCACAATCTGCTTTGATGTGACAGTCTACCTAATGATGTGAAAGATCTGGGCGACTTGTTAAGACTTGTTCACCTGAAGCCAAGACATGGACAATACACATTAGACAGCCTTAATTGCAGGTTCACAATATGACGAGTAAGCTGTTGACTGTTCAGACTGTTCAGTTTGTCAGAGGAGCTGAGTTTGGATATATTATACATACAAGAGCCTTGCATGGGTAATGCTGTAATACCTTATTTTCCAGTCCCACTACAGTGTTCCACAGACTGCAAGCCACAATTCCACTGTGAATGATCACAATGTCATCTCGTTTGATCTGGGAATTCCACATCCTGCCTGGAATGCCTAATTTTCCATGGAAACTGCTTTTGACCTCACACATGCCAATCGGATTCTCCTAGCTTATGTAATAGTCATTTCCACTGCACTCTCACATAGAACAACATCATAATTGCAATCAAGCATGTGATCTCTTCAAGAAACTCTGCAGCATCACCAGTGAATTTAACCTTCATATATGGATGGTAGACAATGAGAATGGCAACCCTATCAGAGACAAGGAAGACCTCAGTACTGTGAAAAGTTGTTTCCTGGAATTAACAAAAGGACCAATGATCAAGCAGTTAAACAACTTACAATGGGGTCTAAAATCTTACACAGGAAAATAGAGAACACAATTCAACATCTTAAAATTTATAAATCCTCTCCTCTGGACGATATATATGGGGAAACGATCAAAGAAATGGGGCAGGAAGTGTTGCTGTGCTGAATTCACAGTGTAAATAGATATGGGAAAATGGGGAGTGGCCGGAAGACTGATCAAAGTCTCTCTTCATCCCTGTGCATAAGAAAGGGCCAATCAGGAACTGCTGTAAAAATAGAAGTATTGCTCTCATACCTCACACAAGCAAAATTTTGCTCTACATCTTGAACAAGTTTTTGAACCCACACATTTAGCCTCACATATCCCAAAATGAGCAGGTTTTGTTGAAGAAAAAGGAACTTGTGAACAGATCCTCAAAATACGAGTAATTGAGAAATTGCAAGAGTTCTATTTTCTTGTGTTCACCTGCTTCCTTGACTATACAAAAGCATTTGACTGTATTGTCTGGGAAAAGTTGCGGCAGGTGCTTGCAGAGTTCAATGTCCCACCACATTTGATAGCACTGATAAGAACTCTTCACAGCTGTGAAGACAAATGCTGACATGTCTGATTTCTTCAGCATATCAAAAATGTAAGACAGGGTTGTGCCCCACTTCTCCCCTTCTCCCTCCCCTACCACACCATAAAAAAAATAAAAAATAGAAATAAAATAAAAAATGTACAATAACCATGCCAAACTTGTCAGGAAAGCTCTTGATGGTTGGACTAATGTCATCTCAAGTAGTGTAAGAACTACTAACAACTTCTGATTTGCAGATAACACCATGCTCTTGGCCAGAAGTGAAGATGAACTTTCTGTGCTAGTAAAGGACATTAGCCTGTCATATTGATTAGACGTCAATCTTGGCAAGTCCAAACTCATGATAAATGATTGAAGAGGTCATTTCCAACTCACAGGTTGATTAAGCGGATTGGAAGCCATGCACAATCTTTTGTGTATCTTGGGTCAACCATTTGAGACCAAGAGGTTATGAAGATGAGATAAGTAGATGGATCATGCTAGGGTGAGTGTCTGAAGAAGATCACTATGATCTGGCAAAAAAGACTGATAACAAACTGTATGAGAATCTGGCTTCTTTAAACACTCATGTTTTCCATCTTCTTTTACTGTTGAGGAACATAGAACCTTAAAGACAGAGACAAGCAGTGTATTGACATATTTGAGCTTCGGTGCTGCACATAAAATGGAATGAAAGATGAACTAATTAATTCATTACTGAGCAACTCAGCATCTCCAGGCGCCTTTCTTCTCATATCAACCAACAAATTCCCCAGTTCTTTGCCATTCTATGAGAAAAGATGGAGAAAATAATAATGGAAGGAAAGATCAAGGCACAAGACTGAAGGGGTAGCAGGTGCATAAATCAAATTGAGAAGTCTCCAGTCTACCTCTTAACGAGGCTCTAGGTGAAGCTGGTAACCATCCAGGTTGGAGACCCTAGCTTCATGTGGTCATGATGCTCAGAATGAGTCCAGAAACTTGTGATGATGATAATGGAGGCAGTTTTGACTATAGAGTTCATTGTCTAAGGGAAGTGTTGCCAACTGGTACAAAGTAGATAAGACAGTGTAGTAGTGCAGGTGTATTTGTGTGTATAAATGTATGTGTAATAATTAGATCTGAAAAAGAACACTGACTAAAATATTAATGACATGTTCAGTCTTGTTTACGTGCCTATGAAACATTCAAAGCCTCAGCTGTATGGTGAGCTGCTACCTTTATACCTACCAATATCTCAATAAGTAAAGTATTTTCATTTGCATTGCAGATGTATAAAATGTCAATATCACACCCATTTCCTCATTGTCCATGTTCACCCATGGTCTTAGTAAATATATACTCTCATACTTTCCACAAGTGATCTTGAATAATCCATAGATAATATTAGATAACCTAAGAAGGACACAAAAATGCCCCATGATAAGTAACATGAAATTTACATGTAGGTAATATAAAAATATTGGCACAAATATATACATGTAATACATCCTACCTGTTTATAATAGTCATCCAGGTAAGTGTCATTTAGCAGGAAGCTTTCCCAATTATATGGTGCAAGGCTTATGTTTCTTAGTTGTTCAAAGACTTCTGTTTTGGATTCTTGATCAAGCCATGTTGCATTCTCAAATTCATCATTTAAAGTATCTTTGAGGAGTGTGAATGTTGCTCTGGCACGATTCTCCATTCTTCTAAGGTCTTCAGCACTAAAGCTTCGAAGGTATGCTGAAGAGGCAGCTTGTGACATCAGGTCGTATGCAACATCTTGACAGTATGCTTCACGATCGCATGAACTGTGCGGTTCCACAAGATCTTCAACAAGTGTCTGTGCTGCATAGGCCAAAAGAGCATTACTCAGGTCTTTAGCAAATGGATGCTCACTGTAACAAACATCAGTGTCAGTGAGTAAAACTTTTGTAAATATTGATAAGAGATAACATCTGCCTATGAAAGTCAGTATTCATGAAACATGAAAGCACTTCTTTGGATAATAGGTTAGGTTTTCAGGTCCTGTGACAAATTTTTACATTGAATAATAGATGTAACTCTCCAGATATGACTAAATTGTATTTCTTATTCACAACATATTTTGAGATGTCATGCTACAAGGTACATGATGAATACATGTTTGTTTTTCTGTTAATTTCTACTTTAATAGTGTATACACATTTTGTAAACTGTTGTCCAATCACTGCAGACTTGCACTTGGCAAACTGTTTTAACTTACAACCTTTCATGAGTGATCCAATAGCCAACAGAGCTATACTTAGGAGGTACATAAACAAAAGGACAAAATTATGTGTACAATTCTGAAATTTTATTAAGTAGTAAAAATGTAAACATCTGTAGATGAATGAAATAAGGGAGTGGAATCATTTGAAGTGGTGACCTTTACATGACAGTAATGGACAAACATAGAGATTAAAAGGACCATTTTTACAGCACAGAAGTAACTTATGAACAATGAAATATCTGAAATATTCACTTTGTACATGTAATGGTTATTTTACAATGTGTTCATAATCAATGTAGCAAAATATGTATCATATGGCAAATACTGAAAATACTGTGAACTAATGAAGCATGAAAGTAAAGAGAACAGTCCATGAAATATACTTTGCTGCTATGCAAAAAGTGAGTCTGATGGCAGAATTAAACTGAAGCATATATTCATTGACAACTTACTTCAAAACATCTATCTGGCAGCACACCCATATGCTTTGATGAGAGGGGTGATGCATTGTGGCGACACACTGAAACTAACATGGAGTCAGCCTAACTCTGACTGAGCCATTCCTCAAACTCATGGAGACTGGTCAAACCTGGGTCCAAGGCAAGCACATCTTGCTCTATGGCAATTCAGATGAACTCTGTAAGATGGAGGCCAGGTGACCTTGAAGATACGTTTAGTGTACATGGTGCTGCAGATGAAGAAAGAGATGTTTATGACTGAACAGTGGGTTCTTGTTCATTTGCTAGCATGAAGGAAACAGTGCAATGTCAGAGTGCTCACATCAAAAAGCCAAAAGTTCAACAGTTCAATGTGTAAGGAATGTGAAAAACATATTATCAAAGGCATCTTATGTATTAGTTCCAGTTTCTGGCTACATGAAAAGTGTGACACTGGAATCATGGATGACAACTAACCTTGGACATAATGTGACTTTTTTAAGCATTGAAGCAACAGAATAACAAACTCCAGTAAACTTAAAAGACTTTATTATTAAATAACTGCAGAGCAACATAGGAAAAATTAAAAATGAAATATTAGGACTAAATAAAATTAATCCGAATCTAGTAACCAAATCAGAGTCGTGCGTTTGCAAAAAGCAAGAACCAAAGACATGTGTTCATGTTGATTAATTGTAGGCTTGTTTCCAATGAAGATATGCCAAATGAAGTACTTGGGAAATTAGTATCAAACTACAAGTGGCAGACAATGAAGTGCAACAAGAAGAAGAACAGGGTTGCTTATAAAGAGCCAAAGCCATGTGATGAAACATATTACCCAAAAAAAACCAATTATAGTCAATTCTATTAGAGTCATCACACCTGGATCATATAATCTGCTTTTCTGAATATTGTGTGACCACTGGTATAGACCTGTTAAGTGTTACATAGTTTAGGTTAGCATCTCACTTTTGTAAAGCAGAAAAGGAGAAAGGAGGAGCTGCCACACTCATCAGGAATTGCCGTAAATTTAAAAACACAGACATTCATAAATTTTGCCTAGTGCAGCACATGGAAGTAAGTGCAACAGAAGTAGAATTTCATAATAAATCTTTCAAAATAGAAAGTGCATATTGAGCACCTGCAGGTAACATTTATCTGTTCGAAAAGATTCTTGTAGCTCTACTGGCCTGTTTAACAACCAAAAACAATGAAATAGTGGTTGCTGGTAATGATACATGAATTTTCTTAAAAACTCTCCCGGTAAGAATTTATTAGAGTAACACTATCATTAAACTTAATTGCTACCATAAACATCCCAACTAGGGTTGCTAATTGCTCACAAATAGTTATTGATAATACATTTATAGAAAGATCTAATGAACAAAATTATATTACAAAACCAATAGTCAATGGTCTCTCAGACCATGACATGCAGTTCCTTTGGTAAATGTTCATACTGACAGGGATGTAAAATCTACTAAGAATGAATTCAAGAGAGTTGTCAGTAAACCAGAAATTGATTATTTTGGGACACTCCTCAAAAACATGAACTGGAGTGATGTATACAGTGCTCATGATATGAACAAAACATACAACACTTTTATTATAATGTACTTGCATTATTCAAATACTGTTTTCACTGAAAATTACCCAGATTAGACAAAAATCTAGGAAGAAAGCATGGATAACTACAGAAATATATGTACCTTGTGAAACCAAAAGGAAACACTATCTGCAATCAGAAACAGTGTTAGCACATTACAAGACATACTGCAAAATGTTAGAAACAGCAATACAAACACCCAAGCAAATGCATTATGAGAAAAAGATGATCACATCAGATAACAAAATAAAGACAATATGAGATGTAGAGAAGGAGTGGACTGGTATAACTAGCCATGAAGAGGGGCAAATAGCATTAAGAGTTAATGACACATTGGTAACAGATGTGTGCAGTGCCGCTAAACTTTTTAACACTTACTGAAAAAATGGGGTTGTCCGGATTAGTTAATTCTCCTATGCAGTACCTCAAATCAGACATTACACACAACTTCACTAACATGCATATGACCCTCACTACCCCAGCAGATGTTAGGTCCACAATAAAATCATTAAATTGACAAAAAAAAAATCTAGTGGTCATAATAAAATACAAACAAAGTCCATTTAAAAGTGTGCTTTTAAATTTAGTAATGGCTGCCTGTGTAACCAGTCATTTATCAGTGGAATGTCTCCCGAATGACTGAAACAGTCTGATATTAAGCCTTTGTTTAAGAAAGGGGATAAATAAATACCACCAAATGTCAATATTGTCAGTGGAATACTATGCTTAGTTTCATTTCATAATGTCAAAGGGGATTTTTTTGAATAATTCATTGAGCCAAGCTAAAGTTTTCAAGGTCAAAAAAAATGTAATAAGACTTATTTGTCATGTGAATTCAAGAACATCCTGCAGAGGGCTGTTTAGGGAACTAGGGATATTAATACTGCATACCAGTATATTTATTTCTAGATGGAATTTGTTATTAAAAATATATTTCTTCTTCAAATAAACAGTTCAGTCCATGGAATCAAAACTAGAAATAAGAATAATCTTCATAAAGATTTAGACACTTACTTTGGTCCCAAAAGGTGTCCATTATTGAGGAACACACATTTTCAATAATTTTCAAGCAACCACAAAAAGCTTAACTACCAATAAAATTTAGTTTAAGAGGAGCCTAAAGGATTTATTGGTGGCCAATTCCTACATGACTGATGAATTTCTTAGTAGAAGCAACTGTTGTGTGAATGTGTTTGTTACTGATCATATCAAATAATGCAAGTAATAATACAACTGAACTTTTGTACAAATCCAGTGCAGTAACATGATCTTTGTAAATAAATGATTTAGAAATGATTTTTCTATTTAGTGTTTATTACCTCACAAATGAAAATACAAGGTGTGATCAAAAATAACAGGAATTTTTGTTTTCCTAAAGAATCTTTATTTTATCAGCATCAATTTTTTCCCCTTCAAACCAATCCCCCTCAGATATAAAACACTTGTTACAGCACTTTTTCCAATCTTGGAAGCACTTCTGGAACTCACTTTTAGTTTTGATGTACAGCTCCTTCAGTGATTCAGTTTTTATCTCATCAACGGTGTCAAAATGACATCTTTTCATGGTTCTCTTGGGAGCAGATAGAAGTCACAGGGGCTATGTTCAGCAAATACAGTGGCTAAGACAGCATAATGATTTTGTTTTTTGCCAAAAAATTATGAACAAGGATGGATGTGTAAATGGAAGTATTATTATGATAAAATTTCCACAAGTTGTTTTTCCACAATTTTTGTCACTTTCTTCAGATTGCTTCACACAAAAGGCACACAACTTCCAGGTAGCAGTCCTTATTGACCGTATGACAATTAGGCAGGAACTCATGATGCACTGGGAAAACAGTGAGAAGAACCTCCACATTTGATCAATGTTGTTGATTTTTTTCTGTTATTGCCTCTTTAGGCAGTTTCCATTGGGACGAATGGTCCTCGGTTTTGATGTCATACCCACATACCCATATTTCAGCATCTGCTATAACCTTCTTTAGAAGTTCTGTATCATTGTCGACTTCATTCAGCAATTCCTGGGCAATGTGTACATGATGTCAGTTTTGGTCAAAACTCAATAATTTCAGAACAACCTTTTCTGCTACAGACTTCATGCCCAAAACATCTGAAAAAATTGCTTCACATGAGCCAAATGATATGCTGACATCGTGAGCAACCTCTTTGATGGTGATTCAGAACCATTTTCTTTACTTCTTCCACACTGTCATCAGTAAATGATATGTTAGAGCATCCAGGGCAGATGTCATCTATGACATCTTTTTGACCCTTTCTGAAATGTTTATATCACTCATAAACTTTTGTCTTACTCATATTAGACTCACCGAAGACCACAGTCAACTTTATAGTTGCGATGCTGCACTTTACTCCATTTTTTCAAGGAAAAATTTAATGCAAATTCTTAGATCCATATTTTTTGAAAGTAAAAATTCCCTTAGCACTCAAAAACACATATAACCTTTACAACTGTCCACATTAAACTATATATTCAAAACAACTGAAAACGCAAACATACACCAGAAACATGTGTACCGACAAGTTTAAAAAAATTGAAAAGCTAATGTGTTAAGCCCACAAAATTTAAAATTCCTGTTATTTTTTTAATCCAATTCATATGTGTAATTTTTTTTAACTCATTCCACATCCATCTGTAAAAGATACTTTAACATATTTGACTCTTATTGTATGTATTTATTGTGTGTTTTTGTTTTTCCGACATTTTCTTCATCCTGGAGGATCTCATCACTATGAATCAATTGGAACAAAAAGTACCTCTAATCATGGATAATTTAATAAAGAGGCTCAATTCAGCATGTTATGTCCATAGAAGCATCTCTTGCAGTGTTTACACAAACACAAGAGTGTTGGCTAATTTAGCGTGTTTTTGCTCCTTGTTATCTAATGGAATTATCTTTATTCAGCAGTTCTGACCAATAAGAGTATTATGTAAAACATAACTGTACGTATGGAAAAATAATTTTTAAGGATTTGGGAATTCTTAGATACGCTTTGCATTACAGCTAGTGAAAGTCTTCATTGCTGCAATAAAAATCAGTTCAGCTTGACTGTGATCCAAAGAGCACAAGACATGTACATAATTTCTATATAGACTTTGTATCCTTTACTGAGTTTCAGAGTGAAGTAATGTAGTATGGTGTAGAGGTATTCATCAAGTTTCCAGTTAAAATAAAGCAAGAATTTGTGAATCCCAACAGGTTCAAAAGAAAATTAAAGACATAATTCACTAGCTAATCTTTCTGCAAATTATGTGATTAGCTCAATTCAACAACTGAAAAGTTCTGTTAGCTACATGGCATGTAGTAGTGTTTGTTGTAATGCTACATGACCAGTAGTAAAGTATCACAAAGAGGACTCAGGTGCTTACAAATGTAGATAATTATTTTCTTTAAAAAATACCTAAGTAATGAAGTAAACAATAAGCTAACAATAGCAGATAATCAGCATCAGTTTAATGTAACTGAGGAGGCAGCAATTTATTTTCTTTTCCAAACTTATAGCATTCCTTTTTTAAATTTATTGACTAAATTTGCCTGGCATAAGCAGCAATAGCATTAAATGGTATAGCAATAGTTCCTTTTTAGTTAAGTATACAGATTACGTTTTTATGATTTGCTTATCTCTTGTTAATGATAAGCTACCTTTACTCACTCCACATCCCTGAAAGTGTTATATCCTAGCCAGTAATGCCACCCGAGCCCGCTGCCAAAAGGTTGGCAGCATCAAAGTTTGGACGCCGTCAGCATAAGCAGCGCCAGCGAGACAGGAAATCGCCGCAAGTCTGCGCGCGCCACCGCTGGCTTCTGGGTTCTTAAGCGCTGGAGTCGCGAGCGCTAACAGTTCTGTATTTGCCGCTCAGTTGTATACTCGCCACCGAATTGTGTACTTACTAGTCAGTTGTGTGTTCATCGCAGCAGAGTTGTTGTTTGTCGTCAGCCGACGCTGACCTAGCCGCACCGGCTCGAACTAGACAGATCTCTGTAGACACGGAGTCCAATACTGTGTTCTGTATCTTCGTTAATAAAGATAAGTACCGACTTTTATTTAATCAGAGTGTTTGGGTTTTCATCTTTCTGTTCACTGTTCCAGCGGACCGGTCGGCCCGCTATTAAAGGTGTGGCGGTGACTTCGTAAGCCGTTTCTACAGCGAATTGCTTGTCGCTACGAACACCGCCACAAAAACTGGCGACGAGGGCTTCCGAACTCGTGTGCAGGGCTGGTTCACCTTGCTTCTGGTTATACTAATTATAGCGATAAAATTTTGGGGGCTGGTTTAATTTGTGTTCACTATGTCTGCCGAATTACAACAGTTGATCTTGTTACAGAGTCAGCAAATACAAAGTCTGGTGGACGCAATCGCCAAACAACCGGCTAATCCTCCACCACAAAAGGAACAAGCACAGGCAGCACCACCTTTCCGTGCTTTTGATGCATCATGAGAAGAATGGCGAGAATATTTCGCGCAGTTGCAGGCGCACATGACAGTCTACAAAATCACAGGTACTGAGCGGCAGCTTTATTTAATTTCCACTGCAGGCGTGGAAGTCTATCGACTACTTTGTAAGTTGTTCCCGGAATCCAAGCCAGAAGCTTTTGACTATGACGTTGTTGTTAACAAGCTTGCTGAGTATTTCGAGTCGCGAGTTCATGTGGCAGCAGCCAGATTCAAGTTCTTCAGATTAAAGAAACTGCCACATCAATCTAATAAGCAGTGGTTAACAGATTTACGGGGCCTCACCCGTCAGTGCCGATTTAATTGTGTGTGTGGAGCTTCCTACAGTGATGTCATGTTACGAGACGCTATTACTCAAAACATTGCAGATTCTCGTATTCGTGCTGCTATCTTAAAGTTGCCTGACCCGTCATTAGAGACTGTGATGAACATCATTGAAGCCCAAGATACTTTTGACTATGCTGAGTGTGAGTTAGATCAGCCATGTATTTCTCAAATTGCCTGTGCTAAGCAAGTTATGTCACGCCCGCGGCCCCACCGGCAGAGTCAGACTGTAAACACTAGCCGGCCGCGTCATGTTAAACACATTCGTCAGCTGCGTGTGCAAAATGATAGAGTTAAGTCTTGCCCTAAGTGTGTTCTTGCTCATCCTCGTGAACGTTGCCCGTTGAGAAACGCGGTTTGTCACTTTTGTCAAAGGAAAGGACACATCCAGACTGTTTGTTTGCGCAAAAGCAAGAACAATTCTAGTGCTGCCCACCCCATGGATATTCATGTTCTTCAAAGCCAGCCCGCCCAGAAGGTCGCGTTTAAAGACTCTTCCACGGTTCGTGTGGGTAATAAACTTGTTCGCAATAAGACACCCACCCAGCCCTCTGCTATGCGACCCAAGCGTAATTCAAACGCTGTAAAAAGTAATGTACAGACTGCAAGTGAAGCGGGAGTTGTTGTTCCACCCGCCCAACCCACGAGTTGTCGTAAGCAGCGAACACGCGCTAAACGCGCTGATTTTGTGTCTTCCGCCTCCACTGCACCGATCCAGAGACAGTGTAATAAACTATTTGTGAAGCTACGCATCCAGGATAAGACCTTCAATTTTCAATTAGACACTGGTGCGTCTGTGACTCTCATAAATTGTGCTACGTATGCGGCTATCGGCCGCCCTTAACTTTCAGCGGCAAAACATTCTTTGGCTACTTATAGTGGAGAACAAATTCCTGTGTTAGGTGTATGTAGCGTGCCAGCCACATTCCGTGGCAATACAAAAACAGTTTCATTCACAGTGCTCCGCGCTACAGACAGTGTAAACATTTTCGGATTAGACTGTTTTGACTTGTTTGGCCTGTCTATCCAAGACAATGTGTTGCAAATTAATTCTGTTGTTCCTCAAGACAGCATAACCGATTTGTGTAAACGATACAGTGACATATTTAAAGACGAGCTAGGTTGTGCTGCGAACTTTGCCGCTCATATTACGTTAAAAGATAATGCTCAGCCTCGATTTTGTCATGCTCGTCCAGTGCCTCACGCCCTCCGGGCACCTGTAGAAGATGAACTTCGTCGTTGGCAAAATAACGGTGTTATTCAACCTGTTTCAGCAAGCCAGTGGGCTTCTCCCTTAGTTATTATAAAGAAACCGTCTGGCAAGTTACGTTTGTGTGCTGATTTTAAGTCGACAGTTAATCCTCAGACTGTCATTGATTCTTTTCCTTTGCCTAGACCGGACGAGCTGATGGATAAGTTAGGGGAAGCTCGTTTCTTTTCCAAAATTGATCTCCGTGAAGCATATTTGCAATTGCCCCTCGACGAGCAATCACAACAGTATTTTGTCATAAACACGTCGTTGGGGTTGTTCCGTTTTCTGCGTTTGCCTTTTGGTTGTGCGTCAGCTCCAGCTGTTTTTCAGCGTTTTTTGTCACAACTTCTGGCTAATGTGCCATCGTGTTGCAACTATTTAGACGATATTGTTGTGTCCGGTCGGACGCCTGCTGAACATTTCCGTAATTTGGAGTGTTTGTTTAAAGTGTAGTCTCAGGCAGGCCTACGTTGCAACATCGATAAATGTTCATTTTTCCTTATGGAGATGGAGTATCTGGGACATGTTATTAATGCTCAAGGCATTCATCCCTCCCAGTCACATTTAGCAGCTATTCGTGATTTGCCCGCCCCTCGCAATCTGCATGAATTGCAAGCAGTTCTTGGCAAATTGACATATTATATTAGGTTTATACCTAATGCATCACAG
Organism: Schistocerca serialis cubense; assembly: GCF_023864345.2. Lineage (NCBI taxonomy): Eukaryota > Metazoa > Arthropoda > Insecta > Orthoptera > Acrididae > Schistocerca > Schistocerca serialis. The sequence continues at coordinate 118,122,524 of NC_064643.1, read as the reverse complement.
ATTGCTGCACCGTTGCATCGTCTCCGCCGTAAGAATGTTCCGTTTGTGTGGTCAGCTGATTGCCAATCAGCCTTTCAGCAGCTTAAAGAGGCTTTAATGAATGATCGTTGTCTGGTCCATTACGACCCTAACAAGCCTCTAGTGTTAGCTTGTGATGCCTCTTCTTTCGGCCTCAGTGCTGTGTTGTCTCACCGAGTCGGTAACACCGAACGTCCTATTGCGTTCGCATATAAATTGCTCAACAAAGCTCAGTGTAATTATAGCCAATTGGACAAGGAAGCATTGGCTATTGTGTTTGGTGTCACAAAATTCCATCACTACCTCTATGGTAGACGATTCTATTTAGTAAGAGATCACAAGCCCCTGACGTCACTGTTTCATCCGTCTAAACCAGTTCCTCAGTGGACAGCTCAGAGACTACAACGTTGGGCTCTTTTGTTATCACAATACCAGTATGAGATACTGTATTGCCCTACAGCTCAGCATGCAAACGCTGACGCGCTTTCTAGATTGCCGGTTGCTGCGGATGATGTCTTCGATTCCTCTGATGGCTCTTGCCATCAGATTGACGCTGATGAGCATCAATCCCTCCGGGATTTTCCGATTGATTATCGTCAGGTGGCACGTGAGACAGCTACGGATCCTCATCTGAGTTTACTATTATGTTTTGTTCAACGTGGTTGGCCGTCCAAGGCAAAGGACATATCGGATCCTGTGGTTCGTCGCTATTATCCGCAACGTCATCTGTTGTCTGTTTCGCACGGAGTTTTGCTGTTACGCACCGAGAATGACCAGCTTCATGTAGTGGTTCCCCAAGACTCCAATCCAAGGTCCTCGACTTGTTGCATCAAGGTCATTGGGGAGTGGTCCGCACCAAGCAGCTTGCCCGCCGTCATTGTACATGGATCGGCATTGATAAGCAGATTACGCAGATGTCTACAGATTGTTCGACGTGTGCCGAACACCAAGCTGCTCCGCCTCAACGCTATTTTGAGTGGGCACGCCCTGCAGGTCCCTGGCAGCGAGTACATATTGATTTCGCTGGTCCATATTGGAATTCTCGTTGGCTCATCGTGATAGATGCATTTAGTAATTTTCCGTTTGTTGTGCCCATGCAGTCTACAACGTCTGCACAAACTATACGGGCGTTGACTTCAATTTTTTGTATTGAGGGTCTTCCAGAAGTTTTAGTGTCTGACAATGGTCCCCAATTTACCTCTGCTGAATTTGAAAGTTTTTGTTCTGCCAATGGCATTCGCCATGTTCTTACTCCGCTGTTCCACCCTCAATCGAATGGTGCAGCGGAATGTTTTGTCCGCACATTCAAGGATCATATGGACCGCCTTCGTGCTACGCACTCTCGTCAGCAGGCCCTCATCACGTTCCTGTCGTCGTACCGGACCACGCCACGCGACGGCCCTTCGCCTGCGGAGCTTCTCCACGGCCGTCGTCATCGCACCCTACTACAGTTGTTGCACCCCCCGGATCGACCCGCCGCTTCTGAGCATCGCACGCGTTTTCAGCGCAACGACGCCGTTTTTTTCAGAGTTTATCACGGTCGCCATCGTTGGGAACGTGGTACCGTGATAAGTGTCCAGGGTCGCGGTTTTTATACTGTTCAAGGTGCTACTGGGGTGCACAGGAGGCATCAGAACCAGTTGCGCCGCGCTGGCTGCCCGGATTCTGCCACTCGTTCTTTGTCCACAGATTTGGTCCGCGGCGGGTTCCAGCCGCGCCTTCCGACTTCGCTGCCGCCCCCAGGGCAGCAGCAGCAGCCGTCGCCGCTACCACGCCGACAGCCCATCCCGTTGATGCCTCCCGCGCAGCTTCATCCGGAAGCGCCCCGGGTGGTCGCTCCGGCGCCTGCGGTCCCTCTTCAGTCGCCACCGCCTTCGGAGCTGATGGACGTCGACCCCTCAGCCGGGCCGCCTTCCCAAGCGGTGGCTGTGCAGCCTGTCCTGCAGCCACTTTCCTTGGGCACCCCCAAGGAGTCTGACACCGCATCGCCTTGTCCGGCGCCCACTCAGCAGCCGTCGACGCAGCGTCAGGAGACGCTGTCTCTCTTCGTGGGTCCCGACGCCCCGTCGCGTCCAGTACCAGAAGCTGCGCCCGTGGTCACAGGCGTGCACCCTGACCTCGGTTTTCAGTCGGTGTTTCCCGAGGCCCCGCGCAGCCAATGCTGGGGTGCGGACCGGGGACTGCCACCGACAAGTCTCCACCCCGGTCTCTTCTGCTACGCCTGCGGCCAGACCCCTCCCCCGCCGTCGACGCTTGCCACGTCATTATTCAACGATGGTGCAGCGATTTGGGGGGGAGGAGTGTTATATCCTAGCCAGTAATGCCACCCGAGCCTGCTGCCAAAAGGTTGACAGCATCAAAGTTCGGACGCCGTCCGCATAAGCAGCGCCAGCGAGACAGGAAATCGCCGCAAGTCTGCGCGCGCCACCGCTGGCTTCTGGGTTCTTAAGCGCTGGAGTCACGAGCGCTAGGACAGTTCTGTATTTGCTGCTCAGTTGTATACTCGCCACCGAATTGTGTACTTACTAGTCAGTTGTGTGTTCATCGCAGCAGAGTTGTTGTTTGTCGTCAGCCGACGCTGACCTAGCCGCACCGGCTCGAACTAGACAGATCTCTGTAGACACGGAGTCCAATACTGTGTTCTGTATCTTCGTTAATAAAGATAAGTACCGACTTTTATTTAATCAGAGTGTTTGGGTTTTCATCTTTCTGTTCACTATTCCAGCGGACCGGTCGACCCGCTATTAAAGGTGTGGCGGTGACTTCGTAAGCCGTTTCTACAGCGAATTGCTTGTCGCTACGAACACCGCCGCAAAAGAAAGATATCATCCTTGATGAAATTTACAGAATACGAAAAAATAATTAACATCTTTATATCAGATTTTCTTCAAATTTTTGTGTATTTCCTAGATTTATCAGTTTGATAGATCAGCATTAGTCATAATTGCTTGTTAGCACATTTTACCAAAGTAGTCTGCTGTCCCTGATTCTGGTTATTAATGCATCATTTTACTTACTTCACATGCCTGTTGTTTGGCCTCCATCATGTGCTTTATATTATGTGTTTTGCAAATGAATTTAAAAAAAAAGGAACAAAAAAGAAACTAAAGAAACTATTTGAACTACCTGTGTCATATCTGTCCCCTTTGTCACTCTCTTTCTGTCTCTCCATTCTTATACTAGCACTAAAGTCTCCTAGTTCCAGTTTTCCTTCCTTCTTTTTATTTTATTTTTTTTACATGATTCTTACTGCCACAAGCTTATCAAAGTATTTTTTGCAGATGTTAATATCGAAACTGTCTGAAGATGCATGTGTTGCAGATCTGATTATTTCATGACTGTGTTCCATAAATAAAATAATATTATATTTTATTCTAGTGTTTTTAAGAATAACACTAACATCGTTACCACTAATATCACTAAAAATAATAATATTAATAAATAATAACAAAACAATATGTGAGGAGTATATCATTATCAGCCATCAAAATATGAAAATTTGGAGTAAATTCCCAAAAGTGTGACATATGGATAGAATTTATAATCTGTGTGTGTGTGTGTGTGTGTGTGTGTGTGTGTGTGTGTGTGTGTGAGTGTGTGTGAGTGTGTGTGAGTGTGTGTGAGTGTGTGTGAGTGTGTGTGTGAGAGAGAGAGAGAGAGAGAGAGAGAGAGAGAGAGAGAGAGAGAGAGAGAGAGAGAGAGAGAGAGAGAGAGAGTGTGTGTGTGTGTGTGTGTGTGTGTGTGTGTGTGTGTGTGTGTGTGTGAGAGAGAGAGAGAGAACAATAAATTACTACAATTTTTTTATATGAAATGTAATTCCCAAGTTCAAGTGTTATGCTTACCCCTCTGCTCTATCTGCCAAATCCTGAAAAATGTAATCAAAATACTCGGTGGAATAAATTTGAACCAATTGCTCTCCAATTGATTCATGGTAGTCATCCACAAGATTCATGAACAGTTTTTTCCAGTCAATCTGTAATGCATATTACTGGTGAGAAATAAACACATGATGGAATAGGTAAGAACATACATGAAACACTTAATTCAATACCGTACCATTAAGCATTCATATGAAAATTCTAGCATACGGTATTTTATACGTATCAGAAAATTCCTCTGACTGATGAGACTTTCTAGAGGATCAATTTCGCTACCAGTATCATATAATTTATACATTTCTTATCTGTGAAAATGTTCAATGAATGTAAAATATTTGTAATACGGGTACAGAAAATATACTCAACAAAATGTGGCACATGGAAGCACTTAATATTAGGTACTTTCAGACCAAATGCTCCTTCTTTCAAAACTGGAAAGTTTATGCCTTCTCGTGTGTTCATGTCAACTGTTGATTGGTGCACAAGTTTTTCACTATCTGCGTTATAAATATTTTCAGCCTGCCAATCACTTTCATAAATATGCCCTTGTGACTTCTAGCTGTCCTGGTGTTGCCCCTTTTTGGTCATTTATTTGAAATAATCACACTTTTTCTGCTTTTTGTCCCAGCTGACTCGCTTCTATCATCTATATTGCCTCTACAGTATCAATCAGACAATCCAATTATTAAAGTTTCAGTATTACAAAGAAACAGAAATGCTTGCCAATAATTACCTTCATGAGGTGCAATTTCTAACATTGCTGATAAAAAGCACTTACAGAACAAGATACCAATAATCGATTTTCAAATTATATGTTAATTTTTAGTGAGAACATCATGAATTTACTTCAACTTCGAAGATAGATATAAGTATGCTTATTGGTCAAACTGTCTTGTACTAATTTTACCACTACTGTCAGTTCATATAAAGTTTCTCATAAATTCTAACTGTCCCTTCAGATTCACAAACTATTCTACCTCAGGTAGTGTTGCACACTATCTTCTCGAATCATGCATTGCTGCATCCTTCATGAAATTCATGCAATTTTACTAACTTTCCTTACCAGATTCAGAATTCATGCAATTATTTGCTGCTGATCTTCCCACCCTTCATTTTCACATTCAACAAAAAATTGATTCAATTTTTCCCATTTATTTACAGTCATGACCTTAGAGTTTTACCAGTTCTGATCATTAGCTCTCTTCTCCCATTCCAATGAATCCCATCAGTGATTCTATTGTTGATGGTGATGATATTTGGTTTGTGGGGCACTCAACTGCACGTTATCAGCACCCATACAAATTTCCAATATTTTCACAGACAGCCACACCACTTTTGTCAAATGATGATGAGGACAACAGAAATACTCATTCGCTGAGTGGAGAAAATCCCCATCCCACCCAGGAATCAAACTCAGGACCCTATGATCCAGAGGCAACAACACTAGCCACTGAACATAACCCGTGGATGTGATTCTATTATTCTATGATTGAAGATCGTGGCTTGTATAGGAAAGAAAGAAAGAAAGAAAACAGGATGTGCATAAACTGTAGTGATGAAACTGAAAAGTTAAGTGATCATATAAATAGTCTTAACTAAACACTAATTTCCTAATGAGTGATATGAAAAATCTTACATCTGAAAAGTATGAACCATCAGCACTATGAAAATCATGTACACTTCCATTTATAGCAAAACTTGTTCAAATACAAACATGAAGTAACTACAGATTGTAAAGCTTGAACTGTTTTCACCACAAGCATCACATAAACTTCCATGTAATAACCAAACTCATCCAAATAACTGAACAACAATTACTACTGAAACAAATGATAGTGATAAATGTGAAAGTGTGATGGCAACAAATACTGTAAAGAATGCAGTGGCAGGACAAATGAAAAACTTGAAAACCAGTGACAACAGAACCAAGATTCCACTGGATAGAATGTACAGTGTTCTTCTCTTAACCCTCTTAATACTAATGTATTTTCAATAGCATGTATTAGTGAGTTGAGGGGGAGATACTTTACGTCCACCACATTTTTTAAATTGTTATTGATTTAAATTGATAACAGATGTTTTAAAGAGGTAATGATGTGGATGTAGGACCCAAAACTTGAAAATACCTTTTAGCACCCCCTTAGAAATGTTGACACACTTTCAGTAATGCATACTACCAGAGGGGGGGAGGGAAGGGGTGTTCTGTGACCAGAACAAAAATTTAAAAACACACAAATTTCATTAATTATTTTTAACTTTTACCAACAACATAATTTTTAAAGAGATGTTGATGCATAAATAGGGTCTTGAACCTCAAAATACTGACTATAACATTCATTGTGAGAGGGGAAGGAAGAGGAGTGAAAGTGGTGAGGCTTAAGGAAAGGGACAGAGTTTGGAGAGGTCTACCAGAACCCTGGATCAAGGCAGAGTTACCATATGGAATGAGAAGGAAAGACTGATCGTTGGGCTGCACTCTGCACTGGATGACATTTTAAAACCTGAGAGCTTAAACATGGAAGATACGATAATATGCAAGACAGAGATTACTGCCAAAACATCGTGCATGAGTTAATAAGAGCAGAAAGCTACATGCACTGTATGTGATAGATCCCTATTCCAAATCCCAAGCCACTTCCCTGAATGTTGATCTCATCCTCATCAAAGGTCAGCTAAAACTTCTGTTCACATTAAACCTGCTGATACAGAACAGTAATTACATTTTGGCAGTTGCTATCCTTTCCATGTCAAACATTCCTTCCCATACAGAATTGTCAGTCAACACAAACATATTTGCTCAGATGCAGACTCTTTAAAGTAACACAACACCATTCTCATCTCAGCCTTAGGATGTATACTAGCAACACACAATATCCTGTTGCAGAGCGTGCTCTACAATATGACAATTATGACTGCGATGCTTGTTTCACCACACATGTCATCTGTGTTCTTCCCCCAGACAACAGTTTCTCAGAACTCTGCAGGTGGAAACTGGAGCTAAAACATGTCTGTAGTTCTCATCTCTCATCTGGCCTTAATTTATATTAATTTCTTTGATCTCAGCATTTCTTCACAGCAATTATTCCTTTCTTCACTTCCTTTTATTCTTCCATTCAAATCTCACACAGGGATGCCTCCAAAAATTAGTCTTTCCTTCTTGTCCTGTCCGGTAAGCCTCCCCTGTCCCAAGGTTCTACATGAATTTTCTGAACTCTACCAATTTTCCTAAACCTCGCTAGTTCTTTTCCTTCACCCCTCTTCCTTTCACTTCAACCCCTCTGCCAAAAGAAAGAGCCACTGGCTCCAAAATCTTGCAAACTTTAATACCTGCCACCACTTGATGAGTAGATTTTTTATCTATCCAATTATATTATGTTTTCAGAAATTGATTATTTTCATTGATATACGAGTATTAGCCCAAGTGGCAATCATTCCTTCTTATGGAACTCCCTTGTCAGTCATTGTTCTCATCTATCTTGTTCAAAATGTTGTCTGTTTTCTACCTTATGTGCTAGTCCACTCATTTGTTTATCTGCACCATATAATTAATCAACATCTTACCCCTACATAATTTCTAGCACTGCTTTCCATGCATGTAGATGGGTCCATTGTTATTTACAATTTTGCATATAACAATTTGTTTACATTTTCATTGCCATAGGGTCTGCAGCTGCTATGAGTTTTTTGAAAGATTTCATGATGCCTTCAGCTCCCATTCTCTTTATTTCATGTACGATTGTACAGTTTCGGCCTTAGACCATTTTCAAGTATTTTATGGATGATTTATTAGTAGTAAAGTATGCCACATATGTCACTGCTCCTATGACTCCATGTTATGCTCATAAAATAAATCTGAGATGTTTTACACTCTTTTAGGAGCAGATTTATTTTGAGCAGTTGTTTCAAAACAAAAATAACACTTTCAGCCCTAAACCTGCATTTAATTAATCTGCATTGATGAAGGACCTACTTTCCTTCACACGTAATGTCAACTGGATACATTATATTGCAATCCAATCCCGAAACCATTCCAACAGCAACCAAGATATTAAACCCCGCCTTGAGCAGTTCTGACCAAAATCCCAACTTGATCCACCACCAGTACCTCAAAATCATCCCTTACAAGTCTTCAAGGAATTCCTCACATCCAACATTGTTTCACAACCCTTTCTCAGGTTCCTACAACATGACCCTAACCTATCCTCTGTAGAACTCCAGGCCCTTCATTCCCTAAAAGCTGATGACTCTATCATTATCCTCTCAGCGGACAACAAATCTACCTCTGTGGCACCTGAGCAATGGGAGTATCCTCTTAAGATCCACAAACACAATCACCCTGGCCATCTCATAGTTGCTGCTTTCAAAGCACCCAATTAACATATATCTGCCTTAGTTGATCAAAACATGTAATCCATAGTACAAAGACTTCCCTCTTATGTTAAAAACACCACATTGATGCCATCTCCCTCCATACCAACATCCCACATGTACATGGTCTGTCTGCTGCTAAATACACTCCTCGAAATGGAAAAAAGAACACATTGACACCGGTGTGTCAGACCCACCATACTTGCTCCGGACACTGCGAGAGGGCTGTACGAGCAATGATCACATGCACGGCACAGCGGACACACCAGGAACCGCGGTATTGGCCGTCGAATGGCGCTAGCTGCGCAGCATTTGTGCACCGCCGCCGTCAGTGTCAGCCAGTTTGCCGTGGCATACGGAGCTCCATCGCAGTCTTTAACACTGGTAGCATGCCGCGACAGCATGGACGTGAACCGTATGTGCAGTTGACGGACTTTGAGCAAGGGCGTATAGTGGGCATGCGGGAGGCCGGGTGGACGTACCGCCGAATTGCTCAACACGTGGGGCGTGAGGTCTCCACAGTACATCGATGTTGTCGCCAGTGGTCGGCAGAAGGTGCACGTGCCCGTCGACCTGGGACCGGACCGCAGCGACGCACGGATGCACGCCAAGACCGTAGGATCCTACGCAGTGCCATAGGGGACCGCACCGCCACTTCCCAGCAAATTAGGGACACTGTTGCCCCTGGGGTATTGGCGAGGACCATTCGCAACCATCTCCATGAAGCTGGGCTATGGTCCCGCACACCGTTAGGCCGTCTTCCGCTCACGCCCCAACATCGTGCAGCCCACCTCCAGTGGTGTCGCGACAGGCGTGAATGGAGGGACGAATGGAGACGTGTCGTCTTCAGCGATGAGAGTCGCTTCTGCCTTGGTGCCAATGATGGTCGTATGCGTGTTTGGCGCCGTGCAGGTGAGCGCCACAATCAGGACTGCATATGACCGAGGCACACAGGGCCAACACCCGGCATCATGGTGTGGGGAGCGATCTCCTACACTGGCCGTACACCACTGGTGATCGTCGAGGGGACACTGAATAGTGCACGGTACATCCAAACCGTCATCGAACCCATCGTTCTACCATTCCTAGACCGGCAAGGGAACTTACTGTTCCAACAGGACAATGCACGTCCGCATGTACCCCGTGCCACCCAACGTGCTCTAGAAGGTGTAAGTCAACTACCCTGGCCAGCAAGATCTCCGGATCTGTCCCCCATTGAGCATGTTTGGGACTGGATGAAGCGTCGTCTCACGCGGTCTGCACGTCCAGCACGAACGCTGGTCCAACTGAGGCGCCAGGTGGAAATGGCATGGCAAGCCGTTCCACAGGACTACATCCAGCATCTCTACGATTGTCTCCATGGGAGAATAGCAGCCTGCATTGCTGCGAAAGGTGGATATACACTGTACTAGTGCCGACATTGTGCATGCTCTGTTGCCTGTGTCTATGTGCCTGTGGTTCTGTCAGTGTGTTCATGTGATGTATCTGACCCCAGGAATGTGTCAATAAAGTTTCCCCTTCCTGGGACAATGAATTCATGGTGTTCTTATTTCAATTTCCAGGAGTGTATCTCCTCAGTCAGTGCCCATCTGATTCCAGACCTATGACATCCTTCCTGGTCACCTTAATCAACTTTATACTTACCAGCAACTACATTACCTCTGAAGGGCAGATATACAGACAGATCAGGGGCACAGCCATGGGGACCAAGATGGCTCCTTCCTATGCCACACTTTTCATGGGTTGCTTAGATGGGGTTTTTCTGGGATCCATAAGCCTTCAGTCCTGGCCTGGTTTAGATACATTGGTGACATCTTTGCCATATGGACTCATGGTGCTGTTGACATGTTAAAATTCTTGGAATCTCTAAATACATTTTCCACAGTTAACAAACAACTATGAAAACTGTTCAGGCTTTGTGAAGGATTTTCTCCATGGAATGATTGCCAAAATCAGTAGTCACAGACAATGGCACACAATTTTCATCTCACAAGTTGAAATCTTTTTGTGATAGAAATGGCATTTCTCATTTCAACACCACACAATTTCAGTCTGAACCCAATGGACATGATGAATGATTTGTGCATTAGTTAAGTCTCAGATGACATATCTCATTCAGCAGAATAGCAAGAGAAATAATTTATTAGTATTTATTTCTTAGTATAGAGCCACTACACATCCAGCTGGAAAATTAAATGGGAGACCACATCATAATTAGTCAATTTAAAAGTGACTCATGCATCCACAGACTAAAACCTTTTTTTATAAAAAAATTAATGATCAGGTACTCATTATAAGATAAAAATGTCAAAACAAATCATGGCTACCAGGCAAAGACATACAGCAGCTCAGAGGTGTCATGCCTAAAGTTATAACTCCTAATGTTGCCACATTGCACCACAGATATAAAATGAGGCTGCAATGCACTTGTACACATACAAGTAGTACACCTATGTTGTTCTCTTTTTTAGGCTCACAAGATGACTTCACTGTACCCAACCATCTTGAGGACCAACTGATGTAGCTAGCAGCCACTCCTAGCTTCGCCTCTGGCTATGGGAACAAACTACAGCCAACTGACAACACTCATATGTGGATGTTGTGCCTCCTGAAAAATGCATGGAAACTGGCATGTCATTCGCTAGACTGACAATCCACTCACTAGACATTGGTCATTCATGAATGGTCATCATAACTGCCATCTGCGTCACGTCTGCTGTGCAGCGAGCTACGTTAATTTAAGTATTAACTGTATTTTTCTTACTTGTCACTTCTTCTTCTGTGTGTTTTTGCTTTTAGGAAGCTTTAATTGTCGAGTGCTAGTAATAGTGTTCCATAGATTTCATGTTTGTTTTGAATACAGTCAGAGAGAGTCCCTTTAGTCAGCCATAGTGCCAGTAGTACTAGTGTTTGTTTTGAATACAGTCCAAAGACAGGTAGTGCTATTTTCATTGTTTTCTACAAGAAGTGTCTAGTAACCACAGTTTAGTCAACTGTCAGCTGCCTTTAGTGAATTAGCAGTCTAGTTAAAAGTTGATTAACTCTCTACAGTAAATTGATTTCTTAGGATGGATAGGATGTGTGACTGCTGTGTACGGACGCAGGAGGAGCTGGCCACTGTTATCGAACAGCTGAACGTGTTGATGGCCGCGGTCAGCCATCTTCAGGCTGCTGCTTCAGAGTGTAGCAGCAGTGGGGAGTCTGGTGTGTCATATGGTACACCCCAGGTGTTACATGCTTCACCCACTGTCCCTGCTGTCGAGACATCTTCGAGGGTACCGGTCACAGTTGGGCCACCCTCTCCCCAAGGGGAGTGGCAGGTTCAGTGGCGTTCGTGGCACACGAGGCGGAGGGTCAATGTGGAGGCTGGCTGTGTGGCATCGCCCACTCTGCCTGTGAGTGGACATGTGACCGCTCCTTCAGCAAGGTCCGAGCAGGCACAGGGGGGGGGGGGGGTTATTAGTGATTGGGGGCTCCAACATTAGGGGGGTGATAGAGCCCCTTAGGGAAATAGCAGAAAGGTCAGGGAAGAAGGCCAGTGTTCACTCTGTCTGCTTGCCGGGGGGTCTCATCCGAGATGTGGAGGAGGCCCTGCCGGCGGCGATAGAGAGCACTGGGTGCACCCGACTGCAAATTGTTGCTCATGTTGGCACCAATGACTCCTGCTGTCTGGGTACAGAGGTCATCCTCAGTTCATACAGGCAGTTGGCAGAGTTGGTGAAGGTGGAAAGCCTCGCTTGCATGGTGGAATCTGAGCTAACTATTTGTAGTATTGTTCCCAGAACCGATCGTGGTCCTCTGGTTTGGAGCCAAGTGGAAGGCTTAAACCAGAGGCTCAGACGATTCTGCGGAGATCTGGGGTGCAAATTTCTTGACCTCCACTATCGGGTGGAGAAATGTAGGGTCCCTCTGAATAGGTCAGGCGTGCACTACATGCAGGAAGTGGCTACAAGGGTAGCGGAGTATGTGTGGAGTGAACATGTGGGTTTTTTAGGTTAGATAATTCCCTCCCTAGGCCCGACAAGACACCTCCTGAGACGCGGCAAGGTAGGAGTAGGCAAAATGCAACAGGGAATAACAACATTAATGTACTAATAGTAAACTGCAGGAGCATCTATAGAAAGGTCCCAGAACTGCTCTCATTAATAAACCGTCACAATGCCCACATAGTACTAGGGACAGAAAGTTGGCTGAAACCAGATGTAAACAGTAATGAAATTCTAAACCTAGATTGGAATGTATACCGCGGAGACAGGCTGGACACTGAAGGGGCAGGCATGTTTATAGCAATAAGAAGTGCAATAGTATTGAAGGACATTGACGGAGATCCAAAATGTGAAATAATTTGGGTGAAGGTCATGGTTAAAGCAGGCTCAGACATGATAATTGGATGTCTCTATAGGCCCCCTGGCTCAGCAGCTGTTGTGGCTGAGCACCTGAAGGATAATTTGGAAAATATTTCAAGTAGATTTTCCCACCATGTTATAGTTCTGGGTGGAGATTTTAATTTGCCGGGTATACACTGGGAGACTCAAACATTCATAACAGGTGGCAGGGACAAAGAATCCAGTGAAATTTTTTTAAGTGCTTTATCTGAAAACTACCTTGATCATTTAACAGAGTACCAACTCAAGGTGATAACATATTAGACCTTCTGGTGACAGACAGACCCAAACTATTTGAAACAGTTAATGCAGAACAGGGAATCAGTGATCATTAAGCAGTTACAGCATCGGTGATTTCAGCCGTAAATAGAAATATTAAAAAGGTAGGAAGATTTTTCTGTTTATCAAAAGTGACAAAAAGCAGATTTCAGAGTACCTGACAGCTCAACACAACAGTTTTGTCTCAAGTACAGATAGTGTTGAGGATCAGTGGACAAAGTTCAAAACCATCGTACAAGATGCGTTAGATGAGTATATGCCAAGCAGGATCATAAGAGATGGAAAAGAGCCACCATGGTACAACAACTGAGTTAGGAAACTGCTGTGGAAGCAAAGGTAACTTCACAGCAAACATAAACATAGCCAAAGCCTTGCAGACAAACAAAAATTACGCGAAGCAAAATGTAGTGTGAGGAGGGGTATGCTAGAGGCGTTCAATGAATTTGAAAGTAAAGTTCTATGTACTGACTTGGCAGAAAATCCTAAGAAATTTTGGTCTTATGTCAAAGCGGTAGGTGGATCAAAACAGAACGTCCAGACACTCTGTGACCAAAATGGTACTGAAACAGAGGATGACAGACTAAAGGACGAAATACTAAATGTCTTTTTCCAAAGCTCTTTCACAGAGGAAGACTGCACTGTAGTTCCTTCTCTAGATTGTCGCACAGATGACAAAATGGTAGATATCAAAATAGATGACAGAGGGATAGAGAAACAATTAAAATCGCTCAAAAGAGGAAAGACCACTGGACCTGATGGGATACCGGTTCGATTTTACACAGAGTATGTGAAGGAACTTGCTCCCCCCCCCCCCCCCCCCCCCCCCCAAATCCCTTCTTGCAGCGGTGTACTGTAGGTCTCTAGAAGATTGTAGCGTTCCAAAGGACTGGAAGAGAGCACAGGTCATCCCCATTTTCAAGAAGGGATGTCAAACAGATGTGCAGAACTATAGACCTATATCTCTAACGTCTATCAGTTGTAGAATTTTGGAACACGTATTATTATGTTAGAGTATAATGACTTTTCTGGAGACTAGAAATCTACTCTGTAGGAATCAGCATGGGTTTCGAAAAAGATGATTGTGTGAAACCCAGCTCATGCTATTAGTCCACGAGACTCAGAGGCCCATAGACACGGGTTCCCAGGTAGATGCCATGTTTCTTGACTTCCGCAAGGCGTTCGATACAGTTCTCCACAGTTGTTTAATGAACAAAGTAAGAGCATATGGACTATCAGACCAATTGTGTGATTGGATTGAAGAGTTCCTAGATAATAGAACGCACCATGTCATTCTCAATGGAGAGAAGTCTTCCGAAGTAAGAGCGATTTCAGGTGTGCCGCAGGGGAGTGTCGTAGGACAGTTGCTATTCACAATATACATAAATGACCTTGTGGATGACATCGAAAGTTCACTGAGGCTTTTTGTGGTATATCAAGAGGTTGTAACAATGGAAAATTGTACTGAAATGCAGAAGGATCTGCAGCAAATTGAGGCATGGTGCAGGGAATGGCAATTGAATCTCAATGTAGACAAGTGTAATGTGCTGCAAATACATAGAAAGAAAGATCCCTTATCATTTAGCTACAATATAGCAGGTCAGCAACTGGAAGCAGTTAATTCCATAAATTATCTGGGAGTATGCATTAGGAGTGATTTAAAATGGAATGATCATATAAAGTTGATCGTCAGTAAAGCAGATGCCAGACTGAGATTCATTGGAAGAATCCTAAGGAAATGCAATCTGAAAACAAAGGAAGTAGGTTACAGTACGCTTGTTTGCCCACTGCTTGAATACTGCTCAGCAGTGTGGGGTCCGTACCAGATAGGGTTGATAGAAGAGATGGAGAAGATCCAACGGAGAGCAGCGCGCTTCGTTACAGGAACATTTAGTAATCGCAAAAGCATTACAGAGATGATAGATAAACTCCAGTGGAAGACCCTGCAGTAGAAATGCTCAGTAGCTCGGTGCGAGCTTTTGTTGAAGTTTCGAGAACATACCTTCACCGAGGAGTCAAGCAGTATATTGCTCCCTCCTACATATATCTTGCGAAGAGACCATGAGGATAAAATCAGAGAGATTAGAGCCCACATAGAGGCATACCGACAATCCTTATTTCCACGAACAATACGAGACTGGAATAGAATGGAGAACCGATAGAGGTACTCAAGGTACCCTCCACCACACACCGTCAGGTGGCTTGCGGAGTATGAATGTAGATGTAGAAGTAAATTAATGGATCCTAAAGAATGAATCTAAAGTGAATTAAAGAATTTAATAACAACTCCCAAGGAACAGTCATTCACCATTCACTTCAGTCACTGTCGCCGAGTTCCCAAGAATGGTCATTTGTCATTCACTATGGCCATGGTCAGTTTCATTCCCAGTAACTGTCATTCATAGTTCACATTGGCTGGTCTCATTTCTTTTTGTACAGCCACTCATTCCAGTTGAACTTTTTCTTATAATTACATACTTCCATAAAAATTAAGTTATATGTAATACATATTTTTCAGGCAACAAAATGAGAAATTGTTTATCTCTTTGTCATTTTGATCAACCATAGAACACATACGTATCACAAGGTAAGTTACTTTTTGTTTGACCAAGTAAAACAGGCAGCCTCCTTTTTTTATCTTTAATAATTTTTTCTGTGTTGTGTTAGAAAGTGTACATAAACCTTGCTTGTCATTTTCACATTTCTCCCAAAAATACAACACAACACTTATGGGGGTTTTTATTTTTGAAGTTTGGTTGCTTCTTTGTGGTGCCCCAGTACAGTTACTTTGCACAAAAAATGAGTGGTGCCTGATGCCAGGTCAGATGGAAAAGGGTAATCAGTGTCTCTCCATTTAAAAAATCTCAGAAAGGCATAAAATTCTATTTACTTTTTATGTCAAAAATATTGTTCAGAAATAGCATTTTAATGAAATACATTTTTACTTTTAATTTTATTATTAATGACATATTGCTGTATTAACTTTACAAATACAACCTATAGACTTACATTTACTAAGCATGTGAGGGAAATACGATGAGCAAATCACATTTTATTTTAAGCATAATTACTCTTCGATAAAGTCTCTTTTTCCTGATCTGGAACTTTGTGGGGAAACTCTTATACTGAGATACTTGTATGGTTAACTTCTGTTCCTTGTTTTTCTATAATTTATTGATTATAATGTTCCATGACCCCCCCCCCCCCCCCCCCCACAAGAACCATGGGCCTTGCCATTGGCGGGGAGGCTTGCGAGCCTCAACGATACAGATAGCCATACCGTAGGTGCAATTACAATGGAGGGGTATCAGTTGAGAGGCCAGACAAACTTGTGGTTCCTGAAGAGGGGCAACAGCCTTTTCAGTAGTTGCAGGGGCAGCACTCTGGATGACTGACTGATTGGGCCTTATAACACTAACCAAAACGGCCTTGCTGTGCTGGTACTGCAAATGGCTGAAAGCAAGGGGAAACTACAGCTACACTTTATCCTGAGGGCATGCAGCTTTACTGTATGCTTAAATGATGATGGCATCCTCTTGGGTAAAATATTCCAGAGGTAAAATAGTCCCCCATTTGGATCTCCGGGCGGGGACTACTCAGTAGGAGATTGTTATCAGGAAAAAGACAACTGGCGTTCTATGGGTCGGAGAAAGGAATCTCAGATCCCTTAATCAGACAGGTAGGTTAAAAAATTTCAAAATTTAATTAAATTTAAAACTGCTACCACAGCAGTATAAGTGTTATGCTGACTAGCTCCACAAGTGATGAAGAGATTGATAAAATGTATGATGAGATAAAAGAAATTATTCAGATAGTGAAGGGAGACTAAAATTTAATAGTAATGTGTGACTGGAATTCGATAGTAGAAAAAGGAAGAGAAGGAAACGTAGTAGGTGAATATGGAATGGGGGTGAGGAATGAAAGAGGAAGCTGCCTGGTAGAATTTTGCACAGAGCATAACTTAATTGTAGCTAACACTTGGTTCAAGAATCATAAAAGAAGGTTGTATACATGGAAGAAGCCTGGAGATACTGACATGTTTCAAATAGATTATATAATGGTCAGAAAAGATTTAGGAACCAGGTTTTAAATTGTAAGACATTTCCAGGGACAGATATGGACTCTGACCACAATCTATTGGTTATGAACTGTAGATTAAAACTAAAGAAACTACAAAAAGGTGGGAATTTGAGAAGATGGGACTTGGATAAACTGACAGAACCAGAGATTGTACAGAGTTTCAGGGAGAGCATAAGGGAGCAATTGTCACAAATGGGGGAAAGAAATACAGTAGAAGAAGAATGGGTAGCTCTGAGGGATGAAGTAGTGAAGGCAGCAGAGGATCATGTAGGTAAAAAGATGAGGGATAATAGAAATCCTTGGGTAACAGAAGAGATACCACATTTAATTGATGAAAGGAGAAAATACAAAAATGCAGTAAATGAAGTAGGCAAAAAGGAATATAAACGTCTCAAAAATGAGATCGACAGGAAGTGCAAAATAGCTAAGCAGGGATGGCTAGAGGACAAATGTAAGGATGTAGAGGCGTATATCACTAGGGGTAAGATAGATACTGCCTACAGGAAAATTAAAGAGACCTTTGGACAAAAGAGAACCACTTGCACGAATATCAAGAGCTCAGATGGAAACACAGTTCTAAACAAAGAAGGGAAAGCTGAAAGGTGGAAGGAGTACATAGAGGGTCTATACAAGGGCAATGTTCTTGAGGACAATATTATGGTAATGGAAGAGGATGTAGATGAAGATGAAATGGGAGATATGATACTGCTTGAAAAGTTTGACAGAGTAATGAAAGACCCAAGTCGAAACAAGGCTCCGGGAGTAGACAGCATTCCATTAGAACTACTGATAGCCTTGGGAGAGCCAGCCCTGACAAAACTCTACCATCTGGTGAGCAAGATGTATGAGACAGGCAACATGTCCTCAGACTTCAAAAAGAATATAATAATTCCATTCCTGAAGAAAGCAGGGGTTGACAGATGTGAAAATTACCGAACTATCAGTTTAATAAGCCACGACTGCAAAATACTAACACGAATTCTTTACAGACGAATGGAAAAACTGGTAAAAGCCAATCTCAGGGAAGATCAGTTTGGATTCCATAGAAATGTTGGAATATGTGAGGCAATACTGACCCTACGACTTATCTGAGCAAATAGATTAAGGAAAGGCAAACCTACGTATCTAGCATTTCTAGACTTAGGAAAAGCTTTTGACAATGTTGCCTGGAATACTCTCTTTCAAATTCTGAAGGTGGCAGGGGTAAAATGCAGGGAGCAAAAGGCTATTTACAATTTGTACAGAAACCAGATGGCAGTTATAAGGGTCGAGGGGCATGAAAGGGAAGCAGTGGTTGGGAAGGGAGTGAGACAGGGTTGTAGCCAATTCCTGATGTTATTCAATCTGTATATTGAGCAAGCAGTAAAGGAAACAAAAGAAAAATTTGGAGTAGGAATTAAAATCTATGGAGAAGAAATTAAAACTTTGAGGTTCACTGATGACATTGTAATTCTGTCAGAGACAGCAAAGGACTTGGAAGAGCAGTTGAACAGAATGGACAGTATCTTGAAAGGAGGATATAAGATGAACATAAACAAAAGCAGAACGAGGATAATGGAATGTAGTCGAATTAAGTCGGGTGATGCTGAGGGAATTAGATTAGGAAATGAGACACTTAAAGTAGTAAAGGAGTTTTGCTATTTGGGGAGCAAAATAACTGATGATGGTCGAAGTAGAGAGGATATAAAATGTAGACTGGCAATGGCAAGGAAAGCATTTCTGAAGAAGGGAAATTTGTTAACATCAAGTATAGATTTAAGTGTCCGGAAGTCATTTCTGAAAGTATATTTAATGGAGTGTAGCCATGTATGGAAGTGAAACGTGGACAATAAATAGTTTAGACAAAAAGAGAATAGAAGCTTTCGAAATGTGGTGCTACAGAAGAATGCTGAAGGTTAGATGGGTAGACCATGTAACTAATGAGGAGGTATTGAATAGAACTGGAGAGAGGAGAAATTTGTGGCAGAACGTGACTAGAAGAAGGGATTGGTTGGTAGGACATATTTTGAGGCATCAAGGGATCACCAATTTAGTATTGGAGGGCAGCACGGAGGGTAAAAATTGTAGAAGGAGACCAAGAGATGAATACGCTAAACAGATTCAGAAGGATGTAGGTTGCAGTAGGTACTGGGAGATGAAGAAGTTTGCTCAGGATAGAGTAGCATAGAGAGCTGCATCAAACCAGTCTCTGGACTGAAGACCAAAACAACAACGTTCCATGAGCTTGACATCTCTCAGTTGGATACCTTACAACTTTCAGGTTAGTAAGTAGGTGTAGAGCATTTATGACATCTTTCTTTATTTTCATATCACTGTGAAGAATCAGTCTCAAGGAACTTGTCACTCAAATCAAATCTGCATATAGATACTCTTATTTTGTTAGGAACAGTCTGTTCAGTCCTACTTGCCACAAGTTTTGGTATTTGATCGATTTCTACTTGAATTCTTATATATTTTTCTTTGTTGGTTCTGCTTAATTTTTGATTCAGAGGATTGGGGCAACTGAACAGTGGGTAGAATCCATAACTGACTTTTAGTTTTTGTAACAGCACACACAGAGTATCACTATTGGCAACATCATACATGTACATGAGGCTTTCAATCAATTCTGCAACCTAGATAGGGTTGGATCCAGAAGATCTACCTTCAACTTACATATTGGTAGGGAAAATACAAACAGAGCAAACTTCAGTCTCCTTTTTGCTGTCATAATTCTACTTCATCTTAGAACATAAACTTTTTTAACATATTAACGGGTTCTGCCATCCAACTTGTATAATAGATCCCCTTGGAGCACGAAAAGGTACTCCATGAGATGGTTCTTCAAGAAGACAGTTTGCAGATAATTCAAAACCTACCAATATAATCCTCTCATATATTTTAAAATCTTGATCATGGCAGTAAAAGCAATGGTAAAGTGTTAGTCTTGGAAAGAATGTAAGTATCAGCATCCAGTTGCATGACACAGATTTATTAGAACACTTGATACAAGTTTCAATAGTTATAAAATTACCTTTATCAGAAGGAGATTGTAACACTTAGAAATTACTCACTAATTCCAAAAGGTTATAGTAAAGCAGAAACAGCAAATGCAGGATAAACTATTAGACTCCAAAGTGGGTAATATCTAGGTGTTACAATCTCCTCCTACATCTACATCTACATCTACATCATTACTCTGCAATTTACATTTAAGTGCTTGACAGAGGGTTCATCGAACCACAATCATACTATCTCTCTACCATTCCACTCCTGAACAGCGCACAGGAAAAACAAACACCTAAACCTTTCTGTTCGAGCTCTGATTTCTCTTATTTTATTTTGATGATCACTCCTACCTATGTAGGTTGGGCTCAACAAAATATTTTCACATTCGGAAGAGAGTTGGTGACTGAAATTTTGTAAATAGGTCTCGCCGCGACGAAAAACGTCTTTGCTTTAATGACTTCCATCCCAACTTGCATATCATATCTGCCACACTCTCTCCCCTATTACGTGATAATACAAAACGAGCTGCCCTTTTTTGCACCCTTTCGATGTCCTCCGTCAATCCCACCTGGTAAGGATCCCACACCGTGCAGTAATATTCTAACAGAGGACGAATGAGTGTAGTGTAAGCTGTCTCTTTAGTGGACTTGTTGCATCTTCTAAGTGTCCTGCCAATGAAATGCAACCTTTGGCTCGCCTTCCCCACAATATTATCTATGTGGTCTTTCCAACTGAAGTTGTTCGTAATTTTAACACCCAGGTACTTAGTTGAATTGACAGCCTTGAGAATTGTACTATTTATCGAGTAATCAAATTCCAATGGATTTCTTTTGGAACTCATATGGATCACCTCACACTTTTTGTTATTTAGCGTCAACTGCCACCTGCCACACCATACAGCAATCTTTTCTAAATCGCTTTGCAACTGATAATGGTCTTTGGATGACCTTACCAGATGGTAAATTACAGCATCATCTGCAAACAACCTAAGAGAACTGCTCAGATTGTCACCCAGGTCATTTATATAGATCAGGAACAGCAGAGGTCCCAGGATGCTTCCCTGGGGAACACCTGATATCACTTAAGTTTTACTCGATGATTTTCTGTCTATTACTACAAACTGCGACCTTCCTGACAGGAAATCACGAATCCAGTCGCACAACTGAGACGATACCCCATAGGCCCACAGCTTGATTAGAAGTCGCTTGTGAGGAATGGTGTCAAAAGCTTTCCGGAAATTTAGAAATACGGAATCAACTTGAGATCCCCTGTCGATAGCGGCCATTACTTCGTGCGAATAAAGAGCTAACTGCATTGCACAAGAACGATGTTTTCTGAAACCATGCTGATTACGTATCAATAGATTGTTCCCTTTGAGGTGATTCATAATGTTTGAATACAGTATATGCTCCAAAACCCTACTGCAAACCGACGTCAATGATATAGGTCTGTAGTTCGATGGATTACTCCTACTACCCTTCTTAAACACTGGTGCGACCTGCGCTATTTTCCAATCTGTAGGTACAGATCTATCGGTGAGTGAGCAGTTGTATATGATTGCTAAGTAGGGAGCTATTGTATCAGTCTAATATGAAAGGAACCTAATCAGTATACAATCTGCCAGAATGAGATTTTCACTCTGCAGCGGAGTGTGCGCTGATATGAAACTTCCTGGCAGATTAAAACTGTGTGCCCGACCGAGACTCGAACTCGGGACCTTTGCCTTTCACGGGCAAGTGCTCTACCATCTCAGCTACCGAAGCACGACTCACGCCCGGTACTCACAGCTTTACTTCTGCTGTGTAGTTTCATATCAGCGCACACTCCGCTGCAGAGTGAAAATCTCATTCTGGAAACATCCCCCAGGCTGTGGCTAAGCCATGTCTCCGCAATATCCTTTCTTTCAGGAGTGCTAGTTCTGCAAGGTTCGCAGGAGAGCTTCTGTAAAGTTTGGAAGGTAGGAGACGAGGTACTGGCAGAAGTAAAGCTGTGAGTACCGGGCGTGAGTCGTGCTTCGGTAGCTGAGATGGTAGAGCACTTGCCCGCGAAAGGCAAAGGTCCCGAGTTCGAGTCTCGGTCGGGCACACAGTTTTAATCTGCCAGGAAGTTTCAGTATACAATCTGGACCTGAAGACTTGCCTGTATCAAGCGATATGAGTTGCTTCGCAACCCCTAAGGTATCTACTTCTAAGAAACTCATGCTAGCAGCTGTTCGTGTTTCAAATTCTGGAATATTCCATTCATCTTCCCTGGTGAAGGAATTTCGGAAAACTGCATTCAATAACTCCGCTTTAGCGGCACAGTCGTCGGTAACAGTACCATCGGCACTGCGCAGCGAAGGTATTGACTGCGTCTTGCCGCTTGTGTACTTTACATACGACCAGAATTTCTTCGGATTTTCTACCAAATTTCGAGACAATGATTCATTGTGGAACATATTAAAGGCATCTCACATTGAAGTCCGTGCCAAATTTCGCGCGTCTGTAAACTTTAGCCAATCTTCGGGATTTCGCGTTCTTCTGAACTTCGCATGCTTTTTCTGTTGCCTCTGCAACAATGTTCGGACCTGTTTTGTGTACCATGGGGGATCAGTTCCATCTCTTACCAATTTATGAGGTATGAATCTCTCAATTGCTGTTGCTACTATATCTTTGAATTTGAGCCACATCTCGTCTGTATTTGCATAGTCATTTCGGAAGGAATGGAGATTGTCTCTTAGTAAGGCTTCTAGTGACACTTTATCTGCTTTTTTAAATAAAATTATTTTGCGTTTGTTTCTGGTGGATTTGGAAGAAATGGTATTGAGCCTAGCTACAACGACCTTGTGATCACTAATCCCTGTATCAGTCATAATGCTCTCTATTAGCTCTGGATTGTTCGTGGCTAAGAGGTTAAGTGTGTTTTTGCAACCATTTACAATTCGTGTGGGCTTGTGGACTAACTGCTCAAAATAATTTTCCGAGAAAGCATTTAGGACAATCTTGGAAGATGTTTTCTGCCTACCACCGGTTTTGAACAAGTATTTTTGCCAACATATGGAGGGAAGGTTGAAGTCCCCACCAACTATAACCATATGAGTGGGGTATTTATTTGTTATGAGACTCAAATTTTCTCTGAACTGTTCAGCAACTATATCATCGGAGTCTGGGGGTTGGTAGAAGGAGCCAATTATTAACTTAGTTCGGCTGTGAAGTATAACCTGCACCCATACCAATTCACACGGAGTATCTACTTCGACTTCACTACAAGATAAACCACTACTGACAGACACAAACATTCCACCACCAATTCTGCCTAATCTATCTTTCCTGAACACCGTCTGAGACTTCGTAAAAATTTCTGCAGAACTTATTTCAGGCTTTAGCCAGCTTTCTGTACCTATAACGATTTCAGCTTCTGTGCTTTCTATTAGCACTTCAAGCTCAGGGACTTTCCCAGCACAACTACAACAATTTACAACTACAATTCTGACTGTTCCTTGATCCAAGCATGTCCTGTATTTGCCATGCACCCTTTAAGATTGCAGCCCACCCTGTACTTTCCTGAGGCCTTCTAACCTAAAAAACTGCCCAGTCCACACCACACAGCCTCTGCTACCCGTGTAGCCGCCAGCTGAGTGTAGTGGACTCCTGACCTATTCAGCGGATCCTGAAACCCCACCACCCTATGGTGTAAGTCAATGAATCTCCTGAAGAAGATAATTTTATAATTATTGGAACCTAGGTAATGGGTTCTAAGAAACTTGTGATATGCAACTAGTTGGCTAATTCTTTCATCCTTAACAAAAGCCCCTCATATATGTATGTTATACCTGAGAGGTAAATACAAAGGATCTGTTTCCAAAATGTTTTCAATCAAAGTAAATGCACATCTAAAACTGGTTGTACTTTATACTATTGTGAAAGCAATTAATGATTTGACTAAAAAGCCATTCATCTTGAGTTTCATAAACTTTATCCTCCCCTTTAACCTAGCAAGTTAAATGACTGAAATATGTGTAGTGAACTTTTCTTTTATTTTCAAATACATTTGTGTGTGAAATTTATATTCTAAGCACATTTACATATATTTAATGAATTGTTGAATTTTATATTTGTTTCACTCTCATCTGTTAGCAGCTGCCTGTGCTCACTTGGTTCTACTCTTGAAAAAATGTCTTGTTTCTCTCCACTTACAGAGTTCCAATGATTTCCTGGCATATTTATGTAGTTGCTCCTTTTCTGAACAAGGCTTCTAACTTTAGTATGCACTTTCTAAACTCCTGCATTGGAAATCATGAGTTTTCTAATATATCTTCACTTCCCACACAGATAGTATGCCACTTTGATGTGTAGTTAATTTACACATCTACACATTGTAAAAGAAAATTATTAATATTGATCTGACATATGACAGTTTATTTCTCATTATTTCATAATAGTAATGCAGATGTACGTATATAGTAAATTAGTTTCTGTAAATGAACTGAAAATGAAGACACTGTACTTGCTATGACTATGATCTTCCGTTAAAGCAAATGATGTCTGGAATTGTCTGCACTGGGTTGTAAATGTGATCACTGGCCCATCACATCAGCCAGCTAATGTGATTCTTTCTAAGAATGAAGTCAGCTATGGAAAACTGTCTACATAAAGAAATTGATGAATTTATCGTGCAGAAGTAGTATTCCTGTATATTTGATATTTTTGTGTAAATTTGCCAAAAATCTGTGTAGCATGTACAATAAAATAAAAAAGGATGGGCTTCGCCTGCCAGAGACTGTGGTCATGTGTGCATGCATTGCATTTGTGTGAGTGTGTATGAGTTTGTTGTCTATTTTCAACAAACACCCTGTTGGTCAAAAGCTCACTTTTTGACAGCCTGCAAATCAGTATCTTCACTATATGGTGAGCAGCAACTGTCCTTTTCATAATTTGTTACATTCCATCCTGGATTTTCCGTTGTTTGAATGAATGGTGAACAAGTAAAAATGAATAGTTCCCAAAAAGGAACAATCACCAGTGAAGTGGTTCCCAAAGATGAATGAGTTTGCCCATATCTTCCACTCACAAAGGAAAATGTCAGAGGAAGCAACATGTGTACACCCATGATCTTTGTACATCGACAAACATAGAAACATGAAACTAATAAAGCAAACTTCATCTGCTTTCCCCTCCCCTGCACTCCAGGGGAATGCTGTACACACTGCCACACACAGTACACAGCCAAAACCACTAGCCACACATTCTCCAGAGTGGCATCACATAGTTCCAAAAAGTCACCACACAGATGGCATAAATAACAGGAACTTTATTATGCTTCTGCCAAAAGACATTAAAACAGTTCTATCTACACTCCTGGAAATTGAAAAAAGAACACTGTGAATTCATTGTCCCAGGAAGGGGAAACTTTATTGACACATTCCTGGGGTCAGATACATCACATGATCACACTGACAGAACCACAGGCACATAGACACAGGCAACAGAGCATCCACAATGTCGGCACTAGTACAGTGTATATCCACCTTTCGCAGCAATGCAGGCTGCTATTCTCCCATGGAGACAATCGTAGAGATGCTGGATGTAGTCCTGTGGAACGGCTTGCCATGCCATTTCCACCTGGCGCCTCAGTTGGACCAGCGTTCGTGCTGGATGTGCAGACCGCGTGAGACGACGCTTCATCCAGTCCCAAACATGCTCAATGGGGGACAGATCCGGAGATCTTGCTGGCAAGGGTAGTTGACTTACACCTTCTAGAGCACGTTGGGTGGCACGGGATACATGCGGACGTGCATTGTCCTGTTGGAACAGCAAGTTCCCTTGCCGGTCTAGGAATGGTAGAACGATGGGTCGATGACGGTTGGGATGTACCGTGCACTATTCAGTGTCCCCTCGACGATCGCCAGTGGTGTACGGCCAGTGTAGGAGATCGCTCCCCACACCATGATGCCGGCTGTTGGCCCTGTGTGCCCTGTCGTATGCAGTCCTGATTGTGGCGCTCACCTGCACGGCGCCAAACACGCATACGACCATCATTGGCACCAAGGCAGAAGCGACTCGCATCGCTGAAGACGACACGTCTCCATTCATCCCTCCATTCGCGCCTGTCGCGACACCACTGGAGGCGGGCTGCACGATGTTTGGGCGTGAGCGGAAGACGGCCTAACAGTGTGTGGGACCGTAGCCCAGCTTCATGGAGACGGTTGCGAATGGTCCTCGCCGATACCCCAGAAGCAACAGTGTCCCTAATTTGCTGGGAAGTGGCGGTGCGGTCCCCTACGGCACTGCGTAGGATCCTACGGTCTTGGCGTGCATCCGTGCGTCGCTGCGGTCCGGTCCCAGGTCGACGGGCACGTGCACCTTCCGCCGACCACTGGCGACAACATCGATGTACTGTGGAGACCTCATGCCCCACGTGTTGAGCAATTCGGCGGTACGTCCACCCGGCCTCCCGCATGCCCACTATATGCCCTCGCTCAAAGTCCGTCAACTGCACATAAGGTTCACGTCCACGCTGTTGTGGCATGCTACCAGTGTTAAAGACTGCGATGGAGCTCCGTATGCCATGGCAAACTGGCTGACACTGACGGCGGCGGTGCACAAATGCTGCGCAGCTAGCGCCATTCGATGGCCAACACCGCAGTTCCTGGTGTGTCCGCTGTGCCGTGCGTGTGATTATTGCTTGTACAGCCCTCTTGCAGTGTCCGGAGCAAGTATGGTGGGTCTGACACACCGGTGTCAATGTGTTCTTTTTTCCATTTCCAGGAGTGTATCTGTCAACAGCCATGTAGCCACCACACACAGTGCTGATACAAGGAATTATTTCCTACATCTGTCAAATAGAGCATAGATGATGATTTTTCTACTGTCTGTGGATAAAAGGTTCCACAAGTCTTCGCTCTGCCAGTTGATGTCCAGTTCCAGTTACCTTACAGTTGCCTCTGTTATAGCCCAATAGCTGTCAATGAGCTGTTACCAGATAGTTCATGCTGAGTGACAAACTGTTTATCATAAACTGAGCCTGAAGTATAAACTGTCTTTCAGAAGTCCAGACTGAGTTATTAGATTAATTTGTTATCTCTGTGACTAGGTTCAGAACTTTTATTACATTGCAATATGTGCACGTCATAAATGATTATTAGTTGTTATCTACAACGTTGCCAATGTTATTTGTATTTTAGTTACGACAGCCCAGTGACACAATTAGTTGCAAAGATGAAAGTATGTCACTTCAGTACAGCAACTACTTTTCTGTGATAGGTGATTCACTTCCAGCTACCTTTAACATTGGGTGCCAAACTGATTTACTGAATACAACAGAGTGTATGTATTTTCTACAAAAAAAAATTGAAAGTAAAACAAAATCTATATCTTACTGTTTATGGCAACCACTGTTCATTACTTTAGTATTATTTATAAGAAATAATAGATTTTATTGTTTTTCAAATTATTAATCTTTAATAGTGCATAAATTAATAATCAGACATAAAAGGAAAGGGATAAACAAGTGTGCTGTGTGGAGACAATAACAGCTCCTGTAATATTATCAGTCAGCCACGGAAGGCTTATTCTTTAATTCTTTTTAATTTATGCAAAGTATTGTACCAACCAAGCAGCAGAACTACTGGCAGCAGGGGCAATTAAATTACACACCACCTCCACGGTTTTTGATTGTTTATACCATTGTCATGCTCCTCATCAGACTTCAGTCAGCATAAACTGGGAACCTTTGTAAAAACCTATATTTCCTTTAGCATCTACTCACCAACTGTAGCAGTATGAACTACATTATTGAATATGAGCGAGCTGTGAAGGCAGCAGCTGTACGAACTAAGCAAGTGCAGTGCTACCACATAAACCATGTTATTGACAGATGTCTGCTTGGTAGTAGTTATCTATTTATGATGCTACTTGGATAAAATGACAACGTAGACATGCTACTGTGACAAAAGTGTGCACTGTCAGTTCTGGGCCGATGGAAAGGCTTCATCTCATCCTCCCCCCCCCCCCCCCCCACATCTCCCCCCCATCCCCACCCCCAACCCCCTCCTCCACCCCATCCCCATCCTATGTCAGTGTCCTTGGTGGGGGCTTACCTCTCCACTACTTCAGTAACACCCTGCAATCAACTGAAATTATTTGGTGCTGTGATATACATTACAACAACACCAGGACAAAATACAATTACTTTCAGCAAAGAGTAAAATTAAAAATGGCAGACTGAATGGTTTTATTTGGTTTAAAAGCCATCATTTTGATGGCTCCTTGCAAGGAAAAATGCAGATAAATAAACAATACTGATTACCTGCCACCAAAATTGTGATATATTTACTGCTCACCTTAATCCATTTCATACTGCAGTGTCATCATTCATCATAATCATAATCATAATTGTAATCATAATCATCATCACTGGCAGCAGCCATTTGATATCCGCCAGCAGTCAAAGGCTTCCTCTAGATTCTGCCACGTATTACACAAAGCAGCTATACGCATCCACATCATACCAATAAGTTTCCAACATCATCTATGCACACCCCACTATAGCATCTCAGCTCTTTCTTATCTCTTGAAATTCAGTAAAAGAACTTTTCTTTGTCTGTCTGTCATCTATTCATTTGGCACAGTCCTGCAAACCTCCATTTCATTTTCATTACTGCCATAATTACATCTTCTATGCCAGTCTATTTACTGATCCATTTGTTTGTATTTGTGTGTCTCCTGATAATTCCAAGCATGCATCACTCAATAGGTCCCTGAGGCCAATCTTACTTTTTTGAATGCATCTAAAACCCATGTCTCACTGCTAACCATTAAAAATGGTAATGTACACTGACAATAAACTTTATGTTTTAGTCTGATCTGTAGGCCTTCTATTACACTCAGTCTGCTAACATCTTTCATTAGTTGTTGAAGTTTATATATACTTTAAGTCTATATACACTAGTAGCAATGAAATTTAAAAAACAAAAGTCGGTCAGATATGTTCCACTAACATAATTCTCCTTCATTTCTGCATTTTGGTAACATGGAATCTCCTTATCTGACTCCTTCTTCAGCTTTAAATTTACCATTGTTATGATGAAGTATACTGTGAACTGTGGTATGAAATGTATATTATTAAGCATCTAATCATAGGTTCAATCAATGCCTTGTTTCTCAAGGGCTGTTAGAACAGTTTATTTTATATTTAAGGTTGATTATTTCATATTTGGAAGACATACTTAAAAAGTGGCATTGCAGTGGGAACCATGATGGCCCCCTCCTACACCAATCTTTTCATATGTTATTTAGAAAGTGCTTTCCTGGAATCTTTATGTGTTTAGTCTCAAAAACATGAGGTTGTTAGTTTCATATGAGTTACAGCCCTCCACTTCAAGGAGTGCTGCTGATAAATCCGTGAAGTCACAAGTTATCGATGCAGTCAGATGTGTTGTAGGTTAAGGTCCTACATACATTGTGACTTTGTGTAAAGACTGCATAAGTATTGTAGTGATAAATGCTACAAAGTACTTTACAAATTGTGCATCATTTATTTCACAATATACATGTGCTCAACTGTAGACAGTGCCAGTTGTGAAAGATGAATGATAACTGCATGAATACTGTGTGTTTTTATGAACAGATGAGATAAAATGATAGGCAAGCAAACTAACTACAGGCAGCTGATAGTGATGACATATTCTGAGATTAACATTGGCAGCAACGTAGTTAAGAAAAAAAATTTATACGCTGCACCGTTTCTGAATTAATAAGCACTGAAGTTAGCCAATCAGGCCATTGCATGCACCAATTCAAGTGGCTCACAAGAGATGGTGTCACCAAACATATTCTTCATTTGGTATCCTAAAAGCAAACTAGAGAGTAACGCAAATATTGGACATGGGACGAAGTTGAGGATCAAACATGAGCCAAAGGCTCAGCAGTCTCATATGCTGTCATCTATGCTATGAGAACAACTGACACTAATTGCACCTGGCAGGCCATCTGATCATTCATGCACTATGGTCTGCCTAGCTAACTTCAGTGCTAATTAACTCAGAAACGATGCAACATATCAGATTTTTTCTTAACACCTGCTTTTCCACACAACCTACGACCTATCCTTTCAACATCCTTACAAGATTTTCAGACTCTTTCTGACCCCTCCTGTATAATGAAACACTGTCAATGAAAAAGATATGTAACAATGAAAAATTAAAATAACAAGAAAAAATTTAGAAATGGAGGAGGGCATATTTGTTTCAAGAGGTATTTCACTTTGCAGTGTTTTTTTAGTAGCAAAATTATTTTATTGGTATTATTTTGTTTCATATGTGGTATTTCATTATTTACTTCACTTCCTTTTTTTTCTTTTTTTATCTTCACTTCCCTAATTTTGACATCTGCATCTCTTTCTTTTCTACTTTGCACTCAGTTTTTAATTACTTTATTTATTCTACTTCTCATTTTTCTTCCTGTTAATCCAACTTTAGTCCTCACTCTCTCCTTCTGTCAGCTCTGGACTGAAGCAGGTAAAGTGTTTAGCAATGAAGCACCTTTTATCTTCCACTTTCTCTGGTGCCTGCTCCTTCAAGTTTCTCTCTCCTAGTCCTCACAAAAGATGGATGCATGTCAATCTAGGATATTGGTGAGTAGCTTTTGCTTGGCACTCTTCCTAAGACTACCACTTTTTCCTCCCAAAGGAAGGAATCAAGATTCTGAAGGCTAGGAATATTTATCTCTGTTTTTAAATGTGTCTATCGAAAGTACTGGAATTTCACCCCCTGACGTTATGACTCCCCTTCTGTCTCCTTGCAATTTCATAGTTTTCTCAAGTGGATTATCTTTTTTGTATAATTATTATCATTTATTCTTTTATATTTTTGTGCACTTTTCTCTCTTTTTTGCAGGAATACCACTATTTATCAAACTACCATTTATGGAAAATTATATCAGTCTGAAGGTGCTCCCCACAAAATTATGTTACTTTTTGCTTCAACTATGTATTATGTCTTTTTCACTTAGCTGTATAAACTTACCTTTCATTTGTTAGTTTTCTATGGATTTCCAAATGTCACAGTTTTCTTTGATATTTTCTGACAAAAAAATCTTTTAAACAAATCAAAAACTGCAACATTTCTATTCCATAATAAGACTCTAAGAGAGAGAGAGGGGAGGGGGGGGGGGGGGGAGAGGGAGAGAGAGAGAGAGAGAGAGAGACAGAGAGAGAGAGAGAGAGAGAGAGAGAGACAGACAGAAATAATGCACCATGAAGGAATTACTCAAATGGGATGGAAATTGGTAGATGTGGGGTGCATATGCAGATAAATAAATGATTACCATTTAGGAAAAATTGAATTATTTATTCAAGAGAAAGAGCTTCATAAATTGAGCAAGTCAATAACACATTGATCCCCATCTGGCCCTTATGCAAGTAGTTATTCAGTTTGGCATTGACTGATAGAGATGTTGGATGTCCTCCTCCTGAGGGATACTGTACCAAATTCTATCCAATTGGTGCACTAGTCCACCAAAATCCTGAGCTGGTTGAAAGGTCCTACCCATAATGCTCCAAACATTCTCAGTTGGGGACAGATGTGGCAACATTGCTGTCCACATTAGAACATGGCAACCATGAAGAGAAACAGTAGAAACTCTTGCCATGTGCAGTTGGACATTATCTTGCTTAAATGTAAGCTCAGGATGGCTTGCCATGACAGGCAACAAAATGGGGCATAGAATATTGTCAGCATACTGATTTGCTATAAGAGTGCTGCATGCGGCAACCAAAGGGGTCCTGCTAAGAAATGAAATCGTGCCCCAGATCATAATTCCTGGTTGTTGCGCTGTATGGCAGGAGGTAGTCTGGTTGTTGCACCACCACTGTCCAAGGCACCTACAGACATGTCTTTCGCCTCGCATCTCATTGACTGGAGTAGAATTGCCTTCAGTGATGAGTCCCACTTAAAACTGAGCTCTAACAACCAGTGGAAATGTGTCTGGAGATACTGTGGGATACCAACCTGACTGTCATCCACCATACCACCCAACAACAAGGAGTGATGATCTTGAGTGCCATTTCATTTCATAACAGGGTCCATTTGGCTGTCTTACCACTGTCTTGGCTTACCATGGTATGCCAACAATATTCTATCCCCTATTTTGTTGCCCTTCATAGCAAGCCATCTCGGGCTCACATTTCAGCAGGATAATGCCCACCAGCACATATGGAAGGGTTTCTGCTTCTTGTCTTTATGCTCGCTAAACCCTAACTTGGCCAGCAAGGTCACCAGATCTCTCCCAATTTTGAGTCTTATAGGTAGAGTGCTCCAACCATCTTGGTATTCTGTTGATCTAAAGTGCCAACTGGACATAATCTGGCACAAAATACCTCATGAGGATGTCCAACAACTCTGTCAGTCAATGCCAAGACAAGTAATTGCTTGAACAAGGGCCAGAGGTGGGTCAATGCATTATTTACTTGCTAAATTTGTGAATCTTTTTCTCTTGAAATTGTTATCATTTGTTTGTCTGTACATGTGCATCACATCTACTGATTTCAGTCACATTCAGAGAATTTCTTCACTGTGCCTCATTTTTTTCTTTTTTTCTTTCTTTTTTCTCTTAGAGTGTATTATTGGAAGTCTGGTTAACATAATAAACAGTTCATTCACTTAAGAAATCTGTCTGAACAAAATGACTGCCACAAGACAATTGAACACAGAATGTGTGAAATTCATCACAATTTTTTTTTTTTTTTTTTTTTTTTTTTTTTTTTTTTTTTTTTTTTTTTTTTTTTTTTTTTTTTGCATGTGATATTCAGTATATGAATATGTCAGTTAACATCCCAGGCAGGCTAAAACTCTATTTTGCACTGCATTATGACTTCAGTTTGACTCTTGATGCAACCCTGAGTAAGATAAAAATTGGTTCCCTGTGTTAATTTTTCACAATGCTTTGATCCGTTGGGAGGATTCCTATCAGTATATATTCTACAGCAGAGGTAAACTGTGGCTTTATGCTTGAAATTCTATAAAATCATACTTACCAGAGGAAACATTTCATCCATTTCTGCTATTTTTACTGGCCTGAACTTCTTTGTAAACTGTTCTTGCCGTACTTTAGCCTCCTTAGGTATTTTCTGAAATCATCATGGTAAATTATTATTTTACACTCACAGATATACAATTTTTTAAAAATAGGACTTTCCATAAAAACTCTTACTTGAAATCACATTTTGTTAAGTTCTGTTGATCCTTAGGATGCTACAGGAAACAGGAAGAAAAAATCTGATGAACATTAAAAGGAACTTCAAATGTTTCATAAAATTGTTTTGCATGCTCAATGTAGACTGTGAGCCCATTACCATGTAAAGGACAAGACGTTATTATCATAACTTTTCCAGGAAAATGCTACTTGTGTCAGATTACTGATGGAATATTCTCTGAAATTGTATTAATAATGCCAGATCAAATTTATCCTCATATGTGCCATATGCATTCTCAGTACACTGTCATGAGAATGAATTCAAGGCAGAAAATAGTTTACTAGTATAAAATAAATAAATAGATTATCACTGTATTATGAAATATTCTGAATGTGGATACTTCATTTTGATGGAAGATCACAACAGACAGTATACACAGGATATTTTACTGCATCTTAAGTCTTTCTGTCCATTATTTTGTCCTTCCATTAACTAGTGCATTAGCTGATGCATCTATATGCCAGTATGGAAATTTAATTCTGTACCAGAGTCTGAAGATACGTTAATCAACAGCAAAAAATTACAAAAAATGAAGTCTGACTGACTAGTTATCTTTCATCAATATTTTCACCTAATACCTAAACTGTGTTTTAGTGTTTACTGTTCAGCACAATTGTTTGGTGGAAAGTGAGAAATTTGAGTTGCATGGTTGAGCACAAATGTTGATATGCTGTGTTTGAATACTTAGGCACAGGGTCACTGGAACAGTGAAACAATTTTTTGTAGTATTATATGATGTTTTATTCTCATGGATGCGTGAGAGTCTGGAGACTGGTGACTTGTAGAGTATCTACAGTGAATGTCCAGGTTGGTGAGTTGTGAAGTGAAACCCTTTCTCATGAGAAACTTTGGAATATCAAGTTCCTTAAGGACTAAAAAGACCATGATACAGTTATACTGAATATCACCACATGAAATGAAACTGTGACTAAACTTTCACTACAACATAATGAACATTATGATCTTCTTAATCATGTAATGTTTATGCACTTTATGGTTACAAACCAACAAAATTACTACTTCTGTGGAGCAAGCACAGCAAAAGAATGCAACACTGGTATAGATGCCTCGATAGCCACAAATATGGTAACCAGTTTGTTTAATCTGATAACAGGGTTCAGTGGAATTGCTTTAAAGCTAAACTCTTTCCAAAAGATGCTCATTATACATCTCATGACTGCAAACATTTAAAAAATAATGTTAATTTGACATTTGCTTACTTGGTTCAAGATATCATTTACCAAGGCTATGCACCACATTCACACCTATTATCTTCATAGCTCAATTTTACAAAACTGCTTCTGTACCCTGACATTTCTATTGCTAACCAAAGCAAGGTTTTCTATGTATGGCATGGCACTTGTTGAATTGCAGCCAACTCTTTCCTTCTCATCCCATCCTGTAATCTTCCCTGACCTGGGGTTCTGGGCAATCTTTCTGAACTGTACCCCCTCCCCTAAACCTCCCCACTCCTATTCCTTCACCCCTCTTCCTTCCCCTTCAGCTCTTCTGCTAGAAGAAGGAGCCACTGGCTCCAAAAGCTTGTAAAAGTTAAACCCTTTTGTGTGTGTGCTCTCCTGTCACCTCTTGGTGAGAAGATTTTTTTATCTATCCATTTACATTGTATTGTCAATAATTGATAATTTTTGTTGTTGTATTCTTCAGAGCAAGTATCATTGATTTTGTAATGTCCACATTCAGTTCTTTCTCACTATTAAGTAAATCAACTAATGTTTGTATTGCATTGGAAACATTTCTTTCTGCAACAATTGTATCTTCTTTTAAGTTGTCAATTAAAACTTCTTTGTTAGCAGAAAAGCCTCTACCAACTGCAGCATTTTCATGAAACATGCATAACAGCTTCTGCACAAACTTGATTAAGTCATAATTCATACTTTGTGTGTGTGTGTGTGTGTGTGTGTGTGTGTGTGTGTGTGTGTGTGTGTATGTAAATTAATCAGAAAGTGATCAAGTTTGTCCTTCTAATGATTGAAATGCTTCAGTTTTATTCAGAATATTCATTTTAAAATATTCTCTCTTCACTATGTCAGCTAATGGGGGAGTCATATGCTGTTTTCACACGAATTCTTCCAATGCAATTGTCACTTGAGAATTTCTCTAAATGGACTTCTGCACAACTTTGGATGAAAACATGAACTTCCTTTGACTATCTTTAATTTCAAAGGACTCTTCCCAATGTCTGCAATTTTTAGATACAGTTTTTGCAAAATATTTGGGCACACATTTCTGAAAATAACCACATATAGCTCAACACAGCCATGCCTCCAAATTTCTGCATCCATACTTGCCCTTCAAGGTTGCAAACTGCAGTAGCACAGACTCTGCTCCTGGATACAACATTTTTGGGGATACAAAAAACTTGCTACTCCCTTCTAAAACCACGTATAACTAACACACAAAACAAAAGTCATGACGGCCCACTCAATTTCATTACCATTTCATTACTTTTATAACCACCTGTTCATTTTCACTACTTTTTCATGACGTTCATGACCTGTAGACACCCTGTCCACTGAATGCTGGCAGGTGGCCTTTTCTGGTGAACCACATTTAATTCTCCAACAGATGGATGGCCATTGGTGTGTATGTCCCCTGCAACAATTGTCATAAGGGTGCAGGATTGAGGAGGAAGCGTTACAATCATCTTGTGGTGCAGTGTTACAGTCTGAGGAATGTTTTTGTGGCATTCCCTGGGCGATTTCATCACTCTGGAAGGTACAACATATCAGCTCAAATATGGAGCTATCCTTGGGCATCATGTCAACTTCTACATACAGTTTGTTGTTTCCTTGGCATTGTGGCATCTATTAGCAGGACAATAAAACATGTCACACAGCTTGCAGTGTACATGACTGGTTTGAAGAGCATCATGATGAGTCTACTATACTTCCCAAGCTACAAAACTCCCTGGACTTAAACACAATCAAGGATCTGTGAAACCACCTTGATCAGGCTGCTCGCTCAATGAATCCTCAGCCCAGATATCTAGCACATCTGGCCATGGTACTGGAGTTAGTATGGATTCACATCCTTGTTGATATCTTCCAGAAGCTCCTGCACATCTGCACTGCAAAAGGTGGATATTCAGGCTTCTGACAGGTGGTCACATTAATGTGACTGGACTGTATGTATGTATGCAGATGATGCAACTTTTCTTTCCATAAACCCTGTATTTGAGGATCTTATAAACAATATGGATCTGGTGAAAGAAAGTGCAACATCTTGGTTCAATGAAAAAGGCTTACTGTTTTTAAAAATATTTTAAAAAATGCAGGATATGTGTTTCAGCCAATCAATAATCACCAATATAGAAAATTAAATGTAAATTTTTTTAGGAATTAGATTTGATAATAAATTAACACGGAACCCTCATTTTCTACAACTAAACCTATATCTACATCTATACTCCACTAAGCATAGTGTAGAGCATGGCAGCAGGTATGTCCCATTGTATCAGTCAGTTAGGGCTTTTTCTCATTCCATTCCCTCATGGAGCATGGAAAAAATGACTGTATGAATGACTGTGCATGTAGTTATCCATCTAACCTTGTCCTCAAGGCCCCTAAGGGAGCTATAAGAGGGAATTGTAGTATATTCCCAGAGACATAATTTAAAGCCCATTCTTGAAATTTTGTAAGTAGATTTTCTTGGGATAGTTTATGTCTATCTTCAAGAGTCCACCAGTTCAGTTCTTTCAGCATCTCCTTGACAGTCTCCAATCGGTCAAAAAAACTTGTAACCATTTGAGCTGCTCTTCTCTGTATACTTTCAATGCCCCCTGTTAGTTCTATTGTTACAGATCCAGCACACTTGAGCAACATTCTAGGATGGGTTGACAACTGATATGAAAGCAATTTCATTTGAAGGCTGGTTACTCATTTCTGAACATTTAAAGTAAGTTTCCAGTCACTGCACCACTTTGAAATCTTACGAACATCTTACTGAATATTTGCACACCTTCTTCAGACAGTACTTAATGAGATATGAGGTTACATTTAATATTGTGCATTAGGTCATTAATACACAAGATGAATGAATAGCAAAGGTCCAACACACTTCCCTGGGGTACACCCAAACTTACTTCTGCATCTGTCAATTACTCACCATATAAGATAACATGCTGTGTCCCCCCTACTACAAAATCCTCAAACCAGTTGTAAATTTTGCTTGATATGCAATATGATCATACTTTCCATAATAAGTGTAGATGTGGTACTGACTGAAATGCTTTTCAGAAACTGAGAAATACTGTATCCACCTGAGTGCCTTGATCCATGGCTTTCAGTATGTCCTGTTAGAAAAATGCAAGTTGGGTTTACATGATTGACATTCCCAAACTCATGCTAGTTGGCATGGAGGAGGTTATTCTGATAAAGATATCTCTTTATGTTTGAACTCAGAATATGTTCTAAGACTATCTCAAATGGATGTCGAGGATATTGGATGACAGTTTTGTGGGCCACTTCTGCTACCCTCCTTGCACACAGGTATTACCTGCACTTCCTTTCAACTATTGAGCACAGTTTTTTGTTTGAGGGGTGTACAATAAATTTTAGTCAGTTGCAAATTCAGTATAGAATCTGATACAGATTCCATCAGGCCCTGGACCCTTTTTTTTTTTTCAATTTTAATTATTGTAGCTATTTCTCAATCCCAGTGGCATTAATATCTATTTTGCTCAACTTCTCAGTAGTATGAGACTTAAATTGGTGCAGTACTCTAGAGTTTTCATTTGTAAAGGAACTTTTGAAAACAGAGTTAAGCATTTCTGATTTTGCTTTGCTACCTTAAATTTCAGTTCCTGTCTCATTCATGAGTGACTGAGCACTAACTTCGGTGCAACTAATAGGCTTTGGATATGACCAGAATTTCTTTGAGTTTTGTAAGAAATCTTTTGACAGCAGGCTTCACACCTTCCTCTCTTGACAGCCAATGATGTTTCATGCAGTGTATTTCTTTAGAAGTTTCTATACAGTGACTGTATACTATGGAGAGTTCCTCCCATCATGACCTATCTCCTGGGAACATATCTATACAGCATGCAATCAACAATTCTTTTAAACTTGAGCAGTTTCTCTACATGGTTCTGCGCTGAGTTAAAAGCTTCAATTTCCTCAGGGAGACACACCCCATTTGTTTAAGTTACCATTTGTACTTTGGTAATTATTGTTGCCACAAATGTCTCATG
The DNA here is from genome assembly GCF_023864345.2 of Schistocerca serialis cubense. Taxonomy (NCBI): domain Eukaryota; kingdom Metazoa; phylum Arthropoda; class Insecta; order Orthoptera; family Acrididae; genus Schistocerca; species Schistocerca serialis. Next base: position 118,084,092 of record NC_064643.1, on the reverse strand, counting down.
GTCACTTACATCAGTTTTGATGTGGACAGTTAGGTTATCAAAAGAGATACATCTACAGGCAAGACTGAAGATATATAATAATGGCATATTTGGCATTTTTTTAAGTCTTTGTTTAGTTATGCATTACTACACTGAGGAAACTGAAAGAAGTGTGCATAATATTCTTGTAATTCATAAGAAGGCAATCAGAGTAATAGAAATAACAGATGGACATAGTCTAACTAAACCTAACTCTATTAAATATATGATCTTAACAGTAATTATTCTCATCCATTAATTGCTAAAAGCAAGGAAAAACTATGGTGATCACTTTTCTGATGAACATGTACCTCTACTGTATGGTTAAATTATTTGAATAAAATATTCCATGGGTAAAATAGCCCACATTTGGACCTCCATTCAGGGCTACTCAGGAAGATACCAAAAGGAAAAACAAAACTTGCATTCTACAAATAAGAGCATGGAACATTAGGTCCCTTCATAGGGCAGATAGGTTAGAGAATTTAAAAATGTGAATGGATAGATCAGTGTCAGATATTGTGGGAATTAGTGAATTGTGGTGTCCGGAAGAACAGGACACATGGTCAAGTGACTACCAGGTTATAAATACAAAATCAAACAAAGGTAATGCAGCAGCAGGTCTAATAATGATAAGAAAATAGAAATGTGGGTAAACTACTGTGAACAGCTTAGTGAACATGTTATTGTAGCCAAGGTAGACACAAAGCCAACACCCACCACAGAAACATACATGTCTACTAACTCTTCACATGATGAAGAGATTGAAAGAATGTTTCATGAGGTAGAATAATTATTGAGATAGTTAAGGTAGACAGAAATTTAATCGTGGTGAGGGACTGGAATTCAATAGTAAGAAATGGAAGAGAAGGAAAAAAATAGGAGAATATGGAATGGGGCAAAGGAACGAAATGTGGTAAAATTTTGCAAAGAGCATTATTTAATCATGAGTTACATGGTTTAAGAATTGTGTAAGAAGGTTGTATGCAAAAGACCTGGAGACACTAGAAGATTACAGATAGATTATATAACAGTATGACAGAGACTTAAAAACCAGATTTTACACTGCAAGGCAATTTCAGAGACAGATGAGCACTCTGATCACAATTTATTGATTATAAACTGCAGATTGGAGATAAAGAAATTACAAAGTGATAACAAATTAAGGAGATGGGACATATACAAACTGAAATAACCAGAGGTTCATGACAGGCATTGATGACTAAATTAGGGAAGAGGAATAGAGTAAAAGATGAATGGGTAGCTTTGATATAGTAAAGACAGCAGAGGGTCAACCAACAAGGTACGGTAGTAATCCTTTGACAATGCACAATATATTAAATTTAACTGATGAAAGGTATGGTAGTAATCCTTTGGCAATTCACGATATATAAAATTTAATTGATGAAAGGAGAAAACATAAAAATGCAGGAAATAAAGCAGATGAAAGGGAATACAGATGTGCAAAAAATGAGATTTACAGAAAGTATAAACTGGCTAACCAGGAATAGCTAGAGTGAAGATGCATGACAGTACAAGCATGTTGACCAAGGGAAGGATGGGTGCCAACTATAGAAAAAAATTAAACATGCCTTAGGAGAAAAGAGAAGCAGCTTATCAACATTAAGAACAAACTGATGTTTCAATACTAAGCAAACGAGGTAAAGCTAAGAGGTGAAAGATGGAAGCAATGTATAGAAGGGCTTTACAAGGGAAATGAACATGAAGGCAATATTACAGAAAGGGAAGAAGAAGTAAACAAAGATGAGCCAGGAGATACAATACTGTAAGCAGAATTTATCTGAGCACTGAAAGATCGAACATGAAGAAAAGTACCCTGGAATAGACAATGTTCCCTCAGAATTACAGAGATCCTTGAGTAAGCAAGCCATGACAAAACTATGCCACCTGGTGCGTAAGGTATTTAAGATGAGTGAAATGCCTTCAGACTTCAAGAAGATGCTATAATTCTAATTCCAAAGGTGAGTGGTGCTGACAGGTGTGAATGTTATTGTACTGTCAGTTTAATAAGTTGTGACTGTGAGTACTGACATAAATTATTTACAGAAGACTGGAAAAACTGATTAGAAGTTGAACTTGATAAAAATCAGTTTGGGTTCTGGAGAAATGTAGGAAATGATGGGCCATACTGATCAGGTGATTTATTCTAGGAGATAGGTTGAATAATGGCATACTGACTTTCATCCCATTTGTAGCTTTATAGAAAGCTTTTGACAGTGTTGGCCGAAATGTACTCTTGAAACTCTGAAGGTAACAGCATTTAAATACAGAGTGCAGAAGGTTATTTACAACTTGTACAAAAATCAGACAGGAGTTATATGAGTCGAAGGACATTAATGTGAAGCAGTGGATCAGAAGGGAATGAGACAGGGCTATTGTACCCTACTGCCAATATTCAACCTTTACACTGAGCAAGCAGTAAAGGAAACCATGGTGAAATTTCGAAAGGAATTTAATTTCAGGAAGAAGAAATAAAAACTTTGAGATTTGCTGATTACATTGTAGTTCTGCCAGGGATAGCAAAGGACTTAAAAGTACAGTTGAATGGAAGCAACATTGTCTTGAAAAGAAGTTGTAAGATGAACATCAACAAAAGTAAAACAATGGTAATGGAATGTAGTCACATTAAATTGGGTGATATTTAAGGGATTAGATTAGGAAATAAGACACTAAAAATAGCAGATGAGTTTTTTATTTGGGCAGCAAAATAACTGATTACAGCCGAATTAGAGAGGACAAAAACTGCAGATTGGTTATTGCAAGAAAATCATTTCTGAAACAGAGGAAACTGATAACATCTAACATACGTTTAACCATTAGAAAGTCTTATGTGTAGGTATTTGTCTGGCGGGTTCCTTTGTACAGAAGTGAAATGTGGACAGTAAGTAGTTCAGACAAGAATGGAATAGAAAATTATGAAGTACGGTGCTACAGAAGAAAGCTGAAGTTTAGATTGTTAGATCAAGTCACTAATAAGGAGATACTGAACCAAATTGGTGAAAAAAGAGAAGGGATTAGTTGATAAGATGTGTCCTGAAGAAGCAAGCAATCATCATTTTGGTAACGGAGAGATGCAGCGGGCAAGGGGCGGGGAGGGCAGGGGGGGGGGGGGGGGAGTGCTGGGGGGAATTTTAGAGGAAGAGAAATGGATGAATATGGTAGCAGGGTCAAATACTGAAGACCACAACAGTAATTAGTTTACACTGTATGTATGGGAGAGTTAATCACATATTTGCTGATCTATTTGACATCATTTTAACAAAGGGACAGTTATAATAGTTGGTGTTTAATGCTTAAATTGCAGTCAAACTGTATAACAAATTAATTCTACAAAAAAAGGATTACCCTACATGTACTAATAGTTGTGTAACATGAAAGTCTGGTTCGAATGTTAAAATCTGCCCTGACTGGTCCCCAAAATGTCTTCACATTTCTTAGTAGAGTTGTATTTGCAAACCATGCCTTCATACTGATCATTCTTATTCCCAGTATCTATTTTGATTTATTGAAATGTTGGTTGTAAAAATGGATACATTATTTTTGATATATTTCATTAATGATACATGCAGAGGTAACAGGTTTCTGTAGTAAATTCTTGAATTCGTACTACAGTTCATATTACACAGATTTGCAATCAGAAAGTTTTAGTTATAACAAATCCTGCTAAGTCCAATAAAAAGTTAAAACCAACTACAATGATAAATGCTGCATTGAGCACATTTGTACTACAAAATTTAAATTTGATCACTGACAATAGCTCTGAAAAAGGCATCATCCCAAACATGGAAGAAGGTACAGTTTGATGCAACATTTAGTTTTCATTTTTAAAGACCACTCAGGTCAGTGTTTTCAATCATTATGAGACATAAGCACTATCTTTTCATTTGTACACAAATTAAATGTTACATCTGAAAAGAGAATGTTCTTACCATATACTTATGTAAGTCAATGAGAGCAAATGTTAAGCTTTCATTAAATTTTGCAGCAGCAGTCTCATCAGCATCATTGAAGTAACCAAGATTCTTAACCAGATCTACAGTATTGCTGAAGATTTCATAATCCTATGCAACAAAGAAAGAAGAAAACATATTACTTTCATGGTTCCTTATAAAAATAAATGTCTTAATTATAGTTTAACAATAATGTATCCAACTGAACAATAAAACTATCAAAGTGTGTTATTATTTACAAAACAAATGTTACACTCTCTGCTGGATAAATTGCTTCACAGTTTTTGTCATTGCTTTCACATTTATGATTCATGGTTTGGATTGAGTAGCTCTCAAACTCAGTGTTTTATGGTTAGGAATGGGGGATAGAAAGTACACAAATAGTTGTAAGAATGTCAGTAGAGTATTTTTGCAAGAGCTGCTAGTACACAAGGACCAGACATAATATTCTGTGGAATTTGATAGCAGATGTAAAATGCTAACAGTCTCATGTGGTCAAAGGAGAGCAGTCTTATTATGATCTTAATATTAAGATAGATAAACTGCCAAATGGTGACAGGACTTTGTGGTTCAGTGTTTTTAGATTTGTTCTTAGTATATATCCAGCAGAGCTAAACACCTTATTTAACTATGTTTCTTAACCTACAAGCAAACGAAAAACCAAAATCCACTGTGTCATTGTTTTTACACTTTTTTGTGCTTTCAGTAGCAGATATAAAAATAATTTTAAACTAGTTGTGCTATTTCATTCTCTCTCTCTCTCTCTCTCTCTCTCTTTCTCTCTCTCTCTCTCTCTCTCTCTCTCTCTCTCTTTTTTCCATCCATGCCTTCAAAGTCTTTGTTGATTAAGGGACATGTTTCACTTTCTGTTCGACATTTTCACTAAATCTCTCTTCTCATGATGAGCTATGATGGGTTCTGAAAGCTTTCTCAGCTCTTGTGAATATTTGTTGCTCTACTGATGCCTAGTAAAACCTTGTTCCAATTCATTTGACTTTTTTTCCTGTGTACATGCATAGCAACACATAAAGCTGGAGAACACAAAGGTTAGAGATGTATAGTCAGAAAAACTAAAACCAAAGTAGTTTGACTCAAAGGGTAGTATATTATTTAGATGAGAATAATATAAATTTATTGTTAAAAAACTTTCTAAAGATTAAGCATTCACAGGTTGATGAGCATGGTTACAGTCATCCATTGCACCCATAGGTGGCACAAAAGAATAACCTATCTGTAGTTGCTTGGGAGCAAAGGAGATTTCTGTTGACATTACCACAAAGCTAACCATTCCTGTCACCTTGATATCATCATGTCTGAAAGCATCAAATGTCACCATCTGTGCCAGTGCTACATTTATCGCCTCTCTTGTACAGTTTACTTGTGACAATTGCATAGACCAACTAGAAATGAAACTGCAGCTAAATAAACACAGGGGGAAAAAACATCATTTACTAGGCATCAATGGAAAAGGGAAACACATATCGTCCCACAAAACTTTTCATTTGCTGCCTGTAATGCAAAGCATATATTGAATATAATAATGTAAATTGCAGCATGGAACAACAAAAAAATGGGAACAAAAAGCCACTCACCAATACACAACTGAGTGGTAGTGCATAGGCACAAGAAATAGTCTAGAAAATTGTAATAGCTCTCATTTTTACCACCTTATAAAAAGTTTATTTCTGGCATCTAATTTTTTTTTTTTATATGTAAATAAGAAAACCTTCCTTGAACAAACATTAATTAGAGATAAGAAGCATTTCCATTTTAGGTTGTATGCACTGAACCATACAGATCGGAATGAAATGATTTTAGAATTCTGTTTGCACAAGAAACAGAAATGTGGAAAGTAAGAGCCTGACCTGCTTCTACTCTAAATATGCTACACTTGGGGTATTTGTTTATTTGTCCATATAAATATCTTTTTCAGTACATATATTGTACACAGGATATTGGACAGAAAACCTTTGGGTTTGGGTTTTCAAATGTCAAAAATACATTATTTAAATTTTTAGAACAAATTTGATCCATACAGTTAATGATTACAATTTTTTTTAAAATACTTAATATTTATAACTTATTTCTACAATTAAAGATACAAATTTTTCTTGCATAAGATACTGTGGGATTGAATAGTAGCAGTTTTTCAGAAGGTAGGCTGTCATAGACTTTTTAAAGCTCTGCAGTTCAGGAAGAGTTTTTATGTGTCTTGGTAATCTGTTGTATAGTTTTGTTCCTGCATGATATAAACCTTTTTGGCATAATGTTGCGTTAAAATGATTAACATATATGTCACTGTCTGACCTGGTACTGTAATCAAGGACACTTTTGTTCTGAGGAAAAAGGTTTTCTTTTCTCAGTATACTTTTTTTTGACATGCATGACTACTTCCAGTATATAAATGCAGGATAGGGATAGGTTCTTTAGATCTTTAAAGAAAGGTTTGCATAGTTTTCTGCTGCTCACTTGTTTCATTATTCTTATAATTGCCTTTTCTTTCCTGAAAACTGTTATTGCCTGGCGTACATTTCCCCAGAAAATGATACTGTACTTCAGTACTGAATGTACACGAGCAAAGTATACAGCCTTAGCTTTTCCTGCACTAGTGTTATTGCAAAGAATTCTTACTACAAAGCTCTTTTTTGCTAGTTTTGAATTTAGGGATTTGATGTGAGTGTTCCATTTAAGAAATTTAGTTTCATTGACAGCACTAATGTTTTGGTTATCTATACATGTTACGGGTTGTGCCACATTTTTATTCTGATGGGTGTGGAAATTCATGAGTACCATTTTTTGGGGATTAACTATTAGCCTGTTTCTGGTAAACCATTCACACACTCCTTTTGTGATATCTTTTGCAGATGCAGTAAGATTTTCTTCTTTATTCCCTGTTCTAATCAATAGACTGTTGTCATCTGCAAACGGTACTGCTTCAGAATTCCTAATGTGTGATGGGAAATCATTAATGTTCACCAAAAAAAGAAAGGGACCTGAAATGGAGCCCTATGGAGCTCCACGACTTAGCCCACATGGTTCTGAAAGGTGTACCTGGAGTTCATTTCCTTCCATGTACTTAATTTCAGTTACCTGAGAGCAATATTCCAAATATGATTTAATCCATTGATTTGGCACACCTATTACACCATACCGTTCAAGCTTCCTCAGGACCACAGGATGATCGATCACATCAAAAGCTTTTGTTTGGTCCAAGAATAAACCTGAGATATTTCTGTGGTTGTCCACTGCATTTAAGAAATTGTTTATCAGATTCAAAGTAGCTGTTTCAATTGATCTCTGTGGTCTGAAGCCATGTTGACATCCAGAAATAATATTATTCTTGTCAATGAATGTAGTTAGTTATGAAAGGAACACTTTTTTCAATAATTTTCAAAAACCCTGACAGTAGATACACAGGCCTATAGTTACACATACATTGACGATCACCTTTTTTATATAGGGGTATTACTTTTGCCATCTTCAGTTGCTGTGGGAAGTCAGCACATTATAAGGATGAACTGCATATGTCCAATAAAGGCGAACATATTTGTCTTGCTGTTATTTTTATAATATAATCTGGAATATCATCAATACCAGTTGAATAACTTCTTTGTGCCTGAAACTTTTGGTGAGACTTTTACAAAGAGCTTCCCCTATGTCACAGAATAGAGACTCCAAACTCTTGTGCCATATTTGAAAGTGATGCAAACTTTGGTTCACTAAGTTAATCGTTAAATCTAATTTTTACATTCCTTTCATAAGACATGCTGTGGCAACAAGATTTTTCTCTGTGTTTTGGATAACAGCCTTTATTGTCAAAAGCGAATTACTAAAGGCAAACATGTACTTAATTTTGCAGCTAAAGTACATCCAATAACTGAATTCTTGTCCTGTACAATTGGAAACGAAATCAATATTCATGCAGCCATTGACAAGAGCTCCTTTATAATTCATGAACACTCAGACCTTGAAAAACTAATACTTCTTGCAACTGTCTCTTGCCAGGCCTTAGACAGGCATATCCCATGCTCTCAGTTGAAATTAGTATCCTATGACCCATCCAGCTTATGCAATACCTTATTCTGTCCACACGCCTCCTCTGCTACCAACCCTCCAACTGAAGGGGCATTACCTTGTAAGCAGCTCAGATGCAAGGCCTATTTCATCAGTACACAGTAAGTCCTACTGCAATCCAGACTTTCCATACACAATACTTCCTAGGCCATTTGAGAAAGAAGACACATCATATGTAAGCTGTGCTGCAAATTCTCTGTTCAATCAAAATATGTCAAGTAACTGTCTTCTCACATGAATGGCCTCTGCCAAGCTATGGCTACCCATGAACATGATCATCCTGCACTTGCTGCACACCACGACACCAATGACCCTAACAACAGCTTCAATACCCATGTCATTTGAAATGAGCCCCTGCCCCCTCAATCCTGAGGACTGCTCTTAAAAACTGCAGAGGTGTGACATGCTCCTCCATCACATCTTCTGTTGTTGCTATCCTCCAAGCCAGAATCTTCACTACTCTCCTCTCCTCCTCCTCTTCTTCTTCTTCTTCTTCTTTTGCCTAAAATGCTTCTGCCTATTCAGGTAATTCACAGAGTCTCTACCAATCATCTCTTTTCTACCACAGTCTACCATTCAGAATTTCCTCCCATCATAGTCCTCTTTGGTTCATATCATCCTTTAGCTGGTCTCCAACTTTTTCATGGACTTCCAATTGCTCCTCCTCCATATTCTGCCCATTCTCGCATTCTTGTTGGGAGTCTTTCTTGTTGCATTATTTTAATGTGGCCAAACAGCTTCAGACTATTGCTCTCCATAGTTTCTTTTAGGAAACTGATCTAAGCATGTTACACATTGTTTCATTTCTTATCCTGTCCATTCTTGTCTTATCCATGATCACTCATAGAAAACACATCTCTGTCACTTGTCTTATGCACAGATCTTTCTTTGTCTAAATCAAACATTCTGATCTTAGGTCAAAACTGGTAGATAACATGAGTTGTACATCATGATCTTTGTGTTGGCAGGTATTTTCCAATTCTTAATTATACACGGTAACAAAATCCCTCTCCAAAATTGCATCTTTGATGTTTCCTTTCTTCATTAGCTTACTTCCTAGATATTTTAAAGTATCTACTTCTTTAACAATTTTTCCTTTACAACTTGCATTCTTAATCTCTTTCATTCTTTCTGCTGATGTTCCATTACCTATCTTTTTGTTAATTTCCATGCTTGCTTCTTCATTTACCATCTGACAGGTATATAGTTGTTGTTCCAAATTCTGCTCACTATCATCCAAAATCACCACACAGTCTGCATGTGCTACGGCTTTCGTATCATCTCCTGCTGACCCTTGGCAAACTTTTATTTATTTATTTTCATGTTTCATGGATCCTTTATGCGAATGTATTGATAGGATGTAAAACGTGTCAGATTATTACAGTAATAACCATATCTAAATGGTCGTGAGGCTTACAAACTAAATCATTATAAAAAGATACATGAGGTTCAAGTGTTTAAACAACACAGATTATAGTAGTAATAATGGTTACACTAAAAATTATGAATCTTACATTCTAATACATATGAAAAGCTTTCTGTCATCAATTGATATGCCAGTGCTACATAATTAGTTCTTATAGGAATGCTTAAATTAAATACGTAGTACTAATTGTTGCAAACTGTCAAAAAATTCCTGTAAAGAATATAAACAACTGTTCATCAAAAGATAAGGTTTCAGCTGTTTTATTAATTTAGTCATATCCTCAGTGATTTATTTAACATGAAATGAAAGTTTGTTGTATGCTTTTATGCTTGAATAATGTACTCCTTTCTGTACCATGCTGAGGTTTTTTTATATCTTTGTGAAGATCATGTTTACTTCTTGTATCATGATCATGATATTCACGGTTTGTTTTGTAAAATGTATGATTACTGTTGCCTCATGATGTTGTTCATGACTATGTAAATGAGCACTGGTGACAGCATACTTACTTTTCGAACCCCTTTTCCCATTCTGAACCATTCTGTGATTTTTTTGCCATCTATTATAATACAATTCAGGCATTTGTTATAAATGTTTCTGCTTTCAAGCTACAGTCCTTTTGACATTTCCATATCTCTTTCTAATAGTGTTGTCAGTCATTTTTATATTTATGAATGCAGCTAAGATATCTTTCCCAGAATCTCATTTCTTTTCTACTGTGTGTCTACCTCTAAATAAAGCATCTATTGTTCATCTTATGGGTAGATATTCTTTTTGTTCTCTTGATTATGGCTTACTATCATGTTTGTGGATTTCTGTAAAATTATCTTTTCATAAAGAGTGCACAATAATGTGCACTTTGTTACCCTTCATAAAACTAGATACAATAACTGCCTTTTTCCAATCATCAGGAATATTTCCATATGTTCATACTATCCTCATTGTTCTATACAATCATACTATCCTCACTGTTCTATCAATGAATTTTATTAGGTCCTATGCCTTTGAACATTTCCACTGTAATTTCATCTACTGCAGGAGCCTTGCCAGTTTTCATTCCTAATACAGCTTTCTCTAGATCTCTTTCTATTTCCTCTATAAGGGTGTTATTTATTTCATCTCCTGCCATTTCATTACATGTAATTTTTTTTCATTCCTTCCTTATTGAAGATTTTGGAAACATTCTTTCCATACTTTCAGATTTTCTTTTTCCCTCACATGGATTTTCCTTCTTGGTTGATACCTTTAAAAGTTTATCCCTTTAACCCACTACTGGCCATTGTCCCTTTTTTGGGACGCATATATTTTACTTATTTCTATGTAAGCAATGGAGCTTTTAGCCTTTATTGTTGCACCTGTACATTCAACTAACTGCTATAATGCCTGTAAATGTAAAACAAATAACTTTTTTCTAAGTACTTCATGTCAGGAAAATTATAAACTTGCCGATTTTTTGTTCTCGCACTTGGCAGCACTGTATGTCTGCTGGTAGTTCCTGGACGACAATGGGCTGTGATTTAGTTGTCTGGGCGTGTTTGTTATGAACGTAATGATGTCCATGTAAGATTAAGTATACTTCAGATTTTTTCAAATAAGTGCAATATCGATATATTTTATGCGTCCAAATAATGGGACAATAGCATGTTACACTATCATTTATTGTTGATGTGCCCTATTCTTGTATACACGTATTATACAGACAAGAATTGCATTTTACGTTCTTTATATCTGCTTTTTTCATGTTCTATTCCAATTTTAAGATTCCAACAGGATAAAAACATGCCACGTGGACTTACACTTGAAATTCTAGCAGAACTAGTGAACCATCAAGAGAGTGACGATGAAGATGATGACGTAGAATTGGCGATTATTCCACCTGATGCAGATGTAATAACAGATGAAGAAGACATTGACAAAAATGTATTGAACAATGAGTCTGTTGTACAAGATGTAGACGGTACTTTAGAGAGAAGCTCTCACTTTTGGATGTCTGACAGAGAATAGTGATGTTTTACCTATCAAAGAAAACAGGATCAGTACCAAAACGCAGAGGACCACAAGGAAGCAAATTGATGGGAGGACAGGTGAGCACAGATGTATGACTATATCCAGGAAATCATTTCATTGTGTCAAGTAAAACACAGAAGAGAGTAAAACACAGAAGAGATATGCTTACTGCAAGGAAAAAAAAAATTGTATAGGTGCAATGTTGGTGTACATGACAAGTGTTATGCTTCATTTCATACTGAACAGACATTCAATAATATTAAAACATTCTTTATTTATTGTTTGTGTTGTTTCTTACAATATTATGCATGGAGAATAAGGTTGTAAATTTGGATAGGACATTTGGCCAATGTCCCAAAAATGGGACAGTGTGTAGTTTTTGTTGTAATAAACTGCAAATTTTCAAAACAACTTTTTATTCAATTAATCACTCAATGTAACATACTTATGTATAAAAGTTTGCAAAAAATGATCCAATAGAGTTTTGGCCAGTAATAGGTTAAAAGTTGATGCTGAATCTGTTCACTGTGTATCTCTTGTGTTTCAGTTTCCAGCACGTGGTTTTTGTCTTTTTCCTCCATACATACCCTTTTCAAATTTCTTCAATGTCCCCTACCAATAGTACATGGTTCTGTCAAGATTAATGCCTGTTATCACTTTCACTTCTGTCAGGCATTTCTGATTTATTCAGTTATTATTATATAGTCTATTACAGATTTCTGTTACAAATTTCAGTTGTATCTCATAAACCTTTGACAATCTCTTTTCTTATACCATCCATTACCAATTAACCATTTATTTCTCAGACATATTCACTACTGTCCATTCTATTCTGACACATTCTCTCTCTCCATTCCCCTTATCTAATACTCTCCTGTCATTTTCCATTCCATCCCTGTAATGTGATGAAATTATACACTACTTACCCACCATCCCCCTTCCCATCTCTCAAACCCAACTTTCTGATTATTGACATAATTAATTCCCAGTTTGCTTCTGCTCCTGAGAGATATTTCTGTCTGCTTCGCTCATCTCCATCTGACACCTTTTTGCCTCCTTGTTCAGAATCCCCCACCCTCTTCCTACCATCACTCTATCCTTACCTCTCAAAGTGTACCTGCATAGGTAACTACTGCCAGTGTTGCCATAACTACAGCAGAGTCAGACACATTCTGGGGTCTGAGTGACAAGCCCTGCCATTTTAACCTCCACCAAACTATCTTCCTCACCTCACTAAGGAAGGAACTTTTTGTTCCTTTGTGTTTATTTCTGTATGGGCCTCTTGGTAGTATGGATAATTCTCCTCATGAAGATAAGGACTAGTCAGCAATTCTTTCTCATAGCCTTCCAGTTTTTTCACATGCATTTTCCTTCTGAATCAACAGTAAATTCAGTTTTTCATAATGACTTATTCGTTACACAGAACATTTCTAAAATTATACTTAACTTTATACAAAAATCATTATTCCTCACATACCTCAATACAATTCCTATATGACAAATATTTGTTATCCATATCCATTTCAGGTTTGTTACTGTTCTGACTTGCACTTCTCCAGCAATCGGATGTCCTCCTGTCTCCAGAGAAGATTCTACCTCCAGGTAGTGGTGGTACAAGTTTAAACACAAATGTTGGCTTATTCTTACTTTCCACATCCAACAGAACATCAAACAGAGGAGAACTGCAATTACAAACATATTACAATAATTGCAAATGTATATATAAATTGAAAAAATGCATATAAAAATGTGTAATAAGTACACATTGGTTGGTCATAACTGAAATGCAGCTACTCACAGAAGTGGGCTATCATTATCTTTTTGCAGCAAAACTTGATAGACATGCTAATGCATTAATCAGGGACTGATTTACACTGGAAATAATTTGGTTCCAGTTTTGGCCATCAGGTGCAGATGTGGCACTGTACACTGTTTGTATGACTGTATGACATACACACTGTCATTTGACAAGCCATAACATGAGTGAACAGTATGTCTATTGAGAAGAGAGACTGTGTGCTGTTAGTGAAACAGTTTTATGTGAACAGCAGCAATTACAGTGACACACTGAAGAGTATCACTGACTGAAAGGTCTGAGTAGAGGCCTAATGTCATTAAATGGTTTAAATAATGAAATTCAAAAACATTGGTGACCTCGATGTTGCACCTGGAACAGGAAGGCATCCCAGCCCTGGTGGATGTTATTGTTGAGCTTGCTGTTGCTGTAACCAACCATCTAGCACGTGCCCCAGGTAGGGCTAGTGCTCATGTGGAGTCACTAGAATTGTCCATCCCATGGTCAACAGTAAGGAAAGTTTTACAGTCTATTTTACATTGGTACCCATACAAGGTGCAGAAATTGCAGCAGCTGAAACCCTCTTGCAACATTCTGAATTTGCTCTTTGGTTTCTGGTACAGACTGAAGTTTGATGACATGGTCGAACAATACTTCTTGGAAGGATGAGGCACATTTTATACTATAGGGTGTAGTGAATACACAGAACTGCCACATTTGGGATAGTGTTTAACCACATGTTCTGCATGAAGAGCCATTGCACTCGCCATAAGTGACTGTATGGAGGGATTCACGAGAACTTTTATTTTCAGCCCAATCTGCTTTGAAGATAATACACAAGAAGGCCTGTCAGGTGCACCGTGATGTCTACACATTATCAAGAACTTGTACAGAATGTGATTTCTGCTTTGGAAGAACCAAGTGTTTGGAAATCACTATTTTCATGCAAGATGGGGCAACACCTCATGTCGCTCACTCAGTCAAAGACCTGCTTAATGCAACTTTCCGTTAATGTTTTATCTCCAGAGGTTTTCCAGATGCACATTCTGTAAGATCATGTAATCTGAATCCATGTGTTTTTGGGTCTGTGGATATCTAAAAGAACGTGTTTACCACAGACACGTTCAGTCTCTATCTAATCCACAGGCCCGTATACAAGAATATGTTTCTCGAATTTCACTGGAACTGCTGTGAGCACCTGTTGATCATGTCATTTTATGGGTGCAGCATTTCATTGATGCCTCCATGCTCATATTGAACAAACTGTGTAAGGAGCAGTTAATAATAAAATCAACATTATGCCTTAATCACTTGTTTATCATTTCTGCCCATATCTAGTTCCTAATCCATTACATATGGAAATATTTCTATATATCTTTCTTGCATTTGCAGCACCAGAGTTGCTCACGGTGACCAAGATTGGGACTAATTTTTTTTCCAGCATAAATCGGTTCTTCATTTGCACATTAGAATATCTACAAGTTTTGCTGCCATGCGATAATTATAGCCCCCAGAGGATCTCTGTGGGTAGCTGCACCTTTATTATAACTACCCAATATAAAATTATCTGGTCTTTATGACACTGAAATACTCCTCATTTTAAACAAAAAGGGAGACATTGTGAAAGTCAAAAGACAGGCAAAAAGTTATCAGTACAATTTTAGGTCCAAATCAAGCTGAAGAAGGAACATACAGATTAAAAGCAAGTAAGGACATTAAGAAAAATACCATCACGTCTTCAGCTGTGAAAAAGTTCAAGCTAAAATTCTATGGGCATATTAAACATGAAACAACCAGATTAACTATACAAGATGTGGAATTCTATTAAAGTTGCACAAAAGTTAGAACTGAAACAATAAAATGAATCAGTCCGAAAAAAGAAGCGGTTAATATGTCATGTCTGGACAATTGGTGTGGCAGATAAATATGATTTATTTATTTATTTATTTATTTAGTCCTTCAAATCCTATATGTATAGAATATATACAAGGATATTGGACATGGTTAGGTATTTACAAGATAAAATACAGTTTGTATTGCAATCCTAAGGACTAGATATTGAAGTAATTTAGCACAGATTCATAAATACAACAAACATTACAGGCTACATACAAATTAGAATATTAATAATGCATCTTTATTTTTGTTGTTTGGCTTTTATATATTCTGTCAGACTGTAAAAGCAATGATCAATTAAATATGCATTTACTTCAGCCTTAAAACCACAGAGTTTACCTATTGATTTAATATGTTTAGGTAGATTATTGAAAATCTTTATCCCAGTATGTAGTGTGCCTTTTTGGCACAATGATGTTCTCACCCGTTTCACATGAATGTCAGATTTTTGCCTTGTATTGTGTGCATGTATATCTTCATTTTTTAATAAGATATCTGGGTGTCTATTGATATATTGTTTGATGAAAACTGATGCTTCATAGATAAAAATGCAAGGAAGAGGAAGAACTGACAGTTTTTTGAATATGGGTCTGCACGATTTTGTATTGTTTACCCCTTCAATAATTCTTAGTATTCTCTTTTGCATCCTGAAAAGTTTAATATTTGTTGTTGTATTGCCCCAGAAGATTATGCCATGTTTAATTACAGAATGCACATAGGAGTAGTATACATTTAACAGGCTGGCTTTGCTGCAACAAGTTTTTAAGATCCGTATCATGTAACAGGTTTTGCTTAGTTTTCTTTGCAAATATTCAATATGTACCGCCCATTTTGTGTTGTTCTGGAGCCAGAGTCCCAGAAATTTAGTGCTGTCAACACTTTCAAGAACTCTGTCCCTAAGTTCTATTTCTATGTTTGGGTGGTGTCTTCCTTTTACATTATAGAAATTCAGTGCTACTGTCTTTTCTTTGTTTATAATTAGCTTGTTGTAGCTGAACCACTGTTCTACACTGTTCATTGTTTGGATAGCGGAGTCTTTAAGTTTTTCTTCTGTTTTACCACTAATAAGGAAGCTTGTATCATCTGCAAATTGGAGGGTAGTTTGGCAATACTTGTTGTACATAAGATCATTGACATAGAGGAGAAACAGAATGGGTCCTAATACTGATCCTTGAGGGACACCATATTTCACATTTTCATATCCTGAATAGTAGTAGCTGATTTTGTTATGGTCAGTATATTGTACTTCAACCACCTGTTTGCGACCACATAGGTATGTCTTGAGCCACTCATTGGATATACCTCTAATTCCTAACTGGTCAAGCTTCTGCAGTAGGGCACTATGGTCAATGACGTCAAAAGCTTTAGATAAATCAAGACATATGCCTGTCACAAACTCACCTGCATCCAGTTTAGTATAGATTTCATTAAGAAATTCAAATATTGCACTTTCAGTTGAATAGCCTTTCCTGAAGCCATGCTGTGAAGGAGAGAGAATCTTATTTTTATTTAGGAAATCAGACAATCTCTTATAAAAAACTTTTTCTAAAACTTTAGAAAATACAGGGAGTAGGGCTATTGGTCTATAATTTGAAACACATTCTGGATTTCCTTTTTTGAACAGTGGTTTCAGCTTTGCTGTTTTTAAGCATGAAGGGAAGGTTCCTGATGCCAGTGAGCTGTTGCACAAATGTGTCAAGGGTTCAGCTAAGGCAAGACAGCATTTTTTAATAATTGCATCTGGTATTCCATCAATTCCACATGAGTAGCCTGTTTTCAAGGTTTTTATAACTGATAATATTTCTTCAGAATTTGTGGGTGAAAGGAACAAAGATGTAGACACATTTCTTACACTATTGCATGTTGGAGGTGATATTTTGTTGTGTTCTTCCAGTCCACTCACCAACTCTTCACTTACGTTTGCAAAATATTTGTTGAAGGTCCCTGCAATTTCTGTTGGGCAAGAAATCATTTGTCCTTCATAACATAAGTTCACATTTTTATATTGTTTAGTTTCATTTGTTTGATTTTTTATAACTTCCCATATAGCTTTAGACTTGTTTTTTGAGTTTTCAATGTATTTGTCATTTGCCATTGTTTTAGCTTTCCTTACAACATTTTTGAGGATCCTCTTGTAACTCTTCAGGTACAAATGAAATTCATGAGGCATGTTCTGTGTCTTTGCTATATCGTGTAATCTTCTTTTCTCTGCACAAGATATTCTAATACCTATTGTAATCCATTTGTTCTTCTTGAAGTTAGGTTGACATTTTTGCTTTTTTAGTGGAAATGCAGCTTCAAAGTATGACATGAAGATTTCCATGAATTTTTCAAACTTTTTGTTAGTATTTTCACAGGTATACACTTCATACCAAGTTTCTTCACTTAGTCTCTGTACAAAAAGGTTTATTTGTTTGTTAGTGAATTTCCTTGCTTCTTTTACAAGTTCCTCTTTCTCAGTTGTTTCACTTGGGGTGTGCAAAGCAATAAACTGTGCATAGTGATCACTGAAGCCAGTATTAAGATTTCCGGCACATAAATTGTGATTTACATTTGTGTTTATTAATATCTGATCAATTGTTGAGCTAGTTGTTGGTGTAACTCTTGTAGGAGAGTCTATGGTGGCTTTTATGTTATATGTTTCCAGTAGGGTCATCAAGCTTTGCTGGTCTTTTGAGATTTCTTGAAAATCAATATTAAAATCTCCACATATGATCACTGTTTTGTTGAAGTTTTTTATAGTATTTAAAGCTGCTTCTAGTTGGTGACAGAAATCATTTAAGTTCCCATCAGGGCTCCTATATACACAGATGATTATTAATTTTAATGCAGAGAGTTCAACTGCGGATACTTCAAAAATTTTCTCTTCAGCTAACAGTTCAATGCATTTTATGTTACAATAATCAATGCCACTTTTAACAAATATACATGACCCTCCATGACTGGATGTAATTCTAGAAAATGATGAAGAAAGATTGAAGTCTGCAAGTTTTGTGACTGACATTGCATCTTTAGGCAGCCAGTGTTCAGTTATACACACTACAGAAACGTTTTTTAGCTCATCAGTACATAAAATTTCAACTTCACTTAATTTGTTTAGCAATGATTGGACATTTTGATGAATCAGCATGAAATTAAAGGATTTGTTAGGCTTTGGCATATTGTTAGACTTTGGGACCATAACAACTTAACAACTTGGTCTGGTGACAGGAAAAGAGCATATTCTGAGAGAATGAGGTCAATAAAGGCTAAATACTGTTGTTGGGTGACCTATCTTCAAGAAAAAATTCTAGTGCTATTTTTTTTGGGGGGGGGGGGGAGGAATTTTCTTGTATTTCTATAAGCTGGGATTATCCAAAGGTTCTTTTGATTTTGCAGCTTATTTCTTATGTTTCTTTTCTTTGTTGTCTGAATTATTCTAGGTGTTACGTTTTTCTCCATTTTTGAGATCCTTGTCATAGCATTTCTCCACTTTCCTTGTTGCACCATGTCTTCTTTTTCTAAACGGCCAGCCACAATGTTTTCTCTGTCACTTCAGTAATTTGTACCTGGAGTCTACACAATCATCTTTTATAGTTGTCTCAGCTTCTTCTCTAAAGTTTCCTATGTTTTCTGTTCGATAAGAGTTCTATTAGAGTTGTAGTTGATTATTTTGTGGCTTTCCTTTTTAGTCTTACATGCAAGAAAATGTATTTTAACCTTAGAGAAATAATTATCTGAGTCAAATTCCTCATTTGTGATCATTTTAAAACTCGTTATTTTACTAATATTCCTTCTGGATATGGCTATGTAGTTCACTTGAAATTCTCCTAGATCTAGATCTGTCTCTCATTGTCATTATTTCTATTGTTATTAGTATTCATGTTTGGGCTGTACTGGATCATGTGGTGTACAACAAAAGCCATCTTAGAACTACTTAATTTCAAGTTCCAAGAATCATTTGGATTATTAATCACTGTGATGTGAAACAAGTTATTTTACAATCATATTTCACATTCGTATGTAGGTTGATGGCAGCATTTTGCACATCTTTTTGTGTTAAAGACAACTTTAATGTGGAATAATGAATGTCATTTTTCTTCTGTGTTGTAATTACATCCATCATTATTCCTTTTTAACTGCACTGGATTATTTACAACAAATGTAATGAGGGAATAAATGTAGTGTGAAATCATAGTCAAAATGCCTAAATCCTGGAGGTGATGTCTACAAGATGATTGTGTGTGAGCACCAAGTATTATTCTTACAGCAGTGAAGAACATAGAAAATTCATTATGAATAGGAAGATGGGACAAAGAGGAAGTTACTGTGAACACTTCAGTGATAGAGTTATTAATACCAGGATCAACTGCAAACGAATGCCACAAAACAGTCCAGCTATATACATTGATGTCACAACCAGAAGATGAAGAGATAGAGTATAAGAAGAAACTGAATGAGTAACTCAGTGTGTAAAGGGAAAAATCTAATAATCACAGTGGCAGCAATACCGTAGTAAGGAAAGGAGTAGAGGACAGAGTTACTGGAGAATTTGGAATGAGAGAGGAGAAAGACCCACTGAGTTCTGCAACAATTTTCAGCTGTTAATATCACATTCTCTGTAGAGTGAGAGAGACAATGAATGGACATCATTTCATTTCAGCATGATGGGCATAGAGGAATTCTTGGCAAAGTTTAAATGGATTATAAGTTGCACTCTGGAGAAGCACATGACCAGTAAGTAGAAGGATGGAAAAGACCCACCATGGTTTAATAACAACATTCAGAAAATGCTGAGGAAATAAAGACTGTTATACTCTCAGTTAAAAGATAATGCACAAATAATGACAGGACAATGTTAGTAGAGATTCATGTTCTGTAAAAATATGCTGGAAGCATATACCCTTACAAATGACCTAACAGAGAAAACTAGAAAATTCTGTTCCTACATTAAATCACTAAGTGGGTTAAAGGCTTCTATCCAGTCACTTGCTGTCCAGTCTGGTGCGGTAATAGAAGATAGAAAAAGGAAAGCTGAAGTTCTAAATTTCACATTTATGAAGTAGTTCATGCAGGAGGGTTGTAGAAACATACCATCATTTGACCATAGCACAGATTCCTGTATGGAGGACATAGTAATAGGCATCCACGGCATTGAGAAGTAACAAAGGGTTGAAAACAAGTAAGTACCTGGTCCACATGGAACCCCAATTTTATTTTACAAAGAGTACTGCCTTACTTAGCTTGCATTTATCATGAATTTCTCACACAGTGGAAAGTCCCAAGTAATTACACTCATGCTCATAAATTAAGGATAATGCTGATACATGGTGAAACAACACTCTTGTGGGCAGCTTGTGGGTTTAAATCACCTCTGGGTATAACCATGTGTTGCATTTGACCTGCGGTCATTGCACAGTGGCGCTGGCAGCAGTTCATATATGCAGAGGTGTGTTCGTGCACGTCAGAGTATGGTGCAGTGATTAAGTTTGCAGACATTTTCAGACATGCTAATGGTGACTGTGTATTGAAAATGGCTCAAAGAACACCTGTTGATGATGTTATGAGGGGTAGAATACTAGGGCGACTGGAGGCTGGTCAAACACAGAAGGTCATAACACAGGCCCTCCATGTGCCACAAAGTGTGATCTCAAGATTATGGCAACAATTCCAACAGACAGGAAACATCTCCAGGTACTACAGTGCACAACACCACTAGAAGACCAATATCTCACCATCAGTACCCACACACAGCCGTGGAGTACTGCAGGTAGCCTTGCTTGGGACCTTACCACATCCACTGGAACAGTTGTCTCCAGACACACAGTCTACAGACAACTGAACTGCCTGGAGACCTGCAAGGTACATTCCACTGACCCCTGGTCACAGGAGAGCCCGTAGTAAAGCCTGGTGTCGAGAACACAGTACATGGTCATTGGAACAGTGGTCCCAGGTTATGTTCACAGACGAGTCCAGGTATAGTCTGAACAGTGATTCTCACTGGGTTTTCATCTGGCATGAACCAGGAACCAGATAGCAACCCCTTAATGTCCTTGAAAGGGACCTGTATGGAGGTCGTGGTTTGATGGTGTGGGGGTGGAATTATGATTGGTGCACATACACCCCTCACCCCTGCATGTCTCTGACAGAGGAACTGTAATGGGCCAGGTGCATCAGGATGTCATTTTGCCCACCTTTTCAGGGGTGCAGTGGGTCCCACCTTCCTCCTGATGGATGATAACGCACGGCCCCACCAAGCTGCCATCTTGGAGGAGTACCTTGAAACAGAAGATATCAGGTGAATGGAGTGGCCTGCCTGTCCTCCAAACCTAAACCCCATCATGCACATCTGGGGTGCTCTTGGTCAATGTACTGCTGCACGTCTTCAAACCCCTACGACACTTCAGGGGCTCCAACAGTCACTGGTGCAAGAATGGGAGGCTATACTCCAGCAGCTGCTCGACCACTTGATCCAGAGTATGCCAACCCATTGTGCGGCCTGTGTACATGTGCATGGTGATCATATCCCATATTGATGTCAGGGTACATGCGCAGGAGACAGTGGCATTTTGCAGCACATGTGTTTCAGGACGGTTTTCTCAACTTATCACCAATACCATGGACTTACAGAACTGTGTCATGTGTGTTCCCTATGTGCCTATGCTATTAGCACCAGTTTTGTGTAGTGCCACATTGTGTGGCACCACATTCTGAAATTATCCTTAATTTATGACCATGAGTGTAGAAGAAAGCATAGGAGACTACTGTTACTGTATATAAGAATGGCAAAAGAATGGGCCCACAAAATTACAGTCCAATATTCTTAACACTGGATTGCTGCAGAATTCTTGAACATATTCTCATTTCAAATATAATAAAGTTCCATTAGATGGAAAACCTTCCATCCACAAATCAGCACAGTTTTGGACAGCAATGCCTAAGCAAAATGCAGCTTGTCCATTCCTCACAGAATATCCAGTGAACTATGGAAGAAGGAAGGAAGGAAGATTGGGTTTAATGTCCCATTGACATTGAGGTCATTAGAGATGGAGCACAAGCTTGGATTGTGTCAAGAGTGGGGAAGGAAACTGGCCATGCCCTTTCAAAGGAACCACACATCTGTCTGGGGCAATTTAGGGAAATCATGGAAATCCTAAATCTGGATAGCCAGTGAGGGTTTGAACCACTGTCCTCCCAAATGTGAGTCCAGAGTGGTAGCCACTGTGCAGTCTCATCCAATGTGAACTATGGATGAAGGGCAATAGACAGATTACATATTCCCAAATTTCAGAAAAGCATTTGACATGGTGGCTCACTGCAGGCTATTAACGAAGGTATGAACATGTGGAACAGGTTCCCAGATATGTGACTGGCTATAAAACTTACTGAGTAATCAGACCCAGTATACTGTCCTCAATGGCTAGTGTTCATTAGAGAGAAGGGTATCATCAGGAGTGCCTCAGGGAAGTCTGATAGGGCAGCTCTTATTCTCTATATACATAAATAATCTGACAGACAGGGTGGGCAGGAATCTGTGGCTGTTTGTTGATGATGCTGTGGTGTGCAGGAAGGTGCTGTCATTAAGTGACTGTTGGAGGATACAAGATGACTTAGACAAATTTTCTAGTTGGTGTAATAAATGGCAGTTAGATTTTAATGAATTACAAGTAGGTTATTGCAGTTGAGTAGTAAAAACAATCCTATAATGTTTGAATACATTAGTAATGTGCTACTCGACACAGTCAGGTTGAATAGTATACAGGTGTAAAGTTGCAAAGCAATACGAAATGGAAAGAGCATGTGAGGATCATAGTGAGGAAAGAGAATGGTTGACTTTGGATTATTGGAAAGGAGAACAGTTATACAACACTATGTGACCCACATTTGAGGACTGCTGAGGTCAGATTAAGGAAGACATGAAAGTAATTCAGAGGTGTGCTGCTAGATTTGTTACTGGTAGATTTGATGAACATGCAAGTATTATGAAGATGATTTAGGAAGTCAAAAGAATATCCCTGGAGGGGATGAGATTTTTTCTCAAGAAATGCTTTTGAGAAAATTTAGAGAACTGGATTTTAAGCGGACAGCAGAACAATTATACTGCCACCAACATACATTTTGCATAAGGACCATGAATATGAAAGAAATTAGGGCTCATATGGAGGCATACAGACCATGGTTTTTCTGTTGCTCTATTTGTGAGTGGAACAGGAAATGAATTGACTTTTAGTGGTGCAGCATACCCTCCACCACAGACTGTATGGTAGCTTGCAAAGTATGTACATACATGTAGATGTAGATAGAGTGCATTCCTCATTAAATAAAGCATATTAATATCAAATGTGGATAAAATTTTTGAAAAAGTACATTTGGTGCACAACATTGTATGGAAGTGAGTCACTGGCTGAAGAAAAGTGGAAAAGAAGAGAATCAGAGGGTTTGAGATGTGGTGTTACAGATGAAAGCTAAATGAGGAGCTCCTCCAGAAAATAGGAATATGTGGGAAATGTTAACCAGAAGAAGCTATAAGATGATGGGACATTTGTTAAGAAATCAAGAAATAACTTGTATGGTACCAGAGGCAATGCACAGAACATCAAACAAATAATAACCAATTATCTTATGCCTTGAGTACTAATTTAAAAAGATGCCTATTGGAAGAAAAGTTAGTAAAAATAAAAATGTAGTGTTATTCACCAAGACTGAGTAGACACTTTCTATTTTGTTATGTTCAATCATAAATAAATAGCAAGCAGTTTCATGTCAGGCAGTGGGCTATGAGATACAGACAGCGCAGCAGCTGCACAATCAATATAAAAGCTTAAGGTCATGTTGTTAGGCAGAGAAGAATATCCCTTTTGTGAGAGTAATGGAGTTGAATAAAATCAATGTTTCATCCAAGACTCACCTATTATATTTTATCAATGTAGAGAAAAGATCAGCAAATTTTGAGCGGAAGTCCTTCCATTCATCATTATCAAATGAGAA
This sequence comes from Schistocerca serialis cubense, assembly GCF_023864345.2. Taxonomy (NCBI): domain Eukaryota; kingdom Metazoa; phylum Arthropoda; class Insecta; order Orthoptera; family Acrididae; genus Schistocerca; species Schistocerca serialis. Next base: position 118,059,938 of record NC_064643.1, on the reverse strand, counting down.
GTTTCCAATGTTATTCATTACCTTTCGTACTGTAAAAAAAGGAAACAATAAGAATACAATATAAGTTCTAGTGCTCATTCAAATATTATGTTTATTTCTTTTGCATCCACTTGATATACTATATGATGCGCATAATAACTACAAATAATTTCTAATGTTGCACAATTTAACTACAACACAAGCTTGGTAGGAGATAATAAAATAAATATCTATATTCTTAGAGACGTTTTTACAAATTTATGCATCATGTTTGTCCTCTTCAAAATAGTTCTAGACTAAAGAACAAAAACAATGCCCTTTCAAGTGGTTTTCGAGATGGGGAATAAAAAGAACAGGGTCTAAAATATTCTGAATAGCTGAATGCTCACTGATGGAAACTGTTGCATTACAATGCATTGTTTTAGTGCAATATTCAACTGCATGCAGTGTCTGTACGCATGAGTCATTCAAGGAGTTGACAAACAGAACTTCATTTCAGATTCTCCCAACACACATCTAGGAATTGCATCAAGTTCAATGTGGTAATGGGCCAAGGGCATGATTCAACCTAGTTGCCAATAGAATGCTACAGTTTTCTTGGTTCACACAAGTCTCATTACATCTCATAAAAAATCTCCTCAAACAATGTAATGCAAAAAGTACACTACTGGCCATTAAAATGATAACACCCAGAACAATAGCAAATAATGAAAGTTTACTTCTGTGTATATAGTACACTAAAAAAGATGTAATTAAATTTGTATATGACTTGAGGTATACTATATTTTACAGACTATAAGACACAGACTTTTTTTTTTCAAAGAATTACCTCCAAAATTCAGGTGCATCTTACACCCAAAATTAATATAAAAATGTCCAGTGTTTGATTTAAAATTCCCACCAGTCTTACAAATGGTCATATATTCAATGTTGCAGGAAACATATCTCTATTTGGCAACACTGGATTCAACCAGCAGCAGCGTGCACCGATGCAACAAACGAGAGTTATAGGGAATTACAAGCTTCCTAACACTGTCTCCTTCCCATCTGCCATCAAAAACCCACAACAATGCCTAGTCTATGATGTGTCATTGCAGTCTGCAATGCCAGTGAATGTGAATTGAAAGTTATTTGTATTATGGGAAAGAATACAACATTTCTAAAAGTAGCTAGTTTTGTAATGGAAAAAAATAGGTATTCATATGATACGAGCTATAAAGTTAAAGTAATAGCTCAGGCAGAACAACATCAAAACAGAGCAGCTGAGCAGCATTTTTGACTTCTACCAACAGGAAAAAACTATATTCGATTAGTGAGCTTGCGAGGAACATCTGAAAAAAAAAAAAAAAAATGGGGAAGACTAAATGCGCAAATACAGGACTGAATGCAAAATGGTCAAAACTAGAAGATGATGTATTGTAATGGATTCAAGGTCACCATCAAAATGGCGCTGGAATTAATACAAAAATGATTCAAATACACACTCATAAGCTAGCACAAAAGTGGAACTTAACAGACTTTAAGATTGGATTTGATTGGTGCTACAGGTTTGTGAAGCATCATGGACTTAGCATGTGAAAGAGGAAATATTATCTTTCCATTGCTTTATTATTCAGCATTGAGAATACCAGTGTGAAACTAACCCAAAGGGTGAATATGGACAAAATTCCTGACATTTGATGCGCAACAGAACTGTTGCCATGAACAAGTGGACATGAAAAAATGCACTACATTGTTGTCCTTTCATATTGTGCTGATGTTACTAAACTTAATCCAATGTTCATTTTCAAGTGCAAAACAATGCCTAAACCATTTTAAATAATGCCAAGTGTTGTTAAGATAAATGACATGGGTTGGATGGATGAGGCTGGTATGAAATTGTGGATTAAAACAGTATAGGAGAGAAGGAAAGGTGTTTTATTGCAGAAGAGTTCTCTTCTTGTGCTACATCAGTTTAGTAGTCATTTGAAAAATTCTGTGAAAAAGAAATTGAGACAGAGAAATACAGAGCTAGCTGTTATTCTGGGAGGACTTACTTCATAATTGCAACCTCTTGATCTCTTGATAAATAAACCATTCAAAGTGTATATGGGAGAGGAATTGAACAAATGGATGATTGATGAAACTCAACCTGAATTCTTGCTGAAGGGAGCTTTGAAAAACCTACAATCAAACGAGTGTGGCAGTGGATAAAACAGCCATGGTCTAGAGTGAGAGAAAATATTATTGTTAAATTTTTAAGAAGTAATGCTCTCGATGGCAGTGAAGACCATCTTATATATGGAGAAGGCAATGATGATGACAAAGAGGAAGAAGAAGAAGAAGAAGAAGAAGAAGAAGAAGGAAGTCCAGATGACAATTTTCAGGGATTTTAAAGGTCAGTTCAGTTTTATAAACTAAGGATTTTTTTAGTCCTGCTTTGTAATCTAATAATAATAATAATGGTAAAAACATTATTTAAAAAAAAATGCTTAAAAATTAAGGTGTGTCTTACAGTCCGTAGCATCTTATATTACATTAAATATGGTACAGGGTGCGAATTTTAGTACACAGAGTTGCCAACTCAGGCAGCATCAATGGCTCTAATGAAACTGAGCTTCTACATCTACATCTATACTCCACAAATCACTGAAGTGCTTGGCAAAGCGTACCTATTGTACCAGTCATCAAGGCTTCTTCCTGTTCCATTCATGGGAAGAATGATTGCTTAAATGCTTTGTGGTTCTTATGACTGACATCTGTAGGCAGCAGTAGTACATTTCTAGATTCCTTAATTAAAGCTAGTTCTTGAAGCTTTGTAGGTAGGCTTTCATGAGATAGTTTGCATCTGTCTTCAAGTATCTGCCATATCATTTTCCCAACAACTCTGTGATGCTCTCCCATGGGTCAAACAAATCTGTGGCTGTTTCTACTGAACTTAGTCATATATGTTCAATATCCCTTGTTAGTCTCATTTGTGAGAGGTCCAACACACAAGAGGCAATACTCTAGGATATGCCACATGAGTGTTTTGTAAGGCACCTTTGGTCTGATCTATGACTGATCCTCTGTGATAATTCCATTTCACACCTACATCTACATCGATATTCCTCAGTCCACCTTATGGTGCATCATGGAAGGTACCCTGTACCACCACTAGACATTTTCTTTCCCAATCCATTTACAAATATAAATAGGCAAAATTGACTGTCCATATGCCTTCATATGAGTCTTGATTTCTCGTATCTTATATTAGTGGTCCTTACGTGCATTGTATGTTGGAGGCAACAGAATTATTCTGCATCAGCTTCAAATGCTGGTTCTCTAAAGTGCATGGTGTACACACACATGCAAGGCCACAGCTATTTTAACACTAACTTTATGAACAGTTGCCCTGAGAAGGCAGGTGTGTATGGAAAGGAAAGAATTGGGGTAGCTTGACTTGTCTCCAGGGATTCCCATTTGAGTTCCCAATGCATGTCTGTAACACTTGCATGTTGTTTGAATCTACCAGTAACAAATCTCTGAAATGCTTTGATATCTTCCTTTAATCCGACCTGTTATGGATCCCAAACATTTGAGCAGTACTCAAGAACAGTTGCACTAGCATCCTATATGTGGTCTCCTTTACAGATGCACACACTTTCCTAGAATTCTCCCAATAAACTGAAGTCCACCATTCACCTTTCCTTCTACAATCCTCACATGCTCATTCTATCTCATATTGCTTTGCAATATTACCCCCAGATATTTAAATGACATGACTGTGTCAGGCAGGACACTACTAGTGCTTTATCAGAACATTACGGGTTTGTTTTTCTTGCTCATGTGCACTAACTTACATTTTTCTATGTTTGGAGCTAGCTGCCATTCATCACACTAACTAGAAATTATGTCTAAGTCATCTAGTGTTGTCCCACAGTCACTCAATGATGACACTTTACCATACATCACAGCATCATCAGCAAACAACTGCAGATTGCTTACCATCCTGTCCACCAAATCATTTACGTATACAGAGAAAAACAGCCATCCTATCACACTTCCCTGGGGCACTCCTGATGATACCCTTGTCCCTGATGAATATTCACTGTCGAGGACAACATACTGGGTTCTATAATTTAAGAAGTCTTCGAGTCACTTGCATATCTGTGAACCTATTCCACCTTCTTTAAGAGCCAGCAGTGGGGCACCATGTCAAACACTTTCCCAAAATCTAGAAATATGGAATCTTTCTGTTGCCCTTCATCTATAGTTCACAGTATATCATGTAAGAAATCCCTCAACTAGAATTAAATTGAGGCAATTCTCCATGATTTTCATTTATGAATCCCTGTTTTTGTTTTGTATGCCTCTATTATAGTACCTGTCTCATTCGTGAGTGTCAGGACATTGGTCCCACTAACAGAGTTCACACATGACTACAATTTTTTTCAAATATTATGAGACATCTTTTGATAATATTTTGCTATAATAGTTGTTGAAGACTTTAGCCAAATATGTTTCCTCGAGTATCTCTATCTATAGCTCTAAACTTCATTTTTAACCTATTATGAAGTAGCCTATTTTTCTTTACAAGTTTATTTATAGTGATTGTAGACTATGGACAGTCCCTCCCATCATGAACTGTTTATGATCTGTATGCTCCTGCAGTAAACTAAATGTTTCAAGTTCCTGCCTGAGATATGACACTACTGTCTTCTTATCTACTTTGCTGAACATTTCAATCTTTCGACTTGTTTCAGTTGAATGAGGCTTCTAGACACACAGTGTGTGCCTGATGATCGTTTCCAAATCCTGTTGCCATTTCTCTAAGGAGCACTATTATTTATCAGACATTCAAAATATCGACTATTAACACACCCCTATCTTTTTCTGGCTGCTTCCTCCTGATATGGGAGACAGCACACAGCACACCAGTCTTCACAGTAGGTGAAGTGAGTCTCATTGGCTCAGTTTCAGTTCCAGTGGAAGACAGCACCTCAAACTTGTAGTTAGGGGATAGGTGGTGATAGGTGTAACACACTAAAATCTCCCTAGTCCCTGTCTCCCTTATGCAGTGAGCATGGACCTACCACTAACATACAACTCACAGTCAAGAGGATGAGTGGTGATACATCCTGTGTTCCCTGTGGAGGAGAGGTATCCACAGGAGAGGGCAGTAATTAATCACGTTTTCTATTTGTGCTACACGACTCTCAACAGACATCACAACACACCTATTTGCAGCAGCTTCCCACTGCTTAACAATAGTCAGGCCTATTTCCAGCTACTTACCAACAGCAATTAACTCATCCTGTGTGCGATAACAGCTCTCACACTGGGGCTGCCTTGTGGCTGGTGCAGTGTTTTACAAAACAATAAACACATTACTTTAAACTAAGCTTGCTGCTGAGTCTTGTGATTTCTCAATTTGTTGTGTTACACATATCACCAGTTCCCTCTAGGAACTGAAGTGATAAACAACCAACAAAGAGACTTCTCTTATAAGAGATTTCTTGAGAGAAACCCTACAATAAAAGTCTGGTCTCTGAAACTACATGGAACGCTTTTTTGTTGAAGCTATGGTCACTAACAAACACAAAAATAGCTTAAATCCATGAATACCATAAAAATGAATGTATGTATGTACATTCCACATCTCCTCCTAAACCACTGGGCCAATTTCAACCAAACTTTGTACACATATCACTTACTGTCTGGAAAGAGCCGTTATGAGGGTAAGAAACACCTATCTGTCAAAGCTGTGGGGTGGGGGTGAAAAAGAAGTCAAGTCCACAATGGATGAATAACCAGATTTTATTCATCCAGCAGTTGAGAATGAGAGCACTTAGCGACTTGCAGCAAACTTTGCACATACATTTTAAATCTTTATATGAAACTTTTTTTTCACTCACAACCCTGACAAATTACTACATTTTGCTGTCAATGCAGTAAAACTGCTGCATCAGGCATGATGTTCTAATTTATTACTTCTATAGTACTAACTGTTTTTGCAGCACATTTTGCAGTCAGTATCCACTGAATGTACCTGCAAAATTATGTCACTGTACAACAAAAAACTCAGGAGACATGACATCATAAACATTGAGATACATGAAAAAGAAAATTCAGGGCAAAAATCACTACGATACAGATACACTATGTTTATAAATATGTGGGCAAAGCCATGGTAAAAAGCTCCTCCTAAACCCCTGGATTGATTTTAACCAAACTTGGTACACATACCACTTATTACCTGGAAAGAAATTCTGTGGAAGTAGGAACCAGTAACCTTCTACTGGGGCAGGAGTGACAATGTGGAGAGAGGGTGGGATAGGAGGACGTAGACAGGCAGAGAGGGGGAAGGACGAGATAGACTGGGGGGGGGGGGTATAGCAAAGAGAGGGGAGAGGAGGAAATGAACAGAGAAAGGAAAGAGGAAGAGATGGCCACAGAGAGGGAAGAGGGGAGGAGATGGCCAGAGGGAGGGAGGAGGAAAAAATGGACAGAGAGAGGGGAGGGATAAATGGACAAAGAGGAGGAAAAAGGAGATGTGACATGGACCCAACAGGTCGTAGGAAGTACCCTGCAGAAATATTTAGCATTTAGGATTTTAGCATTTTAGGATTTCGTGCATGAACTGAGCTCTCTGCTATGTCCCACAAATGTTCTGTGGGATTCATATCAGGCAGTATGGGTGGCCGAATCATTTGCTCGAGCTGTCCAGAATCTTCTTCAAACCAATTGCAAACAATTGTCTCCTGCTGACATGGCACATTGTCATCCAAAAAATTCCCCTTGGTGACATCGTGGGACCATGGCTTCGTGAGGTCTATGCCACGCTTGAACCCTATCATCGGCTCTTCTACATCTACATCTAAATCTACGTGATTACTCTGCTATTCACAATAAAGTGCCTGGCGTAGGGTTCAATGAACCACCTTCAAGCTGTCTCTCTACCGTTCCACTTTCGAACGGCGCGCGGGAAAACGAGAACTTAAATTTTTCTGCGCGAGCCCTTATTTCTCTTATTTTATCATTATGATCATTTCTCCCTATGTAGGTGGGTGCCAACAGAATGTTTTCGCAATTGGAGGAGAAAACTGGTGTTTGAAATTTCATGACAACATCCCGTAGCAACAAAAAACGCCCTCATTTTAATGATTGCCACTCCAATTCACGTATTATGTCTGTGGCACTATCTCCCCTATTTCGCGATAGCACAAAACAAGCTGTCTTTCTTAGTACTTTTTCGCTGTCATCCGTCAGTCCCACCTGATGCAGATCCCACACCGCACAGCAGTACTCTAGAATAGGGTGGACAAGTGTGGTGTAAGCAGTCTCTTTAGTAGACCTGTTGCACCTTCTAAGAGTTCTGCCAATGAATTGCAGACTTTGGTTGGCTCTACCCACAACATTATCTATGTGACCGTTCCAATTTAGGGTATTTGTAATTGTGAACCCCTAAGTATTTAGTTGAATTTACAGTCTTCAAGTTTGTGTGACTTATCGCGTAATCGAAATTTAGTGAATTTCTTTTAGTACTCATGTGAATAACTTCACACTTTTCTTTCTTCAGGGTCAATTGCCACTATTCGCACCATACAGATGTCTTACTTACATCATTTTGCAATTCGTTTTGATCATCTGATGGCTTTACAAGACGGTAAATGACAGTATCATCTGCAGACATCTGAGATGGGTACTGAGACTGTCTCCTATGTCGTTAATATAAATCAGGAACAATAGAGGACCTATAACACTTCCTTGGGGAACGCCGTATATTATTTATATTTTACTCGATGACTTTCCGTCTATTACTGCGAACTGTGACTTTTCTGACAGGAAATCACGAATCCAGTCGCACAACGGAGGCGATATTCCATAGGCACGCAGTTTGGTTAGAAGACACTTGTGAGGAACGATGTCGAAAGCCTTCTAGAAATCTAAAAATATGGAATCAATTTGACATCCCCTGTCGATAGCACTCATTAGTTCATGAGTATAAAGAGCTAGTTGTGTTCCGCAAGAACGATATTTTCTGAATTCTTGCTGACTACGTGTCAATAAATCGTTTTCTTCTAGGTACTTCATAATGTTCGAATACAGTATATGTTCCAAACCCTACTGCAAATCTACGTTAGTGATATGGGTCTGTAATTCAGGGGATTACTCCTACTTCCATTTTTGGGTATTGGTGTGACTTGAGCAATTTTCCAGTTTTTAGGTACGGCCGGATCTTTCTGTGAGAAAGTGGTTGTATACAATTGCTAAATATGGAGCTATTGTGTCAGCATACTCTGACTGGTATACAATCTGGACCAGAAGCCTTGCTTTTATTTAGTGATTTAAGCTGCTTTGCGACACCGAGGCCGGCCAGAGTGGCCGAGCAGTTCTAAGCGCTTCAGTCCGGAACCACGCTGCTGCTACGGTCGCAGGTTTGAATCCTGCCTCAGGCACTGATGTGTGTGATGTCCTTAGGTTAATTAGGTTTAAGTAGTTCTAAGTCTAGGGGACTGACGACCTCAGACGTTGAAGTCCCATAATGCTTAGAGCCATTTGAACCATTTTTTTTAGCGACACCGAGGATATCTATTTCTATGTTTCTCATCTTGACAGTTGGTCTTGATTGGAATTCAGGAATATTTACTTCGTCTTCTTTGGTGAAGGAGTTTCGGAAATTCGTGTTTAATAACTCTGCTTTAGTGGCACTGTCATCAATGACTTCACCGTTGTTATTGTGCAGTGAAGGTCTTGCGTCTTGCCACTGGTGTGCTTTATGTATGACCAGAATCACTTTGGGTTTGCTGCCAGATTTTGAGACAGAGTTTTGCTGTAAAAATTATTGAAAGTATCTCACATTTCGAACTTCTGCAAAACTTTCCCAGTCTTTGGGACTCTGCGTTCTTTTAAATTTGGCATGCTTTTTTTTCTGCTTCTGCAACAACGATCTGACCCGTTTTGTATACCATGGGGGATTAGTACCATCACTTATTAATTTATGTGGTATGCATCTCTCAATTACTGTCGATACTATCTCTTTGAAATCGTTCCACAACTTTTCTACGCTTACATGATCAGATCGGAAGGAGTGCAGACTGTCTCTTAAAAAGGCGTTAAGAGCATTTTTATCAGGTGTTGTAAATATATATACTTCACGTTTCTTTTTGACGGTTGTAGGAGTTACGGTATTCAGCCTAGCAGCTACTGCCTTGTGGCCGCTAATCCCTGTAATCGTCACGGTACTCACTATTTGTTGCTAACACGTCAAGTACGGTTTCCCAACCATTTACGCTTCGAGTGGGCTCATGAACTAATTGTTCAAAATAATTTTCTGAGAAAGCATTCGATACGATTTCGGATGACGTTTTTTGCCTGCTGACGGATTTAAACGTATAATTTTTCCAGCATATCGAAGGTAGATTAAAGTCACCACCGACTATAGCTGTATGAGTGGGGTACCTATTTGAAATGAGACTCAAGTTTTCTTTGAACTGTTTAGCAACTATATCTTCTGAGTCGGGGGGTCGGTTAAACGACCCAGTTAATAGTTTAGTTCGATTGTCAAGTATAACCTCTACCCATACTATTTCGCGGCAACTATCTACTTCAATTTCACTGTAAGGCAAACTACTTCTGACAGCAATAAATACTCCACCAGCAACTGTATTTAATCTATTCTTTCTGAACACTGTTAGGTTGTTAGAAAAAAACTTCTGCTGAATTTATTTCTGGCTTTAGCCAGCTTTCTGTGCCTATAACTGTTTGAGCCTTAGTGCTTTCTATTAGGGCTTAGAGCTCTGGTTCTTTCCCAACGCAGCTATGACAACTTACAACTACAATACCGATCGTATCTACAACTGACTTGCTGTGTTTTACGTGACCCCTTTTAGACAGAGGCCCTCCAACCTAAAAGAACCGCCCAGTCCCTTCCACACAGCCCCCTCTACCCGTGTAGCCGCCTCCAGTGTGTAGTGGACTGCTGACCTATTAAGTTGAACCTGGAAACCCACCACCCGATGGCGGAAGTCAAGGAATCTGCAGCCTACATGGTCACAGAACTGCCTGAGCCTCTGGTTCAGACCCCCCACTCATCTCTGCACCAAAGGACCACAGTCGGTTCTATCGACGATGCTGCAAATGGTGAGCCCCGCCTTAATCTCGCAAGCAAGACTGGCAGTCTTCACCATTTCCACTAGCTGCCCAAAACCAGAGAGAATCTTCTTCAATCCAAAGCGATATACGTCATTGGTACCTACATGAGCCACCACCTGCATGTGGCTGCACCCTGTACTCTTCATGGCATCTGGAAGTAGCCTTTCCACATCCGGAATGACTCCTCCAGGTATGCACACGGAGTGCACACTGGCTTCCTTCCCCTCCTTGGCAGCCACGCTCCTAAGGGGCCCCATTACATGCCTAATGTTGGAGCTCCCAACTACCAGCAAACCCACCCTCTGTGAACGCCCAGACATTGTGGGCCAAGAAGCTTCCTCTGGAAAAGGGTGGATGACTGCATCTCGCTCAAAAACATTGTCAGCCACAGATAACACCCGAAACCTGTTCGTCAAACGAACCGGGAAGCCCTACGATAGGCTCCTCGGAAATTCTTTTGCTGCCTGGCAGACTTTGGTGATCTCACACTCGACCACTGGTGAGGGGTCATCCTCAGTGCAGGCAGTACCCGGGGCAGCCACAGCAGTGGACCGAACGGGGGACACGTGGGACGTGCTCGATGTCTCTTGCGCCCCCACATCCGACCCCCCGCCAGTGATGTCCCTTGGCGGCAGCTTCAAGCTGTGTGATGGAAGCCAATGCAGCCTGGAGCTGTGAACAAAGAGTCGCCAACTCAGATCGCATCTGTACACAGCAATCACAGTTCCTATCCATTACTGCAGTCGCTCCTGTTTGAAGCTCGTAAATATATACAACAAATGAACACGGTGTACTCAGCTTATTAGCAGCAGGAATTCGAAGTGCTCTCTCACTAACGGTCTAAACGACGCTGAGCCTTTCTAATCTGAGGGTCGATAGCAACGGCGGTACAGTACACTACACTGTCATTAAAAAAAATGCTTGTACCTAGTAGGCACTCGAGCACGCAAGAAATTACAAAAACAATCCACTAACTACACAGGTATCTGTAAGCAAATAAGTCGCTCCTGCTGGAAGCTCGTAAAAATATGCAACAAACGAACGGTGTACTAGCCTTCTTAGCAGCAGGAACACGAGCTGCTGTGTCACTCTTATCAACTGAAATCTGGGCTCTCTCGCCAGGCCACAGTTTTCCAGTCGTCTAGTGTACAAGCAATATGGTCACAAGCTGAAGAGAGACGCTGCAGGCGATGTCGTGATGTTAGCAAAGGCACTCGCGTCGGTCCTCTGCTGCCATAGACCATTAACGCCACACTCTCCTAACAGATAAGTGCGTCGTTACGTCCCACATTGATTTCTCCGGGTTGTTTCACACAGTGTTGCTTGTCTGTTAGCACTGACGACTACGCAAACGTCATTGCTGTCGGTCGTTAAGCGAATACCATTGGCCATTGCATTGTCCGTGTGAGAGGTAATGTCTGAAATTTGTTATTCTCAAAATGGTTCAAATGGCTCTGAACACTATGGGACTTAACATAAGAGGTCATCAGTCCCCTAGAACTTGGAACTACTTAAACCTAACTAACCTAAGGACATCACACACATCCATGCCCGAGGCAGCATTCGAACCTGCGACCGTAGCGGTCGCCCAGTTCCAGACTGAAGCGCCTAGAACCGCTCGGCCACTCTGGCCGGCTCGGTATCCTCGGCACACTCTTAACACTGTGGATCTCGGAATATCGAATTCTCAAACGATTTCCGAATTGGAATATGTGATGCGTCTAGCTCCAATCACCATTCAACGTTCAAAGTCTGTTAATTCCGGCTTGTGGTGATAATCACTTCAGAAACCTTTCCACATGAATCATCTGCGTACAAATGACAGCTCCGCCAATGCACTGCCCTTTTATACCTCGTGTAATACTACCGCCATATGTATGTGTGCACGCCGGCCGAAGTGGCCGTGCGGTTAAAGGCGCTGCAGTCTGGAACCGCAAGACCGCTATGGTCGCAGGTTCGAATCCTGCCTCGGGCATGGATGTTTGTGATGTCCTTAGGTTAGTTAGGTTTAATTAGTTCTAAGTTCTAGGGGACTAATGACCTCAGAAGTTGAGTCCCATAGTGCTCAGAGCTATTTGAACCATTTTGTATGTGTGCACGTCGCTATCCCACGGCTTTTGTCACCTCAGTGTACACTGCTGTCGAAAACGAAAACTAAATTTAACAACATACGTTAGTTATAAAATATGCTAGAGCAACTGTAAATCACAAATTACGATCTCCCACGAAATATGTTCTGCACAACACTACCATCGTCCGAAAATCCAAATAAGAAAAAAAGAAAAATGTACGTTTAAGGAGATATACACTGAAATTTGGGGTGAACGAATTTTTTCAGCTAGGATTCCACTACTAAAATTACATAAAGCGCAAATGTGGATTACAGCTAATTTTATAACAGGAAATAACATTTTCGCTGCACTCAACATTCGAAAATACACAATATATCACGACACAGGTTCGAATTTTGATACAGCTGTCACAGAAAACACGTTTAAATTTTACGAGAAAAGTCGCGTTATATACGTAAATATAAGTAAATAATGTAAGGGTTTTGTACTTAGCCGGTTTCGTGGCACTTTCTACACTAGCGTGACAAAGATGAGCACTGCAGCTCAAGTGTATCTGACTAAACTAACGTAAATTGCGCAGCAGGAGATGGCTAATAGTGTACTGCGGACGCAGATGCACACCCGTTGGCGTAACGATTTCTGCAGTGTTCCGCTTGATCAGGGTTTTCGGCGTATGGTAAAGATCATAAGCATAACATAATTTCAAGTCGATGTATAATCTGAAGTGAAGGATTATACGCGAAAATATGATAATTTTTGGTTTTTTACTTTCTGACCGAGATACCATTGCGAAACAATTCAATTCTGCATACGTTATGAGGTTATTGTCAACCGATGATGAAGCACGTGCACAACAATGAATTACGCTCACGCTAATATTATTTAACGTAAGAACGTCGTCCGATACACGCGCTTCGTAGGGACCTTATTGTGCAGTAAGGTTCATTTTAGCGCTGTGTTGTTACAGTTCCACTTAATACTTACTGTGGTGTCACCGCCAGACACCACACTTGCTAGGTGGTAGCCTTTAAATCGGCCGCGGTCCATTAGTATACGTCGGACCGGCGTGTCGCCACTGTCAGTGATAGCAGACCGAGCGCCACCACACGGCAGGTCTAGAGAGACGTACTGGCACTCGCCCCAGTTGTACAGTCTACTTTGCCAGAGATGGATCACTGACCGATACGCTCTCATTTACCGAGACGATAGTTAGCATAGCCTTCAGCTACATTTGCTATGACCTAGCAAGGCGCCGTATTCAATTGTTTTTTTTTTATGTAAAGCATGTATCATCAAGAGATATGTTCTACAATTGTGGATTAAAGTTAAGTATTACATCAACTACTTACTTCATTTGCAATTCTCAAGATATTGTCCTGTTCCAGACCTCACGCCAGTCAGCGTGTAATTAAACGCATGCATTTCGGCCTCTAGAAAAACAGTGTTGGCTCTTCTGCCAACACTACATATTGGCGACGAGCTAAATCGCGTTTGTACCAATTGTTCTTGCCTAAATTATTTGTGTCATGGCTTCGCCACAATCTCCAGATGTACTGTCCGAATTTTATCGCTTGCAGAATCAGCAGACGCAGGCCTTATTGGATGCCCTTGGGCAGCTCGTCCAGGGTCAACGTGTGATGCAAAACGATGCGGCAGCAGCCGCTCCACCACTAACTCAGCCACAACACGCTGTTGCACCACCTTATCGTCCGTATGATGCGGCACTGGAAAGCTGGACGGAGTGGTCACGCCAATTTGGATTCCATCTCGCTGCCTACAGAATTCAAGGTAATGAGCGGCAGCCTCACTTATTGTCATGTGTCGGCGTCCAGACGTACCATGTGATAGTGAAATTGTTTCCCCGACGCGACATAGCAACTCTGTCCTACGACGAAATTTTGTCTGCATTAGATGCATATTTCAAGGAATCAGTCAATATAGTTGCAAAACGGTATATGTTCTTTCGTACAAAACGTACAGCCGGTCAAACTAATCGGGAGTGGGTTGCAACTTTTCCAGGCCTTACTAGGGATTGTGCTTTTGAGTGTGAATGTGGACTCCCTTATTCAGATACTATGGTGCGTGATGCAATTGCACAGAACGTTTCTGATGTTCGTATACGGGAGCAAATTTTGAAACCAGTCAATCCCTCCCTTCAACAAGTGATAGACGTATTGGATAGGAAAGACACACTTGACTTTGCTCAGGAATCATTTGAAACTTCGCCAGCTGTGTGTCACGTTAACCGGCCCGCCGGGCGAGCTGCACGGAACAGGAACAGTAAACAGCCCTCGCGCTCATCCGCGCAGCTGCCGCCAAGCTCTCAACCACGTGTCCCGCGGCAGCAAGCAAATGCAGTGCTAAAACCATGGCCGCGGAGTGCAACCAGACATTCGCGTGAGACTTGCCCGTCACGCCAAGCTATTTGCTTGTTCTGTAATAAAAAAGGACATGTTCAGAGTGTTTGCCAGAAAAAGCTTAGATCGGACACAAAAAACCATTCCAGGCCCTTTGCTTCGCGCCGGAATCGAACCAAGAATGCTCAGGCTCGTGAACCTTCGCCCATGGACATTCATGTAGTTATTTCCCCTCCGCCCAGTGCCACTCTCTCTAACAGTGACTGTGTTCGTCCCACAAAAAGTGTGCGTCGACGTCGCCGGAAATCACGTCAATTAGAAAGTGATTCTGTACCAGTGTCTGTTCAAATTGCACGAGACAGTCGCTCTTGTCGTCAGCAGGACAATAAACTTTTTGTAGACTTGGACATTAATGGCAACGTGATACCACTCCAGCTCGATACCGGAGCTGCAGTTTCATTGATCAATCACGACAGGTACCAACAACTGGGCACACCTCCGTTGCGTGCCGCAAATGTTAAGTTAAATAGTTATTCCGGTCAGAATATCCCTGTCTTAGGACAGTGCAGCCTTCTTGCCACATACAAGGGACAAACAAAACTTGTGTCATTTTACGTACTTCGTTCTTCTTCTGCAGTGAACTTGTTTGGTTTAGATTTATTTCAGTTATTTAACTTGTCTATAGTCAATCAGGTCCTATCAGTGAACCAGACTGTGCCTTCAGACAGTGTTTCTCGTCTATGTGAAGAGTTTGCAGGCCTTGGTTGCGCTACGAACTATGAAGCACATTTGGACCTGAAAGTAAACGCGCAACCGAAATTTTTCAGAGCGCGCAATGTTCCCCACGCATTGCGTGCTGAGGTCGCAAGGACATTACACGATTTGGAATCACAAGGTGTGATTGAACGTGTGCAGGCTTCTCTCTGGGCATCACCCTTAGTAATTTTGCCAAAACCTTCCGGAAAATTGAGACTTTGTGTGGACTTCAAGGCAACAGTGAATCCACAACTAGTGATTGCAACTTTTCCTTTAACCCGCCCGGAAGATCTTTTTGACAAACTGTGCCCGGGTAAATATTTTTCGAAGTTGGACCTAGCAGATGCGTACTTGCAAATACCAGTGGACGAAGAATCCCAGCGAGTTTTGGTGGTTAACACGCATCTTGGTTTGTACTGATTCAAAAGACTGCCATTCGGGTGTGCATCCGCCCCTGCATTGTTTCAGCAATATCTGCAAACTGTTTGTGCGTCGGTCCCTACTGCAGCAAACTATCTGGACGATATTGTGATCTCCGGAAAGACGGAAGAAGAACATTTAGCCAACCTCCGAACATTATTTCAGGTCTTTCGACAAAATGGTCTTCGCTTGCGGAAGGACAAATGTGTGTTTTTTGCTCGTGACTTACCATATTTGGGACATGTAATCAATGCCCAAGCCATACATCCCAGTCCCGATCATCTCCGTGCCATACAAGACTTGCCATCGCCGCAGAATTTGAAGCAGCTACAGAGTGTGCTGGGTAAAATAAATTACTACCATCGCTATGTGCGCAATGCCTCTTCCATTTCAGCTCCGCTTCATCGCTTACGCCGTAAAGGTGTTCCGTTTGTCTGGACGACGGAATGCGAACGCACCTTTCGCCAGTTGAAATCGGCGTTGCTTTCAAATACTTGCCTTACGCCATTTGATTCCCAGAAACCCCTTTTGTTGATGGTAGATGCATCGGATTTCGGGATCGGTGCTGTGCTTGCGCACAAAGATGGTTCGCATGATCGCCCTATTGCCTTTGCGTCCAAATTGCTCTCGTCTGCGCAACGAAATTATTCACAGATAGAGAAAGGAGCCTTGGCTCTCGTATTTGGTGTTACTAAGTTTCACGATTTCTTGTATGGTCGTCACTTTACCATCATTACAGACCACAAACCTTTGCCATCGCTTTTTCATCCGAACAAGCCTGTACCTCCACGTACAGCGCAGAAATTCATTCGCTGGTCTATTTTCCTCTCGCAGTACCGCTACGATATCTTGTATCGGTCCACTGCTAAGCGCGGAAACGCCGATGCGTTGTCCCGTTTGCGTGTTGCTGAGGATAGAGCATTCGATTCTTCCGAACTTGCTTGCATGTTCATTGATGCGGAAACCGATGACGTGGTCGAATCGTTTCCGATTGATTTTCGTCGTGTAGCTGCAGCCACAGCTGCTGACCCTGTCCTTGCTACCGTTTTGCGTTTTGTTGCTACGCAATGGCCCTTGTCCAAGTCACGGATCGAGGATCCGTTGGTTCGCCGATTTTTTGCTCACAAGGAGAGACTTTTTGTACATCGTGGTGTTTTGCTGCTGCGTTCTGATAATGATCAGTCCCGGGTCGTGGTCCGACGTTCGTTACAGTCCACCGTCTTACGGCTTCTCCACCAAGGACATTGGGGTATAGTGCGGACGAAACAACTTGCTCGTCAGCACTGTACTTGCTTCGGAATCGATGCTGCAATTACGAATATGTGCTCTTCTTGCATGGCGTGTGCCGAACACCAATCCGCACCGCCGCGGAAATTCTTTGCATGGCCGAAAGCCACTTCCCCCTGGCAACGCTTGCACATCGATTTTGCTGGTCCATTCTGGAATGCTCGATGGTTGGTTGTTGTCGATTCCTTCAGTAATTTTCCTTTTGTTGTCAGGATGTCTTCCACGACGTCTTCAGCCGCCATCCAAGCGTTATCCGCTATCTTTTCATTGAAGGTCTTCCGCAGACTATTGTTTCCGACAATGGCCCACAATTAATGTCCGCAGAATTTCAGTCATTCTGCAAGGCCAATGGTATTCAACATCTGACATCCGCGCCGTTTTCGCCTCAGTCAAACGGTCCCGCTGAACGATTGGTCCGGACTTTCAAGTCACAGATGTTGAAGTTCAAAGAGTCGCATTCTCGGGAGGACGCGTTGTTGCTCTTTTTGTCTTCGTATCGCTCTCAGCCCCGAGATGGTCGCTCGCCGGCTGAGTTGCTCCACGGTCGTCATCATCGAACTTTGATGTCTTTGCTACATCCGCAGCATCAGGTTCCTGTGCAGCGGCCGCCACCTGTTTTTGCTCCTGGCGACGTTGTATACTATCCCAACTATCGAGGTTCACGGCGTTGGCTCGCAGGGCGCATTCTTCGCTGCCTCGGCCGCGCTATGTATCTGGTTTTGGGGGCCTCTGGTGAGGTGCGTCGGCATCTCAACCAGCTGCGCCTCTGTCGTCGCACGGGTTCTGCCGCTCCCCGTCTGCTTTCAGCGACGGTGCCGTCCGGTCAGCGCCCTGGGGACCCATCTACTGGCTCGCCTCATCCCCAGGTGTTACCGACGCTGCCTTCCATTTTGCCCCATGGCTACGCGCCGCCGCCGCCGCCGCCGCCTGTTCTCCCGCCGGCGACACCCGTAGTGGACGCTTCGCTGCAGCCGCCACGCGCCTCCCTGGGTCACGCGCCGCCGATCGCTTCCCGTGACCAGCTGTCCTCCGACATGGACCTCTTGCCCGCTCCGGACCAGACGTCGTCTTCGCCCGTCGGCTGCCCCGCCCCGATGGAGGTCGAATCTTCGGCCCCTCCTGTCTCTCTACGGCCGCATACACCGCATGTTGACGTGCACCCTGGACTAGGTTTTCAGGCGTATCCTAGCTCCCCTCGGACCGAATGGCTGGGTGCGGGTGGCACAGCCTCGCCTGTTGTTAGGCTCCCCACCTCGTCGCATACGTCAACATGGGGTCCTCCCCACGGCGGGCGGAAGCCTTATAACACAACCGTACGCCGATTTGCGGGGGAGGAATGTGGTGTCACCGCCAGACACCACACTTGCTAGGTGGTAGCCTTTAAATCGGCCGCGGTCCATTAGTATACGTCGGACCGGCGTGTCGCCACTGTCAGTGATAGCAGACCGAGCGCCACCACACGGCAGGTCTAGAGAGACGTACTGGCACTCGCCCCAGTTGTACAGTCTACTTTGCCAGAGATGGATCACTGACCGATACGCTCTCATTTGCCGAGACGATAGTTAGCATAGCCTTCAGCTACATTTGCTACGACCTAGCAAGGCGCCGTATTCAATTGATTTTTTTATGTAAAGCATGTATCATCAAGAGAGATGTTCTACAATTGTGGATTAAAGTTAAGTATTATATCAACTACTTACTTCATTTGCAATTCTCAAGATATTGTCCTGTTCCAGACCTCACGCCAGTCAGCGTGTAATTAAACGCGTGCATTTCGGCCTCCTCTAGAAAAACAGTGTTGGCTCTTCTGCCAACACTACACTTACATATTTAATTAACAACGAATTTCATCTAGGTGCTTCCTTTAGTGTATATTTTCTCTTTAATTCTCGTAGTTATACCGGCAGCTATGCTGCGGGCTGTTTAAAAATCATTCTCAGCTCTTCGTGCTCTACTTTGGTAGGTACCACACCTTATCAAACAACATATAATTTTAGCACTTTGTGTTAATTTATGTAATTTGTTAAGCGGATGTAATGTCCAGTAGTGATGAAGAAATGTGCGGTGTTTCTACGCCAAAGAAAAAGATGCAAAGACGTGAGTTGCCAAAAGTGAGAAACCTCGCCACAGGTTTCAACAATAACGCACTGCATGGGAGGTGGATCCAGTATTTCGTTCATGGATAACCAGGGACCCTAATAATTGCTGTAAGTCAAAATCCAAATGCTGTAATGATTCTATAGTAGCTGTTCTAACTGTATGAAAGAAACACATGCACTCAAGAAAGCATATTAATAAAATGAGTGGTATCACAGAAAAATCATGCACAACTTTTACAAAGTTTTTGTCTAAAGGCACTACAACGCTGGTAAAACTAGGTACGGGAGCCAAGCTTAAAATCTCATTCTGGAAACATCCCCCAGGCTAAGCCATGTCTCCGCAATATCCTTTCTTTCAGGAGTGCTAGTTCTGCAAGGTTCGCAGGAGAGCTTCTGTAAAGTTTGGAAGGTAGGAGACGAGGTACTGGCAGAAGTACAGCTGTGAGGACGGGGTGTGAGTCGTGCTTGGGTGGCTCAGTTGGTAGAACACTTGCCCGCGAAAGGCAAAGATCCGGAGTTCGAGTCTCGGTCCGGCACACAGTTTTAATCTGCCAGGAAGTTTCATATCAGCGCACACTCCGCTGCAGAGTGAAAATCTCATTCTGGAAGCTTAAAATATTGTCCCGTTCCTAGCTGCTCATGATATTCCTTTTAATACCAGTTGTTAGCTTGGTTAAAAAGTGAGTTTCCTGATTCCAAGACAGCACAAAATTTTGTTATGAAAATGAACAAAAGTACGTTTGTTATAAGAAACTCTGTTGCACCTCCTCATAATAAGGATCTTATTTCCAACCTTCAAAAAATAAAATACTCCATTTTGACAGATGAAACTACCGATATTGCTTCAGTCACTGCATTGTTGTGTGCTATTATGACAGAGAGAAGGCCAAATATTGTGCAAACTATTCAGTGTGTGAAATAATGACAGTGTCTGTAATTGAGACAAATGAGGCTGAGTTGTATGAGAAACTCACTCGAACCTTGTGAATTTTGTGTTTGAACCGGGGACCTAGGAACGACGGAGTGGCTTCGTCTTGCCGTAGCCCTCAGTGGTTCACAACCTCACAACAGGCCACAGCAGTCCACCCACCCCACCGCCGCCCCACACCTAACCTGGGTTTATTGTGCAGATATTGAGATAACGGATCACGGAATAGAGAAGCAACAACAATTGCTTAGTAGTTGAAAGGCATCAGTACCAGATGAGATACCTGTTAATTCTATAAAGATTTTGCGAAAGGACTCACCCCCCATCCGCAGTTTAACGTAATTCGCTGGTGCAACGATCGGTACCTAGCGTCTGGGAAAGAGCTCTGATTATTCCTGTTTTCAAGCACGGACCTAGGACATATGCACACAACTATAGACCTATATCGATCACACCAGCCTCTTGTATGCTGAAGAATCATGATCTTTTGGTGAATGCAAATCTCCTCTATAAAAATTGAGACAGCGCAAGTCACTCTGTCACTTATTTTCATATTCAGAGCTATTCTTTAATGCTTTTATTACACGCCAGACATTTTCTGTGTAACGACAGGAAGTTATCGACATGAGCAGGCATTAATGGCAGCCTGTACTTTGTTAATGCATGCGAGATCTTTATGGTAGCTCTCTTTCGAATAGTATTTTCTGGAGTTGTGAACAAGCAGGCGGTCTGGTTATTTAAGAGTAAATCTTGCAGTGGACAATTCGGGGCTTGGAAGCCACGTGCAGCTATTAGGGAGAGGAACATCTCAAAGCATTTACCGGGGACAGAATGCTGGTGCCAAGAATTTCTCGCACCAATTTGCAGACAATGTTGTCGGCTGAAGCGGCGAAAAACCGCCTACCTGGATCTATGTGTTAGGCATTTCTTGCCACAGCAGGTCAGACCAAAAGAGAGAAAAAAGGCAGCCCGCCCAAGACGTTTTGACAGTATCGCAAACGCCTTTTGTGTAAAGAGCTGGCGTCCATAAGACCTGCGAGTTTACGAGCTCTCCTTGGACCGGACACTGTAAACAAAGCCAACAGAGGGCGTCGTCCCTCTGCCTGGCTGGTTTTTGGTTAACCTCAGGCCTGCAGAAGAATTTTAGGACGAAACGCAACATTTGTGGCGGCTCAGAAATGGTCATGTTGGGACACAAAAGTAATTCTCTTAGTTTAGCCGAGCCCCTGGTTGGACATGCTGCAGCGTTTGGCCCGTCAAGGTAATGATCTCTGTGATAAATGTGTTATTCATTTCAGACCCAAACGAAAACTCTGAAAACACATTGCCTAAAGTGGCTGTGGGGAAACAATTCGGAAGCACGTCTTCCCCTCCCTGTTCGGAAATTTACGAGTCAGAGATTGGCTGCTTCTCCAGCAGAGAAAATAATAGTATTAACTTTGGTTAGAATTGCCTGGGAGGTAGAGCAGACGAGCTAGCTGGGAGATGGGGCGCTTCTGTAGTCTTTTGATTGGCACGAATCCCGTATTCCTTGACTTCAGGAAGGCATTTCACAATGTCCCACACTGCCGTTCAGTGAAAAAAAAAATGTACGAGCTTACCGAGCATCAGAGAAGATTTGCGTCTGGATTCAAGACTTTATTGCATATAGGACTGAACACGCCGCTTTTAACGGGACAAAATCTGTGGTACCCCAAGGAAGAGTGACAGGACCGTTAGTGTTTCCAATGTATGTAAATGATATACTACAAAGCGTCCAAAGCCCTTTAAGACTATTCGCAGTGATACGGTTGTCTGTAAGAAAGTATCAACGCTAGAGGTCAGTATCGACTTGCAGAATGATCCACAGAAGATTAATTAGTGGCGCAGGCAGTAGCAATTGACCCTGAACGTAAATAGATGTAACATACTGCACATATACGTAGGATAAGAAATCGACTATTGTACAAATACTCTGTTGATGACAGGCTGCTGGAAACAGTATCTGCCATGAAATATCTAGGATAAACTACCCAGAACGATCTTGAGTACAGTGACCACCCGAAACAAATAGTGGGAAAAGCAGATGCCAGACTGGGAAATGTAACTCATTCAGGAAAGAAGTGGCTTGCAAAAAAAAAAAAAAAAAAAAAAAAAAAAAAAAAAGACTAGTTCGACCGATTCTTGAGTATTGTTCATAATTATGGGGCCCATAGCAGGTAGGACTGATAGATGAGATAGAGAAGATCCAAAGAAGAGCGACACTTTTCATCACGGGCTCGTTTAGTCGGCGCAAGAGCGTTACAGAGATGCTGAAAAATCCCCAGCGGCAGAGACTACGAGGGAGGCGTTGTGCATCAGCGAGATGTTTACTAAACGTTCAAATGTGTGTGAATTCCTGAGGGACCAAACTGCTGAGGTCATCGGTCCCTAGACTTACTACTTAAACTAACGTATGCTAAGAACAACACACACACCCATGCCCGAGGGAGGACTGGAACCTCCGGTGGGAGGGACCGCGCAATCCGTGACATGCTGCTTCAAACCGCGCGGCCACTCCGCGGGGGAGAGGTTTACTATTGAAATTTCGATAGAATTCTTTCTTAGCAGAGTAGGACAACATATTACTTCCTCCCACACATATCTCGCAAGACGACCACGACGAGAAAATTCGAGAAGCTAGAGCTAAATCAGAAGCTTACCGACCGGCAATCATCCCTCCCAAGCACCATTCGCGATTGGAACAGGCAAGGATGCGTCAGTTAGTAGTATCACAAATACCCTCCACCACACACCATCAGGTGGCTTGCGGAGTACTGATGCAGATGTAGATGTAGACGTACGTCAGTTCCGACCTCCTCACATGTCGCCCAGAGGTCCGGCAGCCGATGCACACATGGGGATGACGCAAAGCGCGGCAACTCACCTTCAGCATTCCGCCGCTCTTTGCCCATTTGTCTCTCGTACTGCATGCAGCTCTCCTCAAACTCCCGCAGTTTCTTGATCGCTGAGGGCAGCTCCTTGCTGGATCTTGTCACATCTGGAATCAGGTACACCCGCACGTCATTCGCCCAGTTTTCGTCTCCCACTTGAGTACAAAGTTATCTGTATATTGACTTAGATTAGTTGGCATCTGATGGTTAGGGTTCGAAGTTGCAGCATTATTGCGACAGGTAAATCACTAAATCCAGAGATCCGCCGCAATGTATTGTTCCCAGCGGCAATAGGTAATCGTTCTGAAGTCACTCTCGCTTACAAAAACTACGTGTAAAAATCAGAGAATGGTTCAGCTCTAGTAATCTTATTGTTAAGGGACAGAAACTGTCACAACGCACTTTCAAACCAAACAAAACAAACATCCAAGAACCCCCATTATGAATCTATTTAGTAAACAATTAGAAACTGTAAGCTCCACAACTTGCTAGGAATATGGATTCGGGGAAAAAAGGAAATGAGGCATACACATCAATTACATCAGCAAGAAGCTTAGCGCGATATGCTACAGCATAAAAACACTTGCTGGGTCTACAACATAAGAAACATTAAAAATGTATATTACGCCCAAGTAGAATCACTGCCGCAATATGCCGTAATTTTTGGGGCAACTCGTCGACAAACAGGTACTGTTTCATAGCACAAAAGAGGATCATAAGAGCATTTGAAAATGCAGCGTCGAGAAACTCTTGCAAACCAGCAGACAAAATCGAGCACTGCAAATTGGGGAACAAAACTTTACAGCAAATTTCCCCATCAAATCAAGAAAACAACAGAAATACAAAAATATAAAATGGCTCTAAAAGCACATTTTCAAGACAGGTGCTGTTATGCTGTAAGTGGACATCTGTTGACATATATTTAAATAATTTCCTTCTTTATTTTACAATCTAAAATTGATTTTGGTATCTATTGTGCTATACAGGGTGTAACAGAATGGCGCTTTAAAAATTTGGTAGACTGTACGAGAAAAAACTTTGAAAGTTCTTACGTAAGAAACCTATAGCCGGAGCCGGCCGGAGTGGCCGAGCGGTTTAGGCGCTACAGTCTGGAACCACGCGACCCATCCGGTCGCAGGTTCGAATCCTGCCTCGGGCATGGATGTGCGTGATGTCCTTAGGTTAGTTAGGTTTAAGTAGCTCTAAGTTCTAGGGGACTGATGACCTCAGAAGTTAAGTCCCATAGTGCTCAGAGCCATTTGAACCACTTTTGAACCTATAGCCGGAAATGTGAAATATGGTTTCTACAGCACCAAGCACTTTCTACGCGTTCGGTAGGCTAAATAAAACGCCCGAATTCTGTAGTTTGGAAAATGTTTATGACAGTAGAGTACAGTCAAATACAGTAAACCGAATATGTAGCTTTACTACAGTAGAGTATATGTTGAATGTGGCGAGAATTAGTGTCTTTATATAATGTGCAACAGGAACCACTTTCTGTCCGATTGTCTCTAAGATTCCGCGCTGCCCTCTGATAGTATCAAAGGCTACTCAGGAAGCACAGGTACTGTTCCCACTGGTGTTGAATGAGCAAGAGACTTTGCATAACTCAAGAAGGAAAAGGGTCAAGAGGAGTGAGGTCACATGCCAAGGGACTGCGCATCCACTTAAATTACTCTCTACTTCAAGTTGTCTGTGAGATACACGACGTGGCTTAAATGTGGAAACACAACACGTTACCTTGGCTAATACTCTGCAGCGAAACCGATGGCTTTCAAAACAGCTTCCAGTCGTCTCGAAGTGGATAAAAACAGGACCTGTATAGTTTTCGAGGGAATCATGTACCATTTTTCCTGCAAAATACTGGCAAGTTCAGGAGGAGGAGAAGGAGGAGAAGGTGGAGGAGGTGGAGATGGAGGATGAAGAGGTGGAGGAGGTTGTGGACATAATGGGAGGTAGAGGGGATAGACAGAGAGGAGGAGGAAGAGGGGAAAATACGGAAGGCAGGTAGAAGGCGTGGTCGAGTAGTGGGCAAATGGAAGACGGAGGAGCAGGAGATAAAAAGAGTCAGCAGAAGGAGGTGTGCACAGAGGGAGAGTGGAGTAAGTTATGGATAGCGATCACGCACCCTTCTCTCCGAAGTTGTCCACTAAGCCTCAATAATATTGAGAGCTGGTGACTGGTGGCCAGGGGCGATGCGAAAATTCATCCTGGTGCTCACAAAACCCGTCCTGAACGGTACTAGCTGTGTGGACAGGGCCCTGTCGTTTTGGAACACAGAATCAGCACTGGCGAACAAACATTGTACCATGAGATGGACATGATCAGCCAAAATGGTAACATAATTCTTGGCAGTAGTTCAAATGGTTCAAATGGCTCTGAGTACTATGGGACTTAACCTCTGAGGTCATCAGTCCCCTAGAACTTAGAACTACTTAAACCTAACTAACCTAAGGACATCACACACATCCATGCCCGAGGCAGGATTCGAACCTGCGACCGTAGCGGTCGCGCGGTTCCAGACTGTAGCGCCTACAACCGCTCGGCCACCCCGGCTGGCTTGGCAGTAGTGTGACCTTGCCGAGTAATAGTGGAAATCGTGGAATACCACGATACGCCTGCCCACATCATCACAGAAATCCCTGCCCTTGGGACATAAACCAGGCCAAAAGTTCGAAACTGTGTGAAACAAGACTGATCCGACCAAATACATTCTTCAATTGCTCCACAGTACAGGTTTTATGGTTTCGGCGCCACGTTTTCCTATTACGGGCATTTGCATAACTAAATTGTGGTGTTGGAATTCCAGCTAGTCCTGTAATTCCCTACTTCTGTAGCCCCGTTGTGTAGTTTTGTTGCAGGCAGTGTTCGCGAGTGCGACATTCAGTACGGAGCCTCTCGAAACACCAAACACTTCGGCTACCTTGGTTTATTTAGCACCCACCATACGAGCACCAACAACTTGCCCACGTTCCACTTCACCTAGCTCCGACGTAGAGCATTTTCAACTACACAGAACACTATTCTGACCACAACTGACGCTTGCAACGTACTGAGGAAATTGCAACGGTGCTGTGTAGCGGTCAAATACAACAGCGCAACCTGCAGGTTTGGCTAGCGTCTGGATTTCTGTTCAAACAAGCATCTCTCGCGATGCTCCCATCTTTTTATCTAACCCCCGCATGTAGTGCCCCAGTAATCAACGTTCGTTGGAGCACCATTGTCCTTTAACAACAAACTAGTGCGCAGCTGCAATGAAACGTCTTCCAGAGATTCACCAAGGCATTGCCCAGAAAGTTCAAACAAGATTCGCCAAGGCATTGTCCAGAAAGTTCAAACACTACGCACCATTCAAACGATCAGTTAAGATGATGTGTGGTCCAGTGAGGCGACCTTCAAGAATTTCAGCCAAAATGTTTACTGATAATCTCACCTGGTAACTTCTCGCGCAGGTAATGCATCCATTTTCAACAGCTCAGTGGTAGCTGTAGAAACTTTATTTCACATTTCCGGTTACAGGTTCCTCACATCAGAACATTGAAAATTTCGTCCTCTACAAACTTCAAAATTTTTAAAACGTCATTCTGTTACATCCTGTATTTCAAGATGTACTATTATTGTAGTGTATAATACTGCACCGCATTATTATTTTGAATTAATTTCACTATAATGTACCATATATTTAAAACTATGTATTAATGTAGAGAAAACCATATCCCATGTCTAGGATCGATGAAATTTATGCTTAATAAATAAATAAATAATAAATTTCACATACTCTATATATCTCTATAGCGTCTTTAAATATGTCAACAGGCACTTCTCAATATTAATTAGTATCGGAATTACGTTAAACATATGAAATTTTCTCGCACGGGTAACAGTTTCCGAATAATCACGTCATATTACGAAAAGTACTGAACTCGTCGAAGTACATTTTTTTGTCTTTGGTTACCAAAAATACCCTGAGTCGACAAAGGATCTTTTCAACGCTTCGTATCGCACTCCGTTTGCTGTTTATTAGCTTCGGTAGACGGCGTTTATTTTGCAACTTCGTCAATATACAATTTGCAACAAACACGAATTTTAAAGTCCCTATTTCCTAAAAAAAATGTTAAAATTCCGAAAGTTATGTATCATATACACGGCCCAATCACATTAATGTGACCATAGTCCGCCCCGATATCTGAATGGTCAGCGTGACGGATTGCCGTCCTACGGGCCCGGGTTCGATTCCCAGCTGGGTCGGGGATTATCTCCGCTCAGGGACTGGGAGTTGTGCTGTCTTCATCATCATTTCATCCCCATCCGGAGCGTAGGTCACCCAATGTGGCGTCGAATGTAATAATACCTGCACCAAGGCGGCCGCACCCGCCCCCCCCCCACCCCCACCCCCCTTCCCCACGCAAGGGGGCTCCCGGCCAATGGCGCCAAACGCTCATTTCCATAGCCAATGTGACCACCGACTATGTTCGACGGAAGCGAGCAAAAACCACTAGCAGCACTAGCAGTGGATGGTATATAAAGCGTGTCGGGGGGAAGCGGGAAGCAGTGTAGTTGTTGTAGAAATGCGGAAACGAAACGATTTTTGCGACTCCAAAAGGTGTGGTTAGTGGCTCGGGCCAAGGGTGTAGAAATTTCCGAAACGGCTAAGTTTGTAAACTGTTCGTGTTCCGTGTCGCTATCCGAAACCGGCACCGCGGCAACCGTGGTGCACCACGGGGCATACGTGACAGGGGTGAACGAAGGCTGCAGAGATGTGTACGGACGAACAGACATGCAACTGTTGGGCAACTGACGGCCTCGATGAACCAAGAGGCTACCAACAGAGTCTCCTCAACGACTATTCATAGTATGGGCCATTCTGACTGCTGTTCATTGGCGACGAAGGCTGTAATTTGCACTCCAATACTGCGAAGCATTTGAGATGTGGTGCTACAGACGAATGTTAAAAAGAAGGTGGACTGGTAAGGTGAGGAGGGTCTGACCTCCACGGTAATAGAGGGAGCTGTAGAGGGCAGAAACTGTACAGGAAGACAGCGATTGGAATCACGTTTTATCCACCATCGATCTGGTAGTCTAAAAGCAAACATCCTGTGACTATCTTCAGTAGGGGCCACGAGGGAGGAGGGAGAGTTACGGTCTAGGGCAGGGGTTCCCAACAAAATTTTCTCGAGGACCCCCTCATAGAGCATGATTGGTACCTTGTCATATCACAGTATCAAGTACCTAAAAAAGCAAAATTAAAAGTCTTTCTATCGTTTTCTATTTTTGGTACTTAGAAAAAACATTGACATATTCATAGCAAATTACATATTGAGGTTTAGGCTGTTGCTCAGGTCCAGTGAACGTAAAACCGATTTCCAAGTAATTATAGTTATAGTTTCTAATTTTTCCAGTAAGCTTAACACTGATCTTGGAAGGGTTAGGTTCAAGGGACGCCGACGACTTAGGTTCAATGGACACTGACAACTTCGGTTCGAGAGTCACTGACTTACTTGCTTGAACATCAAATGCATTATCTTCCTATACATCTGTAGGCCTTTCTCGTTTTAACGAACCACTTTTTAACCAACGGTCCATTTTTAACTACGCGAACTGTAGCTTCGGCGAAAAACAACGCCTTACAAACGGTACTGTTTTAATAGAGAATATTGAATATGTAAACAACACGGTCTGTGAAAGGACTGGCAATAAATTAACAATGGCCGATTGTCGTCTGAAATGCGAGTTTCTGTGTAAAGTGACTGTCAGTTGTCAGCTGCAAAGAGGCAGCGGGCGCCATCTAACGGCATACAGCAGAAGTATTCGCCTCTATGTGATTCTAGTTGTGCGCTAGAGTGTGCTAGTGTCAGTTGGCTGTAGGAAGACGCTGGACGCAGAAGTTAGCGTTCGCTAAAGCTCTGCTCATGCAGGAAGTGGCCAAAACAAAAAATCTGTTATCATGCCAAATACACTCCTGGAAATGGAAAAAAGAACACATTGACACCGGTGTGTCAGACCCACCATACTTGCTCCGGACACTGCGAGAGGGCTGTACAAGCAATGATCACACGCACGGCACAGCGGACACACCAGGAACCGCGGTGTTGGCCGTCGAATGGCGCTAGCTGCGCAGCATTTGTGCACCGCTGCCGTCAGTGTCAGCCAGTTTGCCGTGGCATACGGAGCTCCATCGCAGTCTTTAACACTGGTAGCATGCCGCGACAGCGTGGACGTGAACCGTATGTGCAGTTGACGGACTTTGAGCGAGGGCGTATAGTGGGCATGCGGGAGGCCGGGTGGACGTACCGCCGAATTGCTCAACACGTGGGGCGTGAGGTCTCCACAGTACATCGATGTTGTCGCCAGTGGTCGGCGGAAGGTGCACGTGCCCGTCGACCTGGGACCGGACCGCAGCGACGCACGGATGCACGCCAAGACCGTAGGATCCTACGCAGTGCCGTAGGGGACAGCACCGCCACTTCCCAGCAAATTAGGGACTCTGTTGCTCCTGGGGTATCGGCGAGGACCATTCGCAACCGTCTCCATGAAGCTGGGCTACGGTCCCGCACACCGTTAGGCCGTCTTCCGCTCACGCCCCAACATCGTGCAGCCCGCCTCCAGTGGTGTCGCGACAGGCGTGAATGGAGGGACGAATGGAGACGTGTCGTCTTCAGCGATGAGAGTCGCTTCTGCCTTGGTGCCAATGATGGTCGTATGCGTGTTTGGCGCCGTGCAGGTGAGCGCCACAATCAGGACTGCATACGACCGAGGCACACAGGGCCAACACCCGGCATCATGGTGTGGGGAGCGATCTCCTACACTGGCCGTACACCACTGGTGATCGTCGAGGGGACACTGAATAGTGCACGGTACATCGAAACCGTCATCGAACCCATCGTTCTACCATTCCTAGACCGGCAAGGGAACTTGCTGTTCCAACAGGACAATGCACGTCCGCATGTATCCCGTGCCACCCAACGTGCTCTAGAAAGTGTAAGTCAACTACCCTGGCCAGCAAGATCTCCGGATCTGTCTCCCATTGAGCATGTTTGGGACTGGATGAAGCGTCGTCTCACGCGGTCTGCACGTCCAGCACGAACGCTGGTCCAACTGAGGCGCCAGGTGGAAATGGCATGGCAAGCCGTTCCACAGGACTACATCCAGCATCTCTACGATCGTCTCCATGGGAGAATAGCAGCCTGCATTGCTGCGAAAGGTGGATATACACTGTACTAGTGCCGACATTGTGCATGCTCTGTTGCCTGTGTCTATGTGCCTGTGGTTCTGTCAGTGTGATCATGTGATGTATCTGACCCCAGGAATGTGTCAATAAAGTTTCCCCTTCCTGGGACAATGAATTCACGGTGTTCTTATTTCAATTTCCAGGAGTGTATATTTAACATATTTTTTTATTCTAATAGCACCTTGTGGACTCCTCTGACATAGCTCGCGGACCCCTGGGGGGCCGCGGACCACCTGTAGGGAACCACTGGTCTAGGGGATGTCTTCGCGGCATTCGTCATTCTGGAAGGTACAATGGATTAACACAAGTGTGCATCTGTCCTTGGGAACCATGACCACTTCATGCAGTTTGTTTTTCCTCGGCACGACGGTATCTACCAGCAGGAGAACGCAACGTGTCAGACACCTCGCAGTGTGGAAGGTTGGAAGAGCACCAGGGTGAGTCTGCCACACTACCCTGGCCACGAGACTTCCCAGATGTAAACCCAATCGCGAATCCGTGGGACCTCCGCACTCGGGCTGTACGCGTGATGGGTCCTCAACGGAGAAACCCAGCGCAGCTGGCCATCGCACTTGAGTTACTGTGGCTCCACATCCTTGTCGGTACCTCGCAGAACCTCTGTGACTCTCCTGCTGCATGTCTCGCAGCGGTACGCTCTGAAAAAAGTGTTTATTGAAGCTTTCGACAGGCGGTCACATTAATGTGAGTGGAGAGTGCAGATCTCTATCGTGTCTCTAATTATATCAAAAAATCTATTCTTAATTTTAGCTAGAGCCGGAGTAACGAACTTTTTGATTAGATAGGTGACAGTTTCGCGATCAAAAAAGTCCCTCTTAGGAAATGGTAGGCACACTGCTTTGCAGAAGGGGAAACACAGTGGGAGCTGTCAATTTCAGTATATCTGCTGGCGAGAGTAGTCCAGTGTGAACGAAAGTCGGAATAAATCCTAACTAGGATTACGGCAAAAACTATGAACAAGTAATGTGATTGTCGTTATTGTGGTCTTCATTACTACTACGACTGGTTTTCTGCAGCTCTCCATGCTAGTCTATGCTGTGCAAGCGTCAACGTATCTGTACAACATGCATACAGGATGTGCCAGGAGGGGTGGTCAGTGTCCAGGGATATGTCATGAACGCTCATTTGAAGCAAAAAACCTTCTAATGGACATCTGTCCTAAGCCAAATGGTTTCCATGATACAACACATTTAATGTACGTTTGGTTTTCGGCTACTGGCGCGCACGTAAGTGTTCCTCACCCAACCTCTTTGACGGTTTGTGTTCTAGCCCAGCCTACCTCGTTGCTTTCTACTTCTTTGCCCTGATATGTCTTTCTGCCGCTAAACTAGCCAATTGAACGCGCGGGATTAGCCGAGCGGTCTTGGCGCTGCAGTCTGTACGGCTGGTCCCGGCGGAGGTTCGAGTTCTCCCTCGGGCATGGGTGTGTGTGTTTGTCCTTAGGACAATTTAGGTTAAGTAGCGTGTAAGCTTAGGGACTGATGACCTTAGCAGTTAAGTCCCGTAAGATTTCACACATTTCTGAGAGCGTAACTGGGTTTGTACACGCGCTGGCTAAAACGCCACCCACCTGCAGTTATGACGAATGTGCAGATACGGTTTGTGCCTACGGATTCTGCCATGATAGTGCTCCTACTGCTGTCTAAGAATACCGTCTACGCTTTCAGACACGTCTAATTCGTGGACTTAGAGCGTTTACCAGAGTTTTCAGCATACTGCGTGAAGTCGCATTCTTTCAAGTTCCTGTTCTTCTTCTGAACGTGCAGGAAGAGCAGCACATTTCCGAAATGGTGCAACATGGTTCCACCACCAGCACACGGCGGCTTTCTGCGCTTATCAATGTCTCACGAACACGTGTACGGCGAACGTTACCTGCGGAGAACTTGACACATTTCACACACAGTAACTTCACAATCTTCACATTGGGAACAATGGCACACAACTTTAATTTTGTTACTGGTTAAATGACAATCATCATTGGTTCCTTAGTATTATTCGCTGATGAAGCCACGTTTACACGGAATGGAATCAACTTTGTGCGCAATATTCATCGAAGGTGTCAGGAAAATCTGCACGCTACAGTGGCAACCAATTTCCAAGCTAATTTTTCGATCAGTGTTCCACGCAGCGTGATCGGTAACATGTTGATAGCTCCAGTCATTTTAGAAGAGCGAATGACGGGACAGACTTACTCTCATTTGGAAAAGTGGTTTGTTGATCACCTTGAGGACGTTCCTTTGGCCACGCGGACTGTGGTGTACTTTCCTCGCCTCCTCCCCCCTTCCCCTTCCCTCATCCACATATTACCAGTCGTGTGAAGAAACATCTCAACTGCACGTACCCTAATCGCTGGAATGGTCGTGGTAGTACAGTTAATTGGTCACCAAGACCGCCAGGCCTATCGTCACTAGATTTTTGTTTGTGGACTTCGGTGAAGTCTGAGGTGCACAAACGAAAGGCGAATACGCCATATGAACTGCTTGGTCGCATCGTGGGTACTGCTTCTCTCATTAGGGAACGTGCAGAGGCACTCAGCAACACAAGATATTCTCCGAAGAGTCAACAAATGGATTGAAGTTGGCGGTGGGATAGGACACTCGAACATTTATTATGAACTGTACTGTAGCTGTGACGCGACGTCTGCGACAATACTCAGAGGAGAACATGTTAAAAATACGTATTTTTAACTTGATATTTTGTAGGACGTACGTTATAGTGTTTACTAACTGTTGCGCATGTGTACAAATGTAAACCTGACAGTGTACCGAATAATACAGAAAAGAAACGGCAATGTACATAAAACGTGTTCTGTCTCGGAAACCATTCGGAATAGGGTGTACGTTCTAACAACCCTACCACAACAAAGGTCAGAATTTAAATAACGATTGTGGTGTTGCTCACGCTGCTAAATACTGCATTATCGGGCAACAACAGTCATATTATGTGGCAGGTGTCATTAGAGCACAGTTAATAAAGTCATTTCATGTAATAATAAATAAACTAGGCACTCATTTTTTTGTGTTTCCCACGCTGGTCTCATCGTAAAATCATGGCTCAATCGTTGAAAATGTCTCGTGATGACTGGGTGTTGTGTGATGTCCTTAGGTTAGTTGGGTTTAAGTAGTTCTAAGTTCTAGGGGACTGATGACCATAGCTGTTATGTCCCACAGTGCTCAGAACCATTTGAACCAATCGTTGAAAATCTAGGTGGTTATGATTCCAAGCTCGGATGCAAAGAGGCCTAGGTTTTATTCTGCTATATTCAAAAGTTTTGTAGGTGCGCTTCACAAACCATTCTTGAGGATTACACTTTTACTGGACAATGGTGATGTAAAAAAATAATCAGCACTCCGAATTTAAGTTACACTTCCTTTTAATTGCAATATCACGTGACACACAAACATCACTTCATAATACAAAACATACTTGAAAACATCTTCCTCAAATTTTATAAGCCAACTACAAAATTCATGTTTCCAACATGACGTCCAAGACTTGACCTTTTTAAGATCCGACTCTCGAACAACTCAACAACTAACTAACTATCGCTTACGCGCCCAAAAATCAGAGTTACAAGTACGTCAAAGATCATAGTGACAAAAGAAAAAATTTACATAAGAATAATATCATTGCAATATAAACATATCGATGTATCAAAAGTGAAATCAAATCTGAATGTTGTCTCAGAAATATGTTAAGTAGTTAACAGAAATACAGTAGAATATTACTGGTATCGAGAGGTTCAGGTGAGGTACCATAATGGTTACGTAATTCAACTACCACTACAACGTCCATATAAGATTTTCTGCTTCAGACGATCCTTCCTTTCATATCCCTGAATACTGATCATTGCTGCCGGGACACATATTGACTACTGTTGCTGGAATACCCTTAGTACTTGCACCTGCTTTCTGTAGTGAAGGCTTGGCATTCCCCTACAATTTTTACTACCCCACCAGTCTCCCTTCCCCCTTAGCCCTCTCCCCCTCCCACACACATACTTGCCTCGATTAGCAAATTAAATAATTCTTTATGCCTCATAATGCCTCCTATCAACACGTCTCTTCTTTTCGTGAGGTTGTGCCACGAAGCTCTTTTCTCCCCAGTTCGGTACAGTCCCTCTCCAGTAATTACGCACTATACACGCATAATCTTCAGCATTTTTATAGCACCGCTTTTCAAACGATTCTGTTCTCCGCTTATCCGTACTGTTTCTCGTACAAGTTTAGCTTGCAAATGAGACTATATTTCAGAGAAATATTTCCCGAAAAGAGTTTGTAATACTTAAATGTAAATTCGATGTTAATAAAGTTCTGTTTTTCAGAAACTCTTCTTTTTTGCCATTGCCAGCCTACATTTCTTTTCGTTTCTACTTCGGCTATCGTCAGTCAATTTACAGTCCAAATAACAAAATTGTCTGCAGTATTTGGGGCCTACTGTATGAAGTTAACTGATTGGAGATTAATTTTGATCTTATTTCAGAAAATGAACTTGTTGCATGAATTGTGTTGTTTATCACTAAACTTTGATCGAACGACCGAAGTTCAGCGTTGATCTAAATTAGTACGGAACGCGTTTGGCAACATTGCTAAATCTGCTACGAAGGCGGACCTAATAGAATACATAAGGGACGTGAACAGTGTCAGATGCTGTTTGATCACTGTGAAGGACGCGGAGATGTTGTGTATCCATGCGAGACAGCCTTGTCATCACGTGACACAACTGGAGAAGGGCCTCATTGTGGGCCTCCTTTTGCCCGACTGGTCGAATCGTGCAGTATGCGGATTTGTGAGGCATTTGGATGTGACAGTGGAGCGACGTGGGGACTGCACGGGAAAGTGAGGCAAGCACACCTGCCGTCATTCTGTGAAAGGGTCCTGTAGCCACGTTTCATTGCCAACTCTCGTAGTGGTCAAGTCGGCAAAGAGGTTTCCGCTACTTGGGAGAAATCCACCTGCGTTAGGTTGGTGGCGGAAATGGCATCCTGGGGTTTTCCGGTCCACGCGGAGCGTGGAAGAGGCTGGAGAAGCGGGAGGCAGTCTGCCGCCGGTACGGGAAGCGTACACAGCTGTGCTCCAGTCGAAGAAGGGTGAGTTGGACCGACCGCGTGGCGCGTTGTCACATAGAGAGGGGAGCTTTTAGCTTTTGGTCTCGAATTTCGTCTTATAAAGATTTACTTGCTGGGTTGCAGCAGGGAATGCAAGGTTTTTGTAGACTTTCAGTTTGATTCCCAATGCAGTCTTGACTTTGATCCGTGAGAGGAACGCAGCACAAAGGAGTTGCATATGTTGAAGTGCCCTCGGTTCAGTGTGAATGTTTATGTGCCTACAACTGTGTGTGTATGCTTCTAATCTTTTCCGGATCTTGGTAATTTTTGTGTATTTGTGGATTTTCTTTGTCTCATGTGATTAAAATTTGGCCACGGTCCATAGAAGTTGTCTCCGCGGACCGAGTGGGCACGCGAGTCTGTTATGAAACGTATAGTATTTCACAAGCAATTGTACATAGTTAGCATGCAACAGCAGTCTATAGATGCACTACATCAATGTTTTAAGGAATAAATAATTTTGCCTTCAATCTTATCTTGTGTACCGATGTTACGTCGCCGTTACCTTCGCCATTTACCTTGTAGTTTTCCTTGTTGGCCCACCTATAGCGTTTCCATGTGCACAGGTGTAGTGATTAGTGTCCCTTTTTTTATCTGAAACAAATGCTCTGGAATAGATCGTGTTTTCACGAATCTTGCTGCAGGCTGCACTTACGCATGGTGTTCACGCCCTCTTTACTTTACTCAATATTTGATTCACGGGAAGAATGCCTGGATCATATTAATAACTACATCCCATTCTCTATCAATGACTTTACAATGAATGTTCTTTTGTGAGTTTTTCTTGTTAATAAATTAAGTAATTTTCCGACTCAGTGCTACCTCTTCTTTGTCGTGTGGCTAGAGTTGGTGGCGACCCTATCTTTTATATTGATTTCAGCGTCAAATGGCATTTTCTTATTCAAAGTGCGCGTGGGTCTTTTAGCTATCAGGATACATTCAAAGGGCGCTTCATGCTTCTTGCACATAGCGTCCTTTTATTCACGCTAATTACAACTGTGCACCAAGCACATCATAACCCCTTCACGTCTGCATGTATCGTCCGAAAAACAAGTAATCCTCTCCGTGCACCGCTGACTGGAGACTAGCAGCGGACGGACGAGGGAATTACCATCCGTTGCGTGGGCTGCCCCTAACACCGCAACAGAAACGGCTGCATCTGAAGTGTTGTGACCGGGAGGCATGGATTGCTGGTGAACGACGTCGAACAGCATTCGGCGATGAGTCACGGTTTTGCAGTACCAAGGAAGGTCTTAATTGGCGAGTGTGGCGGCGGCCTGTAGAGATGTCCCACTCTTCCAATGTTTTGGAGAGGTACGATGGTTTTAATGCGGTCGTTATAGCGTCAGCAGCCAAGGGGGATTGGTAGCAGCTGAGGGAACTGACGGCACAACGGTACGCAGCGAACATCCTGCGTCATGTGTTGTCTCTCGCGCTGCACCATCGTGGTGCGCTTGTGTCAACACGACAGTTCTCTTCCACATGTGGCACATGTCTGTGTGATATTAAAGTATTCCTGTGGCCAGCAAGATCACCAGATGTTTCCTAGATAGAACATGTATCGACTGTGGCCAGCATGTTCTCCAGACATGAATCCTATCGGACATGCCTGGGATAGATTGAAAAGGGCTGATTATGGACGGCGTGACCCACCAATCACTCCGAGCGACCTACGCCGAAGAGCCGTTGAGGAGTGGGACAAACTGGACCAACAGTGCCTTGATGGATAGTATGCCACGACGAATATAGGCATGCATCAACTCAAGAGGACGTGCTACTGGGTATTAGAGGTGCCGATGTGTACAGCAATCTGGACCACCATCTCTGAAAGTCTCGCTGTATGGTGGTACAACATGCAATGTGTGGTTTTTATGAGCAATAACAAGGGCGGAAATGATGTTTAAATGGTTCAAATGGCTCTGAGCACTATGGGGCTTAACATCTATGGTCATCAGTCCCCTAGAACTTAGAACTACTTAAACCTAACTAACCTAAGGACAGCACACAACACCCAGCCATCACGAGGCAGAGAAAATCCCTGACCCCGCCGGGAATCGAACCCGGGAACCCGGGCGTGGGAAGCGAGAACGCTACCGCACGACCACGAGATGCGGGCAAATGATGTTTATGTTGATATCTATTCCAGTTTTCTATACAGGTTCCGGAACTATCGGAACCGAGGTGATGCAAACTTTTTTTGATGGTGGTGGTGGTGGTGGGTAGTGTTTAACGTCCCGTCGACAACGAGGTCATTCGAGACGGAGCGCAAGCTCGGGTTAGGGAAGGATTG
Source organism: Schistocerca serialis cubense (assembly GCF_023864345.2). NCBI lineage: Eukaryota > Metazoa > Arthropoda > Insecta > Orthoptera > Acrididae > Schistocerca > Schistocerca serialis. The sequence goes on along the minus strand of NC_064643.1, from coordinate 118,022,369 downwards.
GGAAGGAAATCGGTCGTGCCCTTTCAAAGGAACCATCCCGGCATTTGCCTGAAACGATTTAGGGAAATCACGGAAAACCTAAATCAGGATGGCTGGAGACGGGATTGAACCGTCGTCCTCCCGAACGCGAAACTTTTTTTTTATGTGTGTACAATGAGCACCTGCAGTATGGCATAGACGTATATGCAGATAATCGTCACACACATGTTAAGTGGAGAAAATGTTTACTACTACAGGGTGAGTGAGGTAAGTTAGAGCTAAAACACCTATGGCCATATTCTTTATGAACATCATTTGATGAATTTAAATACCTCTATAAAAGACGCTCAAATTGTCCTCTATTTTGTGTAGCCTATTGTCATTGGTTTAACGGATTCATTCTTATGTTTATCGGTAATGAAGCACAGTTCCACTTAAATGGATACGTTGGCAGCCAGAACACTTGCATTTAGGCCTTCAATAACGGTTCAAATGGCTCTGAGCACTATGCGACTTAACTTCTGAGGTCATCAGTCGCCTAGAACTTAGAACTAATTAAACCTAACTAATCTAAGGACATCACACACATCCATGCCCGAGGCAGGATTCGAACCTGCGACCGTAGCGGTCGCTCGGCTCCAGACTGTAGCGCCTAGAACCGCAAGGCCACTCCGGCCGGCCCTTCAATAATGGCCACGCATTGTATGATAACCAATTTCACCCACACGTTTGTGGATATCTCCCAGTACCTCGACTGTGACTTCCCCTACAGCTGCGATAATGTTAATGTTTCAATCCAACAGCGTTCTTGGATTATTGCAGTACAGCTTCTCCTTAAGATGGTCCAACAAAAAGAAATTTGGAGAAGTCAGGTCTGATGAGCTTGGGGGTGACAGATGGATTATCGAAGAACTCAAGGAGCATCGTCATCGTTTCATTGGAGATGTGACTCGTTCCACCGCTTTCTTCAAACTATCAGTAACGTTCATTCACTTCAAGCATGGCTGTTAACTGATTTATGAATGAACTAACTGCATAGTGGTCCATCAATTCGCTGCCTAGATATGGCACACCGTACATCAATTTTTTGTGGGTGAAGTTGGTTCTCATACAACGCTCGAGCATTATTGTCAGTCCAAATGCAAGCGTTCTGGCTGTTGAGATATCCATTCAAATGGATTCATGCTTCATTACTGATAAACGTAAGAGTGAATCTGTTAAACCAGTGACAATAAGTGACACACTTTCCTGAGTCCAAAGGACGCACTTCTTAAACTACTCGAACTGGATTTGGGGGCAATGGCAGACGTTTACTGGCTCTGTGGCAGGATGAATAACAAACTCCAAGCTGTCGAGACAACCGTTGAAGTGATTTAGCGGGAAATCGCAGCAGGCTGCTGAATACACTCCGTGAATTCCGATGCTAACACGTCAGGCCGACGGCTTCGAGACATTTCATAAACACTATCTGTTTCGTGCAAATGTTTGACATTGTCGTGAAACGTTGTTTCCTGAAATGGGAACATCGGGGAATTTCTCGAGGAACCTCTCAACGCACCGCTTGTAAGATTTTCCCACGAAGTAAGTTTCCAAACATGCGACCCTTTGCCCTTGTGTGAGCATCGTCGTGGGCTGAGTAGCCGCCCCCTAACACCAGCGATACCAGGGTGTGTGTGTGTGTGTATGTGTTTCGTGGAGGAATGATGCATTACTTGACAGCGTTTCCGAAAGACAACGCTATGAACGATGATCAGCTTCGCTTTAGGAAAAGTAAAGCCACGAGATGGGTAATACAGAGGGGAATTTCTGACCTCGCGGTTGACAATGTAAGCAAGGCTAAAGAAAAATCAAGGCACGTTCACAGGATTTGTACGCCAGTAAAAAGCGTTCGATAAAGTCAAATGGTGCAAGATTTCGAAAATCTGAGAAAAATAGTGATAAGCTATAGGGAGAGAAAGGTAATGTATAATACATGCGAAACCAAGGACGAAGTGCTCGGATTAAAAAGTGTGTAACTCAGGGATGTAGCCCTTCGTCTCTCCTGTTCAATCTATACATCGAAGAAGGGGTTGTGGAAATAAAAGAAAGGTTCAAGAGTGGAATTAAAATTCTAGGTGAAAGGATATCAATGATAAAACTCGCTGATGAGATTGCTATTCTCAGTGAAAGTGAAGAAGAATTGCAAGATCTGCCGAATGGAATGAACAGTCTAATGAGTACAGCAGACGAACTGAGAGGAAATCGAAGAAAGACGAAAGTAATTACAAGTAGCAGAAATGAGGACACCGAGATATTTAACATAATGATTGCTGATCATGAAGTAGATGATTTTAAGGAATTCTGCTACCTAGGCAACAAAATAACCAGTGACGGACAGAGAAAGATGGACATGAAAAGCCGGCCGCGGTGATCTCGCGGTTCTAGGCGCGCAGTCCGGAACCGTGCGACTGCTACGGTCGCAGGTTCGAATCCTGCCTCGGGCATGGATGTGTGTGATGTCCTTAGGTTAGTTAGGTTTAAGTAGTTCTAAGTTCTAGGGGGCTGATGACCACAGCAGTTGAGTCCCATAGTGCTCAGAGCCATTTGAACCATTTTTTGGACATGAAAAACAGACTAGTACTGGCAAAAAGGGCATTCCTGGCCAAGAGCGGTCTCCTATTATTAAACATATGCCTTAATTTGAGGAAGCAATTTCTGAGAATGTACGTCTGGTGCACAGCATTGTATGGTAGTGAAACATGGACTGTGGGAAAACCGGAACAGAAGAGAATCGAAGAGAATCGAAGCATTTTAGATGAGGTGCTACAGACGAATGTTGATAAATTATGTGGACTGATAAGATGACGAATGAGGAAGTTCTGAGGAGAATCGGTGAGGCGAGGAGAGGAATACAGCAGAGCGTCGATTATCCGAACGTCGGTCAACCGAACAACCGCTTAACCGAACTGTGTACTCGCTCGCCCCTGTTACTCTCCCACCCTACCGTCCATCATCCCCCTCACTCCCACACCAAGTTTCCCACAGGAGTCGCCGCACTGGGCCACCGCTGGCGGAACATTGCTTCTAGTGGGGCCTTCACAAGGCACTGCTGACCGCCCAAGCCGCCAGTCGCTGCGTTTCAACAATCAGCACACTTGTGTCGGCTTCGCACTGGCAGTAGAAGTAGAGGCAGTATCAAAGCTGTTCACAGCAACAGCTGTGCCAGCTTAGAGTTGAGGCTTGCCGCTCCGCGCAGTTTGAAGGATTGCGCGCCCCCAAGAAGAGCTTCTCACGGTGCAGTCACCTTCAGTTCTCTGTTACGACCACTTGTGTGGTGCTGCGTGAAGAAGTGAACTTGACGATACAAAATGCTTAAACGTAAACGTGTTGACCTTTCTATGAGGGACAAGTAGGAGATTATTAAAAGGTAAGAAGAAGGTGAATCTGCAACCACTTTATCCAATGAGTATAAGGTGGGGAAGTCGACAATTACGGATATAAAAAAACAAAAAACGAGCATAGCAAATTTTATAGCAATGCTTGATTCTACTGATGGATCAACAAGCTGTAAAACTATGAAGCTACTGAAGTTGCCTTTGTACGTTGCTTTGTAATACTAAAAGAGATGCCTGTTTTTATGAATAAATTTACTGTACAGTACTTCTTTTTGGCAAATAAACATGTGCAGTTCGATTATCCGAACAAACCAGTTTTCCGAACACCCATGTCCCTCAGTTACTTCGGATAATCGACGCTCTACTATATATGGAAAACACTGACAAGAAGAAGGGACAGGATGATAGGACATCCGTTACGACGTCAGGGAATAAGATCCACGGTACCAGAGAGAGCTGTAGAGGCTAAAAACAGTAGATACGAAAGTGATTGGAATACAGCCAGCAAATAATTAAGGACATAGGTTGCAAGTTCTACTCTGAGATGAAGAGGTTGGCACAGAAGAGGTATTTGTGGCAGGTCGCATCGAACCAGTCAGAAGACTGATTATTCAAGGAAAAAAATCAACGATGCAGAGAAGTCATCACTACTTTCAAAACAAACATCATGAATATGTGCGGTTGTGATTTATCTGAATCACCCTGTAAGTTAGCTGTAAGGTCCAGAGTGAATTTTCACTATGGAGCAGAGTATGCACTTATCTGAAACTTCGTGGCACATTAAATGTGCTGAACCGAGACTCGAATCTCGGACCTTCGCCTTTTCGCGGAAGTCTAGAAGATAGGAGATGAGGTGCTGGTGGAAGTAAAGCTATGAGTTCCGGCAGCGCTCCGTGCTCGGATACCTCAGTCGGTAGAGCACTCAACATGGAAAGGAAAGGTCCCAGGTTCGAATCCCTGTGTGACACGCACTTTTAACCCGGCAAGAAGTCTCCGCCGTGGGCAGACGGGCCACTCACCTGCGATCCTCCGGAAGGCCTCCTTCTGCGGGTCGTACTCCTGCAGCAGGGGGTCGCTCTGCAGGCCGCCGCAGGCCGTCACGTAGAAGCTGCGGCACGGCGGCGCCGTGTGGTTCATCATGGCAGCCATGTGCTGCGCCTGCCGGTAGCACGCGTCCGTCCGGCACACGTTGCTCTCTGCACACGTGGGCAACACGTCAGTCGGCGGAAACAGGTCCAATGCTCATGAACACACACACACACACACACACACACACACACACACACACACAAACTACAGAGCTCACACAGGGTGTAGAAAAATTGTGTCACGAAATTTTAACCCTGGATAGCTGATGCCAGTAGCAACCAAAATTACTAATGTTGTGTAGATCGACAACGCACCATTTTTAAACTACGGAAACTTGGCGCCACGCTCTCCGATTGGCCGTGGGATTGCCCTGTTGCCGTTCGTCGGTTGTCGGTTCACACATACAAACGACCCTCGCCCCGTCACTGCCCCAATGTGATATGCACACGTGTCCAATAGGTCTTGCTGTTTGTCTCCGCCTCGCGTCAGAGGCATTCACACGTAAGCTTCGCTTCAGAGCACACACACGTCATCTGCGATTTAGTCATACATGGCGGCACAGTATTCGTTTGAAGAACAACGAGATATGGTTATTGTTTATGGACTAGCCGACGGTAATGCATATGAAGCTCGGCTGTTGTATGAGGAACGGTACCCAGCACACCTTTACAGCAATTCACCGGCGACTTGGCGAAACAGGCTCGTTAGCGGATATCATGGTGATGCTGGAAGACTGGAAGACCTCGAACACGACGGGATGCTCCATTTGAAGATACTATTCTCGAGGAAGCACTTACGACAAGTACTCGAGTGGTTGGACACGACATGGGGGTCACTCATCGGCTAGTCTGGGAGGTTTTGAGCGATGACAGCCAGCACCCATTTAGTTTCCACCCAGTCCAAGACCTAAATCCTGTGGCGGACTATGAACACAGGCAGGGTTTTGCTGGTGGTTTCTGCGACGTCTTGTACGAGATCCCGACTTCCCCGCTGAGCCGTGGCAAAAAAATTGCTGTTTTGAGGAGCGCGCCGCAGCGCGTTGTGTGAAGCAGTCGCCCTCCGTTTGTGGCGGTGGCGCCGCTGTGGCAATCGCAGCTTTGGTCTCTCCCTCTGGTGGGAAAGCGGAAAGGTTGCCTGCTCACGTGCATTTAAGGGGCGCTATGGGCTCGGCATTGGTCAGTCGGAGTGAGGCTAGGTCAGTCTCGCGTCACCGGGTTCTGGTCTGTCTCTCGTTCGCATTTGTGCGGCAGTTAGTGTCTGTGGTCGGAGTGCGAGTATGTCTGTCATTTGGATCAAAGCCAGAAAATGAGAGTCTTGCCACTCCGCCAGTAACAGAACTCAGCTTGTGGTCGCCCGGTCGGGGCTGAGTTCCTGCATCTGAGTCTGCTCGTTAGGCCGCCGGTCCGCTCGAGTTGCTCGGGCTACGGTTGGTTGGTCGGTCGCGCACTGGGACACGAGATGATTTGTCCGCCTTGAGCGTCGACGCATGTGAGGTCCCCAGGTGAGTCCAGTGGGCCACGCCGTATAGAAAGGGGTAGTGGCTTCGCGGTTGACACAAGAGCAACAGGAGTGAAACGACGACATCGGGCTGGCCGGGGCGAGCAGCGACGCCGTGAGACGGGAGATCGGCGCGCCTTCCTGCGTCTGTTGAAGCGGCTGGCAGTGGACGGTTCGGGAGAGCGCTGGGGGTGCTGTGCCAGGTCTTCGCCAAAAATCGCAGTTTATTAGAAGTTAAGTGATTGGAGATATGTTTTTTCATTTACTTGTTAAATTCTACTTGTTTTATTGGTGAGGTCACCAGCCGCTTTGTTTTGGGGTCGTCCCACCATTCTTCTTCGTTTGCCCACCCGCGGGAAAGTGCTTATTGTGAATTGGGTGGTCCGTTTTTTTCCTTGTGGAGTTGGGGAGAGTTAGAGCAATCTGCGGTTCGGGTTGTTCATTAATCCCCCTGTCAATCTGCCATACGTTAATAGCTGCCTCTGTCATGTTTGTCGGATTCAGTGTTAACGAATTTATACAATTAAGGTGTAAAGCCTGAATTCCTGAAAAATGTTTTTTATCTTGCCTATCATCTTGCGAGGCGGTATATGTGTAATGTAGAGCATGTTGTACATTTTATGTAAGTCTGAATTTCATGGGTTTTATTTAAATAGTCATTTTTATAAAGTTGCCACCCTTCCACCGTAAGAGTCCTTTTAAAAAGAAATTGCACTTTCGGTGGCAAATAATTTCTTAGTGTGAGTGTTTGTACCATTTACATCCCTCTTACGGGGTGCATAGTTAATGTGTTTGTGTGAGTTGTTGAAATTTTTAGTTTAAAGTAATCTGGTGTGTTGCAGATTTGCACCAGTGTAGTCTTTCAGAGGTTGTTGTGAGCGGTCGTGACTACGGCCGTGTTGAAAGGGAGCGGCAAGCTTCTCAGCCCGAAGGCTCCTACTGTCAATACTGTTCTTTCTGCCTCTAAATAAAATTGTAACTTGATATTTCGAAGGTGCTTTTCTGCTTATAAACTTTAAATCTGTTTTTGAAAAGGCTTTTATGAATAAAATTCCCATTTGTTAAAGGTAATTTCACTTTCATCAGTTACTCCCTGGCAACTACTTCCACGCTCACCTAGTGTGATTAAATGTGTTAATGTTCTTGATGAATCGCTAGTAAATAAAGTAAATTCTTTAAGAAAAGAGTTTGAAAGTAAATTCACGGTTCACCCGCCATTGTGTTATTTACCTTTACAACACTCGAAACGTTCATTACTGGGCAAGGGAAAATCCTCACGTCACGCACGTCCACGGACACAAGGAATGATTTTCGCTCAACATTTGGGCAAGCATTGTGGGTGACCATCTGATTGGGCCGGTCCGTCTACCTGATCGACTTAACGGGGTAAATTACCTTCGCTTTTTGCAAGAAACTCTACCCGGCTTGTTGGAAGACGTTCCCCTGGTCATATGGCTACGCAAGTGGTTGCTGCATGATGGGACTCCTCCACATAGCAGTCGTGCAGTGCGCGGGTGTGTAAATGAACTCTTCGACGGCTGGGTAATGGGCAGAGGTGCTCGTAGGACGTGGTCCCCGCGATCACCAGACCTCACGCCGCCTGACTTTTTACTGTGGGGGTTCTTCAAGGTTCTAGTTCACCCACTCAAACGCGAACCACCTAGGAACGAAGAAGAATTAATGTATCGCATTCAACGTGCCGCCAATCGCATCCAGGCAATGCCAGGTATCTTTGAAAGAGTTCGGTGAAACACCATTCGACGTTACCAAGCTTGTGTTGAGTCACTGGGCCGCCAGTTCGAGCACCTGCTTTAAGTAAACAATGTCATAGCTACAAAAACGGCCCTTAAGGGCCAGCATAATTTGTAATAGACTTTCTGTACGCGAACTAACAGCTGTTGATGGGTTTGTTCCCAGTACGTCTTATTATAAAACTACAATGGATGTGTCGGGACCCCGGCAGATTCGCCCCCAGACCCCGAGAGATTCGCGATCATGCGTTGTCTAGTGCATCCGGCAACAGAGAAATCTCGCGGCCAATTGGAGCTCGTGGTCCCAGGTTTCCATAGTTTAAAAATTGTGCGTTGTCAGCCTACACAACATTAGTAATTTTGGTTCCTACTGGCATCAGTTATCCAGGGTTAAAATTTCGTGACATAATTTTTCTCCACCCTGTATAGAGCTACTACACTACACAAAAGAGTATCACTTGTTTGAGACCCCTAACTGCTTTCCATTTCAACTGCGACGTCAGGTTCAGGTTCAGCGACGCTTCAGACAGCAAGGTGTCGACCCATGCGAAAAAAAGGCCACAGCTCAGAAGTTCGTGGAAGGTGTAAGGCGGGTTAATAATACCACATTGGCAGAAAATTTCGCTACAATTGTGCCGAAAGCTATAGTGGGCGTATAACACGATGGGTACGTCATTGTGCACCCTTCTACCAAAATCTCATCGCTTCTTTTGACACCTATGTGATGGAGGCCATAGTTGCGACCCCCAGTGTTGAAATCAGGCAGTTATCTTATGGCTGACCCAGGATAACATTTCAGACACACTCCCAGTCAGAATAGAATGAAAAGGCCTCAGGGGGTGGCATGAAGGGTATCAATGAAATGACCCCTTGGGGCGTCGATTCCAACACTTTCGCGGTAGAAAACGACATTACGCAGTGCGATGAGGCAACAGTATGACGTTCTTGATAGCGGTCGTCACTGCTGACATCACTAGACGATTCAGCCCTACTCACGAGCATAGTTGGGCTGCAACCTCACTGAACGTGATCAGATCCATTTGGAGTGCAGTGTGGCCCCAATTTTAGCTCTGGTATACTCAGTAGAACCGGTGGGGACTGCTCAAAACCATTCGACGAAATTTAAACATGATCCGCAGCAGCAAAAGACGTTTATGCTTTTTCAGCGCTCCTGTTTCACGCCCTCCTGTGGTGTGATAACAGATGGCTGCAACATTGACATGTGCGTGAATAAAATGTCAATGGGTTCCTGTAGGACCTCCCAGTTCGGCAACAGCCTCGCTGCCATCCACACACATTTGTTGAGCACTTTAAAAATGTGCCTCTCAGAAACTTCGACACCATTGCAGCCTCGTGGCTGATATAGAGCCTGAAGTTAGGCAAACCACACCTGCAAGCAGACGCTGTGGCGGCTGCGAGGCACCATTTAGCTGAATGGGTGGTGACATCTCTGAAAGGTCCATTTTTAATGTGCTCAACAAAAGTGTACGAGTGGCACCCAGAGTGTTGCCGAATTGGAGACTCTTACGGGGACCCATTGCTGTTTTATTCACACACATGTCAATGTTGCACCCCTTCGAGAGGGTGCCACAGGAGGGTGCGAAACAGGAGGGCTGAAAAAGCAAAAACACCCTTTGCTGCTTCGGATCACGTTTAAATTTCTTCGAATGGTTTGGAACAGCCCCTGGTGATTTCACCCTCTTTACGAGATCAAAAACTGAGGCCGCACTGCATTCCAAATGCGTCAGGTCATGTTCAGTGGGTTTACGGGTGCACAGTGTACTTATAATATGGCTGAAGTGTTTGAGGGGGGGGGGGGGGGGGGAGGGGTGTCAGCAGCGTGGAACGTTGTCAATAACGTCGTCCTGTTCATCATTGCACTGCAAGCTGTCATTTTCCACGGCGAAACGTGTGGGAATCAACGCCCCAAGGGAGGGGGTGTTTTCATTGAAGCCCTTTATGCCAACCCTTGAGACCTTTCCGTGTCGATTCTGAACCGCAGAGTGTCTGAAATGTTTTCCTCTGCCAACCATAGGAAAAGCACGTGAATTCAACGCTGGGTCTCGCGGTTCTGACCTACGTCGCAGGGACGTCAAAAGACGAGGCGAAATGTGGGTAGAAGCGGGTTTGACAACATTCTCTTAGAGTGACACGTTCACAGTGTCACTGGGGAGAACGGGACATCTTTAACCCTAAGCACACGTGGGCTTCTGAACTCTGTCGTTTCTTTGGATTGTGTCGACTCCTTGCTGTTTGAACCATTGCTGAGTCCGAGGGTAACGTCTCAGCGGCGCATAAAGCTGCACATGTTGAATGGGGCAAACAAAACATAAAGTGCAACATAAATTACCGTTGTGCGGTACAGTGGGTCACTATTTTTCTTATTTCTAAATGCTGCAAAGTGTCGGACGAACCAACGGACCAACGAGGCGTCTAACTCGCAATATGCAGAAGGTGTAGTCCTGTGACGTTCCGGAATGCTTTTTGTACCACGACTTGTACCCAATCATTCAGTTCCCTGTCAGCATGGACCAGTATGTATTCTTGAAGTTTTCCCAGCGTAATGAGTATGCCATGAAGTTCCGGGTTTGCAGCGGGATGACGTCGACATTTTGCCACGATATTTCGGCTGGAAATCATTGAGCCATATTCAGGTGAGTGTTTAACGCTGGAGAGAGCTGCGGCACTTTTCTAAGTTTATACCGAAAATTGGCGACGAGGCGCATGCGCTTACTTTACTGCTGCGTGAATGGCCCCCCGCCAAGTTCACTATCGCCTTCGAGTATCTCTCCATCTGCGGTGCGCAGGCTCCAGCGCAATGGTGATACTGTGTCGGAATGCGAGCTCGCGGAATTGAAATTCAGATGTCGCATTAATGAAACTGTCACTGGACGTGTCATTAGGCGTAAAATACTTTCTTTCGGAAAATATTAAAGAAATGAACACGTACCCCACCTTACTCGGTTCAAAGCCACTATCAAATTTGATAAGGTCTTCCGCCAAACGTATCTTGACAGATTCCTCAATAACTAAACCGCAGAAGGAACTAGTTGTGGCCGGCCGAATTGGCCGAGCGGTTCTAGGTGCTACAGGTTGGAGCCGCGCGACTGCTGCGGTCGCAGGTTCGAATCCTGCCTCGGGCATGGATGTGTGTGATGTCCTTAGGTTAGTTAGGTTTAAGTAGTTCTAAGTCTAGGGGACTGATGACCTCAGATGTTAACTGTCATAGTGCTTCGAACCATTTGAACCATTTGAACCACTGCGCCACCTCATTCGGTCATAAGTAATGGGATAGCAATAATCACATATACAGATGACGGAAGTATAGTGTGCATAAAGTATAAAAGGACAGTGTATTGGAGGAGCTGTCATTTGTACTCATGTGATACACATGAAAAGGTTTCCAATGAGACTTTGAACGCGGAATGGTAGGTGGAAGTGGAAGCATGGCACATTACATTTCGGAAATCGTTAGGGAATTCGGTATTTCGAAATCCACTGGGTCAAGAGCGTCTGGAAAATACCAAATATCAGGCATTACCTCTCACAGCGGACACGAGTGCCTTTGGTAACAGCACGACGTCGCCTGCAGCGCCTCCCCTGGACTCGTGACCGTACCGGTTGGACACCAGACGACTGGGGAACCGTGGAATGGTCAAATGAGTCCCAATTTCAATTGGTAAGAGCCAATGGTAGGGTATGAGTGTAGCGCAGACCCCACGAAAACATGGACCCAAGGCGTGAACAAGGCAGTGTGCAAGCTGCAGTAGCTACATAATGGTGCGGGCTGTGTTTACATGGAATGAAATGGATTCTCTGGTCCAACTGAGGCGATCATTGACTGGAAATAGTTACGTTCGGCTACTTAATTCACAGTTATTCATAGACTTGTTCCCAAATACGTAATGATACCATGTCACCGCACCACAATTGTTCGCGATTGCTTTAAAGAACATTCTCGACAATTCGAGCGAATGATTTGCACGCCTACATCGCCCGAAAGGGATCCCGTCAAATATTTATGGACGTAATCGAGAGGTCAGTCAGCGCACAAAATCCTCTCGCCGTTATGGACGGTTGTAGAGGCAGCGTAGCTCAATATTTCTGTGTGGGACTTCCAGTGACTTGTTGCGTCCATGCCACGTCGACTTGCTGCAGTGCACCGAGTAAATGGAGGTCCGACACGATATTACGTGGTATCTCATGACTTTTATCGCGTAAAATGGAAATGCCGTGTGGCTAGGGCCTCCCGTCGGGTAGACCGTTCGCCTGATGCAAGACTTTCGAGTTGACGCCACTTTGGCTACTTGCGTGTCGATGGGGATGAAATGATGATGATAAGGGCAACACAACACCCAGTCCATGAGCGGAGAAAATCTCCGACCCAGCCGGGAATCAAACCCGGGCCGTTAGGTATGACATTCCATTGCGCTGACAACTCAGCTACCAGGGGCGGACACGTAAATATATTGTGGTGAGATGACAACGTCATCTGGCTGCATTTCAGAAACTTCATGGGTTACGGACTAAGATGTTTACACGAACAATTTCGGCGACCAAATTTTACAAGTCCTTTTATATGTTCATGATGTTAATGCTGTGGAAATTCCTATCATACAAAATGACAATAGCCGCGGTACAAGACTGCTCACACGTTCCTGATATGGCCAACACCTTAGCTCGTTATCGCTCCGCAGTGGTTAGACACTGGACTCGCATTCGGGAGGACGACGGTTCAATCCCGCGTCCGGCCATCCTGATTTAGGTTTTCCGTGATTTCCCTAAATCACTCCAGGCAAATGCCGGGATGGTTCCTCTCAAAGGGCACGGCCGACTTCCTTCCCCATCCTTCCCTAATCAGATGAGACCGATGACCTCGCTGTCCGGTCTCCTTCCCCAAACAACCCAACCCCCCGTTATCGCTCGTCGACTGACTCGCTAAATCGTCCAATCCTAGTCCTATAGCAAATGTGATTATTGAAATTTTCCCAGCGTAAACAGTATTCCATGATGTTTCAGGATTGCAGCCGGATAACATCTACTTCCTGCCACGATATTTCGGCTGACAACCATTCAGCCATCTCCAGGCGAGTCTGTTTCACTGGAGGTTGCCAGTTCCTGTCGCTACTTTTATACCAAAAATAGGCGATAAGACGCATGCGCAAAGGCAGCCGCTACATGAGCGGCCTCTCTGGAGATACGCGCTCTCTTCGAATACTGCGAACAAACCTTTCATCCTTACTCTGCGGAACTATGATCACACCCATAGGCGGAAGCGACCAAAGAGACTGTTAGCTAGGACCTAACCACTGATCGGCAGGTGTGGCCGAGCGGTTCTAGGTGCTTGGGTCTGGAACCGCGTGACCTCTACGGTCGCAGGTTCGAATCCTGCCTCGGGCATGGATGTGTGTGATGTCCTTAGGTTAGTTAGGTTTAAGTAGTTCTAAGTTCTAGGGGACTGATGACCTCAGAAGTTAAGTCCCATAGTGCTCAGAGCCATTTGAACCATTTGAACCTAACCACTGGTGGCGAGCTAACTCACAAGTGACGATATTGACTAGCCTCTGGACATCAGCAATATTGATTGGACGTGCCGGCTGCCATCAAAGCCAACCAACAGGCAGCTGCAAGGAAGCCGATTAACTCACACATTGCACCGAGCGAGGTGGCGCAGTGGCTAGACACTGGACTCGCATTCGGGAGCATGACGGTTCAATCCCGTGTCCGGCTATCCTGATTTAGGTTTTCCGCGATTTCCCTAAATCGCTCCAAGCAAATGCCGGGATGGTTTCTTTGAAAGGGCACGGCCGACTTCCTTCCCCGTCCTTCCCTAATCCGATGAGACCGATGACCTCGCTGTCTGGTCTCCTTCCCCAAACAACCCAACCAACCCCCAACTCACACATTAACGCACAAACCGCCTACACTACTCTAGATATGACCTACCAGACAATGACCAAAGACGAACTCAACTGTTACAGGTATGCTGATGCTGGCCGAGACGTTGACGCCAGAACCCAGCTATAACCTCCGACTGATAACGCATCACAGCGTCTGAGATATCCACCTGCATGATACCCACTGCCAACTTACGTCATTCTTCTACGATCTGTCGCAGACAGCAAGCAGTCAGCTACTGCTCTTACTACCCGACCATACTATCGCAGAAGATTTTACCCCCTTGGCTCTTGCCTTGGCACTTCTTTCCTCTGCCGGCCGTTGTGGCCGAGCGGTTCTAGACGCTTCAGTCCGGAACCGCGCTGCTGCTACCGTCGCAGGTTCGAATCCTGTCTCGGGCATGGATGTGTGTGATGTCCTTAGGTTAGTTAGGTTTAAGTAGTTCTAAGTTCTAGAGGACTGATGACCTCAGATAGTAAGTCCCATAGTGCTTCGAGCCATTTAAACCATTTGCACTTCTTTCCTCTGCTGTTCAAATCACTACCCTTCGTTCAATGTTCGGGCCAATCTATCTCCAGATGAGTGCGTATTAACGAATAATCATAACTAGACGTACGCAAACATCGCAGTACCCACATCCTGCGAAGCCCTCGTTTAGTGGAAGCTACCCCCTTTGTGGAGATGACAGTAGATCTTTTGTCGTCATGTCGTTTTGGACGTGGAGGGGCTCCATGCTATACAACAAAAAAAAAAAAAAAAATGGCGCGTAGGGCGCATGCGTAATGTGATACTACAAAAGCGCTCTCTGTCGGAATGATCAGTCGCGAGTTTAAAATCCAGGTGTCAAAATTATTAAAATTAAATGTCACTAGACGTGTCATTGGTTATAAAATGTTTTCTGCTTGAAGAAATTAAAGAAATCACCGGTTCCCACGAAGGGCGGCTGTCTGCCTTGTCTGGACGTTTTGGTCAGACAGAAAGTGGGTGGAACATTGGGACATTCCGTTTACCGTTAGCCCCACATACAGACTTGTACCTTCAGGCGCCTAGCTGCCATCACGTTTCACGAACTAAAGGCGTCCTTTGAACGTTGGTCTACCGGGCGCATGTTGTGTCTGATGGAGACAGCTTTGCGAAGGAGCTGGAACATCTACAGTCAGTGTTCAAAGATAATGGACATTCTCTACATCAGATCAGTACACCCTTAAGGAAGAGGAAAAGTGACCATGCACAAGAGCAACGAGAGGAGGAGCGGTTTAACGCCAGGGCGTTCCTGAGGTGCGTTGTTGGCAATATTTCGTCGAAATTAGGCAGGATATTAAGAAAACATTGTGTCAAAGTAATCTTCCACCAACCTACAAAGACGTGTGATCCTCTCGGTTCGGGAAAAGATGATCTGGGACTGCGGATGGCTGGAATCTACAGAATACATTGACAGAGTGGGAAAGTATGTGTCGGTCACACAATGTGCACAATGCGTGAAAGCCGAGTTGAACACGATCGCCACACTCGCCTTTCGCAGCCCAGTAAGTCACCCATAACGGATCATTGTATCTCCATAGGACGTTCCATGGATTACTCTGCCACGGAAACCTTGGCGTTGACGAGATCCTTCTGGGATTCGATTATAAAGGAATCGGTGGAAATACGTTTAGCGCAAGATCTTCTTAATCGTGACGACTGCTTTCAACTGGATAAGGCGTGAGACCATGCGATTTTTTAATTTCTTCAAACAGAAAAAACATTTTATGAGGAATGACACATCTAGTGACATTTAATTCTATTAATTTAGGCATTTGAATTTTAACTTCGCGAGTGCGCATTCCGACGGGGAGCACTCGTGTAGGATCACACTACGCACGTGCCTGCGCGCCTTAGAGAGAACATTACTCGAAGAGAGCGCGGAACTCGACAGAGGCCGCTCATCTAGCGGCTGCCTTTGCGCATGTGTCTTCGCACCCAGTTTTGGTATAAACGTAGCGACATGAAGTGGCAACCTCTATTCACCTCTTCTCTGACCAGTTAAATTCCCGCGGCTCCGCCATCTTCCTCTCTCTCGACCTTGAGGGCGCCTACGATCGTGTATGGCATTCCGGTCTCCTCTTCAAGCTCCAAACCTTTGGTCTTCCTATTAACTACGTCCGTCTGATCGCCTCCTTCCTTTCTCACCGTTCTTCCTATGTCACCATCCATAATACGGATTCCTACACCTTCGAACCCTCCGCTGGTGTGCCCCAAGGTTCCGTCCTCTCCCCCCTTCTCTACCTTCCTTACACGGCGGACATGCCGCCGCCTTCACCTCCCTTACACCTTCTACAGTACGCCGATGACACCTCCTTCCTTGCCCTCGCCCCCACCCTGCAACGCTCCCAACACCTTCTCCAATCCCATCTCGACCGGTTCACCACTTGGTGTTACCAGTGGCTGCTCAAGGTCAATCCTTCCAAGACCCAGGCGATCATTGTAGACCATACGTCCGCTATTTCACAAAGGAAACAGAAATTATTTCTATAACTATTTCTCAATCAAAATCGATGAAACGTATGAATTATTTTAATATGTATGTAAAACTGTACAAACTAGCTGATACAGAATAGCCTTTGCAAAATAGTGGACGTATCGTTGGAAATGTGTTCCAAAGGTGGTTCTCCCACTTTAAGATGAAGATAAAAGATGTTTTATAGCGACCCCAGTATCAGCATTGGGTAGGTGAACTGCCAGTATGGAGTAGGCCAGACGACTGTGGGGAACATTCTCCACGACAAATGCCGCTAACCGGATCGCTTACAACTCATGCGCACCTTACTACTCAAGGGCTTCCCTCAGTGGCGACGGGCCATCGCTGTGCTGGTATTTCTGTCAACTGCCATATTCACAAACGAACCTACGCTTACGAGAGGCAGTATTGTCAGCTTCCACAGCACCCACTTGTCAGCTACAGAGAATCCCTAGCGCCTAGCGGCAACGAACCACAAGTACCGATTCAGCCTTAATGGGAGAGGGGTGGAGGGGGGGGGGGGAGGGTGGTTAATGGCAACCGCCTCAAGGGACCAGTCACGTTCCCACAACGCGGGAGTGAGATGGCGCAGTGGATAGCAAACTGGACTCGCATTTGAGAGGACAATGGTTCACATCTGCTTCTGGCCATCCAGGTTTAGGTTTTCCATCATTTCCCCAAGTCGCTCCAGACTGATGCCGTGTTGGTTCAAAGGTCACAGACAATTTCCATCCCTATTCTTTCTTAATCCGACAAGCTTGTACTGCGCCTTTAATGACGTCGCCGTCGACGGGACATTAAACTCGAATCTTCCTTTTTTTCCCACAATGCATCACGGGCGAGGCACATCTGGGCTTGCTGTAGGTGACCCAGCCTCCCTTGCTGGAAGACGTGCTTTTGGTGGCGTGAATGGTAATGTCGCTACTGCAAGATGGTGCCCCAGCTCATTCCGCTCCGGAGTGTCAAGATAAAACACTAATACGGGCATAACACTTGTACTTGCCTGGTGTGTGTGTGTGTGTGTGTGTGTGTGTGTGTTTGTGGCCACGTGTGTGCTTTCAATCATAGAAACGTACACACTCAAAGATCTTCTACCTTGACCTTCAAATGAGCGTATCTCTGTTGGAAAGCATTTCTTTCCATATATCCATACGACCTTTCTTGTTCCTGGTCTTATCTGGGATTGTTCCATTCAGTTTGTACCCATTTAGCAAAAGCGCCCTGAGCATGTTTACAGGGTGAACCAGAACCCACCGACAAACATTTAGCAGTTGTTTGGGGATCCTTTGTAAGTATTTTTGTGTAAGGGACCCACGGTGTCTGGTGGGTCTTTACAGAGTATTTGCGTTTCGTTTGGTTCCTTGCCCCAATTAGCTTTGTATCTGTACTGCACTGGAAATAAAGAACAACAGTGCCAGTGTCGACGGAATGCCCTGTGTGTCTTGTTTCCACTCTCTCAAGATAGCTGCTGTTTACAACAGTAATGCTCTCGTTAGCTCGAAGCCTTCAAGTTTGCTTTTACTACTGCTTGGCTTTGCCTAGGGTTTTGTTGTCTGAGAGTGTTAACTGTTTGTTAACAGTCAGACGCTGCGGTCCTAATGGACAGGTTTACTGGTGAAGAGCTGGCCAATATGCACCTCGTGTATCGGTTCACTGAGTGCAGTCGAAGAGCAGCACAATGGCACTAGTACGAGTTGTCCTCACACTGCCAGCAGCCACATTACAGCACTTTTGCGGACAGAGGTTGTCGTATTACTCTGAAACAAGGGCGATTGAGGTAACGAACCGAATAAATCATAATTACATTATTACTATGTAACGACCTGCCACAGACTGTGGGTTCCCTGTACCAAAATACTCAGAAGGTAACTTTGAACAACCTCTGCAACTTTGTCGGTTGAGTAGCGGTTCACCTTGTGCAAGGTGTTTGAGAAAAGTAATGAGACTGACAACACTGCGAGCGATTTGGCAACGCTGTGTCGTTCTACTTGTGTAGACTGGTGTGTCCGTCCCTTCCAGATGCTCAGTCCATGTTTCAGCTCTGTACAGCCATCACGCGATTTTTGTGAGTGCCATCAGTGAAGTTGTTGTTTTGTGTGTGTGTGTGTTAATAAAATGGAACATCGAATTTAGAGCAATGTTATGTCATCAGATTTTGCTTTAAACATGGGGAATCCGCGACTGTGAACTTTGAAAGGTTGAAACAGGCCTATGTGGAACATTATTTACCAAGAGCACAAAGTTTTTGCTGGCACAAATCATTTTTGAAGACAGAAAGCATGTTGAAGATCATCCTCTCTCAGCAGACCTTCGACTTCAAAAAGCGACGAAAACGTCTAACGTGTCCATGCTCTAGTGAGATCAGACCGACGTTTAACAAGAGTGTGTGTGTGTGTGTGTGTTGGGGTTTATGGGCGCTCAAGTTTAACAAGGAAGATGATGGATGACATGTTAAGCTTGGAACATTTTCACTGTACATGAACTTTTGATGGAAGTTCTGCACATGCAAAAGGTTTTTGCCAAAATGGTGCCGAAAATCCTCACAACTCAGCAGAAGGAGAAGCGCAGGAACGTATGTGTTGCTCTTCTTGAGGGGATTGCCAATGGCCAAGAATGGTTTTTCCGCCAGCAGGAGTTCAGCTACCGAACCTCCCTAGTTATCAGTGTCTTGCTAGGCGCCATTTTGATGGTACGCTACAGCTCTGCCATCTGTCGGAATTGTTCGAAACATCTGACACATGAAGAAGAATTATCAAATCCGAAGTATCAAGTAAGACTTTTTCCTATAGATATTAACG
Organism: Schistocerca serialis cubense; assembly: GCF_023864345.2. NCBI lineage: Eukaryota > Metazoa > Arthropoda > Insecta > Orthoptera > Acrididae > Schistocerca > Schistocerca serialis. The sequence goes on along the minus strand of NC_064643.1, from coordinate 118,003,486 downwards.
CCTGTAGAAAAATTCTGAGGCGTTATTTAAGAGTGACGCACGTATTAATTCAGGTACCATCTGTAATTTTTATATCCTACAGTCAGTTTTGAAGATTATGTTCAGTTTTTAATCTAAGGACATGCATTATATGAAATTAAAACGATTTAAGCGTGGCAGATAGATGCAAATGAGTCATACTGCGTAAATATCACCACACCTTGATCATCCAAGAACAAAAAATTGGTTCAAATGGCTCTGAGCACTATGGGACTTAACATCTGTGGTCATCAGTCCCCTAGAACTTAGAACTACTTAAACCTAACTAACCTAAGGACATCACACACATCCATGCCCAAGGCAGGACTCGAACCTGCCACCGTAGCAGCCGCGCAGTTCCGGACTGCGCGCCTAGAACCGCCAGACCACCGCGGCCGGCCATCCAAGAACAGAATCCCATTTCATTAGACACACTTTCGTCACTTTTTGGAAATTAATTCGTTGACTGCAAATTCCTTGTCATCACGTGTATTAGGTATATACTTGTAGGAAAATTGTTAACTGCAATAGTTGTGCACATTGTATATGCAATAGTTTGAGGTCCGACATTCTGACAAACGCAGTTAAGTGGTATCGCAGTAGTACAGAATGTAACAAGACATCAACGATTTAGGTAGTAGAGCGTGGAACTCGGAATAAAGGCAGTCGGCCCTCTGTGCTATTAATGCCTATGTCTCTTTACTGCGGGTAGGAAACAGACACCATTAGTGATTGTGCTTATTATGTACGTAAATCATTATTATGACAATGCCACGCGGAAAACAGTTATCATGAGATGTAAACGCAAAAGTCGGTGCCTAGAAGGAAATGGAACACACTAATCGTCAAATTGACAGAATTTCAACCGTTTAACTACAGTGGTTTATAGTTTCGTTAGTTTGGGCGCACGATATGGACAGAACGAAAAATATGGGCAAAGTAGAACATTTTCTGGCGCATCCAAACGGTTAAGTTTGCAGAAAGCAAGCGCCACAGACCGTTATTCTTCGCAACATGCTGCTGATTTACAGTTGCCAGTAACTGACAACCGTGTACGGCAAATTTGGTCAAATGAGAGACACCTTGCAGAAACCTGCTCTAACACCCAAAAATAAACAGGACAGATCGGAGTTTGCTGAAAAGTATATGTCATGGACTTCAGAATGTAATAAAATGATCTTCAGTGATGACAAGAAGTTTAATTTAATCGAGCTGAGAACAGAGCAACAGGTAAGAATGAGCAGAAATTCTGATGGAAGTGTTACGTCAATCACGCATTGTTTGCTTGAGCTCTAGAGTGAACTCTAACATGTTCACTGAGATGCAGATATCGATGTCTTGCCCTGGCCTGTACGTAGCCTGGATATGAACCCCGTGGCAAAGCTTTGAAGAATACTTGCAGTGCGTGTTTGCCGCTATGGAAGGCAGTCTGAGGCCGTATGTGGGCTGAAAAGTGCGATACAAGGACGGTGGGCGACGATTTTAATGCAAGGTGGTTCAAATGGCTCGGAGAACTATGAGACTTAACATCTAAGGTCATCAGTCCCCTAGAACTTAGAACTACTTAAACCTAACTAACCTAAGGACATCACGCACATCCATGCCCGAGGCAGGATTCGAACCTGCGACCGTAGCGGTCGCGCGGTTCCAGACTGAAGCGCCTACAACCGCTCGGCCACTTCGGCCGGCTTAATGCAAGAACGACAAACACTAATAAAATGAATGAGGAAGAGAATTTTTGTGGTAATTAGGAATAACGGAGGTTGGACAAAATACTAAAAATGCAATAACACAACAGGACAGCGAGAGCTTTTATATCAGTTTCCGTCAAAGAAATCCAATCGCCTTATTTTGTTGCTCGTGTTACGAAAGAAACTAGATAATTTTGTCATGACTGTTTACGTCATACATGTATCTACTACTTTCGCAATAAAATGGATACACTAAGCTACAAACATTGTACTATCACTTTTGTAGGAACTCTGCCTTCATACTGTTTTACACTACTATATATTTATTACCCACTAGCGACATATCAAAATTTGTACCAGACCGGGACTCGAATCTGGATTTCCTCACTTATCGTGAGCGCTCGCCTTAACCACTCTGTCTATCCGTGCACGCTCCCTAGACCGTCCCATACTTCCATATGTCGCACTGTCTACACCCTCTATATCCTTTTATACATCATTGTGTAAGAATGTAGACTGTGCGGTATATGGAATTATGGGACGGTCCAGGGAGCGTGCACAGAAAGCCAGAGTGATTCCAGAATGAGATTTCCACTCTGCAGCGGAGTGTGCGCTGATATGAAGCTTCCTGGCAAATTAAAACTGTGTGCCGGACCGAGTCTCGAACTCGGGACCTTTCGCAGGCAAGTGCTCTACCATCTGTGCTACCCAAGCACGACTGACGACCCGTCCTCACAGCTTTACTTCTGCCAGTACCTCGTCTCCTACCTTCCACACTTCACAGAAGTTCTTCTGCATGCCTTGCGGAACTAGTTCTGTATCCGCAATATCCTTTCTTCCAGGAGTGCTAGTTCTGCAAGGCATGCAGAAGAGCTTCTTTGAGGTTAGGAAGGTAGGAGACGAGGTACTGGCAGAAGTAAAGCTGTGAGGACGGGTCCTGAGTCGCGCTTGGTAACTCAGATGGTTGAGCAGTTGCCCGCGAAAGGCAAAGGTTCCGAGTTCGAGACTCGGTACGGCACACAGTTTTAATTTGCCAGGAAGTTTGATATCAGCGCACACCCCGCTGCAGAGTGAAAATCTCATTCTGGAACCACTCTGACTATCTGTGCACGCTCCCTGGACTGTCCCATAATTCCATATATCACACAGTCTACATTCTTACACAATGACGTATAAAAGGATATAGAGGATGTAGACAGTGCGACATATGGAAGTATGGGACGGTCTAGGGAGCGTGCACGCAAAGCCAGAGTGGTTAAGGCGACCGCTCACGACAAGTGGGGAAATTCCGGTTCGAGCCCTGGTCCGACAAAAATTTTCACATATCAGTGCTGGATAGTAGATCTATACCTAAAACAGCTGGTGTCAAGGAATTCGCTGTCAGCGCATTAATTTCAAAATATTTCGTACAGCTGTGGATCGTCAACAGTGTCTGTTCTTTCAGACATGTATGGAAGTAGGCTTTTTTCAGTTACTTTAGTGGCAATACAGCGTGCAAAAAGGGAAGCGGAACAGAAATTGTCAGTATGATTCAGAGTTACCGCTGTTATTTGTACCTGTGATCGGTGTCATTGGCAGAATGGGTCAGCCATCTTCCTTTCTCTAATGGCACTGTGCTGCTCGCCGGTAGTGCAGGTAAACTTGGCCAAACAATGGAAGAACTTAATAGACAAGATTGAAAGTAAACCTGGAAAACAACTGTAATAGAACTCTGACACCTGGAATGCTGTCTATAAGGACGTTATGTTGCTAGGACTGGCGTTCTCCGCAGGCGTTCAGTTAGTGCGTCGTTAAGAGCGTTGTCAGTTTGTAGGGAGCAGTCAACACTCGTCGAGGTGAGTGCTGGATATTCTGCTACGGAGAGACGCAAGACAGTGACTGACAGATGAAGTACAAGGGGCAGTCAAATGAAAATGAGATAGATACAAACAAAGTAAGCACACTGTTTATTATTTCAAAAGTGATCGCCATAACTGTTAGTACATTTACGCCAATGTGAGACAAGATGGTCAGTGCCTCCATGGAAAAATGGTCGTGGCTGCCTACTGGACTACGGTTGTACCCAATCGTGTACCTCTTCATGGGAAGCAAATCGACGGCCACGAACGTCTTTCTTCAATATGGAAATCGCATGAAGGAGACATCAGGACTGTTGGAGGATGTGTAAGGGCTTCCCAACGAAACTTCTGCAGCGTAGTCGAAACAACCTTGGTAACAAGTGGGCGTTGCTACCTTCATATGGACAAATGCTTTGTCCGAGAACAGCCCCATACATATCTGATGTGTCGACAGAAGTGCCGACACAGTGTTATTGTGAGGGGGCCGATAGGCACGCTATAAGCTCACGCAGAATATCTTGAAGTCTGAAACAGGACGCTCAATGAATTGCTATGAAGAAAAGTACGTTGCTTTGGGAATATTTAACTTTTAATCCGTCATTGGTTTACAACGTTCTTGATGAGACAATTCATACGATAACTATCAAACTATGTAAGGCTAATGGCGCCTTGCTAGGTCGTAGCCATGGACTTAGCTGAAGGCTATTCTAACTATCTCTCGGCAAATGAGAGAAAGGCTTCGTCAGTGTAGTCGCTAGCAAAGTCGTCGTACAACTGGGGCGAGTGCTATCCCGTATCTCGAGACCTGCCTTGTGGTGGCGCTCGGTCTGCGATCACACCGTGGCGACACGCGGGTCCGACATGTACTAAATGGACCGCGGCCGATTTAAGCTACCACCTAGCAAGTGTGGTGTCTGGCGGTGACACCACAACATCCACTAGATAATTTATATTAACGGTAATAATCCTATCACACTTCCTTGAAATACTCCTGAAATTAATCGGGCGAGGTGCCACAATGGTTAGCATACTGGACTTGCTTTCGGGGGGACGACGGTTCAAATCCGCGTGCGGCCATCCAGATTTAGATTTTTCGCTAGTCCTTAAATCCCTTCAGGCAAATGCAGGGATGGTTCCTTTGAAAGAGCACGGATGATTTTCTTTCCCATCCTTGACACCGTCTAAGCTTCTGCCGTATCTCTAATTACCTGGATGGTGACGAGGCGTAACTCCTAAACTTCCTTCTTTCCTTCCTTTCTTAAATCATCTTTACATCCGTCGAGTTTGCACCTTTAAGAGCGACGAGGTTGGCTCTGTCTGCAAGAAAGTTCTGAACCCAGTAACAAAGCTGGTTCCACACTCGGTAAGCTCGCATTTTGCGGTGAGCATTGACGGCTATGCTCTTACTTTAATCCCTAGAGCAGGGTAGTACCAAGGGGGTAGTGAGAGAGACCATCGCCTAGAGTTGAACGTAAAGAAATAGAAGGCTTAAGAAAAAAGTAGGTGACGTGCGTGAGTTCTTCTGCCTCTCCGCCTGAGAGGAGAAGCCTTTTCCACGGCCGCGGCTGCATATGTACTTTGTTGCCATAGGGTCATTTGTCCAAGTATCAACATAAAGAAACGGCTACCGCCAAGCAGACGGCTATCGCTACCACGGTTAAGTGGCAGTTGTGCATTTGATTTAAACAGCTGCCGGCCACACAGATCGCTCGTGTTGGAGTTATCGCGACTATGCTGTTTTTCGCGAGTTTCGGTTGATACTATCTGACATGCAACTAAAAAAGAATTCATGAATAACCCTTCTGTGTGTAATTACTAAGACGAGGTGTGTTCAATAAATAATGCAACAATATTTTTCCGAAACCACATTGGTTTCATTCATAATTCCAGTGCACAATATTATCCCCCACCCTTTTCGCTACAGCAACACCCTGGCGTCTGTAACGGAGGTGCGATCCACGCAGAGAGTTTTTAGTGAGTTTCTTTTGGAGGAAAACCAGAGCACTGCAGATATTCGTAGGTGTTTGCGGAATGTCTACGGACACCTCGCAGTGAACAAAAGGATGGTGAGTCGTTGGGCCAGGCGTCAACAAGGTCGCGCGATCCTGTCCAATTTCCCGAGTGCGTGCTGGCCGGCCGCACACAGCTGTGACTCCTGCAATGTCGGAACGTGCGGACACTCTCACTCGAGGTGATCGACCTGTCACAATCGAACACCTCGCTGCACAACTGGACGTCTCTGTTGGTAGTGCTGACACACTTTCCCACCAGTTGGGGGTACTCAAAGTTTCCTCGCCACTTAACAGAGCCGGCCCGAGTGGCCGAGCGGTTCTAGGCGCTTCAGTCTGGAACCGCGCGACCGCTACGGTCGCAGGTTCGAATCCTGCCTCGGGCATGGATGTGTGTGATGTTCTTAGGTTAGTTAGGCTTAAGTAGTTCTAAGTTCTAGGGGACTGATGGCCTCAGCTGTTAAGTCTCATAGTGCTCAGAGCCATTGAACCATTGAACCACTTAACAGAAGACCATAAAGAGCGCCTCCCCCCCCCCTCCTACGTCCACCTGTTTGACCCAATGAAGGATGTATTCTGCGGGAAGCAGTACTTAGATGATGGTGAGGCTACTGATGCAGCGAGATGTTGGATCCGGCATCGACCAGTAGAGGGTTACCGCGCGGGCACACGGTAAGGTGGCTTAAGGCCGTCGCATTGAACGTAGATTATATTGAAAAAATATGGTTCTGTAGTCAAAATAGTGGGGAATAATATGGTATATTGGAATCCTGAATAAAACTAACTTGATTTCAACAAAATTTGTTGTATTACTTATTGTACGACCCTCCTATTACGAGAGTTGTTAGCCGTTGGTCCTGTAGACAGCTGCACACTGTTCGTGTAAGTTAAGCCATCGTCTAAACAAACGTACGCTCTGCTATTGGTCATCGGCTGCATTGTTCAAGCATATCGTATCGTACTATGACTGGAAATGTAGCGCCAATACTCTGATACACGCTAGTACGTCCAAAGTCTTAAGACTTTTTGCTAATCACTGTGATAAACGTTTGTCTCATGTTGTTATTGTATAAAATTTCAACGACGGTCGGTTTCGCTGTGCCTCATTTCCATTAAACCTACTTACAAAATTAAAATTATTGTTAAAACTGCTTAAGAATTGCGCAAAGGTAGGGGAGAAGGGGCGGTAGTTTGGCAGTTCAACCGAGGGTGCGGCTTTGCTTCGGTGTGGTTCTGCTTGAGACAGGCACTATATGAAGTCAAAACGATTTAATGATTATAAAGAATCCGCCTCGATTACAAATAGAAAGCGGATGTTGATCTAGGTTTCGGTGCGGGTAACCACACCTACCTCGGAACACTTTAAACTACTAATTGCCTAAAGAGGCATGGTCCAACATTAATACAGTAGGCCCAAAATGGCAAAAGTCTCGGATAAAATGTAAAATAAACGGGACGTGTGTATCGTGTCAGTAGCTGTACTCAGCTCAAACGTCACAAGCGTGCTTCCTCACCCCAGCCCTTTCGGGCCTACTGTATTAATGTTGGACCATGCCTCTTTAGGCAGTTTGTAGTTTTAGTGTGTTCCGAGGAAGGCGTGGTTATCCGTGCCGAAACCTAGGTCAACATCCGGCTTCTATTTGCAAATCGAGGCGGATTCTTTATAATCATCAAATTATTCACGATTTCTGACGCGCTGCAATGTTAAAAGTTCTCAAACCATTTAGGGATTTCACTTTGGTATGGAGCCACAGTCATATAAAACTTTTTCAAAGATGTAACCGCCATTTGGTTGTACAAGACGGTTTTTTTTCCACAATCTACATTTCGGTCTTAGGCTATTATCAAGTGTTAAAAGTATCAACTATCAAACAAAGGAAAATCCAGGATGGAATGTAACAATATTATGAAAAGGAAAGATGCTACTCACCAAGTAGCGGAGATGCTGAGTCGCAGATACGCTCGATAAAAAGATTGTCACAAAAAAGCTTTCGGCCAATGAGGTCTTTGTCCTGAGACTGCAGTCATGTGTGTGTGTGAGTTACTTTTGCGCGCGCGTGCGCTTGTGTTAGTGTGTGTGTGTGTGTGTGTGTGTGTGTCGTCTATTTTGGACAAAGGCTTCGATGGCCGAAAGCTCATTTGTGACAGTCTTTTTGTTGTGCCTATCTACGACTCAGCATCTCCGCTGTATGGTGAATAGCAACTTTCTTTTTCAAAGGGTCAACGATCGTTAGACTTGAGTAGAACAAATGTCATCAACAAACTATGTATCTTCGGTTATGTAAACCAATATTGTCAGAAGTAAATACGAGACCATTTGTGTAATAGGCTAATTTACTGGCAATTAGGATGACTTCTTCACCTGATGTGGTTGCACAGCCAAATGGTGGTTATATCTTTCATAAAGTATTTAGGTCTGGTACAGCGACTACTGATGTTCAGCAGATGGTCACATCTATCACACAGTGTAAGTCTCAGCAGCCGTCGTCATTTAACGATAGAATCCCAATTCGCCAGACACGCTATTTGTCAGTTACTTTAGTGGAAATAAAGCGTGCAGAAAATAGAGTGGAGCTTAATACGAGGGGCGTTCAGAAAGTAAGCTCCGATCGGTCGCGAAATGGAAACGACTATGAAAATCCGATAAAGCTTTGCACAGATGTGTTGGGTAGTGTCTCTAGTATAACCCCAGTTAGCATCACGTCGCTCTTCTCATTTCTGAGCTCGCAGTGAGTGCGTAAAGATGTCTAGAAAATAGTGTCTGCCGCCAAGTACGAGGGCCTGGTGAGAAATTTCGCCTGAAGCTATGCAGCTAACATTACATAACTGTCGTGCTGTTTCTTCTTCAAGACAATTCTCAGCCGCATTCTGCAGGGGCAATGAAGATGCTCCTGCATCGTTTTCAAATGGAAATGTGAGATTACCCACAATGCAGTCCGCAATTGTCTCCCCCTGAGTTTCATCTCTGGTCACATGAACCGCTGTCTTTGAAGACAACATTTTGACACAGACAACGAGGTGTAGGCCAGCGTGGAGAATTGGCGGAAAGCACTGGCGGCTGCCTTCTATGATGAGGCTATTGAAAAGTTGGTACAACGCTATGACAAAAGTCTAAGTCAGAACGGCGACTACGTAGAGAAGTAGCTGAAAGGTGTAGCTAATTGTTACAAGTAAAACATTTTTGATGTTCACTGTGGTTTCAATTTGGCAATCAATCGGAGCTTACTTTCTGAACAGGCCTCGTATAATTCACGATTACTGTCATTACTCATACCTGGAGCTCGAGTCGTTGGCACAATGGGCTCGAGAGCAGAGTCTACGCTGGAGGCTGCCGTCGTTCTGTTGGTGGTCGTAGCAGTTTCCGTTGTCGTCGTTGGCACAGTTTCGTCTTCTCGCTCGGATGTAGCGGCTGAGGAGCCCGAATGGGCGATATGCTCCACGACGTACCTGTTCGTCGTAAGGGTAGTCGTGGAACTGTGGTCGCTCACCCTACTCGTCGAGGCCGTAGTCGGCGCTGGAGTGGCTGCTTCGGACTCCAGGTGAGTCGCGCGGGTCGAGGCTTCCCGGGTGAGGTTCGGCCCGGCGGTCGTCGTCCCACTGCCTCGCGTCGTCAGGGAGCTGTCGTTCCGAGCGACGAGAAGACCGTCGCCAGTGCCGGAGCTGGCGTCTCCACTGCTCGTTGCTACACTCATAACCGTCGTCTGTTCCTCGGAAGATGGCGACTCGACGAGCTGTCGCAAGCCAGAGCGGTCGCTCTCAGTGGCACTGGCGTTAGTTGTAACCACTTCATCAGCTGTCCTGGCAGTCGTAGTCTCGGTACGGTCTGCAGGTGTTGGTGGTGCGCCAGTGACATTATTGGCAGGTGTGGAGGAGTCGTTAGTCGACTCAAAAACTGAGAAGAGCCTGTCAGTGTCGCTAACTCGCGGTCCCAAAGATTCGGTGGTCCCATTCGGAGTAGTGGAGTGTGGTTTACTGGTAGTCGTCACAGGTCCGTGGTCTACAACAATGGGGGAAACGCTGCTGGGCAAGTAACTTGTTGGTATGTCACTGGTTGGCGAAGAGACGAAGACGATCGGCGGTGACTGAGGTCTAACAGTGGTGGTGTCTGTGTGAGACAAGGGATGCGTGACGTTCTCAGTGACTGAGCTGAGTGTGGCGTTCTCTGTGAGTGTACTGCCGCGGTGATGCGTCGTCTGTGCCACTGACTCTCCACTCGATGGCGCCAGTTCAGGTCTAAAAGTGGTGGTGGCGTTTGTACGATTGGGAGGGAGAGTAACGTCTTCAGTGCCTGAGCTGTGATTGACGCCACCACTGAGGGTGCTGCGGCGGTCGAGCGTCGTCTGTGCCACTGACTCTTCGCTCGTCGACGCTGGTTGAGGTCCAGTAGTGGTGGTGTTTGTACGAGCGGGAGGGAGAGTGGCGTGTTCGATGACTGAGTTGTGCGTGGTACCTTCGGTGTAGTTACGCGTCGTCTGTGCCACCGATTTTCCGGTCGAAGGCGCCGGTGATGTAATGGGCCCCTCTGTTGCGGCAGTTACTGGCGACTCGGTGGTGACATTGGTGCCCACCGCGCCGACAGTCCTCGCCTTGCTGTCCTCGGATGACGCTTTCCGTTCCGTCACCACCGCAGCCTCCGTCGTGGTAGCGGCAGGCTGCCTCGTTCCAGTCGTCGGCCTGCGACTGGACGTCGTCGTTGTGAGTGTCTCTATATCTTCTTCTAGTATACCTTTTAACCGGTCTTGCTCGTTCACCTTCTCGGAATCCTGGAACAATTAACAGCATCAGTTAGATGATTAACGATTGTCGAATTTTACTGTCAAATGTCAAGATCTTGTACGATCTTCAATAGTTCTGGACAACCAGATGTTCGAGCAAGTGTAAGACTTAAAATACAGAATGTACTTAAAATGTTAACAGGAATACTGAAACCCGACGAAAACCGGTATGCTCAACGAAATGTGAGATAGAATTTAAAATAAGACAAGATAACAAACATGGATAAATGTAAACGAAGTTTCAAGATGTAGCTTTTAGAGCCTCGATTGCGTGTAGGTACACAGGATTAGTGGTGTCGACAGGACTACGTGGCCATCTTCAGATCCACAGCGTACAGGTTACGAAATCTTGCTGTGTGATAAACGGCACATTTGTTTTCGTAGCATCACAACGTACTCGTAATAAAATAAGAAAAAATTATTCAAATGTGTGTGAAATCTTATGGGACTTAATTAACTGCTAAGGACATCAGTCCTAAGCTTACACACTACTTAACCTAAATTATCCTAAAAACAAACACACACACCCATGCCCGAGGGAGGACTCGAGCCTCCGCCGGGACTAGCCGCACAGTCCATGACTGCAGCACCTAGACCGCTCGGCTAATCCCGCGCGGCTAGTAAAATAAGAGTAGAACGTCAAAAAATATGACTGTGTCCCCATTTGGAAGACACAGTCATTGAAGTGCGGAACTTCAAGAAGTGCCGCATATGTCTGGGTTGGCTACAGGGAACATATTTCCAACCAAGACACGTGCAGCACTTCTCGATGTAACACACTTCTAAAACTCTGTCTTACTATGAGGACACAGTTCTATTATCATTTATTATGGCTACATTATGATGGTACGAAAACAAACTTGCGATTTATCCCACAGTATGATTTCATAATCTGTAGGGATCTGAAGATGGCTGCGTGGTCCTGTCGAAGCTAGTAATCCAGAATATCTACTATCGATCAACTGGATTACTAGTTTCTTTACATTAAATTCATTGATCGCTCTCCAGCCGACAATGTCAGGTATTTAAACAGAGATATTTTTTAGCGTTCCTTATCTCAGTCGGCAAAAACGGAACCCTTATTGGGTCACTTTGCTGGCCGACATTCCGTCCGTCTGTTAAGACTCCTTTTTCTCAGGGACGGGGTATGAAGTTGAAATTTACGTCAATACTAATATCTATACAGCTTTGTATTGTAAAAAGTTACGATAAAGGCCACCCGCACGCGGCGGGAGTTTCTACTGCTGATCTTCGTGTTTGCCAAATCCTGCCTTCGCCAGCAAGGTCGCCGCATCGCTTCCCAAGTGAGAACGTTTGGAGCATACTGGGAAGAGCCCTCCAACCAGGTCAGGATTCTGACGACTAACACGGCAGATGGACATAATTTTGCACGGTATCCCTCAGGGGGACAGCCAACAACTACACTACTGGCCATTAAAATTGCTACACCACGAAGATGACGTGCTACAGACGCGAAATTTAACCGACAGGAAGAAGATGCTGTGATATGCAAATGATTAGCTTCTCAGAGCATTCACACAAGGTTGGCGCCGGTGGCGGCACCTACAACGTGCTGACATGAGGAAAGTTTCCAATCGATTTCTCATACACAAACAGTAGTTGACCGGCGCTGCCTGGTGAAACGTTGTTGTGATAGCTCGTGTAAGGAGGAGTATTGCGTGCCATCACGTTTCCGACTTTGATAAAGGTCGGATTGTAGCCTATCGCGATTGCGATATGTCGTATCGCGACAATGCTGCTCGCGTTGGTCGAGATCCAATGACTGTTAACAGAATATGGAATCGGCGGGTTCAGGAAGATAATACGGAACGCCGTGCTGGATCCCAACGGCCTCGCATCACTAGCAGTCTAGATGACAGGCATCTTATCCGCATGGCTGTAACGGATCGAGCAGACACGTCTCGATCCCTGATGGGGACGTTTGCAAGACAACAACCATTGGCGCGAACAGTTCGACGACGTTTGCAGCAACATGGACTATCAGCTCGGAGACCATGGCTGCGGTTACCCTTGACGCTGCATCACAGACAGGAGCGCCTGCGATGGTGTACTCAACGACGAACCTGGGTGCACGAATGGCAAAAAGTCGTTTTTTCGGATGCATCCAGGTTGTGTTTACAGCATCATGATGCTCGCATCCGTGTTTGGCGTCATCGTGGTGAACACATCGGAAGCGTGTATTCATCGCCATACTGGAGTATTACCCGGCGTGATGGTATGGGGTGCCATTGGTTACACGTCTCGGTCACCTCTTGTTCGCATTGACGGCACTTTGAACAGTGGACGTTACATTTCAAATGTGTTACGACCCGTGGCTCTACCCTTCATTCGATCCCTCCAAAACCCTACATTTCAGCAGGATAGTGCACGACCGCATGTTGCAGGTCCTGTACGGGCCTTTCTAGATACAGAAAATGTTCGAATGCTGCCCTGGCCAGCACATTCTCCAGCTCTCTCACCAACTGAAAACGTCTGTTCAATGGTGGCCGAGCAACTGGCTCGTCACAATACGCCAGTCACTACTCTTGATGAACTGTGGTATCGTGTTGAAGCTGCATGGGCAGCTGTACCTGTACACGCCATCCAACCTCTGTTTGACTCAATGCCCAGGCGTATCAAGGCCGTTATTACGGCCAGAGGTGGTTGTTCTGGGTACTGATTTCTCAGGATTTATGTGCCCGAATTGCGTGAAAATGTGATCACATGTCAGTTCTAGTATAATATATTTGTTCAATGAATACCCGTTTATCATCCGCATTTCTTCTTGGTGTAGCAATTTTAGTGGCCAGTAGTGTACATCAAGCAGTGCCAGGATGAGTAACTGCTTTCATAACAGCCAGAGGTGGATCAACGTGTTACTGACTTGCTCAATTTGTGGAGCTCTTTCTCTTAAATAAGTTATGCAAGTTTTTTGAACTTGTAATCCTTTGTTTGTTAGTACATGTACATCACATTCGTTGAAAAATGTTGGAATGTGTGTGAATTCCTAAGGGACCAAACTGCTGAGGTCAGCGGTCCCTAGACTTATACACTACTTAAACTACGTCAAACTAGCTTATGCCAAAAACAACACACACACCCATGCCCGAGGGAGGACTCGAACCTCCGGCGAAACGGGCCGCGGAATCCGTGACATCGCGCCTCAAACCGCGCGGCCACATTCGTTGATTTCTGTCCCATTTGGATAATTCCTTCGTGGCGCGTCTTCTTTTCTTTTTTGTCTCTTACAGAGTATATATGTTATATGGATCTCAATTCATTATCTGTAGTGATTTATACAAACAATGAGTACATCACTATACACAGGCAGTGATCGGAAGTTACAGGAATTTTACTGCAAGGCTGCAGATCCTACACTTGAAAGATCGAATCTACCCTACGCTTTTTGGCTGGAGCGCAGCGGCATCACTGACTGGGCTGCGTCATGCTTCTAGAAGAGTGAGGTTGGCGCCCGGAGATCTTTTGGCCCGAAGAAGAAAGTTAGTCCAGCCTGAGCAAGCCTGCAGGGCAGATCCCAGGAGTTCGTGCCTCGCGCTACAGCATGTAAAAGTGAAGTATTTTGCGGAATGATTATGCTGAAAGTCGCATCAGATTAGAAACGCAAGACGGACGAATACTATGTGTCTGAGTAATGTGAGATTTTGAAGCTCAGATTTGAATTTCGTGTCGAAAAAATTGTTACGTTTGCAAAAGGCCATTGCGCCGGCAATGGCAGACTCATGCAGGCTCCTGATCCGTGACTGGCTGCATTTGTAAAGTGAGCGCAATTAGAACCAGTAGCGGCGTGTCATATGAACTACATGTGGAATAAAATTATCTGTGTCGTACAAAAGTGTTCATATATTACAACCTCTTCATTAAAATAAAAGTATTTTGGATGGGGTAGGGTCATAGAACAGTATGGAAAAATAGATAGGTCAAGCGTCTTAGGCCCAAGTTCAGAAGTTTAATTACTGGTGTACTACCTTCGGAGTAAGTTCCCCCTCTATACCCTGGCTACGTAATCTTCTTACTTTATTTTTTATTTATTTATTTATTTTTTTTTTTTTTTTTTTTTGCCTGTACATATCGACGCAATAGTAACTACAGAGAATGCAGCTGATATTAAGCTTCCTTCAATCTTCTGAAAGCAACATGACAAAACAACCAGCATAATAAACAAGTAGTAGTTTTATGTATCAGTAACCTTTGTTATTCACTAATAGAAATATATAGAAATATATGATATATATAAGCCGCGCGGGATTAGCCGAGCGGTCTTAGGCGCTGCAGTCATGGACTGTGCTGTTGGTCCTGGCGGAGGTTCGAATCCTCCCTCGGGCATGGGTGTGTGTCTTTGTCCTTAGAATAATTTAGTTTAAGTAGTGTGTAAGTTTAGGGACTGATGATATATACAATACAGCTGCTAGACATAGAAAACCTTCCAGGTAATCAGGACACAATAAAGGCTACAAACTATATCCTGCCTGCCTATAGTTTTAATAATTTGCTTGTAAACTATGTTCCATATGCGTTTCCATTCCTCTGATGAAGTACGGGCGTCTGTCACACACAGCTTGTTGCTTTATCAGAACCAAAACCCGAAGGCACAATAAAAATAAAATCTCATGCCAACACAGTGGAACCCCTTAGCAGGCGGTATCCATTATGCATTTTCATTTTATAAAACTGTCCGACTAATCATCAAGCCAAGAAAAGGACATCCGCAGGCCGGAGTGTCACTCCCCTCCCCCCCCTCCTCCCCTCCGAAGAAAAAAGCATTATACACTGATGTCACAGAAGTCATAGGATAGCGATATGCACGTACGCAGGTGGCGGTAATATCTAGTATAAAAAGGCAGAGCACTGGAGCACGCAGGTTGTCAACAAGGCAGTGCGCAAGTTGGTGGTGGTTGTATAACAAAGTGGGCCGTGTTTACATGGAATGGACTGGGTCCTCTGGTCCAATTGAACCGATCACTTACTGGGAGTAGTTATGTTCACCGACGTGGAGACAATTTGCAGCAACTGGATGACAGTGCGCCACAATGTGCCACAATTGTTCGCAATTGGTTTGAAGAACAAGCTGCACAATTCGAGCGAATGATTTGGCTAGCCAGATCGCTCGACATAAATCTCATCGAACATTTATGGGACGTAATCGAGGCGTCAGTTCCTGTACGAAATCCTGCAACCGCAGCACTTTCGTTGTTACACACAGCTATAGAGGCAACGCGGCTGAATATTTCTGCAGGGTCTTCCAACGACTTGTTGAGTCCACGCCACGTCGATTTGGAGAACCATGCTGAGCAAAAGGAGGCCCGACAGGATATTAGGAGATATCACATGACCTCTGTCACCTCAGCCTTGATACACTTTGTTCACAGCCTTCTTCCCTTGGTACCATCTAGTGCCAGTGAACATCGATTTAGTGAAAGTTGGCAGCCACAAAGGAGTGTGTCACAGCAATTCAAATGTCCACATATAAGAATAGATTTTTTACTCCTACCAAATGATTTCCGCAGTAGATGCGTTCCCAATTTGATGCTCTGTCATACCGGGGTTGTCTTTATCGATGGTACTGCTTGCCACCTCCTTTGAACCAGTAGCCTATACGGTCAACGCCTTTCACCGTAATCCTTACGTAAAACCAAGACGTCGTAAAAAATCTCGCGCCGGTAACCGTACCACTCGCCTTAACACCAATTTGTGCAGCTGACCAAGGCCGCTGACTCGCTGGTGGGGGGATGGGGAGGGGGGCTGTGGGGGCAGGAGATTGTTTGGACTGAGACAGCTCCTGAGAGGCAGTTGGTGACGTTATGTACGTTGCGGTATGCGGGCTGTTGGCTGAGCATCGATGAGAATGACCAACATATTTGTAGGACGGTGCTTTTATTTGTTTACCTACAATATTCAAAATAAATGTTGCGTATTGACGAAACTTGACCGTTCTGACCCAGAACCATGCTGTGATATCAATATAGTGGCTTGTTTGTAATGTGATTCTAGTGGAAAAAATCCATATTTCTACCAGAGGAGGCAGTATGTGCAATCTGTGGTAACCGTGTCACCTGTGCTGTGTGTCATTACGGGAGTTGTATTGCTTCATGATGGCTTAGACAACAATCGCTTACGGTCAGGGGCTCCGATTAGTCACTCCAAAGGGGCAGTGAATGAAACAGGTGAATGTCGCTGTTAGTCGAAGTGACGTCTTTCGAATCGGAAACAAGTTTCTGGCGACAGGATCAGTTAAGGATCGTCACGGTAGTGGCCATGGAAGAAAAACAATAGGTGTGCAGGACCGGCATCTGTGTATATGAGTAGACACCCTCAACACAATGCGATACTTCTCCAGCGGCAGTTCCAGGCAGCTACAGAAATGCAGGTGTCGACAGAAATGTTACGGAATAGGCTCCATGAGCAGGGATTGCGTGCCAGAAGGCCTCTCAGGGCTCGTCTACATCGTGTTCGGAGAGGAGCTTGTGTCACATGGGCGTGAAACCCGTCTTTGTGGGGTAGGCAGCGGCGGAGCATAACGCTCTTTTCTGAAGAGACGGGTGTCAGTTTTCACCCTGACAGTACTGATATTCGTGTGTGGAGACAACGAGGATAGCGTTTACACTTCAACTCCATCATAGATCACTACCCTTATCAGGTGAGTTCAGCACACAGCGGTTTAGCTCGCAGAGCTGCCGTGTCAGGAGACAAAAAAGGCTCTTACCCATATTTTGACTGAAATTCAGTCTTGATCACATCATGTATGTTTTAATGATATAGGTCACCGGTTTCGGTTCTTTCTACAAAACCATCATCAGACCTGTGGATGAATTTTAAGAAATACTAGATACCAATCTTTAAATAAAATGAAAGTGTCTAATGATGTCAAAATTTAACAAGATGAAATAAAATTAATTATACCCATGGCTCCCTTAGGATGGTAGGCGGAGCTCTCCTCGCTGCTACGCAGTCAACTGATGGTTACGAGTGCTGAGCACGAGCTTAAATATGCAGAGCCTCCGCCTACTTCCTGTCACACTACTTCAAACTGCCAATCAGCGTTCATAATATGACGCCATCGTCAAAGTATAAAAGTAGGAAATACACTAATAACATAAAATTGATTCATTTAAATGTCTGATTAACAGATAGTTAGTATGTCTACAGCTTATTTATATTTTGGATAAAAACAGTGAACTACGATGTGTAGCAGTTGTGCCCTCTATAGGCAACCTTAATACTATTACAGTGCCAGTTACATCAAAGATGTGAAAGTCCTTGGCGTTGTGGTATATATCGATTATACCGAGTCGCCTACATCACAATTGCATCTTTGTTGGATGCTGCAGAATCGTCTTATTTTACCTGTAGTTTTTATAGCAATATTCTTTATAGCAGTAGGGTAGCAGCCAAGAGTACGTTCCACATAATGTATATCTGAATAACTGATGAGACTGCTGATTAAAATTTTTTTAAAATCATCGATCTAATAGTTTTTATAATAATCAATGTCAATTTAATAAATTTTTTTGTATATATATATATATATATATATATATATATATATATATATACAAAAAAATTTATATATATATATATATATATATATATATATATATATATATATATATGTTGTACAGCATATTTTACATGCATTGCTTTTGCTATGGGTATAACTAGTCTTATATTTAAAAAAAAAACAAAGAGTAGATGCATTTATTATAAAATTTCGTCAAAAAGGTCGTAATAAAATTTTTCGCGAAAATCTAATTGTTCATTGAGCATGTTGTTATTGGATGACAGATACGTGTGCACCAGTTCATGCTACTTCCACTTTATACCGGAGCTCATCCATCGTAGTGGCTCACATACGATGGCGCGCCACTGTCTCGGCAAACCGTGGCTAAATGCTTCCAATGGGGGAGAGGTCTGGAGGGGTGTTTCGACGTAAGCCAGGGCTGCAGGGGCAACAAGCAATCTTCTGTTATTTTGTTGAAAGGCGATGTGGTGGGGACCTCCAAGAATGCCACAGCCACTGGCCTCAACACGTCAGAAATGTAGCGCTTGTTGTCCATATTAATAGCTACACTATGTGATCAAAAGTATCCGGACACCTGGCTGAAAATGACTTACAAGTTCGTGGCGCCCTCCATCAGTAAATTTGGAATTCAGTATGGTGTTGGGCTACCCTAAGACTTGATGACATCTTCCACTCTCGCAGGTATACGCTCAGTCAGGTGCTGGAAGGTTTCTTGGGGAATGGCAGCCCATTCTTCACCGAGTGGTGCACTGACGAGAAGTATCGGTGTCGGTCGGTGAGGCATCGAACGAAGTCGGCCATCCAAAACATCCCAAAGATTTTCTATAGGATTCAGGTCAGGAGTCTCTGCAGGCCAGTCCATTACATGGATGTTATTGTCGTGTAACCACTCCGCCACAGGCCGTGCATTATGAACAGTGCTCTATCGTGTTGAAAGATGCAATTGCCACGCCAGAATTGCTCTTCCACAGTGGGAAGCAAGAAGATGCTTAAAACATCAATGTAGGCCCGTGCTGTGATAGTGCCACGCAAAACAACAAGGGGTGCAAGCTCCCTCTATGAAAAACACGACCACACCACAACACCACCGCCTCCGAATTTTACTGTTGGCACTACAAACGCTGGCAGATCACGTTCACAAGCATCCGCCATACCCACACCCTGCCATCGGATCGCGCACTGTAGCTGACGCTAGCAACAAACTTCACAGGTAGAAGATAAAAACCACAGGAACTTGAGTAAGGGAAGACAGAAGGGTAAGACTTAGAAAAAAATTGGCTGACTTCCAAACATGGTGCAAACGACTGAAAGGAGCAGTGGAAGATGTCATCAAGTCTTAGGGTATTCCAACACCATACTGAATTCCAGCAGTACCGATGGAGGGCGCCACGGCGTTATCAATGGAGAGACGTCTAACAGACGTTAAAGTAACTTCTGGCGTGCCACAGGGGAGTGTTATGGGATCATTGCTTTTCACAATATATATAAATAACCTAGTAGATAGTGTCGGAAGTTCCATGCGGCTTTTCGCGGATGATGCTGTAGTATACAGAGAAGTTGCAGCATTAGAGAATTGTAGCGAAATGCAGGAAGATCTGCAGCGGATAGGCACTTGGTGCAGGGGGTGGCAACTGACCCTTAACATAGATAAATGTAATGTATTGCGAATACATAGAAAGAAGGATCCTTTATTGTGTGATTATATGATAGCGGAACAAACACTGGTAGCAGTTACTTCTGTAAAATATCTGGGAGTATGCGTGCGGAACGATTTGAAGTGGAATGATCATATAAAATTAATTGTTGGTAAGGCGGGTACCAGGTTGAGCTTCATTGGGAGAGTCCTTAGAAAATGTAGTCCATCAACAAAGGAGGTGGCTTACAAAACACTCGTTCGACCTATACTTGAGTATTGCTCATCAGTGTGGGATCCGTACCAGATCGGGTTGACGGAGGAGATAGAGAAGATCCAAAGAAGAGCGGCGCGTTTCGTCACAGGGTTATTTGGTAACCGTTACGGAGACGTTTAGCAAACTCAAGTGGCAGACTCTGCAGGAGAGGCGCTCTGCATCGCGGTGTAGATTGCTCGCCAGGTTTCGAGAGGGTGCTTTTCTGGATGGGGTATCGAATATATTGTTTCCCCCTACTTATACCTCCCGAGGAGATCACGAATGTAAAATTAGAGAGATTCGAGCGCGCACGGAGGCTTTCAGACAGTCGTTCTTCCCGCGAACCATACGCGACTGGAACAGAAAAGGGAGGTAATGACAGTGGCACGTAAAGTGCCTTCCGCCACACACCGTTGGGTGGCTTGCGGAGTATAAATGTAGATGTAGGTGTACCGTGATTGGTCACCCACACAACGTTTTTCCACTGTTCAATAGTCCAATGTTTACGCTCCTTATACCAAGCGAGGCATCGTTTAGCATTTACCGGTGTGATGTGTGGCTTATGAGCAGCCACTCGACAATGAAATCAGAGTTTTCTCACCAACCGTCTAAGTGTCATAGTATTTACAGTGGATCCTGATGCAGTTTGGAATTCTTGTGTGATGGTCTGGATAGATGTGTGCCTATTACACATTACGACCCTCTTCAATTCTCGGCTGTCTCTGTGAGTCAACAGAGGAGGTCAGCCTGTACGCTTTTGTGCTGTACGTTTCACTTCACGTTTCCACTTCACTATCGCATCGGATATAGTGGACCTAGGGATGTTTAGGAGTGTGGAAATCTCGCGTACAGACGTATGACGCAAGTGACACCCGATCACCTGACCACGTTCGAAGTCCGTGAGTTCCGCGGAGCGCCCGATTCTACTCTTGCACTGATATGGAGTACCTGGCAGTAGGTGGCAGCGCAATGCACCTAATATGAAAACGTATGTTTTTGGGGGTGTCCAGCTACTTTTGATCGCATAGTGTATCTATATCAGAGTTGATAACGTTCTGTAGTCAATGGTACCACAAGCTATCCCATATGAGGCTGGCTCGTATGATGAAGACAACTGCAAGCAAGCAACGTTCGTTCACTTCAGAGGCCCCACACATGGATACGTCCATCGTGGTGCTTTACGCAGAACCAGGGTTTGTCTGAAAAGGAGAAATTAATCAGTTCTGTGTGTAGTGGCGTGCTTGCATCTGCAGCCACAGAAAAAAAAAAAAAAAAAGAAAAAGAAACACCAGAGTGTTCATCGTGTGGCTGTACAAGCTGTTGCAGACGTTATCGCACTGTCCCTGTGGATACTTGTCATGCTGGAAACAGCGGTACGTACCCTCTCTTTACAATCCTGCACGGTCCAGTGAACAGTATGTCAGTCCTCTCACGCGCTAGTTGCGTAGAACCATAGAGAACCCGCATGGCGTTAAGTGTGATTCTCCTGAAAGAATAAATCCCATGTTCACATGCACTCTTGGGATTCCGATGAAAGTGATTAGTGGTATCGCGGGACGATAAAGCACAGCCCGGATAGGTCATGGCCATGTCGCTATTGCATCCGACAGGTGCTGGCAGATGTTTTCCCTTCTTACCCCAGGTACAGCACGATCTCATCACAAACGACCAATATTTAAATACCATTTCTGAATGGGAATCTAGCTGTGTACTCCTTCTTTGCATGCCGAATGCAGATGGCATTATCCGTACTGTACTCACATTCTACAGTTGAGCCGAGAGGTCACTCATTTGCACATACAAACACTTCACGCCTATTTGGTGTTTGTTGCATGCCGCCTATAAGCTGTTGACATTTTAATGTTGAATATTGTAGTTACGCTCTTATTTTATTCATCTGGTGACAGTGCGGAACTATACTGAACGGCTTTCTTCTGTAGCTCATGGACGAACATATGTTCACACTATTGCTGCTTCCACAGTCCATGTTGATTTCTAGAGAGGAATAAGGTATTAAGAAGCTAGCATAAAATATGTTCCAAAATTCGGCAACATAGTGAGGCGTATATGCAGTTAATGACTTCTGATGACGCTCTTCGAAGAAGAGAAATAACTGCAGCTGTCTCTAATCCCTCACAAATATTCAGTGCTCTAAAGACCTACGGCAGACTACAGGTAGAAGAGTGAAAGCGATTTCACATAATCTATAGACGGGGTGATTCACGTGCCCCTACCAATACGTTTCCTGTAAACCACAATGCCTTCAAAAACCGTACATGAGATTTTCATATTCTTTCACTCTCTCCTACGTAAAAATGAATAGGATCTTTTCGTAGGAAATTTCATTTACTTAAATATTGTGCTGCAATACGTTTTCGCTGGAAGCCATGGTTTGCTAGTTATTCAAGAAAAACACGTCTGACGGTCACTTTTGAACATTTTTCTTCAATAATTAGAAAACTATGGTCTATAGCCAAAACGTATCTCCGTACAAAGTTTACATACGTGAAATGTCCTACAAAAAGGTGCTGTTCATTATTTACACAGGACTAATAGTTTGTGTGTAGCGAGCAAAGAAAATGAAAATCTCGTAGTGGTATCTGAAGGCGTTGCGGGTTGCATGAAACCTGTGAATAGGGGCAGCTAAATCACCTTCTTAAATCTAACTAGAATACCGTCACATCTAGTGGCTTTTGTAGGGTGACTGTAATCGAATTTCAATAGTGCAAACACCTATCTATATACATCCGTCATTGTAAAAGCCAAATGAAGTTGTAGAGATGTTACAGAAGTCGCCTCAACAGCCCTGTGCTCTAGCTAACTGCTAGGCAACTCAGTGTAACAAGGAAGAGGTCTGCCAGCCAACCTGCGCTATCTGTAATCCAGCCGCAAGGATCCGGCGTTTATCTTTGCGCCACCTTCGCTGCTTTTTCTCAATGTGAACTGCTGTCTAAATGCACGTGGCATTCATTTCGCTAGAACAGTTCCCCATACGATATTGCGTGTTCCATGCTATTCACATTCTTTACCGAAATATTCGATTAATAAATAAAATTGAATGTCATAAATCAGGTTCAAAATGGCTCTGACCACTATGGGACTTAACTTCTGAGGTCATCAGTCCCTTAGAACTTAGAACTACTTAAACCTAACTAACCTAAAGACATCACACACATCCATGCCCGAGGCAGGACTCGAACCTGCGACCGTAGCAGTCGCGCGGTTCCAGACTGAAGTGACTAGAACCGCTCGGCCACAGCGGCCGGCCATTAATCAGGGACTGACAATGTATTCGCAAGTAGCATTATCAATACCTGCATATCTTCTGGGCCACAAATGTTTCCTACTTAATAAATGCAACTCTCGAACAAAGGAGAAGTTAATATTCAACAATTTTTTGTTTCTTTTATAGCTTTTTTAGGGGTAAGCTTAAAATGGAGCATGTATAGGAATTTAGTGTAAAGAAAGTAGAGAAGCTTTTACTGCACAGTTTTATCTAAGGAGGAAAAGACGGACGAGTTCGAGTTGGCCTCGTACAAACTTAATTGTCTATACAGATACTTCATCTACATGTTCTGATGCGTGAGCCTGCGAGTATCAAAATATGTGACGTAAATGGTCGTATCTTTTTAAGTGTATTGACTGAAATGCTTAATTTTTTTACACAGGTGAGGGGCAGTAGTCCTCAATATTTGACATAGATTTCAGCTTGATATCTCTATCCGTTCCTGAGAAAAAAGCGTCTTAACAGACGGACAGACGGCAGACGGACAATGAATGGCAAACGAATATTGTTTGGTCTGACATAATTACAAAAATTAACCATTTTCGAATTTTTTTCTTTACTTTTACTGTGAAACCTAGCGTCTTGCCAAATTTCATGATTCTCGGCCAGCGGGAAGTATCCTATAGGTTTTGACGAGTAACTTTGCGAGGTCAAAATATGTGACATAAATGGCCATATGTTTCGACTGCATTCAGTGCATTCGATTAGAAGCTTCAGTTTTTCACATCGCCAAGGGACCGTAGACCCTAATATTTCACATGAATTTCAGCTTCATACCTCTACCTATTCCTGAGAGAAAGGGCTTAACAGACTTACAGACAGGTTGATGGCCAAAAAAATACTACTTTAAGGGTTCATGTGTTTACCGAGTCAGGTATGGAATGCTAAAAGACTGTTGCTTCCTTAGTTAAACTAAACAGCTACTGTTTATCTACCGTTTGTAGCTTAACTTTTGCTCGATTACAGTCCTCTTTTCCAGACAAAATGTTTATCGACACCTGCAAATAGAAAGTGCTACTTACAGTATGTTATTACTTGTCGCAGAGCTTTACTATAAACTCATTTCCTAGTCCTGTAGTTAACACAAATTTTCAATTACTAAATATAGATATTCGGACAATTTGTAGTAATAGTTTGTGGTGAGGCATGTTTCTGATCTACTTCTGAATCGGTAAGGATTTCCTACTTTCCGTCAGACAAATGTTCAGTTTGAGTACACAGGTCCTTTGTAAACCAAGATTTACATGAAAATTATAAATTCGTTTCTTGTATTGTGTGAGTGAAATCACAATTCAGCTGAAAATAATTGGGAATTGGGTGTAATTCCACCACCCTTCAAAAGTTTCTGCTAGATGATAAAAGGTTGTGTTCTTTGCACAATATTCGTCTGTTGAACAAACAATTTATTTACTTTGGGGCTCACTGCTCCATAAGATGATTCCGTAACACAACAAGGAGCGATAACATGCAAATTACGCCAACAGTCCTGTATTTAGGTCCACGCAATGAGGGGTGCTTCTAAGGACAAAGCAAAGTGTACTGGCTTTCGTTTTAGGTTATCAGTGTGACTTCAACTTAACTTGTTATCCAACTGGATCTGCAAGGTATTTTACACACAGTATAGAAATAAAAATGGAAGCATCTATGATACAGTATATTGACATGGGTTCCTTTGAGCTGCAATATGGTTCTATAGGGAGTACTCAATGAAGTAAGGGAGTACAGGAAACGCTGCAGTAATCAGCCTAAACGTATATCATCAAGCCCACTCCCTTTGAAGACAGCAGAACAAGATAATTGGTCTGTTACGTGGACAAGGATCACGGTGATGATGAGTTACTGTCACAAGAATAGGTGGGTGCATGGGGGAGGGAGGTCTGTGGCTCATGGCTCACGCCTCCTTCCCGCTCCCCCCTCCCCCTCCGCCCTCCACAATCCCCCCTCCCCTCTTCGCTCCCCATAAAGTAGATGCATTTCCATTTTTACACACATCAGTT
Organism: Schistocerca serialis cubense; assembly: GCF_023864345.2. Lineage (NCBI taxonomy): Eukaryota > Metazoa > Arthropoda > Insecta > Orthoptera > Acrididae > Schistocerca > Schistocerca serialis. The sequence continues at coordinate 117,978,446 of NC_064643.1, read as the reverse complement.
TGCAAATTTCTCGGATAACTTTCGGAGATCAAAGAAGCATGTGTTTGACACAGGATATTTTTCAGTTGCCTGACAAAGGGACAGCCCACGTGACCGGGTTTTCGACCTGACCAGTAACATTCTAGCAAGGTTATGGCGCACATTCGGAGACTGACTGTAGCTGACGCTAGCAACAAACTTCACAGGTAGAAGATAAAAACCACAGGAGCTTGAGTAAGGGAAGACAGAAGGGTAAGACTTAGAAAAAAATTGGCTGACTTCCAAACATGGTGCAAACGACCGAAAGGAACAACATTTTCCTCCGTAGAGCTTCGAAAAATACTGATGATGGTGTGTGCACACTTCAGTTTTCCATTGTGTAAATTATGACATTGCCAAAGTGAAGAAAGTTTGTTACTATTAAAGCTCTTAAATTAATAGCATGGTAAGTGTACTAGAGGATTTCGAAAACTAAGTTATCCATTATTGTGGCACGACAAGTAAATTTTATTGAATGTTCCACTACACTCCAAAGTGATACACACTATGCGATCAAAAGTATCCGGACATCCCAAAAAACATACGTTTTTCATATTAGGTGCGTTGTGCTACCACCTACTGCCAGGTACTCCAAATCAGTGACCGCAGTAGTCATTGACACCCTGAGAGAGCAAAATAGGGTGCTCCACGTAACTCACGGACTTCGAACATGGTCTGGTGATTGGGTGTCACTTCTACCCGAGATTTCGATACTCCTAAATATCCCTAGATCCACTGTTCAAATGGTTCAAATGGCTCTGAGCACTATGGGACTTAACATCTGTGGTCATCAGTCCCCTAGAACTTAGAACTACTTAAACCTAACTAACCTAAGGACATCACACACATCCATGCCCGAGGCAGGATTCGAACCTGCGACCGTAGCAGTCGCGCGGTTCCGGACTGCGCGCCTAGAAAGATCCACAGTCTCTGATGTGATAGTGAAGTGGAAACATGAAAGGACACGTACAGCACAAAACCGTACAGGCCGACCTCGTCCGTTGACTCACAGAGACAGCCGGCAGAGGGTCGTAATGTGTAATAGGCACAAATCTATCCAGACCATCATACAGGAATTCCAAATTGCATCACGATACACTCCAAATACTATGAGAGTTAGGGGGGAGGTGAGAAAATTTGGAATCCATGGTCAAGCGGCTGCTCATAAGCCACACATCACGCTGGTAAACGACGCCTAGCTTGGTGTAAGGAGGCTAAACATTGGACGATTGAACAGTGGAAAAATGTTGTGTGGAATCACGGTACACCTTGTGGCGATCCGATGGCAGGGTGTGGGTATGGCGGATGCCCGGTGAACGTCATCTGCCAGTGTGTGTAGTGCCAATAGTAATATTCGGAGGCGGTGGTGTTACGGTGTGGTCGTGTTTTTCATGGAGGGGGCTTGTACCGCTTGTTGTTTTGCATGTCACTATCACAGGCCTACGTTGATGTTTTAAGCATATTCTTGCTTCCCACTGTTGAAGAGCAATTCGGGGATGCCGATTGCATCTTTCAACACGATCGAGCACCTGTTCGTAATGCACGGCCCATGGCTGAGTTGTTACACGAGAATAACATCTCTGTAGTAGACTGGTCTGGACAGAGTCCTGACCTGAATCCTGTAGAACGTCTCTGAGATGTTTCGGAACGTCGTCTTCAGGCCAGGCCCCATCGACTGACATCGATACGCCTCCTCAGTGCAGCACTCCATGAAGAATGGGCTGCCATTCCCCAAGAAACCTTCCAGCACCTGACTGAACTTAAGCCTGCGAGAGTGGAAGCTGTCATCAAGGCTAGGGGTGGTTCAACACCATATTGAATTCCAGCATTGCCGATGGAGGGCGGCACGAATTTGTAAGTCTTTTCAGCCAAGTGTCGGGATAATTTTGATCACATAGTGTAGATACATGACAGTGAGTTTTAGCAAAGCCACCAAGTCTCTGTATACAATGGTCGGAACATTGTACCAATCGGTCAGTTTCTCCATGATAAAAGTCCGCTCGCTGGTCTCGGAGCAATGCGAGAACCGCTGTTGACTGTCCTCGTCGTCGGAAAATATCTTTCCGTCCCAGATGTCCTCTCAGCTTGAGGAAAAGATGGAAAGAAAATGGTGCGGTACCTGGACTATATGTCAAATTGTTACGATGCGACATTGCATTTGGTCCACATACAGCTAAAATCTGACGGCGAGTCTGTGTGCAATTTAGACGTTTTACCTACAGGTATCGTACCGGCTCGCGTACTTCAACTTCGGAGTACATTTACAGCTGCCATGCCGTTTCAGATGCATACTGTGATGCACCTGTTATCCGTACCACAGCGGAACAGTGGCTGTAGGACACGAGAAACGTGTTCTCTCTTCTGAAAATGCGACACTCTTGTTGCTTAATGATATTACGAGGGGAGACCCAGAAAGGAATGGGGTAATTCTTCATAACGCCTTTATTTCTTAATATTTTACAACATATTTTGCCATCTTCAAGGTATTCTCCATTGACCACAACGCACTTCTTCAAACGATCTTTCCATTGTTGAAAACAGAGTTTAAATTCACTTATCGGAATGTTCTTTATGCCTTCTAGCGATTTTTGTTTTACCTTCTCCACAGTGGCGAAACTATTTCGTTTAATGTCCCTTTCGAGCCTAGGAAACAAAAAGAAATCACCGGGGCCTAAATCCGGTGAGTAGGGGAGGGGGTGGACCATCGATGTCATGCCGTTTTCGGTCAAAAAGTGCTTCGTGGGCCGGCGCGTTGTCATGATGGAAGAAGTGCGCCATAGATCTACCCTTTTCTTCCGGATACTCTCCCTCAATTTTTCAAAACCTCCAGGTAGAACTCCTGGTTGACAGTTTGACCTGGGGGAACAAATTCCGCGTGCACAACACCTCTGCAGTCGAAGAAACAAATAAGTATTGTCTCAATGTTTGGCTTCACTTACAAATTTGGCTGCAGCCCTTCTTATGTGCAAATCTTCGGATAAAACTCTCTGAATTGAACTCCATGATATTCCAGACATCTCACAGAGTTGATCAATGGTTCGGCGACGGTCTTCACGAACGAGGGCATTGATTTTGTCGACGTTTTCGTCACTTCCATTTTTAAAACGAGAAAACCACTCATAGAGTCTGGTTTTACTTAGGGCAGCATCCCCATAAGCAGTATTCAGCATTACACTAGTTTCTACAGCCGGTTTCCCCAACAGCAAACAAAATTTCACAGCCGCCCGTTTCTCTCCACAATTGGCATCAAGTTTTCGCCGAAATGGAAAAAGTTGTTTTACTAAAAAGCTCTCACGGGCGAAATGAAGCACTCACAGCGACGCAACTTCGCACACTGACTCAGTTGGCGTGACAGTAACGGACACCTGGTTGAACAGTGGGCTCCCCCACTCTCCCTCCCCATCTCACCCCAATTGCGTAACTTTTGGGCCCCCCTCGTAGAGTGGGACGACATGTGCAGCTTCTTTCTGAAGTCCGCACATACTTCTCAAACTTTTGGACGAATGCTTTTCAGATCCTGCATTTTTCTGGGTTGCAATTTCTTGTTCATGATGCAAACGCTATGTACAAAGCACAAATGCAAGCAAAGCCTTATCATTAGCATATTAAGGCATTTAGTATATTAATTATAATGAAACAATTTGCTGCCATCACAATGAAACGTGCTATATATTTTATTGTTGTTATTATTAAATTCGTAGTCTTCTTGTAATGATCTTTATAGTTGTAGATGAAGATAAATCTCCGAAATGTAGTTAGCACGAGCAGAAAATGAACAGCCAAGCTGACGTGGCGTTTCATAGTGAGCTGGAGTGACGCTGAGGACATGTTGGAGCGTCGGCCTGTCGAAGCGACGATTCTGCTCGAGCGAGATGCGCTCAGCTCGTCAGCTCGTACAGCCCTTTCAGGCAAACCGGCGAGGCACTGCCCGATCCTACGCCATCCGCGATGTTCGTTCCAGCACCTAAACTGTATGTTGAACGGGCAAATCCAAACACTTAGAAACTGATTTGCAAAGTGGGTGACGGTTAGCCATTGGCAGTACCGGAGGTGTATAGCTGCTTATCTTATCTCCCTGTTGCTCCACTGAACCACGTCCTACAGAGGGAGATAGCGCTTGCGCCGACAGGGAGAAGTAGGGCACGTAACACATCTGGGACTGTCGCAACGTCCACCTCGCAATGCGCTCTTCAGAGGCGCCCAGAGAGGGCAACACTCAAACTCTGGAGGCGTTTGCCCCACATCTTCTAATGAATTCCATGAGGCCGGCTGATCTGTTGGACATCACCACTCATAAACATATAGTGCAGATGACACGGTAGGTCGGTGCATTGTGGATGGGCCAGCGGACGCCAGTATTCTAAGTCTACGTCTACATCTCTATTCCTATAGCAAATACGCGGTGCGTGGTGTAGTGTACTTCCGATGCACTATCATTTCCTCCTTCCATGTTGCATCAGCAAAAATAACGACTGTCGGTAAACCTTCGAATGAGCTCTTTTTTCACTTATTTTCTTGTCATGATAATTTCGCGAGACGGGAGGAGTAATATGTTGTATAATCCTTGGTCTCGGAATTTCAACAGTGAACTTTTAAAGTTGGCTGTTACATTCGTGACTCTCAATCTTTAAATCTTTAATTGGCAGCTTTTACTATTAGTTAATGCAGTCACGACTGCAAAATACTAACACGAATTCTTTACAGACGAATGGAAAAACTGGTAGAAGCCGACCTCGGGGAAGATCAGTTTGGATTCCGTAGAAATGTTGAAACACGTGACGCAATACTGACCCTACGACTTACCTTAGAAAATAGATTAAGGAAAGGCAAACCTAACTTTCTAGCATTTGGAGACTTAGAGAAAGCTTTTGACAATGTTGATTGGGATACTCTATTTCAAATTCTGAAGGTGGCAGGAGTAAAATACAGGGAGCGAAACGCTATTTACAATTTGTAAAGAAACGAGACGGCAGTTATGAGAGTCGAGGGAGATGAAAAGGAAGCAGTGGTTGCGAAGTGAGTGAGACAGGGTTGTAGCCTATCCCCGATGTTATTCAATCTGTATATTGAGCAAGCAGTAAAGGAAACAAAAGAAAAATTCGGAGTAGGTATTAAAGTCCATGGAGAAGAAATAAAAATATTGAGGTTTGCCGATGACATTGTAATTCTGTCAGAGTCAGCAAAGGACTTGGAATAGCAGTTGAACGGAATGGACAGTGTCTTGAAAGGAGGATATAAGATGAACATCAACAAAAGCAAAACGAGGATAATGGAATGTAGTCGAATTAAATCGGGTGATGCTGCGGGAATTAGATTAGGAAATGAGACGCTTAAAGAAATGAGTTTTGCTATTTGGGGAGAAAAATAACTGATGATGGTCGAAGTAGAGAGAATATAAAATGTAGACTGGCAATGGCAAGGAAAGCGTTTCTAAAGAAGAGAAATTTGTTAACATCGAGTATAGATTTAAGTGTCAGGAAGTCGTTTCTAAAAGTATTTGTATGGAGTGTAGCCATGTATGGAAGTGAAACGTGGACGGTAAATAGTGTAGACAAGAACGGAATAGAAGCTTTCGAAATGTGGTGCTACGGAAGAATGCTGAAGATTAGATGGGTATATCACATAACTAATGAGGAGGTATTGAATAGAATTGAGGAGGAGTTTGTGGCACAACTTGACTAAAAGAAGGGATCGGTTGGTAGAACATGTTCAGAGGCATCAAGGGATCACCAATTTAGTATTGGAGGGGAGTGTGGAGGGTAAAAATCGTAGAGGGAGACTAAGAGATGAATACACTAAGCAGATTCAGAAGGATGTAGGTTGCAGTAGGTACTGGGAGATGAAGAAGCTTGCACAGGATATAGTAGCATGGAGCGCTGCATCAGACCAGTCTCAGGACTGAACACCACAACAACAACAACAATGCAGTTCTTCTGCAAAGATATAATTCTGTAGCTAGTTATCGATTGCGAACGCACACCTTATCTTTGAGCCAGTCTGTGTGGTGTTCAGGAAGTGTACCTCGAGTGCCGGGGCTCGCCCCGGTGCGAATTCAGGGTCGCGAAAGTCAAGCGAAATTTTTTGTTTAGGCGAGTCACTCGTAGCGTGAAGTCTTGTTATGTGGCCGGTTTGCAGTCTTGTAGTGTGATAAGATGTACATTGACGGTATAAAGTATGAGCACATTTGTAGTAAGAGTTTTCTATTCACTCACGGAAATCGTGTAGTTCATGCACAATTATTTTATTGCTGCACGTAGGCAGAGATTATCACTGATACTTTCGTGGCTCGCAATCCGTCCTTTGTGTTCTTGTGAGAAGAGTTGGTTTGGATACGTGGTACAGAACATTATTTTTTAATAAAACGGTCTAGGTTGCAAAAATGTTGCTTTAATGACGCGTTTCGCCTCTGTAGGGCATTATCAGATTATTTATAACAGTAAAAAACCAAAGGGAGATTAATAGTTGGGGTATGATACTATCACGCACGGCTGTAATAAAATATCTAAGGAAATTTTTACGAACAATAGGTTGAAAGAATTATTATGCTGTGAAATAAGCGTAAGTCCACATCGAGCTAAGATTGACAGGCAAACCTTACAAAGAAAGAACAAATGACGTGCTAGTAAGTCAAATAAAAAAATGGTCCTAATGGCTCTGAGGACTATGGGACTTAACTACTGAGGTCATCAGTCCCCTAGAACTTAGAACTACTTAAACCTAACTAACCTAAGGACATCACACACATCCATGCCCGAGGCAGAATTCGAACCTGCGACCGTAGCGGTCGCGCAGTTCCAGACTGTAGCGCCTAGAAACGCTCGGCCACCTCGGCCGGCAGTCAAATAAAATTTTAAATATAAAAAATATACCCGGTACAAGTCCAGTGCTACAGCGATAGGACCACACTTACAGAATTGCACACATCCTGCTTCACTAAGGAATGAAAACCGCCTATCACAGCAGAAAATGGCGAGCATGCATGCAGTTAAGCATTAGACTGAGCGCCTCTTACAGCTAGCAGCGGGAACACATGTAGATGGCGGTCACAAATAATTTTCACACCATAATTAAGATTTATAATAAAATTCCAAAATTAAGCTGCAGAAGCACTATTGATGAAGAACAATAATGAAATAATGAGTGCGACGGAATACACATTAAAAGTTAGAAAGATCTAAAAGTTACAAATTGCGATAGCATGCGATGCGGGCCACAAAAAAACAAGAAGTGGAGTAAGATATGCGAATATCACCGCGTAAACATCAGTTACAACAATAAAAACCCTGTTTGCTACTTACAACGTAAAAAATAAAGGCATGAAAATTTTAAAAAATTAAAAGCATGACATATATCTGTAGAATGAAAAGCAGTCGTAAAAGAACTGAAATCATTTCGAAAAAGGGGTACCCATGGGCAATACAAATTAAATGCACAAAAACAGGTGTCCATGATTAAAATGGTTGACATAAGCAAAGGGAGCTTCGACATAAAAAGCGACAGGAAATGCATCATCTAAAAATAGGTAGAATAGTGAACAGGGAAAACGACTTTAATGTAGAATAACCAAAGCTAAAAGTCACCTAAGTTAATTTTTTAAAAACAGACTTTATGGAGTCTTAGTAGTTCTGATTTCTACTGATCAGCTGATCGTTAAGCAGTTGTTCACTAACCGCGCACGCATGCTTTAGAATTTCCGGATCTTCTAGACGGTCAAGTTTCCTGCATATGCGAAATTTGGAGGTCATCCAGCGTCGTGGTTGGTGTCGCGTTGTCTTCAAATGCTCAGCAAAGGCGATGCCACATCGGCTGCAATTTTTTTTTCATGTGTTCGTTGAATCTAATGTTAAACATCCTTCTGGTCTGGCCTTTGTAAAATTTTTGGCAAGAACGAAAATTTAACAAATTTCTTAATTGTGACACACAACTCTTGCTCGCAAGTTGCTGTTCGCTCCTAACACTTTCTACTTATACAGCTCATCCACGATCTATGGACTATATCCATTGGTGATTGCAATAAATCTTAAAAGTTTCCAGTTCTTTCATAACAGATAGCGTAATGAAGGGAGTATAACAAAGACAGTCGATCATAGATCTAAAGAAGCTTAACTTTTTTTGATGCGGATGGCACGGCGACGCATGAATGACCGCATCACTAATTGTGGGCTTTCGGAAAATAGCAGAACCTACTTGCTTGAAATGCATCAGTATGGTAGAATGTCTCATTTCGTCACACTCACTATCACTGAATCTTTGTCAATGTTTTACGACTTCTACACATCTTGCTTTGAATTTCTCACCTGCAGGAACTCTGTGTGTCGTGTGTGTTCGGATCATTAAAGTTACGCATACTGTCATGGTTAATTACTTTTAGGAAACAGTTACATGGATTTATATTTAAATGTTCTTTCAAATCAGTTTTTTCTTGGCGATCACTTTCCTATTTAGACGAGCTCTTGCCGACTTGCACGCAGCAGTCAGCATAGGATCACATGATTCGATACGTACTGCTTGTCTTCAGCAATTAATAAAATTTTCACGCATTTCTGATTGCGGATATTATACAAACTAAATTCACTCACTGTAAGAATTATGCTTAGTGCTTCTATGCATGATCATCCGGCAGAAAAGATAGGTTTGGGAGAAGACGCACCTAGCAGAGCGGAAGTGTTTCATTTTGTATAAAGTGTGATTATTCCATGTCTTGTTAGTTTGAACTGTTACAACAAATTGAGACCACATGTCCACTACTCGCGCATGTAAGACACGTTGCATTACACATTTTTCGTGTCTGGTGAGATGTTTGTTACTATTACTGATGTTCGCGTAAAATCAGTTTTCTTGTGCTACACCCACTGTAATTCGTTGCGCCAAGTAAGACTTCTGCGCTCAGTTAATAATCTGCAAACTCTTTGCTGTCAAACAGCATTACTAGTCCGATTCATGTGACTAAACATTGTCTATGAGATACTTGTTTGAACAGAAATTAAATTTATTTCTGGAAGACATGATGACGCAGCGACAGACAGCTTTGCTCAAACAGAGGTTGTCACCTACTGGGAATATTAAGAAGCGAAAACAAGTGACGAACAGAAATCACAGTGTAAAGTAGATCTACAATCGCACACAGTGAGTTTATTTTAGTCCCTAACCTAAAAGAAAATATAAGTTAGATGTAGTACATAGCCACATAGGGACTGAGGAGGCTACCCCCTCCCCCCAAGATGTTTTGCTGTTGTTAATGTTTCCAGTGATCGATCAGCAATTTTGCAATAGATAAGTAATAAGTTCCCCCCATGAACCATGGACCTTGCCGTTGGTGGGGAGGCTTGCGTGCCTCAGCGATACAGATGGCCGTACCGTAGGTGCAACCACAACGGAGGGGTATCTGTTGAGAGGCCAGACAAACATGTGGTTCCTGAAGAGGGGCAGCAGCCTTTTCAGTAGTTGCAGGGACAACAGTCTGGATGATTGACTGATCTGGCCTTGTAACATTAACCAAAACGGCCTTGCTGTGCTGGTACTGTGAACAGCTGAAAGCAAGGGGAAACTACAGCCGTAATTTTTCGCGAGGACATGCAGCTCTACTGTATGATTAAATGATGATGGCGTCCTCTTGGGTAAAATATTCCGGAGGTAAAATAGTCCCCCATTCGCATCTCCGGGCGGGGACTACTCAAGAGGACGTCGTTATCAGGAGAAAGAAAACTGGCATTCTACGGATCGGAGCGTGGAATGTCAGATCCCTTAATCGGGCAGGTAGGTTAGAAAATTTAAAAAGGGAAATGGATAGGTTAATGTTAGATATAGTGGGAATTAGTGAAGTTCGGTGGCAGGAGGAACAAGACTTTTGGTCAGGTGATTACAGGGTTATAAATACAAAATCAAATAGGGGTAATGCAGGAGTAGGTTTAATAATGAATAAAAAAATAGGAGTGTGGGTTAGCTACTACAAACAGCATAATGAACGCATTATTGTGGCCAAGATAGATACAAAGCCCATGCCTACTACAGTAGTACAAGTTTGTATGCAACTAGCTCTGCAGATGATGAAGAGATAGATGAAATGTATGACGAGATAAAAGAAATTATTCAGGTAGTGAAGGGAGACGAAAATTTAATAGTCATGGGTGACTGGAATTCATCAGTAGGAAAAGGGAGAGAAGGAAACATAGTAGGTGAATATGGATTGGGGGAAAGGAATGAAAGAGGAAGCCGCCTTGTAGAATTTTGCACAGAGCATAACTTAATCATAGGTAACACTTGGTTCAAGAATCATAAAAGAAGGTTGTATACCTGGAAGAATCCTGGAGATACTGAAAGGTATCAGATAGATTATATAATGGTAAGACAGAGATTTAGGAACCAGGTTTTAAAGTGTAAGACATTTCCTGGGGCAGATGTGGATTCTGACCACAATCTATTGGTTATGAACTGCAGATTGAAACTGAAGAAACTGCAAAAAGGTGGGAAGTTAAGCAGATGGGACCTGGATAAACTGAAAGAACCAGAGATTGTAGAGAGTTTGAGGGAGAGCATAAGGGAACAATTGACAGGAATGGGGGAAAGAAATACAGTAGAAGAAAGATGGGCAGCTCTGAGGGATGAAGTAGTGAAGGCAGCAGACGATCAAGTAGGTATAAAGACGAGGGCTAATAGAAATCCTTGGGTAACAGAAGAAATATTGAATTTAATTGATGAAAGGAGAAAATATAAAAATGCAGTAAATGAAGCAGGCAAAAAGGAATACAAACGTCTCAAAAATGACATCGACAGGAAGTGCAAAATGGCTAAGCAGGGATGGCTAGAGGACAAATGTAAGGATGTAGAGGCTTGTCTCACTAGGGGTAAGATAGATACTGCATACAGGAAAATTAAAGAGACCTTTGGAGAGAAGAGAACCACTTGTATGAATATCAAGAGCTCAGATGGCAACCCAGTTCTAAGCAAAGAAAGGAAGGCAGAAAGGTGGAAGGAGTATATAGAGGGTTTATACAAGGGCGATGTACTTGAGGACAATATTATGGAAATGGAAGAGGATGTAGATGAAGACGAAATGGGAGATAAGATACTGCGTGAAGAGTTTGACAGAGCACTGAAAGACCTGAGTCGAAACAAGGCCCCGGGAGTAGACAACATTCCATTAGAACTACTGATGGCCTCGGGAGAGCCAGTCATGACAAAACTCTACCATCTGGTGAGCAAGATGTATGAGACAGGCGAAATACCCACAGACTTCAAGAAGAATATAATAATTCCAATCCCAAAGAAAGCAGGTGTTGACAGACGTGAAAATTACCGAACTATCAGTTTAATAAGTCACAGCTGCAAAATACTAACGCGAATTCTTTACAGACGAATGGAAAAACTGGTAGAAGCCGACCTCGGGGAAGATCAGTTTGGATTCCGTAGAAATGTTGGAACACGTGAGGCAATACTGACCTTACGACTTATCTTAGAAGAAAGATTAAGAAAAGGCAAACCTACGTTTCTAGCATTTGTAGACTTAGAGAAAGCTTTTGACAATGTTAACTGGAATACTCTCTTTCAAATTCTGAAGGTGGCAGGGGTAAAATACAGGGAGCGAAAGGCTATTTACAATTTGTACAGAAACCAGATGGGAGTTATAAGAGTCGAGGGGCATGAAAGGGAAGCAGTGGTCGGGAAATGAGTGAGACAGGGTTGTAGTCTCTCCCCGATGTTATTCAATCTGTATATTGAGCAAGCAGTAAAGGAAACAAAAGAAAAATTCGGAGTAGGTATTAAAATTCATGGAGAAGAAGTAAAAACTTTGAGGTTCGCCGATGACATTGTAATTCTGTCAGAGACAGCAAAGGACTTGGAAGAGCAGTTGAACGGAATGGACAGTGTCTTGAAAGGAGGATATAAGATGAACATCAACAAAAGCAAAACGAGGATAATGGAATGTAGTCAAATTAAGTCGGGTGATGCTGAGGGAATTAGATTAGGAAATGAGACACTTAAAGTAGTAAGGGAGTTTTGCTATTTAGGGAGTAAAATAACTGATGATGGTCGAAGTAGAGAGGATATAAAATGTAGAGTGGCAATGGCAAGGAAAAGTGTTTCTCAAGAAGAGAGTATAGATTTAAGTGTCAGGAAGTCATTTCTGAAAGTATTTGTATGGAATGTAGCCATGTATGGAAGTGAAACATGGACGATAACTAGTTTGGACAAGAAGAGAATAGAAGCTTTCGAAATGTGGTGCTACAGAAGAATGCTGAAGATAAGGTGGGTAGATCACGTAACTAATGAGGAGGTATTGAATAGGATTGGGGAGAAGAGAAGTTTGTGGCACAACTTGACTAGAAGAAGGGATCGGTTGGTAGGACATGTTTTGAGGCCTCAAGGGATCACAAATTTAGCATTGGAGGGAAGCGTGGAGGGTAAAAATCGTAGAGGGAGACCAAGAGATGAATACACTAAGCAGATTCAGAAGGATGTAGGTTGCAGTAGGTGCTGGGAGATGAAGAAGCTTGCGCAGGATAGAGTAGCATGGAGAGCTGCATCAAACCAGTCTCAGGACTGAACACCACAACAACAACAACAACAACAAGTAATAAGTTATTTTATTTATTTATTCGCAGAGCATTGCATTAGTTTGTGTTGAGGGCAAATCCCAGCCTCTGCACTAAGTACCGAACCATTACATGTCTTTCTATGTTTCCCTACAGTTATCTGTTATTGCTCGGCACGCAAGTCGCCGAAGTGGCATCGACTCAAAAGACTTGCAGCAGGCGAACGGTCTACCCGACGGGAGGCCCTAGCCACACGACATTTCGTTTCACTTCATCTGATCTTGCGACATACACTATGTGATCAAAAGTACCCGGACACCCCCAAAACACGTTTTTCATATTAGGTGCATTGTGCTGCCAGCTACTGCCAGGTACTCCATATAGCTACCTCAGTAGTCATTACACATCCTGAGAGAGCAGAATGGGGCGCTACGCGGAACTCACGGACTTCGAACGTGGTCAGTTGATTGGGTGTAACTTGTGTCATACGTCTGTACGCTAGAATTCCACACTCCTGAACATCCCTAGGTCCACTGTTTCCGATGTGATAGTGAAGTGGAGACGTGAAGGGACACATACAGCATAAAAGCGTACAGGCGGACCACGTCTGTTGACTGACAGAGACTGCCAACTGTTGAAGACGTGTATCCACATCATCACACGAATTCCAATCTTCATCAGGATCCAGTGTTAGTACTATGACAGTTAGGCGGGAGGTGAGAAAACTTCGACTTCATGGTCGAGCAGCTGCTCATAAGCCACACATGACGCCGGTAAGTGCCAAACGACGGCTAAACGTTGGACGATTGAACAGTGGAACAGCACTGTGTGGAGTGACGTATCACGATATACAATGTGACGATCCGCTGGCAGGGTGTTGGTATGGCGAATTCCCGGTGAACGTCATCGGCCAGCGTGTGTAGTGCCAACAGTAAAATTCGGAGGCCGAGGTGTTATGGTGTGGTGGTGTTTTTCATGGAGGGGGCTTGCACCGCTTATTGTTTTGCGTGACACTATCACAGCACAGGCTTACATTGATATTTTAAGCGGTTCTAGGCGCTTCAGTCCGGAACCGCGGGACTGCTACGGTCGCAGGTTCGAATCCTGCCTCGAGCATGGATGTGTGTGATGTCCTTAGGTTAGGTTCTAAGTTCTAGGGGACTGATGTCCTTAGATGTTAAGTCCCATAGTGCTCAGAGCCATTTGAACCATTTTTTTGATGTTTTAAGCGCATTCTTCCTTCCCACTGTTGAAGAGCAATTCGGGGATGGCGACTGCATCTTTCAACACTATCGAGCACCTGTTCATAACGCACGGCCTGTGGCAGAGTGGTTACGCGACAATACATGCCTGTAATGGACTGGCCTGCACAGAGTTCTGACCTGAATCCTGTAGAATACCTTTGGGATGTTTTGGAACGCTGACTTCGTGCCAGGCCTCATCGACCGACATTGATACCTCTCCTCAGTGCAGCACTCCGTGAAGAAAGGGCTGCCATTCCCCAAGAAACCTTCCAGCACCTGACCGAACGTATGCTTGCGAGAGTGGAAGCTGTCATCAAGACTAAGGGTGGGCCCACACCATACTGAATTCCAGAATTACCGATGGTGGGCGCCATGAACGTGTAAGTCATTTTCAGCCAGGTGACCGGATACTTTTGATCACATAGTGTATCTAGGTAAAGCACAGTTGTCCTCGACATATCTCATGGAACATCTGACGTTATCCACCACGACACTAACATAAGCATATTCCAAAACGATCTTCACAACTTTCATCACGTATAATTCAGGAATGGAGGTAGCTGGAAAAGTCCGAGTTGTGGAATAATATTTATACACACGAAGCCCAGCAGATGGAACAGTGTGTGCAGTGGTTGACACAGACGAAATCTGACATCCACGTCCAGCGAAACCATCGGACGTATTACAGAGGAATATCATTGTGTTGTCAGTGGAGAAACAGTAACAGCCGAACAGGTGGGTCAGGAGAGGTCTGTGACTTCGAACGTGGACTAGTCACTAGATGTCACCTGAGTAGCGAATCCATCAGGTATATTACAACCATTCTAATGCTGTCCAACTCGACTCCTGACGTTGTGATGTGACATGGAAACACGAAGGAACAACCACAGCTAACTCAACCCCGAGGCAGGTCTCATGTACAGGCACCATCAAGCATTGAGGAAGGCGGTTGTAAAAAATCACATGAAATCAGTGGAAGGAGTCGCCCGTGAGTTCCAAAGAGCTAGCAGCAGTCCAGCAAGCATAACACTCTGGGGTACAGTGATGGAACAGCTTCTCTTAAGCCACACATTTCTGTAGCCAGTGGTAAATAAAGCTTGAGCCAGTGTAAAGAGCAAAGCCACTGGTCTGTGGATTACTGGAAACGAGTGATATGGAGTGATGAATCGCGCCATACCCTGTGTCAGCCTGATGGATGGAGAATGTTACCTGCCATGAAGCGTGGCGCCAACAGTGAATTACAAAGGAAGTGGTATTACGGTAAGGGGATGTTTTTCAAGGATAGAGTGTGGATCCCTTATTGCACTTAAGAAAACTCTAAATGCTGAAAGACATGAAGAGAATTTACAGCACTCTGTATTGTGTACAGAAGAGGAACACTTTGGAGTCAATTAACGTTTGTATCAGCAAGACAACGCACCCTGTCATAAAGTAGCATCGCTAAGGCAATGGTTTGTGGGCAATAACATTCCTGAAGTGGACCGACCTGTCCAGAGTCCGGACGTGAACCCAGTGGAATACCTACGGCCGGCCGGTGTGGCCGTGCGGTTCTAGGCGCTTCAGACTGGAACCGCGTGACCGCTACGGTCGCAGGTTCGAATCCTGCCGCGGGCATGGATGTGTGTGCTGTCCTTAGGTTAGTTAGGTTTAAGTAGTTCTAAGTTCTAGGGGACTGATGACCTCAGAAGTTAAGTCCCATAGTGCCCAGAGCCATTTGAACCATTTTTGAACCTACGAGACGAGATAGAATACCGATTTCCTCCAAGACCCCAGTGTCCAACAGCACCATCTACTCCGCTTTCGGTACTTATGGAAGAACGGGATGCATTCCTCCACATACATCGACGGGGTATCTAGCAGAATACTGAAGTATTGTTCTATGTATGTTAGCCCAGTACTTACCATATCTGTAACTTTTCCTTTAGGAGTGGTCGGATTCCTGACCGATTAAAGTACTCGGTAGTGAAGCCACTTTATAAAAAGGGAGACATTGATAATGTTGACAATTTTAGACCTATTTCTATGCCATCGGTGTTTGCTAAAGTTATCGAGAAGGTTGTATATACAAGGTTACTGGAGCATTTAAACTCACGTAATTTGCTGTCAAATGTTCAGTTTGGTTTTATAAATGGCTTAACAACTGAAAATGCTATATTCTCTTTTCTCTGTGAGGTTTTGGACGGATTAAATAAAAGGTTGCGAACGCTAGGTGTTTTCTTTGATTTAACGAAGGCTTTTGACTGTGTTGACCACAAAATATTACTGCAGAAGTTGGACCATTATGGAGTAAGGGGAGTAGCTTACAATTGGTTCGCCTCTTACTTTAAGAACAGAAAGCAGAGGGTAATTCTCCGCAATATTGAGAGTGGTAGTGATGTTCAGTCCCAATGGGGCACTGTTAAGTGGGGCGTTCCCCAAGGGTCGGTGCTGGGGCCACTGCTGTTTCTTATTTATATAAATGATATGCCTTCTAGTATTACAGGTGATTCAAAAATATTTCTGTTTGCTGATGACACCAGCTTGATAGTGAAGGATCTTGTGTGTAATATTGAAACAGTAACAAATGATGTAGTTCATGAAATAAGTTCGTGGCTTGTGGAAAATAATTTGATGCTAAATCACAGTAAGACTCAGTTTTTACAGTTTCTAACTCACAATTCAACAAGAACCGATATTTTGATCAGACAGAATAGGCATATTATAAGGGAGACGGAACAAAATGGTTCAAATGGCTCTGAGCACTATGGGACTTAACATCTATGGGCATGAGTCCCCTAGAACTTAGAACTACTTAAACCTAACTAACCTAAGGACAGCACACAACACCCAGTCATCACGAGGCAGAGAAAATCCCTGACCCCGCCGGGAATCGAACCCGGGAACCCGGGCGTGGGAAGCGAGAACGCTACCGCACGACCACGAGCTGCGGATAGGAGACGGAACAGTTCAAGTTCCTAGGCGTTCGGATAGATAGTAAGCTGTTGTGGAAAGCCCATGTCCAGGATCTTGTTCAGAAGCTAAATGCTGCTTTATTTACCATTAGAACAGTATCTGAAATAGGTGACACTTCAACACGAAAAGTAGTCTACTTCGCATATTTTCATACGCTTATGTCGTATGGTGTTATTTTTTGGAGTAATTCTTCTGATTCAAAAAGGGTATTTTTGGCTCAAAAACGGGCTGTTCGAGGTATATGTGGTGTAAGTTCGAGAACGTCTTGTCGACCCCTATTCAAAAATCTGGGAATTATGACATTGCCCTCACAGTACATATTTTCTTTAATGTCGTTTGTTGTTAGCAATATTAGCCTATTCCCAAGAGTTAGCAGCTTTCACTCAGTTAATACTAGGCAGAAATCAAATCTGCATGTAGAATGCACTTCCTTGACTCTTGTGCAGAAAGGAGTGCAGTATTCTGCTGCATCCATTTTCAATAAGCTATCACAAGAACTCAAAAATCTTAGCAGTAGCCCAAACTCTTAAGTCTAAACTGAAGAGTTTCCTCACGGCTCACTCCTTCTATTCTGTCGAGGAGCTCCTGGAGGAGCTAAAAAATTAAGCAAATTCCAGTGTTACATTGTTGATTTTCTTCATTTAAACTTACGACTTGTCACCTGAATATGTTTTTTTTTTATATTTCATTTTATCTGTTTCTAATATCGTGTTATAATTTCATGTATTGACTCGTTCCATGACCATGGAGACTTCTCCTTAATCTGGTCCCACGGAACAATAAATAAATAAATAAACATTCAGACACCTTATCGAAAGTATTGTCTGCAGAGCTCAAGGCGTTATATTAATGTCCGCAAGTGACCGGACACTCTTGGTGAGATCATTGAAATGTAACATCAAGATGCACAGCAAATAACGAAATTTTACTTACTGGGCGTGTACAGTATAGGAGAAAGAATACACGGCTAAATTTGCAGGCAACAAAAACGGCTCTAACCCATGTTGTTATAGAGGTGACACGGGTGCGTCGTTACACGCTACTTCTACTTTGTGCCAGAGCTCATCAGTCGTAGTGGCTGACAAGTAGTGGCATGACAGGAGGGCTGTGGTGGGGTACCTTCTGTATCGAGATAAGTCGGGACTGCATGGGCAACAAGCGATCTTGCCTCATTTTGTTGAAAGGCAACGTCGAAGACAGGGCTCAACCACCGGCCTCAGCACGTCAAAAATGTAGCTGGTGCTGTCCAAATTACCGGCTACGTAAACCGGAGTTGATCGTGTTGTGTACTCAATGTCACGACACGCCATCACGCGAGATTGCGGGCTCGTATGGCGATGAAAACTGCAAAGAAGCAGCGGCCGTTCTCTTTGAAAACCTCCACACTACGATATATCCCTTGTGGTCATGAATGCAGAACCGAGAGTAGTCTCAAAAGACTGGTTTCGCTCCCACTCCCCGTGTTGTCGTTCGGCGCAGCACTGTGGGAACGCCAGTCTGCTGGCGCGTCAAAGGAAACCGCATAAAAGGACACTGTGCTGACAGTCGGTGGAGCTCCACACGTCGACGCATTATATGCGTAGTTAGATACTTTTCCTGCTGCAAAAGAAGTCCCACTTCCTTACGTGACGTGTCTGTACAGTCCTTGGGACGGTCGAAAAGTTCCTAGCCCGAGATAGCTACCGTAACGTCTCGCACAAACAACGCTTTCTACGTTTATGGTGACCATTTATCGGTATGCAAGTCAAATTTCGCGGCTCCAGTTTCATTAGTTTTGTCGCTAGGATGCGTTGTATACCGTAGTGTAAGCAAAATGGCGAATTTCGAGAGAATCAAGAACCGTGCTGTGATTGAATATCTTCATTTGAAGGGAATGGCGCCCAAGGAAATCACGGAGGACGTGCGGAATAGACTTAATGGTAGTACAACGTCTTGTGCAACAATGAAAACTGGGTGTCCGACTTTAAACGTGGAACAACGAGGGTGGAAGATGCACCAAGGAGCGGAAGGCCTATCACCGTTAACACTGACGAAAACGTTAGGGCTATCCGCGATATGATTTTGCAGGATCGACCCACAACGTTGCAGCACATTGAAACCACATTTGGAATCTCCTGTGGGCGTGCTCATGACATTACTTGGATATTTTGAGAATGCCGAAAGTTTCATCTCGGTGGGTCCCGAAAGACTTAAATGAAGATGAGAGGCGGGAGCGTGTGCAGTGTTGTGAAGAAAGCGTCCACCAATTTGAAGCGGATGAAGACGGCTTTCTTGCAAGGTGTGTGGCAATGGACGAAATGTGGGTTGACCACATTAATCCTGAGACCAAACAACAGTCACAACAATGGAAACAGCCTTCATCCCCTACCCCAAAAAAATTCTGGGTACAAAAATCAACCGGTAAGGTGATGGCATCGGTCTTCTGGGATGCAGAATGGGTACTATGGTGGAGTACTTGGAAAAGTACGTAAATATAAATGCATCATACTACTGCAACCTCCTGCTCCGTTTGACAGAAGAAAAAATAAAAAAGGCGCGGAAAATGGGCAAGCGCAGTTCTTTTGCGTCTGGACAACGCACCGGCGCACAAAGCTCTCTCAACACTGGAAACTCTGCGTGACTGCGGGTTCGAATTGTTATGTCATCCTCCATATTCTACAGCTTTGGCTCCATCAGACTTTTTCTTTTCCCAAACCTAAAAAACAAGACTTCAAAGGACGACGATTTGACAATGGTGATGCAGGAACTGATGCTGTGAACGCTGGGTTAGACCCGAAATCGAAGACCTTTTGTTTGAATGTTTTGCAGAAGTCATCTGAGCGTGCCCGTAAGTGTATTAGTGCACACGGATATTATATTGAAAAATAAATTGGTATTATGAAATTTCTGTCATTCTTTATTTGTTAGCCTAGAAACTTCTCGACCCCCTCCCCCTCACATTGCAGATTACTATTACAGGGTGTAAGTTCTTTCGCATAATCCATGTACAATGTAGCTAACATCACGTTAGGTCCAGTGGCTTTGCAGAGTGAATGTAGTCGTCTTTCACTCACACATGTATAGAGTGTTTCGAAATTATATTGACCGACTTCGATGGGATGTGGATACAGTCTTGAGGAACAAAACAAGGATAGGAATCTGTGTCCAGAAACGTCATCCGACGAAGCTACATGGCGTCGGAGTTGCAAATGCCGGCGCTACTTACGTGTGTATATACAGCGTGATCACGTAATAAGGTTACAAACTTTCAAGGACAATGGGGAAGGATAAATGTATCAATTTTAGGTAAAGGACCCTGGCCCGGAAACAAATGAGTCGAAAGTTATAAGCGAAAATTGTTCTGATACCTCTGACACTAGAATACGTGTACCGGTACTGCCGTAGCAATGATTGTAGGGTGGGCACTTTCAGAGGTGGCAGTATGGATCGACATAAGAAAAAAGGTCTGGTAAACATGAACTCTGAAATGTGTACCTTAAGAACTATGAGCACCTGTTCAATAGAGGAGATGTGTTTCACGGTACCGAAGATGAACAAGTGCTCATATCTCCTCAGGTATGGTTTTACAGCCCATATTTAATGAACATCTTACTCTTGTTTTGGTCCACGCTACCGCCTTTGAAAGTTGTTTAACTTACAGCATTAGTGAAAACACTAGCTGTACATGTATTCCGCTGTCAGAGGCATCAGAACGATCTTCGCTTATAACTTTCGACTCGTTCGTTTCCGGATCAGGGTCCCTTACCTCATATTGATACATGTACCCTTCTCCACCATCCCTGACACTTTGTAACACAATCACGCAATCACCCTGTACATACATATTCGATACTCGTACATATACAGGCGCCCGCGCCAGTAGCTTCGGCGCTCTCTTGTGTCGGTGGATTCCTTTCCTCCTCTTGATCCTCAAGGCACCTTCTACATCCGCTCGAAGTTTTGCGGTGTAATTTTGAAATACTCTGTATAGATATCAGTGCAATACCTAACAATTTTGCAGACGTGTTGTAGAAACCGTCTCGATAGGCTTGTGGTCCAAGTAACTGCTAGGTTTTCGAAACATGTAGGATAGTACTAACTCAGTGTAACAAGGAAGAGTGCTGCCAACCAACCTGTATCTGTTGTCCTAACCGCAAGGATCCGGCTTTTATCTTTGCGCCACCTCCGCTGTTAGTTTCCGACGTGAACTGCTATCTAAATCCACGTGGCATTCTCTTCGCTAATTACTATTCAGCATTCATATTTTGTGTTCCATGCTTTTCATATTCTTTATCGAAATATTCGTGTAATAACCGAAACTGAATGTTATCAATCAGGTGTTGGTGGCGCATTCACAAGTCGCATTGTCTGTACCTGCACATATCGTCAGCCGCAAATGTTATCCACTTAATGAGTACAGATCTTGAACAAGGAAGAAATTAAAATTTAACACTTTCTTCTATTTCTTTAGTAGCATTGTTGGAGGTAAGCATAAAATGAAACTTGTGTAATTTAATATAAAGAAACATAAGAACCCTTTTAACGCACAGTTTTATTTACGAAGAAAAATGGACGACTGTTTATGTGCGCATGTGTTGTTGTACAGAACAGATAAATTATGTGGGTAAGTCTATACTACTGCTGTTTAATAAAAAGCAGTCGAACGCAGCACGAAGTATTGGAGAGGGAGTTTGCTTACATTCTACACTAACTGGTTTTGCAATGACGTAAATTCACAAATATTATTCCGATCTGGCATTGTATAAGCGCAGTGTGGCCAAGGAAAGATTAAGTATCTTGTCTCTGAATCAATAAACACAGAAAATATGGGTATGTACGATAATAAGGCGTGAAAAAGGTGGTCGTCGAAGTAAGGTGAACCCTTGTGAACTGGAGCCAAAGCTAAAACTGGCACAAGAAAAGTGCTATTGTTGTTTGTAGAATAGTAACGGGGTTCGACAACAATTCGTTCACAAGGAGCTGCGACGTTTGACTGTAAATTCAGTTTTCAACGGCGGGAAAGATTATACCAATCAGTCAACCAGAATGAGCAATAAGAAATGCGCAGCGCTCTGTCCTATCACGCCAGTGCCCCATATATACACATCAGGTGACCTGTTTCAAATATCGAGAGGTCTTGTTTGAGCAGTCGACGCCCCCATCTCCGTTTATTCCCTGGCACCAACACTTAAAATCAATTTCAGGGTACAGGGCACGACCAATCTGATGTTCCCATACTACCGACGGCTGGTCCATGTTTCCGTTGATGATGTACCGCGCCCCTATTCAGCAACGCGCACACGTATTTTTTAAATATTCCATATAATCCTTGAAGGTAAAGTCTAATCAAAATTTATTTCAGTAACTTTCTCTCCAACAGATGCTTTAGGGATCGATTTTTGAATCAATATTCAACCAACACAATGAACATTAGCCGGGACGCAAAATCTACCCGCCATAGTAAACTTTTAGTTTCAATAACAAAAGAAGCAAAGGTCACTGTTCATGTAAACATTTAACTGTCATCTCGTGTTTCGTGTACCTTCCTAATAAGAAATGAGTTAATCCTCTGAGCTGGGTATGCAATGAGGTGCCAAGATAGTCATACTGCGGTGACGAGTGCTCTCTGTATTCGACCCACGTTCTGCAGCACAGCCTCGACGTGGTTATCAGGCGGTTATCAACATACAGAGACACGTAAAAAATACAAAAAATCACATGTAGGCCACAGCACCAATAGCGATAAATCTAAATAGATTTCAACAACCATACATTCACGTGTAGGCCTCACCGTTAAATATCCTGTATAGACAAAAACGCGCAGAAGAGGACAAAAATGGTTCAAATGGCTCTGAGCAGTATGGGACTTAACTTCTGAGGTCATCAGTCCCCTAGAACTTAGAACTACTTAAACCTAACTAACCTAAGGACAGCACACACATCCGTGCCCGCGGCAGGATTCGAACTTGCGACCGTAGCAGTCGCGCGGTTCCGAACTGAAGCGCCTAGAACCGCTCGGCCACCGCGGCCGGCCACAAGAGGACATTTACAGAAAAAAAGTGGGAACAAATGTATCGCATTCTGTATTCCCACAATTTGTGTCAGCTATCTCAGAAGTATCATATGGAATTGAAAATACTATACTTCGCCACTGATCCTCCAAATTCCGGCCTCAGATTAACTTTTGAAATTGAAAGCCGTATTTTCAATCAAGCTCAACATGGTTCTTATAACAACTGGTATTGAGTGAAAAACTGAGGCTGTGACTCAGAGCACAGACGGTTACCAGTTTCTGAGATAAGTGAAGCAAACGAAACTTACCTCTGTTCCCCTCGAATGCAAAAGAAATTCCGGGGACGCCACCTGTGACTCCTTCGTAAGAAATGTACAAATGGAGATGGATTTTCAAATTTTCTGGCAACACATCTTGACGCCCTCCGCAAGACTTTGAAGTGCCATCAGCCTAGTTAAGCCCAAAATCAGAGTTGCTGGAAACATGCAAAAGACATAGCTGCCTATGGAAAAAACACTAAGGAACTTTACCATCAACTACTTTCAGAAACAGGAACACGGAAGCCGGCCGGAGTGGCCGGCGGTTAAAGGCGCTACAGTCTGGAACCGCACGACCGCTACGGTCGCAGGTTCGAATCCTGCCTCGGGCATGGATGTGTGTGATGTCCTTAGGTTAGTTAGGTTTAAGTAGTTCTAAGTTCTAGGGGACTTATGACCACAGCAGTTGAGTCCCATAGTGCTCAGAGCCATTTTTTAGGAACACGGAAGGTTGCATAATTCGTTTGTGTTATGATAACCTGCGTGTGTAGCTTACTGGAACAATTCCAAAATAAAACACAACGCAGACGACTGCCCAACTACCCTAAAAGACACACATATACTCTGATGTGAGAAAACTCATCGGACCTCCTTTTGCCCGGTGTAGTGCAGCAACTCCAGGTCGCATGGACTCAGAAATTCGTTTTAAGTCCACTGCAGAAATATTCAGCCATGATACCTCTGTTGTCTTTTGCCGTCTATAACTGCGAAATTGTTAGCGGCACAAGTTTCTGTGGACGAACTGACATCTCGATTATTTCCCATAAATATTTGATGAGATTCATGTCGGGCGATCTGAGAGGCCAAATCATTCGCTCGAATTATCAGAATGTTCTTCAAACCAACAGCGCACAATTTCGGCCCGCTGACATAGCCCATGGTTGTTTGGCAACATGAAGTCGACGAATAGCTGCAAATGATCTCCAAGTAATGGAACACAACCGTTCACCGTCAATGATAGGATCAGGTCAACCAGAGAACCAATATATTCCACGTAAAATCAGCCCTCACAATTACAGACACACCACCAGCTTGAACAGCGCCCTGTTGACAACTGCGGTCCAAGGGTTAGTGGGGACTGCGCCACACGCGAACTCTGTCATCAGCACTTGCCAACTGAAATTTGGATTCATCTGACCAGGTCATGGTTTTCCAGTCGTCTAGAGTCCAACCGATATGGTCACGAGCTCAGGAGAGTTGCTGCAGGCGACTCACGTCGGTCGTCTCCTGCCACATTTTCGCCGAATTTCGCCACACTCTCGTAACGGATACGTTCATCCCAGATCCATTTCTGCGGTTATTTCACGCGTTGCTGGTCTGTTAGCACTGACAACTCTACGCAAATGCCG
Organism: Schistocerca serialis cubense; assembly: GCF_023864345.2. NCBI lineage: Eukaryota > Metazoa > Arthropoda > Insecta > Orthoptera > Acrididae > Schistocerca > Schistocerca serialis. The sequence goes on along the minus strand of NC_064643.1, from coordinate 117,954,041 downwards.
CTGCTCTCGGTCGTTATGTGAAGGCCGTCGGCCACTGCATTGTCCGTGGTCACAGGTAATAACCTAAAATTTTGTATTCTCGGTACACTCTTGACACTGTGGATCTCGGAATCTTGAATTCCTTAACGATTTCCGAAATGGAATGTCCGATGCGCCTAGCTCCAACTACCATTCCGTGTTCAACGTCTTCTATTTCCCGTCGTGCGGCCATAAGCACACCTGTAACCATTTCACATGAATCAGCTCAGTACAAATGACAGCTCCGCCAATGCACTGCCCTTTTATACCCTGTGTACGCGATACTAGCACCATCTATATATGTGCATGTCGCTATCCGATGAATCCTGTCGCTTCAGCGTACAACTGCGTCTAGCCGTGGAATTCCTAAGTGTTTTAATTTTTGTGTTCGGTTATTTAATATTTCGACTGCCTTAAAAATACTGAGCACCTATTCGCACATAATATTAAATAGTACTTTTATTTTCAATTCAGAACTGGCTCTTAATGAAAACCCGCTTGCACGGAAATTTTGAAAATTTTGCGGCAACTGTTTGGGCGCATGACCCAGTGTGGATCGGCAGGCTGCGATACATGGCCAATAGGGAAGGCAGATACGAAACGATTAGAAGGATTAGAAGCGTTTGAAATGTGTTGTTACAGGAGACAGTTGAATTTATGTGACTCCATCGTCTTATGTTTACGAGACAACGGCTTGATAAATACGGGTATGTGGAATTGTGCTACTAGTTAATCCACCGAATTCATAAACCTTTCGAGTAATTTTCACCTCCAGATAAAATGTATATGGGTCAGTCATTTCTTCTGCATTATACAGATCTCCATGCTATTACGCCTATTCTAACATAGCACCCTTAACAGGGAGAATAATTATGTGCCATTGATATTCTAGTCTGTTCAAGAATGAAGAAAGATTATAAAGAAAGCGCCAGAAAAGAAAAGCAACTGAACTTTTTCCCTTAAATATATATCAAAGCATGTCACTAATTTACTGAATGTCTTCCGCTTCTCTTTCTTGAGTTGGGCCTAGTGACAGTAGTGGCATAATCGTCGCTTTCTCGGTCATCCCACACTTCTCTTGTCCGATAGTTTACAATCCGTTGCTAGGTTAGGAAGTCTTTGTGGCTGCATGCGAAGTACATGTTCTCTCCATTTTTTATGGAGGATTATTTTTGGGTTATTGGTTGCATCCCTAATTCTCCCATTATTACTTATTTCTAATTCTGTCTTCCCTAGTGCAGTCTTTCACAGGTCTTAGAAATTTCATTTCTGATGCTTCTAGTTGCCGTAAATCTTTATTTCTCAGGGCCAACGGATTTATAAAATTGCAGTGGTGTCTCTTTTCTTGTTTTACCCTTACGTTTTCTCCTTATTTTGCCACATACAGGCTGATTTGAGTATTAGTTTTTATATTTGTATCCATGAGTACAGGATGGTCCATTGATCGTGACCGGGCCAAATATCTCACGAAATAAGGATCGAACGAAAAAACTACAAAGAACGAAACTTGTCTAGCTTGAAGGGGGAAACCAGATGGCGCTATGGTTGGCCCGCTAGATGGCGCTGCCATAGGTCAAACCGATATCAACTGTGTTTTTTTTAAATAGGAACCCCCATTTTTTTACATGTTAGTGTAGTACGTAAAGAAATATGAATGTTTTAGTTGGACCACTTTCTTCGCTTTGTGACAGATGGCGCTGTAATAGTCACAAACATATGGCTCACAATTTTAGACTAACAATTGGTAACAGGTAGGTTTCTTAAATTAAAATACTGAACGTGGGTAAGTTTGAACATTTTATTTCGGCAGTTCCAATGCGATACATGTACCTTTGTGAACTTATCATTTCTGAGAACGCATACCGTTACAGCGTGATTACCTGTAAATACCACATTAATGCAGTAAATGCTCAAAATGATTTCCGTCAACGTCAATGTATTTGGCAACACGTGTAACGACATTCCTCTCAGCAGCGAGTAGTTCGCCTTCCGTAATGTTCGTACATGCATTGACATGTTGTCAGGCGTTGTCACGATAGCAAATGTCCTTCAAATTTCCCCACAGAAAGAAATCCGGGGACGTCAGATCCGGTGAACCAGCGGGCCATGGTATGGTGCTTCAACGATCAATCCACCTGTCATGAAATATGCTATTCAATACCGCCTCAACCGCACGCGAGCTATGTGCCGGACATCCATCATGTTGGAAATACATCGCCATTCTGTCATACAGTGAAACATCTTGTAGTAACATCGGTAGAACATTACGTAGGAAATCAATATACATTTGCACCATTTAGATTGTCATCGATAAAATGGGGGCCAATTATCCTTCCTTCCATAATGCCGCACCATACATTAACCCGCCAAGGTCGCTGATGATCCACTTGTCGCAGCCATCGTGGATTTTCCGTTGCCCAATAGGGCATGTTATGCCGGTTTACGTTACCGCCGTTGGTGAATGACGCTTCATCGCTAAATAGAACGCGTGCAAGAAATGTGTCAACGTCCCGTAATTTCTCTTGTTCCCAGTCGTAGAACTGTACACGACGTTCAAAGTCGTCGCCATGCAGTTCCTGGTGCATAGAAATATGGTACTGGTGCAAACTATGTTGATGTAGCATTTACAACACCGATGTTTTTGAGAGTCCCGATTCTCGCGCAATTTGTCTGCTACTGACTTGCGGATTAGCCGCGACAGCAGCTAAAACACCTACTTGGGCATCATCTTTTGTTGCAGGTCGTGGTTGTCGTTTCACACGTGGCTGAACATTTCCTGTTTCCTTAAATAACTTAACTATCCGGCGAACGATCCGGACACTTGGATGATGTCGTCCAGGATACCGAGCAGCATACATAGCACACGCCCGTTGGGCATTTTGATCACAATAGCCATACATTAACGCGATATCAACCTTTTCCGCAATTGGTAAACGGTCCATTTTAAGACGGGTAATGCATCACGAAGTAAATACCTTCCGCACTGGCGGAATGTTGCGTGATACCACGTACTTATACGTTTGTGACTATTACAGCGCCATCTATCACAAAGCGAAAAAAGTGGTCAACCTAAAACATTCATGAATGAGATTTTCACTCTGCAGCGGAGTGTGCGCTGATATGAAACTCCCTGGCAGATTAAAACTGTGTGCCCGACCGAGACTCGAACTCGGGACCTTTGCCTTTCGCGGGCAAGTGCTCTACCATCTGAGCTACCGAAGCACAACTCACGCCCGGCACTCACAGCTTTACTTCTGCCAGTACCTCGTCTCTTACCTTCCAAACTTTACAGAAGCTCTCCTGCGAACCTTGCAGAACTAGCACTCTTGAAAGAAAGGATATTGCGGAGACATGGCTTAGCCACAGCCTGGGGGATGTTTCCAGAGAGCTTCTGTAAAGTTTGGAAGGTAGGAGACGAGGTACTGTCAGAAGTAAAGCTTCGGTAGCTCAGATGGTAGAGCACTTGCCCGCGAAAGGCAAAGGTCCCGAGTTCGAGTCTCGATCGGGCACACAGTTTTAAAACATTCATATTTCTTTACGTACTACACGACTATGTAATAAAAAATGTGGGTTCCTATTAAAAAAAACGTAGTTGATATCCGTTTGACCCACGGCAGCGCCATCTAGCGGGCTAACCATAGCGCCATCTGGTTTCCCCCTTCAAGCTAGACGAGTTTCGTTCTTTGTATTTTTTTTGTTTGATGCTTATTTAGTGAGATATTTGGCCCGGTCACTATCAACGGACCACCCTGTATATCACATCCTAAAAAATTGAAGAGGGGCACCTGAGCTGTATGTTTATTATTAAGGGCTATTTTTGTTTGTACTGGGTAAATACCTAAAAAGGCCAAGGTTTTAATTTTATTGATAGATATAGTAAGTCTGTAGATTGCAGTTATCTCAATTTATGTAGTGCTTTTTGTCTTTATCGTCGCTGTCTTGTATGATAACTTGAACATCCGCGAATGAAATTATCTTAATGAAATGAAATGATCGTATAGAACTGGTGACCGGGAGTCCCCAGCTAGGGAAGTTCGGCTGCCGAGTTTCAAGTCTTCCCAGCTGATGCCACATTGGCGACTTGCGAGTCGATGATGATGAAAGAATGATGGGGACAGCACAACACCCACTCTCCGACCGGAGAAAATCTCCTACTCGGACGGGAATCGAACGTGGGCCCGCTGCTTGGCAGTCAGACGCGCTGACCACTCACAAGGGAAACTCCCCATAGCACCCCCCCCCCCCCCCCCCCCACACACACACACGTTTAGTGGCGAAAGTGCCCAGCGGACAGCCTGTCCGATCTGAACACAAATCAAGCACGAAAAGATGAAGAAGGTATAATGAACTGTGAAAAAAAAAAGCAAAATAGAATCAGTGAACGCTCCAGGTATAAGAAGTGCAACAATGAGCAGGGTAAGGGAGCCATGGCATTGCGGTACAGTAGTCACGGTGTTGGACTGCAAAGAGGGCAAGTTGTGTTAAAAACACCATCGTGCCGATTTTCTCTTCCTCGCTCTTCGCTGTACTTACATTTTTGTCTGTGTCGTGGTGTAAGGTCCGTTTGCAACAGCGAGGTGTAACGAAGAGACCTATAATGAAAATTGATTCTGCACAACTACTCTGTTAGCCGCCAAAAGGAAGTGGCTTTCGAATGGGAACCGCTAACCTTTGATGACAAGTTGATAAACCGAATCTTCCATCGGAAAATACGTTTCGTGTGTCATACACAGCATTCATGACAGTAGGCCTACACCAATTGAACGCAACAGTTTCACTATCACACAGTTCCTCTGTGCTCTGTCAAAAGATACGTTTTCAACGTCATATGACAGGAATCCCTTACCGAAGTACCAAATGTGTACTCTCGATTTAGGTGTTTCGTTTTTTAAATTGCGTTCCATTTTGGAAGTTTCAACTAATGAATTCCTTTGTAGTAACAAAGTTCACATCCGTTTATTTGTTGTTTTCATTTCTGTGAAACGTCTGCGTGGTATCTCGCCTGCTCTCACTATTCATCCCATTCACTTGCGACGTGGCTTGGCCGCAATGGAAAAATGAAGTTACCGTTTGGAAGCTCATATAATAAAGTAAAATCCCCTATTGTCTGGCTCACCCTTTACATAACACTGGTTCCCGTCAGATCACCGAAGTTAAGCGCTGTCGGGCTGGGCTATTACTTGGATGTGTGACCATCTGGTCTGCCAAGCGCTGTTGGCAAGCGGGGTGCACTCAGCCCTTGTAAGGCAAACTGAGGAGCTACTTGAGTGAGAAGTAGAGGTTCCGGTCTGGTAAACTGACATACGGCCGGGAGAGCAGTGTGCTGACCACATGCCCCTCCACGTTGGCATCCAGTGCCCCTGAGGGCTGAGGATGATACGACGGCCGGTCGGACGGAGTTTAGTTTAGTTTTAGTTTGCCCGCAGGACTATGTATATGGACACGATTATCCATCTGGTGTAACGAGAAACGTGATTCAATCCTATGCCAACAAGTTTACATTGATCTACAGTCCAATCTCGATGATCCCGTACCCACCACAATGGGAACTGGCGATGAAGTTGAGTCAGCATGGGAACACATAGGGGTCATCTACAGCGTATCCCCAGTGTGTGCTGAATGGTGTGCTCTGAAAAGTTTTTGCCTCCGCCAGCATTCTACTCTGTCGTCAGGTTGGCCACATCCAGCCGCCTGTCCTGTTTCACAAGGCGGGCAAGTCCCAGACATCCAGTTTCTGTGATGAGGCAAGGACGCTTAAAATCTAATCGTCTATTATTGGGTTCACCGTCCTTCAGTCACTTTCCATAGATGCTCATGATAGTACCACGCCAACAGCAAACCAGCTTCGTCGTTTCCAAGATGTACTTTCACAGGTACCGCGCCATAATAATACACTATGTGACCAAAAGTATCCGGACACCTGGCTGACTTACAATTTCGTGGCGCCCTCCATCGGTAATGCTGGAATTCAATACGGTGTTGGCCCACCCCTAGCCTTGATGACAGCTTCCACTCTCGCAGGCATACGTTCAATCAGGTGCTGCAAGGTTTCTTGGGGAATGACAGCCCATTCTTCAACGGAGTGCTGCACTGAGGAGAGGTATCGATGTCGGTCGGTGAGGCCTGGCACGAAATCGGCGTTCAAAAACATCCCAAAGATACTCTACAGGATTCAGGCCAGGACTGTGTGCAGGCCAGTCCATTACAGGGATGTTATTGTCGTGTAACCACTCCGCCACAGGCCGTGCATTATGAACAGGTGTTCGATCATGTTGAAAGATGCAATCGCCATCTCCGAATTGCTCTTCAACATTGGGAAGCAAGAAGGTGCTTAAAACATCAATGGAGGCCTGTGCTGTCATAGCGCCACACAAAACAACAAGGGGTGCAAGCCCTCTCCATGAAAAACACGACCACTCTATAGTACCACCGCCTCCGAATTTTACTGTTGGCAATACACTAGCTGGCAGATGTTCGCCGGGCATTTGCCATACCCCTACTCTGCCATCGGATCGCCCCATTGTGTACCGTGATTCGTCACTCCTCACATCGTTTTTCCACTGTTCAATCGGCAAATTTGTTTACGCTCCTTATACCAAGAGGCGCGTCGTTTAGAGTTTGCCGGCGTGATGTGTGGCTTATCAGCAGCCGCTCGATCATGAATCTTCTCACCTATCGCCTGTCATAGTACTTGCAGTGGATGTAGTTCGGAATTCCTGTGTGATGGTCTGGATAGACGTCTGCCTATTACACATTACGGTGGTCTCTGTCAGTCAACAGAACAGGTCCACCAGTATGCTTTTGTGCTGTACTTGTCCCTTCACGTTTCCACTTCACTGTCACATCGGAAACAATGGAGCTGTGGATGTTTAGGAGTCTGGAAATCTCGCGTATAGACGTATGACACAAGTGATAGCCAATCACCTGACAACGTGCAAAGTCCATGAGTTCCGCAGAGCGCCACATTCTGCTCTCTCATGATGCCTGATGGCTGCTGAGGTCGCTGATATGGAATACTTGGCAGTAGGTGGCGGCACAATGCACCTAATATGAAAAACGTATGTTTTTGGGGGAGTCCGGATACTTTTGATCACATAGTGTATGTCCTTTGTGGAACTCCCTTATGTCTCAGGACATCCACATTTACTGTCCGTATTGCCGCTAGGATGGTAACCCATCCATCTCTGCTCCGCTTATTCCATATTTGAGGGGTGATAGTATGGAACAAAACAAGAAAAAAAGTCCCGGAAACATGGGTTCTAAAATGAGTACCTTGAGAACTACGAGCACTCGTTCATCTTCGCTGCTGTGAAACACATCGCTTCTACTGAAATCTGCGAACTACCTACGGAATCCAGTAAACAAATGAGTGAACGAAAGAGAACACATTATTCTGTTACTGTAAAACGGAAGAGCTTCCGCTGTAGTCTGCCTGCTGTTACGTACGAACTGCACATGTGAACCATAGCTAATGGAAGTGCTCGATATGATGTCCGTGTGGAATAATAAGCTTCCATTATGCTAGCGACGGCAAAGGTCAAAGTACACTATAACAGCATTTCACAAACTTATCAAAAGACGAACCCGTTGCATTAGAACTAATGCATGCACTGTAATTACCCAGAACTGTAAATGCGATTCACAGTAACAAACTAACAGATATTTACCGCATGCTGTATCCGTGGACGGGAACAAAGGAATGGGTCCTCATTTGTTAAATGCATTTTGTAGATCGTTCCTAATAACAACAAGCTTGAAGCGAAAGATACGTGCTTCATAGTAGCAAAGATGAACAAGTGCACACATTTTAGAGACCATGTTTACTCGACATTTTTTCTTGTTTTGATCCGTATTACCATCTCTGAAAGTATGGAGTGCTTTTGCCTTTTTAAAAGAGTAAAAACCAGCGTTTACATTTCCACTTCACGAGCCCTGAACTCCAGCGAGCGACATTCAATCTCGCGGTTGGCAGTGGTCAAAATGTTTTGACTCTTTAATGTATCTACGAATCAAGACGTATAGCTCATATTTTACAGAGTTAGATTTTACTTATTTGAAATTTGGAAGATAAGCGAACGAAGTTAATGCGCCTGTTACACTGTTTCCTCAGAACGAAATTCAGTCGTCCGATTAAAACTAACAGATACGCTGCCAGTCATGAACAGTTACATACGTGACCTCCTCAGTCAATAATTTTGTGCCATGCTACAGATTTTACTAGCGACAGATTTTTTGATGAGCCCTGCAGATCCCTCTACACAACATCATCGCCCTGACAAGAGAATCTGTGATCGACCTAGACGAAAATTGAAACATCATGTTGCAACTATACGCTCCTGGTTTGGTCAACAAAACCGAATTATGCATTTTTATTTGACTACATATGCTGAAATATTTGTTAGATGTAGTTTACTTAATTGTTCATTGTTACGGTCTCTTGTCTGAATTTGCTTCTAAGAGATGCTACATTTGCCAACCAAACTACTTTTTTATGTTATCCTGTTGTGTAGGCCACCAAATTCAAAATTTCCTGATCGTGGAACGACCCACAACAAACGTAAATCACGGAACGGTGATGAAGAAACACGTGAATACAAGACATTTGCGACTGCATTCGCAAGTAAGTTACACAACACGGCAAAATACTGTACTCTGTTCATCACATAAGTTCAACCCTAATGTACAAAAATGCTTTCTCAGCCCGCTCAACGACTGGACTTCGAGCGCAGTGCCCCAACATCAGATGTGCCGTGTCAGGAAATAGTCCCTACTTATTTCTCTCTTGGTTATTTCTGTGTTACACTAGCGTGAACGACACAATGAAGCACTAAAAACCATTGAATTCCTCACTGTTTTTGCCAGTCGCCGTGTTAAATGTTTATCGCGTACATTTCTTGTTTCAAATCCCATTGAACACTCTTTCTTTCACCGGGCAGCAATGCTCATGTGGTCTTGTGAAACTGCTTCACGAGCCGTAGTAATATACAGTCGCGGGAAAGGGTGGGAAAGCAGTGAGAAACAGATTGTGGTTAATGTCTTCGAAATTCTTTTAGGAAAACATCTTCGTCAATGTAGCAGATGGCAGCTCTAAAAATGGTTCAAATGGCTCTGAGCACTATGGGACTTAACTTCTGAGGTCAGTAGTCCCCTAGAACTTAGAACTAGTTAAACCTAACTAACCTAAGGACATCACACACACCCATGCCCGAGGCAGGATTCGTACCTGCGACCGTAGCGGCCACGCGGTTCCAGACTGTAGCGCCTTTAACCGCTTGGCCACACCGGCCGGCAGATGGCAGCTCTATTTGTGAACTAGATTATTTGAATTCTGATATGAAAGGAGTGGAGAGATATCAAACTACTAAAAGTAAGTATTGGCTTCTGTGGTTATCCGTATTTGGTAACACTGTGACCGTGCCATCGTCTACGGCGCGGCGGCAGATTTCTGGGGCGGCAAATTCATTTTGCATAAATAAAGAATTGTGAGAATAAGTTGGAAATACCAATTGTTCATAATATCTAGGGCCTTACTGAAAATAATCGACGGTACAGAAACACTATGCTCCGATTTACGATAGATACGTTGACTCCGATAAAAAATTGGAAACATTTATTGCCGAACACATTGATATAGACAGTAGTTTTATGCGTACATAAAATAAAAAATGCGTATATAATCATATTATGTTCTATTACTCATGCTCAAAAAGACGCTTCATTCGTCGCACGTAGAACACCACTGGGCGTTGTCTCGATCCCATAAGGGTATCGTGAAATAGGTGGCAGCCGGATCGCGCCAATGTTAGCGAATTAAAAAACGAACTTCAAGTTTTAAGTATTTGGCTACTATTTAGTTAGTAACAGTACTTGTACGGTAGGAATCTTTCACAGACTTCCACAAGTCTGCTTATGAAATGGATCAATTATAAACACAATAATTCGTTCACTGTGGAGTTCTTCATTTTCATCAGTACGATAACGAAGTTGTTTCAAAATATGGCCTCTCTCTTTCTCCTTAATATGTACTAGGTTTATGCATAACAATTTCAGATGCTGGTATTCATCGCACGTTTTCTATTTACATTATTGTAAAAAAAATAAAAAAAAGCTATGAAGCAGTTTGTCCACTGAAATGCCTAAGACGTTTTTGATGGTTTATATTTCTCTGCAACAAAATGCAGATCACGTATTACACATAACCCATTCAAAATGATAAGTCTGTTTGACATTAGCATTAAAACTTCGAATGCTCTATAAAAAGCTGAAATTAGTTTGAAATGTTGAGCAATTTGCAAATAAATAAGTAAAATCAACAGCAAAAGATGGATATTTTATTTTAGAGCTTTTAGGTAATGAACACTGAGTCTCAGGGATATTTCGACTTGAGTTTACGGGACAAATATAACAGTTGTGCACTGTGGATACGTCGCTCTCAGTTGACAGTTTCATTATATAGCAACAATGGTCGCTTGCCTTGTTTGTTAATAGCTAAGTAGCGAGTTATGTGTTTGATATGGCGGACGAACTGTGGATTATGCCGCTAATATAGGCCCGTATGTGGTGCACTTATCAGAAATATATTTTATTTGCCAGACACAATTTACTTCGTGTATTAATTTTGAACAATAATGATGTAGGTAAAGACAGACCTAACACCGGCCGCAACTTTCCTTTTGGATGCTGTTCGGTAAATGCATTAAAGATTGTGTTAAAAGTTGTTAATTGTACATTCAGCTGGCAGTGTTAACGCATTATTAGTTTTGTGTGGAAACACTTTCTCCCTGTGACATGACGTGTTTTCATTAGGCCATAAATTATTGTGAATGTTACAAACTGTTGCAATGTTTGACGGCAGGAAGCGCCTTTCAGGCAGCCAGTATACGAAAAGACGAGCGGAAAGAGAAAACGTGGACATAAAATCGAAATTTTCGTTAGATAAATTTTTCCTACCTAAAGAAGATATAGGCGTAAATCAGGGGTAGCCTTCGGTAGACGACGATGTACCTTCAACGTCGCAGGGTAAACATGACATTTTATGCAAGCTCTCTGATGTGAAACTGTTCCCGCTGATTCTAGCAAGTGCTCATCTGAGACTCAAACTGTCAGTGATGTAGTTGATTCGAGTCCCGCAAAATGCACCGACAAAATAGATGATTTCGTTAGGAGAATGGTTGTCAAAAGAGAGCCTCCAGAACAGATAACGGAATTTGAAAGCTACTGTAAGGATGGTTCTAATCGTCGCTTTACCTCTAAAAATTATAGTTACGCTTCGTGCAACGGTGAAATTGATCAGAGGAAATGGCTAGTTTATTCAAAAAGTGCAAATGCTGTTTTTTGTTTCAGTTGCAAACTATTTTCGAATATTAATATGTTATTGACTTCAAGTGGTTATAATAACTGGTGGTATATTTCTGAGACATTAAGTAGCTACGGCAGGTCATAAGTGCACTTCCAATCGCACCAAAAGTGGATGGGGCTCGCCAGAGGATTAAAATCTGGCAATACTATCGATGCAGGAACCTTCATACATTAAATGAAGAAATCCGGCATTGTAACGGTGTAATCGGAGGCCTTAAAGCAATTATCCAGGTTTTGGCTAGACAGTGTCTTCCCTTAAGAGGAACTTCAGGCAAACTGTTCACTAACAACAATAGCAATTTCTGAAAATTGATCGAATTATTTGGTAAATTTGATTCAGTTCTCGGCGAACACGCATGGAGAACAACATGTGGTGAAAATAAGTCTCGTCATTATCTGGGTAAAAACATACAAAAAGAAATAATTCACACTCTCCATGAAACACTTAAAACCAAAATATTGTTTTTATTGAGATCTGCTAAATATTTTCGTTTAATTCTGGACTGTACACCAGATATTTCTGGGGTTGAGAAAATGACAACGATAGTGCGTTTTGTGAATGTGACTTATACTGATCTTAACATATGCGATGTAAATATTAGTGAACATTTTCTTGGATTTGTACGTGTAAGAGACACGCCTGGTTTGGGGCTTACAAAGGTAGTCTTAAAACAATTAGAATAAATGAAAATACGTACGGAGGACATGAGGGGTCAGGGCTATATAATAACGGTTTTAACATGAAAGGCCAGAACATAGGAATGCAAAAGAGGATTTTAGATACAAATCCTAGGGCATATTATGCTCCCTGCAGTAGTCATTACTTAAATCTAGTTGTGAATGATGCTGCAAAGACATCAGAGTTTGCAGTTTCATTCTTTTGTTTGGTGAGAAAACTTTATGATTCCTTTTCTGCGTCTATGCGACACTGGTCAGTCCTGAAAGATCATATGTCTTCCCTAACGTTGAGGCCACTAAGTACGACAAGATAGGAAAGTAGGATCGATGCCGTCGCTCCTCTCAACTACGACATAGGGGAGGTCTATGATGCCCTAGTTGAGATAAGCGAAGACGAAAATACAGACAGAATGGTTGCACATTAGACCTGTAGTTTGGCAAACCTTATTCGTGATTTTACGTTCCTTTGTTCACTGGTAATATGGTGTGATGTATTACTCCATATCAATGTTGTCAGCAAACACCTACAAAATATTGCCAAAGCTATATAGAAAGCTGTTTAATTACTCAAAACGATAACAGAGCATTTCACAAACCGCAGGGAGGACTCCAAATTCTAAGATTATCTGCTTCACGCTAAGGAATTGGCAACCCGAATCGAAAACCCAGTCGTAGGTGGTACAAAGCAGATACAAAAAAAAGAGAGAAGAAACAGTTCCAATATGAGGGAGAAGATGAGAAATTGAAGATCCAGAATTACGGTACAAAGTAGATTTTTTTTAAAAGTACTGTATGTTATTATATGCACTCTCAGTGAGAGATTTCAACAGCTCGTAAGTCATAGACAGCTTTTTGAATTTTTGTATGACGTTAGTAAAATTAAGGACATGTCATCTGACGTTCTAAGTGCAAAGTGTTCCAAGCTGTGCGACAGTTTTAGTCGTGGACAGCTAAGGACGCCAGTCTCCTCGATCTTAAAGATGAAGTGAAAGTAGTGTCAACGTTGGTGAAGCCTGACAGAACGCCAATTGAAACGCTGAAACTCATATAAGAGTATGACTTTGCGCCCAATGTAAGTGTAGCATTACGAATTTTTCTGACGCAACCGGTGACAGTGGCAAGTGGAGAACGGAGTTTTTCGAAGCTTGAACTGGTAAAAACATACCTGAGACCAACAATGGGCCAGGCATGACAGAACGAGCTGGCAACAGTGCCGAGTGAACATGATCCATCCGAAGCTTTGGTTTTGAACGAAATAGTACAGGTGTTCGCTGGTGCCAAAGCAAGAAAAATATCTGTCACATAAGACAAGTGTTTCACACATGTTTCTCATTAATTTTAGGTTTGATTGATTTATGTATGTCATACTTTATCAATCATATGGGTAGTGTAGATTTGTTGCAGGGTATGTCTACATTTGTTTTGTCTAACGCGAAATAAATCGAAAATGTTATCCGCCTGTGCAGACTGATTGTTGTAGGTTTCACATACAACAGTCCCTTTATTTTGATTTTTCCCTGGGATACTTTTAAATCGATTAATCGTTGGTACCGATATTGACAATACCAAGAGTAGATTATATCGAATATAAATATTTATCGTTCGATGTCCCAGCCTTAGTTCAGTGCGCAGTGAAGAGACGTGCTTTTGTTTCTTTGCCTTAATTACGTGCTGCGACGAATATGTAACGCATGTGACTATAAACGTCTCTGTACAAAGTGCTTTCAGGAATCTGTGATTTACACAACAATAGTTAATCGGTAAGACGCTCATCCTCTGCTCAAGGAACTAGAAAAAGTGAGCAGATTTTAGTTTTATGCTCTGCCAGTGACATAGATTAATCTTGATTGATATATTAATATTGGAGTTATCGCTTAAAATGTATTGCACTGCAAACATGTCACTTACTGCTGCTTTCATCTTAAAGACACGTTCACAACAAAGAGACGAATTAGTGTGATTTGTGAAAATAAGGCGTCATGTATGAATTATATTGTGAAAAAGTTGACTATTTCGAAAAATGAAATTTTCGCACAGGGCGGCAAAATTCCCCGAGTCGGCCCTGCATCAGCTTGGTGCTGCACTCTGCAGCCGCTTCCATTAGTTAGTTTATGAGGATACAGGAACCCGCCATTTTGCGTCTGCTGACACTCAAATAATCTTGCAACATGTGGCGAAACATTTCTGACTTCCAAACCAAATAAGTTTTTAACTCATTCATTGCGCACAGTTAATTCAGTCAAGGTAAGAGATAATTTTAAAATATGTATTTTATAATGTAGTTTAAAGTCTTCTGTTTTATACTGAACTAGACAAATGTTAATGCAGCAATTCATTTGTAGTTAGATAAGCCTGACAGATACTAATTCCTGTAATAGGGTAATAATAGTTTGCTAAATTTCGGGAGTTCCATTAGTTTATTCACCAGTTGACTTCCGTTCTCTAGAAACTACTGACAGCACCTAAAAATGAAGCAATCCATTAAGAGAGAAATCAGTATCATAAAAATGAGGTTGAAATAGTTTCTTCTTTTGCTACAAGTCCGTCTCCATTGTTTCTACCATTGAAAGCAGAAACAAGAGCAGATAAAGTACCTGTGGTAACATTACAATTCGAAGAAACGTTGGAGAAACCACTTCCAAAATCAAAATTAGGAACTAGGCTATAGAAAAGAAAATAGCTTGATGCTGCTGTTACATTGTCTAGCAAATCACATCAAGAGATATGTCTGCCATAACGAAGTAAATACCAAAAAGGTAAAACTATGATAAGGTCTCGAAAATTGAAAGATGATGCTGGTGAATCTGATTCTAGCCTTGAAGAGTGTGTGTTGTATGATTCTTCATCAGAAAATTACGGAGATGGGGAACGTATTTACTTCAGTCAAGTGCGGTCAACAGACACGTTTAAAGATGCAGTGAACCAAGAGATTCTACTAGTCATATTAACTGTGTGCTGGGTATGAAGACGATGGTCGGAATGAATTTGTGTTCCAAAATGGCTCAAAATGTAAAGTCAATGACAACACAGCTATAAAATGACAACATAAGTGTGCTATGAAAAAACAATTTTTTATATGTAGAAACTGTTTTCAGATTTAAAAATAATCAAATTGATTTTCCATTGGTTTTAATAACTTCGAAAATAATTGTGTAATATAAGTGTGTTTCGTTTCTTTTTACCAAATTTTCAAACCCAGTGTTAGGAAATCCTTATCCCGATATAAAGAAATGCGCTCTTTGACTATAAGACCACGTACTCCTTATAAAGATAACTTACACTTCACCTTCAGATTTTTACTAGAGCTAGCCATGCCAAGGAACATTTGCTATGTAATTTTGAAAATTGGTTTTAAGGTTTTGAAATAGAAATTATTTTTAAAAATGTACCTGGAAATAAGGAACTTCTTCTACTGTGTACTTTTATCCTCAGTTTTTGCTAAAAAAAAACTGTGATACACCCTGTGTATCAACACAACAGCTGCAGTGTTATGACAAGTGGCAACACAGAGAAAGTCCATCTGAATAACAATCAGTGTACAATCCAATTCAAAACCACTCAGCTGTATTGCACAAATGAACACATAGCATTCAACTGCAGTCTTAAAACGGTAACCTTTTTTTTTAAAAAAAATTGTTCATGTTATACCAAAATGTTTGATGTCTCTGACTGTCATGTAAGCGTATGAATTAATTTTTACTGCTTTAGCCACTTTTGAGTAACATTTATTACCATGACGTGTTTTGACAACATTCCATCATGATAAGGTGCATTAGAGTGAGTTGTATGTTTAACTGCATATTAGTCTCCTTGCCTTACTTGACCTATTTTAAATTAAATTTATCCATATTGTATAGAAATATTTGAAATTATTTCATAACTTTACATGACAGTCGTTTCAAATATTTCTATAAAACATTGATAAATTTAAGTTCAATATGTCAAGTGAGGTAAGGAGGCTAACGTTCAGTTAAACATACAAATCTCTTGCTGTGTTGCTGTAACATGTCGCTGTAATAAATATTAGGGAAAAGTGACTGGAGCAGTGGAAATTAGTTCATAAATAAACATTATTTTTCATCATACATGTAGACAAGGTTGATTATTCGCACACACGCGATTTTTCACTGGGTGTTTTACATGCACGATTGAATGTTTTATCTTGGGAGGCAATGCCTGCTGGATTCTCCTATAGCATATGTTATAATATGGTTCTCAATACATAAAACACGTTGGTTGGTAAATTAATGCAGAACATATTAGCAAACATACTTTCACTCATTAGCAAAACACACACTTTCTCGGTGTTGAGGGTTTCACCGCCAATAACATATCGGCGATAATATCAGCAACGGAAATTTTGCTTTTTCTGAGGGGCGAGGCGCAGAACTCTAACACTGGATGTTTACGGAAAATTATGCCTTTTCTTCGGCGTGGTGCTGATTTCGTCTTAGTCCTGGATTCAAGGCGGATGTTATGATTTATAAAACATTGCCAAAATACAGTCCCCCAACTATTTTCTGTCCCATCCTCGTATAGTTCTTATCAAACTCCAGAAAGGAACCATTCCAACACGGTGGCGCACGAATTCAGGCGCCTATTACGGGCATAAAATTAAAATTGTTGCTGTACACCCGATCATCACCCGTCCCCAATTCTCACAAGGACCCACCTTCCTCCTGCTGCTCTACTTAATCGCAACACTGGTTTAGCATTTGTCTGTGGTCGAAGAAGACACGTCACGGTTTGCTGTGATCACATTCAGTATTTCAGTAACAGAGTACTTTTTACCCAAACAACTTAAAAGTGTGACTTTCCAAATACATGTTATTAATGTTAATTAGGCCCGACAACTTTGAAAGGTAGAAGGAATGCAAATAATGCAGTAAAATCTATTAACGTGATCAAATGTGAAGTTTTGTGAGCAAACAGTGTTACAGAAAGCCTAAACTGTAAAAATGTTTAAAAGTCTACCTCTTGTTTCTTCATTTTGAGTGATATTAATTAGTGATATTTTTGCTAGTTATTTTCTTAATAATCAACATGAATTTCTCAAGTTTTCTCATATAAAAAATATCTATTTTAGGATCTCGCCCCCTCTTGCATAAATATCTGTGTACGCTCATGCCTGCCACGAGTGTTATGCATGAAATGAAATGAACTGATTGGTGGGAATGAAATCAGTGAAGATGCAGTGACATAGCGTGATACGGGTACAAACCGTCCGTTGCGTATACTTCCCTCGTGGCCGGGCAAGCCACGGTCCTCACACCATCCGTATTCCCCCAGTACTGCTATTCGCTCATACCTCATGAGAGAACCACTGGTAGGTTTTCATTCATAGGCAATAGGTGGTAAAAGCAGTGAAAGCGACAGTTTGATTTAAGCCCGTAGATACGCAGGGTAGCCCAGTGGTTAGTGTGACTGCCAGCAAATAGAGTTGCGATTCTCCACCGGGCGTAAATTTTCAACTGTCACTTAATACCTTTTTCAGTTTACTGGTTTTCGGGTCGTGACCATTCAGCCATTGCTACAGTGTAATGTCAATTATGACGTTAAGGACAACACAGCACCCGTTCCCCTAGCGTAGAAATCTCTAATCTGGCCGCATATCGAACCCGGGCCTCTTTGCTTGGCAATCAGCCACGCTGACCGCACAGCTACCGAGACCAACACATCAAAATATCATTTCCTTCATAGGAGCCGAGCATGTGATTTACATATGGGTTAAAGTAGCAATGGCTGCAGCAGCAGAACGTGGAACATGCATAAAACTGTGACTTCTGGTCGAACGTGCACAGATTACGGGCACAGATTCATCACGCATAAAACTCGTGGTCAAACTGTAGGCGGGACTAGAGCGCGGAACCTAATTTTTGGGATATTGCGTCACTACCTTTTCGTGTGTCGGCTCGTAAGCACACAGTCAGCTCTCCGTAACAGTTTGTTTACCTTTCCGAATGCCCGCCACCATCACTCAAGTGATGGCCAGTATCTCCTTTTTTAACTGAGTAACAAGTGTCAGCAGTAATGAGATGAGGGAGATTACGTGCGATGGGTCCACTGTACGTCTTCAATTTCAGTTTCTGGTATTAACCCGGTCGATCGCAAGTCGAGAAGCAGTTTTATTTATGGTATTATGACCATATTAGGCCCTCAAGGTCTTTTCTTACACAGAACCAGCAGCAACAAATACCAGCACACATATGTTCTTAAAATAATACATATATACAAGCAATAATAACAATAACTGTCATTAATAATAATAGGGGACATCTATAATAACAAGAATATTAGTTTAGAACATCTGAAGCCGTGTTTCGATTCATCAGAAAGAGAAGCGATAATCAAGGAGGAGAAGATTGAAAGTGACAGTGACAAGAAGCTATAACGAAAGAACAGACTTTCAATAGAGGACTGTGTAACAAGGGGATGGAAAAGTGAGTGGGGGGGGGGGGGGGGGGCAGGAGTAAGCAGCGGACGAGTATATGGAAGAGATAGCTATTGTAATAGAAGTTAATTCATTAGATGTCTTTTGAAATTTCAAAGAAATTTAATTTCTCTGATATTTCGAAAATATCATTTCAAAGTAGGGTTCTGTGCTCTTCAGATAGCAGTCTGAGAGTTCAAAATAAATAAGAGAGATTCCAATGACTGTGAAAGCGATAGAGTAAACACGTCTCTCAAGGCTTGAATAATTCGTGGCGAAACATCATACCCCTAGAAAGTGCGTCTTTTCCTTATCAGTGCCGTACTGTAGCTAATGTTGCTGTATTAGTTTCTTAAGCTATGCGCTTTACGTGTTGAGAACATTATTACAACCTATGCTGTAGCAAAATCCAGCACTCAGTGCCCCAATGATCCATCACTGAATCGAATAGGATTCGTTAAAATTTGCCTTGCCTGTACAACATGACGTCAGCAATTGGACATGTACGAACAATTCGTCTTGGCTGCATGTGAAATGATCGTTTATGTAAAAAATATTTAATATGACACATTTTTAAAACGGGCTAAGAAGCATAAAATTATTTCTTCTAGCGTCATACACATTTCTAACCCCATAGAGATAGGCCTTGTGAACTTTTAGTATTTGTGAAAGAACTTGTAAAATTCAAAACAATAAACGTGGGGTACATGCAACAGATAATTGATGGATGAATAGTTCACTTCAGTCATTAACAGTTTTATTGCGTTGCAGATTATATGAACTGTTGTGCGAAGTTTTTTGACGACAACTACTCACTACATTCTTTATTATTATTTGCTGATTGCGTCTCACGTTTTTCGTTTTAAATTTTACAAGTATTGTAATAGCCCTTAAAAATTCACAAAATTTGTACGGAACAGGCAAACAGGGAGAAAAACGTGGTACGTTCCGCAACGTACCAGACAGAAATCGAGTTAATATTGCATTGCTATCCACTTATGAGCTGTTTGGAAGTTTAAGGTCTCTGGCTCATCAGGAAGTTAGTCTGAAATCAAATAGAAAATTTGTACCTTACAGACAAACAGAAAAACAAAGTACCCTCCGCTACATACCAGATAGGAAAGGGGGTTAATGTTGCACTGTCATCCACTCGGGAGTGCTGAAAGCTTCAAATCTGTAGCTCGTCGGAAAGATAGTTTGAAACCAATTACGAAATTTGTACGGAACAGGAAAATGGAAATGTGTGGTAAGGTCTTAAGGAACCAAAATGCTGAGGTCATCGGTCCCTAAGCCTACGCACTACTTAATCAAACTTAAACTAACTTATTCTAAGGACAACACAAACACCCATGCCCGAGGGAGTACTCGAACCTCCGACGGGGGGAGCCCCGTGGGCCGTGAGAAGGCGCCCTATTCCGCACGGCTACTCCGAGCGGTATAAGGAACAGGCAACCATACATAAAAACAAAGTAACCTCCGCCACACACCAGACAAGCTGGTTAATATCGCATTGTCATCCACTGCTGAGCTATATGGAAAGTTTGAGTTCTCTAGCTCATCGGCAAGTTATTTAAATTCAATTGCGAAATTTGCACCGAACTGACAAAGTGACAAGAAAGCGACCTAATAAAAACTATCTTAAAAGTCTAGTTGGATGCGTATATGCTCATATATGCTCACTTATGGGATGTACCTTAGTGGATTTCAATTGGATTGTGAATGTATGCTCTTTCAGACACACTGCCTCTGTGATACCACTCGACACAACATCGTACACGCGGCGTTAATACACAGGATTATCGCAAATAACATCGAAAGCTGACACGGGTGATATCATAATTATAATTAAGGAAGCAAACACTCTCCAGCGATCATGAGTCAGAGAGCGAGCCATTAGTGGGATAGCTGCGAATGTGTGGCCTGCCACAAACTTCAGTATCTAATACTGTTGAAGTCAGTATACACTTATGTGAAATGTAAACTTTTCGATTAATTATCCATCTAACTGGCGTCAAGTTTCAGCCCAGGCCTACCCTAACAAGAAAAACAATTCTGTTCTAGCATGTTACATATTACGATTTACTGAGCATCCGTACACGTTGAAGAAGGTGTCCCTCATGTCGTCCTCACGTCTGGATGCTGATGGCAGAATTATTTGAGCGCACGACGGCGCCCATCACATACGGAACAGGTTCTGCCCTCGTCTCTGCAGTTAATTACGAATTCTTTCAGACGCCCGCGGATCTTTCCTAAATCCTGACAAGGCCTTACAATTCATTGCTCCAGTTGTTCAGTATTATCACTTCTAGTGCCGTACACTTCACTGTCGAGACAACTCCGGACAAAATAAATCCAGGGTTTTGAGGTCAGCTGATCCTGGAGGCGAGGATAGAGGTCTTTCTCCATCTATCCATCTAGAACCATATTGGAGCGATACACACGTCATCTTAGCCGAGCGGTCGAAGGCGCTGTGCGGCTGGTCTCGGTGGCGGTTCGAGTCCTCCCTCGGGTATGGGTGCGTGTCTGTTTGTCCTTAGGATAATTTAGGTTAAGTACTGTGTAAGCTTAGGGACTGATGACCTTAGCAGTTAAGTCCCATAAGATTTCACACACATTTGAACATTCGAACAAACGTCGTCTCGCATCAGCAGCGAAATGTACCGGTGCTCCATCATGCATGTATCACACCGCCACCGTAGGGAAATTTGAGCCGAATTAGATGGGAACTTGACCTAAAAGTTTACATTTGAAATGCTATTCCACTAACGAGGACAACATTCCATACTGAAATCAGTGTAGACTTCTCCATAAACATTCGCAATTATCTGGTAAACGTCTCTTTACTTGTATTACGCATGCTTTCACCGACGTGAGTTTTCGCTGGTAATTAGGGTACACTCTATACTAGTGGCCTAGGTACTGGAAAGCTTTAGATGTGAGTGAAAATTACTATGTACAGTGTTTATAGGGCCAAATTCTGTAGAGAGGGACAGCACCTGATACTCAGTTTGTTTAGGAACGCGGTGAGGGGCAAGGTGGTTATTTCCCCGAAACTACACTGTCGCCGTTTACGGGATTCTACTTACTTGTCCGTCTGAACTTGTAGTGCACACTTGCTGGCCTCTCTGCCGATGAGTTGTCAGTGCCAAACGGACGAAGTGTAGTCTGACGGTATTACATCGCAAAAATTAAGTTATGCAATTAATGTTTTGTTTGCTTGCAGGTACTGATCTGCAATGCTGGTACGCATTGAAATCCTGGCCACAGCAGGCTGCTATAGCAGGCAAAACGAAATGGCGTTGGTGATAAGGCGGAATTTCGGGCTTTCTGGAGTTGAAGCGGAACAACGCAGATCGGGAGAGAAGAAGAGGCCAAGGTGCTCAAACCAGAATCTAAACGACAGTGGAAAAAGTGAAAATCAATCACGGATCTGATTTCAACATCTTCGGCAACAATTTGAACGTGATAAAGGTCGCCAGCCTCTGGATTCACGATTGATCGCATCCAAAAAAAAAAAAAAACTATAAACTTAATTATGTATATAGATATTTTATCCAACCCGAAAAGCTTCTAGACTCTCGACCAATTTTGGCTGTTATTGATATCCATACTGGCAAGATAACGGTCCCGGGAATTGCAAGACGCTATCAAAATCTCGACAGCAGTTCCTGGGGCTAGCCCAGACGTACAAAAAGAAGTGTGCAGGAGACTTTCGTTTACACACGTAGAGACAGAAGATTTAATAAAATATTTTATTTACTTACTAAGTAAATAACTAAAACTTAAGATAATTTTTATGTCACACAATTCCAAACTAACAATTTCCGGATTTTTTCCCTTTACTTTTACTGTGGAATCTTCCTTGTTGGCAAATTTCATGATTCTAGGTTAAGAGGAAGTACCTTCTTTGTAGGTTTCGATCACTGAACTTGCAAGCATCAAAATACGTCACATAAATGGCAGCATCTTTGAATTGTGTTGTCTTAGAACCTTAATTTTTTTTGCTCCGGCGAGGGACCATAGACCCTTAGTACATGCACTAAATTTTAACTTTGTACGTCTTCCCGTTTCTGTGAATAACGGTTTTATCAGACGGACAAACAGTCTGATAACCATTGATAAGAACATATTTTTTCGTTTTATATAATTACAAACTAACAATTTTCGTACTTTTTTCCTTTGCTTGTACTGTAAAATCTTGCGAAATTTCATGATTCCAGGTTAACATGAAGTACCCTATAGGTTTTGATAAGTGATTTTTCTGGTATCAAAATTGCTACTTAAATGGCCATATCTTTTTATTCGTTTGACTTAGAAGCTTAAATTTTTTACACCGCCAAGGGACTGTACATCTCAGAACGTGACGTAAATTCCTACTTCGTACCACGTTCGTGAGGTAAACGGTTCGTAACAGTCGGACAGACAGAGAGATAGACAGATGGACAAAAATGCGACCCTATATTGTTTTGAATAAAATGTCCACCATTTGATTATACAACTTATTGATTTTGTATTACTACCATGATTTCGGCTTGAGACTTTGTTACGTGAAAGCCTAATTACACCTAACATTGTCGTACTTGGCAATGGCTTAAGGCGAGGTCACGGTAACAATACAAATGAAAGAAGTAGTACAGTCAAATGGTAGACATATGAATCAAACATTACTACATGACTGTGGCGCAGAAATAAGTCAGGCTGAGGTAGAGGCTGAAATGGAGCAGCAGTGTCTGTCTCGTTTAGGTGACGCCTATAGCTGCCTGATCAACACGGAGCAGTACTTGGTGGATCACGATGAACTCAAGAAAAAGGAGCAAAGGAAACTGTGAAACGTGCGGATGCCCCACTGTAGAAGAAAGCCAAGGCCCAGCCATGAAAGAGCAAGTTTTTTTGGGACTGCCACGGTGCGGTAGAAAGAGATTATACTCTTGAGAGGTAAACCGCGAAAGGAGCACACTGTCTGATGAGATCACGGGAGTGTGTCAAGAAGAAGCGTTGACGACAGCCACTCAGTCCATTCTGCACGGTCCTTAGTCACACGTGGCCCTCTGGTATTCCTTATCTTTATAAACCATTTAGGAGAGAATATGAGCAGGCGTCTTGGTAGTTCGCAGATGATGCTCTCGTTTATCGTCCAGTAAAGTCATCAGATGAAAACAAATTGCAAAACGATTTAGATGTCTGTATGATGTGAAAACTGTCAGACGACCCTAAATAATGAAAAATGTCACGCCATTCCCAACAGCGGTAAAAGGAATGCGTTAAACTTGCGTTACGCCATAAAGTAATCAAATCTAAAGGCTGTAAATCGACTAAATCTCTAGGAATTATAATTACGAACAACTTGAATTGGAAAGAACACGTGGAAAGTGTTGTGGTGAAGGGGAACCAAAACTGCGTTTATTGGTAGAACACTTAGAAGATCTACTGAAGAGTTTGGCTACACTACGCTTGTCCATTCTCTTTTGGACTGCTGCTGTGCGGTGATTAACGGACTACATCGAGAAAGTTCAAAGAAGAGCAGGACGTTTTGCATTATTGAGAAATAGGGGAGAGAGTGTCACTGACGTGGAGCAGGGTGTGGGGTGGACATCATTAAAAAAAAGGCGTTTTTTTGCGGCGGGATCTTCTCACAACATTTCGATCATCAACTTTCTCCTCCGAATGAGACAGTATTTTCTTGATGGCGACCTTCACAGGGAGAAACGATCGTCATAATAAAATAAGTAAAATCAGAGCTCGCACGGAAAGATATAGGTGTTCGTTCTTTCTGCGTGCAGTCCGAGAGTGGAATAATAGAGAATTATTGTGAAGCTAGTTCGATGAACCCGCTGCCAGGCACTTAAATGTGATTTGGAGACTAGCCATATGTAGATGCTACTTCTCTGTGCTATCAAATTTTGCTTCAGTCCCCTCATAGTCCAGAAATGGCATTTCCAGAATAATGACCAAAATGCCGAATTCTACAACCAAAGTCTACATCTACATCTGCATACATACTCCGTAATCCACCATACGGTGGGTGGCGGAGGGTTCCTCGTACCACAAGTGGCATCTTCTCTCCCTGTTCCACTCCCCAACAGAACGAGGGAAAAATGACTGCCTATGTGCCTCTGTACGAGCCCTAATCTCTCTTATCTTATCTTTGTGGTCTCTCCGCGAAATGTAAATTGGCGGCATTAAAATTGTACTGCAGTCAGCCACAAATGCTGGTTCTCTAAATTTCCTCAGTAGCGATTGACGAAAAGAACGCCTCCTTTCCTCCAGAGACTCCCACCCGAGTTCCTGAAGCATTTCCGTAACACTCGCGTGATGATCAAACCTACCAGTAGCAAATCTAGCAGCCTGCGTCTGAATTGCTTCCATGACCTCCCTCAATCCGACCTGATAGGGATCCCAAACGCTGGAACAGTACTCAAGAGTAGGTCGTATTAGTTTTTTATAAGCGGTCTCCTTTACAGATAAACCACATCTTCCCAAAATTCTACTAATGAACCGAAGACGACTATCCGCCTTCCCCACAACTGCCATTACATGCTTGTCCCACTTCATATCGCTCTGCAATGTTACGCACAAATATTTAATCGACGTGACTGTGTCAAGCGCTACACTACTAATGGAGTATTCAAACATTATAGGATTCTTTTTCCTATTCATCTGCATTAATTTACATTTAACTATATTTAGAGTTACTAGCCATTCTTTACACCAGTCACATATCCTATGCAAGTCATCTTGTATCCTCCTACAGTCACTCAACGACGACACCTTCCCATACAACACAGCATCATCAGCAAACAGCCGCGTATTGCTATCCACCCTATCCAAAAGATCATTTATGTAGATGGAAAACAACAACGGACCTACCACACTTCCCTGGGGCACTCCAGAGGATACCCTCACGTCCGATGAACACTCACCATCGAGGACAACATACTGGGTTGTATTACTTAGGAAGTCTTCGAGCCACTCACATACAGTAGAGCGTCGATTATCCGAACGTCGGTCAACCGAACGACCGCTTAACCGAACTGTGTACTCGCTCGCACCTGTTACTCTCCCACCCTACCGTCCATCATCCCCCTCACTCCCAAACCAAGTTTCCACAGTAGTCGCCGCACTGGGCCACCGCTGGCGGAACATTGCTTCTAATGGGGCCTTCACAAGGCGCTGCTGACAGGCCAAGCCCCCAGTCGCTGCGTTTCAACAATCAACACACTTCTGTCGGCTTCGCACTGGCAGTAGAAGTAGAGGCAGTATCAAAGCTGTTCACAGCAACAGCTGCGCCAGCTTAGAGTTGAGGCGT
Source organism: Schistocerca serialis cubense (assembly GCF_023864345.2). Classification (NCBI taxonomy): domain Eukaryota; kingdom Metazoa; phylum Arthropoda; class Insecta; order Orthoptera; family Acrididae; genus Schistocerca; species Schistocerca serialis. Next base: position 117,928,251 of record NC_064643.1, on the reverse strand, counting down.
GCCGCTCCGCGCAGTTTGAAGGATTGCGTGCCCCCCAAGAAGAGCTTCTCACGGTGCAAACAGTCACCTTCGGTTCTCTGTTACGACCACTTGTGTGCTGCTGCGTGAAGAAGTGAACTTGACGATGCAAAATGCTTAAACGTAAAAGTGTTGTCCTTTCTATGAGGGACAAGTACGAGATTATTAAAAGGTTAGAAGAAGGCACTCTGCAACTACTTTATCCAATGAGTACAAGGTGGGGAAGTCGACAATTACGGATACAAAAAAACGAATGACGAGCACAGCAAATTTTATAGCTATGCTCGATTCTACTGATGGATCAACAAGCCGTAAAACTATGAAGCTCGCCAGTAACACAGATCTAGATGACGCTGTTTACAAGTGGTTTACACAAAAGAGATCGGAAGAAGAACGTATCTCAGGTCCCATTCTGTGTGAGAAGGCAATGCAGTTCAACGGAAAAGTTGGAGGGCCTTCGAACCTTAAAGCGAGCACGGGCTGGTTAAAACGCTTCAAGACACGACATTCGTGAGCTTACAATACAGGGAGGAAAACTGTCGGCTGATTCTTTAGCAGCTGATTCTTTCAAAGTCAAACTAAGGGACTATATATTCCTACTGAAGTTGCCTTTATATGTTACTTTGTAATACTAAAAGAGATGCCTGTTTTTATGAATAAATTTACTGTACAGTAGTTCTTTTTGGCAAATAAACACGTACAGTTCGATCATCCGAACAAACCAGTTTTCCGAACACCCAAGTCCGCCAATTACTTCGGATAATCGACGCTCTACTGTACTAGGGAACCAATCCCATACGCTCGTACCTCAGTTTGCAGTGGGGCACCGAGTGAAACGCTTTCCGGAAGTCAAGGAATATGTCTGTGAAGCCACGATGCTTGGGGAAAATGTGTCGCTTGGGTGGGTGGAAATGTAGAGAAGGGTGAACATCACTGCCAAGTTTCGCGGCCGCAGCTCGAATTTTTGGAGGTGCTAATCAGAACGTGACGACTGCGTGTCGCACTTCCTGGTCGCGCCGCCGGCCAGACGTACCCTGTGCACGGGCGCCACCACGGCCCTGTGCTCGGAGGAGCGAGACGAGCGCAGCAGCACGGCGAGCAGCACGAAGACGAGGCACAGGACGATGAAGATGAGGATGGCGAGCACGCACGACCGGAAGGAGGTGTCGGCCGGGGTGGGCGCCCCCTTCTGCACGTCGTACTCGGAGCGCGGCATGGTGGGCACTGGCGCCCGCGTGCCACCGCCGCGCCGGCCGCGACGCCGCCGGAAGCCGCGCCGCAGATATGCAGGCGGGCCTCCACTTCCTCCGGCCGCCGGCGGGCGCCAACCCCAGGCCGACGATCCTGCGCTGCCGGGGCTGCACTGCACCAGCTGCGCTGTCAACACCCGCAAAAAACTTATCCTCTGTGCTGGCGGCGAAGGACACCTTCATCTACATCTAAACTATCCCATCGAATGTATACAGCCACCTACTAATGTGCTCTGATCACCCAGAACTATCGACCTACTATCGATATAAGCCGGTCCAGGAGCTAGTAGCGCCATGTGGCGAGGAATGACTGATAGTCAGACACACGCACGGTGCATGTAGCTGTCCGTGTGTAGAATCGGGAAGGCGCGTGATCTACCTGAGTTTATCCCAAGGCATTTTGTGATGGTCTGCAGGCTCGGCACGAGCATTTCTGAAACCGTACGACTTCTCGGGCGTTCGATTAGTGCTGTGGAGTCTTCAACACGTGCCGAAACCAAGCTGAAATAACGTCGTGGAGTTGGGCGCCCACCCCTCTTTACAGATGTCGGATGTCGTAGGCTGAGTAGACTGGTAAAACAGGTTGAACCATGAATTTACTTTCAAAACATTTTCTTAAGAATTTGCTTTATTTATTAGCGATTAATCAAGAACATTAACACATTTAATCACACTATGTGAGCGTGGAAGTAGTTGCCATTGGGTAACTGATGAAAACAAATCAAATTTCTTTCAAAAATTTTTTGTTTTTTTTTTGTTTTTTTTAGAAACAGATCTAAAATTATAATCAGAAAGCACCCTCTAAATATCAAGTTACAATTTATTCAGAGGCAGAAAGAAACAAATTTTTGACAGTATGAGCTTTCGGGGTGAGAAACTTGCCGCTCTCTTTGACACGGCCGTAGTCACGACCGCTCACAACAACCTCTAAAAGACTACACTGGTGCAAATATGCAATACACCAGATTACTTTAAACTAAAAATTTCAACAACTCACACAAACACATTAACTATGCACCCCGTAGGAGAGATGGAAATGGTACAAAACTCTAACACTAAAAAATTAAATTAACACCGAAGGTGCAGCTTGACGCCGGCGTGAGTGGCCGAGCGGTTCTAGGCGCTACAGTCTGCAGCCGCGCGACCGCTACGGTCGCAGGTTCGAATCCTGCCTCGGGCATGGATGTGTGTGATGTCTTTAGGTTAGTTAGGCTTAAGTAGTTCTAAGTTCTACGGCACTGATGACCTGAGAATTTAAGTCCTATAGTGCTCAGATCCATTTGAACCATTTTTTTGCAACTTGATTTCAAAAGAAAAACTGATACGGTGGGTGGAAATTTTATATACTAAAATAACCATTTAAATAAAAACCCATGAAATGCAGTCTTACATAAAATTATACGAGGTTAGCCAAACATGCTCTACATTACACATATACCGCCTCTCAAAATGATAGGCATGATAAAAACATATTTCAGGAATTCGGCCGTTACACTTCAAGCAATAAATTCGTTAACACCGAATCCGACAAACATGACAGAGGCAGCTATTAACGTATGGCAGATTGACAGGGGGATTACTGAACAACCCGAACCGCAGGTTGCTCTAACCCGCCCCTACTCCACAAGGGAAAAACGGACGACCCAATTCATAAATAACCACCTACCGCGGGTGGGCAAACGAGAAGAATGGTGGGACGACCCCAAAACAAAGCGGTTTGTGACCTCACCAAGAAAACAAGTAGAATTTAACCAGTAAATGAAACAACGTATCTCCAATCACTTAACTTCTAATAAACTGCGATTTCTGGTGAAGATCTGGCGTAGCACCCCCAACGCTCTCCCGAACCTTCCGCTGCCAGCCGCTTCAACGGACGCAGGAAGGTGCGCCGATCTCGCGTCTCACGGCGTCGCAGCTCGCACCGGCCAGACCAATGTCGTGGGTTGACTCCTGTTGCTCTCGTGTCGGGCGCGAAGCCACTACCCCTCGCTATACGGCGCGGCCCACTGGACTCACGTGGCGACCTCACATGCGCCGACGCTCAAGGCGGACAAGTCATCTTGTGTCTCAGTGCGCCACCGACCAACCGACCGATCCAACCGCCAATGACCATTGCCCGAGCAACTCGAGCAGACTGGCGGCCTAACGCGCAGACTCAGATGCAGGAACTAAGCCCCGACCGGGCGACCACTCGCTGAGTTCTCTTACTGGCGGAGTGGCAAGACTCCGAACGACGCACAGACCCAGACTCACTCCGGCTGACCAACTGCCCCTGGCGAGCCTATAGCGCCCCTTATATGCACGTGAACAGGCAACCTTTCCCCTTTTTCACCAGAGGGAGACACCAAAGCTGCGATTGCCACAGCGGCGCCACCGCCAGGAGCGGAGGGCGACTGCTTCACACAACGCGCTGCGGCGCGCTCCACAAAACAGCAATTTTTTCCACGGCTCACAGGTCAGGCGCGAACGGTGACTTTAATGCTAGACAGAGTACAAGTGTGCCTGAACACACAGTGCCCCGAACACTCCAAATGATAGGCCTCCACACCAGGATGACCCATGAATGTGCCAATTTCAATACCACGACGTCTGCAACTACGACTGAAATGGTCACGCGACCCTCGGCACTGGACTTTGGCGTATTCACAGAGCGTTACATGGTCTGACGAATCCTAATACCTTCTTCATCACGTCGATGAAGGTCGCAAATCCATCGTCTTCCATGACAACAGCTCCTTGATACCTGTGCTGCAGGATAGAGACAATCTGGCGTCGGCTCCATTATGTTCTGGGCAACATTCGCCTGGGCATCCATAGGTCCAGTGGAGCTCGTGCAAGCCACCACGTCGGCGAAGGAGTATCGTACATTGGTTTCAGGTGACGTACAACCTACCACGACGATCATATTTCCGGACGGCTTTGGAATTTTTCAACAAGATAATGTGCCATATCACAAAGACAGGGGTGTATTGTAGTGGTTCGAGGAACGTAGTGGCGAGTTCCAATTGATGTGCTGGCTCCCCCACTCCCCAGATCTGAACCCGATTCAGTATATCTGACATGTGATTGAACGTGGTATCAGAGCTTATCGCCCAGCTTCGCGGAAATTACGGGAATTAGGTGAATACAGATGTGATGCCAACTCCCTCCAGCGACCTATCAGTGTCTCATTGCTTCCATCTCACGACGCGTCGCTGCTGGTACTTACCGGCTATTAGGTAGTTGCAGTCTCCTGTTGGGCTTCCCTACTGACAAAAAATATTCCCCGCTTTCTTTTACACTAGTGGGTCCACCTCCCCTGACATCTAGTCGTCAGTTGCGCCACATTACGCAGTAGTGTCCCGATACTCTTAATCAAATAGTGTACACAAATAATTCGCACGCTGTCTTATGGTGTGTGGCGCAGGGTATTTTTATGTACCGCTGTCACATCCCCCCTCTCCCATTCCATTCTCCAGTGTCTAATTTTACTTTCTTCCTCAATTCGTAAGACTTGACTTGCGCAAGGCGTTCGATACAGTTCCCCACAGTCGTTTAATGAACAAAGTAAGAGCATATGGACTATCAGATCAATTGTGCGATTGGATTGAAGAGTTCCTAGACAACAGAACGCAGCATGTCATTCTCAATGGAGAGAAGTCTTCCGAAGTAAGAGTGATTTCAGGTGTGCCGCAGTGGAGTGTCGTAGGACCGTTGCTATTCATAATATACATAAATGACCTTGTGGGTGACATCGGAAGTTCACTGGGGCTTTTTGCGGATGATGCTGTGGTATATCGAGAGGTTGTAACAATGGAAAATTGTACTGAAATGCAGGAGGATCTGCAACGAATTGACGCTTCGTGCAGGGAATGGCAATTGAATCTCAATGTAGACAAGTGTAATGTGCTGCGAATACATTTAGCTACAAAATAGCAGGTCAGCAACTGGAAGCAGTTAATTGCATAAATTATCTGGGAGTACGCATTAGGAGTGATTTAAAATGGAATGATCATATAAAGTTAATCGTTGGTAAAGCAGATGCCAGACTGAGATTCATTGGAAGAATCCTAAGGAAATGCAATCCGAAAACAAAGGAAGTAGGTTACAGTACGCTTGTTCGCCCACTGCTTGAATACTGCTCAGCAGTGTGGGATCCATACCAGATAGGGTTGATAGAAGAGATAGATAAGATCCAACGGAGAGCAGCGCGCTTCGTTACAGGATCATTTAGTAATCGCGAAAGCGTTACGGAGAATCCTGTCACTGGAGATGGATGGGTATCTCCGTGACACTTTCAAAAAATGGTTCAAATGGTTCTGAGCACTATGGGACTTAACTTCTGAGGTCATCAGTCCCCTAGAACTTAGAACTACTTAAACCTAACTACATCCATGCCCGAGGCAGGATTCGAACCTGTGACCGTTGCGGTCGCGCAGTTCCAGACTGTAGCGCCTGGATCCGCTCGGCCACTCCGGCCGGCTGACACTTTCGAGCTTACTGTACGAACCTGTGACGAAACGTGCTGCTCATATTTAGATCTTCCTTATCTCATCTGTCGATCCTGTCTGGTGCAGGTTACAGACTGATGAACAATACTGAAGTATCGGTCGAACAATGGCTTTACAAGTTAACTCCTTTGAGGGTGATGAACACTTCCTCAATACTCCTCCAATGAATCCCAGTCTGGCAAGTGCCATTCTTACGACTAGTTTCCTGTGATCGTTCCTATTTAAATTCCTTGAAATGCATATTTTTAATGGATGTTACTGCTTTCTGTGCTTGTTCGGCAATCGCATACAGTAACGGATCTTTCCACCTAATAAGGCGTAGTTGATTACATTGGTTTATGTTGAGGATGACCTGTCCATACCCGGAGCAAGCGTCCGTCCTATACGGAGCTTCCTACATTTCGCTACAGTTTTCTAGCGTTCCAACTTCTCTGTGTGCAACAGTATCGTCAGAGGACTATACCACGCAGTTCGCGGTGTTATCCATTACGTCATTTTTATACAGTGTGGTCAAAAACAGTCAGATAAGCTTGTAACGCCGTTGCAGGGTAGATTATCCTTAGAAATAATTGTAGAGACAAAATCAAGTTAATTAGCGTGGGAGTTAACCAATGAGGCCGATGCGCGCGCGAATTGAAGCGGCCCTCCAGATACAAGAGACTGCTCAGCCTTTGGCTCGTGTTAGAGTCTTACTACTTTCCCATGTCCAATTTTTGTATCACTCTCGTGTTCGATTTTAGGAAACAAAATGAAGAACGCGTCCGACGACTCCATCTGTGGCGGGCAGCTTGAATTTGAACACACAAGGGTCTGATTGGCCAACTGCAATGCTAATCAGCTCCTAACGACTATTTCTCAGCACAACCTACCCTCCACCACCCTATTCAAACTGTTTCTGACCACCCTTTATACAATGAATAGTACTGGTCCATTACAATACTTTCTTGCGGGACGCCCGGAGTTACTTTTACGCATAGTATTGTTCTTCTTTAAGAATGACCTGCCTTGTTCTACTTCCTAGAAACTCTTCAAACCAGTTACAAAGCTGAACTGATATAGCGTACGCTGGTTAATTGTTCTTTAGACGGCAGTGCACAATTGCATCGATCGCCTTCTGGAAGCCAAGGAACATGGCATTAACTTGGGCGGTGGTAACTGCTGCCTTCTGGGTCTTGTGGAGAAACTGAGCGAGCAACGTTCCACACAGACGTTGTTTGAAGAATCCACATTGACCCCAACAGAAGAGATTTTTGTTCTAAAGATAATACGCGACATTAAAACTTGTCTTACTAGCAGGGTTCAGGAATGGACGCTCATGCACTGAAATTGTTTTGCTACTAAACAACTAATTCAGTAAGCGCAACGAACTGAGTCTAGATGCCCACATGAAGTTCATACATCGCCGGCCGCTCAAACTGCAACAGCAGGGACAGAAAATAACGAAATTCTTCTTACTGTGCCTATACTATGTAGTAGAAAGATTACACGATTCAGTTTGTAAGTGATTTGGCTGTATACAGGGTACGATGTGTCGCACACAGAGTTGTAACCTCTGTCAGAGTCAATGAATTTAAACCAGCAAGGCAATGAGACGAAATTAGTTGAATTACAGATTCATTCGGATTCATTGGCTATAATAGATGGTCCAGCGCCTACGAGGACGGTATAATAAGATGTGACATTTCTTCAGTTACTGCTAACACTGTATTCTTTCCCTTTTCATGTGCCGCTTGGACGCGGCAGAATGTACGACGATTCTGAAGACGGACTGCGCTGTCCTATACCTAGTCGCTAGTCGCCACGCGCCGAAGGCCGACGACCACCGAAGTTACGTTCGCGCTTTGTCCCCGTTTGCTCCGTGTAAATTATTCAGTGAAATTTGTATCTTGCTGCTAGTTACGATATGTATGTATGTTCTGATACTCTAGACCTACGAGAAAGGTTGAATCCATTGTGTTTATACTGCAATAAAGGTTTGATATCAAACGTGTGGCTGCTTCTTGTTCTCGTCACGATGTATGTGTCTCTGAAAAATAATACTACCATTTATTAGTACGACGAAGGTCGAATTTTTCAAGAAGTGTGTTTTAATTTTATGTTAAGAAAAGAGAGTGTATCTATTTACAACTTATGTATGCTGACGTGAAAAAGAAATGGTTCAAATGGCTCTGAGCACTATGGGACTTAACATCTGAGGTCATGAGTCCCCTAGAACTTAGAACTACTTAAACCTAACTAACCTGATGACATCACACACATCCATCCCAGAGGCAGGATTCGAACCTGCGACCGTAGCAGTCGCGCGGTTCCAGACTATAGCGCCTAGACCCGCACGGCCACTTCGGCCGGCTGATTGTAGCAATCGCGCAGTTTCGGACTGAAGCGCCTAGAACCGCTCGGCCACAACGGCCGGCTTGCTGACATGAAGATTATTGAAGGAGTGGAAACTTGGGTACAGAAAGGAGTGGATTAATAATTTCGAATATTGAAGTTCTGTGCTGATCAGCAGCGATTGTGGTATTTCAGTGCACTTGACAACGGGCTATCAGTAAAATTACCTACAGTCGTCATCCTTGCTGTAATTATCCTAGCATTTTTGTCTTTCCCGATGCATTTAAACGCCTTACCCGCACCCTGAAAATGGGGTCTAAAATTACGTCAGCAAGTCAGAAGTGACGCCTCTAGTACGAAGAAGAAGAAGCAACACTTCAGTGCCGCATTCTGTGCTACAACTGTGTGCCAGATTTCATCACCACTGGCCTGAAGACGTCAGAAGTGCAACGGGTACTGTCAAAATTAACTGGATCTGCGAAACAGAGATGATCGCGTTCTGTACCCAAAGACATCTCTTACCACCCCGCTAGGTGCAGCATGCGTATGACGATGACGAATGCAACATGGCGACGTTGGTTCTCCTCTGAACCTTCGCACGTAGATTCGTCGATGTTCATGCTCTGCACAGAACTGGACTAACCTGAAGAGGCGTTACGTTGCAACTCCTGCATCCATTTGGCGTACCACAGTCGTCGTGTTGTCTCTCTACAGCTGCGTCAACGGAATCTGTAACACTGGTCGCCGTGCTGAGAGTCCATAGTGTTTCAGATGTCGCACTCTCCCTGTGTATACGAATCTTCAGCAAAACGGCTATTTCATGATTCAAGGCACGTGACGTGACTGCATGCGATGCTGCAGGGCAGACCGGAAGATGTGCCTTTGCTCTTGGGCGCTAGGAGCTAGGTGCGTGGGGCCATTAAGATTCTTTATGTATGAGTATGGCCATCCCCCCGAAGTAGTCGATTTCTTATTCGCATGAGATTCGTGGGATCCCAACCTACGCGAGCAGCAATAACGACGAACGGCAAACAGTATTCTCGACTGGTGACGATCCAGCCACTGTCAAATTGCAACACGTTCTGTTACATGTCTCGCCTTATTACTAGCAAATAAACATCCAAATGTGATTTATGAATGAGAAACTGCTGCGAAACTTTCGTTATATACAGAATGTAGATGGAGTAAGTCCTATCTACACTGCGCAAAAGAATTAAAGGGTCAATTTTCTTTCGAAACCTGTCATTTTTCGCCGTTGCGACGCAGAAGCATGAAATTTGGCTCAAAAGAGCCTAAAACCGTTCCCTGGAATGATCCAAACGGTTGGCGCCCTGTGACTCCCCCTGTGGTTCGGCGACGCGTAAAACAGTCGTATACAGATAAGTCGTTCTTTAACGTTCTTACCAAGAATCTCGAAAAGTTCTTCACCGATTTACTTCAGATTTTTACACGAAACTCTAATGAACGCTCTGACGGACACAAATTGCATATTTTTTAATATATGTGTTTTATAAACATACCGTAATAATATACTACTGGCCATTAAAATTGCTACACCACGAAGATGACGTGCTACAGACGCGAAATTTAACCGAGAGGAAGGAGATGCTGTGATATGCAAATGATTAGCTTTTCAGAGCATTCACACAAGGTTGGCGCCGGTGGCGACACCTACAACGTGTTGACATGAGGACTGAACAACTGCTGTGAATATGAGAATGCTGTTTTACGCGGCGACATTGTTGGGTAAATGTTTTCCAGATAACGTGTCAAGGTCTCGAATGTGTTCTTTGAGTTTTGGAAATAGATGAAACTCGGATGGGGCCAAGTCGGGAATGTCTGGAGGGTGATCGATGACAATGGACCCAAGGCGCCGAATTGCTGATGATGGCGCAGCGCCCGTGTGTGGTCAGGCATTGTCATGCTGAAGGAGAGGGTACTCCACGCCTGTGCGACCTCTTCGGTTAGAAATTCGATTACAGTACGCTGTTTGTCACGCACTGACGTAGTTACACACCGCCATGATACACGGTACAATTCTTAGCCTCCTGGTGGCAGAGAGTTGCAAGGTGCGTTAGCGAAGCGGAAAAGTCGATCGATTAATATGCATGACATGTAACATCTCGGCCGATATTGAGAAAGGAACGAAAAACTCGGAGGCATTACTTTTCAGCACGCCCTCGTAACAATATTGATTTACAACAGGAAAAGCACTATTTTTATAAAAGACTAGCGAGCCCGACAATGCAATGCAATTGCAAAATATGTGTTGGAACTGAATATACATGCTAATCTCCTTGTCCTCCCCCTCTATCTCTTCCTCCCCCTTCTTTTTGTCCATCTCCTCTACCTCTCCCTCTCTGCCCATCATCCTTCCCCCCTTTCTCCTCTCCCTATCTCTCCACCTCCTCGCCTCACCCTCTCTCTGTCCATCTCTTCCTCCTTGGTATCTCCTCTCCCCCCCCCCCCCCCTTGTGCCAATCTCCTCCCCTCCCTCTAACCTTCAGCTCCGATTCTTGTTATTGACAACGAAACCTTGAATGGTAATTGACATCACTTAAAATAAGTGGGTAAATAGTTTGTAGTCATTGGTGTATAGAGTATGAGAGACCTCTCCTGTTACTTGACCTGTCGGAATAGTAGCTTCAATGGTAGTATTTCGCATACTTTTAATCTGCAAACAAGTAGAATTACAAAATTTCGAATGATGGTGATTCTGTAATAATATTGTAATCAAAAGCCAATAACTTTCCTGCTTTCTATTAAAACCGACCGCAAGAAAGAAAACTAAATCGCACATTTTCACAGCAGAGCATTTTCTTTCTCGCAGTCGGTTTTAACGAATAACTTGTACGTTGTTTAAACAAATTTAGCCTGTGTCTATCTGAATATTTTTCTTCTTTTTTTCTTTTACACAGCCTATACCCATCCGAATGCTTATTAGACTATCGCCTAAAAATTTGAAGAAAATAGTCAAGGACTTTTCGAAATTTTTGTTAACAACGTTTCTTCTTTATATATACACTACCGCCCATTAAAATTGCTACAGCAAAAAGAAATGCAGATGATAAACGGGTATTCATTGGACAAATATATTATACTAGAACTGACATGTGATTAAATTTTCACGCAATTTGGCTGCATAGATACTGAGAAATTACTACCCAGAACAACCACCTCTGGCCGTAATAACGGCCTTGATACGCCTGGCCATCGAGTCAAACAGACCTTACAGGTACAGCTGCCCACCTGCCCATGCAGCTTGAACACGATACCACAGTTCATCAAGAGTAGTGACTGGCGTATTGTGACGAGCCAGTTGGTCGGCCACCATTGAACAGACGTTTTCAATTGGTGAGAGATCTGGAGAATGTGTTGGCCAGGGCAGCGGTCGAACATTTTCTGTATCCAGAAAGGCCCGTACAGGACCTGCAATATGCGGTCGTGCATTATCCTGCTGAAATGTAGCGATCCGCAGGGATCGAATGAAGGGTAGAGCCACGGGTCGTAACACATCTGAAATGTAACGCCCACTGTTCAAAGTGCCGTCAATGCGAACAAGAGGTGACCGAGACGTGTAACCAATGGCACCCCATACCATCACGCCGGGTATGGCGTATGGCGATGACGAATACACGCTTCCAATGTGCGTTCACCGCGATGTCGCCAAACACGGATGCGATCATCATGATGCTGTAAACAGAACCTGGATTCATCCGAAAAAATGACGTTTTGCCATTCGTGCATCCAGGTTCGTCGTTGAGTACACCATCGCAGGCGCTCCTGTCTTGTTATGCAGCTCAAGGGTGACCGCAGCGACGGTCTCCGAGCTGATAGTCCATGCTGCTCCAAACGTCGTCGAACTGTTGGTGCAGATGGTTGTTGTCTTGCAAACGTCCCCATCTGTGGACTCTGGGATCGAGACGTGGCTGCACGATCCGTTACAGGCATGCGGAGAAGATGCCTGTCATCTTGACTGTTAGTGATACGAAGCCGTTGGGGCCCAGCACGGCGTTCCGATTACCCTCCTGAACCCATCATTTTCATATTCTGCTAACAGTCATTGGATCTCGACCAACGCGAGCAGCAATGTCGCAATACGATAAACCGCAATCGCGATAGGCTACAATCCGACCTTTATCAAAGTCGGAAACGTGATGGTACGCATTTCTGCTCCTTACACGAGGCATCACAACAACGTTTCACCAGGCAACGGCGTTCAACTGTTGTTTGCGTATGAGAAATCGGTTGGAAACTTTCCTCATGTCAGCAGGTTGTAGGTGTCGCCACCGGCGCCAACCTTGTGTGAATGCTCTGAAAAGCTAATCATTTGCATATCACAGCATCTCCTTCCTCTCGGTTAAATTTCGCGTCTGTAGCACGTCATCTTCGTGGTGTAGCAATTTTAATGGCCAGTAGTATATTATTACGGTATGTTTATAAAACACATATATTAAAAAATATGCAATTTGTGTCCGTCAGAGCGTTCATTAGAGTTTCGTGTAAAAATCTGAAGTAAATCGGTGAAGAACTTTTCGAGATTCTTGGTAAGAACGTTAAAGAACGACTTATCTGTATACGACTGTTTTACGCGTCGCCGAACCACAGGGGGAGTCACAGGGCGCCAACCGTTTGGATCATTCCAGGGAACGGTTTTAGGCTCTTTTGAGCCAAATTTCATGCTTCTGCGTCGCAACGGCGAAAAATGACAGGTTTCGAAAGAAAATTGACCCTTTAATTCTTTTGCGCAGTGTAGATAGGACTTACTCCATCTACATTCTGTATATAACGAAAGTTTCGCAGCAGTTTCTCATTCATAAATCACATTTGGATGTTTATTTGCTAGTAATAAGGCGAGACATGTAACAGAACGTGTTGCAATTTGACAGTGGCTGGATCGTCACCAGTCGAGAATACTGTTTGCCGTTCGTCGTTATTGCTGCTCGCGTAGGTTGGGATCCCACGAATCTCATGCGAATAAGAAATCGACTACTTCGGGGGGATGGCCATACTCATACATAAAGAATCTTAATGGCCCCACGCACCTAGCTCCTAGCGCCCAAGAGCAAAGGCACATCTTCCGGTCTGCCCTGCAGCATCGCATGCAGTCACGTCACGTGCCTTGAATCATGAAATAGCCGTTTTGCTGAAGATTCGTATACACAGGGAGAGTGCGACATCTGAAACACTATGGACTCTCAGCACGGCGACCAGTGTTACAGATTCCGTTGACGCAGCTGTAGAGAGACAACACGACGACTGTGGTACGCCAAATGGATGCAGGAGTTGCAACGTAACGTCTCTTCAGGTTAGTCCAGTTCTGTGCAGAGCATGAACATCGACGAATCTACGTGCGAAGGTTCAGAGGAGAACCAACGTCGCCATGTTGCATTTGTCATCGTCATACGCATGCAGCACCTAGCGGGGTGGTAAGAGATGTCTTTGGGTACACAACGCGATCATCTCTGTTTCGCAGATCCAGTTAATTTTGACAGTACCCGTTGCACTTCTGACGTCTTCAGGCCAGTGGTGATGAAATCTGGCACACAGTTGTAGCACAGAATGCGGCACTGAAGTGTTGCTTCTTCTTCTTCGTACTAGAGGCGTCACTTCTGACTTGCTGACGTAATTTTAGACCCCATTTTCAGGGTGCGGGTAAGGCGTTTAAATGCATCGGGAAAGACAAAAATGCTAGGATAATTACAGCAAGGATGACGACTGTAGGTAATTTTACTGATAGCCCGTTGTCAAGTGCACTGAAATACCACAATCGCTGCTGATCAGCAGAAACTTCAATGTTCGAAATTATTAATCCACAGCACCTACGCTGGCGTAACATCGTCACCCAACGAGCTGGGCACGAGACAGCACTTCACTTTCTGTTCCCATCCATTGTTCTGGGAACATCTGACCTAAATGTTCACCAGCAAGAGGTCAAATTTAAGGCTGCTACTCCAACATGCTGTAACCAGTAATGCATGAAGACCATGTGGGGTAAGTGTCGATAACATGGGGAGTATGTTCCTCAGAAACTTAGTGTTCACCACATCTACATATAAACGATTAATCTACAGATATAAGTGTTTGATAAAGTGTGCACAGGCAATTTTCAGACTATTTCTCTACGGTCCCACTCTCGAATAGCACGCCGGGAATATGATCACATAAATGTTCCCCCTTGAAGTTCTGATTTCTCTTATTTTATTTATGATCGTTTCTCCTTGTATAAGTGGTTCTCAACATAACATTTTGACATTTGGAGCAGACAGCTGATGATAGAAATTTCATGAAAAAGATCTCGCCGCAACGAAAACCGCCTTTGTTTTAATGACTCCCATTATTTACTTCTTATATCCATAATATTCTGTCCCCTACTTCGCGGTGGTACAAAACAAGATGTGGTTCTTAACATTTTCGCCGGACGGAGTGGCCGAGCAGTTCTAGGCGCTTCAATCTGGAGCCGCGCGACCGCTACGGTCGCAGGTTCGAATCCCGCCTCGGGCATGGATGTGTGTGATGTCCTTAGGTTAGTTAGGTTTAAGTAGTTCTAAGTCTAGGGGACTGATGACCTCAGATGTTAAGTCCCATAGTGCTCAGAGCCATTTGAACCATTTTAGAACATTTTCGTTTCTTCCGTCAGTCCTACTTCAGTATCACCACTGGCGGAAATCGAGACGGATGCGGATCAACTAACGTGGTTATCGAAGCGAAATAGTACAGAATCCCGCCATGAAGGACGCACGCAAAGTGTGGCATGGGCAGAGTCACTGACTCACGTATTTTCTCTGCCTCGTGATGGCTGGGTGTTGTGTGCTGTCCTTAGGTTAGTTAGCTTTAAGTAGTTCTAAGTTCTAGGGGACTTATGACCACAGCAGTTGAGTCCCATAGTGCTCAGAGCCATTTGAACCGTTTTTTTTTGAACTGACTCACGTATTTACCTGCCGAAGGCAGCAGGCCAGTTCCGGAATTTATTACACTGATTTCAACTACCGCGGTCCAGTCCCTCGCCTCGCGCCGTGCTCTTTTCTGTGTACTAGTGACAGTCATTCGCATAGGTCGAGTTTGTGTTTACCTCCACGCTTCGTTTGACTCGCATATCGAGTATCATTCCCTCTACTGGGTCCCAGGCTCCGGCCGGTTGTCGGTCGGCTCGTGTAGTCCACATTCGTGCCGACGCTGGTGGTTCACACCGTTGTCCCTCATTGTACGGATAAGAGACGACGTCGGACGTTCCTATGCGCGTGACGATCTTCCTTTTTCTTCATAATGTGACACCGTGGCCACCACGTACGCGACCCATTCGCAACGATGATAGGAGCAACTACGCCTCCCAGGGCAGCAACAAAAGGTGCAGCAGAAGCAAATGCAGGAACGGCTCAGACAGAATGCAGGAGTTATCTGCTCTCATGCCGTGCTGCTGCGGGCCAAGCACCAGCAGAGGAGCTTTCGCCCCCGACAACGTTTGCTGGTTTCGACGAGTCTGCAAAAAGGTGGGAGAATTATCTGCACCGGTTCTTAACTGCACTGCTAGACAAGGCGTATCGTCGATCCAGCTAATAAGGCTGCCTTATTGTTGTACAGCAATGCGGGATTATACGGAATCGTACAGAATTTGAAGTCCTCTATCGACCATGCGTAACTTTGAACATTGTCAGTTGCTCCCGCCGCAGTTTGGTCCTCAAACTCCTGTGGTGGCGCCACGGTTAACCATCAACACAGGCGCCTCGGCGAGTTGTATGCAACGTAGATCGCTGGCGTGCAGGCTCTCTCACACAAGTGTCTGTCTGAGTGCTCCCAGTGTGCTACCTAGTATCCGGATTCGCTGCTTAGGGACTTGATCTGAAGTGTTGGCAGAGGAGCCAACACCGTGTTGCTAGAGGAGGCCGAAATGCACGCTTTCAAGCTCACGTAGATTGGCGTGAGGTCTGGAACAAGGTAAAGTAATTACCCTATAAAGAAAAGAACCTAGTTCTTGGAATACTTAACTTTAATCCACAATTGGAGAACATCGCTCTTGTTTATACATGCTTCACACGATAAATATCAAATGCTATGGCGCCTTGCTAGGTCGTAGCAAATGACGTAGCTGAAGGCTATTCTAACTATCGTCTCGGCAAATGAGAGCGTAATTTGTCAGTGTAGCTTCGCTAGCAAAGTCTGCTGTACAACTGGGGCGAGTGCTAGTAAGTCTCTCTAGACCTGCCGTGTGGTGGCGCTCAGTCTGCAATCACTGACAGTGGCGACACGCGGGTCCGCCGTATACTAATGGACCGCGGCCGATTTAAAGGCTACCACCTAGCAAGTGTGGTGTCTGGCGGTGACACCACATGATCGTCCCATTAACACACTACCCGGATGTCCAAAGTAGGGCATTGGCCTTGTCCAACTCTTCTTTTGCCCAAGTCACTGAGACTGCTTAATGATATGACTTACGGCAGTGGCAAGGGATGTACTTTTTACAAGGTGAGCTCAGACATGCGTGGCATACAGGCCCCAGTACCCTTTGGGGTGAGCCGGTCTTGCCTTCCGATGAACTGTCGTGTGTTAACGGTGTTGACGATTCGAATGCACTGATGTCGCGACACGCGTCTTCGTCCACGTTGTGCTTGACGCGTAAGTGTGAATCGAAGCTTCGTAATCCCTCTACACGACGTGTCTCGTGTTCTTTATCTCACTCTCCTTCGAAACCTGCTTCCGCTCAATGCGCAAGCAAGCTGTCCTGCTCCGACTGTCATTCGGTGCATGTTCGACAGGAGTGCCCGCACTTAGAGGCCATGTGTGGGGTCTGCCGCAAAGGAGACCATTTGGCGACAGTCTGTGACAGTCGTCGAATCGCAGGACGGTCCTCGGAGGCCACAGCGTTTTCCCTGAACGCTGAAGCTGCCTCCGATGCCCCACAAACATAGCCCCAGCGTGTTATGACGTTGCTGGTAGTGGATGGCGACTAGTTGAGTTTCAGGAAGACATGGGAGCGACGGTCAGCCTCATTAACTTAAATATCAACAGGCTCCTCCGCTGCCCTGGCACTGCAACAGCCACTACGTCAGTTTGTCTTGTAGGAAATAGTATGTTCCTTTGAGGGAGCAATTCTCCACCTCTGTACGCAATAAAAATGTAGAATGGCATCATACATTGTCACGGGTAAACTCACTGTTGATCCAAAAATTTTTTGGGTTCGCCGTATTTTTTTCGTTTGGCTTCCAGATAGTTGCCGAGGTACATTTAGTGTCCCCCTAACCCCCGTTTCGAGATGTGGTCAAGTTACTATGGTCATGCGGTCATCTGTTTGAGGATACTTCGGGTTGGGCAGAAACTTTTGAGGTACACATCACAGTTAAGCAATCGGCAACACCTAAATTACGTCACCCCAACCGCATTCTCTTTACCTTGCGCGACTAGATCAAGGGTGAGACGCAATATTCGCATGACCTCGTCGTCGCTTCTCCTAATGTGTCAAGTCTGTGGGCCATCCCCTCGGTGGTAATGCAGAAACCAGACGACGTTGTGCACTTTCGTGGCGATTTTAAACAGACAGTCAATGCGCAATATGCTGTGGATTTGTATCCAGTTCCAGAGCTAGAGGAGTTGTTGGCGATGTTGTCAGGGTTTCACACATCGGTATGTGAACCATTCACGAAATCTGCAAACGGTTTTCCAACGTCTTCTGAAAAATGGCCTTCGTTACAAGGTGGAAAAATGCAGTTTTTTCTGCCCAAAGATGCATGTTTTAGGACATGCACTTGGCGAAGAGGCCCTGTCCCTACATATGAGTATCTCAAACCCATTGTCAATCTATCAGCAGCCAGAAACCTGAAGGAGGTGCAATTCTTTTCAGATAAAATCTCTTATTATGTTAAACTCATTCCCCAACGCCGATACGGAATTTGATCGACAGGAGGCTTAAGTTTTCGCTTTGGACGACCTTGCTGCTTGATTTTCTTTCGACAATGTGGGAGGTCTTAGCGCCATGGATACCGATCAGCTTTTCTGGAAAATCACATCAGCTGTCCAGAGAAGTTGGGCTAATTGTGTTCTTTCTGGAGCATTTTCAGTCTGGCATACTTTCTTCTGCTGCAGGATCGGCTCAGCGTTGTCCAGGGGGTCCAGTTGCCATGGAGGAACATAGCTGTTAAGAGGTCATCCCTCCAGCGTTGCGTCTTTGCATACTCTAGTAGCATGCGGTGGACTGGTGTATGTCTCGAATGAAAGATTTGGCGTGGCATCGTGTCTACTGGCGAGCTATCGATTGTGATACTGAATACTTTGTGCGAGCTTGCGTGGACTGTGCACAGTATCAGGCTGTGCCACCTTGTCAGTTTTCTTCTTGGTCAGTTCCAGAGACCCTTTGGACAGGATGCACATCAATTTTGCAGGCTCCTGTTGGGGTAGCATGTGGCTGTTGGTGATCGATGCGTTGTCAGAGATTCCTTATATTGCCAGCTTTCCTCCATGATATCGACAGTTACTATATTAGTGTCGCCAGACATCTTTCTCTTCTAGGGCTCTTCTTGCACCCTTGTATCTGATAACAGTGAACAAAAAAAAAAATGGCCCTGAGTACTATGGGGCTGAACATCTGATGTCATCAGTCCCCTAGCACTTAGAACTACTTAAACCTAACAAACCTAAGGACATCACACACATCCATGCCCCAGGCAGGGTTCGAACTTGCGACCGTAGCGGTCACGTGGGTCCAGACTGAAGCGCCTAGAACCGCACGGCCACACCGGCCGGCAACATTCAACAGTTCGTTGCACAGGAGTTTGGAGATTTTTGTATATGCAGTGGTATCTAACATTTCACTAATGCCCTGTTTGACCCAGCTTATAACTCGGAGGTGAAGCGATTAATGTGAACTTTTGAAACCTATATTCCAGTGACTATATGCTATCTACACTCCTGGAAATGGAAAAAAGAACACATTGCCACCGGTGTGTCAGACCCACCATACTTGCTCCGGAGACTGCGAGAGGGCTGTACAAGCAATGATCACACGCACGGCACAGCGGACACACCAGGAACCGCGGTGTTGGCCGTCGAATGGCGCTAGCTGCGCAGCATTTGTGCACCGCCACCGTCAGTGTCAGCCAGTTTGCCGTGGCATACGGAGCTCCATCGCAGTCTTTAACACTGGTAGCATTCCGCGACAGCGTGGACGTGAACCGTATGTGCAGTTGACGGACTTTGAGCGAGGGCGTATAGTGGGCATGCGGGAGGCCGGGTGGACGTACCGCCGAATTGCTCAACACGTGGGGCGTGAGGTCTCCACAGTACATCGATGTTGTCGCCAGTGGTCGGCGGAAGGTGCACGTGCCCGTCGACCTGGGACCGGACCGCAGCGACGCACGGATGCACGCCAAGACCGTAGGATCCTACGCAGTGCCGTAGGGGACCGCACCGCCACTTCCCAGCAAATTAGGGACACTGTTGCTCCTGGGGTATCGGCGAGGACCATTCGCAACCGTCTCCATGAAGCTGGGCTACGGTCCCGCACACCGTTAGGCCGTCTTCCGCTCACGCCCCAACATCGTGCAGCCCGCCTCCAGTGGTGTCGCGACAGGCGTGAATGGAGGGACGAATGGAGACGTGTCGTCTTCAGCGATGAGAGTCGCTTCTGCCTTGGTGCCAATGATGGTCGTATGCGTGTTTGGCGCCGTGCAGGTGAGCGCCACAATCAGGACGGCATACGACTGAGGCACACAGGGCCAACACCCGGCATCATGGTGTGGGGAGCGATCTCCTACACTGGCCGTAAACCACTGGTGATCGTCGAGGGGACACTGAATAGTGCACGGTACATCCAAACCGTCATCGAACCCATCGTTCTACCATTCCTAGACCGGCAAGGGAACTTGCTGTTCCAACAGGACAATGCACGTCCGCATGTATCCCGTGCCACCCAACTTGCTCTAGAAGGTGTAAGTCAACTACCCTGGCCAGCAAGATCTCCGGATCTGTCCCCCATTGAGCATGTTTGGGACTGGATGAAGCGTCGTCTCACGCGGTCTGCACGTCCAGCACGAACGCTGGTCCAACTGAGGCGCCAGGTGGAAATGGCATGGCAAGCCGTTCCACAGGACTACATCCAGCATCTCTACGATCGTCTCCATGGGAGAATAGCAGCCTGCATTGCTACGAAAGGTGGATATACACTGTACTAGTGCCGACATTGTGCATGCTCTGTTGCCTGTGTCTATGTGCCTGTGGTTCTGTCAGTGTGATCATGTGATGTATCTGACCCCAGGAATGTGTCAATAAAGTTTCCCCTTCCTGGGACAATGAATTCACGGTGTTCTTATTTCAATTTCCAGGAGTGTAGTTAATGGGCATTTAACGAGCACAGTCCAGTGGAGCTTATGCCTGCACACCAGCTATGGCGTCTTTTTGTTTTGTAACGCCAACTGTCACATGCCCCATACTGTCATGGACAGGCCTGTTTTTCTCACAGCGCTGCTGTTTGGACCCAGTAGTTTGGCTGGCAATGGGGGTGGCTGCCAGGTGTCTTTGCTGGCCACATAGGTCGACATTTGTTTGTGTGCACTTCAGTCGGTAGCAAGTGACTCATCATGCCAGTCACTTGTGCCCACCACCTGTGGGGCCCCAGCACCAACGTCTCTAAGCCAACTAGGCCACAGGGCGTTTATTTGGTGGATGACTTCCAACTGCGACAGTATACACGTCAGCTGCACCTTTAGCCATGCAATCTTTCGATTGTGGATTGGGACGCTGGTGGGTACCACTTCCGTGACTACTGATATGGACCCCATGGAATATTACCTGGCCATGCCCTACACCCACTCGCCAGTGGTTGAGTCCCAATATCGTCAATGCCAATGAACCAACCATCATCGCAGCCCCCACAATCTTCCGCTTCTCTGGCGGAGATAGCTGCTTCGGCAGTTCGTCCTTCAGTGGCCAATCCACTCCTGGAGAATCTCTCGGCCTCGTCCGTTTTGCGATGGCGGTCGGGACATAGGCCAGGCCACTTTCGGCCCTACGTGGCCTTTTCCACGAAGGGGGGTGGGGGGCGGGGGGGGAGGGGTTCAGTATCCCCGCCAGCGGACATCGAGATGAATGTCGATGAGCTGGCGTGGTTATTGAAGTGGGATAGTACAGAACTCTGTCATGGAGAGTGTAAGCAAAGTGTGGCATGGAGAGAGCCACTGACCGAAGTGCTTCCCTGTCGGTGGCAACAGGCCTGGCCTGGCAGTTCTTATGCTGATTTCAACTGTCACAGACCGTTAACACACGTCGTGCTCTGTTTTCTGCGTGCTAATGACAGTTGTTTGCATTGTTAGAGCTAGTGTTTATCTCCAGGCTTCATCGCTACGCAGTATTCAGACCCTCTGTTCCCCTATGGATTGCCACGGACACTGAGTTTCGTTCACTCGTCCAGGGTTCAACTCTCGGCCACCGTCAGCTCCTGCACATTACATTCGTGTTGACAATGACGGTTCGTGGCACTGTCACGCCTTGCACGGTGAAATGTAAGCGTCGTTTGTTTCTTTCTTTTTCAAAGATGGTAGCTAACCACCTTTTGCTTAACATCCTCAATATCGTGCTAGATGAGCGAGAGCAATGCTCGTTATGCGTCGATTAAACGAACGATCACGATATCTACTGAATAATCAGAAGGTATAGCCACTGCACTGTGCTGCAATGGAACACAGTCACAATGAGACAAAGAAATTAGAAATGCAGATAAACGTGCTATATTTACATTCAGAGAGTTGCCTAGGCAGTATCAGCTCTAAGACAATAGTTTTGGTTCTGAATTTCATATCAAGCCTGAGTTTCATAAGTCATTTATTTACCCTAACATCTCGACACATACTACGTTAAAGCAACAGAGAATAAGTTTCCAACGAAATGAACATAAAGTTTCATAAAATCGACTGAGAAATTACTCCAGTACAACAAGCGCAAAGTTACCCAATAAACTGAAACCCATTGCTCTCTAGAAGCTCAGTGCAACTAAGAATTTCCGATAACACTGTCGGAAGGTATTTCATTTACGTAGAATATTTGGCAAACGCTAGAAGCTTTTCTAATTTGTACAGCTCGAAAATGCAAAGTGAACGACCCAGAAACTCAAAAAACAGTACAATTAATGAGGCAACACAAGTTGCCTAGCAAATCCCGCAAATTGTGAGCTCACCAGACAGTGGACAGAGAAAATGTGAAATGTGACACTCCGAACTGGGGAAAATGCACTAGATCACGCCGATCGTCACCGGATAAACGATAGCCCCCCAATCGGCGTAGGCAGGCGTGTCCTACCCTCAGCGCCGAGATCAGAAGTCGCTCCCCTTCCCGCAGGACCACGAATGTCCGAAATTATGCTCCTCTAAATCTAAGACCGTACCCGTGGTCTGGGGGTAGCGTCTTTGATTCATAATCAAAACGTCATCGGTCCCGGCTTCGATCCCCGCCACTGCCTAAATTTTGATAAATAATCAGCATTGGCGGCCGAACACTTCCGGCATAAGAAGTCACCCTCATTCTGCCAACGGTCTTGTCAAAGAGGGCGGAGGAGCGGATAGAGGTTGAGGACACTCTCTTGTCCTAGGGGTGGGAAATTGCCCCTAAAGGCGGAAGAATCAGCAATGATCAACGACATGAGGAGAAGGCAATGGAAACCACTGCATTAAAGACACGTAACGTGTATCCACAGGACATGTGGCCTGTATTTGAAGAAGTGTCATGATGATCTCTCCATTGGCAAAAGATTCCGGAATAGTGCCCCATTCGGATCTCCGGGAGGGGACTGCCAAGGGGGAGGTTACCATGAGAAAAAGATTGAATAATCAACGAAAGGATAACGTTCTACGAGTCGGGGCGTGGAATGTCAGAAGCTTCAACGTGGTAGGGAAACTAGAAAATCTGAAAAGGGAAATGCAAAGGCGCAATCTAGATATAGTGGGGGTCAGTGAAGTGAAGTGGAAGGAAGACAAGGATTTCTGGTCAGATGAGTATCGGGTAATATCAACAGCAGCAGAAAATGGTATAACAGGTGTAGGATTCGTTATGAATAGGAAGGTAGGGCGGAGGGTGTGTTACTGTGAACAATTCAGTGACCGGGTTGTTCTAATCAGAATCGACAGCAGACCAACACCGACAACGATAGTTCAGGTATACATGCCGACGTCGCAAGCTGAAGATGAACAGATAGAGAAAGTGTATGAGGATATTGAATGGGTAATGTAGTATGTAAAGGGGGGCGAAAATCTAATAGTCATGGGCGACTGGAATGCAATTGTAGGGGAAGGAGTAGAAGAAAAGGTTACAGGAGAATATGGGCTTGGGACAAGGAATGAAAGAGGAGAAAGACTAATTGAGTTCTGTAACAAGTTTCAGCTAGTAATAGCGAATACCCTGTTCAAGAATCACAAGAGGAGGAGGTATACTTGGAAAAGGCCGGGAGATACGGGAAGATTCCAGTCAGATTACATCATGGTCAGACAGAGATTCCGAAATCAGATACTGGATTGTAAGGCGTGCCCAGGAGCAGATATAGACTCAGATCACAATATAGTAGTGATGAAGAGTAGGCTGAAGTTCAAGACATTAGTCAGGAAGAATCAATCCGCAAAGAAGTTGGATACGGAAGTACTAAGGAATGACGAGATACGTTTGAAGTTCTCTAACGCTATAGATACAGCAGTAAGGAATAGCGCAGTAGGCAGTACAGTTGAAGAGGAATGGACATCTCTGAAAAGGACCATCACAGAAGTTGGGAAGGAAAACATAGGTACAAAGAAGGTTGCTGCGAAGAAGCCATGGGTAACAGAAGAAATACTTCAGTTGATTGATGAAAGGAGGAAGTACAAACATGTTCCGGGAAAATCAGGAATACGGAAATACAAGTCGCTGAGGAATGAAATAAATAGGAAGTGCAGGGAAGCTAAGACTAAATGGCTGCAGGAAATATGTGAAGACATCGAAAAAGATATGACTGTCGGAAGGACAGACTCAGCATACAGGAAAGTCAAAACAACATTTGGTGACATTAAAAGCAATGGTGGTAACATTAAGAGTGCAACTGGAATTCCACTGTTAAATGCAGAGGAGAGAGCAGATTGGTGGAAAGAATACATTGAAAGCCTCTATGAGGGTGAAGATTTGTCTGATGTGATAGAAGAAGAAACAGGAGTCGATTTAGAAGAGATAGGGGATCCAGTATTAGAATCGGAATTTAAAAGAGCTTTGGAGGACTTACGGTCAAATAAGGCAGAAGGGATAGATAACATTCCATCAGAATTTCTAAAATCATTGGGGGAAGTGGCAACAAAAACGACTATTCACGTTGGTGTGTAGAATATACGAGTCTGGCGACATACCATCTGACTTTCGGAAAAGCATCATCCACACAATTCCGAAGACGGCAAGAGCTGACCGAGAATTATCGCACAATCAGCTTAACAGCTGATGCATCGAAGCTGCTTACAAGAATAATATACAGAAGAATGGAAAAGAAAATTGAGAATGCGCTAGGTGACGATCAGTTTGGCTTTAGGAAAGGTAAAGGGACGAGAGAGGCAATTCTGACGTTACGACTAATAATGGAAGCAAGGCTAAAGAAAAATCAAGACTTTTCTTAGGATTTGTCGACCTGGAAAAAGCGTTCGACAATATAAAATGGTACAAGCTGTTCGAGATTCTGAAAGAAGTAGGGGTAAGCTGTAGGGAGAGACGGGTCATATACAATATGTACAACAACCAAGAGGGAATAATAAGAGTGGACGATCAAGAACGAAGTGCTCGTATTAAGAAGGGTGTAAGACAAGACTGTAGCCTTTCGCCCTTACTCTTCAATCTGTACATCGAGGAAGCAATGATGGAAATAAAAGAAAGGTTCAGGAGTGGAATTAAAATACAAGGTGAAAGGATATCAATGATACGATTCGCTGATGACATTGCTATCCTGAGTGAAAGTGAAGAAGAATCAAATGATCTGCTGAACGGAATGAACAATCTAATGAGTACACAGTATGGTTTGAGAGTAAATCGGAGAAAGACGAAGGTAATGAGAAGTAGTAGAAATGAGAACAGCGAGAAACTTAACATCAGAATTGATGGTCACGAAGTCAATGAAGTTAAGGAATTCTGCTGCCTAGGCAGTAAAATAACCAATGACGGACGGAGCAAGGAGGACATCAAAAGCAGACTCGCTATGGCAAAAAAGGCATTTCTGGCCAAGAGAAGTCTACTAATAACAAATACCGGCCTTAATTTGAAGAAGAAATTTCTGAGGATGTACGTCTGGAGTACAGCATTGTATGGTGGTGAAACATGGACTGTGGGAAAACCGGAACAGAAGAGAATCGAAGCATTTGAGATGTGGTGCTATAGACGAATGTTGAAAATTAGGTGGACTGATAAGGTAAGGAATGAGGAGGTTCTACGCAGAATCGGAGAGAAAAGGAATATGTGGAAAACACTGATAAGGAGAAGGGACAGGATGATAGGACATCTGCTAAGACATGAGGGAATGACTTCCATGGTACTAGAGGGAGCTGTAGAGGGCAAAAACTGTAGAGGAAGACAGAGATTGGAATACGTCAAGCAAATAATTGAGGACGTAAGTTGCAAGTGCTACTCTGAGATGAAGAGGTTAGCACAGTAAAGGAATTCGTGGCGGGCCGCATCAAACCAGTCAGTAGACTGATGACAAAAAAAAAAAAAAAAAAACCTAACTCCCAACCGTTTGAATAACTCTATGTGGAAGAGATGACCCCCAGCCATCGCCACAGTGTTCGGCGACAGTTTCGCTATGTCTAAGTGAAAACAGGGGAAGCCTGCAGAAATTTCCCGTTCTTGGCTTACAGAATTCATCTTCACTGCCACAGGTTGGTGTCGGTTGCTAGGCATGTTCCATTCTTTGGTCGACCGTTTCGCGCCGAAACTCGGTGGCAATAGGGCTCATTTGATTGGATGACAAAATCTGGAGAGCAAGGCTGCGAATTTTCTCACAATGTCTGAGCAGAGCCGTGGCAGCCCGTTCTTAGATCTGCGTACAGGGAGGTGAATTCGTCACACTCACAAGGAGACGTCCCCAGCAGTGGAACCGGCTTTTGAAACCACTTATACGTAGGTTAAGAACCCTAGTGTCACACCCTACAGCCATTCACTCTCGTGGCCCTATCGGCAGTAATCGACGGAAAAAACTCTGAATTTTATGTGACCGTCTATAGCGTTAAAAGAGAAGACTTATGTAGATTGGCTCCGTGGTGTAATGCCTAAGATGAGGCGTTCCCTTAATTTTTAAAAATCGTTATCAAAATGACTTTTATCAGTATTTTTATTAAATTAATTAGTTCAAATGTAATTTTTTATTTCCATTCCTTTGCCAAATTTCAATTGTCCTATGAATTTTTTCATTTGTTCTCATTTTTTCTTTTATTATTCTTTTTCCATTTGGAATTTTTGTAAATGTGAATTTACCGATCTGTCAGTTAAAAAAAGAAAAGAAATAATATATTTGTATCGACTGTGCAATAGTGTCAAAACTGTATTTTTCGTCGGACAAACATTTAAAATATAGCCTATATTCCTATTGCACTATGGACAAAATATAGGCAACGAAGATTTAAGTGAAAGAAGGGATTATAAGTAAAACGATATTCAAGAAAAATGAGAAATAGCAATAATGACGGTAAAAACATGGACAAAAAAATAGACTGATAAAACGAAAGAAATTGAATCCAAATTAACAGGTAAGATTTCAAGCGGAAAAAGAATGATAGGAAGAATAATGGGAGCCAATGAAGATGCTTATATCATGATTAAAGTGACGTGACAAAGGAACATAAATGCAAAATTACATTTAAACCAGTTAACTGAACAAAAATAATGATCAAAGTAATTTCAATAAAAATTTAAAAATAAAAATAATTGAAATACATGACAAGATTCGAACCCAAGACCTTCTCCATGGCAAATCTTTGCCTTATCAATTACACCATGTTATCAATCGACAGCTCCCGTCAAGCAAAATTCCTAAATTTTTTGTTCGTGAATAACTCACAAAGGAGGGCCTACTGGGGTGAATGGCTGCAGGATGTGATAACTGGGATATTAACCGACATCACAGTATAGACAGTTTCAAAAAGTCAGCCCCATTGCTGGGAAACTTTCTTGTCAGTGATACACTAGGAAGTTGCAGTGGCTTAGTAGCAGACAGCCTTCACAGAAGAAAAACGCATTTGCCCTTAGAGTGCGGAGCAGGGACTTATCGCAGCCGATTACCACAAAGTGCACCCTTTTTCGAAGCCTCTGTGACTAACCACCAGCCGTCACGGTAGACCGCAGGATGCACGCCTGGATCCACTCGTTTCTAACAAGATAATCTGAAGACTTCTACCTGAGTTAGCAAGCCTTGTACTCACATAAAAAATGACCAACAAATTACCAGAAAAGTTATCAAATATCACACAGCGGCGTGTGACTGTCATATCGCAATGGATACAAAACCTACCTAACCTTGTTTCACAAAGCGGCTAGCATCCAGAGCATGTTACTCTATTCATCACTCGTATGACTCTGACACCCGTCCCTGTTGGTTTTTGGACATTTTTGAACACATTTTAAGTTGATTTCTGAACAAATTTTAAGCTGATTTTCGAATGCGTGCATAGTGTAAGTGACGTCTCTGCCAGGAGAAACCCGGTCGCATTTAGAAATAAAAAGAAATTTTTCCCACAGACAAAAGAGGACGGGGTTATACGAGCTGAGCAAAACAGACCCGAAAGGTTGGATGCCAATCGGTGTTTTTTTACGTGGCTGATTGGATGTCCGAATGATCAGCGTTGTTACAAAAATTAGTGAAATTAACGACTAACAGGCATAACAGATAACAAACATTACATGTTAATCTTCTCTGTATATCCAAGAAAAGGAAATGTTGACAGAAAATTTTTGCCAGATCGCTACACTACTAACAAGGGAACCTCCCCATCGCACCCCTCTCAGATTTAGTTATAAGTTGGCACAGTGGATAGGCCTTGAAAAACTGAACACAGATCAATCGAGAAAACAGGAAGAAGTTGTGTGGAACTATGAAAAAAATAAGCAAAATATACAAACTGAGTAGTCATGTGCAACATAGACAACATCAAGGATGGCGCGAGGTCAGTAGCGCCGTGGTCCCGTGGTTAACGTGAGCAGCTGCAGATCGACAGGTCCTTGGATCAAGTCTTCCCTCGAGTGAAAATTTTATATTCGCAAAGTTATGATCTGTCCGTTCGTTCATTGACGTTTCTGTTCACTGTAACAAATTTAGTGTCTGTGTTTTGCGACCGCACCGCAAAACCGTGCGATTAGTAGACGAAAGGACGTGCCTCTCCAATGGGAATCGAAAACATTTGATCGCAAGGTCATAGGTCAACCGATTCCTCCACAGGAAAACACGTCTGATATATTCTATACGACACTGGTGACGGCATGTGCGTCACATGAAAGGAATATGTTGTCGACCCACCTAACTTGTACACTTGGCGAATGGGTTTTACCTTGCCCGATTTAGGTTTTCTTGTGGATGTGATAATCACTCCCAAAAAAGTGGTTAAAACATAAGAGTGTGTCACATAAACTGCAACAAATGAATGCAACAGTTTCACAGTCGCACAATTCTTCCTGTGATCTGTCAAAACATATGTTTTTAACGTTTTCAAATTTTTTCTTGTGTAGACCGTCAAATCCTGCATATGTCCAAGCAAATCTGAAAATGTCCTGGAATTTTGGAGAGTGAAGTTGATTATGTGTGAGTGCATGAACTTTGATAATTATCTGAAAATAAAAAAATTAAACTTTCCACTCGAGGGAAGATTTGAACCAAGGACCTCTCACACCGCAGCTGCTCACGCTAACCACGGTACCACGGCGCTCCTGAGCCTAAACTTGTCCTTGATGTTCCCTATGTTGGGCATGGACTACTCAGTTTGTATATTTTGCTTATTTTTTTCATAGTTCCAAACAACTTCTTCCTGTTTTCTCGATTGATCTGTGTTCAGTTTTTCAAGGCCTATCCACTGTGCCAACTTATAACTAAATCTGAGGGGGGTGTGATGGGGAGGTTCCCTTGTAAGGATCAGTTGTACAGTCCCCGGTTAGCAGCCGCTTAAGTTCTGCTCCGAAAAAAATGTTGTACGAACACGCCCAACCGGGAAATAAAAGCGCTGTAACTAAACTGGTGATTCTGGCAGGGTTAGCGAAGATAACCGGAGAGTAAGTTTTGACAAGGGGGGAACAGTTACAGAAGTAGTGATGACAAAATTGTTTGTTAGAGCGAAGAAGGAGAAGAAACAGGAACATCACACAAATTATATGGAAGAATATGACGATTACAAATTTGTATAAAAATTTCGTGCTACAACTTACCGATTTCATGCTAGAGCAACTGGAGCGTATGAATTGAATGTGAAAATATTTCCTGACACAAAACTTTTTGCTTGTAGTAGACCAACTAAGCATTTGATATTGGTTCTTCGTGAATTACGTTCCGCCGTGTTATTTAAGTAAATGAGATAGATAAAATGAACGTTTGTGCCAAAACAGTCTCGCTAATTTGACGTATGTTACAATTGTTGCAATATCAGAAACGCCTGTTTCGTTCTTTGTTAGACAGTGACAAAATAGACGTAATCAAATCGAGAAACCACATCAGTTTTGGGTGCTATTCGTATGAACAGCTTTTTTCAGTGTTAGACAACGACATTTTGATTTTTCATGTAGCGAAACGTTTGACGAACTTTGATGAGGTAATGGATCCTTTCGCAGGAAAGACACCGTGTAAAGCTGTAGCAAGATTAGAGAGAAAAAAATGCTGGGATCTAAGGATTGAAGAAATGTGTACTGTCTTGCTTGTCTCTTGTCTTTGCAGATTTTATGTTTCCTATATCCAGTTTTATGTCACACAAAACAGAAAGTTATTAGCTAAAAGGCAATGAAGAGAGAAAAAAATTTTGAAGAGTTCTTGTTCTCCTAGTCACAAATAATCCCATCCAGTATTAATTGTGAGTTTTTTAAAGGGGTTAAGATGTCAAACCGGTCGACTGAAAGCATCAGAGGTACCACAGGACACCTTAATTTCCACTGTCCTGAATATAGGTTTGATGGTATCCATTACAAAGTATACACGTTTGAAATCCACACAGTGAAATACAGTGACACGATAGAAGAATGCTTTGTGAAGAGGCGTAGCACTAGACTTTGGTACATTTGAGGCCAAATAACGTCTTACATTTCCTTGAACATATATGTTGTTTATATCAAACACTTCAGAATGATGTGCTCTACAAAATCAACATATTTTTGAAAAATCAATTTTTGAAAAAAATTTTGATATCCTATCTCAAACGCTCAAAGAGGGGGTAGGGGGGAGGGGAGAGGAGGGAGACGCCACTATGAATTTTTTGCCCCGGTTCGGACATAGCGTAAATCCGGGGCTGCACAGAGGAGTAATTCAGAAGAGGACAGACAAGCGTCATGCAAGCTATCTCTAGAGTAGATTTGTTGCACCTTCTAAGACTTCTGCCAATAAAACGCGTTCTTTGGTTCGCCTTCCTCACAACATCGTCTATGCGATGGTTTCAGTTTAAGTTGTTAGTAACTGTAATATACAGCTACTTAGTTGAAATGAAAACCTTTAAATTTATATTATATTTTTTATATTATAGAAAAAATTGACGATCTTTGTTCAGTTGAGCTTCATTGTATATTGCCTATTTTTGGCCTTTTAATGTTTGGAATGTTCTCTTATAACTAGTTTGCTATCCAGTATGCACACATATTCTATTTTGTTGTGGTGTCTGCACACAGGTATTTGTCTTAATTCTGTTACTTGCATTTTGTAGTTTTTAAATGCTTTTATTATTACCTGTCACTTTCTGTAAATCTTGCTGTGGTACATCTTGATATGGACTACATGTATACCCTTTTTCATTATGCAGAGGCGTGAAAATGGCATACTGAATTGACTAAACTAGTAGCGAAAATAAAATAAAATAACTTTTCAATTTTCACGGCTGTTTGGCGAATTTCTTTGTTAAAAAAACGTTTAAATTTGTATTATTTATTGAGTAACCTAGATGGGTAGATCACATAACTAACGAGGAGGTATTGAATAAAATTGGGGAGAAGAGGAGTTTGTGGCACAACTTGACAAAAAGAAGGGACCGGTTGGTAGGACGTGTTTTGAGGCATCAAGGGATCAAATGGTTCAAATGGCTCTGAGCACTATGGGACTTAACATCTGTGGTCATCAGTCCCCTAGAACTTAGAACTACTTAAACCTAACTAACCCAAGGACATCACACATCCATGCCCGAGGCAGGATTCGATCCTGCGGCCGTAGCGGTTACGCGGTTCCAGACTGAAGCGCCTAGAACCACACGGCCACACCGGCCGGCATCAAGGGATCACAAATTTAGCATTGGAGGGCAGCGTGGAGGGTAAAAATCGTAGAGGGAGACCAAGAGATGAATACACTAAGCAGATTCAGAAGGATGTAGGTTGCAGCAGGTATTGGGAGATGAAGAAGCTTGCAGAGGACAGAGTAGCATGGAGAGCTGTATCAAACCAGTCTCAGGACTGAAGACCACAACAACAACAACATTGTGTAACCGAAAATTAAGAATTCTTTCTTGTACTCATGTGAATGATTACACACTTATTATTGTTTAGGGTCGATTGGCACTTTTTGTGTCACGCAGATATGTTATCTAAACTGCGTAATTCCTTCCGATCTTCTGATTAGTTTAACTGATGGTACACGACGGAATCATCTGCAAGCAATCTAAGAGTGTTGCTCAGATAGTCTCTTAAATCGTTTAAACACGTGAAGAACAACAAAGGGCGCTTTACGTTTCCTCGTGGAATTCGGATATACAGGGTGTTACAAAAAGGTACGGCCAAACTTTCAGGAAACATTACTCACACACAAAGAAAGAAAATATGTTATGTGGACATGTGTCCGGAAACGCTTACATTCCATGTTAGAGCTCATCTTATTACTTCTCTTCAAATCACATTAGTCATGGAATGGAAACACACAGCAACAGAACGTACCAGCGTGACTTCAAACATTTTGTTACAGGAAATGTTCAAAAATGTCCTCCGTTAGCGAGGATACATGCATCCACCCTCCGTCGCATGGAATCCCTGATGCGCTGATGCAGCCCTGGAGAATGGCGTATTGTATCACAGCCGTCCACAATACGAGCACGAAGAGTCTCTAGATTTGGTACCGGGGTTGCGTAGACAAGAGTTTTCAAATGCCCCCATAAATGAGAGTCAAGAGGACTGAGGTCAGGAGAGCGTGGAGGCCATGGAATTGGTCCACCTCTACCAATCCATCGGTCACCGAATCTGTTGTTGAGAAGCGTACGAACACTTCGACTGAAATGTGCAGGAGCTCCATCGTGCATGAACCACACGTTGTGTCGTACTTGTAAAGGCACATGTTCTAGCAGCACAGGTAGAGTATCCCGTATGAAATCATGGCGGTGAATCGAGGAAGTACAGTACATACTGACGAAACTAAAATGAGCTCTAACATGGAAATTAAGCGTTTCCGGACACACGTCCACATAACATCTTTTCTTTATTTGTGTGTGAGGAATGTTTCCTGAAAGTTTGGCCGTACCTTTTTGTAACACCCTGTATATTTGGTTTCACTGGTGCGGTTAAGAGAGGACGAAGTGGATCAAACATACAGCTACACCTTTCCACAAGTTCAATTCAAATCCATGTTGATGGCTCTTCATAAGTGCGACGTGCGTAGTTTAAACGGCCCACACACGATTGTTATTACTATTGAGCATTCTACCTCCAATGAAACAGAATCCATCCAAGGAGAGGACATACGCTGGTAAGAATCGACCATACAGCGCTGCACCCGCCGTTATCTCAAGACGATGCGAGGTCCGAAGTCACGTTACAGCTTGCACTTTCTGTGAGTGGTAGAGGTGTAGCTGCTGTTCCCGTATTGCTTTAGGTGCAGTGCTGTGATACCCATTTCATGAGCAAAGAGGTCGAGGGTTGATTACTCTTCATCCACGCGATCAAGCATGCTTCTTCCAAAACACTTGTACAGCTAATTGTCCTCCTCGGCCGCTGTATCGTAGTACGGCTTACCATATTTCTCCTAGCCTCTTGATAATTTCGGAAAGGTGATGTGCAGTGAACGCCTACTGTGTGAGTAATTGGCCCAATAAAACATGTTAGCTTCGCTTCAGTTTCCATTTGCTTGGTCACATACTAAGTTCACGTCTTCTAATTCCGTAACTGGATACAGTGATACCAGGGCTAATCGAATATACACTCCAACTTGTCAGCTAATATAGCAGTATTATCGACGTTCACATCAGGACTGACACGTCAGTGCTCACATAGCACCATCTGAGTCCTTTAGTGAAGTTCCCACTCCTGACCGCTCGCAATGTACGCCTAAATGAAGGTAGGGTTTTCCTACCCTACAATCTTAGTAAATATGGACACAATGAATCAGTTCATTAAGTAGTAGAAACAACGATCCGTAGATTCTCGTATTCCACTAGCAGAGATGCTCCACTACAAGTTCGATTTTGGAACTCTGGGATTCAATTCCAAACCGTAATTCCTTACCTCCAAATAGTCCGCCCCGATGGCTGAATGGTCAGCGTGACGGACTGCCGTCCTAAGGGGCCCTGTTTCGAGTCCCGGCTGCGTCGGTAATTTTCTCCGCTCAGGGACTGGGTGTTGTGTTGTCTTCATCATCATTTGATCCCCATTCATTGCGCAGGTCGCCCAATGTGGCGTCGAATGTAATGAGACCTGAACCAAGGCGGCCGGACCTGCCCCGTAAGGGGCCTCTTGGCCAGCGAAGCCAAACGCTCATTTCCATTTTGCCTCCAATCGATATCTTTGACCCTGCTCCGTCGTTACCGGAAGATTCATTCGCCCTCACGGAAACACATTTAGTGCTATGCTAGGAGGAATGGTTTCATGCCATATTCAAGATCCGTTCATGAGCACAGAAGGCAGCTTCGTCTTATCATGTAACCAATCTGGCATGTCAGTTGTGTGGCAGGAGTGAGGAGGTACAATAGTTAAGGATATTTTGGCTGACGTAATCTGGGAGATAATCCGATTCATGTTTTCTTTATCGTTGATATTGATCTGTGGACTACTCATGCGTACTGCTGTCTAATATTATTCCAGTGTGATGGTGCCTATTTCTAAACGGCACGCGAATGATCAGTGTTCATGTTTTTACGTACCTCTGGACCCAAACTGTTGTTTTTTCCTTCCACTCCAGACATAGCACTCCAGTATCCTGAAGTTTGCTGTAACAGTGTTGATAAACTGATTTCGATACTCACGAAAACAACAACAATCATGCGTTCTGATGGATGTCGTGCGAATGTTATGATTTGAAATCATATGTTTCCGACTGCACTCCTCACGGCTTATGTTCCTTTGTATCTTTAGTGCAGTTAATTAATTACTCTATCACATTACAGCCATATCAACGACGCTTATCGATCGACTTTTGATGTACCAACGGAAGCTTACTTTTCCCAAGGACACCCAGAGTAATTCTATTGTCACTGAAAATTCTTCGATATAATTTTCAGTGGTGTAACTGTGGACATATCGCACCTCGGCGAGATCAATGACCAACTCAAAAATGCAATATTTGAGAAAAATCGACTTAAAGAATTCTATAGAACTTATTTTTAAATAGTTTAACCATTCTTTATATTTCACTTGAGTATTTTTGCTAGTAAATTCCATAACAGTCTATACAATAGTAATATGCACAGGTTGTTCTGTTGGCCCCAAATATGAGGTGTACTAAGGTAATTATTAATTATTTTTCCGAGTTGTGTCACTTTTCTTGCTTTTTTAAAAACTTTTTGTTTTTTTATGATCCCTTATGTAATACTTTTTCGACTTTTCCATGGTGTCCATATTAAAGCAACAAACCGCTATTTCCCCGTCCTGTGTCTCATTCACGATATAATCATACAAACTGTCAATAGATGTCCGCACGATAGTGTCCTGCACGGAAGATGGCATTCCGGCCAACGGACAATCACTCCAACGACGACGTCATGGCACCTATCAAACGGGCTTGTGTTTGCCGGGCAGACCCACATCCATAATCGCTGTTTACACAGCCATAGACTGTGCAGTATGGCACACAGAAGACGCCTACCAGACCCGCTGCGGTGGAGAGCCCAAGAATGGAAGCAGGACAGTCGAAACTTGAGACTTAATGAGAATCGTTCTGTTGTTTCTCAGGTGTGATGAGTGTTTATAGAGACCGAAAGTGTATCCGAATACAAGAGCAGGGCCGGCCACGTGTGACGTCAGAAAGAGAGGACCTCTATTTGGAAGTGGCGACGGTACCGCCTAGTACTGTACGGCAACTGGCATTTGACTCTGCAGCATCCACTGCGTGTTGTATGTACAGAATGCTTCGGTAGAACAGCCTTTATTGTGAGAGACCTGCTGTCGTGTCTCACAGAAGGGAACGCCTAGAGTGTCACCACCATGCCACCTGGACAGTCGAATAGCCAATGTTCTTTTCACAGCTGATTCTCGATTTGGTCTGGAGAGTGATTCTCGATGGATTCGCGTCTCCAGAGAAAGGAGAACACGATTTCGGGACCCAGACATTGGGGAAAAGAGACCTGTACTGAGGAGGGTCCCTAATTGTGGGG
Source organism: Schistocerca serialis cubense (assembly GCF_023864345.2). Taxonomy (NCBI): domain Eukaryota; kingdom Metazoa; phylum Arthropoda; class Insecta; order Orthoptera; family Acrididae; genus Schistocerca; species Schistocerca serialis. The sequence goes on along the minus strand of NC_064643.1, from coordinate 117,892,455 downwards.
GCAGGGATTATGTTGACCACTCAAATACCTCTTCATCAAATTGTATCAGCAAGATTTAACTGCTGTCACATATCGTGACGATATCTTGAGATCAGGTGCGGTTGTTGTGAGGTGTTGTGGGCCCAGAGTTCTTACTGATGGACGACAGTGCTCGACCTAATAGAGGTCGAGGTGGTTGATGTTTTCTTGGAAACGGAAGCTGTTGCATGCATGGTGGGGCCTGCTCGCTCTCCCAATTTGAGTCCCAAAGAGCATGTCTGGAATGCATTAGGGAGACGGTTTGTATCACGCCAGCATGCACCAACCACCCTCCAAGACTTGCGAGCAGCTCCGCAGAAGGAATGGGCGTTATTGCCTCAACATGAGATTGATGACATGATACATAGCTTGGCCCGTGTCTCCGTCCCGCGTAAGCTGAATGACGCCTTGTCTCGAAGATGGACGTACGTACGAGTTCTGCAGTACGTTTGCGTTGCAGCAGCGCCGGCAGCACATCGCCGTACAGGCGGATGCATTTAACCTGCACCTGCACTGAGCTACCCTCCACGCCGCTAAAATCAACGTCGGGTGAAGATTAGTCATTAACATGCTGTAAAAACCCAGCAACACGATTGGTAAAAACGTTGAACAGCAGCAAAACAGTACATCTCCAAATTACATTTAGTACAATTTCTGAAGAAAATAAAACAGTACATGACAAAACTCCATAATATACTTCATAACGAATCAGGCGGAAAGCCAAAGCTATTACATTTAACGGGCAGCAGAAACACATGTCGTAAAGATGACATATTTCATTTGGATCTGGGTGTGTATAACGGCCGGTCTGTGTGGCCGAGCGGTTCTAGGCGCTTTAGTCTGGAACCGCGCGACCGCTGCGGTCGCGGGTTCGAATCCTGCCTCGGGCATGGTTGTGTGTGATGACCTTAGGTTAGCTAGGTTTAAGTAATTCTAAGTTCTAGGGGACTGATGACCTCAGATGTTAAGTCCCATAGTGCTCAGAACCATTTGTGTAAGGCATTTTAGAGGTTTGACTGTATAATCAGTTACTGAAACTACAGAAGACAGTGCTTCATAGCAGTCCTGTTGGAGTCTATTAGGTCGTTCCGCATCATATTTCCAGGAATCCAGTTGTTAAGCGCATCTTTCGTCTGCTACATCTACAAACATCAAAAAAAGTTTTGCATCATCTCGGTTTCGATAGTTCCGGAACCTGTACGTAAAACTGGAATAGAGATCAACATCAACAACATTTCCGCCCTTTTTATTCCTCGTAAAAACCACACATTGCATGTTGTACCACCATACAGCGAGACCTTCAGAGGTGGTGGTCCAGATTGCTGTACGCACCGGTACCTCTAATAGTAGTATGCCTGTATTCGTCGTGGCATACTATCCACAAGCTCATCAAGTCACTGTTGGTCCAGATTGTCCCACTTCTCAAAGGTTGGTGGGTCACGTCGTACATAAATAGCCCTTTTCAGTCTATCCCAGCCATGTTCAATAGGGATCAAGTCTGGAGAACACGCTGGCCACTCTAGTCGAGCGATGTCGTTGTCCTGAAGGAAATCATTTACAAGATGTGCAGGATGGGGGCGCGGATTGTCGTCTATGAAGACAAATGCCTCGCGAATATGCTGCGGATACGGTTGCACTATCGGTCGAAGGATGGAATTCACGTATCGTACAGGCGTTAGGGCGCCTTCCATGACCACCAGCGGCGTACGTTGGCCCCACATAATGCCACCGCAAAACAGCAGGGAACGTCGACCTGCCGGCCGGAGTGGCAGAGCGGTTCTAGGCGCGTCTGGTCGGAGGTTCGAATCCTGCCTCGGGCATGGATGTGTGTGATGTTCTTAGGTTAATAAGGTTTAATTAATTCTAAGTTCTAGGGGACTGATGACCTCAGAAGTTAAGTCCCATAGTGCTCAGAGCCATTTTTGAACCTACAACTTGCTGCACTCGCTGGACAGTGTGTCTAAGGCGTTCAGCCTGACCGGATTGCCTCCACACACGTCTCCGACGATCGTCTGGTTGAAGGCATATGCGACACTCGTAGGTGAAGAGAACGTGATGCCAATCCTAAGCAGTCTATTCGGCATAATGTTGGGCCCATCTGTACCGCGCATGACACAATGTGTCGCGGTTGCAAAGATGGACCGCGCCGTGGACGTGGGGAGTGAGGTTGCTATCATGCAGCCTATTGAACACAGTTTGAGTCGTAACACAACGTCGTGTGGCTGCAAGAAAAGCATTATTCAACGTGGTGGCGTTGCTGTCAGGGTTCCTCCGAGACATAATCCGTAGGTAGCGGCCAGCCACTGCAGTAGTAGTCCTTGGGCAAACTGAGCGAGGCATGTCATCGACAGTTCCTGTCTCTCTGTATCGCCTCCATCTCCGAACAATGCCGCTTTGGTTCACTCCAAGATGCCTGAACACTTCCCTTGTTGAGAGCCCTTCCTGGCACAAAGTAACAATGCGGACGCGATCGAACCACGGTATTGACCGTCTGGTCACGGTTGAACTACAGACAACACGTGCGGTGTACCTCCTTCCTGGTGGAATGACTGGAACTGATCGGCTGTCGGACCCCCTCCGTCTAATAGGCGCTGCTCATGCATGGTTGTTTACATCTTTGGGCGGGTTTAGTGACATCTCTGAACAGTCAAAGGGACTGTGTGTGTGTTACAATATTCACAGTCAACGTCTATCTTCAGGAGTTCTGGGAACTGGAGTGATGCAAAACTTTTTTTGATGTGTGTATGAGGAGACGATTAACAACAGCGTCCATTACGTCATCCGATATCCACGGATGCACCTACGACCGCATACCGCTTTTCACTAAATCGTGACAATTACAAAGCCACGCTATTGTCGTGTACTCATCTTGTCAGGAGTAAACGATTTACCTGTGTTTTGTTTTTAACTTTCTTCGCACCTAATACACTCGACACAGAAACTGCTATAAACTCCGACGATGTTTCTGAAATCTGCCGTACGTAGTGACGGATCCTTTCTAGAAACTACTCGAAGAAATCAAGCGCAATCTGTTTCTCGCTGCTTCTTAGGGTTTTATGCTACTACCTTCACTACAGAACACGAATCGAATCTGTAAGTGAGCACGACTGGCAGGAGAGAGAAATCGATTGCCCAGTAAGACCTGGCACAGGAACTTCACGTGTTAAACACTTCTAGTATGAAAAAAAAGAAAAAAATAAGTTAGATATATTTCATTTTTTCAATTTTAATCTGATAATTATATATATATATATTGTGTTTCATACTAGAATGTCGTGTTCCCAGTTTCGCACAGCTTTGCCACAGAAAACACGAAAGCGGTCGAAAACGTCCGTCTTCTGGTCGGCTCCTGACCGTTGTCGGAAGGAGGCTAGTTTTTGATTACGAAAAGGCTTCTGTTATTTGGAAAAGAACAACCCGGATTTCTTTACGTAATCAGTATGAATTTTATAATTACCTAAGGGACCTTTAACAATGAATAATAAAAAAATTGCATTTGCAAATGAAATCATTAATAAATGAGGCAGCTATGAGTTGTGTAGTAGACAAGGAGAGGCCTTCTGTCTGCGACCAGGATGCCGCAGTATTCTCTGCTGTAGTAAAGGCTATTTGACATTTATAAAAATAATATGACATGGAGGTAAAGAAAAAGGAAAAGAATAGAATAAGACATTTGGTAAACACTAAATATTTTCAAATAATTCTCACTAGCAATTAGGGCTTATTTATAAACAGTATAAGTAATTTTCTAACTGTATGGTGCCATCAGATTTCAGCCTGTCCCCTGCTAACTTCTTGGTTCACGTTTTTGTCACAAATTACAGTCATTACTTTTCTCCTTTCTTCGAGACAATTCTTGCACCGTTCAACACCTTCATAACAATAAATTGCCGATTCACAGTTTCGAACATAAATTACTTTAATTTTATTAATCAATAACTGTTGTCTGTACGCTGCCAAGACCGCTCACTTTTTATGGCTTAAAAAACGACCTTCTTTACGCTTTCGCATTACAAGCAGAAGTACGATAAAATCTGAAGATCTACAAAGATTTTTACTGTCATCTTTTATTTAGATCGAAGCGGAACGTTCAGTTCAGCTTCTGTTAAAATGTCTCTTTGACTGCGCAATCGATGTATTAGCGTCCGCGCTAGATGCGCGTCTTTACAGTAACGTAAATTGTACAAAGCAAATGTCTTTCAAAGAATAAGTCTCATCTCATAAGTTGATCATTTAATATACAGATAGGTGACTGCCTTTCCAAGGGCACTCACAGCTTTCATACGACGGAAATCCCAATAATATTACACACTGAACACGGTGACTGGTAAAAATAGTTGAGACTTCTAATGCTTTAGCGCGGGACGCCGTGACATTCGCGCTAGACTTTCAGCGAAGGAACCGACACATTGTTGTTGTTGTGGTCTTCAGTCCTGAGACTGGTTTGATGCAGCTCTCCATGCTACTCTATCCTGCGCAAGCTTCTTCATCTCCCAGTACCTACTGCAACCTACATCCTTCTGAATCTGCTTAGTGTATTCATCTCTTGGTCTCCCTCTACGATTTTTACCCTCCACGCTGCCCTCCAATGTTAAATTTGTTATCCCTTGATGCCTCAAAACATGTCCTACCAACCGATCCCTTCTTCTAGTCAAGTTGTGCCACAAACTTCTCTTCTCCCCAATCCTATTCAATACCTCCTCATTAGTTACGTGATCTACCCAACTTATCTTCAGCATTCTTCTGTAGCACCACATTTCGAAAGCTTCGATTCTCTTCTTGTCCAAACTAGTTATCGTCCATGTTTCACTTCCATACATGGCTACACTCCATACAAATACTTTCAGAAACGACTTCCTGACACTTAAATCTATACTCGATGTTAAGAAATTTTTCTTCTTCAGAAACGATTTCCTTGCCATTGTCAGTCTACATTTTATATCCTCTCTACTTCGACCATCATCAGTTATTTTACTCCCTAAATAGCAAAACTCCTTTACTACTTTAAGTGTCTCATTTCCTAATCTAATCCCCTCAGCATCACCCGATTTAATTTGACTACATTCCATTATCCTCGTTTTGCTTTTGTTGATGTTCATCTTATATCCTCCTTTCAAGACACTGTCCATTCCGTTCAACTGCTCTTCCAAGTCCTTTGCTGTCTCTGACAGAATTACAATGTCATCGGCGAACCTCAAAGTTTTTACTTCTTCTCCATGAATTTTAATACCTACTCGGAATTTTTCTTTTGTTTCCTTTACTGCTTGCTCAAGATACAGATTGAATAACATCGGGGAGAGGCTACAACCCTGTCTCACTCCTTTCCCAACCACTGCTTCCCTTTCACGCCCCTCGACTCTTATAACTGCCATCTGGTTTCTGTACAAATTGTAAATAGCCTTTCGCTCCCTGTATTTTACCCCTGCCACCTTCAGAATTTGAAAGAGAGTATTCCAGTTAACGTTGTCAAAAGCTTTCTCTAAGTCTATATAAATGCTAGAAACGTAGGTTTGCCTTTTCTTAATCTTTCTTCTAAGATAAGTCGTAAGGTTAGTATTGCCTCACGTGTTCCAACATTTCTACGGAATCCAAACTGATCTTCCCCGAGGTCCGCTTCTACCAGTTTTTCCATTCGTCTGTAAAGAATTCGCGTTAGTATTTTGCAGCTGTGACTTATTAAACTGATAGTTCGGTAATTTTCACAGCTGTCAACACCTGCTTTCTTTGGGATTGGAATTATTATATTCTTCTAGAAGTCTGTGGGTATTTCGCCTGTCTCATACATCTTCCTCACCAGATGGTAGAGTTTTGTCATGACTGGCTCTCCCAAGGCCATCAGTAGTGCTAATGGAATGTTGTCTACTCCCGGGGCCTTGTTTCGACTCAGGTCTTTCAGTGCTCTGTCAAACTCTTCACGCAGTATCTTATCTCCCATTTCATCTTCATCTACACATACGTGTCATACCGACACATATGCGGCGCCTATTCCCAGTGGCGTCTGATGTAGGTGTCGCCCAATTGCTGAGCGTGCTGAATGTTCGTTCGTTTGTTTTCATTAACGTGGAACTTCGATGAACAACGTGTACATACTGCTTACAAGATGAACCTCCAACAGACCACAGACAGTTCCTTCCTCAGCCCTAATCTAGTTCAAATGTTGCTACATTTCCTATGGCCTGGGTTTCAACAGTACGTGCTACTCCGACGCTCCTCCGTTGAGCACAAGCCAGATGCCACCCTAGAAACAGCCGATATCTGCCGACAAAAGAGTGCCTAAGAACTTCACCACTGGTTCGGAAAGCGCTATCGGAGTTTCCAAGTGCAATACACCTCTGACCTCCCGCTTCCTCAGACCTGAAAGCAATTAAGCCATCTCGACCGTAGCTTCCGCTGTTTGTATCGTCCGCTACGCACTGTTAACCAGTTGATGATTGTACTGCAGACAGCATCACGCCGGATAGCCAAGCAACTTGACACTCATTCTTCCCTTGCCGGAAAAGCCGCTGCCAGCGTAATGAACGGGCATCTCCATGAGTATTTGTTCACGGGCACACTGTAGTTAGGGGAATAAAGGAGGAGGACTGTCGCGTCACATCTCGTCGATAATGAAGGTATTTCATACATTGCAGCAGTTCGGATTGGGCAAGAATGGGAAAGGGAAACCGCAATGTCCGCTTCAAAGTCTTTCCGTATAACCAGTTTGTTTGCGTGGCTACCCTCCGCAGCAAGCACAGAAATACTTGTTTTGTAAATAAAAGAGCCTTTTCTTGCTGCAACTAATTTTTTTCCCAGACGCGTTTCGCCTGTTTTTGGGTCTAAGGCACTTTCAGCGGGATCTGTAACGATACATTTTTGTTATTTTTAGATCATCAAACAGTTCGTGTAGCGTTTTTTATGAGTGCAATATGCAGGTAAAAAAACCAAAGAGGAGAAAAAACATAACGAAGTTACAATATTTACGTTGTTAAAAGCAGTGTTCGAACAAATAGCTATATCTATTGGCAAAAGAATCATAGTATACCACAAAAAAAGAAGGGGAAACGTGTTGAACAATGTGAAAAAGTACGGAGCACAAAATTGTCCTTATGTTTCAAAAATAAAGCAGTAGTGCGGCTTCCAGACAAGGTGAGAGGAAACGCAGATCACCACAAACTGTAAGTAATCACTTAATAACATAAAAAACGCGGCATGAACTGTTTGATAATCTAAAAATAACAAAACTGTATCGTTATACTCTTAGATCCCATTGAAGACGCCTTAGAGCAAGAAAAAGGCGAAACGCGTCTGGGAAAGATAAATTAAGTTGCAGCAAGAAAAGGCGGATTTATTAGCAAAAACAAGCATTCTGTATAACCCAGTGACATCGTATTTAAATTCACTACTAGCTGTTGTGAAATCAGATTTAACACACATCACCTACTATGGTTCCAGAATTAAGTTTTCATTCTGCAGCGGAGTGTCTGCTGATAGGAAACTTCGCGACAGAGTAAAGCTATGGGCAAACTGGGACTCGAAACCGGGACCTGACAATGAATGTTAAGAAAGGTAGGAAGATATTTTTGCTTAGTAAGAGTGACAGGTTACAAATTTCATAGTATCTGAGCAGTCAGCATGAAATATTCGGTGATGAGGACGAAAATGTGGAAAACAAATAGAAAAAACTTCAGACGAATCGTGCAATATGCCCCAGACAGATACGTATGCTCTTAAGCGACGGGAAAGACCCACCATGGTACAATAGCTGTGTTAGAAAACTGCTAGTAAACAAAGAGAACTTCACCTCAGATTCAAGAGAAGTAAAAACCTAGGTGACAAACAAAAGCTGCACGAAGCGAAAACGAGCGTAAGGAGAGCAATGAGAGAAGCGTTCAATGACTTTGAAAATAAAACTTTGTCAACCGATCTGAGTAAAAATCTGAAACGTCCCCTTTGAACAATTATACATGACTGTGCTTAAACAGACACACAATATTTTGTTAGCGCAACGCAATCTGACTTTCAAAATTCCCTACAAAAGAATGGCCCTGACTAACATTAAACTATACCTTTCACAAATCACTTACCTCACAAAAACCTTCGCTGCTCAAGCTACTGCAATACAGCAAGCGCCACTACTGCCAGCTAAATAAAAGATTCAAACTACTAAAGGCACTAACTACTGATAGGGATAGTTAGCAAATGAAAGATATTAATAGAGAACAAACAATGTATTTACCTTAATATCATCACAAGTCATAATATATATATCAGTTCATGACAAATTACAAATCTCCGCCATCTCTCTCCCCACATCCACCACTGCTGGCGGCTCACCTCCAACTGCGCAACGCTACGCGCTGTTCACAGCCAGCTGCCTAACACTACAATGGCGAGTATTACAACAATGCAAAGCAGCCACAGACTGCACACAGCACAGCCAGTGATTTTCATATTGAGCGCTACGTAACGTTGCCAATAAGAAAACATAAACAGCCTACTTACATAGAGAAAACATAAACAGCCTACTTACATAGAGAAAACATAAACAGCCTACTTACATAGCCCCCATGCTCCCCACAAAAATTTTTACAAATTGGATGGGGCAGTGGCCAATACAGATTTGAAAAAATTTTTCATAATTACAATAACAAAGAAATCAAATGCACACACCTATTGATACAATGTTGGTCAAAAGCTAAAAATTTCTCACAGTCCATAAAGACAGTCCTAATCGTACATAACAGTAGAATAGCAGTGTTTTTCTCAAAGTCTGAGCAGTAAAAGAAAATGCACACGGAAGTAGTGGATTTCCATGCAGTCTTGAAGAAGTAGCGTTGTCCTTCCAACGGAAAGACAGTGCTGACTCTTGACATGCTGACAGATAATGGGCCACAACAGAGCAAACCCACAGCAGAGTCAGTCGTAGTTTGGAAGAATATTGGTAGGTAGGTCATCACAGAGCAGACCCACTGTAGTCCTGGTAGAGAGTATGGTATTGGTGGGCCACCAGAGGTGCAGACCCACTGTAGTCCTTGTAGAGATAATGGTATTGGTGGGTCATCAAAGATGCAGACCCACTGTAGTCCTTGTAGAAATAATGGCGTTGGTGGGTCATCATAGATGCAGACCCACTGTAGTCCTTGTAGAGATAGCCAGCAGCCATCTGTTGTGTATGAAACGTCCCCTTTGAACAATTTTACATGACTGTGCTTAACCTGACACACAATATTTTTAGCGCAACGCAATCTGACTTTCAAAACTCCCTACTAAAGAATGGCCCTGACAAACATTAAACTATACCTTTCACAAATCACTTACCTCACAAAAATCTTCGCTGCTCAAGCTACTGCAATACAGCGAGCGCCACTACTGCCAGCTAAATAAAAGATTCAAACTACTGAAGGCACTAACTACTGATAGGGGTAGTTAGCAAATGAAAGATATTAATAGAGAGCAAACAATGTATTTACCTTAATATCATCACAAATCATAATATATATATATCAGTTCATGACAAACTGCAAACCTCCGCCATCTCTCTCCCCACATCCACCACTGCTGGCGGCTCACCTCCAACTGCGCAACGCTACGCGCTGTTCACAGCCAGCTGCCTAACACTACAATGGCGAGTATTACAACAATGCAAAGCAGCCACAGACTGCACACAGCACAGCCAGTGATTTTCATATTGAGCGCTACGTAACGTTGCCAATAAGAAAACATAAACAGCCTACTTACATAGAGAAAACATAAACAGCCTACTTACATAGAGAAAACATAAACAGCCTACTTACATAGCCCCCATGCTCCCCACAAAAATTTTTACAAATTGGATGGGGCAGTGGCCAATACAGATTTGAAAAAATTTTTCATAATTACAATAACAAAGAAATCAAATGCACACACTTATTGATATTATGTTGGTCAAAAGCTAAAATTGTCTCACAGTCCATAAAGACAGTCCTAATCGTACATCATAACAGTAATTACAGGTTTTTTTTTTCACAAAGTCTCATTAGTAAAAGAAATTGCACACAGAAGTAGTGGATTTCCATGCAGTCTTGAAGAAGTAGTGTTGTCCTTCCAACGGAAAGACAGTGCTGACTCTTGACATGCTGACAGATAACGGGCCACAACAGAGCAAACCCACAGCAGAGTCAGTCGTAGTTTGGAAGAATATTGGTAGGTAGGTCATCACAGAGCAGACCCACTGTAGTCCTGGTAGAGAGTATGGTATTGGTGGGCCACCAGAGGTGCAGAACCACTGTAGTCCTTGTAGAGATAATGGTATTGATGGATCATCAAAGATGTAGACCCACTGTAGTCCTTGTAGAGATAGCCAGCAGCCATCTGTTGTGACTGTGCAGGTGCACAATCACCATTGAAGAGTCTTGCGGATAATATAGCAAGTCCATAAACCATCACTTGTGCACTCACAAAGTTTTTGGAATTGTCCTTAGAACCAGCAATGCTGTTATCCAGTCCCTTGCAGAATTATTAACAAACGTGCAAACACTAACAGTCCCTACTTCTCACATATTGTCCATGTACTATGACCAACAGAAACGTGTGCAGTGAAATGTAACTTACATGTTAATAATATCATGAACTGGTGACAATTACAATTTTATAACATAAGAATACAATAACAAAGGTACAAAATACATTATTAAAAACATAACAATACAGATAACATTTGTAGTAAAACAGCCTTTACAAAAGAATAGAAATAAACATATACATCAATGTTACAGGAATTATGACATAAGTACATACATAGATCAGAATAATTATTGAAACATCAACTTTACACATGAGCATTAAAACAAAACAATAAACAATGTCTAAACATCTTTACAAAGTAAATAACACATTATTAATGCCAATTGTATTTGAGGATAACAGTATTCCTCATCATAGTGAATGTAGCTTAATATTAAAAGAAAAAATTCTATGAAATTACACAGAGACAGGAAGAAAACAAATACACAAGGGTACACACACACATAGTGGGATAACACCAATAGGAAAGGACAGGGTTCGTTTTCAGTGTAACATTTGGTACTGCAGTCCAACCCAAAACTTCATATATCTTTCCTCTTATTTCATCCTTTGTTTCCACCAAAAAAATCCTATCCAAGCATGCTTTCTGTATTCTGTTCATATTTCTTTCAAAATAATTATTTCTGATTGTACAATACTCATTTGGGCCCAAATCCTTTTTATATAACTTCGCAATGCATTCTTTACCTATTCTCCATAGTCAGTTTCTCATATAGTCTACCCCCTCTTAAGCAAACTTAAATCTACTGAGCTCAGATGCTAAACTAAGGAACGAGGCAATGCAGCAGCACAAAACAATTAATATAAACAGCAATGAAAAAAATGGAAAATTGCAAAGCAAGCTACAGTATAAATTAGCAAAAGTCAAATTCAATAACACTATGCCTGGCAAACAGCAGCAACTTATACCTAAACATGACATAGCGCAAGCAGAAAAAATATTACAGTAAAAACAACAATGCAGATAAGGGAAATGTGTATTCACATCTTAATATCTATGTAATTAAAGAGGTGCACCACAACAACTGATTGTAAAAAGAAATATTACCATGTACTTGAAAAGAAAATTATGTGTTACTGTTACTAGATCCTTCTTATTGTTCTTTCCTTTCCAAGTGCTCCTTTTTTAAAAAATGTGGATCATAAAATAATTATTTAATAGATCTGTTGACAGAAAGTGTTCACATTAGCAAATGCATTTTATTTTATAAAAGCAATGCTGCAACACAGCTGGAAAACAGATGTCAAATGAAATAAGCAACTATGAAAAGCAAAGCATAAAAATATCATTCAGTAGTCATGTGACATTTCATAAGTTAGTAGCTCTCAACTCTCGTAGAAAGACGCTTGTCGTAATCAGGTGTGCAGATGTAAAAATATTTCTTGTCATTTTATTAGGCATTTCAGTAAATATCGTAAATTAAGAGCTAGTGTAATCATATGTTTTCAAGTTCGACCGTGTCGTTTTTGCGATGCTTTCTCTAAAGGGATGACAATGGCCAGGATAATGGCCTTCCCTTTCTTTTTTTTTCTTTCTTCCTGTGCTCTGAAAGGCACGCGCTAATGACTTTTTCTCCAGGCGTCTGACACAGCTGGGTGCCCGCGATGCATTACGTGCAGGTGGTCACTTAACTTTCGTACGGAAATATTTACGACAGCAATTTTCGCTAAAGTGACAGTCTCACATAAAAATACTTCACAGGTCAAGAATTAGCGTTGCAAATCTGTAGAAACAAAATCCTATAAATATAACAGTGTCCAAAAAATGTTCAGTGGCATTGTGATACATTCACACATGATTCACACATGTCATAACTCTTAAAGTACGATTCTTGGTTTCCAACATCCTTTTTCACAAGTCAAGAGTCCCTACCCACTATTCATTACTCCTTACCTCATTATACATATACATATTCGTCGACACTTCTTCAATATTTCATCGTGAGAAATACGTAGCATAATAAACATTCCTCAACAACATAATACACATCATCGTCGTAATAATATCATAAAACTTCAGTCAAATCTCAAAATCGTCGTAACTTCCTCCAATAATTTCTAAGCCTAAAAAGAATTCTCTGCTCATTTAAATAATGTCATCTACCTCAAACGTACTTTAAAAATCATGAATCCATACCAAATACATCATTCAAAGCTCTCATAGTATCACAATGGTTCCAAAAAAATATGAACAGTTTCACAAAGTACAGACAAAATACAGTTTCATAAGTGTGAAGTTATCCAGCTGTGTAATTACGTAAACATCTGTCACTGATATAGTAAAAACGTTTGTCTGTCTCAGTTAAATGATCAGATAGCTGTGTAATTATGTGTTGGAGAAATATGGTACCGATGTGTAAAGTTGTATAAGCAAATACCATATTAGCTAGGGTTCCTTGTGGTTGCCACACACATGGTACACAAAGTAAGCGTGTACCCCCCTGAGGATTAATGTAATTATACCCTCAGATGTTACAGATTACAGCAATGGAATGAAATGTATCACGGAAAACTTTCTTTGTAATTCAAAAATCTTTAAAAATAAATGTTTTAAGTATAAAATTAATGACTCAAATACGTGTCCTGTAGCGCAAAATGTGCGTCTTGTTGCAACATAATCTCTGTGGAAGTGTCGTAGTTATCGTCCTCCGAAAGCTAAGTTCTGCAGAAGTCAATGTACTTACCTCATGATAAACAAAAGTGAAATGCTTTCCGTATAGATATCGTAGTTATTACGCTTATTGTTGTGATGAAGAAAGTACTGTACTGTAACGTATTGTTGTGCTACAGAAAACCCTGTCTCATTGTAGCTATACCACTAAAGTTACTACTAAAACATGTTTTGCTTTCCAGAAGAAGTCAGAAAAACTGTGCGGATATAAAACAGATACACCGCAAAAGCAACATTGTAAATTGTCACTCATTAGTAGCGTCGTGATAAAAATCGTGTAGCTGTCACATAAACTAACCTCTGTGTCATCTGGTATCTCTCAGAAAGCACTTTAAATTCAGAATGTATTTTCAAATAAACCAAAATGTTGCATTAAAATCTCATTAGCAGTACTGGTAAATGTTCTAAGTATGTGAGCCTTATAGTCGTTACGTAATCGTGCAACAAACAAGCAAGAATGTACACGCACAATAACACTGTGACGTCTGTTTACTATAACAATGCATTCGTCATTTCTGTTTAAATAAGTTCTCTAGGTTCTTCACTGGATATTTAACTTCAAACATTGTTGCACGTTAACAGATTCTAAGTCTGACAAGCATACTAGTAATGTAAAGTGAAAAGTTTTATGGCAATGACAAAGTTAAAAAGCTGATTATCTTTCAATAAACGGTTTTACATGTGAAATGTGGTGCAATCCTTTACTCTTCCTACTATGCAAGCTCGAGCTTCAACGGAATTATCATGTCGTATACGTCGGTAAAGAATACTGGAAATTTTCTCAAGGTTAGCGTCTATGTTATTTTTCTCTGAGCCAGCCGGCGCACGCAGCTGCCTGCGGTGCGAGTCATTGTCTGTCTCTTTGTTGGCGCGCGTTGTTATTGGGATTAGGAGACCTAACTTCTACAAATTCGCCTTGCCGAGAGGGCCCAGCTCTGTTAGAATCCCGCCAGTTCTGATGAAATTCACGTCTATCGTTTTGTCGGTAGTTTACATAGTTTCTTGTTTGTCGGTCACGTGGTGGAGAATTTCTCCCTGAATCGTAACTGCGCGTTGGACCGTTGCGTCTAAAGTTATTCTGTCTCCCTTGATAATAATTATTTTGGTTCCCATATTGTCTGTTTCTCTGATTGTCTCTGTGATAGTCATTACTGCGGAGAGGTGATCTTTCCCTGTAGTTATTACTACTCTGCCAACGGTTGTCATACGGGTGGTGTCTATTTTGGTCACGATTTGTGTTGTGAGAATAGCCTTGTCGTGTCCAGTTATTACTTCTTTCATCGCGGATTTGCGACGGATGTGACCTGTAATTGTTGTGTTCCTGGTTTCGCGTTCCGCAATTGTCAGTGTCAATTTCTAATTCTTGTAACAGTCCCTGAAAAGCTTCAATGTCGTCTTTGCAACGTCCTGCTAAAATAATATGTCGTAAATGTTCAGGCAGTTTGATTAAGCAAATGCGGATGAGTTCTGAGGGGCTGTATGGGTTTGACAGGTATTGATTCTTGTGCAACATGTCTTCAAAATATTTCACAAGACTGGAAAATTCAGATTGTTCGAAGTGTTTCATCATTATGATGTTATGTTTTACACGGTCTTGTGTAGCTTGAGACCAATATGCTGAGAGGAAGGCATGGTAAAACTCTCCTTCACTGTGGCAATCGTGAATTACCGATCGCATTCTTACAGCTGGTTCATTCTCCAAGTAGCCACACATAAATTCTAATCTGTGTTCTAACGACCAGTTGGGAGGAAAACAATGAGAGAATTGATGGAGCCATGCTTGTGGATGAATGTCGTTGCCAGAATTCTTAAATGTTTTGAATTTACGTGTAGTAACGAACAGCTTATAGTCAAAATCATCATGTCGGCGAGTCGCATATCGGTCATTGTTAGGTCGTGTCGGCCGTTCCATCTCAAAATTCGGTGCACATTGCCAATTTCTTTCATAACTTCCGAAATGCCCTGTGTTATTATTTTGCGGCTTTTCCGTGTTTCTAAGTCCCTCTTCCCGTGTTGGAGCGCGAGTGTCTTCTGAAATACGTAATTCTTGTATTACCTGTGTCAGCTGATCTTGTACTTCCCGGATTTCTCTTTGGTGTTGCGTATCAATTTGATTCAGATTTTGTTTCAGTTTCCTAATTTGTGCGTTCTGTTCTGTGTCATTAAAGACTACCGGTTTTGCGTCATTCAGATTATCATCTACCTTCGCAGATAAATTATTTAGCTGATCCGAAAGTTCAACTACTTTCTCTGATAATGAACACATTTCCTTAGTGTGTTTTTCTGAACCAAGTTTCAGAGTGTCCATTTGTGTTGAAATCGAATCTACTGTGTCCTTTAAGTTATCCTGAGTTTTTGCAAGTTGCGTAACCGAATCGGTAGATGCAACTGAGTCAATTTTAGCTTGCAAGGTGTTGTGATTTTCATGAACAATAGTTTGCAGTTCTTTTATGGCTGCTTCGTGATTCTGTAATGCATTTTCATGACGCGAAAAAATAGGTTGAAAATGCTCACAAATTTGAGTTTTTACGTCATTACAGACTTTTTGACATTTCGATTCAATGTTATGTAACTCAGCAGTTAAATCCTCACGTGTTTGTTCGAGAGTTTGTTCCAATGAGTCTAACTTTTTGAGATTTTGTTCCACTGTGTCTAACTGTTGCTGTGTTTGTCTCTGGTGTTGTTCCATTGTGTCTAACTGTTGCTGTGTTTGTCTCTGGTGTTGTTCCATTGTGTCTAACTTTTCAAGCTTTTGCTGTGTTTGTCTCTGATTTTGTTCCATTTGTTGCATTAATTGCAATAATAATGTATTAGTGTCTGGAATCTGTTTCTCTACGCTTTTCGGCAGTGCATTTGCACCGGCAACATTCACATTTTCACAAGCAGAAAATGCGTCTTGACTTATTTGAGAAAACGGTGATAACCCAAAACCTGAATCTACAGTATTTGCGAAATTGTGTCCTGTCATTTCGGATTCCTGAGGCGAGCTGTTGCCGACCGATCGATCGATAATGCTTCCCTGTTCACTACCTGTTTCACTGTCTACACCATTGTTTGCAGCCCGCTCCATTTCCCTATTCACAATTACCAAATTACTACTTTGAACATCAGTTAATTCATTACTCTGCGGCGCTAACACACTGCCTTCGTCTTCACTGTCATTTCTCAGTTTACTTTGGAGCCTAGTATTACGTTTTTCACACGCCATTATTGTCACAGTATTTCACACGACAGCACAGAAAAACACAATTTGAAGATCAAAAATAAGAGAACACATTAGCATAGCACTGAAAATAATATCTAGTTAATTGCAAGCGCAGCTGCGAAATACTTGCTGCAAATCTACATGCATGCCACAACTGTTTTACTATACAACAATGAAAGACTGCAACTACAAAGGAAATTCTCTCTACAATTACGCGCTAGCAATAAACAAAATCTACACTAAATACACAAACTACAAGAAAAAAATCAGAAGATTCCAGTGAGGTATCCTAGGCTAAGGGTCGACATATGAAACGTCCCCTTTGAACAATTATACATGACTGTGCTTAAACAGACACACAATATTTTGTTAGCGCAACGCAATCTGACTTTCAAAATTCCCTACAAAAGAATGGCCCTGACTAACATTAAACTATACCTTTCACAAATCACTTACCTCACAAAAACCTTCGCTGCTCAAGCTACTGCAATACAGCAAGCGCCACTACTGCCAGCTAAATAAAAGATTCAAACTACTAAAGGCACTAACTACTGATAGGGATAGTTAGCAAATGAAAGATATTAATAGAGAACAAACAATGTATTTACCTTAATATCATCACAAGTCATAATATATATATCAGTTCATGACAAATTACAAATCTCCGCCATCTCTCTCCTCACATCCACCACTGCTGGCGGCTCACCTCCAACTGCGCAACGCTACGCGCTGTTCACAGCCAGCTGCCTAACACTACAATGGCGAGTATTACAACAATGCAAAGCAGCCACAGACTGCACACAGCACAGCCAGTGATTTTCATATTGAGCGCTACGTAACGTTGCCAATAAGAAAACATAAACAGCCTACTTACATAGAGAAAACATAAACAGCCTACTTACAAATCCTAAGAGGTTTCGGTCGTATGTGAGATCAGTAAGTGGGTCAAAATCATTTATTCATTCACTCGGTGACCATACCGTTACCGAAACGGAAGATGACAGAGGGAAAGCCGAAATACTGAATTCGGCCTTCGAAAATTGTTTCACCGCGAAAGATCGTAATATGATCCCTCTTTTCAATCGTCGTACGAACTTTAAAATGGCAGATATTGAAATAAACGATCGCGAAATAGAAAAACAAGTGCAATCGCTTAGTAGTGCACAGGTGTCAGGACCAGATGAGATATATATAAGAGTCTACAAATATTATGCGAAAGAACTTGCTCTCCCTCTATCAGTAATTTATTGTAGATCGCTTGAGCGACGAAGGTTATCTAGCGACTGGAAGAAAGCACAGGTCATTCCCGTTTTTAACGAGGTTTATGGAACATGTTTTATGCTCAAGAATTATGACGTTCTTGGAGGAGGAAATTCAACATGGATTCCATAAACAGAGATTCCCCGAAACTCAGCTCGCTCTGTTCCTCCGTGAGATCCACAGTGCCATAGACAATGGCGCTCAGGATGACGCCGAGTTCCTTGATTTCATGAAGGCATTTGATACTGTCGAGCACTGCAGTTTAGTGAAAAAATACGAGCTTATCAAGTATCGGGGTAGATCTGGGACTGGATTCAAGATTTCTTTGCATACAAGACTGAACACGTCGCTCTTAACAGAACTAAATCGACAGATGTAATTTCCGGTGTGCCCCAAGGAAGTGCGATAGGACGTTACTTATTACAATCTATGTAAATGATCTAGTAGAAAGAGTCGGAGCTCTCTAAGGCTGTCCGCGAGTGACGCGATTGTCTATAACAAAGCAGCAATGCCAGAATATAGTAACGATCTGCAGAATGACGACCAGAGAGTTAATGAACTGTGCAGGCTTTGGCATTTGATCCTGAACATAAATAAATGTAACATATTGCGCACACATAGGACAAGGAATCCACTACTGTATAGCTACACTACCGATGACATACAGCTGGAAACAGTATCTGCAGTAAAATATCTACAAGTAACTCTCCGGAGCGACTTTAAGTGGAATAACCATATAAAATAAATAGTAGGAAAAGCAGATGTCAGACACAGATTCATAGGAAGAATCTTAAGGAAATTTAACTCATCCCCGAAGGAAGTGGCTTATAAGGCGCTTGGTCGATCCATTGTTGAGTAGTGTCCATCTATCTGGGATCTCTACCAGATAGAACTGATAGAAAAAATAGAGAAGATCCAACGAAGAGCGGCACGTTTCGTCACGGGATCGTTTAGTCGGCACTAGGGCGTTACGGAGATGCCCAACCAAACTCCTTCGGCACACGTTACAAGAGAGTCGTTGTACATCACGGAGAGATTTGTTATTGAAATTTCGAGAGAGTACTTTCCGGGAAGAGTCGGGCAACGTATTCTTCCCCTACATACGTCTCTCGTAATGAGCATGAGGAGAAAATTCGAGAAATTAGAGGCAATATAGAGGCTTACCGACAATCACTCTTCCAACGCGCTATTCGCGTATGGAACAGGGTTGGAGGGCTCAGTTAGTGGTGCAAAAAGCACCCTCCGCCACACACCATTACATGGCTTGCGGTGTATGATGTAGAGGTAGACCTTTCCCTTTTGAGGGCGGATACTCTGCCGACTGAGCTACCCGAGCACGACAAACGATCCGTCCTCAAACCTTCACTTCCGCCTCTATATGATCACCTGCCTTCCAAACCGCACATACGTTCTCCTGTGAAACATGTAGGCCTTGCACTGCTGGAAGGAAGCATATTGCCGAGACCTGTCTTAGCCATAACTTCGGGGATCTTTCCAGCATGAATTTTTCGTTCTGCAGAGATATGTGTGGTGTTACGATTGTTTTACATATCAGCTAGTATGAGTGTTGGTTCAAATGGCTCTGAGCACTATGGGACTTAGGACGACTTAAACCTAACTAACCTAAGGACATCACACACAGCCATGCCCGAGGCAGGATTCTAACCTGCGACCGTAGCGGTCTTGCGGTTCCAGACTGTAGCGCCTTTAACCGCTTGGCCAGTATGAGTGTGTTGCATGTCAAGTAGTATGACTGATTTATATATCAGCTAGTATTTTTCTTAGGTTTGGTGGACCTCGAATCAGTCTTATAAATATAAACAGCTAACTTTCTGCACTGACGTGCACTTTCACTTATTTTTCCTCTTGAGCAGCACATAACATCCCTTTCTGTGACATTTTTCTTCTCAGGTGCGATATATGCATTGGGAAGTGAGTTCAAGCTTTTGCCTGAAGTCTCTTCGTGGTGATATGCAGTGATGGCCGCCCATGAACAGAGTACTCAGATAACGGCGCACTCTCTAGCAGTTGCTGCCAAACCGCCTCATCATCATCACGAACTTCTCTCTTCGTCGTTAACACATTTAAGAGGCATCTGTTCATCTTTATCTACATGAATACTCTGAAAATCACACTTAAGTGCCTGGCAGAGGGTCCATCGAACCCCTTTCACAATAATTATGTATTATTCCACTCTCGAACAGCGCGCAGAAAGAACCAACACCTAGAGTCAGTCCCACATGAAAGTGTATGCCCTTATCTGTATGAAATAAAAGACACTATTATAAATATATGTTTAAATGAAAAAACGAGGCGTATTCGGAAAGTAAAGTCCGAGTAGGTGCGAAGTGATAACCACTGTGAAAAACCGATGGAACTTTGCACAGATGTGTTGGGCAGTGTCTTTAGTGTCCCTGCCGACCGCTTCACGTCGCTCTTTTCGGTTCAGAGCGCAAAGTGATCACGTAGAAATGCCTAAAACAACAGTGTCTCCCGCCAAGTATGTGAATCTGGTGAGAGATTTCGCCTGAAGCTATGCAGCCCACATAATATAGATGTCAGGCTTTTCTTTCTTCAAGACAATTTTCAGCCGCATTCTACAGGGGCAATGAAGATGCTCCTGCAGCGTTTTCGAAGGGAAGTGTTTGATCACCCACAATACGGCCCTCTCTGTAGTTCATCTCTGTTCACGTGAACCGCTGGCAACATTTTGTCTAAGGCGTTGCAGTCGTGGACTGCGCGGCTGGTCCCGGCGGAGGTTGAAGTCCTCCCTCGGCCATGGGTGTGTGTGTTTGTCCTTAGGATAATTTAGGTTAAGTAGCGTGTAAGCTTAGGTACTAATGACCTTAGCAGTTAAGTCCCATAAGATTTCACACACATTTTAACATTTTGGCAACATTTTGGCACAAACAACGAAAGGCAGACCAGCTTTGAGAATTGGCGGAAAGGACAGGCGGCTGGTTTCTGTGACGAGGGTACTGGAAAGTTTGTACAACGCCACGAAAAATGTCTAAGTCGGAGAGGTAGTTAGAAAATGTGGCTATCTGTTGCGAATAAAAAAATTTTTGATTTTCACTGTGGTTTTCATTTCACGACCGATCGGACCTTACTTTCCAAACAACCCTCATACATGTTATTACTAATTGCAGAGTTACCTAATAGTTAATCCAATCGCCGCCATTATCGATTAATGCAAGGCACTTTAGCCCTCTCTCCGGTAAATCATCCACGTTTTCAACCTCTAAATGTCATTTGATCCGCTTCGCAACGAACGTCTTTTACTTTCTAAGAATTTTAGCAGCAGCCTCATATGAAAGCTTTGATACCTTTAGATGATTTACGTGGAACACTGGCTCATGACGCTTCAGATAGTTTGCCCTCATTTTAAACTGCAACCGACAAAACGTAACATTCAAGTCTCACACTGTTTATCTATACATTGTGCAAAAGCACACTGATTACAGATGGAGACAATCACGACCAGAGATGTCTCTGCGGACGTTACACTTAAAACCATGGCGCATACTTTCTTGTGGAACTGACTGTATTTCTTTCTGTGCGAGCTCTGATTTCGCTTATTTTATTATGATGATCGTTTGTCCCTATGAAGGTCAGCGTCAACAGAATATTTTCACATTCAGATGAGAAAGTCGTTGATCGAAATTTCGTGAGAAGATCCCGCCGCAGCGAGAAACAAGAACTATTAGGTAAAAACTGAACGTCATCCATTCCTATAGCGTAGCGCGCATTTCCGAGCTGAGCTCCTCACCCGATTTAAATTCCACAGTAACTACACTGAAGAGCCAGAGAAACTGGTACACCTGCCTAATATCGTGCAGGGCCCCCGCGAGCACGCAGAAATGCCGCAACACGACGTGACATGGACTCGACTAATGTCTAAAGTAGTGCTAGGAGGAACTGACATCGTGAACCCTGAAGGGCTCCACATAAATCCGTAAGATTACAAGGGACGGAGATCTCTTCTGAGGAGGAGTGTTTAACGTCCCGTCGACAACGAGGTCATTAGAGACGGAGCGCAAGCTCGGGTTAGGGAAGGATTGGGAAGGAAATCGGCCGTGCCCTTTCAAAGGAACCATCCCGGCATTTGCCTGAAACGATTTAGGGAAATCACGGAAAACCTAAATCAGGATGGCTGGAGACGGGATTGAACCGTCGTCCTCCCGAATGCGAGTCCAGTGTGCTAACCACTGCGCCACCTCGCTCGGTATCTCTTCTGAAAAGCACGTTGCAAGGCATCCCAGATATGCACAACAATGTTCATGTCTGGGGAGTCGGGTGGCCAGCAGAAGTGTTTAAACTCACAAGTGTGTTCCTGGAACCACTCTGTAGCTCTAGACGTGTGGAGTGTCGCATTGTCCTGCTGGAAGTGCCGAAGTCCGTCGGGATGCCAGTCGACACGACTGGATGCAGGTGATCAGACAGGATGCTTACATACGTGTCATCTGTCAGAGTCGTATGGAGACGTATGTAGAGGTCCCGTATCACACCAACTGCACACACCCCACACCATTACAAAGCCTCCACCAGCTTGATACAATTTGAAACGAGAAAATGGTTCAAATGGCTCTGAGCGCTATGGGATTCAACTGCTGAGGTCATTAGTCCCCTAGAACTTAGAACTAGTTAAACCTAACTAACCTAAGGACATCACAAACATCCATGCCCGAGGCAGGATTCGAACCTGCGACCGTAGCGGTCCTGCGGTTCCAGACTGCAGCGCCTTTAACCGCACGGCCACTTCGGCCGGCTTTGAAACGAGACTCTTCCGACCAGGCAACATGTTTCCCGTCATCAACATCCCAAAATAGGTGTTGACGGGGCCAGGGGAGACGTAAGGCTTTGTGTCGTGCAGTCATGAAGGGTACACGAGTGGGCCTTCGGTTCCGAAAGCCCATATCGATGATGTTTCGTTGACTGGTTCGCACGGTGACACTTGGTGTTGGCCCAACATTGAAATCTGCAGCAGTTTGCGGAAGAGTTGCACTTCCGTCGCTTTGAACGATTCTCTTCAGTCGTCGTTGGTCGGTCTACAGGATCTTTTTCCGGCCATAGCGGTGTCGGAGATTTGATGTTTTACCGGATTCCTGATATTCACGGTACACTCCTAAAATGGTGGTACGTGAAAATCCCCTATTCATCGCTACCTCGGAGATGCTGCGTCCGATCGCTCTTGCGCCAACTATAACACCACGTTCAAACTCACTTAAATCTTGATAACGTGCTATTGTAGCAGCAGTAACCGATCTAACTACTGCACCAGACACTTGTTGTCTTAAATAGGCTTTACCGACCGCAGCGCCGTATTCTGCAAATTTTCGTATCTCTGCATTTGAATACGCATGCCATTCTTCCGCGCTTCAGTGTAAATCCGACTACAGCTTGCCAGTGTATGCGACTGGGTTATGGGAGAAGGTGCGTGAAACTGGACACGCAAGCGAAAAAGTTACGCAATTAAGTGAATCGAATGTGGTCTTCTGAATTATCTTTCAAAATACACTGACTGACAAAAAAAATGAAGCACGAAAAGGTGGGTGGACAGAAACTGGAGCTTCAGGGTTCAAGAGGGCATGGGATTTTATTTCAGTGATGACAAAATCGAGTCAGACTTACAAAGAAGTTGTGTGTATAAACCCCCTTATCAGTGTGGGGTTCCACCCTCTCTGTCCTGGAAACATCTACTGAATCGATTGGGAGGGGTTTCATAAAACCGGTGGGTGCTCTCCTGAAGAGGCTGGCCGACAGGTGTTGTAACTGGTCTTTGATATCTTGGACGCTGGCACTCAGACGGAGTTGACGTCCGGGCTGGTTCCACACATGTTCGTAGGGTACAATTATGGTGATCTTGCTGACCACGGGAGTACGTCAACATCACGTACACACTTCACAGACCGCCATGTGTGGGCGAACATTTTCCTGTTTAAAAATGCCACCACGATGCTGTCACGTGGAACGTGGAGAGCTGCATCAAACCAGTCTCCGGACTGAAGACCATGACAACAACAAGGAGACCTTGCACCACAACACCGGGTCTATCTTGAGCTAAATAATTTTCTGTTCTGATAAAGAACCCAGTTAATAAATGCGTGCAGTTGTGTTACAGGAAGGATACCAGCCATCAACAACATCCTCTCCTTGCTTCCCATGGTGCAAGCCTACAGTGACAATGAGATGACACAAAAATCACCATTCCATCCTTTTTGGTCATGGCACCGCACCAGTCACATTCGTTTGTGTTGTAGTGTTAACGGCAGCCTCAGCAGTTCCCTAATCGAGCTACTGCTAGTCTTCAGTCAATGATGCAGAATGACCCACAATGTAGCACAGAGTACATTACTTGTTCTTGTGTGGCAGGTGCAGTTGTGATGAGATTGCAATGTGCTTGGTGAACAATACTGCGATCCTCCCATGTGGTAGTCAGATGTGGTCGACTGGAAACTTGACAGCGAGTATACCTTCCCTTATGTTCCTTTCCAATGCAGTCGAACATCAGACCACTGCCACACCCGAAAGTCCCACTGATCTGGTTATTGCACAAGTCGACCAGCCAGGCGAATGAAGACTCGCAATGAGGCCACTTACAAACTCTGTTATGTGATGATAACAGTGTCCCACACTAGTCTGTGGAACATCTGTTCTTCACAGTGATCACTCAACATCCGACGATGTTCTCGCTCTTATGTACCCTACCAGGCCTTGTAACAACACTAAACACCAACAGCATTAATACACTATGGTGTATACCTGTCATGGAGAATTGCAACTCTAATCATTTACATACCCGCCTACAGCATCTACATCTATGATGTTACACTAACATCCGACCTTGTCTTTTGGATGACTCACTTTTTTGTCAGGCAGTGTATAATGGCCTGAGAGAACATCCTGACTCGTCTCGCAAGCGTCTTAATTTTTATGTATTGTGAGCTGTAAGAGCTTAAATTGTACAGTTGTGGATCTAATGTCACAGAGCACGAGCTGCTTCAGTATTTGGAAGTCGCGCCTTCAGGAAGGAAATGTACTAAGTTGTGAGAGGTTTTCTGACAGGAAACTGTCCTAGCCCATAGCCTCCTATCATTAATGTGAAGTTTGATGTAGTCGGTCACGAACTGACTGTAACTCAAACTGGTAGTCAAAGGTGCTCTTTGCTGGAACATATCTGCAGTGTCACTTCCACGTGCCGGCCGGAGTGACCGTGCGGTTCTAGGCGCTACAGTCTGGAACCGCAAGATCACCGCGTTCGCAGGTTCGAATCCTGCCTCGGGCATGGATGTGTGTGACGTCCTTAGGTTAGTTAGGTTTAATTAGTTCTAAGTTCTAGGGGACTGATGACCTCAGCAGTTGAGTCCCATAGTGTTCAGAGCCATTTGAACCATTTGAACTTCCACGTGAATGCCGCGTAAGTATACATAAGGCAGTGTAGGATATCAGTGGTGTTTTAAGAGTGATGTAGTTGAAGATTTATTTGTCAACCTACACTCGCTTATTCTAAAAAAGGTACAAAACTTCAGCGTTCTCTTGCATATATTGTCTGTGATCTTCCCCATCTGTGCATAAAGCTCTTCATTTTTCCTCTTCTCCTGTGCACCATCGTTTCTTTCTTCCAGCCTGGGAATATTGCTCGAAATTTTTCTTTCCTTCTTCAATGTTTCTACCATTTCTCCATGCTCATTCAGTATCTGAATTCAGAATAGTTCTTCTCGCTTAACGACGGTAGTTTGGTGCCGAAGCTTTGCATTGTTATAGATTATTAAAATAAACATAAATACTACTCACTGAGTAGGCATTAGGCCTGCTCCCACTGACTGACTGCCAAGCTGCTGCCTGCAAGTCAGCACGAGGAGCGATCTGTGAAGGTGGGAACGTGATAAGCATGTTACCAATCCCTTATGCCGTTATTGCCAGTAGATGAATCCTGATGGTGCTGCTGCTCCTTTATTCAAGCACCTCCACATCTGGCCTCGCAAGGATCCATTCACCAAGGTACTTGAATTTCATTATATGAGTAGCCTTTTTTCAACATTTTTTTTCGCCATCATACCATTCGGCGCATATACTGTACACATTTCCTTCTACCCCTGGGTCCATCCCCTCCTTCCTCCATCTCTCTGTGCAGGAGATGTGCAGTGTTTATTTATTCCAGTATGTAATTTTAAATGAAATAATGTGAGCTGTCTTTGCAGCACCATATGGAGAAAATTGTGGTATTATCGACAATTGGGCTTTCTTGTCGCCACAGTATATATATATCAATAGACCATTTAACACACGTACAACATGTCTGTCTATCTCTTCCTCCTCCTCCTTCTTCTACTCCTCCCTGTTTCTATCCATCTCCCCTCTCCCCAGTCTCTCTGTCAGTGTCCTCCTCGTCACCTCTCTGTGTCCATCTCCCCTACCTCTGTCCATCTACTCCATCTCCTCCCTGTCTAACTCTTCCCATCTCTCTGGACATCACTTCCTTCCCCCATTCTATTGGCCATTCTCTTCCTCCCTAGTGTGTTATGCCAGCTCCTTCTCTCTACCCATCTTCCCCTCTCACCTGTCTCTGTCCATCTCTTCCTGCCATCTCCCTGTCTGGCCACCTTCTCCTCCCCACTATCTGTTCATCTCCCTCTTTCTCCTCTCTCTCTCTCTCTCTCTCTCTATGCCAATCTCCAACTCTTATCTTTCTGTGTCTGTCCCCCCCTGCTTTCTCTGTCCATCTCATACTCCCCTCTTTCCCTCCATCCCCTCCTTCTGCCTCCTCTCTCTCTGCTTAGCCATACCCATCTGCAACATAAGCACAATACACTTGTCATGTAGGGCAATCTAGGTGTGAGGGTCTGAATATTCTTTTCTCACTTATCTTCGCTTCCATGGAAGCTAGACGGTTCTCAACCTCACAGTGCTGATTTCCAGATAGCAAGTAGCATATATATCAATGGTGGTTGCAATCGTTCCAGTGGTTTGGGAGTAGATGATGGACATACACACACACACAAATATATATAAACTCGCCTTCATCTGTACACTTGTATGTCACATATGATGCACACATCTCTTCCTTCTCCCCCCCTGTCTCTTGATCCCTTGCCTCCTCCTCCCCCCCCCCCCCACTATAGGCCCATCATTTTGTCATCACTCCATTTGTCTGTCTCCTCTTCCCTCACTCTCTGCCAGTCTTCTCCTCTACCCAATTCTCTCCTTTCTCCACTCTGTCCGTCTCCACCTACCTTCAGCCCATTTTCTCTTCCTTCACTTTTTCTGTTCACCTTCTCCTCCCTCCCTCTCTCTTCCCATATATCCCCCCCCCCACATCTCTGTCCATCTCATCCTTCCCATCTCTCTCTGTCCTCCTTCTCACTCCCTCTCTCTCTGTCTATCTAATCCTACCCCTCTCTGTCCATCCCCTCCTGATCCTTTCTCTCCCAATCAATCACATCTTCTGTCTCTCTCCCTATCCATCCCTTCCTGCCCCTTCTTTTGCTTTACATATCTTAACCTTCTCCCAGACATGCCCTTCCACATGTTAAACCCCTGCAAAAGAGACTGAAAGAGACGGATAAAGCAGACCTATAATTCACAACAGTGCAGTGCAGCCTATTCATGAACGACTTGGAAACCAATTTTTGCTCGTGATTCTATGCAAAGCAAGCCAACAAAGCAGGGCGATACTACTCAAACACAACATACCGCTCATACAAGGCAGCCTGGAAAGTCATTTCTTGGACCTGGCGTGCAGGCTCGCCTGCAAAGCAGGTCGGTAGGGCAGGCTGATACTGTTCCCTCACAACATAATTTCCATGTAGGGCAGCCTACACAGCAGGTTCTGAAAAACCACGTCTTTCCCCATGCATCCACTCCTACTCCAGCTAGGAAGTTATAAACCCAATAATGCTGAATTCATGAAGTTTGCTGTTTATGTGCAAAATCTAGCTGACATTGATTCTAGGGTTTGTGAAAAATCCTGGACATACATACAAAGTACATACACGCTGCTTAATATACAGGGTGTTTCTTAAATGAATGTAAAAATGAGAGAGCTGGCAGAGTTGGTCATAACAACCAACTTTCCTATACCAACCCATTCTGCATCCCTTAGCGCTCAGCACTAGGCATCATATAACATTGTCACATGCCATCAGGAAGATAGGCATACAAGCTACCACCCGACTTGAAATAGTACTAGGTATTCCAGGTGAGACAACACCACAGATTTCTTCCAGCATTTTCTGGGATGTGAATGTATTGTGTTTGGTGAAGCAAATACCTCTTTGATACAATGTCACGCATAGGTCGGCACCTGTGAGCACTGCAGAGTCTGGTTCACCTTGTGTCATTGCGTCAACAGATGGGGACATCTTGTGTTTGGTACTGTGCAGAGCGAACGGAAAATGGAGTGCTTTTCTTGGGGTGAAAGGGCCGACATGCACTGTGCTTATGGGGTAACGGATGGAAATGCTCTCGCTGCTCAGCATATGTATGTTCAACAGTTTCCGAATCGTCGAGCGCCAGATCTACTAACATTCACTGCCATCCACAGATCTGTTACATAGATGGGTGCACCTAAGGTGAGTTGTCCAATGACAAGTTATCGTAATGGCACAATGTACATTTAAGGCCCATATCGAAATTCGATGCGTCCTTTTTGTGATAAAAGTGTGCAGGCCATAAAAAAATGGTCGGCAACACACAGTGCATACACCAGAGTTTGAAGAGCAGTCATTAGCACTGCTGCAGAACATGCAGCCACAAGGCACGGAGTGTTGCTTGAGAAATAGGTGCAACCAATCCATGGACTGTTATGTGTGAAATGGAGATGGTTTGCGCTCTTGTCCCCTTTATAAAGTTCAAGCCCTTAATCCAGAAAAATTTTCCATGGTCTATTGACTTCTGACAGCGATTTTTGCAGTTGTGTGCAATTGAGCCTGAATTCCCACACTGTACTTTTTACGGATGAGGCATCCTTTACAAGGGAAGTTGTGTTCAACAGCCACAATAAATACATGTGGACAAGTGAAAATTGGCACGCTGCGTTTGTTCATGGTCACCAAGAGCGCTTTGCTGTCAATATTTGGGCTGGTTTGGCTGGTTTGGTAAGAGATAATATAATTGGTCTATACATGCCCTTCAGACGACTGATTTCAAACGGATACTTAATCTTCTTGAAGGAAACACTGCCAGAGTTAGTGTACCTTGTCGCATTTAATGTGCAACAGTGCATGTGGTCCAACATGATGGTGCATATGTGCACTTCGCTCTTGCAGTGCAAAATCATTTGGATGAGACCTTTGGTGAGAATTGGATAGGGTACGGTGGGCTGGTGGCATAGCCTGCACGTTCTCTGACTTAACGCTACTTCATTCTTTCGTCTGCAGACACCTAGAATCTGTTGTTTGAAAAACACCTACCGAGATGGATCAAGAGCTGAAAGCACAAATTAAGGCAGCCTCTGTAATTTCGAGCAGTTTTTGTAAGTGTTAACAAATAAAGGTCATGAAACGTCAACTGCACCTCTGTTTTAGCTTAATGTCACAAAGAAACTGAAAAAGTTGACCTACAGACCTGCTATGATGCCAACTCAGATGGCAGATTGTATACCTACCTTCCCAGTGCCACTCAACACTGTTAAATGACGCCTATCGCCAACTGCTAAGCGATAAGGAAATGAGTTGCTAAGTGAAAGCTGGTTGTTACATATATCCTACACATCTTCTCCTCCCTACTCTCTGTGCCCACCCTTCCCTCCCCCCATCTATCTGTTCATCTTCCCACCTCTATCTCTCCATCTTCTTCTTCCCACTCTCTCTGTCTCTTCAACTCTACCGCACCCCATCTCCAATCATACACTCCTGGAAATTGAAATAAGAACACCGTGAATTCATTGTTCCAGGAAGGGGAAACTTTATTGACACATTCCTGGGGTCAGATACATCACATGATCACACTGACAGAACCACAGGCACATAGACACAGGCAACAGAGCATGCACAATGTCGGCACTAGTACAGTGTATATCCACCTTTCGCAGCAATGCAGGCTGCTATTCTCCCATGGAGACGATCGTAGAGATGCTAGATGTAGTCCTGTGGAACGGCTTGCCATGCCATTTCCACCTGGCGCCTCAGTTGGACCGGCGTTCGTGCTGGACGTGCAGACCGCGTGAGACGACGCTTCATCCAGTCCCAAACATGCTCAATGGGGGACAGATCCGGAGATCTTGCTGGCCAGGGTAGTTGACTTACACCTCCTAGAGCACGTTGGGTGGCACGGGATACATGCGGACGTGCATTGTCCTGTTGGAACAGCAAGTTCCCTTGCCGGTCTAGGAATGGTAGAACGATGGGTTCGATGACGGTTTGGATGTACCGTGCACTATTCAGTGTCCCCTCGGCGATCACCAGTGGTGTACGGCCAGTGTAGGAGATCGCTCCCCACACCATGATGCCGGGTGTTGGCCCTGTGTGCCTCGGTCGTATGCAGTCCTGATTGTGGCGCTCACATGCACGGCGCCAAACACGCATACGACCATCATTGGCACCAAGGCAGAAGCGACTCTCATCGCTGAAGACAACACGTCTCCATTCGTCCCTCCATTCACGTCTGTCGCGACACCACTGGAGGCGGGCTGCACGATGTTGGGGCGTGAGCGGAATACGGCCTAACGGTGTGCGGGACCGTAGCCCAGCTTCATGGAGACGGTTGCGAATGGTCCTCGCCGATACCCCAGGAGCAACAGTGTCCCTAATTTGCTGGGAAGTGGCGGTGCGGTCCCCTACGGCACTGCGTAGGATCCTACGGTCTTGGCGTGCATCCGTGCGTCGCTGCGGTCCGGTCCAAGGTCGACGGGCACGTGCACCTTCCGCCGACCACTGGCGACAACATCGATGTACTGTGGAGACCTCACGCCCCACGTGTTGAGCAATTCGGCGGTACGTCCACCCGGCCTCCCGCGTGCCCACTATACGCCCTCGCTCAAAGTCCGTCAACTGCACATACAGTTCACGTCCACGCTGTCGCGGCATGCTGCCAGTGTTAAAGATTGCGATGGAGCTCCGTATGCCACGGCAAACTGGCTGACACTGACGGCGGCGGTGCACAAATGCGGGTTTGGGAGGAGTCTCCAGACATACTTTCAGTCTGCTTTATTATGTATACAGATAAGCCTTTTCCCACAGCTTCATCTAGGTATACATCTCTTCTACCCCCCTCCCCCCCTTTGTGTGCACGTTTTCCTGCCTCCATCCCTTTGTCCACCTCATGCTCCCACCTCCATCTATGTACCTCCTCCACACCACTCATCTCTTCATCGCCTTCTCCCCCTTCTTTTTTGTTCACGTCCTCCAACCTCTTTCTGTGACCAAATCTTCCTCTCCCTCCCTCTAGTCATATCCCCCTCCCCCCTCTCCATCCATCCTCTGTTGTTTTCATCTAGACCTTCCCCAGTTGTGTGCATAAGCATTTATAGTCCGTACAAAATATGTAGATAAAGCAGACTAATATTACTCCAACACAACATGCCTGTCGCACAACACAGTCTACATGTTGGGGTGAGAACACTTTCTTGCTCCTGCACTGTTGGCTGCTCTGCAAACCAGGTCAATAAGAAGGCCAATACTATTTCCACACAACACCCTAGTCATACCGGGCAGCCTATGTGGCATTGGCTGAAAAAACACGTTTGCCATATCTCTGCTGCTATTGAAGCTAGGATGTTTTACTGTCTGTATGCCAAATTTCAGTAAAAACGATCAAGGGGTTTGGGAGCAGATCCTGAGCATACATCTAGGCATACAGTCTGAGTGACCTCCATGTCGTGTCCAACCGCTCGAGTACTTGTCCTGCGTGCTTCCTCGAAGCGCTCGAAAGCAATCTCTTCAAATGCCGCACCCCGTCGTGTTCGAGGTCTTCCAGCATCATCATTTTACCCCGCTAACGAGCCTGTTTTGCCAAGTCGCCGATGAATTGCTGTAAACGTTTGCGGGTGTGGGTGGCGTCTTGCTGGATACCATTCCTCATACAACCGCCGAGCTTCATGCGCATTACCGTCGGCTAGTCCATAAGAAAATAGCATATCTCGTTCTTCAAACGAATACTGTGCAGCCATGCTTGACTAAATCGCAGGTGATGTGTATGTGCTCTGAAGCGAAGTTTACGTATGAATACCTCTGACGTGAGTTGGAGACAAACAGCAAGATCTATTTGACAAAAAAAAAATGGTTCAAATGGTTCTGAGCACTATGGGACTTAACATCTGAGGTCATCAGTCAACTTAGAACTACTTAAACCTAACAAACCTATGGACATCACACACATCCATGCCAGAGGCAGGATTCGAACGGGCGACCGTAGCTGTCGCGCGGTTCCAGACTGAAGCGCCTAGAACCGCTCGGCCACCACGGCTGGCTCTGTTTGACAAGTGAGCGTATCACGTTGGGGCAGTGACGGGGCGAGGGACGTTTGTATGTGTGAACCGACAACCATAGCGCTGCCCGTCAACCGACGAACGGCAACAGGGCAATTCCACGGCCAATCGGAGCGCGTGGCGCCAGGTTTCCGTAGTTTAAAAATGGTGCGTAGACGACCTACACAACATTAGTAATTTTGGTTCCTACTGGCATCAACTACCCAGGGTTAAAATTTCGTGACAATTTTTCTCCAATAGAGAGAAGAGAGGGGGGGAGAGAAAGAGGAATATTATAATATTGGGTCATTTTATACATTTCATTTTTCTTATTATTAAAACTGTGGTCGTCTGTGGCACATTTAAAATACGGGTGAGGAGACATTAAAAAACTGTAGCCCCCATCGGCCAATCCCTCCACTCTCTAAGGATCGAACCGTGGATCCAGCCAAAGCAACAGCTGACGCTTTTCCAATTACAGCCATTTACGATGGGCAAGAAGACACCAGCATTGTATAGTCAGGATATAGCATCCTTAAGATAATGCAGCGCGTTAGAAAAGCATCGTACAAGCAGTGGATAGTCTAACTGGTCACAAGAGGAAGACGCTGCAGCATAATAACTCCAACAGTACCAACAAGTTCTTAATACCATGGAACCAACTGTGGACGCACATTCTTAGTCGTAATCTCCCGTTTGATATTCAGTGACTGTCGCTTCAAATAACATCTCCGCTGCATCAACATCATCATGTCTCCTCAGTATACCTGTCCTGAAGTTGATGTTATTTTTGGCTACATATACCAAAAGGTCACGACAGCAGAGTTAGTGAGGAGCATTATCCGCCTGAAACATGAGTCTCTGAAATGTTATCATCAAAAGAGATTTCAGTACACAGGGCATTATACAGGGTGAGTCACTAACTATTGCCACCTAGAATGACTTCGAAAGTATGATAGTAGCGGAAAAGTTTGCGGGACAAATTTTGCATGGGAGAACGGGGGCCATAATATGACATTGGTTCTTTGTTGCTAGGTGGAGTTGCGTCGGAGATATTAAGGTCAACTTTGTTTTTTTTAATGGGATGCTATAGTTTGGTAGTAATTTTCTGATAGCGGCGATCCAGACGAATCCAGTGATGTGTAACAGTAAGGTCTTTGAACGTCAACGAAGGTCAAAAAGGTGGCATGAACGTCCATTTACAGAAGATGTTCGAAGTGATGACCACTGGTATAATGCAGTGCAGCACTCTTCTTCTCACGGATTGAGTGTTATTCCTTATCACTTCGGTACTTATAGAAGCACAAGCTCTGACAATTCTCTCTCGTATATCGTGCAAATATTTAATATTCGCCGAATACGGAGTATCCATCTAACGTGCCATTGACATGGGAACACCATTCGACTGTTTCGCAATACCACACTAATAGGGACGGTAAGAATAGTATCGTCGAATCAAGGGACTGTGAATGATGTATTCCTTCGAAGAACAAGTCGATATCCTTCTCATTTACGGAGAATTCCAATGAAATTCAGTGAGAGCTAGAGACTCATACGCTGAAAGATATCCTCAACGTACTCACTCTAAACGTCGCATATTCAAATATGTGTATGATAATTGAGAAAAACTGGATCTTTAACGCATCGGAAACATATCCGGCAAAGAAAAGTTACTAACGAGGAAACGGAAATTGGTATTTTTTCCACTGTAGTTCGAGATCCTTGTGTTAGTTAGGTCAAATCACAAGGGAATCTGCCATGAGCCAGAGTAGTGTTGTTCGTGTTCTGTATTGCCATAAATATCATACTTACCATATCAGTCTACACCAAGAATTAACTGGTACGGATTGTATGCGTCGCATTGAGTTCTGCCGATGGGCTCAACTTCGGATTCAGAGGGATGACACATTTATTAATTTGATTTTATTTACTGACGAGGCTACATTCACGAATCGTGGAAATGTTAATTTGCATTACATGTATTACTGGACAACTGAAAATCCATGATGGTTGCGGAAAATTGAACACCAAAAGCCGTGGTCAGTGAATGTATGGTGTGCGACTCTGGAGGACAGAAGGTTCCTTTTTCATCGAAGGAAATCTTAATGGTAGGAAGTACACAATATTCCTGCAAGAAACATTAGGTCTGTTATTGGAAGAAATACATTCAGGAATAAGGAACGTAATGTGGTATGAACACGATGGGTGTCCAGTACATTTCTCGCTGATGGCTAGAAATGAGTTGCAGAGACAATTCCCAAATCGTTGGATTGGACGCGGAGGAGATGTGTCGTGGCCGTGGTCGGCTCGTCCACCAAATTGACGCCTCTGGATTTTTTCTTGTGGGGATTCGTAAAAGACACAATTTATGAAGACGTTACAACTACACCTGAAGATCTGCGATGAGTACCGATGTGATAAGGAATACCACTCAATCCATGAGAAGAAGATTGCACCACTGCATTGATACCAGTGGTCATCACTTCGAACACCCTCCTTTTGTAAAAGGACGTTCATGCCACCTTTGCGACCTTCGTTGACCTTCAAAGACCTTACTGTTACACATCACTGGATTCATCTCGATAGCCGCTATCAGAAAATGAGTACCGAACTACAGCATCCCATTTAAAAAAACAAAGTTGACTTTCATAGCCGGCCGCTGTGGCAGAGCGGTTCTGAACCACGCTGCTGCTATGGTCGCAGGTTCGAATCCTGACTCGGGCATGGATGTGTGTGATGTCCTTAGATTAGTTAGATTTAAGTAGTTCTGACTGATGACCTCCCATAGTGCTTAGAGCCATTGGAACCATTTTTTGACTGTATATTTCTGACCCCACGTACCAACAAAAACCCAATGTCACATTACGGCCCCCGTTGTCCCATGCAACTTTTGTCCCACAAACTTTTCAGCTCCTGCCACACTTTTGGAGTTATTCTTGGTGGCAATAGTTAGTGACTCGCCCCATATATCTTCTTCATCAAAGTAAAATAAATTATATAAGAAACTTCATAAAATCCAAAACAATAATTTAATTTTGGAATTAATTAATATGACATTTGCTAGACTTTTGTATTGATTTTTTTCGTGATTTCCGCTTTTGACAAAGCACTGCTGCGTTGTTTTTATTTTCAAGACCGCTAGAAAGACCTAAACTACAGCGCTTCACAAGACTCTTCCGTCAAAACAATCCAGAAAAAAATGCTATGTAATGCTTCGAATGGTAACCCACACAAACCTACCACAATTTCTTTAACTATTACTTTGGAACATCAATACATCACTGCGGTGTTAGTGGTCCCTTGCCACACGTATCAGTACTTTTCAAAGTAAAAGGTAGAGTGTTAAAAAACGCCGATGGAAGAGTAAACCATGTTGTAGCCAAGTGATAAATCATGGTAGTAGACTCTTTTTTTCAGTTTCGTCCATAGTTGTCAATGCAGCTTCTATCAGTGTATTACTTTCGTAAACTACACTCCTGGAAATTGAAATAAGAACACCGTGAATTCATTGTCCCAGGAAGGGGAAACTTTATTGACACATTCCTGGGGTCAGATACATCACATGATCACACTGACAGAACCACAGGCACATAGACACAGGCAACAGAGCATGCACAATGTCGGCACTAGCACAGTGTGTATCCACCTTTCGCAGCAATGCAGGCTGCTATTCTCCCATGGAGACGATCGTAGAGATGCTGGATGTAGTCCTGTGGAACGGCTTGCCATGCCATTTCCACCTGGCGCCTCAGTTGGACCAGCGTTCGTGCTGGACGTGCAGACCGCGTGAGACGACGCTTCATCCAGTCCCAAACATGCTCAATGGGGGACAGATCCGGAGATCTTGCTGGCCAGGGTAGTTGACTTACACCTTCTAGAGCACGTTGGGTGGCACGGGATACATGCGGACGTGCATTGTCCTGTTGGAACAGCAAGTTCCCTTGCCGGTCTAGGAATGGTAGAACGATGGGTTCGATGACGGTTTGGATGTACCGTGCACTATTCAGTGTCCCCTCGACGATCACCAGTGGTGTACGGCCAGTGTAGGAGATCGCTCCCCACACCATGATGCCGGGTGTTGGCCCTGTGTGCCTCGGTCGTATGCAGTCCTGATTGTGGCGCTCACCTGCACGGCGCCAAACACGCATACGACCATCATTGGCACCAAGGCAGAAGCGACTCTCATCGCTGAAGACGACACGTCTCCATTCGTCCCTCCATTCACGCCTGTCGCGACACCACTGGAGGCGGGCTGCACGATGTTGGGGCGTGAGTGGAAGACGGCCTAACGGTGTGCGGGACCGTAGCCCAGCTTCATGGAGACGGTTGCGAATGGTCCTCGCCGATACCCCAGGAGCAACAGTGTCCCTAATTTGCTGGGAAGTGGCGGTGCGGTCCCCTACGGCACTGCGTAGGATCCTACGGTCTTGGCGTGCATCCGTGCGTCGCTGCGGTCCGGTCCCAGGTCGACGGGCACGTGCACCTTCCGCCGACCACTGGCGACAACATCGATGTACTGTGGAGACCTCACGCCCCACGTGTTGAGCAATTC
Organism: Schistocerca serialis cubense; assembly: GCF_023864345.2. NCBI lineage: Eukaryota > Metazoa > Arthropoda > Insecta > Orthoptera > Acrididae > Schistocerca > Schistocerca serialis. The sequence continues at coordinate 117,855,803 of NC_064643.1, read as the reverse complement.
GGCGGTACGTCCACCCGGCCTCCCGCATGCCCACTATACGCCCTCGCTCAAAGTCCGTCAACTGCACATACGGTTCACGTCCACGCTGTCGCGGCATGCTACCAGTGTTAAAGACTGCGATGGAGCTCCGTATGCCACGGCAAACTGGCTGACACTGACGGCGGCGGTGCACAAATGCTGCGCAGCTAGCGCCATTCGACGGCCAACACCGCGGTTCCTGGTGTGTCCGCTGTGCCGTGCGTGTGATCATTGCTTGTACAGCCCTCTCGCAGTGTCCGGAGCAAGTATGGTGGGTCTGACACACCGGTGTCAATGTGTTCTTTTTTCCATTTCCAGGAGTGTATAAAATCTAAGCGACTTCAGTCAAAAAATTGTGACTTTTATTACAGTCCACAATGCAGTTTGATCCCTGGAGGCCTATCTTCAGGTGTTTGATAAGTCTATTTCATTTCTTTGAGTTTATGTTTCTACTGATCCTGTTAAGAGTACATAGGTACTGTACAAAGTGCCGCATTGTGATTACAGTTTTTACAACACTAAGACAAAACCGAAAAATTACTTACAGTTTCCAGCAGTGGTTACATTGTTCTAATGAGTAGACATTTTTAAATCATATGTTACTGTTGTGTCTAGGAAGCCTGCCCACTCGGTTCGCTAGACAAGGGTCGCTCTAAGACCCCCAGTATGTGAAACCCGTTGTGTCATCTATCACCTTTATTGAGAATTTTCAAAATGAACCTGTACAGGCACAAGCTGCGGGGAGCAATTGCAGGCAGGGGGGCACGTACCACCTCCGGCTTCACTGAACTGGGGGTCTCAGAGGGACCATTTGCCGTTTCATTCACGCATGTGTCAGTGTCACAGCAGCACTTCACACGGCTGCACTCTTTTGCACCACAATAGAGGAAGGCTGTAGACACCTTCGGGCCAAATTTCCAACTCTAAGCCGCAATGGGAAACAGTTAAAACAATTACAGTCTTTCGAAAATGTGGTACTTTAGTTGTTCAAAAATGGCTCTGAGCACCACGGGACTCAACTTCTGAGGTCATCAGTCCCCTAGAACTCAGAGCTACTTAAACCTAACTAACCTAAGGACATAACACACATCCATGCCCGAGGCAGAATTCGAACCTGCACGTTAGTTGTGTGGCATGGTGTAGGTACTAGTAATGGCAGTCAGAATTGAGGAATGAATAACGAATGCCGAGGACGTTGTATCCTGGTGTGCCAGTTGTTGATTTCAGTTTAGTCCAGCATCGATTAGAGTTTTATAGGACAAGGTGAATCAAAATTCCACAAACAAAATTTCTGAGGTTATTCAGAGAAAATACCCGAGTATTTTGGTGGAAGGGCCCAGCAGTCATCAGTGCTAATAATAACAGACAGGGAAGATGCCGCCAACCCGTTGTGACACTTCAATATTCTCTCTCCCACCAGGGCTTGAAACCAGACAAATTCCTTTACGACTTACATTCTCCTACTGGAACGCAGTTTAACTTGATACAAATCTTCATCGTATAGAACAAAAACATCTTACCTCAGTAGCATGTAACCCCATCAAAGCTAATGTTGCGGCTTCGGAGAGCACTGCCCGACGCTTCGAGGACGTCCAGTTTGGCAGCCTGACCTAACTTTCTCAGGTTCGTGTGCTCCCCACTCTTGAACTCAATGCCGATAGTTACTAACAGTATAAACTTGTCACATCCCTGCTCACGGATTATTCTCCAGTTGAAGTGGTCAAAATAATCGTATCGTAGATCGTTGAAATAGGTTTCAAGTGTTACTGAATCGTAGATACCTAGTACGAATGGCTATATAACAACCTGCATGATGATATCCACATGGATAAATGTGTGAGAGTTCAGGAAGTGCTCTTCAAAACTGGACTTGTGAATGTTGACTCATAGTTCGAAGCAGTATTGATGAAATATCCTGGATGAATCCGTGATGATTTAACAAACTTTCAGGGGTGATGGAGAAGGGTAATTTGAGGTAAGGGACCATGGTCCAGAAATGACCGAGTCGTAAACTCGAAACGAAAATCGTTCTGATACCTCTAAAAGTAGAATACATGTACCGGTACTATTGTTGGTAAGACTGTGGATTAGTGTTTAGGCGTAGACATTAAGCTCGTAAGTCAACTAATCCAATGCAGATGGCGTACTGCGTACTGAGATGAGTGACCCTCGTACACAATATCTACACTGTAATAGACTGCAGTCTGTGTTTACAATCTGAAGTACCAGTGTTCAAAATTCAAATGTGTGTGAAATCTTATCGGACTTAACTGCTAAGGTCATCAGTCCCTAAGCTTACACACTGCTTAACCTAAATTATCCTAAGGACAAACACACACACCCATGCCCGAGGAAGGACTCGAACCTCCGCCGGGATCAGCCGCACAGTCCATGACTGCAGCGTTTTAGACCGCTCGGCAGTACCAGTGTCGTTCAGCCCTAATCAGAAGGAGCTATACTCGGTGACGGAAGCTGTAGAACTGATTTTCATGTATGGCTAAGCCATTGAAAGCAGCACAGAATGCTAAGCACTCGCAGCACTGTTTCTCACAGACTGGCATACACTGAAAAACCAAAGAAACTGGTACACCAACCTAATATAATATAGGACCCACGCGAGCAAGGAGAAGTGCCGCAAAACGAAGTGGCACGGACTCGACTAATGTCTGAAATAGTGCTGGAGGGAACTGCAGAGCTGTCCATAAATCCGAAAGACTACGACTGGGTGGAGATCTCTTCTGAAAAGCACGTTGTAAGGTACCCCAGATATGCCAATAATGTTCATGTCCGGGAAGTTTGGTGGCCAGCGGAAGTGTTTAAATTCAGTATAGTATTCCTAGAGCCACTCTGTAGCAATTCTGGACGTGTGGGGTGTCACATTCTTCCGCTGGAATTGGCCGAGTCCGTCGCAATGCACAATGGACATGAATGGATGCAGGTGATCAGACAGGCTGCTTACGTATGTGTCACCTGTCAGAGTTCAGAGTCGTATCCAGACGAATCAGGGGCCCCATATCACTCCAACTGCACATGCCCCACACCATTTCAGAGCCTCCACCAGCCTGACCAGTCCGTGGCTTCACATGGTTGTCTCCATACTCGCACAGGTCCATCCGCTCCATGCAACTTGAAACGAGACTCGTCCCATCAGGCAACATGTTTCCAGTCATCAACAGTCGAATTTCGGTGTTGACGGGCCCAGGCGAAGCGTAAAGCCTTGTGTCGTGCAGTCATCAAGGGTACACGAGTGGGCCTTCGGTTCCGAAATCTCATAGAGATTATGTTTGGTTTAATGGTTCGCGCGCACACATTGCTTGACGGCCCAGCATTGAAATCTACAGCAATTTGCGGAAGGGTTGCACTTCTGTCACGTTGAACGATTCTCTTCAGTCGTCGTTTGTCCCGTTCTTGCAGGATCCTTTGCCGGTCGCAGCGATGTCGGTGATTTGATGTTTTACCGGATTCCTGATACTCACGGTACACTCGTGAAATGGTGGTACGGGAAAATTCCCACTTCATGGCTACCTCGGAGATGCTGTGTCCCATCGCTCGTGCACCGACTGTGACACCACACTGAAACTCACTTAAATCTTGATAACCTGCCATTGTAGCAGCAGTAACCGATCTAACAACTGCGCTAGACAGTTGTCTTACACAGGCGTTGCCGACCGCGGCGCCGTATTTTGCTTGTTTACATATCTGTATTTTAATACGCATGCCTATACCAGTTGCTACAATTCGGAGTCCTCTTATCAGCGTCAGCGATGCAGGAAAGTCGACCACGTAATATGTGTGGCACTTAATACCTCAACCAACAGTGAGAACAGAATAAAAAATTCGGAGGCATCGCTCTGCAGCACGCCGCCGTATATCACATGGTTGAAAACTGTATGTCTCAGTGGTTTAAAAGTGAAACCCAAACTTAAAAACAATTTGTTATGTACGTTTTGCCAATTACTTCTTGTATTCATTGCTTACTGTGATAACAAAGGTTAATTTTGAGAAAAATTTTGAAATTGTATTCCGAAGTGATATCACCACCTTAAAATACTTAACTGTTTACTTTTTATCACTTTCTTCTTGTATTCGTTGCTTACCATGACAAAGGTGAATTTTGTGAAAAATTTTAAAATTCGTATTTTTTATATTATTGGGGCTCAGAGCGTTAAAGAGCAATAACCTGTTGTTAAATACAGCCCCTAGTGTGAATGAACATTATACACACTTACAAACAATTTTAATTTGAATTATATCACTACTATTTCGCCAAATATAAATATTAAGCCACCTAATGAAATTCATTAATCCTGCAACACCGTAGTCATCGCACTCTGTTAGCAACGGCAACATGCAGCTTCAAGCAAAAGCGCTACTAGAGTCGCGATCTATTGTGTAGTATAAGACGAAGGGTTTTCGATATTGGTTTGTACTTTTTTCTCCCCATCATTCATGGTGCGCCATTTGACTCATAATTAGAGTTGGCAGTATGTAATACTTCGGCCTACCTGTACATGGCAGGATAACGAGTAGAAGTGAGACCCCTGCACAGTACGACCTCGCCTGCCTCCCCAACAGTTTGTCATTACGTGAGCCGACAACATGGAGGCCAATGATGGGCGACGTGGTTTCTGCGAAAGGAGGGTGTGAACATGGCGGATATTCACAGGCGATTGGTTGCAGCGTGTAACGAGTACACCGTCAGGATAAGTGCTCTTGCAGCACGACTACATTCCGCTCCTACGTTTCGGAAAAGCACAGCTGCTATCACTGGAACGGGGTTCCAGGTACTGCCACACCCACCGTGTTCTCCTGACTTGGCTCCTTTATCTTCTGTAGGCCTTCCTCGAACCACTTTTTCCGGAGTCTGTTACACTCTCTGCAGGACAGCTGCTCGCGCTTCCTGGAAGTCTGCGATATGATGTCCTCGCAGATTTTTCTTCATAACCCCGAATAACCACTAATCAGAAGGCGGATCTTACTGAGATGACGAAACATTTCTGTACAGAAAACATTATGTAGGGCAGCTTCCTTGCTGAGTGCATCAATAAACGTTACAGCAATGTCTCACGCAAGGAATGGTAGCAATGTCAAATTTAGTAATGCCGTCCAAACCATGTCCTACAATAAGGTGCAATAAAATTGCTACTAAACAGAATACGTCCGTTATAAAAAGAAATTACAGACTATTCCTGACCATTGATTCCTGTCTCAGTCGGCATACGAAGACTAACGGTGACTTGGAAACTGGCACTACACATTTTTCTTTCGGAGCAGTTCTGTGTTTGACACGACTGTCATCATTGGGTTCCAGTGAGGACTTCATAATTTTTCATTGCATATGTGTCGATATGAGACACTATGGAGAATCATCGACGGGGACACGTGTATGCTTAGAGGTATTTGTAACACACATAGGCCTATTCATTACAACGTACGTTCAGTATTTCTGAAAGGTTCTCGCTGATATCATTTCATGTCACTACATCTTTGTTGATTTCACCTTGACTGATTCATTTATTTCATTTCAACGAGTTTAATTCAATTCATAGGAGAGGGTTGCCTATATTATACCGGCTCCTAATTTCTACCATTACTACAAACCAGCGTTAAATGAGCCGCGTGCTTCTTGTAACCATATTGTCTGTAACCATTTTTCTGTTTGTAGAGGCATAGGGCGACTGAAGACAGCATTGATTTCGTCGTAGTTTTCATAAACCTTTTTTTGTTCGTAGCGATGAGAATTACTATCACGCGGTAAGTGGCAACATAATGTTCTATTTGTGGGTAAATACACATGAAATCCCCCCCCATGAACCATAGACCTTGCCGTTGGTGGGGAGGCTTGCGAGCCTCAGCGATACAGATAGCCGTACCGTAGGTGCAACCACAGCGGAGGGGTATCTGTTGACAGGCCAGACAAACGTATGGTTCCTGAAGAGGGGCAGCAGCCTTTTCAGTAGTTTCAGGGGCAACAGTCTGGATGATTGACTGATCTGGCCTTGTAACACTAACCAAAACGGCCTTGCTGTGCTAGTACTGCCAACGGCTGAAAGCAAGGGGAAACTACGGCCGTAAGTTTTTCCGAGGGCATGCAGCTTTACTGCAAGGATAAATGATGATGGCATCCTCTTGGGTAAAATATTCCGGAGGTAAAATAGTCCCCCACCCGGATCTCCGGGCGGGGACTACTCAAGAGGACGTCGTTATCAGGAGAAAGAAAACTGGCGTTCTAAAGATCGGAGCGTGGAATGTCAGCTCCCTTAATCGGGCAGGTAGGTTAGAAAATTTAAAAAGGAAAATGGATGGGTTAAAATTAGATATAGTGGGAATTAGCGAAGTTCGGTGGCAGGAGGACCAAGAGTTTTGGTCAGGTGAATACAGGGTTATAAATACAAAATCAAATAAGGGTAATGCAGGAGTAGGTTTAATAATGAATAAAAAAATTGGAGTTCGGGTAAGTTACTACAAACAACATAGTGAACGCATTATTGTGGCCAAGATAGACACGAAGCCCATGCCTACGACAGTAGTACAAGTCTATATGCCAACTAGCTCTGCAGATGATGAAAAAATTGAAGAAATGTATGATGAGATAAAAGAAATTTTTCAGATAGTGAAGGGAGGCGAAAATTTAATAGTCATGGATGACTGGAATTCGATAGTAGGAAAAGGAAGAGAAGGAAAGGTAGTAGGTGAATATGGATTGGGGATAAGAAATGAAAGAGGAAGCCGCCTGGTAGAATTTTGCACAGAACACAACTTAATCATAGCTAACACTTGGTTCAAGAATCATAAAAGAAGGTTGCATACATGGAAGAAGCCTGGAGATACTGACAGGTTTCAGATGGATTATATAATGGTAAGACAGAGATTTAGGAACCAGGTTTTAAATTGTAAGACATTTCCAGGGGTAGATGTGGACTCTGACCACAATCTATTGGTTATGAACTGTAGATTAAAACTGAAGAAACTGCAAAAAGGTAGGAATTTAAGGAGATGGGACCTGGATAAACTGACTAAACCAGAGGTTGTACAGAGTTTCAGGGAGAGCGTAAGGGAACAATTCACAAGAATGTGGGAAAGAAATACAGTAGAAGAAGAATGGGTAGCTTTGAGGGATGAAGTAGTGAAGGCAGCAGAGGATCAAGTAGGTAAAAAGACGAGGGCTAGTAGAAATCCTTGGGTGACAGAAGAAATACTGAATTTAATTGATGAAAGGAGAAAATACAAAAATGCAGTAAATGAAGCAGGCAAAAAGGAATACAAACGTCTCAAAAATGAGATTGACAGGAAGCGCAAAATGGCTCTGCAGGCATGGCTAGAGGACAAATGTAAGGATGTAGAGGCTTATCTCACTAGGGGTAAGATAGATACTGCCTACAGGAAAATTAAAGAGACCTTTGGAGAAAAGAGAACCACTTGTAGGAATATCAAGAGCTCAGATGGATACCCAGTTCTAAGCAAGGAAGGAAAAGCAGAAAGGTGGAAGGAGTATATAGAGGGTTTATACAAGGGCGATGTACTTGAGGGCAATGTTATAGAAAGAGAAGAGGATGTAGATGAAGATGAAATGGGAGATATGATGCTGCGTGAAGAGTTTGATAGAGAAATGAAAGACTTAGGTCGAAACAAGGCGCCAGAAGCAGTCAACATTCCATTAGAACTACTGACTGCCTTCGGAGAGCCAGTCCTGACAAAACTCTACCATCGGTGAGCAAGATGTATGAGACAGGCGAAATACCCTCAGACTTCAAGAAGAATATAAGAATTCCAATCCCAAAGAAAGCAGGTGTTGACATATGCGAAAATTACCGAACTATCAGTTTAATAAGTCACGGCTGCAAAATACTAACGCGAATTCTTTACAGACGAATGGAAAAACTGGTAGAAGGCGACCTCGGGGAAGATCAGTTTGGATTCCGTAGAAATATGGGAGCACGTGAGGCAATACTGACCCTACGACTTATCTTAGAAGCTAGATTAAGAAAAGGCAAACCTACGTTTCTAGCATTTGTAGACTTGGAGAAAGCTTTTGACAATGTTGACTGGAATACTCTCTTTCAAATTCTGAAAGTGGCAGGGGTAAAATATAGGGAGCGAAAGGCTATCTACAATTTGTACAGAAAGCAGATGGCAGTTATAAGAGTCGAGGGGGCATGAAATGGAAGCAGTGGCTGGGAAGGGAGTGAGACAGGGTTGCAGCCTCTCCCCGATGTTATTCAATCTATATATTGAGCAAGCGGTGAAGGAAACAAAACAAAAATTCGGAGTAGGTATTAAAATCCATGGAGAAGAAATAAAAACTTTGAGGTTTGCTGATGATATTGTAATTCTGTCAGAGACAGCAAAGGACTTGGAAGAGCAGCTGAATGGAATGGACAGTGTCTTGAATGGAGGATATAAGATGAACATCAACAAAAGCAAATCGAGGCTAATGGAATGTAGTCGAATTAAGTCGGGTGATGCTGCGGGAATTAGATTAGGAAATGAGACGCTTAAAGAAATGAGTTTTGCTATTTGGGGAGCAAAATAACTGATGATGGTCGAAGCAGAGAGGATATAAAATGTAGACTGGCAGTGGCAAGGAAACCTTTTCTGAAGAAGAGAAATTTGTTAACATCGAGAATAGATTTAAGTGTCAGGAAGTCGTTTATGAAAGTATATGTATGGAGTGTAGCCATGTATGGACGATAAATAGTTTGAACAAGAAGAGAATAGATGGTTTTAAAATGTGGTGCTACAGAAGAATGCTGAAGATTAGATGGGTAGATTACATAACTAATGAGGAGGTATTGAATAGGATTGGGGAGAAGAGGAGTTTGTGGCACAACTTGACTAGAAGAAGGGATCGGATGGTAGGACATGTTCTGAGGCATCAAGGAATTATCAATTTAGTATTGGAGGGCAGCGTGGAAGGTAAAAATCGTAGAGGGAGACCAAGAGATGAATACACTAAGCAGATTCAGAAGGATGTAGGCTGCAGTAGGTACTGGGGGATGAAGAAGTTTGCACGGGATAGAGTAGCTGCGTCAAACCAGTCTCAGGACAACACAACAACAACACATGAAATAACTTTTGTTGTCAGACAGTCATGAATCTTTATTCTTTGTGGTTTGTTTGTAGTAAATTGTCAAACAGAAAATTGCAACGTTGCCTGTAATGTACCGCTATAAATTTCCGATATTGCACCGTTACAATTTAACAAAGTTGATAGTATAGCGAGCTGTAAGTGCAGCGTAATGTTTAGAAACGATGTTGTGAATTATTTAATATGTTCTTAATCCTAAGTTACTGACAAGATAACAACGGTATGGTAACAGGAATGTGTTGTAGGAGTACAGGTGAATTGCATTTACCTGTTAAGTATTTCTAAGTGGGGATCATGGATTAAATGAATTAACACGCGTATGCAGTGTGCCTAAGCCAACAGTTGAGGGGCATACCGACGATAAAACATAACGCAAACTGCGATTTAAAAATTTTTAGTCGCAGTAAAGCGTAATTCAAAGAAGTTGGAAAGGAATTTGGAGAGCATATTCTTACATTTGAAGAGATTGTAAGTAGACTGTTTAGGTTTTTATGTTGCTAACGCCACGTAGCGCCCTCTATTAAAATCGCTGACTACACTATGTGCAGTCTGTGGTTGGTTGGACTAGTTGTTGGAAGTTATTCGCCAGTGTAGTGTTGAGCAGTTGGATGTGAACAGCCCGTAGAGTGATGAATGTGGGGACAGAAATTCCAGAGTTTTGAGTTGAGATGTTAATAAGAGCGGACGATATGGACGTGTGTCCGTCAAAAAAAGGAAGTGTTAAACTGGATGTGAAGAATATATATAATACAACTTTCGATCATTATTAAGGTAAATACATTGCTTGTTTTTTGTCAAAATCTTTCATTTGCTAACTGTATGCCTATCAGTAGTTAGTGCCTCCAGTAATTAGAATCTTTTATTTAGCTGGCAGTATTGTAGCTCGCTTTATTGCAGTAGTTCGAGTAACGAAGATTTTTGTGAGGTAAGTGATTCATGGAGGGTATAGGTTATTGTTAGTCAGGGCTATTCTTTTGTAGGGATTATTGAAAGACAGATTGCGTTGCGCTAAAAATATTGTGTGTCAGTTTAGAAATGATCAGAATAAGTAAAGAGAAAACACTCTCAGTACGTTCAGTGTCACTCTGGAGTTTGAAAATCAAGTGACGTAGAAGTTTTACCAGCACAGTCATTCTTTTCATTCAAAGGGGAAGTTTCAAGATGATGTTCGGTTTAAGCTGACCAGAGGTAAGAAAACTTGCGTCAGACGTCACAGAACGAAACGGATTGTCCTGTAGCGACTGAGATTACGGTCTTCCTTGTGCAGCGTCGTGTCGCGCTGTGTCGCGCCTGTGTGTGTATGTGTGTGTGTGTGTCTGACCGGTTGCCTATCGTTTTTCAGAGAGATTATTTTTACTTCCTTCATTACGGACTAAATATTGCGCTATTCTAGAAAGAAGATTTTACTTGAATGTAAAACTTCTCCGAAGCTATTGACTCTCAATAAGTTTCCTTTTCTGTGCCAAGCAATGAAGTGTTTGTCCATTCCTTGTACGAGAGTTTGTATTTCGTACACCAGCCAGTCTAGACCTGGACATGTGCAACCCATACAGTCGGACGGCAGATGTAGTAGTCAGCCCGACAGACCCATAATTTCAGTGCACAGGAAGCCGTGGGTGGCAAGAATAAATATCGTCGAATCCGATTGAAATAATGAAAGGTGCAAGCAAAACATGAAGACTTAGTGAAAGACCCGGTGACCTGCCGAGCAGCCCAGACAGAAAACGTTAACACAAGCAAAGGAGAAGACATCCAGGACCACAGCTCCATCCGCGAAAATGAAGTAATAGAGCGGCTCTGTGGGGAAGTCACGTCTTCAGACCCATAGGCATAGATTGAAAGTTTGGTACAATTTACGCACCCAGTCGTTCAATTTAGGAAATGAAATCCCGTAGGTGTTTGGAAATTTGATGATATGTGTTTATTTTTCTCAGAATTTCCAATTTAAATCAGATACCAAGAATAACTACATGCAGACGACAATGGCATTGTTTAAATAACTGTTTAGGCTACAAAATATAAAATCTCGAAAGTGGTCCAATTTAGGCATCTCGACCTACATACACTGATGAACCGAAACATTACGACCAAATTCTTAATTGAGTGCTGGTCCACGTTTGGAACGAAATACAGCAGTGACTCTGCTTCGCATGGATTCGGCAAGTCCTTGGCTGTTTACCGAAGGTTTGTGACACCAGACGTCTGTGCAGTTCCCCTACATTACTGACTGATAGTTGTGTGGGCGTGGAGCTGGCATACGACAGCACCCCACAGGTGTTCCAGGTCCCATGGAAACCCAGATGCATGTCCTCCATAGCACAGTACTGACCACACAGGCACGCGCCCAAGGCGCGCTGCATGCTTCCAGCAGTTGTTCACCTGAATGACGGTGTATCTGGACACGACCATCCACAGGGTGAAAATTATTGAACTGTATGACAAAACAAAAGTAAATTAGTTACAAACTACGGCACGCACACACTTTTTTAAACTTCTAAACGTCACTACAGGCATTCGGATTTAGGTTATGATATGTTCTATACTGCTGCCATCAGTGGCGATGATGTGGCGCAAACGAATAGCAAAATTCTGCATGACCCACTGAAGTGTCAGAACATCGATGCCGTCGATGACCTCCCTCCACAAAAAGTAGTTGCATGTGTTCAGATCCGGAGAATATGGTGGCCAATCGAGGCCCATGCCAGTGGCCTCTGGGTACCGCAGGGCCAGAATGAGGTCACCCAAAGTGCTCCTCCAGGACATCAAACTTCTACTTCGATGGGGTCGAACTCCGTCTTGCATGAACCACATCTAGTCAAAACCACGGTAAATTTGTATAATGGGGATGAAATCATCTTCCAAAACGATAACGTTCAAGTACCGTTCGGTACTCACCATGCCACCAAGGAATATCGCACCTCTTATTCCGTGACGGAATATTGCACACCACACAGTCATCCGTTGAGGGTGAAGAGACATCTCTATCGCGAAATGAGGATTCACAGTCACCCAAAAACGCCAATTTTGCTTATTGATGGACCCATCGAAATGAAAGAGAGCTTCTCCGCTAAACTAAACCATACACTCACATCGTTCCCCACGGCCAACCGTGCAATTTGAACCTCCCAACGCAAACCGTTCAGAGGTTACGACGATTTTATTTCATACAGTTCAATAATTGTCACCCTGCACGTGGCGTAACAAGGAATAGCATTGCTCCGACCACGCAACACTTGTACATTGATCCACTGTACAATCTCGACGATCCCCGCGCCACAAACTTATTTTTCCCGTAATTCGATTCATTGTCTCCTCATCCATATCTTCTACTATACTAATAATAAATCTGTAAAAGGGTCGCCTCTTTCTATCTGTTTGAATACGTTGATCTACAAAACTACTAGACGAATTGTATAACTTGGGCGCCGTATAGTCTTCGTTTCAGCGTAATAGGATCACGAAAAAAAATATATCGTCATTTAAAGTTTTATCTAAAACGGTCGTATCTGTATCAACACGCCAATCTCTTTCGTGAGGCTTTCGCAGATAACTTGAGCATAGCTTGGGGCTCTGTATATGCTTTATTTCATCAAAATCGGATCACGGAAAAAAGATATCATAACATAAAGTTTTATCCGTATTAATATTATAAATGCGAAATTAACTCTGCACGTTACGTTGCCACGACTAGCCTGTTGAACTGATTTCGATAAAATTTGGTGTCCAGATAGTCTGAACGTTGAGGAAGAACAAACGCTACTTTAGGAAGTGTTCCGGTACAGTACAAGGTACTTACTGGTTTAAAGAATGTTACGTCAACTAGGGAATAATATTCGTCTTTGAAAAAGCTTTTTACTTTTTGACTTTTGGTCTAAAACTGTGCTTACCCAAACAGTCAGGCATGTGAGAGCAGCCGATGTTATTCCATGTAGAGTAACTTGCTCACTCGCCATCACTCATCATAACAAAACTACTGATACGGCAGAGAAGATGCAGCTAACGGCTAATTACTTGATATACCAACCTAATCTTCAATATTTTACTGTAGCACCAGATTTCAAACAGTTCTGTTCTATTCTTGTCTGAACCACTTATCGTCCTTTCACTTCGCTAGAAGGTTACACTCCACTCTAATACACTGAAGAGTAAAGAAACTAGTACACCCGAGTAATATCGTGTAGGAACCCCACGGGCAAGCAGAAGTGCCGCAGCACGACGCGGCATGCACTCGACTAACGTCTGAAGTAGTGCTGGAGGGAACTGACACCATGGATCCCGCAGGGCTGTCCATAAATCCGTAACAGTACGAGGGCTGGAGATCTCTTCGGAACAGCACGTTGCAAGGCATCCCAGATATGCTTAACACTGTTCATGTCTGGGGAATTTGGTGGCCAGCGGAAGTGTTTAAACTCAGAAGAGTGTTCCTGGAGCCACTTTGTAGCAATTCTGGACGTGTGGGGTGTCGCATTCTCCTGCTGGAATTGGCCGAGTCCGTTGCAATGTACAATGGAATGCAGGTGATCAGACAGGATGCTTACGTACGTGTCACCTGTCAGTGTCGTATCTAGACGTATCAGTGGTCCCATATCACTCCAACTGCCCCGCACCCTTACAGAGCCTCCGCCAGTTTGAACTTTCCCTGGCGGCATGCAGGGTCCATGGATTCATGAGATTCTCTCAATACCCGCACAAGTCCACCTGCTCGGTACAATTTGAAACGAGACTCGTCTGACCAGGCAACATATTTCCAGTCATCAACAGTCGAATGTCGGTGTTGACGGGCCACGGGCCGAGGAGAGGCGTGAAGTTTCGAGTCGTGCAGTCATCAAGGGTACACGAGTGGGCCTTCGGCTCTGAAAGCCCGTGTCGCTGATGTTTCTTTGAATGGTTCGTAAGCTGACACTTGTTGATGGCCCTGCATTGAAATCTGCAGCAATCTGCAGAAGGGCTGCACTTCTGTCACGTTGAATGATTCTCTTCAATCAAACAGGCTAGTCGTGGCAACGTAACGTGCAGAGTTAATTTCGCATTTATAATATTAATACGGATAAAACTTTATGTTATGATATCTTTTTTCCGTGATCCGATTTTGATGAAATAAAGCATATACAGAGCCCCAAGCTATGCTCAAGTTATCTGCGAAAGCCTCACGAAAGAGATTGGCGTGTTGATACAGATACGACCGTTTTAGATAAAACTTTAAATGACGATATATTTTTTTTCGTGATCCTATTACGCTGAAACGAAGACTATACGGCGCCCAAGTTATACAATTCGTCTAGTAGTTTTGTAGATCAACGTATTCAAACAGATAGAAAGAGGCGACCCTTTTACAGATTTATTATTAGTATAGTAGAAGATATGGATGAGGAGACAATGAATCGAATTACGGGAAAAATAAGTTTGTGGCGCGGGGGATCGTCGAGATTGTACAGTGGATCAATGTACAAGTGTTGCGTGGTCGGAGCAATGCTATTCCTTGTTACGCCACGTGCAGGGTGACAATTATTGAACTGTATGAAATAAAATCGTCGTAACCTCTGAACGGTTTGCGTTGGGAGGTTCAAATTGCACTGTTGGCCGTGGGGCACGATGTGAGTGTATGGTTTAGTTTAGCGGAGAAGCTCTCTTTCATTTCGATGGGTCCATCAATAAGCAAAATTGGCGTTTTTGGGTGACTGCGAATCCTCATTTCGCGATAGAGATGTCTCTTCACCCTCAACGGATGACTGTGTGGTGTGCAATATTCAGTCACGGAATAAGAGGTGCGATATTCCTTGGTGGCATGGTGAGTACCGAACGGTACTTGAACGTTATCGTTTTGGAAGATGATTTCATCCCCATTATACAAATTTACCGTGGTTTTGACTAGATGTGGTTCATGCAAGACGGAGCTCGACCCCATCGAAGTAGAAGTTTGATGTCCTGGAGGAGCACTTTGGGTGACCTCATTCTGGCCCTGCGGTACCCAGAGGCCACTGGCATGGGCCTCGATTGGCCACCATATTCTCCGGATCTGAACACATGTGACTACTTTTTGTTCTTGCAGGATATTTTCCGGCCACAGCGGTGTCGGAGATCTGATTTTTTACTGGATTCCTGATATTCAAGGTGCACTCGTGAAAGGGTCGTACGGGAAAATCCACATTTCATCGTTACCTCGGAGATGCTGTGTCCCATCGGTCGTGCGCCAACTATAGCGCCACGTTGAAACTAAATCAAATCTTGATAACCTACCATTGTAGCAACAGTAACCGATCTAACAACTGCGCCAGACGCTTGTTGTCTTATATAGGCGTTGCCGACCGCAGCGCCGTATTCTGCCGGTTTACATATCTCTGTATTTGAATACGCTTGCCTATACTAGCTTCTTTGGCGCTTCACTGTACCTTCAGAAAAGACTTACTGACACTGAAGTTTATATCAACAAATGCCTCTTTTTCATAAACGTTTCTTCCTATAGCCACTCTACATTTTATATCCTCTGTACTTCAGCCATTATCAGTTATTTTGCTGCCCAAATAATAAAACTCTTGTACTACTTGTAGGGTCTCATTTGAAACTGGTATTACCTGGGCGTAGCATAAAACACCCAAAGGACTAAGTGGAAAGACTGGACCTTAGGGCAGGGGAACAATCACCTTTTATTTTTCACAATATTTATGGCAGTCAGTCAACAGAAATAAAGATTGTCATAAACTTCAAATTAGAGAACATTTGTACATAAAGCCCATCAGTTGGCTTTCAATACCAAGGAAAGTATAAGAGCTTTTCAAATGAGAAAGATAATACCTTTTTATAAGAAATAGAATATACAGAACGCCTAAAGAGCAACCATAAGTTCACTTACAGACAGTTTTAAAACCTTGCCCAAATATATTCGTTTTAAAAGAAAGGGTAACTTTACACATGAACTGTGAATGACTATATTTTGTATTATCAAAATAGTGAAGAAATAACATTTATAATAATAAACTTCCAGTGAGAGGGGGTGTAAAGTTAGTTCGCCTCCACGTGGTGCACCCTGGGTAACGCTAAATGAACTAACGCAACTGGCGGGAGACCGAACGAAGAATTCCTGCCCCACATCACAGTGAAACAGAACGACAGACAAAGCGCTATGCATGATACATACAACGGTCCTTTAGGGACCAACTGACAAAGGATCTCGGACCATGCATCCGAATCTGCCATTTCAACATTGAGGGCATAAGCAGAGCAAAATGTCAAGTATTGCAGAGAATTTTACACGATAACGACATTGACCTGGTAGCCATACAGGAAACTCATGCTGAAAATAGAGTCCAACTTGAAGCTAGAGGAAGGACACTGGGATATGATCTACTTGGAGCCACGTATGACAGACACTATGGCGTTGCGACATATGTGCGTGGGGACACAGAGGACGCCTTTCCAGTTGAAGCCTCCATTGCAAATGATATCCATGAAGTTGTCATCAAAATAGGAGAAGTTACAGTAACTAACATCTATAAACCTCCTGCTACTACATGGCCAGCTGAAGTGATAAAGATCCACCCACACCCAAGCGTATACGTTGGGGACTATAATAGTCACCACGAAATGTGGAAATATAGTACGAATGATAGCAATGGAGACATGCTGGTCGATTGGTCCGAGGAACAAAATACATATCTGGTCTTTGATGCCAAGGACCGACGGACATTCAGATCAGCCGCATGGAACTGCGACTATAACCCGGATCTGTGCTTTGTTTCGAGGGATACAAACGATAAACCACTGACACCCTCTAGAAGGGTCCTGACGGACTTCCCTCATAGCCAGCACCGCCCTGTGCTTATTAATATCGGTATATCTATCCCGATAATAAGGTCTTACCCTCGACCAAGGTGGAATTTTACAAAAGCTGACTGGACAAAATTCTCTGTACAACTTGATTATACCTTGAGCTGGATCCCTCCAACCAGCAAGAGCTATCAGAGGTTTGTGGTAGCGGTCGTTAGGTCTGCGAAAACAGCGATCCCAAGAGGGTACCGCAAAAAATACATTCCCGATTGGACAGGGATATGCGATGACCTGTAAGCGGAGTTCCTCAAGAATGGGGACCGGGAAATAGCGGATGAACTATTACATAACATCGACTTTATTAGACGGCAAAAATGGGAGAATACTGTTGAAAATCTAGACTTTTCAAAGTCAAGTCGACAAGCCTGGTCCCTACTGCGTAAACTTGGAGGCGCAAATCCACCTGAACATAGAAAGGACGAAATATCTCCCAACAAGGTTGCATCCCGCATAGTTTCTGCGTCTAGAGCCTCACGAAATAGAAAGCACACAACAAAAGTGAAGAAAGACTTAAAAACATTAAAAAGGACCCGTGCAATGGACTGAGAATATTCATCAGATATTCGCATCGAGGAGGTTACCAATGCCCTGAAGAAGGTTAAATCAGGCAAAGCTCCGGGTTTCGATGGTATCCACCCTGAGTTCCTCATACATGTCGGAGCCTACACAAAACAATGGCTCGCTAAGTTCTTTATGGACATTCTCCAAGTGGGTAACATTCCTCCCTCACTCAAACGAGCAAAGATCATCGCAGTCCTGAAACCTGGTAAACCAGGTGATAGACCAGAGAGTTACCGCCCCATTGCCCTTCTCAGTATGGTCTATAAATTACTAGAAAGACTGCTCCTCAACAGAATAGGCCAGACTAGACTCAAAAAAATCCCTATCGAACAAGCAGGATTCCGTCCATATCGCTGCTGTACAGATCAAGTCCTATCACTGACAACATATATAGAGGCGGGGTTCCAGAAGAAACATAAAGTAGCTGCAGCATTCATAGACCTAACAGCAGCCTATGATACAGTTTGGAAACAGGGGCTCATGTACAAATTAATCTGTGCCGTCCCCTGCAAGAAGATAACCAACCTCATTGATGATATGTTGTCAAATAGAACCTTCCAAGTAATAATGGGGAATGAGAGAAGTTAACAGAGGAAACTCAATAATGGATTCCCACAAGGCTCTGTCCTTGCGCCCCTTCTTTTCAGCCTTTACATCGCTGACATGCCTGCAACCAGATCGCGCAACTTTGGTTATGCTGACGACTGGGCTCTAGCAACAGCCCACAGAAATATAGAAACTACCGAAGATATCCTTACGAGTGACCTAGGGATTCTCAGCGAGTACTTTAGAAAATGGAGGCTACAACCTAGTGCTACAAAGACGGAAGTATCCGCCTTCCATTTGAACAAAAAAATGGCCAACAGAGAACTACAAGTCTATCTAGACGGGAAATTACTAAATCACAACAAACACCCAAAGTACCTTGGGGTTACCCTAGATAGGACACTAACATTCAGAGATCACCTGACGAAAACTGCAGCGAAACTTAAAACACGCAACAACATATTGCAGAAGCTCTGTGGCACCACTTGGGGCTCCACAGCATCTACCTTAAGAACATCCGCACTTGGCTTGGTGTATCCAGTGGTAGAATACTGTGCCCCAGTGTGGCTCAACAGCAAACACGCGCACATGGTAGATAGCCAACTTAACGCAACAATGCGTGTTATATCAGGCACAATCAGACCAACTCCTACAGTGCGGCTGCCCGTTCTCAGTAACATAGCCCCTCCTAACCTGCGCCGTGAACACGCTCTGGTTAGAGAATTTCAAAAAAATCATGACCAACCCTCAATTACAAATCCATGAAGATACTCACGACATCCAAGGAAACCCACTCCGGTCTAGGCATCCTCCACTAAAGACCGCACAGTCTATGCACCAAACCAACTTTAAAATAAATGACCGATGGAAAGAGGAATGGGAGAGCAGGACAGCAGTAAACTGCCACAGTATGCCATGCATCTTTAGTAAACCAAAAGGATTTGATTGCTCTCGCAAAGTTTGGTCAACTCTTGATCGCATCAGAACCAACTGTGGGAGATGCGCCGACTCCTTACACAGATGGGGTAAACTTCCTTCGGCCGCTTGCGACTGTGGCGCTGAGAGACAGACGGTCAAGCACATCGTGCAGGAATGCCCACTGAGGGCATACGAGGGTGACCCACAGGATTTCCTAATGGCAACCCAAGAGGCAATCGACTATTTATTATCTAAGCTGGACGTCTGCTTGTGATTGCTCTTCTGTGAGTGTAAATTTACAATTGGCGGTGTCCTTATATACAAACTGTTATTTATTGCTCTGTTTATACATATGTTATTTTTTTTTAAATCGTGTTGTTTCTGTAATTTTTACTGTGATGTTATGAGCCATACGCTAAATAATTAAATAAATCCAGTGAGAGAAAATTTATACATGAAGCCTATCAGTTGGCTTTAGTTACCAATGAACGTGTAAAAAATTTTCAAATGAGAAAGGTAATTACTTTTGATAGAAAATAGAAAACACCGGACGCCAAAATGGCTGTCGTAAGTTCACTTACAGACAGTTTTAAAACCTTGCCCAAATATATTCGGTTAAATGAAACAGTAACCTTACATACGGACTCCCTACTAGACAGGCAATAATATACATCAGACACTTCTCTTACAAATAGTTCCCAGCTCACGGCATCGGCAAAGTGCGGACATGAACATCCTACGGAGCGGCCAAGACGGGCCACACCAGGTTGTGCCGCTCGGGCCCGATTTATCGCCCCGACCGAGGGCGCGAAGTACAGTAGGTGCGTCCGACTTCACTTTCCGGGCGCCCCTCCCCCAAACGGTGAACTCAGAGGGCTGTCACTGGGGTGCACCTGGGTCTTAACGGAACGTTGAATTCCGTCAGATGCAAAAACAAGCGAGAACCCGAAGTAGCCCAGACTCACCACCTAGGCACAGATGTAGAACAAATTGTCAACAATTGTAGTTCTACAAATCGCGTGTGCTGACGCAGCAACAATACTCTACAACCAAATGTCTCAAACCGTGCTATGTTAGTAAAATCAAAATCAGTCACTTAAAACAACTTTAAATAAAAAGGCATAGCAGCAGTATTGCAGGAGTTAAAACTAATTGCGACTGCTAAATTTAGCTGACAAGTAACAAACAAACTCAGCGTTGAGATATTTTAACCAACTAATTGAGCTCACTTCCACACGTGATGTCCCCCCCCCCCTAAAAAACACCAAATGATATTTTATCCTTACGATAATCGAGCCCTTGGTGCATGCCAACATTCAAACCTCCGCACAAGCGTCTCACTGAGTTAACGTACCTTGGTACATCATACAGTTCAAGATCCACAATGTTGTCTGGAACGGACTAAACACTGAGTTTCAAAACATTATACAGCATAAGCCCCCGGCTGGGATGGTAAGGCACAACGCCGACGCTGCTAGACACCAAGCAGCAAGAGGTCCATCAAAATGGTGCGACAAATTGCGTAGCGTCCGACCACAACAGTGCCTTTCATAACTGAGCACTCGCTATTAGTTTGTCTGAGGTGAGGTACACTTGCAATACGGAAGGCAGAAGGTGCATGGCCAGTGAAAGAAACAAATAGAATGACGTCACCTTATCAGGTCAGCGAAATAATCGTCCAACAGAATCAGGGCAGTAGGTCGCCAGTACCATCCCCCAATAAAATGTAATCAGTTGACTGCCACCATCTACTTGGCTACTTGGCTGCGCAGACAACTGTCACCTGTACAGTGCCTTTTCAAAACACCACCGACCGGGTTGCCCCCCCCCCCCTCGAGCAATAGCACCGTCTTCTCCCCACCTCCAAACAAAACCCACTCGCGCTCGCCCGTCGATCCACTCACCGCCGCGCGCCATCTCGCAACCGCCTCACAAGCGCCCAAAACTTAGCACCTCTAAACGAATATCGATAGTTGCAAAGTCGACATGGCCCTTTATTTCCTAATCTAACCCTGTCAGAATCGCCTGATTTAGTTCGACTACATTCCGTTACAGTCGTTTTATATTTGTTGATATTCATCTTATAACCTCTTTTCAAGATATTATCCATTCAACTTAACTTCCAAGTCCTTTACTGTCTCTGACAGAATTACAGTGTCATTTGCAAAGGCTTCATAGTTTGTACAATCTCTGGTGTATCAAAAAGGACTCAGCAACTTTGAAATCTCATATGAATTTATTCATTTAACTTAAACTTACAGACATGGTTTTGATGTCATTTTGTAGTAAAACGCATCAAGTGTTTTACCTCATACCCAAACAGGTTCAATGCGAGTTCCAACGGTTTGCAGCGCACATCCATCCTGAAGTCGGTTTTTGTCAAACTCGCGACAGCTTAGCAGGCGTGACTTGTTCAACTGTGGGGCAGATCCTAGCTCTGAGCTGTGGTATGTGTCAGGTGAGGGTGGAACAAACATGGCATCCTTTATGACTCCCCAAAAGAAATAGTCAAGAGGTATCAGGTCCAGTGATTGTGGGAGCCATGCAATTGGCGCACTTTGGCCAACCCACTTACCTGGAAAGCGGATACTTGGAAAATTCAGGACGTCAGAGAGATAGTGTAGCAGTGCGCCATCTCGCATTAACTATTGGCGGCGTTGCTGGTCATGAGCTTTAATCCGGAGATTAAAAAGTTTTCCATCATATCTAGGCACAGCAAAAGGAAACGTTCGTAAAGTTTGCTCTTGCTGAATGCTCAAAACACATGAGTTTTGGGTCATCATGTACATGTTCCAGGAATGTTCACATCCGGAGAATATGGCGTCCTATCGTGGCCCATACCAGTGGCCTCTACGTACCCCAGAGCCAGAATGCGGTGCCCGAAGTGCTCCTCCAGGACATCAAACACTCCCCTGCTTCGATGGGGTCGAGCTCCACCTTGCATAAATCCCATGTTATCGAAATCAGGGTCACTTTGGATAAGGGGGATGAAATCATCTTCCAAAACCTTCACATATTGTTCGGTAGCCACCGTGCCATCAAGGAATATCGCACCGATTATTCGTGACTGGACACTGCACACCACACAGTCACCCGTTGAGGGATTCTCAGTCCTCAAATGCGCCAGTTTTGCTTGTTGACGAACCCATCCAAATGAAACTGGGCTTCGTTGCTAAACCAAACCAAGCCTGCACATACTAATTCCATCGTACCCCGCAGCCAACAGTCCAGTTTCAACATGCTAACGCAATCGTTTCAGATGTTATGACGATATTATTTCATATGGTCTAACACTTGTCGCCCTGTACTACAGCCGTCCCGGAAGGTGACCCGCGTGCTTTGGACGGCTGCCACTCGTCGATTAGGCCTGGTTTTTGCGGTTGCGCGTCCGTCGTTCTCGTCCACTGACTGACAGCCTGCCGTCCCCACGCTCCAGCCGACTCCACCTCCAGTTCCTCGTTCTGCGAAGAGAATGCTCAGCCATAACATACTTGCAGCGACACTTTTTTCCGAATGGGCCAGTGACATAGTAACTAACCTTTCGCGACAAACGAACGTTAACAACGAAATCAAAGATTTAGACTCAGTCTTGCGAGAAATTTAGATTTTAAAAACTAAATTAAATGATAGTGTGAACTGCAAAATTCTTAGTATTCAATTTTGCAAGCAACACAACTTTTCCAACTAAACTGAAGATACAATTAATCATACAATTTCCATTTTTTACAACCAACTTTTCGTTACAAGGGAAACTTCCCATCGGACCCCCGTCAGATTTAGTGGTAAGATTGCTCAGTTGATAGCTCATCAAAAACTGAACACAGACGTAGCATGAAAACAGGAAGAATGTGTACCAACTATGAAAAAAGAAGCAGAATGGGAACAGTGAACGATCCCAGCTTAACAAGTGCAATACTGAGCGAAGCTAAACAGCCATGGCTTCGTCTTTAAGTGGTCACGGTGTTGAACTGTAAAGCTTATGCGCAGTGTTCAAAATGCCCTCGTGCCTTTTTTTTCACAGCATTGTGAAATGTTAGTTCTCTTTTTGTAGTCTTGGCAGTTGTCATAGATGCTATAAGTTGGCTGTAGAACATGATTCATGAGGTAAGAATACGTTATCGTCGCAAGTAAACGACGAACTGGCGAGGCACCACATAGACGTCTCACAAAAATGAAAACAACAAATAGACGGGTTGTGAACTATGTTACAACAAAGAAATTTAAGAGTCAAAATTTCCAGAACGGGACACAACTTCAGAAACGTTACAACATATATTTCGGCAAGGCAATGGAAACTGTGTGATTGTGAAACTTTCTTTCATTTGTTGCAGCTGATGTCACAAACTATTAGGTTTCCATCATTTCCTTGGGAGTGATCACATTCACATTCATACGAAGACATAAATCATACAAGGAGGTATATCTCACTTACCTACCAGGCCCACAAATTAGGTGCGTCGGTAAAAGATTCCTGTCATACGACGCACGTACTGTCACTAATGCCCCGTATGACAACCAGACGTGTTTTCTGGTGGAGAATTCTGTTGACTTGTCGCCTCATCATCAAACGTTTGCGGTTCCCGTTCGAAAATAACTTCTTTTCGGCTCCTAATAGAATAGTTGTGGAAAATCAACTGTCATTATAGGTCCTTCCTTACACCTCGCTGTTGCAGACGGACGTTACACCACGACTCAGATATGCACTCCTGGAAATGGAAAAAAGAACACATTGACACCGGTGTGTCAGACCCACCATACTTGCTCCGGACACTGCGAGAGGGCTGTACAAGCAATGATCACACGCACGGCACAGCGGACACACCAGGAACCGCGGTGTTGGCCGTCGAATGGCGCTAGCTGCGCAGCATTTGTGCACCGCCGCCGTCAGTGTCAGCCAGTTTGCCGTGGCATACGGAGCTCCATCGCAGTCTTTAACACTGGTAGCATGCCGCGACAGCGTGGACGTGAACCGTATGTGCAGTTGACGGACTTTGAGCGAGGGCGTATAGTGGGCATGCGGGAGGCCGGGTGGACGTACCGCCGAATTGCTCAACACGTGGGGCGTGAGGTCTCCACAGTACATCGATGTTGTCGCCAGTGGTCGGCGGAAGGTGCACGTGCCCGTCGACCTGGGACCGGACCGCAGCGACGCACGGATGCACGCCAAGACCGTAGGATCCTACGCAGTGCCGTAGGGGACCGCACCGCCACTTCCCAGCAAATTAGGGACACTGTTGCTCCTGGGGTATCGGCGAGGACCATTCGCAACCGTCTCCATGAAGCTGGGCTACGGTCCCGCACACCGTTGGGCCGTCTTCCGCTCACGCCCCAACATCGTGCAGCCCGCCTCCAGTGGTGTCGCGACAGGCGTGAATGGAGGGACGAATGGAGACGTGTCGTCTTCAGCGATGAGAGTCGCTTCTGCCTTGGTGCCAATGATGGTCGTATGCGTGTTTGGCGCCGTGCAGGTGAGCGCCACAATCAGGACTGCATACGACCGAGGCACACAGGGCCAACACCCGGCATCATGGTGTGGGGAGCGATCTCCTACACTGGCCGTACACCACTGGTGATCGTCGAGGGGACACTGAATAGTGCACGGTACATCCAAACCGTCATCGAACCCATCGTTCTACCATTCCTAGACCGGCAAGGGAACTTGCTGTTCCAACAGGACAATGCACGTCCGCATGTATCCCGTGCCACCCAACGTGCTCTAGAAGGTGTAAGTCAACTACCCTGGCCAGCAAGATCTCCGGATCTGTCCCCCATTGAGCATGTTTGGGACTGGATGAAGCGTCGTCTCACGCGGTCTGCACGTCCAGCACGAACGCTGGTCCAACTGAGGCGCCAGGTGGAAATGGCATGGCAAGCCGTTCCACAGGACTACATCCAGCATCTCTACGATCGTCTCCATGGGAGAATAGCAGCCTGGATTGCTGCGAAAGGTGGATATACACTGTACTAGTGCCGACATTGTGCATGCTCTGTTGCCTGTGTCTATGTGCCTGTGGTTCTGTCAGTGTGATCATGTGATGTATCCGGCCCCAGGAATGTGTCAATAAAGTTTCCCCTTCCTGGGACAATGAATTCACGGTGTTCTTATTTCAATTTCCAGGAGTGTAGATTTGTATACAGCGAACAAAGAAAAGAAAAAAAAGGTGTGAGGGACGTTTGAACAAGCTTTCCCGTCCAACAGCGAGACCTCTGACCCACGAGGCCGTTGCTATTTCAGACTGCTCTATATTGCGCTTCCTGTCCTTGGACCGTTCACTTTCTGTTTCGCTTCTTTTTTTGTTTTTTTCACAGTTCTTTATACCTTCTTCCTGCTTTCATGCTTGATCTGTGATCAGTTTTTGACGGGCTGCCCACTGGGCACTCTCGCCACTAAATATGAGGGTGTTGCGATGGGGAATTTACCTTGTTGGAACGAACCACACTGTTATATCCTAAGAGGCTACCACTCGCCAGACAAACAACCTACTAATGGTCAGGAGAAACAAAACAAATGGTTCAAATGGCCCTAAGCACTATGGGTCTTAACATCGGAGGTCATCAGTCCCCTATACTTAGAACTACTTAAACCTAACTAACCTAAGGACATCACACAACACCCAGTCATCACGAGGCAGAGAAAAATCCCTGACCCCGCCGGGAATCGAACCCGGGAACCTGGGCGCGGGAAACGAGAACGCTACCGCACGACCACGAGCTGCAGACTGATGAACAGAGTCCTCCACCCTCGACACTCGATGGCTATTTATTCGTTTGAAACCCCAGCCGGCAGTACCATTAGCAGGTTACAATCACTGAACAACTGGCTTCACTACACGTGGCGTTCGCGGCCTCCATGGGTGCACTCTGACCTCCGTACTAACAAAAAATGGCTCTGAGCACTATGGGACTTAACTTCTGAGGTCATAAGTCCCCTTGAACTTAGAACTACTTACACCTAACTAACCTAAGAACATCACACACATCTATGCCCGAGGCAGTATTCGAACCTGCGATCGCAGCAGCCGCACGGTTCCGGGCTGAAGCGCCTACAACCGCTCGGCCACAGCGGCCGGCCCGTGCTAACAGAGAGAGAGGCGCAGCACTTGTCGGCCCTCACTTTTCAACTGCCCAGCGCTGCTACCAGCTGCCGTCTTTCGGTGCACCTCCGTCACCCGTGAAGCATCCAACGCCCACTACAAATACGAGACCCCACAATAAACTTGGGACATCGCCCAACTTGCCTTCCTCGACATACACCGCGCAACAAAGTCATACTTGCCGGCAGCCTTCCTCCGTGATGGTACAAAAGTATGGCGCCGTTCGACTTCACCTTCGGGGCCGTGTGACGTCACCCTCGGACGTGGCGACGCCTCAGACAGCAAGGAGGAAGAAAACGCCACAGAACAGATGTTTACGTGGCGTGTAAGGTGGGTTAATGTCATCACATTGGCACCAAATTACAACACAATTCTGTCCAACGCCATCGTGGACGAGTCACTCGATGGGACAGTCGTTACACCACCTGTTACTCACACTTCACGCCTTCTTTTGACGCCTCTGCAATGGAGATCAGAACCGCAACACCCAGCGTTGAAATCACGCGATTTGCTTATGGGTGGACGAGGAAAACATTTCACACACACCGCCGCTCAAAAGGGACACGACGAACCCTGAGGAGGTGGCTTAAAGTGCGTCAATGAAACCGCCCACTCCACTGGGCCGCACATTTCCACACATTTCGCAGTCGAAAACGAAAGATCGAAGAACGATGAGCAACAGGATTACTTTCTCGACAACGTTCCACAGGCGGACCGTGACCTCTTACAGGATTACACACTGAAGCACTTTATAGTGACTTGTCAGTCGATAATTGCGTAACATCTGAAACCTCAATCGTGAATAAATTCATCTACTCGTAGTAACAGTCCGGGCGGAAAATATTTTTCATGTCTAAAACACTGAAGGACTGTGGACGGAAGTACATAGGAAACTGTGAGCATATGCAAGTTACGTCAGCTCGATGTCAGTTTAGTGGCAGTGCACAGAGTTGACAGTTTTCAGCTTTTGCTATTCTTCGCATTCTATAACTCTCGAGCACATGGCTAACGTATTGTCCAGTAATCGGTGTGTCATGCCTGGACAGTCTTTGGTCAGTCGTGAAGGGTAGTCTGGACGACCTTCTTTCCCGAGCAGAGTCTTGGCTGACGAGAGGTCAGCGCACTCTGGCGCCGGTAACGCACGGACAGTGTGAAGTCCGTCGAACAAATCAACTGAGTGAATTAGCGGCTACGTCTCTCTGTCAGGTGCGGTACGCCATGCAGGCGGGTGGAATACGGTGTGACCATTGTTAATGTCGCCGTGTTGGGTAATATATTCCTTAGTTAAAATGGTCCCGCATTTGGATCTGCAGATGGGGAGTACTCGAGGTTATTTACACTGACTGTCTGTGAAAATTCCAGCACCCAGAAGGAATTGTTTGAATCACTCAAAAATTGGATGGTGGGTGGAACTGTGGGCCCATAATAACTGAATCTGTAGTACAGTGGCAGAGAGTTTGGCTGCTAATCAATACGTCCTGGGCCAGGATTCGATCCCAGCCACTCTTTAATTGTTGAATAAATGTCACCAAATATAAGAACCCATCCTCGCTCTATCGCTGCCCTTCTCAAACAGGGCGGGGGAACTGTAGAGTCACAAGCACATCCGCTTCACTCATTTTCTGCAACAGCCGACCAAACGATTTTTCCTTCGTGGAGGATCGCAGTCATGTAAAACGTTTTTAAAGAAATTAGCGTCTTTTCACTGTAAATTGCTGTTCATTTATCTGACATAACCATGATTTCGGCTTTATAGACATTCTAACGATCATGCAGAAATGTTACTATATCTATCTATATGACATATTGCTCTTTTTTCGACGATGAAATGCCATGTCGACAGATCACGAGCATTGTAGCATTTCAAAATGCACTTGAGAATGGCAATAAAGCCAAAACCATGATTACGTGAAATAAATTAATAGTAATTTACATTGAAGTTTCTTTCGCAAGTCAGACAAAATGTTTGTACTTCTCGTTTTAAAAACTTTTAAAATAGACGTGTGCTTATTCTCTAACTATAAAGTGGTGTTTTTTTCATGTAACTGGAGGGAAGAATTTCATTTACTGCGATTTTTTGGAACTTAACATAAAGCTCTTTGCCACTCTAGGACGAATATCAGAGTTATTTGTCGGCAATTGAAACTGAAGAAGTTAATATCTGTTGTCCTCCTAGTAAAAAGAGAACCTCGAATAATATTTTTTTAAATTAATTTCTGATCCAGTGACCTACACGTTGAACAGAAGAGAACTTAAACAGATGCAGAGAAGATGTACAATTGGTTTATTGAACTTCTTTGAGGACTGAGGTGATTTTATGTGGATCACAACATCAAAACACTGTTCACCTAAAGCATGAATTCATAGATGACAGTTACATAAATAAACATAACTCTACCGGGAGGGCAAATATTCAGGGAAATCTCCAGGAGATAATCGTTAAAAAAGATTGAGTAACCAACAAAAGGTTAACATTCTACGAATCGGAGAGTGGAACGTCAGAAGTTTGAACGTGGTAAGTAAGCTAGAAAATAAAAAGGGGAATGCACTCTAGATGCAGTGGGGTTCAACGAAGTGAAATAGATAGAAGATAAGGACTTCTGGGTACGCGAATGTAGGTTAATATAAGCAGTAACAAAAAATTGTGTAATAGGAGCAGGATTCGTCATAAATAGGGAGAGTGAGCTACTGTCAACAGTTCAGTGATGGGGTTGTTCTCGTCAGAATCGAAATCACTCCAACGCCAACAACAGTTCGGATACGCAAAACGAGTTTACAACCAGATGATGAAGAGACAGGGAAAGTGTACGAGAATATTGAACAAGTAATTCAATGCGTAAAGGGAGACGACAATAATCTTCAGGGACTATTGCGCTGTGGTAGGTGAAGCGATAGAAGACAGAGTTACAGGAGAATATGCGTTTGGCAGTAGGAATAAGGAGCAAGAAGAGTTCTACAGTGAATTTCAGCTGGTAATAGCGAATGCGTTGTTAAACAATCAGGAAGATGTATACGTGGAAAAGGTCCAGAGACACAGGAAGCTTTCGGCTGGATTACATCATGGTGTGACAGATATGTCGAAATGAGATACTGTGTTGTAGGGCGTACCCAAGGG
The DNA here is from genome assembly GCF_023864345.2 of Schistocerca serialis cubense. Taxonomy (NCBI): domain Eukaryota; kingdom Metazoa; phylum Arthropoda; class Insecta; order Orthoptera; family Acrididae; genus Schistocerca; species Schistocerca serialis. The sequence continues at coordinate 117,826,639 of NC_064643.1, read as the reverse complement.
CAAATATGGACTCGGATCACAATTTAGTGGTGATGAAGAGTAGACGGAAGCTTCAATGATCGTCCAGAAGAATAAGTGTTGAAATAAGTGAGATACTAAAGTACCGAGGAATGATAAGAAGGGTCTGATATTCTCTAAGGCTACAGAAACTGCGATACTGAATACCACAGTAGGCAGCTCAGTTGAAGAGGAATAGACATCCCTGAAAGGGATGAAAGGGAAGAACTGGAACAGACAAATACTTGTACAAGGGGGTTAACTCATAGAAGAGATACTTCAACTGACTGACGAAAGAAGAAAGTTAAAAGAATCAGAGAAAGACAGGACTGCAGCAATATAAGTCACTTATGAATAAAATAAATAAAAAGTGCAAGGAGGCCAAGATGAAATGATTGCGGGAAAAATGTGAAGAAATCGAAAAGAAATTTATCATCGAAAAGGCCGATTCATCATACAGAAAAGTCAAAACAACCTTCTGTGAAATTAAAAGCAAGGGCGTCGGCATTAAGAGAGCATAGGGAATTTCAATCAAAGGACAGAGCAGAAAGATGGAAAGTAGGAAAAAGAAATGTGAGGCGATATTGGTGACATAGGGGAATGCAGTATTAGAATCAGAATTTTAAAGAGCTTTGTGAGGTCTGAGATCAAATCAGGCGGAATGGACAGAGACAGCCATTCGTAATTTCTGAAATTATTGGGAGGGGGAGGGGGGGGGGGGACAGGGCAGGCATCTAGAGACATTTCAGTTTTCTTTTTACAATCTATGAGGCTGGCAGCACCCCATCATAGTTTAGAAAAAAACGTTATCTACTCAATCCCGAAGATAGCAAGGGCAGATAAACGCAAGAAATATCTCACAATCAGCTAACGGCCGAAAGATCCAGTACCTGGGACATATCAGGCGTAACAACAGATACCATCTCCTCCATACCATCCTGCAAGGAAAAATACCAGGGAAGAGAAGCGTTGGCCGGACAAGAATATCTTGGCTTAAGAACATCAGAACGTGGACCTCTAAAACATCTACAGAGATATTTAGAGCTGCAAGCACTGCCAAGATGGTTGCCAACATCCGGAACGGATGGGAACCAGAAGAAGAATAAGAAGCTAACGACTCATGCATCAAAGTCGCTCACAAGAATAATATGCAGACGAATGAAAAAGAAAATTGAGAATCTGTCGTATGACGACTAGTTTGGCTTTTGGAAAAATAAAGGCACGAGAGAGGCAGTTCCAATAATGGAAGCGAGACTTAAGACAAATCAAGACACGTTCATGGAATTTATCGATCCAGAAAAATCGCTCGACTAAAGTACAGCGAGATGCACAAAATTCTGAGAAAAATAAGAGTTGCCTATAAGGAAACACAAAGAAAGTGGTAGTATACAATTAGTACAGCAACCAAGACAAAACAATAAGAATGGAAGTACCAAGAATGAAGTGCTCGTATTAGAAAGAGTGTAAGAGAAGTAAGCAGACTCTCACCCTTACTGATACATCTGTGCCGGCCGGGGTGGCCGAGCGGTTCTAGGCGCTATAGTCTGGAACCGCACGACCGCTACGGTCGCAGGTTCGAATCCTGCCTCGGGCATGGATGTGTGTGATGTCCTTAGGTTACTTAGGTTTAAGTAGTTCTAAGTTCTAGGAGACTGATGACCTCCCATAGTGCTCAGAGCCATGTGAACCATTTTTTATACATCTGTACACTGAAGAAGCAATGATGGAAATAAAAGAAAGATGGAGTAGTGGGAATGCGATTAAAATTCAGAGTGGAAACATTCTCTGACGACATTGCTATACTCAGTGAAACTGAAGAATCAGAGGATCTGTTTAATGGAATGGACAGTGCAAAGAAAACAGTAAATGGATTGATAGTTAACCGAAGAAAGTAATGAGATGTAGCACGACAAGATTAGCCACGAACTCAACATCAAAACTGGCGAGTACAAAATAAACGAAGCTATGAAAATCTGTTGTCTTGAAAGTACATTAACTCATCGCGAACGAAACGAGGAGGACATAAAAAGCAGGATAGCACTGTCAAAGAGTGCACGTGTATACCGTGAAAAGATCATAAAGGTAAAATAAAGGAGATGAAAGCTCACAGGGAGGTTTACCAGCAATCGTTCTTCACGCATGCCATTTGCTACTGGAACAGAAAGGTGGGGCTGGTTGATTGGTTGATTCGGGGGAGAGGGCCAAACAGCGATATCAGCAGTCCCACCAGATTAGGAAAGGATGGGGAAGACATTTGGCCGTGCCCTTTCAAAGGTACCGTCCCGGAATTGACCTGAAGCGGTTTAGGAAAATCACGGAAAACCTAAATCAGGATGGCCGAAAGCGGGTTTGAACCGTCGTCGTCCTGAATGTGAGTCCAGTGCGCTAACCACTGTGCCACCTCGCTCGGTGAAGAGTGGACTAACTTCACCGTTTTCGTTACGCTCGTCCCCAGGCACCGAGTCTTAATAATCTGCCCTTTGTGAGTGAGTGGTAGTGGTCCAAAAATTACGTCGACGCGCCATAAGCTGGCTTGCGGAGTATAATGTAGATTCTTCTTCTTCCGTGTCCGGATGCACCAATTATATCTTCCCTTCCCAGTAATTAGCAACGTAGATTGCTTTGTCATTGACTTTCAAAATATCATCTTTAGTGCATGTCATAGACATGTCTGGGCAGATCAGTAGGTGGTCCAAGTCCTGTATTGCTCCGCATTCACACCTATCGCTATCACTGTAACCCCATTGAAATAGGTTTGATTTGCACCCAGTTACTCCAGTGCGCAGCCGGTTTAATGACCTCCAAGTTGTAAAAGGTAGTTGAAATCCTGCAGATCCCTCCTCAAGTAGTTCCATTGTGGAGTGTGGCACCATTTCTTCCCAGAGAGATAGCCGCCTTGCGACGGGCTTGGTGGCGAGCTCTTCAGTAGTTTCAATGAAACTCCTGCGGGATTTCAGCCGGACACGTTGTTTTCGGTGCATATACATCGGGTGTCGAGGATCATTCTTTTGTTTTGATCTTTCGATCTCGGCGGCTACTTGTCTACGGATAGTGGGTGGTGCTATGCCTATGATGGGGTAAATGATGTCTGTGGGAGTTGGTTTGAGGCATCCTGTGGCAATACGTACAGTTTCGTTTACGGCGACGTCAACTTGCTTAGCGTGGGCAGAGTTCCTCCAAACTGGCGCCGCATATTCCGCAGCTGAGATACTCAGCACCAGACCTGTGGTGCGCAAAACATGTGGTTGAGCTCCCCACGATGAACCTGTTAGCTTCCGCAGTATGTTGTTCCTGGCACAGACCTTTTTTTTAGTGTTGTGACAGTGCTGCTTAAAAGTAAGTGCTCTGTCCAATGTTACTCCCAGGTATTTTGGGCTGTTTGTATGTTTCAGCTCTTCCCCTTGCCACATGACTCGGAGTTTCCGTTTGGCTTGTTTGCTCCTAAGATGGAAGGCGGATACTTGTGATTTACTGGGGTTTGGTTTGAGATTATTGCCGTCGTAATAGGTAGCAAGTTCTGTTAAGGCTCCTGTGAGATTCTCCTCCACTTGTTCAAAGGTTTTATCCTGTGTGGCCACTGCTGCATCATCAGCATATATGAACATTCGTGTCTGGTGGCTGATGGGAAGATCATTGGTATAGATGTTAAATAATATTGGAGCCAAAACACTGCCCTGTGCAAGTCCATTTTTCTGTGTCCTCCATCGGCTGTTTTTAGATTGTAAGGTTACATAGTAGCGTCTGTTCTGTAGCATACATTGCACGAACATAGAAATGGTGTAGTCCTTAGTGACGTTATACACTTTCTGGGTAAGCAACTTATGGTTAACTGTGTCATATGCAGCACTGAGATCCAGGAGTGCGACCCCAGTTACTTCTCCTCTCTGATAGCCGTCTTCGATGTACTGTGTGAGATTCAGGATTTGGCCACAGCATGATTTTCCTGGTCGGAATCCAGCTTGTTCGTTAATGAGGACTTTGTCCACATAATCAGTTATGCGTTTGAGGATCATTCGCTCCAGCACTTTAAATAAATGACAAAGCAGTGAGACAGGCCGGAAATTTTTAGCTTCAGCTGGGTCTTTCCCTGGTTTTAGTAGATGTAGCGTTGAGAAAAAAAATTGAGATGAAGTTTCGAGAAAAAAATTTCAGAACAAGAAGCTGAAAATCTAGTGCCCTGTCTAAATATGAAATTAGAAGGTTCTCTGTGTAATCGATAAGGAAAGGAAACTCAGGAAGAAACTGAGTAGAATAACGCACGGGATGACAGGACATATACTGAGACATCGTGGGTTAACATCGACGGTACTGAACGGAGCTGTAGAGGGTAAAAAGAGTAGGGGAAAGAGATTTTAAAATATACAAGAAATAGTTGAGGACATTGCGTGCAGCTGATACTGTGAGATGAAGTGATCGGAGCAGAAGAGGCGTTCATTGTGGACTACGTTACATCAGTCAGATCAAAGAAGAGGAAGTAGGACTGGGGATATGCTACAAATTGCTTCCGTTATTCTACGACCAACTGGCGAGGATGAGAGGCGCTTGTCGGTACAGCTGCATGCTACTCGCAGGCCGAGCCAGGCCGGGCGTTGCGAAGCGGGCGCCGCAGCATAGGAAGCGGGAAAGTGCGGCTCACCTCAGCTTCCGGCGGCGATACGGCGCCGCTTACGACACGTGGGCTCGTCGTGCACTTCCGTCCCGGCGGCGAGCGGCCGCGTGGCACAGTAAAACGTGCCGCACTGGCCAAAGCACCGTCTCTGCCCCGATATCGTCTCTCGATGAGTTCTCAATACCTCCTTTCTGAGGCCTAAAGTGTCAAAGTGAGCCGGCCGCACTGGACGACCGGTTCTTTTTTTTTTGTCAAAGTGACCACCACCACCATCATCATGCAGGGTGTTCGACTAATTAACTACGAACGAAAAGGGCGAGTAGAGGACAGTGAAACAAGCAAATAGACGTATTAAACATAGCTTCATAAACAAACGGTTTCACCGCTACGACTTACACTGAAGAGCCAAAGAAATATCGTGTAGGATCCCCGCGGGCGCGCAGAAGTGCTGAAACACGACGTGGAATGGACTCGACTGACGTCTGAAGTAGCCCTAGAGGGAACTGATACTATGAATCCTGCACGGCTGTACATAAATCCTTAAGAGTACGAGGAGGTGGATACTGTGGTGTCACCGCCAGACACCACACTTGCTAGGTGGTAGCTTTAAATCGGCCGCGGTCCATTAGTATATGTCGGACCCGCGTGTCGCCACTGTCAGTGATCGCAGACCGAGCGCCACCACACGGCAGGTCTCGAGAGACTTACTAGCACTCGCCCCAGTTGTACGGACGACTTCGCTAGCGATGCACACTGACGAAGCCTCGCTCATTTGCAGAGCAGATAGTTAGAATAGCCTTCAGCTAAGTCAATGGCTACGACCTAGCAAGGCGCCATTAGTAACATTGCATGTATCTACAGTCTCATTTGTATCGTCAAGAGCGATGTACAACAATGATGGATTAAAGTTAAGTGTTCCAGCAACTACGTACTTTTCTTTATAGCATTCATTACGTATCCTGTTTCAGACCTATCTCTAGCCTGCGTGGGTTAACGCGTGCATATCGGCTTCCTCACTCAGGTAGTGTTCGTAGTGTTGGCTAACTGCTAACACTACAGATACCTCTTCTGAACAGCACGTTGCAAGGCATCCCAGATACGCTCAATAATGTTCATGTCTAGGGAGTTTGGAGACCAGCGGAAGTGTTTAAACTCAGAGGAGTGTTCCTGGAGTCACTCTGTAGCGATTCTGGAAGTGAGGGATGTCGCATTGTCCTGCTGGAATTGCCCAAGACCGTTGCAATGCACAATGGACAAGAATCGATGCAGGTGATCAGACAGGATGCTTACATACATGTCACCTGTCCGAGTCGTACCTAGATCAATCAGGAGTTCCACATTACTCCAACTACATATGTCCCACACCAGTACAGAACCTCCACCAGCTTGAACAATCCCCTGCTGACATGGAGGGTCCATCGATTCGTGAGGTTGTCTCAATACCCGTACACGTCCATCCCCTCCATACAACTTGAAACGAGACTCGTCCGACCAGACAACATGTTTTCAGTCATCAACAGTCCAATGTCGGTGAGGCGTAAAGCTTTGTGTCGTGCAGTCATCAAGGGTACAAGAGTGGGTCCTCGGGTCCGAAAGCCCATATCGATGATGTTTCGTTGAATGGCTCGTACGCTGACACTTGTTGTTGGCCCAGCATTGAAATCTGCAGCAATTTGCGGAAGGGTTGGACTTCTGTCACATTGAACTATTCTCCTCAGTCGCAGTTGGTTCCGTTCTTGCGGGATCTTTTTCCGGCCGCAGCGATGTTGGAGATTTGATGTTTTACCTGATTCCTGATACAGTACACTCGTGAAATGGTCGTACGGGAAAGTCCCCACTTCATCACTACCTCGGAGATGCTGTGTGCCATCGCTCTTGCAGACTCTCTTAAATCTTGATAACATGCCTTTGTAACAGCAGTAGCCAATCCAACAACTGCGCCAGACACTTGTTATATAGGCGCTGCCGACCGCAGCGCCATATTCTGCCTGTTTACACATCTCTGTATTTGAATACGCATGCCTATCCCAGTTTCTTTCGCACTTTAGTGTATTACGAATGACAACATGAACATCTTACAGTCAGGTGATAAAAATCAGGGGACACGTCCTAATACCGTGTCAAACCTCGACGTGGCGTGCACTCAAGGAGTCGCTTGAAGTCCCTGCAGAAATATTGACCCATGCTGCCTCTATAGCCGTCCATATTTTCGAAACTGTTGCTGGTGCAGGATTTTGTTCTTGAACTGACCTCTCGATTATGGTCCATAAATGGTCGATGGGATTCATGTCCCGCGATGTGAGTGGCCAAATCATTCGCTCGAATTGTCCAGAACGTTCTTCAAACCAACTGCGAAAGACTGTGGCCAAATGATATGGTGCATTGTCATCCATAAAAATTCCATCGTTGTTTGGCTGCAGACGGTCTCCAAGTAGCTGAACATAGCCACTCCCAGTCAACGTTCTGTTCGATTGTACCAGAGGACCCAGTCCATTTCATGTAAACACAGCCCACATTATTATGGAGCCACCACCAGCTTGCACAGTCCCTTGTTGACAACTTGAGTCAACAGCTGCGTAGGTTCTGCGCCACACTCGAACCCTACTATCAGCTCTTACCAGTTGAAATCGCGACTCTATGGCCAGCCCACGGTTTTCCAGTCGTCTGTGGTCCAACCGATATGGTCACGTATCCAACAGATGCGCTGCAGCCGATATCGTGCTGCTGGAAAATCACTCACGTCGGTTGTCTACTGCCACAGCCCATTAACGCCAGATTTCGCCGCACTGTCTTAGCGGATACGTTCGTAGTACGTTCCCCAGTGATTTCTGCGGTTGTTTTACTCAGCGTGCGCCGGCCGCGGTGGCCATGCGGTTCTGGCGCTGCAGTCCGGAACCGCGGGACTGCTGCGGTCGCAGGTTCGAATCCTGCCACGGGCATGGGTGTGTGTGATGTCCTTAGGTTAGGTAGGTTTAAGTAGTTCTAAGTTCTAGGGGACTTATGACCTAAGATGTTGAGTCCCATAGTGCTCAGAGCCATTTGAACCATTTACTCAGCGTGCTTTCCTGTTAGCACTAAAAACTCTACGTAAACGCAGCTGCTCTCTGTCGTTAAGTGAAGGCCGTCGGCCAGTGCGTCGTCCGTGGCTAGAGGAAACACTCTTGACTCTATGGATTGTGGAATATTGAATTCCATAACAATTTCCGAAACGGAAAGTCTCACGCGTCTAGTTCCAATTGTTATTCCACGTTTAAAGTCTGTTAATTCCCATCGTGCGTCCATAGTCACGTCGGATACCTTTTCACGTGAATCACCCGAGTACAAACGACAGCTCCGCCAGTGCGCTGCCATGTGTACGTGTGCATATCTCTAACCCATAAAGTTTGTTATCTCAGTGTGAAGCAGAGTTCCAGAGATCCAAACTGGTCATATGTGAGCCGTGCCGGCTCGTATCGATTGACCGATCGGCCCGACCGTTTGACGTGGCTTTTGGCCGCGACGGGCGTGTGGCACTAGACGGCGACAGCCGGAGAGCCGCGCGGCGCGTGAGAAACGGAGGCGAGCGTGGTCGAGCAGGCCGGCGCACGACGCAGTGGTTGTGGTGTGTTTGACACGTTTGCAAGACCGAACCTGGCTTGTAGTGTGGGGAATCGAGTCGTGCGGCGCTGATTTGGATCTGTAAAGGATTTCATAAAAGATTTGCGTGTTATAGTGTAGCGTGTGCGGCACCCTGTCCAGCTCGCCCGCTTGCTGCGGGTTCTGCGTCTGGCCGCCTCTGGTCTGGCTCCAGTGCCCCCCCCCCCCCCCTTCTGCTACTTGAATTTGCCCATGCTTATGTGACGTCACCTGTTTTGAAAATGTGTCACGAAGGGGCGTATCTGTTTTAATTTTATTTTGTGTTAAAAAAAATTTTGTGATATCTATTATTGGTTAACGTTTATCTCATTATTGTAGTCTCCTTTTGGGAGCTTTACTGTGTACAGAATTTAATTAACTTGCGAGTCACTTAATGCTTGTTTGAAGATTAATGTTGTTGTTTGAATAGCGCGGTTGCCCGTGCTTGTAAGGATTTTTTGTTGACTTACGTTATCACAAAAATTTTAAAAATAAAATTTTATTTTGCCAAAGAAACGTTTAATAGAAGTGTTGTTGTTATAAACTGTGAATGTTGTTTATGTGGCCCGGCCCTCCCGCTCATCAGTAATTGGCTGATTAGGGTGAATTGACCAGCACAATATGCACTTGAGGACCAAGAGATTACAACATTAAAACTTCCTGGCGGATTAAAGCTGTGTGCTGGATCGAGGCTCGAACTCACGACGTTTGCCTTTCGCAGTAGGCAAATATCCATAATTCGAGTCTCGGTCCAGCACGCGTTTTTAATCTACCAGGAAGTTTCATATCAGCGCCCATTCCAGTACAGAGCGAAAATTTCATTCTAGATTAGAACAAGTGTTTCACATGGCCACTGTTCACGTCAAGGCAAGATCCACCACGTCACCTCATTGATGTCTGAACATATTAAAAAACTCAGATGTGTTCCGAATGCATTGATAACAATCCACAATTAATTACCGGAATTCATAGACGCTATCATCAGAACGGGGAATACAGCAAAGTTTCTAAATACAGGGTGATTCGAAAAGAATACCACAACTTTAGGAATTTAAAACTCTGCAACGACAAAAGGCAGAGCTAAGCACTATCTGTCGGCGAATTAAGGGAGCTATAAAGTTTCATTTAGTTGTACATTTGTTCGCTTGAGGCGCTGTTGACTAGGCGTCAGCGTCAGTTGATGCTAAGATGGCGACCGCTCAACAGAAAACTGGACTACAGTATCTGGAGATGTTAGAGAATTGGCTGTTCCCTCAGCTCGAACAAGAAGCACAACAATTCATATTTCAGCAGGATGGAGCGCCACCACATTGGCACTTATCTGTCCGTAACTACCTGAACGTCAACTACCCGAGGCGATGGATCGGCCGCCAGGCAGCCCGTGACAGAGCACTTCATCACTGGCCTCCAAGAAACCTTGATCTTACCCCCTGCGATTTTTTCTTATGGGGGTATGTTAAGGATATGTGTTTCGGCCACCTCTCCCAGCCACCATTGATTATTTGAAACGAGAAATAACAGCAGCTATCAAAACTGTTACGCGTGATATGCTACAGAGAGTGTGGAACGAGTTGGAGTATCGGGTTGATATTGCTCGTGTGTCTGGAGGGGGCCATATTGAACATCTCTGAACTTGTTTTTGAGTGAAAAAAAATCTTTTTAAATACTCTTTGTAATGATGTATAACAGAAGGTTATATTATGTTTCTTTCATTAAATACACATTTTTAAAGTTGTGGTATTCTTTTTGAATCACCCTGTATTTCCATTAAAAGTCAGTGGACGTGGGAAGGCATGGTATTGGCGAGTGTGAGGTCCCCGCCCCACTGATGAGTTTTATTATTTGCGTAGTTCGGCTCTGTCTTAATGTTGACTAAATTCGTCGAGTGAAAGAGGGGACGGCGCAGCTGATGAAGAAAATGTCGCCTATGGCGGTCATTCACCAGTAACTGACGCTGTCTGACTGCCTCTTGTAATAACTCTTATTCAGAACTTCTTTTTTACAATAGTCAGCGATTTATTTCTGATACCTATGTACAGTCTGCTCTTGAGGTACCGTCTACTGCGTTACCGGCCGTTAAATTGCTTCTTCCTACTTTCGCTGATATACACAAAGTTCCTCATTATATATTCTTCTTTTTTTTTTTCCTCCGAAGTCCAACAACCGCCTCGGAGTATCCCGCCGCCGCGACTCTGGACCTCCATGGAGCGACGTCTTCTGCCTCACTGAGTTTGCTCCATGGCGGCCCGCTACTTGCCGCGTCAACGAAAGTCCGCGCCGGCTGCTGGCTCGCTGTTTGAATTATCCGCGCGTATAAAAACCAAATACTTCCACAGTATTTATGCACATAACTAACAAATCCTAGCCCGCAACTCAATTTTATCATTTAATTAGAATTTGTGCTAGGCCATGGGCGATAGATGGCGCAAGAAACAGACCACTTGTCGTCTGTTACATCACACGAGCTACGACCGATACACTTGTTATGGAACAATACTGCTAAGTATTGCCGAACAGCTACATGAAATTGTGTCAGTGCACTATCGTGCATGTACTACTACATAAGCATCCTTCCACCGAAAGGAACTTCATCCAAGTAGTCGATTAGCGTATGTTGCAGCAAACGAAGGTGAACACGACTGGTAAGTTGGATAGGTAGGACATGTGGCTCTATCAACCGATCACCAACGACAGCTGCCCAAACGTCAACGGAATATCTCCACTGGTGTGTCATTTCAATGGTAACATACGGGTTCTCACATACCCAAAAGTGTCAGTTGTGAATGTTCATAACACCATCTCGAGTGAAGCATTACTAACACAAGCTCGTTCAACTATGGATCGTTCCCACATTAACAATCTATCGGTAGATGACAACTTATGCTAGACCGACAGACGTGTCCAGGCCTTGCACACTTCGTACATGATTTGGGCACAACTATCCGTCATCCGCTGTATGCTGGAGGGGAAAACGCTTTCTGCTGTAGCGCTCCTTCTGGTACTTGCGCGCGGCACTGCATCCACTTGTTGTAATACATGCTCCTCCATCCGCTGCGTTGACACTGGTCGTGCTCTACCTGCATATGCGTACTGCATGCTTGGATTAAATGACGTGGTTTCGCGCAGACGCTAGTGGGACCCAGCGAACACACTGCTGTCTAGTCTGAGGATGCGCTTTGTGATACCTCCAGTGCACTGCCGTCAGCACGCCCGTACGTGAGTGTCCTCGTATGTCAGCCGTTTCTTCATTTGAAAATGCGTGTGGGGCCATGGCTGTCACTTCAGATGATACACTGTGGGAACTGGCACTTGGAATATAAGACATTGTGTTGTAACATATGCGTGACTGCATTTGTGCATACGTCGAAACTGGAAAACCATTGGTTTATCAAGATTGTTTGCTTGTTTCATTGTGCTCTACTCTGCCCATATTAGCCAGACAATCAAAATGAATATGGTAGTTACAAACGATTATTAGAATTTAATATATAGTGATACTTCGAAAGCAAAATTATATGGAATCTATATTGCTAAACGTTAATTTGGGGCACGGTCACCCCATACAAGTTGTGGTGTCACCGCCAGACACCACACTTGCTAGATGGTAGTCTTTTAAATCGGCCGCGGTCCGCTGGTATACGACGGACCCGCGTGTCGCCACTGTCAGTAACTGCAGACCGAGCGCCGCCACACGGCAGGTCTAGAGAGACTTACTAGCACTCGCCCCAGTTGTACAGCCGACGTTGTTAGGAAAGGTTCACTGAGAATTACGCTCTCATTTGCCGAGACGATAGTTAGCATAGCCTTCAGCTAAGTCAATTGCTACGACCTAACAAGGCGCCATTTATCCTTTGCTATGTATCTAATGAAGCATGTACAGTAACAAGACCAATGTTCACCAATTGTGGATTAAAGTTAAGTATTCCAGCAGCTACGTACTTTTCTTTACAGCATTCATTACGTATCCTGTTTCAGACCTCACGCCAGCCTGCGTGAGTTTAAGTGCGTGCCTTTCGGTTACCCGTCACTGTGAACTGGCTGTCTTGTCAGTCCACAACATAAGTTGCAGGCTGACTATCTATATTTCATACAATTATTGAGTGAATTTAAAGATATAAAATGCTGCTGAGGCCGAGAAGATAAGAAGAAAGAAGCCTGTCCTGTGTATCACTGTGTTGGAGTTAACGAGAGTAGTATGTAAGATTAAGTTAGATTTTAACACTAATTGGACTGTTTTGATTGTATGGCTATTGAAGGCCAGCGTGTGATAACTGCAGAGCAAGAACATCTCACTGTTAAAGGGACTGTAGGGAATAATCTTTCCTTCCACAGTTGCTGCTGTTGTTTTATGTGAGGGATGTATTATCTACGTACTAAAGTAATTGTGTCGGGAAACATCGCATCTTTTGAAGGAAGAACGGAGAGTAATTTAAGCTTCCTCTTTCTATGTTGCTGCGCCCCAGAGAAGACCATTAGGGGAATCCTAATCGCCGAGCGGTTCTAGGCGCTACAGTCTGGAACCACGCGACCGCTACGGTCGCAGGTTCGAATCCTGCCTCGGGCATGGATGTGCGTGATGTCCTTAGGTTAGTTAGGTTTAAGTAGTTCTAAGTTCTAGGTGACTGATGACCTCAGAAATTAAGTCCCATAGTGCTTAGAGCCATTTGAACCATTTGAATCCCAATCATGGTAGTGCTCCATCTCTTCGCAGATTCTGGACCTAGAGCGTTGCAGGATCAGCAGTTGGGAAGTGTAGTACGATTCACTAGGCAAGAGGATGATGATCATGTTGAGCACCATAGCTGAGACTAATGTTAGTGACCAATCTGTTTCTTTATCGTACAGGCATGTAACAAATTCAGCACATCTCGCTTTTTGTTTGCTAGCAACGCATATGAACTACTTAGTTCAGTTATTTTCAGTTGTATTATATGAGGTCTGTTCAAAAATTCCCGAACTTTGCCACAAATTTTATTTACTCTTAAATTTTACTTATTGTGCATGGTCTCCTTCGAAACACTCTCCCCCACAATTGACACGCCGCTTCGCTGTTGCGCCTCTTGGTGGATCGCGTGAAGCGCCGTCTGAGAATTGTCTTTTATCTCGTCTATCGTTGCAAATCTTCGTCCTTTGACGGGGGTTTTCAACTTTGGAAATAAAGAAGTCCGCAAGACTGAAGTCCGGAGAGTACGAAGGATGAGGCGGCGCGGCGATATCGCATTTTGTGAAATAGTCACTCACCAATGGGAATAATTAGTCGCGCGCGTTGTCCTGATGCAAGAGCCGTGGATTGCCTCTTCACATTTCAGGCCGTTTCCTTAACACATTTGCTCGCAGGCGCCGCGACACGTCCCGAGGGTACCATCGATTAACAGTTTGTCCCGGTGGCACGAATTAATGATGAACTAGTCCTTCAAAGCTAAAAGGAAACTGTCATCATGGCTTTCACATCTGACCTGTCCTGACGAGCTTTTTTTGATCTTGGAGAACCTTTCCCGACTCACTGTGAAGATTGAACCTTGGTCTCCGCATCGTTACTGTAGAACCACGTCTCATCACCAGTCATGATTCTCTGAAAGAACATATAGTAGTCATTTGCGCGATCCCAAAGCTCTTCACACATTGCGAGGCGAAGATCTTTCTGATCTTGACTCATGGGCCGTGGGACGAAGTTGGAGGCAACACGATGCATTCCAAGATGCCGTGTCATGATTTCGTGACATGATCCAACTGGAATGTTACATTCTTCTGCAATCTCTCGGACATTTAGTCTTCGACTGGCACTCACGACTTCGTTGACATTCCTTACACGATCGTCGTCGGTAGACGTAGAAGAGCGTTCTGAACGAGGGTCATCTTTAACTTCCGTCCATCCATTTTTAAACTATGTGAACCGTTCGTAACAGCAAGTACGGCTTAAGCGCTCATCACTGCAGGCTTCCTGCATCATTTGGTGTGTCTCTTTAAAAGTTCGCAACTTTGCATGAGGGGTTGGTTGGAGGATATAAAAAACAGTGTTCGGGACTGCAGACGACTACGACATCCAAGAGATGAATGGCACCGTGGGGAGCATTATGGAAGTTACGGAACGTAAAAAAGCAGTGATAAAACGACATATCGTCCAGTAAGTAGCGAGATCTGGAGGTTATAGAGCTCCGATTGTACACTACTGGCCATTAACATTGCTACACCAAGAAGAAATGCAGATGATAAACGGATATTCATTGGACAAATATATCATACTGTGATTATATTTTCACGCAATTTGGGTGCATAGATCCTGAGAAATCAGTTCCCAGAACAACCACCTCTGGCCCCAATAACGGCCTTGATACGCCTGGGCATTGAGTCAAACAGAGCTTGGATGCCGTGTACAGGTACAGCTGCCCATGCAGCTTCAACTCGATACCATAGTTCATCAAGAGTCGTGACTGGCGTATCGTGACGAACCAGTTGCTCGGCCACCATTGACCAGACGTTTTCAGTTGGTGAGAGATCTGGAGAATGTGCTGGCTAGGCAGCAGTCGAACATTTTCTGTACCCAGAAAGGCCCGTACAGGACCTGCAACATGCGGTCGTGCATTATCCTGCTGAAATGTAGGGTTTCGCAGGGATCGAACTAAGGGTAGAGCCACGGGTCGTAACACATCTGAAATGTAACGTCCACTGTTCAAAGTGCCGTCCATGCGAACAAGAGGTCACCGAGACGTGTAACCAATGGCACCCCATACCATCACGCCAGGTGATACGCCAGTATGGCGATGACGAATACACGCTTCCAATGTGCGTTCACCGCGATGTCGCCAAACACGGATGCGACCATCATGATGCTCTAAACAGAACATGGATTCATCGGAAAAAATGACGTTTTGCCATTCGTGCACCCAGGTTCGTCGTTGAGTACACCATCGCAAGCGCTCCTGTCTGTGATGCAGCGCCAAGGGTAACCGCAGCCATGGTCTCCGAGCTGATAGTCCATGCTGCTGCAAACGTCGTCGAACTGTTCGTGCATGCGCCGGCCGAAGTGGCCGTGCGGTTAAAGGCGCTGCAGTCTGGAACCGCAAGACCGCTACGGTCGCAGGTTCGAATCCTGCCTCGGGCATGGATGTTTGTGATGTCCTTAGGTTAGTTAGGTTTAACTAGTTCTAAGTTCTAGGAGACTAATGACCTCAGCAGTTGAGTCCCATAGTGCTCAGAGCCATTTGAACCATTTTTTTCTGTTTGTGCAGATGGTTGTTGTCTTGCAAACGTTCCTATCTGTTGACTCAGGGATCGAGACGTGGCTGCACGATCCGTTACAGATATGCGAGTAAGATGCCTGTCGTCTCGACTACTAGTGATACGAGGCCGTTGGGATCCAGCACAGCGTTCCGTATTCCCCTCCTGAACCCACCGATTCCATATTGTGCTAACAGTCACTGGATCTCGACCAACGCGAGCAGCAATGTCGCGATACGATAAACCGCAATCGCGATAGGCTACAATCCGACCTTTATCAAAGTCGGAAACGTGATGGCACGCATTTCTCCTCCTTACACGAGGCATCTCAACAACGTTTCGGCAGACAACGCCGGTCAACTGCTGTTTGTGTATGAGAAATCGGTTGGAAACTTTCCTCATGTCAGCACGTTGTAGGTGTCGCCACCGGCGCCAACCTTGTGTGAATGCTCTGAAAAGCTAATCATTTGCATATCACAGCATCTTCTTCCTGTCGGTTAAATTTCGCGTCTGTAGCACATCATGTTCGTGGTGTAGCAATTTTAATGGCCACTAGTGTATATGTTGGACACAAAAGGGATGATCGCAAGGGTGCTACGATCGCTAGCCTACAGTAGACGGGATGCGCGCGTAGTAATGTCAGGTTTACAGGAAGCCATTTGCCTTGTGGTGCACTGTTAGCTAAGCCGAGGACCTGGTTGGCTTACCAAAGGTGCAGGAGGAGTTACCACAAGAGTTGGGACTAATCGCGGAGCCGGAAAACCAAATCTTCCGCTTTACTACCATATAACAACAGTACAAGTTAGGACAGACCACGCACGACTCTATGTGTTTGTTCAGTTCATAATACATACGATTACACACGGTTTAAGTGTTTCACCATTCACCCTTACCCGGTATGATGGGGAACCTTAGAGAAATATGTGATATTAGGAAGTAAGAACAGGAGAAATAGTGCTGATTACTGAAGATGAGGGTAGGCATATAATAATGACAGTAGAGGCAGTGCAGCACTCTCCGAGGGAGCAGATCACGATATGCCCAACCCGGGTAATCCGGACTGGTAGTGACATATGCGAGATTCAGTTGTTTGCAGCCAAAATTGACGGTCAGGGCCAGCTGGTGTGGCCAAGCGGTTCTAGGCGCTGCAGTCTGGAACCCCGCGACCGCTACGGTCACAGGATCGAGTTCTGCCTCGGACGTGGATGTGCGTGATGTCCTTAGGTTAGTTAGGTTTAAGTAGTTCTAAGTTCTAGGGGACTGATGACCTCAGAAGTTAAGTCCCATAGTGCTCAGAGCCATTTGAACCATTTTTTGACGGTCAGGGATGTGCGCAGAAAGTTCTGACACTGGAGCCCTACCTCCAATGAGCGGGGCTGCACTGGATCTACTCTGTGTACAACACCATAGTGTTGGCAGAAAATTGATACGAGCAGTACAGACTCGCAGGGGAAAGTGATTGGAATTTTATGACAGTAGACTGCTAGTTATCGGGGCCATTTACGACATAACAAGGCTAACATTTCACGTTACATCCATTTTTACGGAGATCACCAC
Organism: Schistocerca serialis cubense; assembly: GCF_023864345.2. NCBI lineage: Eukaryota > Metazoa > Arthropoda > Insecta > Orthoptera > Acrididae > Schistocerca > Schistocerca serialis. The sequence goes on along the minus strand of NC_064643.1, from coordinate 117,809,643 downwards.
AATGAACATTATGTAACCATAATGTGGCCAGGCTGCTAGGGATCCTCCCATCACAAAATCTGACCTACCTCAATGGCACACTAGGTCCCGCCTCATTCTCTCTCTAAGGTATACCAGCGAAATGAGTGCTTCAGCATGTGGAGCAGTATTGGGACAAACACCATTGTGTGGATATGACCATGAGCGTCGCATCATCCGGTACCATGATAACTCTGTTCTGTACAGCCTTCATCTACCTTAGGTGGAGAGAGACTCTCGCCTCCTCCCACCACTGAAGCTCCTCAACTACCACCACGCCCCAGTACACCAGCTACAAGTAGGCTGGATTGCCAATAGTGCATACGGTACAATAAAGTGGGAACTGAAGAGTTAAAGAATGTTATTTTACACGGGCATTTAATGTAAATTAGGATAAGGAATATTTTTTCTACAATTTAAGGCGTTTTGTAGATCTTTACTTTGACGATAGAGTGTTGATGCTGCGCTTAAGTGATTTATGGTGTGACTGCAAAAGGCTCGTTGGAGAAGTGTCAACAATGCTAGCAGTTCAATTCCGATTCGTAGGGGCTTGTTTCTTTGAAAGGTCACGGCCGACTTCCTTCCTCATCCTTCCCTAATCCGATGGGACTAATGACCTCGTTGTTTGGTCTCTTCCCCCAAATCCAGGTGTAGGTCCAGTGTGTCCTACACGCGTACAGGTAGGTTACATGCCCTCAACTGACCTCCTCCTAACTTACACACGATTATTACTGGCACAGAGGCAGAACCAGCTTTCATCAGAAATCACAACGAACCTCCACCTTGCCATCCAGTGAGGTCTCGCTTGACACCACCGAAGTCGCAAATGGACGTTGTTTGTGGTCGGTGGAATGCACACTACAGGAAGTGTGGGTCTGAGCTGTCGTTTCTCAGTACTGCTACGTGGCTGTCAGAAACCTGGCCACTTTGCGACCGCATATTCTCGTGATCTCTGGTGCCAGGAATTATATACCGTGGCTGCGTTCTTGCCAAGTCTTTCTCCAGAATAGCAGAAGGAAAAGCCAGCTTCTCATAGCCCTATTACATGACCTCATTCAAACTCAGTGAAGTATTCATAATGGCACTTGCGCATCTTAAAGTCATTCTTGACTAACACCAACACACCGTGTCCAATCTCGAAGGCAACTAACGCTCCCGAACTTTATAACGTGTATTTAAAGCAAACCTGAATATCGTCCTCATAGTGGCGCTATTAGGGGCACTCTTATGCGACTGGCGCGAAATTTGAATGGACGTCTTTCAAGACGTAGCAACGTGCCCACCAACATTCGTTTTTGTCCCAAAACTCCTTCTTTGTGTTGCGTTTTTTTTCGTCATTGTATATGTAAATCTAATCGGCTGGAACCATACATTAAGTTGATTGGTTGGTTGATTTAAGAGAGGGGACCAAACAGCAAGATCATCGGTCCTATCGGATGAGCAATGTTGATGATGATGATTGGTTTTTGGGGCGCTCAAGTGAGCGGTTATCAGCGCCCGTACAAATTCCCAACCTTTGCTCAGTCCAATCTCGCCACTTTCATGAATGATCATGAAATGATGAGGACAACACAAACCCCCAGTCATCTCTCCGCCGGGAATCGAACCCGGGACCCCGTGCTTGGGAAGCGAGAACGCAACCGCGAGATGAGGAATGTATGGGGAAGGAAATCGGCCGTGCCGTTTCAGAGGAACCTTCCCGGCTTTTACCTGAAGAGATTTAGGGAAATCACGGAAAACCTAAATCAGGATGGTCGGACCCAGGGTTTGAACCGTCGTTCTCCCGAATGCGAGTCCACTGTGCTAACCACTATGCCACCTCGCCCCTGAACCCTATGGTTCAAACTGCCTAGTACATAAGGGGGGACTGGGTATAGTGTACACTTTTGTTCATGAACGTTGACTCTTTGCTGAGTCTATTGAAAAAGGGAGGAATGCAGCGCAGCACTGTCCGTTGGGTGCTGGTATGGAAACCGGAGCTGTACCACAGTAGTTGTAAGACGCCTCAGAAGCCAGCAGGAGCCAAAAAACTGTCATGGCCTTTGCGGCAACCATCCTGTTTACGCATTGTGACCCGAGCTATGCCGTGTGAAACGTCCCCTTTGAAAAATTGTACAAGACTGTGCTTAACCTGACACACAATATTTTTAGCGCAACGCAATCTGACTTTCAGAAATCCCTACAAAAGAATGGCCCTGACTAACATTAACCTATACGTTTCACAAATCACTTACCTCACAAAAATCTTCGCTACTCAAGCTACTGCAATACAGCGAGCGCCACTACTGCCAGCTAAATAAAAGATTCAAACTACTGAAGGCACTAACTACTAATAGGCATAGTTAGCAAATGAAAGATTTTAATAGAGAACAAACACTGTATTTACCTTAATAGACATAATACATATAGCAGTTCATGACAAATTACAAAACTCCGCCATCTCTCTCCCCACATCCACCACTGCTGGCGGCTCACCTCCAACTGCGCAACGCTACGCGCTGTTCACATCCAGCTGCCGCTGCCCAACACTACAATGGCAGACAACAATGCAAACTAGCCACAGACTGCACACAGCACAGCCAGTGACTCTCATACAGAGGTGGCGCTACCAATAAAAAAACCTAAACAGCCTACTTACATAGCCCCCATGCTCCCCACAAAAAATTTTACAAATTGTTTTGGACAGTGGCCAATAATGATTTGATAAAATTTTTTTATAATTACAATAACAAAGATATCAATTGCACACACTTATTGATACAATGTTGGTCAAAAGCTAAACTTTCTCACAGTCCATAAAGACAGTCCTAATCGTTCATCACAGTAAAATAGCAGTGTTTTTCTCAAAGTCTGAGCAGTAAAAGAAAATGCACACGGAAGTAGTGGATTTCCATGCAGTTTTGAAGAAGTAGCGTTGTCCTTCCAACGGAAAGACAGTGCTGACTCTCGACATGCAGACAGGTCATGGGCCACAACAGAGCAAACCCACAGCAGAGTCAGTTGAAGTTATGAAGAATATTGGTAGGTAGGTCATCACAGAGCATACCCATTGTAGTCCTGGTAGAGATTACCATATTGGTGGGCCACCAGAGGTGCAGACCCACTGTAGTCCTTGTAGAAATAATGGTATTGGTGGGCCATCAACGATGCAGCCCAATGTAGTCCTTGTAGAGATGGCCAGCAGCCATCTGCTGCGACTGTGCAGGTGCACAATCACCATCGAAGAGTCTTGCAGAGAAGATAGCAAGTCCATAAACCACCACTCGTGCACTCACAAAGTTTCTGGAATTGTCCTTAGAACCAGCAATGCTGTTATCCAGTCCCTTGCTGAATAATTAACACACGTGCAAACACTATCAGTCCCTACTTCTCACATATTGTCCATATACTATGACCAACAGAAACGTGTGCAGTTAAATGTAACTTACAAGTTGCTTAATTTGAGGAACTGGTGTCAATTACAATTTTATAACATGAGAATACAATAACAAAGGTACAAAATACATCATTAAAGAACATAACAATACAGATAACATTTGTAGTACAGGCTTTACAAAAGAATAGAAATAAACATATACATCAGTGTTACAGGAATTATGACATAAGTAAATACATAAAAGATCAGAATTACTTTTGAAACATCACCTTCACATATGAGCAACAAAACAGAATAAATAATGTCTCAACATCTTTACAAAGTAAATAACATATTATTAATGCAAATTATATTTGAGGATAACAGTATTCCTCATCATAGTGAATGTAGCTTAGTATTAGAAACATTCTACAACATAACTCTTATTAGCTAAACACATAAAGACAGGAAAAACAGAAATATACAAGAGTACACAAACACATAGGGGGATAACACAATGGAAAGGACAGGGTTCGTTTTCAGTGTAAAATTTGGTACTGCAGTCCAACCCAAAACTTCATTCCATAGATCTTTCGTCTTATTTCAACATATGTTTTCACCAAAACATCCTATCCAAGCATGCTTTCTGTATTTATATGTTCACATATTTCTTACCTCATTATTTATTTTCTATTATCTTACATCATTTATTTCCAAGAAAATCCTACCTAAACTTGTTGTCTCTAAACCCTACTTTTTTTGTTCATATCCTCTTTCAAAATACTTTTTTTTTTTTTTTTTTGGCCAATCCATATTCTTATAGCTTCTCAGTGCATTTCTTCCAATTCATCACAACTCATTCTCTTATATAGTCTACCCCCTCTTAAACTAACTTAAATCTACTGAGCTGAGATGCTAAACTAAGGGACGAGGCAATGCAGCAGCACAAAACAATTAACACAAACAGCAATGACAAAAAAATGGAAATTTGCAAAGCAAGCTACAGTACATCTAAATTACCAAGCAATTCACATTACAACTAATATGAGGCAATGTGCAGCAAACAAGAAAAATAAATCTGGCTTAGCAGAGTAACACAAATTCAAATTCAGTAACACTATGCCTGGCAAACAGCAGCAGAAATGAAATACCTAAACATGACATAGCTCAAGCAGAAAAAATAGTACACTAAAGATAACAATGCAGATAAGGGAAATGTATAATCACATCTTAATGTCTAAGTAATTAAAGAGGTGCACCACAACTATTTCTACAAAAGAAATTACCAAGTACTTGAAAAGAAAATTATGAATGCAGTTCCTGTGAAGGTAAATGTCTTTTTGTGCTCCCTCATTTTTTTTAAAAAAATTATTATTTACTCGATCTGTAGACAGAAAATATTTATATTAGTACATCTATAAAATTCTATTTTAACCAATGCTGCAGTGCAGCTAGAAACTAGATATTAAACAAAATAGGCAAAGCAAGGCATCAAACGTCATTCACTAGCCATATGGCATTTCATAATGCAGTAAACAGTCTTTCAACTAGCAAGACAATAGACATAAAATGTTTCTCATCATTTCATTTCAGTAAATATCATAAATTAAGAACTCTACAATGTAATCATGTTTTCAAGTTCGAGCGTGTCGTATTTGCGATGCTTTCTACAAAGGAATGTCTATAGCGAGGATAATGGTCTCCCTTTTTTTTTCCACCTGTGCCTCTGGAAGGCACACGCTAATGGCTTTTTTCAAGGCGACTGTCGCCCAGCTGGGTGCCCACGACGCATTAGGTGCAGGTGGTCATTTAACTTTCTTACCGAAATATTTACGACACCAGTTTCCGCTACAGTGACAGTCTCATATAAAAATATTTCACAGGTCAAGAATTTGGCTTACAAATCTGTAGAAACAAATCCTATAAATATAACAGCGTCCAAAAAATTTTCGCCAGCATTGTGATACATTCACGCATATACACACATTTCATAACTCTTAAAGTACGATTCTTGGTTTCCAACAACCTTTTTCACAAACCAGAGTCCCTAACCACTGCTCATTATTCCTTACCTTATTCGTCGACACTTCTTCAATATTTCATCATTACAGATATGTAGCATAATCAAATAACTCATATAGCATATAGCATCAGCTTACTGATCATAAACATACCGCAACAGCATAATACACATAGTCATCGTAATAGTAACATCATAACACCTCAGTCAACTCTCAAAATCGTCGTAGCTTCCTCCAATAATTTCAAAACCTAAAAAAATTCTCTGCTCATGTCAAAAGTGTCATCTGCCTCAAACGTACTTTAAAAATCGTGATCCCATACCAAATACATCATTCAAAGCTCTCATAGTATCACAATGGTTCCGGAAAAATATGAACAGTTCACAAAGTACAGACAAAATACAATTTCGTAAGTGTGAAGTTATCCAACTGTGTAATTATGTAAACATCTGTCACTGACGTAGTAAAAAAAGTTTCTTTCTCTGTTAAATGATCAGATAGCTGCGTAATTCTATGTTAGAGAAATATGGTACCGATGTGTAAAGTTGTATAAGCAAATACCATATTAGCTAGGGCTCCTTGTGCTTGCCAAACACATTGTACACAAAGTGAGCGTGTACCCCACTGAGGATTAATGTAATTATACCCTCAGGTGTTACAGATTATTGCAATGGAATAAAATGTATCACGGAAAACTTTCTTTGTAATTCAAAAACCTTTAAAAATAAATGTTTTAAGTAAAAATTAATCACTCAAATACATGTACTGTAGCGCTAAACTGTGCGTCTTGTTGTAAGATAATCTCTGTGGAAGTGTCGTAGTTGTCGTCCTCCGCAAGCTAAGTTCTGCAGAAGTCAATGTACTTACCTCATGATAAACAAAAGTGAAATGCTTTGCGTATAGATATCTTAGTTATTATGCTTATTGCCATGATGAAGAAAGTACTGTGCTGTAACGTATTGTTGTGCTACGGAAAAGGCAGTCTCATTGTAGCTATACCACAAAAGTTACTACTAAAACATGTTTTACTTTCCAGAATAATGCAGAAAAACTGCAGATATAAAACAGAAACACTGCAAAAGCAACATTGTAAATTGTCACTCATTAGTAGTGTCGTGATAAAATCGTGTAGCTGTCACATAAACTAACCACTGTGTCATCTGGTATCTCACTGAAAGTACTTTAAATCCAGAATGTATCTTCAAGTAAACCAAAATGTTGCATTAAAATCTCATTAGCAGTACTGGTAAATGTTCTAAGTATGTAAGCCTTATAGTCGTTACATAATTATGTAACTAACAAGCAAGAATGCACACACACAATAACACTGGGTCGTCTCTTCACAATAACAATGCATTCGTAATTTCTGTTTAAATAAGTTCTCTTGGTTCTTGATTGGATATTTAACTTCAAACATTGTTGCATGGTGACAGATTCTAAGTCTGACAATGCATACTAGAAATGTGAAGTTAAGAGTTTCATGGCAAAGACCAAGTTCAAAAGCAGATTATCTTTCAATAAACGGTTTTACATGTGAAATGTGGTGTAAACCTTTACTCTTCCGAGTACGCAGAGTTTCAACTTCAACGCAATTATCATGTGGTATACGTCGGATTCTGTAAGGTCCATTGTAAACTAGAAATAATTTGTGACTCAAGTGTTTCTTCTTATGTGACAATGAATGAGCTTTAATGAGAACTTTGAGACCAATATACAATTTCTTTACATTTGCTTTACCGTGTAGTTTTCTCCTTTTGTCTGCTGCAGATTTCATATTTTTAAGAGCCAAATCAATTATGTCTTTGTGTCGAAGTTTACGTGTATTCGGGAAAGGTACAAGCTCTCTGATTCTGTTCGGTGGTTCTTCATTCTTCAGTACAAGAATACGTGGTAAAGCAGTGGAATCATGAGGCATTTCATTCAGCACATTATGAAATAATTGTAAATATCTGTCCCAATGCTGATGCTTTCTGTGACAATAAAGTCTGCAAAGCTTATTGATTTCTTTCATAATCCTTTCAGACGGGTTGCAATGTGGTGAGTACAATGAAATAAAAACAGGTTTGATTTTATGATTCCAAAGCATGCATGACCAAACAGCAGATCTAAATTGCGGTCCGTTATCTGAAATGACTTTAGCAACGTGGCCAACTTCACGTAAGAAATTTTTAACAAAGGCGTTGGATACAGATCGTCCAGTGGCTTTACGTAACGGAGTGAAAGAAACAAATTTTGAAGTAAGTTCAACAGCGACTAGAACGTACGAAAATCCATTCGATGTTCTGACAAGGGGTCCCAATAGATCAACTGCAGCAAATTCTTTTAATTTAGAAGGAATGATAGGAAACAATGGAGCACGATGTGAGATAGTAGATGATTTAGCCTTTTGACAAAGTTTACAAATAGACAGGGCTCTTCGAATTCCCTTTTCCATATTGTTAAAATAACAAGTCGTTCGAAGAATGTGATAACATTTTCGTGGACCAAAATGTGCGTAGCTGAAATGAATGTACCAAATGAGCTTATTAACAAAATCGTCTGGAATGCAAAGTACCCATAGCTTGTCATCAACAGTGCAGCGTTTGAAGAGTATGTTGTTTCTAACCAGGTAATAATGCCGAATCTGTGTGTGTGTCTTTTCATGCCATTTGCTTTTGATGTCTTTCCAAATCGGATCTTTATCTTGTTCATGAGCAATGTCCTTTAAAGATGTGGTGATGAAGTTTTCAAAGGCGACTTTCTGAATGTAAAGAATACTGAAATTTTTCTCGAGGTTGCCTTCTGTGTTACTTTTCTCAATCCGAGCCGGTGCGCGTGACAGTGCGTCCGCAACAATGTTCTCCTTCCCGGGAATGTAGACTATTGTGAAGCGTAATTCTTGCAGAAACAATGCCCAACGTTTTAACCTGTCATGATTTAGTTTTGAAGACATAAGAAATTGTAATGCACGATGATCACTGTATACTTTTACGTGCTTACCAGAAAGAAAGAAACGGAATTTGTTAAATGCCCAAACGATAGCTAAAGCTTCTAATTCAGTAACGGAATAATTTTTTTCAGATTTTGTTAGCACTCGGCTAGCAAAAGCAATGGTTTTCTGAACAGTAGTGTCATTTTCTGTGGCTTCTTGAAATAAATGGGCACCAAGACCGACTTCAGAAGAATCCGTGCTAAGGCAGAAATCTTGTGACAGATCTGGATGAGCTAGTATTGGCGCGTTAAGTAACGCTTCTTTCAAAGAATTGAATTCCAACTGTGCTTGTTCGTCCCAGTTCCAAATAGTATTTTTTCCAGTGAGAGAACAAAGTTTTGGTGTAACAAGAATTTGCATATTCAGAAAACGACGGTAAAAATTTACGAGACCTAGAAAACTGCGGACTTGTTTTTTTGTGGATGGAACTGGAATGGCTCTGATTGCTTCTAACTTTTCAGGATCCGGCTGAATGCCTTCAGAAGAAATAATATGTCCCAAAAACCTCACCTTTGACCTACCGAATTCAGACTTTTCCAGATTCTGCAAAAATACGTAACAAACTGTTGAGGATGCGATTATGTTGTTCCCATGAAGCTTCTGCTATTAGAATATCGTCCACATATAAGGTGATGTGACGTTTTAAGAACTCAGGTAATATGAAATTTAGCCCGCGAATGAATGCTGCCGAAGAAATGTTCAAACCAAAAGGAAGTTTCCGAAACTGATAACAAACGCCGAAACAAAGGAAAGCTGTGTATTTTCTACATTCTGGATGAAGTTCGATCTGATAAAAGCTGGATCTGAGATCAATGGAAGACAACACTTTTACACCATTAAAATTTTGAAGAAGTTCTTCCAACGTTTGTGGCCTGTCTGTTTCAGGAATAATGATAGTGTTGATTTGTCTCGAATCTAAGACAAGCCTGATCGATCCATTTTTCTTCTCAACAACATGTAATGGATTGTTGTATGAGCTTACTGCAGGCTCAATAATGCCCACGTCAAGCATAGATTGTATTTCTGTTCTAGCACGGTCCCTATAATGTGCTGGAATTACATATGGTCTAACACAAAATTCAGTATGCTCACGAACACGAAATTGGTATTGAAATCCCTTGATTGTTCCTGTTTTATGAGTAAAAACTGTGGAATGTGCTTGTAAAATCTCAAAAAGGTCCTGCCTATCAGTGTCATTACAATTCTCAATTGTTTGAATTTTATTCTGAATTAATTCATTAATTTCAAATATGCTGTCGATATCATCCCTGTCAGTACTTGCAGAGTGATTGTTAGTGTCTAGTTCCGCAGAAAATTCCGAACTGTTGTCTAACAGAAGGTAAAGCCGATTAATTTCCTCGTCATGGTTTGAGAGCCAATCTTCAAATTTCAAAGCTATTGACTTACCTTCCTTCTCTAAACCTATTTCCGCATCGTGAAAGTTTAAGATTGCTTTGTATTCATTCAAAAAGTCTACTCCCAATATAATTTCCGTCGACAATAATGGAACAATAAGAAAGTCCATAGAGAAGCTGTGGCTTTGGCAAAGGAATTCTAAATTGGTTTGTTGGCGTACATCTACACTTTTTCCAAAGATTGCACCTTGTAATTTAATCTTACATAACGGAAGTGTGGGGCAATCGTTCGATTTGTTGCATTTGCTAAAAGCTGTTTCACTAATTACTGAAATGGGACTGCCAGAGTCAAGTACTGCCGTCATTTACAGTAATGTGAATCACAGGATATGCAATGTTGTTATGTTTTATGTCGTGTTCCTGGAGTAAGATGTCCCTAATGTCTTCCATTTTTACGTAATTACTAGCTACGGCAGCTGCGTCGTTAGTTTCATACGTACGTTTTGTGGCTGCCAGCGGTATGAGTCATTGCCTATTGTCTCTTTGTTGGCGCGCATCGTTATTGGGGTTTGGAGACCTAACTTCTACAAATTCACTTTGTCGAGAGGGCCCTGCTCTGTTTGAAGCACGCCAGTTCTGATGCAATTCAGGTCTGTCGTTACGATCACATCGTCTGTCGTCATGTTGGTAGTTCCTGTAGTTTCTTTCTTCTCGGTTAAGTGGTGGAGAATTTCTCCCTGAATTATCACTGCACGGTGGACCGTTGTGTCTAAAGTTATTCTGTCTCCCGTAATAATAATTGTTTTGGTTCCCATATTGTCTGTTTCTCTGATTGTCTCTGTGATAGTCACTACTGCGGAGAGGTGATCTTTCCCTGTAATTATTACTACTCTGCCAACGATTGTCATACGGGTGGTGTCTGTTTTGGTCACGATTTGTGTGGTGAGAATAGCCTTGTCGCGTCCAGTTATCGTTTCTGTCGTCACGGAATTGTGACGGATGTGACCTGTAGTGATTGTTTTCCTGTTTTCGCATCCCGCAACTGTCTGTGTCAATTTCTAATTCTTGTAAGAGTCCCTGAAAAGCTTCAATGTCGTCTTTGCAACGTCCTGCCAAAATAATATGTCGTAAATGTTCAGGCAATTTGATTAAGCAAATGCGGATGAGTTCTGAGGGGCTGTATGGGTTTGACAGGTACTGATTCTTGTGTAACATGTCTTCAAAATATTTCACAAGACTGGAAAATTCAGATTGTTTCATCATTATGATGCCATGTTTTACTCGGTCTTGTGTGGCTTGAGACCAATATGCTGAGAGGAAGGCATGATAAAATTCTCATTCACTGTGACAATCGTGAATGACCGATCGCATTCTTACAGCTGGTTCATTCTCTAAGTAGCCACACATAAATTCTAATCTGTGTTCTAACGACCAGTTGGGAGGAAAACAATGAGAGAATTGATGGAGCCATGCTTGTGGATGAATGTCGTTGCCAGAATTCTTAAATGTTTTGAATTTACGTGTAGTAATGAACAGCTTATAGTCAAAGTCATCATGCCGGCGAGTCGCATATCGGTCACTGTTACGTCGTTTCGGCGGTTCCATTTCAAAATTCGGTGCACCTTGCCAATTTCTTTCATAGTTTCCGAAATGCCCTGTGTTATTATTTTGTGGCTTTTCCGTATTTCTATGTCCCTCTTCCCGTATTGGGGCGCGAGTGTCCTCTGAAATACGTAATTCTTGTATTACCTGTGTCAGCTGATCTTGTACTTCCCGGATTTCTCTTTGGTGTTGCGTATTTATTTGATTCTGATTTTGTTTGAATTTCCTAATTTGTTCGCACTCTTCTGTGTCATTAAAGACTACCGGTCTTGTGTCATTCAGATCATCATCTACCTTTGTAGATAAGTTAGTGAACTGATCCGAAAGTTCGGCTACTTTCTCCGATAGTGTACTTATTTCCTCAGTGTGTTTTTCTGAACCAAGTTTCAGAGTATTTACTGTGTCCTTTAAATTTTCCTGAGTTTTTGCAAGTTGCGTAACCGAATCGGTAGATGCAACTGAGTCAATTTTAGCTTGCAAGGTGTCGTGATTTTCATGAACAATGGTTTGCAGTTCTTTTATGGCTGCTTCGTGATTCTGTAATGCATTTTCATGCCGCGAAAAAATAGGTTGGAAATGCTCACAAATTTGTGTTTTTACGTCATTACAGACTTTTTGACATTTCGATTCGATGTTATGTAACTCAGTAGTTAAGTCTTCACGTGTTTGTTCAAGCGTATGTTCCACTGAGTCCAACTTTTGAAGCTTTTGTTCCATTGCGTCTAACTGTTGCTGCGTTTGTCTCTGGTGTTGTTCCATTGTGTCTAACTTTTGAAGATTTTGTTCCATTGTGTCTAACTTTCGAAGATTTTGTCCCATTTGTTTCTGATTTTGTTCAAGTGTTGTGTCTAACTTTTGTAGCTTTTGTCCCATTTGTTGCATTAACTGTAATAACAATGCACTGGTGTCTGAAACATGTTCCTCAGTGCTTTTCAGCAGTGAATTTGCACCGGCAACATTGACATTTTGACAAGCAGAAAATGTGTCTTGACTTATTTGAGAATACGGTGAGGACCCAAAACCTGAATCTGCAGTATTTGCAAGATTGTGTCCTGTCATTCCCGATTCCTGAGGCGAGCTGTTGCCGATCGATCGATCGATAATGCTTCCCTGTTCACTAATTGTTTCACTGCCTACGCCATTGTTTGCCGCCCGCTCAATTTCCCTATGCACTATTACCAAATTACTACTTTGAATGTCTGTTACTTCATTACACAGTGGTGCTGATAAGCTATGCTCGTCGTCACTATTATTTCTCAGTTTACTTTGGAGCCTAGTGTTACGTTTTTCACACGCCATTATTGTCACAATATTTCACACGATAACACAGAAAAGCACAATTAGAAGAGCAAAAATAAGAGAACACATTAACATAGCACTGAAAATAATATCTAGTTAATTGCAAGTGCAGCTGCGAAATACTTGCTGCAAATCTACATGCATGTCACAACTGTTTTACTGTACAACAATGAAAAACTACAACTACAAAGGAGATTCTCTCTATAATTACGCGCTAGCAATAGACAAAGGCTGCACTAATTGCACAAACTACAAGAAAAAATCAGAAGATTCCAGTGAGGTATCCTCGACTAAGGGTCGACATATGAAACGTCCCCTTTGAAAAATTGTACAAGACTGTGCTTAACCTGACACACAATATTTTTAGCGCAACGCAATCTGACTTTCATAAATCCCTACAAAAGAATGGCCCTGACTAACATTAACCTATACGTTTCACAAATCACTTACCTCACAAAAATCTTTGCTACTCAAGCTACTGCAATACAGCGAGCGCCACTACTGCCAGCTAAATAAAAGATTCAAACTACTGAAGGCACTAACTACTAATAGGCATAGTTAGCAAATGAAAGATTTTAATAGAGAACAAACACTGTATTTACCTTAATAGACATAATATATATAGCAGTTCATGACAAATTACAAAACTCCGCCATCTCTCTCCCCACATCCACCACTGCTGGCGGCTCACCTCCAACTGCGCAACGCTACGCGCTGTTCACATCCAGCTGCCGCTGCCCAACACTACAATGGCAGACAACAATGCAAACTAGCCACAGACTGCACACAGCACAGCCAGTGACTCTCATACAGAGGTGGCGCTACAAATAAAAAAACCTAAACAGCCTACTTACACGTGCATCACAATATTGACGACGCAGCGAAAGGGAAGGGCTCCTGTGGGATTGGCTGGCATCTGTCCACACCTTCAAGTTACGGACTTTTTATACCGTACGTGGTTGGAAGCAGTACGTCGACACAACACATGCGCAACTGACCAGTACAAATACCTGTGCCAGACGACGGAGCGATACGGTCCTGCCGGCAGCCACCATCGGTCCGACTGCAGACTCTTGAGTCCACCTACTTGGGCTTGGCGCCTTGCCACTGGTGAGCCATCTTCCAGCTCAGTCCAGCCACAGCAGTCTTCTGGCCTGGAGTGCAGCCGTTCGAGACCATGGCGGTGAAGCTGCTTGCCCTCCTACACTGGTGCAGGCGACCTCCAGCCGTGCCCCTTCACTCGCAACGGCGAGTTCAACTTGTGAGGTCTGACATCTCCTGCTAGAACTACAGCAGGCCTGCCGCAAGCTAGCTGAGTCTCTAATAGCCGATCATCTGCTGTGACGCAGATCCCTGGCGTCAGCATTCCTCTGCTGGCTCACCTCAGAGCAGGCATCTGGCCACCTGCTGACCTCAGCGGTTCTACCAATGCTGTCGTCACCACGAGTCAGAGGGGGGCGTGGTCACCACGAGGCAGCGCTACGAGTGGTGTAACTTGAGTCTGAATAAAACGTTTGATAGTTGATGCTGCTTTCATGTGTTCATGGTCAACATCTTAACAATGACCCCCCACAGCTAGCCAACCCTGCCACTGTGGAGCTCATCCACGTTGGTCCACTATTTTAACAAAGATTACTAGAGAAGTTAGCAATTCTATTCAATTTCTAAATATGAATGGGAACTGTATATACTTCCCAATCTTCATCTGCCCCACCTCTCTCTCTGTCCGTCTCCTGCTCCCCCTCTCTTTGTTCACCAACTCGTCTTCCCCCCCCCCCCAAATATCTCTATCCATCTCATCCTTCCCCTCTCTCTGTTCATTTTCTCCCTCTTCTCCTCTCTGTCCATCACCTCTTCCCCTCTATTTCTGACCTTGAGCCTTCTTTATTGCTATTGCAAACGAAATCTCGACTGGGAAATGAGGTCGCCTAACGTGAATGAGCAAATGGGTTGGGATCATTAACATAGGCCTAAGGGCTACAGGGGGGACGTTTCCAGCTCCTGGATCTCTGAGGATAGTAGCTTCAATGAGAGTATTTCGCATAGTTTTACTCTGTGAACGGACAGGACCAAAATTTCGGGTGATTCAGATTCCATAATACAATAATATTCTTTTCGTAAGTCGATAAGTCATAAATACAGCATTCACCTTCCTTCCTAAAACTTACTGTAACGAAGAAAACAGAACGGCACGCAGTTGTCCATACAATTTTTGCTTAAAACGTTTAGAGCTTTTTGTTATTTTCTGTATCTCCTGGGGTGGTCATGAATTCGAAATTTGTAAGTGCCATGTAGTGACAATTATTGTATGAACAGCTGGCGATGTACAGCAGAGAATACGGAAATGCATTGTGTTGCAATATATTCCATGGACATTCAAGATTCTTCTTCTGTTCTTGGATTCGAAGAGGAAAGAACGAGTGTCTGAGGTTCAAAAAAAAATGGTTCAAATGGCTCTGAGCACTATGGGACTCAACTGCTGAGGTCATTAGTCCCCTAGAACTTAGAACTAGTTAAACCTAACTAACCTAAGGACATCACAAACATCCATGCCCGAGGCAGGATTCGAACCTGCGACCGTAGCGGTCTTGCGGTTCCAGACTGCAGCGCCTTTAACCGCACGGCCACTTCGGCCGGCAGTGTCTGAGGTTCATCTTGCTGTAGCAGTCTACGTAAGTTATAAACGAAACTAAAATATAGTTATTCATGACTTAAGATTTGTGTACGGTACATAATTATTTGTAAACCTAAACCTTGTTTGTCCTGAGTAGACGTGGCCTTAACGGAACATTGACCATTGTTAGGCGCCATACTAGAAAATGATTAGTAATTTTCTTTCAGCTCACCTTCGAGACGTGCCGCCGGTTAGGGCACCACGAGCTACGCGGCCGCTACGAATAATTTAATATATGTCACTTTCAGATTTTCTCAAAGTTGCGAGATAACATCCTAGGCAGAAAGGTCTGGTCACAGGATTCTAGTTCTAGTATAAGATTTCATCTGCAAAAGATTATGCTTGTTATCTTATATTGGTTCAAAAATGGTTCAAATGGCTTTGAGCACCATGGGAATTAGCTTCTGAGGTCATCAGTCCCCTAGAACTTAGAACTACTTAAACCTAACTAACCTAAGGACAATTGCCCGAGGCAGAATTCGAACCTGCGACCGTAGCGGTCGCGCGGTTCCAGACTGTAGCGCCTAGAACCGCTCGGCCACTCCGGCCGGCCGTTATACACACCCCGATCCAAACGAAATATGTCATCTTTACGACATGTGTTTCTACTGCCCGTTAAATGTAGTAGCTTTGGCTTTCCACCTGATTCGTTATGAAGTGTATAACGGAGTTTTGTCGTCTACTATTTTATTTTCTTCATGGAATTGTACTAAATGTAATTTGAAGATGTGATGATGGGAAGAAGAAAAGGAGTTGTTACCTTAATGAAACAGCATTTCGCACAGATTTTGGTTTGGCTTTGTGCTAATCATAGGTTCGAGTTATCAGTTAATGACGTATTAAAAAGAGACTTCCCATCTCATGTGAATCACTTCAGGTCTTTCTTAGACAAGTTATATTCGCTGTACCACCAGTCCCCGAAAAACACTCGACAGTTAAAGCAACATGCAGAGCTACTTGAAATTGAAATTCTGAAAATAGGCAGAATCTTGGGCACCAGATGGGTAGCATCGAGCTTCAGAAGTGTGTCAGCAGTGTGGAAAAACTTTAAATCTTTGGTTTCTCACTTCACAGCTGAAAAAGATGATAAAAGCAGGGAATCAAGTGACAGAGGTGTGTACGGTGGTTTTATCGAAGTACGTTACCAAAGTTGACTTCATTCTCGACTTGGTTCTATTGTGTGATGCCCTTCAAGAATTATCAGAATTAAGTCTTGAGCTACAGTGAAGAGACATCACACTGTATTCTGCCTGACAGAAGATGAGAAATCAGCTGTTGATGTTTGAAGAAAGAAAACTGAGCTGCGGTCGTCATTACTGTGAAGCTCTCAAAGCAGTCCAAGAGCTGAACTTCAGAGGAATTCCACTGGAAAAGGGTGCAACTATCAGACATCTTGAGCCCAGCATATTTTACGATTGTCTGAAACAGCGGATGGAGAATCGTCTTCTGCAGACAGAGGACATTGCTATCTCTGAATGTGCGAAAGTTTTGGACTTGTCAAATTGGCCTGAGAATCCTGGAATAACATATGGTGAAACAAATATCAAAACTTCATGTTGTCGTTTTGCTCTTCCAGAGAGAGAAGTATGTTGATGACGTCATGGCTAAAAGCAGACGTGTGGTATCCCATGCTTCAGTTATAGGTAATTTTCACTGCATTATATCCAATGTCGGAGTACCCTCAAACTATTTTTAGAAAAAAAGCACTGGTGGCAGCTATCCGCTTGCAAATACAGGTCGGTGTGCGTTTTCTTCCCGTATACCCTATGGCCCAGGGTACCATCCGCTCGTCTTTTGACCATGACGTCCAGGACTGGTAATCTTCCTTCTGCTTCGGTCTCAATAGTGAATTTGATGTTCGGATGTATGGAGTTCAGGTGTTTAAGGAAGTCTAGGAGCTTGTCCCCTCCATGGGGCCAGATCACGAACGTGTCACCTAAATAACGTAGAAAACAAGTAGATTTCCATTTGAATGACGCCAAAGCTTCCTCCTCGAAGTACTCCGTATAGAAATTCGCGACCACAGGCGAGAGTGGGCTCCCCATTGCGACTCCTTTTTGTTCACAGTATTCTCCATTAAAGAGAAAATACGTGGAGGTCAGAACGTGCTTGAAAAGTTGGGTCGCCTTCTCGCATGTACGCACGTGTAGCGAACAACGGTACAGAGTTGGAATTTATGTAAAGTGACTGCATGAGTTTACAAGACACACTAAGATTGGGGAACTTTGCTAGTCATGAACCAATAGGCTGTATAATTCTCAAAGGAATTTAACAGAGAATACATCGTGGTCCGGAAACCGGACTAAAGGTAGCTCGGGAAATTAAATACATTGCAGAACATTCAAACAAACATTCATGTGCGAATAAAGGATGAATGGACCACTAAATAGTTCTCTTTTCCCGCTAGCCAGTAACATCTGTTACGTAAATAGTTAAAATTGTAAGTAGGCTCTTTAGGTTTTCATATTGGTAACGCCACGTAGCGCTCTGTATGAAAATCACTGGCTGTGCGGTGTGCAGTCTGTGGCTGGTTTGCATTGTTGTTGGCTATTGTAGTGTTGGGCAGCTGGATGTGAACAGCGCGTAGCGTTGCGCTGTTAGAGGTGAGCCGCCAGCTGTGGTGGATGTGGGGAAGTGAGATGGCGGATTTTTGAGAATGGATGATGTGGACGTGTGTCCATCAGAAACAGTACATTTGTAAGAATGGATGTCATGAACTGCTATATATATTATGACTATTAAGGTAAATACATTTTTTGTTCTCTATCAAAATGTTTCATTTGCTAACTATGCCTATCAGTAGTTAGTGCCTTCAGTAGTTTCAATCTTTTGTTTAGCTGGCAGTAGTGGCGCTCGCTGTATTGCAGTAGTTCGAGTAGCGAAGATTTTTGTGAGATAAATGATTATTGTTAGTCAGGGCCATTCTTTTGTAGGGATTATTGAAAGTCAGATTGCGTTGCGCTAAAAATAGTGTGTGTCAGTTTAGTGATGATCAGAATAGGTAAAGAGCGAAATGTCTGAGTACGTTCAGTTCTGCTCAGCTGTTTGAAAATCAAATAATGTAAGAGGTTTATCAGCACAGTAATTCATTAATTTTTCTAAGGGTACGTTTCATATGAATGAAAGATTTTGATAGAGAACAAACAATGTATTTACCTTAATAGTGTTCAAAAGTCATAATATATATATCAGTTCATGACATCCAGTCTTACAAATTTCAAAAATCCGCCATCTCACTTCCCACATCCACCGCTGCTGGCGGCTCACCTCCAACTGCGCAACGCTACGCGCTGTTCACATCCAGCTGCCTAACACTACAATAGCCAACAACAATGCAAACCAGCCACAGACTGCACCCCGCACAGCCAGTGATTTTCATACAGGGCGCTACGTGGCGTTACCAATATAAAAACCTAAAGAGCCTACTTACAAAATTAATGCCAGCGTGGATTAATTCATGTTTACGCGCCTGCAAGGGCGCGAGAGCACAGGCCAACCAGCTGATGGGAGAGCCGACGGCCCCCGCCCGACGACTGCCTGTCCGCGCGTGGGAGGGGCGCCTGGCAGCTCCGTCACGTGCCGCATCGTTGCACCGCCGTCTTCGTCACACCGGCGTCGCAACGGCTGAAAATCGACGATCGATGACGTGTATTACGTGTGATGAGTGCACCTGTCTTGTGGTTACAAGTTTCAGTAGTATCATTCGAAGTGTGTGATCCACTATAGGAGAGAAATGATCAGCTTATCACCTACAAGAAGATTGTTTTTTATTTCAATTTGTGTCACCATAATTTCAATGTTTTCTTATGTTTTATTCTTCAGTAAAAGGAAAATCTAAATTGGGATTTCTGTAGACACTGAATGAATGTGGCCATACAGTCCGAGCCGGCCGCGGTGGTCTCGCGGTTCTAGGCGCGCAGTCCGGAACCGTGCGACTGCTACGGCCGCAGGTTCGACTCCTGCCTCGGGCATGGATGTGTGTGATGTCCTTAGGTTAGTTAGGTTTAAGTAGTTCTAAGTTCTAGGGGACTGATGACCACAGTAGTTGAGTCCCGTAGTGCTCAGAGCCATACAGTCCGATGACCCTGGTCTAGCTTTTAACTCCCGGTTTTCCCATGGCCAACAACCCAAAATAGGGGGGTTAACAAAAGTTATTTTCTGGTGAGATTTGTTAATACCATTCCGGAATGAAACATCTAGCACACGGATAGGGAAGTACACTACTGGCCATTAAAATTGCTACACCACGAAGACGATGTGCTACAGATTTCTCATACACAAACAGCAGTTGACCGGCGTTGCCTGGTGAAACGTTGTTGTGATGCCTCGTGTAAGGAGGAGAAATGCGTACCATCACGTTTCCGACTTAGATAAAGGTCGGATTGTAGCCTATCGCGATTGCGGTTTATCGTATCGCGCCATTGCTGGTCGCGCTGGTCGATATCCAATGACTGTTAGCACAATATGGAATCGGTGGGTTCAGGAGGGTAATACGGAACGCCGTGCTACAATAGTGATTATATTTAAAACAATAAATATTAATTTTCTTCAAAGGGACAAAATAGCACCAGAGTTATGGAACTTAATTATCCAAATGAGCAAAGATTCATTGGGCAGCTAGTGTTTGCTCACCACGGCTGTAGGTAATTTTGTAATCGTTACATCAGTCAGGGAAGCAAGGACTTCCAATACAAATAAGACTCAGTGGCGGCCTGGAACTTATGACAGGCCCCAAAGACAAGATAAACAGACACTGAACAAGTTTCAATTAAAAGAAATTTTAAAACACACGAATATGGAGCTCAGATAATTTCAAATAGGGGCGCCAGATGGTAAATTTAATACTCCAGAGAGAGTGATGGAGAGCCATAGGCAATCCAGTGTAGCGAGAGCAACTTCAACAAGGGAGCACATGTGTCAATCAAGTAAGGAGTACCTTACCGCAAAGGGCAGAGCATACGGTACCACTCCAACTCCTACATCAGCAGCTATGCCTACTTTCTCTAGGGTAAACCGGCTGTGTCAACATTAGCCCCCAAGCATTGCCGACCAACACAACTCTAGCGACCACTGATCGCTTAAACAATCGTACGCCCGTAAGCTCCGTGAACAGCCCACCATACGGAGCCAACACGGCCCAGTTAGGAGCTCATCTCTTGTGCCACTGTATCACTTCTAACCACATATATCGTTTTTTACGTACATTAATTACTTCCTTTTCTGAGTGACCGAGCGATGTGGGGTAGGAGAACGACGGTTCAAATCCACGTCCGGCTATCCTGATTTAGGTTTTCCGTGATTTCCCGAAATAGCTTCAGACAAAGGCCGGGATGGTTCCTTTGAGAGGGCACGGCTGACTTCGATCCCCGTCTTTCCCTAATCGGTTGGGACCTGTGACCTCGCTGTATGGTCACCTCCCCAAAATCAACCAACCAGCCTTCTGAGTGCATCTGCTGTGAACTGTAGATTCGTTATTGGTAGCTTATCAGTCTCTCCTTTGGTATCGAGAGTAATTGCTAAATCTGTCTCATAATTTCAGGGCGGAAAACTGGTGATACACTGAACATGAAAAAGACAAATGCTCTACCGTATCAGAGATTTATGAAACCATAGCGCCATCTGGCTTCCCCTTTGAAGCCAGACAAGTTTCGTTCTTTGGAGTTTTTTCGTTTGACGCTTATTTCGTGAGATATTTGGCCCGGTCACGATCAATGTACCACCCTGTATATATATATAAATTAAATTACATTACATCTAATAACCTTTCCTCTTGTATATACCGTTATCTACCATGTACATTAAAGAAATATCTAGCCTTTATTCATACGAAAGTATATTAGAGCGTCATATAAAAATTTTAACTAAATTGGTTAAGAACTATTCGAGATTTTTGCTAGAAACGTTAAAATACAACATGTCTTTATGTAATAGTATACGTTACGAATGTTTACTCATTTACCTTCGATTTGCTGAGTTTCATTTACATGTCTGGTTCATGATCAGAAACACGAAAGTAGGTTTCATAAATCTCTGATACGGTAGAGCATTTGTCTTTTTCATGTTCAGTGTATCACCAGTTTTCCACCCTGAAATTATGAGACAGATTTAGCAATTACTCTCGATACCAAAGGAGAGACTGATAAGCTACCAATAACGAATCTACAGTTCACAGCAGATGCACTCAGAAGGCTGGTTGGTTGATTTTGGGGAGGTGACCATACAGCGAGGTCACAGGTCCCAACCGATTAGGGAAAGACGGGGATCGAAGTCAGCCGTGCCCTCTCAAAGGAACCATCCCGGCCTTTGTCTGAAGCTATTTCGGGAAATCACGGAAAACCTAAATCAGGATAGCCGGACGTGGATTTGAACCGTCGTTCTCCTACCCCACATCGCTCGGTCACTCAGAAAAGGAAGTAATTAATGTACGTAAAAAACGATATATGTGGTTAGAAGTGATACAGTGGCACAAGAGATGAGCTCCTAACTGGGCCGTGTTGGCTCCGTATGGTGGGCTGTTCACGGAGCTTACGGGCGTACGATTGTTTAAGCGATCAGTGGTCGCTAGAGTTGTGTTGGTCGGCAATGCTTGGGGGCTAATGTTGACACAGCCGGTTTACCCTAGAGAAAGTAGGCATAGCTGCTGATGTAGGAGTTGGAGTGGTACCGTGTGCTCTGCCCTGTCCGGTAAGGTACTCCTTACTTGATAGACACATATGCTCCCTTGTTGAAGTTGCTCTCGCTACACTGGATTTCCTATGGCTCTCCATCACTCTCTCTGGAGTATTAAATTTACCCTCCGGCGCCCCTGTTTGAAATTAGCTGAGCTCCATATTCGTGTGTTTTAAAAATTTCTTTTAATTGCAACTTGTTCAGTGTCTGTTTATCTTGTCTTTGGGGCCTGTCTTAAGTTCCAGGCCACCACGTGTGTTAATGACCACTGAGTCTTATTTGTATTGGAAGTCCTTGCTTCCCTGACTGATGTAACGATTACAAAATTACCTACAGCCGTGGTGAGCAAACACTAGCTGCCCAATGAATCTTTCCTCATTTGGATAATTAAGTTCCATAACTCTGGTGCTATTTTGCCCCTTTGAAGAAAATTAATATAATCACTATTGCAGTCGTTTGAATGTTAGCCTTCAAGATTTGCATGTTACCTTTTACGCCACGTAAGTCAATGTGTCTGAGTAACTTGTGATTTCTTGGTTATTACATTAACTTGTTATATGTTATTGTAAGATTAACCAGTTAATTCTTTTATTAATCCTTACTGTAATGTACTTGTTGTAATACGTAAGGTTTGCTTGTTTGCTCTCCGCTTTCCGAGCTGTTCCTAGCGTTTGGAGGCGTTGCCCCTGGGTGTTATGTTACCCGCCGGTACATTTGGCGTAGCCTGCCGGCATAGGCTGCGTATGTGCTCGCGTGCAGCGTGCTGATTCGTCTCACCGTAGCCTCTGAGACATTTGCGGCATCCTGGCTTGCGACGGCATCCCTCATAAGTTAACTTTGCGTCTCGTAGCAATCGGGCATTAGTTTAAGCAGTAGTGCCCGTTATTCTAAACCATCTTACCGATGTAAAGCTCAAATTTCTTTATTTCGTAATTTATGTTTTCAGGTCAGTATCTTGAATATGTACAAGGGACTTCTCTGATTGATCAGATATTGTGTCCAGAATGAGATTTTCACTCTGCAGCGGAGTGTGCGCTGATATGAAACTTCCTGGAAGATTAAAACTGTGTGCCCGACCGAGACTCGAACTCGGGACCTTTGTCTTTCGCGGGCAAGTGCTCTACCATCTGAGCTACCGAAGCACGACTCACGGCCGGTACTCACAGCTTAACTTCTGCCAGTATCTCGTCTCCTACCTTCCAAACTTTACAGAAGCTCTCCTGCGAACCTTGCAGAACTAGCACTTGCCCGCGAAAGGCAAAGGTCCCGAGTTCGAGTCTCGGTTGGACACACAGTTTTAATCTGCCAGGAAGTTTCATATCAGCGCACACTCCGCTGCAGAGTGAAAATCTCATTCTGGAAACATCCCCCAGGTTGTGGCTAAGCCATGTCTCCGCTATATCCTTTCTTTCAGGAGTGCTAGTTCTGCAAGGTTCGCAGGAGAGCTTCTGTAAAGTTTGGAAGGTAGGAGACGAGATACTGGCAGTAGTGAAGCTGTGAGTACCGGCCGTGAGTCGTGCTTCGGTAGCTCAGATGGTAGAGCACTTGCCCGCGATAGGCAAAGGTCCCGAGTTCGAGTCTCTGTCGGGCACACAGTTTTAATCTGCCAGGAAGTTTCATATCAGCGCACACTCCGCTGCAGAGTGAAAATCTCATTCTGGAAACATCCCCCAGGCTGCGGCTAAGCCATGTCTCCGCTATATCCTTTCTTTCAGGAGTGCTAGTTCTGCAAGGTTCGCAGGAGAGCTTCTGTAAAGTTTGGAAGGTAGGAGACGAGATACTGGCAGAAGTGAAGCTGTGAGTACCGGGCGTGAGTCGTGCTTCGGTAGCTCAGTTGGTAGAGCACTTGCCCGTGAAAGGCAAAGGTCCCGAGTTCGAGTCTCGGTCGGGCACACAGTTTTAATCTGCCAGGGAGTTTCAGATATTGTGTGTTTGTGTTGATTCTAGACTTATGTAATTTTATGTTACTACACTTCTTCTTAGCTATATTAGTTGTCAGGCAGCCCCTTTGGCCAGACAAATGTTGGAAATATAGTCTTTAGCATCACTGGTGTCGCTGTTCACCCAGCGCTAAACGCTTGTTTGAGTTATATTTGATTGCACTACTTGCTTGTTAGTCCTTCATAAATTGGTGCATTTTATTCGTTTAAATTAACTAATTAATCATCACATGGTTTAGATGAAGAAATTTTGGAGTAACTGCCTGAATCATTTGTATTTTATTGGTTTTGGTATCTGTACAATAAAAGATCCTTGGACTTCCGTGAAGTAACGAATGACCTGTGATGAATGACCTGCACCTTTCCCATGCCCGTTTAGTTGTTTCCTTATACTAGGGCACCACTGATCTTTTACTAACCACTATAAATACCTGTCATTTCTAGCCAAAGGAGTCCGATCAGATAATCACTACACAATTAGAGATAACTGCTTCAGCGGGATCATCTATCGCCTAGAATTTGTTATCACAGGGTGTCGCTGAAACTGTAGGCATAGATACAGAAATGGTTTATTATATTAACAACTGTGACCTGCAGTTATCATCAAACGAAGTTCCTTGCTTGCTCGTATGGCCTGCTATTAAGCTGTGTGTAAAAATTACCCGCTTCTAGCGAAAGAAAATTGTCTGAAAAGATAGTGACAACATCGTGACGCGTATCATTGGAAGTTAAAAAAATGTGTAAACGTGTCTGTCGAAAGCATTATCTTGTAATCAGTTAATGCGTTCTTCAGAGTCAAATGTTTCATGCACAGTGCACGCAGTGTGGTTTACAAAGTCGCAATTCATCACACCTTGCAAATCTCTTATACTCACTTGTATGGGAATACTGCTCACGTTATGAGTGAGTTACGAAATGCATGATAAGGGCTTCTGGCAGATGATATTCTATTTATTACTAACAATATGATAAGGTTTCAGTAAAAAAAATTTTTAATTACAATATGTACACATATGAAAAATATTAAATAGCTGTCTTTTATACAATATCGAATGGCATATAATGAACACTAGACTTTGTTCCTCTTGCTGAGCCTCAGCTGTATACCGCCTTTTGGTGTAAGGACTATCGCCCTGGGTTCGAAGGAGAGATGCCGGATGGTCTTCTCACATGGCTCTATGTTATACCTCGAGAGAATGTTGGTGAGCCCGACTTTAGTTTGCAGCAACCCAAATCTCATACCTGAAACATGAGAACAAGCCTTTTACCATACAGTAAGCAAATTCGACTATTACCAAATGTGGGTATGTCTCCCAAAGCCACATTCATTATATGGTCCGGAGATACAACTTGGACCATTCTTGCAAATCAAATATTCGCTGTAAAATGTTTAATCTGTTCAGTAACCAAGCTAACTGGAGAAAATTTGCATATCCAGTCTCAGCATTTTCCATTCGATTTACAAATAATAGTCACTGACCTTTTTCTCTTAGGAAAAATTCTGGAAATGGTCAGGTATGATTGCAGCCAGGAGGTTTCAAATAGTTCTGTTTAGAGTTTGGACTTCCCAACTGATTGTTAGAGACAGCTGTCTGATAACGCGTTCAGTGTTGCTTCCCAATCTTGTTTGTTACCAATTCATTTTTCGCAGTCACTTCTAGGCAGAGTAAAGGCAACCTCTTCCAGTAGCGTTGATTGGTGTAGTTTCGTGATATCGTTAACACTCCACTCTGTTAGAGACGCGTAATCTATGTTTCCATTATACATCCCAACTGTTGGGGAAAATTTTCATACTTTCTATTTTCTGGTATTGTTTAGGGTCAACTGCTTTCTCGGAGAGACGTGAGACTTTTGCTAGGGACTCGCGATTTCACTCCTTGCTGTACTAATCAGTTCGACGAAATCCGTGCCCAGGCTGTTAGTGACGACGTGTGCTGAACGGGACAGCATAATGCACGAAACAATCGCAGTAAAAGCCCAATGGCTGGTGTATATCAACACTGATTTGATTCGTGGTCCCTTCTTAAATATGTCAGACCTAAAAAAGTCTAAAAATACATATGGAGCGTCTTCATATGTGACATCATCAGAAGGAATGTAATAACACGAGGCCGTAAAGTATAGACTGTCAAACTGTCAATTACAGGAAGAACTGCACCCCTTAAACGAATTTCTGACAATAAAATACCTACAACTCCAGAAATTAGTAATCCTGCATGGCATGGTGGCAAGGTAGTTTAGAAAGCATTGCGGTAGATGTAAAGCCACTTTACACTGTGATTTCCACGCTTTTCCTAGTCCGGTAATTGACATTTCTTACAGTTACCTATGCTACATTTACACGCGGATCGACATATGTCTTCTTTTCCTGACCGTGTATCTTTTTATGGATAATCTACATATGTAATAGAGCCACGTCCGACATACATATAATCAACTTTTCGGTATACTTCAAATCAAATGGCTCTAAGCAATATGGGACTTTACATCTGAGGTCATCAGTCCCCTAGGCTTAGAGCTACTTAAACCCAACTAAGGACATCACACACATCCATGACCGAGGCAGGATTCGAACGTGCGACCGTATCACCTGTGCAACTCCGGACTGAAGCGCCTAGAACCGCTCGGCTACAGCGGCCGGCCGGTATGCTTCGAGGACTTTTCTCATGACTTGGAAAAAGGCCAACATCTAATCTTGAAAAGCAGTTACTGTATTCGAGGATGCATTCGGGGATCATTGTTGTTCTAAACTGTTTGTCTAGGTGTTCAACCATCTCTGCACTGCCGTGTTCCGTTGATGTGATACACAGGTCACGCTTGTCCTTCCATACCAGAGCCTGCAAATTATTACAACTTCGCCATGAAAATTTTACTTTTTTTTAAAGAACGTATGTCCTTGAATATTTTTGGCGCATTCCGCTCACTTCTGTGAACTGTCCCGATAACATTTGCGTTTTCCTGTTTTTAAAAAGAGGTTTGGGAGTGGAGTATTATTAAGAAACAAAGTATAGAATATCCCTTATTTAGTTCGCCGGCCGAAGTGGCCCAGCGGTTCTAGGCACTACAGTCTGGAGCCGCGCGACCGCTACGGTCGCAGGTTCGAATCCTGCCTCGGCCATGGATGTGTTGTAATGGTACTTTGACTTCCGCGCCTCCGCCAATTCAAAGATATAATTTACGATCGCGCACGCAGAAGAGCGCTGCGCCAGCGACCGATTTTTACAAATAATTTTGTTCGTCTTTTTACTTTTGCGTAGGTTTTTGTTTTTAACAACTAATTGATTACACCCTCTCTCTCTCTTGTCTTCATACGAAAGACGTGTATTTTTCGGCGATGTGTTGAATGTGCTTTTGGGTGGAAATTAAAATTACATTACAAAGCGAGGTTGTTTCAATAGTGATTCGAGGTGGTTATCATCAAATTTGTAAACTGATCATGACAGTGACAACTTGAAGAAGTTCTCAACAGACGGAGAAAAGTGAAAGACGGGTCGTCCTACAAGAGAAATTACGAGGACAGCCATGAAGACTACATTGTAATTAATAATGCCTATCTAACAAGATTATAAGGTAAATTTCAATTAGTTTCTGATGCTATTTCCGTACAGTCGCTTTTTGTAGTGTTGCCGACCCGGTCTGCCATGCACGGTCAAATTACAGCACGATCTCAACCAATAATACGAAGTCCGCCTTATCCGTAACTGAAACCACCAAGATTCCAAACCCAATCAGATTTTCTATTTTATATTTTTCACGGCAGAACCCCGAGGAGAAGGGTACATTACAGTGTGTGATGTCCTTAGGTTAGTTAGGTTTAAGTAGCACTAAGTTCTAGGGAACTGATGACCTCAGATGTTAAGTCCCATAGTGCTCAGAGCCACTTGAACCATTTTGAACCTTATTTAGTTCGGATTGTGGCAAGACCATGACAACATTCTCTGGTGCACTAGTATTCCGACCAGTTTCGTATTTTGGAACCGTAACAATAACCGCTACTTACCTCATACAGTGTATAAATTTTTACTATATATCTCACTCTTTTCGACGGATCAGGTCCTTCATTTTTCATTGAAATTCGTCTATAAAGCTACATTCATCCGGCGTGTAAATTTCTTTAAATTTCTCATTGGAGTACTGTCAGTACTGTCGTCAGTTCCTGAAAAATGTCAGAATTTCGAAGTTTGTTTAAATCTTTTAAAAGGCATCAAATTTTTTTAATATGTGCGTTTCTACTGGGCTTTATTTTGATGTCAAATTCAACACCTTCCAGTCGTCTAGTTTCCTAACATATTTTATTTGGCTACCAGTTTCGGCAATTTACTACGCCAACTTCAGGCTCCTACTGACCTGTAAGAAGATTCCGCCTCGATTATGATCAAAGAAGGGGCCAGAAATACTTTTATTAACAGAATTCTGCTTCCTAGAGCGATACTTTCAATCATCATCTGCCTGTAGTCGGCAGATGATGGTTGAAGGTAAAATTTTAATCCATTGCCTGTATTCATTATTATATAGGTATAGCGTTGGTGTTTGTCTTGCTAAAAAACAGCAGTCAGTTCATTATTGGCGAAATCTGAAGAGAGTGTACAAAGCTGGTCGACAGCTGGCAAGTCCATCAACTTCCCATGATAGCTACAATCCTTTGTCATATCTACTGCTGCAGCGCAGTCGAGCTCCTATGGAAAGGAAACCATATACAGGGTGTTACAAAAAGATACGGCCAAACTTTCAGGAAACATTCCTCACGCACAAATAAAGAAAAGATGTTATGTGGACATGCGTCCGGAAACGCTTAATTTCCATGTTAGAGCTCATTTTAGTTTCGTCAGTATGTACTGTACTTCCTCGATCCACCGCCAGTTGGCCCAATTGAAGGAAGGTAATGTTGACTTCGGTGCTTGTGTTGACATGCGACTCATTGCTCTACAGTACTAGCATCAAACACATCAGTACGTAGCATCAACATGTTAGTGTTCATGACGAACGTGGTATTGCAGTCAGTGGAATGTTTACAAATGCAGAGTTGGCAGATGCCCATTTGATGTATGGATTAGCACGGGGCAATAGCCGTGGCGCGGTACGTTGGTATCGAGACAGATTTCCAGAACGAAGGTGTCCCGACAGGAAGACGTTCGAAGCAACTGATCGGCGTCTTAGGGAGCACGGAACATTCGAGCCTATGACTCGCGACTGGGGAAGACCTAGAACGACGAGGACACCTGCAATGGACGCGGCAATTCTTCGTTCAGTTGACGATAACCCTAATGTCAGCGTCAGAGAAGTTGCTGCTGTATCAGGTAACGTTGACCACGTCACTGTATGGAGAGTGCTACGGGAGAACCAGTTGTTTCCGTACCATGTACAGCTTGTCCAGGCACTATCAGCAGCTGATTGGCCTCCACCGGTACACTTCTGTGAATGGTTCATCCAACAATGTGTCAATCCTCATTTCAGTGCAAATGTTCTCTTTACGGATGAGGCTTCATTCAAACGTGATCAAATTGTAAATTTTCACAATCAGTATGTGTGGGCTGACGAGAATCCGCACGCAATTGTGCAATCACGTCATCGACACAGATTTTCTGTGAACGTTTGGGCAGGCATTGTTGGTGATGTCTTGATTGGGCCCCATGTTCTTCCACCTACGCTCAATGGAGCACGTTATCATGATTTCATACGGGATACTCTACCTGTACTGCTAGAACATGTGCCTTTACAAGTACGACACAACATGTGGTTCATGCACGATGGAGCTCCCGCACATTTCAGTTGAAGTGTTCGTACGCTTCTCAACAACATATTCGGTGACCGATGGATTGGTAGAGGCGGACCAATTCCATGACCTCCACGCTCTCCTGACCTCAATCCTCTTGACTTTCATTTATGGGGGCATTTGAAAGCTCTTGTCTACGCAAATGTAGAGACTCTTCGTGCTCGTACTGTGGACGGCTGTGATACCATACGCCATTCTCCAGCACTGCATCAGCGCATCAGGGATTCCATGCGACGGAGGGTGGATGCATGCATCTTTGCTAACGGAGGACATTTTGAACATTTCCTGTAACAAAGTGTTTGAAGTCACGCTGGTACGTTCTGTTGCTGTGTGTTTCCATTCCATGATTAATGTGATTTGAAGAGAAGTAATAAAATGAGCTCTAACATGGAAAGTAAGCGTTTCTGGACACATGTCCACATAACATCTTTTCTTTCTTTGTGTGTGAGGAATGTTTCCTGGAAGTTTGGCCGTACCTTTTTGTAACACCCTGTAAGTAAATTAAGAGGAGCTGCTAAATATAATCAGGAACTTGTTACCTTTCACTTTGACACGCCTTTAACTAATCCGAGATCTTTAGACAAACTAAATACTGACGCTGGTGCAGTTGTCGTTCCGCGGGATTTGCTGGAGGTGTGATGGTCGAGGCGCAGTGTACATGAGTAAAGTGGCGGCCGCTTGCAGACCTCACCTATGCAGATGCGGGGGCCCTCCCCGAACGGCAGGTACACGTAGGGATGCCTCTGCGCCTTCTGCTCCTCAGAGAACCTCTCGGGGTCGAAGCGCTCCGGGTCTGGGTAGATCTCCGGGTCGTGGTGCAGCCCGTACACTGGTATCACGACGGGCGTCCCTTTGTCCAGGACGACGTCGCTGTCAGGAATCTTGTACACGGCGTTACTCTCCCTGTTCAGTACAGGAAGTGGTGGATACTTCCTCAGCGTCTCTGTAACAAGAACAGTAGAAACAACTTTCTTTCCGTGTTTTCTCATTTACAGCTATTATTCCAAAAAGGACTCTTCTTACTGGCTGAAACCATATAAAATGCCTCCGCCAATAATTGAGAAAAAGGGACTGTTCGCAATACTATCGACTTATCGTTACCAAGAAGGCCCTCAGTCCTTGTGGAACTATCCAACAAGAGAAGGATGGAAGACCAAGACATATAAATCCGTCGACGACGAGGTTATTAGAGACAGATAACAAACTCGGTCTGAGGAAGGAAATCAACAGCGTACTTCTCAGAGAAATCGTCCCAGCATTGTTCTCGATTTAGGATAACCGCGGAAGTTAGAATCGGCAAAGAAGTTCTCCAGAATACGAGTTCACTGACTGGGCCATCTTACTCGGTCCCGCCAGTGTAATTATTGATAACGCACACATTTCGCCGCCTTGCGTTAGAAAAAAAGGCCCAGATTTTGTAACGCCAGAGATCTCGAGGTAACATCGGTTGCCTTCTTGGCCATCATTGTCTTTTTGAGGGTATATAGATGTTTCTACGTGAGCAAAGGATGGATTTCTGCGGATATTAGTAGTTTCTCAGACATGTACAGTGCCGCGTGCTATTGGGAAGCAATGTGCAGTTGGCCATATTGATGCTTTTAGATGATTGATACTCCACTTGATAACTACGGAATTAATCCCTTTCGCAATATAAACACAGATAGAAAATAGTTAACCTTTAGTTGCACGTAATTCCGTGTACTTAAAGAAGATAAAAGCTAATCCTTATCGGTTCGCTGCAAATTTTGATGAAGGAGCGATCCGAATTTTCCTTAGTTTTCTCTCAGATATTTTCCGTCTACTCGTCCTTTTTCCACATTCCTTCTCTCTCTTAACAACACTCTCCGCCCCTCTCTCCACACACACACAGACCTCCCTCCCCCCCCCCCCCCCCCACACACACACACCTTTATAAACATTACATTATCCACATAGTTTAAAAGTACTTGGGAACATGGTAATCTCTTCTAGCCTGCTGCATATGCACAGTCTGCCCTTTCCTGTTTACAGATGTCATTTATACTTCAGCGCGGCAACATCTATCACATGCTAAGAAACACACTTACAGTTACGTATTGGAGGTCTTATGCTCCACGTCGGTACTGAAGGATAGTATACCGAGAGAGATGAAGCAAATAACTGACCTCCCCCTACCACTTCCGCGCGGGGATTCACTATCCCTTCTCGATGCGAAGAAAATTTCCTTATAAATGTTTCTCGAGAAGAAACTGTTCCAAATAGATCTGACTGTCGAAATTCAGCGTAAAGAAAGATTTATCGTCTCATCGACGTCGAGGTAATTATAGACGTTGCAAACATTCGATATGAATAAGGATGGGGCAATGAAATTCTCCGTGTACATTTCAAACTTCCCATTCAAGAAGTCGCCTTTATTGATTTACTGAAACCATAGAAAAACTAAATACGTATTTCGGGACGGCAGTTTCCGTACTTGGCCTATAGTATGACAGTGAAGCTTTTAAATTGTCGCACTACTCCTCTCGGCAGAGAATATTTTGTGTTTTATAAACTGTGATGGAACAGAGTTAAGACCTCTCTGTCCGTCAAAAATAGG
This sequence comes from Schistocerca serialis cubense, assembly GCF_023864345.2. Classification (NCBI taxonomy): domain Eukaryota; kingdom Metazoa; phylum Arthropoda; class Insecta; order Orthoptera; family Acrididae; genus Schistocerca; species Schistocerca serialis. Next base: position 117,777,391 of record NC_064643.1, on the reverse strand, counting down.
TCTCGACAAGGACAAGGTTCTAATGGCAGGACACATGAAACGGACTGCGAACACAAGAAAACTAAGTAGGCAGAAATTGTTTACAGATGATGTAATAGAAATATGGCAAGGATCCATGTGAATTATATTCGAGATTCTGAATCAGAAATTAATAATTTACGTCATTAATTGTTATTTCTGACAGAATGGGGATGGAAATTACACAGAATTTTGTGTGAGTTGCAAAGTGTTTGTCACCTTTGTATTTTGGAAACATGAGCGAGATCACCTGCCTCATGGAGGCTCTTTAGTTAAGGTGAGCAGTCAGACGCTTTGACGCGAGGGTTTATTTTTACTGTAATTCGCCGTTTTGTTATACTTGTAGCCTGATTTTAATTTGACGTGTCACGAACCTGTTTAACAACCTTCCTTCTTTCCAGTTCACGTCAATCTTTTTAAAACTGAAATTATTCTCTTCAGTGCGAGTCGGTCATGTTTACGACAATACTGTCAAACAGGGAAAAAACTGTAAATTCGTACGTACCTGCGACTACTTTTTCCAGGTAGTGCATGCTGTTGATTGACTCGTAGGTGACTTTTCCGTCGTGCTGCTTGAGGACTGTGTCTATCTCCTCCTGCACGCGCGCCTGGATGTCCGGGTGGTGAGCCAGCTCGTGGAGGGCGAAGCTCATGGTCGTCGAAGACGTCTCGAAGCCCGCCAGGAAGAACACGAACGCCTGCGCGGCCACGTCGTCCATCGACAACTCTGGAAAAGTTGCCCACGTCTTATATTTAAAGCGGCAGTTAGTAAATTTACCACCACAAAGAAATTCGAAGTAGAAATAGTCGATAAACGAACTATTACCTGACCCTACACATCAAAATTATAACACATGACGTTTTGGATCACCCTTTTACTGTTTTTATTTGCGTATTCATCTAACTTATAGGTATACATAAATGGCAGTCTGTTTTCCCCGGCTTTCTGCTGGCGGTTGTGATAGTATTCCATTGTAATCGTCGCCCTTTTCATAAACCCAAGATCTACTGCGACCGAGTATTGTGCAAAAAATCGATTGCTTCAGATAAAGACTGCTTTGTTCGTCATAATCTAGGTTCTACGTAGTAAAAGTCGGTTCTGATGTAACAAGGCCTTTTGACCACTAAATAAAATTGCTTGAAATTACTCGTCACTTTCCACAGCGATCTTTTATTTAAACTTACTTTACCAGCTTTATTCGTACGGTGCAATATTTCGGTTTGTGGCTTCCCTTTCATAAATTATCCTCATCTTAGAAACATACTGGAATTCAGAACCACCTCTTTTTCGAATTAACGTAGTGTTTTGTGTGTGATAGTCCACCAACTAACCTTGATGTGAGAGAAAGGCCTATCTTATTTTTGGCACTGGTTTATGAACCCCTTTTGAGGCAATAAATGTATTTCAGAGGAAGTTTAAAATACACGGATTTTGTAATATTAATTTCAATAAAGACACACCGATAACTTTGGTAATACTTTGCTTAGCCAGAATCCAATTTCAGTTTCATAATATCCTTATCGAAGGGAATAGTATCAGATACATCACAATAATATTGTGTTTAATTTTTGTTTTGACATATTTTTAGTGATTTTTGTTTTTGTGTTTTCACCAACACCATTGCTACCTTTGAAGATATGAAACACGTATTATATTGTCCATACAGCTGACCCTTCTCCCGGAAGTTATGTGGAAACGTTATTCTAGCGGACCGTTTAGTTATTAGTTGCTCGAAAAACTGATCAATCTATGTTTCCTCAACGCGCTAGTTTCTTTCAACTCGCCGTTCGTGTTTAGGTGGGATATCAAGAAGGCTGAGGTGTGAATAGTAACTTGGATTGAAGAGGGGTGTGTGCTATGGAACTCCGTCCAGTTGTACAAAGTCACTGGGCAGGGATGCCGTAGTGGATAGTGCAACTGCCTAGTGAGCAGGCGAACTGTGAATTCTTATCCCTCTGTTACATAATTCCTATTCGTTTTACGATGGTCAGTCAAACGAAAACCTTAAATATCTTTTTTAAATATTATTTATTGTGCAGAAGTGGTACAAAGCTGTATCAATTTTCAACATAATCTCCCCCACCCTCAATGCAAGTCCTCCAGCGCTTACAAAGTGCATAAATACCTTTAGAAAAAAATTCTTTTGGTAGTCCGCGCAACCACTCATGCACCGCGTGGCGTACCTCTTCATCAGAACGGAACTTCTTTCCTCCCATTGCGTCTTTGAGTGGTCCAAACATATGGAAATTACTTGGGGCAAGGTCTGGTGAGTATGGTGGATGAGGCAGTGGTTGGTGGAAGTGAACCCAGGTTTGGTCCCCAGTAACGATTCTTGCAAGGAAGCCACCACCATCTCATTCAAAGCGCCGAAGAAGTTCTTTACAAACTTCAACACGTTGTTCTCTCATTTCAGGAGTCAGCTGCTGTGGCACCCATCTTGCAGACACTTTGTGAAACTGGAGCACATCATGCACAATGTGGTGTGATGACCCATGAGTAATCTGTAAACATGCTGCAATGTCATTCAGTGTCACTTGGCGGTTTTCCTTCACTATGGCTTCAACTGCTGCAATGTTCTGTGCAGTCACAGCTCGTTGTGCCTGACCTGGACGAGGAGCACCTTCCACTGATGTCACACCATTTGCGAACTTCCTACTCCATTCGTAGACTTGCTGCTGTGACAAACATGCATCACCGTACTGAACCTTCATTCGTCAATGAATTTCAGTAGCTTTCACACCTTCACTACGCAAAAACCGAATAACAGAACTCCGTTCTTCCCTGGTGCAAGTCGCAAGTGGGGCGGCCATCTTTATACTGATACTGCGACAGTATGTGTGCATCTGCACTATTCTGGCACCTACAGGCCATACTGCACGCTGTTTGTAGCACGCTTACCAACTTGCAGGATAACGGCGCGAAATTTCGATTTGTTATTACAAGTTTAAGGTCTTCATTTGACTCACCCTCGTAAATTCTTGTGACGATAGATCGCTAGACTGCCTCTTTTTGTGCAAATAGTCATTGGACCTGTGAAAGTCCTCCATACTGTGAACAAGTAGCGAAGGTTAACCAGCCAGCACACGACGATTCTGCCAAACGCTGAGAGTTGTACCGACCGAAAAATGCCGCACGGAGAAGCTAAACGAAATGCCTCGCTGCTCCAGGTACTCCCGAGAAGGACCGAGTGAAGCCGAGTGACAAGCCAAGCCTCGACCCGCACGCTGTCCGCACTCGCAACACTCGTCAAGTTCGTCACGCCATGGCCGGCCATGTTCTATCCACTGATATGTGTCTACTTTCGGCATGTCTCATAGTTTTCATGGAGTCACCTTTTGAAAAGACAGACATGCTTATGAATAAACATGTGTTCCTAGTTGGGCAAAAATGTGTTAATTGAATGGATTTCCCTTATTAACATCGTGATCTTTCATTTTGTGGCATTGCAGTTCATGGAGGAGTGGCAGCACCAGGGCAGATACAGAAGTACTGAACACTCACTCCACGTGTCCTCTTCGCCCTTCTCCTTGTGCGCCCCAGGCTTGTCGCTGCCCACGCAGCCCTTGTTCTTGAGCTCGATCATCAGCTGCATGAAGTCGTTCCTCGTCACGCCGTTCTCCTCCCTGTAGTTCACCGTCTGCCGCACCATGCTGCGGAAGTAGTGCGAGACGGCAGAAGCGTTGCTCTTCACCCTGAAATCAATAGCATGTACTTGTTACTTGCTCACTGGGACTTGAAAAATTCAAAAGAGTGTCTGCAATATAGTTTTAAATTCAAAAGACTATCTGCAGTACAAATCTACTGTGGTGTTCTACTCACTAGGCAGGTACGCCAACCGCTATATCAGCATACCACTGTGGCTACTACCCTTGTACGCCTCCCTCCTCAAGACGAATTCCCATCCACACCTCAGCCTCCTTGGTATTCCCCTTAAACAGCATTGCAGAGGCTCTCCTACTACATTCAAAAAGCACCCCATCATCGAACTAAAGACGGATCCTTCAGTTTGCAGATATATATCATAGATATCTGAGGCTTCAAAATGTCTTTGGAACAGCATAGTTTCATTTGAGTGAAGTATCTCTGCCTGGGTTTGAGGCAGGATCCCCGGTTTCATTCGATGCTGAGGTGCTGCTCCAGTACAGTTGGAGAACGTCTGCAATGCTGTTTGAGTTTACGAGGAATACCAAGTGGGCTGAGTGAGGCGTGAACGGGAATCTGGACTGTGGAGTGAAGCATGCTGGGCAGTCAGTGCAGCTGTGCAGAGCCACTGTGGCAGCGTGGCGTACTGGTTAGCACATCTTCATAGTGAGCAAGAGACTCAGTATCGAATTCTTTCCTTGGTACAACTTTTCATTAATCGCTTCAGTCTATAGATATACATCATAGATGTTTGAGACTTCAAAATGTCTTTGGAATCATATAGTTCCATTTAAATCTACCTATGTTCATGTGTGACAGAACCAAAGGCTGACGGATGATTAAATTCTGTTCTTCGGAGCATCTGAGTTAAAGAAAGCGACTGTGTTTCAGGCAGTGATCCTTTCTCTTTCCGAGAGGATTATAAAAGTTTCACGTGACTGGGATGTCGTCAGAGAGTATATTGGCTGCTGGAGAGACAGTCCAACGTAGCAAAAGCAAGACATTTAATGGGAGCCAAACCGTGGGTGCCCTCTGCTGGCGTCCCCCATTCGGATCTCTGGGCGGGGACTACTCAGGAGGACGTTGTGATCAGGAGAAAGAAAACTGGCGTTCTACGGGTCAGAGCGTGGAATGTCAGATCCCTTAATCGGGCAGGAAGGTTAGAAAATTTGAAAAGGGAAATGGATAGGTTAAATTTAGATATAGTGGGAATTAGTGAAGTTCGGTGGCAGGAGGAACAAGACTTCTGGTCAGGTGAATACAGGGTTATAAATACAAAATCAAATAGGGGCAATGCAGGAGTAGGTTTAATAAAGAATGAGAAAGTAGGAATGCGGGTAAGCTACTACAAACAGCATAATGAACGCAATATTCTGGCCAAGATAGATACGAAGCCCACGCCTATCACAGTAGTACAAGTTTATATGCCAACTAGTTCTGCAGATGACGAAGAGATTGATGAAATGTATGATGAGATAAAAGAAATTATTCAGATAGTGAAGGGAGACGAAAATTTAATAGTCATGGGTGACTGGAATTCGATAGTAGGAAAAGGAAGAGCAGGAAACGTAGTAGGTGAATAAGGAATAGGGGTAAGGAATGAAAGAGGAATCAGCCCCGTAGAATTTTGCCGAGAGCATAACTTAATCATAGCTAACACTTGGTTCAAGAATCATAAAAGTAGATTGCATACATGGAAGAAGCCTGGAGATACTGACACGTTTCAGATAGATTATATAATGGTAAGACAGAGATTTAGTAATCAGGTTTTAAACTGTAAGACATTTCCAGGGGCAGATGTGGACTCTGACCACAATCTATTGGTTATGAACTGTAGATTAAAACTAAAGATACTTCAAAAAGATGGGAATTTAAGGAGATGGGACTTGGATGAACTGACTAAACCAGAAGTTGTACAGAGTTTCAGGGAGAGCATTAGGGAACGATTGACAAGAATGTGGGAAAGAAGTACAGTACAAGAAAAATGGGTAGCTTTGAGAGATGAAATAGTGAAGGCAGCAGAGGATCAAGTAGGTAAAAAGGAGAGGGCTCATAGAAATCCTTGGGTAACAGAAAAGATACTGAATTTAATTGATGAAAGGAGGAAATATAAAAATGCAGTAAATGAAGCATGCAAAAAGAAATACAAACGTCTCAAAAATGAGATCGACAGGAAGTGGAAAATGGCTAAGCAGGATTGGTTAGAGGACAAATGTAAGGATGAATGGCGTATATCTCTAGGGGTAAGATAGATAGTGCCTACAGAAAAATTAAAGAGACCTATGGAGAAAAGAGAACCACTTGCATGAATATCAAGAGCTCAGATGGAAACCTAGTTCTAAGGAAAGAAGGGAAAGCAGAAAGGTGGAAGGAGTATATCGAGGGTCTATACAAGGACGATATACTTTAGGACAATATTATGGAAATGGAAGTGGATGTAGATGAATGTGAAATGGGAGATATGATACTGCGTGAAGAGTTTGACAGAGCACTGAGAGACCGAGTCGAAACAAGCCCCGGGAGTAGACAACATTCCATTAGAACTGCTGACAGCCTTGGGAGAGCCAGTCCTGACAAAACTCTACCATCTGGCGAGCAAGAAGAATATAATAATTCCAACCCCAAAGAAAGCAAGTGTTGACAGATGTGCAAATTACCGAACTATCAGTTTAACAAGCCATGGCTGCAAAATACTAACGCGATTTCTTTACAGACGAATGGAATAACTATAACTGGTAGAAAGTGACCTCGGTGGAGATCAGTTTGGATTCCGTAGAAATGTTGGAACACGTAAGGCAATACTGACCCTACGACTTATCTTGGAAAATAGATTAAGGAAAGGCAAACCTACGTTTCTAGCAATTGTAGACTTAGAGATAGCTTTCGACAATGTTTATTGGAATACTCTCTTTCAAATTCTGAAGGTGGCAGGGGTAAAACACAGAGGGCGAAAGGCTATTTACATTTTGCACAGAAACCAGATGGCAGTTATAAGAGTAGAGAGGCATGAAAGGGAAGCAGTGGTTGGGAAGGGAGTGATACAGGGTTGTAGCCTATCCCCAATGTTATTCAATCTGTTTATTGAGCAAGCAGTAAAGGAAACAAAAGAAAAATTCGGAGTAGGAATTAAAATCCATGGAGAAGAAATTCAAACTTTGAGGTTTGCCTATGACATCGTAATTGTGTCAGAGACAGCACAGGACCTGGAAGAGCAGTTGAACGGAATGGACAGTGTCTTGAAAGGAGGATATAAGATGAACATGAACAAAAGCAAAACGAGGATAATGGAATGTAGTCGAATTAAAACGGGCGATGCTGAGTGTATTAGATTAGGAAATGATACACTTAAAGTAGTGCATGAGTTTTGCTATTTGGGAAGCAAAATAACTGATGATGGTCGGAATAGAGGAGATAAAAAATGTAGACTGGCAATGGCAAGGAAAGCGTTTCTGAATAAGAGAAATTTGTTAACATCGAGTATAGATTTTAGTGTCAGGAAGTCGTTTCTGAAAGTATTCGTATGGAGTGAAGCCATGTATGGAAGTTAAACGTGGACGATAAATAGTTTAGACAAGAAGAGAATCGAAGCATTCGAAATGTGGTGCTACAGAAGAATGCTGAAAATTAAATGGGTAGATCACATAACTAATGAGGAGATATTGAACAGAATTGGGGAGAAGAGAAATTAGTGGCACAACTTGACTAGAAGAAGGGATCGATTGGTAGGACACGTTCTGAGGCATCAAGGGATCACCAATTTACTACTGGAGGGCAGCGTGGAGGGTAAAAATCGTAGAGGGAGACCAGGAGATGAATACACTAAACAGATTCAGAAGGATGTTGGTTGCAGTAGGTACTGGGAGATGAAGCAGCTTGCACAGGATAGAGTAGCATGGAGGCCTGCATCAAACCTGTCTCTTGACTGAAGACCACAACAACAAGAAGACAACAAGTATCTGGCAAGCTGTTACATCGGCTATTACTGCTACAATGGCAGGTTATAATAATTTAGTGAGTTTGGATGTGGTGTTAAAGTCGGCGCGCAAGGGATGGGACAGAGCAACTTCGAGGTAGCGTTGAAGTGGGGTTTTTCCCCTACGACCACTTCTCGAGTGTGCCGTGAATATCACAAACCCGCTGAAACATCAGATGTCAGACATCGCTGCGGCTGGAAAAAGATCACGGAAGAACGGAACCAACGGCGACTGAAGAGAATCGTTCAACGTGACAGAAGTGCAACCCTTCTTCAAATTGTAGCAGATTTCAATGCTTGGCTATCAACAAGTGTCAGCTTGCGAACCATTCAACGAAACATCATCAATATGGGCTTTCGGAGCCGAAGACCCACTCGTGTAACCTTGATGACTGTACGACACAAAGCTTTACGCCTCGCCTGGGCCCGCCAACAGCGACATTCGACTACAGATGACAGGAAATAAGTTGCCTGGTCGGAAGAGTCTCGTTTCAAATTGTATCGAGCGGATGGGCGTGTATGGGTGTGGTGAATCCATGGACCCTGCATGTCAGCAGGGGACTGTTCACGGTGATGCAGGCTCTGTGACAGTGTGGATCGTGTGCATTTGGACTGATATGGGATCCCTGATACGTCTAGGTACGACTCTGACAGGTGACAAGTACGTAAGCATCCTGTCTGATCACCTGCATCCATTCATGTCCATTGTGCATTCCGACGGACTTCAGCAACTGGAGCAGGACAATGCAACACACCACACGTCCAGAACTGCTACAGAGTGGCTCCAGGTACACTATTCTGAGTACACACTTCTGTTGGCCGCCAAACTCCCTAGATATAAACATTACTGATCATATCAGGAATGCCATGCAACGTGCTCTTTAGAAGTCATCTCCACCCCTTCCCCACCCCCACCCACCAACCCCTTTGCTCTTACGGATCTATGAAGGGCCCTGCAGGATTCATGATGTCAGTTGCCTCCAGCACTACTTCAGACATTAATCGAGTCCATGCCATTTGGTGGTGCGTGCTCGCGGGGGCCCTATACAATAACTGGCTGGTTTGTCAGTTTTTTTGGCTCTTCAGTGTAAAATTGTCACGATGGGTACAAACATTCGACTAATTTCCACGAAAAAATTTTCTGTGTTGTTAAAAGATATATTTCTATTTTGTCTAAGAGTCCTGAGGTTGCGAATAAAGTATCGTTAGTAATCAGATTAATTCTATGCTTCAAAGATTTTTTAAGTCTCAATTTTATTTATGATAATGACTATAGACCGAAGCAACGGATAAAATTTTGTGAATAAGCTAGGATTCAAGCCCATGTCTCCGGCTCACCAGGCAGATGCACAAACCGCAGTGCACCTCTAGCACAAGACTTACGTCTTGTCTGCAGTAACAGAGTGATGCTGTGGTTAGACCATCTGCCTTGTGAGCAGCGGATTAAGCTTCGAGACCCGGTCTTGGTACAAGTTTTAATTCATTGCCTCGGCCTGTATTCGTTATCATAATCTGCTTGCTATTCGTTGAATTCAGGAATGATTTTTGTTTTCCGAAGATTATGATGTGATATAGTTATGCTATTACAGAGACGCAATACGTACACACTGACAACTGCGATTTGCTCCGATAACGCAAGCACAGTGCTGACGAACGCCGCACATACCTCAGTATGTTGAGTAGCTTGGGGTTGATGGCCATGATGATCCCGTTGAGGGTGTTGAGGAAGTTCTGCTGGAAGAAGCGCCGCCCCCACTGCCGGAACTCGGTGTCCGGTTCGCGCTGGCAGTCGACCTCGATGCCGAAGGCGACGGAGGCGATGACGTCGGTGGCGTAGCGGGCGGCCAGCTCCCTCATCTCGACCTCCTCCCCGCGCGACGCGGCCGCCTCCAGCACCTCCCCCATCTCGCGGCCGCAGTCCGCCATCGTCTGCACAAACACCGCAGGGGCTCAGACACCTCAACCCGCAACTGCCATGGTAAGGCCCTTTTATACGCGCGAGTTCGCAGTTGAAAGTGTAAAGTATCGTACCCCAACACACTATGGCATAATCAACACAGCCTATTGCTGGTCGTCTATCAGTTCCATATCCATCTAAAAGCACAACCACTTTCCACATAATACCAGAATACACAATTTGTTCAAGCAAGCGTATTCAAGAACTAATGCCAGTTCAGCTTTTATAGCTGCAAATAGATGGCAGCTTGAACTGCAAAAAACACCCTGGAACCAAGGAAGCTCATGTGTTCTGCTACATATATTATACAGGTACATAATGGACTAACTAGAGTTCTATCTGGAAACTACAAGATATTATGACCCTATGATTTTCTAGGAGAGACGTCGGAAATCTAAACAGTACTCTGGAGCACATTTATGAGGTATATTTTTGGAGAAGTGCATGGGTTTCTGCATGGAAACGAGGGGATTATTCAAAAATAAAATAATTCATTTGGTGGGACAAAGACCTGACGGTGGCTGATATAAAGAGCGAACACGCATTTGGCAAATTTTTGCAGAATACCAAGAGGTTTCGGTAAACTCCTACTGGCATGCAGTTTGATACTGAAACTGATGTACGTCTGTCTATTCACATTTCAAGATCTGCTGCGAGGTCGCTCAATAATTTTATTGCAAGCCACTGCTGTCAAACGCCTAGCTGCGCATGCAGCTGTCTTATGCAAGCTGTATGAAAGCCATTAGGCACTCGACTCCAGCCGTAGGGATGTCACAATACCAGATACGATACAGTATATGCTATAGGGGGGAAATTATCCACGCCAACGTTATCGCAAGATACTGACAGTTTTATGCATCGTTAGCCTTTTCTTTAACACAAAATACACATTCAGAATAAAAGTTAAAATATGCAAGTCGTGTTGTGGTTTCATAGACCCACTAGATCGGAAAATAAAATAAGAAACGACAAATTTTCCAAACAAAAGCAAAAATATAGGCCTTGGCGCAAATTTCATGTTGCACACGCCATTATCACAAGTAAAACTATTTTCCTGCTCAAAAGTCATTTCCACGTGAACCATTCTCTTCTGACACCCTGCCGAAAAATACTTAACTTCCAAGGTGTTGGGTGAAAAGCTAATTTCTACGTGGAGAGGCTGTGGATGTGGGTATGGGAAAAAGAGCTTCCCAAGACATTGAAGTAGACATGTTAACTAAAAGAATTCCAGTCTGTTTGCTAAAATCAGGAAAAAAGTTTTTATGTCCTCCTATTCTTTTATAGCATTTGATTTCGTAAGGATCACTGAGCTGTGTATGTACAAAGATACCTCGTATGAGTCATGATGTCTTTTCCTTTTATCAGCATTTATCTTACATATCTTCCAAAAATCAAATCTTTTCACAGCAACGTCTTTCTCAGAAACGCCGTAACCGATTTTTCAGTTTCCTAATTTCTGTGGCAGCCGTGTGACAGCTACTGTAGGAGAGATCTACCTACGTACGGAGGCTGCAAGTAGAAAAGTGATCCCTATATTCTCTGTCCTTCAGTAACTCAGATCAAGAAAGCGTTCTTGAAGACACAGTTCTACGGAGTTATTAAAGTCTTCATTTTGCTAAATTTGCTACTCATCCGGTTGAATCCTCGAACCACTTTCCTAATGCAGTGGGTACATAACATCACTGGTACACGTCGTTGAAATCTGATACGTTCTCTAATGGAGTCGTTGTTTCCTGGATACAATATAGGTATTAATCTAGTAGTGAAAGGCTATTACGTCCGCAGCTCGTGGTCGTGCGGTAGCGTTCTCGTTTCCCGCGCCCGGGTTCCCGGGTTCGATTCCCGGCGGGGCCAGGGATTTTCTCTGCCTCGCGATGACAGGGTGTTGTGTGCTGTCCTTGGGTTAGTTAGGTTTAAGTAGTTCTAAGTTCTACGGGACTGATGACCATAGATGTTAAGTCCCATAGTGCTCAGAGCTATTTGAACCAAAGGCTATTACTTTCGTCCCAAGCCACGGAGATTTTCTGTATTGATCTTTCTTACAATTCTTCAGAAATACCAAAGGCATGGTTTCGATTCCAGTACCATAGGTGTAGCAATAAAACTATTGATACTTGCGCATAACAGTAATGTGAGATCTTCCCTAGATAACGCATCTGTTAATGTTGTGCACTGAAGTGTCCCAGTAAGTGTTCGACTACCTAATTTCGTACACTGAGGTGTAAAAAGTCATTGGATACCCCCTAATATCGTGTCGGACATCTTTTTGTCCGGCGTAGTGCAGAAACTCAACATGGCACATATTCAATAAGTCGTTGGAGGATCTCTGTAGAAATTCTGAGCCATGCTGTCTCTAGAGCCATCCATAATTGCGGGAGTGTTGCCGGCGTAGGAGTTCGTGCACCAACTAATCTCTCGATTATGTCCCATACATGTTCGATGGAACTCAGGTCGGGCCATCTTCGCCGCCAAATCAATCATTTGAACTGTCCAGAACGTTCCTCAAACCAGTCGCGAATAACTGTGGCCCAGTAACATGGCCCATTGTCATCCATGAGAATACCATCGTTGTTTGGGGACGTGAAGTCCATGAATGGCTGCAAATAGTCTTCAGTTAATCGAACATAACCATTTCAAGTCAATGATCGGTTCAGTTGACCAGAGGACCCAGACCATTTTATTTAAACACAGCCCAAACCATTATGGAGCCACCAGCTGCTTGCGCAGTACCTTGTTGACAACTTGGGTCCATGGCTACGTGAGGTCTGCGCCACATTAGAACCCTACCATCGGCTCTTACCAACTGATACCGGGAGTCATCTGACGAGTCCGCGGTTTTACAGTCGTTTACGGTCCAACCGATATGGTCACGAGCCCAGTGGAGTAGCCACAGGCGATGTGATGTTAACGGAGCTACTGGCGTCGGTCGTCTGCTGCCATAGCTCATTAACGCCAAATTTCGCCGCACTGTCCTAAAGGGTGCTTCCGTCGTACATCCAACATTGATTTCTGCCATTATTTCACGCAGAGTTGCTTATCTGTTACCACTGACACCTCTACGCTGCTCTCAGTCGTTGAGTGAAGGTTGTCAGCCACTGCGTTGTCCGTAATGAGAGGTAATGCTTGGAATTTGGTATTCTCGGCACAATGTGACTCCAGAATACTGAATTTCCTTCAATTTTCGAAATGGAAGGTCCCATGCGTCCAGCTCCAACTACCATTCTATGTTCAAAGTCTCTTAATTTCCGTCGTACGGCCATAATCACGTTGGAAACCATTTCACATAAGTCACCTGAGTTCAAATGACAGCTCTGTCCAATGCACTGCTCTTTTATGCCTAGTGTACGCGATATGTGAAAGTACATATCACTAGTCCATAACCTTTCAAATCAGTGTAAAGAAAGTCAAGTCAGTCGATGGCGACTAGGGGAAGTTGAAATTTTTGTCATGTTTTCGAAAAACGGCAGAACGCGAAATTTTCAGTATTGTACACGGTATTCATGTTCAGAAAGGTCTTCTCATTTTCGTAATACTGACGTTGCAATTCCTCCCAAAGTACCATGCCGCCACTTGGATGGCCAAAATTTGACGTCTTCCACACTCACGTCAGTTAGCTGAAGGAAGCACGAGTGCGCGTCCCTCGCGCGGTTGCCTGCTTGCTTCACACGTTTGCTCCACACTGAGCCTTCTGGCTGTGAACATTCTCTAATAAAGTACAGACGCAAATGGTGGTCTGGTAGCTATGCCAATACACTATATGTTGGAGGACAGTGTTGAAGCCATTATCAGCACATCTACCATCCTCCAGATGGCATATGCCGTCATCGGACTAATATCGAAGTCGCCTTTGCAGGTGTACTAATATTTCTGCCAGCTGAGCACTTGTAAAGTGCTAGCCTACATGGTGTAATGGTTTTTTATTTACGTGACCATTACGGCACTCCAACCCCAGTTCTCGATACCTGTAATATCGTACTACTTTTCTGCGAAGTAACAGACATATCTTTGTACCAATACTCACATTTGGTTTTATTAATGTATAGGTACTCCCATTTATCGATATATTACAGTGATATGGTTCTTGTGTGTATTCATTTCTGTGACACTGTCATAATCTTTGACTTACTTGTAACCGTTTTGGCGCGAATGCGCACAGAGCAGTCTTTGTTTCACTTTCCAGAATTTAAGTTGTTATTTTGCTTTGTAATAGAACAGTCAAGTCTTGTGTTTGGTTAAAGTGGAAATTAAATATATGAAGATTGGTACAAAACTGTTTTCTTGATGATGTAACAATTAAGAAGAAGTATATGTGACTTTACAAGAAGTTTACTAAAAATATGGATCCGGAACACCAAGTCAAAAATTATTTCTACCATACCATTTTTCTGATCTGGAACTGTTTGATCATTAAGGATTTTCTGAAAAACGCATTTGTTAGGTCTTCAAATATTGCTAAAATACAGATCTGGACCTTCTAACAGTCAAAGTGGAATCATCCTAGAATCGACAAGATGAGCCATAACAACTTCGACGAAATCTACGTGGGAATCCATTCAAGATAAATGCCAAAATTAATTACTTTTTTACAGTGACATCATTATTTCCATTCTGACGATACCATCCACAATCAATAACTTTCTTGTTGCCCGATAAAGCGAACATATGCTGCGTCAGCAACGTTATAAATTTAATTTCTAACCTACTTTGCAAGTGGTGGTATTGTTAGAATGGGCACATCCAAAAGCCAAAAGCAGGTTTTCGGAATGTCAGTGATAAAACGCTATACTAAAGCAAGAACACTGCGTGATCCTGAATCTTACGCTCTATGCACCGTGCCACGCCACTCACCTGGAACATCATCTTCATTTTGCCAGATGTGAACGTGGGCGTCAGCTTCGCGCGTAGCTTCCGCCACTTGCTCCCACCCAGCAAGAACAGGTGTCTGGAGAGCGGTTCGCGTTCGTCCACCCTTATTCCCCTGTCTTGGAATGTCCAGAAATCCTTCACGAGTATGCTGCGTATTAGGTCTGGTTCCACTAGCACTAGAGCGGGTCGGTTGAAGAAATAAATTCCACCAAAACGGTGCCCTGTAACAAAACGAAGGTCATTCATGGTTTATAAAGTTTCAATTAATAACTGTTACGTCATCTCGCCTCATGCCTAAAATATACCCCAAATCATCGAGCAAACTCACTATTATAAGCGGCAATATAAAAAACTCTTAGTCAGTATTGTAAAATGAAAATATAAGAACTCTCCGAACTTACGAATACCATGTACAGTACTTAAAATTTAGCATCCCGCCATGGTTCCGAAAATAAGGCAAAAATTTCAACTTTCCTTTGTCGTCATTGACTCACTGACAAATGTCATGGGATAGCAACATGCACATATACGGATGGCCGTAGTATAGCGTACACAAGGTGTAAAAGAGCAGTGAATTGGCGTGGCTGTCATTTGCACGCACGTGGTTCATGTGAAAAGCTTCCAGACGTGATTACGGCCGCGCGACGGTATTTAACAGACATTTGAACGTGGAATGGTAGTTGGACCTAGAGGTATGGCACATTCAGTTTCGGAAATCGTTAGCGAATTCAATTTTCCGAGATCCCCAGTGTCAAGAGTGTGCCGAAAATATCAAATTTCAGGCATTACCTCTCACCACGGACAACTCAGTGGCCAACGGTCTTCACTTCGTACAAACCAACCATCAGACTGACTCCCGGAGCCCGCATCTCGTGGTCGTGCGGTAGCGTTCTCGCTTCCCACGCCCGGGTTCCCGGGTTCGATTCCCGGCGGGGTCAGGGATTTTCTCTGCCTCGTGACGGCTGGGTGTTGTGTGCTGTCCTTAGGTTAGTTAGGTTTAAGTAGTTCTAAGTTCTAGGGGACTTATGACCCAAGCAGTTGAGTCCCATAGTGCTCAGAGCCATTTGAACCATTTTGACTCCCGGATGGATGAGATAGTAATAAACATCCCTGGCGTAGAGAAACAACTGAAAGATTTCAAAGCGAATACATAACCAGGTCCGGCTGGAAACTACAAAGAGTACCACACGGCACTGGCACTTTGCCTAGCTTGCATTGATCGTCAATCTCTCGCCCAGTACAAAGTCCCAAGCGTCTGGAAAAAAAGCGCAGCGAATCTTTTACATAAGAAAGGTAAAAGAACGGACCCGTAAAATTACAAACCAGTAACCCTTAACATCGGTATGCTGCAGAATTTCTGAACATTTTCTCAGTTCGAATATAATAAATTTTCTTGAGACTGAGAAACTTACGTCCACGAATCAGTATGGTTTTAAAAATTATCGCTCGTGCGTTACTCAGCTTGCCCCTTTCTCACGTGATTTACTGCGAACTATGGATCAAGGAGAACAGGCAGATTCCATATTTCTAAATGTCCGGAAAAAATATGACACGGTGCCCCGTTGCAGTCTGATTACGAAGGTATTAGCATATGGAATAAATTCACAAATATGTGAGTGGGCCGATGACTTCTTAAGTAATAGAACCCTTATCAACGATGACAAGTGTTCATCAGAGACAAGGGCACTGTCACGAGCGCCCCAGGGAAGTGTGATAGGACCGTTATTTTTCTCTATACACATAAATAATTTGACGGACGAGGAGGGCAGCTATCTGCTGCTGTAGTTTGCTGATAATGCTGTGGTGTACGGTAAGGTGTCGAAGCTGAGTGACTGTATGAAGATACAAGATGACTTAGACAAAGTTTCTAGTTGGTGCGGTGATGGGCAGCTAGCTCTAAATGTGGGAAAACGTAAGTTAACGCGGATGAATGGGAAAAACAAATCTGCAGTGTTTGGACACAGCATTAAATGGGTATTGCTTGACACAGTCACGTCGTTTAAATATCTGAGGGTAACGCAGCAAAGCAATATGAAATGGATTGAACATGTGAGGACTGTGGATGGGAAGGCGAATGGTCCACTCCGGTTTATTGGGAGAATTTTAGGAAAGTGTAGTTCATCTGTAAAGGAGAGCGCAATTAGGGTGCTGCTGCGACCAATTGTTCAATACTGCTCGAGTGTTTGGGATCCGTACCATGTGGCATTGAAGAAGGCAATCGAGGCACTTCAAAGGTGGGCTGCTAGATTAGTTACCGGCAGGTTCTAACAGCACGCAAGTGTTACGGAGATACTTCGAGAACTCAAATCGGTGTACCTGGAATGTTAGCGACGTACTTTCAGAGGAATAGTATTGAGAAAATTTAGAGCATCGTTTTGAAGCTGACTGCCGAATGATTCAACAAGCGTCAGCATATACTGCGTGTCAGGACCACGAAGGTAAGGTTTGAGAAATTAAGGCTGATATGGTGGCATATTAACAATCGATTTCTCCTCACTCTATTTGTGAGTGGAACGGGAAAGGAAATGAGTAGTAGTGGTACAGGGTACCCTCCGTCACGAACCGAACGGTGGCTTGCGGAGTATCTGTGAAGATGCAGTTGTAGATGACAGCAGCGGCGTCTGCGTAGAGTTGTCAGCACTAACACGCAAGTAACTCTGCTCGAAACAACCACAGGCATCAATGTAGCACATGCGACGAACGTATCCGTAAGGACAGTACGACAAAATCTGGCTTTAATGGGCAATGGCAGCAGACAGCCGACGCCAGCGCCTTTGCTAACAGCACGATATCGCTTGCATCGGCTCTCCTGAGCTCGTGACCGTGTCGGTTGTACCCTAGACTGGATAACTGGATAACCGTGGCCTGGTCATATGAGACCCGATTTCAGGTGGTAAGAGCTGATGCTAGGGAGCTAGTGCGGCGCAGAGCCCACGAAGACATGGACCCACGTTTTCAACAAGGCACTGTGCAAGCTGGTGGTGACTCCAGTATGGTGTGGTCTACGTTTACAAGGGCTGTACAGAGTCCTCTGGCCCAGCTGAACCGATCATTGACTGAGAATCGTTATGTTCGGCTACCTGGAGACCATTTCCAGCCATTCATTGACTTCTTGTTGCCACTAACGATGGAATTTTTATGGATGACAATCCGCCATGCCACCGGGCCACAGTTTTTTGCGACTCGTCTACAGAGCATTCTGGATAATTCGAAAGAATGATTTTGCCACCCAGATCACCCAACATTAATCCCGTCGAATATTTGAGGAATGGATTCGAGAGGTCAGTTCGTGCACAAAATCCTGCACCCCAATATTTCTGCAGGGGCTTCCAACAACTCAAGTCATGTCGAGTCACGTGGAGTTACTGCTCTAAGCCGAACAAAAGGTGGTCCGACACGCTATTAGGAGGTATCCTGTGACTTTTGTCCCTTCAATGTATAATCAGGTTTGTGACTTCATCTAAAATTTTCAAAATTACAATTGTTTTAGATTTAATGTACTTCCCACTATTTAAAGACCTCTATTAAGTCGTGGCAGCTGTGTACGGACACCACCTATTAGATAATGTTGGACATGCAATAATATCTCTCCTAACAATCACTCCGAAAACTATACTTAATCGCAAATAGAGAAAAGAAGCGTACGTATTTTAAAAATACGAGCCCATTCCTAGCAGCTCACGTTAAGACTCGTGGTGACTTCATAAAACACTGATCTTGTGTCAGTACTGCACTTTTGTGCGTCTGTCACATCTCTGACTACTTTCTATCCGTGACAATTAGCATTTAAATATTTGCTCACTAGAAGACTACTATAAATGGTATGCAGCACTGGTACTAGTCGAAGACCAGCAAACTTATTACTGAATCATAAACTGCGTTCCATTACATCTCATTAGAATATGTTGCAGTACAAACAAGTAAACTTTGATTGTTTTCTGTAAAATTCAAACTTTCGGTTAGATATTGAGCTATGGAATATAATTTTTTCACAATATCTTATTAGAAAAATATCATTGAAAACAAGATTAATGGAAATCATTACAAGACTACCTGAGGACGAATTCTCGTACTTTAGATTTTTCTTGAGTGAGATTGGGCAGTCATTAATGTGCTGAGTTTGTATTCCGTAGGAGCGAGGCTCACGTCTCCGTAGAACCATTCAAATTCAAGTTTTCCACGGATTTCCTAAATGACTGAGAGTAAATATTCTCAAAATAGGACACAACCTCTTCATTCCCGCCATTCACTCATAACATCGATGTCGATGTGACGTTTACGTGCAACATTTCTTCCATTCTTCTTTATTTGCAACTGAACTTAGTAACGTTATATTTGAATAATTTATCAAAACCGCTAAGGCAAAAATATGTGGATGATATTCGCTGCTCGAAATTTAATGCAAAAAGAAGTTCATACTGCCATTTAAACAAAATACTGCCATTTAAACAAAATTTAAATCGTGACAGCAGCTGCCTATTGACGGTTTATTATACTCGTACATACAGACTGCCAGTCTTGGAAACTGGGTGCCGATCACTCTTTCAGGTTCTCGCACGCGCGTTTCTAACCGTCTTCCATTCCACTACCTGAACTGTTCTTCAAAAGCTTCGTAATTATTTGTAACGTGTGTAAATGAATGAGAATACACTGAGGGATAAAAATCGCAAGGCCATAAAATAACAAAATTACAATAATGAAATTTCGGGAATACGTGTGTCTAAGTAAAATATTTGTGTGATTAACATTGCTAGAACACAGGTTAATGTAAGGGCCCTATAAGCCACTACAAATATGAAATGTTGGTACATTAGTAACCAGTGTAACCGCTAGAATGTTGAATGCGAGCGTGCAGACGTGCACGCATTGTGTTATACACGTGGCCTATAACAGTTTGTGGCTGTAGTTCCACGCCTGTTGCTTTTGATCGGTCAATACAGGAACGGTTAATGCTGGTTGTGGATGACACTGGAATTTCGTCCGTTGGTGTCTCGTATGTGCTCGATTGCAGAGAGATCTGGTGATCGTGCAGGCGACATGTCGACAGTCTGTAGAGCATGGTGCGTACAACAGGGGTATGTGGGCGAGCGTTATCCTGTTGGAAAACACCACCTGGAATGATGTACCTGAATGGAGACACAACAGATCGAATCGCTAAATCGACAAACAAATTTGCAGTCGGGGTGCGTGGGGTATCCCCGAAATTGCTTCTTCTGTCATACGAAATTGCACCCCAGTCCATGACCACAGAAGTACGTCCAGTGTCTATAGGACACAGACAGGTTGGCTGCAGGTCCTCAACTTGCCTCCTCCTAACCGTCACCGGAACCGAGGGAGAAACAGCCTTCATCAGAAACGCAAGAGACCTCCACTCTGCCCTCCAGTAAGCTCTCACTTGACACCACCGAAGTCGCAAATGGAGGTGGTTTGGGGTCAGTGGAACGCACGCTACAGGGCGTCTGGCTCGGAGATGTCCTTGAAGTAACCAATTTGTAACAGTTTGTTGTGTCACTGTGGTGCCAACTGCTACTCAAATTGCTGCTGCAGATGCAGTGCGATGCGCCACAGCCAAACGCCGAACACAATGGTCTTCCCTGCCACGTGGCCGTCCGGAGCCCGGTATTCTTGCGACCAGTAACCTTGCTGCCAGCAATAACGTACAGTGGCTTGATTCCTGCCAAATCTTTCTGCGTTATAGCAGAGGTAACATCCAGCTTCTCTTAACTCCATTATACGACCTCGTTCAAACTCAGTGAGACGTTGATAATGGCGTCTTTGTGCCCATAAAAGCATTCTTGACTAATACCAAACCCACTACGTCCAATGCCAAAGGTAACTAACGCTCACGACCGTTACAGCTTGTGTTGAAAGCAAATATGATTTGCATCCTCATATATTTGAATAGACATCACCTGTGAGATGTAGAAATGCGCCTACACAACTTTCGTATATGTCGCAGAACTCCTTCTTGGTGTTGCTAATTTTTTTCCATTTGTGTAGTTAGTACGTGCCAGTCATAGAATTCTCCGTGATTGCACGTTTCGGGGCAAAGCCCATCCTCTGTCATCACGTTCCTCATTCTTCAGTGTTGGCTTTCAAGAATTTAATCTAGATGTTCTTACACTGAAGAGCCAAAGAAACTAATACACATGCCTAATATCGTGTAGAGCCCCCGCGAACACGCAGAAGTGCCGCAACACGACGTGACATGTACTCGACTAATCTCTGAAGTAGTGCTGGAGGGCATTGACACCATGATTCCTGGAGAACTGTCAGTAAAAGGAGGGGTTGGATGTCTCTTCTCAACAGCAGGTTGAAGGCTTCCCAGATTGGCTCCATAATGTTCATGTCTGCGGAGTTTGTTGGTCAGCGGAAGTGTTTGAACTCAATAGTCTGTTCCAAGAGCCACTCTGCAGCTGTTCTGGACGGTGGGGTGTCGCATTGTCCTGCTGGAATTGCCCAAGTCCGTCGGAATGCACAGCGGACATGAATGGATGCAGGTGATCAGACAGGATGCTTACGAACATGGCACCTGTCAGTCGTATCTCGACGTATCAGAAGTCCCATATTACCCCATCCGCTCGGTACAATTTGAAACGAGACTCGTTCAACCAGCCAACATGTTTCCATTCATCAACAGTCCAACGTCAGTGTTGACGGGACCAGGCGAGGCGTAAAGCCTCGTCGTACAGTCATCAAGGGTACACGACTAAGCCTTCGGCTCCGAAAGCCCATATCGAAGATGTTTCGTTGAATGAGTCGCAACCCGTGACACTTAATGGCCCAGCACAGAAATCTGCAGCAGTTTGCGATAAGGTTGCACTCCTGTCACGTTGATCGATTCTCTTCAGTCGTCGTTGGTCCTATTCTTGCAGGGTCTTTTTCCTGCCGCAGAGATGTCGGAGATTTGATGTTTTACCTGATTACTGATAATCACGGTACACTCGTGAAATGGTCGTACGGGAAAAGCCCCACTTCATTGGTACCTTGGAGATGCTGTGTCCAATAGCTGATGCGCCGACTATAACACCACGTTCAGACTCACTTAAACCTCGAATACCTGCCACTGTAGCAGCAGTAACCGAGCTAACAACTGCGCCAGACACTCCTTGTCGTATATAGGCGTTACCGACCGTGTTCTGCCTGTTTACATACACTATGTGATCGAAAGTATCCGGACAACTGGCTGAAAATGACTTACAATTTGCTGCCGCCCTCCATCGGTAATGCTGGAATTCATTATGGTGTTGGCCCACCCTAAACCTTGATGACAGCTTTCGCTCTGGCGGGCATACGTTCAATCAGGTGCTGGAAGGTTTCTTGGGGAATGGCAGCCCATTCTTCACGGAGTACTGCACTGAGGAGAGGTATCGATGTCGGTCTGTGAGACCTGGCATGAAGTCAGCATTTCAGAACATCCCACAGGTGTTCTATAGGATTCAGGTCAGGACTCTGTGCAGGCCAGTCCATTACAGGGATGTCGTTGTGTATCCACGCCACCACAGGCCGTGCATTAGGAATAGGCTCTCGATCGTGTTGAAAGATGCAATCGCTATCCCCGAATTGCTCTTCAACAGTGAGAAGCAAGAAGGTGCTTAAAACATCGTTGTAGGCCTGAGCTGTGATAGTGTCACGCAAAACAACAAGGGGTGCATGCTGCCTCCATGAGAAAAACGACCACACCATAACATCACCGCCTCCGAATTTTCTGTTTCCACTACACACGCTGGCAGATGACGTTCACTGGGCATTCACCATACCCACATCCTGCCATCGGATCGCCACATTGTTTACCGTGATTCGTCACTCCACACAACTTCTTCCACTGTTCAGTCGTCCAATGTTTACGCTCATTTTACCAAGCGAGGCGTGAGGTGCGGCTTATGAGCAGTTGCAAGACCATGAAATCCAAGTTTCCTCAACTCCAGCCTAACTGTCATAGTACTTTCAGTGGATCCTGATGCAGTTTGGAATTCCTGTGTGATGGTCCGGATAGATGTCTGCCTATTACACATTGCGACCATCTTCAGCTGTCCGCTGTCTCTGTCAGTCAACAGACGAGGTCGGCCTGTACGCTTTTATGCTGTACGTGTCCCTTCACGTTTCCACTTAACTATCACATCGGAAACAGTGGATCTAGGGTTGTTTAGGAGTTTGGAAATCTCGCGTACAGACGTATGACACAAGTGACACCCAATCACCTGACCACGTTCGAAGTCCGTGAGTTCCGTGGAGCTCCCCATTCTGCTCTCTTACGATGTCTGACTGCTGAGGTCGCTGGTATGGAGTACCTGTCAGTAGGTGGCAGCATAATGCACTTAATATGAAAAACGTATGTTTTTGGGGGTGTCCGGATACTTCTGATCACATAGTGTATCTCTGTATTTGAATACGCATGACTATACCAGTTTCTTCGGCGCTTCAATGTGTATTGTAGTTGGAATGTCATATCCGTCAAAAGTTCTAGAAAAATCTTGCCTTTCTGCGTCATGATGTATTGTGTGCAACTAATACCTGTGCTCCTGCAGAGAAAATGAAAAAATCTAGATCTCCAGTAATCACAGTTCCTGCTTTTGTTTCATTCAAATACTCGTGACCGGTTTGTGACACTGGCCGCATAGAATATTTGATTTCGCAGTACCTAAGATGTGATCTACATTGCCTATATAATAGAATTTCAGTAAACATGCTGTTACTTGCGTGGGTTCACCTTTCCAAGTTTTTCAGAGTGATGAATGTTGGACATGTCTGTTATTCCGCATATCAGAAAGAAAATATACTTTCTAGTAATGTCTGCCCCGATATACTGACTATCTCCCTGTCCGCGACACGATAATCATTAATATAACTGTACCAATGTCCCCGAGTACAAAGTTTTCTGAACTTCTACATTCGTGGCAGCGTTACAGCAACCTACGCTCTTGAAAGCTCAAAACAAAAAGTAGAAACATAAACATTTGACTCGTAGTATAATTTTAAAAAATCCCATAACTGTAAGTAACAGAACATAAACTCCGTCTAGCAGGATTTACAGGCGTTATAGCCCGTAAAATAATACAGTGCCACGAAGGTGTGTTCAGCGCGCAACCTAAAACATATTGGCAGTTATTTAAAGGAAGTGATGATTTAGAAATTTACCATCGATAAAGATGGAAGAATGTGTGAAATACTCTAAAATATATCAACAGAAGACCGAGAAGAGTTCATGCAGATAGAAATACGTACGATCAACGAAAGGATAGCTTTAGGTGTGTTCCTGCAAGTATTACCATAATCAGTAAAAATGAAATAATGAAAAATCTTGAGATCTGAGCTGAAATTAAAAAAAGAAAACAGAATACACCAAAAAATATTTCAACTTGTCCTTAACAAGTGTTTGACTGAACGTGAAGACACCCCAAGGAATTGAAAAAAGCATACCTGGTACCATTTCATAAGAAAGCATAAAAAAATCGACAGTAATAGGGGCATAAGCATTACCGCATTAGTGGAAAAGTTAAATGGTAGGATTAGAAAAGAAATTCTGAAGAACGAAATTATAGTAAGAGAAGAGCAGAGTGGTTTTACCGCAGGTACATTCTGTGTAAATACTATATTTACAATAAAAGAGATAACTAAAAACTGAATATCCAGGGGAAGAGACATACACAAGATTTTCACAAATTTAAAAAAAGCATGTGACGCTGCACCAACAAGGAATCCATGTCTAAATCTTGAAGAAAACACAATGAATAAGACATATGTTGCAGATTACCAGGAATTAGAGACAAGAATGAAAATATGAAACGAAATTTCCCGAGTAATAGGACCAACCACAGGCCTCAGACAAGGGTGCTGTACGGCCTCTGTTCAGTTTAAATATTATCTGAACGAAGTTCTTAAGGAATGGATGAAACAATGTTGAGGAATGTAGCGAGACACAGATGGGAATTAGTTGTCAAGTTTATTTTTCGTCGATGATAAAATAATACTAGCGGCAGATGACTATTATACAGAATACCTGATGGAGGAAATCATAGAAACAAACTGTAAGTCCAGATTAACAACATGTTTAAACAAAATAAAATATCTCTCAGTAGGAAATAATCAACGCGATATTACTATAGATGCAACAACTATCGAGGCACGTGGAAAGTAGAAATATCAGAGATTTATAACCTCAGATCTGGTTTCCAGTGAAGACGAAAGAAGACAGAGGGCAAAACATGCTAAATAAGCAACCTATAGGGTGAGTTCCCTACTTCGGTCAGAAGAAACTAAGAAAAAGATGAAAACGTCATATGAATCGTTAATACAAAGAATTTTTTAGGTGGAGCTGAATCCTGGGAAATGATAAAACGAGATAGGAGACTTGAAACCGTGCAAATCAATTTTTTGAAAAGAAGTTGTAGAGTGTCAAAGGGAGAGAAGATCTCAGATAAAGACATCAGGAAACGAATGAAGACTAGCACGTACACCACCGAAGAGTTGGGAAGAGATTAGGGGATGAACGATGTCCGAAAAAAGTAATATGGTGGCCGCCTCCGAACAAGAGACAGAGAGGAAAACTGTGAAGAAGTGAAAAATCAAGTACTTCCAGGTCACTTTATCGAAACTAGTAAATTCGGTCGGACAACAGGCTATCCTTAGGTATAAAAAAACAGATATTAATGTGCTGTAGTTAATGTCGTTTTTATTCCTGAGGAAAATCTGTTCGACCAAAACTGATAGCATTAATAAATTATCATACAGCTATTGTGAGAAATCATTATTTTTCAAAAATGTAGGAAATTAGTTAATGCCTCTGACGCTAACGATGGTCTTGTTGAGAGACACATTCAGTGTTTCTAAGATACGTGCGGTACACGCCACCCTTCTAAAACTGAATGTCTCGATGCACTTCGAACGTCTTCCCTCTTACATGGGTCTGTGGTCCAACTTACCTTTTAGCTGTTTGTACGCGTCCGTGACATCCGCTGCCATGGACTGCTTTCCCACAAAACTTTTGTAGATATTGCCGAAGGGGAACTGTGGTTCCAGGTAGGGCACTCCCTTCTTCTTCCAGTACTTGTACGAGTAGGCGAACCACACGTACACTACCGCTGCGATCAGCAACAGCGCACCCAACATTTTGATGACTGAAGATTCCGCAAAGAAGGTGATTCTAAAATAAAAAAGGTTATGTTGGACGTCAAAGCAGTAATTAGTGGGAAAAATTTTCTCACTAGTGTGACATATGTGGCATTGTTAATATTATTAATATATAAATACATATGCAATGTATAATGGAAAACCGTTATTAGCAAAAATCTCGAAAACTTCTTGAACGATTTACTTTAAATTTTTAGAAAATATTGCATTGAACATTTCGACGAACATAATTTGCAAATGAACATAACTTAAAGTAGTATATATCGTTTGTTATATCGAAAAACTAAGAAATTGTCCGTTCCGCCCCTTGCATGGGAAGGAATGGAACTCGTGTTCTTTTTAATTTCTTCGATGACACATCTTACAGATAAGACAGGCTCCATCGTTCAAAATGGTTCAAATGGCTCTGAGCACTATGGGACTTAACTTCTAAGGTCATCAGTCCCCTAGACTTAGAACTACTTAAACCTAACTAACCTAAGGACATCACACACATCCGTGCCCGAGGCAGGATTCGAACCTGTGATCGTAGCGGTCGCGCGGTTCCAGACTGTAGCGCCTAGAACCGCTCGGCCACCCCGGCCGGCGGCTCCATCGTCGTTACCATAAATGCCACCGCACGAGATATGTGCACACTGTGTGGATTTCTGCCATGCATTCCAACCCTCAGTTGAAGTGGAATGTAATTCCTTGCAATATGTACATGCCGTATCTTCGTCATCTTCGGTGCTTTTACCCCTCTTCCTTGTCCCTCATTTCTGCCCTACTGTAACTCTGCGTACGGCTGCAGCATTTCCAGGGCTAAAAGTAGGGAAGCTCAACAGAGTGGAGTTATTCATGGATGCACTTGGAGTATCAGTCATCATAGAACACTGACGTCCAGCTTCCAGCTCAGTCGTTTGTAATCTGTCGCTCCAGTCAGTTTCTGCGAGTTCAGGAAGTCGGTTTGAGAAGTCAGTAGGTGCTTTAGTGGGAAGGTTTGCTGAACGATTGACTGAAGGATTTTCAATGGAATTGGCTGATGCCTCAATCGAAATATCAGTCGTCGCAGCTGGTAGGAAGTCTTCGTCTGAGAAGACGTTGAAAGTCGTTGGATAAATAGCTTTTTTCTTGAATCCTTTCATTACAGTTCGCTTGAACGCATCATAAACAAAAGCTTGCCCAAACAAGATACAGATTTGCCACAAAGTGACAACTTTGCCTGTGTTCGATCTCAACCACCTTCTCATTTCGTCTTCATAAAACAGGCTCAAGGATTTCAGAAA
This sequence comes from Schistocerca serialis cubense, assembly GCF_023864345.2. NCBI lineage: Eukaryota > Metazoa > Arthropoda > Insecta > Orthoptera > Acrididae > Schistocerca > Schistocerca serialis. The sequence continues at coordinate 117,750,539 of NC_064643.1, read as the reverse complement.
TGCTACATCCAGAGGCTGAAGTTCATGCGAGCACTTTGGCGGAAAGCACAATAAACTAACACCGTTGCTGCGAGCTAGTTCTGGCATCTCCAAGTTTTTCGTGAGAGAGGCATGCACATCAAAAAGCCACAGAACAGGATTTTCTACCTTTGCATTAGAAAAGTCGATGAACATGTGAAAGCAGAGTAAGAATATTTCGCTTCTCATCCATTGATTGGGTGGTTGGTATGAGGGAGGGGACCAAATAACGAGGTCATCGGTCCCATTGCATTAGGGAAGGTTGCGGAAGGGAGTCGGCCGTGCCCTTTCAAAGGAACCATCCCAGCATTTGCCAAAATGATTTACGAAAATCACGGAAAACTTCTATCAGGATGGCCGGACGCGGGTTTGAACCGTCGTCCTCCCGAATACGAGTCCAGTGTGCTAGCCACTCCGTCACTTCGCTCGGTAATTCAAGATTTAGTGACATTCTTTTATCATTCTTTTATCTTTTGAGCGGCCTCGGCTATCTTTCAAAGAATTTCGACTTACCATTAGAAGTTTTGAGAATAAAGTGAAATTCTCACCTTTTCGTTTACTGTTAATTATGAAATATCTGATTTCGATATGCCAAATTCTATATGAAATATTACGTAAGTCCAGACTATAAGAGATTTCGAAAATCACGGACAATTATGAGTTTTTATTTCGTTTGCAGTGTTGTTACAAACTAACGCAGACAGCTTCTCTTTCCCTTTGGTTTTTTTTCCATTGGTGTTGCTTTAAGTCCAGCCATATATTCATCAGGACACGTAAACGCAATGGAGAGCCTATGTGAAAAAAAATCAAAATAGTACAATAACGAAATTGAATCACATACGTTGTCAACGTTTTATCTAAAACATGCTTTAATGGCTGCGAACATGAATTGACGAAAAGCTGACTCTATGGCAAACTTTCGTATCCATTTAACAACAAATTAGAGAATGAGAAAGAGATGGATGTGAGGAAGACACTTAGACACTCACACTTACCTACCGAGTGAAGTTCACTGACTGCTTGAGTCTCGTCTTAGCTTCATATATATATATAGCGCGCTGCAATCTGATAACGCAATGACTCTGCGAAACTTTGTCTGCCTGACATTGGAGATCTCAGAACAAACAACGTCTGAGTCACTCATAGGGTATGATTATCACCTGGCTGCTACTACGAGATAATCTGCTCCAATAATGACTCAAGCAAAATCACTCGTAGGCAGTTTTGAAGGTCAGCCTCTGTCTTATTAGTAGTTACTGAAGCTTACAGCTACGGTTAGACAAACGCCGCAGTGTGTGCATATGTTTCTGTAGCATCTTGGAATGCAGGGAAATGGTTTTCATTCTTGACTCTTCTTCACGCGGCAATTGCAGTCTGAAACATACGGTATTCGACATAGGCTGGTTGTCGAGAGTGTGACCAATTGAAGGTTGACTGGCGTACGGGACGAGTCCGAATTCTGCCAAAAACTTCTAGAAACTGTCCAGAATTGTTTCCTGAGTGTTTTTGTATCACAGGTCCTTGGCCTCCAATGGTTTGCTACAGTCTAATTAGTTAACTTCGTTACTCTAATTATCACAATCATTGAATTGTTCCTAGAATAGCTGCATACCGGTTTAAATGCTTGAGGCCGGCCGGTGTGGCCGAGCGGTTCAAGGCGCTTCAGTCTGGAACCGCTCGACCGCTACGGTCGCAGCTTCGAATCCTGCCTCGGGCGTGGATGTGTGTGATTTCCTTACGTTAGTTAGGTTTAAGTAGTTCTAAATTCTGAGGACTGATGACGTCAGATGTTACGTCCCAGCCGGCCGAAGTGGCCGTGCGGTTAAAGGCGCTGCAGTCTGGAACCGCAAGACCACCACGGTCGCAGGTTCGAATCCTGCCTCGGGCATGGATGTTTGTGATGTACTTAGGTTAGTTAGGTTTAACTAGTTCTAAGTTCTAGGGGACTAATGATCTCAGCAGTTGAGTCCCATAGTGCTCAGAGCCATTTGAACCATTTTTTGTTACGTCCCATAGTGCTCAGAGCCATTTGAACCATTAAATGCTTGAAATACAGACTGTGTTTTGTGTAAGCAGAGAAAACTTCCAACTGGCTGACAGTAGTAGCTGATAAGGAGACAGTCTTTTGTGTCCTCACACCGATATTTGTACCCGGAGTCTACAGAAAGCTATCGAGTCTAAAGGGACAGAAGTAGCTTTTCTTATTGTTATTGACTTTCGGGAATTGCCCAGTCAGTCATCACAAAAACACAATGTCAGTAATGACGATACATATGCGAGGATAACACAACACCTAGTCCCGAGAGGAGGAAACCTCCGACCCGGCCAGGAATCGAACCCGGACCACTTCGCTCGCCATTCCCCGCAGTTCGCCGCTCAGCTACCGAGGCGGACAACAGAGAAGTTGCGAAATAAAGAGTAATGCTATCTGTATCTACAGTTACACTTCTCGAGGTGTGTGCGGCGGATGGCATTTGAGGAGGGGGATTGTAGTCAACATTTTTACTTCTCCCTTTCCTGATACATTCGGGAACGATGAACGAAAAGAGTGTAAGACTTCACATGAGGAAGAATTTTTCTATTTTACGTTACGGTTATCTTGCGAGGTGCGTGTGGAGGAATCATTATGTCGCCTAACGCTTTTTCTTCGTATGCTCTTATAATTTTAACAGTACGCCTATCGGTGACATCTAAGTTGTAGTATTTGCCACTGAAGCTTGATGAACATTATCATGACGTTTCACGCTTAGTCAATGAACCGAGACGAAACCGGCCGTTCTTCTATGCATCTGCTCCATTAAACTTACCTTATAAAGATCCCACACTGACGAGCAGTTTTCAAGCATTGCTCTACGAGACATTTATAAATTACTTCCATTGTGGGCGGATTTCATTTCCTGAATGACTGCTAGTCAGACACATGCACGGTACATGCAGTACCAGTGAGGGTGCAGAACGAGGAAGGCGCGCGATGTGTCTGAGGACAGCACTTGGAAAACTGCACGACTTGCCGGGTGTTTAGGAGTGCTGTGGTGAATGTCTTCAACAAGTAGCCAAACCAAGGTAAAACCACGCCCAGACGTCGTGGGGTTGGGCGGTCACTCCTCATTACAGATGTCGGGCGTCGTAGGCTGGGCAGACTGGTAAAACACAACAGGCGGCGAACTGTGGCGGAACTAACATCACACTTCAATACTGGGCAGAGCAAAAGTGTGTCTAAACACACAGTGCACCGAACATCCCTAACGACGGGCCTCCGTAGCAGACGAACTATGCACGTGCCAACGTTAACACCACGACCTCGACAACTACGACTGAAATGGGCACGTGACCATCGACACTGGATGTTGGCGCAGTGGCAAAGCTTTGCGCCGTCTGATGAATCTCGATGCCGATGTGAAGGCACGAATCCTCCGTCCTCCAGTGGAACAGCTCCTTGACGCATAGTCTGAGAGACGGAGAGAAGCTGGCGGCGGCTACATTATGCTGTGAGGAACGTGAGCATATTCCTCCACAAGTTCTAGAAATCTGTAACGGGAATTTTCTAACCCCTTGCATACGTGGGAGCAGTGACAAGTGCTTTGAGTGTAGTAACCACTCTTTGGATGACGCAGTAGATCGTTGTTCGCGCCAAGTGGCGGAGTTTACTTAGCACTGGTACCACTGGCCTTTACTCATTTACCGTCCGCGAATTCGTATTCTGTAAGCGTTTGTAAGCTATAAAAACCATTTTTTTCTTAATCAGCAGTTTTGAGTGTGAGGTTTTTTATTGTGGTTTAACGTACCCACAATTGGTGACACCGATAAGAAAAAGTACACTAAAGAGCAAATTATAAGTGAAGCAACGGTGCCTACAACTGACAATATTACGCCGAGACGGCAGACATGGAGCCGAACGCAGTACAAACAGTGCAAACAGTGTTATGTATATGTTATGTTAACCGGGGACCTAGAAACGACGGAGAGGCTCCGTCCCCGCCGCAGCCGCAGTGCTCCGCAACCCCACGACGACTACCGCAGTCCACTTCACCTCTCCGCCGCCCCACATCGAACCAAGGGTTATTGTGCGGTTCGGCTCCCGGTTGGCCCCCAAGGAACGTCTCACACCAGACGAGTGTAACCCCTATGTATGCGTGGTAGAGTAATGGTGGTGTACGCGTACGTGAAGAACTTGTTTGCGCAGCAATCGCCGACTTAGTATAGCTGAGGCGGAATGAGGGGAACCAGCCCACATTTGCCGAGGCAGATGGAAAACCGCCTAAAAACCATCCACAGGCTCGCCGGCTCACCAGACATCGGCACAAATCCGCCGGGTGGTTTCGTACAGGGGACCGGCGCTCCTTCCCGCCCGGAAAGCCGTGCGTTAGACCGCACAGCCAACCGGGCGGGCGGTACAGACAGTGACTTTAAGTTCCATGCAACTGTAATCAAATACACTCCTGGAAATTGAAATAAGAACACCGTGAATTCATTGTCCCAGGAAGGGGAAACTTTATTGACACATTCCTGGGGTCAGATACATCACATGATCACACTGACAGAACCACAGGCACATAGACACAGGCAACAGAGCATGCACAATGTCGGCACTAGTACAGTGTATATCCACCTTTCGCAGCAATGCAGGCTGCTATTCTCCCATGGAGAAGATCGTAGAGATGCTGGATGTAGTCCTGTGGAACGGCTTGCCATGCCATTTCCACCTGGCGCCTCAGTTGGACCAGCGTTCGTGCTGGACGTGCAGACCGCGTGAGACTACGCTTCATCCAGTCCCAAACGTGCTCAATGGGGGACAGATCCGGAGATCTTGCTGGCCAGGGTAGTTGACTTACACCTTCTAGAGCACGTTTGGTGGCACGGGATACATGCGGACGTGCATTGTCCTGTTGGAACAGCAAGTTCCCTTGCCGGTCTAGGAATGGTAGAACGATGGGTTCGATGACGGTTTGGATGTACCGTGCACTATTCAGTGTCCCCTCGACGATCACCAGTGGTGTACGGCCAGTGTAGGAGATCGCTCCCCACACCATGATGCCGGGTGTTGGCCCTGTGTGCCTCGGTCGTATGCAGTCCTGATTGTGGCGCTCACCTGCACGGCGCCAAACACGCATACGACCATCATTGGCACCAAGGCAGAAGCGACTCTCATCGCTGAAGACGACACGTCTCCATTCGTCCCTCCATTCAAGGCTGTCGCGACACCACTGGAGGCGGGCTGCACGATGTTGGGGCGTGAGCGGAAGACGGCCTAACGGTGTGCGGGACCGTAGCCCAGCTTCATGGAGACGGTTGCGAATGGTCCTCGCCGATACCCCAGGAGCAACAGTGTCCCTAATTTGCTGGGAAGTGGCGGTGCGGTCCCCTACGGCACTGCGTAGGATCCTACGGTCTTGGCGTGCATCCGTGCGTCGCTGCGGTCCGGTCCCAGGTCGACGGGCACGTGCACCTTCCGCCGACCACTGGCGACAACATCGATGTACTGTGGAGACCTCACGCCCCACCTGTTGAGCAATTCGGCGGTACGTCCACCCGGCCTCCCGCATGCCCACTATACGCCCTTGCTCAAAGTCCGTCAACTGCACATACGGTTCACGTCCACGCTGTCGCGGCATGCTACCAGTGTTAAAGACTGTGATGGAGCTCCGTATGCCACGGCAAACTGGCTGACACTGACGGCGGCGGTGCACAAATGCTGCGCAGCTAGCGCCATTCGACGGCCAACACCGCGGTTCCTGGTGTGTCCGCTGTGCCGTGCGTGTGATCATTGCTTGTACAGCCCTCTCGCAGTGTCCGGAGCAAGTATGGTGGGTCTGACACACCGGTGTCAATGTGTTCTTTTTTCCATTTCCAGGAGTGTATTTTCGTAAACTTCGGAATTTTCCATACCGATGACAAGCATTCCGCCCGTCGCCTGCGGTGTATCAAAGGCGCGCGAAATGGAACTCCCGCCGTACAATATGTGACCAAAAGTGTCCTATTAATGGACATTAATATGGGCTGTGTTCACCCTACACCTGCGTGACAGCCTGAATTCCGCTGGGGACACTTCCAGTAAGGTGTCTGAATCTACACTCCTGGAAATGGAAAAAAGAACACATTGACACCGGTGTGTCAGACCCACCATACTTGCTCCGGACACTGCGAGAGGGCTGTACAAGCAATGGTCACACGCACGGCACAGCGGACACACCAGGAACCGCGGTGTTGGCCGTCGAATGGCGCTAGCTGCGCAGCATTTGTGCACCGCCGCCGTCAGTGTCAGCCAGTTTGCCGTGGCATACGGAGCTCCATCGCAGTCTATAACACTGGTAGCATGCCGCGACAGCGTGGACGTGAACCGTATGTGCAGTTGACGGACTTTGAGCGAGGGCGTATAGTGGGCATGCGGGAGGCCGGGTGGACGTACCGCCGAATTGCTCAACACGTGGGGCGTGAGGTCTCCACAGTACATCGATGTTGTCGCCAGTGGTCGGCGGAAGGTGCACGTGCCCGTCGACCAGGGACCGGACCGCAGCGACGCACGGATGCACGCCAAGACCGTAGGATCCTACGCAGTGCCGTAGGGGACCGCACCGCCACTTCCCAGCAAATTAGGGACACTGTTGCTCCTGGGGTATCGGCGAGGACCATTCGCAACCGTCTCCATGAAGCTGGGCTACGGTCCCGCACACCGTTAGGCCGTCTTCCGCTCACGCCCCAACATCGTGCAGCCCGCCTCCAGTGGTGTCGCGACAGGCGTGAATGGAGGGACGAATGGAGACGTGTCGTCTTCAGCGATGAGAGTCGCTTCTGCCTTGGTGCCGATGATGGTCGTATGCGTGTTTGGCGCCGTGCAGGTGAGCGCCACAATCAGGACTGCATACGACCGAGGCACACAGGGCCGACACCCGGCATCATGGTGTGGGGAGCGATCTCCTACACTGGCCGTACACCACTGGTGATCGTCGAGGGACACTGAATAGTGCACGGTACATCCAAACCGTCATCGAACCCATCGTTCTACCATTCCTAGGCCGGCAAGGGAACTTGCTGTTCCAACAGGACAATGCACGTCCGCATGTATCCCGTGCCACCCAACGTGCTCTAGAAGGTGTAAGTCAACTACCCTGGCCAGCAAGATCTCCGGATCTGTCCCCCATTGAGCATGTTTGGGACTGGATGAAGCGTCGTCTCACGCGGTCTGCACGTCCAGCACGAACGCTGGTCCAACTGAGGCGCCAGGTGGAAATGGCATGGCAAGCCGTTCCACAGGACTACATCCAGTATCTCTACGATCGTCTCCATGGGAGAATAGCAGCCTGCATTGCTGCGAAAGGTGGATATACACTGTACTAGTGCCGACATTGTGCATGCTCTGTTGCCTGTGTCTATGTGCCTGTGGTTCTGTCAGTGTGATCATGTGATGTATCTGACCCCAGGAATGTGTCAATAAAGTTTCCCCTTCCTGGGACAATGAATTCACGGTGTTCTTATTTCAATTTCCAGGAGTGTATATGGCGGAATGGCAACTCGTTCTTCCTCAAGAAACTAAACCAGAGAAGACAGTGATGATGGATGCTGGGGTCTGGAGAGAAATCGACATTGTAACTCGTCCGAAAGATATTCCATTCGGCTCAAGTCGGAACTCTGGGCAGGTCAGTCCATATCAGGAGTGTTATTCTCGACAAACCACTGCCTAACAGATACTGCTTTATGACTGTCTGTATTGTCATACTCTCTATGTAGCACAGACTTGGAATTGTCTGTATGAAAAAGATTGATTGTTTCGTATGTCGCCTTTTGCTTGCGACACATCTGTGTAACTGCCAGAGTTAAGTATTGTAATTTTCTTATTTGGATATAACTCATTAATACGACTTGTTTTATTGTTTGTCTAGCGAACCGAGTATGCAGGCGTCCTGGACACTACATATTTGACGACGAGGTGTATGAACAACAGAGCGACGCCCTGTTCACGGTTCGAACCCAGAGTTTTGTCGTGGGCTCTTGTGTTTCGTTGGCGCCGTAATTCTACCTTGTCTTTTCTTAGCTGGGGTGTGTTTACCTATTTTAACAGTCTCTCTTATAGTGTTTTTGGTAATCAGTGTTTTCGTGTGGGCGTTACAGAAATTTTCTTTGCTTGTGTGCTTATTTTTATTGCTTGCATTGTCTGTTTATTGCATTTGCCTCTTGCAAAATGAGCAACCCACCTCTCCCAGCCCCTGCTCAGGCGCTTCAGCTGCAAGCAATAGATGCATCGCAGCTAACACTGATGTCTGAGTTTCAGACGCAGCAGATTGTCACGCTTCTCAATACGGTACAGCAGTTACTCGCCACCCACACAACTAACGCTGCAGAACATGCAACAACTGTAACTCTCAGTGCCATACCGCCTTTTCGCCACTTTAACGAAAAGGAAGAGGAATGTCTCGAGTGGTTGTAACAGTATGAAGCCCACATCATTGCTCAAAAAGTATCAGGTACTATGAAACTACTGTTCTTTTTGTCAATGGCGGGAAGTGCGGTCTTTCGCCTCATTCGGAAATTGTTCCCTAACGCCACTCTGAGAGAACTTTCCTGTGATCAAGTTTTAGATTCTGTAAGTAACTATTATGATCAACAAGCGAATGTGGTGGCAAGTAGGTACCAATTCTTTCGTTGCAAGAAAAAGTCAGAACAAACTTATGTGAGTGGGTAACAGAATTTCAGGATATGATGAGAAAATGAACATTGAAATGTGCTTGGGTGCTTTATATTCATATGCTATATTGTGTGATGCGATTGTGAACAACGCAACTGATGTCAAACTTAGAGAACAGATTTTGAAGCAGTCACATGCATCATTTCAGCATGTAATACAAATTCTACATTAATATGATTGAGGTGCCGTAGTGGACGATAAATTTGAGCAGCCGCGTATTTGTCAGGTCGAATCTTCCGTTGCTTACGACCAATACAATAGGCAGCAACAGCAAGCGCGCACCTTGCCTCGTAAACAGTTCTATAAACAGTCGACTACATCTGAGAATGGAATTAAGTGATGCCCTCGGTCCTATTCACGGCACAAGCGCCAAGATTGCCCGTCCAGACAAGCTCGGTGTTACGCTTGTGACAAAAAAGGTCACATCCAATCTGTATTTTTGTAATGGAAAAAAAAAAACCAGAAGTATTCTGCCCAATTACAAAAATCAAGTCACAAGGCCCATGTAATCTGTTGAATCCGTCCTAGTCGTCAATTGTGCGGTGTCTAGGAAACCTGCTTTCTTGGATCGCTAGACAAACAATTAAAGCAAATTGTGTTAATGAGTTTTATTACAAAAAGTAAATGACAGTACTTAACTTTGAGAATTACATAGATGTGTCGCAAGCAAATGGCGGCAGACATAATAAACGAGCTTCTTCAGTATAACAATTCCAAGTTGGAGCTACATACAATACGCAGGCAAAGTAACTGGTGTTGACGCTGCTGTAGACGTGACCGCGACCGGTCGGGGGGCGCGGCGCTTATGTCTTCTTCGCATAGAGGCCGCTGTTGTCGCGTTGTCATCCAGGAGAGGGGTCGGTCAGCGTGCAACTGGCTGACGTCTTCTTCACATCCCTCTCTGCCGTCTCGTTCCCGACTAGAGTGCCGGTGCTTGACTTTACCTCGTAACATAATCAATGCAGTGTATTCTATGCTGGGTGTAGCAGGAATTTTTCTGTTTTCGCTTTTTCGTCTAATAGGTGAAAGTTTGATTTTATTTTTTACACATTGACTGTCATTGAAGGGGTTTACTTCTATTTAATATTGTCCCGGCTAAGTATCAGTTTGATTACTTTTAAAACCCAATGTTAAACGTGGGTCACTACGCGTATAGTCTTCAAAACTCTGAGAGAAAAAATCTTTAGTAGCTTTATACCAATGTTTACAGACGACGATACTTTAACCTTTCGTTCAGTTGTTTTAGGTACGAATCGCTAGTTTGTTCTTGACATAGATCATGTAACCTTAACGTTTATTAATCTGAGTTAAATTAATGTTCAAGAGTTGTATTATGTTTCAAATTAACAACGTCAGTTTATTGACAAGAATTATTAATAAACAGGTTCACTCATACGATCTAATTCAAAGAAGTTCTTTAATTAGATGTCCAAGTAGGATTACCGATAGCATCAGAGATGTTAGATAATATTCTGTCACTTTCGGTAAATAAGTTATTTCTATTTAATATCCGCAAACTGTCATTAACTATGATCACTAGTCGCGTGAAGTTAAAGTTTCCCACTATCACAATTGAAAGTCCGAATCCGGTTAAAAATCTCAATTCAGTAAAGCGTTTAAATAATCACACGAATTGACATTAAAGCCAAAGAGATTACTATTCACCTTCCCGTTCATCTAATCTGATAAATGTCCAAATTAAGGTCTTGAATTGACAATCCTCAAAAACAATCTCGTCACGGTCTATTCTTGATCCCCGTTTAATAAAGTCCCAATTGCTGTTCTCTAAAGCTGTACGTCCTAAATAACTTCCGAATTAGAACAGACTAGAGACTGGAGTATCGTAATTACAACGTATGGCTATTTACACTTTAATAAACACTATCTTTGGTGTTCCAGACCTACGTTCTATGATTATAATATTGATTTTCTTACGTATTGGAATAACTAATATTTTAACATTTTCTACTGTTTTTCCCCCTTCCCATGATTCTAAAAGTTATAATTACATTTTCCTTTTCTTTTCTTTTGCTTTCTATACTAGATATTTCCCTCTATTTTGTTTTTTATTTGTTTTTAGTAATTACTACTTGTGGAGGGACTTGGGTCATTTTGTGAATTGATATTTTAAGGACATGGGAGCTAATTTGGGAGCTATTTTTGCTTATTCAACACCGAGAGGCGCTGTAGGTATTACATCGTCCATCAACATAACCGATACAGGCTTTCAGAGCCGAAGGCCCAGTGATGTAACCTCGATGGCTGCACGACACCAGGCTTTACGTCTCGCCTGGACCCGTCAACGCCGACATTGGACTGTTGATGAGTGGAAAGATGTTACCTGGTCGGACAAGCCTCGTTTCAAATTGCATCGAATGGATGGACGCGTAGGAGTATGGAGACAACCTCATGACTCCATGGACCCTGCGTGAGAAGCTGGTGGAGGCTCATTAATGGTTAGGGGCGTGTGCGGTTGGAGTGATATGGGACACCTGAGATGTCTTGTTACGACTTTTACAGGTGACACGTGCGTAAGCATCCTGTTTGATCACCTGCATCCACTCATGTCCATTGTGCATTCCCACGGACTTCGGCAATACCAGCAGGACAATGCGACACCTCATACGTCCATAATTGTTACAGAGGCGCTCCAGGAACACTCTTCTGGATTTAGACACTTCCGATGGCCACCAAATTCCTCAGACATGAGCATTATTGAGCATACTTGGGATGCCTTGCGAGTGCTGTTTACAAGAGATCTCCACCCCGTCGTACTCTTACGGATTTATGGACATCCCTGCATGGTGTCAATTCCCTCCAGCAAAACTTCAGACATTGGCCGAGTCGATGTCACGTCGTGTTGCAGCAGTTCTGCGTGCTCGCAGGGGCCCAACACGATATTAGGCAGAAGGACCAGTTTCTTTGCATCTTGAGTGTATAATCGCTGTTCCTCTGTACGCATATTTTTTAATATAGACTGTAAAGAACCAGATGAACAAAAATGAGAAAGGATGATTATAATTTTGAAGAGAGAAGTCAAAAGCGTCGAAGCTTGTATTGACAGCCCATCTTTACGTCCATGATGCCTGACCGTGGAAAGTTAATTAAAACTTTTGTATCGGTACTGAACTTGTAATACACTATTGGCCATTAAAATTGCTACACCAAGAAGAAATGCAGATGATATACGCGTATTCATTGGACAAATATATTATACTAGAACTGATATGTGATTACATTTTCACGAAATTTGAGTGCATAGATCCCGAAGAATCAGTACCCAGAACAACCACCTCTGGCCGTGATAACGGCCTTGATCCGTCTGGGCATTGAGTCAAACAGAGCACGTACAGCTGCCCATGCAGCTTCAACACGATACCACAGTTCATCTAGAGTAGTGATTGGCGTATTGTGACGAGCCAGTTGCTCAGCCACCATTGACCAGACGTTTTCTATTGGTGAGAGATCTGGAGAATGTGTTGGCCAGGGCAGCAGTCGAACATTTTCTGTAACCACAAAGGCCCGTACAGGACCTGCAACATGCTGTCGTGCATTATCCTGCTGAAATGTAGGGTTTCGCAGGCATCGAATGAAGGGTAGAGCCACGGGTCGTAACACATCTGAAATGTAACGTCCACTGTTCAAAGTGCCGTCAATGCGAACAAGAGGTGACCCAGGCGTGTAACCAATGGCACCCCATACCATCACGCCGGGTGATACGGCAGTATGGCGATGACGAATACACGCTTCCAATGTGCGTTCACCGCGATGTCGCCAAACACGGATGCGACCATCATGATGTTGTAAACAGAACCTGGATTCATCCGAAAAAATGACGTTTTGCCATTCGTGCACCCAGGTTCGTCGTTGAGTACACCATCGCAGGCACTCCTGTCTTTGATGCAGCGTCAAGGGTAACAGCAGCTATGATCTCCGAGCTGATAGTCCATGCTGCTGAAAACGTCGTCGAACTGTTCGTGCAGATGGTTGTTGTCTTGCGAACGTCCCCATCTGTTGACCCAGGGATCGAGACATGGCTGCACGATCCGTTACAGCCATGCGGATAAGATGCCTGTCATCTCGACTGCTAGTGATACGATGCCGTTGAGATCTAGCACGGCGTTCCGTATTACCCTCCTGAACCCACCGATTCCATATTCTGCTAACAGTCATTGGATATCGACTAACGCGAGCAGCAATGTCGCGATATAATAAACCGCAATCGCGATAGGCTACAATCCGACGTTTATCAAAGTCGGAAACGTGATGGTACGCATTTCTCCTCCTTACACGGGCCATCACAACAACGTTTCACCAGGCAACGCCGGTGAACTGCTGTTTGTGTATGAGAAATCGGTTGGAAACGTTCCTCATGTCAGCACGTTGTAGGTGTCGCCACCGGCGTCAAACTTGTGTGAATGCTCTGAAAAGCTAGTCATTTGCATATCACAGCATCTTCTTCCTGTCGGTTAAATTTCGCGTCTGTAGCACGTCATCTTCGTGGTGTAGCAATTTTAATGTCCAGTAGTGTAAAATATTGCTATAAAGACGAATCGGACTTCGTAATGGAACTTATGAGTGAAGACTGGTGCTAGCATTCGTCGTGCAATATGCACCTAAAGCCGCAACAACGGCAGCTGATCAATTGCATTATCATGTTAAGACGACTGACGTAGGAAAATTGCTCTGAATAATTTGCTGAAAGTACTTAAAAATCAGATTAGGAAAAGTTGAACCAAATAACAAACTATTAAAGTAAACGTTCGCAATACTGCTACTTTAGTCAAATATTATTTCGTAAGTTGATATGACCTTTTAAAATTCATTCGATCAGGAGGAACGAAACCAAAAAAGGGGGTATAAGACGACTCTGAGGGCCCAGCATTTGACTTCAAAACAAGCAGCTAAGGAAAGCCATATAGGGAGCTCCGGAGATGATAACAAAATGTAGGATTACAATACGGCGGGCCAAAGCTACACCAGTCGGGAACAACAACAAGGACATACGCGCTACATGGATTTCCCGGTATGGTTGCTCGGTACATGTCACAACAGACCGAAGATGGCACTTCTAATCTGCCTTACTTCTGTACATTGCTAAATTATATGGATTCCACAACCACCAGTTGCCACTCTGCCAGCAGCACGACGGTAAGCGTATTTGCCTCAGGACTCTCAAATTCGCGTTTATCTGCGAATACACGGCCTGGACAGCAGCAATTCAGCCAATGCTGCTCGGCCTCTGCACTGCCGTCAAGAAAGACAGTGGTGTGTCTTCAACTGAGATGGTTCTATGGCATGGGTGGACAAGGGTCGCAAACCATACCCTGGCTTGCTTGCCTACTCGCACACTTCACCCATGGCTACGCCACGCTGCCTCAGCAAGAGAAGGGGGAATAGGGGGAAACGGCGAACGTTCCATATTTATATGGCAAAGCACTTTTATTGCGTTTGACTTGGCTTAATATTTCAAATATCTCAATAACATAGGTCTCCAACGAATCAAATTCTCACTACTATCTCATTAAACTGCAGGGCCAAAGCAACTGGTACACCTGCGTAATATCGTATAGGGCCAACGGGAGCACGCAGAAGTGGCATGGACTCGACTAATGTCTGACGTAGTGCTGGAGGGTATTGACACCATGCAGGGATGTCCATAAATCGCTAAGAGTACGACGGGGTGGAGATCTCTTGTGAATAGCATGTTGCAAGCCATCCTAGATTTGCTCCGTAATGTTCATGTTTAGGGATTTTGGCGACCAGCGGAAGTGTGTTCCTGGAACAGCTCTGTAGCAATTCAGGTCATGTGGGCTGTCGCATTCTCCTGCTGGAATTCCACAAGTCCGTCGGAATGCACAATGGACGTGAATGGATGCAGGTTCAAGTAGTTCAAATGGCTCTGAGCACTATGGGACTTAACATCTGAGGTCATCAGTCCCCTAGAACTCAGAACTACTTGAACTTAACTAACCTAAAGACATCACACACATCCATACGTGAGGCAGGATTCGAGCCTGCGACCGTAGTGGTGGATGCAGGTGATCAGACAGCATGCTTACGTACGTGTCATCTGTCAGAATCGTATCTAGACGTATCAGGGGTCCCATATCACTCCAACTGCACACGCCCCACACCATTACAAAGCCTCCACCACCATGAACAGTCCCCTGCTGACATTCAGGGTCTGTGGGTTCATGAGGGCCGGCAGCGGTGGCCGTGCGGTTCTGGCGCTGCAGTCCGGAACCGCGGGACCGCTACGGTCGCAGGTTCGAATCCTGCCTCGGGCATGGGTGTGTGTGATGTCCTTAGGTTAGTTAGGTTTAAGTAGTTCTAAGTTCTAGGGGACTTATAACCTAAGATGTTGAGTCCCATAGTGCTCAGAGCCATTTGAACCATTTGGTTCATGAGGTTTTCTCCATAACCATACACGTCTGTCTACTCGATACAATATGAAATGCGACTCGCCCGATCAGGCAACGTTTCCAGTCATCAACGGTCGAATGCCGGTGATGATAGGCCCTGGCGAGGCATAAAGCTTTGTGTCGTGCAGACATCAAGAGTACACGGCCTTCGGCTCCGAAAGCTCATATCGACGATGTTTCGCTGAATGGTTAGCACGCTGACACTTGTTGATGGCCTAGCTGCAGCAGTTGGTGGAAGGGTTGCACTTCAATCGCGTTGAATGATTTTCTGCAGTCGTCTTTGGTCCCGTTCTTGCAGGATCCTTTTCCGTTCCGGACGTAGCAATGTTGGAGATTTCATGATTTAACCGGATTCCTGATATTCACGGTACACTCGTGAAATGGTCGTACGGGAAAATCCATACTTATCGCTGCCTCGAAGATGCTGTGGCCCATCACCCGTCCTCCGAGTATAACACCACATTCAGACTCACTTAAATCTTGATAACCTGCCACTGTAGCAGCAGAAACCGATCTAACAACTGCGCCAGACACTTGTTGTCTTATATAGGCGTTGCCGAACGCAGAGCCGTACTTTGCCTGTACACGTACCTGTGAGTTCAGAGGACAGGATTACGCGGTTTTTTTTTCAGAATTTGTTTATTCTGTAACGCGACTTTATTTATAGATGAATCCTCCGCCGAATCACAATAAACTGTTTCTCAACCTGCAGCGTCTTACTGTGGGCACTGGGCAGTCAAATCGTCTTAAATGCTAGGTCTGCAGCCCATTCTACGTGTTCTAATTTTCGTTCCTTCACTCCTTCGATCGCAGATTTGTTCCAGAAATGCCCCTGGTGCTAGCCAACGTACTTTGAAGTAAAACATAAAGCCCTACACTCTTCGTTGTTGCAACCGACAGTGGAATAATGCGTGCAACCTCAGAAGTTTTACTATTCATACCACCAATTCCTTCACTTGCTCCGTGCCTGCAAATTTAGTGCAAAGTGCTTCCTGGTGTACAAAACAGCCGGCCGGGGTGGCCGAGCGGTTCTAGGCGCTACAGTCTGGAACCGCGCAACCGCTACGGTCGCCGGTTCGAATCCTGCCTCGGGCATGGGTGTGTGTGATGTCCTTAGGATAGTTAGGTTTAAGTAGTTCTAATTTCTGGGGGACTGATGACCTCGGAAGCTAAGTCCCATAGTGCTCAGAGCTATTTGAACCATTTTTGTACAAAACAATGAATCCTGTCTGTCACTGGTAATTTTTTGCTCTTTCATTGCCAACTAAATATTCAAAGTCATTCAGTGTAGAGTTGTAATATTGTTTCATAGCAAATTTGCGGCACCCGTCGATTATGCGACTGCATGATAGATATTGAGAATTCTCAGCCCTCTCTTCTGTCATTCTCATTCACTTTTAAAGACTTTTGACGACAGATCGCTAGACTGCCTCCTTTGCTGCAAACAGCCACTGGGCCTGTGAACGTCCTTCATACCACGAACAAATAACGAAGGGTAAACAGAGCTGACACCACGGCTCCACCGACCGAAAAATGCCACATCGCAGTACACAGTTCTGTAGCGACATCTCCAATCGGTGTAGTCTGCATGCTTATTATTTCGAGTTCTTCGCAAACACAATCGTAATTTTCTTCTCGCAACAGACACGCTCAGACATGTACTCTGGTTTTCCCTTCTAGTCATTTTTCCTTACCATATTTCTTATCGAGAGAGATAGCCTGCTCAAATGATGTCCAGATAAATGAGATTATGTTCTAGCGTTCAGTCTATACAGTAGGTACCAAAAGCGATTACTGATTGACTGACGCGTCATCGCCCAGCCGAAACCGCTAAGGATAGAAACTTGAAATTGGGAGACAGTGTTGATCTTACACTATGGGCGTAGTTTAGAAAGTGAATTTTCGAAATTCCACTCTTAACGTGGTGCAATAGGGGATGAAAGGTTTTTGGAAAGGTATCGATATGAAGGTAATTTTGAAGATAGACCTACGAACATTGGTTTTTAGTTTCTCGGTCGGTGATAAAGAAGTACCTGTTTCAGAACTTTTGAATATTTAATCCCCATGTGGGTGAAATACTGGTAGAAAGATTTTTGGAAATAAATCATTATTAAAGAACTACTAAAGTATTTTTAAAGCACCATCTATGACAACTGGTACTTGGCTTCTTGTTTACAAAATAAAAGATACGTGCTTTACTGTTTTAGAAATTCAATCCCTAAGGGAGTGGAATAGGGGATGACCTTTTTTTAAGTATATTATTACGAAAGGATTTTTAAAGCTAAACCTATGAATTTTGGAAATTGGCTTCTCGGTTAGTAAAGAAAAATTTAACGTTACACTGTTTCTGGAAATTCAGCCCTTATGGGGGCGAAATGGGGGATGAAAATTTGTAAGAAAATATCTCGTTACATTGAAAACAATTTAAAGTTAAATCTGTAGTAATAGATATTTCACTTCTCCGATAGATGTAAAGAAATATGGGATGAAAGGTTCTATAGAAATGTCACCATAAGAAAGCAAAAAGCATGATTATTAAGTCTTGGACTCTAGCAACCAGAATCAATTTTTATTCAGAAGTACAGTTGTAAGGGACCATTGGTCTACGGCGTGAAATGTTTAGAAGGCGTTGCAATTCGTGCACAACATAAAAATACGATTAAAGAGAAACAAAACAAAAATCTGTGGAGGACATACAATCTACGATAGCGAAGCAGTGAGCGCTAAACTACAGGTTAAATATGCTTGGATAAAGTAGTGCATGTATTCGTAAACACCACTCACGGATTACGCATTAGAACTGGTCCAACCGGCAAACTGCCTCCTGCAAGCCAGCACGAGAAGCGGTCAAAGATCGTGGGGTATGCAGATGTCGTCAGACCCTCCAGGTGTTACTACCAGCAGATGAAAGAAAGTAAACGGGAATAACCCACTGAATCTCAGACGCATATCACTAATGCCGATCTGCAGTAGGATTTTGGAGCATATAACGTGCTCGAACTTTATAAACCGTCTCGAAGAAAACATTTTATCGATAAATAGATTCGGAAAATACTGTATCTCTCTTGTGAAACATAACTATCTGTTCATTCTCGCGAACTAATTAGTGCTATCGACAGGGAACGTCAAATTTATTTCATATTTTTAGATTTCCTGAAGGCTTTTGACAACTTTCCTCAAAGCGAACTTCTACTTGGACTGCGTGCCTATGAAGTGCCTTCTCGGCCGTATGAATGGATTCGTGATGTTCTGTCAGAAAGGTCACAGTTCGTAACAACTGACAGACAGTCATCAAGTAAAACATATGTAATATCTGGGGTTCCCCGTGGAAGTGTTATAGGCCCTCTGTTGTTCCTGAACAACATGAACTATTTAGGAGTCAATCTGAGCAGTCGTCTTGGAACGTTTGCAGATGATGCTGTCATTTACCGTTACTTAATGCCATGAGATGATCAAAAAGAATTTCAAAATGATAAAGACAAGGTCTCTGTATGGCGGTTGACTTTTAGATCATGAAACGTTATGGACATCAGCAAAACAACGGAATCATCAGAATTCAGTTACACGATAAATCAAGCAAATCTAAAGGCTGTAAACTCAGTTAAATACCTAGCTGTTACCGTTACAAGTAAACAAATTGGAACTATCACTTAGATAGTGTTGTGGGGAAAGCAACCAAAAAGAAACTTAGAAAATGTAACAGGTTTACTAAAGAGAGTGCTCACGCTACGATTGCCCGCCCTAGTGTAGAGAATTGCTGTGCAGTGTAGGATCCGCATCGGATTGTACTAACAAACGACGTCGAAAGGATTCAAAGAAGGGCAGCTCGTTTTGTATTATCGCGAAATAAGGGTACAGAGTGCCACGGATATGCTACACGAATTGGAGTGGTATTCATTAAAGGCAAAGCGATTTTCGTTGCGACAGGATGATCTCCTAAAATTTCAATCGCCAACTTTGTCCTCAGAGTTCGAAAAAAAATGTTCAAATGTGTGTGAAATCTTATGGGACTTAACTGCTAAGGTCATCAATCCATAAGCTTACACACTACTTAACCTAAATTATCCTAAAGACAAACACACAAACCTATGCCCGAAAGAGGACTCGAACCTCCGCCGGGACCAGCCGCACAGTCCATGACTGCAGCGCCTCAGACCGCTCGGCTAATCCTGCACGGCTGTCCTCAGAGTGTGAGCATATCTTGTTAGATCCAATCCGCGTACGGAAGAATGATCATCATAATAAAATAAGAGGAATCAGAGCTCTCGCAGAAAGAGTTAATTGTTCGTTTCTCCCTCGCGCTGAACGAAAGAGGAACGGTAGAGAAGTAGCTTAAAGGTGGTTCCAAGAACCCTCTGCCAGGCACTTAATTGTGAATCGCAGAGAAATCATGTAGACGTATATGTAGACTTCGAGGATGCCGCTGCTTCTTTATTTAAGCGGCTTCTCATTTGGACTCACAAGGCAGAATGTACCAAATACCAGACTTCTCTACCTCAGTAAAATCCTGGAAGGTACCGGGAATCGAAGCATTAGCTAAACATTATAGAGTTTGGCATCGAAGGTCATTGATCTGTGGTTCGACAAACACACAAACCTAGCCTTATTGACGTTGGAAACAATTTCTTTCAGGTATCTGAAAACCTCAAGACCCTTTCATCACGCCTTTGCAAAATTCTTCATCAGGACAAAATTAAATGCAGATGAGGCAGAAGGACTTTTCTTGGAACAATGTTAATGGTTTGTTCTTACATACCGATCACGCAAAATATACGGTGACGGAAAAAATCGCAACACCAAAAAATTAATTAATGTAGAGTAATGAAATTTCAGGAGTACGTTTGTATAAGTAGCATATTTATGTGATTATTCAAAATTGCCTGCACTGTGTTGTAAGGTGCCGGAAGTCAGTTTGCGCACAGAATTCCATGCGTGATACACTTCGTTGGGCACTACGCCCCATGTTGGCTGTGGAGGACGATGGAGTTGTCGTCGGTTGATGTCCCATATGTGCTCGTTTGGGATAGATCTGGTGATCAAGCAGACCAACGACACATGTCGATACTCGATAGAGCATGTTGGGTTACAACAGCATTACGTAGGTTGTGATATCCTGTTGGAAAACACCCCATGTAATACTGTTCATGAATGGCAGCATAACAGTTTGAATCACTAGACTGACGTACAGTTTCGCAGTATGGGTGCGTGGGATAACCAAGAGACTGCTCCTGTTGTCATACAAAATCGCAACCCTGACCATTCTTCCAGGTGCAGGTCCTGAGTGTCCAGCACGCAGACAGGTTAATTGCAGGCACTCCACTGACCTCCTTCTAACCAACACAAGCTCATCATTGGCATCGAGGCAGAACCAGCTTTCTTCGGAAAACACAGCAGACCCCCATCAAGCCCTCAGGTGAGCTCTCGCTTGACACCACTGAAGTCGCAAATGGCAGCGGTTTGGGGTAAGTGAAATGCACGCTATGGGACTTCTGTTAGGAGCTGTCCTCGAAGTAACAGATTTGTTACACTTCGTTGTGTCACCGTGGTGCCAACTGCTGCTGAAATTGCTGCTGCAGACACAGTTACAATGCAGCAGAGACACACGCCAAACACAATGGTCTCACCACCTCGGGTGCCCATCCGGGGCCCGGTCTTCTTGCGACCGTACATTCTGGTGACCACCACTGCCAGTATTCATGCATAGTGGCGCATCCCTGCCAAGTCTTCCAGCAGTATCGCAGTATCGTAGCCCTGTTACACGATATTCAAACTCAGTGAGGTGCGTCCGCTTAGCCGGCCGAAGTGGTCGTGCGGTTCTAGGCACTGCAGTCTGGAACCACGAGACTGCTACGGTCGCAGGTTCGAATCCTGCCTCGGGAATGGATGTGTGTGATGTCCTTAGGTTAGTTAGGTTTAAGTAGTTCTAAGTTCTAGGGGACTGATGACCTCAGCAGTTGAGTCCCATAGTGCTCAGAGCCATTTGAACCATTTTTTGCGTCCGCTTAGCTGAGTGGTGACGTGTTTGCCTACCAGGTTCGATTCCCGGCCGGACTGGAGATTTTGGCCTCTCGTGGACTGTGTGTGGTGTTGTCCTCATCATCTCGTCATCACCGACGCGCAACTCGCCCAGTGTGGCGTCGCCTCAAATAAGACTTGCAACCCGGCGGCCCAACGTCCGCGGATGGGGCCTCCCGGCCATCAGTGCCACACGATCATTTCAGAGAGTTATTGATAATGGCGACTTTGTCGCCTTAGAGATTTTCGTGACTGGCATCAACTCACCACGTCCAATCTCAAAGATAACTAACGCTTACGACAGCTCAGCCTGTATTTAAGGTAACTCTGATTTGCATCCTCATAATGGCGCTACTGGCGTCACTTTTATGCGAATGGCGCTAAATTTGAATAGACATCATCTTTCGGATGCGGGAAAACGCCTACCAACTTTCGTTTATATCGGACGATTCCTTCTTGGTACTGCAATTTTTTTCTGTCGGTGTTTTTTTTCTGGTAGGCTACGCCTGTCGAAATTCCTGATGTCTCGGCTCTCCTTGAACCGCAGGAAACCACAGAATTTTGTGAAAACTTTTGAACTGAAGCAGATCATACACTCCAGTAATTGGATAATTCTTTCATTTCCTTTGCTCTTAATCACTGAATGACCGTAAGTACTCGCGAAAGTTTATGCCATCTGCAGTAATACCGCTTAATTTTTAAATTTTCGTTACGTGACTCAAGAATAAAGTAACAAAAGCGACCTAAAAAGTAAAAATTAATAAATAATTTTAAATACCTCGAAAACGAAAACATATTTCGTAGCGTACAACTAAAAATATACAGGAATTAATATATTACACACCATATATGTAATGGGTGAGGCCAGTTTAATTTTATCAGACTGTAACGAACTCCACAGACTATAGGCCCCTTGTAATAAAGTACTCATGAAACAGCTGTCAATAAGCTAATGAATCCATCTACATCTACATCTACATCTACATTTATACTCCGCAAGCCACCCAACGGTGTGTGGCGGAGGGCACTTTACGTGCCACTGTCATTACCTCCCTTTCCTGTTCCAGTCGCGTATGGTTCGCGGGAAGAACGACTGTCGGAAAGCCTCCGTGCGCGCTCTAATCTCTCTGATTTTACGTTCGTGATCTCCTCGGGAGGTATAAGTAGGGGGAAGCAATATATTCGATACCTCATCCAGAAACGCACCCTCTAGAAACCTGGCGAGCAAGCTACACCGCGATGCAGAGCGCCTCTCTTGCAGAGTCTGCCACTTGAGTTTATTAAACATCTCCGTAACGCTATCACGATTACCAAATAACCCTGTGACGAAACGCGCCGCTCTTCTTTGTATCTTCTCTATCTCCTCCGTCAACCCGATCTGGTACGGATCCCACACTGATGAGCTATACTCAAGTATAGGTCGAACGAGTGTTTTGTAAGCCACCTCCTTTGTTGATGGACTACATTTTCTAAGTTGCTACCAAGGATAATATACAGAAGAATGGAAAAGAAAATCGAGGACGATCAATTTTGGTTTAGAAAAGGCAAAGGCACCCGAGAGGCAAATCAGGCGTTGCGGTTGATAATGGAAGCAAGACTAAAGAAAAATAAAGACAAGTTCATTGGATTTATCGAGCTGGAAAAAGAGTTTGACAATGTAAAATGGTTGAAGGTGTTCGAAATTCTGAGAAAAATAGGGGTAAGCTAAAGGGAGAGACGGGTAATACACAATATGTACGAGAGCCAAGAGGGAATAATAAGAGTGGACGATCAAGATCGAAGTTCTCGGATTAAAATGGGTGTAAGACAGGAATGTAGACTTTCTCCCTACTGTTCAATCTATACGTCAAAGAAGCAATGATGGAAATAAAAGAAATTAAAATTCTAGATGAAAGGATATTAATGATACGATTCGCTTATGACTTTCCTATCCTGAGCGAAAGTGAAAAAGAATTACGTGATATGCTGAATGGAATGAACAATCTAATAAGAAAACCGGAACGGAAGAGAATCGAAGCAATTGAGATGTGGCGCCACAGACGACTGTTAAAAATTAGGTAGACTGATAAAGTAAGGAATGAGGATGTTCTGCGCAGAATCGGGGAGAAAAGGAATGTGTGGAAAACACTGACAAGGAGAAGGGACAGGATGATAGGACATCTGTTAGGGCATCAGGGAATGACTTTCAAGGTACTAGAGGGAGCTGTAGAGGGAAAAAGCTGTAGAGGAAGACAGAGATTGAAATACATCCAGCAAATAATTGAGGACATAGGTTGCAAGTGCTGCTCTGTGATGAAGAGGTTGGCACAGGAGAGGAAATCGTGGCGGGTCGCATCAAACCACTCAGAAGACTGATGATCCAAAAATAAATAAATAAATAAAAATATAAGCTCTGGTATTTTGTCAGTGGAGTTCGCGTTCGCCAAGTAGATTCAATATTTTGTATATTTTAAAATGTGGTTAGATTACATGCCTAATGTTTTAAGAGAAGGATCTGAGTAGAGTGACAAAATAAATGAGCGACACGCAATGTCAGGATTCTGAGTCAGATCTCCTTATCCAATTCTGGTTCCCGCTTAGTGGATGACACAGGGAAATACCTGCATTACAGCAGCTGTTATCATCTTATCTAATTATGACGTACCTCGAAACTACAGCTGTGTTAGTGACTGACTCATGGGAGACGGCAGCTTTTATCTGCTTATCTTACATGATTATCATGAATTTCGAGACGCTAAGAGCATGTGTCTTACTTGTTGAAACAATCAGCAGTGCAAATCAGATAAATATTTCAGACGACACTCCTCCACAAACAGCGTATTTCTAGCACATCACTGGTCAATAAAATGATTCATATTGATATAACAGTAAACAGCTAAATAATAAACGTAAGCATGACTTACCACTTCGACTGTTTTTCTCTGCCCTTGTCACAAACCCAGCAGTGTCCTGAAAACCTGCCATGCAATACCCTTCTTCACCTTTGCCTTACGAGCTTCGTTTACATGTTTTTTTCTGTTGCGTGTTGATCATAAATTCAACTAAGCAAGTCGTGTGCCAGTATGACACATAAAATGATTTTGGCCTGCTTTCTCTCCTGAAGGTCGAATTGCGAGAGTGTATGGACAAGTATGAGGTTGGTGCATAAAGTCGTAGCGTTTTTGTTTTGCATTTTGTTATTTCGGTTGCTGTTGATTTATTTATCGATTGTGATCTTTTATTTTTATTTCACTACTGCTATCTGAATTTGCATATTGTCATTGTCTCCTTTGGAAATAGTGAGTGGAACTGTGGACGCTAGAAAATGTAGTGCCAAGTGGAGAAATCGGAAGATTTCAGATATATTCTTCTGTTTGAGATCAGACAACAGCGAAATAACCCAGAAAATTTGCGCCGTGTTTGGGGATAATGCCAGTGGGCAGAACACGACAAGAAAATAGCTTTCTCGTTTTAACATTAGAGACTACACGTTCAGGAAGATCTTCGGGGCTTGATGAAGATCGTTTAAACACATTAATCCACAACGATCCACGTCAGTATAATCCAGAACTGACAAGTGTGGTGAACTGTGACCATTCTACCATCGTCCGACATATGTACGCAAGTTCAAAAATCGGGTTTATGGGTAGCGCATGCTGTAAACCGAAGTAAAAAAATTGCAGCCAGTGACCATATGTGCATCTCTGCTTGCCTGTCATCTATTGGCTCGTGAACAACACTGACCCTTCTTATTACGTATCGTTACTGGTGACGATAAATGGTGCCTTGGTGTTAACGTAAGGAAAAGAAAGCAATGGTTAAGCCCAAACAAAGAAACTCCCCGTAGAAAGACCTGTGTGCATCCACGAAAGACAATGTTACGTATCTGGTGGAACAGCGGCGGTGTAGTGTACTACGAAACGCTTCCCCCAGGTGTGGCCATCACTGCTGTCTTTTATCTTCAACAGCTGAGACGCTGTCCAAGAAAAACGACACGCAAGACTGCGCGACGTGATACAGCTCCACGCCCGCATGCCTCTAGATTGACATGAAACACTGTACCGGAGTTGGGAAGTCATTCCGCACCCACCTTACTCAAGTGATCTTGCGCCCTCAGATTGTCACCTTTTCCGCTCTCTATCGAGCAACTTTTGAGAAACTTCCTTTCCGGACGAAAGTGCACTCCGCAGATGGGTCGACGAGTCCTTCGCCTCAAAAACAGATGATTCCTACAATCGCCAAATCGAATACATACCCCAGCGTTGGTAGACTGTTGTTGATGACTAAAATCTCTGTTATTTGTGTTTGTTGTGTTTATGGAAATACCCTACGAACTTATTCAACAACTCAATAATACGCGTATCAGGCGTAATGTAGCACTAAATGATTTTATGCAACAGGCGTCTAGCATCAGACTTACAATTATATTTCTTCTTCTTCTTCTTACCAAATCCAAGACAGCATGCCTGTTCTGCTGTCTTGTAATGTTCTGGTCATGCACCACTCTAATGTTTGTTCATGCGTTCCGGTTCTCTCTTTCCGGAAGTCCAGTATAGCAGAATGGGGTACCTCAGAGCCTCCATTCGGTTATTGCCATTTCTCCAGTTCTTGCTGTACTTCAAAAATCTTCACATTTGTGAAAAAGACTTTTAGTTTCCGCCGACTGTCTCATTTTCTGACATCATTCAGTCTGAACGCCCCTAAAGTGTTTCTCTAGGAACTCATTTCGAATAGCTGGACATTTTCTGAGGGAGAGCAGTTCTCATTTCCGTAGGGTTGACAGAAGCTGTAATCAAGATAAATCATGCCGCATACGTAGTGGAACTTGTTACGATTATGGGCTAAATCCTCTTCACCTTTGGAACTTAATATTACATCCGAGATATTTTGATGTGCTACTTGGTCAAGAATAATGCCGTTTACCTAAAGACTGCATTTCCTACTAAGTTCGTCCAAAGGTGATTATTGTGGAAATGTATTAAATGGTTCAAATGGCTCTGAGCACTTTGGGACTTAACTTCTGAGGTCATCAGTCCCCTAGAACTTAGAACTACTTAAACCTAACTAACCTAAGGACATCACACACATCCATGCCCGAGGTAGGATTCGAACCTGCGGCCATAGCGGTCGCGCAGGTCCAGACTGTAGCCCCTAGAACCGCTCGTCCACCTCCGCCGGCCACATGTATTAAAGTAACAATAAAATTTGTTGCGAGAGTTATAGGTAAGCAACGAGAAAACTCTCAAGAAAGATGTAAGACCTCTTTTGCACTCCTGCTGCAATATTTTGAGTCCTGATCAAGTGACCGCCCTAAAGCAAATGCGAAATTATTCAGAAATGCCATACTAGCACGTCAAATCGTTGGTACAGTCCATACGAAATATAATCATGGATGAACACAACAAACAGTCGTATATAAATGTGTATTGTGCTGCAGATGTGGCTAAATTTCAGCTACAGTGCGTTTACTATATGCACGTGTCGTTAAAATTATCTTTAAACTGTCCAAACTCAGTTCGTAGCTCAATAAGCGTGAACTCAGCTATCGATAGCGTAAGGTCGTTTTAACGAAAGGTGCGTATACAAGTTCTCTGGATATAAACGAACTGCTGACAGCTACACTGCAGCCACAAGAAAAGTATTGTATCTGTTGAGGTCGAAGTTGAGTGTGACAGCGAAGCTATCTGGTCGCGTATAGCAGGTCTAAGTGAAACCAAGCCAATTGAGGGATGTTTTTGCCGGCTACCCGATTCTGCCGTAACAGTTCTAGAGTCATTTGAAGAAAGTCTACGATCAGCAGCGCGCAAATACCCAGATCATGCAATATTAGTTGGAAGAAGCGACTTAAACCTACCGAATATAGACTGGGATGTCTATGAATTCATTGCAGGGGGTACGGGCAGACAGTCTTGCGAATTACTTTTGAACAAATTTTCTGAAAATTGTCTTGAGCAGTTAGTTTGGAAACCTACACGCTGTGAGAATATCTTGGGTCTTGTAGTTACAAACAGGCCAGATCTCATCGAAAAACGTCAATATACAGATGGGGATCATAGCAACTGTGCTTACGAAAGTTAATAAATCAGTAAAAAAGGCTAGGAGCACATAAGCAGTGTCACTTAGACTGTGAATTGACATCACTTAGTTCCATTAAGGTAGACATAGGGGAATAATGGGCACAATCAGATTGTAAATCGTGAACTATACAAATATGTACTCAGTAAGTGGATTAAGCACGAAAAAGTCCCACCATGGTTTAACAACGAAATTCCAAAAAATGCTGAGGAAGCAAAGGCTGTTGCATGCTCGGCTCAAAGATAACGCGCAAACGACGACACACAAAGGTTAGTGGTGATACGTGCGTCTGCGGAAACATCTATGCGCGAAGTGTACAACAACATCGTCGTATCTTAGCAAAAGATCTGTACGAGGAAACAAGAAAATTCTGGTCCTATGAAGATCGCAAAGCGGGCCTAAAGCTTAAATTCAGTCACCTGTTGACCAGACTGGTGTGGCAGTTGATGATAGCAAAACGAAAGTCGAAGTTTTAAGTTTGACATTAAGAAATGGTTCATACAGGAAAATCGTAGAAACATATCGTCGATTGACCGATGAAGACTCCCGTATGGACGACATAGTGATAAGTATCCCTGGCGTAGAGAAACAGCTGAAAGAGTTGAAAAGAAATAAGTCACCAGATGTGCTTTGCGGCATTTGACTCTTACTTAGTTTGCATTTTTCGCGGTCCCAAGCAATTGCAAGAAAAGCACTTGTGTCTCCTAGGTACAAGAAGGGTAAAAGAACGGACCTGCAAAATTGCAGACCCGTATCCCTGCGTTCCTGCAGACTCGTTGAACACATTGTCAGTTCGAATATAATAAATTATCTTGAGACAGAGAAGCGTATGTCCACGAATCTTCATTGCTTAGCATCGCTCGTGCGAAAATCAGCTTGCCTTTTACTTGCATGCTACGCTGCGAATTATGAATGAATGGCAACAGTCCATATTTCTAGATTTCCGGAAAGCATTTGAGACGAAGCCCCACTGCGGACTGTTAACGAAGGTAAGAGCATATGGAGTAAGTTCACAGATAAGTGAGTGACTCGAAGATTCTTAAGTAATAGAATCCAGATCTTCGGCGGCAAGAATGCATCAGACACAAGGGTCTCGTCAGGAGAGCCCCAGGAAAATGTGGTAGGACCGCTATTATTTCGTGTATACATAAATTATGTGGTGGACAGGTTGGGCAGCAATCTGATGATGCTGTGATGTACGGGGATTCTAGCAGTTGCGTGACGGTGGGAGGATACAAAATGATTTAGACGAAATTTCTAATTGGTGTGCTGAATGTCAGTTAGCTCTAAACGCAGAAAAATGTGAGCGAATGCGGTTGAGTAGGAAAACAAACACGTAATGTTCGGATGCAACATGAGTAGTGTCCTGCTTGATACAGTAATGTCGTTTGAATATCACGACACAAAGCTACAAAGCGATGTGAAATGGAAAGAGCTCGTGAGGATTGTGATAGACAAAGTGAATGTTCGACTTCGATTTATTGGGAGAATTTTAGGAAAATATGGTTCATCTTAAAGGGCACCACGTATAGGACGCAAGTACGACCCGGTGTTAACTAATGCTCGTGTGGTTGGGACCGTACCAGGTCGGATAAAAGGAAGACGTCGAAACAATTCAGAGGCGGGCTGCTAAATTTGTTACCAGTAGGTTCGATCACCATGCGTTTGTTACAGAGACGCTTTAGGAACTCAAATGGGAATCTCTGGAGGGAAGATAACGTTCTTCTCGAGGAAAAATTTAGAGAACCGGCATTTGAAGCTGACTTCAGAACGATTCTACTGCCGCCAATATACATTTCCCGTAAGCTCCACAAACATAAAATACGAAAAATTTGCGTTCGTACGAAGTCATATAGACAGTCGTTTTCCCCTTTCTCTCTCTCTCTCCCTCTCCCCCTATCTCTCTCTCTCTCTCTCTCTCTCTCTCTCTCTCTCTCTCTCTCTCTCTCTCTCTGCGAGTCGAACAGGGATGGAAATTACTAGTAGTGGTACATGCTACCCTCCGCCATGCACCGTACGGTCACTTGCGGAGTATGTATGTAGATGTAGATGTAGATTTAGCTGCAATACAACACAGATTGATACGCGACTCTTTGCTGTTCTTGCTGCTGATTATGTCGCTGAGCCCAACAATTCCTAATGGATGTCCGTACTGAAGTGTAGCAGAGTTGATTAAGGAATTTAGATGAGAAACGTTACATTTTTTCTCGAAACTCTCTTGGATTGAAGAACTGACATTCAAAGTAGGATTTGCAACAACAGTTCTGCAATCATCTTATATCTAATACAGTAATTTTGAGAATAATGTAATAGAGATTAATGTGTACATCTGGAGGCATAAAGACACGCATTTTCCCTCTGCCCATTCCCGACTAGAACTGTGTAGTCATAGAAACGTTTGCATTCATTACTACACAATTACACGTATGTGCCAATGAGGCAGTATTAATTAAGAGGGCAATTTCTTTCAAGGTCCGATCAGTACCGAAATGGAAACCACAGTAAAAATCGAAAATACTTTATTTGCAACATTTTGTTACGCCTTCCGGTTACTCCGTACGTAGTCGCCGCTCCACCTTAGACATATGTCGTAACGTTGTACCAACTTTTCAATAGTCTCTTCATAGAAGGCAGCCGCCTGTGCGTTCCCCCAATTCTCTGCTCTCGTCTGCAGCTCGCTGTCTACGCCAAAATGCTATTCTTGTAGCCAGCAGCTCATGTGAGCAAGGGGATGAAAATCAGAAAGAGCCATTTCCTGGCTGTACGGTGAGTGATCAACACTTCCCAGCGAAAACATTGTAGGAGCTTGTTGTGGCTGCTCTGTGTGGCCGAACATTGTCATGAAGAAGGAGATTGTCTGATAACGACATTCCTCTTCGCTTGTTCTGAACCGGTCTTTTTCGACGATTTTCTCGAACCGTCAGACCCACTCGATAACCAGATCATCGCTTGACGTTTGATTCCTTCCGGCAACACGAACGACTTGAAGCGTTTCCCTCTTTAATTTATTACAAGAAAAAGCCCGAGCTATTTTAACTGAAAATTTTCCCAATAAGACACGGCCAGAGTACAGTATCATTATTAAAATACTGATTATTATGTAATACCTAAACGAGCGAGAGAAATGTCCAAAGATACAAACCTGATCCAAAATTCTAGATAAATGGAGCTAATGATTGCTGTTGGTGAAAATAACGTACTCACGTAATATTTCAGTTGCCGTCTGTTAATTTTGGTGAGGCACGATACATGAAGCCAGTGAAGCGATTGCCCTCGTCATTGTTCGAAGCCAACTGACGAATCAATTTGACAAGAATGTTACATAAAAAAATTTGTCCGCAACGAACTGAAAGAAGTGAACGGCAAATTAATCCCAGGGAGATTCTGCTTAACGTCACTACATAAATAACGAAAGAACACGTAATGCGTTTGGTCGTGTACCTTCGAACAAATCGACACAAAAACCTTCCTTACGGCCTCTGAAAAAAATCCAGAAATTAGTACAACATTATGGTTATTAACACGGAAGGTAATCGAGTCTAACATTTTAAATCAATGCAACATACCCAATTATGACAATAGGTCTATTTAAGTCAAAATTACGCCACATAGAAACAAGAATGCTTCCGTTACGACAGACTGACGATGAAAGATGCCTAAGTATGTCGAGGATAGATGAGGTACATCTCTTTTGTTTTATGGTCTCTGATGCAAAAGGTCTCTGTCCAAACTGCATTAGCTAATTTTAATTACATGAAGTATTTCATAAAGCAAAACGAAACAGAAATTCATGTAATATTAAAGTAGTAATATGTTTTCATCGGTATACATTTATTTTATCTTTATACATTTACGTAGTTTCGGGGGGAGGGGGGGGGAGGATTAATATACACTGAAGCGCCAAAGAAACTGGTATAGGCTTGCATATTCATACATATTCAAAAACAGATGTATCTAATCAGGCAGAACACGGAGCTGCGGCCGGCAGCGCCTATATAAGATAACAAGTGTCAGTTGTCAGATCGGTTACTGCTGCAGTAGCATGTTATCAAGATTTAAGTGAGTTTCAACGTGGTGTTATAGTCGGCGCACGAGCGATGGGACACAGTATCTCCGAGGTACCGATCACCGATGAAGTGGGGATTTTCCCGCACGACCATTTCACGAGTGTACCGTAATTTCAGGAATCTGGTAAAACATTAAAATCTCCGACATCACTGCGGCCGGAAAACGATCCGGCAAGAACGGGACCGACAACGACTGAAGAGAATCGTTCAGCGTGACAGAAGTGCAACCCTTCCGCAAATTGCTGCAGATTTCAGTGCTGCGCCATCAGCAAATGTCAGCGTGCAGACCATTCAACGGAATTTCATCGATATAGACTTTCGGAGCCGAAGGTTCACACGTGTTCCCTTGATGACTGCACGACACAAAGCTATATGCCTCGCCCGGGCCCGTTAACACCAACATTGGACTGTTGATGACTGGAA
The DNA here is from genome assembly GCF_023864345.2 of Schistocerca serialis cubense. Classification (NCBI taxonomy): domain Eukaryota; kingdom Metazoa; phylum Arthropoda; class Insecta; order Orthoptera; family Acrididae; genus Schistocerca; species Schistocerca serialis. The sequence goes on along the minus strand of NC_064643.1, from coordinate 117,718,857 downwards.
ACATGTTGCCTGGTCGGGCGAGTCCAGTTTTAAATTTTGTCGAGCGGATGGACGTGTACGAGTATGGAGACAACCTCATGAATCCATGGACCCTGCATGTCAGTGCGGGACTGTTCAAGCTGGTGGAGGCTCTTTTATGTTGAGGGACGTGTGCGGTTGGAGTGATATGGGACCCCTGATAGGTCTATATACGACTGTGACAGGTGCCAGTACGTAAGCATCCTGTCTGATCACCTGCATCCATTCATGTCCATTGTGCATTCCGACGGACTTGAGCAATTCCAGCAGGACAATGTGACACCCCACATATCCAGTATTGCTGCAGAGTGGCTCCAGGAACACTCTTCTGAGTTTAAACACTTCCGCTGACCACCAAGCCCACGAGACATGAGCATTATTGAGCATATCTCTGATGTCTTGCAACGTGTGGTCCAGAAGAGCTCTTCACCCCCTCGTACTCTTACGGATTTATGGACAGCCCTGCATGATTAATGGTGTCAGTTTCCTCCAGCACTACTTCAGGCCTAAATCGAGTCCATGCCACGTCGTGTTGCAGCATTTCTGGGTGCTTCTTGGGGGAGGGGGGAGGGGGGAGGGGGACCCCTACCCGATATTCGGCAGGTGCACCAGTATCCAGGCTCTTCAGTGTATTTCGCAGCTAGCATAGATAATGAGTCTTATTAACTTTTAAAAACCTCAGACATTCCAAAAGTGGATGACAAATGTTGAACATGTGACGTCACCGGATGACGTAACTTGCCGCACTTGCAGTGTGAGCCTAGCGGTGTGTAGCAGCTGATCATCCCAACCAGGTAGAGCTAAGTACCCACGTCGGTGTGGCTCTGGGCTCACGTACGCGACTTTAGTGGTGGTGGTGGTGATGGTGGTGATGGTGGTAAGGTCTTATGGGACCAAACTGCTGAGGTCATCGATCCCTAAGCTTACACACTACCACACTACTTAATCTAACTTAAACTAACTTACGCTAAGGACAACACACACACCCCAGCCCGAGGGAGGACTCAAACCTCCGACGGAGGAAGCCGCGCGAACCATGTCAAGGGGCTCAGACCGTTCGGCTACCCCAAGCGGCGACTATAGTGCGTGGAGCTCAAGGTTCGAGACTTGCGTCTGGTAGGCGGTATGTTTTTCATTGTGTCAGAGAATTACGAATTTACACTCAAGTCGGATTTATTATTTTATTTACCGGTTTCTCAGTCTCCCCTGGTTTATTGCAAAGTGCCATACAACAAAAACCCACCGTATTGCGTCACAAACAAATGAGCATAAGCTCCCGAATTGCGTCGTTAACAGTAAATGACCTGCATTTTCTCTACTAAAGAGCGATGTAAGCAAAAGAAGGGACAAAAGGAAAGAGACAGAAAATAGGAGCAACTTCTACTTGGTTACAATGAGGGCAATAATTTTGTAATTTCTACATTTACAACAGATCACACTTGCAATATATGTTCGAAATTTGCAGCGTTTGCTCGAATGCAAGTACTGCATCGCTCGATCATCCGTTCACGCGCAAGCACAGCCACTGAATATGCGTCGAGTTCATCATTCAGTGATGTCACATGATCAACATTTCTCATTCACTTTTGGGCTGTTTCCAACATTTGAGACGCCATACGAGGTGGAATCCAAAATTTTCGGGAGTGGTGCTGCCGTCTGGAAAGTAGGAGTGGTAGATCTTAGCGCCGCTAGGTGAAGAGAGCTGAATATCTGATGAGTCAGTGAGCGGAGTGGCATTCAGCTGGGAGGACGTGTTGCGTGTCCACAGTGACTTCCGTAATACTCTGTGTTTGGTGTGTGGCGATCTTTACGATGGATCCGAGAACAGGATCAGCGCGTGTGTATCAAATTCTGTGCGAATTTCGTGAAAAGTACTACGGAGACCCTTGCAATGATTCAACAAGGCTTTGGGGGACAGAGCACGAGACGCACTCCTGTGTTTGAGTGGCATGCTCAGTTCAGGGCCGGCCGTATAGACGTAGAAGATGATGCTCACACTGGAGGGCCCTTTAGCCGCACAACGCCAGACATTGCGCATAAAGAATTCGTCCCTCCCAACCAAACAGTGAATTCCGCGTACTACTGTAACGTTTTGCCACGGCTCCGTGAAAACGTGCGGCGACGACGGCCCCAACTTTGGCGTCAAGGGAACTGGCTGCTTCATCACGACAACGCGCCCTGTCACACGTCCTTGTTTACCAGGATCAATATTGCAATTGTACGCCACCCACCGTACTCGCCAGATTTGGCACATTGCGACTTCCCGCTATTCCTAGAACAGAAACTCAAGTTGAAAGGCCGTCGGTTCGACACTCTAGAGAGGATTCAAGAAGCATCGCTGGCGGTGATAAACACCCTCAATGAACAGGACTTCCAGAAAACGTTTGACCACTGGCAGAAGAACTGGGACCGGTGTGTACGTGCGGATGGGAACTACTTCGAGGGTGATGGTGACTACTGGTTCAAAGGTAAGGTTTTCAACAGATGGCAGCACCAGTCCCGAAAATTTTGGATTGCACCTCGTATGTCTTGTATTAAAATACTTGTCTCAGCGTCATCTACGTCACTTCGGGAGTTTTTAAACTTAAATAGAATCACAGAACGTTATAGTCTGTACGAATTTCTCAAAGTAACTACGCCATTTTCACGCTTTGATGTCACACATGACAGTTACGTTCTGTGTACTGCATGTAATCATGTAGGACCCGCCTGTATGAAGAAATCGACTGACAGGGGCACAATTCACACTGGGCGGGCGATTCTGTTGTTCTAACTATCTTTCCGAACTCACTACCTGCTCTCAACAGAAAAGTGCGACATGAAGCGATGGACGGTCATAATACAGGTACTGTGCAACACATCTGGGCAAAGCTTCATTAGATTGTCCCTGTGGTTTTGATTTTGTGACCGATCGGAATTAAAAAAAAAGAAAAAGCCCTCGTATTTATTATAGATAACATTTTAAGTCAGTCAGTGAAGTGTGTAAACGATATTAAAGAGGAGCAACATGGTGTACATTTGGCCTTGTTTGTTGGGGCAATTCTGCACAATGGATAGAAAGTGAGAGTGCGTCTGTTAACTCAGAGAAGAGACAAAGATAATACTCTCGTTTTGCCTGAAGACGCGAATCATGATTTAATTCTTTAAACTTCTGGGGATAAGCGTACATGCAGATTCATCACCCTAATAATAAGAAGAGTGAAACCTCGAGTACATACCGCACAGTAGACTGATACTGTCCTTGTCCCAGTCAAGTTTTAGATTATCGTATGAGTAATATACTGAGTTCAGGGACACTTTTGCACTGGTTAGGTTACAGTTGTCAAATACACAGGAATACCTAACCACATTCTCTCTACTGCCTGCCTGAACTAAGGCGTTTCTAGCTGAAAACGTGTCTTAATCTACCATCTACGTCCTGGGATCGTTGGTAGAACTGGATACTTCTAGAGTACGCGTGAATGGAAATTTAATAGCAGTTGACCCCCAGAATTTAGTGCACGTACAACTTTTAGACAATCTTCATGTGATACGGATATATGGGGCAATTTCCACTCCAAATTCTGCAAAACGATTTTATTTTCTGCTGCATGTGCTTCTTGAATGATCACATTATTATCTATAGCGCTTCAAACGAGAATCAGTTCTTCCTTTCATTCATACGGACGTGTTTGTTATTTTCAAAGAACCCCAGAAACATATTGAGTGGGATATACGTACTAAATCGCTTACTTCTCGATCATTCAATAAACCGTCCAGCATTTGTAGAACATTCAGGTACAAATTTGATGCGGATACATAATTATTGACTGTTGATGTGATTCCATTGTTTTCTGTGCGGTCGAATTCCACGCCGTTAAGTTTGTATGGTATTTCTTGAATCGGAAAGGCGAACAAATTACATGTAAGTTCCAATGTTTCTGCTGGAACGCCTCCATCATTCTTCTCAAATGTGCCTTCCAAGAATAGGAAATTGCTGCTGGGAATTGTTAAATCATCTTGATGCTGAATCAGAATTCATACCTCATCGTTATTTCCGAATGTCGCCAAAACAAATCGCTTGTGGGAGATGTATCACTGACAAGTGATTCGTTCATCTTATCGAACTGCAGCTGTTATTCTGAGTGACGTCACTGTGAGGTTGCAGTGCTGCTGATTTGAGGAAGTCGTAATTCTGACACCTTATCACCTTGCCCTGATGCAGAGTGGAATACTGGCTGATGTGTGGGCTGGTTTTATACTTTACGCCCATAGTGCTGCTGCGTCAGGTAAGGATGTACCACGATTTCTTTTCCTCTAAAATCAATCAGATTCTCGTCCTGCTCGACAGTGTTCAATTCTGTAAGGTCTGATCCCTCAACAGCAACAGACGTTTCAGAGTGGTGCATACATTGGCAACTTATTCTCAATGTTGAGAAATGTAAAACTGTGCACTTCACAAAACGAAAAAACATAATATCCTATGACTGTAATATCAATGAGTCACTGTTGGAATCAGCAAACTCTTACAAATACCTGGGTGTAACACTTTACAGGGATACGAAATGGAATGATCACATAGGCTCAGTGGGTAAAGCAGGTGTCAGACTTCGTTTTACTGGTAGAATATCGTGGAAATGCAATCAGTCCACAAAGCAGATTGCTTACAACACTCGTACGATCCATCCTTGAATACTGCTAAACTGTGTGAGACCCATAACAAATTGGACTAACAGGGGATATTGAACGTATACAGAGAAGGGCACCACCAATGTGGTCACAGGTTTGTTCAATCCGTGGGAGAAAGTGACAGAGATACTGCAGGAACTGAACTGGCAGACTTTTGAAGACAGACTGCCTCGAGAAAGTCTATTAACAAAATTTCAAGAACCAGTTTTAAATGATGGATCTAGAAAATACTGCTATCCCCTACGTATTGCTCGCATAGGGACCTTGAGGACATGATTAGAATAATTACTGCAGAGTATACTCGTAGATGTAGATGTATGCTGGACTGCCGGCGGGCACCTTTCCTTTTTTTTTTTTTTTTTTTTTTTTTTTTTTTTTTTTTTTTTTTTTTTTTTTTTTTTCCCTGTCTACTGACTGGTTTGATGCGGCCCGCCACGAATTCCTTTCCTGTGCTAACCTCTTCATCTCAGAGTAGCACTTGCAACCTACGTCCTCAATTATTTGCTTGACGTATTCCAATCTCTGTCTTCCTCTACAGTTTTTGCCCTCTACAGCTCCCTCTAGTACCATGGAAGTCATTCCCTCATGTCTTAGCAGATGTCCTATCATCCTGTCCCTTCTCCTTATCAGTGTTTTCCACATATTCCTTTCCTCTCCGATTCTGCGTAGAACTTCCTCATTCCTTACCTTATCTGTCCACCTAATTTTCAACATTCGTCTATAGCACCACATCTCAAATGCTGGGCACCTTAGGGAGTTTGAATCCTTATCGTACTGTGCGGAAGAACCCATGGATATCGTGTATTAATCGACCTTCAGGTATGAAATCGTTGCGATAGTACACTCAACGCAGATCGTGCTAACAAGCAGAATGTCACATGGTTGATTCGACCGTAAATTTTCTCTGTATTATTAGCCAAAGTTTGACTTCTCGAGAAACCGGATACTGATCCTTCCGAGCCTTCTCGGATAAAGTCTATTGTACGTTTTGTCATTTTTTTTTTATTTTAAACGTATTAACGTTTGCACATATGTAAGATCCTGTTTCAGATCATTTTATAGTTGCATTCAGATTGTCAATCTCATACGGAATAGGAGGAATCTCAACTACCTTGCTACCTTCTAGATGAATTTTATTCTTCGCCTTGGTGATGTTTGAATTGCTGTTGTAAGTTTCCAAACCAATTCAATGGAATGCTCCATTCACCCTTGCTTATAAATATTGGGGGGAAGTAATTTGCACTTAATACACATCAGAGTGTACGACATCACATGTAAACCTCAACTACCATGGTGATGTGCGTGTTGCATGTTTCTGTGCTTTCATCGGAACAAACTAAAACAGAAATAACCACAGAGATATGAGTCGAAGTTCTAGTAGCATTGAAAATTGTAGAACATAAGGCTGTTGGCGGAGTTAGGCGCAATTCTTCCGGCAGGGATAACACTCCGTATGAATCAAAGCAGCACACATTATTCTGTTTTATTTTGACAGACACAGCCCAGTATATTCCGATCCTCCTGTGACGTCTAAACTTACGATCCCACATTCCTTATGCTACCCAGTCGTCTTCAGAAAAGTATTCCACATAAACAGGACCCCAAATCTTGGGATTTTTCAGTTTCTTGACGAATTATTGGTAAGTGGTCTGTCCGATAGTTCTGTTAGGCGATTTTTTAAATGCAAAGTCCAAGTCCTTTCTTGTATGGTTTTAAATAAAGTCGTTTACCGATAGCGATGGCTTCCACCGTCGTGTTACGCGTTTTAGATTCCCTTAGTTGCTCCTGAATGTTTTGTGCGTTGCATTCTTTACTGTTCCACTACAGCAGCCGTTCCTCCCGCTAACGGTTCGATTACCGATAGCCCCGCCAATGCTGGAATTAAAAATGGAATAATTCAAAAAATGGTTCAGATGGCTCTGAGCACGTTGGGACTTAACATCGGAGGTCATCAGTCCCCTAGAACTTAGAACTACTTAAACCTAACTAACCTAAGCACATCACACACATCCATGCCCGAGGCAGGATTCGAACCTGCGATCGTAGCGGTCGCGCGGCTCCAAACTGAAGTGCCTAGAACCGATCGGCCACACCGGCCGGCAAATGGAATAATTCAACCTGATGTCTCAGTCATTGGTAGAGCCCTACGCATTTTAACACGACTTCTTCTTCCTACTCCTTTCTTCTTCGTTTTCCTCTTCAAGACGTTTTTGCTGCTACCACTGCTAACTGGAGACAATTTCTTCAGCACCCCATCCTTCGCGTACGACGAACTGCATGCATGATTAGTTTCATATTTATTCCAGCACACAGTTGCAATTTGGTATCCACTGCTTTATCAACTGTGACCGCTGCAATATGTTGTCCTATGCCAATGTCCCTTCTTTAACGTATTTTCTTGGATTTATCAGCTAAAATTCGATATGCGGCATGACATTCTGCCAAACCATAATTTTCAGCGTACGCTAAATCAAACTCCTTGCTTGCTTCGTTAAGTAGATAAATCGCCTTGTTAGCACAAGCCACGCTTTTTTTTTTTAGTTTCATTCCACGCATCCCAGAATATGAAGTTCAATTGGCAGTTCATCGAGATGTGCTTCCTAGCACTCAAGTTATGCTGCTGCGCTGTCTGACGTTTGTGCACCCTGTCATAAGCCACACAGCGACCGTCCACGCAACTGCATTGCGGCGCTTGAAAGCCACACCTTTTCGCTCAAGGCTTGTTCCTATGACACCTTGTGACATGCTCTGTAAGAAACACATCTGGTTCAGAACTTTTCTATAATTTCTCTGTCTAAAAACTCATCAAGATTTCTTCACCACTGGTGTCCTTTAATATGTACGTTCTTGGGTTTGTCCTCTGTACACTGGGCATGGCAAATATCTCTATTCGCCAGTTTGGGAGGTACAACTTCTCAAACACAGCTTCGTATTTTGCATGAAATCACCCACACTGAAGTTCTGCTTCCGTAGATCCATCACCTTAATATGACTGTATGATGTATTTAGAAGACCATTGCCACATTTACTCGACAGCACTAAAAGTGGTTGGCTGCACCAGACTGTATGCAACTAACATAGCAAAGCTGTGTCGCAGGTCCTCTAAACCATCAGCAGGGTCTGTCGGGCTATACACAACAGTTACCACAAGAGACTACTGTAGAACACCGCTCTTTATGGCTGTAAGGCCAGATGTAAACTAATACCATCATACAGATCATCATACAGCTAATATTATAAACACTTTATTGGAGATGACAGTCCTTAACACTAGTAAATTAAAATTCACTACAATAAGAGACACTTCAGAAGACTTACCAAAAGTGGTTCAAATGGCTCTAAGCACTATGGGACTAAACATCTGAGGTCATCTGTCCCCTAGACTTAGAACTACTTAAGCCTAACTAACCTGAGGACATCGCACACATCCATGCCCGAGGCAGGAATCGAACTTGCGACCGTAGCAGCAGCGCGGTTCCGGACTGAAGCGCCTAGAACCGCTCGGCCATATGGGCCGACAAGACTTGTCACACTGATTAAATGACATGACGAGTTTTTGCTCGTGATCTGAATTTGAACCCACTGGTAACCAGACAAAGCTTGTGTTACTGCTCGAGACCTGACTAGGCATAAAGAGACGTAAAATATCGAAGTTTACAAGGGTGAAGGAATGACATTACGTTTAGCATTGTACCAGGAACCCTCTGAAGCTTATATTGAACCTGAGGTGTAACCACGAAAGGTATGTACTAACGTGCAATGCACAAGTGTGAAGCGCCTTGTACTAAATATGTCATGATGGGCGGGTGTAGAACCCAGTACCTACATGAATTGTTAACTAGGCACAACCAGGTGTCAGATATTAAAATTTATGTTCACCAATAGCATGCTATTGGAACCTGAAACGACTATACAAATGGTTTCTGCTTGGCAGGGATTCGAACGTGACACCTTTCGCTATAATCTTATAGCCACGAACAGACATGAAATATTTGTTTCTTCACCAGTTGCGAGATGTGCCATGTTCAGCTGGAGCTAACGCAAGGAAAAGTTCTGTGCCACCTGTAACTCCAACCCCGTGCATGTTGTCATTGTTGACCCCCACGAAGATGTGTCAAATGTCAAATTCCCTCTCAGTAATAGTTAGGATCACGCCGTTCGAAGAGACCTGGAGGACTTTGGCATCGTGAGGAAACAACGAAATGATGGCGCAGTATCGTCTCTTAGAGTTCAAATCCAGAGAAGACTTGGAATTGGAGCTCGATTTCCAGTTGGTGCCAACATATTCAAAATCTCGAAGTCACTTAAAATAAGAAATGAAGGTCCTGTGTCCTTACATGAGGTTTGTTTCGTGAACTAAAGTAACATTACTAGTGTGAGAAGGCTTATTAGAGACAGAGTTTCTGCAAGCAGCGTCTTCCGTCACTGACAGCCGAAATTAATTCAACTCTGTTCCAGTCAGTAGCAAATGGACACTTTTAATGTTGATTTTGAACCACGGCACAGTCGTGTGTTCTTTACTTGGCTGGAGGTGAAGGGGGTATGTCTGTGGCTGTTAACAGCTGGTACCCCAGCGGGAATCGAACCCACACCTTAGCCATTACAAACTAGCCTCACTCCTTCCAACCACCGAACCTGGACTTCCACTTGAGCTGTTGTTATGAAGAACCTAGCCGTGTTCCAGTAGTCAACGTCATGCAGTGCGATGATGATGATGATGTTTGGTTTGTGGGGCGCTCAACTGCGCGTTCATCAGCGCCTGTACAAAGCCCCAATTTTTACACAGTACAATTTAGCCACTGTCACGAATGATGATGATGATGATGTTGATGATGAGGTGTTGATAACACGCACACTCATTCCCCAGGATTACTTTTCTATTAATACACTCCTGGAAATTGAAATAAGAACACCGCGAATTCATTGTCCCAGGAAGGGGAAACTTTATTGACACATTCCTGGGGTCAGATACATCACATGATCACACTGACAGAACCACAGGCACATAGACACAGGCAACAGAGCATGCACAATGTCGGGACTAGTACAGTGTATATCCACCTTTCGCAGCAATGCAGGCTGCTATTCTCCCATGGAGACGATCGTAGAGATGCTGGATGTAGTCCTGTGGAACGGCTTGCCACGCCATTTCCACCTGGCGCCTCAGTTGGACCAGCGTTCGTGCTGGACGTGCAGACCGCGTGAGACGACGCTTCATGGATTTCTTAAGTTCAGCTTAACTGAAAATTTAATCACCTTTATTTCAGGTTTAGCTCTAAAATATCTAATGTTATCTTAAATTGCAACGCAGTGTATTTCGAGTGTGAAGTTCAGAATATTTTCCAGTAGTTGCTTTGTCACTACTTTGTGAGTAGAGTGGAACCACGTGTTGATCAGTAAATCTAACTAAGATCATTAATCTTAAATGCGAGTGTGCGTGAGATTATAACATCTCGTCTTGACAATATTTTTCAATATAGCAACTTTTCTTTATGTTCAACCCAAGTGGGGTGTACTTTGTGAGACCACTACCACGTGCTTATATAATTGTTTGACCCATCAGGTTAATAGTAAGACGTTAGTAACCAGTTCGAGGTTTTTCTTTTGTAAATTGCTTTTCGATCTAATTTATTTTAATTATCAAAATTATTGTGGAGTTACACGCTTTGTGTAAACCAAGTTGACCAGGTGAAGCATGTGGTGTAATCATCAAAGTAGCCCTCAGCTATTCTTTTTGGGAAGATTTCACAGAGAGTTTGTATGAATTTAGTATACCAGTGTGTGGTAATTACATGACGGACAGGATTGCGCTACGAACGTAACTTTTTCGGGTGAAAATTGAATCGGTTGGTTGTGGTTAATTTTCTCTTGCATATGTTTCAACGTTCTTCGTGTGTTATTTTATGATTGCAGTGTTGTATGCAGTCTCCCAATCTTGGCTCCATATTTGATGTGTTCCGTAAGATTACAAACTCACATTTTCACAGACCTAAATAAGGCACCAGCTTACTTATGAATCAAGTTTAATATGCTGAAATTTCAATGATCAATGTTAAAATAAATTTCCAAATATAAACTGATTTATTTCTTTTCATTTAAATTCTCTTTTTTTTATATATATATATCACCGGTTGTCGTATGACTATTAAAAGATTATAATTAATGTTAGTCTGGTTGGGAATTTGGTAAGCTAGACTGGATACCTGGTGAAACAGTTGCGCAGTAATGCAAGGTTAACTTCCCCAGACAGCTCACAGCTTTTAACCTGCTTTTATTGTCTATCAGTTCCACTTACACCACAAAATAAGCAACAACGTTACAGCATCACCCAGCTCTTGGGATGCATCGACCCTCCATCATCTCTCAACTTTTGGAAGTGATTGTGATCAAAATCCTGTCCGATCCTCGCACTGGTGTTGTCACTCGTTTCCGATACTTGCACGTCTGCTGAGTGTCGTGATCAATCTTGCTGATAACTGTGATGTGCTATCTCTGTATCACAGTGGAAGTGGCATTCAGCATCCACTCTTCTAAGTCGGCTGCAATTATTGGAGCTATTACTCGCTGCTTCTGCCAATGCATTGTTAGTTCCGCACTCTGTCACTGGGCTAGAGAACGGCGAGCTTGGAGACACAATTCTGTGTACTCCATCATTGGTATCCGAACGCGCAGTGCTCATGTGCCCGTTTCGCTCTAGTTTTGCTATCCGACTCTCTACTTGTTTCATTCGTTTCGTGATGTTCGTAACCGCGATATTACCTTGAGTTTTTAAGAACACTAGGGGTTTTGAGTGGGCTTGTGTCGCACGTCGCAAGCGCCCTGCGAGTTGAGAAGTTACTTTTGCGATTTTCATTGCCCCTGTTGCTGCCGTTTTGGCTAGGCCTGCTACTTTTTGTGCTATCATTTGTTTTGCTTCTCCACATTCTTTCTTTATTGTTAGTAATTCCCCACGATTTTCTCCTATATGCGAAATTATTGCCTCAGTGTCCTTCTTACGCTGTTCGTCAGCTTCTTCCTTCTCCTTCTTACGTTGTTTCTCATCTTCTTCCTTCTCCTCCTTATGCTGTTTCTCATCTTCTTCCTTCTCCTTCATACGTTGTTTCTCATCTTCTTCCTTCTCCTTCTCGCGCTGTTTCTCATCTTCTTCCTTCTCCTTCTTACGTTGTTTCTCATCTTCATCCTTCTCCTTCTTACGCTGTTTCTCATCTTCTTCCTTCTCCTTCTTACGTTGTTCGTCAGCTTCTTTTTTCATTGATCGTAGGAAGCATAGTATTGGGTTAATGTCATCTTTTTGATCCTCGTCACACGTGGGCGATGTAACTCTGGACACCTGAGCGCTAGATGGCCTCTCTCTGCACTCGTTCGTTTGACTATAAACTTCTGCTACCGTCTCGACCTGTGTGCCTGTCTCTGTTTCATCCTCTACTTCACTATCACAATCACTGTCGCGACGTTGCTCTAAGATCGCGTCCAAATCACCTTCCTCATCAATGACCCTGTCGTCCTGTCCTGCTAAAAATGTGCCCATCTCATCTCCAAACCTATCCCCGTCAGTAAACTGCCCCTTATCCATTATGCAATCCTCTTTTGTTTTAACTTCACTCGATAATAGTCGTGACTTACTTCTCGTGATCATTCATGAAAAACAAATTTATCTAAAATGCACAATAAAAATAATCTACTTCATATATTTTTCCACATAGACATAAAATTTCAACAACGCCGTTCCAACACTGTTATTACATGCACGATTTGTTGTGGTACAGAAACAGCACACAAACCCAACAAAGTGTGATGTGGTACGGACACCACATCAAAGAAACACATAAAACAATGAACAAACAAAAAATATATATACGCTGAAAACAAAAACTGTAATCATGCGCCGCTGCTTAAAAACTAATCGCGGAACTACAAGAAAAAGAGCTTAGGTATTAATCATTAAATAAAAGTAGAGAAAAAAATTTGATTGCTCCTACTAAGAATACTGTTTGCTTATCAGTGATTCACAGGAAAGATCCGAGGCTAAGGGTCGCCATTTTATGCGAGGTTCCGGAGCTAGCAGTGTATTTAACACTAAATTCTTCTAGAATCTTCATATGGAAATGATGCTCTAAGCCCCCCCCCCCCCTTTTCCAACTCAGACTTTTGCTGTTGCACATGGATTAAGAAGAAACGCGAACTGACTGTAATCGACCCTGCGAGTGGAGTAGAAAAGAGTTTGGCACCTACAATAATTTAATTTGATAAAGAAAAGTTTCATTAACGTAGTGAGAAATGAAAGGGTTGCTTTACCGATCCACAGAATGAAAGTTCTGTCCAAAATAACAATTTGATTTATTATGACTAAACTCAAAATAATAAACGAAACACATGAAACATTTACAATATGTCAAACTGGATACTCAAATAAACGCTGTGAAGGTGAAGTTGTACATAAACTAGCTTGTGACGTTTATGATCAAGTGGTATGTGGAGCCAATTCCTTGCAACTCAATTCTTAAGAGAAACAGCCAGCCAACCCAACATTAATTGCTGCTATAGTAGTGAGAACTCAGGCAATGAACATCCAAGACAGAACCACGTAAGAAAAGACGGGAACAGGCGCGCTCTGCTGAGCTCTGATTATCACAGAGCAAATTCTCTAATCTGCCGGTGCTGTGGACATACGTTACCAAGCTGTCTTCTTAACTGCAAGCCGCGATCTGGCGTACTGGAGGCGATGGCTGGTTGCTTGATAATGTCGCGAGTATAGCCCGAAACAAATTATCCTGGTCTGGTTGTTCCAGACGAAAGACTTCCTATCAATACAAATGCGCCTCTGAGGGACACGAAGAAGGCTCGCCACACAATCACTGACAGTACAGTGGTTGATTTTAACAAGCGAAGTCACACAGTAACTCCGATACAGTCAACTTTAGCCAAAACTGCTCAAGACGGACAACATAGGCCGCTTGTATGCAGAACGCTCAATTCCCAACTGTACTCGGAGAGTTACGTTGAAGTCGAAACTTCAGCAACTTCGTCAAACAGTTGCAATTAAATGAAAGTATATTAGACAGCCAACGGAAAGCAGGCTGTCCAGAGCAGCGAGAGCTCAGTCTTGTAACCTACCCCGACCGAAAGGCGAGAGCCGACTCTCTCAAGAGCACCTGTACAAGCCAAACACAGAACATTCCCGCCCCCACGACAGTGGCTGTGGTTAAACGTTCCAATCAGCAACTCGAAAACCGGCGGAAAATTCCACTCTATTGCCGAAGCACTACCATTCCACCAATGGAGATTCTTGGCGCCAATTTCTGCGCCGATTTTGCTACGTCATGGAGCTATGCCCTGAGCAAGCCAATCACAGTTACGATTTTGCAGAAAACCATTTTTACCGTCGTTTCAGGTTCCAATATCATACTATTGGTAAAAATAAATTTTAGTATCTGACTTTTGATTGTGCCGAGTTAACAATTCATTTAGGTACATGGTTCTGCTCCCTGTCCATCACCATAACTTAACTTCATGGCGTTCCACACTTGTGCATTGCACTTTAGTACATACCTTTCGCGGTTATGCCTCAAGTTCAATATAACTTCAAGGGATTTCCCGGCGCAGTGTTAAACGTAACGTCATTCATTTCGGACATTCGGCCTTGTAAACTGCTTCTGGTGAAAACTACGATATTTTACATTTCTTTATGTATAGTCAAGTCTTCAGCAGAAAGACAGCCTTTGTTTGGTTACCAGTGGGTTCAAATTCAGATCACGAACAAAAATGTCATGTCATTTAATGAGTGTGATAAGTCTTCTGAAGTGTCAAGTTTATAGTGAAGTTTAATTTACCAGTGTTAAGAACTGTCTCATCTCTAATAATGTATTTTTAATATTTGCTGTATGATGGTATTAGTTCACATCTGCAATGACTGTCATAATGAGCAAAGCTCTCTAGTGGTCTCTTGTGGTAACCATTGTGTATAGTCAAATGACTGTACCCCACGGGGTTTTGGCGTTATGCATTCGCCATTGGCCCACTATTTAGCGTTCAAGCGTACATCAACAGGTATAGTCTTAATTGTATTACATTCAACTCTATTATACTTCCTCAGTAATTTGTGGGAGAATGTCTAGTCATGTGTATGAACCATGAAGATCAAATTATATCCACATATGGGTTTTGTTCCGACCTAGCATTACCTGCTTTCATGTGGGAGAATTTTGAGGAGTGGTTTATTCCTTACCACTCTATTACACACTTAAAATACTTATTGTAAAATTCAACTCCATGGTCAATTTGTAGATTGTCAGCACACCAATTTGTACCAGTGTGCAGCAGTTCTTCAAACATTCACACAGTTCCCCTCTCAAAATTTGGAATACGAAACTATGGTCTTTAAAATTTATTTGAACTCTTTATTCAATCGTGAATATTCTCTCATATCCATAAGATTGGTCTGCCCTAAATCATCTAAATCACATATTATGAGTTGTCTGCGTTGTAAAATTTTGAGTGCAAGTCTGTGGAGTTCATGATTTGATTTGATTGATTTGATTTATTTCGTGGTCTATAGGTCCAACTGTGTTGGATTCACAAGGACGTGAAACGAGTCAGTTTTTTACAAATACAATCTGATAATCTTATAGCATATACAGAAATTTGAGTACATAATTATATAAAAATTTATACAGTAAACTCTTTGGGCAGCAAAACAGAAAAACAAAATACATATTATCTTAGAATCATTAAAGCACTACAGAAAACAGATACAGAGCACACACATATACAGGTCTCAAGTTAAATAACATTCTTAGTGGCATTACGTCAACTTGCATTATATTATATTAAAATTTTACAATTTATTTAGTTAAAAATTCATCTAGACTGTAAAAAGCTTTTTCTGGCAGAAATATTTTTAGTGCTTTCTTAAACTTACTCTTGTTCTGTAAAAAGCTTTTTCTGGCAGACATATTTTTAGTGCTTTCATAAACTTACTCTTGTCATGAATCTCTGTCTTTATTTCAGGAGGAAGAGCATTGAAGGGTTTTGCTCCAGTGTAGTGGACACCCTTTTGCGCCAAGCTCAAATTTCTATGCTAGCTGTGTACGTCATTCTTCCTCCGTGTGTTATTTCCATGATAATTACTGTTTGGTCGAAATATCTCTATATTTTTACAAATAAAACACATGAGAGAAATAAGATATTGGCATGTAGTTGTGTATATTTTAAGTTTTCGAAAGCTGTTTTTACATGAGTCTCTTGGGCACAATCCACATATAATTCTTAAAACTTGCTTTTGTGCAGTGAACACTTTCCTTGCTAATGGCTGGTTGCCCAAAAAATAATTCCATACTCAATGAGAGAATGAAAATAGCCATAGTATGCCACTTTTGCAGTGTTAGGTTCAACACACGTAGTGACAACCCGTAAAGCATAGGTAGCAGAGCTAAGCCTCTTACAGAGATCAATAATATGTGAAGACCAGTTCATTTTATTGTCAATGTGCACTCCAAGCAATTTAGTTGTTTCCATTCTTTCTATTGGTTGATTACCACATGTCACACTTATCTCTCTCTCTTTTTCTGTTTTTGTACAGAATTGAATAAAGCTGGTCTTACTGGAATTTAATGAGAGACCATTCACCTTGAACCAATTAACCACATCTGAGAGTAGGTGATTAATCAGCTCCTCAAGTGACACATACTCCACCTGAGCTATTCAAGACAATTTTTTGTTTTCTGTCTTGGAGGTACGACTGTAGCCAATTGCCTGCAACACCACTTATTCCTACTAATTTTGCTTTTTGCAAGAGAATCTGGTGATCAACACAGTCAAACGCTTTGGATAAATCGCAGAAGACACCAAGTGCTAGCATTTTTTCATTAAGGGTTTCTAGGACTTCATTTGCAAGTGCATAGACTGCATCTTCTGTTGAACGGCCTTTTTGAAAGCCAAATTGGCTCTTGCTGAGAACTATTGGAATTTGCGCAGCTGAATAAGTATTAAGGAGAAAAAAAGGACATTTTACTAATAACTATATTTGCACATTCAAGAACAAAAAAATTTACAGCGAACACAACAGAATAATTAGCACACACATGAGTGTTAGACAATGCCAAAGAGGTCTATTTTACACAGTGCACTTTGCGCCGACACACACGAAATACATTGTTCACACGATTCCAACACCCCTCCTTGAACTTATATTTTCTGTGTTGCTTCCACAAGATAAACGAAATAATCCCACAATCTTCTCAAACTTCTCCCTTTCCAAGGGTTTGGTCAGAAGGTCAGCTAACATGTCTTCTGTGCGCAGATAGTCCACGGCAATGTTCTGTCGCTCTATGTGGTCGCGAATGAAATGGTGCCGTATATCAATATGCTTTGTCCTAGCACTAGTAACATCATTTTTAGCTAGGTTTATGGCTCCCTTATTGACCCAGAAGATGGTTGTAGATTCCTCAATTAAATTGGGTTCTATTTCACTTATTAATGTTCGTAGCCATAATGCTTCCTGTGTGGTGTAAGATAGTGCCATATACTCGGCCTCTACGGTGCTCAATGCAGCAGTTTTTTGCTTTTGACAGGACCATGATGTGAGGCCCCCCATTAATTTAAAACAGCAGCCAGTGGTGGAGTATCTGTCTCCCAATTCGCTCCCCCAGTCCGCATCGCTACATCCCTCTAGTTTTGCGTTACCATCTCTATGGTATTTTAACTTATAGTTTGAGGTTCCTCTTAGGTATCGGAATATCCTCTTTACAGCTTTCCAGTGCTTTTCCTTTGGGTCTCTGCAATATCTGCTCACTGCATTGGTGGCAAAAGCAATGTCGGGTCCTGACGTTTGAGACAAATATAACAGACTACCTACTGCTTCTAAATAAGGAACATTCTTGTCACATTCCACGTCAGTCTCATTTACACTTAACTTCACTCCTACTTCCATTGGAGTACTAATGGGTTTGCAATCACTGATGCCAAATTTCTTTAATATTTTTTCCGTGTATGATGATTGACTTATACTCAGTTCTTGTCTTTCTTCAACCTTAGTAATCTGCATACCTAAATAACGTTTGACTTCTCCCAAATCATGCACCTTAAACTTGGTTTGCAGCTGTTTCTTGAAAATTCTCATTTGACCTTCACTTTCAGTCAGGATAAAGAAATCGTCCACCCATATCGCCATTATTATTATTTCTTCTTTTCTCCCTTTATAGTAAATGCTGGGATCTGCCTTGGATTGCTTCATATTCATATTTATTAGAGTTTCATGTAGACATCGATTCCAGCAACGTCCACTTTGTTTAAGTCCATAAATACTTTTTCTCAAACGCCAAATCTTTTTACTTTCTGATCTGGTTTTTATGGCTTCCCTTGGTGGAATGACGTATATCTCCTCCTCCAATTTCCCATTTAAATATGCCGTTTTAACATCCATATGATGAATTATTACATTTCATTTTACTGCCAAGGCTAAAAGATATCTCAATAATGCATACTTGACTACAGGTGAAAAAGTTTCTTCGTAATCTACCCCTTGTTTTTGTGAATATCCTTTTACCACAAGTCTTCCTTTGTATTTTGGTGATGAGATTTCAGGGTTCTTCAAATTGAATACCCATCTTGCCTGCAGTGGTTCCTTACCTCCTGGCATATCTACCCATTCAAAGGTTTCGTTCTGATATAAAGATTCTAATTCTCTCTTCATCGCTTCTTTCCATTCTTGAGAGTTTGGGCCACTCATTGCTTCTTCTGCTGTTCTTGGCTCATCATTAAAAGACTGTGCTGTATTCATCTCAAAATCCGGATATTCCTTCAGTTTTGGTACACGAGAAGAATGCCTTACATTGTTTTCTTTATTTTTTTCATCCTCTAACTCATTGTCATCATAAATTGTATCCATTTGTCCTTGGCTGTCGTCTTCCTCTTCTTCACTTTCTATTTCCTCACATAAGGTTTCACCTTCTGAACTAGGTGTAGTTGACTTAGTGGTTTTGCTCTCTTTTCAGTCCTTTCTATTTTCAAAGAATATTACATCTCTACTTGTGACAATCTTTTTAGTCAATGGAACCATTAATCGGTAGCCCTTTGAATTTTCACAATAGCCTACAAAAATATACTTTTTACCTTTCGGATCCCATTTTCCTCTTAGCTGTTTTGGACTATGTGCCATTGCATCACACCCAAAAACCCTTATATTGCTTAGATCAGGTTTCTTTCCTATCCATATCCGATAAGGGGTTCTATTCTTTAATGCTTTTGTAGGTGATCTATTGTTCAAATATACGGCTGTTGACACTGCCTCTGCCCAAAAATCTTTGGATAATTCAGCGTCAGTCATCATGCTCCTTGCTTTCTCAACAATGGCCCTATTAGCCCTCTCAGCAACCCCATTTTGAGATGGGATGTACCTTATGGTAGTTTGATGCCTGATTCCCTTTTCTGCCAGAACTTTCTTCAATTTCTGGTTAATATATTCTCTCCCATTATCAGACCTGATGATCTTGATCTTCTTTCCCGTCCACCTTTCAACCATATTGCAATATTCCTCAAAGATATCTCTCACTTGGTCTTTAGAACTAAGAAAATAAACATGAGTATATCGTGAGTAATCATCAATAAACGTAAGAAAATAATTACTCCCACCTATGGAGTCACACTCCATCGGGCCACATACATCTGTGTGGATTAACTGTAAGATTTCTGTGGATTTGCTCTTACTAGTCTTGAAGGGTAACCTTGCTTGTTTTCCCTTTATACATGTCTCACAAGGATCCTTGGACACACTAAAATTCTGTATTCCCTTTACCATATCCTTTATTATAGACATAATCTTTCTATTTAGATGTCTAAGCCTCCAGTGCCATAAAAACCCTTCTGCTGAATATACTGAATCACTAACATTTTTATGTTTACGGTCAATGGTATCCAACTTAAAAATACCCCTTTCGTTACTTGCTGTAGTTATAACTTCACCACTTTCACTGATTACTCTTGCACCCTGCATGTCAAAAGTGACTGTAATTCCTTTCTTGACAATTTTCCCTACAGACAGCAGGTTAGTTGCCACATTTTTCACATAATGAACATTGTGTGCTGTAACCATATCTGATTCACCATTTACACTTACATGTAGATCTAGTTTCCCAGCCAGGTGACACTGGAGCTTGTTGCCATCAACAGTAGATATTCCCATATGAGTCTTATCTTTGTTGTCATAAAGAAGTGATTTATCTTTAACAATATGCACAGATGCACCTGTGTCTAAAATCCATTCCATATCACGATTACTCATCCCACCAAAAGAATAAAAACAAGAGAGTACCTTACCTTTGTTATTGGTCCTTCTCTCTGGGCTATCAGTAACATACCTCTTTTGCTGAGTGTCTGATCTTGGGCTTACTTTTTCTTTGCACTGAGACGCAATATGTCCCATCTTCTGACATTTATAGCACCTCACCGGTTTCTTCATTTTGTTTTTTGAGTAGAGAGCAGACGCACCTTCCTTCTCCAATGTACAACAGCTTGGAACACTCTTTACGTCCTGCAAGATTTTCACCTTAACACTGTCGCCTGTGATTGGTATACCCGAGCTTTCAAGTCCCATAATCATAGGTGCATACCTTTCGGGCAGTCCTGCCAACAGCAATGTTCCTATCCATTCGTCAGCGATCTCGAATCTGATGTTTCTCAGTCGGTTCGACGTGGTTATGATTTTGTTAACGTATTCGTCTACACTCTTACATTTGTCCAGACGAGTGGTAATTAACTCGCCTAATAATCCTACTTTTCTCGTAAGACCACCATCCTCGAATGCATTTCGTAAATTGTCCCAGACTTCTTTCGCTGTAGCAGCTTTTTCAACGTGAACATAATTCACCGAATCAATAAGTAACATCAATTTTCATTTTGCTTTCCTATATTTATTTGAATAATTCTGATCTGTGGATTTCATTGTCCCATCTACCACGTCCCATAGGTCGTCTAAACGTAAATACGCTTCTACTGCGAACTTCCAGGTTGCATAGTTTTCGCGACCTATAAGTCTTTCAATCTGTGGAATTTGTGCGGCACTCATTCTTAACGGTAACTTGCTTTTTATTGCCGTAAAGAACACCGAAAAATAATGCGGAAAAAAAATTGCGATCGTCTTATAAGTATAACTCGCATTTCACGTAAATTGGAACTTTTCCAATACTTTCTCCCTACTATTTTATTGATATACTTATTCCAAATGCAGCCTGGGCCCATAACCTATTGGAATTTGCGCAGCTGAATAAGTATTAAGGAGAAAAAAAGGACATTTTACTAATAACTATATTTGCACATTCAAGAACAAAAAAATTTACAGCGAACACAACAGAATAATTAGCGCACACATGAGTGTTAGACAATGCCAAAGAGGTCTATTTTACACAGTGCACTTTGCGCCGACACACACGAAATATATTGTTTACACAATTCCAACAAGAACTCCTTTCTTCATGAGATGATCAGTAATTCGTACATGTATTAGCTTTTCTAGAATTTTGGACAAAGCTTTCAACAAAGAGATAGGTCAATAGTTAGTTCAGCTTTATCGCCCGTTTTGTACATGGGCTTCACAATGGCATACTTAAGTCTACTGGGAACAACACCTTTCTGAAGGGAATCATTGAAAATATGACAGAGAATGTCCCTTATCCACATACAAGAATATTTAAATAAAATACTAGATATATTATCAACCCCTGCAGAGTTCTTACTTTTTAGAGACATGATAAGTTTTTGAATTTCTTCTACAGAGACAGGATTAAGGTGCATTTCTGAAATTCTGTTTGAATATACTGCTTGACAAAGAGTTACAGCCTCATCAACATTGGGCTTGCAACCAATCTGTTGAGTTACTGATAGGAAGTATTTATTACAAATCTCAGCCTCCGTTTTGGGGTTATCTACCAGAGTACCTTCATATCTGATTTTATTTACATCTTCTCAGCTTGTTGTATCTCTTCCTATTTCTTTTTTTACAATACTCCAAATTGTTTTTATTTTATTATTAGAATTATCTATGTTCATCTCATAATAAAGGGCTTTTGATTTCCGTATTAGTTTCTTCGAAATTTTACAGTATAATCTTTAGTGTTCCCATTTTTCTACATCTTTACAGAATCTTATTGCAGCATAAGTTTCCCTTTTGGTTTTTCATGACTGTTTTATACCTTTTGTAATCCAAGGCTTACTTACAGAATTGGGAGCACTGTTTCTGGCCCATTTCTTGGGAAATATTTCTTCGAAAAGAGCACAGAATTCATTTATAAAACAGTTAAATTTAGTATCAACATCATCATCATACTAAAGACCTATCCATTTGCTGCAACCTCTGGTTGAAAGTTTCTTTTCCCTCTTCATTCATTTCTCTTATGAATTTCCACAGAGGAAATTCTTTTTTGAACAGATCGATGTCATAAAGAGTGAGAATTTGTCCATCACGATCTGAAAGCCCACTTATAACCTGTCAGACAGTATTATTCTGATGTCTACATACATCTAAAAAAATGTTATCTATCATAGTTTGGCACTCACATGTAATTCTTATTGGGAAATTTATTACTGATGTCAGATTATGTAAGGTCATCACAATCTCAAAGTCAATTTTATTCTTATTTTCTGTCATGAAGTTCATATTGAAATCATCTAAAACTACAATATCCTTTGCTTTTGAAAGTAACCCTGACAGAAGGAGTTCCATTGAATGCAGAAAAGTTTTTATGTCGCCCAAAGGAGCCCTGTAGACAGCCAACACTATTATTGTGTAGAATTTAGTTATTATTTCTGTTGCACATGCCTCAAATTGTTGTTCCACACAATATTTCTTAATATTTATTGCTTTGTATGCTACACTATCCTTAACATAAATTGCTACTCCACCTTTGTCTTTACTTTCCCTACAGTAACATGTTACTAAACTATAACTTACTATAGATGGCAAGGCACATTTATCAGTAACATGGTGCTCAATTAAGCACAAAATCTGAGCATTATTTATACTGTCCATTTCACTAATGTTAATAAGAAGTTGATCTGTTTTGTTTAAGAGGCCCCTTATATTTTGATGAAAGAAAGAGATGCCTTCCTCTTGCTTTTTCATTCTGTTAGTGCTGTTACCTGACTGAGAACCCATTGGAGTCTGTCTTGAGACAGGAGAGAGGAGACACTTGACTCTACCTACTGTTGTCCCTTCTTTTTCTTCAGTCCCACACATAAAAAATCGTTGAGATGAGAAGGAGGCTCAGCATTTCTTCTGCCTAACAGCCTTCTATTTGTTGTTGTTGATGGTGATGCTGTTTCTGACACTTCAAATGTTGGTTCTGCCACTACTGCTGTGTTTCCTTGTGAACTTGGAGTCTTCTCGTTTTTCTTGTTTCCGTCGAAAATAGTATTTGGATGATTAGGAACTGTAGTTCTTTTGTCGTTGAAATCGATGTCCACTGTTCTTTCTGTTAAAATTTCGTCTTTTTTTACATGTTTTGCTGGTGCTGATGATGATTCTAATGCTTTTACCCTTTTTTGAAGTGTTTTCGTTATGGAGTCAGGCGATGGCGATGCAATTATCAGTTTGGTTTTGAATTTATTTTGGTGGTTTTTTATTATCATGGTTTGCCAGATATTCTTTCCCCAAGCCGTTCAGGTGAAGTCCGTGCTGCGTGTGTAATCTACGTCCAATACTGCTTATATCAACGCATTTCACGTTTTTAAAATGTCTGCAGATTTTTGCAAACTGATTGTTGGCACTTTTTATTTCCCTGTTAACACATGACCATCTTACAAGATCATAGCGATGCGGAATATTGACTGGTATTACGTTAGTGTGAGTGAGGTTCCTCAGACACTGTTTAAGATCGCGCGCTGCACTCGCTGTTTCATTTTTGTAGACGTCGTTTGCGCCTCCCGGAAGTACAACGAAGTCTTTATCATGGAGATTTTTTGCCTCTGCCGATACAGTCATTTTTTTAATTTCGCTAAGTGGGGCTCCCTGTTTCACTATACCACACGAATGTGTTTCAGTTGTTTCTTTTAGTTTACTCGCAAGTGCACGACCATGGCTGTCTGAAAATACAAACAGTTTGCTGTTATTGGAGTTCACAATGTGCGAATCGTTTTGTATTGTTTTACTAAACAAAAAATGGTTCAAATGGCTCTGAGCACTATGGGGCTTAACTTCTGAGGTTCAAATGGCTCTGAGCACTATGGGACTTAACTGCTGTGGTCATCAGTCCCCTAGAACTTAGAAGTACTTAAACCTAACTAACCTAAGGACATCACACACATCCATGCCCGATGCAGGATTCTAACCTGCGACTGCAGCGGTCGCGCAGTTCCAGACTGTAGTGCCTAGAACCGCTCGGCCACCCTGGCCGGCTTTTACTAAACATTTCGGCGCAATTTTGGTCGGCATATTTACATTGACCTCATTCACAGTTGTTTGCGTCAGTAAAGTTTCTTCTCTTACCTTATTCGCAAGACTTCGGTCTTGCTGTTATTGCACTTTACATTAGACCACTTTTCCGTAAGGGACGAACTATCTCGTGCACGTTTTAGCGTGTTCACTTAACTATTTTCTTGTTCTATTTTCGAAATATCCGTTTTCAAACTGCGATTATGAACTGTAAGCTCGTTATGCGTTCATTCAGTTTTTTGATTTCGTCCTTACAATTTTCACATGATTTCTTTTTTACGGAAAAATTTATGTTTTTCTGTAAGGACACTTGCTTAACTTTTACTCTAGCCGCCACCTTGAAACACATGGATCACTGTCTTCATTATTACTCAGTAATGCATCTTTCTCAAAGCTCCAAAATAATTTATGTTGTTTTGAGAATTCGTATGAATTGTATTCTCTGTGGTGGCTGATGCTGTCAGTTGTTGTAGTCAGCCTATGATTTCTTTGGGATCATTGTAATGAATATACTCCGAAGGTAATCTGTTCAGCTTTTTTATGCTTGCCCTCCGCTATGTTCACCGCTTAACATTGGTCTAATAATGCCAATGTATGTTCATGTTGACTCGCCTGTGTGCATTAGTCATACATAATATTTCAACATATCGTCTCTTATCTTTTTTCGAATAGTTTTTAGGGTTCCAATAAACTAGGTGTCCACGCAAACTTCCTGTCTCCAGCATGTATGGTATCTTTAATAAGTATATAGGCAGTTTTTACAGTGTATATGGCTGATCTTGACTAACGCCCTGTATTGTATCTAATTCGCTAGTACTCAAAAGGTTTGTGAAATCAGTGGTAGTATATCCTTATTCTCCTTTTTTCCTTTTCCTCTTCTTCGTCTTTCTGCTCCAACGAGTGAGAGATGTTTACTGTTGTGGGTCCACACGTTTCAGAGAAAGACGCTTTCCAGCTGTCCCAGTTTTAGGAGTCATAGTTAGTGATGAATAACTTTCTGCCCCTCTGACTTTGCATTTTGTGACATGCTGTCATATATTCATCTCATTTCAATATAGTGCACATCTTCTATACTGTTATACATAGCTTTCTCAGGCTCGTCAACCTTTCCATTGCCTTCTTTCGGAGATTTTTTTTCCATGATATTTACAGGAGAGGATTTTTAAGTACCTTTTAACGTTTTTTTGGATATTTACAGTCACTCTAAGAACTTTGTTGATCTTTACGTCCTCACCTCGATGTATGTCCACATTTATCATTCAAGTGCCACAGCTGCAGCTCACCTTTCATAGCAGATACCTTGTGTTGATTGCTTGCTCAGTTCGCTGGATTCTGTCATTCACCGATATTCGCCTTTCACAGCTGCTTACTTGTCACATATTGGTGCGGGCGTCAGTAAATGCAGAAACGGAGGCAGCAGCCAGATGGGAGAGGCACCTATGCAAGAGTAACCCAAACCAACGAAATGCTACAGGTTAAGAAGAAGACAACAGACCAGGACACATGTAGCTCTTAAACAAGTGGTTCCCAACCTGGAGCTAACTACCCCCTAAGGGACAAAATGAAATTTTCTGATGGGTAAAAACTAAACGAATCGATTCTGTTTCACGCAATTATTTTCAAAAGATCATTACTATTATCACAGTTTTAGAAGACTCTAATATTGATCATATAAGTTATCAATAATTACTTTTTCTCAAATTGTAGCATTAATGTGGTGGTGCTTACAGGTTCCTCACATAATCCACCCACTACACACAAATGTTGTGCTTTGTCCGGTACATAGCTGATGATAAAAGTAAGACATATACGTAACAAATACTAGCTGTATCGAGACAATGTCTTCTCCAAGTTGTAGATAGTACCCATGGTGGTTCAGAAATTGCTTCAATACTCATTTCGGCACAGATAAACGAATTAAGTGACAGCACGACACATCAGTAACTATATAAGGGCTACTATAGTGCAGTATACATTATTATTATTATTATTACTATTACTATTAGTGGCTGTGGTCAGACACAAAGCATTAACAGCCCGAAGTCTTTCAATTTCTGCCAGTTTGGAAGAAAGGAGTACAGCAATCAAGTGATTTACGAACAGGCAGTATAGTGCACACATTTTAGCTTGGTTGATTTCAAATTGAGTTGCAGTGTGCAGGTCAAGCAAGTGCGGCAGTGGAGATGAGTAATGCAGGGGAAGGTTATTTTGTAACAAGTTTCAATCCTCAATAGGGATAGTTTTCTTTCTTATCTGAGAAGGAGGTGAGGTTAGCACTTACGATGAACCACAATCTCCTTTATCATTCATACTAACACACATATACTGACACACACACACACACACACACACACACACACACACAAACTAAATATCATTCATCTCTCACCCTTTAATGAATAAAAGTGTTCCAAGAAAAGTCTTTCATTCTACAGTTTATGTGGGGAGCGGGGCAACAGATGGCGAGGGGGGGGGGGGGGGGGGATGACGACAGGGGTACTAGCTGATGTCTAATTTCGCTCAGTGGTGATTGTTTCCCTCCATACCGGCACAATATGAATCACAGAACTGAGCGAGCTAATTCCAACAGTTAACTCCACAATGTCCCATAGAATCGATGGCTTTACGATACATGTTATAATCGACAGTCTACACAGTCTACAGCTACTTTATACACTGAAGTGCCAAAGAACTGGTATAGGCACTCGTATTCAAAAACAGAGATATGTAAACAGGCAGAATATGGCACTGCGATCGGTAACGCCTATATAAGACAACCAGTGTCTGGCGCAGTTGATGGATTCGTTACTGCTGCTACAATGGTAAGTTACCAAGATTAAAGTGAGTTTGAACGGGGTGTTATAGTTGGAATACGAGCAGTGGGATACAGGATCTCCGAGGTAGCGATGACGTGGGGATCGGAAAACAATCCTGCAAAAACGGGACCAACGACGATTTAAAAGACTCTTTCAACGTTTCAGAAATGCAACCCTTTAGCAAATTGCTGCAGATTTCAATACTAGGCCGTCAACAAGTGTCAGTGTGTGAAGAGTTCAACGAAACATCGTCGATATGGGCTTGCAGAGCCAAGGCCCACTTGTGTTCCCTTGATGACTGCACGACACAATGCTCTACACCACTCCTGGGCCTGTCAACACCGCCATTGGACTGTTGATGACTGGAAACATTTTGCTTGGTCAGACAACTCTCGTTTCAAATCGTATCGAGCGGATTCACGTGTACTGAAATGGAGACAACCTCATGAATCCATGGACCCTGCACGTCAGCAGGGCACTGTTCAAGCTGGTGGAGGATCTGTTATGGTGTGTTACATCTACAGTTGGAGTGATATTGGACCGCCGAGACGTCTAGATACGACTCTGACAGGTGACTCATGCATAAGCATCCTGTCTGATCGCCTACATTCATTCATGTCCATTGTGCATTCCGACGGACTTTGGCAATTCCAGCAGGGCAATGCAACACCCTACACGACCAGAATCGCTACAGAGTGGCTCCAAGAACACTCTTCTGAGCATAAACACTTCCGCTGGCCACCAAACTCCCTAGACATGATCATTATTGAGCATATCTGGGATGCCTTGCAATTTGTTGTTCAGAAGAGATCTCCACCCCATTGTACTCTTACAGATTTATGAACAGCCCTGCAGGATTCATGGTGTCAGTACCTTCCAGCACAACACTACTTCAGACATTAGTCCATGCCACATCATGTTGTGGCACATCTGCATGCTCGCAGGGGCCCTACACAATATTAGGCAGGTGTAGCAGTTTCTTTGGCTGTTCAGTGTAGAATAACTCGTCTACACTACATTCTTAAACATCTGTTCCTGCAGATGTATGCACACTGTCCTATTAAATATTTTTATTATCCTAGGGAAGTCTCCAGCTGTGATCATATGATCTCCAGTGGTGACTTGGTCCATTCTGTTCCAAAAAAATATTCCCTCGGAAGTGCCGAATCGCTGTTCCGGCGTGTTCTGGCACAAATTAAACCCTGTACTTCGACTGAAAGAAGTTTTTCCAAATTAAAATTGATTAAAAACTATCTTAGGACTTCTATGAGCCAATACCAACTTACAGACATGTCAGTGCTGTCTGCAGAGGCAGAACACCTTGAAAAACTAAAATCGTCTTCAGCTATGGCTAATTTAATAAGTAAGATAGCTAAAAAAGAAGGTGAGAAAAGTATATATTTTAATTGTTTGCCTAACTTAGCTCCTAGGAGCATTAATTGTAAATAATTACTTACCTGTGAAACCTATACTTAACCAATAAATATTTATTTTATTCAAAATGAGAGTTTTTATTTCTTCTATGAAAAATCTTAAGCCTCGATTTGATCTTCACCACAGTTGAGTAAAAGGATCTCGCAACAAATTTTGATACAAGGCCCATGTAAGACAAGCTATGTCACTGTTAGAAAACTAGTGAAATGCAATCACTACACAAAGGAGACTGATTTAAACAGTCATGTGAGTAATCCTATAGTACTACTCAAGTTTGTGGAACCTGTACCAAATAGTATTAACAGAGCACATTGACCACATACAGAGAAGGGCAGCATGAATAGTCTCAGATTTGTTTCCCATGGGAGAGTGTTGTGGACATACTGACAGAACAGAACTGTTCGACACTTGGAGATAGACATAAACTATCATGAGAAAGACTGGTTACAAAATTTTAAGAAGCCGCTTTAAGGGATGACTCTAGGAATGTACTACAACTTCCTATTTACCGCTTTCGTAGGGATCTTGAGGACAAGATTAGATTAATTACAGCAAGTACAGAGGCAGAGTATAGCTACAGATATAGAACTGAAAAAAATGGAAAAATTATCATCCATAAATTTTCAAATACCTTATCTACATTTATTTGGTAGAGAAAATATTTACATACAAACACTTCAAACAAATTTAGAAGGTACACATAGAGGCTCTTTACCTTAACCTCTGTTTTATTCCTCTGTAAGTACCAAATAATGTCAAAAAGAACCTTACTTTTCTTCATCAATTGAGCTGACTTCTGCACTGTTTAAAAATATAGTTTTATGAAAAGTATTTAATCAATTTCCGTTCTTATTTGTGGACAATATAGGATTTTCCTTTATTCAGGTATTGTTACTCCCATAATTTTTCGCTGTCCGATATAGTAGTAGTATGCGTTATGGCAGGTCTTGTCGTGGGTTAAGCCTCTTCCACTTATGTCTGTCCATAGCAAGTCTTTTCATTTCTGAATATCTGTCTCCTTTGATACTGTCCAGCATTAGATATCTTCTTTTTCCCCTTCCCCTTTTTCCCTTCAGCATTTCTTCTATTCCTTCCTTAAATAAACAGTCCCTCTTCAAACAGTGTCGAATCCAGTTCCGTTTTCTCGTTCTGATGACTTTCAGCATGTTTCTTTCTTCTCCAACTCTTTTTAATACCTCTTCATTCCTTACTCGGTCTTCCAATTTCACTTCTCCATTCTTCTCCACATCCACATCCCTAGTGCCTCCAATCATCTTTCATCTTCCTTCCTCACTGTCCAGGTCTCCGCACAATACAGTGCAACGCTCCAGGTGTAACATTTGGCAAGTCTTTTTCTCGGATCTTTGTTTAGTGGTCCTCTAAGTAATTTCTGTTTCCCCTTGAATCCTTCTTTTGCCATTGCAGTTCTTTTCCTAATTTCTGTTGAGCAATACATATCATTCATTAATGAAGTTATTCACTTGCTCTATTTCCTCTCCCCCTATTTTCACACGGTTCATGGGCTGGACCTCTTTGTACATATCCGATATATGGTCTCTTTTGTGATAGCACACAAAGGAAACATATGCAAGGACACGTTCCATCTTTGAATTGTCTCTTACAAACAAAGTAAACACTGAAAGCAAGATTAGAAGAAACAAAAGCAGATTATCTACAACTGTGACATGAATGGAGCAGAGAGAACAGATTGACTTCCTATGTCAGCGTCAAAAGTTCTTCCTCAGAAAAGTTGACATTTCGTTGTCTTGATACGCTGTGTGATGTCACCATTTGAAATGCATTGTGGAATGTTTTGATTTTCAGTAACACAACGTACATCGTGAATTGAGCTTAACTTCCGATGCTATCAGACGACGCCACTGTCGGACCATAAAAGACGTGTATGATTGTTGTAAAACCTTTGATGTACTTGCTTTATCTAAGATCTTTGGTGCAGTAGCGCTTGAACTTGAATTAGCAGTGGCGTTGAAAATACGAATCGTGTATGTGTGTTTTGTGTGATACTGTTGTGAAGTATACGTAAAGTGCTTGTCTCGAAAATTTTGAGAGCAAATGTTTTTTAGTTTTTCTGGTGAGTTTATCCACGATATTCTTGCATAAATTTTTATCTGCACGAGCTGTCGTATATCAGTGACATTGTAGGCAAAACAAACACTATTTAAACCAATTCGGAACGGGGATAAAGAAACTTGATCTATTGCAGAGGATAATATTTATTCCTGTGCTCCGTATACGACAAATCAGAGCTACTAAGAAACTGTATGATTACACACAAGCCCACTGTTTGACTACTAATAAGGTGGAACTATTGTGTACAAAATATCAGTGTATATACAAACAAATAAGGCATGTCACGGCAGTAAAATTTTACTGAACGAAACAGGTAATCAGACTCTGGAATTTGCCAGTGTTTGAAATATAAAGTTGACAAAAAATTACATAGTTGTGTAGTGTCAATGTTTGACGTAACACATTTACCGAAAATACTAAGATTGTGTTGGAAGCAGTTTGTTGCGTGGAAAGAATGAGAGCTGTAGTTCATTGAATATGAAGTTGTGGTGTAGCAACTGGCCAGTAGTGGGTGATAGTCACGTTCTATTTGTTGCGTTTCCAGTAGCTCACTGCTGAAAGATTGTAAACTGTTTCGGTCTGCCACTAAATGACCGCAGCATACATTCGAAATCTTGGTTGTGGTCATCTGCTGTAACTAACCCCAAGTTCCACTACGTAATTGGGGTCAGTCCATATGAAGTGGTCCAGTGATGGTTGCTTGACCATTTTTTAATATGTGATTGGCCTAAATTTGAGAAGTTCAAAACAAGTTTTTTAAAATAATTTATCTGGCGTCTTTACTGGATGGCGGCCATTTTTATTTGTAGGCGCGCGACGATTTCTCAGGCTGGAGACATTAGCGAAAATTTGAATATCTCTACAGCGGGTTAAGTTACAACATTGCAATTGACATGATTGTTTTTAGAAAAGTGTCCTTTACAACATTGTCTATTACACAAAATACCCTAAAATCAAAAACAATTAGCAATATTCATTTACTTTATTTATTTTTAATAATGCAATAATGGTTCTTGGTGTGGGTTCCTGTAGTCATGTCCTAGTTCATGAACCACAGGCAACGTATGAGTGGCCAAGTAAGTGGTCCTGACAGTCAGGATACCAGTTACTTCGGAATAAGGCTGGGCATCTCGGACATATTCTGAGTGGTGGTCACCTTTGTGCTCATACAGCAAAGACTACCAAATCCACCGGTTAGTCCCTCAGCTGTTAGGGGGTAAAACCCAAAGGGACTCGGGGCAAGTAAGGCTAGCAACCTGCTTCCCTGGTACTTTAACTATGATGCTGGCAACAATCACAGCAAAATACCTCGGACCTTTGGAGGTGACGGAGCCCCACCTCTAACTGACAAACCAGGGACTCCTAAGATACGACTTGTCAAACAAATGGTAATGAGATGGGGAGCTATTAATATCAATGGGTGCTACTCTGGGAAGAAGGTAGAGCTGGCAGAGGCTGCAAGTAAGGTGGGGCTGGACGTTTTAGCTGTTAGTGACATTCGGGTAAGGGGTGAGAAAGAAGAGGAAGTGGGAGAATACAAGGTATACCCGTCAGGAGTCAAAGCAGGAATAGCACAATGGGGTGTAGGGCTTTACATCAGGAAGGAAATGGAACCCAGCGTAGTTGCATAAGGTATGTAAACAAACGACTGATGTGGATAGAATTGACAGTGTCTAGCAAGAAAATTAGGATTTTGTCAGTATATTCGCATTGTGAAGGGACAGATCAAGATAAGATGGATAGTTTTTATGAGGCACTCAGTGATGTAGTTGTTAGAGTAAAGGACAAGGACAGTGTTCTGCTCATGGGCGATTTTAATGCCAGGATTGGAAATCGAACAGAAGGGTATGAAAAGGTTATGGGTAAATTTGGAGAGGATATGTAGGCCAACAGGAACGGGAAACAACTCTTGGATTTCTGTGCCAGTATGGGCTTAGTAATCACAAACTCCTTTTTTAAACATAAGAACATTCACCGGTATACTTGGGAAGGCAGGGGAACCAGATCTGTCATTGACTATATAACTACAGATCAGGAATTCAGGAAGGCTGTGAGGGACACACGTGTATTCAGGGGATTCTTTGATGACAATGATCATTATTTAATCTGCAGTGAAATTGGGATTGTGAGGCCGAAAGTGCAGGAGGCCAGGTCCATATGTAGGAGGATAAGAGTGGAGAAACTTCAGGATAAGGAAATCAGGCACAAGTACATAACAGTGATCTCAGAAAGGTACCAGTTAGTTGAATGTAGTCAATTACAGTCATTGGAAAAGGAATGGACAGGGTACAGGGACACAGTACTAGAAGTGGCTGAAGAATGTCTTGGAACAGTAGTGTGTTAAGGTAGTATGAAGCAAACAGCTTGGTGGAATGACACAGTCAAGGCAGCCAGTAAAAGGAAAAAGAAGGCGTATCAAAAATGGCTACATACTAGAACTCAGGTAGACAGAGAAAGTTATGTCGAAGAAAGAAACAAAGCCAAACAGATAATTGCAGCATCCAAGAAGAAATCTTGGGAGGACTTTGGAAACAGGTTGGAGACTTTGGGTCAAGCTGCTGGAAAACCATTCTGGAGTGTAATTAGCAGTCTTCGAAAGGGAGGTAAGAAGGAAATGACAAGTATTTTGGACAGGTCAAGAAAACTGCTGGTGAATCCTGTGGATTCCTTGGGTAGATGGAGGGAATATTTTGAAGAGTTGCTCAATGTAGGTGAAAATACGATCAGTAATGTTTCAGATTTCGAGGTACAATGGGACAGGAATGATGATGGAAATAGGATCACATTTGAGGAAGTGGAGAAAATGGTCAATAGATTCCAGTGCAATAAAGCAGCTGGGGTGGATGAAATTAAGTCGGAACTCATCAAATACAGTGGAATGTCAGGTCTTAAATGGCTACACAGTATAATTGAAATGGCCTGGGAGTCGGGACAGGTTCCATCAGACTGGACAAAAGCAGTAATCACACCAATCTTTAAACATGGAAACAGAAAAGATTGTAACAACTACAGAGGTATCTCTTTAATCAGCGTTGTGGGTAAAATCTTCTCAGGTATTGTTGAAAGGAAAGTGCGAGTACTAGTTGAGGACCAATTGGATGAAAATCAGTGTGGGTTTAGGCCTCTTAGAGGTTGTCAGGACCAGATCTTTAGCTTACGGCAAATAATGGAAAAGTGTTATAAGTGGAACAGGGAATTGTATCTATGCTTTATAGATCTAGAAAAGGCATATGACCCGGTTCCTAGGAGGAAATTATTGTCTGTTCTACGAGATTATGGAATATGAGGCAAACTTTTGCAAGCAATTAAAGGTCTTTACATGGATAGTCTGGCAGCAGTTAGAGTTGACGGTAAATTGAGTTCATGGTTCAGAGTAGTTTCAGGGGTAAGACAAGGCTGCAACCTGTCTCCACTGTTGTTCATATTATTTATGGATCATATGTTGAAAACAATAGACTGGCTGGGCGAGATTAAGATATGTGAACACAAAATAAGCAGTCTTGCATATGCGGATGACTTAGTTGTGATGGCAGATTCGATTGAAAGTTTGCAAAGTAATATTTCAGAGCTAGATCAGAAATGTAAGGACTATGGTATGAAGATTAGCATCTCCAAAACGAAAGTAATGTCAGTGGGAAAGAGATATAAACGGATTGAGTGCCAAATAGGAGGAACAAAGTTAGAACAGGTGGACGGTTTTAAGTACTTAGGATGCATATTCTCACAGGATGGCAACATAGTGAAAGAATTGGAAACGAGGTGTAGCAAAGCTAATGCAGTGAGCGCTCAGCTACGATCTACTCTCTTCTGCAAGAAGGAAATCAGTACCAAGACTAAGTTATCTGTGCACCGTTCAATCTTTCGACCAACTTTGTTGTATGGGAGCGAAAGCTGGGTGGATTCAGGTTACTTTATCAACAAGGTTGAGGTTACGGATATGAAAGTAGCTAGGATGATTGCAGGTACTAGTAGATGGGAACAATGGCAGGAGGGTGTCCACAATGAGGAAATCAAAGAAAAACTGGGAATGAAATCTGTAGATGTAGCAGTCAGGGTGAACAGGCTTAGATGGTGGGGTCATGTTACACGCATGGGAGAAGCAAGGTTACCCAAGAGACTCATGGGTTCAGCAGTAGAGGGTAGGAGGAGTCGGAGCAAACCAAGGAGAAGGTACCTGGATTCGGTTAAGAATGATTTTGAAGTAATAGGCTTAACATCAGAAGAGACACCAATATTAACACTGAATAGGGGACCATGGAGGAATTTTATAACGGGGGCTATGCTCCAGACTGATCGCTGAAAGGCTTAATCAGTCTTAAATGATGATGATGATGCAGTATTAAACAGTAGGAGCTTTTCGCTTTTGTTGTATGGTGACAAAAATACCCACTTACGTTTAGGTTTATTGTCAACAAAGAAGTACGTTATTGCTGGGTGTGTCAAAACTTGGTGATCTTAACTGCCAAGAGTTGCTAGATTTAATGATGTGTGACACTATATTAGCAGCTATGAATACATAAGGAGTTGGTGTAATAAATTCCCTGCTAAGGAAACCGTTATTGAATTTTCATGAATATGATGATGAAATGCGAGACACTATTACTTTCATACAGTGGGTCACAACTGACAGGGCAGAAATGATAACAGTGGTTAAATCTCAGGAAGAGTACTTGGAATCATTGATAACTTAAAAACTCAAATGTCACCACTATGTTTCTAAAACCCAAAGTACGTTTTTGGACAAAGAAGCACAACTTCATGAAACTGAATGCATAGTGCTAGCTGATTTTGCAGAAAATTTTACATTTGCGGTTCAGGATGCAATACAAACAGTGCAGCCATTTATTCTCTACTTTAAAAATGGGAAAGATGACGTTAGCAGTTCTTCAGTTTGCATTCTAAGCGACTACTTGGAGCACAACACTTTGGCTGTACATGTGTTTAAAAAGTGTGTAATAAATTACATAAAAGAAAATTTTCCCAAGATTGAGAAGCTGATATACTTTTCAGATGGAAGTAGTAGTTGGTATAAGAATAAAAAGAATTTTTCAAATCTGTGCAACCACAAAGTAGACTTTGGGTTGGAGGCTGAATGGCACATTTTTGCATCTTGCCATGGTAAAAATGCGTGTGATGGAAGTACAACAAAACATGAAGTAGGGCCTACCAGTAAGTAAAGCCAGCCTACAAAGGCCAGCCACGGACCAAATTCTCACAGTACAGGACATGTAGGTCTTTTGCAAGTATAATATTAAAGGCATTAGGCAGACCTATTTTCTGATCAAGCAAGAAGAGGTTCTGTATATGAAAACAACACTTCAAACCAGATTTGAAAACTGTATAGCAATAAAAGGAACAAGGCATTTCCGCAAATTCCTTGCCATTACAGAAAACTTAGTTCGATAATATGTTACATCAGAAACAGAAATTTGAGAATTGTTGTCAGTAAAATTACATCTCTGTCTTTAACTTTGAATGACATAGTGGCATGTGTGTATGATGGACAGTGATGGCTTGCAGAGGCTGAAAGAATAAGTTTGGAAAACAATGATGTTTTTGTGCATTTTTACCATCCTGCTGGCCCAAGAACATCATTCAAGAAATCTGCTAGTCACAAAGTTTGGATTCCAGTGAAAAATGTTTTAAGGAAACTTTCAGTGCTTGAACTTATCACAACTAGGAGGTCTTATTCTATATCACAGAAGCCATCTGAAGAAATAAGTGTTCTTAACATTCACCACCAGCTTTGGGAACAGTCACATCTCTAAGGATATTAATTGAAAATAATTATTTTAAGTATGTCAAAATAAAATAAATGTTAATTTCAATGATGTTTCCACTTTATGTATATAATTCAGTACCTTACTTCAATAATAGTTGATTATATCCAACCAATATCACACATGAATAGGCAACAGCCATAAGATAAGTTGTAGAGTAATGTCAATTATTTCCTCATTTTCAAAAATTCATATCGTTGTTCACAGTCAGATATCAGTGCTGAAATTTTTACAGTATGTTGCTATCACATAGGTGTACAAACTGTGCAAAAATCATATTTTTTATGTTGAGTCCCACTTGAGATAACTAAGTCCAAACTTCACAAAAAATGAAAATTTTCAAAAATTCATAAAAATTAAGGAAACATTTGTAGGTAAGTGTTCTTGCTATATATGAGACTAGTAGTGTATTATATCTAATTATAGGAAAAAATACTCTCATAAATCACTCCTTGTTTGTTGTTTTTTGGGCCTAAAAAGTGGATTTTTAAAAATTTGTATACCAAACTTTGGCGGTAATTTTGACTGGTTATTTTTGAATTTAGGGTATTTTATGTAATAGACAATGTTGTAGAGGACACTTTTCTAAAAACAATCATGTCAATTACAATGTTGTAAGATTACCCAGTGCAGAGATATTCAAATTTTCACTAACATCTCTAAACTGAAACATTGTCGTGCCCTTTCAAACAAAAATGGCCACCATTTAGTAAAGGTGAAAGGTAAATTTTTTTAAAAACTGTTTTGAACTTATGAATTATTAGGTAATAACATGTAAAAAAATTAATATTTGGAAATGGTCAAGCAAC
This sequence comes from Schistocerca serialis cubense, assembly GCF_023864345.2. Lineage (NCBI taxonomy): Eukaryota > Metazoa > Arthropoda > Insecta > Orthoptera > Acrididae > Schistocerca > Schistocerca serialis. The sequence goes on along the minus strand of NC_064643.1, from coordinate 117,681,821 downwards.
CAACTTAATTTTTATTGGACCACTTCATTTGGATTGACCCAACTATAACCTCCGTTAGAGTATTGCTCTGCTTTCATGTGACATTTAGTCATTATTCATTAGCAGACAGGCGTCGGACTATTGGTATAGAGAGCATTGACTCTGGCAGTCACCAGTTGGGTTGGTTAGGTACAGACCTCAAACAGAGAAGGAATTATCTAATGTCTGTATGAGGGAAGGTTTTGTCTAATTGGTCACAGGTGTTGGTCAACAAGAACTAAAATTTGTCTATTGTTTCCCTTTTTGCCACCAGTAGGGCTGCTTTATTGATTCAATTTTTGTTTTTGTATCAGGAAACAAAGTGCAGATTTTTAGTGGAGTAAATCAATTGTAAACAGATCAGAAAAGATGCTAATGAATTTAAAATACTACGGTGTCGTCCAGTGCTTACATTTTATTATTTCTCACTGTCTCGTATACTTTATAAAGTTGTGTCCACCTTAATTCTCAATCTTGCATATATGATGTGACTGATCCTAATTTGAACATATTTCTTCATTTCCACTCTGCTCTGTGTGACCTGATCAGTAGTGCAATAAGCAGTTAATTGTCAGTTTTTTTATTTACAAGTGGCTGCCCTACTCTTGCTTGGCAGATAGAAGTTTTGTTTGTATTTTTGAACTGCTGTTTATGTACTACTGTTCCCTTATGGTGCCAATTCTGTCTTTTAAGAAAGCGTAATGACTTATGACAAAAACAGGAATTTGGGCTTATGGAGGTGTAAAATTTTCTTTAAATACAGTAACCTGAATGTTATAACTTTAGAATTTTGTTAATCTTAATGCAATATGGTATTATTGGTTGCAGATCATTCCAGTGTTACAGCTGCTTTTTGGTGTGTGTGGAAATAGGTTGTCGTAAAGCAGGCTAATCATCTCTGGAGTATGTGCTTGTGGAACATCTCAGGTATTGTACTCAACTCAAGTTTTATATTTAGGAAATGTGCTGCATTTGATGTGAATGTTTAGAGTTTATCAACATAGTAATTGTGCGCCGTGTCATATGGATTTGCGACAGGTGGTGTTGAAACATAAACTGTTTATTTCATTAGTTTATCTTTCTTCCTTCAGAAACCTTAAAAGAGGGAGTGGGAAGTTGGATGTTTCTTGTGCTTATCTAAATGTACAAACAGAAAACTTTGATATTGTGGTATACATTTATTACTGGAAGATAAAAATTGTTCTGGAAAATAACAGCAGTACCTGCCTAGAATGTGCATCATTGAGGCAAACAAGCTACCCACCCTCAGAGAAAATTTTTTAAAATCTTTATCTGAAGTACGCCAATTCTCATGCATTATGACCTTGGAAATGGTAAAAATGCTGAAAAAATTCTCAAGGTGATAGTTTCAAAAAAAAGTCACTAGTGCAATCGTGCTAGTTAGATTTTATCCCAGTCCACAAAACATTTATTGTGTTGATCAAGAAGTGCTTTTATTTATTTTTATTTCAAGGACTTACAATAGTATGACAGAAGTGGTATAAACAAACTGAACATGCACACTCAAATATTGGTCACACGTGATGTTATATGACTGGACCCTTGCTTTTGCGATGTTCATATCTGCAAAATCTTGGGAAGATATGTCATCCACTGTGGGCCAACGGTTGTAACACTTGTCCACAACTGGTTTTGCTGATGGCGTGTAAGTTTTCGTTTTTTCTTTTCAAGTTGTTAATTTTCGTGATCATCATTTTCTGCATGACTTTACTTTCTCTCTGATGTTGATATTGGAGCCTGTGCAATGGTCATCCTAAAACTTGAGCAAATCCAGGATGATACTTTAAGGATATTTGTTTTTCTGTATTCTTCTCGGTACTGCAACCAACTATTTTGAGTGCTCAAGTCAAAAATGCGAAATATTAATCTTAGAGCCCATGTCTTAGTTGGAAATACGGAAGCGTCCGATCCCGCCCGTCTGCTTTGACCCATGACGTCACAAATATGGCGGAAACAAAAACAAACACACACACTTTCCACAAGAAGCCTAATGACACTAACGGGACAAGCGCGGGAAATGGGGTGTTTTGGGTGGGGGGCAAACTAAATATAAACAAATTTAGATGCCTTGCGTAGCTACAACGTGTAAGTGAAGACAGCCATGCATGAATACCCACCCACCTCCCCAGGGGTCGTAACCCCTGCAACCCATAGAAGATAAAGATTCTTCAGTAGCTGATTAGTGTTTTTTGTCTTTTTTAAAAAAAAAAATCTCACGGGATAGAACGAACAGATCAGAAAGATGAATATAATAAACTAAAACAGAAATTGGAGGAAACAGATAATTAAAATAAGTAATGAGTGTTTTTAAATTAAAAAAAAAAAACGAGATAGAACGAACAGATCAGAAAAGTAAATAAAATAAGATAAAACAGAACTGGAGACAGCCACACTCAAACCAAACTCCGCGCCGTCATGACGTCACACACAACACCCTTACGTCACGGGTCAAAGACAACGCGTGGGATCGAACACTTCTGTCGACCCTCTTAGTTTTGTCCTATAGCACTCCATCTGTTGATCACATATGGGCCCAGTTACGCAATATGTAATCAGCCCCAAATTTATAGTTTTGAGCTATATCGTGTTTTGCAGAGCATTGAAAACAAAATTCTAAAAGTACGATATAGACAAGGTGAGAATGTTATTACAGTGTACATTTTAGATAACAGACATTTAAAATAAAGAAAGGTATGAAATATAGATTTCTCTAGGTGTAAGGGTCTAAATGGGAGTTGGTTCCTTATTGCTTACCTCAATAAGTTAAAATGGCACTTGGATCTGTTGTGTTGTATTTTGAGGGACTAGGTAGTGTGCATCAGCAGATTAAAAAACCTGGCAACAGTTATGTTTGCGTGTATTAATATATTAAACTTCAATTATTTTCCAAATAATATGAACATAATGCAATGCAGTGGCAAGAAAAATAACACATTTCGCATAGTGAATCAAATGTTAGTCCAAGGTAAAGTCCAGTTCCCCACCAACCCCATCAGTATTGTCCACAATACCACAGTCTACTGAAAGATCACTGTAAAACGAGGTAGCATCACTCGGAATGCGATGCATAAGGGATGTGATGTCATCCAATTTTGGCTGTGATATAGGCTTCCCCTTAGGCCACAAAGGTAACAGGAGTGATGAGAAGTTTACTGTAGACTTTGGGCGACCAGCTCTTCTTTTCTTGATGTTGGCAACAAAATTCTCATCTAATTCTGTATTCATAAATACAGAGAAGGGTTTGCTCTTTAAGATTCTAATCTGATTGAGTTGCAGCCAGCTTGTTGTCATGTATGTATTGTTTCCTATTAACAATACTCTTTTAAAGTTGTACAGCTTCTTTAAGGTCATGTTTTATGTGTCCTATGGGTCTGAAGGGGTTCGTTTTCCTTGCCCTCTGCAGTACACGGATATAGTCTTCTGCTGTATAGAGTCTATCCTTCATCTTCAGAGCACGTTGTATATCACCAAAATCGCTATTGTTAAGTGTAATTGCCTCCAAAGAAGTATGCTCTTCTAGATTTGCTTTTAACATTGAAATGAAATGAGTGCATGGCATTGTTGGCCTTGAGGCCCCATTCGGGGAAGTTTGGCCGTCTATTGTAAGTCTTGTTTCAGTCGATGCCACATTGGGAGACTTGCATGCCGGTGATGAGGATGAAATGATAACACAACACCCAGTCCACGAGTGGAGAAAATCCCCAACCCAGCCAGGAATCTGACCCGGGCCTGCTGCATGGGAGATAAGCACGTAACCTCCCAGCTAAGCAGGTGGATGCTTTTAACATTAAAAACTATTTAAATTACGGTTTTGTCCCCCACAAGAATCCAACCACAAAACCATTTCCTCCACTCCACGATTTACATTGTTCAGTATGTGGTGTCGAAGACATGACCCTACTTCTTGAGCCCCACAGCCAGCAGTGCCTTCAATCCAGGTAAAGCAGTGCTCTTCATTACATTTACCAATATGGATTCCGCAGTTGTACATCCACGGTTGTCTTTTGTAAAAGATTATATTTGTTGGTATCCGTGGTAATGGCAATGTTGTTGGTTTTTTTTAATCAAGAGTGAATGTTTCAATCTGATCTTCCTCCTGAGCTCTAATCATATCTTCTTTCAGCATTTTCTGAGCCTGTTCTGCTCTAAATATGTGTTTGTCATGCTGGTCTTTGTGTATTGTCTTATCCACTGCAGCATTTGCTGATGCAGCTTGTGGCTTATATCTGTCACAAACATTACATGTGTCTTTTTGAACTGTCTTCCTTCTTAAATTCAACTCATTCATAAATACTTTATTATACTTGGAAAATAAGACTGGTCCTCCTTATATAATTCAAACATTTTGCTTATCTTTAAATCAGGTGCTATGTATTCTGTGACTTACATATTTTGGGAACTTACTAATATGGTGCATAATGTCCCATTTTTGCTGATGTAATCTTATTATGACCTCCACTACATTGGTTGGTAGCTCTGCACAAGGCCGCACATACGGAGACAGAGCTCTCGTAAAAGATAAGTAATTTAGGTTGTAATTAATTGTAGTTGAACACTTTTAACTATTTAAATACGCTCTTTAGTGTACTCTTCAAGCTCACCATTAAAGGTTTTTTTTTATTTACGTATTCTTCCACTTATCGCAAGAAGTTCATTTTGGTTACATTCGGCTGTTTAGGCCTAATTTTTGATCGTGCATATTTAGCGTTATACCACAAATTTAAGTAAATTTGGCAATAGTTTACTTACATATTAGTTTCCAAAACATATTTAGTGTCCTTTTGCATCTGTATTTAATATATTATCGTTATCACTTAGTAAATCTGTTAGCTACTAAGTGTGTGAGCTGCAGTAGGAAAGTTAATTCAGGGGTTTTATGCAGCTGTTGTGACAGGTGGTTTCATTGGGGAGATTGTGGCGGCGAAGCAAATGTGACTCTTTCATTCTTTTGCATGGTTTGTTCAAGAGATAGGATTATAGCTGAACAGGAGGAGAAAATTAGAGCCCTTCAGGCTGATTTGGACAGAGCTAGAGAGGAACTGAAGAGGTTGGGGGGGGGGGGGGGGTAAACAGCGGTGCGAAGTGGTAGCTGGGGACAGGGGCCACAGAAAGAGGACAGTGTCTGACAGTTTCCCAGTTGGCACAACCAATAGATTTGCCTTGCGACCACAGTTAAGTAAGGAAGGGGCTCCAGTAGAAGTAGATGTAGTTAAGATGCAACAGTATCTCACAAGGAAAGTTCTGTTGCTACGTAGCAGCCATGGAAGAGGTGTCGACCAGATTTTGCAAGAAAAATTAGGTGACAGGTATCGGGTCACAAACTTTTTCAAGCAAAGTGCATGTTTTAGCCAGGTGGTAGAGGATATAGGTTCCTTGTGCAAGGGTTTCACAAAGCAGGATCGTGTGACGATAGTGGGTGGAGTGGGAAACAGTATTGATAGGGATCAGGGCTACAGTATTGAGTGTGACCTGGTGAAAATAGCCTAGGCAATGACCCATACCAATGTTGGGCTGGTGCCTGCTTTCATGCGCCATGATCAGCCCCAGTTGAACTGCTCTGTCAGGAGGGTAAATATGGAGTTGGATCAGTTGTGTAGAGCGGCCACTCTGTCAGACATTGGATTGGTTCCTGTCGAGGCTATTGATAGGGGGGATTTCACAAGGCATGGCCTACACCTCAGTAGGAAAGGGAAGGGTAAACTGGCAGGGTTGTCAGCGAAATCCATAAGGGGGGACACTAGTACTCATGGATGTACCTCTTTTTTAGACTAATATCTGTGTTCAATGAGAAGTTCCGGCAAGCAGGTGCTAAACAGGTCCAAAACTCACAAAATTCTCACAACAAGAAAGTAAATAATGACGTTGCCAAATTTAACGAAAATATTGGTGGATTAAAGAAAAAAGTAGATTCTCACAAAAGTAAAGCAAAAAATAATGTTACCATTTTTCACCAAAATATCCCGGGATTGAAGAATAAAGTAGATGAGCTCCTGGTTTGTTTAGATTATATTGAATCTTACACTGTAACAGATATACTATGCCTGTCTGAGCATCACATTGTGTCTGATATGGAAAAGGTAAATATCAGTGGTATAAACTAGCTGCACCTATGAGTAGAGAGAATAAGGTGAGAGGAGGAGTTTCCATATATGTCAAAAGTTATCACTGTGTAGAAAGCTTACATACAAAAAAGTTTTGTCTAGAGCAACATATAAAAGCATGTGCCTGTCAACTTAAACTGAAGGAGGGCTCTTTTATAATTGTAACAGTATATAGGTCCCCTTCAGGAAACTTTCGTTTATTCCTGGAAAACTTGGATGCCTTGTTGTGCTACCTATCAGATATGGGAAAGCAAATTGTTATTTGTGGGGACTTCAATGTTGATTCACTGAAAGAGTGTAATAGGAAGAATGACCTGGAAGTCTTGCTCAGTTCTTTCAATTTGACATCTGTCATTAATTTTCCTACTCAGATAGTAAAGGACAGCAGCATATTGATAGATAACACTTTTATAGACCAAGATAGGTTTAAAAACATAAATTCTTGTCCTGTTGAGAATGGCCTTTCTGATCATGATGCTCAGCTAGTTACAGTATATGACATAGCTCCATTCAGTAATTCAAAGGTACCCTGCAAAGTTGTGCGTTCAATTAATGACTCAACAATTAGAAATTTCAGAGAAAATCTTCAGAAGTTAGACTGGGATGAGGTGTACAAGGAACCCGATGTTAATTTAAAATATAACTTATTTCATGATACACTTGTAAGAGAATTCGAAAACTGTTTCCCCAAGAAAGTAGTTAAATCTAATTATAAGAAACCGTGCAAAAAACCTTGGCTTACTAAAGGGATAAAAATATCTTGTAACCACAAAAGGGAACTGTATCTAACAACAAGAAAGAGTAATGACCCAGAAACAGCCAAATATTATAAAAACTACTGTACTACATTAAGAAAGGTTATTAAAAAGTCCAGAAGCATGTGCATCATGTCGGAGATTAATACCTCTGATAACAAAATCAAAACAATTTGGAGTATTATTACAAGGGAGTCAGGCAACCAAGAGTACAGGATGACGGCATCACCGTCAAAGCGAATGGAAACTTGATAACTAACAAGCCGGAAGTCGAAAACATTTTGAAAAAGCATTTTTTTAATGTTGTAGAGAAAGTAGGATCTAAATGTTCATCAGAAGAAGCAAGGCAGTTTATGGAAGAGGCCTTACCCACACCATTTGATACAATTGAAATTCCACCCACCTCTCCTTCTGAAATTAGGAAGATGATAAACTCTCTCAAGAATAAAAGCTCACGTGGAACTGACGGCATTTCCAGCAGGATAATAAAAAGCTTGTTCCCCAAGAAATAAGTGGGATTCTTACCCACATATGTAATAGCTCTCTGAAGCAGGGTATTTTCCCAGATAGACTGAAGTATGCCATTGTTAAACCACTGCACAAAAAAGAGGACACATCTGATGTCAACAACTACCGCCCAATCTCTGTTCTGACTGCCTTATCCAAAATTCTTGAAAAAGTAATGTATTGTAGAGTAGCTTCACACCTTTGTAAAAATAAAGTTTTAACAAAATGTCAGTTTGGTTTCCAGAAGGGTTTTTCAATGGAAAATGCTATGTATACTTTCACTAATGAAATATTAAATGCTCTGAGTAACTGGAAGTCACCCGTTGGGATTTTTTATGATCTATCAAAGGCCTTTGATTGTGTAAATCATGGAATACTTCTAGGTAAGCTCAAGTACTTTGGTATGAATGGGACAGTGCTCAAATGGTTTAAATCATACTTAACTGGAAGAGTGCAGAAAGTTGAAATAAGCAGTTCACATATATGCAAAAAACTGGTGATTTCTTAAACTGGAGAACAATCGAGAATGGGGTGCCGCAAGGTTCGGTCTTGGGTCCTCTGCTGTTCTTAATATATATTAATGACTTGCCATTCCATATTCGCGAAGATGCAAAGCTGTTACTTTTTGTCGGTGATACAAGTATAGCTATCACACCCAACAGACAAGAATTAACTGGTGAAATTGTAAACGATGTTTTTCAGAAAATCATTAAGTGGTGCTCTGCAAATGGGCTCTCATTAAACTTTGACAAAACACAGTATATACACTTCCACACAATAAGTGGAATGACACCATTAATAAATATAGACTTCAATCAGAAATCGGTAGGTAAGGTAGAATATTCAAAATTTCTAGGTGTATGCGTTGATGAGGGGTTGAACTGGAAAAAACACACTGAGAATCTGTTGAAACGTTTTGAGTTCAACTACTTATGCTATTAGGGTCATTGCAAATTTTGGCGATATACATCTGAGTAAATTAAAGTTACCATGCCTATTTTCATTCTCTGCTTTCGTATGGCATCATATTCTGGGGTAGCTCATCGTTGAGTGGAAGAGTGTTCATTGCACAGAAGTGTGTAATCAGAATAATTGCTGGAGCTCATCCAAGATCATCCTGCAGACACGTATTTAAAGAGCTAGAGATCTTCACTATAGCCTCACAATATATATATTCACTTATGAAATTTATGATTAACAATCCGAACAAATTCAAAAGTAATAGCAGTGTACATGGCTATAACACTAGGAGAAAGGATGATCTTCACTACTCAAGGTTAAATCTAACTTTGGCTCAGAAGGGGGTAAATTATGCTGCCACAAAAGTCTTTGGTCATTTACTTGATAGCATCAAAAGTCTGACAGATAGCCATATAGCATTTAAAAGGAAATTAAAAGAATTTCTTAATGGCAACTCCTCCTACTCATTAGATGAATTTTTGGATATAGTAAGTGGGTAATTTCCCCAACCCCCACAAAAAAAGTGTCATGTAATATTTTGTGTAATGTAATATCTTGTATAGACACCTGTTATTAACCTGACACGTTCCACATCATTACGAAATGCCATATTCATGATCTATGGAACAATTACTAATCTAATCTAAACCTTTTATCTAATAATGCGTTGTTATCTTTGGATCTGCTCTTCTCCATTGCTGTATTCAACCTCTTAGTTGAAATACACAATGTCTGACAGAATAAATCCCTGCAGACTGTAATATCATTAGTTGTGTAAATCCTACTGTAAGTATGTTTATTATTGTCCCTTTCCTCTGTGACAGCAGACTTCATCTTGCGTAATCATTCTAACACCGCAGTTCGTACTTTATAACCTCGACTATTCCAAAAATTATCAAAGCACAGTTTCCTCTCCTGTATGCTTAGTTTTTCACTAAATTTTCATGGACAGTTACAGATATAATCTCTGAACAGTTTTGGCTCCACTGATTTCTTTGCAGCATTAACATATTTTTTGTTATTATTTCTTAAGATCTTCCACTGCTCTCTTTACAAGCCTCCAAATTTTCTCTTCCTTCCTTTTGTGGACCTCCCTTTGTTTACCTGCAGCAGCACTACTGTCATCACCACTATAGCTGTCTCCTGCATCATGTTCTGTAACTGAATTTTCTGTATCAATAAATCCATTAACATCCATGACACCTTGTCTTACATATGATATTTCCATCTTCCTCTTGTAATACACAAAAAATAGGCCCTTGTTAGTATGCAGTACCATGAATATATCATCCAGTTCAATATCAATGACAATCACAAAATATAAGTGAGTTTAAATGTTATACTAGCCCCACATTTTCTTAATTCATTTTGGGCCTGTGGAAATTGTTCTGTGACGTTCCCTTCCTGCTACAATAACAAGCAAGGCCTTGTAAGTAATAGGTTCTATTTTGCATAACATGCACACACCTTCAAGAACATTTTGTGGTGTTTGGATACTTACTGCATAACTAGGCCCATATATGAACCCCTCGTATTTGTTATAACTCTTTACAACATATGGACAATTGATTTCCACATACTCGTTCTCCTTTTTGCACCATCTCTACTTTGTGTTTCTATTCCTTCACAAGTTGATGGTAAAACCACTTGATGGTTGTCTTTCCATTCTACTACAACCTGGCCACCATTACAATGGACATATTCATGGCACTTGCCTCTTTGAGCTTTTTCTTCTTATAATTTCACATCTCTTATGGGATTAATCATGATGGTGCCTGTGGCATCAATTCCTACTTTTTGTATGGCCTCTAGTAAAGGAATTGTAAAATATTGGTCAGACATCATTTGCTCATCGATAGAGTAAAACTTGATACGTTTGCAACTCCTGGCATTGACTTCTGTGTCGGTGACCCATTGTACTTTCCACAACTTGTTTACTTGAGCTACCTCTGGAGGTGACTCTGTGCTGACAAAATGAGTGTTCTGTCTGATTGAGGGAAACCTATCTATAGACATGCTCTCACTCACCACTGATAGTGCCAGACCTTTTTCCCAGTACATAGATAACCTTGGGTAGAGGATACAGCCCATTGCTAAGTTCATGTCAAAAAAAGCTTTTTTAGTTTCACAGCTGTAGTATTTATAGATTACCTGTCATCCTTACACTGTACATATTAGTGTACAATGCACCTATGTCATAAAAATCGTCACTAAAGTAATCAGCCAAATCCACCATTGGTGGATTCTGAAATTTAGAAATAAATGCCCAAAATTTATTAAGGTTTAATCTAAATAAATTCATGCGGTCTGTTGTGGGCATGTTCTGACAGTGAACCGTTATAGCGACACTAACCTGATTTGAGGTGTAATCTTTTGGAGGAGGATGTGGTTTGGATGCAAATTCCTTCTTGTAGAATAAAAGCCTCCTATCTGGAATTGGAATTGATTTCTGTTATACCTCTTGTTCTTCTTCCTTCCTGTTATGTTCACCACCATGAACATCAGAATTGTCATTGTCATCCACAACACTGCACGATGAGGCCATTATCTCGGACAGTTTCCAGCCTCTGGCCAGGTCTATTTGGAACATAAGCCTCTCCATCGTCTTCTGTCTTCACCTTGGTCCAGTCTTCTCCTTCCTTCTGGATGCATTCCTCCACGCCTTTCAGCCACCTGTCTCTCAGTCTTCCTCTTGGTCTCATTCCTTCCAGTTTGATCTCGTGTATGCTCCTGGGTATCCTCTTCTCATTGGTTCGCTTAACATGCCCGTACCGTCTCAGCCTTGATTTCTGTATCTCCTCCTGTAATGGTTCCACTTTCACTAACACTCTGAACCTCTTGTTTCTTAACTTTGTCACTCCAGTACTGTTCCTCAAGAACTTCATCTCACTAGCTCGTGCTTTGCTTTTCTCTCTCCCTTTCATAACCCAGGTTTCGGATGCATATGTCAGGATTGGGTCATAGTATGACTGTTATATAACCTTTGTACTGATTTGGGGTACATCCTTGCTCCATATCATGCTTCTGACACTCTTACGAAATGCTTCTGCTTTTCTCCCCTGCTCGTTTATTTCTCCGTTGTTTCTTCCATCTTCCGCTGCCAGTCTTCCTAGGTACTTGAAACTCTCCACTCTCCTCAGTTGTTTCCCACCTATTGTTATTCCAGTTGTTCGTCTATCCTTCATTCTTGTTGTGATAATCATCTCACTCTTATTTGTACTAAATTTCATCCCATATTCTTGTACTATTCGGTGGTTAGACACTAGACTCGCATTCGGGAGGACGACGGTTCAATCCCGTGTCCGGCCATCCTGATTTAGGTTTTTCGTGATTTCCCTAAATCCCTCCAGGCAAATGCCGGTATGGTTCCTTTGAAAGGGCACGGCCGACTTCCTTCCCCAATCCGATGAGACCGATGACCTCGCTGTCTGGTCTCCTTCCCCAAACAACCCCCCCCTCCCCACACACACACACACACACACACACACACACACACACACACACTTGTACTATTCATTACCATACGTCCAACTGCTCTTGTACTTTCTCCTCCTTATTCCCCCAAATCATTTGATCATCAGCAAACACCATAGCTTCTTTCCTTCACCAATTACTTGTGATACTGTACTCATTATATCATCCATCACTAAAGTGAAGAGTAATGGTGAAAGTGCACTTCCCTGCCAGAAGCCATTCTTCTGTTTAATCCAAGCTGATTTCTCTCCTCCCACTTTCACACAGCTCACACTTGCACCGTACGTTTCCCTTATCCTTCAAATAATCTGTTTTGCTACTCCTCTGTTCTCCAGGGCTTTCCACACTATGCTTCTACGTACACTATGATATGATTTTTCAATGTCCAGGAAGGTCATCAGTAGATCTATTCCATACTCATAATGGTGTTCAGCAAAAATTAGATCCACTGTAGACCCTCTTGTTCTGAAGCCATGTAACCCTTCTCTCATACCACCTCCTAATTCTGTCCGAATTCGTGCTTCCAAAATTTTCTCAAAAATCTTTGCACAGTGACTCATCAGTGTTATCCCCTGATAGTTTTTGCACTCTTTTCTATTTCCCTGCTTAAAGATCGGGACAATTATTCCCTTCTTCCAGTCTTCTGATATCATCTTCCGTCTCCACACAATTTTCATTACTTGATATAGCCATTGTATCCCTGCCTCTCCTGCTGCTCTCACCATCTGTACACTTAGCTCATCCATGCCTGGTGACTTCTCTCCCTTCATCTTGCCCATTGCCTCTTCCATGATGAGGTAATTGCTTGAAAATCATCACTGGAGAGGTCACTTAAATTGGAATCCTCCAAAATAAGTTGTATTATTTCTTCATCAGTTAACCCTAGAAGACAAAAAGATATTGTATTTGTATATAAAAACCAAAGCATTAGTACTTGTTCATAGATCTTAGAGCCAATATTTACTGTTCTGCCTTCTTGTAAAAATGATGTCAGCATCAAAGCTTGGCATCATTAACACCTGAGATGTACGATTATGCTACTCCAAATATAAACATTTATAAAATCCAACTGGCACTTGATGCACTTGTTTAGACAACTTATATATGTTAAGTGAAACATTCTCTGACTAAAATAATGTAGCATTGCCTTAAATTAATGAAATGGAGGAAAATACATTGTATTTACCTCGCAGATGCATGCCTCTGTCTTCTCGTCAAAGTTTGAAGTCATCTGGTGCCCTCTAGTGGTCGCATTATGAAACTAAACAGCCACCAAACACAAGCCGAGAGCCCGCATATTCGTTGCAGTGCGGAGTGATTCAGAAAAGTTGTGTGTTTAAGGCATGATAACTTTAAAAACAAACCCGCACTATCATGCAGGGCAAAGTGGAAAGACATATCCATGGTTTAGGGTGGTCTGCTCATCAAATGTCCTCTCTTCTATCTCTTTATTAATTACACATCTGCAGTCTACCAAGAGACCCACCAGATTCTTTTCACACGCCCTCTTGTTCGTTTTGTACCCTAACCCTTTTGATGAGAATGAAAATGGTATTCATTCCTCTTCATCAGTTTCCTCCTCAGACTTCTCTTGAAGTCCAATTTGTTAACCACTTGCCAAGAACCATAGTGCCATTACTATATACTGAAACAAACGATTTTATCGCAAGCATGACACACGCTAAAGAAAACTTGCATTAATATTGTCATTTCCTAACTCATACAAGGTAAGTGCACTGGTGTTTGTCACTCTTAGATGACAAATTTGTTGGATTTTTTGTGACTAGTAATAGTATACTGTAGATGAATGTCCCATGTGCGCAATATTCCTTGGCACATGTATATCAGTACTGAATCCCACAGAAAGTCATTATCTACGCATTTTAAATTAAGTCTTTAATATTTCTGAGGAAGCACTAATAATTGATAGCTCAACTTTTAGAATGTTCCTTTTATTGGCTCCTGCTGCATTAGTAAGTGCCATTTGCATTATATGTGTTAAACATAATCAGAATACTGTAGATTATCATTAATTAGTGTTAAAAATTATACAAGGTACGTCTAAATGTCAGTATCGTCAGTATTCACTATGTATGAAGGTCTTTGGTAATTTACAAGCACCACATAAAAACAGAATACCTGTACAATTGGTGCCTGTTATAACTGGACCAATTTTCAATTAATTTTATGAAGAATTCAGTACTTTTATTTCAACATCTGCCTTCAGATTGCAATTAGCACAAAGAATACTATTTACAAAAGATTTTGCATGGAATGAAAATTACGAAAGTTGCCCTAAAACATGTCAGCTTTGTGACAAATTCATGCTTTATTTTTAAGAAAAGGGTATAGTGCACACTTTTATAAATATTGCTGTTCTTTTATGACATAATCATCCTTTATTTATTAAATCCAGTGTTGTTTCATCAGAATTTTTGTCTGTGGGAGCCAGAATTTTATAGGTGCTACAAAGTTGTATCTACTTGTAGTGCAACTTTGTAAGAATTGCATTTCTACTTAACCAGCTCATATGTTTATGGCCTGTTCGATAGTTGTAATTGTGGAGGTCTTATTTAAGATAGATAATTGCATACGAAATAACTTGAGGCAGTTTGTTGCAAGAAAAAGTCATGAACAACTTTTATAAGGAAATTAATAACATTATGATGCAACCCAAGAGTAGCAGCATTCTAAGTAAACCACAGTAACAAATCTTATTTCAGCAACCCTGAAAATAGTTTGTTTGCCCAAAGGGCCACCTTCAGTCCACATGCCCCACAAACCCTTACATTTGTAGTTTTGTAAACAGGAGCAAGCTCACCATCAGCATTCCCACAGAACATGCTGCAGGTACAGGCCCTGGTGGTATTCTGTACTTCGTCAGGATGTTTTTTGCCCCTCTTTGTAATGATTTTAATCAATCCAGGATCATCCACAAAATGAGTCTCTTTGTGGTTCCATATATTGGAACACCTTCAGTTCAGGATGGAGATGATCAAAATATTTGTTTACCACATTTTCATCAACAGGTGACCTCGCAGTCGACGTGTTCTGAGCAAACGCCCGAGTCGGGATAGTACAGCAGATCATAAATGCACCTTGTCATTCAGCTATAGAAAATTAATTCTAAAAATTGGGACTTTCCTTCCCCCAAGGTCAAGATATGCCTTCACTATACATCTCCGATAGAATTCTATGACAGGAAAACCATAATTGGACATAATTAAGCAATGAGAAATGAACATTTCCTCTTCTGTTTAAGAAAATATTGTTTGGTGACTTGGAGTCAAGAAATGTCTATTTTTTATTGTCATCCGTATTGTCTTTCTTTATATGCCATACCTGAAAAAAATATTGAGGTTACAACACAATTCAATGACTAAAATTGTAACTGTAACAAAGATGCCAGTATGTATAAACTAACTTCTCAGCTTCATTCCTAGATGATGTAATCTCGTTAAGAGCTTTCTGCAAAGTTTCTGTTGTATAATTACGATATGGGAAGACTCTTCGTAACTTTAAAGCCAAATTATGATTTAACTACGGGAAGCAGCCCATAAATATAGCTAAACCCAAAAATAACGGCCATCTTTAGCATAAATAGACAACTTTGTGACAGTGTATTTGTTTCATAGTTTTGTACCCTGTCACCTCACATTTTCAGTATACCTGTTATATTGGAAGTGGAAGTTTCTAGGAAAGTATACCTTCACTGGTGATAGTTCCTTCACTGGTGATAGTTCCTTCACTGGTCCCTTTTAGTGAAAGCAGATTACCGATTCCAGTTCTATCAAACAATACACATTGACAAGGGATAGTGTATTACCACCAGTGAATGTATACCTTCACTGCCAAGAGGCTAGGAATGTGAACAATGGCTGTAATAACAAAACAGTCATAACCTGTAGTTTGAAAACAGTCATATTATGTAAAATTTACCATTGCACTTTGAGTTGCAGAAAACATTTTTGTTTCTGCAAAAGCATCCGAGTCTCACATTTTTGCAGGTAGTTGCAGTTGAAGAATCCCTGGCCGCTTTCCATCGACTGAGATGTTAGAGCCAAATACTGAACTAGGACCTGAAACAAAATGTTGTAGTTGTAGCGGCAGTGACATATCGTGTTGTCCCTTCCACAATTATTTAAAAACAAAAAAATTGTTACTGTGTGTATAGTTGGCTCAGCACACCATCTCTCGTTTCAGTTCAGTAGAAGCCATTGCCCATTGTCTCGGCACTCAAGATCGACCTAGCATCTCCTCTTCCTGTATCGAAGTCTGGAACTGGAACTCTAACAGTACAGCCCTTTTCCACTGTTGGAAAGCAGCGATCTGAGCACTGCCGCATTCTTTGCGCTTGTTCTTCTAAGCAATGCTTCAGCTCTGTATTTTTTAATAGCACGAATTGACTCAACTAAATCAGCCAGGCAGTAGTCATTATTGTCAGAAATACTTTCTTTCTCTATGTTCTCAACCTCTGTTCCTATTGGTATGTTAACCTGTTACAATGGAGATATACTGATAATAATCCTGAAACATTTCAGTCCCTGTCCCACTGCTAACACTCACTTGATTAAGTGTATTTTCAAGGTCATCCTCAGAGTGCCCCCTTGTGGGTGTTAAAATAGGCCCGATATATTCCTTTCTGTTGTAAGGGGTGACTAAAAGGAGTCTCACACGTTTCGGCCTTTATGTGATGGTCCCCTATAGGGTTTGACCTCCATTTTTCAAAATTTTCCAAAAGAGCGAGCCAGTTGAAGAAGGGTGCCTTACATGGTTCATAGTGTCCATCGTGCGCTGAGACCTCTCGCATCCTTCGTTGCTGATGAGCATCTGCACTTCTGGTCATTCTCCAGCTGTTGGGTGAGGTCACCCTCCTCCATCATCTGTGCAGTATCGCTTTCTGCACTGTCGACAATAATGGACTTCTTAGCTCGTTTGCATCTGATATCGACCATGGTAGCCACTCCTTTGTGGTGGGGCCACCATGTACCCTGTAAGTTGTTGTCCCCTGCACACACAGGGATTGATCTGCTGATGCCTGTGCCGTTAACTCCCCACATATGCCAAAGAGTAGATGCCCGTCACCCTGGGGCTTCGGGACTCTGGGTAATGGCCATCCTGCCAGGTGGCCTTTGCTACGGCTGGGTGGCGCACATGGGGAGGGCCCCCGGTCAGAGTGGGTGGCATCAGTGCGGATGACACACCATGAAGTGTAGTACGTCATCTCTTGCTGGTGGTCGAACACCAGCAGTCTCTAAGCGGTCAATGTCTAACATCAGTGCTAAGAAATACAACCCCGTCGTCGTCCCCCCCTCACCACCACACCATGGGAGGAACGCCAGGCTAAGGATGGCAGCGAAGATTATTCACACCAGTACTTCATATGTACGAGAGTTGATGGGGGATATTTCTTGCGAATGAAACGTCAGTTTTTTGTGGAGCATTTAGAGGACAAGTTTGGGGAGGTGGAGGGCTTGTCCAAAATACTGTCAGGGTCGGTTTTGATCGCAACAGCATCCTCTGCCCAGTCACAGGCACTACTCTCCTGTGACAAGCTGGGGGATGTTTCTGTTCCCATCACGCCCCATAAGGGTGTAAATATGGTCCAGGGTATCATATTTCACAGGGACCTTCTTTTGCAGTCTGACAATGAGCTGCTCGGCAATTTAGAGCGGTGAGGTGTCCATTCCATCCAGCGCATCCATGGGGTCTGAGGGATAATCAGGTTGCCACCGGTGCCTTCATCTTGGCCCTAGAGGGTGACACACAACCCGAGAAGCTCAAGGTGATGGTCTACCACTGTGACTTAAAGCTATATGTCCTTCCCCCAGTGTGGTGCTTTAAGTGCTGGAAGTTCGGCCATATGTCTTCCCGCTGTATTGCCAGAGTCACCTGTTGGGATTGTGGACGTCCTTCACATCCCAATACTCCGTGTGCCCTGTCTCCCATCTGTGTCAACTGCGGAGAGCACCATTCGCCTTGCTCATCAGACTGGAGGATTCTCCAGAAAGAAAGTAAAATAATGGAATAAAAGACCCTGGATCGACTGACCTACACTGAGGCTAAGAGAAAATACACTCCTGGAAATTGAAATAAGAACACCGTGAATTCATTGTCCCAGGAAGGGGAAACTTTATTGACACATTCCTGGGGTCAGATACATCACATGATCACACTGACAGAACCACAGGCACATAGACACAGGCAACAGAGCATGCACAATGTCGGCACTAGTACAGTGTATATCCACCTTTCGCAGCAATGCAGGCTGCTATTCTCCCATGGAGACGATCGTAGAGTAGCTGGATGTAGTCCTGTGGAACGGCTTGCCATGCCATTTCCACCTGGCGCCTCAGTTGGACCAGCGTTCGTGCTGGACATGCAGACCTCGTGAGACGACGCGTCATCCAGTCCCAAACATGCTCAATGGGGGACAGATCCGGAGATCTTGCTGGCCAGGGTAGTTGACTTACACCTTCTAGAGCACGTTGGGTGGCACGGGATACATGCGGACGTGCATTGTCCTGTTGGAACAGCAAGTTCCCTTGCCGGTCTTGGAATGGTAGAACGATGGGTTCGATGACGGTTTGGATGTACCGTGCACTATTCAGTGTCCCCTCAACGATCACCAGTGGTGTACGGCCAGTGTAGGAGATCGCTCCCCACACCATGATGCCGGGTGTTGGCCCTGTGTGCCTCGGTCGTATGCAGTCCTGATTGTGGCGCTCACCTGCACGGCGCCAAACACGCATACGACCATCATTGGCACCAAGGCAGAAGCGACTCTCATCGCTGAAGACGACACGTCTCCATTCGTCCATTCACGCCTGTCGCGACACCACTGGAGGCGGGCTGCACGATGTTGGGGCGTGAGCGGAAGACGGCCTAACGGTGCGCGGGACCGTAGCCCAGCTTCATGGAGACGGTTGCGAATGGTCCTCGCCGATACCCCAGGAGCAACAGTGTCCCTAATTTGCTGGGAAGTGGCGGTGCGGTCCCCTACGGCACTGCGTAGGATCCTACGGTCTTGGCGTGCATCCGTGCGTCGCTGCGGTCCGGTCCCAGGTCGACGGGCACGTGCACCTTCCGCCGACCACTGGCAACAACATCGATGTACTGTGGAGACTTCACGCCCCACGTGTTGAGCAATTCGGCGGTACGTCCACCCGGCCTCCCGCATGCTCACTATACGCCCTCGCTCAAAGTCCGTCAACTGCACATACGGTTCACGTCCACGCTGTCGCGGCATGCTACCAGTGTTAAAGACTGCGATGGAGCTCCGTATGCCACGGCAAACTGGCTGACACTGATGGCGGCGATGCACAAATGCTGCGCAGCTAGCGCCATTCGACGGCCAACACCGCGGTTCCTGGTGTGTCCGCTGTGCCGTGCGTGTGATCATTGCTTGTACAGCCCTCTCGCAGTGTCCGGAGCAAGTATGGTGGGTCTGACACACCGGTGTCAATGTGTTCTTTTTTCCATTTCCAGGAGTGTATGAGAGGCTTGCGTCCTGTGCACATGACGTCAACCTATTCTGCTGCTCCGACAACGGTTCTACCATCTTCGTTCCGCCGCATACAGTTGGCTCTCAGAGCTGTCAGACTCCACCTACCCTCTTGGTGGTTCGGGACACTCCCTTTTCTGTTGTTCCTGCACAACCCACTTCAGGAGTGACATGCTCCCACCACCTCCTCCCCCTCACAACCATCGGGGACGTCAGTTCCCACTTCTAAGCTGGAGAAGTGTAAGTCTTCTTTGGCTCCTCTTCCCAGGAAGGGATCCCGTGGGCCACTCCCTTCCCAGGTTCCTACCAGTGGCAAAGCTGACACCTGCCAGTGGCTGAAGCAACCACAGGTAGCTGGTCGTAGGGCTTCATGGTCCTCCTCAGTCCCTGAGACTAAATTAGTGAAGCCCTCCGAGCTGGACAAACCTAAGGAGCAGCGAGAGAAACATAAACAGAAAAGGACCCCCAGGAACTAAACTGCAGTGGCACCCACACCACCACTACTTACAAGCTCTGTGTCTGAGGATGAGGTGGAGATTCTGACATCCGCTGAGGACCTATATCCCACTGGGCCCTCAGACATAATGGATGTCAATCGCACAGGTGGCAGGAGGTGACCCTGAGGCGTAGACTGCCTCATTGAATGTTTCGTGCCTTACCAGGCTCAAGATCACGTAATCCTCCAGTGGAATTGCGGTGTTTTTTTCGACCACCTTCCTAAGCTACAGCAACTGTTAAGCTTTACACCTACTTTCTGCATGAATTGCCCTCCAGGAAACCTGGTTCCCGTCAATGCGGACCCCTGCCCTTCGTGGCTATAGTGGATATTAAAAGAACCATAGCATATATAATAGTGTCAGGTGAAGTTTGCATCTATGTCCTGAACTCGGTATGTAGTGAACCTGTGCCCCTTCAAACCCCTCCTGAAGCTGTGGCTGTCAGGATAAGGACAACACAGGAAATAACAGTCTGTAATGTATATCTTCCTCTAGATGGTGCAGTACCACTGAACGTATTGGCTGCACTGATTGATCAACTCTGTAAACCTTTCCTACTTTTGTGAGATTTTAACGTGAATAACCCCCTTGTGAGGTGTCACCATGCGTACTGACCAAGGTAGGAAGGTCAAAAATTGACTGTCTCAACTTGACCTCTGCCTCTTAAGTACAGGTGTTCTGGGGGTAAGAATAGGCCTGAGGTATTCCTGCCTGTCACAAGAGGTGACTAACAGGAGTCTCACACGTTTTGGCCTTTGTGTGATGGTCCCCTGTAGAGTTTGACCTCCATCCTTCAAAATTTTGGGGAAGAGCGCCTAACATGCTGCATCATGTCTATCGTGCCTTGAGATCTGTAGTCTTGCATTGCAGTCTCGCTCATTCTCATGAGGACACCTTCCTGCGTGTGTTTTCCACCATGCACTATGCAGTGTCGCTTTCTGTGCCGATGATGACCATGGACTTCTTTGCACCTGATATACAGCATGGTAGCCAGTCCATTGTGGTAGTGTCACCATGTACCCTGTTGGTTGTAGCCCCCTGACAACACATGGATCACTCTGCTGATGCCATTCACCGTTAACTCCCCACATATGCCCAAGAGTAGATGCCTGTCACTCTGGGGCATCGGGACTCCTGGCAGTGGCCATTCTGTCTGAACTGGAGTCCTTCCCTTCACCATATATACTTGAGATCCATTCACGTACACTTCCATGGTGTACACTGAGACTGCGGCTTCGCCTGGATCTTTCACTTGGCCCTAAGGATTCGTTTGATCCTGTAACTCTCCTCTGTCACTTCCTCTCGATTCTCAACATGTACCGGGGCCATGAAGTGGTTTACACTGATGGCCGATGGTCATGTTGGCTTCGCCTATGTTCATGGAGAACATACAGAGACGCACTCCTTGCCCGATGGCTGCAGTGTTTTCACTGCAGAGCTGGCGGCCATATTTCGTGCTCTTGAGCACATCCGCTCATGCCCAGGCGAGTCATTTCTCCTGTGTGCTGACTCCTTGAGCAGCCTAGAAGCTATCCTCGTCATCTTTTGGTAGCGACCATCGAGGAGTCAGTCTGTTCCCTGGAACGGTCCAGTCAATCGGTGGTGTTTGTCTGAACCCCAGGTCATGTCAGAATCCCAGGCAACTAACTTGCCGACAGGCTGGCCAAACAGGCTACGCAGAAACAGCCTCTGGAGATGGGCATCTCTGACCTGACCTGCATTCATATGTTACAGGGTTTATCGGCTTTGGGAGATGGAATGGCATAACAGTATGCACAACAAACTGCATGTCATTAAGGAGTGGAAGTCTTGCGTGTGGGCCTCTCACAGGGAATCAGTTGTCCTCTGCCGGCTCCACATTGGCCACGCTCGGGCGACCCACGGTTACCTCCTGCACCGTGAAGACCTGCCTCAGTGTCGGTGCAGTGCCCGGTTGACTGTGGCCTATCTTCTGGTGCACTGTCCTACTTTGACTGCCCAGCGATGGAATATTGGTTGACTGGACTCATTGCCACTAATTTTATCTGACCACGCATCATTAGCTGATTTAATTTTAAGTTTTATTCGTGAGGGTTGGTTTTATCATTTGATCTAAGTTTTAGCACATGGTCCCTTGTCCTTCTGTGTCCTCCACCCTAGTGCTTTTAGGGTGGAGGTTTTAACGTGTTGCAGAGTGGCTGGCTTCTCCTTTTTATTCTCATGGTCAGCCAGCCATAGTCATCTGGTTTGTTGTTTTACTCTATTCATCCTGTTTCTGTGGTTTTCTTGTCCCCCTTTTGTGCATTTACATGTTTGTTGCCCTACATCATTCCTGTTTTTTTTTTTTTGTCAGTCTCGTTTGTTTTATTCTCACACTTGTGGCATTGTTTTATTCGGAATAAGGGACTGATGACCTCATAGTTCGGTTCCTCCCCACCCCTCTTTTAACCAACAGGTGCCCCCATGCATTTTAGTGTGGCACATGGCACATATTCAGCCATTGATTTCTCATTTTGCAGTCCTGGCCTTCTCTTATCTGGTCACTGGAGAGCACATGACCTGTGTGGTAGTGACCACTTCCCCATCTTCCTGTGACTCCTCCGGCATCATGCCCATGACGCTTACCCAGATGGGCTTCAAACAAGGCAGACTGGGAAGCCTTCACCTTTACTGTCACTACTGAATCTCCACCACATGGTACCATCAATGCTGTCATTGAGCAGGTCACTACGACGAATGTTTCTGCAGCGGAAAATGTGATCCCACATTCTTTAGTGTGCCCCCGGCGAATGACAGTCCCTTGGTGGTTGCCGGAAGTTGCTGAGGCAACTAAAGAGCGTCGGTGAGCTTTACAGCGACATAAGCAGCAACCTTCCCTAGAGCATCTAATAGCCTTTAAGCAGCTCCGTGCCCGCGTTCGCCAGCTTATAAAACGATGGAAACAGGAGTGTTGGGAGAGGTATGTGTCGACCATTGGGTGCCATACTTCACCTTCCCACGTCTAGACGAAGATCAT
This sequence comes from Schistocerca serialis cubense, assembly GCF_023864345.2. Classification (NCBI taxonomy): domain Eukaryota; kingdom Metazoa; phylum Arthropoda; class Insecta; order Orthoptera; family Acrididae; genus Schistocerca; species Schistocerca serialis. Next base: position 117,658,989 of record NC_064643.1, on the reverse strand, counting down.
ACATATTTTTGGGTACCAGACCCCAACAGGCGTCCCTGGTATTAACATCAATGGTATGTTACCTACTGACGCAAACGCAATTGCCGAGCATTTTGCTGAACACTATGCTCGAGCCTCAGTGTCAGACCCCCAGTGGGCCCTGGGGTTAGAATAGGCCCACAGTATTACTGCCTGTCGTAAGAGGCGACTAAAAGGAGTCTCATATCTTTCGGCATACATCTGCTTGTTAATGGTTTACTGAAGGAGCAGTCAGTTTTGAGGATTTTACGACTTCTTCTTCTTCTTCTTTTTTTTTTCCATCATCTGTGTTGTAGCCTGCTGTCTGACACGACAAAAACTAAATGGGGGCGAAATAATTTTAACTGTTGTCAAATAAGGAAATATTCATCATCATTTAGATTTTTTGTATAAAGGTTGTTGTTGCTGTTCTTCCTATTATTATTATATTTTGTATCATTTATTTAACAGATCTTACAAAATAGCTGTACTGTAATTTCCGTTTCTTATTAATTTTCACGAGAATAGGCATTTAATCAAAAATGCTGAAGTAACCGAGAAATGTAGGGCATTACAATCGACGTCCATTTTGATCAATTATGTTGGAGATTAATCAGCTGGTCATGCTGGAACAACTGCGCTTTCTGCCAGACTGCAGACAATTTGTGGAGACTTGCAATATCTGTTCATTTCATCTTTAGTTTCTAACATAATTGCTTACTGGAAAATGCATTTCCTGGATATATGGCATATGTTTTACTTTATTAAGAAGTCAGCTTCATAATTTTAAAAAACTGGCCATTTCGTCCCCATAAATATGCAATAACTGTGATTCTATTAACTTTATGAAAAATGTTTTAAAATAAAAATTGTAGAGTATAAAATTTCATTTTCAGAATGTAAATTTTACCCTTCCTGTTGTTGCTTGTAGTTAAAAATAGAACAGACTGGTAAGTTATGAAAGGAGACATTTCATTACCTGGTGTTTTTGCAGGTTTGTCGACTTTCTTAAACAGTACTTGTAGCTTTGCAGCTTTTATTTCATGTATTTTGCGTTAAATTGGTCAAGTCACAAATATTACATTCTGCATTAAAACTGAATGTGTGGTGCAGCTTGCGATTAGCCGCTGAAAAATGTGTTGGCAATTTTGGCTGCAGTTGGAATTTGTTACTTTTGTCATAGTTCCAAATGTGCATGCCCTATACCAGATAGTTTTTTATAACTACAGCTCCTCTGCTCACATTTTGATGGTTTCTCAACGTGCTTCATAAGTGCCAAAAACACTTATTTTCAGGTGCAGTTGAAAGAAATAAAATACGTAAGTGGTTGACTTCTTCGGCACTCAGTAGCTACGAATTCTGCGTCTACTATAATATTAGATGCTATAGGAACAATTTAATAATCAACATAAAAGTAGTATTGGAATAAAGACTTAACATAAATTACCAAGATTCGTTAAGTTTACTTTAACTATGACAGGGCGCCGATAACCTCACCATTTCCCCCACTAAAACCACAATCGTCATCATCCTCATTAATTAGGAAGCATAGAGTGCCACAAAAATGAATTAAGCTTAACTACACTGAAATATTTTAAGTCTTTTTCTTGTGTAGTACTGTTTAGTTGATCTTGGATGTTGCAGCAGAAGCACAGTTCTTCATTTTTCTTGAGTGTCAAAGAAATCTACCAGTTACTTTAGGCCTACTTCATTCAATATCATTTGGAAAGAAGGGTAAAGACTAAGGAATGTATGTCATTTAAATGGGAAAAAGGGGCACACACTGTGGCAAACAGTAACACAACCTCATTTTTGCCCTTTAATGCAATTACCACATCTCTCTTAGGATACATGGCCACTTCAAAACGTGAAAATAATGCCCACTAGACGGTATAGTTATTCGGCAAGAAGTCTGTCACTTACAATGTCAGACAGGCTTGCTACCATCCTAAGAGTATGCGCGTCTTGTAATGATAAGCAGATGTAGGAGACACTAAACATGTAACAATTGTTCATGGAAACACAATATAGAAAAGTTGTCTAAAAATGTGGTATTTATTTGTAACACAGGCTGTAAAATTAAATTAAGGCTGTTTCAGTACAATGTAGTGAGGAGGAGGAAAAATGATTATTAAAGAGCCATTTCCGTTAAGGTCATAGAAAGCAATTGAAATCCGAAGAGAATCGGCACAAAATGTTCCAAATGGCACGAAATTAACTAGAGAACATGGGGTCTGCTTGTTGTTGTTGTGGTCTTCAGTCCTGAGGCTGGTTTGATGCAGCTCTCCATGCTACTCTATCCTGAGCAAGCTTCTTCATCTCCCAGTACCTACTGCAACCTACATCCTTCTGAATCTGCTTAGTGTATTCATCTCTTGGTCTCCCCCTACAATTTTTACCCTCCACGCTGCCCTCCAATACTAAATTGGTGATCCCTTGATGCCTCAGAACAGTGTCTCATTTCCTAATCTAATACCCTCAACATCACCCGACTTAATTCGACTACATTCCATTATCCTTGTTTTGCTTTTGTTGATGTTCATCTTATATCCTCCCTTCAAGACACCATCCATTCCGTTCAACTGCTCTTCCAAGTCCTTTGCTGTCTCTGACAGAATTACAATGTCATCGGAGAACCTCAAAGTTTTTATTTCTTCTCCATGGATTTTAATACCTACTCCAATTTTTCTTTTGTTTCCTTTACTGCTTGCTCAATATACAGATTGAATAACATCGGGGAGAGGCTACAACCCTGTCTTACTCCCTTCCCAACCACTGCTTCCCTTTCATGTCCCTCGACTCTTATAACTGCCATCTGGTTTCTGTACAAATTGTAAATAGCCTTTCGCTCCCTGTATTTTACCCCTGCCAGCTTTAGAATTTGAAAGAGAGTATTCCAGTCAACATTGTTAAAAGCTTTCTCTAAGTCTACAAATGCTAGGTTTGCCTTTCCTTAATCTTTCTTCTAAGATAAGTCGTAAGGTCAGTATTGCCTCACATGTTCCAGTATTTCTACGGAATCCAAACTGATCTACCCCGAGGTTGGCTTCTACTAGTTTTTCCATGCATCTGCAAAGAATTCGTGTTAGTGTTTTGCAGCTGTGGCTTATTAAACTGATTGTTCGGTCTGCTTGTCTGGTACAAAATGTACACGAATAGCAAACGATTACCGAGTTTTCGAATATTGTAGAACTGAGGTTCTCTGAAATACAAGGTCCGGCAATAAAGCCTCCCTCATTTTAATAAGTTGTCAAGAAAAAATCTAAATATGATAGAGAAAATTTACTTTTATTTATGAAAAATACATACTTCGCATTTTGGATCATTTGTTTTTAAGAATTATATTTATGTGATGTCCTCCACTGTTGACGCATTGACGAAGTCTATCCCAAAAGTTCTCCATAAATTATGTCATTTCTCTTGGAATGGCTGCCGCTTCTTGGGTAATGGCGTCTTTAAGTGCTTGCAGTGTTGTGGGACGGTGTTTGTACACTAGAGCCTTTAAGTGTCCCCAAAGAAAAAAATCATAAGGTGACAAATCAGGTGACATTGGGGGCCACGCGATGTCTCCTCGCAGAGAGACAAGATGACCTCGAACCAGCTCGCACAACATTTCCATAGAACGCTGAGAGGTGTTGGATGTTGCTCTGTCTTCCTGGAACCATACATCTTGATGTTCATGATCTGCGGTAAAATGGTTTAGCCTAGGTCGGAGAAAAGTTTCTAGCCCGTGACAATAACGGTTCAAATTAAACGTTACTGTGTGGCCTCCTACTTCGAAAAATTACGGTCCCCACACAAAACATTCAGCAACTGTTAAGCTTTACACCTGCTATCTGCATTGCCCTGCAGGAAACCTGGTTACCAGCAATGCGGATCCATTCCCTCCGCGACTATAAGGGATATTACAGTAACCGTAGCGACTATAATCAAGTGTCAGGTGGAGTTTGCATTTATGCCCTAAACTCGGTCTGTAGTAAACATATGCCCCTTCAAACCCCTCTTGAAGCTGTGGCTGTCAGAATAAGGATGACGCAGGAAATAACTGTCTGCAATTTATATCTTCCTCCACATGGTGCTGTGCCGCTGAATGTATTAACTGCACTGATTGATCAACTCCCTAAACCTTTCCTACTTCCGGGAGATTTTAATCCCCATAACTCCTTGTGGGGTGATACCATGCTTACTGGTTGAGGCAGAGATGTCGAAACTTTACTGTCACAATTCGGCCTCTGCATCTTAAATACTGGAGCTTCCACACATTTCAGTTTGGCTCATGGTAGTTACTCGGTCATTAATTTATCAATTTGCAGCCCAGGACTTCTCTCATCTATCCACTGGAGAGGACATGACGGCCTGTCGACCTGTGTGGTAGTGACCACTTCCCCATCTTCCTGTCATTGCCCCAGCTTCAGGCGCATGGACGCCTGCCGATATGGGCTTTGAACAAGGCGGACTGGGGAACTTTCACCTCTGTTGTCACCACTGAATCTCCCCCACACAATAACATTGACGTAATGGTTGAGCAGGTGACGAGCGCAATTGTTTCTGCAGCAGAAAACGCGATCTCTTGCTCTTTAGGGTGCCCAAGGTGTAAGGCAGTGCCTTGGTAGTCACCGGAAGTCGCTGAAGCAATTAAGGAGCATCGACGAGCTATACAGCGGCATAAGAAGCACCCTTCCCTGGAGCACCTCATAACCTTTAAACGACTCTGTGCCCGTGTTCGCTACTGTTGTGTACATAGTTCCGCGTAGTCAGCGCATACACAACTTTCCCACTAGAGTGCTCCCCGCTAAGCACAACAGCGCAGGCGCAGCGCTCGTCTTGTCTCCGCAGTACGAGATGGCGCTGCCATAGAGACGGACCAAATTCTGCTTCCGCCAATCCCCGTATTAATATGTAACGCAGCCAATGAGATTGCTGCTAACATAGAACCTTTTCTCCTCGCAGATCACACTCGCGCAGTGATACATGAACGCGCGAGGTATTATAACGAGTGTACAGGCCTCCGATTAGTCAGTCTGCCTTTGTCTGCACCAGTCTGTACCAGTCTATAGTCAAGTTTCAGTCTGCAACTAATAAGATTACCATATTCCTGTACATAGCCATGAAGAAAAATGTATAGACACTTTTGTCAAGTATCAGAGATATATGTGAGAATAAGATTAACGTACCAATACCAAAGGAACTTCAGATTGTCAATTGTAAATAGCGCCCAGAACCAAGTTAAGTAATTATTATGCTTGTTATTATTTTAATAAATGTGTTCTGTTTAAAGTTTGTCACCATCAATCTGCTACTCGAAGCGTGTAAGTGGCATTTCAATCATCTGACCTAACGGTAGAAGATAAGACCACGAGACATATTGCTGACACTCGCCTACTTCGTTAGAGCGACAAGTCAAATAATCTGATGGTGTGTGTACTGAAGGTCTTACAGTACGCTCACCACAGCTACCTTATCAAACAACGGAAGGAGGAGTGTTGGGAGAGGTACGTCTCCACCATTGGGTGCCACACGTCACCTTCTCAAGTCTGGGCAAAGATCAAATGTATCAGACCCTAACAGCTGTCCCCATTGTTACCATAAATGGCGAGTTATGTACCGACGCAAACGCGATTGCCGAGCACTTTGCTCAAGCCTCTGCGTCAGAGAATTACCACCCCCCAGCCTTTCGCACACTCAAATGGTGGCTGGAAGGAAACGTCCTCTCATTCACTACATGGTGCAGTGAATCCTATAATGCTCCGTTTACAGAGGGGGAGCTTCTCAGTGCCCTTGCACATTGCCCCAACACAGCTCCTGGGCCTGATCGCATCCACAGCCAAATGATTAAACATCTCACATCTGACTAAAAGTGGCATCTGCTCATCATCTTGAACTGGATCTGGTGCAATGGCGTCTTTCCATCACAGTGGCGGGAGAGCACCATCATTCCGGTGCTCAAACCTGGTAAAAACCTGCTTGATGTGGATAGCTATCAGCCCATCAGCCTCACTAACATTCTTTGTAAGTTGCTGGAACGTATGGTATATCGGTGGTTCGGTTGGGTCCTGGAGTCACGTGGCTTTTTGTCCCCATGTCAGGGCGGCTTCCGCCAGAGTCGCTCTACCACTGATAACCGTGTGTCCCTCAAGTCTGCCATCTGAACAGCCTTTTACAAACACCAACAGCTGGTTGCCACCTTCTTGATTAATGACAAGCGTATGACACCACCTGGCGACATCATATCCTTGCCCCATTATACGAGAGGGGTCTCAGAGGCCCACTCCCGATTTTTATCCAGAATTTCCTGTCGCTCCGTACTTTCCATGGCTCCCATAGTTCCATCCATATCCAGGAAAATGGAGTCCCGCAGGGCTCTGTATTGAGTGCCTCTCTCTTTTTAGTGGCCTTAACGGTTTAGCAGCAGCTGTCGGGCCCTCCATCTCACCTTCTCTGTATGCAGACGACTACTGCATTTCGTACTGCTGCTCCAGTACTGTTGTTGCTGAGAGGCACCACCAGGGAGCCATCAACAAGGTGCAGTCATGGGCTTTAGCCCACGGCTTCCAGTTTTCAGCCGCAAAGTCGTGTGTCGTGCACTTCTGTAGGCGTCGTACCGTTCATCCGGAACCCTCACTTTACCTTGATGACGATCCACTCACTGTAGTGGAGACATATCAATTCCTAGGACTGGGTTTCAGTGCTCAAATGACTTGGCTCCCTCGTCTTTGTCAGCTTAAGCAGAAGTGCTGGCAGCACGTCAATGCCCTCCGTTGCCTGAGCAACACCAATTGGGGTGCAGATCGCTGTACACTGCTGCAGCTCTAGAGAGCCCTTGTCCAATCCTGAATTGACTATGGGAGTGTGGTTTATGGTTTGGCAGCACTTTCGGCATTGCATTTACTCGACCCTCTGCACCACTGTAGGCTTAGATTAGTGACAGGAGCTTTTAGGACGAGTGCGGTGACCAACATACTGGTAGAGGCTGGTGTCCCTCCGCTGCAGATCAGACGTGCGCAACTGCTCGCCAGTTACGCAGCACACACTCATAGTTCCCCTGAGCATCCGAATTACCGTCTCCTTTCCCACCCACAGCAATCCATCTCCCGCATCGGCAGCCCAGATTGGGGCTAACGATTGCGGTTCGCGTGCGGTCCCTTCTCTCCGAACTGGAGTCCTTCCCTTTACCACCTCTACTTGTGGTCTGTTCACGTACGCCTCCATGGTGTACACCTCGGCCGCAGTTTCGTCTGGCTCTTTTGCATGGCTCTCCGTTAACCCCACTGCTATCCGCTGTCGATTCTTGACGTGTTCTGGGTCTCTGATGTGGTTTACACCCACGGCTCAATGGCTGATGGTCACGTAGGCTTCGCATATGTTAATGGAGGGCATATTGAGCAGCACTCCTTGCCAGTTGGCTGCAGTGTTTTCACTGCAGAGCTGGCAGCCATATCTCGTGCTCTTGAGTACATCCACTTGTGCCCTGGCGAGTCATTTCTCCTGTGTACTGGCTCATTGAGCAGCCTACAAGCTATTGACCAGTGCTACCCTCGTCATCCTCTGGTTGTGTCCATTCAGGAGTCCATCTATGCCCTGGAACAGTCCCACTGTTCCGTGGTGTTTGTGTGGACCCCAGGACACGTCGGAATCCCCGGCAACGAACTTGCCGACTGGCTGGCCAAACAGGCGACTCGGAAACTGCTTCCGGAGATAGGCATCTCCGAAGCTGACCTGCGTTCTGTCTTACACGGCAGGGTTTCCCAGCTTTGGGAGATGGAATGGCATCACAGCACGCACAACAAACTGTGTGTCATTAAGGAGACTATGAATGTGGGGAAGTCTTCCATGCAGGTCTCTCACAGGGAACCAGTTGTCCTTTGCCGGTTCTACATTGGCCATACATGGCTAACGCATGGTTACCTACTCCGTTGCGAGGATCCACCTCTGTGTCGCTGCGACTCCCAAATAAGTCGTCCACCACTTGCTGGACTGCCCACTTTAGTTACTCTGTGGCAGACTTTTAACTTGCCCAGCATCCTGCCTTCGGTGTTGGGCAACAATGCCTCCACAGCAGATTTAGTTGTACGTTTTATCTATGAGAGTGGGTTTGATACTTCTATGTAGGTTTTAGCGCGTGTCCTTTGTCCCTCTGTGTCCTCCACCCTAGTGCTTTTAGGGGTGGGGGTTTTAATGCGTTGCAGAGTGACTGGCTTTCTCTTTTAATTCTCATGGTTGGCCAGCTACTGTAATCTGCTTTCATGTTTTACTCTCTTCTGTTTCTAGTGTCTCTGTTGTTTTCTTGTCCTCTTTTATTCCTTTAAGTGTTCGTTGCCTTCCCTTCGTTCTTGTGGCCTTTCCTTTCTTTCCATTTTCTGTTATATGTTTCGCCCATTTTATTCTCTCACTTTTGGCATTGTTTTATTAGGAACAAGGGACCGATGACCTCGTAGTTTGGTCCCTTCTCCCACCTTTAAACCAACCAACCAACCAACCACCTATTTCAGTGCTGGTCACAGTGCCTTTCCTGACATTGATCTTCCCCTTTCTTCTTCCTCCCTCCTCCTTTCATTACACTGGTCACCACACGACGACCTTTGCAGTAGTGACCCTTTCTCATTGATTCTCTCTCTACCTTCCCGCTCCCCGATGGATAGGTTACCTCGTTGGTCTTTCCAACGTGTTGATTGGCCTCTATATACTGCACAGCTCATTTTTTCTTCCTCTGTCAGGTTGTATTCATGACATCCTACGTGACGTGTCTGATACGATTGTTCACGCTGCCAGCCTTGCCATCCCACTCTCATCTGGACCATTTAGTCGAAGGCAAGTCCAATGGTGGAGTACGGCCATTGCCATCTGTGAACGCCGTCGAGCTTTGCATCACCTTACGAGATGCCCATCCGCTGTCAATCTTTGCACCAAAACCCTTTACTTAATCAAACGGAGCAAATGGGTGTGTTGGAAACACTTTTTTCTCTTTTTTTCCTTCGGTTCTACTGTCCCTTCGTCACTGGTATGGGCTACACTTCACTCTCTCCATGGTTGCCATTAGCAGTCTACCCTCCTGGATAGCCTTGGCATGAACCCGTTGATTCTCGCGGAACATCTTGCGACCCATTTTCTATCAGCATCCACCTCCTATCTGGCTGCTTTCGTTCACCAGAAACAGAGGGCCAAAGCTTCCGCCTTATATTTTACCCCTTGTCAATCAAAATCTTACAAATGACATTTTACTGAATGGGAACTTCTTTCCACACTTTCATCTTCTCATGATATGGCCCCTGGCCCAGACTCCATTCATAACCAACTGCTTCAGCATCTCAGTGCTCCACAACAACACCATCTTCTCTGAGTGCTTAACCGTATTTGGCTTCAGGGTGACTTCCCTTCTCAATGGAGGGATAGCATCGTGGTTCCCGTCCTTAAGCCTGGTAAGAACCCCCTGTTTGTCGACAGCTATTGACCAATTAGTCTGACAAACATTGTTTGCAAGTTACTTGAATGGCTGGTAGCCTGTCGGCTCAATTGGGTCCTCGAATCTCGGGATCTGTTGTCCTCTTACCAATGTGGCTTCAGAGAGGGACGATCTCCGATCGATCATGTACTTCGCTTGGAATCTGCAGTTCAGCAGGCTTTTTCACACTGCTGCCATTAGGTTGCAGTATTTTTCGACCTTCACAAGGTGCTTGGTGCCATCATATCTTGCTCACACTTCATGAGTGGCGTCTTCGGGGCCCACTCAAGATTTTCATTCACCAGTTCCTGTTCCATCAGTATTTCAGGGTTTGTGTTGGTACTGTTCGTAGTTCTCCATGGACCCAGGAGAATGGCATCCCACAGGGTTCCGTATTGGGTGTACTTCTTTTCCTCATTCCTATAGATGGACTTGAGACCTCCATCGGTCCTTTGGTCACCCCTGCTCTGTTGTTGTTGTTGTTGTTGTTGTTGTGGTCTTCAGTCCTGAGACTGGTTTGATGCAGCTCTCCATGCTACTCTATCCTGAGAAAGCTTCTTCATCTCCCAGTACCTACTGCAACCTACATCCTTCTGAACCTGCTTAGTGTATTTATCTCTTGGTCTCCCTTTATGATTTTTACCCTCCACGCTGCCCTCCAATGCTACATTTCTGATCCCTTGATGCCTCAAAACATGTCCTACCAACCGATCCCTTCTTCTAGTCAAGTTGTGCCACAAACTTCTCTTCTCCCCAATCCTATTCAGTACCTCCTCATTAGTTACGTGATCTACCCACCTTATCTTCAGCATTCTTCTGTAGCACCACATTTCGAAAGCTTCTATTCTCTTCTTGTCCAAACTAGTTATCGTCCATGTTTCACTTCCATACATGGCTACACTCCATACAAATACTTTCAGAAACGACTTCCTGACACTTAAATCTATATTCGATGTTAACAAATTTCTCTTCTTCAGAAACGATTTCCTTGCCATTGCCAGTCTACATTTTATATCCTCTCTACTTCGACCATCATCAGTTATTTTACTCCCTAAATAGCAAAACTCCTTTACTACTTTAAGTGTCTCATTTCCTAATCTAATTCCCTCAGCATCACCAGATTTAAGTTGACTACATTCCATTATCCTCGTTTTGCTTTTGTTGATGTTCATCTTATATTCTCCTTTCAAGACACTGTCCATTCCGTTCAACTGCTCTTCCAAGTCCTTTGCTGTCTCTGATAGAATTACAATGTCATCGGCAAACCTCAAAGTTTTTACTTCTTCTCCATGAATTTTAATACCTACTCCGAATTTTTCTTTTGTTTCCTTTACTGCTTGCTCAATATACAGATTGAATAACATCGGGGAGAGGCTACAACCCTGTCCCACTCCTTTCCCAACCACTGCTTTCCTTTCATGCCCCTCGACTCTTATAACTGCCATCTGGTTTCTGTACAAATTGTAAATAGCCTTTTGCTCCCTGTATTTTACCCGTGCCACCTTCAGAATTTGAAAGAGAGTATTCCAGTTAACATTGTCAAAAGCTTTTCCTAAGTCTAGAAATGCTAGATACGTAGGTTTGCCTTTTCTTAATCTTTCTTCTAAGATAAGTTGTAAGGTTAGTATTGCCTCACGTGTTCCAACATTTCTACGGAATCCAAACTGATCTTCCCCGAGGTCCGCTTCTACCAGTTTTTCCATTCGTCTGTAAAGAATTCGCGTTAGTATTGTGCAGCTGTGACTTATTAAACTGATAGTTCGGTAATTTTCACATCTGTCAACACCTGCTTTCTTTGGGATTGGAATTATTATATTCTTCTTGAAGTCTGAGGGTATTTCGCTTGTCTCATACATCTTGCTCACCAGATGGTAGAGTTTTGTCATGACTGGCTCTCCCAAGGCCATCAGTAGTTCTAATGGAATGTTGTCTACTCCCAGGGCCTTGTTTCGACTCAGGTCTTTCAGTGCTCTGTCAAACTCTTCACGCAGTATCTTATCTCCCATTTCGTCTTGATCTACATCCTCTTCCATTTCCATAATATGTCCTCAAGTACATCGCCCTGCTCTGTATGTGGATGATTTCTGCATTTGGGTTATCTGCAGAGCGGCAGCTACAGGCTGCCTCTGCGTGGACCATCTCACACAGGTTTCAATTCTCTCCTTCAAAATCTCAGGCGGTCCACTTCTGTGACCGTACTACAGTGCAGCCCAATCCGGAGGTCTACCTCAATGCACAATGATTACCTGTGGTCCCACAGTTTTGTTTCCAAGGTCTTCTTTTCAACAACAAGCTCACTTGGCTGCCTCATGCCAGACTTCTGAAGATAGGTTGTTTCCGTAAACTCTGCGTCCTTCACTTCCTTGCCCACATCTCTTGGGGTGCGGATCGTTCCACTCTTCTCTGCCTTTATTGGGCTTTAGTGCTGTCTCACTTGGCTATGGTTGTCAAGTTTATGATTCGGCTGCTCCTTCCACACTGTGCCTCCTGGATCCGGTCCACCATCGTCGCATCCGTTTGGCCACCGGTGCCTTCCCTACTGGCCCTGTTGATGGTCTCCTTGTTGAAGCTGGCATCCCCCCCTTTTCTGTTGGGCGGTCCCAGCTTCTGGTTTCTTATGCAATCACTGTCCGTTTCTCTCCCACTTATCCTTCCTATTCTATACTGTTCCCAGACCAAGGATGTCGACCACCTAATTCCCGCCCTTGAGTGGGTTTACCGGTTGGGCTCTGCCTTGCGTCTCTTCGCCGTGTTTTTCAGCGTCCTTGTGTGTCCTGTCTCCCACGTTTCCTCCCCAACACCTCCCCTTGGTTAGTTCCTTGGCCCCGGATTCAGATGGATCTCCGCCAAGGTTCGAAAGATTCTGTTCCCCCAACGATGTTCCGTTGTTTTCTCCACTGAATTTTATGAGAGTTTCGGGATCCTGTGGTTTTTTTTACACCGATGGCTTTAAATCTACTGATCGTGTGGGATATGCCTTCACATTCTCTGTTGGCATGGAAAATCATCTGCCAACTGCATGTGGGGTGTTTACTGCAGAATTGATGGCCATTTTCCAGGCCCGTACCTTTATTAAACAGTCCCAACTCACCCGCATTTTGTTATGTACGGACACAATGAGTTGCCTTCAGGCTATTGATCGGTGTTTTTCCTGCCAACCCTTGTTCTTGGCCATCCATCACCCTTTCGCTGATCTTCACCATGCTGCTTGTTCAGTTGATTTCCTTTGGGTCCCTGGCCAATGGGTATCCCAGGTAATGAGCCTGCTGATCGTTTGGTTGGGGCAGCAGTCACTTAACCCCCTTCTCTGTAATGCCTCCTGCGGCGGATTTATGGCTTCATATCAAATCCCACTTCGCACAATCATGGCTACCTTTCTGTCTAATAACTTCGTGCGATTAAGATGACACCTGTCCCATGGCGTTCTTCCTTCCGCCTGTCCCGAAAGGACTCAACCACGCTGTGTCGTCTCTGCATCAGCCATACCAGGCTGACCCATGGTTTTCTTTTGTGTAATGAGCCACCCCCACTTTGTGGTTGTGGAGCCTTCCAGTCAGTAGCCCACATCATTTTTGTGGAATGCCGCCCCCCCCCCCCCCCTTCTTTTAGCTCTGCATACTAAGTACAGACTTCCCCGCACTTTACCTTTAATGTTGGCTGACGATTCCCAGATGATTGAACTGGTTCTTAGTTTCCTCTGTGAAAGTGGTTTTTAGTTTCAGTTCTAAGGTTTTTAATCTCCCTCTGGAGTAGGGGGAGTGCGGTGAGGGTTGGGGTATCTCCCACTGTAAACTGTGTTGGGAGATTCTTGACTCCCCTCCCTGGCCGAGATCCTCTTTTCTTCCCCTTTTACTCTGTTTTTATCATTCTTTTTTAGGATTGGTTTGTCTCCTTTTGCCATATGCACTTCTACATTCTAGTGGTTGCACCTTTTAAGTCGCAGGTGGTCTTGCCTCTGCTGCTTCAGAGGTGGGATATTTCCTGCCTCTTGCATAGCGTTGGGTTCGCTCTCTTGCTGACTTGCCTCATTTTGTTTTTACCATTGACAACATGACTGCCCTTTTACATTTTGTAGCCTTTTCCCTTTTATCGTTCTGACTTTTCTGAGATGTCACACTATTGGAATGGACCACATTTGAAACAAGGGACTGATGACCTTGCTGTTTGGTCCCTTCAACCCCAACCAACAACTGCACTTTCACGTCTTTTAGCCTTTTACCTTTTATTGTTATGACTCTTCTCCGAATGAACCCCCTTTGAAACAAGGGACTGATGACCTTACAGTTTGGTTCCTTAAACACCAACCAAACAACCAACCAACCATCATCACCTCACTGTTTCTACCAGCTCTGTCATTTTCTGTGCTATTATCATCGTTTCTCTTTCAACTTCTGTATCACTACAAGCACCAATGGTGTCTTAAATGCATATCTGAAGCAGCAGCATCCATTTATCTGTTGAAATTTCATTGCTAAAATCTGTAGCTTCATCCTCTTCCATATAAACAGTAGAGAATACTTTCAATTATATGCTCTTCTTTCGCTTCACAGTTTAATCTGCTGTATTCAGGTTTAGTGTGTTCCAGTTAATCACCCATGAGAATGCAGAGTTCAGGTTCAGGTTCACAGTACCAAAGCTTACACGTTAGTGAACAGTTTATAATGTGCAACAGTTGCCAGCAGCAATTAGAATGCCTCAATGAAACGATTTCATATACACCCAGAGCCGAGTGTTGCCAACCGTGACTGTATGACAATAAATTCATTCGGTTTTAGAACAGAGTATAATTTTTTGATGGTGGGCGAAAAGGTTAAAGGCTAACTTTTTTAAACCCTGTTGTTTTCTTCCATTGTGATGAAGAAGCTCGAAATTAGACTGTAAGTTGACTACAATCCCCCGCACTCAGCGAAACTCTGAGCAGCAAGAAGTTGACACGTGATGAAAAAATGCCAGAGCTCAGAAGTTCATGTGAGGTGTAAGGTGGCACCAAATTTCACAACATTTCTGGCCAAAGCCACCGTAGACTTGTCACATGACAGAAAGATCTTCCACCCCCACCCCCTGGCCTACATCGCATCGCCTTTATTGATGCCTCTTGTGGCGGAGGTTAGAACTGCAATGCCCGTATTTTAAATTATGTGGTTTTCTGGGCGGCAAAGGACAACATTGCAGCACACCACCACCCAGAATCGCTATGAAAAGGCCCCAGGAGGTGGCATAGGGGCGCCAGTAAAATCATAACCTCTCTTGGTGTGTTCATTTACAAAACCAGCAGTTTGCAGTCCAATGTGCAGCAGAATGACATTCTTGACAATCATAGACACTGCTGACAATACTCCCCTTCTGCCCCTGCATCACTAAGCGAATTGTAGACGTGCGGGCCCATTAAACCTGATCTGACATCCTTCGAGTAGAGTGTGCCCGCAATTTTTGACCTGGTCAACAGGGTGGAACCACTAGGGACCATTCAATGAAATATGAATGTGATCAGAAGCAGCAAAGAATGTTCACTCTTTCAGCCCTCCTGTTTCGCACCCTCATGTGGCATGATCACAGGAAGTAAGAAAGGAAAAGAACATGACAAGAGCGAAGTGTCACCTCACTTTGGCAACACCCTCGGTGCCACTTGCACACCGTTGATGGTGGCTATCTCAAAAAAGTATAGAGAAATGCATTTACCGATGATTGTGTGCCAGTGGGATAGGCAACACTACGGATCTAATCTCAGTTGAGTGTCATTCAGTTATAGCATTACCGCTTGCTGACTGCATGCGAAATGAAACTCAAGGGCTCTTTAAATTATTGCCTATCCCACCAGTGCGCAGTCATCGGTGAATGCTTACCTCGGTACTGGGACATTTTGAAAGTGCTCAGTAAAGGTGCACAGGGCTTATTGGCAAACTTAGGATCTTAAGGGACCCTTCACTGTTTTATTCATGCATATGTCGAGGTCGTATTCACCTGTGAAGTTACATGAGGGTTGAAAAAGCTTAAACATGCTACACTGCTTTGAACCATGTTCAAACATCGTCAAGTGGTTTCAAATGGTCCTTTGCAGTTTCACCCTGTATACGAGAACAAAGTGGGGTTGCAGCCCTGTAATGTCTTTAGAGAAGGGTTGAATCGTCTGGGAGTGTGTCAGAAAAGTCTAAGACTGTGAAGAATATTGCTCTGTTGCACACTGCACTGCAGACTGTCGTTTTCAGCAGCGAAATATATATGAATGAACGCTGCAAAGGAGGGGGTGCTTTCGTTGAAGTCTCAGTGTAACATGTCACTGTGGACATGTGTTGCATAGAACTGCAGTGAAATTTGGTGCCAATGTGGCATCATTAACCCACCTGACACCTCACATTTACTTCTGAGCTCTACTTTTATTTTGCTTATGTCAACACCTTGCTGTTTAAAGTGTCATCAAGCCTGAGGATGACCTCACAGGGCACCATACCTTTACCGTATTATGGAAAGAAGTTGTAGGCATTTTTGAGCCAAATTTTGAATTTCTATGTAGCAGTGAGAGAAAATGATGGGGGTTTAATATATAGTGATTCCTTTTGTACGATTTGTGTGTGTGTGTGGGGGGGGGGGGGGGGGGGATTCGGCAATGGCTCAGGAAGTCTCGTATCAACCGATCTCTTCTTTTAGTCAGTTTGTTCTGTAAAATTCTTTTTTACCCAGTTCAATACAGAATCTCGTAATTTATTATTCAGTCAACACCTCGAATCTTAAGCATTCTTCCATAGCATCACACTCGAAAAGCTCTTCTCTTATTGGCTGAAATCCTTATTGTCCTCATTTCAGTTCCGTATGAGGCTATGCTCAAGATATGGCTTCAGAAAATAGTTCCTAATACTGAAGTTGAAATTATGCCTCTTTCTCAGAAGTGCCTTTCTTGCTATTGCCAGTATGAACTTAACATCCTCCCCACTTCGCTGTCATGAGTTATTTTGCTGCCCAAATAGTGAAACTTATTCTGTACTTTCATTCTCTCATTTCCTAATTTATGAAGGTGGTTTCAAAAGTTGTTGGAATCACCACAAGAGGTCAGCACTAGCCCAACAAGTCGTTCCTGTGATATTCACTGGTCTGCAAGGAGACTACATTGAAAAAGAAAGTTTCAGTGATGTAAGTACTTTTTTTCTATTCAATTCAGAGAACATTTTCAAATCACCCTCGTAATTCCGTCAGGATCATCTCATGTAATTCAGTTACAGTACGTTATTCTTGTTTACTGTTGTTGATGTTCACCTTGTAATCTTTTCAAGATGCTATCTAGTCTGTTGAACTGATCTTTAAAGTCCTTTGTTGTTTCTGACCCAATGACTACCATAGCAGAATATTGTCAAATTTTTCACAAAAACCCAAAGACATTCTGATCATGTGTAAGGGCTATTGCTGGCATCAGAGTTGGTGTCCAGTCCCTAGCGAATGAGACAGGAACTAAAATTGAGGGTAGCAAAGCAAAAGCTGAAACACTTAACTCAGTTTTCAAATGCTCCTTTACAAAGGAAAACCCATAACTGCCCCAGTGTGTTCCTCATACCACTGAAAAGATGAGTGAAGTAAGTGTTAGTGTCAGTGGTGTTGAGAAACAGCCGAAATCACTAAAATTTAACAAAACTCCAGGCCCCAATGGAATCCATGTCAGATTCTGTACTGAATTTAAGCTGAATTAGCCCCTATTCTAACTGTAATCTATTTTAGATTGCTCGAACGAAAAACAGTGCCAAGTTCTTGGAAAAAGCACAGGTCACACCTGTCTAAAAGAAAGATAGTAGAAGTGATCCACAAAATTACCATCCAATATCCTTGAAATTTGTTGTAGAATCTTAAAACATATTCTGAGTGCAGGCATAATGAAGTATCTTGAACAGAATGACCTCAGTGCCAACCAGAACGGATTCCATAAACATCAATCATGTGAAACCCAACTTGCCCTTTTCTCACACGATGTACTGAAAGGTTTGGATCAAGAGAGACAGGTAGATGTAGAATTTCTTAATTTCTGAAAAGCATTGACTCGGTACCACACCTACATTTATTGTCAAAAGCGCCATCATACAGGATATCAAGCTAAATTTGTGACTGGATTGAGGACTTCTTGTTAGGGAGGAGGACAGCATGTTATCTTGGATAGCATGTCACCATCAGATGTAGAAGTAACTTCGGGTGTGCCCTGAGGAAGTGTGTTGGGACTCTTTCTGCTCCTGTTATACATTAATGCCCTCGCAGACAATAGTAATAGTAAACTCAGGCTTTTTGTAATTGATGCAGTTACCTATTATGAAGTACATCTGAAAGAAGTTGCATAAATATTCAGTCACATCTTGATAAAGTGTCAAAGGGGTGCGAAGTTTGACATTTTACTTTAAATGTTCATTATTGTAAAATTGTGCAATTAACAAAATGAAATAACATAGTGACCTATGACTACAATACCAATGAATCACTGTTGGAATTGACCAACTCTTACAAATACCTGGGTGGAACTCTTTGTAGGTTTCCAGAATGAGATTTTTACTCTGCAGCGGACTGTGCGCTGATACGAAACTTCCTGTCAAATTAAAACTGTGTGCCAGATTGAGACTCAAACTCGGGACCTTTGACTTTCGCGGGCAAGTGCTGTACCATCTGTGCTACCCAAGCACAACTCACGCCCCGTCCTCACAGGTAGGAGACTAGGTACAGGCAGAAGTAAAGCTGTGAGGCCGGGGCGTGAGTCGTGCTTGGGTAGCTCAGATGGTAGAGCACTTGCCCGCGAAAGACAAAGGTCCCGAATTTGAGTTTCGGTCCGGCACACAGTTTTAATTTGCCAGGAAGTTTCCTTGTAGGTTCATAAAATGGAATGATCACATAGGCTCAGTCATAAGTAAAGCAGTTTGTAGACTTGCTTTCTTGGTAAATTACTGGGGAAGTGCAATCGTTCTACAAAAGATATTGCTTGCAGATCACTCGTGTGACCCAACCTAGAATATTGCTAAAGTGTGTGGAACCATGCCATATAGGACTAATAGGGCATTACTAATGGGGATACTGCGGGAACTGAATGGGAAGACTCTTGAAGATAGATGTAAATTATCCTGAGAATGTCTGTCAACAAACTTTCAAGAACCAGCTGTAAATGATTCTAGAAATATGCTACAACCCCCTATGTATCACTCATGGAGGGATCATGAGGATAGGATGAGAATAAATACTGTACGCACAGAGGCATTCAAACACGCACTCTTCCTATGCTCCATACGTGAATGGAACATTAAGAAACCCTAAAAACTGGTACAATGGGAATCTTATGGTAGTTTGCAGAGTGTAGATGTAGCATTTGATGCATCATTGACAAACTTGAAAGATCATTTTTCTTCTTCCTGAACTTAATTCCATTTTTAAATTTCTCCATGGTTTCTGTCACAGCTTGCTCGATGTGTGTATTGAATACCATCAGGGATAGGCTGCTACAATGTCTCAGAACTTCAACCACTGCTTCCCTTTCATGTCCTCCAACACTTATAACTGCAGTCTGCTTTCCGTATGAATTGTAAATAACCTTTCAACCCCTGTATTTTATCCCTGCTGCCTTTAAAATTTCAAAGAATGTTGTCCAGTCACTGTCAAAAGCTTTCCCAAGGTATACATGTGCTATCAATGTAAGTTTGCCTTTCTTCACTCTGTCTTCTAGGATATGTCGAAGGGAAGATCAGTTTCGGTTCTGGAGGCAGTAGTAATCCCGAGTTGGGCTTCTGTCAGTTTCTCCATTCTTCTGTAAATAATTTGTCAGTATTTTGCAGCCATGACTTACTAAATTGTTGGTTCAGTGGTATTCACACTGGTGAGCATCTGCTATGTTTGGAACTGTAATTATTACAGTCTTCTTGAAGTCTGAACCATGGAATAGTTCTGTCATGGCTGGCTTTCTCCAAGGAACTCAGCAACTCAGAGGGAATCCCATCTACTCCAGAGGCCTTGTTTTGGCTTAGGTTTGCCTTTACTCTGTTGAATTCTTTGTGCAGTATTACTCTCTCATCCCATCTACCTCTTCACTTTCTGTAACATTGTCCTCAAGTTAGTTTTATGTAGGCCTCTGTACATTCCTTTTTCAGCTTCTCTTCCTTGCTTAGTACTGCATTGCCTTCTGAGCTTTTGATATTCATATGTCAATTCTCTTTTCTCCAGAGGCTTCTTTCATTTTCTATAGGAAATGCTTCTATAGCCTTGCATTTGTCCTCTAGCCATTCCAGCTTAGCCATTTTGCACTTACTGTCAGTCTTGTTTTTTAGATTGTATTTCTTTCAGCTACTTGATGTACTGCACTCTTATATTTGCTCCATTTTTCTGTTCAGTAACTCCTGTTATGCAAGGATTTCTAAGTCACTCAGTTTATATATATAAAGATGACGTAACGTACCAAATGGAAGTGTTGGTATGTTAATGGACACACACACACACACACACACACACACACACACACACACACACAAGTCTGCTTGTGTCTGTATATGTGCGGATGGATATGTGTGTGCGAGCGAGTGTATACCTGTCCCTTTTTCCCCCTAAGGTAAGTCTTTCCGCTCCCTCCGCTCCCGGGATTGGAATGACTCCTTACCCTCTCCCTTAAAACCCACATCCTTTCGTCTTTCCCTCCCCTTCCCTCTTTCCTGATGAAGCAACCGTGGGTTGCAAAAGCTTGAATTTTGTGTGTGTGTGTGTGTGTGTGTGTGTGTGTGTGTGTGTGTTTGATGTGGACAGAGGTGGGGATGTGAGCTTCAACAAGATGAAGGTCAACATCCAGGAAGGTGGCTTGGGTTTTGGAGAAGGAGCAGGTGAAATTCAGATTCAGAAAGGAGTTGAGGTTATGGAGGAAATTAAGGAGTGTTTCTTCACCATGAGTCCAGGCCACAAAGATGCTCCCTTCCCTACAGCCTAGGTATTCGTGGCAAAAGTATCTGCTCCAGTGACGAATCCCTCAACAATTACACCAATAACCTGACCAGTGCTTTCCTCTCCCCCAACTATCCTGCAGACCTTGTCCACAAACAGATCTCCCGAGCAATACATTCCTCCCCGGCCAACAACAATGTTCCTACCCCCAGACCACACAGAAGCATCCCCCTTGTCACCCAGTATTATCCTGGCCTCGAATACATCAACAAATTACTCCGCCACGGATATGACAGCCCTGAAATGAGATCAGCCCTTGACAATATTCTCCCCACACCACCCAGAGTTGCCTTTCGTCGCTCCCCTAACCTCCGTAACATCCTTGTCAAATGCTACAATATTCCCAGACCACCTTCTCTACCCCGCTGCAAAACCTGTCCCATGCATCCCCCCACAACCACCTACTCCAGCCCTGCTTCTGGTAAAACATACACAATTCCAGGCAGGGCCACATGTGAAACAACACATGTCATTTATCAGCTGATGTGCCTGCACTGCACAGCCTTTTACGTCGGTATGACGACAACTAAACTGGCTGAGCGCATGAACGGGCACAGACAAACTGTCCGCCTAGGAGATGTCCAATACCCAGTAGCAGAGCATGCCCTCCAGCATAATTCTAGGTACCTAGGAACCTGCTACACCGTACATGCCATTTGGCTGCACTCCAACACATCCTTTCATCCTGCCATCCCCCTGGACTTTCATCCTGCCATCCCCCTGGACTGAACCTACATTAACCAACCTCACTCCCATTTACTCTTCAGTCTGTTCCTTTGTCCCTCTCCTCTTTAGCCATTCACGCATCTTTTCATCCTACATAGTTGTGTTTATCTTTGTACTATATACCTCTTTACTTCTGTATGCATCCTCTTTGGTTTGAAGCTGGCACAGTACTTACAGTAGAATACCGTTGGCTTCCCTCTGACAACCATGCCTCCATCCTTGCTACCCTCCCTGTTTACCTTTCCCTCATAACCTGGGTTGTGAGTAACTGAATCCACTTTCCCTTCTTCCCTTTTTTCCCCTCTCTCCTCCCTGACGAAGGAACAAAGTTCCGAAAGCTAGGAATGTAAATTTTCTATTCTGTTTTGTGTATCTATCGGCTGTACTGAGCTGAGGTAAGTACTGGCCAGCACCTCTATCTCTATCTCTCATATATAATTTTCACCTAACAATAACACAACCTCCTTTTTACAGAGAGGTTCCTTGAGAAATATTGATTATCATGTTCAGATTTACTGTTTCACTGAAATCAAATGGCTCAAGATCTGCCTAAAACAACTCAACAATCATTTGTAACCTTTAGGTAGTTTGTATGGTGCTGATATGCAAGTAATTCATCAAAAGCTAGGGAAAGTTGCTGAGCAAGTGTCCTATGTTGCAATGTAATGCCTAACCTCTTCATAATAGTCACATATTAGTTCATACTTGCTTTGAATTCTGTGACCTAGGCACTTGGAAAAGTCCTTTTTATCTCCTGCAGCTTCATTGGGGTGATTACTCAAATAATCAGGAAGTCTTCATTGTGTTTGCCTTGCACATACTGAACAACCTGCTGCTGCAATTAACAAAACGCTTCCTGGTTTAGCCCCATTGAAGTTGGCATGTAAAACTAGTGATTTGTAATTTATTCTTTATTGGATGCTATCCACCAATATTTTCCTGTGTGGCATCAAATTTTCTTTGTGTTGCACAGTTGTTTGTGGCCTCTGCATTATGAATAACCACTAACCCAAAAATAGATTTGTATTTTTTGCATGAACAAGTTGTGAACTTCAGGCATATAGATCCACATTTCTCCTTATCAATCACTACAATTTACTGTTGCTAATCGGTGCCTGTGCTGAAGTTTGCAACATGTTTTCATTGCAGATGTGTTGCTAGCTCTGTTCTCAACAATGTTTCTTGTTAAGATCTCTGCCCACACTGCCGGCAAACCTTTCTCGTGGGATATTCACATCATCTATACCTTCATTTCTCGTAGTGTATTCACATGCTCTGCTACGCTATGTCTAGTGCCAAAGAACCTATATTGATAAGTGGCATTGTACTATTTGCACCAAAAAGTTCAAGCAAACATAGAGGAAGGTCTAGTTGTGATTGGTGGAACAATATCATTACTTAGGAAAAGTGGTGCAAATAAGCTGCAACAGCCGCTGAATATGGAAGACTGTGCAGCAGTCCATTTCCTTGTTGGGAAATGCAGCTCCAGTGGTATGCATATCCTCCCAAGGTAGAGTTTTAACAAGCTTCTGGAGTTGTACCTGCACAAAACGTAGTGTGCAGAGCATAATTCTCGGCATCATTCATTTGGAGAGTGAAATGTGTTCCCCGATGCTCTCAGGTGGGACACAGACCTGATTTTTCTCCCAGCTGAAATCAGCCAAGTGCTCAACAAAAAAGTGAGCATCATACCCACGTAAATTGTGGAATAAAACAGGTTTGTGGCTTGGTAGCTGGTACTTCAAATTGCCATGTATTGTGAGCTGCCATGTAACTTCCCCGTTAGGTGTCAGTGGTCTCTACGAGGAGTTTCAGCATGTCTAACAGCAGCTCACAGATATGACAGTCAAATGTTTATTGTAGAAATCTTCATTTTCTTTTGATGTGGTCATGAGAACGTTTTGGTTGTAAAGCCTATCAACCTCTGATGAAAGTTTTTGAGCACAGTGAGCAGCCAAACCGCAGGATTGTCATTGACATAAGATTCCTAGTGGTTGAGACTCAAATCATAGTACAATACAGTTTGGTACGCTGCCACATATGGTATGTGTTTCTCTGTAAAGGTGGTATGTGAGGTCATCGAGTCACCTTTACAGTGGGTCAGAAGCGAGGAGGCATTCAAAGTCGGCATACACTACAAATGGGCATTGCTCCTCGTGGTGAGCATTCATAAACTTTGATTTCTTTTTTATTTATTTATTTTTTTCCGCAGTAAGCATAACAATATGTACTGCGTCCTTGGAAGTACCGTCTCCTAGATGAACCGCTAATAATGTGCGTGCAGAAAAGGTGTTGAGTCACCTTAAACGAATATGCTTTAGACACTTGTGGTTACTCAGTTGAGAGAACAGAAGTCAGGACATTCTTTGATCCAAACATAATGATAATTATCACATTCAGAGAACAGCAGCATGTTCTATGCATCTTACACTCACCGGCAAATTTTGAGAAATGGAGGGGGCTGACAACCATACGCTTGTGAGATCCCCTGCTATACCTGCAGGACGGGACAGATAGTTTAATTTGTGGAAAGGGGCCAAAATGAGTGGCTATCAGTTTCACTCGAACATACTACTTTATTCATTTGACAAACATTACAAGAGTAAAGGAAACATTAAAAACAGAGCAACCCAAACATTAATTTTAGAACTTAATTCCCAGCTAAATGCACCATTCAATCTCACGCCTCGAGGGCAAAACAACTTTAATTTAAAATCAGCTAGAAGCCATACATGAACAACAAGAACAAATAAGAAAAGGCAGCACATCAAATGGCGCTCAGAATTTTCCAAGGTTTGGCCTGGAATTCAAACACTAACGCTCACTTAGGTGGGACAGGCAGTCGGCCCAACAATTCTCAATCCGACGACAACCCAACTAACAGACAGTCAGCGGACCAAGCGACAGGATAACTTCTGCTCCACCCGACCAGCACACAACAGGGAATTCCTTGGAACAACGCAGGAGGTATTGGCACCCACAACGAATTACACATTCGGCTGTCAAACTACACGCCATGCTAAACAGTCACAGCAGGACCAGGAAAATACACTGCCTCAATTTATGTAAATGGCCAGGGCAGGTAACCGAAATGTTAACGGCCGTAAGGCAGAAGATTCCACTTGTGCACTTCGATTCCAAAATAATAAAGGTAAGTTAAACTCCACAGGAGGGTGGCTAGAATTTCACCAACTTGAAGACACACGCTGTTGTTCGCAGGGATGTCCCAACAGCCCACAACGAAATTGAAACGACACATTGTGAACAGTTGGGGCTGGCTGGTAGATTAAGTAAAGACTCAACTTTAGTGTCCGGGATTTGTGAGCCACAGACCTTGTAGCAAGGAACTGCCCCTCACACTCCAACCGTGCGTCGATGCCACCAGTGGCCCCGGTGAGACACGCGCCACAGAGACTTCCTCGCTGCTCCGACCAACTGCCCACACATGGTACAGCTGGAAACTATAAGCACAAGGCCAAAGATAGTACAAGGGTGCAAATATTGATACAGGGTGCTGCTGCCACTCACGGAGAGAGAGGATAACAGCATAATCGCAATAACTGTGGGAGACTAATCACAGAATAGCAACCAAGGTTTAATGTAAAGCATAACATGAGTCAACCATGGCTCAGCTTGTTCTCTTCGTCTGTCTTGCTTTTCTTCACCAGGCCACAAACCTGAACCTATGTTCCAGTATTCTGTGCCTCAAATTTAGGTATGTCCTGGATCTTGACAGGAACTCGATACCATCAAAGTTACATCACCCACGAATATTATCACCTACATGGTATGTACTGGAACGCCCAGGATGATCTCCATAATTGTAATTTCTCTCGACCCTGCAAAACAGGCCTGATCCTTCCTGTTTTAGACATTAATGCGTGCTCTCTTATTAGCTATATCCTTACGGAGCTTGATGCAGCCAGAGCCTCCATTTACCAGATCATATGCATGTGTTTGGATGTCCAGGTGTAGTATACAGCTGAGTACTTTAGCTGCCCTCTCACTTCCGTCTCGGAAAACCAGGCCAGTATAGCCCTCAATGCAGATTCACACCACCACCTGGCAATTGACGTGCTCCACATTATCACACCATTTTCTCCCAAAAAAATAATGAAGACTTGTCTCTCCAATGCCATAGATACATTAGGTGTGTTGCAACAAGTGCGATGCACAGCACCACACTGCATTTAATGGCAGGATTCCACGGGTCATGGGCTGTTTTGAGGAGCTCCCTTTCCATGAGAGGAAGACACGCCCTGAGAAACCCGATAGTCCTGCTGGACTCTTGATCCTTGTGAATGGGATTTGCTCCTCAAAGGCATCTGCTACACTAAGTATTCTAACTGCAATATGGTTTCACTGACCTGATGTCCTTCACTAAAAAGGACAGGAGAGGGTACTGTAGTTGGCCACAGGATCATATGGTTTCAGCCTACTTTCCATCCCTAGTACTATGTGAGCCTTGTGACCGTTTACTAATGAGAGCAGTTCTGGGATCTTTCTATAGACGCTCATGCAGTTTACTATTACCACATTAATATTGTCATTCCTTGTTGTATTTTGCCTACTGCTTCGTTGTTGCGTCTCAGGAGGCGTCTTGACGGGCCTAGGGAGGGAATTCTCTAACCTAAAAACCCCACATGTGCACTCCACATGTACTCCGCTACCCTTGTAGCTGCTTCCTGCGTGTAGTGCATGCCTGACCTATTCAGGGGGGGACCCTACATTTCTCCACCTGATAGCGGAGGTCGAGACGTTTGCACCCCAGATCTCTGCAGAATCGTCTGAGCCTCTGGTTTAAGCCTTCCACTCGGCTCCAAACCAGAGGGCTGCGATCGGTTCTGGGAACGACACTACAAATAGTTAGCTCGATATGGTGCCTCTGATCCATCACATCATCACCACCACCAAAGATATATACCCCCCTGCCTGTTGCAAGAGGAGACTAAAAAGACTCTCACGTTTCGGCCTTAATGTGGTGGTCCCCTGTAGGATTTGACTTGTCACTTTCAAAATTCTACTGAAGTGCAGGCCATATGGCGAAGGACGCCTTACACAGTGCACGAGTTGTCCATAGTGCCCTTAGATTCGATCTCCTGAATCTCTTGTCATGGCTTTGCATCTCCACCTGCAATTCAGCTATTTGTATGAGGACACTTTCCGGGGTATGTCATCTTCTTCAGTTGTCTCCTGTCCTCTTTTGTCCCCACGACAATAATGGATTTCTCTGCACCCAGTATCCAGCACGGTAGCCAGTCCATTGTGGTGGGGCCGTCATGTACCCATTTGGTGGTAGCCCCCCTGACAACACGGGGATCGCACTGCTGATGCCTGAGCTGTCTCACTGGGGTATCAGGACTCCTGGCAATGGCCATCACGCCAGTTGGCCTTCGCTGTGGCTGGGTGGTACCCTGGGGGAAAGCCCTAATCTGAGTGGGTGGCATCAGAGTGGATGACACGCAATGAAGCAGATTAAGTCATCTCTTGCTGGTGACCGTATGGCACCAGATGTCTCTAAGGAGGGCAAGATCGAATACAATGCCAACAAGAATGACCCTAATCGTTTCTTTCCCTCGCTACACCATGGGAGGAACACAGGGCTACAGAACGGAGAGAGCCACATTCGCCTCAGTTTTTAGTGTGTAGCAGAACTGATCGAGACTCCTTTCTACCAATGAAGCCTCAATTTTTCATTGAACACCTTGAGGATAAGTTTGGAGAAGTGACAGTGCTGCCCAAGATGCGAAACGGTGCAATCTTGATTCAGACAGCATCCCCAGCCCAATCCTGAGCGTTACTTGCCTGCGACAAGCAGGTCATATTACTGTTTCTGTCACTCCCCATAAAAGCCTCAACATGGTCCAAGGGATCATTTTTCATCGCGATCTCCTCTTGCAGTCTGATGACTAACTCCACGCCAATTTAGAACAGCGGGGTGTTCATATCATCCGGTGCATTTACAGGGGACCAAAAGACAACAGGGTTGCTACTGGTGCCTTCATCTTGGCCTTTGAGGGTGATTCATTGCCTGAAAAGGTCAAGGTGGTAGTTTACCGCTGTGACGTTAAGCCGTACATTCCTCCCCTTTTGTGGGGCTTTAAGTGCTGAAAGTTCGAGCACGTCTTCCCGCTACACTTCGTAAATTTGGAAGATTACACCCCATTAGATTGATGTCGACATATGCTGCAGCTATGCCACCATCGCCATCCCAAGTGCCAGTTGTTCCTCACTCTGTGCAATGAACAGTGGGCCCTCTGGGCCACCAGAATACATCCACCACCTTGATGGTAGGGGGGCAAATCTTCCTCTGTTGCTCCCAAAGCTCCTACTTCAGGAGCAAGCCCCCCACCCCCAAGCACAGGGACATCGGTCCCCTCCCCCTGCCGGAGAAGCAACAGCCTCCTCTGGCTCCTCTCGTGCGGAAGGGGTCCTTTGGGGCCCTCTCTCCCAATGTCTCCACTAATGCCATGGCAGACACTTGCCAGTGGCCGAAGGAGCCAAAAGCTGCTGGACAAAGAGCTTCACAGTCTTCCTCCATGCCTGAAGCTGCTTCGGAGAAATCTTCCTAGCAAGCCCCTAAAGAGAAGCAAGATAGCAAGCAAACTAAGTAGTAGTGTGCTAAGAAACAGGACCCTCTGGTGGCCCCAAGACCACCACTCCCTGTCAGTTCTGCATCTGAGGATACGTTGGAGATCTTAGTGTCCACTGTGGACCTGGATCTCACTGATGCCTCATCCATCTTAGAAACGGCTACAAATACTCAATCGGTGGCAGCAGGTGACCCTGAGGCATAACCTGCCTCCCATGCTTCATGCCTTCCCAGCCTCATGATAACGTCACTGGAATTGCGGCCTTTTTTTTTTTTCTCCACCTGGCTGAGCTACAGCCCCCTGTTGACAGTGGTCCACATTCTGGTGCAGTGTCCCACTTTGGCTGCCCTACGACGAAATCTTCGGTTACCGGACTCGTTGCTGATAATTTTATCTGAGAACACCTCATTGGCTGATTCTGTTTATGTTTTATTCATGAGGGTGGGTTTTATCATTTCATCTAAGTTTTAGTGCATGTCCTTTGTCACTCAGTGTCATCCGTCCTAGTGCTTTTAGGGTGGACATTTTAATGGGTTGTAGAGTGGCTGGCTTCTCCTTTCTATTCTCATGGTCAGCCAGCCATGGTAATCTGTTTTGTCATCTTAATTCCTTCTACCAGTTTCTCCCGTTTCTGTGATTTTCTTCTCCCCTTTTGTCCATTTAAGTGTTTGTTGCCCTTCCATCGTTCTTGTGGTGTTGGAGACTGCTGTGCAGTTGCTGAATAGTTTTCAGCTGCCTTTCTAGGAGGTCAAAAGCCGCTAGAATTTTTGTCATAATAATACAAAATACAATACAAATAGCTACTACGGCATAGGTATTTTTTCATCTACGCTTAGGTGACTGTTGGCACTGTATATTCGCCACTGGAGGCTGTTCCTCAGTGTGTGGCAGGTGTATTTTTTCAGCCTCCAGCTGAAGCTAAGTTTTCACTAAGTGAGCTAGAACAAGAACATGCATGAAATAAGAAATTAACCAACAATACAAAAACAAATTACACTACTACTACTACTACTACTACTACTACCATGAAATTTTTTAATACTCACATGGCAGTTACAGTCATGGACTGGACCTCAACAGGGAGTGTTTGCTATGTCCAGCCTCACATTGCTTAAACAGATTTTAATAATGCCTGAAGCAGTTCTTGTCAATGACAAGGAGTATATGTGCGCCATATAGAAGGGTGAGGTAATTCTAGTAAGAGAGGATGTGCTTAGTGCAACTGCCCTGCAGTTGCAGTGGCTGTTGCAGTTGCCAGTGGCCAGTGCTTCAAACCCGGTGCATGGCTGCTTCCAGCGGGTGCGATTCTGGTGCACAGAGTGCTCCCGAGAAAGTTTTTCAGATATGTTTAGTGTGATCTGTGACAGTGTAATTACGTGGTTCATGTCGCTATCAGAATTAAAAAAAAAGTATCATAGTAGCTTAACATTGTCTTAATTGTTTAAACACAAATGTCACTTTCGAGATTTTAGATTTCAGAAGTAAATGTACAATATTCTTAAACAAATTGGTTAAACAATGCCATGTGCACGATATATTAGCATACTGTCATGAGGTCCTCGGCGTCTAGCAGCTAGACGAAGATTGAGCGAATTTCCCACAATTTTTAATCTTGGCTGCCATCTTGGATTATGTCATGGGAGGTCAAGAGCGCCTTTTGGTAGTGGTGTTGTGAAGTAGGTCAGATGGCCCCTGGACCTCAAGGTGAACACACTGGATGGAGCTACTGTATAGTGCTCAATCAGTGGCAATTCAAAATGTTTAAATAAACAATATACTGCACTGCATAAAAAATAGACTTACATCCATCCTATCTGGCAGCCCAGCACAGACTCTTTTTTTCCCTGCCAATTTCTGGATGGGAGAGGGGAGGGGAGGGGGAGTTGGGTTAGTGGAGGTAGCCCAGTTGACCTATTTTCCCGGCAAAATTTGAATTTCCCACCATTACATCAGTGGCCGTCATCTTGAATAAATTGGCAATAATGCAAAGTGGAGTGATGCCCCTTTTGCCCCACTACTGACGATGTGGTGGCACATACATCTCGGCACTCATTTAATGGTCTCCCAGGTTGTTTGTTGCTCACGTTACTTTTTCTTTTATTGCGGCAATCTCTCTATATGTGGCCCTGTACCCAGCAGTTGTAGCAAATTATTTCTCCTTACAGTGACCAGGCATGTTACATGTGTAATATTCAGGATTTGTGTTGAATAAGTGTTGTTCTTCCAAATTTATTCAAAATGGCTGCCATGATGTTGCAGTGTCATCATGGTGGGAAGTTCAAGTTTTGGTGGGAAAATAGGTCAGTTGAGCTACCTCCTCTAACCTAAGTCATCCAACCACCACATCTACCTTGGAATTGGTGGGAAATGGTCAGTCTCCAACCAGCTGTTGCAGAGGAAGCAGTGTACTTCAGCGGGAAGCTGAAACAGTTTATTTAGGGATGGATTTCACGTAGTTTATTTATTATGCTGATACAAAACACTAGCCCTGATTGCAATACATAGCCTACAATGTGCAAACTACTCTTAAATTAGCAAAATAATGCAGTACACCGATGTACAGACACATTCACTATGTGTTAAATTGTCGGAATAATGCATGTATAATGCTCAGCAAACATGCTCACAACATTTAGATGAAATAATGCAGTGCACAAACACTCACTGCATGTAAAAATGTTTTCAAACTATCGTTAAGAAATCCAACTGTGTCTTTTCAGTTATCTGTTCCCTACAGAGGTCCAAGGTGGAATGATGACCAGCTGTGACAGGCAC
This sequence comes from Schistocerca serialis cubense, assembly GCF_023864345.2. Lineage (NCBI taxonomy): Eukaryota > Metazoa > Arthropoda > Insecta > Orthoptera > Acrididae > Schistocerca > Schistocerca serialis. Next base: position 117,628,524 of record NC_064643.1, on the reverse strand, counting down.
GCTCTCTTGGGCAGTGCACTGACACGGATCCAACCTGTCCCACAAGCGAGATTTCTGGGCATGCCCACCTGGAGAGGGTGGTAACATGTTTACGGGGCCGCCATGTCAGGTGCGCTGACGCGTCACTTTCATATCTGCGGGTCCAGTACGGATTAGCATAAATAGGAGATGCGGTCTTCTAATTGCTCTACATGCCAGCCTGTCCCACAGGTGAGACGTATCTGGCTGGCACCCATGACGTGAACGACGACTCATTGAGAGCTTCTATATGTGATATCTCTGACATGGCCTAATTGCTGAGCAAGATGTTATCCTAGCAACTCACCGTCGCAGGTGCGGCTACAAGGTTGTCAGTGTTATACTGATGTTTCATGTGTATGTAAATGAAAGTCTAGCCTCCCTCTGGACATTCTATAGGAATCTTTTGCACTGTTTATGGAAACTGTTGACGAAAATCTCCCAGAATAACATCGAATGCATTCTTCCTGATGCTCCTAATGAGGCACCCCATCCATTGTGTGTCACCCTTCCCAGAAAACATGATGTCCTGTTTTCAACACACTTCTCAGAAATGGTAAACATTCACTCTTGTTCTCACCGCTAAAAGCCTTCATTGTGTCTGTACATGCTTGCAAAAATGCTATTAATCATAAAAGCATTCCTGTTGTTTGGAAAGAGATATGATAGCCACATGGAGCCCTTCCAGGAAATAGTGATGTTCCATAAAGGCTTCTCATTGGCTGTCCATTCAAATGAAGCTCTCTCATTGGTCGCCTAAGTCTGTATAAACCCACAACCTGCCCTCCATAGTCCTCAGTCCACTGCTGTCGGCCTTGTTGTGTGTACCCTCATATGTGTGTGTCCTCTCAGGAGGAGTCCACTGTTTTATACCATCTATGCATTGGTTATACCAGGCTCACCCATTGTTTCCTCCTATGTAATGACCCACCCACACAATGTGGTTTTGGAGCCAGACAGTATCCCACATATTGGTGGAATGTCCCCTTCTTTCCGCCCTTTGTGTTAAGTGTCGTCTTCCCAATTCCTTAAATTTAATATTAGATGATTGACGGATGGTTGAACTGATCCTCAGTTACCTCTGTGAAAGTGTTTTTTACTTCCAGGTATAAGATTCTACTTTAGTCTTCGAGCATTGGCTGGTTGGTTGTGGTTGGGGGCCCTCTTTTCCTGTCTTCTCAGTTGGTGACCCCATGAACCGCCCCTTTCTTCCAGTTTTTAGATTTGGTCTCACCTTTTATGCCTTTTATTGTGGGTGTTTAATGTTTATTATTAGGACTCCCCTGACTGGATCCATCCACTTTTAGCGGACCCTATTTCTTGTGATTAACTTCTGAATTGCAGGACTGATGACCTCGCCGTTTGGTCCCATAACCCCTCTCAATCAGTCTGTGTTACGTACATTTTTGTCACCAAGATGAGGAGAGCTAGCAGCAACAATTCAGAGTATAGTGGCAAGATAAGTAGGGTTCTGGAGACAGTATTACCAACTTAGTAAATAATTAGTATTTTGAGTGTGTATTTCATGTGTATCTTAAATTCACCTTGTTAATCCAGTTTCCGTTTCTTGTTATAGTACAACTCCAGGATTTTATCTTGGATTTTGAGGAGAGACGGGAGGGGACTGGACCGTGGCACTGTAAGTCCAGCCTCCTGTGATGGGCTAGCAGCCAGGATTGCCTTGTGAGTATAATTTTCATTGAAATTTGTTCCTGTATAGTAGTGGTTCAAACATTTTCTTGTTTCATACTTCCCCCCCCCCCCCCCCCCCCCACCTCTCTCTCTCTCTCTCTCTCTCTCTCTCTCTCTCTCTCTCTCTCTCTCTCTCTCTCTCTCTAGTTCACTTGATGCAAATGCAAACTGAGATGGAGGCTGAAAAGAACTATCCACTTCACAAGCAGCAACACTAGTAGTAGTAGTAGTAGTAGTATAGGAAGTTTTATTTTCTCTCACAAAATGGTTTATATGTCTTGTCTGTTGTAGACGAGACAGACCAATTACCAGATGCCGGTTCTGATGAGGATAGTGACATTCGTGAACGGTCAGGCAGAGGGTCACTGAAATAGAGGCGAAAAGGCATCTCGATCTGGCCCTGTTTAATGATGGTGGTGATCACTTCTTTGAGGGTGTGGGGGAGTCGCCCAGTGAAATGTTCATGCCTTGGAGCCAGAGCAAAAAAGGTAATTACTCACTCTGCTTATAACCTTGTGATCATCAGTATTCTTCCTTTCACTGTGTCAACAGTGGCAAGAAATGTACTTAACTATAATTTTTTTCATCTCTTCTTCTAGTGCCTGGTAAAGTACGCGTCTCATCTAAGGGCGCCGCTACACATAGCACGGGAGGTCACAATTGCCACCCAGCACCATCGCTCTGGTGTCTGCGGACCTACCAATGATCTACCACCCCTCAAGTTATCGATCGAGACTGCAACAGCAGCAAAAGCAACAGCATTGGGAACCATAGCCACAGCCTGGCTGTTCTCATTGGTGTGACCCGGTAGCACTGCAGCATCCTCCTCTGTCATCCATATCAGCCTCGTCAGAATTGGTATAAACACAAGGTATGTGTGGCTTGGCGCATTCCGATTTGCCTCTCCCCAGCACCATACCAGCGGGGTGAACACAGAGCAGTATTAATAGTAATAGAGATGATCATGTGGATAGTGGCAGTTCCCTTTCCCCGTCCTTTCAGTGAAGGACATCAGGTCAGTGACACCATATTGCAGTTAGAATATGCGGTAATTAGACACTTTCAAGGAGCGAGTCTTGTTCACAAGGGTCAAGAACCTGGCAGGAGGGTATCACAACCCTGTTGGTTTTCTAAGAGCATACCTTCCTGTCGTGGAAAAGAAGCTGCTCAAAGTAGTCAATGATAAGTTTTCTGGCCATTAAATGCAGTGCGTGCTTTGCATCAAATTATGACATCCCGACAAAGTTGATGCTCGCGTTGAAGAGACAACTCTTAATCATCTTCGGAGAAAAAATGGCTCGATGCCACAGAGCACGTCAATTGTCCAGTGGTTTCGTAAATCCATCTTGAGTGCTATACTGGCCCGGTTTTCCCGAGATGGAAGTCGGAGGGTTAGTTAAAGCACTCAGTCAGATACTACACCTGGACATCCCTACACACGTATATGATCCAGTAAATGGAGGATCTAGCTATATCAAGTTGCCTAAGGATATAGCTAATAACCAGGCATGCATTAATATCAAAAATAAAAAGGACCAGGCTTCTTTTGCAGGCTTCTTTTACAGACGCCAACACCTGGTTGCTGTCTGTTTTGATTTTAAAAAAGTGTATGACACCACCTGGCGACATCATATCCTTGCCACATTATACGAGAGGGGGCCTCAGAGGCCCACTCCCGATTTTTATCCAGAACTTCCTGTCGCTTTGTACTTTCCATGTCCAAGTTGGTGCCTCCCTTAGTCCCCTCCCCCCCATATGGAGGAGAATGGGGTCCTACAGGGCTCTGTATTGTGTGTATCTCTATTTTTAGTGGCCATTAATGGTCTAGCAGCAGCTGTAGGGCCGTCCGTCTCACCTTCTCTGTTTGCAGGTGACTTCTGCATTTCGTACTGCTCCATCTGTACGGGTTTCCTGAGCGGTGCCTACAGGGAGCCATCCACGAGGCACAGTCATGGGCTCTTGCCCACAGTTTCCAGTTCTCGGCTGCAAAGTCGTATGTTATGCACTTCTGTCGGCATCGTACCATTCTTCCAGAACCAGCACTTTACCGTAATGACGATCCACTAACTATAGTGGAGACATATCGATTCTTAGGACTTGTTTTTGATGCCCGATTGACTTGGCTTCCTCACCGTTAACTTAAGCGGAAGTGCTGGCAGCACCTCAATGCCGTCCGCTGCCTGAGCAACACCAACTGGCGTGCAGATTGCTCTAAGCTGCTGCAGCTCTACAGAGACGTTGTTCAATCCCACCCTGACTGTGGGAGTCGCCAGGCGACAGGAGCTTTTAGGATGAGTCATGACCAGTGTCCTGGTGGAGGCCAGAGTCCCTCCATCGCAGGTAATGCGTGCACAATTGCTCTCCAGTTACATTGCACACTTTCGTAGTTCTCCTGTGCATCCGAATTACCATCTCCTTTTCCCACCCATCGCGGTTCTTCTCTCTCATCGGCGGCGCACGTCAGGGCTTCCAATTGCAGTTCGTGTCAAATCCCTTCTTTTGGAACTGGAGTCCTTGCCCTTACCACCTATAATTGAGGTCCATTCACATACACAGGTCCATTCATGTACACCTCAATGGTGTACACCTGGACCGCGGCTTCGCTTGGACGTTTCACATGGCCCTAAGGACTCTGTTAACCCTGCGGCTCCGCTGCCATTACCTCATGATTCTTCACATGTATGGAGACCATGAAAGGGTTTCGGACAGCAGCTCGATGGTTGATGATCACGTCGGCTTTGCGTATGTCCATGGAGGACATATTGAACAGCATTCTTTGCCTGATGGCCGCAGTGTTTTCACTGCCGAGCTGGTGGCTATATACCATGCTCTTGAGCACATCCGCTCATTCCCTGGGGAGTCATCTCTCTTGTGTACTGACTCCTTGAGCAGCATACAAGCTATCAATCAGTGGTACCCTTGTCATCCTTTGGTAGCGACCACCCAGGAGTCCATCTATGCCCTGGAACAGTCCAGTTGTTCGGTGGTGTTTGTCTGGACCCCAGGTCACGTCAGAATCCCAGGCAACAAACTTGCCAACAAGCTGGCCAAACTGGTTACACAGGAACCACTTATGCGGATTTGCTTCTCTGCAACTGACCTGTGTTCAGTACTATGCCGCAAGATTTTATAAAATGGCTTTGGGAGACGGAATGGCATAACCTCAGTATGCACAACAAACTGTATGCCTTTAAGGAGACTACAAATGTGTGGGAGACCTCCACATGGGCCTCTCACAGGGACTCTGTGGTTCTCTGTCAGCTCCTTATTGGCCACGCTTGGGTGACACACGGCTACTTTGTGTTGTTGCGGCACTAGGCCGACAGTGACCCATATCTTAGTGAGCTGTTCTTTGGCTGCTCTACTACGGCGCACTCTTAGTTACCGGACTGGCTGCCATTAATTTTAGCTGACAACGCCTCATTGGCTAATTTAGTTTCGCCTTTTATATGTGACGGTGTATTTTATCATTCTATATCAGTTTTAGCGCATGTCCTTTGTTTCTTTGTGTTCTGCACTCTAATGCATTTAGGCTGGATGTTTTAATGTGTCACAGAGCGGCTGGCTTTTCCTTTTATTCTCGTGATCGGCCAGCCATGGTCATCTGCTCTCTTGTTTTTACCTCTTCTACCTGTTTCTTGCTGCTCTCTGTGGTTTTTTTTTCCTGTTTTGTTCATAGTAGTGTTGGTTGTCCTCCTGTTGTTCTTCTGGTTCTTCCGTTCTCCTGTTATTGTGCTGTATATCTCCTTTCTCTTCTTCTTTCCCTTGTGTACTTATTTTACCGTGAGCAAGGGATCAATGACCTCGCAGTTTGGTCCCTTCCACCCGTCTTTGAAACCAACCAACCAACCAACCAATCATGGACACTCCTGGCTCATGAGAGACATTAGGATCGTAGGATCATCCTGAGCATCCCGGTACGTATCATATAGGTGACGATATTCGTGGGTGTTATATGACTTTGATGGTGTAAAGTTCCCCATCAAGATTCAGGACATACCTAAATTTGAGGTGCAGAATACCAGAATATTGGCTCATATTTATATCCTGGAGAAGAAAAGTATGTCAGATGAGCAAGGTATTGTCATTGGACGCCTTCATTTCTCAAAATTTGCCGGTGAGTGAGAGTTGCATGTAAACGTGCTGCTCTTCTCTGAAGGTGATAATTATCATTATGTTTGGATCAAGACATGTCCCGACTCCTTTCCACCCAACTGAGTAAGCATAATGGTAAACAGCATATTTGCTTAAGGTGCCTCAGTGCCTCTTCCTCAGACAGGTTATTAGTTGTGCATCTAGTAGATAGTACATTGCACTTCCAAGGACCCGGTATGTGTTGTTATGAGTACTGAGGAAAGCAAATTCATAAGGTTTAAGAATGCTCACCACCAGGAGTGATTCCTGTTTACAGTGTATGCAGACTTCAAATGCTTCCTCGCTCCTGTGACCTGCTGTGAATGTGACCTGGCAGCATCACATACCACCTTTACAGAAACACACATACCATATGCAGCAGCGAACCAAATTATATTGTCCTGTGATTAGAAAACTGCTACAAATCTTATGTCTGTGATAATCCTTCAGTGTGGCTGCTCACTGAGCTCAAAAAACTTTTATGGGAGGTTAGTAAGCTTTACAGTGACACATTTCCTGACCAAATTGAAGGAGTATGAAGATTTGTATAATAACAAGGTTGATTATCGTATTTGTTTGCTGCCATTAGAAAAGAGGAAACTCTTTGTAGCAGTCACTGTCGTCTTACAGGGAAGTTCCGTGGCGCAGCTCACAGTACGTGCAATTTCAAGTTCCAGCTACCAAGGCATTTTCTTCCCCAATTTAAGCAGGTATGATGCTCGCTTTCTAGTTGAGCACTTAACTGATGTCGGTTGGGAGAAAAATCAGGTCAGTGTCCTACCTGAGAGCGTCGAGAAATACATTTCATTCTCCGAATGAATGGTAACATGAATTCTGCTGTCTTGCTACACTGTTTTATGCAGGTGCCTCTACAGAAACTCATTGAAATTCTACCTCAGGGTTGCGTTTCCCGACGAGGAAAAGTTTCAACATTTTCCCATATGAGTATGTGGATAGTATTGCGTAACTAAACGAGGCCAGCTGACATAACTGCATTCTCCAGCAACCTTAAAGACGACGCCATAACGGATGCAGAGCGTGCCATGAATGTCTGATTGGAACTCGACATCCCCACTTTAAGCCAGTATGCACTGCTTTACATGGACACAGACGTGCACTTACTTGCGGACGTTTTTGAGAAATTCTGGAGTCTATGTATTTCCACATATTCTCTGGATCCTGCCTTTTATTACATTGCACCTGGGTTCTCTTGAGACTCAATGCTGAAGAAAATGAAGTGATGCTGACATAGTTCATTTCTTTTAGCGAGGTATTTGTGGGGGACTTTGCCATTGTATCCATAGGCATGCAAACGCGAATAACCCACAGGTTCGACGCATCTCTTGATTCAAGTTACATAATGTACCTGGATGTAAATAACTTACATGGGCATGCCATGCATCGATTACTGCTGATTGGTGAGTTTCAGTGGATACCCGAAGATGAATGCAAGGGATTAGGTGGAAAAATCCTGGGGGGTATGGCAGCTGATTCTGTGGTAGGATATGTGGTGGTGGCAGAACCCACATACTGTATTAGTTCGCATGATACACATGCTTATTTGCCATTGTGTTCAGAGCAATTAGATCCGTAAGGAGGCTCCACCCCAAAACTGATTCGTTAAGCCAGGTGTTTTCTCAAGCCACGTATCACCAATCTGTATTTTGTCATCATGATGAACACACTGGATGGTGCAACTACCTATGCCACCTCAAAATTGTTTAAATAAAGAATGCATAAAAAATGAGACTTAGGTCTGTCCTATCCAGCAGCCCAGCACAGACTGAGTCCTCCTCTCGCCAACTTCCAGATGGGGCAGGAGAAGGGGGTTAGGTTGGTGGTGGTAGCCCAGTTGACATGTTTTCCCGCCAAAATCTGAACTTTCGCCGTGTCATTGTCACTTGGCCACATCTATGGCCGCCATCTTGAATAAATTTGGCAACAATTTAGTTGGTCATGTTCTCTTTGTCCTACTACTATCATAATACTTCCACAAAGCCAACAGCTGCTTCCTGAAAGGTCTTACATTGCGCTAGTCTGACTAATTTGCTTGCTTCCTTGCCATGGATGAGTGTGTCCAAAACTCTCTGATCGCCTTCAAACAGCTGAATGCAGTTCTCATTCAAGTCTTGTACCAGCTTGTATGTTGGAGTGTTAACGTTTCATATCCTGTCTACAAACTGCTGAATAGATTTGTCCCATCGATCCACAGACTATGAAGTTGCACTTTATAGAATCAGATAGAATTTTTGCATTTGAATCTCTGAACAACTGTTGCTTTGAATTCATTGTGATCTGACTTCACGCAAGTGGGCTTCACACTAATGAAATCTCGTGCGGCTCCCAGAATTCTTAATTTAGCAACTGGTAATTTATTTGAATCAGTCCAGGAACCTAACAAGGCATCTCCTTCAAGTTTAGGGGAGAACACTTTGACACTTTCCTCGGGTTTATTGCTAAACACGGGTACTGATGGTAATAATTGGAAATTCTTTATGTGGCCACCATGGCAAGAGCTATCATTTGACAAGTCATGTGAAAGGCTGTGCTCGGAATTTTATATGGAGTTCGAATCTGTGATCAGAATTAAAGGAATAATTTTATTTCTCTCTCTTTCTTTATGGTAAGGACTGGTTTGGATAGATGCTGTGGCATTGCCACGTACTTGACAAAGTTACTGAGTCTTGTGCAACTTGCCAAGAATAGCCCTTTGCGCTAGCGACTTGCAATGGGCAAAGTGTAGCGCACAAAATGCTTTCTCTGTATGCTTCGACACCATTTCGGAAGTGCCTTTGTCGATGGTTTTCCAGACTAACTTTCTGGCACTATGTACAGTATGTGGATGACAAAGTCTGAAGTGGTGTTTTTACCATTTCTTTCATATGGTGAGCAATTTACCAAAGTCAATTTTTAAGATGTTTCATTGGCTTTATGCCTAGTGTTCTTCAGTCTTAATATAATTAAAACATGTATTGGTCCATGGTGATGGTTGAGTGGATTCTTTAAAATGGAAGTGCGTGAAGCTCACACTATGCGATGTGAAATTGAGAGTAACCGGTCGTTCAAACAATGAGACTGCGAGAAAGAAATGTGTTCGTAGTAACGTTTACGTACTCTACCTGACTGACAAAATGACTTTCTGTTAAATGTTGGCGATGAATGTTGCGAATCTTTGTTTTCCCATCTATTGCAGTACCAGAACTATAATCGTAACTACGAAAATGATCACTGAATAAAACTCTTCTGTCTTTATCTGTTAAATCTGTTGGAAATCACAAAGGAGCACTTAAATATTTTGCTCCCATTAAACCTCTGAACTAATACCGAGATTACTCTCGTAAATGCTGTGCGTGACTCTGAATATGAACTACAGTGATAACAAAATTTGTGGCTTACCTGTGCAAAATGTACCACTTGTCATAATCAGCACGTGCCACCCCCTCCCCCCCCCCCCCCCCCCCCACACACACACACACACACACACACACACACACACACACACACACACACCCCTCGTGATGTGCAGTGCGAGTGTGCAGTCAAATAAAACCATAAATACATATGAAAAATCGGGTATTAACCTCACCGACAAAGAAATAACTTAAACGACACTTCAACTAAGCTTCATTAAGTCACAACAACACTACAACTTTCCACACTTCTCACACATGAGCTAATTACTAATATAACAAACCACGTTACCTTTAATGTTATTGTCCCCCACTCATACAATATTACAATCCTACTGCTTAATATTTCTCTTCAAACACCATGTTACAAAAATTGCTCCAAAGAATGCTGCCTCCACTGTAGGGCAGGCCTGCTTCCATCCATTTCAAACCAAGTAAGGCTAAATTTACACTGCCCGCGATGCGATGCCGAGTCGAGCGGAGCGATGAAGCGCTGAAATCACGTGACAATGGGCTGGCTTGGTTTAACAGTGGCAACAGAGCGGTGCCCGTTTAGACAGCAGGCTGGGCCGAGCGATGTGATGCGGTGCGATGCGATGACTCCTCTGTAGTCGCAACCGAGTTTGCGTTTCGCGCGAGTGTTTGGAGTGATTGCTTGTTTGCGCTTGCGTCTGAAGTAATTGCTTGCTTGCAATTGACATCGAAAGACTAATTAACAGTGTGCGTGAATGCTCCGTGTTGTGGGAGCAGAAAAAAAAATATTACCACAATAGGGATTTTGTTCGTCAAGCATGGAATGAAATAGCTGAAGATTGTGGAACAGCCAGTAAGTACAAAAAAGTAAAATAAATAGCTACAAGACTCCAAGAAATAAGTAACACAAACAACTTCGTTCATTTTCTAATTTTAATTGTGTATAGATACTATTACAGTATTTTGATAATGAAATGACGTTCACAATAGTTACAGTATTTGATAATTTCGACATGAAATATATTTGCGTTAATGACTGTTGACATAGTTTTTGAAGGCCTCTCTGACACTCCTCGCTCTTGAAGCACTACTGTTTGCTCTGTCATTTTGGAATTTCACGTCTATATTTTCAGGCGAGGTACTGAAGAATAAATGGAAGAACCTCCGTGACACTTTCCGCTCTGAACTCAAAAAAACTCATGCTGAACGTTCAGGAGACGAAGGTGGCATGCCACATTTCCAATCCAATTGGCCGTGGTGCGAGCTGATGACCTTCCTGACTGACATAATGACGCCACAGAAGACCAAGACTAATGTTCATCACAGTAAAAGAACAGCATCGCAACACGACGACGCACACGACGACGTACCATTTTCACCAGCTCTTACAGAGAAAGAGAGTGTTTCACCTGATAAAACCAAGCAAGCCAGGTCTTCAAGACTGTCTGTAAGTTCAGAGGGTAGCGTTTCGATGCCTCCTCCCTCACCCACCCTACTCACGAACCAAAACAAGAGATCCAAGAAATCGACAAACTCTGAGTTGCTAAATATAGAGAAGCAAAAGTTGAAGCTAATTCAGCAACAAATGTCGATTTCAGAAACGCAAGATGACAGCTATCATTTTGTTGTGAGTTTGCTGCCAGCAATGCGAAAACTATCACCAGCAGCTCAGTTGAGAGCCAGGATAAAAAATTCAGCAGGTTCTTTTGGAAGAATTGGAACAATCAACCACTTCCACTGCACATTCGTTGATGCCACCCTATGCACCTCCCCCCAGGGGGTCCACAACTCTTTTGTGGACACGTGCGTAGCGAGCACGGGACCCCGAGCTAATGTGGCCCTCCTTCCTTTCCGGGCTGCATACCTTCCCTTCCCTTCCCTTTCCGCATCCCTCCCCGTCCCCCATCTTCGCCCCCCCCTCACCTCTGGCTCTTTCCTTCCCTTTCTCCCCCTCTGGGAGTACGGTTTGTGCCTACGTCCGGAGACGGACGCTCGAAACTGTGCCAAATTCCTTGCTTTCTACACTTACAAGTCCTCGTCCTTCCTCTGTCCTTCTCCTTTCCTTCCCTCTTCTCCTTGCCCTTTTCTCCGCTGCGGCGTTTGAGACCCCCTCTTCTTTCCTTTCCCTTTCTCTTTCTTCCTCCCTGTGCGTGTCTGAAGGCCGACCCACGCACTTCAATGCGTAGCCGGTGACGGGGTAACGCGTAGTTCCCCGCCCCGGGTAGACAGGTAGGACACGTACGTACCCCCTGGTAACGGCCAGGCCCAGGGAGGTGTGATTACCCGAGCTGATACCTTCCGAAAGTGCCGATTGGTCCCTCCGTCCGTTTGTCGGGAGGTGTGACCTGAGGTGTGAACAATCACCTAAGGCGGGTGTGCCCTCGGTGAGGGCCCCCACAAGGGAGGAGCGCGCCATCGGAGACGCCGGTAATCATGGGGGATTCTTCCGCAATGGTTTCCTCACCTTCCACTATGTCTGCTCACAAACGTAAGTTCACTGAGTCTCAGCCACAGACGGTTCTTCCATCGTTGCCACAGTTCCTTGTTGTTTCTCGGTCTGACGAAGGTCACGACTTTTCCACGGTCAACCCTTTCATTATTCAGAAAGGTGTCGACGCAATTGCTGGTCCTGTAAAGTCTTGTTCCAGATTACGGAATGGCACCCTGTTGTTAGAAACACACAGTGCCCTCCAGGCTCAAAAATTGCTGCGTACTTCTCTGCTCCACACCTTCCCTGTCCGGGTGGAACCGCACCGTACCTTAAATTCCTCGCGTGGAGTCGTTTATACACGCTCCCTCGATGGATTGTCTGACGAAGAAATTCAGCACTACCTCTCTGACCAGGGCGTCACGGCTGTTCACCGGGCTATGAAAAGGGTTGACTCGAACATTATTCCAACCCGCACTGTCTTCTTGACATTTGACAAAGTTCAACTCCCATCAAAAATCAAAGCAGGCTATGAGATAATTTCCGTTCGCCCTTATGTCCCAAACCCTACGCGTTGCTATCGATGTCAGCGGTTCAATCACACCAGCCAGTCCTGTTCCAATCCGGCCAAATGTGTTACGTGTGGCAAGGATGCTCATGAGGGTGCTTGTCCACCTCCACCCCCTCGCTGCATCAACTGTATGGGTGACCACGCTGCTTCCTCTAGAGATTGCCCCGTTTATAAGGACGAAAAGCTCATCCAGGAAATAAGAGTGAAGGAAAAGGTGTCGACCTTTGCTGCTCGAAAATTATTCGCCAGTCGACAGCCCACCGTGCCTCAGAAAGGAAAATACAGCACTGTCCTTGCTTCTCCTCGGCCAACAAAGGAGGCGGCCACGCAGACTTGCGACCTCACCTTTAGTACCACGGTCGTCAGATCGGCCAGCGCAAAGATCGCCCGTTCAACCTCACCACTTTCGCCTGCCCACTCCATGGCTCACCCTTCGTCGGGTTCTGCTAAATCTCGTGCCCAAAAGTCAGACGCCAAGTCTTCGAAAAAAGAGCATTCTCGTGAAGAGTTTTTACGTACTGCAACTTCACAACCATCGGTTCCTCCTTCATCTAAACATCATACTTCCAAGAAGGCTACGAAGAAACACAGTTCCTCTCCTTCTCCGCCAAGGAGTGTCCCATCTACAGCACCACCTGGCGGAAATCGCCCTCGGCCGTCTTCTGTGTCGCCGAGGCGCACTGCTGGTGGCCGGTCAACCGGCCGATCGCTGGTGGCAGGAGCTGCTCCTGACCAACCTATGGATCAGGAACTTCTGCCTTCGACTGAATGCCATTCCATGCTGTCGGTCGCAAGCTCTGAGCAGTCGTTGAGTTGACAGCACCCTTGGTCACGTTCCTCCATTTTCTGTTCACCCTATGTCCATTATCCACTGGAATATCCACGGCATTCGAACCAATCGGGATGAATTGTCGATCCTCTTACGGTCCTACTCGCCGGTCATCTTCTGTCTTCAGGAAACAAAGCTGCGTCCCCATGACCGCTTTGTTCTCCCTCATTTTCAGTCCGTCCGATATGACCTCCCCTCTGTTGAAGGCACTCCAGCCCATGGAGGACTCATGATTCTGCTCCATGATACTCTCCATTATCACCCAATCCCCTTAAACAGTTCCTTCCAAGCTGTCGCCGTCCGTCTTTCCCTTTCTGGATACACGTTCTCTCTTTGTACGGTATACATTCCATCGTCCACACCAATGGCACGAGCTGATCTCCTTCATCTTCTTGATCGGCTTCCACCCCCCTATTTGCTGGTTGGGGACTTCAATGCCCACCACCCGCTTTGGGGACCTCCGCATCCTTGTCCACGTCGCTCCCTATTGCTAGACGTCTTCCACCAAGCGGATCTAGTCTGCCTCAACACTGGGGTCCCCACATTTTTGTCTGCCTCCACGACAAATTTATCTCATTTGGACCTTGCGGTCGGTACTGTTCCGCTAGCTCGGTGCTTCGAATGGTTCGCCCTTGATGATACACACTCGAGTGACCACTTTCCATGTGTCCTTAGACTGCAGCCTCAACTGCCCTACATGCGCCCGCGACGCTGGAAGTTTGCCCAAGCCGATTGGACACTTTTTTCGTCTCTAGCGACATTCGATGACCGTCTCTTTCCCAGCGTCGACGATGAGGTCACACATGTTACCGACGTTATTCTCACCGCTGCGGAACGTTCAATACCACGCACCTCCGAATTGCCCCGGCGCCCCCCAGTTCCTTGGTGGAACGAGGCATGCCGTGACGCAATACGTGAGCGGCGACGTGCTTTTCGCATTTTCCGTCACCATCCAACTTTGGCCAACTGTATCCGATATAAGCAGCTCCGTGCGCGATGCCGTCGCATCATCCGCGATAGCAAGACGGCAAGCTGGAAATTCTTTATTAGCTCATTTAACACCTTCACTCCCTCCTCGGAAGTTTGGAGTCGGCTTCGACGATTCTCAGGCGCGCCTAGTTTCTCCCCGGTCTCTGGGCTCACTGTCGCGAATGATACCTTAGTGGACCCCGTCGCAATTTCTAACTCATTGGGTCAGCACTTTGCTGAGATTTCGAGCTCTTCAAATTACCCGCCAGCGTTTCTCCCGAAGAAACGTGCAGCGGAAGTGCGACATCTTGCTTTCTCCTCTCACAATCGCGAAAGCTACAATACTGTTTTCTCCATGCGGGAACTCCAACATGCCCTCTCTTCTTCTAGATCCTCCGCCCCAGGACCGGATGGTATCCATGTCCAAATGTTGCTGCATTTATCAACCCATAGTCTGCGTTACCTCCTTCGCCTTTATAATCGAATTTGGACCGACAGTACCTTTCCCAGGCGATGGCGGGAAGCTATTGTCGTTCCCGTTCCGAAACCTGAAAAGGACAAACATCTCCCCTCTAGTTATCGCCCCATTTCTCTCACGAGTAGTGTCTGTAAGGTTTTGGAGCGTATGGTGAATTACCGTTTAGCTTGGTGGCTGGAATCCCGCAGTCTTTTAACACCAGCCCATGGCGGATTCCGAAAGCATCGTTCTGCAGTTGACCATCTTGTTGCTCTCTCCACTTACATCATGAACAATTTTCTCCGGAAACGCCAAACAGTAGCAATATTTTTTGATCTGGAGAGAGCATACGATACCTGTTGGAGGACTGGCATCCTCCGCACACTGTTCTCTTGGGGCTTTCGGGGCCGGCTGCCCCTTTTTCTTCGCGAATTTATGGCAGAGCGCACATTTAGGGTGCGGGTGAACACTACTCTCTCCCGTACTTTCTCCCAAGAAAACGGGGTATCCCAGGGCTCCGTGCTGAGTGTTGTACTGTTTGCCATCGCCATTAATCCAATTATGGAATGTCTCCTTCCTGATGTCTCGGGCTCCCTCTTTGTGGACGATTTTGCGATCTACTACAGCTCTCAACGGACCAGCCTTCTTGAAAGACGTCTTCAAGGATGTCTCGATCGCCTCCACTCGTGGAGCATCGAAACCGGCTTCCGTTTCTCACCCAGTAAGACCGTTTGTGTTAATTTTTGGCGACGTAAGGAGTTTCTTCCGTCCTCCTTACATCTAGGTCCTGTCAACCTTCCGTTTTCCGACGTCGCTAAATTCTTGGGTCTTATGTTTGACAGAAAACTGTGCTGGTCCTCCCACGTTTCCTATCTTTCGGCTCGCTGTCTGCGTTCCCTTAACACCCTCCGTGTCCTGAATGGTACCTCCTGGGGAGCGGACCGAGTGGTCCTTCTCCGCATCTATCGCGCCTTAGTGCGCTCGAAATTGGATTATGGAAGCATAGTCTACTCCTCTGCTCGGCCGTCTATTCTTCGGCGTCTCGACTCTATCCACCACCGTGGATTACGTTTAGTGTCTGGAGCTTTTTACACCAGCCCTGTGGAAAGCCTTTATGCTGAGACTGCTGAACCTCCGCTGTCCAATCGGCGGGCAGTCCTTCTGAGTCGTTATGCTAGCCATCTTTCTTCCATGCCTGCTAATCCAGCCCATGACCTTTTTTTCGACGCCTCCTTTGATGTAGGGTATGCAGGCCGCTCCTCCTCCCTACTACCCCCGGGAGTCCGCTTCCGTCAACTGCTCCATTCTCTTTCCTTCCGCTTTCCTAAAACCTTCTTGACAACTTGGGGTACGGCACCGCCTTGGCTCCGTCCCCGGATCGACTTGCTCCGAGACCTATGTCAATTTCCCAAGGATGGTACCCCTACACTTGTTTACCGTCGGGCATTTGCTGCTCTATGTGCACAAATGACGGACGCCACATTTATTTACACCGACGGCTTGAAAACATCGTTAGGTGTAGGGAGTGCCTATATTGTTGGCGACACCCCAAATCACTTTCGGCTTCCCGACCAGTGTTCTGTTTATACTGCGGAGCTTTACGCTGTTCTCCAGGCTGTCCACTACATCCGCCGCCATCAGCGGATACAGTACGTAATCTGCTCAGATTCTCTCAGCTCTCTCCTCAGTCTCCAAGCTCTTTACCCTGTGCACCCTCTGGTCCACCGGATTCAGGACTGTCTGCGCTTGCTCCACCTGGGGGGCGTCTCGGTGGCGTTCCTCTGGCTCCCGGGACACGCTGGTATCTGTGGGAATGAGGCGGCCGATATAGCGGCCAAGGCTGCAGTCTCTCTTCCTCGGCCAGCTATTCAGTTGCTTCCCATTACCGATCTACGGAGCGGTTTATGTCGCCAAGTTGCTCATTTATGGCATGCGCATTGGTCAACACTTCCCCATAATAAATTGCGGGAAGTGAAAGCCCTTCCTTGCGCTTGGACCTCTTCCTCCCGAACGCGTCGTCGGGAGGAGGTAATTTTAGCTAGACTCCGGATAGGGCACTGTCTTTTTAGCGATCGACATCTTTTAAGCGGTGATCCTCCCCCACTCTGTCCCCACTGCTCTCAGCTGTGGACAGTCCGACACCTTTTAATTGAATGCCCCTATTTTAATCCGTTACGCTCCCGTCTACAGCTATCGCCTGATCTATCGTCGAATTTAGCAGATGACACGCGCTCAGCCGACCGCGTTCTCCAGTTTATTAGTGACAGTGAAATGACGTCAGTCATTTGAAGCTTTTTTGGGGACAACCAACCCCTTTCTATAGTGGATTTTTAAGCATTCCTTCTGCTTTTAGTTTCTCAAATTTTATGACTTTGTTCCCATTGCTGCTGGTTTTACATTTCGTTTTTTTTCCTGTTTCCTACGTCACGGGCTGGGTGCTAATGACCATAGACGTTTTGCGCCCTAAAACCACAAAAAAAAAAAAAAACCAACCCTATGCACCTGAAAATCCAGTTGAAATCGTAATTGCTGGAAATCCGCAGAATGAAATAGTCATTTCTGAAATTGAACCTGATGACATTGTTATTTCAAGCCACGAAGTTTCTGAAAACTTTGATACTTAAGTGAGTGAACTGTGATGTATTTTACTTCTCATTGTCGACTATGTCAAAATTTATTAAAAGAAAGTTTGAATCTATCACAATTTGTAAATCTTTCATAATAAAATGATTGCTGTAAACTTAATATTGTACTTACCTAATGGTGATAACTTTTTCAGGGGTAATAGCCATTCTGAAATTTGTGTTTTGCTTCTGTAATCTATTTGAAACAGACGACACTATATAATCAAATGTCTCTGTACTCATTCTGGATAACTCCAAAATTTATCCTCATCTTTTCTCAAGTCACTGTACAAATGATGAAATTCTCCTAAAGCCCTCCTCTCCTTGTTGATTTCATGCACCCATTCACGACTGCGTTGAATTCTCAGAGCACTGTTTTCTAATAAAAAAGAATTTACTGGGTCGAGGAAACACAACATCGTGCCGAGACTGCTCAATTGCTGGCCAGATCGCGCGCGCGTGCTGTATCGTGTGCAATGTGAACGCTCCATCGTATTGCATCGCTTTGGCCATTATGCTTCGCGTCGCGTCGCATCGCATCGCAGGCAGTGTAAACGTACACTAAGTTACTACATAGTTGCTACTAGCACGCTCTGACTCCACTCTGACAAAGTAAAGCTAACCCCTCTTACCAACATCTCTGGTCTCGAACATAATTCCCAAATGTTTAATTATGAAGACAATGTTAAAGCGATATTACAAGACTTACGAACATTTATCAGACTTACAAATTAACTCATATTTTAGTGTGGTCCATGACATACCCAGAATTACCATAACAAATAGGACAGACACCTTTCATTGTGGTTTTTAAAAAATACTGGCATCCCTATTTCCTAGTAGCCACCCTCAATAACCAGGCGAGTCTAGTCACGGACGGGGGGCTTTTTCCCAGCTCTCAATACTGCTAGTGAGTTGCTTAATAATGGAGCCCAAGCCTTTGGGGAATTTAGTAGTTCCCCAAGCCTCGTGCTGGTGTATGTTCATGACTCCCAAACCGAAATCATAACATTCATTAAAGAAGGGGGGGGGGGGGGGGGGGGGAAGGCATTAGTGCCGGAGCGATTCAAATTTATCAACTTTCACGACTTAGATGGGAAGGACCATCTGCCTGTGGGGTGAACAGTTGCATTCACGTTATACAAAATATTCTGATCCAATTCGTTTCCGTATATTTCTGAGCCTTTGTAGTGGTCACCGTCATCAGATGGTTTTCGTCAGGTGCATACGAATCATCAGTCAGCTTCATACTGTTATCAGAAAACTTTCAGGCTTATTTTCATAAACAACCAAGAAATTGTGATAAAATGAATGAGCTGTAATAAATTAACCCTTACAGGCTTAAAATGTATTTAACATATATTTGAGAAATAAAAGGTTAAAACATGTCATCCTTTCCGATAAATAATATACTTCCACTACAAGAAGAAATTAAGCTGATCTATTTTGAAAATTGATGAAGGGGGGATGGGCACGTGTGTCGAATGAACGTAACTAGATGCATATTTTCATGTGAACATAGGATTTTCAAAGTTAATTTTTTATTTTAGGTTGGTTTTATCAGGGCGGCAGTTATGAAAAAAATAAATAAATAAATAAAAATAAAAAAAACAGTAGCGAAACACATTTATTCTTCTGGCAATGGAACACACAAAACATTACACACACATTTTCAGCAAAACATTTGAAAATACCTTTTACGTACAACACTTCAATGTTTTCTGTGTTCTATAAAGTTTACTGGGACATGGGTGTCCCACTACATAAAATTATGTTCAAACCAGAGAATAAAATGTTTAGCAATGTTTGAAAAAATGTCTGTGATGTGTGAGAAAACACAGTTACTTAATTCAGACATTCTTGGATTGGAGAAGATCGATTTGATCTGATTTTCGTGAAACAGGCGTTATAAACACCCCCCTCCCCATTTAATTGCTTACAGCCTTCTATAGAACCATCCCATGGTCTGTAGTATTTTTCTCCACGCTCCAAAAGGATCTCGCTACTAACTGGCACTAGGCAAAAGAGACACAGAGACGTCCCAACGCTCAAAACTGCATATTGGTTTAGTAGGACGCATGTACCCCATCAACTACGAAAGGGTTAAATCAAAACTGATACCAGCAATTGACCCAATTCTGATTCTGGGGGTGAGGAGATCACAAGTTGTCCTTGATTTAGGAATATTATCAAAATATTTTTATCTTTTTTTTTTGAAGCAAAAGGGGGAGAGAGCTGGAGGGAATGAAAGTAACATATTTTTAGTGTGTAGGTTAATTTTATTGTACATTATCCATGCTGCCTCCTCCTACCCCCCCCCCCCCCCCCCTCCCCCTCCTTCCTATCTCAGAGTAATCGTAAGTAAGTACTTTTTCTGCATTGGACTGTAATATTAATAAAGATATCAACAAAACATATATTTTATTACATTAAAATACACTTCACAGTACAAACTCAAGCTGACTCTTTTTTTTACTTTTTGCAAATATAGTAGTAACTCCATCAATATCTATATCTTGCTAGATATACAATAAAGCTAGACTAGTGAGTCATTCTTCCCCCGTAGCTGTTCTAAGCCAAGTCGTGAGGCGACCAAGGGTTGAGAATGTACGTTCTGCTGTTGCTACACTAACTGGTAGCGTGGGAAACATTTTTAGAATCGTGCAAATGGAAGGGTACGTTTGTCGCACACCTCCAGAATTTTAAGACCTGCCTCGACATGGTGCTCCTGCCTAGCAACACAAAATTCGAATTCTTACACTAAAAATCAAATAGAAGTCCTTAGAAAGTGCTTGTTTACCTCATGTTTCTTTCACAATTACAGTGTCTTCTTCACTGTGTGATGTACGCTGAGAAAAATCCTTAGAAAGATTTAGCACTTCTGGGGAGAGCCTCTCCTTGACATCCGATCTCTAACAAGGGCATGTCCAAGGGCCTTCGAAAGTATTCTTAGGTGGTCTGTGCGGGTAGATGAGTGTCTGGGTATACCTATCGGGAAACCATGCGCGTTGCTTTCATTTCCACATCCAGTTGCTCGGCGACATTTTGAACTTCAAAATGGGCGTTTACACTGTGATTTGTATCGACACATGTATGAGATACATGTATATGCGACTTTGCGACATGTATCGCAACTTGTATGAGTTGACAAGTATCAACCTCATACATGGATGAGCGTGCGTTTACACTGGTTGATTTGTATCACTGTGTGATGGCTTCCGACAACGATTTGGAAGATTTCACATTTTTATGTGCTGGTACACTTGCTCTTTTGGAAGATGATTGGAAGAAAAGGCGAAGGAAGCGTAGATGGTGGCAGAGAGTGTTTCTTCTCAAACGCGCTACTCGCGGAGCTTACGCAATGCTCGTTCAGGAATTAACGCTAGAGGATGGCGCGTATTTTAGAAATTATGTTAGGATGAATATGGAGGATTTCCACGGTTTGTTATCTCTTGTGGCTCCTCTTGTGTCCAAAACCAACACAAACTTTCGGGAAGCAATTCCACGAGAGGATCAGTTGGCAGTAACACTCTGTTTTTTGGCCACTGGGGATTCCTTTTTGACATTAATGTATCTGCATAGAATATAAAAAAGTGCCATATGCAACATTATTCTTCGTGTTTGCGAGGCCATTGTGCAAGTTTTATCCCAAGAAGTGAAGGTAAAGGTTTTATATATATCAGAGTATGTAATACATTATATAGTTTTTTCGTGCAGCTGGCACATATATCAATTTTTTGCTATTATTCCGGCAGCCTAACATGATAATGTTGACAACGGATGCTAATGCTGACAATCGTGTGAGAGACGTTGGCATTAGCAATCGCGCAACAATGCAAATGTTTTGTCATGAAATCTTCGTTTTACGAGGGCAGTTAGTTTTAACGAGCGGACGAGGGTACATACAAGTATTTGTCAGCCAGGAACAGCAGCACAAATTTTCTATCGCGTCGTTGATGTTGCCAACATAACCACGTGAGGCTGCTGGAATAGGAACTAAAATTTTAACGGCACATACATTTTGCACCATAAATTTCTCAAATTTTGCTGAAATGGGTTAGCTTTTAGTT
This sequence comes from Schistocerca serialis cubense, assembly GCF_023864345.2. Taxonomy (NCBI): domain Eukaryota; kingdom Metazoa; phylum Arthropoda; class Insecta; order Orthoptera; family Acrididae; genus Schistocerca; species Schistocerca serialis. Next base: position 117,607,349 of record NC_064643.1, on the reverse strand, counting down.
CTTTGGAACGACTGACATGCTTCACTGAGTAATACAATATCATAATTTCTGAGGACACTTTCTGCACAGTAAAGGTATCCAACAACATTAATTTGTATTTAGTTTTATTAATTACTACTTGACAGCAAATGACATGCATATTTCAACATTTATACGTGTTTTTAAAGAATCCCAAAATTATGTTGCATTTGCATTATTTGTCTCCTGCAAACATCTGTATATTCCGTTCTCAAGTCTTGCCATAATTCTAGTATGGCCATTTTCATAAAGAAATATGAGCTTATTGGCTACAAAGTCACCTAAGTGGGTAAACTGGTCCCTTTTTCTGCCTGCTAAATTGTCGCCAACTTTTCTTAAGGTCTGTAAAAGACCTTCTCGGTCTTCATCCAGGTCTCTCCTGGCTCTCTTCAGTGCCACTTGATCTACCACTTCCACTCGGACTTGGAATGGTACAGGGTGACACGGTTGCAGATCCACTTTCATGTGGGGGCACAGAGATGACTGGAGTGGTTTCCACTTCCACAATGTCTTGTGGGGGCGTGGCAAATGTCACCTCCTCCATTTCTGTTACGTCGAAAGGGAAACTAATGCTTCCTTCTCCTTCTCCTTCACCATCTCCTTCTGTGGCTGGGGCTTCCATGACCTTTAAAATACATAACACATTTCTAAGGCAAAGTGAGCTATATGTTACACATACATTATAATCAAAGTATATTAATGTATTGAGAATTTTTTGAGCGTCCATGCGTAAATTAAAAAAGTAACCATTTTCTTTCCAGCTTCCTACTACTGAAGAGGAATTAGCAATTTCCTCCCACTCGTCGTACCTTTTCTGAGTGTTCTTATAGTCTCCTAGATTCACATCCCATATACAGGGATGCCTGCGCACTGCCTCTATAAAATGCAGTGTATTTTGTTTTGACCAAGAAGAAATGACAAATTTTAAAGTATTACACGCGGGCACAACACACGACACAATACACAAATACCTACACAACAAACGACAGTTTGCACCTCCAAAACTCCAACAGCCACCAAAGAGCCTGGTACTACGTATGCGCTAATTGTCAAAATAAGCGGCAGGCGACAAGACGACACGAAATGATAGTACTGCGCATGCGCGCGAGTTCTTCAAATGTCGCTCATACATGTTGCGTATATGGCCAAAAAGCGATATACAAAATGTATACGTGACATGTATGACCTCGAGGGTCCGCATAAAAGTTCCGTGAATTTTTGTATGAGGTGATGTATCGTGACATGTCAAATTGACATGTCGCGATACATGTATCCCAGTGTAAACATACCTAAAGAACAACTGCCAGAAAATCGAATCCACATCTTTATCACTTGTGTTCAAGGAAGCTTACAGTGTTCCTCACAGTGTCCATTGCTCTCTTCAAATCTATGGTGGTCTACAAAGAAAATGGCTGAGCGACACTTATCCCTTTCGCCTGAATGAGAAAAATAAACATTAATAACAGAAGAAAATAAGAAACATAATTTGTGTCTTAATAGGTAGAAGAAAGGAAATATAAGAAACATGGGTACATTTCACAACTTACTTAAAGCACTATGTTTTGCGTTAATAGCTGTCTTGGTAAGCTCCTGAATGGCATCCTTTCACAAAAAACCATAACCGAACAGCTGTCAATGCCAGTTCCAACTCGCATCTTCAGATCAATATTAAATTTCTTACAAAGATCTTTAACTATATGAGCAGGGGCGAATCTAGTTAGACGACACTCTACACTTGCATCTTCGGAACGGATTTCCTCATAAGCATGACAAAATGTAATATGAATTCCTTCATGAAGGTAATTGACGGGTTAACTGAGCAGTTCAATGTGAGAAATACCGTTATTTCGTCAAACATAATGGAAAAAAATACTTTGCTTTCCTAACTCTGGATAAAATCTTGTCTTGAATTTTTTCTTTACGCACATCGATTAGTGACTGTGTGTATGTATGTGGCATTCAAAGAGGTGTTTTCGAAATCTTAACATAGATCAGAATCACCCGAATCAACTCGGAAGTACAAATCAGCTATGAAATTCCTATCATTGGTAATCACAATTTTATCTGTCTCATGATCAGGAGCATTAGTTTCTGTCCTAATACTTCCTTGGTACAAATCCCTGTCATCTCTGTGATCACGCAAAGAAATATTTTAACGGCCACAGAAGATAATGCTGATAATAATTGGACACAACTGTTCTCGGTTCTCTTTAGCTTCAGCATCTCTTTGTGAACAAACCTGGTTGTTACCGTAAAGTTCAGGATGATTAAATATAAGAAGAAATTTCTTACCAGCTTAACAGCCCATTAATGATATTTGTTCCGCTGAGGAGTCAAAAGGGATGCTTTTCCTCCAAGTCTTCAGAGGTTTACTGACCAGTCACTTTAGACAACTATTTGCCGAGAAACCACCACGAGAGCCTTGATTTTTGTGTGAGAGTATGATCCAGTGAAATTTCTCCAAATGTGATCACTGAGCGTATTTTTTGTTTCTGCTTTTACACTTTTTTGGTAATGACACAGTAAAGGAATTAAAAATCGGAACAAAGTGTCGAGTGTCACTCCAGCAGCATAGCCAAGGTGAAGTCATCCACACTGCTGGAAAAAAAATAGTCCACATTTTTAGACATTCACTACTCACTCCAGGTTTACTGTTGCAACAGTGCATATGGAGTACATGAAATGTATGAAATCATTTATAGGCAGTTTACTGTTGCAACAGTGCATATGGAGTACATGAAATGTATGAAATCATTTATAGGTCAATAGCACAAGTGATTCTTAGGTACCAAGTATCGATCCATGCTGAAACAGCCATATGAGTACATGGTGTCGTCACCATAGGCGGCAGTGCGAGTGCTGACTCTGGTATCCAGTCTGTCGTACAGATTGTGAATACTGTCCTGGTCCTGCTCGACCTGTTCATGTAGTTCTGTAAGAGATGTTGATCGACGTGTCGCACGAGTCACTTCTTGTTCCATCATATCTCACACGTTCTGGATTGGAGAAAAGTCCGGAGATCGTGCTGGCCACAGAAGTTGCTGAACATGTAGCAGAGCACTTTGAGTTTCACGGACAGTGTGTGGATTAGCCTTATCCTGTTGTAAGAACGGCAAAAAAAAACCTGATTTAAAGACAATCTGCACGTAATGAGTGCTGGTTAGCATCCACTCCAAAAACAGACGAACGAGAGTTGTAGTTTGTCACACCCCAGACCATAAGAGCTGTTGTGGGGCCAGTGTGTCTTGGAAACAGCGCTCACGGGTGTACTTCATAATCGCAGACGACCATCACTTGTGTGTAGTGAGAATCTGCTTTCACTGCTGAAGATCACAGCACGCCATTCCATCTTCTCCAAGTGATCCTCTGATGGCACCAGTCAAGCTGTGCATGTCGGTGCTGCAGCGTGAGTGGAAGACGGACTACAGGTTTGTGTGCGCCTATTCGCACTGCTAATATCCGGTGTGCAACAATTCGTGTTCACATGTCACGGCTCACAAGCTCTCTCACTATGCTGTGGTAGACGTAAGATCTGCCACTGCTTACCTTCAGTATCACCATTCTCCCGGGCCTCTAACTGTGTGGACTGGTGTGAGAATGTTCACGTGACCACTGATACCAGCATCGTTGTACAGTTAACGCAACATGTCCAACTGCCGTGGCATTTCTCCGAAAGAGTCACACCTCCACTGGTAAGACCACAATTTGACCCCTTTCAAACTCACGTCTTTGGCTGTAGGAAGCACGAGAACGTCTCCACGGCGTGGTTACCTGCTTGCTTCACACATTTGCACCGCACTAAGCCTTCTGGCAGTTAGCCTTCCTTGTTGAAAGGGTTGACACAGGTGGCGCTCTGGTAGCTGTGCCGCTAATCTATAGCTACCCTTTGGCGGACGACGTTGAAGCCATTATCAGTACATCTACTATGCCCCGGGTGGAGTATGCCGTCATCGGGTCAAAATCAATGTCGTCTTTCCAGGTGTACTTTCTTTTTCTGGGAGTGTGCAGCAGACTAACGCGCGGAACACGCAGTATCAGACAATACTAAAAGGTGAAACTTTTTCTACGACTGAAAACGGTAATGTACCAGAACAACAAAGTTTGGCGAGGCCTGCTCAGCTTTGGTAACTGCAACATCGGAACAATAAACATCTGAATCATTACTGCTGGGAGAGGGAACTCATAACGTAGACGTCGATTCTCCTCCCGTGTCATTTTAAGACTTGAACTTCTTAAGTTAAAAAGTATCATTCACCCTGACAGATGAATGGCGTCTCAACTTATTCACCTGCTTCAAGCAATTGTCCTGTCAGAGTAATAATTTACGTAAGAATAAAATAAAGTATTATGTTGATTCGTTATTGCGCTCAACGAAGCACTGATAATTTGCAACGAAAATATATACGAGCTACATTAACTTATATTTCAAAGTACAAATGTAACGTATTTATAAGTTATTTTGTAATTGCTTCTTTCTTCAGGTACATTTAACTACTCTTTGGTTTTGCTTTATTTTTGACGTGTACAGTGATGCAGTTTCTGCGTGTGGGAAAAAAATTTGCTGCAGTTAGGTACACCTCAGACCTACTGTTACTCTCAGTGCCCGGGTAAAGTTAGTAGAAATTATCCATCAGGAGAGATGGGAAACACCATCGAACAATTCCCGTAGTTATACATTAGCATAAGGTCTTTCCGAGAATCTTGGAAAATTGTTGCCAGAACGAATCAGGCGTTTATCAAACCACGGTACTACTTTCACAGTTATCAAAGAATCCCGCCCTCTCAGTTTATTCAACCGGTTCTTAATGGTGGTGTGAGATACATCTTCTGTTTTCCCTTATTCACTTTTCAAAACAGGTGCATGATCCACCATATTTCATTAGAAACACAGTAGTTACCACCGCTGCAGTGTGACGGCAAGCAGAAAATGACAATGCCGAGCGATAGCATTACTTTTACATAATGGTTAAGAGAACACCACCTAATGCATATGTGGAAATTGGCTGCACCACCATAAGAACTGCCAGAACGATTTAGATGTCTGTCATGCTGACGCCATGTCGGCACAGTTCAGTTCAGCCGAAGTGCATGTAACTGCTGCAGTTAAAGGTTTTTTTTTTACAAATTATATCGTTTTACAGCCAATATTAGTTTTTTTTTTTTAAGAAAAAAGCTCTCATGCAACTTCAGTACATTAACGGCAAGCAAAAAAGTTAAGGATCGCAAAAATCTATGTAGTGTATTTAGTGTAGTTCTTAAGTTATTGACCGATATCTGAGTGTTCAGTGCATTTTTAACAATGTTTGAGCGGTTGTTGTGATACATGGGACTCCACTTCGGTACTAGCAAGGAGGCAACTATGGCGGAATGTAATTTAACCAAGAAAAATGGCGAAGCAACGCAAATATTTTTGAGACTATCTATTGATAAATTCAAGAACGAGGGGACGCAGTGCAGTAGTATACAAAAAATCAAGAAGTAGGAAACTTACCAGTAACTAGAGATAAATAGTGAAATGAAATGTCCTGTCGGGCACGAAAAGAAAGAAACTCGAAAATGTCACTATTGACAGTAGTTATTGCACATAAAGTCGGAAAATGAATTTTGCATGAAACACTTCATAGTAAATAGAGGGAGTAGCCCTGAGGACATAATATTGCAACCTGAACGATTAGAGGTTATATGACAATCCGGTAAATGATTAAATGTTTCCTAAGTACTTGGTAGAATTCAGTCTTCACTACATTCTATACGCACAAGAATTAGGTTTTGGCTCTTCTGCCATCATCAGATCTACAGGGTTATTGCAAATGATTGAAGCGATTTCACAGCTCTACAATAACTTTATTATTTGAGATATTTTCACAATGCTTTGCACACACATACAAAAACTCAAAAAGTTTTTTTAGGCATTCACAAATGTTCGATATGTGCTCCTTTAGTGATTCGGCAGACATCAAGCCGATAATCAAGTTCCTCCCACACTCGGCGCAGCATGTCCCCATCAATGAGTTCGAAAGCATCGTTGATGCGAGCTCGCAGTTCTGGCACGTTTCTTGGTAGAGGAGGTTTAAACACTGAATCTTTCACATAACCCCACAGAAAGAAATCGCATGGGGTTAAGTCGGGAGGGCGTGGAGGCCATGACATGAATTGTTGATCATGATCTCCACCACGACCGATCCATCGGTTTTCCAATCTCCTGTTTAAGAAATGCTTCTGCTTTAGCCTTTTCTGTAAGATTTTCCAAACCGTCCGGTGTGGTACGTTTAACTCCCTGCTTGCTTTATTCGTCGACTTCTGCGGGCTACGCGTGAAACTTGCCCGCACGCGTTCAACCATTTCTTCGCTCACTGCAGGCCGACCCGTTGATTTCCCCTTACAGAGGCATCCAGAAGCTTTAAACTGCGCATACCATCGCCGAATGGAGTTAGCAGTTGGTGGATCTTTGTTGAACTTCGTCCTGAAGTGTCGTTGCACTGTTATGACTGACTGATGTGAGTGCATTTCAAGCACGACATACGCTTTCTCGGCTCCTGTCGCCATTTTTTCTCACTGCGCTCTCGAGCGCTCTGGCGGCAGAAACCTGAAGTGCGGCTTCAGCCGAACAAAACTTTGAGTTTTTCTACGTATCTGTAGGGTGTTGTGACCATATGTCAATGAATGGAGCTACAGTGAATTTATGAAATCACTTCAATCATTTGTAATAGCCCTGTATAAGATACTTCACTTCAAGAATTCGTGAAACATGAACCTACTACATACAAACGGAAAAACAAGTAAGCGACACAGTGGACGCATAGTCGATAATTGAATAGACTATCAGTGTTGGAATTAACCGAATTTAGAGGTAAAAGTTACACAAACTTCTGTTTTACAATTTGTAAGTGTACGACTAAAGGCCGAGACACACATAACCGCACTGAGTCCTTCCTGAGCAGAGTCCGCCACATGGACAACTGTTGGTGACGGTGGTAGAACACACTAGCCAGTCACTGCTCCCAGCGACAGCCGTCATTATTTTCTCAGTTCTGTTCTCAGAGTGGTGTGTTTTTCTGATCTCAATCATGTTTTCAAAATTTCGGAACAGTGATGTAGCGATGATTTCATTGGCTTTAGAAGAAGAAAAAGAGGAAATTTTGAGAAGGTGAAGAAAGAGGACTTGGGTGGACAGTGCATGGAAAACCAAGACCTATTGAAAGAGAGTTTAATACCCTGTTTCCTCGTCTCATGGATGATGAAATAAAGTTCTACAGATATTTTCGAATTACACAAAATATCTTTCATCTTCTCCTCAACAAGTTGCACGAACACACAAAGAAAAACGATACTTTCTGGAGGAGATGTGTATTCCACCTAGAGAACATCTGGCTGTGTGCTTAAGGTATGTGCCCATATTTTGCTGCGTTTTTAAGGTCACTAAATACACAACACATTTTCAAAATGAGATGATCACAATTTTTACCCAGGTTTCTCATTCTCAAGCCCCATGCTTTACTGGTGAAACTCATAATTTTCAGACATAAAACTATTTTGTAAATTATTGTACTACTTGTAATAGAAACACACAGTGTCAAAAAATGAATACTTTAATTGCAAAATTTTTAATAGTAAACATGTTGTTTTTGCAAATAAAAATAGATGTAGGACAACCCACGTTAGGGGAATTGTATTGAGATGATTCACTGGTGAATGATGAATCTGAGTAGGAATCATTGCTGCCTGTGACTCTTGAAAACGTGTCGTCGCTCATCGTTTCTAAACAAAGCGGGTTTGTTACTTGTTGGTGGCTTTCGTTCTTTGATATCTGCATCAACTCACAAACTCTTGCTCTGTGGTGAAAATAAGTTTTTGCCTGGTTCAACAATACGGGTTTGAAAGATTTTAGAGTAGGAGCCAAGCCAACTAGAAAAATATCAACAGAGTGCTGTTCATTGGTTGCATTGACTTCTGTTTTTTCTGCCTCTTTTTCGGCTAATATGAACGCCATAAATTGGCTCGAAGGAGACTCCTGTGCAGTTTTTTCATGATGGGATACTCTTCGTTTAACATTCAATGGCCTAGCAGAGTGGTTCTTTTTCCCCAGGAATGGCTTGTGTGTACTCAGCTGGAGGAACTGGAGAGGTAGGATGCACTGTAGTTTGAAAACTGGTACCAGAATATTGCAAAACATCGTTTTGACTCTCAAGCTCTCTTTCGGGATCATGTTCAGGCTCTCCCACTGGAGGGTCAATTTCAGAATCGTCTCTTTGGTCTTTCATTGATGGCACATTTGAGAGGGTTTCTCTTTCCACAATGTGGGGGAGCAAAATTCCAAAATTTCTTCGTACTTCTATTTTTTGGCTGCAACTTGACCTGGTTTTGTCTTCCTCTTCGGTAGAGTTCGACTAAACTGGTCTCGAATTGAAGCCCATCTTTTCCTGCACTTTTCTGGCCCTCCTAAAAACAAAGAATATTCATTCAGAATAATAATTGTTTGTTACAAACTATCAGAATATCGTTGTTTTCAGGTTTCTTGCAACTGGGGATACTTCTAAAAAAATTTCATTCAGCTACAGGCTGGGCAGATCGACTGTAGTTGCTATCATTCACAATACAAGTAAAGCAATTGAGGACGTTATTCTAAATGAGGTCATGCCTGTGCCAGATGAAGCAAAATTGAACATTGTAGCATCTGAGTTTTGGGAAAAGTGGCATTTAACTGCATTGGCGCCTTGGATGGAAAGCATGTTACCATTCAAGCTCTGAAGTTATCAAGCACTGGTATTACAAACACTCATACTCCACTGTACTTCTTGCCTTAGTTGACACATGCTACAACTTCATTGTAGTAGACGTCAGAGCTTACGGGAAAAACTCGGATGGAGGTATTTTTTTAAACTTGAATTTTGGAAGAGATCCGGAAAATAGCCAGTTCAATGTTCCCAGGAGTCGAGCACTACCTGGAACAAATTTCGAACTGCCAATGGTAATTGTAGGTTATGAAGGCTTTCCTCTCAAAAGTTATGAGACCTTATCGTGGAAAATGTTTGACAGGTGACAAGAAGATATTTAAATACCGTCTAAGCCGAGCCAGGAGGATTTCTGAAAATGCGTTTGGAATTTTAGTACAGAAGTTTTGCATATTCTCCCGACGGTTGCAAGGAAATCCTGAAAACATAACGATTGCAATACTAGCTGCTTGCGTCCTCCACAATTTCATAAGACAAAATGAAGTAACATGGCAGCATTAAATGAAAGCAGTGATGGCACTGAGAGCACCAGACTCCCTGGCAGGGCGTGCAATCTTCAAGACCTACCCCGTCTACGACGAGGGCCAACACGAGAAGCATTTGCTGTGCGAGAAAAACTCAGATTTCTTCAACTCTCCAGTTGGAAGTGTAGAGTGGCAAGCGAGGGCTCCACTGGGAATATAATGCACCCAAGATATAACGCCAATTAACTGTGGCTTTTAACCTACAAGTAGCGGTAATATTTTGAACTTTAACTTTCAACTGTGTTAGTGCATTAATTCTGTGTAAATTAAATTGACAAACACTTGTACATGAACGATACATGGTGTTTTTGAACTCTCTTGACAGGCTTTGTAGAAATATATGTCGAAATATTTATTTTTCAGCTAAAAATTATGTAGTGAAAAACAAAATTGCAAAATTTCTACAAAGCATGCCCAGAGAGTTAAAAAACATCCTGTATACGAAATGACATAATATAAAAATGTAACATAGGGCTACCTGGTGCTTTCATTGTCTCGAAAATGATTTTCCACACCCTTTCCATGTATTCGACATTCCGATATTTATCATCATTTTGATCGTGCAGAACAGGGAATTTCCGCACTTCTTCAATAAAGTTTTCGCCATCCATGTTGCACGAGCCCTTACCGTTCTCCGTCAAAAAATTAACTGAACTGGTCCGTACGTTGTGGCCTCGGCGCTGTCTCCGAGCACCACGACGGTGCTGACGCAGTGCGGTGTATGGACACACGTTGGAATGCCTTGTTTTTCTTTCTCGCTGTAGCACGTTCAACACTTGGCCGTGTGTTGGCGCGGGCTCGATGCAGTTGTGTGTGTCCCGACCTTTAGCCAGAGATGTAATGATAGCTCGTGTAATGTAGAGTAGAAAAGATCGAGTATGGGAAATAATTCATGTAGTGCTAGTTTTTACAGTGGTAGATGGGAGGGCAATGAACAGCATACTAAAAATCCATGGAGAAGAGTTGTGGTGGCGAGAATGCATTTTAAAGATCACTTTGTACGTTTTTTTTGAATAATTTGGAACTGTAATTCCACTGAAATGAAAATCTTTTTGATCACAAAATCATATAATTAGGAATTAGAAACGGCTAAAATATCACAAACTCTAGACCCCATCGTGTAAGTCAGTCTGCCTTTTTGGTATACATATATCTAGACCAGTTAGACATCTGAAAAGGAGAAAAGACAAGCGCAAACTAATACATCGTTCGTATTTAAATCGCGCCCACTTTTCGTCAGCGACGTCGTTTCCTTGGCCCGCTGGTTCACGTCAAAACTAGCCACTTCGACAACTATTAGAGATGAACTGAAATGGAACCATGCATTATTTTTCTGTATGATCACTTACTAAAAACAGATTGAACTAATTCAGTAATTATGATACAAAAGCGTATGTTTAACACAAAAATAAATGTTAAATTTCCTTGCTTGTTAAATACGTTTTGTGAACAACTTCTATTAGTTGGTGAACCATAAACATTTTTGTAATCGGTACTCTTTGCGTCAGTGCTCAGTCCATCGCTCTAGCATAAGTTCCAAGAAATATATGTTTGGAGAAATACACTATGTGATCAAAAGTATCTGGACACATGGCTGAAAATGGCTTGAAAGTTTGTAGCGCCCTCCATCGGCAATGCTGGAATTCAACATGGTGTTGGCCCACCCTTAGCCTTGATGGCAGCTTCGTGCTGCACTGAGGAGAGGTGTCGATGTTGGTCAGTGAGGCCTGGCACAAAGTCGGCGTTACAAAACATCCCAAAAGTGTGCTATAGGATTCAGGTCAGGACTCTGTGCAGGCCAGTCCATTATAGGGATGTTATTGTCGTGTAACCATTTCGCCACAGGCCGTGCATTATGAACAAGTGCTCGATCGTGTTGAAAAATGCAATCACCATATTTTTAGAAGTTGAAATTTTTTTTCCCAAAATTGTTCAGGGATGTCAGGAAAAATGTTGGAAAAAATGTTTTTAATTCAGAAAAAAATTTATTTTTATTCAGTTTGCATTTATGCAAAACTGTGGGAAACTTACCATATACACTCATAAGTGACACTTTGCACATATGCAAAACTGTGTGAAGTTTTTCACACAAAAAGGTTATTAACTGTAAATTTTTTTTCATGTCAAATTAATAACAGATATAAAAGAATTAATGACATATTCGAAAATTAATGAAAGACACATGTCTTAAACACTATGGAATGCAAGGAAGCAGTTTTTGTCTTTATTTAAACATAAATTCACTTTGCACGTTTCACACATGATATAGGTATAGCCTTTGCAGTTAGGGCATTTGCATGTTGATCTCTTCTTATTCCACACTGGCCAGTGATCATAAGGATCCTTGGAGGTAATGATGATCCCTTATATCCCATCCTGTTTATCTCTATTGGATCTGTGCTAGCTGGTCTACCTCGTTTTTTTTTTTTTTTTTTTTTTTGCTCCAGGACCAATCTGGCAAAAAGTTTGAGCCAACTCAGTTCTAAATGTCTTCACCAACTCAGTTCTAAATGTCTTCTGATTCATTGGCGTTTAAACAAACGTAAATACCAGCGTTTGGATCTAATCTTTATATGACATCTTCCAGTGTTGCTATCCAACAAATCTACCATTTCCCATATGTGAGTTGTAAACAGAAAAACAGCTGGACACTGCACCATTCTGTGCGATCTCTTCTTTCTGTCAAATCTTGTCACTTCAGATTTTGGCAGCTCATCAACAAATGTAGACAGGAAACAGACAATATTATTATCTTTACACAAAACAGAGGAAATGTCCACATTGTCAACAGTAGTGATGTATTCCTCAGAAGAGCCACATACTTCTTTCTTCAGTTCCTTTTCACTTTGAAATTTGGTATCCTATTCCTTTGTATTGTTCCTACACTCTGGATCCCAAGTTTGAAAAGGTATACGACTAGATCCATAGAGGAATAATATCTGTCAAAGTTGAACTTGTAATTCTGTTACCTTGGAACTTCCCTTATGAGGCGAATCACAACATTTCCAGATGCTCCAATATCTGGTTCATTATCTAACCTGAATTTTGGATTATTTTCTTGCCCACTGTAATTTCAATTTAGTGTGCAAACCCCATATCCCCGCACAAAACAAATAGTTTATACCCCCATTTATGTGGTTTGTCTTTCATATAAACCTTCATGTGGTGCCTTGCTTTGGTTGTGCAGATTTGTTCATCAGCTGGCAAACGCTCACTCATTGGAATCAAAAGACATTTTTAATTCACATGATCAATTATAGTACAAATTGTCATGATCTTGACTCTCAGGGTCTGGCTGCTTTGTATTGTCATTGAAATGTAAAGTGGCCATCAGACTCTCAAAGTACCTTTGTCTGTTTTACTGCCTCAACACCAATAACATCATTCCAGAGATCACGAATAGCAGAAGGTGGAGCCAAAGAACTGATAATACATATACCTGTAAGTTCATGAATGTCATGAACATTGCAATTAAATGGTTTGTTTGGATTTTTTTGTGTGCTGCAAAGATTAGTTTCATCAACAATTTTTGCCATTAATTCATCATTAAAAAAATATTTAAAAAACTGATATGGTGTGGACAACTCTAGCACTGAGTGCGGCAGTGAGGACTTTCCTTTGAATATAAATTTATCATTTCCAAATGAAGCACTTTGTTTTTCCCAGATGATCGATTTTTCTGAACCTTTTGGTGTTTTTCAGAAGCTTGTGGTACCTATGCATCAGCATCAGCTTCATTCTCATCATCCTTCAAACAATAATTATTTGAATTACGTGTATTAACTACAGTAGCCTTAGGCTCGCTATCACTATCTGCAGATTCCAGATCATTTACGTTTATTGTCGGGTCTTCATCTGAATCATCAAAATCTAACTCATCCTCACTGCCAGAAGGGCATTCTAGGGCAATGAATTCTTAATACGTCATCATTTTACGTCGTCCATTGTCGAAATACGAGAATGTCTCCATTACAGCACTCGAACTATCACGATAAACTAGAAAAAAGCAGAAAGAAGGAAACACTACTTTCTCATCGTTCGATTGTGGATAGAAGTATTATTACGCACTACTGCACATATGCAAACGAAATTGATTTGTATACTACTCACATATTTATTAGCAGAATACTCTCCAAAGATTGTAGAAGCACTACAAATTTTTTGCAGTCACATGTTCTTCCATTCAACTACTAACAATCACCGCCGAAAGAGAGCAATGTCAGCCTGACTTACAATGCTACTCACAGCAACACACATTGTCGTGTCATACACTCAGTAGCGCATTCTAGTGGCAGAATCTTATCAGTTACCATCATAATACAACATAGCACATCAGCAAAGCATTTTCAAGCGTTAAACTTAAAGAACAACGGCGAAAAGAGAGTTGAAACTTTGCTTTGCACATCTGCAAAGCAACACAGTGAAGGGTTAAAACATCAGTGTAGGCCTGTGCTGTGACAGTGCCACGCAAAACAACATGAATAACACGACCACAGCATAACACCACAGCCTCCGAATTTTACTGTAGGCACTACACACGCTGGCAGAGGACGTCCACTGGGCATTCGCCATACCCACAACCTGCCATCGGATCGCCACACTGTGTACCTTGATTCGTCAGTCTACACAACGTTTTTCCACTATTCAATCGTCCGATGTTTACGCTCCTTACACCAAGCGAGGCGTCATTTGGCATTTACTGGCGTGATGTGTGGCTTATGAGCAGCCTAACTGTCATAGTATTTGGGATTCCTGTGTGATGGTCTGGATAGATGTCTGCTTATTACACATTACGACCCTTTTCAACTGTCGGCGCAGCCTGTCAGTCAACAGACGAGGTCAGTCTGTATGCTTTTGTGCTGTACGTGTCCCTTCACGTTTCCACCTCGCTATCACATCAGAAACAGTAGTCCTAGGGATGTTCAGGAGTGTGAAAATCTCACGTACAGAGGTATGACATAAGTGAGACCCAATCACCTGACCACGTTCGAAGTCCGTGAGCTCCGCAGAGCGCCCCCATTCTGCTCTCTCACGATGTCTAATGGCTACTGAAGTCTCTGGTTTGGAGTACCTGGCAGTAGGTGGCAGCACAATGCACCTAATATGAAAAACGTACGTTTTTGGGGGTGTCCGGATACTTTTGATCGCATATTGTATATCACTTGAAAGGCTCTCATCTGAAACTGTGTTGAGTACCTGTGTCACACAGAAACATTGACAAAGTAATAATTTACATGATAACAATTGAAGTATACACTCGCCATTATCAGTATTTCACTCCACACTACGATTGTGAACACAGATCTGCAGACTATGAATACATACACGAGTGACTGAGGGAATGCTGTGTGTGTCAGTAGTTTCCGTCAGTACTCGGGAAAGCCAGTCTCTCTATCTTAATTTTCTTTATTGGCGATGGGCCCTCTCTCCGTCGCCTTACTCCCTGTGGTGAGTGAGGTCTATCTGTGGACTTCAGACTGTGACTTAGTGTTAGCACGTAAGCCCTTGAGTGGACCCCGTTACCCGGTGGGAGTGTCTCCAGGAGCCAGTCAGGCCGGAAACCCATCCGTGTCAAGCATCCCTCAGTCAATGAACAGAGGAGTATCCTATGCTGACCACAACTTTCAATCTCCTAGTACACTTTGCGTTCGAGGCTCACAGGTTTAGACCCACAGTTTTGATACTTTATTCTCTGAAAGTTGACTTAAAAGATTGGAAATTTTTATGTGTAAAAATAGATATGCTTTCAGTTACCTGTTCTTTTTGGGGGGGGGGGGGGGGGGGATGTCGTGACATCTACCCCCCTTGGTTTAGCGCCTGTTTGATACTGTGTTAAGTACATACTTAAGTACTGAAAAATTTTGAACGAGTAAAGTTAAAGTTAATAAAAAAGATAACCACACTGAAACAAATTGAAACCGCACTTCAAAATAAGTAATTTTGTAGTAGAGATTTTATGAACGAAGTTATTCACTTGAAATTCTTGTAAGCAAACTCCTAAAACATAAGTTGTAGCGTAATCAAGTAACTAACAATGGCATATCAAAGATCCGGAAGAATAAGCTGGATTATCTATCTCTGAGACACGTTAGTGCTAGTTTAGGAGTAAAAGTGCTAGAGGCGGGTGAATATTCACTCTTACTCAGAACATCTGCCCATGCGGTGGTGTGGGTCTGGAATGGAAGCAAGTTTTGCTGGGTAAATCGGCACGATGAGGCACGTGGCCTTCACTACACTACCACTAAATGTCAAATGAGACTCTCGTAGCCGCCTAGAAGCATAGGACAATATTCACCGCTTCTAGTGGAGCAGATGTAAACCATATCCTGCTGTCAGACGGATGTTCGGCTTTAAGTGTTAATGACTGGTTCTGGGAACCCAGCGTATATAGGCAAACAAATGTTGTTGTATATGAGTCCAGCAGATTTGTGAGCCTGAGCTCCCATTTGAGGAAAAAAGGCATGCTTCTGAATTTCACGCATATTTGTCGCCCATTGACATTTTTCATTGGGCAGTTCGAAAGGAAACGTGCTGGCTCCCTGTCATCGCATAATGTCTCTAAATCTCGTTGCGGTGATGAAACCATTCATTACGTGCCATCGTCATTTACTTCTGATATTTTGACAACCTACCCTTTCAATCAATTTAAGTAAATTACTGATTCTCTCTTCTTTTAGCAACCTGTGAAGCTAAAGAAAACATTCTTCCCGAGAAACTCTGGCTGATTCTATAAGTATCTCGTGAGCAAAACATGAATTCATTTTTGTTAAAGTTTCACTGACATTTTGTGTAAATCAGCGGTCAGGAGATTTCGTTTTCCTTTGGGCACTGCAAGCTAATGTGTTTACAGTGCCTCCAACTTTGACACACACAGTTTCCAAGAGTTCTTGCAATAAAGTTTCAACCAACATTTACATCAAAATCTTTGAGATGTTAGCACAGATTGGCGAATTCTCGAAATTTTTGTACTGAGCTGCATACCCATCTCTGGCTTTAAACACACGAAATTAACAATGGTACTGCGCCACCGACGCGAACCAAAACTCCCCCCGCTACTGCGGGAGCTCTGATGCCAGAAAAACAGGCACAGAAGCAGAGACTCGCATGAGTGGAGGGAGACGAACATTCTCTCTCGCGAATCCGAGAAACGGTTAAAGGAATGGCGCGCGGAGACATGAGAAGACAGAAAGGAGACCTTCTTCCTCCAATCTCAAGATGAATGGCAACTAGTCAAAATGTTTGACAGCAGCGTTCAACCAAAGGGGCGATGTTAGGACCTGTGTTTGATGCCGTGTGAAAAGCCGAACTGTTTGTGTACACATACGAGGAGCTAAACACTATGACAAATCGACCTCACAGCTGCAGAGCAGTGTGAGGAAGAAAACATCACACAAGCAGTACAAAACCTCTGAAACACATCTACACAAACAGCACCAACACTACTGACAAACCATCGCCCGATCAGCCTACTCTCCAAAATGAGGAAAATACTCGAAAGAGTAGTTTTGGATAGGATCAATAAATGTCGCGAGACGACGAAACCATCAGACCAGAACAATTTGGGTTCCAGAAAAAGGTCTGTGCAAAGCTACAAGTCCTATGACTCACCGATCACATCACGCACAAATTCAACTATGCAAACTCAACAGTAGTATAGTATTCCTCGACCAGGAAAAGGCTTATAACAAGATATGGCATGACAACATAGTATTCAAAATCAAACACCCCACCACGATCTCCGATGTGTAAACAAAACTGATAGACAGTTTTGTGATAGACTGGATATTTCTTGTTGAGGTTGATGGGAAATGCTTCTCAAAAATGTGAATGACATCTCCCTGTCGCCACATGCCAGAATTGTCCAATTTGCAGACGACGCAGCCTTCTACGTGAGTGGCAGGCAGCACCACTCAAAACATAAGGTGGCTTCAAAGGGAGCTAGACTTGGTAGAAGACTGGTGTGTGGAAAATAAGACACGTAGGAAAAACTGCAGCTGTCTACTTCTCAAGGAAACTTCAGACTGTCTCTAAACGTTCAGGAATTACCATGGAGAGACTACATGAAATACGTGGGCATAACACTAAACAAAAAGATGCTTTTCCGTCTTCACATTGGGGAAAAGAGGATGAGAGGAATAAATCTCACAAAAACCCTCTTGCCCTTGTTCCGCAGCAGGGAGATGGGGATTGAAACGAAAAGGACATTATACAAGCCAACAGTACTCGCAGCATTAACATATGGGTTCTCTGCATGAGGAATTATGTACCAGATGAACCAGGAAAAAACTGCGAGGAGTGCAGAATAAAGTTTTAAGGTGGATTCTGGACAGCCCACCATGAACACCCATACATGAGCTTTACAAAGCTGTGTAAATAGAACATCTAAGTGATACAACAAGAGACTTGTAAATGCACTGTATAACAAACTAGAAATGATACAAAATAACTGTATACAGCTAATAGACATAGGTATAGTGACACTGCATAGACAAAGAGTGCCACACCTCATTAATAAAAATCCAATACAGTAAGTTATTAAAGAACCGTAAACAACCTACAGAGTTGTATAATATGTAAAATCAAAAGCAGCAGGTTATTTCCCACGAGTGTCGATAAGCCAGCCCAACAATCACGCTGCCCGATGTTCAAGATAAATTTAGTTGTACTATGCACACAAGTTGTGAGGTGCCGGGGCTAGCAGTGTATTTAACACTAAATTCTAGAATCTACATATGTAAATGATGCTCTAAACCCCCCCCCCCCCCTATTCTAACTCCGACTTTTGCTGTTGCACAAGGATAAAAAAATATATGCGAACTGACTGTAATCAACCTTCAAGTGGAGTAGAGAAGAGTTTGGCACCTGCAATAATTTAATTTGATAAATAAGTTAAATAAACGAAGGTTTCATTAACATAGTGAGGAATGATAGGTTTGCTCTACCGATTAACAGAATGAAAGTTCTGTCCAAAATAACAATATGATTTATTAAGAGCAAACACAAAATACTAAGCCAAAACACATAAAACATTTACAATACATCAAATTGGCTCAAATTGGATACTCATACTAACACTGTAAAGGTGAAGTTGTCCCTAAACTAGATTGTGAGGTTTAAGACGAAGTGGTATGTGGAGCCAATTCCTTGCTACTCAAATCATAAGAGAGACACACAACTAACCCAACGTTAATTGCTGGTACTCAAGACAGAACAAAGTTAGAAAAAGACGAACAGGTGCGCTCTGCTGAGCTCTGATTATCACCTAGGAAAATCCCTATCTGCCGGTGCTGCGGACATACATTACCAAACTGTCTTCTTAACTGCCAGAACACGATCTTGCGTACCGTAGGTGATGGCTGGTTGCTTCGACGTCCTCGACCAAAAGGCGAGTGCCGACTACTAGAGCACCCATACAGGCCGAACACACAACATTCCCGCCCTCACGACAGTGGCCGTGGTTAAACGTTCCAATCAGCAACTCGAAAACCGGCGGAAAATTCCACCCCATTGCCGGAACACTACCATTCCACCAATGGAGATTCTTGGCGCCAATTTCTGCGCTGATTTTGCTACGTCACGGAGCTATGCCCTGAGCAAGCCAATCACAGTTACTATTTTGCAGAAAGCGCGGGAATTTTCCCGCCACAACTGCCTGGGTACACAAGTCATTCCCACGCCTCGCTGGTAGCCCGCCAGAAAGTGTTTTCGCAAAGTTTCTGGGAAGTAACGGAACCTCTAGCCCAGCCACTACTTCAGGCCCCGGCGGGCGTGTCTCTTGACAATGTCGGCGTCTGGAAAGCATTCACTCGACTGCCTCACACACGTCGGCTTAACCCTCTCGAGATCAGTGGTTCCCGCCTGTCACCGGACCACCTGGGTGACTAGAGACGCTGCATGGGAAGTCCGCGTGTGAAGGAATAGCAACTTTCCACCGCATGCAATTAGAGAGGAGAATCGTAAGATAGAAATATGAGAGGGGGCTCATGCCACCTTTCATTGCCCCTACGCCATTTTAGATTGTAATTGGTGAGCGGTTGGCTCACTTAGGAGCAAGGTAGTGAGTCAATCGCCCAAGAACAATCTTACAAACTGACTCCACATGCTGCACTCTATAAAAGAATCACTGTAACCGAAAAATGCAGCTCATAGAGGGAGGATTATTTATGATGTAGCCAACTTCACCTTCTTAATATGGAACACTCACATCACACATCCATACCCAGGGAGCCCCTTCCAAACACCGATTCACACAGACATTCACGCTATAAATGTGGCCCGGGCATGTGAGCCAAATATGGAGCAGTTTATTCTTTACAATCAGAGTTGGAGTGCTCCGCAATTAAATGCCCAAGATTTTACTACAGTTTGAATCGTGAAACTAACCTGAACTCACTCACACATGATACTATTTAAGTTAACAAACCCTTTGTGAGCTTTCAGAATCTAGTTACAACCTCCGATTCGTTCTGTCTCCCTGCAGCAAGAATAACCTTTACAAAATGTTCCCTGAACTGATGGTCCATTCACAATGACAGTGGTGGTATCTGCTTCAGTTTATGGGGACTTCAGGCACACTGTTTGCATACACACAACAATAAATACAAAATACAAAAAAAACATGGTGTGGAGTACAATACAGTAATTTGTAATAAGAATTACAGTGTAAAACACAAACACATACAAGGTATAACATACATTACAAAAACAACACTAGAGAAAGAAATTTAAGAAAAAAAAAACAACAAGGTTCATGGGGCATCAAGTTGTGCGTGCACATTGCACAAAGTTCACGACTTTGCTGAGAATGAGGCACTAAATCACATTGTTAGAAATATTCGAAGCACTTCACAAATTCGACAGTACTGACATCTCATAGGGCTAAACGTCGGGTGTTGTTACTACGTTGTTGCAACGGCAATAGGGTGTTCTGGAGCATCTGCAGTACTCTGTTGAGATTGCACCAAGACCTACGCATATGATCACGGCAGTACGGTAGGAAGACACAGTGATAGGCTCTCCTCACGTCGATTAATTGTCTCTGAGGTCTACTTGTTGAGATACATCACTAGTCTAGGTCTCTTCTCTCGCTGGACAGTACTTTACGTTTCCCAATATTGCAGTTCGACGAGGGATGATGGCACGTGGAGTGACTCCACAAGTGTGTGAGGTCATCCATACAGGATCGAACTAGGAGCAACGATTGCTAAAACTGCTCTCTAATAGAGAGGAGAAGTTAGAAATGAGACCATACATTTGTTAGTGTGGCACGATACTGCTTTGTGTATGCAGATCGGCCAATGCTAGTGGGTTGTAAAAACCCAAACAGGTGAGTATATAGCGTCCCTTTCTGTCCTGAGGCACATGAGGCGCAGGTTCTGACACTATATGTGATCTTCTTCGTGTACTCACGACAACATGGTCTGCTGCAGGGAATCCCTCCAAATGGCTGCCGCGTCCGGAGAGCTAGCAGGTTGTCGCGTGTCAGGGTCAACAGCCAGCCTCACTTTCGCTTGTGGCCCGGCGAGGATCCCGCCTAATCCCTCAGGTATACGGCCCGGTGACTGTCAGCTTGCAGGACCGGACGCTCGCCCTCCTGCAGGTAGCCGAAGACCTCTTGTTTTAGCGCTGGCTGGCCTCTGCATTGCCACAATCCCCGTCATCTGCACAGTTCTGACAAAAATCTTATGCCTAACTTTTTCCCATGACCTTCTATGTTATAATAAATTTACATAATGACACATTGATGGTCTGTCATTTCAGACATTCTTATTTTACTTTTATAGTTATTTATCTGTAGCTATCATTATAACATCTCATCTAGACATGGAAATAATTTATTTTGATATATGTGTAGAGACCGATCTTAGTATTGTACATGGTGTGTGATAACTGATGCTATGTAATGGATGAACAACTAAATGTGCGGGCTCGCACCAATATTACTATTACTTATATAGATCGACATTAGACATGCTCAAGAATTAACTACCATATGCCAACGATCTACATTCTATGTCTTCGGAATAAATTATGTTATTATGCAGGCTGAAGTTTTACTGAGCTGTAAAGAACATGCAACTATTCTATGTTCGCTCGCCGGTCGTCCCTCCATCTCGGGTCTGTGATTTGATGACCTGAAAAATTACATCCCAAGAGGCGCGCGCCAAACACTTGTGGTAGAAAACCCCCACAATATTAATCTAGTTATTGTTAAATCCTACAGTTTAACTTATCCTAGTATATCGTACCCTTTTTTTATTTATTTATTTTTTTTTGTTTACTTTATATAATAATCTTACATAATTCCTGTTACGTTGAGATGTCTCGCTGCTCGCCGCTATTGACGACAGTGATGTGCGCGCCGTACGACATGGCCTCCGAGTTCTCACTACGCCTCACTGAAACTCCAGAGACTGGGTTAGCCATGGCTATACAAGACAATAAATTTATAGTTGCAACTTCTTTTTCTATGTGATGCTGTTTTAGCGATCAAAGGGCACCTTTCCAGAGGCAATGTAATATGAGCAAGCCAGGACTGGTTCCTGTTGAGGATTCAGTCGCCCACCGCACGCCAGCTACCCAGTATGTCACGAATCTCCAAGTATAATTCCTTGGTTATTCATCTGTGACAGTCACGAGCAGCACACTAAATCCCCAACCAGCACATTGCCATGGTAGGCTTTATGCCCGCATTTGTATCGTCTAGGGCACCATTGGCGTCAAACGCTCACGGGTTCACCCCGACTTGCAAGACAACGATGCTGGCGCAGCTCTGCAAAGACTATACTGCGCATATTCATCCTCGAAATCACGCAATATACCACAATCTTGCAGTGCACTGACGCGTGCCTGCAAGCATTGGTATGAACGTCTCACGAACTGGTTGTGGCCGCTATGGAGCGTATCACGACTTCTCAGAACGCTTCTAAGAGCACATTCTTGTATGCGCCCGTTTGTGCGACATCTCGTCACTCATCTTTACCCCTTAACATGGACACCAGATAGGAAAGGACAAAAACATTGCTCATGGAAAGGTAGAGCCTCTTATTGCAACGACAGAGGAGATCCCGAACATAGACAAAAAAAGTTAACAGCAGAAAATTCTTATGCGAGAAAACGCAGCGTGTTAATACTTTAACAATCTTAATCTATTAACGCAAAGATTATTGTTCCCCGAAGAAAGGTTCATATATTTGCCTATTCCACTATGTACACCACTTAAACTACTATTATTCCACGAACTTCTTTGTGTGAGAGATGTGGTGGAGTCCTATGGACTAGCGCCAATCCCTTGTCAGACTCCCCCTCCTCTGACGTGCCTTAGGATTTACGGGTCTAATTTCAATCTCCTGGTTCTCCTGTTGTCCTTGATTTCGCTCTCTCCAGTTACGGTCGCTTCGCCGTTCGTTATTCCTCCTGTCCCAGATTCCTTGTCTAGCATGACCCTGTTCCCTGACTTTCTGGTTTCCGTGTCTCTGGTTTCCATAATCTTGAATTGCGTAACCTTGATTTCCGTAACCCTGGTTTCCTAACTGACGAGCGCGATTATGCGATCTGTTGTCGTCTGCCCTTGCTGGCCCGTGGTATTTGTTATTTTGCGCCTTCTTCCTGTCCTTTGCGTCTTGTTTATCGAAGACTACTTCGAGTTCGCGCAATAGATTCCTGAATGCTTCGATGTCAGATCCACACTTGCCGACAAGTGTCTGTTGATACCTAACAGGCAATTTGGAAAAACAAAATTTGATGATTTCTCCCTTGCTATATGGGCTATCTAAAAACTGATTCTTCTTGAGTAAATCATTCAAAAATTTGGTTGCGCTCCTATGCCCGGACACTTCCAGTTCAGGACAAAATATTATTGCCTCTTTAATCCTGTCTTGCGTTTCCTTTGACCAGTAGATCCCCAGGAACGCATCAACAAATTCCTGATAAGTCTGACACGTCGCTGCCACACCCCGCATCTTTTCCGCGGCTTGGCCTTCGATGTGTCCACACATGAATTCTAATTTTGCCAGGGTTGGCCATGATGACGGTAATGAATTTGAAAACTGCATCACCCAGCTCTTGGGATGCATCGACCCTCGATTATCTCTGAACTTTTGGAATTTTAGTATCGACAGGAAGTGATTGTGATAAAAATCCTGTCCGATCCTCGCACTGGTGTTGTCACTCGTTTCCGATACTTGCACATCTGCTGAGTGTCCTGATCTATCTTGCTGATAACTGTGATGTGCTACCTCTGTATCACAGTGGCAGTGGCACTCAGAATTCACTCTCCTAAGTGGGCTGCAATTATTGGAGCTATTACTCACTGCTTCTGCCAATGCATTGTTAGTTCCGCACTCTGTCACTGGGCTAGAGCACGGCGGGCTTTCCCTCGGAGACATAATTCTGTGTACTTCATTATTGGTATCCGAACACGCAGTGCTCGTGTGCCCGTTTCGCTCTAGTTTTGCTATCCGACTCTCTACTTCTTTCATTCGTTTCGTGATGTTCGTAACCGCAATATTACCCTGGGTTTTTAAGAACGCTAGGGATTTTGAGTGGGCTTGTGTCGCACGTCGCAAGCGACCTGCGAGTTGAGAAGTTACTTTTGCGATTTTCATTGCCCCTGTTGCTGCCGTTCTGGCTAGGCCTGCTACTTTTTGTGCTACCATTGACATTTGTTTTGCTTCTCCACATTCTTTCTTTATTGTTAGTAATTCCCCACGAATTTCTCCTATATGCGAAATTATTGCCTCAGTGTCCTTCTTACGCTGTTCGTCCGCTTCTTCCTTCTCCTTCTTACGTTGTTTCTCATCTTCTTCCTTCTCCTTCTTACGTTGTTCGTCAGCTTCTTCCTTCTCTTTCTTACGTTGTTTCTCATCTTCTTCCTTCTCCTTCTTACGTTGTTTCTCATCTTCTTCCTTCTCCTTCTTACGTTGTTCGTCAGCGTCTTCTTTCATTGATCGTAGGAAGCTCAGTATTGGGTTTACGTCATCTTTTTGATCCTCTTCAAACGTGGGAGATGTAACTCTGGACACCTGGGCGCTAGAGCTCTGACGTGGCCGAGCTAGCCCTTGTCTGCTCTCGTTCGTTTGATTATAAACTTCTGCTACCGTCTCGACCTGTGTGCCTGTCTCTGTTTCATCCTCTACTTCACTATCATAATCACGGCCGCAACGCTGCTCTGAGATCGCGTCCAAATCACCTTCCTCATCAATGACCCTGTCGTCCTGTCCTGCTAAAAATGTGCCCATCTCACCTTCGAACCTATCCCCGTCAGTAACGTGCCCCTTATCCATTATAGTATCCACTTTTGTTTTAGCTTCATTCACTAATAGTCGTGCCGTACTTCTCGTGATCATTCATGAGAAACAAAATTTATCTCAAATACACAGTAAAAATAATCTACTCCCTGTATTTTTACACATAGACATAAAATTTCAACAACACTGTAATCACAAACGCAATTTGATGTGGTACAGAAACCGCACACAAATCCGACAAAGTGCGATGTGGTACGGACACCACATCAACGAAACACAAAAACAAAGAACAAACCAAAAATATATACACTGAAAACAAAAACTGCAATCATGCGCCGCTACTTAAAACTAAGCACGGAACTACCAGAAAAAAAACTTGGGCATTAATCAGTAAAAAAATTAAGCAAAAAAAATTCTGAATGTCCCTACTACTAATAATACTTGCTTATCAGCGATTCGCAGGAAAGATCTTGGCAGGGTCGCCATATTATGCGAGGTGCTGGGGCTAGCAGTGTATTTAACACTAAATTCTAGAATCTACATATGTAAATGATGCTCTAAACCCCCCCCCCCCCCATTCTAACTCCGACTTTTGCTGTTGCACAAGGATTAAAAAATATACGCGAACTGACTGTAATCAACCTTCAAGTGGAGTAGAAAAGAGTTTGGCACCTGCAATAATTTAATTTGATAAATAAGTTAAATAAATGAAGGTTTCATTAACATAGTGAGGAATGATAGGTTTGCTCTACCGATTAACAGAATGAAAGTTCTGTCCAAAATAACAATATGATTTATTAAGACTAAACACAACATACTAAGCCAAAACACATGAAACATTTACAATACATCAAATTGGCTCAAATTGGATACTCATACAAACACTGTGAAGGTGAAGTTGTCCCTAAACTAGATTGTGAGGTTTAAGATGAAGTGGTATGTGGAGCCAATTCCTTGCTACTCAAATCATAAGAGAGACACACAACTAACCCAACGTTAATTGCTGGTACTCAAGACAGAACAAAGTTAGAAAAAGACGAACAGGTGCGCTCTGCTGAGCTCTGATTATCACCTAGGAAAATCCCTATCTGCCGGTGCTGCAGACATACATTACCAAACTGTCTTCTTAACTGCCAGAACACGATCTTGCGTACCGTAGGCGATGGCTGGTTGCTTCGATGTCCTCGACCGAAAGGCGAGAGCCTACTCCCCACAAGAGCACCCGTACAGGCCGAACACAGAACATTCCCGCCCCCACGACAGTGGCCGTGGTTAAACGTTCCAATCAGCAACTCGAAAACCAGCGGAAAATTCCACCCCATTGCCGGAACACTACCATTCCACCAATGGAGATTCTTGGCGCCAATTTCTGCGCTGATTTTGCTACGTCACGGAGCTATGCCCTGAGCAAGCCAATCACAGTTACTATTTTGCAGAAAGCGCGGGAATTTTCCCGCACAACTGCCTGGGTACACAAGTCATTCCCACGCCTCGCTGGTAGCCCGCCAGAAAGTGTTTTCGCTAAGTTTCTGGGAAGTAACGGAACCTCTAGCCCAGCCGCTACTTCAGGCCCCGGCGGGCGTGTCTCTTGACAATGTCGGCGTCTGGAAAGCATTCACTCGACTGCCTCACACACGTCGGCTTACCCCTCTCGAGATCAGTGGTTCCCGCCTGTCACCAGACCACCTGGGTGACGAGAGACGCTGCGTGGGAAGTCCGCGTGTGAAGGAATAGCAACTTTCCACCGCATGCAATTAGAGAGGAGAATCGTAAGATAGAAATATGAGAGGGGGCTCATGCCACCTCTCAAAGTGTGTCAGTACCAATATGTTCAGCATCCATGTTAGTCTAGCCCCCCCCCCCCTCCCCCCCTCAGTCGGCTATTCGATCACCCTAAATCAGACCAAGAGCTATAAATCTTGCAATACTACAGGAAAAAGGAGAGCATAGGTGCAGACCAGCAGTGCGCAGTTGCACAGCAGTCAGAACTGACCTCTCCCATCGGAGTTGAGCGATCACCATACTGGGGCCAGTGGTGCTGCCCCAATACCCGCGTATGTGCAGAGTAATCCATGTCAGCTCGCAGGTACTCTACGGTGACAACTAAGTGGGATTGACTTGGATAACAACCACCGGTGACCCCCGCCCCCCCCCCTCCCCCCCCCCCCCCCCCACACACACACACAAACTGAAACACTAACATGGCTGCCAACGATCGAGGAGGGACTCACACCTGACGGCCGCCACCCCCGCCCAAATTTCACAAATGTTAGGACAGGAACGTCAACGCCACCGTTTCCAGGGAACAACAAACGAGACATTGACGACCACCAGACTGTGACCTATGTCATTACTGGTCTGCCCCGAGGTTTTACGCAAAAGAAAATGGCCGCCAAAATCAACCTGTTTGTTGAATTCACAGGTAAGGCAGAAATCAAATCCCTCATCCTGGTCCGAAATGGGCACCATCAGCAGAGGACAGGAAGACTATTCCCAAAATGTCTTCGGGAATCACATCACCTCCTCAGTGACAGTGCGACCCCAAAAAATTCGCAAGCCAATGCAGAGGTCTCGTAAACCACCTCTTAGCGCGGTGATTAAACGAGCAGCATTGCGATAACACCACGGCGAACCACAGCTTAAAAGCCCACAGTGCTACGGAGGCTACAATCTGAGCTACTGCGACACTAAAAACCTGGAGAAGTGCTCTGTGACTGCGCCCACTCGGCCCTGTCATACAAGTGCCCAAAGCGACCAAAGCCAGCAGCAAATAGGAGCTCTGCACACCCATCAAGGTGATGGAGAAACCCACGCCCCTCCCACCAGCAGAACAGCAAGAGATCGTCCTAAGAACGACTTCCACCGAACTGATGCACTCGTCAGCCTTTTTCAAGACAGGCAAGAGCAGATTGTTATAACAATTAACCATGTGTCACAGCAGTTATTCCATAAAAGCGCAAAGGCAACCCAATCAGGCATCTGCCTGCATGTAACAGTGGCAGTCAGTCAGTCCAGCAGCACCACCGCACACGCACACGCGCACGCGCACGCGCACACGCACACGCACACGCACACGCACACACACACACACACACACACACACACCCTACAACATATCACAAATAGCAAGAAACACTAGGCCACACCACACACAAAAGCCGGAAAACCAACATGGGCGACCCCACACAACAGCACCAGCTGAATTTCCTCTTCGCCAGTGCGCAGGGAGTGAAAGGTGCACACTCCTGACATACATGATGATACAAAACAATATTCACGTGGCCAGCATCAGGGAAACCTGGCTGACAGAAGGAAAACAATGTAACATACCAAAATACAACTGCTCCTGGAAAGACAGAGATGGTAAAGGTGGAGTCGCGCTATGTGTGCATAATACGATAGCCGCAACAGAAATCTCTCCCCCCTGCGCGTTTTAGAGATACAGAATTCGTCATGACTAAGCATAAAGGATATGAAGAACGGCCAGTAACAAAAGCATGTCTACACAGTCACCCGCTAACATCCCTCCCGATCCATGTATTACTATATCACATGTCTAAGAAGAGAATTTTCTACTAGCCGACCTAAATGCGCGGCATGACAGACTAGGACACAATAACATAAACCAAAATGGACAAACCCTCTTTCTTCTCCTAACAGAATAACCTATAGATCGCGTACCAATAAACTAGCCCGCATTATAGGCCATAAAGTAATGTCACCATCCGAAGATGTCCTCTAGAGCCCGGCCCTGAGAGATTCCATAGCTAACGTGAAAGTCGGCAATTCAATCAGAAACAACCACCTCCCCATTGTTTCCTTTACAGACGCAACAGCCCCACCAAACCCAATGCCAACAAGACGCACTATGTGACAGTACTCCATCGCAGACTGGGACAAGTACAAAGACATGATCACACAAGAGCTGTCTATTCCCGTAACCGTGACCGACTCGCATGATATAAAAGTAGTAACGACCAAACTCGAATCCACTTTTCAAACACACCGTAGAGAAGGCTATACATCAAATTACCGTTGAAAATTGGAAACCCACAATACCCTGCTAAGCTTTTGACCACATACAACAAAGACGACGATTGCAAAGAGAGATGAGATACACCAACCACCCCAGCTTACGACAGATATTGAACAGACTAAACAATTGCATAGAACAAATCACTTCGACACACACACACACACACACACACACACACACACACACACACACACACACACAATTACAATGGGACGAAACTTGCGCGAGACAACTATAGAAATGGAGACCAATTCTGGAAATGGTTTCAAACATCAACTGGACAAAGAGCGACAACCACAAATACCCTGATAGCGAGCAACGAACAAACTACAGACGTACAACATATGCAAAGACGTGTTGCAAGACGTATTCTCGTTTCCATAAGACAACTCCGACCACCACAGCTACTTTCCACACAAACAGCAGAGACAGAAAGGTGGTCACTCCCTAACCAAACAAATTGCCGACAGCAGAACTATAGATGCAGTACTTAAAGGGCGCAATTCCGCTCCAGGACAAAATGACAAACAACAAATACATCTACAAAAGACCGTTTCCTATCCTCATCCCTGTCCTGTCCCTAATTTTCAACTTCTGTATAAGTACCGAAACCAAC
Organism: Schistocerca serialis cubense; assembly: GCF_023864345.2. Classification (NCBI taxonomy): domain Eukaryota; kingdom Metazoa; phylum Arthropoda; class Insecta; order Orthoptera; family Acrididae; genus Schistocerca; species Schistocerca serialis. Next base: position 117,578,175 of record NC_064643.1, on the reverse strand, counting down.
CCGATAGCCTGGAGGACGAGCAAGACAATTATGATTCCGAAGCCAGACAAAGAACAGACCCATCTCTCTTTTAGACATGATAGGGAAAACTTACGAAAGAATACTTACAAACCGACTCAAGAAATACATGGAAAACAATCAACTCCTCCCCATTGAGCCAGTATTTGATAAATTTCGGCATGACTGCCTCCTCTTGAAGCTGTGCAAAGAAGAGATTCCTACCAAAATGGTCTGGCTGATCCAAGCATACCCAACAACCTGCACATGCAAAGTACATGTTTCCAACGCCACCTCACAATCATTTACTCCGCAACCAGGCATACGGCAGGGTGGCACACCTGCGGGCGGACCACCTTACCTCCACACCAGAACAAATTAATGGTACTCCACGAAACTCGCCAAATAACAGTATCCTCGCACCACACCAAGAAACAGTGATCATGAGGACCACTGCAAGAGCGCAGACGGTAATATAAATTCCTTACACTGCCGCAAAGCCCGACTCTGCTCCACCCTAGTTTGTTAGGGAAAGCACTTCCAGGGCCCTGTCACTGGCTGGTTACCCACAGGGAGAGGTGTAGACCATCCTCCCAAGGCAGCAAACCCATCCTCACACATTGTACCACGACCAACGTGGCCAAGACAGGGAGACCTGGTCCACCGGTCCATGAGTCATCTGACTCGCCAGTCTCACTCCCAGATATTCCCACCATCAGCCGCAAATATCGTGACGAAGTTGCTGCAGACGAAGACAATGAGGGTTGGGTGAAACGGCGTTATAGAAGAAGACAAAAATCCGACAGCGACACCCCTTCCCCACACCACCCAATGGATCCAAACTACAGCTTTACCAACTTCTGACTCCAGCAACCTGTCCGAGAAGAAATTCCGCACCCGTTTCATCAGGAAGCAGACCTCAGGAGGACTTTTGCAGGACAGGCACTCCGGCGGCGCGAGTGTGTCACCAATCTTCACAACATACTTCCTCAAAAACCTGCCTGTGAAAACAACCAACAAAACACTGAAAACACTGTTCTTATAGATCACGGAAGACTTTAGAGATTTTAGCCGCTCCCTAGACGTCTTTAGGGACGTCAGGACAGCGAAATTCGCCGCTGGCAGACAATATGTCAGTTACCTGCAAAAAACCACTAAGACAGTTCCTTCCAGCCAAGGTGAAGGTGGAAAGAAAGACGAGTAGGCCGATTGCAGGACCCACACATAAACCCAGACTGCCCTCGTTCAGCGTGGTAATCAAAGGCGTCTACTTCGTTGTAGACAAGAATGATGTGGTAGCAGAAATAGTTTTAGGTCTTGAGATGAAAGCAGCTTGGCGCATCAAGTGCCCAAGAACCGGCAGATACGGCCCACTGTTCAGCGACAGCATAACGCCCCCCTCCCCATCCTTTTCAGTACAGCCGCAATTACTCGTCCACAAATCTGAACAATACGACTTTACTTCAAATCGAACTGGGGTAAATATAAAGAGGCAGTAAACAACGAACTACTGGCGCCGCTGACCGTCACTAACAACTCGAGCTAGATCTAATAAACGTCAGAATTGTAGGCACAATAAAAATAGCCATAGGGACAGCCATCCCCAGCAAGACCATCGAACATTGGAAACCACATCTACCTCCTTGAGTACTTCTACTCATCAGATGCAAAAGACAACTATACACAGAAATAGGACAAACAACCCAGAACTCGAGCCACTATGGAACAGAACGAACGCTAAAATAAAACGACTAGTCTCCGAAGAGCGACAAAACTAATGGGACAGTGCATGCAGACAATTCGACCACAGACAGGGACGAAAGTTCTGGGCGAAATTCAAAACACTTACAGGACAAAACATCGACAGAAAATACAAACTGACAATACACCCATTACTAACGCCAAAGAAATTGTGGAGGCATTCAAAGACGTTCTAGTCAACGCCCACAGCTTCCATCAAGACAAGACACAGACGAACTCCCCCTCCTCCTCAACATGCCCACCGTGCCCTCCCGAAAACGACCACGAATCACTCAAGGACGTAACTGAAAATTAGGTAACAGATGCCATCATGTCCAGCAAAAACTCTGCCCCAGGCAAAAACGGAGGATTCGCCTCAGGAGATGCCCCCTTATGACAATAACCCCCCTGCTGACACTAGTGTTAACTACTACACAACACCCGAAACCACGCGCACAGCGTTGGGGGAAAAACAATAATGATACATAAACAGGGAAAACCGAAAACACCCAAAATCCTACCGCCCCATATCCTTAGTAGGCGTACACAGAAAGACCTTCGAAAGAATAAGCACCTACGGACTAATCAACTACACAGACAAACTACAAATAACCCCTCACCTCCAGGTAGGCTTCAGAAAAACACACACAGCAAACGACCCTCTACTACGACTTAAGACAGACGTAACAAGACATCAGGGTCTGGGTCAATGCGCGCTCACGGTCTTCCTAGACATAAAGTGTGCATTCAACAAGATTTGGCATAGCGGACTATTTTACGAATTACTATAATTTGGATTTCCCTCAGTACAGTAAGACTCATATAATCCCTAACACAAGACAGACAATCCTAGGTACATACTAACTACGAAACACCCTCCCCCTTCTCCCCATAAGCGGGAGTAGGGTAGGGTGGAATCATCTCCCACCTACAATATTCATTACATACTACAGACGTTCCTACCACGACCAGACCTAACGAACAAGTTCAACTCTACGCGGACGACACTGCCTACTGGAATTCAGGAGCCTCAACAACCACCACCAACCGAGAAACAATGACATACATGACGAAACTACAAGAGTGAATGCAGAAGTGGCATGTAAAACTCAACCCGAATAAAACCCAACTTATCAGGTTCAGACAGCGTGGCATACCGAAAAAGATACCCAGAAAGTATCACCGTAACGCTGTGGCGAATCGGACTAAACATGACCGACAAAGATACCCAAACCTGGACGAACACATCAAACACTAAACAAAGCTAGGCAACGTCAGTTCCTAATAAGACAAGTTCAGGGTAAATTTCACGGCTGCAATGACAAATCAACGACAAACACATTTGTACGTCCCTTTTTCAAGTACGCGACTGACCCCCTAGCCATTACGCCGCAAACAAAAACAGGAAGACTAAGACTACCACGTACCACCAGACAAGAAGCATACGACGAAGCGAAAGTCACACCTCTGCAGGCGAGGTTCGCCATTTTCCGCGCACGTTATGGCCAACGTATATTAGCAAGTCGCCCTGAGTTCACACACATCCTCACAAACAAACCTAAACACAAAAACAAATTCAAATACCCATTCCAGCCTTGACCAATCATATGCAACATACTAACGACGTACCCAGACACAATACACAACCACGAACTTTCAGCACAGATGATGCTTGTTTCACAGGAAATACCAACTCCGCCGCACCTTCTGCCACTGTATCCGTCTCCCGACCCAATATGAAAACAAACACTGCACTGGTTAATGAATGAACCCTAGTCCTACATACCTGTATTCTCCAGCAGACCTGCAAAACACAACAGAAGTCTCCAAGATATGGTATGACCAAGTCTTAAAACTCCTAAAACTGTACGGCCTTAGTTTATAACTGGCACAAGTCCGGTCATTTACTTTTTATATTTTTATACAGTCTAATCCTGTATCTTCAACATAAACTTTGTCGCTCTGTAAAGCGTTAACTTATTTTTACTGAAAACAAAACCTCAAGACCTTTACAACTGTGAATGACCTATGTCATATTTTTTATTGTTTAATATATGCATTTATATTCTCGAAAGGGCTAATCAGCAGCTAATTGTACCCATGTTCGTATATTTTTGATTGTAATAACCATGAAAACCTAAAAACAATATGCGAAAATGCATACCAAGAATTGTAAATAAAAAGAAACAAATTAGACGTAAGTTTTAGTTGTAAGAAAATTGCCACTAAAGATAACTAAATTAATAAAATGTTAAGCTAAGGCCCAATAGAGCTAGACGCTCTCAAGTGGCCCGCCCATCACCCTTCCGTTGCGGGAATCAAAAATATAAATAAATAAAAAATCTCGTGGAGCACTCTCAGGTTGTTCCTGATGAAGGCTACGAGCTACGTTATCGAAATATCGTGCAAGTACGAAGCTGAAATACGGCAGAACACCCGACAACACGTAATTAGTCGCCGGGAAGGCCTGAAGAGTTACATCAGTTGTGGTTCGTTTCATTGCGTACTTTGTTTCCCTCTGTGGCGAGTTTATTTTGCGCTGCAGAATGTCTGAAGCTTGCAGCGGAAGTGTGAAAAATAACGAGGGGCTGATAAACAAAGTTCAGCGATCTGCTCATGTTTTGCATGGTGAGACACGTGAGTTTGTTTGCTCCGAGCGGGAATATTTCGAGAAGGAGAGACACAATTGTGCGACTCTACTGCTTCTAACAAAGGTATTCGAAAGATACACAAAAATACTGTCGTCAAAGTTTGTAAGGGAAAAATACAGAAGAGGAGCCTGTTTCAGCCAAATTGCGGACGCCCGGGAAAAAAGAGGGCAGAACCACGAATAACAAACTTAGATTCTTTTCAGCAAGACGTTGTTCGTCGCCACATATATGGATATTACGAAAGCAAAGAACATCCAACGAGAAAAACTGGGCGTTACTCTTCGCAAGGCTGTTATTCAGTGGCAACAAGACTTCTTTAATAATGGTTGTCAGAGCACAAAGTGACGTCTGAAGACAGTGTGTGGCTCGACGAAACGTGGATAAACACCGGTCATTCCGTTAGAAAAGACTGGACACATTATAGCGTATGTGGAAGTTTTAAAGTTTCAAAGGGGTTTTAATTTATTTAAATGTGGTTATTAATGCTTTGATTGATGTTTGGTATAGAAGCCTGTTTAGCAGAAGGTTGGTTCGGGCCACTCGTGCTGAGGGTTTATATATATATATATATATATATATATATATATATATATAGAGAGAGAGAGAGAGAGAGAGAGAGAGAGAGAGAGAGCTATACAAAATAAAAATACAGTAGTTACTTTCGTAGACTTCAAGAAGGCCTGCGACTCAGATGACAGACAAACACTATTCCAGATACTTTATGAATCAGGGATAGATGAAAACACCAGAAGACTTGTTGAACAAACGCTCACAGATACAACATCAAGAATTAAGTTTCAAGGCGAAATTTCTGAACCATTCAAAATAAAAACAGGAGTCCGACAAGGTGACGGACTGTCCCCAATTCTCTTTAACTTGGTTTTAGATAAAGTATTAAAAACATGGGAATACACATTAAAGAACAGAGGCACAAAGGGTATAAGCATGAGCCAAGGAAAGAACAAATTTGAAGTAAAATGTTTAGCCTTTGCGGATGATATGGCATTGATAACTGAAAACCGAACAGACGCAACAGTTATGCTTGATATGTTACACGAGATTGCTGAAAAGACTGGGCTAAAAATATCCTACGAAAAAACCGAGTATATAGAACACAAACATAATACAGAAAAGTTTATGAAAACAAAGTATGGAAAAATTAAAAGAGTTGATAGATTCAAATACCTGGGGGAGTGGATCCAAGCCAATGGACTGGATAACACAACAAATAAAGAATAAAAACGTTGGAATTTGCATATATATTAACACAAAACTACAATAAGAAATCAGTATCCATACAAGCAAAGATTAAACATTATAATTCAGTTATTAGGACACAAGCAACATATGGATCAGAGTACCTAACATTGAATAAGAAAGGCGAATTAAGAGAACTAGAAAAAAGAGAGAGAAAAATATTAAGAAAAATTCTAGGTCCTGAGAAAAACAAGGAAAATAGGTGGATTAAAAGGAGAAATGAAGACCTATACAAAAATACAGAAAAGATCACAGATACAATGAGGAAGAGACGGCTAAAATTTTATGGACATTTAAAAAGAATGTAAGAAACACGGATTACAAAGAAAATTTTTAATTACGTTAGTAAGCTGAAAAAAACTGTAGGATGGATAGAAGCAGTAAAGAAAGACGCCAACAAAATAGGTGTTACAGAAGAAATAATACGTGACAGGACTAACTTTAGGCTACTTATAGAAAACGCAAACTATGAAGATGCGCCAAAACCTCGACCCAAGAGAGTGTGGACAGATGAGCAGAGACGAGCAGTTGGCGAGAACATGAAGTACTGGGAAGAACGGAAGAAAAAGAAACACCCTAAGTCTTAAGTTGTATGCGGTCCATAGCTGGCCAAATTCATAAATAATATAAATATATATATATATACCAGATCCAACTGCAGTTATCTGAGCTTCCGTAATTAATCGTACGCTATAAGTCCACAAATAATCCAACTGGTTCTTTCAAGATAACCTCAGGGTTTTGAAAAACAGACACAAACGTTATTATTATTATTAATAATAAACTTAATTAACATGCCTTAAGCACGGTTGCAATTGAAATTATTTGCATGACGAGTAAGCAAATAGGGTAGTCAGTCCAGCTAAGATTAAATTACTGTTCTGCATCTACTTGAGATACACTGCTTTCTGCCAGGACTGTGCTTTGGCTGAAATGAAATAAATTAATGCTGCGGCGCTCCTCTGCAACGTGAAGCCGCGAAAGAAAATCTTTAAATTGAAATGCGCGTATTGCAGCCGTTAGCCACGGAAGTGCGTTGAGATTGTTTTTCATCTCCCCGGCGCTAAGAGCTGAAATCATAAAGGATTTTATACAGGGAGCGCTAATCTTACGAATGATAACATATACTATCATTTAACAACAATCATATTATGAAACCGATTGAATAAAATATTAGTACAACGGACCTGAACACAGAGCTGTTCACCTAATGGCGGTCAGAAAGAGGGGCATAGAATTCTATCTCTCTTACCTTCACACCAACAAGTACAAAGATTATACTCTAGTCTATACATTATCCATTCGTAAAATTAACAATTTTCTAATAACATTATGGAAAAACGTCACAAAGTTCAGCTATTCCCGTGAGAAAGGGCGCAAGGATTATTGTCTTCCATGCTGGAATTGCATCTTTCTTCGTACCTGTCTCCTCGTTTACAGATTCAGGAAAACAAGTAATTACCACGATGAGATGAAACACGATAGTTCTCTGAAGTGGTTCGAAGAGCAACTAATGGAAAACATAAATCGGCTACCTGTCATTGTAATGGATAATACCCCATACCATTCTGTGATTGAAGATACAGACAGCTCCGATGATGGCAACGAAAAAAGCGGATATTGTTCGTGGGTTGAAACGCCCGAGTATGAAAATTCAGGATGAAGGCGGAGCTCGTGGAAATATTGAAGAAAAAAAAAAAAAAAAGCAACAGTTTCAACGGCTTCGTGTGGTATCCTACAAGGGTGCAGCAGGTAGCGAAGTTGTCCCGACCATTCAATAAAGGATGGGGCCCCTCCACGCCCACACCAACGTGGTGACCAAACCAAAAGTTCTACTGTCACCTCCGTATAACATGTTAGTTTTTGAATCAGGCGTCACAGGATGCGGGCTGTGATGTTATCCATGCGTCTGGGCAAGATTACTCATTAACATGGTCCATCAGGAGATAGAAGTGTTCGAAAACGATTGAAGGGTAGCGGTTGTAAGGGCAGAGGAAAGAAAGTGCCAAGGTCAGCGCCAAGGGAAAAAAAACCCTGCGACAGTAGGACGGGTAGTAAGGGCAGTAGCGGCTTGCTATCTGCGACAGAGCATGCAAGGTGAGGTAAGGTTAGCGTGAGGTATCGTGCATCGTTACCTATGTGCTGCGTGTTCGTTAGCTGGGTCAGTCCGGGTGCTGCGGCTGGGCTCGCTTGTACTCTCCTGGGCCGACTGCAGTGGCTTCCTCCCTGTAACATAAGAGTTCGGCGCGGCAACGCATGCGTTGCTGTTAGGCCCTGTGCTGCGCCTTGTCGTCAGTGACTTGGTGCAGCTTCATCAGGCTGGTGCAGAACGGCGGCGATCGGCTACCGTTCAGCGCCCTCCTCTACTGCACGCCGCAGCCCTTCCTGCGGTGCTGCTGGGGCAACCGCTAGGATAGGCGCGCGCGAACGTCCTTCTGCGAGGTCGCAGGAGTGTTCGCAGGTAGGCCATGGGCGAAGACTGCTCGCAGTTGCCTGGAGGCCTCTTCCTTCTCTGCAGCCACGGCGGCTGCGAAGGCAGCCCTCTCTGCCGCCATGACGGCTTTGAGGGGTGCAGTGGCCTCCTTCACGGCGGTGCCGAGTTCGAGGTCACATTTCTTGTCGGGAGCGCGAGCTGCGTCCTGGCTGCACTTTCCGAGCGGTCGTCCCTGCCCCTGGCAGGTGGAGCTGCTTCTGCGCCGTCCCTCAGCTGCGCCGGGCTGTTCTGCGCCCTACGCCGTTTCCGACGTCGTCTTCGCTTCTGCCGCTGCGTCGGTGCGGCCGCCTCGCCGCCCCCGGCACGGTTGCGGCTCGAGAAAGCTGCACAACCGCGCCAACTGGCGACGTGCGGGACGCCACACCGGACACAAGTCGGCAGAACGTTGCTGCCGCGGTCGCAGGCGCGGCTGTCGTGCTCGCCTGATCACTTGACGCACCGCGCCGCGTTGCGGCAATACTTCGCAACATGGCCCTCGCCCTGGCACCTGAAGCACTGGGGCTGAGGGTCAGTGGCGGTCGGGAGAGCCTCTGTCGTAACCGGGAAGCCCAGCAACTTCCGCAAGTCGAAGATGTCGCTCCCGCCGTCGACCGTTTGCACGGTCACGGCATAGAGCGGCGCCCTCTTCCTGTTGGTCCGGTTGTGCAACCTTGCGGTTGCATTACCAAACCCGGCTCGCAGCAGCCCTTCCCGGACCGCTGCCTCATCACAGCACCGAGGTAACCCCTGAGGAGTGCCTCGGTCGTCTTCATCCTTCCTACGGAAGGTGCTTTCTCACGCGCCGGCGGCGCGTCAACGATGTGGTCGGCCACTGCGACCTCGATCGCCCTGTGGTCGGCCACGTTCGCAGCTCGAACGCAGATCAGCGAGTCTGTATCGACAGACTCGTAGACCGCCTCGTTCCGAGCGCAATTCGTAATGGTTTCGAACAGCGCTGTCCACCCGCCTTTGCACTTGACGTACAAAGGGGGGACAGGCCGCGACTCGTCTTCTCGGGAGTTCCTTGCATGTTCGGCAGACTCAGTGAGTTGCACAACCGAAGGACCCTTCGTAGCGGCAGGTTTCCTCTGCGCACCCTTCTTTCCCATGCTGCGAGGCGCGGAACACGACAATCTGCACGCGTTGTGAAAACAACGCACGACAATTTGCTCTCCGCGGCGCCCACAGCACAGAAACCTTTTCACGAGCTATCAACGGCCGAGTAAGCGAAGTGCGCAACGGCAGCGATGCGCTCGCCTCGCCAGCTCAGGCCGCTCTGCGCGGGGAAGTTGTCCCGAGCAACCGGCTCCCCAAGGAGGTGTTTGCGAACTGAGCTTCCCCCACTGCTTGTCCACCCCAGCCGCTCACCCTCAGTGCAGGTGTCACCGTTTCTCAGTGTGTCGTCGTCGATAGCTTTCGTTCCGTGCGTTTTCCTATACGACCTCTGTTCTACGCAGTGTACACGATGGAAGTGATAACAACAACGAAAGGGAAGCCGTGTCTTATCAAGGATGGTCATTGCTACCGTATTTATAGGAAAAATGAAGAATATACGAACTGGATGTGCGTTAATTATGAACGGAGTAGGTGCAAAGGTCGTTTAAAAATTGAAAATGGTGAAATCGTTGCTCAACAGCAACATTTTTGTCCACCTGACAAAACAGATGTGCAGATAAAAAAATTACTACATAATTGCAGAAAAAGACTTAGTGAAGAAAAGACAGTGCCTGTATCCCAAATTTTTAAGCAGGAATCTCAAGATTTGAAAGATAAGGGATTAGAATTCGTGGCAAATATTCCGAATTTTGACAGCTCCAAGACTCAATTGTGTAAGGCGAGAAGAGGAGCTATTGGGACAACCTAGAACCCTGGCTCTAGTTCGGAAATTTACCTTAGCGAAGACCTTTTGAAATTAACGGAAGGTAATAGTTTTTTGAAGATTGATGAAGGCTCTGTTCCAGGCAAGAGACTTCTAGTATTTGCTTGTGAAGAAGTAGAGAAAATCCTTTGTGACAATGGAACTGTGCTTATGGATGGGACATTTGACAGCTTTTCGAAACAGTTCAAACAATTGTACACAATCCATGTCGACATCGGAAGTACAGAAGAGGCAACTAACACATTTCCTGTTTTATTTGCTTTGCTGCCAGACAAAAGTCAAAATTCATACGAAAGCCTTTTTTCTGGATTGAAATCTAAGATGGAAATGGCTACAATTAAAGCAATGAATTCAGTGTTCCTTGAAACACAACTTTCCGGTTGGAATTTTCACTTTAACCAGTGTCTGTGGAAGAAGATACAGGAACTGGGATAGACGGAAGACTACAGGGATAGGGAGGAAGTCCGATTGTTTTGTCGCATGTGTTCTGCAGTGGCACGTCTTCCACTCAACACTGTCCATGAAGCGTGGATTTTAATAATGCAACAAATGCCCAGTGGGGAGAAGATCACAGAATTTGCATACTATATGGTTGATCAGTGGATGGAAAATCCTAATATACCTATTGAAATGTGTTTAACCTACGACACAGAACGACGAATGCTGTCGAAGGTTGGCATAAGAAACTGAACTCAATAAATCAGAAACATCCAAATGTGTACTTTCCGATTCAAAAGCTGAAGGAGGCGGCAGTAAATGCTGTTATTGAAATTCAAAAAGATTCCATTGGCCTGCCTCTTCAAAAAAGAAAGAAAAGGCGCATAGCTCTTGACAAAAGATTAAAAGACATTATGAAAACATAAAAGACTCTGGAGATTTAAAAAGGTGTTTAAAATCTCTAGCCTTCTTACAAAAAATTGAATAAGAAATTACGATTGATAAGGAAAAAAGGTTATTAATTTGCTACTGTAATGTTGAACAACAACAAAAAGTAAACAATAACAACAAAAAATAAATACAATGAAAAAATGAAAAAAATTAAACATGCTTATGTACTACGTGCATAGCCAGTCCTGAGCCTGGATAAAATGTGAAGGGATGTTCTTATTTTCATGTCAGTCGGAAAGTTCACGGTTACGATATTTATCTGTAGTCGAAAACACGAGCGTCACCACGGAGGGGGGCTAGAGATTCGAAAAGTTGGATGATAAAAAATTTACAGTGATGTTCTGTGTGAAAAATCCAGGGATTTGCTGTGGGCCTTAAAAATACTGTTGTTTCAAAACGGTATGTGTAAATACAGCACACATTTTACCAGAATCAATAATTTCGCAAAGTTAACTTGCCGATTCTGTAGTTTCATCATATATGTCACACGAAACTAATTATTTGTATTTGGCGGATCTCATTCCCAAAAGTACGCTTTTAACGGTATTTCTAAAGTTCTAATACAAAATCTGCTATTTATTGAATTTTTAACTCAACAAAACTGAAATTTTGCTTGGTAAATTTCTTACATAACTTAGTCACTCGTCCTGTGAAGCTTCCAGAACTTTTGGTGAGGAAGGCGGAATGAGGACTCAGACAGCTGGTTGTTCACTTTTCTGTCAGAGTCTTTTAAACACAATCGTATTTGCCTTTATTGTGCTCCAACAGGAGCATTTTTCAACTGATTATTATGTAGTTCATTTTATAAAGATGAAATTCCAACTTGATGAACTTTGGTGGAGTCATCTATATTAAGCAGCGAATTTGATCGACGGTAGACATCAAGAACAACACTAGTTATCGAGACTTCATACTCCGCATCTAACCATAGGAAAATATTCTGTAATTTCTTTCAGATGAACATGCCCATTGTCGCGTAAATCTTTATCTGATTACTAATAGCAAACCCAGCGTTGCCTGGATATTTATTCATCCCAGTTTTATGTCAGTTCATCCCCTCTTCCCTCATGTCTCTTGTCCATTCAGTCCTACCTCGTCTGTCTATCCACCTCCTCCTTCCGCCCATCCGTCTCTCTTTCCATCTTCTCCATCTGCACCCCCCTCCCCTCTCTCACAACACTTCTCCTCCTCTCCCTCTCCATCCATCTTCCCGTCCCTGTCCACCTCCTCCTCCTCCGCTTTTTCTAATAGTGCATCAAATTCACAATAAAACAACTAATTTATGTATTTATTAGTGTTCCATTACTCATTCACCACCTTCCCCCTTTCTCTGTTTACCTGCTGCTCCCTCTTTCTTTTAATCTGCTTCTCTCACTTCTCTGGATGCACCTCCTCCCCCCTCCCCGCCCCCCATCACGTTTTCCTCTCTCCGTATATTTCCGCCTCCGTCATGCAATCTCATCTTTCCCCGTCTATCAAAAAATACGTATATCTGCAAACTTTCATGCTCATTGACGAAACAATGTTGAATTTATTTAAAGGTAGGACAACCCTCCGCCATCCAGCATACGTTGGCTTGTATAAATGCCTTCACCACGAAATCATACATATATGAGCCAACTCCCAAGCTGATCAGTCTAACGGTATGTAATTCTGTTGTAAGGTATCCTCCGCCATACACCGTATGAAATTTCACATAGATGGTAAGGTTCCCCTTGTTTTGAAGATCAAATGTACAAATTTTCATCACGATCGGAGCAGCACTGTGGCTTTTGTTGAAATCCGTAAGTCAAGTACCCTCCACCATGCAATGAACGAAGTTTTATGTAGACAGTGACCTTCCTCTTGGCTTGGGAAATAGGGATTCATTTTTAAACACCCTGCTCGCTCTACGCCGAGTTAGTTGCGAAACATAAATAATAGATTCGAACAACAGAAATCATGTAATGATTTCTGTCGTATAAGGGCCAACATAGCTATTAAATAATAGCAACGAGATTACGAGAGCAGTCACTTTCAGTGTTACGTAAAATAACGCTATACCTTGTAAATTATCACGACACAAAATGAAGATAATAAGCAGTGTGTGACTTCCTTCCGTTTGCGTTTGAAACTCTCGGAGAACTCCTGTATGGTGAGAAGGGTGGGAAGTGGCAGCAAGGGGAGCCTCAATTTGTTTTGCCGACCCGGGCCTCTGACAGGTTTAGTGTCGCCACTGCTAGTAGGAAACCCTACGGTAGGAAACTCCACGACACCGTTTCAACAGTATGTTGTGAACGAGGTACCTAAAGAATATAGCCACAGGATTCTTAGGCTTCCACCATACCACTACCACTTCGGCGCTATCGAAATGATTTGGGCACAGATTAAATATATTGCGGCAACAAGTAACAAAAGCTTCACTGTGGCAGAAATTCAATGACTGTTAGAGGAAGCAGTGGCACAAAAAACGCAAGAGAAGTGGAGTAATGTTGTACGCTACACAGAAACGGTTATTCAGGAAGCAAGGAAGAGTGAAGTATTTGTAGAAACTAATATCGAAAATATAATTATATTCTTGGACAATTCCAGTGACTCTTCCACAGACCAGAGCCCAGGTAATGAGTGTCGAAGAAGAAAGTGATTCTGAATTAAGTGTCATTTACCCTCCGCCATAATTCTTTCCTTTTGTGTAGTGCTTCATATTTTTGACTGAACGGTATGTACGACATTTGCACATTAAATCTCAGCTCATTAACCTTCATCAGAGTGCGCACCCTACCTTAGTGTAAGCAGGCGCGTGACACTTATTTACCGTATCCCCATTTTTTCATCATCTTTGCTCAATTATTGGTCCAAGATTACCTAAACTGGTAATATTTTCATTTTAAAAACCCACTGACATACAAAATAATGGACCTTAAAAAAATAAAACTTGATCAAAAGAGTAAAATTTATTGTAACTTTAGCAAAATACATAAAAAGTGATATTTTATATCATAAATTTATAAATAGTATAAAATATCCTACCACAGTAGTGTCTACGAATTAGGCAGATAAGGAACACAAAATTTAAAAATTACAAACAGTGAAAGAAAAAAATACAACTGTTAACGAAATAATCAGTGTCATTCGCATCATTACGACAGTTATTACAAGAAGGAACTGAGTGTTTTTAGCAAACGCTGTTGTTACAAGAGTTACACTTTAATCGACTGATATTGTTTGCTCTTGAACCGCAAATGTAACAAAAGGGTCGTTTGTTTGGAGTCACCTCAGGCTGATTTCTTCTTCTTCTTTCTTATTCATGGTAGGCACCAAGAAAAATGTTCAAATCTTGAGAGACTGATAGGATTTTCACTCGTTCTCTCAAATTTTCATCCGTTAGTACCATGGACAGGTCAGAAAGATATTTCCGCCTCACTAAGGATTTCAAGGGCTTGTTTATGTGGTAAATTCGGATGGAGTTTATTCCGACAATATCCAGATATCTGAAAAATTTGTCATTGCCCATCTTTTAGTTCTAGAAGTTGAAATCCTTGAACACACAATGTCGACTGTGTCCACACCCCCTTTCGTGGCTTTGTAATCCATAATTTGAATTGGTTTACCAGTTTCATCATCCAGTTCGTTTCGGTCTTGTAAAGTTGACAAAACCAGAACAACCTTTTGCATTTTAGTAGCAAAAGAGACCAAATTTGAGATGTCATTGCATCCAACTGAATGACTGCTAGGAACAAGTTTTTTATTTTGTCACGAATTCAGCTGGGATTTCGGCCCAATTCTTTCCAAGGGTTCCCAAGAAAGTCATTCCGACCAATAACAAATATTCAGCCAACGGATAACTACTGAACCAATTAGCTGTGGTTACGTTTCAATTAGTTTTTGAGTGATTCAGTCAGATTTCTGACAATGCCGAATGGTCTGTTGGAAGTAGGTATGATCCACGCTTTTGTATCCCACAGTAAATCATCATATTGTATGTGTAAAAAGTTTGTGAATTGCACACAGCGTAAATTTCGAGGCCATATTTGGCCATGTATTGAATAAAACTGCAGCGACCATGGAATGCCACTAACATTTCGTCAATCGTCACATTCTCCCTAACATTGTAGACTTTTTGGCAGTTGGCAAGAAAAGCTGAATGAAAATTTCGGATCAGAGCTAATTTATCAGTTACAGATCGCTCTTTGCGTATCATAACGTCGTGAAATCATAGATCTCAACAACAATCGAAATCTACGATCGCTAAAATTAGCGCGCAAAATCACGAGTCCTGTCCTGTCGCTCGTGAAATACTCTGAAAAATCAGACTAGTTTCCCCCGAGCAAAGCTTTTATTTCCGCCCTTGAAGTGGGCTTGTACACTCTTTCTCGAACTGTGTTGTTGGAAGACTCACTTCTTTCATTTTTCTTTCGAGCAGTTAAAATTTTAGCGCATCTTAACAATCTCATCGACAATTTCTAAAGACATTATTTGATAAAAACATTCTAGTTTTGTTTTACAGTTCCTAGCCAGTCCTCTGGGTCCAGGAATTGTCTTTATATTGTTTTTGAGCTTGGTCTTCGCTTTGGGTAAAATAGGCGTGTTAGCCCAAAATGTTTCATTGTCTTTTCCAATGAAAAATATCAAGCCTTGCATATCCGGAATATCCGCTTCATTCTCGAGAAGGTCTTCTGTTGCTTCAGATAACTCTTCCTCCGAGTCACTGCTGTGATGATCCTCTTCAATAGATGCAGGTTCGAAATATATATAGTCTCGATAGTCGATTTTCTCTTCCTGCTGGTGCCCACCTCGTTGTCTGTCACGCTCTTCTGTGGATTCATCCTCCAGTTCTTGGAGAATTCGGAGTACATCCTCTGGCTTGTGAAAACGTTCCCTAAGAAATGAGAGAGGATTCTGTAAGATTTGGAAATTAAAGAAATACTGTAATAAAATAAAAGCTTCAAGAAGGTTCCTTATTGATAATGATCAGAAACTGCTTAGGTGATAACCTATGAAGCAGTAATCATGTCAGATAAAGTTGTATACTTTCAAATTATTTACAAATGACACAAATGATACATTACGTTCCATCTGATGGAGGGTGAAAAAAAGAAGCCGTATATGGGCCGCACAACAGTAATCTACAGGCAGCCGACACTTGCGAAGTGAGAACAGTGACTGAGGAGGGAGACCTGTCCGAACCTGCACGTTGTTCTCTCTCTCTGGCGCTGTATTGTGTAACTAGAGAATACTCGCCCCTCCCGGCCAACTCAGACGAGCCAAATGAATTTTTCGTGAGGGCTTTTTTTAAAAAATAGGTAAATTACCGTGTGCGCGCCCAGATGAAGGTTAATAAGGGATACTCCTCTGCACAAGTATGACGATCCACATGCACACTACAGTGACTGGTAAGCATTCAGTTAATATTATTTTAATGTTGTTAGTTACTGTATTTACTTGAACGACTCACGAGGGGACCTACTGGGAGGTGCCTCGAGTTATGAGCTCCCACTTCGCCTGCTTATAGTGTGGGTAGGCACCTGTCACACCCTTAAATTGTAGATGCCAGTGCGGCCTCGTTTTTGAAATATTGCCTGTTAAAGTTAGGGCAGCTCTTTATATACAAAAAAGTTTTACTATCGTGGCAAGCGAGCGAGACTCTCGTCCAGGCGACCCTGGTTCGAAACCCGTCTGTACTACTTCTGTTTCCTTTTTTTTTTTTTTTTTTCAAAAGCCCGTTTTAATTTATTATTAATCATGAAAATTCCGCAAGGAATTGAATAAAAAGAATTACAAGCCTCTATAAATCAAAATTACAAATTGAGTGTCACATTTTGTTTCAATCTTTTGCGTTTTTTTTTTTAACAGGAAATTAACCTTAATGTAATTTCTTGAAATGTTTTATAATTGATCAGTTGTTTCGTTCTATTTTTAATGTTCAATGGAGGCAGGGAATATTTTTAAAAAAATACCAATGAATGAGGGATTAAAAATGTTTCATTTAATCGAAAGTTAATCGACGTTTCGTATATTTTGACGAGTACATTCCGACGGATGATACTTGTTATAAAAATAATCAAAACATTTGTACTTTCGACACCACGAACATTTTACGAATGCACATTCATTTTCGTCGCAATCGCGTCTGTATTTTCTCAATTGCGCACGAAACGCCACTGCATTGACGTTATGAAATACTTCTTTTTGCGATTGATCTAGCTTCGCGGCACGCCAAGCATATGTGTAACAGTTTTAATGATGAACTTGTAGTATATCTGAAAATCCAAGCAAGCTATCCGAAAATTGAAAATAATGCTTTATTCTCTTACCTTATCATGTTTTTATATATCGGAGCCTGCAGTTGGTCATGTACCAGCGAATGGATTTAGCATGTCTTCCCAGGATGTTATTCCTACGTTGGTTTGCAATAGGTACGGAGTGTTTTGGAAGTGGCGAATGTAATTCTTTACTTGGCAATAAAAATATACATCGCATGGCTGACAAAACTATGTACATCGCGGTGGTATCACTGATAGACTACAAGTTGGTAGGCCATCTTCATCGTTGAATTTCATTTGATGCAAGTTCGTGGAGGTTTGCCCACCCCACGAGTCAACGATGTAGAGGAATTGATTACTTTCCACTTATGGTTGAATTAATTCATCCAAAAACTCTTCTACGTTTGTTTATGCAGTTTTCCGGACTTTGTCGATGTGATGTGAACATTCTGGTATTCCTCCGTATATCCGTCAACGTCTTTCCGGACTCGGGGACCGAACGTTCCAGTCACCTCTTGTAGGCAAACAAATAATTTAGGCATCAGTTTTCCAGACAGTGTGATTACATATGAGTGCGTCAATTTAGATATTTGTCCGACAGCAATTTCGGTGAGTTTTCACCTTTGTGGGACAAAGTGCGCCTGCTGCTTATGTTATATTCACATCCTGTTTGATCTGTGTTTATGATATAATCAGGGTTTGATCTCGTGATTATATTGCTTGTTTGCTGTTGAAATTTCGTAGCGATTTCCAGAAGCTCGTCCAAAGTTCCCTTGTCTTTCTCGCTGACATATTTTGTTACAAGCCGTTGAGATATCCGATGCATCGATTTGAAGCGACGAACCCAAGATTCCGACGCTTTGAAGTCAAAATTTCCATTCAGAAATTTAAAAGCAGCAGCCATTGCTCACTGTTGCAGCATCCGTGTTGTTACGAGGCCTGGTCTCTGGTCTCTCGCCTCGATAAACCGGTCGTAAACATACAAATTGATTACTTCCAGTTTATCATTTCGTGTCCCTGCTACTGCGATTTGGAACTCCACTTTGACAACTGGGTTTTGCTTTTCAATAACCTCGTTGAACGTTTTTGTAACGTTTTCAATGACCACGTTGGACGGAGTTTTGCCATCTCCACGGCCTTGACTTTCACTGCATATGGGATTCTGGTCCGCTCATCTCCATCATTTCTTCATTAGAATCCGAAGAAATAGGTGTTATTTCTATTTTTCGTTTTTTCCGTGAGTCACTTTCGTCGTGGCTTGCTTCGGAAGGACTCACAACCTCGTCATTGTCTGAAAATGACACTTCTTGCTCTGTGAATGTCATAGTCCCGTACAAGTCTAGAAATCTTTGAACATTTCTCTGCCGATTGATGAAGATCGTTCGCTGATGTTGGAGCTCACTGATTGCAGTATAAAGTTGTTTTTGATAAGTAACTGCCGTAGACAATACATTGCCTCTGTTAATTCCTGCCGTTCTTCATTGTCAGGTGGAGCCCACAAAAGACCTCCTTGGTCTTCCACCAAATGTTCAGTATTGTCAAAAGTGCACTCATTGACAACTCGTGAAGAACTTCCATTTTGCTCCATTTTAAAGGAAAACTGCACACTTCAAAGCCAAGGTTTCAACTGACGAGAAACGTTTATTCGGCAGTTATAACTGTCGCTACTCACAGTGGAGTCCGTTTATTCGTGGAACGGCAGAGACAAGTAGGGGAACGGTCACAGACCATAAACAGGATTAGGCGCGACGACGCGTTAACAGTCTGACAGGTAAAAAATTTTATAGGCCCCTGTTCGAGCATTTGTGTGACAGGTTTGAAGAAATATTTTAACAACTTACCTCAGTTTACAGGTAAATAGGCAACTTTATGTATGCCAACGTGTTAAAATTTAAAAAAACGGAAAAGATTGAAACAAAATGTGATATTCAATTTGTAATTTTGATTTATAGGGGCTTGTAATTCTTTTTAATCAATTCGTTGCAAAATTTTCATGAGTAATTATAAATTGAAACAAGCATTTGAAAAAACAAAAAGAAAACAAAAGAAGCATAGTTGTAGGGCCGCCTGGACGGGAGTCTCGCTCGCTTGCTACTCGCTCACTTGCCACAATAATGAAACTTCTCTGTATATAAAGAGATGCCCAAACATTAACAGGCAATATATCAAAAACGAGGTCGCATTGGTACCTCTCTAATGAATCTCGGTTGTGTTGCAGTAGGGTACACGTTTCTAAACCATACGTTAGGATTGGTACAAAATAGGTGTGGTACGTGGTCGCTTTTGCTGTATGGATATGCTCCTGAATTCTGGGCAAGCAGTCTAGCTATAGTAGCAGTGAGATCAGCGGGGGCAAAGCAGATAGTGCCCTAAGGGAAACGGGAAGCGCGTGCTGCTGAGGCAGATCAGGAAGCCCTGCTAATATTTCGCGCTCACAGTTCGAACAGGAGGGGGAGCACAATTTACTGGTACAGGTAGTACATTCTCTCGGGCGCAAGAAGTAACGTGCCCTGGGGAATACTGAATTAAATGACTACTAAATCCACTGACCAAGATTGTAAAATCAAATAGTAATTTTTGTACTCTGCGTCAAAGTTGAGCATACAAATTTAATTTAGTTTCAACTCGTGAGGGGGGAAGGGGCGGTGATCGCCTCTTCCCCCCCCCCCCTTTTACTCTGCCCTTGGACGAAGCCGAGATTTGTGTTCGAGCGATGGCGTGTCTGATGTGCTAGTGAGCCAGTTACATGCCTAAGGTTGCAAATGCGGGAATATAAGGAGGCGTGGTTGCAACGCATTGCAGCTACTTCTAACAAGAGGAAATATTGTAGGATACTTTTGGAGGCGGGATTTTATGGTGTGTGATTATTTTCAACTTTTTATTTTTCTACCAAAGCAGTACTTTTTAATACTTGTTTAAATGAATACATTAGTGCTAATACGATGAACAGAATTACAAAAAGCTTTACAAACAGACATTTAACATGAAGATATGTTTTCATACATTCCGTTTTAAGAGGATGTTACCAACATGTCTAGAACAGTTGTTCATTATCCAGTTACACGCATGAAGTTACACAGGCTACAATTTGTTAAACCAAAACGTTCCCGGCACTTGTCACACACTCGTTGAGAAGTACATTGAAACAACGTTACAGTTTGTCTGTGCAGTCGAGGATATTGGTCTCGGGGTAACGTTTTATGAAGGTCTTGTAAATTCCTGGAATGGGCATACAGGTCGTTGAGCTGGGTCCTACACTGTATGTATATCAGTTAAAGTTGGAAGCAATGAGGTACATTAACAGCCAAAAGCGAAAGTAGTCTTACAAATAAATCGAAATCCATCTTAAGTGATGCAATGCCTTCGAAACTGTTTAAGAACTCATAATGAAACATTTCAGTTACTTGAATGTATTCTGTCATGGCTGTCCAAAAATGACTGCCTTGAGTTACGGGAAATGTTCCATATCATGAACTCGAAGCCGAATTTTACATAGCATAACTGCACATTTTTCAATAGCATCAATCTTGCACACCATATCTCTTGCCAAATGACTCTTGTAGGCACCTGCAAAACGCGCAGTAAGTTATGCGCTGCTTCGCTCTTTCCACAGTCCAAACGAATGCGTACACTCATTGCTAAGAAAGGCGGTTAAAAATGAAAGTACGTGATTGGTAAAAGTAAGGACTGTGCTAGCGAGACAGTTACAGATGCGTGCGCGCTGCTTCGCGCTCGCGGCCCGTCACAGAACACCAATATAGTATAAAAGTGAAAAGACCACGTTATTATACGGAAACACAGAACGACACCAGCGCTACTTGTGGCCTGGCTGTGAACTTCAATACGAAAAAATATGGCGCGAAAATCTCTTATGTTTATTTCTAAATACGCGAATTAGATGACAATATTTTTCATTTAATCTTTGAATGTGGGCCGCATAGTACAGTAATAAAGGTTTTTGAGACATTGCAAAGTAATATATAAAAGAAATCTCAATCAAAAACAAACATTAGCTACTCGTAGCTGCAGTTTACATTGTGGAAATTTTCGTAAATTACGACGTCACCTTTTGACTGTGAAATTTTTTTGTAATACTCAATATTGCGATTTTGGCGTCTGGCCATCGTCATGTGGAAATAAATGAGCTTTAGCACATGTCAGACTAGTAAATCATCTGATATTGCATGCATATATAAATGATTTTTAGGTTTCCACATATCCTAAAGCACATTATGTCCATTCGCATGACCGAAAGTGGAATAGTAGGTTACACAAATAAATAACTGCATGGCTAAAGGATAACCAAGAGGTCATTACAAAAAAAATCTGTGCTACAAACCAAGGATGTACTGTAAAGTCTACAAAATCCGATTTATTATTTTTTCTGTTGATTGTTATTTATGGATATTCAGTCATCTGAAATTGAACTTCTGCACAGTTCAAATAAATTTATGAAACACACAAAATACTACTTTACATCAACTGAAAAACAAATTGGGAGCAGAGCAGGTAGACACTCTATGAATGTAGCCAAAACGTTTTTGCTAAGGCGACATGCAGAGAAAATGAACTGCACTACATAACATTTTTTTTTCTTTTTTCCCCAACTTGTCAGTTAATTTGGCAACATCCGCCATGTTTAAATAATGAAAGAAGACGCTGTACAACATTTATTTTTAACATTTTTATTTATTTACTTCCTCTTTGAAAACTTTGTTTGGTACACTACTGAAATTTAACACAAATTCCCCTTGACAGCATTTTATTCATTATACTTTTAGAGTCCCATCATCACATCTAGAAAGTGTTAAGTTATGTTCCTGTTGAATTACCAGATTTTGTCATAACAAATCAAAGGCGTGATTTTAATACAAGAACATGTAATTCTCTGCTTTTACAACATTTGTATATGTATAGGGAGCTTACTCTAATTGTACACATAATAAACACTGAAATACAAAGTCTTTTAACATGGTTTGAACTTCTTTTTAAGTTGTTGCATACACAATTTCCTCTTGTTTGTAAATTTCTTTTCTTTCACATACTTGTATATTGTAAATGGAATACTTGTCTTCAGAAGTCTCTCTTCAATGTCATGTTTATTACAAATTGTTGTATGAGACAGATCAAATGTTTTTTTTAATTATCATGTGGTCTTGTTGTGTGACCGTGGCTATTTAGATACTCATACAGCTGATCATGGAGTGCCCTTAGAAAAATCATTACTCTTTCACTTGCATATTTCAAATGAGAATACTCCTCACTATTCTCTTTAAATGAGGTAAACAAATGATTTTCAGTCGCAACTGAGGAGTAGAGACTGGTATTACATGTTTGACAATCATCTGGTACATCTATGGCTTTTAGTACATAGCCTGCTACATAGGCTAAGGCTTGTTGATCTTCTACAGAGTCGATGATACCATCTGAGTAAGAATGAATTTGCTCAGGTGTATCAGTGTCATTCATCTCACATTCACTTAAATGTTCACTCCTACCACTGGCTGCCAAAAAGTGACACAAACCGCTCAAGGGAGTGTAATCATCATTTTCACAGTTGTTTACACTCATGGCATTGAAAGGCAAAGTCATATGATTGACAACACAAGTCTTCAGAGCGTGTACGAACTGAAAACAAGTTGGGTTTGTATTAGCAATACCATGTTGTCTTATACAACGAAAGAAATTTTCTAAAGCATCTTGATTGAACGCCTTTAAATTTAAGTACTTAAAGACAACCACTTTCAAGGTCTTCCACAAGAAAATAATAGACTGTAATGTAATCTGCCAACCTTTTATGAAGCTAAACATATTAGTCTTGTTTCTTCCCGTTTTTAAATCTATTATTTGCCAGCTGCCTATTTCCCTCAATATGCTATACCACATTTCTAAATGTGGCGAATTTTCTGATAAAGCACACCTAAACTGTTTTCCATCCCTGGGATATTGCCCATTACTGTTGAGTGAACAAAGAGATTATCTACCTTTTCCACGAAGTCAGCTGTGTGTATAGCTTCAGGTGGTAATGTGTGAGTAGAAACATATGTTCCAATTGCAGCTGCAACAGTATGGCTCGTTTGTGCAGCAGCAACTTTTACCTTCATTTTGACATGGAAATCAGAAAAATTAAAGTGTTGTGCTTTTAATTTGGGTAGAGTTTTCAACCGTTTTTTTTATCCTAAAAGGACAATGTACTGATGTACTCAAACTTTGCTGGTTTCTGAGGTTCAAATTGAATTTTATTATCTATCAAAGCATTTCTAGTCTTTCTGAGCAGATGTGGTACATCATAAAGGGTAACAATTGGTTGATTATTGACGACAAAATGAAATATACTGGGCGTCAGCAAATTTGCTTCACACGGTTGTTTAAGGGCCTTTTGGTTTGTTGCATTCTGGTCACATACAGTACAAATCACTTTGAACCCAATATTCTGTAGTTCACTTACGATGTGAACAATGAGTGATTTCAAATGGGTGTAGTGGAAAGTGGTTGCGGTAAAGTGATGTGCTAGAACTTGTTTCCAAGTACTCTGAATGCCTTTCAGCATCAAAACCAATGCTCGACTAGCAGCTACAGGTGAACGTCCTAAATGACTCAAGTCCTGATACCCATAGATTAGCTGTTTGTGTGCATCATAGTACATACCATCATCCAGAGATATTTCATCACAAAGTAGAGCACAATACTTGTCATTTTCATGCATATTACTTACTTCCCTTGCTAAAAAGTTTAATAAAGCTGGATAAAGTCTTGTATCAAATGGTATGTGGGAAAGCACTCCCTTGAGTAGTCTGACAGATGAAAGGGAGGAGTATGTGGCCAAATATCTGTACAGCCGGGGACTACGCTTATAAATAGATAAAGCAAATGCGTTATCTTGTATAGACTACCGTACTGCTGTGGGCTGCATATTGGCATTTCTTAACTGACTATTAATAAAAGTTTTAGTAACATCATTCAACTCTTCTTCAATTAACTGAAATTTCCTGTCATCATACAACTCTTTTAGAATTTTCAATTTATTCCTCTCATTTTGTAGCTGTTTTTTTCAATTTACACTCTCTGGAAACTGTAATTCTATGCAGTTTATATGTTTTGTGTTTTCTTGGAGTTAAATCACATTTAGAAATGCCAGATCCCATTACACGTGGACTACTTTTAACATTATAAACTGGTGAGGATAAAAAGCTGTACTCACCATCATCTGTGCTCTGTAAAGGGGGACTGCTTGGTTGTATTATTGTAGATTTTGCTTTGTGACCTGTCTCATGCACACTTATATTTGCACCCGATGTGGTGAAACCACCACCACCACCACCAGTGTAACACAGATGGGTGGGGGGAGGGTGACAATACACCAATTCCATGTGCTTTGGAATAACACCTGTGTCTAGTACAGTTCACAAAATCTGCTTCATGAAAATGATCCTCTCACACATAATAATAACTACAGTTGACACCATCATCTATATTACAGATCAATTTCCACTTCTTTAAAGTTTCACTTTTTGATGCAGCTGGAAATGTATAGAAATGTATATTCTTGTGTTTGGAATTTGTTTTTACTTAATAACTACTCCTGCATCCGGGAAACTTGCATGAGTATTTCAATCTCAAACTGGATTCTTCTCTTCCTGTATGTCCATCCTCGTGTGTCTGAAATGTTATTCAAACCAAAAATTAGGAACGAGAAAAAAGATCGGGTATGGTTTACATTGATTAATGTTAAAGAAAACTCAATGTGAAATTAATTTCACTATCAAAAATCATATTAGCTTATGTCTAAATGCAGCTATCCTGTACTGAAGTATTAATAACTGTTATCATGGCTTGTAATCTGATGTGGTATTGCTACAAAATAGTGAAAAAAACAAAACAAAAGAAATTCTCATTTCTACTACAGATATGCACATCACTCTATTTATAACTACGTGAGCGTAGTTGCACTATATTCAACACTACTTAATTAAACAGTGCTATCAGACAGTAGAAACACTGCTTATTGTACCATTTCAGTATATTTCAGCATCTAGATATCATGATAGCTACCAAATTCAACTGTACATTATCAGTAACAGTTACAGCTGTAAATATGTATTACGTTGTGTTGAGCATTAAAGCGCCAGAAGATTTCTACTGCATTGGATATTGCCACAAAAATACGTCTAAATGTCCAATTGCTTGAAGGACCTGCTTTGTGTGACTTCCAAACAAATGTCTTATTATGTGGAAACACAACCTTTGTCGATACAACAGCAACAAACACTTTTTACCTGGATAGTGTGTTATGTACTGTACAGAATATTTACTGTTGAAAACAGGAAATAAAATACACTGGTGGCATTATGACTCAATTGTAACACGCCCAATATTTGGTATGTAGTAAACGGCACAATAAATGGTACTTATTCTGTCACTAAGATTACTTCGTGGCAAAAGGGAAGATGAATCAAAGCCAGAATTATATTCCATTACAGGATTCGGAAAGTTGAATACGAACTATGTCAAAAGCTGCTAGCATGGGATTCTCCATGAAATACAAGGAAATATGAACAGAAATAAGAAATATACTTACCATTTAAGTAAATTGAGCAACGGAAATTGTATTTCTTTGCAGGAACAAATATACAAGAGTCCACAGAACGTAATGTGATGATACAACCTCGTGTACTATATGAAACAAAAGTAAAAACGTAAATACTGAATCATCACACCATCAAATATTACGAATTCATCCAAAAATTAAGCAGAATAATAGCAACATACTTACACTGCAATTTAAACGAAAAATCACGATCAAGTTGCTACGATACCAAAACAATTACGGAAGGCAAAAGTCATCCAATAGGAACACGAGACTATAGGTTGCTAAACTTGCAGCGCTCCAAGTGGCCTGGGACCAAACCAACGTCGTGTTACCGGAAATCCCTATATGAGTTTCACCCCCCTGCGGCCCGTCTCCCGGCCAGTTCTGGTCGTGCATAGCGTGGATGGCCGGACAGAAAAAATACTTACCTGCAGCGAGTGTCCGTTCGCTGCTGCGACCTTGGGGCACGTTGCACCAGTACAGAGCATTCCACCCACCTAATTTATATAAATTACACAAATTCAAATAATCACATGCAGCACAAGTTACACCAAACAAAGGAAATAAAACGATTGAAGAAATCGTGTCCACTGTAAACAAAGAAACACTTCAGTTAGTCATTTAATAGTTGTGTGCTCTAGAGATCTTCGACAGTAGTCGTTTATATTTTCTCCGTTGCAGTGCACACTGAAACAACTTGTACCATATCATCAGCACCAGGGTGTGTACCAACAGTGGACCCCAGACCGCCACACGATGGATGGCAAATTGTTTTCCTTCAGGAGAAACAATGACCTGGCTGTTGGTTGTCCTTTGTTGATGACCATTTAGTTCTCTGTTTATAGTTGTGATAGGTAGTCCTTTGACCACCGTCTCCAGATGGGCAGCTAGCACTGTGGGATGAGCTGCCATCTTGACAACCTGGATTATTTATTTATGGCAATACAGACACATAAGAAAGAAACAGACAAATCATTAGTATAACAAACGTTAATAATTGCAAACAAACATCACTAATATAACAAAGTTTAAGGATTACAAACAAACATCAAGTCTATTAATATAATCTATCAGCTCTGGAGTTGCAAGCAGGAAGTCGTTGGGATTCCCATTGTAGGCTCTTCTGGAACACTCTTCAATAATGTGGCTGATGGTCTGATTTTCTCCGCAGCCACACTAAGGGGATGGTATTTTACCCCATTTATACAGGGAGTAAGCACATCTGCCATGACGAGTTTGAATCCTATTTAGAGTGTACAACGTTTTGCGTGGTAAGTTAAAACCAGGTAGCTTTTGTGTGATGCAAGGCATGTTATGACTTTACCATGCGTTCCATTTTTCAGACCTAGATTTAGAGATGGATGCATTGGAGTAATTAAATCTTATTATAATAATTGTTGTCTAGTATACTATTCACCAGATGGCAACTTTGGAAATTTTCTCATCTAAATAGAATCTTGGCTGTGCTATTTAATGCACTTGAAATCAGAAATTGCACTGGTTGTTCATTTCAGTGTACGCTTTTGCAAGGAGAGTTCTAAGGAGGAAAATTTATGAATCTATTAACCATTTATGGACTATATGTAGCATGCCATTTACCAACCAGTGGTGATGCCTGCCTTGACACTAGTTGACCCAGTGACCTCTTCTAACAAAGCACTAGTCATGGGACTTTATATAAAGAGAAATAATAATCAACCAGCTGTTTCCTAGCATTCTAATTATGTATTCACAAAAAGGATCATTAATAAGGAAGCATTAAACTCTTTTCAAACAGCACTATCTCCAGTAGACTTGACAGGTGGGATTACAAGAAATGACTGTGATTACTGCATTTAAAGAGTTATTTCAGACCATCAAAAACAAATTTGATTATAGCTATCCACAGAAGACCAACAAATGTCGCAACACAGGCAAACTCTGTGTGTGGTAAAGTATTTTGTCATAACGCACGTGACATTTAAGCACTTTTGAGAATTTCAGCCAGTTCTCTATTACATAGAAACTAAGACTTCCTGTAGCGTGACACTAAATCCTTGATTTTTGTGCTCATACACGGTAGTAAAATCATGACAAATTCCATTTCTTTCTTTGTTGTCTACTGTTAACTCAAATCTTTTACCAAACTCTGATACAGACCAAATATAGTGTTTCAATGTGCAATTCAGTTTCATTTACACAATTAGATAGCACTGAATTATAGAATACAGTTTGAATGGGCCAAGGTAGTGAGATAGCATTATTTTAGTATACCATGATTAACAAAACTCAAAAAATGCATAAGTAAACTTTTATTCACCTTCAACTACATGGACTCTCTCTCTCTCTCTCTCTCTCTCTCTCTCTCTCTCTCTCTCACACACACACACACACACACACACACACACACACACACACACACACACACACACACACAAAATTGCCATAATGTACAAGAAGTCGTTTATGTGCATTAACACTATTAGGAAAATGATAGTTTGCTATTCACTGTACAAGCACAATGTAAAGACTATTACACATTTGGCTTTTGGCCAAAGGCTTCTTCAGAAAAGAAAACACACACAGATTTACACACGCAAGCACACTCCCCGCACACGTGTCCACTATCTGCAGCAGGAGATATTGGTCATGTGTGCTTGCTAGTGTTAAGCTGTTCATGTTTTATTCTCTGGAGAAGGCTATGGCCAAAAGCTAAATGCGTAACATTCTTTTACATTTTGCCTGTCTGCAAGTCAACATTTCACCTTTACAGTGAGTAGCAAACTATTTTTTCCTAATATTTTTGATATTCCAACCTGGAGTTTTCTTTTTTTGTATTAACACTTCATCACCACTCACAAAATCCTTTTCCGCTTTGTGAAAAACAATCTGACCTGAGATTCAATCTTGGCATTCACATTTACTGTATTTTCTCGTGAGAAAGAAAAATCTTCATTAAGATTACCAATGATATTCAGACCCTTAGTCTCCTGTCCACACCGTGTTCTTTTGCTGAGTGCAACTATAGTTTCACAGTGAGACATCAAATCCAATTCAAATGTGTCAGTAGATTTTTCTGAATTGCCAGAAAGCAATGCTGACACATATTCATTGTCTGCACTAGAGGGCAAGGAACACTGTTCACTGTCCTGGACAGAACCAGACAATAATTTGGCACATGCATGTATATGCTTACAAATGTTAAAATTTAAAATGTTGTCTAAACAGCTGCATTTATACGAATGCACACATATGTTGCAGATGTTACACTTAAGTGAATATTTTCTATCACATATCAGCTCTGAATTTTTTTACAACATACACTTCACAACCAGTGGAAGAAAGCACTTCCCACAACCCTTCACCCCTGCATAAAATCATCCCATTTGTTATCTCAGAGCTACCGTTGAGGCTTGTTTTCACTCTTGACGCCCTAGAGCATTGTTTGCGTTTTGTGAGTTTTACTAAGCCCTCGTATACTTTGTCTCTCACTAAACATAACAAAGCGTTTAACAGTTGCATACCAATGCTGTATGTTGCACTGGCCAACGTCAATGGGAGGGGTCAGCGACTGACCTCACAACCATCACACTTTATCTATGTAGGATAAATCACATTACTTATGTATTTCCATAATTTTGGCAGATTAGAAGATTAAAATGTTGATTATTATTACTGGGAAAGGGTTTTGTGGGACATTTTAGTAAAAAAAATAAATAGTTTTTTTCACATTTATTTGTATTAATTTCACAATTACATGGATTACTCATATTCACATTCAGAACACTTTACAATACGAACTACTACTTCTTTCTTGGTGTGTGCAGGGCAGATATACTTCCTGCAAGAAGTGCAAGCCTTCATGTACTTCTGGTCTTTGCTTCTGGCGTATAAGTAACAGCGTCCTTTCTTTGGCATATTATGCACGGCTGCATGTGTTGCTTTCCGTCGCGGCTCCGTAACGTTGTTTCCTCTGCTCACAGCACCTTGATTTTTGATTACAGTCATACCCAAAAGTTTATAACGCTGTAGTGTATTTTGAGTGTAGGCCTACAGCATTTTGAGCGCGTCTTTTCATGTTGAGGTCACAAAGTTCACGAGCAAGATCTTTCAGGTACTTCTTTCTTCCAGAACTCTTTGTCGTGAAAATCGTTGTCCATTCCTTGTGTGTATCTTGAAATACAACATATGGATTGTATGCTACAATGTCAATCAAGTTGAAAAACACCGCCATTGGCCATCGACGCGTTGCTCGACGTTGCTGTACGTTCTTACACACTTATCGAATGTATCCAATCCTGACTTTGTAGAATAGGATGATGTCTGGCTTCTCTTCCGTCACATTCATATCATGATGCTGGGTTGACAATACAGTAACAACCTTTCCTTTCTTAGGCACGTAGCTAACTAAAGTGGCATCATCACTAAAGGCAAATCGGATTGTTCCATGTGTAGCTTTTTTTAGAGAAACATCGCGTTTGTCACTTCGAATAGTACCAACTGTAGTTATTTTCACTTTCAAAAGATCAGATACGAGTGGAACGGTAATGAACGTTCTGCCCATGGTAACATTTCTTCCAGATTGTTCCAAGTTAGACATTTCAATCAATCTTCTAACTATTTCAGTGCCATGGTTATGGTTCCTCTCATCAGCGTGCTTTCCAGCGTAGGGATCCGCAGCGAAGCATATTTTGTATCTGAATCGCATTACAGGTTCACCTCTATTCCATATTTTCCTGGTTTTGTTGGAATATATAGCCTGAATGGTCAACGCCCATGGAAGGTCACAAGTTCTTCATCCACTGTGACTGACTCACTAGGACTATAAAACTCAGGAAATTTACGAACTATCATGTTCCATATATCCCTGATAGGAGCAAATTTGTCGGTCTGTTTTCTAGCTGCTCGAGTTAGAGCATCATCAAAACGCCAGCACTTCAGTAAGGGCCTCAGTCTATGCTCCAAAAATGAAGCTCCGTACATCGGAAAGTTTTCTTTACTAGATATATCACGTAAACCGTCCTTGTTCTGTCTATGGACTCCACAGTTCAATAGAATTCCAATTGCTGACACAATTTCTTCCCTTTCAAATGCTTTCGAATTTTTTATGAAAATATCTTCAGATGATCCCCTAAGATTTCCAAGCTTTTGATTGGTACACGTCAAAATGTTATCCAGGATGTTATCATCGAAGTACATGAGAAAAGCTTTACCTGGTGTATCAGGTTTTATCCCTGGCTTAGTTCCTTTCAGGGTTCCCATTGTGTTAGCAACAGACCTCCTCCTTTGATTTACGTAAGGCCTTCTCTTCCATATCATACTTGACGGGGCCACCATGTCTTTTTCAAGTTGATCAATTTGTGCTTTCGGCCTGGGTCGTCTTCTTGTTGGTTAAATATCTATAAAAATATGAAAACAGAACCAAACACTAGCAAACGAAGCACTCTACCTAGACACACATCCTAATATACTCCAAAATATCTGCAAAAAGTAATAAAAATCAATACTTAACCTGTTCACTTTCATCGAACTCTCTGCTGTCAGAAACTACTTAATCTGGAATTTCCATGACTACATCTACAGTTTCACTGCTTGGGCTTTCGGATGGTTCACCACTAAATTCATTGTCTGAACTCTCAAGCAAATTTCTAATTTCGTCATCTGTCAATTTCATCTTCTTGTACATTCTGTCAAATGCCACAAAGATATTACCTTCCACTCACCACACTGTTTACCGGTTGACTGCGAATGGTGATTGTTGACCTGCTACAGCTTCAGTTATAACAATCGCTATAACTCAACAATGAGTGTAAACCAAAAGCTGTTCTTATTGTCGATTGTAGCAATTATAATTACTATAAATATCATGTATTTATTAAATAAACTACTGAACACGACAGGGCTTTTAGCCTAAAAACTTCGTTGGGGTCAGTTACTGACCCCCCCCCCCCCCCCCCCCCCCCCCCCAATTGGTATGCAACTGTTAATGACTTGTCCAGCCTACTGCACTTTTTCCCTGCTAGGTAACTGTATTTCATTACTTTATGTAGGGACTCAAAGTAATTGTTTGTATTAATGCCCAATCGGTGCCTAAAGCAATACACCCACTTCTCCACTCGCCGGCAGTACATCTTAAGAAAGTACCTACCAAATTCTGCAGTACCTGGATCATTCAGTAAGTCTTCCAGCACTTTCTCCAGACTACACTAAAAACATGTATATCCAGTTCAGTCTGAAGTTGCTTTAGTGAACTAAACACTGCTGATTTTTTTCTCACTACCCCCAGCAATTCTCCTTTAATTCTGAGACCATTTCCGTTGTATATCCCAAGAACACAGCAACTGGGTTGGCACAGGTCCCATTACTGCTGACCATGCATTATAAAATGCTGGTGCATCGTCAGACATAAACACATTGGTCTTTACAGTGCCCACCCTTTCTCTCACACATTTGAAATAAAAAGACAGTAAGTACATGTCTCCCCTATTTGAAAAACAAAATGCAACTGGCATTCGAGCACCATATCTGTCAACAATGACAATAGTAAAAAGTTGAAAGTCGTGTGCAGTCATGCCATGAGTGCCCTCCACACATATTTTATCTTCTCTATACTTCAGAAGCTGTTCAGCCTGAAAGTCTGTCATTATAATAAGAATGAAGTCTTTTTCTTGAGAATTAGGATCCACTTGTTTTTGCTGCTTGAAATACAGTACTGGTTTGTCACTTTGTCTCTTCATTTCTTCAACCCACAATTTCACCCTCACTGCACCATTTTCATGCTTCTTCGTTGCATAACCTATGTCAAAATCCCTTTTTATTTTATGCAAATCTTTTTTCTCAAGGAGATGGATTCTCTCCAAACTTGTAGTGATTGGTGCACTTCGCACATCTTGTAGAACTCTTCCAACAGGAACACCCTGTGACAGTCGTCCTGAAAAAAGGAAATAAAAATGAAGCACATTGCTAGGCCCTACATGTCTGTTCACACAAATAAATTTGATAATGTCATATTTCATGTACATAAGTGTCACATTATCAATTTTACCTGCCAACTCTGTCCTCTCGTTCCTATGCAGAAATGTTCTTCCAACATCTTGGGTGTGTCCCATATGTTCTGGAAAAAAATTTAAGCAGCGTTTGTCGTCTGTTATCGTCACTTGCATGTTGGATGGACAAGTACTGCCTATTTTATTCGTGCCCATACTTTTGACACACCTGGCACCTATTGCTTTAGGACTGAAATTGAAAGAGCGATGGCAGTGGTAATATCGGACACGTTTTTCTAGTCCCTTCTGCTCCGAACAATTCATTGCATAATGAACATGGTGTAGTTGTTCATGAGAAATTTTCCACTCTTCAAAGTCTAAAAAAGATGTTAAGGCAGTATTTTTAAGTGCTCTTACACTTTTACATCCTGGTCGTCTACAACGATGAGTCTTTTCATATTTCGTGACCTCTGGCATGTGAATAGCACTGCTCTTTCGTTTAGCATCACTCGGAATTGGTACTCGAAGATTTTTTCTTTTCAAGGAGATGGATGCAGTATCCACTTCTTTATCATCATCTGTAGATTCGTCATTAATATCAGATGTACCATTTCCTGAACGGATAAGCCATTCTGATACCTCAATTTTAAATTGTGGATAGTTGATCGTATTTTTTCTTCTTTTCTTCAGTGCATCACAGTCTCTCCTGTACTCTATCCATGCTGCAGCACAAGCAAAATCAGAGAGATGCAGGATCGTTCGCACGGTCCAGCATGTCGACCCCATGCACATTTTCATTATATTTTTCGATAGCAAGAGGCCTGCTGACATTTACATATTGTTTTGTCTTGCTTTGACCAACGCCTGCTCCGTCCTAGAGGCAATTTTCCTCTGCAGATGAGGCAACAATTACAGATTTGTTGTCATGCCATTTAATAATGGAAATTTGTCCATCACCACGAACAGACTGATCAACTGCACCCGACCTGCCTTTTTCATTTTTGCATCCGACTGAAGATCGCTCGCGCCTGGAACTTTACAAGACTGTATTGTCCCTGTAGCCTGACAGCCTCTGTCTGAGTGTAGACAGTCTAGGAGCTTAACTGACGTAAAGTATCGGTCCATATAAATTATAGACCCTTCAGGTAGTGTAGTTTCCAGTCTCATTACTACGTTTCCACCAATGTTCAAGTAATCCTTGCAGGTGGGCTGCATGAAGCCCTCATCATCGATTGCTGGATCCCTTCCGTGACGCCTTCCGCTGAGTGCAGAGGGTTGGTGTGCCATTATACGTGCCAGTGGCGCATCTCTCGGAGTTGGTTGCCGCGCTCGCGCCATCGTTTCGGCCGCCGAGTTGGGGCCTGCGATAATGTCTATCAGGAAGGCGAGCCGCCTTTTTGCTTCTGGCGTGTGGGCTGGATCTGCTACAGGTGTTGTCCCATGCGAAATGGTGTCGGCTGGTGCTGTAGCCGACGTTTCCGTTTCGGCTCGCGGCTGCGGAACGGACGACATTGGCGCGCCTGAAGCCGAAGTTACGGCCGCGCTGCTCACGGAGGAGGCGAAGGACGGGGCCGGTGTCAAGTACACGGGCTACAGCGTGCAGGGGCTGGCCCCCAACCGCCGAAAGTGCGCGCCTGCCCTTCTGTGTAACGCCAATCCTTTTGGACCGGTCAGTCGTAGGTAGCCGGCGGGTAGCGGCCGCCGGAGGGGCAAGCTCCGCAGAACAGCCGTCCGCCAAACCACTCGCCGCCTCAGTCACGAGGCCAACGAGAAAGACAGGCCGCGCCGCGTACGTCACACAGAGGATGTCACGTGACCGGCAGCGTCCTAACATCTTGTCACTTCAGAACAGATAGCACCTCTTTCTAAAATGCGTCCACGAAAGTTTTGTATGAATTAAGGTTGTGCTGGGTATACATATACTAGATTTCTGAATACTGGTAAACTTCGATGCGAGATATACTTAGAAACCTAGCAATCAAGAACACAGATGTAGGCATACGTATTTAATAGCTGAAAAACAGCAGGTGTGGCATGACAAATAAAACATATGCATCCCAATTAAGAGTTTATTCAATTTCTTTGCTTACTAACCAAGCACAGTTTACGTCTAGATGTATGTGGTTTTAGACTTTTTGTCTCCAGTAACCGGTAAAGTAATTACACTTCACAATAATTGCATGAACGAAAGGAAAGAATGTGTACAGATTTTTTTCTAAAATGCAGTTACAGACAACTAATTTTCGACAGGCTCTCACATAGAATTCCATTCATAACATTATTTGTAAGTGTATGAACATTTCTAACAGATAGCGAAATATTCAAATCACAGTGATCGAAACAAGTTAAAAGATAGACGTGTCGTCCGTTCTAGATTACATTCACGCAAGGCGCAGAGAAATATAGGTAGACCGCTTTTGCTTTCAGTAGGTGTTTTTTTCTCCAAGGTGTTTCATTTTTAATGAGTGAAAATTTAATTACAAAAGATGCTCATCTCTACAGAATGATTTCGACGAAGTTGTGCATTACGCCACAGTTTTGACAACACTTGTGGGGCGATCATCTGAACGTAATAGATGTACCTTATTTCCTGTTTTGCACAAATGCCACGTTGTTTCTAAGAGGCATAATAAAATTGCTTCAATTAAATACTTTAAGACAGAAATTATTACGTTCTTGGATATGAACAAACCTACTGTATCGAATTGTCAGAAGCAAATTCCCACCTGTATTTTTCTTGCATATTTTATTCATTGCA
This sequence comes from Schistocerca serialis cubense, assembly GCF_023864345.2. NCBI lineage: Eukaryota > Metazoa > Arthropoda > Insecta > Orthoptera > Acrididae > Schistocerca > Schistocerca serialis. Next base: position 117,542,735 of record NC_064643.1, on the reverse strand, counting down.
ATTAGAAAAAGACACCTGCTAATGAGGAAGAGGTTTCCTCGAAACAGGTTGTGCAAAATAAAGTAACTTGTAACATATTTATGCAGTTGTTTGGCGGTCAGTTCTACCAAAAACAAAAATCTCACCTGTAGTTTGACGAGAACTTGTCACTTACCTGTCTCTTGAGGAAGTCAGTGTTGATGCAGATATTATGTTCATGGAATAAGGGCTATTAGTTTTTTGGAAGAACTGCTACATCATTTCAGTGTTCTCCACAATGGAAAAATTTCTACTTGGAGTACTGACTGTGTAGTAATTTTTAATAGACATTCACAAGGCTACGAAGTCAAAAAAGTACATTCTGTCAAAATATATATATATATATATATATATATATATATATATATATATATATATATATATATTGGTTTGTGTCTGAAGATGACACTACAAAATGCATAATCTAAGTTCTGTATTTTTTTCCATTTTATGCTCACTGTATATTCTAAGTAGTTCCAATATAAAAATGAACGTTTACCATCTTGGATTACCAGTTTACTTCTCTACTGGCCCCCTAACTGTCAAGCAGCACCTACATTTACAAATAGAAGGAACTGATGGAGAAGTAACCGAATAAAAGGAAATGAATTTCCAAATTGAAAGGACAATTTCAATTTATAAGGGGTCCTGTATCCAGGACAGTAGTATCTAAAACTTTTTTGAATGTACCCACATGTGTTTGTTGGCTTACATCTGCAACACCTGAGATAAACTATCATCAAACAATGTACTACATGTAGTTTCCACAAATCAGCAACAAGCACTACTTGATAAACATCAAAATTTCCTTACCTTTATGCTTTCTGTACAACACAAATTTATACCAAGGTCTCTCTGTCCTAATAACCCCCACCCCCCCAACAAAACACACACAGAACCAGGTATCAAGACAATAATGAACAGGAACAAACATTTCACATACATAATTTATTTAAACAAATTTGTAATGCATTTAAAAACACACATTTTCATTACTCATAACAGTTGATATTAATTGAGGTAAGATAATAGGATGGTAGGTTAGTTCATAAACATTAGGCATTAAATTTGTGGCATCTTTTAAACTCACTACAGGAGTGTGATAAATTTGTAAATATAATTTTACATCTTACTGTGAGCTTTCAAGTTTCCAATAAAAGTGACTCTATATGCCCCTTTGAATGTTTTAATGAAACAAGATGTTCCAACCTATTGGTGCTATACATTTCATGGCAATATGATACTGCCTTAGGTCAATTTATTATTCATTTAATGTTACTATTCTCAAAAATTTGGAGGCAGTTTACACTTCTAATAAATTCTTTACAGGCATTGTAGAAAATATGACAGAATTAGCCAAATAATCACAAAATCTGTTGCTGCCATGGATGTGACACCAAGAAAAACCAAAACATATGCTTCAATCAGACTAAATGCCTGACTATATAAAAGAAATTAGACACAAAGTTCTCTGAAAATGCTTTACAACCATATTTGCAGTATCACTACTTTATCAAACAATATTTGCAGTAGAATTTGCTTTCTCATGCTGTATATATACGGACATGCAATCTGAGGTATAGATGCCAAGTGTGGAGACACTGAAGCATTTGTACCAAGATTTATTTTCTGCTCCACTCTATGTATGCTACCTTATAATGACACATCTGTGTTCAATGTAATTTTAATGTGAATAAACCAGCCACAGAAACAACATATGTATAAGCATTATGTATTTGTAGATTATCTGTGTAATGTTTGCAGTCTGAACAAAAATAAAGAAATGAAAGCTCAAGCAATCAAGTGGGCTACTAGTGTGCCCTGTTGCACTTTTCATTATCAGTAAAGCATGAATAGACACAAGTAATCTAACAGGAGGAGTTGAATCTGTTACATTCTATTTCCTACTATGTGAAATGAACTGAATGGGAGGGTGGAGATGCAAGTATGACAAAAGAAAAAAAATAAACATACTTCACAGAGGAAATAAACAAATTCCTGACAATCCATGGTGTTTCCATGGCATTATCTGTAAGTTACTGAAAACATCATCCTCATCAACATCAGAAGCTGCAGCATCACCATCAGCAGCAGTAACAACATCAACAGCACTTTTGAAGGATGAGAAGCCAATAGAAGCAACATACTGTAGTACTGTGTGGAAACAGAAAATCATGCCTGCTCTTCATCCAAAGGATTTTTAGTCAAGGACAAAAAGAGAGAGAAACCTTCAAGGTAAGGTTTCTTAATCCTCCATCAAAATATTCTGTCCATGAGAAATGAAAGTGCAGCAACTACAAGTGGAACTACAGACTACAGACAACTCCCTCATTTGCATCACAGAAGATTGATGTAGCACACCTTAAATAAGTATTAATGGTTTAAACTCTTGTAATCCAGCATTTCAGTATAGCTGAACCTTTATGTGGGATGGTGGGTCATGCATGTATGTTAAGGAAGGCATTATGTATGAAGACCAAAATGATATTATTTCATTAAGTGGATAAAAACATACAGAAATATCAGCCATATATATATATGGGACACAAATATGTTCCAAAGCCTAAACATATTATATATACATCATTCTACTAGCAGTGATATGGAAATTTTCATCACAAAACTGAACCTTCTAGGAGGTTAATGGGCAGAATATAGAAACACTTGCAACTAAAACAAAGGGTTATACATATTATATTAAACAGTAACTGGAGAGCTCACTGGAGAGTGCTGTTTAAAAACTTGGATATCCTGACAGTTCCATGTGAATACAATTTTCAAACAGTGATATACATAAAGAAAAATATTGACCAGTACCCAACCAACAGTTGCTTTCACAAATATGGAACCACATCTGGTCACTTTTTACACCTCCACAGGAAAACAAAGTAAAAATCAAAAATAGTGTGATACATAATGAAATAAAATTGTACAATAAGAACAGTGAGATATCTGTGAAACTTGATAACATGAGGAAGTACAAAAAAAGAAATGGTATCTGTGTAGAGGGCTTCAAACTTATGTGTCAGTCCTAAGCTTCTTCACTTTCCTTGTATCTACTTTGGACTTACTTGCCTTATCATTATACATTTTCTCAAAATTGTTAATGAGTATCCTGTTGGCACAGAGAGATACATATTGCAGTTTGCTTAACAATGTGTTGTGAAGCAAACACATACATTCAGCATTATCCACTGCTTTCACAACTTTTGACATGCATATCTTCTGAGAAATGGAAAGCTGTTTACCACACGACATAAATTGCTGAAGAAAGTCATTCACAAGTAGAGAGACTGTATGCCACACTATTCCAACTGTGATCACTACTGTCTCTGTAGGCAAAGTCAGTTTACCCCTGTCCAGTTCCTTCACAAAGTTGTAAGAATAATCTACCTCAACTTCTTTGTTCAGCTGCAACCATTCAGTACATTTGTCACACTTAGATTTCTGAAGGGCTTTCCTAGCTGCATAACCTCCTATGTATGTCAAAATTGGTAACATGTTAGGTGGAACATCATCCATACCGAAGGTGATGTCCATAATATCAGAAAAAATGCTAATGTCAATATTACAGTCTAGCTGCTGTTGGGCAGGAATTGTGTGTTTCAAGTGCACATTATCATTTTGAGCTGCAAACAGTACATCATTTTTGAATCTTAATTTTCTTTCATTTTCTAAAACTTGGATGTAACTAATGTAGTAATTTGCCCCACTCAACTGTCGGTAGCATCCAAAGCGGCCCTCTAAATCATCACTTTGAAATTTTCCTAGCAGTATGTAGTCAATGTCATATTTCTCAAATAAGTATGGAATTATCTGCAGAAAAGATTCAGTTGTTAATATTAAAGACTGGAATGTCTGTGATGTTAAAGCACCACTCATTGGTACAGATACTCTCCAAACTTTTAGCCAATGACACAGATTATTTAGAAATGTCACCTGATTGTCTGTTGTCTTCCTGATGGCTTCTCTGTAAGGATCATTGAATCTTTGTCCTTCAAATACACTTCTAACATTCACGATCTTCCACCAGTTCACAATTACCTGAAGGAAAGTCACTGTCTGATTTATGTGCTCAGTAACATTAGGCATATCCTTTGTTGCATGTTTCAGAGCTACTATGTTATTATCATTGAAAATTTTCAAAGCTAATTTCACATTTTGTTTTTGAATAGACGATGGATACAGTACTCTAGCTGATAGTGTGTGGCCATATTTGACTAAAGAGTTTCTTTCTTTCTCATATACCAGCTCCAAATGCTTGTACTGTGCTGTCAATATTACTGAATGATCAGTCATATCAGGAAACTGTAACACTTTATTAACACTTCTCTTTGTCTGCCAATTGTTCCTGATACATTTCAGAATGTGTACAGTGTCAAACATGAAAAAAAGTTTCCTGGAAGGATCTAGAGGGTGTTCAATACTGGGTTGGAGAATTCTACTGGGGGTGAACAGTTCATATGCCTTCCTGTTTACACTGTTGTTATCTGCTATCAGACTAACAACTTTGAAGCCCACTCTTTCCACCATGCACAGAACATTACTGATCAAAGATTTCAGCTCTTCGCTTGTCATATTAGCTACTGGTATAATTGCTACAACATCAACATAGTTAGACAAAAGGGAAGAGACCATAAAAACCTGTGCTGTTTTGGCACACGTCTCAGGATGAAAAAAGCTACTCCCATGTATTGAGCCAAATTTAAATGAAAGTTGTGGTTGCACATAAATCTCATCTATCAACAGAGACACTAACAACTCATGTTTTTCTAAATATTTCACCCTGTTTTCTAAATAAGGACTCGTTTGAACTGATGAAGTGACTAGCTGGTAATTACAAATTAGTTTCTGCAGGGTTCGTGGGTGGGGTAAAAACATTAAATCACATTTCCTCAAGGCATTGTATGCACTGACAGAATGCACATACAAGCAGCATGCTACTATCATGGTGGTGTTGCCATAGTGTCTGTTGTTTTTTGAGATTTGTGATACATGGAGTTGTTCTCCAATAAATTTCAGTTGTGCATTTTCATCATAATTTGGGATAGTCTGCAAGCAATTGACAGCACAGTTTATTTTATCTGTAACACTAGGCAAAATTTCCCCTTTCTCAACCATTGACATTACATTTTCTAAAACGTTTATGGAAGTTAATTTCTTCACATCATTGATGGATGCATTAATTTCAAAATGAATTCCTTCACTAACATTTACTCTAAAGCTCAAATCACTATTAACAGTGATGAATGCAGTAACACAAGGTATTCCCCTGTCTAATCCCAAAAGACAGATATGCAATTTTCCATCATCTCTAATCACAGACCACTTGTTGCTGCAAATTTTCTGGTCTTCTAGAAATACAGAAATATCATTGAGACACGAAAGTGAATTTTGTTGGAGGTGTAAGTTGTTTGACTCAATACTGTCTTGAATAGCTTTTTTAAGATTACCGTCTTCCACATCAGCAAGACGTCTCACTTTTGTAGTAAATTTAGAACAGTATGAGAGAGTGTTTGGAAAAATAGTTGGCACAGCATTTTCGGTGAGTTTTGGGATTATTCTGGGAAATTCTTTCAGTTGTCCTCTGTCCATAATTATGTCCACTCGAATCACACATGATTCATCGAAGTGTTTTACACAAATATTTGGCCGTTTTAGTTTGGTTAACTCTGTTGGGATATTTCGAAGCCACAGTGCACGTCGACTCTCGTCAGATGGCAAAGAAAATGTAGTCGTTCTCTCTGTTTCGGAATCATAATTCGACCGACAGCCGAACACACTACATCGACGTGGCATTTCAAGAGTTCCAGATCTAGAAATAAAACGAAACCGTATTTCAATTCATTACCTCGAAGTTACAGTGAGGTGTAAGATCTCATAATCACGTAAGGGTAAACACACACAGACGGTTAGAATCTTCTAAAGTAGTAAACGAAGACGCATTTGAGGTTAACATACCTTGCTTACAGTTATCAATGTTTCGCACACAACACCGTAAATATAACAAATTGTGGATGCATCACCACGACACATTCACATATAGACACGTATTCTGTTGATGCACTTAGTTAAACTTTTGTAGTACGAAAAACAACGCAGCAAAAAGCAATGCTCTTTCACACACGTTGCTTCCACTAGCAAATCAAGACGCCGAGTGTGACGTCACGTTCACGCGCCGGGGCCTGTCTTTCTCGTTGGCCTCGAGGGGGAATGAGTGACGTGGCGCCGATGTACTGGTGGAGGGAGAGGGGAAGAGAGTGAGTGAACTAGAAAAAGGTGTGGAGTGTGCTACCTGTGAAGAGTTTGAAGTACCCGTTCTTTGAAATTGAGTGGTTAGTTCACATTTCACTGGAGTGAAGCGTTCATTTGAACGACTCATTCACGAGCTCCCCATCACTACACAAGACTCACATGGAGCGTCTTAGCGGGCTTTCAGATTATTTGGATTTCATTTCCATTTAAAAAAATAAAATACTCAAATTTACGATGGAAAAAACCATGTTATGATCATAAGATGACGCCATTAACCACTTAAGACGATTTCTAGAAAGCAGTCAAATACCGTGTTGCAAAGCACTGCCAGGTTCGCTATTTATACAATAAAGGGCGCCAACTGAACGACTCGCCCGGGGCACCTGGATGGCTAAGGCCGGCCCTGGTTGTTATAACGAAATGTGCGTTAAATATAGAAAAATAAATGTGGTTAAAAAGTTAGCACAAGGCTATACTGCACATAAGTCTGCCACCACGGTTTATTTCGCATTCACATGTAGGGGGACCAAACCGGGGAATATGAAGTATTTTTAATATTTTGAAAGACGAAAAGTAGCTTTTAAGTAGCCATAGTACAGTTCTAGCCCTGTTAAAAACCTGCATAAGGGATGCTGTATGGTGAAAAAAGATCATGGCTACATCCGAATAGAGTCAAAATTTGTACAACTCAAAACGTCATTAGCTTCCAGCAAAACAAAAAAAAAAAAAAACCTTCCCTAAACATAACAACTTTACAGCTGCAAAGATTGAAAGTGTGGAAATACGGAAGCGTCCGATCCCACCCGTCTGCTTTGACCCATGACGTCACAAATATGGCGGAAACAAAAACAAACACACACACTTTCCACAAGAAACCTAATGACACTAACGGGACAAGCGCGGGAAATGGGGTGTTTTGGGTGGGGGACAAACTAAATATAAACTAATTTAGACGCCTTGCGTAGCTACAACGTGTAAGTGAAGACAGCCATGCATGAATACATACCCACCTCCCCAGGGGTCGTAACCCCTGCAACCCATAGAAGTTAAAGATGCTTCAGTAGCTGGTTAGTGTTTTTTGTCTTTAAAAAAAAATCTCACGGGATAGAACGAACAGATCAGAAAGATAAATATAATAAACTAAAACAGAAATTCGAGGAAACAGATAATTAAAATAAGTAATAAGTGTTTTTAAATTTTAAAAAAAATCTCACGAGATAGAACGAACAGATCAGAAAAGTAAATAAAATAAGATAAAACAGAACTGGAGACAGCCACACACTAACCAAACTCCCCGCCATCATGACGTCACACACGACAACACCCTTACGTCACGGGTCATAGCCGACGCGTTGGATCGGACGCTTCTGTCGACCCGAAAGTGTTTACTCTGAGCTTAGATATAATGTAATGGCTAATGCTACATGGCCCAAAAATATTGTGAAGTATCGTTTTTTTTATTCCAGAGAATCGCCAATATTCCTGTGAAATAATCTTTTCTGTGACAAACACAAATAAGAATTAAGTTTAAATGGATCACATACTGCTCAGAAAGTTACTACCATAATCATAAGTAGTGCCTATGTCTTAGAACTAAACTTAATGTGTTGTCACTCTTTATAGAAAGGAAGCCAGATGTAGGCCTACTGTGTCTGTGTAAACATTGGTTATCGGCACGAGAAGCAGGGTAGTATAACTGAATTGAATGCCTACATTTAATAAGTGCATGGTGCAGAACAACTGCTTTGGTATCTAAATATACCAACAGAAAATCCAGTGTTAAAGAAATTAACCCAAAAAGCTACTGTGTGGACCTAGATTTAGAGTTGGCTGCTTTGGAGTTATTAAATCTTATTATAATAATTGTTGTCTAGTGTACCATTCTCATCTAAATAGAATCTTGTCTGTGCTATTTAATGCACTTGAAATCAAAAATTGCGCTGGGTCTTCATTTCAGTATACACTTTTGCAAGGAGAAATCTAAGGAGGAAAATTTATGAATCTATTAACCATTTATGGACTATTTGTAGCATGTCATTTACCAAGCAGGGGTGATGCCTGCCTTGACACTAGTTGACCCAGTGACCTCTGCTAACAGAGCACTAGTCATGGGACTTTATACAAAGAGAAATAATAATCAACCAGCTTGTTTCCTAGCATTCTAATTATGTATTCACAAAAAGGATCATTAATAAGGAAGCATTAAACTCTTTTCAACCAACACTATCTGCAGTAGACTGATAGGTGGGATTACAAGAAATGGCTGTGGTTACTGCATTTAAAGAGTTATTTCAGCCCATCAAAACCAAATTTAATTATAGCTATCCACAGAAGACTAAAAAATGTCGCAACACAGGCAAACTCTGACATTTAAGCACTTTTGAGAATTTCAGCCAGTTTTCTTTTACATAGAAACTAAGACTTGCTGTAGCGTGACACTAAATCCTTGATTTTTGTGCTCATGCGCAGTAGTAAAATCATGACAAATTCCATTACTTTCTTTGTTGTCTTCTGTTAACTCAAATCCTTTACCAAACTCAGATACAGATCAATTATAATGTTTCATTGTGGAATTCAGTTTCATTTACACAATTAGATACCACTGAATTATATAATACAGTTTGAATGGGCCAAGGTAGTGAGATAGCATTATTTTAGTATACCATGATTAACAAAACTCAAAAAATGCATAAGGAAACTTTTATGCACCTTCAACTACATGGAATATCTCTCTCTCTCTCTCTCTCTCTCTCTCTCTCTCTCTCTCTCTCTCTCTCTCTCTCACTCACACACACACACACACACACACACACACACACACACACACACACACACACAAAATTGCCATAATGTACAAGAAGTCCTTTATGTGCGTTAACACTATTAAGGAAAAGGATAGTTTGCTATTCACTGTACAAGCACAATGTAAAGACTGTAACACAGTTGGCTTTTGGCCAAAGCCTTCTTCGGAAAAGAAAACACAGATTTACACACTCAAGCACACTCCCTGCACACATGTCCACTATCTGGAGAAAGCTACGCCCAAAAGCTAAATGTGTAACATTCTTTACATTTTGCCTGTCTGCAACTCAACATTTCACCTTTACAGTGAGTAGCAAACTACTTTTTTCCTAATATTGTTGATATTACAACCTGAAGTTTCCTTTTTTTGTATTAACACTTCATCACTCTTCACAAAATCCTTTTCCGCTTTGTGGAAAAAGATCTGGCCAGAGATTCAATCTTGGCATTCACATTTACTGTATTTTCTTGTGAGAAAGAAAAATCTTCATTAAGATTACCAATGATATTCAGACCCTTCAATACTTTGACCTTAGTCTCCTCTCCACACCGTGTTCTTTTGCTGAGTGCAACTATAGTTTCACAGTGAGACATCAAATCCAATTCAAGTGTGTCAGCAGATTTTTCTGAATTACCAGAAAGCAATGCTGACACATATTCATTGTCTGCACTAGAGGGCAAGGAACACTGTTCACTGTCCTGGACAGAACCAGACAATAATTTGACACATGCATGTATATGCGTACAAATGTTAAAATTTAAAATATTGTCTAAACAGCTGCATTTATACGAATGCACGCATATGTTGCAGATGTTACATTTAAGTGTTTTGAATTTTTTACAACATACTCTTCACAACCAGTGGAAGAAAACACTTCCCACAACCCTTCCTTTCACCCCTGCATAAAACCATCCCATTTGTTATCTCTGAGCTACTGTTGTCTTGTTTTCACTCTTGACGCCCTAGAGCAGTGGTTCCCAACAGGTGGTCCACGGACCCCCAGGGGTCCGAGAGCTATGCCAGAGGGGTCCGCAAGGTGCTATTAGAATAAAAAATATATTAAATTTATTTCGTATGATAAGAGATTTTTTCTTTTGACCACTTCCTGCATGAGCAGAGCTTTAGTACCAAAAATAGAAAACATATAAAAAGACTCTTAATTTGGCTTTTTTTAAGTATTTCATACTGTGATACGACAAGGTACCAACCATCGATGAGGGGGTCCTTGGAGAAATTTTTGTTGGGAACCCCTGCCCTAGAGCATTGTTTAGGTTTTGAGAGCTTCGCTAAGCTCTCATATACTTTGTCTCTCACTAAACATAACAAAGTGTTTAATGACTTGTCCAGCCTTCTGCACTTTTTCCCTGCTAGGTAACTGTATTTCATTACTTTATGTAGGGACTCAAAGTAATTGTTTGTATTAATGCCCAATCGGTGCCTAAAGCAATACACCCACTTCTCCACTTGCCGGCAGTACATCTTAAGAAAGTACCTACCAAATTCTGCAGTACCTGGATCATTCAGTAAGTCTTCCAGCACTTTCTCCAGACTACACTAAAAACATGTATATCCAGTTCAGTCTGAAGTTGCTTTAGTGAACTAAACACTGCTGATTTTTTTCTCACTACCCCCAGCAATTCTCCTTTAATTATGAGACCATTTCCGTTGTATATCCCAAGAACACAGCAACTGGGTTGGCACAAATCCCATTACTGCTGACCATGCATTATAAAATGCTGGTGCATCGTCAGACATAAACACATTGGTCTTTACAGTGCCCACCCTTTCTCTCACACATTTGAGATAAAAAGACAGTAAGTACATGTCTCCCCTATTTGAAAAACAAAATGCAACTGGCATTCGAGCACCATATCTATCAACAATGACAATAGTAAAAAGTTGAAAGTCGTGTGCAGTCATGCCATGAGTGCCCTCCACACATATTTTATCTTCTCTATACTTTAGAAGCTGTTCAGCCTGAAAGTCTGTCATAATTTAGTTCACATTACAGTTAAATCATTTATAGTATTACATAAAATTTCCTGAATGTTATAGAAATCCTTTCTTTTTAGCCATGATTTCATCACCATTTTAAATTTATTGTGTGGCAGTTCCTTAATACTTTGTGGTATTTTGTTCAGAAACACCTTGCCAATGTGTGTAAAATTGTTTTTGATTTTGGATAGTCTAGTCCAGGTGACATTTATCAAGTTTCTGTTCCTGGTTTCATAAGTATGTGCATTAGCCCTAGTTTCATGTATAAGAGCACTCTCTTTGACGTAGACAAGAACTCGCAGTATGTACAAACTGGGAACAGGAAGTATTTTGTATTTGGTGAAGTATTCTTTGCAGAAAGTTGTGTTTTGTAGACCAAAAATGCACCTTACTACTTTCTTCTGCCACAGGAAGACATTCTTAGCCCCAGCAGAGTTCCCCCAGAGTATTATCCCATAGTTCAAATGTGTGTGAAAAAATGTATAATAGGCCATAAGGAGGTGGTCTTGATTGACACAGTTTTTTTTAATTTTCTTATTGGGTACACTACTCTTGATAATTTATTAAAAACTTTTTCTGTCTGGGTATTTTTCCTGAGGGAAAAAAGTATGTGTTCTGTTGTATCATCATTTAGCTTTAATCTCTTGTCCCTGAACCACTCACTAGCCTCTTCCGTCATTAGTTCATTCATTTGTATCACAACCTTTTCATCTCTATGAGATGCGATGAAAGTGGTGGCATCTGCATACATCACTACTTTACATGGCACCATATTTGGCAAGTCATTTACATATATAACAAACAGGAAGGGTCCCAGCACAGAACCTTGCGGGACACCATACATAACATTCTGAAAATCAGATTTTTTGTTTGGATTTATGATCACCATTTGTTTTCTTTTAGGTAAATATGATCTCAAAAACGCCAGATCATTGCCTTTTTATTCCATACTATTGTATTTTGGTTATTAAAATATTATGTGAAATAGTGTCAAAGGCCTTGTTAAGATCCAACAGAGTGGCATAGGTATGTTTTCTATCCTCAAAGACATGTAGAGCAGATAACACAACATTTTGAATGGCCTTAATTGTAGACAGCCCATTTCGAAACCCATGCTGAGCCTTGTTTAAGAGGTTATTACTTTCAAAAAAATCATTCAGTTGGTTTTTTACTAGGGTTTCAATAATGTTTGATATTATTGCGACTATTGCGATAGTCCTATAGTTTTTTGGTGTGTTTCTGTCTCCATTTTTATGCACAGGCAATATGGTGGGTAACTTCAAGCTCTCTGGAAATACTCCTTTTTTGAATATAAGATTTATAAGGGAACTCATAGGGTGACAGATTGTATTTACAATTTGTTAAGGATAGAATTGGACAGACCATAGACATCCTCTGTTTTAGATTGATTGATTGATTTATTGATTGATTGATTTTTATTGCCCAAAAATAAAACATTTACAGGGATGTAAAGCTTGTATAAGCAACGCCAATAAATGTACGAACAACAATGACAATAAATACACACATAATTAATCTATGCTAGAAATTATGCTCACTGAAATCTTCCATTGTATAAAAACAATTTTGAATTAATAAAGTTCTTACAAATATCTTAAATTTTTTCAGTGGTAGTTTATTAAATAGCTTTACAGATGTGTGTTTGAAGCTGTTTAGAGTTTTAGTATATGAGCAGTAGTCTTTTCTTACATCATTACAGTGTCGTGTGTTATAACTATGTACATCAGAATTCAGATCAAAACTAGACAAGTTCTTTTTAATGTGCAAGAGACATTGAAATATGTGTATACAGGGCTAGGTCATAATACTAAGTTTAATAAATAATTCTCTACTGTGAGTTCTAGGTGGTACTTTACAGATCAGTCTGACAGTTTTTTTCTGGGCTGTAAATAAGCATTTTGAGTAGCAATTATTTCGCCACAAGATTGTCCCATACGTCAAGTGAGAGTGAATATAACTATAATAGACAGAAAGCAAAATTTTCTCATCTACTGTTGCTTTTAATTTTCTGAGCATAAATATTCCTTTAGAAATATTTGGTGTTAAATAATTCACATGTGCATGCCAACCTAAATTATTTTGGAAAACAATGCCATGAAACTTTACAGGAACTGTCTCTAAGGTGATTCTATTGTTATAAGAAATGTTTAATTCCTGTGTTTTATTTATGTTCATAAACAGGCTATTGGCATTGCACCAGTCAGAAAGTATATCTACGTTGAGTGAGGTAGAATTACTTATGTTATTGTTCGTAGACACTGTAACACTTAAACTGATATCATCTGCATACAAGTAACAGTTTGTAGTATCATCTATTACATCGCTAGGTAGGTCATTCATATATAATATGAAGAAGAGAGGGTCCAAGATTGACCCTTGAGGAACACCATGGTTAACAGGTAAGAAACTAGAATATTGGTTATTGAAGTAAATAGTTTGAGATCTATTAGATAATTATGACCGAATAATTTTAACAGCAGAGACTGAGAAACCTACAGTTTATAATTTCAGCAGCAGAGTGTTGTGGCACACAGTGTCAAACGCTTTTGATAAATCAAACAACTTTGTACTTACAATAAATTTTTCTTCTTTTGCCTCAAGACAGTTACATATGTAGCTCATAACAGCATCACATGTTGATAGATTTTTCCTAAAACAAAACTGGCTATTTGAAAGTAATTGATGAGAATCTAGAAAATTGATTATTTGAATACTCATTAGTTTCTCAATGACCTCGGATAAAAGTGGTACAAGAGAAACTCCTATGCATATTATTGTCACCTTTTTTGTGGACTGGGATTACTTTAGCTGCTTTTAATTTTTCAGGGAAACAACTTTCATCAAAGCAGTAGTTTATGATGTGACAGAGAACCTCTGCTATGTTATGACTACTAATTTTCAATATTTTAGAGCGGATATTGTAAATATCCAGTGAATCACTTTTGCTAAGAGAAAGAATGACAGTGTGTACATCTTTTACACAAATGTGTTCAAAATAAAACACATTTTCCATAGCATTTTGGTTTTTATAGGCAACATCCAAATAGTAGCTAGGTTCATGTTTACTATCGGGTATCTTAGTAACTACACTATCTACACTGTTTCATCATCATCATCATCATCATTTATTGCCTTATCGGGCCTTTAAGGCCTACAGCAAGAAGAACAAAAGGAAAAGTAAAGACAAAAAGACTTACAAAAGTACTCTATACAGTAGTAAAAGTTACATATGTACATTACAGCTTAAAGAAAAAACGAAAAAATAAACAGGGCATTCAATCAAAGGTTTAAAAGGCAAGAGGGATACATTACAGAAACAAAAAAACAAAAAAAAAACACACACGCAGTGTCTGTCAATTACACGAGAGGAGGGAGCTGTTGCAGATGGCAGTCCATCTCATCCGGTCGTTGGCGTCCTCCTCCACGGCTGCTGGTTCCACTTCTTTCAGGATCGTTGTTATCCTATCCTTCCATCGAGTTCTTGGGCGTCCTCTAGGGCGTTTTCCTGTGGGTTGAGAGTGGAGGACTCTGTTTGGAAGGGATCCGTCTGCCCGTAGGATGTGGCCAAACCATTGGAGTCTCTTCTGCGCCAATATTCGTCCAATGTGTGGCTTTCCATACCGCTGGTATAAATCTTCTTTTTTTCTTCGTTCCCATTTACCTTCCATGGCATTGTAGATGGGTCCATATATCTTCCGAAGTACCTTCCTTTCAAATGCACATATTGCTTCTTCTGCTGTTGCTGATGTTGCCCAAGTTTCACAGCCGTATAAAAGTACTGGTCTCACCAGTGTCGTGTATAGGTGGATCTTGTTCTTCTGCGATATCAGCCGAGATCTGAAAAGATTGTTCAGGCTAAAGAACATGCGATTAGCATTTGTTATACGTTGCTGTACTTCTTTCGTTACTTCACTTCTATTTGTTAGTATGGAGCCCAGGTACTTGAACTCTTCAACTCGTTCGAAGGTATGCCTGTCGACATCAATGGAAGGAGGGAGATCTCGGCGGCGTGATACAACAAGATATTTAGTTTTTTCCTCGTTCACCACCAGCCCAATTTTCTCTGCATTGTGGAGGAATCGGGAAGTATCCCTGCGTACTTGCTCTAGAGTGTCGCCAAGGATCACAACATCATCAGCAAATGCCAAGATTGTGTCTGCTCCCACCATCTCCATCTCTCTGGTTCGACAAGTGTCACGGCTTACTTTTTCCAGGGCCAAATTGAATAATATTGGCGCCAATGGATCTCCTTGTCTCAATCCATTTTGTATACTGAATGATGGTGATAGTTGATTACCAAACCGCACTTGGGCCGTAGACTGAGAGTAGCAAGCAGCAATTAAGCGGATGTATTTTGATGGGATGCCAAGTTCCTCTAACGTTTCCCATAACGTGGCGCGGTCAATGCTGTCATAAGCTTGTCGAAAATCGATGAAGATGAGGTGTAGATCCTTATTGAATTCGTAGAATTTTTCTATCAACTGCCTCAGAGTAAATATGTGATCAATTGTCGATCGTCCAGCAACGAACCCACATTGATAGGTCCCTACAATTCCTTCAGCCAGTGGTTTCATGCGGTTTAGTAGCAGTGTTGTAAAAACTTTGTAGCCAATTTCAAGTAACGAAATCCCTCGGTAGTTGGATACATGAGTAGCATCTCCCTTCTTGAATATGGGACATATGATTGCTCCCTTCCATTCCTCAGGAATAACTTCTGCTTCCCAGATGGTAGAAATTAATCGTTTCAAAGCACCCACCAGTGTTTCCCCTCCCAAGCGAAGCATCTCAGCTGTGATACCACTACCTCCTGGAGCCTTGTTGTTCTTGAGTGCTTTTAGGGCAACACTGATTTCTTCCTCAGATGGTTCAGGGACTTCAACTCTGTCAAAACGGGCATCCGTCTGTGTTGTCCCTACTGGTGGGTTGTCGGGATTCAATAGGTTTTCAAAATGTTTTTTAAATAGGGTTGCTTGCTCTTCTGGCGGTACAACTTCACCCGTCTCATTCGTTAGGACCAATGTACGTTGTCTGTATGCGCCTCTGGCGAATCTTGAGGCCTGGAAAAACGAGCGTGACGACTTTGCTTCTTCGACTGCAATCAACAGACTTTTGTGGTGGTCCCGTTTCTTCTTTCTCATGAGTTGGTCCGTGTTACGCCTCGCTTCGTAGTAAGCTACCCTTGCTTCTTCCGAGAGTTGCTGTAGCCATTTTATCCTCTTCGCTGATCTAATCTCAACAGATTCTCGACATTGTTCATCGAACCAAGGTTTACTTCTTCGTTTTGCATCGCAAACTAGTTCTTCATTTGCACTTTCTAACACTGCATTCCTCAGCAGCATCCATGCGTTCTCCACACTGGTAGGGTTCTCTGTTATTGTGAGATGTTCTGCAATTTTTTCTTGATAGCGCTGTCTCACTTCTACATCTTTCAACTTATTCTTGTCGAAGCGGACCATCATTTCAGAATTTCTTCTCCACATGGTTGAAAGTTTCAGACGTAGTTTGACTACCACTAAGAAATGGTCTGAATTCATATCTGCCCCGCGAAAGGATCTTACATGCTCGACACTACAATGATGTCTTCGGTCAACAAGAACGTGATCGATCTGGTTCATCGTACTTCCATCTGGGGATATCCAGGTTACTTTATGCACTGCTTTGCGGGGGAAGTATGTGCTTCTAACGATCATTCTCCTTGTATCGGCAAGGTTAATTAATTTGATACCATTCTCGTTGCTTGTTTCATGGATACTATCAGGCCCTATCGTTGGACGATACTGCACTTCTCTTCCCACTTGGGCATTGAAGTCTCCCATTATCAACTGAATTGAGTGTCTTGGGAGTTTGTCTACTACATTCTCTAGTTCTAGATAGAAGTTATTCTTTGTTTCTTCATCGGCATCCTCTGATGGGGCATGACAGTTGACTAGGCAGATCTTATATGGTTTAGCGTGTAAAATCATCCAACAGATTCGGTCGTTTACAGGAGACCATTTGTTGACAGCCGATATCATTTTATTGTGTACAGCAAAACCAACTCCAGAAGTCCAGGCTGGGCTTAGCTCATTGCTGTTAAAGAGCGTGTGAGTATCTCCAATCTTCATAACACCCTGAGGAAGTCTTGTTTCTTGAATTGCTGCCACTATGCATTGATATTTACTCAGTTCTCCTCCAAGTTGTTTCATTCCCCCCGTCATGATTGACCTTACATTCCATGTTCCAATTCTAAATCCAGAAAATCCATTTACGTATCCAGTTTCGTCACCATTTTGATCCGTCCAGTTTTTCCTTTTGTCTTTTTCTTTAACCAGAATCTTTTTTTACAGAGGATGGGGGGTTGGCCCATCCTCTAACCCTCCTCCTTTCTCATCCGGGCTTGGGACCGGCAATGTTTACAAAAGAATTATTAAAACTATCAGCACTAATTTTGGGTCTAGATACAAATTCTTTGCTACCTGATGCTAGATTCTCATTAATGAGTTTCCGCATTTCTTTTGGTTTATTAATAGCTTGTGCAACCAATTTGCAATTGTATTCTAATTTAGCTTTCTTAATACCCATCCTGTACTGATATTTGCATTCTTTATATCTTACTTTGGCATGCAGACAAGATGAATTCTTTGCTAGGTTGTAGAAATTGTTGCATTGATCTTTAAGTTTTCGTAGTTCCTGTGTGTACCACTTATTTTTATTGATAGTCGATACCCTGCTCATTTTAACACATTTGTTCTTTAGTGGCAGGACAATGTTAACTGCCCACATGAATAATTCAAGAAAGTTGTTGAACTGGTTTTCTGCTCCAGTGTTACCATACACACACAACCAATTAATTTCTCTGAGACATTTTATAAAAACAGATATATTACAGTCACTAATTGTACGTTGTGTGTTATAAATCACAGAAGGCTTGGTGACATTAAAAATAATTGCATCCATGTTTACATGAATAATAATTCCATGATGATCAGAAAGAAGAGTGTCAATCACATTTGTAACGTATTTTGAAGAATAAAAAGTTGTGACAATATTGTCTATACAAGTACCCATGTTTACACTACCAGGTCTGGTGATTACATTCTTCAGCATTATATTCATCCCATAGCCTTTAACTAAGCTATTTATTTCCAAGATGTCATAAGTACTGGAGTTGAAATTAATATTAAAATCAGCCATTAGAATTACATTAACTTTCATTAAAAACAATGTGTTTAATAAGATGTCCAACCTTTCAAAAAATTCTCTCTTATTTTCCAATACTGGGTTTCTGTAAATACAGATAAAGGCTGTTCCATAAATCACAATGTAACAGGCAGATGTTTCAAACGTTTCCTCCACAGATAAATTTGTTACACTAGGTAGTGGCTCAAAAACAAGTTGGTTCTTAATTAAAATGGCAGAGCCACCTCGTTTCTTATCTTTACGGCAAAAGTAAGAGGCTACTTTAAAATCTGGAATGCCTGTCAAGTTGATGCCATCAGGGTTCATCCAATGTTCAGCTAAACCAAGGACTTTTATTTGCTTTTCCTCGATCAGAACATGCACTGCATCTGTTTTATCTAATAAGCCCTGTATGTTAAGAAACATAATCTTAGCAGTATAGTTAGGTATAATGTTATTATATTTGGAGATACTGCCTGCTGAACTATTTATTTGCTGTTTTTTAGTATGGGTTAGGCCCTGGTCAACGGGAAGTGACCAAACCTAGTCTGGACTAGGCTTGGTCAGTGACTCATGTTTCCCTGGTTCTTTAAACCTGCTTTCAATTTACTATATTGGATTGTTGTAGAACTACTCTCACTTAATTTCGTTCCAAAGTCTAATACTACTTTTTTGGAAAATTCGAGAATTCTTTCACTTACATATTTTTTACCAAGGCTGTTCAGGTGAAGTCCATGTAATGTATGAAATCTACTTCCTAATCTACTGAAGTCCACAAATAATACATTTGTATATTTCTTACAAATATTAAACACAATTTCATTTGCTTTTCTTACTTCTAAATTGACGCAGGACCACATGGGTAGATCATGGCGGTGAGGCACTGAGAAAACAAGGACATTAGTGTTTCTTAAACGATGTAATGTTTCGTTAAGGGAAAGCTGAAGTCTTCTTGTTTCATTCCTAGCCACATTGTTTGTGCCAGCCAGGAACCCTGCAACACATTCAGAATCCAGATCATCCATTTCAGTGTTTCTTGCTGCCACATCCTGGAAACAAGCATTTTGCTTAATTGTACTAGTGATGTCTTGTAGATACTTTTCTCTCATCACTCGAGCAATATTTCTTCCATGGCTGTCTGCATATATACATACACGCACTTTCTTGTTATTGCATGGGTCAGACCTAGGTTGGCTGTTGCTCATCTTGGAGACAACATCTATTATTTCCTTAGGGTCAACAGTTTTCCACCAAAAAGTTTCTAAACCAGCATTAGGTCTATCTTTCCATAAAACATGCAGTCTATCTGCATTTCTGTGATTATTACTTGCCTTGACTTTATCTGTCATAGAAAATAAGAAAATTTTCCAACATTTATGAAGTAATTATTAAGCTCTTCTGCATTTAAGGGAATGGGTGATTTTTCTGTGGTAGTCGTAGTTTCTGTTTTAATTACATTCCACGCTGCTTTGCATTTGTTGCAGGAACTAAGAATGTAATCAACATTGGCCCCTCCTTTTTTTTCCAACAATCTCATAAGATCCTTAATTTATGGAGATAAGGTGTGGAACTTCTGTTCTGCTTCTTGGTATGTAACCAATGTGATTTTGTTGAGTGGGCAGCACTCATTAAAGATATTTACAACTGTACGTAGGAAGCGATGAAATGCTCCAGTAAATGAGTCACTTTGAATCACTGTGAAATTCCAGTCTACACTCATAATTCTGTGTGTCATATTTACCATGTTTGTATGATTTAGCCGTCTCACTGCCCTAGGTTCTTTGTTTGCTCTTGACCTTTGCCAAGCCCAGTTAATTTTAGAAATATGCCATCATGGTCAGACAGCATGGGTTCACAACATCCAAGACATTATTTCTGCAGACATTTGAGATAACATATCTAGGCATGCATTTTGTCTTGTGCGTTAACTGTTGAGACAGAAGAAATTATATGATCTCAATGTATCTAACAGGAGGCTAGTTTGAAAGTTATGCACATTCACATCTATATTAATGTCTCCAAAGATAAGAATTTTATATGTCTTATACCTGAGTAGAAACAATAACAATTTTGTTATGTGGTCCACTGTAACTTTTGAGTCAGTACTGGGAGAGCAGTATATGGAAATCGCAATAACCAGGCATTCTGGGAACTTGACAGCAGCAGCTTCAAATTCTCCTTCTTGAGTTAAATGCTTTATATGTATTACACTGAATTTAAGTTTTACACAATCTCTTACAAGTATACCTACATCTCCTTTCCTCATAATGGATGTAAAATAAACAGATGCTATTTTTTAGCCATCAGGAATGTGCAACTGGCTTTCATTTTTTGTGAGCCAGTGCTCATTAAGACACAGAACATCACATTGTAACTCTTCTAAAATTAGTTCTAATTCAGGCAACTTGTTTCGTATTGATTTTATATTTATGTGAAAGAAACAAAGGTGTTTAGTATTCATCTCTGGTAAACCCAAATCAGATTCTGCATTATTTAGTAAGTGCTCAAGATGTTCACTTCCACAATTATCTTGGTCAAGTTTGGGGTATTTTGCTTCACATCTCAAGATACAAACTGCATTTTGTAAATTAGGTGAATGCCCATGTACAATTTGGATGGCCCCTTTTGGGCAATTTTCAAGTTTCTCTGATCTGGCCAGCTGAGTACTATTTCGCCTACAGAGTTTGCTTCTGATTTAGAGCTTATCAAGTTTATAAGCTCATTCGTAAAATTTCTGTTTACCCATTCTGTTCATATGCAATGCATACAGCCAACAATTTGGTGACAAATGTCTGTAAATTCATCCATAATGAGACTGAAATGTCCATTACCAACATTGTTCTGTAGTTCTGATTTAAAGTGCTAGAAGAGAATGTTCCTGATCAAAGCACTGTGCTTTGTAAGGTGTAGCTGTAAAAGAGATGAAAATAGTTCAGCTGCTTTTAAATGTTTCTTACGTTTTCCATGCAGAAGTAAATCTGACAAATGCACATTCGGGTTTCATTGGCAATTTTACACCATGCAGTACAGGGTTCCCCGGGGATTCTCTAACAACCAATCCTTTAATTGTTTATCACTTAACCACTCTTTTCTAAAATGTCATACATACGCTTGACATTCTTTTCAGACATGTTCATCCAGTCGTAAAAACAAACAAAAAGAGCACTAGACACTAGTTGTTAAACACAAAATAACTCACAACAACACTGCAGAGTGTAACCTGATACGCAACTGCCTAGTTATGATCGGTAGCAGTCGGCAGCAGCCAGGAGAATTCATGCCCTAGTGATCTGCAGACGTTTGTTGCCACCAGCGCAGCGTACCATTAGCCGGTGTTGACTGCATTGTCATTGTCTTTGTTGTTGAGCTCAGCTGTCTTTTGCTGTCTGTCATTTGTTGCACTATATTCATTGTGATTTTTACAAAAAGAGTGATTATTCTTGCTGGCTCATCACGGGGGCTGTCTTCTACTCCATTTCGGAAAAGAAAGCCGGTTGTCAGGATCTCATGGAAGCTCAAAACCCAGGTTTCTGTTGCCTGCACTGGATGCTTACAATACATGGAACTGGAGTTTGTTCTCCTCCCCTCCCAACCCGCCTCTCTATGCAGCATAGTTTGTCCGCTCTCCCCTCTGCCCACAGACCCCTCTCGACAGATGCCAAGTTACAATTCATGAGAAGTACCGTATACTAATGTATTGCACTAACTATCTAGAATTCTTGGCATTAACTCATAGAGCAGAGCATATTTTTGTTAGGCACATATAGTAAATTTAAAGCCAGTTCGAATGGATGATATTTTTGCTGCCAGTATTTGGCCAGCCAGGGGAGGAGAAATGGTAGTTTAAACTTCCTGATCGCCAGTTTTTGCACCAATGTCCTGGATTAAATTCCAAACCTCTCCACAACCTCTCATAAAGAGAGGACATGTGATACTGTTGATGGTGATTGCATCAGATGGGGATGTTAAGCTCGGTGGCCCCCTTGATGCTTTTCAAGAGAATTACGCTATGTGCCAGCACCGAGTGTCAACCTCTCCCTCCTCATCCATAAAAATACAAACACGAAACCACACAGTACCACCACTTATCACTGTCATCCCCTGTATACAAAACATGCTCAACACCTAACAGGTCGGAGGAGGGCAATGGCAAACCATCTCCACTCAGACCCTTCCCAGGTTGTCGTTTCCGGATTCCTGCTTCTGCTCCCTATGCTCAGTTCATGAGTATGGGACTCTTACTTACTATTGTATCTTTTCTTACAACAGAAATTAGAATCATTTACTACCACATTATGTTTGCTTTGCTAAGTTCACCAGTCATCAGAGATGTTTGATACTGTTAGCTAAAAAATAGCCATACATTACTCAGTAGGAAGGAAATCTAAGGAGTTAATTTCAGTTCAGTTTTCGGTTATATCCTACATGTATTTAATTTGAATGAACAAATCAGAAATAGAGCCTGTTTTTGCAACACACACAGTGAAACTTAGGGTTTTAGTGCAATACATCCATAGCACTGCCTTGCAACTGCACAAAGATTTGCATTCATAATAGTTTTATCATTTTTTTAATTAAATGAAACCAGAAAAATCCGTCAAAAAAGACCCAATTTTAATAATAGCCATCAACAAATCTGTCAACTGTCAAAACTAAATTTTACCAATCACACAACATGAAATTCTGTCAAATTTGATGGGAAATCCATCAAGTTGGCAACGCTGAACTCCACGTGAAATAAAATCCAATGAAATTCTAGCAAACCCGGAAGAATACATGGTGTAATGCTTACATCAGGTTTATTCTTATGATGAACAGAGTATAAATATTCCTAAAATAAGATTTACCTATCTCATAATGTGTTACATTTTCTTTACTTATGGACATCATTATTTCACAGAGTACAAAAGCTTAAATGTCAGTTTATTGAGGTAATGTTGTAGCATGAGTGGATGAAAAGCATTTCATGTTGTAATTGACTGTGTCTTCTGCGCTCATAGACCATCTATGGAATAAAATGCAGTATGTACAAGAATTTGAAAATAGAGATTTGGGACTACAGAGCATAAAAACCCTGAGGATGAACAGAAAGAATTGCTTCTAGAAATGTTCAAAAGTCTGTCCTTATTGTTCATGTGCTGGTTACATTCTAAGTTGTATGCAGTGGGATGATGAAAAATAGCTTATGCACTATAATACAAATAACTCCTTTTCATGGTATTTTTTTTAAATTTCTCAGGAAGGTTACTTCATAGTTTTGATACAAAATATTTTCATCATGGGGACTTATATTGTGCAACCATATCGCATCAATAACTAGCACTTAAATTACAGTGCACCTGATGCTTCAAATGTATGAATTCAGTGTGGTAAAAAGCCTTTGTGACATTACATATTTCTATGTGTATAACGATATGAAATTTTTCACATATAGTACAATATTTATTTGATTTGAAAAGTGAGGGTGGATTACTTTTAAAACATATAGTGTAGGTGCTTTTGTACTTTGTGTAACTGCGCATATTCTGTCATCTTAATTATATTTTTACAAGGTTAATTCTAAGATCAGAATACAAATAGTGTGGCAGGGAATGGTCATTAATAAATATTGCAAATTAACAGTTTCAGCATTAGATGTATACACCTTTCATTCTTTTTCCTAACTTTAGTTATAAATGAACACTTACTTATATTTAATAGCAGATCATTTCACATGAAAATGCTTGCAATTTCTAAATAATAAACGCTATGTATCTGTGATGGATCCTTTTTTAAATAGCATTTATGCTTTGTAATACTTGCTTTCAGTATATGGCAATGGTTATATAGTGCATTTGTTTGCTCATTCACTTTAAATATCCTCAATTATGCCTTAGTCAGAATGTCCAGTCTGGCAGCAGTTAGTTTGTTATGTAATGAACTTTGTACGTTTCCTGTAATCCTGTATGCTTTGACTGGCTTTTGCTGAAAGCAAACAAGCAATATGTAGCTTGTGATGATGAATGCACAATTGTTTGTTCTCATTTGTTACAACAATTTGTAATATCAGTTAAGAGAAGGAAGATCATTAGTATGTTTGAGTTGTCTCACATAACACTATAGCATAAGTTGACAATTATTGTTGTGGTTTCCAAAGTAAATTGAACTGAGCCAGTATGACAATAATTGATCTGAAGTGTAGGAAATGTAGCAATTGCTGATGTAAATGTTTATATTTATCTTTCAACACCATAATGTGAAATAAATTTACATGGACCTGTCAGTCTTCTGATGGTCGGTACAGTGCTGGTAGATATTTTTCTGAAACTTTTGTTGATTATGGGTGGCAGATTGGTGCAGAGTTTCAGTTGACAACTGGATTATACTATACAACTGGAAGGCAACCATTTCTCATAAACTGACAAGGCCAGTTAATAACTGTTGCTTTGTTCTTAGTTGATGACGGTTCATAAATATAGAATATTTTCCAATTTTTAAATATCACTATCCTATGGAATATTATACTGTGGAATAAGCATTATTCATTCAAACATGGGAAATTTTCTAACATAGATTGTTTAATCTAGTGGTAGTGAAGCTGTTTGTTTCAGTTTCCAGTACAGTATATTTACTAAACCATAGCTACAAAGTTTGTGAATAGTTATTGCACTGTGTGTTTGAAGCATTTGATGCAATATTCCATTAGCCCTAGATTACAAAACCCTCATAAAATTTACAATTGCAGTTGGTACAAATTCGTGGTTCCCACCAATATGATACTGTCAGTATAGGGCATAAAACAGGACATTTTGTATGTGTATATTATTGGAGACTGTATAATTGTTATTGACTTGTGCATAAACTATAAATTGTGACTTCCTTTGAATAGAATATGGAGTAGTAAAGTTTATTCTGGTTTAGTAACAGTGTAACATTTCTCCCCCTTGTGTGTTGTAGGTTTATTTTAATGATTGTACAGTTAATGTTAAGCTGACTATTTCCATTCTGTGTACTGATGCTGTTAGTTTATTTTCTTCAGAAACTCGATACATTGTGCAGTTACATAAAAAGTACCAATTACTTAGTTTTTTCCAGTTGTGTTTACTGTTGTCAGCAGCTAGAGCAGTCTGTGTTCTGTCCATCTACCAAAACAAAAGTTTTTGACCTGGCCACTTTTCTGAGAGATACAAAAGAAGTTGAACACTGGTGTATCTCACTCCAACATAAGACACAGCTATAACACTAGGTCAAAAATGGTTTCACAGTTCTCAGACAGCCCATCAATGTTGATGAAGATCTCACATGCTCTGATGCCAAAGTTTTGAGTATATGTGTCAATTTATAGTGAAACTATTTCTCTGTATAACAACACACACAGTTGGAGCCATCATCTGTGCACATTGAATGTAAAGTAGAGTGGACTAAAGACATGACACATCCCTTTGACATGAAGGAGTTGTCCTTAGCATTACTGCATGAAGCATATGAAGCAGAAGTTGCCGATACTCTTCCAAGGGCTGTCCACATAATGTGTCAGCGGCAAAATGTTATTGGTGGTATTGGAAACAGAGGATGTCTTCATCACTACCAATACTATAGGAGCACTTTGTATGGGCTGTACAGTGGACACACAAATCACCGCAGCAAATGTGACTGCTTCCAAGCAACAACTCTGTGAACAGAAACTGCTGTAGAGTGCAACTGGAGCAGAATGGTTATAGGGGATAGCAGTTGGTTTATGCTTCAAAACACAATGCCTTCAAACCCTTGGTCCGAAGGTACCTTTGTGACACCATCAAAACTTTGCCTGCTGTGGCTGTGTGTAGAAAATATCAAAACTGAGAAGCACTCAACAAGCCACATTGGTGAACACATACAACCACTGATAACCACTACTATCGTATCACCACTCACCATGTGCACCATATGAATAATGTCCTGCCTGCCAGGATACACAAAAAAGGTCTGAACCAGTGGACTAAAATATTCCAGTGCCTTCATATGAAGTGCATGACGTAAGAAGGAAACAATCCCTCCACTTGTGAGAAACACCACAATTAAGATGCGAACATCATTTCACACCTGAGAGTTGTGGCATTAGCAACATGGGAAAACCAGAGAATTCTAGCATTGCACAACCAGCCCATCATCAATGTTCTCAAAGCACTGGATATGAAGTTGCCAGCAGTGCTTTGCGAGTGAGTCACATTTACTGCCCATGTTTTATTGGGATACCACCAAGTTGTAGCACTTCACGGTGGTATTGTTCCTCACTGTTACTGGTTTGATCCATTCATAAATTCTGATAGCATGTGGATCATTGTTTTCTGTGCGTGTGCAATAAGCCTGAAAGAAGTAAAACATAATTTGTGTGTTGAGTTTACACCTTAGATGGAAGTCTCTTTGTGATGTTTATGAAACATGACAGCTATGTGCCACTTGCGTCAGAGGAAAATATTCAACACAGTCGATATCAACTTTTGGCTACTTCTCCATTGGTCATTTCACATTGATGTTTTGTGTGAGCAATTCATGTGTACAGGGTGTGCACCAGAGTTTGGATTCAGATGCTGAGTATATTGGGAACTGTAACATAGGAAATCAGTCATCCACCCAGTCCAGCTCTGTGTTTTCGACTCCAGGACAAACTAAGTCGAAAGTCAAAATGCATTTCATGACTATTTAAACCTAAACTTGCAACAACTGAGTGAACAAAAGACCATGACAGCTCCTGTTGCCCATTCTTAACTGGGAGGGCTGATAATTGTGTGCTCTTCTTTCTCATGTGTGTATATTGTGAGGCTACCAGGAACAGCCAGTGATCTCCCTATGTGTGGTAGGGTATCTAACTACACAACCATGAATATAAAATCTGGATCAAATCCAACTTTCTTTTTTAGTGAGTTGAGAATTTAGTAGAAAAAAGAGTGAAGCCAAAATAATATTTTATGTGTCCTTTGTATTAACTAAAAAGAATCTTATCTTTATAACTGACATGTAGGGCAAGTAATGTTTTCTTCTCTTTTACATGGCTCCTCTAAAGGTGGATTAATGCCATTAAAATTCAAAGCACAAATCAAGTAGTATATCAATAGACAAGTGAGTAGATACCATGAACAAAATTTGTGATCACATTGTTTCACTACATTTAATATCTTAAATGTAAAGAATGTGTTGTACAAGACTTTAGATTAATTGTAAGCTACAAAACAAAGATGAATTATTTTGTGCTAAATAAATTGTTCATATTTTTATAAGACTTCTTTCTAATTTACATTTTTCTAGTTGGAAATTTATTGTTCGTATTTCCTAAATGTGTCAGGAAGGGACTTCTCATGATTTGCATGTAAGCTGATATGTGTTAAGTGAAGCAGAAATAAATAAAAAAACTGAAAATAAGAGAATTAAGAATTTACTGTTTATATTGTAACGTGAACAGGTTATATGTGAGCTCTTCAAAAAAAATTTAGAACATAGAAAATAGTTGTTTATCAGTCAGAAATGATAAGAGAAATTATTAAAAATTATTGGCAGCATATAAGTGTGGGTAAGTCAAAAATTATCTGGACTTACTTTAAAAAAGAAAACACTTTTGTAGTAGTGGTACTGTGTTCTGTGAATATGTGCTTATGGTTGGTACTACTGTGGTGATGTGCACCTCGCTTGATCTTCATTGCAATAGAAGGCAGTTGGCAGTGTCACCGTAAAGATGTCTGTTCTGCTGGCAGTTTGCATGAAGAGAGATCAAAGGACAGTGATAAGATCTGTTTGGTCAGGAATGAAAAGGGCTGAAGTTCTTCATAGACTGTTAGCACTGTAGGGGAAAGTACATTGGCGTACTCAAGTATTTTCGTGTGGATTGATAAGAAGTTTCTGGACAAATGTGACGCACAAACAGGAAGCATGATGCCTGTCAGTGGCAGACAAAATGGAGCAAGCTGAATTGATGGTTTTCATGTATAGAGATGGGTTACTATCAATGGCATGGCATCTGCAGTGAACATCAGTCATGGTTCTGCCTATAGCATCATCCATGATGAACTTGGCTTCCGTAAAGTTTGTCTACAATGGGTGCCACAACAACTCGCTGAGGAACACAAACTCAACACCTTGGATCTGCCAATGCTTACTCGACCATTACAACAGAGAATGTGAGTCATTTCTGGAAAGAATAGTGATCTGTGATGAAATGTTGACTCATCACTGTGAACCAGAATCAAAATGCCAGAGTATGTAAATGGAAGTGCCCCAAACCACCAGTGTAGAAAAAAATCAAGTCTGTATCATCAGTGAGAAATATTATCCTAACCACATTTTGGTGCACAAAAGAGCCTGTACTGGAAGTTTACATGAAGAAGAGGAAAACCATCACCAAAGACTACTATTCTGCGTTTCTGACTAACAAACTTAAACCATCAATTCACCGCAAACAACAAGGTCTTTTGTCATGGAAGAAATTGCGGTTGCACAATAACGCCCATCCTCACACGGCTTGCCTCACCCATGAAATCACCCAGAAAGTGCATTTTGAGGTGCTGGAACATCCACTCTGCAGCCCAGATCGCTCTCTGTCAGACTTTGGGCCGCTGAAAGAAGTATTGCGAGGTCATCACTCTTCCTCAGACACAGAGGTGCAAGAAGCGGTGCATCAGTGACTTTGTAATTAAACAAACACCTTCTTTTCTCCAGGAATATGCAAGCTTGTGGACTGCTGGACCAAGTGCATTTCAAAGAAGTGAGACGAGACTATATTGAAAAATAATGTGTATATCAAACTGTTTTGAAGTAAATAAAGTGTTTTATGAAAAAAAAGCCAGATAATTTTAGACTTACCCTTGTACATCACTGTTAGCACAGCATGTAATATAGAAAAATGCCACTGCTACAGTTTGTTCATATGTGTCATTTTATTTCTAGAATACTAAATTTAGAACGAACTTATCACATGTAATAAAAAATATGGACAGGAAACCACTCACATGCAGTTGAGAGATACATAAACACACATAAATTCAGGAATTTTCACTGCTACTGATTAATAGATTTATGGTTGCCTGCCCTCATGTTTTGCTTAGTGATTTAATCTTGGGTTTTCCTTTATCATTATACAAGTAATTATATGATCTTGAACAATTTCAGTGTTTATGGTAGTGTAAAATTTGGCTCACAAACTGAATGATGATTGAGAGGACAAACAGACCACCATCAAGCCAAATGATTGATTGTCACATTGCAAGAAGTTTAGTAGTTCTGTTCTCAAAAGAATTGTTTTGAAAGCCTCTTAGTTATAACGCACTTATGCACATGTTCACTGCTCAGTTTCCCTTGTTTTGTTTCTAACATAACATATTTAGTAATTACTTCATTATTGTATTATTAGTGAAGAATTATTAGGCTCTGGATATTTTCTGCAGACTGGCTTCAATTGTAACACTAATAAATTACCATGTTAGTAGCTTTTATAACTGTGCTTAGTGCCTATTTCAACTATAGGA
Source organism: Schistocerca serialis cubense (assembly GCF_023864345.2). Taxonomy (NCBI): domain Eukaryota; kingdom Metazoa; phylum Arthropoda; class Insecta; order Orthoptera; family Acrididae; genus Schistocerca; species Schistocerca serialis. Next base: position 117,513,011 of record NC_064643.1, on the reverse strand, counting down.
TCTGTCTTTGTAGCATATGTTTTCAAAGATTGAAAATTGATGATAATTCCTCTACTGATACATTACTTCATCTCACTAACAAAATAGTGTAAGTTTTTGTGTAGATATTGTTTGTTATATGTCTGTGTCTTATTCAGATCTCTTAACAATTTGACTTTTGAAAAAAGCTGTAAAATCATATATGTTGTCCAACAAGCTTGTCAGTGGTTAATAATGAAATAAAATATTGTAAAAGATCCACAGCTGTGTGTTTTAATCTGTGGCCCACAAATACATAGCACAAAAAAATAATTTCGTAGTGTTTCAACATTACATCACCACAGAGAAGAGACAGTCATACAGTCTTCCACACTTACATTCATTTTGCATTATTGTGTACAGGTAGCATAACTTTCAGCAAATATACAAAAATAATAGAATAAATACATCAGTGGATGTACACTGACCAGTATCAAAAACAAGACACTTCAATTTCTTACAAAAACTGAAATTTATTTCAAATTTATGACACCAATCCAATAACTTATGATGGAATATTGTGGTACTATCCCATCTAAGTACTCAACAACGAAAAAAGAAAGATGATTGTGAACAAATTTAACAAATTAAGCCAAAGATCTACATTTGAAAGAAGTTTTGAGTAAGCTAAGAAAGGTAATGCACATCTGTTTTGATGTTATACACTTCACACCTCAGAGACCTCTGTTTGCATCTTCAAAAGTGTATATTGCCACTTCTTGCACCAATGACAGTATTCAGCCTTTCAAGCATGTTCCTGAGTAATGCAGTAATGTCCTGTTGGTGAATCAGATCCCATTCTTCCAGTAGGGTGTTCTGTAGGGTCTCTGGATAGTGTTGAGGGGCCGTTCTCCCCAGCCGGTGTCAAATGTGTTCAACGGGATTCAAATAAGAGCTTCGAGCAAGCCAAACCATAGCATGAAGCTTGTTTCATCCAAGAACTCTCGCAAATTTCTCACAACATGTGGGCGTCCTACAGAGTAAAATCATCACCCAATAGTGGAGCAAAAGGCACAAAATGCTCCAGAAGGATTTCTTCCACATATCAATGTGTGTTAAGGCTCCGATGCTCCATGAAGACTAAATCCGCCCTTGCAGCTGTATTGATTCCTGCCCACACCTTCGTATGAGAATTTGCAAGGGAAACACCTTTCCCTTTGCCTTCTCCAGACCCTCTCTCTTCTGTAAGGGGATCGGAGGCCAAATTGTGACTCATTAGTGAACAACACTTGATTCCATTGTTGTACCCTCCAGCCAAGATGTGCCCTTGCAAACATGGTCAAGCTGTGCAGTCCTCTCTGGTGAGTTCCAGACCAGTAGCAAGTCTTCTGGGCTGAAGATTGGCTTCTTCCAGTCTTCTTCAAACGGTTCTCTCACTAACATTGACCCCATGAACCTGGTGGAGTCAATTTCATGCTTCAACAGCAGTGCTGTGGCAGTTGTGCTGAACTTGAAATTGTAAGAAGCAGTCATCTCTCTAAGTGTTGCTGTTCTTGGGCTTGGTCCTGGTCTCCTTGCAAAGTCTGTAGTTTCCCTGTACTTCCGTATGGTTTTGGAAATCCTGCAAGGTGTAGTCCTCAACACTTCTGCAATGTAATGCATGCTGCAGCCATCTTCTGCCAAAGCAACAGCTTTTGCAGCTTGGTTAGGGCTTAACAGCATGTTTACTCCAGAAAGCTGATAATGACAATTACGGAAAAATCCTAGACCCACCTGTGATTGAAAGGGCAACAATTCAGGGAACAACAATAAATGCTACAAGAGTGAGAAAACATTATTCACTTACATTCAGTTCTTCATTTACCAGGTTGCGTGGGAAATGACAATTGAGGCTAGTGCAGTAAACAATCAACACTTCACTATCTACTCGCAAAGCAACGGCAATAACATACCCCGTCTCATAAAACTGGCTGAAGTGCTTCACTCTGCTTAAATAGATACTTACACAGTGATTACACATCATTTATTGGGTGTTGGGTTTTTTGTGCCAGTTGGTGCATATATAAGAAATTCAGGCATTTGGCAAATTATAAATTGATGTTAAAGATATGCAGTTGTGGTATATTGTGGTATTATTTTTCCCAAATATCAAGCTCTACCTCTAGTGCTTTTAGTTCCACTGCTTTTAACCATTACTGTTGGTTTATTTTACAGAATCTGGATGTTTTCCAGTCAAGGTTTCTCATTTTACAATAACTATAGTGTTATGAAATAATTCTTGGTGTTGTATAACCATACTGAATAGCAGACTTCACAAGATGTGGGTTTGTGCACCAGAACCAGTCACTGGCCAACTCGGTGATGAGACCTCATGCCCATGGCTTACATTTTGAACATGTTTTTGAGCAACGGTTTTCATATAACACACAGATGTTTCTGACAGGTGTTGCTGAATGTCCAGCTTAAACTGGGTGCTCTCAAAGCTTTTGAATTTTCTGTGAGATTTACTATACACTTAGGACTCATATCTATGATGGAAAATTTCTCTCACACCTCTAATTAGATCTGTAAAATTTCACACTGAGGAATTGTATGCAGCTGGTGATCACAATATGGCAAGCAATAATATTCTCAAAGTTGTTGAAGAATTGAAAGAATTGTCACTTTTTTGAAAAATTATATAAGTTTATAAACCACTATGGCACATAAAGATGAAGCTGCTGAGGTTGGACTGGTGAGTATTTTTCATTTTAGTATTCTCGTTGGTCGTGATGAAATCCTTTATTGAAGATGTAATGCATTAAAAAAAATGGTATACAAGGATTATCATCTGATTCCTTCCACAGATATGTCTAGGGGGTATATCCATACCTAATACAAATCATACATCAAAGTGTTAACTAAGCCATATGATTTTGCCCTACCTTCTTCCATTCCTCATATAGTACTGAACCAAATCTTTCAGTGATTATTGATGAATAGCAATGTGTACCACACTTTGATGCACAGAGAAGACTTTTATTGAATCAGAATGAAGAAAATACAACATATCTTAGTGTAGTACATACAAACTAATAGTAAAAAATTCAAATAGTATGTAACTGGGTCAAGGTACACCTTTCTTGCTGACAGGCGTTCCCCTGATAGTAGTTTCTATTTCCCAGCACCTTGCTATAGTGTGTGAAAACTCCAATTTAACACTGTGGCCTGTCAAAGAATGTGATTTGCCACATGGTACAAACCATTCAGTCATTGAAGAAACTAGTTTTTGATCATTCCTAGACAGGAAGTTTCCAGCTCATCCCTCAGTCCTCCCTCACACCACCAAATCAATGATCAAATCCTCCAGTATTTGCTTGCATATTAAATACAACATATTAAACTTTGGTGAGCCAAAATAATGGAGTTTTTATGTACTTTACTAATGACAGACTTCAATATTGTGTGTGCTAAATCTCTGTTAATGTGTGAATATAGGCTTTCCGGTGTATACTGGTGATGAAATCTTCTAGGGCTTCCATCCAGTTGGCTGTATTGAAATTGCACAATGTTTTGATGAGTGTCACTATCACCACCATTCACAAAAGGTCAAGGTTGTGTGGTCATCTCATATATGTATCTGAGTAGCTGCCATCTCTCCCCAAGAGTCTCTCTTCCTCTTTCTGTACCTTTCCTTTGTGGATGCCTGTATGATTTGTTTCCTTCAATGCATATCTTACCTCCATTGTGCTTTACACATTTGGCAAAACATATCTCCAAAGTGTTTCAGCTCAGCTTAGAGGCTGTCTTTGTCACAAACAACATGGGCCCTGTGTACTGTAGTTGTTATAACAGCTGTGCTGCTGTGTCATATGATGACAGCTCATTGTATGAAGGTACAAAACTATGTGGACCCTCGTTCTGTAGACTGCATGTCGTAGGGTACCGGTCATTAGAATGTCCAAAAAATGAAAGGCATCCATTCTGTTCTAGCTCCATTGTGAGCTGTATGGTTCGCATACACTGTTCAGGTGATCCGGGAAGTCATTAAGTGCCTCTCTGTTCTGTTATCACACAATGAAGGTGTCATCCACATAATAACAAAAGAAGCGTTTGTTTGAGCCGTCCAGTTTTTAGTGCCATCTCCTTAAAGTGCTTCACATATAGAGTGGCAAACACCAGGGCAAGTGGTGATCCCATGGCTAATCCATCAACTTGTTCACAGAACTCTTCACCACGTTTGAAATACCTTTTAGTGAGGATGTGGTCAAACAGCTTCACTATCTGGGGCTCAAAATGATCCGCTGATAGCACCAAGGCGTCTTGAAGGCTTGAAAAGAGAAGTTACGTTGAAGCTCAACAGTAAATCATCCTTCTGCATCCACATCTCTTTCTGTAAAACCACAAAGTTGGCCAAGTTCTTCACAGGATGACTGCAATGGCCTACTATGGCTTTCAGAAGTGAGGCTAGATGCTTGGCCACTCCATATCTTGATGCAATAATGGCATTCACTGTAAAATTCAGTAGTAAACCTGTATGAATTTTAGGCAATCCAAGATGGCATGCTAATGCCAGACAACACAGAAAATACAAGAGGCTGGTGAGAACTCAGATGAAGACCCAGGGTGTCTACACCAGAACAATTGTCAGGTTGATGAGAAGAGAGCTGGATGCCACTACAAACTCGGCTCTCTCCAAAGCACTGAACGTTGCTCTTGTTCCAAACACAATACTAAAACAGGACATTATTACCAATGTTTAAGATGCCAGTGTAAGTGACAGAGAAAATAACATAGGAAATATGCAGGATCATCAGTTAATCGTGACTTCGAAAACACAATAGGAAATGTGACAGTTCTATTGTGTGCTGACGACTACCACCAGAAAATAGGCACTCTGCTGTAGGATCTGGTCCGCAGGAAGCTGAAGGTGAGCCCAACACCAAAGCTGACAAGAGAAACTATAGCTTTGCTTACAAGTCAGCTCTAATGAATGAAGATATGAACAGTGTAGGAAAATGATGATGCTGTTTGCTTTATGGTGGGCTCAACTGCATGGTTATCAGTGCCCGTACAAATTCCCAACCTTTGCTCAGTCCAAGCTCGCCATTTTCATGAATGATGATGAAATGATGAGGACAACACAAACATCCAGTCATCTCGAGGCAGGTGAAAATCCCTGACCCCGCCGGTAATGAACCCAGGACCCTGTGCTCGGGAAGCGAGAACAGGATCACGAGACCACGAGCTGCAGACAAATGTAGGAAAAGACAGATTGCTACTTACCATAAAAAAGACACTTCAAGTTGCAGACAGGCACGAGTAAGAGACACTAACATATAGCTTTCGGCAACAGCCTATGAGTGTCTTTTAAACATGCCTGTATGCGACTTGGCGGGTATTCTTTACGGTAAGTAGCAATCCATCTTTCCCACATTATTGATATTGTTTGAATGAAGATATGAAGCGGTTCTGTCCAAAGGTATCAGCACCTCCACACTTCTATGGACTGCGTAAATTCATCAAAAAGATGTACAACTGCATGCTATAGTGAACACCATTAATGTACCCACATATGGATGGCAAACTGTCTAGCCTCACTTAGAAACCCATAGTGTGACACTGTAGTCGTCACATGAAAAACTCAACTAAATTTGTGCTCTTACTGAAAGAGATAAGACTACAGAAGAATCATCTTCCTGTGAGCTTGGATGTAACATCTGTTTTTGCACAAGTACCATTTGAAGGTGCCTTGGTACTCTTAGGTGATCATTTTGTGCTGCAAATGGTGAAGCTGTTTGAACATGTACTCACTACAGCCTACTTCAAATGTGGTGGGGAGTTCTGTGACCAAGTTGATGGATTAACCACGAGTTTGGCACTTGCCCTGGGCTTTGCCACTGTATATGTGAAGCAGATGCCACTAAAAGCTGCACGGCTCAAAAGTAAACACTTCTTCCGATATGTCGCGGATACTTTCATTGTGTGCCAACATAACAGTGTCTGTGAATGAGTTCCTGGACCACCTGAACACTTCATGATGGAGCTAGAACAGAATGAACATGTTTTGTTTTTGGACATTCTAATAAGAAGAGAAGTAGATGGTACCCTATGACATGCTGTCTACAGAAAGAATATCCACACATATCTGTACTTTCATGCAACAAGCTACCATCCGGCACAGCAGTACACTGTCCTAATGACTCGAGTACACAGGGCACATACCATTTCTGACAAAAATAACCTCCCAGATAAGCTCCAACATCTTAGAGATGTGTTTTGCCAAGTGTATACAGCTAAATGCAGATCAGACATGCTTTAACCACACTTGGGGAAATGGCTTAGGAGAGACAGCCTCTGCTCGTGTGTGTGTGTGTGTGTGTGTGTGTGTGTGTGTGTGTGTCACAGATGAGATGACAGTCATCAAAACATTGCAGAATTTCAATGTGGCTACCCAGATGGAAGCTTGAGGTGATTTTATCTCTCCTAAGGTGAAATATAGAATCAAATCTTCTTTTTACAGTGCTGTAAAAGGTCACCTTCATTACCAGATTTCTGCTAATATAAGCTGAGACAGGCCCTGCCAAACAAATGCTTTAAATTCTGCTGTAACAACGAGCAGTGCGCTCTCAACCAATCACTTTATTAGTTCTTTTGTCTGTGATTTCTGTCAGCTCCTCCTGCCTGCCATTCAGTTTTTCTGAATCTACAAAACTGGTTTAAGATACTCTGTTTTCTCATTTCTGGGTTTGTTCTGCTATTTTACTCCTCTTATATAAACATCTATTCATGTGAACCTCTGAACACACCCCATAAATACTGTTGTCAGTTATGACTGTTGCACTCCAATGCTAATCATAATGCTGTTAATTGACATGCGCTAAATTCCAAGTGCCAATATGATTAATGTTCACGAGGCATTTTTTCCTGTACAAGTAGTTTTTCCATAGAGCATAATTTCATGAAAAATTTTGATCATATAAAGGGAAGAATAGGTCAAGGCCACATACTTCTCCCCATCATGCAAACTGTCATTTATTTGTGTACAACAAATAACTGTTAAAACTGAACTGCATAGTAACGCTGACAGCTTCTTCATTGTATTAACTTACTAGACCAGTTGTTACTCAATGCTAATGCAAATCATTTTGATCTTTACATTCAGACAAATGCCAGCACACTGACACTCTCTGGGTCCTTGTGTTGTTGAGTATGGATCAGAGAGCAGCATCTGCTGAGGCAGTGATGCCTCAAATGCAATTTGTTTGGATAACACACACCTCATAATACTATTCTGAAGTCATTGTGTTGTGATGTGAAGGTGTGGTGACACAATTACAACTATGTGCAAAATTATTCTACATTAATTAATTCTGATGACAATTACTGTCATGGATGGAATTAACTGTGTATGACATGTAAAGACCGAACTATCAAAATGATTTTTGTAAGTCAGTATCTGCATATAGATGCCACTAGATGCTGTTATAACTTACTTGCTTCTGCAGAGGAAGCATTGGACAAGTCAGCCACTATAATAATGAATGTCATGTTGAAAGTAACATTCAATGTGAACAGGGAAAACTGTGATGTGTAGTGACATAAAATCTTGTTTTGCACAGACACCTCTTCATTGAGACAGGCTGAACTGAAATTCCAAACACAGCTAAGAAAAACACAGTGCAATGCACCAAAAAATTGTAGGGTGGGAAAAGCTAGTCGAAAAATATTACTGGCTGCTTAATTAAATCATAAAATCAGTTCCCATGTTATGACTGTTGTAACAAAATTGAGCCACAATTTGCAGATGTGAAGGATTATAAATTGGTAGCATACTTTCAAATAACTTCCGGGAATTCAGCCAGGTAACACTTTCAGCGACCGCCGATATTTCGGCGGGAGAACACCCCGCCATTTTCAAGGCAAACTGCAACGGACAGGCGGCGTACATGCAAATTTAATACCTCGGTTCTCAGACCCAAGCAGGAAAGATAACACACACACACTGAACACTAGTGCCACCAAAGATGGCCAAAGTCAGAGCTATCGATAGTGAGACTATGAATTCGCAGGTGAGGTAGCATTGAGTCTGTCCCTCTGTTTCTTGACAAGGGAGAGAGCCGGATTCCAAACAGAGTTTAAACAGAAACCTCCATCCCTGTTAACAAGGTTGCTCGCTAATTTAATCTCAACTGCCTCCCGAATCACACTGTCCCAATAGCTGGACGTGCATGCCAACATCTCGGTGTTATTATATAACATGGAGTGACCAGTATCCAAGCAATGTTCGGCAATAGCAGATCTATTTGGCTGCTGTAATCGTGTGTGCCGTTTATGCTCAGTACATCTGTCCTCCACGGTCCTGATAGTTTGACCAATATATGCCATGCCGCAGCTACAAGGGACACGATATACACCCGCCTTACGCAGTCCAAGATCATCCTTAACGGAACTCAAAAGTGCTCTAATTTTAGATGGAGGTCAGAAAACACATTTCACATCGTATTTCCGTAAAATGCGACCGATCTTATTGGACGTGTTTCCTACGTAAGGCAAGAAGGCAGTAGACTTAGGTGTTGACTCAGAATTATCATCAATCACCTGATGTACAGTTGGTCGATAGCGCAACGCACGTTCAATCTGTCTATCACTGTAACCATTTTGACGAAATGTAACTTCAAGATGGGACAGCTCAGCTGACAAAGTCTCAGCGTCAGAAACGATATGTGCCCTGTGTACCAAGGTACGAAGTACCCCTTCACGCTGAGCCGAATGGTGACAACTATTAGCTTGTAAGTACAAGTCGGCGTGAGTACGTTTCCTGTAGACTGCATGTCCCAATGATCCATCATCCTTCCTCCTAAACAACACGTCGAGAAAGGGAAGGCAACCATCCTTTTCCACCTCCATCGTAAAACGAGGTGGAAAAGGATGGTTGCCTTCCCTTTCTCGACGTGTTGGTTAGGAGGAAGGATGATGGATCATTGGGACATGCAGTCTACAGGAAACGTACTCACACCGACTTGTACTTACAAGCTAATAGTTGTCACCATTCGGCTCAGCGTGAAGGGGTACTTCGTACCTTGGTACACAGGGCACATATCGTTTCTGACGCTGAGACTTTGTCGGCTGAGCTGTCCCATCTTGAAGTTACATTTCGTCAAAATGGTTACAGTGATAGACAGATTGAACGTGCGTTGCGCTATCGACCAACTGTACATCAGGTGATTGATGATAATTCTGAGTCAACACCTAAGTCTACTGCCTTCTTGCCTTACGTAGGAAACACGTCCAATAAGATCGGTCGCATTTTACGGAAATACGATGTGAAATGTGTTTTCCGACCTCCATCTAAAATTAGAGCACTTTTGAGTTCCGTTAAGGATGATCTTGGACTGCGTAAGGCGGGTGTATATCGTGTCCCTTGTAGCTGCGGCATGGCATATATTGGTCAAACTATCAGGACCGTGGAGGACAGATGTACTGAGCATAAACGGCACACACGATTACAGCAGCCAAATAGATCCGCTATTGCCGAACATTGCTTGGATACTGGTCACTCCATGTTATATAATAACACCGAGATATTGGCATGCACGTCCAGCTATTGGGACAGTGTGATTCGGGAGGCAGTTGAGATTAAATTAGCGAGCAACCTTGTTAACAGGGATGGAGGTTTCTGTTTAAACTCTGTTTGGAATCCGGCTCTCTCCCTTGTCAAGAAACAGAGGGACAGACTCAATGCTACCTCACCTGCGAATTCATAGTCTCACTATCGATAGCTCTGACTTTGGCCATCTTTGGTGGCACTAGTGTTCAGTGTGTGTGTGTTATCTTTCCTGCTTGGGTCTGAGAACCAAGGTATTAAATTTGCATGTACGCCGCCTGTCCGTTGCAGTTTGCCTTGAAAATGGCGGGGTGTTCTCCCGCCGAAATATCGGCGGTCGCTGAAAGTGTTACCTGGCTGAATTCCCGGAAGTTATTTGAAAGTTGTATACGCCAGGAGAAACTCAGGTCTGGTAGCATACTGTTTCAGAAACATTGTATATGGTAACACAACAGAACACAATAAAAATACAGTATTATTTTAGTAGATAAACAAATTTTAGCTTTATCCACAAAAAAGCTTGCACTACTTGTAGTAGCTGCGCTGTCTTGTTTCAAGTCTCTTGTATCTCAAATGTTCTAAAAATTCTGTTATGGAATAGATGCTGATCTAATAAGAATGCTCTTGGGGTTTTACAAAAGAATGTGAATGATATGATTTTTACCATTATGAGGAAGACTACTGTAAGTACCACTGTTTATTGTGGAAGTTTTGCAGACTGATGTCTGTACCAACTGGACATGAAGCTTTTCCTTTTGTCTTTTATCATGCTCATGGATATTAAAGTTTTCATTTATGCCTTTTTATGATTTCTAACATACTGATTTTTTAGTACGTACATACAGGGGAGTGGGAGAATTGACAACTTTCAAGGCATTTGCAAGAATCTTGTATGTCAAGCATGTTGCATTGTTCTTAAGTTCTTTTCTGGGACAGGAAAATGAGTGAACTAGGTGGTGTGTTATCCCAGAATATAATTCCATATAGCAAGATGCTTTGGAACTGAACGAAGTAGGCAATTCAAACAGTGCTAAAACTTGCTTTAAAAGAGAGTATAGAATTATGTGAAGAGATGCTTCATACAATAAGGTTCTAATTTTACACATCACCATTAGGAAATCTGCACAGACTTCTAGGAAATGTGTGATATAACAAATGAGGAAACATGTAACAATATGTAGTAATTTTTATGGGAAATTTTTACTAAACCAGAGCAGAAACAAGGCCAAATATACTAGGTAAGACTTATTATTTAACATCAGATTTACGGTTTACGCTGGAATTGAGAAGTAGCACTTAATAGATAATGTATTTACTTGTGATGTTTTATTTGAATAAATCAACATCTATAGGAAAAAATTGTGTCTCAGATAGTGGTGATTAATGAATACCAGGTAAGCAGTACTTTAAACCCAAAGTCAGGACTCATCAATGATCCTGTGATTTAGGTTGTAGGGTGTGAACTTCATGAAGAATACAATGTAGTCCTTATTGGGGGGTGCCAGGAAAAATTTCAACCATAACCTAAACTGTGCAATTGGGGGTGACAGGTACATCACTGGGAATGCTTCTCACACAGGTGTAAAAATTATATCACTCTTTGAACAATATGACAAGCCCTGAATTAAGTGTTCTATTGAACATGTAGATGCGGAACTTCATGACTCACTCAACAGACTGAATTGATAACACTTGGATACAATTGCTGCATTGCCCTTCATATGTTCACATCACACACATTGTGGCCTACATCTGGATGTTTCCAGCAAGAGCTTACAAGCACAACGTATTTCCATAAGCATTCATTGAAATTCAGTGCATGTCTGTCGAATCCCTGTGATTTTCAAAATTTACTCTGGTCCTTCTATGAGGCAAACATTTCCTAAAGGCAGAGCTGTTGAATACCTTTATGCATATTGCAACAATTTGGAGAAAGTAATTACGGAAATTTGGACAGCACAAGGAGGTAACAAACGTAATAGTTTGAACTTTTCTCTCAAAATAGTAAAGAAAATAAGAAAGACGAGCTTTCATATTGCTACAAAAAGCTGAGGAATCTAAAGCTGTGCACACAGATGTGCTATGCATAACAGAACACCATTTGGAAGTCACAAAAATTGAACAGATACACATACAATGTGTTAACTGAAAGTTTGCAGATGTCAGAAGGGGGGGGGGGGGGGGGAGTTGTGGTTATGAGCTTAGGTAGCAATCATGACCCTCACATAGTCCACCACAGGGAAAGAAGTTGGTTGGTGGGAACAACACACGCCTGAACTCTGCAGTGCCGTAAACTGAGCTTCATGCTACCAGTAAAAAACTGCTGATGTGTTGTCTGTAAACTAAACTGAAATTGTCTTATGTATTAACATGTTTAATAAATATCCTAACTGCAGCAATTACATACACTTGTGACAGAGAAAGGAAACAGTACGAAATACTGAGAAGCACACAAAATGATGTCCAAAATAGACTTGTAAATAGTAGGCCTCCATCGGAAGACACAATGTATCCTGCGACGAGGCATGCTGCCGACTGTGCGACAGCTACCGGAAACATGCTATTTATAGCCAAGGTCACGGACTTGGAAAAATTTGGAGCAGTAAGGTGTGCTTATCCCACCGTCGCACTCAGGAGCGCTAGGATTGTCAGTAACAGAAAATGAAAAGTCAAAACAACCTACTCGAAACACACTCTGTCCTTTCAACACATCAACCAAAGCAGTGTTTACAGCTACGTCTTTGGAGCAGGTACCTCCTCGTGATGTTCTGGGTTTCGGATGTTCATGATTACTATGTCTCAAGTTCATGGTGTTGGAGCAGGTACCTCCTTGTGATGTTATGGATTATTGGATGTTTATGATTACTATGTCTCAAGTTCGTGGTGTTGTAGAAACATCAACAATTTTTTTTATTGATAAGCCATTGTGTGTAAGGACGAGGAAGTCTTGTAAACTTGGTCATGATTATAACATTTGTCTCTTTTTCATGGTCGTGGTGTAGATATGAAGTGTAAATTTGTTGGTTATATGACTGTATATAATAGTATGTAATAAAGTATGGTACATCCTGTTAATGCTAGGCATAGAGCCTGAAGAATTTTTAAAAAAATAACTACACATTGATCTTGCCAAAAGTCAGCAATGAAGTGTAGTGTTGGTTAGCTAAAGGCCACAGCCAAAAACCAATGACTACCGACGAGAGCCACCTGCCTTCCACAGATTCAAGAAAAGGGAGCAATTGGTCAACGTTAAGTTAACAAACTGTAGATGGACACAAGTTTGTATCACATTACTACAGGCGTAATAAAGGACATTTGAGAAAGTGTCATCCAGTTTCATATCATATCTTCTAAATGAACAAAAATAAAAAATGGATGAATTTTAACTAGTACACAGTTTTTATTTACAGAAGAACAGTCCAAGAGTTTTTTACAGTGCACCAGCCTTCATAACATTGAAATGTTGACATGTTCTCGCTCTTGTGGAAAAATCAGATCTCCGGCATATCTAGGCACATAGTTCTTGTAACCAAGCAAGCAACTTATAACTGGCACCAAGGTAAACTTTTAGGTTTGATGAGCCAGTTAACATTCACTGCAAGTTTCCATCTTCATTCTCGCAAAAGGTGTAGCCTCAAGAAATTAAATTAATCTTTTTGAAACACCCTGTATTTGAGGGGAAGTGGCCGTAAACACAATAAGTGGATTGAAGTCCCAGACTATAGACCTGAATGAGTACTGCATTGAAAAGCACTTTGAATACTATACTTCATTAGTACACCTGAAAAAATACATGATAGCAGATGTGACAGTGTACAAGGCTCCAACAGCAAATGCTGTCATCTTCATTCAGCGGGTAGTGGGTATTGAAAGAACCTAAAATGAAAAAAACTCAGTAATTTCAATTGTATTCAAGTGTCTGATGGCAGTGACAGTAAGAAAGGTGATATTAAATTCAAATCATATAACGCAAAATTCACTGAATTCTGCCTAGTAGTAGCTGAAAACATGACTAAAAGTTGCCCCATCAAAGGCAGATCCATTAAGTTTACTTAGGCCTTGCATACTTCAACATCAGGCATCAACCATGCAAACTGATTGCCTAAGAAATCCCAAAATTCATTATGTCACTCAAAGGTATAACTCTTCTTGCTAGGATGGTATTTCAGTGATGGAGCTACAACTTGGTCTGAATTAGCAGTGCCACCCTCAAGTTACTCTTGTGCTAATTTAGTGAGACAAAGTGTATTTTCTGAGAGTATGCAATAGCAACATCCATTTATAAAAGAGGAGATAAACAGTTGACCTCTAATTGTTGACCCATCTCTTTCTTTCCTATCATTTCTTTTGAAAGAGTTGCTCCCAACACAATATTGACCTACATACCTGAGAGTGACTTTTTAACAATATCTCAGTTTAGCTTCTGTAAGGCTTCTTTGCTGTGAAAGTAATATACAATCTCACTAGCAGTTCTGGTAGAACTAAACAAGAAAAATTACTCTGTTAGACTTTTTGTGTGATCGTACCAAGACCTTTGATAGTGTAGATAATAAAATTCTTCTAGGGAAACTGCTCTACTGCCCATTAAAATTTCTACACCACGAAGATGATGTGCTACAGATGCAAAATTTAACCGACAGGAAGAAGATGCTGTGATATGCAAATGATTAGCTTTTCAGAGCATTCACACAAGGTTGGCACCGGTGGCAACACCTACAACGTGCTGACATGAGGACAGTTTCCAACCGATTTCTCATACACAAACAGCAGTTGACCAGCGTCGCCTGGTGAAACGTTGTTTTGATGCCTCGAGTAAGGAGGAGAAATGCGTACCATCATGTTTCCAACTTTGATAAAGGTCGGACTGTAGCCTATCGCAATTGCGGTTTGTCGTATGGCGACATTGCTGCATGCGTTGGTCGAGATCCAATGACTGTTAGCAGAATATGGAATCGGTGGGTTCAGGAGGGTAAGACGGAACGCCGTGCTGGATCCCAATGGCCTCGTATCACTACAGTCGAGATGACAGGCATCTTATCCGCATGGCTGTAACGGATCATGCAGCCACGTCTCGATCCCTGAGTCAACAGATGGGGACGTTTGCAAGACAACAACCATCTGCACGAACAGTTCGATGACGTTTGCAGCAGCATGGACTATAAGCTCAGAGACCGTGGTTGCGGTTATCCTTGACACTGCATCACAAACAGGAGCGCCTGTGATGGTGTATTCAGTGACGAACCTGGGTGCACGAATGGCAAAATGTTATTTTTTCGGATGAATCCAGGTTCTGTTTACAGCATCATGATGGTCGCATCCGTGTTTGGCAGTATTGTGGAGAACACACTTTTGAAGCGTGTATTCGTCATCACCATACTGGCCTATCACCCGGTGTGATGGTATGGGGTGCCATTGGCTACACGACTCGGTCACCCCTTGTTCGCATTGATGGCACTTTGAACAATGGACGTTACATTTCAAATGTGTTACGACCTGTGGCTCTACCCTTCATTCGATCCCTGCGAAACCCTACATTTCTGCAGGATAATGCATGACCGCATGGTGCAGGTCCTGTACGGGCCTTTCTGGATACAGAAAATGTTCCACTGCTGCCCTGGCCAGCACATTCTCCAGATCTCTCACCAATTGAAAATGTCTGCTCAATGGTGACCGAGCCGAGCAACTGGCTCGTGACAATACGCCAGTCACTACCTTGATGAACTGTGGTATCGTGTTGAAGCTGCATGGGCAGCTGTACCTGTACATGCCATCCAAGCTCTGTTGGACTCAATGCCCAGGCATATCAAGGCCGTTATTACGGCCAGAGGTGGTTGTTCTGGGTACTGATTTCTCAGGATCTATGCACCCAAATTGTGTGAAAATGTAATCACATGTCAGTTCTAGTATAATATTTTTGTCCAATGAATATCTGTTTATCATCTGCATTTCTTCTTGGTGTAGAAGGTTTAATGGTCAGTAGTGTAAAATGCTATGATGTTAAACACATTCCCCTTGTATGAAATGAAGTGAATAATGGGTGCAGTAAAAATATTATGCCAACTGTCAATAGAAGTAATGAAACCGAAAACCCCAAGAAAGCAAGCTGCAATGGCAGACCTAGGCCTGTGAAAATACGTTTATATGCAGACAGTCAGGGAAGGAAATTAAGGGATATAGTTGAGAAGAGTTCAAGCCACGATATCTCAGCCACAATAAAACCTAGTGCAAAATTTAAAGATGTAGCAGGTTCTTCATCAGCAGAAGCTATGGAACTGGCAGTTTTTCTGGCTGGATCAAATGACGTAGGGGGAAATTAAGGAAAAGACTTCTTGTTATCATTATAGAAGGAACTGCAGGAACTACAAAATATGAAAATCCTCATCTTTTCAATACCATGTCGGCATGATCTTTCTTCCTGGTCTTGTGTGAATGTTGAAGTGAGAAGAGTAAATGAAGAAATGAAGAAAATTTGTAAATACTTTAAAAATGTCTATTTTGTAAACATAACTAACTTAGGTACAAGATTCCACACTGCTCATGGTCTCCATCTGAATCAACTTGGAAATAAGTATGTGAGTAATGAAATCATAAAAGTAGCCAATGAGTTAGGCATAGCAAAACTCGATAGCTCTGAGTTAATACCACTTAGATTTCGGGAAAACTCTTTTATAGAGGCAGCAAAAAAGGGCCGAGACTAACAGGTTTGCCCAGATTCACACCGGACAACCAGATTAAAGATCAGAATAATATAATAAATGTCGGTAACACCAGAGAGAAATATAGCAGTAACAACGATTGCCCCCCATAAAAAAACTTACCAACTTTGTCTCTCAAGATAGGTTATCTCAATATTGAACGTATAACTGGAAAACATGTAATTTTAAACGAATTTGCAAATGAGAACTTATTTGATGCATTATGCTTAAGTGAGCACTGGTGTAAAGGAAATGAAATACAGGGTTATTACAAATGATTGAAGCGATTTCACAGCTCTACAATAACTTTATTATTTGAGATATTTTCACAATGCTTTGCACACACATACAAAAACTCAAAAAGTTTTTTTAGGCATTCACAAATGTTTGATATGTGCCCCTTTAGTGATTCGGCAGACATCAAGCCGATAATCAAGTTCCTCCCACACTCGGCGCAGCATGTCCCCATCAATGAGTTCGAATGCATCGTTGATGCGAGCTCGCACTTCTGACCTTTTCCGTAAGATTTTCCAAACCGTCGGCTGTGGTACGTTTAGCTCCCTGCTTGCTTTATTCGTCGACTTCCGCGGGCTACGCGTGAAACTTGTCCGCACGCGTTCAACCGTTTCTTCGCTCACTGCAGGCCGACCCGTCGATTTCCCCTTACAGAGGCATCCAGAAGCTTTAAACTGCGCATACCATCGCCGAATGGAGTTAGCAGTTGGTGGATCTTTGTTGAACTTCGTCCTGAAGTGTCGTTGCACTGTTATGACTGACTGATGTGAGTGCATTTCAAGCATGACATACGCTTTCTCGGCTCCTGTCGCCATTTTATCTCACTGCGCTCTCGAGCACTCTGGCGGCAGAAACCTGAAGTGCGGCTTCAGCCGAACAAAACTTTATGAGTTTTTCTACGTATCTGTAGTGTGTCGTGACCATATGTCAATGAATGGAGCTACAGTGAATTTATGAAGTCGCTTCAATCATTTGTAATAGCCCTGTATCTTTTCATGTACTAGATAATTTCCACTTAGCAAACAGCTTTAGCAGAGAGCAGCATATTCATGGGGGTGTATCAATTTACATTAAGAAAGAATTAATAAAGTGTAGTAATGAACTAGATCTAGGATTTCTGTGCAGTGAGATACATTTTGAAGCCACAGGTGTATATCTGGATCATTTAAAAATTGCTATTGTATCTCTTTATAGATCACCAGATGGAAGTCCATTAATATTTTTGGAAAAACTTGAGACTTTACTTAATTTCTTTCTTAGTCCTCAGTGAAAGAAATATAGTATGGTGATTGTTGACATCAATGCAGCATTTGGTGTAAACAAAGACATGCACACTGTAAATGAATTAAAAAACCTGTTAGGACAATTCAACTTCATTTTTACGAACTGCAAACCCACAAGACAGTCCGCTTGTCTCGACAACATACTTACAAATGTAAATAGAGAGTTACTGTCTTCAGATGTAGCTGCCTTCGATTTCTCAGACCATGACTCAGTTTGGGTAAAAATATGTACAGATAGGCCTAATATGGACTATAAGAAGTTTAAAGAGCCTAAAATAGTCACCACAAGACCAGTAACGCAAGAAAAATTGTCTAATTTCGTGGTCTCACTCAGCAATTATGACTGGTTACATGTGTTTACCAATAATGCCCAGGGCTCTGCCAATATATTGTTCAATAGATTTTTCCATTCTTTCTTAAATATATTCAAGACCAACTGCCCTCAATACAAATGTAAAGTTAACTCTAAAAGTAACAGTAATAGACATAAGGATAAGAATCCATGGTATACCACTCAACAAGCCAATATGAAAAGGAGGTTGTTGTTGTTGTATAGAGATTCTTACAGACTTCAGAAAACTGATGTTAAACAAAGGTATTCAAGAGCACAAAAGGAATATAAGTATGCTTGAAATGAGGCCAAAAAACAACATAAGCTAGTCCGTATAGGGTCATCAAAAAATAAATGCAAAAAAGCATGAGCTATAATAAATTTAGTAGCCAAAAGCAAGCAGAAAACTGAGGTAGAAATTTCAGCAGATGAATGTAATAACTACTGTATAAAATCTGTTAACCAAATTAGGGAAAGCATTGGGAGGCCGCAAGAAACTGTAGCTGATCTCATTAAATATCATAATGTAGACTACACCCTGAAAGATAAATTCCTTTTAACAGGGGTCACACCAGATGTTGTTTTAACTATTGTAAATAATTTTAGACCCTCTGATAGTGAAGATATATATGGTATATGTTGCAATATGTTAAAAAAGATAATTGGGTACATAGTATATCCTCTTACTAAATGTATAAACATATGTCTAATTGAAGGAGTATTCCCAGATGTATCAAAATTATCCAGGGTAGTGCCCACTCACAAGAAAGGAGACAAAAATTGCCCATCTAGCTATCGCCCAATATCTCTGACACCTATTTTATCTAAAGTTTTGGAATCCATCAACAACTCCCAGTTGTGTAATTATCTGACATGTAATAACATTAATACTGTGGTATAATTTGGGTTTAGGAAGGGCAGATCCACAGTCCATGGCATTGACTCCCTGATTTAAAAAGTGCTTAATGCTTATGAAGGGAAAAATTTTGCTCAGGCTACCTTTTGTGATCTTAGCGAAGCCTTCGATTGTGTGGAGCATATTTCACTCCTCAACAAACTAGTTTATTGCGGAATTACAAACAGTGAAGTTGACAACATTTTCGAATCTTTCCTAAAAAAAATAAAATTTCAAACAAATTGTTTGTATTGGTAAACAGAGATCACAGCTAGCTGAAGTTAAGTGTAGTGTGCCACAAGACTCAGTATTGGGACCTCTGCTATTTATCCTAATGAAAAACGATCTACGATCTTACATAAATACTCACTCCATTCTCTATGCAGATGATACCACTTTTTTCAATATCAGCTCAGACATGGATATGCTCCAAACTGTGGCAAATGGCACAATATCACAAGCAACAGTCTGGTTTCGAGCTAATGGGTTCCTGCTTAATGAGAGTAAAACTCAAAAGATTGTATTTAGTTTAAGAGATCTGCCAGTAGCAGACTTCGTGGATAGTGTTAAGTTCTTAGGTATTGTTATAGATAGTAAATTGACTTGGGAACCACATATTAAATACGTTAGTGTAAGGTTGTCTAGAGTGGTGAATTTTTTAACGAATTTAAGAAAACCATGTACCTGCAGCCTATGTAAGATCGGCCTACTTTGCTTTTTTTCAAAGCATTATATCTTATGGGCTCTTAACATGGGGCCATAGCTCACACCTTCAGGACATTTTGGTACTTCAGAAGAAAGTAATTCGATTTATCACAAACAGTGATAAACTGGCCCACTGCAAACCACTGTTTATCAACTTAAAAATATTAATTGTTATAAACATGTAGATTTACACTACCCTATTGCGTATAAAGAGCAACTTATCAGAATACCAGTGTAGAAGAGATGTACATTCTCATGGAACCAGAAATAGTAGCCATCTTGACATATCTTACTACAGATTATCCAAGTCACTGAACAGCTACGAAGTGGTGGGTATGAAGATGTTTAACAAACTGCCACTAAAATGGGTAGAAGCTACATTTGATTTATTTAAAGAGAAATTATTCAGTTGGTTAGCTGCAAATCCTTGCTGCTCACTTCAGGAATTTCATCACTGTAAAATATCAGTGGTACCAGTTTGGAGAGTACAGCATAATTTCTTTAACTGAGTAATTTATGATGCAATGTTTTTCATATGATTTGATTTTAAATATTGTATTATATGGAAAACCAATAGTGACATATTGATCTTCAACCCATGTATTTATGCTGTATAACTTGTATTTATGTAACTTGACTTTGTCAATTGCTGTTATAACTAAATGACAGTAAAATTTCATTCAGTTCAGTTCAATGGATGGAGTCTGTTCTTAACAACAGGTTTGCTGCTCAGCCCACTCCTGTTTTTGATTTACATGTATGATTTACTGAGACACTTGAAGACTTTTCAAAAATTGTGATGTTTGCTGATGACATAAGTATGCTGATAAAGGGCACAAACACATTCACACTGGTGAGCTGGGAGAATGATGGAATAAGTGTATAACTGGTTCACAGCAAACAGTTTAACTCATGATCTTACAGAGACTCATATGTAATGTGATTCTAAACCGGAAAAAAGGAAGAAAGTGTCTTACAGGTACCAGAAATAGATCGATGGAAACATACTGAATGAGTATCCTTGTGCATAGCTTGTAGGTACCCAGATGACTGTTTAAGTGACGTGGCAACATCATGTAGATAAGTTAACAAAAATGTCCATTTCTGTCTGCTGTGCACTTATAAATCTCTCTCATTTTTTTTATCTGCAGACAGAATTTTTAGCATACATGCACTCAGTCTATCCTCTGGTGCAGTGCAACTAATGTCAAAAACTATAGAAAATTTTACAGATGACTCTACAGACCAAGAAGTTCTTCTGCTTATGCTCCAACACACAAACTCCCTAATGGTATTTGTATTCAATTAAACAAAAGGGAATTCAAGATGAACTGTGCAATACACAACAACAGAGCTAGATGTAAAAATAATCCCCTTACAGTTATGCATTAGTATCCTCATGTCACAAAAAGCTTTTTATTCCGGGGCAAAAATATGTAATAACTTAACCGTAGTCATTATGCAAGAAACTGATACTTCCTAGATATTCCAAAATAAAGTGAAAGAATACCTCATTAGCCACTCCTATAATTTACCATAATATTTTGACTTGAGGATGTATATTATGCATGACTCTAAATGCTTGTATTACTCTGGTCTTGGTTTCACCAGATTATAGAGAACTGAAAGTGACCTGTGTAACGTACATTACGTGTTTTGGTGTGAGTGTTATATATAAACATAAGATACATAACGTAAGAAAAGGAACAGTAGCTTTTATCAAAAGTATCTTTTTTCTCCTAATACCAGGTGTAGAAGTATGTAACCAGAATTTCCCTATAGATGGTGCTAGCTGTCAGTGTAGGGCCCGTGAGACCATGTTTGCAGCACCATCCGTACTTGGTATCTGTTTCAAAACCATAAACATGTCGAGTTTTGTGCCTACGAACTATGATTTGCAGACAACATTGGTTTTCTATTATCATTTGAAGAAAACTTCTGCAGAATCACATCAAATGCTTATGGAAGCTTTCAGTGAACATGCTCTTGAGAAAACACAATGTTTCAAGTGGTCCAAAAAATTCAAAAGTGGTGATTCTGGCATGAGAAACAATAAGCACGGGAAACCACCAAAAAGTTTGAAGGCAATGAATTGCAGGCCTCATTGGATGAAGATGATACTCAAACTCAACAGGACCCACAGAACAATTGAATGTGGTGCAGAAAGCCGTGGTGCAGAAAGCTATGGGAAAGGTGCAGAAAGTGGGAAAATGAACTGAATGAAAAACAGCAAGCAAATTGAAAGACCATTTGTGAAACGCTGCTCACCAGATACAAAATAAAGTCGTTTCTCTCCATCGAAGAGTGACAGGTGATGAAAAATGGATATATTTTGAGAATCCTAAGCATCATAAATCATGGGTGAATCCAGGAAAACCATCGACACCCACTGCAAGACCAAATTGCTTTGGAAAGA
This sequence comes from Schistocerca serialis cubense, assembly GCF_023864345.2. Taxonomy (NCBI): domain Eukaryota; kingdom Metazoa; phylum Arthropoda; class Insecta; order Orthoptera; family Acrididae; genus Schistocerca; species Schistocerca serialis. Next base: position 117,491,127 of record NC_064643.1, on the reverse strand, counting down.
AGCCTATGCTCTGTGTTTGGTGGAGTCAGAAGGGTGTCATCTATTATGAGGTGCTACAACATGGTGAAACTGTTAACGCTGATTGCTATCAACAGCAAATGATCGATTTAAATCAAGCATTACATGAAAAATGAATGGAATATGGAAAAAGGCAACACCAAGTCATATTGTTCCATGATAACACCCCATCGCACACAGCAAAATGGGTCAGGGAAATGATCGAGGCATTCAGTTGGGAAATACTAGGGCATGCGGCTTATTCTCCATACTAGGTTCCATCCGATTATCATCTATTTGCATCACTGGGCATGCTCTCACTGAACAATGCTTCAATTCCTATGAAAATGTTTGAAAATGGCTCACTGACTGGTTCACTTCAAAAGAAGAACTGATTTTTGGCGTAGCATTCTTAGCCTGCCATGGGAGAAATGTATAATAGCAATGGAGATTATTTTGAATAAAATGTTGTTTATCAATTTCAAACAACAGACATGTAATTATTGCAACAAAATTGCAGTTTCATACTTCTACACCTGGTATAAAACAATCTAGAAGTAATTCCCATATTCCAGAACAAGATTTGCACTCTGCAACGGAGTGTGCACTGATATGAAACTTCTTAGCAGATTAAAACCGTGTGTCAGACTGAGACTTAAACTCAGGACCTTTGCCTTTCGCAGGCAAGTGCTCTACCAGGAGACGAGGTATTGGCAGAAGTGAAGCTGTGAGGACAGGGTGTGAGTCGTGCATGGATAGCTCAGATGGTAGAGCACTTGTCCGCGAAAGGCAAAGGTCCCGAGTTCGAGTCTGGGTCTGGTACACAGTTTTAATCTGCCAGGAAGCTTCAGTTCCTATATTCATCAGTTTGAGGAGATAAGCACCATTCATAATTAGTAGCTGTCCATCCTGACGGATAACTTCACTCGTTCCACATCACTGAAGGCTCTCCTTCTTGATCTGATTTATGAAACATAATGTGTGAATCAGTGTATGAATGCTACCAGTGTATGTGATACATTACACATGTAACCCTGTATATAAATATTGCACACTCAAAAAAATATGATGTAACACACTAAGAAAGATTATTGTTGAATCAAACATTCATCAATTAGCAAATTCGGTATCTGTGGGTTTGCAAAGAGTTTTCTATTATTTGCCAGCAATACTTTGATATTTCAGCAGGAACACTATTACTTGCATCAAGTTACTCTCCACAAACATAGTCATATGCAGCACCCTGGAGTAAAGCAGATTTACTGGCAAGACAGAGAAATATTGAGTGCAGGCAGTAAAAGGGTCCAAATACCAAGCCTATAATCAAATTCATAAAGCCAATGGAAAGAAAAATGTTCACTGCAACACCTAGAAGTTAATTTCAAAAATTTAGACTTAATTTCATCACTGACATTCAGTTACGATGAACCGAGAGAGATGATAAAGTGTCAGAAAAATAAAAAAGGTTCCTTGAGGTATCCTGAGAAGAGGACCCAGGTATGGATTTTGACAAAGGAAGTTGTGAAACGGTTCAAATAAACTGAGCTACTATAATATCTCAAACACTTTACATAATGTATATATACACAAATTAGAAGTAGCAGACAAACTAAGTGATAATGATACCCAGTCAAAGGAGCAAAATGTTGATAGTTAATATTCTGTTGCTGTCCAATAGCCAATAAAAATATGCTATTTGTGCAGGGGGAGCCTTAAACGTGGAAGAATGTATAAAGGACAGCATGCTATGTAAAACACAAAGCCACCCTCACTTTGTTGTTTAGAAAAAAAAGATTTTCTTATTTAAGAAAACAAAGAATTCTCATGATTTAGACACACACTATTCACATAGCCACAATACACAACATTCAACACATTAAGTTTATATCTAGCATCACAGGAAAATCAGTTAAGAAAAATAATAAATTATGAGACAAATTTGCTAGCCAATACTAACCCTTAGGAGGTGAAATGTGTAGTACAGCCAATAGGCACATATAAAAGTAAAAGTGATATACTTTTTAGCTTTCGAGAGTAATAGTTCCTTCCTCACGGATGAGACAGGAACAGGTTGAGGAAGGGCAAGTCACTCAGACCCCAGAATGAGAGAGCGATCTGTTGTGAGGGTAAGAGTAGACAAAGATGGTGGGGAAGACATTAGAGAGTAGGTAAGAAATAAGAAATGGTTTATTGGTAAGCTGTGTGCCCATTTCAGTCCTGACGTAAGGCTGAGTGAGAAGAAAAGGTAGGTTAGGGGGAAGAGAGAGGAATAGTTCAATTATGAATGAAGACAAACCAAATACCATTACAGTCTAGTTTTGATTTATAAATTAAATTAGATCCTTGCCATTCAGATCATCTCCTGCAGGTTTTTTCAGCTCACGTACCCACCCAGGGGAGCCGGATGGGGCCCCTGAGCAATGGAGCAGTGTTGGAACTGCTTTATCTACAATGTGTCTTAAAATATCCATTTTTAGTAATAGTTGGAATGTCTCTCTTCAGTTAGTTTTTAAGACTTCACTACACTTTCATTTGTTTTAAAAACTGACAGCCTAATTAACTTTTTTATTCATTATTTGATTCTGCAGTCCTGACATTCAAACTTTTATTAGATTTATTACTTTTATCATTATTTTCTGTTGTCTTAACCCTCTCCCTCCCCCCACTCCCCCACCCCCTCAATACAGCATCAGTAAGTTAAGTACAAGGGGAAAAAAGCCTCACCAGATAAGTTTGTAATAATATGTGAGAACACCATCCCATAAGAAAAGAAAACTTTTAGTCTATCAGGAAGCTATGCAAAACATTAGCGCATATTTAAGACCTATGTTCTATATAGAAAAGAGCATTGGTTCAGAGATAATGAAATTAAGTGTATAAATCAAGAAAACTATAAATTAATATTGCACTTTTGCATTAAACAGTTCAATAATAGAGGTAGTTGCATATTCATAGGGGAAAACATAATTTCACCCAGTAATAGCAGTTCCCATGGATACCGGAGAAAAGCACTTCAAATGAAGTGGTGCTATAACTGAGTACCAAACTATAAGTTATATGATAATAGATTCATACAAATCATGGACAGGGTACTATATACTTTTGGAATATTAAACTAATTTTGTGTGGAGACTTACTCTGTATCAGATACAAGATTCATGGTAGAGCTTGATGTACTGCTTTCGTAATATTGTTCACAGTTTTACCAGAATATGCCAATGTCTGCCATCAATTTCTAAATTTCAATATAGGTATAAATGCCTGATACATGAAATGCATCTTACAAACCACAACTCATAATTATAAAACATGCTATGATGGTAGACACTGTTATATCTCTTACATTAACATCTTTAACTAAGGAGTCTAAAGAAAAAATGAAAATTGTAATCATACCTTTCCAATAACATAAATGTTAAACATAACATTTTACTGAATATTTAGTTAAAAGTTATAGAACAGTACATACTGACTGAAATGATCACAGTGAAGAAAACGGAGGGCAAGTGCCAGAGTTGACAAAGGGTTTACTTGCATCTTGTAAAAAAACTGATATATCTTTATAGTATCAGCAAAGGCCTTCACAGGACTGACCATTCAGATGAATATTACAAGGCTTACAATAAGTAGAGGGAGACCAAGAGATGAATACACTAAACAGATTCAGAAGGATGTATGTTGCAGTATGTACTGGGAGATGAAGAAGCTTACACAGGATAGAGTAGCATGGAGAGCTGCATCAAACCAGTCTCTGGACTGAAGACCACAACAACAACAACAACAATAAGGCACTAAATGCAGGAACAAAACGAAAACCGTGTGGAAAACATCAGTACTCAGTCACTGATCAGTCAGGACCACAGACACACATGGAAATGATCATATAATAGTAGCGAAAACTCAGAGCTCAAAGAAAACAACAGAATAATGGAAGATCTTTCAGTTGTTAATAGTACTCTGAACAAATGCTTTACAAAAATATGGTAAAGAATCTAACAAAAGAACAAAAGTGATCACCTGCGAGCCCTACAACTGCTTAAAAATAAGCAAGACACTGCCATTAACTCATGTTATTTGTATCCTACAACAAAGCTAAAGGTAGTAAAAGTCATAAAGAAATTGGATATGAAAACCATCACAGACAAATGGCTTTCAAATAAAATCCCAAAAGTTAAATACAAATTAAATAGCCTCTTTACCACTTGTTATTGTTGTCGTGGTCTTCAATCCTGAGACTGGTTTGATGCAGCTCTCCATGCTACTCTATCCTGTGCAAGCTCCTACATCTCCCAGTACCTACTGCAACCTACATCCTTCTGAATCTGCTTAGTGTATTTATCTCTTGGTCTCCCTCTACGATTTTTACCCTCCACGCTGCCCTCCAATGCTAAATTTGTGTTCCCTTGATGCCTCAGGACATGTCATACCGACCAATCCCTTCTTCTAGTCAAGTTGTGCCACAAACTTCTCTTCTCCCCAATCCTATTCAATACCTCCTCATTAGTTACGTGATCTACCCACCTAATCTTATACATTCTTCTGTAGCACCACATTTCGAAAGCTTCTATTCTCTTCTTGTCCAAACTATTTATTGTCCATGTTTCACTTCCATACATGGCTACATTCCATACAAATACTTTCAGAAATGACTTCCTGACACTTAAATCTATACTTGATGTTAACAAATTTCTCTTCTTCTGAAATGCTTTCCTTGCCATTGCCAGTCTACATTTTATATCCTCTCTACTTCAACCATCATCAGTTATTTTGCTTCCCAAATAGCAAAACTCCTTTACTACTTTAAGTGTCTCATTTCCTAATCTAATTCCCTCAGCATCACCCGACTTAATTCGACTACATTCCATTATCCTCGTTTTGCTTTTGTTGATGTTCATCTTATATCCTCCTTTCAAGACACTATCCATTCCGTTCAACTGCTCTTCCAAGTCCTTTGCTGTCTCTGACAGAATTACAGTGTCATTGGTGAACCTCAAAGTTTTTATTTCTTCTCCCTGGATTTTAATACGTACTCCAAATTTTTCTTTTGTTTCCTTTACTGCTTGCTCAATATACAGATCGAATAGCATCGGGGAGAGGCTACAACCCTGTCTCACTCCCATCCCAACCACTGCTTCCCTTTCATGCCCCTCGACCCTTATAACTGCCATCTGGTTTCTGTACAAATTGTAAATAGCCTTTTGCTCCCTGTATTTTACCCCTGCCACCTTTAGAATTTGAAAGAGAGTATTCCAGTCAACATTGTCAAAAGCTTTCTCTAAGTCTACAAATGCTAGAAACGTAGGTTTTCCTTCCCTTAATCTTTCTTCTAAGATAAGTCGTAAGGTCATTATTGCCCCACGTGTTCCAACATTTCTACGGAATCCAAACTGATCTTCCCCGAGGTCGGCTTCTACCAGTTTTTCCATTCGTCTGTAAATAATTTGCATTAGTACTTTGCAGTTGTGACTTATTAAACTGATTGTTCGGTAATTTTCACATCTGTCAACACCTGCTTTCTTTGGGATTGGAATTATTATATTCTTCTTGAATTCTGAGGGTATTTCGCCTGTCTCGTACATCTTGCTCACCAGATGGTAGAGTTTTGTCAGGACTGGCTCTCCCAAGGCCGTCAGTAGTTCTAATGGAGTGTTGTCTACTGCAGGGGTCTTGTTTCGGCTCAGGTCTTTCAGTGCTCTGTCAAACTCTTCACGCAGTATCGTATCTCCCATTTCATCTTCATCTACATCCTCTTCCATTTCCATAATATTGTCCTCAAGTACATCGCCCCTGTATAGACCCTCTATATACTCCTTCCACCTTTCTGCTTTCCCCTCTTTGCTTAGCACTGGGTTTCCATCTGAGCTCTTGATATTCATACAAGTGGCTCTCTTTTCTCCAAGGGTCTCTTTAATTTTCCTGTAGGCTGTATCTATCTTACCCCTAGTGAGATAAGCCTCTACATCCTTACATTTGTCCTCTAGCCAAGTCTGCTTAGCCATTTTGCACTTCCTGTCGATCTCATTTTTGAGACGTTTGTATTCCGTTTTCCTGGTTCATTTACTGCATTTTTATATTTTCTCCTTTCATCAATTAAATTCAATATTTCTTCCGTTACCCAAGGATTTCTACTAGCCCTCGTCTTTTTACCTACTTGATCCTCTGCTGCCTTCACTACTTCATCCCTCAGAGCTACCCATTCGTCTTCTACTGTATTTCTTTCCCCCATTCCTGTCAATTGTTCCCTTATGCTCTCCCTGAAACTCTGTACAACCTCTGGTTTAGTCAGTTTATCCAGGTCCCATCTCCTTAAATTCCCACCTTTTTGCAATTTCTTCAGTTTTAATCTACAGTTCATAACCAATAGATTGTGGTCAGAGTCCACATCTGCCCCTGGAAATGTCCTACAATTTAATACCTGGTTCCTAAATCTCTGTCTTACCATTATATAATCTATCTGATACCTTTTAGTACCTCCAGGATTCTTCCATGTATACAACCTTCTTTTATGATTCTTGAACCAAGTGTTAGCTATGATTAAGTTGTGCTCTGTGCAAAATTCTACCAGGCGGCTTCCTCTTTCATTTCTTCCCCCCAATCCATATTCACCTACTACGTTTCCTTCTCTCCTTTTTCCTACTACCAAATTCCAGTCACCCATGACTATTAAATTTTCGTCTCCCTTCACTATCTGAATAATTTCTTTTATCTCATCATACATTTCTTCAATTTCTTCGTCATCTGCAGAGCTAGTTGGCATATAAACTTGTACTGCTGTAGTAGGCATGGGCTTCATGTCTATCTTGGTCACTATAATACATTCACTATCCTGTTTGTAGTAGCTTACCCGCACTCCTATTTTCCTATTCATTATAAAACCTACTCCTGCATTACCCCTATTTGATTTTGTATTTATAACCCTGTATTCACCTGACCAGAAGTCTTGTTCCTCCTGCCACCGAACTTCACTAATTCCCACTATATCTAACTTTAACCTATCCATTTCCCTTTTTAAATTTTCTAACCTACCTGCCCGATTAAGTGATCTGACATTCCACGCTCCGATCCGTAGAATGCCAGTTTTCTTTCTCCTGATAACAACGTCCTCTTGAGTAGTCCCTGCCCAGAGATCCAAATCGGGGACTATTTTATCTCCGGAATATTTTACCCAAGAGGACGCCATCATCATTTAACCATAAAGTAAAGCTGCATACCCTCGGGAAAAATTACGGCTGTAGTTTCCCCTTGCTTTCAGCCGTTCACAGTACCACAACAGCAAGGCCATTTTGGTTAGTGTTACAAGGCCAGATCAGTCAATCATCCAGACTGTTGCCCCTGCAACTACTGAAAAGGCTGCTACCCCTCTTCAGGAACCACACGTTTGTCTGGCCTCTCAACAGATACCCCTCCGTTGTGGTTGCACCTATGGTGTGGCTATCTGTATTGCTGAGTCACGCAAGCCTCCCCACCAACGGCAAGGTCCATGGCTCATGGGGGGAGGCTTTGCCACTTAAAAAATGGAAATGAGCATTCGCCATTGTGGGCCTGGAGTCCCCCATTCAGGAAAGGCAAGTACTTACTGCATTTGACGCCACATTGGGCAACTTGCACATCGGAGATGGGGATGTAATGATGAGGAGGACAACACAACGCCCAGTCCCTGAGTGGAGAAAATCTCCTGCCCCAGCCAGGAATCAAACCCAGACCACTAAGGGGGGCAGACTTTGCCACTTAGTTATTCTTGTTTGAAGGAAGATGGTTATCCAGATAGAATGAAAATACAAACTTCCAGCATCTGTAGTAATTGCAGGACAGCAACTTTTGTTAATCAGTACAACAGAAAACCAGCCAAAGTTGCAAATTTCTCTTTTTTTATTTACTTGATGACTAGTTTCTAGCCAGGACCCAATGTAAAATCACCCTACAGAAGAGAAAACTAAGTTTACAATCGTATATAATACAGGTATTATCAAATTTTTAAGCACACGCCAAAAATGTAGAATATATTGTTTCAAGATTTATGTACCAGATAGTCAATTTGGTATTTCCAAAAATACAAAAACCCCACCAAAAATATGTACAAAGGGTGCCCCCTTCCCAAGGTTTCCTTATGGTACCAGGAAGAGTAGACTGCCAGGTATGCGCTGTACCTGTTCATTTGGACTGTAAGGATATAAGAAACCTTTTGTATTTATGTATTATAATATTCTCTAATTGTAACAAACATAAAAGGTTTTCTATATCATGATACGGCGCACCCTTCCCGAGGTTTCCTTAAGCCAGCAGGAGGAGTAGACTGCCAGTATGCGCTGTAACTGTTCATTTGCATTTCAAATATATTTTTGACATGGTTCTTGTATTTTTGGAAATTCTATTTTGACTATCTGGTATGTAAATCTTGAAATGTTACATTCTGTATTTCTGGCATGTACTTAAAAATTTGCTAATAATTGTATTGTATATGATCGTAAATTTGGTTTTTTGTCCCATAGGGTGATTTGAAAATGGGTTCCAGCCCAAAACTAGTCATCAAGTAAATTCTTTCAAAAAAGTAAATTTGCAACTTTGGCTGATTTCCCATTGTACTGAGGATGAAAATAGTTAGTCTTTCCTCTGTACATAAAAAGAGACCCAGGGTACTCTAGCAACTACAGACCAGTTAACCAACCACCCATTTTTTGAAAAAATCATGGAAACCATAATACATATTAGATGTGTCATATTTTGGAAAGAAATGACATCATCAATGGTCGCTTGGATTCCAGAAAGGAGAACCAACAATTTCATCTGCATTTGAATACTTAAAAAATAATCTCAGTAGGATTGGATCAAAGCCAAAATCTTCTTAGTATATTTTGTGGCTTGCCTAAACCATTCAACCCAGTTGATCATGACATTTTAATAAGATAACTTGACCACTGTGATGTCAGAGGAACAGCTCTTCGTGTTGAATCCTGCCTATTTATCAAATGTGGGCTGTCCAGGAAACCTGCTTCTCGGATTGCTAGACAAACAGTTCAAACAAATCGTATTAATGAGTTTTATTATGAAATGAACAATGAAAATACTTAATTCTGACAATAATACAGAAGTTTCGCTAACAAAGGACAACATGCAAATAAGAAATCTCTTCGGTACATACAATTCCTGAGTCGCTGGTCTTGAAGTGCCTAATCTTGATGCTGCTGTGGAAGTGTGATGCAACCAGTTGGGAGTGGTGCTCAAGTTCTCTTCACATAGAGGCTGCTGCTGTCTTCTTGTTGTCTTAGAGAGGGGTCGGTCAGCGTACAGTTGGCTGACGTCTTCTTCACAGCCCTCTCTGCTCTAACATTCCCGACTGGTGTGCCGCACTTGACTTCACACCGGAACACTTTATATCATTGAATCATATCTGTAGAACAGAAAACAAGCAGTACAAATACAACCTTAACAAAAGGATTGTTTATCTAAATTTCAACAAATAAGTCACTGTGTACTACAGGGTAGCAAATTAGGGCCTTTGTTGTTCCTGAGAAATGGAAAGGATTTATTTCTAAACACTGAAAGCAAAATTATTCTTTTTGCAAATGATAGCCATTGACAGAAATTTACAGGAAAGTGTAACAAAAAGCAAAAAGATACATTAATCTGTCACTCATTGGCTTGGAACCAATAGGCTAATTCTCAATATTGAAATAGCTACAGCAGTACTGTTCAGGAACAACAATAGAAAAATAGAGGAATCCTAAAAAATATATACACTGGATATAAATGTTGTTCAAAAGACAAAATTCTTAGGAGCCACCATAGATAACGGTTTACGGTGGAAAAACCACACTGCTACAATGTCTAGCAAACTAAGTTCATATTTGTTCTCTGAAACATTAAGCTAAGAAGCTTATGTCCACAAATCGGAATGCTTTTTGGAAGCACCGCTCATGCAAAACTCAGTTTGCCCTTTTCTCGCAATAGATGAAGTGCAACAGGCAGATACCATATTTCTAGATTTCCAGAAAATGTTTGACACAGTGCCCCATTGCAGGCCGTTGAGGAACATATGAGCATATGGAATAGGTTCACAGATATGTGAATGGCTCGAAGACTTGTGAAGTTGTAGAACTCAGTATGTTGTCCTAGACAGCGAGTGTTCATTAGAGTTACGCCGGGAGTGCCCCAGAAAGGGTGATAGGGCCACCACTGTTCTCTGTATACATAAATAATTTGGCAGACAGGGTGGGCAGCAATCAGTGGTTGCTTGCTGATGATGCTATGGTGTGATAAGGTGTCAAAGTTGAGTGACCGTAGAAAGATACAAGATGACTTACACAAAATATCTAGTTGGTGTGATGAATGGCAGATAGCTATAAATGAAGAAAAATTTAAGTTAATGCGGATAAGTAGGAAAAACATACCTGTAATGTTCGGATACAGCATCAGTAGTGTCCTGCTAGCCATAGTCACGTCATTTAAATATCTGAGCATAATGTTGCAAAACAATATGAAATGCAATGAGCATCTGAAGATTATGGCAGGAAAGGCAAATGGTCGACTTCAGTTTATTGGAAAAATTGTGGGAAAGTGTGGGTAAAGGAGACCACGTATAGGATTCAAGTGCGACCTATTATTCAGTACTGCTCGAGTGTTTGGCATCCATACCAGATCAGATTAAAGGAAGAAATCGAAGGAGTTCAGAGGCAGGCTGCTAGATTTGGTACTGGTAGGTTCAAATAATGTGGGAACACTATTGAGAAAGTTTAGAGAACTGGCATTTGAAGCTGACTGCAAAACAATTCTGTTGCATCGAACATACATTGTGTGTAAGGTCCACAGAGATAACATACAAGAAATTAGGTCTTGTGTGGAGACTTACAGGCAGTCATTTTTCCCTCGTTCTGTTTGTGAGTGTAACAAGAAAAGATATGAATAGTAGTGGTATGAGGTATCTTCTGCAATGTGCCGTAAGGTGGATTGCGGAATATCGACGTAAGTGTAGTGGCAGATGATGTTATGCAGATGGTTTATTTATTATATTTAAAGCTATTATGACCTAAGCAAATAGGTTCGCTTGAGCAATGTAATTAATATATATTACATTTCTCGATACAGGTTCCTGTCCTTGATTTCTGTACGCACGCACGCACACTGCTGATGGACTCTAGGTGGAATGACTCGCAATGTTGTTCGTTATTCAGTGATCATGACTGATTGTCATGATTACCAGTGGAGAAGATGGAGCTAGGTGGTGTGTAGTGTGACTGATATGAATGTGATGCTCTGCTACTTTGCTGGATGACCATTTAGGACACAGGTTTCTACTCACAGTTTTTTTTCCCCCTTGAAACCATCTAAAATCGTCAATGCTTTTTTGTATACAGGAGAAAAATGAACTGTGGATAGAAACCCGTGTCCAAAACTGTCATCCACCAAGGCAACAGAGAATTGTGTTCATAGGAAACAAGGACTTTCTATTCAGCAACTACCTCCATCTCCATTGGCGATGGGGCAATCCGTCACAATCACTGTATAACAAACAACATTGTGAGGCATTCTGCATACAGTCCGTCAACATAGAAAGTCACATTTGCTGCCAAAGGAGTGGCCAAGTGACAGATGCCAGTGCATATAACTTCGATGTCCTGTAGCACGCTTGGATGACTTTTTGGACATGGACTCCTATCCTCAATCTGCTCCTCAAGGTACCCTCTACAACTCCTCAAAGTAAATCACTACATTTATGAGACACCCTGTATACAAAATACCACTGCTTCCATGGGAACATTAGAACTAGTTCAGTAAAATGAAGACATACATAGCGATGCTACCAGAAACTAAAAAGTTAAGAGTTCATCAACGTAACACAGCTAAACTTGAAAGAGGTGTTGTCTATGTGATTGGGGCCAGTTTAAGGCGTAAGCTGCCACTTAGGGTGGCAAGCTAAGAGGGGCGCCCAAGTGCAAGATTTGAATACAATGTGTATCACAATTATTCATAGTGAAAACTGACATGGGTGAAAATGTGTCAGGGCAAGGGGGGAAGGGGTGATGGGGTGATGGGGGAGATGTGCCAGATGACAAGTCTCTTGCATGGAAAAATGTTCTTGAATCAGCCCTGTATATGGCAATAAAACTCCACAACTGTTTACCACTCCATATTTCAAATATCTGATTAAACAAAAATTTTAGCAAGCAATAAAACTATTTCCAGAATGCGATTTTCACTCAGCAGTGGAATGTTCACTGATATGGAACGCCATGGCAGAGTAAAGATGTGTGCTGACCTGACACCTTGTAATGGTACTGCTTCCCAAAATTTCAAGTCAACATTACAACAGCAGTCCAATATTATATACTGTCTGTATAGTTAAGTGGGTATCATATGGTACTGTATATCCTAAAGTCTATGTAAGTAAATGTAACATTCTGGATTCATCACCAAGTATATTCCTAATTGTTAGTTGACTGATATCATTAATCATAAACTGTGCATAAGCCAAATTAGTCGTCATTTCATAAAATTGTAGTGACCATTCTGTAGCAGTAAATAATTAGAGACTGCAGAAATGTTAGCATGAAAAATCAATAGTTCTAATTAACAAAATGGCAATTTAAAAATCCGATAACAGAAATCTCACTACCTCATGAAGCAGCTTAAAAGTTATTACCAAGAAATGTATTTTCATTTGTTACTTCTTTTTATGTCCTCCTCTGTAATTAATATTCTTTGTAATTACATTTCTAATTAACTCGCCATTGTTTACACCACCCAACCTTCCGATTTCTAGAATTTGAGGCCGTATTTGTGAATTTTACGTATGTAATCAGATAAAGCATGAGTTATGGATGGTCATTAAATGTTAATAACCAAATCCATATTGTAATTAATTGCGTGACTAAAATAATATGAAAGACATTGTTGTAATTAACATTCAAATTGATTTTCATATTTAAAGCTACAGTTGATACTACAAAAATTATGTCATTTGATTTTTTATTTTGCACCATATTCAGCAGTAATATCAGTTTCTTAAGTTTTGTAAATTTTAATTGTAACATCAGAATTGTACCAAATTAATAATGGGCTATTTCGAAATTGATTGTTAAAATTCTATATAAAAGAAGGCAGCAGGGCTGCTTTGTCTCAATCCTTTGTCTCATTCTCAGTGTTTTATATCAGTTTGTACTGATATGCTTTGATCCAGTCTTTTGTAAATGCAGTTTATATGATGTGGAGAACAAATACACTACGATCAAATTGAAAATACACCTAAATCATTACATAGTTTCTACATGCAAATCCAGATTCAGGCAAATTTGAAAAGAAGAATTCAACAAGGTGGAAACAGCAACAAAAACAACAAGTTATGTATTTTTTTTAGTGTAACTTCCACTCATCTCCCTTATCAGGTTGACTTTTGGATATTGCTTATTAAAGAGAGAGTGGTAGAGTTGCAACTTGAACTTGGGAACTTTGCCTCTCACAGGCAAGTGCTCTACTGACTTAGTTTCATATCAGCACACACTCAGCTTCAGAGTGAAAGTCTCTTTCTGGAAACACCCACCAAGTCATGGCTAAGTCATGCCTCTGTATCTTCCTTTCTTCCAGGAATTCTAGTCTTGCAAGTTTCACAGGAAAGCTTCTGCGAAGTTAAGAAGGGTAGGAGATGAGGTTCTGGTAGAAGTAAAGCTGTGAGGAAGAATCGTGAGACATGCTTGGGTAGCTCAGTCAGTAGAACACATGCTCACGAAAGGCAAGGTTCCCAAGTTTGAGTCTAAGTTTGGCCCATAGTTTTAGTCTGCCAGGAGGTTTCAATAAAACTTTCCTTTGTAGGAGTCCTTTCTATCCAGTCAGCATGCTAAATGCTGCAAGTTGGAAATAGGCAAATGGTGTAATAGAATTAAATTTTGTGTGTGGATGTTGGAAGAAGATTCAGGATGTGTACTTACGAAAGGTGTTACTGTATTTATAATATACCTTTGAAAATTAAATGGTGTATATGATTACTATTTTGTATAACTGACAATACAAATATGTACTTGGATCCAGTCTTTATATGTAATTCCAAAGCTGTTAAATAAACTTCCTTTGTTATACAACTACACAGTTTAGTGTTCCATTTATCCTGGGATTCATAAATGTTCCTCAGTTGGTTACCCATTATTTAAGCAATTAAAATTACTAAACATTCCTTCAATGTACATTTTTGAGATTTTGTATACAGTAACCAATGTAAATTTGATAAGTTTTCCGTGAAAATTTATGGTACTCCTGAATTAACTGAAAGAAGGTTCACAGTGACATTCATTTCACACATTGAAACCACAAATTGAAATCATAATATTCAAACATTACTAAAAGCTGACTCCTATGATAATCTGTTCCTCCATAAAATCGGCAGCCCATAAAAGGACAACAGAATGTTAGGTAAGCATTCCTGAGAACAACTGACTCAATGTATTTAAACCAAAAACACATAAAATTCTCCGTACTACAAATTCCAAGTGGGGCCCCTGACTTAATATTAATAAACTGCCAGAGGTGACTCTGCCATAAAATAACCACAATAATCTTATTTTGTGTTGCTAAAACATCTATTAATGAATGCTTATAACTACATTCATAAGACATCAATATAACAGACGGTGATTTACTCAATGTACACTACCCCTCATTAATTTCAATACACCCTGGTATTTCAGATTTACAACACAAATCAAACGTTATTTCTCACAAAATATAATTATATTAACTTCCACATATATAATACAATCACAATCATTATATTTTGCTTTCATCAAAGTATCCTTCTTTGGATTTAATGACTGCCTCACAAACTCGACACATGTGGTCAATCAGTTTTTGTAGGTATTGTGACTCTGTATGATTCCACACATCCTTAACAATATTCCAGAGATGTTTCTTGCTGGATATATTAACTCCCCTGATACATATGTCCACTTCATTCCGCCGGCCGAAGTGGCCGTGCGGTTAAAGGCGCTGCAGTCTGGAACCGCAAGACCGCTACGGTCGCAGGTTCGAATCCTGCCTCGGGCATGGATGTTTGTGATGTCCTTAGGTTAGTTAGGTTTAACTAGTTCTAAGTTCTAGGGGACTAATGACCTCAGCAGTTGAGTCCCATAGTGCTCAGAGCCATTTGAACCACTTCATTCCAGACCATTTCAATGGGATTAAAATCGGGGCTTTGGGGCGACCATACCATATCATTCAGTACTTTCTGTTTTTCCTTCGATGCAATGTAGTTCGTACAGTATGCCGATGATGCTGACTGATGTTTTGGGTCATTATCCTGTTGTAAGATGAACCCTTTCCCTAATAAGCGCAGTCCATTTTGTACTGCATGTTTTGAAATATGCGGTGATACTGCCTCTGATCCATGCATCCTTCTATTTTCACAATGTCGCCAACTCTATCTCCTGCAAAACATCCCCAAACTATAATAGAACCTCCACTGCAGGTAGAACACACTGCTGGGCTACCCGTTCCCTACAAATTGGTGAACAAATATTCTCCTTCTGGTTCCAAAAGTCTCAAAATTAGATTCATTGGTGAATAACATGTTCATCCACTCTTTCAATGTACAGTTACAATGTTTTCTAGCCCATTCAAGTCTCTTCTATTTATTTATGGGCCTTAGAGGGGGTTTTCTTGCTATGACACATCCTTTCAAGCCAGCTTCAGTCAGTCTCCTTTTTACTGTTGCAACAGATATTGTTGTCGTGTTCATTTCTACCTATTCTGCATGAATTTGGGATGCTGTTTTGAATCTATTTCTCTTACTGGTGATTCTAATATATTTACGATCACTTTTAGTTGTTTTGTGAGGTCGTCCTGGTCATGGTATGTCCTTATTGCTACCTGTTCTGGCAGTGAAGGGTGTATTGCACTTCCCCTATAGACACCCTACACTGTTTCACAATTTGGGAAATAGATAAACCTGCTTGGCTAAGTGCTACAATTGCAGCACGTTTTTCTATGGATACCTCCACTTGTGGAGCCATACTAGTGATGTGCTTACTTCAGTGTTATGAAGCAACTGACGTGCAGGAACCGCATGTTGTGTATCGTGGCAATTCACAACCCTACAGGGAACAACACAGGTGCACCAAATACAGCGTCCGTGAGCAAACAGATTAACAAGCATAACAGACAGGTACATAATTATTTATGGACACAACATTGTTTGTTGGATGCTATTGTATCTCGATGACCACAAACAAAAATCATGACATGTTTACAACTGTTGTACTATCCCTTTGCTTCCTCAACCATACCCACGGTATTAGACCTAGAGAACTAGATATCATTTATTGGATGTATTGCAATGAATGAGTGGTAGTGTATCTTTAACTGATGAGACAGTGCATCTGGTAGAATTCCATAATTGTGTCTCTGAGTGAGAACGTTTACAAACATCCATGCATCCAACTGATCAGTCATTCACTTGTAATACTGAGACCTTTGTCCTTCCAGCTCTCTGTTCCAATAGTATAGGTTGAAGATTCATATAAAAGAACTAAGTACAGCACATTACTTTCAGCGTCATTAGCAGAGCTTCAGAAACTGTGAAACTGCCTGGCACTTCCCCACTGGCAATGTTCTAAAACCCAAGTGACAACAGGATGCTCATCAACACAACTTGTGTCAACTGTAGGCCACAACCACAAGCATCCAAGCTAGTGCTAATTCATTTTCATATTACTTTTTTAAAATCCACATATTGTATGATTTCATACAACTTTGGTTCCATCGCGTCAGAACATATGATGATGCTAAACAGCTTATTGCAGCATAGCATCACTATTTCTTTTAGTGAACTGCACACCTTCCCCCAGTCCACTGTTACTCACTACTGTGCAGCAAACATGCTTTCTGCTGCTGTAAATCTGTGGCTCCTTCCCCAACTGCCTCGCCACCTCACGACTCCGTTCCTGAGGAAAAAGATGCTAGACACTAACTGGTAGCAAAATCCTGATCAATTCACAGAATCATGCCAACCAGCACATACTCCCCCATTAATTTCACAACCTTTCTCCCCTCCAAATAACAAGGTTAAGACCCTTAGGACCAGAACTTAATGTGGATCTGGATTCCCCTTTTTCAGCTGGGAAAGATGAGTCCAAATGCTACTTCACGCACTGGCATCAAACAACAATAAGTTATCTAGTCATAACAAATATACCACTTGATATGGTTCTTTAAACTGGGATAACAACTTCTTAGATATTTCATCACCTTCCTTGCTAGTGACAATATTTTAAAATCACCAAATTCCCCATCTTATATGGGTCTGACTGTGGACCCTGCTGATACCTTTTGGCTTCAATAGCATGCAGGTGTTGAACATTACATTTGGCGTGTTGAACTTTACATTTGGCATTATTCCACTGTGCAATAAATTGCTTGTCTGATATCTTTTGCGGCAATAAATCACCTGAAGTCCAAAGGTTTCATAATGCATTCACCACCTTAAACCTAACATCAATTCTGCAGGAGTGCTGCCTGCCACTAGCCAAGACAATGAGCAATCCCATCTTTCATGGTTTTTACTGTGATGCAATCAACACAGCTCTGAGCCACTCAGCATATTTATTTGGATAATTGGGGTGGTGGCAATGTGGTTAATTGACATATCCATGTGTAAATGTTTGAATATGTGGGTTGTAAATGTTTTAGTACTATCTAAAACTAACATGTTAACCAGTCCCAAATGACAAAAATGTTCTTCAAACCACAGATTGCCACATACGAGTTTTCCTATCTCATGGGAATAAACCACATAAATATAGAAAATGTGTCAACACATACCAATATATATTTCTTACTCACCCTCATTCTGAGAATGAGGCCAACAAATCTATAAACATCTTTTGAAAAATTCTATCAACTGGCCTAGATGCTAGATACCCCATCTTAGTATTCTGGGCTGGTTTACTCTCTGTGGATATCTGGCACACGGCCAAAAGATTTCTATTTTCTGTGTCCGTATTTTTCCAAATGAACCTTTCACTAATACTGTTCCAAGTCGTTTTATACGCTGCTGCCCCCCCCCCCCTCCCCCATTAGAGATGGGTCGGTTCAAGTTTTTAAAGAAGTCAGGTCCGGATATGCATCCAGCTCTGTGGACATGCATCCAGGTTCCACATCGACTGGACCCAATGGATCCAGCTCTACAGCCAGTCTGATGGAGCATATCTGTGTCCATTTGATCTGTATTGGGCTGGCTTTACAGCAGGTGGACGAAGCATATTTATGAAGTCAACCTTCTCTGACCAAGAAGGACTGCAGTTGTGTTACACAGGAGTTATACAAATGCAGCCAATAACTTATTAACAAATATTACTGATTTTTTTTTTTAAATAAGAGAATGTTAACTGTGGTAAAATTATGTTTTATTACCAGAAAATCACAAACATTTTGTCACATTATAAAATCACAGTCTTCAGTTACTATACATGTCACCTAAATCACATTAGTGTTTTTCTAATTATTTCTTTGTTAGCTATTAGTTCTTCCTGAAAAAATGAAACACGTTTAATCAATCAATATTTTTAAGTAATTACAAGTATTAGCTACATAAGAAATGGAAGATGGAAGAATGACACACAGTAACAAGGAAAATGCAGAAATCATGGCAAAAGCATTTTACAAACTTCTGAATTGCGAGAAACCCAAAGAACCCTTACAAATCAACATAAATACCCCAATAAAAACCAAACCTAACAAACTAGACCCTCCAACTTTCCAAGAAGTAGAAGAAATTCTTAAAGAACAAAAAAATTATAAGGCATGTGGAGAAGATCAGGTTTTTGTTGAAATGTGGAAATATGCAAGTGACACAGTCAAGACCTCCTTACACATGGCTCTAACAAAAATTTGAGTAACAGAACAATTTCCCGAACATTGGACCACAGCTATCATCTACCCACTACACAAAAAGGGAGATAAGAGCAACTCAGACAACTACAGAGGAATCTCTCTCCTAGATTGCACATATAAAATTCTATCCAAGATCGTATATGAAAGAATCAAGGAGCAATTAGAACAGGAGTTAGGGGAATATCAGGGAGGTTTCAGACCATGGAGAAGCTGTGCAGAGCAGATAATTAGTATAAAATTGATTATGGCATACTACAAGAAACGGAACAAACCTCTGACAATAACATTTGTAGATTTTAAGAAGGCATATGACTGTCTCCACAGACCTTCAGTATTAAAAATTTTAAGAAATCTAGGACTCCATCCAAAACTAATTAAAATAATACAACTCACTCTAACCAACACCAAATCAAAAGTGAAGTTTATAGGAGAAATTTCGGAACCATTCCTCATAAAAACAGGCTTAAGACAAGGTGACTGCCTATCACCATTACTTTTCAACTGTGCACTGGAATACATAATGAGAGAATGGTACAAGGACAATCCAAAGAGGATAAGAATTGGAAGTGCAAAAGATGATATTAGCTTAAACTGCTTGGGATTCGCTGATGATCTTGCTCTCCAGCCAACACCGTTCAAGAAGCCAGGCAACAAGTGAAATCACTACAAGAAATAGCAGAGAAAGTAGGCCTTAGAATATCATTTGAAAAATCGGAGATTATGCTAACTGATCCACCACTTGCAAACAAAATTACAATAGGAGAACAGGAAATCAAAATTGTTGATAAATTTAAATATTTAGGCGAAATAATAACATACAATCTAAATGAGAAGCCATCATGGCAAAATAGAATAAAAAACTGAACTATGAAAATTACATTACCAAAACTACATACAACAAAAAAGCCTATCTATAGATGCAAAATTAAAACACTATAAAACAGTTACACAACCAGAAATAACGTATGCAGCTGAAACTATCTTCAAAACAACTAATACAGCAGAAATTGACAGAATACTAAAAATAGAAAGAAGAATAATTAGGACATGTATACATAAACAGTATAAAATAAATGGACATTGGAGAATAGCATCAAATGAAACAGTATATAAGAAAATGGAACCAGTCATGAGCACAATCAGGAAGAAACACATCTCATTCTTTGGACATCTGATGAGAACTCCAGAAAACAGAATTAGTAAAAAAATAATACAAAAATTGTGGAATAGCAAGAGCGACATTAAATGGATCACAGAAATTAAGGAAGATATAAAAGAACTTCAAATTACAGTAGATGACCTAAAAAACAAGACAGAGAAAACGAGAATACTGCAAGACCCGCAAACCAGACTACAAATGAAAATCAATAAAAGGAGTACAGGAAGAGTTGTCTCAGATGAAGAAAGAAAGAAAATATCTGAAAGGATGAAGAAATATTGGGCAGACAGAAGAGCAAAACACCTTTCATATAAGAATAGCCTCTAATAATTATATTACCTAAATATATTAAGTTATTGTCAAACCAAATTGTATCCATTTGTAACAACTTGTTTAGAACTTTGTATTTTTGACTACAGTGGTCCAATGAAGGCCATAAAATAAATAATAATAAGAAGAAATTACATATTGTCACAGCAAGGTTTAATATATAAACATGTCCACAAGCATGTACAACTCAAGTACTTTAAATTGTGAGCAAGAAATATTATTTGGAATAATGTTTCAGCCTTCAGTCTGCTCCATTGCTCAAGAGACGTGGATAAATATCTTTCCACATTTCCACCAGATAAGAGTATCTTGAGTCCTGTCAAGTAATTCTTCAGTAATATATTTATCCATTTCTCTAGTGCTTGATGCAGCAGGATTTTGTAGAGCAAGCAACTTCTTAACTTGTTGATCAAATTTTCCTCAAATCAATGATTCATATTCATGCTGGCCTGAGAGAGATTCTTCATTGTTTGTACTAATGTCTTGATAGTTTTGATCAGTATTTAACGTAATTGTAGCACACATCTGTCTGAGGCCACCTATTACTTTTTCTACATTTCTAGGTGCCAGACCATGAGACTTGATCCTTGGATCTAGCAACATTGCTTGAGCAATTAATTCTTCTGTTTCAATATCACCAAATCTTGAGTTTATCTTGTGCTTAATTGTCTGACATGGTTCTTTAATACAACTTTTATTTAGCTCTGCTAAGTATCCACTTAACTTATCAAGCATGGCACAAACATAAATAGGTACTTTTGACATGGAAACATATTTTTCTGGGCTGAGAGACTCTGTATCAACAGGGAAAATGTGTAAAACTTCTTTGCATTTTGAAATAATTTCCCACTCCTCAACAGACAAATTATTTAGCTGTAGGTTTTCAATGGCTAGAGTAGTTATTACAGAAGTCTTCATTGTATGGAATCTATTAATCATATCATATGTGGAGTTCCAACGAGTTACACAGTCTTGTTTCAGTTCCAATATCAGAATGTTTAATTTTTTATTTCCTGTAGCCTTGATAATGCATGTGAACTTCGCTTAAAATAAAAAAAAGTGTTCAACAATGTAAAATGGTGCAAGATGTTCAAAATTCTGAGAAAAATAGGGGTAAGCTATAGGGAGAGACGGATAATATACAATATGTACAAGAGCCAAGAGGGAATAATAAAGAGTGGACAACCAAGATCAAAGTCCTCGGATTAAAAAGGGTGTAAGACAGGGATATAGTCTGTTGTCCCTACTGTTCAAACTGTACATCGAAGATGCAGTGATGGAAGTAAACGAAAGGTTTAGGAGTGGAATTAAAATTCAAGGTGAAAGGATATCAGTGATACAATTTGCTGATGACACTGCTATCCTGAGTGAAAATGAATAAGAATTACATGATCTGCTGAATGGAATGAACAATGTAATAAGTACAGAATATGGACTGAGAGTAAATCGAAGAAAGACGAAAGTAATGAGAAGTAGCAGAAATGAGAACAGTCAGAAACTTAACATTACGATTGAAGGTCACGAGGTAGATGAAGTTAAGGAATTCATCTACCTAGGCAGTAAAATAACCAATGATGGATGGAGTAAGGAGGACATCAAAAGTGAACTAGCAATGGCAAAAAGGACATTCCTGGCCAAGAAAAGTCTACTAGTGTCTACTCCTGGAGAACAGCATTGTACAGTAGTGAAACATGGACTGTGGGTAAACTGAAACAGAAGAGCATCGAAGCATTTGAGATGTGGTGCTACAGACAAATGTTGAAAATTAGGTGGACTGATAAGGTAAGGAATGAAGAGGTTCTGCTCAGAACTGGAGAGGAAAGGAATATGTGGAAAACACTGATAAGGAGAAGGGACAGGTTGATAGGACATATGTTAAGACACGAGGGAATGACTTCCATGGTACTAGAGGGAGCTTTAGAGGGCAAAAACTGTAGAGGACAGAGATTGTAGTATGTCCAGCAAATAATTTAGGATGTAGGTTGCAAGTGCTACTTTGAGATGAAGAGGTTGGCACAGGAGAGGAATTTGCAGTGGGCCACAGTAAACCAGTCTGAAGATTGATGACCCCAAAAAAAAAAGAAAGTCGACATTTAGCTTTATTTTCTTGGCTTGTAAAATGAATCTACACTTCACTGTTCTTGGGTGGTGGCATAATGAAATCTAAAACAACAAAAAGCTATACTAAAACATCTAGACCCACACACAAACACACACACACACACATTAGGCAAGTGTGACTAAAATGCTTAATTACTCATAGTTATCAGCCATTAAACCAGTGGACCAAGATTAGTGTCCATAATTTCGTATGCTATGGTCAAAATTGACTTGCAACATCTGAATGACAGATAGAAGTGAAAATAAGTTAAAGCTTGTAAAAATATGATTATGAACAATATCATGAAAATAGAAAATTTGGACTGTCCATCCCTATTAGCACGTAAACATATTCATAACTTAGAACCATACCATAAAATACACCAAAACTGAGCAATAACACATTCCTACTGATTTTTTGTCACACAACCAATAGTTAACATAATTCAAAATATCTTCTCAGTAATAACGTCACCTTCCAAAGGAACTTAAGACAGTTGAACAGTGAAGAACAACACAGATTCAGGAAACAGTTGGGTACGGCTGTACTGAACAAAATCACTATTACAGGAAGATGGGGCATACAGTGGCCTGCCACTCTGGCCTGCACCAGGTCCTCACAGAAGACAGATTTGCCATTGGCTGCAGTGGCTGTGTGCACCTGCTGGCACATCTAACTACTGTAAGGCAGGTACAGTAGACTCCACATCTGACACTCAGTCTCCCTTCCACTCCACCATTGCTTTTATAGCTCCGGCTGTTTGCTGGCCTGGACACATAATCAATGTGTGACCAAGAATGTGTGTCCGACTTGCACTCAGATTTACATCTTACATCCACTACTAGTGCAACTGATGTGGGTCCAAGGAACTGTCTCTACCTAGACCGCCCCCCCCCCCCCCCAACCCACCACCTGGTGACTTGTGGAATAAATGTCTGTGGAACTATTATCTTTGGCTGCCTTTCACAACATATCACCCCCTGTTTAATAAGGTCTTTTAACTTTGCACACTGGATTTGATTTATTAACTCCAATAGTTCCAGATCCTATTGTTGGTCTTCCTTAATAACCATAAACAACCATGGGGTATCACGCAAAATCAAATTGATTGGTTGTGGTTTCTCTTGAATGTCTTGGGTTTCAAACATTCTACTCACTGTGTCTGCAGCTACATTGTCACTGCCTGTGGCAGTAACCACGTCAAAGGAAAAGGCAAGTATTCTTATTGCCCACCTTGCTATATGCCCCATCTTGCAAGGTTTAGCCAGCACCCAGCTGAGCGCCTAATTATCTGTTTCCAACCAGAAGTGTGCATGTTATAGATTATATTTAAACTTTTCTAACCCTTACATAATTGCAAGTGCCTCCACCTCATACACAGAATACACTTTCTTGAGGTCATTCAGGTCTCTAGATGTATAATCTATAGGTTGCCTATCTCCTTACCTCCCCCCCTCCCCCCCACAGACAGATGCATCCAAAATAAACTGGTGATTTAAATCTGGTGAGACCAACATCGGACCAGTACTCAACACCAGCTTAATACTTTCAAATGCGTCCCATTGCAGTTCTCCCCACATAAATTTACGACCCTTCCTCTTCAAACTATTCCTGGGCAATGCTTTTTCAGGAGAGTCCTCAGTGATTCTCCTAAAGAACTTCACCATTCTGATGAATGTCACAATAGTGGTCATATTTGCGGGTACCAGGAAGTCCACTATAGGTTGTACTTGCTGAGGATCAATAGTCAGACCTTACTCCAATACTAAGTGCCCTAAAAACTGCAAAACTGCATAGTTCTACATGCAACCTTCTGTTTGTTCGGATTGACAGTTAACAAGGCATTCCTCAACCTCTGAAACATTTCCCTCAAATTAACTTCATGTTCTTCGAACATTGTGCTATACACTACAAGATCATCCATGTAATGGTATATGTATCTAAATTCGATACTGCTGAAAACCTAGTCCAATAATTGTGATAACATCATCCCCCCCCCCTCCCCCATCCACCCGCCATGACTAGTCTGTAGGGTACCCACTTAGAGTCATAAATGTCCCAGACTGTGGAAAATGACATTAATGGCTTCAATTTATTGGCTGAAGAAATGTAGCTGTAGGCTTGATTGAGATCTACTGTTGTAAAAACCACACAAAACTAGAATTTACATCCTGCAAGGGCACCAACCTAACCAAAATTATTTATTCAGCTCACAGCAGTTCACCACTGGTCTACACTGCCCACCAGGCTCAGGTACTAAAAATACAGGGGCAGCATATATGGTGGCTTGGATGGTCTTATGATATCTTGTTCCAACATAGCAGCAACAACCTGTCTCAGTATCTTCGTCCTGGGAGGCAACGACCAATACAGCAGACTTTTTACTGGCATGTCCATCAGTTCAGTCTTGTACTGACTAATGATGCTCTCCCCAATTTAGTTATTAGTACACTAGCAAATTCTGCACACTGCTGTTCCACCCTTTCTCTATTTTTTCCTTGCAAGTGGCTGAATACATCCCCTGTTTCATTCTTCTGCACTTCTGCCTCTGTCACCTCCTTCTCTACCAGTACCTGATTAACACTATGTCTCCCCTCATGTTTGAAAAGCCATAATTTAGTTGCTTGATTGAACTTAAAATAAAATCTCCCCCGTCCAATCTGAGTTCAAGCCCACTTTTGCTATGGAGTCAGACCCAATACTGACCATGCCTGCATCATTCTCACTTTCACTTTCCAGGTATATGGTCCATTTTGAAGCTTTACCAATAAACACCCTTTATTCTCAATAGGCATCCTATTAGCTTCTCGGTATGCTCATACTTCTTGCTGTAATAGTGGCCATTTACAATGACTCTTATTAGCTTGAAACCATTGTTCAGTTATTAGTGTGACTTTGCTCCCTGAACCTAACAGGGCACATGTTGGTTCCTGATCAACACTAGAAAATATAAAATGTAATTTCCCGACACACGAACTTGTAATACCCTGTATTCTTTTCAGGTATTCTTGTCTCTTATGATCTGGTTCTCCACATCTCCTTTTATTACTGTTTCTTCCATATTTTGGGAACCCCACCTCTGTGTGTCACATTCTTGAGATACATGTCCTTTTCTGTTATGCTTAAAACAATGTACATTACATTTTCTTGCCAAAACTCCCTCTCTGTAACATCAAAAACAATGTCAGTTTTCATTATTACTTCTCCCCCTATCCTTATCCTGTCATCACTCATCAATGGATGTGATTCTTTGTACTGAAAAAACAATGTTATTGAACTCACTAAAGGTCTCTGGAGTCATACAAAACACACTGAGGTAACAAAAGTCATGGGGTAACAATATGTACATATCCAGATGGCAGTAATATCGTGTGCACAAGGTATAAAATGGCAGTGTACTGGTCGAGCTGTCTCTCGTACTTAAGTGATTCATGTTAAAATGTTTCCAATGTGATTATGGCTGTACAATGGGAATTAGTAGACAATGAACATGGAATGGCAGTTGGCGCTAAATGCATGGGACATTCCATTTCAGAAACTGTTAGGGAATTCAGTATTCTGAGATCCACAGTGCCAAGAGTGTGCTGAGAGTACCAAACTTCAGGCATTACCTCCAACAATGGACAATGCAGTGGCCAACAGCCTTCACATAATGACTGAGAGATGTGGTGTTTTCATAGAGTTGTCAGTGCTAACATACAAGTAACAGTGCATGAAATAACTGGAGAAATCAATGTGGGGCATACGACAAAAGAATCTGTCAGGGTAGTTCTGTGAAATTTAGTGCTAATGAGCTATGGCAGCAGACAAATGGCAAAAGTACCTATTCTAACAGCCTGACATCATCTGCAGCACCTCTCCACACTGATGACCATATCAGTTGGACCCTAGATGACTGGAAAACTGAGGCTTGATTTGATGAATCCTGATTTCTGTTGGTAAGAACCATGGTAGGATTCAAGTGATGCACAGACCCAATGAAGCCATGGCCCAAGTTCCCAACAAGGCACTGTGCAAACTGGTGTTGGACCCATAATGGCGTGGGCTGTGTTTACATTGAATGGACTGGATCCTCTGGTTCAACTGAACCAATCATTGGCTGGAAATGGATGTGTTCAGCTACTTGAAGATATTTGCAGCCATTCTTGGACTTCATGTTCCCAAACAACAATGTGCCATGCCACTAAGCCACATCTGTTCCCGACTGGTTTGAAGAACATTCTGAATAATTCGAACAAATGATTTGACCACCCAGATCACCCAGCATGAATCCCACTGAACATTTATGGGACATCATCGAGAGGTCAGTTCGTGCACAAAATCCTGCACTGTCAACACTGTCACAACTATAAACAGCTATAGAGGCAGCATGGTTCAGTGTTTCTTCAGAGGGACTTCTTATTATCAGATACAGAAGGTGAACTATCTCAGGTACAACATCACATGAAATCACCTCATAACTGGCTAAGAGCTGTGCTCAAGGATTTGGAAATTTAGTGTACATTATCATTCGTGACTCCATTGAATAAACTACTGTTTGCAGCGTATTAGTTTCAAGAGCATCACTGATTCCCTTGGCTAATGTTGACATCTTACCTATCCAATCCTCCAACACTTACTTTCTTTTGAAAGAAATTTTTCTATTCTACCAGTAATTCTACCAAATCCTCTAATATTTGTGATTAATGTTCTACCTTCACCTGCAATCTATGAAGTTGAGACAATGTGGATTTCAACTCGGTAAACATTGATTTCAGCGAGCGCATTGCTAACAGCAGCGGCAGCCAAACTCACCTGTTCTTTGGTTCTCAGAATGACAATTACTACTGGTAGTTCCATTTTCTGGCATAAGCTATGCCACAGTTCACCCACATTTCCTTCAGTCTGCACTTCTCGTCTCTACAATTCATACATGAGCTCATCATTGCCCAAATCAATTTTGATGCAATTCTCTAACATCACAAAACTGCAGTTAGCGTTTACAAAAATACATTATCACTACATATAAATTTACTTAAGGCTAGCCATTGCTACCAACTGTGCCATGAAAATTTAAGGCACCCTTGAATTAACCAGGAAGAAGGTTCATAGTGACATTCATTTAATCCATCAAAACCACAAATTGAAATCATAACGTGCAAATATTATCAAAAGCAGACTCTTAGGATAATCTGTTCCTCCATAGCAACTAGGACCCCATAATGAGACAAGAGAATGTTAGACAAGCATTTCTGGGACCAGCTGATCTAGCACATTAAAACCAAAAACATATAAAATTCTTCATACCATAAATTCAGAAGGGCCCTGTGACTTAATATCAATAAACTACCAGAGGTGACTCTGCCATAAAATAACCAACAATAACCTTATTTCATATTACTGAAACCTCTACTAGTGGATGCTTAGAACTACATACGTAAGACACCAACATAACAGACTCTGATTTATGCAATGTATCTGTAACCGAAGAGGCAGTGCATCCAGTAGAATTCCATAATCACATCTCTGAGTGAGAAAATTTTCAAACATGCCATGCATCCAATTGATCAAGAACCACTAGTCCTTCACTTGTAATACTGAGACCTCCCAGCTCTCTGTTCTAACAAAGCAAATTGACGATTCATACACAAGAACTTAAATGATGTGTGCTCAGTACAGCACTTACTATAGCACCCCATGTCCAGTATCATTAGCAGAGCTACAGAAACCGTGAAACTGTCTGGCACTATTCTACTGGACATTGTTCTAAAACCCAGATGACAACAGAATGCTCATCAACACAACTTGTAGCACGCCACAACCAAAAGTATCCATGCTAATGTAAATTCACCTTTGTATTACTTTTCTAAAATCTACACATCAAATGATTTCATACAATTTTGGTTCTGTAACATCAGAACATACGGTGATGCTCAATGGCTTATTGCAACACAACATCACTTTTTCACTAAGTGAACTGAACACCTTCCCCCAGTCCACCATTATTCACCATGGCATGGCAAACACACTTTCAGCCGTTCATCACTTGGCGGCCTCTTTCCCAACTGCTTCACAGATACATCCTTGAGGAAAAAGATGCTAAGCACTAATCAACAGCAAACACCGCAGACAATTTGCAGAATTGTACCAACCAGCACATGCTTCAGTCATAGCTACGGTACTCATCACAAGAAGAAATTCAAACATCCCTGACTTAACTTAAAGCTTTATGCTCAGACACCGCTGTACATAGGTCTAAAAATATGTAACAGACTACAAGGTATAAACATATTGAACGTGAACCTTAGATCTTTGAAACTATTTTAGTAAAACAAAAATGTTACCATGCCACTGAAAAATTCATGGAAGACAGTTTTACATTTTGAACAATAGAAATATGTAGACTGTTAATCCATAAACTGTTCATATAAACCAAATATTGTAGCATTATACGTATTTTTATTAGATGCATTTTCATAAACTTTAATCTATAATGCATAGTTTTCTAAAAAAATGTAAAAAGATCTTTGGTAAATCATTATATTCTTTTCAAACTTGACATATCTCCTGTACAGCAGATCTAATCATCTGTACATAGTGTAGTTTATCAACTGTATTTGGTTAAAAAGTGTACCAGAGCATAAGTGAGATCCAAGAGAGCCAGCTGCAGGCAGGCAAGAGTGTTATGTGTTGCGAAGTAAAACCCGGCTGACAGGTGATGCAGAGCAGAACTAGCTGGACACGGTATAGCAACAGCCAACATTGCAATATGCAAGTGGAAGGACAGAAGACTTCCCTCACTTGCCGCCGTGGAAGTGTTTAGGGTACATGCCCTAAACGAAGATAGTCTGGAGTACTCAGCCATTTGTGTACTAAAATATTCCTGTCTCAGTATAACAGCCTACACCATGAGGCCCTGACACCTGGAGCAACATCCCGGAATGCAGTAAAGCGTTCATTGTTTGACCACAAGACGGGGCAGCCTGCCCTGAGTCACAAAAGCAGCCACTGCTGGAACATAGAACTACCCGCTCACTGGAGGGAGATCACGGCTGCCTCCACAGAATTGTCAGCTACATTGCCGCACTGTTATCTAGGTCGCAGCTGCAGACATCTGTGACAGTGGAATTCGAGTGATGCCACACTTGGCCCCGCTCTTTGTGCTGTCAGCAATGCCAGACCTCTACTATCTCTATTAATTCCCATGAGAGGCAACTTGATGGATTCACCACACTGCTCCTGATGTACTATGGCTAAGGGCTGGAATAAAGAAGTTAATTAGACAAATCTACTGCATCTTGATGTTTCTTTCACTCTCCAAGGTTGAAAAGCCATGGGTCACCTACGAAAATCCATGGGTCATCTAACACTGGTGTCAGATCATTGACATTCTTAGAGCAACATCTGAATCTACAGACTATGATATGGTGAGTCAAAAAAATTTTTACTTAATTTTGGTAATGGAGAAAAGGTTTGACAGTCATGCATTGTATAAAGTAGATTTTACTGTGAGTAGAGAACCAGCAGATTTATCTAGTTTTAAAGGTAATGGAAACCACGGTTGCTTAGTGCCTGTTAGATGTGCACATTGTAATCTTGAGGGCCACTCAGCACCATGTACGGAATCAGTTTCGGTAAATCATTTGTGGCATATGGCTAGGCAATGTTGGGAGTCGAGATGGTTCATGATTAGATGCAAGAATTAAGTTAAAGTATTCCTTTTTCTCTTTTTCCTTGTCTTGTGAGTGTTAGTTCTGAAAATGAATATCGTCAAGGACAAAGCTTTGGTAGAACCAGAGACACAAGGTGTCTCAGAGCCAGAAGCAGTATGCATACGGTTAGAAAAGGTAGCAAAGTTAACAGCAGATGATACAGAACTGCATCGGTTGGCAGAATCACAACCATCACAATGGGGTGTAGAGTTGTCAGTAACAAGTTCAATTGCTCCTTTTTCTGGTAAGGCAACTGAGAATGTGTAGGCCTTTGTGGGAGGCTTTGGAAATCTGGCTGAGATGGAAGATTGGTCTGATGAGGCAAAATTGAGACTAACAGGGGAAGCTAAAACTTATGTAGGGTATACAGAACCTCTTCCTCTTAAGGGAGCCACAACATTCAAGGAATTTAAGTGTTGTAGTGTTACATAATCAATTTGTCAGTAACTGATTTCATTATTGTAGTAATAGTGAAGAACTGATGTGCCCTCTGTAGTTTTTGCTGATTGGCTTCTTGTATGATTAATATTCATTACCCTGTTTGTAGCTTTTATTGTACTACTTAATGTCAAATTCCAGTATTGTATTTGATTTGTAGTACCTGTGTTCAAGGCTTTGAAAGTTGATGCCTACTCCGCTCTTGAATCACTACTTTGTTATGAGATACTGTAAAGTAATTGTTTGTGTAGTCACTATTTATTTTGCTCATACTCATTTCTGTAAAAGAGATTAGATTTTTATGCAAGCTATAAAGTCACATATTTTCTCAAACAAGCATGGCTTGAGTTTCTAATGAAATAAAATCTTGTAAGAGGTCTACAGCTGTGTGTTTTACTTGCTGACCCACTAGTAAACATAAACAATCTATAATATTGTAAGTTCAGCACTATGACTTCATCATGGAGAAGAGAGACATGTTTGTTCTTCAATATACCCATACATAAAACAGTATTGTACTAAGGAAGTATAATTTGAAGTATAGTCTATATGACATTGACAATGTGACTGGTAACAGAAGAAAACCAACATTATCATGCTCTCCCACTTCTTCTCTCTCTCTCTCTCTCTCTCTCTCTCTCTCTCTCTCTCTCTCTCTCTCTCTCTCTCTCTCTCTCTGTCTGTCTGTCTCTCTGTCTGTCTGTCTCTCTGTCTCTTTCTTCTTTTTTAAAGCTTTTGGGTAAATGTTCCTTGTTTTCAATAAGAGTGACATTAAAAAAGTCTTGATTGTGTATATGAATAATGAATAGTGTACCTCAGCAACATGATTGTGTATGCACCGATAACGTGTTTGACACTACTCCATTATACAAGAGCTAACTACAAAACGGCCACCAGCTTAGCTGAGTGGTAGCATGCTTGCCTACCATGCAGACAGTCCGGGTTCAATTTCTGGCCAGGTTGGAGATTTTCTCCACCCGTGGACTGGGTGTTGTGTTGTCCTCATCATCGTCTCATCATTATCCCTGCACAGGTTTCCCAGTATGGCGTCACATGCAACTAGGCGGCCAAGCTTCCCCAGACAGGGCCTCCCGGCCAACAATGCCGTACAATCATTTCGTTTTTTTTAAATACACAATGTGTGAATTGTGTATTCCATAGCAAAGAATTGTTTGTGGCAGATTAATTTACTAGTCACCTTAGTGGCATTAACTGGTGCACATAGTCTGCCTTTAAAAGATGTTTTAGAGCAATGAGTTTCATACAACGCTTAGATGCTTCTGACAAGCCATGTTCTATGACCAATTTAAACTGGTTACACCCACATCATTATCATGCATTTAAATCTGTCAAGTTTCTACATTACATTCAGGATGTAAAAGATTCCATTACACACCTGAAAAGTATGGAAGTCATTTGTACATTTTACCATTCCCACCTTACCAAAATTTATCCAAAATTAATAATTTGTGAAAATTGTTTAACTTATAAATATAATGGTACAACAGTCATATCTTATACCTTATTCCAGTGATGGAGTCAGTGTAAACACTGTTAGTGGCACCAAAGTTAGTGTGCAGTCCCTAATAGACGAGACAGAAACTGCATTGGAGAGTGGCAAAGCAAAAGCAGAAATGCTTAACTCTGTTTTCAAATGTACCTTTACAAAGCAAAACCCAGGAGCATTGCCACAACATAATTCTCGTACCACTGAAAATATAAGCAAAATAAATATTAGTGACAGTGGCATTGAGAAAAAGTTGAAATTATTAAAATTTGTAAATAAAAATCCCCAGTCAAGATTGCAAATTTATTTATTGATTATTGGTTTTGGCTCACTAACAAGGCATCCTTAGATCAATTCAAAATGCTGTTCAGTGTATGACAGTCATGTACGAAAGCTGTCACACACACTCTTCCTTGTCCTATTATGAACATTAGAAATGATATTTTGTTTACACCCACTCACGGCTGATGTAACTATCACCGCTGTTGATTGTTTGTACATGTCTGGCAGTATGGGCACTGTAACAATATTGTATTAATTATTAACATTGTCAATTTCAATAACCGACTATGATTTTTCATTTTAGGGTGATTTAGCTCTAAGAACACAATGATGTGTTATGATTGTCGTACACTGAATGATATTTTTGGTTGCTCTTGTTCATCAATGAGCCAAAACCAGTAATCAAAAAAGAAAATTTGTGATTTTGACATAAACATTTTAAATCAACAGACAGCGTATCTCCCCATTAACAATGTCAAAGTAATACATGAAATCGTTAAAACTGAACACAGACCCAGGGCCCAATGGAATCCATATCAGATTCTTTACTCAATTCACAGCTGAGTTTGCACCTCTATCAACTGTAATTTACTGTAGATCCCTTGAACACAAAACTATGCCCAGCAGTTGGAAGAAAGCACAGGACACACACACCTGCCTACAAGAAGGATAGCAGAAGTGATCAACGAAACTACTGTCCAATATCCTTGATGCCCATTTGTTGTGGAATCTTAGAACACATTCTGAGCTCGAACACAATGAGATATCTCAAACAGAATGACCTCCTCCATGCTAACCAGCACGGATTTTGTAAACACAGATCATGGGAAACCTAGTTCTCACTTTTCTCAAATGCATTCCTGAAAGCTATGGATCAAAGCAGTCATTTAGATGCAGCATTTCTCAATTCCCGAAAAGCGTTTGACACAGTACCACACCTACACTCATTATCAAAAGTACAATCAGACAAAATATGAGACTGGATTGAGGATTTCTTGGTAGGTTGAGTGCCGCATTTTATCCTGGATGGAGAGTCATCAGCAGATGTGGAATTAAGTTCAGGTGTACCCTCGGGAAGTATGCTGGGTCCCTTGCTGTTCATGTTATATATTAATGACCTTATGGACAGTATTAATAGAACCTCAGACTTTTTGTAGATGATGCAGTTATCTAGAATGAAATAGTCTGAATGAAGCTGAACATACATTCACCCAGACTTCGATAAAATTTCAAATGGATGCAATGACTGGTAGCTTGCTTTAAATGTTCACAAAAGAAGAAACATAGTATCCTATGACTGTAATATCAATGAGTCACAATTGACATTGGCCCACTCCTACCTGGGTGTAACACTTTGTATGGATCTGAAACAGAATGATCACATAAGTTCAGTTATGAGTAAATCAGGTAGCAGACTTAGGATTATTGATAGAATACTGGGAAAATACAAGCCGTCTACAAAGGAGATTGCTTACAAATGACTCATGTGACACATTCTAGACTACTGCTCAAGTGTGTGAGACCTATACAAAATGGAACTGGCAGAGGATATTGAATGAATACAGAAAAGGGCACCATGAATGATCACAGGATTGTTTGCTCCATGGGAGAGTGTCACAGAGATGATAAAGAAACTAAACTGACAGACACTTTACGGCAGAGGGAAGCCATCCCAAGAAAATCTACTAACGAAGATTCAAGAACTGCCTTTAAATGATGACTCCAGGAATATACAACGACCCACTACATATTTCTCCCATTGGGTTCATGAGGATAAGATTAGATTGATTATACCATGCACAGAGGCTTTTTAAACGATTGTTTTTCCTGCACTCCATATTTGAATGGAACAGGAAAAAGGCCCAGCAACCGGTGCAGTGGGACATACCCTCTGCCATGCACTTCACAGTGGATCACAGAGTCTAGATGTAAATGTAGATGTTGATCTTCATTGCAGTATTAACAAGTGCAGAGTTTTTCTGTCATTAATAACATGACATCATTTGCTTCATACATTTCTTTTATTATTTTCTTCAAGCACAATGCAGACACAGTCTGTCCAGAACAAAATCAGCGTCAAATACACACCCACTGTGAATTATGGCACCTGCATAATTACAGAATGCAATTTTCACTCTGCAGCAGAGTGTGCGCTGGTATGAAACTTCCTGGCAGATTAAAACTGTGTGCCGGGCCTAGACTCGAACTCGAGACCTCGCTTTTCGCGGGCAAGTGCTCTACCGTCTGAGCTACCCAGGCGCGACTTATGCCCCTCCCCCTCACAGCTTCACTTCTGCCAGTAACTCGTCTCCTGCCTTCCACTCCTGGAAGAAAGGATATTACGGAGATATGGCTTGCCACAGGCCGAGTTCGAGTCTCGGTCCGGCACACAGGTTTAATCTGCCAGGAAGTTTCACCTGCATAATTGTTTATAAATATTTAACAGTTAACCAAAAATATTACATTGTTGTTTGGTCCAGTTGCAATTAATTTGGCTATATTAAAATAATTGGTCGTCCCCTATTATATCGTAAGTTATTTGGTTTCTGTTATTTTCCTTGAAAATAGTCGAATGTAAGGCTTCAACACTTGATAAAAGCTCTCAGCACATTTTCTCAGATGAGAAAAACATAGTTTTGATTTTTTTAAACAGTTATCTCTCACAAATATTTCGATCATTTAAATACGTTGAACAATACACCAGCCAGTAATTGCGTATTTTTATCTTACATTAACTTTTGATGCTACAAAAACTAATTCAAAAGAAACGCAAAAACTTCTCAATAGCAACAACAAATGACAACGTTCTATGCACTTGCATGTCATAACGCCATTGCGCCAAATGGGGAAGCTTAAAAAAATTATCAGCTGCTCATTAGTGTATTGGCTTCTACAATGATTTCAAACTGTGACGACATATGCACCATAGGTGCCGACTACGGCTATGCTCGGGCGCTCAAGCAGACTCCAAAATTTGAGTGGGCATGCACAGCATACATCATTGAAAGTAGTGGTGTTATTTTTTCTTTACATATAAATATCAACCGGCATTATAAAGGTTTGCTTCTTGACTGTAATTAAAATAGACTCACTCGTCACATTGATGGGCGGCTGGCTTTTGTAATACATCGCTGTAAAAAGGTTATCTTGAAACAAACGGCTAAGTGAAGTCGTGAATTAAAATTCACGATGACATAGAACTGAAGTGACCGTTTTCTACAAAGTCCAAATATTAAGGGAATGCCCCTTGTTACGTCAATAATGTGAACTGAAGGCGGTAACTTTTAACTGTTATTGTTGGGTTAAATAACTACAACTGAAGCCAGTTGGGTGCGATACGATGAAAACGTTTATACTACGAAATACGAATGCAATTAGGGGTTTCTTTTATGATAACCTTTTGACAAAACTACACATGTTACCAGTGAGCCGACATACATGTTGCGAAGAGTGCTCCATCCCTCCTAGCTAAAACATTCAGTAAATGTACAGTACTTATAACAACTTGGCGAAGTTCTCTGTGCTTTCAGTGGCAGCTCTCCAACTACCACGAAACGTAATGATTATAGTGTAAGTTATATTGAATTTGAACTTATAGAGTTCAACAGTTGAACGAACAACCTGTGATTGGAATTATAGAGGGTGAGCACAAAGTGTTGCTCTGATTATAACAATTTATTACTGAATAACCGCTTGACATAATAATTTACATTTGATGCCGTTACATAGGTTAGTGTTACTAGTATTTTTAAGACCACTTACGTTAGTAAACCTCGATGTGTGCTCCCTTCGTAGCTCGGAGAATGTCGAGGTGGTATTCGAGAGTTCCTGCCAGGTGTTTCGTAACATGTGTTCTGTCGCAGTACCCACAGCAGCTTGTATCCTAGCCTTCAGTTCGTTGATGTCAGCAACTGGTGTGACGAAGACTCTGTCCTTGATATCGCCCCAGAAAAAAAAAGTCAAGGGGCGTAATGTCTGGAGAGAGAAATAATGTCCGGATCGGTGGATTGGAAGGAACAGTCCAACGCCCTGGCCACTCCGCTCTCCAGATATTACCCCCCTTGACTTTTTTTTCTTGGGCTATATCAAGGACAGAGTCTTCGTCACACTAGTTGCTGACATCAACGAACTGAAGGCTAGGATACAAGCTGCTGTGGGTACTGTGACAGAACACATGTTACGAAACACCTGGCAGGAACTGGAATACCGCCTTGACATTCTCCGAGCTACGAAGGGAGCGCACATTGAAGTTTACTAACGTAAGTGGTCTGAAAAACAAAAACAAAAAAAAACTAGTAACACTAACCTATGTAACGGCATCAAATGTAACTTAATATGTCACATGGTTATTCTGTTATAAATGTTTATAATCAGGGCAAGACTTTGTGCTCACCCTGTATTTTGCCTTCATGTCTTGCGTGTCAAAATCGTTAAAATGGGTAAGTATATAGTGAAGTACAAGGGTTAAATGAAAAGTAATGCCTCCACCTTCGTTGATTACGTTTGGATGGGAATATTTTAATAAATCAAATACAGAAATAATCCTTAGAATGTTCTCTTTAAATACCAATATTCACTTTTCCATGTAACGACCAGCCAGTTGGGAACATTTCTGTCAACGATGAATAAGTTTTCTGAAGCTGTCATGGAAGAAGTCGACACTCTGTTTCCGCAACCACAGCCTCACAGTTCTCTCAACGTCTTCATCAGAAGCATAATGATGTCCCCGCAGATCGTCTTTCATTATTGGGAACAGATGGAAGTCAGACGGTGCTAAATCTGGACTGTATGGAGGATGCCGTAGTATGGTGGTGAGATTCAGTTTCTGAACTTCTGCTGTGGTCGCACGTGAAGTGTGTGGTTTGTCATTGTCACTTTTCGACCCTTGTTAGCCATCGTTTCAGAGTTCGCAGCTTTGTGATACAACGCTCCGAATTTATTGTCGTTCGAAGATCAAGGAAATCAACATGGATAACACCATCTGAGTCCCAGATCACTGTGGCGATGATTTTTCCAGCTGAGGGCTGCGTCTTGAATTTCTTTTTCTGGGGCGAGTCTCTGTGTCGATATTCCATAGACTGACGTTTCGTCTCCGGGTCGTAATGGTGTACCCATGTTTCGTCTCCTGTCACAATTGAATGGAGAAAGGCGTCACCTTCATTCTTGTAACGCGAGAGCAGTTCCTGGCAAATTTCAAGTCTGTGCGCTTTCATTTCACGAGTCAGCATCTGGGGTTCCGATCGTGCACAGATCTTCCGATAGCCAAGCAAAGCAATAATGTGACCAACACATTCTTGTGAAATGCCGATTGTGCTTGCAGTTTCTCTCTGAGTGATACGACGATCGTCCTGAATCAATCTGTCAACATTTTGCTTGTGGAACTCGGTGGTTGCTATCACACGACGTCCAACTCTTTGCTTGTCACACAGGTCAGATGTTCCCACCTCAACATCTTCAAACTTAGTCACCCAACGACGCACAGTACTCACATCAACAGTCGCCCAACGACGCACAGACTTTCCTTTTTTGAAAGATTTACCAATCTATTCGTTAGCACTTCGACATATAATGCGTGTTTACACTTTAATACAATACGATACTGTTTTTGACAGTGTTACCAATACAAACACATAATTAACCTTTATAACATAGGAATTCATTATTATAAAATACAAGTGTTATTTCTTAAAGACTTAGAGTTAAGCGATGCTTAATAATATGTGTTAACACTTAACAAAGCGTAATTCGTGAAGCTTGTGTTAAACTCTTGCAGTAGGACAGTATTGCAAATGACGTCAGATGCATTAGCCAATAGCAGCGCGACTCTCTGGAACGGTCTACCTGATTTTTTTCTACTTGCCTTGAGCATATCTAGTGAAATATCAGCTATAGATTCCCAGTTAACACCTGAGCATGAAAACCATTTAAGCTTTCCTTCAATATTTTCTAGGCAGTAAAGCCCGATGCCGACCTTTTATGCAATAGTTTATGCCTCTGTATTATTTCAGCATGACAAGTTGTCTCGTAACAGGACCACATGAACTCACACACTGAAACTGTTTGGCAGTGGGAGTGAGGAAGGGCAAAAAGACTAACCATACAAAGTGAATTTTAAAGTACTGTTCGAGTTTTATTTAAACGTTATTCAACTACATGATGCAAATTAGATGCCTTTGTATTCCAAGTAAGAAGAACTGAGGCCGTCTCTTTTGGTAGTGAGTATATCAGGCCATCAAAGTTATTATCATAATGTGACATCTATTGGTCTTTAACATTTTGAACTTGAAAATAAGCTCCTTATTCTACCTGAAGCAGTTGCAATTCATTAATTTCGAGTGACTGGATTTTGTTATGGTACTATTGTTACAACAATAATAATTGCAGCCGGGACGTTGCAAGCTCTTGTCAAAGAACAGTAGGCCCTAGAACAATGGTCCCCTACCTTTCTGACACCATTACCCCATAGTGCTAGCAGATATTAACTAGTACCCCTCCTCCCTCTCCCTCCCCATACAGCCACCACTATCAATCACCAACAGCAGCATCTAACTAATCTTCCTGTGAACACGTGCATTTCAAAATGACGAAAGATAAATGATGTTAATGTTTGTAGCTGTTTCATTAAATCATGAACTAAGGAGTCACTTTTTTTATAGAACGATAAAGTAGTTTTCAGTGCATCACAATTGCTACATAGATCCCCATATCGGAAAAGAAAGCTAATTATCCACATTGAGGGTAGACTCTTCTTGTAAAATATACTTTCTGTGCACTACTCCTCTTCCTAGCGACATTTGCTTCACACACACTCGGCATCCCCGTTTAAAATCAACCAAATTAAAATATGTGCACGAAACTTGCTGCTTGAAAGTCACTTGACACCTGGAATTGGCAGAAATTCGACAACTTCAGGTTGTGAGTGCTACGTGTCTGAAGTTAAATTTAATTTGTGGGAAGATCTTATGGGACCAAACTGCTAAGGTCATCGGTCCCTAAGCTTACACACTACTTAACCGAACTTAAACTAACTTACAATAAGGACAACGCCGGCCGTTGTGGCCGAGCGGTTCTAGGCGCTTGAGTCTGGAACCGCTACGGTCGCAGGTTCGAATCCTGCCTCGGGCATCGATGTGTGTGATGTCCTTAGGTTAGTTAGGTTTAATTACATCTAAGTTCTAGGGAACTGATGACCTCTGATGTTAAGTTCCATAGTGCTCACAGACATCTGAACCATTTTTGAACTAAGGTCAACACACACACGCATGCCCGAGGGAGAACTCGAATCTCCGACGGGGGAAGCCGCGCGAACCGTGACAAGACGCCCAAGACCTCGCTGTTACCCCACACGGCTGTGTCTGAAGACTGCCTCTAATAATAATAATAATAATGATAATAACAATACAGTGTAGGCCCTACAGCGATAGAGTAGCCATCATGTAGCTACTGCTGTGTTCCACTCACAATTAGTTCGTTTACTGTTGCAGAGTGAATAATG
Organism: Schistocerca serialis cubense; assembly: GCF_023864345.2. Taxonomy (NCBI): domain Eukaryota; kingdom Metazoa; phylum Arthropoda; class Insecta; order Orthoptera; family Acrididae; genus Schistocerca; species Schistocerca serialis. The sequence goes on along the minus strand of NC_064643.1, from coordinate 117,451,257 downwards.
AAGCAATTTGTGGTCCCTTGCGGTAACTATTTACAACTCAAAAAAGGCATTTTAATGATATATTTAAGTATTGTGATGTCTAAGTCTACATTTTACTGTTGTAGATGCGTAATAAAAGTACACGACTGGCCATTAAAATTGCTACACCAAGAAGAAATGCCGATTATAAAAGGGTATTCATTGGACAAATATATTATACTAGAACTGACATGTGATTACATTTTCACGCAATTTGGGTGCATAGATCCTGAGAAATCAGTACCCAGAACAACAACCTCTGGCCCTAATAACGGCCTTGATACGCCTGGGTGAGTAAAACAGAGCTTGGATGGCGTGTACAGGCACAGCAGCCCATTCAACACGTTACCACGGTTCATCAAGAGTAGTGACTGGCGTATTGCGACGAGCCAGTTGCTCGGCCACCATTGACCAGACGTTTTCAATTGGTGAGAGATCTGAAGAATTTGCTGGCCAGGGCAGCAGTCGAACATTTTCTGTATCCAGAAAGGCCCGTACAGGACCTGCAACATGCAGTCGTGCATTATACTGCTGAAATGTAGGGTTTCGCAGGGATCGTTCCACTGTTTAAATTGCCGTCAATGCGAACAAGAGGTGACCGAGACGTGTAACCAGTGGCACCCCATAGCATCACGCCGGGTATACGCCAGTATGGCGATGACGAATACACTCTTCCAAATCGGGTTCACCGCGATGTCGCCAAACACGGATGCGACCATCATGATGCTGTAAACAGAACCTGGATTCATCCGAAAAAATGACGTTTTGCCATTCGTGCACCATCGCAGGCGCTCCTGTCTGTGATGCAGCGTCAAGGGTAACCGCAGCCATGGTCTCCGAGGTGATAGTCCATGCTGCTGCAAACGTCGTCGAACTGTTCTTGCAGATGGTTGTTGTCTTGCAAACGTCCCCATGTGTTGACTCAGGGATCGAGTCGTGGCTGCACGATCCGTTACAGCCATGCGGATAAGATGTCTGTCATCTCCACTGCTAGTGATACGAGGCCGTCGGGATCCAGCACGGCTTTCCGTATTACCCTCCTGAACCCACCGATTCCATATTCTGCTAACAGTCATTGGATCTCGACCAACGCGAGCAGCAATGTCGCGATACGATAAACCGCAACCGCGATAGGCTACAAAGTCGGAAACGTGATGGTACGCATTTCTCCTCCTTACACGAGGCATCATAGCAACGTTTCACCAGGCAACGCCGGTCAACTGCTGTTTGTGTATGAGAAATCGGTTGGAAACTTTCCTCATGTCAGCACGTTTTAGGTGTCGCCACCGGCGCCAACCTTGTGTGAATGCTCTGAAAAGCTATTCATTTGCATATCACAGCATCTTCTTCCTGTTCGCGTCTGTAGCACGTCATTTTCGTGGTGTAGCAATTTTAATGTCCAGTACTCTATGTATGTAGTAGATGGACTATGTGAGGAAAATTTTGTGTATAAATTCGATTCACAAACTGACATTGTGCCGAAAGTTAATGCTAGTATTTAAAAAATGTATTTTTGGTAATTTACCGTCTCACGAATTAACGACAACAGAAATGGCTTATAAAGATTATTTAGTTTCGTGACCGAAACTCACCTGAACACTTCTGTTTTTACCCCTCAGGCCGCAATTACGCCCAGGTTAGGAACCACTAGCCTAGAATGTAAGGCAGGCTTGGCAAAGCACGGCTCGCAACACATTACTCTGCCACGAGCGCTTCCGCCTCTAACCTATCGTGTCCTGCCATCATGGTCCCACCACAGCCACTCCTGCCAACTGCAGGAGCGACTGACGTGTAGCATGGGTCGTGAGACCTACCCAGTCCCTTTACATGAACCTCAAACAACAGACTGAAAAAACTTTGATTTTTACTTATTTGTCCCACATTCTTGTGCTTACATTAATAAGATATTTAAACATTTCGGTAAAATTTATTTAATCTGATGTTGACAAGTTTCGCAATATCGATTTCAGTTTTCAGTGTAGCAAAACGAAGTCATTGTTTCAACGACTCATTGGTCACTGCATTACAACGAGCAGACTTAATGTTCTTCATTAAAGAAAATGATTTTCACAAATCTCTGTTGATCCAACGAAATATTTTATTTTAAGAGCAAAACCTTAAAAAATTACTGCATCTCTTCCTGTTCTGGACACCATGAACAGATCACTTTATTAACTGAAGACTCACTTGGAGGCCACTTCCAACACTTTCAAGACCAATTTTCATTGGATTGTTACAGTTATGATACCCAACTCTAGCTATTTAAAATCTTGAAAACGACTTCAACTCATTGGAGGCTTCATCAGTAATGGGAGTCAATCTTGAAATTTTCACTTCCATGTACTCGTTTCAGTCCACAGCAAACTGGGAAATGACACAGATTTTCCTTGTTTAGTTGCAATAGAAACAGCGCGAGTTTACACCAGAATCCATTACTATCCGAATTCATATCACAAACAGTACGTTCTTTTCCTTGAAAACGCAAATTCAGATTATTTAAATGATGAATAAAATCAGTTAGAAATGCTAGTTCTGGTAAAAAAAAGAATGCTTCAGGTTATTTTCATGCTCTATAGTATCCGATTTTACTTATTCATTCAAAAAAATCAAAAGTTCTTCTCTGAGTGCAACAAAAAGGAGAAAGAAAAGAGCCAAGCATTTTCCTGCACTCAACCAACGAATTTCGGAATGAAGGAGTACATGTCTGTATTCCACGCCAACTTCTTCCAAAAACTGTTTAAACTTTTGATGAGACAGTGATCGATTTCCACCTCGTATTATATTCGTGATTTTCGTCACATCTTTCATTGCATGCACCATTCTGATACTTTTCGCAACACAGCGCTTCCTGATTTACAACGCAATGTAAAGTTAAAAGATTAATTACATTTTTTTCTTTACTGACCAACGAAGCGATTTTCGCTTCTGGCTATAGCTGGTGCACCATTGGTGCAAATTGCAGAGCACTTTTTAAAACCACCAATTTTGTCAACCTACTTTTCAACAGCATTACAAATATCCAAACTTGTTGTTCTGATTGTCAGTAAAGGAAGTAACTCTTCACGTGCAGAAAAGTCGTCCATTACTTGACGAATAAAAATTAGTAGTTGACTAAGATCTGTTCGATCAGTACTCTCCTACAAACGCAAAGAATAATACCAACAGCTTGCAACTAAATTGTTTAATTTCTTTTTTATATTGTGTCCTGTATCAAGAACTCGACTTTTTACTTGTTACGTAACAAAGCAACTGCTTTAAAGTGCTCAGCACCAGCAGCATCGCGACCCAATGCTTTTGCCATTTATATTCCCATTCTTTCACAACCACACCATCGCTAAAGTATTTTTCGAGCTTTTGCATTTTAAACATACCACAAACGGGTCACTTACAACTGTTTTCAAGACTTGATCATTCAAGCATCTCTTGTACCTCTTCCTTTTACTTATCTACTAAAGCACGTCGTTCGTCATGAGAATAACGTCCGTTTGTTGCCTCATGGAGTTACCAGAAATGTCGAAAAGCTAGTACCTTTGATTTGACTTAATCATTTATTACATATTAAACACTGCGATTTTTCATCTGAATTGCGTACAAAGAAGTACTTAATCTCCCTCTCCTCATTACAGTATTCAGTATGCTTCCGTTTCGACAATCTTGAGAACTGTTACAGAAAAATAGCCACAGTAATAATCACAATCAGACCCAGAATAACAGCCGCAGTAAAATCAAAATGACAACCCGAATGACTGAGCAATATTATTGATATCTGTATTGTTGGTCCGCGAGATACGAGTACTATATGATAGGCTAATATTTTTCATTTGTACTTAATGGTTGGGTCTGGTGTTAAAGTGTATTTATTTGTAAAACCCAATACTACAATTTCGTTCATGTGGCGGTTATCAAGTAGAACTTATGTTCGTGATTACGACCTTCTTACGTATATTGTATTCTTTGAATTGCATTGGAAATATTTTGCTCGTATTCTGCTTAATTTTTGCTCCCACCTGTAATATTCGGGGCGGCCTGGGTGGCCGACCGATTTTAGGCGCTACAGTCTGGAACCGCGCGACCGCTACGGTCCCAGGTTCGAATCCTGCCTTGGGCATGAATGTGTGTGATGTCCTTAGGTTGGTTAGGTTTAAGTAGTTCTAAGTTCTAGGGGACTGATGACCTCAGATGTTAAGTCCCATAGTGCTCAGAGCCATTTTTTTTTGTTGTTGTAATATTCGGTAGGGAAATGATTCCATATTTGAAACTTCCTGGCAGATCAAAACTGTGTGCCGGACCGAGACTCGAACTCGGGACCTTTGCCTTTCGCAGGCAAGTGCTCTACCAACTGAGCTACCCAAGCACGACTCACGCCCCGTCCTCACAGCTTTACTTCTGCCAGTACCTCGTCTCCTACCTTCCAAACTTAACAGAAACTGTCCTGCGAACCTTGCAGAACTAGCACTCCTGAAAGAACGGATATTGCGGAGACATGGTTTAGCCGCAGCCTGGGGGATGTTTCCAGAATGAGATTTTCACTCTGCAGCGGAGTGTGCGCTGATATGAAACTTCCTGGCAGATTAAAACTGTGTGCACACTGAGCACTTGCCCGCGAAAGGCAAAGGTCCCGAGTTCGAGTGTCGGTCCGGCACACAGTTTTAATCTGCCAGCAAGTTTGATATCAGCGCACACTCCGCTGCAGAGTGGAAATCTCATTCTGATTCCACATTTATTTTTGTTTTATATGAAACAGAAGCTGGTACTCTGTGGATTCATGTCTACTTGTTACTGCTTAACGAGTCTGCGTGTTAACTGCCAGATTTAAATGCGGTTTTAAGTGTATTGCTCGTATTCTATGTTAATTTCGATCCCATCCGTTTTTCGTTCTCTAATATTTAATGGAGGCCACCGTAATTTTCATTTACTTCTGCTAAAATGTCCTGTTTGTAGTACCTGGTAATAATGTGTGAAAACAGTTGAGTAACAATTGCCGCATTTTTAACATTTGCAAGCAAGAATCTTCTAGTCACCAAGACTACAAAGCATACTCATCTACATGTGGTATACCTACATCATTTGCCCCACCCAATATTACGCATGTTAACCCAATCACAATACGAGCAATATATTTACAATGCAAGTCAAAGAGTGCCCTACAGACAAAAAGTCATAATCAGAAGCATAGTACGATGAAACCAACTTCTGTTAAGACGGACACACACTTGACTGCATGCTTGGAAGGCACACTTGCATTACAGTGCTCGTGCAACAATGCGCAGCTTCCTGGCGCCTCCACACAGTTCGTTTAGCAGAAAACGTCGAGCTCTGACTACGAAGCGCTGGCTTTGGCAGTGCTTGTGCTTGTGTTACGAAAAAATAAAAGCGAAAACTTGATATGTGGATTAAAGAGTGGTTAAAGAAACGAAAATTTGTTTCTATATTAGCTATCCGTGCGAGACACGCCATGGAAACTGTCTTACAGTGGTGTTGATTTAACTTCTCTCTTTCTGCGTGTAATAGTGTTCCTTGAGCTGACCTACTTTACAATACATCATTTTTACAGAATGTGATTGAACAGGATCAAATAAAAATTAAATCACAGCAAACCACTGACAAATCCTTGCATAAACCTCCCTCTTATCGTTCCACATGCTCAAGCATACACCCACTTGAATGCCTGCACAAGCACATATAATGGAAACTCGATCAAGCATCAGTCTGCTTGTACATTCCTATTGCTTATGTAAATTTTTCCTAGACATATTCAGATATCTTTGGGAAAGCACACTTGCGCAAGCACGCTTGTCAAGCATGCTGATACATGTGTGGCTGCCTTTAAATACGAAACGAAAACAAACATGGAAAACTAAAAATCAGTTAATAAGAAAGTGAGGCGATGGACTGGTAAACTTAACAGCGCTCCAAGTGGCCTGGCAGCAAACCAAAGTCACATTAAGGGAAATTCCTAGCTGAGTTCCATCCCCATGCGGCCTGTGAACAAACGAGAGCCTATGTTTTCAGTAATCAGTTAGGCTGCCCCACTCTACAGCTAATAAACAAGCAAACAGTATGCTGCTGTTGGCCATCACGTGGTTGTGATTTTTATTGGTCCTGTGAATTACCTTTCATGTGGGTATGTACTTTTAATATAGAGCATGTCATTTTGCACGCTTCTAGACAATATTCATATAATAGGCTACACAGTAATAATGTACAATAACTTGCACAGTATATACTTAATGCAAAATGATTTAGACCAGAGTTAAAAATAAATTTTTGCCAATCTTATATTGTACATAAGTACTTTTAGCTCTAGTTTAGATCCTTAAACTAATTTGTAATTCTACTAGTAGTTTCTCTTAATAAGTACATAATGTTAATCATTCACATTATGAACTTTTTCTCACTGTCTGCTCATCTATTCAGAATTCCTTTTCTATTAAAAACATTTTTAGGACTGCAAGGAACACCTTCTCAGTTTTGATGTCTTGTAAGTCCCTTGGCAATGGCAATGTATTGCTGTACTTCAAACATGAGGGGAGAACTTTAAAAATAGTATTAAAACAGTAAAAAAAATTGGTAAAAATAATAACACACAAGGACAGGCTTTAGAGGAAATAACTATGAAAGCAGACTCTTCATATAGTGAAATTACCACTCACAACTTTAGCCTCATTACACAAGGAGTTACAAACTGAAATACATAAACAATGCAATTTAATCTGGGAGGAGGTAATGGAAAAATTCAAAGAAGTACAAGGTAAAATAGAAATGTAAAAGAAGTTTCCACACAGGAATTTGAAGATGGAAGAAGTATCCACACAGGAATTTGAAGATATATGTCATCAAATCTCAGTAATAGAAAATAGAGAGAGAGTGAGAAAGAGATTTTGATGAGGGAATTGGTAGCCCAGATGTTTTAACTGGTTTGGAGGAATACTTACAAGAAGTATATAAGTAAATGAGAAACTTCAATTCATGAGCATTCTCACCAACTCTTTGAACAGTATTGTGATAAATCAGAAGAAATGTCTAAAATTCACACCAGATGGTTTGGTACATCCCTTTGTCTTTTTGAAGCTGTTTAAGGAAGTGTTAACCAAAGATTGGGCAGATACAACTTAAATTAAATAGATTCATTATCATTTGCAGCAGGAAGCTTTAATCTGCAGTTCCAGTTACAAGTTTAAAACATTGTGTCAATTTGAAACAGAGCTTAAAAGAGAATTTCTGTATCCTAGTGAGTTTACTAAAGTGTATGATGGTTGTAAATCTCAGTATCAGAAATACGCTGTAGAGAATAAGATAAAGAGGAAGTTAATATGAATTTCATCAAATGTACAGGAAGTAGACTTGATACTGAAGATAGTCGTATGTGTATTGACTTTTACTTTGTAGTAATAGAAATAAAACTGTAAATCAGCGTTCAAATGAAGCTTTAAACTGTAATGGGTTTGCGACTGAAGATTCTGAATCAAAAAGCACTGTAGTTTAACATAATAGAACTATGAGAGAACATACTCAACTATGTATTAATTTTAAGCTTTGTTGTAGCAAGAATGTGACTTTGAACAAACATATGGATTGAGCATTAACCTATGAACTCGTATTATGTAAGTTATCATATCATTTACTGTTTGTTAAGATAATAAGATTTGTTAATGGATGACTCCACACTGTATCAGGCATTCTACATTACATGGGTACACAATACCCAACAGTGAGCATTGTATTGTTTAATGTATTGATGGCAACCAAAGATTTAAGATATATTTACAGTCCAAACCACTGTGGTGGTTTTGTGACCCTCTATTCAGTGCATATAGAATCACTAGAGATGGAGTGTACTCACATAATCCATGTTTGAACGGAGAACACTGATGTTTATTTTGTTAGTTGGTTATTGGGATTTGAATGTTTTTGTTGTTGTTGTTGTTAAATTGTTTTTCAGTTACTGAGAAGAATTGAATTGACAAAGTTTATGTATTTTTGTAACGAAATTATGATTATGATGTATTAATTTGTTCACATCTGTGGTAGCAGAAAAGTTGGAATTAAACATAACAGCTGGTTAAGCAATAAGATGTGTGCTTAAAACTGAATAAAATATTTCATAGCCGCTAAGGAGTTACTGTGGAGTACATGGGATGGTCAATATGTTAGACTTACATATTAAAAATATATAAGAACTGTTGATGGTGGATATTAATGAGGCACTTTTCACGTGAGAGTGTAGCATTACTGCACAGTAGACAGGACATTCACTGTACTGCAGGAGGCTATCAAATGAATAATAGCTGCTAGAAAGAAATACAGTGGGGTGTAAGGTACACTAACATTAGATATACAATACAGATACAATAAAGAAATTAAAAACTCTTAGGAGAATGTGCCAACTTTGCAGACTATGTGGACTGATGACCGCCAAGTTCTGAGTTAACCTGCTTCATTATTTCTTCATATTTAGCTTTCCACAGGGCCAAGGCAACTAGAAACAATTAGATAGGCCACTGTGTGTGGTTCTGCTCCTATTGACTAACACGGTTGACATCATCTAAAATACTGTTGTGCCATCAGAGTTTAACACCAACACAATGAATTGTATGTTGTTAAGTGCTGAAGCACATTATTAGGCATCTTAAATCTAGAAGTACAAGAAATAAACACTTGTAATAATAAAAACCATTTTCAAAGACTTAATATTAAAAGCTAGAACATCTTACTGCATTCATAAGCTCGCTGTAGCTCAGGCAGATGACAGCAAAACCCATTTAAGGTTTTTCTTCGCAGCAAGCTTCTTTTGTTTTCTGTTTTAGCTTTTGTGTTGAGATGCCTTACTCTAATGTGGGTTCCTCTCCTTATGTAGAGAAAAATCACTTCGAGATGCATTCGAAAGTTTGAGGTTATTGTAGAAATAAACAGATCTAAGGTTTCCATCCAGTCTGTTTTGGCCGTTGAAAATACCAAACAGAGGGCCGAAGTTTTAAATTCCACGTTTAAGAACTCGTTCACACATTAGAATCACACAAACCTACCGTCTTTTGACCATCACATAGTGTCCCATATGGATGACACAGCAATAAGCAGCCCTGGCGTAGAGAAACAATTGAAAGAGATGAAAACAAATAAGTCACCAGGTCGGGATGGAATCTCAGTTCGGTTTTACAAAGGGTACTCTACGTCACTGGCCACTTACTTAGCTCGCATTTATCACGAATCTCTCGAACAATGCAAAGTGCCAAGGGTATGGAAAAAGGTGCAGGTGACTATTGTATATAAGGAGGGCAAAAGAAAGAACCCACAAAATTACAGACCAATATCCTTAACATCGGTTTGCTGCAGAATTCTAGAGAGTAATCTCAGTTCAAATACAATAAATTTCCTAGATACCGAAAAGTTCATGTCCACGAATCAGCATGGCTTTAGAAAGCATCACTTGTGCAAAACACAGCTTGCTCTTTTCTCACACGATATACTGCGAACTACGGGTGTAGGGGAATAGGCATGTTTCTAGATTTCCTAAAAGCATTCAATCCAGTACCCCACTGCAGAAAGCATGTGCATACAGAATAGGCTGCCAGACATGTGACTAGCTCGAAGACTCTTAAGTAATAGGACCTAGTATGTTGTCCTCCACGGCGACAGGGGTAGCATCAGTAGTGCCCAGGGAAGTGCGATAGGGCAGTTGCTATTTTCTATATACATAAATGGTCTGGCCGACAGGATGGGCAGCAATGTGCGGTTCGTCGCTGATGATGCTGTGGTGTACGGGAAGGTGTCGAAGATAAGTGGCTGCAGGTTGAGACAAAATGACCTAGACGAAATTTCTAGTTGGCATGATGAATGGCAGCAGGCTCTTACTGTAGAAAAATGTAAGTTAATGCAGATGAGTAGGAAAAATAAACCCGTAATGTTCAGATACAGTATTAGCAGTATCCTGCTGACACAGTTACGTCATTTAAATTATCTGGGCGTAATGTTGCGAAGCGATATGAAATGGGATGAGCATGTGAGGATTGTGGTAGGGAAGGCGAATGGTCAACTTCGGTTAATTGGGAGAATTTTAGGAAGGTGTGGTTCCTCTGTAAAGGAGACCACATGGAGGAGGCTAGTGTGAGTACTTTTCGAGAGTTTGGGATTTGCACCAGGTCAGATCGAAAGAAGACATTGAAGCTATTCAGAGGCGAGCTGCTGGATTTGTTACTGGCAGGTTCGACCAGCATGCAAGTGTTATGGATATGCTTTGGAAGCTTAAATGGGAATCCCTGAAGGGAAGAAGACATTCATTATGAAGGACATTTCTGAGAAAGTTCAGGGAACCGGCGTTTGAAGCTCACTGCAGAAAGATTCTACTGCCGCCAACGTACATTTCGCGTAGGGACCGTGAAGATAATGTATGAGATATTTGGGCTCATACGGAGGCATATAGGCAATGGTTTTTCCCTCACTCTATCAGCGAGTGGTTCAAAATGGATCTGAGCACTATGGGACTTAACTTCTGAACTCATCAGTCCCCTAGAACTTAAAACTACTTAAACCTAACTAACCTAATGACATCACACACATCCATGCCCAAGGCAGGATTCGAACCTGCAACCGTAGCGGTCGCGCGGTTCCAGACTGTAGCGCCTAGAACCACTCAGCCACTCCCGACGGCATCGGCGAGTGGAACAGGAAAGAAAACGACTAGTTGCAGTAATAGGTACCCACCGCCACGATCCATATGATGACTTGCAGAGGATGTATGTAGATATAGATGTAACTTTCGCATCACTCCGTCACACTTAGCTATATCTTGCCCATGGAAACTGCAAAATATCACCTCAAACTCCTCTATTCTATTGAACCAGTCAGGTGAAAGAGAACTGAACCCACCTCTGGTGATTACGGAGATACAGTCTTTATCAGTGATGCCATTTGAATCCAGAAGAAATTTCTCTGGGACTGGACCCAAGGAACTGTCAATGTCTCATTTGAATGCTATGTAATACTTAAGAAATTTCAGTGTATCCTGGGATTTGCAGTCATCATTGGTTGCTGATTCATCGTTAGGAAACTGCAACAAGTCTAGTTGTTCTTTATTAGCATTAGTGCAATCCAAATCAGTTATTATATTTCCAGTTATGTTAATACACAAGTCGCTTTTGGTGAACTTAAGGAGTCCTCCTCAGTTTCTTTTGTTGGAGAAACATACGATGGTACCTCACTAGTACTTTCTATAGAGGATGTGTTGGCCGACAAGGAGATCTCTTCTATATTTCCAATCAATATTAGAAGCTGCATTCTATTTTTCAGTTTTAAAGGCGCTGTGTTGTTTAAAATAGGCCTAGACCACGATTCTTAGCAAAACGTTTTCCAAATAGTCAAGATGAACGGACATAACATAATCTCTACATCACTCTAAAGTCCAAATAGGGATACTGAAATTACGAAACCCTTCTGGGATTGCAGCACTCATTATTTTTTGCTAGAGGACACGTTAGAATGAATCTTGAGGAAGCGCTTTAGTTTGTTGTCCTATCTTGGTAAATTAAGGTCATAGCCAGTTTGAAGGAGTACCTTCTTGTCCTTTGAAAAAGTCTTGTATTTAATACATCAGTGGTATCATTGATCATAATTTTCCTTCCTGCTCTTTGTTTAGCATTTATTTAACAGCTCAGGCACTACAGTATGAAAACAGCTGTGCTGCCATTCACACATTCTGTCGCGCTCCTCCTCTAACAAAGGATGACAACAGGAGCCCTTAATAAGAGGTGACATTACCAACATGTAAGTAACGTTGAAAACAGTATGGAACACAGTTTTGCCTAGGCTATCTCTGATAATGGCGATAACTTGTTTTAACGAATGAGGAAAGGAATTATTCTAAAAAACACACATCAGCTATCAGAAGAGTATGCTAGTGTATAAAAGATTAAGACAGATGTAAGGAACGGGGGCAGTTAGTAATCTATCATGTATTTAAATGTATACACAAAAAAATCAGATATTAATCAAGGAAAAAATTTGTACAAATAATTAATAGAAAAAGGATTAAATAGATATTAACAGTTAATGAATAAATATTCTTCATAGAATTTCAGTATTAGGTTTTAATATATGTAACTAGTGTTTGTCCATATAATTGAATGGGAAAGTAGCGAACTGAATGAATTTCTGTTTTTCTCAGGACTTCTCCATGATTACTTTTTCTTTTTTAAGTTTATGCAGTGTGACCATGTGAATAATAAAGAACAGCAAAATTATGTCAATCTTGTAGAAAAGGATAGGTTATATAAAGAATAGCCATTAAAGACAGGTATGCGGGAATGAATGCTCTGTAGTGTCAAGACATAAGAATGTGTATGAGTGAGGCCATATAGAAAAGTATAGAGAGCGAAAAAAAGGGAATGAGACAGGAAAATGGTGTTTATTTAGTCGGGTAAAGTCAGTGGGCTATGTAGAAACTTCAGTCATGAAAAGCTATAGAAGGAAGGATATTACGCTGCCCATATAATTTCAAAATTTTAAAGTGGTGTGGGCCTAATTTATTGAAGATATTGGGAAGCAGAGGTTAGACGTACCCATAGGAAGGGATGGTGGTAATCCATGATCAGGTGAGTCAGTAGAAAGAGTAACATGTACCATAAAGTGTATGTAGTGGAGAGTAAAGGATAGACACACCTGTAGAAAGGGACAGTCTGATCTGTGGTCAGGTGAATCCATGGAGCGAACGAGCTGTACCTTTTTCTGTATGTAGAGTAAGGAGAAGGACACTCATATTGCAGAGATGACAATGTATGTTCACAGTTATATCTGAAAGATAAAGTGAAAGTGCAGTTCTTACAAAGGTAAAAAAAACTGTAATGTGACTGTTAATCACACAAATGCAGTATTCACTCAAAATAGTCAAAAGCAAATTGACGTTCCTGGACAAAGGTGGATATTTTTGAATCTTCATTTCCGTAGATGTTGGCTTATCTCAGATTTGATATTTGAGATCACGAAAACGAGGACATGGTAAAATGTCATTAAGTAACTCCTTACAGAAACAAAAATTTGTTCCTTTTTCTACCAAAAGACATTTGAGGACCTAGTGATATTATATACAACAATTTAAAGACAGCATAAAGCTAATTATCTTCGAGAAAAAAATGAAATCATGGTTGAGCCTACTGCACAATGGCAAAACAGCTTCTATAGATTGTTTACAAGTGCTAAATGAGCTCCAGGTTAAATAAATACCCACCAACGAGTTGAACTAAATATATCAAGAAGAAATGAAAAATAGTGAAAGAATGTAATGTCTTTTTTCCAGTAATAGAATGGTAAATACTTATACAAAAATTGAAAGTCAAATTATGAGACTCACTTTTAATAGACCAAACGATTATTAAATGGGAACTTGACTGACGATGCATGATAACTCACATTTTGTTTAGTAGAGAAATTTAATTTAGTCTCACGAGAGAATTATTTTAGTAGTGTTAACAATTTATTAGAAGTACAACATTATAATAAAACAGTAATTACGAGGGTGAGTCCAATGAAAACCTTAAATTTGTAATAAGAAATCTAAATTTCGCTCTGTAATCCTGTAAGTTGGTAAGCGTGCTACAAACAGCGTGCAGAATGGCCTGTAGGTGACAGCATAGTGCACATGTACACATACCGTCACAGTATCAGTATAAAGATGGCTGCCGCACTTGCGACTTGCTCCAGGGAAGAACAGCGTTCTGTTATTCGGTTTTTGCGTAGTGAAGGTGTGAAACCTATTGAAATTCTTTGACTAATGAAGTTTCAGTACGGTGATGCATGTTTGTCACAGCAGCAAGTCTACGAATGGAGTAGGAAGTTCACAAATGGTGTGACTTCAGTGGAAGATGCTCCTCGTCCCGGTCAGGCACAACGAGTTGTGACTCCACAGAACAATGCAGCAGTTGAAGCCATAGTGAAGGAAAACCGCCGAGTGACACTGAATGACATTGCATCATGTTTACAGATTAGTCATGGGTCAGCACACCATATTGTGCATGATATGCTCCAGTTTCACAAAGTGTCTGCAAGATGGGTGCCACGGCAGCTGACCCCTGAAATGAGAGAACAACATGTTGATGCTTGCGAAGAACTTCTTTGGCGCTTTGAACGAGAAGGTGGCGGCTTCCTTGCAAGAATCGTTACTGGGGACCAAATCTGGGTTCACTTCCACCAACCTGAAACGAGGAGAGCGAGCAAGGAATGACGCCATTCGTCATCACCAAAACCAAAGAAGTTTCGAACAGAACCATCAGCAGGGAAGGTTATGCTGACTCTCATTTTGGAGCATTACATGCCTAGACGGACCAGTCACCAGTGCATCACACACAGATCTCCTGAAAAAATCATCTGTGACCTGCAATCAAATCAAAGTGACGTGGATTGCTGTCAGATGTCCTTCTGCAACATGACAATGCAAGGCCCTACACTGCCCATACAACAGTTGCAACAATCACAGACCTGCATTTTGAGTGTCTTCCTCATCCACCATACCCACCAGACCTTCGCCCAAGTGATTTCCGTATGGTTGCACCACTCAAAGACGCAACGGGAGGAAAGAAGTTCTGTTCTGATGAAGAGGTACTCCACGTGGTGTATGAATGGTTGCACGGACTACCAAAAGAATTTTTTTCTAAAGGAATTTATGCAATTTGTAAGCGCTGGAGGACTTGCATTGAGCGTGGGGGAGATTATGTTGAAAAGTGATACAGCTTTGTATCACTTCTGCACAAAAACAAATATTTAAGGTTTTCATTTGACTCACTCTCGTAGTTATATAAGTTTTGTTTCACGACATCTATCATCTAAGTGGGGGAATCTGTAGTGTAACATGAGATTCTCCAGGATAATATATTCCACTATTATCCTCTTAGGTTGAAGAAACATACTTGTGAAGGCGTCACAGCCAGGTGGTAGTTTGAGTGTCATAGAGAAAGAACTACTGAGCTATGATGTCAGTGCCCAGGAAAACAATTGAAGTGTTTTTAAGTATGAAATTTATCGTGATTCGATGTATTTTTTGAGGTGCTGTCATAAGATTCACTCCAGATTTATTTCCCTGACTAATGTGAGATCTATTCACCCAACTGTGTAATAGTTTTATTTGAGCGACGAAGTACAGAAGAGCTCTTCCAATCACAGTTACGTCATTTCGTAGTAAGTTGATGTAGCTGCGAGCTCTTTTACAGCCAATGATCCTCTGCAAAGAAATCCACTCTGCATAGTTAGTGGAACTGCGTAGCAAGTCCACAGCTTCAACAAACCACAATAAGGTGACCAAAGATTAAAGTAATGTGAAAGTTGAGCACGAGCAGCATAAGTAGCATTCGAGTGACAGATTGGCATGAAGTGAAAATTCAGTTATAGCTCACTATCAGAAACCTGTCTTTTTCCACTTCAATATATAAACAAAATCAGATATTTTAACAAATACATATTTCACAATAGAATCAGAAATCTTTTGTCATAAAAATTTTGTGAAACAAAAAACAAAAACTTTTTTTCACATGATGAGTAAAACATTTATCAATAACCTACTCCGGTAACAGATTTGCATGCTCTAATTTACATACACGTTTTCACAGCCATGAAATCAGACTAGCTGGCTTCTAGCTGCAAACAACCAGAACGTGTGAAGTGATCAGTAGTGACAGCAAGGCCTACTTCACCATATACTGAAAACAGTGGTTTGTGAAACAGGGCTTATAGTTACCTAACAGCCTACATGACAAATATTTATGAATATCGCAACAGACATGAGCATCATATGTGTGAACTTCAAATGTGTGTGAGAAGATATGCTCTATAGGCCACCTGTGTGCAGCATAAGTGCCAACTTTTGAATATCTTAGAGTATGATGATCATGCTACTCTTTAAAACTCATAATTACCCCTATGTGATTATGGTAAATGTAAATGTTCAAAAGCTACTTAAAATACATTATCAATCACCTAAATAGGGAGAGACTGGAATGTGCTCCTCCTGACAGTTGTTTTGCTGATGAAATTATTGATTAGAGGTTCCAGGTTCAGTGCCCTTGCGAAATCGGCATGGATGTCCAATAATGCTATGTGATTTAACTGGCCTTTGTTCATGGTTGCTCTGGTCTAAGTTTTCAGCCTTCAAAGTGAAGAGTGTTAAATCCGACCTTGTCGTCGAATATGTGGTGTCTAGGAAGTCTGCTTTCAACATTCAAATCGTTTTAATGAGTTTTATTACGAAATATTCTTGTCTTCTACTGAAGACAAAACAGCATCTACAGAATTACGAGCAAGTCGGAAATTCAATGAAACGTTTTGAAGTACTGCATTAAGTTTTTCTATTCTGTGGAATACAAAACTTAGCATCTTGATTTCAAACAGAGCTTCATATTTTTGCAGACATTTTAGAAATCCTTCAGATTTTGCGCCAACGTCATTTCTTTCATCTCACAAATCATTAAAGAAATTGGAAAAGAACTTCATAATTATTAGCTATGTACAACAGAGAGACAACATGCATGTTGGGCAGAATGGTCCTTAGCCTTGACCTGCTTCAGTGTTTACGATTTACAAAACTTCCTAGCCTCTTGGGTCAATGCTGAATAAATGAAATCAAATCTTTGAGGACTGACAGAATATCTCTTAATATTGGAATGTCATTAAATGAGTCTTGAACAACTAAATTTAGAAAATGAGCCAAGCAGTGAATGTAAATAGCAATGGGTTCAGTTTCTTTTATCTGTGAATGTAATCCTTGCAGACAACTGCTAACATTTGTTGCAATGCCCATGACAATTGCTCACAGAAATACCATATATACATATATACTTCACAGACTTACACAGGGTAGCGGAATTATTTAGTGAGAGCTCATAGAAACACTGTGAAAACAAACAGATATTTGCTCTCTACCTGCTATGCGGATGTCTCGTCCAACATTAATGCGTATAAATCATTTTCTTTTACTTGTTGAATCAAAATTCTCTGAAGACACATGCTTATCGGTGTTATAATTTCAATAATTGTGTCATGAGACATCCACCTGTAACTTGTCTGATTAAGCTGTGATTTCAGTTTGGGTACATCCTTGGAATGTAATTTCAGAGGTCTGACGGAACTAAAAGACTTATCAGCATCACCACAGAAGGTCAGTCCTAGGTAAACCAATAACAATATTGAAATAAAAATTTTCCTTAAACAAGCAGTAGCAGTGGGTATTTCTTTTGCTTTAGAATGACTAACAAATAACAGAATATTCACTCCTTTTTTCATAGGATTATTTGTACTAATTGAACACAGATACAATTTACTTTTTTCATGATATTTGAATCGTTGTAGAACTGACCCGATCTTATGCTACACGCTTGAGGAAAGGTGGTTGCAGGAATATTGTCGTAATGTTCACTCATTGTTGCAATCAACGAAACATACCGCAACTTGTTTAACCCTAGAAACACCAAGGTATTTTAGGTTACACGGAGCACCAACCCAGGGCAAATTTTTTCCCATGTTACAATAAGTTGTAGATCTTGTAATTTGTAGAAATATGTATTTATTTTATGTAATTCTGTTTCCATTGAGATATTAGTTTAACAGGAAATAGTGACAACATAATTGAAAGCTTAATTTTTTAACACCCATAGGATGAATATAACAATCAAGAATGGTCAAATCTTGGTCAATGAAAGTTTGTGTAAACAAGATAAGAAGGTTTGTAATTGAATACAAAGGCTGTCTAAAGTTTCTATGCACTCTTTGATCTATTAACTGAATAATACAGCTTTGTAATTGAGAGAAAGTTTCAAAAACAGAAATGAAAACACTTGCTAAAATACATGTTATTGTACGTTGAAAACTCTCGGGAAACACTTTTCACTTGGAGAGAATATTTTAACTTACAGATGACATTTACCTCCTGCACACAAAATGGTTGATTCTGAACGAATCTTACACAGATGGCGCCCACAGCTTCACGTTAACTTGTTTTTTGTGATGTTGTCTCTTCCTCTCTGATTACTTGCATTCTTCAAGCATAAGTAGCACCTTGCTTTCCTAGTTGGTTCTTCATTTGCAGCAATTTTGTTTACCTCTAGTTTCTTTCCTAGGATCTCTCCCATCGCACAAATAATAGGCAACTGGAGTCCTTTCAAATCCGTGGCTCGCTCTTCTACGTATGGTTTCAAAAGTTCGTGGCCTAATTCATGGAGATATAGTTTTCTGGCGTTTGGATTCCCTTCATTCCATTTAGGCACATTCTTCTTGAACAGTGTGTATGAGTTAAGTGCAGTTATATCAAGAAGGCTGTAGAACATTGACAGTGGCCGTCTTCTCGTACCCCTTTTTGTAGAGTATGTCCTAAACATTTGATCTACGGCATCCACTCCTCCCTCAGTGGAATTATAGTACAGGTTTATGTGTGTTTTCTTTTTTGGTGTATCAACTTCTACTCCTGCATTACGATGTTGTGTAGATAACATCAACAGATTTTTCTTTGGTTTTTCCTTTGTGATGTAAGAGACAATTGTCACTGGCAGCTTCTTAGAAGGTGGGTCTGTGAATGCGAATTTGGCAGAATACAGCTCTCTGCCTGCTCTCGTCTTAAGTTCCTGCGGTACATGTTTTCTGTTTGATTTGAGTGTCCCAATCAATGTAAGTTTGTAGTCTTGATATAGAATGTCCGCCAACTCCACAGAAGTGTGACATTGTAGCCTGTATTCTTTATTGGCTCTACCAGTCTCTCCACAATCTCAAGAGGACCTCGTTCACTGGCAGGTCTACTGTCTTTTGCAGCATACACTTCCATTTTTGTTATGTATCGTTCAGTTGCGCTACAAAGCATTCTGACTAATATTCCATATTTTCCAGGTTTGTCTTTGAGGAAAACTTTGAAAGGACAACGACCTCTGAAAAGACACAACATTTCATCAATTGTATCGTCAGGTCCACTTTTGAAGTACCGTGGGAATATTCCATTGAATACCTCAAATACTTCACGCCGTGGCGCAAATTTGTCACGTACACGTCTTTCTGACCTGGTGCCTTTATCATCAAAGCGAAGAATTTTCAATAGCTGATATGCTCTTGTCTTACCCATAGCTCCACTATAAATCGCTCTTCCCAATAAATTTGACCATAAATCAGATAAAGAAATATTGGTGTCCTGGTAAACTCCCATTAGAATTAAAATTCCCATCAGTGCACATATTTCAGAATCGCTAAAGGGAGATATGTGTTCTCTTTCAGCTTCTTCATTTTTATGGTCAAGTATTTTCCGTACTAATTCAGGAGTGACAATTTTTTTAAATGATTCACATATGCTTGTTACTTTCCCAGGACTGGTTATTCCTTGACGTTCACGGACTGTTACCAAAATCCCTTTTACTATGTCTCAGAGCTTCAGCAAGATACACTCTGCCAGAACTTATCATACTTATTTGGAACGTTACCTGCATGGTTTGTTTCTTCTTCATTGTCCTCCGCTTCTTCACTGGAATCCTTTTCTACTTCTATATGATCTGACTCAAAATCACTTGAATCTGATAATTCGTCGTCGAGTAACAGTTCTGCAAGAACTTCTGCGTCCTTCAAGCCTCTATAACTCATCTTAAAAAATCTACTTTACAATAAAGGCTTCGCTCTACTGTGATAAACTGCTAATAGTAATAATGGCAATCCTAAAATCAACAATCAAAGTGAAACTCAACAATTGGACGCTCAACAAACCGCTGTAAAACTCATGTTCGAGGTTGCCAACTCAATAAAAGAAAGAAAAACGTACGGGCAAATTTTGCCCATGCTTGACGGTTGTAGGGAAGATAATAAGAATTTTGGTCACGTGGAGTACCAACCCCGGGCAAAATGTGCCCTTGTTCGTAAAATTCCTATTTTGTACTTGCAATTATAAATATTTAACCATAGGAACGTATAGCATAGTGTAGTATAAGGTAACAGACAAATAGGAAAAGACCCAAAAACATAGGATATTTGCCATGACATTTTTAAAAAATAAAAATGTATGGGCAATTTTTGCCCGAGCTTGGTGTTTCTAGGGTTAAAAAGGAGTGTCCATGTGAAAGACTTAAGGTTGTAGTTTACCATCAAGCAGCACGTTGAGACTCGCTGGAATACTTTGTGTATCGTACTAAAATCCGTTTTTATACAGCGCGAATAAATTGCTGAAGTCTTACGTGATTTTGAAACAATACACTTGTTAGGGAATTGGGATTACCAGGTAGCTGACAAATTAATATATTTTCTCCAAGTATTTCAAGGGAATACCAAGATTGTGGAAGCTGGCTAATTTGGCTTGTGCCATCGGCGACCCGGCAACAGGAACACTGTTGAGAATGATAATGCGGCGGGCAGTAAGGCAGTATACTCACGTATATGTAAAACGACGCATTTATAAATGAAACTTATATTTTAGTTAAATATTTAAAACACCCTTAACTGAATAAGAGATCGTATTTAAAGAAGTTATAGTGCGTCAATATTTCAAACATTTCCAAGAAGCAACACTAAAAGCAAGAGCTCGAAAACTCTTAAGCGAAAAAATAGGAATAAAGTTAGTTCATTTCTTGCATTATTTTTAGTACCACAGGTGCGTCATTTAAACTAAATGTCGATAACTGAGAGAGTATTTGTCCTCCATGCTGGCATGATGTATCATTTGCAAAATGTCATACAGAGAGCAAAGCCTCAGCATCGACGCCTTCAAAATGTGAAAAGTGTGTGCGATGTGAGAACAGTTCTAGCGCGATGTGACCTAACTTCACTGTGTGTCAACTTTTAAATACTTGCCGTTTCCTCATTAGTATTACAAACATTCGATAATTATTAGGGCGACCTTTAATAAAATTAACTGCATCGTTATAGAGCTTTTTACACACACGTACCAATAAGCTGGTTTACCAATTACAAGCAATGGTGGAGATTTAAGTATCCATCTTGGTTCCTGATGTGACAGCCATCAGTTATTTTAATACAACACCGGAGGTCAAGTACTGTGTCGATAAATACTGTGCGGAGTAAAAAATTGCTTTCATACAAGCCACAGAGATTTCGTTCCGCGCCCGCGACAATGACGAGCAGCCGAGCCGCAAGGGTGACAGTGACTGACACGCACTAATGTCATCTTGCACGAAAGTTTAATTTTAGGTATGATTCCAGGTTCTTATCAATAAACTGACTTCTCAATTTATGCTCGATGTGGTTCATGCTTGAAAATAATTGTTTGCACGCATATGTAGACCCAAATTAGAATAGAACACAAACTGTAATTTTTTAAGCTGATTGTACGAGTGAGGAATGCTATTCCAAGGATTAAACATGAGCATATCTCCCTTCTCCAGATATTGCAAAGCAACTTCTAGTTGTGTGAATGAAATTCATATTTGGTTTCACTAATATTTCTATTCCAGCACAAAGAAATTCAAATTTTGTACCTCCCCTGCACGTACAGGCTTATTGTAAAATCATGACCTGTCAATGAACCGAACAGCACTTGAGGTTTTGGGAGGGGAGAGTGTGTGTGTGGGGGGGGGGGGGGGGCAACTGATGGAAGAATGTCACTAGTGGATAACCCTGGAGGGGACTCAAAGCACTTCGGATATTGGCAGTTGGAATTGTCAACCACAGGAGTACAGATTTAAACCCTTTCAGGCGCAAAATAAATAAAATCATTTTTTAAACTTTTTTGTTTTATTAGGATATAACTCATACAATATTATGGAAAAATGTGAAAAAAAAATTTTCGTGCCGTATTTCAGCAGGCACAGGGTGGTTTCAAATGAAAACACTGCACATTAAATGCAGTGGCTTCAAATCAGACCACCACCGTAAACTTCATTGTGTTCCGTGATAGGACACAAATCAGTTCCTTTCTGCTGATAAACACAAAGCAACTTGGCAGGAAGAACATGTCCATCTGCTTCCACGTGGATTACTTTTTGTGCTGCAGTGTACACATCGCCCCGATGTGCCATGTACTGGCGAATGTTTTGATTCTGTCGTGCGTTTTTCCACTGGAACAACAGTTTTACACTTTTTGGCGCATGGTTCAGATGATGCACTTGGGCGAACAGGACTGTCTTTGAAAACACTAGATCCTACAAGGCCAGCTACAACACAGCATCGAAATTCCTTTAGCTTTTTCTTTCCATTCGGCTTGGTTAGTCGAAACAATATAAATGCATTTCCAATAGAAATATCAATCATATACCAAAACAGTCTGAGCCACCAGCGTCTAGATTTTCTGTCAATTGCATAGGAGCTATTCATCATGTCCGCTTTATCTGCACATCCCATGTTCGAATTACAAGATTTCACTATCTGTGGACAAGGTATTTTTGTAATTGTGCCATCCTCTTCTTTCCCACCAACTTCTTTCAAAGTTACAGGTGAGTCAATTGTTGATAGTAACTTGGCAACACGTTTATCTTTCCATTTCATGCATGCAATCCCATCAGAACGAACTGACCAGTCATTTTCACCTTTTCGCAACTCTTTGTCCGGTTTCAGAGGAGGAAGTACTTTTCTGTGGGCTCTAATGGTACCACAGGCTAGGATGCCATCAAGTTTTAGTGTCTGCAAAAGTGGAACACTAGTTAAACAATTGTCAAAATATACGTCATATCCTTTGCCTTCTAAGCCTCTTCCAATCCTCTCTCCAATACATTTCTCCGCCACACCATCTGATTTCCCAGTATATACCTCGAAATCGCAGATACATCCGATTTCGTCAGATCTGACCCATATTTTGTATCCCCTCTTGATGGGCTTTTGGGACATACACTGTTTGAATGATATTCGCCCTTTGAATTTCACCATGCATTCGTCAACAGATTGCTTCTTAGTTGGAGCATAACATTCTTTGAACCTTGCCAGTAATTGATTTATTAGTGGTCGAATTTTATACTATTTGTCGTAACATTTATTCCCTTTTTGTGGCATAAGGCCATTGTCATTTACATGTATATGAGATAAAATCCAGCTGAATCTTTTCAGTGACGTAAGTGAAGAAATGTACTGATCTATTAGTTTGTTGTGTGATGATGACGATGATGATGATAATAATAATAATAATAACAATAATAATAATAATTTTATTGTCTTTAAGCCATTACAGCAATAGACAGTCGTACACATAATACAATACAGAACATGCTATAAAAGAACCGAAATGTTGTTAATGTTACAGTTTAATATCACAGGTCATGAAATCCTTTATATTGTAGAATAGGTTTACAGCTAACCAGTCATAAAGTGTCTGTTTGTATTGTTGCTCTGGTAAATTTTGTATAGCTTGTCGAAGTTTGTTAAATAATTTGTGGCCCATAAGTTCATAACTGTTAACTGATTTTGACAGTCTGTGGTAGGGCGTATAGGTACAGCTGTTTGTCCTAGTGTTGTAACAATGTATATTTGACCTGCGTTTTATGTTTGGTAAGTTCTTTTTTGTGTAGATTAAAACATAATAAATATATAGGTTTATTACTGTCATGATTTTTTCTGGAGTAAACAAAGGTTTACAATGAGCCTTGTATGGTGAGCCTGTAATTATCCTTATAGCTTTCTTTTGCAGCAATAGTATATCATGCACACAAGTGGAGTTTCCCCATAAAATAATACCACAGGATACGATGCTTTGGAAAAATGAGTAGTAAGATACTCTTAACATAATTCTTAGGTACACAGTGCATTAATCGCCTTAACAAATATATTACCCCAGACAATTTGCCACTAAACACCCAAATATACCCCCAAAAATTTAACGCCACTAGGATCATCTGATGGAAACTTGTCTTTGAAACTAAATACCATCTGCTGGGTTTTGCTTCCATTAAGCAAGAACCCATTTGCTTTAAACCAGAGTGAAGCTTGCTCAATTGTCTCTGTAACACATGTTTTAAGGCTATTAGGATCATTACTGCTGTTCAGAAACGTTGTATCATCAGCATAGAGTACTGTTCTGGATTTAATAAATGATGGCAGGTCAGGAAAGGGCCCAACACGGATCCCTGCGAAACACCTACCTTAACTTGTTCTATACTGGACATTTCCTTCCCAACACAGACGGCTTGCTTACGGTTTTGTAAATATGATCTTAATAGCTTCAGGCTGTTACCTTTAACACCATAAAAGTCCATTTTTTCGAGTAGTAGTGTATGTTCTACACAGACAAAGGCTTTGCTTAGGTCACAAAAAGTCACTTGAGCAAAGCATTTATCTTCAAATACTTGATGGATGTATTTAACAACATTGTCTATGGCATCAATGGTTGACAGGTTTTGCTAAAGCCATACTGTGATCCACTTATTAATCCTATGTTATCAAAGTAATCAGATAATTGTTGGTAAATTATGCATTCTAGAACTTTTGAAGAAACTGGGACTATGGATTTTGGCCTGTAACTTGAGACAGAATTTTTATCTCCTTTTTTATGTACTGGAACTACCCTAGACAGTTTGCTCATCAGGGCAAAAAACGCTCCAGTATACACTTGTTTATACTATATGTTAGGGGGTACACTATACAGTCTATTACTTTCTTCAGCATGTTACAAGACAGGTCATATATGTCTACACTGTCTGATGATTTTAACTGCTTCACTATCCTTAACACAAAACCTGGTGAGACCTCAGAAAAATTGAAGGTACTTGTGTTTTTTGATGACCTAGTAATATTTTTTGACAGTAACTGTGATGAGCTGATTTCAGGTTTAATTATAGCACTTCCTACTTCCTCAACTGAGTTAATAAGAAAGTCATTAAATTCCTGGGGAGAGATACTAATTTTGTCACTTCTTTTATCCTTGGTGACACTATTTATTAGTGTCCATGCTGCTTTGCACTTATTGGTGGATTTCTCAATACTTCTGAGATTGTGTGCTTGTTTGGCTTCCAATTGCTTTTTTGTACTCATTCCTAGATCTAACATAGGCTAATTTAGCATGGTTGGTTTTCAGATTTCTATAAATATTGTACAACAACATAACTTGATTTTTCATAGTAGACAGCTGTTTTGTATGCCATGTATTTTGTCTATTTGGAACTTTTGCTTTTAGGACTCTGTCAGTTACTTTGCATTTTTTTATTCGAATTAAAGAGTCCCAAAAATGCTTTAAGAAACCTATCAAATAGTACATTTGCTGGCAGATAATTGCTTAGAGTGTAATGTGTCTCATCATAACACAGGCCAAACCAATCTCTGTTAGAAAGGGACATACAAAACCTGTCAATTTTCTCATCTGTGACTGGAATAGTGACCACAACTTCTGGGACAGGCTTATTTACATTACTCTTATCAAGAGGGAACCTACTTGTATAATTTAAAGATACTGAATCATGATCATAATATGGAAATACTGTCACAAAACATGAGTCTTCTGTTTTTTTAAAATTTACAAAAATATTGTCAAGATATGCATGTTCTCTGGTAGACTTGTTATTGATTGAATGTACTGTCTTAGTAGGTTTTGGAGTTCAGTGACAGTACGTTTTTATGTTGTAACATCTAATTCAGCATTAACATCTCCACCTATCACAATATCATAATGTATCCATCTAGTATGTGTAAGTACATGTAACAGCAGGTCCAGTTTTTCTAAAAATACATTGGTTATACCCTTAGGTGACCTGTACAGGGAAATTACGACTACCTTAAAATTGTCTGTTACTATACCAGCAGCTTCAAAGTTTTGTTCATCACACAGAAAATCTAGATCTAATCTATTGACTGTACTGCTAAGTGACTTGTCAACATCTATTGCCACACCACCTCTTACATGCAATTTTTTGCAGTAGCTACTGGCTAGATTATAATTATCAAATTTAGTAAATGTAAGTTCACTCTCACTAGCCCAGTGTTCACTTAAACAAAAGATAACAAACTTATTTTCTAATCCAAAGTCATTGACAATAAATTCTTTATCCATTACTCCTTCAATGTTAAGATAACAGTTCATAAAATCAAACCTGTCTTTCATTACAGATGCACTATTTTGCTGAAAGGCTATTAAATCTCTGGCACTATTTATCTTATGGGCTTCTTCCCCTTGCTGCCCTCTACTAAAAAATCATTTAGACATAATGGAGGTACAGTTTTCAGTTTGCCCGCTACACTTGATACTGCTTCTACTTTTGGAGGTCTCTGCTCTTCTTCTTGTTCATGACATGATCTAAGTGGATGGGTTCCCACTGTAGGTAGTTCAAATGTTGCTGCAGAATGGACAGCTGGATCACCCACTTGTTGCTGAATATGCTGGCACATTTGCTGTTTCTATTATCTTAATTCCTGAATGGGGTGTTCTACCTGTTGCAACTGTAGTTACAGCTTCTTCTCTCCCAGCACATTCTTTTATAATCAGTGATACCTGATGTTGTGTTACTGCTGCAACTGGAGTACATGGTAGGGAAGATACTTTGAAGGTGTCCTTTACCAGTGGTAGTGGAATGGGATCACTTTTCTTACATCTAGGAGAAACAATATCCACTAAAATTTTGATCTTTTGACTGAGCAGGATTTGCCCCATTTATTTAAATGCATTCCATGTGTTGTGAAGTGCTGTCTTTCAAGATCGTCAATACTCAGGAAAAATGCATTTTTGTTTATTTATTTATTTATTGAGTCCTTTGATGATATGTAGTACAATGTACAGGATGATATTGGACTTAGTAATAAGTTCAAACTGATACATATTTTAATAATCATTTTTCAACATGCTACCAATTTCAATAGTTGTAGTTCTTACAATGATACAATGTTACACGTTACAGTAGCTTTAGTTCTTAACAGTTATTCTGGTCCAAGTATTCCTTTACTGAGTAGAAACAGTGGTACTGTAGATATGACAGATCTTTCAAAAGCACTAATATTTTGTAAGCATTTTATACTATTTGATAGTCTATTATAGAGTTCAATACCCAGATAGCATGTACCTTTCTGATACAAACTGGTACTGGCTGGGGGTACATGCAAGTTATAATTTATTCGAGTATTATAGTCATGTATATCTTTGTTTTTTAAAGTATTATCATCATTTCCAATCATATACTTTTTTACGTAAATTAGTGTGTCAACAATAAACATACACGGTAGAGGTAGTATATTCAGTGCTTTAAATATTGGTTTGCAGGACTGTCGAGCACCACTCCCTGTCATAATCCTAATGGCTCTTTTTTGTATTCTGAAAGTCCCTTGAGCTGCTGGGGAATTTCCCCAGAATATGAGTCCATACTGAGATGGGCATTGAAGTACGCATAATAGGCACATAATAGTGCCTGTTCATTTATGCATCGTTTGAGAACCCTAAGAAGATAACAGCCCGTGCTCAATTTGGCATTAATTTGTTCTATGTGTTTGTCCCATTTTAAGTCCCTTTGTATCCAGATGCCGAGAAATTTTGTTGCCTCAGCATTTGCAATAGGGTGTTGATTGATTTTTATTTCTGGATATATCAATGTAGTGTTTTGGTGGTTATGGAAATTTAAGGCTACTGTTTTGTTGTAGTTTATTATCAACTGATTTTCTGCTGTCCAATTACTTAGATGTTTTGTAACTGCATTTACTTCTTGCATATCTTCATTTTTTGCTGCTTTTACCAGTATTGTTGCGTCGTCAGCAAACAATATTACTTTGTGGGAATCAATGTGTATATCCAAATCATTGATATATAACATGAAAAGTAGGGGTCCCATTACCGACCCTTGCGGTATCCCGTAAGTGATTGGGCTTTCTGATGATACATATTCTGTGATTATTCGTGCTTTATCATCTATATGTCTGATGGATACTTTTTGTTTATGGTCGCTGAGAAATGAACGAATCCAATCATTTGCCTATCCCCTAATTCCATAGTGCTCTAGCTTCTTCAATAGGGTTTTGTGGTTTACGATATCAAAGGCTTTGGTTAGGTCAAAAAATATACCTGTTGTTTGTTGTTTTTCATCTATTGTTTTTAATACAGTAGATATGCATTCATAGAGTGCTGTCTCCATTGATTTCTTGCTTCTAAAGCCATGTTGAGTATTAGATAGGACACTATTTTTGTTTATAAACTTAAACAACTTACTACACAATTTTTTCCATTACTTTTGAGAAACAGGATGTTAATGTAATGGGACGATAGTTTATTACTTCATCATTGTCACCAGGTTTGAAAATAGGGATAACTTTTGATGTTTTAGTTGATCTGGAAAGATGCCTGACACTAGGGAACAGTTGCATAAGTGAGTAAGGGGGTCAATTATATTTTGGATACAGAGTTTTAGGATTCTGTTCGGTATACCATCAATTCCTGCTGAGTATGTTGTCTTTAGTTCTCTGACAGCCTTCAGTGTCTCCTCGCCGCTTACTTGGTCCACAAACATTTAAAATTTATTACTGTTGCACTTGTTTACCACTTGATGGTGAGTTGAACTAAAATTAGTTTTTATTAAATTTTCAGCTATCCCAGTGAGGTATTTGTTGAATATGTTTGCTGTTTCTCTAGGGCTGTAAAATCTTTTTATTGTTGTGTATCAAGACAAGTTCTCTTATTTTTGCCAGTTTCTTTTTTAATGATGTCCCACATAGCTTTCACTATATTTGTAGAATTATTTATGTGGTAATCATTGTACATTCTTTTGCCTGTTTAATGACCTTTTGTAAGATTTTAGTGTATGTTTTGTAGTGAGTATGCATTTCCTCAGTGGCATTATTTTCTTTGCAGATTCTGTGGAGCTCCCTTTTTTCTGGCAAGAAGTTCTGATTCCCTTAGTAATCCAACCCTTTCCTTTGTCTTCTCTCTTATATTTATGATTTTTTGAGGGAAGGCTGTATCAAAATGCTTTACCATTTTTTCTAGAAAAATATTAAATTTCGAATCCAGATTTTGCTTTTCATAGACATCTGACAGTATGCAATAGTGAGTTAAAGTGGTCAATGCTTTTCTGGCTGTAGATCCTTCTCTTGCCCTTTAGTAAGTTATTCTTAACCGGTCTTCCTTCCTTTGTGGTGGTAAGTATTTGAGCTTTGTGTTCACTGTATCCTGTGTTAAACACTTTCACTGACCACTCCAATTTCTCTTTATCAATCAGGATTTGATCTAAACCTGTCTGAATGGTTGGTGTTATTCTTGTTGCAACTTTAACTGTGGCTGTAAGGTTATGTATTTTAATGAGATTGCCAAGGGCGGTTTTCTGTTTACATTTACTAAGAAAATCTATGTTAAAGTCACCACATACTACAACATCACACCTTGTTTTATGCAGCTTATTTAAGAAAATTTCCATTTTTTCTAAAAATACCTCAAACTTTCCTGTTGGAGAGCGGTACACTGTAGCTATTATCAAACCTAATTTTGGAATTTTTATCACTGTCATCTCAAAGTTTTTTTCACAACTTAGGGAGGTGACATTATCTATTTTAGTAAACCCTATATTATCTTTTATATATATGGCTACACCATAGTGACCACTAGGTCTACAATAGTACGCAGCCAGAGTGAAATTGTGTAGGCAGACAGATTTAAGTAAGTTCTCGTCAAGCCAGTGTTCTGAAAGACACATTACGGAAATACCCTCTAGTTCATGCATTAATTAAATATTTAGTTCTTCTACTTTATTGCTTAGAGACTGAATATTTTGGTGAAAGATCTTTATTACAGAATTTGTGGGAAAATCTACAGTACCACCTACCTTCAGTTTAAATGTTTCTTGTTTGTGCAATTTGTAGCTACTGCTTTTGGCAGTAAAAAATCGTTCAGATGAGGAGGCTGCCTGATGTTTCTTCTAGTTGGGCGAGATGAGTCTTTCCTAGTGATCCATTTCTCCGAGGTACTCTGATCTGCAATCTTTTTGTGCTTCTTGTCACTCTTGTTTACAAGACTGCAGATTTCTTCAGCCAAGAACTGTTTACCATAGTAATTCAAATGTAGGCCGTGACTGGTTTGCATGTCTCTGTTTAATGTACTGACATCTATTAGATTCACATGAGGATATTTTTTGCACAGTTCATTTATCTCAATGTTCACTCTTTCTATCATTTTGTTTACACATGACCATACCCCATACCTATGGGGTTGATTTACCACAGTTATGTTTGTTTTGTTTAATTTGGGCAGCACACTGTTGAGAACTGTGATGAGTATTTTACCTTTATCTCTGCCAACGTCGTTTGCGCCTGCACAAATTACGACACAGTCATTAAAGTCAAGGTTTTCACATGATTTTGCAAGAGACTTCGTAATTTCTTCATCTGAGTTGGTCTTGCCGATCTTTTTATACACCCTGTTTGCTTTTTGAATTTCTCTCTTCACACAAAAAGATTCAGTAAGGTCATGTCTGTGTGGTATGCCTACAACAATAACTTTTTGATCCTCTGTTGTACATAGCGCATCTCTTAGCATCTGTTTGCTACTATTAGTTCATTCTTATATACATCGTTTGCGCCGTCCAATATTACAATGCATTCACTTTGTGTTACGTGATTACTGTTTTTATAGTCTTTCAAAACTTCTTTTAGGCCTGCTCCAGGTTTCACAACACTTGTAATATTGAGATCCTGCTGGAAACGAAGAATTCCTGCAATTTCTCTTCCGTGGCTGTGGGCAAGCAAAACTGTAGGCCTACTAAAGTTTTTAGGAGTCACATTGTTTGCAACATCGAGACAGTAACGTTTTACTGATTTATTACGCTTTGTAAATTTCCTGTCCGCCGATTCCGATTCGTAGTCTTGGTGTGAGTTGCTTGTTTCATCATTTTTAAGCTCACAATCCGTAATAAGAAGTTGAAATTGATTTCTTAACGGAACAAATTTAGGTTCTGCACATTTCTTTGGTTCACTGTACTTCTGAAGGTGACCGAGTTCTTTATGTGATGGGTCAGATAGGCTTTTAATAATGTTTTCCAACAACAGAGCATGTTCTCTTGTGGCTTTCAGTTCTTTCTGCAGTGATTCGAGTACTATGATTTAACGATTTGCGCGGCTATTTCACTCGCTGCCAGATTAGATTAGATTAGATTAAATTAGATTAGATTAATACTAGTTCCATAGATCATGAATACGATATTTCGTAATGATGTGGAACGAGTCGAATTTTCCAATACATGACATAATTAGGTTAATTTAACAACATACTTAAGTTAATATAACAACTTTATTTTTTGTGTTTTTTGTTTTTCTTTATTTTTTATTTTTACTTTTTAAATTTTTTTTATTTAAAAAATTTTTTTTTCTTAATTTATATCTAAAAATTCCTCTATGGAGTAGAAGGAGTTGTCATTCAGAAATTCTTTTAATTTCTTCTTAAATACTTGTTGGTTATCTGTCAGACTTTTGATACTATTTGGTAAGTGACCAAAGACTTTAGTGCCAGTATAATTCACCCCTTTCTGTGCCAAAGCTAGATTTAATCTTGAATAGTGAAGATCATCCTTTCTCCTAGTATTGTAGTTATGCACACTGCTATTACTTTTGAATTGGGTTAGGTTGTTAATAACAAATTTCATAAGAGAGTATTTATACTGAGAAGCTACTGTGAATATCCCTAGATCCTTAAATAAATGTCTGCAGGATGATCTTGGGTGGACTCCATATATTATTCTGATTACACGCTTTTGTGCAATAAATACTTTATTCCTCAGTGATGAATTCCCCCAAAATATGATGCCATATGAAAGCAATGAGTGAAAATATGCGTAGTAAGCTAATTTACTAAGATGTTTATCACCAAAATTTGCAATAACCCTTATTGCATAAGTAGCTGAACTCAAACGTTTCAGCAGATCATCAATGTGTTTCTTCCAATTTAATCTCTCATCAATGGACACACCTAAAAATTTGGAATATTCTACCTTAGCTATATGCTTCTGATTAAGGTCTATATTTATTAATGGCGTTATACCATTCCCTGTACGGAACTGTATGTACTGTGTCTTATCAAAATTTAGTGAGAGTCCGTTTACAAGGAACCACTTAGTAATTTTCTGAAAGACAGTATTGACAATTTCATCAGTTAATTCTCGTTTGTCAGGTGTGATTACTATACTTGTATCATCAGCAAAGAGAACTAACTTTGCCTCTTCATGAATATAGAATGGCAAGTCATTAATATATAATAAGAACAACAAAGGACCCAAGACTGACCCTTGTGGAACCCCATTCTTGATAGTTCCCCAGTTTGATGAATGTGCTGATCTTTGCATGTTACGAGGACTACTTATTTCAACTTTCTGCGCTCTTCCAGTTAGGTACAAATTAAACCATTTGTGCACTGTCCCACTCATGCCACAATACTTGAGCTTGTCTAGCAGAATTTCATGATTTACACAATCAAAAGCCTTTGAGAGATCACAAAAAATCACAATGGGTGGTGTTCGGTTATTCAGATCATTCAAAATTTGACTTGTGAAAGCGTATATGGCATTTTCTGTTGAAAAACCTTTCTGGAAACCAAACTGACATTTTGTTAGTACTTCATTTTTACAGATATGTGAAGCTACTCTTGAATACATTACTTTCTCAAAAATTTTGGATAAAGCTGTTAGAAGGGAGATTGGACGGTAATTGTTGACATCAGATCTATCCCCCTTTTTGTGCAAAGGTATAACAATAGCATATTTCAGTCTACCAGGGAACTTTGTTCCACATGTACACGAAATGTTTTCTTGATTTATTTCGCAAAGCAATGCGAATGATACCAAATATGCAACACTGAACAAATTCTAATGCCACTTGATAAGATTTTGTCGCATAACTTGCTCCTTATTGACGCTAAATACTCGCAATTCATGGACCGATTTACTACCACATCTATATGCGTCGCCATCTGACCCTCCTTACCAGCAATCACGATATGCGCAAGGTTGTTTGATACCCATTAGAATATTTATAGTCAAAAAACATCTTGATTTCATCTTTTCCAATAGGTCTGTAATTCTTACCTTTCTGAGTCGCATAGAGGTTAGTCCGGAATACTATGTGTTCCAGCATATTGTCCCCAAATAGATATAAAAAGAAATCAACTGGCAGCATACCTTCACCTTCAGTTTTCAATTTTCCTTTGACACCAACTTCCTCTAAAAATTCGACAGTATGCATCGTACTGTCATCCCTTGCCCACGTAACATTCACAGACCTTATTAGTGGCACATTATCTTCAGAACTGAACTGTAATTACTGTCATTTTCAGAACGATTGTCACTTTCACTTTCAGAAACAATATTAGATATCGCTGGTCTTGGCACTTGTGAATCAAGATCACTGTCTTCAGCCAAAATATAACTTTCAGTATCACTGGTACTGTCAGTCCCAGAGTCCACATCAGAAGGAATTTCTTCTAAAAGACACGCCAGAAGTTCTTCCTCATCCTTTAATTTGCGAGAAAACGATTTGCGAAGTTGAAATTAAAAAAAAAATCTTCTATACTACCCCCTGCAGCCGCGGTGGTTTCAGACGAAACCACTAGAGTAAATACGGAAAAAGTACATGATTTTCATTATTGTTGCAATACATATAGCATATAAGAAAGTATTATGAATTTGTTTCATGTGTAAAACGTACATTTCAAAGATGAATTCAACCACAAATCAAGAAAAAGAGAACCAGCACACAACAAAGAATAATGGCACTTGTACTTGATTCGCTAACTGCAATCACGTGAGAAATATTGATGTAGTTCAAATTTTTACCGCTAGATGACAGCACCATCTACGTCCATAAGCGTTGTTACGGATGTAGCTATTGTGCTCTTGCCACCAAATCAAAATATCATGGGTGGCTTCAAATGAAACAACATCGTAATGAAGGGTTAACTTCAATTCAGGTCTTTCATGCAGGGGACACATTGTAAAATATAATGCAAAGATGCAACTGGACTATAGAAGTTAAGGGTTTATATTTTCTAGAATAGCCACACTCAAGGAACCAAAGAACCACATGTGGGTCACAAGCCACAGTTTGTCAACCACTCTTGCAGCCTGATAAAAGAATAATATCATTAAAACCAAATAGGCTTTCTCTTGTCAACATGTCACTAGACAGTAGACAGTGAAAAAAAAGATGGCGGCGCGCGTTGATGTAGTAATAAATCGCTCGGTAAACTATGAGTATTTAGCGTCTACAAAGTGCATATCGTGTGATAAAATAGTAAAAAGCGGTATTAGAACTTGCCCAGTGATGCATGTGTGGTATCATCCACACTGCTTTGCGAAAGTAAATCTCGAAAACATATCGTGTGCTTGTGGAACAAAGTGCAACGGTTATCTAGATGCGACTGGAATGTATCGTGAAAATCGCGAAACCAATGTATTAGAAACACTGCAGAAAGAACTTCAAACCGCAAGACAACATGCTCAGCTACTGGAAAGCATGATCAAAAACCTTTCTGAACCGCCACATAAGGAAAAAGTTCGAAATTTGTACAGTGATGTTTTAAATACTTGTACTAACGAAAGAAATGACGCTCCATTGAAGAAGAGTGAACATGAAAAATGTGAAACAGTAAACAAAGGTAAGAGTGAACATATAAAATGTGAAACAGTAAATAAAGGTAACCTACAAAGTGCTTCTGAACACTTCTCGTGTAATTTAAAAATGGTTAAGAAAAATGACTGCAGTAAGTTGAAAACAAACACGAACATGAGTCAGCTTACAAATAACAAAAAACAGGTACTGTTACTTTCAGATAGTCACGGTAGGAACTGTGCAGAAGTACTGAACGAAATTTCAACAACCAGCTATAAATTTACATCTTTGATAAAGCCAAATGCTATATTCAAAGAAACAACATGCAATATACAAAACAAAACGTCTAGTCTAGGACAAAATGATTATGTTGTCGTCTTAGCTGGTGCAAACGATATTAATGGATCAAAACGTGGTTTTATGACATCACTAGATGAAACGATCGCAAAAACTAGGCACACACAACTAATTCTATGCACAATACCGTACAGATATGACATGCCAAATGAAAACTGCAAAATCTACCAAATGAACAGTTACTTGATGCAGAAGGCATCTTACAGTGAACACATCAGAGTTTTAGATGTAAATAGCTTCCTCCAACGGAAAGACTTCACCAGGCATGGGCTTCACTTACATAAAAATGGGAAAAAGAAACTGTGTGTTAATCTGCTGAATGCCATCAAAAGTCCACTGGTAACAAGAAGTGCCATAAAACGTGTTACACCAGGACATCAAACATATTCGTGGTCCAATGAAGCTAATTTGGTGGACAATCTCAGAAGAATGAGCAATACTACAGCTGAACCAACAGCAACACCAGGAGCTGAAGAGCCATCAGTAACAACAACAAAAGTGAATATGCAGTCAGGGTCGTCAAGAAAAACACCAGAAACAGTTTTAGAAAAGAAGAAGGTATCCACAGTCAGCACTAAGTCACCAACAACATCCTATGCAAATATCTCGTCAAGTGCCACAAATCAGTCAGCCCACGACATCCAAGTGGAAACAGCAAAAAATGTGCAGCCACACTCCAAATCAGCACCACTGGAAACTGTGACAAGATCTTCAACACGAAAACGCAGACCTCCAGTCCACAGCCAGGATTTTTTATGGGCAAGAACGCCAGTAGCTCCCTGCTAGCAGCAAACCAAAGGAAAACAGGTGCAGAGCAAAATTTTCATGAACCAAAACTACAAGAAAACCCGGTGAGTGGTGTCAAAAATCATTCCATTGGAAAACAGTCACTATTATCCTTTAAAATATTACACCATAATGTGCAGTCAATGTTTAATAAGTTACTAGAAATAGATCTCTTCCTAAAAACAAAGCCACACTTAGATGTTCTCTGTATTACTGAACACTGGTTAACAGAAGACAAAATTAAAAAAACCCCACTTGGCGAATTTACTCTAGCTGGTTATTCTTGTCGGAACAAAAGTAAGGGAGGTGGTACAGCAATCTATGTCAAAAAATATTTAAGATACAAAAGCCTCACAAAGTACAATAATATGCAAATAGAAACAGACTTTGAATTCTCCTTAATTATCTTAACAGACTATAACCTATTGATACTGAATATATATAGAGCCCCTGATGGAAACATCCAAACCTTCAAACACTCCCTCGAAGCACTACTCACAAATATTCACTCACTAAACAAAAATCTATTAATAAGTGGAGACTTTAATATTGACTTCCTCACACCTGGAAAAAACAAAGACGAATTGTTGAATATTACAAATTCATTCAACCTATCCCCAACTGTAAACACACCAACCAGGATCACAAAAAATTCAAGAACAGCTCTAGATCAGATTTTCATAAACACAGACAAACTGCACCACTCAATCGAAGTCATCAGCACAGGTTACAGTGACCATGAAGCCCAAGTACTAACAGCGAATTTAAATTACATAGGACAATATCCCACAATAACTAAAATGCAAAGGCAATTTAATGATGATAATATAAGGCTTTTTAACTATCTGTTAAGGGCTGAAAACTGGGCAGAGGTCTATAAAGAAAATGATGTAAACTACATATTTAATTCCTTCCATGAAACATTTCTCCAACACTTCAATACTGCATTTCCACTGAAATCCAGGAAAATCGGAAACAAACACACAAACTCATGGGTAACAAAAGGGATAAGGATTTCCAGCCAAAAAAAGCGTGACTTAAAAAATCACATGAAACACCATGACGTTGATGATCAGTTTAGGTCATATTGTAAGACCTATTTTGCAATCTATAGGAAAGTTATCCAACAAGCAAAAAAATTATACAATGATAAATTTATAAAGGAATCTAACAATAAAATGAAAGGCTTGTGGACGGTTGTAAAAAATGAAACAAACAGTAAGCAGCATGTTATAAACAAAACATTAAAACTAAACCTAAATGATGAAGTCACATCAGATCCCCAAAAAATAGTAAATGGTTTTAATGACTATTTTAGCAAAATAGCAGAAAACCTGATAAAGAACAACTGCCACAGACCAAATGCTCAACATCAAACACTAATAGAAACCGCACCGGTACAGGCATCAATGTTTCTTCACAAAGTCTCCAATCCTGAAGTACTTACAGTTATAAAAGGACTAAAGAATAAGTACTCCAGTGGTAGTGACAATATTCCTGATTTAATTGTTAAGAAATGTGGAGAATCCATTGTAGAACCCCTAACCCACATAATAAATACATCCTTTACAAACGGAGTTTTCCCTGACCTACTAAAGACTTCTAAAATTACCCCACTTCACAAAAAGGGCTCTAAAAATGATGTAGCCAATTACCGGCCCATAGCACAACTCAGCTCATTCTCAAAAATATTTGAAAAATTATTTTACACCAGATTGGAAGACTTTACTAATAAACTATCCTTATTGACAAAACACCAGCATGGTTTTAGAAAGCAAAAGACAACTACCACAGCTATTTATGAATATCTCAACGAAACCTTAAAAGCACTGGATAATAAGGAAATCACTACTGGTATCTTTTTAGATTTATCCAAAGCGTTTGATGTAATTGACCATACCATACTCCTTAAGAAGTTAGCAAATAAAGGTATAAGAGGAATTGCAAACAAATGGTTAGAATCTTACCTGTCAAACAGATTTCAAAAAGTTGAAATTAATTTTGAAAAAAAGAATACAACCACCCATCAATCTACTGTCCACTCCTCTGACACAATGCCTATTAGATATGGTGTGCCACAAGGCTCAATCCTGGGACCCATACTGTTTCTGCTATACATTGATGATATAAGCACAAAGCTTGCTACAGGACATACCACACTATTTGCCGATGACACAAGTATTCTAATAACGGGTACTGATACAGAGGATCACAACCAAAAAATTAAACCGCTTATGTCGTCACTCAGCAAATGGTTCAACGAGAACAAACTGATTATAAACATACAGAAAACAACCTACATCAACTTCAGACTCTCATCCCAAAAACAAGAAATGCCTGATGTGATTCTAAATAACCAAGAGCTTATGTGTGTGGACTCTGTCAAGTTTCTTGGCATATGGCTTGCAGAAAATCTTAAGTGGGAGACACACACAAATTATATCTCAAAAAAGCTCTCAACTGTGTGTTACATTTTAAGGATACTCAAAAAATCAGTCACAAAATCTGTTCTCATACATGTATATTATGCTTACTTCCATTCTACATTACAGTATGGAATCATATTTTGGGGGAACTCACCTGGAGGTAGATATATTTTCAAAATGCAAAAAATGGCAATACGCATAATATGTAATCTAAGACATAACGAATCATGCAGACAACATTTCAAAACAAATGGCATTATGACACTGCCCTCTGCTTACATTTATAATATCGTCTCATTTGTCAAGTCATACCTGTTAAACAATGACTGCACACTAAAATTCAATGGAGATATTCATAACTATGCAACAAGGCAGCAATCTGACCTACATATGATTCAGTCCAGAACTACCTGCTACCAAAAAAGTCTTTTAAATGTTGGGATAAAAATGTATAATAATTTACCCAATGAAATCAAAGCAACAAAGAACCCAAGAGCCTTCACACATAAGTTAAAAAATATCTCTTGGACCATTGCTTTTATGCAGTTGATCATTTTTTTGAAAGGGGTTAAAAATGTAAAAAATATGATAAATGTTCAATTAGGTCTGAAAATTATATACTGTGCATGTCCATGAAATACACTGGACTACTTTACTATTACATTTGTATTGGCTGTTTGTATTTTACCATACAACATTTGCATTTACTGTTTTGTTAAAGATAGCTAACTTCCTCATTGCAAAATAATGTAAAAACAATTTATTAAATATTACCTGCAAATATGTTCCCTTGCCCTATCCAATATTGTATGTAAAACCTTACATCTCTTTGATTTGTATTAACTGTTTTGTTGAAGAAAGATAATTTCCTTGCTACAAAATAATGTAAACATCAATTTGTAAAAATTACTGTAAATAGCTCTCTTGACCTATCCAATATCATATGTACAGCTGTACAATACTATGATTGCCTGGATCAATAAAAATACAATACAATACAAAGACAGGTTTTTCTGAGATGCCTGCTCTTGACTGTGATGAGATCTACTAATTTGATTAGAAATATCTGGAAAAATAATCTAATTTAGCTTCCAGATTTGCTATTTTCCAACTGGGTCTTGGATATGATTTCATTTCTCCAAGCTCATCAGATCAGGAATATTATTAAGTTCCCTATCTCAGCTGTGCTAAAGTCCTTAAGCCCCATCCAGCTGGAGTGAAACCAACTTATTAAAAGCATCTTTTTTTGTAATACTATAGCAGTATGAAAGTAAGAATAATGAGTACTGGGTTGTGAGGGATGTAACATTGGGAATTATTATTGAGACTATTTGATTGTTCTATACAACAGTTCACATGGCAGGTCTTTTTAAATTTTTTATTTTATGTCTTGTTTGGTCAGAGATTGCTGTTCCCCAGACTACAAGAGTATGAATGCTAGGCTACTGAGAAACTGATCACTCCTCTTAAGTTCTTTCTGAAAATTTGTCAACGTTCTTGAGTGAATAAGACTTATGTAAAAATTTTCAATAGTTATATGTTTTATTATTTAATCTTGTCATACCAATAACTTATGCTGAAAGTTCATTGTATCTAATGCTTCATTTGTGAAAATTCAGTGTGCTAAAACATATAATTTATACACTCAGAAATACTTTTTCTGGAAAGACTTTCGGATATTGCATGTGTCAATGTGAATGAGTATAACAGATGTATATGTGTTAATATACAGTATTTAGTTTGTTTTTAAAAGAGTTAGGGTGTATCAGTTTTAAAGAATTTATTGAAAGTGATTTTGTGTACTATGATTTCTGTGACCGGACATATTCTCTATTTTTTTTTTCTTCATAAGTTTAATTCTAAGACCAGAATAAAAATTATAAAACAAAGAAAGCTGGCCAATATGTTCTGTAAATTTACAACTGTAGCTTTAGATTGTGAATTTAATCGTTTTCCTGAGTATAATGCAACATGTAACTATAGTGAACTACATATTTAAACGTTTATGTGATAGTAGTATATGATGTTGGAACGAGCAAAAATTTTTATCTGTGATCAAAGTTTGTCTTCTTCTTTGTTCACAAAAGCTACACATGTAATTCTCAATAATATTGTTTTGTTCGTTTCCGTATGTTGAAACTATTTTACAGTGAATTTTGGTTTGTTATGCACGTTAAAAAGAATTGTTTATTTGCTAGGAAGTATCCATTTAACATGTAGGTTGCCAATTTGTCAGGATATAAATTCATATTATAACTCTCTGTACAAGTTTTATGTACTCCTGCTTGCTATGGCTGGCCGTTACAGTGCTGGCGTCAAGGCACTGATATGTAGCTCACAATTACAGAGTCAAAACCGCTTTTTATGTTAGTTAACATGGTGTTAATATTTGACACACACGCACCATTACTACTACCTGTAGTACTACATTCCTATGTAGCTTAGGTTGACTGTTGACATATTGAACCTATAGGACCAGAATTTAATCAAAGTGTATGAAATGTTAACATCAGTGGTGTAACTTCATCAGTGATGTAAATGATTATTTTCATTTATAAGTTCCTTGATACTCTGTACATTTACATGATTTTGTTGTTCTTCTGCTGAGTTATCAACAGCTGGTAGATATTTTACAGCATCTTGTGTTACATAACCCTAATACAGATAAGTGTAATACCTATTAAATTACAAATAATGTAGACAGTGCATATGTAAACTATGGTCGTTCATTGAGGATATAGTGATAAATGGCCAGCTGATTGAACCACAGTTTTGAGCAGTAGCAAGAGATGAACAAGTACGCATGTACGTGGATTTGTCTCATCTACTAAGCACTGGTTCATTGTTTTTACAGGAAATGAGCTGTTGGACATCAGCATTCCACTTATTACAGCTCTGTCTTGTCTTATATATTGTGTAAAGGCACACACTGCAGCATATTACATTGTGTTATCTGTCGGCCATTAACAGCAACCATTTCTGATAAACTAATAATGCCTTTAGCTAATTATTACTATGTACTAGTTGTTGAAATTATATATGTGCAAAGTATTGTTTCATTTTATTTGTAAACATTATTTGCATACAAAATGTTATGCCTTGTTTGAATAATTGTTATTTATTTGGCGAGTAAAAATTTGACTTACACTAATTGTAATATGACCTACTTATAGCATGGTTTAATGAAAATGTTGTGTTGTTAGTTGAATCAAAG
Source organism: Schistocerca serialis cubense (assembly GCF_023864345.2). Lineage (NCBI taxonomy): Eukaryota > Metazoa > Arthropoda > Insecta > Orthoptera > Acrididae > Schistocerca > Schistocerca serialis. The sequence goes on along the minus strand of NC_064643.1, from coordinate 117,410,025 downwards.
TTGGTAAATAGGTTGAAGGATTTAGTGTAAAATTCCATGAGAATTGATAATAGTTCACATAATTTTGAAACTGGCAATTTCCTTATTATGTACTTATTACTGTTGATTCATTTTTTTAGAAAGTCAATGTATTGCAGAACCACACATCAGCTGCATCAGTTTTAGTTTAAAATTAAATGTGACAGAAACGATCTGTACCCCAAAATAGATTTTGTTGTTCTGTCTTTCAGTCCAAGGAGAAGTTTTTGGGCATGCTCACTTTCTGTTGACTAAGAAGGTGGAAATTAACACATCAGTCTACCAATGAAAGAGCTAAAACATTTGATAATTAATTGCTTTTACAGTTGTTATGCATCCCAGCAACCCTAATCAACATCTCACATGTACAGATACCAATGTTTTTGTACTATAGATATATACTCATTTATGGTGAAGCTAATATTTGCTGCCATCACCAGCACAATTGGAGCCACCAACAGTGTACATTGAATTTAAAGTAAGCTGGATGAAAGAGTGCTACATAGGCCTCAGTCGTGATAAAAGCACTGTGACCATTTCTGCATGTAGATGCTGTCTGTCACACAAGAGCTGTCTGCATAGCCCCTCCTTGCCAAAAATATTACTGTGGATGTTGAAAACAGGTGACCTATTCATCACTACCAATATCAGTGGACCTTCCAGCTGACACTTGTCCTACTGCAACAAAATGAACTACTTCCAAGCAGCTAGTCTAGGAACAGTTACTGCCATAAGGTACAGATGGAACAGAATGGATGTGGATGATACCAGTCAGCTTACACACATCAGTTCTAAATGCCATCAAACCACTGGACTGAAGATATATGTTTTCATCACCATCAAAAATTTACCTGTTTCAGGCATCTGTAGAAAAGACTGAAACCAAGGAAGATACAACTTGTTGCACACGTAATTGTATATGGCATTTGGTAGCTGCCACTGAGTGGCATTGCAACACCTACTACTCATATCATACAAAGTGACTATGATTCTTGCCTTCCAGGATATGCACAAATGCTCTGAACTGATGGAGTAAAACATTCCAAAGTCTTCAGCTGCAGTGCAGTGCGAGAGTCATTCTTCACCTGTGAGCAACACCAGAACTAAGATCCAAATGTCATTTTGCAGCTGAGTGTTACAGCATTAACAACGTAGAACAACCTTTGAGATACACTATTGGGAATGTTGAACAACCAGCACTTGAGCAACATTCTCGAAGCAGTGGATGCCTAATTGAAAGTGGTGTTTTGCCAGTATTTCAAATTTTCTGCCTTGGTTTTTATTGGATACCACCATATTGTAGCACGTGGTGGTGTGGTACCTCACCAAGCTTCTGATTTGACCAAGTCATCAGCTCTGATGGAATGTGAACTATTGCTTTTTGACTTTTGTGGGTGCAGCCAGCTTGGAAAAAATAATAATAGTAACAATGGTCAATTCTCACCTTGTATGGAATCTCCGTGTTTATTAAACAGATCAACTACCTACCAATTAGCTCAAAGGAAAATCTACAGCACATAAAGTTAGCACCAGTATCTGGCTGCTTCTCCAGTTGACAGTTTTGTTTGATGTTTTGTACAGACAGGTCAGGTGTATGGAAAATGCATCAGAGACAGGATGATGATAGTGTATAGTGAACAGTGGTGTGGGAAAGTGTGTTGTCTTTGATATTGCTCAACAGTGTGTCTGTATTCTGTGTAGGACATACTACGTTGATACCCGGACAATATTTCATCACCATTTTGACCTGAACTTGTATCAACTCCATAAACCCAAGAATGTGAGTGTCTGATCCTGTTGCCCATTCTTATGTGGGAGGGTTGATAACAGTATGTCCTTTCTTCTCATGTATATTTATTGTGTTACAGACATGAATTATTACTTGCTTACTTATATGTGTTATGATATTATCTTGTAATGATGAGGACACAGTAAGCACAAAATTCACTATTCCTACCAATGAACTGTAATTGGTAGACATTAAGAGTGAAATCAGTTCCTCTTTGAGCACCTTCTGTGTGTTTGTTACTTGGCTAATTTGATATTGTATGTATGTTGTAACCCCCACTGCATATTTTCTGTGTACTTTGTGTGTGGTATAATACTGCACAGAAAAGTTTCATATGTATACTGTATAGTTAATATGTGGTGCAAAAAGTGTTTCTCTTTGGTTGTCTAAAGGAGAACTGGTGTCATTAAAGCCCCATTCCCATACTGATGATTTGTTTAGTTTTATATAATCAATTATCACATCTTTAGACCATGGATTAGATATTATGAACATCTGTGATGTTATAGCTATGGTTTATTTTATATGTTGAATAAAATGAATACGTAATTTTGAGGCTGTTAGGTGAAAATCAGATGAATTATTCAGAGCTATATAAAATGTTTATATTTTTACAACACTTGTTCCTGATTTACCATGTTCTAGTTTTTAAGATGTATTGTTCAAGATTTCCTAAATTTGTAAAACATCAAAACTGCTTTTCATTATGTTGGTTAAAAATTATTGTTTCGACAGAAGCAGAAATCAGGACAAAATGAGAACCAAGCAGTAATGTTCATTATTGTAACATGAACAAGTTGTATCTGAGCTCATAAGTAGTAATTTGAGGTAAAGGGAATTAGTGCACATCACACAAAAGCTGTCACACTTGATACAATATACAGGGTGTTACAAAAAGGTACGGCCAAACTTCCAGGAAACATTCCTCACACACAAATAAGGAAAAAATGTTATGTGGACATGTGTCCAGAAACGCTTAATTTCCATGTTAGAGCTCATTTTAGTTTCATCAGTATGTTCTTCCACCTACGCTCAATGGAGCACATAATCATGATTTCATACGGGATACTCTACTGTGCTGCTAGAACATGTGCCTTTACAAGTACGACACAACATGTGGTTCATGCACGATGGAGCTCCTGCACATTTCAGTCGAAGTGTTCGTACGCTTCTCAACAACAGATTCGGTGACCGATGGATTGGTAGAGGCGGACCAATTCCATGGCCTCCACGCTCTCCTGACCTCAACCCTCCTGACCTCAACCCTCCTGACCTCAACCCTCCTGACCTCAACCCTCCTGACCTCAACCCTCCTGACCTCAACCCTCTTGACCTCAACCCTCTTGACTTTCATTTATGGGGCATTTGGAAGCTCTTGTCTACGTAACCCCAGTACCAACTGTAGACTCCTCGTGCTCGTATTGTGGATGGCTGTGATACAATACGCCATTCTCCAGGGCTGCATCAGGGATTCCATGCGACGGAGGGTGGATGCATGTATCCTCGCTAAAGGAGGACATTTAGAACATGTCCTGTAACAAAGTGTTTGAAGTCACACCGGTACGTTCTGTTGCGGTGTGTTTCCATTCCATGATTGATGTGATTTGAAGAGAAGTAATAAAATGAGCTCTAACATGGAAAGTAAGCATTTCCGGACACATGTCCACATAACATATTTTCTTTTTTTGTGTGTGAGGAATTTTTCCCGAAAGTTTGGCCTTACCCTTTTGTAACACCCTGCAGAACCATACTGCTGCTACTGTGTGCGTGCGTGCGTGCGCGCGCGCGTGTGTGTGTGTGTGTGTGTGTGTGTGTGTGTGTGTGTGCGCAAAAATTTCAGTGTTTTATGTTAATGTAAAATGTTGCACATAATTTATTTAATGATTGGAAGACAGGCAGATCACGACTAACGCAAATTATGGAGTAGTTGATTGACACATTGAAATTGTTTAATCTTTGTGCTCTCAAAAGAATTTAAAGTTTGAGAGTCTCATTTCCTGTTTTATGTAGTGTTACATAATTGATTTGTCAGTAACTGCTTTCACTATGTTGTTATTAGTAAAGAATTAATAGGTTCTTTACATTCTTTTACTGCTTGGCCTCTTGTATGATTAATAAGCATTACCTTGATTCTAGCTTTTATTGTAATACTTGCGTCAAATTCCAAGCTTTGAAAGTTGATGCCCTCTACTCTCCTGAGTTGCTGTTTTGTTAATGAGATACTGTAATGTAATGGTTTGTACAGTCATTATTTATTTTTATATCTGTGTCTTATTGAGATCTGTTAAAAATGTATGTTTTTGATGAAAGTTGTAAAATTGAATATGTAGTCCAACAAGCATGGTTTATATTATTAATGAAATGAATTTTTGTAAGAGATCCAACTGCTGTGTGTTGTACTCACTGACCCACAAATAAACTGATTACACAAGCAATAATGTTGCAGCTTTTCATATGACTACATCACCACAGACCTATAAATTCTTCAGCATATGCATACAGATACATATTACAGCTTTGTATCAAGAAAGCTTAATTTGGAGAGTAGGCACTGTTCCATGAATGATGCGTCCGGTAGCAGAACAAAACAGACAATATCATTTATTTACAGTTCTGCTGTTTATGACCATTCTTTGTTTATTCCTTTCTTACATTTAGTTTAGTCTCAAGCTTTCAGGACAGTATTTCTTATTCCAATAAGAGTGGTATGACACAAGTTTTGATGGTGTACATGAATGCTGAACACTGAACATCAGCAGTATGATGGTGTATGCATCAGTAACAAGTTTGACACTATCCCATTATACAAGAACTAGCTACACAACGTGTGGACTGTGTATTCTATAATAAAGAATTATTTGTGGCAGAGTAATTCCCTAACCACCTTAGTGATAATACCTGGATCGCATAGTTCGCTTTTTAAAAATGTTTTCAGGCAGTGAGTTTCATAGAGTGCACAGATTCATCTGGCAGATCTCAATGTTCTAGGTCAGATTTAAACTGATTTTACTAAAATCATTATCACGGTTTTAGCTTGCGAGTTCCACTGTATATGGATGGAAGAAAAGTTTCTGTTACACACCTGACAGAGAGTGGAATTCATGAGTTTTACTGTATTCTCTCTCTCTCTCTCTCTCTCTCTCTCTCTCTCTCTCTCTCTCTCTCTCTCTCTCTCTCTCTCTGTGTGTGTGTGTGTGTGTGTGTGTGTGTGTGTGTGTGTGTGTGTGTGTGTGTAAAGAATTTGAGGCCAAGGAACTGGTGTATTACTTTATTGTTTTCAAGTTATCAGATCAACAGCGGTAAAAAAACAGCTAGTTGTGAGTTACAACCCATCATTGAAATCGAGGGGCCATCTGCTCTCTGTTAGCAAGTGATCTGTTATTCACATTTGTGACAGAAAACAGAAACATTGAATCATTCCTAAGCAAATAGATTTCAGATAACTTCTCTGCCACTGCCACAACCACCCTCACCACCAAACCACCCCCATCCCCACCCTTCCAAATCAACATTAAGATCTTTCAGTTTTTGTTGAAATATTAATATAACATTTTAACTATTGATGAATCAAATTATACAGCAGTGTTTTTGTTGTCGCCATTACAGATGCTAAATTTCAAAATTGTATGACTGAATCTTTATTAAATTGGAACACAAAATCATTACTTGTAAGTTCTAGAGCTACAGAAATCATCTTTCTGACCTGAGATCTGTTCATACATGCTGACAGAGTCCATGTTAAATACCTGATATAGATTGTGCTACAACTGGAGGTAGGGAAATCCCTAGCAATAATTTTATTAACTTGTTCTGCTTTGTAAGACCTCTAACTTGGCCTGACAATCATATTTTCTCAAGGACTTGGTTCATAAGCTGTTGTACGAATGTCTATTCCTCATTTGTTCCATGTGTTCATTTTTGTCCTCTTTCACAAACATCTTTTCTTGTGAATCTCTCTTTACTAATGAATAATGTTATCTGGATTTTGTCTATCACACCCTTATGTATGTCATAACACCATTGGATTACACTTGCTAAATAACATGTTGCAAGGTTAGGGGTGATAAGGTACTCTCACCAGTTCTTTCATATGGTACTGTTTTGTAAATAAATCTGTTCATTTGAAGAGATGAAAAGACTAAGACCTTTTATATTATCCAAGCAAACCAACCCACATTTATCCACAATCAGTACTTGTTAAATGTGGCCTCCATTTTATGATATCACCATTTACTCAGCATCAACTTACTAGATGAACTTGTCCCTGAATGACAATGCCAACCATAATAATTTTCACATTCATGTTAAGAGACAAATGCTCTCACTGACATTGCTTCCACTCACATTCCTTGTGATGTTGGCTGCTGATTACACAGCAGTGAGGGCATGAATCAAAAAGCAGATGCTGGGCAAGTGATGCTTTGAAAACAATATGTTCATATGAAACACATTGTTAGAACATTATTCTGAATCTATTGTCGTATAAAGTCTGCAAGCACAGTTAAATTGGCACATCAATTTCTGGCAGGCCTAAGATTTAGAACATGTCAAAGAAAGACATTATGTAATGCACCAAACTATTGTATGGGATAAATAGCTAGGTGGATAATCTTGCTGACTTTTAAATGAATTATGAACCAGGAACCCATTCACATACTAAGGCAGTCCAAATAAAATTTGTATGTAAGAATACAGATTGCAAATGTAGAGAATTCCAAATTATCGGACTGCTGTCATAGAAATATTACTGAGTATTTCCAAATGAAATTCACATATATAAATATGAGTGCTTCATGCACATGACAGCAGACAGAAACATGTGAATGAGGAGGTACTTCCTGCAAGTATTATTCTTATTTCACATGTTTCCACTTGGTATTTTTCACAAGTTTCTAGAAAGTTTATGAGTCAAATGCAGTGCACCGCATTAGAGGAGACAAATAAGAACATAAGGCACAAAAATGCTATGTAACAATTCTTAGATAACATTTTAAAACTTCCCGCTAGAATTGGAGGCTACTGCCTAACAGATGTATAGATATTTGCTCATGAGCATGTAATTAAATACCACATATCAAGATCAAATTAGCTATCATTGGTGCTCATTTACCCATAATCAACAATCTGCCCTAATTTAAATATCAGTGTGGGAAATGAGAAAAGTAGTTAATTGATAATAGCTTCAGAAGCATCCTGGAGTTATATGGTGCGGTTTGTATTTTGTGTTAAATACCAGTTATAAAATTATTAGTGAAGGGAGACGAAAATTTAATAGTCATGGGTGACTGGAATTCGAGAGTAGGAAAAGGGAGAGAAGGAAACATAGTAGGTGAATATAGATTGGGGCTAAGAAATGAGAGAGGAAGCCGACTGGTAGAGTTTTGCACAGAGCATAACTTAATCATAGCTAACACTTGGTTAAAGAATCATGAAAGGAGGTTGTTTACATGGAATAATCCTGGAGATACTAAAAGGTATCAGATAGATTACATAACGGTAAGACAGTGATTTAGGAACCAGGTTTTAAATTGTAAGACATTTCCAGGGGCAGATGTGGACTCTGACCACAATCTATTGGTTATGAACTGTAGATTAAAACTGAAGAAACTGCAAAAAGGTGGGAATTTAAGGAGATGGGACCTGGATAAACTGCCTAAACCAGAGGTTGTACAGAGTTTCAGGGAGAGCATAAGGCAACAATTGACAGGAATGGGGGAAAGAAATACAGTAGAAGAAGAATGGGTAGCTTTGAGGGATGAAGTAGTGAAGGCAGCAGAGGATCAAGTAGGTAAAAAGACGAGGGCTAGTAAAACTCTTTGGGTAACAGAAAAAATTTTGAACTTAATTGACGAAAGGAGAAAATATAAAACTGCAGTAAGTGAAGCAGGCAAAAAGGAATACAGACGTCTCAAAAATGAGATCGAAAGGAAGTGCAAAATGGCTAAGCAGACATGGCTAGAGGACAAATGTAAGGATGTAGAGGCTTATCTCACTAGGGGTAAGATATTCTGCCTACAGGAAAATTAGAGAGACCTTTGGAGGAAAGAGAACCACTTGTATGAATATCAAGAGGTCGGACGGAAACCCAGTTCTAAGCAAAGAAGGGAAACCAGAAAGGTGGAAGGAGTATATAGAGGGTCCATACAAGGGCGATATACTTGAGGACAATATTATGGAAATTGAAGAGGATGAAGATGAAATGGGAGATATGATACTGCGTGGAGAGTTTGATGGAGCACTAAAAGACCCGAGTCGAAACAAGGCCCCGGGAGTAGACAACATTCCATTAGAACTACTGACGGCCTTGGGAGAGCCAGTCCTGACAAAACTCTACCATCTGGTGAGCAAGATGTATGAGACAGGCGAAATACCCACAGACTTCAAGAAGAATATAATAATTCCAATCCCAAAGAAAGCAGGTGTTGACAGATGTGAAAATTACCGAACTATCAGTTTAATAAGTCACAGCTGCAAAATACTAATGCGAATTCTTTACAGACGAATGGAAAAACTAGCAGAAGCCGACCTCAGGGAAGATCAGTTTGGATTCCGTAGAAATATTGGAACATGTGAGGCAATACTGACCTTACGACTTATCTTAGATGAAAGATTAAGGAAAGGCAAACCTACGTTTCTAGCATTTGTAGACTTAGAGAAAGCTTTTGACAATGTTGACTGGAATACTCTCTTTCTAAAGGAGGCAGGGGTAAAATACAGGGAGCGAAAGGCTATTTACAATTTGTGCAGAAACCAGATGGCAGTTATAAGGGTCGAGGGGCATGAAAGGGAAGCAGTGGTTGGGATGAGAGTGAGACAGGGTTGTAGCCTCTCCACAGTGTTATTCAATCTGTATATTGAGCAAGCAGTAAAGGAAACAAAAGAAAAATTCGGAGTAGGTATTAAAATCCATGGAGAAGAAATAAAAACTTTGAGGTTCGCCGATGACATTGTAATTCTGTCAGAGACAGCAAAGGACTTGGAAGAGCAGTTGAACGGAATGGACAGTGTCTTGGAAGGAGGATATAAGATGAACATCAACAAAAGCAAAACGAGGATAATGGAATGTAGTCGAATTAAGTCGGGTGATGCTGAGGGAATTAGGTTAGGAAATGACACACTTAAAGCAGTAAAGGAGTTTTGCTATTTGGGGAGCAAAATAACTGATGATGGTCGAAGTGGAGAGGATATAAAATGTAGACTGGCCATGGTAAGGAAAGCGTTTCTGAAGAAGAGAAATTTGTTAACATCGAGTATAGATTTAAGTGTCAGGAAGTCGTTTCTGAAAATATTTGTATGGAGTGTAGCCATGTATGGAAGTGAAAGATGGACGATAAATAGTTTGGACAAGAAGAGAATAGAAGCTTTCGAAATGTGGTGCTACAGAAGAATGCTGAAGATTAGAGGGGTAGATCACATAACTAATGATGATAGAATTGGGGAGAAGAGGAGGATGTGGCACAACTTGACAGAAAGAAGGGACCGGTTAGTAGGACATGTTCTGAGGCATCAAGGGATCACAAATTTAGCATTGGAGGGCAGCGTGGAGGGTAAACATCATAGAGGGAGAGCAAGAGATGAATACACTAAGCAGATTCAGAAGGATGTGGGTTGCAGTAAGTACTGGGAGATGAAGAAGCTTGCACAGGATAGGGTAGCATGGAGAGCTGCATCAAACCAGTCTCAGGACTGAAGAGCAGAACAACAACAACATAATTATTATTTTTACAGAAAAAAATATTTATACCTTCATCAGTAATTTTGAACGAGAATTGTGAAACAGTAGATTCGTACAGTACTGCTTAACCCATAAACAACAAAAGTTCATAAAATAACATATTATGAGAAAGGGAAAGTATGTAGTGGTCAACAACCACACACACACACACACACACACACACACACACACACACACACGTGCATGAAATATATGGTATTGTATGTAGTGGTCAACAACAACAACACCACACACATGCATGAAAAATATGGTATTGTGGAGAGTTACTAAAACCTGTAAAACATCTTTATAGTGAGTCCAGGATTAATCCTTCTGGGAGTGAAGCTAAAACAAAGCGATTAATGGAGTAAAGAGAAACTAGTGAGCCTGTTGAGGAACAAATTAATATACTTCTGATGAAAATTGAGCATGTGACACACAGAACTGTACATAAGGAAACATTTTTAACAGTCAGTTTTTTCAACACAGTAGGAAATTTGTTGCTGTCGCCTCAAATGAGACAGTAATACAGTATTTCCTGTTTCTCCAACTTTTTCTAGGGGTAATGGTGGGTGGGAGAATCATCTGTTCATCATGTCCAGACATTTTTTATGCAGCACATGCCCTGATTCACTGTGATGAGAGGTTGATCCATGATGCCAATTGCGTATCACTGTAAACTTACGTATGAAAGTGAGCACCATGCGTGTTTTGCACTGTGTGACTTTTGGCATGAATACAATTTAGATAAGTAGAAGAAGCAAAAATTAACCACATGTTAGCGGCACAACAAGAGTGTCCCACTTTGGAAGAGCCAGTTCATACAATTACATTTACATAACATCAAATATTACCGGAATGATTTCTATTAATTTAGTATGAAAGTCCTACAATCCTTTTGATACCACAAAGGGCAGGAAAAAAATTTGGGCACAGTGGAACGCGAACCCTCTACTGATATACCCACTGTTCCGTAATGTGGCACTCCTACTATGTTATGCTGAGGTCTGAAGTGAATGACCTTGTGAGTAGGGGGCCAAGGGGGCACTGGTGCATTTTGTTAGTGCAGGTTGCCTACATCAGGGGCAGGTATTCACTCGGGCAAACCTATTGCTCGCCTTTCATTGACAAGTACTTAAGCTATTGTTCTGGTAAGTGGTTTTCCATGTCACCCCCATTTCCTTTTGATTGACAGGCACTTAACCTATTGTCCACCCATCCCCTCCCCTAACCCCTTCCCCCCTCTGGCTGCTACAGGTACACTTTCAGGTCTGAGTTATTGCAATAGATCCCCCTCTCACTCTTAGCAATTTGATTGACTACTTAATTAAATTGTTCAATTAATTAACCAGTATGGTGGGAAAGTGCTATGCCCCCCTGCCACACCCCCTCCCAGACGGGAAATTGCTCCCTGCCGCCGTTGGATAAGCAGCTGCAGCAGCAAGTCGTAAACTCCTAGCTCACTCATTTGTTACATAGTTTAATTCTTAATTTCTTTGCTTGTTTTTGGTACTTGCATTGTTTAATTCATAAATTTCGGGCGTATTATAGTATTTGAGAGTTGTAGCATCGCGTTGTAGTACCTGAATAGTGTAAATTCGCGTAGTCGTTTGTCTTCTGTTTTTGTTTTGAACGGCCAGTGTCGGTTGGTCACAGTCAGTGTGCTCCCTGCCGCCGTTGGATAAGCAGCTGCAGCAGCAAGTCGTATACTCCTAGCTCACTCATTTGTTACATAGTTTAACTCTTAATGTCTTTGCATGTTTTTGGTACTTGCATTGTTTAATTCATAAATTTCGGGCGTATTATAGTATTTGAGAATTGTAGCATCGCGTTTTAGTACCTGAATAGTGTAAAATCGCGTAGTCTCCTTCCGCCGCCGAGCAGTGTGTCAGCAGTGTGCAAGTAGCAGCATTACTGCATTTACCAGGCATTTAAATTTTGTGTCGATTTGTTTGCGCTCTCTGTAGATCAGTTCAGACGTTCTTTGCACAACAGCTTTTAGCATGGATAGGGACTGCAACTGCTGTGTTCGGATGCAGGCTGAGTTGGCATCCTTTCGCTCCCAGCTTCAGGCAGTGTTGGCTTTGGTCACACTGCTTGAGGCTGTTGCCAATGGGCATCACTGTGGGGGTCCGGATGGGGGTTTGTCGGGGATGGCCAGCTCGTCCCACGCATCCCCCAATCGAACTACGACTGTGGTTGCCTGGGATACTGCCCGCATTGAGGCTGATCCCTCACCTGTGGTAGAGTGGGAGGTCGTCTCGACGTGTGGCAGGGGGCGAAAGACATTCCAGAGGGCTGAACGGAAGGCCTCTCCAGTTTGTCTGACGAACCAGTTTCAGGCTGATACTAATGTTCGGCCTGACATGGCTGCTTGTCCTGTTCCAGAGGTTGCCCCTCAGTCTGCAAGATCTGGGCGGTCGCAGAGGATGGGCTTACTGGTAGTTGGGAGCTCCAACGTCAGGCGCGTAATGGGGCCCCTTAGGGATATGGCAGCAACAGAGAGGAAGAAAACCAATGTGCACTCCATGTGCATACCGGGGGGAGTCATTCCAGATGTGGAAAGGGTCCTTCCGGATGCCATGAAGGGTACAGGGTGCACCCATCTGCGGGTGGTCGCTCATGTCGGCACCAATGATGTGTGTCGCTATGGATCGGAGGAAATCCTCTCTGGCTTACGGCGGCTATCTGATTTGGTGAAGACTGCCAGTCTCGCTAGCGGGATGAAAGCAGAGCTCACCATCTGCAGCATCGTCGACAGGACTGACTGCGGACCTTTGGTACAGAGCCGAGTGGAGGATCTGAATCAGAGGCTGAGACGGTTCTGCGACCATGTGGGCTGCAGATTCCTCGACTTGCGCCGTAGGGTGGTGGGGTTTCGGGTTCCGCTGGATAGGTCAGGAGTCCACTACACGCAACAAGCGACTACACGGGTAGCAGGGGTTGTGTAGCGTGGGCTGGGCGGTTTTTTAGGTTAGATGGCCTTGGGCAAGTACAGAAAGGGCAACAGCCTCAACGGGTGCGGGGCAAAGTCAGGACTTGCAGGGACCAAGCAGCAATCGGTATTGTAATTGTAAACTGTCGAAGCTGCGTTGGTAAAGTACCGAAACTTCAAGCGCTGATAGAAAGCACCGAAGCTGAAATCGTTATAGGTACAGAAAGCTGGCTGAAGCCAGAGATAAATTCTGCCGAAATTTTTACAAAGGTACAGACGGTGTTTAGAAAGGATAGATTGCATGCAACCGGTGATGGAGTGTTCGTCGCTGTTAGTAGTAGTTTATCCTGTAGTGAAGTAGAAGTGGATAGTTCCTGTGAATTATTATGGGTGGAGGTTACACTCAACAACCGAGCTAGGTTAATAATTGGCTCCTTTTACCGACCTCCCGACTCAGCAGCATTAGTGGCAGAACAACTGAGAGAAAATTTGGAATACATCTCACATAAATTCTCTCAGCATGTTGTAGTCTTAGGTGGAGATTTCAATTTACCAGATATAGACTGGGACACTCAGATGTTTAGGACGGGTGGTAGGGACAGAGCATCGAGTGACATTATACTGAGTGCACTATCCGAAAATTACCTCGAGCAATTAAACAGAGAACCGACTCGTGGAGATAACATCTTGGACCTACTGATAACAAACAGACCCGAACTTTTCGACTCTGTATGTGCAGAACAGGGAATGAGTGTGTGTGCAGAACAGGGAATCAGTGATCATAAGGCCGTTGCAGCATCCCTGAATATGGAAGTTAATAGGAATATAAAAAAAGGGAGGAAGGTTTATCTGTTTAGCAAGAGTAATAGAAGGCAGATTTCAGACTACCTAACAGATCAAAACGGAAATTTCTGTTCCGACACTGACAATGTTGAGTGTTTATGGAAAAAGTTCAAGGCAATCGTAAAATGCGTTTTAGACAGGTACGTGCCGAGTAAAACTGTGACGGACGGAAAAAACCCACCGTGGTACAACAACAAAGTTAGGAAACTACTGCGAAAGCAAAGAGAGCTTCACTCCAAGTTTAAACGCAGCCAAAACCTCTCAGACAAACAGAAGCTAAACGATGTCAAAGTTAGCGTAAGGAGGGCTATGCGAGAAGCGTTCAGTGAATTCGAAAGTAAAATTCTATGTACCGACTTGACAGAAAATCCTAGGAAGTTCTGGTCTTACGTTAAATCAGTAAGTGGCTCGAAACAGCATATCCAGACACTCCGGGATGATGAAGGCATTGAAACAGAGGATGACACGCGTAAAGCTGAAATACTAAACACCTTTTTCCAAAGCTGTTTCACAGAGGAAGACCGCACTGCAGTTCCTTCTCTAGATCCTCGCACAAACGAAAAAATGGCTGACATCGAAATAAGTGTCCAAGGAATAGAAAAGCAACTGGAATCACTCACGAGAGGAAAGTCCACTGGACCTGACGGAATACCAATTCGATTCTACACAGAGTACGCGAAAGAACTTGCCCCCTTCTAACAGCCGTGTACCGCAAGTCTCTAGAGGAACGGAAGGTTCCAAATGATTGGAAAAGAGCACAGGTAGTCCCAGTCTTCAAGAAGGGTCGTCGAGCAGATGCGCAAAACTATAGACCTATATCTATGACGTCGATCTGTTGTAGAATTTTAGAATGTGTTTTTTGCTCGAGTATCATGCATGTCGTTTTTGGAAACCCAGAATCCACTATGTAGGAATCAACATGGATTCCGGAAACAGCGATCGTGTGAGACCCAACTCGCTTTATTTGTTCATGAGACCCAGAAAATATTAGACACAGGCTCCCAGGTAGATGCTATTTTTCTTGACTTCTGGAAGGCGTTCGATACAGTTCCGCACTGTCGCCTGATAAACAAAGTAAGAGCCTACTGAATATCAGACCAGCTGTGTGGCTGGATTGAAGAGTTTTTAGCAAACAGAACACAGCATGTTGTTATCAATGGAGAGACGTCTACAGACGTTAAAGTAACCTCTGGCGTGCCACAGGGGAGTGTTATGGGACCATTGCTTTTCACAATATATATAAATGACCTAGTAGATAGTGTCGGAAGTCCCATGCGGCTTTTCGCGGATGATGCTGTAGTATACAGAGAAGTTGCAGCATTAGAAAATTGTAGCGAAATGCAGGAAGATCTGCAGCGGATAGGTACTTGGTGCAGGGAGTGGCAACTGACCCTTAACATAGACAAATGTAATGTATTGCGAATACATAGAAAGAAGGATCCTTTATTGTATGGTTATATGATAGCGAAACAAACACTGGTAGCAGTTACTTCTGTAAAATATCTGGGAGTACGCGTGCGGAACGATTTGAAGTGGAATGATCATATAAAATTAATTGTTCGTAAGGCGGGTACCAGGTTGAGATTCATTGGGAGAGTCCTTAGAAAATGTAGTCCATCAACAAAGGAGGTGGCTTACAAAACACTCGTTCGACCTATACTTGAGTATTGCTCATCAGTGTGGGATCCGTACCAGATCGGGTTGACGGAGGAGATAGAGAAGATCCAAAGAAGAGCGGCGCGTTTCGTCACAGGGTTATTTGGTAACCGTGATAGCTTTACGGAGATGTTTAGCAAACTCAAGTGGCAGACTCTGCGAGAGAGGCGCTCTGCATCGCGGTGTAGCTTGCTCGCCAGGTTTCGAGAGGGTGCGTTTCTGGATGAGGTATCGAATATATTGCTTCCCCCTACTTATACCTCCCGAGGAGATCACGAATGTAAAATTAGAGATATTCGAGCGCGCACGGAGGCTTTCAGACAGTCGTTCTTCCCGCGAACCATACGCGACTGGAACAGGAAAGAAAGGTAATGACAGTGGCATGTAAAGTGCCCTCCGCCACACACCGTTGGGTGGCTTGCGGAGTATAAATGTAGATGTAGATGTAGAAACTGTATCATATTTTCGCGAGTGCCACGCCCACCAGGACTTGGAATGAAATAGTTACAGTCTCCACCACAATCCTCAACCAACTGCTACGTCCCCTTACCAACCCATGTTGGCGGACAAACCTGTACTAATGTGCACATACACTTGACCTCATCCAAGATACCCCACGACCCCCCCCCCCCCCCCCCGTCCCCCTGGCGGGGAGTTTGCAATTTGGCGGGAAAAAAGGGCAGTTTGGCTACCTCCACTAGCCTAAGTCATCCGACCCCCACCTCTTCCTAGGAATTGGCGGGAAAAAGCCTCAGTTGGAGGGAATTCGATTGCTATGTGTGGAACATTGTTTAAACAATTTAGACAATGTATGGAATATATGGAAATCGTATATTGTTTATTTATAAAATCAGTTTGTGGGGGTTAGTTTTCTCTTGCCCATCATTCTCGCCTGTTTGGGAGCATGTAGGTCTCGCAAGAGGCAGTTACATGGGGGGGGACATTTTGCATAACCTAATGTTAGACACTGTACTTTGGGTGCCTTAACCTTATGTTTGGACCTTTGTCGGCACTTAACCTATTGTTCCGTTAAGTAGTTTTCAATGTCACCGCACTTAAACTATTGTACCACCTTCGACACCAAACTAAGTAATCAGTTATGTCCTCCCACCATTTTTTTTTTAGTACACTTTTCGAATTTTGCTTGCGTTTCAACGCAATTTCTGGCGCATTCTTCTTTGTCACCCACCCCCCCTAAACTATTGTACTGCGTTTTACATAAAAATTATGCAAATTAATGTAATGTTCTGCACATGCTCTTCTGCTCCAAGTCACCCACTCACGCACTGCCTCCCATTAACCACTTTACCGCTAACACTGTGTTGATATAAAAAAATTGCGGAAATTAAATAAATCAGTATTCTTCAATGTATGGAGTATAGTTTAAACAAAAGATTGCTTATAAAAAAAACACAGCCCGACGCCGCCGCCAGCACCACCACCACCACCACCGCCGCCGGACGCATGTGAAAGTTGCATCTATTTTCAGCCACTGTTATGCTGACGTCACAGAACTCCAAGGCGGAGCCCCCATATGCGAGACATCTCCGGGCAGCACTTATCTTTATCGTTGATGACAGATTAGCACAGGCTGCTTCCCCCCTAACGGAACATACGAGCTGCGTTCAACTGTGCATACCCGCCCCAGCGTGACTGACACCTCACCGTAAACGTCCGCGTGGTGACCCGCCATCTAAAATGTTCTCAATGTTACTCTTACATCACGTCTTTAAAAAAAAATAAATAAATAACTGCCAAGTCGACCTCTCGGGAATTGTGTAGTGTCCCAGAAATAGTTAACGCTCGCATTCTTGATGTCTCAGCTTGTATGCACGAAATTCTTGCCCTAACAGAATCTATTTACGACATAACATCGAATGCACACTTCCCAGCGCTCCTAACGTGATAGCCTTCCTGCTCTCAACATATGCAAATGTTCTCACCACTATGTAGAGGCTCCTATATCCCAGCACAAAGGAAGTGAATGAATCGAGCATTATGATTGGCTCTTACCGAATTAGCCCCCCGAATTACTGATGCCGCCGGTATCGATGCACCATCCGCCTTTTTTTCATTCTGCAAACGAGACTTTCAGCGGTTATTTTACACTGATTACCATATTGCACTAACAACTAAACCTCTCAAAGTGCCATACATATCGTCAAATACGGAAAGACTCTTACTCAATTACACTGCTCACACTGAGGACAGGAGCTTAAATATTGGACTACAACGGCTACATGCTAGAATGAATTCCAAGTGATTCATTTCAAGGGAAGAGTGTCACATACATTAACATACATAAACGTGCACTCATTTCCCCTCGACACAAACGCGTTGCTGTTTCTGCTCCAGACCTCTTCCTTGGTTGCTCGGTTTTCTATGCACATCTCCAACCTTGGGGTTTATACGAACACATGTATTTTCGCATGGTTTACCATATTATTATACCATTTTCGCGGTATTTCTCGATATCACTAGGTAGCATCCTACCGATCGCTAGCGTAACATAATTCCCTATTTATAGACTGGAAATTATTTATCTGCAAACCCCAAACTTTAGCGAGGTGCAGTGTGCTGTAAACCACTGAGTAGCTAGAAACAAATAGAGCAAACTGATATTCCCACTCTCGAATATCGAAGTCGGTGATGTAACATATTCTAAATCATTCCTGTAATCTAGAAGCCTAGTAAGGTCTTTCTGCTGTCTAGAGAACAGGCAAACATGTCTTCCACATGCTAGATTTACACATCATAGTCGATCTTCTCTCAATTAAATAAAGGCGCGAAATGTGCAGAAGCAGTCAACTGAACAATTTACGTGGGAGGGAATAACAGTCCAGCGCAGACACACTTCCATACACAATCTTCTCAATTTTCCACCTGATCATGAAAGCCGCCCACACGTACTAAGTATTAGTTTCCTATTCGGTCCTCTAGAGGACGGCAAAGTTAATTCAGATACATTCCTACGCTCCAACAGGCCTCTGCATTCGGACAGCTGCTGCCGTTAACGGGAAACATGAATCATTCCCACCACAGGCCATGCATACATGGAATAATTCCAAAAAACCGGTCACATATATGTTTTATCATTATACTTACAATTAAATGTTACGATCGCGGTCTCAATTGAACGGCATTCGACAATGAGCGAAGTATCGGAAATACACCCTGCTGTCAGCAGTGGGTCTGGAAATACGAGGGTTATTCCAAAAGTAAGGTCCGATTCGCCGTAACTATTGAAATTTGGCGCCAATGACAAAACACGCATGCGCGCCGACTCCCGGCAAGCCTTGCGCGTCAAACGCCGCCATTCGCTTTGTTACTGTTGCTGAGTGTAGTTCACAGTGTCACTTTACAATGTTTAAGACAATTGATCAGCCCGCCGATTGTGAAGTAAGGGCAGTGATACGGTTTTTGTCTGCAAGAAACAATTCAGCGGCGGAAATCCATCGGCAGATTACTGAAGTGTACGGTCCTAACATAATGAGCGACAGTAAAGTGCGCAAGTGGGTGCGAGCTTTTAATGAAGGACGGGATAATGTGCACGATGAACCACGGTGTGGCCGACCATCAGTGATTTCAGACGATTTGGTCAATGCGGTTGACAAAAAAATTCGTGAAGATCGCCGATTCACTATTACAGACGTAGACATGCATTTTCCGAATGTGAGTAGAACAACTTTGTACAGAATTGTGTCTGAACATTTGAAGTTTCACAAATTGTGTGCCCGTTGGGTTCCCAGGCTGCTTACTGAGCCCCAACGAATGAAAAGAATGGCTTTTGCTCTTGATTTTTTGGAGCGATATCATAAGGAAGGTGACAGTCTTTTAGACAATGTTGTCACAGGGGATGAGACATGGGTTTCTCACATCACTCCAGAGTCTAAACGTCAGTCAATGCAATGGCGTCACACGTCATCGCCAGTCAAGGTCAAGGCAAAGCAGACAATCTCAACACGTAAGGTTATGGCGACTGTGTTCTGGGATAGACGTTGAGTATTGTTAGTCGACTTTATGGAGAGAGGAACAACGATTAATAAAGCCGCCTACTGCGCTACCCTGACTAAACTTCGACGTGCAATCCAGAATAAGCGACGTGGTCTTTTGTCGTCTGGAATCTTGTTGTTGCATGACAATGCCAGACCCCACACTGCAAATGAAACGCAAGCTCTGATCAAGAAATTTGGATGGGAACAGATGGACCATCCTCCTTACAGTCCGGACCTGGCGCCAAGTGATTTCCACCTGTTCCGTTACTTAAAGGAGTTTCTCGGCGGCAAGCGCTTCGACACAGATGATGAAGTGAAAGAAGCAGTTAAGGACTGGTTATCGTCACAGGCGGCCGATTTCTATAACATGGGCATTCAAAAGCTTGTTGAACGATGTGACAAATGTTTAAATAAGTATGGAAGTTATGTAGAAAAATAGATAAAGATGTAAGGAATGTAAATAAAACAATTGTTTTGAAAAAACATTTTAGTTTTGATTTTTTTTTTATAACCGGACCTTACTTTTGGAATAACCCTCGTATATGACTCGACATAATCTTCCCTTTGCTATCACAGTACTCCAAGTAAAATCCATACCCTCCTTATGACTGGACATAGTCATTTCCTTTCCACAAACATGTACTTTATAAACCTAATGCTCAAATGCGAACGTATCACGCACCCACCAATACTACGAGAGGCGTATGAAAAGTCCGAGAGATGGCCCCACCGGCGCATATTGAGGTCATGTTTAGTTAGTAGCATCTTCAGAGAGAACGCACTCGAAGTTTCAGCCATATTGGTCTATTTCTTTGTGTTTGACATTCGTGTGAATCAAGGAAGTCGAGTGATTGTAAAAAACTGGACGTAAAAGAATTTCGTGTGGTGATTAAACATTTTTTATGAAAGGCAAAAGGCCTCAGGAGACTAAAGAGAAGCTTGATAAACATTACGGTGACTCTACATCTTCGATTAGAACAGCTTATAAGTGGTTTCAAAATTTTCGGATGGGCACAAGTGATGCTGAACGTTCTGGACGCCCTGTGGAGATGCGTGAGATTAATAGTGCTGTGGGCATCTAGAATGAACGGATGCATAATATTTTGCGTAAACATGTGGACATGAGAAAGCTATCCGCAAGATGGGTTCCCCGATTGCACATGCTTGATCAAGAACGGAATCGTGTAAAGTGTTGCAAGGATGGTTTGCAGCAGTTCAGGAAGACTCCGCAGGACTTTAAGCGTAGTTTCGTCAATGAGGATGAAACATGGATACATTACTATACTCCTGAGACCAAAGAACAATCTAAAAAATGGGTTACCATTGGAGAATCTGCGCCAAAAAAGACGAAGGCCATATCTTCGGCCAAAAAGGTTATGGCGACTGTCTTTTGGGATTCGCAAGGGATAATCCTCGTCGACTATCTGGAAAAGGGTAAAACTATTAGAGGTGCATATTATTCATCGTTATTGGACCGTTTGAAAACCGAGCTGCAAGAAAAACGCCGGCCATTGGACCACAAAAAATTCCTTTTCCATCTCTATGATTCACCAGCACACACCTCAGCAGTTATGGTCGCAAAATTAAGGAAATAGGAATCCAACTCGTTTCACATCCCTCCTATTCTCCTGACTTGGCTCCCTCGGACTACTATTTGTTCCCCAATTTGAAGAAATGGCTGGCGGAACAAAGATTTCATTAAAATGAGGAGGTGATTGCAGCAACAAATAGCTGTTTTGCAGACTTGGACAATTCCTATTATTCAGAAGGGATCAACAAATTAGAACAGCGTTGGACGAAGTGCATGAGTCTAAAAGGAGACTACGCCGAAAAATAAAAAAGGTGTACCCCAGACTCGTAAGTAGTTTTTATTTTTGCAGGGACTTTTCAAACGCGTCTCGTACTAAGTACAATACTTCGTCAACTTATTGCCTACAATACGAAATAATACTGACCGAAAATCAACGATGGGTGAACATGTCTCTAATGTTTTTATCGCCCTTTGCTACCACTGTGTCGTAAAGAGACACGTAATCGACCATATGTTAAAAAAACCGATTCCAACTACTACCGCATGTTACTGTCACAAGCGATCTTGGTTCTACAGGTGCACACAAGTACCCATGTTAAAAGCTATACCCCCTTTACCAATCAAGGTAGGAAATTATCTCTGAATGAGGTGCTTTTTTTCTGGACAAATACTGTGACGGTGAATGTAGGAATATGTATTATCAGCCCGTGATACAATCTCGTGATAAAATTACCGCATTTTGAAAGTGATTCAACTAAGTTACGTGGTATGCAAGTGGTATTTGCGACTTCTTCACACACCCAAGATAAATAATTCTATATTATTTGTAGCGCATTCTGTCTCGAGACCATATCAGAGGTTACGTGATATATACACTGAGTTATAGGTGACGACTGATTGAGAAGGAACACAGACAGTAGTAGTAGATGATGTGCCGATTGAGGTTGTAAGAAGATGTACACTAGCTTCCCAGATCTCTAGTGTTACGCTATCCGCTATAAATGATGTCCATGATTTTGAATTGGGTCTTTCCATTCGAGCACGTACCTGCATTGGATCCTATTGACAATTCCTTTAAGGATTACAACCACTACCCAACCATACTTCTGTCACTCCCATATCTAAAAAAAAGCACCTTTCCCAAACCTAACTGCTACAGTAAAGTTCCAACATGGTTTTAGTCACCCCCTATGCATCTCCCAACCGCTTCCATTTCTACAGCTTTCCCCATGTGATCGTTCCAATTGAAATTGGATCTGAGCAGAAGTCAGAGAAAGACATATCCACCACATTCTGCAACCAAAGTATAAACAGAACGACCTGAGTTAGTCCATCACGACCGTGTTTTGACCATTTGGTGGAAATGCGCGCAATGTGTGGTACGTCTCCAAACTAGATACAGATACTTCAGCCCGAAGTAGATCCGTATCCATTCAAATGAATCAGTCCAACATGCTATCAACGTTATTCTCTACCCTCCCAACAGAGAAAAAAAATTACGAACTATAAAAAAAGCTCATCCGATTTAGAAGTCAACTAGGCACCGTTGCTGGCGCAACGACACATAGCTGCATTGCAGTCCAGCGTGGAGAAAGAGATTTCACAATGCCCCCCGACACATAGCTACATTACGGTCCAGTGCGAAGAAAGAGATTTCGCAATGTTTCCCCAGAAGAGCGCAGCGATCCAAGCATTCCTAATGGTATACCCAGTCTCTCACCGAATCTACACCTGAAACTGCTGCTGCTAGTACCGCCTGTGTGGCCTGATCTTATTAAATATACAGGCACTGCAGAGGCCACTTTATAGTTTATCACCTGTACTGTAGGCGAATGATCGTATCCCACAGACTATACTAAGTCGCATGAGATGCTCCCTCTGGTCCTGTTTAGCTGTTTGAAACACTGTTTTCTAACACACTTTTGTACAATGCCAAACATTTCCTTTTTTCTGCCTCGACTTCGAGGCTTGTGCCTGGTTCTAAACTGACATTAAGAAATTCTGATCCATGGCGCTTCACAGGAAACTATACATTCCACCACATAAATCATGTTCTTACTGGAGATAGCATAACACTCCACACATTGGCTGATATTAAATAAAGGATGTTTAAAATATAAGGAAACTGGAAGAGTTTTATGCCATTGGCGTAGGTTTCCAAACTACACTCTGAAGGTGATTCACGAGCTCTACATATAGACCCGTCTCTCACACTGAAGGAATAGCTGATGGCTCTACGTTCCATTCAACTGATTCCTCATACTGCACTCATGTACGCCATCATTGTTTCTGTGCTATCCACCCCAGAAGGTGCTGTCCATCCAGCAAAACTCTTTCCTCAGCTCAAACAAGCGATATCAGTCAATCATCATTTGGTAACCAACGGCGTGCCAGGGCATGGATGGGATGGAAAAGACACTATGTACTCTAATAAAAAGCGTCACAGTTAAGAGTGCGAACAATTTTAGCAATTTTACAGTAATTTCAATACAGGTCAATGATGTGACATCATGTGTCCCCAATTTCACTATCATAGCTAAACCACCCCCTCTCCACTTTGCGAGTATCATTGCAAACATGGATACACATCTGTACAGTACATCCATTCACTGTTAATTTGCAAACACATAAAACATCAAAGAATACCAGACAGTGCTCCTCATATTTCTATCACCTCGAGCGTAGTGTTTATTTTACGACCTGTCTCTCTGAGTGTGGGAGTCACAGAGCATTCTCGCAGTCTTCGGGTAAAATTAGAACGTGAAAGACCTTCCTCACACTGCCACTGACCAACATCAGAAGAAGACCGCTACACTCCACATCTCGTGAATGAATGGAGATTTTTGAGTCCTCACCCATCATGAGATTCAGCCATGTCAAGGAGCTTAGCACTCCTTATCAATGTATAGTGACAGGTTTGAAAGTGCCGTGATGTAATAGCAGACAGTTAAGAAGAACAAGAAACAAATGATTTTTATATGCAATGGACCTCCTGATTGATGGTGTTCGACGCTTCTTTACTTCAATCAGCCAAGCTATCAACTCTTAAGTATTGTTATAGAGTCTGGGATCGGTACCTGGATGGTATTGGTAACAGAACATAAACACACACTCCTAAGGCTACAACGTTCTGCACTTAAAACGGGCTATAATGCTAGAGCGCCTGCATTTCCGACCTATCAGTCATATGGAATGTTGCATTGTTAATATTCCATTCTGAGAAATATATTTAAGGCACATGACATACATCCTTCACCCAGATTTCTCTACCATAAATTATCTTATTGACCTGTAAAACGAAAAACAAACTACTTGCGTAAAACACTTGCTCTGCATGATATGAGCACAATATTGCTTTCTGGAGACGTATAGTGTCTGCTGTTCACATCTGATCACGGGTTCAGAAATTATATGAAGCCTGCATCAGGCCTATATAAAATGATCGTTAGTAGTGGGGGATACATCCTACAAGGAAACAGATAACTGCATAGCAGCAGCATAAGACATTTTAAAATTACAAGTCATTCTTTCACTTACTCTGTAAACACCACATCTGCCAGGAAAATGTGTACTCGGGGATGAAGTGCCTCACAAGCTCCTATTGCTAACTTAGTTATGACCTTGAAGTCTCGATTTTACATCCAAGATGCGACAGGGGGATTGCATAAAATCAAAATTCCTTTAGACGAATGTGTCAATTTTCATCACACATGAGACGGAAGTCCTCTGATGACCGACAGGTTTACCATTAACAATAGTAGACACTGCCTTAAACCACATACAGAACACGTGGCTGTATACGAGTGGAACGAAGGCTATGTAATGCGACTGATGGCATCTGGACAGAACACTGGAAAAAAAATTGACCTTCAGAAACTTCTCCTTCTCTAGAATGCATCAGTCAAGCATTAAATTGTACCTCGTTACAGCGCTATCTCAATTGATCACCCTGTCCACTCTCTGTTATCGTTTATCGCAGATGCAAGTAAGTTCAGAGGTGAATGGTTCTCTGACCACCTGAATAGCATCAAATACAGTAGTCAACTCGCATGTATCTCTGTATCTCAACAGACATACAGTCGACGGAAAAAAATTGACTACCTCCCTGATTCCCTTCATTTTGATGTCGACTTTTTCCGCAAGAGGACTTGTTGCCGCATACTTGTTCCCATGTACAAATCTAAAAAAAAAGCACCTTTCCCAAACCTAACTGCTACAGTAAAATCCCAACATGGTTTTGGTCACCCCCTATGCATCTCCCAACCGCTTCCATTTCTACAGCTTTCCCCAAGTGATCGTTCCAATTCAAGTTGGATCTGAGAAGACATAGCCACCACATTCTGCAAGCCATGTATAAACAGAACGACCTGAGTTAGTCCAACAGGACCACGTTTGGCCATTCAGTGGAAATGCGCGAAATGTGGTACATCTCCAAACTAGATACAGATACTTCAGCCCGAAGCAGATCTGTGTCCATTCAAATCAATCAGTTATTCTCCACCTCCCAACAGAGAAATATAATAACGAACTATAAAAGCTCATACTATTTAGCAGTCAACTAGGCACCGACACTGGCGCAATGACACATAGCTGCGGTGCAGTCCAGCGCAGAGAAAGACATTTCACAATGCTCCCCTACACACAGCTGTGGTGCGGTCCAGTGCGGAGAAAGAGATTTCGCAATTCTTCCCCAGAAGAGCGCAGCGATCCAAGCATTCCTAATGGTATACCCAGTCCCTCACCGGATCTACACCTGAAACTGCTGCTGCTACTACCGCCTGTGTGGCATGATCCTATTAAATATACAGGCACTGCAGAGGCCACTTTATAGTTTATCACCTGTACTGTAGGCGAATGATCGTATCCCACAGACTATACTAAGTCGCATGAGATGCTCCCTCTGGTCCTGTTTAGTTGTTTGAAACACTGTTTTCTAACACACTTTTGTCCAATGCCAAACATTTCCTTTTTTCTGTCTCGACTTTGAGGCCTGTGCCTGGTTCTAAACTGACATTAAGAAGTTCTAATCCATGGTATTTCGCAGGAAACTATACATTCCACTGCATAAATCATGTTCTTACTGCAGATAGCATAACATCCACACATCAGCTGATATTAAATAACAGGTATTTACACATAAGGAAACTGTACGAGTTTTACGGCGTTAGTGTAGGTTTCCAAACTACAGTTTGAAGGTGATTCAAGAGCTCTACATTTTGTAGTGAAGACACAGTGTGTTGTGGGGCGATCACTCTATTGTATAAATAATTCAAACGCCACGACTGCATAAACATTGTTGACTAGATGATCAGTTTCAAAACACTAAAGGTACCATCATCGGATCTGTGAAGATATAAGATGACAGGTTTGAGGGAGGGTTTACATGAGTTACACTATATACATTACTATTAGTACAGCACCACATACCTTAACGTAGCTTAACAAGCCTAAATAATTTGAATATAACAATACATGAGTTAGAACAGCTGATATAAAATCATTGTCACAGAAATAAAAATTAAAAAACAGCTGCTCTCACGGTCATTCTATTCCATCAGATATACAAAACCGAAGTCACAAAATAAAACTATTTGACACATGACGGCAGTTCAACTAACAACGGTCGGCATCACACTGCTCTCTTTCGCGCCAGTTTGCCTACTGTCACTCTAGTGGTTCACAACCGGCCAATGGCAACATTCAGCAGCAAGTTTGGTTAGTGGAAGAACAATTCAAAAACAGAGCCCAGCTTCACGGGAAAATGATGCAGTTGTACAACATCATGTTTCAGCCCTATGCCACTTCCAGAATACTAAGGTGATACAAGCTGACAAAATCCCGGTGTTGAAGAAAGGAGTAGCAGAAGGCCTGGACCAAGCTCTTTTGGTAAAGGATGTCACAATGACAGAGAAATTCATTAAATGGTCCCAACTATTGAGGAAATGCAACAGAAAAGGTGATGAAACAGATATGACCGACTGCAGAATGTGGTCTCTAATGCAGTTGTGGAAGACCACCATGAGCTCACCTTTCTCATATGCCAGATATGTTGACACAACACATCAGAAGGTAATAGAGAATGACAAAGAAGATTGTGTGTCGGTCTCTAGCACCAAACTCCACCATCAGCCAGATGCACCAAGAAGAATGGACTTGGCCAACTCAGACATATGCTACAGCCATCAAACAACAATCCAGCACCTGAGTAATGTAGGTACAACCAACTCACATGGCAAATACAATGCCCCACATAACTGATATTTGGACGACTCAGGATTAAATGTCAGCATGTTTCCACTGTGGACTTCATGGAAACGTATGCTACTACAGAGAGAGAAAACGAGTGTTTTATGACTAGTATAACACCAAATGTCTACCAGTTCAAGTAACACCAGTCTGCTTTGGACTACTATAGTCGACCTGTGTGGAAGAAGTGCTTCACTATAACTTGGAAAAGGTCAGACTTCAACATGCTGTAACTGTTCCCTATCACCTTACAGGGGTACCAGCTGCTCACTTAGCCACCATTGCCAATGACAAAGATGTCAGGAAATCTCATTGACATAATTAGCAGCACCCAACCTGTCAGACCACTAGTCAACTTGGACTTGCTTTTCTACTATTGTGACACACTTATTATTGTCAGATAAGAAGACTATGTTCGGTGATACAAAAGCAATTTGAAACTTCCCCTTTCAACAATTTATACACGACTGTCCTTAAACTGACACACAATATTTTGTTAGCGCAACGCAATCTGACTTTCAAAATTCCCTACAAAAGAATGGCCCTGACTAACATTAAACTATACCTTTCACAAATCACTTACCTCACAAAAATCTTCGCTGCTCAAGCTACTGCAATACAACGAGCGCCACTACTGCCAGCTAAATAAAAGATTCAAACTATGGAAGGCACTAACTACTGATAGGGATAGTTAGCAAAATGAAAGATATTAATAGAGAACAAACAATGTATTTACCTTGATATCATCATATATAAATATAGCAGTTCATGACAAATTTCAAAACTCCGCCATCTCTCTCTCCACATCCACCACTGCTGGCGGCTCACCTCCAACTGCGCAACGCTACGCGCTGTTCACAGCCAGCTGCCTAACACTACAATGGCGAGTATTACAACAATGCAAAGCAGCCACAGACTGCACACAGCACAGCCAGTGATTTTCATACAGAGGTGGCGTTACCAATAAAAAAACCTAAACAGCCTACTTACAAATTGTGCTGGAAGTAAAAAATAGGAAATACGTCCAGCCAACAGGAATATATATTGTAAGAATAACTATCTTTGACAGAACACAGCTTTTCGAATTTGTCATTTTATCACAATGTAGTCGTAATGTTATTCTCTGATGGGACTTCTTGCAAGCATACACTGTGGAAGATCAGAGTTGCAGACTGACAAAGTTATTCCAACAAACACGCATAACAAAGATAGCTCTGGGAGGTTGTTGGCCATTGAAGACATTGTTACCTGCCATTGTGAATGAGACAAGTTCCAGTCATCAGTCAAGGTGCTCAGTTAAACTGTGAATATTTTGTCAATTGCAAAAAGCTTCTCAGGCTCACAAGAAATCTACATATCAGCAAAAGTAATAAGCATTTTAGATGGTCAAGGTGAGCTTTAGATCAAAAATCTGTTTGTGAAATCTTACGGCACTTAACTGCTAAGGTCATCAGTCCCTAAGCTTACACACTACTTAACCTAAATTATCCTAAGAACAAACATACACACCCATGCCCGAGGCAGGACTCGAACCTCAGCCAGGGCCAGCCGCACAGTCCATGACTGCAGCGCCTTAGACCGCTCGGCTGATCCTGTGCGGCTTTAGATCACTAATTGCCACCAGTAGCCATAACTCATCTCTATAGGTGTATGCAAAGGGCAACTGAGCCAGTCCACTGATGGCAGATTATTGTCATTGATGAAGAATTATGATCTGCTATCACTACAGACAATGGCAGTGGAGGAAGCTACTACTGAACTTCATATAGGATCTGGCATGACTGAAGAAGAATTTTGACAAGTGATAGCTGTTCTGCATTTATTTTTGGATGTCTCCAAGTCCAGATCATGCACCAGTTAGTCAGCACTGTTTATATAGAGCATCGCCAGCTGAATGGTGGAGAATCTGGGAGGAAGAGGAGAAGATGCTGAGAGATGACATCAGTGAACCCCCAGAGTGTCATTGGTCCTCTCCTGGGATCCTTGTGATGAAGGATAACACATGACGTTTTAGTGTTGCCTACCTATGACTGAACAAAATCACCGAAAAAGATAATAGGAATGCGCTATGTCAATTTATTTGGACTTGTCTGAAAGAACAGACACCTAGCAGAAACTGAAACTGTAATACATATTATGTAATTGATTGTGTAGTAGGAGAAATGGAATGAGCTAATGATATTAGCTGCATCAGGGCTTATACTCAATCAGTGGTGATGAGTGAAAAGGGCGCCAGACCGGGACTCATACCTGGGATCTCCTGATTACTAGACAGTTGCGTTAACCAGTGCACTACCCAGATTTAGTGTTTATCGCAAATGTGCAGACTATCTCAGTATGCTTCCTGGCTGACCCATACCTCTACCCAGCGCCACTTATCCACAATGCCCCCTTCAACCTTCAGTTACTTGGAAAGATGTCTACCAATTGCCATTCATTGATGACATCCCAAACTGCTTGAAACCAGGAAAGTGTTTCTCGACTATGGAAAATGCAGATATGGCAGTGGAATATCAAGGTTGTTTAGGCTGACTGGGAAAAGATTGCCTCCATAGCTCCTGACACCCTCTGTGAGCTTAAAGTTTTGCTGTTTGAACTGTGTAACACTCCACTACTCACCTTCAGAAATGTGATGGACAATCTGCTTCAATGCCTAAATGGATGACATGTCTCTGCTATTTTGATGACATTGCTGCTTTATGAAACATATTTGAAGAACATCTAAGGCTGCAGGTCTCTACCCAAATCTGAAAAACTGACTCTTCATCCCCTAAGATATAAAAATCTTGGTGCACCTAGTGAGATGTGCTTGTATTACCAATGATTCACAAAGGAGTTCTGTACCAAGGCGCACAGCTTGCAAGAACTACTGCAGGAAAATGCCGAATTTTCCTGGAATGATGTGGCAAGTCTGAGATGCACTATTCTACAACCGAGAAAGAAGTCTTGCAATTTTTTTGTCCATCAACAACTTCAAGGCATATTTATTTAGCAAACCTCTCACCATTGTTTTGGGCTACAATTCTCTATACTGGCTCACTAGCCTGTAGGATCCATTGGGTGGACTGGCGAGAGGGCACTAAATCTTTAGGACTAAGGAATTCCTTGGCAGAACACAGCAGTGTTGATGAAATGTCAGTCATCACTGCATTGACTGACGTTGCTACTGAACATGAGGAAACGATACTTCTTGAAACCATACAATTTTTGGAGGAGCTGAAGCTGAAGAAAAGGGAGTCTTAGTTAATAAGTGGAGTATTGTATGAAAGAAACTATTATCCAGTTGGTGTAAATGGTTGCTCGTCAACCAGCTCCCTACAACATGTTATCCTGAAGTATTTCAAGGTCGCTTCAACATATGGTCACCTGTGATTTGTGAAGACTGTAAACAGTCAGACACAGGTTCACTGACCAGGTCTCTACTGATCTGTTACACTATGTGAGCCAATGTAAGGAATATCAGTGACAGAAACAAGTGACAAAATTGCCTGTGAGACATCTGGTACCAAGCGTGCCTACAGCAGAGCTATTCGTCTGAATTGGAATCTACCTCTTGGGGAGGCTCCTGAAGTTGACAAATAGAAGTCTACAATGACTACCTCACATGCTATGTTGTCGCTAAAGCTTTGCCGTCATCCCTTGTAAAAGATATCATTCTGAACCATTGAGCGCCTCATATGATTATCTCTGATTTTGGAAAAGTTTCCAGTCAAGACTAGTAATTTCACTATGCAACATAATCCACAAAACGATAACTGCCTGCGATCCACAGTTGAACAATTTAATAAGACACGGAAAATACATGTTCTTGATGTATGTAGATGTAAAACAGACTGGGATACAATGCTGCCTGACATGAGGTCCATATACAACACAGCAAAGCAAGACACTACACGCTTTGCCCCAATCATTCTGCTCCACAGTCACGAGGCCAAAACGACAATGGATACACTATTCCCATTTCAAAAGGACAATATTCATTATGACTATGTGAAACATTTCATTACTTGCACCAAAGAAGCAATACAGTTGGCTTGGATAAAGACAGTGGGCTTTATATTGCCAAGTAACAGATGGTGAGATACTGCCCAGGAGATTCGTTTGTATTTTTACGCCTTTGCACTAAGTGGGACTACTGGAAAACTTACTAAAGCGATATTATGGGCCATACATATCATTTGGCGATTGTCGGACATCGCACATGAAGTCAAGGATTATGACCCTACACCAGGTAGATAAAAACACAGAAATGTCATTGGTGTCGTCCGTGTGAAAGCACATTTCTATCCAGAAGCGCACATTGATGATAGGATGTTGAAGGAAACTGAAAAACCACTCAACTAGCGTGAAATGTCGATTTGTACATGGGGGAGCTACCTTAGATGCTCATGACAAGGAAGAGGATGTAACAACACGAACGGAATGTGAGGATCTGCCGCTGGCCGCTGTGACCGAGCGGTTCTATGCGCTTCAGTCAGGAACCACGCGGCTGCTACGGACGCAGGTTCAAATCCTGCCTCGGGCATGGATGTGTGTGATGTCCTTCAGTTAAATTTACGTAGTTCTAAGTCTAGGGGTCTGATGACCTCAGATGTTAAGTCCCATAGTGCTTAGAGCCATTTGAACCATTTTGAGGGTCTGCCAGTGCGACCATACAGAGTACCACAGACAATATCTAGATCGAGTTGTGTTCTGGGACAGCATGTCGCTGTTTTTCTGTGAGAGGGAACAATGCCTGAAGTTGTGGTCATGTAGTGTGGCATAGCGGTTACCGTCACTGACTGGTGTGCTGTGGGTCGCCTGTTCAAACTGTATCTCCAGCACTAATTGGTATTTAAAATTTTTCATTTCTCGAAGGTTCTCGAAATATGTTATGTCAGTATTGTTTGTGTATTCTAAAATATTTCCTTATTGTACAAATAAAGCCATTCTGAAATATTTTATGTGCATATAAATAACTGCGTTTTCTGTCCAGTGCATCAGTTCTTTTCTGGCTTCATGTTGGGTAAGTGTCAGTAATAAACATGCCTTCAGTATTGTCTTGAATGTCACTGACAACTCTGCTTTTAATTTCAACTTGATTATGGTTTCGACATGATAGTACAAAATAAAGTACAAAGGTACTTGATCCTGTGTGCCTGTTTTAGCCTGATTTGCATTAATCACCTTCAACTGAATTGTCTTCTTTGCAGTCAGATTATTTAGCCACTATATGTACAGACAGGTAGGTGATGGCATAGGTCACTTAAAACATGAGGTTTTCAATACATGACTATTTTTCACATTTGCCCTTCATATATGACTTTACGCAGATATTTTTTTCTTTTCTCAATGTGTATTCATGTTTCATCAACCAATTTCACTTCAGCAGGCAATCCTCATAAAAAAAGAGACACAGAAACTTCTTTCATTTTCATACATGCTGGTTGATCTGTAAGTGAGGAAACAACAGTGTGTTGCTTCACGCAAGTCGGATACAGTCCTTACTTTTTGCACCTGGTCTTACTTTATACGAAATAAATCGTTATTCCATAAGACATACAGATTTCAACACTGAGGTCCTCATGTAAATACCATACCCAACACTCCAACATTGTCGTGTATTTCTTCTCATTTGAGAGATAAACAAAGATTGGTCTTGCTATATATGAGAAGTCATGTTGAGGGTCCTGAAGCACGTATTCTGACAGTTGGTGTTGTGTGAGGTTTTAGTTATAAATGGGAAGAGTGGAAGCAGTTCAAGGCAGAAAAAAACACATTCATTTCCCAATTACAATACCATTACTTTGGAGAAGTGTCAGTGTGCTATCATAAAAAAGACTAATAATTCAGAAATGTAATTAGTGGGAACATCTGTTAAATGATGATGATGTTATATATGATCCGTGAAATCCAGGAAAACCCCGGGATACTCTAACTGATACTCTAACAGAGAAATTTACTGTGTCCCACTACTGCAGAATAATACTACAGCAATAATATATAAACGAGAGGGAAAATAAAATAAAACCTAAGTTGCAAAGGAAACGCCAACAAAACACAGTGCCCAATCAAAGTCTGCCAACAGTGAAATGAAAAAAAAAACTGAAATGATCGTATGGCATTGTTGGCCGGGAGGCCCCATTCGGGGGAGTTTGGCCGCCGTATTGCAAGTCCTTTTTAGGTGACGCCTCATCGGCGACTTGCGAGTCAATGATGATGAAAATGATGATGAACGACACACAACACCCAGTCCCCTGCCAGGAATCGAACCGGGGCCCCTGCGTGATGGGCGGTAAGGCTACCGCTACGCTACGGAGGCGGACGGTAAAACGTTTCACAGGCTTTCGGACAAAGAGCGTGCAATACTTTATAACAACAAATTGCTTCCAATGAGCGTTACGTCACAACTGTTGGCGTTAGAACCAGTTGCGAGAGGGCTCATGCGCATGCGCAGTTGAGTCACGAAAGAGCAATATCTTCTCCCGCTTCTGGCTGCTACCTGTGTGCCAGATGCTACCGGAAAATTTTTTCTGGCGTAAGCAAGCTGCCAGATTTCGTCCAAGCGAGCAGAGCAGACTGAGTTGTAGTGGGGAGTAGTAGTCTCCATGTGACCTGTACTTACGTTTAATGATTTTGCTGTTTCCTCTTTATTTAAAGTACTCACATCAAATGAAAATGTGACGAATTTCTGTGGCAGGGAGCTATCAAGTGAATTAAAATACGTTCACATAAATATGGAGGTCTAAAATAAGTTAATAGTTTCAGTTTTCTGATTTTATTTTGTTTCCACATTTTTGGCTATCAAGCATTAATCGGCTTGCAGAACAATGAAGTTATTTTTGTCGGTTTGATAAGGAAATTTGGCTTTTATTAAGCATTTCCACAGGGGCAGTAAATTTATTTGAAACGAAGTGCTTCATACCATACTATTGGCTAGTCTCAACTGTTCACTGAATTTCAAGTGCACATTTTCATCTTCTGGCACATATGACATTACGTCATAATAAAGAACCTAAAATGAGATAATACAGTACTGGTACTCCAAGAATATTTGCATCCAGAAAACCTCACTGAAAAGCTTATCATCAGGTTATGTCCTACTTCATTGTGAATCTGGACGTAGGAATGTGCACTTTAAGCCAAATTATGCATTTGGTATGGTTTACGACATTCTGATGCTAGTGGAGTATTCTCTGATGTCCTGTTTCTTTTATAACTTAATGTAAGATCTCTTAATGGTTTATACATACAAACACATGGGCTTCCTACGTCATCGCAGCTGCACACGCCTGTTTTCTAGCGCTCTCTGGCAATTGCTGAAAAGAACCTTTTTCTAATAGGTCGCAGGAAAATATTGCGAATGGTTGTTTGAAAAGCGTTGCTTTCAAAATAAATTTCTTTTTATGCAAGATGAATTATGTGTGAGAACGTGCGATGAATTTCTTAAATCATAAAGCGTTTGATTCTCATTTAAAACTTACATTTTGAGGACGAGACACTTTGAAGGATTTCGAGCCCGGAATACCAGACATTTATGTCCTTATTTAAAATTTTACTGGCACATTTGTATGAGGTATCTTAAATGGTAACACATGCAAAAAAGACCACTATTATATGTAATAGCTTAGCTTTCCTTGAAGCTACACTTGGCTATTAATTTAAATCATTAACTTTTCCTATTCGTGTTTTTGTACTACCTAAGCGATGGTGCTATTGGGTGATTACATCATCTGTCCTATACTCTGAATATCTACTATCATCGGCTAGCGAGACCACGTGACATGACCTATGACTGCCTTACAAAGGCGCATCACAAGCTTTGGAAAACAACATGCTGTGTTTGGTATAATTCGAATTTATACTTTCGCAATATGAAAATATGCAGCGTATCATATTATGAGAATACGCAGTGTATCATAGTATGAGAATATGCAGTGTATATGTTTCTGTACGTCGAAGAGCCTTCGGAAACGCGATTTTTTACTCTGTGTTTCGTGTTCCAAAGTGCAACTAAGTTATACACTGGTGTATAAAACTTAACCATTCAAAGACAGACAAGTTTCACTGTTCCAAGGGAAGTTACACTGTCACTTAACTATTTTTAATTGGAAAATACGGGAATTTTTTCCCTTGTTCGCGTATACACCCTGTAGGAATATACAAGGCGGAGATATTTGAACGATAATTAAGAGAGCCTATCAAAATTGACCCAGAGGTGACAGAAACACAAGAGACTGGATAGTGTATTCAGAGGCAGACGCAACCAGTGGGCCACTAATATCAACAATCATCATGGCGGATGCAGCCAACAGGGCTTGGAAAGGGTAGAACGTGTCGCAGAGGTGAAATGCAAAAGTGAAGACACATTTCTCGGGGGCTGACACACGTTCAATTTGGTCCCAGTGGATGCATCCATCAAATGACTCAGCTGGAAGGAAAAAACCATTGTACATTTTACTGTGGTGAACAGGAGAGAAATAAAGTCTTGCAGGCGGTGAATAATAGTAATAATAACGTGGTTCAACTCTATGTCTGTTGATGACAAACCGTTGAGGATTAGAAGTGAACAGTTCATAGCTTACGTCATATGCGACGCATTACTCCCGTGTGTGTGGTGGTAGGTATTGGCAAGCTGTTAGATACTGAAGTGTTGTATTGTCAGTGCAAAGGGTCCTTTCACAGCCACTCGCAATTTGGGGACTTCTGGACTTGGAGGGTACCAGATTATGTATTTACAGCTCTCCTAACTTTTGTGGCAAGGTGTGAGAAGTCTGTTATGGAAAGAGTATTAATTCATCTTCCCAACAAATATTAGATGTGATAAGATATTTATAAAACAAACTCATACATGAATGAAGTTTCATCTGTGGCCTTTGTACCACTGGTAATGGCATACTCATATTTGAGTAAGCTCTGTGGAGTTTGATAGGTGCCATTTTTGAACGCGTTTTGATGTATTGAGTGTACAACCAGTTAATTTGAGGACACTGCGCAGTAAAGTCTGATTCTACCAAAATTAGTTTCCCTTTGTGCCAACGAAGAATCCCTTAGTGTAGTTGTGTTGAAAAATTCATTAGGCAGAATTCACATGTTGGAGTGCAGTGTGCAGATAACCATACTATAGGTAAGGTCGGATGAATTTCACAGCTTGGAGCAGTGCATCTGGCCAGCAAGGATGCAGTACTGGTAGGTAGGTCAGTACTAAACTAGTGCCACACGTCCATATAAACTGTTCCATGTTACAATAGAGAGTTATTTATGACTGTACATTCTCAGGTAAGTTTGTCATCCCATATTCTCTGAGAGTTGGCCTATATAATTTTGTTATGATCTGCACCAACACAACTGTTGTAAATTAACTTGACCACAAGACGATATCGGAAATGTTAAAAAACGATGCGTCTGTGTCTGGGAAACAGTTTAGGATAAGGCCGAGTGTACGGCAAAAATCTGTTTCAGCTGGGTTGTAGATGTGCAGAAAATCGGTAGGAAAGTTTGCAGAATAATTAATAATAGGGCATGTAGGCTTTGTCAAGTATATGTAGCACTTGAGTAAAACAGTTGTGTTGGAGATGTTACCTGTTTTTGGCACAATAATGAAATGGTAACACCCAAAGCACTTTAGCAGTCACAGAGTAGGTGATCAACATGAGGTCGTAAGGCCACAGCAGCGGCTGGCTACATGGCGGTCGAGGACCAGGTGAACAGGCTTCGATGGGATCACTGTCGAGTGATGTGGATGGCCAAGTCATTCGTTTGAATTGTCCAGAAAGTTCTTCAAACCAGTTGTGAGCAATTGTAGTCCAGTGGCATGACATCACTGCTTGGCAACGTGAAGTCCACGAATGACTACATGGTGCACTGTCATCCAGAAAAATTCCATCGTTCTTTGTGAATATGAAGTCCATAAAAGGCTGTAAATGGTCTCCAGGTAGCCAAACGCAACCATTTACAGTCAATGATCGGTTCAGTTGAACCAGAGGACACCCTCCATTCCATGTAAGCGTAGCCCACACCATTATGTATCCACGACCAGCTTCCACAACGCCATGTTGGCAGCTTGGGTCGTTGGGTTCGTGGTGTCTGTGCCACATTCGAACCCTACCATTAGGTCTTATCAACTGAAGTCGGGACTCATTTGCCCTGGACACAGTTGTCCAGTAGTTTAGAGTCCAACCTATAGTCACTAGCCCAGGAGAGGCACTGCAGGCGATGTTGTCCTATTAGCAAAGGCTGCCATATTTCACTAACTCCAAAATTCGTCGCACTGTCTAATGCATACTTCCGTCGTAAGTCCCATATTGGTTTTTGCGGTTATTTAACGCAATGTCGCTTGTCTGTTAGCACTGACAGATCTTTGCAAAAGGCGCTGGCTCTCGATCGTTAAGTGAAGGCCGTCGGCCAGTAGCCTGTCTGTAATGAGTAGTAATGCCTGAAATCTGGTATTCTCGGGGCACTCATGACCAGGGCCCGGATTTTAATTACCTAAAAAACAGTGAAATACGCAAGGATTTATGACCTAAAACTTACATAAATATGACCTTAACAAATAAAATATGACTTAACAGAAGTTTATTTAAAGCATTCTTGTTTGTTTATTTAATTTTTTATTCACCATAAAGTAATACAGAATTCACTTCTCAAAATATTGTAAGTATAGTTCTTTCTTTCTGCAGGGTTTGTGGCTAATTTTCACCTATTTTTCGAATGTCTGAATGTTTTATATTCTAAACACAAAGTACAGTGAAAAGATCATCTATCGAAACAGTAAAACAATGTTTTTATTTCTACATAGTATTTAAAGCGTTTCACATTATTTAATACCATATGTCAATCTTTAGTATGTGCAATGTTGCACTGGATCACTAGGTGCATTTTCAGGTTTTACATTGTCAAAGACCTACGGTTGTCACTGAGGATAGTTTTGTACCTGGAAAAGCTCCTCTCCACTTCACAAGACGTCACTGGAGCGTATTTGAAGGCGGCCAGGTCACTGGAGTTTAGTTTTGTTTCAGTATCTTCAAATGTTGCGGCATTCCCTGAAAACTGTCACTAATTTTGCAATGTAGAATATCCAGGATTCCGTTGGAGAACATTTTGCAATTTGGTTTTCACTTTGTCAGCAACATGACCACGAGCTCGACCCAACTCACTTTGCACATGTTGCACAATACTCAGGGCCTCACATAATTGAGTGCCAACAGCTTTCCCGTCGTTTGATGGCTTTTGATATCACTGAAAATTGGCGTTGATGCATGTCAAGTTTCGAGACAATGTATCTGTAAAAACGTCTTTCACAATTTTGATAGCACTTGATTCATAGCTATCAAGCTCACATAACATTGTCTTTATTTGGATGTAGTTGGTGCAGTAATACTCAGCAGCATTAAGCCAAGAACCCCATCGTGTAAGAACAGGTTTAGGTGGGAGGGGCGTTGAACGTGTTTGTTCCTTGAATTTCTGCACCTGTAGCAGAGCCTTCACATAGGTTTTCTTGCCACAGGAAATTAATTTGTCCACGTCAGGGTAATTTGATCGCACCTCTTCGGCATCTCTGTGCAATGCATGTGCAAGGCAACCATACTGGGGTAGAGAATCTGAAGCCCTTTGGCTGCTATAGCCATGTATGAAGCACCATCTGTTACAAGCAGCAAAACGTTGTCTCTCTTCACACCATCCGGCCACAGTAGCTTCAGAGAGTTGTCAAACAAAATAGTAATCGTCGAATTGTTTACCCTATCGAGAGTTTCACACGTTACTAGGAACATATCTCCAGGGCCATCAGCTTATAGAACACCACCAACAACATTTGCAATATATCGCCCACTAATATCTGTAGTTTCATCTATCGACAGCCAGACCTTTTTCTCAGCAATAGTAATTCGTATTTTGTTGAGAACATCATTGTAGCATACGGATAAATAGTTCTTTCTCTGTGTAGATTCATCTGGAACTGGATGTGTTGTGTACTTCTCCAAGAACCGTCTGAAGCGTGGATTCTTCAGCTTTTCCAGTGGGATGTTGCAGGACACCATCATCTAACACAAATCCTTGCAGAATGATTGCACAGTTGACGATTGACCTGTCCAAGTAACAGCGTTTGCCCGCTGTTATTTTCAGCACTTCGTTTCACACAGCTACTGTGTTTAGCGGTACTACAGTGTTGTTTCACATAAAGCACTTTTCTTCACTAACTTTAACTTCACACAGTTTACAAACTAATATTTTCCCATAAGTACTAAAGAACTTCTCTCCAAATTCTCGAACATATCCTCGCAACTCCACGCTGTCAGAGCACTTTGCTTTAGGCATGTTGAACAAGGCAAAGGCTGTATTCAAACTTGTTACTCGGAACACCTGTGCGACTGCGATGGTTATTATGGCAGAAGCCGCCTTTGTTGGTTCTGAGAGCGTATTGTCGACTCTGTGCAACAATGTCTTATGTTCGCGAAACGACTGTTGTGGTACACTGATTTTCTGCTACAGTCCTGAGAAATAAAGCTGTGTACTAATTTATCTGTTTATCTTTCATAATAGCACGTTAAATATTGTCTTGTGAGCAACATATTCATTTTCTTATTCGTGTGTCCCGTAAGATACGAGAAAAACGGTATATGCATTTTTGGCAAAACTTGACGGAAATATGACGTATTATATTAAAAGTTAGACGAAATATGACCTATTGCTAAAATTTGTTGAAATATGACTTTATATGCACAATCAAAATACATTTTTCGACACTAAAATGCCTAGATCTGTGTATAAATTGTTCTAAAATTAATCCTATAGTTCAGAAAAAAATATGACTTGTCATTAAAATTCGGGCCTTACTCATGACATGGTGGATCTCGAAATGTTGAATTCCATAACGCTTTCCGAAGGGGAATGTCCCGTGCTCCTATCTCCAACTATCATTCCAAGTTCACAGTCTGTCAGTTCCTGTCGTGCAGTCACAGTCTCGTCAGAATCCTATTAACATGAGCCACCTGAGTACAAATGGCTGCTCCGCCAACAGCCACTGACTACATATTCCTGTCCCATTACTTTTATTATGTCAGTGTATATTCATGCCGATATATCGAATTGCAAGACACAAAATGGGTCTATTTGCCCTTAAAACTGCCCTTAAAACTGCCCTTAAAACTGCCATAACATACAGTTTTGGTCTCAATAAACTGTCATCACATCCGAGAAACAACAGAAAGATTCAGTTCAAGCCATTGGGCCAAATCTGTTTGCGACTGTATTGCTTCCATTCTTCCTATACCTCTTCACTGTAGAGGGTCTGGCAGGAGTCTTCTCTGTGCTATACTACACCGTCTGTGACTGTCTACAAGCGATTGTGGATGTGGGACTACCCGACAAATACTATGCCATTTGATGATGGGTGCCATGATGTCATCACCTGCATGGTTGTCTGTTGACTGGAATGCCATCTTCCACGTAGAGCACCATTGTACGAACATCTGTTGACAGTTTGTATCATCATATCGTGTATTAGATACAGGAAGGTGAAATAGCGGTTTGTTGCTTTAAATTTGTACATCAGCGCATATTCATGCATATATGCATCAGCTCTTAGCCAGCTGAAGTGATATTACTTTAGTTTTCTGTGTAAATAAATAATGCAAATAAATACTCCTTTGTAAACATCTCTGTATGACAAACGTTTTTGTGCAGAAATACATACAGAGTGTGGTCAGAAAGAGTCTGAAAGTTTGTAAGGGTGCTGCAAGTTAGGCTTCCTGAGAAATAAATATTAAGAGAAAAATTCGATATGTTGGACCATTATTGAGTTTATTAGCATTGAAGTTAGCCAATCAGGCTGTTTTGTGTGCAGATCCAAGCGGACCACC
The DNA here is from genome assembly GCF_023864345.2 of Schistocerca serialis cubense. Taxonomy (NCBI): domain Eukaryota; kingdom Metazoa; phylum Arthropoda; class Insecta; order Orthoptera; family Acrididae; genus Schistocerca; species Schistocerca serialis. The sequence goes on along the minus strand of NC_064643.1, from coordinate 117,369,460 downwards.
AGATACAATTGGTGTCAGTTGTTCTCATATCACAGATAATAATACACAAAACTGCTGAGCCTTCGGATCTGGTTTGACCTTTACTAACATAGTAGCTCCAATTTTTGTATTGTCCTCTTTTGCAGTTTTAGGAAACCGAGTGAAGAACATGTCTGGCAACAGCATCTCTGGCAGGCCAATTGATTTGTGTGCATAACAGCCTGATTGGGTAATTTGAATGCTAATTAACTTGGAAATGGAGCAATGTATAGAACTTCTGTTTCTTAAAATTTATTTCTCAGTACAGCCTACCCTGCAACAGTGTTATAAGCTTTGCAGACAGTGTGCACCCTTTATATACAGGGAGAACATTAATGAAAGCAAAAAACAGCAGGAATGTAATCCAGACTGTAAATGAAGGAAGAAACGTCCTATGAATATGTGTCCAGAAATGGACGGTCTGCATGCAATAACAACAAATCGTCCTGGAACACAGCACAGACCTGCACTGCATCCACATCACAACAGATGTTTAATGGCCACCATAGGATTTCATATGACAGGGGTAGTAGCATTTGTCATGCAGCATACACATAGTCGACCTTTGGCTTTCACTATGTTGGTGGGCCACTTGCCTGGAGCTTCTATTATGAGTCATCTCAACAGCCTGTAGAAGCCAGTCTTCCAGATCTGGAGCATGCACAGTCGGCTATCTCCCTGCATGTTAGTCCATGTAATTGTGTGATGTGATTGGTGTCAATGAGGGGACTTGTTTTGGTACAGCCGTGCTGCCTCTCGACCATTTCAATCTGCTTGGCTGTACACAAACACCATCTCAGCTTGAGATTTTCACTCTGCAGCGGAGTGTGCGCTGATATGAAACTTCTGGCAGATTAAAACTGTGTGCTGGACCGAGATTCGGACTCATGAAGTTTGGAAGGTAGGAGACGAGGTACTGGTGGAAGTAAAGCTGTGAGGACGGGTCGTGAGTCGTGCTTGGGTAGCTCATATGGTAGAGCATTTGACCGCAAAAGGCAAAGGTCCCAAGTTAGAGTCTCGCTCCAGCACACAGGTTTAATCTGCTAGGAAGTTTCACCATCTCAGCTTGTTCCCAACATGAATACCGGACCATTCTGCCACTTACATTGACTGCATCACACAGCCTGCAACACACAAGCAACCCATGGCACCTGGTCAGAGGAACTGTCATTCGTTAGCGCCATCTAGCATGGCAATGATGCATTTCTGGACCTTTTTTCCTCAATTTCTAGTCAGGAGCCCATTCCTGCAGGATTGAATGTTATTACTTCTTCTTACATCCTATAATATTGTTTAAATGACTGATTTTTATAATTACACATGTAAATTCAACTCATATGGATTTAAAACTTACAGGTGTGATAGCACCTGACTTCGGCAGTGGATTCATATATACGTTTATACATTGTTCTAAATGCTCATGTACACTATTTCCTCACACATAAACCACATCATCATCAAATAGTGTTTTCATACAAGGTTCTATTGACACAGTCTCACTGTTGCAATCCATAATGCACTGTATAGCCAGTGCAATTTCACTGCACTTGAATGATGTAAATAAATGCACTGTGATCAGTCGTCAGATGTTAACTCCAATGCAGGAGCTCTATACGTGCTGAAGATGGGTGTAGTGTTGCTAAGGATGTTGATGTCTAGAGGAAGATGTGATGGGCCACACTCTGTCACCATTAACCCATCGATGTACTTCATCTTGCTGTATATATGATCACAATCTATCTCAGTAAAATGCACTTACGTTTTGTGTCAAATATTCTCAGTTTCTCTTGTTACTTCAAAGATGCTATTTGCTGTACTGCTGCAAACATTTCTACATTTCGACCCATGTGTTGTTAATATGTATGTACTCATAAACAGAAGAATTCTGAAATGAACCACAGATATGTTCTACCTAGTGAATTCTATCCACAACCATAGAAGCACATCCACGGCAGCAGCAAAGTTGGTGGTGAGGCCAGCGTGGAAGTTGAAATTTGACGAATTTTAAGACAACTGTACATGTCTGGTATCGAGTGCAAAATGTTTCAGGTATAATTCTGCCTTAGCTAAGGGCAGTTGGGATAGTATTGCAATCAACTGTGCTGTAATATATGGAAAAATAGACAATTTTTTAGAAATATGCACATGATGTTTATCAATGAATCTGTTTTATATGATTTAGTTTTTAAATCATAAAAGAAGAAAACTAAATTATTTAAAAAAATGAGTTACTACTAAGGTTTTGCCTTCAATTCGAAAACATGTAGAATATAAAGTAAAGCAGTTATATGAAGATCTAATAGATCTTACTGAAAAAAAGCTAGAAGAAAAACTTCAGCAACTGGCAAGTTTGGCAAGTTGCTCTAAACTGTAACCACCAACTTGGCTGGTTGCTTGGTTAATTTGGGGAAGAGGACAAAACAGTGAGGTCATCAGTCTCATTAGATTAGACAACACTGTGGAAGGAACTGTCGAGCATTTGCCAGAAGCGGTTTAAAGAAATCATTGAAAACTTAAATCACAATGGCCAGATGCTGGTATGAACCGTTGTCTTCCCAAATGTGAGTCCATTGTGCTAACCACTATGCCATCACGCTTGATGCCAACTTGAAGAATCTTCTACTGCAAGCAGATGAAACTTGTGGAAGTCGACTTGCCGTGGGTGTTTCCATGTGAAACAACTTCCACAAGTAGCTGCAAACGACTTGCGAAAGTTTACTTGCTATTGAACACACAAGTTAATGCAAGCAAGAGACAACTTAGAATATCATTAAAGGAGTGCATGCCACCATACCATCCACCCCTCCCCGAGACTGTGATTTTAGTTAGCACCATTCCACTTCAGATCTAAAATGAGTTTGTAAGTGGTGCTACAATTCACGAAAGAAAATTCAAGATACTTATTACCAAAAGAGCACAGACCTTATTAATGTGGTGTCGCATAGATAGAAGTGATAAGTTAATTTCTATACTGCGACAAAAATGGTGTGATGCTATGTACCCATGGAGAGGTTGATGTAGAATTATGTTTAGGCCAAGAAAAATACACAGCAAGATTGCAAGCAGTTTCGTATAATGAAACCTGCAACGACAGTGTACTTGATTTTGATTTATTGTCTGGTAATTGACAGAGAAATTTGTTGCAGGTAGAAAGACCAACCTTGGCTGCAGTAAATATGGTCTACGATATCATTCTTCAGTTGCTGAAATTCTGGCTGAAGTTTTTGTAAAAGAGTGGATTCTACAGTTTGGATCACCACTAAGCACAAGCAGTGATGAAGGTCCAAATCTCATGAGTGAATTACTTGAACAGGCTTGTAAGCTGATACAAATAACCCAATTAAGATATACACTAGCACACCCTGACACAAATGGCTGCATCGAGTGAGTCCATAGAACAGTCATGAAGATGGTCAGCCACTACATGAGCAGCACACATAAAACCGTTATGTTTGTCTCATGTATGTAGCAAATGCCTACAACGCAAAGATGTGTAAATCCATATGAAATTGTACATGGAATAAGGATACATTCACCCTTGGACTTCGCCCAATTAACCACTGGAATCAGCAACAAAAACGTAAATTAATTAGCACACAAGGTAGATGAGGTATGGAACCAAGTGAAACAGTGTATACATAAGTCCTTTCTTCGGCAACCGAAACAATACAATTGCCAAGCAGTTGTGCCACAGTATTGCGCTGGAGATCCTGTATACCTGAGCAAAGCAATATTAAAGAAGAGTCAGGTCAAATAGTTTAAGAAGTTTTGGAAGGGACCACACCTGAATTTGGAGGTGTTGCTGCTAGACACTCTTAAGCTCCAATAGCCTTTTAGTTAAATTATCATTCATGTCAACCATGTAAAGCCATTTCTAGGTAGGCTTCCTGTAGCATTGCAAGTCGACATTGAGGACAGACTGAAAAGCAGACCAGCCGTACCTGAATCCAGGAAGAAAGCAGCACGAGGTTGCAGTCCCGACTTCAAGGCCAAAGTGTCACTATACACCAAGCAATCTAGTCCCAGACACTCCTACAATCTATGTAGATATGTGTAGTGTGAGTGAGTGGAAGGTGTGTATTTATTTTTCGGTTATATGCATATGTGAATGTGTTGTACAAATATAAACTGCAGTTATTAGGTGGATTGCACAAGTGTAACTAAAACTTGTTTCTTGGGTTACCACAAGAGATGAATTTGTATTAAGTTCATTGTCTAATTGTAGTGCTTAGAACTAATTCACCATGTTTACTATAGTTCTAAATCAATGCAATAGTAATGCATTACATTACTATAGCATTTTATATATTACATTAATGGTATAGTAGTAGTAACACAGAAAACGTAAGTGTTTTATTTGAACAATAATCAGATATGGTAGTGATGCTAAACTATATGTTTGCTAAATACATGCTAAACGGATGCTAAACTGTATGTCAGTGATGCTAAACTGTTGCTTAAATGCATTTTGAGTTAGATTCAGCAACAATTCTGTTAAGGAGCAAAATGACGTAATTCATTTAGTTAAGCATAATGATATAGTTTTTTAAACAGGAAAATTTTGGTATAACAACTGGATTGCCGCCAAAATTTACGTAGAGTTCACATTTGCTAAATATGACTGTTTCTCGTGTCTTTTGGCACACAAAACCTTGATTAGGCAGAAACATGCCTTGTTTGATTTTGGAGAGAGTGTCCTTTCTACTGTATTTCGTACTTTAACCAGCCAAGATCTATTGGACATTAAACACAAACTTTGAGCTCTTCAACAACAGTCTAGTGCGATTCAGTTAACCTCTCTAATCAAATAACTGTATTAAGGAAGTGCATAGAACAACCATACAGATTTTATTCAGCAGATTGCAAAGCAGTTCATTACACATCTCAACATAATTCGTGTTATGATGAATGCAACCACCTGAAAGCTGTTTGAAAGATTGCATGCTTAATGCTCACTTAAGGGGACCACACTGTGGTTCAGGTCGAAAAATATAGATTTTCGGTTTTCATCAGATTTCGATAGATTAAGGTTTTATTTAAGTACTCTGAAAAGGATTTCGCTGAAAACATTGTTTTTCGAGCATTTAAGGAGCATTTTCCTACCACGTGTGTTTATGTGCCCCACCCACTTTTCTGTCACCCACTTTTCTGTCACCCACTTTTCTGCATATATTTTACGTCTTTATATCCCCTACATTGCATGTTAGGGATTTTTTTTACTCCTGAATGTGTTGGCTATCTTTGGAATGCAACAGTCAGTATTCTTTTGTTTCTGCTGTTTGTAAACAACACACTTTCGAACATGTGGTTAGTTTTGTTCAAATTTGAGAATATTCTCAGATGTAATTTCTAAATTTGTACAATGTATACAGTGTGGTCAGTCACAGAGTGTGAAAATTTGTGAGAGTGCCAGTGGTAGAAAAGGCGTAGCTATTGCTTATGATTTAATTTCCACTAAATGTTCAGCTGTGATTTCATTTATGAGTTCTTCAAAATCAGATGCTAGTGGCCCTTATGAAACCGATATTAGATTAGTTTATGCTTTACGATCCATTGGCAAGGGCATGGCTGCAGGGAGAACATTTTGTTCAGAGATGAACTTACATCAACCACCAACTAAATTTGAAAAACCGACTGCAGTATTAGAGAAAGCTCTATGTGAGGTCACTGAGGAAAGCATGAAACTGGCTGCTATGGAAGCAGTGGAAGAAAATGATGGATGTTCGGATATTGCAGTTGCACTTGATGGAAGTTGGCAGAAAAGAGGACATACTTGTCAGAATGGAGCATGGCTAATTTTAGAGGAAGAAATAGTGGAATGGAAGTTCATGGAATACAGCAAATATTTCATCACTCCGTAAAAACAAGAGGCATACGGTACACCAAAAATTTGGGTGATGGTGACAGTAAGTCATACAACAATGTGGTGAATTCTAAGGGATATAGAGATGGCATTATTAGCAAAATAGAATGTGTAGGCCATGTTCAAAAAGTTTGGGAACAAGGCTGAGAACCCTAACTGTTGATATGAGAGGAAAAAAATTATAAGTTGGAAAATTGTTGACCAGACAGGGTCGGTTAACTAAACCTGAAATAGAAAACTTGCAGGTATACTATGGGCAGGCAATTAGGAGAAATAAAGAAAATCTGGAGGCATTGAAGAGAGATGTTTGGGCCATATTCTTTCATAAGTCCTCTACTGACGATAAGCCATATCATGGATTGTGTCCATTAGGAGAAAATTCGTGGTGCAAATACAATGGGGCTCAGGCAACTGGAGAATCTTATTCTCACCAGCATTCTCTTCCTGCTGCTGTTATTACAGCAAATAAATCTATTTTCAGAGACTTGGCTCATCCTGACCTTCTAATGAAATGTCTGTGTGGGCAGACACGTAACCCAAATGAATGTTTCAACAGCATAATTTGGAACCGCCTTCCTAAAACTGTATTTGTAGGCATGCATACAATGAAACTAGGAGTTCATAATGCTGTTATTACATTCAATTGTGGTAATATTGGAAAGTGTTGGGTACTGAAAAAGCTGGGAATTAATCCTGGTGAAAATATGATCACTGGACTGCAACACTGCGATAAAATGACGATAGCTGATGCAGACAGGTCTGCATCTAATATGGCCAAGAAAGCAAGACAAATATCCAGTAAGGTGAAAAAGAAGATGGAAGACCTGCTAGAGCCCAAAGAAGAGTCATCATATGCAGCACGACAGTTCTAATTAATTTTAAGTAACAAATTTCAAAAGTTTTTTCTTTAAAGTCAATTTCCGGCAATCTAAAATTTTCAGTACTTATGTCCCATTATATCAGAAACTATCATAGATAAATGAATGAAATTTTCAGAGACTCTGCATAACATAAAACACCACCTCTGGTACGACATTCATTAATATTCCCCCATCATAAAGATCACAAAAAAATATTTTCTGCAGAAAAAACTTAATATTTTTTGTTAATAAATTAAAAAAAGTATTTCTTAAAAATAATGAAATGGATTAAGTAGATTTTAGTACAGTTGACTCTGTTAGCATCATGTAACATACAGTAAAAATATTAAGGTCCTGCATCAAATAGTTTTTTCAGAAATGGCTCAAACACTTGCCTAAATTAACATGGGTTAGATAGGCAGGGTGTGGTCCCCTGAAACACCATATTGTTAGTGACAATTTAAGAACAATTTTAGAAAGAGGTTCAAATGACTGTTTAAGTTGTGTTCTATTGCATCCAGACAGTTCTTAAAGATTCTACTGTTTACTGAATGTAAACTAAATCCAATGAGTATTCTGATTTATCCTTTTAATTCTTGCAATTTATATGCTTACAAACATGTTAACTACCACAAGCTCTGTATTGACTGAATATGAATTAACTGATATTGTTTCTATTTTTGTTGTCAGATCTAAGTATAATTTTGAATTGTATAAGGTTTGTACTTAACTCTGTGAAGAGGCGAAGGGTCAGCATTCCTGTCATCGATAAACTAAGGTATTACTTATTGATCAGTAGGGATGGAAGGTATATTTTATCTCTGAATGAGCATGGTCTGCATATACATACAAAGCTATTCAGAGAGTAAGGTCCGATCAGCTGCAAATTGTAAATCACTGTGAAAATTTTAAAAAATGTTTTATTTGCAACAGTTAGCTACAACTTCCAGCTAGTTGTCTACATAGTTGCCGCCTTTCTTAAACATTTTTCACAGCATTGTACCAACTTTCCAATACCCTTGTCATAGAAGGCAGCCACCAGTGCTTTCCACCAATTCTCTACGCTGGCCTACAGCTAGTTGTCTGTGCCCAAATACTGTCTTCATAGCCAGTAATTAATGTGAGCAGAGATGAAACTGAGAGGGAGCCAATTACAGGCTTTATTGCGGATAATGAAACACTTCCCAACGAAAACGCTGCAGGAGCATCTTCATTGCCCTTCCATAATACGACTGAGAACTGTCTTGAAGAAGCAAATGAATGACAGTTATGCACAGCTTGAGGCGAAATTTTTCACCAGGCCCTAGTACTTGGCGGGAGACAGTACTTCCTAGGCCTCTTTATGTGCTTACTGTGAGCTCAGAACTGAAAAGAGCAACAAGACGAGATCGATGGACATATTGGACATACTGCCCAACACATCTAGGCAAAGCTTCATCTTATTTTTCACCGTGGTTTCCATTTCGCTAGCGATCGGAACTTACTTTCGGAATAGCCCTTGTAAATGTCGTCGTAATTTATTTGTCCAGAATTCTTAGATACTAGGTAGTAGTTATTAGTGCAGAATTCTTAGATAGTAGAGTGTACAGCTGTGAGAAAGAATTGTGTATAGATAATGCTCTGAGATATGACTGATGTACGATTTTAATGCATTTGCACAAGCCTTTTCTTAAACAATATTCTAAGGGTATAATTTTTTCTTTCAGTTCGACTCTTGATGTCAATTTCATGTAAAATTTTTGGTTTGCGTGCACTAACTTTGACAATCAAATTAAATGGTAGTAGATTAACTCTAAATGCTACTCACCATGATTTATTGTGAGATATGTTTCATATGTCTTCTGTATTGCCAGGTATTTTCATGCAGCTGGAAAACTTTCATTAACAAGAATGTTACCAATTTACTATAACGAATCATACCTACTAACATATGAAAACCATTCCTTGTCCAGTTTCCCCAAGGATAATGATTTAATTTCGGATATCCAAGAAAATTTAATGACTACTAACAATGAACTTAATTTCTTTCAAGAAGCAAGTAGCACTAAGTCTTTTGAATCTTTCAGTAATGTTAATCCATACTTCATTGTCAGAATCACAGTTAATAAAATATTCCATGCTTTATGTCGTGGTCAAATGGATTTCACTTTAAAGCCGACGCTTATTCCCCATCTGCGGAGGACATTTTCAAAGGGAATCGTAGCTTTGTTGAATGTCCGGTTCACACCCCGTCTCGCTACTGACTACACCAAAATTCCGCTTCAGCAAGCTTCCGCACAGTGGCGTGACATCACGTGTTTTGAATACACAAGTGCAATTGGCCATTGTCGACTGCTGCCATCTGCTGTTACTATTATCCCATGCTGGAAGACTGCTACACATCTTCTTCAATACTGGAATCTAAATTCCATTCAATTTCAGGCCTTCCTGCTCCCTATTGAAATTCCAGGGGTGTTTCATATCTCTATGGACTGTGTATAGCCTTTCGTGGAATCCACTTGTGGCTGTCAGTACTTTAGTCCTATCATAATGAATGTGGCGGTCTCTTGGTTGTAAAGCATCTTCCAAACAGTTGATCTGTCAGTCACCCCCCTTCTGCAATTGCCCTTGTGCTCTTCAAGTCGTTTTTTGACAGCTCTTTTTGTAGTATCCACGTACATCTCCCACATCTGCACGAAATCCTATAAATTCCAGCTTTTTCCAGCAGTTGGCGAGCATCCTTGGCCGATTTCTTGCACCCACAGGAAAGATAATAGCCAGCATAGAAGCAGACATTCGTAGTGTGGACAAGGCTATGGCAGAAGAAATCGGTATAGAAGACTGAGTTTACCAAGGAGGAGGACGAGGCAGGCAGAAGATTAAATTTTGTTACTGTGCTAGTTTTCAAGAAAGAAGGTGGTAGCTTGGGTCACACAGTTTATGGAAAACCCAGGCACACAGATCGTTACCTACACTGGGATTTGAACCACCACCCATAACAAAAGCAAGACATTATACAATAGTTTACAGAAAGAGCAAGGAAAATCTGTGAACCAGAGCTCCTGGACACAAGATTAAAACATCTCACCAATGCATTGGTCAAGAAAGATTATTTGTTCGCTGAGGTGAAAAGAGCATTAAGACCACTGCGTTGAAATCATAGTGGTGCTCAAGCACTGGTGAAATTAAAAGTTTGCCTGCCATTTATTAAGGACGTGACTGATAGCATAGGAAAATTCCTGAAAAAGCAGAACATAGTGGTAATCAACTTACCCACATGGAAGATACAAGATTATATGAAAACGTCCAAGGATGCCCGCCAACCCCCAGAAAATGCTGGAATTTATAGCATTCTGTGTAGTTGTTGAGAGGTGTATGTGGGTACTACAAAAAGAAATGTCAAAAAATGACTCAAAGAGCACAAGGTCAATTGCAGTAGAGGGGAGATTGACAGCTCAACTGTTGCGAAACACGCTTTACACCCAAGAGACCGCCACACTAATTTTTATAGGACTCAAGTGCTGGCAGTTCAAGCGGATACCACGAAAGGCTATATAGGGAGGCCATAGAGATTGTTAAACACCTGGCTGTAATTTCAATAGGAAGGTGGAGGGCGTGAAGTTGATTGAAATTTGTACGCCAGTGGTGAAGAAAACGTGTACCAGTCTTCCAGCTTGGGATGATAATAACAGCGGACGACAGCAGTCGACAACAGCTTTCGCATATTCAAAACATGTGATGTCACGCTAATGTGAGGAAACTCGCCAAAGTGGAGTTTTGCTGAAGTCAGTAGCGAGCCAGGGTGTGAATCGGACATTCAACAAAGCTGCGATCCCCCTTGAAATGTCCTCCTGAGATGGGGACGAAACGTCGGGTTTTAAAGTGAAATCCATTCGACCACGGCATAATAGCCCAGAATATTTTATTAATTGTGACAGTTCAGGCTGTGAAAGTTCAGATCTACACTGTCAGTATCGTGTTCTTATTACATTCATTAATTTGTGTTTTGTGTATAGCACATGTCATGTACCAAGTTGTTATTTTAAAAGTGCAGTCATCAGTACCAGTTGTTACTGTGTCTGCAAATGAAATAAACGTTTCAATGCTATCTGATGCCACAACGCACGATACGGATTCATGATTCCCAAGTGGTCGTCTTGAGAGATCTCTGGTAGCTCTTCTACTCTGGGGATGAGTGATGCAAGGGCTGTAAGGTTGCCTGCAGTGGCTTCAAGCATACACACACATGAGTTGTCACTATCTGAGAATGCTGATGAACTTTATGACAGTACAAGCTTGGCCATTGTAGACAACATATGCAGTGAGTTGCTGTCATCTGCATGCAGAAAGCTGTGTAAACGAGTGGTGCACAGATCCAAGATAAGTGTCATTCTTGGTTCACCAAGGAGTCTCTGTTAGTTTGTAGTTATCTGACGCTAGGGTATCAAACACAGTGATGACAGGGCAGCAAACCATCAGTATTACTGTAGCTTTTTTTGGGAATAAACTGGAGAAGGTTACTTACTATGTGTTCATATATTGTGGATACAATGCCTACATTTCTTGCCAATGAGTGTGTGGGTTCCTCAGTAGATTACAATGTCTGTTATAAAGTAATAAATTTAAACTGACAATATCGTGTTAATGTTACATGTATTTATTACAAAAGTTCATGTGTCTATTGTGTAGATATTATTGTGCAATATATTCGTGAAAACTGATTGTTTGATTTAGATGAACTCCACAAAGGGTCATTGTTGCCATCTGCAAAGGCTGATTTTGTGAGTATGCAAGAGTTTCATGTACATCATGCTTTCTACTTTTATCATTTTTGTTTGGAAGTTTTTAATGCACAGAGTGCCTGTCTTCTTATAAGTATGAGGAGGCAAAAAATGAGAGTGGGGAATAAAATATATGAAATTTGGATATAATGTTGCCACATTAGTGCCAACTGGTGGTAAAATTGCAGCATACATAAATTTGTAAGGCAAATTGTTAACTGACGCCCCAAGTAGGTACAGGGTTTTTAATAATGACACTGAATCTTACGTTTTAGGTCAGTGAATTTTTATAAATATCTTTTACCTTTTAATTTTAATCTTTTTTAGCTTGATGCTGTAGTACAAATGCCTATCACTCTTTGTGTTGCCTTAACCTTAACGGCAGATATCGGATGAAGACAGGAAATAAAATGGGCTATATAATATTTATTAATTGGTCAAGACAGTTTTATTCGCAAAATTATCCCCATTGATTCTGCCTGAATATCAGAAATTAATTTTTTATTGATGAAGATGGACTTGCAGAGGTTCATAATGCCACAGATCATATATTATAAAGGTGTTTTAATTTTATCATAGTTGTGATAACTTTTTTATTGATGAAGATGGACTTGCAGAGGTTCATAATGCCACAGATCATATATTATAAAGGTGTTTTAATTTTATCATAGTTGTGATAACTTTTTGCTTTTTTCATTGAGCGTAAATATTGCAGTGGAGTGGAAATAGAAAATTATTTTTTGTCTTTGGGTATTTAAATCTATTTTTGACGTAATTCAGATCCAAAGCAAATAGTTTGAACAGTATAAATAGTTGTTATAAAATGAGGTAAAGCATGTTTACAGTACTTGATAAACGGTAAAAGTAAGAACAAAGCTAAACTGTTGTACTTAAAAGTTGTGCTTTTAGGAAATCTGTAAGCATACTACAGTCATAATAACGTGGTCTACAGTTGCTGTCATCTCGCTGTTATTTTTAACTGCCATGTCAGCCCACGTGTGTGTACCCAGCTTCTGTAGCAATCGGGAAATGTAACTCAAAACGAAATCAAAAACAGTTTTATTCCACTTACTTTTCGAGCGACGCTTCGTCCCCTTTCAACAACGTTTTTATTGGCGTGTCAGACGCCCTAAAAATAATATCTAAAATCCATTTTCGTACCCAATATTTGTGAGAATATGTTCTTTTCATTAACGTTTCTGGGTGATCTTAAACTAAAATCTGTTCACTCACGATTATTCCTGCACGACGAATTTCACGTGATGCCATTTTGAATACAGCGCTAGTGTGAAAACACTCTTCTACGAGGGTGATGCAAGTTTTCGTGCCAGTGGAACTGCAGACGCACTAGTGGGTGTTGGTTTTGCACCCCTACCCAGAGACCACCTTGTGCGCGGTTCATGTAAAATCTTTGGCGTGAAAGCCTTTGTTTTGTTGTCAGCGGGCTAGCGGCATGCCATTCAAAGAAGTGACTTAGTTGTCGTGTGTAGAAAAGTTTATAGCGATTTGTATGCGTTTCAAAGCAGGTGATTTTTAGCCTCTGTGGTAAGGTTTCGTTGTTTCTTTCTTACTTTGTAACGTGTTATGTAGTTACTGCCGCATTATATAAAATTACTTTCAATAAAGTATCCAAACAAATAATTGTGCGGAAGATACGAGTTACGAATTTATCGAAGGATAGAAGCAATTTCACATCCAATAAATTTGAATTATGAGCATAAAAGCACTTTCTTTATAGATAGTGACGAAGTTTTTCGACAATGACATTATGTGGAGAGAGTACGTTCATGGTGAAACAACCACAAATACTAAGATTCCGGTAGCTAAACAACGTCCACCAATTAGGTAGTAACGCAAGTACTTTGTTTATTTGGTTTGCATATAACTACCACGTTTCAGGTATTTCAAGTAGCAGGGTGCCACTCGATGCTTTTGCTGTACACTAAGCGGTTATGTTTAGGCATTAGGCCTACACAATTAATAGATAGTATTCCTGCGTGTCATGTGACTGCTGGCCCGTATTTAGTAGCAGACAAGCCTTGGTATGCCGTAGGCAGCAGTTGGGTACAGATGTTCGTAACGAAAACTGAAATTGTTCCACAAGTTGCTTTGTAAACAGCAAAAGTTAAATTGCGAATTTTAAGCGGAATATGGTTCTCTGGCCTCATCTTCTGCAAGTATCTTATACCTTCACCCACACTCCTCCACATTACGTGCTGTTTAGCTCTTTACTGTAATGTTGTGGTGTGGGTGACACGACATGCCTAATTTTCTGTTAAATACCAAGTAGTAAGGTGGATAGTATGGATGTAGAATTCCATTATTATTCTTAATTTGTTTAGATTGTAAGTGTGGTGCATCATTTTAACTGTTGCGGGTTACTCGAACAGGGAAATGCCATGCTGTCACAGTCATCTGCTCCTACAACAACAGCTGCTCTGAATGAAGAACAGTACTCATCTCTGCAGTAAGTGCTTGTGGAGCTGCTCAGGTATTGTACCCAACACGTATTTTGTCTTTAGGACATCTGTAGATCGTGTTAAGCAGCACAGTAATTGTCTGGTATCTCATTGCAGTTTCAGACAGATTATGCAATACATGCAGTCTGTTTCATTAGGTAAACTCTCTTGCTCTAGAAACTTTTCTCAATTTAATCAAGAAGCTTCAAGTTAGTTACGCTTTGTGCCAGTACATTTAAACAGCAAAAACGATGGAATAACAAACTTCTTAGTGAAAGAAGGAAAAACTGCTGAGAGAGAAAACCCCTACCTGCAAAGAATGTGTGTTGATAGAGGACAATCACTGAAAAATTTACTGCAGTAAAACTGTTCCAGCACATTCATACACAGTTTCAAAGTTGCCATGTTGTGAGCATTGTTTGTATCGTTAAACAAATGTTTATAGTCTGTTGACACTGATATCAATAATTTCCAATGGTATTTTTGCATCTTCTTGTGCACTGTGCTCAGTGAAGAGAGCAGGTGGGTCCAGTAGGTAACTTTTACACAGTTTTTTGATGTGTAGTGTTTTCTTTAATAAGACTTAACTACGATATGGGATCAGGGCCGTTCTGTGTAATAGAATTAGACATCGGTGTAAAATTAAATTTTTTTTAAAATTTTACTTTTCAAAAGTTAGATGACTTTGGAACAGGAACTCTCTTTGTGTAACCATAAAATGATAGGGTCGACAGAAGCGTCCGATCCCACGCGTCGGCTTTGACTCATGACGTAAGGTGTTGTGTGTGACGTCATGACGGCACGGAGTTTGGTTTGAGCGTGGCTGTCTCCAGTTCTGTTTTATCTTATTTTATTTACTTTTCTGATCTGTTCGTTCTATCCCGTGAGATTTTTTTAAAAGACAAAAAACACTAATCGGCTACTGAAGCATCTTTATCTTCTATGGGTTGCAGGGGTTACGACCCCTGGGGAGCTGGGTGGGTATTCATGCATGGCTGTCTTCACTTACACGTTGTAGCTACGCAAGGCGTCTAAATTTATTTATATTTAGTTTTCCCCCCACCCAAAACACCCCATTTCCCGCGCTTGTCCCGTTAGTGTCATTAGGCTTCTTGTGGAAAGTGTGTGTTTTTGTTTCCGCCATATTTGTGACGTCATGGGTCAAAGCAGACGGACGGGATCGGACGCTTCCGTATTTCCAAACGATATTGCTCTAAAAATAATTTTAGAAAAATAAGATTATAGAAATATTTACTATTGTGTAAA
Organism: Schistocerca serialis cubense; assembly: GCF_023864345.2. Classification (NCBI taxonomy): domain Eukaryota; kingdom Metazoa; phylum Arthropoda; class Insecta; order Orthoptera; family Acrididae; genus Schistocerca; species Schistocerca serialis. The sequence continues at coordinate 117,354,234 of NC_064643.1, read as the reverse complement.
TGAGTACAAATACATGTGTAATGGAATGGGTCTTAGATGGGATGTAAAATCCATCTTAGGTGACATAGTATAAAAATTCTGTGAAAGGGTCATTCCATGTCAAATCAACACACTTTAAATAAAAATTTGTCCTCACTCTCTTAGATTTTGCTGAAACTTGGTATTCTTATAGTGGGTGCTGCAACTAAGAAAAATGCCAAATTTCAATTTTTTACCTCAAACCATTCCGGAAATATGGTCATGTAAACCTTTCAAAAACTGGCCGAAATGTGTGAATGGACTTTTTTCAAGCTGCCCTAATTGAGCTAGAGAGCTGGGAAAGGTGTCATTTTGCAGCATTTTTCATGCTCTTTCCAGTGATATACAACAAAACATAGCTTATAATTAACAACCTTTTCCAGAATACTAATTAATATTTTAATTTAATTTTTTTACATAAAGTACATAATTGAAAATTTTCAAAATATTTCGAATCATACTGTTGTAAATCACATGGCAAAATATAAGTGTGGGATGATGATGGGTTCATTGTTTAAAAAAATTATTCCGCACTCTTGTTTTTTGACCAAACTGACCTTTAACAAACAGGAATTTCATTAAAATATACTGAAAGGTAATTAAAAAAGTACTAGAAATATCAAAGTATCACCTTCTTGAAACAAAACCAAACAACATTTTCTGTAATTGATTGCTTTTTTTTTTTTTTTTTTTTAATTTCTTACAGTTTAAACTAATAGCCTATTGACCGGCAAAACGAAATGTTGAGTGTGGGACCTATAGCTAAGATTTAAATAAGGTGTGAAAAACTTACAAGTACACTATTGGTGTAATACTTCTGGTTCAAAAATGCACATTTCATTAGCACAGACTTTAGCCACTGTTTGAAGGCTGAGCATGCGTGTGTTCCCGTCTATGTATGTAGCAGGCTGTGAACAAGTTGAAACACACACAGTGCTTGATGTCTCTACAATCATTGAGAGACTGGAGCCATTGTTAAGAGGATATACGACTGTTACCTTCTAAGGCTTAGTGTACCTATAGCATTATTGTGCACTGTGGTTTTTGTGCAAATCAATTGTTAACTCTGTGTTGACCAGTTTGTATCAAGTATATTTAATAGTTCATTTACAGGTGAATCTATAAATTGAAGGAGAGTTTGTAATATGGAACCAAGTAAAAAGTGCAGTGCTGTAAGAGTGCAGTGTTGTAATCCATTGAAGAAGCCAAATCATTTTATTAGAGGCAGAAAAAACTGAGAAATGTCACAGCATGAATGCTCAAATTATTTCCACAAATTGCTAGTGGTGGCGGGATTTGTGGGAAATGTAGGAAATATGTAACCACATTGAAAAATACACCAGAGCCCATCAGTTATAAGTGTTGAAGAAGATCCTCCTGGCTCAGAGATAATCATTCCAGACCAAGACCCTGACTTCACTGCAAGTAAGTTCATTGGTTGTTCAGACACTTAACACATCACTTCAAGAACTAGGTGAGTCCCCAGTTGATAAGAAGGAACTAACATCTAGACAATACAGTAAATCAAAAGTGGAAAAAATCTCATCAGTGACATGTAAACTTTTGTTGCTGCTGAAACTTCATCAGATACTGATACTGGTGAATCTGTTCTTCAAAAAATCGAAACAAACTGTAATAATTCTATAAGTAGAGCAAAAATACTAATGATGCTTACAAGTTCACCTGAAAAGTGGGGTGTCAGGAAAATAATGAGGGAATTTAATGCTCCTAATTACGTTGTTCAGCAGTCCAAAAAAGTTTTGAAAGAGAAACGATTCATGGAAGGTCCAAACCCAAAACCAGGGAAATGTTTACCAACAGAAACTGTCAAAACTGCACATTCATTTTGTGAAAATGATGAAGTTAGCTGGGCAATTATTAAAGATTGTGTGACAATTACAGAAACAAGTGGAAGTAAAGCAAAAATATCAAAAAGACTTATTTTGTGTAACCTTAAAGAAGCTTACAAACATTTTAAAGACAAGTTTCCTAACATAAAAATAGGATTCTCTAAATTTGCCGAGTTGAGACTGAAACATTATGTATTTGCTGGCTGGAGTGGCACACACACTGTCTGTATGTGCACAACTCACTAAAACATAAAATTAATGATAGAAAATGCCAAACTAAATACAGTAACAAACAGCAGCTTAAACAATTATAAGCAGTGCATTATAAAAATGCTTTCCAACATGGGAAATTGTGAATATTGCCCAGGAGAAACTGTCATACGTAAAATTTTACAAGACTTCGTTGATGAAAACTTAATTGAACGAGTTCAGTTTCAACAGTGGGTGTCAGTTGACTGCTGTAATCTGGAAATTGTTCAGAAAACTTCTGAAGAATTCATAGATTTATTTTGTAGTAAGTCGTCTCCACAAGAGAAAATCTTATGGAATCTGAATTTGTCATCATATGTGATTTTTCGGAAAATTATAGTATAGTTCTATAGCATGAAACTCAGAGACAAGACAACAGATTACCGTTCATCCATTTGTTATATATTACAAACAGGAAGACAAAATTGAGCATCTGAGCTTTGTCAGTGTTTCAGATTGCCTAAAGCACAATACAGTTGCAGTTTACGCCTTTCAACAGAAGCCTTTCTTATCTAACAAATAAATTTCAAAACTTCCAAAAAATAAATACTATTATTCTGACGGTTCTGCTGCTCAGTACAAAAATAAGAACTTCCTGAACCTTTGCCTTTGCGAGGAAGATTTCAACATAAAATCTGAGTGCACTTTTGAGCCACAACACATGGGAAAGGGCCCTGTGATGGAGGAGGGTGTTCAGTTAAGAGACTGGCAGCTCGGTTAAGTTTGCAAAGGCCATACCAAAATCAGATCCAAACCCCACGAGATCTATTTGAGTGGGCGGTGGATAATTTCACAAATGTTGATTTTGCATATTCCACTCAATAAGACTATGCTGCTTTATTAAAATGTCGGCTTTATTAAAATGTAATCTGTTAAGTTCCAAGACAATTTGTTGGGAAACTGCTTTCAACTCAAAACTTAATTTTTGTCTGAGGTTAGTGTTAATGTGTGTTTTATAGAAAGTTGTTTCAAAATTACTGTTAGTACCTATTGTGTTAAATTTAGCTATGTATAGGTAGATACCTGTTACGCAAAAACAAGCATTGTGTATTTAATTTTTTTAATAGTTTCATTCCAAACATAATGGACCTGAACTATTATGTAAATACTTGTACTTTTTTCATACTTTATTTCAGTTTGTAGTTAAATGTTCAAACATTTTTGTTTTATCAGTTAATATACTGTTAGTTAAGTTGTATGAAATAAAAATAAGCAATCAGCTATAAAAATGATGATTAGTTTTGTTTTAATAAGGTGATGTTTTGATACTTCTAATACTTTTTTTACTTGCCTTTCAGTATATTTTAATGAAATTCCTGTTTGTTAAAGGCCAGTTTCCTCAAACTATGGCTGTTAGTGAAAAAACAAGAGTCCAGAATAATTTTTTTAACAATGAACCCATCATAATCCCACATTTATATGTTGCCATATGATTTACAACAGTATGAAGTAGTTGTGGAAATATTTAGAAAATTTTCAAATATGTACTTCTGTAAAAAAAATTAAATCAAAATATTAATTAGTATTTTGAAAAAGTTTATTAATTAGAATCTATGTTTTGTTGTATATTCGTGAATAGAGCATGCAAAATGACACCTTTCCCAGCCCTCAATCTCAATTACAGCAGCTCCTATGGCAATTTAAAAAAAGTCCGTTCACACATTTTTGGCTGGTTTTTGAAAAGTTTACATAACCATATTTCAGGAATGGTTTGAGATAAAAAATTGAGATTTGGAATTTTTCTTAGATTCAGCACCCGATATAAGAATACTAAATTTTAGCAAAATCTAAAATGGTGTGGTAAAATAGGTGTGTTGATTTGACATGGAATAACCCGCAATTTTAACCAACTGGACTCCTAAACTACTTGTGCTGCTTGAGTCAGTAGTCCTTTCTGCATATTAATTTCTTTTGTTTTTCATTCCTATCAGGTATTTTAATATTAAAACTATTTTTTCAAGTGGTGCAATGGGACTACTACAAAACAGTTTTTATTTTGAAAAATATAGGTTTCCATTCTGAACTAGTTTACATATTTGAATGGAAATAGATCAGATGAAAAATATTTATGTCCAAGCCGGGGAATGGAATTCGTGCTAATTTCCAAGAAGCGTTGTGTGTTAAACATGTTGGTTCCGGACAATATATATCAACTGCACAAACATGGATACTGTATTTTGTGTTGACGAGAGCAGTGACAAAAGACGAATGTTTACTAAGTTATCATTAGTTACAAATGAAACCAGTAATCGTGTTTACATGACTCAGCAGCAGTGTCTTATTCACGGGCTATTCTAAGGGTTTCATGCACCACCTGAAGCAGTCCTTGTTTCCCTTAACCTGGGTAAACTCTAGATACACATCTCAGGAATACTGGGAGAGTCTCAGAAGTTTGAATTTTCCCATGAAACTGCGAGTGGGCGAACGACACATCCAAAGAGACACATTCCACAGAACGATTTACAGATTCATGTTGGAAACTTTTCTTCATTGTGTTGTAGAAAATAAAATCCGTCTGGTAACTCTCTGATTCCTGGCAAGGTGAAGTGCTTTACGAGACACACTCAAGTTTTCGTGTCCCTCAAATTTACATGAATTATGAAGCACTTAAAGATTCCCTTTCAATGGCTCTGAAGATCTTTGTGTGCTTCAGTTTCATTTTTTAGTATTCGTCCATTCTGGTATTCCTAATTGGCTATATGTAATTCATCTGTTTTCATTGTCTTGTTTTGTCCACTGATAGGAATGCTGTCATTCTTGACAGAACCTGTAGCAGTTCCAAATGATGTTTGGCGATGACTCAGTTTTGGAGGTGGTACTGTGTAGTACGTGTTCTCTTACCCAGCGTTAGACTAAAATAATGCTATTTTCTATGGTAAGATTACAGTTACCAAACCATGTGTTCTCCTTGTCAATATCATTTTCTAAAGATTACAGTTACCAAACCATGTGTTCTCCTTGTCAATATCATTTTCTGACACCATGCACAGTACAATTAAAGTGGGAAATTGGGATTCACGCCATTCTTATGAAGTTTCACTCAGCTGTCTCCACGACACTTGACACAATTCCTGAAATCATCATTGGCAGCAATCTGTATTCCCAACAGGCATCCAAATAAGATTGCATGCTGCACAATTGAGGAATTGAGTTTCGCCAGGTAAGAGTTTTGAGACTAGAGATGCCAACAGCTTCACTCATTCCAATTTGCAATGCTGAATGCTACACAATGTTTCCACGGCAATCACAAAACATTCCATATCTCCCATCACAACAGCTGTGCGTTTAGTGTATTTCATCATTCAATATATATTGTTCAGAGCCCATGTGTTCAATAGGCAATGCTTCTTTGGAATTACTGAATTCTTTGTCAGTGGTCAATATTTGGCATAATATGAATTTGAAGAATATGAGATCATTTTACCAGTGCATTTTTACCACCTTTAAATGTAGGCTAAATTGGTTGTCTTGCTTTGTTCTTCCTAAAGGAGATCACTTCTTATTCATCAATGTCTACTGTTAGAACTTGTCCAATGGTGCACTTTATAGGCTTTGCAGCTACAGTTTTAAATGCAGCAAAAGAAACTAAATAAATATCTTCCATTTCATCACCCGTTTGACCAATGACATCATTATTTAATGTGTGCTTCAGTGTTACTGAATTGCAATTTTCCTTTGAACCAAAGTTAAATTCAAAAGCATTTTTGTTGATAGAATTGTCTTTATAAATCATTAGGACAAACCAGGGTGCTTGATGCTAACCATCAACTTTGGCCAGTGATGTCATATCAAGTCCAAAAATGCAACACAAACACGAAATTGGTTTTTTGACGATGTAATCTCTGACGCTCTGTCCATGCCGTTTGTGGCATGGAATTCTAGGCTGTGCCCTTAATTGATTGTCTTTGCACTAAAATGCAAGATAATGATTTGTGCAAGGTTAATTTGCACCTCTTACCCATGGAGCTATCGGTGTGTTGGATGTGTGCTGGTGGCAGGTCGTCTTTGTCTGCCACGGGAGAAGGTGGTTGCTTTGTGACTTCTGATATTTTGTATTGTAAGCAGATACCAAGTGCAGAGGAAGAATGGTGAGAAACTGCAAACAGGTATAATTTAAACTTGAATTTCCTCCACTGCATTGATGATGCAATTGGCGAGAAACACGCAATACAGACTTCCACTGTTTTCTGGTGCTTCAATCAACACAGCTATTATCTAACATGTGTTGTTGTTTTGATGGCTATTGCAGATGCTCACTACAGAATTCAATATGCCAGTTTGGAATGCCAGGAGAGAATCTCAGACGATGGAACGAATAAGGTTATTGAAGGTTATTGAAAATGAACTGCAACTTACATAATTGACATTGATATCAGAGAAAAGCAAAGTGGTTATTCCTTTGCATAGGTAAATGATGACACATTTGCACTAGGCCCAAACCTCATGAAGCCCTCCCAGATCCAGACCCATACCCAAAGGGTTTGCCAGGAAGAGTGTTTAATTATTGATTGAGCAGAGCTCAACACATGATAGAGAATGTATTTAATTTCCTGGCATTTGTTTTCAGAGTGTTTAGAAGGCCTATTTCTCTACATTTCTACACAACTTTCTTAGATGAAATGGATGAAATGGAAAGTCACCACCGACACACACACATACACACACACACACACACACACACACACACACACACACACACACACACACACACACAGTTTGTGATTTAAAATAAAAGTAACTATCTGTGTGATTATGGCTTTTGGTGGTGGTCACGTATACAGTATGCAGTTACAACTTCAAGAACAACGCACTTGTTTTGTGACATTAGTTATTTTTCAGAACTAAGTCAATATGTACTTCAGTAGTACTGCAACTCTTTGGAGATGTCATTTTCTATGAGAAAGCTCATCATACTGTATCCAAACAATACAGGCTCAGTCCATGAAATCTCACAGTGGGTGATCAGTTGACCATTTCAGAATTAAGTCACATTTGGCTCAGGGATACCTACGTCTTTAACACTTACAGCGCTGATGTAGTTTGTAGCTGCCGTCACCTGCGGACTGCGTAAAATCAGTGTTTCTCTGTAATTTCTTGTTACTGTACAGCTCTGTTACTTTAATTCCAAAACATTTTTATGTTTATTGGATTTTTTACGTTTAGTACTCAAATTTTGGGGTCAATAATTTAAAATTGGAAGGCACCAATGAAATTTCAAGTCAGTGATATTTATTGCCGGAAAAAATTGAAAAAGGATTACACTACAATATACAATGAAATATGTTGTTATCCTCTAAAAATATTTACAATTCATTTGAAGTAAAGAACAGTAACAATAAGCATAAGTTCAGTATACAATTAGCATTCTGTAGTGGACGACGGTGTCACACTTTGAAGCAGGGGGAGATACACAACCTGACATTACATTCGGTGCACTTATATGAAGTGTCCTTTCTTCCAGCCTTCCCTGTTGAACATTTCTCCTTTTTGCCACACACCACACTCCTTTGTCCTTTTCTCTTCCCTTCTGGAATGTTGACATGATTATGTTTTTGTGAGAGTTGTGCTAATTTTGATGATCCCCGTGGAAAGCTCTCTGTCGAAGGCCCAGCAGACACCACAAATCCTGCACATACTTCTTGAATAAACTGAGAGAGGTGGCAAGTTTTTATTTTTTTTTATTAAGTTATGCAGTATGTAGGCATTTGATACTGCCATTATTATGCAATTTACAGCTAGTTTCCTCCACGACTTAAGTCTTGTGATCCATAGCCCCATATGACAGTCGTTGGCCAAATAGATCCACTTAAACTTTGTTTTTATTATAGTCAACAACTGCTGCAGGTTTCAGTTCCTTTGTTGCTCTTCTTGTTCTGACACTCTGCATTGTAGCTGTGAGCCGTGTGCTGATCATCCAGGAATCTCTTTTATCTTTCCAGTGCAAGGCGAGCACATTCCCTTTGCGGCAGGAGGCCTGTTCTCCTGTTTCCAGCTTTGCATCTTTCAGTGATTTTGGAAGTCCTTTTGTGTTTTTCATCACTGTCCCAACAAGATCAGTATTATCGTCAGCTAATTCTTCACCTAATTGAACACTTGTGTTGAAACGAAGCTTATTGGTCAAATGCTTCATGACACTAGAAGCACTGTTGTCTACTGGCTCATCTCTTCCATGGTATACCTCAAAATTCCAGATATATCCTGTTCTGGATTCAGCCAAAATGTACAGCTTCATACCAACTTTGTTTGGTTCATTGGCCATATATAAAACGTGAAGCCTACTCTTCTTCTGTAGCGACAAATTCCTTCATCGACTGTTACTGTTTTCTCTGGATAATAAATATTTTGGAATTTCTCTCTCAATGCATTTAGGTGAGGTCTAACTTTATGAAGTGCATCAAAACTTGCTTCACTTTTCTTCTTTGCCTTTGTGTTATCATTGAGGTGAAACATAGATAAAAGTTTATAAATCTGTCTCTTGACAAAACACTGGTACAGAAATTACAACTGACGATAGGATCAGTACTCCAGTGGCTCTTCATGTTTGGCCTCTCACTAATTGCCATATGCAGCAAGGAATTTTTTCTTATCTGCAGTTGTTACGGTTTTCCACTGTTTGAACCTAGAATTAGGCAGAAGATTGTTGTCAGACCACAGCTTAGCAAGTTTTTGCCTGGCATAACATTTTGTCTGTTCTTTCATTTTTATGAGAGTATTGTCGAAGAAATAGAAGAATGTATCTAAAGAATCACTTGATTAATCAATAGATACATTCTGTACTAGTCCGTGAGGTCCTGTGTATACAGCTACATCAGGAATTTTGTCAATGTCTGTCCAGTCACCATCAAAGTCACTTGTACTTCTTTTTCTACTTCGAGTATTCATACATGTAAAAGGCGAAACATGATCTGTTACATTTCCTGAAGTACCTGCAGGCACATAATTCCTAATATAAAATTCTGGGCAGCATAACAAAAAACCATAAGCAGCAACTAAATCTGAAATAAATCTTGACTTACCGCTATTTTCAGATGAAATATAATCCCAATCGTCATCAGACTGCCCTGTTTCACCATCTGAAGACTCATCAAGGACTTCATAAATCATTTGCTCCAAACATTTACCCTATTCACTGCACATATCGAAAATAAAATCAACAAGAAAATGCTCAATGAGTGAAACTGAGAGGATGCCAACGCCAGACAATGTCTACGAAGTAAGATACAATAACGAAGTCTTCCATAAACGCAAAGTATTCCACTGAGTTCGCTGCTGCCATCTAGCGCTTGCGGTTGAAACTACGTAGCCTGGAGACCACTCAGACTTCGTGGGAGTCGTAAATATACATTTGATGCCACAGAGAAACATTGTAACTGCTGAGACGTAATATTACGTTGGCTGCACAATTCTGCTTCCTTGTGAGGATGTAATATTATGTTGGCCACACGCTAAGTATTAATAGTAAAACTGCCAAGTTGCATTGCACTAAGTCCAAGCACTTTTGATCAATTCGGGTTTGAAGTCTCATCAGTATGTACTCATCATTAATCAGGCACCAATTTCCATATTCTGAGAGATCTACTACTTAGTAATGAGTTAACTTACAGCCCTCAGATTTTTGTACATAAAGTACTTGCTACTAAGTTGGTATAACATACAAAAAGGGGGTTCAACATTTGGATTTTTTATAAAAAATGTTGAAATACTCATTTTCCATGCTGTGCTTTAAATTGGTGATTTTTTAACACTATTTTGTACAGGGAAACAGTATAGATATCAGCCTGTGCACTGCAACTCTTTAGTACAAGTATTAAGTTTTTAACAATAGTACAAAGCATTTCACATCACAATTAATAGCTCTTATTTTCACTTAAAGATGACCCCTTAAAAAAAACCATGAAACTTGACTAACTTTGAAGTTTTTTGCTGAAATGTTTATGTATCTGGTAGCAACCTTATATGCAGAGAATAATATCCTGGCTTGCTTTATTCATTGGCAAAAAATAAACCACTTACACATATCATCCACCTAACCACTACAGGGAATCCATACATACTACAAAAATGGATGTATATACATGTGTGTGTACGTGCCACATTGAAACCACTGGACTGATTTCAACCAAACTCGATATACATTTACCCTACTGTCAGGCAGCAATCACTGTGGGGATAAGATTCACCCACCTATCAAAGGGGTGTGAATGGGGATGAAAAAGAAGTGTAGCTCATAACATGAATTCCTAGACTATTCACTAAGTACATGAGAGGACTTCCAACAAACTTTACACATAGTTTAAAACATATATGAAATTTTTTCTTGTGAGTAATACAAAATGATGAAAGTAAAAAAAGTTCATCGCTTACTGCTTTTCTGATATTCTTGCAGTAAAAGTACTGCAAGATGCATGACATTATAATTTATTATTACTTTAATCATAACTGTATTTGCAACACATTTTGCAGACAGTAAGCACATACAGCACTTACTGCAACTGCAAAATTATATGTGCGTATGACACGTAATTCAGGAGATATATAATCATAAACAATGAGATGAGTGAAAAACCGATGCATCATGCATAATATTTAAATTTATTGTCTTGTTGTTAGTAACTCCATTTACAACACATTTTGAAGACGGGATCTACATATGTAACTGAATATACCTACAAAATTTTATCATTGTATGAAACATAGTTTGAGAGATACGATATCATAAACATTAAGCACAAGGCTGCTCACCAGATTTCTCTCCTAGCTTAGCAAATAGACTCCGTATGTATTCTTACAACAGTTGTTCGTGAAATATATGTGGTTGTCCTTATATGTCAGAACTGTAACAGGTGTGAGAATTGAAATTAGTTGTCAGTCATTTTCAGTGTGGTGATACATTGTTATTCTGTTACTGTAAATTAGAAAGACACCAGGGGGATGAAATGAGATGTAAGCAGTACTGAGAGACATTAATATTTCTTATGCTTATAATGGCATATAGACACAAAGATTCTGTAAAGAACAGTCTCATAAAGAAATTAAAGTACAAGGAAGGAAATTTTACACTAAAGAGCCAAAGAAACTGGTACACCGGCCAAATATTGTGTAGGGCCCCCTCGAACATGCAGAAGTGCTGCAAAACAATGTGGCAGGGACTCGACTAATGTCAGAAGAAGTGCTGGATGATCATGGAGGGCTGTTCATAAATCTGTTAGAGTATGACGGAGTGGAGATTTCTTCAGAACAGCATGTCGCAAGGCATCCCAGATATGCTCAACAATGTTAATGTCTGCAGAGTTTGGCAGCCAGTGGAATTGTTTAAACTCGGAAGAGTATTCCTGGGGCCACAGTGTACTAATACTGGATGTTCAGGGTGTCGCATTGTCCTGCTGGAATTGCCCAAGTCGGTCGGAATGCACAATGGACATGAATGGATGCAGCTGATCAGACAGGATGCTTACGTATGCGTCACCTGTCAGTCGTATCTAGACGTATCAGGGGTCCCATATCACACCAACTGTGTCCACCCCACACCACTACAGAGCCTCCGCCAACTTGAACAGGCCCATGTTGGCATGCTGGATTCGTGGATTCATGAGGTTGTCTCCATACCCGTACACATCCATCCGCTCGATATAATTTGAAATGAGGTTCGTCCGAGAAGGCAACATGTTTCCAGTCATCAACAGTCCAATGTCGGTATTGATGGGCCCAGGCAAGGTATAAAGCTGCATGTTGTGCAGTCATCAAGGGTACATGAGTGCCTTCAGCTCCCAAAATTCGTATCGATGATGTTTCATTCGGTGGTTCGCACGCTGACACTTGTTGATAACCCAGCATTGAAATCTGCAGCAATTTATGGAAGGGTTGCACTTATGTCATGTTGAACAATGCTCTAGTCATTGTTGGTCCTGTTCTTGCAGGATCTTTTTCTGGCCTCGGCGATGTCAGAGATTTGATGTTTCATGGGATTCCTGATACTCACGGTACACTCATGATTAGTTGTATTGGAAAATCCCAACTTTATTGCTGCCTTGGAGATGCTGTGTCTCATCAATAGTGGGTCAACTTTGACACTACGATCAAACACTTTTAAATGTTGATAACATGCCATTGTAGCAGCAGTAACTGATTTAACAACTGCACTAGATACTTGTCTTCTGTAGGTGTTGCCGACTGCAGTGGCATATTCTGCCTGTTGTCATATCTCTGTATTCGAATACGCACGCCTATACCAGTTTCTCTGGCACTTCAGTGTAATAAATACACATCATCTACTGTGCATGTAACATTGTTTTCCATGACGTCTCGATCCAAAAATGAAATATGTTCACTTTAGGGTGAGAGATCAGATCTTTTCATAGCATTTATTGTCAAGTTTGTGCAATGATGGGACCTTGCATATAACATTGGAGAATGGGACTTGCACAGCATCTTTCCTACGGGCCCAGGATGGGAATTGTGATTCATCTGGAGAGAAGCAGTTAATTTCAGCATCTTTAAATTCATTCAGTATGAGGAAATGTATGTACCAGTTTTCATCACATCTGAAAACCACAAACTGTGCTTCCATAGATAGGTTGTGTGCATGCGTCTACCACATTTGGGACTTTGGTTACAGTTTTCTCTGGAGTGTTCAAAGTCCTGACATCTGCAGCACTGGATTGGTTGTGATGGTGGCGTGAGTTCAAAATGTTCACTGAGTAAACTATATACTTTTGACAGGTCTCTTGAAGTGACTCATATCAGGGATGCTTCACCCAGTATCCTTGGAGTCCAGCCTTAACTGCCCTTTGGTAGGTATAAATTTTGTTTGGTCAGCTCTTCCTCTGCCTCTTGTGGTGTAATATTGAAATCAGTGCCCTTAATGATCATGCAAATTGTAAGTAGTTGGCATTTTGTGTTAGAATTGGTGTTAATGCATAGGTTTTTGTAGTCAGTGTGCCCTCTGCATGGATGCTTTTGAGCACTGCAGATTAATATCTCCACATTGTTGTCTCAGTAAGATATGACTTTACATTGAGAATTTTTAGGATAGAGTGGAGAGATTTCTGTGTCATGTATGGATCCAGATTTTGTATGAAAACAGTATATATTGTCAGATTGTTCATGTTCCTGTTGTTGAAGGGGATGAAAAGGTCAAAACTGAAGTTGTTCCAGTTGGGCATATGTCTTATTGCTGACCTCCACAACAAAGATGCGTCTATTTGGTGATTTTATGATTTTGAAAAGTCCTTGAATTGTGTGGCTATTTATTGCCTAATTTTTTTGGCAGATTTAGCTTTGCCATTTGTCTTAGTTCTCTGGGTTGCAGAGCTCATAGTGGCACATGTGGTGCACATCAAGGCTTTCCCCCTGCGGGTCCGGGAGTTAGAATAGGCCCAAGGTATTCCTGCCTGTCGTACAAGGCGACTAAAAGGAGTTTCCCACGTTTCAGCCATTATGTGATGGTCCCCTGTAGGGTTTGACCTCCATTCTTCAAAATTTTCTCAAAGAGCGAGCCAATTGGGGAAGGTCGCCTTACAAGGTGCATCGTGCTCATCGTGCATTTAGATATTTAGCCCACTTTCTCATCGTCGCATTGCAGCCCTGTCCATTCTCCATCTCTTGGGTGAGGACACCTTCCTGGCTGCATTTTCAACCATGCACTATGCAGTGTAGATTTCTGCATTGATGATGACCATGGACTTCTTTGCACCTGATATCCAGTGCGGTAGCCAGTCCCTTGTGGTGGGGCCACCATGTACCCTGTTGGTTGTAGCCCCCTGACCACACAGGGATTGCTCTGCTGATGCCTGCACCGTTAACTCCCCACTTAAGCCAAGGGGTAGATATACCCATCCCTCTGGGGCGTCAGGGCTCCTGTCAATGACCATCCTGCCAGGTGGCATTTGCTGTGGCTTGGTGGCACCTGTGGTGAGGCTCCCTGGTCGGAGTGGGTAATCCAGCATTTCTTGCTGGTGGTGAAACACCAGCAGTCCCTAAGCGATCATTCAACGCACAGAAGTACGACCCCAAATTGTTCCCTTCCCTGGCCACACCATGGGAGGAATGTCAGGCTACGGATGGCAGCGGATCTCATTCGTCCCGGTACCTTGTATGCTCGAGAGCTGATGGGGAATCTTTCATGACGATGAAGCCTCAGTTTTTGGTTGAGCATTTAGAGGACAAGTTCTGGGCGGTGGAGTGCTTGTCCAAAATGAGATCTAGGTCAGTCTTCATTAAAACAGTATCCTCTTCCCAATCACGGGAGTTACTCACTTGTGACAAGCTGGGGGATGTTACTATAACCATCACGGCCCATAAGAGTGTAAATATGGTCCAGGGTATCATATTTCACAAGGACCTTGTTTTGCAGTCTGACGATGAGCTGCGTGCCAATTTAGAGCGCCAAGGTGTACATTACGTTTGCCATTTCCACTGGGGTCTGAAGGATAATCAGGTTGCCACCGATTCCGTCATCTTGGCCATTGAGGGTGATACATCACCTGGGAAGGTCAAGGTGATGGTCTGCCACTGTGATGTAAAGCCATGCCCTCTGTGCGGTACTTAAAGTGCTGGAAGTTTGGCCACATGTCTTCCCTCTGTACTTCCAGCATTACATTCCGAGACTGCGGACGCCCGTCACATCCCAATACTCCATGTGCCCCGCCTCCGATCTGTCTCAGCTGCTGAGATCACCATTCGCGTTGCTCGCCTGACTGCAGGATTCTCCAGAAAGAAAGGAAAATCGTGGATTACAAGACCCTGGACCGACTGACCTACACTGAGGCTAAGAGAAAATTTGAACGCCTGCATCCTGTGCGTATGACTCATCTTACGCTGTTGCTACAACAGTTCTGGCACCATCAGCTCCGCCAACCCGGGTCACCTTTCAGAGCCGGAAGACTACATCTGCCCCCTTGATGGTGGGGGCCATTTCCCTCCCTGTTGCTCCTGCACCACCTACTTCGGGAACAACACCCACCCAACCGTCGGGGACGTCCGTCCCCACTTCTAAGCTGGAGAAGTGTAAGTCTTCTGCACTTCTCTTCCCAAAAGCAGCTGTGTGTAGGGCTTCATGCTCATCCTCAGTCCCAGAGACTGAGCAAGTGAAGTCCTCCCAGCCAGGGAAACCTAAGGGGCAGCTAGAGAAATCCAAAAAGAAAACCCCTTAGACCAACAAAATTGCAGTGGCACCCACACAACCGCTACCTGCAAGCTCTGTGGCTGAGGATGGGGTGGAGATTTGGGTGTCCGCTGAGGACCTAGATCTTGCCTGACCCTCAGACACAATGGATACAGACTGCTTAGGTAATACGTTGGTGGCAGCAGCTGACTCTGAGGCCTAAACTGCCTCATTGAATGTTCCATGCCTTCCCAGTCTCACGATGTCATCTTCAAGTGGAATTGCGAGGGTTTTCCACCTCCTGGCTGGGCTACGGCAACTGTTAAGCTTTACACCTGCTATCTGCATTGCCCTCCAGGAAACCTGGTTCCCAGCAATGCGGACCCCTGCCCTCCACGGCTATAAAGGATATTACTGGAACCGTAGTGACTAAAATCGAGTGTCAGATGGAGTTTGTGTTTGTCTTAAACTCAGTCTCGAAGCTGTGGCTCTCAGAATAACGATGACGCAGGAGATAACCGTCTGAAATGTATATCTTCCTCCAGATGGTGCAGTACCTCTGAATTTGTTAGCTGCGCTGATTGATCAACTCCCTAAACCTTTGCAACTTCTTGGAGATTTTAGTGCCCATAACCCCTTGTGGGGTGGTTCCATGATTACTGGCCGAGGCAGAGATGTCGAAACTTGACTGCCGCAATTTGGCCTCTGCCTCTTAAATACTGGGGCCGCCGCACATTTTAGTGTGGCTCATGGTAGTTACTTGGCCATTGATTTATCAGTTTGCTGCCCAGGACTTCTCCCATCTATCCACTGGAGAGCACATGATGACCCGTGTGGTAGTGACCAATTCCCCATCTTCCTGTCCCTGCCCCAGTGTCAGGCACACAGACGCCTGTCCAGATAGGCTTTGAACAAGGCGGACTGGGGAACTTTCACCTCTGCTGTCACCACTGAATCTCCCCCACACGGAAAATCGATGTATTGGTTGAGCAGGTGACTAGCACTATTGTTTCTGCAGCAGAAAACGCGATCCCTCTCTCTTTAGGGTGCTCGAGGCATAAGGCAATCCCTTGGTGGTCACCGGAAGTCTCTGAAGCAATTAAGGAGCATCGGTGAGCTCTACAACGGCATGAGTGACACACTTCCCTGGAGCACATGTTTGCTACCTTGTCAAACAACAGCAGAAGTAGTGCTGGGAGAGGTACATCTCCACCATTGGGTGCCACACATCGCCTTCCCAAGTCTAGGCAAAGATCAAACTTCTTTTTGGGTACCAGGCCCCAACAGCTGTCCCTGGTGTTACCATAAATGGCGAGTTATGTACTGACCCAAACGCGATTGCTGAGCATTTTGCTGGAGCCTCTGCATTGGAGAATTAGACCCCAGCCTTTTGCACACTCAAACAGCGGCCGGAAGGGAACGTCCTCTCATTCACTACATGCTGCCGTGAATCCTATAACGTCCCATTTACAGAGTGGGAGCTCCTCAGTGCCCTTGCACATTGCCCCAACACAGCTCCTGGGCCTGATCAGATCCACAGCCAGATGATTAAACATCTCTCATCTGAGTACAAGCGACATGTTCTCGTCATCTTCAACTGGCTCTGGCGCCATGGCGTCTTTCCATCGCAATGGTGGGAGAGCAGCATCATTCCGGTGCTCAAACCCGGTAAGAACCCGATTGATGTGGATAGCTATTGGCCCATCAGCCTCACCAACATTCTTTGTAAGCTGCTGGAATGTATGGTATGTTGACGGTTGGGTTGGGTCCTGGAGACATGTGGCTTGTTGGCTCCATGTCATGGTGGCTTCCTCCAGGATCCCTCTACCACTGATAATCTTGTGTCCATCGTGTCTGCCATCCGAACAGTCTTTTCCAGATGGCAACACCAGGTTGCTGTCTTTTTTGACTTACATAAAGCATACGACACGACTTGGCGACGTCATATTCTTGCCACATTGTAGAAGTGGGGTCCCCGGGGACCAGCCCGATTTTTATCCAAAACTTCCTGTCGCTCCATACTTTGGATGTCCAAGTTGGTGACCCCCGTAGTTCCATCCATATTCAGGAGAATGGAGTCCCGCAGTGCTCTGTATTGAGTCTTACTCCATTTTTAGTGGCCATTAACGGTCTAGCAGCAGCTGTCGGGCTCTCCGTCTCACCTTCTCTGTATGCAGACGACTTCTGCATTTCGTACTGGTCCTTCAGTACTGTCGTTGCTGAGCAGCGCCTCCAGGGAGCCATCCACAAGGTGCAGTCATGGGCTCTATCCCACGGCTTCCAGTTTTCACCCGCAAAGTCGTGTGTCATGCACTTCTGTTGGCGTTGTACCATTTGTCCCGAATCCGCACTTTACCTTAATGATAATTCACTCACTGTAGTGGAGACATGTCAATTCGTGGGATTGGTTTTCGATGCTCGATTGACTTGGCTCCCTCATCTTTGTCAGCTTAAGAAGTATTCCTGGGAGCACCTCAGTGCCCTCCGTTGCCTGAGCAACACCAGTTAGGTTGCTGTATGCTGTTGCAGCTCTACAGAGCCCTTGTCCAATCCCGAATGGACTACGGGAGTGTGGTTTATGGTTCGGCAGCGCCTTCAGCATTGCCTTTACTCGACTCTGTGCACCACTGTGGGGTTCGATTAGCGACAGGAGCTTTTAGGACGAGTCCGGTGACCAGCGTACTGGTGGAGGCTGGTGTCCCTCCACTGCAGATCAGACGTGGGCAAATACTCGCCAGTTATGCAGCACACATGCACAGTTCCCCTGAGCATCTGAAGTACCGGCTCCCTTTCCCACCTGCGGCAGTCCATCTCCCGCAGTGGCGGCCCAGATTGGGGCTATCGATTGCGGTTCGCGTGCGGTCCCTTCTCTCTGAACTGGAGTCCTTTCCTTTACCACCTCTACTTGCGGTCCGTTCACGTATGCCTCCATGGTGTATGCCTCTGCCACAGCTTCGTCTGGACCTTTTGCATGGCCCTAAGGACTCCGTTAACCCTGCCACTCTCCGCTGCGTTCCAGGGCTCCGAAGCAGTTTACACAGACGGCTCAATGGCTGATGGTCTCGTAGGCTTTGCATATGTTCATGGAGGGCATATTGAGTAGCACTCCTTGCCAGTTGGCTGCAGTGTTTTCACTGCAGAGCTGGCGGCCGTATCTCATGCTCTTGAGTACATCCGCTCATGCCGTGGCGAGTCATTTCTCCTGTGTACTGACTCATTGAGCAGCCTACAAGCTATCGACCAGTGCTACCCTCGCCACCCTTTGGTAACGTCCTTTCAGGAGTCCATCTATGCCCTGGAACAGTCCCACCATTTCGTGGTGTTTGTGTGGACCCTAGGACATGTCAGAATCCCCGGCAATGAACTTGTCGACAGGCTGGCCAAACAGGTGATGCGGAAACCACTTCTGGAGATGGGCATCTCCGAAGCTGACCTGCGTTCTGTCTTAAGTCGTCGGAACACGGATCGTGCATCCGAACGTTGAGCGTGCCGAGTTTCTGATGCCATAGCGTGGAACAGCACATTCGGAAGTCTTTCCGAACGTGCAGAGGAATATCTAGCATGTCAGATATTCTGAGCGTGCGTCTGAGCGTTGACCAATGAGATGACACAACGCCACCTACGTCACGTGCACGCCGTCTCCCTTCAGTACAGAGTTGTGAGGCGCCATATTGGCATTCATTTCAAGCCTATGTGTGTATATATGCCGTTTCTGAGCACCAGCAAATTGAGAATCACTGCAAAACCTGTTGTTAACTGTGTGATTCGTTCCAATAAAATAATGAGAAACATCATATTCATGGCAAAAGCATTATTGTAACTAGCGTATTATGAGAGTAGGCTTTTGAAGGCAGCGACACACTTGAAGATCCACCCAAAACGCATTGTTCTTAGTACACTTTGTTATAATTAAATTTCAGTTAGTAACATCTACGATTAAGGTTTTCAGCAAGGATAAGATACTATGATTAGCAACGAAAGGTGTGATGTGGGTTTAGCGTAATGAGTAGCGGCACTGTCGTGCATAGAGTTATTTTGTTGGGGCGGTGGTTCGCGTCTTGACACAAGCAAATTTATTTTCCCCTAACATTCGCGTTTTTATTAGGTTCTGATACTTTATTATTAGTTTGATATAAGTATATACAATAATATTTGATGTTATGTAAATATAAGTTCACCTTTTTTTGAGGGGTGGCTTAATCTAAAGGACAGTTTGCGCTACTTGTATAAAGATATTTTGCTCCTTTTTCTTTTACGCTTCATAATTCACATATTGCAAAGATTCTGCTACTGCATAGGAACAGTGATGAAGTAAGACTGACCTTGGAGTTTTACTAAAATGTGGGAGTGATGAAATAATGTTTATCTTATCTGGAGAATTATTCCAAATTTGTAATGCAGTGTTCGTAATGGAACTTTTAATAAGCTTGCGTCCTTATTGATTGGACATGGTACTTTCCTTTTCGTGGACGATGGAGGAAATGTGCGTTTTAATAGAGCTAATGGGGGAATTTTACGCGCGCTTGTTGAGTAAACAGTGTGATTTACGAACTAGAAACATCCCTCAAACTGCCGCTGGAGTGCGTTGCAATCGCGTATACCACGTGCTGACGGCTTTACACTGCAGTGTTTTCCGGCTTTGGAAGACAGAATGGCATACCAACACGCACAACAAATTGTGTGTCATTAAGGAGAATGTGAATGTGTGGAAGTCTTCCATGCAGGCCTCTTGCAGGGAATCAGTTGTCCTCTGCAGGCTCAGCATTGTTACCTACTCCATCGCGAGGATCCACCTCAGTGTCACTGTGGCTCCCAAATGACAGTCATCCACCTCTTGCTGGACTGCCCACTTTTAGCCACTCTGCGGCAGACTTTTTAACTTTCCCAGCACCCTACCTTAGGTGTTGGGCGACAATGCCCCCACAGCAGCTTTACTTTTATGTTTTATCTGTGAGAGTGGGTTTTATACTTCTGTGTAGGTTTTAGTGCATGTCCCTTGTCCCTCTGTGTCTTCCACCCTAGTGCTTTTAGGGTGGAGGTTTTAATGCGTTGCAGAGTGACTGGCTTTGCCTTTTTATTCTCGTGGTTGGCCAGCCACTGTAATCTGCTTTCATGTTTTACTCTCTTCTGTTTCTAGCGTCCCTCTGCCGTTTTCTTTTCCTCTTTTGTTCCTTTTAGTGTTCGTTACCTTCCCTTCATTCTTGTGGCTTTTCCTTTCTTTCTGTTTTGTGTTATATGTTTTGTCCCTTTTATTTTCACACTTGTGGCATTGTTTTATTAGGAGCAATGGACCCATGACCTCGTCGTTTGGTCCCTTCTCCTGCCTTTAAACCAACCAACCAGCCATGTTTATAATGTACAGTACTCCAACGGGCGGCTGTAATTCCACGACGTTGCAGTGGTCATCTGAACTGCGCAAGGACCGCAGCTCTCAGCGTTCTATTGGTAATCATGACTGTGGATTACTTGCAAGTTGGCTGCTGCGAAGGGGATTCGGCCAGTTTGGGAGTATAGCTCCTGCAAACAGAGCACATCCAGTCTCCTCTCCTCCACCCCTCTTCGGAGTTCCTGCATGACTAGATTACTATTATGTGAGTTAATCTGTCCTATGTTTAAATGGCTCACGTGCAAAATACATTCTAATGTGAAATTCTGGCGAGTTTTTGCTCTAGTCGTGCGCTAATCTACCATTTGTAATGACAGATTGATTATGCAAGTCATCTAAATCAAATTTTTCGTTTTGTCTTCCTAAAACTTTTTTTGCTAAGTCTCGCAGGGCTCCGAAATTGGTGTGGACATTAATATTCTTTAGCTGTATTCTGTCCACAGCCTCCATTACTGAGAAGGTGATGTCCGTGCCGTACTCATGTCCAACATGGGCTGTAGTGAGGACAGCTGGCTCCTCCAGGAGCTCTAGTTGTGTTGCGTGTTCTACGGTTGGGCATGCCCTTTTGGGGTCTATGCCCAAACCTCTCCAGTTAGATGGATTTGTAGATGAGCTCGTACTGCTAACAATGCTAACCTGCACTTCCTCATTATTGATTGTGCCATTTTGTTTTATCATCGAGAGACTTCCTACCACTGGATGCCCTTTCGGTCGTTCTAGAACTTCAAGTGACCTTAGTCACTGGTTTGGGGGAGAGGGAGCAACTGTGTGACCACAGGGATCCATTTGCACACATGCATCTTTCATTTTCACTCTTTCAGTTTGTGTCTTGGTGAATCTTTGTGTAAATTCCCTGAATCTGCTGGCCCTTAGTGCATCCCTCAACCTTTTGCTCGGGGACTTTCTTTTAGGCTACCTGTATGCAGGATTGGCCTCAGCCATAATCTTTTCTTGCAATTAGCCTCTGTTCTAGCATCTTGTAGGTAGGGCAGTTTCTTCCCTTGGTGTTCCAGCTTCTCTTTCTGCGTGCATGGGATACATATCCCAGTTCTGCCGCGGGTTTTTCTTGTGTGATCCTCGGCCCCACACCTGTAGCAAGCCGGCTTTCGCACACAATGTTTACGAACATGATCCAAGTAGCCACAGTTGTGGTACTGGAGAACTACTAAATAGTCCCTAACCTTAATCGTATTGAAACTCATGTAAACTCTACCCATAGTGGTGAGCCTGCGCCACATATTCCTTGAGACCTCGGCAGTGTGATGCATGATATCGTGTTGCCGGGGTCCAGTTTAGAAGCGAAATTTGAATTCATTTTTGTCTGTTTCTAAACTGATATCCTCAAAATTTTGGAGATAGTTTGATTCATATATGTGGTTTTCGTTTATTGCAGTAGGTACGTCATATAGAATTACAAGAGGGTTCCACTTTTTGGGCAGTTCATATTTGATTACTTTATTTCGTTTTGAGCGATTGAGAATTTTGCTTCTACCCTCTTCAGTGGCGATATCCACTATAACATTTTTGGTCGCCTTGACCTTGTTGATTTTTGTCTACTGCAGGGTTCACAGTTGTGGTGAAGATCTCCTGCACCTTTTTAATATCTTGACTGGGCAGGAATCTCAGGTTGTGTCCGGTCTTTTAGACACTTTAGCTATTGTTTCTTTTGTAGTTTGTCTCTTGGTGGCCCCTTGCGCAACCACTCCGGCACATTAGGTTGTTTTCACAGTCCCTTATTTTCTTTTTCTAACTCTTCCAATCGCCCTTTGAGCTTTGCGCTAGCGATGGCCCAGGTGGCGAGTTCTTTTTTAATTGCCAAAATCCCTGTATTACTTACCTTTCCATTTTTAATACTAGAATCTAATAACTGATTTACTCTTAGTATGCCATTTAGTCACATTGTCTACATTCTGTCTCAGCCCCTCTTCTGGGGTAGGAACAGCAAGTGTCGAACACCCCGATGGCACACTTGCATCACTCGCCTTTTGGTCAGCCATGGTGTATAGACGAGTGAGAAAAGTTGGGAGCCCGTCTCTTGCCTCGGACCGGCCCGGCTCCTCTGGCATGGGGGGGGAGACCGATGCAGTTCGCCCACGAGCCTCGCCCCTAGGCCAAGGGCACCCCCGAGCGCACTGTCGCCAACTTACTGGTCCCCCTCGGTGGCCCCGTCATCGATGATTTCACCTGACGCTCCTCGGCAAGTGCACCCCCACTCCGGAGAGGCGGATGCACCTCTCGCCCTTCGCCACCTACTAGCCCGAGCTTCCACCTCTCGGCCAACGACTCACTCCTGCTCAGGTGGTGGGCCGGTCACCCAGTCGTTCAGCGGTCTGGACCTAGCCAACCTGGCCCAGGCAATGTCACCACCTCCTGGGTTTGGCGGAGCACGGGCGCGGCGAAGTGCCCTTGACGACTCGCGCCGAGATCCCACGCCGACAAACTAGGTCGCCGGTATGCAGAGCACATGCTGGTCTGTGCTCTACGCAGATAGGGAGATGAGCAGCAACTGCCCAGTGCAGAGGGTTCGCACACAAAGTGAGCAACACCCCCCGCATCCTAGCAGCCCCACGTCCTTGAAGGAAAATTTGGTTTCGCAAGATTAAATTATAAATACTAATTTTAGTACGAAGTCGTCTATATTCCGGGATTTTTTTAATCTCTTTGAGTGACAAACAAAACAGCTTGTCTTCACCGTCATCATCTTTTTGTTCCGAAACATTTTTCTGTGCTAAACTTTGGTCTAACTTGCAAATCTTTCGTCAGCAGAACTTATATTTTGTTTTCTTCGTGGAGTAGATTTAGGACTCGTTTTAAAGGCAGAACTTACTTCTACGTCAGCAACTTCAGACGAAGCTGATGCATTATCTGCGTCGAAAGTACATTCTGTATCTTCGTTGGCTGTAGATGCTTGTAGAAATCGTAGTCTATTATAATGAATATATTACGAATTTTTCGAAGCTCCTTATCCAGATTTAACAGTCTTCATTTTCTTTACCTCTGTCATATAATTATCTCGCAAACTCTTCCATTTCTTTTGCAGGGATGAGAAACAGAATATAGTAACAGTAGACCAGCCTCTTAGATAGATGTTTTTTCAGATATTTGGCCACAGGATGTTCACTTGGGACATTAAGCTACGATTATAGAATTGGCAAATATACTGCGACGGCTATAATACCACATGTATGTGAAGCTATTTGCAGAAAATTGAGACCCGTTGTGATTGAACCAACGAAAGAAAAGTGGTATGAAATAGCCACGATATTTGAGAAGAACTCAGTTTCCCAATTGTTTGGGAGCCTTGGATGGAAAACATATACGGTTAATCCAGCCTGAACATGTGGATTCCATGTATTATAACTACAAAAATTAAAATTATTTTTCGCTAGTTTTATTGGCGCTAGCGGATGCAAACTATTGTTTTGTATGGGTTGACATAGGTGTCTACGGTAAGAACAGTGACTTAGGGATATTCAAGAATTCTTCATTGTACAAGAAGCTGACAGAAAGCTCATTAGATCTACCTGAGCCAAAGGCATTGTCAATACAAAATAGACAAACAGTGTTACGTGATAGTGGCTGATGAAGCTTTTGGCATGATGGAGAATTTAATGCGGCCGTATGGGGGAAGGTCACTAACTTACGCTGAAAAAAAATTTAATAACCGGTTGACATTAGCACTCCGGTGTGTCGAATGTACTTCAGGTATAAAGTGCAATAAATGGCGTATTTCACATAGGCCATTTGATGTTAATACCGGTTTTGCAGAAAAGATCGTAAAATCGATGTGTACACTAGATAACACTGGTCAACACTCATTTTCTTGCCAAGGATATTTGAGTGGCTTTAGGATGGGTTAGTGGTGCTGAGGATGAATATAGCAACCATTTATGCAGTTTGGCTCTAGTTTTTGAGATAATGCATGATTTATTCAAAAAATTAGAAAAAAATTGCTAATACTGAACTCGAGCGCTACAAACTACAATGAAAAAAGAAAATAATCTTTATAAATAGCTTCTATGAAAACCTGATAGGCATTTGTCCACGTATAAAACATAATTGAAAAGTTTCTCTGTAAGTATATCATTTTCCGTCCATGACGAACCGCTTCCTGCACGCTTTCCTTTTATAGGTCTCTTCAGAACAGTCACGTTGCAGATTCCAGCAATAATCTGCCATCATATGCCTGTCCCATCTTCCTTTATACCTTTCCTCTATTCCTTTCATATCTTGATGGAACCGCTCTCCTTGTTCCTCACTGAAATCACCTAGATTACGAGGAAATCGATCCGAGTGGCTGTGAAGGAAGTGCAATTTTATGCTCATGTTAGCTCCTAAGTTTTGAAAGTTAGTGAGCATGTTTTTGACCAGTTCCTCGTAATTGGGAGCTTTATGATTGCCCAAAAAACATTTTACAACAGAGACAAAACTGTTCCAGGCCGATGCTTCAGTGACAGTCATGACACTTGTAAAATTGGTATCGTTGATGAGCCTGCGAATTTGAGGACCATCAAATATTCCTGCCTTAAGTTTTTCACTACTGAGTCCAGGGAACGTATTGCAGATGTATGTGAAGCAATTACCATTTCTGTCTAAAGCTTTGGTGAATTGCTTCATTAGTCCTAACTTAATATGTAATGGTGGAAGAACAATCTTGTCCCTACTAACCAGAGGTTCATTAATGATGTTTGCTTCACGAACAGCCATATGTTCCCTTGGAGGCCATGTTTTCTGCTTCCAATGTTCGTGCTTTGCCCTACTATCCCACATGCAGATAAAACATGGGTGCTTTGTGTATCCACTTTGTTGTCCAAGCAAGAAGTTCACCATTTTCAAATCAACACAAATCAACCACTGGTGCTGCATATACTGAATTTTCTGCAGAACCATCTTGATGTTAGCATATGCTTCACAAAGTTTTGTTGAGTGGGCAATTGGAATAGATGCGTAACGATTGCCATTGTGTAGGAGAACACATTTTAAACTTCTAGTGGAACTGTCTATGAAGAGACGCCAGTCCTCTGGTCTATATTCCGGCAGCCCCAATTCAAGTAAAAGTCCAGGTATATTGCTGCAATACACTATAACCTCTTGTTGGTTGAAGTATGGAAGAAGGTTTTCTTCTCTCGTCCGGTAAGCTGTTGTTTTAACACTTGGATGAAGACAGTTCTTTTCCTTAAGCCTGGATGCTAAGAGTTCTGATGCTTGCTTTGAAAGATTGAGTTCTCGTATCAAGTCACTGAGCTCCTTCTGGTCGAACTGCTGGGGTTGTGTCTCACGTCCTTCGTATTCCGAACCACTACTTGTACATTCCTCGCCGTGCACATTGTCATTTGATGATGTTAGCGTGGGTAATGTTGTGAAGGTTGGTACAGGAACATCGTTGCTGTGCACCACCGGTCTTCTTGCTGACTCCAAATCGGGATATTCCCACTTTTGTTTTTTGAACCTATTAAAACCTTTCACATTAACAATGCAAAAATAGCAATCATCTGTATGGTTCTTCTGCTCTCACCATACCATAGGCACTCCGAAGTTTAAGCTTTTCCTTTTCCGTTTTGTCCACTGCCGTAAGCACTCCACACAGCATTTACAAACTTTATGGGGTGCCCACGCCTTGTCTTGATCTCCAAGTTTAATTCCGAAATATGCCAGATACGCTTCCTTCACAAAAGGAGTGATATTCTTCCTGTTCTTTTGAAGAACGTATTCACCACAAATGTAGCAGAACTCATCTGGATGGTTCACGCAAAGACGGCGTGAAGAACTCATGTTTTCCTAAAACAAAATTGCACAAATACTACATATTATGCAGAACTTTCTTGTATTTGCATGTCAATCACATCCAACAAACATCATTAATTGTTTTGTGTGAAATGAATACTCACCTCTTATTTGCTACGTCACGATGAAAAGGTTCTATCTCCTTGAAGCTGCACTGCACATGTGTGTGACTTTCGACCATCGCCATTTTTCTTGTTTACACTGAACGCTACCTATCGGCTGTTGCGGGGATTACCTCGGCCAACAAATGAATGTCGAGTACCGCCGAATTCAAATCTGCACAACCCTCAATATCTTCAACACACGCACCGCACAACAGGACTGAACACATGCTGACAGTGTGATGTTTGCATGATGTAATCCTCAACCACACAGATGCACTCCCTGAGCACAATTGTTTAATAAAGATAGTACAATATCACTAATTAAAAAACAGGTAGCAAATACATTACACCATATATGGACCCTGCAGTCGATATTATCCACATGAAACTCTCATTTCTACAAATAACCTATATCTCAAAAACCAGAGCCAATTTGGAAAAAGTACAAATATACTCGGAATGAGTATCATAACAATATCCCATTTTCGTTCAAACTTCCCTGGCAACGAAAAATAAATTTTATTTTGTAGAGCTGTGTAATTATATCACTATGAGGGATGGCTACAATTATGAAGATACTCTTCATACTCCAAAATTGGAAAATCTAGTCCCACGTTATACCGGGCGTGCTGTGCAACAGGCGGACAATGTTCGAGTACATTTACCAAATTATTTAATCAAAGAAGGAAGAGTTGATTGGCTAGATCGCAGTATTTAATTTGTAAGACAGACTTATTGAAAATATAAGCATATGTACTTTCATCTTCTCTCCATTGTCATCTCCCTCACAGAATATGAGAAAGAGTTCTTCCCAAGTCCTTCTCCTTAAGTTCTTATATGAATAAATGCTACTTGTCATGTTTCATATCGCAGGACGTTTCTCTATTACATCTATGAATAATTCGGTATTAAAAGCTTCCGCTTTCATTTCGGACGATTTCTGGATGAACTGAGCGAACCCTAAAATACGTCTGTTCGCGTCAAAGGCGCGCTCAGCTGAACGGTAACTTTGGCTATGTACACATGATAGCGTTGCATCGCGCGTCAGAGAAAGTGGCGTGTACACACGTACGGCGTTGACGCCGCGTTGAACTCCAGTTTAGCCATGGAAGTTGAAGAGGCAGCATGTCTTTGGATTATGCACCGCAGGCTTAAAGAACGGACACGAAGGCAAAGACAGTACTGGGTACATCCGATTTTACGTGACAAATTAACTCACGGATCTTTTGTAACTCTGTACCCAAATCTAAGAAACATGGGCCAAAGTTTTTTAATTACTTAAGAATGTCGATTGCGTCCTTTGACGAGTTATTGAACATAGTTCATGATGACCTGGCACCTAGTGGGAACTACGATAGGGATAGTATTTCACGAGAAGAGAAACTCGTAATCACATTGAGGTAAGTTTATTTATAAAGTGATATTATATGTACGTTATAAATTATTGTATATAAAATAACAAATTGACAAGACATCAATTTAAAATTTTTATTCTTTCTTAAAGTAAAGAAAATCCTTCAGTTTTAGTACAAATCCAATATTTCAGAACTTTGTAGAGAAGTGCAACTATCTGCTGGTGAGGCGACCTCTTGTGGTTGTCGTGGGGTCTGAGTTGCATGTGTTGGAAAAGTTCCTGAGTGTACCTGGCCATACTGTGTATTCGGCAATTGTTGATGTTCAGACCCTGCTTGTGAGGTGGCCGGTATTTGTGGAGACTGAGAAGCTTGGGCTGGAAAAGCACCTGGGTATACTTGGCCATGTTGCATACTGGAGAATGGTTGGTAGTGCACACGTCCACGTGTCTCATTAATCGCAGTTGCGTTGTAGAAATCTAGGGCTCTTTATATTGTTTCAAGTAATTGAATTTTCGTTCTAATTTTACCGTGTTCAGGCACTTTCTTCAGTTCCTTGTACAGAGAGAGACAAAAACGTTTGTCCTCATATTCGTTATTTTTTTCCATTTCTCTTTGTTCTCTTAGCAAAATACTTTTGTTTAAAATGCTTTTGTTTAAAATGTCCGAAAAATGTTTATCAACTGGATTTAACTTAATTTTTTTCTTACTTACTGGGTTTCGGTACTTTGTTCAGGCCTGTTCAAATCGTAAGTAGCTGCTTCCTCCTCCTCCTCCAAGATGACTGTGTCCTGGCCATGGTCATCAAGATTACTGGTAGTCTCCTTATTACTTACTGTATTTTCTAAAAATTGGAGCCGTGAGAAATATATATAAGGGGTAGAGCTGCTTGCTCCAGATCCTGATATCTTGGTCTTCCTTCTTTTTAATTCTCTGGCAAAATTGTCATGCAGACTCTTCCATCTCTTTTGCAAAGTTGTTCCTAAAAAACAGTTTGTAAACTTTGTAGTCAATTAACACAGTAAAAATTAACGTGTTTTTTCCAGCTATCTGGCAACAGGATGTTCTTTTGCTGAACTTCATTACAATTACAGAGTAGGAAAGTCAACCATAGGGAACATAATCCGTCAAGTTTGTGCAGTAATATGGAACAAATTGAAAGCAATTTGTATACCGCCTATGACAGAAGACAAGTGGGAACAAGTTAGTAAAGACTTTCTAAAGTATACCAACTTTCCTAATTGCCTTGGAGCACTGGACTGTGAACATGTTCGTATTGTACAACCCAATGATTCAGGGTCCCTTTTTTTACAACTACAAACATTTTCATTCATTTGTACTACTAGCTGTTTGTGATGCTAACTGCCGTTTTTTGTTTGTGGATGTTGGTTCCTATGGCAAAAGTAATGATTCATCAGTTTTCCAGGAATCAATATTTTACAAAAAACTCATAGAAGGTACATTGAATATTTCACAGGCAAAACCAATTTCAAATGTGGACATTACACCATTGCCTCATGTTTTTGTATCAGATGATGCGTGCGGTCTTTCGAAACACATCATGTGTCCATACTTTGGAAAATTGTCTCATATTAAAAGAGTTTTAAACTACCGATTGCAAGATCTCGCAGGTATATTGAATGTACCTTCGGTATTATGGCAAACAAATGGAGAATATTTCATAGGCCTCTAAATGTCAGTTTAGAACTTGCAGAAAGTATAGTTTTGGCATGTTGTGTGTTGCATAACTATGTACGACAACGAGATGGGTACAGGTATGAAGATACATTTTATAAGGCGCCATTCGTTGACTTGTCTGGAGTAACTTCTCCACGGCCCAACATGTATGCAAAAGAAGTAAGGGACAGATTTGCTCGTTACTTCATCAGCGAAGGCAAGCTACCATGGCAAGATAAAATGGCGTAAACAAGAGTGCAATTGCGAACACTTATGACACAAGTATATGTTAATAATACAACATTACATTGCCCATTAGAACAATACAGTGTAATTATGAACAATTAAATATTTTTCTGTCATGCATTTCTCTATAGATATTAATTACATATTATACACTATTTGTAATAGACATCATGTTAACAACTTTCTGTAAATAAAATTAAGATAACATAAATAAATAGCTTTAGTTACCTTTGACAGGTATTACATCCAAATAGGCTTCGTCAGTAGTTACATATACAAATGTTTATTTGTATGTTAATTCAATTTTACACACAATTATTCACATTATGCTCTATTATAAGTAATGCTATTAAATTTAGAGTCACAAGGTAAAACAGTTACTTATGTGTAACTGTACTAATCTACTGTGTAGTTTAACCTTAATATTAAAGTTGCCTCTTACCAAGAATTTTCTTCTGTTCCTCTGAACAACCCTCTTCAGCAAACAAATCAACCAATTGCTGCCACGATGAACTTTTTAATACTCTGTTCTTGTAGTCCGCACTTCCCATATCGACTTTTCACTTCTTCAATGAAGATCTCAGTGTCAAACGTACGTTCCTCCATGATGAGAGCACCAAAGCGCGCGCTAGACTGAATGCGCCGTGCGGTTATAGGCGCTACAGTCTGGAACCGCGTGACCGGTGCGGTCGCAGGTTCGAAGCCTGCCTCGGGCATGGATGTGTGTGATGTCCTTAGGTTACTTCGGTTTAAGTAACTCTAAGTTCTAGGGGACTGATGACCACAGTAGTTAAGTCCCATAGTGCTCAGAGCCATTTTTTAGACTGAATGCATGTGTACACCCAAATCCACTACTAGGAACTCGAGGCGCGCGGCGGACGCGCGATCCTCGAGGAACCTTCGAGACGCGCGTTACGACGCGGCGTCATTTCGAAGCGCTCGTTGCATGTGTACGCAGTCTACGGTTTATTGTTTTTCAACAGCGCGCGTTGTAACGCGCTGCCCATAACGCGCGTTGCAACGCTATCATGTGTACAAGGCCATAGAAAACCCATGATCTCAAATCGTGCGATGACGCGCGCTAACAGTCGAGCGCTAGCGCAGTGTTCAACGCGCGCTTTATTAAAACGCCCGTTAGCATGTGTACGGCCCGATAAAATGTATGTAGTTGTAAACGCGCGTTAAGCGCTTGTCATGTGAAACTGCTCTGAAGCTCTGTGTAGCCGTGATGGTCAAACTTTTTTCCGCGGGGCCTCCGTCACTAGGAAAAATAATAATAGTATCACGCTCCCTAGCGTATTGTTATTATTATGTCATATTTTACATTTTTTCTTACTATGTTTATCAAACTTATTATAACGAAAATACGGAGCAAATTTATCTTTACCACGTTTTCATTTATTCAGACACTATAAAATGTACATTATTTATAATTCAGCAAATAAGAATTACAAAGGAAATAAAATGTAAATTATAAAGTTCGGTGTGATGGATGATGCTTTTGAGAACAAAGTTTCTCAAGACGTGGAGGAGTAGCAGAAAGAGCCACTCGAAGTTCTTTGTTTACATTTGGCTTTGAACAGTAGTTCGACTTCGTAGCTGACAAAGCAGAAAATCCAGTCTCGTACAAGTATCTTGTCGCAAAAGAAATCAGGATCTTCACTGCATTTTGGCTTAGCTAATATATACCCAAAATTCCAACAAAGACAACTCATTAAATTTACTCCTCAGTGAAGTATCACAAGTGAGTTCAATAAGTTGTTCTTTCTCTTCTGTATTTAGAAATGATGGTCCAGGAGCATTTATGAATGGATTTTAATCCAATTAAATTTATCAAAATCGTTGCCGAAATATTTCTCGAAGTGAACTTTTAATGTTGCAAGATGTTGAAGAAAGCAAGCTTTTACCGCCGTTGTAAGTACCGGTTAATCTGTATCTGTATGACACTATAGTAGGGAACATACCTAGTATGCCATTCTCCATTCGGTTTTGCCACAGCTCTAATTTCTTTATGAACGCCTTCACCTTTTCATTCCAAGATTGTACAGCTGCCTGATTACTTTGAAGTGAAGTGTTAAGAATATTTAGTTTCTCAAAAATATCAGTGAGCTAAGTCATTTTAAATAAAAAATCTCCGTTGTTGAAACAGTCTGCCAAAGAGTGACTTCTGTCCTTTAAAAAACAGAATACCTAATTCTTTTCAGTACTTTACCCTTGAAAGCCACCGAACATTACTAAAAAAGAGCAACTGAGTGTGTTCAGCACCCATCTCCTCACATAGCACTTTAAAAAGCCTCCAATTTTTGTTTTTTTGCCTTAATATTAAGGGGATACGGAATCGGATTTTGGGTTAAAAAATCGAATTTTTTTTATTGGCGTATTATATTCTGCCATGTTTCCTCTTTAAAATGACGTATCATACATAGCTCTACTACAATTATAACTATTTTATTTTTATATATTTGTGAGATCGGGTATTGCGCTTTAGTTATACACGTCTCTCGTGGCTGACCATGAACTTTTTGGCAGTACCTTTAAAGTGACATGAATTCAAATATCCCGGTTTCCAGCGACTATTTATACACTAGTTGCCCGAAAATGTTTCTCTCTGGTTTCCTCAAGTTACTCTTTGACTTTGTGGCGGGACTGTTTTGTAAACAGTGTGATATAAGAAAGTAGTTGTTGTTGAGTTATTTCGTATTTAGTGCTTCATTTTTCGCAGTGAAAATGCCTAGAGCTAAAGCAAAAGTATTTAAAAAGCGTGTGAACTGGCAAAAGAAAAGAAATAATGATTCATTAGCAAAGCAAAGCAGTTCATCATCATCACTGTTGGAAAATGTGAATCCACTTATTACTGATTTGCCGAACGAACTTACACCAAATGAAAACAGTGCTTCTCATAAAAAACTAAGAGATTTGGAAGAGAAATATAATTTACTTGATAGAGGGAATGAAGTTTTTGAACTCATTGATACGAATATATTGTGTGAAGCTCTTGAAAACAGTTTGTGCTGAAAAAATGTCATGGAAACGTTTCTCTGAAAGTAGAATCCCATGTTGGCCTGGCTGCCCAGTTTAATTTAATATGCAGTGTTTGTAAATACAGCTGTAAGTTTCCAAGTTCGGTTTCAGTAACTGTAAATAATGGATACAAGAAAACTGAACTTTATAGTGTAAATATTAGGTTAGTTTATGGATTGCGAGCAATTGGTAAGGGCAAAGCAGCTGGTGATATGCTATGTGGTGTTCTAAATCTTCCAAGTGCACCTTCAAAGTTTGAAGCTTACAATTATGTACTAGGATCTGCAGTTGAAGATGTAGCACAGAAGTCAATGCAGGTTGCTGTGGAAGAAGCAGTGGAAGAAAATGACGGCAGTCGTGACCTCACAGTGGCGTTTGATGGCACGTGGCAGAAAAGGGGCCACACCTCCAACAATGGTGTTGTAACAGCAACTAGTGTTGATACTGGCAAGGTTATTGATGTTGCAATAATGTCTAAATACTGTAGGTGCACAGGCAGGCTGAAAAATGAACACAGTGATGACTGTATTGCTAATTATTATGGTAGTAGTGGTGGCATGGAGGTTGCTGGGGTGAAGAAAATTTTTCATCGCTCTTCACAGTGGTATAATGTTCGCTATGTCAAATATCTGGGAGATGGTGACTCTAAAGCATTCAAAGAAGTTTTGGAAAGCAAACCATATGGGAACAGTGTAAATATAAGCAAACTTGAATGTATAGGACATGTGCAGAAGAGAATGGGTGCCAGGCTGAGAAGGTTAAAATCAGTTATGAAAGGGAAAAAACTAGATGATGGGAAAACCTTGGATGGCAGAGGAAGATTGACTGATTCCATAATAGACCACATTCAGAACTGCTATGGCCTTGCAATCAGGCAAAATACAGGCAATCTTGAAGAAATGAGGAGAGCTATATGGGCTTTATATTTCCACACCGCATCCACGGATGAGCATCCACAACATGGTTTGTGCCCCAAAGGTGAAAACAGCTGGTGTAAATACAATAGGGGACTAACAACAGGAGAGAAATACATTCACCACCACAGTCTACCATCAGCCATCATGGCAGAAATAAAGCCCATTTTCAGAGATCTGGCTGACAGAAGTCTTCTGATGAAATGTCTTCACAGAAAAACGCAGAACCCCAACGAGTGCTTGAATAGTGTGATATGGCATCGTCTCCCAAAAACAGTGTTTGTCGGAATTAATACACTACATTTTGGTGTGTATGATGCTGTGGCAACCTTCAATCTTGGAAATATAACTAAATGCCAGGTCCTTCAAAAGTTGGGTATGTGTGTTGGTTCCCGTACGGTACGTGCTATGTTCTTTTTAGATCAGCACAGACTAAGGCATGCTGATAATATAATCAAGACATTAGTGAAAAAAGCAAGACAGGTGCAGAGGGGTGCCAAAAGAAGACTTGAAGATGATTATGAAGACTGTGAAGGGGGTATTAGCTACGGATCAGGAATGTTTTAATCTTCTTTCTCCGTTTCCCGTAAGTTTACTTTTTACTTCATCTAGGAACATTATCTCAGGTACTGGTCAACCTAGAAGTCTGAAATTTTTATGACGTAGTGACATAGGTCCCTATTACATACTGAAACAAAGATTTTTTTAATTACTTGATTTACAAAAGACTTAGGGGTGATAGTCTAGTAAAAAGCGATGGAAAAAATTTACTTAAAAATAAATGTACAATATCTCTGTAAGAAAATACTTTGACAATAAACTGTTGTTTCAGTATTGTTGTAACATATGAATGCACATACAGTAAAATTTTTACCTCTCTGTCTCCAGTAGTTTGTGAGAAAATGTTCCCTATAGTAGGCATATATTAACATTGCGGGGATAGGTGATTCCGTATCCCCTTAACTGTTTGTGTAACCGTTTGCAGAATTTCACGAATGGCTGGACTAACAAGGGGAGGCCACGACGTTTGGTACGCGGATTTACTGCAGAGTTCTTAGACTCATAGTACTCCATTAGGGAAAAAAAAAAAAGTGTAAGCAGTAGCGCGTACTTCACAAGCGTTATTGAGAAAATCGCAAGATAATTTCGGTCGTCAAATATAAACCTGTGCGTGGCCATTTTTACCATGAAGCGGCGGCAGCGGAGTGGTTAGCGTTAAAGCCCCGTAATCGCTGGATAGAGTCCCGTTCGCCTTTTTTTTTTTTTTTTTTTTTTTTTTTTCTCTTCAACACAGTCATGTTCTCTACTATTTATAGGCCTATTAGAATTGATATAATGGGAAATGAAGTATAAAACCTTACATCGTGACTAGAAAAATGGAAGTGACACCCGGTTCGTCGAGAACTGCGGACGAGGAATGTCATGAATATTCAGTCCATAGTGCTGTTGCGAAACGTCGTTTGAAAGATGCGTTCGTATATTGTGATAGTCTTCTTCAAGAAGCGGACGTCGTTGATACAGAAGCATCAGCAACGATTTCTGCCGATACAATGGTGATTGGAGAAGAACTGTATCGGGCTACCATGGAAATGTTAGGAGAAAAAAATACTCTTCATTGACGAGGACCTTATTTATTTCGATGAAGTAGACGAAGAAGATCAATTCCGTGAAGTTGAAGAAAATTCGCCCGACGATGAAGATTATGCGCCAGCAGAAAAGGCGTCTAAAGGCGATTAAGTTCCGTTGGAGACCAAAATAAAAGATGTTAAACTGGCGAAAGAACAACCCAAATCGAGTCTCCGAACTCTCCAGATAAAAGGATCTAGAAGTTTGACAGGAAAAGACGAATTGAAGAGATGGGAAGAAAACATAAAATCTGGAGGATCAACGATAGATTCGATAATGGATTTGTGGACCTATGACCGTTCCGTGGATTCTCGTTAAAATTATCAGAAGGAATTGTCTATTTTTATCACTCCACATCTAGTTTTCTGTATCTTAAACCACCTCATTCGAAGAAATAATTATGATAATAAAATGAAACTTTGATTTTACTTTTCAGGTAACAACCAAAAACCTACAGCAGTGGGCTTTGGCTACTATAGGCCAATTGCAGTCGGAGGTTTTCATGTTCAAAGCATCGCTTTCATCGATTAAAAAATTCAAACTACGGCTCAGAATTCGGCAGAGGAAGATCACGCGGTAATTGAGTTTGAGGGAATATGTGTGTCTGCGGAAGAAACGCTAGAAGCCGCGAGAAAGTTTCTATTGCTGACGAGGGCAATCATCCCGAATTTCGAATATATATATATATATATATATATCAGACAGGTTGCCTGTACCAGTCCACATACAACAGAACTCGCAGAAAGAAATTCGAAGACCGTGTTTGTCATAAGGCGCGATATGAATAAGGTTACGCACTCGTACACGGCACAGTATGCGATAACATAGTGTGCCGAATTATTGCCGCACGTATTTTTTGTTGGCGAGGAGCCACGGGGAAGTTTGGACCAAAGGTTCAGAACACCGCTGACAAATTAACGAAAGATCTTCCGAATGTCGTCGTAACGAGTTCGAAATCCGGGAAACTGACCACGAAATTATATTATTCATTTTTATGTATCGTCTTGCTTCCCAACGTGAAGAAAGAAAAATTCTTATTAATTTATTAATAATAGATTCTTGGGGGGGGGGGGGGGGGGGGTCAGACGAATCTTGGTTTGTACGACGAAATTTTCACCGATGACGAAAGGCTTGGAAAGTGGTGTACGGTTACAGTCGTACCTCCGAAATGCACACCAGTTTGCCAACCGTGCGACGTTTATTTCTACAGGCAAGTTAAGAATTTCATTAAGCGTCTTCAAAATTCTTCTTATTTAATCGAAAGAGAACGAGAAATTGCTTCTCGTGGAGACACTATTAAAATGCACTCAATACTGCATGACCAATTGTTGTTGTGGTCTTCAGTCCTGAGACTGGTTTGATGCAGCTCTCCATGCTACTCTATCATGTGCAAGCTTCTTCAACTCCCAGTACCTACTGCAGCCTACATCCTTCTGAATCTTCTTAGTGTATTCATCTCTTGGTCTCCCTCTACGATTTTTACCCTCCACGCTGCCCTCCAATGCTAAATTTGTGATTGCATGACCAATTATCAGCGCCGATATTTAAGGAAATGCTGCGTTATGCATGTTTTGCTTCCGAATTATTGGCTGAAAGAGATGTTTTTGAAAATTTTAACGAGGTTTGTTTCTACACGGAGAACCTCAGAATACGTTGCGTATGCGGAAACATAGCATTTATTCGATGTAACTGGTGCCGTCCAACATTTTTCCATGTTTTTACGAAAAATACCATCCTGCAACTTTTACTCGTAATGGAGAAAGCGACGATTAATTGTACAACTTTCGAAATCCGTGTGCCGCTCAAAACAGGCACGTAACAAGTAGTTTCGGGCTCCATCTAGGTATAAGGGATTTCTCGAATCACGGACAAGCATACATTTTCAGTATCACTTTATGCGCGCGCTTGGTCGTTTACTAGTCCATAGTTATGAATATTATATTATTTGTGATAATAAAAATTTGTAGACTGCAAAATAAATTGTAAATTTAATAACAGTTCATCCGATTACACGTAGTTTTCCCCATTATATCAATTCTAATAGGCCTATAAATAGTAGAGAACATGACTGTCTTGGGAAAAAAAACTGACGAACGGGACTCGATCCAGCGAGTACGGGGATTGAGCGCTAACCACTCCGCTGCCTCCGCTTCATGGTAAAAATGGCCACGCGCTGGTATATATTTGACGACCGAAATTATCTTGCGATTTTCTCAATAACGCTTGAGAAGTACGCACTACTGATTACACATTTTGTTGTCCTAATGGAGTAGTAAGAGTGTACGAAGTTCGCGGTAAATCCGCGTTCTAAACGTCCTGGCCTCCCCTTTTAAGTTCTTCAGCGGCCAGAACCTCCTGATTTATCATCCAGTGAGTCCATACAGCATCAGGAGCTACATCTATAACTTTCGCTTGCAATTCCAGATATTGAGCGAGCTCCGTCTGTGCATACTCCAATGCACCTATTCCATGGTATACCATTTTGATTAAAAAAAGCATTGAGCATTTCAAAAACGATTCCAGCTGTAGCTATTTTCGGTATTGGCTCACATAAAAGAAATTCCTCTCGAATGTTAAACTCGTCAACGAAACGAACATAAGCAATCAATTGAGCATCTTTATGAATGTTTGTTACTTCGTCCACTTGAAAATCGAAAAAAATTATTGCGCAATTTATCAATTAACTGCTCGAGTAAATCATCAGAAATGTCAAATTCTTCTACGCATTGTGTCATTAGAAACAGGAATGCTTTTCAGCTGTTGAGCAAATGAGTCGCCAAACATTGTTGCTACTATATCAATCGCTGCTGGTAAAACCAGAGTTTCTGCAACCATGTGTGGTTTCTTGCATTTAGCAGTTCTATGAGAAATCTGGTAAAAGGGCCTTAGACGTCACATTCGTCGTTCTTGTAAAGTTCTTCTGGATAGCTAATACAACACTTAAGTCTCCTGACAAAAACCCTTTTGGTTTCTCCTTTAATGCAGGATGTTAAGTCTTCATCGCAAAGTCTATAATTATAGTCGTCACTATAATGATGCGTTGTGATACACGAGCCAAATCTTGAACTGTGCGGGATAGTTCGGGAAACAGTAATGACGCAGGCGACAAAGGGTATTCCGACGACTACTGAAGGAAGCAACACCACCGAGGAACAAAGCCTACGCAGCTCGACCGATCATTTCAAACAATGCTGAAAATGTAACAGCGTTTTCATTGTCGTCGAGCATGTCTGGCGTTATAACCGACGTCGGGCGAAATTCAAACCAGAT
Source organism: Schistocerca serialis cubense (assembly GCF_023864345.2). Classification (NCBI taxonomy): domain Eukaryota; kingdom Metazoa; phylum Arthropoda; class Insecta; order Orthoptera; family Acrididae; genus Schistocerca; species Schistocerca serialis. Next base: position 117,315,635 of record NC_064643.1, on the reverse strand, counting down.
CAGCGGCATGTCATATGTTCGACAAAAGATAAACTACGCCTCCCCCCCCCCCCCCCCCCCCTCTCGAGGTCGCGCTCCACAGTTGGAGATCGGAAAAGTACGGCCAACTTCTCGCAATTTTGGGCCCATACCGCCGCTGGTGATACATTGAATTCTGCAGCATATTTAGCCGTGTATACAGAGTCGCCAGAAAAAAGTACACACACTTTAAGGAACGAAAAGTATTACCTATGTGTTGATCTTACGTTTAATAATTGATCACACATTTTGTCCAGGAGTTTGGCGGCTATACACACAACAGAACGACGAGCGTCGCCGCAGCTACGGCAGTCAGTGTTACAGTGGATATCGCTGCACATGTCACTGTAATCTGGTGATATTCCTCCAACGTGCGGGGCTTACATCGATGGACGTTATCTTTCACAGTTCCCCACAAGTAAAAGTTCATAGGTGTTAGTTCTGGCGACCGTGGAGGGAACTCAATGGGCCCTCTTCATCCAACCCAATCCCCCGGAAAATTGTCATCCAGGAAAGCACGTACAGGTAGGTGGTAGTGTGGTGGCGGCCCGTCGTGTTGGTAGAAGACCTCTTCATCAGCTCCATAAAGTGCATGTATACCTGACAAACTTGATGTGCGTAACACTTCCAGGTACGCTTCTCCAGTGACAGTAGTATCAAAGAACAAGGGTCCTACCGAGCCTCTAGATGATAGTCCACACCCCACGTGAACCCTTGGTAGATTGACCACTTTATCCTCATCAACATGCGGATTTTCCAGTGCCCTGTACACACTGTTACGCCAGTTCACGATTCAGTTAAGTTTAAATTGTGCCTCGTCACTCCACACAACACTCGCCACTAATTGTTCGTCATCAGTTACCATTTGCTGATACCATTCGCAAAATTGCATTCAGCAATCAGGATTGTCATCATTAATGGCGCGCAGTAATCGTGGGATGTAAACTTTCCACTTTGCAGCTTCCAGAATTCTTCGCACACTTGTACTGCTAACCCCCAGTTCACGTGCACTTACGTAACAAATTTCTGTGGAGAATTAACAAACGTTTCCAGCACGAGAGCCGACGAAGCAGGACCTGTAGCTGTACGCGGTCTTCCTGATCTTCCTTTGTGAATATCACAAATCGTTCCGTACAATTCAAACTTGTCAGTATTGCATTTAATTGTTAGGCGGGTTGGCGGTTCTGTTTCGAACTCCCGCCTCCACTGACGTTGCACTTCAATGGCATTATCAATTTTGAAAAACCACTTCACAATACATTTTCATGCTCGAATGTCAAGCGTGCTCCGGTCATCTTGTTTTCTCAATACCGAGATGGAACAACTAACGTCTGTTGAGCCAAAGACAATACAACAACACACTCGGAACTCAAATCGAACGCCAGTATCGATATCTCATTTGAGCCTAACAAAGAGTGTATACATCACAGAACACTAATATAGTAGAAGTGCAAAGACCACGTTATTATACGGAAACACAGAACGACGCCAGCGCTACTTGTGGCCGGGCTGTGAAGTTCAATACGAAAAAATATGGCGCGAAAATCTCTTGTGTTTATTTCTAAATACGCGAATTAGATGACAATATTTTTCATTTAATCTGTGAATGTGGGCCGCATAGTGCAGTAATAAAGGTTTTTGAGACCTTGCAAAGTAATATATAAAATAAATCTCAATCAAAAATAAACACTAACTACTTGTAGCTGCAGTTTAGATTGTGAAAATTTTAGTAAATTACGTCGTCACCTTTTGACTGTAAAAATTTTTTGTAAAACTCAATATTGCAATTTTGACCGTGTGGCCATTATCATGTGGAAATAAATGAGCTTTAGCACATGTCAGACTAAAAAATCATCTGACATTACATGCATATATAAATGATTTTTAGGTTTCCACATATCCTAAAGCACATCATGTCCACCCGCATGACCGAAAGTGGAATAGTAGGTTACACAAATAAGTAACTGCACATCTAAAGGATAACCAAGAGGTCATTTACAAAAAAATCTGTGCTACAAACCAAGGATGTGCTGTAAAGTCCACAAAACCCGATTTATTATTTTTTCTGTTGATTGTTATTTATGGATATTCAGTCATCTCAAATTGAACTTCTGCACAGTTCAAATAAATTTATGAAACACACAAAATACTACTTTACATAAACTGAAAAACAAATTGGGAGCAGAGCACATAGAGACTCCATGAATGTAGCCAAAATGTTTTTGCCAAGGAGATATACAAAGAAAATGAACTGCACTACATAACATTTTTTTTCTTTTTTCTCCAACTTGGCAGTTATTTTGACAACACCCATCATGTTTAAATAATGAAAGGAGACGCTGGTACAACATTTATTTTTAACATTTTTATTTATTTACTTCGTCTTTGAAAATTTTGTTTGGTACCCTACTGAAAATTAACACAAATTCCCTTTGACAGCACTTTATTCGTTCTACTTTTCGAGTCCCATCATCACATCTAGAAAGTGGTAAGTTATGTTCCTGCTGAATTACCAGATTTTGTCATAACTGTTTTGAATCACGTTCACACTTTTACTTATAAAATACTTTATTAAAATATACATATGTTCACTTTACAAAAGACACACGAAGACTATCTATTGCGCCTCATCACTCACGCATATATACACAAACATAGCTGTCACCACAATCGATACTTCTCGAACATACTCGATATAACTTATTCTAGAACGATGTTCTGGAACTTTCTCATATCCGATATAAATGTATTACATAATTCCAACACACCTCCTTACATTTATATCGCGATGTTTAACATATTCCTAATTTTAATGAATTTTTCTTTACATATCGACTTTGTGAATATATCTGCAACATTTTCATTTGAATCTACTTTAACAATATCAATGAGTCCCTGTAAATAATACTCATTCACAAAATGGTAATGCACTTCTATGTATTTTGAATTCTTTGTAAAATTACCAAACTTCGCTATATTTAATGCTCCTGAATTATCTTCATATATGACAATAGGTTTTTCAAATTTAACATTAAAAATGTCTAAAATATCATGTACAAGTTTCACCTCGCTTACAGCTTCAGACAATGCTACATATTCTGCGAAAGTTGAAGCCTTTGTAACACTCGCTTGTTTTCTTGACTTCCAAAATACAACATTACCAAATAATCTAATTACATAACCAGAAGTTGACTTTCTATCCACACTATCACCTGCCCAATCTGAATCCACAAAACAATCTAATATCTCAGCACTTTCATTCCTACAATAGTTTAATTTCAAATCTTTAGATAAATATAAATATTTCAAAATTCTCAAAGCATATTTAAAATGAGTACTACTGTAACAACTTTGGAATCTGCTCAAGTAATTCACACTATAGCTAATATCTGGTCTAGTACCTGAACTTACGTACAAGAGTGCACCTATCAAGTTTCTATATCTAACGTCATTACAATCTTCATACGCTGGTTCTAACTTTAAATTTACTTCCATTGGAGTTTTGTACAAGATCGAATCTTCAATTTTATATTTCGCAGCTAACGAATCAATATATTTTTCTTGGCTCAAACTCATAACTCTTGTTTCACAATCATAATTAATATCGATGCCAAGATATCTTTTTACCTCACCTAAATCTTTCATATTAAATCGTTTTGACAATAAGTTCTTAATCTTAACAATTTTTTCTTTTCTCACACAGCAAATGAGCAAATCGTCGACAAAAATAATCAAATAAGACATCTCCATGTCGCAATACATAAAGACAATAATCATATTTACTCCTTTTAAAACCTAAACTTCTTAAAAACTCGTCAAGACAATTGCACCAAGCTCGTGAGCTTTCTCGCAAACCATACAATGCTTTATACAATTTACAGACTCTATCCGCACCATCATCATATCCTCTTGGCTGCTTTACATAAACTTCAGATAAAACTTTACAATTTAGAAACACAGTCTCTACGTCCATTTGTTCTATAACCAAACCTTCTTGACAACAGTATGACAACAAAATCTTTAATGTTTGCAAATTGGTTACTGGAGAATAAATAACCTCAATGACTTCTTTTTGTTGAAACCCCCTGACAACTAATCTTGCTTTGTAAACACTTTCTGATTTTTTTGTGAAAACCCACTTTACATCAGTGGCTTCTTTATCAACTGGTTTATCTACTAATTCCCATGTTTTGTTTTTGTTCAAACAATCAATTTCCTTATTCATCGCTTTTTCGCAATAATTTGATTTGGCGCTGTTAATCGCCTCCTCAAAGCTTTCCGGACTATTTGCACTGCAAAAGTTTACATAAATAAAATTGCTGTAAACATAATCATTTAATATTTTTGGTTTTCTTTCTCTAGATGATCTCCTCAACTCAAGTGCTTTCTCTGGTTCATGATTATCAGAAAGCTTTTCATTTTTCTCAATTTCCTTCTGTTTTTCTATTAGTTCAGTTTCATTTTCTATACTTTTGTGTTCAGAATCCCTAGAATATTCACTTACTGAATCATAATCTTTAAACCCAATACATTTAACACCACTTTCAACAATGTCCACATGTCGAGCAACAACTATCTTATTATTTATTAGCACTCTGTAGCCTACTTCACAATAACCCATTAAAACCCCCAAATCGGCTTTCCTATCCCATTTCGACTTCCTCAGTTGCTCAGGTACTCTTACAAAAACTCTACTCCCATACAACTTCAAATGATTAACATTAGGTCTTTTCCCCAGTAATATCTCATAAGGAGTTTTCTTTTCAATGGTGTTAGCTAAAGTTCTGTTTTTGAGGTACGCTGCTGCACAAACCACTTCAGGCCAAAATCTCGTGTCTACTCGTGCTTCGGCTAGCAGACACCGAGACATGTCCATGATGGATCTGTTATACCTTTCAGCAGTACCATTAAGCTCATGCACATAAGGTGGACAAGCATTCAATGCAATTCCTTTTTGTCTCACAAATTCATAGACATTTTCATTTAAATATTCCTTCCCATTGTCACATCTTATCTTTTTAACAGTTTTCCCAGTGAGATTCTCAACTTCATTAATATACTCTACAAAACAATTGTATACTTGATCTTTAGATTTTATGGTGTAAACACGAGCTGCCTTACTGTAATCATCAATGAAAGAAAGAAAATATCTTTCCCCATGCATTCCAGTAGTTGATTGAGGCCCATTTAGATCTGTGTGAACAATTTCTAAGATTTCTTTTGCTTTGGTTCTATTATTTTTAAAAGGAACATTATGCATTTTGTTTTCGATACAGATTTTACATTTCATAAATTCTGATTCTAGTTCTGAAGGAACCCCATCTAACAATTGATGTTTACATAAAGTATTTAGATAATTGAAATTAACATGTCCCAAAATGCGGTGCCATTTTTCCTTTGTTGTCATATTATTGTCTTTACTCATAACATTAACATTAACTTCTCCTTTATTAATAGTACTACTCATTTTATACAACCGACTCTCTTTCCATGCAATCGCAATCAATCCATTAGCTTTATCAAAAATTTTAGCATTATTCCCTACCGATACAATTTTGTGATTATCTGTAATTTTGGCATAACTGATCAAGTTTTTGTCTATGTCTTTTACAAAGAAAACATCTCGCATATCAATTGGAACCATTTGATCATAGACAGGAAAATTACTAATTACATTACCAACTTTAGTAGCTTGCAAAATTTTTCCGTCAGCAATTTTTACATTTATAGGTTGTTTTAAAGTTATACTCTTAGAAAAATATTCCTCATTATTAATAACATGATCAGTACAGCCACTGTCTAATAACCAATTGATTTGAATTTGATTGTTGTTACTTGACTCTACTGTTCTATTTTGACCTATCATAGAATTAACCTCTGTTATAAAACTACTCATACCATGATCACTCTGATGGTAACCTTGCTTGCTGTGATGTCGACCGCTGCTAAAACCATGCTGCTCTCCTCGACCACGTTGCCTGCTGCCATAACCTCCACGCTGCATGTTGCCGTAATTTCCACGCTGTACATTGCTATAGCCTCCACGCTGCATATTTCCATTACCTCTGTCGCTACTTTGAAAATGTACTCCACGATGCCATGTGCCTCTGTTGCTTGTTCTTCCCTGGTTACAATCACGTTTGAAGTGACCTGCTTTGCCGTATCGATAACATACTTGCTCCTGATTTCTTGAATTCAATTTTCTTTCTGTGTGAAATGCATTTGATTTTACCTCTTCATTTCCAGTTTTTGCATTCAATAATTGAATCTTACTTTTAACGTATTCAACTGTCTGGTCCTCTTCCTTCAAGACGTCCACTAAGTCCCCAATATAGCTCATTGACTCTGGTAACGTTCGCAGCATATAATTTAACTTCTCCTTTTCCGTTACTTTAGCGCCTGCAGATTTCAGCTCATTTACAGTTTTTTCAAATGCACTGAAAAATGTCCCCGTATCACTGTAATCACTTAACCTCAATTTGTCCAACTTGTTTCTGCATAATATTTGAAGGGCTGTAGACTCTTTCGAATATAATTCATCAAATTTCTTCATGATCTCGAAAGCACTTTCTCTGTCACTCACGAATTCTAGTTGCTTATTTGTGATTGCACCATAAATATAGTTGATAGCCAAGTCCTCTTCATCCCACGTTTCGTTGTCTGAACTCACTTTTGCCCTCGTAGTCACTGTATGGCATTTCTTCATTTTTAGGTACATGATTATCCGCTGCTTCCAGTTCCCATAGTCCTCGCCATCAAATACAGGAATAGTTATATCAGCCATGTCGAACTTTCTGAATAACACGCGACGGCCACAATATAATATTTAACTTCTACTTTTCTTTTCAATAACCACACTCTGCTACCATGTTTTGAATCACGTTCACACTTTTACTTATAAAATACTTTATTAAAATATACATATGTTCACTTTACAAAAGACACATGAAGACTATCTATTGCGGCTCATCACTCACGCATATATACACAAACATAGCTGTCACCACAATCGATACTTCTCGAACATACTCAATATAACTTATTCTAGAACGATGTTCTGGAACTTTCTCATATCCGATATAAATGTATTACATAATTCCAACAATAACAAATCAAAGGCTTGATTTTGATACAAGAACATGTAATTCTCTACTTTTAACACAACATTTGTATATGTATAGGGAGCTTACTCTAATTGTACACATAATTAACACTGAAATACAAAGTCTTGTAACATTATTTGAACTTTTTTTTAAGTTGTTGCATACACAATTCCCTCTTGTTTGTAAATTTCTTTTCTTTCACATACTTGTATATTATAAATGGAATACTTGTCTTCAGAAGTCTCTCTTCAATGTCATGTTTATTACAAATTGTTGTATGAGACAGATCAAATGTTTTTAAAAAAATTATCATGTAGTCTTGTTGTGTGACAATGACTAGTTAGATACTAATACAGCTGCTCATGGAGTGCCCTTAGAGAAATCATGACTCTTTCACTTGCATATTTCAAATGAGAATGCTCCTCACTATTCTCTTTAAATGAGGTAAACAAATGATTTTCAGTCGCAACAGAGGAGTAGAGACTGGTATTACATGTTTCAATCATCTGGTACATCTGTGGCGTTTAGTACATAGCCTGCTACATAGGCTAAAGCTTGTTGATCTTCTACAGACTCGATGATACCATCTGAGCAAGAATAAATTTGCTCAGGTGTATCAGTGTCATTCATATCACATTCACTTAAATGTTCACTCCTACCACTAGCTGCCAAAAAGTGACAAACTGCTCAAGGGAGTGTAATCATCATTTTCACAGTTACTTAAACTCATGGCTTTGATAGGCAAAGTCATATGGTTGACAACACAAGTCTTCAGAGCTTGTACAAACTGAAAACAAGTTGGGTTTGTATTAGCAGTACCATGTTGTCTTATACAACAAAAGAAATTTTCTAAAGCATCTTGATTGAACGCCTTTAAATTTAAGTACTTAAAGCCAACCACTTTCAAGGTCTTCCACAAGAAAATAATATACTGTAATGTAATCTGCCAACCTTTTCTGAAGCTAAACGTATTAGTCTTGTTTCTTCCCGTTTTGAAATCTATTATTTGCCAGCTGCCTATTTCCCTCAATATGCTATACCACATTTCTAAATGTGGTGAATCCCTGGGATATTGCTCATTACTGTTGAGTGAATCAAAGAGATTATCTACCTTTCCCACAAACTCAGCTGTGCGTATAGCTTAAGACGGTAATGTGTGAGTAGAAACATGTTTCAATTGCAGCTGCAACAGCATTGCTCATTTGTGAAGCAGCAAGTTGTACCTTCATTTTGACATGGAAATCAGAAGAGTTAGTGTTGTGCTTTTAATTTGGGTAGAGCTTTGAACCGTTTTTTTATCCAAAAAGAACAATGTACTGATGTACTCAAACTTTGCTGCTTTGTGAGGTTCAGATTGAAATTTATTATCTATCAAAGCATTTCTAGTGTTTTTGAGCAGATGTGGTACATCATAAATGGTAACAATTGGTTGATTATTGATGACAAAATGAAATATACTGGGCTTCAACAAATTTGCTTCACACAGTTGTTTAAGGGCCTTTTGGCTTGTTCCATTCAGGTCACATACAGTACAAACCACTTTGAACCCAATATTCTGCAGCTCACTTATGATGTGAACAATGGGTGATTTCAAATGGGTGTAGTGGAAAGTGGTTGCGTTGAAGTAATATTCTAGAACTTGTTTCCAAGCTCTGTGAATGCCTTTCAGCATAAAAACCAATGCTTGACTAGCAGCTACAGGTGAAAGTCCTAAATGACCCAAGTCCTGATACCCATAGGTTAGCTGTTTGTGTGCATCATAATACCTACCATCATCCAGACATTTCATCACAAAGTAGAGCACAATACTTGTCATTTCATGCATATTACTTACTTCCCTTGCTAAAAAGTTTAATAAAGCTGGATTTAGTCCTGTATCAAATGGTATGTGGGAAAGCACTCCCTTGAGCAGCCTGACAGATGGGAGAAGTATGTGGCCAAATATCTGTACAACCGGGGACTACACTTATAAATAGATAAAGCAAATGCCTTATCTTGTATAGACCACCGTACTGCTGTGGGCTGGATAGTGGCATTTCTTGACTGACTATTAATAAAAGTTTTAGTCACATCATTCAACTCTTCTTCAATTAACTGAAATTTCCTGTCATCATACAACTCTTGTAGAATTTTCAATTTATTCCTCTCATTCTGTAGCTGTTTTTTCAATTTACACACTCTGGAAACTGTAATTCTATGCAGTTTATACATTTTGTGTTTTCTTGGAGTTAAATCACATTTAGAAACGCCAGATCCCATTACACCTGGACTACTTTTAACATCATAAACTGGTGAGGATAAAAAGCTGTACTCACCATTATCTGTGCTCTGTAAAGGGGGACTGCTTGGTTGTATTACTGTAGATATTGCATTGTGACTTGTCTCATGCACACTTATATTTGCACCCGATGTGGTGAAATAACCACCACCACCACCACCAGTGTAACACAGATGGGTGGGGGGGGGGGGAGAGGGGGAGATTGATACAACACCAGTTCCATGTGCTTTAAAATAACACCAGGATTTAGCCTGTGTCTAGTAAAGTTCACAAAATCTGCTTCATAAAAATGATCCTCACACACATAATAATAAATACAGTTGACACCTTCATCTATATTACAGATAAATTTCCACTTCTTTAAAGTCTCACTTTTTGATGCAGCTGGAAATTTATAGAAATGTTTATCCTTGTGTTTGGAATTTGTTTTTACATAATAACTACTCCTGCATCCGGGAAACTTGCATGGGTATTTTAATCTCAAACTGGATTCTTGTCTTCCTTTATGATCCATCCTCATGTGTCTGAAATGTTATTCAAACCAAAAATTAGGAATGAGAAAAAAGATCAGGTACGGTTTACATTGATTAATGTTAAAGAAAACTCAATGTGAAATTAATTTCACTATCAAAAATAATATTAGCTTATGTCTAAATGCAACTATCCTGTACTGAAGTATTGATAATTGTTGTCATGGCTTGAAATCTGATGTGGTATTGCTACAAAATAGTGAAAAAAAAAACAAAAGAAAACAAATTCTCATTTCTACTACGGATATGCACATCACTCTATTTATAACTGCGTGAGCGTCGTTGCACTATATTCAACACTACTTCGTTAAACAGTGCTATCAGACAGTAGAAACACTGCTTATTGTACCATTTTAGTATATTTCAGCATCTAGATACCATGATAGGTACCAAATTCAACTGTACATTATCAGTAACAGTTACAGCTGTAAATCTGTATTACATTGTGTTGAGCATTAAAGTTCGAGAAGATTTCTACTGCATTGGATATTGCCACAATATTACGTGTAAATGTCCAACTGCTTTAAGGACCTGCTTTTTGTGACTTCCAAACAAATGTCTTATTATGTGAGAACACAACCTTTGTCGATACAACAGCAACAAACACTTTTTACCTTGATAGTGTGTTATGTACTTTACAGAATATTTACTGTCGAAAACGGGAAATAGAACACACTCAAGGCATTACGAATCAATTGTAACACGTCCAATATTTGGTATGTAGTAAACGGCAAAATAAATGGTACTTATTCTGTCACTAAGATTACTTCATGGCAAAAAGGAAGATGAATCAAACCCAGAATTATATTCCATTACAAGATTCGCAAAGTTGAATACCAACTATGTCAAAAGCTGATAGCATGGGATTCTCCATAAAATACAAGGAAATATGAACAGAAATAAGAAATATACTTACCATTTAAGGAAACTGAGCAACGGAAATTGTATTTCTTTGCAGGAACAAATATACAAGAGTCCACAGAACGTAATGTGATGATACAACCTCGTGTTCTATATGAAACAAAAGTAAAAAGTAAATACTGAATCATCACACCATCAAATATTACGAATGCATCCAAAAATTAAGCAGAATAATAGCAACATACTTACACTGCAATTTAAACGAAAAATCACGATCACGTTGCTACGATACCAAAACAATTATGGAAGGCTAAGTCGTCCAATAGGAACACGAGACCATAGGTTGCTAAACTTGCAGCGCTCCAAGTGGCCTGGGACCAAACCAACGTCGTATTACCGGAAATCCCTATATGAGTTTCACCCCCCTGGTATACATTTCTCTGGTCGACTCTGTATTAAAGAAGTGCACTTAACCGTCTAATGCACTGCTAAAACTGATTAGTGGCCTCAAACTGGACATGTTTGGATATTTAGTAACAAAAAAATCTCAATAAATTTAAGCTCAATGAGCCGAAAAGCATTTTTTGTGGCGAGAATGAAACACAGTTTTCCCCCATGCTATCCTATATTAATAGCGAAAGCAGATTTCGCAGTTCTTATTGCGGTATCGAGTCTGAATACCTTTTTCGTAATTAGCGTTAAATTGGCACTAACTAATAGCAGGTAGAAAGGGAACCAATATTAGTTCGCAAGTGCAAGGATGTATCCATCGGCAATTTAAAACTTTGTATGAACTTATTTCTTGTGCCTGCCACTCGCTACTACAAAAATTCGCCCAATGTCTCTTGTTATACGAAATAAAGCATTAGATTCAAATGTATGTGCGCGGTACCTTAGTAATTACAATTGATAAACGTGTCTATATGACGACACATGCTTTATATTTTTGGCAGATCTGTCCCATAAAATTTTGTCTGGCAAATTGTTTTATGACACTAGGAGAATGATTACGAAAGTACAGGAGAATACAATATTTTAAAAATATGTTCGAATAAAACTAGGCGTACTATCAAAAGTAGGCCGTAGGGAACAGTAACAACTGTATTCGTAGTAGTACAATGTAGATGAGCGGCCAGGTTGCAACAGTAATAATAGTTTCTGAGTGAAAGGTCATGTTTCGGTAGTTGCATAGTGTAATTTTTTTTCTTTTTGTACATTATATTGTTTGGAATAAAGTACAATTTATTATTGTGAGCATCGTAATTATAAGCTTAAACCATACTGCACAGTCAATTTGGTCAAATTTTTTACCAGTCATGAAAACTTTGTACAGTACTACTGTTTCTTTTAGTTATAACAGTGGCAGTTTTATCACTAAGATTTCTGTTTTCTGATTAAATTATAATTAAAGAATCCTATTAGCTCTTCTGACCTTTTTTTCTGTTCGAATGGATTGAAAACTAAGTAACAGAAATGTAAAAAGGAGACCAACAAAGGGCCAGAAATGAATAAAATTAACTGAATGGTTAAGTCGATTTCATGCAGCCTTTTCCATTCCGACAAAGATAACCCAAAAACAAGAAAATGCATATGGAATTACGCTGCAGTGGTCAGACATTGAAATTAAAATAATGGGCCTGGAGATGCTCCTGATAGTAGCATGAAATTATCTGAGTTAGGTGTAAACACCAGTCTTGTGCTCACGCTCACACAGAGCTTAACAAACATCATTTCTGTCCCTGCCAGCCATTAAGGGAACATGGTTCTAGGTTTGCTGTTGGCTTTGTTCACCAAATTTACACTAATTTTTGAATATGTCTTTCAAATAAATATGTCATTACATTGTATGAAAGTAAATCATATGCAGCAGAGATGTAAGGCGAGTACACATATCAAAAAAAGTTTTGCATCACCTCAGTTCCTAGTGTTCTGAACCTGTACCTTCCAAGTGTTCTGAACCTGTACTGAAAATTTGAAGAGAGATCAACATAAACATCATTTCCGTTCTTTTTATTGCTGATGAAAACCATACATTGCATGTTGTACCAGCATAGAGCAAGACCTTTAGAGGTGGTGGTCCAGAATGCTGTACACACCAGTACCTCTAATACCCAGTAGCACGTCTTGCATTGTTGCATGCATGTATTCGTCGTGGCATACTATCCACAAGTTCATCAAGACACTGTTAGTCCAGATTGTCCCACTCCTCGAAAGCAATTCAGCATAGATTGCTCAGAGTGGTTGGTGGATCATGTCGTCCATAAATAGCCCTTTTCAACCTGTCCAAGGCATGTTCAGTAGGGTTTATGTCTGGAGAACATGTCTGCCCCACATAATCCCACCCCAAAACAGCAGGGAACCTCCACCTTTCTGCATTTGCTGGACAGTGTCTCTAAGGCATTCAGCCTGATCGGGTTGCCTCCAAACACGTCTGTGGAAATTGTCTGGCTGAAGGCATATGCGACACTCGTCACTTCAGAGAATGTGAGGCCAATCGTGATGGTCCATTAAGCATGTTGTAGGGCCCATCTGTACCATGCTGCATGGTGTCATGGTTGCAAAGATGGACCTTGCCACGGATGTCAGGAGAGAAGTTGCGCATCATGCAGCCTATTGTGCACAGTTTGAGTCGTAACACGACATCCTGTGGCGTCACGAAAAGCATTATTCAACTTGGTGGCGTTGCTGTCAGGTTTCCTCTGAGCCATAGTCCGTAGGTAGCGGTCATCCACTGCAGTATTAGCCCCTGGGCAGCCTGAGCGAGGCATGTCATCAACAGTTCTGTCTTCCTGTATCTCCTCTATGTCCGAACAACATCGCGTTGGCTCGCTTCGAGTCACTGCACACTTCCGTTGTTGAGAGCACTTCCTGGCTCAACGTAACAATGCGGACGTGATCGAACCGCTGTGTGGACCATCTAGGCTTGGTTGAACTACAGGCAACACGAGCCGTGTACCTACTTCCTGGTGGAATGACTGGAACTGATCGGCTGTCGGACCCCCTCCATCTAATAGGCGCTCCTCGTGCATGGTTGTTTACATCTTTGGGCGGGTTTAGCGAAATCTCTGAACAGTCAAAGGGACTGTGTCTGTGATACAGTATCCACAGTCAACGTCTATCTGGGAACCAGGCTGATGCAAAACATTTTTTGATGTGTGTATATCTCATTTAAAATACGTTGCAATTGCAGGACCAAGAAAGGAGAAAAGAAATAGGTTTTGGCTTGAAAGCTAAGATGTAGTTTTGTGCTGTAAAGACAGTGCATTATAGAAAAGGTGAATCTTGCCCAATACCTGTTGCAGAAAGGGGCACGGTCGATAATAGCAATGAATATGTGCGCTCATCATCATTAGATTAGATTAGATTAGATTTACTTTCATTCCAATTGATCCGTAGTGAGGAGGTCCTCCAGGATGTGGAACATGTCAGAAAAACAACAATACATGACAAATATTTAAACTAAAACAAATAAGCTAATGTACCATTCCACAGGTCCCAAGTGGAATGATCGTCATTTTTTAATGAACACTAAGAGTCATTTTACAAATACTATTGCACTGAATTTAAAATAAAAAAGTTTTATATTTATTTATAAGGTAAGAAACATGTAATACAACTACTGTAATACTTATTTACAATGAACACATTACTGCACTGAAATGGTGCAGGAGTTATGTTGTACTTATATACAAATCAGTTGGTTTTCCTCAGAAATTCATCAATGGAGTAGAAGGAGTTGGCCACCAATAAATCCTTTAGGCTTCTCTTAAACTGAATTTCATTGGTTGTTAAGCTTTTTATGGCTGCTGGCAAGTTATTGAAAATGTGTGTTCCTGAATAATGCACACCTTTTTGTACAAGACTAAGTGACTTTAAATCCTTGTGAAGATTATTCTTATTTCTAGTATTGATTCCATGAATTGAGCTGTTGGTTTGAAAAAGTGATATATTTTTAATGACAAATTTCATTAAGGAATAAATATATTGGGAAGCTGTAGTTAGTATCCCTAGTTCCCTAAACAGGCTTCTGCAGGATGTTCTTGAGTTCACACCACATATAATTCTTACTGCACGTTTTTGTGCCCGGAAAACTTTAGCTTGGCTTGATGAATTACCCCAGAAAATAATCCCATATGGCATTATGGAATGAAAGTAAGCATAGTATGCCAGCTTTTTCATTTTTATATCCCCTATGTCTGACAAAATTCGCATTGCAAACAGAGATTTGTTAAGACGCTTCAGCAGTTCTGTGGTGTGCTCCTCCCAGTTGAATTTATTATCAAGCTGTAATCCCAAGAATTTAACACCGTCCACTTCTTCTATCTTCTTGTCATCATATGTTAGACATATACTCTTGGGACACCCCTTACAAGTTCTGAACTGCATGTAGTGTGTTTTTTCAAAGTTTAGTGACAAAGAATTGGCTAGGAACCAGTGATTAATGTCTACAAATATTTTATTGGCTGATCTTTCTAAGACTACACTTGATTTGCTATTTATTGCAATGTTTGTATCATCAGCAAACAAAACAAACTTGGCATCTGGTAATGTTACTGATGAAAGGTCATTGATATACACAAGAAAAAGTAAGGGCCCCAAAATGGAACCTTGTGGGACTCCACATGTAATTAGTTCCCAGTTGGATGATGCCTGATAGCTTGATACATGTCTCTTTCCTAATAACACCCTTTGTTTCCTGCCAGAGATAAAAGATTTGAACCATTTTGCAGCATTTCCTGTTACACTATAATATTCTAGTTTACTTAAAAGGATATTGTGATTTACACAGTCAAATGCCTTTGACAGATCACAAAATATACCAGTTGCCTGCAATTTTTTGTCTAATGAATTAAGTACATTTTCACTGTAAGTGTAGATAGCCTTCTCAATATCAGAACCTTTTAGAAATCCAAACTGTGACTTTGACAGTATGTTATTTGAGATAAGATGGTTATAAAGACGACTGTACATTACTTTTTCGAAAATTTTTGAGAATGCTGGCAACAGTGAAATTGGACGGAAATTTGATGCTATTTCTTTATCTCCCTTCTTAAACAGTGGCTTAACTTCAGCATATTTCAGCCATTCGGGAAATATTCCACTGATAAACGACTGGTTACACAGATAGCTTAATATGTTACTTAGCTCAGATTCTTTAATTAACTTTGTTGATATTTCATCATACCCACTAGATGTTTTTGATTTTAAAGATTTTATGATGGACATTATTTCTGTTGGGGTAGTGAGGGTCAAATTCATATTATGGAAGTTACTTGAAATGTCTGGTCTAAGGTAATCCATAGCAGCATCTACCGAACCTGACAACCCCATCTTTTCAGTAACAGTTATAAAATGTTTGTTAAAAAGTTCTGCAACACTATACACATCTGTCACCAATGCATCATTTACTCTTAATGCTATTTGTTCCTCTTCATGTCTGGTTCTACCGGTCTCCTCCTTCACTATATCCCATATTGTCTTTATTTTGTTATCTGATATGACTATCTTTTCCTTGTAATATATTTGCTTTGACATCCGTATTACAGTCTTTAATATTTTGCAGTATTTCTTATAATGTGCTGTAGCATCAACATTGGAAATGTTTCGGATTGACAGATACAGTTTTCTTTTTGTTTTACAAGATACCCCTATTCCTCGAGTAATCCATGGCTTCTTTGTAGACTTTGCTCTAACCTTGGTAAGTTTTGGGGGAAAGCAGTGTTCAAATAAGGTAAGCACTTTATTAGCAAAAATGTTATATTTTTCATTCATGCCATGAGCACTGTAAACATCAGTCCAGTGAATGTCTCTGAGGAGTGTCCTAAAATAATCAATTTTTGGCTTACTGATTACCCTCTTGAGCTCAGATTTAACAGATTTTATATCCTGTTCAGTATTAACATTTAACAGAAGGAACTGCATGTCATGGTCTGAGAGGCCATTGACTATTGGTTTTGTAATATAATTTTGTTCATTTGACTTTTCTATAAAGATATTATCAATGGCTGTTTGTGAGCAAGTGGTTATCCTAGTGGGGAACTTTACTGTGGGAATTAAGTTGAATGATAGTGTTACTAACTCAAATAGGTTCTTATTGGGAGAGTCTTTAAGGAAATCTACATTGAAATCACCAGCAACCACTATTTCTTTGTTTTTGGTTGTTAAATGGGCCAGTACAGCTTCAAGGTGGTTTACAAACAGATTAAAGTTACCTGCAGGTGCTCGATATACACTTAATATTATGAAAGATTTTTTGTGAAAATCTAATTCTGTTGCACATGCTTCCATATGCTGTTCTAGGCAAAATTTATGAATGTCTATGTTCTTAAATTTATGACAGTTCCTGATGAATGTGGCAACTCCTCCTTTCTCCATTTCTGATCTACAATAGTGAGATGCTAACCTAAACCCTGTAACACTTAAAAGTTCTATACCAGTGGTCACATGATGTTCAGAGAGACAGATTATGTCAGCTGGGTTTGAAGACTCTAATTCATCTATGCAGATAGTTAATTCATTAATTTTATTTCTCAGTCCTCGAATATTTTGATGCAATAAAGATAGCTGACATTTCACATTGACTGACTTAAAATTGGATGGAGTTAAAATATCTGCTGACAGTTGAAAATTCTTAACCAATGGCTGTTTATGTTGATGTAATAAGCTGGAATTATGTTTTTTGATTTCTTTCTCAAACTGAAGGTTTGTCTCAGTTCTAACCACTCTTAAAATTTGTTTTCTTTCTGTCCTCCCTACCCTAAAAAAGGGTCTTTTCTGAATCCTATAACCACTGGTATTTTACCACTCATGACAGTGCCTCCCCCCTTTAACTTTCCTGCTATTTCCCCAGCCAATTTACCCTTCCCCTTCCTGTTGAGGTGAAGGCCATGCCTAGTATAATCCCACCTACTGACAGAATCAACATGAACCACACCAATGTGTGACCCCGCACCCGACATGAGCAGCCGTTCCAGCTCCAAATTAACTCTCTTGACAGAAGAGTTCAAATGAGGTCGGTCATGGCGCCCAAGAACAGATACAAACTCAACACTGGTATGCCTCGATGCTGATGCAATCTTCGCCAGGTCACACTCTATGCTGTACCCAGGATCTCTGTCAATACTGTTACCTGCCCCACCCACTATAACCACGGTGTCTTCCTTAGTGAAATCTTTGCAAAGTGATCCTAAATCCTCTGTCACCTGCTCCAGACCAGCACTAGGTTTAAAAAAATTGGTGACCTGGTATTCTGATCCTAGTTCATCCTGCAAGAGTTGGCCAACACCTCTTCCATGGGAACTACCTAACAACAACACTTTCTTTCTCTTTACTGATTTCCCTACATTCTTACTTTTCAATTTGCTGCTGAAAGTTTGTTGTGCCCTGTCTACTCCTGTAACTGCTTGAGGCTCACCAGCTTCTAACTGAAGCAACAGGTCAAATCTATTTTCCACATTCACCATAAAGCTGTCAGACAAAGTTCTAGGCCTGTTCCTCCTGTTGCCTGTTGCCACTTCCCACCTCTCTTTACCCTTCTCCCTCCTTAACCTGTCAAGATCTCCCCTGGCCTTGTCTAACTCAGCCTGAAGGGCAGCAATTTTCCCCTCCTGTTCCAGTATCTTCCTATCTCTACTACAAATCCTACAAAACCACTGATGAGTCTCATTTACTTCCCCTATTCCCACGCCACTACAGTCACCCACATGGAAAAAACTACAGCACCCATCACACCAAAGCCCCGACCTAACAATTCTACGGCAAGTCAAGCACTTTTCACTCATGATAAACGTAATAATTTATTAAGAATAAGTCAGTTAAATTACAGATAAACACGAAAATATGGTTACACAAATTTGGCCTATACGCAACTGTGTGTAAACAAAAACAAAAGTGCAAAGTTTCTGAAACAACAAGTTAAACTTTACGCTACTTTCCGGAAATGCTAGTTAAATAATGAAGAGGTACGCTAAGTTAAATTGCTGGAGAGAGCAAGGAACAACTAAACGAAATTCTATAGATTTGCTGCAGCAGAACGTAAACAGAAAATACGACTGTACGTTCTTTTCGCGTTTTCTGCTATATTACGTAATGAGAAATGAAACCTTTAATGGTACACTTAAACGGCACACTAATACACTTATTTACCACGTAATCAGTACTAATCTATGTGTTTTATAATCTAAAATAACTTATCTTTACGAGAACACCAAACCTCGCGCTAGTCGCTTGGCTGCAGGGCATCATCATCATCATCATCGTCATTTAAGACTGATTATGCCTTTCAGCGTTCAGTCTGGAGCATAGCCCCCCTTATAAAATTCCTCCATGATCCCCTATTCAGTGCTAACATTGGTGCCTCTTCTGATGTTAAACCTATTACTTCAAAATCATTCTTAACCGAATCCAGGTACCTTCTCCTTGGTCTGCCCCGACTCCTCCTACCCTCTACTGCTGAACCCATGAGTCTCTTGGGTAACCTTGCTTCTCCCATGCGTGTAACATGACCCCACCATCTAAGCCTGTTCGCCCTGACTGCTACATCTATAGAGTTCATTCCCAGTTTTTCTTTGATTTCCTCATTGTGGACACCCTCCTGCCATTGTTCCCATCTACTAGTACCTGCAATCATCCTAGCTACTTTCATATCCGTAACCTCAACCTTATTGATAAGGTAACCTGAATCCACCCAGCTTTCGCTCCCATACAACAAAGTTGGTCGAAAGATTGAACGGTGCACAGATAACTTAGTCTTGGTACTGACTTCCTTCTTGCAGAAGAGAGTAGATCGTAGCTGAGCGCTCACTGCATTAGCCTTGCTACACCTCGCTTCCAGTTCTTTCACTATGTTGCCATCCTGTGAGAATATGCATCCTAAGTACTTGAAACCGTCCACCTGTTCTAACTTTGTTCCTCCTATTTGGCACTCAATCCGTTTATATTTCTTTCCCACTGACATTACTTTCGTTTTGGAGATGCTAATCTTCATACCATAGTCCTTACATTTCTGATCTAGCTCTGAAATATTACTCTGCAAACTTTCAATCGAATCTGCCATCACAACTAAGTCATCCGCATATGCAAGACTGCTTATTTTGTGTTCACATATCTTAATCTCACCCAGCCAGTCTATTGTTTTCAACATATGATCCATAAATAATATGAACAACAGTGGAGACAGGTTGCAGCCTTGTCTTACCCCTGAAACTACTCTGAACCATGAACTCAGTTTACCGTCAACTCTAACTGCTGCCTGGCTATCCATGTAAAGACCTTTAATTGCTTTCAAAAGTTTGCCTCCTATTCCATAATCTCGTAGAACAGACAATAACTTCCTCTTAGGGACCCAGTCATATGCCTTTTCTAGATCTATAAAGCATAGATACAATTGCCTGTTCCACTCATAACACTTCTCCATTATTTGTCGTAAGCTAAAGATCTGGTCCTGACAACCTCTAAGAGGCCTAAACCCACACTGATTTTCATCCAATTGGTCCTCAACTAATACTCGCACTTTCCTTTCAACAATACCTGAGAAGATTTTACCCACAACGCTGATTAAAGAGATACCTCTGTAGTTGTTACAATCTTTTCTGTTTCCATGTTTAAAGATTGGTGTGATTACTGCTTTTGTCCAGTCTGATGGAACCTGTCCCGACTCCCAGGCCATTTCAATTATCCTGTGTAGCCATTTAAGACCTGACATTCCACTGTACTTGATGAGTTCTGACTTAATTTCATCCACCCCAGCTGCTTTATTGCACTGCAATCTATTGACCATTTTCTCCACTTCCTCAAACGTGATCCTAATTCCATCATCATTCCTATCCCATTCTACCTTGAAATCTGAAACATTACTGATCGTATTTTCACCTACATTGAGCAACTCTTCAAAATATTCCCTCCATCTGCCCAAGGCATCCACAGGATTCACCAGCAGTTTTCTTGACCTGTCCAAAATACTTGTCATTTCCTTCTTACCTGCCTTTCGAAGACAGCTAATTACACTCCAGAATGGTTTTCCAGCAGCTTGACCCAATGTCTCCAACCTGTTTCCAAAGTCTTCCCAAGATTTCTTCTTGGATGCTGCAATTATCTGTTTGGCTTTGTTTCTTTCTTCAACATAACTTTCTCTGTCTACCTGAGTTCTAGTATGTAGCCATTTTTTATATGCCTTCTTTTTCCTTTTACAGGCTGCCTTGACTGTGTCATTCCACCAAGCTGTTTGCTTCCTCCTACTTTTACACACTACTGTTCCAAGACATTCTTTAGCCACTTCTAGTACTGTGTCCCTGTACCTTGTCCATTCCTTTTCCAATGACTGTAATTGACTACATTCAACTAACTGGTACCTTTCTGAGATCGCTGTTATGTACTTGTGCCTGATTTCCTTATCCTGAAGTTTCTCCACTCTTATCCTCCTACATATGGACCTGACCTCCTGCACTTTCAGCCTCGCAATCCCAATTTCACTGCAGATTAAATAGTGATCAGTGTCATCAAAGAATCCCCTGAATACACGTGTGTCCCTCACAGCCTTCCTGAATTCCTGATCTGTTACTATATAGTCAATGACAGATCTGGTTCCCCTGCTTTCCCAAGTATACCGGTGAATGTTCTTATGTTTAAAAAAGGAGTTTGTGATTACTAAGCCCACACTGGCACAGAAATCCAAGAGTTGCTGCTCGTTCCTGTTGGCCTCCATATCCTCTCCAAATTTACCCATAACATTTTCATACCCTTCTGTTCGATTTCCAATCCTGGTGTAAAATCACCCATGAGCAGAACACTGTCCTTGTCCTTTACTCTAACAACTACATCACTGAGTGCCTCATAAAAACTATCCATCTTATCTTGATCTGTCCCTTCACAATGCGAATATACTGACAAAATCCTAATTTTCTTGCTAGACACTGTCAATTCTATCCACATCAGTCGTTTGTTTACATACCTTATGCAACTACGCTGGGTTCCATTTCTTTCCTGATGTAAAGCCCTACACCCCATTATGCTATTCCTGCTTTGACTCCTGACAAGTAGACCTTGTATTCTCCCACTTCTTCTTCTTTCTCACTCGTTACCCGAATGTCACTAACAGCTAAAACGTCCAGCCCCATCTTACTTGCAGCCTCTGCCAGCTCTACCTTCTTCCAAGAGTAGCCCCCATTGATATTAATAGCTCCCCATCTCATTACCATTTGTTTGCCAAGTCGTATCTTAGGAGTCCCTGGTTTGTCAGTTAGAGGTGGGACTCCGTCACCTCCAAAGGTCCAAGGCATTTTGCTCTGATTGTTGCCAGCATCATATTTAAAGTACCAGGGAAGCAGGTTGCTAGCCTTACTTGCCCTGAGTCCCATTGGGTCTTACCCCTAACGGCTGAGGGACTAACCGGTGGGTTTGGTAGTCTTTGCCATATGAGCACAAAGGTGACCACGACTCAGAATATGTCCGAGATGCCCAGCCTTATTCCAAAGTAACTGGTATCCCGACTGTCGGGACCACTTACTTGGCCACTCATACGTTGCCCGTGGTCCATGAACTAGGACATGACTACAGGAACCCACACCATGAACCAATGCGCTCAATGTCTGAAAATGTTTGAGGTAATGTTTTTACTATATGGTATTACTGAAAGTGTTGTTCTACTTTGAAGAGAATGTGTGCACTATTATTTGTAATATGTGTCATTAAAAATATCCTGAAGAAATGTGTTATTTTTACATTTATATCTCCCTAACTTAAAAACTTTTAATAACAGTTCCATATAAATATCAAAGTAAATTTCAAAGTAAACCTGTGTTACTTAGCTAGGACAATTTGTTTACGCTTCTTATTAACGACCGATATACTTTTGTGGCTTAAAGTTACCCAGAGTGTTGTTCTAGGTAAAATAACGTGTTGTCTCAGACTGGCCTGAAATTAGCCAGAATGGCAGTGTAACTTTATCAGTATAAATACTAAAATATTACAGCAATAGGTCAATTTGTCTTTTGATATAAAAGTACTGAGTAACCTTATAACAACAATATGTGTTGCAACAGTAATATATTCTGTGGACAGTATTTTGAAAAAATGGTCTACAGTTCATGCATTTCCATTCATATATTCATGGTTTTCAACATAAATTGTTATATTATGAAAAGAAATAAAAATAGCAGTTACAATACATAATGTGCATGACATTTAGAAGAAATGACCTTAACATTTCACCATGTTTAGAAAAAAATGTTTTTCAAAAGGGGTTGGCCTGTCAACCATCAGCAGATTTTGCATATGCGCTATTTTGTTCTGAGCTAGGAAAGCGTTAGAGTACAAGCTAATGTCCTTCCTGGACAAATGTATATCTTTTCCCTCTCTACAATATTACATAAAATGTAGATACATGTTTCGTATAAAAGGCTAAAGAAAGCAAATGAAGCACAAGGAAGAAACAAATGTGGTGGCAAAGCACAAAAGTCAGATATGTACACAGGTTGTAGGGTGAAGTTTTTTATTTATATATGTATAATTCTCAACCCTTGACAGGGACATAGTCTACTTGCAAAATGCAACAAATAATACACGAGATAATAAAAACGCTCCATGTTCGGAGAAAGGAACATAGAACAAAAATATTATAAAATGCACTGTAAGTAAAACAAATATGAGACAGTTTGAAGAGAGAATTGTAACACAGATTTTGTGTCTCAAGACGTTAATGATAACCAAAAGAAGTTTGAAGGTCAGTTTTTCAAACCATTTACTAAAAAGTGATTTTGGAAGTCTCAGTTTCTGCATTAATTTTTTCATGGCTGTGCTTCTACTGCCTTGTGTCACTACACCCTGATGTCTTTTATTTTTCTCCCTTAGAAGCAGATGAACTCTTGTTGCCAAAAAACTGTGAATTATTTTCTCCTGTGCACTGGTGGGATGGGAAAACTACTTTCTCCTTCACTGATGCAACCACACAAGTGGCTATATCGGAGAACAATAATTCAACTGTGAGTAATATCTTCTTGTTGCTTCTCAGAGACATCTCTACCATTTTCAATACACCGAAAACGTCACTTGATGGCTGAATAAGTGATGTTTCTGTAATGGACTTCAGACAAAAAACCATGTTCACAGATGTACAGGATTTTCTTTAGATGCTTTAGGCTCTCCTCGCAAAATTCGCAAAGTGCATGACGCTTCATAATTTGCCTAACAGTGTGACCACATAAACTGCTGCCTACCATAACCCACTTGTTGCGAAGTGACTCGTCAACTTCCTCAGCACACTAATCCTCGTCTTCACTTAGAGATTCCCCCACTAATTTTGCCAAGAAACTACTGCCTTCATTTTGATCATTATCAGTGGCAGTGGTAAAGAACTGAGAAAGAGTAATAACCCTCAGTGCTGGTTTCAATTTTCGTGGTGTCAATACTGGATTTTTGAATCGGACCATTGAAAACAAGATTTTCTAAGGCATCTTGTGTAAATCTACTCGTTAGCAAAAATTTAAGTTTCTTCTCATTGAGGAATGTGTCCTGCAGTTCCAAAATACCTCAAGTTGTCAAAATTACATCAGACTGAACTGGTTTCCTGGCACCCTTCATGCCAATTGTCAAGTTTTCAAATAAACAGTGTGTGCTTAAGATGACAGAGAATCACTGCATGTTTGTTCGTAAGAATGACTCAGAGCCATAACTGCAGCTCTAGATGTCATGAGGCAAAACCACTTACGAATGTGCTATAGAAACCATGCTGTGGTTAAAGTATTTTTCTGCAGTTTCTCTGTCTTGACAGCGTACTCAATGGCTGCTGCAGTCTGGTTGTTAATTGGGGCAGTAGCCAAGTCAACTTTCATTTCATCATAATGGTTTGGCATCAAACACCTCTCACACAGTTGTGGTGCCAGTTGGATTTAAACCACTGTCTATCTCTAGCAACAGTTTTACATGATTTATGTGTACCTCATTACAAACTAGATCATGTTCCTTGACAACGTATTGTGAAAGGGAGACTAATTGCGCACTGAGTAACTAGTTCCTCATATCTTTCAAAATGTGTGACGTATCAGAAAGGAAAATTAACTCCCTCTTATCACAAGAATGCTGGCAAAAATTGACTAATTTTGAAAACCTCTGAACACAATTCCAAATTCTCACCATACAGCTTGATTTTGCCCACCTGTATCTGTCACATCGCAGTGAACATTGATACTGAGTGCCTCAGATTTCTTGATAACACTTATAATGATGTCTTTGACATGAGAACTGGAAAAAGATGGCCCTGTGTAGTGGTAACCTATTGTTTGTTTCCATCTTGAGGTAATACCACCCAGCATAAAAACTAATGCATGAGAAGCTATAGTTGTTGCAAGGGCAAGATTTGGTAGCATTACCAGTGATGCAACCAATGCTTGAATCATATTCCAATGATGGAGTGATACCAACCTCATCCATCATGAGAACAGTATGTTTATTCCTCTATTAAGCTTGACTTTCAGGGAACTGATGAGCTCCCTCGGCACACCAGGTTTAAATTTTACATTCTGTAGCGAATGACTCAGGGTTCTGTCTGAAGGAGATGGAAATTTATTTTCCAGCAGGACTTTGTACCCCGTACTGCCACAAGCTAGTCTAATTATTAGCACTTTATGCAGTATTTCCACTGACCATTTGCTACCTTCACGTATCCCCTTTGTTAATACTGCAAACTGATCTGCACTAAATAAACCATGCAGACTGGCAAGGAGGTTGTCTTTTTCTAAAGACACTCTTCTCTCGTTTTTCTGAGAGAGGATGAGTTTTCTCTTTAAAGCTTTAATTTCAGCCTGAAGATGGCGTACTAGGTTCTTCAGGGTAGTGACTTGATATTCTGTTGTTTCAAAGTTCTTTACAGGACTGATGTCCTTGGTCCCATTTGAAGGTCTTTCAACCTCTGGAACACAAATTTGCAATATTACAATCTTCCAAAATAAAAAGCATTTAATGCTATAATATGTTTTTAAGTAGCCAATAACTGTTTCTCAGTAGATTGAGGTGTATGACTTAAAGATTTATAAGATGCCAAATTCTTAGTTTCAAAGTACAGAAGCAGATCTGTAACAATCGGAGGGGTTATATTCCAGGTATGCTGTTACTACTATGAAATGGAAAAGTAATGCTGTATACTTAAGTGAAATTGTAAGTGACCAATTATATTTAATTTCCAACAAACACTATGGTAGCGTTTCAAAAATGTGTAAGCTCTTTGCTAGGCACCACAGAAATCTGACAGCAATGGAATTTAACAGACCTTCACTCTACAACACTTCAATCATAATAGAGCATGTGAAGCTTCAATACTTAAATTTTAAGAGCTGTGAGACCTGTGATAGTTCCTGATGGGGGGTTGTAGTGGGGATTACGTTTAAGTGCAAGTAAATATTTTCCTCCAAAAAAAGATTAAATAATCAGGACCAAACCTAACCACAGCATTAGACGTCTTAACACCTGTTTGCCACATATCGCCAATAAATGCAAAGCTCTGTATACAGAGTTTTAAAAACATGAATATGGTACAGGAAAAGCCACAGGCTTTTAAGTAAACCTTAACCTACTGTGGTAACAAAACAAAGCTTCGATTGTCTCATTTAGATATAATGTTAAACTGTAAATTAGAAATACAGTATATACAGTATCCAATGGCAAGCAGTAGAGATGATATAGCAGAAGGGTATGAGAAAAGACATTACCGTTTATTTCATCAGATACCAATACAAGTGGACTGTGTATGTAGGAGACGTGGTCCTGTTCATTAAATTACCTTGTGACAAAGTATTTTGTTCACACAATCCACAGACCCTGGACATGTCAGTTTGAAAAATATATAGCTTTTGTAAATGAAATGTTTGAGTCTGCTTGTGTACACAACTGAAAGTTAAAATGAGAGTATGAAATATAATTTCTAAAGAAGAAACTCTAAGCTACATACTTATTACAACTTTTAAAAAGTATATGCTTATCGTACTCAATTGACAAAGTATTTCCTATGACAACTTCTACGATACAAGTCTGCAAGCATAATGTTGTGAAGGGAAATTTTGATTGTCCTACTGATCAAAACAACAAACATGAACTGTTCGCAGTCATACAAGATTTTCAGAGTGTCATAATTCAGCAGCAAATGACAGCATGACATTTGTAAAAATCTATTGAAGTAGTGAACATTATTTTCCAGTTGCCAGTATCCTCAGTACGTTCCTATGGTAGGCCGACAGGTTTCTCTCAGTAGTAACTTTATGTACCACTGGCAGCTTGCGATGACAAAAAAGGTTGGCACAGCATTTCGTTTAAGTTTTACCACTCCATCAGTTGTGTTAGTTTCATACTGGTCTGGAATGATGTGAATCTGGTAAACAGAAACAATCATCATCATTGGGATGTCTGCCTTATGGTAGGTTTTGAATGCATAGCCCTCCGTGCTTCTGTCTTCTGCGTTTGTCTTCATTCTTTGGTACCCTCCTTGTGGCATGCTGACATCATCCAGAATCTGGAACCTTATTCTTTCCTGGAACGAAACCTTCAGTTCCCTCTACTAGAAGGCAATCTCTTCTTAGATTGAGGCCTATCCAGTTTAGTTTCCTGTTCTTCACCACCATCAGTAGCATCATCTGTTTTTCTCCAACTCTCCTAAGTACTTCCTTATTCCTGACTTTGAGTCTAGCTGATCTCCATTCTATGTCATATCAACATTTCACAAACTTCAATGCTCTTCTCATCCTGCTTTCTCGAAGTCCAAGTTTCTGTTCCATACAAGGCCATGCTCCATATTAAGCACTTAACCAGTTGCTTCCTTAATTCCTTGTTTAAACAACTAGTAAGGAGTCTTCTCTGCTTTTGAAATGCCTCTTTCGCCAGAGCCATTTCTCAGTTTGATATCTTGTTGCAATCTGTGTCTTCTTTAATCCAACTTCCCAATTACTTGAATGCTCTTACCTGTTCCATGATTTCTGACCCCAACTTAATTTTCCCTTATCTTTTCATTAGGCCTATGACCATGCTTTTGGTTTTCTTTTTATTAATTTTCATACCATATGCTGCACAGGCTTCATTCAGATAATTCAGCATTTGAGTCAGCGTCTCCTGATTTTCTGCGAGGATTGCCATGTCATCTGCAAATCTTATACATTCAATTTTCCGCCCACCTATCCTGACGCCTCTTGTCCCATCCAAACAGCTTTCCAGTACTTCCTCCAGATAGATGTTAAATAGTATCGGCGAGAGACAACGGTCCTGTCTAACACCTCTCCCACTCTTGCTGTCTTCATATGAGAGAGCTTTTCCTCATTACAAAGGCTTATCTCCAACATAATAATTTACTCGGAAATTACTATACAAAGAATAAACGTTCTTTCAAAATATTCCTCCAGGTGTTTCGATCTTGTGTCCTCTTCCTCTGCGCCCATTCTTCTCATGGTGTGATTTACAGGTGGTCATAGGTCGTCCTCTTCTTCCGCCCTCCAGTTCCCACTCCAGTATCAATTTTGGTATTCTGGCTTCCCCCATTCACCGTACATACCCGCAACACTTATTATTTCGATGTTCCTTATCTTCTCTTTCCTGGAGAGTCTTGCCGATCTTCTCCAGAAGTCTATCTCTAGAGCTTGTAATTTTTTAATGTGGTACAGGTTAATTGTCCAGGTCTCCGTTCAGCACAGAACCACACTCGCTAATATAGATTTGTATATTAATTTTTTAGTTCTGCTCATTACATTCGTGCTCCATAAGGGGCAGCATCCCAATGATCTCCATCCGTTACTAATTCAATTATTGATTTCTGACTCTGATTTTCCCTCAATTTCTAAAATGGATCCCAAATAACAGAAAGTGTTTTATCTTTTTGATTTTCTTTCCTTCAATGTATAGCTCATCTGAATTGTTAGTCAAATATTCTGTTTTTTGGGAATTAATCTTCAAACCCCAAGTTTTGTATGCTACTGCTAGTTGATTGCACATATAGTTAGCATCCTCCACATCTTCTGCTACAACTACTTGATCATCAGAAAACAATAAATGATGTAGGTAAACTCCATCTCTTATTTCTAATCCCATACTACTACATTTAAGAGACCATGTAGTAAGGCTAATATCTATATAGGTTTTAAATAATGATGGTGACATGGGACAGCCCTGTAAAAGGCCTTTGCTTGTTCTAAATGTGTGCGAAAGTTTATTACCAACTTTCACTTGGCAAATGTTTACTTTATATATCTGTTGTATTATTTTAATCAAGGAAGAGTTTATGTTTGCCATATGTAGTGCTCTTCAAATTAATTATCTTGGAGCAGTATCATACGGTTTTTCTAGATCTGTTAAAATTAATTCTATATTTTTTTGAGTTTTCGTATGTTTCTCCCAAATCTGTCATAATGTGAAAATATGGTCTATGTTCTTCTTGGGTTCTAAATATTTTTTCAGTTTGTATTTAATTACTATCGCAAAAATTCTCATTGATGTGTTTGTAACACAAATTCCTCAATAGTTTGAACAAATTTTGCGATCTCCTTTCTTAAATACGGTATTAGTGTAACCTAGCTTCATCTTGTTGGGTATGGAATCTCCATGTATCACTCTGTTGAAGAGTTGTGTTATCAGTTTCACAATTTTGTCACCACCATATATCAGACACTCCAGATTGATATTGCCTGGTCCAGGTGATTTACCATTCTTTCCTGTTCTCAACGCCTGAAGTACTTCACTTTCTAAAATCTGGATCTCATCATCTTCATATCGATTTTCTTTCACTGTTCTCTCTTCTAGATATTCTTCTCTGCCCTCATTTAATATTTTTTGGAAATACTCTTCCCATTCCTTTTGTGTTATCAGTTGGAGATTGGTTTTGCTTTTTGTATCCTGTCGAAGCCATTTTAATACTGACCATGCTTCTTTTGCTGTCCCAAATCCTAATTTGCTATTAACCTTGGCACATGTTCTTTCCCATGCTTCATTTTTTTGCCATCTTTATGTTTTTCGTCACTTTATTCTCCTTTTCCTTGTATATCGATCTTGTTTCTTCTGATTAATCTTTCAACCACTGAAGGAACGCACTTCATTTTTCTCTAACAAGGACCTCTATTTCCTCTTACCACCACTCTCCGGCACGGTTGTGGTTGCTATCTTTTTTACCCAACACCTCTGTTGCTATGATTTTAACATTAGTTTTTATATAGTCGTGTATTTCCTCTGTTCTTCCTTTCCCCTCTGGCCTCAAAGAGTGTTCTGATACTTTTGTCTTGTAGGCTGTCAATATTAAATGCTAAATTTTCATCTTTCTTAGTCTGGTTCGTTGTATTTGTTAGTTGTATCATTCCTTGCCTTCTTCCATGGCGAAAAAGATTTCATTTTTACTAGATAGTGGTCTGATCCACACTGGGCTCCTCTATAAGATCTGACATCTACTGTCTTGAAACTACTTGTTTGCCTAATGATAATATAATCTATTATAGAACGAAGTTCTTTAGCGTTCTGTTGCCAAGTATATTTATGAATGTCCTTGTGTTGGAAAAATGTGTTGGTAATTTTTAGATCAAATTGTTCACAAATTGCAATCAATCGTTCCCCATTCTTCCTCTCCATGTTTTCCTACTATTCTACAGGATTCTCTAATTCCTACTCTTCCACATATGTCTCCCATGATAATCAGTTGCATTCTTCTTGGGATTTTGTCAATAGTCTCCCTGAATGTGGCCCAGAGTGTATCTTTCTCCTTATCTTTTGTGTCGTTCGTGGTGCATATACGCCAATGATCACAACTTCCCTAGCAAATAATATCATTTCAACAGTTATAATACGTTGATTGCTGAATGTCCAATTTGTGATTCTTTTTTTCCATGATTTCTTTATCATAGTGGAGACTCCTGCTTTGGCTCTTACTGTTTTTGATATCCCACTCCAGATATGTACTCTCTTTGACGTGAAACTCGACCGGCGGCCGGCCGCTGCAGAGGCTAAGTCCGCGCCGATCGCGACATGGGGCAAATAAACTGACCAACTCGCAAATTCTCTAAGTCCGGTTATCTGGACAATCTGGCAACACTGTAGACCGCGGCACTTCTGGAGGAAGCCTTGTACCATGATAGAGAAACCGTAGGCCTATGGTCTAGCGGCAGCGTGCGTTGTTTGTTCACAATGTCTGTGGATCGATAGCAGCTGACGCAACATATTTTTATAGCCTCCTCTGTCTGAATGCTAAAGACATGTAATTGTAGCGAAGATTCAATCTATTTCGCTTTCTGACACACCGATATCAAAATTTTATCCAGTAACCATTTTACGGCAGGTTTCCTGCAGACTGTCCTCCTCTGGACGCCGTATGTGGCAAAGCTCCGGGATCAATTTGCTGGCTACCGGCAGCGGCCGTGGCGACAGCAGTGGCGCTGCACTCCCCCAATCTTTATCGAAAGCGCCTGCTACCGCTCATCACTTTTGATAGTTTAAAACGCTTTATTATTAAATTTTGCTCCGCAGAAAATTTCCACGATTTTCATTCACGCTCGAAAGCAAAGGAGACAGACGCCCTGATGAGTAGGTGGGTACTATATTACGTTAATCGGCAAGAGCTGAGTATGGCCTGAAATTAATTTTATAGACTGGGGCGAAATTAAACCACCTCACTACATTCGATGAATTCATAAATGCTTCATACCTCATTTATTTTCCTTTAAAAGTCAATTATTTGTGCAACTTTTGGCCAATATTCGGATGTTTTCGTCAAGCCAGAGTGAGCGTCTGTGGTGCAAAGTGTATTACAGTTTATAACTCCCCCCAGCTTCCCAGGATTTGCGAAATTACAAGTTAACAATGACCGTAAATTATGAATTTTGACCCGTGTCGGGATAAGGCATCCGAATCCGAAGTAAATAATGATTATTCCGCGGGAAACAGACATAACTTGATCGTTATTGAATGAGTAATTTTATTCAATAACTATCGGTAAATGAAATAATGGAAATAATTTGGAAATTAATTTTGCCAGTGGAAATTTTGCCGAAAGAAATGATTAAGTTGTAAAAGCAATTAAAAAATCGGTCGCCAGCTCAACTGATGAGCGACGGTACTGTTAAGTAAGTGAATAATTGTGTCAAAAATAAATTTTACCTGTTTGTAGCGCAGCAGGTGGAACGGAAACTTTTACGAAAGTGCTGTAGTCATATAAAATAATGTCATAACAATCTAACTACACTTAAACATTAATGGTTAACTTTCAATAATTATTTTGATAGTTATTTTGTTCATAATTTGTCAGCTAAGTGCAATGCTGACAACACAGATAATTATCTATCGAGATTTTGAATAATGGACTGTCATTCTGTCTTAAAATTACGTACTTCGCACAGTTTAATTTACTGATAATGAAATATATTGCCAATGATTGATTAACCATGTTTTGAATGGTAATAATTCATTTATTGGGCGATTGTCAGGTGGAATAAGCTTTATAGTTTCATGAAATATCCTTGAACTAACTTCAGCTGAATATGCATTGAAATAAATCTTAATAATCAAATTTATTACTTCAGTCTATCATTAAGTTACTACGGTTGGCGTAAGCTTATTAAGTGCAACAATTAACTACGATAACCAATCGTTCAAAACAGTCTGAAATTTACGCTTCACCGTCTATGCAAATAATTTGATGTTTTCTCTTGATAATGGCGTGACACACTCGGTTCAGTAAGGCCGGTATTACACTATCAAATTTGTTTGTCAAAGATTTGATCAAAGATGTGATCCAATATTCCGTCCAATATATTTGACAAAGATCTTTGACGTAGCGCTAGTAGGGGTATTACGCTGTCATCAAAGTTTTCGTCAAAGTTCAAGATGGCTGACAAAAACAAATTGTTATTAACCGCAGCAGCTGCTTCTTGTGCCACAATTGCTGTGTGTGCACATGAGATACAGAAGCGGGGGAAAAAAAGGAAACGTACCTGGGTGAAGTCGTGGGTTTCACGACTAGACGAAAAAAGCATTCAGCAAAACTTGTTACGTGAGCTAATAGTGGAAGACGTCAAGTCATACATCAATTTCTTTCGAATGGATGAGCATACTTTTCAGTATGTTCTCAGTGAAGTGATTCCTCATATCTCAAAACACAATACTCGCGTAAGAACTGCTATATCTGCAGAAGACAGGCTCACTGTAACACTACGATTCCTTGCTACAGGAGAAAGTTACTCTAGCTTACAGTACAGCACTCGAATTCCACAATGCACATTAAGTAAAATAATACCTGAAATGTGTGAAGCAATTTATAAAGCACTAAAGGACCATTGTCTGAAGGTAAATAACTGTTCGATACACTTTATGTTCATGAAGATAAATTATTATTATTTTATTTATTTAATTTTATTTACATGGCAAATGAGATGTGTGATACCACAAAATTAATTGAGATGTATGAAGCGGATGAGACACTTTACAATGTGAGGCACCCTGATTATAAAAATAGATTAAGAAGATTGGAGAGATACAAAATTTATAGACACATATATATTTATGGAATGGAATCTTCATCCTCTATTCCAGCCTGCTGCAAGGCAGCCTGGATATATCCAGAGGTGGACGGTTGTGCACGGGCTGTCGCATGCAGCAAATCCCACCTGTCTATTAATGTCCGCTGCAGACTGTGCATAGTGGCAGTGGTGTATTCCCTGCCGCCCACCATTTCCATTTCACGCAGTTCTGCTGCGATGTGGGCGCCAAGGGTACTATAGCGGTCATCATGGACAGACATGGTTCTGGCAGCATCAGCCATAGCCTGAAGTGTCCTGCTGGCCTCCTCCATGACGTTAGTTGCCACGTCTGGCGTGACTTTCCTCCTTTTAGTGGGAGGCCGCTCTTGACGCAGGGGCTGTGGCTGTGCCTCGCTACATGCGACAGGCTCTTGCATCTCATGCTATAAAATAAAAGATAAAAGCCATTAGTTACGTACTTCCTTGCACATACATAAATCTTATTTATTTACAGGTACCCACAAGCAGAGGAGAGTGGGAGCAAATTGCAGAGGATTTCGAGAAGAAGTGGAACTGTTATAACACTATAGGAGCAATGGACGGAAAGCACATTCGTAATAAATGTCCACAAGCTAGTGGATCGCACTTTTTCAATTATAAATCCTTCAACAGTATCATTTTATTTGCCATGGTAGATGCTTCCTACAAATTTTTGTATGTAGATGTAGGAACTAATGGGCGTGTTGGTGATGCTGGAGTGTTTTCAAAAAGCAAACTACGTGAGTGTCTCATTGACCAATCTATGCTCAACATTCCTGAAGGCAGGAAGCTTGGGAACACAAACATTACAACTCCAATGGTAGTACTGGCAGATGACGCTTTTCCTCTGAGTTATAACATTATGAAGCCATACCCCTTAAAAGGAATCACAAAAGAAGAAAAGGTTTTCAATTACCGACTGTCACGAGGGAGAAGATTAGTGGAGAGCAGCTTTGGCATTCTTGCAAGTCGTTTCAGGATTTTTCTTACTACCATTAATCTGCCTCCTGAAAAAGTTACCACAATAACACTGGCTGCCTGCACATTGCACAACTTGTTAACTGAGAGAAGAAAACACTTGTACACACGGCAGGAAACTGTGTCTGCCGTAGTAGGAGACTGCACTTATCTTGAGACACAAACCACTGAGGACCTACAGCAAATGGAACCAATAGCTTGCCAAGCTGCTTCTGGACGTACAGTACACGGGAGAGCAGTTAGGAAATACTTTAAGACATTTTACAATGGCGCTGGGAAGGTGCCCTGGCAAGATAATCACATTTAGTAACGTAAAATGTAAACAAATGTACATACCGCTAACATTTCCTCAAACGTCGGTGTGGCACGTTCACTTCCAGTTTCACTTTCCGTGCTCTCCAAATTGCACATACTCTCGTCGGCCTCTGTTGACTGGTCTAGAAATTTCAGCATTTGAAACCAGTACACTTGTGGTGTATACGCCGCCTGCGCACTGGCTCCACTTTTGCTTTTATTCATCTGCAATATCAATAATGAAAATAATTTAACTACTTGTAGGTTACGTAAACATTATTGTGTGCTTCAAGTCGCTGCAGTGAACAAATTAATGCTAATCATTTGTATGACATGTAAACTTTACTTGCATAAATAAATATAAATGAATATGTCAATACGTACTTTTGCTTTCTCGTACGAGTAGCTAGTACGGAGGCCATTTATCTTCGTCTTTATGTCCTCGGCCGTACATCCTGGCCGTATGTCTCGGCTGATTATCTCTGCTATATTTTTATAACTCTCCAATATTCTTAACCTATTTTTATATTCAGGGTGCCTCACATTGTAAAGCGCCTCATCCGCTTCGTACATTTCAATTAATTTTGTGGTAACGCCACACACCAATTGTATTTAGCAGCCATGTTTACAAACACAAAAGATGACAGAACGCTCCAGCGATGCTCGCGCTCCGCGTGGTAACATATCGCATTGCAGTGAACAGAAGACAAGCGATTTCTTTGATCAAATATACGGCCTCGGCCTAGATTTGATCAAATATTGGACGACAATCCCTATTACACTATCAAATATCTTTGACAAAGATATTGGACAAAGATATTGGACAAAGAAATTTGATAGTGTAATACCGGCCTAAGGTAAGGATCGGAAGGAACCTACTTGGTATTATTGTCGGGTGGAATGTAACTGCAACACTTCGATTATAAAGTGCTTGTTATTATTGTTGCAGAGTTGTGCCAGCATACCTGTCCTCCCATTGTCAACTTTATGCATCTCACTTCTCCTGTAGCGTTGATCACGAGGAGCCTTAGTAAATGAGTGAATTCTGCATGACGTAACATTCAGTATTCCCTTCTTTCATAGCCACTCTTTATGTGCATCGATACCAAATAGGGATGTGAAAACTCTTGCGAATGAGAGAATGACAATCACAAGAACAAGCAAATAATGAATGAAGTTTATTGCAATGCAGGATGAGAATGGCTGTGAAAATAAAAATCTTTAAAAATATGTTGATCGTTGAGTTGGCACAATGCAAATATCTTCTTAGCATCTTGTTACTTAATTTAGTTCTGGATGTTTGCAGAGAAAAAGGAAAAGTCGGTTCTCCTCGCTAGTGTAATATAATGTGAACCAGCAACTACCCTTTCCTTAGTACACTCAAGCAGGTCCTCAAGTAGCTGCCAAGACACTGCTGCATTCTGTACCCTGACATTGCTCTGATGACGGTTAATGCAGATATTTTCGATTATGAAATACAAAACGTATTGCAGGTTAGTTCCAAGGATAGGTGCTAAACGTCGTCAAGAATATACGAAGTCCCAATCACACTAACAATATGAAGATCGTCTTCAACAGTTCGCAGCTTTCACATTGCGATCTCCACCCTACTCCAGACCGCTCTCGGTGGAGTTGCACTAAGTTGCCGCTGTAATGGAAGGCCTTCAAACCGACAACAGACCACATATTGAAAAATACAAGCAAATTCTCTTGCAGCGTAAGCGTATTGTAACTATTCTAAAACTGATTGGAGAGCAACATTGTCCTATTCAAAAAAAGTAAAATGTTACACACTGTTGACGTCGGACAGACATTATCTACGTCCAGTCTTGTGTCCTACTCATCTATAATATCAGGTGTACTATCAAAATGATTATATATAATGGATGCTAATGTAATGCTTTGATACCAGATGGTGGGTTCACAACACTATTGATGCGAAAATAAAATACAAGTTCGCAAAAGTGCAGTTGTGCATTTTCGTACGTTTTCACCTCCAGATCTACCACAGATAATGCATACTAACAAATTTTGTCATTGTCCCTGTTGTTTTTTCTGTCTTATTTCAGACCGAGTTGATTAAAAAAAGTACAAATTCGTGACTTATAGATGCTTCGAATCTGTTCAGTAATTTTGTCAGTAATTTTGATCTGACCTATGATTAGTGAGGTCTACGATCATGGCAACTCCTGCGAGCTTGTTAGGACACACATGTGACAGGTAGCATCTGATTTAAAACTTACCGAAAGGAATTGATACATCTTTTGCAGCAAACCTGGAACTCCTTTCGGTGGCACCTACCATTTTATAAAGTCACTACTTCACAACTACGCTGTCAAGGAATTCCTGCATAAACTCTCTCATTGCCAAAATCGTGGCTGCAGTAGATAACTGATAACTTGCAACGTGAAGGATGAGACAAGCTTCTGCATGAAATGACCTTGTACTCACAAAATATTCGGAATATTTCATACAGATGACAAGAAAATGTCAGGCGAATTTAGCAGGAAAAATCTGCCCCACAACTGCAAATCATTATGCCAACAAGGTTGCCAAAAGATGCCTACAACGTTGCAGTCTGGAGCACGCTGCCAGCAAGAGGAACGTGTTTTCGTAGCCTGAATATTTCATGATAGGATCCAGACATCCAATCTATCGCGAGAGATTCTGCCCTCCTAATTTTAGATATGTGGTGTGGCCATGTGCCTACAATTTAGTAATAACCCTCTGATTGTTATTCCTATTTATGTGATTCGGTTGACGAGGAAGCCCTGCCGAACCATTAGTTTATAAGCAGGAATGTGTCGATTAACCATAATTCTTTTTAGTAATGGTAAATTTAAGTTCATGATTTTGCTTAGTTTGTTTCAAAATCTGATCTGGTAGTGCAGGAAAATATTATCTCGTGGCTTTAACTAATCGAGCTGCTAACAGAAATTCATGGTAGAAAGTAATGCTCTTAATTTTGATCTGAAAGAATTAGTTTTCAAAGAAGCCATTTGTAGCTTGCATGTGTTTCAATTTGTATTTTGACGAGTTTCTGAAATTCATGGATAAAGGCAAGGTTGCTAATCTAATATGAAAGAATGAGAAACCACCTTTTGTGAAACTGATTTTTAGAACAACTGGATTTGAAAGATACGTGGGAATCAGTGAGATGGCTTTCCTGAATTAAATAAAAGGGAAACAGCATAATAGTAATTCATGTAGCCATGCTGTGCACGCTATACACGAACTGTTAAGTATTGTGAAAAGTTCTGTGTGTGTATTTATGTGTCTTTTGGAGGGGAGGTTTTGGATGGTATATTATTTAATGGTGCCGGGATATAATTAGGAAATCAGCCGAAGTAACTTGTGGAGGATTTTTTTTTTAATTATTCATTTGCAATAACGTGCCGTGCACGAACATGAGGGGAACGTAAATTTCAGAATCGCGACCGCGCTAACTTTCCAACCACACGAGACTTAGTTAACATAGAGGGACGTCAATAAATGAGAGGTGTTTCTGCGATCAGACAGTGATTGAAGAAGTTACAGACTTTTTCTAGTACTAGTCCGTGTGGAGATACGATCATTGCTTTGCGCAGTGGTAATAAGAGTGATAGTGTGTTGCTGTGACGTTATGATTCAGCATTGTGGGCTATCCTTCATTCCTTCCCGTGGGTGAGAAAAAGGTTATCTTCGTAAGAGACCATAGGTAGTAGAAATATCTTTATATATGCTGTTACAAGATCAGCTGTTAGGCAATTTAATCCTGTTTGTTACTGGTAATACCGTTATTATATTTTGAGAGATGAAAGTAAGACAGAATGAAAAGAAATAGCTTACAGAACGGAGGAGTAGTTATTATGCAGGTCCAGTTACGATTCCGGTTACTTACGCATTTTCTTTAAACACAGTCGGGTGATTAACAGTGTACCAAATTTGGAATTAATACTACAAAATCAAACATTTATCCGTTGCGCATACATTTATTTATTTCTTTGAGTAAAGAATTTAATTAGTAGTTACTATGTGTAATAATTACGCAGTGACACATTTAATGAGAATACACGGGGAACATTTAGCTTTAGTAGGTTTCCGGAACACTTTAGGACCTCGCAACTGGTTTGGCCTTTATTTTTCTCTCAGTACCCTATTCATCCTCCCTCGTTTTCTATAATTGCCCGAAGGCGTCTGGGAAGTGATAAGGCTAAATTCCTCGAGAGATTGTGCTGATCGTTTAAAAAAAAAACGTTCAAACGGCTCTGAGCACTATGGAACTTAACATCTATGGTCATCAGTCCCCTAGAACTTAGAACTACTTAAACCGAACTAACCTATGGACATCACACAACACCCAGTCATCACGAGGCAGAGAAAATCCCTGACCCCGCCGGGAAGATGATCGTTAATCTCCCACCATGTATTCTGTATATTTTCCCACAGAGTTTCTGAATTCCTTGACCCAGGTGGTAACGACCTCGTAACCTCCGCCCTCATATTTTCGATGGGGTTGAGGTGTGGTGATTTTGGCACGAAAGGAAGAAGTTTTATTCTCTGCTGACCTTGGAACCAGTTCTGGACGGCTCTGCTATTATGAATCGGGCTATGATGCTATAAAGAAATAATCATCCATTATCTTAGAATTTCAATACTTCTAATACTATGAATACTTAATTTCCATACTGTGAAAAAATTCGACAACTGCAATGGCTGTGTAGTCCAAGCAACAGGTTTATAAATTATTTGGAGGATTCCACATTCCAAAAGAGTTTGCTGATAGCTGTTACCAAAAAACCTACATTGATAAGGGGAGCGTGCTGGGACGGAGATCAGAATACAGATCGAATGGTAATATAGTTTAAGGCGCCAGTTACAACACGCAGGTAGGCCTTATTTCAGAATATACCGCCCTTCTATGCTTGGGTAATGATGAGGTGCGGTGTAAGTTGTTCAATACAGTGCAGCAGTCTGTTGAACTGTTGGACTCTGTTGCATGGTTGTAAAGCTAATCAAAACGATTGCTACCGAAGGCGACCGTGGCCGCTGACGTCGCCTGTTGACACCTCGTGTCAACGCGGCCCCGCGCACGGAGTAAACGCCTGCAGTTGAGATAAATAGCTGATTTCAGGAATGTTAATAAAATAAGTCTTGAGAACTAAATACCACTACGAGTACGTATCTTTATGTAATGCTCATTACTCAAGAACAATTCGTGAATGCAACGTTGCCGTTATGACTAAGATCACAAAATCTTTAAATCGTAACCCAAGTCATATATTTGCATGTACCTACGGAATATTAAACATGAAAACAATTTGTTTCTTTTCATATAATTTTTAATCAAGACAATGCGGGCAGTTGCCACCTGACATTAAAATTAAATGTAAAGGAGGAATAAAGAAAGAAAGATATACGAGAAACAAATCTCGAACCCATGAACAACTGGAAACGTGCTAATTCCGCTATCTCACAGTTTCAAAGGATGAGAAAACCATCCTGTCCACTTTTCGAGGACGATATTTCCTGACAGAATGCACACTAGGGTGATCGGCTTTAGGTTGAGACACCAGGAACCTCAAACTACGTCACCAGTACGTTCACTCTCCGATTCCTAGCCCCGTCACCACGCACTTCCCATGTCAAAATGGCTGGCAGAAACGAGCGAGAATGACCTAGGATTAGGTGATACAGGCCTCGCCTCGCCTGTTTGACAGATGTGTCATCGTTCACCCATGCCAGGAGGTGAGGAAATACGCTTACGAAAACGTTGAACACATTTTAATTTTACAGGTGGACATTACTGCGTAATTATATTCTAAGTTACGAGAAGTGACCTGAAGAAGAGACTATACCTTGAGGGATATGTTATAGATCATGATTGTAATGTTAGTAAAGTACTGTAAAGTATATTTTATGTTACGGAACCGCGGGACTGCTACGGTCGCAGGTTCGAATCCTGCCTCGGGCATGGGTGTGTGTGATGTCCTTAGGTTAGTTAGGTTTAAGTAGTTCTAAGTTCTAGGGGACTTATGACCTAAGATGTTGAGTCCCATAGTGCTCAGAGCCATTTGAATTATATTTTATGTTATGCTTAACTTTAAAAGAAAAATCAGCCAACTCAGTCAACAGTGAAAAGTACAGCATGCCTCCAAGAAACGTACGAATATCGTACAATTTTAATAAAAGGAAATATAGATCGGTTTATTGGGGCAGGCCTACTGGGGAACAAAGTAAGAACAACCAAATTAATAACAAGTTTGCATGTGCTGCTAGTTAAAAGAGAAGAAATGAGCCGATAAAGAAATAATTCCCTCATTGATTTAGGAATGGTTCGAAACGGAGGGTATAATTTTACTATTATAAAAAACTAGCCTGGATTGAGTTGATTAGTTCCAATTTTTTGAATACATTACAGCCCAATAATCAATACAAATGGAGTAAAATAGGAATATAACGTCTGGAAATAAGTGAGGACGTCCTTTGTCTACGTATCTGCCTCGAATATAGGGTATTAAAAACAAGTAATCCATATTTCGAGAGCTGATAGGATGGACAGAAAACAAGACAAACATATCCAGTAAACAAGAGCAATTAGTGTGAAATGAATATCTTAAGAGCAGTGAGCACTTCTTCACCTTTACCACTGCGAAACACATCTGTTGTTCTACTTAAAACGCTTCTCTTGTACTGTAGAAGTGTGTGTAGCTCTTACGATATGCAGTTTGCCTTGTTTTAGTCCATACTACCGACTCTCATAGTATGGAATACCGCTTTCCTTAACACATTGTATATGTATTACAGAAGCAATACAAACAAAGGAACAATTAACATTAACAGTTAAATTCAATTGAGAAAAGATACGCTGCACCGCATTTGTTAACAATTTCCTAATAGTTCCAGATTTAGAAACAAAATGAACAACATTTTGCAGGTATTATCCGAAAATCGAGAAAATAACACTGGAATGTAAGAACAACAAAAAATGGTAATGGCAATGAGAAAAAGTAATAAACATATGAACGCAGCAATAAAAACTGATGGCATTACAAGTATAGCACTTCAGCCACGTCAGAACCAGAATGAGAGAGAAATAGATTCTTAACAAAAGTAAAGCGAAGAACAGCGCTAGCAAACCATTTATGTTTACGAATAATATTCTTTCAAGCAAATATACAAGTGATTGAAATACAGAAACGCACTGCAAAATGGATGTTGTGGAGTACCCTTTTCTTTGGAAGTCAAAGACTGGACCAGAAAAAATAAAGTATGGTCCGCCTACAGGTAACAAGACACTGAATGTGGTGGAAAATGACCAAAACAAGGTGGAAGGAGTCGTATAAGAAATAACTGTGAAGAGAAGCCTAAGAAGAGAGAAGTAGGAAAATGAAATTTACGTATATCAGTTATTTATACACGGCGCCTTCCTTACACACACAATTATGGAACGAAGCACTAAGGAAGAAACTAAGATGATGCCCGGGAAAGCTATATTTCACGACCATCAGTATCAAAGCAAGGTGGAGAAATCAAAATTATACGACTGACAAAGTTGAGTAGTCGCTTCGATAAAAAGTAGAGCATATCAAAGTAATGAATAAATCGTAGGAAAAACCGGAAATACTCTTTAATTGTTCCACACGTCCACCGTTCCTACCTGCAGAAGATATTTCACCGTCTGGGTACAGCATTTCAGCACTCGGCCTCATTATTGAATTCAGTATGTTAATGTAGGCCTCTCCGTTGAGAATTCCGTCTATTCTCCAGAGAGGACCTGCCCCATGAGCCGACATATAGCTCCATACAGCCACAGAGAACCGTCCACTTCTTTGTCTTTCGTTAAGATACATTGGCTGGAAGCGTTGTCCTCGTGGGCGGTATACCTAACGCAAAAAACATTTGCGTGTTGATGCAGATATTCACAAATTCAGGGGTCACATTTACTTATCAGATGAGGGATTAACTGCTAAAATCATGATATAGAGAACTGTTTTTATTTATTATTTTGTGCCTACTGCAAATGTAAAGTCACTAAAAGCATAAACTAATAACTTTATGGAGAAAATTTCGTGTCTCACCTGAACAAGGGCGTCGCTACAGGAAGAAATTATTTATTCATCCGGAAAGATTACTCTGTCCCAGTCAAAGTCGATATATTCTGTTGCAAAAGCCATGCGGTCAATCCTCTGATAGTCGATCAATGGCCGCTTTGTAGCAGCTCTCCGACAATATAATCCGGCGTCCTTCAGTCTCCTCGCAACAGTCATTCCACTGCCGGTAAACTGAGATATCTCTTTCACGCCACGGCAACTGAGGAATGGATTAGCACGTGTATTCTCCAAAAACACGTTGCTCATCTGCTGCCGAAGACACACGGGGCCGGCCACTTCCTCTTTTCCGCCCTGTATAACCCCTTTCCTGGTATTCTTTCCACGAGCGTCTAGCTGTTCTTGCCGGTACTCCACACTTTTCTCCAGCTTCTGATGCTGAGTAGTTGCCATGCTCAATCAGTGCAACGACACGCACCGTTCTCTCTCGATTCCACTGCGACTGCATTGCGGCTGTCGCCCTTGTGACGTTACCACGCGTTTTATAAAGAGAACCATTTACAACTCAGTGGAGAAACAGACTGACAAATTAAAAGAACATCTTTTTTCAGTTATCTGACACACAAAAATATAAACTTCGCTAAAATGCTTTGTCAAGAATCACTGTTAAGAAAGAAACGACAATCATTAGGCAAGATATTAAACAATGCTGTTGTTCATTTAAGTCAGACCACAAATAAGCAATAACAGGTAAATTAAGGTTTCTGTCTCACTTCTAATATTCATGTAATCCATTTGACTTATTACTTGAGTAACATGTTAAAAAACAGTGCGCCCTCTTGACACTGGCTCTCGCAGCATGTGACGTGATGAGCAGTGTGCCCAGTCACGTGGTGTTTGTGTTGACGCGGCAGCCACTATCACATAGAAAGAGCAGTCGGTCTTGACCATGATCACATCACTCGACTACCCAAAACTGATTCCCATTCTCAAATCCAACGGAACTAGTGAAATCTGCGTGGACACATACAGCACAAAAGTCCACAGGCCGACATCGTTTGTTGAGACAGACTGCCGATGATCGAGCACCTGTTCGTAATGTATGGCCTTTGGCAGAGGGGTTACACGACAGTAACATCCCTGTAATGGACTGGCCTGCACATAGTCCTATCCTATAGGACACCTCGGGAATGTTTTGGAACGCAGACTTCGTGCCATGCCTCACAGACCGACATCGATACCTCTCCTCAGTGCAGCACTCCGTGAAGAATGGGCTGCCATTCACCAAGAAACCTTCCAGCATCTGATTGAATGTATACCTACGAGAGTGAAAGCTGTCATCAGTGCTAAGGGTGGGCCAACACTTTATGAATTCCAGCATTATCGATGGAGGTCGCCATTCTCTTGTAAGTCATTTTCAGCCCTGTGTCGGGATACTTTTGACCACATCGTGTTCATTGTAGAATGCATGATGCTGGTCAAATCTATCTACACCACCCATAAAACGGCTGTAATCAGCAATGGCTTGCGAGCAAGGGATCATTTGCTTCCTGCCCTTCTTGTCACGACGTC
Organism: Schistocerca serialis cubense; assembly: GCF_023864345.2. NCBI lineage: Eukaryota > Metazoa > Arthropoda > Insecta > Orthoptera > Acrididae > Schistocerca > Schistocerca serialis. The sequence continues at coordinate 117,271,472 of NC_064643.1, read as the reverse complement.
TAACAAATGTGTCCTATGTAGGATTGTGCATACTGCTTGCAACAATGGCTGACCTACAACCCTTGTCCTTCCATTTTGTTCCAGACACATCTTACAAAGCGAAGTCAGATTCCCTCATACTTCCTTCTGTATCGGTTGAAAGAATTCCCTTTTGGAAATACCTCCTCGAAGATAAAATCGTCCCGCACTGGATAATACCTTTATGCAACAATTTAGATAGGAGAGGGAAGCTGGAGAAAAAATGATCGTAAGGCAAACAGTATCCATGATGTTGGAATGATGATGAAAGTGACAGTACAAGGGGTGTATCACGTTCATCACTCTTTCCTTCATAAATCTGAAATTCAACATGTATCCTGTTACAGAGGAGCATATAACAAAAACTTTGTAGCCACGCTTTATGGTTTGAGCGCCATGTACTGCTTGAGATAGGTCCTACCTTTGAATGCTACCATACTTTCATCTACTGAAAGTGATGTAATTGGACTGAATGATGCTCTGAAAACTTCATTCACATGATTCAAAAGTGGTCTTACTTTATACAGTGTGTCATAGCCTGGAGCGCTTTTACTGGGCATCTTTTCATTGTTGTTCAGAGGCAAATAACGAACAATTTTTAGAAATCGTTTGAGTGCATTATATTTGCAGTTCTTGGTACGTGAAAGTAGGGGTCAATTGACCAATACCGAATGCTCGAAGAGAATGGAATCCATTATAATTAGTATACCAATAAAAGCTTTCAGCTCCTCTTAAGTTCATATTGAGAGCTGCTCTTCTCTTTTAGCATACATTTTGGACTGAGCAACTATGAAATTTAGAAAAGTGTCAGAAAAACCAGTGAAAATATCTCAAATGGGAGCTTAAATTTACTGGAACATTTAGGCCAAAATATTCACTATAAACACTCTCTCTGAATTTTCTTGTTTCTCCTCCATATTTAGTGAACTGATATTGCCCCTGTGTTATTGCTGTGCCATCAGTCTGAGTCACTATCCGAATGGGTAGCAGAATTTGTCAAGGAATGTGGAGGCTGAGCAATTAACTGCGGGTTCATTACGTTCATCACAGGTACTGTCATTGAAGTCTAATTCCTCTGTCGATCTGCCACCCTGCACAAGATGAAATGTATCAGGAAGGCACTGACTGGCTTTGGGTTCAGGATGAATGCGTGTATCTTCTGCTTCGTTCAGTTTTTGTCCAGCCATTTCACTACAATTGAAGTTACGCTAATGTACTCATTATTGACCACAAAATAAAATAACCATAAAAAACATTGAACGCTCATGTAGTACATAGTACAAGCAGCTACGATAGATATTTCGTAAATAATAATTACTTCAAAGCATATCTTCTTGATGCCAAGCAGAAGAAAATGTAGAATGTCCAACTCTGTACTGCACCATGCCAAATGTGCATACAACTTGAAAATAACATCTCACCGGAAAAGTTACTAGCTGTATGTCACGTTCTGTGATGTTCTTTCAACATTTCAGTTACCTAAAAGCATGTATGAAAATGATCACACCTTCCTGGGTCACGGTTTACAAAACAGACAGCCCTGTGTTTCGGCAGAACAGCACTAATGAAGAGCTTGCTGAACAGTGTAATTGCAAATAGTGTATTTCAAGACACTATTGACACTTTTCCAAAAATAAAACTTCAGAGAACGACTACAATAGGTACAATTTATGTTAACAACAACAATACACTAGCCTTCAAAGTAACAAAGGCGATAAATGCCTCTGACGCGGTCGGCAACATTCTGTGGTCGATTTTTCAGCCACAGTGACAATGTGCCCCTGCCACCTGTTGAGAATTTAGAGAACTACATTGTGGGCACAGCCACTGCCGGTCCCGAGCTGGGATAGAGGAGGAGCATTGGGCTAACAACCCAATCCTGTAAAAAAAACTCTTTGTTACAAAACACAAACTTGCCTCGAACATGGATGGATAAAATGAAATAGGAAAACTGCAAAGGAAAAAAGGCATACGAGTTAGAAATTTTAATTTAGGATCTTGGGATGTTCAGAGCCTGTATAGACCAGGAGCCATCTAGACTATGGTCTCAGAAATTGGCCGATATAAATTGGACCTGGTGGTGGTGCAAGGGGCAAGATGGCTAGGAGAGGGAACTCGCAAAGAGGATGGATACACACTATTCTGTGGCAGATGTGTAGATAAACACGAATTCAGCACTGGTTTTGTAATGCAGAACAAAGCAGCAAATTCGGTTAAAGGATTCAAAGCTGTTCTCAAGAGAATGCCCTGCATAGTACTTGCAAACAAAGTGTCAGACATCACATTCATCAATGCTCATGCCCTGATTGAGGATAAAACAGATGAGGAAAAGGAAGAGTTCTATGAACAACTAGAACAAACAATTGAGAGCACACCGACTAGAAATACCAGGATACTGCTGTAAGACTTTAGTGGAAAACAGGAAAAGAAGAATTCTACATATCAACTATAAGAAGGCACAGTTTGCATGATGAGACTAATGAAAATGGTCAGAAGATGATCAACTTTGCTATCTCAAAGAACCTGAGAGTAAGGTTGATTTACTTCGAACACAACAGAATACATACGGGAACACGGTGCTTACCGGATGGAAGAACCACCTACCAGGTATATCACATCTTGGTGGACCAGCACTGCAGCCATAGAGTCATGGACGTCAGGTCGTATAGAGGAGACGACTGTGCGTCAGACCACTTCCCCATTGTGTGCAGGCGTAAACTCATGTTCACCTACATGCATAGGAAGGGGACATTAGAAACTGCTTTGAATGTTGAGAAAGTGCCATTAAAGAACAATATGCTATAGAAATCAAAAACAGTTTCGAGGTCCTAGAGACCCTGGAAGCAAGAGAGAATGTGGAGGAAAAGTGGAAAGAAACAAAGTCCTCGGTACTAAATGTAGCAGAGGATATATTGGGACGAAAGAAGATAATGAAGAGGAAATGGTTCAATGAGACATGCCAGAAGGCTACAGGAAAGAGAAGGAAGCTGATGGAGAAGTGGCTAGCTGACAGGGAGAATGAGCAGAAAAGGGAACATTTTATCAACGTCAGAACGGAGACAAAGCGGATCCTAAGAGCAGAGAAGAGAATATCTCTAACCAGTTTGATAGAACAAATTGAGGTACAGAGCCAGACCAAGAATTCAAGGCAATTCTTCCAATACATAAAAAATCGGAAACGTGGATTTCAGAGCCCATTAGAGATAAGAACGGCAACTTGATAAATGACAAGTAAAGAATTGTAGAAAGATGGAAAGAATACTTGTCAGAACTGTTGGGAGGAGACGCTGCCAGAAGAATGGAAATTGGCAATAGTATGCCCATTATGCATCAAGGGAAGCAAAATGGAATGTGGTAGCTACAGAGGAATCAGCTTGTTGAATGTAACGTTTAATGTACTGCCCATCATTGTCATCATAAAATTGCAACCATACACAGAGAACAACATACAGGAGTACCAATCTGGCTTCCGACCAAACCGATCGATAATAGATCACATATTCACACTAAGAAAATTGTTTGAAAAACACTGGGAATATGGTAACGATATCTACAGCCTGTTCGTCGATTTTCGACGTGCATATGACAGCATCTACAGGAATATACAATGTAATGCGTGACTTCAGAATCCCTGAGAAGCTAGTGAGGATGGTGCAAGCTTGTATAGAAGGGTCAAAGGGAGCAGTACATTTCCGAGGAGCCACATCACAAACATTGAGGTTGACGGACACATGTATATCGCGTCATAATTCAGAGGCATGTACCCGGTACACGCAGCCAACGTGAGCGTCCTCTCTGGCGGCTTGTAGGCGGCCAGTTTCACGGAAAATGGCGTCCGACCCATTCTATTTCTATGCGCTAGCGCATAATTGTACCAGGGAGAATAATCAGGAAATGAAGGTAGATTGTGGGTGCGTAACTTTCTCAGTTAACGGTGTAGTCATGGAGCTTGAAAGTTCAAGATAGGATTTAAAATTTTTTTTCGTATGTTTACGACAGACATTGAACATGCTACACGGTCAAGAATACAGATTTTCGAGAAGCTGTAACGGCTGTTGAACAGCTTGTCGTTACATTACGCTTTTTAGCTACTGGAGATTCTTAATGCTCCTTAATGTACAGTCTTAGACATAAAAATTGACCGCCGGCCGGCCGCCACAGAGGCTTAAGTCCGAGTCGTTTACTTCAGGTGGTCAATAAAACTGACCGCCCCTGGCAACTCTAAGTCCGGCCATCTGCACAATCTGGTAACACTGAAAGATGCGGAAGTGTTAGGAGGAAGTGTTGTCTACTTCCGAGCTCATATAGATGGAGTGAGCCCGTGGTCTTGCGGTAATCGTCGTGCATTCTAAACTCAGAGTCGCATGTTCGCGATCAACTGTACTTTTTTTTCTTTTTTTTTTTACCACATTTCGATCTAAAGTTATGTGTCTGATTGAACATCGAAGACAATTCGCTTAACATTCTACCCACCCGCAATAACAAGTATTCCAGAAACAATTCCGCAGTACAGCTCGTGGCTGCGTCGCGGTCATAACAGCTTACGCTCGAGCGTTTCCTCGCGCTGCAGTGGCTACCGGCCACCGGCCAGGCGCCACCCGCCGCCTGAAATCCGGCGGCGCCACGCTGTCAGTGCATGTATCAATGTCATTTTCGATTTTGAAGTTCTAGTTATCATCTTGTAGTTAAGCATTGGATTTTGCATACTTTAAAATCATGAACTACAGTTAAGCATTGTAAAATTGAGTCGCAAGTGGAAAAAGGTTTAACATCTGCAACACAACGTTTACTTTTGGTATAACAGAGGGGTGAATGTAGAGGAGGCAGCTAGAAGGATTTGAACTGTGTGCGGAGCGAGTGCTTTTGGGAAAAATACGCCAGAAAAAGATATTCTTGTTTGAACAAAGATCGTTCTGGCATGAATGATTTTCCTCATTAAGGAAGTCTCGACTACTGATATATGTGACAGATTACCATTTTACCATCATTCGACATTTGCATTCGACAGGCAAAGTTCAGAAGTCTGGTGTAGGAGTACTGCATGTTCTAATTCGAAACAGCAAACATCAACAGAGTGACTATTATTGAACGTCATCAGGTCGCTCATTGAGCATTCCTTTGCAGTACTGTTATTGGTGACGTGTTATGATGCCGTTATCGTTAACTTCCTAAATAGAAATGAAAGGCTGAGCCTCACCAAAAGACGTAGACTAGAGCAAAGAGTAGTGTGATCATTGTATTTTACATTTGATAGCTCCAAAAGTGTGTTTTGCACTACGAATTCTGCCCCAAGGGGTGTGTGCAACACAGCTGGAATTTGTTGTCAACAACTAAGACACCTTTCGGTCGCAGTATAAGAAAGTCGAGCGACAAAACTACATCACTTGTGCTACTGCATGATAACTCACTCTGTTGATTCGAGAAACAAAACTATCCAGGAGACTGATAGGAAAGTCGTCTCTCAGACATTTCTATTGTTAGGGAAGTCCTCTCTCAAGCACTTGTCCCTCTCGTCATATATTCGTAAAATTTTACCTTTCCCGCTCTTGATCGATCAACCGTCAAGGCAATTCATTTCTAGACGAAAATACTCTTAAAACTACTATGGTTTAATGACATCGTTAAAACAAGTAGGTTTCTACGGGCGTAGAATTTGTAAACAACTGTAGCATTGTCAGATTGTTTTAGATATCGTGAAAGAAATTTCAGCTGCTGATTAACTTCTCTTTGATGATTACTGTTGCGTTTAGTAAACTAAAGGAAAATTCAATTAAAATATTCACTGTAGTAATGCAAATTAAATTCAGCTTACTACATAAACATCACGACGGCAGTCTATCTTAATAAAGCATAAAGTTCAAAAATAGTTCAAAGGGCTCTGAGCACTATGGGATTTAACTCCTGAGGCCATCGGTCCCCTAGAACTTAGAACTAGTAAAAACCTAACTAACTTAAAGACATCACACACATCCATGCCCGAGGCAGGATTGGAAACCTGCAACCGTAGTGGTCGCGCGGTTCCAGACTGTAGCGATGCATTACGTGTGTGTAAGACGATTGAGCCTATTTTAATAGAAATTAGTAGGATATTACCGACTTTTGACTTCTAAAAGATCTGTATTTACTTCATTTCCTGTATCATTCGCAAGTGTTATGAATATGTGACATTTCATAGATAAAATTATGTATTCACAACAACTACTACTATCTCGGCAGAAAACAAAAGGGGCATTATGAAATTGGCAGTACCGTAAGGTTTTCGCTCTGACAGTTAGGGTTACTGAAAGTACCAAGACGAATTTTGCTCGAGCGCTGTCTTACGATTCCCTTATTGAGTTTATATCTGCCTGCTTGTAGCTCTACTACAAAATAATTAAAAATCTGGCTTTCAGCGAGTCTAGAAAGGCGAACGACAGCAGCTTGCACCTGGTAGCCAAGCATGTTGCCTAAGAAATGGTATTTTCCTAAAGTGAGAAGACATCCTTTTGTGGTTGAATTGTTGGCAAATATCAGTCAGACGTGTGCCGTTGGTCTAAGAGTTTCGGTATAATTAATTTGTACCAATGATCTTTCTACAGGTTTTTTCTGTTCCAAATAGAGAGTTGAAGTCTCCCATTAGTATTTTCACGTCATCTTGGTGAATTTTGTTCATAGTATTTTCGAGTGTGTTCCAGAATTTTTCGACATTTTTGGTGTTTTTCATATTTTCGATGTTGGTGGGGACATGTGCATTGATGAGTGTATACTTTTTACTGGAGCTCTGAATGAGCATAGTCATAAGTCGATTGTTGATGGGTGTGATTTCTTTGACAGAATTGATGATAGATCTGTGCTCGAGAAAAGCAATGCCAAAGACTGGTACGCCTTTCGCTACCTTTTGTTGTATTTTGCTGTTGAAGATGCAATGGTTTCCGTAATGCAAGGCTTCACTGTCAGTTAGTCGTGGTTCTTGAAGAGTCATGATGAGAATTTTTTGTTGATCGATTTCTTTTGTGAGATTATTTAGTATTCGTGCTTAGATCAATGTATCGATGTTTAGTTTTCAAATGCATGTTTTCTGCTTGTAAGGAAATTTACCAGAGGTCTTCGATATTCTCTGCCGTGCTAACCTGGACTCCCCAGCATCCGCACCACCTGGGGTAAAGTTGACTTTACTTGCACAGTTCATGTTTGCTTGTGTTTCGTTGGTTTGGCTTAGGTGATACCAGGACCGGACAGGACCGAGGGTGTTGAAGCCTTTGGAAGCAAATATATTCAGCCGAGCTCATTGAGCTAACAGACGGTGACCAGAGTAGCGGTGGTTTTCACTCAGATGTGCGTGGATTTTGGGTTCAACAGATTGAGTAGCCGTTCAGGATTGTGTTAGTATTTGGTTCACCCCAAGTATTTGATTTCCTCGGTACCACCCATATGGGGGAGGGTTTCTCCTATCAGCCCCACGGGAGTTTTATTATTATTATTGTTGTTGTTGTTGTTGTTGTTGTTGTTGTTGTTGTTATGTCATCAGCAAATCCGATATGGTGCATCTTCCCACCACTGAAATAGAAGTGCATTGCTCGATTCAGTATTTCCATCTCATAAATATGGGTTATAATTACGTTACATTGCTGCCAGTAGACATATTTCTCACTTTCTCTTAGGCAGTTGTTACTTGTTACTCCAACATAGGAATTTATGTGCACAGCATAGTTGCAATACAGACGTTCAAATTAGCCGATTTCTGTAATTTCATTTCGATGCCAGGTCGTTCTAATCGGATTCAGCCACTCAGGCTTAATGTGGATATCCGAATACGATTCTCATCATTTGATAGACTGGGTAAACCACATTCTCAATCGGACGGTTGAATCTAGATCAATTATTTATGACAGAGCCTGAATTCTTAAACACTGTGGAAAATAATAATACAATGTGCTTATTACTAATATGTTATTTAAATATAAATATATGAACGAACGAGATACCAGTTTAGTTACAGGAGTAGAGCCCCATCCACCATAGCAGAGCAGTGCGAGATTGGTTTCAGGGCCAAGAGAGGATAAAGCTGTTGCCGTTTGTTCCACGATCACCGAACATCAACCAGATAGAGAATATGTGGGCAGAGGTAACAAGGCCATTGCCATGTGGACCTACAAATGCAAGCGACCTTTGGACGAATATAGAAAACGTATGGTGGGAAGTAAACCATCACGCTACACTGTCGACGACTTATTGAAATCGATTGCCCCTACGCCTTCGAGAAATCTTACGTAATGATCTTGGGTGGGTTGGTTACTAAAAGTATGCTCGTCCACAAAACCCATGTGGACAATTATCTGATAGTCGGTCAAGCTTCGCTTTGTCGCAGCTCTTTAGATACAAGTCCATTTACTTTGTCTCCTCCTTACAATTCTTGCAATGCAAGGTAATTGAAAAATCTCATCCACTCGACACCAACTGATGAATTGACTGGTGCATGTGTTGTTCAACACACAGTAGTTGTCACCCTCACTGGAAGCAATGACTGTGTGTGTGTGTGTGTGTCTCTCTCTCTCTCTCTCTCTCTCTCTCTCTCTCTCTCTCTCTCTCTCTCTGTGTGTGTGTGTGTGTGTGTGTGTGTGTGTGTGTGTGTGTGTGTGTGTGTGTGTGTCTGTGTGTACTGCACAGGGGCGTTAGGTGGAAAACACATGCAAATTGTTAATCTTGCTCATGCTAGAAGCACTATTACAACTATAAAGACACTTTCAGCACTATGGGAATGCCTTTAGAGGATGTCGATTACCAGTTTCTTTATGCAAACGTGGGAGTGCAGGGACGTGTGTCAGACGGAGGTGTATTTGACGGTACTACTTTTAACCAAAACCCTTCAAACAGGTGAGCTGCACATACCTGGACCGGAATCTGTCTGGAAGAACAGTGTCCTCCCTATATGTAATTGCTGCCGACGATACTTTTGTACTACAAGAATATGTCATGAAACCCTTTCCAGGTAATTATAACAAACACAGTAAAGAAAAATATTCAGCTTCTGGCTCAGTAGAGACCAAAGAGTTGTCGAAACTATTATTCTATTTTTCGTGTTACTAATACCAATTCATCTTGATCCCCATAAAGCAGCTATTGTGAGTTGGTGTTGCTTTTATATTCATAACTTCCTAAGAAGAAATCAGGAAGCTGGCCTAATTTATTCACCACTAGGCGTTTTCGATTCTGAAAATATAGAAAAAGGAAACGTAGAACGTGAGAGATGAGGAGATCGCCTCACTTACATTGCTAACAAGAATCGGTAGAAATGCTGCCAGACACGGTAAGCAAGAGAGAAATGCGTTTACAGCATTTTTTGTCACCGCCGAAAGACAAAGGAAAAGTGGAGCGGCAGTATTTCCTTAGCGTCGTGATAGTTCTGTGCTAGTAATAAAGTTCACTGAAAATGCATTCCTTTTCGTTCACTACAGCAAACAACACTTTTACGTTCTTCACTATTACACATATACATATCTGTGATGAAGATTACGTAAAATAAATATGCTCTATATTTTGACTAAAGTTCAGTCTTGATCACATCATGTATGTTTTAATGATATATCATTAAAACATGATATCATTAAAACATGATATATCATTAAAACATACATGATGTGATCAAGACTGAACTTTAGTCAAAATATAACAATTAATTGATAACTGCTTTCCAAAAATGTTTACCAAAAATATGCTCTAACTTACCTCAAACGTGGATAAACTCGACCTTGGTTTGTTTATATCCTTCAGGAAGAGAAGTGAATTGTAAGCATGCCACTTGGATATGTACACATCTTTAGATTAGATTAGAGAGATTATTTATTTAGTCCTTCTAATCCTACATGTAGAGAATATATACAAGGATATTGGACATGGTTAAGTATTTGCAACATAAAATACGGTTTGTGTTGCATTCCAAGGGACTAGATGTTTAGTAATTTAGCAAAGAATCATATATACAATAAACATTAGAGACAATATACAAAGTAGAATATTCGTAATGCATATTTATTTTTGTTGTTTGGTTTCTAGGTACTCTGGCAGACTGTAAAAGCACTGATCAATTAAATATGCCTTTAGTTTAGCCTTAAAACTACTGAGTTTATTTACTGATTTAATATAGTTAGGCAGATTATTGCAAATTTTTATCCCAATATGTAGAGTGCCTTTTTGGCACGATGTTATCACCTGCTTCACATGATCAGATTTTTGTCTTGTATTACATACCTGTACATCTTCGTTTTTTAATACGATATCTGGGTGTCTATCAATATATTGTTTTGACGTTTCATAGGTAAAAATGCAAGGAAGAGAAAGAATTGACAGTTTTTGTCTGCATGACTTCCTATGGTTTTCCCCTTCAGTAATTCTTAATACTCTTTTGCATCCTGAAAAGTTTAATATTTGTTTTTACATTGCCCCAGAAGATTATGCCATATTTAATTACAGAATGCACATAGGAGTAGTGTACATTTAACAGACTGGCTTTGCTGCACCAACTTTTTAAGATCGTCATCATGTAGCAGATTTGCTTGGTTTTCTTTGCAAATATTCAATGTGTACCTCCCATTTTGTGTTGTTCTGGAGCTGGAGTCCCAGAAATTTTGTGCTGTCAACACTTTCAAGAACTCTCTCCCTTAGTTATATTTGTATATTTGGGTGGTGCATTCCTTTTAGATTGCAGAAGTTCAGTGCTACCCATCTTTTCTTTGTTCATAATTAGCTTGACATGTTCTATGCTGTTCATTGTTTGGATAGAAGAGTCTTAGTTTTTCTTTTGTTTTCCACTAATAAGGAAGCTTGTATCATCTGCAAATTGGAGGGTAGTTTGGCAATACTTGTTGTATATAGGGTCATTGACATAGAGGAGAAGCAGAATGAGTCCTAATACTGAACCTTAACGGTCGCCACATGTCACATTTTCATATCCTGAATAGTAGCAGTTGATTTTGTTATGGTCAGTATGTTGCACTTCAACCACCTGTTTGCGGCCACATAAATACAGACTGGGCCACTCATTGGATGTATCTCTAATTCCTAGTTGGTCGAACTTCTGTAGTAGCAAATTGCGGTCAATGTCGAAAGCTTCGGATAAATCAAGACATATGCCTGTCACAAACTCTCAGTTGAATAGCCTTTCCTGAAACCATGCTGTGAGGGAGAGAGAATGTCCTGTTTATTTAGGAAATCAGACAATCTCTTTATAATTTGAAACGCCTTCTGGATGTTCTTTTCTGAGCAGGTGTTTCTGTTTTGCTATTTTTAAGTATGAAGGGAAGGTTCCTAATGCCAATGAGCTGTTGCACAAGTGTGTCAAGGGTTCGGCTAAGGCAAGACAGCATTTTTTAATAATCACATCTGGTATACTATCAATTCCACATGAGTACCCTGTTTTCAAGGTTTTTATAAGACTACTTTTGTATTTGTGGGTGAAAGGAACAATGATGTAGAGACATTTCTTATGCTATTGGATGATGGAGGTGATATTTTGTGTTGTTCTTCCAGACCACTGACGAACTGTTGACTGGAGTTGGTTGGTCATTTGTATATATGTTGAATAGGATTGGCGCCAACACACTCCCTTGGGCGAGCCCATATTTCTGATTCCGCCAACTCTTTTTCCCTTCAAGCATTACGAAGAACTATTTTGGAGCAGGGATTCGATTATCTTGACTAGGTGGTTGTCTTTCAGGGCCTCGTAGGTTTTATGCAGTAGTGTCCGGTGATCTACTGTATCATAGGCGGAACTTAGGTCGACTAGTGCCAGCCCAGTGATTAGTTTATTCTCAAACCCATCCTCGATATGTTCCCTCAATGCTAGAATTTGACTGGTACAGGACTTTCCAGGTCTAAAACCTGCTTGGTGTGGTATTAGCTTCGAGTCAACGATCTTCTCTATTCTGTTGAGGATCAATCTTTCGTAGAGCTTAAACAGGTGGCAGAGAAGGGTTATTGGTCGATAGCTCTTCGGAGACTCTGTGTCCTTCCCGGGTTTAAGGAGAGCCATCATTTTTGACTTCCTCCACAGCTTCGGGATTTGAAAGGTTTCACGGCACGCGTTAAAAAGTCCAAGTATCCAGTCCCTGGCGCCAAGGCCGAAGTTTTTAATCTGTTCCACGCAAATATCATCAAACCCAGCGGCTTTCCCATTCTTCATGGTATTTATGCCATTGTTCAACTCACTCATTGTAATTGGTTTCTGGAAGTTGGTGTTTTCCGTTGGCAGTAGGCGTGTGATTTTAGTTTTCTGACGTTTGGAATTGAACTTGCCATTTAGAAGGAGTTGGTTGGCCACCTGGTATGGAGTTAAATTGGCTGGGGCCTTGCTTAGCCTTGGGTCACCATCCAGTTTCTTAATCAGGTTCCAGGCTATTTTGCTACTGTGGGACATACCCATTCTTTCTAGGGTTGCTATCCACTTCTTCTCGCGTACCTCGCTGAGGGCTGACATTGAAGCTGTGCCGCAGGTGATGGTTTCGCCGCTGAATGGGTCTTCCGCGAACAATACTTGATACTTCTCCAGGATGTCCTTTGAGAGCCCTGGGATATAGCGTTGTCCGCAGCCCCTAGGAATATAGCGTCTAGATACCTTTCGCAAAGTCTCAACAAAGATAAATAATTATTTGGTGTTGGGGTCGCTAGCTAATTCCTCATCCAGCGCTTGGGAATATTCTGACCACCTAGCCTTTTTAAAGTTGAATCCCCTACGGAAAGGTATTTTGGTTGTTTTGATTGTTGAGTAGACTTGTATTTTAATAGGTCGATGTTGTGTCTTCGGGATTGCATCATATACTCTTTTGCAGCAGGTGTCGTAGATGCTCCGGCTGACGAAGCAAATATCGGGGTTGTAACCTCGCTTCCAAATTTTGGTGTTGGAGGAGCAGGGGAGCTTGGGGTCGTGGTGAAGTGAGAGGTTATTTGCCTCAGCCCATTGTTCTAGCAGCTGACCATTGGTGTCTGTCTCGTCGTAGCCCCAGGTGGTGCTGTGGCTGTTAAAGTCGCCCACAACGAAGTGTGTCCTTTAGTTGTTGAAGCTTTCTGGCGTTGAAATGTGTAAGTTCTGGCCGGGCGGGGGGGGGGGGGGGGGGTTTATATACGGAGCATATTGTAAATGATCCACTCTCTATGGCTAACACTTCAATGTTGTTGTTGGTTGTCTTACTCGTGGAAGAGAGCACCAACTCGGGTCTGGTAAATATTGCGCTCTCATACCTTCTGTGAGGTGCTTCTACTACCAAGCGCATTCCTTTGATATTGGGTCTGTTTGCTGTTTCATCTCAATGCGTTTCCTGCAGGCACAGTATGTCCCACTTTTCTGATTGGTATAGTTGCGATATTACATCCTCTTTATTCTTGGTGATTCCCTCGACGTTCAGGCTGACGATCGTCAGGGTTGGCCCTGAAGAAGACCGGTTTTTTATTGCATTGGTTTCTGGTGGTGGAAGGTTTGGCCGTTGTCCGATTGGGCAACGTTTCCGGGGAGCGCCGGCATTTTACTTTCTTCTATGTAGCATGTAAGTAAAATGCACACGTGGAGGCACCTTCCTTGCTCCCCACTGTCATAGACAAACGCTCGATGTTGCAAGTCCCACTGCTCCATAGTGACCAAGTAAATGAAATGGCGTCTTGGGTGGATCAGAACTATACCCACCACGACCACCTCCCACCACCGCGCCCTCAGTACTACGCAGTTCAAAACCGTCCGTCTCCCATGTGTCACCTTGTACAAAAACTTTCTCTTCGGCTAATAGATCAATGGGTTTTATGTTACAATAATCGATACAAGACCCTCCTGGGCTAGATGTAGTTCTACAGAATGATAATGAAAGATTGAAGTCTGCAAGCTTTGTGACTGGCATTGCATCTTTAGGCAGCCAGTGTTCGGTTATACACATTCCAGACGCGTTTTTTAACTCATCAGTAAATAAAGAATGAGCATCAAATTACAAGATTTTTTAGTCTTTGGCATATTTAATTGATCATTTACCTTTATCTGGTCAATAAAAAATCGTCCAGGTGTACTGGAAGTACTGTTTCCCTTTTCCCTAATGTACTTCTTCTATTATCATCAGCTGCAAAATTTTTTTCTGTGTCTGGCTCCTCTGTGACTTGTTCAGCTGCTCCAGTTGTTGATTCTGCTGTTGATGCTACTGTTGATGAGTTTGCTGCTGGTGTTAGAGCTGGGTCTCCAATTGGTAGAGCTGTTATTGCTTTCGTTGTTTTTGCTGTAACTGAATATTATGGCATTTGGTTTCTTTTGTTGTTGTTGTTGTTGTTGGTGGTGGTGGTGGTGGTGGTGGTGGTGGTGGTGGTGGTGGTATTGTTGACGTTGTTTCCTTTGACCATTTGGGGATTTTTTTTGGGGGGGGGGGGAGGGAGGACAGTCCAGGATGATTTTGCTTTTGAATGTTTGATGCCAGGTGTTGATAATTTCTTTTATTTTTTCGACAAGCAGTTATTCCCCATGTTGTTAATGTGCAATCCATGTAATGAGTGGAATCAGCGCCAAATATTGCTAACACTGAAGAGTTGTACATTTCCGAAATGTTTGCAAAGGAATGAAATTTGCTGGTTGGCGTTGATTATTTCTTTATTTATCCATGACCAAGACGGTAAGTCATGCCGATGTGGGATGTTCAAGACTAAACATTTGTGTGTGTGTAAACTGTACTTAGCACCTTTTTAGTTCTTGTTTTGCTTTGTGAGTTTCGTTTTTGTACAGGTCATTTGACTCACCAAATAGTCTTCAGAGGATAAGTCAGCAACGTCTGTGCTTGCAAACTTCCGACATAGAAGCAAGAGGCTTTATATAAGCGATTGTTTGTACACTGGATTGAGCGTTCCGAAGGCGAGCAAATCCACGACCATGACAGTCAGCCATAACAATTACTTTTCTTCGTTCGGGTTTCTTTGCATGTTTAGAAGGGCCGCCAGCGTTATAGCTAAAACATTTATTATCAGCGCTGGACAAACACCTGGTATTTAAGTCACGCAAGTGTTCAGGTCTTTTAGACACTCTTTCATAATATTGTTACGCATTCTTTCGGATGTATCATTCTGCGTATTTGTAGTTTCACATTCAGCTCGCAAATGAGTTTTATCACATGCACAATGTTTCCTATCTTGCACAGTTGATTGCACACTGCATCTGCTTGTGAACACGATATTAGGCTCATTTAATAAGTTTCGTTGGGAGTGTGGCACATGTGAGGCAAGTTCGCTGTCGGTTCACATTTTTCAGATGTAAGTTTTTTTAGTTCGCTCATTAGGACATCGATGGTTGGTTGCAGTCTACTTATGCGATCATTTAACTTTCTGATTTCGTCACTACAATTTGCGCACACACTGTTTTTATCGGTATAAGTTCCACTTTTTTTCGTATGAACACTATGTATACCAACACTAGCCGCCATCTTCTCTGCCCGATCCTGATGTCTTCGAAGATGAAAATTTATTGTATTCTCGGAGGAACTGTGGCCTGAGATTATGATGTTTGCTGCTTATCTCTTTGTCAGACTCGCCGAAAAAAGACGCTAGCTGGTGAATTTAATCAGGTTTGGCATTGTAGTAAGCTGAGGGGGTTGGATCCCACATCGAGTGCCTTTCGCGAAAAAGTTTTACCGTGTTACTTTTGTGTATTTGATTTTGTGTTATGGACGAGTATGTTTCCTATTTATTATTGAGAATGCAACTGTTAGATTCGTTTTTTGAAAAGGTTAGCGATTTTTGTGACATAGATGCCCTGTATATTTTCTTTTTCACAGTGTCACCATTTGTCGTCTTACTTTCGCGTATTTGTCTGTCTAAATTGTCAGTTGTTTTGGCTGTGTAGCCATTGTTTACGGCAATGTGTTTATTGTATCTTCCTCATTGCTAAGGCCGGGAACACATTTGGCGTTTTTGTGCTCGATCTGACAACGATTTCATTTTGAAGCTTTTTCAGCATTGCAGCCTCCTCCATTTTATTGTTACAGGTCTCTCGGTTTTCTTCTGTTTTCGAAGCACAGGATGAAATTTCATTGAGACCTCTGGTGAGGTATGATTCGCGATAGTCTTTTTTGGAATGAAATATCTCTTTAGAGTCCAAATTCGGCAGTAAATTATCATCTGAAGAGCGTCGAAAACACACACTGTCACTCTTGACTGAGAGACAGTTGTTCTCCGCATTCATAACAAGTGACTCGAAGTAGGTGAAAATCTGTATTCAAAACTATTAAAAATTTTGTTTAACTGTCTCATTGCCATCTTCGTGTTGGGTCTGACTTCGTAAGGTATTGTTCAGTGTGGTCTCAGAATTATCGAGTAGAAGATTGCTTTTGGGGTTTGTTATCTTCAGCTTCTTGTTTTTTCCTCTCCAGTTTTCTTCTTCATGGTAAGGCAGTGTTGCTTCAGTTGGTTTGTGCTTCACAGCTTGCTTTGAATCTTGTTTTTCCATCATAAGTGGCGCTAACAGTTTTGTTTTCTTGCCCAGCCAGGTCAAATGTTGAAAAATGAATTTGTCTACCCGTAAAGGTAACTTGTCAAAGCCCATCGTCTTTAATTTTGAAAATTGTTCTTCAGTCACTGCCGACGACCGAATAGGTAAAGGAATATGGAAAGAAGGATACATCACAGCTGTCCATGGTGGTATATAGTACATCAACTCTTTCAGAATCTCTGCAGTATTAGGAATGTTGTACGGATTCACATCAAAGAGATTGCCATCCTTAGTCTGATTCGCGATGACTTCAGCTTCATTGTAGATACGTTTTGCCCTATCAATCCACGCGTTTGCATTAGATTCCTTAGAGTTCAAAATTGATTCCAAAAGACAGTCATCATGGTTTTCAACATCGTCCGTTTTCTTGTGATAATCTTTGTTTTCGTCAATATGTGAATGCCGTGCACCATCTCTGATAATGTTATCAAGGTGGCGCTGATGTTCCATTGATGAATATTTTTGACCGCACTCATAAATACCAAGATGTTCACTCAACGCAACAATCAAAAGTGAGTGCAAAGCACTTTCGATATCACGAAAATCTGTCATCATGTAAATATGGCTCAAAACGCGAAGATAAAGTTGTTTGAATTGTGATTTACCTCTTGAGAAGCATTTCCACCTCAATATCGTGACCATAAAATGGTTTACATCTATTCTCAAACAACACGAGGGTAGAATTACTCTTTCATGCAAAACAATATGACTGTAACACCTATTCAAATAATCTATTAAGTCCGAGTAATTGGCTATTGCTCTGATGATCGATTGACGATATTTGGATCTTTACTAGTGACGTTTCCTTCGCGGATGCACATGTACTGATACATGTACTTCGACTTAATTTCCACACAGTCAGTCCTGTTTGACAGATCCCCAAATCGTGAAATAACTCGAAATGCAACGCCACCTTATATACAGAAGAATGGGTCCAATCCGATTGCGTGAATTTCGTCCCAATGGGTTGTATGTTTTGCGATTTGCAGGTTTTCAACAAGCTTACTAGTTGTCATACCAAATCGTTTGTCCCTTTCCTCTTCTTTAGCCTTTCTCAAGACATCAGCATTTGGTACATTTGGAGGAATAATGTCTCCGAAAGACATATTTTTCGCTTCACCATCTCGCCAAAGAGCTGCAGACATCCTGGTATCAACCAATTTAGCAGCTACCTGTTGTCTTCTCGTGCCACGAAGTTGTCTTCTTTTCAGGTGATTACTATTCTCTGAAACGTTTGAAAGTCTGCAGTTTAGAATAATATTGTTGTCCTTTTTTGGATTCTTCAGAGCAATCCCTTCGAAAGTGGCTCCGCATTCTGTACATCTTCCTTTGATCTTCAAGAAGTACTTTGAACTTGAACTTTCACACACTTTCGCGTATTTGAAAGGAAAAGCGCATGAAATTATGTGATGTTTATAAATTTTATCAGCCAACAAATGGGTCCATTCACGACCGCCTGTATTAGAGGCCGGAGTCGTCAAGCTGACAACGTCGTAACCTGTGACGTCAGTAGGTCGGCGAGCGTGACCAGCTAGGCCGAGACTGAAGTTTAGATTTCGTCAAATGCAGACGACGTGTCAGATATAAATACGCAATCACTTTCTTTTTTTGTAGATTTGGTCCCTATAAATAACACAGTAACCTAGAAAAGCTAATTTCTCCCAGTATTACGCCGACTTTGTCGGAATTACGCATTTTATTCTCGTTTCCTTGCAACGATGAACTTTTCAATAACTCGCATGTGCTTCATAGCAGTACATTATGACGTTTCTTACCCGAGATTCGGAGATACAACTTGAGCAAACAATTTTGTGAGGTGCCTACTAACATTATTTGCAGACTTGCTATTATTTCAGTCCGTTATTTGAAATGCATTTTCATGTTCCTTCCTGTATAAATGACACACTAATATAAAAGTTTCTGACAGCTGCAACATATCTTTCACACCTTTATACAGGGTGTTACAAAAAGGTACGGCAAAACTTTCAGGAAACGTTCCTCACACACAAAGAAAGAAAATATGTTGTGTGGGCATGTGTCCGGAAACGCTTTCTTTCCATGTTAGAGCTCATTTTATTGCTTCTCTTCAAATCACATTAATCATGGAATGGAAACACACAGCAACAGAACGGACCAGCGTGACTTCAAACACTTTGTTCCAGGAAATTTTCGAAATGTCCTCCGTTAGCGAGGATACATGCATCCACTCTCCGTCGCATGGAATCCCTGATGCGCTGATGCAGCCCTGGAGAATGGCGTATTGTATCACAGCCGTCCACAATACGAGCACGAAGAGTCTCTACATTTGATACCGGGGTTGCGTAGACAAGAGCTTTCAAATGCCCCAAATAAATGAAAGTCAATAGGGTTGAGGTCAAGAGAGCGTGGAGGCCATGGAATTGGTCCGCCTCTACCAATCCATCGGCCACCGAATCTGTGGTTGAGAAGCGTACGAACACTTCGACTGAAATGTGCAGGAGCTCCATCGTGCATGAACCACATGTTGTGTCGTACTTGTAAAGGCACATGTTATAGCAGCAAAGGTAGAGTATCCCGTATGAAATCATGATAACGTGCCCCACTGAGCCTAGGTGGAAGAACATGGGGCCCAATCAAGACATCACCAACAATGCCTGCCCAAACGTTCACAGAAAATCTGTGTTGATGACGTGATTGCACAATTTCGTGCGGATTCTCGTCAGCCCACACATGTTGATTGTGAAAATTTACAATTTGATCACGTTGGAATGAAGCCTCATCCGTAAAGAGAACATATGCACTGAAATGAGGATTGACACATTGTTGGATGAACCATTCGCAGAAGTGTACCCGTGGAGGCCAATCAGCTGCTGATAGTGCCTGCACACGCTGTACATGGTACGGAAACAACTGGTTCTCCCGTAGCACTCTCCATACAGTGACGTGGTCAACGTTACCTTGTACAGCAGCAACTTCTCTGACGCTGACATTACGGTTATTGTCAACTGCACGAAGAATTGCCTCGTCCATTGCAGGTGTCCTCGTCGTTCTAGGTCTTCCCCAGTCGCGAGTCATGGGCTGGAATATTCCGTGCTCCCTAAGACTCCGATCAATTGCTTCGAACGTCTTCCTGTCGGGACACCTTCGTTCTGGAAATCGGTCTCGATACAAACGTACCGTGCCACGGCAATTGCCCCGTGCTAATTCATACATCAAATGGGCAACTGCCAACTCTGCATTTGTAAACATTGCACTGACTGCAAAACCGCGCTCGTGATGAACACTAACCTGTTGATGCTACGCTTATCAACACAAGCACCGAAGTCAACATTACCTTCCTACAATTGGGCCAACTGGCGGTGAATCGAGTAAGTACAGTACATACTGACGAAACTAAAATGAGCTCTAACATGGAAATGAAGCATGTCCACATAACGTCTTTTCTTTATTTGTGTGTGAGGAATGTTTCCTGAAAGTTTGGCCGTACCTTTTTGTAACAACCTGTATATGAGGATGGCACAATAATATTAATTTTTAACGAACGTTTTTTGTGTATTGTTCATTTGTATGCTAGATTTTTTTTTAAACCACAGGTCATACACAATCTATTTAAATTCTTTCACGCATCTTTCTGAGTCAGGATGAACTGGGGACCTTGCTGTAGGATTTGCATAAGAAACATGACTGAAATTTATCAGTGCATTAAAGTTTATTTCATGGTGGCCACCTCCTCTTTGCCAGTGCTAATTAGAGCATTTAAGGACTGAGGTTATGGGTAAGAAAGAAGTTTCATAATTTTGTGTCAAAAGCTATGTAATGTTTTTAATTTTCTATTAACTGCCTCCTTCTTGGAACATATTAAATGATCATTTTGGAGTTTGGTATAATTATTTAACAATATGTTACACATAATGGAAACCATCTTTTTGTACATACCAGTAAGTGGCCTTCCACAGAGACATGAATCTGTTACAAATATTAGCAGAGAAACATGTGATTCAACTCCTTGGCCAACCAGATTGAGTAATAACTGCTTTTGATTTTGACAAGTAAGGAATTTTGTTTCATACTCTTCAGATATTAAAAGCCGCATAACTGTATATACAAAAGTGCCAAGTTCCACAACAATATCTGATGGCACAGTCAATACACTTTGGACAAGGGTATCAAAATATTTATCTGTGGTGTGTGTGCCTAAAACAAAATCAGTGCATGGTGTACAACTGAGCAATTGTGTTGTTTTGTGTGCTACATAACCACAAACATACAGAAGCACAGATTGATGTACATCAACATTTTCATTGCCTATGTTGTCCAAAACACTTACAAACGGATTCACATCAACATCTGTAGACATTACATCTGAGATGCTTATGTCATTCATTATTTCTGGAGAAAATTTTACTGGGCCATATTTTGCAGACTTAATTCCCAAAACACTCATTATACGCAACTTCTTTTCAGATTCAAATACCTGGGTTACAGAATCATTGTAGTTTCCACCCAATAATTGACGATACCTACTAAACTGTGATTCCAAATTATCAGTTTGTAGTTTTCCCGTCAGAAGATACTGCACACCTACACCACTGAAAGAATACTCAACAACTTCTGAAATAACAGAAGTACTCTGATACAGTGCCAGATGTGTGTGTCTGTGGTCAGACAACTGGTAGTGTCCAAAGCCCTCCATGTCTCTAACCAAGCCAAAAATTTGTCAAGAAATTCAAGCCTGTCATAAGAAGCACTAGTAAAAGGCAGACACAATTAATTTTGTTTGTGAATTCCCTTTGTATAGTTCTTAACATTAACAATATTCCACCAACGGAGAATGATTTCAACAAAATGTACAGTTCATGAATTTTCACCATACTCAGATTTTAAGCCTGCAAGAGTTGCCTCATTGAAAATATTGCAGACAAGATTGACATTTTGTCTTTCTAAGCTACTGGGATACACTGATTTGTGAGTCAACCGAGGAGCTAATTTCAAAAGCTGGTTGAGTTCCTTTTTGTATAGGTTCTCAATATCTGAAAATTTTGCCATTAGCAGATTATTGAATGTTGAGTCAAAATGGGGAAATTTAAATGTTCTGTCACTGTCCCACTGGTTCATCCAGTTGTTCCTAATATTTTTTAACAAATGAACAGTGTCAAACATTACAAATACAGGGGAACCACATGACAGAAAGGGATATGGACTGCTGGAATTTTTTACCAATGTTGAAAACATATTCCTATTAATTCTGTTGTTATCAGATATAACAACAACAACAACAACAACAGTCAGACTACATGAGGAAAGACACTGCAACACATTAAGTGTTAATTGTATGGAGATCTGAGCTTGACATCTGTTTGACAGGAATCAAATGAACAACTTCTCTGAAACTGCCATATAAAGATGATGTGAGAAAGGCGAGCACAGTTCTTGCCTCAGATGGAGCATTATTTTCTGCATATCCATGGAGTTTCCCCCCTTTAAACTGAATACGTGGCTTAACATAAATTTCATCCACTTGCAGAATTACAAATATTTCTCTCTCATCCAATTTATCCACAACAATTTTAAGAATATGGGCATTTTGTGATTTATTAGTTGGACAAATCTTCAGTGAAGATGAAAGCTGCTGAATGTGTTTCACATGTGGTAAGGTAAGTAATCCACTTGACCGGAGTGCTGTATAGCATGCTGGAGATTGGTTGTAAATGATAAATGCATGCATCATCATATCAACTGAATATGTCCGCTTATTCATTGCCAACAAATGTATCTGTTCCAACAGAAACAAGAGTGTGGCACAGCAATTTGGATTAGCTTCTGAATGCAGAGTAACTTTCTTCACAATATTCTTTAGTTCCTTTAAAAGAGAACTAGAAGTGGGTGTGTAGCTATCACAGTTTATATCTCTACTCAAAATATTTTCTATTTGCGACCATCTGGTTACTCTAGGCGAGGAAGGTAAAATCCAACTGAGCTGCTCATGTGACAGAATTAAACCATTCACACACACACACTTGAAATGAGTTTGTCATTAATTTCCATACTTACTTTGACCTGAGGAATGTCTTCAGAAAAATCTGTAGTATAAAAGAATATCGTATTCTCTTTAACACTAACACTCCACTTTCCTACACTGTTTATTGTATCCTGGTACTCAGCACACAAACACTGAAAATTTGCAATAATGTCCTCATTTAGCATGGCTACATTCTTCTCCTTCTCTTCATGGCGTGCACGCTTCCTTCTTATTTCTGGGTCACGCCTTCTTGGAGGCTGCACCTTACTTAAATACGATGATAACCCAGGGAATATTTTTGGCACAGCTTCTGGCAAAAGCAATGGCCTTTGATGCGGAAACTCGTGACAGTTCCCATCAGAGTCTTTGTAAATCTCCACTCTTGATACATCACATTCTTCAAAATGTTTAATGCGAACAACACTTCTATTTGATGGAGTCCAGTCCTTTCTGGGGATATTTCTTGTCCATCGGTTTCTGTTTTCCTCTTCAGTAGGGAATCTGAACACTGAGATGTAACCCTCTTCCTTGCTGTATTTGTAGTTGCTGTTGCAACCAGGAACACATTTTTCTGGCATCTGCAAATAGAATGATGCATTAATTGCTAACATCTTAAATCAAAATACTATTATGTAAAAATAGCAAATGAGAATTTGAGTGGACTGGTTTTTTTCTACTGCTAGGACATCACGAAACACAAGTCTACAAATAAAATCAAATGTGTAGAAATATTCATAATATTAACACAGAATCACTTAGGAGAAGATTCTGATAGTAAACTTATGAATTCAAAACTTTATTTTCAAATTGTATCTAGAATATAGCAGAGCTTTTGTTGCAATTGTGTAGACGAAAGTCGTTCACGTAGCACACTTGCACATATACATGTAAAAACACTACAAACTTCACAGAATTGTATACTTACATTGTGTTATATCTTCGACTGTAGTCACGACTACTTGCTATAATTTTTGCAGAGTACAGTACAGCATAATTACACTGTAATGTCGGATAAAACAGACACCGCGAAAGTACGTAAACAACTGCTTCACGTTCGCTACCTAAGGGCCCTGCCGCACTGGGATGCCACGACATCTCTGCTGGCAGAGACGCCCGATACAATACATTGGGCTCAATGGGGCCTCCCGCACCTGGCATCCACCTGACGCTGGCAGCAGACCCGCCGCTCCAAGCCTCTGCTGGCACCGCTGTCAGGCTGGCGGCGCTGCCAATGAAACGCAAGGCGGCTTAATGGAAGCTCCCGCACCCGGACGCCAGCAGGCCTGCCGCGCGCTACCTGCCGCTCACCTGTGCTCAGTTCTGTTGCAGTTTTGCATGTGTGCCACCATGGATAGTTTCGATACGGAAGCTTTTATATGTGAAATTCAGGCGAGACCAGCAATTTGGGACACATCATCCGTGGATTATTCGAACCGCGAACTGGGGGGGAAAAAAAAACCGCACTCCCGAACAGCGCGCGGGAAAAACGAACACCCATACCTTTCTGTTTGAGCTCTGATTTCTCTTATTTTATTTTGATGATCATTCCTACCTATGTAGGTTGGGCTCAACAAAACATTTTCGCATTCAGAAGATAAAGTTGGTGACTGAAATTTCGTAAATAGATCTCGCCGCGACGAAAAACGTCTTTGCTTCAATGACTTCTATCCCAACTCGCGTGTCATATGTGCCACACTCTCTCCCCTATTGTGTGATAATACAAAACGAGCTGCCCTTTTTTGCACCCTTTCGATGTCCTCCGTCAATCCCACCTGGTAAGGATCCCACACCTCGCAGCAATATTCTAACAGAGGACGAACGAGTGTTGTGTAAGCTGTCTCTTTAGTGGAAGAATTGGGAACAAGTTGTTGATATTTTCGGAGGAAAAGAATCGTCTTTGGAAGTGAAGAAAGAACTTGGTAAGTGCTTCAAAAACATTTCATTTTTCATTACTAAAGTTTACTGAACGTAAGTACTTTGCCACTTGAGGGGATCATGATTAACAAAATGCTCTGAAAATTTCTCTCTCACTGCAAGTGCAGATCGACCGCTTCTGCCTGAATGGCCTGCACATTCATTGTTCTCAAAACCAATTACTTCAAGTGAGTCTTCATAGACGAATCCATCTCTTGCACGTACAAAATTATGCAAAACACAACAAGGTTTAACTATATCTTGCGCAAAATCAATGCCCACATTTAGTGGACGATGAAAGATTCTCCACTTGTCGAAGAGGATACCAAAGGCACATTCCACGTAAGGCCTAGCCCTGGATAATCTGTAATTGAAGATCTTCTTCTCGTAACTAAGATTATTTCCACCGTATGGACGCATCAAATTTTCACTCAGAAGGTATTTGCTATTTTTAACCATTCTTCTGTTGTCGGCATAGCTTTACTTGCATACAGTTTCTGCCATAACAGGATACACACATCTCGAACAATTTCTGTGATTGTTGTGTGCCCGAGACGGTATCCATAATGCAGTTCTATGAAAGAACATCCAGTCGCCAGATACCTGTAATAAATTATGCAACAATGAGTACGACAAGCGATTCGTATGACTAGTTTTCTTTTTATATAAGGTAAAATTCCACATGAAAGTAAACGACTTTTCTGTGAAATATTAAAAGCTGTGCTATAATGGACGCGAAAACCAACAATACAAAGCCTCTTGCAAAAGTTAATTTTTCTGTGTTCATTACTTTTAGATGTTTACTCGCGTCTACATTATCAAGTCTGCATGTGTACATCAAAATTGAATAGGTACTCATCTTAGTGTCGCTTATCGTAGAAAAGTACCTACTGTACATGGTACTTATCGACTAACTGAAGACCAGTTTCTCTCCTTTTTTTAATGAATTGTTAGTAATGTTTATCTTCAAGCGATTCTTGCGCTTTCGCGTATTTAAGAACTAACGCGACACGGCGCTGCGATTGCCAACTGTCTAATCAAACAATAATCAAAAGCATGGGACAGGGATCGCACTAGTCTCAGACGGGTAGTACCAGCGCGACATGTCCGTTACAATTGGGATAATCTCGAATACGTATCACTGAGGTCCGTATAATGCAGTCTCCAACGTACATTTGAATTTAAAAAAAATGATGGGACTATTTCTGACAGATAACACGGATCGTGACAAAACGTGCATATATTTTGTTGCGGGCTTGGCGTTGCAGAAGAGGTGCAAGAATCTCAAGAGTCTCTTTTGCGCGTGAGCTACAACGCAGGAAATCCATAAAGTCAGGATCGGGTTCCACAAGGAATAGCCAATACATTTACTTTAACGAACTGTCGTTCCTTCAGACGGTTGTCAGCATAAGGGAATCTGAACAAGCTGAGGATCCGCACGAAAATGAAGAAGAAGAAGAAGAAGAAGAAGAAGAAGAAGAAGCTGCATCTCGTGCAGGTGCGGTTCCGTTAAGAAGAAACAGAAAAAGGAGGAAAGAAGATGACGAAGAGAGCTGATTAAGCTACTTAATGCGAGTATTCAGCAAAGAGCATTACGGGAGCGGCAAGCAGAAGAGGATGAAGACAGAATGTTTTTGTTGTCTCTGTTAAACACCCTTCGTGGTATTCCAAAGGAAAGGAAAATGGAGACGAAAATTAAAATAATAATTGTGATGAATGAAGCTCAGTACAGTCTTATTTCCGTTCGTAAATGCATAACAAACAGAAAATAGATTACGTTTTGCTGTTTGCAGATAACAAGTTGTATATTGTGTAGCAGAACAGCTACCAAAATAAATGAACAATAACATCATGTTAAGGTATGTTAACTAATGCTTACACCTACTTTTCGCCAATTAAGTTATAAATGCAACTTCTACATAATATTGTAAACAACACAAACGTTAATATGTTAACAACAAATTTACAGTTAAAAATAAAAATAGAACCCACTGACTATAGCACAAAAGTGCTGAAACACGTATGGGTGAAATAAAAGAAAAAAAAGTTGTCTTGCATAAGACGGAACTTCTCATCCCATCCTGACTTATTGCTTGAGTTGTTATATGACTGGCGTCTACAGTCAGTAATAACAGTGGAATTTGTAGACAGGACTTTAAGCACGGCCTCAGCTAAGTTTTCGGACTTGTGTTCTGTGTTTGGTAAAAACAGATGGAGACGTTCAACAGGTTCACCATTCTCGTTCACATATCTTAATATGAAAGATAATTGATCAATATGTAAAATGTTCGCAGTAGAATCTGCTGTTATAGAGCATTATTTGGCCTGTTTTATTTCACTTATGATAATTCTTTTTATTCGTTCAGAAAGAAGCTTTACTATTTCATCGCAGATTGTTGAATAAAGATAACTTTTATGTCCCTGCCCTGGATTTCGATGTCGTTCAATGTGCTCTGCGAGAAAAGGATCAAACTCAGCTATAAGTTCAAGAGACCTCATAAATTGACCATTATGTAATGAATGGAATCTTTCAACGTGTCCACGTAGGGATGTCCACGACTTGTTAGCTTCTTCACTACTGCAAACACTCTCCAGTTCATTTTTTTCTGTCTCAGCATCGACTCGAAATGGTCATCTATTGTTCGAAGTGACTTTTTTCTTGATAAGATTGATAACTCAGAATTTTTGTGATAAAGGTTTTGTTTTTTTATTTATTAACTCGATCGGCATTTACAAAGCGAAATATTAAACTGGGACTTTACAGCATTAAAGTTAGACATTCAGCATTACTTAATTACATAATACAAAATTTTAGAGAATATGACTTTTTTTAAGCCATCAATTGCATTGTCCGTGGATTGTCTTCATGTTTAGTGGTCTGGTTATTCATGCAGATGTTCAGCTTTCTCTTGGCCTCTCCGTTATTGAGGTGCACTGCCTGTCTGGATTCGGTTGTAGATGCCATTTGGTGTAGTGTAGATGCAACAGGTTTAGGTCTTCGTTCAGTTTCCGCTCTATTTTTTCAAAATCTTTGCTTTGATAAGCTATTGTCGTATCGTCCGCGTATATAAACTTACGGGACGTTGTTTCTGGGATATCCGCAGTGTTCAAGTTAAGCAATAAGGAGGCCAGTACCGAGCCCTGTGGGAGTCCGTTGTTGAGCGCTGCGCATATGCTGGTTTTGCCATTAAGAGTCACTCTAATATTTCTTCCAGTTAAAATGATCTTCATGAATTTATTGGTCTGGCTTCTCTGAGTTTTTACATCAGTTTATAAAGTAGGGCATCCCTTCATGCTGTATCATATGCTGAGGTTAGATCCAACAGGACAACGACAGTTTTCTTCTTATCCTGAGAGCCCTTTTCGATAAAGGTTGAGAGGGCAAGGACTTGATCATAACAATTTCTTTTAGGCCTAAAACCTGCTTGCTCCATTGGTAGGGGGGATTCTACATGTGGGGAGACTCTGGTCATCAGAATTCTCACAAATAATTTATATGCAGTGCATAAAAGAGAAACTGGTCTAAAATGTTTGGGGTTTTCCCGTCTTCCATGGTTTCAGGACAGCGACTACCTTTTCTTCTTTCCATATAGTAGGAATTTTGTTCTGCTTGATGCACTCAGAGAATAGTTCTGATAGCCAGTTTCTTCCTGCTGGTCCTAGATTTTTAAGGAATTCTGGTAGGATTCCATCTACTCCTGCTGCTTTGCCGGCTTTCACTCATGTCAGTGCGTCATAGATCTCTTGAAACACCTCATCCTTTATCGGATTTGTGTTCTCCTGTTTCTTCTTCATTACCTCTTTTATCATATGATTTAAGCCTTTCTTTTCAGGTGTTCTTAAATGGATTTTCGAGGTTTGTTTTATGTGCAATGCTATCTGGGTGGGTGTCATTCTCGTCTGTGGTCTATGTAGGATTGTAGCTCCTCCTAATCTTCTTAGCAGACTCCAGCTCTTGCGGCCAGAATGGGTGAAATCCATGCTCTTTATCGTTTCCATCCAGCTACACCTGCGTTCTTCGTTCATTGTTTGAACCAGTTGTTCCATAACCTCAGTTTTCCGTCTCCTGGTATTCTTCAAATAATGATTCAAACTCCCTCGTCCAGCACGGAGTATATTCTTTCCTCACACCGCGCGGAATACTTTTCAGTGCAGATTTATATATCAGATCAATGAACCGCAAATAGTTACTGGTAGTGGAGGAATATGGTTCACTGTTCTCTCTGTGAGAGTCCGAAATGTCTCCCATTCAACCTGTTTTAGATTCCATTGTGGGATTGCAGGGCTTTGTATGACAGGAATTGACAGTCCCACTTCGACGATCACAGGCCGGTTTTGGCTTCCAGGGAACTTCGATAATACCCTTCTTTCCGCTTGGAGCACGTCTCCTGTTGATCCCCTTGTAACGAAAGTCAAGTCAGGTGTTGTTTGTGATCCCCATGCTGCTGATGAAAAGGTCGCTCGGTCTTTTGGATCGCATACGAGGTGGCGATGTCTCCCGTAAGCCCAAGTACTCAGTCTTTCACCTTCTGTATTGCATTCTGAATAATCCCATTTAGTGTGACTTCTGACATATTCGCGGCGTTTTTCTTCTTCCAGTAATTTTCGGGTTTGCAGCCGGATCCCAACATTCTGCCACGTTATTTCGGCCCAGAGACGTCCGGCCATCTTCAAGTGAGTAGACGAAGTACCAAGGTCATTTAAAAGGGAGGTTGGGCCTGAAGCTAAATTGGCAGTGATTGGCTGGCGCAGTGACGACACTGTAGGAGCAAAGCGAGGCAGCGGCTAGCGCAGCAAGTGACTCTCATTAAAGACAAGCAACTAATTATAACAGCAATAAGTTCTCAGGAAATTATTTAAAACAGTTGACTTACCTGTTTAGATGTTTGTCGTGGAAGAAGAGTGCCACTGTCTTGATTTTCACTTTCGTGCTGCTGGTGCTTTCTGCATTTTATGCATCATATTGAGGAACCGCCTCCGAATAAAAAGTCGTGTTCTGACATACAGTTTTATAACTTTTGAAGAAAACTTCGGATATTTAGTTTGGACAGGAGTGCATATTGTTTTCACTATATTTTTTTCCTTGGAAATACTATCCAAGCCACTAAATTCATTAAAAATTAGTTCAAACTCTTGGAACTGTAAGCCCACCGCGAGATAGGGCTTCAATCCAACATTTGTTGGAGCACTTAAAATATCACCAGACGGCGTTCCCAGTGTGTTGTCACAGTTCTTTGCACGATATGCAATGTAGCCAGAGCAGTCACATCCCTCTTTGACAGCAGATTCTTCTGGTGCAGGTTGAAGAGGAAAGTTTAAATCTTGTAGCTCTTTTTCACCATCTACCATCTGCAGTGCTTCACTCATGTCGGGCTAAATGCTTGTGAACAGATGTACGTCAAAAATCCGTCGCACTCATCTGCCTCTACTGATGTCACTTGACAGAAAGGAATATCATGAACATTGTGTCCCTGCAGTAACAGCCGCAGTCGATATTTTACTTCTGTTGGAGAAGGTTTCAAATGGAAATGACCAATTCCTCTGATTTGTGAGAAAATTTTTTCCAGTGTATCCTGATTAAATCTCGCAGTTAAAATATGTCATTTGTAGTAGGTGAAGGTCTGAAAACAGTCCAAATAATGACCGAACAGTTGTCATTATGCCTTTCTGGAATGGGAGCAAGTGATTTGTATTGCCTACGCGCATTTTTTCGGCACACATATACAGCTCTCTTAATATTCTTTCTTGAACATCCTTATGTATCCCATAACCACATAATAACGCAATCTTGTTGTACCTCCAAGCATTCAGAATGTCAAATGCGTCATTTGCGAACAAAAAAATTTGCTGCTTTCTCTCCTTCAAGCATTAGGCACATTATGGCTATAGCTGTGGTACTCCAAATAAGTTGCATTGCCAAATAAACCCTCTGACGCTCTCTCCCAACACTGAGGTGAAGCTGTGACAGTTCAGGACACAACTTCATTTCACTCCTATCTAATGCAAGCAGTCTTTCTAGAATGGATTTATTAACAATGTTCCCACTTGTAAGCTATAACCCGTCATCCAGAAAGTGGTTCCTCATTAATTTAAACAAATGTGGAACGTCTGAAAACACCCAGATTCGTTACCTTTCATACTGCAGATTGGAAAAGCAAGAATTTATTTCTGTCACATTAAAACCTTTCCACACAGATCGATTTTTTGTTCCAAGGTCGCACACTACCGCAACAACATCTTGTACAGGGCAGATAATACTGTTTAACCGATCAGCTGTTATTTGTGTGTCAAAACCTTAGTAAATGGGTTGCTTATATCCAGAAAACAAACCAGGTAACGTAACAAATAGCACGTTAGTGGGGCCCCACAACACGACCATAAGTAATGTTGCTATCTACATTCATTTAGTCGAATGATAGCAGACACACACGTTCGGTTTTTGTCAATACAGATGAGTGGGCTTTCATTAGTTGCAAAACGTCAGTCAGCACACCAGGAAAGCACCTGAAAGAGCGTGACGCCCATCTCCAAGTGTTGACAGTCCTGGAAGTGGGAAACCGACCTGATTCCTTAAAAACAAATAACACTTCCTAGACACAGCACGAAGTGTAACCGCTTTACAAATATCTTTCCATTGCCACATTGCTCGTTTCTTTCCACTCAACAAGCAGTTGATCTGTGTTTTTGAAAACAATTTGCCCACTATTTATGTCACTTTCTCCTGCACTTGCTTCTTTTGACACTTTTGTTGATATTTTATTTTGTCACCACAAGCTTTCACTTTTGAGTTTCAAGCACTTCTCACTGTACCTCAGGTTTGCACACATAGCTGCAGTCTGCAGTTCCTGTATTCTAATTCTTCTCTACGTTTACAGAGTTCGCTGATCTGTTTACTAATAGTGCAACAGTCATCTGTCGCTGTTGACTGGTCTATTTTTCATTTTTTCGGAGACACACTATCCAGCTACTCAATTGCATTTTTCATTCTCTTTCTTGCCTGCAACCTGTCTCCCCTATTCGGAGAAACTATATCATCAGCGCCTGAGTTTCCAATAACACTGGGAACACTTCCTGGTATATTTACACTCGGCACTGCGTCTGGTTTAAGTGTTTTCTTCGGCGGTAGATTAAGAAGTTCTGCTCGCAAGTCACGGAGATAATCCTCTGATGTGAAATGTAACGAACAAACAGTTGACGTCGCAACATTGAAGCGATCATTTCGGTGGCACTTTATCATCTTTTGGGAACGAATGATAAATAATATCCGCGCCTTTTGTCTTTCTGCTGTACGACAGACACCCTGTTACAGAACACCTAGGCATTTTAAAGCAAAACTTTTACAAAACACCGCAACAACACCACAGACTAAAGCAAAATAACACTACGAAAAAAAGCCCTTTTGGCACCTCCACACAACGTGCTCCTATGCTGACGTCATGAGCAGAATGACAAAATAATCGCCGATCTGCACAGGCCATTTGCCCCCCCCCCCCCCCCATCCCCATGGTATTTATAACGAATTCCGCGCATGCGAATCGTACTGACGGTTTACGGCGCATATGTTAGAACGTGACATCATCGTAGAAAAACAAAGTATCAATACTTCGGGATATGGTTTCAAATTTTCTATGAAGTTTTTTGTATGATTTGTACTTCATCTCATACAAATTCAACATCTATCCATATTTTGAGATTTGAGAAATTTAAATGAACTTTACAACTGTTGTGACGACTGCGATTCTACCCTGTTACTAAGTATCGCCAAAATACCCGAAAAGTACGGTGTTAACTAATGCAGTCAAAATCAGGTCGTATCTAAATAGACGTTTCTCCAAATTTTACTTCTCAACACAATATCTGACAGTGCATTTATCCCAGTTTAGCATAGAATAACCATATTAAATAAGATTTAATGACATTGACAAAAAAATTGCTTCTAACATCAATAAACAAAAGAATACCAAAGTTGAGTGATGAACCCACAATTTTACACGACTCTTATTCAAAATAATCACAATCCGTGTGGTTTGACAGCTACCCACCTTTGAATTACCCACTATAGAATGTTAGCCCAATAGCAAGCGAGCTTCACTGTCATTGGTCGACATTTAAGAAATTAATGGCGGGCGCCCTTGTCCAAGTAGCAAGACATTACAATACTTCTGGTAAATGTCACGGCACACGAATTTAGACACACACCCTCCAAAAGTTATAAAAATATACATGCAGCGGTAGCGGATTTGAAATTTAAAAAAAAAAAACAAAAAAAAACTGAAATAATTAAAAGGGAAATGGCTACTGCTAAAGAAAGTCAACTCTGTCTACATAGAACACACCACTTCGTGGAAGACAAACGTTATGTGAATGTCAGCCAAAAGGAAAAGAAATTACAAATTAAAACTGTTTGCAATAATTTTGAGTCTTTGAGAGGAGAGCGCTGCTTTTAAGTCTAATCTTGTGTGTTGTGACGATGGTCGCGATATCGACGGCAGCTGGCTGGTCCTGGTGAAACGCTGAGATCTGCTCCCACGGTCGTGTGATTGCAGCTGATGATTTTTCCTCGTAATCGGGCGGACGGTGGTATTCATTTTTTTAGGCTACGGCCACACGAGCGTTTTTTCCACGCGCGTTTGTGCTGGCGTTCACGCCGACATTATAGACCACTACGTGTTGAATGGGGCCCGCAAACTTTCACGCTGGGCGCTGACCACACGGCCGGGAGACACTCTGCGGCAGAGTCCGGAACCTCAGCCCTTTCCTCCGACGCTTACCGAACTGAAATCGTAGCGATGCCAACATATGCAACAATGCGTGGAGCGGTATTATTTCAATAGGAATTTCATAATAAAGAACATATGCAGTCTAACAATGCGTGGTGCGATATTATAAAAAGGTGTTTCATAATGAAGTAGCCACATATGTCTTATTTTTGGTTTTATAACATGTCAAATGCGTGATAAATGTACGTGGTTTGAGAACCGAAGTACGAGATTTTAGTTGTTTATGTACGAGGAAAAAAGTTCTATGGTTGGCAACCCTGCTCGGCAGCTCGCTGTTCAGTTTACGGACAGACTTTGCCTTCCTCGCTTCGTTGTCATTGTAGCAGTCTTCTTGTATTTTGTAAAGTGCCAGAAGGGAGCGTCTGGACAGTGAATTCATTATTATGGAAGTGCAGCAACATCTATGGCTGTACAATACAAGGGATCCGGAATACAAAATTAGAGAAAGAAAAAGAGAATCGTGGCGAGCACTTACAGCGGCCGTTCTGGTAGAAAAATGGGATGGAATGGATAACAAGCAAAAATCAGATCTAGGTAATGGCAGATAGTAAATATTTTATTAATTGCTATGAACAGTGTACAATGAAATTTATACATGAATAAAATGTTAACAAGGCAATACAAAAATTAGTCTTCATCAGAAGAAGTTTACATAATGATCTTGCCATGGTACAGATCCTTGCGGGGGACAGAAGTAATCAGCAAAATAATCTCTGATACTTTGGCACTGACCGTTCCTTTTGTCCCATGTGCCGGAATACTTTCCATTGTGCAAGTCAGTGTGTCTTCAAAATTGTAACCTTCATGTTGTCTCACAAAATTGTGAAGTACACAACATGCTTGCACAATAGTATCCGCCACATCCACGTTAACATCGATTGGACGATGGAAAATTCTCCATTTATTGGATAAAATGCCAAATGCACATTCCACATAACGTCGTGCTCTTGACAGTCTGTAGGTAAACACTTTGTTTACTCGTAAGGTTTTTTGCGGGATATGGTCTCATTAAACGGTCACTCATCGCAAAAGCCTCATCAGCCACAAACACATAAGGAATTTTCAGTCCACAGGGATCATTCGGAAGTGGCTCAGCTTCTGGCAAATTCGAGGCTTGTTGGTAAAGTTTTTTACCCAATTCAGTTGCTTTGTATATATTGGAGTCTCCTTGATGACCAAATGCCCCTACATCTATGAATCTGAAACAATATTTGCTGTCTACTATGGCCATCAATACAATAGAAAAATACTTTTTGTAGTTATAAAATTCGCTGCTGATGTCCATGGTTTAACGATTCTAACGTGTTTTCCATCTATGGATCCTACACAATGAGGAAAGTCTGCTGTCTTCTCATACTGGTCTTTCAGATCTAGATTTTTTCCTTGGCATAAACATTTTTAATTAATATTAATGTCTAAACAGAGAAAGAATTACAAAATGAAACGTACCTCAAGGTTACTGCGAGTTTTTCTTCTGCACTGATACATTCCCTCATGTTCGTGTTCCTTTTAGAAATTTTCTCTCCAATCATATTCAGAAGCATTTTAAATGAGTTAACCGACATCCTGTAGTATTCAAAGAACTTGGCTGGATTTGCCTTCAGTTTGTTGTGTAGAAGACGAACTTTCCTTTAGTCGATCTGTCGCTTAATATGGGATGAATCCAGTATTTTTTTTTTCCTGCCGTCGTTTCCGACGCCTACGTACAACTAACGCAGCACATACTGCAAGAACCGCGTTTTTGTTTATTTCCGCTCATAGTTGATACTAAACTGCGCACAGTAGATGTCACAGCTTGCACAAAAGCACTACTGGCGTTTCGCTGGGCTTCACGCCGCGTGAGAGAGGCGGCCATGTGGCCGCGCGTGTTGCGTGAATTGTGGCAGAAACGCGCGTGAAAAAAACGCTCGTGTGGCCGTAGCCGGAAGCTGCGAATCTGATTACAGTGGCGTTTTGCAGGCCACAGGCTGGTCGATGTAATTGTTCTTACAGATGTTCGTATGTGCACAGTTTTAATGTTTCTGGCGCACACAATTTAAGTTTACTTCTGCCACACACAGTTTATAAAACTTGCCGACCGCGAATTCTGTAGAAAGTCAATTCGTATTATGAGTGCCGCGATCGCGAAAACCGTCCTGGGCGGGAATGTACTCACACACAATAGACAGTTGGCATAAGTTCAGTTCGACTGTCATTGGTTATAGGCGTCGGGTAGTTCATCGAAACGCGAATAAATATGTAATTTCACGGTACTTGAGTGTACGAAAACACAGTCAAAATACAAGCGCAGTTCAATTCACAGACACAGAGCTACAATACCGTCCATTCTCGGTTGCATAGTCATAATTACTTCGTCTCACGGCACAGTCTCCGTATTTACTTCGCCCAGTTTCTACACTCACTATGATATTACGTCCTGGTATAGAACAGTCATTAAAAACGTACATAGCTTGCTACTAAACTCAATCTCCACCAGCTCGTAAAGTCACGACTCCCACTCTCTCAATACTCTCGCCCACAGTTTATGCAACATCAAAGTAAATTACTTATATCTTTACACAACCATTTTCTACCAAACTTATTACAGTAAACGATAAACAAAAAAAAATTAAAGCTTTCCACAATCAATAAACTCTAAACATGTTTATCTAATTACAAAAAAGAAATAATTTCCAGTTACATATTACATCTAGAAAACAACATTTATATCTACAGGGTGTTACAAAAAGGTACGACCAAACTTTCAGGAAACATTCCTCACACACAAATGAAGAAAAGATGTTATGTGGACATGTGTCCGGAAAAGCTTGATTTCCATGTTAGAGCTCATTTTAGTTTCGTCAGTATGTACTGCACTTCCTCGATTCACCGCCATGATTTCATGCGGGATACTCTACCTGTGCTGCTAGAACATGTGCCTTTACAAGTACGACACAACATGTGGTTCATGCACGATGGAGCTCCTGCACATTTCAGTCGAAGTGTTCGCTTCTCAACAACAGATTCGGTGACCGATGGATTGGTAGAGGCGGACCAATTCCATGGCCTCCATGCTCTCCTGACCTCAACACTCTTGACTTTCATTTATGGGGGCATTTGAAAGCTCTTGTCTACGCAACCCCGGTACCAAATGTAGAGACTCTTCGTGCTCGTATTGTGGACGGCTGTGATACAATACGCCATTCTCCAGGGCTGCATCAGCGCATCAGGGATTCCATGCGACGGAGGGTGGATGCATGTATCCTCGCTAACGGAGGACATTTTGAAAATTTCCTGTAACAAAGTGTTTGAAGTCACGCTGGTTCGTTCTGTTGCTGTGTGTTTCCATTCCATGATTAATGTGATTTGAAGAGAAGTACTAAACTGAGCTCTAACACGGAAAGTAAGCGTTTCCGGACACATGCCCACATAACATATTTTCTTTCTTTGTGTGTGAGGAACGTTTCCTGAAAGTTTGGCCTTACCTTTTTGTAACACCCTGTATATTACAGAACAAACGAAACTTGGGCTACAACATCAAAGATATATGAACAGACAGATAAAAGGAAAAAAAACGATGTCTTCACACGGTCTAGTCGTAAGATACAATTGGTAAGCAATAATCTAATGCACAAGACACAGTACAGTCTGCTCCGTACAGCATAATACATACCTACGTAGAAGATACACTGCAAGCCCTATGAATGTTTTAACGTCGAAAATAATTAGCAATATTTCAATTAACCAAACACTTTATTTAGTATAAATATTTCACAATATGAAATCCTAATTATGGTTATATATTTGAAACCTCCCGTTCTTCCTCTGTACAATCACTTAAAAATAGTTTGTCCAACCGCCTTGGTGATAGCCAATTTCGCGTTTTAGACACAGTACTGCCTGCTTTCGAAAACAATCTTTCTGAAGGCACGGACATAGCTGGGATTGCCAGGTATCCTGTAGCCAGCTTATATAATTGTGGAAATACACTTTTCATGTCTTCCCACTGTTCAAATGGGTTCGTAGATAGTGGCGACACGGATGTTGCTAAATATAGCGTCATTTCATCCTTCAGATTTACTGAAGATTGGGTGTTCGTGAAAGGGGAAGTGGCTTCGCTTTTTTTTGTTTTTGTACAGGCCAACGTTTTGTGATTGCTCCAAAAGTCATAAGATGTGTCAGCCGACGAGTCACTATCTATCTCACTACTAATGTTGGTGGTGACAGGATTTGTTGCTGTCAGTCGCCTTATCATAGATGTTGTTCGGGCACTCTGAAAATGGGATCGAGTAAGCAAGACATGGCTACTAAATGACTATCTTCCACTTGTACAAACCTGCGCTGAATCTGTTTCATGACTTTGCTTCTAAGGGCTCCTGCCACACTCACTAGGCAGATTCAAAGAACCTATTCGCGCTTTTAAACAGTTGAGCATCGGTATAATTTTACTGATGGTCACTTGCTGGTCTCCAAATATTTCTTTAGAAACGTACTCCAATGGCTTCAAAACGTGAAGCAGATCTGTAATATTCTGCATTCCTATGACCGATGGAGTAGGCGGTGCTTTCGCATTAAGCATCAAAATTTGATGCACGAAAGGAGCCAGTTCGATATTCCTCTCAAGCATATATTATACAGAGTTCCAACGAGTCTTTACATCTAAGATCAACTTCAAAGTAGTTCCAGTTTGTTTTTGCCTTAATAAATCACTTTGAATAACGCTTGGTTTGAAATATTTAACATCATCTCTTCCTTAATTACACAATAAATTAAAATCGTTTATCGACATAGTCGATTCAGCAGTAAGATTAATGGTATGGCAAAACAAGATGTTTCCCTCTACCTATGAATTTCGTAATACTGGCTACTATATTTGCATCATTATCAGTAATAATAGCGGTGATTTGATATTAATTCCTCGACAAATTTCTTGCATCTGTTCAGAAATGTAGTCACCAGTATGCCGTTGACCTAGCGCAACAGCAACAATGCAGAGTTAAATAAGTTTATTGTTATCGGAATAGTGGGCAGTGACACAGAAGTCATCTCGGTCTATACATCACAGGTTAGCGAGATACGATTTAAAGTTTCGAATTTCAATTCAATTTTCGATCGCATAACGCTGTAGAAACACTCTAGATTTTCTTTAAGAGTGTCTACGCTCGGAATTTTAAAAGATGGACAAACCTGACACATCAGTTTCCGAAATCAACAACCTTTAACAATGTCGAATGGTCATTTGTCCACACAAATAAAATAAAGCAACAATTTGCATAACAGAGAGTTCGCTGTCCCTCCCTCCGCATACGATAGCTTTCTCTGTAGTGTTTCTTTGATGGAAAGTTGCTGCTTTTTGTTAGACGGTCTGCTTTCTGCGTCCGTTGAATTCTCTGATGATTGCACAGCGTTGGAGACTTTATCCGCAGAAGTGACGTCGATGTAGATAGGCTCACTGGGCGATGGCGATGATGGTTGTTGCTCTTTTATCTTCGGGTATTTTGGTGGTAACTCGATTGTCAATTGTCCCTGTGCCAGATTTCCTTTTCACTGAAAAATACAGAATGAGTGATTTATTTATGAAACAAAAAATAAAAACTTCCAGTGTAGAACACCTCAGACATGTGCTTTTTCCTGTATTCTCAGGTAGACGATGGTTTATTTTTTTTTTTTCTAAATAAAAATAAACTGGTTTCAGAAAAAGTAAAAATCTAAAGTATAATATTCTAAGAAAATTGGTAAATTAACCTTGATATTGTACTTGTGGAATGCTTTTGCAAATGTTTCTTCATATTCGACGTATTCCCCGATGATTTTAAGGTTTTGAAGCAAATTTTGCATTTAACTTCATTGGTGTTTAATCGAGTGTAATACTTCCACAGTTCACTTTTCACAGGCGTACATACAAACCACTTACTGACAACTGACAAACCAATGTTTATTTTCAAAAAAGCCAAATTGTTCGTTTAACGTTTCTAACACTAAGTACGACGTGCAGACATATACACTCCTGGAAATTGAAATAAGAACACCGTGAATTCATTGTCCCAGGAAGGGGAAACTTTATTGACACATTCCTGGGGCCAGATACATCACATGATCACACTGTCTGAACCACAGGCACATAGACACAGGCAACAGAGCATGCACAATGTCGGCACTAGTACAGTGTATATCCACCTTTCGCAGCAATGCAGGCTGCTATTCTCCCATGGAGACGATCGTAGAGATGCTGGATGTAGTCCTGTGGAACGGCTTGCCATGCCATTTCCACCTGGCGCCTCAGTTGGACCAGCGTTCGTGCTGGACGTGCAGACCGCGTGAGACGACGCTTCATCCAGTCCCAAACATGCTCAATGGGGGACAGATCCGGAGATCTTGCTGGCCCGGGTAGTTGACTTACACCTTCTAGAGCACGTTGGGTGGCACGGGATACATGCGGACGTGCATTGTCCTGTTGGAACAGCAAGTTCCCTTGCCGGTCTAGGAATGGTAGAACGATGGGTTCGATGACGGTTTGGATGTACCGTGCACTATTCAGTGTCCCCTCGACGATCACCAGTGGTGTACGGCCAGTGTAAGAGATCGCTCCCCACACCATGATGCCAGGTGTTGGCCCTGTGTGCCTCGGTCGTATGCAGTCCTGATTGTGGCGCTCACCTGCACGGCGCCAAACACGCATACGACCATCATTGGCACCAAGGCAGAAGCGACTCTCATCGCTGAAGACGACACGTCTCCATTCGTCCCTCCATTCACGTCTCCATTCGTCCCTCCATTCACGCCTGTCGCGACACCACTGGAGGCGGGCTGCACGATGTTGGGGCGTGAGCGGAAGACGGCCTAACGGTGTGCGGGACCGTAGCCCAGCTTCATGGAGACGGTTGCGAATGGTCCTCGCCGATACCCCAGGAGCAACAGTGTCCCTAATTTGCTGGGAAGTGGCGGTGCGGTCCCCTACGGCACTGCGTAGGATCCTACGGTCTTGGCGTGCATCCGTGCATCTTGCGGTCCGGTCCCAGGTCGACGGGCACGTGCACCTTCCGCCGACCACTGGCGACAACATCGATGTACTGTGGAGAACTCACGCCTCACGTGTTGAGCAATTCGGCGGTACGTCCACCCGGCCTCCCGCATGCCCACTATATGCCCTCGCTCAAAGTCCGTCAACTGCACATACGGTTCACGTCCACGCTGTCGCGGCATGCTACCAGTGTTAAAGACTGCGATGGAGCTCCGTTTGCCACGGCAAACTGGCTGACACTGACGGCGGCGGTGCACAAATGCTGCGCAGCTAACGCCATTCGACGGCCAACACCGCGGTTCCTGGTGTGTCCGCTGTGCCGTGCGTGTGATCATTGCTTGTACAGCCCTCTCGCAGTGTCCGGAGCAAGTATGGTGGGTCTGACACACCGGTGTCAATGTGTTCTTTTTTCCATTTCCAGGAGTGTAGTATTTCGTTTGCGTTTCGAACAGCCGGTAGCCGGCAACGTCGCGACGGTGTTGCCAGCCTATCTTTGTGGCGCCGCAGTCGAATCACGTCAGTGTTAAGTCTGAGGTCTAGAAAATATTCTGGATACTTACCATCAAGTACTCATTGGGTAAAAGAATCGATTGAGATGTATCGACTAAAAAACTATAGGTATCGATGTAACTGTACTCGAAACTATAAAGTATCGATATTTTTTCATTGTCCCTAGTTGTGTGTGCTGCCCTCAGTGGAGAAGCAAGAACAAACTAATCGCTGAATATCGACTGAGCAGGTCGATTCCGTTGTGACCGAATCATTTTAATTATTGGATTCCAATTTTTATCCAGATGAAAGTCGTTATCACGATTCATCAAATTACCAGCAAGATGTACACTGCTGGCCACCGTAAATGCAACACCAAGAAAGACAAGAGGTAGCACAACAAAATTTATTTTGTAGGTAACATGTTGACCAAGTATCAAATGATTACGTTTACAGACGTCTGTGACATTGGTTCCTGCCAGAATCAGTAGCCAGAGCAGCCGCCATTGTTGGAGATCACCGCTGCCACACGTCTCGGCATTGAGTCAAAGAGACGTTGGATGTGTTCCTGGGGTACAGCAGCCCAAGCAGTTTCCACACGTTGCCAAAGATAATCTGGTGTGGCAGCTGGGGATGTAATCTGGGTCACTCGTTGAGCAACCATGGACCACATGTTTTCTGTCGGCGAAAGATCCGGAGAGCGAGCCGGCCAGGGAAGCAATTCAATCTGGTTATTGCGGAACCTTTGGACAATGCGTGCCACGTGTGGTCGCGCATTATCCTATTGAAATGTGGCTGTGGCCGAGCCCTGAAGGTAAGGAAGGACAACTGGCTCCAGCACCTCGGATATGTAGCGCCGGCTATTTAAAGTACCGGGAATGCGTACTAGAGGCGTGCGAGAGTAATATCCAATACCGCCCCATACCATAATACCCGGTGGAAGACCAGTGTGGCGGTGCATAATGCAGCTGTCCAGCATCCTCTCTCCACGGTGTCTCCACAGTCGAATCCGACCATCGTGGTGCTGCAGACAGAAGCGTGCCTCGTCAGTAAAGACAACGTCATTCCATTCTGCCGTCCACATCCGTCTGTCATCACACCATTGGCGACGGAGACGTCTGTGGTTCTGCGTCAATGGTAGACGAAGCAATGGACGTCTTGCGGACAGACCACTCTGCTGTAAACGGCGTCGAATGGTACGTGCAGACACTGGATGATGCGTTACAGACGCAATGTGCTGTGCTATGGTTCGGGATGTCACTGAGCGATCCGTCACTGCCATGCGCACAATTTGCCTATCAGCACGTGCAGTGGTGCACCGAGGTTAATGCGATCGACCACGTCGGTCCGTCGTACCCTCCTGCATCCAACGGTCACATATCCGCATTACAGTTGTTTGGTTTCGTCCAACACGACTAGCGATTTCTCTGTATGATAATCCACAATCTCGGTAAGCCACTATCCTTCCTCTGTCGAACTCGGATTCTTGATCAAACGATGTTCGCTGTTGTCTACGAGGCATAACTGATCGTCTTGTGAAACAACCACAAGGTAAACACACGTGCCGAACGTACACTCGTCGAAATCGCCAAGCCTTAAATGGCGCTATGAGATGGCGCCACAGGCGCGCGTGATGTGCGTCTGCGCTGAAATTCTAATCAGTTGCATATCTCATCGCTGCAAACCCATGGTGTAAATTTCACTTGATTCGGATGCTTCCTTCAGGGTGTTGCATTTACGGTGGCCAGCAGTGTATTTCCCGGGATTATTTAACCCAGCAGTGGTCGCGCTCTAAAAAGAAGCGTAAGTGGTTGCATGGATAACATGTGTATGCCATTTTCTCAACTAAAAATAGTGTCCATTGAATTTTCAAATATTTTTATTGAGTGTTTTATGTGTTGCCCATAGCATTGTTTATTAAAAACTATCAACAAAAATTACACATATGACCTTATAATTGAAAAAAAAACTTTTCACAGCAAGTCACAATTTTAAGGAAGATTTATTTTATTTTTTTTTATTTATCGTATGATGTGTACATTGATTTACATTTATATACAATATTTTCAGGACTAAAATGTACAATCACAAGTTCGTACAATTTTACAGCTCTATGTCTAGTTCTTCAATCCACTTGACTGCTTCATCCGATGTACGATGAATGTCCATTAATGTTCCTCTGAAAGTACGATGAGGGCAGTCAGCAACAATGTGATGAATCGTCTGTGAGGGGGCACCACAGTCACAATTTGCAGAGCCAACCCATCCCCATTTGTGCAGTAGATAGCCACATCTGCCTTGTCCAGTTCGAATGCGGTTAATGATCCTCCACTGACGCCTTGGAAGATCAAATCCTTGCGTCTGCTTGGAAGGGTCCTCGACTAGATGTTTATTGGCTACTGAAGACTGATCCCACTGGAGTTTCCATGAACTGTTAATGTTGAAAGCAGATCCTTCAAGGTCGAGTGCTGTGCGCCATGGTGGT
This sequence comes from Schistocerca serialis cubense, assembly GCF_023864345.2. Taxonomy (NCBI): domain Eukaryota; kingdom Metazoa; phylum Arthropoda; class Insecta; order Orthoptera; family Acrididae; genus Schistocerca; species Schistocerca serialis. The sequence goes on along the minus strand of NC_064643.1, from coordinate 117,228,311 downwards.
TTCCTCGATTTCAAGCGTTGGTGTGTTCCTTGTACAATATCTTGATGGATGGGGAGCTGGGGGTTCTGCTGAATGTTTTTCCACGTCTTTAGGAGAGCTTCTGATCTTCTTAGGGCTGGAGGTGGGATATTGCTTAGAACCGGCAGCCACAGCGTGTTTGTGCTCCGAATACATCCTGTGATTAATCGCATTGCCTGATTGAGTTGCACGTCTATCTTCTTAGTGTGAACACTGTTGATCCAGGTTGGGCAGCAATATTCAGCAACAGAATATGACAGAGCTAATGCTGTAGATCTCAGGACGTTAGTATTGGCTCCCCATGATGTACCAACAAGCTTCTGAAGAATATTATTTCTAGTTTTAACTTTAGCAGCCACATTTGATAAATGCTGCTTGAAAGACAGAGTTCTATCTAGTGTTAATCCCAGGTACTTTGGTGTACTACAGTATGGCAACACTTGGTCTCTGAATACAACTTCTGGTTTGTAATTTGACTGTCTGTTACGTAGGTGGAATGCAGATATAACTGTTTTCTGAGGATTTAGGTGGAGGCACCATTTCTTGAAATATTTGTCTAAGGCTTCCAGATCAGTGGATAGAATAGTTTCAGCATCAGCAAAGTTGGAGCACTGAGTCACCAGACAAATATCATCAGCATATATGAATTTCCTTGAAGATGTTTCTGGTAAGTCGTGTGTATACAAATTGAAAAGGAGGGGAGCCAGAACAGACCCTTGAGGTAAGCCGTCATTTAGTTTAAACATTCTGCTCCTATCATTATCTGAGTAGATCTGAAAGTACCTATTGCTTAGCATATTGTTGAGTAAGGCCGTGAGTTTACGACATGGGATAACACTGTCGTAAACTCACGGCCTTACTCAACAATATGCTGCGTTGCTTCACGTCCGTAGGTATAACCTTTAAATACCCTACACGTGACCCCTGGGTGGTGCTAAGAAAGCAACAACGATAAGATGAGACCGAACTGTCTGAAAAGACCTCTCGGTCAAAGAATGACGAAGGACACGTGCGGTCCTATTCAGGACCCACAAGCTCGTAGAATTAAGGAAGATAGATAGTATCATTAGCTTCGATTTACTTCCAAAAAACACATTTGTGTAAAAACAAATTTTATCATGATTTTCTGAACAAGAAATACAGACGATCTAGGAATGATCGGGACAAACAAATTTTTTACACGCGTTACACTCTTTTCTTGTACTTCTATTTCTTGATCTTCCGCAGTCGTAGCAGCGACCCACAGAACTAGGGGAGACCGGGGCACGTTTTCCACCTTTTTACATTTTTATTTTTCTACTTTTTATTTTTATCAGTTTTGAGGTAAACAGCGGATCATTGTATTTCCTGTACCTTTATCTACAGTTTTGTACAAATATTTTTGAAAATAGTAAATATCCTCTGTGGCAGCAAATTATTTTTGTCTGACCATGTTGCATTGGAAAATTTGCCCCGTATGCGGGGCAAGTTTTCCAGCTTACTTAAAATGTACAGGGGCAAATTTTCCAATTATACTTTAAATGGTAAAACAGAGATAATTATCTTGATTTCACTGAATATGTATTTTTATTATGAATTTACAATACGATACAAAAGAAGGAAAGCAAAAGTAACCACAGTAAATAAAAACAAATGCTACTTCGTTTTACAAAATGTCACTTAAATATTTTACAGATACAGACTTTTTTTAACAATACTCACTCATTGTCTGAATCACAATGTAAGCAAACAAAAAATGCAATATTCCCTTTCGTACAGTTTTCATGCGCCCATTTCTTGCATTTCATGCACTGTACCCACTTCTCATTTGCTTTAGAGTTGGCGTAAGACTCAAGGCAATAAATGCATAAACAATCTTCATCTTCTTCATCATCAGTGGAATTTAGTCATTCAATACCTTCGTGAGATTGTTTTACTGCCTTTTACGTTTGAAGAGGATGATACAAACTGTTTCCTGGCTGGGATTCGCTTTTGTTTTTTATCGTCTGTTATTTGCTTCCTTTTGCAGTTTCCTTTTTTTAGATAAATCAAAAATGGTTCAAATGGCTCTGAGCACTATGGGACTTCACTACTGAGGTCATCAGTCCCCTAGAACCTAGAACTACTTAAACCTAACTAACCTAAGGACGACACGCATATCCATGCCCGAGGCAGGATTCGAACCTGCGACCGTAGCGGTCACGCGGGTCCAGACTGTAGCAACTAGAACCGCTCGGCCACCTCGGCCGGCCTTAGATAAATCGTTTTCGATTTTCAGGTGATTTTTAATTGGAGTGTCAGTCAATATAACTGACTTCCTTTTTTTTTCCTTCCATGTCGTGTTTGCTTCCTAGGTGCCGCCTTCTCAAAAGGCCTAATTTCTTCTGGTGTTGTCCAAGTTTGTGTGGATGTAGAAGCAACGCCATCTTGACAAGCAAGAGGAAGGGTCTTTGTAGAACTCAATGGAACAGCTTCGTCGGAAATGCTAGTCTGTGTTGGTGTAGTAGGAGTTGATGATGTAACTAACCTGTTTCTACGGGTTATTACGTTAAGATGCATACGTTGTGATGTCGCTTATAGCGGATGCGATGTAATTAATAGTATTGCCCGTGCACTGTACGCGAGAATCAAACATTTAGAATAAAACAGAAAATGAATGAACACTGTGCATAAGATCAGCTCCCAGCAACGCACATGAAAATAAGACTTAATCTAATGCATTTGTTTTAAAATAAAAGAGGAAACTAATCACTGGACCTGTGCATAAGGAAACGCGTTGGATGTGCTAACGGGAAAGCTATGAGGTAAGTAGCTTAGGTGCAAAAACATAACCTCGGAATACAAGAGAAAATTGTCGATAAAATCATTTATTCCTAAGATATGGATGTGAGGCATGTACACAATTCCTGATAACATTAATTCCTAAAACATTAAGGAAAAGCATCAATATATTCACCGTTATAATCTACACCCAAAATCATTGGTGTGAGTAATTCATACAACTGCTGTTGCCTGATAACTGATCGTAATAACTCGTGAAACGGTACACGTTTCGAAGTACACCCGCGTACCCATGTGGTTTGTGGAGACGCAATTTCTTGGTATCAAGTTGCAACAATATCACATCACACAGTCATGAACAGTTAACATTCTTTAACACAAACATGAGATTAGACAGTTAGTGATGACGGTAGCCCAACAAACTCTAATGTTCAACCACGTGGTTGGCTCCCCACGGACGAAAGATACATAAAGCAAGGAAAATTTATGAGAAGGCAAAGATATTAATATTTAGAAAAATGAAAGCTTATACAGGCACGGCTGAAGGCAAACAGACATTCAAACAGAAGCGAGTGCTCATTTCTTATCGACACCTTTGTGTGGCGCTCCTCCGGCGGATCCAAGTCTGCTATAGAGATTTACTAAAAGAAAAATCTGCCAAAGTTTTGCATTCCTTACTGCGTCAAGGCAAAGCAATCTTTCAGAGTTCAAAAGCGAGACCAATAGCTAACAGCTCTCCTCTCGCCAAGTAACAACGCGCCACGCAGTCAGTCTAACCAACACCGACCAAAAGGAAGGCCTCGGCGCTTGTTCGTGACGTCACGTCAGCTAGGCACGGCGGACGCCAGGTCTGTTGCAGGCAGAAACGCCTGGGCGTGCTTATCACCGTAATCTCTTATTTTTGGACAAAATGTTTGGTATTGTTTTGGATTCTGGAGTTTTATTTAGATTAAAGATTTTCTTACTATCGTAAAGCTACAAATGACGATCATAGTTCTGTATTACTGAATCCTGTCGAAACAAACGTAGATCAATATGAGAAGATGCTTTGCCCCATTGCAAGCTTCGGAAATTTTACATTCAAGTAACTATATTTACTAGATCCATTTTGTTGTCGAAACTTACCCCAGCCCCCTTACAATGAACTCGTTTCTTTTATTTATTTATTTTCGTTTGACATCGTCACTGGTAATGCGAACTAATTTACATGTGTAAATGTCCAACTGTTGCCAGTCATTAGATTACAGTCGTTTTCAACGAAAGGAATTCTAAACAGGAAACAAAATAGCTTCATACATCGAAAATACTGCTGAGCTTAAACTTTTTTAAACATGCACATTAGAAAAGATAAATATTCCCCTCTTGCAACTGAAAGGAGAAACTTTATAAGATAAAAAATTATTATTTGATGAAACAAGTATCTCTCTTTTGCCTCTTCTTCTGCCCCCCACCCCCCTCCCCCAACGTGTACAATCGCAAGATATTTCATTAACATTCAGTGCTCCTCACCCCATAGTCAGCCAAGATACCTAAAGAAGAGCACAAATATGTTCACAGTTTCTTGTAAAAGCAACCCAGTACAAACGTAACTTCCTCAGATTTACAAATAAGGTAAAGGAGCACGAATTCTGTTGCTGCTGGACCATGAAGTTGTTTTTGTATGTCAATCCTTAAAACACGTGGAAATTTAAGTTCAGGAGTACACTATTTGTTAAGAAGTGTAATGAATTGCACAATTAATTGATTGCAGAATTCTGCCAGAACAATGTGTGTTGGTCAACTACCGCCAATAGTTTCACATTTTCCTGTGTCAGAGAGGGAGACACCTCCATTATGAGTATGCCTGCAACAGACCTGGCGTTCGCCGTGCCTAGCTGAAGTGACGTCACGAACAAGCGCCGAGGCCTTCCTTTGAGTCGCTGTTGGTCTAACTCGCCCTTCTTCGACTGGAGCACATCTGTGGACACTTCCCGTACCGGAGGCAGACTGCCTCCCGCTTCTTCTCCAGCCTCTTCCACGCTCCGCATGGCCCGGAAAACCCAAAGATGCCATTTCCGCCACCAACCTAACGCAGGTGGATTTCTCTTAGAAGAGAATATTCTTCAATCAGACGGAAGTTCAGAACAGGATTTGAACAGCACAGATGTCCAGGCTGAACAGAAAGTAACACATGTAAATGTGCGTTAAGGTCTAGCGCCAATATATACCCTTTCTATTTTTTATTCTTTTTATTTTGTGTAGGTCTAAAAACAAAGAAGAATTGTGGCACAAATACGAGTTGAGAAGAGTTTGTGGAAGAGAAGAGAGATGGAGCATAACGCGAATAAAGCTAGGTCCAACAAAATTCGCAGGGAAAAATGTAGACTCTATAGAATCAGCTTTTCAGTTGTTTCTTAGGAAAAACATTGTTGATGTAATTCTAAAGTGGACTAACAAAGAGAGTAGTCTTGTTTACGGTAGTAAATGGAAACCAGTAGATGCCATTGAACTGAAGTGCTTTATCGGTGTCTTGATCCTACAGGTGCTTACAAGGCCCATAATGAAGCAGTTACACATCTGTGGAACAAAGAGGATGGTAGACCCATTTTTAGTGAAGCAAAGGCTAGAAATCGCTTTACGCAAATTTCAAGGTGCATCCGATTTGATGACGCAGATGTGAGACGTCACAACCGTGCTCCCGACAAGCTGCCTCCCATTAGAGAAATATTTGAAATATGGGTACACACATTTCAAGACGCATATGTTCGTCACAGCAACTCGTCACAGCAACGTAACAATTGAGGAACAGCTTGTGGCATTTCGTGGAAGATGTCCATTTTGGCAATATATTCCTTCAAAACCAGGAAAATATGTGATAGTGCAACGCCTTACATTCTCAATCTCCAAGTTTACACTGGACGACAAGAAAATGAATCTTGTGAAAGACTTAGAAATGTAACAACTGACAATTTTTTCACTAGCCTTAGTTGGCGAGAGAACTTCTGAAAATCAATCTCACACTCTTAGGAACAATTAGAAAAAATAAAGGAGAAGTACCACAAGCTTTCACTCAGAACAGAGGTCGAGTCAAATATTCATCTATTTTTGGATTTCAAGAGCATGCTTCAATTGTTTCATATTGTCCGAAAAAGGGAAAAGTTGTAACTTTGCTCAGTACAATGCTTTCAAGGAAGGAAGTGGGAGATCACGAAGACTGCAATCCAGTAATGATTCTGGATTATAATAAAACAAAGTCAGGAGTAGATACCATGGACAAGCCGGTACACTACACTACAAAGAGGATGAGCAGAAGGTGGCCAATGGTATTATTTTACAACATGATTGATATTAGCTCACTGAATGCATTTATCATCATGGCTACATCTTACACCAGACTGGGCAGAAAGGACCAACTACAAGAGACAGGGATTTCTCATAGAATTAGGAAAGCGGCTCGTCGGAAGAAAGCCAGACAAAATTATTTCCCCATTACTTCCATCAACAGTACAGACAAAAAAGGGGGGAAAGGTGTCCGTTTTGTAAAAGGTCTGAGGATAGAAAAATCTCCGATAAATGTTCAAAATGTGGATCTCCTGTGTGTAAAAACCACTCTGCAATTTATTGCTGTAGGTGTAATGCGTCATAAATGTCTATTCGTAATTTAATCAAAAATGTTTGTAGTTTCATGAGAATCGTTTGTACATTTTACGGAAATAAACAATTTAAAAAATATTCAATTTAATTTAATGTAATGCCACTGACATCATGTTTCAGATTGTGGAAAAAATAAGGAATCTGATTTTATTCTACCATTATTAAAACTATCCTTAATAAAAAATAAATTCCGTTAGGGCCACTAAAGAACCCAATGGTACTCAGTGTAACAAAAAACACTCGGTATTAGAAGAGTTAAAGTACACAGAAGCTCGAAGCATTGTCGCATGTGCACTTCCAGATTTATTTGAATTTCCACAGGTGGATGACATATGTAATCCACGCGACCATTGCATTGTTAATTACAGAGTCCCAGAAGCTGGAAACCGGTGCTAAAATTTTGGTAATATTGTATTCCATTGAATGTCCCATGGAAATGCAATGTTCTGCCACTGCTGCCTTCCTCAAATGTCAATCGTCTTTAACGGATCAGACTAAGGCCTTGCTCTTTGCTGGTGGATGGAAGATGACATTAACATTATTCTTCCTAAGCAATCTGCCTATTTTAGAAGACACGTTCCGGCATATGGAAGGAACGCAGTTGATTTATAGTCATCAGTCTCCTCAGAGCGTTGCTTCTTCTTTTTATAATTGAATCGGCTGTAGGAAGAAGGAAATAACTCCAGAAACCTGTTTGTTGGGAAATTAAAAAAAAAAAAAAAACTATATAAACAATCCGCAACTGAGCATTATTGCAGAGGTTGAAAACATCGCTTAAGTTGTAAATTACTTTATTTTCACACGACTGGTTTCGGACTGTTACAAGCCCCTCCTCAGGTGTCGTGCTGTGCTGTGGTCCCTGAGCGCCGCGTGTACTAGGCGCGGTGTGCTGCCTATGAGCGAAGAACAGGGAGTTTACGGTAAAATACATTTTTGTTCGAATATCTGGTTTTATCGCGTATTGATCTTCTTGAATTAGAAAAATCACCGTTACAATTTTGATTAATGCCACGTTGTAAGAGACTGTCGATTGTTGATTCATTGAAACACCATTCTGCAGGATCATCACTAACGAGGTTTTTTTGTTTTTGTAATGTCTGACTCGACACTTAGCTTTTCGTGAAACTCGAAATCAGGAACAATTTGCTTTTCTTCATTTTTAACTTTTGTTTCGTCTGTATTTACTTATTTTACAACAGCTGCAGTGCCAGAAATATCATCCGTACTACTTGAAGTCGAACCAGCAACATTTCTTGCGAAAAATTTATCTACTCTGCCAAGCGTTTTTAGAACATAGGTTTCTCGTTCTCGCCTGTCTTTCGATAATTTCCGAAATGCCGCCCCACTTAATTTTGCACGTTTGCTTTTTTCACTCTTATTCATGTTAAGGGACTTAACAGAATTGTCAACCAACAGTCAAAACAAAAGAAAATTTTTGAAAAAGCAAAGAAAGAAAGATTGTATCCAGTTCCAATCTTACTACACTGCACATGAGCACAAAGTCTTTTACTTTAAACACGGCACACGAGCACAAAGATTTTTCCTTTAAACACGGAGCGACGAACTGACCAACTCTTACTACTCGACGTAACTGTGCTATGAAAGAACGACAATGCAGAATAATTTAATTTCTTGTCGCCTGTTTCCTTGCTGTCAGTGAACGGTAGAAACTCACCTGCAGGCTGAAATTCGTCTCGTAAGGAAAACGGAACAGTTCCTTTTTTGGCTTCTGTTTCCCGCGTCGCCGGAATTTTAGCTGGGACGCAAATATGTTCTGAAAATTCTTGACAGTGTCCTAATTTAAAAAGCAAATAAGTTCTGCAATTTCTTGCAGTGAGGTGTGCTGGGTCGACTCTTATCCCACTTATACCGTTTTAGCGGTTTCTGTGGGTAGAGAAGATAGACTACAAAGGAAGTTGATGTATGTTGTCATTTGTGTGAACACTGCTGGTATGTCTATACGCAAATGCACCTTTTGTTCCAACATAAAATAAAAATAACCTTTCATCGAAGAAAAAAAGCTTAGTTAAGAAGTTTAATGTAAAATATGCAAAGCCACGTACTATTCGATTGCACAGAGTGAGAACTTTGACATTGTACAGGCTGCAGCACGATAAATGAGACAAACGAAAGTTGGTTTCTTCTTCTCTTTTCGTCAGAAAAAGTAACTAAGTAAATGAACAAATAAATAAAATGTTTAAACTGTTGTGAGGTGTGTTTCATACATTATTAGATATTCTGCTTATGTTCTTTTCGTGTAAACATGTGTTTAAAAATGTAAAACATTGCCAGTATCAACATATTTTGTTAAACGGTGCCATTAAATCAAAGCTCAGATATTGAAGACCATAGAGCTTTCATATTAATTACAGTAATGGAATGTTGACTTGATACTTCCCCGTAATTTCTACAAGAAATTTAAGTAGTGTCGTGTTTTATGTACTGAGGTCCACACATGTTACAGTATTTAAGAAAAATGCTGATTAGTTTATCACAGCTTTTCAGGGGGTCCCGGTATTTTCACGGGGAAACATGGTAGGGTTAAATAGAAACAGACAACATTCTCGGAACAATAACGTTTCAAATATTGTATTGTAGATTGCCGCCCTGATAGCTTGCTTCAAAATATTTTGAACAATCGTGAAGATGATATCAGACAGAAAACCGATGTTAAATTTCCATTCAGTCACCAAGTAAACTATGTATATTTTCAAGCTTGTATTGTGGAATTTCGTTCTTCATACTTGTTTCAACTAGAAAGTTGTTTAACAATATTAACATTTTTTGTCGTTTGTAAGCGCAGTTATTTTAAAACTAAAGGTTAAAGTGTGTACAGAGCAAAAAAATGCCGCCCTTAGGTCCGTGCCTAGTGGGCCAATATGTCAGTCCGCCACTGCCAGTAGCAGAGGCTTTTCAAACATGGCTTGCACAGTTCCCTGCAAAGACTTTTAAGTAAGAGTTCTAGTGAATCTTTACAATTACAAATCTTTCAACAACATAATTTTGTGTGCCCTGGTAGATACTACCGAGAAGTCGTTGTTTGTCGGTGTAGGAACTAATGAGCGTTTTGGTGACGCTAAAGTGTTAACAGACTATGGGAGTGTCTTATTGACCGATCTATTTTGAATATTCCTGAAGGCAAAAAACTAGAGATTACAAATATTACAACTCTAGTGGTTCTGCTGTCGCCGATGCTTTTGCTCTGAGTTAAAACGTTATGAAGCTATCCCACTTCAAGGGTAACACTAAGACAGAAAATATTTTCAACCACAAGTTGTCACGAGGAAGACGACTGATGGGAAGCACCTTTGATATTGTTGCCAGTCGCTTCAGAATCTTTATTTCTACCCTTAATGTACCTCCGAGAAAAAGTTTCTACACAGATCAAAAAAGTTTTGCGTCACCCCGGTTCCCAGAATTCCTGTAGCTAGACTTTGACTGTGGATATTGTATCACAAACAGTGTCCCTTTGATTGTTCAGAGATGTCACTAACCCCGCCCAAAGAGTAAACAACCATGCACGCCTATTAGATGGAGGGGGTCCGACAGCCGCCCTCAGTTCCAATCATTACACCAGGAAGGAGGTACACGGCTAGTGTTGTCCGTAGTTCAGCTATGCCTAAACGGTCAATACCGCGATTTGATCGCGTCCGCATTGTTACTTTGTGCCAGGAAGGGGTCTCAACAAGGGAAGTTTCCGGGCGTCTCGGAGTGAACCAAAGCGATGTTGTTCGGATACGGAGGAGATGCAGAGAGACCGGAACTGTTGATGACATGCCTCGCTCAGGCCGCCCAAGGGCTACTACTGCAGTGGATGACCGATTTCTACGGATTGTGGCTCGGAGGAACCCTGACAGCAACGCCACCGTGTTGAATAATGCTTTTCGTGCAGCCACAGGGCGTCATGTTATGACTCAAACTGTGCGTAATGGGCTGCATGATGCGCAACTTCACCTCCGACTTCCATGGCGAGGTCCACTTTTGCAACCACGACACCATGCAGCGCGGAACAGATGGGCCCGACAGCATGCCGAATGGACCGCTCACGATTGGCCTCACCTTCTCTTCACTGATGAGTGCCGCATATGCCTTCAACCAGATTATCATCGGAGACGTGTTTGGAGGCAACCCGGTCAGGCTGAACGCCTTAGACACACTGTCTAGCGGATGCAGCAAGGTGGAGGTTCCCTGCTGTTTTGCGGTGGCATTATGTGGGGCCGACGTACGCCGCTGGTGGGCATGGAAGGCGCCGTAACGGCTGTACGATACGTGAATGCCGTTCTCCGACCGATAGTGCAACCATATCGGCAGCATATTCGCGAGGCATTTGTCTTCATAGACGACAATCCGCGCCCCCATCGTGCACATCTTGTGACTGATTTCCTTCGGGAGAACGACATTGCTCGAAGAGAGTGGTCAGCGTGTTCTCCAGACATGAACCCTATCGTACATGCCTGGGATAGATTGAAAAGGTCTGTTTATGGACGACGTGGCCCACCAACCACTCTGAGAGTTCTACGCCGAATCGCCGTTGAGGAGTGGGACAATTTGGACTAACAGTGCCTTGATGAACTTGTGGATAGTATGCCACGACGAATACAGGCATGCATCAATTCAAGAGGACGTGCTTCTAGGTATTTAGAGGTACCCGTGTGGACAGCATTCAGGGCCACCACCTCAGAAGGTGTCGCTGTATGGTGGTACAACATGCAATGTGTGGTTTTCATGAGCAATAAAAAGGGCGGAAATTATGTTTATGTTAATCTCTATTCCAGTTTTCTGTGTAGGTTCCGGAACTCTCGGAACCGAGCTCATGCAAAACTTGTTTTGATGTGTGTACAACAACACTAGCTGTTTGCACGCTGCGTAACTTCCTCACGAAGAGGAGAACACACATGCACACTCGCAGGAAACAGTGTGTGCAGTAGCAGGAAACTGTACTTAGTTTGATTCACAAAGCAGTGAGAACATACAACGAATGGAACCTATAGTATGCCGAGCTGCCTCAAGACGTCCAATACATGGGAGACCGGTTAGGCAACAATTTAAAACATTTCACAATGCTACTGGGGAAGTGGCATGGCAAGACAATCACATTTCCTAAAACTAAATGTAATCAAATACACCTACCTCAATAATTTCTTCGAAAATGAGTGTTCCACGTTCACTGCCGCCTTAAGTTGCTCCTCATTGGGTACATCCTCATCTGTTGCTGTTGTCTTATTTGACTGATCCAGAAATTCAGAAGATAGGATCAATACACCTTTGGACTGTAAACAGCACGCAAACTCGATCCACTTTCGGTTGTGCTTTTAGGCATCTGCTATAAACAAAAATAGGTTAAATACTTTTATGTTATGTAAACATTATTGTTTGCTTCAAGTACCTGCAACGAACAAACTTATGTAAAATATATGTTTGTTATGTAAACGTAGTTTCCAAGAACGCCTGTCAAAGCCGTGGGCCCCAAATGATAGATATCGAACGTGAGATTCTAAATCGACCTCGTGACTGTGGTGGCGGGAGCTTATGAGCAGTGGCCACTAAAGCATCGACAGAAGAAGAACGTAGACTAAAAGACTTGTAATTACGAAGGAAATTGCTTATCTCATCAAAAAATCAATTTCATGTGTATGCCACGGGGAGCATTCAGTTTTTCCCGTAACCTGCGTATGTCAAGTAAAATTATGGACACAGTTTCACATGCGTCAACTTTTGCTTGCAACCGCAAGCTATGCAAATACAAATATTGAAACAAGTAGAGTTTGTCTCTTTCACCTGAACGCCCTTTTCTTTTAATAGAAGATTTCACTGATTTCCAAAGCCGTTCGATGTTCTGCGTGTGCACTCTTGGACCATCGGAAGACACGAACTCTACACAATGGTTCACGAACTCGTGGTTGAATCCTGCTGCTTTTAATGCCTTGTAGGATTGAAAGCCGTCTGTAATCACTTTGCTACCACGGCAGTATAAAATACTTTATCAAACAGACTAAAATTATCTTGTCACTGGAGAACACTCTTACGACAAAGCACTTCCGTGTGTCTCGTTCTATGCCACTGAATACCGAAATGTGTTCGGTTTCATTATTTAAAGGTCGTCCTCCCTGATTCTTCCTTCTTGCTATGTGCGACTCGTCCACTTCAGTAACTTTATTTGGTCCGCCGATGGGTACACAATCGTTCGTCACTATTACTTAAGGTTTCTCTGCAGAACCCGAAATAGTCGCAGATGGTCAGTTTCTGATGCTGTCGCGTGCAGAGTGTGCTCTCTAACCCAGCAACATAAAAGAGTTATGCTAGTCTGGATCGGTAATTTTAAATAGCCAAACCATATATTTTTCCGGATAGTCGTTCTTTTGCCACAGTTTACACAACGAACTCTCATAGACTTCGGCCCACCGCAGTCTGCACAATCTCTCCTTTCGTCATCCGGTATTGGTCCATATTTCCGACAAAAATTGAAACAATTCTCTACATTACTAAGCATGGAATTAGATTCTTCCACGTCAGGCAATCGGCCTAAGAAAGTTCTGCGACATCAGACATCCAACTCGCTACCGACGTAAGTCGTATAGTTTCCGTAGTAACCACGGTTAATAAATTATACCGGTCTATTATGCGGTTGTCGAATGGGATTTTACTTTAAAACTCGACGTTTAGTCCCCATCTGCGGAGGACATTTTCAAGGGGAATCGTAGCGTTGTTGAATGTCCGATTCACGCCCTGGCTTGCTACAGACTACACCAGAATTCCGCTTCCGGGCAGTGGCATGACGTCACATGTTGTGAATACACGAGCGCAGTTGGCTGTTGTCGACTGCCGTCGTCCGCTGTTCCTATCACCCCATGGTGGAAGACTGGTACACACCTTCTTCAGCACGGGAATCCAAATTTCATTCATTTTCACGCCCTCCTCCTCCCTATTCAAATTCGAGGGGTGTTTCACAATCTATATGGCCTCTCTGTATAGGCTTTCGTGGTATCCGCTTGGGCTGCCAGTATTTTAGTCTTATCAATAGAAATGTGGTGGTCTCCTGGTTGTAAAGCATGTTCCGCAACAGCTGATCTGTCAATTTCCCCTCTTCTGCAATTGCTCTTGTGCTCTTCGAGTCGTTTTTTGATAGTTCTTTTTGTAGTGCCCACGTACACATCCGCACAACTACCCGGAATCTTATAAATTCCAGCAATTTCCAAGTGATCGTGTATCTTCCGTGTGGGTGTGTAAATTACTGCGATGTTCCGCTCATTCAAGATTTTTCCTTTGCGGTCAATCACATCCTTAATGAATGGCAGGAAGACTTTCGATTTCACCGGCGCTTCAGCATCACAGTGATTTCCATGTGGTGTTCTTAATGCCCTTTTCACCTCAACGAACGAAAAGCATTCTTGAGCACCGCACTGGTGAGATGTTTTACTTCTGCGTCAAGCAGGTGTGGTTCGCAGATTTTCCTTGCCCATCCGCCAACGTTTTTATGATGCCTCGTTTTTGCTGTGGTTGGTGGTTCGAATCCGGGTGTTAGGCAACGGTCTGTGTGCGTCGGTTTACGGTAAACCGTGTGGCCCAAGCTACCATCTTCTTTCTTGAAAACTAGCACATCAAGAAAATGTAATCTTCTGCATGCCTGCTCCTCCTTGGTAAACTCAGTTTTCGGATTGATCCCGTTCAGATGTTTGTGAAAACGATCCAGTTCGTCCCTGCCATGACGCCACAAAACAGATGTATCATCCACGTTAACGGAACCAAATATCTGGTTTCTTGTTCGCAGTTTCCAGTGCCTGCTCCTCGAATTTTTCCATAAAAAAGTTCACTATAACCGGGGTTAAGGGGCTTCCCTTAGCGAACTCTTCGTTCCATTTGAACTACGTGGTTGTGAGGCAATATTTAAACAGTACTGCAACATTGGGAGGTCAAATCAGATTCAGCTGTTGCAACACTTCATTGAGTGGAACCATACTGAATAGCGACACCACATCAAAACTCATTAGTACGTCCTCCGGCTGTACCACTATGCCATTTAATTTACTGATAAAATGTGCCGAATTCTTGATTTGAGGAAAGGCGAGATTTGAGAAAGTTCCCAGTTACACTATCAAATTTCTCAAATTTCTTTGGCGTAAATATTTGACATATCATCTTAGACAAAGAAGAATGAACGTGTAATACCTACCTTGGTATAAGCCAGCAACTACTTGAGTCTTGTTAATGAACTTTACGTCTTTATAAACGTTAAACTTTTAACATAAAAATAATATTAGGTATTACTCGTGAGTTATACAAAAAAAACAAAGTAGACAATTTATAAAAAATAAAGCTTTGTTTCATAACAGATATTTCCTACCACAGCTTCTAGAAGTACAGACACATGCTTCCCATACGCAAATGTCAAATTTATGGAAGATTATGTTTGAAATTTTGGTTTTTCAATATACCTAAGGTATTTAGAAGTTTAAATACAATCAGTGCAAACATTTCTTGAATGAGGTAAACGAGAAAAGACAGTCTATATATCCCACATTTGAAACAGAATAATATTTAGAATTTGAAATACAATCATTGCGCCGGCCGCGGTGGTCTAGCGGTTCTAGGCGCTCAGTCCGGAACCGCGCGACTGCTACGGTCGCAGGTTCGAATCCTGCCTCGGGCATGGATGTGTGTGGTGTCCTTAGGTTAGTTAGGTTTAAGTAGTTCTAAGTTCTAGGGGACTGATGACCACAGACGTTAAGTCCCATAGTGCTCAGAGCTATTTGAACCATTTTTACAATCATTGCAAACGTTTCTTGAATGTTGTAAACAAAGAAACAGTCTACATACTTCACATTTGAAACGGGTGATTATCGTTTCCATACTAACTAAACGTGGCCTACATCCTTTCTTTGGAGGCTCCTAAGGTTGATCTTCTTCTCCTCTTCCTTGTTGCAGTTGGTGCTCGTCTTCTGTGCGCGACACATTGATAACTTCTTGCAGAGTTTCCTGTTACTGTAGTGCTTCTCCGTTTTGCATGTTCCAGCACAAGTTCCTTCGAGAGATTTCTCAGATATTTTTTTTTTCTCTTGTGATAATTGTTGGCGATTCCATTCCAGAACAAAAATGAATTTATGGCAGCAACTTTCATCATAGAAAAAACGCCACCAGAGGCCATGTTTCTCGCAACATTAAGGACCCACAAAGTTTGTCGACGTTGTCAACTCGTCCTTGTGTGAGATTACCGTATAACAAAATAATTTCTGGTTTCTTGAGATCAACTGTTTTTTTATCGATTTTTCCATCGGTGTGGAGGCTGGATATCAGCAAAACATTGTTATACTTTTTTAGCACGTCTGAACCAAGCGTTGCCTCATTGCAAAAATGAAAGAGACTTGGGTGGGGCCGTCACTTAATGGTCGCTGCGAATTCAGGAGGAATCGGAGGCTTATTTTTAAGTAAAGTGCCAACTTATGAAATTTTTTTATGCCAATTCCCTTACCAAATCGTGATCCGTAAACCAGTTACCGGCAGTGGTATTTCTCCCACTGTAGTAAATGGGTGCTGCCAACCTTTTTACGAAGTTGTATGGTTTGTTGCTTACACTAAATGGGCGTTTTGGTTGGGTTTCGGCGTATTTTCCCATATTATAAGTATAATATAGCCGATAGTCGACCAAAGCGTAAATTTTTAAGCCATATTTGTTTTGTTTTTATTATATAAAACCACATTTGGCAGTTCCAAGCGATTTCGTCAAACATAATTCTTATAGGAGTTAGGCGGTCAGTTTTTCTTCGTTCTCCTCTCGTTTCCCTGTCATCAAAACAAGCAGATCGCATTAAAAATTGAAATCTCTTTATACTCATGACGATTAGGAAGTCATCCATCCTCCATGAGTCGCCGAGGGTCAGACCGTTCGCGTGGCACACGACAGAGAGATAAAGTATCGTAAATAAGACTTTCATTTCCACTGTCCCTTGAACAAAAATAGTTACTTTGTACTTTAAGGATAAATTTGTTTGTGTTTTCTAGAATGTGTTGAATCATTGCCTCAGAAATGAGGCATTTGCATGAATCAAGAGTATTAGTCAAGTTTTTCTCTGGTCCGATTACTGTGGGAAAATGAAGTAAAATATTTTGTTTAGCTAGTCTCTGCCTGTACCTAGAGTTTTTTTGCCGTGGTCAAATCTCGATTATTTTCTCACAGTATTTTTTCTGTGAACAGCTTGAAATGTCGACTGGCTGCTCTCATCTTCTGAACTGGACTGAGCACTCATATACGCATGAGAAGCTCCATACAGAAGCATGGTGCTACACACAAAGGTTGCTACACATTACATTTGTTCTCTTTTCTTTGTTCTTGGTGCTACATTGG
This sequence comes from Schistocerca serialis cubense, assembly GCF_023864345.2. Lineage (NCBI taxonomy): Eukaryota > Metazoa > Arthropoda > Insecta > Orthoptera > Acrididae > Schistocerca > Schistocerca serialis. Next base: position 117,211,561 of record NC_064643.1, on the reverse strand, counting down.
CGGCATCTTCTGTTTGTCGTACGTTTTGTAGGCAAATGTGTTCCAACTTTCTCCAGACGAACTTCATCTGGTACTCCAGACGCATATCTTTTTGGTGTTTGAAAATGAACAGGTCTTCCTCGTCACTTACGACTTGAGAAGCCAGAGATAGCTTTCTTGCCAAGTGCAATTTAAATGTTAGCTAGTCTGCTTCTGTAGCTTCCACATAATGTAGGAATTGACAACTGCCAAATCTACAAGAAAGAAAAACAGTCTGTGCCACCACTTCCATGAACGACGGCCTACAGCATACCGTTCACACAGCTGATCAAATCTATCCACTCTTCCCATTATTTTATTATACTCTGCCACAGCCAATGGGCAGAATATTTCACTTCTGCTTCCATCTTTGTTTCTTCTCAAAACAGTTGTAATGTGTTTGGGATTGTGGTAATATTATATTATACAAACAGGTTTACTATCCTGCCACTTAACTACTGCAACACATGACCTGACAGCAAATTCAAATTCTCCCCTGCTAAGTCTAGAATTTTTTTCAGCATATCAGGCAAATCCTTCCTGTTTGAACGAAGAGTTCCAATGCCATAAAGTCCACGAGACTGTAACTCTTCCATTATTCGTACTGTTGTAAAATATTTGTCAAATGCCACCAGCCTTTTGCTGCCAGCCATTGCCTTTGTTAGAGTAAGCACAACTTCTTCACCCAAAGTAAATTCAGACGTATCATTTGTATCTCTTTTTCCAGTGTAGATGTCGAAATTTATGATGAACCCAGTACTAGCATCAGCTACGCACCAAACTTTATATTTGCGCATCACTGGTTTCATTTTCATATATTGTTTGAGTGTTGACCGTCCTTTAAAGGTCACCATACATTCATCAACTGCTAAAGCAGAAGATTGTTTGTACACCTTCCAAAGCTTATTTGATATTGCACTGATGACAGGTCGAAGTTTGTTTAACTTGTCATAACCTGGTTTTCCTTTTTTGACACACGTGCTGTTGTCATTGGAATGCAGGTTATCAACAGTTTTTTTGTATCGAAGCTTTGTCATGACTGATGAGATAGCAGTTACTCCATGAATAGGATCACTGCTCTAATTATTTCCGAGTTGTGGAAGCTGATAAACACCCATCAAAATAAGCATTCCCAAAAAAGCTTTTAGCTCAGGAACAGTAATGTCCTGCCAGTTGGAAGATACTTTGGTTGTTTTCTTCCCTGACTTCACAACACACCTTTCCTGTCTGGCATATAAGTTCGTCTGATTGCAAATATGAAGCAACAGCTCTTCTGTAGAGTCGAAGTATTTTATTTCTTTATCAGACTTTCAGAAATTTGCAATATGTTCTGCGCTTTCTTCTTATTTCAGTGGAAGATTTTCAAAATAAGAAATATTCTCATTCCACATTTTATCACTTGAAGAAAATGTTGCAGCAGCTGTTTCTAGGGGTTGAATCAGATACACTTGCCTGACAAGGAGACATGTTCCCAATTTCACTAGTGTCTATTGTCACATTGAATCAGTTGTCTTCATTTGAAACAATAATGTTATCACTATTTTCGTTCAAAATCTGTGAAGTATTTGGCGACTCAAAATCATCATCAGAGTCAGCATCTATATCTGAATCTTCTACATCCTGAATTCTGAAAACCTCTTCTGCAGTCAGTCCAGGCATTCTAAACAATAAGAAACAAACAATAACTACGATGCCGACTGCGCAACCATATGCATTGCACTTCATACAAGTTCAGTGGGAAAAATAGTTCCCACTAACTTACCTTATAATATTTATGTAATTTGCAGTCAAATCCAGCAAATGTACACGAATACTATCTCCCTCGTAAATATAAAAGTAGATAAATACAACACAAGCCACTTCACACGCAAAAGGAAAGCACACTATACAGAAAACGCTGTAGCGGTCGAAACAGTCGCTCGTTTTCACGCGGGGACTGCGCTTCTGCACTGATTTATTAACAAGGTAGAAATACAACTGCTTTCACGCTCCTGTTGACAATCCACATGTTCAATGTGACACACGGGAGATGGACGGTTTCTAATGAAATATTACCTACCCAACTTTAAAATTAATATATGTTTATTTACACAAAATCAAAGCTCATTATTTGCCATTTTAGTTAACAAAGTTATTTGTGAAAAATAATGTCGTCAAGGTGATGTCCATATTTTGAATCCAGGGCTCAAGTCTCTTCTCAAAATCCTCCATCAGACGCACTAAAATCTCTGCAGGGATAGTAGCAATTTCTTGAATGATTGCATTCTTCAACTCGTCCAAATTTCGTCGTTTGTGGTTACAGACACAGTTCTTAAGGTACCCCCACAGAGAAAAGTCACATACTGACAAGTCGGCCGGGTGGTGTGGCCGAGCGGTTCTGGGCGCTACAGTCTGGAACCGCGCGACTGCTATGGTCGCCTCGGGCGTGGATGTATGAGATATCCTTAGGTTAGTTAGGTTTAAGTGGTTCTGAGTTCTAGGGGACTGATGGCCTCAGATGTTAAGTCCCATAGTGCTGGAGGGGTCTGATTTATTTTTTAGTTTAGATGATTTCGGGAAACTATAGAAAGAGTGTTAGTCTAAAAGGATGCAGTACAAAGACAGAAAGGAGGACCTAGTAACAATCGATACTGTGCTTCCAAACTGCCATTGGAGATATCATCCTCGCCGTTGTGTTCGAAAAAGACTTTCAAACTCAGAAGTGGAATTCGCCTCTGTATTGGCTTCTTTTTCCGCATTATCTGTAGTGTAAACAATAATGTCATCAATAATATTTCAATAATTCAATCACCTCAACTTTCAAACAAGGATCTTACTTGAAGTTACAACAATATAAACTACGGTTTACCTTCATTTTGTAGGTCTACTCTTTCTTTTGGTGCAGGACAAGGAGGAACCTGACTAGAATCTTCATCCAGTGATTTTATACGATATGACCCGTTGTCGGCTTGTTTCTCAAGGTGAAGAGTGAATTTACTCATTTTACCCATAGCTGAAAACAAATTAGTTACTGTAGAATGTATAGGATTCTGTTAAGTTCTAAAATTAAAACCTCGTATGTACCGAGTGCAGTCTGCTTTACGCGCGATGAAAAACTCGTAAATCAACATTGTAGTTAACGAGGTCATAATTAGTTCTGTATATTAAAATACAATACGTAAATACCTAGAAATACTAACACGTACCTGTAGCAATAAAGCAGTGTTGGGTCTGTCAGTCAAAAAGGTTACTATCACATCAAAAAACGTTTTAATTTCCGAACATGTGTTCGTCCTGCACACTAACAATGGCGATTACCGGAGATCCGAGGTTTACAGCACGTATAGCTGGAGATGTGAGTTTTTCGTTATTGCCGCTAGATGGCGACACCATAGAACTCGAAGAAGGAAAGTTTCAACAGGCTATGTGGCATAATTGTCTGTATTTGGTAATGGAGTTGACGTGGATTTCATCGTCAGATGAACTTAACAGAATCTCATACATTCTACAGTAACTACTTTGTTTTCATTGCCTAGCGACGATATCAGGTTAAAATGCCCGAAGGATAGTGGGTCCCTTTTCTTCTGGTATAAAGAATTCTTTTCGCTAGTTCTCCTGGCGATCGTTGGTACATACTAAAAGTTTACAGTAGTTGACATTGGATGCTATGGACGTCACAGTGACGAAACTATTTTCGGGAATTCAGCTTTCTATCTAGAGTATATCGAGGGCAAAAGTATTCTACCACCAAAGCCACTACCGGGTACAGACATCCCTGTTCCTCGTGTTTTCGTTGGTGATGAAGGTTTTCCACTTCAGACTTATTTACTGAGACAATATCGAAAACCTGCAGTAATCAACAATGCAAAGAAGAAGCAATTTAATGCCTGGCTCAGCCGATCACGTCGTGTAGTGGAAAATGCCTTTGGTATGGTGGCAATGAAATGGCGCGTATTTTTAATAGCCATAGAAACCGATGTTGAAACTGCAGAACGTATTGTTAAAACGGCTTGCTGTTTGTACGATTACATCATATCAAGTAATAACAAAGAATACCCACCTTCTGAAAGTGAAGAAGAGTGCAAGCCAATAAGTGCATTCGTAGATATTGGATCAACTAATCGAAGGTCACCTATTGCTGCATTTCAAGTTCGTGAACATTTTGCTGATTATTTCAACAGAAGATAAGCTACACGACAGGGACATAAATATGATTACCTCAAATTTTAATTACAAATTATGTTATAAACATGTTATTGTGAGATTACTTTTGAATACCTACCAAGTGTTTCGACCAGTTTGTCAACACAACGCATTTCTGTCAAAAGCAATGAAGTTATGATAAACTATGAAAGGGCCAGTATGTGAGAACAGAAAGACTAACAGATTCTTTAGAAAAGTTCAATGTTTTGTGTATTCCATTTACTACAGCAATTGGTTTACAAAATATTATTATTTCTATACAGGTATAAATTACACAAGTACGGAGCTTTTACATGTGAAAAATCTGAAGTGCTCAAAGTTGTGTGAGGGTGATTTTATCGGTAATCATGTCCTGACCGACGTCTGCAGGTGGTGTGCCAGTATTTTGCACCACCAAATGCAGCGGGTTCACGGAAATCAACGTGGGCCGAGTCTACTGAAAAACGTTGATGAGACACATGTGTTCGCTGTTGCTCATCTATTTCATAGCCGTCTTTATTCAATCAAATTGAATAACACATATATATACACGATGTGTGGCAGATGTTCCTCGCCAATGTCCACCACCGGGGTGGGGACTTACAGGGCGACACCACAAAAAAATCTTAAAAAACTAATGTACATATATATGCGGAAGCAAACACAAATTTAAAGACAAAAAGAAAGGAAGAACAAAGACGGAGTATTCCTCCTGTGGATAGGCCCCAGGAGTCAAGGCGAAGAGATAACCAGCGACCTAGCCGACGCCGACACGTTGCATCGGGCTAGGAGCCGTCATACGCTCATAGATTTTGTAACTTCTGCAGCAGCTCTGTAGTATACGGGTGCTCAGCACCGCCAGTTCTCGGGGTCGGAAGCCTAAGGCGGCGAGATCCCTCGCCGACGCTGGAGGCCATACGCCCCTCCAGTTCAACGTCGCGGTGGACACTGTCACCTCCTCAACGTCACGGTGCAGGTTGGAGATGGCACGCCGGATGGACGGCGTGTCATAGTAGGCCGCCTTCTGGGAGTGACACCAGTCGAGCCGGAGATGGTCTCCGACTATCTGGGCGTCGATCATGCGGGCGATGCCGTCTTTGACCGCCACCACGTCAGGCTTGCCGATGCCCTCAGGTGTTCGGAGGTGGGGCTCCACGGAGACGTTGAAGCCCCTCTGCGCGAGTCCACGGGCGACATAACGCACAACCGCGTCATGGCGCTTGACCCGGGACCCGTGCGTCCTAAAGCAAGCCTGAAGTACGTGGTTGGCGGTCTCCACGGCCTGGCAGCCCGCGCGGCATCTGGTGTCCGCCTCCCGCCCGCGACTGCCCCGTGCCTTCGTGGGGAAGGCGTTAATGCGGGCGCGGAGGGCGTCGATGTATTCCCGCCCAGATAGCATGCGACTGGTGTCGGCGACCCACTGATGTTGGCCATTGACGGCGGCAGAGGATGACAGCGCCGCACCGTCAATGGCGATGTGTAGGCGCGCCGCCCACATTTCCCCAACCTGCGTTGACGACTTGAGGAGGTGGCCCTCCCACGTCAAGTGACGCTCCAGCACCTCGATCTCACGCTGCACCTCATCCAGGCCTGCACCGTCGCAGGCTGGCCCTATCTTCTTCAGCGCCAGGAGACGGGACCGACGGAGCGTTGGGCCCATCCAACGGCATGATGGAATGCCGAGGCCCCCCTGGGCAACAGGAGCGTGGAAATATCCCAGGGGGGTGTCCGCCGGAAGGCGGAACCATCTCCTGACGGCGGCTCGGATGGTGATGTCGGCCGATTTCAAGGCACCCACCCGGGTGCGGCTGAGGGCCAGCCCATGGTACAGGCCAGGGAGAAGTACGTTGGTGAGAGCGTGGAGGCGCTGTTGCGGCTTCAGCGGAGCTCGGGAGATGACGTCAAGCTGCTCCACCAGGTGGCGACGTGGATTGAAGACACAGCGACCCGCCGTGGAGAATTGCAGCCCCAGGTACCGGAAGGTTTCACCCACACGCAGGGCAGGCATGGTGGTGTTGCCTGCCTTGAAGGTGACGTTGCTGTCCACCTTCACCTTCTTCTCGCGCCCTGACGCGACTAAGGCGAGGGTGAAACACTTCCGGGCGTTGATCTGCAGCCTCAGGTGTGCGAGGGCTGCGGTAGCTGCATCGATGAGGGACTGCAAGCCCCTCGGGGTCGCTGCAAACAGCAAGACGTCATCTGCAAAGGCCGCAGCGTTGACTCTGCGACCGAGGATCCGAGCTCCGATGTGGGAGGGCAGTTGGCCCAAAACGTAGTCCACCGCAAAGTTGAACAGGAGGGGGGAGAGGGGATCGCCCTGGCGAACGCCCCGTGATGGCTGCACAGATACGCCCACGCCGGCGCCGTCCGCTATCACTGTCGTGCTGCCCTCGTAGCACCGCTCGACATACTCGACAAAGCAATCCGGCAGGCCATGCGCCTTCAGCACGGGGCGAAGGGCAGCATGATCCACCGAATCGAATGCCTTAGATACGTCGATCGACGCCACAAAGACAGAGCGGCAGGAGCGAACTGCGTCGGTGAGAGCAGTGTCCAAGATGAAAGTGTTTTCCAACATCCCATCCCGAGGGATGAATGCCCGCTGACGTTCGTCCACAGCACATGCGCGCATCAGGCGTGACGCGAGAACCTTGTGAAAGGTCCGCGCCAGCACCGAGCAGACCGTAATGGGGCGAAAGTCAGCGGGGGATGTTGGTGCAGCCGTTTTCGGGAGAAGGGACGTCCGCGCGCGAAGCAGGCGTTCCGGAAGGGCGCGGGCCAGAAGGAAGAGATTCATCACTTTCACCAGGACTTCGTGCGGCAGACGCCGCAACTCCGCTGGGGTAAGGCCGTCCGGCCCGGCCGCTGATCCCCTGGGCGGCAAAGCGGCGGCGACCTCCTCATGTGTGACCGGCCCCCATAGGCGCTCGAGAGCGACAGGCTCCGAGTGCGGGAGGAGGCGGTCACGAATGAAGCCCGCGGTCGAGATGGGCTTCTTAGTGAAGAGGTCCGCCCAGAAGTCCAGCAGACCAGGGATGGCAGGTGGCGGCTGGAGCAGGGTGCCATCCAAGAGGCCGCGCACGCAACGTGCACGCGACCTTCGGAAGGCATCCTGCGTTCTCGCATATTCCCAGCGGCGCCGCTTGCGCTTCTGCGTCGGCGGCGCGGCAGGCGGCCGCTTAGATGGTTGGCGCGGCCGCTGTGTCCTGGTGAACGATCTCTCCCCTCTGGACCCGACCGACGCAAGGGCATCCGGGAGCATGCCCAGGATGACATCGGGCGGCGTGCCCCGCCCTAGACCAATGACTCGATCCAGGGCAGAGAAGCGCTGGGCGGAAGCAGGTAGCCCCGCCAGATGCTCCCAGATGGCGGCGTCAGTCGGCCCCTCCGGCGGCGGCCCGGTGGTGTCGGCCGCGAAGTCCTCCGCTGCGTCGACGGGCGGCACAGCGGCCTCGCCCGCGTCAGGCAGTGGGCTCGCCGCTCCCCGGCGGGACGCCGGCTCTTCCCCCCGGCCGATCTGAAGCGCCTCCATGAATTGGCGGACAAGCTCCTTGTGGGCAGCTTTCCGCCTTTGGCACTTGATTGCCTCGAGCGTTCGGTCGGGGAACATCCTGATCAGTTCTTGGTTGACAAAGAAGAACCGGGCGTCCCTCTCAAGGAACAGTTCGGCCTCCGCCTTGGCGAGCGACAGGACTTCTTCCTCCGTCCACCTCGCGCAATGCCTCTCCGTGACGATCTCCGCGTTGGCGGCCGCAAGGTGTTGGCGGCGGCGATGGACCCCGAGACCGTTCTTGGTTGTGAAGCTGCGGTGACACTCACTACAGGCGTAAGTAGCTGCAACAGTTACAAAATCTACGGCACGACCGGTTGGCCGGCTAGGTGCTGGGGAAGCTGGGGTGGCACCTTCAGCGGAAGGGCCACCACTTGTATTTCCTTTAGTGCTGCCCCCAACTTAAAAGGGATAGTGCGAGGGGGGGCTGGTAACCCCCCCAAGCCCCTGGTGCGGTCTTCCACTCTGCTAAAATCAGCGGGCCCACGAGAAGGGGAGAAGACCGCAGGAGAGGAGAGGCTAAGAGGGCTAGGCCCATGTATTGCGCATCACTCTCCCTGTAACTACAACCCAAGGAAGGCACCTCGCAGTAGCAGCGCGACTACATCAAGACCGCGCTTCGAAAAGCCGAGTCCGGATGCAGCCACACCGCCGCCACTTGGCCACCTTAAGAGAGTCATAGTTACTCCCGCCAATTTTGCGAGCTCAGCCTCCGCAAATAACTGTGCCAGTAGCACTTTAAACTTGGCTTGTGATCTAACTGTAAGGCGTTTGTATGTTTTTGCATAGCTTAAAAATAAGTGATCAACTTCGTCATGCTTATCCTTGTACTGATGTTTCTTTTGCAAGTAACTATTCACACACTCAGCATCAGCACTTGGTCCCTGCTTTCTCATTTTTTTAGCGGTTGTTGTCTTTCGTGCTCAAGATGGTTCCGAAACCTCGGTGCACTGCTCCTGAGATTCTCCTTCATACTCATGTGTTAGCAACTCTTAGGTCCCATAGTGCTCAGAGCCATTTGAACAATTTTTTGAATTCCAGAACTTAATAATATACTTTACTACATTTGTGCTTCCGTGGAACTTAAAATTTTGCAAAAATATTTACCATTTTGATTCAGCTTAGCGGCTATATCCCTCCAAGCTTCAGCCTTCTTCGGACTTTTCTTGTCATCAGGATCGCGTGTATCATACAAAAAGGTTCTCTCACCTCCTCTATAAGTCTTTGTAGTGTCCATGATACGTGCACTACGAGCTGCAAGACAAAAACTGCCTCACGCCGCTGCTTCCAGTGTGACTAAAGAGCAGTTGAATGCGCCGGGCAAGTTAGCGTGAACCAACTGCTGGAGAGCCGTATAACTGCCATTGAAAGTAATGCAGGCGGCAGTGAAGGAGTAGTGACGGATGTAGATCCCAATAAAACTCGAGAAGTGCAGTAGAAGTAAGAAAGGAACAAGCTGAATTAGTGCAGAAAATATGCCAAAAGGTCTTACTCAACAAACAAGAGGTTGGTAAGGTCACTGAACAGTTAAATCGATCTCAGCCTCGTTAGACCACCTGTCCACAAAAATTAGCGACGACTGCGATAGGGCGCAGCCAGTAGGAACGGGAGTCAGCGCAGAAATTCCGTCGCTGCTTCGCGTCAAGGAGGATCAAAACGAAATTAACAAAACAAATCGAAGAGCATTACATAAACTGCACCAGATGTGTGGGCGTAGCGAGGCAGTCCAGGGTAGAATGTCGGCCGCCAATAGACACTGCGATGAACGTGAGAAGAGGCGAGACAGTGTGAACGATTAGCAAAATCTTAGTGAAAGATTGTGCCGCCTGCGGGACGGGAACGCGTCACAGAGGCCGCACCACGAAGACGGGGTTTAAGAGAGGTGTCTTGCCCATTAAAAGGGATCGGGAATAGCAGGACCTCTCCTTACACCACATAACGTGGATTTTGCTCACAACTGTACTATCAGTGTGACTTTCCCCTATCTAGAAGGGAGGACTGGAGTTGAATTTCATACAGATAACCACATGCAAGAGTCGTCGGCGCATCAGGAAGGATTAGGGCCTGGCGCAGGGATCGTCTGACTGCATAAGAAATATCCACCACGATCAAACAAAAACTACTCATTGAGTTTACAATTAATTTTACCTTCTTAAGAGGAGCATTTTTAACAGGGGGCTTTGCGATGCTAGTATGTCATTGATTTCTCTATAAAAGGGGTTAACAATTTTCATTAAAAGTCGGGTTAAAAGCACACCAGTTTATTATAAATCGAGGTTACACCTGTAAAAGCGAAGTATAATTATTGAGTATACATATTTCATCACATATGGATGTTAAGATTGGGGAGCACAGGGGGATATGGCCTAAATTCAGCAGTCACCCACAATACTAGCGTTCGAAATGGACGAGGAAAGGTGGGACTGACCATCCTGAGAAGAATTTACTTTAATAATTAGTGAAAGGTAAGAGACGGGATCCAATAGCTAATACGTAAACGCACTCTTCTGAACCTAGCAAGAGCACGCATGTTTACCAGCTTGCAACCGCCTTCTTCTGGATTTCGCTTACTGCCGTTGCTCCAGCGGAGGCGGGCATTGTGGGAGTGGGGATTGGCGCACATTTCGCCGGCCAATCAGGAGGCACGGATCTGCCTCCGAACTAGCTGCCGTTCAAGCACACACTCCTGACTTGGCGGAGTGGCTCGTGATTGGATAGAATTTAGTCAGGGAGGCCTCTTTACAGAGCCAAACATGCAGGAGAAACTAAGTTTTAGAAGAATAAGGAGGAGGACTACTTTGGCTTTTCCAAGTCGTTCAAACTACCGGCCCATGCTTCAAGTTCGGAGGTCAGCACGGGAAACGGAAAGCCAACTGATGGAGACTTCTGAATATGAAAATAAAATGAAAGTAACTTGCTCCAATCCTCTCTCCAGTTTCATTATGCTGTCGATGTTGAAAAATCAGCAGAACAGCGAGCATGCCATTGCCATATTAGTAATGATAATAATCTGACTACAGTATCGTAAATAAATGAAAGAAGTGCAAGGTAGATGCACATCTTTCACTCTCCTGTAATGGTTTCGCCAGGCTGTGGCCTCTCGGTTAGTGACTGCACGCAGTTCTAGGTCGCAGTCAATCTGTGAGACATCAAAACTAGATCAAGCTAGAGACAGCCCGCCTAAATTTTTAAAATATTCTAAACACAGAGTGAAAATATGCATCGGCCCCAGTTTTTAGTTAAAATATGCAATAACCTGTGAAAAGGAGCCAAATATTCAATATGCAAATGCATATAATCGGGTCTCTACTAATAAGCATTAAAAATTTAACAATAAACTTGGAAAATAAAAAGTTACAAACTTACTTGGAGGGTCGCGCATATTCCTTAGTTACGAAACACGTGTTACTAGTTTCCTAAATAACGTAGCAAACAGCGGCGGCTTCCAAATGCCTCCTTACGCACCCTCGATATATACTGTACAATGGCTAGCCACTGACTGCATATCGTTCCCACCAAGTAGCCGCCCAGTTCGACCGCCGAAACCACCTTTTACATCGCGCCAAGCCACTTCCTTTGCGGAGGGACTTCCCTACAGCTTTTACATTTCACAATACAAGTTTACTTACGAACTTTTACTTTCCTACCATAAATCAATGACCGTAACTAAAAAAGAACAAACACTTCATAATCATAGGTACACGTTTACATAGTATAAACCTACTTCCAATCGATATATGTGCTATACATGCCCCATGTTTCATTGAGATTTCTTGACAGGGATACAACAATGAAACATCAATAACACCTATGTGGTGTCGAGCAGTCAAAAAAATAATCAATCCAACCGGAGTTGGGCATAGAAAAAAGTCACAAAATACAATAAAACACAATGCGCTTCATTCACATTAGTACCAAAACAAGACATAAGCATCAATATTCAGTTCTGTAGACCTATGATAATTGACTCTTATTTTATGAAACAATAAGTTAAGCAGTAATCAAGATTTTCTACATCACCAGGAATATTGCATAGCATGTTGTAAGCATTCAAAAAAAAATGTATGTATACATAATCAAGTACACGCATAACAATATCACAAGAAATTTTAACATTGTACACGCTACACATCCTGTAGATTAGTTTTGAAATTATTAAGCAAAAAATTTTCAATGGTGCTTCTAATAATAGCAGTTCATTCCTTGATATTTACATAGACATATAAACATATTTAAATTGAAGCTAGTATTATTTTCTCACTTGAACCAGACAGTCCATTTTTGAAAACCATAGCAAAACGCACAGAACATTAATTAAGATAATAACCAAATAATTTTGCTGCCTGCAATAGCATTTGGCAGTCGTTGTTACCGAGCGAGGTGGTGCAGTGGCTAGCACACCGGACTCGCATTCAGGACGACGACGGTTCAATCCCGCGTCCAGCCTTCCTGATTTAGATTTTCCGTGATTTGCGTAAATATCTTCAGGCAAATGCCGAAATGGTTCCTTTGAAAAGGCACGACCGACTTCCTTTCCCATCCTTCCCTAATCCGATGAGACCGATGACCTCGCAGTTTGGTCTCCTCCCGCAAAACAACCCAGACCTTGTTTGCAAGTACTTCACTACTGTATATTCATTATGCTTTAGACCTTTGATTGCCCACTTTGGATATTATGGCAGTTCATTTCAGACACAAATTTAAACATAAGGAAACTTCAATATCGAACACTGCCAATCACTGAGGAACGGCAGTCCATGATTCACAACATTTTACCATATTCAGACATACGTTCTTGCCCCAGTTTGGCAAGTCTTTGATGCTGCCTACTCTGTATTCAGGGCAGTCCTTTGTTATTTTCATCATCAACACTTTACTGCAATATTCCATTATTGCGGTTCTCGTACAAATCATAGCCTGGAGTTAACATAAACTGCATATTTTATTATGTTATATCTAATCTGAAACTTAGAGACATGCATCAGTAGTCTGACAACAGAAAAGATTTTTCCATCATGACAACACTTAGTAATACATCATCAAGAACAAGAACATATAAAGTACATAGGCACTTTTTTACTTGTGACCCTTATTATTCACTTCTGTGGGCATAAAGTTTTAAATCTACAATATTACGAACACGCAATGGCTTCTTTGACTTGGGATAAAGAAGATAATAGGCACTAGTGTGCGAGTTCCTTGCACTTCAAAGGGGCCATTATAAGTATATATTTGAATTTAGAAATTTCCTGGTGTATTTCACTAAGTTTTTCGTGAGTTTTACGATAACAAAATCACCAATTTTGAATTTGGTCACTTTAAGGCCCTTATCGTGCCTTTTAGATCTGGCTTCCACTTTTTCTTCTATTCGTTTTCGTACTAAGTATTTTTTCTCTTTCAGATCTAGCTCTACATAGGGTGGAAACTGTAAGGCTTCTTCAATTATACTCTTGCTCTTGTAATTAAGTAGAATTTCCTCAGGTGTAAATCGTGTAGTTTCATGATGGAGGGAATTCATTAGAGAATTCATTACATTTTCAAAGTCTGCAATAAACCTGCCTCATGATTGTGGTGGCAGTAAATTGTTATTTAGTGACCAATCACCGATGCCTGGTGGGATTCCTAATGTCTTCGTCTTGCACGATTCTTGTCAACTCTTGCCACTATATGGAACCGTCATCCATATCTGGTGGCTCTTTCGGTGTTCTGATTTTGAAGTCTTTCACGACTCTAAATCAGATCCTGCCCCGGTATCGTATAATCGAGTAGCTCTTTCTTTTCCGGTTCGGTATCTATCGCCGGATTTTGTTTAGAAAAGCCCTCGTTTTGTTTTTCAGATTATATTTTCTGTTATGCTTTGCTCTCTTTCCTCTATTTCTATGTTTTCTTCGCCTGAACTATAATTTCACATTCACTGTCTGAGTCTAGCTTGAATGCTACTCTAAGACAACAAGCCAGCTCTTCTTTTGATCTTTCGTTATTTTCATTGTTACGATCACTTCCTAAAATTTCTGATTCATTTTCGCTCACAGGCGTTTCTTCAATACGACTTCAGATGACGTCAACTTTAACTTAATATTTAGTATAATCGTCATGGATTTCAGTGGTTCGCTTATATTCATCTAAATCTACATCTTCATGACCATCACCAACAATTTATTGTACGAAATTTTCTACAGCCAGGATCGCATGCACACTATTGAGGGTTCCATCCTCCTCCAGATTGCTATTTATATCGACCATGTTTCTATTTTCAGTAAAAATTTCCTTAACGTCGGCAGCTCGCTTGCTTTGCACGGCGCCTACCTTCCTCTTACCAGTCTTTTCCTCTAAACTTGCTGGTCGCGCACCTTGTGCGGCGCTAACTGCTTCCACCTCCTTTTCATTTTCGGACAACGCCCTTCTGCGATCCCTGACGACTCCCCTTCACACAAATTGTCTACCTTTTCACTTTTACTTAATACCCTGTCCGATTTTCTTTTCATTTCGGTAATATTCTCCACCGAAACGGTCCACTGAATTCCTATGCGACGTCATCTATTCCTACTGCCGCTACTGCAGCCTCACGGCGGCCAGCTGATCGCTCTGCCAAGTTGAATGCACGCGGACACTTCATAATCATAGATACACATGTACATAGTATAAATCTACTTCCAATCGATATAGGTGTTACAGTATGACACAAAAGAAAATATTAATGTCATATTGCATAAAGACATGAAAATCAGTACTAAGAGCAGTCAGTCCACAAGAAAACATGCACAGCTCTCCTCAAGCTGATCTTATGAATTAAAAGGTTATTCCTCTAAATAGCAATTTGGCAGTGGGCAGTGGGCCACAGATCTGAGGGAATATTTACCTGATTCACTGCTTAGGCAGGGGACACAATTTTGGTATAGGCCTCTTAATCTTCCCATTGGCGGTTTTCACCATCACGCACACACTTATCAGGCCCAGGAAACAGCTGGTCAGTGACACCCAGCGTCCACACTAAGGGGGGCAAGTTATCCTTCTTGACCAGCACATGACCGCCGATCTGGGGTTGCCATGCTGCTTCCATTGTCCATTTCCTGCGTTGCTGCAGATCGTGTATGTATTCTGTGGACCACCTCTTCCAAAAGGACTGATGCAACTGCTGTACAATTCCCTCTGAAGTCGAAAAATTCACCACACTTTCAACAGTAGCATCATTAGAGAGAAAACGTTCGAGTTCATTGTTTGCATCTGGAAATGTGGTGCCATTGTCACTGAAAATGTGAGAAGGTTTCCCTCTTCTTGCAATGGATCTCCTGAGGGTGACCAAAAATGAACTTGTTACCAAGTAACTAACTAATTTTAAGTGGATGGCCTTGTCTGCCATGCAAATGAAGAAAGCAATATAAGCCTTGGTGGTAACCTTACTCCCGTCTTCCAACATGTTTTACAGCAACAGGGCCTGCATAATCTACTCTACAGTGTTGGAATGCACGAGACTCGTTTACTATAGCTGCAGATAGCTGACCCATGAGTTGAACTGCTGTCTTGGACTTAAGCCTAAAACATTTTAAACATTTCCTGTTAACCCCTTTGATGTGTTTTGCCCATTGGGGATCCGAGACCTCCTACGCAACATAGCCAACAAAAGCTGTGAGCCAGTGTGCACAAGACATTCATGAGAATTTTTGTCAAATGATGCTTAGTCGGTACCATAATAGGATGGAACTCATCATATGGTACATCAGCATTCCTTAATCTCCGTCCCATTCGTAAAATACCTTCGGCGTCAACAAACGGCTGCAAATCCCTCAATTTGCTATTATGTGGAATAGGGGAACTGGCCTTCAACAAAGCGATCTCGTTACCATATTCATTATGTTGAGCTGTGCCAAAGGCCCTTTTGATAGCGTTTTGGCATTCCTGTGGTGTGAGTGGCCCAGTTATCCTGTCTGATTGCTGAAGCCCAGTATTATTAACAAACCTCAGTGCATAGGCCAAAACTCTTTAAGTTTTGTTGAATGACGAATACTTACACAGCAGTACATCATCAAGTTTAATGACTGACAGCAAGGATACTTGTATATACCTTCTGTCCGGCCCATTTTCTACACTAAGGGAAGTACAGGTGTTGCAGTTGAGGTCGCAAGTGGATAGCCATGATGGTCCAGACCAGCATTGAACAAGTGAACTCAAAGCAGCTGGATTAATACCACATGATAAATGGTCAGCAGGATTATCCTCTGATTTGACACGTCTCCAGCTGAAGAAAGTTCCTGAATTTCAGGGACTCTGTTGGGAACAAAAGTTTTCCAATGTCCAGGACTACGCTGCAGCCAACAGAGAACTATTGTGGGTCTGTGCACAAATAAATGTCGCCACTATCTATGATGTCTAAGGCATTGGCCACCTTGTGAAAAAGTCGAGCAAGAAGCAGAGCACCACAAATATCAGTTGTAGAACAGAATGTTGTTTTACAGGGGCAACCCGAGATTTGGCTGCAGCCAATGAGACTGGCACATTGTTATTGGGAAGAACACATCTGACATATACACACGCACCGTATGCCAACTGTGAAGCATCACAAAAACCATGTATTTCTAATTTAGCGTAATGGGTGCAAGGAATGGTTTTGCTGCTAATCAAAATACCATTTAGGGAAGGCAGTTGCGCACAAACGGCACTCCATTCATCAGTGAGGTCGGATGGGAAAGTTTCATCCCAATCAAGGCTTAGTTGCCACAAGTGCTGTAAGAACAATTTACGTCTTACGACTGCTGGATCTAGAAGCCCCAGTGGTCCATAGATTGATGCTATTGTAGACAGGACACTGCACTTGGTAACTTTTGAGAGCCAATGACTCTTCAGCTGCACATGACACTGGAATGTGTCAGAGCCAGGGTGCCATAATACCCCTCACGTTTTTATGGCTTGGTCACCAGTAAAATGACAAGGCATAGACGTTTCTCTGTCCTGCACAGGAATTTTTTCCATGACGATGTAACTACTGGAACACAATTTCCTCAGTGGAAAATCCTCCAGAAGCAAGTAGTTTAGTCAGCTTGGTTTGAAGTTCCTGAGCTTCAGATTCTGTAGCTGATCTACTTAAGAAGTCGTCTACATAAAAACTAGACATCAACACTTGCGATGCCATTGGAAACCTGTTCTGATTTTCCAAAGGTAACTGTTGAAGACATCTAGTAGCAAGAAAGGCAGCAGGAGCAGTTCCATAAGTGAGTGCACACAGTCTATATTCTTGCATCGGTTCAGACAGTGATTCCCGCCACAGAATTCTCTGGAAGTTCCTATCATCAGGATGGAGACACACTTGGTGATACATTTTTTGCGGTGTCAGCTAACAGCCACATTAAAGGAGCGAAATTTTATAACAGTGGAAAATACATCTATCTGGGCAATGGGACCAACCATCAAGGTATCATTGAGAGATGCTCCATTAGAAGTGGCAGCAGAACCATCAGATACTGCCCTCAACTTTAGTAGTGGAGCTGCATCCCTTGAAGACAGCATGATGTGGAAGGTAACACTTTGGACCAATAATACATTGAGAATTAGAGACCTCCATGTGTCCCAGTTCAACATATTCATGCCTGAATGCAGCTTATTCCTTCTGCAGATTCGGTTGCCTTTTAAATCTCCTCTCCTCTCCTCAAGATGCGCCAGTCTCAGAGAGGCTTGGTGTCGTGATACGCCTAAGGGTTTACAGTTAGGTTTCACTGGCAGTTGAACCATAAATCTCCCTTCTTCATCTCATGCCATTTGGTGCTGAAAGTGAACCTCACATATTTTATCCTGCTTACTCATCGTTTTCCTAGACAGTTCATCTAGCTCCCAAAACCTTTGCAGTTTGACATCTAAATTGCCGCCTCTACAAATCACGAGGTCACTGTAGAACGAGGCATGTTGCACGTAGCTGATGGCATCCTACCAGACAAAATCCAGTCAAATTTTGTTTCGATCAGTGAAGGATGACTTGGTTTCACCAGCCTTTCCTTACATACATCATCAAAGAAAACCTGATCACCAAGAATTAAACCTACTGTGGCAGGCTTGTTGAATTCTGGACCAGCGAGCAGATTATTACACGGGACTCTCCAGGACCTTGTGTCTGTATATCTCGCTAGTGCGTCACTGGCGACATTGTCTACGATAGCACGAGTTATTCTAACATGAAAGTTGTTGAGCCTAGACGACAGTTCAAATTACGGGTGTAAGACAGTGAGGCTGCAAAGGCATTGTTTATGCCTTTCACAGGAAGTGAATGTTTTCTTCGTTTCAGTTTTAATTTCTCTGCTATGTCATTAGATATAAAGGGTAGCTGGTTCGCACTGTCTAGCCGAACTCTGCAGATCTGCTGTCTGCCCATGCTGCCCTTAATGTTGACAACAGCTGTTGCGAACAAAACATTACAATTTAGATTTGCTTTCCCCTTCATAACTTGATGGGCCAAGGAATGGTCTCCGGATTCACTATTCTGCCCATTCCGTGGATCAGCAGGCTTGTGGAGCAGTATGTTGTACTTTCCCTTATAGGTCTTACAAGGAGAAATCTTGCATTTAATCGAGAAATGAGCAAAGCGGATGCACAGAAAACGAAGCTTATTTTTTGTCACCTATGCACGCCGCTCATCGATTTTCAGTGATTGAAACCCCTTGCATTTGGTGATAGCATGAGGTTCACTAAAAAAAATTGCATGACTCCTCAGCGTCAGCATTAACCAGATGAGCCCTCGTCCTCACATGTCTCGTTTGATTTGAATTATTGGCATTTCCTTGCGGATCCCTTGAGGTGTTATCCCTGAACCTGATCAACTCAAAGGCCTGACATTTTGCTTCCAAAAAATCTATCAGTTGATTTAATGTGGTGAATGTCGACCCAGACATCTGTACCTCCCACTCATGACGATCCGTGGGTCGCATACTAGACAAAATCTCTTCCGAAAGAATCACTTCATGAAGTGGAACATCAGGTTTGAGAGATTCTAAGACCTTCAGATGGCTATATACGTGGTTAATTAGTTGCCTATAATCGCTCGCTGCGCCATGGCCGGCCGTAGGTAAGGTCAACAAAGCCTTAGCATGTCTGGCTACAATTATTTTTGGGTTATTATACATCTGTGTAATAAATCCTCAGTCTATCGATAGGTTTCCTGCTGTGGCAGGTATGTGTTTCAATAGGTCATTAGCTTCACCTCCCAAAGACGAATTAAGGTAATGGAGTTTTTGAACGTCATCAGTTGAATTATTATTCATAATGAGACTGAACCTGACAGATTCAAGTCGAAAGACAGCGAAAGACAAACGAAGTCTCACGAGTCATCGTATTCTGCCCAGTCATTACCATGATCTCCTGATTCGTCTTCAGTTTCTAGCCATGTTTGAGACGACTCAAAATCAGTCTGAATCCGAGTCAGTCGACTTAGTTTTGATTCCAGCATTTCGATGCTGGTACTGGCCGCAGACTGTATAAAACAAGCCAACAGTTGCACTTACCAGGCTGCAGCGGCAATACGAGGCAGTACGGACTGGAACTGCAGCGGTGTCACGGGCACTGGCAGCTGGCGTGGCAGGCGCTGCAGTCTCCGACGGCGCGAAGTTTCGGTGGGAGCAGGGGGTGATGTAAATGATGCTGGCACCGACACGTTTCTGTGCTCCTCGCGTTTCGAGTTCGAAACACATTAAACGTTCACAAATATACAGATCACTGTTGTTATAGCTGTTATTGTGTAAGTCCCGAACAGGCCTAGGGAGCCGGCCGGGGTGGACGAGCGGTTCTAGGCGCTACAGTCTGGAACCGCGCGACCGCTACGTCACAGTTTCGAATCCTTCCTCGGGCATGGGTGTGTGTGATGTTCTTAGGTTAGTTAGGTTTAAGTAGTTCTAAGTTCTAGGGGACTGATGACCTCAGAAGTTAAGTCCCATAGTGCTCAGAGCCATTTGAACCAGGCCTAGGGACACTAGTTAGCGGTCACCGACACGATAACGTGCACAACTCACTCGTGATTTTTTATAAGTTCACAAATACCGGAAAAAAAATTCGCGCCAACGTAAATTCCGCTTGGTCACAGTATCCGGCCCGGAGGACCAAAAAATGAACGCACGGGCTCTTCCGCCCATGCTAGCACATTCGAGTTTGAGCGTATAGTGCGAGAGGACTCACTGTCCTCCCCTTATTTCGGCTCACAATAATTAGACGGAACACAGTATCTGGTAATCTGGTATAGATGTTTATTCTAATAACCTTTACAATGTGCAGAGGCAGTGCGCCAACTGTGGCTCCTGGCTTAGCTGAGCGACATACACGTCCGTCTGCTACGGGACGTCGAAGCCAGCTGCTTGGCCGTTACGAGGTGCATTCAAGTTCTAAGGCCTCCGATTTTTTTTCTAATTAACTACTCACCCGAAATCGATGAAACTGGCGTTACTTCTCGACGTAATCGCCTTGCAGACGTACACATTTTTCTCAACGCTGACGCCAGGATTCCATGGCAGCGGCGAAGGCTTCTTTAGGAGTCTGTTTTGACCACTGGAAAACGCTGAGGCAATAGCAGCACGGCTGGTGAATGTGCGGCCACGGAGAGTGTCTTTCATTGTTGGAAAAAGCCAAAAGTCACTAGGAGCCAGGTCAGGTGAGTAGGGAACATGAGGAATCACTTCAAAGTTGTTATCACGAAGAAACTGTTGCGTAACGTTAGCTCGGTGTGCAGGTGCGTTGTCTTGGTGAAACAGCACACGCGCAGCCCCTCCCGGACGTTTTTGTTGCAGTGCAGGAAGGAATTTGTTCTTCAAAACATTTTCGTAGGATGCACCTGTTACCGTAGTGCCCTTTGGAATGCACTTGGTAAGGATTACGCCCTCGCTGTCCCAGAACATGGACACCATCAGTTTTTCAGCACTGGCGGTTACCCGAAATTTTTTTGGTGGCGGTGAATCTGTGTGCTTCCATTGAGCTGACTGGCGCTTTGTTTCTGGATTGAAAAATGGCATCCACGTCTCATCCATTGTCACAACCGACGAAAAGAACGTCCCATTCGTGCTGTCGTTGCGCGTCAACATTGCTTGGCAACATGCCACACGGGCAGCCATGTAGTCGTCCGTCAGCATTCGTGGCACCCACCTGGATGACACTTTTCGCATTTTCAGGTCGTCATGCAGGGTTGTGTGCACAGAACCCACAGAAATGCCAACTCTGGAGGCGATCTGTTCAACAGTCATTCGGCGATCCCCCAAAACAATTCTCTCCACTTTCTCGATCCTGTTGTCAGACTGGCTTGTGCGAGCCCAAGGTTGTTTCGGTTTGTTGTCACACGATGTTCTGCCTTCATTAAACTGTCGCACCCACGAACGCACTTTCGACACATACATAACTCCATCACCACATGTCTCCTTCAACTGTCGATGAATTTCAATTGGTTTCACACCACGCAAATTCGGAAAACGAATGATTGCACGCTGTTCAAGTAAAGAAAACGTCGCCATTTTTAAGTATTTAAAACAGTTCTCATTCTCGCTGCTGGCGGTAAAATTCCATCTGCCGTACGGTGCTGCCATCTCTGGGACGTATTGACAATGAACGCGGCCTCATTTTAAAACAATGCGCATGTTTCTATCTCTTTCCAGTCCGGAGAAAAAAAATCGGAGGCCTTAGAACTTGAATGCACCTCGTACAACGGCGCTAATCTTAACTGCGCGCACAAAGGACCTGGGATATCCACTTCTGCACGTAGGTTACAAGGTCTTCTGACAGGGAACAGACTATACTGACCTGCCCAGTTTGGAAGCTGCTGCTAGATGGCAGTTGGAGTGAGTTACAGAGTCAAACATCCTCTATCTTGTTTTGCTGCTCATATGTTGTTGCAAACAGTTCTGCATGATGTGCTTCGAAGACTAATGGGTTGTTTCGTATGAGCTCCGATTTTCTCTCTTTGTTTGGAACCTCTGATGTTTATAATGAGTTTCCAATCTTCTCTATTTACGAGCCGGAGTGTACTAATTCGGTCCTCTCATCCTTCCCCTTTCCATTCTTGGACTCTGTGATGGATTTCCGTGGTAAGCTTGTTCACCTCGTGTTCTGTCCCGTGAGTTGCGAGTTTGTAGCCATCTGTAGCTTGCGCTGTTTTTTAGGAGGTTGAGCGCCTGGTTTAGGGGTGGAAGTGTGGAATTTGGAATTTTGAAACATCACATTGATGGTGCACGTTTATGGCCGGTTTTTATTTTGTAGGTCAACGTTCCTATGACTTCCTTGATTCGTAGGTGAGAGCTGACGTCAGTGATTGTTTAGCCACCTTTCGTTTTGTTCCCAGTCGATATTTGTGTTGTGGCACAGTCCTGGTGGCTCGATCGCATCGCCGATATATCCACTTGCTGGGGGGGGGGGGGGGGGGGGGGTGATCCGACGTTAGTTCTTAGATCTGCGTCCAGGTTTTTTCATGTGAATATGTCTGATATATCCTTGTACGTGGGTGGTATATGAGGAGAAAGGTAATCCTATCAGAGACAAGAAAGACGTTGTTGTGAGGTGGAAACAGTACTGTGAGAAGCTGTACTCTGGAATTAACGACAGTACGGACAATCAAGTAGTTGAGCAGCTTACTTACGAACCTACAATTTTACGCACTGAAATAGAGTATGCGAGTCAACAAAGAACGTTCTCTGTTCATTATTGTCGTTTCTCTACCACTAAAGAATGTTTACCTGGCGGTCGGCTCCTTTTAGGCGTG
The DNA here is from genome assembly GCF_023864345.2 of Schistocerca serialis cubense. Taxonomy (NCBI): domain Eukaryota; kingdom Metazoa; phylum Arthropoda; class Insecta; order Orthoptera; family Acrididae; genus Schistocerca; species Schistocerca serialis. The sequence goes on along the minus strand of NC_064643.1, from coordinate 117,189,122 downwards.
GCGATAAAGCCGCCTGCTGGCACGTGTTGACAACAACACTCCCCTCAACTCGCTCCGTACCGAACTGTCAAAAGTCGCAAGTAATTTTAAACGCACCATAGTTATCTATTATTATTATTATTATTATTATTATTATTATTATTATGTGCGATTGGACCCATACGGATCACGCAAAGCTTTTCCGATTCAATTTTTTAATTCTCCAAACTTCTCTCATTCTTTCCCCATGAATTCTCTTTCTTTCCTCTGTCCATTTTGTCCCCTGTCTCTTGCAAACTTCATTCTCGGGTTGTACTTTCCAACTATTGATTTTTTGCCTGTATACATTTCTGTTTGTAACTTCTGAAGAATTTATTTGTGCATTTGCTAGATCTGTTTTGGTTTCTTGTATCCAGGGTATGGTTTTCAATTTTTCAATGTATATTAAAATTTTGTGCGAGAGTCTGGGTGTTGGGAGTCTGTGGATATGACCGTAAAATTTTAGTCTTCTTTTCCGGATGTCTGCGGCGAGGTTAGATAATTTTTCTGTAGTTTTCCGAGACTGTAACCTGTATCCATCTTCCGTTCTTTTTGGGCCAAGAATCTTTCTGATAATTTTGCGTTCCTCTTTCAGGATGCCTTCCAGGTCGCCTTTTCTATGGAGTGTGAGTGTTTCGCTGGCATATAGTGCTTCGGGCTTGATTACTGTATTGTAGTGTCGTATTTTTGAGTGAATGGAGAGACACTTTTTATTGTAGATGTTGTGGGTTTTCCAGTATGCTCTTTTCAGTTTTTGCAGTCGAACTTTTTGTGCAGTTTTCTCTTCCCCTGTGGGTTCTAGGACCTCGCCTAAGTATTTAAAGAATGGAACTCTCTCAATTTGTCCATATTTTGTAGTCAGTTTTTGAGTTTCAAATTTTGAGCAGATGAATTTGGTTTTTTGGAAGGAAATTTGTAGCCCAACTTTTTCGGCACATTCTTTGAGAATGTCTATCTGTTTAATTGCTGTGGTCTCGTTTTCTGCTAGAATGGCCACGTCATCTGCAAATGCCAAGCATGAAATTTTAATACCATCTTTAGATCTTCCTAGTTGTATAGGCTTCCAGTAATTTTGGATTCTTCAGTTCTTTTTCCCATTCTCGGATGACTTTGTCTAAGACAGGGTTGAAGAGGAGTGGAGACAAGCCGTCACCTTGTCTGACGCCGGTTTTGATCAGGAAGGGCTCTGATATTTCACCCAGGAATTTTATCTTAGAAGTTGTGTTTGTGAGCGTTTCTTTGATAAGGTTTAGGGTTTTCGGATCGAGTCCTAGCTCCTCAAGGATAATAAAGAGAGATTGCCTATCGATTGAATCATAAGCCTTTGCGAAATCAACAAAGGAACAAATGATCGGACTGTTTCTGACTGCTTTGTATTTTAGTGTTGTCTTCAAATTGAAAATTTGTTCTGCACAGGATCGGTGAGGACGAAAGCCAGCTTGGTATTCACCAATACTGTGTTCGAGTTGTTCTTGTGTTCGTTGAAGAAGACAAGCTGAGAGGATTTTATAAGTGACTTGGAGAAGGGAGATTCCTCGATAGTTGTTTATATCTGCCATGTCTCCCTTTTTATGCAGTGGATGAATTAGGGTGCATTTCCAATCTTCTGGTAGTTTTTCTGTCTGCCAAATGTCTGTGATGATTTGAGTGAGTTCTTTGAGGGAATTTGGTCCAAGATTTTTAAGTAGTTCTGCAGTGATATTATCTTCTCCGGATGCTTTGTTGTTTTTCAGTCTATGAATATGTCTTTGGATCTCCTCTAGTGTAGGTGGTGGGGATTCTGGATTTGTGTAGATAGCAGTTTCTTGAGGGAATCTTGAAGAAGGTTCAGGGCAATTGAGGAGTCCGGAAAAGTATCTTGCCAGCTCCTCACAATTTTCCCGATTTGTGAGCGCTAGTTTTGCATCTGGTTTTCTGAAACATAGATTTCGTGAGCCGTATCCATTGATTCTCCCAGCAAAGGTCTTATAGAAGTCTCGTACATTATAGTTACGGAAATTTTCTTCAATAGACTCACACTGTTCCTTGAGGTACTTCCTCTTGACTTGTCTGATTGTTTTTGCCACTTGTCTTCTGGTGTTGTGGAAGTGATCTAGATTTTCTGGGGATTTTTTACTGTTATACTTCAGAAAGGCTTTCTTTCTTTCTTCCAGCGCTTTTTCACATCCAGAGTCCCACCAGGGGTATTTTGTGTTCTTTTTCAATGGGATCAGTTCTTTTGCCTTCTTTGTAATTTTTGTTCGAAATTTTTCCCAAGAGTCAGCTGGTTTCTTTTCCCACTCCTCCTTCATATTGGTTTCTTTGCTTGTTCGTGTGTCAAATTTCATCATGTGTGTTTTCTTCGGATAGAATTTTTTTGGGGTGAATTTCACTTTAATGCGTGTTAAGTAGTGGTCTGAGTCAATGTTCGCCCCTCTGCGGACTTGGACATTATGGATCTCTTTCTGTACGAAATAGGAGATGGCAATGTGGTCAATCTGATATTCGCCGATCTCTTGTATGGGGGACCTCCAGGTCTTTTGTTTTCTAGGTTTTTTTCTCAAAGATGTAGACATTATTTTTAGATTATTTTGTTGGCATAGTTCAATAAATGTCAGTCCGTTTCTGTTGGTGAATCTGTGTGCTGGATATTTTCCTACAGTTTTTTGGTGTTCTTTCTCTCTGCCAATTTGTGCATTGAAATCTCCCATTAAGATTTTGATATCATCCCGGGGAATTTTGGCCATGACATCTTCAAGTTTAGTCCAGAATTTTACAGTTTGTAGTTGGCGTTTTCTGTTGTCTATGTTTGTGGGTGCATGAACATTTATCAATGTGTATTTCTTGTTGGCGCACTGGATACGCATGGTCATGAGGCGATTATTTATGGAAGAGACCTCTCTAATTGAGCCTAATATATTTCTGTGCACCGCATATGCCATGCCCAGGAGTGGCATACCATTGGCAATTCGTTTGTCAGTCTTGCTCTTGAAGATGCGATAGTTTCCATAGTCTATTGTATTTTCATCCGTGAATCTAGTTTCTTGTAACGCTAAGATCTTAATTTTTTGTTGGTCTAGCTCTGTTACTAAGTTGTGTAATTTTCCAGGTTGAATTAGGGTCTGAATGTTAAAGGTACCAATGTACATGGGAACCTTGGGACGAAGTTTGCTTGAGAACTCTGGTCGTGATGGCCCGGGTTCCCCAGAATCCGAAAACCCAGTTGTCGTCTGTCGACGAGTGGATTGGTTACCACCTGGGGTAATTCTGTCATTACTCTCACGAATCATGATAGCTTGTAAGTTTTGGTCCAGTGTTTCCACTGGGTGTTTAGAACCAGGGATTGTCAGTTCCTGGAGCATATAATACAGCCGCACCTATTAAATGGACAGACGCTGACCTCGCTGCCGCTCGACTCGAGTACAGACGCATTGAGGATTTGGAATGTGAGATTTTTTTTCAGGGTTTTCTCCTATAGATCCGCCGTGTTCTGCGTTAACAGGGTCACCTCGTGTAGGATGTGGCTCTTCACCACGCACGGACGGTCTTGGACGTAGCTTCCTCAGAGGCAAAGGTCTTGCATACCTCCTCAGCTCATCCCTGGGGTGGTGAGGACCAGTACTGAGTCAACCCCAAGCAAAGGTGCTACCTCTACCAACCACCTTGACCCCATAGTTCGCTTCTCGGCCTTTTGGCTAAGATCAATGTGTAGTATCTGTTCTTATCAGCTTAATATGAGCTGAAATGGACTGATTACTGCACCGGGAAGCGGTCGTTTTTATTCTCCTGTTTCAGGTCCGCGACCTGAACAATGGAGCTTGTGGTGACGCTGCCGGCGGAGGTCTTCCGCTGCCGGATCTGTTTCGTCACCAAGGCTGCCGGGAGACCAACTTTTGGCGAGTACAAGGACCACTCGGCCTTTCTCCGCCACTACAGGAGGCTGCACGACCCGGAAACGGTCCCCGTTTTCGAGTGTCAGTTTTGCAGCCGCCCCGCGGCTGAAGACGCTGCGGCTACACCAGCGGCTCTGCAATGCAGAGTCCGCAACCCCCGGCGCTGCCAGTCGGGGGAGAGTGGGTATGGGACACGATGCCGTGTCTGGCTCTCTGGGGCACCCAGAGAGGTCAGCCGGCGGGAGGTCACAGGCGAGGGCCCCCGAAGCTAGTAGGACAGTGCTGGGCGAAAGCCACAGGCGAAAGCGGCCCGGGAAGTTAGTACCACAGGCCGCCTAGCCTTAGATAATAGAGAGGGGCTATGGCCACAGCCCAGTCCGGTCCCCGAAGCTAGTAGGACAGACCGGCTGGACTTAGGTTTAACTTACGCGGCGGTCCTGACCCGCAGCAGCGAGGTGGGCTCACAGGCTGCCTTGCCCTCACCCTGTGTGAGTGTGCAGGCGTCTGCGACGCCCAGGACGGCGGTGGTTGCTGCCCCCGCGTCGTGTGTACTGTGTGCGCGCACGCCGAGGAGGTCTGGCATGCCCCTGCCGACACGCTCTGCGACGTCAACCGCGTCGCCACGAGTGCCGAGCGCAAGTTCGGGAGGTGAAGGCAGCACGCTGCCGACGCCTGCCGCCGAACGCGTCGCTCCGGCCAGAGGCGCAGTGTCCGGCAAAGGCCGCGGCTCGCCGCTGCCCGCGCCGGCCATTGCACCCAGTGGCGTACGCTGGCCACGTCGTGCGGCTGCCGCAGGCGCCTCCCGCCCGCCATCTGTCGGGAGCGTGGGTACCGGCCTGGGACTGCCGCCCGCATTCGGTACGCCGCCAACAGGTGGCTCTGCGATGCGGGTGGGCAGTGGCAGGCAGGCTGCCTCGCTCGCCGCGACCGTTGGTGTTGTCATTCACGGCGCAGCCGCGCCGCTGATTGACGCACCAAAGGCCGCGCGCCCGGCGGATGCACCGGATGGTGTGGTGCTTGTGCGGTCGCAGACGTACACGCGCCGCGTGTCCTCTACCCTGCCGGCGGCCACGTCGAGTGACGCCCGTCACTCCGTCTCCGCTCAGGCAGGGAGTGCTAATAATCAAAAAGCTCCTGTTTCAGACAATGAGTGGCACATTGTCACCCCACGGAGGGACAGACGCCGTGCTGCAGGACGCAGACGACCGCCTCCGGACCGACGGCGCATTATACCGCCCAGTCCGCGTTAACAGCGGCCCGGCGCGAGCCAACGCGTCTGGGCGCCCGGCGGCAGGGCGCGGGCGACCGCTGGGCCATCTGTTGGCGGCGCGGCGAACAACAGCCGCGGTGCACCGGGTCCGAGCGCCAGGCCGGCGCGAGCTACACCTGGAGTCGCCAAGCCGGCGCAGGCTACACCAACCACCACTGCGCCATCTGGTAGCCACCGTAGGGCACCCAGTCCGCCCGATCAGCTACACCTCGTGTTTCTCGCGCCGGCGGCGGGCCGACCCGAGCGCCAGGCCGGCGCAAGCTACACCGGCCCCTGCTGCTACCGCTGCGCCACCTGTCACCGGCGCGGCGATCGAAAGCAGCACTGCGCGGCCCACGCCAGATGGCAGCACGGCACCACTACCGAAGCAGACGACGGAGCAGCGCGACGTGAACGGAGGGACTGCAGCTGCATCTCAGAGACGTGGCAGCAAGAAGAGGAGATGCCGACGACGCCGTAACAACCGTCCCAGTCCTGATCCTCCGCCGCAAAACCCCCGTCCTTCACCAAACCTGACAGACCCCCCTGTACCCTCCGAACAGGGCGCAACCGAGGCAGCTCCGCCCCCCCTACCCCGTCCGACGCTCGGCTAACGGAGAGGCAGCGGCGCTGGCTGGGGGCCCTGGAGAGCGTCCACGACAAGCAGTGGGACGCATTCGTCGCGGTCGTCGAGGACTTCATCTCCGAGATCGCCGAGACGAAGCCACAACGCCAGGCTGCCGGAAGTCGACAGGATGGGCCACCAGGAGCAGCGCACCGCGGGCAGGGCCGCGCCGACGCTGCTGCCAATCCCCCTCCCCCTGCCCCTGGCCGCGGCCACGGTGGGCAGCGCGGTGGACGTGGCGCACGGCGTGCGGCGGCCGCCGAGCGTCGGTACGACGCGAGTGCAGCGTCCGAGATTCAGATGCTGTACCGCGCGGACCGGCGCAAGGCGATGCAGCGCGTCCTTGGCGAGACGTCGCCGTACTGCCAAATCGATGGCAACGTGCTCACGGAGCACTTTAAGGAAGTATATTCTAAACCCGACTTTTCTGTTTCACATGCACCAGCTGCTGTCCCGGACTTTGCCGCCACCACGCCCCCTGATGTCAGCGAGGAGGTCCTGTCGCTGATCACCGCCGCGGAGGTGCAACAGCGGCTCCAGAAGGCGAGCAATACTGCTCCTGGGGCAGACGGAGTCACCTACTCGGACTTGCGACGTGAGGATCCTGGCTGCCATGTGCTAGCTAAGATCTTCTCGCGCTGCTGGAATGAGCGGAAGACTCCGGTGCAGTGGAAGGTATCCACTACCGTCCTCATCCATAAGAAAGGGGACGTCTCGGACGTGACGAACTGGCGGCCTTTAGCATTGAGCTCCACCATCTCTAAGCTCTTTGCTGCAATTGTGGCGGATCGTACTACCCTCTGGGCAGAGCGTTTGAACCTGCTCTCCCCAGAACAGAAGGGTTTCCGCACTTTTGAAGGCTGCTATGAGCACAACTTCATTGTACAGACGGCGATTGACGATGCAAGGCGCAGGGGAGGCCAAACATGCTTTGCTTGGCTTGATCTGGCGAATGCTTTCGGTTCAGTGCCTCACGCTCACCTCCTTGGAGTACTGAGCAGGATGGGACTGCCAGAGCAATTGCATCAGCTAACTGCCGATATGTACAATGGTTGCTCCACCCGCGTCCGTACATCTGACGGACTAACGGAGGAGATAGAGATCCAGGCGGGGGTCAAGCAGGGCTGTCCACTGTCGCCCATCGTCTTTAACCTCGCGCTCGAGCCGGTACTTCGCGCCGCAACCTCGCTCAGAAATGAGTGTGGTATTCCGCTTAGCGGCGTCAGTGTGAGTGCACTGGCGTATGCGGACGATATCGTGCTTCTGGCGCGGGATTCAGAGGCGATGCAGACGCTCCTCAATGTTGTGGGTGAGGCGGCGACGTGGGCCGGGCTTACCTTCAAGCCGTCGAAGTGTGCCACGCTTCACATCCGCCGTCGGCAGACACTAGGCTCGGTATTCGCCCTGCAAGGGGGAGAACCAGCCGTGCTCGGTGCGGGTGACGCCTACCTCCATCTTGGCGTCCCCACCGGGTACAAAGTCTCGCAGACGCCAACGGATGCGATCGCGGCAATTCGACGCGACTTGCAGCACCTGGACGCTTCCCTGCTGGCTCCCTGGCAGAAGATTGACGCTGTGCGTGTCTTCCTCCTCCCTAGGCGCGACTTTGTCATGCGGGGCGGAGCGGTACGCAAGGGGCCGCTATCTGCACTCGACAAGGCAGTGAAAGCGGCTGTCAAATCATGGCTGTTCCTCCCACAGCGTGCGTCCACCGAACAGCTGTACCTCGCACTGGGAGAGGGAGGATGCGGCCTGACGCCGCTCGCGGACGCTGCGGACATCTCCACCATCGTCCACGGCTTCCGCATGCTGCACTGTGACGACGCCACCGTCCGCGACATCGCCTGGGCCACTCTATCTACGGCCGCGCGCCGCCGGCTGGGGAGGGAGCCGAGTCGTTCCGACTTGGCCACCTACCTTAGCGGCAGCACTGAGGGTGACCTCGCACGAGACGGAGGCGACATCCAGTCACTGTGGACGCGCGTCAGGAACGCCACAAGGCGCCTAGCGCCGCGTGGCGTCACCTGGCGCTGTAGTGAGCTGCTTTCTGAGTTGCAGGTGGAGGTCGGCGGCCGACCCGCCATCGCTGACGACGCGGAACACGGCGGCATCGGAGGGGTGACGCAGCCGGCCACGGAGGGGACGGCGCCTGGGACTACACGACACCTCGATGATGGCGGCGATGGACCGCAGCACGACGATGACAGCGTGGGACGCACCGCCAACACTGGCGTCGAGCATGTCCGGGTGGGAGGGGGCGCCAAACGTCTTCTCTCGCGGACGCTCCGCGAGTGTCTGAGGCAGCGCCTGCGCAACCTCCTACTCAGGAAACCGGACCAGGGGAAGGTGTTTGAGTGCACCAGGGAATCCACAGCGTCCAACCACTTCATAGCGGGAGGCAAATACACCCGCTTCGCAGACTGGCGCTTTATACATCGCGCCAGGCTCGGAGTCGTGCCCCTCAACGGCTGCCGCCGTTTTGATGGGCGGGCAAACAACAACAAAGCCTGCCGACGCTGTGGCCACAACAACGAGACGCTCCCGCACGTGATTAACGCGTGCATGGTGCACTCAGCCGACACCCCCGGGATAACAAGGCCGTCCAGCAGTGTTAGTGACGTCACACTAAGCGGCCCATAGCCGACGCAGCAGTCCACGGACACCTCCGTACAGACGCGCCTGATGCTAACGATCTTCTGTCTGTCATTCAGAAAGGAGCGAACTATGATTCGAACCAAAGACCAAATTATATATATTCTTGTAAACAGCATAAAGGTTCATAACGAAATACCGATTACATATACGGGCAGGAATAAGTTTAATCGATTGAGGAACTTTGCCACTATTTTATAATTGTCAGAACACTATTTAGCTTTAAAACTTGCATACAGGTGGTGACAAATGCCAACTGACAGCAGGACTTAACATTTTCAAGCTATTACACTGAAAGTAAATTATCTTAAACACTGTCATACATAGCAAAACCCTCACAACTTTCGTTTACAATAAGGTAACAAGAGTTCGCTTTATCTCATAAAACACATGACTATTGTGAATTTACTCATATGTTCATGGTGACAGCTCTTTTCAAGAATTTTTACAAGTGTATCGCCAGTAATAAAGAATGGAAACAAAAGATAGATATCAAATATTCTCCTTTTAACATAGACATCACTGAACACAAGATTCTGTCTTGCACTGTGATACTAAGGGACTGCTCTTTCCTTTAAGAAAAGCCTGACAATTTTAAGTTCACTCTGCTATTGAAGATACACTTCTTGAAACAATATTAAAAATGTTATGAAAGGTAAGGAAATGAAAAACAACCAAGTGCATTACATGTAAGAATGTGAGCAAAAGGCTGAGGCTCTCTTTACTTACTATATTCAATCTCTCTACAGCTTTTCCACGTAGGAATCACCAACTGCAAGTCTCATTATTGCTGTCTGTTACTAACAAAGTGCTTTTCTATTTAGAAAACCTGACAATTTGATGTTCATTCTGGTACTGAAGATAAACACATTTCAGAGGAGTTCTAGAACCTATTCCTGCCCGTATATGTAATCGGTATTTCGTTATGAACCTTTATGCTGTTTACAAGAATATATATAATTTGGTATTTGGTTCGAATCATAGTTCGCTCCTTTCTGAATGACGGACAGAAGATCGTTAGCATCAGGCGCGTCTGTACGGAGGTGTCCGTGGACTGCTGCGTCGGCTATGGGCCGCTTAGTGTGACGTCACTAACACTGCTGGACGGCCTTGTTATCCCGGGGGTGTCGACTCAGCAGCCCTGCAGTATCGCCACAACGCGGTCCTCAACCGCCTCGCGACAGGAGTCGCTGGGCGGCCAAGGAGAGGAAACACTGCTGTTCCTGACATCAGGATCAACCAAGCCGTCATAGGGGACAGCAGTGGGCTGCGTCCGGACCTCGTAATAACTGACGAGGCCGCGAAGACTGTGACCATCGTCGATGTGACGATCCCCTTCGAGAACAGGCGGATTGCGCTCGACAACGCTCGGCAACTGAAGAGGATAAAGTACGCCGACGTTGCGCGCGGATTAGCCGCTCGCGGCTATTCAGTCACTGTCGACGCCCTGGTTGTCGGCAGTCTGGGGGCGTGTTATCTATTAGTTATTCATTTATTCTCCTTTGGCGCTCGAAGACAAAGGTCGCTTGGTTGCCAAAGGACAACGTGAAGATTAATAATTCAATAAGTGGGCCTTTTTTCACTGTTCACACGTACTTGGCAACTGGCAATTCTTACAGAACATTAGGTTTTTCTTTTCGGATTGGATTTTCAACTATTGGAGAAATAGTTAAAGAGTGTTGTGAGGTAATTTGAAAAACTCTACGACCAATTTACATGCCAGAACCAAACAAAGATGAATGGGAACAGATAGCCAAGGATTATGATGAGAAGTGGAATTATCCACACTGCATAGGAGCTTTGGACGGCAAGCACGTTCAAATCCGATGTCCAGCTGGTGCTGGTTCATTGTACTATAACTACAAAGGAATATATTCCATTGTTTTATTGGCTTTGGTAGATGCAAATTACAAATTCACGCTTGTTGACGTTGGAGCTTACGGCAAAAGTAGCGATGGAGGAACTTTTGAGCGATGTGAGATAGGGAAAAGATTTGAAAGCAACAAATACGCCGTTCCAAAAGACAAAGAGCTACTACCAGCAATGGTGATTCCTTATGTAATTATTGCAGATGAAGCCTTCCCTCTTAAAACCTATTTGATGCGTCCATACAGCAAAGCAGCCATTACAAGTGACGAAGAGAAGGTATACATTTACCATCATTCAAGAGCTCGACGGACTGTAGAAAATGCGTTCGGAATTTTAGCCGGACGCTGGAGAATATTTCTAAAGCCTATTGAGCCGGCCGAAGTGGCCGTGCGGTTAAAGGCGCTGCAGTCTGGAACCGCAAGACCGCTACGGTCGCAGGTTCGAATCCTGCTGCCTCGGGCATGGATGTTTGTGATGTCCTTAGGTTAGTTAGGTTTAACTAGTTCTAAGTTCTAGGGGACTAATGACAGCAGTTGAGTCCCATAGTGCTCAGAGCCATTTGAACCATTTTTAAAGCCTATTGAAACTAAACCAGAAACTGCCGATCTAATAGTTTTAGCTTCCACCTGTCTACACAACATGCTTCGGAATACAGCAACAAATATTTCCCCTTTCGAGGAACAAATCAGAATGGAAAGTGAACACATTCATGGTGTAGCTAACCTCGAACCCATTCGTCGAAATTTCGTGAGAGAAGCGGCCATCACCAGAGATAAGTTCAAAAAGTACTTCGTTTCTGATTATGGTTCAGCAAGTTGTCCTTGGCAATGGCACTCTATTCGAAAGGGTAGAGTTGCTCCATGACACGTCCAGTATTATTTACTTAATATACGCATTCGTTATAACCGACCGTTTTAAGTTAAATTGGGTGTTATTGTTAATTACAATTCATATAATCCAATTTATATAATAGATATCTGTTATATTCATACATGGTTATACTTGTTATGGATTGATACTTTCTTCCTATAAATATAAAATATAACGCCTATTGAACTATTATAAATTGTAAAAAAGAAAAACTAATAAATATGGAAAAAGTAACTGTTTTCACCAACCTGTAATGCCGAGGTTTTCTCCTATTTCGTCCCAAGCCTCTTTCCTTGAATGCTGGCTACGATATTCCCGGTTTGTAGGGTCATACAGCACCGGATTTGACCGAACGTATTCAATCATCTCCTCCATCTTCAAATAATAACTGCAAACGGTAGAGGAGAAACCACTTAACACTTCTGACGCCTTCCCACGACTGACGAAAATCTAGAACTTCCGATATTCTTTCCGCGCGTCATAAGGCATGTAGCGTCAGATTGCATCATCCAACGCATTCCCACGTCACGTCAGCTCAATATAAACATAAGCACAGAAAACCCTGTGTGGATTTTTATATCACGCGCGTTATGACGTGAGCCCACGTGTTTCCACGTCACGTCAGAGTAGCCTGTATTCGCCCTTAGCGTATGGCTGTTACAGACAACGTCAGTGTCACCTTGTACCCTTTTTGATATTCATCTTCACTCAGCAATGTGTACCGGAACTTAAATAATGTAGTTTTGACTGCTTCTCACTTCAGGCCTTGCCAGTTGCTATTGTCCATTTTTTCTGTCGGGCGTGAAAGGAGTTTCCTCACAAATGTTTAGAGCACACTTTGGTACGTTGGCTGTCACAATGACAGCACGTTGGCTCGTAGGAGCAAGACTTTCCTATCATAAGTTCTGTTTTTCTACATTTGGATATGATTGGCGTTTTATGTGTTACAATAATAATTTTTATTGGGGTAATTGTCTGCAGATAGAAGTTTCTCAACAGATGCAACCAAACGTGTAAAACAGAGTATTTGAAGATGGCAGTAGACTTCCAGGCAGTATTCTGGTTCTTATAATGCACAGGTAATGTAGTAACACAGATATTTCTAAATGCTGCAAGCTTTATTTGATTTACTAGTAATAATGAATTTTTGTGGCTTGTAGTAACACTATTACTGACAAAACAGTAAAAATCTTCTTACTATGCTTGTAGACATTTGCATACATTATTGCTGGGGATGCAGAAATTGTTAAGCCAAATGCAACAGTGTAAAGATGCTGGTAGGGGGGGTTAGCTGGTAGATGACCGTGAAAGCTTTTCAGCACTTTAACATGTTTCAGGCGCTCCGAGTACTGATGGAATATAATGGAGACCAGTGACATCCTTCTCTTGCTCCTTGAGGGTCTGCGACATGACAGCCAGTGCTCCCTGATGCACCTGGGACGGCATAAGCGTGGCTCACTGGGGTCGTTACTCTTTGCACACGAGGCAGTGAGCACGCTGATCTGGTTTTGAACGTTAAGGTTTGACTCTTTCCCCTAGTCTCATAAGTACACCACTCTTCAGCTGGTACCATACTGTAAATGAGAGAAAGTAAGAGAATACACACTGTATATCCCACATATGAAGTACATAGATGCTCTTCCTTGTGTAAAATTGAAGCGACACACCATTTTTCAGTACGTTCTGCTTTGCAGGAACCTGCTTCCAAAAATACAATTTCCATCTTATTTTTTGTGGTATCAGGCTATCTCAATAAAAAGCATGACTGTTTTAAAACTTGTAACTAACCTGTTTCTACGGGTTATTACGTTATTATTGGGAATGTAAATACTTATTGCTTGGGAAGTTAACGTGAGAAGATTAAGGTCGCCACCGACTCTAACCATACAACTAATCGAAGGTTTGGTCGAGTCGGAAAATAAATTAATTTGATCACAGACCAAAAACTCACAAAAATGCATACGTTGTGATGTCGCTCATAGCGGATACAATGTAATTAATAGTATTGCCCACGCACAGTTCACGACAATCAAACATTTAAAATAAAATAGAAAATGCATGAACACTGCATAAGATCAGCTCCCAGAACACACCTGGAAATAAGACTTAATCTAAAGCACTTGTTTTAAAATAAAAAATGAAACTAATCACTGGACCTGTGCGTAAGGAAACGCGTTGGATGTGCTAAAGGAAAAGCTATGAGGTGAGTGGCTTAGGTGCAAAAACGTAACCTCGGAACACAAGAGAAAATTGTGGATAAAATCATTTATTCCTAAGACATTAAAGAAAAGCATCGATACATTCACCGTTATAATCTACTCCTAAAATCATTGGTGTGAATCATTCATACCACTGCTGTTGCCTGATCGCAATAACTCGTAAAGCGGTACACATTGCGCAGTACACCCGCGTTCCCACGTGGTTTGTGGAGACGCACTTCGTAGGTATCGTGTCCAAGTTGCAACAATATCACATCACACAATCATGAGCGGTTAAAGTTCTTTAAAACAAGCATGAGACCGGACAGTTAGTGATGACGGTAGCCCAACAAAACTTTAATGTTCAACCACGTGGTCGGCTCCCCACGGACGAAAGATACATTAAGCAAGGAAAATTTATGAGAAGGCAAAGATATTAATATTTAGAAAAATGAAAGCTTATACAGGCACAGCTGAAGGCAAACAGACATTCATACAAAAGCGAGTGCTCAGTTCTTATCGACACCTTTGTGTGGCGCTCTTCCGGTGGATCCAAGTCTGCTATAGAAATTTACTAAATGAAACATCTGCCAAAGTTTTGCATTCCTTGCTGCGACAAGGCAAAGCAATCTTTCAGAGTTGAAAAGCGAGACCAAAAGCTAACAGCTCTCCCCTCGCCAAGTAACAACGCGCTACGCGGTCAGTCTAACTCACCCTTCTTCGACTGGAGCACAGCTGTGGACGCTTCCCGTACCGGCGGCAGACTGCCTCCCGCTTCTCCAGCCTCTTCCACGCTCCGCGTGGCCCGGAAAACCCAAAGATGCCATTTCCGCCACCAATCTAACGCAGGTGGATTTCTCACAAGTAGCGAAAACCTCTTTGCCGACTTGACCACTACGAGAGTTGGCTATTCTGTACCACTGCTGCTGAATCTGCACGACTATCGCAGACTTTCTGCAGCAGACTACGCCACCATCTAGCAACGTGACACACAACCACATTCATTCAATCACACCACTATGATAATTATGGGAAAAGAGAAACAAGGAAGGAAAGAGAAATACTAGTGAAAATGGGCTACCGGACTAATGAAAGGTGGCTACAGGACCCTTTCAAACTTTGTTATATCTCATTGATACATTTAAGGAAAATAAAATTAAATGAATGAGTCCTAACAATTTAGCAACCCAAATGAGCCAGCTTCATCACTTTTTTATTTCTTCTCTTGCTCCTACCGACTAAGTCTTGATTCCTGAATTTAATAATGTAAAGGAGCCTCACTTCCACAAACACTCCTATTAACAGCAGCTTGGTTTCAGCACAGCACATAGGTGGAAAATTGGGGACGTCCATCGACATGTTCTCAAAGAAAGCACCACAGTTACTTATGTGGCATATTCATCAAAAGTTGGTCATCTTAGTCTCAAAATGAGTTAAACATTCTTTGACATCTTCTGTACAAATAAATAGACTTCCAAAGCTGCCTGCATAACTTCTAAAATGACAATAAACTTTGTCATATGCATCTAAGTATTGGCTGTCGTCTACAAGTACTGTCCTACATTTATAACAGTCATGAATAGTAAGCAGTTTCTTTAATACATAACCAAACAAGTATCTCATGCTGTTTGCCTCTCAGAGGTCTGCTTGGACTTCCATATTTGGTAGTCTGATCACTGAACTCGTGTCACTGATGTCCAACAGTGGTGAAACGATTAATTTGGACGCTGCTTTCATATCCACTATTGTCTGACCCCAGTTGATCCCCTCACAATTGGAGGTAGCTACACTGTGTGTGTTCATTAACTTGCTTGAAGCACAATTATTGAAAGCAGCACAAAGCTGTCGTGGTGATGGGTTGCTACAAAAACCACCTTTATGCCTTATCACTGAGAAAACGTTTTCCAGTGGATCTTGATTAATTTTGCGTGTTAATAAATATAACTTGGTTCCATCCAAAACATCAACAAACATGTTCAAAGCGCTTATGTTACCCAAAAGTCCTTAACACACTTAATCCTAGATGAAAAATCTTTCCCATCAACATCTACAAATTTCCATGACTGTATCCATATCTTTAATATTTACAAATGTCTTGAGGGACTTGTAATGCAGTTTCTTAAGGATACAGGCCCTTTAACACTATATGCATTAAATATATCAAAAATATCATTTACTTTTTGGCAAAAATCTGCAGTAGCAGTAGCAGATGATAATATGGTGCCACAAGTAACAAGTGTCTCAATGCCTGCTGCTACTGTATGACTCAACAAACGAACTGCAGTGCTTACCTTCATTTTTGAAAATGCTGGCAGTTGGACAGCTCTTTTAGTTAGCTTGGGGGCCAACTTGTACTTCCTTTCACAATCACTTGAGAACAACTGAAAAATGTCCTTCCATGAAGCAGTGCCAATCCATCCTTCATCTGTTGTGTGGATAATGTTATACCTGAATAAATTATTACATATGCTTTTTATCAAGTGTGGGGTGTCATAAAAAAGTAGATCTTACCCCCTTCGTGTGCTAAGCGTGGATTAACTGGTGTGATTCCCAGTCTGTGCCTCCACTCCACAAAATTCGAGCTTTGGTCAGCCACACGTTTTTACACCCAAACCAATCTCTGTGAGTTTTTTGACAACTTCAAAAAATATGCGCATCAGGTGGGTGGCTCCTACTGGTCCCTAGAGCTGTCATAGAACAAATTTTCCATTAGTGACATCTCATCCATAGACAAATTAACAATTATATCAGTTTCTTGTAACTGTTGCACTTTCTGCTTTAAAAGATGAAATATGTTATTATTTATCCCACAATTTAATTGTATATCTACCACATACCATTGTAAGGTATGTACTGATGGAAGGCTAAAACATTGATAAAAAACTGTATGCCTGAGTACTATAATACAACAAATTAAGTGCAAATAATTTAGTTTCATCTTTCCATCTCGCACCACGTTTTCCATTCAGTGGTATACTGATTTGGCTTATCAATAAATCGAGAGCATCTTTTTTCAAGTACTTGGAACCAATACTTTTTAAATGAGCTTGTCCCCTTTTGTACTGTATCGTGTGACGACGTGGTTGCAGTTTATTCTTACGATGGGCACTTTCCTTGTCACGTAGTAATTTTGTACGAAGTCTAATGATTTGCACGTTTTTAAATTTCACACGATTTTCCAACAAGCGAATAATTTCATGTAATCTAAGCATTTCATCTTCAAAAGATGTCTGTGTTGCAGATTCCGTTGTTAGTGATTTTATATGTCTTTCGTGTAGGAACACTTGTGGGAGCTGTTTCTTCTGTGTGAGGAGACAGTTTTATTGTTTTTGCAGTAACACTTTCACGTTTGTATGGCAATTTTCTCTTCATCGTTACTAGTTGTGGCTTATTCGGCACGTCAAATAACGTAGAAACTGCATTCCATACCAATATCTTCTTTTCCGCGCTCATGAACTGGTTTGACTCGAAATGTAACGCACAAAACTTCACGTTATTGTGAATATAAATGACATCTTTTTGCAGTAGGTCCTGTTTTCTACCATTTATTGACTATTTCTGCTCCTAAGAAAACAAATTCAGTAACGCTCTAATGTGATGTTTCATACCTCTCAGGGTCCTTAGGAAACCTGAAGAATGTCAAATTTGGTGTCTTCTTCCTATTATTACTGCAATTGATTGCGCTACATACGCTGCCTTTCGTAAAAACCATGTTGAAAATGAATATAAACGATACTGTGTACATTTACTGAATACCGTATTCAGCAGCGTAGCTTCTCCACCGCTCGGGGCGCTGTTGTCGCGGTGTATAACAAAAATCAGCGAGAGTGTCGCGACTGTATATATTAGACTGTGGTCCTTACATTATTCGTGCTGCGTGCGTTATGCTCTGCAATATGATTGGCTGAAAAGGTCACGTGCCCTCTCTTGTGATTGGCTGATAGAAACAAACCAGACAGCCGCCATTTTGATTTTATTGCTTATGAAGCTAACATATGCCGTACTTGAAGGTTTTCGTGTTTGCACTTGCGTATTACGAAAGTATGCAGTTTCAATGAAACACATTAGATATCTCTTGAAAACGCGTCGGTTTTGTTATTGTTATTCTGTTAATCTGGTAAAAAGTACTACTTTGTCATATAAACCTGTACTTAATTGAGTATACAACATAAAAATGTTGACCACAGCATCAGTAATTTAATACATGAATGTAAGACAACCTTGTAATTTTCGAATGGTGAGTTTGGGAAAAACCTCGTCTTACAATCAGGTAAATGTGGTGTGTTATTGAAGTTGGTTGAGCACTTTTCTCACTGCTTTCTCACCTCTTAGCGTTTTACTCTACAGTTAGGAAGAATTTTTTTACGTGTTGTCAGTATTATGATTGTTAATGTAATGTAAAACAATTACACTACTGCTTTTGAGATTGAGTGCTTACTGCTTGCTGGAAGTACGTTGTAATGCTCAGTCATTTGCTGAGGGTGCTATTGGAACCATTGACTATTTACAAAATATTCATGAATTCTACAGTGTCGAGTTACTGGCAGTAGAGCAAGCCTTCTGACATTTGTGGATATTTTCAGCAGACTGCCCTCGTCATACATGTAGGTCCTTTTTGCTTTGGCAAGTGGGCACTTGCGGCAGCTAACATGTGATTCTGAGGCAGCCTCCTGCTGCCTCTCTTCTTGATAATCTGATGTTTAGTAATTGCAGTGGCCTTGTTTGAGAAACTGTTTGTATCCATGCTAGTATATTCTGTAGTGCGTATATTCGCCAGGGCCGTACTGTAATAGATTTAAATTCAAGGTAGGGCAGTGATGGTTACAAGTAGGGCGGAAGTAAAAATTTTACTTGATCTAATCAGATCAATCGATTCTCGCCGCACTTGATCTGTGAGTGTGGCTGACTGTCGTAGTACGGGAGGGGTTATAGATAAGGGCAAAAAATTCATTTATCAGGTTTAGATTACATCTCCAAACATTTTAACCTATATTCAGTGTAATAATAAAAAGTCTTTCCTTAAAACGGATGAATTCTTCAATCCGCCGTATTATTAAAAATGCGGAGGACTGCGGAGGACTTCATTCAGTGAACTATTGACAGTCTCTGAGGCTTATTGATTGCAGTCAGAGTTGAAGGCATAGATCTGCACACGGAAGTGCTACATCCTATGATTGCCACAGATACAGAAACTTTATATGTAACTTTATATGTAACTTTATATGTAACTTTGAATGCCTCTCGCTGCTTGTACAAAGCTTGCATTGCGTTTTGCATTTTATCCTCACGGCGACTCAGGTAAGCTTTGACAACAGCAGCCTCTTCCCTTCATAGAATTGTTAGACCTGAAAAATCAGTTGAAACTGTGAATTGAACATAAATAAAGAAGACTAATATTTTACAGGCAGCAACATAGTGTTGTTTAATTTTCTCATCCTTACCGAAATTTTTCAGTGGTACCATTTTGTTTTGCATTCAATTCATTGAGACACGCCAATGAATTTAGTAGATCGTCGCTGTCTGTAAATTTTCGTTGTAATTCAGCAAATACTGTGTCCAATGTTCCGAAATTCTCAAATTTAAATGGGTGGGCATAGTGATACTCTGTCTTGCGGAGGAACAGGAAGGGCCATACATCCATCCGATTTGGTTTTTTGAGTTGCCTCTTCTGAGTCTGGGTTCTGTTTTCCGAATCACCACTTTTCATAGACTCAGCTGCTTTCGAAATATGGCTGTACGTTTCATCTTATCATTAATTATGATTGTTACGGCGTCTTTCAATCCTGCGCATTGGGCTTGTAAATCTGCGTCTACAGGATGAAAGAAGATAATATTTGATTAAACATTTCTCACTACCGACACTCTTGGCAATGCCTTCACCTTTAGATCTGTCTTTTTAATTTGATCTCAAGTCTTCAAAATCGATGAATACTTATTGTAACCACCAAGTGTCCTGAACAACGTGTTCGAGGATCCGGCCAAACCTTTCTCCGCCACACACAGCTGCTATTTTTCCATGGTGAAAGAATTCATGTAACATGATGCATTGATAAAAAAACAGGGTGTATACGTCCCGGGAGATCCGGGAAAAATCCTGGAATTTTTTCATCCGGGAGAAAACCGGAAAAGACGCGGGAATTTTTTAGAACTCCGGGAATTTTTAAGAGTTTAAGTTTTCAGTTAAATTTTTGTAATTTTGATTGCTAATAACTAATAGTCTAACAAAGAATATTACTCTGCCTCGCTACTGCAGAGTTATATGGCAACATTAAAACATAAACGAGAGAAGAAAATTAAGTAAAACTTAAGTTGCAAAGGAAATGCGCCATTTACAACAAAACAAGCTGCACACGCAAACGTCTGCGAACAACAAAACATGTTAAAGGCATGAGGACGAAAGACTATGCAGTACTTTATTTCAGCAAACTGCTTGCGATGAGCGTGACGTCGCAATTGTTTACGTTAGCTTCGTTAGAGAAGATGGCAGTCGCTTATGAACAGTACATTCTCCCGCTTCTGGCTACTTGGAAGTGTGGCTGTAGCAAGCAGCCATATTCTACCCGGAAAATTTACATTTAGTTATTTTGCTGTTTCCTCTTCGTTTACAGATCTCGCGTCATGAAAACAAAACGGATTTCTGCGGCCGGGAGCCATCAATTCATAGATTCACATGATTATGGAAGACTAAAATACTTTATTTGTTTCAGTTTTTTGGTTTTATTTTATTTCCAGGTTTTTAACTGTCGAGCATTAATCGCCTTGCAGTTATTTTCGTCGGTTTGCTAAAGAAATTTGGTTGTTATTAATCTTTTCCGCTGAGGCAGTCAATTTATTTGAAACGAAGTGTTTCGTTCCGTGCTATTGGCTAGGTTCAACTGTTTGCTGGATTTCAAGTGTACGTTTTCATCTTCTGGCACGTATGGAATTATCGATAAAATGAAATGAGCGTATGGCATCGTTGGCCGGAAGGCCCCTATTCGGGGAAGTTCAGCCGCCACGATAATAAAGAACCAAACTCGAGATCATGCATTATTGGTACTCCAAGAAAATTTACATCCAGAAAACCACACTGAAAAGCTTAATACCAAGTTGTGGCCTACTTCATTGTGAATCTGGACATACGTACACATTAACCGGAATTGGGTATTTTCGTATGATTTACGAAATTCCAATGCTCTTCGATTATCATGTGATATTCAGTTTCTTTTATTACGTTATGTAAGTTCTCTTAATGCTTTAAACGTACGAACATACAGGCTGCGCACGGGCAGTAACAACTGTTTCCTGGCGGCCAATGGCAGTTGATGAAACGAACCTGTTTCTAATAGCTTGCGGGAAAATATTGCGAATGGTGGTTTGAAAAGCGTCACTGTCAATGTAAATATCCTTTTACGCAAGATGAATTATGTTGCGTATGAGAATGTGCTCCGTACACCTTCTTATTGCTAACTTACAGCTATATGGTGCAGGTTTTACTTTGTAGCATTGCCTGCTTCGTCTGGGGTTATCGTGTAGGGTTTGTTCATCTTTATGTGTAACTTGTGTGTGTGTGTGTGTGTGTGTGTGTGTGTGTGTGTGTGTGTGTGTGTGTGTGGGGGGGGGGGGTTAACTTCAGTGCTTTTTTGCTGTGCGGAACTTATTTTATCTTCAAGGGCGAGTTTCTCCAGAGCCTTTTAAGGCTGCGATAGTTAGTTTGTCTTCTTGTTACGTCAGTTTATCGGTCGAGTAGTGCAATCGGTCTTCTGTAACGTTGTCTTGGGTCTTGTGGTGCTCCGAGTGCTCGGATAAGTGGATTGTCGGCGTCTTGAGTCTTGTTCAAGAATCTTCTTGCGAGTCCTTGATGTCTATGTAGTACTTCTAGTCCTCTGCTGCTTCTTGCAGATAACGGTGGGGAAACTGTGAGTGTACATGGAATATGCGTCTTAAGATCTTGTTTTGCAGTGATTGGAGACAACGTATGTGCGTCCTGGCTGCGCATCCCCAGACTTCGCAAGCCTAACCCATTAAAAACCTGATGTACATCCGGAATACCAGTAGGCCGTTTGCAACTGAAAGATCTGAGCCTTCATTGATGAGGGAGTACAGGGCCCCTGTGCTCTGGTTGGCTTCTGCACGAACGTCTTCAATGTGGAGTTTCCAGGTGAGTCTTTTGTCTAAGATGACTCCGAGATATCTTGCTGAGACGTCCCGTGGTAGGTCAGTGTTATACAGTCGGAGGTGACGTGCAGGCATGGTTTTTCGTCTGGTGAAGATGACAGCCTGGGTTTTTGTCGGATTAAAACTGATGCGCCACTTGGCAGCCCATAGCTCGAGGGGGTGAAGGCGCTCTGAAGGCACTTCTCTCCAGCGGCTTCTCGTGAAGATCGTCGTTATCATCGGCGTATATGGCTTTCTCCACCCGTGGTTGTGATGGAATGTCGGACGTGAAGATAGAGTACAGAACTGGTCCGAGGACAGGTCCTTGTGGCACTCCGGCGTTGATGCGGCGAGCTGTTGAAAGTGCATTGTCAATCTGAGCAGCGAAGGTGCGATTCTTGAGGTAGGAGGCAAGTAATCTGATGTAAGGCTTCGGAAATTGCAGACGGTTGAGCTTCCTTTGTGCCAGACAGTGTCGAAGGCTTTCGTAACGTCCAGCAGTACTGCGCCGCAGAATTCCTTCTTGTTAAAAGCTTCCGTGATATATTCGATAGCTCGCAGTATCTGTTGCGTCGTACTATGTCCGCTACGAATTCCGAACTGCTTTTGAGGTAGTACTTCGTTCCGGGTGATGATGTTCTGCAGCCTTGGTAGGAGAATTCGTTCAAACAGTTTGCTAATATGCGGTCGATAGCTCTGTTGGCGGTGACGATCCTTTCCTGGTGTAGGCACGGCGACAACTATCGAATGCTTCCACTGTGATGGGTATACGGCTATGGTGAGTATCCAGTTAAATATGGCTGCGAGTCCATGGTAGTTGCTTCAGAACACGACCCTGGATGTCATCTACGCCGGGAGTTTTGTTCGATGGTAGTGCCTGGATGCCTGTCTGTACTTCTTCTGCACTGATAGACGGAATGTGGTCGTCGTCTGCGTCCTCGTCGTCGTCGTCAGGTTCTTGAATTATTGCGTCTGCTTCTCGCTCGATGGTTTCGATGCGTTGCGGGTCAGCCCTGTCGTTGAGCGGTTGCAAGTTTGCTTCAAATGTGTGTGCCAGCATATTGGCCTTATCTGCTGGTCGGTAAGCTGTTCTGTCTGGATGCTGAAGTGGTGTAATTGTCGTCCTGCGGTTGGTGAAGAATCGGATAATGTGCCAGTGCATTGGATCGGGAGTGAATGCACGGAGTTTTGCGGCCCACTGCTGGTTTTTGTGGGCGACTATGGCGGCCTTGATGCCTCTTCTTAGTTGGTTGATTTGCCGCTTGAGGTGTGGATCCCGTGTGACGCACCATTCACGACAGAGCCGATTCCTTTGTCGGATGGATGCTAGAATTTCTGGAGGCAACCCCGGCGTTGGTAGATGTGGCGTCTTCGGTGGCGATGTGGCGTGAGTGAGAGCCTCAGTGATGGAGTCGGTGAATGTTGTGATGTCCTCCTCGTTTTGCAACAGGTCCACAGAGAAGGAAACGTGTTCTCGGAAAGCGTCCCAATTAGTACGTCGAAGGTTGAGGTGGCCGGCGTGATGTTCTGGCGCGATGTGTAAGTAAAAGATGACTGCAAGATGATTCGAGTTGAGCGGGTGGACGACTTCTGCGGTCAAAGTGAGGGATCCCTTTCGTGATGGAAATGTCAGTGATGTCTGGGCGTCCACGTGATGGGTAGCACGTCGGTTCCTGCGGTCCGCAAACATAGGCATTTGCCTGTTCAGTTGCCTGCAGAAGAAGGCGACCGCTCATGTTGGTGACCAAGGAGTTCCAGGCTGCGCGTTTCGAATTTAGGTCTCCGGCTATGAAAAGTCTTCCGGGCGCGCAGAGCAATTCTCGAGCGTCGTCCAGGTCAAGAAGCTGTCGTGGGCTGCGATATACTGCAATGAAAGTGATGGGTCCAGTCTGTCTCTCCACAGAAACAACGGTGGCTTCGATGTGGCGAGAGATGGGTGGCTATACTTCATGATGAATGATGGAGCGGCAAATGAAAATGGCGGTGCCTCCTCCGTGCGTCGGTCTGCCTGTTCTGTAGCATCTGTAGTTCGGTATGTTCGATCGGATTCCTGGCTCTCAAGAACGTCTCATTAACCATGCAGATGTCTGTGTTGAAATCGATGAGGAATTGTTGCAGCTCGGGAATGTCGTGTGTCAAGTTGTCCGCCTTGTACGTCATGATGCGTAGCTCGTCAAATCGTGGCGCTCTAGGGATTCTGGTGCGCTAATGTGACATCTCTAGTTGCCTGTAAGCCCCTGCTGATTGTTGCCTCGATAGTGGCAGCGATGGTGTTTGGAAGTTGAGCTAGCGTCCTGCTCACTTGCGCAAGCGATGATGCGATTTGCGCAAGCAGAACATATGTGCCAGGTTGATCCGTCGTAGGTGGCGGCGGTCGTGATACTGAGGGTGGCTGCTGTCGATGTGTGATGGGTGCTGCCTGTCGTTGTGGTGCTGTAGGAGGTGGTGGTGGTGGTGGTGGTGCAGCGGGCTGGAGGCCCTGTTTCAATGCTTCTGCTGCGGTGAGCTCCGCGCGCAAACGATTGGTGTAGGCCAGCTTCTGTGGTCTGTGGTCGGTGCTGGAGGAGGCGGCGGGCGTTGCCGACGAACAGAAGGCTTCAGAGGTGGAAGGCCACGGAATTCTGGGCTGGACTCCTTGTGCTTAGGGCAGGTGCGATAATTTGCAGGTTGGAGCTTGTTCTTTTGGCCTCTTGCACTCCCTGCTATCGTGATCGGCGCCGCATTTCACACAGACAGGTGGCATAGTGCAATATCTGGCGACGTGGTTGCAGCCCTGACAGCTGAAGCATTGAAGATGGCCGCGCGAGCGGCGTAGTCGTTCAACCTTGATAGACAGGTCGTAAAGACGCGTCAGCTGGAAAATGTTCCGGTGATCCGGCGTATCTGGCAAAATGACGACCCGGTGTCCTGTCATTTGATTTGTTCCAGGCATTCTATGGTGTTCAATCAGTGTTGCGACGAACTCAAGTTCTTCGAGCTCTTCTTTTACTTCTGCATGTGTAACAGATGTCGGAATTCTTTTGATTAACGTCTTCAGCGTCGGTGGTCATACTGCTGGTGCTGTGTACATCGGGATTCCTTCCCCCCGAGTTTCCCGGCGACCATTACGTAGTCTTCTGTGGTGTTGAGAAGGAGTTTTAGCGTCGCACCGCCCGTCTGCTTCACGGTGAATGACGCCTTGCAATGCCCGTTCAGCCACGTATGAAGAGTCTTGTACGATTCCTTGAAGCGCAGAATTATTGGCGGAATCTTCTTCTGTGCTGCAGGAGCTGTCTGTTGTGGCGCAGCTGGCTGTTCGGCGTCCATCGACTCGTCGTCTTGTCGGTTTTCTTGTTCGTTCTGCGCACGTTGTTGCGCCGCTCGTTGCTGCTGCCTGTCAATTAGATCTGCTGTTGCAGCGTTCAGGGTGGCCCCTGTCCCTTGCAGAGGCTGATATCTGTTAGAAATGTCCAGCTCTCGAGCAACTATGACCGGTTGTAGCCGGCCTTGCTTCTTACGAGGTGGCAGTTGTAAGTCGGTGCCGCTTGTGCTTCCGTGTCCGTGCTGTTCGCCCTTGTAGAGGTCACTGTCTCTTCTTCCGTTGTGTTTTCCGTCTCTCGGCACTTCAGCTCGTTCGGTGCAATCACCGTCAGTAGGCAGGTCAGGTGTGCAGTCCATATTAGAATACATAGGCAGCTCCGACGCGGGGGCACTAATACTTCCCCTCGCGCCTGGTCGGGTCGTCATAGAAGTGCCGGCTGATGGGGCGGCCGACGGTGCAAGATAGTGGTGTCCATGTTCCGCTTTCAACCCGCCCACGCTTGCCCGGTGGCCAGGCGGGCAGGCCGCCGCGCGTTGTCAACAGAACGGGCAGACTGCTTCCCTCCCAGCCAAGCCAGGCAGAACCCAACCCGGGCAGGCTGCGGGAAACTTGCTTGCCTGCCCATATTACTGCTGAGCTGCGCTACGCAGCCGTTTAGTCTGCGCGCGTCATTGTCGTATTATGAACGTTAATTAAAAGTTTTTATTTTACCTGAGCACCAAAAGACAAACCCCAACGCACACACACACACACACACACACATATATATATATATATATATATATATATATATATATATATATATATATATATATATATATATATATATATATATTTCAGGTAAAAAAATATTGGGTTTTATTTGTATATTCTTCCTTTACGCGTATATTTCGGGCTTATTATCTATATAAATAAAAATTAATTGCCAAATGTGTTGATAAGCGTAAAACTCGCTCTGAGCAATATGGGACTTAACTTCTGAGGTCATCAGTCCCCTAGAACTGAGAACTACTTAAACCTAACTAACCTAAGGACATCACACACATCCATGCCCGAGGCAGGATTCGAACCTGCGACCGTAGTGGTCGCGCGCCTAGAACTTCTTGGCCACTCCGGCCGGCCAAGGGATGGGGAGGGGGAGGGGTTAGGTATCAGAGAGATAGTGGGAGAGGACTAAATCGATAGAGAGAAAATAGGGGAGGGAAGATCGACTACGAGAGTATGGAATAAATAAATGCCCAGGCAACACAATGCAGTCTGTACTGCACTTTTCAACACCGAAACGGATGGATATTTGCACTAAAGAAGTGAACCTCCACCCCCCAAAAAGAAGATTGGTCCCCTCCCCAGAAGAATAAATTAT
Organism: Schistocerca serialis cubense; assembly: GCF_023864345.2. Taxonomy (NCBI): domain Eukaryota; kingdom Metazoa; phylum Arthropoda; class Insecta; order Orthoptera; family Acrididae; genus Schistocerca; species Schistocerca serialis. Next base: position 117,162,969 of record NC_064643.1, on the reverse strand, counting down.
CTACGCCCCTGATAACCACTGTACTGCAATGAGAACCAAATTAATATTTTGGAAGTCTAGATTCTTTAACTTTAGTATGTTTCAGCCAAGTATGACACCAATTATATAAGTATTTAACTACTTTTCCAGGATGTATTTTACTGGTTCTGTGAATTCATTCGAAGTTGGCAAAATCATTCTAAATTGCCAAAATGCATTTTAACAAAATCGAAGGACTTGTTTCGTATCTAGTTCGTCTAAAAACTATAGTGCTGGGAATACAATGGCGACCCTGAGCCATTTTTCGCGGCGCCTACGTTTGCGTCATGAGAGTCCACATTTGTAGTCTAGGTCTGCGTCATGAGGGACCATATTTCGGACCATCATGATGCAGACTAAGACGACGAGTGTTTACTTGCATGATGCAAACCTAAACGACGACTGTAGACCCTCATAGCACAGACCTAAACGACGAGTCTGAATCCTCATGACGCAGATTTAGACGCTGTGGAGAGTGGCTCAGAGTTTCCATTATATTCCTACTACAATACATTCATGGAAAAAGACGATCTTCATTTTAAAAGCATTTGTAGTGTCTAGGTCTTCAGCATCTTGACTCTGAATGTGGGATTCCCCTTAATATAGAAATACAAGAATAAAATTACATTTTGCAATGTCGTGGACTCTCTATGGCAAACTTCTTCACTCAACAAACTAAATTGTAATTTAAACTCATAATGTGTATTGCCTTAATCCACAAATGAATATTTTATTTTCCAGAACACTTTTCAATATAAAATATTTACAAATTTTCCTTCAGTTCCCCTGAAAGTATTATTTAGGCCAAACCAGATACTCCTAAAAATATTTGGCTACTTTTGCAAACACAAGTAACAGAAAATGGTTTACAAACAATAATAAATGTCACTTGGGAGGATTGAAATCAAAAAGTTTAGTCTAAAATAAAAATGAACTGTTGTTTGTTGTTGTGGTCTTCAGTCCTGAGACTGGTTTGATGCAGCCCTCCATGCTACTCAATCCTGTGCAAGCTTCTTCATCTCCCAGTACCTACTGCAACCTACATCCTTCTGAATCTGCTTGGTGTATTCATCTCTTGGTCTCCCTCTACGATTTTAACCCTCCACGCTGCCCTCCAATACTAAATTGGTGATCCCTTGATGCCTCAGAACATGTCCTACCAACCGATCCCTTCTTCTAGTCAAGTTGTGCCACAAACTTCTCTTCTCCCCAATCCTATTCAACACCTCCTCATTAGTTATGTGATCTACCCATCTAATCTTCAGCATTCTTCTGTAGCACCACATTTCGAAAGCTTCTATTCTCTTCTTGTCTAAACTATTTATTGTCCATGTTTCACTTCCATACATGGCTACACTCCATACAAATATTTTCAGAAACGACTTCCTAACACTTAAATCAATACTCGATGTTAACAAGTTTCTTTTCTTCAGAAACGCTTTCCTTGCCATTGCCAGTCTACATTTTATATCCTCTCTACTTCGACCATCATCAGTTATTTTGCTCCCCAAATAGCAGAACTCCTTTACTACTTTAAGTGTCTCATTTCCTAATCTAATACCCTCCACATCACCCGACTTAATTCGATTACATTCCATGATCCTCGTTTTTCTTTTGTTGATGTTCATCTTATATCCTCCCTTCAAGACACCATCCATTCCGTTCAACTGCTCTTCCAAGTCCTTTGGTGTCTCTGACAGAATTACAATGTCATCGGCGAACCTCAAAGTTTTTATTTCTTCTCCATGGATACCTACACCGAATTTTTCTTTTGTTTCCTTTACTGCTTGCTCAATATACAGATTGAATAACATCGGGGAGAGGCTACAACCCTGTCTCACTCCCTTCCCAACCACTGCTTCCCTTTCATGCCCCTCAACTCTTATAACTGCCATTTGGTTTCTATACAAATTGTAAATAGCCTGTCGCTCCCTATATTTTACCCCTGCCACCTTCAGAATTTGAAAGAGAGTACTCCAGTTAACATTGTCAAAAGCTTTCTCTAAGTCTACAAATGCTAGACACATAGGTTTGCTTTTCCTTAATCTAGCTTCTGAGATAAGCCGTAGGGTCAGTATTGCCTCACGTGTTCCAATATTTCTACGGAATCCAAACTGATCTTCCCCAAGGTCGGCTTCTACTAGTTTTTCCATTCGTCTGTAAAGAATTCGCGTTAGTATTTTGCAGCCGTGACTTATTAAACTGATAGTTTGGTAATTTTCACATCTGTCAACACCTGCTTTCTTTGGGATTGGAATTACTATATTCTTCTTGAAGTCTGAGGGTATTTCGTCAGTCTCATACATCTTGCTAACCAGATGGTAGAGTTTTGTCAGGACTGGCTCTCCCAAGGCCGTCAGTAGTTCTAATGGAATGTTGTCTACTCCGGGGGCCTTGTTTCGACTCAGGTCTTTCAGTGCTCTGTCGAACTCTTCACGCAGTACCACATCTCCCATTTCATCTTCACCTACATCCTCTTCCATTTCCATAATATTGTCCTCAAGTACATCGCTCTTGTATAGACCCTCTATATACTCCTTCCACCCTTCTGCTTTCCCTTCTTTGCTTAGAACTGGGTTTCCATCTGAGTTCTTGATATTCATACAAGTGGTTCTCTTTTCTCCAAAGGTCTCCTTAATTTTCCTGTAAGCAGTATCTATCTTACCCCTAGTGAGATAAGCCTCTACATCCTTACATTTGTCCTCTAGCCATCCCTGCTTCCCCATTTTGCACTTCCTGTCGATCTCATTTTTGAGACGTTTGTATTCCCTTTTGCCTGCATCATTTACTGCGTTTTTATATTTTCTTCTTTCACAATTAAATTCAATATTTCTTCTGTTGCCCAAGGATTTCTACTAGCCCTCGTCTTTTTACCTACTTGATCCTCTGCTGCCTTCACTACTTCATCCCTCAGAGCTACCCATTATTCTACTGTATTTCTTTCCCCCATTCCTGTCAATTGTTCCCTTATGCTCTCCCTGAAACTCTGTACAACCTCTGGTTTAGTCAGTTTATCCAGGTCCCATCTCCTTAAATTCCCACCTTTTTGCAGTTTCTTCAGTTTTAATCTTAAGTTCATAACCAATAGATTGTGGTCAGAGTCCACATCTGCCCCTGGAAATGTCTTACAATTTAAAACCTGGTTCCTAAATCTCTGTCTTACCATTATATAATCTATCTGATACCTTTTAGTATCTCCAGGGTTCTTCCATGTATACAACCTCCTTTCATGATTCTTGAACCAAGTGTTAGCTATGATTAAGTTATGCTCTGTGCAAAATTCTACCAGGCGGCTTCCTCTTTCATTTCTTACCCCCAATCCATATTCACCTACTACGTTTCCTTCTCACCCTTTTCCTACTACCGAATTCCAGTCACCCATGACTATTAAATTTTCGTCTCCCTTCACTATCTGAATAATTTCTTTTATTTCATCAAACATTTCTTCAATTTCTTCGTCATCTGCAGAGCTAGTTGGCATATAAACTTCTACTACTGTAGTAGGCGTGGGCTTCGTGTCTATCTTGGCCACAATAATGCGTTCACTATGCTGTTTGTAGTGGCTTACCCGCGCTGCTATTTTGTTATTCAATATCAAACCTACTCCTGCATTACCCCTATTTGACTTTGTATTTATAACCATGTATTCGCCTGACCAAAAGTCTTGTTCCTCCTGCCACCGAACTTCACTAATTCCCACTATATCTAACTTTAACCTATCCATTTCCCTTTTTAAATTTTCTAACCTACCTGCCCGATCCGTAGAACGCCAGTTTTCTTTCTCCTGATAACGACGTCCTCTTGAGTAGTCCCCGCCCGGAGATCTGAATGGGGGACTATTTTACCTCCGGAATGTTTAACCAAGAGGACGCCATCATTTAATCAGACAGTAAAGCTGCATGCCCTGCCGTAGTTTCCTCTTGCTTTCAGCCGTTCGCAGTACCAGCACAGCAAGGCCGTTTTGTTTAGTGTTCCAAGGCCAGATCAGTCAATCATCCAGACTGTTGCCCCTGCAACTACTGAAAAGGCTGCTGCCCCTCTACAGGAACCACACGTTTGTCTGGCCTCTCCACAGATCCCCCTCCGTTGTGGTTGCACCTACGGTACGGCTGTCTGTATCGGTGAGGCACGCAAGCCTCCCCACCTACGGCAAGGTCCATGGTTCATGGGGGGAATGAACTGTATGCATTACAAAATTTCTATCTCAGAAACTGACGCCCAGAAAGCACAAGAAAGAAATCTGCACTCTTAATTAGTAAATTTGCGCTCAAACTCAGTTTCCTGTTTGATGTTCTACTGTATTCTTAATGTGTCTTCTGATTAGTGTTTGAATTAATTATGACGAGATCGTTAAGTCTGTCTGCATTAAGACGTGATCGTTTTTCGCTAATTAGGTTTCCAGCGCAACTAAAAATTCTCTCACTAGAGGCACTAGTGGCTGGCATATTTAATATTTTTCTTGCCACACACGCAAGTCGAGGAAGTCATTGGGAGTTATATTTCCACCACTGTAGAATATCTCCCTCGTTCACACAGTGTTCTTGCAAGTATCTGCTGACTTCATCATGTAGGAGAGGAGGCTCTTCTGCCCAGTCCTCAAATTTCGCCATTTTGTACGGCCCTGGATTTGTTACTTGGGTGCTGTGATTGGGCACTTGTACTGAAACTGTGCAGGTTCCAATTAATATTTGCAGATTAATGTGAAGATCGTACTACACATAGTTGAAATTATAATAGTTTTTAGATGATGCTATCATTTATCGTCCAGTTAAGTCACCAGAAGATCAAAACTGACTGCAGGACGATTTAAATAAGGTATATATTTTTGGTGTGAAAATTTGCAGTTGGCAATAAATAATGAAAAGAGCGAGGTTATCCGTGTGTGTACTAAACTAAGTCCGTTAAACTTGGTTTACAAGATCAACCAGTCAAATCTGAAGGCTGCAGATTCTACTTAATACCTCTGATTACAATTACGACCTACTTAAATTGGAATGGACACACAGAAAATGCTGTAGGCGTTTTAATGACAAAACACTCTTTTGGAGCATTGCTACGCAGTTGGAGAGCCTTTTCTGGTACGATTGATGGAAGAGGTCGAAAGAGTCTAAAGAAGGGCAGCTGGTTTGGTATTAACAGGGGAAAAAGTGTCGCGGAAATTACACAGGAGTTGGGGTGGGAATCATTACAACAATGGCGTTTTTTGACGTGGCGCGATCTATACAGGGTGAGTCACCTAACGTTACCGCTGCATATATTTCGTAAACCACATCAAATACTGACGAACCGATTCCACAGACCGAACGTGAGGAGAGGGGCTAGTGTAATTGTTTAATACAAACCATACAAAAATGCACGGAAGTATGTTTTTTAACACAAACCTAGGTTTTTTAAATGGAACCACGTTAGTTTTGTTAGCACATCTGAATATATAAACAAATACGTAATCAGTGCCGTTTGTTGCATTGTAAAATGTTAATTACATCCGGAGATATTGTAACCTAAAGCTGACGCTTGAAAGCTCCGACGTTCAGTTGCGTGTTGTAACAAACACGGGCCACGGGCGTTTCATATGATGTGGAGGACGCATAAATTGGCCAGCCCGTTCTCCTGATCGTACACCCCTGGACTTCTTTCTGTGGGGTACGTTAAAGGAGAATGTGTACCGTGATGTGCCTACAACCCCAGAGGATATGAAACAACGTATTGTGGCAGCCTGCGGCGATATTACACCAGATGTACTGCAGCGTGTACGACATTCATTACCCCAGAGATTGCAATTGTGTGCAGCAAATGATGGCCACCACATTGAACATCTATTGGCCTGACTTGTCGGGACACACTTTATTCCACTCCGTAATTGAAAACGGAAACCACGTGTGTACTTGTACCTCACCCCTCATGGTAATGTACATGTGCGTCAGTGAAAAAGACCAATAAAAATGTAATGTGCTGTTCCAGTCTCTTCTGTACCTAAGGTCCATCACCGTTCCGTTTGGATCCCTACGTAATTCGGTGCTGTCCGATACACACGATCGAACAGCGGAGGAATGGTACTCAAGCGTGAACTTCAGGTTACAATATCTCCGGATGTAATTAACATGTTACAATGCAACAAACGGCACTGATTACGTATTTGTTTATATGTTCAGATGTGCTAAGAAAACTAACGGCGTTCCATTTAAAAAAACGTAGGTTTGTGTTAAAAAACATACTTCCGTGCATTTTTTTATGGTTTGTATTAACCAATTATACTAGCCCCTCTCCTCACGTTCGGTCTGTGGAATCGATTCGTCAGTATTTGATGTGGTTTACGAAATATATCCAGCGGTAATGTTAGGTGACTCACCCTGCTTTTTTGTATTTTATTCTGATGATCATTTCTTCCAATATAGATGGGACTCAACAATATATCTTCGAATTCGGAGGTGTAAGTTGGTGATTGCTTCGTCTATCTCTTCTTTTGTTTCCATCTGTGGGATTTCCTCCACGTGCTCACCCACCAGGTATTTGTATCGGTCCCAGTTTGTTATTACTTCTGTTTTTGCCATCCTCCCGGCTTCGTCTTCGACACTGGCTATGTCCAGAACGACCGGGTTGTGGTCAGAGCTCAGCTCGTAGTGCACAGTGACTGTCGCGTCGAGAGCAAAGTTTTTAACGACAAAAATATCCAGGAAGATATCCGGTTTTTTTGTCGGGTCCGCAGGGATATGCGTAGGCTCGCCGGGTGCGATGACGCTGAGGGCGGCACGCCTCTCGACGAGTCCATGCAATCTCTCACCACTTCTGTTCTATCTCAGAAACTGACGCCCAGAAAGCACAAGAAAGAAATCTGCACTCTTAATTAGTAAATTTGCGCTCAAACTCAGTTTCCTGTTTAATGTTCTGTAGTCGGGCAGGGTTGACGGTTGAAATTTTACGGAGGACCCCCTGCATGAGGTATTTAGTCCTCCTTTTAGTTGAGGGGCGACCTCCTTTATGATTTTCATCGTACCGTTTACGATTGTGGCAAGAATTGGGGGCACCTTTTCCCGTTTCGGCCTCGATTGCGCTTGCGCGCCCGAGGTCGAGGGACGGGTAGGCATTGTTTCGGTCGTTTCCGCTCCGTCGGTGTCAATCGGAGCGAAACTATTTGATGTTGGTATGTTCGCGATAACAGCTTCACCCCCTACTTCCATGTCATCACTCACAGGTTGCTCTGTTTCCTCAGCGAGCCGGCTTGGGGCCGGACGCTTAGGCGCTGGCATTACGTCCGAGTCTTGTACTCGTGTTTTGGCTTTGGTAATGGCTGAAGTTGGTTGGCCGCGGGTACCCAGTGACTGGGTGCCGCAGCGGACTGGGGCTTTGGGCTTACCCAAGATGACTGTGTCAGCGGAACTTGAAGTCTGACATTTACTGCCCAGGGGCACTGGTTGTTCGTTCGTTGGCACCGTTAGGTATCCCCGAACAGCGCCAGCCCTACCATTGACTGCACGCAGGTTACCAGGTAGTACCACGGACCCTGGCGCAGGAATTTCCCTACTCTTGGAGGAGCAGGGAGGATGCCCTGCGGCAGTATCTGGATGATTCACGTCTGAGGCAGATCAGACGACCGGTGAGCTAGAAAGCCAAGGCCCTCGCCGCCACCGCCCTGCCAGTAGACCGGCAGCCGCTGCACGACAAAGGGACCACGTAAGCGTCCTACCACGACAAATTTGCGGCGCAATCGCTAAGAGTGCGCACCCACACACGACAATTTTTGCTTGCGTTGTGCGCGCACAACGCACACGACAAATTTTGCTGTGCTACGGCTAGCGTAGCGCTCCCAAGGGATCTCCCAGCAGCGCGCGGCAGTATAGCGTCCGCTCACGGCCGATCCACCCCCTCGAATGTCCACGCAGAGCACATCAGTACATATTTATTCAAACGCCAGTCTGAATTTATGTAATGCGTTGTCACGGACATGTAATGCACCCCTTTGTAATTGTCTGTCCATAGATCAATTGTACTGGCACATATACCAGAACGAATCGCATGCACTATATCTGGGAGGATTTTGCTGCGCACTTTATCAGCTAAGGTTTGGACTTTCCTAGCTACTGTCACTCGGGAAGGCATAACATTTTTAATATCAACTGAGCCATATTTTTTACCTATGTCGATCAGTGTCTGCCCTAAATTAAGAAATTCTTATCCCTCTATACTGCTAAATGGCCTCAGGTCCTTAGCACACATTTCGACGCACCTTTCGGCCACTAAATCTTTGTCCTCTTTCAAGATATTTAAGGAGTGAGGGAACTGCTTGTCAAATTTGCACACATGTCGTAACATACTCGATGTTCCCGTTAAGTACTTAAGAGCTTTTTACATAGTTTGCATTGAGACACACCTACCGATTTATTTGAAGCGGCCTCATGAACACACGAAAACGTTTCCCATGCGGCACTTGTGCTCTGTTTCGTTACCAGCATGTATTCGCCAGTTGTCAATTTTTTTTTCACTCTCACTAAAGTTCGACCTATTCATTGTGCTGCCCCCACCGTTGCGACAAATGAACTGCGGGCTAACTACCTGGCCACTCTAGTCGCTGTAGCTTGACAGCGCAACCTGTTGTCAGGCGCAGCAAGCTGAGCGGGTCCCGTGAAGCTTGGCAGGCCTGCGGGAACCCAAGTAGCCCGGGCTTGCGGGAGCCCGTGTCGGCCGCATTACCCGCTATGCCTCAGTACACGCGCACTCTTGTGTTTATGTCGCGGCAGGCTGACCTGCATGAATGGTTGCAGAGGAGCTAGGGGCAAGCAGGCTGCAAGGGGAATTTATACACCTCTAGTGAAATACCCATCGAACGGCGGCCGGCCGGCACGGGCGTTACTGGCGCAGCGCGGAGTAGCACGTCCTCTCCTTCCGACATCACTAACTCGACTATGGGATGTGCGAAGAATTTCTTAAATCATAGACCGTTTGACTGTCGTTTACCCAACACCAGGGTGCCACAGACATGAAGAATGCACTGAAGTCTCACATTGTGCTAGATTTACAAACTGTTCATGCACTTAACATGTCCGAAAGAACAGACATCCAGAATTCGTATAATTGATTTGCCTAGGTATATAATGGATCCCTTCAATGCAGTTGCCCAAGTATGTCCGACCTCCTGCAGGAATTTGAGTAGCGAGCATGGAGGAAATGGACAGGAACTGCGGATAGGTTGCGCTCTGTGGGGATGTGGGTCAGCCATGAAGCTTTGCCAAGAGTCCACATAGTTGCTATAACATACGTAAACAAATTTCTTTGTATGGATGTCATTATACATGCATATGTACATTATTTTGCCACATAAGATAATGAAATACAAGCTATATATAATAAATTCATTATAATGCACACAATTTATCATTGAATTACATATTGCAGAAGAACCTGCTTCAATCAAAAGAAATAGATCACAAGACTCCTCTAATACCTGCATGGGTAAATTACAATCTAGAATGTCCACTTTGTAATTGATTAACCTGATAATTTATTTATGCCAATTTTATGCTGCATGAATCCTCTAACCGAGTAAAAACAATTTTTTAATAAATAGTCTTTAAGGAATGCTTTAAATTTACAGAGTTCCTTTATGTTGATTTCTTTTGGCAATTTATTGTATATCTTGACACCTTGGTGACATAGTGGTTTGGGTTTTAGTTTTATTCATTCTGTCTACGTACAAGCAATTCCTGTTTCTGGTTTGGTGATCATGTATGCAGCTGTTTGCTAAATATTGCTCAATATGTTTTAGAATAAAAGCTGTAGTTGGCAAGATATATTCACATGGGATTGTCAGAATACCCAATTTTTTAAGTAGCTCACTGCAGTGTGCTCTTTTGTGACTCTTGCTTATTATTATAGCTTGTTTTTGCAATCTGAACACATATTTCACATTTTGGGCATTTGCACTTCAGAATGTTATGCCGTAACTTTTTATAGAATTTATGTGTGCAAAGTATGTCATTCTCTGGCATGAACTATTGCACACAGTGACTAATATTCATAAGGCATAGCATGCTGTGCTAACTCTTTTTCCCAAGCATCCTAATATGTTCATCCCATTTTAATTGTTGATCAACATATATACCCAAAAATTTTGTGCTGGCTACACACTTCATGTTTTTATTTTGAACTTTAAGTTTTGTCATATTCGGTTTTTTTCTTTATATAGAAGTTTTTGTTATTAGTCTTCTTCACATTAAGGGTTACTTTGTTGTTATTTGACCAGTTGTGAACTGCCATTAGTGTATTTTCAGCTTTTACATTTAACATTTCTGGTGTCCTGTCTGTAATTATTATATTGCTGTCATCAGCAAACAACACTGTTTCACCTTTCGTTACCCACAGTGGGAAGTCATTAATATAAATAAGAAATAGTACTGGGCCTAACACACTCCCTTGAGGTACTCCAATATTCAAATATTCTTCATCTGAAAGATGTTTCACTAAATAATTTGAGCTACTTGAAATTTGAGATATCTCCACCTTCAGCACTCTGCCCGCAAGGTAGGATCTAAAACATTTATTTACAACCCGATATTCCTAGTGCTTCAAGTTTACCTAGTAGTATTTCATGGTCAACTGTATCAAATGCTTTACTGGGATCTAGGAAAATACCTGTTACTTGTTCTCCTTTATCTAGGGCTTCTAGAACTACTCTTGTAAATTTTTCTATAGCTGCGTCTCTTCCCTTTCCATTCCTGAAACCAACTGCTCTTTGCATAGGAGTAGTAATCCATAAGTCTGTCTTTCGTAATAGTTTCCATTATTTTTGAAAAAGAAAGCAGCAATGAAACTGGTCTGCAATTCTATATATTTTCTGTATCACCCTTTTTTGTGTATGGGAAGAATTTTTGCATGCTTTAGATAATTAGGGAAGCAACCTGATGAGAACGACTCATTTATAATGTCTGCTAAGGGTTCTTATATGCTGCTAATGCAAACTTTTATTATACACATTGGAACTTCATCTAAACCTGTTGATGATTTACTCTTGAATTTATGTACAATGCTACCGATTTCCTTTCCATTGGTGGGTAGCAGTAGCATTGTGTGAGATACATAGTTCTTTCCCATTGTGTGTTGTGTTTTAGGAAGCCTTTATTGCAGTTTTGTTGCTATATTACTAAAGTAGTTGTTTATAAAGTTTGCCAGGCCCTTAGGATTATCTATTAAACTACCTTTATTTCTAATTTTTATGTTGATCTGCTTTGGTTTTGCGTTACCGGTTTCTTGTTTTACTGTATTCCAAATGGTTCTGCTTTTATTGTTCGAGTTCTGTATGGTCTTTTCATTTTGGATTCTCTTGGCTTCCTGCAACAGTTTTCTGTACCTCCTCTTGTACCTGAGAAAAAAACTGTAAGAAGGCTGGGTCACTCTTATCATTTTTGATAGATGTCAGATATTTGAGTGTTTCAGAGGATTTTCTGATACCTTTTGTTACCCAAGTCTTCCTACTAGATTCCCCAACAGAAAGTACTACTTTAGGAAATGTTTCCTCAAATTTTAACTTGAATATATTCATGAATTTGTTGAATTTTTCATTTACATGTGTTCCTGTCTGGTCAGTCATCTGTGTTGCAAATTCACACCTTTTTTTATTTAGAAAAATCCCTTCTGTAGCCAAGCACTTTTACTTGTAACTTTGTAGATATTTTAAGTTTTGCACTTCGACCAAAGTGGTCTGATATCCTAAGGTTTTTAACAGTTACTTCATTGCATTTATGGTTAATATCTGTTAGAATATGGTCAATTGTTGAAGATGAGTGTTTGGTTACTCTTGTGGCATTTATTACCCATTGTGAGATACCGTAACTGTACAAAATATTGAAGAACCTGGTGCTGACTTCACCCATTTTCAGCGTATTGATATTTAAATCTCCACAAATAATAATATGTGCTTTAGGATTACATATTTTGTCCAATACTTGTATTAATTTAGTGAAAAAGGTTTCAACATCACCATTAGGAGACCTCTATAAACACAGTATATACAATTTTTAAGGGTATTTTTTTCTCTTAACTCTACTACTGAAAGTTCAAAATGTTTCCTAACTATGAACTGTAGTCCTTTTTTCACATAAATACATGAGCCCCACCCCTATTTAATGTTCTGCTATAATAACGTGCTAATTCATAAGAAGGTAAAGGTATGTATTCAATTTCAGATCCTTCGCACCAGTGTTCAGTAATGCAGACTATCAAGCTATCTATGGCTTCTAGTTCAATTTCTAACTGGTGCACTTTGTTCCTTATTGACTGAACATTCTGGTGAAATATTGTTAATAATTACAGTTGCTTATCTTGGGTGCTCCTTCTTCCTTCCTTCTATTAAAATATCCTTTAGATGGGAAGGAGGCACAGATCATCTTTTGTTCACACTTCTATATGATAGATTTGTTATTTATTGAGCTCCCATTTTATCATATACAATGATATAGGAGTTGTCATGTTACATTATATGAGTTTGTAATTATACAGTAAATTGATAATGTAGGCCTACGGTGGTAAAACATATATAAATATATATCTTGTGCACCGTATAGTAGAGAATAACAAAACAAACAATAATTAATTATTTATAGTGCATACTATTTTCATACATTTGTTTTTCAGATATGACTTATCATTATCATTGACCACTATAGTAGAGAATAACAGAACAAACAATAATTAATTAATTATAGTGTGTACAGGCAGACTATTTTCATACATTTGTTCAAATATGAATTATCATTATCATTGACCACTATGTTCTGAAAATCCATGTACTCTGTAACACTGCAAAAAATTCTCTTATTAACATTTTTAAGCTCATTTTTAAAAATGTAAAACTTTCCTATCTTTTTGATGCTTAAGGGAAGAGCACTAAAAAGGATTTTGGGGTGATATATTTCACTTTTGTGACATTTGGCTGTTTTGTGTGTTTCTCTGTGGAAATCATTCCTGTGTCTTGTTGGGTAGTCATAGCACTCACTATTTAAAGAAGAAAATTGGGGGTGAGATTTGAAAAAGCAGATACTTTCGTAGATATATAAAGATGGAAGCGACATTATTTGAAATTCTTTGAAAATTTCCCTGCAGGGCTCTCTTGGTGCAGCTCCTTTCACTATTCTTAATGCTCGTTTTTGAATAATGAATGACCGGTTTGCCAGACTTGAATTACCCCAAAATAAGACACCATACCGCAATAGACTATGCAGAAGAGCATAATAAGCATATATTACTGTTTTTTCACTGCAGCAGTTTTTCAGCATTCTGAGTATATAGCAGCATTTACTTAGCTTTTTATTGAGCATTTCAATATGTTTATCCCACTTTAGATACTCGTATAACCAGATACCTAAAAATTTTGTGTTTGAAGTTTGTAAAATCTTCTGTTCACGAAGTTTCAAAAGTATATTGGGCTTTACTTTATTCGATACGTGGCTGAAATTCATCCATTATGTTTTTTTCTCATTTACAAATAAATAGTTATCTCAAAACCATTTTCCTGCTTCTTCTTTTGTTATTTCTACTTTGTGTTGGAAGTCAGTCTCATTTTGAGTTTTAATAAAAAGACTTGTATCATCCACATACAATACAGCATTAGCTAGTGTTAAACAGTTTGGTAGGTCATTTATGAAAATCAAGAACAAGAGAGATCCCAGCACAGAATCTTGTGGCACTCCATTACTAACTTTCTTATGTTCTGAAAAGTAAGAGGCTCCTTCGTGAACTATTTCTACTTTCTGGTATCTGTCTGACAGTTATTAATTAAACCAGCTGTGGACAGTACCACGTATACCATGGCAATATAGTTTCTCAAGCAATAATTCATGATCAATAACATCAAATGTCTTTGATAAATCTAAAAACACTCCACAGTTTACTTCGTTATGATCTATAGAGATCAGGAGAAGTTTTAAGAAATTATATACAGCTCTGTTTCAGTTGACCTATTTTTTCTAAAGCCATTTTGCTCACTGACTAATATTCTATTTGTGTTCTGGAAAGCAATGAGTCTGTCATGCATTATTCTTTCAATAACTTTTGAGAAGCAGGATATCAAGGATATGGGTCTGAAGTTTTTTATATCATGAGGATCACTATTTTTATACAATGGTTTTATTATTGACAGCTTTAGTTCTTTAGGGAAAGTGCCAGTGCTGAAAGAGGCATTAATTATGTCTACAGTGGGACAAGCGGTATTTATGCTGTGTTTAAGTACTTTATCTGGAATGCCATCAGTGCCACAAGACAATTTATTTTTTTAGTTTGTTGAGTGCATTCTGTACTTATTGTACACTTACCAGGGTATAAGAACATAGTTTTAGGATTTGTGGAGATGTTATGTTTAATCTTTGTTTGTCTTTGGGTTTTTATGAGGCTTTGTACAATACTTGCATAATGAAAGTTGAATATATTGGCAATACGTAAAGAATCACTTATAGTTCTGTCCTCACTTTTAATAACAAAGCTGCTGTCTCTTACTTTACTTCTGCCTACAGTTGTATTTAACACATTCCAAAGTGATTTCATTTTCTTTACCCTTGCTTCTACTGATGTATGAGTCGTTATGTAACTTTGTTGCTGCATTAATGACTTTCCTGTACAATTTTCTGTAACAGGTGACATACTGTTTCAGAGCTGGATTTAGCCTGGCTGATTTACTTAGCTTTCTAAGTCGCTCTCCAGATTTCTGTATCCCCTGTGTTACCCAAGTATTAGGCTTGCTTTTTATATTAATTTTCTTAAGAGGGAATGCAGTTTCATAGTTATGTTTGTTTAAATCCCAGTCTGAGTTATTTAATAAATAATTAAAAACCGTAATATTGTCCTCATTGATACATCTTCTGTAGATATATTTCTCATGTATTCTAGAATTTGTGCCCAGTACATTATTTATATATAGTTTTATTGCTTTGTGGTCCAAGAACCCTATGTCAGTTACTTCAATAACATGATCTAACTTCTGCAAGTCAAAAAATATTTGATCTATTATAGTTTCAGAGTGATTTCTATATCTAGTACAGAGTGATTTCTATATCTAGTACATTCATGGACAGATGGTGCTAAATTTTGTGAATGTAGCAAATTGTTTAGTTTTGATACTTTTTGACAGTTCATTTTAAAGCTGACATTGAAATCACGAAGTACAATAATGCTCTCTGTAAAATGTCTTAATTCACTAATAAGTCTTTCAACACTGTCTAAAAGTGTCATAAGTTCCCTGATGGGGAACGATATATGCACGCAATAATTATTTTGGGTTCTGTAAATTTGCACATACTGTATTCGAACTCTTTTTTCAATGTGTTGTATCTTACTGAGTTTAATTTCTTTACATTCAATTCCGTGCTTCACATATGTATGTTCCATCTTTAAAATTCTCTCTACCAGAGCTACTGATCATTTTGAATCCTGTTATTCTGGCTGTATAAGCTTGGTTTTCTTTTAGCCAGTGCTCACTTATACATGAAACTGAAATATCCTTTAATTGATCCATCAAAAGCACATCTATTTCAGCAGTCTTACTAATTAGACCCTGGACATTTTGATATAATGTAGTAATGATATGTTGTCTTTCGAATCCCTCACACTGCTCATCTTGTTGTTTGGTTGCTGCCTGTCTTGAATAAAAAATCCTTCAGATGGCCTGGTGGATACACTCCTCTTTTGCTCAAGGGGCGGGTGGTTTCTATCGCTTCTGGAGGTGTAGTAGATACTGTCGTTGCTGATACCGATGGTATAGCCTGTTCTGTTTCTGATGACAATTTTTGTGTTGCATGTGTTGCAGAAGATACTGTGTACTGGCCTATCAGAGACAGAACGGCAAAAGGTTCACTGTTCATGCATCTGTTTAGTGAGTGAAGTAAGTTTTGAAATTTCCATTCTAGTAGTGTTTTTCCCTTGCTGTTATGATGTAGACTGTGCTGTGTGAAATGTTCTCTCTCCAGGGAAACTATAGACAGGAAATGTGAGTTCTGGAATGCTTTGCAGATCTTCCCAAAGTGTCGATTGGCCTTAGTGATCTCTTTATTCACAATAGAAGCGTTCATAAGGTCATGCCTATGTGGAATTCCAACAACAATAATTGCTGGTATTCTTCTTGCAGTGCTCAAAGTTTTTTTCAAATTTTTAGAGGCTTTGGATAACTTGTTCATGTACACATCATTAGCACCTCCAATTATGACTGTGTATTGACTCGAAATGGAGAATTTTTCATCATTTATGTTCCGTGTGATTTCTGGCATGGGTGCCCTTGTTTTTACAATGGAAGAAGCGTTTACACAATAATCATTGCGTAAAATTTCAGCAAGGCCACATCCATGGCTATCGGTGTATAGTCACATTATATCTGGGAGCTTGCGAAGTTATTTGAACCTGTTTATGTACACAGTTCGCAGTACCTTTACGTGTTATTGTCTTCTTCACATTCTGCGTACTTAACATTGTGGTCAAAATATATCTAAAAACAAAGATGATGAGACTTACCAAACAAAAGTGCTGGCAGGTCGATAGACACACAAACAAACACAAACATACACACAAAATTCAAGCTTTCGCAACAAACGGTTGCTTCGTCAGGAATGAGGGAAGGAGAGGGAAAGACGAAAGGATGTGGGTTTTAAGGGAGAGGATAAGGAGTCATTCCAATCCCGGGAGCGGAAAGACTTACCTTAGGGGGAAAAAAGGACAGGTATACACTCGCGCGCGCGCACACACACACACACACACACACACACACACACACACACACACACACACACACACACACACATCCATTCGCATATACACAGACACAAGCAGCACATTGTGGTCAGTTGCGCATGTATGTTTGTACTGCTTTCAGTATATGTTTCAGTCTTCCGTGCACTTATTTCTATTTCACGTGCACCGAGATGACTGTTTACTACTGTATGGAATGTGTTTTCACATGGTTTACGATGCATAACATAGTCACAGTTGTTGGTGTGATTTGTATTAACATATTCACAGTTATATCGTCTCTCATATTGTCATAATTACTATGAAGGCTTTCATCATATTTTTTTAATATATCTGAATACCATTCACACATTTCCATATCACGTTGCAGAGAAGTCCATCCACTTTCATTTTGTCCCTCGGTAAACATTTTGACTGCTGCCTGACGACCGTTAACGATGACACACCACACTCGCAAATAGAGTTATTAAAGGTACCGATGCTGAAACATTCTGTATGGTACGTTTTGGAATGTAGAACAAATTCTGATCCCTTTACGAACAATTCTGCTGCACAATATACACTTTACAGACACACAGAATTTAATTTTCACAGAGCGGTTCATAAGTACTTCTATATGAGACGTCATCTTGTAAATTACTGCTTCTACTGTCGCCTAAGGGAGATCCTGGTTGCACATTCCGGTCTACAACATATTTTCACTCGTCGCCACTGATTCTGGATAATGTCCCACTGCAGCTGACATCGGTAATCCCTTCTCTTTTCTCCTCCTCCTCCCCTCCCCACCTGCAATTTACATATAAATCTAGAAAAAAAACCATAAATATTTAAAATAAATACTATGATTGTATCAGTTTACATCCATTATAAGTACCGTACCACTAAAACAAATTAGTTCATTTTTGTCACCATGCTCAACTTATTAATTTACATATAACCAGATAATTACCTTTAGTTCCATTGAACTAATACCCGTAAAGCACTGCTTTGTCATTAAAATTTGTGCAGTGACAAATGTATAAAAGAAAACATGATGTAACAGTATTGTAAAAACCCTTTCAATACAAATGATTCACACTCCATCACTTCCAGTACATACGCCAGTTGAAGTCCCTTTCTGATTGTAAAATCTTTTTGATAAAGTCTCCTCTGTATTAAACAAGAAGAGTTTTTGTGAGATGCAGGAGTATTAGTAAAATACGTAAATGATTCATAATTAACTGAATTATTTTTAACAAATAAAATACTTTCCAAAACTGAAATTATGACACATATTCCAAAGGAGTAATTTAACCCACCTAGGCATTTATCCATTCATGTGGGCTTTACCACTTTCAGAATTTGACATATTAACCTTGTGGCCGGATTACTTTTCTCCCACAACAGTTCTCTGTTAGCCTGTGCAGAGGGGGCATGGGGGGAGAAGGAGCCATGTGCACCTTCAAACATTAAAAAAAATTGATATACTTGAGAAATCTACATCATGAACAGCTGTTATAAATAGCTGAAGGATGATGTGGGAATAATTGTTGTTGTTAAGAACAAAATCACTGAGGAAACCAACTGAATGGAATTTTACTCATAATTACGAATTGGCCATGTGGAAAGGAATGAAGCATGCCAAACACAGGGCTACATTGCATCTTATGCAAACTGTGGTGGAGCATTTTTGATTCTTTGTAGTACTGCAATGGTCACATCGTCGAAAGGTAGTGCCCTTTGCTGGTAGATGCTGCCCTACATTTGTTAGACGAATTGTATTGGCTACAGTTGCTTGGCCAACAGGAGCATTTCCCTTCCTTCCTCTTCCAATCTGAATTACTGGGCCTTTTTTGATACGTGCAGAGAAGGAACCAATCATTTCAATTGCTAACTGTGACCTGTATTTCAGGTGACTTAAAGGTTTTATGCCAGACACACATTTCCTGACTGTATCTTTGTAGAGGATGTAACTGTTTACAATGCTTGCATCAATACAATAATAAAATAATTTTAGCCAACATTATCGGGATTTCCCTGATATGTTGTGGGTACAGAGAAGCTCATCAAAACGATCCACCCCTCCCATATATACGGTGTAATCCCTGATTGATTCTGGAGAAGGAACGCTTTCCCTAACACTCTTGTTATTAGTTCTCAGAACAAAACATTTGGATTCAGCATTATGCAGTGTGCTTATTACAATAACATACTTCTTTCCCCTGTCTTTCCATTTTGATACTCCTTCCAGCCATAACTATATAAGATTCTCCAATTTTTAGAGTTTTGTCAACAGCTAATGTATCTTTAGGAAAGAACTTTCGTGTTTGTCTGATTGTGGCACAAGCAAACAGATTTTTTCTCAGCAGGTTTTTCATCATTACAACATTAAAAAAAAAAAAAAGTTAAACAACACGCAGTATCCTAGACCTTCATAAGGAGCTGCAAGTTTTTCTATGACACGTTCACCTAAGGACTTGTTACTGTTGCCTCCCTCTTCTTTGCCCTCATACGCTGACAGTCCTAGACAGTACCCTGTACCAGCTCATGTAATCACCCAGATTTTAAAACCCCTTTTAATTGGTTTATTTGGCATATACTGTTTCAAGGAACTTCTTTCTTTGAATCTTACTGTAGATTCATCAACTGACAAATATCTGGCAGCATGGGACAAATTCTTGAAACAACTGTTGAGGTGATCCAACGTTGGTATAATCTGGTATAACTGGTCAAAACCACTTTTTTGGCGTTTTGGAATTATCATTTAGGTGTAAGAATCTCATAATTTTCAAGAAACAGTTTACAGGCATCACTTGTGCAACTCTACTGTTATAAAAGTTTGTCATTACTCCAGTACAGTCTAACACTAGGTAATGGATTGAATCCCATAAAAACAAGTATTCCTAAGAATGCTCTCAGTTCATCAACAGTTAAATTTAATCAGTTATTTTTCTGTGTAGCATACAAATTTGACTGAGCAGTGATCTGCTCCAAGAACTCATCAGTCAGAATTAGGTTCAAAATTGCCATTGGGCTACTCACATTCACTTCAGCAGTGTTCGATATGCCAAAAGGCATTGAAAAAACAGTGTTGCAGAACAGTTAGGGTACATGCCCTGCTCTGCACCATGAGAAAGTTTCACTTACAGCATGGCCAGTTTCATTTTCACTTTCTGTTTCAGTTTTGTCAACAACTGAAAAGTAAGTTTCATCCTTGTCAGATGACAACCAGGCATCATTGATGGATGTTGTGGATGTGTGTAGTTGAACTGGTAGGCAATCATCTGCATCTTCATCCCCACCTTCTTCTGAATCGTCAGCCATTTCATCCATCACTCTATTTAACTCCTCTATAATTCCCTCCTCTGTCAGACCTCTTCTGTTTAGAGCCATCAAAATGGGACTGTTACCTGAGAAATAATCCCTCCAGTAAACACTAACACATTTTAATGGTGTTTCAACTAGTAAATAAATAAAGAGGAACTTTAACATTCGTCACTGAAATTGTGTGTAACCTACCTTTCGGTGAGCCGTGTATGATTACAACGCAGTAACATCTTAGCCGCGGTTTTGAGAATGAAATTGTACCCACCACATAAGAAAATACTCTTCAATGTATTAACAAAATGTAATTGTAATCAACATTTTCATTAGAAGGAAATCTTAGTCTGAAAATGACCCATTGTCAGCTATTCTTTCCGGCTCGCACAAAGCAGAAGCTATTTATCGTAATAAATATTTCAGCACATAAGGGTAGTGAATAGTTTGTACCACAATATACACAGAATTAAGCATAGAATTATTGCCTTACCTTGTAATGCACAAATCTGAAATGTTTCTGTCTTGCAGAACATTTAATTGACAACTGTTGACTTCTGTCAACAACACTACGACCAGAGACGCTCTTTGGTAAGAAAGCGTACCACTTTCACTTCTTTTTACATATTTAGAAGACGGTGATGCAGGAATTCAAAAAGTGGCACGTATTTCTCCCAGAGATCGTTAAAGGAAGTGAATTGTTACAATAAAGGTGTATGTAAACAGATGCTTCTGTACAAGGAGGTGGATCATAAGTATACTTACCAGTATCCTATAAAGGGTTAATTGTGATTTGGTACATGGTTTGCACATATGATGTAGGGCAAGTCGTGTTTGAGATAGTAGATACAAGTTATATATAGTATGATTTTGAAATAATCATCCAGCGCATCTCACATATGTGTATCAATTATAAAAACATACAGTGTGACAGACAACAATAAGTATGATCAGTATTATACTCATTTTTGTATGCTGCTGCAAAAAATTCAGAAACAGAGTAGAAGCAGTGGACAAGCAAGTACTGCTTCACTTTCACTTTTGTTTCAAATAGGATGATATGTAGTTGATACACTCCTCCTTTATGTATGTTTGTACTAAATACCTACTGTATTATGTGTAGGACATGTTTCTGGCTAGTATCATAAGTGTGAAAGTCACAGCTATGTTTAAAGATATTTTCTTCTTTTAAGGTGCATCCTTTTGTGAAGAGGGATGTTTCATAGATATATAAACAAGGTGAAGTAAGTACAATAAGACTTTGAAATATTGGACTACAGGAGCCTTTGTGTTTAGTTTGTTTTATTATTATTATTATTTGCTTTTACTGCCTCATTGGACCACTTTGGTGAATCATCTCCTGGTCCCCTTCTTCAGTAAGCGCATGTTTTGTTCTTTCTTAATTGCCCAGTATCTTTTCATTCGCTCTGATCTTTCCTCATCTGTAAACACCCTTTTCATTGTGTGTCGTTTGTCTACTTTTGATTTAAATCATATTTTCTTGTCTTTCAGTTTCTTGAGATTTTCTGTCGTGTTTTGCAGATCATTCAAGGTTATATCTAGTTCTCCCATGTCCTCTTTAATTTCCTTGATCCATCCTACTTATTGCTTCAGATTCTACAGTTTCTGCATAATTTTTCTTGCCGATCTGGTTTCTGGTATCCTCATTGTGTGGCCAAAGAAAGAAATCCTCTTTTTACATATAATATGTGATGGGCTCCAGTTCCCTGTACCCTACTTCATTCAGCACTATCCGCCATTGTCCTTCCTTCTGGTATTTTTTATTTATGCATGTTACAGCTATTCTTCTCTCTACTTTTAGTATTTTATTGACTTTGTTTCCCTGATTGACTTTAAAAAAAGCCTCACTTGCATATGTTACCACTGTCTTGTAGTGTCTTAATTTTGTTTGAATTTCTTTTTGTATGTAGACCATGTTAGTTTTTGAGCTTTTATCATTTTGTTGGTGCTCTCTTACCAAGCAGGTTTTTCATCCAAGTTGTGTGTTATAATCTCTACAAGATATTTAAACTGCTTCACTATTTTAATTTTTCTGTTGTCTTTATTTTATTTATTTATTTAATTATTTTATTTATTTATCTCTTGTTCCAGTGATCCACATTGTCACACTATCACAGGATATGGAATGTGTCAATTTTACAAGCTTTTGGCCAGAATTTATGATAAAACAAAACAAAAACAGTAAACAGTAACTTAGGTCGCACTACAAAAAATACGTTTTAGAGATAAAGATTACAAAATAATAAGTGTTACAGAGAAATAAATATTGCAAAATATATGTTTACAATAAAAATATTCGGTATTACAAATACAAATTTGGGCATAAATTTGGGCATACATTTGCAATTTACAATACAAGAAATGTTAAACACTGTAGTTCAGGAACTCTTCTATTGTATAAAATGATCCTTGCAATAGAAACTGCCTTACGGTTTTTTTAAACAAGAGATCATCATCTACCAAACACTTAATTCTTGAAGGGAGGGCATTAAAAATCTTACAGCCACTGAAATGGACTCCTTTCTGCACCATACTTAGGTTTGGCTGTTCATAGTGGATATCATGTTTCCTTCTAGTATTGTGACTGTGATATGCACTATTCAGCTTAAAAATGGATTTTTCTTTCCTTATGAAGCACATCAAAGAGAATATATATTGCGCAGTGGATGTAAGTATTTCAAGCTTCTTAAAAAGATTCCTGCATGTGGCTCTAGGATGGACTCCACCCATGATCCTTATGGCTCTTTTTTGTACACACAGTACTTTTTTAGCCAGTGGCTGATGTCCCTAAAATATAATTCCAAATGCCATAATTGCATGAAAGCAACCATAATATGCTGACTTCATGGTTTCCACATTTCTATAAGAAGAAACAATGCGCTGTGCGTATGTTGCTGAACTTAATCTTTTGCATAGATCCAGGATGTGGTTTGACCAATTCAGTTTGCTATCAATATGCAAGCCTAGGTATTTTGAGGAATCTACCCTGGTTATTGTCTGCTCACCTATTTTTACTACCATTTCCTCATCTTTGGATGTTGTGTGGAACTGAATGTAGTTTGTTTTACAGTAATTTAAAGAAAGACCATTAATGTTAAACCAGTTCACCGTTTCATTTAAAACCTTATTTGCTGTTACCTCAAGTTTATCTAGTGAATTATCAGTAAGTAGTGTAGTGTCATAAGCGAAAATGGTGAATCTACAATATTCCGTACAGAGAGGGAGATCATTTATGAATATAATAAAAAGTAGGGGGCCCAGAACTGTGCCCTGCGGCACTCCACATGTGATGGTACCCCATTCTGAAGATAATGGGACACCATATTGATTATCTACTACAACTTTTTGTTTCCTGTTTGACGGATATGAGTCAAGCCATTTCCCTGCTGCACCACTTATACTGAGATGTGCAGCTTTTTGTGAAAGAATTTGGTGATTTACATAGTCAAATGCTTTTGTTACGTCACAAAATATGCCAATCACTTTCAGTTTTTAGTTGATAGATTCCAAGAGTTTGGCAGTAAATGCAAATATTGCATCTTCTGTTGACAAACCTTTCTGAAATCCAAACTGACTTTTGCTGAAGATATTGTGTTCACGGAGATGCTTAACTATCCTAGCATTCATTAGTTTCTCTAAAACCTTTGAAAAGCTTGTCAGTAGTGATATTGGCCTATAGTTAGCAGTATCCGTGTTATCCCCCTTCTTATACAGCGGTTTTACAACTGCATACTTAAGCCTCTCAGGAACTATTCCTTGCTTAAGTGACGCATCAAAAATGTGGCAGAGGACTTTACTTACATGGCTGGAGCAGTATTTTAATAATTTGTTAGAAATGTTGTCAATTCCAGCAGAGTTTTTACTTTTCAGAGATTTAATAACTCCTTCAATTTCTTGAACAGTGACTGTTTTTACCTTCATGCGTTGTACTAAACCAGGTATTCTAGCTTTCAAAAGATTGATGGCTTGCTTCATGGACCATTGAAAACCTATTTTTTCTGTTACTGTTAAAAATTGTTGTTGAATGTGTCTGCAACTGTTTTTGGATCGCTAACAAGATTACCCTCACTTTTGATTTGGATATTTTCACTACAAACTGCATTTTTCCCCGTTTCCTTCTTTACAAATTTCCAGATAGTCATGTTCTTTGCTGCCTGAATGGTCTTATTCAGAACTTTATTGTAGATTTTATAATGTGTAATCTTGAACTCCTGGCTGCAGCATATAGTTCTCTTCTTGTTTTACAAGAGATTTTGATGCCTTTAGTAAGCCAATGCTTATTTCCAGATTTGAGCATAATAATAATTAATAATAATAATTAATTTTATTGTCTTTAAGCCATTACAGCTATAGATAAAGTCATACACATAATACGATACAGTACATGCTATAAAGGAACAGAATTGTTATTAATGTTACAGTTTAATATCACAGGTCATGAAATCCTTTATATTGTAGAATGGGTTTACAACCAACCAGTCATAAAGTGTTTGTTTGTATTGTTGCTCTGGTAAATTTTGTGTAGCTTGTGGAAGTTTGTTAAATAATTTCTGGCCCATAAGTTCATACCTGTTAACTGATTTTGACAGTCTGTGGTAGGGAGTATAGATATAGCTGTTTGTCCTAGTGCTGTAACAATGTATATTTGCCCTGCGTTTTACTTTAGGTAAGTTTTTTTTTTGTAGATTAAAACATAATAAATATATAGGTTTATTACTGTCATGATTTTTTGTTGAGTAAACAAAGGTTTACAATGAGCCTTGCATGGTGAGCCTGTAATTATCCTAATAGCTTTCTTTTGCAGCAAAAGTATATCGTGCACACAAATGGAGTTTCTTCATAAAATAATACCATAGGACATGATGCTTTGGAAAAATGAGTAGTAAGATACTCTTAACATAATTTTTTGGTACACAGTGCATTAATCGCCTTAACAAATATATTACCCTTAACAATTTACCACTAATATACTTAATATGTGGATTCCTAGAAAGTTTATCATCCAAATATACCCCCAAAAATTAACGCCACTAGGATCATCTGATGGAAAGTTGTCTTTGAAACTAAATACCATCTGCTGGGTTTTGCTTCCATTAAGCAAGAACGCATTTGCTTTAAACCAGAGTGAAGCTTGCTCAATTGTCTCTGTAACACACTTTCTACGGCTATTAAGATCATTACTGCTTTTCAGAAACGTTGTATCATCAGCATAGAATACTGTTCTGGATTTAATAAATGATGGAAGGTCATTTATCATTATTAGGAAAAGGAAAGGGCCCAGCATGGATCCCTGCGGAACACCTATCTTAACTTGTTCTATACTGGACATTTCTTTCCCAACAAAGATGGCTTGCTTACGGTTTTGTAAATATGATCTTAATAGCTTAAGGCTGTTACCTTTAACACCATAAAAGTCCATTTTTTCGAGTAGTGGTGTATGTTCTACACAGTCAAAGGCTTTGCTTAGGTCACAAAAAGTCACTTGAGCAAAGCATTTATCTTCAAATACTTGATGGATGTATTTAACAACATTGTCTATGGCATCAATGGTTGACAGGTTTTTCCTAAAGCCATACTGTGATCCACTTATTAATCCTATGTTATCAAAGTAGACATAATTGTTGGTAAATTATGCATTCTAGAACTTTTGAAAAAACTGGGACTATGGATATTGGCCTGTAACTTGAGACAGAATTTCTATCTCCTTTTTTTATGTACTGGAACTACCCTAGAGATTTTAAGCTCATCAGGGAAAAAACCCTCCAGTGTACATTTGTTTATACAATATGTTAGGGGGTAAACTATACAGCCTGTCTGATGATTTTAACTGCTTCACTACTCTCAACACAAAATCAGGTGAGACCTTAGAAAAATTGAAAGTACTTGGGTTTGTTGGTGACCTAGCAACATTTTTTGACAGTAACTGTGATGAGCTGATTTCAGGTTTAATTATAGCACTTCCTACTTCCTCAACTGATTTAATAAAAAAGTCATTAAATTCCTGGGGAGAGATGCTAATTTTGTCATTCTTTTATCTTTGGTGACACTATTTATTAGTGTCCATGCTGCTTTGCACTTACTGGTGGATTTCTCAATACTTCTGAGATTGTATGCTTGTTTGGCTTCCACAATTGCTTTTTTGTACTCATTCCTAGATCTAACATAGGCTAATTTAGCATGGTTGGTTTTCAGATTTCTATAAATATTGTACAACAACATAACTTGATTTTTCATAGTAGACAACTGTTTTGTATACCATGTATTTTGTCTATTTGGAACTTTTGCTTTTAGGACTCTGTCAGTTACTTTGCATTTCTTTTTTGGAATGCAGTCATTAAAGTGTTCCAAAAATGCTTTAATAAACCTATCAAATAGTACCTCTGGTGGCAGATAATTGCTTAGAGTATAATATGTGTCATCATAACACAGGCCAAACCAATCTCTGTTAGAAAGGGACGTACGAAACCTGTCAATTTTCTCATATGTGACTGGTCTAGTGACCACAACTTCTGGGACAGGCTTATTTACATTACTCTTATCAAGAGGGAACCTACTTGTATAATTTAAAGATACTGAATCATGATCAGAATATGGAAATACTGTCACACAACATGATTCTTCTGTTGTTTTAAAATTTACAAAAATGTTATCAAGACATGCATGTTCTCTGGTAGGCTTGTTATTGATTGAATGTAAGTTGCACTGTCTTAGTAGGTTTCGGAGTTCAGTGTCAGTACATTTTTGTGTTGTAACATCGAAATCAGCATTCACCTCTCCACCTATCACAATATCATAATGTATCCATCTAGTATATGTAAGTACATGTAACAGCAGGTCCAGTTTTTCTAAAAATACTTTGGTTATACCCATAGGTGACCTGTACAGGGAAATTACAACTAACTTAAAACTGTCTATTACTATACCAGCAGCTTCAAAGTTTTGTTCATCACACAGAAAATCTAGATCTAATCTATTGACTGTGCCGCTAAGTGACTTGTTAACATAGATTGCCACACCACCTCTTAAATGCAATTTTCTGCAGTAGCTACTGGCTAGATTATAATTATCAAATTTAGTAAATGTAAGTTCACTCTCACTAGGCCAGTGTTCACTTAAACAAATGATATCAAACTTATTTTCTAATCCAAATTTATTGACAATAAATTCTTTATCCCTTACTCCTTCAATGTTAAGATAACAGATTATAAAATCAAACCTGTCTTTCTTTACAGATGCACTATTTTGCTGAGAGGCTATTAAATCTCTGGCACTTTTTATCTTATGGGCTTCTTCCCCTTGTTGCCTTCTACTAAAAAATCATTTAGACGTAATGGAGGTACAGTTTTCCGTTTGCCCGCTACACTTGATACTGCTTCTACTCTTGGAGGTCTCTTCTCCTCTTCTTTTTCATGACATGATCTAAGTGGCTGGGTTCCCACTGTAGGTTGTTCAAATGTTGCTGCAGAGTGGACAGCTGGATCACCTGTTGGTACACTTGTTGCTGAATATGCTGCCACCTTTGTTGTTTCTATTATCTTAGTTCCTGAATGGGGTGTTCTACCTGTTGCAACTGTAGTTACAGCTTCTTTTCTCCCAACACATTCTTTTGTAATCAGTGATACCTGATGTTGTGTTACTGCTGCAACTGGAGTACATGGTAGAGAAGATACTTTGCAGGTGTCCTTTACCAGTGGTAGTGGAATAGGATCACTTTTCTTACATCTGGGAGAAACACTATCCACTAACATTTTGATTTTTTGACTGAGCAACAATTTTCTCCATTTATTTAAATGCATTCCATGTGTTGTGAAGTGCTGTTTTTCAATATCGTCAATACTGAGGAAAAAAGCATTTGAAGTGGTCTTGCAGATCTTTTTATACAGCCTGTTTGCTTTTTGGATTTCCCTGTTCACACAAGAAGACTCAGTAAGGTCATGTCTGTGTGGTATGCCTACAACAATAACTTTTTGATCCTCTGTTGTACACAGCGCATCTGTTAGCACTCTGTTTGCTACTATTAGTTCATTCTTATACACATCGTTTGCGCTGCCCAATATTACAATGCATTCACTTTGTGTCATGTAATTATTGTTTTTATAGTCTTTCAAAACTTCTTTTCGGCCTGCTCCAGGTTTCACAACACTTGTAATATTGAGATCCTGCTGGAAATGAAGAATTCCTGCAATTCCTCTTTCGTGGCTGTCAGCAAGCAAGACTGTAGGCCTACTAAAGTTTTTAGGAGTCACTTTGTTTGCAACATCGAGACAGTTACGTTTTACTGACTTATTTTGCTTTATAAATATCCTGCCCACCGATTCCGATTCGTAATCTTGACATGAGTTGCTTGTTTCAACATTTTTAAGTTCACAGTCCATAATAAGATGCTGAAATCGATTTCTTAACGGAACTTTTAACTCACTGGAAACAAATTAAGGTTTTGCACATTTCTTTGGTTCACTGTACTCCTGAAGTTCACAGAGCTCTTTATGTGATGGGTCAGATAGGCTTTTAATAATGTTTTCCAACAACAGAGCATGTTCTCTTGTGGCTTTCAGTTCTTTCTGCAGTGATTCAAGTACTATGATTTCACGATTTTCACGGCACATTTCACTCACTGCCAGATGTCCGTTACACTTTGTTCCACACGTACACGAAATGTTTCCTTGATTTATTTTCATTAAGCAATGCGAATGATACCAAATATGCAACACTGAACAAAGTCTAATGCCACTTGATACAATTTTGTCACATAACTTGCACCTTACAGACGCTAAATACTCGCAATTTATGGACTGATTTACTACCACATCTATATGCATCGCCATCTTACCAGGTTTTCTCTGTTTTTTTTAGGAAACGCTTCTTCAAAAGGCTTGTAACCTCATTGATAAATTTTTTAAATTTTGAATTAACATCAACTGTAGCATATACAGGAGACCAGTCCACAAACTGTAATTGCTGATTAAAGGTTTCAGTGGTGTGTCTGTTTATAATCCTAAATGTTTTCCAAATGAAATTTTCTTTTCTTTGTACATTAATTTGGTTTCGAGTGAGGAGTTGCCCTTCATGATCAGAGAGACCATTTATAATATTTTTCGTGGTTAAATTATTGCAAATATCCTTATCTACAAATACATTATCTATTAAAGTGCTAGAGCTGGCATTTACTCTAGTTGGAGTGTCCACCACTGGTACTAAATTGTAACAGTCCATTAAATATTCAAAGTCTGTTTTGTTTCTATTTTCTGTTAAAATGTCCACATTGAAGTCACCCATAACAAAAAAATGATGGATTTAGTTTTCCTACATAGGTGGGACAGAAGTGATTCAGTTTGTCTTAGAAATACATTTAGATTTCCAGCAGGTGCCCTGTAAAAAGCCAGAACAATAAAATGTTGTTCATCACAGTATTTGCCTAAATCTAGCGATTTATACACTATATTATTTTTTATAAATATTGCAACACCACCTTTTTCCATAACAGATGTACAGTAATGAGTAGCTAAACTAAAGTTCTCAATCTGTAGCATGTGGATTCCACTCATAACGTGATGTTCTGAGAAACACAGTATATCAGGCTCACTTTCACACTCGTCTTTTAAATTTATTAGCAACTGGTCTATTTTATTCTTGAAGCTACATATATTTTGGTGGAATAAAGACAAAGTTTGATTTTTTTCTCACGTCTGCATTTGCGTGATGTTTGCTAGGAGTGGCTTTTTTCAGTACATTAGTTGATAGTATTTCTTGAGGTGTGGGAAACTCATATTGAACACACGAGAGAGATGCTTCACGCAACTTTGAATCCTCATCTTGTGTTACAATAAAAAATGCTGATTTTGTTTCCTGTTGCATGTAGGACAGGCAATAATTACCGCTGAATATGTTGTTTTAGCTGTTGGTTCCGCCACTGATGATTCTGCTGCTTTTGAGGATGCTTCTTTTTCTTTTGCTGAGACTGGTCCCATACCGGTACATGGAATTTTTCTGTTGACTCTCTCTCTGTTTGCACTGATTTCATTTGTCATTGGGACCGAGCGAGGTGGCGCAGTGGTTAGCACACTGGACTCGCATTCGGGAGGACGACGGTTCTATCCCACGTCCGGCCATCGTGATTTAGGTTTTCCGTGATTTTCCTAAATCCTTCCAGGCAAATGCCGGGATGGTTTCTTTGAAAGGGCACGGCTGACTTCCTTCCCTGTCCTTCCCTAATCTGATGAGACTGATGACCTCACATTTTGGTCTCTTCCCCTAAACAACCCAACCCCAACCCTCATTTATCATTTTACATACAAAGTTTTTTTCCTTCATAATTTAGATGCATTCCATGTTTGGTATGCTGGCATCTGTCCAATTTGCCTATATCACGGATGCTACATTTTCCAAACAAAGAACACATCTGCTTAATTTTAATGTTAGTTTTTCGAATTTCTTTGTTTACACAGAAGTAATACATTAGATTATATCCGTGTGATAATGTTGCAACTATTGTATTTTTTTGTTTACTGCATTCCAGGAATTTCCTTAGTTCAGTAAGACAGTTATTTGCTTCGTTTTTCGCAATGTGATTTGCACCCGCTATACACACGACATAGTCATCTTTTCCTGACATTTTGTCTTGTAAATCAACACCAATAATGTTTTTTGCTGTTGCTCCTGGCTTCACAAAACCTGTTGCATCGTATTTCGTGTTTTCTTTGAATAGTCTCGTCGTTTTTCTGCCGTGACTGTCCGTTAAAAATAATAGTGGAGAGTTAGGTTAACTGGGCCACATTTTTTAAAATTGGTGTGAATCATTTTCTGTACAACTTATCAGCGTTTAATTTTATGGGAAGCCTAGGATACATGTTTTCTTTGCAATGTAGTGTTCAAGGACACTGTATTACTTCAAGTTTTTGTGAAATCTGAGGTAATAAACTTCTTTGCAAAATGACCACTTAACCTAACCGGTAAGGTTAACTGGTATGAGGTGGTATGGTTAACTGGTCCAGATAGTAAAATCAATAGAAATACAGTAAATACATTTAATTTTGAGTTTTACAATGTTTTAAAGTATATTTCACCAAAATTTAGTTTTTATTACATTACATGTCAAATGTACTGATTGAAATTTTAAATAAAAGCAGTCTTAGTGAAGGCTGTAGTCATATAAATCGACATTGAAATAAATCATGTCTTCAAATCTTTGACGGAAGTCTTCAAGGGGCTGGGGTAGTTTCATAATAATGTCTGCAGTGGCAACAAATGCATTTTCATCTGTTACGGAAAATCTGTTAGACGGTTTGTGCCGCTTATAGAAAATCACTTCAGCCCCAGTACTAAGAGATTTCTTTCACAACAGCTACATAATTGCTACCTGAGTCTTTTTTTTTTATTCCATGGACTTTTAACAATTAAGAAGTCACCAGCTTTAATTTCTGAAATATCCTCATCTGCTTCAATGTCTTCATCCCATGAACAATCGGATTCTTCTACAACCAAGTGAGTTCTGTCTTCTGATGATGAATCTGATTCTTGTGGAGTAGGTTTCTATTTTTATTCTTTTTATTCTTCTTTTCATCTCTGGCAGAGGCTTCTTCTTCCAGGCGAGCCTTCACTGGGGAACTTGTAAGAATAAGAGATTCTCCTTTCTTTCAGCCACGATTATCTCTCTTTCGGGGACCACACTTTGGAAATGGAAGCAAGGCTTCTGGAGCCACAAACAGTTGTGCTTTGAATTCTTGTTCATGAGGACAATCAGGAATGAGATTATCAGCAGAAGTTGAAGGAACTGAATGAGAAGCAGATGCAGGAGGAGATGGAGGAACTGAACCTGGAATTGTATTAGGAACATTACTTTCTGAAACAACTTCATTCTCAGTTGGCTCAAATGGCCGATCTGTCACAGATGAACACAAAAAATCTGCGTCACTAAATGTTTCATCATTGAAAGGCATTATTCGTGTAGCTTTGAAACCTTTGCTGATATTAGACAGAGTGAAAGCAGATGGAAATGCTTCACCTACTAGTCCTGCTACATCATCATAGAAACACAGTGTCTGACCAGGATGATTTAGTTGCCATCTGTCACAAGCTTTGTTGTGAAAGGACTTGAAAGGCCCAAAAACGGCAACATCCAGAGGCTGCAGCTTATGGCTGCAGTGTGGTGGTATTGTTAACAAAACTATGCCATTTTCTTTGGCAAATGTTATTGCCCTTATGGACATGTGGCTTTCATGATTGTCAATGATAAGAAGTTTTGGCTTTTCTTTGCTTGGTCGTTCATGTTTGACAAAATGTGCCAATACGTCCATAAATATGTCCCCAGTCACCCATCCTGAGGTGTGAGCCGTCCCTGCACTTCCAGGTGGTGCATTGTGGAGCATGTGATCATGAAAATGGACACGTGGGAACACAAAAAATTGAGGAACAGCTTTTCCAGTGCTCCCAGTTATGCCACACATGGTTACAAGCATGCCTCTCTCTGCAGAAGTTATCTTCCCCACTTGATTCTGGCCACATTGAGACACTACCTTTCCAGGCTTCTGTACTGTTGTGTGGCCAGTCTCATCAAGGTTGTAGATGTCTTCTGGACCAAATTTGAAGTTTCTATAAGCTTCCTTCAAATTGGTATAAAATTTACCAACATTTGACTTATTGAAACTAGTAGCACGACTCAGACTAGTAGCTTAAGGTTGTCTAAGAGAGAGCTGATGCCTCTTCATAAAAGAACGAAGCCACTCCTTCCCAGCCATATTTTGTTGTTGCCAGTTTGCCAGAAGTTCCTGCTTGTTAGCTGCAGCAAATTCATTTGCTAACTTCCTCGTAACTGTGAATGATAAACCATAATGCGTACCAGCAATTTCTTTTGAGTAGGAACACAAAGAAAGCTCCTCTGCTGGTGTAAACACCCTTTTGTGCTCATTTGATGGCCTGAAGTTTACTTCACGGTCATCAGCAGATTTGCAGACATAACGTTTTAGCGTTGTTCGGGGAATCTGAAACCGATTAGACGCTGCACGAATACTAGTTCCTTCTTTGATAGCTGTCACTGCTAGTTTAAGATCTTCAGCTGAATAGGACTGGTGGTTAGTTGTACGAATACAAACTCGTGGCATCTGAAAGAAAAACTTATACCTCAGCTAAAACAGGCCTTAAGTAGAGCTCATCACTATTCTAACTAAATATTACGTGAAATATTTTGAAATTAAAAGCTGTGTAAGTTACAAAGGTAAATAGTTATGTTGGGGTCAACTGGACCGGTCCACATAACCTAACTGCCTTGGTGTCCAGTTAACCTAACCACACATTTTTCTTTTAATGTCACTAAAATAACTGCTAAACTAACGTTAGTCAAAAACAGAACCATCTGTGGTAAAGGGTAAACACTTACAATTGCTATGGTGTATTTGACTTCTCCAAAACTCTTCCTGACGTCACAAATAAACGACAAACAATATGAGTGGGAAAAAAATGTGGCACCTCGTAAACAAAGAAAGCCACACAAAACAGTTGTTTATTGCTTTTCAGCTGTTACTGGTAGCTGAAAATCTTTGACCTGAGTAGTTACGTGAGCCATCTGCTGGAAGACACAGAAAACAGATTCTGATACAATTTACAAGCAAGGACCAGTTGACCTGACCTGTCCAGTTAACCTAACTCTTCCCTACATTACTTTCGCGTTTGCACTGTTGTACATTTTGGTCGATAGTGTCTTTCTCATTACTACGTGCAATAGATGTCCTGTTATTACGTACAATAGATGGCATGCTCAATTTCGCACCTTCATTGTTTGCATTAATGCTGAACTCAGAGCCTGTATCACCATTCCGATTACAAAGTTTGTTCAAAAGTTCATGTTCCCTTACCGATGTTAGGCCTAAATCCGCCTCTTCACTCACGGAAAGAACTTGAAATTTGTTTTTAACCGCCAACTGTTTGGTGTTTTTACTCCCTGGCAATGCTTTCGTATTCACACCTCTGTTTCTATATGGTATATTTGTCCACTCGTTAGTTTTTTGTGGAAGAGAACTGGCCTTTTGTTTGACTAATGACCCACTTATTTCTTTCCAAAGTTCTGACATCTCACTACTCAATACACTGATGATTTGCTGAAGGCTAGAAATATGCTCATTTAACTTCATAATTTTGTCCCTACAATTCACACACACTGTACTTTTACCGATATTATTTTCGTTTTTCGCAGGAACACTACCCACTTGTACACACAACATCTCCGCCATCTTATTTGGTTTACTGTTACATGGTCTATTACTAGCAGGTGTGTTACCATCATCTCGAACTTTTTAAAGATATCTGGAGTCCTGCTTTTTGCGCTATATTTTGCAGACTCATTATTTGATTTCTAGCTTTTTGTACATTATTAGCTAGTAATGCCAAGTCATCTGCAAATCCCAAACAATTTAGGTTTATATCATCTTTCTTGGTTCCAATTGTTATGTTTTTAGGATTCTCTTTGTACCATTCTCCCGTCAAGTAGTCAAGAGCACATCTGAAGAGCAGTGGTGACAGACCATCTCCTTGCCTCTGAATTTTACTTTGGACTTCGTGTTTTTAAGGGTTAATTTTATCGTTTTTATTAGTTTGGGATGAAGTCCAAAATTTCTTAATATGTACAGCATAGAATGGATGCAAAAATAAGCTTTTTTTCAAGTCTGTAAAGGTTATGACTAATTGTTTCTGTCTCCTTTTGTAGGCATCCATTAATGATCTTAAATGTGATGATCTGTTCTGGGCAGCTTCTCCAGGGTCTAAATCCTCCTTGATATTCTCCTAGCTCCTTTTCAAGTTGATTTTTACAGCGATTGTATAGAATTCTTGACTATATGTTATATGTGAAGTCCAATAGGGAAGTCCCCATGTAGTTATCCAGATTTGATTTTTTTTAAAATGGGTGTATGATAGCTATAGTCCAATGTTCTGGTAGCTCTTCTCCAATCCAGATTTTTAGCTATGCATTGATATAATGATATCTTCACGGGTTCTGCTGCATATTTCCAGAGTTCTGCAAATGTTTGATCTTCTCCACTTGCTTTGTAGTTGTTGAGCTCACTCAAAGCTTTGTAGGATTCCTGAATTGTCGATTGTCGGTGGGTTTATATTTTCTGGTGGGATTTTATTGAAGTTTCTGTGTTATTTCAAGAAGCTCAGGAGCATCCTCACAATTTAGTAGTTCGTTAAATTTTTCTGGTAAAATTTATGAATTTTTTTCATCACTATGAGCCATCTTATTGTTT
Organism: Schistocerca serialis cubense; assembly: GCF_023864345.2. Taxonomy (NCBI): domain Eukaryota; kingdom Metazoa; phylum Arthropoda; class Insecta; order Orthoptera; family Acrididae; genus Schistocerca; species Schistocerca serialis. The sequence goes on along the minus strand of NC_064643.1, from coordinate 117,127,678 downwards.
TTATCTTTTAGCATTAGTGTTGGGGGATCATGTTTTTGGAGTTGTCCGCTAAATGTTTTGTAGTAATCTCATGAGTTTGTTTTCTTAATATTTGTTTCTATCATAGAAAGTATATCTTTTTGATACTGACATTTAACCCTCCTTAATGTTTATTTATTGAGGTTACTTGTTCATTATTGGGGCTACTTGTTCAGCTGTTTGTTTCAATTGGGGAATTATTTCATCAAGATCATCTGTTATTTTTATATTCCTAGTTTGTTCTTCATATTCCATGTTATTTATAAGTTTATGAGGGTCATAGGTTCTCTTCTTTTTTTGGGTGGGATTTTTTCTTTCTCAGTGGGGTGAATTGAATTTTTATTTGTATCAAGTAATGATCTGATCTGATCCGGTGTCAGTTCCTCTCAGGACTTTCACATTGTAGATTTCCTTGTGGTAGTTCTTATCCATGCAGATATGATCCAACTACCATTCTCCTTTTGTCCAGACTGGATGTTTCGAGGTTTTGAATTTATTATTATTATTTCTTTACTTTCTCAGACGTTAAGTCTGGTTAAAAATGGAAAGTGATGCGGACCTTGATCAAGCGTGACTTCCTTTTAACTGTGTGGTATATGTTATATTGCATTTAGGAACTTTCGGGTAATTGAACATGTATCAATAATTACGGATTTCTGTAGTTGTATATATAAGTTTGGATATAGCTGTATTGCATTGACGTACTGGTGGATATTGTGTGGTATGACTCCTGTAGTTGATAGTATAATTGGTATAATGTCAACTTTATCCTGATGCCACATATCCTTGACCTCCTCAGCCAGTTGGATGTATTTTTCAATTTTTTCTCCTGTTTTCTTTTGTATATTTGTTGTATTGGGTATGGATATTTCGATTAGTTGTGTTAATTTCTTCTTTTTATTGGTGAGTATGATGTCAGGTTTGTTATGTGGTGTTGTTTTATCTGTTATAATGGTTCTGTTCCAGTATAATTTGTATTCATCATTCTCCAGTATATTTTGTGGTGCATACTTGTATGTGGGAACGTGTTGTTTTATTAGTTTATATTGTATGGCAAGTTGTTGGTGAATTATTTTTGCTACATTGTCATATCTTCTGGGGTATTCTGTATTTGCTAATATTGTACATCTGCTTGTGATGTGATCTACTGTTTCTATTTGTTGTTTGCAAAGTCTGCATTTATCTGTTGTGGTATTGGGATCTTTAATAATATGCTTGCTGTAATATCTGGTGTTTATTGTTCGATCCTGTATTGCAATCATGAATCCTTCCATCTCACTGTATATATTGCCTTTTCTTAGGCATGTGTTGGATGCGTCTTGATCGATGTGTGGCTGTGTTAGATGATACGGGTGCTTGCCATGTAGTGTTTTCTTTTTCCAATTTACTTTCCTCATATGTGTTGATGTTATGTGATCTAAAGGGTTGTAGAAGTGGTTATGAAGTTGCAGTGCTGTAGCCGATGTATTCATATGAGTGATTGCTTAGTGTATTTCGCTAGTTTCTGCTCGTTCTAGAAAGAATTTTCTTAAATTGTCTACCTGTCCATAATGTAGGTTTTTTTATGTCGATAAATCCCCTTCCTCCTTCCTTTCTGCTTAATGTGAATCTTTCTGTTGCTGAATGTATGTGATGTATTCTATATTTGTGGCATTGTGATCGTGTAAGTGTATTGAGTGCTTCTAGGTCTGTGTTACTCAATTTCACTACTCCAAATGAGTAGGTCAATATTGGTATAGCATAAGTATTCATAGCTTTTGTCTTATTTCTTGCTGTCAATTCTGTTTTCAGTATTTTTGTTAGTCTTTGTCTATATTTTTCTTTTAGTTCTTCTTTAATATTTGTATTATCTATTGCTATTTTTTGTCTGTATCCTAGATATTTATAGGCATCTGTTTTTTCCATCGCTTCTATGCAGTCGCTGTGGTTATCCAATATCTTCTTGTTTAGTGTGTTTTCCCTTGACTATGCTATTTTTCTTACATTTGTCTGTTCCAAAAGCCATATTTATATCATTGCTGAATACTTCTGTTATCTTTAGTAATTGGTTGAGTTGTTGATTTGTTGCTGCCAGTAGTTTTAGATCATCCATGTATAGCAAATGTGTGATTTTGTGTATCCATAATTTGTATTATTTAGCATGTTGGATAGTGGGTTCAGAGCAAGACAGAACCAGAAAGGACTTAATGAGTCTCCTTGGTATATTCCACGCTTGATCTGTATTGGCTGTGATGTGATATTATTTGAGTTTGTTTGGATATTAAGTGTGGTTTTCCAATTTTTCATTAGTATGTTTAGGAACTGTATCAATTTAGGATCTACTTTGTATATTTCCAATATTTGTAGTAACCATGAGTGGGGTACACTATCAAAAGCTTTTTGGTAATCAATGTATGTGTAGTGTAGTGACCTTTGTTTAGTTTTAGCTTGATATGTCACCTCTGCATCTATTATCAGTTGCTCTTTACATCCTCGTGCTACTTTGCAACAGCCTTTTTGTTCTTCATTTATAATTTTATTCTGTGTTGTATGTGTTATTAATTTCTGTGTAATGACTGAAGTTAATATTTTGTATATTGTTGGTAGGCATGTTATGGGGCGATATTTAGCTGGGTTTGCTGTGTCTCCTGGATCTTTAGGTGTCAGATAAGTTACTCCATGTGTAAGTGTATCAGGGAATGTGTATGGGTCTGCAATGTAACTGTTAAATAATTTAGTTAGATGTGAATGTGTTGAGGTGAACTTCTTTAGCCAGAAATTTGCTATTTTATCTTTCCCAGGGGCTTTCCAATTGTGAGTAGAATTAATTGCTTGGGTGACTTCATGTTGCAAAATTATCACTTCCGGCATTTGTGGTATCATCTTGTATGTGTCTGTTTCTGCTTGTATCCACCGTGCATGCCTGTTATGTTGTACTGGGTTTGACCATATGTTGCTCCACAAGTGTTCCATGTCTGTTATGTTTGGTGGATTGTCTATTTTAATGTGTGTGTTATCTATTGTCTGGTAAAATCTCTTTTGGTTTGTGTTGAATGTTTGGTTTTGTTTCCTTTATTTTCACTTTTTTTGTATCTTCTAAGTCGTTTGGCCAATGCTTGTAATTTCTGCTTCTTTTCGTCTAATTGCTCTATCGCTTCTTGTTGTGAGATTTTACCTAACCTTTTTCTTTTTTTTTTCTGACATTTCATTTCTTATAAATTGTGTTAGCTGTCCGATGTCTTTTCTCAGTTTTTCTATTCTGATCTGTAGCCTGTGTTGCCATGCTGGTTTTGTGGGTTTCTTCTGTGTGTTGGTTGGTTCTGATCTCTGCCTAGAGTGTATATTTAGGGTAGTGAGAGCGCCTAGTGTGTATATTTAGTGCAGTGAGTGCTCCTATATAAACCAGTAGTTGTAACTCTTCCATAGTTGTGTTTTCATTTATTTTGTTGTGTATGATTGTGTTGATAGTTTTTATTGTTGTTTCGACTTGTGGGTTATTTGGCAGTCTATGCAAGAATGGTCTAATGTCTATATTTGTGTCTTTGTATTCTATATATGTCAGCTGAAATTTTTCTTCTATATCTAACATGTGTGTCACTTCGTGTTCTATTTGTGCTTGTTCTGGTGGCTGTCTTAAGATTTCGTTTTCCTGTGATTGTTTAATTGATGCGTGTTGGTCTTTGTTCGTTTGCTCTGGGATGTTTGAGTCCATTACTGTATTTTCTTCTTCTTCTTCTGATTGCACATTATTTTGTTCCAGTATTTGTTGTACTTGTTGTTTGGTGTTTTCTAATTCTGACTGGGGTATCCTGTTACTTTTGATTATTACACGTATCTGATTAGCTAGTCGTCGTTCTGTTAAAAAATTTAGTTATGGGTATCTGGTAATAAATGTTGTGTATACTTGTGATCTGTATCCAGTTGTGTTGGTTCCTAGGTTTGTTGCTTGGTAATAACAGAACATGAGGTGTTGATTAACTTCATCTGACCATCTCATCCTCTGTCTTTGTTTTCCTTGTAGGGTGGTTGCAGGAAGCATATCCTGCAAAACACCTCTATTTGGATTTAAATCATTTTCCAGTTGGCTAGCAGTGTCGTTACCGTTGTGGGCGGGCATCGGGTTCAAGCATCGTCCCCAACCATGACGGCGCTTGTCCGAGGCTTCTTTAGTTCTGTCCTGAACCAACTAATTACACTAAAAGGGGGGTTAGCCCTATTAGTGGTTTGTTCTTTTCGTCGCCTTTTACGACTGGCAGAACATACCAGAGGCCTATTGTTTTCCCGGGCCTCCACGGGATGTGGATTATTATTATTATTATTATTATTATTATTATTATTATTATTCAAGAATATTCTTCTTCTTCTTCTTCTTCTTCTTCTTCAGACTTTCACAGATTAGGCTTTTTGACCTTTCCTGGCCTCATTTCCATCTTTTTTAGCTGGCTGTCATATGTCCCTCTTCGCTTTGGTTTTGTGCTGTAAAGCCAACTTTGGAATCCTTGTTTCTTCAATTACTTCCAGAGGTTCCTTCCTGTTTTGTTTATGTTCCTCTGTTTTGTGATTAATTGGGAAAATATTCAGTTCTTGTCTGATGTTCTTATTAGGAACATTGTCCAACTGTCCTTTGACAGCTCATAAAGATTGAATTTCAGCCACCTGAACACGGCTGAAATGTTTCCCCCTCAAAGCCTGGGGTTCACTGCCATGCTTCAAAAATCAGTCCATCTTTTGGACTTAATTGGAGGTGATTATAATTTTAAGATAGCAGTGAATAAAACTAAGATAGTGGCTTTCAGGGAAATACCCAGTGCGAAACTAAATTGTAATTGGAGATCAGACTTTTTAACCAAGTTCAATATTGCAGTTGCCTCGGAAGCCGTACTACTTTTGACAAAGATAAGGATGTAGATATTAAATTACAGAGATATCAGAGTATATGTGGACCATTAAAAAGTAGTAAAATAAAATGCAAAATGGATCTTTTTGTGGAGTCTAAATGATGCTTGGGGCTTGTATTTCGTATGACTGTTCTCTCACTGTATGGGTGCATTTAGCTTTTTAATTAGATTATTCAGGTGCATCATCAGTTTCCAATTTCCCTGAAAAATATGTACCTAAAAATTTTGTCTGACCATCCAGACAGTTTTTCCATCAATGCTAAAAATCAGTGGTCAACAGTGGAGTTTTTTGTGCAAATAAACTGTCACTGTGTTTTTCAGAATTAGTAATAAGCCTGTCAGTTTCGAAAAATAGTGCTAAGTTCTTGGTTTCAAATTGAGCTGTTTGCTCCGAGGTGTCTTAATCGCAGGATCTAATTATAATATTGATGTCATTTGCAAAAGTTCTGTAGTCCCAATAGTCTATCTTTCCTGCTAGATCATAAAGATTAAGGATGAGGGATGTGGCCCAAGAACTGATCCTTGAGCGGGTCCATATCTGAATTTATGTACATTAGTATAAAAAATGGGAACTTAGTGCATTTCTGTGTCTTTGTATGTTTTGAGATCCTACAGTACCCGAGAAAAGTATCAGCAAAAATTCTAGTGTTGAAAGAGAGAGAGCTGTGTGGACTACAGCTGAAAGAACCAAGTTCACTGTTGTCACATAAACCATGCTAGCAATTGATGTCTATTCACTAGTACTCATTTCTATATGATGCTACTCACATGAAATGATGCTTTAGAAACAGACTGTGAAAACAGTGAATATTTATAGTTGCGGGCCAAGGGAAGGGCCTTTTCCTAACAAGCAGAAAACGGAAACATGAGATGTAGGAAAACTCCCATACCTCTCCCAGTTCATTGTTGAACTGTCTTTCTTTCTAGTCATGTCAGAGTATTTCTCTGCTAAATGTTTGAACTGAGGAAGGTATGTCAGTTCTAATATGCTTTCAGTCAAACAATGCTCAGTTAAAAATAAAACAGAAATATAAGTCAAACCACTTAATAACATTTGCATTTCATTCACCTCACTGGAGAGTGACTGAAATTCTGGTTTAAAGTTTGAAGTATGAGATATATTGTTTCTTGCTTGACCATTTACGCCTTTCTACATCTACCATTTTTGTCAGCTGTAAAATAATCCTCCGTATTCTCAGAGGTGGAAATAGTGAGCCATTTTACCTTACCAGCTGGTTCTCTGGATTCTGCTTTCCTTATGCTGTAGTATTTCTAAGGGAATCCGCTTGGTGAGCAGCATTTGTTTCACTTGCTTTCACACTGTTTTTATATTGGCAAAACACTGATGGGTCCAGGCAGGCTTCTTGGTTTAAAGACAAATACACCCACATTGTAAAAGCTTGAATTTTAATGAATGAAGAAAACATGTTGCGTATTTTCTCCTTTCCTTTTCTGTTTAAGTGAAAACCATGAAATATGAATTTACCAAGTGACAGTTTTCTCATTTCGAATTTATGGATATCCTGCGTTTGTTATACGAGTTTGAACAGTTTACGCCTTGACTAATCATGATTGACCAATCTGATTTCTTCGTTCATACAGTTTGTTAGTATTTTAGGAATTGGGTGTGAAATTACATTTGTCTTATTATTAAGCTGGAGAACACTTGGTTAACATATTATGAATGTTTTGAAGAATGTTATGATATGAGTGTTCAAGTATTGTTTGATCCAGCCATTAATATAACAGTATCACTGTCCTCCAAGGCCTCTGCTAAATTATCAGTTCTACTAATAACTTCATGTTAAGAAGCTTTTTGGTTAATTAAGTCTTGAATGTCACCTTCTGATTAGAATTTTCTCTGGTGTGTTTCTGTTGTACCTACCTTAACTATCACCCAGTATTAATACTTTAGATGACCAGAAAGTGTTTCATGACCTGTAACTTTATTTCACCTACTTAGATGCTTTATCTTATGCAACGTTACTGGCATCTTTAAACACAGTTTCTTAAACTATTTTGTTTTCACTGGCCAGTATATAGACAGTATTTTTAATCACACATATGCGTTGCCCTGCCTTTTTTGATGGCTGACATCAGAATTAGTTTCCTTTTCTGTAACTACACTTGTTTTATTGTCTTCTCCCCTTTTTGTGCATTGGCACTAAGTAGCATATTGTGGGAACATGGGTTTGTCTTCAGTGGTTATATTAATTTACCTGTGTCAGATGCTCTTTTCAAAGGCTTTATGTTTACTTAGTTTTTGCTCTGTCACTGAGTCTCATAAGTACAGCATTTGTACCCCATTTCAATACTGAGTCTATTAAGAGATTTCGATCTTATGGAGCAGTTCTCAGGTCTTCATTCCCAGTCACATAGACTCATTGTCACAGTTACTTAGTTTAACACATGTGAAACACAGACAGTGTTTATTGCCACCATTTTTGATATTTCACACATAATAAACTGGAATTTGTAACACTTTATGAAAGCTGAGAATACATTACGATTTTACTTTATGCCAAACTTGTGTTTTTGTTATACTGAAACCATATTATTTTACTAAGTTCGACATCTGTAATTCCAATGGACTTCCACCCTCAACCATCTGTGCTCTTCCATTAATTGTTAAAGAGCCTCAGAACACTACACACCAATTACTTTCTTGAAAAATTTGCATGTGTCTTCCACTCAGCAGCCTTTTGCCAACCATCTCCTTACCTCCAGTTTGTTTTTCGTATATCTTCAGCTTCACCCCTGATCCAATCCTCAGAAACACCATTTTGATTTTATGTAGCTTCCTAATGTTAAAATTATTCTTTTTGTATGGCCAAAGTTGTTTTACAGTATTAAATGTATTGAAAATCAGTTTTTGCAACTACTTTTTAATACTTGCAGAGACAGTTTTTAAATACCTTTCAAAATCGCAGTATCCAGTTTCACAAAAGTATAAATGCCTTAGTCGTCAACTGGCAAAAATATGAAAGTGAAACATCACTAGCATTGGTGGCTTTCCCCTTCCTACCTTTTCTTTAGTGCTGCTAATAAAGTTCCTTTGGTGAGTCCTTTAGACCTATGCAGCTGGACGGAGGTAAGCTTATTAAAAGCAGTGTTTATCTGATACTATAAAAATATAAAAACAACAACAATGAGTAGCAAGTGCTTAGGCATGTAACATATAAAATTTTTAATCACAATAGTTGATATGACATATTTTTCAATCTTTTATTTTATATTTTATTTGGGCAAAGATTGATATTCCACAGACTGGTAAAGCATAAATGCTATGTTATTGAGAAGTCAGAATATGATAACTTCTTTCTGTTCTAAGTGATTGTGTCCACTGCACCTCTTAATTTAATCATGTTTGGAGTAAAATATTATGTATGTGCAAAAACTGGAAGTTATATATAGGGAACACCGATGTATTAAGCAGAGGCTGAAAGTTTGTGAATTGACACACTTAATTACTTCTAAAAGTGTCGAAACTACTGGTTTATTATTGTCCCTGTGTTAGCAATATTCTTAACCATGCACTGCATGCATTTTAATTTTTGCTCTAAAAAATGTGTGTGGTAAGAAGGGTTCACCAATGACACGGAAAATATTGAAAAATTACATCACTCATTTAACTGTGTGAAATTCATTATTTGTTTCCTGTTGCTGCTTCAAAACATAATACATTCAAACATAACTCACATTTCCACAAACAACACTTTTACAAGATCACATCAAACAAGAAAATCTTTGAACAAGTACATTGTATGAACTGAATATTTCATGAGATGCTTAGCTTTGAATTTAAATTTTGTATTAATGAGCTTCTGTGACTTTCAAGGCCAGATATTGGTTTCAAATTCTGAAATAAATCTGAAGACTAAAATTATTCTGAGTGATATTTATTGAAACAGTTATTGTTCTTGTGAAAGCACTGCTCCCTTTAAATAAATTAGCATGGTACTGATGTGTAATAATTATCAAAATAATCTTTTGTGATTTACAGTCTCAGGTACATTCCAGCATGATCTAACAGCCACATTGCTGCTGGGTCCAAATCAGGTTCTGCATCATTCTTGTTCCATTCGTGTTCATGTACTGTATACATTACCATTTTGTAGATGTACCAGGATACACCACACAGTAAAAGCAATTTATAACCATATTTAAGTGGTTTAGCTGCCATATTCATTTTCAGATGGTACCTGACTTTAACGGCACACATCTGTTCTTCTACAGTTAATGACTCCTCTGTGCAGAATTGAACCAAATCTTTCATTCAGATGTGTTAAACTAGATCATATCTTTCTCATCTTGTTTTGTGCTTAAGCGTTTGATAAATCCTCTTGAAAATGCAAGAAGCACCTCACTTGCTCAAGTTTGTTGAAATTAATACTGTCTTGTACAATTGATAGGCCCATAATACTACTCCAGTACATTCTCACATTCTTCAATGTAACAACAGAAGAAAGTCTACAGACACCTAAAAACTTCCATATATTCTCTACAGTAACGTTGGAGGGCTTAGACAAATTAACCTGAGTACTACAAAGCGTAGATTCTCATGGAGTCTGCTCCAAAATATCTTGAGTAAAACAATATGAAAAGAAGCCCTATCTCGACAGCTAAAGTGTCTCTCCCAAAAAAAAATTGTTCTAAATACTTCATCTCTCTTTTCTTCCACAATAAATTTCATCTTTTCTTTATTTGTGCTGTATTTAATGTCTTACCATGAACCAATATTTGAGTAGAACATCCACTTGTACTTTCAATTGAAGTTCCTGTTGTAACTGCTGAGGTGTCTGCACCATTGACTGCGCAGCGCAGTCAGACTCATTTGGAGTCACGTCTAGACTGGAAGTATTTGCTTCAGAAACAATAAGATTAATATTTTCACTCTGGGTTTTCACAAATTTGTTGTCATTGTTACAAATTTAATCCTCATCACTAGTTTCATCTTCACTTTCACTTGGCATTGGTATTGAGAACCAGATTTCCTCTCTCAACGCTTTTCACTGTCTCTCATCATCCATAAAATAGACTATTTTTGGTAGTCATGTTATCTTGCTAATAGAAACTGAATAATACCTTTGAGGTCACGTGAAATTCGTGAGTGATGAGTGCCAGCTAACAACACAATAATGCTATGATTGAATGCATGGTGTTGCCAAATGGCAACAAAAATTATTGTTCACACAGAAACTTACTTAAAGGGAAAATATTAATATCTGCTTTGTCTTTTATTCCTGTTAGATATCTGTAACACTATAACATTCTTTTTAAAAAAATTGATAGAAGTTGCATCAACTTGTAGGTACATTATGAAATTTAACACTCAAAAGTGAGTAAAATTCACTGGCACGCACTTTGTTATATTTCTCCTCAAATAATGACTGTCTTGCCACCTGTGGAGGAAACAATCAACTAAATGTTCAGAAGAAAGCAGTAGTATGCCTGCAAAACATAATGAAAGTTAGCGTAGCCAGAAAGCAATACCATGCAGTGTAGAGTTAAAATGAACATAATAAAATGGAATAATTTTAAAAAGTAATGTAAGTGCTTTGGTAAAAAGAATTAATCCTTTTCAGTTTGTTTCTGTAAGTTACTTGATGTTTCTGAATGATAAATTTTGTGAAAAATACTTTCAATCATCTGAATGTTTTATTGTGTAACACTTTCGATGTTTTATTGTGTTCACTTTCATACCAATAATTAGTGCAGAAATTACATTGTACCTAGTTTTGAAACTGTTTAAATTCTTTGTGATAAAATATACTATTTATAGAGCACTCATAAATAGCATATATGAAAAGGTTTTAGATGTTGCATATGGCAGTGTGAATAATGATACAGAATTCTTCATGTACATCATAATACAGTATTTAGTTTATTTTAATAGTGTGAGGGGTATCACCTTTGAAGTATTTAGTGAAGGCGATTTTGTGCTTACTGTGCTTTCTGTAATTGCAAATATTCACTAGCTTTCTTTATACTTTTGCATTTAATTCTAAGACCCACATACAAATAGTGGAAGGAAAAAAGGTAGCCGATACGTACTGTAAACATACAACTCTAGCTTTACATTGTATATGTACATTTCATTCTTTTCTCATAACTTAATGATAAATGACACATGTAATTACATTTAACTGCAAATTTTACCTATTATTGAGATATTTAACTAAAAATTTTACCTATTATTTGGGAGTAGTATGTAATTTTGAAATAATCAAAGTTTTTACCTATGGTGAAGGCGCTTTTTTGTCATTTTTTTACAGCAGCTACACATGTAGTGCTCATTTACCTTAGTTCTCTCATTTCCATTTATTGCAACTATTTTTTGTTTAGACATTCATGTAAAAAGATGGATAATTTATTTGCTATTTCCATTTAACACTTAAGTTGCCAATTTGTCAACAGCTAAATTCGTAATATAACGACCTATCCACCTTTCTTATAATCCTGCTGTCTCTGGTTGATGTGTAGCTCACACTGATGGATGCAAAACCGTTTTTTTATATTTGTTAGCATAGTGTTACTACTAAAACACAACACAGTTAAATTGTTATTACTGGTAGTTCTAGATTACTGTGTAGTATATGGTGACAGATACAACACTGAACCAGCATGACAGAGTTGTGTTAAAGTATGTGAAATGCATGTAGTGGTGATATATCATCATCAGTGATGTAAAAGATTATTTTTATTTGTAAATATCATGATACTAAACGAATTTACATGCATCTGTTGATCTGCTTCTCCATAAATGAGTGATTCATGTTTAATGACATATTGTGTTTAGAAACCTGAATGCAGGTAATGGTAACATATATTATACCACAGAAATGTGTGTACCATGGTCATTCATTGTAATGATAAAGGGGCAGCTGACTGATCCACAGTTTTGAGCAATAGCAAGAGGTGAAGAACTACAAACATGCTTGTTTTTATCTACTCTCCTAAGCACTGGTTCATTGCTTTTACAGAAAATGAACTGTTGGACATCAGCATTCCCTTTTTTACAGCTTGTTCTTGCCTTAATTATTGTGTAAATGCACACAGTACAATGCAAAACACTGTGATATCTCTTAACATCTGGAATGCAACCATTTCTTATAAAGCAGGGTGCCATTGGATAATTTTCAAATTTTACTAGTTGATGAAATTTTCAAAATATAGGATGTCATTTTTTTTACTTGTTAACATTATTACCAGATGAAATATTATGCATCATTTGAATAAGTTTTGTTCATTCAGCTGGAGGGAATTCAGCTGATAAGGGTAGTTTAGTCTAGTAGTGGTATAACTAGCTTGTAGCTGTGATTTTGTAAAAATATTGCATTGTTAATTTAAACAAAGTTTAAAGAGATTTAGCAGTGTGAGTTAAAGGATTTGGTATAAAACTCATTGAAAACCAATGTTACTGAGGTAATTTTTGAACTGATAATTTCTGTTCATGTACTTACTACTCTTAGTTTACTTTCTTTAAAGAGACTCAATAGAATGTAAAGCCACATCAGCTGCACTAATTATAACTCATGCCAGTTACATTTAATTTTGTCCATATGTAAAAAGCATTTATTATTTGATCTTTCCAGCAAGAGAATAGTTTTGGACAAGCACACTGTCCTGTGAATTGCATCTCGGATTAACAAGGTGGGCTTGTCCCTATCACTGCACCGGAGATAGAGCTACAACACGTGTGGTCATTAATTGCTGTTTAAGATCTCAGGCATCCCAACAACCCTAATTAAGATATCACAGTACAGACACCAGTGTTTTGACTGTGTTTATTTATTTTTAGTGAAGCTACATCTCGCTGTGATCACCAACACAGCTAGAACCACCCAAAGTGCACACCGAATCTGAAGTATGCCACATGAAGGGGATGCTCACAGGTCTTGACCATGAAGAAGGCGTCCTGACCAGTGCCGTGTGGAACATATAAACAGAAGCTGTTGCCTGTCCGCCAAGAGCTGTCTGCATAATCAGTTTTTGCAAAAATATTAGCCTGTGTACTGGAAACAGATCACCTGTTCATGACTACCAATATTACTGAACTATCCAGCAGAGACATGTCCCACTGCAGCAAACTTGACTACTTCCAAGCAGCAAGTCTGGGAACACTAATCAGCATAAAATGCCACTTGAGCAGAATGGATATTGGTGACAGAAACCAACTGAGCTTTCAACTCTAAATGCCATCAAACCACAGGGGTGAATGAAGGTATGTTTTGGACACCATCAAAACGTAGCCTCTAGCAGCCAAATGTAGAAAAGACTGATGCCAATGAAGACACAACATGCCACACCAGTGATAATATATGATGATTGGTAGCCACCAGAGCCTGTCACACCACCAGCTACCGTTCTTGTCACATTAGTAGTGAATATTATTCCCGCCTTCCAGGACATGTATTATTGGTCTGGACAGATGGAGTGAAACATTGTAGTGTCTTCAGCTGCAATGCAAGAGTCATTTTCCGCCTGTGAGCAACATCTGAATTAAGGTGCAATGTAATTTCGCTTCTGGAAGTTATGGTATGAACAACATGGAACAATCTTAAAGATGTGGTACTGGCAACCGTCAACAATCAGCACGTCAGCAACATTCTCAAAGCAGTGCATGTGACATTGGAAGCAGTGTTTTGCCACTGTTTTAGGTGCCATGCCTTAGTTTTCGGAAATACCATCGCCATGTCGCATTTGGTGGTGGTGTAGTACCACACTGAGTTACAGGTTTAGCCCATTCATTAACTCTGATGGCATGTGAAACATTGTTTTTGGCTTTTGTGGGTGTAACTAGCTCAGAAGAAATAGACCATAGTAACTGTGATGAATTCGCATGTTTGGTGGTATCTCCATTTGTTGTTTTTTGAAATAGGTCAGCTACCTGCCAGTTACCTCAAAGAAAAATTCAACACTTGAAGGTCACACCTGATTGACATTATCAGTGTCTGGGTACTTTGCAAATGAATATTTCTGTTTGATGTTCTATGGGGCCAGTTCAAGTGCACGGCGTATGCAGAAGAGACAGGATAGTATGTTGTGAACTGTTATGAGGGAAAGAGTGTCTTTGATCTTGTTCAATACAGCATTTGGACTCTGTGTAGTACATGTTACGTTCATGGCAGAAGTATTTCATGACAGCTGGACCTGAACTTGTATGAAAAGAGCACTCAAGAGGGTGCTAGTTGCTGTCCCTGTTGCCCATTGTTAGCTATGAGGGCTGATATTTGTTTCTTCTGTGTTTTTGTGTGTATTTATTGTAATAGTACCAACAGGAATTATCAGTTGTCTACTTATACGTGTGCTGAGGTATATTATCTTGTAACCATGAGGATGCAGTAAGAATGGAATCCATTATTTCATCCAGTGAACAACAAACTTGGTAGACAAAAGAGTGAATTTAGTTTCTCTTTGCACACCTCTTGTATTGTTTTTTCATCGCTAGTTTGAAGTTGTACGTATGTTGTGATTCCACTGATTTTTTTTCTGTATACTTTGTATGTGTGCTGTAATACATCATTGAGAACAATATTTATATTAATACATATGCCAATTGTTTTCTTCTTTACTCTTACTTCGGTTTTCTAAAGTAGAATTGGTGCCATTAAAACTGCCAAGTGCCACACCATTATAATAATATTATGAATGTCATCTGTGATTTCATAGCTACAGTCTGTTTAATATGTTTAGTGAAATGAGTTAAGTTTTGAGATTAATAGTTAGGTGGAAAACAAAAGTTATTGATTCTGTGCTAAGCAAAATGTTGTGTATATTTTTACAACACTTGTTCATAATTTACCATGTTGTAGTTTAATGTGTATTGTTCAAGATTTCCTAGATCTCTGTAAAACAATTTCATTATGTTGGTTAAAAGTGATTGTTTGTTGACAGAAGCAGAAAGAACAAAATGAGAACTAAACAGTTCTTTTCTTTATTGTAACATGAACAAGTATCTGAGTAAAAAAAGCAATTTAAAATGTAGGGCATTGAAGTAGATCACTTACAAAAAGAAAAAAACTGCTACAAATTTTGTCAACATGCGTATGTCACTGTTAAGACTTTATATAAGATAGAGTGATGCTACTGTGATGAAATGTATGTCTCTCTCAGTTTATTTCTAGAATACTAAATTAAACTCACCTTGCACTTGCATCAAATTCATACATGCCATTAATAGGAATTGAGGACAGGTCTCATTTGAAGATGAGTGATGGTGACACACACACACACACTTAAAATTAGAAAGTCATTGTACAAGGGTGTCCCACTCAAAAGAGCTTCCACAGACATGTAGTAATTCCACTGGAATTGCAGCATGTAATTTGTGACATTTCACATGGCAACACTGCACTCTGCAATATCATTCAACACAACAGTGTGTTTTATGCATCGCTGTAGCTGGAGCTCAGTGTTCAGTGTTGAGAGACAATGTATCACTACTGTGTCAAAAAGTGCCTGTTTCTTGTGAAACTGGTTCCATTAAGACATGTCAGCAAATGTTTCTTGAATGGTTTGGTGACCAGCATATACCGTCTAAATGCTGCATACAAAAGTTATTGAACACGCTGGAGAGCAGTGGAATGGTGTTGGATCTTCATGGAGAGGGACAGCCACCATTATTGGAAGAAGTAGTGACTGACATGAACAACAATTGTTGGCCTTTCCTGCAAAGTCTGTTTGATATTTATCTCAGGAATTTGTAATGTCATGGAGCACGTCACAGAGCTGCAAAGAAAGACAGAATGTATCTGTACAGGTTTATATTTGTTCATGAACTGAATGTCAATGACAAAGACAAACACATTACATTTTGCCTTTGGTTTCAGCAATTTGTTTCTGACACCAGGAATATTGCATTACACATGGTTCAGTGAGGAGGCATGGTTCCACCTCTCTGGCTATGTAAACAGTCAGAATAAATGTCTGTGGTGTAATGAAAATCCACATGAACTCGTCGAGCAACCCCTGCTCTCACAAAAGATTGGCATGTTCTGTGTAGTATCACAGAGTTGCATCATCAGACCAATTTTCTTTTAGTCCACTGTGACAAGTGCAGTTTACGTTGAAATGTTTTGGGAATTTGTGAAGCAGTTGGATGATGAAGAACTTTACCTCAGCTGGTACCAACAGGATGATGGCCACGGGCTCGAGTGACCATGACAGCAGAGTGATTTCGAAAGGACCGTGGCCCCGAGGTCACCTTGTTTAACACCATCTGACATTTTCCTCTGGGGTGGCCTAAAAGGCAAGGTCTACAGGAATAAACCACACAACTTGGAAGATTTAGAAGCAAACATCATCCCTGAAATCCAGGCAGTGATACCAGAGGTTCTGTTAGCAACATTTGAGGATCTGCAGCATCATGTGCAACTGTGTTTACATGTCGAGTGCGGTCACTTCCAGCACCTTTCATGATTCACCTTTATTTCCTTATGAGCAAGGTATGACATGTTCATTTCATTTCCTGATTTTTATGCAAAGCCTTTAAGTGTAACTTAAGGCAATGTTTGTTTGTGGGGTGTGTTTAGAGTGAGACACTCTGTGGCTTTTCATCTGTGGGTGTGTGTTTGCCTGCCATCATTTTTTGCTTATTCTTTCCACCCTGGATTTTTAATTGTAGTTGTATAGCCAACACAGTCGTTAACAAATTAAGTGTTTTATGCACAAATTAAGAATAACAACTCAAAGGACAGACATAGCACAATCAAGGGAAATTATTGAGCAGTTGATTAATGTTGTAAGTTGTTTTAAATGCTCTCAAGAGAGAGGCTCGCTGTTGTCGCTAATTATTATGTTCATATTACCACTTAAGAGTCTTGTTTCTTTCTGTGTTACATAACGTTATGTTGCATTTGTCAGTAATTGCTTACATTATGTTGTTACTAGCAAAGAATTTACAGCTTCTTTGTATGTTTTGCTGATTGGCCTCTTGTAGGATTAATATGCATTACCGTATTTCTAGTTTTTATAATTGTACTTGATGTCAACTTCCAGTTTTGTAATTATCTTTATAGTAACTGTGTTCAAGGCTTTGATAGTTGATGCCTCCTCCTCTCCTTAATCACTATTTTATTTTTGTATCTGTCACTTATTAAGATCTGTTAAAAATGTAAATTTCTGATTGAAGTTGTAAAATTACATATGTTGTCCAACAAGCATGGCTTGTTTTAATAATGAAATAAAATGGTGTAAGAGATCCATGGCTGTGTGTTTTACTCGCAGACCCACAAATCAATTGAATAAACAAGCATAATATTGTAGTTTTAGCACTATGACTTCATCATAGGGAAAACACCCCCTATGTTCTTCAGCATACACATACATATTCCAATATTACATCAGGAAGTCTTAATTTGGAGCATAGGCACTATCCCATGAATAATGTGATAGGTAGCACAATCATCATGCTCTCCCTCTAATGCTTATAGTTACACTGTTCTTCAGCATTCTTTGTTTATCCTTCTCTTGCACTATGTGTGATCTCAAGGTTTCAGATCAGTGTTTCTGTTTTCCAATAAAAGTGACATGAAACAAGTCTTGGTGGTGTATATGAATATTGAACCTCAACAATGTGATGGTGTGAGCAATAACAACACATCTACACTTCCCTATTACCAGAGCTGTTCAATAAAAGAATGATCATAATTTTTGTATGGTCATAATTTGTCACACTAAAATGTAATCTTATGATATTTTGTTAGCTTAATGTGTAACAAACACGCCGTAGTAGTTTCATTGCTAGGACTCCTGGTTAATGCCTGTGAGAGGCAGGCAAGGTCAGACATGTTCAGTATTGCCTATCGCTGCAATGGAGGTAATATACAAGGAACAATATGTGGCTTTGAAATTCTGCTTTTGTCTCAACGAATCTTTAGCTGAGGTCTATCCAATGTTACAGGAGGCCTATGGAGAGTCTGTTCTTCCCTACAGCACAGAATGAAGGTGGTTTAAAATGTTAAAGAGGGGAGACAATCAATTTCAAAGGAAGGTGGACCTGGTGCTCGAGTTACTGCTCTTACAGAAGAAAAACTTCAACACTGTAGCTGTAATTGAGAGAGAGGATTGACATATTGCCACAAGATAAGTTTCTGAAATACTGCACATTTCATTGGGTGCCAGCCACACGTTGGTGACAAAAAATTACACCACGCGTGTTTGTGCACGATGGGTTCCAAGACTCTTGGTTCCCGAACAAAAGGACATTCGCATGCAGGTCTGCATGCAGTTAAAGTTGATTTTAGAGGAAGATCTGGAGTTTCTTTCAAATGTAATCATTGCTGATGAAACTTGGCTACATCATTTTGATCCTGAGAGCAAACAGCAAAACTCAGTGTGGAAATCTTCATCACCAACCCCCAAAAAAGCAAAAGTGGTTTCTTCTGCTGGGAAAGTTATGATCATCTCATTCTTTGATATTCATGGAATGGTTTATCAGCATGTTATACATGCACACACATCAGTAACTGAACAATATGACAGGGATGTCCTGAAAACATTGCAAGTCCATATCAGGTGCAAAAGACCATATTTCCGTGAAGCAGGCTGGATGCTGCACCACAATAATGCGCGGCCACATATTGCCAATGTTGTTGCTGAATATCTTGCAAAAATTGGTGTGAAGTTCATCCCGCACCCTCCCTATAGTCAAGATTTAGCCCCATGTGACTTTTTTCTGTTCCCTAACATGAAGGAACGCCTTCGTGGGAGGCAGTATCAATCATCAGAAGCAGTGGTGGAGGCTGTGGAGGTGATTTTGAAGGACCTCTCAGAAAATGGTTTTCAGCATATATTTAAAGACTAGCAGAAATGCGGGGACAAGTGCATCGGATTCATCGGAGACTACTTTGAGAAGGACCATCAAAATTATGAGGGTGAGTAAAGGAATGTTCTCAAAAAAAATTATGATCATTCTTTACTAAACAGCCCTCATATGTAAGAACTAGCTACACAACTTGAAAATTGTGCAATTCATTGTGACAAATTATTTGTAGCAGACTGTCACTAGCCACCTTAGTGACAATATTAAGTGCATATAGTTTGCATATAGAAGTAGTGAAGGCAGCAGAGGATCAAGTAGGTAAAAAGATGAGGGCTAGTAGAATTCCTTGGGTGACAGAAGAAATAGTGAATTTAATTGATGAAAGAAGAAAATATAAAAATGCAGTAAATGAAGCAGGCAAAAAGGAATACAAACGTCTCAAAAATGAGATCGACAGGAAGTACAAAATGGCTAATCAGGCATGGCTAGAGGACAAATGTAAGGATGATAAATTTGTTAACATCGAGTATAGATTTAAGTGTCAGGAAGTCTTTTCTGAAACTATTTGTATGGCGTGTAGACATGTATGGAAGTGAAACATGGACGATACATACTTTGGACAAGAAGAAAATTGAAGCTTTTGAAATGTGGTGCTACAGAAGAATGCTGAAGATTAGATGGGTAGATCACATAACAAATGAGGAGGTATTGAATAGAATTGGGGAGAAGAGGAGTTTATGGCACAACTTGACTAGAAGAAGGGATCGGTTAGGACATGTTCTGAGGCATCAAGGGATCACCAATTAGTATTGGAGGGCAGTGTGGAGGGTAAAAATCATAGAGGGAGACCAAGAGATGAATACACTAAGCAGATTCAGAAGGATGTAGGCTGCAGTACATACTGGGAGATGAAGCAGCTTGCACAGGATAGAGTAGCATGGAGAACGGCATCAAACCAGTCTCAGGACTGAAGACCACAACAACAACAACAATAGTTTGCTTTTAAAAATGTTTTTTAGCAGTGAGTTCCAAAGCACACAGATCTTTGTGACAGACATCATGTTCAATGTAAATTTAAACTGGTTGCACTCAAATCAATTGCTTTTGCTTTTCAATTTTCTCTGTGATCTACACCACATCTAGATGGAGAAGTTTCTTTTACACATCTGGAAAGTATGGAAGTCATGTACTGCTGCAGTATTTCTTCCCATAAAGGTTTGAGGTTATCCCTGATGATGGTCTACCCAACTGTATTATTTGAATGTTAATCATATGGATATGTGCAGGTAAGTGTGATGTTCTCTCTCTCTTTATATATAAGCTCCATGTCACCAACAGTGAGATAAGGGATTTTGAGGTGAAGAAACTGGTATATCAGTTTGTACGGTTTTGAATTGTTTATGAATTATTTCACTTTACTGGAATTGTGGAGGACTCAACTCTTTCTTAGGAGATGACCTGTTATTCATACTCCTGTTGGAAAACAGAAATTTTGAATCATTCCTGGATGTGCAGTTTCAGATAACTCCACCCTGCCCCCACCACCACCACTACCACCACATTACCACCTTCCTCAGCCATTCAAATCAATGTTAAGATCTTACAATTTTATGGGGAGAATATGTAAAATATTTTAACCATTGATGAATGCAAATTACGTAGCTTTTTTTGTGGACTTTGCAGATCCTAAATTTAAAATTGTATTTACTGTGTCTCACTTAAGTTGAAACACAGATCATTATTTTTAAACTTCAAAGCTGCTGAAGTCATCTTTCTGATCTGAGATATGTTCATTCAAGCTGAGACATCCTTGTTAAATACCTACTTTGGATTCCGCCACAAGTACCAATACTTTCACTTTGTGACACTTCTGAACTTGTCTGGCAATCTGATCTTTTCTAGAACATGGTTCAAGAGCTGTTGTAACAAAGTCCAACTTCACATTTGTTACATGTGTCTATGCTTTAGTTTTCCTCTTTTACAAACATCTTTTCTGGTAAATCTCTATTCATCCCATATCAGGAGTACTGTTGTCATAACACTACTGAATGACACTCAAATAATTCTATGAAGACAGTAACTTTTCTCGAAAGAACAGATACTGTTGATGACCGTGCAGCTTTTCCCTGGAATAAATGATTAACTGAAACCCTCAGCTGCCAACAGGTGTTGTCGATATACCTCGATGTGGACAGCTGAAAATGTGTGCCCCAACCGGGACTCGAACCCGGGATCTCCTGGTTACATGGCAGACACTCTATCCATCTGAGCCACCGAGGACACAGATGAATAGCGCGACTGCAGGGACTTATCCCTTGCATGCTTCCCGTGAGCGTCACATTCCCAACTGTCCACAATTCTACATATGCCCATCCACTCATTACTCGCGCACGCTTTGGCGATTCCTGTAAGAGTTTGGGCAACCTGTGCGCATTTGCACAGACAAAGGTCAATGGCTGGATAGCCTTTAAGTATACATATGAATACAGTAACTGTTCTCGAAAGGGAAAAGCTGCATGGTCATCAATAGTATCTGTTCTTTCGAGGACAGTTACTGTCTTCATATATATACTTAAAGGCTACCCAGCCATTGACCTTCGTCTGTGCGGATGCGCACAGGTTGCCCAAACTCTTGCGGCAATCGCCAAAGCTTGCGCGAGTAATGAATGGATGGGCAAATGTCTATAAGGTGCATTACATATGTAGAATTGTGGACAGTTGGGAATGTGAGGCTCACGGGAAGTGTGCAAGGGATAAGTCCTTGCAGTCGCGCTATTCATCTGTGTCCTCGGTGGCTCAGATGGATAGAGCGTCTGCCATGTAACCAGGAGATCCCGGGTTTGAGTCCCAGTCGGGGCATACATTTTCAGCTGTCCACATCGAGGTATATCAACAACACCTGTCGGCAGCTGAGGGCTTCAGTTACTCATCATTTACTCGTATAATTGCATGTTGCAGATGATTAAGAGTTGATAAGATTTATAGTGATAAAGTACTTTCACTCTCACAGGGAATTCTTTTATATTGTTTTCTAACAATTTCATGTATTTAAATGGAGGAAGGCAGTATATCTTATCAACACAAGTAAACCCTCATTTATGAACAAACACTACAGATCATAATGCCATCATTTACATTGCTTCCCTCTTAAGTTCCTTGTGATTTTGACTGAGGATGAGAGAGCAGTGACTATATGAATCATGCAAGAAGATGCTGGTCCAGTAACGCTTTGGAAAGAAAGTGTTAAGATGAAACACAGTATGAGAACATTTTTCGAATTTATTGTGGTTTAGTGAAAAGGTATGATGGCGATTTTAATTTGCGTATCAGTTTCTGGCAGCACTAAAATTTCAGATACAGCAAAGAAAAGATCTATGTAGTGTAACAAAATATTGTATGGATATAATAGAGGGAAACATTCCACGTGGGAAAAATATATCTAAAAACAAAGATGATGTGACTTACCAAACGAAAGCGCTGGCAGGTCGATAGACACACAAACAAACACAAACATACATACAAAATTCAAGCTTTCGCGACCAACGGTTGCTTCATCAGGAAAGAGGGATGTGTAGGTGAAGGATTAGGTGGGTGAGGGCAATGGATTGTTTAGTTTGGAATTGGTATAGGGACTGATGGAAAGAAGGGTTGCAGCCAGAGATGGGAACTTTAAGTGTGAGGCCTTTCTTGATGAAGCAACCATTGGTTGCGAAAGCTTGAATTTTGTGTGTATGTTTGTGTGTCTATCGACCTGCCAGTGCTTTCATTTGGTAAGTCACATCATCTTTGTTTTTGGATATAAAATATTGTATGGGATAAAAAAGTGAACAATCTTCATATTAAACGAATTATGAACTATTAAACAAGTTTCTATAGTGTGGCTATCCAAACACAATGTGTTTGTAGGAACACAGATTGAAAATTTAGAGACTTACAAATTAGCAGCCTGCTGTTGCAAAATATTACAGAGGATGAATAAATAGTTGTGCATATGGAATTCAGAACTATAAACAATAGTGCTTTATGTACAGGGCAGTATGCAGAAAAATACATTTACAAGGTCTTCCTGCACACATTATTATTTATTGGAAATGTTTATAGGTTTCTAGAAAGTTTCAGGCACCAGTGTGTTGCACCACATCAGAAGAGGCAAGTAATACTACAAGGCAAAACTTTCCTCAGGAATTGGTAAATTACACTTAATAGGTAAATATATATTTGCTCATTAGGACAAAATTAACACATACCAAGATCAAATTAGCTATCATTATTCCTCATTTGCCCATAATCAACAGGTCTATCACAATTTAAATACGGGTCTGGAAAATGATTAAAGTAGTTGATGAATTCATATTTGACAATTTATTAAATACCAGTATATTAAATACCAGTTATCAAACTATTACTTTGGCAGACAAATTTATTTCTACCTTCATCAGCTATTTTCTGTGAAAAATTGCGATTCAGTACATTTATATAATACAGGTACTGCATAAGCAATAAAAAACAAGAAGTATTAAAATAGCACTTTGCAAGTAAGGGACAATACGTAACAGTCAAGACTACAGATCAAAAATGGTGCAAGTATGAGGCCAAACATCAGAAACCAAGGTGCCACTTTTACACCAGTGCCGTACTGGCATCCTTGTTTCCTGTTACAGTTCCAAGGATGTGTCTGAGAGTAGCGGTGGCACTGCAGTTGCATCGACTCATTCTCTCTGGGGCAAAAAATGCTTCTTTTTCCATCTCGCATTTATGGGCTAATAGCAAGCCTTGTAGCTAGACATTAATTTCTGTAACTTTTTAGAAGGTTGCTGTAAACTTATTTTAATATTTAATCACCATTTAGAGAATGCACTTATTCCTCACGTTGTTTTCATGTACTGTTCTCACAGACTAGATAACATGTCAAAAGTGTGTGTGTGTGTGTGTGTGTGTGTGTGTGTGTTTTTGTAAATGTTGGAAATTTTCTGAATAGAGGTTAAATGCTAAATGATCAGCCATTGTATAAGTATATAATAATCATCATATCCAATGGTTACAATGCAGTGGCAGTGCTGTACTTGTGAACTTGAGTTATTGTTCTCTTTTCTACACTAGTATAGTCTACTTGTGTCCAAAAAAAAAAAAAAACTCGAATGACATGTTTTCAGTTAAATGGGCAGTTGTGGAGACTAATGAGTTGAGTCTCCCAGTGTTTGGAGACCTCTGGTAAGATTGAACTTATTGTTAGGATATGGAGCACATTTCTGATGTCTAGTTAAGACAACAGGCACAAGTGCTAAATATATGTAGTACTGCTCTATGTAGGGATGAGAAAAAGGCTTTATGACATGTCAGACTTAAAGGCTCTTGGAGTGAAAGTAAAACAATGTGACTAATAGTGTAAAGGGAAATGCAGGAGTAGAGATTAACATGCTTTTTATAAAAAGTGAGCCCCTTAAAATCCAAAGCCATTTTCTCTTACTTTTATTTAATAGGGTTTCGGATTCTGTTCAAGTGGGTTCTGATGATAACAGAGGAAATCATGTAATATGTAACTCAAACAGCAAACAGATAGGTAGCAGCACACATTTTTGCTGTAAGTGGACACATCTTGTGTGGACAGTTGTAGTGGTGTAGTTAGAAGCTACACCACACTACCTGCTGTTGTTTTGAATTTTCTTAATTGCCTGCTGATGTTTGACCTAATTGTTCAAGTAATAGGATTTTACTTGTTTAATTGTTTGAATTGTATTCAGTGAGATTCACCATAAGATACAGATACAGACAGCATCAGGAAACCTGTTATTTGCAATTATAATGGATCTAGGGGTGAGTAGTTTCTATCACATTTAAAGCCATCTGGTTATGGTCATTCAATTTTATTTTTATTTTTGTTATATTATACTTTACACCAAAATGATTACATTCATGTGTTTAGAATCTTTGCCTGTGTCAAGTACAGTATCTGAGACACAACAGCCAAAGATAAGTTCTACATTGTTTTGTGAAACAGAAAGTGGCACAATGTTATTGGCAGTAAAAATAAAAAAAAATTGCAACTAACATTTTTCATGTGATAATTGATGTTAGAATAGTAACATCATGCAAGAAGTATTTCTGCAAAACTTTCTAAACCCTTGATGGAATCTGATCCAAGCCATAATAAAAGGTAAAGCTCACTGAGCCTCCATGTGAAGATAAAGGAGGCAAGACAGTTCCTGGTAACAAAATTGTGTAAGAAAAAAACTGTAGTACTATGTGGTCATGTAGCATTGCATCCCTTTTTATCAAACACATTATACTAGATCTGACAACTGAAACAGAAGATATTTACCAGAAAATGTGAATATTCGATTGCTTTATAATTTTTACAAATAACATGCTGAAAGTAAAGGGAAAGGGCCAGTTGCAGAAACACATTTTGTAAAATTAATAACGAATTCAACTTGCAGTTGCACACTCCTCACAAGGACACTTGTGTATAATGTGATACTTTTGCTTAAAAAAAACTCAAGCATTCAATAGCTGAGCAAGGAAAGACAGTGTCAACAAGGCCATGAATTTCATATATGTAAGGCTAAAAAAGGCCAGGAATCCATGAAGATAGACCTGAAAAATCGCAGGGTTGCCTGAAGTTCTGGAAGTCAGGGAATTTCAAATGTGCCAGGAAAATACCAAGGATTAAAAAAAAAAAAAGAAAGCCGCACTACAAAAATCTCGTTTTTGTCTCAGTAGATGAAATGATTCCATTACTGAGATGTCATGCATTGTTACTAGCTGGGTGCAGCTGAGTATGTGTGCTGCTTCCGTACTCTCCTCATTCTTACTGCTTCTCCCCTTCATATCATTCCCCTCAGCTTGCAGTCAATGCTGCCAGCACATTTTCCCACTAGTCTAGCAGTGGCCAACAAGAGGCAGGGAGGCTTGAGAACTGGTTTCTTTGGATCTGGTTCTCAGAGATTGTTGTTGCAGCAGCTGGAGACGGCGGTCATGTGAGCCTGAGTTGTGTCTGAGTGACTGAGTGAATGTGTGTATGCTCTCGTTCTCTGATAAAGGCTAAGGCCAGAAATTTATCTTTTATGTACCTGTCTGTGGCTCAGTGATCACCTATCCTATCCTCATCAGTATTGATTATCCTCATCAGTATTGATTATCAGAGTATATGTGCAAGTTATCTGTTACTTGGATTAATCACCATGGTCTCATTTCATCAACACAGTCTGTGACATGCGAATAGCTCTGGCCACAGGAGTGGACTTCCACAACAGGCCAAAACTGCAGGCCATTTCTGTGGATATCTGTCGATCTGAAGCCCATCGTCTCCCACTAATGTGCAAGCTCTGCCCATCAAATCTAGTCTCATCGAACTGCCTACAGGTTGGGTCTGTTTGTGTGTGGCACAGAGCGGCGAATTTTTGTGGTTTATCCAAGAACACAGGACTGCAGTGCTCCTCAGTGGGCCAGAGGCCATGGGTGATAGGATAGATTTTGGGAATTGTGATTGTCTCACCGCAAGTGCATTGTACAGTGCAGCATTTTATAGACATTTTATTTATTCTAGTACATTGTGGCACTTTGAAAGTAATTTATATATAAGAGAAAGTATTAACAATAAGAAGAAAATTGCAGTCACTGACGGTTTGTACACTATGTACTCATGTATTCCTCAAAAGAAAATCCACACAATACCTGTAAAATAATAGACAGAACACAGTGACTAATAACCAACAATAACAAACATAGTAGAACCAACATTTTATTGGTGGTCACCTATAGTGTTGGTTTACACAACTCTTCCTTGCCTTATACACTTCTTTCAAGAAGCCTACTTTTTCTGGAGTTATTTCTGAAATCACTGAAGGTACTTTAAATCTGTCTTGTGACTCCAAGGAAATGCATATTTTTGTCACCAATGTGTTTTGTTTTATTGAAATAAAATAATAGCAGTGGTGTTAATGAAACACACATACCATTTGACTTGGTTTCTCCATCTAAAAGAAGTTCACCACAAAGGATGTTGATATTTGTACTTAAGAGTTTTGCTTATATGGGGGAGAAATACAGAAATCCTTACTTTTTTTGGTCAATGTATGTCTTTACTTACCCTTGAGATCTCAAAATTTGTCAGGGAAATCAGGGAATTTCACCTGGGGAAACTTGTATGAGCTGCAAAGAAGATAATTCAGTTGAAGGTCCTGAAGACAAATCAGACTAAAATGAGCACACAGGACCAATTACTTAGTACTTTATTATTACATGCAAATATCAGTCTGTATTTTAAAAATAAACAATATATTATTATACCCTCTGAAATGTAGTTGAGTTTCCTGTCATGGTATCCTTCCAGTACACCAACTCAGTTATTTTTCTCACCAGTTTTTTCTGGGAGGGGTGGAGACCTCTGGTGGGGTGCATTGAGGACTGGCTCAGTCAATCCCCCCATGTCTAGGTGACATTTCAATGTCTAGGTGAGTACACACGTGAAAATTTTCCAACGAGAAAATGCCTCTAATCTGCTGCATGTAATTACGTAATTAGGTCATGGAGTTGCTGGACAGGATAATACTTGCACCTTCCACACTAATAGCTCTGCACATATTGAGCGATTTTCCCACTGATTTTTTCTTCGTGGGAAGGGGAAGTGGGGGAGAAGAGGGGAGGGCTGGGGAAATTCCCAGAAGGGGAAAGGGTAATTAATTGATCAATTTAATTAATTAATTAATTAGATAATAAAGTATGCTTCTACGAGTGAAGGAGAGGGGATAGGTGTTGCAATGTCCCAGAGTAGTGGCAGAGGAGGAGGGTTCATTTAGGCGAAATATTCTAGCAACCTGATGAGGCAACCACAGAATTGCAAGGTTTAGGGTGAAAATGCCATTTTGTTACTCCTAAAAGTAAGAAGTCCTATGCAGAAAAAATTATCAGGGACATGATCATTGGGGTACTCCCAACAGGGATTTCAGCTCAAGGCACTTCAACTTGAAGACCCATCATTAGACAAAGTTTTGGACTTAGCATAAAGCTTCGAAGTAAAGCGAGCAGCAGGCAAGAAACTAAAGTTGTGGATCGATATAGCAGCCATCAATGTAAACACATCTGAGCCAGCAACCAATGGACACACTAGTGGCGATTTGGATGTAGCAACAGTACAAGTGAGATGCTGTAGCATTAATCGACAATGTCCTCTGACCCACTCGAGCCGATCAAACCGGTCTTGGGTACCGGAACAATTGGCGTCTTGCCCAGATAGTTTTGAAAAACATCAATCTGAAGACAGTCCTGATAGACGGGGTAATTGTCAACACTTTCCTTCCAACAGGCATATAGCTTCTGTAAGTCCAATCAGGCAAGACAGCCTCCTGCCCAACAGATGGATGTTAATTTGTAGCCACAATAGACCATCAAGAGACCTCCAATAAGCTTTTTGTTCCTGTGCAAATTACAGAGAAACCAGTTGAGTTGCAAGTGGACACCAGCACAGACATGAGCATTCTGAATGCACATGTCTGAAACTTAGAGCTCCTACCTTGCAGTAAACGATGAGATGTCTAATGGTGTGTAACAAACATACCATCCCAGCATGTGGTCAAGTTGAACTGCCAACAAAATATCATAATTTCACCTGCCACATTACCTTCTTAGTCGTTAACAGTGATTCTTCTGAGAACTAGTTTGGACTGGACTCTTTTGAGAAATTTGGATTTGCAATAGACAATTCTGTGAATTTGGTATCCGAAGATGTTCTGTACTGAGACATAGAGACACTTTGCCAGGATTATCAGGACCTGTTCACCCTGGAACTTGGCACTGCAAAGGATTGTGAGGCGCAGATCACACTGAAACAAAATGCACAGCCTCAGTACTTTCAAGCCCATGCCATTCTGTTAGCTCTCAGAGACCACGTAAAGAAAGAATTGGATTGCCTAACTGCAATTGGAGTTCTAGAACCTATTCCTTCTAGTCAATAGGCTACCCCATTAGTCACAGTACGAAAGCCACAGGTAGAGGTTCGCCTATGTGATGATTTTATACTGCCAATGTCCAGTCAGAGATTGACTCATATTGAATTCCAAACCGGAAAATTTACTGTCAAAATTAAAAGATGGAAACTTCTTCTCTAAAACAGACCTACTGGATGCATAACTCCAACTTCCCCTTGATGTGGAATCTTGGCAGTTTCTTACACTTAACATGCCACATGGGCTTTATCATTTGAAATGCTTAATGTTTGGTATAGCAAATGCCCTGGAATTTTCCAATTGTTTCTGGAACAATTAGTACTCAAAATGGATAGACGTATTAACTATATAGACCATATCATTGTAACAGGGACAACCATGGAGGAACACCTTCGCAATCTGAAATCTTTATTCAACATCTTAAAGAGAGGCTGGCCTAAACAGCAGAAAAGAAAAATGTTGTTTTTTCCAGACAGAGTTTGAGTACACTGGCAATATTATTTCCAGCTCAGGCATTCAACAACTGGATAAACACGTCGAAGCCATAATCAGACTTTCCAAACCAACAACAGTTAAGTAACTTTGTTCCTTACTGGAGAATATATTGTACTGCTGAAAGTTCTTACCCGCAGTGGCAATGGAAACTCCCCCTTCCCCCTTATACCAGCTATGCAAAAAAGGGCTGCCTTTCCAGTGAACACCAGCTTGTGAGCACGCCTTTCACAGGTTGAGATCCCAGTTGTTGACGGCCCTGTGCCTCAAACATTTTGATCCAACAAAACCGATAGTTGCTGCAATGGATGCATCTGATACAGGTATGGAGCAGTCTTGGCACACAGGGAGGCAGATGGCTCTGAGCACTCTGTGGCCAATGCATCAAAAACATTGACTGTCATGCAAGCACTGGCCATTATCTTCACATTAAAGAAAGCCCACATTTTTGTTTATGGCTCAAAGTTTCAATTTATCACAGACTGTGAACCGCTGATCTTATTCAGTCCAGCACCAAAGATTCTAGACTGGACTGCTCTTCACCTCCAGCACGGGGCTTTATTTTGAGTGGACTTCTGCAACACGACTGAGCATGCCAATGCTGATGCCCTCTGCTGCCTTCCGTAAGGACCTGATCCAGAATTTGACAAATTGTATTTTCACATCGATGAAGAAGCAGACACCACTATAGATTATTTTCCCATTACCAGCTCATGGGTTACAGATGCAACTGGTAACGACAAGGTCCGGGTCAGGAAGTGCTACACAGTGGTGGATCTGCTGTTTGATGTTGATTTGACTGCACTCTGGTCTTAGAATCCGAATGCTGTACTGGAATTTGGACTTAAATGTTCACCTGGCTTGGGATGTCAACGGACTTGTGATTTCTGCCAGAATTCTGCAGTTCACTTGCACTTCTTGGACATTGGCATAATCATCATCAGTTTATATAATTTACTTAAAGAGTTCATCAACAAGTTGGTGCTTGTTAAAAGAATTATTTTGTATCAGTGTTGTGTCAATAAACCATATAATGGTGATATATTTACAGGGCTATTACAAGTGATTGAAGCGATTTCATAAATTCACTGTAGCTCCATTCATTGACATATGGTCATGAGACACTACAGTTGCGTAAAAAAACTCATAAAGTTTTGTTCGGCTGAAGCCGCACGTCAGGTTTCTGCCGCCAGAGCGGTCGAGAGCGCAGTGAGACAAAATGGCGACAGGAGCCGAGAAAGCGTATTTTTGAAATGCACTCACATCAGTCAGTCATAACAGTGAAACGACACTTCAGGATGAAGTTCAACAAAGATCCACCAACTGCTAACCCCATTCGGCGATGGTATGTGCAGTTTATAGCTTCTGGATGCCTCTGTAAGGGGAAATCAATGGATCGGCCTGCAGTGAGCGAAGAAACGGTTGAACGCGTGTGGGCAAGTTTCATGCGTAGCCCACGGAAGTCGATGAATAAAGCAAGCAGGGAGCTAAACGTACCACAGCCGATGGTTTGGAAAATCTTACGGAAAAGGCTAAAGCAGAAGCCTTACCATTTACAATTGCTACAAGCCCTGACACCCGATGACAAAGTCAAACGCTTTGAATTTTCGGCACGGTTGCAACAGCTCATGGAAGAGGATGCGTTCAGTGCGAAATTTGTTTTCAGTGATGAAGCAACATTTTTTCTTAATGGTGAAGTGAACAGACACAATGTGCGAATCTGGGCGGTAGAGAATCCTCACGCAATTGTGCAGCAAATTCGCAATTCACCAGAAGTTAATGTGTTTTGTGTAATCTCACGGTTTAAAGTTTACGGCCCCTTTTTCTTCTGCAAAAAAAAAAAAAAAAAAACGTTACAGGACACGTGTATCTGGACATGCTGGAAAATTGGCTCACGCCACAACTGGAGGCCAACAGTGCCGACTTCATCTTTCAACAGGATGGTGCTCCACCGCACTTCCATCATGATGTTCAGCATTTCTTAAACAGGAGATTGGAAAAACGATGGATCGGTCGTGGTGGAGATCATGATCAGCAATTGATGTCATGGCCTCCACACTCTCCCAACTTAGCCCCATGCGATTTCTTTCTGTGGGGTTATGTGAAAGATTCAGTGTTTAAACCTCCTCTACCAAGAAACATGCCAGAACTGCGAGCTTGCATCAACGATGCTTTCGAACTCATTGTTGGGGACATGCTGTGCCGAGTGTGGGAGGAACTTGATTATCGGCTTGATGTCTGCCGAATCACTAAAGGGGCACATATCGAACATTTGTGAATGCCTAAAAAAACTTTTTGAGTTTTTGTATGTGTGTGCAAAGCATTGTGAAAATATCTCAAATAATAAAATTATTGTAGAGCTGTGAAATCGCTTCAATCATTTGTAATAACCCTGTATTGTGTTATTCCTGGTTATAACAATTATTACGATCTCTGTGAAGTAATTGAATTTCGTGTAGTGGGATTCTTCCAGTCCACCAGCTCAGCAATTTTTCCTGCCAGTGGGGGAGAGGAGGCAATGGTGGCATTGTGCACTAGCTGAGTCGATCCCTGAACATCAAGGTGTTCGCACATGGGAAAATTTTTCAACAAGACAGCATCTCCAACCTGCAGGAGTGTAATTCTGTAATTAGGACATATAGTTTCTGGACAGGGTAAAACTTTGAACCCTCCTCATCAATAGCACTGCACAGATTGAGCGAATTTCCCACCACTTTTTTTCTGTGTTAGGTGGGGATGTGGGGGGGGGGAGGGCTGGGGTATTTCCCAGGAGAGGAGTGGGTATTTAATTGATCAATTACGTTAATTTGTCAATTAAACTGATATCAAAAGTGTGCTTATATCAGTGAAGGGGAAGGGGTGGGTTGAAGATTTGTCAGAGTAGTGGTGGAGGAGGGAGGGGGGGGGGAGGTTTGGGAGGTTTCTCAGAAGGATGGATTAACTCCAGGGGTCATAAATCAATCCACATGGTGTCATAAATTAATTAGCATACCAGTAGGTTTGCCCCTTATTGTATGCTTGCCCCTGAATGTATGAAACCAGCACAAACAAAAGTGCCAGAACCCACTTTGCCCTACTATTCTCATTGATGCCTTGAATAGTGAACTGCTGCTAGAGGAGCACTACCTAATGCTGTACAACGACCTGAAATACATAATTTCTGTTTTAAATTGAATATAGTTAAATTATAGCGTGTAATGTCACTCTGATCTTGCATAATAGCCATATTCTCGATGTTATGTTGACTACCAACACTTTGAAACAATGTTCTTCATCACAGAGATAGCAACATCAAGATTTGTCTTATAGTTTCATTCGAATGGATGAGATGAGTTTTTTGAAGCAGCTCGCCATTACTGAAACAGATATTTACCAACAAGGTGCAAACATGAGCCTGTCCATAAACGGAGAGTTAGGTGTTCATACACTACTGGCCATTAAAATTGCTACACCATGAAGATGACAGGCTACAGATGCAAAATTTAACCGACAGGAAGAAGAAGCTGTGATATGCAAATGATTAACTTTTCAGAGCATTCACACAAGGCTGGCGTCAGTGGCGACACCTACAAAATGCTGACATGAGGAAAGTTTCCAACCGATTTCTCATACACAAACAGCAGTTGACTGGCGTTGCCTGGTGAAACGTTGTTGTGATGCCTCGTGTAAGGAGGAGAAATGCGTACCATCATGTTTCCAACTTTGATAAAGGTCGGAATGTAGCCTATTGTGATTGTGGTTTATCGTATCGTGACACTGCTGCTCGCTTTGGTCGAGATCCAATGACTATTAGCAGAATATGGAATCGGTGGGTTCAGGAGGGTAATACGGAATGCTGTGCTGGATCCCAATGGTCTTGTATCGCTAGCAGTCGAGATGACAGGCATCATATCCACATGGCTGTAACAGATCGTGCAGCAACGTCTCGATCCCTGAGTCAACAGATGGGGATGTTTGGAAGACAACAACCATCTGCACAAACAGTTCGATGACATTTGCAGCAGCATTAACTATCAGCTCGGAGACCATGGCTGCTGTTGCCCTTGATACTGCATCACAGACAGGAGCGCCTGCGATTGTGTACTCAACTACAAACCTGGGTGCACGAATGGCAAAACGTCATTTTTTCGGATGAATACAGGTTCTGTTTACAGCATCATGATGGTCGCAAGTGCGTTTGGCGACATCATGGTGAACACACATTGGAAGCATGGATTTGTCATCGCCATAATGGCGTATCACCCGGCGTGATGGTATGGGGTGCCACTGGTTACACATCTCGGTCACCTCTTGTTCTCATTGAAGGCACTTTGAACAGTGGACGTTACATTTCAGATGTGTTACGACCCATGGCTCTACCCTTCATTCGATCCCTGTGAAACCCTACACTTCAGCAGGATAATGCACGACCGCATGTTGCAGGTACTGTACGGGCCTTTCTGGATACAGAAAATGTTCAACTGCTGCCCTGGCGAGCACATTCTCCAGATCTCTCTCCAACTGATAACATCTGGTCAATAGTGGCCGAGCAACTGGCTCGTCACAATACGCCAGTCACTACTCTTGAAGAACTGTGGTATCGTGTTGAAGCTGCATGGGCAGCTGTACCTGTACACGCCATCCACGCTCTGTTTGACTCAATGCCCAGGCATATCAAGGCCGTTATTACGGCCAGAGGTGGTTGTTCTGGGTACTGATTTCTCAGGATCTATGCACCTAAATTGCGTGAAAATGTAATCACATGTCAGTTCTAGTATAATATATTTGTCCAATGAATACCCGTTTATCATCTGCATTTCTTCTTGGTGTAGCAATTGTAATGGCCAGTAGTGTATTTTACAGAAAGTTTCACAATAGCTAAAACTTCAAGTGTGTGAGTTGTGTTTACTTTCAGAAGTAGACTGGCAGCCATGTTGATTTCTGGTCACTGGGGAAACATTCCATTCGTTTGCCTTTACAACAAGAATTGCACCAGATATATAATTTATAATAAATAACATCGACTTTTGAGATAATACTTCTTTTAAATGAATAAGAAAGACTGAGAATCTCGTACAAAACAAAAAGTGACAAAAAAATGTTGGCAAAGAGTCCCCTCTACTGTCATCTTTATTATGCAAGATGCATGACGCTCCCACTGCAGATTGGTGGTGGATAAATCATTGTGCCATATTGTGTTCGTAACACACAAGTTATAGCAATAAGAACTTCAACTATAAGAAACCGTTTACTTCCTATACGTAGTTTCGTATCTATATCTACAGCTACATCTTTGTGGCTCTTCAAATCACACTTAAGTGCCTTCACATTAACACTGTATTATTCTACTCTCAGTATTCTACTATCAGTTGCTGACCCTCGAATCATGAAACGACGCGACGCAGTCATGTTTTGATTCATGAGGGTCAGCAACTGATAAAAAAAAAGGGGCCCCGCGGGGTCCCAAGGTCGCGATGGCGGCGGTTCCTGTCCCGCTGAGATAATTTGTCCTTTTAGGACAATTATCTGGGCAAGCACCCACGCCAGCAAAAGGTTGCCTGACACATGCTGTTTGATAACGTAATGTATATAAAAGGTGGTAATGATTTATTTAATTTAGTCAGCAAAATGTCTTGGGTAAATCAGTATTTAAGCACGGGCAACCATGGCTCTATACAATACGATGGAGGTGTTTTATATTCGGGACATGAGGAAGACATTGAAATGGCGGAAACAATTCCATTAACAAATATTAATCGTTCTCGGGGGGAGGGGGGGGGGGGGGGAGGGAGAGGAGTACCTGTGTTTACATGAGTCAGAAATCATAAACAAAACCCACACCTCTACTACAACAATACATTGGCTACGTACTGTGTACAATCACGGATGTTAACAGCGCGGTATCTTCACAACCTGTGTCCTCTTTATCGCTCTGTTGACAGAAGTTATACAGTATGATACATTTTTAATAGCTCTTGGAGAGGGTAAGTGTATTCTTGAATAAACTGTACATGGTTCCATTTAAAACATTTAAACAACCCCTTACCCGTTACATCTGTGGGGATTCATAAAACATATACCAAATAATGTTAAAAACATTGGCTGAAACAATTTTCCATTTAAAGCGCCAGGAAAACGTTATTTTGAGTGAGCAAGATAAATGGGACACCTCGGAAAATAATTATTAACTACTAAACTCGATAATGAGAGAAAATGTCCTGCAGCCATTTATCTTAATCAGTCTCCCGGTGTTTTGGACCGATTTCATCTACATCTACATCTACATCTGCATACAAACTCCGCAATCCACCATACGGTGCGTGACAGAGGGTACCTCGTACCACAACTAGCATCTTTTCTCTCTGTTCCACTCTCAAACAGAACGACTAATTGTCGCCCACAAACACAAACTTTAACACAAAACTAAACGTTGTCTCGCTGCTCCTCCGCCATTTTGCGACGAGTGTCAGACATGTACTGTTACACTCGTGGCCAGGGCGCCTGTTGCAGCGGCTCTAGCTCACTGATCTTCTACACGGCTGTTGCTGAACTGTAAAGCCGCAACGAGACAGCGTTGCAATCTGGAATTACAGACAAGCAGTCTTAACGGATCTGGGACACAGCGTGTGCTGTCAAATCACCTACAAATTCAACTAGATCGTATGCACAATAAGAAAAGTCCCTTAATTGGCTTTCTTCCTAATGTTGCTATTTTAATGGTCAGCAGCGTATCAATAGGTGAATAGTACGCTGCTAAGTTTTCATGGTTGTTTCAAATGGTAAAAATGGATCTGAGCACTATGGGACTTAACATCTGAGGTCATCAGTCCTCTAGAACTTAGAACCTAAGGACATCACACACATCCATGCCCGAGGCAGGATTCGAACCTGCAACCGTAGCAGTCGCCCGGTGCTGGACTGAAGCGCCTAGAACCGCGTGGCCACCGGGCCGGCTCATGGTTGTTTCGATCAGAAGCAAGAGACTGGTAGAGTAGGACTCATGATATTTTTAAAATTATTGGCATGTCGATATCTCAATGGAAAAAGTATCGACGTGCCGACCAAAAAAAATATCGGCTGTACACTATAAATATATTGCCAGTTTTAGAGCTGTATATTCAAGTATTTATTTATTATTAGATATTCTGTACGTAAATAAGCTAACAACCTGCTTATCTCTGTTAGAGCAAGAATTGATAGGAAAACGATGCACGTTCACGCTTGGCGATAACCACTTTACTAACAATGGTAACTTCATGTAAGTCGCACAATAAAAAGTGTCTGATGGGCCCGTCGTTTAGTTTCGTGGCATATCGAATTTTTCGGAACACTTCATATCAACTTCCTGTGTGTGTGTTTTTTAATTTCTGCGAACGCCAGCGACCTAGCAACTGTAGTGTCAAAATTGCGTGGTGAAGTTAAACGTTGCAGTTTCTGTTGACAGCGCCGAGCGCGGATTACGTCAGCATTTCCCCTCACAAGTCTCCGCCCACAGAATACACCAGTCTTGACATTTACATTTTTTTTTCATCAGTTTCAGTAAACGTTTTAGAAGAATATATATGAAGATAGTAACTGTTCTCGAAAGAATAGACACCACTGATGACCGTGCAGCTTCTCTACAATAAATGATAATTAATTGAAATCCTCAATTGCCGACAGGTGTAGTTGATATACCTCGATTGGGACAGTCCCGGATATAAAACACCTTCGTCGTATTGTATAGAGCCATGGTTGCCCGGGCTTAAATACTGATTTACCCAAGATATTTTGCTGACTAAATTAAATAAATCATTGCCACCTTTTATATACATTACGTTATCAAACAGCACGTGTCGGGCAACCTTTTGCTGGCGTGGGTACTTGCCCAGATAATTGTCCTAAAAGGACAAATTATCTCAGCGGACCGAGCGAGGTGGCGCAGTGGTTAGACACTGGACTCGCAATCGGGAGGACGACGGTTCAATCCCGCGTCCGGCCATCCTGATTTAGGTTTTCCGTGATTTCCCTAAATCGCTCCAGGCAAATGCCGGGATGGTTCCTTTCAAAGGGCACGGCCGACTTCCTTCCCCGTCCTTCCCTAATCCGATGAGACCGATGACCTCGCTGTCTGGTCTCCTTCCCCGAAACAACCAACCAACCTATCTCAGAGGGACAGGGACCGCCGTCATCGCGACCTTGGGACCCCGAGGGGCTCCTTTTTTTAATCAGTTGCTGACCCTCGAATCATGAAACGACGCGACGCAGTCATGTTTCGATTCATGAGGGTCAGCAACTGATCTTCAGTTGTTAGAGGGTGTATTACGCTCTTCAGTTGTAGGCAACTGCTGTCCACCAATGTAGTAGTGCATTGTCTCTGTTTACTAGTGGAGCGATACATCTGTGGTGAGTACACTGATATGGTTGGCGCGTACTTAAGTCGCGCACCACAACGGACGAGCTGCACAGCGGGTTTATCAACAACAATATCCTAATCACCGTATCCCGCATCATACGACCTTTGCTGCTGTGTACCAACGTCTGCGTGAGGCCGGGTCATGTAGCAGATTACCTGGACAGGCACGCTGCCGCACGGTAAGAACGCTGCAATTTGAGGAAGCTGTCTCGCAGCGCGTGGAGCGGGATCCTTCAGTCAGCACTCGTGCAATTGCACGTAACATGGGTACGAATCAGGCGAATGTAAGAACAGTGCTTCGAGAGCAATTGTTACGTCCATTTCACTTACAGCGTGTCCAAAAAGTGGAACCAGTTGATTATCCATCCAGAGCACAGTTTTCGCAGTGGCACCTGGAACAGTGTGAAATGCATCCTACGTTTACATCCTCTGTTGTTGTTTACCGATGAAGCAACGTTCGGGCGTGATCGAGTCTTCGACATGCACAATTCGCAAGTTTGGAGTGAGAATAACCCACATGCCACAGTTACTAGCGCTCATCAAGTGCGGTTCTTCGTTAATGTGTGGGTCGGTATTGTTGGGGACCGTTTAATTGGGCCATATCTGCTACCTAGGCCATTAAATGGCAGGCACTATTACGATTTTCTCGCCAGAGCATTGCCAGAATTGCTGGAAGACGTCCCGCTCACTACAGGACAACGCATGTGGTTCCAACATGACGGGGCGCTGACGCATTTCAGTCGTCGTGTGCGTCGATTCCTGGACCGACGGTTCCCAGAAAAGTGGATTGGCAGAGGTGGTCCTGTACCATGGCCTGCTCGAGCCCCAGATATGTCCCCTCTGGACTTTTTTGTGTGGGGAGAGATGCGCAACCTTGTTTACGTAACTCCTGTTGCTACAGAGGATCTGGTTGCCCGGATAGCAGCAGCAGCAGCAGCAGCAGCAGTAATTCAGGATACTCCCGGGGTTTTTGCCCGTGTCAGACAGAAGATGATCCGACGGTGTAACCTTTGCTTACGTGTCAATGGAGGCATTTTTTAAAATCTACTGTAACTGAAATTGGTTTGTGTTAATGTGTTGGGTGTTGGTCATAAAAAAAAAATGGAAAAGTGTTTGTTGGTTTAATTAATTTGCCGCCAGAGAAATCTTCCTCTACTGCTTTAAATACTCCTCATAGGAAAAAATAACATTAGTGAAAAATATTTGTTTTGATGTCCCCTACAACCTCCCAGAGTTTGTCGGTTTAAATACTTTTCACCCTCTATAGACGAGGAGCAATAGAGTGGCTGTAACACTACTTTGGGGAACGCCAGAAATTACTTCCGTTTTACCCGATGGCTTTCCGTCTATTACTACGAACTGTGACCTCTGTCACAGGAAATCACGAATCCAGCCGCGTTATTGAGACAATAGTCCATAAGAAAGCAATTTGATTGTAAGCCGCTTGAGAGCAGCGGTGTCAAAAGCCTTCTGAAAATCTAGAAATGCGAAATCAATTTGAAATCCTTTGTCGACAGCACTCAACAGTTCGTGTGAGTAAAGAGCTAGTTGTTTTTCACAAGAGCTACTCTTACTAAATCCGTGCTGGCTGTGTGTCAATAGACCGTTCTCTTCGAGGTAATTCATAACGTTCGAACACAACATATATTCCAAAATCCTGCTGCTTACCGACGTTAATGATATCGGTTTGTAACTTAGTGGAATACCCCTATTGCCTTTTTTGGATATTGGTGTGGCCTGTGCAACTTTCAAGTTTTTTGGGTGCGAATCTTCCGTCAAGCGAACGATTGTATATGGTTGTTAGGTATGGAGCTATTAAATCAGCATGTTCTGAAACGAACCTAACTGGTATACAATCTAGTCCGGAGGATTTGCTTTTATTAAGTGATTTGAGTTGCTTCACTACTCCAAGGATATCTACTTCCAAGTTACCCATCTTGGCAGCTGTTCTTGATTCCAATCCTGGAATTTCTTTGGTGAAGGAATTTACGAACGCTGTGTTTAATAACTCCGCTTTAGCAGCAGTGTCATCGATAGCATTTCCATTCCTATCGCGCAGACAAGGCATTGATTGTGTCTTGCCGCTAGCATACTTTATATACGATCAAAATCTTTTTGGATTTTCTGCCAGGTTTTACTTTGGGGTTTTGGTTCGTTTATATCTAGCATGCTGTTTTCGTTGTATCTGCAACAGTGTTCTGGCCTGTTTTGGTTACCATGTCGTTCGTTAACTCATTTGGTATAAATTTTCAGTTGCTGTCGCTACTATTTTTCTTAATTCATGCCATATTTGATCTACACTTTTAAGTTAAGATCTACACTGTTAAGTTGGAAGGAGTGGAGACTGTCTCTCTGGGAAGCGCTCAGCGAATTTTTATCTACTTTTTTAAATAGATATATTTTCGTTTATTTCTGCTGGATTTGGTCGTTATGGCATTCAGTCTTGCTACGACAACCCTGTGTTCACTAACCCCTGTATCCGTTAATGATGCTTATTATTAGTTCAGGATTACTGCTTGCTAGAAGATGAAGTGTGTTTTTTACAACTGTTTACTATTCGATTGGGCTCATGAGCTAATTGCTCGAAATAATTTTCAGAGGATGCGTGTGGCACAGTTTCGGATGATGTTTTACGAGTATCTCCGGATTTAAACATGTAATTTCGTCAACATATCGAAGGTAAATTGCAGTCACCACCATCTATTATTATAAAGAGTCGTAATAAAACGACGTGGTTTCGAGAGAGCCCCAATTTGCTGATGCTGTGAAACAGGTTATATTCCTATCACATATTCTACGAGAAATAAAGCCAACCAAATACGTTGTTTACCATTACATTGTATGGGTGTTCCTCTGTTCTGCTTATGACGTAATACGATGTTGCAATGATTGGCCACGTTTTCCTCCTCGAGGCAAAAATCTAGCGTGACAGATTCTTTATTTCATGCTCCGCGGTGTAACACTGTAACGTAATCATCTCCTCATCCAAGTGCATTTTCACGTCCTGTGAGAGGACGGCTTAACTTAATAAGAACAGACAGCAACAGAAATATGTGCTTCTCATGTATTTATATTCTCTTGCTATCAGCGGAGTAAGTTTTAATTATGCACATATTCGAAAGTATCTCTTCATGAATAAGCTGTAGCTTATGTTATTGAATAGGTGAGGTTCGGCTGTTTTTACATTTACTTCACGATAATTCATGTATCTTTGTAATGTATTACGGCATGGAACGCAGAAATGAGCAATTATTTCGTTAATGAAGTGAAAAATAATTAAAAATATTCGTTATCTTTATGACGCATGTGACTGCTTTCTCATCACTTGGATCTCTACTGTCGCTCCATCTGTCTAACGCTAACAACTTTAACACCAGAGAATGTCGCGACTTTATGTATTTTGCGCTATGTCACTAAACAATCAGCACCTATTTGTTAACTGGACAGATATCCTATAATGTTCGATTTCTGTTTAATTGTTTATCAGGTTGTGTGGGACGATGCGGGTCAAAACTTCTTATACTTGGTCAAATGACGAGTAAGCCCATAGTTTACAGAATGCTGGTTAATTTAGCGTGAAACAATTGTAGAAGAGTATACGAATGAATAACATATTACAGAGAAAAGTTCTCAACTGCTGCGATGAACTCTATACAGTACAGGAATGTACCATAATGAAATATTTCAGCCTATCATTGGGTATTTATGTTTTATCACTCATTTTTTTCAGTTTTGCTGGAGGCTGTCAAAAATGAAACTTGCTTTTTTGTGTAAAATGCGCAAGGAAGTGTCATACAAACGCATACTGTTTTACCGTCTACTGTTCACTGAATGAGTGTTAAAGAGTTTCTACCGTATGAGTCAATATCGCCAACAACAAATCCCACGATGGTGTATGCTACCCAGCAAGCAAGGTGACACAAGTCAAAAAACGGTAATTTTTAGTTTCTGTCACTGAAAACTACATGTAAAGTGCTGCTATGTATACGAAGAACGTCACATCTCAATCTTGCAATTTGGCAACATTGGGGTAGTTGTGTCAGTTTCGTTGTAGGCTGCTTCATGATATGCCGCGACAAGAACAGTTTCACGTCAGCGTTGCTACTGGCGGGTGTGCGTGGATCAAACACGGCACTGAGTTGTGACACTTCTCATGTACAAGGTAAGTTGAGTGTAATTTTTAATGTCATTGATTATTACAATGTCTGTGTTTATACAGGGTCTGTATCTTACATTGTCCTATTGTCCTTCAGACACGCATGCAGTCACTGTTTTGACAATTATAGCTGTTACAAATATTAGGAAATTTTGTGCGTTGCAGTGCACAAGCAAGAAATGGAAATTTCTGCTTCAAAGAAAATTCATAATGAATCCCTTTTCTCGGCGAAAAGTACTGCTACGTTATATAATAACA
The DNA here is from genome assembly GCF_023864345.2 of Schistocerca serialis cubense. NCBI lineage: Eukaryota > Metazoa > Arthropoda > Insecta > Orthoptera > Acrididae > Schistocerca > Schistocerca serialis. The sequence goes on along the minus strand of NC_064643.1, from coordinate 117,085,794 downwards.
TTTATGATTCTATGTTTTCGTAAATTGTGTTCTTTAAATTGTACGTATTTGATGTTCCTGATTAAATTGTATTAATTTTTATTAATTACAATTTTGCATTTTGTATTTTTCTATTACAACAATTTTAACTTGTTTTTTATTTTAATTTTAACTTGAGTACTAATTTTGCCTGATGGGGGTTCGAATGTCGTATTTTACTACAGTAAGTAAAAGAAAGTATATTATTTGTTGTGGAAAGGTGGTGAAAGTATTACAAGAGGGGCAATAACAAAAACGCTGTTAGAAAGTCAAGGGAAGTGACAACTCAAGGAATTAATTAATAATGACCTGATAACAACCCATATTCGACGAGTACAGAACAACATGTCAATATTACCGTTGTGTAGACTATAATGGAAATTACTGCCAGAATTACGAAAGTGAAATTTAAAAGACGCTTATACTATTTCAACAAAAGTTTTTCTCAAGCACTGCGTTCTTGAGTTGTGTCACTGTTCTTGCCGCGGTGTGATATGTACGCCAGCACCACAAAGTTACACCACGGATCAGTATGGGCTAAGGATGTTCTTAACGAGTGCACAGAGTTGCCCAAGATATAACAGAATATGATACGGAGCATAAGTGGGAACATCAGTCAAGTCCTCGAATTTCATTGTCAAAAGATAGGGGAGAACACCTACGAACACTACACTTAGTCCTAACAGAAGATATGGTATGCATATCTAATATTTCAGTGTGACTATGAAATGATATTATTTTGCTTCTCTTTCTCTTACCGTTGTTTAGGCGGCAGCGGACGAAATTCTTCTTCCAACCTTGGGGTTATTCATTTTTAAATAAACTTGCTCGCCTTAATTTCTCAACATATCGATTCCGCAATTCAGTGGATAATAGCGCTGTTTTACTCAATTGCTTTTAGTATACTGAGAGATGATAAGCACATTCTTACGTCTATTTCCAGGTAACGGTAACCACAGACAGACACAGATTTTCTCTTCCAAGCTAAGAAACAAGCCAATGCCGCTAAAACAAAAAGAAAGGATCAGCGATGTAAAAAGCTTCGGGTAAATGTCATGGAGGTATGACAAGGGGAGTTGGCGCTACAGTCTTAATCGGTCCGTAGATGGTCAATAATAACGCACAATAATATTGTGAAGTATTATTGATAATCTCCATTGACTGCCGAGTGACATTGTGCAATAATATTGTGATTCCGAATGCCGACGATAAAGATGCTGCTACTGTGATAATTGCTCAACTTTGTTGGAACAGAAAAAAATGGTAGATGATAGATGGGGTAAAAGAGCGTCAAAGATCACTCACCATGGTGTATACGACCCGGGACACCGGGAGATCCGAGAAAAACACGGAAATTTTTTCATCCGGGATAAACCCGGGAATTTTTCGGAATTCCGGGAATTTTTCATTGTTTTAGTTTTCAGTTAAATTTTTGTGATTTTGACGGGTAAGAACCAATACTCTAACAAAAGATATTATTGTATCCCGCTTCTGCAGAATAATACTGCGGCAACAAAAAATGAACGAGAGAAAAAAAAACGAAAATAAAACTTAAGTCGCAAAGGAAATACGCCGTATACAACAATGAAACACAGTGCTCATACAAGCGTTTGCCAACTGCAAAGTGTGTCAAAGGCTTTGGGAAGACTATGCAATACTTCCGAACAACAAATTGTCTCCGATGAGCGTGACGTCACAACTGTTTACTTTAGATTCGTTTGAGCAGTTGCGGGCGGACTCCTGTGCATGTCCAGTTGAGTCGCTTCTGGCTACAGACGTGTGGTTGGGCGCCACTATCTAATATTGCCCCGGTTCGGAAATATCGGAGGTCCGGGGCTGATCGACAGAGCAGTCTGAGTTGTAGTGGGGAGTCTCCACGTGATCCGTGTTTACGTTTAGTGATTTTGCTGTTTCCTCTTCATTTATTGCTCTCACATTAAATGAAAACAAAACGGATATCTATGGCCAGGAGCTACCAAATGAATTAAAATACGTTCGCATAATTACGGAAGGCTAAAATATGTTATTAGTTTCAGGTTTTATCTCCACCTTTCTGACAGTCAAGCATTAATCGCCTTGCAGAACAATGAACTTATTTTTGTCGGTTTGCTAAAGAAATTTGGCTTTTATTAATCTTTTCCGCTGGGGCAGTCAATTTATTTGAAATGAAGTTAAAAAAAAAAAAATGTTCAAATGGGTGTGAGCACTATGGGACTTAACAACTGAGGTCATCAGTCCCCTAGAACTTAGAACTACTTAAACCTAACTAACCTAAGGACACTACACACATCCATGCCCGAGGCAGGATTCGAACCTGCGACCGCAGCGGTCACGCGGTTCCAGACTGAAGCGCCTAGAACCCCTCGGCCACAACGGCCGGCTTGAAACGAAGTGTTTAATTCCATAGTATGGGCTAGTTTCAACTGTTCGTTGCATTTCAAAAGTGCATGTTTTCATCTTCTAGCACGTGTGGCATTATGCCATAATAAAGAACCTAACATGAGATAATACAGTACCGGTACTGAAGAAAATTTCCATCGGAATCTGGACATTCGAATGTGCACTTAAGCCGAATTACGCATTTTAGTATGGTTCACGAAATTCCGATGTTCTTGCAGTATCCTCTGATGTCTTGTTTCTTTTATGATCTTTTAGTGTTTTACACCTACGAACATACGGGCTTCCTGCATCATCGTAGCTGCGCAAGCGCGGTGACCTCTGTTTCTGGAGCTCTCTGGCAACTACTGAAACGAACCTATTTCTAACAGGTCACGGGAAAATATTGCGAATGGTTGTTTGAAAAGCGTTACTTTCAAAGTAAATTTCCTTTGATGCAAGATGAATTATGTGCGAGAATGTACGATGAATTTCTTAAATCACAGAGCGTTTGACTCTCATTGAAAAGTCAAGTCTTTGAGGACGTACATTTAGAAAAATTTCGAGCTCAGAAGATCAGACATTTATGTCTTTATTAAAAATTTTACTGACACATTTGTGTGATATACCTTAAAGTGTAACACGCGCAAAAAAATCGACATTATATGTGGAAGCTTAGCTTCTCTTGCAGCTTATTAATCTTCGAGATCAATATTGTACGTGAAAGCTTTGCTTTTCTTGTAGTAACGCTGTGTATGTTAATTTAAACCATTAACTTTTCCTATTTGTGTGTACGCGCTACTTGACAGTAATATTGCTATTGGCTGACTACATCACGTATCCTACGCTGTCATCGGCTGGCGAGATCACGTGAAGAGCTATGACTGGCTACAAAAGCGCATTGCAAGCTTGATTTTAATGCTTCGGAAAGTAACATGCGGCGTTTGGCGGAATTTAAATTTACACTTTCGTAATACGAAAATATGCAGCGTGCATGTTGCTGCACATCAAAGATCTTTCCAAAACGTGTTTTTTTTCTGCTAAGTTTGGTTTTCTAAAGGTCCGAGAAGTTCTACACTGGTGTATAAAACCATAACCATTCAAAGGATTGATAAGTTTTACAGTTCCTAGGAAAAGTATACTGTCATCTAACACGGAAAAAGCGTATTTTCACCCAGGAGAAAGTTTAATTTTAATCGGAAATCCGAGAATTTTTTTTTCTTGTCCACATATACACCCAGCTTACGAAAACTTGTTGAGATAATTGAGGTTGAACGAAAAAAAAGATTATCACAACTTTCTATGTGTTCATGGTACAACATCTGAGACATTACTGGAAATAGTTGTCAGCATACATAGGCGTCCCCAAACATAGACACTTGCACCCTCCCCTTCCCCCCTTGGAATCTGAAGTACGATGTTTTTATTCATTAAAAAATTCTTGTACACTTCTACAAGTGATTTCCCATTATTCTACCGTTAAGCCAAATGATCTACGTGGTTGACCGCAGTGAGACAATGCTATGCCTTCATCAATTGTTTTAAGTATCGGAGTAATGTACGTGTAACAAATATTGAGTGGATAATCATCGTTCTCTGGGATATAATGTTTTTTGTCTCACCTGTAATATTTAGGTCTTGTGGCATGACATTTCTCAGAGTTTACCAACTTACTTACATCGAAATTGAAATGTTAGTCTCGCACGGCCCTCCACCCTTCCCATATGAATTTCTTCTGATGGCCATGTCCGCATGATCAGAAAACAAATACTAAAATGAGAGACCTAATTCCACCAGGTCAGCGTTTATTTGTTATGTACAGTACCTTTGCCACTGGCAGTTCTTTCGAAGACTTTAAATTTACTAGTGAAGTTTCACCTTCAAGTATTTGAGACTCAGCAGTGGAAACATATCGTGTCATAAAACTAAATAATTATGTTTGGGCAGGTAATGTATACACACACATAAATCTATACATATACTTGTATTTATAATTCTGCATTAATTATTTTTCTAATAAATCGTCCTTCATGGAACTTCACAGTATTTTCTGAACAAGAAATCATGCGATTCATTCGTAACAGTTTTGTTTTTGTACTCATCTGCCCTAACATCTCACAATGCCGAAAATTATTTATACGTTTCGATGCATCCTGGTCACAGTGCTATCCACAGTCTGTCGCACGCGAGACACTGCCAAGGATATCGTCAATACTGCCCACAGACCGCACAAATTTTTCCGGGCAGCGCAAAGTATTACAAGCGTTTTTGATGTTCTCAATAATATTACGCAACCTCCCAATCTCACCCCTAGACGTTCAATATTATTGTGCTTCGGGAAAAACTGGGCAATATTATTGAGCGTCGCCTTGTTAGGTGCTCCAAACCGTTACCAGGCTTCACTTTACTACTGCTTCTTGTTCTTAATTTCTGTCGTGTGCACTCACCGGTTGTTTGAAGTAGAAAATGTTACAGTGCTGTCGTGAATAACGCAGCGTCAGAGGTTTCTCTGATCCTAAATGCATATTTAATCCATTAATACGGCGCATTTCATTTCGGTAAAGTAATTACTTTTGTTATACGTTTCGAATAACGAAGAAAAGTATGTGTATGAAAAGGCTGTTTTCGTAGTCCAACATATTCCTTCGTACGGATTAACGAAACCAATGTTCTCTCTATGTCTTCTTCATAAAAATGTTGGGAAAATATTTTGCTATGTTTGGTCGGCTTCCAATCTTTCCTACTGACAGCTTTCACCCAGAGAGCTTTTCCAGTTGGGTTGATAGCAAATCTTTAAGTCAGATGCCAGAAATGAAACCACTACCGTAAAAGTAAACAGCACAACCAAAATTCAGGATAAAAGGAAATTACGCTTGAACGAGTCCACGTACAAATGAATTGTGATTCCCTTATACTTTAGAGCAGGAGTTCCCAACCTTCTCAGCTGGTGGACCCTTTTTTCAGTCGAAAATCCATGGTGGACCCCCAATCAGTCAAGAGCACAGTAACTTTAACTTTCAGAGCAAAACCCATGAGAACTGAAAGCTTCTTAGTGCAAGTGCCATGTTCCAAATGACCCCCCCCCCCCCCCTCCCAAAGTATCAATAGTCTTTCGTTTAGAGATGAATGAAAACAACTTGAAATTAACGATCCAATTTGAATTCCCACTGTATCCAAACACTTGCTAGTGGATTTACTCCCTTTTTCAACACACTATAGTCTGATTAAAATTACTTTGTAATTGACATTTCACACGTTGGAGCTGCCTTCCCCCAAGAGCAATCAATGTCACGTCCAAAGTGTTCACTGATTGGTCGACAAAGCTCGCTCCGCGCATGCGTAAAAGGTTTCAGCAAAGGTCCCGAGTTCGAGTCTCGGTCGGGCACACAGTTTTAATCTGCCAGGAAGTTTCTTGACCCCCGTATTGTTGCGAAACAGTCGATCAGAGAAGCCACATTCTCCGGCACTAAATTGTGTATGCGTTCTCACTTAGGAACCGCAAAGGCTGCTTGGGAATACGACCTGAAGTGAAAGTAAACATGTTTTTCACACGAAAAAAAGTGATGAATTTGATTTTAACATCTTTATTCAATAATTTTACTCATTATTTTACACGATTTGGTGAAAGGTGGCCGCGGACCCACTAGAAAGAGCCGGCGGACCCCTAAGGGGTCCGCGGACCACACGTTGGGAAGCCCTGCTTTAGAGTATGATCAGAATGATTAGCACACCCGTAAATGATATAAGCTGGCGTTTTTGATCAAAACATTTCCACCAGAAGTCAGTGACTGGGAGCAACTAACTTGGCAGACGTCTGCTTCCAAGTCTGTGATACCATGACAACTGCCTTATTAAACCTCCATGGAAAATATAGCCATTTCTAGCAGTAACTACATAAACAGAAATATTTAACACGTATAGTTTGGGCAGTTGGGCGACAGACACTGCAGTCATTCTTGTCCTGGTTTTATCCATGTTTCAGTAAACTTGCGTACTATAATATCTTAGCCTACCGATTCCGCAAGTCAGCGAATAATAGCGCTGCCTTACTCAGTTATTTTTACTGTTACAATGATGAGAGCTGACCAGCTCGTCCTTACAAAAAAGTAGCGAATGCCAATGCTAAAAGAAATTATCAGCGATATAACAAATTTCAGGTAAAATATCGCTAGATAGTAATTCCAACTACAAACTACACAAAAAGAAATATTTCAAATATATCGTTTGAGCAGTTGGGCTGCAGACACCACAGTCAACCTTATAGTGAAGATAGCGATATTCAGTTTCTCCTCAAGATCTTGAAACCTTCCATCACTCCTCAGCCCTAAGAATTTAAAATGGTCGTCTGTACTGGTAGTTTATCCATCTTGGGAATGATAACCCTAGGCTTCGATTACATTTGTCTTCAAGTAGTCGGTATTATAAGCTTCTTGGCGAGTTTAACCTTCGAGACTGGCTTCAAATATCTTCAGTGCAAGTGGAATCGTGTCTGTAAATCTTGAATTCACTACTTTACAATCTGACTCTGTTTTGGTTTCTTTCAGTATTACTATTTGTGCATCATGATCTCACAGGCCATTACTAATATTTATCTCGCTATTCTCATCAACTAGAGCACAATAGACGAAGATATTGCCTATAGTCGTGCAGCTGTTTCCCTGAACTGTAGTTAGAAAGTCTACTCTTTACCAGGTTGTAAGATTCACACTTCTGCACCATTTGAGTGCAGTAATGTGTTCATTGTAAATAAGTATAATAGTAGTTGTATTACATGTTTATTACCTTATAAATAAATAACAAACTTTTTATTTTAAATTCAGTGCATTAGTATTTATAAAATGACTTTCATATAGTGTTCATTAAAAAATGACGATCATTCCACTTGGGACCTGTGGAATGGTACATTAGCTTATTTGTTTTAGTTGTAAATATTTGTCGTGTATTGTTGTTTTTCTGACATGTTCCACATCCTGGAGGACCTCCTCACTACGGATCAATTGGAATGAAAGTAAATCTAATCTAATCTAATCTAAACACTATGCTACACTGTGCGGGAAGCTTGCACAGTAAATCAGTGCGTTTGTTGTTTTGTCTGTAATAATGTTTACAAAAGCGATTTGTTCTGCTGCTTTTGTTTTCGACAGGTAACCAGTTTCACATTTCCTTGTGGGAATTCACATGTGTCATGCAGCAGCATGAGTCATCATTAAAATAAATAAAACTGCGGCCATTTAATTTTGCATAACACGTTTGCGTGCGCCAAGGACGTTGGAGACTCGACGGAAGTACGCTCGTATCTTTCGAGACAGGTTTCCCCCCCCCCCCCCCCGTCTCTGCATCGATCTTCTCACTCCCCCTTCCTTCCACTCGTTATTAGAGTGCGGGACGAGATCACCAAGCCAAACAAACAAAAGTGGAAGGAAACTACAGTCGAAGATATCAAAAACATCTATTCTAAACTTCTGGGATAAATGTTGCCACCTTCTACAAATACTGAGCATGCAGGCTGACGGAAATGAAAGGTCTAATACCAAGAAACACCAGTCTGACATTTGTCAGACATTTGGAGGTGTTTACACATATGTGTATTAAATGATTAAATTTTAGTTCCACGTGGAACTGATGCTTGTCATCAACATTAGTGAGAGATGTATATTCGTCGTGGCATGGAACAAACAGCCTCCCAATTTCAGCTCGAAGAATTTCTTGTCATGTGTGAAGCACTTGCCGTGCCAACTGTAGCAGACTACTGGCAGGAGACTGGTATGGAAGTATACGTCTTCCTATCGCATCCCAGACATACTGTTTGGGCAACAAATTAAAGACCAGGCAGGCCAATCAAGGATCTGTACATTCCTCAAGGCGTTTGTGGTGTGAACTAGTGTAGGGCCGCGTTATCCTCCTGGAATATGCTATTTGGTCGTAAAGGGTTGCCACTCGATACATACTGGGGAGCATTCGGTCTTCCATCAACAATTACCAAATCAGTCCCATTATCATATCCTATTGGCCCCCTGCACCAAGATTCCTGTAATTGGAGAGATATAGGTTTCAAGAACCGCTGCTTTGTTTGACCTTTCATCACGTCGTCTATAGACACGTTCTAGGTGGTCTGTCCGCCAAAAACAGAAGCGAGACTCTTTGCTGAGTTTCACGTAACGTCCCAGATGACTCTGGATCTATACTGCACAAGTCTCTGTTGTCCGTGTAAGGTGTAAGTAAACAGTTCATGACACTTGAGATCTCAATCCCGCTTCCAGTAATCTGTTCCCGATGGTGCGTGGTGGAACTCCGCCTGAAGCCTCTACTAGGGTATCAGTTGTTGTCATTCCTGTATTTGTCAGGGCCAGTCGAGCGATCTGTTGAGGATGCCGGCTGTTGGCACCATTGTGTCGTTCATTGACAGCATTCTGTAGGATGAGTGGTTGGTCTGACAATGTGAGGTCCCTCACTGTTGCAGCAGGCCGACCATCGACAGCGGATTGCTGGCTTCTGCCCCAGCAAAGAGGTACACGCGTCAGCGCCCTGCAGTGCTGATGTCAGGCCGGCAGTCACTCAGTGGTGTGTCAGTCAGACAAGGCCCTGACATCAGCGGCAATCTCTCTCTCTCTCTTGTACTACGAGTGCGTTCTGTTGTACAACACCGGTTCCAGGTGACTCTGACCCAACGCGCGTTCACTACAGTGATGAGGGAAGACTCCCATGCACGGGACATGGCCCGCTGTCCACGGCAGGAGTATGGCAGTGGCAGGTGCAGATGGCAAGTCGACAGTTATGAGGCACCAAGTCCACGTGGTGGACATAGTGGGAGAAGCAGCTGCCTTCAGACAGTCTCGAACCCATGGCTGTAGCTGGTGGTGCCCAGTCGTCTCGTCCTCTACTATAGCTCTGGCATGGTGGTAGTGTTGCTGGATTCTGAATGAATCTGGCTCAACATTCACAGTTACATATACAGCTGCAGAGTGCACTTGTTGAACTATTATCCCGCTCCAGTCATATAGCTTATAGCGTGGTTCTTGCACTGGAGCACCATTCTGTATCTTTAATACCGATCGGTGCAGTAGGTCAGTCTCGATAGTGGCGTCATTTTCGGTTCATTGTCCGAATGTCCTATCCAGTATGCTTCTGAGACCTGTTAGCGAACGGTCCTCCCGCCAATTTTTCGACAACTGTACCGAGAGGTTTTGGATTTCGGTATGACCCTGTCGTTCGGTTAGCTGTGGTTTATTTACACCCATAATGTGTTGTTTCAAAGAAGCGGTTTTAGCTTTGGATTTAGTGATTGTGTTACTAAAGAATCACCACAAGACGCATCCATTTGGAAAGTGCGTTCATAATAGACTATTTTCGTTTGTTAGAAATATGGTTAGGTTAGGTTGTTACTGTGAATGATTACAAAATAAAAAACGAAACGTTTTCGATCAATATTCTCTCAAAATACCTGTTATTTTTATGCAATTAAGAGTTTAAAGATAATTAAATATCAAGACATCGGCTCTGCTTACGTATATTACATGAGTGTTAGCTGAAATTACTAGTGATTTCGCGTACTCTTTTCCGCAAGTGGTTTACATATTAATTATCGAAACAGTTTAGAATTTTTAAGTAATAATGCAAAGGAATTGTGTGAACTTTGGTAGAGAAAACCTTCCAAAATTTCATGCATTTACGGCTTGCCCGCATCATTCGGCAACGAAGTCAGCCTGCGTCTCTCTCAAATGAAAGCAACTTGTCGCAACGAAGTTGGTAAGGCGATGGACTGCTGTGGCAATGGCCGTAGTTCGTATACAGCTGAATGCGAAGATTTTTTTCCTATTCGTGTTTGCAACACATTCTGAGACTTCGTTAATCCTCAAAATTAAGCATTTTTCTGAAACATTCGTTGTAATTTACACGTAAGAGCGCGCTTTCTCAGTAACGAGTATCTCCAATTTCGAGACTTCCTTATGTTTAAGAAATGAAAGATTAAATTACTGTGCGTGCTTTCACGCACAGTAATTGACAGTGACATTAATACTACTTCTTGTCACAGATAATTCACATTTTTTTTTCGGAATACGAAGCTATATCAGAGAGTGAGGTCAGACAGGAATCTAAGAGTACTGCATAAATTACTGCGAATGAAACTAGCAGCGATCGTCTTTATACTTTAGCTTCTCACAAGTATTTATCTGCCATCGAATAGCTAACAACAGGAGGCACAGATGAGAGGTCCCCGCCGCAGTAATTTCAGACTATACCACCATATACGAAACATTTTGATTCATCAGATGCATGTTATAAACTACAGCGAACTTCTATAGCTGCACTCGCCACAAGCTCTTGAAAAGTCGATTTTTTAAATTTTGTTTTTATGAACCAAATCGTTGATGTATCAAGTAGGGAACTAGGCTAATTCATCATTTGGATTTCTAGGAGCGAGCTACAACCACATTCTATGCGTCTTCTTATTCTTTGTTACTCTCTTAAACAATTTTTCGGGTTTGTGGAGGTGTGTTCCGTCTATGCAACTAATTGAAGGCAGTTTATTCCCATACGCATTTCGCTTCTTTTATTTATGAAGCATCATCACGAATAAAGGAAGCGAAACTCATATGGCAATAAACAAACTGCCTTCAATTAGTTGCATAGATGGAATGTACCTTCATGAATTTTGAAGCAACTAAGGAACGATGGAAAACAGAAAAAGTGACGAATTCTTCGGGTATTTTTATAGATATATTTGTACAATGTGGTACTACACTCCATCACTAACTCATATTCCGAAACGTACAATTCAAAACAATACTTCGATGTGAATGAGAATAAAATGACATAATGTGACTTTTACGACCGTTTACAGAACACAGTCAATATTCTATCGTTATCATACATTCATGGAAGCCTGTGGTCAGCGAAATTTGAACAGTATTACGTACTCTAACCACACTTTTTGGTACTGTGAAGAACGGCATGCCTGTGTCGGCTGCTAGCCGCTTCGAGTTCATGCCGCTGTGGCGCTGCAGTGCGCATGCCGGATCTGAGGCAGATTGCTTTTCATTGGTTGGCGAGAGGAGAATTGACAACAGTGTTTCTGTTCGGACCGTTCGGCATCGCTTTCGAAATGCTTAGTGAATAATGTTGGGGCTCTGTTTCGAAAATAAGACCGTTCAGTGCGCTAGTGTACCGAACCGTTCGGAAAAATGGCGGAAAGATACAGAATAGCGCTCCAGGGCAGCTGAAAGCTTAGTGTTATTGTGCTATATCGAGTGTTCACGTATGATCTCAGTGTCTTACTGCCTTTAGAAAGGCGCTTTGACGTGTGTTCGGTGGTGAATAACGATGCAGGAGCAACGGCCTTCTTGTAGTACTCCTCCAGTTGGTGTGCGTAAAGGGCGGAAAGACATTTGTAAACAATCGAAAATTACCATGTCGAATGCACTCAAGTTTTTTACTGATCTGGCAGACAATGAAGAAGCAAGGAATAACTTAATTTTGTGCAAATTCATAAACTTAACTGCTAAAGCGTGTGGTGTCTCCAAGTCAACTGTAGGCCATATTAGCAAAGCTGTGTCATTGGCAGAATCCCCAGACATGAATGAGTGTTTCGATTCTCCAACAAAGGGATACGAACGTGAACGGAAATCAACCGACTTTGACGATTTTAACAAGACCTCGTGCGTAGAGCTGTACTTGGATATTACGACAGAGGAGAATATCCAACGGTTCAAAAAATACAGGCTGACCTCCGTGAAAAAATTAATTGGGCTCAGAGACCTCCGTTCTTCGTCTTCTCTGCTCCCTTGGTTTCCGATTCAAGAAGTGTAATGACGGACAGAAATTATTAATGGAACGCAGAGACATTGCAGCAGCAAGAGCAAAGTTTTTGCTTACAATGTACTTCTGGCATACTGAAGTCACCAGCCCTGTAGTGCACTTGGATGAAAATTGGGTTTCACGACTCCAAATGAAACGGCGTTTTGAAAGTGCCTACTGGTAGAGGTGGCCGGTTAATCATCGCCAACGCTGGTTCATTAACAACAGGCTTCATACCAAAGGCCAAACTTGTTTTTCGTGGTGCCAATCCGATTACCATTCAGAATTGAATAGAGAAGTGTTTAAGAATTGATTTATTCGACTGTTGTCTGCGCTGGAAGAAGTGTCAATTATCGTGATGGATAACGCCAGCTACCACTCCATTCAGATAGAAAAGCTACCACGTTCAAATTGGCGCAAGGCAGATATTATGAAGTGGTTACAGAGAAAGAATGTTTCATTTTCAGTCGATGAAAGGAAGGCTGAACTCCTGTCTAAGGAAGAAATCGTAGATGCCAAAAAGACTTACGAATTAGATTAAGTTGCATACGGAATGGGACACCAAGTCGTTCATCTACCACAATACCACTGCCAGTATAGTCCCCTTAAATTGATAAGGGCCCAAGTAAAGCGAGAAGTAGCGCAAAGAAATACTACTTTCAAACTTTTTGATGTCGAGAAGCTAACACATTAAGCTCTTGACAACGTTACTCAGTAGGACTGGGAGAGGTGCGTAAAACACACAGAAGCATTGCAAGAAACTGATTCCTTGAACCTGGGTTTAAGAGACACCATGGTGGAATCTGTGATGATACACCTGGCTGAAACCTGAACCTGAAGACACGGAGCCAGAAGATCGTTCAGTTTAGTTAAGTGCCGTCTATGCAAAAAGCTGACCTGATTTAAATGTTTGTCTATTCTTTTCAGTTATAGAGGACATACTGCGAATGTTTGTAACTTACAGTAGACGTCTGATAAATTTATCACAAGTGGTGGCGATTAGTTTACTCGACAGTAGCTGTCAATTACAATAAGAATGTCAATTCTGCATTAATTAACAACAGTTTTTCCTAAAACTCTGTATCGAATGTCTTTACATTCGGATATAATATTACTGCATTCGGTTTACTTATAAATTTGAAATTTAACTCCTTTTTTTCATAGAAGGATGTACTGGCTGTTTCGTAATAAAGGTAATGCAGTTCATAAAATGAAAAAAAAAAAACGTTGTGGTGCTTCTGTATCGACTGTGTATATAAAGAGTGCAGTAACACTAGAACAGTCTCAGCACCTCTTCTGATTCTCCGAAAAGAGCATAGATATCTACGATATCTGACGACTTTTACAATAAGCTAGAATTTAGAATTGTATTACTGTAGTATGACAGAGGATAGTATCCGATGGATAGAGAAATACAGGGTAATGTCCGTGGAAAATTGATTATTCTGGCCAATCACTTCAATGCAGTCTTCTCTGCCCACTTGGTTTTTAATTCAGGAACTGTAATGATGGACGAAATTTGTAGCACAAGACAAGGACACTGCAGTAGTAAGAACGAGGTTTTCGTGTACCAAGCACGTATTGCGTGCTGAGAATAATAGGCTTACAGTCATTTTAGATAAAACTTGGGTTTCACAAAACCTTTCGAACAAATATTTTGATCGACTTCAGTGAAAATATTGGCTTCAAAATAACTACATTTACTTTTGCGTAGCGTATATTGGCGTTCTGAGTGATGGATGCAATGACGAAGGATATGTATTAGCAACTAGTAAAATGTTTTCGGGAAGCAGGGAATATTCTCGGTCATATTAAAGCGAGCCGTCCGAACAAAACTCTTGGCGACGGTCTACAACGACTCGCGCGCTGCTGCGCACGGGATATCGCGGAAGTAATTTACCTTTGTACGTGATACGATACAATAATGATGTCTGAAATGTTACCAAAACTAATTTTGTCGTTTTCTTAACAACTTTCTCTCGGGAAGTTTCTTTGCAGTCCTACAGAACGAAAATTCATCAATGACTACATTTTTCGCTACGCAGTCGGCACAGTTTCACACCTCTTATAATATTTTATTTTTTATTTCAGTATACTTTTATGTTTCCGAAATAAAAGATGCAGCATGTGCATCTGTAAACATTGAGGACTTTCATATTTTTTTTCAGTCCAATTATATTAGTGATTCTATTACTACCACAGATTGAAGGAAAAAGTTATTTTCCTCCAAAATTTCTTGTAACGTTACTTTTCATTTTTTTCCCAGCAGCTAGTGAGGATTTTCTTTTGGAAAGTACTCCATCATATTCTAGACTAAAAATAGAGTGCCCAATATTTTTTTTTTGAATTTTTACGAACATTTGAAATTATCACTATAAAATAAACTGGCAATCTTGTTAAGATGGCGATATGACCTTGAAGCCCTATTTTTGTGCCGGGCACTATAACACTATAACCCCTTCAGTATGCACACATTATATTCTGAACACAGTCCTTCAGAGTGCAGCATTTTTTCCATAGTGTATTTGGTTCGCAAAATATTGACACCATAAATCCTGCAGGGCTGTACATAAATCCGTAAGGAGGTGGAGATCTCTTCTGAACAGCACATTGCAAGGCATCCTAGATATGCTCAATAATGTTCATGTCTGGGGATTCTGGTGACCAGCGGAAGTGTTCCTGAAGCCACTCTCTAGCAATTCTGGACGTGTGAGGTGTCGCGTTATCCTGCTGAAATTGCCCAAGTCCGTCCGTCGGAATGCACAATGGATATGAACGGGTGCAGGTGACCAGACAAGATGCTTACATATGTGCCACCTGTCAGAGTCGTATCTAGACGTATCAAGTGTAGAATATCACTCCAATTGCATACGTCCCACATCATGACAAAGCCTCCACCACATGAACAGTCCCTTGCTAACATGCAGGGTCCATGGATTCATAAGGTTGTCTCCATACCCACACACGTCCATTTGCTCGATACAGTCATCAAGGGCACACGAGTGGACAATCGGCTCCTAAAGCCCATATCGATATGTTTCGTTGAATGGTTCGTACGCTGACACTTGCTGATGACCCAACATTGAAAGCTGCAGCAATTTGCGGAAGGGTTGCACTTCTGTCACGTTGAACGATTCTCTTCAGTCATCGAAGGTCCCGTTCTTGCAGGATCTTTTTCTGGCCGCAGCGATGTCGGAGATTTGATGTTTACCGGATTCCTGATATTCACGGTACATTCTTGAAATGGTCTTACGGGAAAATCCCCACTTCACTCCTACCTTGGAGAAGCTGTGTCCCATCGCTCGTGCGCAGACTATAACACCATGTTCAAATGCACTTAAAAAACTTGATAACCTGCCATTGTAGCAGCAGTAACCGGTCTAACAACTGCGCCAGACCTTGTTGTCTTGTATAGTCGTTGGGGACGGCATGGCTGTATTCTGCCTGCTTACATATTTCTGTATTTGAATACGCTTGCCTATACCAGTTTCTTTGACGCTTCAGTGTGTACGAGACAGCCGAAATACTATCAGATTTCCAGAAGAATGTAATAATCCCCATTCCAAAGAAAGCATGTTATTACGCGATATTAAAGTACCATCACTTTAATAGGTCATGGTTACAAAACAGTACCGCAAAATTATCACGGAAGAAATAAACAATAAGTAGAACCCGACCTAGGGCAACATCAGTTTTGGTTTTGGAGAAATGTAGGAATAGTACTTATCGTAAAAGTTACACTGAAAAAAGACAAACCTACACTTATTGCATTTGGGTGATTCCATGTGAAACTTGGCATGAGACTTTTCAAAATGTTATTTTTAATTAAATTTATGTCACGGTTTTCTAAATCTACAAAAGTTAAATTTTATTGTCCTGAAAAAATTATTGAAGTTACAAAATTATTTGAGGAAATATAGTTAAACGAAGTTAGCACTTCTGTTGATCAGGATTGTGGCCAAAAAGTTTGTTTCTTATGTTGGCAACTATATAAACTGAGGTTGCAGCCATAGTAGTTGTTTCAGTTGATAAGTTTCAAGAGCAGTACATTATCTTTCAGACAAATTTTAGTTTTTAAAGAAAGGGAAGCTAATTTACAAAAACAGCTATGCATTTAGTGTCCCACCCATGACAAAAAACGTGAAAAGTTTACTCTGTAACTCATCAGTTACAGCAGTTTCGTTGATTTTAACTTAGGAATGAGAAAAACCGATAAATACCTGTAGTGACCTATAAAGTACTGTTTAATATGTAAATGACCACATTTAAAAGTTGAAAGCAATCGAGTCCCACCGTGACAGATTTTTCGGTTGTTATTAAAGTCTAGACCGTCCAACACTTCTCGTCATTTTGAAGTTGGTTGGTATAACAAATGTCTTACTGATTTACACGTGTATTGACATATTATTTATTCATAAAATGGGGAAACAATATCAGCAAAGCGTAAGAGACAGCTTCGAGAAGAAGTTTCAGAAAGATAATAGAAAATGCAGCATCCATGAAGAAAAAGAAACAGAACAAGATAGAAAAAGACGTTTACACATAAAGATAAAAAGGCATCCTCCTATAAAAAATGTTTAATTGAACGTCGTAGGAAGGAAGGTGGATGAAAAAGAAAGTACATGCTTAAACTGAACTCTGCACCATCGGAAGATGACTTGGAGACCTGTGACTGCCAGATATCATATGAATGTCTTTAGTCCCTCGGCCAAGCTGTTTCTCGGGTACGCATGGTGCTTCCTTCCAGCCTCTAGAGAAAATCAGCCACTATAAAAAGCTTCTATGGGAAAGCCTGGCTAAAAAGTTAACAAGCAGATTTTCTTAAGAGACAATAAAACTTCATATTCTAAATTTACAGGTGATGACCTGCTGAAAATGCAAAACTTTTTGACAAAAGATAAAATCAGCAGGCAGTTACCTTGTATGAAGGACATCGAGTCTATTGTAGACGCAGCAACTGGGGAAATAGCTTGCAGAAACTTTACATGAATGTGACAGTAAAACAAACTTTTTTAAGCAAGTATATCCAGATGCTGTAATCATGTTTTTCAACTTACGTCAGTGTACATTCTCTCAAACGGGTTGTGAGATGAGTTATAAATAATCATTTTTCGAAGGCCTTTAGACACATAATCTTGAAAAACTACAGGGTCAGAACCAGCTGTTGAAAAGATCTTGCCAAGAACATTTATTTTATTGGAGTTTCAAACTACAAGAAGATATAAGCCAAAGACACATGTGATGCACTTTCACAGAGGGCTCTTGAAGAAAAATGAGAAATACAGACTATGTATAGGAGATCTGTAGAAGACACAGTGGAGGTGTTCAAAGCTGACGACGAGAATGTGTCCTACATCGAGTTTGGACAATTTCTTGCTCTTTTCCAAAATCCAGACATGAGGCATGTTTCGAATCTTTACATTATGAAATTTCAGAAAATTCAGACTTTTTGAATGAGTAGTAATCTGCATAATTTTTTGTAGTGCATTTTTTAAATGAAAACAATTAAATGCTCAGGACTTTAAAGTGATACTGTACTGATATTTATCTTATTTCTAGGTAGCAAAACTTTTCTACAAGCTTATTTAAATAGGATGTGAAATATAAATATGTTAACTACTAATTCACCTATCTATTAATATAATAAAATTAACTTTAAGTAGTAAAAGCAGATTCTGCTTCACATGAGTCCCACCCGTGGCAGTTCCTTGTCATACCCGTGGCGGTCTTCGATTGCAGTTTTTTGTTATTATTATGTAGTATTCTGCCCAGTGGCAGGTCCATGACTTCGAAAAGAGAATTTTTGACGCCAGTGTTTCCTGTGTTCAGTTTCTTCCTTCAGTCTGCTGTATCTCCTTCTATCTTTCATGTCATTCAGACGGTGATTTCTTCTTTTTCTTTCACGTCCTGTAGTTTCTTTGATCTTCCCTTTTATGACATCGCGTATGAGCCCCTCGGGTCTAAGTGTGTGTCCGATCCTATTGACCTTCTTCTGAAGTATTGTATTCAGAATAGTATTCTTCTCTCCTACAGTTCTCAGTACATCGTCGTTCGGCACTGGATCTGCAGTGTCCCCTTCTTGTTGAATGCAGCTTTGGCCAGAGATATTCTTGCTCGAGTTTAATTCGTCCAATGAACATCCTTTGTCAGAAAGCTTCCCAAGTACTTAAACTGCATCACATTCTTTAGTTCTCAACTGCTGAAAGTTATTCTCAAAGTTTTCTGCTGTATTGATATCCACATTACTTTCTATTTCTCGATGTTGATTTCCATATCATATTTCATTCCAGTTTCCACCAACTGGTTCATCATGTGTTCCAGTTACCTTTGATTGTTGGTGTTGATGGGTCTCTCCTATTCTGAAGTTTCCGCATCGTTTCAAAGCTCCTCTCACCAGTCGTTCTCCGTACAGGTTGAAGAGACTTGGTGATAGACAACATCCCGTTTGTTTCCACTTACTTCAGTCGTCTGTTAACTCTTTGTCCCAGGTACAAGTTGAGAATCAGTCCACAACTACATCGGTACTCCGTAATCCACCTTACGCCGCGTTGCCATACCACTACTAGTAGTTTCCTTTACTGTTCCACTTGCAAATAGAACGAAGGAAAAACCACTGCCTACTTGCCTCTGTACGAGCTCTAACTGCTCGTTTCTTATATTCCTGGTCCTTACGCGCAATGTATGTTGGAGGCAAAAGACTCGTTCTGCAGTCAGCTTCAAATGCCGGCTCTCTAAATTTCCTCAATAGTGTTTCTCGAAAAGAAAGTCGCATTCGCTCCAGGAATTCCTACTGAGTTCCCGAGGTACCTATGTCAAGCTTGCAAACCGACCAGTTACAAATCTAGTGGCCCACCTCTGAATTGCTTCGATGTCTTCCTTTAATCCGACCTGGTATGAATCCCAAACATTCGAACAGTACTCAAGAATAGGTCGCACTAGCGTCCTATATGCGGTCTCCTTTGGATGAACCACACTTTCCTAGATTTCTCCCAATGAACCGAAGTCAACTATTCGCCTTCCGTACTATAATCCCCACATCCTCTTTCCATTTCATATCGCTTTGCAGCATTACGTCCAGACATTTAAACGAAGTGGTTGTGTCAAGCAGGACACTACTAATGCTGCATCCGAACATCACGGGCTTGTTTTTCCTACTCATCTGCATTAACTTACATTTTTCTACATTTAGAGCTAGCTGCAGTTCATCACACCAACTAGAAACTTTGTCTAAGTCGTCTTGTATCCTCACACAGTCACTCAACGACGACACCTTATCGTTCGCCACATCATCATCAGCGAACAACCGCAGATTGCTGCCTACCCCGTCCGTCAAATAATTTATGTATATAGGAAATAACAATCTCTGGTCTCTCCAGTTAATTCATATCTGCTTAAGGATATTCATGAATTATGTCCGGTTGACTCTGTCGCAGGGCTTGTGGCAATCTGCAAAACAAGCGCAAAGTTATTCGTTAAGAGCCAAAACTTCCTCTTGACAAAATCTACACCATGCAGGCGGCGTCTCTGGTTCCTTTTCTTCTCCGAAATCCAAACTGATCCTCTCCCAGTAATTCTTCAGTTTTGTGTTCCAGCCATCTGTTGGGTGTTCTTTCAATGATCCTCGCCACGTGTGGCATCAGACTAATTGTTCTGTAATTACTACATACTTTCGCTTGTTGTTTCTTGCCGAGGGCAACCATAGCGGCGCCCAAAAAATCCTTAGGCCATTATCCAGTTTCTCAGATTTTGTTGTTGTGTCCGCGCTTTCAAACCTTCGTTTCCGATTTCTTTCAGAAAATCTATTGGTAGGTCGTCATCTCCTGTACATTTCCTCCACCTCATGTTAATCTCCTGCCCTACTTCCGTTGGACCTTTTTTCGTCTTCGTCAGTCGCCTCCTCTGTTCTATTGCATTGTCTTGCGAACGATGTTACTTATCGTTGAGTTCCTTTACCTATTCTTCCCATATTTTCAGCATCTCGCTTATTCAGCAACCATCTGTCCTCTAGAGTCTTCCATTCCGAACGTCCTTCCTTACTTTTTTGTTCTCTCTATATCCCAGCTCCTTCGTTTTCTGCTACATGAGGTCGTACCTTCCTCTTCTTTGTAATTCCTCTGTTTAGTGGCACATTTCTTCCATGTACTTTTCCTACGCTTTGTCTATTTCTCTCCTGAGAGTGTTGTTAAATCTTCTGTATTCTTATTAATTAACATATTTACACTTCTTCCTTTCCTCCGCCTTCTTCAGCATCTCATTAGTGATCCAGAGTTTCCTCATTCTCTTTGCGTCCCTTCCAGTTTCACTCTTTAACGTATTCAACAGATCCAGTTTAACATTTCGCCACTGCACTTGCATTTTCACCTCTCATTACACTAAATTGTTGCTCCAAGGGTTCCCTGCCTCATTGCTACCTCGTAGCTTTTCCAGGACCTATCTCTTCTTTCTCCTCCCATACTGTCGGATTCTCTTCAACATTGTAATGATGTCTGCAACCAAAAGGCTGTAACTTGAGTTAATATTAGCAGCTGGCATAAGCTTGGCGTCTCTCATGCTGCCCCTAAACCTCTGTTTAATAAGTATGTAGTCTAATGTCTCCTGGGCTCTTACATGTGCACAATTTACTTTTCCTTTTCTTGAATGATGGGTTCATCTCCACCAAGTTGTTTTGTTGACAGACTTCCACTAGCGTTCCTCCTCTGTTGTACCCTCTTCCTAATCCATATTGTCCCACGATGTTTCCTTCACTATCTTGTCTAACCACACCATTCCAGTCGTCCACAGCTATTGAGTTTACTGTCTCTGGATGATGTCTTCTGTTTCATCATACATTTTCTCCATTTCGTCATCATGGTCTGATGTTGGCATGAACACTTGAACTATCTGAATGTCCACTGGGTCTGCACTTATTTTCACAAACATTCAGCGATCAGTATGGCACACTACTTTAGTCATACTTTGTACTATTTGATTTCCTATTACTATTGATACACCACGCTCAAAACTTTTTCCACTGGAACAAAACGTTTTGCAGTTATCTGACAGTCTTTTACGAGTCTATGCCCACCTCACTTCATTTAAATCCATTATGTGCTCTTTACATTTGTCCATTTGTCTCTTCAAATTTTCCAGTTTTCCTGCTCTTCGAAGTGTTCTTACATTCCATGTCCCGATCCTGAAATTAAAATGGTCATCTCTTTTAATGACACTCTCTTTTAATGATAGCCCCTGAAGTACTCCTCACTGGGAGTAATTTACCTTCGGAATTTTTTACTCCACGAACTGCAGTCACTATGCGCCGTCTTCCGACGTTCAGGGTATATAATAATGTCATAGTTTTTCCATTTCCTTTCCTCGTCGAAATATCACGGCCCATGAGTCGCTGCTTTCGACCCATCTAAAGCGTCGTTTGCTCCGTGCGTCAAGCCGATACTGGTGCTCGCTGTAGCCTGGTACCAGTATGCGGTACTCAATTCGCTAACTGCCCACCCCCTACGATGTGGACGCCGGGTTGCGGAGTTGTCTCTTCTCCCATTTCCGCCTTACCGATGATCTTCATCTCATTCTTCACTGCCGTTGAGGTCTTCACCGTTACCCTGGAAAGGAACCCTCAAGAGGTGTTATCACATGGACCAGGTTTTTTTTTTAACGAGGTGTTACACCCCCCCCCCCCCTTCCTCCATTCTCAACTGGGCTTGGGTCTGGCTACAGCGGAATTTGCAATTTTTTTAGTAACTATTAATAGCATTACATTTATTGACATTCCTTCTGTGGTGTCACCGCCAGACACCACACTTGCTAGGTGGTAGCTTTAAATCGGCCGCGGTCCATTAGTACATGTCGGACCCGCGTGTCGCCACTGTCAGTGATCGCAGACCGAGCGCCACCACACGGCAGGTCTCGAGAGACTTACTAGCACTCGCCCCAGTTGTACGGACGACTTAGCTAGCGATGCAACACTGACGAAGCCTCGTTTATTGGCAGAGAAGATAGTTAGAATAGCCTTCAGCTAAGTCAATGGCTACGACCTAGCAAGGCGCCATAGCAATTGATAGTTATCGTATGAAGCATGTCTCATCAAGAACGATGTATACAAATGATGGATTAAAGTTAAGTATTCCAGCAGCTACGTACTTTTCTTTACAGCATTCATTACGTATCCTGTTTGAGACCTCACGCCATCCTGCTTGAGCTTATAGCGTGCATTTCGGCCTTCTCTAGCAATATAACACCTTCACATAGAGAACTGTTTCAGTAGTCTGAGTTCAATGTTTTCAAAAGAAAATAAAGGCCTAATTCACGAAGTTCTTGTTAAATATTGGCGGGCATTCAGTGCTAGTGCTATGTCTGTCTGTTGTTCTATCAGTTACAAGGTTCTAAAGATGATTAACAGCTCACATTATAAACTTCTGATATTCAGATTTAAAGGGAAGCTAAAAAAGCAATTGATAGGATTATCGATGTATCAATAAAAACTGTTTATATTTGTACTTCTTGTTACATTAACTTCTGACTGTCGAAAAACGTAATTTAACTGTCCCACTTGTGACAATGATGTCCCCCATTTGCAGAATGCCGGCCGGTGTGGCGGTTCTAGGCGCTTCAGTCTGGAAACGCGCGACCGCTACGTCACAGGTTCGAATCCTGCCTCGGGCATGGATGTGTGCGATGTCCTTAGGTTAGTTAGGTTTAAGTAGTTCTAAGTTCTAGGGGACTGATGGCCTCAGATGTTAAGTCCCATAGTGCTCAGAGCCATTTGAACCAGTTTCGTCTGGCATACCATTTGAAATTCTGAAGATAGCTGGGATAAAATTCGGAGAGTGAAGGGCTATCTACAGCTGATAGAGAAACCATGGAAGCATTGGTTGCGATGGTAATGACACAATGTTTTGGAAACTTGTGGTAAGGTCCTATGGGACTAAACTGCTGAGGTCATCGGTTCCTAGGCGTACACACTACTTAATCTAACTTAAACTAACTTACGCTAAGGACAACATGCACACTCATGCTCGAGGGAGGACTCGATACTGCGACGGGGGCAGCCGCGCAGTCCGTAGCAAGGCGGCTGAGACCGCGCGGCTACTACGCGCGGCGTAATGAGTCAAGCGTGTAGCGTTTCCGCTAGTTTTCTATCAGTACACTGAACAAGAAGAAAGGGAAACGAAGGAGAAGTTTGGAAAGAGAATTGAAGTTCAGGTAACAGAAATAAAATCTTCAAGCTTTGCTGCTGGCACTGTAATTCTGTCAGAGACGGCAAACGGCTTAGATCTGCTGAACGAAATGAATAGCGTCTTGAAAAGAGGTTATAGGATGAACACCAACCAAAGTACAAAAAGGGTAATGAAGTGTAGTAGAATGAAGTCAGTTGATGATGAAGAAATTAGGTTAGGAAGTGAGAAAATGTTATTTGTAAACGACTTTTACTATTTAGTGATCCCAGAAATAAAGATTATATAAAATTTTGTGTAGCAATCCCAAAAAAACTGTTCAAGAAAAAGAGGAATATGTTAACATCTAGTATAAAATGAAGTGTTAAGAAGTCTTTTCTGAAAGCACTAATCTTGAGTGTAGCACTCTATGGAAGTCCAACTTCGACTGTAAGCAATACAGACAAGAAAAGAACAATAGCTTTTGAAATGTGGTGCTACAGAAGTGTACTGAAGATTGTTTTTCGGTCGATCGAATAACTAAAAGTAACTCAATCAAGTCGGGGAGAAAAGATCTTTAGGGCAGATCGTTACTGAAACAAGGGATCAGATGATAGGGTCATTAATTAGATAACTAAGTTTAGAAAATAAAACTTATAAAGAGAGACAAAGGCGTCATTAGGTGAAGGTGGACATAGGTTAAAAGAGTTTGGCAAGGATGAAGACTACTGTACGGAATACACCAGCATAGAGAGCTACGTCAAATGTGTTCGAGCTGAAGGCCACAGCAACAGAACAGGGACGGCGAGGCGACGAAGAGGCACACCTGAACATCCAACGTCCATCTGTTTGAACCCACCGTCAGAAATAACGTAAAAATTCCGGTACTGAGGTCATGTAGAGATTAGCGCTGCCTAAGTTTTAAAACAGGAGCGGACAGTGCTTTATAAACTAACAAGATGCGAAAAATGCCGCTGATGATATGATGAATATCATGAAGCACCAAATGAACTGGTAAAAGAATGCGTATTGAAATACAGAGATATGTAAACAGGCAGAATACAGCGCTGCGGTCGGCAACGCCTGTATAAGACAATTGCCTGGCGCAGTTGTTAGATCGGTTACTGCTGCTACAATGCTAGGTTATCAAGATTTGAGTGAGTTTGAACGTGGTGTTATAGTCGGCGCACGAGCGATGGGACACAGCATCTCCGAGGTAGCGATGAAGTGGGGATTTCCCTGTACGACTATTTCACAAGTGTACCGTGAATATCAGGAATCCGGTAAAACATCAAATCTCCGACATCGCTGCGGCTAGAAAAAGATCTTTCAGCGAGTGCACCATTCAACGAAACATCATTGGCGACGAGGGCCCACTCGTGTACTCTTGATGACGACACGACACAAAGCTTTACGCCTCACCTGGGCCCGTCAACACCGACATTGGACTGTACAAATTATATCGAGTGGATGGACGTGTACGGGTATGGAGACAACTTCATGAATCGATGTCAGCAGGGGACTGTTCAAGCTGGTGGAGGCTCTGTAATGGGTTGGGGCGTGTGCAGTTGGAGTGATATTCGACCCCTGATACGTCTAGATACGACTTTGACGGGCGACACGTACGTAAGCATCCTGTCTGATCACCTGTATCCATTCATGTCCATTGTGCATTCCGACGGACTTGAGCAACGCCAGCAGGACAATGCGACACCCCACACGTCCAGAATTGCTACAGAGTGGCTCCAGGAACACTCTTCTGAGTTTAAACACTTCCGCTGGCCACCAAACTCCCCAGACATGAACATTATTGAGCATATCTGGGATGCCTTGCAACGTGCTGTTCAGAAGAGACTTCACCCCCTCGTACTCTTACGGATTTATGTACAGCCCTGCAGGATTCATGGTGTCAGTTCCTTGCAGCACTATTTCAGACATTAGGCTAGTCCATGCTAGGTCGTGTTGTGGCACTTCTGCGTGCTCGAGGAGGCCCTACACGATATTAGCCAGTTCCTTTGGCTCTTCAGTGTATTATACTCAGGAGTTTAACTCATCATTGTCCCCCACTTGGATATAGGCCAGCAAAAAAGTCACGAGAATAAAAACTGGTGGGACTTTCAAAACTTGCTCAGTTCGTACAGACTTCAATTTTGGGCTAAACCAGCTCATATAAATGTTCAGTTGTAGCAAAATTTTTTACGATGCCCTTCATTAATCCATATTAGCTCTACAATTTTGCTTCCGCCGTTTTGCAATAGACGGCAGTAGTGGGTGGGTGGCCATAGGTATAATACAATAAGCCTAGGCATCTGTGAACGTATTTATGAATAGCCCTGCAGGATTCGGGGTGTCAGTTTCCTCCAGCACTACTTCAGACATCAGTCGAGTCGGTGCCACATCGTGTTGCGGCACTTCTGCGCGCTCTCGGGGCCCTACACGATATAAGGCAGGTGTACCAGTTTCTTTGGCTCTTCAGTGTATTTGTAACAGGTCTGCAAAAAAATATTTTTTGAAAGTTGTTTGAAATTTGATAATTGACTTTTATGTACTTTTCAGCGATGATTTAAAAAATGCAATCCATTTTTCTATCATGTCAGATTTTCTCCCAAAAAAGGGAATGTTTTTTGGGTATAATAGCAAAATTTAAGCAATTTATCACATTTTTTCCAACGTTATAAAATTTTATTTTATTTATAAATCATCTTCTAAACTGCATTTCCAGTACACTTCCATTTTACTTTAAGCCCATAAGCCTTTATAATGACACTTTCGCTTTCTGTCGTAGCTTCTTTTATTGCTTTTCCGGCTGTGGACTCGTTGAGGATCATCTCTTTTTATCATCCAGCAGTAGTCCGCTATCATGTTGACGTTCCATCTTCCTTGATATCTTCTTTACATTTCTTTGATGTCCTGGTGGAATCTTTCGCCCTGTTCTTCACTTACATCACCAAGGTTTGCAGGAAAGTATTCAAGATGTGAGTGGAGAAGATGAACTTTAATGCTCATGCTTCTTAAAGTTGTCGAACAAGTCTGCGACGATTTTCTTGCAGTTTGGATCCCTTTTGTTTCCTAGGAAACCGGTAACAACTAATTTAAAAGATGTCAATGCTGCCTTTTCTTTTGTTTCCATTTTGTCCACAAAGTTGGGATCCGTCTTTAATTTTCTAATGTCTGGTCCGACAAAGATTCCTTCATTTAGCTTTGCCTCGGATAAACCAGGAAACTGTCCATAGAGACATGTGAAACACTCCCTTTCTTTTGGCAGTGCCGAAACAAATTGTTTCAGCAGCCCCAACTTAATGTGAAGTGGTGGAAGTGACATCTTTTTGTGATTCACAAGGCTTTTCCTCTCAACATTTTTAACCCCTACCTGTAAGGTTCTTTTGTCTCTACTGCCCCATTCACAGAGAAAGCAAGGGAACTTTTTATAGCCACTTTGGTGACCAAGCAGCATTGAAATCACTTTTAAATCAGCACATAGTTTCCATTTGTGGTCTGAATAGCACAGTTTTCTTAAAACCAGTTCAAGATTTTCGTAACATTCTTTTAAGTGAATCGAGTGTCCAACTGGTATAGAAACATACTTATTGCCATTGTGTAGAAGTACTACTTTAAGGCTTCTTTTTGAAGAATCAATAAAAAGTCTCCACTCATCAGGAGCATATTCTATTTTGAAACGTGCCATAAGTCTAGGAACATCACTGCAAAACACCAGGTCACCTTCCTGAGAGAAGAAAGGTACCAAGAAAAGGATATACCCGGAGCCAACATATGTTTATCTTTCAATCTAGATCCTGAAACCTCTGCCGGTTCTTTAGAAAGGCCTAGTTCTCTAAATAAATCGTTCAGTTCAGATTGTGAGAATGGAATGGGATCGGTTGTGCCAGGATTGTAGCAATCTCTGTCTTGTTCACTATCACCTTGCTGAGCCAATGGCTCGTGGTCATCTATACCATCCAAAGAAGCTGGAGGAGAGGGTACTGGTCTTCAGGTCCATGAGGAACAGGACGAATGGCTGACTGGATGTTATGGTAAGAAATATCCTTTTTATTTTTCAAATTGAAACCTCGTACGTTGCAAGAACAAATGGTTCAAATGGCTCTAAGCACTATGGGACTTAACATCTGAGGTCATCAGTCCCCTAGACTTATAACTGCTTAAACCTAACTAACCTAAGGACATCACACACATCCATGCCCGAGGCAGGATTGGAAACTACGACCGTAGCAGCAGCGCGGTTTCGGACTGTAGCGCCTGGAACCGCTCTGCCACAGCGGCCGGCCGTTGCAAGAACAAAAATAGCAGTCATCACTATCATTTTTGGGCTCTCTCCAAACCATTGGTATTCCAAAACGTAAGGACTGCTTTTTTCGTTGAAACTATTGCCTCAGTTCTTCAACACACACTGAACAAACTTTGTGTGGCGCCCAAGGCTTATCTTGATCGCCTAACTTTATACCAAAATAGGCAAAATATACTTTTTTTTAACAAAATCGGAAATGTTTCTTTGTTGCTTTTTAACGGTATAGTTACCACAAATGTAGCAGAAAAAATCTGGCGAGTTTAGACATCCTCTGGTAGCCATTGTCCATTGTCCATAAAACAATTTCACAACACAAGAAAACAGTCACTACTTTAAAGTACTAGTAACAACAACACGTGAACAGCACAGAGTGAAGAGGTACTGTGAACTGAAGGACAATAGCAGAAGCTCACTGCTTGATGATGGCAGGGAAAGGGGCAGCGCGACAGATAGTCACTGACATGAAAATACAGTACTGCTGGTTTCTTCTCATTAGTCTTTATTTTACGTATATCTAGTATAAAAACGACGAAATAAGTTTATAAAGATCCTAAAAACCTAAATTCAAACTCACTAGAGTGCTGAAATATCGAAAAAAGCTAAAACTAGATGAGCAGTTTGTGAAATAACTGTGCGTGATGGATTTTTTTTCACTATCTTTCCCGAAATCAGCGTTGAAAACGCTATAAAAATCACGTGATAAATTTGAAACAATTTTTATGTCGCAGACATGTGTAATCTTAGTTCAGGTACGTTAAGAAGACGCACTGGTCCGTTCAGAACGGGCATAGGTATAGGGGCGGTAGAAGGAAGCATCGGCTCACCAGTCAAGGCCAGTAGCAAGTGCTACACAGCCACCTTACGTAACCAGTATATAGCCAGTAAAAAGAGAGGACTGTGTTGACCTCAATAGAAGACACGCGTCTTAGCACAGATCTGTTAACGAGTTGCAGTGTCGCGGAACCGGAATGCGCTACGAGTGGGGAATGAAACGAGGCGTGCCTAGTATCCTACGACGTCTTTAAAGCTAATTTCAGAACACACCAAGGGTGGGCTGTAAGGAAGGAGGGACAATCAAGGCTTAAGGCCCTGCAGTTAGAGACGAAGCACGAGTCCATATTAGGGAAGGATAGGAGGCATAAGACACGGTGGAATATGTGGTAGAGTGTTCTTTGGACACTGCTGTCATTTCGCCGCTCATGAGATCTTTTGATTACAATACTGACTCATTCAGAAGAAACTACAGCATTCACGCAGCGAACGCCCGACGGAAAAACGATTTACACTTGGATAATACTTTCTTTTATTGTCAATAGGCTTTCAGTAGAACCAAAAAAAGTCATGAACCATGGCCCTTCATCCCTAAGGTGAAAAGTTTACTCCTCACAAACTGCTATTCAATATAAGAAGTCGGAACTTTCCTTTGTGATGTGTCATTTATTCCTGTTTTCACTATTCACTATATTTCGTAAATAAAGAGTTATCTATTCGGTAGGAGAAAGCATTCTTAAGATACGAAGCCACTCGAAGTCAACACGATTATACGCAGTATAAGATGATTCGTAATAGGGTCAATGCGGATATTCGGATATTCTGTCGGGGTGCATCAGTTGTGCGACATAGCTTGCATGTTCTGTGTGTGACTTAGAGCAGTATCCACTTGCGATCGTTAATGGCAAAACCTCTGTCATAAGAGGACTTTCAACTCATGTGGCGATGATGTCCATCCTGCTTCCGCACCTTCCTCGAGACGAACGAAGATTGATGTGACGTACTCCACTACCCTGCCGCGTCTTGGGCGTGAAATCGAGTCTTCAGTTTCATAGCTTCGGTGATTCTAAGTTAGCGACGAGTGTTTGTGAGGTACTGCAACCTCCTCGTAACTACTTGGCAGATGTCCTGTTTACTGAGTTAGTGTCAGCATTATGTGTAATTTCACATTTCAAACAACGCTGCTGTGCGTTTGTTTGTTTCCTTGTAAGGATATTCTCCGTTACTATCATTTTTTTTATAGGACTAATGCGAGTGCAACATAATTTATGAACCATAATAGGTTGTGAACAGTGGAAGCTATACATCTCTGGAAAGCTGTACTGTGTATGTATCACAAAGAATCGACGTTTCATGGAAGTAGTTTTTTTCATTTTACAGTTTTTTACCATAGCTTACCGTAGAGAATGCAAGTAAGGAGAAATTGTGTCATGCGTTGGAAATATATTTCTTACATTGGAATACTAACAGCGTTGCATTCCACACTAGCAATAGCTCGGAAACACTACTGCTGTAACTTATAGCGTGTTTTAAGCGCAAAACCGTGCAGCCTTAGGAGTGCATGTGTTTATGTTCTCTCGTAGCAATACCTCCTTGGTACTGACATCAGACAGTAGAACAATACGAGTACTTTAGAATTGATGGTGCAGTTGATTTACATGAAATGCTTCAAACTCCGTGCGTCTGGAGCTTCATCATGCATGAAAACAGCACGTTTTCTTCTTCTTAACGGTCTGTTATATCATTACAACACTTTCATATCTACTGTACACCGATGAAGGGTGCTAACCTTCTCGACATGCGCGCATCTAGAGAGATTTTGTGTACTTTGGCGGGTGCCTTGAGAAATATTGGTGCGGAACAGCAGTTATGGACTGGGCTCGTTCTGTTCCTTCATGAGACGTGGAATGTGGCGGTATGCTTCTGGTCAGCTGCAGATTAAATTGGTGACAGTGTTGCAGGGAGGGTTCGTCAAAGATAATGCGATGAGATCTTTCAGTCTAACTTTATCCTAAGTATGTGAGTATGCTCTGGGACTCCCATCGGCATAGGGAAAGATGAGAAATCGTAATAGTAAATTACGCACTATGATCGAAATGCTGGAAATATGTGGACCGCTGTCCGGTGTACTTTGGTGTGTACGTTAGACAATGTACCTACTGCACAGTCAGCTGTGTACATTCGCAGTGTAGTATATGGTACTCGCAAAGTGGAGGAGGGGCGGTTTTGCCGGTGATACACAAACTGGGAAGCATGATGCCGCGTCATTGTTCAGCGTTGAAATAAAGGTAACATTTCTAAAATTGGTCGCACTATCGACTGTGATGCTTATTATTACAGTACATGGATGGTGTCTTTCCCATCCCATCCATCCAGTGGTAAGCTGTTGATTACCACATAATGATTGACTGGTATCATTTGTCTGAGACAGACGAAGAGTCTTCGTGGAGGGGCAACACGTTCCAGGGATGGTTAGCACCGAAACAGTGCTCGTGTACAGGACTGCAATATGAGGGATCATTCGAAACTGTTGTGTCCTGCCTACTCGTCGAATATGGGGTGCCTAGCAAATCTGCTTTCTCGGATCACTAGACAACAATTCAAGCAAATCGTGTTAATGAATTTTTCTTACAGTAAGATAAATGACAGTACTTAACTTTGAGAATTTACAGTGGTTTGTCACACCAGTGGGCGACAGACAAATAAGAATTCTCTCCAGTGTATACAATTCCTAATACAAGTAAACAATACAGTTCCTAAGCAGCTGCTGTAGAGCTCGTAGAAAGGCTAGTCTTCAACTGGGCTGCAGCCAGGCGGAGCGGCCCTCGTGTTCTCTTCTCCTGGAGGCCGCTGCTGTCTCGGTGTCGTCCTAGAGAGGGGTCGGTCAGCGTACTATTGGATGACGTCTTCCAAACAGCCCTCTCTGCTCTACTGTTCCTGACCGTCGTGCCGGGGCTTGACTTTCACGCTGGAATATTCCTTCCCCCCCCCCCCCCCCCCCCCCAAAAGCGACGGACGGTTGTCGTGTAGGGAGGTTGAAAGGTATGTGCTAAGATCTGATCCGGGTAGATCCAGAAAATAAAGTCGGTAGTTGCCAACCGCAGGGTGGAATGAGTATAATATCTTTGAGTAGGAGGATCTTTGAGGGTTAAGGGAGCCAGGTGCGCACAGTAAAAAACTCGGGAGTCGCAGCTAGGTGCCTGGAGGAAGCAAACGTGTGCAGACAGCTTTAAGGTAGGAGTCGGACTTGCTGCGCAGTTACACTAAGCAAACTTTAGCACGTAAGTAAGAGAAGATATATAATGATTTCAAAATGGTTTTCGTTAGTTAATGTTCAGAGTTAGGATTTGTATGTCCAAGGCTTGACACAGTAAGGGTTTTGCAAATTATTTTGTAAGAGTGATTCGTGCTTCGAAGATGTTGGAAATGGTAGGTTTTGTGTATGACTTAAAATTTTAACAATATATATATTGAGATCAACATTGTGTTTAAATCTAACAGCCTGAATCATAATCCACTTCCTTTGCTTGTATTGAATATGAAAATGAGTAGTAAAGTAAAGTTACACACCAATGAAAGAACGTAAAAATATGAGGCCTCTATGCAATATATATGTGCAGTACATGGTTTGAAATCGATTTTTTATAACTAAAGTTACCAGAGCAAAGTTATTTCAAATAACAAATTTTATGCCATTGCACAACTGGCATTATTCAAGTCAAGATATAATTTCAGTAAGTAAACATCAGGGCCAAGAGTTAATTTTTCAGAACCATCTTAATGCCATTGCACAAACGACATTATTCTCTTAAACTTGATTGCTGAGTCAAATACATGTTTCATTACTGGCAAAATGGAGGAGTGCAAGAAACAAGTTTGCAGCTGCAGTCATATGCAGGTTTGTTGAATAATTAATTTGAAACAAATTTTATCATTGATACTTTCACAAATAAAAAAAGGATACTTTCAAGCTCGACAATGGTGGGGGACGTAGGAGCGTGGATGCTGCGCTGGATCGGAAGCTGTGGCTGCAGGGGACGTCAAGCTTCCAGCCGAACCCCGCCATCCGGCCTTCGCTATGGCGGAAACGTCCCCCAGAAAACGACCAGAAGGGTACGCGTCCACCTCCTGAGGCCAATAACCAGATGTAGAAGGCGCCAGCTGCTGCAGTGTGGGTGGGTCCAGCTCCATCAGTAGGACGAGACTTGGCGGAGGCGACGAACGCTCCATCACCATGGGCTCATCCTGCAGTGTCGTGATGACACCCTCTGGCAGCTGCTGTGAATCTGGGGGGAGAGCGACTGAAGGATCACCGTGCCCATGACGGTGGCAAATTTGACTGTGATGTAGGCGTTGCAATTCGTCTGGGCCTGAAATGAGGTATGTGCATCCATGAAGTCGACGAAGGATCTCGCCTCGCGCCCAACGTCTGCAGCCGCTAAAAACCCTGAGAAACACAATATCTTGCGGTGCGAAGCTGTGCTTGCGGCCTTTCTTCTGTGCCGGATGGTGAGGAGGCTGGAGCTGGTGGAACAGTGTCCGATAGCGGCGGCCGTGAAGCAATTCCGCCGGCGGTAGTCCATCTTGTGGATGCGGAGGCGATCCCTGGTGTGTGCAGATCGACGTTTGGCCATCAGCTGCTTGAAGGTTCTGAAAAAACGTTCCGCTTCGCCGTTGGACTGTGGACGGAACGGTGCACTAGTTATATGCTGTATGCCATTGCGTTCAGAGATTGTTTCAAATTCATTTGACGTGAACTGAGGGCTGTCGTCTGACACTATGACTTCAGGTAAACCTTAGAGCCAAAAATTAGAGGACAACACTTGAATTGTGCTATGGGACGTTGTTGAGTTCATTGACACAGCAAAAGGAAACTTGCTATACGAGTCAACCACAATCAACCAACGAGTGTTCTGTGAAGGTCCCACAAAGTCTACGTGCACACTTTGCCATGGTGTTTGCGACTTAATCCCAGCAGAGAAATTTTTTGTGGCGAAGCGGACTGATTTTCCGCACATGTGTGACACTGTGAGGTCATCTGTTCTATTTGGGTGTCCATCTCCTGACAAGCACAGTGCCGACGCGCTAACTGCTTCATACGAACAATCCCCCAGTGTCCCTGGTGAAGTAACTGCAGCCCTTCTCTTTGCAAAGCTTTGGGGATCAACACAAGAAACTGTCCACTATCGTTTTGAACAAGAATCACACCTTTATGCATAGCGAGGAAAAGCCGATGTGCAAAGTATTGGCGCACTACAGAGTTCTTTAAGCTGTGCAAAGACCGAGGCCAAGATGTGCGAATGTATTGAAGCAAAATTTTCAAGTCTGAATCAGCTTCCGTGGCCCGTGCAATTTTCCTATATTTCAGAGGAAAGGATTGAAGCAATTCAGAATGCTGAGGATCGATGTAACAACAAGATACAGCAGAAGCGTCAAAGTCTGTATCAGGGCCAATCGGAAGATATGAAAGTGCGTCCGCATTACCATGTTGAGCTGTCGGATGATACACAATCTCTTACTGGTACTGAGACAACAATAAAACCCATCGCTGCTATTTTTGGGCAGTTCGTAGAGGAACCAGCTTCGTCGGATGAAACAAGGGTTGCAGGGGCTTGTAATCCATTACTAAGTAGAATTTTCTGCCATACAAATAGTGGTGGAATTTCGTGACACCATACACATTAGCCAATGCCTCTTTCTCTATGTGTGAATAGTTACACTGAACTTTGGGCAACACCTTTGATGCGAAAGCAAAGGGTCTGTCCTTATCACCAATTCCCTGCGAAAGCACTGCACAGATTCCGTAAGAGGAAGCGTCAACTTGCAACACAACTCGTTTGTCAGGATGAAAGTGAAGTAAGCAGCGATCATTGAGCAATGCATCTTATGTTTTTGAAATGCTTCTTTGCACTCATCTGTCCAAACAAAGGGGACATTCATGCGACACAAACAATGCAATGGAGCTGCGATTTGTGCAGCATTCGGTATTAACTGAATATAATAAGTTCATTTTCCCTAAGACTGACTGCAATTCTGTGACACTGCGAGGAACTGGCAGGTCACACACGGCTAAAAAATGTGACTGAAGAGGATGTACACCTTGACTGTTTACGACATGACCAAGATACCATAACTCAGGTTTAAAAAAATCACACTTGACCAGTCCACACTTAAGTCCTGAATCAGATAACACACGAAACAAACCATGAAAATTTGCAATGTGTTCTTCAGGCTGTAGTGGAACTGACAAATAGGCATAATTTTGTTATATTACACACTAAAGTTGTGTTAAAAAGCTTTTGCTTAATATAATACTAAGTTAGGTGTTGCGATCAATAATCGATATTGGAATTGTATGTTCTTTGTAGCTTATGACCGTGATCTATGGTCTACAACGGGTTTTCGGCCACTTGAGTTTTGGCTGCGGTTGAGTATAGTCGTTTTTCGAATTTTGGCAATAAATATGTGTTTTTGTTACAAATAAACCGTGGAACACTGCGTCATGATTTCGATGGTCCAGTGATAATTAAAAAACCCGCACCTTTTCTTGGACCCTGAGCAGCAAAGGAATCAGCGCCTAGACAACGAGAAGCCACATGGACAACGCAGACTCAGCAGTATCAACAAAGGAGACATCATGGCCAGCTCTACTAAAGTGCTATACATCCATTAGCCACACCACAACGGTGTCCTTATGGAGATTATTTTTCTATCACAGTAGAGAGGGTTCATGACAACTGGGGGCTCTGTGCCGGGATTAAGACATTTATCTACATCTACATCTACATTTATACTCCGCAAGCCACCCAACGGTGTGTAGCGGAGGGCACTTTACGTGCCACTGTCATTACCTCCCTTTCCTGTTCCAGTCGCGTATGGTTCGCGGGAAGAACGACTGTCTGAAAGCCTCCGTGCGCGCTCTAATCTCTCTAATTTTACATTCGTGATCTCCTCGGGAGGTATAAGTAGGGGGAAGCAATATATTCGATACCTCATCCAGAAACGCACCCTCTCGAAACCTGGCGAGCAAGCTACACCGCGATGCAGAGCGCCTCTCTTGCAGAGTCTGCCACTTGAGTTTGCTAAACATCTCCGTAACTCTATCACGGTTACCAAATAACCCTGTGACGAAACGCGCCGCTTTTCTTTGGATCTTCTCTATCTCCTCCGTCAACCCGACCTGGTACGGATCCCACATTGATGAGCAATACTCAAGCACAGGTCGAACGAGTGTTTTGTAAGCCACCTCCTTTGTTGATAGACTACATTTTCTAAGGACTCTCCCAATGAATCTCAACCTGGTACCCGCCTTACCAACAATTAATTTTATATGATCATTCCACTTCAAATCGTTCCGCATGCATACTCCCAGATATTTTACAGAAGTTACTGCTACCAGTGTTTGTTCCGCTATCATATAAACATACAATAAAGGATCCTTCTTTCTATGTATTCGCAATACATTACATTTGTCTATGTTAAGGGTCAGTTGCCACTCCCTGCACCAAGTGCCTATCCGCTGCAGATCTTCCTGCATTTCGCTACAATTTTCTAATGCTGCAACTTCTCTGTATACTACAGCATCATCCGCGAAAAGCCGCATGGGACTTCCGACACTATCTACTAGGTCATTTATATATATTGTGAAAAGCAATGGTCCCATAACACTCCCCTGTGTCACACCAGAGGTTACTTTAACGTCTGTAGACGTCTCTCCATTGATAACAACATGCTGTGTTCTGTTTGCTAAAAACTCTTCAATCCAGCCACACAGCTGGTCTGATATTCAGTAGGCTCTTACTTTGTTTATCAGGCGACAGTGCGGAACTGTATCGAACGCCTTCCAGAAGTCAAGAAAAATAGCATCTACCTGGGAGCCTGTATCTAATATTTTCTGGGTCTCATGAACAAATAAAGCGAGTTGGGTCTCACACGATTGCTGTTTCCGGAATCCATGTTGATTCCTACATAGTAGATTCTGGGTTTCCAAAAACGACATGATACTCGAGCAAAAAACATGTTCTAAAATTCTACAACAGATCGACGTCAGAGATATAGGTCTATAGTTTTGCGCATCTGCTCGACGACCCTTCTTGAAGACTGGGACTACCTGTGCTCTTTTCCAATCATTTGGAACCTTCCGTTCCTCTAGAGACTTGCGGTACACGGCTGTTACAAGGGGGCAAGTTCTTTCGCGTACTCTGTGTAGAATCGAATTGGTATCCCGTCAGGTCCAGTGGATTTTCCTCTGTTTAGTGATTCCAGTTGCTTTGCTATTCCTTGGACACTTATTTCGTTTGTGCGGGGATTTAGAGAAGGAACTGCAGTGCGGTCTTCCTCTGTGAAACAGCTTTGGAAAAAGGTGTTTAGTTTTGTAGCGGCGTTCGTAGCGACAAGCAATTCGCTGTAGAAACGGCTTACGAAGTCACCGCCACACTTTTAATAGCGGGCCGACCGGTCCGCTGGAACAGTGAACAGAAAGATGAAAACCCAAACACTCTGATTAAATAAAAGTCGGTACTTATCTTTATTAACGAAGATACAGATACACAGTAGTGAACTCCGTGTCTACAGAGATCTGTCTAGTTCGAGTCGGAGCGGCTAGGTCAGCGTCGGCTGACGACAAACAACAACTCTGCTGCGATGAACACACAACTGACTAGCAAGTACACAATTCGGTGGCGAGTATACAACTGAGCGGCGAATACAGAACTATCCTAGCGCTCGCGACTCCAGCGCTTAAGAAGCCAGAAGCCAGCGGTGGCGCGCGCAGACTTGCGGCGATTTCCTGTCTCGCTGGCGCTGCTTATGCGGACGGCGTCCGGACTTTGATGCTGCCAACCTTTTGGCAGCGGGCTCGGTTGGCATTACTGGCTAGGATATAACATTTAGTATTTCAGCTTTACGCGTGTCATCCTCTGTTTCAATGCCATCATCATCCCGGAGTGTCTGGATATGCTGTTTCGAGCCACATACTGATTTAACGTAAGACCAGAACTCCCTAGGATTTTCTGTCAAGTCGGTACATAGTATTTTACTTTCGAATTCACTGAACGCTTCACGCATAGCCCTCCTTACGCTAACTTTGACATCGTTTTGCTTCTGTTTGTCTGAGAGGTTTTGGCTGCGTTTAAACTCAGAGTGAAACTCTCTTTGCTTTCGCAGTAGTTTCCTAACTTTGTTGTTGCACCACGTGGGTTTTTCCCGTCCCTCACAGTTTTACTCGGCACGTACCTGTCTAAAACGCATTTTACGATTGCCTTGAACTTTTTCCATAAACACTCAACATTGTCAGTGTCGGAAAAGAAATGTTCGTTTTGATCTGTGAGGTAGTCTGAAATCTGCCTTCTATTACTCTTGCTAAACAGATAAACCTTCCTCCCTTTTTTTATATTCCTACTAACTTCCATATTCAGGGATGCTGCAACGGCCTTATGATCACTGATTCCCTGTTCTGTACATACAGAGTCGAAAAGTTCGGGTCTGTTTGTTATCAGTAGGTCCAAGATGTTATCTCCACGAGTCGGTTCTCTGTTTAATTGCTCGAGGTAATTTTCGGATAGTGCACTCAGTATAATGTCACTCGATGCTCTGTCCCTACCACCCGTCCTAAACATCTGAGTGTCCCAGTCTATATCTGGTAAATTGAAATCTCCACCTAAGACTATAACATGCTGAGAAAATTTATGTGAAATGTATTCAAAATTTTCTCTCAGTTGTCCTGCCACTAATGCTGCTGAGTCGGGAGATCGGTAAAAGGAGCCAATTATTAACCTAGCTCGGTTGTTGAGTGTAACCTCCACCCATAATAATTCACAGGAACTATCCACTTCTACTTCACTACAGGATAAACTACTACTAACCGCGACGAACACTCCACCACAGATTGCATGCAATCTATCCTTTCTAAACACCGTCTGTACCTTTGTACAAATTTCGGCAGAATTTATCTCTGGCTTCAGCCACCTTTCTGTACCTATAACGATTTCAGCTTCGGTGCTTTCTATCAGCGCTTGAAGTTCCGGTACTTTACCAACGCAGCTTCGACAGTTTACAATTACAATACCGATTGCTGCTTGGTCCCCGCATGTCCTGACTTTGCCCTGCACCCGTTGAGGCTGTTGCCCTTTCTGTACTTGCCCAAGGCCATCTAACCTAAAAAACCGCCCAGTCCACGCCACACAACCCCTGCTACCCGTGTAGCCGCTTGTTGCGTGTATTGGACTCCTGACCTACCCAGCGGAACCCGAAACCCCACCACCCTATGGCGCAAGTCGAGGAATCTGCAGCCCACACGGTCGCAGAACCGTCTCAGCCTCTGCTTCAGACCCTTCACTCGGCTCTGTACCAAAGGTCCGCAGTCAGTCCTGTCGACGATGCTGCAGATGGTGAGCTCTGCTTTCATCCCGCTAGCGAGAATGGCAGTCTTCACCAAATCAGATAGCCGCCGGAAGCCAGAGAGGATTTCCTCGGATCCATAGCGACACACATCATTGGTGCCGACATGAGCGACCACCTGCAGATGGGTGCACCCTGTACCCTTCATGGCATTCGGAAGGACTCTTTCCACATCAGGAATGACTCCCCCCGGTATGCACACGGAGAGCACATTGGTTTTCTTCCCCTCTCTCTTGCTGTACTGGATGGACGAGATCTGTTTTGTAGGAGTCTAATGACCACGTGGTACAAAAAAGTGCTATACATGGAAGTCAAGGGAGACGAAACGAAACAGTAAAGTGGACTGGCCACACGAGTGAGGACCCAGACTGAAAAGATGAGTACATCTGTGTAGTGCTGTTTATTCCTTTTATTATTTTGTGTGTGA
The DNA here is from genome assembly GCF_023864345.2 of Schistocerca serialis cubense. Classification (NCBI taxonomy): domain Eukaryota; kingdom Metazoa; phylum Arthropoda; class Insecta; order Orthoptera; family Acrididae; genus Schistocerca; species Schistocerca serialis. The sequence continues at coordinate 117,046,562 of NC_064643.1, read as the reverse complement.
AATTTTACGAAAATGACCGTTGTCAGGATTTTGAAAATTTGTTAGTCTTTGGGGACGTAGACATGCCAATAAAAACGGAAGATGAGTCAGTCAAAGAAGCGGATCAAAGTCTAAATTCATCAGAACGTGAGATGTCGGACATTAAATCACTGTTACAAATGATGGAACAAAAGTTAGCTTTAAATCAAAAAGTTGCAGCACGCTTACAAGCTAATGAAGAACAATTGCAAAACATGAATCAGACGGCCGCGGACAGTTTTCGGGTCATAAATCAGAAAGTATCGCGTCTAGAGCGAGCTATGAACAAAAAATTGATAATGTCTTACTTTAGGGTAATAAACTTCGCAACGATATATCAACGATAGACAAGAAACTTAGCAGGGCAGAAACAAAGATTTTGGCGGTAGAATCTAGTGGGAGAATTAAAATCTAGTCTGAGTAACAAAATCCAATCTGCAAAAAATGAACTGGTCACAGACAGAGAGAAAAATGCAAAGCGTTTTGTTAATATTAATAGTCAAATATATATAGTTTGTGTAAATGTAAAAGCTATGGCAGTAGATCTTGAAAGTAGAGTAGATTCGAAACTAAATGTTGTGAATGATAAAATGGAAACAGTTAGTAACACAGTAAAACTCCACGAGATTGAAACTAAGACAAACGTTAGTGAATTAAAAAGAACAGTATCAGAGTTAAATCAGAAGTTTGGAATATTTAGCAATGATGTAGCTAGCAAAATTTTTTCTGTGAACACATGTATCTTATTATCCAATATTCCAGTTAAAAACTTTTCTAACGAGTGTAGTTTGCATCCTGTTGACTTTCTGCAGAGTTGTAGAGACAATTTTTTGCCCAATATGAGTGAAAGTTTCAAAACTAATTTTGTTAAAAAATTTTTGGAGGGGGAATCTTTGTCATGGGCCAATCAAAATTTTTCTATGGACATATCTTATGCAGAATTTGAAATTGAATTCTTTAAACGATTCTGGTCTGAAACTGAACATGCCAGGATAAAAAGAGAGTTCCTGAATGGACCAAATTATAAGGAAACAGGGGACTATGAAACAGTTTTGTAAAAATCAACTGAAGACACTTGTACATTTGAGTAAGACCTTTGATGAGCTCACACGGATAGATACTTTAAAGAGAAGGTTGCCAACAGATGTGCAATGGGACCTAGTGTATGGACCAGATGACAACATTGAACAATTTCTAAACTACGTGGACAAACTAGACAGGATTATAGACAAAGTGGGGAAACCAAAAACCTATTTCAATCACACACAGAGGGGTGGGGATCAAAGTTGGGGAAACACTAATTTTAACAGAAGGGAAAACAGTAGGTCTAACAACCATAGTTTTCATCATAGGGAACAAAATAGTCACAATAATAATAATAAGAAGAAGAATTACCATTCAAGCCGTGGCGGCTTATGAACAAATAAAGCGAGTTGGGTCTCACACGATCGCTGTTTCCGGAATCCATGTTGATTCCTACAGAGTAGATTCTGGGTTCTCAAAAACCACATGATACTCGAGCAAAAGACATGTTCTAAAATTCTACAACAGATCGACGTCAGAGATATAGGTCTATAGTTTTGCGCATCTGCTCGACGACCCTTCTTGAAGACTGGGACTACCTGTGCTCTTTTCCAATCATTTGGAACCTTGCGTTCCTCTAGAGACTTGCGGTACACGGCTGTTAGAAGGGGGGTAGAAAGAGAGAGGCTGCAACTAGCTGTCCAGTTAACTTTAATCTTTCTTTTGTCTCGTAACTTACGACATCGCATACTTCTTTTGCCTCCCGCAGTAGATTACACATCGCTGCGCCATCTCCAGTTCTCCCTCTTTTATGGTACTCGTGTAAACCTGTTGAATTTTTACTCACTCCTTCCCTAATGATCGCAATTTCACGCTCAAAAGCTGTCAGATGATTTTGTGCGTAAGTTGGGTCAATATCTCTTCTTTGTAGCTGGTTATACAAAATATCCATATGGATCATGATTTTATGAAAAAAACGAAAGCCAAAAAATGAACTTATCGTCCTTTAAAACTGTTACAAAGCCACAGACTTGCAGGATCGTGTTCTCATTACACAGTTTTTCTCCCTGGCTCATATTATTCATGCACGTGATAACATCTTTCCTATGCTCGAAAACGGCATTGTCGCTCCTTGACTGAAAATTCCAACTTGTAGGCACTGAACGTGGCAATCGTTTTCGTACTGTTTCGTCGAGAACTGCTGTTCTTTGAGGGAGATGCTGAAAAGAAGCTGCAAAGTCCCTGAAGTTTAGTGATGAATATTCGCACATTTTTATTAATGGAAGCGACTTTAAGCATAATTAGATTCAACTGGTTGGCATAACAATGAATGTATGAAGCGTTAGGAAACTTTTCCTTAACAAGAGCCTGCACCCCACGTGATGAACCACTCATGACTCCTGCATCATCATATGTTTGCACTATTAGCTTATGTGGACAATTCCCCAAATGATTATTTATCTGTTCGATGATGGACGTTGCCAAAGACTGGGTATCATGCTTTTCTGGTGCTATGAAGTCACAAAATCTTTCAACTGGTTTTCCGTTAATGATGTACCTATATACTATAACCATCTGGAAAACACAGGCTACGTCACTGCTTTCGTCAGCTATTACGACCAAAAACTCAGGACCCTTAATTTCCTTTCTAATTTCCTCTTGGCAGACTTGAAGCATGCACTGGAGGAGTTAATTCTGGATGGTTTTTGAGGTTCCTTTGAAAACTGAAGCTTTCTTTAAATGCGATTTTAACACAGAGTCTAATTCTGCACTAAAATTAATCAAGGAACGAAAAACACCAGGACTGGAAGATGATTCAGTCTCATCATGTCCTCTAAGGGCAAGTTCCAACGCATCACAGAAACGAATACAGTTAATAATTAGATTCAGTATGTACCTATTATCGGTAACTTTTTGGTTGTGTGATGCCACGGACCTTCTGTACCCACTGTCTAATGGGGTAGCTATATTTACATTGCCTAGACTTGCCATATTCAAAACGTTATTTACCTGGACTGAAGAAAGTTCGCGTGTTCTAATTTTATCATGGAGGTGTTGAATGTCACAGACTCCGTGTTTAGACCATGAAAGATCTCCTTCAAATAATAAACAAGGAAAACAACATTTTTCACGTCACAACCACACAGCCATTCATGCTTGTTGTACAATTCAGAGTCAAATTTCCTATTGAATTGACGACTTTTAGTTTTTAACGTTCTGCAAAACTGTTAAAGCAGGAGTCGGCCTACCTAGCCCCTTGATTTCTAATTTTTCTTCAAACTTCCGTGAACTGAAGGGTTCAGAGAGCAATGAAATTACCTGATTCATTATTTCACGTATTCACTTGTCACTTGAGCCTCAAAATTCACTGTAGCCCACACTAAAATAACTAATACCACGCACAGGAAATAGTTAGTTCTCTCGTAGCTACACCTGAACTGGTAAGGTGGCGCGAGAATCCCATTTTGTTCGAAGATGCAATAGTTCCGTTTCCCTTCAGAAGAGCTCGGGCCCTCTTCCTGCAGCTGGCAGGGTGGCCCGGGTGAGGTGTTTATACACACAAGGCCCACATACTAGTAAAGTGTCGCCAGGCGTTGCCACCGCACCCCGCACCCCCTCCGAGACACCCAAGTCCGCGTTTGCAGCCACAGTGCAACCTGCTGTCGCCATCGGCACATTCCGTCCAACACCGCTGCGTTCGGCGTTTGGAGGCCGGGCATTTCAAAACGGATAAACGGCACGCTTCTTCTCCACTAGTAATGATAAATTTAACACTATAATTCTTGTAAAGGAGAAAAGATAGACAAACACATAACAGAACTAGATTTAAGTGAAGTAGATTTCAACACACTTGTAAACACTAAGATTTCGGAAGCTAGCGGTCTAAACGATGAGCAAAAACAGGAACTAGAGTCTTTGTTATGGGAATCCAGTGATGTCTTTAGCAACATTCCAGGGAAAGTTAGGGGTTATGAATATACTTTGCTAGTAAGACACCATGACTCATTTTTCATAAAACAATACGGTGTGCCCATAGCAAAACGTACAGCAGTTGAGAAAGAATTACGTAAGATGGAAGTGTGTGGCATTATTGAAAGGAGTATCAGTGCTTATAATAACCCACTGGTAGTTGTGTCAAAGAGAGATGGGAGAGTGAGAATAGTTCTTGACTCCAGGCCTTTAAACAAGATCTTATACAGGGAAACAGACCACCCTGAAAACATCGATGAGCTGTTGCACAAGTTCAAGGATATAAAATTAATGTCAAGTCTACACTTAACCTCAGGCTTTCACCAAGTACTCCTGGCACCCAAATCTAGGAAATACACTGCTTTTCTTTACAATGGCCATTGCTATCAGTATTGTGTAGTCCCTTTTGGCTTGAACTCATCGGTAGCAGAATCCATTAGAGCTTTAGACTATGTGCTTGGGCAGGAACTTGTATCCAAATTAGTGATTTATGTAGATGACATTTTAGTAACTGGACAAGATTGGAATGAGCATGTTGGGCTTTCAAGACAAGCATGTGAAAAACTTAGAAGAGGGGGAATGACACTAAAACTAGAAAAGTGCAAATTTGCAGTACCTGGGTTAAAATTTTTGGGATGTGTCATAACAGAAAAAGGAATTTTGGCAGATTCAGACAAAATTAAAGCTATTGCAGAGTTTCACATACCCCGAAACAGAAAACAACTGAAATCATTTTAAGGGCTATGTGGCTTCTACAGAAAATTTGTAAGTAAACAAAGCTTAAACACACCCTGTCGAAGTAACTTGTTAAAGAAGGACACTGTTTGGATATGGAGTAAAGATTGTCAAGAGGCTTTCGACAGAATAAAAAAGGAACTGAATAACCAGAACCTGTTACACAGACCAGATTTCAATTTCCCTTACTGTTTACATACTGGCAGCAGTGGTTATGGGCTAGGTGCTGAATTACTTCAAGTAAAAGAAGTCAATGGGGAGACAGTTCATGCTACAATTGCATTTGCAAGCTGAATGTTACTGAAACATGAAAAGAACTATACAGTCACAGAAAAAGAGTTATTAGCCATGCAGTGGTCATTTTCAAAATTCAGGACCTATTTACTTGGACATAAGGTAATAGTCTACTCTGATCATAAAGCCTTGAGCTACTTACAGGAATGCAAGCTCTATCATGATAGGCTTACAAGATGGGCATTGTATTTACAACAATTCAACTTTCAAATTAAATATATTAAAGGGACTGACAACTTAGTTGCAGATGCTCTGTCAAGGCTACCAGTGGGAGGGGAAACAGAAATTTTTGATCAGAATGAAGAAAAACAGTTTAAAATGAGGTAAATTAAAGGGGTCACAGATGAAAAAGTTGTTAGATCATTGTGTGATAAAATCAAGAGGAGCCAGAACCATGATGCAAATTGGAAATTAGTAAAGAGCTGTTTAGGGAAAAAGAACTATGAAAAATTAGACAAGTACTATAAGGTGTTTAAAGGTACTATGTTTAGGAGAACTGATGAAGACTCAGACAATTGGAAACTATGCTGGCCTGAGGATGAAGTTAAGAGGCTAATTAGGTATACTCATGAGAGCTATGGTCATTGTGGCATACAGAAGTGTATGCAGAAATTACAAGAAAACATATACTTCCACAATATGCCAACAAAGTTAGAAAAGAGTTGTCAACTTGTGATAAGAGCCAGTGAGTCAAAGTACGTAACAGAAAATGTCAAGGTGAAATGCAAAACATTATTCCTGCATAACCTCTAGACTTAATAACTGTTGATTTCTATGGGCCTCTTCCAAGGAGTAGGAGTGGCCACTGCTACATTTTTGTCATGGTGGATGTATTTTCTAAACTAATCAAGTTGTATCCTGTCAGAAAGGCCACAGGTAAAGAGATAGTTATAAAAGTTGAAAAAGACTATTTCTTAAATGATGGGAAACCAAAAGCAATCTTGTCGGATAATGGTTCTCAGTTTTTGTCAAAAGTTTGGAAAGCCTTTGTTGATAAACTGGGAGTCAAACATGTTCAAATATCTGTATATAATCTGTCTACAAACCCAGCTGAGAGGTATATGTGTGAGATTGGTCGTTTATGTCATACATATTGCAGTTATAAACATCCAACATGGGACAACCATGTGCGAGACTTTGAAGATGTTATGAACAGTTTGCATCACACTTCCACAGGATTTTCACTTTATGAAATTATGTTTCATCTAAAACCAGACAACATTATCACTGAACTCATAGAATTTCCACCATGCACAATGATGACTATGCGTGAATGTGAATCCATAGTCAAAGAAACCATGATAAAACATGGGGAAATTAGAAAAAGATGACATGATAGCAAGATAAAAGCAACCAAGTTTAAAGTTGGAGATTATGTTTTCTTAAAATCACATGAGAAATCAAAAATTCTAACTTCTGAATTAAAGAAATTCTTTGACATATTCGTGGGTCCATTCGAGATTGTAGAGCATCCACACCCTAATGAATACCGGTTGGTGTATCCTAAATCCAGGAAAGTTCTTGGGCTAAGGGATATTGTTTCATTGAAATTGTATAAACAAAGGGTAAGACTATTCTGAGAAAGTTAAAAGGTGACTCAACAAAACTTTTTCACTGGAAATTATGAAACTTTATGTATAAAAATTGTCTGATTTTTATAGTTTTGTGCCCTTGAAAATGTTTATTATTTGTTTAAAATGTTTTTGCTGTATAAAGTGTTTGCAATGAATTTTCTGTGTAATATGCTTACCATGTTAGTTATTGATATTTCTGTATGTTTATGCAATTTGAACCATGTATGAAAATTTGTGTAATTTTAGCTTGTGTTACCTTATCACACCACACTCGTTGAGACATCTTTTAGAATGCTAACCACTAATCAGCACTAAATCTGTCTTACAACAATTAACAGTTTTTTAAAGCTTTTTAATCTTAAAGGCAGAGTCCTAATTACTACACACCTAAGTGTTTGAAATGTCCAACTATACTAAGAGAGATTTGTTTTTAGTGAACCACATGAATTACTGTATATTTGTTTCTCAACCACTGCAAAGCATTGGCAGTAATATTTTTTCTAATTTTCTTATATACATACCATTCTAAAACTTTCATCCATGATCCTACCCTTGCACTTTTACTGTGAATATGAACCCTTGTAACAGACTGACTGTGACTTTACTTTTGAAAACAATTTAATTTTTTGTTTATTCTTGAAGTAAATGTTATAGTTTGTGATAACACATTTTACACCCAATATGTTAATGCATTTGTATTACGTGTTTATTGAATTTATTATTATTTAAAGGATCTTTTTTGGACCAGTCCATACCTGTGTAGTATTATTCAGACAGATTACGTAAACTTCTCCCACTACATAAACGTTACCAGAAGGATAGTTATGTATCCTAACCATGTACTTACATATAAACATTGAGTATAGTTGTTTTTCGAATTTTGGCAATAAATATGTGTTTTTGTTACAAATAAACTGTGGAATACTGTGTCATGATTTCGACAGTCCAGTGATAATTTAAAAAACGCACCTTTTCTTGGACCCAGAGCAGCAAAGGAATCATCGCCTAGACAACGAGAAGCCACATGGAAAACGCAGACTCAGCAGCATCAACAAGGGAGACATCATGGCCAGCTCGACTAAAGTATTATACAGCCATTAGCCACACTGTAGACCGGAGATCGAAAGGACACACCATACAATGAGGCCACATCATCATCACATCATCAGGAACAGGAGGAAAGATTGTGATAAGTCACAACTGCTACACCTCAGGCCAAGGCCTGTTTGTAGAGCGTCAGACACACTGTAATGGTCTCCTTATGGAGATAACTTTTGCAGCACAGTAGAGAAGGTTCATGACAAGGCATACGACCTACTATGACAATATCGTCCAAATAGGTTGAACGGTTTGGTTCTTGAGCAGTCAGCTGTTCAAAATACCATTGAAAATGGCAGGTGCGGAAGCACTGCCCAAAGGCAAACGCATATAATTAAACAATCCTAAATGTGTGTGCACAACACACACATTTTGAGATTGTTCATCTAGTGGTATTTAAAGATATGCATATTGCAGTCTGCCCATGAGATCCTCTGGGCAATGCAATGGATGAGTCAATCACAGTTTGAGGGTCGACTCTAGAATTAAAGTCAACACTGAGGGAACTCGTCCTGGATCAAAACCAGTGAACTTGCCCATTGACTAGTTTGTATGAGCGCAATAACTCCGCTATCGTACAGTTCTTTAAGTTCAGCAGCGACTTTGTCCCACAATGCAATGGGAACGGTTCTGGTCTGTCAAAATTTCGGCTGAGCATTGTCTTTCAGAGTAATATATGCAACAACATTGGGCCTTGCCTAAACCTTCAGAAAAGAGTTCAGGGAATTCTTTCAGCAAGCTAGCAACACAGTCTGTTGCATGGAATGCAGACAATGACAACACATTGTCCTGAATGTTAATGCCAAATAAATTAAATGAATTAAGGCTAAATATGGTTTCACAATAACGTGATTGTAGCACAGTGACAGACACAGTTCATGTATGCGAGTGATACATAGCATGAAAAGTACATTTTCCTAGAATGGGAATGTCTTGTCCATTGTAAGCCATCAGGTGCATGCTAGTTTTAGACAGGCGTGGGGAGCCTAACAGTTCATATGTGTGATGATTTTGCAAAGTAAGTGAGGCACCCATGTCCAACTGAAATTTCACACATCGTCCACTAATATGCAAATTTACAAAAAGTTTGTTGGACTGGCATAGCACTGACGAAACTGTTCTCTTGTTAGTTTTGCTAATGCCTGTTGCAGGCGTTGAATACACTGCATTTATGACATGGGCCGCATGACTAGATTTTTGTGAGTGGGCAGAATTTTCTTTTTCTGTTGCAAACAAACGGATTGTACATGTTCTTTGTTTCCTGAAGCGTAGCTTGTCAGGATTGGCAGTATTGGCGTTTGTGCCATGAATAGCACCGAGGGCAGGACTTAATTATGTTAGTCCGGTTAGAGAGCTGCTTACAACATGGCAAGCTGCCGCTGCCCAATGGGCCAGTCACGAGCAAGGAGCGTCAAATTCTTGGTCTCTCAAATTTATCGGGCAACGTAGCACCTGGTGGATTGGACTGTTTCAAAATCTATTCTCCAAGTCTGACATCAGTTACATTATACAGGATCACATCACCCAACAAGCACCACAAGCACACTTGACTTTGCATTTCCTCGTCATACTCTGCAAATTTGTTACCCACACACGATAAATTTGTTCTGGCCGTTTCTTGCAATTAAAGAATTGGTACCTAGCTGCTACGACATTCACATGTTGGTCACAATAGATAGTTAGCGAATCTGCAACCTGATCATACGATAGTTCACTTCGAGTGGCGTTAGGAAATAACTTCTGAGTGAGTCTGAAAACTGCATTTTTTACCATGAACAATAAATAGAGGAGTTTCACAGTACCTGGTATGTTGTGAGCAATGCACTGTGTTTAGCAGGGTTGAAATTTGTTGACTCTGAAACTGTAACATCTGCATTAGCTGCATTGGATCCACCGCTTGCAGCTGAGGCACCTGTGCAGGGGGTGGGATAGGTGGGCTGCTCATAGTGGAAGAAGCAAATGTGATAAACAAAAAAGGTTAGCAATAAAAATAAGTACAAAAGTAACGAAATTTTACAATGTCCACTGAAAACACTGGTTTGCAGAAACATGATAAGAGATAATGTTAAAGCAAGTCAATAAACCCCTGCAAAGAGAAGCAAATGTAGAATTAAGTTGCCAGCAAAGCCAAAAAGCCCACGAGCAAAAACAGGTTGCCACTGTGGGATTCGTTGACCTTCTCATCGCCAGTGTTGTGTCCTGCCTACTTGTCGAATATGTGGTGCCTAGGAAACCTGCTGTCTCGGATCGCTAGACAACAGTTCAAGCAAATTGTATTAATGAATTTTTATTGCAATAAGATAAATGACAAACTTCGAGAATTTACGATGGTGTGTCTCAAGCAATGGGTGAGAGACAAATAAGAAGTCTCTTCAGTATATACAATTCGTAATGCAAGTGAAAGAATACAGTTCGTAAGTAGCTGCTGTAGAGCTCGTAGAACGGCTAGTCTTCAACTGGGCCTCAGTCAGGTGGAGCGGCCCTCGTGTTCTCTTCTCCTGGAGGCCACTGCTGTCTCGGTGTCGGCTTAGAGAGGGGTCAGTCGGCGTGCTATTGGCTGACATCTTCTTCATAGCCCCCTCTGCTCTGCCATTCCTGACCTGCGTGTCGGCGCTTGACTTTTATGCCGGAACAAAATTGGAACACTGAGCCATCTGCTACTGCATCTCTGTGAAAGATGAGTTTAAATGTAGACGTCATCAAACACCTTCACACAGCTGTTTGGAAATGAACCACAATGCAACAATACTCGTGCAGCTTCCATGTGTTGTGACTGTCTCTTATTTAAAATCATCCTCTGTGGGTGTGTTCAAAATGGTTCAAATGGCTCTGAGCACTACGGGACTTAACATCTCAGGTCATCAGTCCCCTAGAACTTTGAACTACTTAAACCTAACTAACCTAAGGACATCACACACATCAATGCCCGAGGCAGGATTCGAACCTGCGATCATAGCGGTCGCGCGGTTCCAGACTGAAGCGCCTAGAACCGCTCGGCCACCAGAGGCCGACTGTTGGTGTGTGTGTTCTGGCAGCAGCAGCAGCAACATAACGTACACCGTGCAATGTCTAGTTTTCTGTGAGAACCAATGAATCAAAATGTGTTTATGTCAGTTTAGAACATGACACAGACCTCGAAGTCGTGGTGGAAAAAAATGTAGGGTGGTAGCTATAGTAATACGTTTTTGGAGGTGTTACAGCAGAAAAATACAGTGTATAGAACAACACAGGGCCCCTCTCTTGCGACTGATAGTCTGTGGGACATGGTCCTCCTACAGTACAGGCGATGAAACTTTACACTGGACTGTGCAGGTGAATTCGATCAGTGAGTGGATCAATACCAGCATATTTAATAGGATCGCCAGATATGCTCGTTGCCAGCACACAGACAGTATTTGAAATAAGACAAGGACGTGGTAATATATTATCTAGTTCTTTACTGGATGACGATAGCGGAGTTTTTTATAGTTTGTAGTCTTTTTATTCTCTGTTGGATGATACAGAACAATGACTATAGAGAGAATGTTTGGGTGACAGACGTGAATGTACCCTGAGAGACGCAGATCTCCTTTGGACTGCAGTACCTGTATGTAGTTTGGAGATGCATCACAATGCAGTAGCAAAATCCTTGTCCTTCTTCCAGCTCCCATCCTGTCTTTTTCTACTACTACCTTGTGTGGCAGGAGAAAATTTCACTTTGGCGCTGGCCTTACACGTTGTACACAGTTGGCAGAGTGTCACGAATATGATTCACTAGTGGCTGTAATCATTAAAAGGCAACTGCATAGGATCAAACACAGGTATTTGGTTGAATGGAAAGACTTGATTTCAAATCACAGACAGAATTTCTACCAGTAAGCGTAACACTATAGATCTGAAAAGCCAGTGTATGTTTCTTACGACCTCAATCAAGCGTTGAATTTTTTTTAAAAAGTGATTCGCTGCATAGCACGCCATCTACTGTATGTGATCATTCTCAATCAATCATCGCCTATAACCAAGTGGATATATCACAGGAACTCTGATATGGCATTGGGATAGAATGTGTTATAAACACTCGAGAAATATCTAGCGGCAACATGAGGAAGTTGCAATACCAACTTCATACCACGTTCGTTAGCTGAATCGCTTTCTAAATTCGGTGATTATATTACGAGACTACACCGCCGGCGACGTGCACCCGCAATTTTGGTTTGTTAATACACACCCCGCGATCACCGTCTATATTCAATGTCGCTGTATTTGTATGGAAGACCACTTCATTCGGAAGCAACGCCGTATCTCGATTTATAAAGCTTGTATAGTAATTAACACGGATATCGTTAGCGATGCATCTGCGTACCTGTAGAATTAAGACCGCTTGTGACAGTAACAGTCGTTGCCATCGTGTTTTTTACATCTCGCGGCTTGTAAGACGATTACGTCTCTCTTCCTAAGACACTCTGGTACCACTCGCAAGAAAAACAAATGAAACATGTCCATCCATCACGGACTTTCACTCAAAAAAAAATGTTCAAATGTGTGTGAAATCTTATGGGACTTAACTGCTAAGGTCATCAGTCCCTAAGCTTACACACTTCTTAACCTAAATTATCCTAAGGACAAACACACACACCCATGCCTGAGGGAGGACTCGAACCTCTGCCGGGACCAGCCGCACAGTCCATGACTGCAGCGCCTTAAACCGCTCGGCTAATCCCGCGCGGCGACTTTCGCTCGATATTTTTTGGTATCACTAGCATCCAAAAAAATGGTTCAAATGGCTCTGAGCACTATGGGACTTAACTTCTGAGGTCATCAGTCCCCTAGAACTTAGAACTAATTAAACCTAACTAACCTACGGACATCACACACATCCATGCCCAAGGCAGGATTCGAACCTGCGACCGTAGCGGTCACGCGGTTCCAGACTGTAGCGCCTAGAACCGCACGGCCACTTCGGCCGGCTTCTAGCATTCAGTTATTGGCGATGTGTTATACTTAGTAGGAGACATGTGATAGATTCACTGTGACCAGTGGGCTTATAAAGTATGTCTTTGTTTCGACATGTGCAAAGAAAATGGCTTTGTCCTGTTGTAATGAAGGTATGGATTTGACGTGGAAAAGCGCGATAGCCGTATGGGGAAGGCAAGATTTTTTTTTTACACGGAAAATTATATCCAGTCATAAGAAAGATACAGATTTTGATATTTCCAGAGACACAGTCGTGAGGAGGGGGTATTTCCGATACTTTGCTCATTGTCGAATGTCGTCAGGTTCAGCCTGAAATCGTAATATTTAATTGTAAATACAGTGATAAAATACTCGTATATGTGGCTGGTTTCCTAGGATGGTTCTGCCTGGCGTGCGGGAGCGCTTGTGGCGGCTGTATCCTGTGGCTGGAACAATGGACATTCCCGGCTTATGACAGGAGCTATCCAGAGTGGAGACCACTGCTGGGGTACAGGAGTACAGCTGACCTAACTGTGTCGACCTCTAGGCGGCTAATTAGGGAACTCAGTATGTGTTGGTCAGTCTTCGTGATCACGTGTGTTCTCCGTGGAAATAAGAGGAGATTCAATATGAAAGTGGGTTTGCGCTGGGAAGGTATTTCCTTCCATGTGAATTGTCCGGTTGACTGCTTCTAAATATTTCCTATCGTTATTTGGTTGAGAGAACGTCGATTATTGTGTGTGTTGTGTGCATTCAGACGGTGAAAACAGCCAGCTGGACGAGACATTTGGTGGTTCTCTAGACATGAGAAACATTTAATGAAGTAGAATGATGAGTTGGAATCTTTGATATGATTGACATCGGTATTCGTTAAAAATAATACGATGGAACTACCAGTTTCCTATATTTATTCGAGTTTTCAGGTAAAGATCTTCGCAGATGAGATAAGTTTCCTGTGACACAGTGGTTTGCAGCACACTCCACCTCGCTGTAACTTGCTAAAGTTTCGGGTTTCTAGAGAAATAATTTCCACTCTTTGTGTTAGGAATTATTCAATGGAAACGATCGGTAGCATACTGGTATGTACTTCATATCGAAAACTATCGCCTAAATGGCATGATATTCTGGCGAACCATGTGAAAACACACATGTTCTTGTAACTCAAAGTATGTGGATGGGTGTAGAAAGTATGGCAGCAAGCAACCAGGTCAAGGCCATAAACAGTAAAGCCTTTCTGCCGATGGGAAACAGCCCAGCCTTCATACAACAGTTCGGAGAGCGCTCTGATTCTGTGTCAGGCCAGTGTATGTGTGTGCAGGGACAGTTAACTCGTGACTGTTAGCTGTGGTGGATGACTGACTGACCTCGTGGGAAATATCTAGTGCTGTGACTATATGTATGGTGCATGTGCTTAAGTATTTCTTGGGATTTTTCTGTGTTCACGGCATATGTATGAGTGTCTGGTAGCCGATAGCTTTATGCAGGATACAAAAGTGATGATTTTGTATGGTGCAGTGTACGAATTGTGTTTATTACGGGAATACGGTATGTTTGGTGATATAGCCCAGTTGGAGATAGTTTCACGCTGAAAAATTCAAGCTTTTCTTGACAGTAGCAGAGCAGAGTGATTGAGGAAGTTTCTTTGGGGGTACTTTTTGTATTTCATGATCTGTAGATCACTTTTTTAGGGTTAAGTGTCAGTGCAATAGTTTTGGCACTGAAAGTCTCGTAATTTGTCTGCCTGCAGAACATGGTGGACAGTGCTTCCACACCGGCAGCAAAAGCAGCAGCAGTCTGTCAGATAAATTCAGTAAGAGCCAATCAGAATGTTCCATTCACAAGACATCCTTTTTACAGGGTATAGGAGCCTCTACAGAGTGGTTCGAATAATATGGGTGAAAGGTATCTATGGAAAGTTCTGAGACGAACGTGAAGTCTTCTTTGTTCGAGTGTTCAGAGGCAAGTGCAGGCAGACCATCCACCTTTGGCAGAACACTCTCCCCATCTGCCATTGTGGCTTTAGAGCGTCTCCAGACCTGCAGCTGCAGGACATCGAAAAATCACCGAAAATATCCAGCCATTTTCCCTCTGTAGGTCAGTGCTTTGAATTTTTCTGATTTTCCTATCTTTTCTTGCTTCGAGAAGTGAAGAAAATAACATCCCTGACTCCAGCAGCAAATATGTACTCAACTTAAAGAAATGGTTCGAATGGCTCTGAGCACTATGGGACTTAACAGCGGAGGTCATCAGTCCCCTAGAGCTTAGAACTGCTTAAACCTAACTAACCTAAGGACATCACACACATCCATGGCCGAGGCAGGATTCGAACCTGCGACCGTAGCGGTCGCGCGGTTCCAGGCTGAAGCGCCTAGAACCGCTCGGCCACCCCCGCCGGCTTAACTCAACTTACCGTTTCAGAAAAGTGATTAACTTTACAGCAGTTGTAAGACTCAGAAATTTTTCTATTTCTGCCAGTGCCTTCAAACAAGCTGATAAGACTCGAAATATGGTGAGCGTCCCGTTTGTAGTTATAGAGAGTCATTTATTTCGATTTCGAAATATCGTCGTTTAGCGTGTAAAATCAGATATTGCAGCTGATATTGGTCTCAGGATCTGTTTCCCACAGATGCTTGTGAAGTGTCTCAGGCAGGTTTCGTAAGTCCGAGCGTGGCGATATTCATCGCAAAATTGAGGTAAACTACTGTTCAGTGATCTTTTTGAAAGTGCATTTAGGGAAACATTCAAGTAGATTTAGTAGCTCCTGAAGCAGCTCATGTTCGAAGACAACGGTATTTCCCACAAAAGTGCGCGAAGTATCTCTTGGACGGTTTCACAAGTGTGCCGCGATCCTTTTACAGTCCGTATTCAAGTGTGGCGGTGGTGGTATCCCTCAGAATAAAACTTGTAATTTTCTAAATATTCTCGCGTCATCTGCAATGCCCTCTCTCTTTGTGCAGTGGTACATTTAGTTCCTGTGATTTCTTCAGTTACGTATGTGACAATATTCCGCAACATCAGATGTAATAACTCTTGAAAAAGTTCGTGTTCAACAACAAAGTGTATCGGTGCATCAGGAATAGGGGGGGGGGGGAGGAAAGCTGAGGTATTAGGTATTTCCAGCGCAACACGAAGTATGTGGCTGCTCCTGTGGCTACCGCATGGCCGTGCCCTAAGCCGGAGCAGAGACTCTTGGGGCAGGGAAGCTGCCGCATTGCCTCTCTTCTAGCTGGGCGTGGAGACTCTGGGATGAATGTCTTGCCTCTTGCGCTTTGGAAGACTGAATGGACTTTTATCGAATGACCTACAGTAACAGCAAATGCATTTATCAATATGAGTTTCGAAGCATAACGTAGCCCCATCCTGCTGCATATTCATTATTTCATGTAGCGTATTCACCAAATATTATTGCTGTCGACACAGTCCTCAGATGCATGATACCTGTTAAACTGCTACTTCCCCAGTACAGACATCTTATCCATTGAACATATTAAACAATTATATCTGTCCTCTCAGTCCAGCATCTAGACACAGACTGAGGCCTTTTCCCACATCTTTTCCCCAGACCCCTGTCTCAGATTACGTCATAGGGTGGGGAGAGGCGAAGTGATGACAGTGCCTTCTGGTGGTGGTGTTGTGAACTTGGTCAGTTGGACTCTGGACTTCAAGGCGAACGCACTGGATGGAGCTACTGCCTATGACAACTGAAATTGTTTAAATAAAGAATGAATGCAAAATAAAGACTTATGTCTACCCTATCCAGGAGCCCAGCACAGACTGAGTACTTGCCCTGCCAATTCCCAGATGGGGGAGGGAAGAGGATGGGAGCAACGTATGCAAATAAGGACTTGTGTACATCCTATCTGGCATCCCAGCACAGACTTATTCTTTCTGCCACCAATTTCCAGATTGGTAGGGGGGAGGGAGGGGAGGGGGAGGGGCTCCGCCATCTTGAATAAATTTGCCAATAGTGCAGAGTGGGGCCATGCCGCGCTTGCCCTACTACTTACAAGGTGTCCAAGAGGAATGTTCAATATTCAGGGATATGACAAGAACGATCGATCATTCCAAGCATAAAGTCTAGTAAACATGGGCTCTAAATTGCATATCTAAAGGGTTATGAGCACTTATTCAACTCTGATACTGTGAAAAGACTATCTGCCACTGCTTTGGTTTCCATGTTTTAGGAGTAGGTAGCATGGACCAAAACACAGAACAATTGTCTAGTAGACAATGGTTCAATGCCTACCTGAATTGTCAAATTTGTATATACTTGTACTTAAACAACTCAAGTTAATATATTCAGTTTAGTTACGATTGCTACCCTTGCAAGTCAAATGGCATTAGATGGCCAGAAAAAAGTGAGTATACAAGAAAATTTAGTGTGAAAGGTTTGTTTTACATATTGGGTACCATATAATGAATTTATCAGAATAAGGTGGTATTATTCACTTTTGCTGTATCAATTTTATTTTTTCACGTCTAATTTCAGCCTTCTAGGCCATTCTCAAGTGATTCTGTGGTTCCACGAGAGAAAAATATGGTCTTCTCTAAATTTGTGTTTGCTATTCATTTTGGTCCACAAGTGCTGTCTTTTTTGGTTTGACAGCGTAACATGTACAAAGATAAATAAGACAATATATGTGAACGAAAACGACAGAAAACAAATTTAAATATGCTGACATTTCAGGGTGTAAGGCACAGTTTTCTATTGCAGATACACCTGAGAATGGTGTAGAAGGGTGAAATTAGGCGTGAAAAAATAAAATCAATACAGCGAAAGTGGAAAATACCACGTTATTTTACTATGGAAGTGTTTTTTGTAGACACCGTTTTCCTGTAGATTTTAGAAGGAGAAAGTAAAATTAAATGTTAGGTAGATGTTCTTCAAATGTTAATCTAAGAACAAGAGGGCGTGGGTCGAGGCTCACCGATTTGGCACAAGCTATAGAAGTAGGTAAATGCCCCTTTCAGGTTCCTAGAATGTTTCGCCAGATTGGACCATAGCAAAAGGTAAAACGCTCTCTAAAGACTTAAGTGTAGAGTATGAGGAAAATTAGAGCGACAGGTATCCGCCAGTTGCGGTAGCTGTATGATTAAGAACGTGGCGTCGCAAACTCGCAAAGTTAAACTATTTCTTATAATGTTTATATATACTTAAACAGTCTAATACCGCTCATTAATTTCAATACATCCAGTAAATGACATCCAGTTCTCTGTAGATAAGATCTCGGTTGATGAAGCAAAGGAATAGTACACCAGTTGTACACATGTCATACTTTTGTATGTGGTCACCGAGATACAATAGTTCCAACAAACAATGTTGTGCACATAAATGCTATGTACCTATCTGATATGTTTACCCATTTGCCAACGGATGCCGCATTTGTTGCACCTGTGTTGTTCCCTGTAGTGATGTGATGTCCGCAGCGAACGGCAAGCTTTACTAAATGTGGTTTCTGCACGTCAGTTCCTTCGTGATACTAAAGTGTACACATTGCTAGTATGGCTCCACGAGCGGAGATATCCACAGAAAAACATGCTGCAATTGTAGCACATGGCCAAGTAGGTTTATCTATTCGCCAAGTAGCAATAAGGACATATCACGACCAAGACGACCTCGTAAAACAGCTAAGTGATGATAAATATGTCAGAATTACCGGTAAGAGAAATAGATTCAAAACAGCGCCCCAAATACGTGCAGAATTGGTAGAAATGAAAATGACAACAATATCTGTTGTATCAGTGAAAATGAGTCTGATTAAAGCTGGCTTGAAAGGATGTGTCACAGCAGAAAACCCCTTCTAAGGCCCATAAATAAACAGAAGAGACTTGAATGGGCTAGAAAACATCGTAATTGGACGTCGAAAGAGTGGACGAAGGTGCTATGTACCGATGAATCGAAGTTAGAGACTTTTGGAACCAGTAGGAGAATATTTGTTCGCCGATTTGTAATGGCTCTGAGCACTATGGGACTTAACATCTATGGTCATCAGTCCCCTAGAACTTAGAACTACTTAAACCTAACTAACCTAAGGACATCACACAACACCCAGTCATCACGAGGCAGAGAAAATCCCTGACCCCGCCGGGAATCGAACCCGGGAACCCGGGCGTGCGAAGCGAGAACGCTACCGCACGACCACGAGCTGCGGACGCCGAGTTGTAGGGGAAAGGGTAGCCCAGCATATGTTGTACCTACAGTTAAACGCAGTGGAGGTTCTATTGTGGTTTGGGAATGTTTTTCCGGAGATAGAGTTGGCGGCATTGTGAAAATAGAAGGATGTTTGGATCAGAAGCAGTACCACCGCATACTTCAGTATCATGCAGCGCTCAATAGGCAAAGGGTTCACCTTACGACAGCAAATGACCCAGAACATCGGTCGGCATACTGTACAAACTACATTGCATCACAGGAAACACAGAAAGTACTGAATGATATGGTATGACCGTCCCAAAACTCCGATTGTAATCCCATTGAAATGGTCTGGGATGATGTGGACAGACGTATCAGGGAAGCTAATATATCCAGCAAGGAACATCTCTGAAATATTGTTAAGGATGTGTGGAATCATATATACACATCAAAAAACATTTTGCATCATCACGGTTCCGAAAGTTCTGGAACCTGTACAGAAAATTGGAATAAAGATCATCTCCACCATTTTTATTGATCATAAAAACTACATATTGCATGTTGTACCACCATACAGCGAGACCTTCAAAGGTGGTGGTCCAGATTGCTGTACACGCCGGTACCTCTAATACCCAGTAGCACGTCGTCTTGCATTGATGCATGCCTGTATTCGTCGTGGCATACTAACCACAAGTTCATCAAGGCACTGTTGGTCCAGATTGTCCCACTCCGTCCGCAGCTCGTGGTCGTGTGGTAGCGTTCTCGCTTCCCACGCCCGGGTTCCCGGGTTCGATTCCCGGCGGGGTCAGGGATTTTCTCTGCCTCGTGATGACTGGGTGTTGTGTGCTGTCCTTAGGTTAGTTCGGTTTAAGTAGTTCTAAGTTCTAGGGGACTGATGACCATAGATGTTAAGTCCCATAGTGCTCAGAGCCATTTGAACCATTTGTCCCACTCCTCCACGGCGATTCGGCGTAGATCCCTCAGAGTGGTTGGTGGGTCACGTCGTCCATAAACTGCCCTTTTCAATCTATCCCAGGCATTTTCGGTAGGGTTCATGTCTGGGGAGCGTTCTGGCCACTCTAGTCGAGCGATGACGTTACTCTGAAGGAAGTCATCCACAAGATGTGCATGATGTGGGCGGGAATTGTCCACGAAGACGAATGCCTCGCCAATATGCTGCCGATATGGTTGCACTATCGGTCGGAGGATGGCATTCGCGTATCGTACAGCCGTTACAGCGCCTTCCATGACCACCAGCGGCGTATGTCGGCCCCACGTAGTGCCACCCCAAAACAGCAGGGGACCTCCACCTTGCTGCATTTGCTGTACAGTGTATCTAAAGCGTTCTCCCTGACCGGGTTGTCTGGTGGTAAGGTCTTATGGGACCAAACCGACGTGCTCACAAGCCCGGGAGAGGCGCTGCAGGCAATTTCGTATTGTTAGCGAAGGCACTCGGTCGTCTGCTGCCATAGCCCATTAACGTCAAATTTCACCGCACTGTCCTAGCGGATATGTTCGTCGCGCTCCCAAGTTGATTACCGCAGTTATTTCACGCACTGTAGCTTGTCTGTTAGCACTGATAACTCTAAACGAACGCCGCTGCTCTCGGTCGTTAAGTGATGCCCGTCGGCCACTGAGTTATCCACGGTGAGAGGTAATGCCTTGATCAGGTGTTATCAGCACATTCTTGACACTGTCGGTCTCGAAATATTGAATTCCCTAACGATTACCGAAATGTAGTGTCCCATGCGTCTAGTCCCAACTACCATTCTGTTCTGTTAGTCCCCGTCGTGCGGCCATAATCACGTCGGTAATGTTTTCACAACATTCACCTGAGTACAAACGACAGATCCGCGAATGCACTGCTCTTTTATACAGTACTTTGTTTACGCGATGCTACCACCATGTATATATGTCATCTCGCTATCACGTGACTTGTATCACCTCCGCGTACAGTGTGATATGTATTGATGAGATCTTCCAGCACTCTCAGCGTGCGTCAACGGTGAAAGTCATACGGCCACCTTGGTGCATGTTCCACACTATCGACAGAGCTCTAACGCCACCACTGCCTTGTTTCATATTTTATGCGGAAGCTTACATATAGGACGCAGAATGACGGCCAAGTGAGGCCACAGTTCTTGCACTCTGTCAGTTTGTGTTCTCCGCGCTAGCAAAGCGATAATTTTTCAGCAACATTGTTTAAAATCAATAGTTATTTTCAGATAGTCAGCTGTCATAATAAAAGCGTTGCTTACGTCCTGGATTCACTAAAAACTTTTATCTGACTATGTCTGATTCATTCTGGAAAAGCCACCGGGATTAAAAAGCTGAAACTGTGGCGCTATCCATCTTTGGAGGGAAGGAGGCAGAGTCGACGCTAATTACGGTTCAGTACGTAACAGCTTCGTCTCGGACAGGTGGCACACGTGGCGAGTCTTCTTGCATCTCATCCTTTTCTAGTTCTGAGGAATTGCTGTTGTCCGTAATTATCTTTAATGTAATGGTGTTGACAGGTGTAAACTGGTTTCTAGCTTTACCTGTCGCAACAAGTGTGTACTGGGGCTTTTCCCAGTCCGCGATTAAAATACCGCTTACGTTTCATACAATCTCCCATTTTTTCTCCGTTAAGCCTGACTGATCAACATTCGGCCTGGTATAAAGACATGCGTGAGAAACAGGTTTCCAGTCGAACGTCGTTCGTGGCCCCGAATTGTTATTCGCTAAACAACGTCAGCCGAATCGTGGAAGATATTTTCGACAAGCATACTGTCGATTCTTTGTGGTCAAATGCTTCTAATAATTACCGTGTGAACGAAGCGTTATATTCTAAGCAATGTCTCGTTTTTTTCTAGCACGAATCTTTCACTGTTGTGGGGTAAGCTGGACTCGAACCTGGTACCCTTCCTTTCGCGGACGCAATTATACATGCACGACTCTCTGCTGTCCCTCTCCTTCCTACCGTGCCACGCAAATTCAGCTCTACTACTATCTCTCTGAGAACAGGAAAAAAAAGAAATGTCATAATGTTTCACACAAATGTAATTTGGTATGTAAAGGTTCATTGTTGTTTTCAAGAAACTGGACTAGATATCTTCTGGTAAACCTTCCGGGATGTAAGGTCGTGGTCCATGAAACTCTTTAGCTCCTTACATCCCGGAAGGTTTACCAGAAAATATGTCATCCGGTCGTGAAAGCTTTCATACTATAAAACTGGACTAGAATCAGTAAATAAGAAAGAAGACAGAACAGATGTGAACAACTACCGTGGCATCTCTGTCCTGCTAACAACCTAGAAGATCCGCTCAAAACCTCCGCAGAATAGGGCGGAACAACACAAAAGCGGTTATCCAGAAAAAATTCAAAAATTCGATCAACAGCACCTCCTGAGTGAAGTTCATAGGAGATGGCTCTGATGCCTTTGTAATCAGGATGGGAGTGAGACTAGAAAATGGACTATCACCTCTGATCCTCAACTACGTTTTAGGAAAGGTCACCCGAAAATGGTAGAAAGAGATGAACAACTTAGCGGTAGAAAAAATGGAGTAAGACTAGACTACAAGGATATGATTCGTGCAATCGACGGTCTAACTGTCGCAGATAATCTAGTGATCTTTTCAGACGCCACAGATACGGCAGTGAAACTACATAACCAACTGGAGACAGAGGTAGCGAAGGCTGGGTTTCACATTTCCTTTGAGAAGACGCACTTTTTGGCATATATAAAACCACCGCCACGAGAACTGGAGGTCGGCCTAGGAAAAAAAGGAAACATTAAACAGGCAGATAAGTTTCAATACCTACATCTACATCTACATCCATACTCCGCAAGCCACCTGACGGTGTGTGGTGGAGGGTACTTTGAGATCTTCTATCGGTTCTCCCTTTTATTCCAGTCTCGTATTGTTCGTGGAAAGAAAGATTGTCGGTATGCCTCTGTGTGGGCTCTAATCTCTCTGATTTTATCCTCATGGTCTCTTCGGGAGATATACGTAGGAGAGAGCAATATACTGCTTGACTCCTCGGTGAAGGTATGTTCTCGAAACTTCAACAAAAGCCCGTACCGAGCTACTGAGCGTCTCTCTTGCAGAGTCTTCCGCTGGAGTTTATCTATCATCTCCGTAACGCTTTCGCGATTACTAAATGATCCTGTAACGAAGCGCGCTGCTCTCCGTTGGATCTTCTCTATCTCTTTTATCAAACCTATCTGGTTAGGATCCCACACTGGTGAGCAGTATTCAAGCAGTGGGCGAACAAGAGTACTGTAACCTACTTCCTTTGTTTCCGGACTGCATTTCCTTAGGATTCTTCCAATGAATCTCAGTCTGGCATCTGCTTTACCGACGATTAATTCTGTATGGTCATTCCATTTTAAATCACTCCTAATGCCTACTCCCATATAATTTATGGAATTAACTGCTTTCAGCTGCTGACCTGCTATATTGTGGCTAAATGGTAAACGATCTTTCTTTCTATGTATTCGCAGCACATTACGCTTGTATACATTGAGATTCAATTTCCATTCCCTGCACCATGTGCCAATTCTTTGCAGATCGTCCTGCATTTCAGTACAATTTTCCGTTGGTACAACCTCTCAATATACTACAGCATCATCCGCAAAAAGCCTCAGTCAACATCCGATGTTATCCACAAGGTCATTTATGTATATCGTGAATAGCAACGGTCCTACGACACTCCCCTGCGGCACACCTGAAATCACTCTTACTTCGGAAGACTTCTCTCCATTGAGAATGACATGCTGCGTTCTGTTATCTAGGAACTTGAAAGGTGGCTACACTGAGTCACAGCGCCAGAGATTGCGCCAAAGAGTATTATTCAGCCGCCTCCACTGGCAGTGCTTGTCGAGAACTCGTAGTAGAGTTCTTGTCGAGAAGTCGTGGTGGAGAGTGCTTATTGAGAAGTGGGCAGTAGGAGTTCCGATGTAGCCGTGACTAGTTGTGAGCATGTTGTATGCAGTTGTTCTGATGGGCTAGACAGCCGATGCTGTTCGATTGCGGATGTTGTAATGATCAGAGTGTATGTTTCGTCAATATATATGAAGGTAATAAATTTTTTTTATTTTTATTTCAAATGTCTTAAACAATAATGCCTCTTGGTCACAGGTTCAGTCAACAAAGCATCTGGCTTGTGTTAATGTATTAGAGTGTAATTCTGGTTTCTATGTGCAAGTATAGTATTTCAGTTTTATTTAATTAATTCAGTGTAAATGGTATTTAAAATATCTTGTCTTTTTGAGGAAGAACCATGCCAGATGTGTACGTTGAGTCACACTTCCACACACAGAACAGTTACACTTGTGCTTTGTTGTTCGTAGTTTTTGTTTCGTAGCTTTTATAGTTGCTGGGGACTTAATTAATTAATTGTGTTAACGGAAGTTTTCTTTCATTTCTTGTTGTTATTCTATGCAGTCAGAATGCGTACTAGTACCAGTCAGGGCCAACCGGTTACGAGACTGCGTAACCGGACAGACAGCGACTAAAATTAAAATTATTTGCATTCTATTTAATTAAGCCCCCATGCACGTGGCGACCCTGCCAGGATCGTCCCTTGGAATCTTCTGATAGTAAAAATAGCAGACAGTAGTATTGTTGAAGTAATTTGTAGTTTAGTAATTGTAGTTTATATTGCATGTGTAGATTTGGTAATTGAACATTTGTAGTTGTCTTGTCATTCTTCTAATGGTATTTTTGCAGAATTTAATTTTTGATATCTTGTATACAGGTTTGACAATTTTGTGCAATTACAAAGATTTCAATTGTTCGTTAATCGTGTTTGTCAGAAAGCTTTTCATGTGAATGGTATTGTTGGAGATAAAGTGTCATTGTGTGTAATTTTCGTATTGGGACGAGTTTTGTATATTTTGTAAATGATTACGCGATCGATGAAAAAGGCAAAAATGATGGATAGTCAGAATGACGAAATTGTTGACATGGCGAACTCGCCAACACAGGACAACAGTATGATGAATAATGAAGTTGAAAACAATTTAATAAGTCTGGAAAATAGGCCGGAACCAGTTCAAAATTTTTCACAATCAAAAAATTTTCAGAATACGAGATTAACGACAGAAGATTCTGGAATAGTATCGAACACAGATAGCTTTACAGCTTTGACAGAAGAAGTTGGTTTTGTGGGAAATGTTAGGGGTAAAAGGAATTTCGAACCAGTTAATATGGAGCAGTTGATGAGTGCAATATTTAATTTGGGATCTGAATTAAAAACAGTGGGATCACAGTTACGATCTGAAATTAAAACTGATATGGGAACAATGGAAACACGGTTAGACTCACTGGGATCACAAATATGAACAATTAAAACAGAGATAGGAACAATTAAAACTGATATGGGAACAATTGAAACAGAGATGGAAACGATGGAAACACAGTTAGACTCACGAATAGGGACATGTTTCAAAAACATGAAAGATGAATTAAAGAAAGTAATTAGAGAAGAAGTACAACCGATTTTGAATGCTCACAATAATAGATTAATTTCAATAGAAATCAGACAAAAGGAACAGGATAGAGAACAGGAAGAAAGAGATCGCGTGATGGTACAAAAATTTTCAGAGTTAAATTTACAACGTGCACACGATAAGGAAGAAATATTTGAAAGAATCGAGGAATCCGTACCAAATGACAGAATAAATAACCTAACACAACAGTATAGACAGTTAACTACTAAATGTGTCAATACTGAAACCCGAGTCGCGACACTTACGGAAGACGTAAATAAACAGAAAGAACAAGTAGGTGACTTATCGGAAAGAGTTGAGGAGATTGCAGATAAATTGACAAGTCTTAAAAAAATGGTTCAAATGGCTCTGAGCACTATGGGACTCAACTGCTGAGGTTATTAGTCCCCTAGAACTTAGAACTAGTTAAACCTAACTAACCTAAGGACATCACAAACATCCATGCCCGAGGCAGGATTCGAACCTGCGACCGTAGCGGTCTTGCGGTTCCAGACTGCAGCGCCTTTAACCGCACGGCCACTTCGGCCGGCGACAAGTCTTAGTTTAAATGGGGACAGAGATTCAGATGATACAGCTCCATTGCCATTTGCAGAAACCGAAGAGTACCAGAGCATTAATAAACATGTTGAAAATCAGGGAAAATTTAATGAACGCATTAAAAGGGAATTTGAGGCATTACGGAAGCAAGTCAAACAAATTGAAAGCGAAATCGTAGGAAAAGACGGTAGAAGAAATTTGGAATCACCGATAGCAGCGGGTTTTGAAGATGATAATGTATTTCATTTACGAGATGCAACAAGAGAGCGCCAGGCGCGCGAACTTGACAATAATCGACATTGGGACTGGGACAGACGCGGTAGGTCTTTGTCGCCACGAGGCGAAAACTTTGACTATAAACACTTCTTAACTGTTCGGAAATTTAAGATCTTTCGCAATTCTAAGAACGACATACATCCATGTTCATGGTTAGATCAATTTATGTACGCACTTCCACCAAATTGGCTACTAAGTCACAAACTGGAAATTATGTGCGGCTATTAAAGTCCTCAGGGGATTCGCTACACTAAGTGAATATGTGCCGTAGTGTGCACAGGGCCCCGAGCTGTAGTGGTGCTATTTCCCTTTCAGTTTTCTGCACCGCTGCCTACTCTTTTACTATTCTTTGTATCTATCAAAACAACTCTTCAACTATCAATCTATCTAGGGAGTCGGTAAAGAATAACTGGATATGACTATTTTACCCAAAAGTGATTTCGGAAATTACCGTTTGGACTTACTATACCTTCTGCAGCATTCATTCGTAATTTAAACGAAATTTTACCTGTTTATCTACGTGACAATATTACTTCATATGTTGGCGATATTTGTATTGCTAAACGTTCTTGGAGTGAGCACAACAAAATTTTGGATTCATTATTACGTATTTTGTAAGAGTTGGCATTACAGTGAACTTGGAAAAATCTGAATTTGGTCGTCCTCAGGTGAAATTTCTTGATCATATTATTTCTATAGAAGGTATTCTTCCTGATCCAGAGAAACTAGACGCTATTTGTAATTATGTTGTTCCTACCACAAAACGTGATGTTCATAGTTTCCTTGGTGTCTGTAATTTTCTTAGACGCTTTGTTAGATTGGACAATTTGGCCACACCTCGTTTATGTGAACTATCTGGAAAGAATTCTAATTGGTGTTGGGATGAGGAAGCTCAATCAGAATTTGAACAACTTCGTGATGCTTTAGTTGCTGGTCCACTTCTTTCACATCCGGATTTATCTAAAGATTTTTGTTTGGCGACGGACTCATCACACAAAGGCCTAGGTGCACACTTATTTCAAGAGATAGAAGAAAACGGCGTTGTAGTACAGAAAACTATTGCATTTGGAACTCGTGTTCTCTCTAAATCAGAAAAGAATTATTCGATTACGGAACTTGAAGCCTTGGCTGTTATTTGGGCTTTCACAAAATTTCGGAAATTTTTGTTTGGCAGACATACTAAGGTTTACACCGATCATCGAGCTCTGGAATTTCTTATGTCAACAAAATTAACACATGGAAGATTGTCACGATGGGCGCTGTATCTACAGGAATTAGATTTTAGTATTGTTTACATACAGGGTCCTTCAAATATTGTTGCTGATGCTTTATCACGTGCACCTATGGGTTTCAAACAAAGTGCTGAGGAGGACTGCAAAGAAAACAATTATTGTTTGATGTATATTCAAGGCGTTGCGTTCGAAAATTTTATTTCGTCTTCGCTCCAGGACATCGCTAAGGAGCAAAATAAGGATCCAATCTGGAAGGACATTAAGGAGAAGTGGAGGAGAAAGGAAAGCGTAGCGATTAGACAGTATTATTTAGTTCGCAATGATATTCTTTTTACACGAAATTCGGTCTACAACTCTGTTTGGTTAGTTTGTATTCCTGATGAGTGGGTTAATAAATTGATTTGGTATACACATTTCAGTTATGCACACTTTGGTTCCAGAAAATGCTTTCATAAATTACGAGAAAATTGCTACTTCAGTAATATGGAAAAACGTATTCGATCTGTTCGTGCAAAATGCAAATTATGTCAAAAGGCTAAGCCGCCAACTATTTCTCACAGAGCACCGTTGTTTCCTATCATTCCAGCGAAATTAAAGGAGATGGCTGCAGTCGATTTGTTCGGTCCAGTGGTTCGTTCTACTAATGGTTTTGCGTACATTTTGGTAGCAGTGGAATTGACATCAAAATATGTGTGTTTTACACCTTTACGCAAAGCAACAACTGGTTCAGTATCTAATGCTTTCATCAAACATTTTCTTAAAGAAGTGGGTCATGTTGATAAGGTTATATCAGATAATGGATCACAGTTTCGTTCTAAAATTTGGCTTCGTACTCTACGGCGTCGTAAGATTAAAGCAATTTTCATTTAACTTTTTCACCCTCAATCTAACGCTTCAGAGAGATGGATGAAGGAAATCAATAAATTGTGTCGACTTTATTGTCATCAGAATCACAGAACGTGGTATCAGTGTCTTCACATTTTTCAAAACATTCTGAATGAACTCCCTAATGATTGAACTTCTTTACCGCCTACATTGATATTAAAAAATAAAGCACCGACAAATCGCATTTCTGAAATCGTTCCTTTTCCGCCTTCACGGAAACTGCGGCATTCTGAAGTTGTCAACCTGGCTCTACAAAATATTGCATCTGCGGCTGCTAGAAGAGAGAAATCAGCTAAACGTCCTGGTCGTTTAAAAACCTTGTCAGTTGGTCAAAAGGTGTTAATTAAGTCTCACCGTTTGTCTCACAAAGGAAAAGGCTTGTGTCGCAAATTTTTTCTGCTTTATAACGGTCCATATAGAGTTCACAAAATTATTCATGATAACACTGTTGAAGTAGAAACTCTTAAATCTCGACGCTCTAAGGGAATACATCATATATCGAACGTTAAAATTTTTGTGGAATGACATACTTTTGAGAAACTGACAGTTACACGTAAACACACGGAGAGTACATGGATACCGCGCCGTGTTCCGGCGGCGGCACACACTCAAAGCAACAGTCAAGTTTGCGCGCCACACAAGGCAGTCGTTGACTGCAAACAATTACTTCCTACGTCACGCGTACCTACAGCTGATCGAGCGCTCAGTGCGAATGCACTGACAACCATAAATAAATACACAGTGTAATTTCTCCGAATAAATTAAGTATAAAGCTATAGTGACTTGATAAATTATGTTATTAACGTTGAGTATTTTTCAGGATGCGGTTGTATAAAATATTTAAGAGCTTCAGGTAAATTCTGTGTGTGTCCGACCTTAAGAGGACTTGCTATCAAGAAATTTTCAGGAAGAATGTAATTTCGAAGAAGAAACTAATAAGCTAAAAAGGTAACTATTAATTGAGTTTACTTTTCAGGTAACATATTTCCCCTTAGGTACGTACTTTAGACGTAATTTGCTGCTCGCGATTACGTGATTTATACTTTGTGTTAACTGATTTTGACAATGATTGATTAATGAACAGGGTTGTTAATTATGTATATTATGCATCGCTTGGCTGCACTGCTTTTTCACTGATACCACATTTTTTTTATTATGTGTCTGCTGTGCTTATTTATTTAAATTATAATTGTCACCTGATTTGTTGTGCTGATATGGTTATGTATGTAAGTTATACTTTGTGATTTATCTGCTTGCGCCTTCATGTTTACTTATTAAGATTACATATGAACATTTATTTGCTTATGCTGATATGATGCTAATGACCTGTTTATTATGTAAGATACATATTTGCTGCTTTGCATATGGATTGCATATTTATACATTTCTGTTTGTAGTCATAACTACTCTTTAACTTGGTATATAGAAATGCTGATATACGGTGTACAAACATGGAGCTTAGGTCACACTATGGTATTAATTATAGATTGTTCGCTTGGCAGAGCCTCGTTGTAAGAATTGTGCTGCATCCACTTGTTGACATTCTGTTCTCCACTGGTATATTTACTCGCTATTGCATGTTTTGCTTACGCTTAGTGCCTTATATTTTAAGATAAGAAAATGAACTGCTATAATTCTACGAACGACATTGGTACAAGAAACTTCATTGAAGCCACATGAGCTGGAGGTTTTATGGAAGCTGTATAAATTTATGCTAATGGAATGGAAGCTAACGACATGAAATACCAACACTAGGTTTAGATCATTGACAGTTGTTACACTGCATTCTTCGTGAGCAATTGAATTAGTAAGTGACACTTGACACAAGAAATACTCCACATGTTTGCTTCTGTTTTGCCATGATTCTTGAAGTGGTGTACACACTGTGAAATATTACGATTTATTCATTCAAAGTCTTATGTGATCTTTCATACTACGTACTCGCACCTACTTACTGAAAGTTATTCAAACTGAAGGGTGTTAGAGGTCATGTATGCATTTCTTTTATTTTGTGATGGACAATGTAACCAAAATGTATTTTATAATTCATAATGAGTAGAAGATTTGGCTCAGGAGGACTACACAGAGGTTGTGTGTGGATATTGTGCCTTCGGATTGCATGGGATGATAAATTGAAGTTTGCACTAGGATTTTATCTGTACTTGTTCGAGGAGACTGACTAGAGGAAAGAGTTGTTATGGAAGTGAAATGATATTGGTGATAAGGTTTATATGTATCGACGTATTGAAGAGGTATTATTGAGGTACTGAGATTGTGTGAAGTTGATGATTATTGGAGTTTTTGTGGATAAGAGGTAACGTAAATGATATTGATGATAAGGTTTATATGTATAGACGTAAGAGGTATTATTGAAGTATTAAGATTATGTGATGCTGATGATTATTGGAGTTTTGGTGGATAAGAGGTAAAGTAAGTGAGGAGCATATTTTTTTTTGTTGGTTTATATGTAACAAGGAGGATGAAGTTGGCAGACTAGAACACTCAAGTAGAAGGAAGATAGTCTACACACACACTTTGTGAAATCACTAAGCAGTATATACTTTTTTTTTTGAGAGAGGAAGCATTTGCATATCTTGGCACACTGACAGTTGTTCAGCAATCGTACATTTTGATTTGGCTTGGCAAACATTGGTCTAGACATGATGACTACGACGTTGACTATCTATTATTGTCTGTTATACATTGCTGCCACTACTACTTGATACACAAGTTGAACATAAAATTTTGGACAGAATTCCATTTACACAGTTAACACTATTCAATTACACAGTAGTACTTAAATGTGGATAAAAGATGAGTGAGTGTGTTTTGTGTGTTTTCCTTTCCTAATCCCAAATAATTGGCACCGATCTATCTCCTAAATATTATTTTACTTGTTTGTTGTGGCTTGCACTGACACCCATAAATATTATAGGTTTACTGATATTTGTGTATTTGTAATATTTAATATGACAATTATCTGATATCATTTGTGTGGTTATTATAATTTGTATGTTTGGTGTAAGAGCATTGATAATAATTTTGTAAATGCAATTGTGTGTGCCTTCAAACTGTTGTTTGTGCTTGCACCTATTCAACATTGCTGGGTGCCACTTGGAAATGTTTAATTTCTGCTGATAAACTCTGATGAACTGTCTAATTAGTGATAGTGAATATTATGGACTGTTACCTGCACTTGTTCGACATGATGGGTGCTGCTTGGAAATGTTTAATTTGTGCTAATGAGCTCTGATGAGCTGTCTGATTAGTGATAGTGAATATTATGGACTCAACATTACTGGGTGCCACTGATGGACTGCTTCTACTGAAATGTCACTTGTTGGTGTCTGCACCTGTTCAATATTGCTGGGTGCCACTGATGGAACTACTTCTACTGAAATGTCACTTGTTGGTGTCTGCACCTGCTCAACATTACTGGGTGCCACTGATGGACTGCTTCTACTGAATTGATGTCACTTGTTGGTGTCTGCACCTGTTCAACATTACTGGGTGCCACTGATGGACTGCTTCTACTGAAATGTCACTTGTTGGTGTCTGCACCTGTTCAACATTGCTGGGTGCCACTGATGGACTGCTTCTGCTGAAATGATGTCACTTGTTGGTGTCTGCACCTGTTCAACATTACTGGGTGCCACTAATGGACTGCTTCTACTGAGATAATGTCACTTGTTGGTGTCTGCGCCTGCTCGCCATTTTTGGGTGCCACTGTTGAAACTGTTTAAATTCTGCTGATGAAATGATATGAGACTGCTATTTGCACCTGTTGATCATTGCTGGCTGCTACTGTTGGAACTGTCAACTACTCTGAGGAGTTCTACTTGTTTATTGAACTATTGACAAGATTTTATGTGAATATTTGTATAAACTGATTTTTTGTGTGTTTACTGTTTATGAGATGTTATGAGACTCTTAGCTGCACCTATTCGTCATTGCTGACACTATTGATAGAATTGGTTAACCACATGATACTTGTGTAAACTATTATGTAAAATCATATGTATGCAAGCATTTGTATTCCTTACTATATTTTATATATTAGGTTATTGAAGAGTCAGTGCAAAGCCAAAATTTATTTAGTTATGTGATATTTACTTATTAATATTACTTTTTAATTTTTGTCTGTATTTTTTGGACGAATTTGGTGGTATTTTCACCACCAATGCTGGCAAAAATACCGTCAAATTCTAGCCCGTGGAGGAGGGGCATATGAAAGGTGGCTACACTGAGTCACAGCGCCAGAGATTGCGCCAAAGAGTATTATTCAGCCGCCTCCACTGGCAGTTCTTGTCGAGAAGTCGTGGTGGAGAGTGCTTGTCGAGATGTAGTAGTAGTCAGTGCTTGTTGAGATGTGGTAGGAGTCAGTCGGTGTTGAGATGTTGTAGTAGGGAGTGCTTGTTCCATGTTTTATGCAGTCGTTTGATGGACTAGACAGCAGATGTTGTTCGAATGGAGATATTGTAATGATCAGAGTGTTTTTCATCAATATATATGAAGGTAAAAAAAAAATCCCTTTTTTTTTTATTATTTCAATGTCTTAAATAGTGCGTCATTACAGGTTCAGTCAACAAAGCATCTGGCTCGTGTTCTTGTATTAGAGTGTAATTCTGGTTTCTATGTGCAAGTATAGTATTTCAGTTTTATTTAATTAATTCAGTGTAAATGGTATTTAAAATATCTTGTCGTTTTGAGGAAGAACCGTGCCAGATGTGTACGTTGAATCACACTTCCACACACAGAACAGTTACACTTGTGCTTTGTTGTTCGTAGTTTTTGTTTCGTAGCTTTTATAGTTGCTGGGGACTTAATTAATTAATTGTGTTAACGGAAGTTTTCTTTCATTTCTTGTTGTTATTCTATGCAGTCAGAATGTGTACTAATACCAGTCAGGGCCAACCGGTTACGAGACTGCGTAACCGGACAGACAGCGACTAAAATTAAAATTATTTGCATTCCATTTAATTAAGCCCCCATGAAAACTCTTCAATCCAATCAAACAATTGGTCCGATAGTCAATATGCTCTTACTTTGTTCATTAAACGACTGTGGGGAACTGTATCAAACGCCAAGTCAAGAAACACGGCATCTACCTGGGAACCCGTGTCTGTGGCCCTCTGAGTCTCGTGGACCAATAGCGCGAGCTGGGTTTCACACGATCGTCTTTTTCGAAACCCAAGTGAAAGCATCTTATCAAAGAAAACTGTGAGTGCAATAGGCGTCACAATCACGAAGAAGATAAGTGACACGAGTCCTAAAGCAGGGTTGTCTTTTATGATTATGTGTCGCGAATGAGACCAGGAAGATTACCTATACGGATAGTAACCTACTTTCAAATTAAAAAAAAAAAAAACAAATGTTCATGGTTTACAGAATTTGAAAAAGATCTATGGGAATTGGAAATTCTTCTAAAGATATCCAGGAACGTGATTTCTTTCCAGGAAAAGACCAAGCCGAAGACAGGAAAGGCGTGGACCCAAGAGAGACAGCAACAACAGCGGAAACGAGTGGAGGAGCACTGGGCGGGAGCTCGGAAAAAAGAGACCATTGAATTGAGAGTTGTATCTCTTTTCTACTCTCCAAACATCACAGAAGCTCTCTCGCTGCACGCTCTATGGACTAACACTCCTGGATAAACCAGAAACATGGCGTCGTCACAGCACAGATGTTTGTTTCCAGAATTAAACTTTCCATCTGCAGCGGAAGCTACATGGAGCTCTGAGAACGGCTCTGCGGTTGTGCCTGGATTTCTCAATGTGTAAGAGCATTGACAAACTGCCTATTGGCTTCTGTCTCGGGTTCTTCGGCCGACGTTCATCTAATGATTTTACTGACGTTTCGCCAGCACGAGTGGCTGGCATTGTCAAAGCTTCACCCTCCATTGCCGGTGGTGAAATGGAGCCAAGCTCGCTGCCGCAGACTATATGTACCTAGCGCGCCAACGTACGAGGGCTTTTCCGCGGTCATTTCCGGTGCGGTTTTCCTCTTGCTACTTGCGAGGGTCGTTCGCTGCAGTACGGGAAGCCACTATCCGTTTACCTTAAGGCTTTCCTCTTTCTTGTTGAAACTGTTCGCGTGTTTTTGTATTTCTACAGCTTCTCTGAGCAAGCGTGTGTGATAGTGCTTCTCTACAGCCAGAACTTCCGTGTCAGCGAATTTTATTACGTGGTTGGTCTCACTCAGTGCGTGCTCAGCGACGGCCGATTTCCCCACCTGCCCCAGCCTGCAATGTCGCTTAAGTTCTTTGATCCTGGTGTTGATTGATGGTCCAGTTGGTTGGTTGGTTTGTTGGGGGGAAGGAGACCAGACAGCGAGGTCATCGGTCTCATCAGATTAGGGAAGGATGGGGAAGGAAGTCGGCCGTGCCCTTTGAAAGGAACCATCCCGGCATTTGCCTGGAGGGATTTAGGGAAATCACGGAAAACCTAAATCAGGATGGCCGGACGCGGGATTGAACGATGGTCCAGTCATTCCGACATAAACTTTTCCGCATGTGCATGGTATACGGTATATTCCCGACATTGCAAGTGGGTCCCTTTTCTCCTTTGCCGTCCTAAGACACTTTTTGATCTTCTTTGTCGGTTTGAAAATCATCTTTAAGCCATGTTTGCCCAATATAGGCCGATTCTGTCCGTCACTTTGGCAATGTATGGCAGAAAGGCCGTACCTGACATTTCTTTGTCTGATTCCTTACTTCGCCGAGTGTTTGGCTCTGTTACATTTCGAATATCGTTTGTGGAGTACCCATTGCTCCTCAGAACACTTTCCAGGTGTTGCATTTCGCGTCTGAGGTGCTGCGGCTCACATATTCGTCCTACTCGCGTTACGAGCGTATTAATGATGCCTCTTTCCTGGCTCGGGTGGTGGTTTGATAGTTTGTGCAGGTATCGGTCCGTGTGTGTCGGTTTTAGATACACGCTGTGTCCCAAGTTTTCACCATCCCTTGTGACCAGCACATCTAGAAATGGCAGTTTTTTGTCCTTTTCTACTTCCATGGTAAATTTTATGTTGGCATGGAGGCTGTTCAAGTGTCTCCATGCCAATGGAGACACTTGAAACGTCGACCGAAGAACCCGATACAGAAACCAACAGGCAGTTTGTCAACAAGTGGCCAAGAAAGCCCTAACAATTTTATGTAAGAGCATTGCCTGCAAAGGGTGAGGTTCCAGATTCGAATCCCAATCCTACATACAATTTTAATCTGCCAGTTATTTCATACTTTCAGTCGGGTGGAAAACGTGCATTTTGTCAGCACAGGCAAACAGAAAATTTTTGCTACGACAATTTAAAGAACGTTTCGTGTAATGATAAGATTTTGGTGCGTGCCAGAATACTTTGACCTACCGTTGTGAGTCTTCTTTGCATGTATTGCAATATAGAGGTTGCGAGGCTCCAGTTTGGTATGGTGTTAATAGAGTTCACCAAACCATTACTTCTGCAGCCCAGAAAGTAATGCTGCACATTTTTTTTTCTCAGCCTATAAAATTGTCTGGAATGCGAAACGTTAGGCGTGAATTCTTTGAAGTCTCTGAGTGCGAGTGCAAGATTTCCGTTTCCCCCGGCAGAGAGCGTAAAAATTGCGTGTGTAGGTGAGGGTGAGGCTATCAGAAGGCGGTTCTGCGTAGCTCCACCATTTGTAGTGCACGGGGAGATTATCCACGGCTGTCACTCATGCAATGTTGTAGCGTGCCGATATTGTCATTCACGGGGATCGACGCATTTACGACTCGACAGTTGGTGCTACTGCTCTCAATCAACGAAAGAAATATGGATGTAATTATTCACGTCCTTGGAATTCAAAAGTGTGTGTAAGATGTATTCCGTCCTGTCGTACGGTGGAAAACAAGTCTCATACAAATATCATCAGTACAGTTGTTGTCGCATTTGAAGCTAAGGGGGAGACCACCTTGTCCCGGGTCGTGGCAGATGATGAAACGTGGGTTCACTATTTTTAGCCCAAAACAAAAGGAGAATCGATGGAATGTCACCATCCCCACTCTCCACAGAAGAAAAAAACTTGAAGGAACAACTTCCGCCGGTAAGATCATGATGACTGTGTCTGAGGAGTCTGAGGGTGTGACTGACATTGATGTGATGAAAGAGGCAGCATCACTAATTCGGAGACATACATGAACACAATAAGCACATTCGAGAAGCGTCCCCCTCGACTTCGGCTCCGTAACAACCCATGGGTTTGATTCAATACGATAACGCTAGGCCTCACACAAGTTTGAGGACTTCTGAACACATTACGAAACTCACCTCATTCACCCTACACCCCTGACCTAGCTCCCTCAGAATTCCGCTTTCCTGTGCCATGAAATGATAGCATTCGTCGAACACATACTGAAGACGACGAAGAGATGATTCGCACAGTGAAGAAATGGCTTCGAGACCAAACACGGACCAGTACCGACAGGGCTTACACGCCGTTGTGTCTCGCTGAAGGAAACCCACAGGACGGCAAGGACAGTACGTGGAGGAATAGGGTGTAAAGACAGAACACCGTTGATTCACATGTATGATGTCGAAGCAAAATGTGGGACATTATTTTCTCATTGTTATGATTAGACGCTAAGCAGTAGTCGGTTTTGATACAAGGGGCATTCAACAAATAATGCAACACTCTTTTTTTTTAAAAGCAAGTTGGCTTTATTCAGGATTCTAATACACCTTATTAGTCCCCATCTTTTGTCTACAAAAACCTTTTTCTTCCAACATAGTCTCTGTTGAATGCGACGGCCTTACGCCACCTTACTGGGGGTGCCTGTGTGCCCGCGTGCTACCACTCCACTGGTCCACGTCTTGCTGCATCAGTAATCTCTCCAGCAGCCACATACTGCTTCCCACGGAGTGTCTCTTTCGCTGGGCATAGCAAATGTCAAGTCGCAGGTGCGAGATACAGGCTGTATGGTGGATGAGGAAGAACAGTCCAATGAAGTTCTGTGAGCTCCTCTCGGGTGCGCAGACTTGTGTGGGGCCTTGCGTTGTCATGGAGAACGAGAAGTTCGTTTGCAATTTTTTGTCGGCGAACATGTTACAGTCCACTTTAGAGGGAGGAGGTCAAGCGGAATAACTTCTTCAAAGAGCCAGAAGACCGTTGCCATGGCTTCAGCGGGTCGGAGTCCGGCTTTGAGCTTTGTCTTCGGAGGCGAAATGGAGTGGCGCCAATGCACGCATTCCCGTTTTGTTTCATCGCCTGTGACGATGCTTGACATGTTACGATGCTTGACAAAAATTTATCACGATCAGCCTGGTAATGCGCAAGCAATTGCGCACAGTTGATCTTCCCTCGCTCTTTACGGTCTTCTGTTAGACGGCGAGGAACCCAGCGAAGACACAGCTTTGGGTACCCCGCTTGGTGGACAAGTGTGTCAGCGCTACCAACAGACGTCCAGTTGAGCAGTGAGGTGTGGTGCCTCGATCTCATCGACTGAGAGTGTCAGCACGTTCCAACACTGCAGGAGCCACAGTTGAGTGCGGCCGGCCGGCACGCGGGGACTTCTTGCGATGATGCGAGAGACCTCGCCCAACAATTTACTGTTCTTTTGTTCACTGCCTGGTGTCCGTAGACGTTCTGCAAACGCCTACAAATATTTCCCGCCGAAACAAACTCGTTGACAGCTCTCTGCTTGGACCACATCTTCACCACAGACGCCGTTCTGAAGGCTACGTACAGTGCCGCCACGTATCGGAATCTCATGAAACCGTGAGGGCTGAAGCGGGCATATTCCACGATGTCCATCAACAAGTTCCGGATTTTTTTCAACTGAAATTGGCCGAGAAAAATATATATGTTGCACTACTTATTGGACGCCCTTCGTATTTATTTTACGTGACATCTGTATAGCGATTCCGGCAAGAATAGAGATCCGGGGCGACAGGGATTGCCAGAGTGAAAGTGGCAGGTCTGTAGCTCCAGTATGGCACCTGGTAGCCAGTTCTAAAAATAATATAATCGAGATATTAATCTTGGAGTAGAATGAGAAATAGCAAAAAGTTATCAACGTAAAAAGGAAAAGCTGTCCTCTGTATCAACTAGCGTTATGAACAGTGTAAATCATTTATTGTGAAACTATTACTCGTAACTGATTGCGCTTTTTGAATTCAGGCTACGCACGTTGGGAGTGCGCATATAGAAACCGTGGTTAGTGAGTCGCTATTACAAGTAGAGGTACGCTTCGTTGCCAAATACTGGTGCACCCCAAGTGCTTTCTAGTTGCTGAAAAGGACAAGACAGTTATGAGCCGCAATTTTAATATTTTCCTGCTACAGAGTAGCTGATGCCTGAAACGAGATAGCGTATTTATATTTGGTAGTTGAAATATCGGCGGCATAAAATGATGTGATGTAATGCAGTTATTCTTTAGATTCGTGTTCTTCTGCACAGACTAATACTGAGTGGGTGATTGTAGAACTCTTGATACATCTCACCGATTCATAACCAATGAGAAAAATAATGCTATTCTATGTTTTTCGATAACCCTTTCCAGTTTTGTATTATTTGGTAATCAGCCTATGACGTAACTCATTCGACACATATTTGAAGACTTCAATTTCAAGGTCGTACTAATTTTCCATTTATATTGGAGAACTTTCCGTGATCTTAATGCGAGTGTACTGAAATAACTTATCTGAAAAAATAAACAAAGGTAAGTCGTAGAGACTGTTACAGTTTAAAGTGCAGATTTTCTGTTGTTTCTTTTTCTTCGGTTACAGAACACAATTATCTCAAATATTATTTATTCAAAAATTTCGAAATACACCTGACGCGAACAGATGTACTCAGCTGACGTGTTGTTACGTTTATCAACCCAAACGTTGGTGTTATGAAGTTCTTCATTAGCACAGAATTGATAAAATACTGTGGTGGTATGCTGTTGCCTTCCTCCTCGCGGCACTGCACTAGTTAGAGACGTAGCGACTACGCCCGCAGGTAGCCTCACTATTGAAACTTCCTAGGAGGTTAAAACTGTTTGCCGGACCGAGTCTCGAACTCGGAACATTTGCCTTCAGGGGGCAGGTGCCGCAGCTCTTCTTCCGCCAGTACCTGGTCTCCCACCGTCCTGCCAGGAAGTTTCATACTAGCGTACACTCCGCTGCACAGTGAAAATTTCGTTCTGTCACCATCCAACTGTGACTGCATGAGGAACCACTGCCTTCCTGCAGCAATCAGGCGAAGCTTCCCTATGCACCAGCCGCAGTGGAGAGTTCTACATATTGGCGACTGCCTGATACAATCCACCTCACACACTGTTACAGTCTTCACCGCTACGTCTGACGTGTCGGGTCAGTTGGGCAAAGGTTTTTACAATAATGGGTTACTACTCATTCACTTGGCAACTGCCTTGCCCCAGTGGATACACCGGTTCCCGTGAGATCACCGAAGTTAAGCGCTGTTGGGCGTGGCCGGCACTTGGATGGGTGCCCATCCAGCCACCATGCGCTGTTGCCATTTTTCGGGGTGCACTCAGCCTCGTGATGCCATTTGAGGAGCTACTCGACCGAATAGTAGCGGCTTCGGTCAAGACTACCATCATAACGACCGGGAGAGCGGTGTGCTGACCCCACGCCCCTCCTATCCGCATCCTCCTCTGAGGATGACACGGCGGTCGGATGGTCCCGGTAGGCCACTCGTGGCCTGAAGACGGAGTGCTACTCATTCACTTACTGTTTATTCTGGCCTTTGACCAGAACGTTCCCTGGCAACGATGATATTGTTTGAAAATTAACTAATAACAAAAAAGTTTCTTCATAATCAGATTCATTTATTTACGGAAATATATTTCCGTATCAGGAATTGCGACTGCCATGGTCTAATCCCAGACCAGAGCTAGACCAGGTCTCCGCAGTCATTATCGGGAGACACCCAACACGATACCTCTAGCCTTGAAAAATGGCTCAGTTTGGCGAGGAAGAGAGTCCACAAGTTTTTTCAAGTACTTCATGTCCAGCTGAAGACGGCCACTGATGATTCGATCCTGTGGCGTTGCTTTGCTTTGCTTAAGAAAGGCAATGCAGAAGACATAGAAAATTACCGGCCCATTTCCCCGCTGTCAGAATTCTCAAAAATAATAGAAGCAATTATGAAAGACAGATTAATGATTTACCTGAATAAATACAATCTTTTAAGCGAATCACAGTTTGGCTTCCGAAGTGACAAAAATACGTAGTCAGCCATAGTAGAATTCACAAAAGTTGTACTCGATGCTCTTGATAAAGACGAGTGTGTCACAGGCTTATTTTTGGATCTTTCTAAGGCGTTTGATACAGTCGACCACAAGATTCTATCAAATAAATTAGAGGCATTAGGAATAAGAGGGGTAGCTAATGACTGGTTTCGATCATACCTAGCAGATAGGGTACAAAGTGGAGAGATAACACATACTTCAAGTAGTTCTAAACATTTAGTGAAACACTTATCAGAATCAAAATACATTAATATAAGTAGCATATTATGGCCAATACTGTTCCTGATATACGTCAATGACTTTCCCAGTAGTGTTACTCATGGTGAAAAAAATTCTGAGGAAGGAAATGAAACTCTCAAGGAAATTTATGATTGGTCAATAGGCAATAAAGTGACATTGAACATAAACAAAAGTAATGCCATGAATTTCAGTTTGAAGAGGAAAAATGACCATTTTAAATTAAATGCAAATGGCACCTCTATAGACTGTGTAACAAATGAAAAATTTCTAGGAATGAACATTGATTCTCAGATGAAGTGGTGTGAACACACAAAGGTACTTGCAAACAGAATGTCATCAGCATGTTATGCCCTTAGAACCCTCTCATCAGTGAGTAATATGCAGTGTCTTTTAGTTACATATTATTCATATGTACACTCAGTTCTTAGCTACGGCATTATTTTTTGAGCAACAGATGCACAAAATATGAACACAATTTTCAAGCTCCAGAAAAGAGCCATAAGAATAATAACCAAAAATACTAGTCGAGCTCATTGTAAAGATCTGTTCAAAACACAGGGGATTTTAACTGCTCCATGTGAATACATTTACCAGTCAGTTGTACACATCAAAAATAACATTGGTAATTACTGCACAAACAGCTCTGTCCATGACCAAGCAACAAGAGATGGACTCAACTTAACACTTACAAAGAAAAAATAAACATAAAACTCAAAACAGCATTTTTTACCAAGGAATAAAACAGTACAATAAATTACCAAAAGAGATTAAAGAAATTACAAAAATACACTTATTTAAAAAGACAGCTAAAACGTACCTGCTATGCAATACATTTTATGCATTGAAGGATTACTTAGGTAAAACAGAGTAGGGGTTTGATTAATTATTATAAAACATCCAACATTCCACATAGCAGCTTCATCTTATGTTTTTTCCGTTATTCTTTTCTTTCTAGAAATACTTACTCCCAAGCACAATACTAACACCTCTTCCTCTTTCTGAGCTCAACATCCTCATTATGGGGGGATGCTGACTCAAAAATGGCTCTGAGCACTATGGGACTTAACTGCAGTGGTTATCAGTCCCCTAGAACTTGGAACTACTTAAACCTAACTAACCTAAGGACATTACACACATCCATGCCCGAGGCAGGATTCGAACCTGCGACCGTAGCGGTCGCGCGGTTCTAGACTGTAGCGCCTAGAACCGCTCGGCCACTCCAGCCGGCGGATGCTGACTCAGTTTTTCAGGATAGCAAATGGGAAGTTGCAAGTACAGAAAATGGCCCAGAGGTCACCAATGTGTGGTTCTGTGTGTGTGTGTGTGTGTGTGTGTGTGTGTGTAGTAAGTGAAGTATTATGAAACAGTGTGTGTACAGCGTGTGCAGTGACTGATAGTGAGA
The DNA here is from genome assembly GCF_023864345.2 of Schistocerca serialis cubense. NCBI lineage: Eukaryota > Metazoa > Arthropoda > Insecta > Orthoptera > Acrididae > Schistocerca > Schistocerca serialis. The sequence goes on along the minus strand of NC_064643.1, from coordinate 117,004,511 downwards.
TATGAGTGAAGAGTGTGGCATTGCATTATTTAATAAGTTATTTGTAAGAAAAGTATTGAATACCAGGAGTAAATCTAATGGTGGTCTCTAACTAGAATTCTGTAAATATATGTGTGTACGAATTTGCTTATTTTAAATTGATCTAAACTTGGCCGGCCGAAGTGGCCGTGCGGTTAAAGGCGCTGCAGTCTGGAACCGCAAGACCGCTACGGTCGCAGGTTCGAATCCTGCCTCGGGCATGGATGTTTGTGATGTCCTTAGGTTAGTTAGGTTTAACTAGTTCTAAGTTCTAGGGGACTAATGACCTCAGCAGTTGAGTCCCATAGTGCTCAGAGCCATTTGAACCATTTGATCTAAACTTGTAAACACTTTGACATGTTCTACATCCTTGTAAAAAAGAGATCTACAGGTGAATAAAGCTACTGCTACTACTGCTACTACTACTACTGCGTTTTACTGCTGGTCCAGATTGTCACGTACATTCGGTACGGGATTAAGATTGTGTGATCTACATCTGCATCTATATACATATTCCGCAATCTACCATACGGTGCGTGGCGGAGGGTACCTCGTACCACAACTAGCATCTTCTCTCCCTGTTCCACTCCCAAACAGAACGAGGGAAAAATGACTGCCTTTATGCCTCTGTACGAGCCCTAATCTTTCTTATCTTATCTTTGTGGTCTTTCCGCGAAATGTAAGTTGGCGGCAGTAAAATTGTAATGCAGTCAGCCTCAAATGCTGGTTCTCTAAATTTCCTCAGTAGTGATTCACGAAAAGAATGCCTCCTTTCCTCTAGAGGCTCCCACCCGAGTTCCTGAAGCATTTCAGTAACACTCGCGTGATGATCAAACCTACCAGTAACAAAACTAGCAGTCTGCGTCTGAATTGCTTCTATGTCCTCCCTCAATCCGACCTGATAGGGATCCCAAACGCTCGAGCAGTACTCAATAATAGGTCGTATTAGTGTTTTATAAGCGGTCTCCTTTACAGATGAACCACATCTTCCCAAAATTCTACCAATGAACCGAAGACGACTATCCGCCTTCTCCACAACTGACATTACATGCATGTCCCACTTCATATCGCTCTGCAATGTTACGCCCAAATATTTAATCGACGTGACTGTGTCAAGCGCAACGCTACTAATGGAATATTCAAACATTACAGGATTCTTTTTCCTATTCATCTGCATTAATTTACATTTATCTATATTTAGAGTTAGCTACCATTCTTTACACGAATCACAAATCCTGTCCAAGTCATCTTGTATCCTACTACAGTCACTCAACGACGACACCTTCCCGTACACCGCAGCATCATCAGCAAACAGCCGCACATTGCTATCCACCCTATACAAATGTCATTTATGTAGATGGAAAACAACAGTGGACCTACCACACTTCCCTGGGGCACTCCAGATGATACCCTCACCTCCGATGAACACTCACCATCGAGGACAACGTACTGGATTCTATTGCTTAAGAAGTAGCGGGCCAGTCAGCGTGTGGTAGGGGGTCTGAATGCTCCACAAACAAACAACGTACACATGCAGACTGCCTGTTGTCGCTGTAGAGTAGAAAAATATCTGCAGTGAGCATTCAAATGAGCAAGATTGATTTCCTGTTGTCAATATACATTGCCGCTGTGGTCTAGTGATCTCGGGACGGCGTAGATTTTTCTGAAATGCATCCAATAAATTTTGAATGTCGTCATATCGCTAGCGCAGACAGATTGCCTTGTAGGTGCTGTAGATTTGGTACAGGCGTTTTGTAGACACTGTACCAATTTGCATTTGACACGTGGAGTAAACTGGGCTCTTACCTTTGACGAGCAAAATGAACAGGCATAACGTCGCGGTAGCGGCACATTGGCGTCTATTTGCACTGCCCGTCACATGTTACGTCAATTCGCTTAGCCCAGTACCGAGCCATCGTCTAACTTACACTCATGACACTCAACTGCTGTGACAACTGTTACCACCTGGCAGTTGGAATGACACTGGCGCTCCTAGCGGCAAGAAAGCAGCCTTCCGATTGTTTCTTTTCAATTATTTTTGTACAAAATTAACGAAATAGATATTATATTTTTTCCATTCGAAGCATTAGTAAATCATCAAGAAACATAAATTATCGTAAATAAATTGAAAAACAACCGAATCTCACTGATACAGTGTGATAAGATGCAATTTATTCATGAAGAAATACTGTCGAATATATGTATACTTGCTGCTTATAGCAATGAAATGAAGAGAATATAAACACATATTTCATGCATGAGAAACATATACTTCTGTTGTTGTCTATACTGGGTCTGCAGCTCGTGGTCGTGCGGTAGCGTTCTCGCTTCCCGCGCCCGGGTTCGATTCCCGGCGGGGTCAGGGATTTTTTCTGCCTCGTTATGACTGGGTGTTGTGTGCTGTCCTTGGGTTAGTTAGGTTTAAGGAGTTCTAAGTTCTAGGGGACTGATGACCTCAGATGTTAAGTCCCATAGTGCTCAGAGCCATTTGAGACACTTTTTTTTTGTCTGTACTTATTGCGATAGGCACTTTCCTTGACACCTGTCAATTTTGTGTGGAGTCTACTGATTCGCATATTATTACACTTCACTCGACTTTCAAATGCACGGATATTTTTGTAATCGTAACTAGTTTTACTTCAAGAGCGAAAGTGTTGAAAATTTTTGTGGACTGTGGCTCATATGTAGCAACAACTGTGAAATTGGTTTCTTCTTGTTGGACAACTGGTTTTTCACCTTTGAAGTTTTATTATCAAGTCTCTGTGGTTTTCCGTTCAGCTACAGTTCTGATGGATTACTTGGTACGTTACATAACGTAGGTACTGCATTCCATACAAGTTTCCTGCGTTCCACACTCACGGATATGACTGGAAGTGTAATGAACTAAGCTTTACATCGTTGAGTGTAAATGTGAAGTCTTCCTGCAAAAGGTCATGTCTTCTGCTGTTTAATAACAATTTTTTTGTTCTTAAAAGAAAATGACATTCATAAATAAATATCTATAGGTCACAAGACAATGGTAAATAAGTTTCCTATAATGCACTGTTTCATACATCCGGGTGTCCTTAGGAAACTAAAGAAAGCCATCTGACGTGTCATTTCTTAGTATCGATGTTTATTACACAATATACACTTCTCATTGTAGCAACTATGTTACAGATCAATATAAACGCAACTACTCGCACTAATGCGGTTGCGCACTCAGAAGTGTTGCTTGCTGATCGCTTGGAGCACTGAAGTCGCGACTGTGAGGTTATGGGTTACTATGTGTTGGCTGGCTCTGAGCACTATGGAACTCAGCTTCTGAGGTCATTAGTCCCCTAGAACTTAAAACTAGTTAAACCTAACTAACCTAAGGACATCACACACATCCATGCCCGAGGCAGGATTCGAACCTGCGATCGTAGCGGTCTCGCGGTTCCAGACTGCAGCGCCTAGAACCGCACGGCCACTTCGGCCAGCTTACTATGTGTGATGCAAAATGTAACGTATAGTATCGGAATTGAGAAAAAAAAACAACGACAACGACAAGTCAAAGCGAACTTCATAACGTATGTTAGTGATGAATTTTATGTGGTCAAGTGCTGGGAAGTAAAACAGGATTTCGGAGCATCGAAATTTATTTGCTAGGTGAAATATATACATATAAATACGTCAAGCAATAGCTATAAAGGAATAAATGAGGGCCAGTTTATCTTATCCACAATTTTTTCTTTACGTAGCCACTAACGTCATAAACAGCTGAATTTTTCTCCTTCATTAAAACTGACCTTTTCGCTTAACCTGTTGTATAATAGAAATTGCTTCATCAACTTTGTTGTTCTTTATGTACACTTTAGGCGTAAGCTCTTTTCTACTAGAGTAAAATATAAATAATTTTTCGCTTTCAGATGTCTGATTCCGCTTGTGGAAGGGCGCTCGATGCAAAAAAATATCCAAGTAGTCATGGAACGTTTGCAATTTGCCACGAAAACAAAACACAATAATACAACAAAGATTACGAAGAAACTGAAGCGCGAAATCAGCTACTGTAAGACGAGCGAGCGCGGCGAAAATGGTTTAATTTACAGCGTTAGCGGACGACGATGCCGTCAAAACTTTCTTCCCGAGAAGCGTCGACGTGCCGTGCCGTGATGTGACGGCCTGCTGACGACCTGTGTGGATGATGCCACTTGCAATGCACTGTTCAATGTTTCGACATGCCGCGACGTGACGTGATAGCAAATGTGAATTGGCCATGAACACAGTGCGTCGCCCCCGAAATCACGTGACAGTTCCAGCTTACTGTTGACACGTGCAGAACAGAATGCGCACTCCGGAGATATTTCTACTCTATGGTTGTCACCTTGGAAGATGTGAGTGTCTACAGAATACTCACGAAAGTGTAGAAGACAAGGTAACAGAGGATGTTGAAACAAATACCCTCATTTATGTCCACGGTAACCTGAGTGAATGGTATAAAGTACACTACAGAACTACCTCTGACTTCAGCTACACCCTCCACATACCGTCGATCAAATGCCTCGTTGGACCACTCGACACCCTGCATCATTTGAAAAGAGGCAAAATTGTCACTTGTTGGACTAGACCACAGTCCTCCCATCAGTTATTGTCCAGTTTCTGTGTGAACAAGGCACATATAACGTATGCAGCTTCATGTGTCGCTGTAAACAATGACTTCTTTTCGCGCTATCCGACTTTCAGTGTTCATTATATGCAGTTTCCTCCTTGGAAAGTGGATGAGATCGGCTTGCATTCACTGATGACAGGAATTCCTTATTGGTTTGAAACCAATTGCCATTGACAAGGCATGACACTAATCTCCGGCCCCTGTCAGTGCCATGCGTTACGATCACATCACTGCCTGGTACCATCTGCAGCACTCCAAAGCCACCATTAAAGGAATAACTAACATTTGGTACGCTGAACTTATAATACCAACCGTGCACAGGCAGGGTGAGGACTGCAGCGACCGACCAAATGGTGTAAATTGCCCTGAAGATGACCCCATCGCGGGGTGAAATAGTGCGATTGTGACTGTCATTTTGAATAATTGGTTATAATACAGCGTTTGATACGTCGTTACAATTGAGCTGTGATCGAGCATTTGCTCACTGACAAAGGAATAACGTGGCAGGGATGCGAGAGGCAGCTGCATATACGAAACGGTAATTTTCCAGTGAGGAAAAACTGGCAGAAGCCGACCTCGGCGAAGATCAGTTTGGATTCCGTAGAAATATTGGAACACGTGAGGCAATACTGACCTTACGACTTATCTTAGAAGCTAGATTAAGGAAAGGCAAACCTACATTTCTAGCATTTGTAGACTTGGAGAAAGCTTTTGACAATGTTGACTGGAATACTCTCTTTCAAATTCTAAAGGTGGCAGGGGTAAAATACAGGGAGCGAAAGGCTATTTACATTTTGTACAGAAAGAGATGGCAGTTTATAAGAGTCGAGGGGCATGAAAGGGATGCAGTGGTTGGGAAGGGAGTGAGACAGGGTTGTAGCCTCTGCCCGATGTTATTCAATCTGTATATTGAGCAAGCAATAAAGGAAACAACAGAAAAATTCGGGGTAGGTATGAAAGTCCATGGAGAAGAAATAAAAACGTTGAAGTTCGCCGATGACATTGTAATTCTGTCAGAGACAGCAAAGGACTTGGAAGAGCAGTTGAACGGAATGGACAGTGTCTTTAAAGGAGGATACAAGATGAGCATGAACAAAAGCAAAACGAGGATAATGGAATGTAGTCGAATTAAGTCGGGTGATGCTGAAGGAATTAGATTAGGAAATGAGACACTTAAAGTAGTAAAGGAGTTTTGCTATTTGGGGAGAAAAATAACTGATGATGGTCGAAGTAGAGAGGATATAAAATGTAGACTGGCAATGGCAATGTAAGCGTTTCTGAAGAAGAGAAATTTGTTAACATCGAATATAGATTTAAATGTCAGGAAGTCGTTTATGAAAGTATTTGTATGGAGTGTAGCCATGTATGGAAGTGAAACATGGACGATAAATAGTTTGGACAAGAAGAGAATAGAAGCTTTTGAAATGTGGTGCTACAGAAGAATGCTGAAGATTAAATGGGTAGATCACATAACTAATGAAGAGGTATTGAATAGAATTGGGGAAAAGAAGAGTTTGTGGCACAGCTTGACAAGAAGAAGGGACCGGTTGGTAAAACATGTTCTGAGGCATCAAGGGACCACAAATTTAGCATTGGAGGGTAGCGTGGAGGGTAAAAATCGTAGAGGGAGACCAAGAGATGAATACACTAAGCAGATTCAGAAGGATGTAGGTTGCAGTAAGTACTGGGAGATGAAGAAGCTTGCACAGGATAGAGTAGCATGGAGAGCTGCATCAAACCAGTCTCAGGAGTGAAGACAACAACAACAACAACAATTTTCCAGTATCAGTTATCGACGTTAGCTATTTTTTTTAAACAAGACTCGTTTTTAGTGGTTATTAATAGCGGAAAGTGCCCTATTACCGGGTACCGTTTCCAAATTTTACTAGACAATATTTAAATACTAGCACTGAAGAAATCCTCCGAATATTTTCTCATTCTGTAATAACAGGAGAAAATATCGTCACTAATTCCGTGTTTTTCGGTTTCCTAGTTACAGACTGTAAAACAGACACAAAAGTTCCATGAATTAGTAACAAAGCCTTTATTCGGTTACTGCTCAGACATTTCAGCCGTAACAAGAAAAATGTTCAGTTTCAGTGCTTTTTGATACGTTTAAAACCTTTCCAAGTATCATCGTCGACACCTGCACAAACATCAGCAAAAGCAACTAATGCGCTTAACCCAGGTGTCTTTAGAAGTATCAGTTGGTCGCATTAAACGTACTTCTCGCCCTCTTCACATTCAAATGATAAGTCTTTCAACATGATGTAAGTAGGCTGCTTAGGCTTTTATGTTGGAAGTGCCACGAAGCGCTCTGTATGAAAATCACTGACTGCGCTGTGTTCAGTCTGTGGCTGGTTGGACTCATTGTTAAAATATTCAGTAGTGTTGCATCGGGCAGTTGGATGTGAACAGCGCGTAGCGTTGGACGGTTGGAGGTGAACCGCCAGCAGCGGTGGATGTGGAGAGAGAGATGCCAGAGTTTTGAGAGGCTACTAGAAGCGCACGATTTGGATGTGTGTGCGCCAGAAAAAGGAAATTTTGTAAAGATGGATGACATGATTTGATAGATATATATATGATGACTTTTGACCATTATTAAGGTAAATACATTGTTTGTTCTCTATCAAAATCTTTCATTTGCTAACTATGCCTATCAGTAGTCAGTGCCTTCAGTAGTTAGGATCTTTTATTTAGCTGGCAGCATTGGCGCTCGCTGTATTGCAGTAGTTCGAATAACGAAGATTTTTGTGAGGTAAGTGATTAATGAAAGGTATAGGTTATTGTTAGTCAGGGCCATTGTTTTGTAGGGATTATTGAAAGTCAGATTGCTTTGCGCTAAAAATATTGTGTGTTAGTTTAGTGTTGATCAGCATAAGTAAAGAGATAAGTTTCTGATTACGTTCAGTTTTGCTCAACTGTTTAAAAATCAAATAACGTAAGAGGTTTAGTAGCACAGTCATTCATAATTTTTCTAAGGGGACGCTTCAATGGTTTCATCAGTGCTTGAATCACAGTCTTCCTCACCATGACCCTGCTGCTTGGTGCTTTCTGGTTCTTTCTTCCGGAGAGCTACCTTTTGGTAGCCTCAGATGCTGAAGGTCTATCAGATGCATCATATGGAGCTCTTGGAGTAGGCGTTGTTGAAGGTCGTGTCTTTCCTGTCAGCTTGGTACTTGCTTTCTTTTTCCCTTTAGCCAGGGACTGCTCCAAAGCCTTTTTAAAAGGAGATGCCATCAACACTGCTGCTTTCCCTGCTCTTGATGTTGGGCTTGGTGGTGGAAGCAGAACAGGTAAGCTGATTTCAAAAGTGGGACCTGCTGCTCCTTCCGTTCCAGTAACTATAGTCCACAATGGCTCTGCTGTAGCTTCTGAGGTCTTATCAGCATATTCTGCATACTGCTGAGGAGGTAAATACATAGACGAAAAAATGACGGGGTCACAAGAATAGAGCCCACAATTTTTGAAACCATTTGGAGCCACTTATATTGTTGCGGATCTGCAGTATACCTTGTCCATCAATGGCACCACGTCCTTGTCTCTCAACCACTGGAAAGGTGGCATCTGGAATAAAATTCCGAATATCTGTTTGTATAAGGCACCCCAAATTTCAGGTACCTGAAGTAGAGTAACCTTTTACTACCTGGTATCAGGGGCCGTCTCTTTACCTTTTTTTCTATTTATGCACAACGTATCTCTTAAGTGAGCTGTGGACGATACTTTTATCAATCAGATAAGAAAGAGTATGCTTCGTACTACTGTCACATATGAAACATTTTGATAGTACGTGTTGCCTGGCGCGAGGGAGAACTTCCAACTGAACTCTGTTGAAAATGTTTATTTTGACCACAATGCAAAAATATCTGTGGAGAACGAAACCTTAACAGCACAGGCATAAGACTAACAATGGAGTATCAGAATGACCTTCACTATTGGTTGTCGAAGCGAGGTAGTGAGTGTAGCACCAAGCAAGGGAGACATGCACCTACCCGGTCAGTGGTGTGACAGGTTGACAGAGAATAACCGAGCTAACCTTATTCGATTCCATAATTGTGAAGGTAAGCGTTCCGTATCCACGAATTTTTTAAAGAGATACCTTGCGCCCGGAGAAAGAGTACAGCTTCTAAAATCCTGAGCTTATTAACACTGAACCGGATTCATTTACAGTCGCTTGCATTAAAAGATTGCACTGTCTGAAGTTTGTAAGAGCGAATACTAGGACCTTCCTGAAGAGTCCTTCTCAGCGATGTTCCCCTTACTTTTAGGCTTAACGCGAGTTATCTGGCTGACTGGCATGGAATTCTAATCACCGCCTGCTCAACAGCTGTGTTATTTCCATAAGGGTGCCGAATAATTCTTACATTCTCACTTATTTTATTAGATGAAGCTCCACTTCGTCCGAGGCTGCTTATCCACCTTCGAATCCCAGTGTCTCATGGAACAGGCTGGTATCACGGTTACGTCAACGTGACGTTGGAAGCACGTGACATTCTCACCAAACTGTCACTATTCTGATAATTGCTGTCACCGCGTAGCTATGTTGTGCCCCCGATGTATGCTCCATTCCAACGAAAAGGTTCGCCGTACGTAAGGTGGGAACCAATACTTTTCTTCCCCCTACTTCCCTACTGCATCTCACCGTCATTTGAAAACTTCACGAATCAACGGTGGGTCCTGCCTTAAGCAGTGACCAATGAGATACTAGTCCCTCTTCATCTACAGTACTTAATCATTACAAACGTTTGCCGGCCGCGGTGGTCTAGCGCTTCTAGGCGCGCAGTCCGGAACCGCGCGACTGCTACGGTCGCAGGTTCGAATCCTGCCTCGGGCATGGGTGTGTGTGATGTCCTTAGGTTAGTTAGGTTTAAGTAGTTCTAAGTTCTAGGGGACTGATGACCACAGTAGTTAAGTCCCATAGTGCTCAGAGCCATTTGAACCATTAAAGACGTTCAGAATGTTCCACGCCTTCTTCGTTTGATCTTTGTCCTTTCTGTATCACGGACCAGTGCATCCTTTTCCAAAACCCCAGGGGACGTGCCCCCCCAGCCATCTATGATACGTCTCTGAAACACTTGCCTACTGTCGCTCTCTCTTTTATACACTAAAGCTTTTATCCCATGAAAAATGAACGCTAATTAGGACATGGAGCAGGGTGAGGTTTCTATCATTTCGAAAGTTTCCTGATCTGCTTGTGTAAATAATTTTGAAAACAACCAGCGAAACCGAAATCAAATGAAAATATAGGATTCCAGAGACCATTTCAGGTCTCAATCATCTATGAGGTATGTACGCAGACTGAAGCAACAAATAAAAATTTCTACCAAGGTCGGGATTCGAATTTCGGTCTCCTGTTCACTAGACAGAAATGCTACCCATCACCGTTCGATGCTGAAGTGGCACTCCAGTACAGTTGAATAGACTCTGCAATGCTGTTAAAATTTACGAGGAATACGAAGTGGACTGAGACATGAACGGGAATTTAGACTGAGGAGGGAGACATGCGAGGGTATTCCGTGCACTTCCGCAAAGCCACTGTGCTAGGTAGTGTCATTGTTAATTCTTCTACCTAGAGAGCAAGAGACCTGGATTCAAATCCTAACCTTAGTACTAATTTTCGTTCATCTTTTCAGTCTGTGTGCATACCTCAGAGATGTTTGAGACTCGAAATGTTCTCTGAAACCATGTACATTCATTTGATTAAAGCACATATGCTGGACCTCAGATAGGATCCCCCATTACGTTCGTTGCTGAGTTGCTGTTCCAATACAGTTGGACAGCCTCTGCAATGCTGTTGGAGTTTAGGGGGAATATATCAAGTGGGCTCAGGAGTGAAAGAGAATTTGGACTGGCGAGGAAGGCATGCTAGGGCATTCCGTGCAGCTGTGTCAGGATGGCGTAGTGAGTAGCGCTTCTACCTCGTGAGCAGGAGAACTGGGTTCGAGTCCCGGCCTTGGTATAAATTTCCATTCGTAGCTTCAGTCCCCGTATATAAATCAGCAAAACAGTGATTTTCAGACGTATGGCTGCGTAGGATAACTCACTTGTCCAGGTGTGAGTAACCTAATCTGAAGGTTTGCAAATGTATTCGAGTCTTTTCTATCAACGTATAAAACTGTACAATAAATTACCCAAAAAGACTGAAGAGATTACTGAAATGAGTTTATTCAAACAGGCAGTTAAAACTTATCTGTTAAGCAATACTCTCCACAAAGCGACGGAGTACTTAGATAACACAGAGAAAGTGTTTACTAAAAAGTAAAATAAATAAAAAAAAATTTCGACACTAAAACATGTATCGTTTCACTTAACATTTTCATACTATATTTCTTCTTCTTTTTTGTCCTAATTTCTTTTTTTTCCTTTTCTGGAAGGCTGTACTCCCAAAGCTATGCAATGTCTAATAATAACACCTTACCTTATTTCTGAGCTCAACATCTCACTCAGAGGAAAAAAAATTGGAAATTTGTGGTAAGGTCTCATGGAACCAGACTGCTAAGGTCATCGGTCCCTAAGCCTACGCACTACTTAATCTAACTTTAACTAACTTACGCTAAGGACAACACACACGCCCATGCAAGAGGGAGGACTCGAACCTGCGATGGGGGCAGTCGCGCGGACCGTGACAAGACGCCTCACACCGCGCGGCTGCCCCGCGCGGCTCAGAGGACAACCGACTAAATTTCTTAGGCTAGCAGGTGGGAAGTTGCGGTATACAAAGTATTAAAAAAAACTGTAATGGGTGGAGGGCTTTGGAGTAAGAAGTGAATGAACAATGTAACGTTGGCTTTTTACATTATTCCGTAACTTCTTTGTAAAACTATTGTAAACTGAGGATAAATCGAATAAGGTTGAACTGTTTTAAAGAGACTGCCCTCGTATTCGGAAGGCTTAAGGCTCCATTCTTCATCAGGCCATACTGTATTAGGTTTTCTGTGGTTTCTATAAATTACTTCAGGCAAATACTGGGATGGTTGCTACTGTAACATGTATACAAGGTGTTCAGAAATTCAGTGTCAAAACTAACAGGGATGATACAGGAGACAAAAGCAATTATATTTCGTAAAGTAACCATTTGTCGGAAACCCATACTACGTGAGCAATAAGCATGAGTATTTAGTATACGAGTGGGGCAGGAAAACTCATTGTGCCTAACGTTCTTATACAAAATGTTTGTTTCAGATTCTTAGTATGTTGTGACGTCATGCTCTTCAACACAGGGTCAGTGGCACTAGTTTATGCATGACAGCTGCAGTGTCAACATAGAGCGCTACACATGGGGAGAACTGCGAAACATTCACTTTGTTTACGGTGCGACTGAAGGCAGAAGGTAGAAAGAAAGAGAATGTGGTTTCAGTGTGGTGGGGTCCCAGCGCACACTGCAGAACCAGTCCGAGCAGTAATAATCAGTGCTTTTGGTAATCGTAGAATCTGGCAGGGAGGCATTAAACTTCCTTACTTGGGCATGTCCGAAAAAACATATACCGTCTTCATATATAGTTAAGGCTATCCGACCATTGACCTTCTTGTTCTGTGCAGATGCACACGCATTGCCCGAACTCTTACGGGACTCGGTAAGGTTGTCTGCCGCGAGTAATGAGTGTAATGGGCATGGGCATTACGAATGTAGTGTGTGGACATTAAGTTGGGAATGTGGGTCTCAAGGGGAGCGTGCAAGGGATAAATCCTGGCAGTCGCACTATCCTCTGTGCCCTCGGTGGCTCAGATGGATAGAGCGTCTGCTATGTAAGCAGGAGATCCTGTGTTCGAGTCCGGGTCGGGGCCCACATTTTCAACTGTCCCCGTTGATGTATATCAACCCCTGTCAACAGCTTCAGATCTTGATTTAGTTATCATTTCGTTCGTTATTTGGAGCTACTTTAAAACGGAGGTGTATTGATATACCTGTTGACCCGGAAGCGGAACTGGCTGCAAGAATTCTTGCAGCAGCAACACGAAGACAGAACACATCATGCATTTTTCAGCGAACATTGGACTCCCTCCTACGTCTATACCGTCTCTGCGATGAGGTTAATGGTGCCGGCATTTATTGTAATGTAATAGTGATTCGAACAATAAAGCAAGGAGAGACATTTAACACCGCTTTATTCTCAGTCACACACAATAACCTCTTGCATACTCAGTATTCCAACAATATGCGGTTCCGACACGTGGTTGCTTTACGAAATATACACTGATGGAAAAAATCGAAACACTTAGAAGGAGTTTTGTGAGGTAAACGAACGTTGGTAGCCGTGTTTCAAAATCCGAAAGATGGTGTCTATCCAAATTTCGTGCCAGTCGCATAAGAGTGGCCAGATGAGGTTTCTTTAAGTAAGCGTGTCACGAGCGTTAGTTAGCTATGAAATTAGACGTGGTGAGTTGATATTAGTCAAGAATACGTTTAAGGCAAGAAAGACGCCAATGTAAACACCTCGCTGAGTTTGAACGAGGTCGTGTAATAGCGCTACGAAAAGCTGGTTGTTCCTTCCGCGATGTTGCAGGACAACTTGTCAGGAATGTAGCCACTGTACGTGGCTGCTGGCGGCCGTGGTCACAACAACGTTCAGGCGGAAGAAGACTGGCCACAGCACGGCCACGTGCCGCTACCGAGGGGGAAGACCATCGTGTTCTGCGTATGGCTCTGGAGCACCGTACTGCGTCTGCAGCAGCAATCTGAGCAGCAGTGGGCACCACAGTGACATAACGAACTGTTACAAATCGGTTATTTCTAGGTCAGCTCCGAGCCAGGTGCCCTATAGAGGCAATCCACTGACCCTAACGCACTATCATTTACCACTTCTGTTGTTTCAAGCAGGAGTTTACCGGAGGGCAGGGTGGAGGTCTGTTGTTTTTTCTGACGAAACTTGGTTCTGCCTCGGTTCCAGTGATGGCCATGTGGTGGTTAGAAGGTCAGCAACCAACTTGACGGCGTGCTGAACACACTGGGCCTACACCTGGAGCTATAGTATGGGAAAGGATTTCGTCTGACAGCAGGAACACTCTCGTGGTTATCCGACGCACTCTGAATGCAAATTCGTACTCAATTGGTGATTCGACCTGTTGTGCTACCATTCATTAACAGTATTTCAGGCGGTATTTTCCAAAAGGACAACACTCACTCACATACCATTGGGAAAACAGAGTGTAGACATGTTGCCTTGCACTGCTGATCACCATATCTGTCTCCAATCGAGCACATACGGGACATCATCGGACAACAACTCCAGCGTCAGACAAAAACAACATTGGCGTCCCTCTATCGACCGACCAACTTCCACAGGCATGGAACTCCGTCCTACAAACTGACATTCAGCATTTGTACAACATAATGCATGCACGTTTACATGCTGGCAATCAACATTCTGGCGCTTACACCGGTTAATAATGCACCAGCATTTCACATTTGCAATGGGTTATGTGGGACTAAGATTAATGGCTCTGAGCACTGTGGGACTTAACATCTATGGTCATCAGTCCCCTACAACTTAGAACTACTTAAACCTAACTAACCTAAGGACATCACACAGTCATCACCAGGCAGAGAAAATCCCTGACACCGCCGGGAATTGAACCCGGGGACCCGGGCGCGGGAAGCGAGAACGCTACCGCACGACCACGAGCTGTGGACACACTTAGATTAACCTGTGTGTTGTGGGTTGGCAGGAGAGCCAACACCGGGTATGAGAGGAAGCCGAATGGCACGCGTTTTAGCTCACGCAGGTGGGCGTGAGGTCTGGATCAGGACAAGGAAATTAAACTTTAGAAAAAAGGACGTAGCTGGTGGAATACTTAACTTTAATCCATTAATGATGAGCGTCGCTCTTGACGGTACATGATTACAGTATCAATAGTAATGGCGCCTTGCTAGGTCGTAGCAAATGACGTAGCTGAAGGCTATGCTAACTATCGTCTCGGCAAATGAGAGCGTATTTTGTCAGTGAACCATCGCTAGCAAAGTCGGTTGTACCACTGGGGCGAGTGCTAGGAAGTCTCTCTAGACCTGCCGTGTGGCGGCGCTCGGTCTGCAATCACTGATAGTGGCGACACGCGGGTCCGACGTATACTAAAGGACCGCGGCCGATTTAAAGGCTACCACCTAGCAAGTGTGGTGTCTGGCGGTGACACCACACTGTGATCTTGCAATGTTAATGACTTACATATGTTACCTATATATATGTATTCCCGAAATTTCAATACTCTACATTAATTAGTTTTTGGTGCTGCGATTTTTTCCCGTCATTATATTTGTTAGGCGGCCGCTTCGGCCGAGCGGTTCTAGGCGATTCAGTCCGGAACCGCGCTGCTGCTACGGTCGCAGGTTCGAATCCTGCCTCGGGCATGGAAGTGTGTGATGTCCTTAGGTTAGTTAGGTTTAAGTAGTTCTAAGTTCTAGGCGACTGATGACCTCAGAAGTTAGGTCCCATAGTGCTTAGAGCCATTTGAACCATTCTATTTGTTTTCGTCTCCGTTATCATGCCTGTTCGTTGGGGCACTGAATTTTTTAACACCTTATAATGAGAATTATGTTATTTTTGTTATTCTTAAATTGTGACATCACTACACGTCCGAAGTCATTGTAAAAGTGATCTACGGATAAATAAAGCCAATGTTATTGTTACTATCACTTCTGCTATTCTCATCCCGTGCGATACAGTTTGGGACCGCGGCAAGCGGTACATTCACATTTCTCCTGTGGTCAGTGTGTTGTTACGTGTGGCTCGTATCAGAGCGCCATCGGCACTCGCTCTCACACTCCACGCTGAGTATTTCCTTGTAGCTTACGTAACAGCCTTCCACAAGACAAATCGGAGGTCAAACATTTCACAATCACTAATCGCGTAGCTTACGTGTGGCATTTTCCAGTGGACAACACGAATTAAAGTCTACAAGACATTTATAACGTTAAAATTATTCAGGCCTTCGCGGGCATAATTTTACAATAAAAAAAAAACGCAGCACTCTCAAGGACTGTGTTCAGTGGCAGCAGGGTATAATATATGCATACTGAGGCGCTGTGGTATTATAGTCCAATTCACGAACGATGGCTCATATCGAGGCACGGACAGGGATGGCATTGTTGACGATTTCAAGTGGCAGTTGCGGTACGCACATACGCGTGCTTCTAGCTTGAAGGGTGCGTACATCCGGCAAATTATGTCTCTCGCTTGCTCACGCAGAATTCATCACGTACCACCACCGTCAGCGATTACAACTCGCAACAAATTCACTAAATAACCCGCTACGATCACGTTTAACGCTTGTATAAGCTACGGCTTTGAGAGCATAGTGCTCAGAACACTACTGAAACTCATTGGCTGTCGGAGTATGCGCGACGTAGGTGCGCAGAAGAAGCCTATACTCGATCGCCATCGTTCGTTACTCCTACTATAGTGATTCATTTGTCACGGTCATAGGTGGTCAGATGACACTTAGGAGACCTATTTGTGCACCCTTTGTTTTGACTCGGCACCCAATAACTGTGCTGAGTTTAGAGGTGAACAGTGCTTGGAATGTTCATTCTAGGGTGCGAGCTTGCCTCGCCGACGAGTAACATACTCCTGTTGAGCTGCTGCAGACGTCGAACTGGGCCGCATTGTGGGCCTGTGGGAAGGTGCATATGTTGGGCACGCTGCATGGGTGCTGCGTCGCTGCTTTCACAGAGATCTGTGGAACTTTCTGACGCCTGTAGACGAGGTTCTGGATGAGCGCGTAGTTCATGCGAACCTCAAGATAGGGGCACCATCAGCGTGGGGCGACCGAACAAAAGAAAAAAAAAGTTCAAATGGTTCTAAGCACTATGGGACTCAACATCCGAGGTCACCAGTCCCCTAGACTTAGAACTACGTAAACCTAACTAACCTAAGGACATCACATACATACATCCCCGAGGCAGGATTCGAACCTGAAACCGTAGCAGCAGCGCGATTCCGGACTGAAGGGGCTAGAACCGCTCGGTCACAGCAGCCGGCGACCGAACATCTTCCACAGACGAAATCCGGGCACACGTTGCACCTAGTGTGTCGTTAGTGACCATTGGGAACCTTTGCTTGTCATATGGCAAAACAAAAAAAAATCATAATTTAAAAATTGCATTTAAGATCTTACACTGTATCGCATGAGTGTGAGCCGACACTCGAAACCGATAGCGGTAAATAAAACGTAAAAAAAGGAACTCTGTTGGGTATTATACAATAGTACGCAAGTCATACATGTCATGTGGCTGCGTAACAGTGTGCCAGGTGTAGAAGTATGAAACTGGAATTTGGTTGCATTAATTACACGTCTGTCGTTTGAAACTGATAAACAATATTTTATTCAAAATAGTCTCCATTGCTATGCACACATTTCTCCCAACTCTCCGGCGGGCTATGAATACCACGCCAAAAAACAGTTCTTCTTCTGAAGCGAACCAGTCAGCGAGGCATTTTCGTAGATTTTCATACGAACTGAAGCGTTTCTCAGCGAGGGCGTGTCCCAGTGATGTAAACAGATGATAACCGGACGAAGCAAGTCTGGAGAATAAGCTGCATGCCCTAGTATTTCCTAACTGAACGCGTCGATCGTTTCCCTGACCCGTTCTGCTGTGTGTGATCAGGCGTTATCATAGCTCTAAGCATTATGGGACTTAACATCTGAGGTCGTCAGTCCCCTAGACTTAGAACTACTTAAACCTAACTAACCTAAGGACAGCACACACATCCATGCCAGAGGCAGGATTCGAACCTGTGACCGTAGCAGCAGTGCGGTTCCGGACTGAAGCGCCTAGAACCGGCCACAGCGGCCGGCGGGCGTTATTATGCAACAATGACTTTGTGTTGTCTCTTCCATATTCCAGTCGTTTTTCACGTAATACTCGATTTAAATCTATCAGTTGTTGTTGATAGGGATCAGTGTTAACTGGTTCGCAAGGTTTTAGCAGCTCGTAATAGATGACACGCTTCTGATCCCACGAAACACGGAGCATTGTATCCTTTCCAAAGCGATTCGGCCTTGCAGTGGATGTGTATGGTTTGCCTGGATTCACCCATGATTTACGACTTGTCATTACCTGTCACTATTTGATGGAGAAACTACTTTCTTTTGTGTCTGGCGAGCAGCATTTTACAAGTGGTCTTCCGGTTTGCAGGCTGTCTTCCACTCAGTTCATGCGGAACCCATATTCCCACTTTCTGCACCTTTGCAATAGCTTTTAGCCGAAGAGAAGCGGCTTTCTGCGTCACATTCAATTGTTCTGCGAGATCCTGTTGAGTATCGTCTTCATCCAGTAAGACCTGCAGTTCGTTGTCTTCGAACATTTTCGGTGGTTTCCCGGGCTCGACGTTTCTCATGTCGAAATCACCACTTTTGAGTTTGTTGAACCACTCGAAACACTGTGTTTTCCCCAGAGCATGTTCGCCGAAAGCTTCGACAAGTATTTCATGCGATTCTGCAGCAGTTTTGTTCAAATGATAACAGAAACCAATGCTGTCCGCAAATCGTAGTTCGTAGGCACAAAACTCGTCTCGTTTACGGATTTGAAACAGATACCGTTGTACGAACTTCGGTTACTGTGTGTTGACATTCGTTGTCGGCCGTTTCAGGAAGTGGATGTCGCCGCAGATGCGGTCTCACATGCCGTACACTGACGACTAGCACCATCTATAGGGAAATTCCGGTTTCATGCTTTCCAGTTTATTCACGGTTGGTTGTTTTCACAAGTGACGGAATCCGTATGTCTCTAATTCATTGCGTTACGTCTTTGCTGCCAAGGTATCTGTTATGTTTACATCTCTCATAGGCACCCCTCGTTGGACGTGAATAATGCCCGTATGTGTTGGCTAAGACTTGTGTCCCATTCAGTTTTACTGTGTGGTCTGCACTACTGAAAGCATGTTCGCAAACAGCGGAATTTTTCCTTTTGTTCTGGTCGGCAATTTCTTTTGTATTCTCAGTTATCGTGTGAAATGGTCTTCTAGCCCTGTCTGTGTGCACACATCAAAAAAGTTTTGGATCACCCCGGTTCCTAGAACTCCTGAAGACAGACGTTGACTGTGAATATTGCATCGCAGACACTGTCCCTTTGACGGTTCACAAACGTCACTAAAACCGGCCAAAGATGTAAACAACCATAGATGAGCAGCGCCGGTTAGACGGAGGGGGTCCGACAGACGATCAGTTCCAGTCATTACACCAGGAAGGAGGTACACGGCTCGTGTTGTCTGTAGTTCAACCATGCCTAGACGGTCAATACCGCGGACCGATCGCGTCCGCAGTGGTACTTTGTGCGAGGAAGGGCACTCAACAAGGGAAGTGTCCAGGCGTCTCGCAGTGAACCAAAGCGATGTTGTTCGGACATGGAGGAGACACAGAGAGACAGGATCTTCCGATGACATGCCTGGCTCAGGCCGCCCAAGGGCTACTACTGCAGTGGATAACCGCTACCTACGGATTATGGCTCGGAGGAACCCTGACAGCAACGCCACCATATTGAATAATGCTTTTCGTGCAGCCACAGGACGTCGTGTTACGACTCAAACTGTGCAACTGCATGATGTGGAACTTCACTCCCGACGTCCGCGGCGAGGTCCATCTTTGCAACCACGACACCATGCAGCGCGGTACAGATGGGCCCAGTAACATGCCGAATGGACCACTCAGGATTGACATCACGTTCTTACGGATAAGTGTCGCATATGTTTCATCCAGACAATCGTCGGAGACGTTTTTGGAGGCAACCCGGTCAGGCTGAACGCCTTAGACACACTGTCCAGCGAATGTAGCGAGGTGGAGGTTCCCTGCTGTTTCGGGGTGGCATTATTTGAGGCCGACGTACCCCGCTGGTGGTCATAGAAGGCGCCGTAACGGCTGCACGATAGGTGAATGCCATGCTGCAACCGATAGTTCAACCATATCGGCAGCGTATTGGCGAGGCATTCGTCTCCATGGACGACAATTCGCGCGTCCATCGTGCACATCTTGTGAATGACTTCCTTCAGGATAACGAAATAGCTAAACTAGAGTGGCCAGCATGTTCTCTAGACACGAACCCTATCGAACATTCCTGGGATAGATTGAAAAGGGCTGTTTATGGACGACGTGACCCACCAACCACTCTGAGGGATCTACGCCGAATCGCCGTTGAGGAGTGTGACCATCTGGACCTACATTACTTGACCAACAAGTGGACAGTATGCCACGACGAATACAGGCATGCATCAATGCAAGAGGACGTGCTACTTGGCATTAGAGGTATCGGTGTGTACAGCAATCTGGGCCACCACCTCTGAAGGTCTCGCTGTATGGTGGTACATCATTTAATATGCGGCTTTCATGAGCAATAAAAAGAATGGAAATGATGTTTATATTGACCACTATTCCAATATTCTGTACAGGTTCCGGAACTCTCGGAACCGAGGTGATGCAAAACTTTTTTTGATGCGTGTATTTTTCACATGTATATGATACACGATAAACACGCGAACTGAAAAACTGACCAAACTTTTTAGTGTGTTTTTAAGATGGTACCAACCTTGAATCTTCCAAGGAGCGACCGATCGTATCAGTTACACATGGAATGAATGGCAGGTAGGTTGTGGTATTGCTTCAATTTTGCGCTTCCTGTGGCTTCCGCGCGGCGTCCTGTTTTTCTGCCTGTAGGATTCCGGCTGTCGTGTCGCTGCTTACTTTGAGCGTGACTACCAGCAGTTCCCGCTCTGCATGTTTATGTTCGGCTTCACATAGTTGTTTTGCGTATTATATAAGGCTACTTTGTGGTTGCATTCCCCGCACACTCATTTTGCCAATTTTCTGCTTGAAACTAAAACGTAAAATAAACTGCTTTGTAGTGTAACACCAAAAAAATTTCATTCCCATATTATTGAAAACACCTTCTAAATTATGAAACAGCCGTACAAAGAAATGAGCGTAATGTACAAATGTGTAACTGCAGTAGCCAAATAAGGAAACTTAGTACGTGAATCACAAATTCTCCGTAAAGTTAGTTTAACTCAGGCCTTTATCATAAACAATATTTCTAGTTACTTGACCAGACGTTACGATGAATAGAGTTAACATCAAAGAAATAATAACTTTAAATGTCATGCATGATGCGTCTGTTTTTCATGCATCTCATTGCTTATAACGTTGTACCTGATGAAATGTGATAAGTAGTTGGCTCGTACCCCCACAGTGATTGTAGCCTGTCTGTAAGGAATATGTGTACCAAGTTTGGTTGACAGCGGTCCAGCGGATTAGGATGAGACATGGAACATACGCCTATAGATACACCCATATTTCTAATATATGTGGATTCACTGAAAGTTGTCCAGATTAGTGGACTAGAGTTAGGGGCTTCTTTCTGAGTTAGTAATTGCTGCAAACTCGATTCCTCGAAATGACTATTTGAGCTGCTTCCATCATCGCATTTAGTTTTCAGCGTCAGGTAGTGACTTATTGGTGCGTTTTCGCACGCAAACTGTAATTAAAATATTACATTGACGGCCCAAATCAAGTGTTAAATGAAAAAAACCAATTATTGTGTTTTAGAAGTAGCTGATTTGGTTAATAATTCTGTGGTCGTGAATTTGAAATATTGTGGTGCGCTAATCTCACTCGTACTGTTGCAACGGACTTGGTGATAAAGAAAAGCAAGCAGGTTCTCTTTAACTACTCAATTATTAGTAATCACAACAGGACAGCCGTGATGGTGGCTAAACAGGTTACGTCCAGATGGCTAATTTTAGTCGTGAAACAAACTCACCTACATTTCCAAAGCAAGAGCTGTTAATATACAGATTTGCCATTAGTGACAAGGAAGTAAATAAACAATCCAGTGTGTCTAATTGATCGTACTTACTCTTCTTCTCCAAAACGATAACTTACATAATTACACAGTTTCGTACAGATAGAGGCTAAGGGGAGAACAGCTAATGCACGAAGCAGCAAGGGAATGTAACAAAACAAAAAGGAAGGTTTTTCTAGAGTTATTAATATTCTGATATTACATGTTATGCAAGTCTCTTTTTTAGCATAAAAGGAAATATTAATTGTCCTCCTAAAATTAAGTTGGAAAAGAAAATTGTGTATCTACACTGCCCTCTTGATTGAGGCATGAAAATGGTAATGGTAGTGAAATTAACTGTAGATAGTTTTCACCATTACGGTGTCCATGTACGACAAACACAGGGTGAGGAAAAAAGATGTCCGCATTAAATGGGTGTTACCTTTCTCGTCTTTTGCAGGTTAAACCATGGCGTCCCGATATTCCATTTAGGAACGAGGGAAGATAGCTGCCTGAACGGAGGATTTTCAGTCCCAAAGCATCTTACAAGAAAAATTCAAGGCCTAGACACGACGGGACGGATCATCGCGCCAGCCAGGATCTACGAGAAGTTTTTAAGGACGAGGTACGTTCAAGACGATTGCAAGGGAAACAGCGATAGAAAGAGATCTGTCCGAACTGAAGAGAAGATCATCCTCATCCAGGGAGCGATGGTCGCCCGCCCAATCAAGTCCTCGTGCAGACTTTCTCGGGAGAGTAACATTTCTCAAAGGGGAGTGGTTAGACTTTTGCACCATGATTTAGGAATGATCCCCTACCACTTGCAGGTTGAGCAGCAGCTCACAAGCGCGGACAAACAAGCACGTGGCAGTGCTGCACAAATTATCACGGGAGTGTTGCATGCCGAACCCGACATTTTCTTCATGTTTTCTGACGAAGCAACATTAGTGCGGACAAGTACAACAGTGTTATCTGGGCGACCAAGTACCCGCTGGAAGCTTGAGAGCACCTGCGGGATACCCTCAAGGTGAACGCTTGGTGTGCAGTGGGCAAATTTTTGATGACTGGACCCTTCTTTTTGGAAGAACAGACCGTCGCTGGAGAGAATTACCTTGCCGTACTCAGCACGTTCGTGGAGGAGAACGCGACATTTGCCATTCATCAGCGAGGATACTTTCAGCATTACAGTCAGATGGTTCGGCATCGTCTGAGTGACACGTTCGTAAACGTTGGGTTGGTAGAGGTAGCCCTCTCCCATGGCCAGCATGTTCACCTTACCTGACGCCGTACTATTTTTGACTGTGGAACATGGTCAAGGATCGTGTCTTTGCCAGCTAACCAAGCAGCGTGGACGACCTGAAGCGTAGCGTCATGGAGGTCATCGCTTCTGTCCCGGCCCAAATGGCGCAGTGGGCGTTGAGCAGGATGACTGCCAAATAGAAACACTGTGACCAAATCCCTCCCTTGTAATTTCACGCGGTGAAACATCCATTTAATGGTAACATCTACTTGCTTCAGCCTGCATTTAGTTGGATACGTGTTTAAAAAAAACTTGTTTGTTGCAGATGTCAAATGCTTCTACTTAAGGTCATTCGTATTCGTATACAGAGATATGTAAACAGGCAGAATACGGCGCTGCGGTAGGCAACGCCTATATAAGTGAGTTTGAACGTGGTTCAAAATGGTTCAAATGGCTCTGAGCACTGTGGGACTCAACTGCTGTGGTCATCAGTCCCCTAGAACTTAGAACTACTTAAACCTAACTAACCTAAGGACATCACACACATCCATGCCCGAGGCAGGATTCGATCCTGCGACCGTAGCAGCAGCACGGCTCCGGACTGGAGCGCCTAGAACCGCACGGCCACCGCGGCCGGCGAACGTGGTGTTATAGTCGACGCACGAGCGATGGGACACAGCACCTTCGAGGTAGCGATGAAGTGGGGATTTTCCCGTACGACCATTTCACGAGTGTACCACGAATATCAGTAATCCGATAAACATCAAATTGAGACATCGCTGCGACCTGAAAAAGATCCTGCATGAGCGTGACCAACGATGACAGAAGTGCAACCTTTCCGCAAATTGCTGCAGATTTCAATGCTGGGCCATCAGGAAGTGTCAGCGTGCGAACCATTCAACGAAACATCATCGATATGGGCTTTCGGAGCCGAAGGCCCACTCGTGTACCCTTGATGAGTGCGCAACACAAAACTTTACACCTCGCATGGGTCCGTCAACATCGACATTGGACTGTTGATGAATGGAGACGTTGCCTGGTCGGACGAGTCCCGTTTCAAATTTTTTGAGCGGATGGACATGTACGGGTATGGAAACAACCCCATGAATCCATGGATCCTGCGTGTCAGCAGACGGCTGTTCAAGCTGGTGGAGGCTCTGTAATGGTGTGTACCGTATGCAATTGGAGTGATATGGGACCCCTGATACGTCTAGATACGACACTGGCAGGTGACACGTACGTAAGCATCCTGTCTGATCACCTGTATCCATTCATGTCCATTGTGCATTCCGACGGACTATGGTAATTCCAGTATGACAATCCGACACCCCACACGTCTAGAATTGCTACAGAGTGGCTCCAGAAACACTCTTCTGAGTTCAGACGCTTCCGCTGGTCACCCAACTTCCCAGACTAACATTATTTAGCATATGTGGGATGCCTTTGCAACGCGCTGTTCAGAAGAGATCTCCGCTCCCTCGTACTCTTAGGGATTTATGTACAGCCCTGCAGGATTCATGGTGTCAGTTCCTTGCAGCACTATTTCAGACATTAGACGAGTCCATGCTACGTCATGTTGTGGCAGTTCTGCGTGCTCGAGGAGGCCCTACGCGATATTAGGCAGGTGTACCAGTTCCTTTGGCTCTTCAGCATATTACACTCAGGAGTTTAACTCATCATTGTCCCCCCACCTGGACAGAGGCCAGCAAAAAAAATCATGAGAATAAAAAGTGGTGAGACTTTCAGACCTTGCTCAGTTCGTACAAACTTCAATTTTGGGCTACATCAGTTCATACAAATGTTCAGTTGTAGGCTAAAGCAAAATTTTTTACGATGTTCTTCATTAACCCAAAAGCTGTACGTATTAGGTCTACAACTTTGCTTCTGACGTTTTTCAATAGACGGCAGTAGCGGATAGTGGGGTTCGGGTGGTAGGTCATAGGTGTAACACAATAAGCTTAGTCATCTGTAAACATGTCATTAAAATATTAGTCGACTTGTGATTGCATCATAAGGTTATTCTCGATTAAGTGCATCAACTTACGTACCCATTTCTCGCCATTTGCGGGAAGTTTTAATTTTCTGCTTTAAGACGAAGACATCTGCGGCTGTGGCTCTTAAAACGCTGGGTAAGACCAATGGTGAGGGAACTATTAGTGGAAGAACGGGCAGAGAACGTTTACAACGCCTTAAGAACGGTGGTTTTGATGTCAAAGACCGGCATGGCGGAGGAAGACAGAAAGTTTTCGTAGCTACTGAAACAGACGAAGACAGTCACAGGACATCATTATCGAAAGCTATTGATGCGATCGAGCCCAGCACTGAAACACAAACTGCCACAATACAGCGATAGACACGTAAAGGTAATTTTGCAGCAGGTCAGTGCTAGACCCATGTCGCAATACCCGTCAAAATATACATGGAAACGTTGAAATGATAAGTCCTATCCCTTCTGTCGTATTCTCCATACGTTGCTCTCTCTTTACTACCACCTTTTCCGATCAGTGGCCTACAGCCTGGCTTACCAGCAGTTCCGATCATATGAGCAAGTGCAAAATTGAAGCGATTCATGGATCCCCACAAAAGACGCCCAGTTCTTCCGCCACGGGATTCGTATGCTATCCGAAAGATGGGAGAATGTATTGGCCAGCGATGGAAAGTATTATGAATCATAATTTTTTGGAAGTTTTTCACACTAAAGCCCAGAACTTTGAGAAAAAACGGCGGAAGCAAAGTTGTAGACCTAGTACATATATACATACATAAAAATAGTTTTCAGCACATTTATGTTTTTCAGGTTTGCTGAAACTTCGTCAATTTTCAAAATTGATGCACACAACTATCATAGGAAAAGAGTTTTATTATCCATTTTGTTTTTTGAACACTCATTACGTAACACAAGGGTATAGATTATTAAATATTTACTATAGTTTCCTTCTTTACTAAATTTGAGATAAAATGGTAAGTTCTCTTACTTATGTCAGTTCTACATCTACATCTACATGATTACTCTGCAATTCACATTTAAGTGCTTGGCAGAGGGTTCATCGAACCACAATCATACTATGCCTCTACCATTCCACTCCCGAACAGCGCGCGGGGAAAACGAACATCTAAACCCTGTTATTTTATTTTGATGATCATTCCTACCTATGTAGGTTGGGTTCAACAACATATTTTCTCATTCGGTGACTGAAATTTCGTAAATAGATCTCGCCGCGACGAAAAACATCTTTGCTTTAATGGCTTCCATCCCGACTCACGTATCATATCTGCCACACTCTCTCCCCTATTACGTGATAATACAAAACGAGCTGCCCTTTTTTGCACCCTTTCGATGTCCTCCGTCAATCCCACCTGGTAAGGATCCCACACCGCGCAGCAATATTCTAACAGAGGACGAACGAGTGTAGTGTAAGCTGTCTCTTTAGTGGACTTGTTGCATCTTCTAAGTGTCCTGCCAATGAAACACAACCTTTGGCCCGACTTCCCCACAATATTATCTATGTGGTCTTTCCAACTGAAGTTGTTCGTAATTTTAACACCCAGGTACTTAGTTGAACTGACAGCCTTGAGAATTGTACTATTAATCGAGTCATCGAATTCCAACGGATTTCTTTTGGAGCTCATGTGGATCACCTCACACTTTTCGTTATTTAGCGTCAACTGCCACCTGCCACACCATACAGCAATCTTTTCTAAATCGCTTTGTATCTGATACTGGTCTTCGGATGACCTTACTAGACGGTAAATTACAGCATCATCTGCGAACAACGTAAGAGAACTGCTGAGATTGTCACCCAGGTCATTTATATAGATCAGGAACAGCAGAGGTTCCAGGACGCTTCCCTAGGGAACACCTGATATCACTTCAGTTTTACTCGATGATTTGCGGTCTATTACTACGAACTGCGACCTTCCTGACTGGAAATCACGAATCCAGTCGCACAACTGAGACGATATCCCATAGGCCCGCAGCTTGATTAGAACTCGCTTGTGACGGACGGTGTCAAAAGCTTTCCGGAAATATAGAAATACGGGAACAACTTGAGATCCCCTGTCGATAGCGGCCATTACTCCGTGCGAATAAAGAGCTAGCTGCGTTGCACAAGAACGATGTTTTCTGAAACCATGCTGATTACGTATCAATAGATCGTTCCCTTCGAGGTGATTCATAATGTTTGAATACAGTACATGCTCCAAAACCCTACTGCAAACCGACGTCAATGATATAGGTCTGTAGTTCGATGGATTACTCCTACTACCCTTCTTAAACACTGGTGCGATCTGCGCAATTTTCCAATCTGTAGTGAAACGTCCCCTTTGAACAATTATACTGGACTGTGCTTAACCTGACACACAATATTTTGTTAGCGCAACGCAATCTGACTTTCAAAATTCCCTACAAAAGAATGGCCCTGACTAACATTAAACTATACCTTTCACAAATCACTTACCTCACAAAAATCTTCGCTGCTCAAGCTACTGCAATACAGAGAGCGCCACTACTGCCAGCTAAATAAAAGATTCAAACTATGGAAGGCACTAACTACTGATAGGGATAGTTAGCAAATGAAAGATATTAATAGAGAACAAACAATGTATTTACCTTGATATCATCATATATAAATATAGCAGTTCATGACAAATTTCAAAACTCCGCCATCTCTCTCCCCACATCCACCAATGCTGGCGGCTCACCTCCAACTGCGCAACGCTACGCGCTGTTCACAGCCAGCTGCCTAACACTACAATGGCGAGTATTACAACAATGCAAAGCAGCCACAGACTGCACACAGCACAGCCAGTGATTTTCATACAGAGGTGGCGTTACCAAAAAAAAAACCTAAACAGCTTACTTACATAGCCCCCATGCTCCCCACAAAAAATTTTACAAAATTTTTTTGGGCAGTGGCCAATAATGATTCCATAAAATTTTCATAATTACAATAACAAAGAAATCAAATGCACACACTTATTGATACAAAGTTGGTCAAAAGCTAAGATTTTGTCACAGTCCATAAAGACAGTCCACATTGTTCATCACAGTAAAAATGCAGAGTTTTTCTCAAAGTCTGAGCAGTAAAAGAAAATGCACACAGAAGTAGTGGATTTCCATGCAGTCTTGAAGAAGTAGTGTTGTCCTTCCAACGGAAAGACAGTGCTGACTCGACATGCAGACAGGTAATGGGTCACAACAGAGCCAACCCACAGCAGAGTCATTCGAAGTTTTGAAGAATATTGGTAGGTAGGTCATCACAGAGCAGACCCACTGTAGTCCTGGTAGAGATTACGGTATTGGTGGGCCACCAGAGGTGCAGACCCACTGCAGTCCTTGTAGAAATAATGGCATGGTGAGTCATCATAGATGCAGACCCACTGTAGTCCATGTAGAGATGATGGTATTGGTGGATCATCAAAGATGCAGACCCACTGTAGTCCTTGTAGAGATAAAGGTATTGGTGGGCCACCAGAGGTGCAGACCCACTGTAGTCCTTGTAGAGATAATGGTATTGGTGGGCCACCAGAGGTGCAGACCCACTGTAGTCCTTGTAGAGATGACCAGCAGCCATCTGTTGCGATTGTGCAGGTGCACATTCACCATCGAAGAGTCTTGCGGAGAATATAGCAAGTCCATAACCACCACTTGTGCACTCACAAAGTTTTTGGAATTGTCCTTAGAACCAGCAATGCTGTTATCCAGTCCCTTGCTGAATTATTAACACACGTGCAAACACTAACAGTCCCTACTTCTCACATATTGTCCATATACTATGACCAACAGAAAAGTGTGCAGTGAAATGTAACTTACAAGTTAATAATAAGATGAACTGGTGTCAATTACAATTTTATAAATTTACAACATGAAAATACAATTACAAAGGTACAAAATACATCATTAAAGAACATAATAATACAGATAACATTAGTAGTACAGGCTTTACAAAAGAATCGAAATAACATATACATCAGTGTTACAGGTATTATGACATAAGTAAATACATAAAGTTCACACGAACTTTTGAAACATCACCTTCACATGTGAGCAACAAACCAGAATAAATAATGTCAAAGCATATTTACAAAGTAAATAACATACTATTAATGCCAATTATATTCGAGGATAACAGTATTCCTCATCATAGTGAATGTAGCTTAATATTAAAAGAAGAAAAAATTCTATGAAACTACACAGAGACAGGAAGAAAACAAATACACAAGGGTACACAAACACATAGTGGGATTACACCAATAGGAAAGGACAGGGTTCGTTTTCAGTGTAACATGTGGTACTGCAGTATTTTGCGAACAAAACCTTTTTTGTTCTTGGAGATCTCCC
Source organism: Schistocerca serialis cubense (assembly GCF_023864345.2). Lineage (NCBI taxonomy): Eukaryota > Metazoa > Arthropoda > Insecta > Orthoptera > Acrididae > Schistocerca > Schistocerca serialis. The sequence continues at coordinate 116,975,521 of NC_064643.1, read as the reverse complement.
TTCGTTCATCATTATTCCCAAAAAGTCCTATCTGTACCTCTTTTCTGTATTCTAACCATATTTCTTTCAAAAGAAATATGGCTCATTATACAATACTCATTTAGGCCCAAATCGTTTTCATATAACTTTCAAAGCATTCTTTCCCTATTCTCCATAGTTAGGTTCTTATATAGTCTACCCCCTCTTAAGCTAACTTAAATCTACTGAGCTCAGATGCTAAACTAAGGGACGAGGCAATGCAGCAGCACATAACAAATTAACACAAACAGCAATGCAAAAAAAATGGAAAATTGCAAAGCAAGCTACAGTAAATATAAATTACCAAGCAATGCAACATTACAACTAATATGAGCCAATGTACAGTAGCAAGAAAAATAAGTCAGTAATAAAACTAGCTTAACAGAGTAACACAATTTAAAATTCAGTAGCACTATGCCTAGCAAACAGCAGCAGCAAATATAAAAAATATAAAACTTATATCTATACATGACAAAGCTCAAGCAGAAAAGATATTAGAGTAAAAACAACAATGCAGATAAGGGAAGTGTATATTCACATCTTAATGTCTATGTAAATTAAAGTGGTGCACCACAACAACTGATTGTAAAAGGAAATATTACCATGTACCTGAAAAGAAAATTATGTGTTACTGTTACTAGTCCCTTCTTATTGTTCTTTCCTTTCCAAGTGCTCCTTTTTTTTAAAGAATGTGGATTACAAAATTATCATTTAATAGATCTGTTGACAGAAAGTGTTCACATTAGCAAATGCATTTAATTTTATTTTATGAAACCAATGCTGCAACACAGCTGGAAAACAGATGTCAAATGAAATAAGCAATTACGCAAACCAAAGCATACAAATATCATTCAATAGTCATGTGACATTTCATAAGTTGGTAGAAATTCTCTCAACTCTCGTAGAAAGACGCTTGTCGTAATCAAGTGTGCAGATGTAAAAATATTTCTCGTCATTTCATTAGGCATTTCAGTAAATATCATAAATTACGAGCTCCACAGTATGCTTTCAACAAGGAAATGTCAATAGCAAGGTTAATGGAAGTAATGAGGGTGTCGCATTTGCAATATTTTCTCTAAAGGAATGTCAATGGCGAGGATAAAGGCCTGCCTTTTTTCCTTTTTTTTTCTACCTGTGCTTCCGGAAAGGCACACCCTAATGGCTTGTTCTGCAGGTGTTTGACACAGCTGTGTGCCCACGACGCATTACGTTTAAATCTGTAGAAAGAAAATCCTGTGAATATAACGTTGTCCAAAAAATTTTCGCCGGCATTGTGATACATTCACGCATTTACACACATTTCATAACTCTTAAAGTACGATTCTTGGTTTCCAACATCCTTTTTCACAAGTCAAGAGTCCCTACCCACTATTCATTACTCCTTACCTTATTACACATATACGTATCCATCGACACTCGTCAATATTTCGTCATTATAAATATGAAGCATAATCAAATAACTCATATAGCCTCAGCCTATTGATCGTAAACATACCTCAGCAGCATAATACACATCGTCGTCGTAAAAATAACATCATAACACCTCAGTCAAATCTCAAAATCGTCGTAGCTTCCTCCAATAATTAAAAAAAAAATTCTCTGCTCATGTCAAAAGTGTCATCTGCCTCAAACGTACTTTAAAAATCATGAATCCATACCAAATACATCATTCAAAGCTCTCATAGTATCACAATGGTTCCGAAAAAATATGAACATTTCACAAAGTACTGACAAAATACAATTTCATAAGTGTGAAGTTATCCAACTGTGTAATTACTTAAACATCTGTCACTGATGTAGTAAAAAAAAAGTTTCTTTCTCTGTTAAATGATCAGATAGCTGTGTAATTTGTGTGTTAGAGAAATATGGTACCAATGTGTAAAGTTGTATAAGCAAATACCATATTAGCTAGGGTTCCTTGTGGCTGCCACACACATGGTACACAAAGTAAGCGTGTACCCCCCTGAGGATAAATGTAATTATACTCCCAGGTGTTACAAATTACAGCAATGGAATGAAATGTATCACGGAAAACTTTCTTTGTAATTCAAAAATCTTTAAAAATAAATGTTTTAAGTACAAAATTAATCACTCAAATACGTGTACTGTAGCGCTAAATGTGCATCTTGTTGTAAGATAATCTCTGTGGAAGTGTCGTAGTTATCGTCCTCCAAAAGCTAAGTTCTGCAGAAGCCAATGTACTTACCTCATGATAAACAAAAGTGAAATGCTTTGCGTATAGATATCTTAGTTATTACGCTTATTGCCGTGATGAAGAAAGTACTGTGCTGTAACGTATTGTTGTGCTACGGAAAAGAGAATCTCATTGTTGCTGTACCACAAAAGTTACTGCTAAAACATGTTTTACTTTCCAGAAGAATTCAGAAAAACTGTGCAGATATAAAACAGAAACACTGCAAAAGCAACATTGTAAATTGTCACTCATTAGTAGCGTCGTGATAAAATCGTGTAGCTGTCACATAAACTAACCACTGTGCCATCTGGTATCTCTCAGAAAGCACTTTAAATTCAGAATTTATTTTCAAATAAACCAAAATGTTGCATTAAAATCTCATTAGCAGTACTGGTAAATGTTCTAAGTATGTGAGCCTTATAGTCGTTCCATAATCGTGCAACTAACAAGCAAGAATGTACACACACAATAACACTGTGACGTCTGTTCACTATAGCAATGCATTCGTCATTTCTGTTTAAGTAAGTTCTCTTGGTTCTTGATTGGATATTTAACTTCAAACATTGTTGCATGGTAACAGTTTCTAAAGCATACTAGTAACGTGAAGTGAAACGTTTTATGGCAAAGACAAAGTTAAAAGGCAGATTATCTGTCAATAAATGGTTTTACATGAGAAATGTGGTGTAAACCTTTACTCTTCCTAGTACGCAGAGTTTCAACTTCAACGCAATTATCATGTGGTATACGTCGGATTCTGTAAGGTCCATTGTAAACTAGAAAGAATTTGTGACTCAAGTGTTTCTTCTTATGTGACAATGAATGAGCTTTAATGAGAACTTTCTGACCAATATACAATTTCTTTGCATTTGCTTTACCGTGTAGTTTTCTCCTTTTGTCTGCTGCAGATTTTATATTTTTAAGAGCCAAATCAATTATGTCTTTGTGTCGAAGTTTACGTGTATTTGGGAAAGGTACAAGCTCTCTGATTCTGTTCGGTGGTTCTTCATTCTTTAGTACAAGAGTAGGTGGTAAAGCAGTGGAATCATGAGGCATTTCATTCAGCACATTTTGAAATAAGTGTAAATATCTGTCCCAATGCTGATGCTTTCTGTGACAATAAAGTCTGCAAAGCTTATTGATTTCTTTCATAATCCGTTCAGACGGGTTACAATGTGGTGAGTACAATGAAATAAAAACAGGTTTGATTTTATGGTTGCGAAGCATGCGTGACCAAACAGCAGATCTGAATTGCGGTCCGTTATCTGAAATGACTTTACAAACGTGTCCAACTTCACGTAAGAAATTTTTAACAAAGGCGTTGGATACAGACCGTCCAGTGACTTTACGTAACGGTGTGAAAGAAACAAATTTTGAAGTAAGTTCAACAGCGACTAGAACGTACGAAAATCCACTAGATGTTCTGACAAGCGGTCCCAAGAGATCAACAGCAGCAAATTCTTTTAATTTAGAAGGAATGATAGGAAACAGCGGAGCACTATGGGAGATAGTAGACGGTTTCGCCTTTTGACAAAGTTTACAAATAGACAAGACTCTACGAATTCTCTTTTCCATATTGTTAAAATAACAAGTCGTTCGAATAATATGATAACATTTTCGTGGGCCAAAATGTGCGTAGCTGAAATGAATGTACCAAATGAGCTTATTAACAAAATCGTCTGGAATGCAAAGTACCCATAGCTTGTCATCAACAGTGCAGCGTTTGAAGAGTATGTTGTTTCTAACCAGGTAATAATGCCGAATCTGAGTGTGTGTCTTTTCATGCCATTTACTTTTGATGTCTCTCCAAATCGGATCTTTATCTTGTTCATGAGCAATGTCTTTTAAAGATGTGGTGATGAAGTTTTCAAAGGCGACTTTCTGAATGTAAAGAATACTGAAATTTTTCTCGAGGTTGCCTTCTTTGTTACTTTTCTCAAGCCCAGCCGGTGCGCGTGACAGTGCGTCCGCAACAATGTTCTCCTTGCCGGGAATGTAGACTATTGTGAAGCGGAATTCTTGCAGAAACAATGCCCAACGTTTTAACCTGTCATGATTTAATTTTGAAGACATAAGAAATTGTAATGCACGATGATCACTGTATACTTTTACGTGCTTACCAGAAAGAAAGAAACGGAATTTGTTAAATGCCCAAACGATTGCTAAAGCTTCTAATTCAGTAACGGAATAATTTTTTTCAGATTTTGTTAGCACTCGGCTAGCAAAAGCAATGGTTTTCTGAACAGTAATGTCATTTTCTATGGCTTCTTGAAATAAATGGGCACCAAGACCGACTTTAGAAGAATCCGTGCTAAGGCAGAAATCTTGTGACAGATCTGGATGAGCTAGTATTGGCGCGTTAAGTAGCGATTCTTTCAAAGAATTGAATTCCAACTGTGCTTGTTCGTCCCAGTTCCAAATAGTATTTTTTCCAGTGAGAGAACAAAGTTTTGGTGTAACAAGAATTTGCATGTTCAGAAAACGACGGTAAAAATTTACGAGACCTAGAAAACTGCGGACTTGTCTTTTTGTGGATGGAACTGGAATGGCTCTGATTGCTTCTAACTTTTCAGGATCCGGCTGAATGCCTTCAGAAGAAATAATATGTCCCAAAAACTTCACTTTTGTCCTACCGAATTCAGACTTTTCCAAGTTAACTGTAATTCCAGATTCTGCAAAAATACGTAACAAACTGTTGAGGATGCGATTATGTTGTTCCCATGAAGCTTCTGCTATTAGAATATCGTCCACATATAAGGTGATGTGACGTTTTAAGAACTCAGGTAATATGGAATTTAGCCCGCGAATGAATGCTGCTGAAGAAATGTTCAAACCAAAGGGAAGTTTCCGAAACTGATAACAAACGCCGAAACAAAGGAAAGCTGTGTATTTTCTACATTCTGGATGAAGTTCGATCTGATAAAAGCTGGATCTGAGATCAATGGAAGACAACACTTTTACACCATTAAAATTTTGAAGAAGTTCTTCCAACGTTTGCGGCCTGTCTGTTTCAGGAATAATGATCGTATTGATTTGTCTCGAATCTAAGACAAGCCTGATCGATCCATTTTTCTTCTCAACAACATGTAATGGATTGTTGTATGAGCTTACTGCAGGCTCAATAATGCCCTCATCAAGCATAGATTGTACTTCTGTTCTAACACGGTCCCTATAATGTGCTGGAATTACATATGGTCTAACACAAAATTTAGTATGCTCACGAACACGAAATTGGTATTGAAATCCCTTGATTGTTCCTGTTTTGTGAGTAAAAACTGTGGAATGTGCTTGTAAAATCTCAAAAAGGTCCTGCCTATCAGTGTCATTACAATTCTCAATTGTTTGAATTTTATTCTGAATTAACTTATTAGTTTCAAATATGCCGTCGACATCATCCCTGTCAGTACTTGCAGAGTGATTGTTAGTGTCAAGTTCCGTTGAAAATTCCGAACTGTTGTCTAACAGGAGGTAAAGCCGATTAATTTCTTCGTCATGGTTTGAGAGCCAATCTTCAAATTTCAAAGCTACTGACTTACCTTCTTTTTCTAAACTTATTTCAGCATCGTGAAAGTTTAAGATTGCTTTGTATTCATTCAAAAACTCTACTCCCAATATAATTTCCGTCGACAATAATGGAACAATGAGAAAGTTCATAGAGAAGCTGTGGCTTTGACAAAAGAATTCTAAATTGGTTTGTTGGCGTACATCTACACTTTTTCCAAAGATTGCACCTTGTAATTTAATCTTACGTAACGGAAGTGTGGGGCAATCGTTCGATTTGTTGCATTTACTAAAGGCTGTTTCACTGATTACTGAAATGGGACTGCCAGAGTCAAGTACTGCCGTAAATTTTACATCATTTACTGTGATGTGAATCACAGGATATGCAATGTTGTTATGTTTTATGTCGTGTTCCTGGAGTAAGATGTCCCTAATGTCTTCCATTTTTACGTAATTACTAGCTACGGCAGCTGCGTCGTCAGTTTCATAAGTATGTTTTGTGGCTGCCAGCGGTGTGAGTCATTGCCTATTGTCTCTTTGTTGGCGCGCGTCGTTATTGGGGTTTGGAGACCTAACTTCTACAAATTCACCGTGACAAGAGGGCCCTGCTCTGTTTGAATCCCGCCAGTTCTGATGCAATTCAGGTCTGTCGTTACGATCACATCGTCTGTCGTCATGTCGGTATTTCCTGTAGTTTCTTTCTTGTCGGTTAAGTGGTGGAGAATTTCTCCCTGAATCGTAACTGCGCGCTGGACCGTTGCGTCTCAAGTTATTCTGTCTCCCGTAATAATAATTGTTTTGGTTCCCATATTGTCTGTTTCTCTGATTGTCTCTGTGATAGTCATTACCGCAGAGAGGTGATCTTTCCCTGTAATTATTACTACTCTGCCAACGGTTGTCATACGGGTGGTGTCTGTTTTGGTCACGATTTGTGTTGTGAGAATAGCCTTGTCGCGTCCAGTTATTATCGAGGAATTGTGACGGATGTGACCTGTAATTGTTGTGTTCCTGTTTCCGCATTCCGCGATTGTCAGTGTCAATTTCCAATTCTTGTAACAGTCCCTGAAAAGCTTCAATGTCGTCTTTGCAACGTCCTGCCAAAATAATGTGTCGTAAATGTTCAGGCAATTTGATTAAGCAAATGCGGATAAGTTCTGAGGGGCTGTATGGGTTTGACAGGTACTGATTCTTGTGCAACATGTCTTCAAAATATTTCATAAGACTGGAAAATTCAGATTGTTCGAAACGTTTCATCATTATGATGCTTTGTTTTACTCGGTCTTGTGTGGCCTGAGACCAATATGCTGAGAGGAAGGCATGGTAAAACTCTCCTTCACTGTGGCAATCGTGAATGACCGACCGCATTCTTACAGCTGGTTCATTCTCTAAGTAGCCACACATAAATTCTAATCTGTGCTCTAATGACCAGTTGGGAGGAAAACAATGAGAGAATTGATGGAGCCATGCTTGTGGATGAATGTCGTTGCCAGAATTCTTAAATGTTTTGAATTTACGTGTAGTAATGAACAGCTTATAGTCAAAGTCATCATCTCGGCGAGTCGCATATCGGTCATTGTTACGTCGTTTCGGCGGTTCCATTTCAAAATTCGGTGCACCTTGCCAATTTCTTTCATAACTTCCGAAGTGTCCTGTGTTATTATTTTGTGGTTGTTCCGTATTTCTAAGTCCCTCTTCCCGTATTGGAGCGCGAGTGGCCTCTGAAATACGTAATTCTTGTACTACCTGAGTCAGCTGATCTTGTACTTCCCGGATTTCTCTTTGGTGTTGCGTATTAATTTGATTCTGATTTTGTTTGAATTTCCTAATTTGTTTGCACTCTTCTGTGTCATTAAAGACTACCGGTTTTGTGTCGTTCAGATTATCATCTACCTTCGTAGACAAGTTAGTGAACTGATCCGAAAGTTCGGCTACTTTCTCCGATAGTGAACACATTTCCTCAATGTGTTTTTCTGAACCAAGTTTCAGAGTGTCCATTTGTGTTGAAATCGAATCTACTGTGTTCTTTAAGTTTTCTGAGTTTTTGCAAGTTGCGTAACCGAATCGGTAGATGCAACTGAGTCAAATTTAGCTTGCAAGGTCTCATGATTTTCATGAACAATAATTTGCAGTTCTTTTATGGCTGCTTCGTGATTCTGTAATGCCTTTTCATGCCGCGAAAAAATAGGTTGAAAATGCTCACAAATTTGAGTTTTTACGTCATTACAGACTTTTTGACATTTCGATTCAATGTTATGTAACTCAGTAGTTAAATCTTCACGCGTTTGTTCAAGAGTTTGTTCCAATGAGTCTAACTTTTGAAGCTGTTGCTGTGTTTGTCTCTGATTTTGTTCCATTGTGTCTAACTTTTGAAGATTTTGTCCCATTTGTTTCTGATTTTGTTCAAGTGTTGTGTCTAACTTTTGTAGCTTTTGTCCCATTTGTTGCATTAACTGTAATAACAATGCACTGGTGTCTGAAACATGTTCCTCAGTGCTTTTCGGCAGTGAATTTGCACCGGCAACATTCACATTTTGACAAGCGGAAAACGTGTCTTGACTCATTTGGGAAAACGGTGAGGACGCAAAACCTGAATCTACAGTATTTGCAAAATTGTGTCCTGTCATTTCGGATTCCTGAGGCGAGCTGTTGCCGACCGATCGATCGATAATGCTTCCCTGTTCACTACCTGTTTCACTGTCTACACCATTATTTGACGCCCGCTCCATTTCCCTATGCACAGTTACCAAATTACTACTTTGAATGTCTGTTAATTCATTACACAGCGGTGCTGGTAAGCTACACTCGTCGTCACTATTATTTCTCAGTTTACTTTGGAGCCTAGTATTACGTTTTTCACACGCCATTATTGTCACAGTAATTCACACGACAACACAGAAAAACACAATTTGAAGATCAAAAATAAGCGAACACATTAACATAGCACTGAACATAATATCTAGTTAATTGCAGCTGCGAAATACTTGGTGCAAATCTACATGCATACCACAACTGTTTTACTGTACAACAATGAAAGTCTGCAACTACAAAGGAGATTTTCTCTACAATTACGCGCTAGCAATAAACAAAATCTACACTAATTACACAAACTACAACAAAAAATCAGAAGATTCCAGTGAGGTATCCTGGCAGGGTCGCCATATGAAACGTCCCCTTTGAACAATTATACTGGACTGTGCTTAACCTGACACACAATATTTTGTTAGCGCAACGCAATCTGACTTTCAAAATTCCCTACAAAAGAATGGCCCTGACTAACATTAAACTATACCTTTCACAAATCACTTACCTCACAAAAATCTTCGCTGCTCAAGCTACTGCAATACAGAGAGCGCCACTACTGCCAGCTAAATAAAAGATTCAAACTATGGAAGGCACTAACTACTGATAGGGATAGTTAGCAAATGAAAGATATTAATAGAGAACAAACAATGTATTTACCTTGATATCATCATATATAAATATAGCAGTTCATGACAAATTTCAAAACTCCGCCATCTCTCTCCCCACATCCACCAATGCTGGCGGCTCACCTCCAACTGCGCAACGCTACGCGCTGTTCACAGCCAGCTGCCTAACACTACAATGGCGAGTATTACAACAATGCAAAGCAGCCACAGACTGCACACAGCACAGCCAGTGATTTTCATACAGAGGTGGCGTTACCAAAAAAAAAACCTAAACAGCTTACTTACAGTAGGTACAGATCTATCGGTGAGCGAGCGGATGTATATGATTGCTAAGTAGGGAGCTATTGTATCAGCGTAATCTGAAAGGAACCTAATCGGTATACAATCTGGACCTGAAGACTTGCCCGTATCAAGCGATTTGAGTTGCTTCGCAACCCCTAAGGTATCTTCCATTCGTCTTCCCTGGTGAAAGAATTTCGGAAAACTGCGTTCAATAACTCCGCTTTAGCGGCACAGTCGTCGGTAACAGCTCCATCGGCACTGCGCAGCGAAGGTATTGACTGCGTCAGTTGTAATGGAAAAATGGTTCAAATGGCTCTGAGCACTATGGGACTTAACATCTTAGGTCATCAGTCCCCTAGAACCTGACTAACCTAAGGACATCACACACATCCATACCCGAGGCAGGATTCGAACCTGCGACCGTAGCAGTCCCGCGGTTCCGGACTGCAGCGCCTAGAACCGCACGGCCACCGCGGCCGGCTGTTGTAATGGAAGTTTCGGCTGGAGGGAACTGGTGTTAATTGTGTTGCTGACGAGGGACAGGAGTCGGTAGACTGCAGACTCCGCTGCGTGACGACCGAGAACCAACATCGGAAGCACGGACCCTCCAGAAAAGGTTTTTGGGATCCGGGGACACGACGCCTCAAGTTCACTCAGGATAGGATTTTAGTAGATTATGATGTGGTCCAAATTTGGCGGATTACATGAAAGGATACATAGATACGAATTAGAATAGTGAACACACACGAGATACATGGATGTACAGAAGGAAAATTCCACTTTAGGGTACAGGTAATTTGTTTTCTCTAATTGACACAAGAGTATTTTGCATCAAAATCCTTTCGGAAATCTCGTGAGTTTAACTAGAGGCCAGAATATCGTTTCATGACCATGACAGTTATATCTTTAGCACATCTTTTTCATGGGAAACCCGTAGACAGTTTCAAATCGTCTTTACTTATTAATGACCAGTTTATAGGCAACCAGTCACAGGTACAATATACAGTATCTCCGTATGTGATTCTGTCAGTTTTTAAATTCCTATATGTGTTCATTGGCCGTTAAGAATGCAAACATTTTCGCCTGAATGCCGACAGCAATAATTAAATTTAAACCACCGCACGGAACGGCTCGCAGTCAGGTTCCTACACGCTGCTACACTGGTCGGCTCGTACACATTCACTGCTGATGTGCTTAACATTTCGAACATCTGTGTATGCTACTAGCTATTTTGCAACATTTTCTGTTACTCACAGGAAGAAGCGAAGACCTTTTGCGGCTTCAGTCGCTGTCTGTGCCAACTCTACAGCGCTGGTAAGTAAAACGTAGTTTCAGTGCCAACTGGCAATTTCAATAGGCAATATAGTTATTTCACACCACTGCCTACTTTCACTAATAGTTATGAGCATACTCTTATTTGGTTATCTATTCATAAAAAAATGGAAAACATTAACAAAAATTATCGCAATAGGCAGTTACCACCAGGTGTATCAAAGCCGCAACACTTTTTATTTTCACTAAGACAGTTGTTGTTCATTTACTACCTACAAAAGTATCTCTACACATATTTACAAATTTTTAGATAAGCGAAATGTATCACGTATTTCTCTAATTTTGCACTTTCTTTTCTAAGTTTCTGGATCAGATTCATTGGGAATTAGTACATCACATAAGTTCCACAGATTCCAGCATATCAAAGATGATATTGTCATTCATTATTTAACAGTGATGAAACAAATTTTTTTAACTATTACTTTCAAGATTAGATGCTAGATCATTCAGTGTAAACGTTGCTCCATTTCAGTTTTCTGCTACCTTCTTACTGTCTCCTTCCAGTGATTACAGTACTGTTCGCTTTATATATATACGTATTGGCAAAATAGTCAACTCATGGTAGCGCAAAGTAAATAATAAGACATAACGTTATTCATTGCTATTTCTAAATATCTCAATATCTTACATCACATGACATGAGGTGGTCACCGCTATACCAAAACAGAAATTCCGAAATGATTTCCCAGTTTGTAGTTCATCAGTTACATTATTTCCACTAGAAATACTAGCTGAACTTTGCTACTAGGTGGTATGTCATATGAGAATAATGCTTGCATACTACATCTATGATGAACAGAAAGTGTTACACTCAATACTTCAGGCCGAAGTACACATGCTTACTTGGATATTCATCGCAGTTAAGCTTTCATGAGTGTTTGCCATAACATTACTTATCTATCCAGTTCTCCGGCTATGTTAAAATTTTTCCTTTTAGCTCATGTGGACAAATTACCTGCTTCTACACGAGACAGTACTTGTTTGACCACGTAAACATTTTGTGCACCTGTTACTTATCCATGATTGAAATTTCATACCCGAGCGAAGGCTGATTCATTCGTCTCCGCAAGATTCCATCAACTCGACCAAACTGTATTTAACTACTTACGACGGTAGTGCCAATCGACCCCGATTCCCTTCAATAAACCTAACCTAATATCACAGTGATCATAACACTTTTCATCACTCACAATAACCAGCGCATTTCCGCTGACGTACAGAAACTAGTTACTAGTGTACCATAGTTACATAATGATAATAATAATAATAATAATGATAATATTCACTGGAAAATAGAACTAAAGTATTCAGATATAGAAATAGAATGTTACTTACTCCACGAAATTAGATAATAGCCGCTTGCTCTTATTTCGTAGTAGTTCAGTTATGATCTGAACGTACTGGGTCTGAGCACTATGGGACTTAACATCTGAGGTCATCAGTCCCCTAGAACTTAGAACTACTTAAACCTAACTAACCTAAGGACATCACACACATCCATGCCCGAGGCAGGATTCCCACCTGCGACCGTAGCGGTCGCACGGTTCCAGACTGAAGCCGCCACCGCGGCCGGCTTGCGTGGTAGAGTGATTATGGTGTTTGTGTAAATGGAGACAGTGTTTGCGCAGCAATCGCCGACATCGTGTAATTGAGGCTGAATAAGGGGAACCAGCCCGCATTCGCCGAGGTAGATGGAAAACAGCATTGAAAACCATCCACGCCGGATCTCGACACTACTCCGCCGGGCGGATTCGTGCTGGGGTCGGCACGCCTTCCCGCTCGGGAAGCAGCACGTTAGACTACGCGGCTAGCCGGGCAGGCTTTCTATCACATACTTCGTCACTATACATGTTTTCAGCAGATAATAGGATGTGACAGGGATTACTAGTCCTAACTACATGGGCTGTACCATTATTTATTTGTTCCTTGACCGCACTCCATTTCTTTTCCATGTTATCTATTTGATGACTGCTCTCGCACTGAGACAACTCTTCTGTGAGTGTTTTTGTCTTCGTCCTAAGTCATCTTTATTGCCTGTAATCAAATGCTTTGCTCATCTTGCACTTCAGTAGTGGTTTGTTGTATCTTACTACACCACTGACCATTAAAATTGCTACACCAAGAAGAAATGCAGATGATAAACGGGTATTCATTGGGCAAATATATTATACTAGAACTGACATGTGATTACATTTTCACGCAATTTGGGTGCATAGATCCTGAGAAATCAGAACCTAAAAAAACCACCTCTGGTCGTAATAATGGCCTTGATACGCCTGGGCATTGAGTCAAAAAGAGCTTGGATGGCGTGTACAGGTACAGCTGCCCATGCAGCTTCAACACGATACCACAGTTAGTCAAGAGCAGTGACTGGCATAGTGTGACGAGCCAGTTGCTCAGCCACCATTGACCAGACGTTTTCAATTGGTGAGAGATCTGGAGAATGTGCTGGCCAGGGCAGCAGTCGAACATTTTCTGTGTCGTGCATTATCCTGCTGAAATGTACGGTTTCGCAGGGATCGAATGAAGGGTAGACCCACGGGTCGTAAGACATCTGAAATGTAACGTTCACTGTTCAAAGTGCCGTCAATGCGAACAAGAGGTGACCGAGACGTGTAACCAATGGCACCCCATACCATCATGCTGGGTGATACGCTAGTATGGCGATGACGAATACACGCTTCCAACGTGCGTTCACCGCGATGTCGCCAAACACGGATGCGACCATCATGATGCTGTAAACAGAACCTGGATTCATCCGAAAATATGACTTTTTGCCATTCGTGCACCCAGGTTCGTCGTTGAGTACACCATCGCAGACGCTCCTACCTGTGATGCAGCGTCAAGGGTAACCGCAGCCATGGTCTCCGAGCTGATAGTCCATGCTGCTGCAAACGTCGTCGAACTGTTCGTGCAGATGGTTGTTGTCTTGCAAACGTCCCCATCTGTTGACACAGGGATCGAGACGTGGCTGCACGATCCGTTACAGCCATGCGGATAAGATAGATGCCTGTCATCTCGACTGTTAGTGATACGAGGCCGTTGGGATCCAGCACGGCGTTCCGTATTACCCTCCTGATCCCACCGATTCGATATTTTATCTATTTATTTATTTATTGTTCCGTGGGACCACATTTAGGAGAAGTCTACGTGGTCATGGAACGAGTCAATACATGAAATTATAACACGATTGTAGAAACAGATAAAATGAAATATAAGAAACATATTCAGGCGACAAGTCGTTAGTTTAAATAAAGAAAATCAAGAATGTAACACTGGAATTTGCTTAATTTTTTAGCTCTTCCAGGAGCTCCTCGACAGAATAGAAGGAGTGAGCCATGAGGAAACTCTTCAGTTTAGACTTAAAAGTGTTTGGGCTACTGCTAAGATTTTTGAGTTCTTGTGGTAGCTTATTGAAAATGGATGCAGCAGAATACTGCACTCCTTTCTGCACAAGAGTCAAGGAAGTGCATTCCACATGCAGATTTGATTTCTGCCTAGTATTAACTGAGTGAAAGCTGCTAACTTTTGGGAATAAGCTAATATTGCTAACAACAAACGACATTAAAGAAAATACATACTGTGAGGGCAATGTCAAAATTCCCAGACTATTGAATAGGGGTCGACAAGAGGATTTCGAACTTACACCATACATAGCTCGAACAGCCCGTTTTTGAGCCAAAAATACCCTTTTTGAATCAGAAGAATTACCCCAAAAAATAATACCATACGACATAAACGTATGAAAATATGCGAAGTATACTACTTTTCGTGTTGAAATGTCACTTATTTCAGATACTGTTCTAATGGTAAATAAAGCGGCATTTAGTTTCTGAACAAGATCCTGAACATGGGCTTTCCACAACAGCTTACTATCTATCCGTACGCCTAGGAACTTGAACTGTTCCGTCTCGCTTATAACATGCCCATTCTGTCTGATTAAAATGTCAGTTCTTGTTGAATTGTGGGTTAGAAACTGTAAAAACTGAGTCTTACTGTGATTTAGCGTCAAATTATTTTCCACAAGCCACGAACTTATATCATGAACTACATTATTTGATAATGTTTCAATATTACACACAAGATCCTTCACTACCAAGGTGGTGTCATCAGCAAACAGAAATATTTTTGAATCACCTGTAATACTAGAAGGCATATCATTTACATAAATAAGAAACAGCAGTGGCCCCAGCACCGACCCTTGGGGAACGCCCCATTGGGACTGAACATCATTACCACTCTCAATATTGCGGAGGATTACCTTCTGCTTTCTGTTCTTAAAGTAGGAGGCGAACCAATTGTAAGCTACTCCCCTTACTCCATAATGTTCCAACTTCTGCAGTAATATTTTGTGGTCAACACAGTCAAAAGCCTACGTTAAATCAAAGAAAACACCTAACGTTCGCAACCTTTTATTTAATCCGTCCAAAACCTCACAGAGAAAAGAGACTATAGCATTTTCAGTTGTTAAGCCATTTCTAAAACCAAACTGTACATTTGACAGCAAATTATGTGAATTTAAATGCTGCAGTAACCTTGTATATACAACCCTCTCGATAACTTTAACAAACACCGATGGCATAGAAATAGGTCTATAATTGTCAACATTATCCCTGTCTCCCTTTTTATAAAGTGGGTTCACTACCGAGTACTTTAATCGGTCAGGAAACCGACCACTCCTAAAGGAAAAGTTACAGATATGGCTAAGTACTGAGCTAACATACGTGGAACAATACTTCAGTATTCTGCTAGATACCCCGTCATATCCATGAGAGTTCTTGGTCTTTAGTGATTTAATTATTAACTCAATCTCCCTCTTGTCAGTATCATGGAGGAGCATTTCAGGTAACAGTCTCGGAACACTTTTTTCTAAGAGCGCTATATGATTCCCTGTTGGGACTAGGTTTCTATTTAGTTCACCTGCTATATTCAGAAGGTGATTATTAAGTACTGTACATATGTGCGACTTATCAGTAACACGGACATCCCCACTACGCACTGATTCTATATTCTCGACCTGTCTCTGCAGACCAGCCACTTCCTTTACGACTGACCATATGGTTTTAATTTTATCCTGAGACTTAGCTATTCTATCTGCATACCACATACTTTTTGCCTTCCTAATAACTTTTTTAAGCACCTTACAATACTGTTTGTAATGGGCTGCTGCATTTAGATTTTGACTGTTTCTAACGTTTTGATATAATTGCCACTTTGTTCTACAAGATATTCTTATCCCTTTAGTCAGCCACGCAGGCTGCCTGTTTTTGCTAGTACCCTGTTTTGAACGTTCTAACGGAAAGCAACTTTCAAAGAGCACGAGAAAAGTCTTGAGGAAGGCATTATATTTATCGTCTACTGTATCAGCACTATAAACATCTTGCCACTCTTGTTCCTTGATAAGGTTTACAAAAGTCTGTACAGCAACTGGATCAGCTTTCCTAAAAAGTTGGTAACAATATTTAACATGTGTTGCAGCACAAAAATCTTTTAGACTTAAAATTTGTGCATCATGATCTGAAAGGCCATTCACCTTTTTGCTAACAGAATGCCCTTCTAATAATGACGAATGAACAAAAATATTGTCTATGGTTGTTCTACTGTTCCCTTGCACTCTCGTTGGAAAGAATACGGTTTGCATAAGATTATATGAATTAAGGAGGTCTACCAGCATCATTTTCCTTGCACAATCACTTATACAATTAATATTGAAGTCACCACATATAACTAACTTTTTGTATTTCCTATTAAGTGAACCAAGAACCTCCTCTAGCTTTAGCAAAAATGTTGTGAAATCGGAGTCTGGGGATCTATAAATAACAACAGTAAGAAGTTTAGCTCCACTAAATTTAACTACACCTGCACAACATTCAAACACCTTTTCAGTGCAGTACTTTGAAACATCAATTGACTCAAATGGGATACCGTTTTTCACATACATGGCTACTCCCCCACACCGCAAAGAGCTCCTAGAAAAGCTGCCAGCCAACCTGTATCCTGGTAAAGGAAGCCTCTGAATTATCTCCTTATTTAAGAAGTGTTCAGATATACCAATAATTTCAGAGTCAACATCTATATTCTGCTAACAGTCATTGGATCTCGACCATCGCGAGCAGCAATGTCGCGATACGATAAACCGCAATCGCGATAGGCTGCAATCCGACCTTTATCAAAGTCGGAAACGCGATGGTACGCATTTCTCCTCCTTACACGAGGCATCACAACAATGTTTCACCAGGCAACGCCGGTCAACTGCTGTTTGTTCATGAAAAATCGGTTGGAAACTTTCCTCATGTCAGCACGTTGTAGGTGTCGCCACCGGCGCCAACCTTGTGTGAATGCTCTGAAAAGTTAATAATTTGCATATCACAGCATCTTCTTCCTGTCGGTTAAATTTCGTCTGTAGCACGTCATCTTCGTGGTGTAGCAATCTTAATGGCCAGTAGTGTATGATCAGATTATCTTTCTCTCTTAAAAACTCATCTACCTTCTTTTCAGCATAGGTGTGTGTGTCGTCCTTAGCGTAATTTAGTTTAAGTTAGATTAAGTAGTGTGTAAGGCTAGGCACCGGTGACCTCAGCAGTTTGGTCCCATAGAACTTACCACAAAATTCCAATTTTTTCTTTTCATGACTGGTAGAAAGACACTCTACTTAGGTTAGTACTCGCAAAAGTGTTGATTTTACAGTGTTTCGTTCTAGTTGCAGTGTTTTTAAATTCTGAGTCATTTATTTTACGGATACAGGAACACATTTAATAGGTTTCATAATTATGAAATTTCGGACGTTATGCTGCTCTATAGGTCGCTTTGTAACACTTCAGTTACGTTTATGTCATCTTCGGCCTTTGATTTCCAAGTTGATTTTTGACCAGTTCATTAACCTGTGCTACCCGAAGAGTCAAAATGTTTTGTTGTTGCTTCATAGTGGTAAAACCATTAACCATACTCTCTTGCCTATGATTCGTAATAACAACCTCATTACGCACATTCTTTTACTTTTGATTCATAGTATATACTGAAGTTTTGTACTCTTGTAACATCTGCATGAAAGAATCGAGTGTCGTAACAACAGTCCCAGCAACAGCTTCGCTCGCAGTAGCTGACATTACGTCACTTACTGAAGCGGAAAAGTCATCTACATTTTCTCTGGCGAATTCGCACTCGGGCATTTTGTTTGATACAGTTTCTGTATTTAGCAACACTCTGATTTTGTTCGTCTGTCACTGCACCGAAAAACGTGAACTATTCAACACGTTCACATTTACGTTTGCCTATTATTGGATGTGATTGATTGTCTTGTTCATCTTTACATCTTTGAACTGCCACGTATTTTGTTTCCTGGTGGTTTACTTGTAGGCCAAGTTTGAATACTTCTTCTATGAACTCCATAGATAACTGTCTAATCTCTCATCACTTTTTCCGGTGAACAGTACATAATCTGTGTACATTAAAACTTTAGCTTTATGTCTTTGGAGGATCTGAGCGGGAGGTTCTTTGAGTTACCACTTAACTGTCTTCAACACCACATTAAAGAGAAGACGGGACAGAGCATCTGCCTGTCTTAGTCCAGTTTTATTTTTAAAGGCGTCAGATTTCATTCCAGTTAGCGAAACCCTGCAAGTTTTAAAATCATTTATAAGTTTAAGTAGAAATCCCAAATCTACTATTCATCGCAGGAATTCTAAGAAAATGTAATTAATCAGTGGTAGCAGTGGCTTTGCTATGTAGGACTGACAGACTAGATGATGATATCCAAAGAAGAGTGTCATGTTTCGTAAATGTTCCTTTCAGTAAGTGCTATAGCGTTACAGATAAGCTCATCCAACTCAGGGACAGACGCTTCAAAAGAATTATCGAGCACCACGCCAAGGTTTGCTGCTAAAATTCCGAGTGTGACCATTCTGACATGAGTCAGACAACATACTGCTTCCACATACGTCTAGCGAAATGGTCACGATGAGACAATCAAAGCAATAGAAGGTGACGTGGAAGCAAACTGACAGTCATTCGTCCTGTGTGCTCCCTGCAAATGGAATAGGAAAAGTCTAAGATAATAGTGACAATAGAAATACCCTTCGCCACATACTAGGAGGAAAGCAGTATGAGTTCAAGGGCACGTCGGTATCTTGCCTGAAGGTCAGTGATAAGCTAATCCTTCCGGGAACTCAGCGCTTGCGCCTGAGACAGTTGGGCTTGTTATCTGGAAGGCCACACTCCCTCTCTCGCCCAACCACCCCCTGGGGAACCCCTGCGTCTCAGCGCTTGTATTCACCTTCTCCCCACTGTTCTGTACTAAGAGGAAGGCTTTAAAAAGATGTGACATCCATCCTCTCTCCCTCATACCAATAGGAACCGAGTTCCCTTCCCCTCCCCTTTTTTTATTACAAATCTAATTACATGTGTATCGTCATTCGAGATCTGTAAGTAGCTGTGAAAGGATAAACATGGTGTGCCAGCAACAAAGATTAAGCAATGCCCCCCAAGCAGAATGACAAGAGTGAGAAAATATGTAAGTACAGTTTACCACTTCCTCTCATAATTAATTGGTAATTTTGAGATTATTTGTTTGCTTTTTTACCAGTTTATCAAATACCTACACTCCATCTTAAGATATATGTAAATACAATGTTAAACAATTACCTCAGTGCAATATTTAAGAAATTATATCAATATCCTGAGTTAAGTAATTTCCACTATGCATTATTTAACAACAAATATGCTCTTGCTGAGACCTTAGGTAAGAAAGAAATACCACAAAAAACATTGAAATAAATAAACGCTTGCTACATACCAAATCTACTTCATCCCTACTTTACTAACGTGTGTACACACCAAATTTACAGCATCCTACATTACTAGTGAGGGTGATATTATTGTGTGTGTGTGTTAAAATGGGTTTGTTTGCCATTGGTAGAAATGCTATGACATAGACTATGTCATGGCATTTTCTGTTAGCACCATAAAGCATGACCACCACACATGTACATAAATACAATACATGTATTTAACAATTTCTGCAACACATGATTTAATAACAAACACGTTCTTGATAAGCACCAAGTCAACATTCTCCATGTATTATTAGTGTGTTAAGTGACTGTAAGAATACGCATGCAGGGTAGATAAATAACAATGAAAAATCCGTGCAGATGACATCACTAAATTCACACTGTAAGTAATGATCCTCACCAGCGGTATCAAATGTCATTGTAGTAATTCCCCCCTCCCCCCCCCCCCCACCCCCCACCCCGGACCGTGGACCTTGCCGTTGGTAGGGAGGCTTGTGTGCCTCAGCGATAGAGATAGCTGTACCGTAGGTGCAACCACAACGGAGGGGTATATGTTGAGAGCGCAGACAAACGTGTGGTTCCTGAAGAGGGGCAGCAGCCTTTCCCGTAGTTGCAGGGCCAACAGTCTGGATGACTGACTGATCTGGCCTTGTAACACTAACCAAAACGGCCTTGCTGTGCTGGTACTGTGAACGTTCTGTCAACAAACAAAGCTAACTGTAAAAGCAAGCTATAAACACTAAGACATGCACATGAATTGTGAATAACGTTACCACTTCCCTGGTAATCTTCCTCTTACAAACAGAAGTCGTGAGTTATTGTTAGGTCGCCACACAGCTTCATTATGCTAAAAATGCCAGCAAAATTTCGAATTATATCCACAAAACTGATGCAATAGTCTTGATCCACTAGAACACGCATATTAACGTTGGTCAGCTTCATTCTATGCGACATAACCATTGGTTTGTTTTTATATATCCTATTTTTTATCGCTTTGCCTATTACCGATTCAATGTGGCTCATGTGCCGAGGAACATGGCAGTTTTAACATGACAACATGTCTTTCCACTATTAAAGAACAGATATATATTGTGTCATCCTAAACTATATTTGGTGGTTGCATTAAAATCCAACAACTTTTACCACAATAGCCCATACGGATTGTGAACAACATTAACGCTTCTCTGTTGGCCTTTCAGTTGCACACAGAAGTAATTCATATCCTATGTGTCAGCGTAGGGACAGAATACCATGATTCTTGCATCCATATTTTTTTCCTTCCATATCTTTACTTTATTTATCATTTTATCCGTATTTTTCTATATTTTTCACGTTTCCCAACAATTTTCTACTTTTTCATTTTCCCATGTTTTTCGGATATTTTACATATTGCCTATATGTTTTCCATATTCCATATGCAAATCAACAAGTATATTTGTGCTCTTATGGCCTACTCTTCTAATTTCTTTATCATCCTACAATGGTTTGGGTCCCTTCACCAAGTCAGGGAAAATCTGCAATGTATCTACAAGATCACATGTTCCTCTTTTTCCAAATATCAACCAAGAAAAAAAAAACCTCCTTCAACACGCAGCGCTGACTGCCAGAGCCAACCCTCATATACGCTAGAACATACGTGGACTGCAGTGAAGTGCTGACTTTAGCTATCTTAAATACAGCTTTACATCTACTTATCCTCACAAAATATTTACTCCATGACCACCTAACTATGGTATCATTAATTTGTACTTTGTATTATATTAATAACATAGAATAAAATCCAGCTATGGCTATCAAAGCGTACTCTAAATATACAAGGCGGAAGCAATGTTTGGAATACTGATCAACTGAAGATAACAAAGCTTCTGTATACGCTAATGTTAAAAGGTGTGTGAATGTAACAGATTTAAATAATAATATTGTTTGGGGAAATGACTTTACCCTATCGTAAATACACATAGCCCAATCGTGCTGTTTCGTGTGCTCTCTAAGGCAGGGGTGTCCAAACCAGGGCCCGCGTGCCGAAACCGGTCCGCGAGGGACGGCAAACCGGCCCGCCTTAGCTGGCCGGACACCCCCGGTATCCGGCCCGCCAAATATTTGAGGTGGTACCTATACTGCCAACAAACGAGTTTCGAGGCCTATCGCGACCAATACACCGCGACATTGGCTCTCCTACTCGCTACAAGACTACATAACTAAACTTATCGTTGCGCCGCTTGAAATAACAATGCTTTGACATACTCTACCTCTGTTACGTCTTGCAGTAATAGTGTTGCTAACAACGATTTTGAGATTTCGTTAACTTTGCAGGACGCTTTCGTGAAGAATGTGCAGTGACATACTTTTTTGTCTGTGAAATTCGCCAGAATAAAATACGCCAGAATTTCGGTCAGGTACTCCGCCAATCAAAATTATGTAATTAAATAAAACTCGTAGTTCGTTTCAGTGCTAGCTGTTCCCACAACCTTAGATTTTTGTGATTTCATCTTTCCTTTAGCCTTACATTACGGTGATCATGGAGTGATAGGGTGCTTTTGTCCCACTAGGTAGATCTTCGCCCTTATGACTTCGTGGAGGAGTCAATGTGGCCCGCGGACTAAAAAGTTTGGAGACCCCTGCTCTAAGGTATCCTATTTGTGATATTATTTTTTTTAACAAGCTGCGACATGAAGTTTATGTTGGTAGTGAAGGTAATTTTTTAAAGTGAAAAATGTAGCATTGTCATGTGTGTGGATTTTTCGCTGTTATTTATGTGTCTATTACAGGTGCTCTCTTAGTGACATCATACTTTAATAATGCAGGGAGAAGGTTGACTTGCTACTTATCAAGAATATATTTGTTATTTGATAGAATGATGCAGACTGTTGAGTGTTCAGGTGTCTCATATTTACATGCGTGTATTTCTGAAATACTGGGTGGTGGTCATGCTTTGGAAGACCTAAGGAAAACGCCGTGACATATTTTATATTGTAGCAAATCTGTCAGTAGGAAACGAACCCATTTTAGCACACATGTTACCATGTCACACACACTCATAATGCAGGGCTGATGTAGATCTGATACGTACACACACTACTAATGCAGGGATGAAGCAGATTTGGTATGTAACAATAGTTTATTTTTTAAGTATCCTGTTCTGGAATTTGTTTATCATTTAAAGCCTCAGTAAGAGCATACTTGTTTTTAGTAATGTGTTGCAAAAATTGTTTAATGTAGAATATTGGGATTATTTGTTTAAGTATCACACTGTGGTATTGTTAAATATTTAAAGCCTCAGAAGAGCGTATTTGTTATTAAATAACGCATTACAGAAATTGTTTAACCCGGGATATCGATGTAATTTGTTAAATAACGCTCTGCACTAATTTTTCAATATTGTATTTACATACATCTTAAGATAGAGATGTATGTACTTGGAAAATCGGTAAAATTGCAAAAAGTTACCTGAAGATTGTACATTATGACAGGAAGAGGTTAACTGGACTTACATGTTTTCTTATTCCTTCTATTCTATTTGGGGGCGTTGACTGAGCACTGCTGCTGGTGCTTCATGCTGAACTTTTCACTACTGCATACAGGGCGCGAATGAGAATGCTCATGCAGTTGGTTTTACAGTATCCCGCCTTTTTAAAGCCTTCTTATTGGTCCAGAACAGTGAAGGGAGGGAGACCTTGAATGTACAACATTAAGCGCCTCAGATGTGGGGATTCCTCCATGGAGAAGAGAGACAGGGAGTGACCTTAAAGACTACAAGCCTAGTTGCCTATGGCATATGGGCAGAGGTCCGAGACACTTGATCTTATCAGTCACCTTGAGAGAAGAATTTTATCTGCGCCAGAACCTACACTGTTTTCCTCCTCACATCCAAGAGTGGCTTCCAATGTATGTAAATACACTCCAAGACAGAAGAAAAAAGACGCATCATGACTAAATTATCTGAATGAAAATCGGTAGATGTGACGTACATGTACAGAAACCCAAATGATTACAATTACAGAAAAAAATGGATGATTTCATAGGAAAGAGGTACACAAATTTAGCAAGTCAATAACATGCTGGTCCACCTCTGAGTCTTGTGCAAGTAGTTACTTGGCTTGGCATTGGTTGACAGTTCTTGGATATCCTCCTGAGGCCTGCCATGTCAGATTCTGTCCAACTGGCGCGTTAGGTCGTCATGATCCCGAGATGGTAGGACGGCCCAGCCCATAATGCTCCAGTCTCCAGATACATCTTCACTCATCATTGTCATTTTGAATCTCATTGACTGGAGTAAAACTGTCTTCAGCGATGGGTCCTGATTCGAAATGAGCCCTGATGACCAGTGAAGATGAGTCCAGAGACATCCTGGACAGCAGTGAAATACCAACCTGACTGTCATCCGCCATATGGCCTGACAACAAGGAATGATTGATTCTCTGGGAAGCGATTTTTTGGAAATTTGTGGTAAGTTCCTATGGAACCAAAGTGCTGAGGTCATCGCTCCCTAGGTTTACACACTACTTAATCTAACTGAAACTAACTTGCGCTAAGGATAGCACACACCCATGCCAGAGGGAGGACTCGAACCTCTGAGCTGAGAGAACCACGGCACGGCCCCTCAGACCACACGGCTACCCCATGCAGTGGAAGCGATTTCCCCTTTGGTTGTCATCTGTAGCACCCTTAGAGGCACAGTGGTACGTCGACAATATTCTATGTCCCACTTTGTTGCCCTTCATGGCAAGTCATCATGGGCATCAAGAAGAACGTTTGGAGCATTACGGGCAGGGCCCTTCGAACAGCTCGGGATTTTGATGATATAACGCGTCTCTTGGACAGAGTCTGGTACGATATCCTTCAGGAGGACACCAAACAACTCTGTCGATCAATGCCAAGCCAAGTAATAGCTTGCATAAGACGCAGACGTGGTTCAACTCGTTATTGAGGTGTGTGATCATCACGGACAGAAACGCAGGGTGTGCAAGGTGCTCCAGTGCTGGCCAAAAGGTTAGTAAGGAGTTCCTGTTGTAGGGTGTTCCATTTCTCCATAAGCCCAGCTGAAAGGTGTTGGACAGTCGTTGGTGCATGTGGACATGCTGCAATACACCTCCCCAAAATTTCCCACCCTTGGTTGATTGGATTTAAGTTCGGAGAATAGGCAGACCAGTCCATTCGACGAATGAGGTTACGTTCCAAGAGCTCCTCCACCTGGGCTGTTCGATTTCGTCGTTAAGTTTTACCCATCAATGTAGTTTCAGTCCTGAGCCCATCGCCAGATGGCGGCGAGTATATCTTTTACGAATTTCAAATTATTTTGGTCGTGTAGTATCACAGAACATTCAGGATTTTCGTGTTTATGAAAGCATTTACATTATATAAAGGTCTTTAGATTTTTTCATTCAGGAAGAATTTTTTTTTGCGTACAGCATACTGGTCTGCATCCATGATCTGGAGCTTGCTGCAAATCAGGCAAGATGGGGAACACAAGCGTTTACCTCAGTCATCACATCTGCTAGTGATCTGGTTGTAATGAAGAGCAAGATGGTGCAGTAAACGCATACTTCCACAGCTGTGATGTACAGCGGGACCCCAAAGTCCATTAGCATACATTCAATGCTTCACGGAATAATGTAGGTTGAGAGGTAAAAATGAACATACGTGCTTGAAATGACATGGATTTTTACTGAAACCAAAAAAGTGCGCAAAATGACCAACAGGTGGCGCTTCATACGATACAAAAGCAATAATTAGCATAACAACTGAATTTTAGCAAAGACGATAATTTTTTTAACAAATGCTCAACATGTGGGCCATCAATCATCAACGGTACCTGTAGTCGAGGGAAAATATTGTGAACAGCACTATACAGTGTGTCAGTAGGTATGATGAGAAACTGCCATCGGATGTTGTCTTTTAGCATCCCTGATGCGGCCGAATGATCACGGTAGACCTGTGACTTCGGGTAACCCCACATCCAATAATCACACGGATTGAGGTGTGGGGGCGTGAGAGGCTAAGTATGACAGATGTGGCGGCTCAGAACGCGATCCTCACCAAAGATGTGCGCAACAGATCTTTCATACGTGTAGCAATATGGAATGGCGCGCCATCCCGCACAAAACTCGTGCCTTCCAGTAGGTGTTTATCAGCCAGGCTAGGGGTGATGCGATTCTAAAGCATATCGGCATACCTCACATCCGTGGCGCATGACAGTTTGAATAGCAGCACTCAGTATTTCCGCAAAGAAAAAGGGTCCGATCAAGATTGATTTGGTAAATCCACAGTACACCGTGACTTTTTCGCTGTGCAATGGGGTTTCCACGACAGTAGCCCAAATTCTACAACTGAGGTGTTGACAGAATCTCAAGGTGTGAAATGGGCTTAGTTGGTCCTGTAATTCGTTAGACAACAAACCGACATGTTACCCCTTGTTTTGAAGTCCCCACACCACAAGTGCTCTTCGCGTCACAAAATCGGTGGCTAACATTTCATGATGGTGGAGGAATTTTGCACGGATGGCATTGGAGGCTACGCCTTATTGCTCTCCAAACAGTAGTGCGTGGATTGGGAGCGCGACGCCCGAATTCACGAGCGCTGACTTATGCGGGTATGAACCCGCTAAAGTCTCCATTTCTTCCTGAACTGCCCGAGCAGCGGCAGCAGTTGTGTCTGGCCGCCCACTACGGGGCAAATCGTTTAAACAAGCAGTGGCGTCTAACTCCGTGATCCTTTTCTTCACAACGACACTTGTCACAGGACCTTTATTCATTCGGATACCCTTCTTACGGCCGTAGAATCGTAAAGCTGCAGCAGCTGATTCTCGATTCTGCAGTGAAGCCATTGCTGGTAAAGTCAACATTTTATTCACGATTCTCATGCGGCGTCACTGCCATGTTACTTTCCAGCGCCATCTATTGGCCATTTCTTGCTCTCGTTATTGGTTTCAATAAAAACTCATGTTATTTCAGGCATGTGTGTCATGTTGTACCTTTCTACCTACAATATTCCGTGAATTAGTGCATTATCAATTGTCAACGGACTTTTGGGTCACCCTGTATTTTATTGCAAAGATTTTTTTTTTACAAACTCGGCTAGCTGTAGTAGCGTACAAATTCCGCTTATGGGTACAACATTACAGAAGTTGGATGAAATTTTTTGTGTACATTTGGGTTCTTAGGTCTATTTGGTCATTGACGATACAATCAGTTTGTGTGAAGGTGGCTGTATATTTCTGTTTCTTCCAACAAATATAGGTGTACTCTTTTCTCAGCAAAATGTAGTATTTCTGTTTTGTTGAATACCAGCAGAAATAGATGATTTGTTTAAGTTTTTTAGGCTATGTGTATCCATGTGTTCTCTGTGTCAAATGCTGAAGCTCCTGGCAGTTGCATCAACACAGAATTTAGGGCACGTACAGTTTAGTTTACAGATACCAACTTTGTTGTGTGGTTCGTTTTTAACGCTTAAGTTACGAACTAGTTTATCTTTAATTTAAGTATTTGTCGAGAAATTAATCCGGATGCTTTAGTGTGGAATAAGTTTACAGTCTGATGTGACACTTCATCAATGAGCGATATGCAGGCTTATTTCCGGGAGTCGTCGGGTTAGGGGTTGGTAACAGTGCTGTTTGTTGTAGACATGGAGTCATTTTTGTTCCTATATTTGTAAAACGTTACTGCGAAATAAAATAGTGTGGCTGGTTGCAGTTTTTTTCCTCCGGCTATATTTACGAAAATAGCTGCGGTGTTGTCACACAATTACTGATAAAATAGTGTTACTCTTTGTTGATGGGAAGGAAGGTTCAAATGGTTCAAATGACTCTGAGCACTATGGGACTTAACATCTGAGGTCATCAGTCCCCTAGAACTTAGAACTACTTAACCATAACTAACCTAAGGACATCACACAGATCCATGCCCGAGGCAGGATTCGAACCTCCGACCGTAGCGGTCGCGCGGTTCCAGACTGAAGCGTCTAGAACCGCTAAGCCACACCAGCCGGCTGGGAAGGAAGGGCTCGTCTTATTTTGAAGCAGTTTCAGGTCGTAAACGTGTATTGCAGTCTTCTATTGAGCTAAAGAGGAAAATTTATTTGTACGGTACATGCTTAGACTTATTCCCGATATTGGTTTTTTTTACTTCGTAACTGCGTATGGCGTCCTTCATTTGAACTTTATAACTGTAGCTTTTTGTTGCGACACACACTCGGTTTTCCTTATGATTAGCGAATAAGGATACTTTTTCTTCGCGGGGTACCTTGTATTTCCACTTCCATTATTAAAGGTGCTTCACGACACACAGTTTAATTTCTTTGCGGTAAATTTATTGATTCTTTTACTTTGTTACCGCGTATCGAAGTTTAAACACGAGTTGTATTACTAACGTGTTGTTCTGGTCTACATGGTCCGATTTACTCCCACCGTATGCATTCGGTTGTTTTCACCTTCGGGAAATTCAACATTCACGCAAAGATAACATGTTTTAGTTGCCATGTGAGTTATGTAAGTCCGACGCACAACCACAATGTTCATTTCGATAATTTTCCTATTTTTGGAAGCCACAGAGTGCAGATTCGTCTAAACGATAACAGTGTTGCCATGTGACTGTTCTTTTACTTCCCTTTGGGCCGTATTGCATTTTGGACTCAAGAGCCATTATCAAGTGACTGCAGTTCCACAGGTCAGAAAACTGAAAGCTAAAATTGTAATAGCGTCCAAGGGGAAATTAAAGAACAGTCAAATGGCAAAAGTATTGTCATTTATACACGGTTTTTGAGTCCCTGGTCAAGACACACTCGTTAGAAAAGAATGTCTTTCAGTGGCAGTGAAAAGTTCTCTGAATGATGAAATTCTTTTTGAAATGGTTTAATGTGAGGCACGATCTCGTAAAATTCCAAATAAAGTTTCACTCACCTTATGGTGTTCACCGCTACGTGGGTTCTCAATAAGCACGATATAAGGTGCTACGCCTCACGGTCATCTTAAGATCTTGACAGGAAGTACTGGTTGAATCCCAACACATTGAGAAAAGTAATTCATGCTGTGTCGTCCGAACAAGACACAGCCAGGGCACAAACACGACAGGCGCAAAGATGCGAGCTGGTGCCAGTGCTGTAGGGACTCGCCACTTGCGCGAGTTCCACCAGCGCCACGGTCGCTGCTGGCGATGAAGATATCGACCTACCCTCGGCCAATTGCCAGCCGAGTACAATCCGCCAACGAGCGGTCGTCAAAGGTCAGAAGTCTACTAGGAAGACAGAAGAGCAGCTCTCGCCCATCGCCCATCATCGTCCAGGGCTGACAGACAGGGAACGTCGTTTAGTGAACTCTTAAAGTGAACAAACAGTTGTTGTTAACTGCAGTTGCTATGTACTGCGAAGTCTACCTATGATTATTTGCACTTAGCTATTGAGGACTTCTTTGTGTTATGTTACAAGCAGTGTTGCAGACTTTCATTTTCAACTAGTCACCAACATAAATAAATCTTTTAACTCATTCGTGTGAATTTGTTACTAATTTGTTGGAATGTTGTAGAACCTTCGTTCTCCATTCCTGTTACCTGACCCTGTCCGCCCCCGGTAGCTGAGTGGTCAGTGCGGCAGAATGTCAATCCTAAGGGCCCGGTTTCGATTCCCGGCTGGGTCGGAGATTTTCTCCGCTCAGGGACTGGGTGTTGTGTTGTCCTAATCAACATCATTTCATCTCCATCGATGCGCAAGTCGCCGACGTGGCGTCAAGATTTGCAGCCGGCGCACAGTCTATCCGACGGGAGGCCTTAGTCACACGACATTTATTTACCTGATACTGGGGCATAGGTGTATAATAGTGGCAGGGAGTAATAGTCTTAACGGTGTACTGCACCAGAAGCCGTTTCACGAACTCACTAACTCGGCTTACCGTAACAACAGTGGCAACTCGGCCTCCACAGCAGTAGCGAAGAGCCCTTTACAAAACTTGCGACGAGGTTTACCAAAATTTACATTATGTTACGTTGGACAGAACAGATAATTACCGTTTGAAATTTTAGGAGATTGTGCTGGTCAATAAACCAGTTGGAAGGACATTCTACACTCCTGGAAATTGAAATAAGAACACCGTGAATTCATTGTCCCAGGAAGGGGAAACTTTATTGACACATTCCTGGGGTCAGATACATCACATGATCACACTGACAGAACCACAGGCACATAGACACAGGCAACAGAGCATGCACAATGTCGGCACTGCAGCAATGCAGGCTGCTATTCTCCCATGGAGACGATCGTAGAGATGCTGGATGTAGTCCTGTGGAACGGCTTGCCATGCCATTTCCACCTGGCGCCTCAGTTGGACCAGCGTTCGTGCTGGACGTGCAGACCGCGTGAGACGACGCTTCATCCAGTCCCAAACATGCTCAATGGGGGACAGATCCGGAGATCTTGCTGGCCAGGGTAGTTGACTTACACCTTCTAGAGCACGTTGGGTGGCACGGGATACATGCGGACGTGCATTGTCCTGTTGGAACAGCAAGTTCCCTTGCCGGTCTAGGAATGGTAGAACGATGGGTTCAATGACGGTTTCGATGTACCGTGCACTATTCAGTGTCCCCTCGACGATCACCAGTGGTGTACGGCCAGTGTAGGAGATCGCTCCCCACACCATGATGCCGGGTGTTGGCCCTGTGTGCCTCGGTCGTATGCAGTCCTGATTGTGGCGCTCACCTGCACGGCGCCAAACACGCATACGACCATCATTGGCACCAAGGCAGAAGCGACTCTCATCGCTGAAGACGACACGTCTCCATTCGTCCCTCCATTCACGCCTGTCGCGACACCACTGGAGGCGGGCTGCACGATGTTGGGGCGTGAGCGGAAGACGGCCTAACGGTGTGCGGGACCGTAGCCCAGCTTCATGGAGACGGTTGCGAATGGTCCTCGCCGATACTCCAGGAGCAACAGTGTCCCTAATTTGCTGGGAAGTGGCGGTGCGGTCCCCTACGGCACTGCGTAGGATCCTACGGTCTTGGCGTGCATCCGTGCGTCGCTGCGGTCCGGTCCCAGGTCGACGGGCACGTGCACCTTCCGCCGACCACTGGCGACAACATCGATGTACTGTGGAGACCTCACGCCCCACGTGTTGAGCAATTCGGCGGTACGTCCACCCGGCCTCCCGCATGCCCACTATACGCCCTCGCTCAAAGTCCGTCAACTGCACATACGGTTCACGTCCACGCTGTCGCGGCATGCTACCAGTGTTAAAGACTGCGATGGAGCTCCGTATGGCACGGCAAACTGGCTGACACTGACGGCGGCGGTGCACAAATGCTGCACAGCTAGCGCCATTCGACGGCCAACACCGCGGTTCCTGGTGTGTCCGCTGTGCCGTGCGTGTGATCATTGCTTGTACAGCCCTCTCGCAGTGTCCGGAGCAAGTATGGTGGGTCTGACACACCGGTGTCAATGTGTTCTTTTTTCAATTTCCAGGAGTGTATATAGCGAACTTCTTTTTGCCCTGTAACAGTCTATACTTGAAAAAGAATAAATCAATCAACTCCTTTAAGATAATGCGCTTACAATAATCGTCTAGCAGCGGAATGTTACTTCATTGTGCTAGCCGCGTAAGACGCCTTTCAACTTGCGGGAGTCATTACCAAAAATGGTTCAAATGGCTCTGAGCATTATGGGACTTAACATCTGTGGTCATCAGTCCCCTAGAACTTAGAACTACTGAAACCTAACTAACCTAAGGACATCACACACATCCATGCCTGAGGCAGGATTCGAACCTGCGACCGTAGCAGTCACGCGGTCCCGGACTGAGCGCCTAGAACCGCACGGCCACCGCGGGCGGCCTGCGGGAGTCACTACCCAGTGCGACTGCCAGAGCAATAAGAATGAGACCCAGCCGTAAATGGAGGGACTCGTGTAGGTGAGCACTTAAAGTAATAAAGACACTAAAACTAACCAAGCATTCTAACACATTCCTGATATTCAGGGTCAGGGGTGAACCGAGAATATTTTTCCGTACAAGCAAATTATTTGCTTCCCCCGCACCCACGTACACACACTTTTTCCCTCGTACACTTTCACCCGTGTCAGCTTTTGCTACTAATTGTGATGCCTACTGTATACAAATCTCGGTGTTGGGTTCCCCTGGCGCCTATCTCAGTTCGGCGCCCCAAGCCGAAGGGAATAGAGAATCCTAACAGCTGCAGCGCCACGGCCTCCCACCTTAGCGGCTCGTATCGCTTGTGCCTTACACCGAACCTGCTCGAGGTATCGTGACACGACGCCATCTTGATACTAGGAAGCGGAACGCCTTCCATGAGCCCAGAGGCACTACCAGGAAATTATAATCAAAGCTAACCTAAACAAGATCAATTGCCCTAGAAAGACCCCCTCCAAACTTGTGAGAGATAGGTAATAAAAAAGATTTTCAAAATACGTCTCAAAACATTTTTGATACAGAGTTGCTTCTATAGTGCACTGAAGCGCCAAAGAAGTTGGTATAGGCATGCGTATTCAAATACAGATATATGTAAACAGGCAGAGTACGGCGCTGCGGTCTGCAACGCCTATATAAGGCAACAAGTGTCTGGCGCAGTTGTTAGATCGTTTACTGCTACTACAATGGTAGGTTATCGAGATGTAAGTGAATTTGAACTTGGTGCTATAGTCGGCGCACGAGCGACGGGACACAGCATCTCCGAGGTAGCGATGAAATAGGGATTTTCCAGTACGACCATTTCAAGAGTGTACCGCGAATATCAGGAATCAGGTAAAGCATCAAACGTCTGTTTTCGCTGCGGCCGGAAAAGGATCCTGCATGAACGGGACCAACACGACTGAAGAGAATCGTTCAACGTGACAGAAGAGCAACCCACCGCAAATTGCTGCAGATTTCAGTGCTGGGTAATCAACAAGTTCACCGTGCGAACCATTCAACGAAACATCACCGATATGGGCTTTCGCAGTCGAAGGCCCACTCGTGTACCCTTGATGAGTGAACGATACAAAGCTTTACGCCTCACCTGGTTCAAAAAATGGTTCAAATGGCTCTGAGCACGATGGGACTTACCATCTGAGGTCATCAGTCCCCTAGACATAGAACTACTTAAACCTAACTAACCTAAGGACATCACACACTTCCACGCCCGGGGCAGGATTCGAACATGCGACCGTAGCAGCAGGGCGGTTCCGGACTGAAACGCCTAGAACCGCTCGGCCACAACAGCCGGCGCCTCGCCTGGACCCATCAACACCGACATTGGACTGTCTACGACTGGAAACCCGTTGCCTTGTCGGACGAGTCTTTTTTGACATGGTATTGAGCGGATGGACGTGTACAGGTATGGAGACAACCCCATGAAACCATGGACCCTGCATGTCAACAGGGGACTGTTCAAGCTGGTGGAGGTTCTGTAATGGTGTGAGGCATGTGTAGTTTGAGTGCTGTGGGATCTCCGATGCCTCTAGATACGACTCTGACAGGTGACAGGTAAGTAAGCATCCTGTCTGATCACGTGCATCCATTGTGCATGCCGACGGACTTGGGCGATTCCAGCAGGACAATGCGACACCATACAAGTCCATAATTGCTACAAGTGGCTCCAGGAACCCTCTTCTAGGTTTAAACACTTCCACTGGCCACCGAACTCCCCAGGCATGGGCATTGAGCATATCTGGGATGCCTTGCAACGTGTTGTTCAGAAGAGATCTCCACCCCCTCATAATCTCCTGAACTGTGTGTCGAACAATGATATAATTTTGTAGGTGGATTTAATGGCATATGTGGATACTGTCTGCAAAATACTGTAAGAATGAAGTTAATAGCAACGAAGTAATTAATTTAAACGCCATGCATGATGCAGCAGTTTTTCATGCATCTCGTCGTACAATGATACAGTAGTGTAGGCACGCTCAGCGTCATATGTGGATACTGTATGCGAAATTTCTTGCGAAAAGAGTTAGTAGCAAAGAAGTAATAAATTTAAGCGTCACGCAGACTTTTACGCATCTCATTGTTTATGAATTCGTATCTCCTGATCTGTGTGTCTTATAGTGATGTAATTTTGCACGTACATTCAGTGTTATATACGTGCATACTGTCTGTAAAATGTGTCGCGAATACAATTAGTAGTAAAGTAACAGCATGCCTCGCGCAGTAGTTTTACTGCTTGAACAGCAGAAAAGTAATAAGTGATAAACATTTTTCCTTTCATAATTTTGTAGATGTCAGCTACGAAAAAATAGGATTCGAAATTATGTGTAAAGTTTGTTGCAAGTCGCTAAGTGCTCTCATCTGCAAATACTTGACGGATAATGTCTGGGAATTTACGAGTTGCGGGCAACGCTTCTTTTTCACCTCCATTCCCACCCCTTTGATAGGCAGGTGGTTCTTACGCACAAAGCGAATTTCGGTTGATAGTAGGATACATATGTTCCAAGTTTGGTTGCAATTTGTCTAGTGGTTTAGGACAAGGTGTGAAGAACACAGACACACACACACACACATTTCACAACGTAACACCGTATAGGAAATGAAACGTTACTTACATAAAGTGTAGAATATGTTCTCAAGAGTGACAGAAAGAGACTCTCAAACCAAATAGAAGTATATACATACATCATAGATGACGTAAGTAAAATTATAATTTAATATGGTATAGGCCTAGAATGTTGATGTATACAATAATACACTGTAAGAAAAGAAAGCGACGGACTACTAAACAGTTACCGAATGGGACAGAAATCGGTAGATGTGACGTGCATGTACAGACAAAAAGCTGATTACATGTTCAGAAAAAGTGGATGATATATTCAAGAGGAAGAGCTTCACGGATTGTGGAAGTCTATAACGCGTTGCACCACATCTAGGCCTTAAGAAAGTTGTTATTCGGCTGGGAATTGACTGATAGAATTTTTCGACGTCTTCCGGGGGGATATCGTGCGAAATTCTGTCCAATTGGAACGTTAGATCGTCAAGATCAAGAGATGCTTCGAGGGCACTGCCTATAATGCTCAAAACGTTTTCAGTTGTGGAGATATCCGGCGACCTTGCTGGGAAAGGTAGGGGTGGCAACACGAAGATAATCAGTAGAAATTCTCATCATGTGTGGAAGGGCATTATCTTGCTGAATTGTAAGCCTGCGATGGTCTGCCATGAAGGGCAACAAAATGAGGCGTAGAATGTCGTCGACGTGCCGATGTGCTGCAACGGTGCCGCGGATGACAACCAAAGGAGTCCTGCTATGAAAACAAATGACAAACCAGACCATCACTCCTGGTTGTTGGGTGGTGTGACTGACGACGGTCAGGTTGGTACCCCACCGTTGTCGGTCGTCTCCATACTACCCTTGGCCTCGAATCACGTTGCCTGGAATAGAATTGTATTGAGTGATGAGCCTCGGCGATCAGCGAAGACGTGTCTGCAAATGTGCTGGAGAGCGGTGGTATACCAACCTGGTTGTCATCTGCTGTACGCCAGATGGATAGAATTTGGCACGATATCCCTCAGGAGGCCATCGAACAACTCCGTCAATCAGTGCCAAGCCGAATATCTGCTTGCATAAGGGTCGGAGGAGCACCAACGCGTTGTTGACTTGCGCAACTTGTGACACTTTTTCTCTTGAATAAATCATCCAGTTGTTTACAAAGTGTAATGCAAATTTAACACAGTGTGCAAAATGTGATATAGCTTACGTATACACATACTCGCAAGTGGAGCCCCCCCCATCAACCCCACCTAAAGCTCACCTGATACTTGACTAAATAGGAGCGCGAAAAAAAAAAATAAAAAAAGCCACGACTGATACCACAGCTATAGCTGGATGCCGGGGGTATAATGTACCCTCTCAGAGTAAAATAGGAAAAAGAAGGAAAAGACAATATATATATAGGGTGTTACAAAAAGGTACGGCCAAACTTGCAGGAAACATTCCTCACACACAAATAAAGAAAAGATGTTATGAGGACATGTGTCCGGAAACGCTTAATTTCCATGTTAGAGCTCATTTTAGTTTCGTCAGTATGTACTGTACTTCCTCGATTCACCGCCATGATTTCATACGGGATACTCTACCTGTGCTGCTAGAACATGTGCCTTTACAAGTACGACACAACATGTGGTTCATGCACGATGGAGCTCCAGCACATTTCATCGAAGTGTTCGTACGCTTCTCAACAACAGATTCGGTGACCGATGGATTGGTAGAGGCAGACCAATTCCATGGCCTCCATGCTCTCCTGACCTCAACCCTCTTGACTTTCATTTATGGGGGCATTTGAAAGCTCTTGTCTACGCAACCCCGATTCCAAATGCAGAGACTCTTCGTGCTCGTATTGTGGACGGCTGTGATACGATACGCCATTCTCCAGAGCTGCATCAGCGCATCAGGGATTTCGTGCGACGGAGGGTGGATGCATGTATCCTCGCTAACGGAGGACATTTTGAACATTTCCTGTAACAAAGTGTTTGAAGTCACGCTGGTACGTTTTGTTGCTGTGTGTTTCCATTCCATGATTAATGTGATATGACGAGAAGTAATAAAATGAGCTCTAACATGGAAAGTAAACTTTTCCGGACGCATGTCCACATAACATATTTTCTTTCTTTGTGTGTGAGGAATGTTTCCTGAAAGTGTGGCCGTACCTTTTTGTAACACCCTGTATATAGCATAGATTACATAAGCAAAATTCTAATTCAGTATGACGTAGGCCTAGAATATTGGTGTATTGAATAACAGGTTACTACACACTAATCATCAAACATGCGTATACTTTTCTTCGATTGTGATACAATCTGACTTGAACCGTACAATGAAAGTTGTTTACAGGTTCAACAAAATGGTTCAAATGACTCTCAGCACTATGGGACTTAACATCGCAGGTCATCAGTCCCCTAAAACTTAGAACTACTTAAACCTAACTAACCTAAGGATATCACGCACATCCATGCCCGAGGCAGGATTCGAACCTGTGACCATAGAGGTCGCGCGGTTCCAGACTGAAGCGCCTAGAACCGCTCGGCCACACCGGCCGGCCCGGTTCAACAGACACTACACTAAATTAATAAACGTCAGTCATTCGAGTGACAAGTGCGCTGATGGAACTCTAAAGTCCACCATCTATCATCCTTTGTGGAGTTGCTCAACCCACAATAAGTATTAAATGACTGAAATTTTGTTCCATTCAGGACTTGTGCCACCACAGATATCAGTACAAGGTGCGATCCCCAGGAACACGAAGACACTCTTCTATCCCGTGTGACAGCCTCCGAAAGTCAGCTTCAAGACTTTGTCAAGCCTGAAACACGTGTTTTGTCAGTTTATGAAGACTAGAGTTGGCGAGACATAACTGAACTGACAGAAATAACCGGTTACTGTGAAATAGCAATTACTTTAATTACCGCTCATCTGATACCACCAGTTATTTTAATAATTGCCAGTAGTGCATCTCGCCATCTGGTGACCGAAGATCGTACAACGCTTTCGCGTCAGCTGGAATCTGGCCAGAAAGGAGAGGGATGGACCATTCAGGAGCTGTTCTATAGTTCATGGAAATAACCGTGAGACTGGGCGACATCTTTTTATCTAAGTGTGTTCGAAGCTTTCTTGCACTCTGACTACTGTCCGTACTAACATAGTATCAGCTCGATGGCTGATTGGAGCGACCGTAAAGGCATTTCACATGTACGGCCGTTCCCATCAGCCACCGAGCCGTATGTACGGGCAGATGGTAGAAATGAAGTGACCATAAGGAATTCGTACTACCACGGAAATAAGTCAGACGTTGGTATTTTTCTGTGTCAGTTATCTTATTCGCTCACAGTTCTTGTTCTCTGGGAGTTAACGGGCTACCACTACAGGAAAACTAGAAGTTGATAAACGTCTTCCGGACCACAAACACGAACAGTAATACTGTGCATCGACGGTCTGCAATAAGGCTTTAGGATAACACCATCACAGTCGTACACGAGAATCACCATAACTTTAGACCGCTCCATTCGCTTCATCAACAGAAGAGGCTCTGCTAACGGTATACTACGCCTTCCACATCGGTGGCAACAGGTTCTACACAACGCTGGTGAGTACTTTGAAGGACAGTAACAAGTGGAAACATGTAACTCTTTTGTATCGGTTGAGAATAAATAGTTGCCACCATTTAAGTTCCAACCCTCGTATATTGGCCCATCGGTTTATTTCATCACAAGTGTTAGATTGGTTCTATCAATATACAGTACTGTGTGTAAAAACTGAAACACTCACAAGTAATGGTCTGCAAACGCCACAATAAGAGGACCTATACAATATCGGAACCATAATAAGTCATTTAAATGGAAGAGAGATGGCGTGCTCGTAGACCCAACAGTGCCCTATATTGTGTGACTGGACAGGTCGGTGTATTGCAACACTCAGTCGTACGGAGCCGTCGTACGAAGTGGTAACCTGTAAGCAAGTTTTGTTATGCCCGCCGACATCACAGGGAGGAATATCGGCATGTGAGTGCATCTGAATAGGAGGGAGTGATCTGTCTCTAGGAGGCGGGTCTGTTGTTCAATGACAGAGCGGCTGGTACAGGGTACACTGCTTCGACAGAGAGGCGTATGTGGAACCAGTGGAGAGAAGAGGACTGCAGGATACTAAACCACACAACGTGACCACAGTGCGAGATAACTGTCACCTTGTCTGCTTGGCCGTAATAGGCAGAACAAAATCATCCACAGTATTGGCAAGAAATTGGAATACTGCAATGGGTGTGGGCATGTATACGTTGATGGTGGGCTGAAATGGCGACACGCATGCCATTGCGTTGGCTTCCATTGACCGGAATCCACCAACGCCGCAAATTTCAATGGGCAGGTGAACACTGAAACTGGCGTGCTGAGTGGCAAAATGCAGTGTTTTCGGACGACTTGCGCCTCAACTTGTCCTACAACAACGGCCGCATACTCGTTCGACGCCGCTGTCGTGAACGCAATCCGGCACACCGTATTGTCGAGCGGCATGGCGGACAAATAGTAAGCGCGATGGTTTGCGGCACCATTGCCCACAACACGCTGTCTCCCCTCTTATGTCGTTGATGCAAGCCAAACACCTCCTGCTACGTCAGGGAGGTTTCACAAGCCGCAGCACTGCCCCTCCTCCATGCCGTCCCACATGCCATATTTCAGCAGGACAACGCCCCACAGCATGTGGCGAGTAACGTGCAACCCTTCTTCGGAGAACGACGGGTACCACTGCTTCCTGCCTGTCCAGTCACTTGGCACGTCGCCCACCGAACACACCTGTGATACGGCCGGTCGGCAGCCTATTCGCACAGGTCTTCTTTCAGCCGCAATTGATTCTTTGTGGACGTGCCTAGTAACTGTGTGGCAGAGTACTCCGCAGCATCATATTCAGGCACTCCTTGATTCCATGCTGCAAAGTCTATTGTCTCTCATTGCTGCATATGTTGGCACTACTCCGTACTGAATTTCCACAGTCACAGTGCATGTACACTCGACAGCAAAAAAAGTGGGTCACCCCTGAATTCCAATGTGCAGGCTGCACCTGAATGTATGCGACCAACATAGCGTATCTGTGTTGCACATAGTCGCAACCCTCCACAGTACAGTCGTTGTAAGATATACAATGGGTACCGCTAGAGACTACTAGAGAACACCTGTCTTTATGACAGTCCGTCCTTAACATTTGTAAACTAAACTTAATTACAATAAGTGACATTTCAAATGTTATGGGACAACTAGTTTTGTCACACAAATCGTTCAGTAATCCTTAGGCACAATTAAATATTTGAGACAGTATATGGATTTATAAAGTTGTATGGCAATTGGAAACAAGTTCTTTGCTGTTTAAAAGGTTTACCCAGCACTTGCTGAACGTCGTTCAACGTTCAATGGGGAGTGGTTTCGCATCAATTTTATGTAATACTGCCGGCCGGGGTGGCCGAGCGGTTCTAGGCGCTACAGTCTGGAACCGCGCGACCGCTACGGTCGCAGGTTCGAATCCTGCCTCGGGCATAGGTGTGTGTGATGTCCTTAGGTTAGTTAGGTTTACGCAGTTCTAAGTTCTAGGGGACTGATGACCTCAGATGTTAAGTCCCATAGTGCTGAGAGCCATTTTTTTATGTAATACTAAGCAGTTAAAAGAAAACGTGATAAACAGCGGCAACCACTCTACAGAAATCCCAACATTAACAGCGAATCACAAGTAATATCATTGTTCACATTACTCATCAACAGTTACTTGTACACGAAGTTGTACTTTAAATGACATGACCAACGTCTTCGTTCTGGATCCGGATGCAAACCCAGAACGTAAAGCCATTGTTAACCAAGCAAAGCTTTGTGCCTTATCGAGACTCGATCACTAGGCAGAAAGAGACGTCAAATATTGATGTTTGCACCAGTATCAGTTACCAATTCTCAACTTGAACGTAAATGACGATAATGTTTGTACTAAAGCAGGAACCCTAACATGACAATTACCTTCTTGGTAATTAACCTCGAAAGACGTTGTATAGTGTTGCATTGTCAAGGAATAAAGGATGCACATGTTTAAAATTGAAATGCCATCATGTAATGCTGGGGACAAGGATGCGAACCCAGCACCTAATCGGATTGTTGAATAAGTACGCAAAATCAGAATGTAGATATCACAGTTTGTCGCCAGTAGTGGGGTTGGAACCTTAAATGACGACTGAAGTTGTATTGCCTGACTGGGATTCGAACCCGGCGCCTACCGCCGTCGTTGTCTAACCAGGAACAGACGAGAAATGTCCAATGTTGGTCCAATGTTGACGCAAACGTCTATGCTGACTGAGAGTCGAACACCGCACACATGATTATGAAGACACGTTAATAATCAACTTCATATTCAGTAGTAGCTAGCAGTAGCTTGTTTAGTTGCAAACCTTAAGGCCTTACTCATCCCTAGTAACGTGTTGCCTAATATCTGCGATATCATGATGTTAATTTACAAGTGGATTGACTGCCGTAAAGAGCAATGTTCTCTAGTAGTCGTGTATCATGTAAATGAAGTGCCTCAGCAGAAAGTAATTTCCGTCGTGCAGCACGTATTGTTTCAGAGACACTGAGAACATGTTATAAGTGCACAAAACATGTATTATATACTAAGTATATACTATTATTTGGAGAAGCTGCCGCCAAACCTGTTTACTTTTACATTCCGCTTAGTTGTCGTGGTTGAATACAGGTTTTCTTAAGGCTACATCTAATGCACAGCGCTTACAAGAAAGTATAGTTTCCTGCGTCATGCTATTGCTAGCTAGGTGAAATATTTTGTGGTAGCTATGTTTAAAATGAATGTATTTTTGAAAGTATTGTTCGTCAAATATTTGAATAAATCGTCAACTGTAGGTGTGCCTGCACGTGTTATAGCATAACAGCTGTAGCTGCGTTAGTTTGTACTACAGACTTGGGTGTAACTTTTGATCCTTCAAGGGGTGATCGTGGCCAAGTGGCCCGGCTCTGTACTAGCCGCGGCTCGCGAGCTACGGGCCAGCCAGGCTGGCCGAGGCGAGACGCAAGTGAGCGAGCTGGCGGTGGCGTTGGTGGGCCAACAGCCCGGGAAGAGCCAGCACGGCTGCGCCGCATGCCTCTGCCTCTGCCGCTCCGTTTGACGTAAATATGTTTACCTCCTCCTGGAATCAGTATAAGAGCGGCAAGCAGAAATACACATCAGGCTGTCTGCCGTAATGGCTCACTGGGAGAGGTCTATTCGAGGTAGAGTCAAAAAATGGTTCAAATGGCTCTGAGCACTATGGGACTTATCATCTGAGGTCATCAGTCCCCTAGAACTTAGAATTACTTAAACCTAAGTAACCTAAGGACATCACGCACATCCATGCCCGAGGCAGGATTAGAACCTGCGACCGTAGCGGTTCCAGAATGAAGCGCCTAGAACCGCTCGGCCACTCCGGCCGGCCGAGGTAGAGTCGTCGCTCTCGTTGAGGAAGGAGGATGTTCCATCAGAGAAGCTGGCAGACAGTATGGCGTACCACATACCACTGCAACGAGATGGTGGAGGATCTGCCTTGAAAGAGGCAGTCCGCCGCTCGTGGTCTCGCGGTAGCGTTCTCGCTTCCCGAGCCCGGGGTCCCGGGTTCGATTCCTGGCGGGGTCAGGGATTTTCACCTGCCTCGAGATGACTGGGTGTTTGTGTTGTCCTCATCATTTCATCATCATCCAGGAAAGTGGCGAAATTGGACTGAGCAAAGAATGGATAATTGTACGGGCGCTGATAACCACGCAGTTGAGCGCCCCACAAACCAAACATCATCATCATCTTGAAAGAGGCACCACCACCAGGGCTCCTGGCTCAGGCAGGAAGAGAGTGATCTCACTGCAGGAAGACAGGGACCTAGTGTCTAGGAGCAGAGAAAATCCCTTTCTGAACGCGAAGCAGTTGTGGCGGGAGACCAACTTCCCCTACTCCAGTGACACGATTCGCCGAAGGCTGAGGGACGCTGGACTGCATGCACGACGATCCGCCGTAAAACAAGAGCTCAGCGAAGACAACGTTTTATACCGGCTAGCATTTGCGGAGCTCCATCTGAGGGCGTCGTGGGACAACGTCATTTTCACTGATGAGAAGGTGTTTTCCACCAATAACGACGGTCCACGAATCGTTTACAGGCCGCAAGGGACTCGCCATAGACGCGAATATGTAACCACGACGAGAAGAAGTGGCCGGCTATCCGTTACCTGCTGGGGTTCGAATTCTGCGAGAGGAGCGGGAATTCTTCACAGGATAGAAGGAACTCTGGACAGTGTGCAGTATGCCCACATATTGGAAAATGTGATGCTTCCGTCAGTGCGAATGCTGTACGCAGAAGTGGATGTCACATTGGAAGAGGACCATTCTCCCATTCACAAGTCCGCATTTGTTCAGCAACGATTGGCGTCAACGTCATGGACTGGCCGCCACGGGCGGCTGATATGAACTCCATGGAAAATATGTGGGCTGAGGTCGCCAGAACAACCAACTACTGCGGACGCTCTTTGGGACTGCGTCCTGGAAGCCTGGGAGGAAGTTGCTTCTCCAAGCTGTTTTGTTTTGTCCGACGGCTTATACATTCTATGCCAAGACGCGTGATAGAAGTACAAAATAATGAAGGATTCTGGATAAAATATTAGAGTTCTTAAAATGTTTTGTTATGTCTTCTTTTTCGTCATTTTTCCTCATTGGGAGCTAGTGGAAGATCGCGTGGCAACAGAAAAGGTACAATATGGGTTAGCTTTCCTTTGAATTGCCCTTTTAATTCAAGTGGGTTTCTTTTGAATATACAGTTTGTTAAGTATTCTGTTTTGATTTCATTTATACCATGTCTACATACTTACAAACTAATCAGCGTAGATGGACTCCGTCACAGTAGTTTTTGTTATTTCAAATACGTGCCTCTCTTCCCCTCCATCCATGAATACACCCTCCGTCCTACACACAATACGCCTACGATTTCATATTATGTTTACTCGCAGCAGGGGATTAGCCGAGCGGTCTAAGGCGCTGCAGTCATGGACTGTGAGGCTGGTCCCGGCGGAGGTTCGAGACCTCCCTCGGGCATGGGTGTGTATGTTCGTCCTTCGGATGATTTAGGTTAAGTAGTGTGTAAGATTAGGGACTGATGACCTTAGCAGTTAAGTCCCATAAGATTTCACACACATATGAACATTTATGTTTACTCGTCGTTAATATCTCTTCTATTCTCTCTCACACACTCTCTCACTCTCTGACACTATCGCCGCAAGTGCCCTTCTGTTACACTCCCCAAAAACTTTGTAAACAAATCTAGCGGTTTCCAATGACACTACATTTTCTCTTTTAATTGCTGCTGACTTTACTCTCTATCATTCCTCTCACCACCTATGAAACCGTATTCTTTGATCTCCCCTTCCCTATAACCCATTCTTCGTTCTGAGAACAGTCCTTCCTTATCTCTCGGTCCTAAGATAAAACGAACTGTGGCAAGTAAGCAATACTTTGTAAGCATTTCACGCTTATATTTTGCACTTCTGCACTTCTATCCATTCCTAGATCCCGCCCTCCTTCCTGTTACGCGTCCCTTGACATCTGCATCTACATCTAAATGAATACTCTGCAATTCATAATTATGTGCTTGGCAGGGGGTTCTGTGGTCTGGTGGATTAATCTTGTATTGATGTGTAAAACGTGTAGGTTCACATCTCACGTCAGGCGTAGATTTTTAACACACACAAATAGCTCTCCTTCACCCCTAGTAACGCCAAATGCAGAACACCAGTAAGCTCCGTAGTTCAATATCCGCAGTAAAGATAACATCCCTTCGCTGCTGACTGGCCATTCGTTTGAGCTGTGACAAATGGAGAAACCCCTGAAGGCAGAGACTCTGCCACCAGCACGCCGTCGTAAACTAGAAAACGTATTTCATTTAATGAACCAGTGGCCATGTAAGT
Source organism: Schistocerca serialis cubense (assembly GCF_023864345.2). NCBI lineage: Eukaryota > Metazoa > Arthropoda > Insecta > Orthoptera > Acrididae > Schistocerca > Schistocerca serialis. The sequence goes on along the minus strand of NC_064643.1, from coordinate 116,931,568 downwards.
TCATAAGGGTCTTACTTTATTTGAAACTGAGACGTTGAAAATTGTGGTGCTGGACTGGGATTAGAATTCGATTTCACTGTGTTCCCGAAAACTCTTCTAGGCGTCCTCGAAAGGCACCTATCTGGTTTCGAATCCTGATCAGCACAAAATATTCATTATTTCATTTCAAGCCCTAGCATGTGCACTCCGAACTACTGGTGAAAAATAGTTGTATTTTCAACGTCTCTTCGTACGTTGTCAGCTGTAACGTGTTCGTTTCAACACACAGCCACATGATGAGCGTTTTATCACAACATTACAAGATCAAACGTTTCCTTACATCTTTTCAAGTTCAAACATTCCTCTCCATCCTACTGGTGGAAACGGATTTGGGTTTGACGTTGTGTTCGTTGTTCAAATGGTTCAAATGGCTCTGAGCACTATGGGACTCAACTGCTGTGGTCATCAGTCCCCTAGAACTTAGAACTACTTAAACCTAACTAACCTAAGGACAGCACACAACACCCAGCCATCACGAGGCAGAGAAAATCCCTGACCCCACCGGGAATCGAACCCGAGAACCCGGGCGTGGGAAGCGAGAACGCTACCGCACGACCACGAGATGCGGGCTGTGTTCCTTGTGGTCACCAACGACGACATGTTGTGGATTCAACTTCTAGCCAGCAGAGTATTTTCCATCACATCATTGAAAGTACAAACATGCCATTCCTAGCTATTGTTGGAAAAGAATCTGATAGTTAAAGTTTCTTCATGACCACGTGTGCGAGGTTTGAATTCCATTCAGCACAGAACTTTTCGTCGCCTGATGTCTAGCTAAACATGCGCCCATCTCGCTACTGGTGAACCAACAATAGCTATTTATCGTCTGTTCCTAGCTAGAAAACGACGGTGCTAGATGCTGGGTTCGAATCCCAGTCAGGAAAAACATTTCTATCGTCAATTAAGGTTCCATCATTTCCCTATTGGTGAAAACATTTGATATTTAACTTCTGATTTTATGTACATTCGTGCTCAAAAGTATCCGAACGACCTGAATTGCTTTTCACCTGAATCCCATGCGACCTACATAACACAGCTGCGTAGCAGGTCCTCTAATCGCTCCTTGGTACAGTCGTATGACTATTGAAAATAGTTCCAACAAATCACCACTAGAAAACACTGCTCTGTATCGCAATAACTCAAGATGTAAAGTAATACCGCGATACTACAAATATCAGGGAACACCTCATCACAGATAAGGCTGTCCTTAAGGCTTGTAAGCTCACATTTATTGCGATAAATGACATACCTGAAATGTTAGCACTCTCATTATTACGTCAGTAAGTTCGTCGTATTCATGATTTCCTCTTCAAAGTAACATACCATACTTGTTATTTAACACAAAATGTCATTAAAAATTTACGATATTCACGAGCAGCTAGTTGAGAATATGTATGAACTTCAGATGACACGACGAACCGCCTCGTTCTGCATATGGGTTCAAACCCAGGTCACGCAGGCTAGGCCGTGGTGCCCATGCGGTTCTAGGCACTTCAGTCCGGAACCGCGTGACAGCTACGGTCGCAGGTTCGAATCCTGCCTCGGGCATGGATGTGTGTGATGTCCTTAGGTTAGTTAGGTTTAAGTAGTTCTAGGTTCTAGGGGACTGATGACCTCAGATGTTGAGTCCCATAATGCTCAGAGCCATTTGAACCAATCATGCAGGCTAAGATTTCGTGGCTGACGGAAATTAACAGTCATTCCTGACTAAGCATAAAGAGAGTGATATACCTGATTTTTGGACAGTATCATTTAGCAAAAATCAACTTTAAATTACATAACGTCACATTTTTAAAGGACGCGAATTCCTACCCAGCATCTGTTGTCCCTGTTAACGAACTACGAAAGATGTTAAATATTGCTACTTCACAAGTTCAAATGGTTCAAATGGCTCTGAGCACTATGGGACTCAACTGCTGTGGTCATAAGTCCCCTAGAACTTAGGACTACTTAAACCTAACTAACCTAAGGACATCACACACATACATGCCCGAGGCAGGATTCGAACCTGCGACCGTAGCGGTCGTGCGGTTCCAGAATGTAGCGCCTTTAACTGCTCGGCCACTCCGGTCGGCACTTCACAAGTAACTTACTTGCAATGCAGTGAGGTAAAGCTTTGTGTTGGACAAGGATTCGAACCCAGAATCTAATCGGATTGTTATCGAAGCACAATCAACATTGACATATCGGATTTTCTCGGCAGTAGCTAGATGTATTAAATGAAATGACGAGACGAAACATTAATTCTTCCTTTCCAGGACCAACCCGGCACGTATCGCTGTTATATTCTAGAGAAAAGGAACGTTAAGTATGCGTTTGTTACACCAGCAGCGACATGTGAGCATGATTAAACTAGAAATAATATAACGAAGTGTTCAGTGCTGACTGAGAATCGAACCCCAAACATATCGTAATTGACTACACACAAAGAGACGACACTTACCGAATTTTTCTCCACCAGCAGCTCGGAATAACATCCTTGAACTTACAGTGATCTCGCAAATAGTTCTGTGTCTCACTGGGAGTCAAAAAATCAGATATCGTTAGTGTTGACAACGAATGTAAATGCATTAAAAATAAAAATTATTATCCACCAGCAGATAGGTGATCTCATGCTAGAGCTTGATAAAACATAGTGAAAACTTTAGCGCTGGGCCATGTGATGTTACAAAATAAAAGTGATGTTGCTATTCAATGGAAAGTTGGAAATTGAGATTTAACTAACTGTTTTATCAATCACAATTGGCGTAAGAATCATGGATTGAGCATTGTCATAAAATATTGCATTATGAGATGTGAATAGTTTTTACTTGCGGTTTCGCGTGGCTTGAGGCAGTCTCAACTAGCGTGCTATTGATTAAGAAATTGCGTTATCGTCTTTCTAATTACTTCATGATCGTAGATACGATCATACCCGGTTGTGAAGTTATTGTTATGACAAAACAATTTCCTAAGGGACCAGAAAGTTCTTAAGGGCGCAAAAACAACTGTAACATCACACAAAAGGGAAATTCGATATTAAAGCTGATGCAAGAAGACGATAAAACAGTTTTCTTTTTATCAATGTAACACGCACATTAGACTGCTGATCTTGGAGTCTGTAATATTAGCAAAATGCATAATTAAAATGAAAATAATACTGAGGAGATAATAGGAATGAGCACTGCTAAATGATTCAGTATTCCCAGAACAAATATTTATTATAACTAAAACATATATCGTACCTTAAGCTTAATACTACAATGACGGTAGATTTTTATGTCCATATCATGTCCATTGAGCGCTCTTTTATATAGCCATTGTCCTCTTGAGTCGCTCGTGCTTCGTCACGGTAAGTTACAACAGTTCTTCTTCCGTCACTTCACTCAAAACTTAAACATAACACGTTTTCATACATTTAGTAAAAAATTAGATCAGACTGCCACAGATCTGCGTCCGTCTTACTTGAGAAAAACAGTACAAGTCTTCTTAGCGCTCCAGGCTTCATTTGTTCTCCAGCGAACAAAATAGTGAAGGATCGTATATCTATCCGTATTTTTCTGTTTTTATTGCCGCCCAAAGACGACAAATTACATCACTAGAAAATTCCACCGTCGCTATGCGACGCCTCATTATACATTAATCATTATTTACAAACAAGTATTTGCCTTCTGGCTGAAAGTATTAACTACTCGTATTTGCTGTTTTAATAAAGTCAAAAATAGCGAATATCACATTGCCTCCCATGAGGAGAGAGGGAATGCCGAAGGATTACCTCGATCCTCATGTCCTCATGAGATATTCGTGATTTTTGGTGTGACATTTACATAATGTTACTGGCGTACTATGTACTTAAATTGAAATTACATTTATAAACATATATCAGATATTTATCATTTTTCAAAATAAAGTTTTTCATTCTTTGTTCATCAGTCACTTCATTCCATAATACCAAGACTAACATTTATGTGCATTTTTAAGTTTGGTCCATATTTGCTTATAACAATAAGTGAACGTTCATTTCGCTCTTCAGGGGATAGAATTCAGAAATTACTTTCTCTTGAGCTTAACAACTAATACATGAGTACAGTGAGTGCTTATTTTCACTAAACTAGAGTGGACAATGTTCGAGCATCTGTTGACTCATTGTGGTTCAATTACAGTTTAATAACGTAGCACTACACTTCGTGATGCTTTCACTTTCTGTGTTAGCTGTCTACGGCGTTCACCATGCAGTACATCTGTCCTTTCCATTGTGGTGCCAGGAATTCAAGTGGTTTGCCGGGTTTTTATTTACAATATGAAACAGAAGAAGTGGAAAATTATTAGTATAACTTATAACCTATTGGATACATTTGTTAAGGATCGGGACTGGTCTGGAGTTTAGGGTCTTCCTATAGTGCACATTCATTTTCTTTGTCCATCAAGAGACAGGATTATAATTCATTTTAGCAGTGTTCAGGAGTGCCGGTATTAATGGCTTTAAGGTCTGAGTAATCTAACAATCTACTCCTCACTCATCTTAACTTCACCTCAAGAAAATTGCTTAATTTACGTATGAAGATGTAGTCACACAAGTGTACAAATGTCTTTCCTCCAGTATGTACGATGGAAGTCATGGCGGTTAGCAGTTTAAAGTTTGGATTGTTTCGTCACCCACACGTCAGCCACTCACAGCGGCTGCACAGTGTTGCGTGAGCTCCAATACTCAGTATCCGTTCGCGCTAAGGCTGTAACAGAGCTGCTGGTCGTAGATTGCTCCTTTTTTTTGTGAACTTCGTATCACACGAGTGCATCGATACAAACACCTCGCGCGCGTTTCCCATCGGAGGAGCCGGACACTGAAGTTGCCTCCATACTTCTCTGTCAACTGCCTCCCATGAGGCTCACAGGTAAGTGACGACGAATGTTTTAGCTGTCGCTGCACTTAGAACAACACTGAACTTAGCGTTGCACCTGTTGTCGTAACCTTGACTTCTTTTTACACTTGCAGTACAACACTACCACTAATATACAGTGAACAGTTACTTTTATTATGCACGTCGCACTTTAGTGTGCATCTTCACACAGCATTCGTGCTTAGTACCTTCGCCGATGGAGTTCATTTACAAAACAATTAATTTTGCAGGTTTCCTCCATTGGTACAGAAAGACTTATATTCTACTATTTACAAAAGATCACTTACGAGCTAATATTTACAATTAATGGTCACTCCTTTTGTTAAGTCCAGTGAACAACTGCTTTATGAATGGACTCTTTATATCTCAAGGTTTACTTTCACTAGTGAACCTAAAAATATTCTTTCAAACTTTCTTTTAAGGGCTAATCTCCTCATTATGAAAACTACAGGTTTCGCAACACTCGTTGCATTTATTCTTTAGTGCACCCAAGATCATTTTCTACTGCCACGCAGCATATCTACTACTTAACGAGTACGCATTTAACGCTGAATCTCTTTTCTTTGTGCTTTCCTTTGTGCTTGCCAATTTTTTTTTTTTTATATTTGAGGGCAGACTGGATAACAATAGGTCTCCCTCTTCGCTTCATGTACTCATCAATCGTTCTCTGTTAAAAAAAATAGGGTAACGCGTGTCTACTATTTTTCGCATGAATGGAATTACCGACAGTTCACTGGGTTTACGCAACCGGTCCATAACAAACATTACCAAAGCTAGCGAAGTTCATCACGCTACGTGTCTCATTTCTCATAAGCACTGCTTTGCTTCGAAGCACACGTGCCTTTTACAAGTCGACCCTTGGTCTGGGTTAATGAACCAGGATCAAAAGGAACGGGCACAAGGAAAATGAATTTCATAAGAGGAGTGTCTTAGGAGACATTTTTGCAATAAAATCTGCATGTAAATAAAATTATCTTAATAAACATAGGCACATATATAAACTTCAACTTCCTTCCTTACAGCATGCTTTGCTACTTCTACGTCTTACTCAGGTTATAGTCAATATTAAGTTTAAATATCACTGCATTGCATGTTCTTTAGATTAGCCTTCAATTAGGGTATTGAATGGTCGCTAGATTACACTACAAATCTTCTGAAGATCTTTACTTGGACTTATTTATGATACAGGGGGCTTGCTGTGTGGTTATTTAGTAACTTGATTCTACTGAAATCAATTCGTCAGCTAACATTCCTCATATACTCTTTACATTGGGCTCAGATCACAGGGAAATAGTTTACTTTCATAGCAATTAATGGCCTCGTGGAGTACTTACGCTACATTATTGATGCTTCATGGTTTGCCTCTATTTGTACTGTATTTCACCTAACTTAGTTTACTACAGCTTATTGTCTCCTTGCGTGAACACATGCGGGTTACCACTTGTTTTTCCATTTAACAGCACGCTTTAACTGAACTTTAAGCTATTTCTTCTACTCCTGTCCACTGTCTGGACTGTTTGAACATGTACCTTTTTTTTTTTTTTTAAGCAGGTAATTTGGGCTTTTACAACAGAACTTCTAGTACTTACATTACTAAAAATAAATCTATAAATATTCTTGTACCTTGAGAGAAGTGCTTATTTACGCATCCTCCTCCATTTCTCACCTTTACATATTTTATTTAGCTCCGGGCAATCGCCTCGCAAGCATTTTTTTTTTTTAATACTAACTTAAAGCTAAATTGAAATTCTTTCTGCAACCTTAATTTCCTGCTTCAGCTTGTTGAAGAAATATCAGTTCATGTCCATCACTATAAACAATTTTTCCATACTTAACATTTAATACTTAAAGTTTACATATAGTAGCTTTTACCATGTAGTCAGTGCGCTGTTCAACACAATACTTATCATTAACAGTTCACACAAGGAAATTTCCAGTACGCAAGAGGCAGGAAACCAAAACAGATTCTAACTGCAGTTGAGGCTGTGTCTGTAAACTAACTCTCTGTTTCAATGGACCAATCGCTCCCGATATGGAGCAGCCCTGAATCGGCAATGATAAAACTTTTGAAACAGAAGACACCTGTCTGAAGAGACATGGTGACATGACATTGATGTTTGCTCCTGTATCAACAACGGCTGTGAAAGGAATGTTGGCAATAGAAATCTTAATCGCAGCCTGGACCTGTTCATCATAAATGTTGTTAATGTCTTGAGCTTCTAGGTCAGGTGCAAGGTCATCTCGTAAGTCGGTCTCATGGTCGTACCGTATCGCATTAACATACTCAGAATCAGAGTATTCGTTAGTACCCCCACTGGAACCGGCAGCGACCTCTAGGAGGCTGAAAGGTGCTGCCTCTAATTTTCCGCAGGATGTTTAACCTGTTTGTCATTCATGGCCTTAAGTGTTTGTTCCGTTTCATGTTGGTGCTGGTTATGTGGTACAAATGCCGGTGTAGAGGGGTAAAATCCACTGGGTGCATTCACTTGTGAATAAAATACTTGAGACGTCTGCTGTCGCCCGATCTTTTGGTTGCCGGCAGAATCATTTCCTTGTGAAGGAAAGTTCGCATTTGGTACCGTTTGAAAATTGTTCCGCGGTCCTCTATTCTGTGAAAAGTTGTTCTGATGTGCTGGGTGGCCTCCGCCTTGCCCATGCCACTTGCTATTTTTCGACCTATAACTTCGATTGTACACTGGTCCATTTGAAAAATTACCAATCGTTTGTGGAGAATTTCCATACTGCTCAGGCGCAGAATTAAAGGGTGGGTTTCCGTACTGATGTTGTTCCTGGTGGTTGTAAATTGGGTGGTATCTCTGCTGATTACTGTAATTGGTTTTCTGCTTCCATTTAAAGTTATTGCCATTTGCGTTTTCATAACGGCTGGCAGGTTGGCAACAGCAGTCGCAGTAGCTCGCTCTCTCCTTCGGCGCATTGTTGTCCGCGTGCGATGCATTCTGCTGGCAGCCAGGGAAGAATTTGCCGCTGCCAACCTTGGAGCGCACATCCTCGCTAATTAAATCTAAGGAATCCAGCACAGAAAGGAATACATCCGTGTCTTCTTCGGACACATTTACTAATTTCTCTCTAATAGACACAGGGAGTTTGCTTTTGAGAATCATAATTACGTCCTTGGAAGAAATCGGAGAATCCCAGAATTTAATTTTTGCTAGATACTTCTCGAAGTATCGCCGGAGACTTCCATGCTTCTCATTGAAAATTTCCGCACCATACACCTCCTTCCTTAATCTTTGCTGTACCCCATTACTCCAAAATTTTGCCAAGAACATTTTCTCAAACTCTTCATAATTCCTACACGTGTCTACCATTTCCGTTCCCCATAATGCTGCATCACCAGAAATAAAGCCAGTGACGAACTGAATACGCTGTCTGTCTGTCCAGCTCCTGGGAAATATGCCGGAAAAATTCTTTAGGAACACGATGGGGTGTATTTCTCGCTTCTGCGGATGAAAAACAGGAAAAGTGCGATGCTTAATCACACTTTCCTCTTGCATTAAACTCACGATTGTGGGCGGATCATTTATTTTCCCTACTCAGGACTCAACAGGACTGTTGTTTAGCATGTAATCAGGTGGTGAACAATAAGGAGTTGACTGACATTCGTCACCGTCTAAAGAGTTGTTCCCTATAGTTTGCGTATGCGTGTGCGGATTTTCTACACAGTTTCTCAGCATTCTGACTTCGTCCACTACTTGCTGCTTCCACTCGGGAAGATCCCGTGTAAGTGTCCTCCGAATCTGTCCCAATTCAGAAACTACTGTGTCTCCCGACTTACCAGGAGCAGCTAAGATTTCATAAGTTACATCCTTGACAGTCTCCCTAAGCTCCTCCCTGACCTTCTTTTCGATAAAAATATCTTTACCCTTTATCCATTCACCGTAGTGTTCCGACAATGCCTCCGTGTGTGCTTTCACGGTGCTCTTAACCTGTTCTTCAATACTGATTGAGTCTATCTGCCTCGACAGATCCTCCACTACACCTTCAATGTCAGATACTGCATTTCTAACTGAGTTTATTTCTTTGGTAGCTGCCTGAATTTTTGTGTTTAATGTTCCAGATACTTCAGCTATTTCACTTTTCACCTGTTTCTGCATTTTCTGAATTTGATCACTGATCTTAGTTTGCACCTCACCCAAATGGGTATTTAATTCAGCCGTAATTTCTTTATGCAGATCTGTTTTGATTGTGCCTAGCTGTGTTTTTAATGATTCGCTTACAGCATCTAATCGGACGTTAACAGTCTCATTTTGTGTTTTTATAGTCTCATTTTGTGTTTTTACTGATTCGCTTAAAGCATCTAATCGGGCGTTAACAGTCTCATTTTGTGTTTTTATAGTCTCATTTACTGCGTCAAACTGTTGTTTCAGCATTTCCATTAACGCACCGAGGTCATTTGTAGCTGCAGCGGGAAGAATTTGGACTTTAGGGTCACTTTCCCCTGTTACAGACATGGTTAGTTCAGTTTCCACACGGGAACCTACCGTTCGCGATCGTAAAGGGTATGGAATACTATTAACGTCTTCACTCCCATCTCCTGTTGTCACCTGTCTCTGTTTACTATCTGCCATTTTCGTTAGTAAATCACGTGCTACGTAAGGCTTTCGTCGTTTGTCAGTGACGTGATGAGTCCGCTAAGAGCACCACTCTCGCGTGAGCAACAAATGAAATTCTATCTGGCAAGAAGACAAGATGGAACCTAACCGTTTCAGACAAATGAATGAATATGCTCTTCACTGCAAATTGCACACACTATCCACCATGTTGAAAATGTAATACAGCTATACTAACAATGGGGAGAAATAATTTCTATTATCAGACTACGAAGAATTTTACTTTGAAAGATAAAATAAAGCAGATTTTCTATAGCGGGAAGGAGATAGAAAGGATGTGGATCGACTTGGAAAAGCAACGTTGCTACTGAAGCACTACACTGCGTATGCAAAATTCTGACTTACTTTTTGATGGCTTGAATACCGCTATGTTGTCTCAGCAAATTCACGTCTCTTTTCTTTTCTTTTCTCTCGGTAATTAAACTGCGTTATTGACCCGCGTATTTTCTGTCTTACTCACAGAGAGATGATGTGTACATGAAACGAAAGAACACTTATTAACACAAGCACATAGAAAATTTTCCAAGAATTTGAACTAATTTTTGGTCAAGTCCCTGTTCGGGCGCCAAGTGTGATGTTACAAAATAGAAGTGATGTTGCTATTCAATGGAAAGTTGGAAATTGAGATTTAACTAACTGTTTTATCAATCACAATTGGCGTAAGAATCATGGATTGAGCATTGTCATAAAATATTGCATTATGAGATGTGAATAGTTTTTACTTGCGGTTTCGCGTGGCTTGAGGCAGTCTCAACTAGCGTGCTATTGATTAAGAAATTGCGTTATCGTCTTTCTAATTACTTCATGATCGTAGATACGATCATACCCGGTTGTGAAGTTATTGTTATGACAAAACAATTTCCTAAGGGACCAGAAAGTTCTTAAGGGCGCAAAAACAACTGTAACATCACACAAAAGGGAAATTCGATATTAAAGCTGATGCAAGAAGACGATAAAACAGTTTTCTTTTTATCAATGTAACACGCACATTAGACTGCTGATCTTGGAGTCTGTAATATTAGCAAAATGCATAATTAAAATGAAAATAATACTGAGGAGATAATAGGAATGAGCACTGCTAAATGATTCAGTATTCCCAGAACAAATATTTATTATAACTAAAACATATATCGTACCTTAAGCTTAATACTACAATGACGGTAGATTTTTATGTCCATATCATGTCCATTGAGCGCTCTTTTATATAGCCATTGTCCTCTTGAGTCGCTCGTGCTTCGTCACGGTAAGTTACAACAGTTCTTCTTCCTTCACTTCACTCAAAACTTAAACATAACACGTTTTTATACATTTAGTAAAAAATTAGATCAGACTGCCACAGATCTGCGTCCGTCTTACTTGAGAAAAACAGTACAAGTCTTCTTAGCGCTCCAGGCTTCATTTGTTCTCCAGCGAACAAAATAGTGAAGGATCGTATATCTATCCGTATTTTTCTGTTTTTATTGCCGCCCAAAGACGACAAATTACATCACTAGAAAATTCCACCGTCGCTATGCGACGCCTCATTATACATTAATCATTATTTACAAACAAGTATTTGCCTTCTGGCTGAAAGTATTAACTACTCGTATTTGCTGTTTTAATAAAGTCAAAAATAGCGAATATCACAGCCAGGATTCCAACCCATTCATGCACAATATGTGGAGATGTTTAGGAATCTGCAGTTTTGAACGAGCAACAAGTTGTAGTCGAGCTGTGTTGTCACGAAGGGATCAAATTCCGCGTTAAGGGCGGTCTGAGTTGCATTCCCAGTTCAGAACCAATTTTATCAACATACGGAAGCTCAAATAAAAGATGGAATAAGCGTCCTGTGACCATACACAGGGTTTGTTTCGTCACTAGAAATAAATAACTAATATAAGAAAGGTTACTGCTGATAGAGTTTTTACATGTCGCCACACCTTACTTTATTGTGGTTCCACCTAACGTCTACTTGGTAGAGAAGGAATATCATGTTTAATGTGATTTTCAGACCACAATGCCATTATACCTTCTTCACTTGGCGTAGCCAGAAGAGAATAGAATCTGCCTCTTCCTATAAAAAACATCGGCAGAAGTTGGAATCGATCCGAGACCAACATCAGATGAGACTATCATCAGTCCAACAGACCACCAAATCCTCTTCTCTACAATCGTTTCTCTATCATAACACCGCTGCGGCACACAAGATGAGAATTCCGACACACAGGCTCCCTGTAGTGGTTTTGTAGGATGTTCAGTACATTCATTTAATTGGTTGACCGAATCGCCATGAACTAGCTGCCTTGGCTACCCAGTGCATACATTCGACTCTATTTTGTAATCACCGAAATAAAATAACGTAACTGCCACCTACACAGAACTGCCAACAGTGTAGGATGCAGAAATTTAAATAGGAAGTGTTCCTTTTCCATCTGAGCTACTCTATTGCGCTATCTGTTTGTTGAAACCATCGTGCAGTGCAAAAGAAATGCTGTAAATGTCTGTCTCTCAGAAGTCTATATCTGGCCATATGCATTATCCTACAGCACTGTGGAATGCCGAAGTTCTGGAGGAAGTGTTGTTCACTTCAGGAGGTGCTGTGGTTATGTCACAGCTAGTAGCGTAACGGTAAGCGTCGCGCACTGTTAATAAGACGTCGCGTGTTCTATTACATTCGCTGCTACAGTTTGTTAGAACGCAATTCTGCTGTCTGCTGAAGTTATCAATTTAATGGAAGTTTGAACATAATTCTCTTCACTTCTCAACGCAAAATAATCGCATGTGGAAAAAGGCTAACTTCTGCGTCATTTTGTTCTTCTCAGGTTTAATAGACGGCCAGGCAGCAGATGCGCTCGAAGCTTTCGTATTACGTATGGGGAGAGCGCATCGTGCCAAAATAGTCAGAAAAGTATTTTCTACATTGGCTGTCGCCTGGTATTGGCATTTTATTCTTCTTCAAACCTTGTTTGACAGCTTTAACTCAGAACAAGTTTTCTACATGCATGTAATCAATAAACTGCATGTGCATTGTCAGACTGTTATAGACAACATCAGAGAATTCGCATATATTGTTGATGATTAATTTCTCTCTCACGTTTAGCATTGTTTTAACAACACTAAAAAAAACCTTACGAAAACTGTGCACTGTATTATAAAAAATGAAATAAAACTACCCACGATAACCTTACGACGAAAGTTTGTTTTAACAAAACTGAGTATCTGTACACAAGCGTGCCTCTATCTGCACGAATTAGTAAAAGACTATTCACTTAGGTTTCGATTGGGTCTGTGTTTAAACGGTATGCTGCGTCATACTTAACAGGTATGCAAACGTGGCAGTGGCATTTCATAAATAAAGTTACGTATTCCTAGAATCCCAATATTTGTTTGTCAGCAGCGGAAAGAGGCGTTACCTGTTGTGCACCATTGCACTTTGAGCTGAAAGTATTTTCTTGCGATTTGCTAATCAATTTATTTCCTTCATACTTATCACCCTGGCATGGGAGTCTTAAGTGAAGCACATTATTGAACTTCGTATCGTTGACGGTCGATTCGAATTTCTTCAGAGACGCTTGTATTGTATAGCAGCTTGGTAGTCAGAAAGCCGAGGTCTACGACCATTATCACAACTTATTGAGTCGAGCTGCCAAGAGGATTTGATGTGTAAAGGTTTTCTTCTGATTTTGTTACAGAATTTTTCTGGGAATTCGCAGCTCCATGAAATAATACACAAAAAAAGCTCGCACGCGCTGCCCCTACCACGGTTAGAACTGACGATTTTCTTAACCGTTGCAACTCGAGACACGGGCGGTACCCCGGGGCTACGAACACACTGCTGCCAGCACGCCACTATCGTCTTGGTGTTGGTCGCTCAGCGTCATAACGCATCGTGAAAGATATTAAAAGTTGTCACTTTGTGAAGAATAGCATTTCTTCACTGCACTGTCACAGTGTTGCCAAATGTTTGTGTCGATGTTGCCAATTCTCAGCTGTGCTAGGAACAGCTCTGTAGCGTTATAGGAGGAGAATCCTGTGCTCGTGTCATAGGAGGATACGGAGAGGAGGCGCGGGGTTTGGTTAATATGCAGCGTTTTCTCCTACCAGCTGTGTCAAACATTCAGGTGTGTAATCTCCCATCACGATTACAGTTTGCCACAAAACATATACGAATAAAACACTTACCTTGTTACTTTGTTACAAAAGATTATTTCAGTACAATAAAAAGTCTATGGAAATCAACTTTGCCAACCTGTCACGAAAAGTAAGATAACAAACACTTTGCACCTCGAAATCGATTGCATCTATGTGCAGTCTTGTGATCATACAAGTAGAATTTCATGAATTGCAACAGAATGTAGAAAAATATTGGTGCGAATGGAAGCTGTAAGAAACACAGTTACCTAATTATTCTGTACCACGTAATAATCAATTCATTTGATAATTCAGAAGAGAAGAAACTAAAAATTATGCCCATTAAGACAGAAACTATAGTTCAGATGCGGGCACTGTGCAGATCTGCGCTTTTTCATCTTCACATCTGTACAAATAATGTATACTAACGAGAGTATTCATTGCTTTCGTAATGTTTCCCTCTTGTTTCGTCTTCTTATGATGAACTGGAACCACACCCATGAGTCTGATTTATTCTTTGTATCCTTCCATCTACTATCTTTGTGTGTTATTGTTCTGTGTTCAAAAAGCAAAACATAATGCCTGCTCCCACGAGGTATTAAAACGAGGTCGCAAAAAGCCTAACGAATTATAATCAAAATACAGTGAGACGCTAATTTGTCTGTCGTCATGGTGTTAAGTGGACAGAAAGAGTTGGGTGTTATTGTCGTCTTTTTTATTGAGATTTTCATATTACCCTGACACAGGACGCCGAGATAAATGTGTATATTCTCTGTGACGAAACATCCCACATTCCATTCATCCTGATCCATTCGTTACGTGCATCGGCGGCAATGAGTGATAGGTAAGCTGTTGTGGGGTGACGAATAACAATAACAATGGTAGTAATTACAAATCAATAATCAAGGATGTTTACTGCGTTACAGACGATTAACAAAATAACCAAGAATGGCTGAGTGTTTAATTGGCGCACTGAGTAGGTGTTCTTACCACTTTGTTACTGAATTCTGTTCTAGTTGTTTGCAGAGAAAAAACAAAGAACCCTGTAGCCATACATATCGCTAGTACAACGGGATATTACCTATCAACTATCCTTGCTTTACATCACGAGACGAACATGGCGTCACTGAGCTGATATTTGAAATACATTTCTGTTTTCTCTCTCCGTTTCTCGCTCTCTCTTTTTATTTTTATTTTAATTTTTTGAGGAAAGTATCGAGAAGCGCGATAATAAGCAAGTAGGCATATAACCTGTTTACAGTTATTTTCATCGGGATACATAATGCAAAAGTACAACTTTTGAGTGTGTTATTGCGTAATTCCAGTTACTGACAGTCCATTCGTGAGCTTGCTCGCATTCAGTGGGGTGAAACCTATCACAGAAGCAAGCAAAACACAAATATTTCTTGCACCATGCGCAACACATAAACGAAATCTCGCTGTACTGACGTTTTGTCCGATATATTGCAAGGAAAACATACCTGATTCATGTTGCTAAATACAGCTCTATCACATACCAATTTGGAAGCGTACCAAGTGTATGAAAGTATACCTTGAAATACGCGGAAAGGCCCATAGAGGTATTCGACTGAAACATAGCCATGACAAAAATTGTAACTGGGGTCGACAGCATTGTCGTCTACCACCTTGACAACTCGAACGGTGACAGTGCTCGGCCGGTTACTTACGTTTACTGGTATCAAAGCTACAGCATGAAAACACAAAAATGTTAATAACCCGAAGATCATTAACTTCGGAACCCATAGAAAGTAAAGCAGTCATCAGTCGCAAGAGTGGTTTGAACACCACAGTGCTTTAATGGGCACGGACTTGTTGGAGGTGGTATGCTGTTGATTTCATCCGACCTTTGAGTTGACTTACCTAGCCAGTTAATAGAGGAACCTACAGTTTTACGTGGCTTTCGGACCACCGTGCAACTCGGCATTTTTCACATCAACAAACACTGCCCCAGGGGAAATATGTGTAAAACGGCACGTAAAAATCGCGGGACTGGTGAGGGATCGAACCTGAGACCTTCGTATCCATAGTCTTGATCACCTTGCCACCATGCAGCCAACACTGTGGTTTCTGCTTGCCATTAAAAATAAGGATCTCTCGTTTGTGCCTGCGTTGGCACTTGCGTGTCCCTTAGGAGACCTGACCTTTGGGATTACCCTCGTAACGTGTGTGTAAACGCCGTCCAATTCCCACTCAAGGAAGACAAGGATACCTAGTCTAGCTTCAGTATTACAAATACGCCTCTGTTTGTGGATGAACGCAGACTTAGGTTGACAATCATTTTGAATATTTATCAGTACTGTACCCATTGGTGTGAAACTCGTTTTCGACCAATGATTCCCACAGCTACAGGAACACTACTTTAATACCTCTTACACAAAATACTTACGCAGTGCTATCAGACGAAAAGATCAACCTGACACAAACTGTGGGAAGTTTGTTTTACAACCTTCGTACCTGGATAAAGAGCTTTTCCTATTTGAGATATCTGTGAACGCTGCTGCATAAGATGATTTAAGAAGAAACTAAATTCCTTCAGCTACGCTAATGTTTAAAGAAATCGTGTTAACGGCACTAAATCGTGGTTTGTAAATCGTTTACCAGCCGCACTCTGCCGCATTTCGCTGGTTCGAACGCAAAAAGCTTACTGACAAATTTCACAGAAGGAAAAGGGGGACTAAATGTCTCCCACTCGAAGGTCATGTTGTTTTACTTAAAAGATTACAAAATCGGGTAAAACGAACAATGAGGTTGTCAGTATAAGCAGATTACTGTTGTCAATATGATGTTGCACCGCCCAGGGCCTGTAATGATAAAGGACCCGTTTAGGTCAGGCATAATGTACACAGAGCCGGCCGGTGTGGCCGTGCGGTTAAAGGCGCTTCAGTCTGGAACCGCGTGACCGCTACGGTCGCAGGTTCGAATCCTGCCTCGGGCATGGATGTGTGTGATGTCCTTAGGTTAGTTAGGTTTAATTAGTTCTAAGTTCTAGGCGACTGATGACCTCAGAAGTTAAGTCGCATAGTGCTCAGAGCCATTTTGAGCCATAATGTACACAGAAGTGGAAGAGAGAGCACCACTAAATTCTACAAAAAAAAAAAAAAAAAAAAAAAAAAAAAAAAAAAAAAAAGGCTCTGAGCACTATGGGACTTAACTGCTGTGGTCATCAGTCCCCTAGAACTTAGAACTAGTTAAACCTAACTAACCTAAGGACATCACAAACATCCATGCCCGAGGTAGGATTCGAACCTGCGACCGTAGCGGTCTTGCGGTTCCAGACTGCAGCGCCTTTAACCGCACGGCCACTTCGGCCGGCTAAATTGTACAATCCGCATGCATTGCATACGCACAGAAATTACTGTTACATATTTTCCGGTGAGAAAGAGCACTGGCAAACAGTCTTCGCTACATTAGGTTACTTAAACTGGCGTCACTTTGAGCTAGAATTTATGGCCAGCGACTAAGTGTAAGGACAATGAGTCGGATGCGGATTTTCCAACTGTGAAATACTTTCCTTACATTATGGGAGCGAATATTAAATTTGAACTAATATTGTGAAAATTTTGGACTTGGATAGCTTAGAATGAAAATCTTTCTGTTTATTGCAAACAATTGATTTTCTAAAACATTCTATGTCATACACAACTTGAAACAGGTCATGTCGACCAAATCATATGGAAGAACCGACAGCGACGTATATTGGAAGGCAGTAAGATCCCTTGGCTTTTGGTTTGGCAGTATTCGACAGCCATTTCTAGGCGCAAGTAAATGAAGAAAGGCAGCGCGTTTTCGTTATCAAGTAACGTCTTCATCAATTAGTTTTAATGTGATCTACGAGTAATAGCTGATGTTTGATATTAACACGAAAAGGATTCCGTAGACAGGGATAGAACTTGTTCTTGGGCATCTACTTCTATAATGACCAAAAGGACTTAAATGATCTTCAAGCACATGTCTTCCAGCAGCGATATGAGGAAAATGATAGCAATAATGACGGTGATAATCGAATTATCCGGTAACTTCACACTTCACAGTGGATTTTCTGGAACTAAGAAATTTCCTGAATTAGCGAAAATTTCAAAATGGCTTGAAATCGAGGCTATGACGCCTAGAAGAGTCTTTACATCCTGCTGACATGAGAATAGCATAATCTCCTCGTCAGAAGTTTGCGTCTACTTAACCATTTAATAGACCCGCGTTTTGTCCACCGTGACTAGTTTAGTAAGCTAAGCACATAATCCATTACAGAACATTCCTGGAGCTGGGAAATGTGGCCACAATGGTCTGGTGGAACGAAATATCACCAGTGGAATGCGTGAGTTCAGGCATTTACTTTTAAGAGGCACCAACAGATTTACTTTAGCTCTGGTAACCTCAAGAGAAAGCTATTATAATCCAGAATCCGCATTAAACATCACGTTCCTTCATTCCAAACTGGGCAGAGCCAGTTTACGTTGGAAAATGACATATGTGGAGGTCAGGGTAAACAGAAATACTGTCACCAGTAAATTTACTTACATTAGAAAATTTTATTTTATTTGATGAACTGAGAGCCGCCTAAAGGAACAGGGCTCTTATTTTACTTGTACTTGATTGAACTAGAGACGTTGAAAAATTTGGTGCTGGTCTGTGATTAGAATTCGTATCTCCTCTTTCGAGGATCTGAATCTCTCGGAACAGTATAGTTCAATCATTTCATTCCTTTTCCCAAGACTGCAGTCTTCTCTAGGTCTCCTCCAAAGGTAAATATGTGGGTCCGAATCCTGATGCAGTACAAAAATATTCGTAATTTCATTTCAACCCCTATCACGTGCACACCGGCCTGCTAGTGAAAATTAACGTGCATTTTTAATGTCTGTTCATGTTGCCAACAATTTCTGGACAAACACGCACACATCTTACTGTTGGTGAGTAAGCAACTGATATTTAAGCAATATTCGTGGATAATAAAGAAGAACGATAGGAGTGCGGTTCGATTGTCGCTCAGGCACAAAAATTTGTGTCCTTATTTTATATTAAACACGTAGTAGCTGGCAAGAAAAACCGATACGTAACATTTGATTTTACTTAGTTAACAATCCGATTACGTCTTGGGTTCGTATCTCCGTCGCAGAACTCCACATCTTGAGCTTCATCTTTGAATTCATATACACTTCGCTACTTCCGAACTGAGGTATATCAGACATCTTTCATGGTTAGTTAACAGGGCTGAAAGGGTCTTGATAGGAGTCCCGGTTTATTACAAAAACTGTCGTCTTTTATTTTCAAGTTTAGATTTGGTTACTGATATAGGCGAAAATTTCGGTACTTCATGACTCTTCATGGGATAGTCAGCAATATGATATGATTAGATTAGATTAGATTAATACTTGTTCCGTAGATCATGAATACGACATTTCGTAATGATGTGGAACGAGTTATTTTAATGAAAGATTTCTTTACATACCAGTATTCAATTTCTTTACAACAATTTTTAACCCTCTCTCTCTCTCTCTCTCTCTCTCTCTCCCTCCCTCCCTCCCTCCCTCCCTCCCTCTCTCTCTCTCTCTCTCTCTCTCTCTCTCTCTCACACACACACACACACACCCACATTCTCTTTTTATTTTTATTTGTTTGTTGTGCTCGACTATCGGCGAGTCACGAAAACGTCCGTGAATGAGTTTCTTAGTTTTGAGTACAGTTACGAAAGAAATATAAAAACAACTATGATAGTTACTGATTTATGATGCTTAGTAGCAGTCAGTTCAGAGTATTATTAGTAACTACGCTCCAGTCCATAAACCTAGTTACAGAAATGCGAATCAGACGCATTACGTATTCTAGGCCGTAGCAGCCGCGTGTTTGAGGCGCCAGCTATGATCACTTCCCAGCCCGCTGTAGGATCACATCGGTTCGTCTTCTTCCTGCTGGTAATATAACTGAGATTTGGCAACAAGGCAAAGTATGTTTGGCAACTCTGTGATCGACGAGTTACTTCCTGGTGTGCACGGAATTAAGCCTCAAACTTCAATTGATTTCTCGTGTCATTTCCGTTGAATAACCTGAGTTGTTATCGCTTGAGGTGTAACAGAAGTTTGTAAATTTACGGTTCTCGGCCCAGCAAAGTCATTGGACGTGGCAATCGCAACTAATCTCGCCCTGTAAATAGCGGTTTACGAGTTCTAGCCACTATTGGCCTCGTAAGAGGATGGCGCAAACCGTATCTATCCGCTAGCTCTGTGTTGACGTGCTGGCCTGTAGAAATGGCGACTGTTATGGTTCGCGGTTCCAGCCTCGCTGAATGTAACGTTTTTATCCCTTCTGTGTAAGAGCTGCAAGCAGACAGATCAAACATCGATAAGCAAATTGCAAGAAAATGCTTTCAGCTCATAGTGTAATGGTGAAAAACTTACAATGCTGCACAATGGGTAACGCCTCTTTCCGCTGCTGACAAGCAAATATTGGGTTTCTAGGAATACGTAACTTTATTTATGAAATGCCACGTTTGCATACCTGTTAAGTATGACGCAGCATACCGTTTAAACACAGACCCAATCGAAACCTAAGTGAATAGTCTTTTACTAATTCGTGCAGATAGAGGCACGCTTGTGTACAGATACTCAGTTTTGTTAAAACAAACTTTCGTCGTAAGGTTATCGTGGGTAGTTTTATTTCATTTTTTATAATACAGTGCACAGTTTTCGTAAGGTTTTTTTTAGTGTTGTTAAAACAATGCTAAACGTGAGAGAGAAATTAATCATCAACAATATATGCGAATTCTCTGATGTTGTCTATAACAGTCTGACAATGCACATGCAGTTTATTGATTACATGCATGTAGAAAACTTGTTCTGAGTTAAAGCTGTCAAACAAGGTTTGAAGAAGAATAAAATGCCAATACCAGGCGACAGCCAATGTAGAAAATACTTTCCTGACTATTTTGGCACGATGCGCTCTCCCATACGTAATACGAAAGCTTCGAGCGCATCTGCTGCCTGGCCGCCTATTAAACCTGAGAAGAACAAAATGACGCAGAAGTTAGCCTTTTTGAAGAGAATTATGTTCAAACTTCCATTAAATTGATAACTTCAGCAGACAGCAGAATTGCGTTTAAAAAAAAATGTAGTAGCGAATGTAATAGAACACGCGACGTCTTATTAACAGTGCGCGACGCTTACCGTTACGCTACTAGCTGAGACATAACCACAACACCTCCTGACGTGAACAACACTTCCTCCAGAACTTCAGCATTCCACAGTGCTGTAGGATAATGCATATGGCCGGATATAGACTTCTGAGAGACAGACAGCTGCAGCATTTCTTTTGCACTGCACGATGGTTTCAACAAACAGATAGCGCAATAGAGTAGCTCAGATGGAAAAGGAACACTTCCTATTTAAATTTCTGCATCCTACACTGTTGGCAGTTCTGTGTAGGTGGCAGTTACGTTATTTTATTTCGGTGATTACAAAATAGAGTCGAATGTATGCACTGGGTAGCCAAGGCAGCTAGTTCATGGCGATTCGGTCAACCAATTAAATGAATGTACTGAACATCCTACAAAACCACTACAGGGAGCGTGTGTGTCGGAATTCTCATCTTGTGTGCCGCAGCGGTGTTATGATAGAGAAACGATTGTAGAGAAGAGGGTTTGGTGGTCTGTTGGACTAATAATAGTTTCTTCTGATGGTTGTCGTGGTTCGATTCCAACTTCTGCCGATGTTTTTTTATAGGGAGAGGCAGATTCTATTCTCTTTTGGCTACGCCAAGTGAAGAAGGTATAATGGCATTGTGGTCTGAAAATCACATTAAACATGATATTCCTTCTCTACCAAGTAGACGTTAGGTGGAACCACAATAAAGTAAGGTGTGGCGACATGTAGAAAATCTATAATCAGTAACCTTTCTTACACTAGTTATTTATTTCTAGTGACGAAACTAATCGTGTGTACGGTCACAGGACGCTTATTCCATCTTTTATTTGAGCTTCCGTATGTTGATAAAATTGGTTCTGAACTGGGAATGCAACTCAGACCGCCCTTAACGCGGAATTTGATCCCTTCGTGACAACACAGCTCGACTACAACTTGTTGTTTGTTCAAAACTGCAGATTCCTAAACATCTCCACATATTGAGCAAGAATGGGTTGGAATCCTGGCCCAGCGCTAAAGTTTTCTCTATGTATTATCAAGCTCTAGCATGAGAACACCTATCTGCTGGTGGATAATAATTTTAATTTTAATGCATTTTCATTCGTTGTCAACACTAACGATATCTGACTTTTTGACTCCCAGTAAGACACAGAACTATTTGCGAGATCACTGTAAGTTCAAGGATGTTATTCCGAGCTGCTGGTGGAGAAAAATTCGGTAAGTGTCGTCTCTTTGTGCGTAGTCAACAACGATATGTCTGGGGTTCGATTCTCAGTCAGCACTGAACACTTCGTCATATTATTTCTAGTTCAAACATGCTCACATGTCGCTGCTGGTGTAACAAACCCATACTTAACGTTCCTTTTCTCTAGAATATAACAGCGATACGTGCCGGGTTGGTCCTGGAAAGGAAGAATTAATGTTTCGTCTCGTCATTTCATTTAATACATCTAGCTACTGCCGAGAAAATCCGATATGTCAATGTTGATTGTGCTTCGATAACAATCCGATTAGATTCTGGGTTCGAATCCCTGTCCAACACAAAGCTTTACCTCACTGCATTTCAAGTAAGTTACTTGTGAAGAAGCAGTATTTAACATTTCTCGTAGTTCGTTAACAGGGACAATAGATGCTGGGTAGGAATTCGCGACCGTTAAAAATGTTTACGTTATGTAATTTAAAGTTTATATTTGTTAACTGATACTGTCTAAAATCGAGGTATATCACTCTCTTTATGCCTAGTCAGGAATGACTGTTAATTTCCGTCAGTCATGAAATCTTAGTTGGCATGACCTGTGTTTGAATCCATATGCAGAACAAGTCGGTTCGTCGTGTCATTTGAAGTTCATACATATTCTCAACTATCTGCTCGTGAATAACGTAAATTTTTAATGACTTTTGTGTTAAATAACAAGTATGGTATGTTAATTTGAAGAGGAAATCATGAATACGACGAACTTACTACGTGTGTTACCTATCTGACGTAATAATGAGAGTGGTAACATTTCAGGTAAGTCAGTTATTGCAATAAATGCGAGTTTACAAGGCTTAAGGACAGTCTTATCTGTGATGAGATGTTTCCTGATATTTTTAGTATCGTGGTATTACTTTACATCCTGAGTTATTGCGATACTGAGCAGTGTTTTCTGGTGGTGACTTGGAACCATTTTCAATAGTCAAACGACTGTATCAAGGAGCGATTAGAGGACCTGCTAGACAGCTGCATTTTGTGGGTTGCATGGGAATCAGGTGAAATGCAATCCAGGTCGTTCGGATACTTTTGAGCATGACTGTACTTCCTTAACAATCCGATTAGGTGCTGGGTTCACATCCCTGTCACAAGCTTTATATGGTGGCAGTTCAGTTTTAAACATGAGCATACCTTGTTCCTTGTCAATGACACCATATTAAACGTCGTTGGGGTTAGTTCCCAGGACGGTAACTGTTATGAAAGGATTCTCAGTTCAGTACAAACATTTTCGTGATTTATTTTCAGGATCTGAATTGATAACTGATACTGGTGCAAACGTCTATACTTCACGTCTCTTTATGCCTAGTGATCCGGTCTCAATAAGGCACAAACAAAGTTTAGTTTAGTTAGCAATGGCTACAGTTGCTGGGTTTGAATTCAGGTCCAGAACGACGACATTGGCCATGTCATTTAAATTTCAAATTTGTGTCCACGTAGCTGTTGATGTGTTACGAGAACAATGATATTACTGGTGATTCGCTGTTAATGTTGAGATTTCCTTAGAGAGCTTGTTGCCGTTAATCGCGTTTTTCTACTGGTTCGTCCAATATCCAGTTTCCAGAGCCACTCACCATTGAGCGACGTTCGGCACGTGGATGGAAAACCTTTTAGAGAGCGAAAAACTTTTTTCCAATTGCTGTACAGCTTTGTAACTCCGTATATTGTCTCAAGTATTTAATTTTGACTAAGGATTACTGTATATGTAAAATAATCCGTTTTCTCAGAACTTTTGGAATGTCACTTGTTGTAATTAAGGTTAGTTTATGAGTGTTATGGGGTGTCTCATCACTAAGAACGTGTTTTCTAATATGTTTCGATTGACGATATTAGTTGATGCTTAGACTGACTGCCATAAAGACCTTTGGTCTCTTAGTAGTCTCTTGCGGTACACATTGTGTGTAGTCAAACGACTGTACCCCACGGGGTTTTGGTGTTTAGAGGACCTGCAACACAACTATGTTATGTTGGTTGCATTCGGCAGTGACCCACTTTTTTTGCTGTCAAGTGTACCTGTCTGTAATGCTAATCAATTGTGTAGTGTCATGCTCCTTATCAGTGGAATAAATTTCATTATGAACACATCTGTCGGTCTTGGTGTTTAACTTTTATCAAACAATAGTGTAGATATGTGTGTCTAAGGTCTGACACACAGTCACGGAAAAGAAGAAGTTGTACGATAAAAGTAAGTGTTCATTTTGAGTGTAAGTATATTTCAATTCATACATTTTACGCTTGCAATGATCGTGTCATTTATCACCAGTCCAGGACCCAATTAATTTGTTACAATCTGTCACAACACCCACGGCTGCTCTTCTTGTCGCAGCGTTGTCCTGAGAGCACCACATCACCATTCGTTCTGGAGTGATTGCACAACAGCCAGTGATCTGCGTAACCTGCCGGAATAACGCTCCCATGTCCTTCAAGCCAATTATTGGAAGTTTATGAAATGCAGGAACATGGCGATAAGCTGCTTTCACACATTATTTGTGCAAGCACTATTACCCGAAAAGTTTCAGTGATGCTCTACACACCCAAAAGCCACCATGTACTCACACCCTTCTTCGTCTTTATATATGGCTTTTAATCAACTCCCAAGCAGGAGTAATGAACTTGAAAAATCATTTTACACAGCGGCACAACAACCCAGTCGTTTATCAAATTATGCAGAAAGTTAGAAGACTACAAAGTCAGCAAAAAGAAGTCACATTAATCTGGGTCTAAGGCCGCAACGGCATCCACGGCAACGAACAGGATGTCCAACTGGCTAAATACGGTACAGTTTGAGGAAAGCCATGTCATACTTCATACAAAGACTTAAAAGGACGATGCACACGGGATAGGACGTAGAGTGGAGAAGACAACCAACCACAAAGGGGAACATTATAGAGTTATACACCTTGTGATCCCGACAACTCATTGATATTTGAAGTAAACAGCGCCAAAATAATTGCACGAAACAAATCCAATCATGCTCGTTTCAAAAAACACTCACATCGCCTGGGACTGATCGACAGTCCCCTTTGAACTTTTGTAGAAAAAGAAGACATGAACTACATAATCTTAGGACATCCCAAAAATACAGACAACGTTTCAACAATAATGTACAAACAATTTCAAGCTTAGTATAATTAAATCTTAAAATGTTACGTCTTGAAGACAAAAAATTAAACAAAATGTAAAAAAGAAAGTACTGATACAACACATGATATTTTATATTTCATAAAAATACGAGGAAAGGATACAATTATGGAATACCATATTCGTTTTGGTTTATAAATTTTTCGAATTAAGCCGGCCAGAGTGGCCGAGCGGCTCTAGGCGCTACAGTCTGGAACCGCACGACCGCTACGGTCGCAGGTTCGAATCCTGCCTCGGGCATGGATGTGTGTAATGTCCTTAGGTTAGTTAGGTTTAAGTAGTTCTAAGTTCTAGGGGACTGATGACCTCAGAAGTTAAGTCCCATAGTGCTCAGAGACATTTGAACCATTTTTCGAATTAAGCAAACAAAATATCTGTAGCACATACTTTGGGATGCATTTTAATGCTTCAATATATTTTCGAATACATACTATATTAGGCCCCCCCCCTCCCAATGAATCATGGACCTTGCCGTTGGTAGGGAAGCTTGCGTGCTTCAACGATACAGATAGCCGTACCGTAGGTGCAACCACAACCGAGGGGTATCTGTTGAGAGGCCAGACAAACGTGTGGTTCCTGAAGAGGGGCAGCAGCCTTCTCAGTAGTTGCAGGGGCAACAGTCTGGATGATTGACTGATCTGGCCTTGTAACATTAACCAAAACGGCCTTGCTGTGCTGGTACTGCGAACGGCTGAAAGCAAGGGGAAACTACAGCCGTAGTTTTTCCCGAGGGCATGCAGCTTTGTTGTATGGTTAAATGATGATGGCGTCCTCTTGGGTAAAATATTCCGGAGGTAAAATAGTCCTCCATTCGGATCTCCGGGCGGGGACTATTCAACAGGACGTCGTTATCAGGAGAAAAAAAACTGGCGTTCTACGGATCGGTGTGTGGAATGTCAGATCCCTTAATCGGGCAGGTAGGTTAGAAAATTTAAAAAAGGGAAATGGATAAGTTAAAGTTAGATATAGTGGGAATTAGTGAAGTTCGGTGGCAGGAGGAACAAGACTTCTGGTCAGGTGAATACAGGGTTATAAATACAAAATCAAATAGGAGTAATGCAGGAGCAGGTTTAATAATGAATTAAAAAAATAGGAGTGCGGGTAAGCCACTAAAAACAGCATAGTGAACGTATTGTAGTGGCCAAGTTAGACACGAAGCCCACGCCTACTGCAGTAGTACAAGTTTATATGCCAACTAGCTCCGCAGATGGCGAAGGAATTGAAGAAATGTATGATGAGACAAAAGATATTATTCAGGTAGTGAAGGGAGACGAAAATTAAATAGTCATGGCTGACTGTAATTCGAGAGTAGGAAAAGGGAGAGAAGGAAACATAGTAGGTGAATATGGATTGGGGGTAAGAAATTAAAGAGGAAGCCGTCTGGTAAAATTTTGTACCGAGCATAACTTAATCATAGCTAACATTTGGTTCAAGAATCATAAAAGAAGGTTGTATACATGGAAGAATCCTGGAGGTTCTAAAAGGTATCAGATAGATTATATAATGGTAAGACAGAGATTTAGGTTCAAATGGCTCTGAGCACTATGCGACTTAACTTCTGAGGTCATCAGTCACCTAGAACTTAGAACTAATTATACCTAACTAACCTAAGGACATCACACACATCCATGCCCGAGGCAGGATTCGTACCTGCGACCGTAGTGGTCACGCGGTACCAGACTGAAGCGCCTTTAACCGCACGGCCACATCGGCCGGCAGAGATTTAGAAACCAGGTTTTAAACTGTAAGATGTTTCCAGGGGCAGATGTGGACTCTGACCACAATCTATTGGTTATGAAACGTAGATTAAAACTGAAGGAATTGCAAGAAGGTGGGAATTTAAGGAGCTGGGACCTGTGACCTGACTAAAGCAGCGGTTGTATAGAGTTTCAGGGAAGGCATAAGGGAACAATTGACAGGAATGGGGGAAAGAAATACAGTAGAAGAAGAATGGGTGGCTCTGAGGGATGAAGTAGTGAAGGCAGCAGAGGATCAAGTACGTAAAAAGACGAGGGCTAGTAGAAATCCTTGGGTAACAGAAGAAATATATTTAATTGATGAAAGGAGAAAATATAAAAATGCAGTAAATGAAGCAGACAACAAGGAATACAAAATGGTTCAAATGGATCTGAGCACTATGGGACTTAACATCTATGGTCATCAGTCCCCTAGAACTTAGAACTACTTAAACCTAACTAACCTAAGGACATCACACAACAACTAGCCATCACGAGGCAGAGAAAATCCCTGACCCCGCCGGGAATCGAACCCGGGAACCCGGGCGTGGGAAGCGAGAACGCTACCGCACGACCACGAGATGCGGGCAAGGAACACAAACGTCTCAAAAATGAGATCGACAGGAAGTGCAAAATGGCTAAGCAGGCATGGCTAGAGGACAAATGTAAGGATGTAGAGGCTTATCTCACTAGGGGTAAGAAAGATACTGCCTACAGGAAAATTAAAGAGACCTTTGGAGAAAAGAGAGCCACTTGTATGAATATCAAGAGCTCAGATGGAAACCCAGTTCTAAGCAAAGAAGAGAAAGCAGAAAGATGGAAGGAGTATATAGAGGGCCTATACAAGGGCGATGTACTTGAGGACAATATTATGGAAATGGAAGAGGATGTAGATGAAGATGAAATGGGAGATACGATACTGCGTGAAGAGTTTGACAGAGCAGTGAAAGACCTGAGTCGAAACAAGGCCCCGGGAGTAGACAACATTCCATTAGAACTACTGACGGCCTTAGGAGAGCCAGTCCTGACAAAACTCTACCATCTGGTGAGCAAGATGTATGAGACAGGCGAAATACCCTCAGACTTCAAGAAGAATTTAATAATTCCAATCCCAAAGAAACCAGGTGATGACAGATGTGAAAATTACCGAACTATCAATTTAATAAGTCATAGCTGCAAAATACTAACGCGAATTATTTACAGACGAATGGAAAAACTGGTAGAAGCCGACCTCCGGGAAGATCAGTTTGGATTCCGCAGAAATATTGGAACACTTGAGGCAATACTGACCTTACTACTTATCTTAGAAGAAAGATTAAGGAAAGGCAAACCTCCGTTTCTAGCATTTGTAGACTCAGAGAAAGCTTTTGACAATGTTGACTGGAATACTCTCTTTCAAATACTAAAGGTGGCAGGGGTAAGATACAGGGAGCGAAAGGCTATTAAAATTTGTACAGAAACGAAGTGGCAGTTATAAGAGTCGAGGGACATGAAAGGGAAGCAGTGGTTGGGAAGGGAGTGAGACAGGGTTGTAGCCTCTCCCCGATGTTATTCAATCTGTATATTGAGCAAGCAGTAAAGGAAACGAAAGAAAAATTCGGAGAAGAAATAAAAACTTTGAGGTTCACTTGGAAGAGCACTTGAACGTAATGGACAGTGCCTTGAAAGGAGGATATAAGATGAACATCAACAAAAGCAAAACGAGGATAATGTAATGTAGTCGAATTAACTCGGGTGATGCTGAGGGAATTAGATTAGGAAATGAGACACTTTAAGTAGTAAAGGAATTTTGCTATGTGGGGAGCAAAATAACTGATGATGGGCCTAGTAGAGAGGATATAAAATGTAGACTGGCAATGGCAAAGAAAGCCTTTCTGGAGAAGAGAAGTTTGTTAACATCGAGATAGATTTAAGTGTCAGGAATTCGTTTCTGAAAGTACTTGTATGGAGTGTAGCCATGTATGGAAGTGAAACATGGACGATAAATAGTTTGGACAAGAAGAGAATAGAAGCTTTCGAAATGTGGTGCTGCAGAAGAATGCTGAAGATCAGATGGGTAGATCACATAACTAATGAGGAGGTATTGAATAGAACTGGGGAGAAGAGAAGTTTGTGGCACAACTTGACTAGAAGAAGAGATCGGTTGGTAGGACATGGCCTGAGGCATCAAGGGATCACAAATTTAGCATTGGAGGGCAGCATGGAGGGTAAAAATCGTAGAGGGAGACCAAGAGATGAATACACTAAGCAGATTCAGAAGGATGTAGGTTGCAGTAGGGTCTGGGAGATGAAGGAGGTTGCACAGGATAGAGTAGCATGGAGAGCTGCATCAAACCAGTCTCAGGACTGCCGACCACGACAGCAACAACAACTATATTAGGAACATTGCTAAATTAGTGTTAACACGAAGTCTGACATTTGTGGCTCTTTGGATTATGGGGTAGAAGTATGGAATAGTCCATTCTTTTCAAGTTTGTTAAAGTTAAAACAAATAATGGAAAATTTATTAATTCATTATCAAAGAGAACAGTATAAAAATAACACAACGAAAACCACGCGAAATATCCTATTTTCAGTTATTAAATTCCTTACTCTAAGCAATTCACTTGCAGAAGTCAGAGACGTATCGGCCTTTATCATAACCAGGACACTCAGTGTGCGCCCGCATTTCGCACATTAGACACACTAGCCATTCTTCCCCTGCCTTGTATCCCGAAAATTTACCTGAAGAAAAGAGACAGTCTACCTCTTCGTTAGTGGGTACACCGATGTCCGGAACGCTGCTGTGGGTGGACGAATCACCTCTCACCAACGACATCATCTTCAGACTAAGAAGGCTCTTGGTTCCTAGGCTTTGGTTGCCTCTGCTTCTTTGTCACCGGTTTTTTGTCGCTGTCATCGATATTTCAAGAATTTTCTTTTTTGGAGACGAGATTAGGTTTGCTGAAGAGCCTTCTTTTTTTCCCCTTTGTTGGCCTGTTCTTTATTTGTGGAACGAGTGAGATTTGTCAGGATGCAATATCAGATGCGGCGGACGATGTTCCTGCCGCGACTTCAACATTAGCCTTTCTATTTTTAGAAGCCACAGCCCTTGCAGTTGGTTCATTGACTGGGTCTATGGGTAAATCCTCAATTATTCCATTATTACTGGCAATGAAGTCCGCATCCTTGAAAATATAAGGATTTAACGGGTATATTCCTGTCACCGTAAACTCGTTTACTGCTATCTCCGTCTTCTGGCACCTGAAGTAGGCCTTCCCAAACAGTGCAGCGATGTCCATGTTTGTTACTGGACGTGCATTTCTTCTCATCCGTACCTGCTCCGAGTAGTGGGCTTTCAAAGGACTCATGAAAGGTCGATCCGGCGGTTGCATCTTATGGGAGTCACAAGGATGCAGACACAAGATGCTGAAATAGACTTCGCGTGCAAGATTTATAAGATCCAGATTTCAGGAGTGGCAGTAATGCCGATCCAGACTCGGAAACGCCGGTGATTATGCTGTCGGCTTCACCTACCTGAGAAAATGTTGAAACCAATCACTGACGAGCTGACTTTGAATCCATCCATAGGGGTGGAATACAAAGATAAATCCACGTTGGGCACCTCTCATTAGCTGACTACAACGGTTCTTACGAGGGCTTATCTTTACTGGTGATACAAAATTTCCTGTTGCACTCATGCAGCTGACAACGGCAACAAGTGATCCACACTCTGCAGACGAGATGGCTGCTACTTGTCGCTTTCCCTTTCTTGCACCGACGTAGGGAACTTTGCTCTGCACAGTACTTAGACCAGTTTCGTCGACACTGTATATTCTGTCCGGTGGAAAGCTGTGTTTCCCCATCTCTTGTTAAAGCAGAGAGAAAAATATTGCCACACATTCTCTTGTGAAACCTATAGATCTATTAAATGAGGTTGCTCTGGGTTTTCGAATCGAAATATCCTTTTTGTGCACCGTCTTCCAGCAGTCCGTTCACCCAAGAATGGATTCTGGGTACTATTGGGCTTGGCAAACTGAAATGCCGTCTGTTGGAGATCCTTCGGGGAAAAAAAAAATTATTTCCCATTGCCATGCTATACTCAATCAGCTGTTGTTCTTGTTCGGGAGATAGAACAGTGTTTCATTCGAGTTTGCTCTTTGTGGCTAAATCACCTGGTAAATCCGATTTTACTAGTCTAAATAGCGTGGCCCTGTGAACTTGGAAAGTTTTTGCCATCTTCTTTTCTTCAACATTTTTAACTGCTGTCTGCCTGTCTGCTTAGCAGGCTCATTCCACTGCTTTAGAGCTCGTGAAGTCATTTCTCAAGTTTTTTTTTTTTTTGTCATCAGTCTACTGACTGGTTTGATGCGGCCCACCATAAATTCCTTTCCTGTGCTAACCCCTTCATCTCAGAGTAGCACTTGCAACCTACGTCCTCAATTATTTGCTTGACGTATTCCAATCTCTGTCTTCCTCTACAGTTTTTGCCCTCTACAGCTCCCTCTAGTACCATTGAAGTCATTCCCTCATGTCTTAGCAGATGTCCTATCATCCTGTCCCTTCTCCTTATCAGTGTTTTCCACATATTCCTTTCCTCTCCGATTCTGCGTAGAACCTCCTCATTCCTTACCTTATCAGTCCACATAATTTTCAACATTCGTCTATAGCACCACATCTCAAATGGTTCGATTCTCTTCTGTTCCGGTTTTCCCACAGTCCATGTTTCACTACCATACAATGCTATACTCCAGAAGTATATCTTTTTCGATGTCTTCACATTTTTCCTGCAGCTTCCCTGCACTTCCTATTTATTTCATTCCTCAGCGACTTGTATTTCTGTATTCCTGATTTTCCCGGAATATGTTTGTACTTCCTCCTTTCATCAATCAGCTGAAGTATTTCTTCTGTTACCCATGGTTTCTTCGCAGCTACCTTCTTTGTACCTATGTTTTCCTTCCCAACTTCTGTGATGCCCCTTTTTAGAGATGTCCATTCCTCTTCAACTGTACTGCCTACTGCGCTATTCCTTATTGCTGTATCTATAGCGTTAGAGAACTTCAAACGTATCTCGTCATTCCTTAGTACTTCCGTATCCCACTTCTTTGCGTATTGATTCTTCCTGACTAATGTCTTGAACTTCAGCCTACTCTTCATCACTACTATATTGTGATCTGAGTCTATATCTGCTCCTGGGTACGCCTTACAATCCAGTATCTGATTTCGGAATCTCTGTCCGACCATGATGTAATCTAATTGAAATCTTCCCGCATCTCCCGGCCTTTTCCAAGTATACCTCCTCCTCTTGTGATTCTTGAACAGGGTATTCGCTATTACTAGCGGAAGCTTGTTACAGAACTCAATTAGTGTTTCTCCTCTTTCATTCCTTGTCCCAAACCCATATTCTCCTGTAACCTTTTCTTCTACTCCTTCCCCTACAACTGCATTCCAGTCGCCCATGACTATTAGATTTTCGTCCCCCTTTACATACTGCATTACCCTTTCAATATCCTCATACACTTTCTCTATCTGTTCATCTTCAGCTTGCGACGTCGGCATGTAAACCTGAACTATCGTTGTCGGTGTTGGTCTGCTGTCGATTCTGATTAGAACAACCCGGTCACTGAACTGTTCACAGTAACACGCCCTCTGCCCTACCTTCCTATTCATAACGAATCCTACACCTGTTATACCATTTTCTGCTGCTGTTGATATTATCCGATACTCATCTGACCGGAAATCCTTGTCTTCCTTCCACTTCACTTCACTGACCCCTACTATATCTAGATTGAGCCTTTGCATTTCCGTTTTCAGATTTTCTAGTTTCCCTACCACGTTCAAGCTTCTGACATTCCATCTGAAGCAATATATATATATATATATATATATATATATATATATATATATATATATATATATATATATATGTATTAAAAAAAACAGTTTGTGGAAGTACGGTACAAATATGGAGTACTAGGGTAGGACTATGGAACACTAGTATTCCAGATTAGTGAGACGGCCATCTAGAAATTTAGAAACGCAAATAAAATCGGTAATTAAATTTAAGAAGGTAACAACAGCTTAACGTATTAGCTAAACGTCTGTTTAGAAAGTGTATTAATAATTTGTACGTTATGACCAGAATGAGAAACTGAAAACCACCAACCTGCAACAATTATTCATCCTAGTGAATTCGTTAAAACAGCTTCACTCACTGCAACGGCTGCCAACTGCAGTGTGAAAGCAACCCAAAGCAGTCTAGAGCTACTGAACATGGTTTTCAAGCAGCTCTCCAGCGCAGAGCATTTACTACCACTACTTCACATTTGTACCTCTTCTCTCTCTTTTTCTCTCTCCCCCCCCCCCCCCCTCTCTCTTACTAAACCAATGAACTTACCATTTTTTCATAAATATTAAACTCACCATTTTTAACGGCTGTATGGGCAAGTACGAAAACTTATGTACTCTTACTTTGCTCCACACTACAACATATTCAGAGCCGATCAAAATCAAAGTGTGGATAGGCTTACTTGGAAGTGTTATGGGATACAAATGTACCCACCGCGTTACCAATCTTTTGGGAACAACAGACGTTAAGCTGTATAAACTCGTATACGAGGTGCGGCTAGAAAAAAACCGGACTGATGCTGGAAAAAACATTTATTTACAATTATTTACAATTTCATGTTATCTCCTTCAATGTACTCTCCTCCTCGGTCTCTACACCGCTCCATACGAATTTTCCACTGTTCATAGCAATGCTGCAGATCATTTTCGGTAAGTCCATACATTGCTTCCGTCGCTTTTTCTTTTACTGCTTCAACAGTCTCAAATCTAGTTCCTTTCAAAGCTGACTTGACTTTAGGGAAAAGAAAAAAGTCACAGGGGGCCAAATCAGGTGAGTAGGGTGGATGATCTAAGATGGGAATGTTGTGTTTTGCCAAAAACGTCTTCACTGACAACGCACTGTGAGCTGGGGCATTGTCTTGGTGAAGGATCCATGACTTTTTTCTCCACAAATCGTTCCGTTTTCTCCGTACTCGCTCACGTAGGGTAGCCAGGACGCTAATGTAGTAGTGCTGATTTACTGTTTGTCCCTCTGGTACCCAATCAATGTGCACAATCCCTTTGATGTGAAAAAAAAACGATCATCATTGCCTTGAATTTCGATTTTGACATTCGTGCTTTTTTTTGTCGTGGAGAACCAGGAGTTTTCCAATGCATCGATTGGCGTTTAGTTTCGGGATCGTAAGTAAAAAACCATGATTCATCGCAAGTAGTAACATTTTGTAAGAAGGTGGGATCACTTTCAATGTTTTCCAGGATGTCAGAACAAATCATTCTTCGGCGTTCCTTCTGTTCAATTGGGAGACACTTTGGAACCATTTTTGAACACACTTTGTTCATGTTGAAACTTTCATGCAGAATCTGCCTAACACTTTCCTTGTCAACTCCTGTTAACTCAGACACTGCTCTGATTGTTAAACGGCGATCTTGTCGAACAAGTTTACCGATTTTTTCAGTGTTTGCATCAGTTTTTGCTGACAATGGTCTGCCAGTGCGAGTGTCATCACTGGTGTCTTCGCGGCCATCTTTAAATCGTTTAAACCACTCAAACACTCGTATTCGCGATAAACAATCATCGCCGTACACTTGTTGTAACATTACAAACGTTTCACTTGCAGATTTTCCTAGTTTGAAACAAAATTTGATGTTAACACGCTGTTCTTTCTGTACACTCAACATTTTCCGACGCACAGACAAAACGTCAACTACTTAAAACAGACGCCACGGGCAGACTGAGTGCAGGAGGCAGATGAAACTCGAGCAGTAGGCGGAGCGAGAGTCACGTGACAGGCCATGCGACTTTCAGCCTTATTGCATTCGTTTTATTGTTTCACCAGTACTAGTCCGGTTTTTTTCTAGCCACACCTCGTACACAGCCATGAAGGATTCGAAGTGTCCAAGTAATCAGCCACAACGAAATGTAAGTGCTGCGAGTAGAGAAAGAGTTTCTCTCTCATTTTGCTTTTTAATCCAGAGGAAAGCAGCGACGTGAGATCATATGCGAAGTGTCTCACTCCGGGGAAGCAGAACTAAAACGAAGAATCGGATTCCCCGAAGGCCGGACCTTAATTACCCAATACTTCAGAGTATTAATCGGAAACGTATAGATACAAGTTTGCTTTTTCCTTTTTTTATGAGAGTAAATACTTGTTTTGTTCAAACTAAATTTAACTTAAATCCTTTGCATAAAAATACGCTACAAGGACAAATGCAACACCTTCAAGGACTGTGTTCACTGACACCAGAGTATAATATGTGCATACTGAGCAGATGTAGACCCGTTGTCAGGGACATCGGTGATTGGATGGTGGTCGGGAGGCCATTCTGCGCGCTCTCCGAACTGAACAGCAAGCAATAAGTGCGCTGAGTTTACAGGTAAACAGTGCGTGCAACACTCATTCTAGGGTACAACCATGCCCCACCAACAGCTTCAGCCATTTGAACGTCGTCTCATTACGGGTGTGTGAGATCCTGCACGGGCATATCGGCCGAGTGCTGCTAATGTTGGTCACAGTGAATCGATAATCTGTCGTTGTTTTCACATGTGGTCTGTGGAACATTCCCACTCACTTAGACCAGTTTCTGGACATTAACATATTACAGACATACATGAAGATAGACGCATTGTGAAAGCAGTACCGGTCGACCGACATCATCCAAGGACGAAATCCAGACACATGTTGCAACTGCTGTCTCTTGAGCAGCCACTGGGTACCATCTGCTTGCAACAGACACTGGGTACCGTCTGCTTGCTACAGCATTAAGGTCACATGTACCTCTGCCAAGGCTACTACTGACGTGACGACACCGCCAATCACGGCTAATCTGGCGTCGTAAAACAGTTGACTGGGGCTTGGATTGGCGCTCTGTTGTCTTGTGTGATGAGAGTCGCTTCTGCCTACATCCGAGTGATGCACGTGAAGGGTGTGCTGTAAACCTAATAAGCTCTGGCACCATCACGCTAGTCTACAAAGGTGTCGTAAAACAGTTGACTGGGGCATGTGCTGGCGCCTTGTCTTCAGTGATGAGAGTCGGTTTTTTTTCCGTTCTCTTCAAGCCACCTGACGGTGTGTGGCGCAGGGTACCTTGAGTACCTCTATCGGTTCTCCCTTCTATTCCAGTCTCGTATTGTTCGTTGAAAGAAGGATTGTCGGTATGTCTCTGTGTGGGCTCTAATCTCTCTGATTTTATCCTCATGGTCTCTTCGCGAGATATACGTAGGAGGGAGCAATATACTGCTTGACTCCTCAGTGAAGGTATGTTCTCGAAACTTCAACAAAAGCCCGTACCGAGCTACTGAGCGTCTCTCCTGCAGAGTCTTCCACTGGAGTTTATCTATCATCTCCGTAACGCTTTCGCGATTACTAAATGATCCTGTAACGAAGCGCGCTGCTCTCCGTTGGATCTTCTCTATCTCTTTTATCAAACCTATCTGGTTAGGATCCCACACCGGTGAGCAGTATTCAAGCAGTGGGCGAACAAGAGTACTGTAACCCACTTCCTTTGTTTCCGGACTGCATTTCCTTAGGATTCTTCCAATGAATCTCAGTCTGGCATCTGCTTTACCGACGATCAACTTTATATGATCATTCCATTTTAAATCACTCCTAATGCGTACTCCCAGATAATTTATGGAATTAACTGCTTCCATTTGCTGACCTGCTATATTGTAGCTAAATGATAAAGGATCTTTCTTTCTGTTTATTCGCAGCACATTACACTTGTCTACATTGAGATTCAATTGCCATTTCCTGCACCATGCGTCAATTCGTTGCAGATCCTTCTGCATTTCAGTACAATTTTCCATTGTTACAACCGCTCGATATACTACAGCATCATCAGCAAAAAGCCTCAGTGAACTTCCGATGTCATCCACAAGGTCATTTATGTATATTGTGAATAGCAACGGTTCTACGACACTCCCCTGCGGCACACCTGAGATCACTCTTACTTCGGAAGACTTCTCTCCATTGAGAATGACATGCTGCGTTCTGTTATCTAGGAACTCTTCAATCCAATCGCGCAATTGGTCTGATAGTCCATATGCTCTTACTTTGTTCATTAAACGACTGTGGGGAACTGTATCGAACGCCTTGCGGAAGTCAAGAAACACGGCATCTACCTGTGAACCCGTGTCTATGGCCCTTTGAGTCTCGTGGACGAATAGCGCGAGCTGGGTTTCACACGATCGTGTTTTTCGAAACCCATGCTTATTCCTACAGAGTAGGATGTGCATGTGTATGCCGTAAACCTGGTAAGCTTCTGCATCATCAAGTAGGGCTACTCTGGTGTCATAAAACAGTTGACTGGGGCGTGGAATGGCGCTCAGATGGCTTCAGTGGTGAGAGTTAGTTCTCTCTGTGTGCAAGTGATGGACGTGCATGTGTATGTTGTAAACCTGATACGCTGCTTACTCCAGAATGCATTTTCCCACGATACACAGTCCCCATCCCATGTTTTATGGCTTCATGTTGTGGGGGTGCCATCAGTTACGAGTCGACATCACATCTGGTGTTTCTGCGAGGTAAAGTAACCCAGTGCCCGCTACATTGTGCAGGTTTTTAGCCCCGTACTAATCCCATTTCTTCGGTGTCCTTTTCGAGCAAGATAATGCACGTCCACAGGCGGCTGGTGCGATGGAACTCGCTCTTAGAGGTGTACAACAACTCCCCTGTCAGCAAGATCGACAGCCATCTCGCCAAAAGAACACGTATGGAGGATGATGATGTAGGTATGGCGGGTATTGCTATAACTACTCATTTTTTTGTTATATCTGGGTTTTTTCACTCCAGTTTATCATGACAGTGAAAAACACTTATAATAACCAGTTTCTGAAATAACAGATTTTCAGTTTTTTATTACTATTATCTCCAAAAATAAATTTACACAAAATATAGCTTTTACCAAAAACAATTACATGTCAATAGTTAAAATTTCAGTAATGAATTAGTACATTGGCCAATATTCATGGTTCAGTCTGTTCATTAATACTCGTTCTATCATGTGTTGTTCTGTACGTGAACCATTTTCATCATTATCATTCAAAAACCATACCAATCTTTCAGGATCAACAGAACTTCCTGCCACACTTGTTCAAAAACTTTAAAAATAAATTTTTTTAACACCATTGCTATGACAAATTGATATATCGGTTTTATACCCGACTAACTGTAAGAAATAAAAATATCTTTTATAACCGACGCCAAAAAATACCTTACGTACCGGTTATTCATTATTAAAATACCGATATCGGATTTAACCGATCGGTTTTCCTCATCCTTATGATGAAGTAGGAAGTCACTCGTTCATGAAGGCCTGTAAGAACCATTGCTCAATTGAAAAAAAGGAAAGGGTACAACATACTTTGCCAGATGCCATTTGTCACCTTTATGCTTGTTTGGATGCGAGAATACGCTTGCGTTGCCTCCGAAGGGAGATATACTTGTGACATTTGTGTTTCATGTGGTTGGATTTTGTTATCATATTCGCTGCAATGATGACCTACCTGTCACCTCACTTGTCAACCAAGTGATTTTGTTCATGAGGATGCTGCTTTTTACCGGACGTGCAGGTATGTGTAGTGTGTACACGCCAATTTTATTAAAATTATACCTCTTTTGCTCTGTATGGATTTAAATATCGTACACGGACAATAGTCAAAACTGACAGTTGGTAGTAATTTATAAATTATGGGTGGCTTTATGGTTGTGAAAACAGAAGTAAGTATTAAAAAAAGGAACGGTTTTTTTCTTCGCTGACAATACACTAAAGAGCCAAAGAAACTGATACACCTGCCTAATATAGTGTAGGGCCCCCGCGAGCAAGCAGAAATGCCGCAACACAACATGGCATGGACTCGACTAATACCTCAAGTAGTGCTCGACGGAACTGAAACCATGAAGCCTGCAAGGGCCGTCCCCAGATATGCTCAGTAGTGTTCATGTCTGGGGAGTTTGGTGGCCAGCAGAAGTGTTTAAACTCAGAAGAGTGCTCCTAGGGCCACTCTCCAGCCATTCTGGACGTGTGGAGTGACGCAATGTTCTGCTGGAATTGCCCACGTCCGTCGGAATGCACAATGGACATGAATGGAGTCAGGAGATCAAACAGAATGCTCACGTACGTTTCACCTGTCAGAGTCGTATCTAGACATATCAAGGGTCCCATATCACTCCATCTGCACACGCCCCGCAGCATTACAGAGGCTCCACCAGCTTGAACAGTCCCTGCGGACATACAGCGTCCATGGGTTCATGATTTTGTCTCCATACCCGCACACGTCCATCCGCTCGATACAATCTGAAAGGAGACTCGCCCGACCAGGCAATATGTTTCCAGTCATCAACACTCCAATGTCAGTGTCGACGGACCCAGGCGAGGCGTAAAGCTTTATGCAGTCATCAAGGGTACACGAGAGGGACCTTCGGCTCCGAAAGCCCATATCGATGATGTTTCGCTGAATGGTTCGCGCGCTGACACTTGTTAATGGCCCAGCATTGAAATCTACAGCAATTTGCAGAAGGGTTGCACTTCTGTCACGTTGAACGATTCTCTTCAGTCCTCGTTGGTCCCGTTCTTGCAGGATATTTGTCCTGCAGCAGCGATCTCGGAGATTTGATGGTTCAAATGGCTCTGAGCACTATGGGACTTAACATCTGTGGTCAGCAGTCCCCTAGAACTTAGAACTACTTAAACCTAACTAACCTAAGGACATTACACACATCCATGCCCGAGGCAGGATTCGAACCTGCGACCGTAGCAGTCGCGCGGTTCCCGACTGAGCGCCTAGAACCGCTAGGCCACCGCGGCCGGCTCGGAGATTTGATGTTTTACCGGATTCCTGATATTCACACTCGTGAAATGATCGTACGGGAAAATGCCCACTTCATCGCTACCTCGAAACGCTGTGTCCCATCGCTCGTGCGCCGCCTATATCACCACGTTTAAACTCACTTAAATCTTGATAACCTGCCATTGTAGCAGCAGTAACCGATCTAACAACTGCGCCAGACGCTTGTTGTGTTATATAGGCGTTGCGGACCACAGCGCCGTATTCCGCCTTTTTACACATCTCTGTATTTGAATACGCATGCCTATATCAGTTTCTTCGGCGCTTCGGTATAAGATCATGTAAGAATGAAATTTTTTTAACATATTTCATAGACGTGGGAAATACTTATACCAGAAGGTAATATGGAGCTAGGACTGGGTTCAAGAAAGGCGGACTGACAATTTAAAAATTTTATTGGAACTAAATATTCATCAGTGGTTACAAATTATTGAATGATTAGAGTCTTGTTTCTTGGGTACACCTTCTGTGGACTATATGTCCCAGTGGATATTTAGCAAATAATTTTCATTTATACAATTCACGAAAACTTGCTACTAAATAGAACTAAATCTTTGTAAAATTTTAATTTTCTTGAAATAGTTAACCACTAAAAAAACCGTAAGAGCATAATGACCATTGACGCATATAAAGTTTACTTGAAACTGCCTGATTAGGAAAACTGTGAAACCATAATAAATATTTACGCAACACAGTATAACATGCACAATTTTCTACTAACCATGAAAAGGTAATGAAAGAAATTTTTACAATTTTTTCCCCGATTCGCATACCAGGCAACGAAAATACCTCACGTACTGTGGCAGGCATGTAGCATTAACAGCCCTTAAGGATACAATAACTACCAACACTTGACAAGGATTCGAAATTTTCTTTTGACCGCAGCTTGGTTGAGAACCCAGGCGCCACGGTA
Organism: Schistocerca serialis cubense; assembly: GCF_023864345.2. NCBI lineage: Eukaryota > Metazoa > Arthropoda > Insecta > Orthoptera > Acrididae > Schistocerca > Schistocerca serialis. The sequence continues at coordinate 116,890,832 of NC_064643.1, read as the reverse complement.
GGTTCAGACCCTACGGAGACAACAGCCGCGCAGCAGACGGCGGCAGATGACGCCGGACTAGTACTACTGACAATACTCACTGGAGAGCCACTAACGTTACGTTATATCAGACATTTCATCAGGTAATCTGAAAACAACCATAACTAGTTCCTGGACACAGTATCACTAAAGGGAGATACCCACAGAATTCTACCAAGTTGCGAGAAAATTACACAGCCAGAACTAAGAGACTAGTTTCTTCCAAATATTTTTTGAAACAATAACACAGTTGTCACACATTATAATTTACTCAGTCATGTAGGACTAGCATTATGCAGAAGTCTCAGATAACCGTGGACACAAAATGAGCCGAAACATCGCGTGCTAACAGCATGAGCAAAGCAACTAATACCCCTTTTTTTCTGAAATAGAAGAATATCCCTTCAGCATACTTAAATATCAGTTTGTACATACATCTGTATTTGAATGTTTGCCACTGTAATGCGAACCTCTAAAGTCACACATCTTATATCACACAGAAATACCCCAATGCACATTTGTCTGCTCAGGCATGGCGTATGACACATACAAAATGTGTGTGAATTCTTAATGGACCAAACTTCTGAGGTCATCGGTCCCTGGACTTACACTACTTAAAATAACTTAAACTAACTTAAGCTAAGAACAACACACACATCCATGCCCGACGGAGGACTCGAAGCTCCGGCGGGAGGGGCCGTGAAATATACACTGGTGTCCAAAATTAAAGCAACGCCGGCCGCTGTGGCCGAGCAGTTCTAGGCGCTTCAGTCCGGAATTGCGCTGCTGCTACGGTCGTAGGTTCGAATTCTGCCTTGGGCGTGGATGTGTGTGATGTCCTTAGGTTAGTTTTGTTTAAGTAGTTCTAAATCTAGGGGATTGATGACCTCAGATGTTAAATCCAATAGTGTTTAGAGCCATTTTGAATTAAAGCAACAAGCGGAAATTTTGCAAGGTTGCGTTTATTTTGCCACAAAACAGTACAGTCAGGTGATAGTAAAGTAGAAACAATATAAAGAACACAAAATGTAAAAACTGCAACAAGCGTAACGGTAGACGAAAATGTTCTTCGTTTTTTGCAACTTAACGGATTTACGTACACATTCCGACCAGTGGTTAATGCGCTCAGTACGAGGTGTGACTACCTCTGGCAGCAAAACAGGCCTGACAGACGACGGGGCATGCTGTGAATGATGTCACCAATCTCATGTTGAAGCAATAACGCCCTTTATTCCTGGAAAGCTGCTCGCAAGTCTTGGACAGTGGCTGGCGGACGCTGATGTGATGCGACCCGTGTCTATAGTGCAGCGCAGACGTGCTCTAGGGGATTCAAATCGGGAGAGCGAGCAGGTCACGCCATGCGTGCACTATCCTCCGATTCCAAGAAAACACCAGCCATGCGTGCTCTGTGAGGTCGAGCACTATCGTCCAGCAGTACGAAGTCTGGGCCCACGGCACCTCGCAACAATTCCATACGAGGTCCCCAGATATCGTCACGATACCTGACACCAGTTAAACCTCGCCGATCCACCCCCACAATTTCATGAAGAGGTGCTCGAGTGGTCGGCGTAATCCCTGCCCACACCATCAGTGATCATCCTCGATATCGGCCTCTTTCCACTAAGGTTGGGTACCGAAATCGTGTTCCACGTTCCCTCCGCGAATCCGCTGTTCGACTGCCCACGTGACATGTTGACGGCTCCACTATAGACGTTCCCTTGTGTGAACACGCGTTAGAGGTTCACATACAGCAGGTCTCCAGCAGTGAAGGCCAGTCTGCCGAAGCCTTCTGTATACCGTTTTCCTCGATACAATACGTGCAGTGGATGCTGCAGTGTTAGATGCTAGTTGCCGTGGAGTATAAGGCGCTACCGTCGTGGTGTTGCAGCCAAATAACGGTTCTGTCTCTCTGATGTCACTCGCGGTCGGCCCCACCCTGGTCTTCGGGATACACTTTGGATCTCCATAAACTGTCACCACATCCGACAAACAACAGAACGCTTCACATGAAGTCCTCCTCGGGCCACGGATCAGTTTGCGACAGGCCTGCTTCCATTCTTCCCATGGGCCTTGTAATGGTGCTTGAACTACGTAACCATTACGGCACCTCACCTCAACCTCTCGATAGCAGCAATATTCTACTGTGTTTCTGTAAAATAGTTAACATATTTCTGTGACAACATTCAGATTTGATTTCATTAATGTAGACGTACTTTGATACATCGATATGTTTATATTGCAATGATATTACTCTTATGTGTATTCTTTCTTTTGTCACTATGATCTTTACTGTACTTGTAACTCTGATTTTTGGGCGCGTAAGCGGTTATTGGAGAGTCAAGTCTTGGTCGTCATGTTGAAAAGACGCAAATTGTAGTCAGTTTATGAAATGGGAACTTTAACAGTGAGGAAGACATTTTCAAGTATGTTTTATATCGTGAAGCGATGTTGCAACAAAAGTAATAAAAAGAAGTGTAACTTAAACTCGGAGTGCTGATTACTTTTTTACATCATGATTGTCCTAACTTGCAAAAGTTTAATCTTAAAGAATGTTTTATGAAACACGTCTATAAAACTTTTGAATATCGCAGAATAACACCTAGGCCTCTTTGCATCCGAGCTTGGAATCATCACTACCTAGATTTTCGACGATTGAGCCATGAGTTCACAACAAGACCAGCGTGGGAAACACGAAAAGATGAGTGCCTAGTTTATCCATTATTTCAAGACACGACTTTATTAACTGTGCTCTAATGACACCTGCCACATAATATAACTTTGTTGTTGCCCGAAAATGCAATATTTAGCAGCGTGAGCAACACTACAATCATAATTAATTTTTTACCTTTGTTGTAGTAGGGTTTCTAGAGCCTCCACAGCAGAGAGCCTTTAGGCGATTTCTGTGTGTCATAGTGCACCGTCTGTGACTGTGTACTCAGCGATTGTGGGTGTGGGACTACCCGGCAAACACTACCCCGTTTAGTAGGTGCCCTGACGTCATCGTTAGCCCGGTTGTCCGTTGACCAGAATGCCATCTTCCGTGCAGAACACGATCGTACGCACATCTGTTTAGAGTTTGTACGATTATATCGTGAATTAGACAGAGGACGCGGAGATAGTGGTTTGTTGCTTAAACTTTGGACACCAGTGCATATGAACGGCTTATTTCAATAGCGGTACAAGTCCATTACCTCCACTTTTCTCTCTATAATGCTTCTGAAATTAATGATGCAAACAAAAAGAAAGAAAGGTTCATCTCTGGCAAGAAGCCATATGCTTGAATATTTGTGGTATCTCAACTGCAGCTTTTTCAGCGCTCATTTAACTTTAGGACCCTGTATCTGATAATGAACAAAAATGGACTTGTACCACTATTGAAATAAGCCCTTTATATAATCAGAGAGGTTATGGAGAACTGAGAAACGTCTCTAACACATGAATTACAACTGCTCCTAAAAGAGAGAATTGTGTGATTTAACCAAAAACATTAGCAGGTAAAAATTAACAGAATACTGGTTTGTTACCACTGGTATCCACAACAGGCTACGTAACTTGTAGTGTAGGCACGCGTTATGCAGCAGGAATATAGGCGTAGAACACAGTATTAATTCTTTGCTGTCTATTAATCACCCAGCATACTACTGTCGTACAAAATCCATCGTCTCAGGCCGCAATTGCACGTCATCGCCATATGCGTATCCGACCGTGAAGTCTATATGAACACTGATCTCTCCCGAGGTCCATTCAGTGCCTTTAGCCAGAAAAAATTCGCACGTAGTCCGTACTAAGCTTGCTCAGGAGGAACCAGCAGTCTCCATGTGCCAATTCACACTGACTACTATTCTGCGCCTGTAACCACGGTTTCCGGACCAGAATCTACATCTACATCCATACTCTACAAGCCACCTGACGCTGTGTGGCGGAGGGTGTTTTGAGTACCTCTATCGGTTCACCCTTCTGTTCCAGTCTCTTATTGTTCGTCGAAAGAAAGGTTGTCGGTATGCCTCTGTGTGGGCTCTATTCTCTCTGATTTTATCCTCATGGTCTCTTCGCGAGATATACGTAGGAGGGAGCAATATACTGCTTGACTCCTCGGTGAAGGCATGTTCTCGAAACTTCAACAAAAGCCCGTACCGAGCTACTGAGCGTCTCTCCTGCAGAGTCTTCCACTGGAGTTTATCTATCATCTCCGTAACGCTTTCGCGATTACTAAATGATCCTGTAACGAAGCGCGCTACTCTCCGTTGGATCTTCTCTGTCTCTTCTATCAACCCTACCTGGCACGGATCTCATACTGCCGAGCAGAATTAAAGTAGTGGGCGATCAAGCGTACTGTAACCTACTTCCTTCGTTTTCGGATTGCATTTCCTTAGGATTCTTCCAATGAATCTCAGTCTGGCATCAGCTTTACCGACGATTAATTCTGTATGGTCATTCCATTTTAAATCACTCCTAGTGCCTACTCCCAGATAATTTATGGAATTATCTGCAAACGTCAAAGGCGCTATCCATGACAAATGTGCCACACTACGGCACAATACTGAAGTATTAGTTCCGAAGCGTTCGGTCAAGGTGTCGGCGGTTTAAACCCTTTCCACTTTTTTAAGTGTAGGTACATTCGACCCAGGACCAGAGCAGAGGTTTTTCCAGAGACGCGCAAAGTCAAAAAGTTAACAAGCGGCGTGGTAGCTGACGTCTGTATCACGTGCAGTCGCTGGACCGTGACGAAGTAATGCGCTACCCTTTCAAGGTCTGTTCTGCTGGAGGAAAAGGAGGCGGGCAACCGCGTAATGGCCCAGTCGGCGGTTGTACCTGGAGTCGGCTGCGGCAGTGCGAGGCGTGGGGGCGACAGTGGGAGAGCCAAGTTCACAGCGGCCGCTTCCTCCGACTCACTTCAGGGGCGCCGCCGACACAGGTAAGCGTTCCGGCCCTGTACAGCGTGATATTATACTTTCGCGGCTCTCTCTGCTGTGGAATGTCTTACCGTGTGACAGTGGTGCACCAGGTGGCGAGAAAACCGGCCATCTCGTAACGTCATAACATACACTCAGTCGCAAAAGTATTCAGACAACACGTAACGGCGCATAATTTTGCTGTTTGCCGCATGAACAAATACAGAAATTGCACTTTGTAATGTATTTGGGACTCTGGGTACGATGTCGCAACATGAAACACGCGTCAAATTCGAAGAATTGTTGTTGGACATGTGTCTGTTACGTAATATTTCCTGAAAACGGCATGGGAAGGTGCAACAAAAGTATTCGGACCAAGGCGGACAACGTGAGAGAATAGTTCATTCTGAGACTCACAGAGGGTGAAGCGACTGCAGTGTGTCCATTTCCGCGAGACGATAGCGATGATTCGTAAACACGTATCGCGAGCCTGTGCAGGTCGACGATGGGACGCAGAGGGAAGTGTTGTACATTCGAGCAAAGGCAACTTGTCGTTTATCATCACGCGAAGGGGAAAACCTGCAGGGAAATTGCCGCAATAGTGAACATGAAGAAAAGTACAGTTCACGACATTATTAAACGGTTCGAGAAAGAAGACCGATTGGAATCCCGTTGCAGTACAGGACGGCCACGGATATTTTCACAGAGAGATGAACGTGTGATTGTGCGAAAGGTACAACAGAATCCGAAAATATCTGCCACACGAATTGCAAGTGAGGTGGAGGGAGACCTTGGTATAAAAGTTCATCCCGAAACGGTGCGGAGAGTACTACGACGGATCGCAGTACCATGGTCGAGTGGTACGGCGAAAGCCATTCGTAAATGCAGTGAACCAGAAGAAACGTATGCAGTTTGCGAGGGAATACGCCGAATACGATCAGGCATGGTGGAATCGGGTGATATTTTGCGACGAATGTAAATTTACATTATGGCAAAGCGACGGAAAGGCAGACGTGTGGCGAAAGACCGATGAAGAGCTGAATCCCAGGAACCTCAAACCAACAGTAAAGCATGGAGGTGGGAGCATCATGGTGTGGGGGTGCATGTCCGGCAGTGGTGTGAGTGATTTAGTGTTCATTAATGATACGATGAACAAGGAAGCGTATTTGAATATACTGCGAGGACCTTTGAAGCAGAGTGCACGACATCTAGGTATTGCGAACAACTTTCATTTTTATCAGGATAATGATCCCAAGCATACAGCGCATATTGTACAAATGTGGTTGCTCTTCAATTCCCCGAAAGTATTGCATCCCCCTCCCCAATCACCAGACCTTAACCCAGTCGAACATTTGTGGGATAAATTGAAACGGACTCTCCGCGCGGACAACATCTATACGAAGGAGACCTTGAAAGAGAAACTGCGCCAACAATGGGCAAATATAGGCCCAGATTTCACGAAAAAACTCGTGGAAAGTATTCCTAGTAGACTGGAGGAGGTATTGAAAATGAAAGGTGGACCCACAAGGTATTGACATTTTCGTCGTACAACTTATGAACATTTATTGGACAGTGTCCGAATACTTTTGTAGCAGCAGGGTGTGCAGGATGTTTCATTTTTGTTGTTAATTTTTCTGTTATTTATGTTTTGGAAACGAAATAATACAATAATTCCTTTGTAATTAATGTTGTTACGCATATATATTGCTAATAAATATGTTTGGGTTCATAGTGAGTGTTTCTCGAGTACTCATTGTGAAACTTCCCACTGTCCGAATACTTCTGCGACTGAGTGTAAGTAGGAAACAGAGTCGTCAGAGCTTCCACTACAATTTTCATAACCTCCTCGCAATATGCAATACATTTCTCGCGACACACGTGAACGGCACGATGGCGTAATATTTTGGACTTCGAACAAGGTGCGAAAGTAATGTTATTCTGCGTCACAAAGTAGCTGCAAGCCGTGCTACGAACTTGCGTTCGTGACAAACTACGTATCAACCTAGTACACACCGAAACTATCCACAACACTGCCGCAATCCCAACTGTAAAACGCTGACATACACAAGTTCACGTTTTTGTCTTTGTGTACTAATAGCCGCTCATACAGTTGCAGATGCAATGGGGTACACTGAGAAAAACTGCAACAAAAGAACGCGGAAGATATACCGTAAACAGCGGCAACAATCGTGAAACCATGCTGTTGCTTATAGTAAATTAGGTGTTATAAAATTATTCACAGGAAACAATATTTGGAACCAAACAGTACACATATAATAATGTTTTACGATGTATTATAACAATGCTATTTCTGCAAGTCTAAGAGTCAAAGAACCCACAGATGAGGCGAAATTTGTCGCTAAAACTACTTTGCGAATAAATAAATAAATAACACAAGTGTTTTGCATCAAGGCGGACCCACAATCTCATTGTTCTTTTTAATTGTTATTGTAAGCAATTTATGAAACAGTTAATATATTAGGTTGGAGCATCAGTTCGTTGCGTTTTTGTTTTTCGTGTTGATATTCCGGTTGCTATGAGTTTATTTATAGATCGTCATTACTTGCTATTTGACTGCACATATTGTCTTTTTCTCATTTGGATATAGATAGTGGACGATAGAAAATAGAGTGCCAATTGGAGAAATGCGTGGAGTGATACTTCGCCACGAGCATTCCGCCGGCCGGAGTGGCCGTGCGGTTCTACAGTCTGGAACCGAGCGACCGCTACGGCCGCAGGTTCGAATCCTGCCTCGGGCATGGATGTGTGTGATGTCCTTAGGTTAGTTAGGTTTAATTAGTTCTAAGTTCCAGGCGACTGATGACCTCAGAAGTTAAGTCGCATAGTGCTCAGAGCCATTTGAACCTTTTTTTTTTTTTTTTTGAGCATTCCGCTTGACAGATAAAAAACACTATACACTGGCTGGGAAGCTGTTCCGCAACACTTTATTCACTTGGTCTTGCACCCTCAATTCTCCACCTTTTCCACTCTCTGTCGAACAAGCTTCAAGCAACGTACTATTCGGATGAAAATGCGCTCCGAATATGGCGCAACGAGTTCTTTGCCACAATAAAACGTGCTTGCTGCACTTGCGGAATGGTAAAGTTACCCCAGCATTGTCAAACTGTTGTAAATAGTGATGGAGAATATATTATTGATGAGTAAAGTCTCTGTTATGCCTATCACTTGTTTATTAAACTTACTAAAAAACGGTACGAATTTATGCACCAAGCTAATACATTACTGCGTCTGGTGCGTTAATAAAGTATCAAGAAAGCTGAATTATCGCAGAATAAATGCAAACAGAGTAAAATCTCATAATGAAATAAGCTACAACATATTTGTGAAGAACTATTTTCAAACTTATTTCCGTCTTTCCACCTTACTTCCCGATTTATCCTCAATAGCGTATTTTTTTTAAACTTAGATCTAATATTTTTAAAAATATGCTTGTGATCTATGACTTTGCCTCTACGATACTTCTGTGGTTGGATGTCTTACTATGGCGGGCACTTTTCTTGTCACGTCGTTATTTTGCACGCGTGCTGAGGGTTGACACATTCTTACATTTCACTCGGTGTTCCAACACGTGAATGATTATTATCTAATCTAATTATTTCATCTTCAAGAGACATCTGTGTTGAAGACTCTGTTGTTACTGTGTCTAAAGTTGTCACTCTGATGCAGTGAGGATTGTGGTTTCCTCTGTCTATCCAGTTTTATTGCATTTGCTATTTTATCGTCACGGCCGTGTGGCAATACTCTCTTCAGCGGCAGTTGTGGTGCTGTTCTTAAACTGATTGTGCCCGAAGTGTAGCGGCCTACACTTCGTGTCACAGTCTGGGTACACTAACTCTTTCTGCAAAACGTGTTGTTTTGTGCTATCAAAAATATTCAAATGTGTGTGAATTCCTAAGGGTCCAAACTGCTGAGATCATCGGTCCCTGGACTTACACACTACTTAAAGTAACTTATGCTAAGAAGAACACACACCCATGCCCGAGGGAGGACTCAAACCTCCGGCGAGAGGGGCCGCGTAATCCGTGACATGGCGCCTCAAACCGATAACAAGGCCGCCCAGCAGTGTTAGTGACGTCGCACTAAGCGGCCCATAGCCGACGCAGCAGTCCACGGACACCTCCGTACAGACGCGCCTCATCTAACGATCTTCTGTCCGTCATACAGAAAGGAGCGAACTATAATTCGAACCAAAGACCAAATTATATATATTCTTGTAAACAGCATAAAGGTTCATAACGAAATACCGATTACATATACGGGCAGGAATAAGTTTAATCGATTGAGGAACTTTGCCACTATTTTATAATTGTCAGAACACTATTTAGCCTTAAAACTCGCATACAGGTGGTGACAAATGCCAATTGACAGCAGGACTTAACATTTTCAAGCTATTACACTGAAAGTAAATTATCTTAAACACTGTCATACATAGCAAAACCCTCACAACTTTCGTTTACAATAAGGTAACAAGAGTTCGCTTTATCTCATAAAACACATGACTATTGTGAATTTACTCATATGTTCATGGTGACAGCTCTTTTCAAGAATTTTTACAAGTGTATCCCCAGTAATAAAGAATGGAAACAAAAGATAGATATCAAATATTCTCCTTTTAACATAGACATCACTGAACACAAGATTCTGTCTTGCACTGTGATACTAAGGGACTGCTCTTTCCTTTAAGAAAAGCCTGACAATTTGAAGTTCACTCTGCTATTGAAGATACACTTCTTGAAACAATATTAAAAATGTTATGAAAGGTAAGGAAATGAAATACAGCCAAGTGCATTACATGTAAGAATGTGAGCAAAAGGCTGAGGCTCTCTTTACTTACCATTTTCAATCTCTCTACAGCTTACTTCCTTTTCCACGTAGAAATCACCAACTGCAAGTCTCATTATTGCTGTTACAAAGTGCTGTACAAAGTGCTTTTCTATTTAGAAAACCTTACAATTTGACGTTCATTCTGGTACTGAAGATAAAAACTTTTCAGAGGAGTTCTAGAACCTATTCCTGCCCGTATATGTAATCGGTATTCTTTATGAACCTTTATGCTGTTTACAAGAATATACATAATTTGGTCTTTGGTTCGAATTATAGTTCGCTCCTTTCTGTATGACGGACAGATCGTTAGCATCAGGCGCGTCTGTACGGAGGTGTCCGTGGACTGCTGCGTCGGCTATGGGCCGCTTAGTGTGACGTCACTAACACTGCTGGGCGGCCTTGTTATCCCGGGGGTGTCCCCCAAGCCGCGCGGTAGCTCGGCACGGCTTTGTTCTATCCATTAGTCATTTTGTACTCCCGAAAATAAACGTTAATGAAGAAAGACAAACGCTGTGTCAGTAGCATTTTATGTTTATTAGGATTACCGGCTTCACCACTTGCCAAAGACCACCTTCAGATCTTAATCTAATTACTGCGAGTCACAGTTAATCACCAGACCGAAGCTTTAATTTGGGCTTTAGTTGAAGCTTCGTCCTAATAGCGAATTAGGATTCACAGGATTAGATTTGTGTATGAAGGTGACATCTGGCAAGGGTCGAATAAATCTGAATAAACATAAACTGCGTCTCACACGGTGTTTGTTGTTCTTCGTTATTTTACAAGTCACCCTACCCTCAGATGTCATTTCTTCAATCATGAGAAACGTTCATCTTCAGTAAATGTCTGTAGTTTCCGAGAGAATCGTAATTAAGCCGCCCGGTACTGTGATGTTACATACCTCTTGGGGTCCTTAGGAATCCGGAATTATGGCAGATGTGGTATTTTTTTATTGCTGGAATCTTTTGTAAGAACTGTGTTGCGAATTACTGTAATGCGTCGGAAACCGAATTCAACAATGTGGATTATTGGCTGCTTGATGGTTGTAGATGTATACAACAAAAATAAACAGGTGTGATGTGATTGCATGTATCAAACTGTGATTGCGAGTTACCAGTTTGTAGTGGGTTAGTCAATATTCTGCAGGCTGAGCCCTAACTATATCGACAGACTTTGAAACGTGGACCAGCACTGCTTGGTAGGTGTTTTGATGTAAGAAATTCTACGTGACTCCGTGCAGAATAATTCATTCGTTTACTGCCGCATTTATCTTTGCGATTAAATTATACTGGGAATATCGCTTCTGTAGAGATACGACGACGACGATTTTATCGGAACCGAAGTCGAAGTCAGAGATTACGCAATCGTGAAGTCGAAATCAGAGTATGTACTTAATTATCTTTTCTAGATGATAACAGCATTGTTCAACATTGTCAATGTATTTACTCAAATAGCAAAATTATTTTTAAATAACTCTGTACTACCTGTAACGGTAAACTTCTTTGTTTATTTTGCGTACTCTTTTACAACTTCTAGTACCTAGGTGCAGTTAGTGACTGCAGGATCATCGAAAATCTGCGATTTTAATGATCCTGTTGATGACGTCAGAAATAAGCTAGAAATTCTCCAAATCAAAGGGCAGTCAGCAATTTTTTTTACTCAAACGATTCTGTGCATTTCTTATTATCTTACAGGTTTAGAATAATGTTACAATAGTAATGTACAAACAGTTTCAAATATAACATAATTAAATCTGAGAAGGTCGCAACTTGAAAATAATAAGTAGTACCCCAAGTGTAAAAAGACAACGCAAATCCTACACAAGATATTTCATACTTCATAAAATTAAAATAAAAAATATACGTTTACGTATAGAACAATATATGTACGATACACAGGGTGTAAATTTTAAGTTGACAAACAGGAAAAATAAGCTTCACATGAAAAAATGTGTAGAATCCAAAGTTGATTATTTTCTAGGGGGACATGTGCTGGTGCTAAAATTAGCCCGCCACCCCTGCCCTTAGGGGGTGGGGCAGGAGGCAACTTTAAAATTTCTAATGGGAACCCCCATTTTTTATTGTAGAATCAGATTATACATAAAAAACTATGTACATGTTATCTTAAACATTTGTTTTGATTCTTGGTAGTTGGCGCTGTAATTCAAGAAAATCCATGTTCTCATTTTTGCGTGGGAAATGAAAAATTTTGATTCGCTAAAACTAAAACTCTTCCTCTCTCCCCATAGGGTGGGGTATGAGAGAGAGGAATTAGAGTTTTACAAATGTTGAGCCAAATATTAATTTTTTCCGCAGATTCGGACTGGGTCAACATTTGTAAAACTCTCATTTCTCTCTCTCAAACCCCATACTATGGGGAGAGAGGGACAGTTTTAGTTTTCGCGATTCAAAATTTACGAAGTAAAAAAGTATTTTTTACTTATCCGTAACCATTTTCCACGCGAAAATGAGAACATGGATTTTCTTGAATTACAGCGTCAACTACCAACAATCAAAACAAATGTTGAAGACAAAATGTATGTTGTTTTTTATGTAGAATCTGATTCTGCAATTAAAAATGTGGGTTCCTATTTGAAATTTTTATTTGCCTCCCGCCCCACCCCCAGGGGGCTGGGGTGGCGGGCTAATTTTAGCGCCAGCAATGTCCCCCTCGAAAATAATCAACTTCGGATTCTATACGTTTTTTCGTGTGAAGTTTATTTTTCGAGTTATTCTAGTCAACTTAAAATTTACACCCTGTATATTTAGGATATATTTGCCTGACAATGAGAAAGACTTGTTAAATGACCCATCATGACAATAGCCACTGAAGTGCAGAAACATCGGTCAAGTGTAGAACGATATAGAAATATTTCTAGCTGATTTCCGCCAGCTGTATCGTTGGGAATACCATTTCATATACGCGATTGCATATGGTGTTACTGATGCTGTACGTATTACTGTTAATCGAATGTCGAAATGAAAAACAAAGTAGTAGGGGAGGTGGGGTATAGGGGATTTAGAAAAGAAACGACTTTTTAGACAGATCTCCGTGCACCGTTGTAACGTACATTAAGGACCATCAAACTAGTATTTGAAGTTTTTTTAAATATGTGTCACCTTTTCGAGGGTGTTCATTCATAAGTATTAAACTCAGTTTTTCCAAGGGCGTGTTTCACCCTCTTAACGGCCATATAAACGCGTATAAAAATGTGTTTCTCTAATTTTGGTCTACACTACAACACATTCAAAGCCGATCAAAATCCAAGAGTATTGTTAGAGAGCTTTACTTGTAAGAGGTTCGTCGCGTGCGACAGACGGTCCATTAACAGTGGCACACAGTCGTATTTTACGACACTGCAGATGTGCAATGGGAGACGCGGAGATATTTTGAATTTAACCCACGACAAATGGCGCAACTTTCGGTGATCACAAACTGTACACCAGCTCCTCTCCTCCTTTAGGCCACTAAATAGTGACGACGAAAATTTCTGCCATCACGGGGATTCGAATCGCGCATCTCATAGTCTAGCGCGACCTTACAAGCTTGTGTTAGCGGTCCCGTACATGAAGGTGGGTTTACGTAAGCACCCAGTGTGGGTGCATCTACTTATGAAGCGTTGGCGGTGAGATACAACGCAACAGCGCCACAAAGACGATAAGAAGAGCTGTTCCAGCAATCTCACCGTACTGCCTTTGGTCTGTGCTTAGAGGTTTGCAAAAAGCCGCTTTTTTAGTGATGAAGTGTTACGTCTGCGAGTAGCTTTCGAAGGGCCTTGTAGCGCGTAACTCAGAAGTGTCCATGGACCTGTGAGTCACGGGTAAAATGAAGTTGTTGTTGTTGTTGCCCTCAGTCCTGAGACTGGTTTGATGCAGCTCTCCATGCTACTCTATCCTGTGCAAACTTCTTCATCTCCCAGCACTTACTGCAACCTACATCCTTCTGAATCTGCTTAGTGTATTCATCTCTTGGTCTCCCTCTACGATTTTTACCCTCCACGCTGCCCTCCAATGCTAAATTTGTGATCCCTTGATGCCCCAGAACATGTCCTACCAACCGGTCCCTTCTTCTTGTCAAGTTGTACCACAAACTCCTCTTCTCCCCAATTCTGTTCAATACCTCCTCATTAGTTATGTGATCTACCCATCTAATCTTCAGCATTCTTCTGTAACACCACGTTTCGAAAGCTTCTATTTTCTTCTTGTCCAAACTATTTATCGCCCATGTTTCACTTCCATACAAATACTTTCAGAAACGACTTCCTGACACTTAAATCTATACTCGATGTTAACAAATTTCCCTTCTTGAGAAACGCTTTCCTTGCCATTGCCAGTCTACATTTTATATCCTCTCTACTTCGACCATCATCAGTTATTTTGCTGCCGGCCGGTGTGGCCGTGCGGTTAAAGGCGCTTCAGTCTGGAACCGCGTGACCGCTACGGTCGCAGGTTCGAATCCTGCCTCGGGCATGGATGTGTGTGATGTCCTTGGGTTAGTTAGGTTTAATTAGTTCTAAGTTATAGGCGACTGATGACCTCAGCAGTTGAGTCGCATAGTGCTCAGAGCCATTTTTTGAGTTATTTTGCTCCCCAAATAGCAAAACTCCTTTACTACTTTAAGTGTCTCATTTCCTAATCTAATTCCCTCAGCATCACCCGACTTAATTCAACTACATTCCATTATCCTCGTTTTGCTTTTGTTGATGTTCATCTTATATCCACCTTCCAAGACACTGTCCATTCCGTTCAACTGCTCTTCCAAGTCCTTTGCTGTCCCTGACAGGATTACAATGTCATCGGCGAACCTCAACGTTTTTATTTCTTCTCCATGGACTTTAATACCTACTCCGAATTTTTCTTTTGTTTCCTTTACTGCTTGCTCTATATACAGATTGAATAACATTGGAGACAGGCTACAACCCTGTCTCACTCCCTTCCCAACCACTGCTTCCCTTTCATGTCCCTCGACTCTTATAACTGCCATCTGGTTTCTGTACAATTTCGCTCCCTGTATTTTACCCCTGCCACCTTTAGAATTTGAAGGAGAGTATTCCAGTCAACATTGTCAAAAGCTTTCTCTAAGTCCACAAATGCTAGGAATGTAGGTTTGCCTTTCCTTAATCTATTTTCTAAGATAAGTCGTAGGGTCAGTATTGCCTCACGTGTTCCAACATTTCTGCGGAATCCAAATTGATCTTTGCCGAGATCGGCTTCTACCAGTTTTTCCATTCGTCTGTAAAGAATTCGCGTTAGTATTTTGCAGCCGTGACTTATTAAACTGATAGTTCGGTAATTTTCACATCTGTCAACACCTGCTTTCTTTGGGATTGGAATTATTATATTCTTCTTGAAGTCTGAGGGTATTTCGCCTGTCTCATACATCTTGCTCACCAGATGGTAGAGTTTTGTCAGGACTGGCTCCCCCACGACCGTCAGTAGTTCCAGTGGAATGTTGTCTACTCCCGGGGCCTTGTTTCGACTAAGGTCTTTCAGTGCTCTGTCAAACTCTTCACGCAGTATTGTATCTCCCATTTCATCTTCATCTAGATCCTCTTCCATTTCCATAATATTGTCCTCAAGTACATCGCTCTTGTATAGACCCTCTATATACTCCTTCCACCTTTCTGCTTTCCCTTCTTTGCTTGGAACTGGGTTTCCATCTGAGCTCTTGCTATTCATACAAGTGGCTCTCTTTTCTCCAAAGGTCTCTTTAATTTTCCTGTAGGCAGTATCTATCTTACCCCTAGTGATATAAGCCTCTACATCCTTACATTTGTCCTCTACCCATGCCTGCTTAGCCATTTTGCACTTACTGTCGATCTGATTTTTGAGACGTTTGTATTCCCTTTTGCCTGCTTCATTTACTGCATTTTTATATTTTCTCCTTTTATCAATTAAAAAATTCAATATTTCTTCTGTTACCCAAGGATTTCTACTAGCCCTCGTCTTTTTACGTACTTGATTCTCTGCTGCCTTCACTACTTCATCCCTCAAAGCTACCCATTCTTCTTCTACTGTATTTCTTTCCCCCATTCTTGTCAATTGTTCCCTTATGCTCTCCCTGAAACTCTGCACATCCTCTGGTTTAGTCAGTGTATCCAGGTCCCATCTCCTTAAATTGCCACCTTTTTGCAGTTTATTCAGTTTTAATCTACAGTTCATAACCAATAGATTGTGGTCAGAGTCCACATCTGCCCCTGGAAATGTCTTACAATTTAAAACCTGGTTCCTAAATCTCTGTCTTACTATTATATAATCTATCTGAAACCTGTCAGTATCTCCAGGGTTCTTCCATGTATACAACCTTCTTTCATGATTCCTGAACCAAGTGTTAGCTATGGTAAGTTATGCTCTGTGCAAAATTCTACCAGACGGCTTCCTCTTTCATTTCTTACCCCAATCCATATTCACCTCCTGTGTTTCCTTCTCTCCCTTTTCCTAGTATCGAATTCCAGTCACCCATGACTATTAAATTTTCGTCTCCCTTCACTATCTGAATAATTTCTTTTATCTCATCATACATTTCATCAATTTCTTCATCTGCAGAGCTAGTTGGCATATAAACTTGTACTACTGTAGTAGGCATGGGATTCGTGTCTATCTTGGCCACAATAATGCGTTCACTATGCTGTTGGTAGTAGCTTACCCGCAATCCTATTTTTTTTATTCATTATTAAACCTACTCCTGCATTACCCCTATTTGATTTTGTATTTATAACCCTGTATTCACCTGACCAAAAGTCTTGTTCCTCCTGCCACCGAACCTCAATAATTCCCACTATATCTAACTTTAACCTACATATTTCCCTTTTTAAATTTTCTAACCTAAGGGATCTGATATTCCACGCTCCGATCCGTAGAACGCCAGTTTTCTTTCTCCTGATAACGACGTCCTCTTGAGTAGTCCCCGCCCAGAGTTCCGAATGGGGGACTATTTTACCTCCGGAATATTTTACCCAAGAGGACGCCATCATCATTTAACCATACAGTAAAGCTGCATGCCCTCGGGAAAAATTACGGCTGTAGTTTCCCCTTGCTTTCAGCCGTTCGCAGTACCAGCACAGTAAGGCCGTTTTGGTTAACGTTACAAGGCCAGATCAGTCAATCATCCAGACTGTTGCCCCTGCAACGACTGAAATGGCTGCTGCCCCTCTTCAGGAACCACACGTTTGTCTGGCCTCTCAACAGATACCCCTTCGTTGTGGTTGCACCTACGGTTCGGCTATCTGTATCGCTGAGGCACGCAAGCTTCGCCACCAACGGCAAGGTCCATGGTTCATGGGAGTAGGTGAAATGAAGTACTTCTTTTAAAATTATTGCATGACGTTCATTGTTGCCTCTAAATATAATTTTCTGGGCTATGTACTTAATTACCTTAACAGATGGACACACGGCAATGCGAAACAGGTACTGTAGCTGCTGTAGGACTCACCTGAAAAAATGTTGCTTGAGTTGTTTACGTAATGCATACTGTTGCAATTATCGTAATTCGATATAGCTCTACCGGTTCCAAGCAATGTTAAGCTCTTCATCACTCAGCCATCAGTTTACATTGTTGCATATTATTTTATATCCATTTTAGATTTCTTGCCATGCAGACTGTTTATGAGGGCGTGCTGAAAAGTAACGCCTCCGAATTTTTTACTATGCTCGCTATATCCGTTGGTATATTAAATGTCATGCTTACTGCTCTGTCGAATTTACCGCTTCGCTGACGCAAGTTGCGACCTTCTGTGGCGAAATGGCTCCCAATTGTAGCGTGTGACGTGGCGGTGTGAAACGTAACAATGTCGATGGGCGAGAGAAACTCTCAGAAAACTGAAAGCAGGAATTCGAAGAGTTTGTCCGCACATGGAACACTCTCTCATTCAGCACGGCAGTGCCAGGAGCACACAACACTGCGACATGTGCAACAATCCGACGCCTTGTGATCACTGTCATAGATCATCCTCCACATATCCCGACTTGTCCCCAGACGATTTTCATCTCTTTCCAAAACTTAAAGAATAACTTCGAGGACTTCACTTTGATAGCGATGAAGCGGTGCAAGCAGAGGTGAGGTATTTGCTTTGTCAACAAAGTCAAATGTTCTGCAGTGACGGTATCAACAAACTGGTCTCTCGTTGGAAGAAAGTCACCAGGGAGACTATGTTCAGGAATAAATATGTAGACATGAAAAATAATGGTGTTGAGTATTAATAAACTATGTTTTATTTAAAAACTTTAAGAGTTTTCACATAAAAAATCGGGAGACTTTAGTTCTCAGCACGCCCTCGTAATAAATTTGCTGGCAAAATGTTCCAAATTATTATTGCGTGTATTTAATGCCTCTATTAACCCTTAGGTGACGTCTAATTTGGTTTTTCGAGTTACCCAGGATGTAAGCAACTGTCTATTTTCGCTAGACTTTATTCCTGTAGCATGCTGAGAACTATCCACTAGCGACTGCAGAAGCTACCTAGTTAACAATGTGTGCCTAGTAATTGCGAAATTGACTGATATATCGAATATCGACTTTTCATTAACTCATCTGTGAGATTTCCATGCTGACGACTGATCAGAGTTAAAATATCTCTATTCGTATCGTTAGAAATATTAGATAGCGTACTTCTTACTTGAAAAAAAAAAAAAGGTTTGATACAAGAAAGTGGTATTATTTAAATTTGTTCGACAAGAGATCTGGCACTGTTGAGTTACGTACAAGCTTTTCCAAAACATTTGTTCAGTTTTTACAAAAAAGAAATTTATTGCTTTTCAGTTAAAGAAAGTTTATGGTGGTGGTTAATTACAAAAAATCTACATTAATACAGACATCCGAGAAAATACGTCGTTCCTAGTTGGAATTCTTTTAAAATCTGCAACGTCAACATTTCTTAAAAACTGATTTCATGAATGACATTATAGTGACAGATTAAATACGAATATTAACATTTCGAAAACAGTATCGCTGTAGAAAAACTTAGAACAATGGCGAAAAGTCGTGGAATACTAACTTTTAAAACTGAGCTATCTTTTTAACTTGTGTACAGAAGCCCATTTTTTCCTGTTACAAGATAGAAGGTTATTTCTTGATTACCAGTGAAAGAAGCTCTCTTTCAATGATTCTACAGCCTCCTCCGAACTCTGTAAACCACTGTCAAGTGCATGACACAGGACACTTTCGATTATACAATGTATTAGGCTCTCTTCCTGTTCATTCTCATATGGAGGGCGCGAAGAAGACTTCTTCAATGCCCATTTTTACACGGTGTTTACTCTAATCTTGTTTTCGCAGTCCCAGCAGGAAAGGCAGGCAGGAGACAGTTGTACAATCCTAGATTCTTCACCCAATATTGGCTGTTAAAACTTCGGAAGTAGGCTTTCGCAGGATACGTGGCGTATATCCACAGACGTGTACCAGCTCAGCTTTGCACCATTTCCGAGCCACATTCCTGATGGTCAAACAAACCTTTCATCATTTGTACTGCATACGATCAGTATCCCCTGTTAGACTTACTTTATGTGAGTCCCACACACTTGATTGTATTGCAGGATGGATCGCACATACTATCGGAGAGATCATCAAGCCATGTGTGGCCCAAATTGTCACTCTCTTCAACGGGGATTCTTCCACTCAAATTGCGCCGAGTACGTGCTCGTTGTCGACGTCCAAAAATATCACGCTTCAGTAGATGCCACACACGTTCGTTTGGGTTCATGTCCGAGGAACAAGCGGGCCATTCCATTCTGATGATCCCAGCAAGCCGAAGGAACGTGTCCACGAGAACAGCACGATGAGCACGCGATTTATTCTCCATCAACATGAAATTTTCACCGAAATATTGGCGACGGGGTTCCACTATTGGTTGCAGAATCTCATCCCTGTATAGTAGAGCAGTGATATTGCTCAAACTTCCTGGCAGATTAAAAGTGTGTGCCGGACAGAGACTCGAACTCGAGACCTTTGCCTTTCGTGGGCAAGTGCTCTACCAACTGAGCTACCCAAGCACGACTCACGCCCCGTCTTCACAGCTTTACTTCCGCCAGAACTTGGAAACATCCCCCAGGCTGTGGCTAAGCCATGTCTCTGCAATACCCTTTCTTTCAGAAGTGCTAGTCCTGCAAGATTCGCAGGAGAGCTTATGTAATGTTTGGAAGGTAGGAGACGAGGTACTGGCAGAAGTAAGGCTGTGAGGACGGGGCGTGAGTCGTGCTTGGGTAGCTCAGTTGGCAGAGTACTTGCCCGCGAAAGGCAGAGGTCCCGAGATCGAGTCTCGGTCGGGCACACAGTTTTAATCTGCCAGGAAGTTTCATATCAGCGCACACTCCGCTGCAGAGTGAAAATCTCATTCCAGTGATATTGCTCTCAACAACTGCCCCCATATGTTGCTACCCCAGACCATACCTTATTGAACATCGCCGACACTGTGTTTGAAGGCGTTCGAGATGTAATCGGGTTGTCTGCAAACACTTTGTCTGTGATTATCAGATCAGAGATTGGTCCGTAAACACCCCCCGGGCGGCCGCTGTGGCCGAGCGGTTCTAGGCTCTTCAGTACAGAACCGCGCGACTGCTACGGGCGCAGGTTCGAATCCTGCCTCGGGCATGGATGTGTGTGATGTCCTTAGGTTAGTTAGGTTTAAGTAGTTGTAAGTTCTAGGGGATTGATGACCTCCGATGTTAAGTCCCATAGTGCTCAGAGCCATTTGAACGATTTGAATCAACCCCCGGCGCCAACCTAGGGGCGTCGATTCTGCATTATTTCTTGCCCATCCGTAACGGAGTCCATGGTGTTCTGGTGTCGAGAATGGAAATTCGCATAATCCAATCGTCTCCTAACAGTCTGTTGCGATACTTAAGGTCCTGCAGCCTCTTAGAACGCCAAATTCACTTCTGAAGCACTCAGTCCATGGTTCCTTTGACTCACATCTAGTGTATGTCGATAATCCTGTGCACCTACTGAACGAGAAAAGCCTGTGTGCTGTAAGCGCTCAGCACTACCTCTTATCTGGAACCGATTTCATCTCGGTACACACGTCGAACAACTTTCCCGGTTGACAAGCGTTGAACGCATAACGTGATGATGCAGATTTGATCATTGGCTGCGACTGTCCTCCGCGGCATGACAGTTATTCACTCTAATGTTGCACAGACGCCTCACATGCGCCCATACTGGAGATTTTGCTTTCAACTGAAATGCGGCTATCTTTTCGAATGCAGCGTTCTATCTGTGGGTAGCGCTCACGGTGTCTGTATATATGTTTACAAACAATGTCATGGGTTACCTTCCGATTAGTATATAGACATGCCGGTGGTGATGATATTTGGCCGGCCGGTGTGGTCGTGCCGTTCTAGGCGCTTCAGTCTGAAACCGCGCGACCACTACGGTCGCAGGTTCGAATCCTGCCTCGGACATGGATGTGTATGATGTCCTTAGGTTAGTTAGTTTTAAGTAGTTCTAAGTTCTAGGGGACTGATGACCTCAGATGTTAAGTCCCATAGTGTTCAGAGCCATTTGAACCATTTTTTGATGATATTTGGATTGTGGGGCACTCAGCTGCGTAGTTATGAGCACCCGTATAAATTCTCAATCTTTTTCACTGTCTAGTCTCGCCACTTTACCGAATGATGATGAAATGATAAGATCAACAAACACTCAGTCTCCAGGCGGAGAAAATCCACGACACGGCTGGGAATCGTACCCGGGACACCGTGATCTAGAGGCAGCAACGCTAGCCACTAGATAACGTGCTGCGGACTGTACATGAACAGTCACAATAGCAACACACCTGCACGTCATACTGGGGTGTTGCAAAACTTTTGCTGATGTGTGTAGTTATTTCATTAATATACAACATGAACAACGTAGACCTACGTTGATATCTCCTCATGTTTGAACTCTGAATCTGTTCTAAGGTTCTGTAACAGCGCAGTCCACTGGGCCATGTATGAAATTATGTCTGGATCTGCCACTGACTCTTCATCCAAGATAACTTTATACAGTCTCCCTACCAAAAAATTTTCAATCCGGTGACAATGTTTCTTTGTACCCTAATGACAGTACTTTCGTTGATAAGAGTTGGTATGGTACTGCATAAAACAGTGTTTGGAAGCGAAGAGTTACCGCATCTACCTGATGGCCTTAGTGAGTGGCTTGCAAAATATAATGCGGGAAAGTGGTAGATAGGGTTCAGCTATGCTGGAAGGAATGGGTAATGTCGCTCTGCTCGTGATATCTCCTCGTGTTCGAACTCTGAATCTGTTCTAACATTCTGTAACAGATCGGTGTTAAACAGACTGTATGATACTTTTGTAGTTCGCTTCTGCTACCCTTCTAGAACACTGGTGAGACATTTGCTATCTACTGGGCACAGTTCGCAGTCAGAGATCTACACTGTAATATGATTAAAAGAGAGGTTAACACAGTTGAAAATTCTGTATATAATCTGATAAGAATTCCATCTGGCCCTGATGCGTTGTTCAGTTTTAGTGATTTGAGCTGTTTCACAATCCCATAACACTAATATCTATGTCGTTTGTAGACAGGTTGCCCCATAGGGAATGGTCAGAGTTCCGCGGTATTACAGGAATGATAATTTGAAGCAAAAACTTCATGTGGATGTAAGCCCTATTCCGAATGGTTTTCAAAACAGAACACAGTTAATCTACATTTTTATTTATTTTATGTATTATTTAATAAATTAACTGGTTCACACATGTACAACAGTTAGTAAACATCACAACATGCATTTTACAAAGTATCGACTGGAGAATATGTACTTTTAACACATTCACCTCAAAGTATTATCGTACATAACATATTACAGCTGTTATACAGTTCACAATAAATGTTCAAATACCTTATTGTCAACAAAAATGGCTCTGAGCACTATGGGACACAACTGCTGTGGGCATAAGTCCCCTAGAACTTAGAACTACTTAAACCTAACTAATCTAAGGACAGCACACAACACCCAGCCATCACGAGGCAGAGAAAATCTCTGACCCCGCCGGGAATCGAACCCGGGCGTGGGAAGCGAGAACGCTACCGCACGACCACGAGATGCGGGCTATTGTCAACATCAGTGCATTTACCGAGCGAGGTGGCGCAGTGGTTAGCACACTGGACTCGCATTCGGGAGGACGACGGTTCAATCCGTCTCCAGCCATCCTGATTTAGGTTTTCCGTGATTTCCCTAAATCGTTTCAGGCAAATGCCGGGATGGTTCCTTTGAAAGGGCACGGCCGATTTCCTTCCCAATCCTTCCCTAACCCGAGCTTGCGCTCCGTCTCTAATGACCTCGCTGTCGACGGGACGTTAAACACTAACCACCAAACAACCAATCAGTGCATTTGTGTACTCTTCGGAGAACGTGTTGTGTTGCACGTTGCCTAATAGCTGGACCTAAGAACATGTTACCGATCGTGCCGCAGCAAACAATGATCGAAAATCAAACTTGGGAATTGGTTTCCACTGTAGCATGTGGCTTTTTCTGTGACCGTCGGTGATTATTACATGTGTTGTTGATACAATTCCGTGTAAACGTGACTTCAGCAGTGAGTAGTATTAATGGAAGCAAATGACGATTGTCATTCAAGCAGTGATAAAATTCAAGTCGTGTGGCATTGTAGTCAATGCGATGATTGTGGGAACGCTATATGTGAAATTGGTACAACTTTACGTATTTAATGTTCGCCATACAAATGTCTGTGAGTCTGTGCAGAATACTGTGATAAACGCGGAGGGGTAGTCCCGTTCTAAACTGAAGTCTACACTCACTTTTTTTGTAAATGTTAAGTGCGGCCCTCCACGCCGACACTTGCGTGGTGACCATTCAAAAATACGTTACCTCTGTTTTGGTTAGTATCTAAAAAGAATTCTGCCGAAAATGCAGCGATTTATTTTCGCTTTGCTTATTAACCATTTGTAACTTTGAGACAAGAGACACGAGTGGCGAGTTATGAGTACAACCTACGCACTTCTCTTGTTGCTATATCAAACTTTGCTTCTTTTGCCAAAACACAGTGGAGTTTACACCTCACTAACGTGTTATGCAGACTCAAATGTGAGAGAAATCTAAAGCAATGGTTTATTAAGTTAGGAACTGAGGAAACGTAAGGTCAGTATCTCATGAGAAAGCTCATCCTAGGTACAAAAGAAACGTGTGATGTCCTCACTTATGTTATTTCAAAACCCATAGCATTTGTCGTTCACCAGCTCTCTGTGGCCGTTAAAATCAGATTCTTTCATCGAACAAGCCTGTAGTTAGCGAAATAACACGGAAGATAATGAAGTTTTGCGTGCTATCGTTTGCCAAAATCTCATTTCGGTATCTCAAACGTTTTATGAAATATGAAGAACGTTGTGGATATTTCACCTGGCTATATCGCTGACGCAGCGCGATCGCAAATGAGCGTGCTGCCTCAGATCAATTTTCTCGAGACTGGTGACAGAGACCTCCACCCAAGTCTAAAGAAAAATTAGATGTTAGCTAAATTTCATATGCACTAAAGTATTATGTAATATACTATACATAAAATCATAGCGACCCCCATATTTCATTGCAAACTTTTTCGAATTTCGCGCAGTGTCTTGCATCCACGTAAATATCACAAAAAGCATGACGATTAACGAAATGATGGGCACATCATCATGAACTTGACATAAAAAGCTATAAGTAAAAAAAAAAAAAAAAGAAATTTCTTTTGCTAAACAGTTTCTGTAAAATCGTTTGAGAAAAGTTACAGGGAGTGAACTTCGATTCTATTGCCGACAGACAGTATCGGCCTCCCCTTCCGAACAAACGAATGAACTCGCCCAGACCTTTGAACGAAAATTGGTCACTGTGAATCAGCCACCGACAGTATCCTGTGCGGACTCTACGTGCAGAATGTCGCTGTGTGTTGGTTTTAGGGCAATGCTGCCCCATTTCCACAATGCGTTGCTGTTCCTGCGCAGATTGTTGAACCACATGTTCAGAAGAAATGGGAACGTGGAAGAATACGTGTTTCACGCAGTGTGCTGAAAACTCTGATAGACAGCAGCAGTGAACATACACCATATCTCCATATTCTTCGTTAGTACAGATATGTGACATTTTAGCCAGCGAGTGCACAAACACAGTTAACCGGTGGTTGCCTCTGATGCACTCTCAATCCCTCACCATAGACAACTGCGTGTTCTGTGAGGCAGCGTAATGGTAGAAAGACATACCGAGCAAAGAGGTTGAAAGCAACGAGGTGGCTTGGCCTAGATTACAACGTCAAAGAGTTTGATTTGGTAAGACACGTGGGTGCGCGCGCTTGCCCAACAACAAATGTACATTAAACGTGTTCTATCTCGGAAAGCATTCGGAATAAGGATAAGTTTCTTGCTTGAAATGAACATTCCTGTCATATCTGTGAATGTTGACAATTTCTCCTGTGACATCCTGTACTTGCAGTAGTATAAGTATTAAAGTGAGGCTGCTGTAATTTCGTTGGTAAAGGAACATTTGAAAATGTTCCTTTTGCTTTTTTGCCCTCAGTTTCGGATCCTTTGTCGTCCATTAGTGTCTGTTGACGGCTTCGAAGGTCTTTACATACGACCAGAATTTCTTTTGGGATTCGTGAGAGATCGTTCAGTAAGTAATCGTTGAAGGCTTCATGCATTGCTCTTCTGGCAGTCAAACACGTTTCATTTAGCATATAACTGTAACCCTCTGTTTTGTTTTATACATATTTTTGCAGTAATCGCTGTTTCTTTAGAAATTTTTTAATAAGAGACTGTAAGCGAAGGTGATTTACACACATCATACACTGTTCTATCGAAGGAAATAACTATCATATGCTCAGTCCACTACGTTTCTAAACTTGCACCACAGTTAATCTGCATGCACACGGCCAGAGGTAAAAGTGTCACGTTCTTACTGCCACTTTATCTATTTTACGTAACATTTGAATCTTTCTACTTGCTTTAGTTGTCCTTTGTACTTTCGTAATCAATATTAATCCAGTTGCGTTATGACCACAGCGAACAGGCTCACTGTGGACATGCTCAAAGAAGTAAGATATATTTATCGCCAATAGAGCCGATAGTTACCATGTGTTCTGGGCAGTGTGGTTGCGGGACATACATACTACCTGCAACGGAGGGTGTTTGATCTGCGTATCTTACCTCTGTTAGTTTCTTTAAAAGCACTGACTGCCCCGAAGCGACGTGTAGTGTAGTTCAACATGGAAAACCTGTTTAAAAGAGATGCTGCACTATGTATGTCAGCAAGGCACGTAAAACGTTGTGGTTCCTGCTACAAAGAGGGTTCGTTATCATACGTGTGACTGAAGTTACCGCATAAAACAAGTTCGAGACTAAACGCTCGTCCTACATTCTGATCTTCATAATTCCTAAACAGATACATTGTCCGCCCTAACATACAGTTCTTGGCGTAAAACACATATTTACCCCCTGTTGACTCCATCACTTTCATTCAAAAATCACATGCTGTCAATAGTGGAATGCGCAAGTACAGAACTTGTAACTTTTTGTTTAAAGAAACCAGCAGCTTTCAACAGTCAATAAACGTGTTTAAAATACAACAAAAAATTGCCCTGAGTACTATGGGACTTAACATTTGAGGTCATCAGTCCCCTAGAACTCAGAACTACTTAAACCTAACTAACCTAAGGACATCACACACATCCATGCCCGAGGCAGGATTCGAACCTGCGACCGTAGCAGTCACGCGGTTCCGGACTGAAGCGCCTAGAACCGCTCGGTCGCCGCGGCCGGCTAAAATACAACAAGGGTTATCAGTTTTTGCTCGCTCTGTACTACACAACTCACCAATGTCTAGTCATCTGAAGTTCGGAATAACAATTGTTCAGCATGCCATACGGAATTTTTAAGATTATCGGAAGGGACTAAAATTTTTGATACTTACAGAAACGTTGTTTACGGCAGATCGAAATCATTATTTGAAATACTCTATTTCTTAACGAATGTAAATTACATTTTTACTAGCACACACAAGCGCACGAAGGCTATGAGCCCCGAGACGAGCGCAAGTAAATTTTGCCATTCTGATTGGCAGAAACACGCTGTAGCTTCATAGTGCTTCGCGGACAGCTCGTTAATGTCGCTCGCTGACAAATCCTCATTCTGAATTCATTTAAATCATTTTCTATAATTTGTATTCCCGAAAATTAACCAGAAGTAGTCTTATTTTTACTTGATTTAAGGACAGAAATAACAATTTTGCTTCTACGATCCTTGAGCTGCTCGGTGTACATTAAACAGGTGTGTGCGACTCACTGCTATGTTGCACAACATGAGTCACGCCCTTACCTACAGCGTGCTGACAAACTTTCAGAGGTAGTAGTGTGGCCCAAAACAAGAAAGATTTGCCTGATAAACATGGGCTGTAGAATGCATAATTCCAGAGCTATGTACACTCTTTATTAAGGTATAAAAGTCACTTCCTGTTGTTTTTATGTAATTTGCAGAGAGCGAGGCAGCTCATAGGATAGAGCTGGCAACAAAGTGAAATATGATAGCAAAGTTAATCGACGATTCAGACATGATTTCTGTTTTCAGCCACTCGATGGTATATCATGTCACTTCGTTATTGACCTCTGAGAAATGCTTACCGAAACTTGCTGTAATGTCAGCAGTTCAGAAGTTCGGGAGAACTGCTCAAGAAATTACGATTCGTTGGTCTTGCAGGTTAGATGACGAAGCATAGTCTCAAGAATTTGGTTCCATTTAGCCCAGTCCTAAAAGTTAATAATAGGCTCTGACTATACAGGGTATCCCAGGAGGGATGTCCATTGTGCATTACGACGGACTTGAGCAATTCCAGCATAAAAATGCGTCCAGAATCGTTACAGACACTTCTGAGCTTAAACAGTTCCGCTGACCACCAGACTCCCCAGACATGAACATTATTGATCATATCTGGGATGTATTGCAACGCGCTGTTCAGAATAGATCTCCACCCCCTCGTACTCTTACCGATTTATGGACAACCCTGCAGGATTCACAGTGTTAGTTCCGTCCAGCACTATTTCAGACATTAGTCGAGTCCATGCCACGCCGTGTTGCGGCACTTCTGCGTGCTCGCGGGGGCCCTACACGATGTTAGGCAGGTCTGCCAGTTTCTTTGGCTCTTCGGTGTAGTCGCGCCAAAATTCTGTGCCATCCCGCACCCGCATCACTGGTCGATGACTAGGAGCTGCCGGACAGGGGAGTATAGCGTCCCATGAGTAGACTACTATTGACACCACGACACAAACGGCTGCATCTGGTGTAGTGCCGTGAGTGGGAAGTATGGACCGATGATGAGGGTCGCCGCACTGTACCCTGCGATGAGTCTCAGGTCCGCTCTACCCCAGGCGATTCTGTCGGCGGGTATGGCGGCGGCGTGGGAAAACGTCACATTCTTTCAATGTTTTGAATGGTACGTGTGTATTAATTTGTGCGTCAACTCCCACCAAATGCCAGTGTGCTCGATATCAAGGACTAAGTACAACAGCTGTGGGCTACCTTGTCATATTAGAGAAACAACGGCTTTATGATACAGTTCTCAATCGAATCAAAGCACGTGAGGGATATGTCGTAAAGAATCCACGGTTTGGTACTATTGTGGATTGTTTCATGCAACAACAATGACGCCGGCCAGTGTGGCCGAGCGGTTCTAGGCGCTACAGTCTGGAACCGCGCGACCGCTACGGTCGCAGGTTCGAATCCTGCCTCGGGCATGGGTGTGTGTGATGTCCTTAGGTTAGTTAGGTTTATGTAGTTCTAAGTTCTAGGGGACTGATGACCACAGAAGTTGAGTCCCATAGTGCTCAGAGCCATTTGAACAACAATGAAAATATCGACAGGTGTAATTGGGAGCTTGAGGAAGAGGCACGTGTTTTTGTTTTATCTCTGTGTACTGTAACATTAAATTGGCGTGAGATAGAAATGGACCGTGCAAGGGTCTCGGGTAGTGTGACTATTGAACACTAGAGGTCGCACATTGAGATCTAAACTTTATGCGGCAAAAACTTACAGAAATCCACAACGCGTCAATTGAAGTTTGTCGTGAGTTTACAATAGATAGAAGTACAGTTTTACGTTGGGTTAATCGTTTTCATGGTGGTGTTATGAGTACAGACGATAATCCAAGACCAGGGAGGTCAAAAACGTCAACAGATGAACGAAGTGTGAAACTTTTGGCAGTTGCTCTTGAAGAAGATGGTAGCGCGATTTGTGAGGAATACTATGAAACCACGGGAATTCTCCCAACATCATTATTCCGTATTCTGTCAAATGATTTCAAGAAGAGAAAAATTTTTGCGAGATCGGCCCCACACTGTTTGACTATTGAAGAGAAGCAGAAACACCTGGACATTGCAACCTTGCTCAAACAACGATTCGATCGTCAAAGTCAAGGATCCTTGTTTAGAACTGTCTCTATTGATGAGTAGTGGATCAGAGACTTTGAATCGGAGCTGAAGTCACAATCCAAGCTTCGGGTCTTTTGCGTCCAAAAACTTTCGATGCGTTGAATGAAATCTCAAGCAAATGATGATTTTTGCTTACGATCACCAAGGAAACATCATGACACATAGAATGCCATGTGGAACAAGTGTCACAGCAGTTTACTGTCGCAACTCCACGCAAAACCTGCGCAGAGAAATACACGAAACCCATCCTCAGTTGCTCGAGCCTGGGCCATTTCTTCTCCACGACAATGCGCGCCCACATAAGCGGCTCTGTAAACAACAGCTGCGCCAGCACTGATGGGAAACGCTGCCGCACCCTCCCTACAGCCCCAACGTGAGTCCACCAGACTTCGACATCTTCCCGAAGTTGAAAAAAAAACTATGCTTGGACGTCGTTATCTTTCTCTGGAAGAGCCATTCGACAGATGTACAGAAGTGCTGTCCTGGATGGAATAACAGAGTTTCAGTTTTGTCTAACATCTATGACGGACACGTCGAGACAGTCCGCTCGCGCTAGCGCTTGAGACCTCTAACCCCCGTCGCTGCTAACTGTTAACATCCAACATCCATCACTGTTGGCTGTTCACCTCCAACTGGGACCTCGACCAGCCACACAGAGCCTCTAACAGAGGGCGCACAGCGCTGTCAGAGTTGTTACCGCAGTCTGTCGCGCCGCCAACATACACACATATAAACAGGCTACTTACAACACTCTGTACGAAGCGTGTATGGCAGTAAAATTGAGATACGTACACCGACGGTAAAAAATCATAACACCAAAAATAATTAATGTAGAGTAATGAAATTTCGGGAAAACATTTGTCTAGGTAGCATTGCAAGATCACATGTTAATATAAACACAAGATAAGCCACTACAAATATGAAATGCTGATACATTCATCATCGGTGTTGAAAGGTCTCTGTTGGATTCCTTTCATGTTACTTTCTTAAATCTGTTGTCATTTACGGCATACATTCCACTTCTGAATTTACTGTGGTGTTTCTGACTATCTGGGAGGAGACTGAGTAGTGGAACGTGTTACTTTTACACATAATCAAGAACGATCTGTCACACTACTACACTTTAAAACACAGTTTATATGTAATTCACGTCACACAGTCTCATACGGAACCTACATCCGCTTTCTTTTATGTACTGTATATGATGTGAAAGGATGAATGAGCGAATGTATTTCTGGTTGCATGCTTGATGGCAGTAGACAAGCCTGTCTGCTAGAGAACAGTAGGACCAACGTCGGAACAGGTAGCTACACTTTCTAAAAGCAAACAGGTTTCTATTCTTAGTATGGTTTTGTCCGTCCCTTGTCATGTTGGTATAGGAAGCTGCCTCTGGTCACTTCCGTTTCTATCTGTGAAGCACCCTCGGTAGGGGCCCACGGCAGTCTGTCCGTGGCGAGCGTCTGAAGTGGTAAGATCTCCCGCTAAGCGCGTCTCTGCTAAGTCCGTAGGACAATGGATTTCTTAAGTTCAGCCTAACTGAAAATTTAATCACCTTTATTTCAGGTTTAGATCTAAAATCTCTAATGTTATCTTAAATTGCAACACAGTGCAATTTGAGTGAGAAGTTCAGAATATCTTCCAGTAGTTGCTTTGTCACTACCTTGTGAGTAAAGTGGAACCACGTGTTGAGGATCCGTAACTCTCACTAAGATCATCAATCTTACATGCGAATGTACGTGAGATTATAACGTTTCGTCTTGACAATATTTTTCAATATAGCAACTTTTCTTTATGTTCAACCCACGTGAGATGTACTTTGTGAGACCAGTACCACGTGCTTATACAATTGTTTGACCCATCAGGTTAATAGTAAGACGATAGTAACCAGTTCAAGGTTTTTCTTTTGTAAATTGCGTTTCAATGTAATTTATTTTAATTATCAAAATTATTGCGGAGTTACATTCTTTGTGTAAACCAAGTTGACCAGGTGAAGCATGTGGTGTAATCATCAAAGTAGCCCTCAGCTATTCTTTTCGGGAAGATTTCACAGAGAGTTAGTATTAATTTAGTATACCAGTGTGTGGTAATTTGATGACGGACAGGATTGCGCTACGAACGTAACTTCTTTGGGTGAAAATTGAATCGGTTGGTTGTGGTTAATTTCCTCTTGCATATGTTTTTACGTTCTTTGTGTGTTATTTTACGAATGCAGTGATGTATGCAGTCTCGCAACCTTGGCTCCATATTTGATGTGTTCCGTAAGATTACAAACTCACATTTTCACAATCCTAAATAAGGCACCAGCTCAGTTATGAATCAAGTTTAATATGCTGAAATTTTAACGGAACAATGATCAATGTTAAAATAAATGTCCCAATATGAACTGATTTATTTCTTTTTATTTAAATTCTCTTTATATATATATATATATATATATATATATATATATATATATATATATATATAATCACCAGTTGTCGTAAGATGACTACTGAAAGATTATAATTAATGTTAGTCTGGTTGGGAATTTGGTATGCTAGACTGGATACCTGATGAAACAGTTGCTCAGTAATGCAAGGTTAACTTCCCCAGATAGCTCACGGCTTTTAACCCGCTTTTATTGCCTTGAATATCAGCACTGCTATAAGAACAACTTAATGCATCAATATTACAGTGTAACCGCCAGAATGTTGAATCCTAGCATGCGAACGTGCCTGCATTGTGGCGTACAGTTTCCAGATGTCAGTTTGTGGGATGGAGTTCCATGCCTGTTGCACTTGGTCGGTCAATGCAGGGACGATTAATGGTGAATGTGGATGACGCCGGAGTCGTTGTCCGATTATGTCCCATACGTGCTCGATTGGAGACTGATCTGGTGATTGAGGAGGCCAAGGAGACGTGTGGACACTCTGTAGAGCATGTTGCGTCACAACAGCGGTATGCGGGCGAGCGTTATCCTATTGGAAAGAAACACCCTGGGATGCTGTTTATGAATGACGGCGCAACAGACAGCTCGGTTGCAGGCCCTCAGCTAGCCTCCGTCTCACCATCGCACGGCCATCACTGGCACCGAGGCAGAATTAGCTTTCATCAGAAAACACAAGAGACCTCCAGCCTGCTCTCCAGTGAGCTCTCGCTTGACACCACTGAAGTGGCAAATGGCAGTGGTTTGGGATCTGCGGGATTCACACTACAGGGCGTTCGGCTCAGAGCTGTCCTCGAAGTAAACGATTTGTAGCAGTTCGTTGCGTCACTGTGGGCAACTGCTGCTCAAATTGTTGCTGCAGCTGCAGTATTATGTGCCAGAGCCACCTCCACCCTGCTCTCCAGTGAGCTCTCGCTTGACACCACTGAAGTGGCAAATGGCAGTGGTTTGGGGTCTGTGGGATTCACACTACAGGGCGTTCGGCTCAGAGCTGTCCCCGAAGTAAACGATTTGTAGCATTTCCTTGCGTCACTGTGGGCAACTGCTGCTCAAATTGTTGCTGAAGCTGCAGTTTTATGTGCCAGAGCCATACGCCGAACGCGATGTCTTGCCTCTCCATAATGCCACTTGGTCGTCCGGAGCCATGTCTTCTTGCGACCGTACAGTCTAGCGACCACTGCTGCCAGGGATCATGGACATTCCTGCCAAGTCTTTCTGCAGTACTGCAGAAGGAGCATGCTGCTTCTCGCAGCCCTAGTACACGATCTCGTTCAAACTCATTGAGGTGTTGATATGGGCGTCTTTGTCTCTTTAAACGCAATCTTGACTAATCTCAAAGGCAACTAACGCTCACGACCGTTACAGAAGTGTATTTAAAGCAAACCTGTTTTGCAATCCTCATAATGGCGCTCTGATGCTAATACCGCTACTCTTATGCGACTGACGCAAAATTCGGTTAGACATCATCTTTCAGGTGTACAAACACGCCTGTCAGATTTCGTTTATGTCGCACAAGTCCTTCTTGGTGTTGCGACTTTTTTTCTGTCAGTGTATGTCACATATAGTTCAATGTCTCATGAAAAGCCGTCTCCAAGTTGTAGGTAGACGCCGCTGTGGGCCAGAAGCAGCTTCACTATTCACGTCGCAACAGATAAACGAAATAATTCATTGCACAACACAACAGTATCTATATGATAGCTACTACACTGCTATAGGGCTTACGCAGTGTTGCTGTTATTATTATTAGTGGCAGTAGTCAGACACACAGCATTGGCAGCCTGATATCTTCGTTTCTGCCAGTTCAGAAGTAAGGAGGCCACCAGTGGAATGCTTTACAAACAGTAAGTAGAATGCACACATTTTTGTTTGGTTGATTTTAAATGTGTGCGCAGGGTGTTGTAATCTTACCCTCCCACACATAACTATTAAAATTCTCTGTCTTTTCGAGAGGTGTAAGATATACAAAACAGAAACTTTTTGCTTACCTTCATTTTCTCTTCTTGTTGCTGGCTGCAGTTATTGCGTCTAGGGATACATTCTTGCCGCTGAAATTTTGAATTTGTAGGTTCTTGATGACTAAATAACTGATGAAGATATGCCTGTATTACTCTTGAATTTTATTCTTTGTGACATATTCAATATAACACCGTCATTACATTTCCACTTAATATTCCAAATTACATTGTTAGTGTCGATCATAAAACAATAAAACGTCTGGCTCCATCAGAGGCACACCCACTACTACTTACGTTCTGCGGTACCTACAATATTCCAAAGAGTTTACAAAGCAAAAGAGTTTACAAACTTTCTTCACAAAAAAACAATCATCACCAAGTAACAACATTATTTTATAAATGAACCCAGAAATAAATTTAATAATTAGCGTTAGATTGTGCAATTAATAATATGAATTTTAAGTACGCCAGATATTTCTATAAGAAGAATAATTTTAACCATACATGCAGAGTGTAACCAATTAATTTCTTTTTATACATTTTATCCTGAAATATAATGCATCGTAAACAAAAGCAAATGAAATTCTTTCAGTGAAACAACGGAGATAATGTTTGCCTATACGAGATTCGAAATTAATCCTGGTATCGGCTATTTCTATAAAAAAAGTTAATGCTAAAGGAGGATGTCCCATTGAGGCAAGGAGAAAGAGGGTAGTGGAAGAAAATTTTGTAAAAAGTGCCTGTCTTCACTAAAGATAATAATTAGCTTTCTTTTCTGAGAAGGAGTTCTAGGTAGCACTCATGATGTACTGAGAATGGCTTCACCATTGTATAGAAAAGGTTGATATAAATAAGCAGTACCAATTGTCTCTGTTGTGACTTAGCAAGACAGCCAAGTCATAACGAGAGGAAGCCGAAAGGCACGCGTTAAGCTCACGCAGATTGGCGTGAGGTCTGGAACAGTTAAAAGGAAATGAGAACTTAGAAAATGGACGCAGTTGCTGTAATACTTAACTTTAATCCACAATTGTAGAACATCTCTCTTTACGGTACATGCTTCGTAATATTAATTATCAATTGAATACGGCGCCTTGCTAGGTCGTAGCAAATGTAGCTGAAGGCTATGCTAACTATCGTCTCGGCAAATGAGAGCATATTTGTCAGTAAACCATTGCTATGAACGTCGGCTGTACAACTGGGGAGAGTGCTAGTACGTCTCTCTAGACCTGCCGTGTGGTGGCGCTCGGTCTGCTATCACTGACAGTGGCGACACGCGGGTCCGACGTATATTAATGGACCGCGGCCGATTTAAAGGCTACCACCTAGCAAGTGTGGTGTCTGGCGGTGACACCACAGTCTCATTGACTTATTTGTATATGGTTTAATAGAACACTTAAAAACACTAAGTATCATTTATCTTTCGACATTTTAAAAATAAAAATGTCCAAAGAAAATTATGTTTTGTTCTAAAGTTTCAAAATGGTTCAAATGGCTCTGAACACTATGGGACTTAACATCTGAGGTCATCAG
Organism: Schistocerca serialis cubense; assembly: GCF_023864345.2. Taxonomy (NCBI): domain Eukaryota; kingdom Metazoa; phylum Arthropoda; class Insecta; order Orthoptera; family Acrididae; genus Schistocerca; species Schistocerca serialis. The sequence goes on along the minus strand of NC_064643.1, from coordinate 116,855,764 downwards.
TCCCCTAGAACTTAGAACTACTTAAACCTAACTAACCTAAGGACATCACACAGATCCATGCCCAAGGCAGGATTCGAACCTGCGACCGTAGCGGTCGCGCGGTTCCAGACTGTAGCGCCTAGAACCGCTCGGACACTCCGGCCGTCTTCTAAAGTTTATTTAGGCGATAATGTTGATAATAAGGGGGGAAGGAGGGTGTGGTGGTACTAGTAATATCTGATCCCACTCGGAGGTAACGGTCTCAGAAATATTGGAAAACGCTGGTATAAATCGTGCTACTCTTCAACCAACAACTGTCAGATAACTACGTGAAAGATCGAGCAGGCGTGGCATAACGTATTCCAGGACAGTATTCGCCATCACTACGATTGACTGGATGTCAGTGTCATCCTCTGCGTAGCCACCTGTGGAGGCTACATCACTTACTAATACGTGTGTGTCATCATGGTTCGATACCTGGTACTTCACAAACGTTTGTGCTATTGATCTGCAAGTGAATTCATGTACTCCCTATGCACTTTTGGAACAATAAATCTTGAGTGAATTGGAAACCTCTAATATGGTGTACTAATTACACACACTAAAAAAAGATTTGCATCACCTCGGTTGCCAGAACTCTTTAAGATAGACGTTGACTGTGGATATTGTAACACAGACAAAGTCCCTTTGACTGTTCAGAGACGTCACTAAATCCACCCAAAGATGTAAACAACCACGCATGAGCAGCACCTATTAGACGGAGGTGGTCCGATAGCCGATCAGTTCCAGTCATTCCACCAGGAAGGAGGTACACAGCTCGTGTTGTCTGTAGTTCAACCATGCCTAGACGGTCAATACCCGCGGTTCGATCGCGTCCGCATTGTTACTTTGTGCTAGAAAGGGCTCTCAACAAGGCAAGTGTCCAATCGTCTCGGAGTGAACCAAAACGACGTTGTTCTGACATGGAGGAGATACAGAGAAACAGGAACTGTCGATGACATGCCTCGCTCAGTCCGCCCAAGGGCTACTACTGCAATGGATGACCGCTACCTGCGGATTATAGCTCGGAGGAACCCTGACAGCAACGCCACCATGTTGAATAATGCTTTTTGTGCAGCCACAGGACGTCTGTTACGACTCAAACTGTGCGCAATAGGCTGCATGATGCGCAACTTCACTTCCGACGTGCCTGGCGAGATGCATCTTTCCAAGCACGACACCATGCAGCGCGGTACAGATGGGCCCAGCATGCCGAATGGACCGCTCAGAATTGGCGTCACATTCTCTTCACCGATATGCCTACAAAGAGACAATCGTCGGAGACGTGTTTGGAGGCAACCCGGTCAGGCTGTTGCACTGTCCAGCGAGTGCATCAAGGTGCGGGTTTCCTGATGTTTTGGGGTGGCATCATCTGGAGCGGACGTACGCCGCTGGTGCTCGTGGAAAGCGCCATAACGGCTGTACGATACGTGAATGCCATCCTCAGACCGATAGTGCAACCATATCGGCAGCATATTCGCGAGGCACTCATCTTCATTGACGACAATTCGCGCCCCCATCGTGCATATCTTGTGAATGACTTCCTTCCGGATAACGACATTGCTCGACTAGAGTGGCCAGAATGTTCTTCAGACATGAACCCTATCGAACATGCCTGGGATGGATTGAAGAGGGTTATTTACGGACGTGACCCACCAACCATTCTGAGGAATCTGCGACGAGTCGCCGTTAAGGAATGGGACAATCTGGACCAACAGTGTCTTGATGAACTTGTGGATAGTATGGCACGACGAATACATTCATGCATCAATGCAAAAGGGCGTGCTACTGGGTATTAGAGGTACCGGTGTGTACAGCGATCTGGACCACCACCTCCGTAGGTCTCGCTGTATGGTGTTACAAAAGTGCAATGTGTGGTTTTCATGAGCATTAAAAATGGCAGAAATGATGTTTATGTTGATCTCTATTCCAATTTTCTGTAGAGGTTCCGGAACTCTCGGAAACGAGGTGATGCAAAGCTTTTTTTGACGAATGTATTCTTCCGGCAGTGCAGGTTAGGTAACACCTAACCAAAATTTAAAGATTACAAACAGTCTCGATCAAGACTGTTTTTAATTTTTAAATTTGAATTTTAAAGATCACATTATAAATACGTTTATCAATTATGCAGGGAAAATATAGTCCCATCGGAATGAAGAACTCATTTTTTAAATTCAAGGCAATAAGTTGCCTACTACGAGGTTGCCCATTATAACTACTTCTATTTAACAATGATATCGATGCATTAGTAAGACAATGGTGTTTAGCAAATAACCGCAACATTCAACTTCAGTGTAATAACATCTTGGATTCTATACTGTAAGCAGACAGTATAGGCACGCGTTGCTTACGCTGGAGATGAGTTGCCACACTATTATTCAGCCTCTAAACGTTTCAGCAAAAAACTATAACATGGTAATCTCAACGATGAAATATAGGGCCTCGGCCTTAAGCAAAAAATGTTTATCAGAAGGAAAATTTGTGTAGACCTCCAATAACAGAGTAAATCAGTTATTTTACAAATATTTAAAGTTAAGCATTGTGTTATACAGATGATCCAGATGTATCACACAAAATAAGTAACTTCAGTAGAGCACTCAGAATTACCAGTCCTGTTTTCAAAACAACGAAAGTAAAAAAACAAACAAGATTATCGGTTAATAGAATTGTAACACTACCACTGCTCTGTTATGAAAGCGAACTATGGGGGAGTCGACCGCTGTGTTATTGAAGCAAACTATGGGTCATTGGAAATCAAAAATGGAAGTACTTTAGAGCCATTGAAATGAAAATTCTTACGAAAACTCGGTGATATTGTCTTCTGCAACACAAATGCATAAAAACTCCAGCCAAGAGACGCTTATAACACGTTACCTCGAAGAATACAGGATGTTATAAGAATTGGCTATTTCAAACTGCCGCGATAAATTCTGAATTACATAACGAAGAGGAGGGGCTGGGGAGGGGGGAGGTCAGTGGGTCGGACAAACAAGAAATGGAAGGATACCTTAACAGACCACTAGGTCTATCACTTGAAAGGATTATGATTACTATGGCAGGAGGCCGGAAGGAATGGAGGCCATCGTACAAATAAGCGAAGCTTTTAGCTGAATGTTACACATAGTTCTGAATTTCGACTGCAGTTAGAAAAATATTTGTAGAACCTATATCGTCAGTCAAGACAGCACTAATTATACCATCTTTCGATATTAGTTTGAGCATACGATAGCAATTTTCAGACTTGTTATTTAAAAGCTTCCATAAGTACACGAACCTTACTGACAATAGGAGTGTTGTAATTTACGATCGCTGTCTCTTTCTAACTTCGTAGCAAGATTAAAAATCACTTTATTTGCCATAGTCTAGAACACCGTGCTTCAAACAGAGATAATTGACAAATTTGGTTGAGTTATATGTAGTTTAGAGCAACAGCAAATTTTCTTTTCAGTTCGTATTATAAGGAGTGACAGTACTCAGTAAGAGTGGTGTTACATAAACGCCATGCGCCTGGGTTTCTCCACTAAACGGCGGAGATTCCGCGTGTAGCTGGAGTTACGTAACAGCACTGAAGGACGAAGCTGTGTCCTTTAATCACCGTTAGGTGCTCACCAGGAAAATTGCGAAGCAGGGGTTCGTCAGGTCGTTCTGCTAGTGTCGACGAACTTAATTTCCTCCTCTTATTGTGTTTTAAGAGCGTGTCCGCACCGCACTGGGAGGGGACTAACTTCACTGACGTAACTTACAGCTGGATTAATGTAAAAGAGCAGAGCTGTATACAGTGAAACATTAACTCAGTTGACATATAACTGAAGCTGCGAAAGCTGGTGATTGTTGGTGCAAGTCGTGGATGAGTACAGCATTCACTGAGAAAACTGTAGAACAACACTCTCTGCAATGTGTCTATGTTGTTCATCACATCAGGTTTACAGCATCCTGGCATTGTGCATTCTCGACAGTGAGATACAAGCCTGCTGAGTTAAAGGCATTGATCAGGACTCATTTTCAGGACACAACAGTTCTCAGAATTTGTTATTCCAAAGAGAATTATCGTTAGAAAAAAAGTGTTTTCCTTATTGACCACACTTTGAAAGACGTCAGTAAGAAAGATTAGTGGCTTTAAAATTAATTTTATAAGCGATTGTGCAAGGAAGAGAGGTTGGAAGATCTGAATTCGTATCATTTGATGAACACTGTATACTGAGGTGACAAAAGGCCTGGTATGACGACATACACACATACAGATGGCAGCAGTGTCGTGTACACGAGGTATGAAAGGGCAGTTCCATGCAGAAGCTGTCATTTGTACTCAGGTGATTCATGAGAAAAGGTTTCCAACGTGATTATGTCCGCACGAGGGGAATTAACAGACTTTGAAGGCGCAGTAGTAGTTGAAACTAGACGCGTGGAACATTCCGTTTCGGAAATCGTTACAGAATTAAATATCCCGAAATCCAAATTGTCAAGAGAGTGCCGCGAATACCAAGTTTCAAGCATTACCTCGCATCATCGACAAGGCAGTGGCCGAGGGCCTTCACTTAACAACGAAGGGCAGTGGCGTTTGCGTAGAAATGTCAGTGCTAACAGGCAGGCAACATCGCGTGAAGTAACAACAGAAATCAGTGTGGGACGTACGACGAACGTACCCGTGAGCACAGTGCAGCGAAATTTGGCGTTACTGGGCTACGGCAGCAGACGACCGACGCGAGAGTCTTTGCTAACAGCACATCGCCTGAAGCGCCTCTCTTGGAATCGTTATCATGTTGGTTGGACCCTATACGATTGGAAACCGTGGCCTGGTCAGACGAGTCCTGATTTCAGTTGGTAAGAGCTGATGGTAGGGTTCGAATGTGGTGCAGACCCCACGAAGCCATGGACCCAAGCTGTTAGCAAGACACTGTACAAGCTAGTGGTGGTTCCATAATGGTGTGGGCTGTGTTGAAATGCACTGGAGTGGGTCCTCTGGTCGAACTGGACCGATCGCTGGCTGGAAATCGTTATGTTCGACTACTTCTAGATCATCTGCGGCCATTGAGTTGGAGCTCCCAAACAATGACGGAAATTTTATGGACGACGATGCGCCATGTGACCCGGCGATTTGTTTGAAGAACATTGTGGACAATTCGAGCGCCCGACATGAATCCTATCTAATATTTATGGGACGTAATCGAGAGGTCAGTTCGTGCACAAAATCTCGTACCGTTAACTCTTTCGCAATTGTATACGGCTGCAGAGACATCGTGGCTCACTATTTCTGCAAGGGACAACAAAAGACTTGCTGAGCCCATACCATGTTGAGCTGCTGCACTACGCCGGGCAAAAGGATATCCAACTCGATATTAAGAGGTATACCATGCATTACCTGTCACCTCAGAGTACAGGGGATCGGTAGCATAATTATAGACAACATTTTTGTTCCTTCTTCAGTACTAGAGGAGACCTCCGTTAGTAAAAGGGTAAACGGCTTTCTGAGCCTAATGCACAAATTTCAACGCTAAGATGAATTTATTCACACACACACACTTGTTAAATATAAATCCACAGAAATGTTAATCCACTAGTAACAGACATTTTCTTTAAACATCATTACCGAACAAGAGTGCTGCCAGTTTAGGCGATAAATTTGATGCTGTCTTCACCTCACTCACGTTCTTTGAAACCTGCTTTCCATTAGAACGTTTAAAACGGGGCAGTAGCACGAGCAGGTAACATAGGTGGATGACTAATGGGATAAGGATACCATTAGAACAAAGTGGGAATTATATCGTAACCTTAGAAATAATCACAACAGAACTGCCGTAGTCCATTACAAAGAGTACGGTACTGGAAAGCGCTTAAAATGTTAAGAACGCAAAAAAGTGTGGTACACACATGGAAAACATAATCTCAGGATAAAAATAAAACCAGTTTTTTTTATTTATTTTACACGACTAGTTCTGCAGGACCAAATTGAGGAGAAAATCTCCAAGGTCATGGAAAGTGTCAATACATGAAATTACAAAAAAAAGGAATAACAGATAGAATTTAATGTTTATGAACCCAAAAATACAAGCCATACGTTTATGTAAACGCATTCAACAATATAACACAGGAATTAGCTTAATTTTTCAAGGAACTCCTCGACAGAATAGAAGGAGTGACTCACGAGGAAACTCATCAGTTTCGATTTGGAAGCGCGTGAATTACTGCTAAGATTTTTTAATTCTTGTGGTAGCTCATTGAAAATGGATGCAGCAGTATACTGCACATCTTTCTGCACAAGAGTCAAGGAAGTGCGATTCAAATGCAGATGGGATTTCTGCCTAGTTTTAACTGAGTGAAAGCTTCTAATTCTTGGAAATAAGCTGATCTTGTTAACATGTAAAGAACGTATACCCAACATGTAAGGCATGTATACCCAAACAGGGGTCGACAAGAGGTTCGCGAACTCACACCACTTATCGCCCGAACCGCCCTTTTCTGAGCCAAAAATATCCTTTGAGAATGGAAGAGTTACCCCAAAATATAATACCATACGTCATAAGCGAATGAAAATAAGCAAAGTAGACTACTTTTTGTGTCGAACTATCACTTACTTCAAATATCTTTCGAATAGTAAGAATGATAGCATTAAGCCTTTGAACAAGAACTTGAACGTGGGCTTTCCATGACAATTTTCTATGTATTTCAATACACAGAAATTTGAACCAGTCATGTAACCATTCTATGAAATTAAAACGTCGTGTTTCGTTGAATTTATGTGTTAGAAACTGTAAAAAATGAGTCTTGTGATTTAGCGTTAGTTTATTTTCTACAATCCATGAACTTATGCCATGAACTGCACTATTTGAAACAGTGCCAACGTTGCATCAATATCCTTTACTACCAAGCTAGTGTCATCAGCAAACAGAAAATTTTAAAATCACCTGTAATACTAGAGGGCACATCGTTTATATAAATAAGGAAAGGAGTGAACCCCAGCACTGATCCTGGTTCACCCCCCCCCCCTCACCCCATTTGACTGTGCCCCACTCAGACCCCACATCACAAACATTCTCAGCCATATTGATCAGTAATGAAGGAAATGGTGGCCAGCAACACATGGTCAAATACACTCCTGGAAATTGAAATAAGAACACCGTGAATTCATTGTCCCAGGAAGGGGAAATTTTATTGACACATTCCTGGGGTCAGATACATCACATGATCACACTGACAGAACCACAGGCACATAGACACAGGCAACAGAGCACGCACAATGTCGGCACTAGTACAGTGTATATCCACCTTTCGCAGCAATGCAGGCTGCTATTCTCCCATGGAGACGATCGTAGAGATGCTGGATGTAGTCCTGTGGAACGGCTTGCCATGCCATTTCCACCTGGCGCCTCAGTTGGACCAGCGTTCGTGCTGGACGTGCAGACCGCGTGAGACGACGCTTCATCCAGTCCCAAACATGCTCAATGGGGGACAGATCCGGAGATCTTGCTGGCCAGGGTAGTTGACTTACACCTTCTAGAGCACGTTGGGTGGCACGGGATACATGCGGACGTGCATTGTCCTGTTGGAACAGCAAGTTCCCTTGCCGGTCTAGGAATGGTAGAACGATGGGTTCGATGACGGTTTGGATGTACCGTGCACTATTCAGTGTCCCCTCGACGATCACCAGTGGTGTACGGGCAGTGTAGGAGATCGCTCCCCACACCATGATGCTGGGTGTTGGCCCTGTGTGCCTCGGTCGTATGCAGTCCTGATTGTGGCGCTCACCTGCACGGCGCCAAACACGCATACGACCATCATTGGCACCAAGGCAGAAGCGACTCTCATCGCTGAAGACGACACGTCTACATTCGTCCCTCCATTCACGCCTGTCGCGACACCACTGGAGGCCTGCTGCACGATGTTGGGGCGTGAGCGGAAGACGGCCTAACGGTGTGCGGGACCGTAGCCCAGCTTCATGGAGACGGTTGCGAATGGTCCTCGCCGATACCCCAGGAGCAACAGTGTCCCTAATTTGCTGGGAAGTGGCGGTGCGGTCCCCTACGGCACTGCGTAGGATCCTACGGTCTTGGCGTGCATCCGTGCGTCGCTGCGGTCCGGTCCCAGGTCGACGGGCACGTGCACCTTCCGCCGACCACTGGCGACAACATCGATGTACTGTGGAGACCTCACGCCCCACGTGTTGAGCAATTCGGCGGTACGTCCACCCGGCCTCCCGCATGCCCACTATACGCCCTCGCTCAAAGTCCGTCAACTGCACATACGGTTCACGTCCACGCTGTCGCGGCATGCTACCAGTGTTAAAGACTGCGATCGAGCTCCGTATGCCACGGCAAACTGGCTGACACTGATGGCGGCGGTGCACAAATGCTGCGCAGCTAGCGCCATTCGACGGCCAACACCGCGGTTCCTGGTGTGTCCGCTGTGCCGTGCGTGTGATCATTGCTTGTACAGCCCTCTCGCAGTGTCCGGAGCAAGTATGGTGGGTCTGACACACCGGTGTCAATGTGTTCTTTTTTCCATTTCCAGGAGTGTATATAAAGCCAATACCTGTACAGAATTTTACAATACCTTTCTGAGTACAGCACGTGATTTAACAAAATTTAATTTCTACAGGGAATCACGTAACTCTTCTAGAAAATGACTGCCGCCTGAAATAAAACTCCGTGATACAGAGAAGGGGAAATGACATGAAATGATCGTATGGCATTTTGGCCGGGAGGTCCCATTTGAGAAGGGGAGTTGTGTCATTAATTAAATCGCTCAAGACTAAGAACTCACATGGATGAGATGGAGTAATCTAGCAGCATACTAAAGCACTGTGCTGCACATATTAGTCTTGTATTTAGCCACGTTTGTAAGTTTTCCTTTGGGAATAGGCAGTTTCCTGAATTGCTAAGGTACTCAATAGTACCTCCCCCCATGAACCATGGACCTTGCCGTTGGTGGGGAGGCTTGCGTGCCTCAGCGATACAGATAGCCGTTCCGTAGGTGCAACCACAACGGAGGGGTATCTGTTGAGAGGCCAGACAAACGTGTGGTTCCTGAAGAGGGGCAGCAGCCTTTTCAGCCGTTGCAGGGGCAACAGTCTGGATGATTGACTGATCTGGCCTTGTAACACTAACCAAAACGGCCTTTCTGTTGTGGTACTGCGAACGGCTGAAAGCAAGGCGAAACTACAGCCGTAATTTTTCCCGAGGGCATGCAGCTTTACTGTATGGTTAAATGATGATGGCGTCCTCTTGGGTAAAATATTCCGCAGGTAAAATAGTCCCCCATTCGGATCTCCGGGCGGGGACTACTCAAGAGGATGTCGTTATCAGGAGAAAGAAAACTGCCATTCTACGGATCGGAGCGTGGAATGTCAGATCACTTAATCAGGCAGGTAGGTTAGAAAATGTAAAAGGGGAAATAGATAGGTTAAAGTTAGATATAGTGGGAATTAGTGAAGTTTGGTGGCAGGAGGAACAAGACTTCTGGTCAGGTGACTACAGGGTTATAAACACAAAATCAAATAGGGGTAATGCAGGAGAAGGTTTAATAATGAATAAAAAAATAGGATTGCTGGTAAGCTACTACAAACAGCATAGTGAACGCATTATTGTGGCCAAGATAGATACGAAGCCCACAACTACTACAGTAGTACAAGTTTGTATGCCAACTAGCTTTGCAGATGACGAAGAAATTGAAGAAATGTATGATGAGATAAAATAAATTATTCAGATAGTGAAGGGAGACGAAAATTTAATAGTCATGGATGAATGGAATTCGAGAGTAGGAAAAGGGAGAGAAGGAAACGTAGTAGGTGAATATGGATTGGGGGAGAGAAATGAAAGAGTAAGCCGCCTGGTAGAATTTTGCACAGAGCATAACTTAATCGTAGCTAACACTTGGTTTAAGAATCATGAAAGAAGGTTGTATACATGGAAGAACCCTGGAGATACTAAAAGGTATCAGATAGATTATATAATGGTAAGACAGAGATTTAGTAACCAGGTTTTAAATTGTAAGACATTTCCAGGAGCAGATGTGGAATCTGACCACAATCTATTGGTAATGACCAGTAGATTAAAACTGAAGAAACTGCAAAAAGGTGGGAACTTAAGGAGATGGGACCTGGATAAACTGAAAGAACCAGAGGTTGTACAGAGTTTCAGGGAGAGCATAAGGGAACAATTGACAGGAATGGGGGAAAGAAATACAGTAGAAGAAGAATGGGTAGCTTTGAGGGATGAAGTAGTGAAGGCAGCAGAGGATCAAGTAGGTAAAAAGACGAGGGCTAGTAGAAATCCTTGGGTAACAGAAGAAATATTGAATTTAATTGATGAAAGGAGAAAATGTAAAAATGCAGTAAATGAAGCAGGCGAAAAGGAATACAAACGTCTCAAAAATGAGATCGACAGGAAGTGCAAAATGGCTAGAGGACAAATGTAAGGATGTAGAGGCCTATCTCACTAGGGGTAAGATAGATACTGCCTACAGGAAAATTAAAGAGACCTTTGGAGATAAGAGAACCACTTGTATGGACATCAAGAGCTCAGATGGAAACCCAGTTCTAAGCAAAGAAGGGAAAGCAGGAAGGTGGAAGGAGTAAATAGAGGGTCTATACAAGGGCGATGTACTTGAGGACAATATTATGGAAATGGAAGAGGATGTAGATGAAGATGAAATGGGAGATACGATACAGCGTGAAGAGTTTGACAGAGCACTGAAAGACCTGAGTCGAAACAAGGCCCCCGGAGTAGACAACATTTCATTGGAACTACTGACGGCCTTGGGAGAGCCAGTCCTGACGAAACTCTACCATCTGGTGAGCAACATGTATGAAACAGGCGAAATACCCTCAGACCTCAAGAAGAATATAATAATTCCAATCCCAAAGAAAGCAGGTGTTGACAGATGTGAAAATTACCGAACTATCAGTTTAATAAGCCACAGCTGCAAAATACTAAAACGAATTCTTTACAGACGAATGGAAAAACTAGTAGAAGCCGACCTCGGCAAAGATCAGTTTGGATTCCGTAGAAATACTGGAACACGTGAGGCAATACTGACCTTACGACTTATACTAGAAGAAAGATTAAGGAAAGGCAAACCTACGTTTCTAGCATTTGTATACTTAGAGAAAACTTTTGACAATGTTGACTGGAATACTCTCTTTCAGATTCTGAAGGTGGCAGGGGTAAAATACAGGGAGCGAAAGGCTATTTACAATTTGTACAGAAACCAGATGGCAGTTATAAGAGTCGAGGGACATGAAAGGGAAGCAGTTGTTGGGAAGGGAATAAGACAGGGTTGTAGCCTCTCCCCGATGTTATTCAATCTGTATATTGAGCAAGCAGTAAAGGAGACAAAAGAAAAATTCGGAGTACGTATTAAAATGCATGGAGAAGAAATAAAGTCTTTGAGGTTCGCCGATGGCACTGTAATTATGTCAGAGACAGCAAAGGACTTGGAAGTGCAGTTGAACGGAATGGATAGCGTCTTGAAAGGAGGATATAAGATGAACATCAACAAAAGCAAAACGAGGATAATGGAATGTAGTCGAATTAAGTCGGGTGATGCTGAGGGAATTAGATTAGGAAATGAGACACCTAAAGTAGTAAAGGAGTTTTGCTATTTGGGGAGCAAAATAACTGATGATGGTCGAAGTAGAGAGGATATAAAATGTAGACTGGCAATGGCAAGGAAAGCGTTTCTGAAGAAGAGAAATTTGTTAACATCGAGTATAGATTTAAGTGTAAGGAAGTCATTTCTGAATGTATTTGTATGGAGTGTAGCCATGTATGGAAGTGAAACATGGACGATAAATAGTTTGGACAAGAAGAGAATAGAAGCATTCGAAATGTGGTGCTACAGAAGAATGCTGAAGATTAGATGGGTAGATCACATAACTAATGAGGAAGTATTGAATAGGATTGGGGAGAAGAGAAGTTTGTGGCACAACTTGACCAGAAGAAGGGATCGGTTGGTAGGACATGTTCTGAGGCATCAAGAGATCACCAATTTAGTATTGGAGGGCAGCGTGGAGGGTAAAAATCGTAGAGGGCGACCAAGAGATGAATACACTAAGCAGATTCAGAAGGATGTAGGTTGCAGTAAGTACTGGGAGATGAAGAAGCTTGCATAGGATAGAGTAGCATGGAGAGCTGCATCAAACCAGTCTCAGGACTGAAGACCACAACAACAACAACAACAACTCAATAGTGACACTGCTTTATAAAAAAGGGAGAAAGGAGTAAACTAGAAATTTCAGACCTTTTTCCATTTAATCGGTACTTGAAAATAACATGTATCTGAGGGTGACAGAGCAAAAGTATAGTTTGGTTTTAGAGATAGGTCAAAACCTGAAAAAAAACTGTATTCTCTTTTCTCTTTGAGCCACTGGACAGATTAAACAAGAATTTGCGGACACTAGGTGTCTTCTTTCATTTAACTAATTATGTTGGTCGCAAAATATTACCGCAGAAGCATGATCATTATGAAATAATAGAATACTCTAAGAACAAACATCGAAACATCAATCTCCACAGTAATGAGAACGGCGTCTGACTGGGGCATGGGTAAGTGGGGGGTTATCCGAGGGGTCACATGATATGTTTTCTAATAAGTCAGGTGATTCTAAAATACATCTGTTTGCTGGTGGCACTAGATCAGCAGTGAAGGGTCTTGAGTGCAACATAAGTAATGTATCAAATAATGCAGTTTCAAACCACAAATTCATGACTTATAGAATATGAATTTATGCTAAATCATAGTACGGCTCAGTTTTTACAGTTTCTAACGCAATTCATCTATAGCTGAGATTCTTATCACACATAATGGGAATATGATTAGTGAGAGTAAATTATTCCAATTGCTACGTTTTGAGAGACGTGGTAAGCTGTCATGGAAAGCCCATGGTCAAGATCTTGTTCAAAAACCGAATCCTGCTATATTTACCAATGGAATTGTGGTAGTCCAAGACGAAAATTGGTCTGCTTTGCTTATTTTCATTCGCTTATGAAATATGGCATTATCTTCCCACTCACGAAGCGTATTTTTTGTTCAGAAGTGGTCAGTTTGGGCGATATGTGATGTAAGTCGTGAATTGTTGATCAAGAGTCTAAAATTCCGACATTGGTTTCTCAATAGATATTTTCTTTGACGTCGTTTGATGTTAACAACATGAGCTTATTCCCAAAATTTTGCAGCTTTAACTCAGTTACTAGGCAGAAACCCAATCTGCATTTGGATCACATATCCCTGACTCTTTATGAAGAAAGGTGCACAGTAGTACGCTGTTCAATTTTCAATAAGCTACCAGAGTGATTAAAAAATCTTAGCAGTAATACTCACATTTTCAAGCCTTAACTGAAGAATTTCCTCATGGCTCATTACTTGTGTTCTGTCGGGTAGTTACTGAAAAATAAGCAAACTCTTGAGCTATATTGTTGATAATGCTAATATATACTGAGCAGAATGAGTTTCACTCCGCAGGGGAGTGTGCGCTGGTATGAAACTTCTTGGCAGATTAAAACTCTGTGCTGAACCGTGACTCGAACTCGAGACCTTTGCCTTTCGGGGGCACGTGCTCTACCATCTATTTTTTTTCAGATGATGTAGCACACTAATTTATTTATTTCATATTTTTGTATATTTGTTGAGATCACATAGGACGCCCTCCAGGCGCAAAACAATTATGTGTAATAACCATCAATAACAAAATACACTCCCGGAAATGGAAAAAAGAACACATTGACACCGGTGTGTCATGTCAGACTCACCATACTTGCTCCGGGCACTGCGAGAGGGCTGTACAAGCAATGATCACACGCACGGCACAGCGGACACACCAGGAACCGCGGTGTTGGCCGTCGAATGGCGCTAGCTGCGCAGCATTTGTGCACCGCCGCCGTCAGTGTCAGCCAGTTTGCCGTGGCATACGGAGCTCCATCGCAGTCTTTAACACTGGTAGCATGCCGCGACAGCGTGGACGTGAACCGTATGTGCAGTTGACGGACTTTGAGCGAGGGCGTATAGTGGGCATGCGGGAGGCCGGGTGGACGTACCGTCGAATTGCTCTACACGTGGGGCGTGAGGTCTCCACAGTACATCGATGTTGTCGCCAGTGGTCGGCGGAAGGTGCACGTGCCCGTCGACCTGGGACCGGACCGCAGCGACGCACGGATCCACGCCAAGACCGTAGGATCCTACGCAGTGCCGTAGGGGACCGCACCGCCACTTCCCAGCAAATTAGGGACACTGTTGCTCCTGGGGTATCGGCGAGGACCATTCGCAACCGTCTCCATGAAGCTGGGCTACGGTCCCGCACACCGTTAGGCCGCCTTCCGCTCACGCCCCAACATCGTGCAGCCCGCCTCCAGTGGTGTCGCGACAGGCGTGAATGGAGGGACGAATGGAGACGTGTCGTCTTCAGCGATGAGAGTCGCTTCTGCCTTGGTGCCAATGATGGTCGTATGCGTGTTTGGCGCCGTGCAGGTGAGCGCCACAATCAGGACTGCATACGACCGAGGCACACAGGGCCAACACCCAGCATCATGGTGTGGGGAGCGATCTCCTACACTGCCCGTACACCACTGGTGATCGTCGAGGGGACACTGAATAGTGCACGGTACATCCAAACCGTCATCGAACCCATCGTTCTACCATTCCTAGACCGGCAAGGGAACTTGCTGTTCCAACAGGACAATGCACGTCCGCATGTATCCCGTGCCACCCAACGTGCTCTAGAAGGTGTAAGTCAACTACCCTGGCCAGCAAGATCTCCGGATCTGTCCCCCATTGAGCATGTTTGGGACTGGATGAAGCGTCGTCTCACGCGGTCTGCACGTCCAGCACGAACGCTGGTCCAACTGAGGCGCCAGGTGGAAATGGCATGGCAAGCCGTTCCACAGGACTACATCCAGCATCTCTACGATCGTCTCCATGGGAGAATAGCAGCCTGCATTGCTGCGAAAGGTGGATATACACTGTACTAGTGCCGACATTGTGCATGCTGTGTTGCCTGTGTCTATGTGCCTGTGGTTCTGTCAGTGTGATCATGTGATGTATCTGACCCCAGGAATGTGTCAATAAAGTTTCCCCTTCCTGGGACAATGAATTCACGGTGTTCTTATTTCAATTTCCAGGAGTGTAAAAAGGGAATTATAGAAATTAAAGAAAACGCCCTCCTGGCAGAACAGACAAAATGGCATCCGCGACCCGCAAACTTGTGGGTAGACGCACACTGAATGCCAAGGCAGTCAGGCATGTTCCAGCCACGTCTTCACGAAGAATATTGCATTTGCCGGTGCATTGCACTGAGATCTGGTATTACACAATCACACTGAAATCACCTAATCACCTTCTCATATCTGGGACACCCCAGCTGCAGGGGGGATCGAAGAAGGCACTACCCAAAAGTTGGCACAGTACTGATGGTATCGCGGATGTTGCACGAGAAAAGTAAAGCGATCTTGCAGGAACTTCCAAAAATCAAGAACACTCTTATCACGTTCACAGAACAAATAAGAGTTGAAGACTCCTTTTATCCAGATCACAACATTGGTCTTCGTACATGGGAAGTACTTCTCATCTGGGAACAGTAGAGATTTCGGTGTAATGGCGTGGGGAGCCGTACGTAGAAGAGTGGCAAGCAACTTCTGAATCAGCTGCCACACCTCTGCAGAAGATCCAAAGAGCAGTCGATGTTCGTCCGCATCAAGCGTGTGACAACGAGGACACAGCGGCGAATCTGTCATTTTTATGGCAAGCAGACGAAGTTGTGTCGTGTATTTTCCATTAACGACCAGACACAAGGTCGCACCAGCGCTTATATCGAGGAGAATATGGTGCACAGAACGCCAAACCACGGGCCATGTGATCGTAGGATGTCGGCTTTCCACAACTTTCCTAGTATGATTTCTTATGATTAGGCGGTAAACATCACGTGCGGTAGGGTTTCTGGTACTAGGCAAGTCGGCATGGACATAACTGTATTCGATAAAAAAAGGTCCTGATACGTGAGAGCGAGGAAGAAATACGGGCTACTACAACGGGTGCCACTCGAGAGGGAGGGGCCATTTCGTCAATCAGGCTTGCCGATAAATCCGGTTCGGCGGCGGGCCCACGATTTAACCATCGTTCTTACATAAGGGGTAGCTGCTCTCGCTTGGACGTTGACAAGGCCGAGGCCGACATCTCGAGGAGGAAGTGTCTGCGTGTCGTAGCGGACTTTGAAGATAAGAGCCGCGCTCACAAAGTAGCCGAACGTCGCCTGAAGTCTGTGTGCCATTGCCTTTTGGCATCGGTCAAATCTGTGCTAAGTGGGTAGTTGCGAGAGTAGATGAGTGTTAACGAATTCCACCCTTTGTAACATGTCCAATGCTCTCAGGAGGTTGCACGAACGTTCGTGCGGATAGCTTGAAGCAATTAAATGAGATCGTGCGCTGTGTATCACGCATAAAGGTGATCCTCAAACATTTGAACTTGTCCACTAATGGCAATGGAGCCACAGTCTCTGCTGGAAGACCTCTACCGGCGGACGTAGCACTAGATTTCGTTAGGTTCACACAGTTGCACGCAGCAGTCCCGTATTGATTGATCCACGCCAGCGCCTCTCGCACTTCATCCTCCGATAGAACCAGGAACACCACGTCACCAGCATAAGCGCGGCAGATGAAAGCATACTTCCTCATTGTTATTCCTGTGAGCCGGCTCCTCAGACCGTGTAACAGTGACTCAAGGGCGATAGCGAAAAGCAGCATCGACAGCGGCCATCCTTGACGGACCGACCGCATGACATTAATAGGGCCCGCCACACGGCCATTGACCAGTACTCGCGATGTGGCACCTCGGAGGAGCCGCAAGACGATGTGTATAAACCCGTGGGGAAAGGCCATCCGTCGGAGTACGTTTTCTAGAAAGTCATGACTCACTCTATCAAAGGCGTGGTCGAAGTCCACAGTCACTAAGGCACCGGGACGGCGGCAGGTCGTGGCCAGGGCTATAACGTCACGGTAATCGCTGAGTGTCGTCTGAATGTTACTGTCATCACCAAAGCACGTTTGATCCAAAGAGATGACTTGAGGAATGACGCGCCGAAGGCGAGCGGCAAGAATCCGGGTAAAAATCTTGAAGTCACAATTTAACATGGTCCGCGGCCGACAATGCCCAACTCCCCTATCTCCCGATGGCTTGGGGAACCGGAATAAACAAGCCTTCTAGGAATTCGGGCGGGAGGGGAAGATCAGGGTTCATCAGTTCTTCACACGTCGCAGTCCAGCGTAAGCCCATGATGTCGTGGAATGTGCGGTAAAACTCAAGCGGAAACCCATGTGGACCTGGGGCTTTATTCTCCGCGCCCTTATGAAGAGCATCGGCGACGTAATCAACCGTAAATTGTCGCTGTGAGAATCTCCGCAGCAGCCTCATACAGGGTACCCGTCAAGAAACGGAGGACATCAGTCGTTACCGCTATGTTCTGGTCCTCTGGTGCATATAACTAGTTGTAGTGATCCACAGAGGCTTTCACGATGTCATTCTGGGACGTCAATCGGCGACCATCTGGCATGTCGAGGGCGTTGACCAGCTTTTTCCGATACTGCTGCTTCTCTCGGATGATATGATGCATGGACGAGGGCTCTCCTAGTACACAATCGTGACATCTTGCGCGTACTATTATGACTTCAAGGCGGTGACGCATAAGAGAAATTATCTTCGCCTTAATACGTTGAATTTCAGCCTGTCGTTGAACAGAGGGGGCATGGTTTGAGAGTTCCCGGAGAATTGTGAAATAGTATTCCATGGCATGTCATTGCCACAACATTTCGTCGTGACCGTAATTCATCATCGGACGACGTAAAGCAGGTTTGGTGCAGTCGAGCCACCGCCGGAGTGTTGAATGATACGCTGGAAGGCGTCTCACACAGTTGTTCCACGTCGTTTCTACGACCTGCCTGCATTCCGGATCCTTCAGATGGGCTACATTCAGGCCTCGACCGCGCCATACATTCTGCCCCTGGGGCGAAACAGTGCAAGTGTGAGCGATATGGTCGGAAGAGGCGTTAGGCCGTAACTCAGCGTCAAGCGTGGCAGTTTCGATTCCTTGGGAAACGTAGACACGGTCAAGGCGACTTGCTGAATGGCTGGTGACGTACGTATATCCAGGCCGATCACCATGCACGCGGTCCCAAGTATCGGTGAGGTTCAGTTCATGCACGAGCAGCTTGAATTCCTGGCATGTGGTGAAATGGGGATGTTGGTCCTTCTGGGATAACACACAATTGAAGTCGCCGCCAAGAATAATAATGGTCGTAGCGGCCTACAAACAAAGCAGCCACTTGTTCTGAATAGAATCGCGACCGTTCCCGTCGCTTGGCCGTGCCCGAGGGAGCGTAAACGTTGATGACTCGGACACCGTGGAAAGTCACAGCAAGACCCCTAGCCGATGGTAGGTAAATCACGTCGTCTACCTCAATGCCTTCCTTTAAAAGAATAGCTGTCCCACTGCCTCCGTCTGCACACGACGTGCGGTAGAAACATAGCCATAGACATTAGGAAACGTCGCCAGGCGAACTTCCTGCAAAAGGGCAACATTGAAGTCCGACGTCCTCAACATTTCACGGAGCAATTGTAGTTTGACAGGGGTGCCAGTGGTATTTACATTGATGGAGCCAATCCTGTAAGCTTGTCGTGGAATTGGGACTACTTGGATGCTCATGGAGGCACCAAGATTAGCAGCGAACAGGAACGTTGTCCCAGTAGGCTGCACATCCCCATCTAGCAACCTTGTCGATTAGCAGTCGTGGGTTGGAGCAGCAGTATTCGCTACTGTCTCAACGGGGGGTGTTTCGTTGTCTACATCGTCAGACCACGCAAAGGTGCATGGATGGTGTGCGTCCGGTGGAGTACCTGTGGAGTCCGAAGGTGGCGTGACGTCGGTGGTGGAAGAGTGGTGCTGCCTCAGCTGCTGTTCGACGTCCATAGGTATAGCGTCTGGTGCATGCAAAGATGGTTGTACCTCCGACGGGGTTGAGACCGCTGTCTCCACCACGGAATGGTCCATCGGGCCAACATCTTGACAGTTGTGATCCTCATCGTCTTTGCGTCCTGCAGGTGTCAGACGGGGCGATCCACCGTTCCCGACGTCTCTTCGGCGACCGTTGCTTGCGCACGTGATATTCGGTGTCCGTAGACGCCTGGGGATCCGGATGTTCGGGCACAAAAGCATCGGTAGGCACAACCATGGAGTCGCGGGCCATCCCCTGTCCTAGAGGTTGCTCACCAATGCACATGTTGGGAGGAGGAGGCAAAGACGCCGGTCCGTCCGCAACAGCCTCAAGCATTACCGGAGACGACGATGTGGCAGTAGTAGGAGCCAGTGGTGATCGCGGTCGGGGGTCGTTGTGGAGAACTTCGAGAAACGTCAGCGGTAGCGTTGTCGGAGCGGTCGTGGGCGGCCGGTCCCCAGGCGGTAACTGATTGATTCTGCGTTGCAGATAGCTGGAACGGAGATGTCCGTCTTGGCCACATCCCGAGCATGTTTTCGGCTGGCCATCATAAATAATAATTTCACGGCAGCCACCAATATATAAGTAGGACGGCACATGTTTGGTGAACTCTATGCGGATTTGTCGTCCTCCATTGAGAACCGGATATGTAGTGAACTGAACCCACTTTTCAGCTGTATGGGCGGAATGCAGATACCACTACCTCTGAAGGAACCCCGAAATGGAGTTCAAATACACGTATCGTCCGCAGTCCAAGTCCCGCATGTTCCACAGTTACGTCACCGATGTGTCCATCAGAGTGACGGAAGACCACTTAGAATTTTGTTACATATGTCTTCGTTAACCAATTTCACGTAGACCACACTGCTCACTGTAGACAGGTGGATGCCAGAAAGATCGTTGTAATCGATCTTGACTTCATCTCTGATAAACTGATCGATTTCCAGAGCTTTTGGTCGGGCATATTCAGGTGCAAACCTGATCTTCAGTGTCGACTTTCTGTGGACATAAGCCATTCTCTGTCGAAGGAAATATAGCGCGCTAAGACGGCAGAATCACGTAAACAACTCCGCGAGCGAGCTGCGCGACGAGGACGTAAACAAGACGTCCGTGCCGCCAGCGTGCCGAAAGGGGACTCCATCTGAGCTACCCAAGCACGACTCACGCCCTGTCCTCACAGCTTTACTTCTGCCAGCATCTCGTCTCCTACCTTCCACACTTCACAGAAGCTCTCCTGCGAACCTTGCAGAACTAGCACTTCTGAAAGAAAGGATATTGCGGAGATTTTCATTCTGTAGCGGAGTGTGCGCTAATATAAACTTCTGCCAGTCTCGGTCCGGCATACAGTTTTAATCTTGGCTTCGAGGCCAGACGGTGCCCTATTTGTTCAGAGACGGCCCAAAGAATGTAATGGACTTCTGGGCTTATCTACAGAAACGACATCTAAAGATCGTGAACACACCGAAATACCGACAGTATTTTTCTAACTTCCTATGGAGTGCATTTCAAGAGCTTCCGCATAGTTAGAAAGTCCAGGGTTGTTCTTGTTGTTGTGGGCTTCAGTCCTGAGACTGGTTTGATGCAGCTCTCCATGCTACTCTATCCTGTGCGAGCTTCTTCATATCCCAGTACTTACTGCAACCTACATCCTTCTGAATCTGCTTAGTGTATTCATCTCTTGGTCTCCCTCTACGATTTTTACCCTTCACGCTGCCCTCCAATGCTAGATTTGTGATCCCTTGATGCCTCAGAATATGCCCCACCAAGCGATCCCTTCTCCTAGTCAAGTTGTGCCACAAACTTCTGTTCTCTCCAATTCTATTCAATACCTCCTCATTAGTTATGTGATCTACCCATCTAATCATCAGCATTCTTCTGTAGCACCACATTTCGAAAGCTTCTATTCTCTTCTTGTCCAAACTATTTATCGTCCATGTTCCACTTCCATACATGGCTACACTCCCTACAAATACTTTCAGAAACGACTTCCTTACACTTAAACCTATACTCGATGTTAACAAATTTCTCTTCTTCAGAAACGCTTTCCTTCCCATTGCCAGTCTACATTTTATATCCTCTCTACTTCGACCATCATCAGTTATTTTGCTCCCCAAATAGCAAAACTCCTTTACTACTTTAAGTGTCTCATTTCCTAATCTAATTCCCTCAGCATCACCCGACTTAATTCGACTACATTCCATTATCCTCGTTTTGCTTTTGTTGATGTTTATCTTATATCCTCCTTTCAAGGCACTGTCCATTACGTTCAAGTGCTCTTCCAAGTCCTTTGCTGTCTCTGACATAATTACAATGTCATCGGCGAACCTCAAAGTTTTTATTTCTTCTCCATACCTACTCCGAATTTTTCTTTTGTTTCATTTACTGCTTGCTCAATATACAGATTGAATAACATCGGGGAGAGGCTACAACCCTGTCTTATTCCCTTCCCAACAACTGCTTCCCTTTCATGTCCCTCGACTCTTATAACTGCCATCTTGTTTCTGTACAAATTGTAAATAGCCTTTCGTTCCCTGTATTTTACCCTTGCCACCTTTAGAATTTGAAAGAGAGTCTTGCAGTCAACATTGTCAAAAGCTTTCTCTGAGTCTACAAATGCTAGAAACGTAGGTTTGCCTTTCCTTAATCTTTCTTCTAAGATAAGTCGTAAGGTCAGTATTGCCTCACGTGTTCCAATATTTCCACGGAATCCAAACTGATCTTTGCCGAGATCGGCTTCTACCAGTTTTTCCATTCGTCTGTAAAAGAATTCGCGTTAGTGTTTTGCAGCCGTGACTTATTAAACTGATAGTTCGGTAATTTTCACATCTGTCAACACCTGCTTTCTTTGGGATTGGAATTATTATATTCTTGTTGAAGTCTGAGGGTAATTCGCCTGTCTCATACATCTTGCTCACCAGATGGTAGAGTTTTGTCAGGACTGGCTCTCCCAAGGCTGTCAGTAGTTCTAATGGAATGTTGTCTACTCCGGGGGCCTTGTTTCGACTCAGGTCTTTCAGTGCTCTGTCAAACTCTTCACGCAGTATCGTATCTCCCATTTCATCTTCATCTACATCCTGTTCCATTTCCATAATATTGTCCTCAAGTACACAGCCCTTGTATAGACCCTCTATATACTCCTTCCACTTTTCTGCTTTTCCTTCTTTGCTTAGGGAGAAGTTAAATTATCGATGCGAAGAATCATGAACGGAAGATAAGAATCGTTGGATACATTGTGCTTATGAGAAGACAAACCAGGATAACAGAACTGCGGGGGGCATTGGAAATCCGATTCTCCATTTTGATTTTTTTTCTCCTTATGCAATGCGAGATCAATGTTCAGTTCAATACAGAAATATTATTTGTGGTATGAGAAAGCAGTGGTTGATACCGAAATTTAATTTCACTTCAATGTGATATGTGAACCAGGATTTGCTTTAATTTGTGAAAGATATTCATTGTAATTTGAATCTTGGTTAGTATTTCTTTTTAACGTAATTTTATTGTGATTTTTATTTCTGATGTATGTTTACCTTCCAAAGCTTACTACTATCACAATGTTAATTTTACGTCAGTCGTGTTCATAGTTATGCTTTCAGTTTATATAGGTATATATATAAAGAAATTGTTAATCTAATTTGTAATACCAACAAAAGTAGTAGTTTTTTTGGTTTCTGTTGCTCCTGTTTACTTGTTTAAAAATAAATAAATAAATAAACAAATACGTCAAAAAATTAAAAGAAGGAAGCAGGAAACCATGGTTCGAGTCTCGGTAAAAAAAAAAGGATGGAAGAGTACTTACCCGCAAAAGGCAAAGGCCCCGAGTTCGAGTCTCGAGTCTCGGTCCGGCACACAGTTTTAATCTGCCAAGAAGGAAGTTTCATATATTCAGTTTCATTGATGATTTGAACAAATTGTATGCCAATAGTATTAACATCAGACTGAAAACAATAGCACCTGTAGAATAATAAACAGACAGCTTTCAATCACTGAGAAGTATTTCAAGTATGAAACACAACAAGCACTCAAAAGCTTTAATAAATCATTAAATAATGTCATCAGAGGTAAGCTATCAAATCAAAAACAAAGAAACATGTTAAATTAGCACTTAAAATACTATATGAAACGTGTCAGTTGTGACAGATATTGGTGGAAAATAAGCAATACCAATAAATAAACATATGAAGAAATATAAAATAAAGAGATATTCCAAATTTAAAACAAAATTTTTAAGTTCTATCAAAAGATGTAACAGCGAAGATCAGAAATGAAAACATTAAAAAGAACTTGAGACAGCTAGTACGAGAAATAGACAGAAACTATAGAAGAAGACGGAATGAACACATGCAGAAAATGGATTCAGAAAAGCTACTAATAAGTCTAATAAATTAAGAAAAGATCTATTGGCAGCAAATGAGTAGATAAAAGCTACGAAAAAGCTAAGAATAGCCTAATACGGGGAGTGAAGAGGGCTGTTTGTTGATCATGGTATCTCTGAATGATTCATTTACAAATTATGACTTCCATTTGCAGTCTTCGCTCAGAATTTGTCTGTCGAGTTATGTGGACCATTAGCTGACAACGGACACGTATTCAGATGGATCACAGTACACAACCCAGCTTGGCCAACGCAATTTATGCGTGCTGCGGTATCTTTAAATATTCTAAGCGACTGCCGGAATGGTTTCTTAAACTTAGGTCATAGACGGTTCGTTGCCTCTTTCTTGTCCAGATGGTTAAAAAAAATGGCTCTGAGCACAATGGGACTTAACATCTGCGGTCATCAGTCCCCTAAAACCTAGAACTACTTAAACCTAACCAACCTAAGGACATCACAACATCCATGCCCGAGGCAGGATTCGAACCCGCGACCGTAGCAGACGCGCGGTTCCGGACTGAAGCGCCTAGAACCGCTTGGCCACAACGGCTGGCCTTGTCCAGATGAGTGCTCTGTACCTCATGACCTCGCTGGCGACGGGAGGTGAGACTGTCCTTGAGTTGAATGATTAACTTGAGGTACAACTGTCCTCAACTAGAAGGTTAGTTTTCCCTACTCGGCAAGGTACTAGTTGAGATGGTGTGCCCTTGCTTTCCTCTTACCTTTGAACTGACTTACTTAGCAAGGCATAGGGGAGATCTGCAATTCAACGTGCACTTCGAAACATTCTGCAACTTGTCTTTGATCACATTAAGAAATCATCGTTAGAGGGGAGACAGGCAATAAGTTGCAGAAAAAAGGACTACTAACGATAGAGGACTGAAGCTCGGGGCTTCAGATTTGTAATTCATAAATTACTGTCGGGTTCCAAGCCCTGCCGGCCGCTGTGGCCGAGCGGTTCTAGGCGTTTCAGTCTGGAAACGCGCAACTGCTACGGTCGCAGGTTCGAATCCTGCCTCGGGCATGGATGTGTTTGATGTCCTTAGGTTAGTTAGGTTTAAGTAATTCTAAGTTCTAGAGGACTGATGACGTCAGATGTTAGGTCCCATAGTGCTCAGAGCCATTTGAACCATTTGAAGCAAGCCCTATCGAGTGGTTAAGTGCCCACGAGCTTTCGGCAGAGATCTCTTCCCAATCACAGCATCACAGACCGTACTCAGCTGCACTCCACCGTCTTTGTCGAGGGTGTTGTCCAATATTTTGATGACTGTTGCTTCGTTTATTACGCTATTCCAGAAACCGTTGATCCGTTTAATAATAGAGTTATCGTCGAACGCAATTCAGTGTCCGTTTTCCAGTGCGTGCTCCTCTTCAGCTGATTTATCGGGATTTTGAAGGCGGAAACACCCTTCACGTTCTATGCGGCGCTGTTCGATAGTGCGGACAGTCTGACCGACATACAGGGTGTTACAAAAAGATACGGCCTAACTCTCAGGAAACATTCCTCATACACAAAGAAAGAGAATATGTTATGTGGACATGTGTCCGGAAACGCTTACTTTCCATGTTAGAGCTCATTTTATTACTTCTCTTCAAGTCACATTAATCATGGACTGGAAACACACAGCAACAGAACATACCAGCGTGACTTCAAACATTTTGTTACAGGAAATGTTCAAAATGTCCTCCGTTAGCGAGGATACATGCATCCACCCTCCGTCGCATGGAATCCCTGATGCGCTGATGCAGCCCTGGAGAATGGCGTATTGTATCACAGTCGTCCACAATACGAACACGAAGAGTCTCTACATTTGGTACCGGGGTTGCGTAGACAAGAGCTTTCGAATGCCCCCATAAATGAAAGTCAATAGGGTTGAGGTCAGGAGAGCGTGGAGGCCATGGAATTGGTCCGCCTCTACCAATCCATCGGTCACCGAATCTGTTGTTGAGAAGCGTACGAACACTTCGACTGAAATGTGCAGGAGCTCCATCGTGCATGAACCACATGTTGTGTCGTACTTGTAAAGACACATGTTCTAGCAGCACAGGTAGAGTATCCCGTATGAAATCATGATAACGTGCTCCATTGAGCGTAGGTGGAAGAACATGGGGCCCAATCGAGACATCACCAACAATACCTGCCCAAACGTTCACAGAAAATCTGTGTTGATGACGTGATTGCACAATTGCGTGCGGATTCTCGTCAGCCCACACATGTTGATTGTAAAAATTTACAATTTGATCACGCTGAAATGAAGCCGCAACCGTAAAGAGAACATTTGCACTGAAATGAGGATTGACACATTGTTCGATGAACCATTCGCAGAAGTGTACCCGTGGAGGCCAGTCAGCTGCTGATAGTGCCTTCACACGCTGTACATGGTACGGAAACAACTGGTTCTCCCGTAGCACCCTCCATACAGTGACGTGTTCAACGTTACCTTGTACAGCAGCAACTTCTGTGACGCTGGCATTAGGGTTATCGTCAACTGCACGAAGAATTGTCTCGTCCATTGCAGGTGTCCTCGTCGTTCTAGGTCTTCCCCAGTCGCGAGTCATAGGCTGGAATGTTCCGTGCTCCGTAAGAGGCCGATCAATTGCTTCGAACGTCTTCCTGTCGGGAGACCTTCGTTCTGGAAATCTGTCTCGATACAAACGTACCGCGGCACGGCTATTGCCCCGTGCTAATCCATACATCAAATGGGCATCTGCCAACTCCGCATTTGTAAACGTTGCACTGACTGCAAAACCACGTTCGTGATGAACACTAACCTGTTGATGCTACGTACTGATGTGCTTGATGCTAGTACTGTAGATCAATGGGTCTCATGTCAACACAAGCACCGAAGTCAACATTACCTTCCTTCAATTGGGCCAACTGGCGGTGAATCGAGGAAGCACAGTACATACTGACGAAACTAAAATGAGCTCTAACATTGAAATTAAGCGTTTCCGGACACATGTCCACATAACATCTTTTCTTTATTTGTGTGTGAGGAATGTTTCCTGAAAGTTTGGCCTTACCTTTTTGTAACACCCTGTAGAACCGCCCACACCCGCACGCTGTCTTGTTCATTCCAGGTGTTCTGTAGCGTACGTAGTCTTTCACAGCTTTCATTAGTTGCCCGATCTTTGCTGGGCTGAAAACTGTGCCGATGTTTGTTTCTTCAGCAGCCGGCTGATCTTCCCTGTTATTGATCCGCAAAACGGTAAAAACGCAATCTTCTTCGTGTCCTTTTCGGAGGTTTTCTGCTTCCGTGGCTTAGATGAAACTGCTTGCGCAATTTGTCAGTTGTTGTAGCCGTTTTCCTGGAAAACTTTACGTAAGTGAATCTGTTCCCTCGGCAGGCTTTCGGCATATGAGACGGTTTCAGCTCGACGTACCGAAATCCTCAGAGCAGACAGTTTCTGTGCTAGGTAGTGGTAACTGGTGGCGTGCAGATAGCAATCCTCGTGGGTGGGCTAGAGATAAAGGCTGTGACCGTGACATCCACCGGATTTACGGCGAACAAGGACGTCGAGGAACGGCAGCTGAATACGGCCGGAGAGCACTTGAGTGGGGAGCTGAAGCGGGAGCACCAGTCGCGCCATCAAATCATTATTAGATATGGTGCGGGACTGAGCACCAGTGACGTCACTGGTGACGGCGCGCCTATAGAAGCTCGGCAGCGGCATCCACAGGACCGTCAACCACCTGACAGTGGAAGAGGAGATCTCTGTCGAAAGCTGGTGGGCAGTTAACCACTTGACGCGGCTCGAAACCCGAAGATATTTTGTTACTGAATATCGCCTTGAGAGCATGCTTTCTCTCTGATTTGTAGTTTAACACACAAGTACCAAATCAGTGAGCCTCGCAATGTTCACATATGATATAAATCAAATTTACTGAAATGAAATAAATGAATCGATGGAGATGAAGTCAGGAAAGCTGCAATTACACGAAATGATATCAGTGCAAACCGTTCGCATATCGTGAACATCCGATGTAATGAATGTGTAGTGAGAGCTGAAAGACTGTGCAACACCGGGGTTTGAACCCGGACCTTCCTAGACTTAACCATTAGACTACTGATTTTTTTAGGGCCTCCCACCAGTCCTTCAGCCTCTCGTTATGCTCGGCGTAAACTTGTAGCCCAATACGCTCGGCGTAAACTTGTAGCCCAATACGCTCGGCGTAAACTTGTAGCTCAATATGCTCGGCGTAAACTTGTAGCTAAACACGCTCGGCGTAAACTTGTAGCTCCTAACGAAATCTTCCTTTCGCATTTTGCCCTGAAGTGTCTCCCAAACTGCTTAAGTAATTCGTCTGAAAACGAAAACTGCGCCTTTGTAGAAGATGAGCTTCTTCATGAAAAACCGATAGTAAACAAACATAATCAACTCTTTAAGGAAACAAAAATAAACGGGTATCCTCTGGGAAAAATAGTAAACGCCATCATCTAGGAAAAATGATAACAGATTATTCAGGAAGACAACAAAAAAGAATGCCAACCCGGTCGTAATATAACTTCTCGTGAAATTACTGAAGCTGTCCGTGCGAGTGACGAAGGTCAATCTTTTACAGACCCATGAGCACGTTTTGTTTTCATCTGCGCACACGAAACGGTGCTCAAGAGTGTGTTCCAAAGAGCACTTTATGCAGTATGGGTCTGGTGCCATTCCAATACCAAATACTTTCTCTCGCGTCATTATTTTGTCACTGACATCGCCATATCGCTGCGACATGACGCTGGTGGCCGAAAAGTTTGATTTATATTGAACCACACGCATATCTAGCTCTTTCTAGAATCGGCTATTTGTCTTGGATGTTCGGCAGGTAATTCGAAGAACCTCCTGTACAAGAATTCCATAGATAGTCGTAGGTTGTTCTCACCACTCTAACTAGCATCGGTGTCGTATTGTCTGATATATGGAAAAGCGGAATCTGAGCTTGGCATGTGCATTTGAAGGGAAGGGACCGGGGGACAACATGTCGGTAGTTTCTTGCTGAAGCATCAATGTTTTTCTGATGGAATTTGTTCTCGACTGTGATGCCTGAGATTTACATACATGGGTGAAAATGAATCCGCGGATTTCATAGACCAGTTCCTCCGACTGTGGTTGGTGTTGCAGCAGTCTCGAAACGTACTTTAAAACTGTTTGACGACAACGTGGCGAATGCATCGGCTGGTAAGATCTGTTTTCCTGTTTTGGGTGCTATAGGGTAAACGGACGCAATGTGTTTTACTTTGGGTTGCACATATGGATTTATAAACTGCGCCGTTTGTGATTAGTCCATCTATCGTTGTCAGTATTCCCGTGATTGCCTTTGAAGAAGATGTTTAAAATGTCCACAGGCCTCACATCGATGTCTCATGGCCTTCTGAACACGATTCCAAATTCCAAGAGTATGGCGTATTTCCTCACAGCCTGCCACAGTTCGATTCTGAAGAGATTGCGTGGCAGGCACTGGATACGAACGCACCAATGATTTCAAATGCCCTCAGAAGTTAAGTAGAAATCATATGGGTTCAAATCAAGTAGGCGTGAAGGTCATGCACTTGGGCGACCTCTACCTATCACACAACCGTGAAATATTAGAATCAAGTACTGGCAAGCTGTACAATTTAAATGTGCTGGAATGCCATTATGCAAAAAGATAGCTCGTTTGCGATTGATAAGCGGAGTGTCTTTCAAAAACATGAACTACGGTGTTTTCCAAGAAGATTTTGTATGCCTGCCCCATAAGTCTGTTTACATGTACGTGGTGTCCAACTAACTGACCACCAACAACACTGGTCCACATGTTGAGAGAGAACTACACTTGGTGATATAATGGAACAATTGCGTGAGGGTTTTCATTTTCCCATATACGCTAATCAGCCAGAACATAACGACCACCTACCTAATAGCCGGTATGTCCACCTTTGGTACGGATAACAGATTTGTATGGTTCAGCTTTATACTTTGTACATTGCATTACCACCACACTGTCAAAGATATCATTTACTGCGCGTCTGCGCTTCACTCTTCATTTGTAACTTGTTTTACAACTTCGTTCACAAACATTGTAATTTCTTTGGCATCAATAGTTGATGATGGCCTTGTGAGCTGAAAATCGGTTAACACAATAAATTAATACTGTTGAACAAAAGAAAATTAGAGATTTTCATTTACCTAGGAGTTACTTTAGGCAGAACGTCACGCTAAAAATAACACGTAATAAAAGCAGCTCCGTACAAGAAATTACGTTACGAAGAAGCTATGTGGCACTGCATGGGGCTCTTCAGCATCTACGTTAGGAACAAATGCTTTAGCTCTAGTTTATTTAGAAGCAGAACACTGCCACCACGTCTGGCTTAACAGCCCCAACCCCAAGTAAACACACATCGAACAGAAGCACACAACGCGAATGATTTCCGGTACAATTAAGAGATTAAGAATACCACCACCTAGTGGCTACCAGTCGTAAGCCATATACCTCCACCACAACATCGCCGAAAAAAGAAATTTAAAAAAATTCAAAACAAACAACAACTTCCTTTTCAGCCGATGTCTGATTGCATATGTATTGCACGACTCCGCTCTAAAAAAAAAAAAAAAAAAAGCGTTTGCTATCCAGAAATGCAATGTATCTCTGTAAAACCGAATGGCTTTGACGTCCAAAGTAAATCCTGTGTAATTCTAAATCAAATTTAGAACTAATCATGGCAGATGTGCGGACTCATGGAGTAAATGGAAACTGAACACATCTCCGAAGTGCGACTGTGGAGTAGAAAGGCGGACAATCCAGCGTATAGTGCAGACATGTTCGCTAAGAGCCTACGATGGATAATATGAAGACTTACTGAACACTACCGATAGCTGAATTAACAACTTTTTTGTAATCTACATGTTTCTTTATGAATGTTATTCTTAGTTTATGTTCATCAATGTAATTATTAATAACGCCATAACTAATACAGGGTGTCAGGATTAAACATATAATAATATAAAATGTAATAACTTGACATGTATTTGAGATATTTATGGACGGTATATTTCTACAAATATGGTAAATCAAAATGTTTTTTTTTCTTTTCTTTTTACACACACTAATACGCCTCGGTACGTGCACCAGTAGTAGCGCGACAGACATCTGAACTGCATTTCGCTTCTCTCAAGTATTTTGCAGCATTGCAGGCGTAACATTTGTGATAGCTGCACGGCGTCGTGTACTGTCGAACCAAGTAACTGTAACTGCGTGTTTACTTGTCCGATTGAGTTACAAGGACTTCGCGGGAAGGACGTAGGATTGATTCAGCAGTAGCTTCGGAACTACGTGGTTGGGGTGGTGGCCCGATATCGAAAGCACACTCCGTTTCCCAAAGCCGCGTGTCCCATTACTTGATTTTTACGCAAATGAGAACATCATCACTTGGTCGCATCCCAAATCACGTGTGCGAGAGAAAGCACACACACCACCTTCTGCTGTGGAGTCCGCATGCCTATTGAAGCACGTTTACGTGAACAAGGCAGTTACGCACATGGGTATGCGGCACGAACTGCCAGTAGCAAGCACAGGTGACTTATTGAGTTACCATACGTGTAGAAGCAAACCGCCAATAAATATGTCAATTACGTCTCAAGCTGTTGCACTTTATGTCAGTGTATGTTTAACCCGGACACTCTGTAAATAAATTTATCTGTAGGTTATTATAACTCAGAGAACAGCTCTGACAGGAATGCTTGTGTAATTGTTAGTGTGCGATCACAAGGTAATTGGAATACCCACAGTATGCGTCAAACTGACACTGTGCCAGCACGTTATGCAACAGCTTACACCACCAAGATCTCGTTTTTGATTAATTATTAGCTCCCTGAACTGGCAAAACGGAAGAGAAAGCAGTTTACTACTAAATTAGCTGTGCGCCAATAACGCTCTACATCGAAGGATAGTTAACCCGTTATAAATATGAGTAGTGACATTGAGATTCGAACCAGGTAACCTGCTGTAGGTTTCCGCACTGAATCAGCGCTTCAGCGAGGTCGGCAGGCAGCCAGGTGGGAGAGCTGTGTTGCGTCACGGGGTGACGGCCGCTCTGCCTGCAGGGAATGCAGTGGCTGCCCGGAGCGACGGCCAGCGAGCCGAGGAGCTCCGCCGCCGGCGAACGTAGCCGAGGTGTGCCGAGCAGCAGCAGCGGTGGGGGCGGCGTCGGCGTCGGCGGCGACTGCGCAGCCCCCGGCGGCGGCGTCAGGCTCGAGTTCTTCCTGCCGCTCGCTCTCAACATCGCATCCCTTTTCTTGGGTGAGTGACATATCTTCACGGCAGTTCCTCCTCGTGTCGTCACCTTCAAGGGTGGGGGAGACTGTTGTACCTCGAAACACCTTTCAAATTTTCGTTTCTAGCCAGCCCTGTAATAGAACACTAAGAAGGGGTAAGTAGGCATGTTTCTACAGCTGAAAAATGATTTCTGTTCAAATTTCGTGCCACTATGAGGATGCAAATCAGGTTTCCTGTAAGTACGCGCTGTAGCTGTCGTGACCGTTAGTTACCTTCTGTACTGGACATGGTGAGTTGATGTTAGTCAAAGAATGCCTTTAAGGTGATGGCTCAAATGGCTCTGAGCACTATGGGACTCAACATCTGAGGTCATCAGTCCCCTAGAACTTAGAACTACTTAAACCTAACTAACCTAAGGACATCACACACATCCATGCCCGAGGCAGGATTCGAACCTGCGACCGTAGCGGTCGTGCGGTTCCAGACTGAAGCGCCTAGAACCGCTGGGCCACACCGGCCGGCCTTTAAGGTGATGAAGGTGACATTAGGCACTTGGTGCAGGGAGTGGCAACTGACCCTTAACATAGACAAATGTAATGTATTGCGAATACATAGAAAGAAGGATCCTTTATTGTATCATTATATGATAGCGGAACAAACACTGGTAGCAGTTACTTCTGTAAAATATCTGGGAGTATGCGTGAGGAACGATTTGAAGTGGAATGATCATATAAAATTAATTGTGGTAAGGCGGGTACCAGGTTGAGATCCATTGGGAGAGTCCTTAGAAAATGTAGTCCATCAACAAAGGAGGTGGCTTACAAAACACTCGTTCGACATATACATGAGTATTGCTCATCAGTGTGGGATCCGTACCAGATCGGGTTGACGGAGGAGATAGAGAAGATCCAAAGAAGAGTGGCGCGTTTCGTCGCAGGGTTATTTGGTAAGCGTGGTAGCGTTACAGAGATGTTTAGCAAACTCAAGTGGCAGACTCTGCAAGAGAGGCGCTCTGCATCGCGGTGTAGCTTGCTGTCCAGGTTTCGAGAGGGTGCGTTTCTGGATGAGGTATAGAATATATTGCTTCCCCCTAATTATACCTCCCGAGGAGATCACGACTGTAAAATTAGAGAGATTCGAGCGCGCACGGAGGCTTTCCGGTAGTCGTTCTTCCCGTGAACCATACGCGACTGGAACAGGAAAGGGAGGTAATGACAGTGGCACGTAAAGTGCCCTCCGCTACACACCGTTGGGTGGCTTGCGGAGTATAAATGTAGATGCAGATTATCAACACCTCGCTACATTTGAAAGAGATCATGTAATAAGGCTACGAGAAACTGGATGTTCCTTCTGCGATACTGCAGAAAGACTTGACAGGAATGTGTATGATTGTTGGCAGCGGTGGTCGCGAGAATGTACAGCCGCAACAAGAACAGGTTCCGGATGGCCACTTGGCACAACCGAGAGGGAAGACCATCGTCTTTGGCGTATGGTTCTGGCGCATTGTACTGCATCTGCACCAGCAATTTGAGCAACAGTTGGTACCACAGTGACACAATGAACTGTTACAAATGGGTTACTTCGAGGACAGCTCCGAGTCAGGTGCCTTGTAGCATCCATTACATTGACTCCAAACCACCGCCATTTGCGACATCAGTGGTATCAAGCGAGAGCTCAATGGAGGGAAGGGTGGAGGTCTCTTGTTTCTGAGGAAAGCTAGCTCCACCTCAGTGCCAGTGATGGCCTTGTATTGGTTAGAAGGAGGCCAATTGAGGGCCCACTCGTCTCGTATAGGGTGACTAAGGGATGCTGCAGTCTTGGAATGCTATGCAACAATTCAAACAAATAACATTAGCAGGTTTTTTTACAAATAAGAAGATTGACAGTGCTTAACTTGTAATGTACAATGGTGTCTTAAGCAATGGGCGACATGCTAACAGTAATGTTCTTCCTGTACACAATGTCCAAACAAACAATGGATATGGTAGCACTCTCTGCTAGGCCATGCTAATACTGTCCACTAATGTCCGCCCAAGGCTGTTTTTTTTTCCTTATTGTAATTTCATTCCCCTGCTCATATGGACAGGGGATGAAGCTCTGTGCCTATTGCAGTTGGTCAGTCAATAAGGCGACAGTTAATGCTAATTGTGGATGACACTGGTGTTGTGCTCCAATGATGTCCCATATGTGGCAGCGGCACAGTCCACCATTCTTCAGCCAAATCCGAAGCTGGCAGGAACGGCGCTTGTATTTACTCGGCTAGACGCCTCTCCTATCGTGGTGACGACCTGGTCAGCACGGTATTGGCCCATGTCGCCTCACCACCTTCTATGGTCTTCCGTTTTCCTCTTCGATCTGGCGCTTGTGGTGATGCCAGAACAAGATCTATCTCCAATCGACCACATACGGGACATCACTGCAGCACAACACCAGTGTCATCCACAACCAGTATTAACCGTCGCCTTATTGACCGACAAAGTGCAATAGGCACAGAGCTTCAAGATGGCTCTGAGCACTAGGGGACTTAACTACTGAGGTCATCAGTCCCCTAGACTTAGAACTACTTAAACCTAACGAACCTAATGACATCACACACACCCATGCCCGAGGCAGGATACGAACCTGCGACCGTAGCAGTCGCGCGGTTCCAGACTGTAGCGCCTAGAACCGCTCGGGTAGCGAGGCCGGCGCACAGAGCGTCACCCCACAAACTGATATCTGGCAGCTATACAACACAATACATCCCAATTTGCGTGCCAGGATTCAACAATCTGGCAGTTACGCATGTTATTAATGTACCAGCATTTCACATTTGCAGTGACTTACCTTGTGTATACATTAATCTGTGATGTTACAGTGTTAGTTGGCTACATATGTTACCTAGACAAATGAAATATCGAAATTTCATTACTCTACACTAATTATTTTTTGGTGATGCGATTTTTTTCCGTCATGTCTATTTCTTTACTCTGTTTTAAATGATGGCAATCAGGTTTTGTGGGCTGCAGTCTTACAATAATTACTCTGGAAAAATAAAATTTTTCGAAATGTGAGGAAATGTTCCCACGTACCCAGGAATGTACCTGGGGCCAAAAACTGGCTCATTGAAAATGTGTGGGACAAAAAGGATAGTATTGCTGTGACTTTAATAATGACTTTGTTTCAGTAATAGATTTATAGACTGAAAGGTTAACTCTCACACTTTAGGTTGGAAACATTGAAAAAATGAAAAATCGCCATTGATGTTTATGAATCTGCAACACAACAGGCGCATTGCGTCACGGAATAAGCAAAAACATCACCAACAATCCTCGTTGAGAATTCTGCGACCAGGTAAGTGGCACAACACCCCGTCACAACGTTCCCAGATGGGCAAAGTAGTTCGAGAAGAAAGGATGTATATGCAAAAAGAAAATCACAGAACAGCCATCTGCTGAGAATGAAGTGGTGGAAAACATTCGTACGCTCTACGAAAGGAGCCCCGCAAAATTCACATGTCGTACCAGCAGAGAACAGTCAACAGTGTGGTGTGTGGTGTGTGTTGCCCATACGCCTGCAGTTCAAGGCTCACGGAACTCAAATGTTGTAGGACCTAAAACCAGTCGACGAACCAAAACGGAAACAATTATGCATTGTTTTTCACGCAAGGACGGCAGTGGATGGTTTTCAAAGCAGACTTGTGTTCTCTGACAAAGCCACATTTCATTTAAGAGACAAAGTAAACATGCATAATTTGAGAATATGGCGTACGCAAAACCTACACGCACCTCTGTCAAATAAACATGATTCTCCGTCACTTAATGTTTTCTCCGTCTTTGGTCCTTTCTCGTTTCCAGAATCTGCCGTTACAGGCATAACATGCCTCGATTTGGTTTCTCTGTGACTGTTGACCCACGTGATATAAGTGGCGCCCGACTTCATTTTGGAGCAGATCAGAGCCCTGCCAAGTTGGTATAACATCGTACGTTGTCACCTCAATGAACATCCTCGTGCCTGCCTCTGTGGCCGAGCGGTTCTAGGCACTTCAGTCTGGAACCGCGCGACCGCTACGGTCGGAGGTTCGCATCCTGCCTCGGGCATAGATGTGTGTGATGTCATTACTTTAGTTAGGTTTAAGTAGTTCTAAGTCTAGGGGACTGATGACCTCAGATGTTAAGTCCCATAGGGCTTGAGGCCATTTGAACCTTTTTTTTTTTTTTGCTAAAACATTAAAGAAATTGGAAATTTGTGATAAGTTCTTATGGGACCAAACTGGTGAGGTCATCAGTCCCTAATCTTAATCTAACTTAAACTAACTTACGCTAAGGACAACGCATACACCCATGCCTAAGGGAGGACTCGAACCTCCGACGGGGGGAGCCGCGCGGACCGTGACAAGACGGCCAAGACCGCGCGGCTACCCCGCGCAGAAAACATTAAAGAAACTCCGCTGCTAAAGCACATGCAAATTTCACGTGTTCGATGGTAGAAAACTGTCTTTCGATTGGATGTACGAGATGACGCACGACCGGCGAAGTATGGCTTAACCATCCAAATGTTATGCAACAAGTTTTAAAAATATGGAGAGTTTTACTCGCCAGAGGATTCTGTAACTGCAGAATTAACAAAATCTTCCAAACACCTTTAATATATTGTTCCTCTCCCCTGCGAACCTTTTGTTCTCAGAGTGGCAATTGAAACCTACGTCCTGAATTATTTGCTGGACGTATTCTAATCTCTGTCTCCTTCTGCAGCTTTTACCCTCTGCATCTCCATCTAATACCGTGGAAGTTATTCCCCGATATCTTAACAGATGTCCTGTCACCCTGTTCCTTCTTATTCTGTTTCCCATCTATTCCTTTCCTCACCGATTCCACAGAAAACCTCATTTCTTACCTTACCTTACCAGTCCACCTAATTTTTGACATTCGCCGGTAGCAACACATCTTAAATGATTAAATTCTCTTCTGTTCTGGCTTTCCCACAGTCCGTGTCTCACTACCATATAAAAATATGCTCCAAACGTACATTCTCAGTGTTCCAGCATAACGTCAAGCGCCTGCATGACGGGCAAGAACGTTAGAGCAGAGAGGGCGGTCAGACGGCGTCAGCGAATAGCACGCTGGCCGCCCCCACTCTAGTTAACATCGAAACAGTGGAGCCATCTACACGAGTAGGACATAAGCGCCACGCCGCCTCGCCACGACCCGAGTGGAAGTCTAGCTGTTCTACGAACGCTACAGCAGCGACTGTATTGTTAGGAATGGTATATACTGAAGAGACTGCTTGTGTTTCATGTCCTCCTTTGCTTGCGACATCCCACTGCAAATATCTCAAAGTATAGTCATTTATCTTACTGCAATAAAAATCTGTTAACACCATTTGCTTGAATTGCTGCTGAGCGGTCCCGGAAAGCAGGTTTCCTAGGCACCCTATATTAGACGAGTGGGCAGAGCAGAACACTCGGAAATTTTTTTCTCAAATTAAGACCTGTGTGTGGCCATGAATTCCCTTTTTGCCAAAGCTTGTCTGGTTTATGTGTCCTCTTTGCCCTGTCGGCCATGGATTATATTGCTGCCTAAGGAGCAGAATTCCTTAACTTCGTCCACTTCATGATCACCATTTCTGATGTTAAGTGTCTCGTTGTCCACATTTCTCCTATTTGTCACTATTATTGTCTTTTTCTGATTTACTCTCAATCCTTATTCAATATTCATTAGATTGTTCATTCCATTCAATAGATCCTGTAATTTTTCTTCTCTTTCACAGAGGATAGCAATGTCATAAACGAATATTATCAGTGATATTCTTTCACTCTGAATTTTAATCACACTATTGAACCTTTCTTTTATTTCCACCAATGCTCCTTTGACGTACAGGCTGAACACTAGGGGTAAAAGACTACACCTCCGTCTTATGCCCTTTTTAATCCCAGAAAAAGATGGAGATGTAGATGAACTTCGTTCTTGGTCTTTCACTCTTACTGTTTCCTCATGGTTGTTGTACATATTGTAGATAACCCGATTTTCCCCTATTTTCCTGAGAACTTTGAACGTATTTCACCATTTTACAATTTCGAACGCTTTTTCCAGGTCGACGAATCCTATGAGCGTATCTTGAGTCTTCTTCGGTCTTGCTTCCATTGTCAAACGCAACGTGAGAACTGCTTGTGTGGTGCCTTTACCTTTCTTAAAGTCAAATTGATCGTCACCTAACACATCCTCAACTTTCTTTTCCATCCATCTGTGTATTATTCTTGTCATCAACTTGGATGCATGAGCTTTCGAGCCGATTGTGCGATAATTCTCGCACTTGTCCTCTCTTGCTACCCTCGTAACTGTGTGGATGATGTTTTTCCAAAGGTCTGGTGGTATATCGCCAATCTCACACATTCTGTACACCAAGCTGAATAGTCGTTATGCTGCCACTTCCACCAATGACATTAGAAATTCCGATGGAATGTTATCAATTCCTACTGCGTTATTTGATCCTGCTTGGTCCATAGCTCTTTCAAATTCTGATTCTAATACTGGACCTCCTATCTCTTCCCTGTCGACTCCTGCTTTTTCTTCTATCACGTCATCAGACAAGTCTTCCCCCTCATAGAGGCTTTCAACGTATAATGAGAAAAATAATGGGGTCAGTACTGATCATGTGGGCTCTGTGATATTTCGCTCCATTACGAACTTTTTGTTCTGACCATCGGGAAAGAAACTATAAGTCCAGCCATATCACAATTTCTGTTTGGAATTGCTGAGTATAGGCGGCACCAGGTAGCTATAGAAGCGTGAAATGCGATTTGAATTCATCGCCGGAACGCGCCTCTATCGCAGTGCGGCGCGTGAAACATTTTAAGCAGCGTGCATGTCGCTATTGATTAGCAAGGAGGACGGGAACTAATTCTCGACACTACCACATTAGTAAAACATTCTTAATAAAGTTACGTAGACTCGGCAAACTGCCTACGGGGTATAGCGTATGCTGTAGCTGTGGGGTCAGTTTGATAATGTGAGGAATGATGCCGTAACGAAAGCAAAAATACTTATCACGTTATTATCAAGATCGCCACTTTGATACATGGCAAAATAAGAACATCACTTGAAAACCAATTACCATTTATTATTGAACTGCGTATTAAATAACTAATGCAAGAATCCATGATGAAATGAAACGCCCATTGGGGAGCAGAACAAACCCTGAAACTGATTTATAGGGTGGTTAAAAAGAAGTGTTACATATTCCTACAGGTGGTAGTACTGGTCAAAACTGGAAGAGAAGTTTCTATAATGATATGACCGGAAATTAATACCTGTTCATATAAGGGCCAATTTTGTACTCTCATTCTGTCTGTTACATAAAAATAAACACTGCAGGCAGTGGTACATATTGCTGCTGCGCATCTTGTCACATTCTTCGGCCCTTCATACCCTCTTTCAAATACACCTGGTTCTGTTCAGACTGCGATCCATGCATTGCTCACAAAAT
Source organism: Schistocerca serialis cubense (assembly GCF_023864345.2). Lineage (NCBI taxonomy): Eukaryota > Metazoa > Arthropoda > Insecta > Orthoptera > Acrididae > Schistocerca > Schistocerca serialis. The sequence goes on along the minus strand of NC_064643.1, from coordinate 116,816,697 downwards.
CTTGTAACCTCTGAACATTGTAAATGAGTTGGGCATACAGCAATGCCTTTAAATGTCTCCACATCCAGAAACCCAACGGGTTCAGGTCCGGTAAAGGGGAAGGCCGTGCTACCGGACCACCACGACCAATCCATCGCCAATGAAGCGTTGCAGTGAGTACTTGTAAAAAAGCACGAGGTTGCATCCAGCTATTATGTTTTTCTTCCCCTCAAAATATTTATTTTGTTATCCATTACTTTCTCTCGGTTAACTGGAACTTGTAAGTGTAATTATTGTACCTAAGAAGCCTCCTAATTACAAATACCACTAATATAAAACTTCGTTTTCATTGTTCATATGTCAACATGTACTTGATTGCTAACTTCCTGATAACATAGATGAAATAGCCATGTGAAGGACCCTAGCATTTATACAGCTAATATTGAAAATATGTTTAGTAACTTCTGCCCTCATTTAGTTTCAGAGTAATTAGATTATTAACTGAAACATTGTTACTGAAATAGAACCCCATATTTTGGCAAACTAAACGGGGTAATTCAGTTAATCTCGTACCTAACAGTCCTAGTTAAACCAAATATCTCTCCACTGTTCTATTAATAGGGAATAAAAATCATTAATTGTAACTTAGGAAAAACCAACAAACAACAATTACTAACTTCAATTTTAATTGTCTCTAAGCACTATGGGACTTAACATCTGAGGTCATCAGTCCCCTAGACTTAGAACATCTTAACCCTAACTAACCTAAGGACGTCACACACATCCATGCCAGAGGCAGGATTCGAATCTGCTACCGTAGCAGCAGCGCGGTTCCGGATCAGTTTTAATTACTACAGATTTATAAGACGAGGTGGCTGGAAGCCTTTTTAGTGCAGTCCGCGGAATGTTGTGAAAGGTACAAGATCTATGTCCACCAAAACCGGGAAATGTACCGCGGACACTTTAACATCAGTTACAAGTCGAAAAATGATTTTATTTAATGTAAACCCTTTGTCCGAGAGATTATTTAGTGACTGTTCTTAATGATTGACTGTAAACTGGTAATTAGTTTTATAAACTGTGTTGAACTTCAACAATAGCTAATGCAAACTATATAACAATAGATTCCGAGTGAGCAGTGTTATTTTCAGATGAAGCTTACTCTGCTCATCGTTTTCGTATTGATATCATTGTTGTACTTCAAGGACAGTGATCTGAGAACTTTATTCAGTGTCTGTGTTAACGATTTATTTGCCACACGTTAATAATTTCTTTTAATTACTACCTCTTAGGTTATTGCACTCGAACAGTCACGTTACACAACATCAACAGAGTGTAGCATGTGGCAAATCATTAATCTGTACATAAGTTATAATAAGTGAGATTCAAGTCTGGCTATAAATCGCGCGTTATTTAACATCAAAGTGCAATTAAAGTGTTTGGACCGTAAACCTGGTGTGAACCACACGATTTAAAATAGCCTACTTCAGACCACTTTTCAGCCAGATTCGACAGACGCCCAGCTACCAATGGTATATTGGCACAGGTAAACACGGTTTTGCTACATGGGTGGTGCTATATCCTGCATAAACCACAGGCCTCGTCTTTCTCCAAGAGTGTAGCGTTCTCCAATAGTGCTGATAATTTATTGCACTGAATTCGGTGCTACACGGCACCTGTTAACCTGTTTGGTAAAACGTATGGCCCTATGAATCTGGCACCGACAATTCCTGTCCATACACTGATACTGAAACGATCCTGGTGCTTCGCATCCATGATTGCTCAAGGATTTGCATCAGCCCTTACTTACTTACTGTGGTAACTTACTATCCCATCTCTTGTAAATCCTACTTCATCTGTCAATATTACGAATTACTCGTCACAAGTAAAACGGCCCATTTCTCAACAGGTATTTGTTTTCGGACATATAATTATTGGAACTTATATTCTAGTTTTGTCCGAACTACCTGCAATAGCAATGTGTGAAAAAAGATCACCAGGGCATATACTTTACTCTTTCGCACATACTGGTCAATCAAGAGACTTCATTTTTTCCATTAAGCAATATTTCTATCCTTACTTTCATAATTATTGCAATTTTCTCGATTAGATTAAGGTAACTGTAATAACTTGCGAGTTCAATATGTGAGACTGCACTGCGTCTGACCTCCAGCGTCTTTTAGCTATTTAATTAATCACGACATAGTGTTTGGTCGCAGCTTCATCAATATAACAGGCTGTTGAGGTCATCGACATCCATACCTGGGTGACCTGGTTTGGGGCAGGGACGCTCGCCTTTGCTACTGCACTGTTAAAAATACAATATAAAAAAGTATCAGGTCATCCCTATGTGACGCGGAATGACCATTAGGCGTCACAAGATGCGGACCTATCAATATAAAAGAGGGTGGGGGGTCGGGGGTATTCTGTACAGTTCGTGGACACCAAATTTTGTTTTATTTATGAGAGGTGTCCACAAACGTAATCTGGCACAATTAAAAAAACCGAGTATAAAACAAAATTAAACACCAGTTAATAAATACTTTGCAAACCAGTTTCCATTCAACTCTCATTGCAACTAAAGAAACTGAGACAATCTTCAGTTAACTAATAACAGTTTAAAAAAAGTTTTCAAGTAAATTTGCCACATTTCAGTAGGCAAACAATTTAAATGCAGTGCCTTGTGGTTTAAAAAGTAAATTTTGAATAGTTTTCCTAAGAAATAGAACGGGTGGGCAGGCTGTGTCTATTTTTGGCAGTGCAGCTTTATTGTAATTAATGATTTTACGCATATGACTCATGAAAACTGCCGCTTTAAAAGCTCGTAGATTTATAAATGTAACAGTCATTACAGCCTACTCAAAAAAAGGCAGCCAACTTTCACCACATCGAGAAGAACTTTTACTCGTGACCAACAGTAGACCACGGCATTTTCCTTATTCAGAAGAGAAGTACCGGATGGGATTGACACCAGTCAGTTAAGTACGATGGTCGAAACGAATCTGAGACAATTAACTGGAGAACGTGAGATTCGTACGACCATACGGAAACTATGTAATTCATTGACTTCACTGATTTCTTTAATTTTATTTTATTGATTTCTTATGTAGGACCAGATTTAAATAAAAGAGCGAATGCAAATCAATAGAACGTCTTATTACAAAGGAAATTTGGTCTAATACAATCACGGAATCATCTCGTTACTGAGGCCTGCTCTTCTGCAACGCCGCGCGAGATTAGCCGAGCGGTCTGGGGCGCTGCAGTCATGGACTGTGCGGCTGGTCCCGGCGGAGGTTCGAGTCCTCCCTCGGCCATGGGTGTCTGTGTTTGTCCTTCAGATAATTTAGGTTAAGTACTGTGTAAGCTCATGGACTGATGACCTTAGCAGTTGAGTCCCATAGGATTTCACACACATTTCAACATTTTTTTCTTCTGCAACCTGACATGATGTCTGAGAGGGGAACAATTTCCTCAGCAGCCTGGACTCTCCACAATGGCGAAGGAAACGTAAGAGGAAAGGAATAACGGAACCCGATCGGTGTGACAAAACAATTACGTTATTAATCAACAAGAGAAAGAAGTAATCATATGCAACCGTCACTAATGAAGAATAAACAGAGAGAAAGAGCGGCACAAGAATAGTTAAGCGGCAAAGCGAAGTCCCATCCGCAAATTAAGGAAATCACGATAAGATCCATCACACGGTTCTTCATTTGAGAAGTATGGATTACACAACCGCGAGTGCAAGCAGCTGCTCAGACACTGATTTAATACAAGGCCAACCACTCGCCACGTGGTCATGTATTCTAACACGAAGGAGCACCTGCTTATGTGATAAAAACTATGTTTTATAAAATATTACTTACACACGCATATTACGAAAATGCACAGAAAACTACGCTCGAGTCGATACAGTAAATTTAAGAACAGATTGTTCTTCTCAGACGTGAGCGACTGGCTACGCTCATTTGAATTACTTAGCGGACAAAAATGTAACGCCAAGTCTAGAATCACTTAGAAATCGCTTAATTTACGGGGGAGAAATGTAAAAAAAGCGGAAAATTCTAATGCTTGCTAATTAACGAATTCCCCAACGCTCTACTGGCGTCGCAACTAAACGAATTTGGTGCTCACTGAGAACATTCCAAAGTCTGCAACATCTCGCTTCAATCCGCTAGCAGCAACTGACCACGTTTCCTTGTCTCCGGAGGCCGGCCGCGGTGGTCTCGCGGTTCTAGGCGCGCAGTCAGGAACCGTGCGACTGCTACGGTCGCAGGTTCGAATCCTGCCTCGGGCATGGATGTGTGTGATGTCCTTAGGTTAGTTAGGTTTAAGTAGTTCTAAGTTCTAGGGGACTGATGACCACGGCAGTTGAGTCCCATAGTGCTCAGAGCCATTTTTCACCTTGTCTCCGGAGGAGAGCTGGGTCCGTTGGACGCGAGAATTGGCGCACCCCTGAACCGGCCAGTCAGAGGGCACTGTTCTTGTCGTGTGACTAGATGTCGTTCTAGCTGGAGGCCCGTAATTAGAAGGCTGCATCGTGATTCACCAGAATTCTGTCCTAGTCTCCAGAGAAACCTCTTTACAACACAAAAAAAAATTGTGAGAAGTGAAGCTTCGAAGTTAATACTACAGCTTGTGAGAATAAGAGAAGTAGCTACTTTGGACTCTACAGACCATTCACACTGCTGGCCCATGTTGCCGAGAACAACGACCTTGGGAAGAAAAGGAAGCCATCGTAGATACACCAGGGAGACTACTGAATTGAATGTAAAAATGACAGAAATTTCTTGCTCCCATCCTCTCTCACTAACCACTGTGAAATTAGCACAGAAAATTATCCAGCCCCACAGGCTTGTTGTTGCAGATTATGAAGTGTTGAAACGATACCTACTTTCGTTAAAAAAATTAAAAATATGTGAAAGGCGAGCATAATGAAGGAGAATGAAAGTACATCTTCCAAATTTTCAATTAAAAATCAGAGTTACTCGGCCGTTACCACGATTAACAGAGAGGATCAGATTTCAGTAATTGAAAATATAAACAGAATTATTATCTCCTCTTCAGTAGTAACGTCACTCATTCGACACATCGACCAAGGTCTGCTTATTACAGGCGAGCGTATTATTAACGGTATACATGAGCACTCTTGCTCATCGGCCACTTAACTACAACATAAAGAAAACAGAGTTATACACATACCGTACATGTAATTACATAAAGGAATACGCCAATCAGTGGGCCCTGGAACGTAATCCGCGGCGAAAATGATCACCGAGTAAATTTACTTGTAACATCACTGCATTTGAAAGTCACAGTATATATGTATTACGAATAAAACACAAGAAAAGTTCAGGAAACGCGACAGACAAGAACAAGACTTGGCATGTGGCCTTAAAAGTAACCAAATACATGTTGGCTCCAGTATATGGAAAACACCTTACTACACCTTTAATAGCCTCTAACACTGTTAGTCTAATTTCGCCAAAGTGCGGCCACATAATTGCAAAAAAGTGGGTCTGCAGTCATAAAGCCATTAGTTCAAGTTTAACGGATGATGGTTCATCAGTTTCAACGTAGTCCAGCTACGTGGATAGATTCCAGCAAGTCATCAGTGGAACACATCCAGTAATCTGCAGCCAAGAGCTTAGGACTCCTCCGTCCTTTGAGAAGCACGACACACAAGGACGACTACCGATGAACTGCTACGTTTCCTCACTGTCCGCGACATGAAACTGTTCAAAATTTCCAAGAGCAAATTTTACATCAGATTTGGTCGCCTTAGTCACGTTGGTGTTCAACCGTAGGTGAAATAAAACCTAATAAGTGTGTTAAATGTAGATGTATGAGTTGCGTGATTCTTATATGTATTTGTTTTGTAATGCTGTAGGAACGGAAGCAGTTTAATGGAGCCGTACAGTGGCGAGAAGGTGGTTTGCGGCAAAACAGAATCCGCGGCCGCACGACACTAATAATGGCGCAGCTGTCCACACCAGCATCAGCGCGGGGCTGCAAATAGTAATATTACGTGACTGTTAAAATTGGAGGAGAACGCTGTTCTTTTGCTTGGAAAATGGGTCAGAATGAAATTAACATAGGCCTTAAGGTCAGTACGGTCTCAACTTGGGAGGTGGGTAGTTCAGTTTTGGCTTCAGCGTCAGTCGAAGTAGTCGGTGATTGGCCGCAGGAATTTTGGTAGTGCGTCAACGATTTGGTAAAGTCAGCATTACTCATCCGGTAAATGATGTGAGGCGTGTGGCTCACTAATTAGTAAAGAACTGAAGTGTCAGCTTACCAGCATAGGGCGATGTTAAGGGTTTTCCGTGAGAAGCTACACTACTGGCCATTAAAATTGCTACACCACGAAGATGACGTGCTACAGACGCAAAATTTAACCGACAGGAAGAAGATGCTGTGATACGCAAATGATTAGCTTTTCAGAGCATTCACAAAAGGTTGGCGCCGGTGGCGACACCTACAACGTGCTGACATGAGGAATGTTTCCAACCGATTTCTCATACACAAACAGCAGTTGACCGGCGTTGCCTGGTGAAACGTTGTTGTGAGCCTTGTGTAAGGAGGAGAAATGTGTACCATGACGTTTCCGACTTTGATAAATGTCGGATTGTAGCCTATCGCGGTTGCGGTTTATCATATCGCGACATTGCCGCTCGCGTTGGTCGAGATCCAATGACTGTTAGCAGAATATGGAATCGGTGGGTTCAGGAGAGTAATACGGAACGCCGTGCTGGATCCCAGCGGCCTCGTATCACTAGCAGTCGAGATGACAGGCATCTTATTCGCATGGCTGTAACGGATCGTGCAGCCACGTCTCGATCCCTGAGTCAACAGGTGGGGACGTTTGCAAGACAACAACCATCTGCACGAACAGTTCGACGACGTTTGTAGCAGCATGGTCTATCAGCTCGGAGACCATGGCTGCGGTTACCCTTGACGCTTCATCACAGACAAGAGCGCCTGTGATGGTGTACTCAACGACGAACCTGGGTGCACGAATGGCAAAACGTCATTTCTTCGGATGAATCCAGGTTCTGTTTACAGTGTCATGATGGTCGCACCCGTGTTTCGTGACATCGCGGTAACGCACATTGGAAGCGCGTATTCGTCATCGCCATACTGGCGTATCACTCGGCGTGATGGTATGGGGTGCCATTGGTTACACGTCTCGGTCACCTTTTGTTCGCATTGACTGCACTTTGAACAGTGGACGTTACATTTCAGATGTGTTACGACCCGTGGCTCTACCCTTCATTCGATCCCTGCGAAACTCTACATTTCAGCAGGATAATGCACGACCGCATGTTGCAGGTCCTGTACGGGCCTTTCTGGATAAAGAACATGTTCGACTGCTGCCCTGGCCAGCACGTTCTTCAGCTCTCTCACCAACTGAAAACGTCTGGTCAATGCTGGCCGAGCAACTGGCTCGTCACAATACGCCAGTCACTACTCTTGATGAACTGTGGTATGATGCTGAAGCTGCATGGGCAGCTGTACCTGTACACGCTATCCAAACTCTGTTTGACTCAATGTACCGGCGTATCAAGGCCGTTATTACGGCCAGGGGTGGTTGTTATGGGTACTGATTTATCAGGATCTATGCACCCAAATTGCGTGAAAGTGTAATCACATGTCAGTTCTAGTATAATATATTTGTCGAATGAATACCCGTTTATCATCTGCATTTCTTCTTGGTGTAGCAGTTTTAATGGCCAGTAGTGTACTTACTTGGATGTCTATCGGTAGTCTAAGTGTTGAATCTGACTTTGTTAAAGGTTAATTTGAGGGTAATTTAATGTGATTTAATAAAGCAATATTGGGTGCATTGCAACTGCTGTTCGCCTTTTGTGTGTTGGACAAGGTTAAATTGATTTGTTTCGTGATTGGTTCGGATGGGAGATCCGAATGTTCTGAAGTACCGTAATAAAAGTAGTGTATTTGTGTAGTTCGTTCAGAGTTGGTTGAATCGAAGCTTTTGGATACGTTACGGCATTGTTGCGTATTTGTGGGTAATGTGTGTTATTGTAGCCCCATTGCATGATCAGATGATTTTTTAACAGTACAAGTGGGCGGAACGTTATAACAGCATTTGGCAATTGCTTTAATTTTGCAACTAAGATTTCAGGGTTTAATTTTATACTCACTGCAAATAAACAAGTACCCATGGAACTGTTTGACTGAGCAGATAGAGCTGGTCCTTCCACTTAGACTAGAAGGCTACGAGTGGTTTAAATTAGCCTCTTTAGTTTGCGCAATGTGTTGGTCAAACATGTGAAGTGACTCGGTAGCCTCACCTGTTAAATGTCCGAGTTTGAGTGGCGGTGGCCCTTAGTAGTTTATTTTTGTTTGTTTGAGAGATATTTAGTACGCTTGTCATGGAGCTGCCAGTCCTCTGGCATACCAACGTATAACTTTATTGTGAAATAGAAATGTTGTTTAAAAAATGGTTCAAATGGCACTGAGCACTATGGGACTTATCGTCTCAGGTCATCAGTCCCCTAGAACTTAGAACTACTTAAAGCTAACTAACCTAAGGACATCACACACATCCATGCCCGAAGCAGGATTCGAACCTGCGGCCGTAGCGGTCACGCGGTTTGTTGTTTTTAAAAAAAATTATATAGCGTGAATCACCTAAAATTTGCACCGCAAATATTGCGGCAATGGAAAATGCTAGTGATGTATGGTATTCATAGAATGGATTGGTAATCAGGGGATAGTATTGTGAGCCAATAAACAGATTGTAATAGTACTTAGAAAGGGTATTTTTTGTGCAAAAGTACACTTTTTTAAACAGAACAATGCATGATGACATTGTTGTTGTTGTGGTCTTCAGTCCTGAGACTGGTTTGATGCAGCTCTCCATGCTACTCTATCCTGTGCAAGCTTCTTCATCTCCCAGTACCTACTGCAACCTACATCCTTCTGAATCTGCTTAGTGTATTCATCTCTTGGTCTCCCTCTACGATTTTTACCCTCCACGGTGCCCTCCAATGCTAAATTTGTGATCCCTTGATGCCTCAAAACATGTCCTACCAACCGATCCCTTCTTCTAGTCAAGTTGTGCCACAAACTTCTCTTCTCCCCAATCCTACTCAATACCTCCTCATTAGTTACGTGATGTACCCACCTTATCTTCAGCATTCTTCTGTAGCACCACATTTCGAAAGCTTCTATTCTCTTCTTGTCCAAACTAGTTATCGTCCATGTTTCACTTCCATACATGGCTACACTCCATACAAATACTTTCAGAAACGACTTCCTGACACTTAAATCTATACTCGATGTTAACAAATTTCTCTTCTTCAGAAACGCTTTCCTTGCCATTGACAGTCTACATTTCATATCCTCTCTACTTCGACCATCATCAGTTATTTTACTCCCTAAATAGCAAAACTCCTTTACTACTTTAAGTGTCTCATTTCCTAATCTAATTCCCTCAGCATCACCCGACTTAATTTGACTACATTCCATTATCCTCGTTTTGCTTTTGTTGATGCTCATCTTATATCCTCCTTTCAAGACACTGTCCATTCCGTTCAACTGCTCTTCCAAGTCCTTTGCTGTCTCTGACAGAATTACAATGTCATCGGCGAACCTCAAAGTTTTTACTGCTTCTCCATGAATTTTAATACCTACTCCGAATTTTTCTTTTGTTTCCTTTACTGCTTGCTCAATATACAGATTGAATAACATCGGGGAGAGGCTACAACCCTGTCTCACTCCTTTCCCAACCACTGCTTCCCTTTCATGTCCCTCGACTCTTATAACTGCCATCTGGTTTCTGTACAAATTGTAAATAGCCTTTCGCTCCCTGTATTTTACCCCTGCCACCTTCAGAATTTGAAAGAGAGTACTCCAGTTAACATTGTCAAAAGCTTTCTCTAAGTCTACAAATGCTAGAAACGTAGGTTTGCCTTTTCTTAATCTTTCTTCTAAGATAAGTCGTAAGGTTAGTATTGCCTCACGTGTTCCAACATTTCTACGGAATCCAAACTGATCTTCCCCTAGGTCCGCTTCTACCAGTTTTTCCATTCGTCTGTAAAGAATTCGCGTTAGTATTTTGCAGCTGTGACTTATTAAACTGCTTTCTTTGGGATTGGAATTATTATATTCTTCTTGAAGTCTGAGGGTATTTCGCCTGTCTCATACATCGTGCTCACCAGATGGTAGAGATTTGTCATGACTGGCTCTCCCGAGGCCATCAGTAGTTCTAATGGAATGTTGACATTAACAGATTGAAATTAGGATAAATGAGAATGCCAGTGGTGTTTGTTGCAGGATTCTAGTGCAAGTCGTTTATGAGATATCAAATTTTTAAAGTTCTGACATAGACACTTGCGCAACATCCGTGGTACCACACACTAAAGAACAACACCAATGCGTACACTATTTATGTAGTCTGTGACCAGTAACGAGACAATTGATCATCACAGGTTATGCTCAAAACTACAGCCGGCAGCAGCAATACACGCTTCCAGTCTGGTATGGAACGACTGCTGCACACGTGCCGGCATTTCAACAGAGACGTCCGTGCAGGCTGAAGTAGTACGTTCTAACATGTCATCGAGTGTAGTTGGTATGTGCTTCTAGATAGCATCTTGCAGCTTTCCCCATAGAAAAAAGTCTACAGGCATCAAACCTGGGGTACGGGCCAGTCAAGATGCGGGTCCTCTGCATCCAATCCAACGATTTGGAAACAACTCGTGAAGTCATGCTGTAGTGCTTCGTGCACTATGGGCTGGACAGCCTTAATGTTGGTTCCACAGATTCCTCCTAGTCTGCAGAGGAGCATCTTCTAGCATCTGTGAAAGATGGTCTGTATGAAGCATGTGCCTATGAGCTGATGGTTCACTATCACACACACGTTTACACTCCATGGACGCTGACGTTCCACCTGACAAAGCCAACAAGATTTGTCAACAGACCAGTGTGCATGTTTCGGCGATTCATCTGGCCATAATTGGAAAAAGGGGTTCCATTACTAGACATGATACGTCTGGAGTATACAGTCGTAATGCCCATGTGCACAAGTTAACACGATTCCCATAATCGTTCCCATGCTGTTCTTGATGGAGAGAGATGTGATAGGAACGGAACCTATGACGACGGAGAATGCGTAGGACACTTGCCTAACTCAAGCCACTTCCTGCTGCGATTGTAATTTCCCCCTCTTCTGTCGACACTTGCTTCCTTCTGTTACGTCGTCTAGGTGTTACACCACCACTTTCATGTATCTGGTTGAAGTGATTGATAAATATTTGCCGAGATGATTGTCGTTTATTGGGGTATCCTATCACGTACACCTCACAAGAACAAACTGTGTTAATCACCCCTTTAAAAGAGCACGCTGGTCGCTTTCGAACGACATAGATGCTGTAACACTGAAACCAGGCGATCACGTGACGCTCCACTGCCGACGTGTGACAGTGAAATGTGTTCGGACCAGTCTGTTGTATGGAACCATTGCGGTAAGGTAGGTCGATGCAGAAATGTGCTGGAATGGGAGCTATTGTGGTTGGATGTGCTCGCGTACACACCATAAATGGAGTCCCCCATTTCTTGTCCTATGTAACTACAGTGGTGGACCACTCGCAGCTCTAAAACGAGGTGCAAGAAGAGAGGTCGTAAAACGGTCGTAACTGACAGACACCGGATACGACTGTCACGCCTCATCAATGACAACAGATATTCCTGTTGTATGTGAAGGCAGTTAGGAGCGAACACTATGAAGGACATTTGGAGGCGAGTACCTCGTGAAAGACCGTTGCTCATAGCGGCACATTAAGCTGCATGTCTTCAGTGGGCCACACAACACAAAAATTGGACAGTAGCTGATTGGAGGCGCGTAGAGTCACTATTTTGTCTCTTTTCTAGTGTGCACCGACTGTCCAATGGGGCGTTTAACCTATAGTCTGTGTGTGTGTGTGTGTGTGTGTGTGTGTGTGTGTAGTGGGGGGTGGCAGGAGGGGTGGGGAGTGAGTTCTTCGCAACAGAAGTGGTTCTGTGATGTTCTTGGGGGTGTTTTGCGGTCTATGTGTAGGGAGGACTCATTAAGGCCACTATGAACATGACCCAGGATTCAAAAGAATTTTCGTCCAGCAGCAGAGAGTGCGCTGATTCGAAACTCTTTGACAGAATAAAACTGTGTGCTGGACAGGAGCTCGAAAATGGGGTCATTTCCTTCTGTGAAGTTTGGAAGGTAGGAGATGAGGTACTAGCAAAGATAAATCTGTGAGGACGTGTCGTGAATCGTACTTGATAGTTCAGTCAGTTTTCATTTGCGAGAAAGTTTCATGAACCAGGATGTTTATTTCAACGATGCCGGTGACCACCTAGTTGTTCCGCGGACACTCCAGTCCTTCAAGGTGACCACAGTCGTGTTCACAGGTCTGTAAGCGTACGAACACTCGGGCACACTCTTGCATCTGGGCTGGCACAATAAACCACCTGGTCTCAGTCTCACAGGAAATGCTTGCAGCTATTTGCATGAAACGTGGCATTCGAAATCCCCGCAGTTTCGTAGCTCTAGGGACTTTAACCATCAATGAGTGTCTTCAGCTGGGCATGGCACATTTGAAGAAATTTGTGGACTCTGTTCCTCGAGCAGCTGAGGATACAATCAATGCTAGATGTGGCGTTACACGGCACGAGCTTGATGTACACTGGGTTTGAGTATTTTTTTTTTTACGTACTTACACGTGTTATTAAAATTGCAATGTTTCCAACAAACTGTCTACTGGTTCCCTTAATTTCGTTAAAAAAAACTTTCTACAGATTATTAAAGGTTGTTCCACTACCCATCTTCTGCACTAGACCATACTCCCATTCACAGCAATCATTAGGTGTACTTATTATCTTGTACTAATTGATTACCATTATTATTGGTGTTTGGTTCGGTCTCATGTTATTATTATTATTATTATTATTATTGTTATTATTATGAAGCAGTTTATTACAACTTGAAAGAAAATAACGAACTTAAAATTGCAAGCTTGCACCTTTGTCATGACTGACCTAATGACAAAGTTGCGTTAGACAGCGACTGCACAGGTCGCCGTACTAGTTCTGCCGTTTAATGCTTGCATCGGCAAGGGTCGTTTAGCTTCTGTCATCGACTCTGCCTTGTTCTACCATCATTTGTTAATGAATCAATGATTTGTGAACAGCTCTAATACCCAAAATTACTGTGGAATTACATAAGGGACATCCCAGAAACTATTTCAATGAAGGTGTTTCTCTTTTGAGTTTTCCATCATTTTCTGGAAGTATATGTGTTCTGCTAGTCAAATTCAGTTTCTCACAATGGCGTTAAGTAATTACCCAGCAAAGGCTGGAGTAAAAGGCTCGGATCTTAAGCCATACTCATGCTGGTCTTGAACGGTAATGTGAATGGGAAATTAAATCTCTGTCAGTGATATATATCAGTAACATCGGTTACGCGAATTTATCAGGTCAGATATTCGACAGTAACCTGGTGATCAGGTACCGTCAGCAGTCTGCTAGGCCCACCGGTTGCCCAAACCACAATGGATGTACAATTGACAGCTCATGTGACAATGCTGTTCCGCCCCTTGACAAACGCCTAATAGCAAGTAGTCCTCAAACAGAAGACTAGTATGCAAGAGCAACTTGACTAACTTAACAAACAACACTTGTTTGGACATGGACCATAGTTGTGACACCACTCGAGAAAAAAAAAAAAAGCAAACTCAAAGTTCCACATTATAGTGCAACAGAAATGTAGACGCATATTCAACATGAAAAATTCCAAGCTGTAAACATAAAGCAATGAAAATCCTCCAGCTATATTTATCACACACGCACACACGCACGCACACACACACACACACACACACACACACACACACAGGTGACTGTGTTGACTGTACCACTAATGGGAGTGGCGATACACAGTGTGCAAACGACAACTGTTTACAACGTACCAAAGTGTTGTAGGTAAAGTCGAGGTGAACAGTTTTATACAAGGAACTTGCAGTCTATCAAGTCCTGAAACAACCTCACATTGGTCCAAAGAAGCCACCAAAACTACAAGGCAGGCGCGCCCGGTTACATTTTGCAATATCCTTTCGTCTTATTTACGCCATCGGCACTTACGTATTATAAAACTTATGTTTACGTAAATTTTACCTTACAGTTTTGGGAATTTTAATAGTGAAAAACTAAATCGTTTTGTTTCTCGGACATTCTCGCTACTATACTACTGTGCTTGTTAGTGTTAACTTTAAATCGAATTGGAAACGTAATAAGCTTTTGCGTAACGTGTCTAATAGTCATTCATCTTTCATAATCCTCGCGGGAAAGATTAACTTCTTAAGGTTAACGGAGGCCACTGGCAAAAGAAAGCGAGAGGGTATTAAAAATCTCGAGCGGCGCGCATACGCTTTGACTACCATAGTTTTTGTAAGCCAATTTGAGAGATTTTTCCTGGATTGATAGATCGCAAGTGCCCTATATCAAGTTGTTAGTCTCGACGTTCCCTACACATCTGTGATATGTTGTGACCAGCTATACAAAAGTAACCTATAATTGAAATGGTTGTTACAGCGCTGAATGCAGTATACCTTCAAGTTTTATTTACAAATGTTCAATCGGCTATCTCTGGTAAGGTTTCGCGCCAAATCCTATGAAGCAAGTCTGGCTGTATGGCGGCAACTGATTGCGTTATCCGCCGTCACGGTGTACTGAAAACTGAGCCAACAGAAATTTGCTCCCAGAAAGGGTCCAGTAATCCCCTTGCCTGGCAGGTAGAAGAGCTGAGGGACGCTACCTAGATGTTTTCGAGCTCGCATTTTCAAGCCGTATTAAACAGAACGCTGCAAATCATAAGGTCCAAATTATGAGTGCATCGACAGCGTTCAGAAAGAAATCGATATACATTGCAAAACTATGGAACGTGTAACAGATGCTCTCCGGACCTTAGTCATTTGATTAAAACTTCCTACGATGTACAAAAATCAGTTGACAATTATCACCAGATTCCTTGCATAAATTTCACGATTAAGAAGATTTTTTTTCCGGAATTGTTCCCAACTTTATTTTGTCGCTAAGATTTTTCTTAGCTTTGTGTGTTTCGATAATGTTATGTAAGAGATTTCTTTTTTCAAAAGTCAGATTAGTTAAGAATTATCTTGGTTCCACTACGAATCAAGCACGACTGTCTAATGTAGCAGTTAGTCAATAAAAATTGTCTAGTTAAAGACATTGATACTGATGAGGCAATTTCAAAATTTTCAGCTGAAAAAGAAAAAAGAAATTCTAACTACGTGTTAGTCACAAGTGTTGTATTTTATGCTTTTGTGCGGTTGGAAATTAGGGGAGGGGGATGACAACAGCTGCACCGGGTACCAGACTGCCTAGCTACGCCACTGCGTAGACATCAGTCTGAACCAGAGTAAAACATCGGATGTGTAGGTAATAAAATAGGGGTTTCTTTGTACAATCCTGTACAATCAGAAATCAATCACAGCAAATATCGCCAAAACATTCAATAACGTTTCAACAACTCACCAGTTTTAGCTCTACATCATTACTGTGTGTGTATGTGTTTTAGAAACCTTATAAAGTGAACGACAAGTTCACTCACAGAAAGAAAGCTTACGTTCTGCATCTACATACATACTCCGCAAGCCACAGTACGGTGCATGGCAGAGGGTACCTGTGCCACTACCAGTCATTTCCTTTCCTGTTCCACCCGCAAAAAGAACGAGGGGAAAACGACCATCTATGTGCCTCTATACGAGCCCTAACTTCTCGTGTCTTATCTTCGAGGACCTCACGTGCAATGTACGTTGGCTGCAGTAGATATGTTTAATTTGAGCTCAGTATATCTGTATTCATCGTCATAACAACCTAGCGAAAACAAATTTTGCGTTTGGTGTTTTACGTCGCGTCGACTGTTATTATCGTTAGAGATTCGGCGAAAAATACAATCTCTGCTTCTAGGCTGCTTATAAAGAAGAAATATGTACCAGATTTTACATTAGGCCCAAAACAATATAAGTGTCAAAACAGCATCCAACTTTGTACATTACTTTTTGCATAATGCTAGTACAAACAGACACGCATAAGAAATTACAAAAATATTTTTTGCCGTCTATTGCGCTTCTATAGACCATTCACATTAAGTTTTCTTAACCATCTCCAATATTCAGACATCGGTCACTTATCAATTTGTTGTATGTATAGATTTGCTGGAAATGTAACCATAATGAAAAAATGAACATTGAGACAGAATATGTGTTGCGAAATCATGATCTGCTGTTTTAATACATTAATTATGAAGAAATCATGGCTATAAATGATTCAAGTTTCTAAAAATAAATATCTAAATAAGATAATAGGTAAAACTTTTAAACATACAATACACGCGAAAGATTTCTACATCTTGTACTGTAACTTCATATGCTTTCCTATGCCTGCTTGGAGTATACATAACGTTTAGAACTGCTACCTGCTTCAAATGGGTTTTTCAGACCCTTGTGGCTTGGGAGGATTCGGTACCATTTTTCTGACCGCGGGAGGATTTGGGGCTGCGCTCTCTAGACAGCTAGAGCGGTACAAAAGCTGTTTGCTCTTACAGTCAGCTGTTGTGATAGAGATTGTCTTTGGGGGCGCAGTTCGGAAGTGTCTGGGCGCAGGTAGTTTGGGGTAATTACGATGGTCCGGGTGCAGGTAAGCTGCCACACAAAAAGGGAGAAGGTATTGGGCACAGATTTCACAGATTTCTTGTTAGGCGCAAATTTCCCTGGGCTCAGTTTTAATGAGTTCGTCGTAGCAGCTCGTCAACGTTTCCCGGAAGCAGTGGAACAAACACACTGTCTTTAATGTAACCCCATGCTCAGGAGTCCACTGGGGTTAAATCAGTTGGTCGTGGTGGCCAGGATATTGTTCCACCACGTCCAATCCAAGTCGGCACATTCCTACGGAGTGTAGCGGCGTCACCACATAAGGTAGTGTTAATGTGAATTTGCGACAACGGATTACAGCAGTACCCATAAGTCAGACTCAGGCTTGTTGATAATAGTTTTTTGAGCAACGTCAAATAGCAAAGCATGTCGGGCCAACACGGGTGCAAGATTTGTTGAGACGGCGTGTTCAGCAGGACTATTTATTTATTTATTTCATTAGCAGTAGAGAGTAACCCTCTGCCTTGAAATGTAAGGTAGGTCAGGCGCTTCTAAATCTAGCAGCAAAGACTTCTTATTATTACAGTCTTATTGCTATACAGTTGTTAATGCAAAAAAGGAATGTAAAGAACATAATACATAGAAATTTCTGTAAGGTTACAGAGAATTGAATGCTTATCAGTTGTTGAAGTGTTTTTATATAATTTGTTTCTGCCCAGTTGATGAGAATATAATTTAAATAATGCAAATATCAAAGAAACAGAAATGTAATACGATAAGTGAGGTGAAAATAAGTTGCATTATGTAGAGGGAAGTACTATACTATCTTTGGATGTTTAATATAGTTCAAGAAACTCGTTGGTTGACAACAGCCTATTTCTACCTATTTCAGGTGAGAACGTCTCACTAGAATCTTGAGCTATTCTCATCTGAAATAGTTTGTGTTTCTGTATTTTTATTGTGATGCTAATATTACATGGAGTGTTGCACGTCAGGACACTACATGATATTAAGATATTCAGTACTTGTTTCTCTGTCTTCTTGTTGGAAGTTGTATATTCTATCTGATACCTTAACTACATACTACTAGTACTATACAGATTAAATGACGATTGAGAATTTGGTACGTGGAATACATGAATTTTAGCTCTACATGAGGAATACACTTATGGTTGTAAATTTGTTAGTGGAAATAGACTGAAGAGCCAAAGAAACTGGTATAACTGCTTAATACGTCGTCCGCGAGCACGCAGCAGTGGCACATCACGAGGTGGCATGGACTCGACTAACGTCTGAAGTACTGCTGGAGGGAACTGACACCATGACCATGGAGATCTCTTCTGAACAGCACGTTGCAAGGCATCTCAGATATACTCAACAATGTTCATGTCTGGCGAGTTTGGTGGCCAGCGTAAGTTCAGAAGAGTGTTCCTGGAGCCACTCTGTAGCAATTCTGGACGTGTGGCGTGTCGCATTGGCTTGCTGGAATTGACCAAGTCCGTCGGAATGCACAATGGACATGAGTGAATGCAGCTGAACGTACATGATGCTTACGTACGTGTCATCTTTCAGAGTCGTATCTAGACGTATCAGGGTTCCCATATCACTCCAACTGCACACGCCCCACACCATTACAGAGCCTCCACCACCTTGAACAGTCCCCTGCGGACATGCAGGCTCCATACCCGTAGACGTCGATCTTCTCGATACAATTTGAAATGACACTCGTCCGGCCTGGTATCATGTTTCCAGTCATCAATAGCATAATGTCGGTGTTGACTGGCTCAGGAGAGGCGTAAAGCTCTGTGTCGCGCAGTCATCAAGGGTAGACGAGTAGGCCTTCGGCTCCGAAAGCCCATATCGCTGATGTTTCACTAAATGGTTCCCACGCTGACACTTGTTGATGGTCCACCATGGAAATCTGCAGCCACTTGCAGAATGGTTGCACTTCTCTCGCGTTGGACGATTCTCTTCAGTTGTAGTTGGTCCCGTTCTTGCAGGATCTTTTTCCGGCCGCAGCGATGTCGAAGATCTGATGTTTTATCGGATTCCTGATATTCACGATACGCTCGTGAAATTGTGGTACGGGAAAATCCCCATTTCATAGTTAGCTCGGAGATGCTGTGTCCCATCGCTCGTGCGCCGATTATAACGGAACGTGCAGTCTCACTGAAATCTTGATAACCTACCACTGCAGCAGCAGTAACCTGCCTAACAACTGCGCAGACGCTTGTTGTCTTATATAGGTGTTCGTGACCGCAGCGCCGTATTCTGCCTGTTTACATATCTCTGTATTTGAATACGCATGCCTACACCAGTTTCATTGGCGCTTCAGTGTAGTTCATGATGACTGTCGGAATAACTAATTCACGCTTACCACCTAGCGGGAACGTCGGAATTAACAGTGTTAGGTAGGGACAAATCTTGAAGACACACTGCATTCAGTGCTGTATCAAACATTTATGTTATTTACCCTTTTCATAGTTAAACGTTACTTTTGTATAACCAATTTGAAAACACCCTGTATAACCGGTTTCATTTGTCAAATCACGACCATCATGAGGGTATTAGATACCACAAATGACTATGTTTTCCAATACTTTTAGTTTTATTAATCAGTCAGGCATATAGTTTACTCAAGTTGCGTTTTCATACTTATTTTTTTATCATCAGTTATTTTTACTGTTTCAACGACACTTTGCTTTGACAATTATACACAGTTTAAATTTGTAAGTTTTAGTTGTATTTTCCTGTTTTCGTTTTGTTCTGTATTTTGCTTTGAATTACCAATCACTTTAACTGATTTTAGTTTAATTGTAGATTACTAACCTTTTTGTTATCAAACCAATCATATGGAAAACAAACTATTTTGACCCATTGACTGACTATCCCCAGTTAGTTCGAGCAGGACAATTTATTCACAAGGTACTAACGTTCGTGAACATCTGCGAGCGTCTTTCTTTTTCTGTTTTTTTTTTTTGCGTTTCATAGGTTTTCACCTGTAGTACGTCTAGTTCCGTATGCGGCACGTAGAATTCGTGTGCACCAATTTCTATGCAATTTAGAGATCTCTTGTTTCACGATGACTCCAATGTACTACTACTTTCTTTAGCAAGGTGGCCCCGCTAGTGGTACAAATATGTGACAGACATTGTACCATTTCTGATTAGTTTTCTGCCGAAAGTGCTTCGGTTGATAGGTGTTACCGTTCTGCTGAGTGCTACGAAGACCATGATATCGAGCTAGTGCTGACTGGGTCAGTTTGGAATTTTTAATGGTATACGAACAGTCTTGAGGAAGCGAAACTAGTATGAAATTCTTGATAAGCATCGCGGATGAATCCTTAATGGCCGGCCGAAGTGGCCGTGCGGTTAAAGGCGCTGCAGTCTGGAACCGCAGGACCGCTACGGTCGCAGGTTCGAATCCTGCCTCGGGCATGGATGTTTGTGATGTCCTTAGGTTTAACTAGTTCTAAGTTCTAGGGGACTAATGACCTCAGAAGTTGAGTCCCATAGTGCTCAGAGCCATTTGAACCATTTTTGAATCCTTAATGAAAACAAACAAATCGTCATCTCTACACATTTTGGATGAATCTCATGCACTCCGCAACCCCTTCGGCTCTCAGCGAGACATTTCCTGGAAACTATTCCGTTAACGACGAAAAAGTCGTATAGGATGAAATGATGCAGTGTTTGCTTCCGGGCAAGAAGTTCTGACGAGAAACGAGGTACCTGACGGGAATTGTGTGAGGGCAGAAACACGGTGCTACGAGGGACGTTGCTACCGTAAGTTCCATCATCGTTTTTGAAAGAGAAGATGATGCACCCTGTGACGCA
Source organism: Schistocerca serialis cubense (assembly GCF_023864345.2). Classification (NCBI taxonomy): domain Eukaryota; kingdom Metazoa; phylum Arthropoda; class Insecta; order Orthoptera; family Acrididae; genus Schistocerca; species Schistocerca serialis. The sequence goes on along the minus strand of NC_064643.1, from coordinate 116,796,215 downwards.
AACAAACGCCATGTGAATCCACACCAGTGGCCGGTTGAACGACGGAAGGGGCATCAGCAGAGGAGGAATGACACAAGCGCAGAGTGCTAAAGAAAAGTGAGTAGCAGCAGACCGGTGTGTCCTTCAAACCTTCAAGAGAGTGGACCAGTTCAAATACCTGGGATCTTGGTTTACCACGGACATCATAAAAATGGACATAAAGGAAAGAATAGCAGTGGGAACGAAATGCATGCATTCCCTCAGAGAGACGCTTGGTTCTAAATCGATCTCAGTGAACAAATGGTTCAAATGGCTCTGAGCATTATGTGACTTAACCTCTGAGGTCATCAGTCCTCTAGAACTTAGAACTACCTAAACCTAACTAACCTAAGGACATCACACACATCCATGCCCGAGGAAGGATTCGAACCTGCGACCGTAGCGGTCGCGCGGTTCCAGACTGAAGCCTCTAGAACCGCTCGGCCACAACGGCCGACCTCATTGAACACTAAGATGAAAATCTACAACACAGTGATATGCCCAGCAGTAATGCACGGTTCATAAATGTCGTCATAGTGCTGTCCACTCATTGTGGTTCCGCGCTTGAGGATCTCGACGAGCAGAAGGCATCTGCACTCGAATAAACAGGCCGTCATGACCTTACCGAAAATTGTGTGGAAAGCTTTCGATTTCTTTGGTGGAAGAGATGTAGGATGCTGCACTGTTAGCTTTGCCATTTACTCTCGGGGTTTCGGAATGCTGTCGGATGAAGTCATCCCGATGCATGGCAACGTCCGTCCCCACATAGCCAATCGGACGAAGGTGCCGCTTCAGCGTTTCTGTTGGGAAACACTGAAACATCCTCTATACAGCTCGGATCTTTCACTTGTGATCTTCACATCTGTGGCTACCCGAAGAAACACATACATGGACATCGGTTACAACCGGATGAGGAAGTGGAAGAGTGGGTGTGGTTGTGGATCCGTCAGCAGCCGACAGCGTTCTACGAAACAGGGACTGATCGTCTCGTCCCCCAGGGAAATAAATGTATTAACGTGTGTGGTGATTACTTTTGAATGGAACCATTCCACGGTCCCGTTATGGCGGTGTTCGATAATCATTTGTCTGCCATTTATATACATTTTCTCGAACACATAAATGTTGAGGCTCTGAAATGTGTGGATGAGAGTTTTACTATTCTGTCAGTTCTCAGTAGTGTGGAGAATTTACGAAAAGGCGTCTGAGGAGAACATTCGCTATGAGTTTCGCTTCATTTGTTAACAAAATTTATTGTCATGGTCAATTCCTTAATTCTCTTGTTGTCAGTATCCCCCACCCCCCAGCTCCGATTTTTTAAAGAATCGATTTCCCATGTATAGAACAGCTCTGTATTAAGAAATACTAGTTTTTCTCGCACCTCACTGTTTATGACGTCATGTCTAGTGAACTATGAGAGGTAGCATGATATAATTTCGCAGGTATATTCAGTGGTATATGTGGATGCTGTCTGCAAAATGTATTGCGAGCAGAGTAGAGAATAGCAAATTAAAACATCATGCCCAATGTTTAAATTTTACTGCATGAACAGCGAAAAGATAGTAAGCTATACACTCTTCTCCTTTCATCATTTTGTGGGGAGTATCAGCGAGAAAAACTTTCGAAGAAGTTTGAAATTAGGTATAAAATTTGTTGGAAGTCAACAAATGCTGCAATTCTCAAATGCTGGATGAATATAGTCTGGGTAATATACGCGTTATTAGTTTCACTATCTCAAGACCAATACAGAGTGTCTGACTTCAATACTTGATTTATTATTTAGAATTTATATCGTAAGATTATACCTCTTAATGAGTAGGTTCTGGCAGCACTTTAAATTTGTGAATTCGGTCAATATAAGAAGGATAGTCGCTCATAACATACGAGGGTTGACTGAAAAGTAATCCCTCCACCTTCGTAACTCTTCAACAGTTGGCAGCATTGGTATGCGCCGAGTACTGGCTTGTTCCGTAGCCTCTTCTCTACAGCTCTAGTTAGCGGGAAGCCTTAGCATTGAACGGTTGTGTTGTTACAGTGAAGCATGGAACCCTGCGCAGAAGGTCGGTCAATGCAGTTTAAGCAACGTGCAGTCATTCAATTCTTGACAGCAGAAGGGGTCACCCAAAAGGAGATTCATCAGAGAATGAAAGCAGTTTATGGTGATTCTGTTGTTGTGAGTACTGTGCGTCGTTGGGCGAGTAAGTTCAAAGATGTTGAGGTGGGAACATTTGACCTGCCTGACAAACAAAGAGTTGGACGTCCTGTGACAGCAACCACCGAGTTTCAAAAGCAAAATCTTGACAGATTGATTCAGGACGATCGTCTTATACTCCGAAATTGCTAGCATAATCGGCATTTCACAAGAACGTGTGGGTCTCATTATTGCTTTGCTTGGCTATCGGAAGATCTGTGCACGATGGGTACCCCGTATGATGACTCCTGAAATGAAAGCGCACAGACCTGAAATTTGCCAGGAACTCCTCTCGCGTTACGAGAATGAGGCCTTTCTCCATTCAATTGTGACAGGAGACGAAACGTGGGTACACCATTACGACCCGGAGATGAAACGTCAGTTTATTTATTTATTTACATGTCAAGTTCCGTAGGACCAAATTGAGGAGCAAATCTCCAAGGTCATGGAACGTGTCAGTACATGAACTTACAACATAAAAATAATAACAGATAAAAATAAATGCTCATGAATCTGAAAAAAGTCAGTCCATAAGTTTAAGCAAACGCTATCAGCAATACAATGAGAATCAGCTTAATTTTTCAAGGAACTCCTCGACAGAAATGAAGGAGTGACCCATGAGGAAACTCTTCAATTTCGATTTGAAAGCGCGTGGATTACTGCTAAGATTTTTGAATTCGAGTGGTAGCTTATTGAAAATGGATGCAGCAGTATACTGCACATCTTTTTGCACAAGAGTTAAGGAAGTCCGATCCAAATGGAGGTTTGATTTCTGCCGAGTATTAACAGTGCGAAAGCTGCTTATTCTTGGAAATAAACTAATGTTGGTAACAATAAACGACAATAAGGGATATACATATTGAGAGGCCAATGTCAAAATACCCAGAATCGTGAACAGAGGACGACAAGAGGTTCGTGAACTCACACCACTTATTGCCCGAACCGCCCGTTTCTGAGCCAAAAATATCCTTCTAGAATGGGAAGAGTTACCCCAAAACATAATACCATACGACATAAGAGAATGAAAATAAGCAAAGTAGACTAATTTACGTGTCGAAGTATCACGCACTTTCGATACCGTTCGAATAGTGAAAATGGCAGTATGAAGTCTTTGAACAAGATCCTGAACGTCGGCTTTCCACGACAGCTTACTATCTATCTGAACACCTAGGAATTTGAACTGTTCAGTTTCTCTTAATCATATGCCCGTTCTGTGAGATTAAAACGTCAGGTTTTGTTGAATTGTGTGTTAGAAACTGTAAAAACTGAGTCTTACTGTGATTTAACGTTAGTTTATTTTCTACAAGCCATGAACTGAGGTCATGTACTGCACTACTTGAAACTGAGTCATTGTTGCACACAACATCCTTTACTACCAAGCTAGTGTCATCAGCAAACAGAAATATTTTAGAGTTACCCAGATACTAGAGGGCATATTATTTATATAAATAAGGAACAGGAGCGACCCCAACACTGATCCCTGGGGCACCCCCCACTTGGCAGTACCCCACTCAGATCCCACATCACAGCCGTTATCAACATTGTGAATGATGACCTTTTGCTGCCTGTTGCTAAAGTAAGAGGTGAACCAATTGTGAGCTACTCCCCTTACTCTGTAATGGTCCAACTTCTGGAGCAATATTGTGAGATCAACACAGTCAAATGCCTTTGTTAAATCAAAAAATACGCCAAGCGTTCGAAACTTTTTGTTTAGCCCATCCAGAACCTCACAGAGAAAAGAGAATATAGCATTTTCAGTTGTCAAACGACTTCTAAAGCCGAACTGTACATTTGATAGCAAATCGTGTGATATAAAATGATCAATTAACCTTACATACACAGCCTTTTCGATAACTTTTGCAAACACTGATGGCATAGAAATAGGTCTAAAATTATCTACATTATCCCTTTCTTCCTTTTTATAAAGCGGCTTTACTACTGAGTACTTTAATCGCTCAGCAAACGGATCATTCCTAAAGGAAAAATTACAAATGTGGCTAAATACAGGGCTAACATGTGCAGCACAGTACTTTAATATTCTACTAGACACTCCATCATAACCATGAGAGTCCTTAGTCTTCAGTGATTTGATTATTGACTCAATCTGCCTCTTGTCTTTATCACAGAGGAGTATTTCAGACGTCAGTATTGGAAAGGTATTTGCTAAGAAATTTATATGATTTCCTGTAGAAACTAATTTTTTTTTAATTCACCAGCAATGATCAGAAAATGGTTGTTAAATACTGTACATATATCTGATTTATCAGTACCCACTAGTCAGCCAACCGGGCTGTCCATTACTGCTAGTACCCCGTTTAGAATGTTCTAATGGAAAGCAACTCTCAAAGAGCATGAGAAATGTGTTATGGAAAGCATTGTATTTATCATCTATATTATCGGTGCTATAAACATCTTGCCACTCTTGTTCCTTGACAAGTTTTGAAAAACTTTTCTGCATAGTTTGTAATTAAATACGACATTGGTTTGAGTACAGAAACCTTTTAGTGTTAAAATTTGTGCATCATGGTCTGAAAGGCCATTCACCCTTTTACTAACAGAATGCCCATCTAGTAATGAAGAATGAATAAAAATATCGTCTATGACTGTGCTTCTGTTCCCCTGCACCCTAGTTGGAATAAACACAGTTTGCATCAGATCATATGAATTTAGGAGATCTACCAACATTCTTTTTCTTGCACAATCATGTACAAAATTAATATTGACGTCACCACATATAAGTACTTTCTGGTACTTCCTACAAAGTGAATCAAGAACCCCCTCTAGCTTAAGCAAAAATGCTCTGAAGTCGGAGTTAGGGGACCTATAAACAACAGCAATTAGAAGTTTAGTTTCACTAAATTCAACTAATGCTGCACAACTTTCAAATATCTGTTCAGTGCAGTGTCGTGATACGTGGACTCAAATGAAATACTGTTTTTTACGTACATATCCACTCCCCCACCCCGCAAGGTACTCCTTGAGAAACAGCCAGCTAATCTGTAGCCTGGTAAAGGAAGCCTCTGAATTGTCAAATTATTTAAGTGGAGCTCTGATATACCAATAATTTCAGAGTTAACATCTATTAGCAGTTCACTAACTTTATCTCTAATACCTCTTATATTTTGATGAAATATGCTAATTCCTTCTCTACTTGGAAAAATTACATCCTCTGGAGGTGAGCCCTTAGTTAGAGGCACTTCCTTTAAGCAGGTATACCTATTAGCTGACTTCAATCTAAAAAAGGTGCAGCTCTAACACCAACTACTACAGGAATTTTTCCATGAGTGATACCACTACCACCACCACCACCCACTACACTGTCACCTATAAGCTTAGCCAGCCTCCCCTTCCCATACCTATTGAGGTGCAGGCCATGCCTAGTGAACCCCCTTTTACTGATAGACCCAACTGGCACCACTGAGATGTGATCCATGCCCTCCGCCATCAGTGCCCTCCCCAGCCCCACATTAACGCGCCTAACAGCCGCATTAAGGTGAGGCCGATCATGACGCTGAAACAGTTGCACGAAATGCACATGAGTGCCACCGGTTTGAGTAGCTATCTTAACCAAGTCACCACTGACATCATATTCCCCGTCCCTATCGAGACTGTTCCCTGCTCCACCCACTATCACTACCTGATCCTCTTTCGTAAAATTCTTACATAACTCCCCTATGCTTTCAGTCACCTGAGCCAACCCTGCACTAGGCTTCACAATGCTGGTGACCTGGTACTCACTCCCCAACACTTCCTGCAACTGCTGGCCCACACCTCTACCGTGGGAACTACCTAGCAGCAGAACCTTCTTTCTGCTAGACTTTGCAACTAACCTACACCTCCTAATTGCTGAGGACTGCTGCAAGTTACCTGCATCTACGGCTACACGAGGCTCCTCTCCACTCAACTCTGACTGTTGGTCGTATCTATTGCATGTATGCAAAGTAAAACTGTCTGAGTACCTCCTCTTCCTAGCTACCTTCTTGCCAACTGCCAGTTCCCATTCCCCACGACCCTTCACCCTCCTCAACCTATCTAGTTCCTCCTTTGCGCATTGTAACTGCACCTGAAGGGCACAGATCTTACGCTCCTGCTCCTCTATTGTTTCTACTACAGATTCTACATTCCCAGGAGAGGATCTCCCTAAAATGACCACTGGCTTCCCCACTGCATTCCCCCCAATGAAAATACTTTGAACGAATCTCACACCGTAATCCACTACTCACAAACCTACGACAGAGCCCACACTTTTCACTCATGGTAAAATTTTACAGTTACTGAAAAAGAAACTATACGTCTACGTTACCAAAGTTCAGTTACACCAGTAGAACTATTTAAGAACTAACAGTAATGGTCTCGAGATTCTCTGCCTACTAAGAAAGCAGCTACTTGTATTAATACTACTACAACACAGCCGATACGAATACCAGCAAAACTTCACAAAATTATTTGCTAACACAAAAAAATCAAAACGACCACTGTAACACTAGGCGAAATTAAAACACTGAATGAAAATTTTACTGAAATATTTCACTAGAAAGAATAATAAACGTCAGTTGAAAACTAAAGCACGAAATTTACTAAACGACTTCAACACACTGAAAACTCTATAAAACACAGCGAGCGAACGATTAGAAAAGTTTATTGAGTCGTTATTTCGCCACAAATGGCACGCAACACCGCTGAAATCTACTAAATTTAATAACTGTATTACAGAGCACAAATAAGTTTGTCAGTACTTAACTTATAACCGCTATAGCTGCAGTGCACGACGCAAAATGTAAACACACTACTGAGGCGCGAGGTGTAGACGAACGACGAAAGCAGACTCACAAATAATAGACCACTCGAGTCAATAACACAGGAAGAAAGACTGAGATTAATGAAAATCCACTAATAAGTTACTTTTACGGCAAATATTAAAACAAATAAACTTTAAAATAAGTAAATGAAGTCTAAAATTTATAAAATATTAACGAGCTATTTCAACAGCAGTGCAGCACACGTGACGTCACACCAAAGAGAATATCGACACAAAGACTCCCCCAGAAAAAGAAATTCAAGACGCAGCCCTCAGCTGAAGAAATCATGGCCACAGCGTTCTGGGCCGCAGATGGTGTTATCCATGTTGATTTCTTTGATCGTGGAACAACAATAAATTCAGAGCGTTACATGACAACGTTGCGAACTCTGAAACGACGGATAACAAGGGTCCGAAAGGAAAAGGGAAATGTTTTCCTGCAGCATGACAGTGCCAAACTACACACTTCACCTGCCTCCACAGCAGAACTTCAGGGACTGAATCTCACCACCGTACGGCATCCTCCATACAGTCCAGATTTAACACCGTTTGACTTCCATCTGTTCCCGATAATGAAAGACGATCTGTGGGGACATCATTATGCTTCTGATGAAGACGTTGAGAGAACTGTGAGACTGTGGTTGCGGAGACAGAGTGTCGACTTCTTCCGTGACGGCTTCAGAAAACTTATTCATCGTTGGTAGAAATGTATCCAATTAGCTGGTGATTACGTGGAAAAGTGGATATTGATGATTAAAGATCACATTCTAAGGATTATTTCTGCGTTTGATTTATTAAAATATTCCCATCCAAGCCCAATTAACGAAGGTGGAGGCATTACTTTTCATTCAACCCTCGTATATTTCAAAGTTAGGTTGACAAACTGGAGCGCACACAGGTTTCACAACACACACAGTTTTATCACTGAAGTGAAATGGAAACGACCACTGGTGATTGGTGAGCGGTGCTACACTGGACTCACTTGCCATGAATAGTCGGCTGGGACAAGAAAAATTCCATCCGAACAGGCCTCGCAAAGCCCAAAGGTCCGACCGCCGCTGTGACACCCTCGCCGATAGGCATGACTTGGTGCGGATATGGAGGGGCACGCGCTCAGCAGGCCGCTCTCCCAGTCACCAGTTTTCGTGAGCAGAACTGCTGCTTCTCAGCAAAGTAGTTCCTCAGTTGGCCTCACATGGGCTGAGTGCACCCCGCATGCCAACAGCGCTCGGCAGACCCAGACGGTCACCCATCCAAGTCCTACCCCAGTCAGGCAGCGCTTAACCTCAATGACTTGATGGGAACTGGTGTTACCACTGCGGCGAAGCCACTGGAAGAACAAGAAAGATGCTCTGCAAAAGGTACAAAGGAATCAAAGACATTAGCTGCCAGTGAAAATTGATATCAATGGAGCAATGGTGTATTGTATCACAGCCGTCCACAATACGAGCACGAAGAGTCTCTACATTTGGTACCGGTGTTGCGTAGACAAGAGCTTTCAAATCCCCCCATAAATGAAAGTCAAGAGGGTTGAGGTCAGGAGAGCGTGGAGGCCATGGAATTGGTCCGCCTCTACCAATCCATCGGTCACCGAATCTGTTGTTGAGAAGCGTACAAACATTTCGACTGAAATGTGCAGGAGCTCCATCGGGCATGAACCACATGTTGTGTCGTACCTGTAAAGGCACATGTTCTAGCAGCACAGGTAGAGTATCCCGTATGAAATCATGATAACGTGCTCCGTTGATCGTAGGTGGAAGAACATGGGGCCCAATCGAGACATCACCAACAATGCCTGCCCAAACGTTCACAGAAAATCTGTGTTGATGACGTGATTGCACAATTGCGTGCGGATTCTCGTCAGCCCACACATGTTGATTGTAAAAATTTACAATTTGATCACGTTGGAATGAAGCCTCATCCGTAAAGAGAAAATTTGCACTGAAATGAGGATTGACACATTGTTGGATGAACCATTCGCAGATGTGTACCCGTGGAGGCCAATCAGCTGCTGATAGTGCCTGCACGCGTTGTACATGGTACGGAAACAACTGGTTCTCCCGTAACGCTCTCCATACAGTGACGTGGTCGACGTTACCTTGTACAGCAGAAACTTGTCTGACGCTGACATTAGGGTTATCGTCAACTGCACGAAGAATTGCCTCGTCCTTTGCAGGTGTCCTCGTCGTTATAGGTCTTCCCCAGTCGCGAGTCATAGGATGGAATGTTCCGTGCTCCCTAAGACGCCGATCAATTGCTTCGAACGTCTTCCTGTCGGGATACCTTCGTTCTGGAAATCTGTCTCGATACAAACGTACCGCGCTACGGCTATTGCCCCTTGCTAATTTATACATAAAATGGGCATCTGCCAACTCCGCATTTGTAAACATTGCACTGACTGTAAAACCAGGTTCGTGATGAACACTACCCTGTTGATGCTACGTAGTGATGTGCTTGATGATAGTACTGTAGAGCAATGAGTTGCATGTCAACACAAACACCGAAGTCAACATTACCTTCCTTCAATTGGGCCAACTGGCGGTGAATCGAGGAAGTACAGTACATACTGACGAAACTAAACGAGCTCTAACATGGAAATTAAGCGTTTCCGGACACATGTCCATATAACATCTTTTCTTTATTTATGTGTGAGGAATGTTTCCTGAAAGTTTGGCCGTACCTTTTCGTAACACCCTGTAGACCATATCTGGGATGCCTTGCAAAGAGATCTCCATCCCCTCGTACTCTTACGGTTTTATGGACACCCCTGGCGGATTCCTTTAGTGTATATATACGTGGCGTCTGTTCTTTCGGATATGTCCTTGCGGTTGTGGTGATCACTGTGTCTGGATGGCACGCTGATGAGCACATATGCCAGTAACCAGGAGACTGGGTTTCAGTCATTGTTTCAACTTGTCCCATTGATATAAATCAATGCCCACAGGCAGCTAATGCCTTTGATTCCATTGTGTCGTGATTCACAGTGGCTGCCGGATCAAAATGGCGTCCAAAAGAACAGATATCACATGTATATACTATGAAAGGGTCTGAAGACTTAGGACTGAAAGTCACAAAAAAAAAAAAGTGTGAGGCCCACGTAATAAATGACCCGTGGCATATAGTGGTGGTGACGCTGGCGGCGGCGCCGGCGCTGTGGTCCGCGGGCGTCGTGCTGTCGGCGGCCGCTGTATCGGCCTGGTGGTTCAGCTACTGGCGGCGACGCGGCGTGCCACAGCTGTGGCCGCTGCCGCCGTACGGCGACGGCTGGGGCTGCGTGCTGCTGGCGCGCGACATCGGCGCGCAGCTGTCGCGGCTGTGCGCCGCTGCCGCGGCCGCGTCGGCGCCGGTGCTGGGCGTCTACCTGCTGTGGCGGCCGGTGCTGCTGGCCAGGAGCCCGCAGGCGGCGGCGGCGGCGCTGCGTGCGCTGCACGACCACGGGCTGGCCGCCAACGTGCCGCCGCCCCGCGGGCTCTTCCACCAGGCGGGCGGCCGGTGGCGCCGCTCGCGAGAGCTGCTCGTGCCCGCCTTCTCCGGCACCACGCTGCGCGCCATCTTTCAGCAGGTGAGAGAATCCCACAACAGATGTGTTGTGTACATAGTTCCGCGTAGTAAGCGCGTACACAACTTTTCCACTAGAGCGTGCCCCGCTAAGCACAACAGCGCAGGCGCAGCGCTCGTCCGTCTCCGCACTACGAGATGGCGCTGCCTTAGAGACGGACCAAATTCTGGCGATCCGCGTATTAATATGTAAAGCAGCCAATGAGATTGCTGCTAACATAGATACCTGACCGCGCGAGGTACTAAACGAGTGTACAGACCTCCGATTAGTCAGTCTGCATTTGTCTGCATTAGTCTGTACCAGTCTACAGTCAAGTTTCAGTTTGCACCTAAGAAGATTATCATATTTCTGTACATAGCCATGAAGATAAATGAATAGACACTTTGTCAAGTATCAGACATATGTGAGAATAAGATTAACGTACCAAGACTAAAGGAACTTCAGATTGTCAATTATAAATAGCATCCAGAATCAAGTTACGTAAGGTTTATGCTTGTTACTATTTTAATAAATGTGTGTGAAAATTAACCGAGTTCCGTTTAAAGTTGGTCACCGTCACTCTGATACTCTAAGTGTGCAAGTGGCATTTCTATCGTGTGACCTAACGTCAGAAGATAAACACGCCACGATAAGACCACGAGACATATTGCTCACACTCGCCTACTTCGTTAGAGCGACAAGTCAAATAATCTGATGGTGTGCGTACCGAAGGTCTTACAGTATGCACACCACACATCCATAATTGCGAAAGTGTTGTTGGAGCAAGATTTTGTGCACCAACTGACATTTCGATTATTCTCATTCACTCGAATGGCCCAGAATGTTCTTCAAACCAGCGGTGAACAATTGTGGCCTGAAAACATAGCGCATTGTTATTCTGGTTCAGGTGGACCAGAGGACCCACTAGATTTATGTAAACACAGCCTACACTATTATGAAACCATCATTAGCTTGCACAGTGCCATGTTGAAAACATGGGAATCTGGCCTCATGGGGCCTGCACCATACTCAAACCCTACCATCAGCACTTACCAACTGAAATTGGCACTCGTATGACCAGACTGCGGTTTTCCAGTTGTCTAGGATCCAAACAATATGGTCACGATCCTAGGAGAGGCACTACAGGTGATGTTGTGCTGTTAGCAATGGCACTCACATTGGTCATCTGCTGCCACAAGCGGTGGAACAAATACAATTCTTGGACAATTTCGACATCAAATTGATATCACACTGATTGCCTAATTAATTAAGTTGGTCTCCTCTCCTCCTGCCCATCACTGTAGCAAATCCCCCTCCCCCTTCCCCTCACCCCAACCCTATTGGTGGGAAATTCAAATTTACATGGTAAACGATTGTAAATGCCCGAGGGAGGACTCCAATCTCTGACAGGGAGAGGCACATGAACTGTGACAAGGCGCCTCAGAATGTGGCATTAGTAGGTATTCATATACTTTCGGTAGGATGGTGTCACAGGTGCATGTGTCAATTTCATCTGCATTTGGAGTTTTATCCTCTTGGGGATGTATATACACAATGGTGTCACAGGTGCATGTGTCAATTTCATCTGCATTTGGAGTTTTATCCTCTTGGGGATGTATATACACAAGGTCTGTCCACTAATTTGGTGGGAACACGTCTACAGGACCGTAGAATGGGGAAAACTCAGGTTTGCCATCTCAGACACATTTCGGACGGGGTGGCCTACAGGCAGGGCAAAAGCGTCCTCCACCCTTTTCGATCAGTCTGGGAAATTCACTTAATTGTTTGCAGGGACGTGGGGGGGGGGGGGGGGGGAGGAGGGGGAGAAAGACTTTATATAGTTACTTGCACAACTGTGTCTAGTGCTTCACAGATGTTTATGTGCAGACGTAATTTGTCCTACATATCGAAATTGTCTTGCCACAGATCCTGTGTGACATTTAAGTGCCCACGTGTTCCGGGAAGAATAGGATGCTGGACAGGCTGAGGAATGTCTATGAACCACACTCATTCTACAGGAGGGTATTCTGAAGGAAATCCAGGTTTGTTGGGTCAGACAGGTTTCGAATGGTATGGTCTACTGACAGATATTTTGCTATTGTTCACAGGGTCTGCCTTTCTGGCATATCTCGAAAACACATCCCAGAATGTTCTGGGATGACATATTGTTCAATATTCTGATATACCCCTCCCCCCCCCCCCCCACCCAGGCCCGCAAGGGATATTTAAGCATCCATGTGATCCGGGGGATAGGACGGCTTTGGACAACCTGAGGAGTGTCTGCACGTGTTGAGACAAGAAGCGCCACCGTGTTTCCCACCAGTTCTGGAGATCGGTGACACTTGATTGTGCAGGTGTTCCACTAATCCCTTCGCACTTTGTCGATGTTTCAGGTGGCAGTTAAGAGGTAATTATGGCAACAAAGGAAGCTGCCGACAAAGCTGGGCCTGGGGAAAACCCAGGTCTGCAGGCTCGGAAGCATTTGGGATGGGCAGGTGTGCAGGCAGATATTTTACTATTGCTTACATCTTTAGCGCCACACACAGAACGCTTAACAAATTGACAGGAAGTGCTTCGGTGTTTCCCACGAGTTCTAAAGAGCGACGATGCAGCAAAGCAAGTTGCCACCAGTGCGTGTCTCTTTGGGCTCATGTGGCCCACAGTGGGTGGCTGGGGTGGTACGTGCAAACAGTTGACTGCTCGCCTTAGCAGGCAGCTAGCACGTGTCCTCATGGGTTTCTTACGGCACTCAGCAGGCCGGCAGGGTGACACATCGGCCAGTAGGCCACCCATACGTCGTGACTGCCAGCATGCAGGCCTCAGTTGACCACGTAACCAATAGCTGGTTCAGGTGTGCTGCTGGGGTGAGAGAAGGTCGTGTGGTGTGTTAGAAGTGCTCGCATGCCCTGCGCTGTGCCATGGCCCCAGTTGAGTCGCTGGCTATGGTGGTGAGCGGAGATGAGGGCTGTGTGCTCTGCTCTGTAGTCGCCTAAGGAAGGTGTAATTATTATTATTATGCATGATCTTTAAACTACATTTGCGGAATGTAGTAGTGTCTAGGCGATATCTTTTACGATCGATAGCTGTGTTAGGGCACAGGTTTTTGCAACATATTTTGCAATGTGTGTTGGACATGTGTCAGTACATGTAAATGCTCATAATTTTTAAAAAATGTATGCTTATGTGACGAAGCATGTGGAAGTTGCTGTATTTGGACGGTTTACTCCTGTAACCGAAATATCAGATCTGAAGATGGTTCTAAAGGATCCGATATCGGTCATATGAATAAACATTTTGCAATGAAGACGGACTGAAAGTTGCATTATTTGTACAGAGGAATTACATAATTAGGGTATCTAGTTGTACATCCTCCAGCAGGGTAATACTTGCACCTTCCAAATATCATAAAAAAAGAGAGTACCCTACAGTCTCTGACACCAACATATATGAAAAACGAAATTTTATAATGAAAGTATGTTTATATTATTATTATATCCTCTCCAATGGAACTGGCAATTGAATTTAACATGAAAATTTGAATTTACCACGAAAATTAGAATTTGTCAGCAAAATTGGAATTTCTTGCCAAAGAGGGAGGGGTGGGGTGGGTTAGGTAGAGGTGGGGGAGCGGGATATCCCAGAGGAGAGGGGGATTTCCCAGGAGGCGGGAGAGGATGAGAGGGGATTAATTGATCACTTTAATTAAGCAGTCAATCACTTTGTTATCAAAATTCTCCCACAATATTGACATAGCCCATTAACGTCAGATTTAGGTGTACTGTCGTAACGAATACATTCGTCTTGTGCCCCACATTAATTATTAAGATTGTGTGACACAGTGCTGCTTGTCTTTAGCACTGAGAACTCTACAAAAACGCCACTGCCCTCGCTCATTACCACAGAACCTCGGAAACCGGTCGATTTCCTGGACAACTTTGGGATGTACCGCTCACCACGCGTCTCTACACACGACCACGACCATCACCATATGTCAGAGGAATTATGGACTCGTTTGTGAATAAGACGTTTTGCTAGTGACGAAGTTGCTACACTCCTGGAAATGGAAAAAAGAACACATTGACACCGGTGTGTCAGACCCACCATACTTGCTCCGGACACTGCGAGAGGGCTGTACAAGCAATGATCACACGCACGGCACAGCGGACACACCAGGAACCGCGGTGTTGGCCGTCGAATGGCGCTAGCTGCGCAGCATTTGTGCACCGCCGCCGTCAGTGTCAGCCAGTTTGCCGTGGCATACGGAGCTCCATCGCAGTCTTTAACACTGGTAGCATGCCGCGACAGCGTGGACGTGAACCGTATGTGCAGTTGACGGACTTTGAGCGAGGGCGTATAGTGGGCATGCGGGAGGCCGGGTGGACGTACCGCCGAATTGCTCAACACGTGGGGCGTGAGGTCTCCACAGTACATCGATGTTGTCGCCAGTGGTCGGCGGAAGTTGCACGTGCCCGTCGACCTGGGACCGGACCGCAGCGACGCACGGATGCACGCCAAGGCCGTAGGATCCTACGCAGTGCCGTAGGGGACCGCACCGCCACTTCCCAGCAAATTAGGGACACTGTTGCTCCTGGGGTATCGGCGAGGACCATTCGCAACCGTCTCCATGAAGCTGGGCTACGGTCCCGCAAACCGTTAGGCCGTCTTCCGCTCACGCCCCAACATCGTGCAGCCCGCCTCCTGTGGTGTCGCGACAGGCGTGAATGGAGGGACGAATGGAGACGTGTCGTCTTCAGCGATGAGAGTCGCTTCTGCCTTGGTGCCAATGATGGTCGTATGCGTGTTTGGCGCCGTGCAGGTGAGCGCCACAATCAGGACTGCATACGACCGAGGCACACAGGGCCAACACCCGGCATCATGGTGTGGGGAGCGATCTCCTACACTGGCCGTACACCACTGGTGATCGTCGAGGGGACACTGAATAGTGCACGGTACATCCAAACCGTCATCGAACCCATCGTTCCGCCATTCCTAGACCGGCAAGGGAAGTTGCTGTTCCAACAGGACAATGCACGTCCGCATGTATCCCGTGCCACCCAACGTGCTCTAGAAGGTGTAAGTCAACTACCCTGGCCAGCAAGATCTCCGGATCTGTCCCCCATTGAGCATGTTTGGGACTGGATGAAGCGTCGTCTCACGCGGTCTGCACGTCCAGCACGAACGCTGGTCCAACTGAGGCGCCAGGTGGAAATGGCATGGCAAGCCGTTCCACAGGACTACATCCAGCATCTCTACGATCGTCTCCATGGGAGAATAGCAGCCTGCATTGCTGCGAAAGGTGGATATACACTGTACTAGTGCCGACATTGTGCATGCTCTGTTGCCTGTGTCTATGTGCCTGTGGTTCTGTCAGTGTGATCATGTGATGTATCTGACCGCAGGAATGTGTCAATAAAGTTTCCCCTTCCTGGGACAATGAATTCACGGTGTTCTTATTTCAATTTCCAGGAGTGTAGTTGACATGGGAGCGCGAGAACTGAAGGCGAGTTGCAAGATGTGGTCTTGCCAAGGAACTCTGGATCATACGGTTCTGTATCGTAACCTATTCATTACAGCCTGGTCTCCAGTGGCTCTTAAAATGGTTCAAATGGCTCTGAGCACTATGGGACTGAACTGCTGAGGTCATCAGTCCTCTAGAACTTAGAACTACTTAAACCTAACTAACCTAAGGACATCACACACATCCATGCCGGAGGCAGGATTCGAACCTGCGACCGTAGCGGTCGCGCGGTTCCAGACTGTAGCGCCTAGAACCGCTCGGCTACTCCGGCTGGCCCAGTGGTTCTTCTGAGATCGTATTGCAGTTCTCTGCCGATATCCGTGCGACGCCGCAACAAGGAGATGGTCGGATAACGATCTTCACATGGGGTTGTAATGCATTGGCGATCTTGTCCAACTCGCCTTGTGTACTGACCTGTCTCCATGCAGCGTGTCCACAGTCTATGGATGACACATGGTGAGGCTCTGTCCTTTTTAGGATCAAACAGATCGCCCTTGTGACGTGCATTGCATCAGGATGTCGCGTGCTTGGTTAAATAGAACGTTCGCAATGACATCTGCTATCTGTGTACCTCAGTAGAAAACAATTGGGACAAAAAAAATGTTCAGATGTGTGTGAAATCTTATGGGGCTTAACTGCTAGGGTCATCAGTCCCAACGCTTACACACTTTTTAACCTAAATTACCCTAAGGACAAACACACACAACCATGCCCGAGGGAGGACTCGAACCTCCGTCGGGACCATCCGCACAGTCCATGACTGGAGCGCCTTAGACCGCTCGGCTAATCCCGCGCGGCAACAATGGGGCACCGGTACTCACTTCCATGTGACGTGTCACCCGACACTGTAAGGCATGACAGAGCCAATAGATGGCGAATGATTCTAATTGTTGGGTACGTTGAAAGCGGAAGTCCCAACCCATGTAACAGACCTCAGCTACCACCTGTTTCAAAATAGGTTTAATCTACGGACGTTTATTTAGGTGTTCCATTAATTGTTTTGAACAGTGCAAGAAGTATACATCAAGAGAACCTACGTCATTCACCGCATACTGCACTGCACTGCTAGATGTGAAACTGATCCTTAGCCTTCTTGTGCAGCACCTGTAGCCTTCTCCCAGCAAAAGCTGCTTCCCACGCCACAAGCACTACTCACTCTTCAGTTTACAGACAGACTATGCTATATTCATATCCATGTTCAGATAAGCCGGGGCATGCGAGCAGTTGTTACTTTTTTTTCTGAAATATGAATGAATGCTTCAGCTATATTTAAAGGCCTTGCTATATTTGGTATCGATTTTTGCACAACAACGCACAATCTTCGGGTCTTTGTGAATACAATAAACACATGTTTCATATCTGAACCTAATGCACTAAATAAAACTATCTTTAACTATACTTAACACGAATAATACATTAATTCGATTGAAGTATGACAATACCAGTTTCTGTGAGTGTGTGCTCAAAAGTAATGCCTCCAAAATTCTACATCTTTAATCTTTATGCCTAGATATTTATTTTTTAACATAGTCACCCTGGCGACGAACACATTTCTCCCAACGAGAGACCACTTTGTTGATACTGTTGCTGAATAATGTTTGACTTTGTTGATGGAACCACGACACTTCTACTCTACGGAGAACAGAATAAAGTACTGGGAGGCATTACTTTTCATCAGGCCCTTGTATGAGCATCATATAATAAGCAAATTGGTAAATACTTAACAAAAGTAAAAGCAATGGATTAGGGGTCTATAATACATTATATTTATATATATTGCACTAAAATGAATCAGTCTTACGAAAGAAGTGTATTACTAGGCGAAAGCATCGGAAACGTCACTAATGATAAGATGTGCTAATTCATCAGTCGATAAAGTGTAGATCCATATTGCATTATATCTAAATGTAAGAGAGAAGGCTAGAGTCCTCTTCTATTATTAACAGAAACAGAATGTAAATGCTGTGGTAAGTAGTGCGTCATTACATCAGATGGTATCTGAATGCATCATAAGAACAGAAAATGTAACAGACAACCAAGGTATGAAGTTCTTTAATCGTATAGTAAAATCCATAAATGTAGGGCAGAATCCTGTGCAACACATTTTTCTCTGCGTAAAGACTGCAACTGACGACGATTTGAGCCAGCTTACTGTATTAAAGCTTTGTTCTCACTCTACAATTCTTACACTGCACATTTCGCTCCATTATCAAACTGATTACTCCCTGCTCCACAAGCGGATAAAGTGTCACTAGAAGCCTTCCTAAGAGACAGTCTCCATTCCTTCCGAACTGACTATGCAATTGTAGACGAGATGTAGTAGCAACAGCAATTGAGAGATTCATACATCATAAATTGGTAAGAGATGGAACTGATGCCCCATGGTACACAAAACAGGTCCGAACGCTGTTGTAGGGGCAACGGAAAAAGCATGCGAAGTTCAGAAGAACGCAAAATCCCGAAGATTGGCTAAAATTTACAGACGCGCGAAGTTTGACACAGACTTCAGTGCGAGATGGCTTTAATAGGTTCCACAACGAAACATTGTCTCGAAATTTGGTAGAAAATCGAAAGAAATTCTTGTCGTATGTAAAGTACACAAGCGGCAAGACGCAGTCAATACCTTCGCTGCGCAGTGCCGATGGTACTGCTACCGACGACTGTGCCGCTAAAGCGGAGTTATTGAACACAGTTTTCCGAAATTCCTTCACCAGGGAAGACGAATGGAATATTCCAGAATTTGAAACACGAACAGCTGCTAGCATGAGTTTCTTAGAAGTAGATACCTTAGGGGTTGCGAAGCAACTCAAATCGCTTGATACGGGCAAGTCTTCAGGTCCAGATTGTATACCGATTAGGTTCCTTTCAGATTACGCTGATACAATAGCTCCCTACTTAGCAATCATATACAACCGCTCGCTCACCGATAGGTCTGTACCTACAGATTGGAAAATTGCGCAGGTCGCACCAGTGTTTAAGAAGGGTAGTAGGAGTAATCCATCGAACTACAGATCTATATCATTGACGTCGGTTTGCAGTAGAGTTTTGGAGCATATATTGTATTCAAACATTATGAATCACCTCGAAGGGAACGATCTATTGATACGTAATCAGCATGGTTTCAGAAAACATCGTTCTTGTGCAACGCAGCTAAGTAATGGCCGCTATCGACAGGGGATCTCAGGTTGATTCCGTATTTCTGGATTTCCGGAAAGCTTTTGACACCGTTCCTCACAAGCGACTTCTAATCAAGCTGCGGTCCTATGGGGTATCGTCTCAGTTGTGCGACTGGATTCGTGATTTCCTGTCAGGAAGGTCGCAGTTCGTAGTAATAGACGGCAAATCATCGAGTAAAACTGAAGTGATATCAGGTGTTCCCCAGGGAAGCGTCCTGG
Source organism: Schistocerca serialis cubense (assembly GCF_023864345.2). Classification (NCBI taxonomy): domain Eukaryota; kingdom Metazoa; phylum Arthropoda; class Insecta; order Orthoptera; family Acrididae; genus Schistocerca; species Schistocerca serialis. The sequence continues at coordinate 116,776,760 of NC_064643.1, read as the reverse complement.
GACCTCTGCTGTGCCTGATCTATATAAATGACCTGGGTGACAATCTGAACAGTTCTCTTAGGTTGTTCGCAGATAATGCTGTAATTTACCGTCTAGTAAGATCATCCGAAGACCAGTGTCAGTTGCAAAGCGATTTAGAAAAGATTGCTGTATGGTGTGGCAGGTGGCAGTTGACGCTAAATAACGAAAAGTGTGAGGTGATCCACATGAGTTCCAAAAGAAATCCGTTGGAATTCGATTACTCGATAAATAGTACAATTCTCAAGGCTGTCAATTCAACTAAGTACCTGGGTGTTAAAATTACGAACAACTTTAGTTGGAAAGACCACATAGATAATATTGTGGGGAAGGCGAGGCAAAGGTTGCGTTTCATTGGCAGGACACTTAGAAGATGCAACAAGTCCACTAAAGAGACAGCTTACCCTACACTCGTTCGTCCTCTGTTAGAATATTGCTGCGCGGTGTGGGATCCTTGCCAGGTGGGATTGACGGAGGACATCGAAAGGGTGCAAAAAAGAGCAGCTCGTTTTGTATTATCACGTAATAGGGGAGAGATTGTGGCAGATATGATACGCGAGTTGGGATGGGAGCCATTAAAGCAAAGACGTTTTCGTCACGGCGAGATCTATTTACGAAATTTCAGTCACCAACTTTCTCTTCCGAATGCGAAAATATTTTGTTGAGCACAACCTACATAGGCAGGAATGATCATCAATATAAAATAAGAGAAATCAGAGCTCGAACAGAAAGGTTTAGGTGTTCGTTTTTCCCGCGCGCTTTTCGGGAGTGGAATGGTAGAGAGATAGTATGATTGTGGTTCGATGAACCCTCTGCCAAGCACTTAAATGGGAATTGCAGAGTAATCATGTAGATGTCTCCGTGAACAGATTCCCTCTTTTAATTAGTTTGTCGCAAAACCTATTTCCACTTCAGTCTGATTCAGTATCACTTCATCAGATATCTCATCTGCCCGTCTGATTCTCATTATTCTCCTGTAACAGCACATTTCAAAAGTTTCCATTATTTTCTTGTCTGAATTGATTACTGAACAAATCTCACTTCCATACAAGGCTACATTCGAGACAAATACCTTCCTTTATGACTTCGTAACAGTTAAATTTTAATTCAGTGTTAACAAAATTAACTTCTTCGAAAACACTTTTCATTCTTTTGTTATTCAGTAAGTCATATCTTCCCTACTTCGACCATCATCTAGTAGTTTTATCGTCCAATTTTCTAATTAGTTTACCCATGCCTGTTTGACTACACCTAATTTATGTTCTTTTACTGGTTTTAACCTCTCTTCATGAGGCTCCAGCTGATCTTTCAAGTCTGTCGCAGTCTCTGACGGACTTGCAATGTACTCGGCTAGCCTTAAAGTTTTAATTACATAATGTTGATGTTCCTTGAGGCACATTGATACTCACCTTCAGCTAAGATGATGATGTAGGCAGGAGCAGTAAATTTAATGTAGTACCAGCGCCTGTATTCCAACCTGGGTCTCCTGCTTAAGAAGCAGATGCACTAGCCATTACACCACTGTCTCACTGCAGCTACCACACCTCCTTGAAATACCGTAGTATGCCTCCCTCCCCGATACAAATTCCAACTCATCCCGTTTCTATTTCTTTTCTAAACTCTCATGAGTATTGCCAAGGCTCTCCAATATAGGAATAGGACCTTGGCAAAGAGTGAAATGAGGTTAATTCTATATGTAGCTCAGGTGTACGTGATATATTAAACATGTACAATTTCTGTTCCTGAGACATACTGATTTTCACCTTTATCTATAGTAAACAGTCGGCCAAAGCAATGAATTAAACTGTGTAGGAGTGCTAGCATTTGAACTTTGGTCTCCTGCATATTATGCAGATGTGCTAGTAGAGCAGCAAGTACTACCCTTCAGAATTTCAAAGAGTCTGTTTTAGCTAGTACTGCCAGAAAACTGCTCTAAATCTACAAACGTAATACACGTAAGTTTGCATTTCTTAACCCTATCTTCTAATAGAAGAGGAAGGAAAAGTATTGCTTTGTGTGTCCCCACATTTCTCGAAGGTGCAAACTCATCTTTCTCACTGTCGTCTTTCATCATTATTCCATTCTTCTGTACATAATGAAATGTTCCATTAAGCCTTGGAGTTTTACCTCACCTTCCTGTTGTGAAAAGCTATGTTTATCACCACGAGGAATGGATGCTCACTTAAAGCATATACGACCGAGTATGGTGAAAAAGGTTCACTATTTTTAGTAGTATCGTTTCTCAGTTACTGATACTTTTTTGATAAATCACTGTAAAAAGTAAGATCGTCTCCCTGGCCAAATAGTACCGTCACTGCTTTTGGTGTGGAAGGACCCAGGTTCTATTCCCAGTATTTCCTCCCATTTTTCTGAGATAGGGGGTCTGGATCAGTCGGTGTCCAGTCGGCCTCGTGAGGCAAAATAAGGAGTTGCTTAAATAAAGAAACAGCGGCGTCATCAGGATTCGTCTGCTGGGAATAACGGCTGGAGGGATTGGCGACGCGCTGATCACATCTCCCACGATCACAGATCGCTCCTCGCACTGCCTTGCACTCAGAAGTCGGGCAATCGGAGCAGGCCTAAGGCCTATTCCGTGAGTGGTGCTTACATTACCTTCACATGTCAACAATAATATCCACACCCTCATTTTCGTCAAATCTGTATGAAAATGCTAAATGCAAAGCCTTCCTAAAACTTTTGTCTTGTTTGAAATAGGAGGATGTCACTTCTTTAATAACATTCTGCAAAAATGAACGTATTGTCTTCATCAGAGAAAATCTTCCAACAGTTGTTGCAGAACATATTTTACTCTGTGTAGATTGCATATTTTCCAATGCTGTGACCAGTTTCGGTTCCATTGTATCATCTGTGGATCAGTAGATGTAAAAAAAAATAGTGTAATTAATCCTCACATGACCTAAGGTACTCACTGCTATTACTCCTACCAGCAACATATAGCTGATGCCTCGGTTAATTTCAGTTCGTAGCTTAAGATTTACGTAAGTTCCTATCTTCACTCATGAGCATGTGGTAGTCTTTTGTAATTGGGTAAATCTTTTTGAAACACCTTAACTTTTTCTCAACAGGACATTGAATTAGTTTGGTGCAGAGAGGAGAGTGCTTCAGTGGAAGAGATGCAGTGAGGTTGGTTCAGTCAGCAACGTGAAGTGAGGGTGGTGCAGTGTCAGTGGTACAGCAAGGTGGTGCAGTGACAGAGATGCAGTGAGGGTGATGTAGTGAGGGGGATGCAGTGAAGGTGGTGCAGTGAGGGTGATGTTGTCTGGGGGATGCAGTGAAGGTGGTACAGTGAGGCAGATGCAGTGAGGGTGGTGGAGCGAGGGTGGTGCAGCGAGGGTGATGCAGGGAGAGTGGGGCAGTGGGGGAGATGCATGACGGTAGTGCAGTGAAGAAGATGCAGCGAGATCGGTGCAGTGAGACAGATGCAATGAGAGTGTTGCAGCGAGGGTGGCGCACTGAGGTGGATGCAATGAGGGAGAAGCAGTGATGGTTGTGAAGCGAAGAAAATGCAGTGAGAGTGGTGCACTGAGAGTGAAGTACCATAGAGAGCGTGGTGCAGTGATGGTGGTGCAGTGAGGAAGATGCAGTAAACGTGGTGTACTGCTGGTGGTGCAGTGAAGAAGATGCAGTGAGCATGGTGGAGTGAGGATGGTGCAGTTAGGATGGTGCAGTGAGGGAGACGCAGTGAGAGTGATTCAGCTCGATGAGGGTGGTACAGCGAGGGTGATGTAGTTGGGGTATTGTGGTAGTGTTATGTGGTAAGGGTATCGGAAACTCAGAAATCCAGGGAATTACTGGAAACTTATTTGATTTATTTCAATTCAAGATTAATGGACAGACAACGAGCAGATTCAAGTGATAATAAACTATGATTACGTTTGTAGTTCGGTGGACTCTCGTCTTTTTGGCTGTTTTCCTGACACAGGTCTACAGCAGTGGTGGGCAAATAGCGACACGTGTGCCACAAGCGGGCCGCGACCGGCCAAGACAGTCAGAAGAATCCGCCTCGAACCGAAATTTCCTCCTGATGCGCGACCGAAGATTTCCACTAGGACGGCCGCTTCAATAAAATAGCGCAGTTTAGATTCTTTTCGTGAAAACCAAGTTGACACTCAGGCATTTCCGATTTACGGTAGTTCCCGACAGCCACAGCGTCGAGTACCAAAGTCGTTTACCTCGAATAGCTCGATGCGCAGTGCTTTTCTGGTTTATCTGGTTTACTTCAATTTTGTCTGGGTAACAGTAAATCTGTAAATTTTCATCTTTAGTGAAAGAATTAACTCGCCCAAAAATCTGTAAAATCAATAATGAATGTCATGCGTTCAGTGACCAATGGAGAATACTTATTTCATTATTAACACAGAAAATAAAACTGTGTTTGTTGTGTCATGAACCGATGAAGTACAATTACGAAGGAGAACTTAGCGAATTTGGCTGCAAACTTTCCAATGACTAACTCAAAATTAAAGCTGTGGAGAGTGCGAAGATTCAGGAAACATTATTTACAAAGCAATCATCACTTCAAAATAACGCTACAGAAGCAAGTCTTATGTTAACCTATAACTTGCTAAACACACCAAGGCTTTTCGGGTGTCGAGTTTATTAAATACTGTATGCTAAAGTGTGCAAGTATATTGTGCCCTCATGTTAGTAGCAAATTTCAAAGCATTTCATTGTTAAGAAAGACTAAAACAATGCGCATTGACGTAGTGACGGACAGAGGAACAACAGCTGAAGGCTGCGAGAGTTAGTTTGGCTTTCTTTGACAATAGATAAGTACGCAGATCACGAATACACTGCGCAGTTACTTATCTTTATCGGTGGAATTAATGAAAATGTCGTCATCACACGGGAATTACTTGGCCTGGAATCAACGAAAGGTACAACCGATGCGCAAGACTTGCTTGAACGCGCTTTGATATTCGGGGAGAAAAGTGACTTCTCCTGGAACAAAATGGCAACAGCTGGGACAAGAACTTTCGTTGGCAATAATTTTGGCTAGTTAAGCTTTTCAAAAACAAGTTACAAGCATAAGACACAGAGAGTGATATCCAGTCTTTTCTCTGCATTTTGTGCCAGAAGAGCCTTTGTACAGGTGTTACTATGGTGCAAATAACAAGAGGAAGGGCAGTCCATCACAGAAAGGTCAAATCTTTTCTTGTGGAGTCAGAGTATGAAGACATAATTCATTACAACAATGTGACGTGGTTCAGCTTTGGCAAAGTGTTAAAAAGAGTTTGGGCGATGCAGAATGAAATCCTCTTATTTCTGGACACGAAGGAGATATATCATGATTATGTTACAATGATAGGATATGAAGAATCGAGATATGAGATGCTGTTCTCAGCTAATGTATTTGAGAAACAGAAGGAACAGAATGTGACACTGGTGCGAAAGCAGGCATGTAGCAGTACTCAAATCAAAACTAGGTATATTTGCAGGGTAAACAGGTGAAGGCAATTTTTGTCATTTACTTTTCTTACGAAAAGACAATCCACGTGGAAGTGTTTCTCTTAAGATTATGGATTATCTGCAGTGTTTGGAGGACGAAGTCACAAGAAGAATCTGGGACTCTGAGAAAAGTGAGCCTCAGTTCAATTTGCCCTCACATCCCATCATTTCTGGTATTGACACAGCACCTGAGGACCTGCAGCTTGAATTTTTGACACTCAGTCAGACCACGCTGTGTAAGAAGTGTTTAATGCTGCGACGGTAGTCTTCTTTTCCAAATCTTCGTCTGCTGAAAAATTCCCATGTCTGACAAAAATTTGCTTTGAAAATATTCACTATATTTGGGTCTACATACAGGATATTCCGAAATTTCCGCAACAGACTTCCATGTCTTGTAGAGGGGAGTGAGTAGATAATGTTTTAAATTGGAACACATGCCCGAGTACGTACCGTTTCCGTGCTAGAAACATTTGAAACCATTTTGGTAACGCGACCACTTTTACTAGTACGAGTAATTGACGAGGCCTGACTCAGTACGTCACTTGTTTTACAGTTCCACTCATTAACAGCCAAGGCAACTGCTAGTGTTCTCGTTGACGGGTTCTCTGCAGCGTCATGCAGTTCGGCCTCTTCCCATTTGGGCGTCTCCTTGGAGCATTACAGTCACGTCTACTGACGGTGAGGGTATCCGTTCTCGAAGGCGTTTCGTAATTACCGCGAAAAGGGTATGCGATGCAGTCGGACGATGTGGAAAACGATCTTGATAAAGGCGGCGAGCACCTCGTCCATTACCGTGAGCTAGGCCATTTAGAAGTATCAAGTCGGTGTATTCTGAAAACGTATACTCAGCCATGTTGCTCTGACACCCGCTGACACGTGACTGAGGCTCGAACCATGTCCGAGAGGTAGGGTAGGCGTCAAATGACGTCAGCTGATCCGACTTAACTGCCGCTCCCCTCTCCCTCCCTCCACCCCCCACCCCCCCGCGATTACTCTGTTGCATGCCTACATAGCAAACATGTTTTCAAATGGCAGTAGGACGGACACGGCGCATTTCCGAATATGGGTTCCTAGTCACAATATTATATAATCTCTCCCCTCTACAAGTCGTCCTACACGCTTCAGTTTGGAACCGCGCAACCGCTACGGTCGCAGGTTCGAATCCTTCCTCGGGCATGGATTTGTGTGATGTCCTTAGGTTAGTTAGGTTTAAGTAGTTCTAAGTTCTAGGGGACTGATGACCTCAGATGTTAAGTCCCATAGTGCTCAGAGCCATTTGAACCATTTTACAAGTCCTACAAGTTTGTAACTGGAATTTCCGAACACCGTGCTTATTTGTGAGAAAAGTTATTTTTCCTTGAAGAACAATAGGTGTGAAATTGATGCCCTTTTACAGTCTGCGATGAGCATCTCACCAACCAGTCTCATACCTAATTTTTTTTAAAGTGCCTGCAGCTAAAGATGGTATGAAATTAGCACAAGAAATAATAAACTTAATCAAAGTGCCACAATTCTATTTGATTTACATTTATTGATTTTTTATGATAAATTTGTTCTTTTACAGAAATGCGAAGTTAGCTAATGAATGCCATCATTTTAAAAGATGCTACCCTCTGCTAATCTACGCTTCTACAAAGTGACCCCCGAACCAAAAGAATTACTCACTCCTGATCTACAGAGATTCAGAAGTTTGATTTAAGCGGTTAGGAATTTTTTAAAATTTTTATATGATCAGCTGATTAAATGAGGGATTGGATAGAAAAATTTTTAAATTATTACACACCAAACCTTCAACGCTGCGTTAGAGGCTTTTAATTTGGACATTGCTCTAAACTGCTGTTTTCGGACATTGATTATCAGGAAACTTCACGTGGTTCAAAAATGGTTCAAATGGCTCTGAGCACTATGGGACTCAACTGCTGAGGTCATTAGTCCCCTAGAACTTAGAACTAGTTAAACCTAACTAACCTAAGGACATCACAAACATCCATGCCCGAGGCAGGATTCGAACCTGCGACCGTAGCGGTCTTGCGGTTCCAGACTGCAGCGCCTTTAACCGCACGGCCACTTCGGCCGGCCTTCACGTGGTAGTGCACAGGTTCAGCTTAGGGTTGTTCACGTCCTAAAGACAGTTCAGGCAATAACGACAACTTCTTTGAGCTTGTAATGTTATGTGTGCTTCACTGATTTATTTTTTTTAAACCAATTTGTGCCCGATTTTATTCTGAGAAGCTCAGTAATTTATGTAAATACTGTAAATGTAAATGTGATTCAAAAAGTACTTGTAGTGAAGTGAAGTGCAGGTGGACAGCAAGAAACTCTTTAGCGCGCAATCCCCGCAACGATAGTGGTAGTGAATCTTTGAGTATGGACTCTAAAAAAAAGACAATTAAAAAAAAAGAGGACTGTTCATCTGTATCTTGTGGAAAGAGGACGTGTTGCTAGGCCGTCGCTTAGAACGTATTGTTACATTTAATGAAAATTGATATTTTAGTGATAAAACCGAGTGAAGTATGTGTAAGAGTTGCCAAACATTTATGTATACAAATTTTCTGGAAGTGAAGAATAGAAATATCTTGTTTTTGGAAAAGGAGATGAACTTCATTGTCGTTGCCGTCTATAGATCGACAGAATTGTAAGTGTACAAAGTTCACTAAAATACAGGAAAAGAAATCCATTCTCTACAGTTTTCATTCAATAAGTAACAACCTCTCATAATTTCTTAATTGCAGTAACCGGATTATGTTCTTGTACAATAGTACGGTGCTGAACTCCACTGACCAATTTCGATGTAGCAGGTCGTGTAGTTTGAAGGAAGTTTGTGTGCTAAGCAATCTCTTTTTCTCACGAAAAGCAGACTGCGATTTGATCTTATTTACTTACAACAGTGGTCCCTTAGGTATGAAAAGCTACGAAAACTTGGGCTCAAAGCTATCCGCAATACGGCCAAGTAACTAACAGAGTCGTATTTTAAACCTTAAAGAACAATAACGTCCTCCAAATTGTAATACGTCACCAACTGGTGCAGAAGCTGATCATTCAAGGAGGCAGCAACCAAAATTCAGGTAACAGTTACGACTTAAAGTAAAAATCTCAATCAAAAATCAATCTCTCTCTCTTTCTCTCTCTCTCTCCAAACACATATATAAATATTCATATCATTAAGATAAAAGTCATTTTATGAGCTGTGTCGCGTGCGTGCTGTCCTGAGGCCAGGCGTGAACCATGTTGTGCAGACGCTGCAGCCGGCGGCGGAGCGCCTCGGCCGGCGGCTCGCTTCCAGCTCTTCCCGCAGCGGCGCCACCGTCGCCGACGCGCACCGCTTGGCCAGCGACTTCGCCGCGGAAGTCATCGCCGAGGCTGTGCTGGGCCTGCGCAGGGCTCCGGGGGACGCAGACCACCCGGCACTGTGAGTTCCTCTCCAACACAGCAAATTAGCTGCCCCGGCTGTGCGAGTATGTCAGAGTTATTCAGGGCGGACCACTTTAATCTCTAGTAAGAAATAAATCGGGATGGAGATGGGATGCAGCAAAATGCTTTATATAAAAGTTGTGAGTGACAAACAGCGTCATGCGTTGCTACTAATGGCCACGACCTTGGACGTGATTTTCATGGTGATTTGGAGGTTAAAGCGATTATTTTAAAATGGGAACCCAAATATTTAATTTAAGATTTAAAATGAGCGGCAAATTTTACGTATAAAATGTTACATTATTCGAGGCCATGGCAAGGTTCAGTCATGGTCAAATAGGCAAATCGTTTTTATTTCCAGTAGGGATTAAGTCGGAATAGAGGAGGGATACAGCAAAATACAATGTTATATGCAGATCGGAAGGGTGATAAGGGGTTACAATACCATTATCAATAACTACGGTTTTAAACGTAATTACCGAAGGTCATTCGAAGGTTGAGGTTTTTTTTTTTTCAGGGAAACTCCTGTTTGTGACGTCGGATTTCGAAAGAGAAGACAGAGATTTGAACTTTAAGTTTTAATTAAAGTTTTTATTGGCAAAATAAATACATTACAGCTTATAAATGCTATTGTGGCACTTGCGAAACAGAACAAACGTAAGAAAAACGTAGATTATTTATTTGGAAGTCGTTGAATGAGTCCCCTCGCCTCTCGTTCCTCGGGATGCCCCTTGCAGTTTTTATTTAACACTGCATTTGGCTGTGTTCCTCATCTGTTCTAAAGTAATGCCTATTAAAACTAAAAATTTGTTTATTTGACCTTCAGTGAACTAACCATGACCGTGGATAATGTATCATTTTCAACGTAAAACTTACCGCTCTTTTTTTAAATCACTTTAACTTCCAAATCATCTTGAAAATCACGCTCAAGGTCACGACCGGTAGTAGCAATGCGCGACCCTCTTTGCCACCAACAGCTTTTATCTGAATCAGGTTACTGTATCTCACCTCCATCCCGAGTTATTCCGCATTATGGATTAAAATGGTCCGCCATGTATATGTGGTGCCTCTTCTTTCGTACATACGCCAAAGAACAGGCACCATTTTGAACCTGCACCCGTTGTGAATCAAACCACAAAGGAATTAAAGACATTAGCTGCCCCTGGGCAACATAAATGGGCAAGTTGAAAGTTTATGCCATACAGGGATTCGAACCCGAGTCTCCTGCTTACTAGCCAGGCGTTTTGACTGCACACTATGGCGTCTGGACATAGTGTCACCATAACTGCTTGGACTATTTTAGGATGTCTCCCGTCAGACCCAAATTCTCATCTTATCCCACACACTATTGATGTAGTGCTCCTGCTGATTAGCCTCATTAATAACGGCATCTCGCCGACTCCCGTAAGACTTCGAGCTTGGTGTGCATCTGCACTAAAGGGATCATTCGCCATCTTCCCTTAATTATATGTACATGGTGTCTGTTCTTTCGGACATGTGATGGGTGGTATAAGTTGAGAATTTGGATTAACACGAGGTATGGTAGGGTAGTCTGTATGGGTGGGGTGACTAGTCTGCCTCGATCACGTAGCGGTCAGCACATCTGCCTAGTAAGTGGGAGACCTGGGTTCGAATCCAAGCCCGGCACAAATTTTCAACTTGCCCCAGTGATATAAATCAGTGCCCATCGGCAGCTAAAGTGTTTAATACCTTGGTGTCTGTATCAAAGGTAGTTGACAATGTGAGTGAAGAGATGACATAACATACACGTAACTGTACTTGGTTGGTAATCACTTCCAATGGTGGTCCCGTGCTTCTTTGTGATGGGCATGAAAAAAATGTCGGCATATTGTAAATTAATAAATCAAATCTCAACCTCTCACCACTAGATTAACCATACTGTTGGAACTTATTGGCAGATTAAAACTGTGTGCGAGACCGAAACTCGAACTAGGGACCTTTGCCTTTCGCGGGCAAGTGCTCTACTAGCTGAGTTACTCAAGCACGACTCACGACCCATCCTCACAGCTTTATTTCCGCAATTACCTAATCTGTTACCTTCCAAACTTCTCCTACCTTCCAGTGCACTTGCCCACAAAAGGCAAAGGTTCCGACTTCGAGTCTTGGTGCGACAGACAGTTTTAATCTGCCTGCAAGTTTCATGTGAGTGCACACTCTGCTACAGAGTGGAAATTTCATTCCGGACTCAAAATGTTGTTCATACGGTTACCAGATATGCCGTAGTCACCGTCCTTAAAAGAGCTCACTCGTCGCTATGAAGCAGTGTGGATGCTGTAGAACTGGTAGCAGGTGGTCGTGTGAAGTGGCGTGTGTCTACCAGTAAGTTGTATGCAATCAGCACAGTAAGACAGGTAGACGTGAAGAGCGAAATAGAGCGGCAGAGAGCAGCTGTCGTATTTGAACGTGTCCACGATCACACCATGAATGAAGCTGACCCATTTCCTGATGTATCAGACTATCCAAAGTGTATCCGCAGTGTTGCATCACACACAGCCCTACAAGTTGGCGTAAAAAGTAAAATGAGCGTCACTCCTCGTCAATCGGGTCCAAACCCGACAGGAATTTCTGTCAGTGAATGCTGGTCCGAATGAACCAGTTTACGAGCGAAGATTACGAAGTGGGTATTTGGATTTGGGTGCCTCGCAAAAGGCCATTGATCACAGTTGTACATAAAGCTGCATATCTTCAAAGGGTCAAACAGGCTACTGCCGTATTTGTGGAACGGGGGAGGGGGGGTGTGGCTTTCGGACTTATGGCCTCCCCCTCCCACCCCATCCCCCCTCCCCAGCAATGTGAAATTATACACATGTTTTTCTTACAGACCTGCACACAATATCGTAATGCTATGGGCAGAAAACAAGAGCTAAAATCATCTTTGCTTCAGTATGTCAAGAAGTGGGTTGTATGCTGCTATAAACTGCCATCGGCATACTGCTTCCTATAGAATCCGCGAAAACTCTCAGATAACTGACGTGAGCCGGCCGGTGTGGCCGAGCGGTTCTAGGCGCTTCAGTCTGGAACCGCGCGACCGCTACGGTCGCAGGTTCGAATCCTGCCTCGGGCATGGATGTGTGTGATGTCCTTAGGTTAGTTAGGTTTAAGTAGTTCTAAGTTCTAGGGGACTGATGACCTCAGATGTTAAGTCCCATAGTGCTCAGAGCCATTTGAACCGTAACTGACGTGAGTGTTCATTGTGATTGTTTAAGAGTAAATAGTGGCTTTAAGTATTAAAGCTTATTTATTTAAATAACATGCTCCATTACATAGTAACATTACATGTTTTCTGCTTTCTTTTAGTAACATGTATCAGTTTACCATCAATGCTGAATTAAATGTAGAGTTTTACGAGCTCAGTCTCAGCACATTACAGTAGCCGTAAATGAACGTTAGTGAATACGGAAACATTGCCGCGTTACAGAGGTGATGGCCACACTGTCGCAGCATGCGCTGACCAGGAGATGATCTAGTTTGTTTCCTAACGATTCTCTGCGTTACCGTTTGTTAAATTGTTGAATGATCTAGTTTGTTTCCTAACGATTCTCTGCGTTACCGTTTGTTAAATTGTTGAATGATCTAGTTTGTTTCCTAACGATTCTCTGCGTTACCGTTTGTTAAATTGTTGAATGATCAAGTTTGTTTCCTAACGATTATCTGCGTTACCGTTTGTTAAATTGTTGAATGATCTAGTTTGTTTCCTAACGATTATCTGCGTTACCGTTTGTTAAGTTGTTGAATGATTTAGTTTGTTTCCTAACGATTCTCTGCGTTACCGTTTGTTAAATTGTTCATACGACATTGTTACGAAAGCCAGTGTTATTGAAGCTAGTACAATAAAATCTTGATTTTGAGAGCTAAGAAAATACATCACAAAACCAAAAATGGAATCATTTTCGACTACTTCTCCAAAACAAGGAGCTGCGTCCTTTCAGACCGGAAAAATGGATGATCCTCAACAGTTACCACTGCTGCATTTCTCAAACAATCGAAGTATTATTGCTAATTCAAAACCACCTTTCTCAGGTCCTGAACCAAATTAACGTCTTTCATTGACACATCAAGCTCTGACAATCCCCCACCGTGCTGTAAGTGATTGCTTACTATCAAATAACGAAACCGTTGATGACCACGTGAAGTTACATCATTTTCAAAACCCTTTTTGTGACCGATGTGGCTTACAAACTTCTCCTCACTTTTCAGAGTGCCCAATACCGTAGGTTCAATCTAAGTTGGATGGAGACATATTTTTGGTTGGTGAACTCTTTCAAAGAGCGCTTTCTGCAATTGCTGTGCGGTTTTCACTAACAGGACAAGTTCGGGTAAAGGTAATCATCGAAATGTTGGAGCCTCCAAGTTCGGGAAGTGGAGGCATGCTCTCGAAAAAAATAAAAAAAAAAATAAAAAAAGGTTCAAATGCCTCTGAGCACTTATGGGACTCAACAGCTGAGGTCATCAGTCCCCTAGAACTTAGAACTACTTAAACCTAACTAACCTAAGGACATCACACACATCCATGCCCGAGGCAGGATTCGAACCTGCGATCGTAGCGGTCGCACGGTTCCAGACTGAAGCGCCTAGAACCGCTCGGTCACAGCGGCCGGCCATGCTCTCAAATATTTAAACATCAATACGATCAACACTTAACCATGAGGCTAGTATAATCGATGGCGACAGTCTTCTTCACATGATGATGAACAAGACAAAAAATATACACTACTGGCCATTAAAATTGCTACACCAAGAAGAAATGCAGATGATAAACGGGTATTGTTTTTACAAATATATTATACTAGAACTGACATGTGATTACATTTTCACGCAGTTTGGATGCATAGATCCTGAGAAATCAATACCCAGAACAACCACCTCTGGCCGTAATAACTGCCTTGATACGCCTGGGCATTGATTCAATCAGAGTTTGGATGGCGTGTACAGGTACAGCTGCCCATGCAGCTTCAACACGATACCACAGTTCATCAAGAGTAGTGACTGGCGTATTGTGACGAGCCAGTTGCTCGGCCACCATTGACCAGACGTTTTCAGTTGGTGAAAAATCTGGAGAATGTGCTGGCCAGGGCAGCAGTCGAACATTTTCTGTATCCAGAAAGGCCCGTACAGCACTTGCAACATGGGGTCGTGCATTATCCTGCTGGAATGTAGGGTTTCGCAAGGACCGAATGAAGGGTAGAGCCACGGGTCGTAACACATCTGAAATGTAACGTCCACTGTTCAAAGTGGCGTCAATGCGAACAAGAGGTGACCCAGACGTGTAACCAATGGCACCCCATACCCTAAGGCCGGGTGATATGCCAGTATGGCGATGACGAATACACGCTTCCAATGTGCGTTCACCGCGATGTCGCCAAACACGGATGCGACCATCATGCTGCTGTAAACACAACCTGGATTCATCCGAAAAAATGACGTTTTGCCATTCGTGCACCCAGGTTCGTCGTTGAGTACACCATCGCAGGCGCTCCTGTCTGTGATGCAGCGTCAAGGGTAACCGCAGCGAAGGTCTCCGAGCTGATAGTCCATGCTGCTGCAAGCGTCGTCGAACTGTTCGTGCAGATGGTTGTTGTCTTGCAAACGTACCCATCTGTTGACTCAGGAATCGAGACGTGGCTGCACGATCCGTTACAGCCATGCGGATAAGATGCCTGTCATCTCGAGTGTTAGCGATACGAGGCCGTTGGGATCCAGCACGGCATTCTGTATTACCCTCCTGAACCTACTGATTCCATATTCTGCTAACGGTCATTGGATCTCGACCAACGCGAGCAGCAATGTCGCGATACGATAAACCGCAATCGCCATATGCTACAGTCCGATCTTTATCAAAGTCGTAAACGTAATGGTACGCATTTCTCCTCCTTACACGAGGCATCACAACAACGTTTCACCAGGCAACGCCGGTCAACTGCTGTTTGTGTATGAGAAATCAGTTGGAAACTTTCCTCATGTCAGCACATTGTAGGTATCGCCACCGGCGCCAGCCTTGTGTGAATGCTAATCATTTGCATATCACAGCATCTACTTCCTGTCGGTTAAATTTCGCGTCTGTAGCACGTCATCTTCGTGGTGTAGCAATTTAAATGGCCAGTAGTGTAAAACATCGCCTGGACCAAGGCTTGATGGGGGAGGTGGAGAAAAGCTACAGAACGCGTAATCCTTATCATCTAGGCGGTGATTTTCTGTTGACGTCAGGAGATTACATTAATGGGACAAGGGATATTTCAGTCCTATTGAAGTTGAGAAACAAGACGACAAGAACATGGGTAACTTTGGCCATATTCTAGAACATCGAACGAAAGGTGATGAAAACATACGAGCAAACTTGGAAGGAATTGGTAAACACGACAAATAGATTAGTGCCCCAGTCCAAAATCAGATCATCGTTTGCATCAACAACCAACTTCTGGAAAGGATTGTTCAGGCGCATTAATGGCACCAAAGGTGTTACGGTTCTGAGACTGATGGCAATGCTGGAATGGAGCAACTCTCTCCTTGTGAAAGTTATATTTCCCCGCATCTCAAGATTCCTGAAAATTTTCTGCAATTTGTGCCAATGTTTCATGTAACTGGGAAAGGATTAACCCGATCTATAATTGAAAACTTGGTAAAATTTGCTCTCGATGTGTCATTTTTACGAGGACAGGGCTATGACGGTGCTGCGTCCACGTCGGCAAAAGCCCCTGGGGCTCATGTACTCATACACCAGGACTACACTTCAGCTGTATAGTCTCAGTGTGCATCTCATAAGTTCAATTTGTTTAGTCACCGACACATGCACCATTACAAATGTCATCAGTTCACTAGGAACACTGGAAATAGTACGTTATTTCTTTGGGCCACCAAAGCGTAGACAAATACTAAATGATGCCCTTGAATCATTAACTGACGTTCGAAGCAGGAGTTTGAGACGTATCACACTCACTAGACGGACAGAGCGTCTTCTCAACGCACAAGACTTGAAGGAAATAAAGGGTGTTAAAAAAACTGTAGAATACTTTGAGAGGTTGTAAAACTCTTCAAAACAAGAAAAATAAGTCCATTAAACTTCCCGAGATAAACACGTGTTTATAGGGAAGGCTATGCGGCGGTTGATTGTGATATTATCACAGCCGTTCCATTGGCTCTCCGTTAAATGTGTCGGCAGGGTATTATGATGTCTTGCAGTATCCTACCTAACATTAGGTGGTCTGCAGTCAGTTGTGTGGTTCGAGTCGTGCTGTGGGTTGCGTTAGTTTTCGTCGTGTTTGTGTGCCTTATCGTACAGTACTTTCGTGGGTACGTATCATAGTGTTTTACTTTCTTACAAACGCGTATTAACTTACGTGTTTACTGTTATTGCGCTATTTATACGTACAAATGGTGTAGTACCTTTACATTTTTCCTCTTCCGCCACATGCTACAACCGAAGCCTACTACTCGACAAGTGAAATGGCGGATATGATACTCTGCAATGGTTTAGCAAGTGGACGTAGCCTGCGAGCCCGTGCCCACTACGCTGAAAAATATCCAGAGTGCAGAGTGACCTCTGGTAAGCTGTTCGGCAGGCTTTTCCAGCGTCTGAGGGACACAGGTGGCCTTCCACCTGGGAAGACTGACAGTGGAAGGCCTCGCACAGTCCGCACTCCTCACATGGGGGAACGTGTGCCACGTTTGGTGGAAGAAACCCACGGGAGCACCGTGCGACGATCAGCAGCACCACAAGGCGTGTCTCACTCCCTTATCTGTACGTTATTTCATGAACAATATCTATACCAGTATTATCTACAGCTCGTTCAGGCCCTAAGGCCGTAGGATCATCATGGCAGACAGCAGTTCCGTCAATGGCTGTTGTAGAAGTGCGCCTCAGATCCACTGTTCACATCCACGATTTTATTTATCGATGAGGTAGGATTCACAAGAGATGGTATTCTGAATTTCCATAACCAGCATGTATGGATCCCTAAGCAATTCAGGAAAGATGGCATCAACACTGATTCTCATGGGCAGGGCTAGTTGTCGATAGATTAATAGGGCTACACGTGATACCACAAACGTAACTGGAGCGTATTATCTGGACTTTCTCATTGATGTATTGCCTACATTGCTGGAGGCTGTGCCATTGCAATAACGAATACAAATGTGGTTGATGCATGATGGCACACCAGCACACTTTCATCACAATGTCCGCGAATATCTGAGGCAGATATTTGAGGACTGCTGGACTGGCCGTAGGGGCCCCACACCTTGGCCTGCTCCTTCCTCAGACCTCAATCCTCCGGACGTATGGTTATGGGGACACGTGAACGAATTGGTCTACACGACGCCAATCAACGATGTGCGGACACTACAGGATCGCGTCTTCAAAGAGTGCGTCATTTCTTACGCCAGAGGCTAGAGGAGTGCATTGTCATGAATGGACGCCACGTTGAACACCTCCTGGAAACACGTGTTTACCGCAGAAATTACGCATTTCAGGATCCATGTTTATTGGACTTATCTCAGAAGGTGTACATTTCCAGACCCATGTTAATTGGGCTTCTTTTTCTTGTTCCGATGAGGACTGCCACCTCTCAAAGTATTCGACACTTTTTTGAACACCCTGTATATGGTTGTGTTGTTTCTGTTCTGGGGAATATTCAAGAATTTGACAACAAGCCCACGTCCAACGACGCCATGTTAGCAGCCATCAAAAAAATTTTCAAATGTGTGTGAAATCTCATGGTACTTAACTGCTAAGGTCATCAGTCCCTGAGCTTATACACTACTTAAATTATCCTAAGGACAAACACACACACCCATACCCGAGGGAGGACTCGAACCTCCGCCGGGATCAGCAGCACAGTCCATGACTGCAGCGCAATAGACGTCTCGGGTAATCCCGCGCTAGCAGCCATCACCAAGCGAGTTTTTATCGTCTGCTCTATCATACTTTCTGAACTGTTTGCGCTGGTTGAGTCCATCTGCTGTAACTTCAGCGTCAAGATATAGATTTTGCAGATTTAGTCAGCATTACCAGTGATCTCAAAAGGGAACTGCTGGCAACAGGAGTTAGTATTGACGATACTTTGAGCCGGTTTTTCTTGGAAATCAAGTAATTAGCTTCAACCAATAGAGTTGAAGTCAAGCAACCGCCAATTTCTACTCACCAGCTACGTCGTGCAAATCGGGATACCGGGGATGATGTTGAGGGTCACTACTAAGTGTCTATGCTCCCCTCTGGATGCCTTCATTAGTTCACTAGAGCATCGGTTCTTGACACATTGTGAATTTTAAAACAGGTTTAATTGTCTTCTACCACGAAAAGCTGAAGAGACAGGTGTCATTGATGGAGTTACGAAACTACATTCATTTTATGCTTCAGATCAGTTACTCGCCGATTTAACAAAGACAAGGACTTAGTTGATGAATCTCCTTCATCAATGTTTAAGTCGACTCGAACAGTTGCCCCAAAACGCAATGGGAGCTTTGTCTATCTGCGACCATCGGATCTTTCCTAATGTGTTTCGGTTTCTGCACCTTTCGATAACTCTACCAGTGACAACGGCCACGAATGAGTGCAGTTTCTCCGCCCATTAGAGAAGACGTACTTAAGGAGCACAACTAGCGAGGCACGTCTGAAAGGGTTCGCCATGGCCACAGTTCATCGAGGAGAAAGGATTGATGTCCAAAATGTGATAAGTGATATGGCAAATCAAAAGAGACTTCAGTCTTACTTCTGTACTTTAAACTTATAGTAGCCGGTCGAAGTGGCCGCGCGGTTCTGGCGCTGCAGTCTGGAACCGCGAGACCGTTACGGTCGCAGGTTCGAATCCTGCCTCGGGCATGGATGTGTGTGATGTCCTTAGGTTAGTTAGGTTTAACTGGTTCTAAGTTCTAGGGGAATAACGACCTCAGCAGTTGAGTCCCATAGTGCTCAGAGCCATTTGAACCATTAAACTTATAGTAAGTGGTTTAATCATTTGCTCTATTTATGTGTATTAAAGTACCACACAAAAGCAGATTTTATGTACTTCAAAGTAAATTAACACGGGCCTAGGTTGTAAAAACAGGCAATTTATAGAATAGGTACATAAAATTCTCTTAGCAACTGGATTATGTTTTATTAAAATTATTCAAACTCTATAACGTTATAAAAGTGATTTCACGATGGCATTCATAACCTCAATAAATCGTTTTGTAATGTAATTAAAGTTCTAATTATTATTATTATTATATAAACCAGAGACGCAGTTTATTTTTATAATTTTGAACATTAAATTAGTATGTATCAATGAAATAAATTTTTAGTTTGAGCTATTTTAAATTATAGTCATATCCCACCCTCCTCCAAACATTGTAAATACATCACTGGGTCAAACAATACAGTAACTGCACATTAGCTGACTGAACGGTTATAGTGTGGTCGATGAGTCTCGATTTTGTATCTTTTGCTCAGTGACCCAATGAGGTGCTTGAAGGACGGTGTGTGGACTGTGTACTTCAGACCATAGGTGGTTTGGTGATATTTTGTGCCCTTTTTTTCGTACCGTGATTTGGGTACACACATTCAGGTTACCTTGAACATGTGGACACTCCCGTCTTCCGAGATGACAACAGTCGTTTTCACAGGATTGGGCACGAACGATTCTGGTTTGACGAACACTGATACCCCTACTGCACCTCGACAGGGCCACTAAATCATCCGATCTTAAGCCAATAGAGAATGCCGTTGATTGTATGGGACAGTAAGTAAAACGTAGCAATTAACATCCCCGATATTTGGTAGCTCTACAGGGTATTATCATCAACTCGTAGGGAAGCTGGATATTGTATGCCTGAAAAAAGCTGTGCGCTCTCTTCTTCGTCAAACCGATTCCTTCATCAAGGCTAGAGGCGACGCTCTGTCCTATTAGCGTGATGCCTGAATGAGAAATCTTTTATTTGATGTGCTTGTATGGTAGGAAATAAAAAAAAAACTTTCAGCAACTGACATGAAGGCTCACGAACATCGCAAATATTCAGGGTGGTCCATTGATCATGACCGAGCCACATATCTCACGAAATAAGCGTCAAACGAAGAAACTACAAAGAACGAAACTTGTCTAGCTTGAAGGGGGAAACCAGATGGCGCTATGCTTGGCCCGCTAGATGGCGCTGCCATAGGTCAAACGGATATCAACTGCATTTTTAAAAAAATAGGAACCCCCATTTTTTATTACATATTCGTGTAGTACGTAAAGAAATATGGATGTTTTAGTTGGACCACTTTTTTCGCTTTGTGACAGATGGCGCTGCGATAGTCACAAACGTATAAGTACGTGGTATCACGTAACATTCCGTCAGTGCGGTCGGTATTTGCTCCGTGATACATTACCCTTGCTAAAATGGACCGTTCACCAAACGTGAAACGAGAAATGCTGTGAGTTTTGGAACAACATAAATTAAGACATTACACGCCTACCTTTGTGCCGAGGATGTGCTTTTTATAAGCTATTGACTTTACTTTTCCTCAGTTCCTCACTTAATAAACTTAATATACCACTGTTTCAGATTACTCTTACGTCTGCACTACATCTTAATGAGGTGACAGTGTGTAAACTCCGCTGTGTTTTGGCACAAGAAGCGAATTTTAATACGGCAACAAGAGAAATGCAGCTTTCACTCAAAATTCGGCATTGACGCCTCTATGAAAGTTACAAACTGTTAACGACCAAGGAGAAAATACCAGGGACGTTTCATAAATAATGCGCAAATTGGTATTACTGAGGATTGTTTGAAGCAACAACAATGTAAATTAGGTCAGATGTAGTTGCGAACTTGAAATAGAAGCACGTGCTTTTGTTTTTTTGCTTTACACTCTGACATAAAATTGGAAGAGGTAGAAATAGACCCTACAGGGCTCTGAGGTGCCTGAAGACCAGAAAACAAGATAGAAACTTTACGCGGCAAAAACCCAACAGCAATACACAGTGCATTAAGTTAAGTTTGTGGTGAGTTTACAGCACACTGTAGTTCAGTTACGCTAGAATAAAATGATAGTGCGACTTGTGAGGAACACTATGAAGCCACAGGAATTCTTCCAGCATCACTATTCCGTATTCTGACAAATTATTTGAAGAGGAGAAAATTTTGTGCAAGATGCATTGCACACTATTGGACTGCTGAAGAGAAGCAGAAACGCCTGGACATTGCAACCTTGCTCAGGCATCGATTCGACCGTGAAATTCAAGGATTCTTGTGAGGTATTATCGCTACTGACGAAATGTGGATTATAAACTTTGACCGGAGTTGAAATCACAGTTCAACGAGTGGAGAGTTTCAGATTGTCCACGTCCAAAAAGTTTCGATGCATCAATCAAAGCTTAAGCAAATGATGACTTTTGCTTATGAGCACCAAAGAATCATCATGACAGATAGAATCCCATTTGAAACAATGTCACAGCAGTGTATTAATGCAAATCTATGCAAAACCTACGTAGAAAAAGGCACAAAACCCAACCTTAGTTGCTCAGGGCTGAGCCACTTGTCCTCCACGACAGTGGTCGCATTCATATCGGCAATGTTGTAGGCCAAAAACACCGCGAATAACGATGGGAAGTGTTGAGACATCCTTCCTACAGTCCAGATTTGAGAGCACCAGCCTTCGACTTATTCCCGAAGTTGAAAAAACCTATGTGTGGACGCCGTTATCTTTCTCTGAAAGAGCTTTGTACCACTGTTACCTGAGCTATTCGACAGATGCACAGAAGTGGTGTCTTGGATGAACAACAGAGCTTCCGCGATGTTGGGATTCAGTCATAGAGAAGCAGGGAGACTATATGGAAAGGGTTCAAAGAGATCTTTCTTTCTTTCTTTCGCTTACGCCATAGTCCTGCAGCAATTGCAGGGTCGGCGTGGTTACAACGGATTTATCAGTGTTAGGGATGGCCGGATGCCCTTCCTGCCGCCACCCCGTACCCCCCAGGACGGAGTCAGTGTAGCCCAACAGTCTGCGTCGAGTGGAAATCGTGAAATAGTGCGGACGTGTTTCAAATGTCTGCGACGCGTGTAACTAAGGCGGAACGTGGGGACCAGCCCGGTATTCACCTAGCGGGATGTGGAAAAGCGCCTAGAAACCACATCACGGCTGGCCGGCACACCGACCCTCGTCGTTAATCCGCCGGGCGGATTCGATCCGGGGCCGGCGCGCCTGCCCGAGCCCAGGAAGCAGCACGTTACTGCTCTCGGCTACCCTGGCGGGTCGAGGGCTTTAAAGAGATATTGAAGAAAAAAATATACGTGTAAGTAATCAAAAATTAGTGTGTATCATTATGAAATGTCCGTCGTAAATCGCTGTTTTTGTTGGATTTTGAGCGGAATTCCTTTTCGATATTTTTAAATACTAACCAGAGGAAGGTGACAGAGGGTCTTTTTGAGTAATCGCCATGCAAGTGTGGGCATGGAGGGTCTTCACTTAACATCTACAAAAACTTTCTTTACTTTACTTTTTCGTGTCTGGAGACTACAATTTGTTTGCCCAGTATTGGGCAATGTCCAATGCTTCTTCTTTAGCCAGCCATAGACCGTCGAGAGTTCATCTGTGGGGGCAGGCACAGCATTGTAGGAGATGTTCCATGTCCTGTCGAGTGCCGCAGTCGCATTTGTCGTCATTTTCGTCCAACAAACCCCATTTGATCAAATTAGATTTCACAGGAGCCACCCCAGTTCTGATGCGGTTAAGCATTCTCCAGGTTTTCCAATCACCAGAAACGCCGTTTGGTGGGTCCTGTCTTAGCGGATAGTAGATGGGGGGTTCATCTAAGGCGCAAATTAGGAAACGGCGTCTGGATTTGAGTCTGCTGGGGCCACACTCTGGGCCAAATATTGAGTGACGGGCATCAAAGGTTTGTTTTAGCTTCTCGGTATGTTCATGGGCTTTCCTACGTGAGTCAGGGTTTGTGAAACCTGCGGCCCTGTGACGATTTTCTATGGGGGTTGGTATCATGGAGCCTGTCACTATCCTGGGTGTTTCATTCAAGCTAACATCTACCTTTTTTGCGTGGGCGGATCTGCACCATACTGGGCACGCATATTCGGCAGTCGAGAAGCACAAAGCTTGGGCTAAAGTTCTGACGACGGTCGGTTTGGCACCCCATTTGCTATTGGACAGCTTTCTTATTAGGGAATTTCGTGCTTCTACTTTTTTGCGTGTTTTTTTCGCAATGATATTTGTATGTCAATGTTCTGTCCAGCACGACGCCAAGGTAGGTGGGAGTATCTGTGTGTTCTGGTAGTGTCCCATCCCAGGTAACATTGAGCCTGTACTCTGCCTGCCTCGAGTTCAGATTGAATGCACTCACTTGAGTTTTGGAGGGATTGGGTTTTAGAGAATTCTTTTTGTAGTAGGTTGACATTGTGGAATGGGCGGTTTCTAGTTTCTCCTCGATGGCTTCAAACCTGTTGCCTTGAACTGTTATTGCCAGGTCGTCTGCATATACAAAAGTTTTGGTTTTGTCTGGAGTTGGTTGGTCATTTGTATATATGTTGAATATGACTGGCACCAACACGCTGCCTTGGGCGAGCGCATTTTTCTGATTCCGCCATCGACTCTTTTTTCCCCTCGAGCATTACGAAGAACTGGAGCAGGGATTCGATTATCTTGACTAGGTGATAGTCTTTCAGGGTGTCGTAGGTTTAATGCAGTAGTGTCCGGTGATCTACTGTATCATAGGCGGAACTTAGGTCGACTATCTACAAAAAATGTGGGTGTATGCTTCAGTTTAGAACGGCACTTACCCTGGAGCACTCGGCATTTCCCATACAGCGCCTGTCCGCAACCCCCACTACTACCCCTGCCCACTCATGTCCTGCCGACTGCGCATCAACCGGCCACATAATTCTGCTCGCAGTCTGCTTTCGGGACTTCTTGGGAGTAGAAGAATTTTGTTACTGTTATAGCTGTTCCCTAAATATGTCAGTATTGGAGCATGTAGCCTTGGAACTGTAAGTAGTAATGGAGCAGGTGGGGAGGCGCTGAGTGGTAACCGTGCGTTGACAGGGAGGAGCTGCGCGCGTGGTCGCGTCGCCGGCTGCGGCCGTCGCTGTGGCACTTCCTGCCCACGGCGCTGTCCTTCATGGCACCCGGCGTGGCGGGGCTGCTGCCCCAGGGCCCGGTGCCGCCTCCCGACTTCCTGCACATCGTCCGGAGGGTGGCCGAAGCCAACGCCGAGGCGGGCGACTGCGCGCCGCGGCGCGACATCGCCACACACCTCCAGAAGCTGCGGGATGGTGAGTCAATCCTCAAACCGCTGAATGTCTCTTCATAATGTAGTGAGCTGATGAAAGACATGGGATAAAGATACGCACATATGCAGATTGTGACAGTGTCACATGTTGTTGTTGTGGTCTTCAGTCCTGACACTGGTTTGATGCAGCTCTCCATGCTACTCTATCCTGTGCAAGCCTCTTCATCTCCCAGTACCTACTGCAACCTACATCCTTCTGAATCTGCTTAATGTATTCATGTCTTGGTCTCCCTCTACGATTTCTACCCTCCACGCTGCCCTCCAGTACTAAATTTGTGATCCCTTGATGCCCCAGAACATGTCCTACCAACCGATCCCTTCTTCTAGTCAAGTTGTGCCACAAACTCCTCTTCTCCCCAATTCTATTCAATACTTCCTCATTATTTATGTGATCTACCCATCTAATATTCAGCATTCTTCCGCAGCACCACATTTCGAAAGCTTCTATTCTCTTCTTGTCCAAACTATTTATCGTCCATGTTTCACTTTCATACATGGCTACACTCCATACAAATACTTTCAGAAACGACATCCTGACACTTAAATCTATACTCGATGTTAACAAATTTCTCTTCTTCAGAAACGCTTTCCTTGCCATTGCCAGTCTACATTTTATATCCTCTCTACTTCGACCATCATCAGTTATTTTTCTCCCCAAATAGCATAACTCCTTAACTACTTTAAGTGCCTAATTTCCTAATCTAATTCCCTCAGTATCACCCTACTTAATTCGACTACATTCCATTATCCTCGTTTTGCCTTTGTTGGTGTTCATCTTACATCCTCCTTTCAAGACACTGTCCATTCCGTTCAACTGCTCTTCCAAGTCCTTTGTTGTCTCTGACAGAATTACAAGGGGGGGGTTCAAAGGGCTCTGAGCACTATGGGACTTAACATCTATGGTCATCAGTCCCCTAGAACTTACAACTACTTAAACCTAACTAACCTAAGGACAGCACACAACACCCAGCCATCACGAGGCAGAGAAAATCCCTGACCCCGCCGGGAATCGAACCCGGGAACCCGGGCGTGGGAAGCGAGAACGCTACCGCACGACCACGAGATGCGGGCCAGAATTACAATGTCGTCGGCGAACCTCAAAATTTTTATGTCTTCTCCATTGATTTTAACACCTACTCCGAACTTTTCTTTCGTTTCCTTTACTGCTGGCTCAATATACAGATTGAATAGCAACGGGGAGAGCCTACAACCCTGTCTCACTCCCTTCCCAACCACTGCTTCCCTTTCATGTTCCTCGACTCTTATAACTGCCATCTGCTTTCTGTACAAATTGTTAATAGCCTTTCGCTCCCTGTATTTTACCCCTGTCACCTTCAGAATTCGAAAGAGAATATTCCAGTCAACATTGTCAAAAGCTTTCTCTAAGTCTACAAATGCTAGAAACGTAGGTTTGCTTTTCCTTAATCTTTCTTCTAAGATAAGTCGTAGGGTCAGTATTACCTCACGTGTTCCAACATTTCTACGGATTCAAACTGGTATTCTCCGAGGTCGGCTTCTAACAGTTTTTCCATTCGTCTGTAAAGAATTCGCGTTAGTATTTTGCAGCTGTGACTTATTAAACTGATAGTTCGGTAATTTTCACATCTGTCAACACCTGCTTTCTTTGGGATTGGAATTATTATATTCTTCTTCAAGTCTGTCACATACACGAGATATAAAAGAGCAGTGCGTTGGCGGAGCTATTTGTTCTCGGGTGATTCCTGTGAAAACGTTTCCGACGTGATTATGGCCGCACGACAGCATTTAACAGACTTTGAACGTGGAATGGTAGTTGAAGCTAGACACTTGGCACATTCCATTTCGGAAATCGTTAGGAAATTCATTATTCCGAGGTCCACAGCGCGAAGAACGTGCCAAGAATACCAAATTTCAGGCATTACCTCTCACCATGGACAACACAGTGACCAATGGCCTTCACTTAACGACCGAGAGCAGCATAGAGTTGTCAGTGCTAACAGACAAGCAATAATGCCTGAAATATTCACGGAAATCAATGTGGGACATACGACAAGCGTATCTGGAAAGTGCGGCGAAATTCTGGATTATTGCAGCAGATGAGCGACGCTAGCGCCTTTTCCAACAGCACGATATCGCCTGCAGCACCTGCCTTGGGTTCGTGACCATATCTGTGGAACCCTGTATGATTGGAAAACCGAGGCCTGGTCATATGAGTCCGATTTTCAGTTGATAAGAGCTGATGGTAGGGTTCAAGTGTGGCATAGATCCAAGAAAACCATGGATCCAGGTTGTTGGTTGGTTGGTTGGTTTGTTGATGGGGGGGGGGGGGGGGAGGGGACCAAACAGCGAGGCCATCGGTCCCATCGGATTAGGATGGTTCCTTTCAAAGGAACCATCTGCCAAAGTTATTTAGGGAAATCACAGAAAACCTAAATCAGGATGACAGGATGCGGCTTTGAACCGTCGTCCTCCCCAATGCGAGTCCAGTGTGCTAACCACTGCGTCACCTTGCTCGGTGGTTCCAAGTTGTCAACAAGGTATTGTGCAATCTGGTGATGGCTCCATATGGTGGCGGCTGTGTTATATGGAGTGGGTTGGCTCCTGTGGTCCAGATGAACCGATTGTTGATGAAACGGTTATGTTCGGCAGTTTGGAGACCATTTGCAGCCACTCGTTGACCTCATGTTCACAAACAACGATGTCGAGTCAGTTCTGTATGTTTGCTTTGAAGAACATTCTGGACGACTGGACTGGATGATCTGGCCAACCAAACTGCCCGACTTGAATCCCATCGAACATTTATAAGACGTAATAGAGGGGTTAGTTCGTCCACAAAATCTTGCGCCGACAGCACTTCCGCGAATATGGACAGCCACAGAGGCAGTATGGCTCAGTATTTCTGCAGGAGAATTCCAACGACTTCAGTCCATGTCACGTCGAATTGCTGGACTACGCTGGGAAAAAGTTAGCCCGACTTGCAATTAGGAGGTATCCCATGAGTTTTCTCACCTCAGTATAGTCTGCCGTCATCTCGCTCTGCTTCTTAATCGTAAACCGCCCTTAGACGGGGCATAAAAGCTGATGTGGGTACGGAGCTGTTTTGTGACGTCAGCTGCTGTTATTTCACACTGAAGAGACATTGCTGCGCATGAAACACGAAGTACGTTCTCCGTTATGTCGGGAAAGTGCAACGCAGCGTTTAACCAATAAGAAGCGAGACCGTTCTCTTCTTGACAAGCAGAACGTTGGTGATGCCATAATGGATTTTGTGGTATCAGTCGAAGTTGAAGCTCCACTTTTGGTGGATTTTATGTTGCGGATAACAAGAAAAAACACTCAGCACTCTATAATCATTCATATTTTTATAAAAATTCTAAAAAATAAAAACTCGAGAATGATGAGGTGATTCCAAAATGCACATAGCTGAATTAATGTGCTTTATTCGCAACTACCAGTTCCCGTCAGTATAGAACGCATCTTGAGTTTTATCTGCCAAGAATACAAACCACTGTGTCAATTTTTTTGAAGTGGTAGAAATACAGAACCAGAGATAGTGTAGGTCCCCCTCTCTGAACCATGGACCTTGCCGATGGTGGGGAGGCTTGAGTGCTTCAACGATACGGATAGCCGTACCGTAGGTGCAGCCACAACGGAGGGGTATCTGTTGAGAGGCCAGACAAACGTGTGGTTCCTGAAGAGGGGCAGCAGCCTTTTCAGTAGTGCAGGGGCAACAGTCTGGATGATTGACTGATCTGGCCCTGTAACACGAACCAAAACGGCCTTGCTGTTTTGGTACTGCGAACGGCTGAAAGCAAGGGGAAACTACAGCCGTAATTTTTCCCGAGGCCATGCAGCTTTAATGTATGATTAAATGATAATGGCGTACTCTTGGGTAAAATATTCCGCAGGTAAAATAGTCCCCCATTCGGATCTCCGGGCAGGGACTACTCAAGAGGACATCGTTATCAGGAGAAAGAAAACTGGCGTTCTACGGATCGGAGCGTGGAATGTTAGATCCCTTAATCGGGCAGGTAGGTTAGAAAATTTAAAAAGGGAAATGGATAGGTTAAAGTTAGATATAGTGGGAATTAGTGAAGTTCGGTGGCAGGAGGAACAAGACTTTTGGTCAGGTGAATACAGGGTTATAAATACAAAATCAAATATGGGTAATGCAGGAGTAAGTTTAATAATGAATAAAAAAAATAGGAGTACGGATAAGCTACTACAAACAGCATAGTGAACGCATTATTGTGGCCAAGATAGACACGAAGCCCACGCCTACTACAGTAGTACAAGTTTATATGCCAACTAGCTCTGCAGATGATGAAGAAATTGATGAAATGTATGATGAGATAAAAGAAATTATTCAGATAGTGAAGGGACTCTAAAATTTAATAGTCATGGGTGACTGGAATTCGATAGTAGGAAAAGGAAGGGAAGGAAACGTAGTAGGTGAATATGGAATGGGGGTGAGGAATGAAAGAGGAAGATGCATGGTAGAATTTTGCGCAGAGCATAACTTAATCATAGCTAACACTTGTTTCAAGAATCATGAAAGAAGGTTGTTTACATGGAAGAACCCTGGAGATACTAAAAGTTTCAGATAGATTATATAATGGTAATACAGAGATTTAGGAAAAAGTTTTTAAATTGTAAGACATTTCCAGGGGCAGATGTGGACTTTGACCACAATCTATTGGTTATGAACTGTAAATTAAAACTGAAGAAACTGCAAAAAGGTGGGCATTTAAGGAGATGGGACCTGGACAAACCGAAAGAACCAGAGGTTTTACAGAGTTTGAGGGAGAGCATAAGGGAACAATTGACAGGAATGGGGGAAAAATACAGTAGAAGATGAATGGGTAGCTTTGAGGAATATAATAGTGAAGGCAGCAGAGGATCAAGTAGGTAAAAAGATGAGGGCTAGTAGAAATCCTTGGGTAACAGAAGAGATACTGAATTTAATTGATGAAAGGAGGAAATATAAAAATGCAGTAAGTGAAACAGGCAAAAAGGAATACAAACGTCTCAAAAATGACATCTACAGAAAGTGCCAAATGGATAAGCAGGGATGGCTAGAGGACAAATGTAAAGATGTAGAGGCTTATCTCATGAGGGGTAAGATAGATACTGCCTACAGGAAAATTAAAGAGATCTTTGGAGAAAGGAGAACCACTTGCATGAATATCAAGAGCTCAGATGGAAACCCAGTTCTAAGCAAAGAAGGGAAAGCAGAAAGGTGGAAGGAGTATATAGAGGGTCTATACAGGGGCGATGTTCTTGAGGATACTATTACGGAAATGGAAGAGGAGGTAGATGAAGATGAAATAGGAGATATGATACTACATGAAGAGTTTGACAGAGCACTGAAAGACCTAAGTCGAAACAATGCGCCGGGAGTAGACAACATTCCATTAGAACTACTGCTAGCCTTGGGAGAGCCAGTCCTGACAAAACTCTACCTTCTGGTGTGCAAAATGTATGAGACAGGCGAAATTCCCTCAGACTTCAAGAAGAATATAATAATTCCAATCCCAAAGAAAGCAGGTGTTGACAGATGTGAAAATTACCGAACTATCAGTTTAATAAGCCACAGCTGCAAAATACTAACGCGAATTCTTTACAGACGAATGGAAAAACTCTTAGAAGCCGACCCCGGGGAAGACTAGTTTGGATTCCGTAGGAATGTTGGAACACGTGAGGCAATACTGACCCAACGACTTATCTTAGAAGAAAGATTAAGGAAAGGGAAACCTACGTTTCTAGCATTTGTAGACTTAGAGAAAGCTTTTGACAATGTTGACTTGAATATTCTCTTTCGAATTCTGTAGATGACAGGGGTAAAGTCAGGGAGCGGAAGGCTATTAACAATTTGTACAGAAAGCAGGTGGCAGTTATAAGAGTCGAGGGACATGAAAGGGAAACAGTGGTTGGGAAGGGAGTGAGACAGGGTTGTAGGCTCTCCCCGTTGCTATTCAATCTGCATATGGAGCCAGCAGTAAAGGAAACGAAAGAAAAGTTCGGAGTAGGTATTAAAATCAATGGAGAAGAAATAAAAACTTTGAGGTTCGCCGACGACATTGTAATTCTGTCAGAGACAACAAAGGACTTGGAAGAGCAGTTGAACGGAATGGACAGTGACTTGAAAGGAGGATGTAAGATGAACATCAACAAAGGCAAAACGAGGATAATGGAATGTAGTCGAATTAAGTCGGGTGATGCTGAGGGAATTAGATTAGGAAATGAGACACTTGAAGTAGTAAAGGAGTTTTGGTATTTGGGGAGCAAAATAACTGATGATGGTCCTAGTAGAGAGGATATAAAATGTAGACTGGCAATGGCAAGGAAAGCGTTTCTGGAGAAGAGAAATTTGTTAACATCGAGTATAGATTTAAGTGTCAGGAAGTCGTTTCTGAAAGTATTTGTATGGAGTGTAGCCATGTATGGAAGTGAAACATGGACGATAAATAGTTTGGACAAGAAGAGAATAGAAGCTTTATAAATGTGGTGATACAGAAGAATGCTGAATATTAGATGGGTAGATCACATAAATAATGAGGAGGTATTGAATAGGATTGGGGAGAAGAGGAGTTTGTGGCACAACTTGACTAGAAGAAGGGATCGGTTGGTAGGACTTGTTCTGAGGCATCAAGGGATCACCAATTTAGTACTGGAGGGCAGCGTGGAGGGTAAAAATCGTAGAGGGAGACCAAGAGATGAATACACTAAGCAGATTCAGAGTACAGTACAGTAGGTACTGGGAGATGAAGAGGCTTGCACAGGATAGAGTAGCATGGAGAGCTGCATCAAACCAGTGTCAGGACTGAAGACCACAACAACAAGAACAACACCAGGTAGTGTAGGTATTCAAGAAATGTCACTTGAATCAGTATGGTTCTATCGCTCTCAAGTAATATAAAGGGAAGTAACATGTGCCGACACATTCCATGACCTTGGAGATTTTCTCCTCAAATTGGTCCTACGGAGCTAGACGTTTTAAAATGAATAAAGAAAACATTACTCCCAAAGTCACTTGCAAGTAGATAGCCCCACTAGTTGGCTGATCGAGATGTTGGCTTCCATATAATGACGTCACGCGCTGTCTACATTATTCTATGATCTAAGGTAGGGGTTTCCAACCTCTTAGCTTACCTGTGTCTCGTTGGAAGAAGACGAGTAGTTTTCGGCCGCGGATAATATAATTGGAAGTTATTATTTATGGTTCTTTACTTTGAAAGATATTTATATATGAGATTCGACTTTGAATCTGAGAAACTAATGTAACAGTATCAGGTTCGATCGAAGTGGTTGCCGCTCTCAGGGTGTTCTCGAGGTGTTCATCTGAGATTTTGGTTCTTTTTAAAAAAACAACTGTCCACAGACTTAGCGTGCTTCCAAAAAAAGATGGCTGTGTAGCATGGGTTATTTGATTCTCGGCTCGTATGATCTGCAAAAATCCAGTGAAGATACATGATCAAATTTTTCTTTTAGGTTCCACTTGAAAATTTTCTGGCAACGTACCGATCAGAGACAGGGTCGAAGATGTCGAGGCCACGTTATGGAGGACTTCCTCTACTGTGGGTAGACTGTGAGGGGAATGAGCGTGATGGCCGCTGCGTGGCGGCGAAGTGTGAGGAAAGCAGCTTCCGCCGTCACGTGCTGTACTAGCACGTTTCGATTCGTACCGATCATC
This sequence comes from Schistocerca serialis cubense, assembly GCF_023864345.2. Lineage (NCBI taxonomy): Eukaryota > Metazoa > Arthropoda > Insecta > Orthoptera > Acrididae > Schistocerca > Schistocerca serialis. Next base: position 116,744,915 of record NC_064643.1, on the reverse strand, counting down.
ACCTATTTGCAGAAATTGCTCACGAAAGTAAAACTATTTCGTGAAAGCTCACTATAGAGCCGTTCACGTTCAAATGCGGTTCTTATTTGTAGCAGTGGATACGATATCAGATTAAAAACGCGTTACAACAGAATTACGATACTCTCAAATACCAAACATTGGCAGTAATTGCAATCCACACGAAGATTTCTAGATTCTACCAATTTGCAGTGATCAGTACTACGGTCAAAATGGTTCTGTATCACAGATGTACGTACATAAGACAGTATTTCTTTCTATTTCCATAAATTAATGTCATTATAATCTCAAAAACTCTAGTTTCGCAGTTGCAACGGAAGTAGCCCTAAGATAACAGATTAGCACGTCTGGCGGATTGGCCGGTTATAGGAACGAGAGTCTTGGGGTTGAAGTACGGCATGGGCGGCAGTGTTAACAACAGGATGGAACAAGGAACATAATGTGGTATCAGCACAATGGGTGTCTGGCACATTTCTCGCTGATGGCTAGAAATGAGTTGCAGAGACAATTCCCAAATCGTTGGATTGGACGCGGAGGAGATGTGTCGTGGCCGGCTCGTTCGCCAGACTTGACACCTCTAGATTTTTTCTTCTGGGGATTCGTAAGAGACACTATTTAAAGACGTTACAACTACACCTGAAGATATGCGAGAAAGAACTGTTAGAGCATGTGCTTCGATAAGTACCAAAGTTATAAGGAATACCACTTCACCCATGATAAGAAGATTGTAGCACTGCATTGATACCAATGCTCATCACTTCGAACACCATCTGTAAATGGACGTTCATTCCACCTGTGTGACCTTTGTTGACCTTCAAAGACCTTACTGTTTCACATCATTAGATTTGTCCCGATAGCCGCTATCAGAAAATAAGTACCAAATTATAGCATCCCATTAAAAAAAAAAAAGATTGACCTTCGTATCTCTGTAGCGATCCCACCTAGCAACAAAAAACTAACGTTTTATTGTGGCCCCCGTTTTCCATGCAACTTTTGTCCCACAAACTTTTCAGCTCCTATCATACTTTCGGAGTTATTCTTGGTGGCAATAGTTGGTGACTCACCCTGTATAATTGCTAACAAACAGCAACAAGCTCATAAGCCTTTTGTTAACAAGTGTGGATGAACAAATTAAAGGAAAATAAACCGAAAAACTGTAATTCTTAATTTGCTGCTAATTTTATTTTTGCAAAGCGTGCTGCTGTGGCAGATCGGGAAGCTCTGCTAATATTTGGCGCCCACAATTCGAATAGGAGGGGGAGCACAAGTCGCTGGTGTAGGTACACTACTGGCCATTAAAACTGCTACACCACGAAGATGAAGTGCTACAGACGCGAAATTTAACCGACAAGAAGAAGATTCTGTGATATGCAAATGATTAGCTTTTCAGAGCATTCTCACAAGGTTGGCGCCGGTGGCGACACCTACAACGTGCTGACATGAGGAAAATTTCCAACCGTTTTCTCATACACATACAGCAGTTGACCGGCGTTGTCTGGTGAAACGTTGTTGTGATGCCTCGTGTAAGGAGGAGAAATGCGTACCATCACGTTTCCGACTTTGATAAAGGTCGGATTGTAGCCTATCGCGATTGCGGTTTATCGTATCGCGACATTGCTGCTCACGTTGGTCGAGATCCAATGACTGTTAGCAGAATATGGAATCGGTGGATTCAGGAGGGTAAAACGGAACGCCGTGTTGGAGCTCACCGGCCTCGTATCACTAGCAGTCGAGATGACAGGCATCTTATCCGCATGGGTCTAATGACTACAGCAGTATGATTTCGTATCCGTGTTTGGCGACATCGCGGTGAACGCACATTGGAAGCGTGTATTCGTCATCGCGATAGTGGCATATCACCCGGCGTGATGGTATGGGGTGCCATTGGTTACACGTCTCGGTCACCTCTTGTTCGCATCGACGGCACTTTGAACAGTGGACGTTACATTTCAGATGTGTTACGACCCGTGGCTCCACCCTTCATTCGATCCCTGCGAAACCCTATATTTCAGTAGGGTAATGCACGACTGAATGTTGCAAGTCCTGTACGGGCCTTTCTGGATACAGAAAATGTTCGACTGCTGCCGTGGACAGCACATTCTCCAGATCTCTCACCAATTGAAAACGTCTGGTCAATGGTGGCCGAGCAACTGGCTCATCACAGTACGCCAGTCACTGCTCTTGATGAACTGTGCTATCGTGTTGAAGCCGCATGGGCAGCTGTACCCGTACACACCATCCAAGCTCTCTCTGACTCAATGCCCAGGCGTATCAAGGCCGTTATTACGGCCAGAGTTGGTTGTTCTGCGTAGTGATTTCTCAGGATCTATGGACCCAAATTGAGTGAAAATGTAATCACATGTCACTTCTAGTATGAATGAATACCCGTTTATCATCTGCATTTCTTCTTGGTGTAGCAATTCTAATGGCCAGTAGTGTAGTACAGTCTTTCGAGCACACAAAGTAAGATGGCTTGGGGAATACTGAATTAAATTACTAAATCCACTGATGAAGACTCTAAATTCGCCTGCTCAACTTCGGCACAGATTAAAGCAATTACCATTTGATTTTAATTTAGTTTCAACCCTCGGAGGGGCCGATCGGTCCCCCCCTCCTCCCACCCCCCCTGCCCTGTACACCTTTTATACGCCCTTGGATGGATCGATGACAGAGCAGCATCAAAAATTTAATGTATAGTAAGTTTATATAAGCGGGCCTTGTGTTGTATACCTCAGTCATTAGGTAACTACCGACCACGCGACAATACATCGGTTGTTTGGTGCGACGTGGCAGGTGTTTTTTTTTTTCCCCCACACAGAGGGCCTGATGAGCGGCGTGGAGACGAGCGTGCACGCGATGCTGATGTTCTCGGGCGCCATGGAGGCGACGGCGTCGGCGCTGGCCTACTGCCTGCTGGAGGTGGCGCTCAACCCGGGCGTGCAGCGCCGCCTCAGGGCCGAGCTGAGGGCCGCCGGGGCCCTGCAGGGAGCGGGCCGCCGTCTGCCCTTCGACGCGCTCGCCGGCCTGCCCTACCTCCACTGCGTCGTGCACGGTGAGCGCCGGGCTTCCCTTGGCGGCCTTTTCTGCCACAGTCCGCGGCTGTTGCGCTTCTCAGATTGCGCGGTCAAAAGTTACACTGAAAAAACAAAAAAAGAGCCAAATCATTAGTGTCCTACATGCTTTCATATTGAGAGGGGGGAGGGGAGTACTTTGTACCCGCCAGGGTAGCCGAGAGCGCTAACGCGCTGCTTCCTGGACTCGGGTAGCGCGCCGGCCCCGGGTCGAATCCGCCTGGCGGATTAACGACGAGGGCGGATGTGCCAGCCAGCCTGGATGTGGTTTTTAGGCGGTTTTCCACATCCCGCTAGATGAATACCGGGCTGGCCCCCATGTTCCGCCTTAGTTACACGGCTCGGAGACTTCTGAACACATTAACACTATTCCGTGGATTAAACTAGACGCAGACAGCTGGGGTACACTAATTCTGTCCCGGGGGGGTACAGGGTGGCGACAGGAAGGGAATCTGGCCACCCCTTAAACATTAACATGCCCAATCCGATTAACGATGGCCGACCCTGCGTAACTGTGGGACAATGCTCAAGCGACAGAATAGAATAGAGGGGGGTACTTTGTTCCCACCTTTTGAAATTATTGTACTCTATAGTCTGATTTAAAGTAGTTGCCACTTGACGTTTGCGCTGCGAAGTTGCGGCGTTGTCACGTCAAGCACTGGCTGGAGGCAGCCACCTCAGTGCATCGCTATCCCCGCCGATAGGAAATCGTTTTAAAGCCTGTATCTTCTACAAAAAGTAAGTAAATTTCAAACCCACGTATGATCTATATCTCTACAATGTCTCTCAATCTGTCAAATATCTATTCTTAATTTTAATTAGGACAAAAGTTACGTTAATTTGTTTGAAACCATTTAAATTCTCGATTTCGCAAACAGCTTCTAACTTATCACGTCATTACTGAAAAACTATTGGTGTCACAGCAAAATATTATTTTTCCATTCATTACCAAAATAATGCACTCGGCAAAGAATCCTTAAAAGTTTTCGTAGTGCATTACGTTTCCGGTATATAAATTTCTGAAAACAGCGTTTTTAAGCAACCCTATCAGTACTGAACTCGAAACAAGTATGACGTTTAAAATCTCTATCCCCTATAAATATTATGTAAATATTTTGAAATTTACTTGCAGTATCGGTCTCAGTGGCATCTGTAAGCATATCAAATATTTTTTCTTAATTTTAATTAGGGCCGTTGTTACATTAACTATTGAAGTGTGAGAAATTTTCGCGTCCGGAAAAGTTTTCTTCTTTAGATTGCAAATCTCGAAAACTATTACACACATTCAATAACATCTTGGCGTATATACAAAATGAAATAGAATTAAAATTTAGTCTAACTTACCGTAAGGAGAGACGAGAGCTGGCCAACCAGTATTTCTTAGTCTCACAACAACAATAAGAATTAATCGAAATAAATTCGCAAACACAATATTTAATGGCAGTAAGTACACTACACACTAATCAGACAATGCGAAAACACCGCTTAATTCAGAGTCGGAGTCAGTGGAACTATCCATGTCGCTGCTCGTATTGACAGATACACTCCTGGAAATGGAAAAAAGAACACATTGACACCGGTGTGTCAGACCCACCATACTTGCTCCGGACACTGCGAGAGGGCTGTACAAGCAATGATCACACGCACGGCACAGCGGACAAACCAGGAACCGCGGTGTTGGCCGTCGAATGGCGCTAGCTGCGCAGCATTTGTGCACCGCCGCCGTCAGTGTCAGCCAGTTTGCCGTGGTATACGGAGCTCCATCGCAGTCTTAACACTGGTAGCATGCCGCGTCAGCGTGGACGTGAACCGTATGTGCAGTTGACGGACTTTGAGCGAGGGCGTATAGTGGGCATGCGGGAGGCCGGGTGGACGTACCGCCGAATTGCTCAACACGTGGGGCGTGAGGTCTCCACAGTACATCGATGTTGTCGCCAGTGGTCGGCGGAAGGTGCACGTGCCCGTCGACCTGGGACCGGACCGCAGCGACGCACGGATGCACGCCAAGACCGTAGGATCCTACGCAGTGCCGTAGGGGACCGCACCGCCACTTCCCAACAAATTAGGGACACTGTTGCTCCTGGGGTATCGGCGAGGACCATTCGCAACCGTCTCCATGAAGCTGGGCTACGGTCCCGCACACCGTTAGGCCGTCTTCCGCTCACGCCCCAACATCGTGCAGCCCGCCTCCAGTGGTGTCGCGACAGGCGTGAATGGAGGGACGAATGGAGACGTGTCGTCTTCAGCGATGAGGGTCGCTTCTGCCTTGGTGCCAATGATGGTCGTATGCGTGTTTGGCGCCGTGCAGGTGAGCGCCACAATCAGGACTGCATACGACCGAGGCACACAGGGCCAACACCCGGCATCATGGTGTGGGGAGCGATCTCCTACACTGGCCGTACACCACTGGTGATCGTCGAGGGGACACTGAATAGTGCACGGTACATCCAAACCGTCATCGAACCCATCGTTCTACCATTCCTAGACCGGCAAGGGAACTTGCTGTTCCAACAGGACAATGCACGTCCGCATGTATCCCGTGCCACCCAACGTGCTCTAGAAGGTGTAAGTCAACTACCCTGGCCAGCAAGATCTCCGGATCTGTCCCCCATTGAGCATGTTTGGGACTGGATGAAGCGTCGTCTCACGCGGTCTGCACGTCCAGCACGAACGCTGGTCCAACTGAGGCGCCAGGTGGAAATGGCATGGCAAGCCGTTCCACAGGACTACATCCAGCATCTCTACGATCGTCTCCATGGGAGAATAGCAGCCTGCATTGCTGCGAAAGGTGGATATACACTGTACTAGTGCCGACATTGTGCATGCTCTGTTGCCTGTGTCTATGTGCCTGTGGTTCTGTCAGTGTGATCATGTGATGTATCTGACCCCAGGAATGTGTCAATAAAGTTTCCCCTTCCTGGGACAATGAATTCACGGTGTTCTTATTTCAATTTCCAGGAGTGTATAATCAAGTCTTCGACACTTGGTTGTAAGATACCTTCATTGTTCTATGCGTTCTGTATCACTCCTTTCAATTGATACTGTTCAACTGTGTGTGAAATCTTATGGGACTTAACTGCTGAGGTCATCAGTCCCTAAGCTTACACACTACTTAGCCTAAATTATCCTAAGGACAAACACACACACCCATGCCCGAGGGAGGACTCGAACCTCCGCTGGGACCATCCGCACGCGATACACTACCTTCTACCAGTCTTCCGATGTCACAAGTTCAACTGTCTCTTTCAAAAGGCGTTCCACTTCGGTTAATGTGAATTTCTTATTTTCTGCAGCAATATGCCGTTTAACCTGAGCTCATATCAGCTCTAGTGCGTTGAAATGGCAATAGTAAGGAGGCAATCTGAGCACTTTATGCCCGTATTTTTTTGCTACTTCATCCATAAAGTAAATCGGGTTCTTTGGCTTGTGTTGCGACACAAGTTCTAATAATTCTGCCCTTGTCAAATTACTGTCGAACTGTACCTTATGTTTCTGTAACCAGCTAACAATGTCGTTTTTCCTCGTTGCCTTTGTGGGTGCTTTATCTCGTATTACTGAGTGATAAGCAGCGTTATCCATAACAATGATAGAGTATTTTGTTGAGTTCTGGAGCACACAGTCTTCAAACCATTTCACAAAAGTATTGTGGTTCATCTCTTCGTGGTAGTCAGAGGACTTATTTGAACTGAATAGCAGCAGACAATTTGGAATGAAACCTTTTGAATTTCCGGCATGTGCTACAATTATCCTTTTTCCTCTGCCGATCGGAGCTACCATACTACTGCTGATAGTACCGTCTGTCCAGACTTTTTTTAAACTGTGTCCTGCATTCACCTATGTTTCATCAAGCCAAACGATATCATCAAAATTTGTCCCCACTAATTTTCTAAGAAAGCGCCATCACCAGGTTGCAATGTCTTGGCGTTCCATTAGTAACTTTCTGCCAGAGATGGATTTACAGCGGAATCCTAACATTTTCACGACTCGTAACAAAGACGATTTACTACCGTGAAACAGGTCAGCCGCTGTGAGGGTAGCATGCAGTTTTTTGAGTGTTGGATACTCCTTCCTCGAATAAAATGCATATATTTGACGACGAATGGCATCTTCCTGAAAAGAGTAAAGTTTTGTGACCCTCTTCTCTAGTCGCCTCTTTTTCCCAGGCGTCTACAATTTAGATGACTCACTTGAGCCTTCTTTCGTGAATTTCTCCTTGCAGATTCTTATTACTGATCGTTCGCTAACTTGCAGAGCAGCTGCAGTTCGCTCCACCACCTTATCCAAGGAACGAGAGGCCCTCCTGCATCCCTCTCTCTCTCAAAATACTCCCTTAAGGAACACACGTATTTACGCGTATAACGACGCCATACCCGCCACTTTTTGGAGGTTTCCGAGGAGTGTGCAGCCTCGGCCTCCCTCTCTTGCGACTGCTTTCCTCAGACATGGTAAACACGCGAAGCTACAAGTCACTCAAATCTCTCACCCGCACGTCTACAACGGCTCGCTGAGTACTGGCCTCAGTCAGCTCAGCAGAGCGAAGTGGCAACGCAGTTGCAGCCGACAGCGCCGGCTGCCATTTGTTTATTGGTGGCAGGAGCCCTGAAGCCCGTTGCCTGTCAAGTGACAACTACTTTAAATCAGACTATAGTCTGTTATTTCGTACTCTAAAATTTTGAAAAAAAAAAAAGTGTTTGCGGTCTTTAATGAATTCTTCTACCAGATTCCACAAATATTTTAAGTTTTTCAATCGAACGTAAGCCAAAAATTTAAGTCTTATTTGTACAAGTCACTTCTCCAATGCACTTCATATTAAGTATTTTCAGGTTCAGGACCTTACTTACACATCAGTATTTCATTAAAAAATATGTTGTGAATAAAAGTGAATAAGAATTAAAGAAATTTTGTTTTTTAGAATGAACGCAAACTGACTCCCTTGGTAGTACACGTTATTGAAAGTGCGCTGATGTTAGATAGTGTGTGCTAGAAGATATTTTCCTATTCAGGACACCACTACACATCTGTACAGCCTTAAAAAGTATGTTGTTAGTATAAGACAACGAAAATTAATGACTTTTGTATTTTTTTCCATTTTTTAGTATGGACATAAAGTCTTCCACCCCCCCCCCCCCCCCCAACTTCCTTGGTTATGCGCGTTATGGAAAAAGCGTTGCTATTGCTGAGGTTAATGCAATTTGTAGAGTTTTGCGTTAGTACGCTCGAGCTCGAGAGTTCGATTCCGAATCTAAAAAGCTGAACTCAGCCCACAGGCATCACTGGATGCGGATAAGGAGGGGCATGTGGTCAGCACACCGCTCTCCCGGCCGTATGTCAGTTTCCGAGACCGCAGCCGCTACTCCTCAACCAAGTGGCTCCTCAGTTCGCCTCACGAAGGCTGAGTGCACCCCACTTGCCAAAGCGTTTGGCGGACCAGATACTCAGCCATCCAGGTGCTAGCCCGGCCCGACAGCGCTTAATTTCGGTGATCTGACGAGAACCAGTGTTACCACTGCGACAAGGCCATTGGCCGGTTCCGTATGTAGGTGTAACTTTTTCTTTAATTTTCTAATTTCAGGCACCTTAATCGTTATAGAGCAGTCACTGCTGGTGTATACAATGGCTACAACAACAACAACAACAACAACAACAATCCATCTACTACTTCATAAAAACTGTTACATGGTCTTATAAACTTCCGAACACTGACCAAGTTCTCAGCTGCCAAGATCGTTAAAATCATTTATTTATATAGATGACCGATTTCGACAATTCTCTGTTGCCATCTTCGGGTATGTTTTTACCATTACATAATCACGTCCATGATGTAAATATAATCTTATCCATGATGTAAACTTAGATCCGAAGATGGCAACAGAGAGTTGCCGGTCATCTACGTGAATGAATGATTTTGCCGACCGCTGTGGCCGAGCGGTTCTAGGCGCTTGAGTCCGGAACCGCGCGACTGCTACGGTCGCAGGTTCGAATCCTGCCTCGGCCATGGATGTGTGTGATGTCCTTAGGTTAGTTAGGTTTAAGTAGTTCCAAGTTCTAGGGGACTGATGACCTCAGATGTTAAGTCCCATAGTACTCAGAGCCATTTTAACCAATAAATGATTTTAGCGATCTAGGCAGTTGAGAATTTATACAGTGTTCATAATTCTACAGATCACCGCCACACTGACGATGTGAGAAGTGAATTACGTGAGAGTATCTTCAATATGCGTAACTCCCACAAGTGGTGTAAAGTCAATGCGCACGTCACTCGAGATCCGGCATATCAGGTCTGCTTTAACATCAACATACGGGCTGCAATATTGGAGACAGTGTCCTGGGTGTCTTCATCTAGCTCGACTGGCTGACTGAGCGAAGGTATCAGTGTGCTTGTCTAAAAATTTCCGATTCCTGTTCGGCAGAGTTTGTGGTTCCAACATGATGGGGCACCTGCACATTTGGGAAGAAACGTGCGACGCTATTTAAGGACAGTCTTTCCTGGAAAATTCCAGGGGTTTCTTCAAGGAGGGACGGTTGATGCAATGCATTTGTCCTGCACTGCCAAAGAATGTGGAAGAACTAGCAGCGCACTTGTTGCCCTTCTAACTGTGGATGTAGTTAAGCTGCGAATAGTTCAGAGAAGCATGATCCAGTATGTCTCTAAGTGTTTGCACAAGCAGGGAAGTCGTTTTTAGCATGTGCTATGTATATCTTTTTTTGAAAGACAAGCTGTCAGTGACATCGCAATATGTATATTTTACACCTTTACACTGATAAATTTTTCTGTTATTTCGGTATTATGACAGCTAATTATATCTATCTAATATTTACTCTTCATGAATACATTGTAAGACAACAAAGAAAAGACCGACCACGAAGGAATTGTACGAATGCGACGGAATCGGTAGAGGCGATGTATATGTACAGACAAAAAATGATTACAGTTTCAGAAGAACTGGATGATTTATTTAAGAGAAACAGCTTCACAGATGGAACAAGTCAATAAAGCCATTGTGCAAGCAGATATGCGGCTTGGCAATGACTGATAGAGTTGTTGGATGTCCTGCTGAGGGATATCATGCCAAATCCTATCCAACTGACAAGTTAGGTAGTCAAAATGGTGAGCTGGTTGGAGAGCCTTCTCCGTTATGCTCCAAACGTTAATAATTGGTGAGAGATGGTGCGACCTTGGTGACTTTGCTAATAGAGTATTCGGCCTGGAATCCTACTGACTGGATTAGAAGTATCTTCAGTGAAGAGTCCCGTTTCGAACTGAGCCCCGATGACCAACTAAGACGTGTCTGGAGACGCCCAGGACAGAGATGGGATACCAGCCTGACTGTCACCCGCCATACGCCTTACAACCAGGAGTGATGGCCTGAAGTACCATTTCTTTTCATAGCAGGATCCTTAGAGCACAGCGGTCCGTCGAAGATATTCTACAATACGACCCGTTTTGTTGCCCTTCACGGCAAGCTGTCTTGGGCTTACATTTCAGCAAGCTAATGTCCGCCTGTATAAGGCTAGAGTTTCTGCTACTTGCCTGTGTGCTTGCCAAATCGCACCTTCGCCCGCAACGTCACCGGATGTCAATCCAAACAACGTTTGGGGCGTTATGGGCAAGACCCTCCAACGGTCTCGGGATCTTGACGATCCAACGCGGCAGTTGGGCATAATTTGGCACGATATCCCTCAGGAGGACTTCCAACAACTGTGTCAATCAACTCCATGCCGAATAACGGCTTGCATAAGGGCCAGAGATGCGCCAACGCGCTACTGAATTGCTCAATCTGTGGTGTTGTTTCTCTTGAATAAATGATCGATTTTTTCTGAAACTGTAATCATTGGTACGTCACAGCTATCGATTTCAGTCCCATCCGGATAATTTCTTCGTGGTGAGTTGTCTTTTCATCTTAGACTTTATTTCTAGCGTGTCTAACAGTTAATTATTACATTTAATGTCAGAAAACTGTTGTTGTAGGATATGTATTGCTCAAGACACAGTGTATATTACAGTGTTTTTGGGTAGATCAAAATTAGAATACAAAAAATAACATCTTGACACCGAATCGGACTCACGATATCAAGTATTCCAACCCAAAACTCTACACACTGAACTAACTGAACAGAACAGCTACTGAGCGCTGACTGTAAATATTTTCCATACACGTGATTACAGCGTGCCAAGTAGGTTATCTTCCACGTCCGTTTTCTGTCAAAAATATCCACATCACGAAAGTTTGTTACAGTCATTATTGTACTGTTCGTATGCGAGGATCGCGCTGTGGAGTTTGAGTGTGCGAATTTAGACTTACCCTGGATATGGAAAGGTTACACGCCTGTTATTTGTTTGAAGGGAGTCGTGTCGTGCATCGCGTAAGAAGGAGCAAATTCTACCACAACATGTTAGAACTCCATAGTGGCAACATCCTCACCCATCGAGACCGTCCACGTTGGTCAGGATGCCACGACTGCCGTATGTAAATAGTATCATTATTTCGGAAGGCCACACACAATGTCATGCAGAACCTCAATGGATTCGAGCCATTAGTCCCAGAGATGACATACTTGCTTGCTCGACCGTGCGGGACTGTGCAGCCACATCGTGTGTCTTGAGACAGGAAATTGTCTTGTGTGCAACAAGACCACCGCTTGCATGGTTAGTGTAAACTGTCACCTCTGTGTACGACTGTTGTATGGGCCCCTCTTGATGCAGCAGCACAGGAAGGTGCGGCGATGGTGGTCCGTCCAAGGGCAACACTGGACACAGGAGCTGCACTACCCAGTCCAAGTTCTACGTACAGAGTCCAGAGTCTTGGAAGAAAGTGAACACTGCCAGATTTCATTCGTCGTCGTCATTTGGGCGTAGCACCTAGCGTGATGCTATAGGGTGCCGTTCGGTATATTCAACATGCTAACCTCTAACTCAGCGGACTCAAAGTTAATGATCAACACTGGACTACGTCATGGCAAGAGTCGCTACATACACATCGTCAACTTGCAACGCACGAAAACACCTTAGTTGATCGATGTAAGAATTACATCGATGTAAGAAGTGCAAAATTCTCCAGAAAGTTCGAGAAGATGTTATAAATCAAAGAAAGCTGAATATGCGACCGAAATCCTGTATTCGGCTTCCTAATAATCACTGTTGGCGAGCTTTATGTGGTATCGTCCAGGACCAGCGGTACCACACCAAAGTAGGCAACGCTGATAGATAGTGCAGGCATTAGCGAGTTCTCTCTGCAATCAGCAACCAATGGAGACACTACAGAAGACCCCGCCTCCCTCTCACCATAGCAACGCTCTCATTCTGAGGTCACTATAGTGCCGAGTATGCAAGAGCTCTGTCCAGTTCGAGACCTCGGCTACAGCAGTCGACGCCATCGTGTAAGACGCTGGCAGTAGTTAATGTTTCATGTGAAATGTACTTCCGTAAATGTATTTTGTACTGCAAGAGAACGTTAATCTGTGCATCAAGTGATACTTTCATAGTCAATAACAGCTGTAAATTGTCCAGCACTTCTGTGGCAAAGAACTGTATGAAAGTGAAGTAAACCTTTTATTCATTTTGGTAATGAAGTGAACTTTTATTTGATGTGTTGTAGTTTTATGAGCCTTCTCCTACAGCAATCTTAAGAACCCACAGCTGTGGCCAGACGATTGTAGTTTCGTCCAGTCACAACACTTTATAAATCGGATTATTGTTAGAGGCTTGTTTTGGAATCGCTACAATCATTCTCTGGATGTACTTTAAATATAACACAACCACCACTAAGACTGTGACAGTTGGCTAGATATTATCTCTACTTCTGTCAGCTACGTATCTATGCTGTAAGCCGCCTTATGGTCTATTGGGAAAAGTACTTCGTGTTCCACTATCATGCCCCCGAACCCCTTCCCTTTTCTCATTCCATTCGTCAATATCGCGCGGGAAGAATAATTTTAACAGTCCGTACGAGCTAGAATTTATGTGCGGCGGAGTCGTATGTTGTCCGAACCTTCTTGCAACGCACGTCCTCGGCAGTTCAACAGCAGACTCACCGATGTTCACAAAGCCTCTACTGTAGTAGCTGCACCGGACTTTGATCATTCTTTCGCGCTTACTGAGCGAATCCATGACAAAACAAGCTGCTCTCCTTGGATATTTTCTAGTTCCGCTGCCATCCTACCCTGTAACGAATCCAGGGTGAACAGCAGTGTTTCGGACCTGGTCTTACGAGGAGTTTGTTAGCTACTTACGTCCTGAGTGGAAAATCGTGTCTGCCTTTTCTATAGTTAGTTTTAAATTATCACTCCCATAAGCTAGACATTTAACGGTTGTGTCTCCAGTAATGGATCGTCATCGCGTAATTCCACAATAATCCATCCTACCTTTTTTATGTGAAGTATTAACATTATTTTAGTCTTCCCAACAATTCATTTCAAAACATAAACAACATATTGCGACATATATTTCTTTATATCTAGTTTGGATTAGTTGTTTGCATGTTCCATGGATCATAATTATTGTGAGCTTTGCCATGATGAGGGACGAGTCAGTTTTCCAGTGAAAAATATGCCAACATGCTGACCATTTACGTGAGTGTCTTAAACTACCTATTTTTTTAAGGTGAATAATTTATACACAACTATGTTCAATCACTCTTTCTCAAACCATACATACACACAGCATTGTTGGTTCCTGGTTCCATATGCGTAGTGGTTTCAGGCCAATCTGCGCACATGGTACAAATAACTTTCATTAGACCCTTCAGGCCCTCTTGATATGTCTGATGTGTTTCCATCCCTGATTCAAAATTTAATCCTACTTTGCATTACGAAATTTAGAACTACTTGGCCAGTGCTGAAATGTCATCAGCTGATCTGAATAGGAACATTCGAACGCTTGCAAATGATCAGTGGGACCATCTATCAAATATCCTGAAAAATATTGCAGAAGGAAACATATCAAAGATCACAGAGTTTCAAATCGAAATCTGGGAAGACCTGTGGGTACACGCCTACAAAATGGTGTCGCTCAAGAACTAAGTGAGACTGCAAAATCCACTCAGGCTTTTTTCGAGAAACCCATCATGTCTCTCGTTGAACTGTGTTGTTTATCAAGCAGGCACTTTTTTTTCATATGCGAGGCATCATAAACGACCCAATCTTTTGGTACTCGGGAGATGACTCCAGTAAACTTTATAAACATTCATTGCAAAGTATCATGTAACCGTCTAGTACACTATAGTTGAATTTGATATGTGGGATTTTGTTCCCCTTAAGAGCGGTGTGTTGAGACTTCCTTGGATAAAGAACTCAGCACGTCACTATTCACAGAACAAATCGAAACATGTAAAGATAATTTCCGGAGTACCCCAAGGAGCCCGCCTGGTTAGCCGCGCGGTCTACGCGCTGCTTCCCGAGCGGGAAGGCGAGACGGTCCCTAGCACGAATCCGCTCAGCAGATTAGTGTCGAGGTCCGGTGTGCCGGCCAGCCTGTGGATGGTTTTTAGGCGGTTTTCCATCTGCTTCGGCGAATGCGGGCTGTTTCCCCTTATTCCACACCTCATTTACACAACGTCGGCTATTGCTGCACAAACACTGTCTTCATGTATGCGTACACCATAATTACTCTATCACTCAAACATTTGGGGTTGCACTCCTCTGGTATGGGACGTTCCCGGAGGGGGGAGTCCACTCGGGACCGAACCACGCAATAACCCTGGGTTCGGTGTGGCGCGGCGGTGGGGTAGGTGGACTGCTGTGGCCCTGTGGCCTGTTGTGGGGTCGTGAACCACTGCGGGCCACGGCGGGACGAAGGCTCTACATCGATACTGTTTACGTTGTATGTAAATGTGAACCGTGGATTTATTTTAAAAGAATATTTTATGTTTATATTCCTAATAATTCATTTTATATACTAGCGATTCATCAAGAACATTAACACATTTAATCACATTATGTAAGAATGGAAGTAGTTGCCAGGGAGTAACTGATGAAATCATAAGCAAATTCCTTTTTAACAAATGGTAATTTATTCACTTTAATGGTGCCTAAAGCCTTCTTTTAAAAGAAACAGATTTATAATCAGAAAGCACCCTCTAAATATCAAGTTAAAATTTATTCAGAGGCAGAAAGAAACAAATTTTTGACAGTATGAGCTTTCGGCTGAGAACCTTGCCGCTCCCTTTTATTACGGCCGCAGTTACGACCGCTCACAACAACCTCTGAAAGACTGCACTGGTGCAAATCTGTAACACACCAGATTACTTTAAACTAAAAGTTTTTAACAATTCACACAAGCACACAAATTATGCACCCTGTAGGAGGGATGGAAATGGTACAAAAAACTAAAATTAAAATATTAACTTTGCCACCGAAGGTGCAACTTGATTTTAACTTCTAAGGAAAGTCTTACTGTGAAAGGATGGCAACTTTATATACTAAAATGACCATTTAAATAAAAGCCCATGAAATGCAATGTTATATAAAATTATGGAAGGTTGGCCAAACAAGCTAACACGCTCTACA
Source organism: Schistocerca serialis cubense (assembly GCF_023864345.2). NCBI lineage: Eukaryota > Metazoa > Arthropoda > Insecta > Orthoptera > Acrididae > Schistocerca > Schistocerca serialis. The sequence goes on along the minus strand of NC_064643.1, from coordinate 116,729,322 downwards.
GTACACATATACCGCCTCTCAAGATGATAGGCAAGATCAAAACATATTTCAGGAATTAGGCCGTTACACTCCAAGCAATAAATTCGTTAACACACCAAATCCGACAAACATGACAGAGGCAGCTACTAACGTACGGAAGATTGATGGGGAGATTACCGAACAACCCGAACCGCAGGTTGCTCTAACCCGTCCCTACTCCACAAGGAAAAACGGACCGCCCAATTCATAAACAACCACCTTCCTGCGGGTGGGAAAACGGAGAAGAATGGTGGGACGACCCCAAAACAAAACGGCTGGTGACCTCACCAAGAAAACATGTAGAATTTGACAAGTAAATGAAATAACATATCACCAATAACTTAACTTCTAATAACTGCGATTTCTGGAGAAGACCTGGCGCAGCATCCCCGAATCGCTCTCCTGAACCGTCCGCTGCCAGCCGCTTCAACGGACGCAGGAAGGCACGCCGATCTCCCGTCTCACGGCGTCGCAGCTCGCACCGGCCAGATCGATGTCGTGGGTTGACTCCTATTGCTTTCGTGTCGACCGCGAAGTCACTACCCCTCGCTATACGGCGCGGCCCACTGGACTCACGTGGCGACCTCACATGCGCCGACGCTCAAGTGGACAAGTCATCTTGTGTCTGAGTGCGCGACCGACCAACCGATCGATCCAACCGCCGATGACCATTGCCAGAGCAAACACGCGCAGACTGGAGGCCTAACGCGCAGTCTCAGATGCAGGAACCAAGCCCCGACCGGGCGACCACTCGCTCTCTTACTGGCGGAGTGGAAAGACTCTCATTTTGCCGGCTTTAAAGGTTGATTCGAACGACCCACGTACTAGCACTCCGAACGACATACAGACAGTAACTGCCTAACAGATGCGGACGAGAGACAGATTAGCGAGCTGGGGACGAGAGACTGACGCAGACTGATAGACTGATCGACTGACCCAGACTGACCCCGGACTGACCGACCGACGAGCTCATAGCGCCCCTTAAATGCACGTGAAGAGGCAACATTTCCCCTTTCCCACCAGAGGGAGACTCCAAAGCTGCGATTGCCACAGCGGCGCCACCACCAGAAACGGAGGGCGACTGCTTCACACTACGCGCTGCGGCGCGCCCTTCAAAACAGCAATTTTTACCACGGCTCAAAATGATTTAGAAGAAAGCGTCGGATGCTCTGTAAAACTGTTCGCAGATGATGCAATTGACGATAAAAAAGGAGCAACGCTAGAAGACAGTTTCGATTTGCAGAATGACTTGCAGTGATTGATGAATGATGGAGGCTCTGGCAGTTGAGGCTGCACACAAATAAATGTAACATACTGCATATACAAAGGAAAGGAAAACAACTACTATAGAATTACGCTATTCATGACAGGCTGGAAACAGTATCTACCGCAATATATCTAGGAGTAACTATCCAGAGCTACCTGAAGTGGAATGACCACATAAAAGAAATAGTAGGAAAAGCAGATGCCAGACTGACATTCATAAGAAAATTCTTAAGGAAATGTAACTCATCCACGAAGGTAGTGGCTTGTAAGGGATTTGTTCGACCGATTCTTGAGCATTGTTCATCAATATGGGATCCTTACCAGGTAGGACCGAAAGAAGAGATAGAAAGGATCCAACGAAGAGCGGAGCATTTGTACGGGATCCATTAATCGATGCGAGAGCATTATCGAGATGCTTAACAAACTCCAGTGAAAGACGTTACAAGACAGGCGTTGTCCAGCATGGAGAGGTTTTCTATTGAAATTTCGAAAGAGTACTTTCCGGGAAGAGTTGGACAACATATTACTTGCTCCCACATACATCTCCCGTAATGACCACGACCAGAAAATTCGAGAAATTAGAGCCAATACAGAGACTTATCTACAATCATTCGTCACTCGCGAGTGGAACAGGGTAGGGGCGGTCGGTTAGTGGCATCAGAAGTACCCTCCGCCACACACCATTAGATGGCTTGTGGAGTATGATGTAGATGTAGATGTAGAGTACATTACACGGGACGAACCAGAATCCCACCGTCAAAATTCTGGAGGTTGTCCGCGGATACTGTCTGCGTAAAGGTCTCCGTTGGCTCACTGCGGAGTGCTCGTAATCACGTAATGACTTGTTTGGTTTGTTAGTCCAGTTACCTTTAGTTCTGCGCGTATACATTCACTGCAGTAAAAAAACTGCCACGTGCACTCACAGAGACGTACAACACAAAACACAGAGTAATCCAACAACCCTCAGTCGGATGCAAAATTCCTGTGTGTGGCATCGCTACAGGAACTTTTCAGCAGAGCACCGTGCCGCTATTCTGTTGCATTCAGTAGTCCCATACAAGAGGCATAGCACATATTGGTCAGCTCTTCATCAGTTAACCTTCCTGTGAATCTCTGTTAACACACAGCTAGTACTTTCAGAAAAACGAATCTGTGACAATAGGGAGTAGTACTGAAAGTGAGCTGAAGAGCGAAGACTAAAGTGGAAAATAGCGCGGTCAGTAGAAAGTACCGTGAGAAAATGAGACAAGTTTATTTCCAGATAAAACATACAGGCCATACTGCCGATAGCCGCATGGTTGTGCAGATATTTTCACTGCAGTAGAGATACAAACATCAAACAAGATTCGATTGGCCTATTCTATAACGTGCCAAATCCACGGGTCCTTTACAGCAAAATACTCACTAAATGTCCCTGAACAGCCTCCGACAGTTCGGTGGATTTCGGATTCACGTTGTTTATTGTGTTGATGGTCAACTGCCAACCCCTTGCACCAAGAGGCATTCTTCTACAGGGCATCTTACGAATTCATTTATCTGTAACTATTTGGCATTCAACTGTTTAACATACTCTACAACAGCGAATAGCTGCATGAGTCTTCCGAAGTATTCCAGTGAGTTATTTATCTATACTGCGACCAGTAACGAACATTTTGCAACAAAATGCGTTTGTCGACCTAATTTCAAAATTGGAATTGTCTGCAAGGGATAATCTTCATTCGTTCTTTTCGGAAAGCTTCTTCTTGAAGCTGTAAATCAAAAAATGAAGTAAATAGAAAGTATAAAAAACAAATAAAATGCGATTAGGTTTGTTCAGCTCATATAATGGCCCAGCGTTCTTTCTCAACCACCCCAAACACTTCTTCAACCATAAGAAATAGAACTGAAAATTGAATAAATTACTGTATTGTCACTAACATTAAATTTGGTTAGCCGTCGATATTTAACAGGTTTACTGACTGCAAACACAATGGATGAAAACAGCTTTAAAGAAGCCGAGATGAAAATGTGCCAGTATCATGAATGTCTTTTACAGGCTGGCTTAGGCACCTGTAAAATCTGTAAAGCAATCCTGAAGTTGACGACAGGAGCCACATCAAAATTTTTTAAGTGCTTACCAGTACCATTTGCTGCCATGGGTAAAGCTGAAACTGAAAGACTGACCAAAGATGGAATCTGGAGCCAGTGAAGGTCAGTCGATGGGTTGCCCCAGTTGTGGCTGTACCAAAGCCAAATGGATCAATAAGAATCTGCGGAAGTTTAAAACTGACTGTGTATCGATAACTGCAAATAGATCGCTGTCCGATTCAAAGGCCTGAACAGCTTTCTCAAAAAATCAGAAATGGCAAATGTTTTACAAAAATAGATTTATCAAATACAGATCTCCAGCTAGAACTGGAGGAAGAATCCAAGAAGATAACAGTTGTCAAAACTCGACTTGCACTGTTCCAGTACGAAAGACTGCCATTCTGCGTAGCAAGTGCTCCTGCAAAATACGAGCGATTTGTGGAAGAAATAAAAAATACCACAGCTACATAACCCAAATACAGGGAAAGTACAAACACGATGATTACATGAATAATTTCGACGTGTTTGCATACACTGCAAGAAAATAGCCTCAGGTACAATGCAAAGAAACATGAATTCTTCAGAAACATAGTAGACTACATAGGCTACATCACTGATGCAGATGGAATACGACCGCCGGCCGCTGTGGCCGAGCGGTTCTAGGCGCTTCAGTCCGGAACCGCGCTGCTGCTTCGGTTGCAGTTTCGAATCCTGACTCGGGCTTGGATGTGTGTGATATGTTAATTGGGTTTAAGTAGTTCTAAGTCTAGGGGACTGATGGCCTCAGATGTTAGATGTCAGTCCCATAGTGCTTAGAGCCAGCCATTTGAAACATTTTGAATACAACCATCCTAAGGCTGTGAGGAACCAATAAAAAAGTTGCCTCATCCAAAGAATATCGAGGAAGCAGAATATTTTATTGGGAAAGTAAATTACTGCAACAAATTCATCAAATGATTAGCTGAAATCACTGGGCTACTGAATCAACCTCGAAAGAAAGATGCAAGGTTTAAATGGACCAAGCAAGCACAAGCAGCAATTTTGAAGCTCAAGAAGGAAACTATCAAAGAAACTAAATTGGTGCACTTTGACCTGACTCAGACCGTGGTGTTAGCCACTGATGCGTCTTTGTATAAAATCAGAACATTAGTGTCTAACAAATATTCAGCTCGAGCATAAAAATTCATCTTGTTTGCTTCCAAGACTTTAAATGAACATCGGGTCACATACAGCCAAATTGGAAATAAAGGACTGTCCATAACTTACGAGGTCAATAGTCATGTTGGGTAAAAACTATAACGAAAAATTGTTTTTGTTTTGTAATCAAATGCCAAACTGATACAATTAAATTACAATTATTGATTTAGTTTCAGTAGAGGGAAACGAATCCTAAAGAAACTACATCGCATCATTGATAAATCATAACTTTCCACAAACAATGTACCTCTCATAGTTAAGATTCTTTTATACCACATATTTCCTCTTCGATAATAAGTTTTATAGTAATACCAAACACTAACTAAAAATCATTCAAGGCAGTTTGCAAAAAGACAGGTTGTAATTTTGTGCATAGTAAATATGTCATATTTCAAGTGACGAAACTCGATGAACGCTGTTATACGGCATGCCCGCTCGCCTTCGATAAACTATGAATTGTTTGACTAAGAGCTGTCGCCAGCGCAGCACTCAAACACACTGCTGATCATAGGTTTCCTACAATTATATAGCGAATGTTGCTACTCGCTGTAGGAAGAATCAGTGAACATGAATTAATGCTTTAATTTTAGTTACTGTTTGATGTTATATCACGCAGTGAATTTTGCAAAATTGGTACAGGCAATTTAAACGAATTCCGCAGGGTTCTATCTTGAATTAGGAGAGTAGAAGCTATGCCATTAAAGGCTGTTGCGATGTAACGAAGTTTCAGCGAATGTAATTTATGAATATTTGCTGTTAGTATGACTATTTTACCACAGCCTGCTTGAGCAGTAAAGCAAAACACGTTTTAGGCACAGGCATGGTACTACACTTTATTCATGGTAGTGAACTTTATTAATGAAGTTCAGTACCATGACATTGATAAAATGTGTTTTGCTTTACTGTCCATGTAGGTTGTGGTAGAACATTCACACAAACTGCAAATATTAGTAAATTAAATTCGCTGAATCTCCGTTGCATTGCAACAGCCTTTAGTGGCGTAGATCCAACTCTTCTAGTTCAAGGTAGAACCCAGCCAAATTCATGTAAACTCCTACTCCAATTTTGGAAAATTCAGTGCCTGAAATAACACACACAGTAGCTAAGATCACGACATTAATTCATGTTCACTGATTCATCTTGATGAAGTTTCCATGTGTCCTCTTCAAATGAAACATGAATAACATGGTCAATTATAGTGCGCTGTTCACATTAGGTTTTTCATAAAGTTCATCAAATTGTAACGCTTCATGGATTGGATCTAAAATATCTGCTTCAGGAAATCTGGTACTAACGTTGGAACAGGTAATCCAGGCAGTCGACTTGTCAAATTATGCCCATTCAAAATATCAGATTCTAATAGTGCTCAGTTGTAAGAAATTTCTTCATTGCATTCACTTGAAATATCTTCGAAAAGAAATATTCTAAGTTCAAGCCACAATGCTAAACTGCCTGCTGGTAAGTTCAGTGCACAGGTTATGCATGCCACCCAGTGTTGCCGTCAGGAAATAACAATTGATATGGTAATGGTTCCAGTGAGGAATCTAAAATAGAGATATTTTTCACTGTATGAGTGGTTTTAAAAAAACACACCTACTCTTTTTCGAATGATAGCTCACCATCAACTGTGGTAAAAGCAGTAGCCACATCAGTTTCAATTGGAATGCTGGAGGTCTAAATTTTTGTCAACCATAATAACCGAACAAATTTCTCTATTTTCATTTTCTGTTCTTACACAATAGCCTTTTATTGCAGTGAAATAAAACACCAAAGGGTTAGCATGTTCTAATTTAACAGCAGTTTCACGCATTACATTATCAGGGTGATTTCATTGTTCGTTCAGTCTCTAGAGAACAGTAGTGTCGATGTCATAGAAAGATAATTGCGCATGACATGGTGAACGACCATACATATAAGTGATTGGACCTGATCTACGATAAAAAGTGTTGTATACCTTAAAGTAACAGAGTCCACGTAAAATTGAGCCTGAAGATTTGGCCTCAGAACTGACCATGACAAATGGTTCATTGTAGCTACTAATATTACTGAAATAATTCTTCGATTTCTCTTGAATTCTTGGAAAATTTGAAGTGCCTTGAAAAATGAATTTTATATTAATGCCGACAAATTAACTTTTCCCTTATGACAACACAATGTGAATGCCATTGTATCACGTACAGTAACCTCGGTTGCTAAATGTTTTGCATTACAAAATCTGCACTGCCAATTCATCAAACTGCTATTGTAACTCTCAAAAATATGTGAAATTACCTTCAGTCTTTATTAAATGTATTTTCACGAAACGTTGTTAATTTCGTGTGTCATTTTCCCATAGCACCTGATCGGTACGAAGGGCAAGAGTTTTTAGCACTTCAGTTTTCGATGTTCATGTACTGGAGATTTTAAGGCGTGATAGAGAAGGTATAATCAGAGTTACGAATATGAAAGCATCTACTTTCTTCTACCTCTCTTAATGGCTATGTGCGTACGTGATATGCTTTTCTTTGTGCACATCTATGGCAAAGTACCTTTCAAATTACGTAAATTTCATAGGCCCCTTCTATAAAAAATCGGAACTTCAATTTTCGTGTTCACGTATTAATATAATGACGGTATCTCAGTTTCGCATTAACGTATTAATAATATGACTACAATCTATTAGCCATCATATTCGCAAATGAAACTGCAATCGCTTACAGCATCACAGAAATCATCTACCCATTCTGAATATGTCTGCCCATGTTTCTTTTTTGTGCTGAGGAACTTGCATGGGGCCCTCACCACAAACCTTTTTGCTTTTAAATGGGGCGATAGTTTATAACTAGCTAGGAATATTTTTTGTTACTGCTGTCCTTTTGCTCAAATGTTCAAATGTGTGTGGTTTCGTAAGGGACCAACGCAATCCGTGACATGGCGCCTCTAACCGCTCGGCCACTTCGTGCGGCGTCCTTTTGCCCAAAGAGCTTCGTCAGCATGCCAATCGTGTCAGTGCCGATCCATGACAGAAAACACACACGTTTCTGGTCGTCATCTGTTAGCAAGGTTGCCTCGAAATGTTGATCTAGGCGTATAGGTATCCGTACCATCGTTTCTTTGTTCTTTGGAACATGTCAAACGTTGGTTTTTTGATCCAGTGACGCAACACTGTGTTTTGCCGTCAGTTTAATAAATTGCTTTACTCTTCTGATGCATCCTGATGCTGTTCTATGAACTGACGCTGTTGGAGCGTCAACACCTCGATATAAGCTCCGTGAGTTCTGCCGATACCAATACGGTTCGTTAAAGTCTTGAACGTGGCTGGAGGCAGCAGCTGTAGAATACAGTGCTCTCGAGGAAAGATGAAAAACAGCCAAATCAGTTAGAACAGTAAAGAAGATACATAAATACGTATAAAAAACACTAACTTTGATATACGTTCTGGGAAATTTTCCTACGAAGTTATGGTGACGACTCCGCTGTATGTATCTAATTGAATCCGCTCTTTCCCCCTTTTTCCATCCTTCCACTTACCCCCCGCCCCCTTTATCACTTATAAATGACATACTTTAAGTACACTCCTGGAAATGGAAAAAAGAACACATTGACACCGGTGTGTCAGACCCACCATACTTGTTCCGGACACTGCGAGAGGGCTGTACAAGCAATGATCACACGCACGGCACAGCGGACACACCAGGAACCGCGGTGTTGGCCGTCGAATGGCGCTAGCTGCGCAGCATTTGTGCACCGCCGCCGTCAGTGTCAGCCAGTTTGCCGTGGCATACGGAGCTCCATCGCAGTCTTTAACACTGGTAGCATGCCGCGACAGCGTGGACGTGAACCGTATGTGCAGTTGACGGACTTTGAGCGAGGGCGTATAGTGGGCATGCGGGAGGCCGGGTGGACGTACCGCCGAATTGCTCAACACGTGGGGCGTGATGTCTCCACAGTACATCGATGTTGTCGCCAGTGCTCGGCGGAAGGTGCACGTGCCCGTCGACCTGGGACCGGACCGCAGCGACGCACGGATGCACGCCAAGACCGTAGGATCCTACGCAGTGCCGTAGGGGACCGCACCGCCACTTCCCAGCAAATTAGGGACACTGTTGCTCCTGGGGTATCGGCGAGGACCATTCGCAACCGTCTCCATGAAGCTGGGCTACGGTCCCGCACACCGTTAGGCCGTCTTCCGCTCACGCCCCAACATCGTGCAGCCCGCCTCCAGTGGTGTCGCGACAGGCGTGAATGGAGGGACGAATGGAGACGTGTCGTCTTCAGCGATGAGAGTCGCTTCTGCCTTGGTGCCAATGATGGTCGTATGCGTGTTTGGCGCCGTGCAGGTGAGCGCCACAATCAGGACTGCATACGACCGAGGCACACAGGGCCAACACCCGGCATCATGGTGTGGGGAGCGATCTCCTACACTGGCCGTACACCACTGGTGATCGTCGAGGGGACACTGAATAGTGCACGGTACATCCAAACCGTCATCGAACCCATCGTTCTACCATTCCTAGACCGGCAAGGGAACTTGCTGTTCCAACAGGACAATGCACGTCCGCATGTATCCCGTGCCACCCAACGTGCTCTAGAAGGTGTAAGTCAACTACCCTGGCCAGCAAGATCTCCGGATCTGTCCCCCATTGAGCATGTTTGGGACTGGATGAAGCGTCGTCTCACGCGGTCTGCACGTCCAGCACGAACGCTGGTCCAACTGAGGCGCCAGGTGGAAATGGCATGGCAAGCCGTTCCACAGGACTACATCCAGCATCTCTACGATCGTCTCCATGGGAGAATAGCAGCCTGCATTGCTGCGAAAGGTGGATATACACTGTACTAGTGCCGACATTGTGCATGCTCTGTTGCCTGTGTCTATGTGCCTGTGGTTCTGTCAGTGTGATCATGTGATGTATCTGACCCCAGGAATGTGTCAATAAAGTTTCCCCTTCCTGGGACAATGAATTCACGGTGTTCTTATTTCAATTTCCAGGAGTGTATTTTATATTTGACTTGTGTTCTTAGTTCCTAAAAAATTTTTTGGGCGATGACCAAGTAAAACGCTGTACGGTTGTCTTTTCATACTATCATATTGGCACTAAGTTCCTCCTTTTTTATGCCAGTGTTTTAATACTGTAGTCGTTTCCTAGTCAGTTCATTGCTATTCTTTCCGTTACTGTTACGCACTAATCCTGCACATGCATGTACTGCTCTCTCGTGTTCTAAATTTTCCTCAACTCAGTTCAAGAGACATCGGTGTGGCGTCAGTTCACTAGATGTAGTTGTGAAACACTTTCTAATGGCAGTCAGCACGGTATGTTGTGATACCATTATTACGGATCTGAATTTTATCTTCGTTTGTACCTTATGGCAACATTTTTATCGTAACTCCAAAACATTATATACAGTGAGTGTAAATATTCTTTGTAAGTCAGTGATTTTTTTGTCACTTCTAGTTTATACCTATATTTTTAACACGTATAGATTGTTAACCGATTTAAGTGTCAGTTATTGATACTTCTGAACATGACGTTTTTATAGACGTCGAAACCTAGGTCTAGGGATTCCAATAAATATTTTTTCTATTGTAACTCCTTTGGCTGTTTCTTACTTTTCTTCTCGAAAATTTGGCTCACCTTTATGATTCTTTGAGTTGTAGTCACCAGGTTGTGTGGTACTTGGTTACCGGCCACGTAATTATAATTCTTGAAATTGCCGGCGTATTAATACAGACGTTTGTTAACACAAAAAGACACAGCAGAATTTCTGTACAGTAACAGTGGAACATACGCGAATGTACCAAATTAACAACAACTCAACACAAAACTAAAACTCATGGCACATCTACATATGCCTAGAAATTTTACTAAAATGTGGGAAAGTTCAAAAATAGTAAACATCATATAATACAATTAAAAAAAAAACAAGAAAAACTTGCTCAAGTCATATGTAACTTTTTCTTTATTTTGCATGTTTCACTAGACTAACACGGCATCTTCAGAACTGTGTAAATAGAATGTGTTACACCATCATTCAAAAAGACAAAATTAACAGATTCTACTCACAACATGGCAGCTAACATTACGTGGTATTTACAACCCGTTATGAATCTTAGAAACTTGTTCATGGCCCTTAAAAGTGGCAACTCTTTACCGTCTTTATGACGTTAGCAGAACCAACATGAATGGTCTTCCTGTTTGCCATGTGGCTTAAATACGAAAGTTCCACAAAATTTCAAATTGCTACCTTGATGGATATGAGCAAGTAGGTATTCATACCAAATATGTGCTTTATATATATATATATATATATATATATATATATATATATATATATATATATATATATGTGTGTGTGTGTGTGTGTGTGTGTGTGTGAGTGTGCTGTAAACACACTACACTCTGTATAGTTTGATGTAATAGTTGTAGATGTAAGAGCACTCATGCCATTACATATGAATGGTATGTTTAATCTGCATTGAAATAGCTGATTTTTAATGTCATTATTAACCTATTATATACATGACACGTATATTAATGCCTGGAAAAGTAGCGATTATGATTTCAATTTGCAATTTTATTACGTATCTTCAAAATTATTTTAATGACCATGTATGTCTTTTAGATTTGTATGTGTGAACGCCCAGAACAGCAGTGGATATTTGCCATAGTTTAGTGATAGAAGTTTAGGGATATGAGTGTTTTTTATGTTAGATAGCTGCACATAAGACTTCATGAGGTAGTTTCAACGAAAGCGGATATTGTCAAGACCTTGAGTTACTCACCAAGAAATCATATGTCTTGCTGTTTAATCTTAGAATGCACCTGACCAGACAGTTTAGATTAACTGTGCACAACCAACTTACACCATTTTATGTACACCGGCAGTGCTATACACTGTCCGATATTTGCAACGAGTGGCCCTCGGCCGTGTAATGTAAGTTATCATATTGTAAGTTGACTTTGTTAATTTATCTTATCATATGGTGGTGTAACACATTGTATTTGCACTGTCCTGAAAATGCTCACATTGGTTAAGAGAAAATAAAGCATATATGACGGTAGTATCAGTTCCCGAAAGAACAGTTACCGTTGATGACCATGCAGCTTTGCTAGAAATGAAATGATAATTAAATGGACACCCTAGCTGCAAACAGACGTTGATATACTTCATTGGGGACATGTTGGAAATGTGTGCGCCGACCGGGATTCGCACCCGGGATCTCCTGCTTACATGGCAGATGCTCTATCCATCTGAGCCACCGGGGGCACAGAGGATAGTGGGCCTGCAGGGACTTATCTCTTGCACACCCCCCGTGAGACCCTCATTCCCAACACGTCCACACCACTACATTCGTAGTGCGCCTAATAGATGTTTGCCCATCATACTCATTACTCGTGGCAGATTAATCTACCAAGTCCCGTACGAGTTCGGGCATAGTGTGTGCGCTCGGACAAGAAGGTCAATGGCTGGGAAGCCATATTTTAACTATATATGACGGTAGTGTCTGTTCCCGAAAGAACAGTTACTGTTGATGACCATGCAGCTTTGCTAGAAATGAAATGCGTCAACCATATAAGCAGGAGTTCCCGGCTTCGAGTCCCGGTCGGGGTACACATTTTCAACATGTCCGCAATGAAGTACAGGGTGATTCAAAAAGAATACCACAACTTTAAAAATGTGTATTTAATGAAAGAAACATAATATAACCTTCTGTTATACATCATTACAAAGAGTATTTAAAAAGGTTTTTTTTCACTCAAAAACAAGTTCAGAGATGTTCAATATGGCCCCCTCCAGACACACGAGCAATATCAACCCGATACTACAACTCGTTCCACACTCTCTGTAGCATATCAGGCGTAACAGTTTGGATAGCTGCTGTTATTTCTCGTTTCAAATCATCAATAGTGGCTGGGAGAGGTGGCCGAAACACCATATACTTAACATACCCCCATAAGAAAAAATCGCAGGGGGTAAGATCAGGGCTCCTTGGAGGCCAGTGATGAAGTGCTCTGTCACGGGCTGCCTGGCGGCCGATCCATCGCCTCAGGTAGTTGACGTTCAGGTAGTTATGGACAGATAAGTGCCAATGTGGTGGCGCTCCATCCTGCTGAAATATGAATTGTTGTGCTTCTTGTTCGAGCTGAGAGAACAGCCAATTCTCTAACATCTCCAGATACTGTAGTCCAGTTACAGTAGCACCTTCAAAGAAAAAGGGACCAAAAAATTTATTGGCTGAAATGGCACAGAAAACGTTCACCTTAGGCGAGTCACGTTCATACTGAGTTGTTTCCCGCGGATTCTCAGTGCACGCTGAACAACTGTCGTCGATTCACTTCTGCCGTACTCAATAACACAAAAAGCTTTCTGTTGAGCGGTCGCCATCTTAGCATTAACTGACGCTGACGCCTAGTCAACAGCGCCTCAAGCGAACAAATGTACAACTAAATGAAACTTTATAGCTCCCTTAATTCGCCGACAGATAGTGTTTAGCTCTGCCTTTTGTCGTTGCAGAGTTTTAAATTCCTTAAGTTGTGGTATTCTTTTTGAATCACCCTGTATATCAACGTCAGTTTGCAGCTAGGGTGTCCACTGAATTATCATTTCATGTAACATAAAGAAAAGCTCACATGCAAATTGTGGTGGCTCTACAATTTTATTACGATAGTGATAGAAGCTGAAGAAATAAATTAGAATTTGTGCTATGGTCGGGACTTGAACCCAGGTCTCCTCGCTTACTAGGCAGGTGTGCTAGCCATTACACCAGCACAGCAGTGTGAATGAATAAAAAAATATAAAAAAATTCCATTTCTATCATTATTGTAGATAAAGTTGGGACTCAAATGTCTTGAGGAAAATGTAATTATATCTACAATTTTAATTTCTAATTGTTGCCGTTCCCCTGCAGGTAAAATATATTAACACAGGTTTCTCGCAGCTGTACCGCTACAACATAACACGACTTTGGTTAAGCGCAAAGCTGCTCTGTCATTTGACCGTCTCACACTTTCCGGATTCCTCGCAGCAGTGCCGCGCGGCGTGATTTTCTAGCGGGCAGTGTGGTGTGTGCCGCAGAGACGCTGCGCAAGCACCCGCCGCTGGCGATGCTGAACCGCGAGGTGGGGCAGGAGGCGGCCGAGGCGTCGGCGCAGCTGGGCTGCCGCCTGGAGCCGGGCACCGCCGTCGTGGTGCCCCTGGCGGCGCTGCACCGCGACCCCAGCCTCTTCCCGCAGCCGCACCTCTTCCTGCCCGAGCGGTTCACCCCCGAGGAGGCGCAGCGCAGGCACCCCTGCGCCTACCTGCCCTTCGGCGGAGGGCCGCGGACCTGCATCGGTAAGTCTGTCCGCCGCGCCCTCCCCCTTCCGAGGTGACTTTTTCCAAGAAAAGTTGGCCAGCTGGGGGTAGCACTCTCGCACTGAGGGTTCTGCAGTTCATCCATTCTGGAAATCGAGAATGCCGCGCGGGATTAGCCGAGCGGTCTTAGGCGCTGCAGTCATGGACTGTGCGGCTGGTCCCGGGGGAGGTGCGAGTCCTCCCTCGGGCATGGGTGTGTGTGTTTGTCCTTAGGACAATTTAGGTTAAGTAGTGTGTAAGCTTAGGGTTGGTTGGTTGGTTTGGGGAAGGAGACCAGACAGCGAGGTCATCGGTCTCATCGGATTAGGGAAGGACGGGGAAGGAAGTCGGCCGTGCCCTTTCAAAGAAACCATCCCGGCATTTGCCTGGAGCGATATAGGGAAATCATGGAAAACCTAAATCAGGATGGCCGGACGCGGGATTGAACCGTCGTCCTCCCGAATGCGAGTCCAGTGTCTAACCACTGCGCCACCCCGCTCGGTGTAAGCTTAGGGACTGATCACCTTAGCAGTTAAGTCCCATAAGATTTCACACACATTTGAACATTTTTTGGAATCGAGAATCTAGACCATGACACTGGCCATGTACTGGTCCCATGAATTCCAAGATTTTCAAGAATCTGTTAATTTCAATAATATAAATGTGACATAAAGTTACACAGGAGACAGGCGACCATTATTATAATGATCAGTAGCTCTCCATTCAGGCTGACTGGGCCGCAATGGTTATGATAGATTAATTCCGAAAGTCGCCATATGAGCAATAAAGTCGTTCCTTGGCTGATGTTTGTTGTTTACCATTGCAATCCAGTCACTCTGAATGCAGGGCTACTGACTGTTTTACTTTCAAGCTTGATGTCAGAAAACAAATGACAAAATAATTACCTTTTTCAGGATGATGTTGTTGTTGTGGTCTTCAGTTCTGAGACTGGTTTGATGCAGCTCTCCATGCTACCTTATCCTGTGCAAGCTTCTTCATCTCCCAGTACCTACTGCAACCTACATCCTTCTGAATCTGCTTAGTGTATTCATCTCTTGGTCTCCCTCTACGCTTTTTACCCTCCTAAATTGGTGATCCCTTGAAGCCTCAGAACATGTCCTACCAACCAATCCCTTCTTCCAGTCACGTTGTGCCACAAACTTCTCTTCACCCCAATGCGATTCAATACCTCCTTATTAGTTATGTGATCTACCCATCTAATCTTCAGCATTCTTCTGTAGCACCACATTTCGAAAGCTTCTATTCTCTTCTTGTCCAAACTATTTATCACCCATGTTTCACTTCCATACATGGCTACACTCCATACAAATACTTTCAGAAACGACTTCCTGACACTTAAATCTATACTCGATGTTAACAAATTTCTCTTCTTCACAAACGCTTTCCTTGCCATTACCAGTCTACATTTTATGGTCTCTACTTCGACCATCATCAGTTATTTTGCTCCCCAAATAGCAAAACTCCTTTACTACTTTAAGTGTCTCGTTTCCTAATCTAATTCCCTCAGCATCACCCGACTTAATTCGACTACATTCCATTACCCTCGTTTTGCTTTTGTTGATGTTCATCTTATATCCTCCTTTCAAGACACTATTCATTTTCAGGATATTTAATTACAAATTAACAGTTTACTTGTGCCGTGAAACCATGGTTCTTATCAAATTTCATATTCTAGTTAAACGGGAAGTAACCTATAGATTTTGATGAGTAACTTTGCGAGTGTCAAAATATGTGACCTAAGTGGGCACTTACTTTGATTGTGTTGACTATGAACATTCAATATTTTTTTGCACCACCAAGGCACCATAGACAATAGTATGTGACATAAATTTCAACTTGATATGTCTAGTAATTCCTGAGAAAAAAAGGGGGTCTTAACAGACGGAAGAACAGAGAGCCAGATAAGAAATAGAAAAAAAAGTTCTATTCGGATTTTTTCCTTTGCTTGTACAGTGAACCCTTACTTCTTGCCACGTTTTATAATTCTTGTCAGTCAGGACATTGCCTTTGTACACTGAAGCACCAAAGATACTGGTATTGGCGTGCGTATTCAAATGCAGAGATATATCAACTGGTAGAATACGGTGCTGCAGTTGGCAACTCCTATATAAGACAACAAGTGTCTGGCGCAGTTGTTAGATCGGCTACAACGGCAGGTTATCAAGATTTAAGTGAGTTTGAACGTGGTGTTATAGTCGGCACACGAGCGATGGGACACAGCATACGTGGGGCATTTCACGAGTGTACCGTCAATATCAGGAATCTGGTAAAACATCAAATCTCCGAATTCGTTGTGGCCGGAAAGATATCCTCCAAGAATGGGACCAACAACGACTGAAGAGAGCGTGACAGAAATTCAACTCTTCCGCAAATTGCTGCTGACTTCCATGCTGGGCCATCAGCAAGTGTCAGCATGACAACCACTCAATGAAACGTCATCAATATGTCCTTTCGGAGCCAAAGGCCTACTCATGTGCCCTTGATGACTGCACGACACGAAGTTTTACGCCTCGTCTTCACCCATCAACACCGACAATGGACTGTTAATGACTGGAAACATATTGCCCGGTCGACCGGATCTCGTTTCAAATTGTAACGAGCGGATGGACGTGTACGGGTATGGACACAACCTCGTGAATCCCTGGAACTTGCATGTTAGCAGTGGACTGTTCAAGCCGGTGGTGGCTCTGTGATGGTGTGGGACGTGTGCAGTTGGATTGTTATGCGACCCCTGATAAGTCTAGATATGATTCTGACAGGTGACATGTGCGTGAGCACCCTGTCTGATCACCTGCATCCATTCATGTCCATTGTACATTCCAATGGGCTTGGGCAATTCCAGCAGGACAATGCGACACTGCACACGTCCAGATTTGCTACAGAGTGGCTCCAGTATCACACTTCTGAGTTTAAACACCAGACTCCCCAGAAATGAACATTATTGACGATATTTGGGACGCCTTGCAACTTGCTGTTCAAAAGAGCTCTATCTCCACCGCATCGTACGGATTTATGGACAGCCTGCAGGGTTCATGGTGTCAGTTCTCTCTAGCACTACTTCAGACATTAATCAGGTCCATGCCATGTAGTCGTTGGGGCACTTCTGTGTGCTCACGGCGGCCTTCACGATATTAGACAGGTGTACCAGTTTCTTTGCCTCTTCAGTGTATATAGAAACGCACTACTAGCCATTAAAATTGCTACACCACGAAGATGATGTGCTACAGACGCGAAATTTAACCGATAGGAAGAAGATGCTGTGATATGCAGATTAGCTTTTCAGAGCATTCACACAAGGTTGGCGCCGGTGGCGACACCTACAACGTGCTGACAGGAGGAAAGTTTCCAACCGATTTCTCATACACAAACAGCAGTTGACCCTCGTTGCCTGATGAAACGTTGTTGTGATGCCTCGTGTAAGGAGAAGAAATGCGTACCATCGCGTTTCTGAGTTTGATAAAGGTTGGATTGTAGCCTATCGCGATTGCGGTTTATCGTATCGCGACATTGCTGCTCGCGTTGGTTGGAAACCAATGACTGTTAGCAGAATATGGTATCGGTAGGTTCAGAAGGGTAATACAGAACGCTGTGCTGGATTCCAAAGGCCTCGTGTCACTAGCAGTCGAGATGACAACCATCTTATCCGCATGGCTGTAAAGGAACGGGCAGCCACGTCTCGATCCCTGAGTCAAGAGATGGGTACGTTTGCAAGACAACAACCATCTCCACGAACAGTTCGACGACGTTTGCAGCAGCATGGACTATCAGCCCGAAGACCACGTCTGTGGTTATCCTTGACGCAGCATCACAGACAGGAGCGCCTGCGATGGTGTACTCAACGACGAACTTGGGTGCACGAATGGCTAAACGCCATTTTTTCGGATGAATCCAGGTTCTGTTTACGGCGACATGACGGTCGTATCCATGTTTGGCGACATCTCGGTGAACGCACATTGGAAGTGTGTATTCCTCATTGCCATACTGGCGCACCACCCAGCACGATGGTATGGGGTGCCATTGGTTACACGTCTTGGTCACCTCTTGTTCGCATTGACGGCACTGTGAACAGTGGACGCTACATTTTAGATGTGTTACGACCCGTGGCTCTACCCTTCATTCAATCCCTGTGAAACCCTACATTTCAGCAGGATAATGCACAGCCGCATGTTGCAAGTTCTTTACGGGCCTTTCTGGATACAGGAAATGTTCGACTGCTGCCCTGGCCAGCACTTTCTCCAGATCTCTTATCAATTCAAAACGTCTGGTCAACGGTAGCCGAGCAACTGGCTCGTCACAATACGCCAGTCACTACTCTCGATGAACTGTGGTATCGTGTTGAAGCAGCGTGGGCAGCTGTACCTGTACACGCCATCCAAGCTCTGTTTGACTCAATGCCCAGGCATATCAAGGCCGTTACTACAACCAGAGGTGGTTGTTCTGGGTACTGATTTCTCAGTATCTATGCACCCAAATTGCGTGAAAATGTAATCACATATCAGTTCCAGTATCATATATTTGTCCAATGGATACCCGTTTATCATCTGCATTTCTTCTTGGTGTAGCAATTTTAATGGTAAGTAGTGAAGAAATATTTCAATGAACCTGTTACCTGGTTGTCCTAACGAGATTGCAGACGTTGGATGACAGCGCTTCTTGTTGGCAGGTAAACGCCTGGGCCTGCTGCTGATGAAGGCGGCGGTGTCGCAGGTGGTGTTGCGCTGCCACCTGCAGCCCTGCCCCTGGACAGCGGCGCAGCCCGCCGCCGAGCCCTGGGCGCCCGTGCTGGTGCCCCAGGGCGGCATCTGGCTCCGCTTCTCGCCCCTCCAAGATGGCTGCTGCGACGACCACGACGCGGTTGCTGGCGCCACCTCGCGACCTGCGAGCAATCCGGACGAGGCTGCAGGCACCAGCTTAACATAGCCCTCTGATGGTGCTGATGGAGGTTTCTGGTCGGCGCTGTGGAGCCAGCCGACTCGCAGTTTTTCAGTGTGTGGACCCATTAGCCGCCTCACTGTTGTGTATTACACATTGGGTCCTCGACTGCCCGCTCTTCATAGCGAGTACTGACGGTATTCAGATCTTTCGAGATATGGCAGTAACAACACTGAATCTGCTTTGTTGATGAGCAGGATATCGCTTCCAAAGCAACCAGTTCCTTTCCAGCAAGATTTGCTTACCACCGTTGCGAACTCGCAGTCTTACGGGTATACACATCATTCCAGTCTCGACAGCCCCAGTGATTGGATGAAAGCACTGGGACGTTTCTACAAACTGACTATTAACCGTCTTAGATTTTCCATTTCTTACTTCATGTGCATATGGTAGCTTATGCTACCAGAGATTTTTGTTAAACTGGCCGTGAGTCTACTAATCTTATTTCAAACTATGCCGCCCTAAGCAATGTAACCTCATAGTCACTGATTTGGATTTTTACGCTTGTGCAAATGTTAGATTCATACATGTATGCTGTTGTCTTTTAATGGTAACGCTGCTTAAGATATGTTGTTAGAAATAACTGCTTTTTTCGAAAAATGTGGACTACAGACAAGAACTGAACACGGAATTATCGTATTCGCCACCTGATGTTTCTGAAACCTTTCTCGAACAGATATTTCTGTTAATCAAATTAATCCGTTGCAAGATCTCTTTACGCACATTCAGTGCTCTTCCGTGTTTCAGACAGTCTTGGCCTGAGTCAACAGGTTACTAAAGTCTGCTTATTAATTTTCCAGAACAGAAGATTTTGTGGATTACAGATATGTTGCAAAGAAGAAAAACATGATTCTCGCTCTGAGCCACCATTTATTTATCAATCGTAGGCTGTTTATAATTTGACAGAAAGCTAAACACCTATCTTCGACTGGGCTTAAAACGTTCTTACAGGAGTCTCACAACTACAGTATGAATTCTATTTGCCTAGAAAATACTATCCAGATGCGATACGCCAGTTTAAGTGTGAATAGCTCAAGAAGAACACAATGACGATAACAAATAATGAGTTGGATGATTACATCTGATATTAAGGATAAGTGTACTTCAACTGAGTTTCGTTTTAATGACACATGTTATCATTGATATGGTTTTACTGAAACCTGTATATCAAATGCATCATGTAAAGTAATATTTAAAATATGTTAATAAATATTTTCATCGCACAAGAGAACGATGGTAAGAATTCTTATTCTCATAACGTAGCTCTACCAGAAAATATTCTATCAGAAATATGTTTAGCCTATACAGGGTTGAGGTATCCTGCAACAGACTTCCTGTAACTATGTTCATAAAACTTTGTGCACAATATCAGTACTTTCACAATCGGCGAAATGATCTTCATACCGTACTTTGATCAATGTAAATTTTATCACTCACACTCGGAATTATCGTCGACTACGTTTGATGGATTTGTTATTAGGTTCATATCTTGTTATGTTCCACGTACCCATCAGTATGTTCATAACAGAGCCATCAATCAGCTTCAAAAGTGTGCTGTGCATTTTGTTTACAGACGCAACTGTTAACGGACATTTTTTAAGACTTTCACGTCTTGGCAGCCCTGTTACAGAAGTTTATTACATTTTCGTACTCCATTTTCAAATGATGGCTGCAGTATTTTTCTGAAACTATAAGAACTACTCCGGGTTAGTAAGGCTTTTCAAACGTGAAAAACTGGTCGAAAGTACCATGTACCTAGGGACAAACATTCTATTCATCTTTAGAAATGTTGCAAACCAGAAGATTGTTGTCAGTACCGTATTTAAAACTGTATGTGTTACATTATTACTCTACTAGACACTAATACCAATAATCAAAATCGTATTAAGGAGAAGATTATCAAAAACCATTTACAAGTTAAAGACATTTTGATATACAAGCTATTGGCAACTAATACATATTTCCATTTTCAAGACAAGGATAATTGTTAAACAAACGCAATTCATTTGCGAAGCTGACGTGTTCCACTGCAGAAGACTTTCTTCCACTGCACGGAACAAGATGACACACGACTGTCCAATGTTAGCTGGGTGGTCCCGACTGTGCGAGGATCCAGAGTTCTACCTGCTCTTCAAATGTGAACGCGCACTCTCTTTACTAAATAAATCACCTGCGCGGTGGTCAATTTTTGAATCATATCAGCTGCATGTGAAGGAAAACAAAATTAAGCTGGCACTACAGCATTTTCCTTCAAATTTTGAGAGACTTGGGACCTTATATGGCGGCTAAGCTATATCAGACATAGGTATGGTTCAACATGCTTGATGAAATACTCATGCCCCTACTGTCTGAAAATTAAAGCCGAAAAACCTGTGAAATGCCTCACAAGAATTGGTTGCTCCTTCAGACCTTATGTAGAATGTTTCACAATGTTTTGACGATTTCAAATTTGAATAACGTGAGCTAAAAAAAAAAAGAAAAGAAAAAAGAAAATAAGATACACCAATGGTGGCGCCATCTGTTAGTAGTGTGGAGTGTCAAGTTCCATGCCACATACAGTTCAGTAATCACGTCACAGTGGTCGAAGCAACATGGTACGTTCGCGATGGAGTGCTGTTTTCGCTATGGCAAATATGGAATACCCATACAACGTGGCATTCGTAACGATTTCAAGATACAGCCACGATATCCAATTCCTGCTCGCGGGACATTGTTGATTTGGTAAGAAACGTCCGTGCAACTGCCAGTGCATCGAATCGAAAGTCAACCGGCCCTCGGAAAATCGAACTTCCAGAACATCGAACGTGTGCGCCCCAGTTTACAGGCAAGCCCCCGTTGTTAGTTAAGAAAAATTGGTTCCAAAAGGACGGCGCGACATGCCACACACTCAACAAGAACTTGTAAGTTCTCCGTAAAGCGTCTGGTGAACCCACAATATTCAAAGGCGACTGTGTCGAATTGACACCTACCTCGACTGCCGTACTTTTCGAAGGCGAGAGGCTGAGAAGCCTGCAACAGTTTGAAGATCGAACTCACGACGAAATTTCAAGAATTCCTCCAGCAGTTACGAAAGACGTCTTCAAAAACTGGATGAATGCTTCGAGTATTGTGTAGCTGTGAATGATCATCATTTGTGCAATGCAGTATTTCACGAGCAAACTTGAATAAACGCTGCACATTGTGCAAAATGTTCGGCTTTGCTTCGCGATTAGTTTGTGTGTTGGTCAAATTTGAAATCGTCAAAGCATTGTGAAACACCCTGCAATATTCTAAGCCCAATTTTCGGGTAGAATCACACACCGTGAGTGTATGAGATTCGTTGTCAAATATTCAACAAAACATGAACCTGACTTCATTAGTAAACAGAATGTGGGTTGAACTGATACTAACAGGTCAATGCAAACATTACCAAGGAGCAAATGAAACACTCGTGCACAGTCGACCTGTTTATATCAAGCATCATCATGTGCAGTCGACCAGCTCGCTAAGATAATGTTGAACCTACCCGCATGCAGTTGGCAAAACAGTAAACATCTCTGTGCACAATCATTACACACCGTTTTGTGTACCTGGTTTTAAAAAATTCACTCAGCATAAACCTCTGTGTCTGAAGAATTAACTATAGCCTCAAAACAGTTTGAAGCCTTTCGCGGGCGCATTTTTTTGTAGAAATTCAGCGAAGATAATTTTTTCTATCCTGTTAGAATTGTGGTCATCTAACTATATTTATTTTTTGATAACTTTATTTTTGTGATTTAGGACCAAAAACTATCGCGGTGCATACACTGAAGGGCCAAAGAAACTGGTATAGGCATGGGTATTCCAATACAGAGATATTAAACAGGCACAATACGGCACTGATGTCGGCAACAAGTGTATGGCGGAGTTGTTAGATAAGTTACTGCTGCTACAATGGGAGGTTATCAAGAAGTAAGTGAATTTGAATGTGGTGTTACAGTCGGCGAACGAGCAATAGAAAAGAGCATCTGCGAGGTAGCGATGAAGCGGAGATTTTGCCGTATGACCATTTCACGAGTGTACCGTGAATATCAGGAATCTGGTAAAACGTCAAATCTCCGACATCGCTGCAGCCGGAACAGGATCCTGAAAGAACGCGACCAACAACGACTGAAGAGAATCTTTCAAACGTGACAGAAGTACAACTTTTCCGCAAATTGCTGCAGATTTGAATGCTGGGCCATCAACGCGTGTCAGCGTGCGAACCATTCAACGAAACATAATCGATATGGGCTTTCGAAGCCAAAGATCCACTCGTGTGCCCTTGATGACTGCGCGACACAAAGCTTTACGTCTCGCCTGGGTCGTCAACACAGACATTGGACTGTTGATGACTGGAAACATGATGCCTGGTCGGACGAGTCCCGTATCAAATTTTATCGAGCGAATGGACGTGTACAAACTCATGAATCCATGGATCATGTGTGTCAGCAGTGGACGGTTCAAACTGGTGGAGGCTCTGTAATGGAATGGTGTTGGTTGGTTGTTTTTGGGGAGGGAACCAAACAGCGAGGTCATCGGTCCCTTAGGATTAGGGAAAGTTCGAAAGGAAGTCGGCCGTGCCTTATCAAAGGATCCGTACCGGGATTTGCCTGAAGCGATTCAGGAAAATCACGGAAAACATAAATCAGGATGGCCGGACGCGGATTTGAAAAGAACGTCCTCCCGAATGCGAGTCTAGCGTGCTAACCACTGCGGCACCTCGCTCGGTAATGGTGTGGTGCGTATGCAGTTGGAGTGATATGGGAGCGCTGATACCTATAGATACGATACTGACAGGTGACATGTTCGTAAGCGTCCTGTCTGATCAAATGCATCCCTTCATGTCCATTATGCATTCCCACGGACTTGGGCAATTTCAGCATGACAATGCGACACCCCAGTGTCCAGAATTGCTACAGAGTGGCTCCTGGAACACTCTTCTGAACTTAACCGCTTCCCCTGGCCACCGCACTCCCCTGTCATGAAGATTATTGAGCATACCTGGGATGCATTGCAACGTGCTGTTTAAAAGTGATCTCCAGCCCTCGTTTTCTTACGGATTTGTGGACAGCCCTGCAGCATTCGTGGTGTCAATTCCCTGCAGCACTACTTGAGACATTAGTCGAGTACATGCCACGTCGTGTTGTGGCACTCCTGCGTGCTCGTGCGGGTCCTACTCGATATTAGGTACGTGTAGCAGTTTCTTTGGCTCTTCAGTGAATATCACCGCCACACCTTTGTGAGGTATTCCTTTTGTGAGCTGTTATGTGTTGACACTACACGTAAAAAATTATGAACAGGGTGTTTTGTTTTAATTTTATGTTTTCTCTTACTTTATTTAAAAAATATTTGTTACCAATATCAAAGTTTACTTATCACAATGTGAAAACAATCCTTGAAACTTTATCACACTTTAAAGATATGAGCTGATACAGGTCACAAAATGTATATTGCAGAAGCGAAGCAATGTGTTCCGAAAATAGTAGTGATCCCACGATAACCGGAAACTGATTGTTGTAGCAGTTTTCATACACCTGCAAGCGAGCTACCACGAGATGTCACACATCGACAGAGGTGACAAGACGTATTCCCAAAGCTTTGGGATACCCATGAGCTGGTGGTAAGTATGCTGTCTAGTAACCATTCAAACACGGTTGTTTGGTGGGATATAAACTTCCCGCCGTCCTGAAGGCTATATTTCACAACAAACCGAGACTACAGCTGGTGCAGCGGACTGCCTCTAGATGTCGGGAGCGTACAGAAATGTGAACACGTATTCCCTTGAAGGCTGTACAAATACATTTGGTGGGAAGCATATCCCCCACCGTTCGCTAAAAGACTAAACTATTATACACCACTTAAATATATAGAACTCGTAAAATTTAGAAATCTTATGTCTGACAGCAACAAAAAGTAGAAAATGCCGGAAACTACTTATCAGAGTTACTAGTGCGCAATCCTTCCTATGAATCTACAGTATGGTAACAAAAGTGATGGGATACCTCCTACTATCGTGTCGAACATCCTTTCGCAGGGCTGCAGCTCGACTTGCCATGGACTCAACAAGACATTGAAAGTCCCCTTGAGAAACTTTGAGCAACGCTGTCTCTATAGCCCTCCATAAATGCGAAAATATTTCCGGTGCAGAATTTTGTGCACGAACTGACAGCTCGATTACGTCCCATAAATGTTCAGTTGGATTCATGTCGGGCGACCTGGATGGGCAAATCATTCGCTCGGATTGTCCAGTATGTTCTTCGAACCAATTGCGAACAACTGTGGTCCAATGATATATGGTGCATTGTCATGGTCCATGAATGGCTGGAATTGCCTCCAAGCAGCCAAACATAACAATTTCTAGTCAATAATTGGTTCAGTTGGACCAGAGGACCGAGTCCATTCCATGTAAACACAGCCCAAACCATTATGGAGCCATCACCAGCTTGCACAGGCCCTTATTGACAGCTTGGGTCCATGGCTTTGGGGGTCTGCGCTACACTCGATCAGTACTATCATCTCTTACCAACTAAAATCAGGACTCATCTGACTAGGTCGCGGTTTTCCAGTGGTCTAGGGTCCAACTGACATATTCACTGGCCCAGGAGAGGCGCTGCAGGCAATGTCGTGCTGTTAGCAAAGGCACTCGCGTCGGTCGTCTGCTGCCATAGCCGATTAATGCCACATTTCGCCACACTATTCTAACGGATACGTTCGTTGTACGTCCCACATTGATTTCCACGGTTATTTCAGGCAGCTTTGCTTGTCTGTTAGCTCTGACAGCTCCGTGGAAAAGTCGCTGCTCTCGATCGTTAAATGAAGGCCGTCGGCCACTGCGTTGTTCGTGCTGAGAGGTAATGGCTGAAATTTGGTACTGTCAGCACGTTCGTGACACTGCGGATCTCGTAATATTGAATTCCCTAACGATTTCCGAAATGGAATGTCACATGCGTCTAGCTCCAACTACCATTCCGCGTTCAGGGTCTGCTAATTCCCGTGGTGCGGCCATAATCGCGTCGAAACATTTTCACATGAATCACCTGAGTACAAACGCAGCGCTCTTTTATAACTCGTGCACGCAATACTACCACAATCTGTATATTGGCATAACGCTATTCCATGACTTTTGTCACCCCAGTGTTAAGTCGATCACTGGATTGAAACACCGTCCAGAAAACATCATCTATTCCTGGGCACACTGTCCTCCAGGTACAACAGTCTTCCCTACAAACTGTGATTCATCCACAAGCTCAATACTAGAGGTAAAATCAATTTCCTTGTACAGTATACATCCCTATCTGTTGGAACAGAACGGGTTTTTATGTTCTGATGTAAAACTCTGTTGAGTCACCGGCAGACATGAGAAGTGCAATTCAAAATTCTCAGATATTCAAGATGAAAGTAAAAAGATACCTCAAAAGCTACTAATACTATAATTCAGCAGAATATTTGGAGTCCAGGAAGTGCGAAGGCTAGTCATCACCTTAGAATTGTCTTCTGTGACATAAAAAGCTGCGACTGCGAAAATTGGAGACAAGTCAGTTCGCTCTTCATTTGCGCCCTTCAATACGACACATTTCTTCCATACAGTAGATGACTTTACTGGACCCTCAGTTGTAAAAGTCTACATTTAGGTTGCTCGTTGCACGTTTCATCTCGAAAATCAATTTATCGTCGTTCTGGAAATGTCTGCCATTCAGTGGTTTTTTTCATCATCATCATCTTCGTATCCTTTCAGCGAGCCACATAGGGTGTTAACGAAAAATTTGTCTCCACTTTGCTCTATCTTTATATGCTTTTTTCTTGATATAGTTTCCCAGTTTTCTCTTCTAGACTTCAGATTTTTCTTAATTTGATCCAGCCATCATTTTCCGGATCATCCTACAGATCTTTTCCAGTGCACATCCATATCGAAGCCCTGTTTTGGCAGAGGGTTCTCCTTCATCCTCTTCGCATGTCCATACAACTTGAGCAGTGCAGTACTCAGTCTCTCAGTCATTGACAGGTCCACTTGCATCTCTCCCCTGATGTCTTCACTCAGAATTTTGTCTCTTCTAGCCTCCTGCTATGCTGACTGTAGAAACTTCATTTCACATGCTCGTAGCTTGCTCATATCTGCCTTGTTTATTACACAGCACAAGAAGCAGTATCTCATCATCGGCAGGAGATACGTTTTAAACATGGTCTGTTTGGAATGTCCCACACAAGCTTCTGGATTTGATGAAAAAGATTAAAACCCTTTCTTACTCTGATTTGTACTTCAAGTTTGGATATTCTACTTCCTAGGTAATTGAAAGTTTCCACACATTCCGTTTTCTCTCCGTATAGTATCAGATGTCCTGCTCATAAGCATTGCTACCGGTTTGCTCTTGCTTACTCTCACATGGCACTCTTTAAATCTGGAGTTCCATTTCCTTTACATTCCCTGTGCTTCTAATTCTGTTTCTCCCCAAATAGCTACGTCATCAGCAAAGACTAAAGCATTGACATGACTATTTTCCATCTCCATGATTTCTTCTTTTTAACCACATTTATAAATGTAATAAAAGACTATGTGGAAAGTGCACTACCCTGATGCACTCTTCTCTCTCTGTTCTGAACCAAGCCACATCTGCCGGTACCCACTTGTACACTACTTTTGCAGCCTTAATATAGCATTTCCACCTCCATTATTGGGGAGTTTGGAAACATTAGTTTTTCTGAACACTCCCAGATCTTACGCCCTGGCACAATGTCATACGCTTAATCCAAATCCAGGAACACGATTATGAGACTTTTACCCTTTTCCCAACACTTTTCCGTTAACGTCTAAGTGCAAAATATGACTTCTGTTGTTCCTCTGTTGCTTCTGAATTCACGAAGTTCCTCTTCAAACTTGATTTCTAACAATGATCTTAATGTTTGCTCAATAATCTTTTCCAACATCTTAAGACAGCGTATTATATGACGACTCTTCTGTGATTAGAACGCTTCCTCCTACTTCCCCCTGTTCCACTCATCTGGTACTTCATTTTTCTTCCCAATGAGTCCCAGTGTTCGATGTTGCTGTTGTATTCCTTGGATGCCTGCGCCTTGTACACGTCCGCTGTCAATTCATCTGGCCCAGATGACTTGCCTCCTTTCACTGCTTCAAGGGATTTTCAATGTCTGTCCAGGTAATAGGTAGTTGTTCTGCTTAAGGTACTGGTAAATCCTCTGTTTCTTGCTCCTCCTGCATTATCTCCTTGTAACTCAGTAATGTGTTGAAGAATTTTTTCATCTCTTCTCTGATCCCTTCTGTATCCCGGATTAAACTCTCATTTTTGTCTTCCTATCGCTTTTATGCCTCCACTATCAGATCTTTTGCTTTTTACCAATCCATATACCATTTTTTTGTTCCATTGTTGTCCTCCAAGTCTTTGGGTGAATGTTTGCGTATTTCTTTCCTTTTCTAGTGACAGTTTGCCTCTTACGAGAACAATCTGTTTGCATCACAATTACACATACATCTATACTTCGCAACGCTGTGTGCCGGAGGGTAATTTGAGTACCCTTTCATTTCCCCCCGTCCCTGTCACAGTCCCGAATGGTTCACGGGAAGAACGATTGTTAGTAATCCTCTCTAGTTTTGCTTGTATGTTCTTTTCATGAGATTTACATAGGAGGGAGCAATACATTTGTTGATTCTTCAAGAAATTTACGCTTTCGGAAAATTAACAGTAAAGCACTGCATGATGAAGAAGGACTCTTTGCTACCTATACCTCTGGAGTTGGCTGAGCATCGCTATAATACTTTCGCACTTACTTATTTAACCTGTAACAAAGTGTCCTGCTCTTCTTCAGATAGTACCTATTTCCACTATCAATCCTACCTAGTACAGGTCCCAGTCTCACGAGCAATATTAAAGTTTTGATCAAACGAAGGTTTTATGAGCTACCTCCACTGCCTCAACTGCATTTCCTGAAGACTCTTCCATGAATCTCAGTCTTTCGTCTGCCTTGCCTGCAGTTAATTTTACGTTGTCATTGCAATTTAATATCGCTCCATATGCACATTCCTATGCAGGGTGAACCAGAATTCTTCTACCTTTCACACTTCGTTCACTGATACCTTTCGAGTATTTTTCTATAAGGGTCCCACAAGCAATAGAAAAATTGGCGTTCTGGTGCAAAGGATGCTGCCAGGCCCTTCCTCATCAATTCTTCTAGAACGAAGGGCTATTGTTATCTAACACCTCTATTGCTGTCTAATCCCCCTACTGACCTGGAACAAACACTTTTATTTTCTAATCCCCCTATTGTTTTGCTAAGTGGTTTTTCATGTTCTCCCCTCCATTGATCTGGAACAAATCGTACTCTCTGTCATGGTCACCCCCCTCAGTTTCCCAGTTCTGTTATGTAGGGTATTGTCTCCCTGTGTCATCTTCTTCTCTGTACGTCTGACATATGCTAACTGCCCTATGTATAAAATGGCGGGAACTTCAAAAAACGACTGGAAATGAAAATTAAGCAGCATTTTCCCCTCAGCCCTATGATGTCACTGCGGAATTAAGGCAGTTGCCAGTATAAATTGCCAGGAAATTAAAAAAAAATTCAAGATGAGGCATTGTCCTACTGAAGTGAAATTGCCAATCAAATTCAACTCAACTTCAGTTTAATTCAGCTACTGCAGAAGCTTGCAGAGAGCGATGGCAGAGGGTGTTTGTTTTAATAGAGACATAAACACTCCTATCCTTTCCTAGCATAGAACAAGTGGCCACATCCAAACTTAGTGTGACGTCAGAGGGGTATTGTTTAAACTTTAACATCAGAGGAGAAGTTTTATAAAATCTGTGGACAAATGGGTTACCAAGATTATTAAACTTGGAGAAAGTGCCCTTTCGATTTAGGTACTGACTTGTAAATTTGTGTTCCTTTATAGCATCGAATTTAATCTTAAAAATAGTATTTTTCTATAAACAAAAAACAGTAACACATTCTGTCCTAGTCATAAGGACTTTTTCTCATCTTAAATGGGACTTACCTACAAAAGCCAATCTGCTGACAGTTTCGCACATCTCAGTAAACACTCCAAATAAGCGATAAGATTATAGGATAGTTGGCATTTTGGAATTCCACACTTGCGAATTCACCCTATAAATTTTATGTCTTGCTAGCTTTGGTAGGAGCTGACGATTAATCTGATGGGAGTGAGGTATCACTTTGACAGAAGTGAGAGTCCCTTCAGACATTATTGTAAGCTCTTACTCAGCACAACACGACATTCATATCAGATCCTGTGCATCACTGCAATGGTACTGAGTTACGTAACGAAGGAATGACTTACAAAACAGAATAAGTAATGAATGCCGGATTGTCCTCATATCCTCGTTCATGTCTCACATATGTTTTAGAAGTGGAAGCAAAATGGGTTTGGTTTACTGTGCTTACTTGAATGTTCCTTCAGCCGAAATCTAGGTTAAATGTAGCTACATGTACCGGCAACATGATAACCACATTTAGTTTTGTAGGCCACTGTAAGGAAGCTGAAGAATGTCCTGAAGGTCTGAGCAGCATTATAGGGTATGTAAGGATTGGGGTATTGTTCTGTTGTAAGATCATGTCTAGTTAATTGCGTAAAAACGGAATAAGAATGAGGTTGATATATTCTGCTCATTCCGATGTTCCTCGGTACACTGAGCCTGCTTTACGCCGTATTTCCCTGCCACATGATACCTAAATATGGTATGTCACAGTAAGCAAGCTGTAGAACGTAGGAAAGTATCGAGCTGAATTACACTGTAACGAATGAGGCAGTGTCCAGCTGCAAGATTATATATAACTAATGTTGAAGCGGAAGCAGATGAGCTGGTTCATACTGTTCGCTTCAACATTTTCTCACCGTATTGAACACTTCACTTTAGGCAGCTGTTTGTCACAACATGATACCCAAACCTGATCCTGTGTATCGCAGCAGGAATGACGAGGATCGTAAAGAAGAATTCACGGTAAGCAATTAATGGGACACTGTCCATCTGGAAGATAATGTTTCACAAGTTTTCTAGCAATCCGTGTAGAAAGAGCTTGGTTCATACCGCTCGCTACAATGTTTCCCCTACAAGCACAAAAGTTATTTTACGGTATATTCCAAAAACATTACATAGAAATTTGCTATTGTATGTCACTGTGAAGAAGCTGGGCAATAAACGAGGCACAATGCTGAATTATAGCCTCAGGAAGGCTGGAAGATCGTTTCTAGCTAATGTTGCAGAAACGGAAGGAGAGTGATGTGTTTATGTTGTTCACTTAAATATTCTCCTGAAAAACTTCAAAGATGCTGAGAAACGTAAGGAAGGATTGAGGTGATTAACAGCGTGAGTATGGAATGGGACACTGTCCAGTTTGCACTTTGCCGGAATTGCCACCTATAACTTCACGTAAATTGTTGCTAGCAGACACAACCCAGCGCCAGTAAGAGAAGAAATTGGAAAAATTGTTTGAATAGTCTTACGAATTATGATTTATAATATGAAGGAACTCAGTGGTAACACTTTTGTACACAGAAGTTCAGGTTCTGGGGAATTACAATTACACACACAAATGGCAGCTATTTGTGTTGATTGTTATCGACATATTTTTAAATACCTTTCCGTTATGTGTTATTATTATGTTAAGGTCAATAGCCGTGACTTCTGATAGTTGGTTCCTCCTATATTGACATCAACACACTAACGGAAAAAATTGCAAGTGCGTATTGTACACTGTCCAGTAATAGCAAAGATTAAATACCATAAATTGATCGGTATTCATTTGAAATTATTTATTCTAAACACGCATGTAAGAGATAGCGCTGTATAACCTTTCTATAACAGAAATAATTTAATTTTCTTGCCCGTAACCCTTTAGAATAGCCAAGGATCAGTACTAGCATTACACACGTCAGACCGATCTTTAACACAAGTCACAGACATTAAACGCACTCAGTTCCCCATTGGGCTTTTAGTAAAATCACAGTAAAGGCTGATAAATATTGCTACCTTCTGACTTACGCGTACTACCTTCACCAAAAATCCAAAAGGTTTCGAATGTATGAATTTTGACGGATGCAGTCAGGGATCTATTTTGTTGCTACGGCAACACCCGTCAATAATATAAACAATGTCTCTGTCGTTACGTTACGAACTACGTTCGTAAACTTTTCACTTAAGAACAAAAATAAACCAATTCTATGTATTTTCCGTACTTCTAGATAGATAACTCACTTTTAGATCTTCTTGAACATCAGTTATAGCCATAATTATTTTATTATGATTTTATCAGTTAAATGATCTTGAAGTGAAAATTCTTTAGCTCGTAAATACTTTGGATTACCTATCGCGTTCACTTTTAACTTAAGAGTCTCCGACTTTGACGATACTCTTCTACTTGTTAATATTCCACAGTTTAAGATCTCTCTTGTTTCTGTCATAAGGAATGACTTCCCTCAAATAGCAATTATTTAGCAAATGAGAACGCGGGAACTAGGTTTTGACTTTTAAACAAAACAAAAATTTAATTTCTTCTCTTTACTAAATACGAACAGAAAAAAACTTCCTCGAGTGATCGAGTAACAACAAAACTAAATCCCCACTCTAAACGAAATAAAGTAATATAAAAAAATCGTAAATGCTACCACCACATTTTTACTCAATTTAACACACAAACTGCAAAATTCTCAGCCACTTCGGGTGTCAGCGACTCGCTATCCCACTAACAAAAACTCAATCAAAATTTCACTCGTTGCTATCAACTACAGGAATAATGGTTGCAGTGGAATTCCGTTTTAATATGGTTCAGCTAGTGTCTGGATCAGCACGAAACGATACTATCGCAACTCTGAGTGAAGTAAACTTTGTCAAAATTAAAGAAAATCAAAAAATAAAACACCGGTCTGGATATTCTGGTAACAATCTCCAAATCTCTTCGAAAATCGAGAATTCCGTTCGACAGTAAAATAATTCAATATCCGCAAAATCCTACTCACACATCACCTCAAATACCAAATCCATTAATACATGCATGTTACTCTATGCATCAGAGAACGCCTTCGTCAACTTTTTCGCTATCTGTATCGCTGAGGCACGCAAGCCTCCCCACCAACGGCAAGGTCCATGGTTCATGGGGGGTTCTGTTCAGTACCACCTCTAATCTTCAGCATTCTTCTGTAGTACCACATATCGAAAGCTTCTGTTCTGTTCTCTTGTCTAAATTATTTATCGCCCATGTTTCCCTTCCATATATGGCTACACTCCACACAAATACTTTCAGGAAAGACTTCCTGACACTTAAATCTATACTCGATGTTGACAAATTTCTCTTCTTCAGAAAAGCTTTCCTTGCCATTACCAGTCTACATTATATATTCTCTCCACTTCGACCACCATCAGTTATATTGCTCCCCAAATACCAAAACTATCTTAAGTGTCTCATTTCCTAATCTAAATCCCTCAGCATCACCTGACTTAATTCGACTACATTTCATTATCCTCGTTATGCTTTTGTTGATGTTCATCCTTTCAAGACACTGTCGATTCTGTTGAACTACTCTTCTATGTCATTTGCTGTCTTTGACAGAATTACAGTGCCATTGGGAAACGGCAAAATTTTTATTTCTTCTCCATGGATAGCTATTAGTTATTGATGTTAATTAATCGGACGGTTGTATCGATTTACGGTGCAGGTGGAAGTTTCCTCAATTTTAGAAATGTCTGTATTTCGGTGAAAGATTACGGCAGCGGGTATACAGCTGGATACTAAGGATTGGAAATAATTTAACTTTATTGTGCTCCTCGATTTATTTTGAAGAATTATCGCAGTGACACATTCTTCAATTAGCCGAGTGGGGGTTTACGTTTTGTACTTGTAAGGTGGTAACGAATTTTATAAGGATTGTGAATCGTGAATCGAAGATGTATTGTTTGATTTCAACGGTCGGATTGAAGCTATTCGAGTCGGGGCTCCGTTTATAGTGTATTTGTAGCACACCTATAAAGTGGGTGCAACCACAACGGAGGGGTATCTGTTGAGAGGCCAGACAAACGTGTGGTTCCTGAAGAGGGGCAGCAGCCTATACAGTAGTTGCAAGGGCAACAGTCTGGATGATTGACTGATCTGGCCTTGTAACAATAACCAAAACGGCCTTGCTGTGCTGGTACTGCGAACGGCTGAAAGCAAGGGGAAACTACAGCCGTAATTTTTCCCGAGGGCATGCAGCTTTACTGTATGATTACATGATGATGGCGTCCTCTTGGGTAAAATATTCCGGAGGTAAAATAGTCCCCCATTCGGATCTCCGGGCGGGGACTACTCAAGAGGATGTCGTTATCAGGAGAAAGAAAACTGGCGTTCTACGGATCGGAGCGTGGAATGTCAGATCCCTTAATCGGGCAGGTAGGTTAGAAAGCAGTGGTTGGGAAGGGAGTAAGACAGGGTTGTAGCCTCTCCCCGATGTTGTTCAAACTGTATATTGAGCAAGCAGTAAAGGAAACAAAAGAAAAATTCGGAGTAGGTATTAAAATTCATGGAGAAGAAATAAAAACTTTGAGGTTCGCCGATGACATTGTAATTCTGTCGGAGACAGCAAAGGACTTGGAAGAGCAGTTGAATGGAATGGACAGTGTCTTGAAAGGAGGATATAAGATGAACATCAACAAAAGCAAAACAAGGATAATGGAATGTAGTCTAATTAAGTCGGGTGATGCTGAGGGAATTAGATTAGGAAATGAGGCACTTAAAGTAGTAAAGGAGTTTTGCTATTTGGGGAGCAAAATAACTGATGATGGTCGAAGTAGAGAGGATATAAAATGTAGGCTGGCAATGGCAAGGAAAGCGTTTCTGAAGAAGAGAAATTTGTTAACATCCAGTATAGATTTAAGTGTCAGGAAGTCATTTCTGAAAGTATTCGTATGGAGTGTAGCCATGTATGGAAGTGAAACATGGACGATAAATAATTTGGACAAGAAGAGAATAGAAGCTTTCGAAATGTGGTGCTACAGAAGAATGCTGAAGATTAGATGGGTAGATCACATAACTAATGAGGAAGTATTGAATAGGATTGGGGAGAAGAGAAGTTTGTGGCACAACTTGACCAGAAGAAGGGATCGGTTGGTAGGACATGGTCTGAGGCATCAAGGGATCACCAATTTAGTATTGGAGGGCAGCGCGGAGGGTAAAAATCGTAGAGGGAGACCAAGAGATGAATACACTAAGCAGATTCAGAAGGATGTAGGTTGCAGTAGGTACTGGGAGATGAAAAAGCTTGCACAGGATAGAGTAGCATGGAGAGCTGCATCAAACCAGTCTCAGGACTGAAGACCACAACAACAACAACTGAACAGAATTGAAGAGAAGAGCAATTTGTGGCACAACTCGACTAGAAGAAGGGATCGGTTTGTAGGACATGTCCTGAGGCATCAACGGATCACCAATTTAGTATCGGACGGCAGTATGGAGGGTAAAAATCGTAGAGGGAAACCAAGAGATGAATACACAAAGGAGATGCAGAAGGATTTAGGTTGCAGTAGGTACTTGGAGATAAAGAAGCTTGCAAATAATGGAGTAGCATGGAGAGCTGCATCAAACCAGTCTCTCGACTGAAGACCACACCAACAGCTAACAGCATCAGCTAAAATTAGCGAGCAAACAGCAACTAACAGCCGATCCTTCTGACCCTCTAAACGCAAACTTAGTGCCTTTAAGTGTATCTCATTGCTCCTTGATAGTAACTGCCTTTCCTCGGGCATAAAACCCCAGCTGAACCATTTTGTCAATAAATGTACGGCGCCATCATTATTCCTTAGCAGTTATCAGTGAGCAACATAGAGCCGTCTTCCTTTTCTCTAGCGGCCGGTTTGTCCACGATAGTCCCTGGCTCCAGCGCTCTGCGGTTGTTTCTGGGCTGACGGGTGATCTTTCACGCCTCCTCCCGAACATGGTGTAAAAGCTACTCGACTATCTACACAAATACATAAGACACATTACATACAAAAAGTTATAAATTTTTACATGTTCCTTTCTCTATTTGTCTCGTGCTGTTTCAGGAGAGTGAAACGAACCCTAAATAATATATATATATATATATATATATATATATATATATATATATTAAAAAAAACTACATCGCCAAAACGTGCGAAATCATTATGTACCAGTACAAGTTGGAAGATAATATATAATTAATGCTGTACAAATGGAAGCAGAAGTCTATTTCTTCATTCTTTCTCTTCATTGTCCACTCAACACACTTCATACGTTATTTTAGTCAACTATGCTGCACTGCATGATACCCAAAGCTAATCCATCGGGCACAAGGACGTTGAGGTAAGTAAGGCAGCAAAATAATACGTGACGGACAAAGCAAGGAGGCCACAAATCGCAGGCAAGAAGGGCATTCTTTAGAGAAGTTCACTACAATCAAACATTGGCCTTATTCGGAGCAGGAAATTCCTGGGGATACGCATCGGGACATCATTCGTTAGCAGTGAATTATGGACTGTGGGATAACTGGAAGAGAAGAGCATCGAAGCATTTGAAACGTGGCGGTACAGAAGGATGTTGAAAACTAGATGTACTGATAAGGTAAGGAATGAGGAGATTGTCTGCAATACGGTGCCAACCTACTGTAAGACAGAGCGGAAAGATGGCACTGGATCACTTGGCACTTCCAGTGTGGCACGTAAGTCACGTGGCTTGTCATCAGCCATGTAAGAGAATGCTATTGGCTGAGCTATGCAGCAATGTACTCGTATTAGCCAAACAAAATTTCTTGGGGCTGATTGGCGGAAAGACAAGGCAGCAGATCCTAGCCTTGTGTCGCAGCTTAAATGTCAGAGCTGGCAAATTACTCACAGAAGGGAGGCCATCAGGAGCAGATGTGTTTCGGCTGTATCAACTGCTCACTATATTAACTGTTGAATTTATTGCATTAAAACTGAAATCGGTGTCGGTGATTAATAGATCGGAATCGGTTCTCGTTAATTACAGTCAACCTTAGTCTTCACATTCGCATGTTTTCCTTCCGTTATTGTGGCGTCGGGTATAAGTGTCTTCAGCGTAATCTACCAAAGCTCCGCCGGCCGCAGTGGCCGTGCGGTTAAAGGAGCTGCAGTCTGGAACCGCAAGACCACTACGGTCGCAGGTTCGAATCCTGCCTCGGGCATGGATGTTTGTGATGTCCTTAGGTTAGTTAGGTTTAACTAGTTCTGAGTTCTAGGGGACTAATGACCTCAGCAGTTGAGTCCCATAGTGCTCAGAGCCATTTGAACCATTTTGAACCAAAGCTGCAGAGTAACACGTGAAAAACATTATCGAGAAGAAAGGACAGGATGATAGGACTTAATGGTTAGACATCGAAGAATTGCTTGCATGGTACTTAAACGAGCAAATAAAGAACTTGCGACGATTCGGTGTCGAAGATGAAACTTCGTATCACCAATTCTTTAATTTTCTGGTTTATAAACTGTGTCTTTATTTTTGTAGCGAAACCGACAAACATGGGAAGCATTACAGATTTTGGCATTTAACGTTCTGAGCATTCTTGCCTGACATACTCGTCAGTGAGCAAATTTATAGTTGTTAGGAATCTAACACTAACAACTTCATTCGTTCACAAAAAATCTTACGCCATAACGCTCCAATAATTCATGTACAACATTTTCGAAAGTTGGAATTTAATATAAAAATCATGTACACTAATGTAGAGAAAGTGAGTCCTGTTCTGTCCGTTTCATCGCATTCGGATGTAATCTATGTTCACGCCACGATTACAACGACGCAAGTCGTATATGCCATATGACGCCAGAACTGAACGACTGATCCTGAAATTTCCTGGCAGGTGAAAATTATGTGCCGGACCTGGGACCTTTTACTGCCGTGGGCAGACCAGCTGTGTGGCTGGATTGAAGAGTTTTTAGCAAACAGAACACAGCATGTTGTTATCAATGGAGAGACGTCTACAGACGTTACAGTAACCTCTGGCGTGCCACAAGGGAGTGTTATGGGACCATTGCTTTTCACAATATATATAAATGACCTAGTAGATAGTGTCGGAAGTTCCATGCGGCTTTTCGCGGATGATGCTGTAGTATACAGAGAAGTTGCAGCATTAGAAAATTGTAGCGAAATGCAGGAAGATCTGCAGCGGATACGCACTTGGTGCAGGGAGTGGCAACTGTCCCTTAACATAGACAAATGTAATGTATTGCGAATACATAGAAAGAAGGATCCTTTATTGTATGATTATATGATAGCGGAACAAACACTGGTAGCAGTTACTTCTGTAAACTATCTGGGAGTATGCGTGCGGAACGATTTGAAGTGGAATGATCATATAAAATTAATTGTTGGTAAGGCGGGTACCAGGTTGAGATTCATTGGGAGAGTGCTTAGAAAATGAAGTCCATCAACAAAGGAGGTGGCTTACAAAACTCTCGTTTGACCTATACTTGAGTATTGCTCATCAGTGTGGGATCCGTACCAGATCGGTTTGACGGAGGAGATAGAGAAGATCCAAAGAAGAGCGGCGCGTTTCGTCACAGGGTTATTTGGTAACCGTGATAGCGTTACGGAGATGTTTAATAAACTCAAGTGGCAACTCTGCAAGAGAGGCGCTCTGCATCGCGGTGTAGATTGCTCGCCAGGTTTCGAGAGGGTGCGTTTCTGGATGAGGTATCGAATATATTGCTTCCCCCTACTTATACCTCCCGAGGAGATCACGAATGTAAAATTAGAGAGATTAGAGCGCGCACGGAGGCTTTCAGACAGTCGTTCTTCCCGCAAACCATACGCGACTGGAGCAGGAAAGGGAGGTAATGACAGTAGCACGTAAAATGCCCTCCGCCACACACCTTTGGGTGGCTTGCGGAGCATAAATGTAGATGAATGTAGATGTAGATGTACTACCAACTAAGATATACATGCACGACTCTCGATCCGCCCTTACCGGTATTTCATTTCGGGCCTACCAGAGTAACGACTGACGTTGTTCGTATTCAGAGTCTGTTGAAATGTCCAGGCATGAAGTGCCAAGTTCAGAATCGATACTCAAGATATTTCGATATTTCGCATCCATGGAAATTAAAAGTGACTGGGCTTTGATACATACACAGAGAGACAATTATACACGTAAATTATCGTGTAACATTTATCTCAAACAATGGGTACCTGCTATTTCATAATACTGTGCAATACTGTGCTAGAGTACTGCAAGAGAGAGAGGAAAGATGGCGTTGGATGACTTGGCACTTCCATCGTGGCACCTATGTGACACGACTTGCCGTCAGCCATGTAAGAGAACGCTATTCGCTGAGCTAGGCAGCAATGTATTAGCCAAACAAAATTTCTGGGGGCTGATTTGTGGAAAGACAAGGCAGCATATTCCAACCTTTTGTCCCAGCTTGAAGGTCGGAGCTGGCAAATTAGTCATGGAAGGGACGGCATCAGCAGCGGATGTGAATCGATTGTATCTGCTGCTCATTGCATTAAGTGTTGAATTTCTTGCATTAAATACAGAATCGGTATCAGTGATTAATAGATCGGAAGTGGCTCTCGTTAATTACAGTCAGTCTTCTATGTTCGCTTATTTGCCGTCCTTTATTGTGAGGTCGCGTATGTGTGTAATAAGTATGTTGTGTGTAATCTCCTCAAAGTTGCAGAGTGTAACAGAAATATGTAACGAATGGAGTGTAAAGTGCAGTGTATACACTACAGGTTAAAATACACTGCAGGGTAATTGGATAATTATATGGTATCCCCTTTTAAATCGATGTGCTCTCTTCACAACCAAAACAAGTAGTTGAGGATCCCCTTCACAATTCATCATTGCAGCTATACCTCTAGCGAGCCAACGACCAGCGAACGGGACATCGTCTGAAAGAAGCGGGTTAGTGGATTTCAGGTGAACAACGGTGAGATCTGACGGACTTGCATGTCACCAATGACGATCCCACCGTGTGCAGTTGCTTTAGCACAAATAGAGGCTCATAACGGTCTTTCCGACGCAAGGGGAGTGTTGTAAGCATTCCTTTATGACAGAACTTAATGTTGAAAACAGTACATTATTTGTGAAAACGAGTAACACACTCTTTTCCAGTCATAACGACTCTTATCTCAACTGGCACAGGGCTTATCTACAAACGCCAATAAGCTGCCAATGTCGCAACTGCAACACTCTAAATCAGCGATAAGCTGATAGGCGAGGTGACGTGACTGAAATTCCACACTTGCGCAATCGGACCAGTAATTTTCCGCCCTGCTTGCTATGGGAGGGGCTGAAGATCAGTTTTTGAGGACTGAGGGGTCGCTTTGGGATGAGTGAGGTTCACTGCATGGCTTGAGAAGCAGAAGAGGTGAGTGCCTACTGGAGTATCGGACTCCACTGTGGCTGCATTGGGGAGGTGGCAGGGTGGAGCAGGGGGCAAATAGTCCGCCCCCGGTAGCTGAGTGGTCAGCGCGACAGACTGTCAATCCTAAGGGCGGATTCGATTCCCGGCTGGGTCGGAGATTTTCTCCGCTCAGGGACTGGGTGTTGTGTTGTCCTAATCGTCATCATTTCATCTCCATCGACGCGCAAGTCGCCGAAGTGGCGTCAGATCGAAAGACTTGCACCAGGCGAGTGGTCTACCCGACGGGAGGCCCTCGTCACACGACATTATTATTAGGGGGCAAATAGAGGAAATATCGGGGAGAATGTACTGCAGGAGAATGGCAGGAGCCAACATTCCTTAGGTTCCTTGACTGAATGGGAAAGACTGTCTGGTTTTACCATTCATGGAAGGAGGGAAGGTTTCGGTTTAATGTCCCGTCAATGATGAGGCTTTCCATTGGAGCACAAACAGGGAATAAATTGCCTTTGCTCCTTTTACAGGATATTATGTAAATACATTACATTGCCTGGGTATGTATTTATTCCAATTCTATTAGCTCATCTGCTCCTGTCTGCTCTCTTTGTCCATCTCCTTCGCCCTCCTCTCTGTCCATCTCCTTCTGCTTCCTCTTTCTGCCCACCTTTTCCACCCCTGTCCACCCGCCTCCACTCCCTGTATACGTCCTCCTACCCGTTGCTCTGTCCATCTGCTTGTCCCCCCTGTGTCCATCTGCTCCTTCCCCTCAACCTGTCTGCTCCTCCAAGTGGCCGTGCGGTTAAAGGCGCTGCAGTCTGGAACCGCAAGACCGCTACGGTCGCAGGTTCGAATCCTGCCTCGGGCATGGATGTTTGTGATGTCCTTAGGTTAGTTAGGTTTAACTAGTTCTAAGTTCTAGGGGACTAATGACCTCAGAAGTTGAGTCCCATAGTGCTCAGAGCCATTTGAACCATTTTT
Source organism: Schistocerca serialis cubense (assembly GCF_023864345.2). Lineage (NCBI taxonomy): Eukaryota > Metazoa > Arthropoda > Insecta > Orthoptera > Acrididae > Schistocerca > Schistocerca serialis. The sequence continues at coordinate 116,688,199 of NC_064643.1, read as the reverse complement.
GTCTGCTCCTCCCACCTCTGTCTCCATCTCTTCTGCCCCACTAACTTCTACCCACTCCCTTTCTCCCCTCTTCCCCGTCCCTCTGCCCATTTCGTCCTGCAGCCTCTCTCATTCCATCCTCCCCCTGTCTCTCTCCATCTCCTCCTCACTCCTTCTTCTGTCCATTTCCTCTGCCCCCCTCTCTCTGTCCAACTCCTTCTCTTTCTACCCCCCTTTCCCGCACCCTCCCCCACTCCACTCTGTTCATCTCCTCCTCCCCATGTCTGTGTCCATATCTTTCTTCCCCCTCTCTGCCTGTCCATCTCCTCCTCCTCCTCCTCTCTCCACCTTATCAAGCTCACTCAGATAGTGGGCTGCTGGTTCTTAAACCCTGCAGTACTTCTTTGCGGATAGTAAGTAACATGTATACTAAATTTGGTTGAAATCGATCCAGTTGTTTAGGAGGAGCTTCTTACTCACAGCTTTGTCAGAGTATGCACTTACACTAATGTTTCACATAATTTAAAAAAAAATGACATGCATATTTGTACACATATCCCACCTGCACCTGTAGCCACTTTGGCCTTGCAGTTTCGTTTCCGCGCAGCCCAATCTCCATGATGTCACGTACCTGCAAGATCTTTCGCATCACAGTCAATTTCCTAACGAGTATAGGGAAAATTATGCGTTGTATGGGTCTATAATGCTTCGTCGTAAACTAGTAAAAAGTAGTCTAGGAATTTTCCATTTCACGGATATTTTTGATCGTTTAAAACTCTGTCCAATTGATCTTTTAGATGGATATAAATTACCATTTCTCCCATCACATCCACAACTTCACCTTTCTGTAAGTTGTGTAATACTTGTGATTTATTAATAGTAGATATTTTACGGTTGACGTTGTAAGTGTGCAGAAAAGGTGGGTGGGCTGTTGTCACTTAATGCCATGGTGCGCTTTCCTTCCTGTTTGTTCAGTATATGTAGTATAATATTTACAGGTCACGCAATCATAAAGCAAATCATGAAAAGTTTTAGTTGATTTTTATAGTTGTCAGTATTGTTTCAATAGACTACTGTGATGGATTTTATGTATAAGACCATTGTAAAAACTGTTCAAAAATGATGTGCACCCACAGCAACAGAACATATATTTTCTAGTTATTTTACGGAAATTACAGGCAGTCATATTTACACTAATGATGTACGGTAATTAAATATACTTAAGAACGAAGACCTATATAGCTTAATTAACAAACTCCTGTAAAATACTCGTAATATACCTAGTGTATATACGTTAAAAGCTTCGACCTTATAAGAGCTTTGCAGCAACTGCTCAAAAGTAATGTGTTCATAAAATAAACTATTTGCAATTTATTTTATGACAATTTTACGCAGTCGTAGGAGCAGAGATGTACATGGCATGATATACCATTAATGAATCCTCTATAAAGTATATTATAGTCCTCTGGAATATCGCCGGCCGCTGTGGCCGAGCGGTTCTAGATGCTTAAGTCTGGAACCTCGCGATCGCTACGGTCGCAGGTTCGAATCCTGCCTCAGGCACGGATGTGTGTGATATCCTAAGGTTAATTAGGTTTACGTAGTTTTAAGTTCTAGGGGACTGATGACCTCAGATGTTAAGTCCCATAGTGCTCAGAGCCATTTGAACCATTTCCTCTAGAATATCTTGGGATATGACCTGATCCTACGTTAAATTCATAAGTAATACTAATATATCCAGTGTATAATGCTTACGTCTTCGATACGTGAACATTGGTTAAGGCCGAAATTGCACAATCGTACATCAAAGAAAGAAAATGTCAGCTGAAGGTACCACAAAATCGTTTCAATAATTCATCACAGCTGCAGACCCTGTCGCGTTGAAGATTCTATAATATATATAACGCGTTGAAGATTCTATAATATATATAAAGAAAAATTTGTCCTACTTTGTCCATTTCACATTAGACTATTCACTCAAGTCATACAGAACTGACCAACAAACATCACAATTACATACACACCTATCGTACAGAAAATGCAGAAACAGATTCTTTGGTGCTGTTCAGATTCAGATCGAAACAAAATGTTCAGGCACACAGAGTCAAGTTTCAGAACATATTTTGATATTTTGCACTCCTCAATACTAGAGCTGTTCGTGACCATCGATAGACGGGTTACGTAAGCCTACCTACACGGAGCCCTCATGATGTGAGCTTTTCAGATCTTACGGTAAACACTCGAGATAAGCGATAAACCGATGGGCGCCGCCTCGTTACAGTCGCCTGTGGAGCGAGGGCAGGGTGCGGTCATGTGACGTGGCAGCGGCGGAAGACCGCAGGTATATAGCGAGCAGAGCGGGAAGGCTGGGCCGACTATTGCTGCCTGCGCTGCGACTTCAACGGCTGACGGGGCGCTGCGCGTGTGTTTGCTGACATCACTCCTCCCTGACTCTTGGGTGAGTAGAAGCTCTGCACGACGTGCTCGTTCACTATCGTAATTTATTGATGTAGTGAGAAAGTGTTGTACTGCTCCGTCAGTCGACTACAGGAAGGCATACGACAGCATGCGCAACCTAATACTTTCCAAAACGCCGCAGATGGAAACTGGATTCTTCATGGGCTCATACGTCTGGAACTTCTGGTGACAGACAGCTAGGGCCAAGTGTTTTTGTACAGCCCTTGGGCTAGAGACCACTTGTATACCCAACAGAAGGATTGTCCTAGTGTCACTATCCTACAGTTCAGGATCAAAGTATTTACATTACACACTTCCTCTTGCTTAGACAAATGGATCAAAACGGTTGGTCCTTTTTGTATTTGATGTGATCTGCAGTGGGCCTTAAGGGCTTACGAAGGCACCATTAGTTCATGGACATGTCCTTATAAAATGATGTTTTACCATTTTTTTGTACCAAAACACACTCATTCCACTTCATACTGCTTAACAGCGTTACGCCTAGGTATTTCATTGACGCTGCTAATACTTATTCGAACATTACGCGTTTCTTTTTCCTACTCATCCGCACTAACTTACACTTCTCTACATTTAGAGCTAGCTGGCATTCATCACATCAATTAGAAATTTTACACTGAAGACCCAAAGGAACTGGTACACTTGCCTAATATCGTGTAGGCCCCCCGCGACCACGCAGAAGTGCCGCAACACGACGTGGCAGGGACTCGACTAATGTCTGAAGTAATGATGGAGAGAACTGACACCAGGGCTGTCCATAAATCCGTAAGAGTACGAGGAGGTGTCTTCTGAACAGCACGTTGCAAGGCATCCCAGATACACTCAATAACGTTCATGTCTGGGAAGACTGGTCGCCAGCGGAATTTCCTAAACTCAGAAGAGTGTTTCTGGAGCCACTCTGTAGCAATTGTAGCAATTTTGGACGTTTGTGGTGTGGCATTGTCCTGCTGGATTTGCCCAAGTCCGTCTGAATGCAGGTTGACATGAATGGATACAGGCAATCAGATACGATACTTACGTACGTGTCACCTGTCAGAGTCGTGTCTAGATGTACCAGGGGTCCGGTATCACTCCAATTACACAAGCCCCACACCATTACAGAGCCCCCCCCCCCCCTCCGTATTGAACAGTCCCCTGCTGACATACAGGATAAAGGGATTCATGAGGTTTCTCCATAACCGTACACGTTCATCCGCTCGATACTATTTGAAACGAGACTCGTCCGCCCAGGCAACATCTCCCCAGTCATCAAATAGTCAATGTCGGTGTTGACGTCTAAGGCGCTGCAGTCATGGACTGTGCGGCTGGTCCCGGCGGAGGTTCGAGTCCTCCCTCGGGCATGGGTGTGTGTGTTTGTTCTTAGGATACTTTATGTTAAGTAGTGTGTAAGCTTTGGGACTGATGACCTTAGCACTTAAGTCCCACAAGATTTCACACACATTGTAACATTTCGGTGTTGACGGGCCCAGGTGAGGAGTAAAGTGTGTTGGGCAGTCACCAAGGGTACACAAGTGGGCCTTCTGCTCCGGAACCCCATATCGATGATGTTTCGTTGAATGTTTCGAACGCTGACACTTGTTGATGGCCCAGCATTGAGATCTGCAGCAATTTGCGGAAGCGTTGCACTTCTGTCACGTTGAACCATTCTCTTCAGTCGTCGTCGGTCCGTTCATGTAGGATCTTTTCCGGCCGCAACGATGTCGGAGATTTGATGTTTTTCCGGATTCCTGATCTTCACGGTACACGCGTGAAATGATCGTACGGGAAAATCCCCACTTCATCGCTACCTCGGAAATGCTGCGTCCCATCGCTGTGCCCCATAGCTCGTGCGGCAACTATAACACCATATTCAAACTCATTTAAATCTTGATAACCTGCCATTGTAGGAGCAATAAGCTCTCTAACAAGTGCGCCAGACACTTTCTGTCTTATATAGGCGTTGCTGACCGCAGCGCCGTATTCTGCCTGTTTACATATCTCTGTATTTGAATACGCATGCCTATACCAGTTTCTTTGGCGATTCAGTTGTCTTGTATCCTCTTACAATCACTAGATGTAGATGTAGATGTAACCGTCTACATCTACATCTGCATCTACATGGATACTCTGCAAATCACATTTAAGTGCCTGGCAGAGGGTTCATCGAATCACCTTCACAATTCTCTATTATTCCAATCTCGTATAGCGCGTGGAAAGAAAGAACGACTATATCTTTCCGTACGAGCTCTGATTTCCCTTATTCTATCGTGGTGATCGTTCCTCCCTATGTGGGTCGGAGTCAACAAAATATTTTCGCATTCGGAGGAGAAAGTTGGTGATTGTAACTTCGTGAGAAGATTCCGTCGCAACGAAAAACGCCTTTCTTTTAATGATTTCCAACCCAAATCGTATATCATTTCTTTGACACTGTCTCCCATTTTTCGCGATAATACAAAACGTGCTGCCTTTCTTTGAACTTTTTCGCTGTACTCAGTCAGTCTTATCTGGTAAGGATCTCACATCGCGCAGCAGTATTCTAAAAGAGGACGGACGAGCGTAGTATAGGCTCTCTCCTTAGTAGGTCTGTTACATTTTCTAAGTGTCTTGCCAATGAAACTCAGTCTTTGGTTAGCCTTCCCCACAACATTTTCTATGTGTTCTTACAAATTTAAGTTGTTGGTAATTGTAATACCTAGGTATTTAGTTGAATTTACGGCTTTTAGATTACACTGATTTATCGTGTAACCAAAGTTTAAAGAGTTCCTTTTGGCACTCATGTGGATGAGCTCACACTTTTCGTTATTTAGGGTCAACTGCCACTTTTCGCACCATTCAGATATTTTTTCTAACCTTTTGCAGTTTGTTTTGATCTTCTGATGAGTTTATTAGTCGATAAACGACAGTGTCATCTGAAGACCACGGAAGATTGTCTCCAAAATCGTTTATATAGATAAGGAACAGCAAAGGGCCTATAACACTACCTTGGGGAACGCCAGAAATCACTTCCGTTTTACTCGATGACTTTCCTTCAATTACTACGAACTGTGACCTCTCTGACAGGAAGTCAGAAATCCAGTCACATAACTGAGACGATATTCCATAAGCACGCAATTTCACTACGAGCCGCTTGTGTGGTACAGTGTCAAAAGCCTTCAGGAAATCCAGGAATACGGAATCGCTCTGAAATCCCTTGTCAATAGCACTCCGCACTTCATGTGAATAAAGAGCTAGTTGTGTTTCACAGGAACGATGTTTTCTAAACCCATGTTGACTGTGTGTCAATAGACCGTTTTCTTCGAGGTAATTCATAATGTTCGAACACAATATACGTTCTAAAATTCTGCTGCATATCGACGTTAACGATATGGGCCTGTAATTTAGTGGTTGGGTTGGGATTGGGTTGTTTGGGGGAAGAGACCAAACAGCGAGGTCATCGGTCTCATGGGGATTAGGGAAGGACGGGGAATGAAGTCGGCCGTACCCTTTCAAAGGAACCATCCCGACATTTGCCTGGAGCTATTTAGGGAAATCACGGAAAACCTAAATCGGGATGGCCGGACGCGGGATTGAACTAATTTAGTGGATTACTCCTACTACCTTTCTTGGTGTGACCTGCGCAACTTTCCAGTCTTTGGGTACGGATCTTTCGTCGAGCGAACGGTTGTATATGATTGTTAAGTATGCAGCTAATGCATCAGCATACTCGGAAAGGAAACTAATTGGTATACAGTCTGGACCAGAAGACTTGGTTTTATTAAGTGGTTTGAGTTGCTTCACTACTCCGAGGATATTTACTTCTACGTTACTCGTGTTGGCAGCTGTTCTCGATTCGAATTCTGGTTACAGTTACAGTTCATTTGTCACAGACAATCTTTACTAGTAGTTGCTTGACAATGTATCGTATACAGGGTGTTACAAAAAGGCACGGCCAAACTTTCGGGAAACATTCCTCACACACAAAGAAAACGCTTACTTTCCATGTTAGAGTTAATTTTATTACTTCTCTTCAAATCACTTTAATCATGGAGTGGAAACACACAGCAGCAGAACGTACCAGCGTGACTTCAAACATTTTGTTACAGGAAATGTTCAAAATGTTCTCCGTCAGCGAGGATACATGGATCCACCCTCCGTCGCATGGCATCCGTGATGCGCTGATGCAGGCCTGGAGAATGGCGTATTGTATCACAGCCGTCCACAATACGAGCACGAAGAGTCTCTACATTTGGAGCCGGGGTTGCGTAGACAAGAGCTTTCAAATGAACCATAAATGACAGTCAAGAGGGTTGAGGTCAGGAGAGCGTGGAGGCCATGGAATTGGTCCGCCTCTACCAATCCATCGGTCACCGAATCTGTTGTTGAGAAGCGTACGAACATTTCGACTGAAATGTGCAGGAGCTCCATCGGGCATGAACCACATGTTGTGTCGTACTTGTAAAGGCACATGTTATAGCAGCACAGGTAGAGTATCCCGTATGAAATCATGATAACGTGCTCCATTGAGCGTAGGTGGAAGAACATGGGGCCCAATCGAGACATCACCAACAATGCCTGCCCAAACGTTCACAGAAAATCTGTGTTGATGACGTGATTGCACAATTGCGTGCGGATTCTCGTCAGCCCACACATGTTGATTGTGAAAATTTACAATTTGATCACGTTGGAATGCAGCCTCATCCGTAAAGAGAACATTTGCACTGAAATGAGGATTGACACATTGTTGGATGAACCATTCGCAGAAGTGTACCCGTGGAGGCCAACCAGCAGCTGATAGGGCCTTCACACGCTGTGCATGGTACGGAAACAACTGGTTTTCCCGTAGCACTCTCCATACAGTGACGTGGTCAACGTTACCTTGTACAGCAGCAACTTCTCTGACGCCGACATTAGGGTTATCGTCAACTGCACGAAGAATTGCCTCGTCCATTGCAGGTGTCCTCGTCGTTCTAGGTCTTCCACAGTCGCGAGTCATAGCCTGGAATGATCTGTGCCCCCTAAGACGCCGATCAATTGCTTCGAACGTCTTCCTGTCGGGACACCTTCGTTCTGGAAATCTGTCTCGATACAAACGTACCGCGCCACGGCTATTGCCCCGTGCTAATCCATACATCAAATGGGCATCTGCCAACTCCGCATTTGTAAACATTGCACTGACTGAAAAACCACGTTCGTGATGAACACTAGCCTGTTGATGCTACGTACTGATGTATTTGATGCTAGTACTGTAGAACAACGAGTCGCATGTCAACACAAGCACCGAAATCAAAACTACCTTCCTTCAATTGGGCCAACTGGCGGTGAATCGAGGAAATACAGTCATACTGACGAAACTAAAATGAGCTCTAACGTGGAAATGGAGCGATTCCGCACACATGTCCACGTAACATCTTTTCTTTATTTGTGTGTGGGGAATGTTTCCTGAAAGTTTGGCCGTACCTTTTTGTAACACCCTGTATATATTGAGTGCGCTGTGTGAGAACAAAGGTCTGCTCAGTGACTCCGTGTTTCAGAATCGTCCACAATGGAAGCAGCTACGGAAGTTGCGGAGACGGCAGCCGTGGCGCCTGGCCTGGGAGACCTCCTGGACGCGGGGGACAGCGCCGTGGTGACGCTGGTGGCGGGCGACACCAGGCTGGCGGCGCACAGGGCCGTCCTCGCGGCCAGGAGCCCCGTGCTGGCAGCCAGGTTCCAGCACGACACGCCGCACGTCACCATCACGGACGCGGAGGGCCCGGTGCTACGCCAGCTGCTAGCCTACTGCTACACCCTCCAGGCCCCGCAGCTGCCCAGCATGGCTCCCCAACTGCTGGCAGCTGCCGACAAGTACGGCTTGTCGGGCCTGAAGGACGCGTGCGAGCAGCAGCTGGCCGCACGGCTGCACGTGGAGAATGCGGCGACCACGGCTGTGCTCGCGCTGAGCCACTCTTGCTCCAGGTTGAAGGAAGCCGCTGTCGCGTTTATAAAAACCCACACCTACGAGGTGGTGATGACGCAGGGCTGGGCGGATGCTGTGGTCAGCCACCCTCAGGCTGTTGTGGAGTTAACTTGCCTGATTACAGAGCCACCTGCACCAAACAGGTATGCACATACACAATAGTCACTTATTCTCCCAGATTTGTGCATGTATCTATCTATGAGTCTACACTCCACAGCACATTGTGATGCCCTTACCACTGAGCTTCCACTAGAGGGCCGGCCGGGTGGCCGAGCGGTTCTAGGCGCTACAGTCTGGAACCACGCGACCGCTTCGGTCGCAGGTTCGAGTCCTGCCTCGGGCATGCATGTGTGTGACTTCCTTAGGTTAGTTAGGTTTAAGTAGTTCTAAGTTGTAGGGGACTGATGACCTTACAAGTTAAGTCCCATAGTGCTCACAGCCATTTGAACCACTTTTCCTTAGAGGTGGCTGAGCTATGAGCCATACAGCTACAGAAGTCACGTGCATGTGTCTCAAAATGCTTGCTTTACCTTCTCTCAACAGGTTCATCATGTTGTTGTTGTGGTCTTCAGCCCTGAGATTGGTTTGATGCAGCTCTCCATGCTACTCTATCCTGTGCAAGCTTCTTCCATCTCTGAGTAACTACTGCAACCTACATGCTTCTGAATCTGCTTAGGGTATCCATGTCTTGGTCTCCCTCTACGATTTTTACCCTCCACGCTGCCCTCCAATACCAAATTGGTGATCCCTTCATGCCTCAGAACATGTCCTACCAACCGATCCCTTCTTCTTGTCAAGTTGTGCCACAAACTCCTATTCTCTCCAATTCTGTACAATACCTCCTCATTAGTTATGTGCTCTACCCACCTTATCTTCAGCACTCTTCTGTAGCACCAAATTTCGAAAGCTTTCTCTTCTTGTATAAACTCTTTATTGTCCATGTTTCACTTCCATATACGCCTACACTCCATACAAATACTTTCAGAAAGGACTCCCTAACACTTAAATCTATACTCGATGTTAACAAATTTCTTTTCTTCAGAAACACTTTCCTTGCCATTGCCAGTCTACATTTTATATCCTCTCTACTTCGACCATCATCAGTTATTTTGCTCCCCAAATAGCAAAACTCCTTTACTACTTTAATTGTCTCATTTCCTAATCTAATTGCCTCAGCATCACCCGAGTTAACCCGACTACATTCCATTATCCTCGTTTTGCTTTTGTTGATATTCATCTTATATCCTACTTTCAAGACACTGCCCATTCTGTTCAACTGCTCTTCCAAGTCCTCTGCTGTCTCTGACAGAATTACAACGTCGTCGGCGAACCTCGAAGTTTTTATTGCTTCTCCATGGATTTTAATACCTACTCCGAACTTTTCTTTTGTTTCCTTTACTGCTTGCTCAATATACAGATTGAATAACATCGGGGAGAGGCTTCAACCCTGTCTCACTCCCTTCCCAACCACTGCTTCCCTTTCATGTCCCTAGACTCTTTAACTGCCATCTGGTTTTTGTACAAGTTGTAAATAGCGTTTCGCTCCCTGTATTTTACCCCTGCCACCCTCAGAATTTGAAAGAGAGTATTCCAGTCAACATTGTCAAAAGCTTTCTCTAAGTCTACAAATGCTAGAAACGTAGGTTTGCCTTTCCTTAATCTTCCTTCTAAGATAAGTCGTAGGGTCAGTAAGCGTTCCAGTATTTCTACGGAATCCAAACTGATCTTCCCCGAGGTCGGCTTCTACCAGTTTTTCCATTCGTCTGTAAAGAATTCGCGTTAGTATTTTGCAACTTTGACTTATTAAACTGATTGTTCGGTAATTTTCACATCTGTTAACACCTGCTTTCTTTTGGATTGGAATTATTATATTCTTCTTGAAGTCTGAGGGAATTTCGCCTGTCTCATACATCTTGCTCACCAGATGGTAGAGTTTTGTCAGGACTGGCTCTCCCAAGGTTGTCGGTAGTTCTAATGGAATGTTGTTAAAGGTTATGCCTTTCAAATTTCTGTGTTTGTTGTTGTAATGTATTCAAGCTGTCCTGTCGAAGAGTTTCTGGTATCACTCCAGCATTACTGTTGACCCTTGTACATAACTTTAAATACTTGTGATTCGTTTTGAGGCACCTGTTATTCGTTATGATAAGCTACAGCTGACGAGACCTCCGGAGAAGCAGTGTGTAAACTGATTATTGCACCCACTGTTGTCATAGGCAGTGTATGTTCTGCGTGTATTATCCTTGTAGAGAGTCCCTAAGCAGTCCTGCCTATAGTAAGCAGCTATCTAGTCCGTACTTGAACTTGCTCACCTATGCTGTGTCTCTCTGTGCAGCCCGCCAGCCACTACAGAGGGTGGACCAGCCACTATTGAGGGTGGACCGGCCACTACAGAGGGTGGGCCAGCCACTACAGAGGGTGGACCAGCCACTACAGAGGGTGGACCAGCCACTACAGAGGATGAGGGTGCTATGCCAGCCACTACAGAGGTTGGGCCCACCCCTGCCTCTCACCGCCAGCTCCCCTGCGACCCCAGCCAGGCTCACGTCACAGCTGCGCTGCCCACGATTCCCCAGCGTACAGCTTCGCCTGGTGAAGCCACAGCCTCCCCCATGCGGTGAGTTGCGTCACTGCATGTTCACATACTCCACACTCATAATACCACTTATTGTGGTGTTAATCAAGTATCATGATCAAAACATTAAATCTCGCTATATTTTGATAAAGTGTAGTTCATATTTATCTAGAACAATTGCTCGTTTCATACATTTGGCTGTGCTGAATTTTGACGTTCGAGTCATCGTGTATAAAAGAGATTTTCGGCATCCGTCCTCAGCTTCATTGTGTGTATTATGTTCCATTCAGAATATAAATACACTAAAAAATACGACGTACCAGGACAGAATTATCGAAATGGGACAGAACTTGGTAGATGTCTTGTACAAACAACTGATTACACTTTCGAAAAAATTGGATGATTTGTTCAAGAGAAAGAATTTCACAAACTGAGCAAGTCGATAACACGTTAGTCCACCTCTGGCACTTATGCATGCAGTTATTTGGCTTGGACTGATTCAGAGGGTTGTTGGATGCCCTCCTGAGGGATACTGTGCCAGATTCTGTCCAAATCTCGAGCTGGTTGGAGGGACCTACTCATAATCCTCCAATCGTTCTCAACTGGGGAAAGATCTGGCGATCTTTCTGGCCAAGGTAGGGCTTGGCAAGCATGCAGACAAGTAGCAGAAACTCTCAAGATGTGTGGGTGGGAATATCTTGCCGAAATGCAAGCCCAGGATGGCTTGCCATGAAGGGCAACACAATGGACGGTAGAATATCGTTGACACACCGTTGTGCTGTAAGGATGCCGAGGATGACAACCAAAGGGGTCTCGCTATGAAAAGAAATGGCACCCCAGACCATCACTCCTGGCTTTCAGGCTGTGTAATGGTCGCGAGTCAGGTTGGTACTCCACTGCTGTGGTTGGTTCTCCACTGCTGTCTGGGGTGCCTCCAGACACGTCTACTGCCTGGAATCTCACTGACTGGAGTAGAATTGTCTTCAGTTACGAGTCCCGCAACCAGCTGAGCCCTGGTGAACAGTGAAGATGCCTGGACAGTGGGGGGATACCAATCTGCTTGCCGCCTACCAAATGGTAGGACAATCAGGAGAGATAGTTTGCCGAGCCATTTCTTTTCATAGCAGGACCCGTCTGGTTGTCATCCATGACACCCTTCACAATACAGCGATACGTCGACAATATTCTACGCCCCATTTATGTTACTCTTCACGGTAAGCCACCCTGGGATCACTTTTCAGCAAGATAATGCCCGCCTGCACACGGCGAGAGTTTCTACTACTTGTCTTCGTGCTTGCCAAACCCTACCTTGGTCAGCAAGGCCGCCGGATCTCTCTCCAATTGAGAACGTCTGGAGCATTATGGGTAGGGCACTTGAACCAGGTCGGGATTTTGACGATCTAACGCGCCAGTTGGACAGAGTTTGGGACGATATCCCGCAGCAGGACATCCAACAACTCTATGAATCAACTCATTGCTGCCAATGCATTATTGACCTGCTCAGTCTGTGAAGCTCTTGCCAGATAACGTCATCAGATGTCTTTTCTAGATCTGCAAACGCAATATAAGTTGGTTTATTTTTCTGTGATTGCTTTTCGACAAGGAGTCTCAGTGCCAGAATCGCTTCTATGTGATTGCTTTTCGACAAGGAGTCTCACTGCCAGAATCGCTTCTATTGTTCCCAATCCCCTTCTGAAACCAAACTGATCTTCACTCAGCATACCCTCCACCTTCTCTTCAAATCTCTTCAGAACTATTTTTTTTTAGAATTTTTGATGCATGTGATATTAGGCTCAAAGTTTGGTACTGTTCACATTTTGTAGCTGCAGCGTTCTTTGGTATAGGAACAATGACGCATTTCTGGAAGTCTGTCGGTATGTCTCCTGTATTATAGATAGACCTAATACGTTTAAGCAGCATCGGTTTCATCCTGTCACCAGCATTCTTTATTAGTTCTGCAGGGATGTCATCAATACCCATTGCTTTGTTGTCCTTTAATTCTTTGAGAGCTTTGTCAAATTGTTCTTGCAGAATGTCATTTCCCTTGTCATCTTCATCTACTTGCTCTTCTCTTCCTATTTCTTCCTCCGAAAGAGGTGTTCCAACGTACAACTCCTCTATGTATTCTTTCCATCTCTTCACGACGTCTTCACCAAACAGCATTTTCCCCTCTTTATTTTCTATTGTGCCAGAGAGTGTTGTTTTACGCTTGTTAAAAAATTGATTTGCTGTTCTGTAGGCTAAGTCAGTTCTTTCGTATTTTCTTCCATTTCCCTGCACATTTCCTCAAAAAAATTTTCTTTTGCTTTCGTAGCTTCTCTGTTAACTAAATTCCTTAGTATTCTATATTCAGCTTTTCCTTGTGCATCAGTTACATTTTTTGAATAATCTCCTGTTCTCTATACGCTCAATAATATCTGTTGTAATCCATTTCCTCTTGTTTTTGTCATAATTGTCAGAGCACCAAGATCAATCCCGAATATATGAATTCTATGAGCCAGTAGTAATGTAATTTGTTTATACAGACTCATTTCCAATTGAAACGGCTAAACCAGCTTCTACATGTTTTTACAGCGTTGATAGAAAGAAAATAGTGTTTGGATGACGGATTGCAGATTTATCAGCTGTAACATCTCCATTGGCCGAATAAGAAAAGGACTTTATTTTTAACTGCCTTTATAAAGAATTTGCTTCATTTGGCTCTTAACCACATGTAAACACACAGTTTGTGGCGTCGGTATATAGGAATAGTCTTGTAGGATCGTCATAGTGAGGTTGTCACATGCCAATGACAAGACGGTATTTTTCGATATTACATCGATGCTGCGAGATATACAGTGTGTTCAGAAAGCCAAGATTACTCTCAGATCCTACAGGTTTTGTTGATGCATTGAGACACAATGCATCCCCAAGAATCTGCTTAAAGATAGAGAGAAGGAATGTGTGTGAATGTGTGTGTGTTTATTGTTTACAGCAGGGTATAAGAATCTCGATGTTTTGTGCAGGAACCTTTCTGGACGAGAGAGAGACGGGAGGCTGATACAGGCAGCTAAGCAGGGGACAGTGGGGGCGCTGCAGGAGCTCCTTGCGATAGGCGCAGACGTGGGGGCGAGAGACGAGAACTGGAGTGGATGGACCGCCCTCCACTGGGCAGCATACTGGGGAGATGCGGAGGCGGTGAGGTGCCTGGTAGATGGCGGGGCCCAAGTGGACGCCAGAGACCACAGGAAGATCGCGCCTCTGCATTTGGCTGCATTCAATGGCCACACGGCTGTGGTACAGATGCTCCTGGCGTCCTCTGCTGATCCCAACTCCAGGCACCATTGGGGAGGGACACCTCTGCACGCGGCAGCACACAGTGGCCACGCAGACGTGGTGGCTGTGTTGCTGGAGGCAGGAAGTGAGATGCGAGCCAGAGATAACATGGGGAAGACCTCCCTGGACTACGCCAGGCTGAATAAACACCAGCACCTGGAAGAGATGCTATTTTGAAGCTTGCAGACCTATAATATAATTATGTGGAATAAAACAAAAGTTTGCTACATGACTTTCCATTACATTTAAAATAAATAATACAAAAATAAATCCTCTCATCATTCCTTTGTACCTATCATTACCTAGTGGATAAAACTACTGCAATAGACACTGTAACAAGAGCGATAAGGGGAGTGGTCCTTAAAGTAATGTAAATAACCTTTTTTTTGATGAAATGGTCAGCACTACATTTCTTCAGAAACCTAAACAAAAATCAACAACAGCTGAAAAATACTCCATTACCAATAAGCTCTAGACCTCTACTTAAAACGTGTTTCTCACGGCATACAAAATTTTCATATAACTTACAGAACTGTAGTCACGTGATGTCTTCGACAGTCCCCAATATTTTGACACATACGCACCCAATCACTTTTAGGACACAAATGCAGAACTGTCAGCGGTTGTTGATGACATAACCAGGCTTCATCCCTGTAACATGTTACAACCTGTCCTCTACATTATTTGACTACCGAAAATTAGTTGGTATGAGCCTGTTAAACTTGTGTAAATTGCACCATACCCACGTTACTGTCATTTACGCTGTGTGGCTTTACTTTGGCTTTAGGAGAGGTAAAGGCACCAGAGAGGTGACTCTGATGTTCTACTTGATAATGAAACCAAGAATGAAGAAAAATGAAGGTATGTTCATAGGATTTGTTGACCTAGAAATAGTGTCTGATAGTGTTAAATGGGGCAAGATGTTCGAAGTTCAGAGAAAAATAAGTCAGAAGACTGGATGACCAAGAATGAAGTGCTTATATTAAAAAGTTTGTTAGACGGAGATAAAGTCTTTTGTTCCTACTGTTCAATCTACACTGATCAGCCAGATCGTTATGACCACCGACCTGCTATCGATATAAACCTATACAGGCGATAGCAGCGCCACCTGGCGAGAAATGACTGCTAGTGAGATACATGCACGGTGCATGCGGTGTCAGTGAGTGTGGTCTCGCGTGTGTAGAATGGGGAACGCGCCCTATCTATCTGAGTTGGACCGAGGACAGATTATGATGGCTCACAGACTTGGTACGAGCATTTAGAAAACTGCACGACTTGTCGGGTATTAGAGGAGTGCTGTGGTAAGTGTTTCAGCACGTGGCAAAACCAATGTGAAACCACATCCAGACATCGTGGAGTTGAGCGACCACCTCTCATTATAGATATTGGACGTCGTAAGCTAGGCAGACTCGTAAAACAAGACAGGCAGCGAAATGTGGCGGAGCTAGCATCAGACTTTGATACTGGGTGGAGTAGAAGTGTGTCTGAACATGCAATGCGCCCAGCACTTCTAATAATAGGCCTCCACAGTTGACAACCTGTGCATGTGCCAATATTAATGCCATGATGTAGGCAACTACAACTGAAATGGGCACACGACCATCGGCACTGGACGTTGACGCAGTGACAGAGTGTTGTGTGTTCCAATGAATACCGATACCTTCTCCGTCATGTTGTTGGGAGGGCGCGAATCCGTCGTCTTCCAGGGAAACAGCTCCTTGATACCTGCACTGCAGGACAGGGACAATCTGGCAGCGGCTCCATTATGCTCTAGGGAACATTCACGTGGGCATCCATGGGCCCACTGAACCTCGTGGAAGGCACCATGACGGCACACTGGTTGCAGAACACGTACACATGACAATTACGTTTCACAGCGGCAGTGGCATGTTTCAGCAAGATAATACGCTGTGTCACAAGACAGGAGTGTGATGGACTGGTTCGAGGAACATAGAGGCGAGTTCCAATTGGTGTGCTGGCCCACCAGCGTGCCAGATCTGAACCAGATCGATCACATCTGGGATGTGATTGAATGTGGTATCCCCAGAATTTACGGAAGTTAGGTAACTTGTGTGTGCAGATGTGGTGCCAAGTTCCTACAGTGACCTAACAAGGCCTCATTGTTTCCGTGCATTGGTGCATCACTGCTGTTATCCATGGCAGAGGTGGACACACTGTCTATTAGGTAGGTGGTTACAATGTTCTTGCTAATGAGTGTATATACTGAAGAAGCAATAAAGGAAATAAAGGAAAGAGTCAAGGGTGGGATTAAAATTTGGCCTGAAAGGATATCAAAGATAAGTTTCGCTGATGACCCTGCTATACTCAGTGAAAGTGAAGAAGAAATACAGGATCTGAGGAATGTAATGAACAGTTGAATGAGTACAGACTGTAGATTGAAAGTGAACCATAAAAAGAGAAAAGTAATCAGGGATCAGCAGAAATCAGAGAAGTAAGAAATTTATCATGAAAATTGGTAATCATGAAGTAGACAAAGTTATGGACTTCTGCTATCTTGGAAGCAAAATAAACCATGGTGGACAAATACATGAAGACATAAAAAGCAGGCTAGCACAATCAAAGAGGGCGTTCCTGGTCAGGAGAAGTCTACTGGTATCAAACGTGGATCTCAATTTGAGGAAGACATATCTGACAATGTTCGTTAGGAGCTCAGCATCGCTGTACGGGATTAGCTGAGCGGTCTCAGGCGCTGCAGTCATGGACTGTGCGACTGGTTCTGGCGGAGGTTCGTGTCCTCCCTCGGGCATGGGTGTGTGTGTTTGTCCTTAGGATAATTTAGGTTAAGTAGTGTGTAAGCTTAAGGACTGATGACCTTAGCAGTTAAGTCCCATAAGATTTCACACACATTTGAACATTTGAGCTCAGCATCATATGGTAATGAATAATGTACAGTGGAAAAAGCAGAAGAAAATCCAAGCGTTTGAGATGTGGTGCCACAGAAGAACGTTGAAAATTGGATGGACTGATAAGGAAAGGTGTGGTTCTCTTCAGAATCGGCGAAGAGAGGAACATATGGAAGAATAATGGACAGAATGATAGGGTTTAAGTTGACATCAAGGAATAACACCCATGTTATTAGAGGGAGCTATAGAGAACTAAAGCTGTGGGGAAAGACAGAGACAGGAATAGCCCCTACATCCAGCATATAATTGAGAACACAGGATGCAAGTGCTACTCTGAGGTGGAGAAGTTGTAGCAGCACAGGAATTCGTGGCGTGCCACATCAAACCAATCAGAAGACTGATGATCAAAAAAGAGAACAAAGAAGATAAACTGTGTGATTAGAGGTTACAATGTCTCTATAGTTCTTATGTCAGACTAAATTTACATCTGTGTCTGCAGTACATTGACAGTATGTATGTTTAATTACAATGTGATATTAGTAGCATTATCCACATATTATCACAAAACTATAACCTGAATCATGTTATCAGTTCATTTTTAATTAAAGATAATGAAAAAACCACCTCAGTTCATTCCTTTACCAACCAGCAATAACGCTGCTCTTACGAAAGATAGCAACATCTGTTAGGTAATACAGACCTTCATTCCCACATTACAGTACCCTATAGCATATTTTCCAGCTTTCGATACGTCCCTAGATCTTGAGTGCGTTTCCTTCGGCAGGGTGTCACTTGGACAGAGCGCCTGCAGGGGCCGCCAAACAACCCGCCGCACAGCAATTCTGGCCGGACAGGCGCCGCTGCCTACAGCGCCCTCACAGTGCCAGCTGTCAGTTTGCCCAACTACTGTTCGCACGAACTAAAAAAAAAAAAAAAAAAAACATATGGGACAATTTACAAATGAGACATCAATGCCACTCCACCACGAAAAAATAAAAATCAATGATGCTTGTAATACTTTACGAATCCGCAAAATTACTGACCAATATCCCTAACTTCTGTTTGCTGCAGAATCCTAGAACATGTTCTTAGATCGAATACAATAAACTTTCTTGAAACTGAGAAGTTTATGTCCACGAATCAGCATGGTTTCAGAAGACACCGCTTATGCGAAGTTCAGTTTGCCCTTTTCTCGAACGATATACTGCGAACTATGGATGAAGGCAACAGGCAGATTTCATATTCCTAGATTCACGAAAAGCATTTGACACGTCGTGCCACTGCAGACTGTTAACACAGGAAAGGGTATGCAGGGTTCCCCGATATGTGAGTGGCTCCAAGACTTCTTAACTAGCACTCAGTAGCAATCCCCTGTTTTGTTATTCGTATTGCTGATCGTATAGTTTTCTTAATTATTTTTCCAAATTCCAAAGTTTTTTGTATCTGTATAGTAATTTTACATCTACATCTACATAGATATTTGCCGGCCACCGTACGGTGCATGGTGGAGGATATCATGTGAGAAAAGGGCAAACTGAGTTTTGCACGAGCTGTGCTTTCTAAAACCATGCTGATTTGTGAAAAGCTGCTTTTCCGCCTCAAGGAAATAGAAATTTACTATATTCAAACTGAGAATATGTTCAGAATTCTGCAGCAAACCAATGGTAAGGATACTGGTCTGTAATTTTGCCCTTCTTATATACAGGAGTCACCTGTGCTTTTTTCCATTCGCTTCAGATTTCGCGCTGGACGAGAGATTCGCTATAAATGCAAGCTAAGTGTGGTGCAAATGTTGTAGAGTATACTCACAAAAATATGTAAAATCGAATTTAGATTCCTCTCGAACCAGAGGACTTACTTGTTTCCAACTCTTTCGGGGGCATCTCGACGCCAGGAGCGCCTATTGCTATGTCCTCTATACGGGAGCCTGTGCGATGGTGGAACGACGGTATGTCTGTACGATTCTCGAACATGAACGATTTCTTAAACGCGGAATTTAAAACTTCAGCTTCCTTTTACTATCGTCAATTGCCGCACCAGAATGGTCGACAGGTGACTGAATAGAAGTCTTCGACGTGCTTTGTGATTTATGCAGGAACAGAATTTTCTTGGCTAGATCTGCTGCTAGGGTATGGTGGTGGTAGTTGTTGTATGAATCGAGCATCAATATTTTTACAGACGCGCGAATCGCTAGTAACGTTGTCATAATTTGCGCCTTCTCTTTTAAACTTAAAGTGTAACATTCTTTGCTTCCTCACTGTGTTTCCAGGATTTTGTTATTAAATCACGGTCGGTCTTTTCGATCCCTAACCCACTTTCTCAGCATATACTTCCCCAGAGAATGATTTACAATCCGTTTAAACTTCGCCCATAATTCATATATGCCCGTCGTACTGGAACTAAGTGATATCCATTCATTTTCTAAATGCGATGATAACAACTCCTTATTGCGTTTTCCAGCAAGAATACTCTCCTAGCTTTCTTGATTGGTTTATTAACTTTAGTAACTATCGTCTCTAGGATGACACCACGATCGCTAATCCCTATCTGTATACTGATACCATTGATAAGGCCAAGCCTGCTTACATTGTGCGTGGGACTTCGAAGTAGCTGCTCAATACAGTTTTCGGCAAACACGTTCAAAATTGCTTCACAACATTACCTGTCTGCACCATATAGAATGAATCAATAGACGTCCTCGTCTATAAACGTTAAAGTCGCCTCCAACTAATATTGCACGACATGAGTACTCCCACACTACTGAGAAACGAGCATAGACTTTCTTTGTATGACTCTAAAACTTTAAATGTAAATTGAAGGGAATCACTGCTGTCACCTGTATCGGGACAGTAAGCAGTATCAGCGGTGACGAGCGAAAATGTGTACCGCAGTGGGAGTCGAACCCGGGATCTCCCGCTTATTAGGCATGTGCGGCAACCGCTGCGCTATCTGGGGCACCGCGTTAGCGCAACTGCACGGACTATCTCGCCACGCCTCATGTCCGGTCCACACTCGCACCGAGCCCCACCTACCCAAAATTCCTGTCCATTATACTCCGGATGGCTACTCAGAGATTCCCACAGGAGGTCGGACGTATTTGTGCATTGGCACTGAAGAAGGTGGATCAGTTGCCCAGTTAGACTTATCAGTTATATAAATGCGACTCTAAAACTGTCACAGTGGACTCGGGTGGCTGGTAAAAGCATCCAGCAATTAAGCTGATTTCATCTAGATCAGTTATACCGGTCCAGGTAACTTCACAGCCACACTCAAATTCTACCACAATAGAGACAATATTTTTGTCGACTGCAATGATTATTCCCCCTCCTATGGCGTAAAATCTCTCTTTCCGACCAACGTTCAATGAGTCACTAAATATTTTAGAGCTTTTTGCCTTGGGTTATAACCAGCTCTCAGTCCCTAAAATTTCCTGGAGTGCAGTAAATTCTAGAAGTTTGCTACGGATACTCAATTTACTGATAAAATTTTGTCAGTCGAAGTGTCTGTACTCTGAATGGGGTATGATTTTGCTATCTTCATATTGGCCAGTGAATGTTCATCAGAGTACCTCAAACTGCCAATTATCTTAAAACACCCGCATGTACATGCCAGAAGTACTCCGCTACCTGAGTAGCTGCTTCCTTCGTCTAGTGTATCCCTGACCTATCAAGAGATGTCCTACAATTCTCCACCTGATAACGCAGGTCCTGAAATCGGCAGCCAAGACCGTCACAGTGTCGACGAAGCCTTTGGCTGCGACCCTCCACTCGGCTCCAAACCAGAGGACCTCAATCAACTGTTGGTGCAACGCTGCAAACTGTGAGTTCTGCTTCGCTCCCGTGCCTGAGGCCAGCACACCTCACCACTTCCGCCAGCCGCCCATGTGAACTGAGGAGGGTCTCACAACCAAAACGACAGGTGTGACTGGTGCCGGCGTGAGCCACAACTTGCAGGTGACTGCACCCTGCACTCTCTATAGCAACAGGCAAGGCCACCTCCACATCTGGGATGACGCTGCCCAGCAGACATACTGAGTGTGCACATCGGGTTTCTTCCCAGCTCTGAACGCTATTTCCCTAAGGAACTCCATAACATCTCTTTCATGGAACTTCCAATAACTAGCAACCCCCCCCCCACCCCGCCTCTCCCCTCCCACCGTATCCATGCTTGCACCTGATCCACTCACAGGGTGAATCAGCGAGGCCAGATGGCCAGTCTCAACATTGACTTTCTTCCTCGAGTGATGGGAACGCTTTACCACCTGCCACTCAACCTGCAGTGAAGTGGATCCACTGCATCAGAGTCCGCGGGCGAAGCAAGCAAACCTTGAGGTGTCCAATGCAATGCGCCAGATTCTCCGCCACCTCTACAACCTGAGGAAGCAACCTGAAGATGGCTGACAGTAGCTACATCTACATCTACATCTACATTTATACTCCACAAGCCACCCAACGGTGTGTGGTGGAGGGCACTTTACGTGCCACTGTCATTACCTCCCTTTTCTGTTTCAGTCGCGTATGGTTCGCGGGAAGAACGACTGCAGGAAAGCCTCTGTGCGCGCTCGAATCTCTCTGATTTTACATTCGTGATCTCCTCGGGAGGTATAAGTAGGGGGAAGCAATATATTCGATACCTCATCCAGAAACGCAGCCTCTCGAAACCTGGACAGCAAGCTAAAAGTACCTTCAGCTGTTAACGAACTGCAGTCAGCTTCTCCTGCGTCCGCAAACATCATGCGCACATCCTGTTCATTCTAACATGACTACCTTAAGTAAACTATCTAAGCACACAGAGAAACCTAAACATACAGCTTATTACCCTCCTCACATCTCACCAATGGAGGCTGACTCCTTACTGAGCTCTGCAGATGGCCATTCAAATGTTTATCAACCAAAGTACCGTTCAGTCATATAGTATATCAAAAGAAATCTATGACTGGACTGAGTTTTCTTCACAAAGAGGAAGCAGCATCTTATCATAGCTGTAGAGCCACTGACAGATGTGGAAGTGACTTCAGGCATACTCTGTGGAAGTATATGGTGCCCTTGATGTCCATCATGTACATTAATGACCAGACAAGCAATATCGAATATAAGTCAGAGTTTTTGTAGATGAGACATTGATCTGTAATGAAGTGCTATCTGATAAAAAAAACTGCACAGCTCAGATTTTAATCAGATTTAAAAGCGAAGCAAAGATTCACACTTGCTCTAAATGTTGTGAAATATAAAACTTCACAAAATGCTAAACCATCGCTTCCTATGGTTTCTTTATCAACGAGCTACAAATGGAATCAGTCGACGCTACAAATACTGGGTGTAAGTGTTCGTGGGGATGTGAAGTGGGACGATCATTTATGCTCTGCCATAGATAAAGAAGGTAGTGAGTAGTGGACATGTATTCATTGGCAGGATTCTGGGAAGATGCATAACAGTTTTTTTTTTGGTATTGCCTCACTGTGTTCACCCATACCAAATAGTAATAATAGGCGGTGTAGGGATTTGAGCAATACGTATGGTCACAACTCTGTTTGCTCCACGAGAGAGCGTCACAGAAATTCTGAGATGCCTGAACTGACAAATACCTGAAGAAAAGCGCCAACTGACTGTCTTGCGCAAGCACACTTAAAAACTTCGAAAAGTAGTACTACTTGAAGAATTCAGAAATATTCTACAATCGTCAATGTATGTAGCCACGAAGAAAAGTTTACCATACTTGCGGCATGCACAGAGTCGATTATGGAATTATACATCCCCACGAACACTTACACCCACTATTTGTAGCGTCGACTGATTCCATTTGTAACTCGTTGATTAAGAAACCATAGGAAGCGATGGTTTAGCGTTTTGTGAAGTTTTATATTTCAGAACATTTAGAGCAAGTGTGAATCTTTGCTTCACTTTTAAATCTGATTAAAATCTGAGCTGCGCAGTTTTTTTATCAGATATCTGGCAAAATTCCCACTTCACAAGGACTGCAAACACTGGGGCAATCGTCTGTTGCTTGCGAATTATTGAACATATATAGTGCAGTTTCATAGAATCCTGTCAACAAATGCAAGGGAGTTATGCTGTGCAGACGCTGAAGAACTAGGTAATGATTAACCTGACACCAACTTGCAAACCTTAAATATTGTCATAATGTTGACAATCACGCAAAGTTTGGAAGGAAGGAAAGACAATTTCTACAAACTTACAAAAAGGCTACGTGTATTGTGTATCGAACTGGGGACCTAGAAACGTCAGAGAGGCTTCGTTCTGCCACAGCCCACAGTGGTGCACAACACCACAACAGGCCACAGCAGTCCTCCCACTCCGCCGCCACAGCACACCGAACCCAGGGTTATTGTGCGGTTCGGCTCCCAGTGGACCATCCCGGGAACGTCTCATACCAGACGAGTGTAATCCCAAATACTTGCGTGGTAGAGTAATTGTGGTGTATGCATGCGTGGAGACTGTCTTTGCGAAGCAATAGCTGACATAATGTAACTTGGCGGAATAAGGAGAACCAGTCCGCATTTGACGAGGCACATGGAAAACCGCCTTAAAAACCATCCATAGGCTGGCCAGCACACCGGGCCTCGACACTAATCCGCCGGCCACTTTCGTGCTGGTGACCGGCACGTCTTCCCCCTCAGGAAGCAGTGCGTTAGACTGTGTGGCTAGCTGGCAAAAGGGCAGGCAAAAGGCTCGGCACTATACAAGGATTTTTATATGAGACAGCAGTGTGGATACTATTAAAGAAAATAAAATAAAGGCTCCATGCAATGGGAATAATGGATAGGACAATTTGTGGCAAAAGCATAGGTAGGATAGAAAATGAGGACATCAAAAAATTGGTGGTAATAGACTAATGTTGGTGCAGAGGTATGGTTCAGTGAAGCATGTGAATGTTTGCATGGGGCACAGGCAGCTGTCTTATGCTTCCTCCATTTGTGTTCACTTACCTCTGCAACATGTCACTAATCCAGTTCCTGGTATAGGGTGATGAGTAGTGCAACTCAGTCAAGAAATGCTGCAGGATAACTGATTGAAATATTAGCCTGCAGAAAGTGAGCAATGTTTACCGTTTATCTGCTGCAAATTTATTTTGCTCATCAGCTCCATGTTGGCTACGTAACTGAATCAAACTGTTTGAAAACTAGCTGAACTGTATCTTCACATAAAAAAACACAAATACTTTCACAAAGTCCGTACCAAACAATAAGTACACGTCCTTAACACACAGTTATGCGTTCATTTAATTCACTCAGGCTGCAAACTCCCACTAAACAGCCAGTGTGCATGTTGAACCAATGACCTAAAGGTTAGAAACTGCAACTCAGTATGTACAGTGAATATAATCCACTATTGGGTTACACAACATAATATATGTCCTCATACATACTTAAATATGGAGTTTTAAGGTTAGTTACACTCTCCAGTCACTGCACCACACGTTATGATAGCATAAATAGTACCCTCCTGAGGCCCATGGTCCAGTATACTGGACTTCACACCTTTATTTTTTTTCCCACCATATGTCACAACTGCACTGTGTATTGCCTATTGTGGCAAGACAGACCTGACATCGGGTGGTCAGGCAGTGAAGCTTTTGGAACTCTAAAATTGTACTCTGGATTGTTATGATTATTCTGGAGAAACAACATCACAAACCAGGAAGTTAATGCATGAGTGCATCAGATGTAAGTAAAATACAAGTTATTTTGAGTTGAAATTATCATGGTATTGTAATGTACATGCAGTTACAAGACTTTTGCTTGTTTTGAGCTACCAAAACAAATTTTATATATGAAACATTAGTGGCAGGAAGATAGAGCTCCGATCCAACTTTTAATATCAAATTGATATGCAGTTCAATTAAACTGATCGATTCATTAAACTCTCTCCAACCCCACGTCCACCCACCCTCACTTGGATGAAGTCATGTGCTTTCCTCAGCCGCCACGTGGGGCCCTGCCCCCTCCATGTCCCTCCCATTCTCTTCCATCCCTCCTCTTCCGTCCCACTTCCTCCCCCTCACCCACCTACCCTATATCATATTTGACTGGAATTTAGACTCTTGATGGAAATTCCTTTCTCCAGAGCTGTGATGACATCCCACCCCCACTCGGGAATTGGTGGGAAATTAGGAGGTGCCCTTCTTGATGAAGAGCACAAGTACACCACCACCCTCCCCTCCAACACATGGAAACTGCTCAGATGTAGGAAAGGAAGGTTAGGTTAGTGTACCTTATTTGTTTTGGTTGGGAATCTGAAGTAAAGATCGTTAATAATAACGAAATTAATCATAAGATTGGTCCTAAGTACACAACTATATGCAGAGCGCTAGGCAGTGACTGTCTAAAATTGCAACACAGTTCAAAAATTGTCGATGCCTTATCACTGGTGTTATCCTGCTGGGAAAAAATTTCACAGTACTATTCGAAACAAGTGGCAGACACACTCAAACTCTACCTTTCACCTACAAGCTGACAGGAAAAAAGGCTGGAGTGGGAGGTATTATCTCTATTTTTAGGTGGGAAAAATATTCATTCACGATATGCTCATATTGGGCAGAGAGAAGTTTGATAAGTGTATTATCTGTAAGCATACAGTTGAGGACTCTATCTGTCGCTATTTGACGTCAGCATTCACTACAGGTGCCCGGTTGACAATTGCACTGAAGCCCATGTAATCAAAGCCAATATGCACTATCACAACTGATGGGAAATGCTTCACTGTTCTTATTGCACATTGAAGTTGTCATGAAAAAAACCAGCACTCGTAATCAATGGGTCACAATATATGCATGTACTGGGGAAAACAGTCGTCCCTAAAGATTGCATAGTGAGTGGCAATTGCAGCTGTGTCCTAGATAGGCGCTCACGAATTAATCATCTTAGAGGCAGTCTTACTCAACCCCCCCCCCCCCCCCCTGCCACAGGAAGGGACACAGGCCTGTTCTGTCTTGCCACAGGTGATGTAGTAAGAGACCCTTCTGGTGGCATTGATACACTATTTTCAGTCTGCAGAAATCAGTCACAGATAGACGAAAGTTAAGAAGAGAACACTTCATGTAACAAGATTTTAAACATGGCTGCAGCAGCAACTGTTAAAATTCTTCACAATAAAGGATGGCAGCCAAAAACAGTTGCAGGATAGAATTTTTTTATTAAAATTCTTGACCAAGGTTTCGGTACATATAAATATACCTTCATCAGAAGTAAAACTTCCTGAATAGAAAGACACATTCATTAGGAAAGCCATATCAACGAAAGTGAGAAACAGAAGCTTAAATAACGGTGAAATTGCTAAAGTAATACAGGCACACAATCTTTAGTACTTACTAAAATTACATCATGCACTGGAGAATAATAAAACAATTATGCCAAAAGGCGTCGTCAGTAATTAAAATATCATCTCCATTTGTACAACATGTGTAATGGGCACAGGATCAAAGCAAACAATTTAACAATGTTACTTCGCCTATGAACTGTTGAGACACGAGTGTGAAGGCACTAAGGTAGATTGTTTCGCCGAGAGAGGGCACTTGCATGTGCCAGACTCGCGCATATTACAATCCATAAATACATACATAAGCGCATCAAAAATTATTAAAGGTTGTGTTAATTCAAACTTTGTCTTAATAAATAAAGCGTATCACGCCAATTAAAGACATTTATGTAAACTAGAAATATAGAACCAAATTTACCTGTGTCCTAGTGTCAAACGGATAAAGCTTGCGCTTGGAACATCTAACGAGAGAGGGCACTACTGTAATGCGCGAGAGTCTCGCGTAACGTAGGCAGTGAACTACATACTAGCGAAACAACCAAAATGTTATAATAAAACGAAACCATCTGTCTGTATGAATAAAACATAGTAGTCATTTAACCACACATACACATTGAAATTCATAATTAACAAACATCACAATATGTAGATCCCAACAAGATAGGAAAAGCGCATTTCACCGGCATCAACAAGCAAGAAAATAACTCCTAGTCAGCCAGACTATATTACATTAAGGCAATGAGGGGTTTGAAACTGTCTAAAAAATTTTTGTTTCGAAGCTGCACCTGTTCATTAAGAACAAAACCATCTTTTAGAGACAGATGCTTGAAAATCTCTAATTCTTCGAGCAAGTCTAGTTTGTCACCTTTATCAGCTTCATGAAGCAGCTCTACGTCGTCCAGTTCACTTGGCGTGTGCTGTAAGAGCCATAGATGTTCAGCAAAGGTGGAATTATATACGTTTTCCCCATTTTTACCTAACCTGTGTTCTTTATACCTAACTTTAATGGGTCTACCTGTCTGCCCTTTGTAATAGTTCGGGCAGTCGTTACAAGTAATTTTGTACACGCCGGACTTAGTGCTGAGTTCTTCTCGTGCTCCAATATTATGAATTACTCTACGTTTGAGGCTATTATTTACGGAAAAAGCAACTCTATAACCGTATTGTTTCTGTAAAAGTCTTTTAATCTTATATGAAACGTTCCCTAAAAATGGAATAGAAATAAAGTTATTACTCTCATAGTTTTTTGCCCTGTTATCTCCTAAAGTAGAAAATTTTACAGCTGTTTTTTTCTTAGCAATTTGCTCAATTAATTTAGGGTCGTATCCATTGTTAGTAGCTATTGATTTTAATAAAAATATTTCATTTTCAAAACAATTCTGTGCTAAAGGTGTGCTCACAGCGCGATGAACTGCAGAATGAAAAAAGGCGATCTTGTGAGTTTGAGGATGACAGGAATCTGCTGGAATAATATTATCAGAAAAAGTTTCTTTACGGAAAATGTCGAAGCTAATAGTGTTACCCGATAACTTAAGTTTCAAATCAAGAAAATTGAGTTCTCTCTCGTTATTTTGTATCTCTTTTGTAAATTTCATTTTCTCGTGGAAACTGTTGAAAACATGAAACAGTTGTTGTAGATCTTGGTCACAACCTTGAAATAGTATGAGTATATCATCAACATAACGAGCATAAAAAGAAATCTTATTGCCTAACGTAGGGTTGTTTTTGAAGAAATTTTCTTCTAGTGCATTCATAAAGATGTCAGAAAAGATGCCAGCTAACGGGCAACCCATGGCTAAGCCGAATGGTTGCTCATACATTTTACCATTAAACTGAAAGTAATTGTAATCTAGTACAACCTGCAGTAGTGACATAAGTTCCGACAACTGTAGCTCACTTAAAGTTTTATGTTGTCGAATGTTACCTTCAATAATCTTAAGAGTGATATCCACTGGAACATTAGTGTATAAACTTACGACGTCAAAAGAAACCAAACGAGAGGAAGAAGTGATCTCTATTGATTTTAGCTTGTTTATTACCTCAGCACTATTTTTAACAGAGTAATTGTTTTCAAAAACAAAGGCTTCTTTAATTTTAGTGTGTAAAAATCTCGCTAATTTGTGATGTGGGCTCTTTATTCCATTAACAATGGGACGAACTGGGTGTTGACTTTTGTGTACCTTAAACTGACTTCTAAGCGTAGGTGCTCTAGGGTTCATGTTAATTAAGGTTTTCTTTTGAAACTCTTTCATAAGATGTTTACTTCTTCTTAACGTATCTCTAATTTGCTTTTGTAACGTAGGGGTATGATCTTGCTCAATTTCAAATATACCATTTTCTTCGAAAAAAGCCAAAGTTTTAGCAATGTATTCACTTTTATAGGCTACAACAAGCGAATTTCCTTTGTCTGATTTAGTGATGAGAGCCTCATTATTTTTTAATTTACGGTTAATACTAGTAATAATGTTACCACCTCTCTGTTTTAAATCACTGTTTTTTACCGACTTGACCTCTCTTTCTATAATTGCGCTACATTCATGAGCAATCCTATTTTGTTGGGATTTTTCAGTTTTTACGGAGTCAAGACCAACTTTAAGGTCAACAATAAAATTATCTATCACTTTAGGATCGTTAATATCAGGCATGAAATTGTATTTAAAACCTCTCGCTAGCATGGCGCTTTCTTGAGGGGTAAAGCTTATAGAAGTTTTGTTTAGTACTCTGTCGAAAAATTGGTGTTCGCAATTGACAGTTCTTTTTCCATGAACAACATTAGATTTTGGGGTAACATTTTCCAGTTTATGAAGTTTAAGATCATGCCTACACTGAATTTCAACCTTACGATTGTGTAACCACTCATTAACACTATGCCCAACACTGTCTACGTGAAAGTTAAAATAATCTTTAAAAGTTCTAGTAATACAGAGATACAAAGAGTAAGCTTCTTCATTTAGTTTATCTTTCTTCTTATAAAGGTCACTGATTCTGTCACTCATAATTTGTTTCACCAGTTTAGCTTTAGTAGATGGAAACTTCTTACACTGTTTCACATTGATAAAAGCCTTCACATAATTCGGTGTCAAATGGCGTCTCTCACACTGTTTAGTGAAGTCAATAGCCATACCTGTTTTCAGGATTTTAAATGAGATGTCCATGTATTTCGAAACAGCCTTTGAAACCTGGGCAGGTACATATTTCAAGATTTTAAACATGGCTGCAGCAGCAACTGTTAAAATTCTTCACAATAAAGGATGGCAGCCAAAAACAGTTGCAGGATAGAATTTTTTTATTAAAATTCTTGACCAAGGTTTCGGTACATATAAATATACCTTCATCAGAAGTAAAACTTCCTGAATAGAAAGACACATTCATTAGGAAAGCCATATCAACGAAAGTGAGAAACAGAAGCTTAAATAACGGTGAAATTGCTAAAGTAATACAGGCACACAATCTTTAGTACTTACTAAAATTACATCATGCACTGGAAAATAATAAAACAATTATGCCAAAAGGCGTCGTCAGTAATTAAAATATCATCTCCATTTGTACAACATGTGTAATGGGCACAGGATCAAAGCGAACAATTTAACAATGTTACTTCGCCTATGAACTGTTGAGACACGAGTGTGAAGGCACTAAGGTAGATTGTTTCGCCGAGAGAGGACACTTGCATGTGCCAGACTCGCGCATATTACAATCCATAAATACATACATAAGC
Organism: Schistocerca serialis cubense; assembly: GCF_023864345.2. Taxonomy (NCBI): domain Eukaryota; kingdom Metazoa; phylum Arthropoda; class Insecta; order Orthoptera; family Acrididae; genus Schistocerca; species Schistocerca serialis. The sequence continues at coordinate 116,658,087 of NC_064643.1, read as the reverse complement.
GCATCAAAAATTATTAAAGGTTGTGTTAATTCAAACTTTGTCTTAATAAATAAAGCGTATCACGCCAATTAAAGACATTTATGTAAACTAGAAATATAGAACCAAATTTACCTGTGTCCTAGTGTCAAACGGATAAAGCTTGCGCTTGGAACATCTAACGAGAGAGGGCACTACTGTAATGCGCGAGAGTCTCGCGTAACGTAGGCAGTGAAATACATACTAGCGGAACAACCAAAATGTTATAATAAAACGAAACCATCTGTCTGTATGAATAAAACATAGTAGTCATTTAACCACACATACACATCGAAATTCATAATTAACAAACATCACAATATGTAGACCCCAACAAGACAGGAAAAGCGCATTTCACCGGCATCAACAAGCAAGAAAATAACTCCTAGTCAGCCAGACTATGTTACATTAAGGCAATGAGGGGTTTGAAACTGTCTAAAAAATTTTTGTTTCGAAGCTGCACCTGTTCATTAAGAACAAAACCATCTTTTAGAGACAGATGCTTGAAAATCTCTAATTCTTCGAGCAAGTCTAGTTTGTCACCTTTATCAGCTTCATGAAGCAGCTCTACGTCGTCCAGTTCACTTGGCGTGTGCTGTAAGAGCCATAGATGTTCAGCAAAGGTGGAATTATATACGTTTTCCCCATTTTTACCTAACCTGTGTTCTTTATACCTAACTTTAATGGGTCTACCTGTCTGCCCTATGTAATAGTTTGGGCAGTCGTTACAAGTAATTTTGTATACACCGGACTTAGTGCTGAGTTCTTCTCGTGCTCCAATATTATGAATTACTCTATGTTTGAGGCTATTATTTACGGAAAAAGCAACTCTATAACCGTATTGTTTCTGTAAAAGTCTTTTAATCTTATATGAAACGTTCCCTAAAAATGGAATAGAAATAAAGTTATTACTCTCATAGTTTTTTGCCCTGTTATCTCCTAAAGTAGAAAATTTTACAGCTGTTTTTTTCTTAGCAATTTGCTCAATTAATTTAGGGTCGTATCCATTGTTAGTAGCTATTGATTTTAATAAAAATATTTCATTTTCAAAACAATTCTGTGCTAAAGGTGTGCTCACAGCGCGATGAACTGCAGAATGAAAAAAGGCGATCTTGTGAGTTTGAGGATGACAGGAATCTGCTGGAATAATATTATCAGAAAAAGTTTCTTTACGGAAAATGTCGAAGCTAATAGTGTTACCCGATAACTTAAGTTTCAAATCAAGAAAATTGAGTTCTCTCTCGTTATTTTGTATCTCTTTTGTAAATTTCATTTTCTCGTGGAAACTGTTGAAAACATGAAACAGTTGCTGTAGATCTTGGTATGGGAGTAATAACTTTATTTCTATTCCATTTTTAGGGAACGTTTCATATAAGATTAAAAGACTTTTACAGAAACAATACGGTTATAGAGTTGCTTTTTCCGTAAATAATAGCCTCAAACGTAGAGTAATTCATAATATTGGAGCACGAGAAGAACTCAGCACTAAGTCCGGCGTATACAAAATTACTTGTAACGACTGCCCAAACTATTACATAGGGCAGACAGGTAGACCCATTAAAGTTAGGTATAAAGAACACAGGTTAGGTAAAAATGGGGAAAACGTATATAATTCCACCTTTGCTGAACATCTATGGCTCTTACAGCACACGCCAAGTGAACTGGACGACGTAGAGCTGCTTCATGAAGCTGATAAAGGTGACAAACTAGACTTGCTCGAAGAATTAGAGATTTTCAAGCATCTGTCTCTAAAAGATGGTTTTGTTCTTAATGAACAGGTGCAGCTTCGAAACAAAAATTTTTTAGACAGTTTCAAACCCCTCATTGCCTTAATGTAATATAGTCTGGCTGACTAGGAGTTATTTTCTTGCTTGTTGATGCCGGTGAAATGCGCTTTTCCTGTCTTGTTGGGATCTACATATTGTGATGTTTGTTAATTATGAATTTCAATGTGTATGTGTGGTTAAATGACTACTATGTTTTATTCATACAGACAGATGGTTTCGTTTTATTATAACATTTTGGTTGTTCCGCTAGTATGTATTTCACTGCCTACGTTACGCGAGACTCTCGCGCATTACAGTAGTGCCCTCTCTCGTTAGATGTTCCAAGTGCAAGCTTTATCCGTTTGACACTAGGACACAGGTAAATTTGGTTCTATATTTCTAGTTTACATAAATGTCTTTAATTGGCGTGATACGCTTTATTTATTAAGACAAAGTTTGAATTAACACAACCTTTAATAATTTTTGATGCGCTTATGTATGTATTTATGGATTGTAATATGCGCGAGTCTGGCACATGCAAGTGCCCTCTCTCGGCGAAACAATCTACCTTAGTGCCTTCACACTCGTGTCTCAACAGTTCATAGGCGAAGTAACATTGTTAAATTGTTTGCTTTGATCCTGTGCCCATTACACATGTTGTACAAATGGAGATGATATTTTAATTACTGACGACGCCTTTTGGCATAATTGTTTTATTATTCTCCAGTGCATGATGTAATTTTAGTAAGTACTAAAGATTGTGTGCCTGTATTACTTTAGCAATTTCACCGTTATTTAAGCTTCTGTTTCTCACTTTCGTTGATATGGCTTTCCTAATGAATGTGTCTTTCTATTCAGGAAGTTTTACTTCTGATGAAGGTATATTTATATGTACCGAAACCTTGGTCAAGAATTTTAATAAAAAAATTCTATCCTGCAACTGTTTTTGGCTGCCATCCTTTATTGTGAAGAATTTTAACAGTTGCTGCTGCAGCCATGTTTAAAATCTTGAAATATGTACCTGCCAGGTTTCAAAGGCTGTTTCGAAATACATGGACATCTCATTTAAAATCCTGAAAACAGGTATGGCTATTGACTTCACTAAACAGTGTGAGAGACGCCATTTGACACCGAATTATGTGAAGGCTTTTATCAATGTGAAACAGTGTAAGAAGTTTCCATCTACTAAAGCTAAACTGGTGAAACAAATTATGAGTGACAGAATCAGTGACCTTTATAAGAAGAAAGATAAACTAAATGAAGAAGCTTACTCTTTGTATCTCTGTATTACTAGAACTTTTAAAGATTATTTTAACTTTCACGTAGACAGTGTTGGGCGTAGTGTTAATGAGTGGTTACACAATCGTAAGGTTGAAATTCAGTGTAGGCATGATTTTAAACTTCATAAACTGGAAAAAGTTACCCCAAAATCTAATGATGTTCATGGAAAAAGAACTGTCAATTGCGAACACCAATTTTTCGACAGAGTACTAAACAGAACTTCTATAAGCTTTACCCCTCAAGAAAGCGCCATGCTAGCGAGAGGTTTTAAATACAATTTCATGCCTGATATTAACGATCCTAAAGTGATAGATAATTTTATTGTTGACCTTAAAGTTGGTCTTGACTCCGTAAAAACTGAAAAATCCCAACAAAATAGGATAGCTCATGAATGTAGCGCAATTATAGAAAGAGAGGTCAAGTCGGTAAAAAACAGTGATTTAAAACAGAGAGGTGGTAACATTATTACTAGTATTAACCGTAAATTAAAAAATAATGAGGCTCTCATCACTAAATCAGACAAAGGAAATTCGCTTGTTGTAGCCTATAAAAGTGAATACATTGCTAAAACTTTGGCTTTTTTCGAAGAAAATGGTATATTTGAAATTGAGCAAGATCATACCCCTACGTTACAAAAGCAAATTAGAGATACGTTAAGAAGAAGTAAACATCTTATGAAAGAGTTTCAAAAGAAAACCTTAATTAACATGAACCCTAGAGCACCTACGCTTAGAAGTCAGTTTAAGGTACACAAAAGTCAACACCCAGTTCGTCCCATTGTTAATGGAATAAAGAGCCCACATCACAAATTAGCGAGATTTTTACACACTAAAATTAAAGAAGCCTTTGTTTTTGAAAACAATTACTCTGTTAAAAATAGTGCTGAGGTAATAAACAAGCTAAAATCAATAGAGATCACTTCTTCCTCTCGTTTGGTTTCTTTTGACGTCGTAAGTTTATACACTAATGTTCCAGTGGATATCACTCTTAAGATTATTGAAGGTAACATTCGACAACATAAAACTTTAAGTGAGCTACAGTTGTCGGAACTTATGTCACTACTGCAGGTTGTACTAGATTACAATTACTTTCAGTTTAATGGTAAAATGTATGAGCAACCATTCGGCTTAGCCATGGGTTGCCCGTTAGCTGGCATCTTTTCTGACATCTTTATGAATGCACTAGAAGAAAATTTCTTCAAAAACAACCCTACGTTAGGCAATAAGATTTCTTTTTATGCTCGTTATGTTGATGATATACTCATACTATTTCAAGGTTGTGACCAAGATCTACAACAACTGTTTCATGTTTTCAACAGTTTCCACGAGAAAATGAAATTTACAAAAGAGATACAAAATAACGAGAGAGAACTCAATTTTCTTGATTTGAAACTTAAGTTATCGGGTAACACTATTAGCTTCGACATTTTCCGTAAAGAAACTTTTTCTGATAATATTATTCCAGCAGATTCCTGTCATCCTCAAACTCACAAGATCGCCTTTTTTCATTCTGCAGTTCATCGTGCTGTGAGCACACCTTTAGCATAGAATTGTTTTGAAAATGAAATATTTTTATTAAAATCAATAGCTACTAACAATGGATACGACCCTAAATTAATTGAGCAAATTGCTAAGAAAAAAACAGCTGTAAAATTTTCTACTTTAGGAGATAACAGGGCAAAAAACTATGAGAGTAATAACTTTATTTCTATTCCATTTTTAGGGAACGTTTCATATAAGATTAAAAGACTTTTACAGAAACAATACGGTTATAGAGTTGCTTTTTCCGTAAATAATAGCCTCAAACGTAGAGTAATTCATAATATTGGAGCACGAGAAGATCTCAGCACTAAGTCCGGCGTGTACAAAATTACTTGTAACGACTGCCCGAACTATTACAAAGGGCAGACAGGTAGACCCATTAAAGTTAGGTATAAAGAACACAGGTTAGGTAAAAATGGGGAAAACGTATATAATTCCACCTTTGCTGAACATCTATGGCTCTTACAGCACACGCCAAGTGAACTGGACGACGTAGAGCTGCTTCATGAAGCTGATAAAGGTGACAAACTAGACTTGCTCGAAGAATTAGAGATTTTCAAGCATCTGTCTCTAAAAGATGGTTTTGTTCTTAATGAACAGGTGCAGCTTCGAAACAAAAATTTTTTAGACAGTTTCAAACCCCTCATTGCCTTAATGTAATATAGTCTGGCTGACTAGGAGTTATTTTCTTGCTTGTTGATGCCGGTGAAATGCGCTTTTCCTATCTTGTTGGGATCTACATATTGTGATGTTTGTTAATTATGAATTTCAATGTGTATGTGTGGTTAAATGACTACTATGTTTTATTCATACAGACAGATGGTTTCGTTTTATTATAACATTTTGGTTGTTTCGCTAGTATGTAGTTCACTGCCTACGTTACGCGAGACTCTCGCGCATTACAGTAGTGCCCTCTCTCGTTAGATGTTCCAAGTGCAAGCTTTATCCGTTTGACACTAGGACACAGGTAAATTTGGTTCTATATTTCTAGTTTACATAAATGTCTTTAATTGGCGTGATACGCTTTATTTATTAAGACAAAGTTTGAATTAACACAACCTTTAATAATTTTTGATGCGCTTATGTATGTATTTATGGATTGTAATATGCGCGAGTCTGGCACATGCAAGTGCCCTCTCTCGGCGAAACAATCTACCTTAGTGCCTTCACACTCGTGTCTCAACAGTTCATAGGCGAAGTAACATTGTTAAATTGTTTGCTTTGATCCTGTGCCCATTACACATGTTGTACAAATGGAGATGATATTTTAATTACTGACGACGCCTTTTGGCATAATTGTTTTATTATTCTCCAGTGCATGATGTAATTTTAGTAAGTACTAAAGATTGTGTGCCTGTATTACTTTAGCAATTTCACCGTTATTTAAGCTTCTGTTTCTCACTTTCGTTGATATGGCTTTCCTAATGAATGTGTCTTTCTATTCAGGAAGTTTTACTTCTGATGAAGGTATATTTATATGTACCGAAACCTTGGTCAAGAATTTTAATAAAAAAATTCTATCCTGCAACTGTTTTTGGCTGCCATCCTTTATTGTGAAGAATTTTAACAGTTGCTGCTGCAGCCATGTTTAAAATCTTGAAATATGTACCTGCCCAGGTTTCAAAGGCTGTTTCGAAATACATGGACATCTCATTTAAAATCCTGAAAACAGGTATGGCTATTGACTTCACTAAACAGTGTGAGAGACGCCATTTGACACCGAATTATGTGAAGGCTTTTATCAATGTGAAACAGTGTAAGAAGTTTCCATCTACTAAAGCTAAACTGGTGAAACAAGTATGAGTGACAGAATCAGTGACCTTTATAAGAAGAAAGATAAACTAAATGAAGAAGCTTACTCTTTGTATCTCTGTATTACTAGAACTTTTAAAGATTATTTTAACTTTCACGTAGACAGTGTTGGGCGTAGTGTTAATGAGTGGTTACACAATCGTAAGGTTGAAATTCAGTGTAGGCATGATTTTAAACTTCATAAACTGGAAAAAGTTACCCCAAAATCTAATGATGTTCATGGAAAAAGAACTGTCAATTGCGAACACCAATTTTTCGACAGAGTACTAAACAGAACTTCTATAAGCTTTACCCCTCAAGAAAGCGCCATGCTAGCGAGAGGTTTTAAATACAATTTCATGCCTGATATTAACGATCCTAAAGTGATAGATAATTTTATTGTTGACCTTAAAGTTGGTCTTGACTCCGTAAAAACTGAAAAATCCCAACAAAATAGGATAGCTCATGAATGTAGCGCAATTATAGAAAGAGAGGTCAAGTCGGTAAAAAACAGTGATTTAAAACAGAGAGGTGGTAACATTATTACTAGTATTAACCGTAAATTAAAAAATAATGAGGCTCTCATCACTAAATCAGACAAAGGAAATTCGCTTGTTGTAGCCTATAAAAGTGAATACATTGCTAAAACTTTGGCTTTTTTCGAAGAAAATGGTATATTTGAAATTGAGCAAGATCATACCCCTACGTTACAAAAGCAAATTAGAGATACGTTAAGAAGAAGTAAACATCTTATGAAAGAGTTTCAAAAGAAAACCTTAATTAACATGAACCCTAGAGCACCTACGCTTAGAAGTCAGTTTAAGGTACACAAAAGTCAACACCCAGTTCGTCCCATTGTTAATGGAATAAAGAGCCCACATCACAAATTAGCGAGATTTTTACACACTAAAATTAAAGAAGCCTTTGTTTTTGAAAACAATTACTCTGTTAAAAATAGTGCTGAGGTAATAAACAAGCTAAAATCAATAGAGATCACTTCTTCCTCTCGTTTGGTTTCTTTTGACGTCGTAAGTTTATACACTAATGTTCCAGTGGATATCACTCTTAAGATTATTGAAGGTAACATTCGACAACATAAAACTTTAAGTGAGCTACAGTTGTCGGAACTTATGTCACTACTGCAGGTTGTACTAGATTACAATTACTTTCAGTTTAATGGTAAAATGTATGAGCAACCATTCGGCTTAGCCATGGGTTGCCCGTTAGCTGGCATCTTTTCTGACATCTTTATGAATGCACTAGAAGAAAATTTCTTCAAAAACAACCCTACGTTAGGCAATAAGATTTCTTTTTATGCTCGTTATGTTGATGATATACTCATACTATTTCAAGGTTGTGACCAAGATCTACAACAACTGTTTCATGTTTTCAACAGTTTCCACGAGAAAATGAAATTTACAAAAGAGATACAAAATAACGAGAGAGAACTCAATTTTCTTGATTTGAAACTTAAGTTATCGGGTAACACTATTAGCTTCGACATTTTCCGTAAAGAAACTTTTTCTGATAATATTATTCCAGCAGATTCCTGTCATCCTCAAACTCACAAGATCGCCTTTTTTCATTCTGCAGTTCATCGCGCTGTGAGCACACCTTTAGCACAGAATTGTTTTGAAAATGAAATATTTTTATTAAAATCAATAGCTACTAACAATGGATACGACCCTAAATTAATTGAGCAAATTGCTAAGAAAAAAACAGCTGTAAAATTTTCTACTTTAGGAGATAACAGGGCAAAAAACTATGAGAGTAATAACTTTATTTCTATTCCATTTTTAGGGAACGTTTCATATAAGATTAAAAGACTTTTACAGAAACAATACGGTTATAGAGTTGCTTTTTCCGTAAATAATAGCCTCAAACGTAGAGTAATTCATAATATTGGAGCACGAGAAGAACTCAGCACTAAGTCTGGCGTATACAAAATTACTTGTAACGACTGCCCAAACTATTACATAGGGCAGACAGGTAGACCCATTAAAGTTAGGTATAAAGAACACAGGTTAGGTAAAAATGGGGAAAACGTATATAATTCCACCTTTGCTGAACATCTATGGCTCTTACAGCACACGCCAAGTGAACTGGACGACGTAGAGCTGCTTCATGAAGCTGATAAAGGTGACAAACTAGACTTGCTCGAAGAATTAGAGATTTTCAAGCATCTGTCTCTAAAAGATGGTTTTGTTCTTAATGAACAGGTGCAGCTTCGAAACAAAAATTTTTTAGACAGTTTCAAACCCCTCATTGCCTTAATGTAATATAGTCTGGCTGACTAGGAGTTATTTTCTTGCTTGTTGATGCCGGTGAAATGCGCTTTTCCTGTCTTGTTGGGATCTACATATTGTGATGTTTGTTAATTATGAATTTCAATGTGTATGTGTGGTTAAATGACTACTATGTTTTATTCATACAGACAGATGGTTTCGTTTTATTATAACATTTTGGTTGTTCCGCTAGTATGTATTTCACTGCCTACGTTACGCGAGACTCTCGCGCATTACAGTAGTGCCCTCTCTCGTTAGATGTTCCAAGTGCAAGCTTTATCCGTTTGACACTAGGACACAGGTAAATTTGGTTCTATATTTCTAGTTTACATAAATGTCTTTAATTGGCGTGATACGCTTTATTTATTAAGACAAAGTTTGAATTAACACAACCTTTAATAATTTTTGATGCGCTTATGTATGTATTTATGGATTGTAATATGCGCGAGTCTGGCACATGCAAGTGCCCTCTCTCGGCGAAACAATCTACCTTAGTGCCTTCACACTCGTGTCTCAACAGTTCATAGGCGAAGTAACATTGTTAAATTGTTTGCTTTGATCCTGTGCCCATTACACATGTTGTACAAATGGAGATGATATTTTAATTACTGACGACGCCTTTTGGCATAATTGTTTTATTATTCTCCAGTGCATGATGTAATTTTAGTAAGTACTAAAGATTGTGTGCCCGTATTACTTTAGCAATTTCACCGTTATTTAAGCTTCTGTTTCTCACTTTCGTTGATATGGCTTTCCTAATGAATGTGTCTTTCTATTCAGGAAGTTTTACTTCTGATGAAGGTATATTTATATGTACCGAAGCCTTGGTCAAGAATTTTAATAAAAAAATTCTATCCTGCAACTGTTTTTGGCTGCCATCCTTTATTGTGAACACTTCATGTAATTTGTTTACGCAACAAATTGTTAGGGCCTGTCTTTTAATAGAACCTCCTATTAGATGTTACTGTGGCCCTCTCACTTGTGATACACCAAAATCAAATACTGTCTGTGTGCTAACGTTTGACATTTTTTATCCGTAACTCACCTCTACTGTTGTGTCTGTAAACATTCTATCATACTGCAGATTACTGCATTATAGTTCAGAAGCAATTTGGCCATCACGGCCCGTTTCACACAATCTCCTCACATGTTGGGGAAGAAACTACCATTTGTAGGTTCCAAAATGAGCTATAATTCAAGTTGTGTCTACTTTATAATTAGAAATTACGAAGTATGAAATAACATAGAGCTTGATGTAACACCTATTTTTAAACATGCAGTTGTGACGAGAATAATAAAAACAGTCATGATCCCAAGAGCACAGATATAACAGACTGATATTAGTTTTGTAAGCAAAATTGGTGTAGTTTTGAGAAAACTATCAGCATTCTGACTTTAACCAGTTACAGCTCCTCATTTAATAGAACCTCCTACAACGTTTTTCTGAATCTCTCTTTAGAGATATACCGAAAAACATACATAGAAAGAAGGATCCTTTATTGTATGATTATATGATAGCGGAACAAACACTGGTAGCAGTTACTTCTGTAAAATATCTGGGAGTATGCGTACGTAACGATTTGAAGTGGAATGATCATATAAAATTAATTGTTGGTAAGGCGGGTACCAGGTTGAGATTCATTGGGAGAGTGCTTAGAAAATGTAGTCCATCAACAAAGGAGGTGGCTTACAAAACACTCGTTCGACCTATACTTGAGTATTGCTCATCAGTGTGGGATCCGTACCAGGTCGGGTTGACGGAGGAGATAGAAAAGATCCAAAGAAGAGCGGCGCGTTTCGTCACCGGGTTATTTGGTAACCGTGATAGCGTTACGGAGATGTTTAATAAACTCAAGTGGCAGACTCTGCAAGAGAGGCGCTCTGCATCGCGGTGTAGCTTGCTGTCCAGGTTTCGAGAGGGTGCGCTTCTGGATGAGGTATCGAATATATTGCTTCCCCCTATACCTCCCGAGGAGATCACGAATGTAAAATTAGAGAGATTAGAGCGCGCACGGAGGCTTTCAGACAGTCGTTCTTCCCGCGAACCATATGCGACTGGAACAGGAAAGGGAGGTAATGACAGTGGCACGTAAAGTGCCCTCCGCCACACACCGTTGGGTGGCTTGCGGAGTATCAATGTAGATGTAGATGTAGATGCACCATTTGTGTGTCGACATCGAGTATATTACACAAACATGTGTCGCTCCATTGGAGCAGGTGACCAGCGGTCGAAGTTACTTCCACAGACCTGTGTAAGGTTGCGTCAATGGCACTGGAGGAAGACCATATCTAACAGAATATCAGTCATGATAGAGGGTTCCTGTATTGTTCATTCATAAGAAGTTTAATACATTGTTTTATCGGCTGTAATGCATCCAAACAGTGCATGAATACAGCTTTGTGCACCGCCATACATTTTGTCTTTCTAACACGACTTCAAGGTCTGTGCCAGGTGCTTAACCGACATTAACACGTTTCGATCCAGTGGCTCTCACAGAAAGCTGAACACGGTGTGGTGTAAACTATGCAGCTCCAACAACACATAGGTTCGTAGAGATAAAACATAGAGGCAAAGTTACTCAGTAACAAAAATGGGAAGATATCGCAACATAAGGAAACTGGGAATGTTTGCAGCACTGTAGAGCGTTTCCAACAGCTATCCGAAGGTATATACAGATAATCTCATCCTCAACAGCAACGGGTTAGCCGCTGTCTCGGAGTTTTGTTTTGAAGAGCGTTTTCTCCTCATTTTCCAATCATATACATGATTACTGTTCCGCTGTTGACCAACACCAGAAGGTGATGCTCACAACACGCCTAAGGTAGTAGAAATAAAAAGAGGTAAGGTTATTTCAGAGGTGAAAAGAAAAAAACATGTGGAGTGCATCGGAGCATATGGAAATAGGAAGAGTCTGCAGCATTGAGGAATGCTAATAAACAACTGTCTGAAGGTGATGACCGCTATATTTAACCTCATGCTCCACAGCAACAAGTAGCAGATATCCAATGTTCCGCCAAGGCTTTCACCCATATCAACCTAGTGATCACTACGTGGTAATCAACAGCATACCAGGGGACGGATCAGACAGGAAAGTCGCCGTTGATATGGGACAATGCACTGTAATACCCACTGCAGTTGACAGCATGAGTAATTTTAGCAATTTTACCAGTTGTTCCGATATTTCAACGCCAGCTAAACGCCTTATCACCGCTAAAGCACCCCTCCATTGCTTTGCAGGTACCATATACTAGATTGCGAGTGTAGATAGATGATTGTGCAGTACGTCAATATGGCCATACACACCAAAATATACCAGACAGCATTCTATACCGATGTAATTAAGCTATCTACATTTTTCCAGCACATCGATCATAGTGCATAATTTTCGATTACGACTGGCCATTTTGCCCTGTGTGACAGACGTCACAGAGTATCCTCATATTCATAGGATAAAACCAGAAATTGACAGATCCCTTTCACATTGTCCTTGACCAATCCTCCCACACCAGTCTTACCCAAGGCATCCATTCAACTGCATGAGATCTCTTCAGATGCATACATGTCAAAGACAGTAGCACCTGTTATTGGTGTATAGTAGACATGATAGTGTTGTGGTGATATAACAGATGGTTAAGAAGAAATATGTGATTCATAAATGATACAGCTCCAGAATGATGGAGTCTGAAACATTTCAGGTAAATCAACCATGCTATCAATTCTAAAGCATTAGTCCACTGTTAGGAGACAGTACCAGGAAAGTACTGGCATGAGAGAAATGATCATAGAGCAATTAAAGACACTGTTGTGGTTACACGCTTCTACATCTAAAAGTGCTATATTGTTAAAGCCATATGGTTTCTAAAGTATTAGTCATGCCGAATGCAGTAGTCTTAATACTCTAATGCAGCGTATATTTGTCCAACATCAGATGTACTACCACCCTGCAAGTTCCTTACCCCAATCATCATGGTGACAAACTTTAAAATGATAAAACTACTTCCTTCTACACTACTCCAGTGACCTAGGAAGGCATTATCAGTGTGTAACCACCGCTCGAGCTGCTTATGAACCAACTAGAATGAAGTCAGGAGACTGCTGCTCTTTCTCTTAAGAAATTAATAGATTTTTTACATCTTTTTAAGTCAGAAGCTTTGGTACCCTCGAACACATTTCCCACATCAGTCATGCTTATCATTAACGGTAGTAGTATTGGTTTTGAAGGATGCAGCTGAGTCACACTGGGAAACAGAGCGTGGAAAAACTGACATGAATATTTTCGATGGCGCTGATACATTGATTTAACTCCCACATCTTGCTGCCCGAAAATGCACACGGAGAAGCAGCAACTTCTTATGAGGCAATAAGCGCCATGATCATTAGCCAAAGCAGATGAAACAAACTTATTGTTGTTTGCAATAGCGCCACCATAACTCTGGGGGTATTCCTCTTGCACAAGGAAGTCCTGATTTGATTTTAGGGAGTTTTGCGCATGTGTAGTATGATATAGCAATTTCGTCCTGACACCCCATCTCTCGAGTACACCCCCTCACCCTATTAAAGGTGATATATGTGACATTGGTCCATTCTCCTACATAACACTGTAGGGAATGGCTTAAATCAGATAAATGCATTGATTCTTCTCCTTAATACTTAACGAATAATATTTTCTGTGAGAACCAACCGTGATTCGGTAATATTTATATTAGACTGCTTGTATGAGAACACAGTTATGGATTGGGATACATATGTTTCGCCTGCTTTAATATAGCGCCTCTGTGTAAAACTTACATCGCCTTTCTTCAAGTACGTCGTTTATAGGCAGAGGATAGGTTAAAAATGAATGCAGCCAGAGCATAATTTATAAGCTTTCCTCGATCTTGAGTGTCCAGGTACCCCCAACCCATTTCAGTTCCCTGAATTTCATGGTACTTTTTCTCTAATTTTACATATTCTCGGTCAGTTTATGTAATTTTGCAAGTTTTTTCTCTATTCTACACATTTCGTCGTATTTCCCTCAATTTTGCGCATTTCCCATCAATTTGTCGCAATTATATCAGGTATTCCTCGATTTTTACCGATTTTATGTCGTTTTTCAGATTTCCATTGATATTTTTCCGTATGTTTGTGGTCGTATTGCAGCCATACCCATGCGGTGTTTGATTTTATACAAGGATATTTGCATGTCCTATACACCAGCCCACTAAAATATCCTAAGAATTCCCCCTTCCCGAAGATCTACATGCATGCATTTTGGATAGGAAAATCATGAAAAGGATAGTAACACTCGCAGATTCGAAACTCGTAGTCTGGAAACAAATCCATGTGCAGCTATGACACATCAGAGAGCTTGTCTGCAGACTCATGTAGCGACGCACTTGGTGGAAAGTCAAGGTCTGCGCAGTTCTACACATTCATCTGACTTCCACTCCACCATGTAGGGATCTGCAACAGCGAGCTGACATGTGTACAGAGTTCATTTCTACTATTACTATGATATTTTTTCCCTTACATATACGCTCTTATTTCTTACCAGATAATCGTCGCTACTTTTGTTTATACCTTCCAACTCTGGTACGTCCCAACAACCATGTCAGGACGTCTACAAACTGTAGATTTCATGTATTTTTAACCTAGTAATAAGTTATTTGGTATTTGACAGTGTGTCGAATGCACTTGGCCTCATGAAATGTTAAGAGTTCTCCATCCCCGTATCTACAGAGAGCGCATCGCCAGCAATGTAATTTGCTGACGAACAGATAGCAAGTTATGCATTCAAACCACAACCATCCTCCGCTGACAGCTCTAAACACATATATGTAGAGACTATGTATGCGTATTACCAATTGTGAAATCTCGATTTCAACCGTTTGTAAGTTATTTTAGACGCTGCTACAGCCCCGCAAATAGCGAAAAACTCTCTGCAGAATGGATATGTAGGGAATGTAAGCACATTTAAATTCATCCTGCTAAAGAGCATAACATCTTCGATTAAAGTTATATTAAAGATCCACAATGATGCCACATAAACATCCCAGTTCCCCAATTTTGTGCTCTAGATGTTTGTTGGATGCTGGGAGAAGTCCTTCGTGAGCATTATTGTTATGTACAAGATGTAACAGAACATTAATGAGTCGGTATAGCACTATACTCGAATGTGTTAGTAATTCCTGGATTATCGCTTTGGTGTTCTTGTATAGGCCAAGTTCTTCTAGAATTCTGATCAGGGTTTTACCATAAATCGAGTCATACGCCTTTTTGAATCCATTTAAGTGTAATTAAACCTTCAAGAATAGCGTCTTGGGTCAATAATATGACAGTGGATACTGAGTGGCAGAGCTCGTTTTCTGCGGGAACACTGGGGAAGCGTATCCCTAAACTTTCTGAACTCAAAATAACTTCTTAACGCTTTTGTATTTCAATTTTCACAACAGAAACAACAAGAAGAGTGAAGCAAGGAGATGGGATCTCACCTTTGCTCTTCAACTGTGCCCTCGAGAAGGTGATTCATGAGTGGTGTAACAAACTGGAAAACCAAGGAATTGAAAATGGTGTCAGGCTGAGTTAAAAGAGACAAAATCTTGAAATTCATTGTCTCGCTTTTGCAGATGATCTTGCAGTTTTTTTTATTTATTGGGAACAGCTGAGAGACAGATTAATGACCTTAATGTACAAGCACAGAAGGCTGGCCTCGAAATTTCATTTGAGAAAACCAAGTTTATACTGAACATAAATTCACTGCCAAGGGAGCTTGTTGAGGGTCAAGGCAAAATTAAGCGAGTTTAAATGTTTAAATACCTCAGAGAATGGATAACAGCTACCTTGTCCAAAAAGATGCCTTCATATCACGAATGAAGAAAGTGGAAATGGTATTCCATTTCACCAAAAACATCTGAACAATACAATAGTATTGTTCAATACGAAAATTAAGGCTTTACTGCAGTGTTAACCATCCATGTCTTGTACGCTTCTTAACGGTCAGTAATGAACAAAAAAGACCTAATCGAAAAAGTGGAGGCCAAGGAAAAGAAGATTTTGAGAAAGATCATAGGTCCCATCAAAGTGAATGAGGAATATAGAAGATGTCAGAATCATGAACTCTATTCCCATATAGAGTAGATAACTGATACCATATGGAAAAGAAGGATTATGTTTTATGGACATATGACCCAAATGAGCCCTGGAAGAATCACCAATCGTATGATATACTTTCAGAAGAAGAAAACAAAATGAGCCTGGTTCACAGAGTTGGAGAAAAAGCTTTAAAAAGTGGGGATCACCCATGATAACATCTTGGAGCGTGTCCCACTCAAGGGGAAACTTATTGTGAGGCAAGGTTTTCAAGAAAAGCCAAAACTACGAACAGGAAAGGCTTGGACCCAGGAGAGTAAGGAGCAACACCAAGAACAAATGTGGGAGCACTGGGCAAACATCAGAACACCTAAAGCAAGACAGTTGAAATAATGTGGTCCAAAGCTGGCCGAAATGAATGAATAAATGAGTGAAAGCTAGAACTGAAGTCCTCAAAGGGAATTCCCAATCTACAGCAAAGTGTGAGCTAACTTCTTAGTAGATTAGAACTATGTACAGAACCAAGACTCGAACTCAGTACCATTGTCTACAGCAGGCTATTACCCAGCCAAATGAGCTATGCAGGCGTGACTCATGACCACTTTCACAGCTTTACTTTCTCCAGAGGCTCTCTTCCAGACTTTTTTGTTTCTCACTGTACTAGTCTCACAAGGTATGTAGTGGACCTGCAGGGATCATTGGAGGATAGGAGAGAGAAACATGGAAGTGGAGCAGTGAGGGCAAGTTGTGAGGTGTCCCTGAACAGCAAAGTTGGTAGTCAGTTGCCCACAATATGTACAATGCACACTCTGACACATTGTTTTAATGAGTCACAAAGTTTGAAAAATAAATGTTATCGACTTATTAATTGGAAGGTGGCCAGTTCAGTAAGTGTTATACAGATGGCGAATTCAGACAGACATAGGTTATATATTTGTTTAAAAAACTATGTACAGGTTTTCTGTTAAAACTGACAGCAGGGAAACAAATTATTTTCTGTACTCTGCTGTGAAAATTGTCTGTTTCACCATCAGTATTTGAGCATTCTTTCTGATCTTACACAGTCGTATAATTTTTTCTCAATAGAGTCTCCTCCTGTCCTCAGTCCATTTTGTGCCAGGTTTCTTTGGGACCTCAGTCGAAAATATGCAAAATTTTAAAATTTCTTCAAACTCAGTAACATTAATTGCCCAATCTTTATTTACTTTTTTACCTTAATAAACAAAATGTAAATTTACAAGTTTATCTAATTTATCATCATCATTCTTACAGATTTTAGTTTATTGATGTGGAAGAGTAATTCTGTATTTTTCATCTAAAAATAATAAAATTTTATCCCCAAACTTACTAGGTAAAATTTCACCTTTTGAAGTTACATATGATTTATATTTCTTAAGTTCTAATAATTTATTCAACACTTCTAAGCAAACATAATCATAATAGTTAAGTTCACTTAATAGATATTCAGTGTCACTATTCATGCACATTTTTATCTATAATGAAAAAATTTAAACAATGAAACAAGAGCAAAATGTTTGGAAAAAGGTTTGGAGAACATTTTAATTTTCCCAAGAACCAAAGTTTTCAGTTTTTATCTTCTCTAGTTTTACAAAAATATTTGGAAAGGAAATGAAAACAAAAAGAGAAAAGATCATTAACGTTTCTTAATTTTTCATTCATTAAATAAATTCATTGATTTATTTAATTCTTCTTATCACACATAATAACATATGGAATAGTATCATAAGCAATATTCTCATTAAAGAATTCACATAATTTCATTGTTGTTTTTGATTAGTAAAAAACCTTCATTCTTCTGCTCATATTAATTACATAAATTGGATAAATCTGCATAAAATTAAAAGGACTTACATTTACATCATTATTTAATTGCATTCTTCGTTTAAAATCTCTACAAGAATCATAAGCTTTCAAAACGTTATTTGGCGAATCAAGATTCTGCAATTCTTGTGGAAAAACTTTATGTCTTCCATTTTTAATATAGATACTTTATAGTTTAACATGGTCAAAAAAAGTAGAATCAAGTAATTGATTGTTCTTTCGATTAGTTGGGAAAACAACATAAATAAAGTGAGGCATATCAAAGTCTGTAGCATTATAGCAATTAGTAATATCTAGTTCAAAATTTCTTTTTCACTGTAACCCAGCAATTGAACTTTGAAGAAAGAAATTGGAATTTTTTGATTTTTAAGTCTTTCTTTTTCTAATTCAAGTGAATATTCTGGTCCATACTTAAAAACAGGTACACGAATTTCCAGACTTTTAACAAAAATTAATCTCCTTTTGAAAGATCAGAATTATTATTATCTGTAGCCCAACAAAAAATAGAATCTTCTTGAAATTTTCTAGAACTCCAAATAAATTTAACAGTTAAATCTCCTTGAAACACAAATTCCTTATAATCCTTAAAAATCCACCCAATAATTCTAATGGGTAAAGAACTTAATTTAGTTTTAATTTTTCCATTATTAAGAATATATCCTTCCATATTTACTTCCTTCAAAACTAAAGAAGTTAAATAAATAAGAGTAGAAGAAGAAATACATGGATATTTAATTCTGGATAAAATACTATTTCCTTTCTAAAAGTAATGACATCAGACAATTTTCAAACATAATTATCAATTAATTTAATATTTGCTTTACAATCACATGCAGAAAACTCAGTTCCATTTGTCTGAATAACATCAAAAGAAATATAAAGTTGAGACAAATTAGGATCAATGTAATCATCACCAACATTAATATTAATTTCAGTTTCCTTGTTAACATGATTTTAAAAAAATTTGTAACTTTTGATATGTTTCATTATTGGCTAAGGAAAAAATTCATTAATTCATTTTTGAAATGACTGTAACATTAGCACCATTGAAGTGAAATAAGTTTACATTTTCATCAGTTATAGTAGTTTCTAAATTTTGAATACTACTGAAAATTGGAATTTTTATAGGATGATTTAGTTCATCAATTATTGAGATACCAAACTCAGAATTAGGTTTAAATGAAGCAATGCTGTTACATTCTTGATGAAAATGATCATTTTGTTTCACAAACTTTCCCTCAGCCAAATTAAAATTGACATTAATGAATTCGAATGGAATAATTTAAGAACATTTTTAACAACAGTTTTTTTATTGGGTTCAATAATTTGGTTATGAAATCACAAACACTTGCAAAATGATTTTCTTTTGAATTCATTTATAATTTTTTATGATTTTTAAATAGAAGTTCTATTTTAAATTTTGTCTGCTTTAATATGAATATTTCGATTTTACGAATGAAAAAAATGTTTCTAAATTTTTCAAACTATATTGACTAACAGTTGGTTCTCCATCACAGTAAAGTTTATCATCTTTCGAAGTTGAAAAAGTTGAATGAAAACGAATAAGTGAAACATATTTGTAAGCTTCTCTTATATTGTTCATATTGTTTTTTTCAGAACACAAGAAATACTACTCAATTGCAATTCTACTCATTTATACCAGAAAAAATATATAAATAAATGACAGATTGGGAATTAAAAATAAGAATTCAAGTAAAGAAGTTACAAAAATAACATGGTATTTTTTTTACCAAACCCTTTTCAATGGGCAATTGTAGATCCAAGTGGAAACAGAAAATCAACATTAATAATTGAAAATTATGTTTTAGCACGTGGCTGGTTAAATTGGAAAAAATTAATCATTTGTATGTTTACTCAAAAACCTTAGAGCAACAAAAATATCAAAAAAAATTTAAAATAGTTAAAAATTGAAGATTAAATTAATGAATAAATATTTTCTTTCATTGGAAATGACGATGAAATTATTTTATTAGGTGAATGTGATGAAAATTCGGAAGTAGTATTTGATGATTTCATTCTGGAGATCATGACATAGGGAATATTTTACTAGAGGAAGATTGTTTTTGTTTGAGTCAAACATATTCAAAATTACCAAAGCAATTTTGACAGTAACACAGAAGTGTCATAAGCAAAAGGTGACATGCAAATAAGAAATCTCTTCCATATAAACATTTTCTATGTTGCTGGTCTTGAAGTACCTAATCTTGATGCTGCTGTGGAATTGGGCCACGATCAGTCACTGCACCGCTTATGTAATCTTCTCATAGAGGTCACTACCATTGTGTTGTCGCCCTGGAGAGAGATTCTATAGCATGCAATTCACAGGCCCTCTCTTCCAACTGCCTTTGCGCCATGACGTGAATAATTTCTACATTGATTACAAATTGCTACCCAGTGGCAAGACTAATGCAAAAGCAATAATAATTAAACTCAATAATGATCAGTTCAATAGTACAGATAATTTTTAACTAATACTAAAAAAGAACGAGATATAAAAAGCTGGTGGAAACTTGCTCATAACATTAGGCATACCTGAAGGAGCATTTCTTCCATTGATTTTGGCATATTATCATATTTAGCTACTGTTGGTTCATTAATCGGCGGAACAGCTGCTTTTGCCAATGCAAGTAAAAATAAAGAAAAGTTGATAAAGAATTGGAATATGAAAATGGCAGAATCAAGCAAAGGAAAAAGGGTTCAGGGTTAAGAAACGAAACTATAAAAACTAATTAGTCTGTATCCTTGTGGAATAGTTATTTCGATATAGAAAAACTTGCTAAACAATTAAAACTAAACACTTTCATGGTATCTTCTTGATTGATGAATTACCAGACAAAGCAAAATATACTGAATGTGGACTAGTAAAGTTAGGTAGACCTGACCATGCTGGCACACAATGGATTTGTTACCATAAAGAAAATAATAAGAGATTTATTGTTGATTCCTTTGGTGGTGACATACGAATTCCACTAGTTAACTATTTGGGGAAAAATTAACTATATTACAGTTTCGAGAGAATGCAATATTCGATTAAGTCATTTGTGGTCATTTATGCATATTTACATTAAAACTGTTGTCAGATAATTATAAATTCAATAACATTTTAAACCTAATAGATGGACATTCTGCAAATTTAAAATCTGCAGAATTGCAAAAAGTCAATGCTAAATTTGTAAATATTCAAACAAATATAATTAAACAATCTCAGAAAAAATTATATAACATTTTTAAAGTAACTACAAGATATACTGATTTTAAAAGCAGAAGATTAGTAGATATAAAAGAGGCTGCAAATGGGTATGGTGCTGTTACTAAACAGTACTTAGACAATGAATTAAAGAATCATGTTACCAAATCTGAATACACAAATATTCTGGCACAATTCAATAGCTCTGTCACTGAAGCACATCTCAATGAAAAAATTAATCAGGTTCAAAAAGCTAACCTAAACAATTGGTTACAAAAAACATAGAAGAAGCTTTAGTGGGTTGTCTGCAATGACAGATTTAACTCCATTCATAAACCAATTAATCTATCTTCAAAATAGTGAGTGTGATAAATGTATCATGAAATTTCATTTTGTAACTGGTGACGAATTATTAAAATGTGTATTTGAGTATGATTAAAAATTAAGAGAATTTTTACTTTTGGGACAAATGTAAATGGTGGCCTGTCACCTACTGAATTAAAATAGAGATACAGAAATACAATGTTGATGAACTGCAAATTTTGTGTCCCACTCAACTCAATAAACCACCGCTCAAAATTTTTATATTGCAAAGTCAATACATTAAAACTTTATTTGCTTCAGGTGAATTATTCATGTTTGTTGAATCTGTAATGGACAATCATTTTTGGTTCCTGAAGTGCAGAAAATTTACTGAAACACCTAATCCACGCAGAACAACAACTAAAAATGAAAGACAGAGGAAGGAAGCCCTTTGCACAGTATGTAAAACTATAAAGAGTACATTTGTTTAAAAAATTTTGTAGATGATATAGTGGACAAATCATTCATCCCTTCAAATACCCAATCCAATACTGCTAACATTAATAAAGAAATTATTAATTAATTACATAAACCAATGAGAAAAAAATTTAAAAGAAGAAGTGTTGTCACATTCAGTTGGATGATTTATAGTAAGCTGACTAAGTAGAAATAGATTCAGGTAACGTGAAAAGAATTAAAAAAATAAAGGATGTAAATATTTATTAACTGTAATAGATGTTTTTTCAAAATTTTCCTTGGGCTATTCCAGCCAAGGACAAATCAGGTAAAATATAGCTGATGCTTTTGAAAAACTATGTAGAGAGAGAAATTTGGGAAATCTATAGACAGATAACAGAAAAGGACTCTATAGTAAAGAACTTAAAAACATATGAAAAAATATAATATTAATCTATATTCAACGTTTACTAAATTAAAAGCACATGTTGTTGATAGATTCAATAAAACACTGAAAGGAAAGAGATGAGGAAGTGATTTGCTCTTCAAGTAAATTGTAAATGGGTTGACTTTGATGAATACACCATTACAAAATATGCAACAATAAAAATGAAATTAAAAATGTGAATAACAAACTTTATAAACCAACTACCATTGTATCTAATGCTGAACCAAAATTTGAGATAGGAGACGAAGACAGAGTATGTAAGGGAATTTTTGAAAAAGGATACAGAGCCAGTTACTCAACAGAAATTTTAGAAATTGAAAGTGTTCTCTTTCTAATCCAATCACACACAAATCAACAGCTTTAGATGGAGAAGAAATGAAAGCAAATTTTTATGAGTAAGTACTACAGAAAACAAATTATTCTGATATGTATCTTGTTGATAAAGTTTTGGGAAAGAATGGAGATTATATGTTAAATGGTTGTGATATGATAATTCACATACTAGTTGAGTAAATAAAGATAAAACTATATTATAAAGAACGTTCATCTATATAAATGTGTACACCATGAACGAGGAAATTAACACTTTCACGTTTTCTATCAGTGTTTTATCTTTATGCTGAAGATATATCTATATGCATTTGAAGACTGCTTCAGGAGTCACCACATTCACAACTTATTAACAGATTATGCACAACCTAAAGGCTTCTTCTGTTGCCACAGAATATGAATTATTTATTCCATCTAAATGGAGACGAAATGTGAGGGCAGCCCATAGTTAAAAAACAGACTACCAGTACTTAAAATTTTTATGTGAGTTATCTACACTTAAAATGCTCTTTCCCTCATCCTAAATCGTTTCCTTGATTCCAATAATCGTATACCTTTTGTTTCAAGAAGTTTTTATAATGTTGTTCTACCATGTTACTCTCTAGGCAGATTATCTAACACAATTTTATGAATTATCTTGTTGTTTGCTTTAATTGTGCACTCTTTAGTGATGATAACAGGCTGTATATATTCTGTCAATGTTAAAATATGGTCATATAACTTGTTTTTAATTTCGTTATTATTGAGTCATGTTTGTGTAGTTATGAATTATTTTCTTCCTCAAAAAAACTACCTATGTAATATTTCATGTCATCAGATTTCATATAGTATAGATCTTTGTGAAACACTTAAAAGCAGATTAAATATTTTCTTCAATCACATTGTAGTTGATACGCTCTTTGATGTACACATAACAAAATTTATAATCTGGATGCTCTCCTGCGCTGTGTCTAGTTTTTATTAAGTTGCTTTTTGTTCCAGCAAGTTTAAAAAATGACCTTTTTATAATGCGTGAGTAGTGATGATGTAGGTTCTACTGTTCAGCTCTATTTTATAGGTTACCTGTCTTAATTTTTCGCTGTTTGCTTTCTCTCCTTCTAGTTGTGTCATAAGTTGTTGTTTCTGTCCTATCTTAAGCCTCTTTTTGAATTCTGTAGCTTATTGTTCAATAACTTTTAGAGACCATTTTTTCAACAGTTGGAGTATACTTCAGTTGATGAAATATTATTTTCTCAATAGTAAAAATAAATTTTCTCACTTCTTTGCATTGTATTGTATTGAATGTAATTACTGAGTCTTTGAAGTTATCAACTATTAGTAAAATCAATTTGTTTTGAGATATATTATTTGGTTTTAAAGTTTTTAGTTAATTTTGTTTGTAATCATATACTAATGCTAATGGAATATCATATTTAATTGGTATTTGTTCTTATGACTAATTCAAAAATATTCATTACTACAGTCGGTAAATATTTAACACCTTGAAATAGACTGTTTCTTATTAAGAAATAATCTGATAAATGGTGACTCCCTAGCCCTACAAGTTACCAAATTAAAGCTACAACAAAAGAATTAGGATATAGAGGATATTCTAAAGTGAGAAAACAACCATTTATTGATCTCATCAACAACAATAATAAACAGATGAACTCTATTTTAAAAGATTTAAGCTAGAGCAAAACCAACTAGGAATTGAAGGATATTCCAGACTAAAAAGGAACAGCCTACTGCATGGATTGATAATGATTATGAAAATTTGTGTCTTGACGAATTATATAAATTGACAACTTGTATTCAAAAAATCGAAACACATAGAAATAAAATTGTTGATTATATTAAAAAACATGATGCATTTAATAAAATGGGATCAACATTTATACCTGGACATTACAAATAATCTGAAGATTTATGAGAAAATTTCAAGATAAAGTTAATTGCCATACTACACTAACTAAACAAAATTTATCAGTAGATTTAATAAGAGAATTTCAAGACAAATTGTACTGGGATACTATATCATATCAAAACCTAACTAAAATTTCAAAAGAGAATTTAAAAATAAAATTAATTGGTATATTACATCAACTACACCAAATAAATCTCTAGATTATATAAGAAAATTTAAAGAGAATATAAACTGGAATGCAATATCACAACGAAATTTAACACACATTCAGCTAGAACATATATGTTCCTTAATGATTTTTTTCCATTTAGATATGGATGAATATAATATTAAAAATAAAATGTATAGCACTATAAACAGATGATTTGCTGGATTGACTACAGAAATAAATTCTGCATTCAGATTCATTAATGGGATACTGCATTTTTTAAGGATAGTACATTCTGTGAATATAATAAATTCACAAAAAATTTGTTTGAGCTGCTACAGCTGACTTACCTTTATTTGCTATTGATCCCAATAAATCATCATCATTAGTTCCTAAGTAATAAATATTTTAAAAGATACACTGCATAAGCTAGAAAATGTTACTAGTGCATTTATTTTACTCTTCACTATTAAACTTTTTTCTATTTAAATACAATCATCAAGCTTTATTAAATACAGCATGTGTATATATTCCAAAACTGAGAATTCAACTAATAATTTTACTTTGCAGAAATTTACAACAAATAGTTTCAGGATAATACGCAGACACTGTACAAATGAATATTGCAAACGAATACCTTGTGAATGTGGGAAAAATGTTCCTGCAAATTATAGTGTTAATCACTTGAAACGAATTCTGAGTAATGAACATATGAAGATATTCTTGTTGATGAAAAATGATGAACAGCAAGGAGAAAATGCATCTGTTGTCAAGAAATTATAGTCGTTTCTGTTGGTGACAGGTACTCAAGAACATGTAAGAAATGTCTGAAAAATATCAAAAATAAGAAATCTACTATCAAAAATCAAGATGATCATGCTCATTCCCCAATTAGTTTCATTTTAAAAAATTAATTTTAATTCATTTAAATAAGGTACTAAAATGGAGAATTCACGATTGTTCGACTTTGTGATTAGAATACAAAAAATAATTTGACTGGATACAGTAAATAAAAAAAGCTGATATTGTTACACTTACTAATAGATATCCTTAGAAACAATTATCGTCTTCTAAAATTCGAAGTGATTATGAAATTTTTCAAAATAATGAAACTAACCAATGAAAGAAATATTTCATTGTTTTCCTTATGTATTAGCGAAATAAGAAACAGAAGACCAGTTAAAGATTATCTAGTTAATAATGCATTTGCTAACAGACTACAGACTATAAATTTCGAAAATAATCTAAACTGAGTCTCATTTTTTAATGTAATGAAAGCAAAAATTATGAAAATAACGAAAAATTATCTCAAAATTCATGATAGACTGAAAGTGACTAAAACTTGTAAACAAGTGGAAGCATTAAAAAACTTATATTTCAGAAATGGAACTAAGGAATCATCAGAGAGAAAGAAAGTTGATTAAAATATGGTAAACAAACTATTTTATCAAAAATTTTCATGCAAGAGGATCAGGTTTGTCACTAAACAAAAGTAGTGGCTTACAGTTAGGAACTGAAATGAAATTATCATATGGCATTTATTGGCCAGGATATCCCTTTCAGGGTTCAGCTGCCGTATTGCAAGTCTTTTTAGTCGACACCACTTCAGTGACTTGCATGTCAATGGTGATGAAAGTGAAGATGACAGACATACAACACCCAGTCCCCTGCTGGGAATCGAACCCAGGCCCCCTTGTGTGGTAGGCAGTAACGCTACCACTGCACTGCAGAGGAGGACTAGTTAGAACTAATGGATATGTTAAATTCAGAGGCTTATCTTAAGTTGACTTTCCAGGAGCAAAAAAAAAAAAAACTTTGCATTAGTATGAAAAATAATGATAAAAATTTTTTTCTATGGGCTATAAAATGTGTTTTGTTTCCTGTTGATAAAACTGTGGATGAGTCACAAAACATAAAAATGTTGGTTTTCAGAGTCATTAGAGAGTTAAAAATTTTGGATTTCCTGTAGTGGTTGATAATATTTCAAAAACTGACTCTAACATTAGAGTATCTATTACCGTTTATTTGTTTGATGAAAAATATTAAATTTAACCATTAAATGTTACGTTATGTAACAAAGAGAAGCAAATAAATTTGCTTTATTTCAGAAAATGATGAACATTCACACTATTGTGTATACAAAATTTATCTAGATTTATTTCGAGCCGAATTACAAAACACGAAGAAGTAAAATTTATTTTTTGTATGTTTTACTCAACTTCAACAGTAAGAAAAATTAGTCACACCACAAATTGGTTAGTTAACGAACCAGTAGTTATTTATGCAAATTTTGAGAGTTTGCTATCAAAAATGTTTAATTGACAACAAAATTCAAAAATTTCAGTGAGGTGTCAGATACTTCTAAAACAAGATGTATATTTGAAGTAGATCTAGGATATCCTAGAGAACTGCTGATTTACATAAAGATACACCATTAGCTCCCACAAATAATACTGTGCCTGGAACCAAAAGAGTAAGTTGTTGAACAATCCTGAATAAATGTATAATTATATAGTTCACTATGGAAGTCTTAAACAGTCTCTGTCTATAGGAATGAACATAGCAAGACTTCAGAGAGTTTTAAAATTTAGCCAATCTGATTGAATGAAAAAATGTAGACTTTAATAAAGAAATGAATATGAAAGTAAAGAATGATTTTGAAAAAGATTTCTACAAACTGATGAATAATTCAGTATTTGGAGAAATGATGGAAAATATTAGAAACAGAGTGGATATAAAAATAGTTTCAGATGGAGATAAATATGAGAGACTTGTGGCAAAGTCGGACTTCAAAGGAAGAACAATCTTTAAAGATAATCTTGCTGCAATTCACATGAATAAAACAAAAATTATGTTTAATAAACGAGTTTACATTGGTATGACTTCAATTGATTTATCTAAAGAACTGATGCATGATTTTCACAATAAAGTTATGAAACTAAAACACAGCGAAAATAATGAGTTTTGCTATGGGGGTATGGACTGTTATATCTACAACATACAGACTGAAGATTTCTATGAAGGCATGAAATCAATAATTGATAAATTTGATAATAGTGATTATCCAGCAGATAATACATACAATATGACACAACTTAATATGAAATACATAGGAAAAACGAAAAATGAATGTAATGGAAAAATAATGAAAGAATTTTGTGGTTCAAAAGCAACTATGTATGTTTATAAAGTTGGCAACAAGGTAGAAAAAAATCAAAAGCAGATAAGAAATATGTTCTTAAAAATAAAATAAGCTTAAAAGATTGTAAAGACTGTTTGTAATAAAACTGATCTATAAATTTAATGCAAAGCTTTAAATATGAAATTTATTCAATCAAGGTAAATGAGAAAGCATTGTGTTCTCATGATGATAAAATATATGTTTTGGGAAGTAAAATTATTACATTGTCATATGTACCTTACCATCTGTCACTGTCATCATCTTCATCATTGAAATCTCCTTCCCCATCTTTAAAAAACGAATAATATAGCTCAAGTTTATTTCATAGAATTTCTGCAATCTTCTCAACAATAAAAACCCATTCCCATTGTTGTGTTTGAGTCGTTCATTTATAAAATTTTAACAAATTTTTTACTATAAATGGTGCCCATACTCAAGAAGTTCAATAATGTAAGCCATTATCATTGTTAAAAAATTATTGAGCTAGAGGTAAATGTTTTGTATAACATCACTGGATGTAAATATTGTAATACTAGATATGGAGAAAAATTTTGTAATGAGCTCAATAATGAATTTATGATTCTTTCACCAGATAGATACGGAATTAGTAACTAATTGGGATTTCACTTTTTTTTGTAGGTGGATGGGTTAAATTGAGATAAATGGATTGAAATAAATAAAAAATGATAACTATGAATTTCATGATTTGGAATTTTTAGTTTAATTGAAATTTTACCTTCCATTTTCCAATATTTTAACTCTCACTGACTGCTGTGCTGGCACCCCTATGGATTGTAATTTTTGCTCCCCCAAGTGCTCTCAACCTCTCAACATGCCCACTTACTACTAAAACGTAAAAAATATTTAAAATGATATATATATATATATATATATATATATATATATATATAAATGAATTGAAAGGAAGTACGATATAGATAATGATATATATATATATATATATATATATATATATATATATATATAAATGAATTGAAAGGAAGTACGATAATAGATATTTTCTGATTTTCTGTAGGTTGTGATTAATATTTTCTACAAAAAAACGACATCGCTTTATGGACATTTTTTCTTAGAATAAAATTATCTACAGCCTACAAAAAATATCTGTTAATGGGCATGTTGATAGGACCTCATCCTTTTATTTGGCGAGCTATTCACGACGCAAATAAGACCATACATCACCAAATATTAGTTAAACATCTTGCAGAGAATTTTAGAATAATTTGGTATCATCGTTATGTATAATAAAGTTCAAGTGGGTAGAGAGATTTTGTCGCTGACCTAAGAGTTTGCTGCACCTATACACTGACTGACATAAAAAAAGTGGACCATAGAGGAGACATGGTCAGATGTAAATGTAACTTTCTAAATGTTCATTATAGTTGGGAATGTAAATGACTCAAGCTACAATTCTCTGTGACACCCACCACAGTGCATTAGTGTTGTTCATGATTAGTGTCATTATCAGGACTGGAAGAGTCCATAAAGTCCACAAGGAGTGTGAACAGCATTAGATGTCAAGAGGTCACTGTGGAGGATCTAGAGAAACTGCAAACTCCAGTGAGACAACGTTATCAGCATCTGATATGGGTATAATTGTAGGTCTCAATACGGCTGACAGATCGAACCACGCAATATCTCAGAGTTTGAAACTTGTCTGCTTGGTTCACTGACAGTTTATAAATTAATGTTGAACTAAATAAGCCCTCAGTCACAATTTTTAGTCTTTTTGGCCAGTTTTCAACACTTCATTGGAAATTAAATATTTGAAGTGGCCTATAAAATAAGTTCAAATCTATGGGAAATGTTTTTATATAAAAGCGTAAGTACTGACTAATGGTACAAGAAAGAGACAGTACTTAGATGTCACATATAAAATTAATATCAAGTCTGAAAGGCTTTAGTTACAAAATGTTGTGAAAAGAATATGAAATGCTAGCCACTATGGGCTACTCATACCTATAAATCCACAGGTACCAACAGACTAAGGCGAACACATTAGCAAGTGTGGACAGATGAACATTACACCGAGAGTGTAATATAGCAGCCAGAGATATAAGTAGGCTATTTAACATTTAAAACACAGACAGCTGAATGTTAAAATGACCAGTATTTAGTACACGAACTCACAGGGAAAGTTTTATTTGACAACAGCAGACATGGTAAATTATGCTCATGTAAAAGCATAGATATACAGTTTGAAGACTGACAACTGATTAACAGTACAAAAAGATGCAGTACTTACACATCAAGTATAAAATAAATATTAAGCGAAAAAGCTTTATTCATAATTTTAAAGTTGAATGCGTGGAAAGCAAGCCACTACGGGCTGCTCGCATATGTCGTGCTACAGGTAGCATCAGACAGAGGCGCCCACATTAACAACTGTAGGCAAGTGAACATTGCACCGAAAGTGCCATCTAGTAGCCGCATGTACAACCTGGCTACTTAACATTCAAATAAAGACAGATAAATACTGTGATGAACATTATTCGGTGTATGATGTAAAGGCAATTCTTGTTTGACAGTGGCAGATAAAGTAACATTTTGTCTACATCAGAGCTTAGAAGTACAGTTTAAAGTATGAAAACACAGAAAATACAAAAAGGGCTGAATGACACAGCCTGTAGAAAACGATATAACATGAAATACAGCCAATAAATCATTTAGTAAACGAAAAATTATGAGTTGACTTAGATGGTAAAAACATTTCGGTAACTGCACGAGAAAACCAGAAATTAATTGACAAGTAACGGCTCTATACCGTTGAAGAAAGTTTTTTTACACAACTGTAGCTGCTCATTGAGAATGAGGCTATCATTTCTAGAAATATGTTTAAAAATTTCTAATTCTTCAATAATATCTAATCTACGTCCTTTCTTCTCAGTGTGCCAAATGTTGATATCATGAATAGCTTTAAGTGTATGACCTGTAATCAGAAGGTGGTCCGCAAAAGACGAATTTTGGGTGCTACTGCCATTTTTTCTTAAAAGATGTTCTTTATGTCTGGGTGTAAAGGCATGTCCTGTTTGTCCTATGTAGTAAGAGAAGTAGGTGCGCAGAAAATCTTATAGATGCCAGAACTTCCCAAAGGGGAACGAATTGATTTTAAATTATGAATGATGTTCTTTCTCAAATTATTATTGGTAGAAAAGGCAACATTGCAGTTATATTTATTATGAAGAGGGCGTTGGATCTGATAGGAGATGGGTCCCAAGAAAGGAATAGAAAAATACTTTTTGGGTTAGATTCAATGATAGGGGTGCCAAGAGCAGTAACTCTTTTAACAGTTTTCTTTTTAAGTGTGTCATCTACTATGCCAGGTTTAGATTCGTTATTAACTGCTATCGTTTTGAGTAAATTCATTTCATCTTTGAATTTTTCTATCGAGAATGGAATAGAAGTAGCTTGGTAAATAGCAGGGTGAAAGAAAGCGTTTTTATGAGATTGTGGGTGCATGGAAGATGCAGGGACGATCTGATCAGTGTATGTTTCTTTACGAAAAATTTGAATGAGATTTTATTTTCTTCTACTGTAAGCGTCAAGTCAAGAAAGTTTAATTGGCGAGCCTCGCTTTCTAGTTCGATGCTGAAAGATATTTTCTCATGAAGTTCATTGAAGAGATTGAAAATACAGTCAATGCCATAAGTAGGTCCCTTGTAGGTGACTAAAATATCATCAACATATCTAAAATAGGAGAGAATGCCTAGTGCTATAGGTGAAAAACAGTTAAAAAACTTGGTTTCTAGAGAGTTGATGAAAATATCAGCAAGAATACCAGGTAAGGGATTTCCCATAATGAGACCATCAGATTGCTGGTACAATTGTTCATTAAATTCGGAATAGTTGTATTTGACTACGACTGTGATGAGATTCATGAAGTTTGTGATTTGTTTATCTGCAAGAGCTTTTTTTGAAATGACGTAAATTTTTTCCTACGATTGTAAGCATTTCTTGCTCAGGAACGTTAGTTTAAGGATATTTGCTTTCTAATGAAAATAACTTGCTACCTGAACTGAATTCTAAATCTTTTATTTTATAAAACAATAAACTGGTAGCCAAGATCGCAGGAATTCTTTTTATTCCATGATTAACGGTTTCGGCGAAACTAAAGCCGCCATCATCGGAACTTAGGACACATACAGGTAACAACATCAAGGCAAACAACGGTTCAACGTTGTTATTTTATGGACTAAGGCATGACAGATGGGGATGGAATAATTATTCTCGAAAAAGAATGATTTTTTTCAGAGTTTCATGCAGGAATTTATCTGCTGCTGTTAAACAAAGTATAGCCATTACATCATGTACCGAATAATGTTCGTTACAATATTCGTCTGTCTTTATTTGAATGTTAAGTAGCCAGGTTGTACTTGCGGCTACTAGATGGCACTCTTGGTGCAACGTTCACCTGCTCGCAGTTGTTAATGCAGGCACCTCAGTCTGATGCTACCTGTAGCGCGACATATGCGAGCAGCCGGTAGTGGCTTGCTTTCCATGCATTCTACTTTAAAAATTATGACTAAAGCTTTTTCTCTTTATATTTATTTTATACATGACATGTAAGTATTGCTTCTTTTTGTACTGTTAATCAGTTTTCAGTCTTCAAACTGTATTTCTATGCTTTTACATAAGATAAAAGTTACCATGTCTGCTGTTGTCAAATAAAACTTTGCCTGTGAGTTCATGTACTAAATACTGTTCATTTTACCATTCAGCTGTCTGTATTTTAAGTGTTAAGTAGTCTACGTATATATCTATGGCTACTTGATGGCACTCTTGGTGCAATATTCACCTGCCAGCATTTGCTAACGTGGGCGCCTCAGTATGTTGCTATCTGTGGATTTATAGGTATATGCAGCCCATAGTGGCCCTCCTTTCATGTATTCTTTAAAAAAAATTATGACTTAAGCCTTTCTGGCTTGATATTTATTTTATACTCGAGATGTAAGTTCTGTGTCTTTCTTGTATTGTTAGTACTTATGTTATCGGCCACATTAAATATTTAATTTCTGTTTAAGGCATTCACAGAAGTGTTGAAAACTGGTCAAAAAGACTAAACATTGTGACTGAGGGCTTATTTAGTTCAACATTGAACCCATACAATATCCATATTTGTGGAGCATTTGGATATGATGGTGACCCAATGTTGGACTGCATGGTAAGGTGAGGGCGGGCATACTCCTCATCAGGTTTCCGGTCTCACCACCACAATTAAAGATCACCATAATGTGCACCAAGCAAACTGTAACCCCTTCACATCTGCCCCTACTATCCAAGAAAAGTAATGGTTCGCCTGCAAAATTTTGTGTGATCCTGCACCATTAGTTGGTAGCTAGCAACAGTTGAAGTCGCAATAGCCATTCCAGCTGCAGGCTGCCTTAACACCACAACACAGTGGCTATGCTTAGGTTGGTACCATAAATAGGAAGCATGGATTTTCTGATGAATAGTGTCGTATTGTGTTCAGCAACGCTTTGCAGTTCTGCACTACACCAGGTGACCGTCAGTGGAGACTATGGCGGTGACCTCAGGTGAAGTGCCATTCTTGCAGTGTTTTATAAAGACACAGCATCTTGGTATCATGGTGTGGGTGCCATCATGTACGTGTTTAGATCATACCTGGTAGTGTGATTCAGGGAACTCTCATGGCACAACAGAAAGTCACGAACATCCACTGTCTTCATGTTTTACTTCTTTGAGACAATATCATAGTGGCATTTTTCAACAAAACAGCACTCATTCATGAATGGCATGTGTCTCTGTGCATTGTGTTCGTGATGTTGAGGTAAACTTGTGACCAGCAATATCATCAGATTTGTGGCCAGTAAAAATATGTGGGATCATCTTGGATGTCAACTCTGTCTTACTGGCAGTATTTAGGATATGACGGACTATTCACAGTAGTCGTGGGCAAGAGTGCCTATACGATAGTTTCTGACTACGTTTGGGGGGGGGGAGGCAAGATATGGGGACATGGAGTATTTTTGGAAGATGAATGATGAGTTGCAAGAAGGTATTAAAAGGTCTTTCTTGAAAGATAAACCCCTGAATGCAAGCTAGAGGTTTCTTCCCTCCCCCCCCCCCCCCCTTGCGCCTGTGTATGGGCACACGTGATTGTGGGCTAGCTTGGCTCAGGAGAAGATAAAATGGCATAATGAAACCCTTACCAACCGAATCAGTATTTGTATATAGTCCCCACAGCATGAAACGACATACTGTTAAATGGGTTCATACTTCTAACTTCTTTATAAATTTGACTCAGTTTTGTAATCAACAATGTAATTTCATATACCGTCTTAGCACATGAATTGTCATTTGCTTTCCTCCCACCCCCCCTTCCTTATGCTTCGTTTTTTTCTCAGGAAGTATAGAAGGCATCTTCGTTTTATTTCTTGCTGTTGTAGAAGGCAGGTAAAGTTAAGCATAAACTAACTGTTCAAAAACAACCCTGTAGGAAGACTGTGTGATGATTCTGTCATTAGATCCCCACATTAACTCACAGGTAAAAGTAGACCTTGTGTTGGATAGCTATCGCAAAATATGAAAAAAATGTCAAACATCGTGCCGCAATGAAATTTCAGTTTCGTTTCATGAAAGGGCAGTATGCAGCACTAACACCTTCCCTAACTCACATGGCAAATAGACTGAAGCAGAGGTTTCTCCTGTGTGTAAGAGATTATTCACGCAATTTGCAAACGAACCAGCTCCACCTTTAACTGTAATTTGTTGCAAGCGTCCTTTCCCAGTAATTGGAGAAGATAGGAAGTCCTTTCAGTATATAAAAAAGCGAGACCTCAGAATTGATGGATACCGTCCTGTATCACTCACCGGTATTTATTGTAGGAAGATTGTAGAACATATTGTGAATTAAAACACGCTGAGTATGGGGAACTTAGTGACACTGTCTATGGACAGAGAGAAGGAGATGGGTCATGCATTTATCCTCTGAAAAGTGCCAGACCCATTGAAAGAGTAAACTTGTTCAAACGAGATGTATAATCAACATTGGAATTGATTTGAAAATTTCTTAGCAGGAGAATACTGCAGGTTATCATGGCCATAGAGTTATCCACACACATAGAAGAAACATCTCATGTTCCAAAAGAAATGCTCTGAGCAGATAGTTTCAGTGGAACAGAAGGATCTACCAGAAAGTGTTATCCAATGCAAATGGTACCAATATTCTGTTGGTGTAGACAAAACTACAACATGATGTAAAGAATGGTATTTAACTGCAGTGTAGTGCAGAGAAAAGAGAACATTTTGTGGCAACCTTGATGTGGTATCAGTTGTAGGGGAAAATTGTCAGTCTGTGTAACAGTGTCGGACATTTAATCACAACATTCAGTCGGCGTGGAGTGGTGCAGATTGCTGCAGCTGCAGTGCCTGCATCTCACTGACATTTAGGGTACGCACAGAAGGAAAGCAGACTACATACACATGGGGCCCAGCATGAGGTCGCTTGACCCAACACGAAAAATATCCCCTTATTATCTAATGAAGCAGTACACAATGGCAGCCTGGTGTCGGTACTGGCTAGTGTAGTTCTGAGCCTGCCAGCGAGCCAGAATGAACGTGACATCCTTTACCAGCTCTCAGTGTGCCAGCTGGCGATGTGCTGTACTGATAGAATCGAGGTGCATGCCATGCAATCTTTCTAATACGATTTTACAGATACTAATCAGTAAAAATATAGATTTTCACATAACTTATAGCTTTGTATGTCAGTTTCATGGCGAAGCGCCCAAAACTTCATCAATGTCATGTTTAACATGATGTTCACTTTTAAATACGACAATGCGCGAAATTTGAAAAGTTTGCAATGAAATGCAGATGTCGCTCCGATTGATACATATTACATGTGTTGTTGCAAATGAAGTATAGCTAATATGTAATGAATTTTTCTTTAGAGTTGATAGGAGGTTTCTGTCTGTCTCCAATCTCAAGAGAATGGAATTTATGTTGCACATTCGCTTCTGACCAGATCCACACGAGAATGAAAGGTTCATTGCGTACCTCGTATGCCCTGAACTATTCAAGATGTAGACACAAGATTTTGGCATGTGGCAGCACTGTTTTGCTACATGACTGACATACATAACTTTCTTATCTATGACGATATAGACGGAGCTATGGTTATTGTTTATTTTTTTTCAATCCAATACTGGATTTTTTTAAGAGTTGTCAAAAGCTATTGAAAAGAGAATTTGCTAGTATGAAAATAAACACTAAACTTCTTTTCTTATGTTACTGCAAACTGAAAAATCGAGGTTCTCCATAAACTATTGACGTCTCTGTTCGTCAATTGCTTGTTTAATATGACGCTGTTTCAGAATTATGTCACAATAGCTGCTAAAAGACGAGTTTATCCAAATTATACCATGTTTTGGCAAAAGAGGTACAGTTATACCTGTCAACCAGAGACACATATTCGTTACTCGTAACTGATGTTGGTTTTTCAAATGAGAAAAGGATAAAAATTCAAACAAAAATAACTTGCCAATTCTGTTGCAGTTTTGGCAGAATCCCATAACCCATTGTAATTTTAATAGTGAACGACTGAAATGGAAATTTTAAAAGGATTTTTTTCCCTGTTCTTCATCTGAGAAATATGAAAATAATTTAAGCAAATAGTGTACTATCTTTATGTTCATATCGCCATTCAGATTGAAGTGGTTATGTCCGTTTCAATGGCTTTTTGATGTGTTAAAGACAGAGTATATGAATTATAATCTATTTTAAACTTAATGAATAGTCTCAAGCGGTTCATAAAGTAATCACTATCATGCTGTCATGATCTTGTTATCAAGGGATATACAGGCAACAAATCTTGCTATTGCTAATACAACAATGTTGCATTTTTGTTTAAAGATTAGGACTGACCCAATAAAACTCTCTCATAATTCTGAAGCTGTGAACACAGTGACAACTAGCAGAACCTTGCCTAGTATTCGTCAAAGTCAACATCACTGATGAATTAAAAAATATCTGTAGTAGATATTCAGTCCCTCATTCTGTACAGGGATAGGAATAGAAAGATGGTACAATATTTGCTGCATTTTTCCTTATGTAAAATATAACTGAGGTGCAGAAAGAAAATCATTGGTAAGTTTCAGTGCCAGCTGTTTATTATTAAAGATACGCTGCGTTACAGGATTTCTTGGAAATTGCAACAAAATTGGCGATTTATTTTCATGTGACTTGCTAAAGTGTTTTTCTTCAAAGAAGTGTCATTAGTAACGAGTTTCGAGTAACTCATACTGTAGTGTCGGCAGACTTGCCAACACTACGTACACTAATAGAAAGAGGCGGCCAAGATGCACGCGCTAACTCACGCAGGGTGGCGTGAGATCTGAAACATGATACGTAATGAATGCTGTAAAGAAAAGTACATAGCTGCTGGAATATTTAACTTTAATCCATCATTTGTATACAGCGTTCTTGATGATACAAGTGAGACTCTCTCTAGATAAATGCAATGTAATGGTAATGGCGCCTTGCTAGGTTGTAGCCATGGACTTAGCTGAAGGCTATTCTAGCTAGCTGCTCTGCAAATGAGCGAGTCTTCGTCCGTGCAGTCGCTAGCAAAGTCGTCCGTACAACTGGGGCGAGTGCTAGTAAGTCTCTCGAGACCTGCCGTGTGGTGGCGCTCGGTCTGCGATCACTGACAGTGGCGACACGCGGGTCCGAAATGAACTAATGGACCGCGGCCGATTTAAAGCTACCACCTAGCAAGTGTGGTGTCCGGCGGTGACACCACACATACATTTCTATAATTTCGGCGTTAAAGTTTCCGTTCTTTGCCAAAACACAGTATAAATTGCACAGACTAGTCTTGCAATAGCTATTGTGACAGAATCTTCAAACAGTGGGCCTTTTAAACAAAAAACAACTGCCCAGAGAGGCCAATACCTTATGGCAAACCACATTGTGTCGGTTTGCTGTAACATAAGGGCCGGCGGCTGTGGCCGAGTGGTTCTAGGGGCTTCCGTCCGGAACAGCGCTGCTACAACGGTCGCAGGTTGAAATCCTGCCATGTGCATGGATTTGTGTGATGTCCTTGGAGGTTAGTTAAGTTTAAGTAGTTCTAAGTCTAGGAGACTGATGACCTCAGATGTTAAGTCCCATAGTGCTTAGAGCTATTTGAACCATTTTTGTAACATAAGGGAAGAAATTCAGGTAATTTCCATACCAGCAAAATTTCTTTACACTCGCTATCAATGACTTGTTAAAAACGACCGTACTGGATTGAAAAAAAAGTTACATTAAAACTGTAGCTTGATCTATCTCGATGTAGATAAGAAAGTTATGTATATTAACCATATGGCAAAATACTCTCCTCATTGTGCACTATTATTTGCCAAAATCTCGTGTCGATATCTCTAAGGGCTTAGAAGATATGAGGTACTTACGAATATTTCATTCCCGCGTGCATGCAGTTGCAAGTGAATGTGCTACGTAAATTTCATTTTCTCGAGGTTGGAGACAGACTTATCTAATTGCGAATGTGGCAGTAAGTACTACATTAGCGAGATGATGGACACTTCACAATGAAGTTGACATACAAAGCTATATGTAACGTAACAATCAATATTTTATGAATAATTTTTCTGTGAGAAAGACTACAGAGCTAATGGACTGTAAATGAAGTTCTACCTGTAATGGCACTGCCGCACCTTGACTAGCAAGACAACCAGCGTTCTCTGTGCTGGACAGTGCAGCGAGTCAGCACACAGACTACCAGCTTTCTTTCTGTTCTTACACTAAGGGCACACACAGAAAGAGCGTGGATAACCTGCATAGGGATCTCCAGCGCGAAGTGGCTTAAACGAGCACGGAAAACAGCCCCATCTTACCTAATGCGGCAGCCGGGTTTGTGGGGGGCGGCGGCGCCAACTGGCATTATCCCACGCCTGCCGGCGAACCAGAACATACGAGTCATTGTCGCTCACTTTCAACCCGCCAGTTGGCGACAAGGAGCATTATCAGAGTCGACACACACAACATTTCTCAAATGATTTTACAGAAAACAATCAGCAAAGAAATTGATTTTCATGTTATTCATAGCTTTCTGTGTCAGCTCTATGTAGAAGTACCCACGACTGCGTTAATCGCGTAAGTGTTGTAATATTTGCCTATTAAGTGAGATATTGCACGAAATTCCAAAAGTTTGCAATGAAAATTTGAGCGTACTACAATTTTGTATCTGGTTCATATTACATTGTATGTTGCTGCACATGAAATTTAGCTAACATTTCAAATTTTACTTGGGACTTGGGAGGAGGTTTCTGTCTATTAACAGTCTTGAGAAAAATGATTTTGTGTAGTGCACAGATTTTCAATTGCTTGTGCTAGTAGTAAGACCAAAATGAAATATTCGTATTATCCCCGATATCGCATAAATGGTTCGAGATATTAAAACGAGATTTTAGCAAATGATATAATCCAGAGAGGAGACTATATTGAAGCAAAAAATGTCGCAGCACCAAGAAACAGTTGGGCAACATAAATGAAAGTTGGTATCCATGTTTCTATATCTGAAAGATGATGTCTATCGAAATTTCGCGATAGTCACATAAGAGTGGCGCTAGGAGCGCCACTATGAGGACGCCAATCAGGTTTGCTTTAAATACACGCTGTAACGGTCACGATCATTAGTTACCTTTGAGATGGGACCTGATGAGTCGATGTAAGTCAAGAACATCTTTAAGGTGACAAAGACGCCATTAACAACATCTCACTGAGTTTGAACGAGGTCATGTAATAGGGCAACGAGAAGCTGGATGTTTCTTCTGCAATATTGCAAAAAGACTTGGCAGGGAATGAACAACTAAAGTTGGACTGATCACAAAGAAAATGTTGTGGGGAAGGCAAACCAAAGACTACATTTTATTGACAACGCTTAGAAGACACTACGACTGTTTGTCGTATGCTAGATTATTGCTGTGCTGTAGGGGATGCTTAACAGACAGGATTGCTGTAGGGCATCGAAAAAGTTCAAACAAGATCAGGTAGTTTTGAGTTATCGTGAAATATACGAGAGAATGTCGCGGATATGACAAACGAGTTTGGATGGCCATAATTATAAAAAAGGCGTTTCTCGCTGCAGCGAGATATTTTCACGTAATTTGAATCACCAACTTTTTACTCGCCAACCTACACAGGGAGAAATAGTCATAATAATAATGTAAGAGAAATAAGAGTTCATATAGAAAGATTTAAGGATTCAATTTTCCGACGTGCTGTCATAAATTGGAACAGTGGAGAAAATAGTCTGAAGGTGGGTCTAAGAACAGTCTACCAGGCATTTAAGTGTAAATTGTAGAGTAGTTATGGAGATGAAGACAATTTTCCCAGAAACAGTCACGTAACATATCCAATTTCATAATGAAAAGCAGTTGACCGTACTACGTAATTTTCACTGAGGAATATGATAAACAGCAGTAGTAGTGACTGACAGAAACTGACTAATGTAACCTTGTAGGGATTGGTTCACTTGAATAAATTACAGGTTAGACAGAGAATTTTGGCTGTGCTGATGAAGACTGCCCTCATTGGTCGCAGAGAGATAAAGAGTGAAGCGAGCTTTCTGTGTAGATGGTAGGACGAATGTTATTGGTTAACCAGATGGAGGAGAGCCCACGGAAGGGGACTAGTATATTCTAAGGAGAAGATCCAAAACCCAGAAGATCCAGAGCCCAACCAATCTGAATTCAGTAAGAAATGTAAAACATGGCAATGAAACATTTTGTTGTGGTAAACATTCTATAAGAAATCAACTTCATCTTCTCCGTCATCATCAACTGCATCTGCGCCTCAATCTTCGACTTGTCTGCTGCCAAGTGCTGCTGCTAGAGACGACATATCGAAGAACTTACAAAAATTTTCTGGCTGACTTGCACTTTGCCTTTGGCGTTGGTGCCGCCAGAGAGTGATTTTGCAGCCACTCCATCTGAAATACTGTGGCGAGATCGACCCACAATTGCGAGACTATGTCTAGGGAAACTAAAGTCATATTGTAACATTTTGATCACTTCAAGCTTCACTTTGAAGACTACCATTTGAAATCAGTGAACAGTCCGCATTCAACTCCAATCACAGGCATCATATTCCCTTCTGTAGTATTATCTGTTCTCAGTTAACCTCACGATAATCACTGGGTGCTTTGTGAATGCAAATTAATTCACTTGTGCAATTATTAGTGCGGCATCTTTCCCCCCAGACCCCTGCATCAAATATGCCAAGGCCTCATTATGTAAATGTTGCCACTGTTTGTCTTCTATTCGCCTATATTTTTATTGGGATAAATGAAAGTAATTGTAGTTCATGTCCCACTTAATGCTCATAAGTTTCCACAGTTATTTTTTTACAGGCTACCCTAATTTTTGTGACGTCTGCCAGGCTTACAGTTTATTTGAGCCCAGGTCATATATACATAGTGTAGTCTAGTCTCGGTGGAAATGAGAAACAGTTGAAATCGTTTGTTCGTTTGATATGAATAAAGATGCAGGGCCCAATGGAATATCTATCAGATTCTATACCGAATTTAACCGTCGAGTCAGACTCTGTCTCTACCATAATACACCACAGATCTCACAAACGCAAAACAGTGCACAATGGTAGGAAGTAGCCACAGTGCTCACCTGTTTACAAGAAGGGTAGCAGATGTGATACACGGAACTCCCATACAATATTCCTGACATTCATTTGCTATGGAATCTTAGAACATATTCTACATGTGTTCATATGTCATGACGTATCTCAAGCAGAAAGACTCCTCCATGCCATCCAACATGGATTCTGGAAACATCGATCATGTGAAACGAAACACGTTTTTATCAAATGACATTCTTAAGGTCATGGGTCAAAGAGTCAAATAAATGAGGTGGACGCAGTGTTTCTAGACTACCAAAAACCATCTGATCCAGTGCAACATGATATGCATCCTTATTCCATACTAGCTTAAGCCCAATAGCACACTACCCTTCTCTCAAGATATTTAACCCGTGGTCACTATTGAGCTGGACAGAAAGTCTTACAGAGTTACCCCCTCTGCTGCTGCTATAGCCAGTAAAGTCCCTACAGACCCCCCCCAGGAGTGGATAGAACTGTGGAAAGAGATAGTCGAGTGACACTGGCTTTGCGATCTGTGTTCTGAGGGCCGTAACAGTGAGAAAACCTTCAGTCGAAGAACTGGACGTATCACAGCTGAATCTACATCACTCTGGGGTTTGTAACTATGAGTGAAGTGTCTGGTGATGAAGCCATTGTTGAGTTCACATTCCTCGTGCTGCCCTTCGAGTGTGAGGAAGTTATCTACCAGCTTGGTCTGGATGTCTTCCTGTAGAAATTGCTGTATATCGAGTTTTACTACACACCTGTTGTCAGAGTTCAGAGTGGGCAATGCAGTGTCGGATTCTGAAACGATGTGCATGGCGGCTGTGAGCTGTGCACCTGTGGCGACTGTATTTTGACATGTTTTATCAGAGATCCTTAGTTCTAGAAACAACTGCAGAAAATACAAGTGTATTAACTTATCTACATCTACATCCATACTCCGCAAGCCACCTGACAGTGTGTGGCGGAGGGTACCTTGAGTACCTCTATCGGGAAAGGGTAAAGCCAACGTCTAATAATGGCATCGTTACTGGTAAAATGTACTTTATTATCTACAGCAGTACAACATGATATGCATCCGCATTCCATACAGGCGTCAACACAATAGTACACCACTCTCCTCTCAAGGTATTTGTTGTGGGTTGGCAGGAGAGCCAACACCGGGTACTAGAGGAAGCCGAAAGGCACGCGTTCTAGCTCACGCAGGCGGGCGTGAGGTCTGGAACAGGACAAGGAATTTAGACTTTAGAAAAAAGGACGTAGCTGGTGGAATACTTAACTTTAATCCATTAATGATGAGCGTCGCTCTTGACTGTACATGACTCAGTATCAATAGTAACTGGTAATGGCGCCTTGCTAGGTCGTAGCAAATGACGTAGCTGAAGGCTATGATAACTATCGTCTCGGGAAATGAGAGCGTATTTTGTCAGTGAACCATCGCTAGCAAAGTCGGTTGTACAACTGGGGCGAGTGCTAGGAAGTCTCTCTAGACCTGCCGTGTGGCGGCGCTCGGTCTGTAATCACTGATAGTGGCGACACGCGGGTCCGACGTATACTAACGGACCGCGGCCGATTTAAAGGCTACCACCTAGCAAGTGTGGTGTCTGGCGGTGACACCACAGTATTTAACTCGTTGTCACTACTGAGCTGGTCAGAAAGTCTTACAGAGTTGTAATGATGGTATTCCGAGCCATGTGATGTGCTGTTTAACTCGTTTTATGACACTAGAGAGCTCTGTGGTCTTTTGTAGTTGTACAGGTATTACAAAATCTGTGGGCAGAGTAAGTATCTCGCCATATAGGACCTCTGCTGGGGAGATGTGGAGATCATCTTTGCACACTGATGAGCCAAAACATTATGACCACCCGCTTAATAGCTCGTTTGTCCATCTTTGGAACGAAGTACATCACTGATTCTGCTTATTATGGATGCAACACTTTGTTGATAGGTTTGTGGAGCTAAGTAACATTAGATATCTACATACAGGTCACGTACTTCGCGTAAATAACAGGCCGCTCATCTGTGTACAAGATGATGGCACCCAATAGCGACCCAGATGGACCCATAGCATTTACATCAGGGGAATTTAATCACCAAAACATCAACATGAGTTCACTATACTGCCCTCAAACCACTGCAGCACAGTTCTGGCTCTGAGGCATAGACAGTTATACAGCTGAAATATAACATCACTGTCATGGAAGACGTCAAGCATGAAAGGATGCAGATGAGCCACATCTGTCAGAGTGTCTTCGGTTACTACCACAGGTCCAATGCAAATGCAGGAGAATGTCTCCCATAGTATAATACTGCTCCCATCAGCCTGCATCCATAGCACACACGTTTCGAGCCGACATTCACCTCGATGACAGCGTTTCTGGAGAAGGCCATCAACCTAGTGCGGCAAAAATGTGATTCACCCAAAGAGGTGACATGTCTCCACTGATCGACAGTCGAATCCCTATTATCTTGTGACCACTGCAATCGCAACTGACGATGTATTTGGGTTAACATGTGAACACATGGGAGTGGTCTGCTGCGGAGCTCCATGTTCAGCAATACACAATGAA
Organism: Schistocerca serialis cubense; assembly: GCF_023864345.2. Taxonomy (NCBI): domain Eukaryota; kingdom Metazoa; phylum Arthropoda; class Insecta; order Orthoptera; family Acrididae; genus Schistocerca; species Schistocerca serialis. The sequence goes on along the minus strand of NC_064643.1, from coordinate 116,614,306 downwards.
CCATGTGCTCTGAAACACTTGTGTGTGCACCACCATTGTGCTCCTTCAGCAGAGGTGCACAGATCACCATCTATCCTATTTTATAAAGCAGACAAGCCTCCGAACGCCACGTTCTGTGAAGAGTCGTGGATATCCAACCATTTACCGCCTAGTGTGAGTTTCACTGTACTTCTGCCTCTTTCCGTGGACGCCCACGACAGTAGCACGTGAACATTCGACCAGCTTCGTCGTTTTCGAAGTACTCGTTCACAGGCTCTGCGTAATAATAATCTGACCTTTGTCAGAGTCGCTTATCTCAATTGATTTCCCCATTTGTAGCCCATATCTCCGCTAGGATGATCCCCCATCCATGTCTGCTGCCCACAACTCCATCAGGTGGCATCCAACGTCACAGTGGGCTGTGGTCACAATGTTTTGACTTATCATGTGTAAGTGGGGTGTATTACTAACAGCACCCAGGTTAATGACTCAGTCCAATAGCCACTGCGACACGTGAACACAGCCTTTAGTATATGGTGCCAGTGCTCCATTAATCCATTGCTTTGCATGTAATAAGCCATTTCGTGACAACGCCGTGTGCCACGAAGGTTATGTAGTTCACTTTACAGTTCCGATTTGATGTGATGCTCGTGGTCAAAGATGACAGAAATCAGATAGCCAAAGTATGATGTCCAATTGTGGTAAACGGACAGCCTAAGGGGATTTTTCAAAACAACTATTACAAAAATCTAATTTCAGATTTTTTGCTTTATATCATAACAAACTTATACCACAAGCTGAAACAATAGAAGTTTACCTGTTTTTTCTTTTTTTAATTTTAGTGTCATACCAATAATATTGAAATAAATGATGATGCGTTAATGTCTTTTTGCCCCCAACTACAGGGGCAAATGGACACTCTGTACAGGGCAAAAGGTCACCTGACTTTTTAATCACTTTCATCACTGGAACAATTCTGGCAGACGAAGTAAGGATAATGTCCATTTTAAACACACAACATGAAAACAGAGAAAACAATCCAGACACTGTATTCAATTTTCACTGTGTTTGTACAGTTTTTTACACACATTGCAACATAGTTCTTATAGATATCATACTTTGTATTTTTCGCTACCTACTTGTTTGTAGCCCTAGCCTTTTTCTCTATTAGATCAGTAATAAAAGTACGATCTATTAAAGTGAATAATGTTCCCACCTTCAGTTTGTTTTTGGCAGATCTCGAAGCTGATGGTACAGGACTGAGGTCCTTGAAACTTCTTCCCCCATTCGCAGTGTCTTGGTCATCTCTATTGTTGTCTTTGTCTGCAGTTCCTCCACTCAGTTATTTCCTGGTACAGTTATCACTTGCAGGTCTGCTGTTTGATTGTCAGGTTTCGGTGCTGTGGAATTAGTGGGGTCTTGATTCACAGTTGTAGAAGCAAACACTTGCTCAGGCAAGCGATTCATGTTGAAGGGCCGAATTACACAAGCACTGAAACAATTTACAGCCGTCCCGACTGTAACTGTGCTGTTCCATGCTTCGGCAAACATTACTATAATTGTTACTTCATTAACTTCGCTCCCTGGATTTCTCCTGACGTACACCCTGCAACCATCATTGTAAAATGTCTTTAATGGAGCGAAGAAAGAGACATTGAGTGGTTGTAGCCTGTGAGTACCATGTGAGGGCAAACACAACAGATGCACACTGTTAACTATTCCTTCTCCAGAGATGGAGGATCTGAACAATGTCATCCATGGCATCCAAAACGAGAACGACGGGTCCATAAGGCGTCACATTAATAAAATGGTCTAAGAACTGAAAAAACTGTTCCCATTTCACGTAGCCCCTCTCTAACAGAGCTACTTTTGTACCAGGAGGCATACTTAGTTCATAATTTTCATTGTATCGTACCCTTTTCATAACTATGAAAGGAGGAACATATTGACATTTAGTAGAAACACATGCCATTACACGCATTGCTTTACTTTTTTCGCAATTAGTTTACTAACAACACCTCTCTTATCACGTTGGGATATAGCTTGTTTTTGTTTTGTAAATGAGCTGTAAACCCTTCTCGTCACAGTCATAAATGACTGAAAGTTTTCCCACACGCTCAACTCAACCGACAATTTCTGTAAATTGTTTTAAAGCACAGCTACCTTCTCTTTCGTCATTTCTTTGGCTCGAATACGTGAAAGACGTTTAGAAACTCGGAGACTAAGATTCTTGTGCTGATTAAGAAAGCCTCAAATCCACTCCTTACCTGCCATTTCTAAGACATTATTAAATGGATGTTTTAATCCATTTGCAAATGGCCAACGATGTGCCACACTATTCAGGTCTGTGTACCTTAATCCATATCCAATGGAGTCTGGTTTCAAGAGGTGGTCTACCAACTGCAATTCTGTAACTCGGGAAAAAGTTGAATGCTGCCTGATTTCTGGAATGTGAACATTTTTCACCATCCGTCTTCTTAATCAGCTGTATGGAGCCGAAAAGTTCTGCAGCTGCTGCGGCTAGGGGCATGCCGTCTTCTTTAAAGCCTTCACTGCTAATTGCATGTTCTCTTCTGTCCAAGAGCATCAGTCTGCGTTCCTTTTACAACTACGGACCATCCTGCAAGTAAATACAGTATTTAATCACAACTACTGACATTTATTAAAATTAGTAGCCAGTAAAAGAGATTTGCAAGACCACCATAATTGTTTCACTAAGAAAAAACTAATGTATCCATTTGCCCCCATGAACAAGTGTCCGTCTGACCCTCTAAGCACTATTTGAGTTAGTGCTTGTAAAAATCCAACAGATGACATCACAAGGCATTTCATTATAGTGGCACATGGGTGATGCAGGAGCCTGCTTCCACGCCAAGGCAGAACCTCCTTGAAATCACTGAAAAACAAGCAATCCTTATGTCCCAAACAATAATATGAACAAAATCATTACCTGTATAGCATATATTGCTTAGTTGCGTCAGTTTACAAGCCAGAATGACCTTCTGAATACGATATGTCAACTGATATTTATCACAGTCACTTGTACACACCACAATACGGCAATCAGGCTCACACGAACAGTATTTTTTAACTTCAACAAGATGATACCACACATTTTATTAATTATGTCTGTCCATTTGCCCCATCTTTATCCTATCAACAAATGCATTTGCTGTTGTTCCTACTGTTATGTCCTTCAGGAGTGTGACTCCCATCCAGCACGCCATGCAGTTAATGGTGAACAGTACATATTGAAAGCCCTCAGATTCTGAGAAGGACCCTACAAGATCCAGATGGGCATGCTGAAATCAAACTTTTGGAACCTCATAGTGACCAAGTGGCAAATGTGCGTGTCGGCCAACTTGGAGTACTGAAAGCCATACACGTTTCAGTCCACACTCAGCAGTCTTTTTTTATGCTGGAAAATACAAACCAGTCTATTATGAGTCATGTTGATGGGCGAATACTGGGATGAGACAGAGCGTGTAACTGGTCAAATATGGTCTTCCTCATGTGTTGTAGGCACAAAAGGCCGAAACAGGATTTTTGAAACATTGCGTAATACTTGTGTAGTGGAACCAGGCACTGAAAATCGTTCCATACGCAAGCTACTTGTAGTATCGTGAAGGATGTCAATAAGTTATTTGATGTGCACTGCGCCTCTCCTAATTTGTCGTAGTCGGTATGCATGGAAAGGGTGTTTTTTCTTGGCAGACAGTCTGGTATGATGTTGTCCACTCCATGGCGATTTCTGACATCCATTAAAAATTGTACTATATAGTACAGATGACAGAAATGTCAGAGGCTTTGATGGGTTGCATATAGTGTCTGCCAAAGGAGAGAGATCTGTCTATATGATGAGATGTCTGCCCTCGTTGTCAACTTTAAACTGGTAGGCTGTCCCATACACTGCCACCAGTTCTCTACCCCTGGCCAACCAATTGTGCTGAAAGTTTATCAGTTCACAAGAAAGGAAACATATAGGTTGTTGTATGCTCAGCAATTCCAGCTGCAGCACCTTTCAGATGACAAAGTCGCTCGCATCCGACACGATCATCAGTTGTGCACTGGATAGTGGGTGTGCTCATTTAATAGCATGTGTGAGACAGCCCTTGATTTGTTGTAAGTGTGTTGCATTCGTGGAGTCCTCTCAATCTTGCGTTTTCTAGTTGTGTTCTTCCCTGCTAGAGTTTAGTCAGTCGTGCCAGCTGCTTTACAGAAATGTCGATGATAGAAGTTAATCATGGCAAGAAAACGGCGTAATTCGTGGAAGTCCTGATGGTGAGGTATTTGCCTAATTAACTCGGTTCAATGGGTCATAGTTCTAATGCCAGGAGCATTAACCAAATGGCCGAGAAAGACAACTTCAGGTTGGCAAAACTGGCACTTGTCGTCATTGATGATACCATCAGAATAATTAAGAGCATCCAAGAACTTGTTTGAGATGCACTTCGTGCTCTACCTGCGAAGCAGAGAAAATTAAGCATGTCATCCAAATACGTATAGCAGAAGGGAAATTTGAACTGAACACCGTCTATGAACCGTCGCCAATCCATGGCCGCGTTTTTGACTACATAAATCATATACTGAAATTAGTATAATCCAAAGAGTGTGATGATGTCTGTGTTATGAATGCCCTTCTGACTCACTGGGACCCAAAAATATGCCTTTTTGCAATGCAATGCCCCAAACACTGATGCACCTGCTAAACTATGGGTGAAATCGTGTATGTGTATGAGGGTTCTCCAATTCTAGAGAACCCTCTAAGATCTTGTGAGAGTTCAAGGCCTGGCATCAACCGTATAGCTTAACTGTACCGTCTTTCTTGGGCGTCAGTTGATAAGTGAAGCACATGGACTATCGGAAGGTGTCACAATTCCTGCTTCGCCACGAAAAATTTATCTGGTGCCTGTCTACTTACCCTGTACCAGACTGGGGAACCCATAAACGTAAACTCTGGCCACAGGCTCTGGCGGACCCAGTGGTACCAACCGGCCACCGTATCATCCTCAGGTCACAGGCGCCACCAGATGTGGATATGGAGGGGCATGTGGTCACACACTGCTCTCCCGGCTGTATGTCAGTTTACGAGATTGGAGCTGCTACCTCTCAATAAAGTAACTCCTCAGTTTGCCTCACAAGGGCTGAGTGCACCCTGCTTGCCAACAGCGATCGGCAGACTGGATGGTCACCTATCCAAATGCTAGCTCAGACCAACAATACTTAACTTCAGTGATCTGACGGAAACCAGTGTTACCACTGTGGCAAGGCCATTGGCATTGGGGGACCCAAGGTTGTGTAATTTTATGGACAGGACCGTTTCGTGTAGCACTCTGAGTAAATTGCTCTCACTGATACTTGATGGGAGGGCAGCACACTCAGTCGATGTGGAAGGAACGTGAACAGGGGGCCCTGTACTAACCTGTGTTACAGGTAGTGTAGGTGTCCTTGTCGGATGACGCTCTGTGTGCATTGCCTTGTTCAAGTCAATGGAATCAGAAAGTTGAGGTTGTTCTCTCGTTATGTTATCAAACTGAGAACATGTAATAACAAGCGTGTAGGCTTTCACGGCCGGCGTCTTCAGTAATTAAAACTTCCGGGCTAAGAGGCCGTGGTCCAATAGTAGAAATACTTCTCCCTGACGTTTTGTTGCCAGCTGCGGGCAACATCATCTGAGGTGAGTCTACGACGCAACGAAACGTCAGGGAGAAGTATTTCTACTATTGGACCACGGCCTCTTAGCCCAGAAGTTTTAATTACTGATATAATAACAAGTTCGTCCATCACCAAGCGTTTTGCTTTTGTAGTACGATACCATTGTCCTCTCATAGGTGTAAAGTCACTGACCTTATGTCAAGGTAATGCTGACTGAGTTGTTGTAGTTCCAACACTAATGTGGTGCAGTCATTCAGATATCTTTGGTGTCATTCGCATGGATCATTAGATGACTGTTTTTTGAGAAGGAGTTTGTGGAAGACTGCCGAGGCGGTGGAGTTATGGAACTGATGATGCTGGGGATGAAACAAGTGCTGTTCTAATGTTGCAGTGCGTCGCCTGTTAAATCTGTGGACAGACGAAAGTGACAGAGAAGATCAGCCACGAGCACTGGTTCTCTGACTCTGCAAATGAGGAAGTTCCATGGAAACATCTCTTCGAAGCCAAGATCTAAGATGAGAACTGAGGATTCATTGACAGGAATACTGGAATCATTCGCCAGTCTGAACAGAATGGCAAGTATGTCCGTCGCCACTAGTAAGTTTCAGGAGGTGAGGTACTCCCAGATTGGTGTCAATGAGGGAATACTGCTTTCAAACGTGATCTAGAAAGTAAAATCTGCCGCCCTGGTGAGGAGGTGGCGGTCTGGACTTTTTGATGTGTAGTGGAGTTAGACACCTTGAACTGCCGTTACGATCCAGTGCGCCTATTGTGGATCTTGCTTCTCATTTGGGTGCTTGCTTACAATTCCGAGCTGCATCTCCAAATTGTTGGTGAAACGAGCAGAGCTGTGGATTTGACATTGCGTCTGTGTGTGGAGCATTGTAGCTGGCTGCAAATGTGTTTGACTGTCTTGAGATCATTACCCTATGAGGTGGGGGTGGCATTATGCTCCGTGGTTGTTGTGCATGATCAGGTTGGTTTGTCTGCTTCTTGCCACTTGGTGTGGTGTAACATCGGTGCCTCTGACACACTGTCTCTACTGTAACACTGTAAAAATCCTATTTCCCAATATTAATTTCTGCTCCAATGATTCGTGACAATTAGTTAGTCACATGTTCTATAGATCATCTGTACCATTCTTTTACCAAAATGATGTGGAACAAGTCAGTTTACGGGATATGTATTCACGATTAGTGTTAACATTAATGAACACGTTATTATTACTAGTTCTACTTGCACAGCTACATTTACTTTTTTATTTTTATTTTTTATTGGCTACCAGTCTTTTTAAGCGTAAATTCATCAATGCAATAGGAGTTGTCCAGGATAAATGATTTTAAATAAAGATTTAAAATTTGCTTCACTAGCCATCAGACATTTTGTGTTATTGGGGAAATGATCAAAAAATTTTTTGCTGCATATTGAACTCCTTTCTTAGCCTTTGGCAGCAATGGGTAATAAAGGTAATTTTTTCTCTCATGTTTTAGGTGTGTACATCACTGTTCTTGCCACACTGGGTAGCCGTGCGGTCTAAGGCACCTTGCCACGGTTCGCGCAGCTTCCCCCGTCGGAGGTTCGGTTCCTCCTTGGGCACGGGTGTGCGTATTGTCATTAGTGTAAGTTAGTTTAAGTTAGATTAAGTCGTGTGTAAGCCTAGGGATCGATGACCTTAGCAGTTTAGTCCCATAGGAACTTACCACCACTACCACTGTTCTTTTCAAAGTGTGATGGACTATTCACAACAAATTGCATTAGTGAATATCTGATTGTGATCGTGATTCCTAGCTCCTTGAAGAGGCACCTACATCACGTCTGTGGGTAAACATCACATATTATTCTTACTACTCACTTTTGTGTAATCAATACTTTCTTTCTAAGATATATCTTACCAGTACATGCTCGTGTGAAATTATTACTAGTTGCACTTGGAATGGTAGTGTGATGATCTGCAAAATCCAAAGTATGTCATCAGGCATGCGATTAATCTCTACAAGCATACATAATAGGCACCAGAGGTGTGAATGAGTCTTGGTTCCCAGACATTCGTAGTATATGGCTTGTTTTATTTGTTGCTCTGGCGATGGTGAAAGGTGTTGGAGTAGTGCTGACTTCGTGGCATCATATTTCTTTTTCCTTAAGGGTGTCAAAATGATATCACTGGCAATGTCCTCATGTTCACCTAGGTGGCACAGTAAAGTGATGAATTTTTCACTGTCGTCGGAAATGCCATCTGTGACAAGTATGCACTCAGCAATCATGAATTAGATCGCCATTTCGTCCTTAAGGTGTGAACTAAGACATACAGGTGTGCCACTGGTGTATGGCTGTGGTAGTGGACACATCAGTGTCTGCAGAGGTACGGTTGATAAGCTCTCAATTTCCAGATCCTGCACAGTTGTAAACCTGGTGGGAATGTCCATAAATTTTGCAATGGGTTGGACCACATGGTGTATTACGAACTGGTTGATCAGATTTGTATGCAGCATGGGGCCATGAAAACGTTGGAGCCTATTCTGTAATTTGCATTTACAGCTGTCTGTCACACTGTGTCTTGATAATATGCATGCAGCTTATGATCATGAACAATGTCAGACAATTAGATTGTCCATTGTTCAGTAGTGTAGATAACAAGACTGGTAGCATTGCATTGAAACATGTCTTTTCCTGTTTCACTAGCAGCAGTCACTGAACACGTTGATGTGAAACACTGTATACATTCATATGAAAATCTACAGTATTGTTGTCAAAATTCAGATTCACTATAGTTACAAGATGCTTCCATCATTGGTGCAAAGTAGCCAGTTCACAGAATGCAGCAAAGTTCAAATTTGCTGTATGCGGTTGCTGCAGGTCACCAGTGTGGATTTTACTCTGGGAAAGGATAAAACCAGTAGCTAATAATGGCACAGTTGTGGATAAAACTTCCTTTATTATTTACAGCAGTACAACGCCATGTGCATCTGTACAGGTGTAAGGCCCAGATCACATTACTCTTCTCTCAGGATATTCCACTCACAGCCACTACTGCGCCGGTCAGAGAGCCTTATCTCTCATGCTGCCACTATCGCTTGTGAAATCCTCACATCTATATTTACTTATTGTCTTGGCTAAGTAATGAGATTGACAGTAAGTACAAACTGGCAAAGCTGGAATGGATTACAGTGTAGAGGTATGCCACTGGTGTATGGCTGTGCTAATGGCCACATTGACGCCACATGGTTGCAAATCTGATGGGGATGTCCATAAATTTTGCAATGGGTTGGACCACATGGTGTAGTACAGACTGGTTGGTCATAATGATGACAGTAAGTACAAAATGGAAAAGCCAGAGTGGCTAAGAAGAAAAATGCAAATTCGTAGAACAATCTACCACTATGGGAAAGATAGAGGCTGTATATAGGCAAATTAAATAGACATTTGTAGAAAAGAGAAGCAGCTTTCTGAATCAGGAGCTCAGATGACAAGCTAGTACTAAGAAAAAATAAAATGGCTTCAAGGTGGGAGGCATACACAGAATTTCTATACAAAGAAAACAAACTTCAAAACAGAATTACGAAACGAGAAGAGGAAGTGGATCATGATGAAATGAGGGATACGATACCGTGTAAAGAATCTGACACAGCACTAGAGGACCTGAGTCGAAACAAAATGCTTTGCACAACTGCTGAGGTCATCAGTCCCTAGGCTTACACACTATTTAACCTAACTTAAACTAACAAACACTAAGGACAACACACACACCCATGCCTGAAGGAGGGCTCGAACCTCCAACAGGAGGAGCTGTGCGAACCGTGGCAAGGCGCCTCAGACCACACGGCTACCCGGCATGGCAATGGCTAGCCTATATTATAGTACTTGTAGATTTCTAAAATATTATTTATTTATTTTTATTTATTTATGCATTTATTTTACCTGGCAAGACATGGAATATTGGAGTTAGAGGTGTCAGAGACAAAACAGGAAAGCATTAATTGAGACTGTAATGAGACAGGGTTGTTGCCTATCACCAGTTTCATTAATCTGTGCATTGAGCAAGCAGTAATGAAAATTAATAATATATGCAGATAGTAACTGTTCTCGAAAGAATAGATACCACTGATGACCGTGCAGCATCTCTAGAATGAATGATAATTAACTGAAAACCCTCAGCTGCCGATAGGTGGTGTTGATATACCTCAATGGCGACAGCTGAAAATGTGTGCCCCCACCGGGACTCGAACCTAGGATCTCATGCTTATATGGTAGATGTTTTATCAATGAATAAATGAATAAGAAATTTGGAAGGGCAAAATCTAACCATTGCAAATAAAGTCACTCTCAAGTATACACTAGTTAGAGAGATCTACCAGTCAGAAGGATCAGATAGTAAATGGGATAAATAAATAGTATTCAATTTTGTCCAATTGAAAGAAAACTGTTTCCATTTAGTAGCAAAAATAGTCAGGCTAATACTATCATCTAGAATACTCAAGTCCAGATAGAATATCCATGACTTCTATGTATTGTGTAAGTCATCTGGGCAGTACATTTCAAAGAAAAGTATACAATTTTCAAGTAGAAGTTTCATATCAGAGCCCCTAAATCTTAGGAAATAATTCCACAGTGAATTGTTAGCACAATCAGAAAATGTAAACCTTGCAACCCTGGAACTCATTAACAAAGTCCATAAAACATGTAAGCAAAAAATATGAGACATGAAGGTCAACTGATACGAGACCAAACATTGTTTGTAATTTTGGTGTCCCCACCAGTATCACATTGGAGGCAGACAAGCTGGTGTGGGTAGCACAGAAGGATCATGCAGAAACTAGCCATGGAGGGTGCACATGATGCATAGTATGGCCAGACCCGGTGGTAGAAGTGCTTACCTACAGGTGGCAGATGACCAGCTGGGCTGGTGTTAATGCAGAGTTCAACCAATACAGATCTCACCTCAGGATTCACACCTTGTGTGCCTCTGCATGATAAGTTATTTCTGTGCCTGTCTCTGCATAGATTCAGACTCTTTTCTTACCGTAGACTGATTAGCATGGTGAGTTCATTTTCCTCTCACAGTGTTCTGTTCCCCAGCTATTATCGAGCTACCATTGTCCCCTGAAGTGTCTGCACAGACCGTGTACTACAGCGAGTCTGTTATGTCTGTGGAGATACTAAAGTAACATTCTTAACAAGCATTTTATCTATCCAAATGACACCATTATTCCAGACACAGGGCAGGTTAGCAGCTCAATACACTGTACACGACAGATACGTGCTTTGACCTTGAAGAAATAAGAGATAGATATAATCAGAATAACACTACAGCTAAAAAAGAAAAACACTCAGTTGCTTTTCAGCACAGTGATTAAAGAATTCACAAATGTTGGGTTTAAACCAATTACATACCTCATCAAATGAAGCGTCAAAGAAAGAATATTTCTTGCTGCATTGAAAAGAGCACTGTCAGGCCAATACTTAAAAGATCAAAGGAAGAAGCATCAAACTATAGACCAATATAATTTATTCTCATATTTAGTAAAAGTCTGTTATGGTATGGATGAGTGGAAGAATAATGTGGGCATATTTTTGGATCTCACAAAGGCATTCAATTGTTCAAAACTGCTCTTACAGTACCTGAGGGCATGTAATATGAGAAAAGAATATCTTGAACTTCTGTCTGCAGACCTAAAAACCATAAACAATATGCAAATATAAATGATCAGAGTATGAGTAAGACAAACTAACACTCGGTTTATGAGTGAAACAGTAATTCACAGAAACAATACTGGAAAATTTTCATTTTTCCTTGTATATGTAAATGATATTGTACAATCTCCTATTCCATAGAATTATATGTTCTGATGACAACTCTCAGCTATTTTATGTTGACAAAGAGAAGGAGATAATACATTTTTCAACACATGGAACATCGGATGTGACTACATATTTCACTAACCAGGTTCTAAATGTCGCTGCCATAAAATCACAGATATTGGCGTTCAAAGCAGGCAACTCATGCCACAGAATACCAGTATAGGAAAATTGTGTGAAATTTTGTATGCAGACAGTTATCACTATAAATTCTTTGGTCTTCACTTGGATGGCGATCTTTGATGGGAAAACTGTGTTAACTTTTCATGCAAAAAAATAAGCAGTGCATTTACTTGTTTAGTCATATGTCCAAAATACTATGTGATAAAAAACTGAAAACACTATACTGTGGGACAACTTTACCATTTATAAGCTACAGATTAGAACTATTCTGTTGTGTTGCTGATATACATGTGGAAAAGCCACAAAATAGTCTGGAGAATAGGGAAACTCGTCCTGATGCCTTTATTACAATTAATATATCCTGCATACTCCTTGTATATATACAGACTCATTACTTTTTTTGTAAACCATGAGTGCAACACATCAACAAACACTTAACTACAACACAACACAAGTAATAAGCATCGCTATTAGCTCATGAATAACAAAATGAAAAACAATGGACAACAGCCCATAAATCTGATGCTCAATGTGCTAGTGTCTATGAGAGCTGATACTATAGACACATTTAAAACAAAATTAAAATATTTTCTTACATTCACTGAAAGAATTCTAAACTCCTTAAATTCACTGCGCTATACTATGAAACAACCTGTGCTGGACAGCAAAAACTGTAAGTCTGAAGCAGATATAAATATTTGCAAATACGCATGTAGTCTGGATCTTCTCAAAACACTTACATTTATTTAAATTATATTCTGTATATAAAAATCACTCCTGGGAGGAAGATAGCCTTCCAGCCAGTCCCAAGCCCAGATAAAGTGGGAGGGTTAATCGTTGGACTAACAATTCAACATTGTAAATAAATTGGAGGTTTCCTATACACTCACACCCAGCCTTGGATTGGAATGGATGTTACAGAAAGTGACCCAGGCTTACAAACAAAGGACTATGAATAAGAACATGGGATGTAAGAGCTCTATACACTGCAGAACAGACAAAGATACTTGATGGAGAACTAACAGAGTACAAGATGGATATTACAGCCCTGCTGGAGATATTATGGCCACGGTAAGGCATGCAGAGAGAGAAAAACTATAAAATCATACACAGCAGAAACAAACATGGTCACCATATATTTGGGACAGTATTTGTGGTACATAATGAAATAATGGCCAATGTGATGACATCAGGTAACTATGAAAATGGAAATGATCGTATGGCGTCAGTGGTTGGGAGTTCCCAGTCAGGAAGTTTGGCCGCTAAGTGTAAGTGTTATTGAGTGGAACACTACATTGGGCGACCTGTGCATCGACAATGGGGATGAAATGATGATGAGGACAGCACAACACACAGTCCCTGAGGGGAGAAAATCTCCCACCCCACCCAGAAATCGAACATGGTCTCCTGTGTATGGCAATCCAAAGCACTGACCATTCAGCTAATGGGGCGGACAAGGTAAATACAGAAACATCTCATTAGTAAGTGTCCATGCCCCCAAGCAAGGACAAGGAGGAAGTCATAAAAGATGACATCTATGACATCTTAGACCTGATGTTCTCCAGATTACTGCAGTATGACATCAAAATTGTGCTGGAAGACTTAAATGAGAAACAGAACAAGAACACCAATGGCTACAATTTATAGGTATTTTAGCTTGAACAGTGAATCAAATGATAATGGTACAATGCTCATCAACTTCGCCACAGCTAGCAACATGGAAATAGTCAGTACATCATTTCCCCTTGAGGCATACATAAAGCAACACGGGCTAACTAGGAGCCAAATATACTGTGTGTTGATAGTGAAAAAACATGAAAAGGCAGTAACAGATGATAGGACACTGAGGCAGGCTCAGGTAGGATCAGACCATTCTCTAGTGCTAATAAAGATGAAACAGTCATTACCAAAAATACTAAGCAAGAGCAACAGTGGCAAAAGAATCCAGAGAGTAGATGTGAGTAGGCTAAAAGAAGGGGAGGTAAATAAACAGTACAAGATTAAGCTTAGAAACAGATTCACAGGATTAGAGAACAAAAGTGGTAGGAAAGAAGATGAAGATATCAATACAAACTGGAACAAGATAACAACAGTTATAAAGGAAACAGTACGGGAACTATTAAGAGATGGTTCAATAAAACACATACAAAAGCAGTTCAGGCCAGGCAATGATGAGCAATAACAAATTTGAAAACCACACAGAATACAGGCCAGCCACGAGAGAAATGAACAGAAGAATCAGGTGAGAGAAAAAATTCACTCATCAATAAACAGAGAAAGCAGAGGAGTATAGCCAGGACAAAGTAACCAGTTTAGCAGGAGACTAAGAGGCTATAGATAAGAGTACAAAACTAAGTCTGTAATGATGAAGAATGAGAATGGAAAACTGATCACCACAACTAAAGGAAGTGTAGAGAACTGGAGGAGATACTCCAAAAAACTACTGAACAACCTATTAGACACTTATGATAACAAAAACAGGGTATAAAAAAATCAGAACATACAACCATTAGTCAAAGAACTACTGTGAGAGGGCTGAAGGAAGCAATATCCCACATTCATGAAGGGAGACAAAATGTTGACACAAAACTATAGAGAGATATCTCTGTTATGCACATGCTATGAACTAACATCAAGAACTATATGGAACAGGCTCATACACTACAGAAATACAAAGAAATATTAGACACAGCAGAAGCACAGTTCTGTAAGGGTAAGTCAACATCTGACCAAATATTCATACTGAGACAAATACTAGACAAGAACTGAGAGCACAAGCAGGATACCTTCTGTATGTTTATAGACTTCAACAAAGCATATGAGAGTATAGTGAGAGAGTAGATGTGGAGGGTAATGACAGAGTATGGAACACCATACAAACTGATAAAGCTAACTACACTAAAATGAGTGTGATGGAATCAAAGTGTAAAATAAAAGTACAGGGTGGAGTTCTAAGAAACATATGAGGTTAAAGCAGGAGTGAGACAGAAAGATATTATATTGCCAACCCAATTCACCAAAGGGAGAAAGATAACATATTATGGCTTCTGCAGATGATATTACAGTGATAGGAAAGAGTATGGAAGACCTGGAGAAAGTGGAAACTGTACTGGTGAATGAAGCTAAGAAAGTACGCCTAAGCATAAATGAAAATAAAACAAAGTTCATGGTAACAGAAAGAAGAGCTCAGTTAGAACCAAAGTGTCTAATGATATGAACCTAACAATAAAGAAGGCACACACATTCATATACTTCAGAATCAACATCAACCAACAAAACCTTACTGAACAACAGATCATAACACGAATTAAAGACAGGAGAAGATGTCTAGGAGCTATACATAACATCATAAGATCTAAGTTACTATCCAGGCAGCCAAAAATAAGAATATATCAGACTATCATCAAACCAATAGTGTGCTATGCAAATTACACAGGGATCCTGAAAAAATAAATGAATAAATAAATAACAAAGAAAAAACTCATGATTTTTTAAAATAATGTACTGATAAAAATATATAGACTAGTGATAGAAAAAGAACAGTGGAGAATAAGCGAAAACAGAGAACTCAGACACATTACCTGACATTGTAGTGAGTGTGAAAACTTAAAGACTCAGATGGTAAGGACATGTGAGGAGGAGAGGTGAGAACATGGCAATAAAAACAATGATGGAAGGAGAAGCCAAAGGAACCAGACCACTAGGACAGCCAAGAATGAGATGGAAGGGTAATACTGTGCAAAACATGCAGGTACTGGATCTAAGACATGAAGATGCAGCTGAGATGAAGGTGTGCAAGATGGAAATGAGTGAGGCCAAGGATAGGCTGCAGTTTCTGTGGCCAGTATAAGTAAGTATTATGTATTAAACTTTGTAGATAAATACAATCAGTATAAAGCCTTGTTACACATATGTAATGCAAATCAACATCATACATAATATGAATTTTGCAAAAGTCATATTTGATGACTTCACACAAAAAGAAACGTAAATAAAAGAATTAAAAATTAAAAAGGTGATGCTGAAGGAATTAGAGTAAGAAATGAGACACTAATAGTTGTAGATGAGCTGTTTGGAGAGCAAAATAACTGCTGGCAGAGGAAGTAAAGAAAAACAACTGAAAGAAAAGAATTTCTGAACTAAAGAAATTTTTTAACATTGAATACCTACACTTTTAAATGTTAGGAAGTCTTTTTTCATTGTACCATGCTGTATTTGTTTAGCATTCAGTCTTATATAGAAGTGGAATATGTACGCCTGTGATACACAATTTACACAGGTGAGAATAGGTTTGAATTGTGGCACTTCAGAAAATTGCTGAAGATTACACGCATAAATCGAATAACGTTTGAGTATTTTCTGAACTGAATTGGGGAAAAAAGGAATTTATTGTTCAACGTTGCCTGAAAGAAGGTATCAATTGATTTGATTTTTATAATTTATTGATCCATTTTCATCTACAGCTGCACAATGTGCAAGAGATATTTGGAGTTTTATGTTATTGGGTTAACATAGAAAAATTTATTTTTGTAGGTATTCATTTACTGTCTAAAAGCAGTGATCAACCAAGTATGACTTCAATTTAGATTTAAAGTGACCAATGTTTAGTATGTGTTTAATGGTGTCTGGTAAGGCATTGTATAGTTTGATACTAGGCTGTTTTGAAATAACTTTGTGTTGTTGCTTTGGGCATGTACATCCAATTTTTGTCTTGTATCATAGCTGTGTATTGTATGATTTTGAGTGATGAGTGGTCTTTTTGTATGTAAGTTTTGCTTTAAATACATTATATTTTCAGGTATATATATGCAAGGAAGTGGCAGGATCATCCTTTTTCGAAACAGTGGTCTACATGATTTGCGATTATCTACCTCTTCCGTTTTTCTTATAATTTTTTTTAATTTGGCATCTCCAGAATTTCCCCAGAACATAATCCCATACTGGAGGTGAGAGAGTACAACTGCATAATATACACACTGAAGGGTGTTTTAGCTGGTACAATTTCTTAATGTATGTAACACAAAACTAGAAGTACTTAATTTTTTGTTCATTTGCTCAATATGTGCTTTCCATTTCAAGTTGTCTTGTAGATGAAGTCCAAGAAATTTGGTACAGGCTGTTTTGACAACTCTCTGGCCATATGGCTCTAGATTGGGTTATATCAGAATTTTTGTTTGTGCTGTATGTATATTCATAGCTACAGTTTTTCCTGTGTTTATTATTAAGTCATTGTCATCAAAGGACCATGTTAGCCTGTCAGTGGCTTCTCTTATGTCTTTTTACAAGAGTTTCTTCTGAGTTTCCTGTAATTAGAACACTCGTATCATCAGCAAATTGAAATATTTTACTGCTGTCATTGCTTATGTTTAGGTCATTTACATAGAGTAAGAACAGAACAGGACCCATTACTCATCCTTGTGGCACTCCATATTTAACAGTCAGTAGCTTAGAACTACATTTTGTAATGACATTATCCCTTTCCTGATCTTTTTCCACATATTGTTCCCTGTTCTTAAGGTAAGAGCTGAGCCAGTTGTTAGCTGTTCCCCTAATGCCAAGATTTTCTAGCTTGTGTAGCAATTTGTCATGATTTATGGTGTCAAATGCCTTTGACAAATCTAAAAATATGCCCATGATAAGTTTTTGTTGTCTAATGCTATCAGTGCCTCTAATAGAAAGGAGTGAACTACTGATTTGGTTGAATGGTTTGCTCTAAATCTACGTTGAGATGCTGACAGAATGTTATTATCCTCTAAGAAATACGCTAGCCTCTTATTGAAAAGCCTTTCTAATATTTTTGAGAAAGCAGACAGAAGTGCCAGTGGTCTGTAGTTGTAAATATCATCTTCGTTTCGTTTCTTGTATAATGGCTTTACTTTTGCTATTTTCAAACACGAAGGAAAAGTTGCTGTAGCAAAAGATAGGTTACATAGGTGAGTTAAGGACTCAGTGATCAAGTCCCCACATTTCTTTATAATGAAATCAGGTATATCATCTACACCTGCAGGGTGTTTCATTTTGAGACTTTTTATTGTAACCTGTACTTCTTCTACATTTGTTGGGTACAGAAACATTGATCTGCTTGAGACTTTTTTCCCTGTTTCTGTATGCTTTTTTCTATTACAGGTCTGTTGTAGTAGTTTCTCTGTTACATTTATAAAATAGTTATTAAACATATTAGCTACTTCCTGTGGGTTATTAATGTTTTCCAAGCCAGCCTTTAGTACTAGCCTATATTATTAACTCTATTTTTGTAAGATTTGGTTTCTTTCTTTACAACTTGCCACATTGCTTTGGTTCTGTTTTTAGCTTCTTCTATGTATTTGTCATTGTATCGTTTCTTTGTCTCCTTTATTATTTTATTTAAGATAGATTCATATTTTTTAAAGTAACTATCAAACTCCTGAGCTGTGTTGTAGCTTCTTGCAATATTGTGAAGGTACCATTTTCTAGCACAAGATTTCCTTATGACACTAGTAATCCACTTGTTTCTTTTAGTGGTTTGGGTTGTTTAGGCATTCAATGGAAAAGCAAGACCAAATTAATATTTAAAAATATTCATGAGTGTCTGAAACTTACCAGAAATATTTTCTGTACTATACATTATCTCCCATGAGTCTTGTTGGAGATATTCTGGAATGTTTGTACTGCAGTATTACTGAAAGTTCTGCCCATGTGTGTAGTCTTCATCATATAATTATAGGATGGATTAGTGTTTACACAAAAGCTTATAGTCTGTGCATGATGGTCTGTCAGTCCAGCTTTAATTACAACTGATTTATATTTTGTTTTGGAGCTAATTATTATTTGGTCTATAGTAGCAATAGAATGATTCATTTCACGTGTAGGGGAGTGTATTGTAATCTCCAAATTACTGGCTGTTAATATGTTCATCAGCTCAGATTCTGAATTGCTTTGCTTATTAAAGTCTACATTTAGGTCTCCATATATAAGAACTTTTTTTCAATTTGTTACTAGTTTATTTAGTAAAGTATCAAGCCGAGTGTTGAATTGTTTTATGTGGGTATCTGGAGATCTATATAAACATATTACAATTAACTTGAGTGCTAGAATTTCTATGCCTGATATTTCAAAATCTTTCTCAGTGTTTAAGGATTCAACATTGTCTACGTTATTGAATCTGATATCTTTCTTTAAGCAAAGTATATTAACATATCTGAGTTCACTTGATAGCAAGATTTCCAGCTCTCTTACTTTGTTCCTAAGTGACTGTATATTCTGATGAAGAAGAGTGGCCTGGTGAGATTTTAGGTTTGTTCTGATTGTACATGGTTGACCACTTACCTTCATTCCTGAATTTAAATTATGTGGGAAATCTTCATTTTCATCTTGAAGTGTGAGTTGGTTTTTTCCATTGGTCATAAGAAAATATTCTGATGGAGAAAAGGGGCAGTTCTCCATCTCTTTGGTCATTTTACTTGTGTGGTGGATGTTGAGGTGGTTTGTGTTTTTCCTGCAAGGACTCCTACTAGAGGTGGTGTTGATAAGTGCACTAATTACCCTAATTTGGTCTTGAGGCTTTTTGAGAATAAAAAATCTTATAGATGACATGGTCGCCTTACATTTCTTCTTACTGGAATTGGTGAACTTCCTCATGTTGCTGGGGTGGTAGTAGTTGATTGTTGGTATTCACTGGTACATGTAAAATTAGATGTACTTGGTGATACTTTTGAGACTGGATCTGCTGATGTCCTTAGTGGGTCTTCTGTGGGTGCTGCTTCTAGTTTCCAGTGCCCAGTTCTTCTTGTTGTATCTTGAATATCTTCGCGTGTGGAACTTGGTTCAGTTGCTTTTTTTGGGCTAGATGCTTCTGCCGGTATCACAGCCTGGTTTAGTCGATGGTAGTTTTGTTTCGCTGTGTCTTCTTTGAGTGATGAAGGTGTAGTACAGTTATTTTTTGCGGCTCCTAGTTTATCTTTCGTAACTATCGAGTTGGATAAGTCCGTTTTTGCTGCTGATTTTTCTTGTTTTTTTACTGTCATATTTGGTGAAAGGTCTTTGCATTGCATGTATGTTAGAGCTGGTATTTGCAGATTGGCACCTACTGCTGGCTGTAAATGTCTACATAATTTCTCTTTGCCTTCCATTCGCAAGTGAAGTAAATGCTTTGTATAATCGCTTCTACTGCGGAAATGTATTGACGTCCATTACCATTACATGCTCATAATTTTTGCAGTGCTCATTGAGAATTCGTTTGCAGCATAGATTCTGTTGTTCAGTTTTGGTACATCGTATCTGTATGGAATTGTGCACAAGACTTTTGTGGGGATTGTCTCATGAAGAGAATCTGTTAAGGCACATTTGAAATCCTGAAATTTCTTTAGGATGACGTTTGTCCCACCTAGAATGATGACACTGTCATTTTTCGTATATTCTTTCGTCTTCCCGTCTATGTTACAAATCACGTCCTTTAACTGTGTGTTAGGTTTTACAACAGAAGAGATGTAGTGTTTTTGATTTTGAGAACTGATCATGATTTCTGCACAGTGGCGACCATGACTGTCAGAAAGAATTAATACGTTCTGTCTCTTGTTTTCACTGTGTATCATTTTTTGGGGCACTGGTCGATCGTTTTTTTTACAATTTTCATTTGTACTAACCTTGTTGGTTTTATCAGGGCACTTCGTAACACAAGCACTTGAGTCCTTCGCTGTAGTATTTTTGCTTCTGAATTCTGATCCATTCATTCTGCTTTTCTTTCTCACTGTTTATAGTTTTTGTAGGTTTTGTTTTGATTGGTGCACTCGATTTCAGATAACCCAACAGTTCAGTATTTTCATTTCGAAGTTTCGTTAGATCATTCTTTAAAGTGTTAATCGCTGCTTGCATACTTATGATGCACTGTTTTAAATGTTCAATATCTGCTACACATTTTTTACATGGTATATTTTCACTTCCAACGGTTGTATTTCGGTGTGGTAGAACATTGCGCACATCACACTCGTGAGCCATTTCATTTGACTTCATATACATACCAGTAGTTCACTATTCTAGACCGAATTTCCGGACAGTTGAGTTATAATATCACGCAAATTCATTTACGATTGCAGTATTCACTGATTTTTACGTATGTCGTATATTTTTCGTTCAATTTACGTCTATATTTGTAGAGCTAACACACTCACAGTTTACACTTTCCGCTATTAGTTCGTAGTAATTTGTTGTGTTGCAAACATTAAGTTGATTTCAGTTCGTTGTTTATTTTTTCGGAAAAAATGCTGCCAGGGAGGCGTCAAAGTGTTTGGTGGTGTCCGCGCAACACAGATCAACTAATATGAAACATATTGATGCATCACAGTCTGTCCGAGGAAAGTATGGGGGATAATAAATGCAGAGCAAGACCAAGGTTTGAATACAGTAAGCGAGTACCAAAGTGCGTAGGATATTTGTGTGTGTAATCGCGCACGGATGAACGAGGGTCGTACAGGAGAGACCAATGTGGAGAACTACATCAAACCAATCTTGAGATGAATAGAATAATTTTATTGTCGTTAGCCCATTAAGGCAATAGACAATGTCATACTTATAACACAATATAATACCTGTTGCAAAAGAGCAATTATTACAGTATAATATTACAATTGACCAGGTCATACATATAATAAAATATAATTCATGTTTCAAAAGAACAATAGGCTTGTTATTACAGTGTACTATTACTACTGGTGAAATCGTACAGAGTCATACTTATAATACTATATAATTCTTGTTGCAAACGAGTAATCGGTTTGTTATTACAGTATTAAATTACAATTAATGAAACCCTTTATGTCGTAGAATGGGTGGACAACTAACCAGTCATACAGTGCTTGTTTGAATGGTTGCTCTGGTAAATCTTGCATAGCTAGTGGAAGTTTATTAAATAATTTGTGCCCCATTAGTTCACAACTGTTCCGTGACTTTGAGAGTCTGTGAAATGAAGTATAAATACATCTATTCGTGCTAGTGTTGTAGCATTGTATATTTTCTCTTCGTTTAGCTTCTTTTTCGTATAGATTAAGACATAGTACATATATATAGGTTTACTACTATCATAATTTTTTGCTCAGAAAACAAAGGTTTACAGTGTGCCTTATATGATGAGCCTGTAAGACCCTAGAAACAACAAGCTCTTGGTCTAAAATCGGCATAACTACAATAACGACGTCATGAATTACTTCAGATGACGCATTTTTGAAAGCTATGGCCCGAAAGTTTCTGTTACCCTTACAAACGCTGTTTGACGGCAGCAAGTGGCTTTTAACTACTGTGGCTGACATGCACTGACACTACAGTGATCCAGTACGATGTTTCCACAGGCTAGTTGGTTAGGGGTGTGGTGATTATGGGTGATGTACTACATACTATTACAAAGACTTCCTAAAATTCAATTATAAATACCATGGAGGTATTACCTCCATGATGAATACAGAGGCTTCGTTGCATGTGGAGTCGCGCCTCTCGTGCGTATTTTGTTTTTTAAATGGTTTATCTTTGCATTACAAAACCTTGAAGTAAGTTGTTGGAATATCTTCAAGTCTTTTGCCGTGTACCGTATTTTATTTTTTTTTTTGCAGTCCAGCTGCGAACGTGTTGTGATGGTATGTCTGTGTGTTTATGTGTGTAAATAGGGAATTGAAGTGTGGAAGATATGGAGTCAGATATATTTAGGAGTGCTGTGACAAGCGTGTTAAATAACTGGACTGCATTGCAGGTAGTTAAAAAAAATAGTTTCTCTTTATTTGTAAATAATTCCGTGCTTTTTCTAGTTGCACTAAAACCACGCAATGGTAATATAACTGTTGCCTACTTTTTTGAATCGCTGACAAGATTCTGCTATATCATTACAAATGCGTTGCTGTTGTAAATTGCAGGGCTGACAGTGAACTAATAACGCCTAACTTCTTACATGAAACATATTGCAGCTGTCAGGTTGAAATGCTTTAAGAAACCTTTAATGCTTCGTAATTTAGCCGTACTTTGATGTAGGTTTTTATTTACAGCTTGCCGTCGAGCATGGAATGGGGACACGTGAAAACGCACAAAGTTTGGTGGACTATGTAATAGAAACCTTTGTTGCCAACGGTAAGTGTACAATATCGTAATAATAAAAAAATATATGATCTTATAATTTATTAATATCTATTTTGGTGTTTATATACTGATCAAAAGTATGCTTTCTGTGGGACACACGCCCTTCACTCTTCTTGCTCTGAGTAATATCTTTTTGACGATCAGGTTCATATGAAGACTTGGGTGCTGTCTTATTTTGCAGAATTTCACTCGTCCATCTGTACTTGTGACCAACTCTGTCTACACCATTGATGAGTTAGTAAGAGTTGAATTTTGCCCCCTTCCCCCTCATCTAAACAGAGCCATTTGGTGTATGTATATAGAAATTAGGTAGCTGTAAATTTTCTTCAGTCTGATTTGAAGTGAGCAGTTGAGAACAATGGTAAAATCAAAAATGTCTGAAAACACACCTAATTAGCCACCTTGAGGAATTAGCGAGGCCCTAAATCTATGGGTTGAAGAATTGACAATTTCTGTAAGCTGCATTTCAAGTAGCATTTGTAAACAAGGCTACTTTCATATGACACAGAACTAGTTGTTGTTGTGGTCTTCAGTCGTGAGACTGGTTTGATGCAGCTCTCCATCTCTACCCTATCCTGTGCAAGTTTCTTCATCTTCCAGTACCTACTGCAACCTGCATCCTTCTGAATCTGCTTAGTGTATTCATCTCTTGGTCTCCATCTATGATTTTTACCCTCCATGCTGCCCTCCAATGCAAAATTGTGATCCCTTGATGCCTCAGAACGTGTCCTACCAACCGGTCCCTTCTTCCCGTCAAGTTGTGCCACAAACTCCTCCCCCATTCTATTCAATACCTCCTGTTATGTGATCTACCCATCTAATCTTCAGCATTCTTCTGTAGCACCACATTTCGAAAGCTTCTATTCTCTTCCTGTCTAAACTATTTATCATCCATGTTTCACTTCCATACATGGTTACACTCCATACGAATACTTTCAGAAATGACTTCCTGACACTTAAATCTATACTCGATGTTAACAAATTTCTCTTCTTCAGAAACGCTTTCCTTGCCATTGTCAGTCTACATTATATATCTTCACTACTTTGACCATTATCAGTTATTTTGCCCCCCCAGATAGCAAAACTCCGTTAGTACTTTAAGTGTCCCATTTCCTAATCTAATTCCCTCAGCATCACCCGACTTATTCAACTACATTCCATTATCCTTGTTTTGCTTTTGTTGATATTCATCTTATATCCTCCTTTCGAGACACTGTCCATTCCGTTCAACTGCTCTTCCAAGTCCTTTGCTGTCTCTGACAGGATTACAATGTCATCAGCGAACCTCAAAGTTTTTATTTCTTCTCCATGGATTTTAATACCTACTCCGAATTTTTCTTTTGTTTCCTTTACTGCTTGCTCAGTATACAGATTGAATAACATTGGGGAGAGGCTACAACCCTGTCTCACTCCCTTCCCAACCACTGCTTCCCTTTCATGCCCCTTGACTCTTATAAATGCCATCTGGTTTCTGTACAAATTGTAAATAGCCTTTCGCTCCCTGTATTTTACCCCTGCCACCTTCAGAATTTGAAAGAGAGTATTCCACTCAACATTGTCAAATGCTTTCTCTAAGTCTACCAATGCTAGAAACGTAGGTTTGCCTTTTCTTAATCTTTCTTCTAAGATAACTCGTAAGGTCAGTATTGCCTCACGTGTTCCAATATTTCTACGGAATCCAAACTGATCTTCCCCGATGTTGGCTTCTACCAGTTTTTCCATTCGTCTGTAAAGAATTCGTGTTAGTATTTTGCAGCTGTGACGTATTAAACTGATGGTTCGGTAATTTTCACATCTGTGAACACCTGCTTTCTTTGGGATTGGAATTATTATATTCTTCTTGAAGTCTGAGGGTACTTCGCCTGTCTCATAAATCTTCCTCTCCAGGTGGTAGAGTTTTGTCAGGACTGGCTCTCCGAAGGCCGTCAGTAGTTCTAATGGAATGTCGTCTACTCCCGGTGCCTTGTTTCGGCTCATGTCTTTCAGTGCTCTGTCAAACTCTTCACGCAGCATCGTATCTCCCATTTCACCTTCATCTACATTCTCTTCCATTTCTATAATATTATCCTCAAGTACATCGCCCTTGTATAGACGCTCTATATACTCCTTCTGTCTTTCTGCTTTCCCTTCTTTGCTTAGAACTGGGTTTCCATCTGAGCTCTTGATATTCATACAAGTGGTTCCCTTTTCGCCAAAGATCTCTTTAATTTTCCTGTAGGAAGTATCTATCTTACCCCTAGTGAGATAAGCCTCTACATCCTTACATTTGTCCTCAAGCCATCCCTGCTTAGCCATTTTGCACTTCCTGTCGATCTCATTTTTGAGATGTTTGTATTCCTTTTTGCCTGCTCATTTACTGCATTTTTATATTTTCTCCTTTCATCAATTAAATTCAATATTTCTTCTGTTACGCAAGGATTTCTACTAGCCCTCGTCTTTCTTACCTACTTGATCCTCTGCTGCCTTCACTACTTCATCCATCAGAGCAACCCATTCTTCTTCTACTGTACTTCTTTCCCCCACTGCTGTCAATTGTTCCCTTATGCTCTCCCTGAAACTCTGTACAACCTCTGGTTCTTTCAGTTTATCCAGGTCCCATCTCCTTGAATTCCCACCTTTTTGCAGTTTTTTCAGTTTTAATCTCCAGTTCATAACCAATAGATTGTGGTCAGAGTCCACATCTGCCCCTGGAAATGTCTTACAATTTAAAACCTGTTTCCTAAATCTCTGTCTTACCATTATATAATCTATCTGATACTTTTTAGTATCTCCGGGATTCTTCCATGTATTCAACCTCCTTTTATGATTCTTGAACAGAACTAGTTATCTGTGACAAATGTACATGGTCATGTAGATACTAAACTAGCAATACGACACACACAACAGTTGTTTGATATAATTCACAAGGCAGCAGCATAATGTTATTTGCTCTGTCGTTGCTTCACTTGGTGAATCTTTTTTCACATTCCTTAATATTGTCCTTCATGATGGGCTCTTTTGAACATAAAGAATGAATGATGTTGAAATCCTTGTTATTGGGAAGGAAATGCAATTACTGAGAGAGCTATATTCTATTCATAATGCAGTGCATTCAATCTACTTCTGTTTTAAGTTATTCTGTTGTAAATTAGCTCTGAAATTTTGTAGATGTTAATGTAACAACTTTAAGGAGTGGCATAACAATGTCACTAGAAGGAGCTGCAATGTTTATTTACGGATAACCAGCTTCAGTC
Source organism: Schistocerca serialis cubense (assembly GCF_023864345.2). Classification (NCBI taxonomy): domain Eukaryota; kingdom Metazoa; phylum Arthropoda; class Insecta; order Orthoptera; family Acrididae; genus Schistocerca; species Schistocerca serialis. The sequence continues at coordinate 116,588,369 of NC_064643.1, read as the reverse complement.
AAGTGACCCACTTTAACTGGCAGATACCATTACATCGTGTTAAAGGGAGGTGCCTTGGTGTTAATTACACAACCTGTACTTCAGCCTGGTGTAATTGTATCTGTAAGTTAGAGGAGGTCACATGGCTAAAACTTGTGTTATGTATAGTGTAAATAAACACATGTTACAGCAGCTTTTGATGACTTTTGAGGCCATTTCGTAACGCTCAAATGGTACAGTGGTTGGAGATGAAATAGACGGAATGGTTGGATTGGCTCCAACCCAATCCATCTTTGATGAGGTGTGTGTGGATGTAGGAGAGGAGGAGGAGATTAGAGTTTAATGCCCTGCTGACAACAAGGTCATTAGGGATAGAGCACAAGCATCGAATTAGAGAAGGACGGGAAATGAAATTGGCCTTGTCGATTCAAAGGAATCATCTTGGCATTTGCCTGAAGTGATTTGGGGAAATCACGGAAAACCTAAATCAGGATGACTGGATGCGGGTTTGAACAGCCATCCTTCTGAATGCGAGTCCAGTGTGCTAACCACTGCTCCACCTCACTCATTGTGGATATAGATACACAGTATGTAATAAAACTGAATAACAAAATTTACTGATAGTATGTTACGCGAGAGAAATCCTTTTTGTAGGCATAACATATAATCATCAGCCCTTTGTGGCCATCAAAGCACCTACACAAAGTGAAACACAATTCCTGTTTTTATACAGAACGCACAATAACATAAAGAAAAAATGAAATGTTTCCAGAAATAAAATAGAAATATCATATTTCTGCTTTCTCAGTGGAATCATCAGTCACATGCCTAATGCTGCACAGTAATGTTTTATGGTCTCTACATATGCATGACACAAAATTGATTTCTTTCTGTCTTTCAAAGGATCGCTCAAGTTGCATCTTCTTCAGTTTGTCTGCAAATTCTGGTTGTGTGAGACAGTGGATTGTTCCTCTTTTTTCCTAACAACTTAGCAGTTTTCAAATGAAGAGCTTTCAAAATACATTGGTTGAACATTCTTTTTTCCATCACGGGTTTGGTCAAACCCGACATGAGATTTTATAGATACATGGCCCATGCACATACTGGGAATGAATCTTCATTCATATTACTTTCTGAAGCAGTATCTCCATGGCCATCGTAGAGTTTTCCATTTGATAGTTTTGTCTTTGCAAAGTTTGTCCAACATTTCCACTCCATCTTTTGTTAGATTATAGAATTCAGAAGCATTTAGCTTGGTTGAGTCATTTCTCGTTGTTCCACTTTTGTGCATTGTTGACATTAGGATAACTTTTTTTTTCTTTTTAAAGACGAAAGAAACTAACTTTTTGTTGTTGTGATAGACAAACTTTACAATCCCAGTTGGGGCCATTGATAACATGGATAGTGGTATATCTTGCCTATTTTTATGTCGTATAACAGATAATGTAAGTTTTCTCTCTCAGTTTCTCTGCCAACTTACGTGAAGTGAACCACTTATCGGTTGTTGACTTTTGATTGCTCCCTGTCACTGAGTCAGCAAGTCTTAGAACATACTGAGTCGGTATGGATGACTCATCCTTATTGTTTGTTCTTTTTCAATATATGCCATGTCTGAAATGCAATAGAACGTTCTGGTGTCACACAATGAAATTATTTCTAGAGCATACTTATCAGGTGTTGATGGTATAAACATTCTGAAGGGACATCAACCATGGAAACTTCTACATCTACATCCATACTCCGCAAGCCACCTGACGGTGTGTGGCGGAGGGTTCCTTGAGTACCTCTAGTAATGTTTCATCCATCATCAAATACACTGATGATTATAATATCTCAAACAATGACTTATGAAAATGTCCCATATTTCCTGAAATGCAGTAAATTTGTCGTTAGCCATTCTTGAGTCCCTAGTACTTTTATCATCGAATCTCAAATTTTATAGAAGGAATGTAAATCTTTTCTGCGATATAGCACAATACAAAATTAGTGCTCCATACACCTTGGAAAAAATATCATTTCAGCATAAGCCAGAATCTTTCAAACACCACTCATGAACAAGAAACCAATGAAAGCCTTTATCTAAGTTACGTTTGTTGAGTGTAAAAATGAATTGATGGGGTCACTATATTTGAACTTTGGGTGTTCTATTTTGTTATTATTATGATGAACATTGTTTTCTATCATTTCATGAATCATAAAATCTGAAAATAATGTAATCCATTGTGCCTTCCCTTCAGGTCCAGGCTGGCGACTAATCACATTTGAATAAGCGTTTCCATGAATATTTTGTATGTAAAAGCTTCTCAGTCCAGATTGTTTGCTCGTCCATTCTTAACCCAAAATTTCTATCTTCAGTTCCATGTTCACTCTTGTGCCTCTGACCCACATCATCACAGTGCAAAAGTCTTCTTCTATATCACTGTTCCTAAGACTTCCATTTTGAGACTCTTGAGATGGACTCCTCCAGGTCAGTGTCAACATCCTCCTGGTATGAAGGATCCTCCTAGTGACATAACTCAGCTAAAATGGTCTTATGTGTGTGTAACAGTTGTTTCCAACCCATTTTCATATCAAAACTACAAAAAAAGTATGTAGTAAAATTAGTAACATTAGTGGTATGGTTGGGTTGGGTACGACCCAGAATACATGTAGACAGTTAAGATCACTTCTGCAATAATTACAGTCAGTCCAATTGCCATCACATGACTGGCTAGCAGGGTTCCTGACTGGCTGGACTGCCTGCATCGTGATGGTAGAGCAGTGTAGAGGGAAACTGAACTGTTGGGGTCAGATCTGATGTGCACCATACCATTTGAGGGTTAAGTACACACAAACTGTGCAGTGCTGGTTACAGAAAATATTGTTAATGTAATAACTTTAGGTGATTCTCATTATTATTTTCCTTGCTTTTTTTAAACTGGTTGCTTTTATTTACTGTAAGTGAAGCTTATCTTTATTATTAGTTCTCATTGACTGCCAATTACCTCTAAAGTTATAAAATTATAAGGAAATACTGTAATTTTTTTCCTCCTAAGTTGGCATTGCACTCTCTCTCTCTCTCTCTCTCTCTCTCTCTCTCTCTCTCTCTTTGTAAAATGCAGTGTGTATGTTTCAGATGATATCAGTTGTGAAGAAATGGCTGATGTGCTATCAGAAGTCATGGATTCATTATTTCAAACAGTGTGTGAGGATAACTCACCTGATGAGGTTGGTGCTCTACTCTGGAGGTTCTATCAACATCACAGAGTAGGAGAGACTGACAAGATAAAGGAATTGCTGAGTAAATTACCACCTTGTCAACTTTGGCTGTGTAAACAATTAGACACTTCTGCTCCTGTTAAGGTAAACCTACTTGCAATGTTTTTCTGCATTGTCGTCAGAGTTCAAAACATAATAATACAAATGAAACTATCATTCTACCTTGAAGTTTGTGCCAGTATGAACCTTTGTGATAGCTGAAAACTATGTGTCCGACCCGGACACTTTAATAAATATTACTCATTCAGAAGGCAGAAATCTTGAATTTAAAGATCTGGCACACAGTCTTAATCTCCCGGGAAGGTTCAGTTTCTTACCTCCACTAAGTATTACTGTTTGAGCCATAATTTAAATTATATTTTTTGTGGAGTGTTGAATTTTCAAATCTAGATATGTTGTAATGAGACAGCAAATGAAATTAAGAAATGATATTACTGTGTTTTTAAAACGTGTATACTAGTAACTTAATTATTTATTTTGTTTACTTAAAAATGTGGAAGTGTGTGTTTGGGTGTCTTTGTTGCGTGTATGAATATGCATACCTTCAACAGAAAAAGTTCAAGAACTCGAAAACTAGTGTAAGTCCTGTTTTCTGTTAAGTCCTTCTGGGCACTGCGCATCAGCCCAATATAGTGAGCGGTTGCTTTTCCCTTAGTTTACATAAAAATAGTAATATGTACAAACTTATCATAGGGCCCAATTATTAAGGCTATAGCCTAATGGGGTGGATAGTGTTCAGTATTATTAAGCATTATAGTTACATAGGTCTCCACTACTTCTTCTGTCTCATTTTCAAAAACTGCAAGTGTAATGTGACAGTGGCTTGCAGAGATGGTCATTTTCTGCTGTTTCATTTCACAAGCATGTAGTAACTAATTATAATGATGTCACGTATTCTATGCTATGCAGTGATCAGCAGTGTGCAGGTAATGTTAATCTAATTTGGGCAACAGAAATAGGCACAAAACAGAGTTGCCACGACCATATTGTCACGCAGAGGAAGGTGTAAGTAGATGAATGATGAACACTAACTTCACGTAACAAAGGTTTATTCAGAACTTGCGCACATACACGAGCGCGGAGTGAACTGCCTCTGGCCAGAACACGTGCGGTATATATACAGCTATAGAACATTCCAGTACAATGATTTTTTCCATTTGTGGATACTTCTGGCATGTACTTGAACCGAAAATAGAAATTAAAATTTTTCAGTTCAGGTGAGTTTTGAACTCGCGACCCTCCGTGCAACTATATAGTATCATAACCACTACACTACGGCGACTGCACTACTTGGCTTCTTATGAGACATTGCTCCCTCCTTAAGCGAACAGCGTCTCGGTGTTACATCCTCCTAGTCCGGGAACAAGACATCGGTCCTGCATACTCCGACTCCCGATCGCTGATGTTTGCCCTGGCGGTGATCTTCTTAGAACTTCCCTTTCCGCTACGTTCTTTGGTACCTTTCCTCTTGTTGCCTGTTGCTGGAGCTTTGAATTTACCCTGGGTTGCAGGATCCTTATGGGGCTTCATTCGATGGACGTGGACCGTATCTCTGATCTTTCATCTTGTGTCGGGTTTGAAATCTCCAACTCCATAAGTAACATCAGACAACTGTTTTTCAACCTTATAAGGTCCAAAGTAGCACCTGAGGAGCTTCTCAGAGAGAACAACCTTCCGAACAGGAGTGAAGAGCCAGGTGAGGTCACCAGGCTGGTAGACAATATGATGGTGGCTCGCGTCATACCTTTGGTGATCGTTTTCTTGAGGCTGCAGTGTGCAGAGTTGAGCTAACTGCTGAGCTTCGTCAGCTCTTGTTAACACTTGGCCGATGTAGTTGTCGTCCACGTCATCAAGATGTAATGGAAACACAGTGTCCATCATGGTAGTCACCTCACACCCATGCACCAGGAAAAATGGCGTAAATCCTGTGGTGTCTTGTTTGGCGGTGTTGTAGGCAAACGTCACAAAAGGTAGCACCTCATCCCAGTTGCTCTGCTCAACATTGACGGACATTGATAGCATGTCAGCCAAGGTTTTCTTAAGGTGTTCAGTAAGCCCATTAGTTCGCAGATGGTAGGCAGTCATCATGTGATGAGTAATGTTGCACTGACTGTTTATCTCTGTCACAACATTCAGTTGAAAAACTTTCCCTCAATCCGTAATTAACGACCTTGGGGCACCGTGTTTTAATACAATGTCTTCTACAATGAATTTGGCTACCTCGAATGCATTGGCTGTTTCCACGGCTTTTGTAATGGCATATCGCCTCAGGTAATCAGTGCAAACAATAATTCATCTATTGCCACTAGCAGACATTGGAAATCGTCTGAGGAGGTCAATCCCAACATGCTGGAAAGGCATTTTGGAATTGGTTTGAGGTGATCATGAGGAGCTGCCTTTCTCCTCTGGCACTCTCAATAGTGCGACACATAGTGACGAACACTCCTAAATAAACCTGGCCAGAAAAATCTCTTGCAGATCCTATCGTATTTCTTAATAAATCCTAAATGTCTGGCCTCAGGTGTGTCGTGGAATTTCTGTAGAACATCTAAGTGCATGTGTTTAGGAATCACTGGTAGCTACCTCTTTCCAAATGTATCAAAGTTTTTCTTGCAAATTAATCCATTAACTACCTTAAATTGCTCTTTCAAATCCTCTGACCGATTTAAGGCAAGCATAATTTGAGATATCTTGGCGACCTCCTCCTGCTCTGCAGAGACACCCTGGGGTGCAGTGAGACAGTCACTATCTTCTTCAAAGTCTTGATGGTCTTGCACAGGGTTTCTTGAGAGACAGTCAGCATCTTGGTGTTTTCTTCCACTTTTGTATTCTCAGGTAATGTCATACTCTTGAAGACATAGTGCCCACCTGGCGAGTCGTCCTGTTGAATCCTTAGAACCTGTCAACCAACAAAGTGACGACTGTGAATGGCCTTTCATAGAGAGACTGCCGAAATTTGCACATGGCCCAGATCACAGCAAGACATTCTCTTTCTGTAGTTGAGTAGTTTCTCTTGGCTTTTGTAAGTGTCCTACAAGCATAGGCTGTAACCTTCTCTTTTCCATCTGAAATCTGCACCAGAACAGCACCAGTCCCATACCCACTGGCATCTGTGTTTAGTTCTGTAGGTGCTCTCTCATCATACAGACCAAGTACAGGGTCAGTCGTCAGAGCTTTTTGCAGAACATCGAAATAATCTTGTTGAGCACCACCACAGATAAATTTAGCATCGGCTTTTAACAACTCTTGGATTGGCCTGGCTTTGATACAAAAGTCTTTGATAAAACGACGGTAATACGAACACAATCCGAGGAAGCTTCTCACATCTCTAATACTTTAAGGAATAGGATATTCCATTATAGTTCTCACCTTTTCTGGGTCTGGCCGCACACCTTCGTTTGACACGAGGTGCCTGAGTATTTTGATTTCTTTTGCTCCAAAAAGACACTTTCTTGGATTAAGTTTCAGTGCGACTTGTTGGAGACACATTAGAACAGCCCTCAGTCTTTTTATGTATTCATCATACGTCTCTGAGAACACAATGTCATCTAAATAACAAAGCCACATTGTCCACTTCAGGTGCCTCAGAAGATTATCCATTATCCGTTCAAAAGTTGCTGGTGCATTACACAAACCAAACGGCATTACCTTAAACTCATACAGGCCCTCAGGGGTGATGAATGCAGTTTTCTCACAATCAGCCTCATCTACTTCGATTTGCCAGTACCCCGAGTACATGTCCATGGTTGAGAAAAACTTAGCCCCCTTCAGACAATCTAGTGTATCATCAGTTCATGGAAGAGGGTAAACGTCCTTTTTAGTTATCTTGTTAAGCTTCCTGTCATCAACACAAAAGCGCCAACTGCCATCCTTCTTCCTGATGAGAACCACTGGTGACTATCATGGGCTCTACGAAGGCTGAATGATGTCATTCTTCATCATTTTCTCTACCTCGTCGCGAATTATTAGACATTCCCTTGCTGACACATGGTATGCTCTCTAGCTTATTGGTTGAGGGTCTCCAGTGCTAATCTGGTGCTTCACCGTCGATTTGTCTAATTTGCTCTTCACCTATGGATTGAAGCATTCAGAGAACTCTTGAAGAATGGTAGGTAGCTTCTTCTGTTGTTCCTTAGTGAGATCTGGTGATAGTCGAGCTAGAAGATCTTGTCTCGTAGTGGTAGTGCTAATTTCGTCCACAGACTCTGCATGGGAAGTTTCCATGACGCTCAGCTGTTCTGCAATTTATGGTTCAGTGTTTGCTATGCACATGTGTCTTGGAAGGATCTGCGGTTCTAGGTGACAGCTAACTAGCCAAGTTATTCTTTGGTGGTGTGCTTCTCTTACATTCCACTACAAAATCCATGGGTTGATGCATGGCATGGCATATGACAGCTACCTTCCTAGTGCTGACTGCAGGAATGATCACTTCATTCGGAACACATAGTCTCCACACACTCAGGTGCGCATCCTCCTGTCCACAGTATCTCATCTCATGTAGCATAATCTTCGAGTGACCACAATCTGTAATTGCTTGAGAAGCTTTCAAAAAGTCCCATCTGAGAATCAAGTCACGACTACACTCTTGTAAGACGATGAATTCTAAGGGCTGTGTATGGCCACTTATACCCACACGAATGACACATCTTTCTGTAGGTTTTACATATTTCCCATTAGCCACCTTCACCAGAGATGTTTTGTTGTCGACGAATACGGTTTTCTGCAAGTGGCGATAGTATTTCTCCGAAATGACTGAATATGATGTTCCAGAGTCCACAAGTGCTTGGGCTGGTCGGCCATCCATGAGGATAGCGATGTAGTTCCCTATCATTTTTGTAGTGATCGCCGGTGGAGGATTTTTCTCTTCGGTGGCCTCACCTCTAAGGAAGGTCGGTCACTTTAGTTTTCCATTTTGCGGTGGCTAGGTGATTGGCTGAAGCTTCTAAATGGCGATGGAGACCTTGATCGGCATCTTCTCCAGCGGCTAGCTTGCGGCGATGGTGACCTAAGTCATCCTGCACCCACATCTTCTCATTCATCTTCATCGTTCTGGAGTTGGCGTCAGCTGAGATCGGTCTGCTGTCTTCTGTCACAGGCGTCATCAAATATCCGCTGCCTTTCTCGACAATAGCTCACCATATGTCCCGATCGTCCACAGTGGAAACATACTGCTTGGTTATCCTGGGTCCTCCAGGCATCAGTCTTCATTGGTGCCCAAACAGGTTCCTCATGCGGCATTGGAGGAATGTAACTTCACCTGTGTCTTGACTTTTTTACCATTTTAAATGGAAAAGAAGGATGAGAGATTGGGTTCAATGTCTGTTCCACTTCCTCCCTTATGACTTCTTGAAGCGTCTCGGTTTTTTGCTCACCATGCAATCCAAGTGCCTTCTGAACTTCCTCTCTCACTACCTGACATAGAATACTTGTGAAATCAGTTTCTTCCTCCATCACAGACATCGATATGACGTTTGGAAGCTGTTCAAATTTCTTGTGTGTAATTCATTTTTGATGCATTGTCTTGATATACTGGCACCATTTTATGAAATCGTCACTGTTGGAACCTCCTTCAGGAGGAGAGCCTGATACATGTCGTCAGCAACACACTTCATGATATGTGCAACCTTATCTTCCTCCTTCATTCGAGGTTCCACTATTTTACACAGCTCCAAGATGTCTTGAATGTAGGATGCTGTAGTTTCTCCTGGACGCTGTGCCCTGCGCTTTAATTTATCTTCAGCCTTGCACTTCTGTTATTGTGTGTCACTGAAATACTTGCGCAGTTCCGCCTGAAATACTTCCCAGCTTGTGAACTTCTCCTCATTGTTCTCATACTATTGCATGGCAGTGCCCTCCAAGTAGAAAAATACGTTAGCCAAACACATGGTGTCATCCCATTTGTTAAATTTGGCTATACGCACATATATCTTCAGCCACTTGTTTGGATCTTGGCCATCATCACCAGGGTACCCAGAAGAATGTCTCATGTGGCGGCACACAATTGCTGTCATCGTGATGTCCTCTTCTTCTTCTGTCTCTGATAGATTGCGATATGTAGAATATGGCTCGAACTTGGGTTTCTTGCCACATAAATGGTGGTTCTGTCATGGCCTGATGGGAGCCACTGTGTTGTCAATAATGTGCGGTATCACAAGTTCCAATACCCAGTGCCTCCACCAGAATAATGTCACATAGAGGAAGGTGTAATTAGATGAATGACGAACACTAACTTCACGTAACAAAGATTTATTCAGCACTTGCACATACAAGAGTGTGGAGTGAACTGCCTCCGGCCAGAACACATACGGTATATATACATATACAGCTACAGAAAATTCCAGTACAATGAGTCTTGCCATTTGGGGATACTTCTAGAATGTACCGTATTTACTCGAATCTAAGCCGCACTCGAATCTAAGCCGCACCTGAAAAATGAGCCTCGAAATCAAGGAAAAAAATTTTTCCCGGATCTAAGCCGCACCTGAAATTTGAGACTTGAAATTCAAGGGGGGAGAAAAGTTTTAGGCCGCACCACCAAATGAAAACAAAGTTGGTCCATTGTAATATGAGACACAATTTAGATGGAATGAATGATGATACAGCTACAGTAGGTTCGAGTCGTAAGCTTTAGCACTTCAGCTTTACTAGGTAGCCATTGCTATGCGCCACGCGCTCCATCCGTATTTATACGGATACCTTTCTTTTTTCACGTACTTCGTCTGGTTTGAATTGAATGCTTATTTTGCTTTGATCTGGTAAGTGCCGATCTCTTTGTTATAGGTGTTTATGTGACTCTAAGCTAATAATGCATTACTGTACTGTGTCATGAATTGTTTGTCGCATTCTGATAATGAGTGTTTACGGCCTGTCCCGGCTCACGGCATGGCTTGCTTTTGTGCGCGCTACCGCTGCTTACAATAAAAAAAAAGAGAGGAATCGTCTCATTAGCAGAACAATGGCAAGAGACTGCTATTTGTTGTTACCTTCGACCATAAATATAATAGACTGGCCCTGACATCATTTTCGTGGCTCCAACATCTCTGGGCTGAAGTCACGTGAATGTTGGCAAAACATGGTTGTTTCGTGTTGCGCTTATGGCTGTACTCAGCGTTTTGTCGGGGAAAAGGCATTACATTTCACGTGTAAGCGTTTCTATGATAGTGCAGATGTGTTTATTGAAATCTGCTGAAGTGACTTTTATATGTTTTTTACACTTGAAATAGACTATCACGTAAATTAAAGTGTTGAAAGTGATGCCTGTAAAGTTAGACTAATATTACATTTTGGAAAGTATCTGTGATAATTCGGTTACAGAAGTAAATATAATCGTTTCGCGTTCCTACTCACAGGTTCCGTAAGGATGAAAACCGAAGGCAGCTTTGGATACAGGCCCTGAAACGGAAAAACTTTAAGTCGTTTGCACATACGCGCCTTTGCTCGAAGCACTTCGCGGAGAAGTGTTTTGATAGGTTATTTATTATTTACAATGTATATCTATAATTTGTATTTGCAGTGTCTGTCATTTTTAAACCTAGGCTCCAAAATTATTTTCTGAAACTGCAAAGTCTCACCTTTCATCTAAAATATCATTTTTTTAAACTGATAGTTTAAACTTTTGTAAAAGTAGTGGGAACTGAACCTTTGAAGTGCACCTAAAATTGATACTCTAAAATGGACCTGCTCCTAAAGTAAACAATTTTGACACCTATAGTTGACATAATTCCCATAGCCCATTTTCTTTTATAAGTGACTAGAGCTCGAAACGTGGCGAATCCAATGTTTAAAGTGTTGAAACGAGCCCACTCTTACTGTTTAAAAGAATTTTAACGACGTTTTACTATAATTGATAGTTTATAGTAATTTCGTCCCACTGCCCACCAGAGTGGCGTTCGATGTATTTGTTAGATTTTATAAATGGTACTTTGAACAAATCCAGGTCAAATGTAGTTCTGGCATAATTTTTCACAAATAAAAAAGTAATGTTTGTTGGAAGTGTTTGGCAGTCAATTGAGAAATGTGGGGAAAATCCGATACAAATATAGGATGGCAGACCGCTGATTTGAAATCCCGCCACGTTTTGCCACCAGTCACGTGGTTTATGCTGGAGCCACACTAACCCCATAGCTTCCGCACAGCAAGGCCAGTCTACTAGTATCTATGGTCGAAGGTTGTTACTTACATTGCTGCTTTCTTTGATAATGATCAACAAGAACCAAATAATAGACGGCTTATGATAGAAGACGTTCTGAACGAGAGTTTAGCGAAAATTTTTGTCGGTTTGAAAATCTTTGCGGGCACCTCTTTAGCACATTACATTCTGCACAGAAATTAAGAGTCATCTTAGATTTAAAAATCTAGTCGATTGCTGCTTCATTTCTGACTGTATCACTATTAGGCATAAGAATATAAACATGACATGATATGTATATTCTTCCGCGTTTGCTGCTGTCTCACCCTAGTTTCGTAGTTTATTAGGCAGACAGGATTTAAATGAGATAGCAGCAAACACTAAAGAATACATGGCAAAATGTTTATATTCGTATTATTCTTATGGCGAAGGGAGTACTGCATATGCTTCACAATTCATAAAAGTCCCTATTTGCAACCATATATTCTCACAGGTAGGAAAAAATTCAGAATGTAGAGTTGGCCATATTGACAAACATCCCAAACAGTCTTGCCAGTCGGATTTTCGTAGTACATTGAAATGCTGCTACATTCGAAGATGAACAATACGGAATTTGTATTTACTTCGTTGGATAATGTATCAAATGCAGTGGTCGAAACTCGGGGCGGAGAAGAAATGTTGTCTTCCACCTTTTTTTTTAAATTTATTTACTGACGCGGAGGTTTTGGCGCCAGTATTTATCTTTGTGCCTGCAAAGCATGCCTGTGCAGCGCTACATACATTCGACGGCAGAAGTTAGTTGTGGTGGCACCTACCAACATTTTTCAGAACTTCCGCTTACTTTGCACTCGATTCTAAGCCGCAGGCGGTTTTTTGGATTACAAAAACTGGAAAAAAAAAGTGCGGCTTAGATTCGAGTAAATACGGTACTCTAACCGAATATAGAAATTAAAATGTTTCAGGTCAGGTGAGTTTTGAACTTGCGACACTCCATGCAACAATCTAGTATCATAACCACTACATTATGGTGACTGTGCTACTTCACTGCTTCTGTCACAATATGATTGGAACAACACGTTCCTCCCTTAGTTGAAAAAAGAGAGAACGGGACAACTAAAAGATTCTGTACAAATATTGTCCAGTGCAAAGATCAAGATCATTTTTTTAAAAATTAAATTATATGAGAAGGTAGGTGGATCATTGTTTATTAACATATCAAACATGCAATTATATTAATGAACATTGATCCACCTAGCTTCTCCCATGATTGAATTAAAAAACATTAATCCACTTATTCAAAGTGGCAGGTTTTGCTGCCCATCCTGGTTGTCTCATCCACACAAACGTTTGACTTTTAAAGAGGCATTTCACCAACACATTAGATACACTGTTGTGCCTCTGCAATTAATCCATGAGACATGCACCAACAGAGAATGTCGCCAGTCAGAACTAAATCACTTAAATTAATTGACTTTGTAGCACTTACTGTCATAATGACAAAGTATTTCTCTCGAGACTCACTAATACCCTAAAAAACAGCAAAAAGACAATGGTTTCAATTTTGGCACTAGAAATGAGTTGCGTCTCTTCTCGCCTCTCATCGGTTACATCAAAGAATCAACTCACTGGCTATGCAAAACGGTTGCACTGCCAACCTATGACCAGTAGATAAGCACTGCCATAACTGCGCTGGCCCTGATATAGACTTTTAGTGTGACATTTTTCACAACACTGGATGACTAGGCAGAGACTTAGATTCTAGAAGTCTGCATTTTGGCTGTTGAGGAAATGTTACATCTCCAAAATCGTCTTGTTTGTCTCAAAATGTCTTCCGCATAATGGTTTCTTCATCCAAGGATAGAGGAAGAAGTCACAGGGTGACACGTTAATAGTTGGGCTGGGACAAAATTTGATAGCCCAAAGAAACAAGGTGTATGACTGTCCCGTGCATGCTACCTATTACACTCAACAACTCATGTAACCTTAGCAGGAGATTTCAGTAAAATATGGTCTTGTGATGCTTTGCCCACTACGAGCATAATCTGTTAGCACTACACTGTGGCAATCCCAAAAGCTTGGCTACTTGCTGGTGGTAAATCTACCATATTTCCACCAGTTGCTATGTTCCTTTATCTTGGGTTCATTGTGCTACACTCAACACTCATCCAATATGACGGGCCAACTGAAGAAGTGCAATTTGTATGACAAAGCTTCAAAATTTCCGCTGCTGTCTAGGTTTGACGGGCTTTTTCTTGAATGTGAGCAGTGAGTTTGAATTTGTCAGCCAAGGGATCAATGTGAGTTAACCGTCATGCTCCTCAAATCAATGTAGCATGTTTGTTTGTTGCCTTGTGATATGGGCAGTTACCCTGCTAGAAGATGGCATCACCTTTGGGAAGACATCAAACATGAATGGATGCAAGTTGTGTGCAATCGTGTCATGTAGTCCGCATCTGTTGTGGTACCTTCGATTCCTACCAGAGGATGGTGGGCACACAATGATGTGGTTACATTAAATAATGATATTATTGGAACAGAAGAAAGAATTATAATAATTAACTGTACTAAAGCAATGAAGAAAAGTAAGTTTATTATAAATTGCTCCATTATTGCAATGGTTTAATGAATGAGTGGTGAGTTACAAATATACCCTACTCCTTGTGAAGTTAATACATGTGGATACCCCAACATTGCTACCACAGATGAAGTTTTGATGTGCACAATGTAATATTGGATGATTACCAAATAAATTTGCACAAAATAACTAACACCATAAGCATTTTATAAGAAAGAGTGCTGTACATCTTGTGTGAAAAATTAATTATAAGAATGGTTTGTTCAGTAATGGGGCTAATTATTTGAATGCTGGCAAAAAATGAAATGAATTTCATAGAAACAGTGGAAAATACAGGGTGGAATAATAAGTGTTTTGAAAAGAATACAGTGCTACTCACGAGATAGTGGAGATAGTTGTTGATAGGCAACTGTCAAACAAGTAGGCTTACACACACACACACACACACACACACACACACACACACACACACACACACACACGCACGGCCACTGGAAGAAGGCCTTTTGGCCAAAAGTTTACTTGTTGTTCATATCTGCAACTCAGCATCTCTGCTATATGGCAAGTTGCAATCTTTCTTTTTCCCAGAATTTTGTCAAATGAATTTCTTAGCAGTTTACTGACTTGTTTTAAATAGAATCCTATTGATTTTGTTTACGCATTTGTAACTGCGAATGAGGTTTGGTTTCAGAAATCAGGCGAAATTTAGTAATAATGCAGCAAGAAAGGCTAGGTAGAGGTCATCTGTTAGGTAGGTTAGAAGTAATGTTTTCTGGGAATTATTTTCCTTGCAGAAGGTTCACATTTTCCAGCCTCTGTTACCCTTATTTTCCCAAATCAGAAGATGATTTTGACTGGAACACATTTTTGAGTGCAAGGAAGAGATTATGCTGCCTTTAGTTGGACATTTTGCGTACCTATCAGAAGTGTAGCTATAGATACATTTTTACATTTGCCAGCATTTATGATCCAGGCAGGAGGGTGCTCGTTGTCAGAATTTGGTAACATATCACGAAATACTATACAATGTTATCTGTTTATTATGTATGATTTTCTTTCAACAGATGCGAAACCTGCAACCTCTACCAGAAACTATGGATGCTGAGGAAAGTGAGTGGACAGAAGTGAAATCAAGAAGATCTAAGAGAACATTGAACAGTGCTGCAGATGAAATTGATCACAGTGCTTCACATATGGGGGATGTGATTGGTGTTTCGGGAGATCAGGAAGAGATGTGTACATAAAAATAAATTGAAACAAAACAAAAAACATGTGGTTCTGTTTCTCTCTAAGTTATAAAGAAATCATATTTCCTACCTAAAGGCATATTCACGTAAAAATGCTAAGTATTAGTTATTTCTCCTTTTAAAATCTTGCAACCATATTCAGCAGATACAAACTTATTCTCGCAGCACTGTAATGCCTGTAGTTTCACTAAACAGTTAAATGCACTTAAAAAATACTGACCAAAATCTTTGATGTAAAACTTATTATTTTTACAACAAAGTGCTCTTAGTTGATGTATTTTTCACTTAGGCTAAAAGAAATGACAATTATTTTGGCTTCATGTGATTTTTTAAATCACTTAAACTGGTATATGCTATTGTTTTAATTAAATTTACCAATCTGAGTGCATTCATGTTGTTCTCAATTGTTCGTGATTTTACTGGACAGGGAATGAAAAGACTGTGTGATGAAAAAATCACAATGTAAATTTGAAGTTACCAAGAAAAAATTTCATGCTATTTGGCGGACTGTACATTGGCCTTGAACATTTTCACGTATGGACAATGCAGGACTTAGACTTCTAAACAGAAAGTGTTGTCATCTCATTGATATTTTTGTGCTACGATGATTCACTTTCCAATTTTTTAATTAATCCCATGGATGTTATACCCACAATATTGTGGTAGAATCATTATGGAGTTTGCAAGGAAGAGGTAGGAGCTAAGTTTAAGCTCATAAGTCAGTGCCTGTGATAGACAAGTGTTCATTAATAAGTCCTTAGTGGCAAAAAATTTTGTTACGGACTATGAACTCTGTATAAGATCCACGTAGGGAAGCTACTTAAGCTAATCATAGTAAATCTGTTTGTATGTACTTTACAGACACTATTTATCATATTTCATATTATGAATGATGAAATGGCTGATGTGTTTGTAGTGTACTCTCAGATTTCATCAGAAGAATTAAATTGTTCCTGTGTATACAATTTGTAACTTTATTTTGATATGTTCTGAGGTGACAAGTCATGGGATACCTCTCAATATTGTCAGACCTCCTTTTGCCTGGCATAGTGCAGCAATTGGACTAGGCATGGATTCAACAAGTCAGTAGGCCCCTGCGTAATTATTTAGCCATGCTGCCTCTGGGTAGCTGTGCATAATTGTGAAAGTGTTTCCAGTGCAGTATTTTGTGCATGAACTGATGTCTCAATTACATCCCATAAATGTTTGATGGTATTCTGGGTGGCCACACCATTCGCTCGAATTGTCCAAAATATTCTTCAGTCAATCACAAACAATTGTGTCCTGGCGACATGGCACATACGCAACCATAAAAATTCCATCATTGTTTGAGAACATGACAGTGATGAATGGCTGCCAGTGGTCTCCAAGTATCTGCACATAACTGTTTAATCGTTGGTCAGTTCATTTGGGTCAGAGGACCCAGTTCATTCCATGTAAACACAGCCCACACCATTGTGGAGCCACCACCAGTTTGCACAGTGTCTTACTGACAACTTGAGTCCATGGCTTTGTGAGGTCTGCATCACACTCGAACGATACCATCAGCTCTTACCAACTGAAACTGGGACTCATCTGACCAAGCCACAGTTATCCAGTTGTCTGTAGTGTCCAACTGGTGTGGTCACTAGCCCAGGAGAGGCAGTACAGGGGATGTAGAGCTGTTAGTAAAGCCACTCACATCGGTCATCTGTAGCCATAGTCCGTTAATGCCAAATTTTGCTGCTCTGTCCTAATGATGCATTCGTCATACATCCCACACTGATTTCTGTGGTTATTTCACACAGAAATATGTGTCCTGTTACCCACTGTAAATGAAAACTATGGTGCATATGTTGATACTTAAGGTTGAAATCATTTACCAAACAAGTTGGTGTACCGGTTAGCATACTAGACTTATATGTGGTAGGTAGGGGATCTGAATCTGTATCTGCTCATTCCTATTTAAGTTTTTGTTCCTGCCCAAAGTGATGTAATAGACCCTTTTCTATTTTCAGGGGCATAAAAGGCCGTGGAAGTGATTACCTGCATTAGCTTCCTAATAGGAAATGTGTGTCTCACTGTTGTTTTTTCTGAAGTTATACACACTTCTCAATCTATTTTTTGTTACATTATACAGAATCAGAGCAGTTACTATGATGATACATTTATGCTTTATGTGGACAGTTGAACATGTGTTGCTGGTTGTGGATTGACTACCGACTATTTTGCATTCTTCTTCTAGATCCAATAATAAGAAACATGGAATACTAATCAGGCCTGTGCAAAGTGCAGAAGAATAAGATTCTGAAATTAAGGGAAAATGAATTAATAAGTTTCAGTTGAATTATTTTTTTCGCGGTTGCCAACTGCCAAGAAATTCATGGTGGATTACATCCGGTGTGAAGTCTGCATGCAGAACCATGAATTGACACAGTAAGGCCATTTTTTTATTCTGATTTTGCCCTCCATATTGATCTGAGTACATAATCAGTTTGGACATTATGTTTAATGTAATGCATGAGACACGATCCAGGTCCTCGGGATGCTTCACCCTCATTATTCCAAGGCAGTATGTCCACAATTTCTGCTTGTAGTAACACATATCTGTCGTCAGTGTCGGTAAAGTCCTCATTAAATCAAAGGCAGACACAGTTGTGTCGTTGTCCAGATGCCTCCCTTCTGTTGCATCACAGTGCATTCTCGTTCATGCACTCGTTGATGTAACTCTCTTTCACATTCCCATTTACCCTTCTCTTCTGTGGTGTTGGCTGCAGCATGTTTGATGTTATAGAGGTCACATTTACGGCAGGAATCACTTACAGAGGGATGAACGGACAGATTAAGTCTTGTATTAACTATCTGACCAAACATGTAGTACGAGACTGGATCATCGTGCTTGGCTTGATATAAATGGTATAACTTTTCCATGCTCAGGTCTGGTGACAAATACTTATGTTCCACTGTTTCATTCATTTGTGCATAATGACTGCAATATGATGGAAACTGTTCTATGAAGTTCTCTACTGCAACCGTCTTTGTTATTGGTGTTTTGTTTTTAGCAGGGCATGCACCTCGCGTATCGATGGATGGAGTCTGGTGCTGCACTTTTTTGCGAAAGAACCCTTGTAATCCTACTGTCTGATATCTGCAAAAGTTCTTAAAGAACGTTTTACACACCTTCACATCCACTCCCTCTTTATTCTGGAAATAGTATAGGCGAGTTGTTACTCATTGCATTTCTGTAGTACCAGATGAATACGCATGTGCCAAAGGGACTACCTTGACCATAGCAAAAATGTATGCTGACTGCAGGTCAAAACTACCTAATGCATAGAACGAGTCAAATAGATGTTGCTAGTGTTCAGGTGAAAAATGTCAACCACATTCCTTCTGACACTGGCATGCTCTGTGGGTGGGACATTTCTTTGGCACTACATTTCCCTTTATGTTAATGTATTCTTCCTCTTTCGATTGTTTTTCTTTTAGAATCTTCCATGCCCACAGGTGTGCATTCCAGACCCATTTTCTTCCTCGTGGTTTTTCTGAGGCATCAGTAGTAGTGTCTGATCCAAATAGGTCTAAAATGGAAATGTTCCTTATCTGCATCGGTGTCCATATCAAACCATACGAGTCCAACAAGGGAACACAACACCATCCTTAGCTCGCAATGTGACTTCAATGTCGTCACCAGGGCTGCTGTACATGTTGTTCTGTAGTGTGCGTGCGCGCGCGCACACACACACACACACACACACACACACACACACACACACACACAAACGACCGTCCACTGATGTGTCAACCACAATACTGTGAGTCCGTACTGCAGCTATGTCCTCCGCCAGCTATCATGTGCTGTATGATGTATGGTACGCTGTCCCACTGGCCTACTCACTACGCATACATGGTGCAATAGTGGCCAATGTGGCATAGGCCACTATTGCGCCCTGTTTCGTATGGCACTACACAGTGCATAACAACACCTGATGCTGCTACATTGTCCATGGTGTCCAGATACATGTCCAGCAATTGTAGGACATAATGATAGGGTGTAGCGTGATGTTCTGTGTGAATACCTCATTTTTTCCAAAATGCGGGTTAGGCCACTATTGCATTGATAGCCTATATATTCTGCCATTCTTCCTGCTGAGCCATTTAATAGCCCCAAGTCACTGTCACAGGGCAGAAATAAATGGTCTCGTACATAGAAATAATGGGTCATAGTTTTCAGTGTATAGTTATCAACCATATTAAGCGGAAAAGGAACCAGTGTTTGATTTCTATTTTGTCCAGGACATGTCACAGAACAATATTAGATGGTGCACATCTTACTCTGTATTATTTTGCTGAATGTAATCAATACATCTGTTAATTGCTTTTTCTCATGCCACACACTGATGCCTCTTCACTGAATGATATTTTCGTAAATTTAACATTATGTTTCAGGCAATAGGAACAACAGGGAAAAATCAGAGATTACATACATACATTCAAACCAATGACAATAAAAACCAACATTAACTGTTTTGCAGGAAGGGAACGGCAGTGCTAGATATGTCAATTCTGCCTGTTTCATGATAATTAACTGCCAGCAAAATCATGTTACAGTGGATATGTGTATGACCTTTCTGTACAGTGCATATAGCTACACTCCAGCTATTGGTGGATGCAAACAAACAAAAATTTAATTTTTTTTAGATATTCCCTTTCTGCACCTTGTGTTTTGAGCATTCCTAGTTCTACCATGGACTACAACAAAGAAAATGTAGTATAATGTAATTGGATAGATAAGAAAAACTACTCGCCACTCAGTGTCAGGAGAACACACATATAAAGATAATGAAATTTGCAAGCTATTGTAGCCAATGGCTCCTTCTTCTGGTAGAAGTGTTGTGGGGGGAAGGAATAGGGTGAAGGAGAAGGGCTGGTAAGGTGAAGGAAATGGGGAGAGTTTGGGAAGTCACCCGGAACTCTGGATCAGGTGATATGGGATGAGAAGGAAAGAATGATTGTTGGAGAGTGCACTGGGCAAGATTTGAAATCCTGAGAGCTTAAACATGGAAGACAGGGTAATACACAAACAGAGATTACTGACAAAACATAGTGTATGGGTTAATAAGAGTGGAAAGCTAAGTCCATTGTATATGGTAGAGTTGGGGGGCAGGGAAAAAGTAGACAGGTCGAAAATAAAGGTGAAGTGGAGAAAGGAATAGTTACTGAGAAGAAATTCCAAGACAGAAGAATAACATAAATTAAGATGAAGTAGTTGGCGTAAACCAAGGATGTGTTGTAATGCTAGTTCCCACCTGTGGAATTCCAAGAACCCGTTACCTGCTGAAGAATCGAGATGGTACGTGTGGTGAAACAGGCATCGAGATCACGACTGTATTGCTGTAGAGCATGTTCTGCAACAGGATATTCTGTGTAGCCAGTATACACCCTCTGCCTATGCCCATTCATTCTAACTGTTAACTTGGTTATAGTCATGCCAAAGTAAAAGGCTGAACAGTGTTTACATAACAGCTGGCACAGACATATGTCATTTCACATGTGGCTCTCTCTTTGATAGTATGTGTTTTGCCTGTTACTGGGATGGTGTAGGTGGTGATGGTGCACAGGGTAATTTGGCAGTTGATGGTTAGAGTGCTGACACATTATTTGCGCATTCAGTTGTGCTGGCAACCGAGGCGATATGTGTAGGGATCGTATCAACCCATTCTACATCAACTGGGTACTTGCATTGTTTAATTCATAAATTTTGGGCGTATTATAGTATTTGAGAGTTGTAGCATCGCGTTTTAGTACCTGAGTAGTGTAAAATCGCATAGTCTCCTTCTGCCGCCGTGCAGTGTGTCAGCAGTGCGCAAGTAGCAGCATTACTGCATTTACTAGGCAATCTTGTATTTTAATAAATTTTGTGTCGAATTGTTCATGCTCTGTAGATTAGTTCACAACAGTATTTAGCATGGATAGAGACTGCGACTGCTGTGTTCGGATGCAGGCTGAGTTGCCATCCCTTCGCTCCCAGCTTCAGGCAGTGTTGGCTTCGGTCACACAGCTTGAGCCGGTTGCCAATGGGTATCACTGTGGGGGTCTGGATGGGGATTTGTCGGGGACAGCCAGCTTGTCCCACCCATCCCCCGATCGGACTACGGCTGTGGCTGCCCGGGATACTGTCCACATTGAGGCTGACCCCTCACCCGTCTCGAGGTGTGGCAGGGGGCGAAAGACATTCCGGAGGGCTGAACGGAAGGCCTCTCCAGTTTGACTGATGAACCGGTTTCAGGCTCTGTCTCCGGCTGATACTTATCTTTGGCCGGACATGGCTGCTTGTCCTGTTCCAGAGGTTGCCCCTCAGTCTGAAAGATCCGGGCGATCACAGAGGGTAGGCTTACTGGTAGCTGTGAGCTCCAACGTCAGGCATGTAATGGGGCCCCTTACGGATATGGCAGCAAGAGAGGGGAAGAAAACCAATGTGCACTCCGTGTGCGTACCGGGGGGAGTCATTCCAGATGTGGAAAGGGTCCTTCCGGATGCCATAAAGGATACAGGGTGCACCTATCTGCAGGTGGTCACTCATGTCGGCACCAATGATGTGTGTCCCTATCCATCGGAGGAAATTCTCTGTGGCTTCCGGCGGCTATCTGATCTGGTGAAGACTGCCAGTCTCGCTAGCGGGATGAAAGCAGAGCTCACCATCTGCAGCATTGTTGACAGGATTGACTGCGGACCTTTGCAACAGAGTCGAGTGGAGGGTCTGAATTAGAGGCTGAGATGGTTCTGCGACCGTGTGGGCTGTAGATTCCTCGACTTGCACCATAGGGTGGTGGGGTTTCGGGTTCCGCCGGATAGGTCAGGAGTCCACTACACACAGCAGGTGGCTACATGGGTAGCAGGGGCTGTGTGGCGTGGACTGGGGTTTTTTTTAGGTTAGATGGCCTCGGGCAAGTACAGAAAGGGCAACAACCTCAATGGGTGCGAGGCAAAGTCAGGACATGCGGGGACCAAGCAGCAATCGGTATTGCCATCATCCGGGATGATGATGACATTGAAACACAGGATGACATGGGTAAAGCTGAAACACTAAACACCTCTTTCCAAAGCTGTTTCACAGAGGAAGACCGCACTGCAGTTCCTTCTCTAAATCCTCGCACAAACGAAAAAATGGCTGACATCGAAATAAGTGTCCAAGGAATAGAAAAGCAACTGGAATCACTCAACAGAGGAAAGTCCACTGGACCTGACGGGATACCAATTCGATTCTATACAGAGAACGCGAAAGAACTTGCCCCCCTTCTAACAGCTGTGTACCGCAAGTCTCTAGAGGAATGAAAGGTTCCAAATGATTGGAAAGAGCACAGGTAGTCCCAGTCTTCAAGAAGGGTCATCGAGTAGATGCGCAAAACTATAGACCTATATCTCTGACGTCAATCTGTTGTAGAATTTTAGAACATGTTTTTTGCTCGCGTATCATGTCGTTTTTGGAAACCCAGAATCTACTCTGTAGGAATCAGCATGGATTCCGGAAACAGCGATCGTGTGAGACCCAACTCGCTTTATTTGTTCATGAGACCCAGAAAATATTAGATACAGGCTCCCAGGTAGATGCCATTTTCCTTGACTTTCGGAAGGCGTTCGATACAGTTCCGCACTGTCGCCTGATAAACAAAGTAAGAGCCTGCAGAATATCAGACCAGCTGTGTGGCTGGATTGAAGAGTTTTTAGCAAACGGAACACAGCATGTTGTTCTGAATGGAGATACATCTCCAGACGTTAAAGTAACCTCTGGCGTGCCACAGGGGAGTGTTTGGGACCCTTGCTTTTCACAATATATATATATAATTGACTGAGTAGATAGTGTCGGAAGTTCCATGCGGCTTGTCGCAGATGATGCTGTAGAATACAGAGAAGTTGCAGCATTAGAAAATTGCAGCGAAATGCAGGAAGATCTGCAGCGGATCGGCACTTGGTGCAGGAAGTGGCAACTGACCCTTAACATAGACAAATGTAATGTATTGCGAATACATATAAAGAAGGATCCTTTGTTGTATGATTATATAATAGTGGATAAAACACTGGTAGCAGTTACTTCTGTAAAATATCTGGGATTATGCATGTGGAACGATTTGAAGTGGAATGACCATATAAAGTTAATTGTTGGTAAGGCGGGTGCCAGGTTGAGATTCATTGGGAGAGTCCTTAGAAAACATAGTCCATCGACAAATGAAGTGGCTTACAAAACACTCATTCAACCTATACTTGAGTATTGCTCATCAGTGTGGGATCCATACCACGTCGGGTTGACAGAGGAGATAGAGAAGACCCAAAGAATAGCGGCACGTTTCATCACAGGGTTATTTGGCAAGTGTGACAGCGTTACAGAGATGTTTAGCAAACTCAAATGGCAGACTCTGCAAGAGAGGCGCTCTGCATCGCAGTGTAGCTTGCTGTCCAGGTTTCGAGAGTGTGCGTTTCTGAATGAGGTATCGAATATATCGCTTCCCCCTACTTATACCTCCCGAGGAGATCACAAATGTAAAATTAGAGAGATTCGAGCGCACACGGAGGTTTTCCGACAGTTGTTCTTCCCGCAAACCATACGCGACTGGAACGGGAAAGTGAGGTAATGACAGTGGCATGTAAAGTCCCCTGCGCCACACACCGTTGGGTGGCTTGCAGAGTATAAATGTAGATGTAGATGTAGATGAATTACAGCTTGAAGATGGCACATTGAAGTGCTGAAACTAGTTGTAATGAAATAAAATCAAATCATAAGGACAGCTGTAGGTGTTTTATTTTGTCACAATAGTAAATGGCCATCATCCCAAGGACCTCCTGCCAAGAGGATGGACATAACAAACACTGCATTCGGTAATTCTTGCGGCGGGATGGTCACAGGGGTAGGAGCTTTAGGGTATGGAGATGAGTGCAGAAGGGGAGCACAGTGTCTGACAAGGATATTGTGGAGATTTGAAGGGTTATGAAAAGCTAGTCTAGGTATGGTGGGAAAAATCTCAGATGGAATGGAGCACATTTCAGATCATGATTTGTCGAAGTAACTGATTAATGCATTCAAGACACGAATAACACTGAGTGACAAGAGGTGCCCTCCTAAGTTATTTGTTTTTGACAGATCATCAGTGTCAGGATTGGATGTGATGTTATGGGAAGTCTGCTTTTGAAGTAGATTGGTGAAGGCTGAGGTGAGAATGGTGGTGTATTGCTGTGGAAAGTTTGGATCTGTAGAAATATGTTTGCCTCGGATGCCAAGACTGTATTGGAGGGAATGTTTGACATGAAAAGGATGGCAACTCTCAAAGTGTAAGTAACCAACAATGGAAAATGTTGGATAGAATTTAACAATATTATGAAAAGGATGGTTACTACTTAGCATGTAGCAGAGATGATGATGTTGCGCATAGGTACAACAGAAAGACTGTCAGAAAGTGATCTTTCGGCCAACAAGGGCCTCGGTCAGAAAAACATGCACACATGCTCGCTTTCTCCCTCTCTCTCTCTCTCTCTCTCTCTCTCTCTCTCTCTCTCTCTCTCTCTCACTCACTCACTCACGCAAACACAGGTTACACCCACCACCCATAAAACTGAAGTCTCTTGCTGCTGAGGCCACACTCAATGTGCGTAAGTACTGTTGTTTGTTCGTAGCAAGGGTGATGGCGGGGGAGGGAGGGGAGGGGAGGGGAGAAGGTTTGGGGGAATGGAATATCGCTTAACAAATTGGTAAAATTTGGTGTTGCTTAGAGTAGTTTTTGGTAACTGTTTTGGAGATCAGAGCAAAAACATGTCTACAGAATATATGCCCGAGAAAATAATAAGATTTAACCCAGGTGTCTGGCGATTTTCAAGTTTTTGTCTGGGGTCGGCAATTTAAGTGTTGGTAGGCATACCTGGCATATTTAGGTTTCTTGATTGTTGTAAGTGATACTTGTATATTAATACACATCCAGTGTATATTAATAAATAATAACATGCCCGTTTTAAGTTAAATGATATTTATTGGTTTAGATAGTAAGCTATTTGCCGCTCTTATTCTTTTGTTAAAATGTGTTTGAAATACATTGCAACCTATATTGCTACATAATTATAAAAAAGAAAAGATTGAATCTTTTTAAGTAATAAATTCGCTGATTTCTGAAGTCATTTTATCCAGTGTAATATGATACTCCATCGCGGGGGGGGGGGGGGGGGCGCTATAGCCCCCATAGCCCACCCCTTGCCACTGCCCCTGGTTAGTAGGTTTATTGTGAGCAGAGGTGTTTAGCTGACCTTTAGTGAGGATGGGGTCAACATCAAGGAAAGTGGCACGGGATTTGGAATAGGACCATGTGAAATTTAATTGGAGAATGTGTTGAGAGATTCCAAGAATTTTAACAGATCAGTCTTACCTTGAGTTCATTACGGCAAAAATGTCATCAGTGTATCTAAGCCAGACGAGGGTCTGACGGCTAACAGCTCCCAGGAAAGCCCCCTCCAAGCAACCTGTGAAAAGATTTGCGAAGGTAAAGTATTTTTTTTGTAATTATAAAGTTGATTAAAGTGAATAGAAAGGATGTAATAGATTGGAATCGGGTGGGGCGCTGATTGAGGAAATGTTCAGCAGCAGATAGACCATGTACCTGGGAGATATTGGTATCACGGGAGGTGGCAACAGTGATGACAAACAAGGTGTGTCGTGGGAATGGGATGGGCACTGATTTCAGATAATCTACTAAATGGTTGGTATCTTTAATATAGGAGGGAAGTTGTAATGTCCCCACAGAAAATACCCTCTACCACACACCAATTAATCATTGTCAATTAAACCATCCACATTCATTCACTTTGGAAAAGTTATCTGATCTGATTTTCTCGTAATATATGCGGCGACAGCTCGACAACGCCAAAGTTTTTTCTAGTGCGTTCATTCTTTGAAATGACAGAGATGCATATATGCATTCTCCTTGGTTGTTAGAGTGGTAACTAGGACAGCTTCTGGAGGATCTGTTGAGGGATTGATGTGTTTCTGAGAGATACATATTCTGCTTTTCGTCTCACTAAAGCGAGCCAATTAACATTTGTGCCGCTAGCAGTTTGTTTGAAGAGAAAGAGACTGTAAAAGGAAAATAATTAAGGCGTGGAATCACCGGAGATCTGGATATGTAATGGAGATGGATTTAATACACAATTTCGTTCATAAATAAGGTTTGTGACCTTTTTTGTTATGGAGTGAATGAACGAATGAGTTTTTTCTGAATCATTTGATGATCACGTTGGCCCTGTAATTAGTGGGGAAGTTTCAGCTGTGTCGAAGAGAGCCTGCAATCACTGAGTCTGTGATAAATCGTCCAAAAAGGCTTCGTACACATCTGGAATTCACAATCTTTCGTAAAAGGAACAAATTGTCCACACGATTGATTCTCCCGACTGAATGCAGTGTTTAACAGTAATAATAAATGTAAAGATCTCTTACAGCAAGCCAGCCGCTGATTACCAAGACGAAGGACTCCACCGAAGATTGTATTTGGCTGATTTCACATAATGAAATATTATATTAAAAACTGTACATAGATAAAGGAGAGAAAGAGAGAGAGCGAATGAAAATAGAGATAATACTAATAATCCTTCATTAGTCTAACTTTTCGCCTGTCTTATCACGGATCAGCCAAGAAATGGAAGGCCCTTACTTTACTGCAGAGATTTATGTGTGAAGGTGAAGGGATCTTAAAGGCAACAGATACACGTCTATACAGACCAGACATTACACAAAGTTAGCGGCTAGCTGCATTCATCATCTATTCTTAGATGAAGAGACGGCTACTTATTATCTTAACATTTAAAAAAGAAATGTCAAAATGGCCAATCCGTGACAGGACACGTTTTTGGACGTTGCTAAAATAATTTTGTTCTCTATTTCATGTCAACTATGACGAGCTAACCTAACTGACACTTGGAAAAGAGAGGAAAGACTTGCAGTTGATATAATTGGATCTACAAATAAAGCCGAAGTTTCATGTTAGATGTGTTTTAATTGACCTGTTCCAGTTGCATTTATCTGTATATGTACATTAAGAAAGTAGACACAGAAGTACTCTTGTGTGAACGGAGTTACATATAGTGACAGTAGAAGGGAGTTATATATAGTGACAGTAGAACATTTATATGGTTTTAACTAGGGCAATGTTTAGGATGAGTCAAGCAGAGCAAAGCAGCATGCAACAGCCTTCAGCTGTTAGCACTGATAATAATGATGCAGTAAGAAGTGTTGTAGGACCGATGGCTACAGATAGCGCAATAGAACGCCCTGTAGACACGGCTGGAGGTGTAACAGCAAGTACGCAGCAGGGATTAGATCTATTGGTAATTATCATGAGACAGTTGCAGATGATAACCGAGAGCATGAATACTTTGAAAACCAACATTAATGCCAAATTAGCCTCCGTTACTGAAGGGCAAAATGATTTGAATACGAAATTAGCCTCAGTTACTGAAGGGCAGGAAAATCTGAAAACCAACATTAACGCGAAATTAGCCTCAGTTACTGAAGGGCAGGAAAATCTGAAAACCGACATTAACGCGAAATTAGCCTCAGTTACTGAAGGGCAGGAAAATCTGAAAACCGATATTAAAGCACAATTAGTGACAGTCATTCAAACTCAAGAAGAGATGAAATTAGTCCAGACTGAGATTAAGCAGCAGTTACAAGACAGTTTTTCCGAATTAGAGCAGCGGATAGAGGCGAAGACCAAAGAACTCAAAGGTCAGGCCAAAGAGACGGTACGGGAACAAGTGGAAATGGTTCCGCAATTAGTACAAAAGCAAGACGCCATGTCATGTGCAATTGCGCAACTTCCTGAATTGGCACGTACACAGACTAACCTAAAGGAAAGCGTTGAACATCTGACAGAACGTCAAGACATTATAGACCACCAAATTAACATATTAACGGGTAAATTATCCGAAATCATATTAGAAAACAAAAGGGTAATGTGTGAAAACGTTGAGCAAAATGTTAAGGCAGCATTCCACAGTTTATCTGGCAAACAGGAAGAGAATTTGTTTGCGAAAGGACTTGAGGAGGTGCGACAGCAGTTAGGTGCTGATTTGGAGCATTGGAAACAAACGATAGAAGAGTCGATGCGCGCTTCACAACAAAGCTCAGAACAAATGAATACAGGGCAGCAGCAGAAGTTGGCAGTGACTATAGAGCCAGTTACTGCCCATTCGCACGCAATACCGACTTGTGTAAGTAATTCAAACATTAAATTGCCACAAGCTGGTTGTTCGCGTGAATTCTTATCTAACGGAGATTACGAAAGCCTTTGCCATGCTGAAGAAAAAATGATAAAGCATCGGCAATTCCAGATTTTTAACCCTGACAAAATGGGGGTCCATCCAATTGTTTTTATTCGAAGTTTCAGAGGAGTGCTACCCAGAAATTGGTCGGAGTGGCAGAAGATCAGTTTTGTTGCAGGATATATACAAGGTTCGGGGGCGATCTGGGCCTCGGACATGACTTCTGTTTGCTCGACATATGACGATTTTGAGAAGGCGCTTTTAGCAAAGTTCTGGTCAGAAGGGGTACAGGAACGCCTAAGGCAGGAGGTGCTCTACCCAGAGCCTTTCTCCTTTTCGAAAGGAAGCCTTAGAAAGTATTTCGAAAAATATATAAATAAAACGAGATACTGGGACAGACCTATGCCCTTGCCAGACATAATAAACATACTTAAGGCAATACTACCAACTAGCATTCGGAATCAATTGATTTACGGTAACGACAAAGACTTGGAGTTGTTCCTCACAACGTTAGACCATATAGATATTATCGAAGGGAACAACCAGAAAGCCCGTAATAACAGATTCCAATATAGGGAGATAGAACCTCCGCCAAACGGTAGGCAAGGTGGAAGTATGTGTTATACCAATGGCGACCAATCGACACTTACAGGAAATGAACAGAGATCGTTAAATAATGGAGAAACCCCTCAAAATCTCAATAGTAATCCCGGCAATGGTCTTGCGAGGGGCTATTCAAGGATCAACAAGAACGGAAGAAGATACAATCCCGTGTGGGGGAACGAAAGAAATTTCAGACCCCAAGCCTGGAATAATAACAATAATAGAAAGTGAAATCAACCGGGGGGAATGAATTCAAATAGCCAGCATCAGTGGGGACGGACATCTACGAATCAACCGGTAATTATCGGAGTGATGGATGATGTCAACCAGCAGACAAATCAAAATCCAACAAACTTGTAAGGACCCACTCGTGCCACAGAGGAGCGGTCAACAATTGGTTGAGGGGCAACAGGATATGTGTACCCGTGCTAACGTATAATGATGGACGATTACTGGCAGATGAACTGACCGAGGACTTAGAACCACAAGATGAGGATAAGGAACAGGTGGCAGTAGCCGAAGTGCAAGTCATTATGGAGACCGTACCTATAGTGGCGGTTTTAGACACAGCTGCAACCACAAATATTATTTCGGAGGCACTATTTAACAGGATCAGAAATATAAGACGAGTACCAATTTTTCCTGTTCAAAATTGCAGAATAATAGGCGCCATTGGGGCTCGATTGGCTAATGTAAAGGTGCAGTCACTACTTGGTGTGGAATTTGGAAATGTAGCAATATTAAGCACATTCCTTGTTGTGAAAAATTTGGTGGTAGATTGCATTATCGGAGTCGACAGCCTACGTCAATACGGATGCAGAATAGATTTTAAAACAGGAAAAATTTGGTTGAATGTTAATAAACAAGAAATTGAGTTGGAGTTGTTGAGAAAAAAAAGCCTTACGAGAAAATATAATTGTGGGATCATTGTGCAAGTAATCAGGACGGCCCAAAATTCGAAAGAGCACATGATTAATGAGTTCCAAGTCAAAGAAGATTTCGGTCAATTAATGTTTGAAAAGTTAAATGAATCCGACTGCATTATCAAAGATCAGAAGAAGCAGCTCAATGAATTATTATTAGCGTATGAAAACGTTTTTGATGAAAGGCCAGGAGTTATTAAGGGATACATATGCCATCTCCAAGTTAAGCCGCACGAAACGTATTGTAGAACTTTCTATCCTGTTCCCTGGTGGTTAAAGGCTCAAGTTCAAAAGGAAATAGATGGCATGTTGAAATGGGCTTTGATCTAACCCTCTGCAAGCCCATACTGCTCCCCATTGCGAGTGACAGAGATGAATGCTCGTAAAAACATAACGATAAACTGTGTGTGTTCAGTGTTAGAAAACTTTAAACTGAAATAATTAATCAGTGACACAGATTGTAGAAATAGTGACTAACTATTACTATCGAGTGGTGCAAAGAAGATAGTGGAGATAGGCTTCACCTGTGTTTGCGTAAACATGGAACTTTAGCATTGCTAATGTCATCAAGAATTATAAAGGATCTGAATGACCTTCAAGAAGAAGGAAATGTTTCCCGAAAATGACACTGCATAATCAAAAGAGGTTCACAGTGAATGTTCATATATAATTTCAAGTGCACGCTTAGATGTGTAAACGTGTGAAGTGATGTGTTTAGGCAGTGAATCATGAGTGACGGTTAACGCCGCAAAGATAATTTCCCGCGCAAAACAATTGACGTCGGCGCGAGAGTTAGAATCGATATTGACGACACAGATATGCTTTGTAAGAGACTCGCATCAAATGCGAGGGGAAACTGATTGATGGTGAACTTCAAAAAAGTGTCATAATTAGACGTTAAGAGTTCTTGATTTATTGTTGAATGTCAAAAGAAACTAAGATTCATAGAATTAGTAGTTATTTAATGGGTCTTCTTCACTTTGGAATTTTGTTTGAAAATCCATTTCCATATACACTCCTGGAAATGGAAAAAAGAACACATTGACACCGGTGTGTCAGACCCACCATACTTGCTCAGGACACTGCGAGAGGGCTGTACAAGCAATGATCACACGCACGGCACAGCGGACACACCAGGAACCGCGGTGTTGGCCGTCGAATGGCGCTAGCTGCGCAGCATTTGTGCACCGCCGCCGTCAGTGTCAGCCAGTTTGCCATGGCATACCGAGCTCCATCGCAGTCTTTAACACTGGTAGCATGCCACGACAGCGTGGACGTGAACCGTATGTGCAGTTGACGGACTTTGAGCGAGGGCGTATAGTGGGCATGCGGGAGGCCGGGTGGACGTACCGCCGAATTGCTCAACACGTGGGGCGTGAGGTCTCCACAGTACATCGATGTTGTCGCCAGTGGTTGGCGGAAGGTGCACGTGCCCGTCGACCAGGGACCGGACCGCAGCGACGCATGGATGCACGCCAAGACCGTAGGATCCTACACAGTGCCGTCGGGGACCGCACCGCCACTTTCCAGCAAATTAGGGACACTGTTGCTCCTGGGGTATCGGCGAGGACCATTCGCAACCGTCTCCATGAAGCTGGGCTACGGTCCCGCACACCGTTAGGCCGTCTTCCGCTCACGCCCCAACATCGTGCAGCCCGCCTCCAATGTTGTCGCGACAGGCGTGAATGGAGGGACGAATGGAGACGTGTCGTCTTCAGCGATGAGAGTCGCTTCTGCCTTGGTGCCAATGATGGTCGTATGCGTGTTTGGCGCCGTGCAGGTGAGCGCCACAATCAGGATTGCATACGACCGAGGCACACAGGGCCAACACCCGGCATCATGGTGTGGGGAGCGATCTCCTACACTGGCCGTACACCACTGGTGATCGTCGAGGGGACACTGAATAGTGCACGGTACATCCAAACAGTCATCGAACCCATCGTTCTACCATTCCTAGACCGGCAAGGGAACTTGCTGTTCCAACAGGACAATGCACATCCGCATGTATCCCGTGCCACCCAACGTGCTCTAGAAGGTGTAAGTCAACTACCCTGGCCAGCAAGATCTCCGGATCTGTCCCCCATTGAGCATGTTTGGGACTGGATGAAGCGTCGTCTCACGCGGTCTGCACGTCCAGCATGAACGCTGGTCCAACTGAGGCGCCAGGTGGAAATGGCATGGCAAGCCGTTCCACAGGACTACATCCAGCATCTCTACGATCGTCTCCATGGGAGAATAGCAGCCTGCTTTCCTGCGAAAGGTGGATATACACTGTACTAGTGCCGACATTGTGCATGCTCTGTTGCCTGTGTCTATGTGCCTGTGGTTCTGTCAGTGTGATCATGTGATGTATTTGACCCCAGGAATGTGTCAATAAAGTTTCCCCTTCCTGGGACAATGAATTCACGGTGTTCTTATTTCAATTTCCAGGAGTGTATGTGCATGTATGAATGCTGGATGAATCGGAGAATAAATGAAAGAAGTGAATCCACATTCCTCACTACTAATAACTTTTACATTACAGCAATCAAGCGGAGAAATATATGTATTTAGGATAAAAATTTTATGAGTATAGATAAATGATACGACTTTTCAAGGAAACGATGGATTATGTCTTTGTATAAAATGAACCACACTTTCCATTATTCGATGATTTGAATCCAAAATCTACTGCAAGTTGCATGAATCCTTTAAATTACGAAGAATAAATCATTGACAGAAAATGTGTCAGAATTTTTGGACTTAGAAGCACAAGTGGTGATGCGAAGTCCAAAAGAAAATTCAAACTAGAGTAAATATTATGATGTTTTCGGCAACAGCATTAGTCAATGGATAAATGGAAACTTTAAGTCAATGGGTAAATTCCTTGCAGTACATCGTAAGAAAAAGGATGCATGAAGCCATAGGGATTTTGTTTTCAAAAAGGAGAATCTTGGACGGTGCAACCTAACCAGTTCTTTTACATGAAGAGTTTCTCTTTCGGTCATTGCAAATTCTTTTGGAATGAATGTTGCATGTGAAATCTGGTATCCCTGTCCCTTCTACTCTTCCCATTGTGGGCCGCGTAGAAGACCGACTACAAATGTAGACGTCAGGGACGTGCAAGATCCGGGGGAGTTTCAGCACCGCAAGATATTGTCCTGGGAACAAGATTGTTAAGTTATTTATTGTAATTTTTTTTTTTAGCTAGAGGCACAAATCACTCTTCTCCAAATCGTTATATAAATCGATACCTATCTTTCATTTAGAGATCAATTTCAAAATTATTTTTTCTCTTCTGTAGGCTTTCCTATCTTCTATATACCGTAGGCTGGGGGTCTAGGCTCTAGGCTTAAGAGGTTTTCCAAGGTTTCCCTGCTTAAGAAAGTTCCCGAATAGGTAGACCCTGATAACAGTTTCATGAAAGATCATCTTCCTTGGTTGTGCACAGCAGACATAACACCTTGATGCACGTAAAAGCAATACAGCCGCGGTACCTGTCTCTTCATTTCTTCTGTTTTCAATGTTTCTTTTCTTTGTCTGTCTTAAACATAATTATTTTTTTTCAGTCGGAGGACTGACACTCATCACTTCCGGGTTACCCACAGTAATAGATAGCTAACGAAGTGTGTTCGGTAAATCAAAATTAGGCTCACAAACTTCGCTCGCTGCAAGGGGCATTGTAATGTCCCCACAGAAAATAACCTCTACCACACACCAATTAATCATTGTCAATTAAACCATCCACATTCATTCACTTTGGAAAAGTTATCTGATCTGATTTTCTCATAATATATGCGGCGACAGCTCGATGACGCCAAAGTTTTTTCTAGTGCGTTTATTCTTTGAAATGACAGAGATGCATGTATGCATTCTCCTTGGTTGTTAGAGTGGTAACTAGGACAGCTTCTGGAGGATCTGTTGAGGGATTGACGTGTTTCTGAGAGATACATATTCTGCTTTTCGTCTCGCGAAAGCGAGCCAATTAACATTTGTGCCACTAGCGGTTTGTTTAAAGAGAAAGAGACTGTAAAAGGAAAATAATTAAGGCGTGGAATCACCGGAGATCTGGATATGTAATGGAGATGGATTTAATACACAATTTCGTTCATAAATAAGGTTTGTGACTTTTTTGTTATGGAGTGAATGAACGAATGAGTTTTTTCTGAATCATTTGATGATCACGTTGGCCCTGTAATTAGTGGGGAAGTTTCAGCTGTGTCGAAGAGAGCCTGCAATCACTGAGTCTGTGTTAA
This sequence comes from Schistocerca serialis cubense, assembly GCF_023864345.2. NCBI lineage: Eukaryota > Metazoa > Arthropoda > Insecta > Orthoptera > Acrididae > Schistocerca > Schistocerca serialis. Next base: position 116,554,149 of record NC_064643.1, on the reverse strand, counting down.
ATCGTCCAAAAAGGCTTCCGTACACATCTGGAATTCACAATCTTTCGTAAAAGGAACAAATTGTCCACAAGATTGATTCTCCCGACTGAATGCAGTGTTTAACAGTAATAATAAATGTAAAGATCTCTTACAGCAAGCCAGCCGCTGATTACCAAGACGAAGGACTCCACCAAAGATTGTATTTGGCTGATTTCCCATAATGAAATATTATATTAAAAACTGTACATAGATAAAGGAGAGAAAAAGAGAGAGCGAATGAAAATAGAGATAATACTCATAATCCTCCATTAGTCTAACTTTTCGCCTGTCTTATCACGGATCAGACAAGAAATGGGAGGCCCTTACTTTACTGCAGAGATTTATGTGTGAAGGTGAAGGGATCTTAAAGGCAACAGATACACGTCTATACAGACCAGACATTACACAAAGTTAGCGGCTAGCTGCATTCATCATCTATTCTTAGATGAAGAGACAGCAACTTATTATCCTTAACATTTAAAAAATTTCAAAAAGTCTTTGTACATTAGGTTGCAGATATATGTTCAGTAGGTGCTTTGCAGCCAGTGATTGGGTTCGTTGATCTTAGAAAGATGGTAGAGGTGTGTGCTTTGGGTGGTGTAAGGAGGTCTATGGACTGAGGTGTCAGTTCTTGTGTAGTGTCTAAGAATCCTGCATACTCAGTTCGCTAGACAAACAATCAAACAATTTGTACTGAGTTTTATTACAGTAAGAAAATTACGCTACTAAACTTCTGCAATTACACAGATGTGTCACAAACTAAGGGCAACCTATGAAATAATCAATCTTCTTCAGGGTAGATAATCCCAAGTCTGTGCTACATAGGGAGTACAGGGGGAGTGATCAGAGTTCATGCTGCTATCCAAGTTACTAGTCTTGAAGCTGCTACTGAACTGGGCCATCACCAGTCGGTTGCAGCACTTATGTCCTCTCCACATAGGGCCACTGCTGTTGCATTGTCATCCTGGAGGGAGGTCCAGTCAGCGTGCGATTCGCTGACTTCCACAGCCTTCTCTGCACTGTTGTACCTGACTGGCGTGCCGGTGCTTGACTTTACGCCATAACATTCCTTCCCCTCAAAGCGATGCACCATCATCGTATATGGAACACAAAAGTGGGGGGGGGGGGGGGGGGGCGGGCGGCAGAGGCAGGAGTGTGGATGCACTGATGGATTGGAAGCTGTGGCTGCAGGGTACATCAGACTCATGGTTGTACCCCGCCATCCGGCCTTCACTCTGGTGGAAACGTGCGCTGGAAAGCACCCAGAAGGGTACATGTCCACTTCCTGAGACCCGTGCCATAATGTAGAAGGTGTCGGCTGCTGCGACATGGGTGGGTTCAGCTCCATCGGTAGGACGAGAGAAGGCGAAGGCTCCATCTCTATGGGGTCATCCTGCAGTGTCGTGGTGACACCCTCTGGTGTCTGCTGAGCTGCACTGTCCTCAGGAAGAGATACAGAAGGATCACCATTCACGTGACTGTGGTGAATTTGCTTGTGATTGTGCTGCAATCCATCTGGGACTGAAATGAGATACATGCATGCACCATGTCGATGAAGGATTTTCCTTCGCCCCCACCGTCTGCTGCCACTGGAAACCCTGAAAAAACACATTATCATGCAGCGAAAAGCAATACTTGTGGCCATCCTTTGGTGCTGGATGCTGAGGTGGGTGGAGCAGGTGGAACAGTGTCCAATGACGGCAGCCGTGAAACAATTCCGCAATTTCTTATCTCTAAAATCACGACAAATATAAAACTGAAATTCATGCTGCTTTAGTGATTGACATATGAAAATATTGTTTAACATTTTGTTCTGCTTGTATTTGGCAAATGTTGCATTTAATTTTACAATAGCACATGTAATATTTCATCGTCTGCATGGTAGTGAGAATCCCTGGCTGGAGCCATTGGCTGTTAGCAAATAGCTGGCTCACGCAAAAGAACACCTGCCTTGGAAGAGACACGACTCATTAACTATGAGTGTTGGGAGGTAGCATCAACAGTGAAGGAAAGGGACGGTAGTAATGAAGTGGGGATGGTTGGTAGTTGGTAAAGGAAGTGGTTTGTATCTGATATGAGAGGCTAAGCTATGTGCAATTGGTTGGTGTGTTGACTGACAAGAATTGAATTCTTTCAGTGTGAATACAGTAACAAGCTGCAATGGGGCATAATGGTATTTAGTTTATGAGTTTTCAGAAGCATTTAGACAGTAGGTGTGCAGGAGGTCATTAGAATGACGAAGGAGATTAACGGTAATTCAGTTGACACTCATGGTGGCTGGTCAAATGCCGTAAGCACTCTGTCATCAGCACCACCAGTCTGGAATCCAGTGTGTTGTTTTGGATTCATCACAGTGCTTTTTCATTATTTCTGGATAGTGTCTATTTAACATTGTTGCTATAAATATCATACTATTTTAGTTTTATTCATTTTGTGTCTTCTGCAGTCTAAAACTTAAGTTCAGTGAATATCTGTGTGGTGTTTACATGATTATGTTTACATCTATCCACTTATGGCAGTTAGCTGCACAACTCATTGGAAGATAAATTTTCACTTGTTCTTACTTCATTACAGTTTAAGTATGTGTTAGTGGTTTGTACTTAGCTGTAAAAGTAGCACTGTGTGTGATAATTGTTGAAGTTGCCAAAGGTTAGTTAGTACAGGAGAAACATGTGGAGTCTGTGGAACAGTGTTTCACTACGAAGATTGTAGTGGGAAGACCAGTAAAGAAACATGAGGTTCTTCATATGGAATTGTAGATTATGCAGTTCAGAAGGAACAGGGAAGGAAGATTTGTGCCCATCAGGCAGAATTAGAAATGATGTATTTTGAATTAAACAAGTTGAAGGGGAAACAGGACAGTGGGATCTGGAGAAAGGTAATGAGAAAAAGCTAAAGGATAAATCTCAGAAATAACATTTCAGACTCTAGTTAACAATCAATTTGTTACCTGAAATAGGAGAAGAGCCTCAACCAGTTTTCAAGGAAGTTAGAGTGCAGAAGACTCAGAGGAATAACTTTTAAGGTTAGGTTGGTAGAAAAGTCAACTAGAAATAAAAGAGTCTTGCTGCTAAGTAGCTGTCCTGAGAGGGGTGTAGACCAAATGCTCCAGTAAAAGCTAAGTGTAGAATACCAGGTCAGAAGCATTGTGAAACCTAGTGCCCAATTCCTACTGTAAAAGCTAGTTGTAGAACACCAGATCAGAAGCACTGTCAAACCTAGTGCCAGGCTTAGCCAGGTGATAGGGAACATAGGGATTTGTGCAGACACATTGATGAAGATGAGCTACTTATAGCAGGAAGAACAGAAAACAACCTGGCTTGTAACTTAAGAGTATAGTATTTTAAAGGTGATCTGGAGGAAACAGGAACAGCAATAGCTCACACTTCTGATGTCCTTTTTTATGCCTAGGTGATGTGGAAAATTGTGAAGTGATATATGTTCTGTGCTTTTCTGAAAACCAAGTAGTCACAGGGACAGAGAAGTCAAATATAATGGATTGTAGACAAGCATCATTTTTGCATATAGTGAACATGGAAAAAAAGAGGGGATGCTGTATCTGTAAAAGTTGGACACAGTCACAAATATTGAAACAAATGCTGTAGGAAAGTCCTTGTAAACTGTAAATACTTTAGTATTAAAGGAGATCACTCACCAAAAAGCAGAAGTGTTGGGTTGTCATTAGGCACACACAAAAGAAGGAAACCTTTCTAGCTTTCAGAATTATCCTTTGACAAGCTAGAGTAAAATATACAAAAAAACACACACACACACACCTATATCACTACATGGTGCCTGCTAGACTAACAGTACCAATGTTGTTTTCTGATATAGGCCAAAGGAATCATATTCCTATGACACACCGAAGTGCAAGACCTGGCCAATCCATCCACCCAGCACCTCCCACACCAGTTGTGTCGCAGGCTTCTCCTACCCATCAGAGACCAGGCCACCTGTGAAAGCAGCTATGTCATATATCAACTCTGCTGCAAGCACTGCACAGTCTTCTGTGTAGGTATGACTAACAATCAGCTGTCCACTAGGATAAATGGCCATTGCCAAACTGTTCAAACTGCTGTCAAGAACAAAGTTGACAATGCAGAAGCACAACATCCACCTGAGCTCAACATGCTCAGTGTCAATAGCTGCTTTACAGCTTGAGGCATCTGGATCCTTCCCTCTCCCACCAGCTTCTCTGAACTGCATAGATGGCAGTTATCCTTACAACACAGTCTCCGCTCCTGTAATCATCCTGGCCTCTATCGCAGGTAACCCATTGTCCCCCCACTTTTCATCCAACAGTTCCTTCTTCTTCGGTCCTGTAGCCCCTCCCAATTCACGTCCCCATGTCACCTTAATTGTGTGCCACTTCCCACTGGTCGCTGCAATTGTGTCAACTCACATGTTGCCTCTCCCTTACGCATTCTTAGCTGCCCGCTTCCAAGCCACTACCTACCTATCCCCAGTCCCTCTCTTTGCCTCCCACCTTCCTCTCCCTCTACCGACCCCACCCTACACTACCCCCACCACAACCAGTGCACCTGCTGCAAAACAGCAGTGGCACTATCAGTCTAGCTGGCACCATGTAGGGGTGTAGGCATGTGTATGCATGTGTTTGTGTGTGTTTGTGTATTTTACTATAGCTCATCAAAGTATAATCCTAAAAGCTAGTAAGTTTTTCTTCTTTTGTGTGTGCCTCTCAACAACTCCACACTTTTGTTTTCTGTGAGTGGTCTCCTTTAGTCCTAAAATACTGAAAAAAAAAGTTTTTGTGTAGATCAGAACATAGAAGCATGTATTTGTGATTTGTTTCTGCAGATTACTTCTCTTGTAACAGTCTACAGATCCCCTTTAGAAAATCTCAGTCATTTATGAGAAATCGAGTTGCTTTATTGAGCTGTCTGTCAAATAAGAAGAAACATTAGTAGTTTGTGAAGATGTCAATGTAGATTTCTTAAAAGATTCTGGTGGGTCAAATGAAGTGGAATCATTTCAGTTAGTCAAACCCTGATTGATAACATTTTTATAGAAAGTGCTCATGCTGAAACAATTGATATACACCCATTTGTTAATGATCTATCTGATCATGATGTTCTATTAATGGAATTAAACAATGTGGCACTTTGCGGCTCTGTGGCTTCATCATACAAAGCAGATGGGCTTGTTGATAACTACGGTACAGGCTACAATATTTCAGAATAAGTTTAAAGAGATGGTATGGGGTGAGGCATATATAGAAAGAGATGCTAATGTGAAATTTAGCGTATTTCATACCAAATTTGTGTAAATGTCTGAAAGTAGCTTTCTTAAAAAGTTTTCCAGATAGTCCATTAAAAAACCAAGTAAGTCACAGATAGCTAAAGGTATTAAAATTCCATGTAAAAGTAAAAGGGAAACTTATATAGAGGGCAAAATAACCCAAGATCTGACATTAACTGCATTCAACAAAAAATACTGGAATATTTTAAGATGATGTATTAAAATGTCCAAAGTATGCACATCATGACAGAAATTAATGATACAGGCAATAAGATTGAAACTATATGGAGTACTGTGAAGTGGGGGAGATAGGATAATTGTCAATGTACAAACTGCCACAGCAGTTAAACTAAACGACATTGATGTGACTGATATTTCCCAAGTTACAAGTATTTTTAACAATCACCTTCTAAGTGTAGGAGCAAACACAGGATTACATGCTTCGGTTGAAGAAGCAAAAGAATATATTACAAATATAATTCCATAAAACTTAAGCAACTACAAATAGCACCAATATCCATCACTGAAATTAAGGGTCCAGTCTTCTCAGCCAGAACTAATGAAGCAATCAATGTAAATATGTATGCACATTTTTCATTAATTCTTGGATAAAATTTTCAGACTTCTTAAAGAAATTCAATCACCATTAAGCTGCGCATCAGAGTAGCTAAAATGGTTCCATTCAAATCAAGGTGCGTCCATGACAGAAGTCCAGCACTAGTGTGCCTGCAGTCCATTCCATCAACCTGAGATACAGTGTATTTCAAGCTGATGGAATGGATTGTGAGCACACTAATAAAGGTATCTTTCTGTAAGGAGTAATACGCAAATTTTTTTATTTTTTATTAATTAATTAATTTATTTATTATTGAAAAAGACAGGACCAAACATCCATGACAAAACTATGCCTTTGTTTCAAAAATCTCTGCTATTATTCTATATGTGATATCCTATACATCAAGAAATTTTTTTTATTTATTTTTTAAATTTATTTGTTTATTTACCTTTTTTTAATTTCAGATAAGATTTGCAGACTGCAGGACTTCCATCATGGATACACCAAATTTTTGACAGAGCAGCTGCATGTCCCCAAATGGGAGCTTAATCATGACTGAATTTCTTTAAACAATGAGATAGCATTGTCCAAGAATTAACAAATAATAAGTAAAAGTATTTATGTTGAATGTGTTTATATAAAAAGAAACATTCGACATAATATACGCACGAGAGGGGTTGAAAAGTTTATAGCCTAACAAATAAAGAATGACATAAATTTCATAATGCCAATTTATTTTTCAGTGTAATACTCATATACACTCATACACTTGCGAGCATGCTCGGATAACTTCTGCAAACAATTCAAATAGAAGGTCTTTGATTTAGAGCCTAACCAAGCATTCACAGCATCAACCAGTGCATCATCATTGTCAAATTGTCATCCTTTGGGGACTTTTTTTTTTGGTTTAGAAAAAGAAAAAAGTCTGATGGAGCCAAGCCTAGAGAACATGTTGGTTGACATAACAATTTGAACCCACAGTCATGCAGAGTTTTCAGTGTTGTGAGGGCTTTGTGAGCCGGTGCATTGTCCTGATGCAAAAGAACTCTGCGCCAATTTTCCGCAACTTTTTTTCTTTCTTTCTTCCCTCCCTCAAATGGTGTAGGAGAATGCAATAGTATGATGCATTGATAGTTACACCCTTTTGCAAGTAATCCACCATAATTACCCATTCTGTATGCGCGAAAACTGATACCATCATCTTACCAGCTGATTTTTGCACTCAGAACGTATCTGGGGTAGGGAATTAAGGATGTTTCCATTGTTGTGGCTGTTGTTTTGTCTCAGGATCATAGTGGTGAATCTACATTTCATCCACTGTCACCTTGCAGGAAAGCTGTCTTAATTCACTTCAAATTGGTGAACAATTTCTTCACAACACTGCACAAGCTCCCCTCTCTGATATGCACTCAAGTCTTCCGGGATCCACCAAGATGAAACTTGCTACATTCCCAAAATATCCAGGACAACGTCATGAGCATACCCATGGGAGATTCCAAATGTGGTTTCAATGTACTGAATATTGTTTGACGATGCTGCAGAATCGTATTTTGAATTGTAGTCATTATTTAATCAATGGCAACAGTGACAGGCCGTCTGCTTCTTGGCGCACCTTCCTCACTCATTCTTACATGTTTGAAGTTGGACACCCGGTTTTTCACTGTTGCATAAGATGGAGCACTGTCCTTAAGTGTATTCTGCATATCTTCTGCAATTTCCTTAGGAGCCATTCCCTTCAAATGAAGATATTCAATCACAGCACGATTCTTGATTCTCTCGATATTTACCATTTTGCTTACACTACCGTATACAATGCGTCCTAGTGGCAAAACAAACAAAGCTGGTGCCACAAAATTTGACTTGCATATTCACAAAGGATCATCATAAAAGTAGGTGGTGGTGTTTGTGTGAGAGACTACGGTAACTATCTCGGGCTAGAAACTTTTTGACAGTATAAAAACTGCTTATTTCTATTCACTGCCTGAAGAGAATGGACTCTTATAGAATTATAAAAATTCTAAAAAACAACAGCTCCTATGGTGTTGACAGAACTTCAAACAGAATTCTGAAATTTTTTTTCTAACTTAGTGAATACTGTCAATAGGGATATATGTAATGCATAACTGTCACAGAAAATTTTTCCAAATGGATTAAAATATGCAATTGTTAAACCTTGTTATAAGAAAGTTGAAAAGAAAAGTTTAAATAGATATTTGTGCAATTTCCTTACTGTCATCATTTTTCCAAAATATTTGAAAAAGTAATGTATTCAAGAGTAATCTCAAGTTTAAGTAGAAAGCGTTTACTTGGCACATCACAGTTTGGTTTCCAGAAGGTTGGTTCAGCTGAAAGCACTGTATGTACATTCACTTGGCAAATATTACAAGCCTTAAATAATAAAATATTGACAGTTTGTATTTCTTATCTTTCTGAGGCATTTGATTGCATAGATCATATTACTCTCTTACAGAATTTTTTGTGGAATAGATGGATTTGCAGACAATTGAGAATCATACTTAACAAACAGAATGCAAAAAAGTTGTGATGAATAGCTCAAACAATGTTGGAAGGAGAGAAATTTTTAATGAGTGGGGAGAAATCATGAAGGAAGTCCCACAAGATTTAACTTTGCATATACTCCTTTTCCTTACACGTGGTCCAGTCACGTTAATGTGACTACTGCCTATGTTCAGTGTCAACAAGCAACATTCACTAACAGATGTCAGGTAGCAGCACCAGCAGTGGAAGTTATATGAAGCTAATCAGGGGGATGCGTAAAACAGTGCAGTCGCTATAATGTGGAAATGGAGCAGTTTATCTGATGTCTGAAAGGGCACAATCATTGGCTGTCAGGGCCAAGGGTGGAAGCATTTCCAAAATTGCAAGTCTTTCATGTGACACCGCGGTTAAAGTATACTATTGATGGCAAAATGGCACTATCCAAAACTGGCGGCAAGGCAACTGTGATGCACCATGTGCCATAGATGACAGATTGAATGACAGCTGCAGAGATGTGTATGGGCGAATAGACATGCATCTGTCGAGCAACTGACCACCCGCTTGTTCCATGAGGCTATCAGCAGTGTCTCCTCAACAACCGTTAAGCGAATGTTGCTGTGTGCAGGCCTCTGCAGTAGGTGTCTAGTTCATGCACTTGTGCTGACTACTGTTCATCAGTGACAAAGGCTGGAATTTGTTCACAAATATTCAACTAGATGTCCACTGAGCAGTGATAGATGGCCTTCCAGATGAACCATTTTTTATCCTCTATCATACCCGTGTGTGGCGTGAAACAACTGAAAGCAAACCAGGAGGGAACATTATGGTCTGGGGAAGGTTTTCATGGCATTACCTGGGTGATCTCACCATTCTGAAAGGCACTGTGTATAATTACAAGGATACATCTATCCTTAGGAATCATTTCCTCCCATGCATGCAATTTGTTTTTCTCAGCAGGATAGCATCTACCAGCAGAACTATGCAACATGTCACACAGCTTGCAATGTACATGTGTGGTTCGAAGAGCACCAGGATGGGTTTACCATACTGTACTGGCCACCAAACCCCACAAATTTAAACTTAGTCAAGAATCTGTTGCACCACTTCAGTTTGGCTGTTCGCACCATGGATTCTCAACTGAGAAACCAAGTGCAACTGGCAATAGCACTGGAGTCTGCATGGTTCCACATCCCTGTTGCTACGTTTCAGATCCTCATTGACTCTCTTCCTGCACGTCTTGCAGTGGTCCACACTGCAAAACTTGGTTATTTAGGCGTTTGACAGGTGGTTGCATTAATGTGACCCTCTCTCTGACATGTGGTGGCTCCGACACTGAGTGCAAGTCTTTTTAGTTGATGTCATTTATACAACTTGCATATTGGTGATGGCGAAATTATGAGGAGCACAACATGACATCCAGTCCCCGAGTAGAGAAAATTCTTGACCTTTCTGGGAACTGAACCCATGACCATTCAGTTGGCATCCACCCACACTGGTCTCACAGCTGCCAGAGTAGACATCAATGTGACTGGGCAGTGTAGATGTGAATGACCTTCCACTTAACATTCAAAAAACAGAATTGATACTTTTTTGCAGATGACACTAGTGTTATGATAAACCAACTAGAGAGAAAGCAACAGAAGAGATTGTTAATCATGTATTTCAAATAATTATTAAGTGTTTTTCTGAGAATAGACACTCCATAATTTTGAGAAAACACACTATGTTCAGTTCTGTACAACAAATAGTCATGCTGACAACTGATGTAACACGTGAAGTGGAGTCACTAAACAAGGCAGAATGCTAGCAATTTTTGGTTGTATGTATTGATAAAAAATAGAAATTGAAGAACCATGTTACTGAACATCTCAAAACAGTTAAGTTGCGCTACTTTTGTTCTTTATATAATTTATAGTCTTGGATACAAATGAACCAATCTCCTGGTATATATTGCATATTTCCAGTTAATAAAGTCTTATGGTATAATTTTCTGAGGCAACTCATTTCTAAGAAAGAAAGTACTGATTACACAAAAGCAAGTAGTAAGATGAATATGTGATGTTCACTTGCAATCATCATGTACGCAGCTCTTCTGGGAGTTAGGCATTTTAACTGCACCATCACAATTCGTATATTAACCAATGAAATTTTGTTGGAAATAATCCATCAAAATTTGAGAAGAGTAGTGATGCTCATGACTTTGACAGGGTGTCCAGAAAAGGACTCCATGATTTCAAAATTAAATATTTCGAAAACAAAGATCGATAGAGGAATGCAGTAAACGGTATGTTTATTGTGAAAGCTGTAAGAAGTTTATACAGCAATTTGAAATAATAGTTACAAAAGCTGCTAACAGATGGCGCTGTACGCTGTACAGCTCATATCAGCATACATAAGTGAAATAATCGTGTGAAAACAATCTTTGCAAACAATCACATCACAATGTTTTCAAATGTTCACCATTGGCACTACAGAGGTGGCACAAACAAAGAATGAATTTCGCCATCACATTTCGTAGTGTCTCAACCGAAATGGATTCACATGCCACAGAGATCGCCGATTCAAGCTCATCCAGCGTGGCGGGATGCTTCGGGTAGACCATGTCTTTCACTGTGCCCCACAAAAAAATGTCACAGGGAGTCAAATGCGGCGAATATGGAGGCCAATCTATGCCTGCACCAGTAAATATGGGATATTCCAAAGCAATGACTCGATTCCCGAAGTATTCCTGAAGAAAGCGAAACACTTGTTTGGTCCGATGTGGTCGGGCTCCATCTTGCATAAACCATTCAGTACCTGGTCGATCCTCTAAAGCTTGCTGTGTGGCGACAAATTGTTTCAAAGTTGCAATGTAACATGCACCAGTGACTGTTTCTCGAATGAAAAAAGGGCCAATAATGCCTCTGCTGCATACTGCAGCCCACGCAGTACTTTAGGAGAATACAGGGGTTTCGCTTCACACCAGTATGGCTTTTCAGAACCCCAAAATCGCCAGTTCTGCTTATTCACATATCCATTCAGGTGGAAGTGTGCTTTATCTGTAAACCAGATGCAGCCAACATCAAATCCTTCACTATCAATCATTGTGAGCATCTGATTAGCAAAGGCAACCCTTTGTTGCACAGCTCGTACGGGTGTGGTCTGGTGCATTTGAATTTTGAATGGAAACATGTGTAGGCTCTTTCTCAGAATTTTCTGCATGCTGGAACGCTTCAAACCAGTCTCAGATGCAATTCTACGGATGGATGACATTGGATTTCGCTGAATAATTCCAGAAACTGTGACGATATTTTCAGGCGTAACTGCGGTTTGCTTGCGGCCAACATGCCCCACTAGATCATCAGTTACGCTGCCTGTTCGTTGAAATTTTGCGAAGAGCGTGCAAATGGTTTTCGCATTGAGTTCTTTTGGAACATTAAATCGTGCTTGAAAACTTCGCCTTGTTGCTGTAGGACTCTCTTCTAACCTGTGGTACTCTAGCACCAGAAAAACGCATTGTTCAGTGGAGTACATGGTTTTAATCTCTTCCTTCGGTACGCTAACCCCCTTTCACATTTCAATAGTGGAACTGATCACTCTGGGCTTCAGATCACTATCTATACTAGGCATTACATCTAGCGATTACAGCGCCATCTGTTAGCAGCTTTTGTAACTATTATTTCAAACTGCTGTATAAACTTCTTACAGCTTTCACAATAAGCATACCGTTTTTGCATTCCTCTATCGATCTTTGTTTTGAAGATATTTAATTTTGAAATCAGGGAGTCCTTTTCTGGACACCCTGTATTACCCCTTATTAAAGTTGTTAGTGGCTCACAAAGGATTTTAGTATGCAGCAAGATTCATGGTGAAAGGCCAAATAGTTTTGAAATTTCATGACAAATAGTTCTTTGTGCACTTACTATTAGTCAGTATCCATTATGTGTTCCACTTTTCTATCCTAGCAGTGTATGAGGTCTGTTCAAAAAATTTGGGACATTCATAATTTGGTGCCAATGGTGTGTTGGAGCAAAATGTGGCTGGCATCCCTGCACACACCTATATTTGATGTGTAACTGCCAGAAGCTTCAGTGTTGTATGTCCGTTAGCTATTGCTGAGTGCTGTATTAAGTAGAACATTGTTTCACACAGTTTGTGGATTTCAAGATGGTAGAGTTAGAGGAGGAATGCATTTGCGTTAAGTTTCGCATGAAACTCGATAAAACCTCTACAGACACACACCAAATAATGCAGGGAGCATATGGTGATGAGTGCTGAAGCCACACTCAGTGTTACAAATGGTTTATGTTGTTTAAAAATGGCCAGACAGAAGTTAAAGATGACCCTTGTTCAGGGCGCCCTTCAACATCTGCCAGTGATACTCATGTCAGGAACATCAATGAAACTGTGCATGCCAATCAAAGACTAACTGTCTGAGACATTGTAGAAGAATGTAACATTTCAGTTGTATCATGTCATAAAATCCTGACATGCCATCTTGGAATTCATCATGTTGCTGACAAGTTTGTCCCATGGCTCATGAGTCAAGGCCAGAAAGACCTTTGCCTCACAATCTGTGAAGAGCTTTTTATTGCACAAATAGAACAAGGAGTTCCTTAAGAGAATCAAAACTGGTGATGAGACGTGTGTACAGTTATGATGTTGAGACCAAGGTTCAGCTTCACAATGGGTTGAAAAAGTTTCTCCAAGACCAAAAGAAGCTCGTCATGTCAGGTAAGATGTCAAAGCCATGCTGATAGTTTTCTTTGACCTTGAAGGACTACACTCCTGGAAATGGAAAAAAGAACACATTGACACCGATGTGTCAGACCCACCATACTTGCTCCGGACACTGCGAGAGGGCTGTACAAGCAATGATCACACGCACGGCACAGCGGACACACCAGGAACCGCGGTGTTGCCCGTCGAATGGTGCTAGCTGCGCAGCATTTGTGCACCGCCGCCGTCAGCGTCAGCCAGTTTGCCGTGGCATACGGAGCTCCATCGCAGTCTTTAACACTGGTAGCATGCCGCGACAGTGTGGACGTGAACCGTATGTGCAGTTGACGGACTTTGAGCGAGGGCGTATAGTGGGCATGCGGGAGGCCAGGTGGACGTACCGCCGAATTGCTCAACACGTGGGGCGTGAGGTCTCCACAGTACATCGATGTTGTCGCCAGTGGTCGGCGGAAGGTGCACGTGCCCGTCGACCTGGGACCGGACCGCAGCGACGCACAGATGCACGCCAAGACCGTAGGATCCTACGCAGTGCCGTAGGGGACCGCACCGCCACTTCCCAGCAAATTAGGGACACTGTTGCTCCTGGGGTATCGGCGAGGACCATTCGCAACCGTCTCCATGAAGCTGGGCTACGGTCCCGCACACCGTTAGGCCGTCTTCCGCTCACGCCCCAACATCGTGCAGCCCGCCTCCAGTGGTGTCGCGACAGGCGTGAATGGTGGGACGAATGGAGACGTGTCGTCTTCAGCGATGAGAGTCGCTTCTGCCTTGGTGCCAATGATGGTCGTATGCGTGTTTGGCGCCGTGCAGGTGAGCGCCACAATCAGGACTGCATACGACCGAGGCACACAGGGCCAACACCTGGCATCATGGTGTGGGGAGCGATCTCCTACACTGGCCGTACACCACTGGTGATCGTCGAGGGGACACTGAATAGTGCACGGTACATCCAAACAGTCATCGAACCCATCGTTCTACCATTCCTAGACCGGCAAGGGAACTTGCTGTTCCAACAGGACAATGCACGTCCGCATGTATCCCGTGCCACCCAACGTGCTCTAGAAGGTGTAAGTCAACTACCCTGGCCAGCAAGATCTCCGGATCTGTCCCCCATTGAGCATGTTTGGGACTGGATGAAGCGTCGTCTCACGCGGTCTGCACGTCCAGCACGAACGCTGGTCCAACTGAGGCGCCAGGTGGAAATGGCATGGCAAGCCGTTCCACAGGACTACATCCAGCATCTCTACGATTGTCTCCATGGGAGAATAGCTTGAAATGTGACGAGACAATTCATGGCTCTCGCACCACACTAATGTTGCCTCACATTCATACCTGTTGGCATGTGACTATTGCACAAAAAATGAAATCAGTGTGCTGCCTCATCCTCTGTACTCTCCAGACCTGGCCCCTGTGGACTTTTTTATATTTCCAAAGTTGGAAACCCCATTTGCAATGATAGATGAGGCAAAAGAAAATTTGCAGCTGTCACTTTATGCGATTCAGCAAGAGGCGTACCGCGACTGCTTCTGGAACTGGGAGTGGTGTATCAATTATGGAGAAGCTTGTTTTGAAAGAAACCATGCAGCTAAGTAAAATAAGGATAGAAAAATTTTGTGAACATAATTATGGAATTTTTTGAACAGACCTTATATTCCTGAGCTTAAACTGTTAGCTACGAACAACTTACAGGTCTATTCAGCTACAGTCTGAGATGTATCTGCTAAGACTGAGTTTAGAACCTTGATTCATATGCTTGTGTCATCAGCAAAAATTTGTTTTTTTGTTTTTTTTTTTCTTTTTTTTCCAACCATCTTTTAAAGCCATTGGAAGACCATTTATGTAGGTTAAGAACGAGAGTGGACTCAGTATCAACCATCGTGGCACCTCACATTTCATTTTCACCCATTCTGAGGACAGTTTCTAATAGTTAAAGCTGAGTGGACCATGAAGTTAGTAATCTGTGAATGAAGAGTCAAATCAGGTATGCGAAATAGTGTCTGATGATTGCTGCACAATATGATCTCTAATGCAAATCCTTGGATGATAAGGAGACACTAAATTTGCTTGATGGAAGGAGACAGTGTCAAATGCTGTAAATGAAACAGACAAAATGGAAACACATGCTAAATACAATGAAGTTGGCAGGAAGTGTAAAGTGGCAAAGCAGGAATGACTAGATGGGAAATCAAAATCTGTAGAAGCAGGTATGTTTATAGAAACGGTAGATGCCACCTCCAGAAAAATTAAAGAAATCACTGAAGAAAACAAAAGTGGTTGTGTGAGTGTCAGCAGCTTATATGGCAAGCCAGTACAAAGGTAGGAAAGAATCTACAGCAGGGATATATATGAAGAAAAGAAATTGGATGACATGATTAGAGAAGTACGTGAAGATGAGATGGGTAATGTGATTCTGTGGGCATAATTTACAAAATAAAGAATGGAAGATAAAGGTGAAAGAAGGTACCTGAAGTTGATGACAAGACATTCCTCAACATTGGGAGGAGAATCCCCATAAAATACTGTCCCTCTTGGTGTGCAGAATGTACAGGTGAAATAACCTCAGATTTCAAAACAAATATAATAATCCCAACACCAAACTATACAAGTGCTGATAGTTGAGAGTTTTGCCAAATCATCATTGCAGAAGGAGGAAATGAGTGGTGGAACCCAATGTGGGGGGACATCAGTTTGGGTACCAGAGAAATGTAGGAACATGCAAAGCAATACTAAAACTGTGAATAACCTTAGAAGTTTTGCTGCAGAAAGAGAAACCTTCATTTACACAATTTGTAGATTTGCAAGGAAAAATTGACAACACTGACTACAGCACACTATTTTAAAGTCTGATGTTATCAGGGAGAAAATACAGGACACCAAAAATTATCTTTAACTTATACAGAAATCAAACTGCAACACTAAGATTTGGAGTAAATGAAAAAGAAGCAGTCAGTGTGAAGGGAGTGGTAAAAGTGTTGTAGCCTATATCCATGTGATTCAGTCTGCACATTGAAAAATCAGTAAAGAAAGAAAGAGTAGTTTGACAGGGAAGTAAGTGAGTTGGTTAGGTGCATGTTTCATAGATCATTTGGGTAATTCTTTTGTGAAAATAATATGGAATGAGTCAGTTCACAGGATATGTGTATGTGACTGGTGTTACCATTACTGAACATGTTAGTTTTAGTACTACTCATGCAACTTCACTTAAAAACTAGTTATTTTGTCATGATACCAGTATGTAGCTAAAAATTCATCCATGTCAGAGAGGGAGTTGTCCAGGAGAAATTATTTTAGGTTAGATTTAAACTTTCTTTTCTACCTATCACGCATTTTATGTTATTGGGCAAATGATCAAAAATTTTCATGCGTGCAACATGCTCTGTCAGTGCAACCCTCCACTTTCTGTTACAAAGGCAAAATTTCATCCAAGTGAGAGAGATGCCATTATGCCCAAGCTCTTTGTCTTTAAATATGTCTGCTTGTGTCTGTATATGTGTGGATGGATATGTGTGTGTGTGTGTGTGTGTGCGAGTGTATACCCATCCTTTTTTCCCCCTAAGGTAAGTCTTTCCGCTCCCGGGATTGGAAAGACTCCTTACCCTCTCCCTTAAAACCCACTTCCTTTCATCTTTCCCTCTCCTTCCCTCTTTCCTGATGAGGCAACAGTTTGTTGCGAAAGCTTGAAACAAAGATGATGTGACTTACCAAATGAAAGCGCTGGCAGGTCGATAGACACACAAACATACACACAAAATTCTAGCTTTCGCAACCAACGGTTGCTTCATCAGGAAAGAGGGAAAGAGAGGGAAAGATGAAAGGATGTGGGTTTTAAGAGAGAGGGCAAGGAGTCATTCCAATCCCGGGAGCGGAAAGACTTACCTTGGGGGAAAAAAGGACAGGTATACACTCGCACACACACACATATCCGTCCGCACATACACAGACACGAGCAGACATTTGTAAAGGTTTGTTTGTGTGTCTGTCGACCTGCCAGCACTTTCATTTGGTAAGTCACATCATCTTTGTTTTTAGATATATTTTTCCTATGTGGAATGTTTCCCTCTATTATAATCATATCATTAATTTGAAGCCAACAATTACGTTTGTTATTGTCGCTGTTGCATTTCGAAATCTTTCCTGTCGTCTTATTTTCTCTTCCTGTTTTTACCAGTAGTCTCACTTTGTATTCACCTCCCCCTTTTTACCGTAATCTACTATACAATTTTATCCCGCCTATATATACTCAATAATACGTAACCCACTTCCAAACCATAACCAAAAAAATTTATTTTCCGCTTTCAACACTACCGCTGCTATAAAATCCACCATTTCTAGTTCAAAAACAGTTGCTTTCATGTATTAAACAACCATTTTGGCTAGTTCTAAGAACTTTCACATTATTTCCACTTCCGTTTTTCGCACATCACTGATCATTTTTAGCCACTCCCCACAGGTTTTAACGTCATTATTTCTTCGTCAGACAATTGTTAGCCCCATTCTCGTAATCTTTCACCACAACACCACTCCTTTTAATACATTTACACATAGTTTTTTCGAAATTTTCCCGAATTTCTCCATCCTTTAACGGCCCCGAACTCTTTGCCTTTACAAATGTCTGATCATGTCTGTGTATGTGCAGATGGATATGTGTGTGTGTGTGAGTGTATACCTGTCCTTTTTTCCCCCAAGGTAAGTCTTTCCACTCCTTCTTTCCTGATGAGGCAACAGTTTGTTGCAAAAGCTTGAATTTTGTGTGTATGTTTGTGTGTCTGTCGACCTGCCAGCACTTTCATTTGGTAAGGCACATCATCTTTGTTTTTAGATATATTTTTTTTTTACTTTAGTTGATAACACTTTGTAGAGAAGATGTAGGAGGCTGTTATAACAGAAAGTTGATTGATGATGTATATTAAATCTTTGATGTTATGTAATAACTGAAGCCTGTGGTTGGTATAATGGATGTGTATAGTTTCTGTGTAGCAGTACTGTGCATTGTGTCAGGTAATAAAGCATGTGTTTTCTTCAAGTGTGCAGATGTTCATTTTTCATTAAATCTCAGTGGCTTATGGGTCCAGGAGAATGTTAAAAGAACACTTGCATGAAAATAAGAACAAAACTCTGTGGTATATGTTTTTAAAATTATCTCCAAGAAGCTGATTCCTTTGAGGTTATTGACTCCATGCAACCAATCATGGATTCAATGAGAATGATCAGTGTAGGACTATTGGTAGGCAAAACAAACTAGAATACTTCTAAATACAAAATACTGATAAGTGTTTGTCTGCAGGTAATTTCTGGTGCACTTGATGTTGTGGAAGGGAGGTGAGTAAAACCTAACATACTTTCAGAAAGTGCAACCATCGAACAAAGGAAAATCTACAAAAATGCATTAGAATTTTTCAGTAAAGCAGACAGCAACACTTTACTTGTTTTAACTAGAAAAATGTCAGATGAAACTTTGTACAAAATAATGTTTCTGAATACAGCTTACAAAGTGTGGATAGGTTTACTCAAAACAGTGCATGGTGTCTCTGATGACAAAGTTTACAATATTTGCAATTCTTTAGTTACAAAAAGGTCCATGAAGATAATATTGTGACACTTATTTCAAAACTGAAAAATCTGTGAAGTAAACTGACATTGGAAATGTCTAAAGATATCACAAATAATCCAGAAATGGCTGATTTATTTTTGATGTGTAAAATATTAGGTACTCTACCAGAATATAATTTTTCATTCAAATCTAGGTGGATGTTAATGACAGAACAATTGAAAATCTGACAAATCAATTGTGTGCATTTGAGAAAGCTCTGAGGACAAAGAAGGATGATTTTAGTAAGCAACAAGACATCACTACAGATTCATTAAGACAGTCATCTCGGCAGGTAAATCCAATGGAGAAATCAAACAACGAAAATTCCAGGATGGAATAATGACAGAGTTATGAAAAGGATAGATTGCTACTCAATACATAGAGGTGATACTAAGTCATAGAAAGACACAACAGAAAACAACACATTAAAGCTTTTGTCTATAAGACCTCCTTCTGTAGTAGAAAACACATACAAATTCAGACAAACACAACTCACATGCACATGACCACTATCTCTGGCCACTGAGGCCAGACTGAGGACTGGTGGGGGTAAGGAGGCTAGGTGGGGAGGGGAAGGACACCAAGGTAGGAGTGGAGGAGAGTGTAGTGGTGCTTCTGGGAGCACATTGGGACATGGTGGGGACAGAGTAGGGCTGCTAGATGCAGTTGGGTGGATTGAGTATGGGGGGCGGGAGGTGTACCATAAAAGGAGAGCAATAGAGAAGGGAAAAAGACTAGTGGGTGTGTTGGTGGAATGAAGGCTGTGTAGTGTTGGAGTGGGGGAAGGGGACTGGTAGGTGTCTTAAAGGGACTAGTGAAGGTTGAGGCCAGGGGTTACAGGAACATAGGATATCCTGCTGGAAGAACTCCCAGTTGTGGCTCAATATCTCCTGTATATGGTGAGTAGAAAGCCAAGGGAGAGAAAGAAGACATAGAAATTAATAGGTAATTACTGAAAGAAACCCATCCATACAATTTCAGTGTGTAGAAAGTGGGCAGCTGATGACAAACCTTGGAGACCAGCTAACACAAACACAAATATGATACCTCTAGCTGTTACACTCTCTGTGATGAACTCTGAATGCAGAAGTGATGACTTGTAAATAGACAACAGCATAACAAGTCACATTACAAATGATAGAAATTGTTGCAAGACTTTTCAGCCTTTTCAACAGAACATTCGGTAATTGCAGCTAATGGTGACATAACTGAAGCAATCAGAAAAAGGGCAAAAAAACATTGAAGCAGCAGTTGGAGGAAAATCGCATAGAATTGTTGGCAGATGTATGTTATGTACCCCAGATTCATAAGAATCTATTCTCTGTTCTTGCAGCACAGGTTAAACATCAGGAAAGCAAATTCACAGCAACTACAGAAATTTGTTATCTCAAGACTGATCAAGTGGCTAGATTGGTAGATAGCTGTGATCACTTCTGAGCACTTTTTAAACTGACTGTGAGATACGTGAAACCTAGCTGCCTCAGTGATGTCAATGTCACAAGCAGAGACCATTTTTTTAAGCATCATCATGAAAGTTTTGGACACCAGAACAAGCACCATTTGGAGTCCGTACTTAGCAGTTACCTAAATGTGAAGGTGGAAATGGACAGTGAACTATCATGAAGGCTGTATTTATGGCAAGACCCATTGTTTACCATTTGGTGTCAGGAACAGTAGAGCACAACCAGGTGAACTTATTCACACTGATCTGTCTCACAAAAATGGCTCTGAGCACTATGGGACTTAACTACTGAGGTGATCTGTCTCACAATTCAGTGTTGGGATATTGGTATTTTTTTCTTTCAAAAGATAATTATAGAAAATTTAGGGCAACATATTTCATCAGAGAAAAATATGGAGCTGCAGAAAAATTAACTCATTTCATAGCTGAAGCCGAAACTGTTGGTTGAACCATCAAGGAACTTCTGAGTAGCAATGGAACGAATTTGATAACATGCAAGGAAAGTAAATTCTTGAGAAAGAAGGTATAATTCAGCAGCTCACAATGTCATACATTCTGTAATGGAATGGATGCATGAAAGAGAGGATCATACAGTTGTGGAAACTGCCCAAGCCATAATGCATCCACATGGAAATAGTCCACAAAATTTTTGGGCAGAGGTTGTGAACACTGCAACTAACATCCTAAACCAAAAAGGGCTTTCCAATATTACAGGAGCATCTCTATGTGGACTGTGGTGTGACAAAAATCCAAGACTGAAATATTTGCAGGTGGTAGACTTCACCTGATATGTTCATATCGTAAAACAATAGAGAAGGAAGATGGATCAGAGGGCAGTGAAAGGAATTCTTATTGGATATGATCACAATGAAGGTTATATAGTTTATTGTGAAGAAGTGGGAATACTTATTAGATCATGAGATGTCATCTTTATGAACAGGCCACTGAAGAGCAAGAAAGGTTCAATTTTTTTAGTGAATGTTTTTAATAATCAGGATCCAGCACCACAGACTGAGGACCAGTCTGTTACTGATAGAAATCCATTGGAATTCAATTACTCGATAAATAGTACAATTCTCAAGGCTGTCAATTCAGCTAAGTACGTGGGTGTTAAAATTACGAACAACTTCAGTTGGAAAGACCAATAGATAATATTGTGGGGAAGGCGAGCCAAAGGTTGCGTTTCATTGGCAGGACACTTAGAAGATGCAACAAGTCCACTAAAGAGACAGCTTACACAACACTCGTTCGTCCTCTGTTAGAATATTGCTGCGCGGTGTGGGATTCTTACCAGGTGGGATTGACGGAGGACATCAAAAGGGTGCACAAAAGGGCAGCTCATTTTGTATTATCACATAATAGGAGAGAGAGTTTGTCAGATATGATACGCGAGTTGGGATGGAAGTCATTAAAGCAAAGACGTTTTTCATCGCGGCGAGATCTATTTAAGAAATTTCAGTCACC
Organism: Schistocerca serialis cubense; assembly: GCF_023864345.2. Taxonomy (NCBI): domain Eukaryota; kingdom Metazoa; phylum Arthropoda; class Insecta; order Orthoptera; family Acrididae; genus Schistocerca; species Schistocerca serialis. The sequence continues at coordinate 116,532,582 of NC_064643.1, read as the reverse complement.
AACTTTCTCTTCTGAATGCGAAAATATTTTGTTGAGCCCAACCTACATAGATAGGAATGATCATCAAAATAAAATAAGAGAAATCAGAGTTCGAACAGAAATGTTTAGGTGTTCGTTTTTCCTGCACGCTGTTCGGGAGTGGAATGGTAGAGAGATAGTATGATTGTGGTTCGATGAACCCTCTGCCAAGCACTTAAATGTGAATTGCAGAGTAGTCATGTAGATGTAGATGCAGATAGTGATAAACGTGACAGTTTCTTGATTGTAGATGAAGACCCTCAGGAGGAACACAAGTGAAGGAGCTTACAGTATCTGAATGATCAATTAAATCTCAGAGCTCCACAAATATTTAGTTATTATGTTATGTGTCTCTCATCATTTCTCCAGCAACCAGAAACACATAGTTCAGCCATGAAGTCTGTTTAGAAGGATTTCTGGAAGAAAGCCAAGGAGTGTGAAAGAAAATCTCTTCAAGAAAATAAAACGTAGGACCCTGTAATCTTATCCTCCCACGCATCACTATTAAATTTTTCTTAATGTCTTCATTAGTTTCAAAAGCTTTGTGAGCGATAAGATACACAAAAGAAAAACTTTTTACTTAATTTTCATTTTCTCTTGTTGTTGGCTCCAGTCTTGCATATAGGGGTATATTCCTGCGGCTGAAATTTTGATTTAACCTTGTGGGTTCCTGATGACTAAATAACTGATGGAGTTTTGCCTGTATATTTCTTGAATTTTATTCTTAATAGCATTATTAAATATCACACCACTTTTACAGTTTCCACTTATATTCCAAATTACATTGTTAGTGTCAATCGTATAAATATATCTACCTCACATTCTGCGGTACTCACAATATTCCAAATAGTTTACAAAGCGAAAGAGTTTACATCTTTCTTGACAAAAGAAGAATCCTCACTAAAATATACCATTATTTTATAAATGAGTCCAGAAAAAAATTTTATAATTATCATCAGATTTTGCAGTTAAAAATAGGAATTTTAAGTATGCCAAATATTTCGCAATTTCAAATATTTCTAAAAGAAGAATATTTTTAACTGTCCATAAAGAGTGTGACAAATTAAGTTCTTTTTATACATTTTAGTCTGAAATATAATACATTGTATACAAAATCATATGAAATTCTTTTAGCTTAACAACTGAGATGATCTTCACCTACACAAAAATTGGTAGCATAAATGGTATCGGTTATTTCTATATTAAAAAAAAGTAATGTTAGAGGGGGGGGGGCATCCCATTACAGCTCAATTGACTACAACATGGAAGGATGATGATGATTGATGTGTACAGTGCTCAACTGCGCAGTCATCAGCACCAGTAGAATGTCCCAATTCTTACACAGTCCAATTTTTTTCACAATCCACTCCAGCAACAGTCATGAATGGTGGTGATGATGATGATAGTGAAATGATGTGAACAACACAAACACCCAGTCCCCAGACAGAGAAAATCCCCATCCCGTTCAGAAATCGAACTGGGACCCCATGATCCAGAGGCAGCAACACTAGCATGTGGAGGGAGGGCCATTCCCAACAAATGGGTGTACAAAGTGGAAACAAATGCTGATGGCTCAGTCAATGCATTCAAGCCAAGACTGGTGATTAAGTGTTACTTGCAATGGAGAGAAGTTGACTACGGCCAAACCTTTAGTCTTGTAGCTAGAATGTCTATAATTTAGCACTGCTTAGTGTTGCCACAAGTGAGAGTATGAAGCTTGTAAAAACTGATGTTTCAATGCTTTCCTTTATGGTTATTTGAAAGAGACTATGTACATGCAGCAACCTAAAGGATATGGTGATTGATCTGGGAGAGATTATGCTGCATGAAGAAAAGTCTATACAAACTGAAACAGGCTAGTCATTAATGGAATGAGAAGTTCAGTAATCATCTCACTAAGGCAAGAGGAGTGAAGCTGACTCTTGTTCTTTCATGAGACGAAAAGGCTGTATGAAAATTTTCTTCAAGTTTTATGTCCATGATGGTATGATTACAGATCACATTAACTTCAAGAACTTGTCAATGATTTAAGAGAAGAATTCAAAATTACTTCAATGATTGTCATTTTTCTTAGGTCTCGAAACTAGCCAACAAGAGGGTGGACCTATACGTGTAAGCCAGACTCATTGTACTCAGAAGATATTCGAGTGCTTCAGTATTAGGAACTGTTAGGTACCCCTGTTGCGAAGGACAATGATAGAGAAGAAAGTCCTTGCAACTCTGAATTTCCATACAGGCAAGCTCTTAGAGCACTAATATTTCTAATTTTTAGGACTGAAGTGTTTCATATGTTATGTGATGTTCTGTATTCTTGAATAAACTTCTGGTTACCATTCATTAATAGTTGTAACCTGCTTTGTTTGAACTGCAAGGCCAGAATAACAGTTTATGTCTTCGTTGATATATACTTTATTTCCTTCAGCAACTTCTTCTGTGCTGGAAGCTGAAAAGGTCTCTCACAAATCCTAATCTTTGAATAAATGATATAGGATGCCTTCATTGCTAATATATTGACCATTTTGTCACAACAGTTTAACACCTCATACTTTCTGACAAATATCAATACAAATTCAGTTTATATTAATGACGCTCATTCTCTCTCAAATGACAGATAATGAATGGCTGCTAAGACTTTCCAAATATCAAAGATGTCATTGTTGTTGTTACTGATGTTCTTCAATCATAGAGTGCACCATATCTCCAAGGTAGGAGCCAGTGACATGGAATAAAGAGCCCAGAAGCAGGTACCGAATGGTAAAGTGTAGTAAGAGTCCTATCATTGTACCAGCTTGCAGATACACTTGCATACATCCAGTTCCAGATTATATGCACAGGAAGTAAATAAACTACCAAAAAGCATACTATACTAACTCGTTATGTGCATAAGAATTTTATGGTGGCAACTGTCATTCATCAGTTGGGTAAATACTGTGCAACACATCATTGCACCAAAGTGATATGTTACATTACGGATCCCTCCCCTTAGAGAAAAGGTATACACAGTTTCTTGTACTGTAGGCTACAAACCCCTCATTGTGACTGCATAAGGGCCACAAGAAACAAACAAAGAAAGAAAAACAGAAATAGTTCACATCTTGTTTCACAAATATTCATCTTATTTAACAAATACGATTACAAACATGTATTTTTACAGAACCATTATTTGCATACTTTTATATGAAATGTGATACTTGTGAAATTATTAGTAACAAAGCTTATAATTTTGTAGGGTGTACTCATCCATTTGCTTTATATCTGCAGCTGCCACAGGCTCATGTTGTCAACTGTAACATGGTTTGTATACCATGAATAATAAATACAAACATTAAGTTTCAAAACCTTTATTCTAAGTCACTTCATAATTATACTGACATGCTTACAGCACTGACATACATCTTCCTTAAGCCATTACGTGCTTCTTGCACAGAATCTAATAAGACACTCCTCCCCCAATGCCAACATGGCTGCCCCTTTATGTATAAATCCGAACAATCGTCGGTATTGTTATAAAGGTTTTTTTTTAATAAAATTACCATTAAAACTGTTGCCTTAAAATTAATGACATATTTCAACAGTTGCACTGGCACTTAAAGAGCAAATACATGTATCGAATTTTAAGCATTTAACATTTTAGAAATGTGAGAATACTCAAACATGAAATATTAACAATGCTTTTACTATTTTTATAAAATGCAAAAGATACATGGATCAGAAAATGTTCCTACCTATATATAACTCTTTGTCTTTAAATATGTCTGCTTGTGTCTGTATATGTGTGGATGGATATGTGTGTGTGTGCGTGAGTGTATACCCGTCCTTTTTTCCCCCTAAGGTAAGTCTTTCCGCTCCCGGGATTGGAATGACTCCTTACCCTCTCCCTTAAAACCCACTTCCTTTCGTCTTTCCCTCTCCTTCCCTCTTTCCTGATGAGGCAACAGTTTGTTGCGAAAGCTTGAATTTTGTGTGTATGTTTGTGTTTGTTTGTGTGTCTGTCGACCTGCCAGCACTTTCATTTGGTAAGTCACATCATCTTTGCTTTTAGATATATATTTCCTACGTGGAATGTTTCCCTCTATTATAACTATATATATATATATATATATATATATATATATATATATATATATATATATATATATATATATATATAGAAGGAAACATTCCACGTGGGAAAAATTATATATAAAATCAAAGATGAGGTGACTTACCGAACGAAAGCGCTGGCAGGTCGATAGACACACAAACAAAAACAAACATACACACAAAATTCAAGCTTTCACAACAAACTGTTGCCTCATCAGGAAAGAGGGAAGGAGAGGGGAAGACGAAAGGAAGTGGGTTTTAAGGGAGAGGGTAAGGAGTCATTCCAATCCCGGGAGCGGAAAGACTTACCTTAGGGGGAAAAAAGGACAGGTATACACTCGCACACACGCACATATCCATCCACACATACAGACACAAGCAGACATATTTAAAGACCAATATGTCTGCTTGTGCTTAAATATGTCTGCTTGTGTCTGTATGTGTGGATGGATATGTGCGTGTGTGCGAGTGTATACCTGTCCTTTTTTCCCCCTAAGGTAAGTCTTTCCGCTCCCGGGATTGGAATGACTCCTTACCCTCTCCCTTAAAACCCACTTCCTTTCGTCTTCCCCTCTCCTTCCCTCTTTCCTGATGAGGCAACAGTTTGTTGCGAAAGCTTGAATTTTGTGTGTATGTTTGTTTTTGTTTGTGTGTCTATCGACCTGCCAGCGCTTTCGTTCGGTAAGTCACCTCATCTTTGATTTTTTTATATATATATATATATATATATATATATATATATATATATATATACCTCTGCCCAAACTCTTTGTCTTTAAATACGTCTGCTTGTGTCTGTATATGTGTGGATGGATATGTGTGTGTGTGTGTGTGTGCGCGCGAGTGTATACCCGTCCTTTTTTTCCCCCCTAAGGTAAGTCTTTCCGCTCCCAGGATTGGAATGACTCCTTACCCTCTCCCTTAAAACCCACATCCTTTCGTCTTTCCCTCTCCTTCCCTCTTTCCTGATGACGCAACAGTTTGTTGCGAAAGCTTGAATTTTGTGTGTATGTTTGTGTTTGTTTGTGTGTCTGTCGACCTGCCAGCACTTTCATTTGGTAAGTCACATCATCTTTGTTTTTATATATATATATATATATATATATATATATGTTTACACACCATTTATAACATTTTTGCTGATTAAATTTTAATTTTCTAATCAGTTTTGATTCTCTCTGTTGGTTTTTCATTTAAATACAACAGACTTTAATTTGGTTATTGTTTTAACACAAATTCATCTCAGTTTCAAAGAAATGATTTTGACCAATGTACTTCATCATTTGTTCCAGATTTCACCTAATTACATTAATCCTAAATATTCCTACAAATTATGGGACTTACATACTTCAGTACAATTATAATTTAATCATTGTATCAATTTTGTAAGTATAGGTTTACCTATACCACTACCTTTTATTTACATCTGTGATTCCTGTTTATTTCAAATTGAATCGAAAAATAAGTGTTTTAAATGGGTTTCAGTGGACTGTTACGTCTCACACTTCACTGATTTCCTGATTGTTTTGCTGTTTGGCTCAAGTTTTTTGTCAATTTTTTAAAATGAATGGTGAGGTGGGGCCACCATCTGATCAGTGGCAGTGGGGCATGGTCTGCCCATCCCTGCCTTAGATGAATGACACCATCACTGCCATGGGGTGATGCACAAGATGTGTTACCAATTGTTTCTTTCACAATTTACAATGCACATTAGATATACCACTGGGATCTCTACAGCAGTACCAGCAGAGCTTGGAAAAACAAATGAGTTATGGAATGACATGTAATTCGCTATACTGACACTAGGAGACTAGTAAGCAGCAATGGCTGACAATGGAAGGCTGACGACACAGCAACAATCGGCAATTGTGTTACTTTTTCATGAAATGAAAAGCCTTGTTGTGACTCAGAGGCATTTTTGACAACAGTTTAACACACGATGGGTCCCTTGCAAGAAGACCATCCACAGGTTGTATGATAAATTTGTACAGGAAGGAACAGTATTGGAAGTGAAGTGACCTCGGCCTAAGCCTGTTTGTTTGCCGGAGAATATTGCAGTGGTACGAGTTGCTGTACAGAGAAGTCCCGAGAAATTGTGTAGAAAGGCAGCAGTGCAACTGGGAATATCCAGACGCTCTGTTCAATGCATTCTTAAAAGTGACCTCCATATGTACCCGCACAAGATGACCTATACACAGAAGCTCACTGAAGAACACAAGCAGCAGAGACTACTGTTTGCTCAGTGGGCAGAGGATAGGGAAGAAACTCTCAACAACGTTTGGTTTTCAGACGATGCGCATTTTCATTTAGATGGCGTGGTTAACAAACAAAATTTACACTTTTGGGCCACTAAAAACCCACAAGTGCTTCATGAATGACAACATTATGCTCCGGGGATTACAGCATGGGCAGCAATTTCCAGTGATGGACTTATTGGACCCTTTTTCTTTGAAGAAACTGTGAACAGCGAGTGTTATTTGAGCATGCTTTGCAATAGCTTCATTCCACAGCTTCTTGCTACTGCCTTGCCCTTCAACACGCAGTGGTTCATGCAAGATGGAGCAAGGCCACATACTGCAAACTCTGTGTTGGAGTTTTTACATGAGCATTTCGACATGTGGATCATTTCACTCAGATTTCCAGGTCGCTTCAATGACGGACAAAGTTGGCCCCCCAATATTCCAGACCTCAATCCATGTGACTTTTTTCTTTGGGGGTACCTAAAGGAAAAAATTTTCCTGAAACGTCCACATGATTTAATGGAGCTCAGACTTATTCTTCAAGTTTGCAGTGAAATTACGGAAGACTTGTGCCGTAGGGTAATCACTAACTTCAGTGTTCATTTGAAGGAAGTTAGGAAACGAAATGGTGGACATATTGAGCATGTGCTGAGTTAGAACAAATCTCCATGGACGGCTCTTCATTGTAGTATATGTTCCTTTCAGATTGTATTGACAATAAAGTTTATATTCAAAAACAAAATGGTAACACATTTCGTGCGCCACCCTGTATGAAACATAAACACATGAACAATAACACTAATGCCGAATATATGTTGAAAAGAATTACTTTATCCTTGAAGAATCAAGTTATCCAAGACTTTTTATTACTATGACCACTTTTGACAGATCTACACTATCCTCATAAGATCTGAAAGTTACAAAAACAAACATCCCAAGTAGTGGTGGTTTAAACTTATATGACTTCATACAACAATTGTGTACACTACTTTAGTGCCAGAACATACCTTGTAACATTATTAGTTAGTTTAAGCCATCTTCACATGGGATATTTGTTTTTGTAACTTTCAGATCTGATGATGACAGCATAGATCTGTCAAAACTGGTCAGAGCAATAAAAAGAATTGCTAGCAATCTTGGTTAATTTGATTCTTCAAGAATAGTATAATTTTCAGATCACCCATAAAATAACACAATGTCAAACATGGAAGTGGAAATGAGGTCCCACACTTCTTGTCAGAGCATAGTGGAACGATACAGGACACCCGCACCGCCACACTACGCAAGGCCCTAATGGAGATGGTTTGCCGTTGCCTTCCTCCAACCAGAATGGGGACAAATGATGATGATGAAGACGACACAACAACACCCAGTCATCTTGGGGCAGGTGAAAATTTTATTTATTTATTTATTTATTTATTTATTGTTCCGTGGGACCACATTTAGGAGAAGTCTCCATGGTCATGGAACGAGTCAATACATGAAATTATAACACGATTGTAGAAACAGATAAAATGAAACAAGTCGTTAGTTTAAATAAAGAAAATCAAGAATGTAACACTGGAATTTGCTTAATTTTTTATCTCTTCCAGGAGCTCCTCGACAGAATAGAAGGAGTGAGCCATGAGGAAACTCTTCAGTTTAGACTTAAAAGTGTTTGGGCTACTGCTAAGATTTTTGAGTTCTTGTGGTAGCTTATTGAAAATGGATGCAGCAGAATACTGCACTCCTTTCTGCACAAGAGTCAAGGAAGTGCATTCCACATGCAGATTTGATTTCTGCCTAGTATTAACTGAGTGAAAGCTGCTAACTCTTGGGAATAAGCTAATATTGCTAACAACAAACGACATTAAAGAAAATACATACTGTGAGGGCAATGTCAAAATTCCCAGACTATTGAATAGGGGTCGACAAGAGGTTTTCGAACTTACACCATACATAGCTCGAACAGCCCGTTTTTGAGCCAAAAATACCCTTTTTGAATCAGAAGAATTACCCCAAAAAATAATACCATATGACATAAGCGTATGAAAATATGCGAAGTATACTACTTTTCGTGTTGAAATGTCACTTATTTCAGATACTGTTCTAATGGTAAATAAAGCGGCATTTAGTTTCTGAACAAGATCCTGAACATGGGCTTTCCACAACAGCTTACTATCTATCTGTACGCCTAGGAACTTGAACTGTTCCGTCTCGCTTATAACATGCCCATTCTGTCTGATTAAAATGTCAGTTCTTGTTGAATTGTGGGTTAGAAACTGTAAAAACTGAGTCTTACTGTGATTTAGCATCAAATTATTTTCCACAAGCCACGAACTTACTTCATGAACTACATTATTTGATAATGTTTCAATATTACACACAAGATCCTTCACTACCAAGGTGGTGTCATCAGCAAACAGAAATATTTTTGAATCACCTGTAATACTAGAAGGCATATCATTTACATAAATAAGGAACAGCAGTGGCCCCAGCACCGACCCTTGGGGAACGCCCCATTTAACAGTGCCCCATTGGGACTGAACATCATTACCACTCTCAATATTGCGGAGGATTACCTTCTGCTTTCTGTTCTTAAAGTAGGAGGCGAACCAATTGTAAGCTACTCCCCTTACTCCATAATGTTCCAACTTCTGCAGTAATATTTTGTGGTCAACACAGTCAAAAGCCTTCGTTAAATCAAAGAAAACACCTAACGTTCTCAACCTTTTATTTAATCCGTCCAAAACCTCACAGAGAAAAGAGAATATAGCATTTTCAGTTGTTAAGCCATTTCTAAAACCAAACTGTACATTTGACAGCAAATTATGTGAATTTAAATGCTGCAGTAACCTTGTATATACAAGCCTCTCGATAACTTTAGCAAACACCGATGGCATAGAAATAGGTCTATAATTGTCAACATTATCCCTGTCTCCCTTTTTATAAAGTGGCTTCACTACCGAGTACTTTAATCGGTCAGGAAACCGACCACTGCTAAAGGAAAAGTTACAGATATGGCTAAGTACTGAGCTAATATACGTGGAACAATACTTCAGTATTCTGCTAGATACCCCGTCATATCCATGAGAGTTCTTGGTCTTTAGTGATTTAATTATTAACTCAATCTCCCTCTTGTCAGTATCATGGAGGAGCATTTCAGGTAACAGTCTCGGAACACTTTTTTCTAAGAGCGCTATATGATTCCCTGTTGGGACTAGGTTTCTATTTAGTTCACCTACTATATTCAGAAAGTGATTATTAAGTACTGTACATATATGCGACTTATCAGCAACACGGACATCCCCACTATGCACTGATTCTATATCCTCGACCTGTCTCTGCAGACCAGCCACTTCCTTTACGACTGACCATATGGTTTTAATTTTATCCTGAGACTTAGCTATTCTATCTGCATACCACATACTTTTTGCCTTCCTAATAACTTTTTTAAGCACCTTACAATACTGTTTGTAATGGGCTGCTGCATTTAGATTTTGACTGTTTCTAACGTTTTGATATAATTGCCACTTTGTTCTACAAGATATTCTTATCCCTTTAGTCAGCCACCCAGGCTGCCTGTTTGTGCTAGTACCCTGTTTTAAACGTTCTAACGGAAAGCAACTTTCAAAGAGCACGAGAAAAGTCTTGAGGAAAGCATTATATTTATCGTCTACTGTATCAGCACTATAAACATCTTGCCAATCTTGTTCCTTGATAAGGTTTACAAAAGTCTGTACAGCAACTGGATCAGCTTTCCTAAAAAGTTGGTAACTATATTTAACATGTGTTGGAGCACAAAAATCTTTTAGACTTAAAATTTGTGCATCATGATCTGAAAGGCCATTCACTTTTTTGCTAACAGAATGCCCTTCTAATAATGACGAATGAACAAAAATATTGTCTATGGTTGTTCTACTGTTCCCTTGCACTCTCGTTGGAAAGAATACGGTTTGCATAAGATTATATGAATTAAGGAGGTCTACCAGCATCCTTTTCCTTGCACAATCACTTATACAATTAATATTGAAGTCACCACATATAACTAACTTTTTGTATTTCCTATAAAGTGAACCAAGAACCTCCTCTAGCTTTAGCAAAAATGTTGTGAAATCGGAGTCTGGGGATCTATAAATAACAACAGTAAGAAGTTTAGCTCCACTAAATTTAACCACACCTGCACAACATTCAAACACCTTTTCAGTGCAGTACTTTGAAACATCAATTGACTCAAATGGGATACCGTTTTTCACATACATGGCTACTCCCCCACACCGCAAAGAGCTCCTAGAAAAGCTGCCAGCCAACCTGTATCCTGGTAAAGGAAGTCTCTGAATTATCTCCTTATTTAAGAAGTGTTCAGATATACCAATAATTTCAGAGTCAACATCTATAAGCAGTTCACTAACTTTATCTCGAATACCTTGTATATTTTGATGAAATATACTAATTCCCTCATTAATCGGATACCCAAGCTTTGTAGAAAGTGGTTTCTTTGTTAGAGAGACTTCCCTTAAGCAGAAATACCTATCAGCTGACTTCAATCTAAAAAAGGTACAGCTCTAACACCCACAACTACCGGAATTTTCCCATGAGTGATCCCACCACCCCCACCTATGCTGTCACCTATAAGTTTTGCCAACCTCCCCTTCCCATACCTGTTGAGGTGCAGGCCATGTCTGGTGAAACCCGTCCTACTGATAGACTCCACCGACACCACTGAAATGTGACTCATGCCTTCTGTCATCAGCGCACCCCCAAGTCTCATGTTATTACGCCTGACGGCTATATTAAGATGAGGCCGATCGTGACGCTGAAACAGTTCCACGAAATGCACATTCGTGTTGCCAGTCTGAGTGGCTATCTCTAACCCCATCGGGAATCAAACCCGGGACCCTGTGCTCGGGAAGCGAGTATGCTACCGCAAGATCATGAGTTGCAGACAATGTCAAACATATAGAAAAGAATCGCAGTAATTCCCTAGACCTGATCTCTTTCTTTTGAAAACAATGAAAACCCAATTGACATCATTTCATATTTTTTACGTGTGGATTTTTCACAAAGAATCCTTAACTGCTCATCATAGCAAAGTACTCAACTTAGTGTTTGTTTGATCAATGTCACACACACACTGTTACAAATTAATCATTTGTTTACTATGAGTATGAATTCTCCAAACATTTTATATTCATGACCAACACAGAGTGTCAACCAGTTTTACATTATCTTTAATCCTTTGTAGATGTAGTCTTTGCCATAAAAGGTGCTGGATAAAAAAGACACATCTCGTTTTCTTTATTCCAGTACTTTCATTGTTCAGAATTAGTATCAGACTCTTTTATGTATAGTGCAACATCAAATTAGTACCAGTCTTATTTATTATTTCTATCAGTCTTAAACTATTCCTAGAAATGTGTTTCATCTCTTTGGCAATACTGTAAGTGAGAACCTTTCCTACATACGCCTAATCAAAATAACTTGCCCTAAAAATTTGTATGAACCCCAACCATTAATCTTATAATTTCATGAAAAAAAGGCAGAAATTCCCTTAATACAAAACTTTTAGCAAACCATATTACTATTTTCCCTAGGAAGAATATATGAAATCCTACAAAGCATACAAGGCTATATACGCATATTAGCCTTCCTAAGTGGTTGTAAGAAACAAAATATACATTGTTGTTGGGCAAGATTCATCATCAGAAAATTAGGAGATACAGTAGAGCTTGAAGAGTTGAGTAATAGTTTTAGTGTTTATGGGACTGCCACCAAACCAGAAGAGTCACATATTTTGAACAGTTAACAACCTTTTTTTTGTTTGGTATTATATTATTAATTACTTTTTGTTCCATGCTTGAAGTATAGTATACAAAGCTCAAGCACCTGCATCTTTATTATTCAACCATTAACTTACCATATGAAAAGATTAACAAATTCAGTTAAGTTAGTCCACTTTGGAGGAAACCTAAACATTACCAGTATCCTATTTCTGTAGTAACTCTCAAGCTACACCTTGTTCCACAGAAAGATACCCTCTGCACAACCATTTAACTTTCCACAGTGATAATGTCCCTATATGCATAGTGCCCCAGAAGGAATGGTCAGTATTCAGGAATATGACAAGAATGCCCATTTAAAGCAAGAAACTTCATATGAACATATGCTCTATTCCAAATGGTTTTCATGATAAAACTTATTTAATGTACATTTGTTCTTGGGCTAGTGGTGCACATATACATGTCTTACCTACTCAACCTCTTTGATGCTTTATTCCCACCAAACCTACCTCTTTTCTCAGGATGTCTTTTAGCTATTAAACTATCCTTCTGCTCTTGCAGTTGTCCATGGTATGTTATGAGTGAGGTAGTATGGGGGACTGAGACTGTATCAGAGAGGAGCATCAGTCAACTGTGCTTGTACATGTGTTGACTGAACTTCCACACATCTACACTAGTTAACAATATGCAGATATGGCGTATGTTTGCAGCATCTGCAATGGTAGTGCTCCTCATGCTGTTGAAAAATACATTAGCACCTTCTGACATAATGACCTACTGATCTTAGAGTGTTCACCAGAGTTTTCAGAACATTGCATGAAACACATGTTCTTTCAAGTTTCCGATTTTCTTCTGAATGTGTAGTTCAACAACTTGTGCAGGAACAGCAAAATACTGTTGAAATGGTGAAGCAAAGTCCTACTGCCAGCACATGGCAACTTTTTGTACATATCAAATGTTCCACTGAAATCTGTATGGTTATTATTACACATAGAAAACATATACATATTTTACATACTGTGTGTCCACAGTACTCACTTTGGCAACAGTGCCACATGACTTGAATTTTGTCACTGGTTAAATTATCAGTTGTCATTTGCTTCCATTAATACTATTCACTGATGAATCCATGTTTACCTGGAATGGGATCAATAACATACATAATAATCATTAAGTATCACAGGAAAATCCACGCACTAAAGTGGAAACCAATTTAAAAGTTCATTTTTCTATCAGTGTTTGATGCAACATGATCAGTAACATGTTGATAGGTCCAGTCATTTTAGATGAGTGAGTTATGGGACAGAATTACTTGAATTTGTTGGAAAACTCATCTGTTAAACACCCTGAGGATTTTCCTTTGGCCATGTAGACTGCAATGTACTTTTGGCATGATAGAGCCTCTCCAAATTTTGTCAGATGTGGAAGGCAACATCTCAACAGCACTCACCCTAATTGTTGCGTTGGTCATGATAGTACAATTAACTGATCACCAGGATTGCCAGGCCTTGCACCATTATGTTTTTGTTTGTGGGGTCAGATGATGACTGAGGTGTACAAACATAATGTGAATACACGAGATGAACACACATGACCACTGTCATGTACTGGAATGAAGGATATTGTGCAAACTTGGCTTAGCTACAGCCTAGACTGCTAATTCTGCAAGATTTGCAGAAGAGCTTCTGTGAAGTTTGGAAGGTAGTAGGTGAGGTATTGGCAGAACTGAAGCTGTGACGATGGGTCATGAGTCGTGTTTGGGTAGCTCAGTTGGTAGAGCACTTGTCCGCAAAAGGCAAAGGTCCCAAGTCTGTGTCTCAGTCTGCCACACAGTTTTAATCTGCCAGGAAGTTTCATATCAGCACACGCTCTGCTGCAGAGTGAAAATCTCATTCTACAAGCTTATTTGTTTAGCAGACTTCTTTTTGTTCTGTCTGTGACTCAACTTCTCCACTGTACAGTGAGTAGCAATCTATCCTTTTCATAATAATGTCATTATTCCATCCTGGAATTAGCATTTGACTCATCTGTTAAAGTGCAAAGTATCATTTGTAACTTAGATATTTTATTGTTAATCTCCTGTTTCTCCTTACAAAACATGTTGTTGTGTTGCTCAACTTTGGTATTTGTTGTTTGTATTCTAGAAATAGCTGGTTTACTTCAGTACTTGAATGATTGTTCTACTGGTTAATTCATTCCCTTTGCCTTCTATTGTGACAGTTAACTCCTTTTTAAAATCTGCAGTTGATTTTGCAGTTATGTCTATTCTAGCACCTAGCTTCTTTATATCAGTACTTAATTGATCACCAAAAGTTTTAAAGCACTCTGGTACATTTGCCTCCATGCCTCTCATAACCACAGGTATACAATAACTGTGACAATATGTTTATAAAAAACTTTGCTTACTACTGTAACAGTGCCTGCCACAACAGGTACTATACCCACAAGCTTTGGTTGTCAAAACTCTTGCAGCTTACCCCACAACATGAACACCACCACCAGTATAATCAACCACAAAGATAATTCAGTAAGGACTGGGAACAAACCTGCTTCCTTCTGCATAAGCCTCTTCTGTTCTTCTCAGTAGGTGTGTCAGCTCCAAAACTAGCTGAAAGATGTTAGTTTTACTAATAGTCTATAGCAATAATGTGCTCAACACAACAGGTAGATTTAAAACACTTTAATTACACCCTTGGTGAAAAGTATTCACTAATATGGCCAATTTCTGATCTCATATACACTTTGAATTAAAGAAAAGCATATTGTTACCTACTACACTAGTTCATAGATTGTTAAATTGTCCTAGTATAGTAATCACATGGTACAGTCCAGTGGTTCTAAACAGTTCACATGTGGCAAAAATTTAACGTACCAGTTCACCATATCACTGTCCTCATACCTCTTTAAGGAACTCAAAATAATTAAAATAGTGCACAAGAATAATCAATAAATCCATCAACACTGCCCTGCTAACCAGTCATTGTTCATAGGAATCAATAATCACTGTGTTCCTGTAATAAGTTCTCATTCAGAATTAATTATAATTACTGTCACAGAAATCATGAATTAAACTCATGAGTGAAGAAAGCAAACTGTATGCAATATATATGACTATTTCAGAATGTTAATTATCTGACTGTGGCACACTGTTCACAGCAGGAGACATAGGTGTTGCTCACTTTACGATCAGGTGCAGACTACCTGAACTCAGATGTGCTAGGTCTATATATAGTTTTACCAGTGAACAATATGTTTTACACCACTCTTTATTGATTGTAACCATCTTAAACAAAATATTTCACGACCCTCAAAAGATTTAACTTTGTAATTATGTTATGAAAAGGAGAGTTGTTACTCGCTATATAGCAGAGATGCTAAGTTGCAGCTATGCAGTCACTGGGTACTAGATACCCTATTATATTGTCATCATCGTAGTTAAGGAAAAAATTTAGCAAATCTTGGAAGGTCAAAATACATAGCAGATGAAATACTGTACTCAACTTACTTCATCTCACACAGAATACAGCTCACTAAATTTCTTTCAGTGCTCAACAGACTGTGATGCCAATGGAGAGCAGGACCAAAACAATGAACTGCATGACTGGAGACTGGGGCACAGCAGAAACCAATGTTGTAGGGTGATGAGTTATCATTGTAATCTGTGATGGCTTTTGTGAAGTTATTATGGAATTAACAATACAACTGAAGCCCTCCAATGTTACTGATGAATATTTTCTGACTCGTGGACTAATTGACTTGTGTTTTGATGTAACTGTAGTTGACAGATTTAATGACTGTTCATTGACATCTTCTGAAAATTCGTAAGTTGCAGTGCTGTGCAGTGCCTCAGCAACTGACTACCAGTGCTAAGGACAACAGCTCCCTGTTCAGTGAGAATTCTTCTAACGGAAACTGTTAATATCCTCTTCTCATCAAATTCTGATTGTCTTTCCACCAAAAAAATGTTCTGGTTCTGTAATAGGTCACCAAGATGTTTGTATGTTCTGTAGTGTACTATACTCCTGAAAAAATTTCTGGTCACTGTTAATTAATAATTCTGACCTTCTACATTTGAACAGCAAAGTCAAAATAAAAATGTATGTCTTTGCTGATATAGATTTCACCTCTTTTTGCAACTCCTTCTGTGCTGGAAGCTGAAAAGATCTTTCACAAATCTTAAACTTCCAATAAATTATGTAGAGGGTAATTTGTTACAATAATTGAACACCTCATATAGTGCATTCTGAAAACCAAGCTGTATCAGTACAATTTCATTTGATATTAACTGACATTCATCTCTCTTGAATGACTGATAAAAAATGACACTTAAGACTATCCAGATACTGGTGATGTCATTGCAATTGCCACTCACATCCTTATTCCATGGAGTGCACAATTTCTCCAAGTGATACATTACACTTGTGGCGGTTATCGACTGCAAGAGTCGACTGTCTCATCTTTGACAATGAACTTCTTTGAAAACTGTTGATCTCAGTGTGTTCCAAACTCTGTATTTGAGCGGATGTGTTTGTCCCGACATGATCAAAATAAAGTTAATTCATTATAAACAAGCGAATACTTAATGTTAACATCAGCTCCCTGCCGCCGTTGGATAAGCAGCTGCCAGCAGAAAGTTGTATACTCCTAGCTCACTCATTTGTTACATCATTTAATTCTTAATTTCTTTGTGCGTTTTTGGTACTTGCATTGTTTAAATTCATAAATTTCTGGTGTATTATAGTATTTGAGAGTTGTAGCATCGCTCTTTAGTACCTGAATAGTGTAAAATTGTGTAGTCTCCTTCCGCCGCCAAGCAGTGTGTCAGCAGTGCGCAAGTAGCAGCATTACTGCATTTACTAGGCAATCTTGTATTTTAATAACCGTTTAAATTTTGTGTCGATTTGTTTGTGCTCTCTCTAGATTAGTTCAGAGGTTCTTTGCACAACAGTTTTTAGCATGGATAGGGACTGCAACTGCTGTGTTCGGATGCAGGCTGAGTTGGCATCCCTACGCTCCCAGCTTCAGGCAGTGTTGGCTTCGGTCACACAGCTTGAGGCTGTTGCCAATGGCCATCACTGTGGGGGCCCGGATGGGGGTTTGTCGGGGACGGCCAGCTCATCCCACGCATCCCCTGATCGGACTATGACTGTGGCTGCCCGGGATACTGCCCACATTGAGGCTGATCCCTCACCTGTGGTAGAGTGGGAGGTCATCTCGAGGTGTGGCAGGGGGGCGAAAGACATTCCGGAGGGCTGAAAGGAAGGCCTCTCCAGTTTGTCTGACGAACCGGTTTCAGGCTCTGTCTCCAGCTGATACTGATGTTCGGCCAGAGATGGCTGCTTGTCCTGTTCCAGAGGTTGCCCCTCAGCCTGCAAGATCCGAGCAGTCGCAGAGGGTGGGCTTACTGGTAGTTGTGAGCTCCAACGTCAGGCACGTAATGGGGCCCCTTAGGGAAATGGCAGCAAGAGAGGGGAAGAAAGCCAATGTGCACTCCGTGTGCATACCGGGGGGAGTCATTCCAGATGTGGAAAGGGTCCTTCCGGTTGCCATGAAGGGTACAGGGTGCACCCATCTGCAGGTGGTTGCTCATGTCGGCACCAATGATGTGTGTCGCTATGGATCGGAGGAAATCCTCTCTGGCTTCTGGCAGCTATCTGATTTGGTGAAGACTGCCAGTCTCGTTAGCGGGATGAAAGCAGAGCTCACTATCTGCAGCATTGTCGACAGGACTGACTGCGGACCTTTGGTACAGAGCCGAGTGGAGGGTCTGAATCAGAGGCTGAGACGGTTCTGCGACCGTTTGGGCTGCAGATTCCTTGACTTGCGCCATAGGGTGGTCGGGTTTCGGGTTCCGCTGGGTAGGTCAGGAGTCCACTACATGCAGCAAGTGGCTACACGGGTAGCAGGGGTTGTGTGGCGTGAACTGGGCGGTTTTTTAGGTTAGATGGCCTCGGCCAAGTACAGAAAGGGCAACAGCCTCAAAGGGTGTGGGGCAAAGTCAGGACATGCGGGGACCAAGCAGCAATCGGTATTGTAATTGTCAACTGTTGAAGCTGCATTGGTAAAGTACCGGAACTTCAAGCGCTGATAGAAAGCACCGGAGCTGAAATCGTTATAGGTACAGAAAGCTGGCTGAAGCCAGAGGTAAATTCAGCCGAAATTTTTACAAACGCACAGACGGTGTTTAGAAAGGATAGATTGCATGCAACCGGTGGTGGCCTGTTTGTCGCTGTTAGTAGTAGTTTATCCTGCAGTGTAGTAGAAGTGGATAGTTCCTGTGAAATATTATGGGTGGAGGTTACACTCAACAACTGAGCTAGGTTAATAATTGGCTCCTTTTACTGACCTCCCGACTCAGCAGCATTAGTTGAAGAACAACTGAGAGAAAATTTGGAATACATTGCACATAAATTTTCTCAGCATATTATAGTCTTAGGTGGAGATTTCAATTTACCAGATATAGACTGGGACACTCAGATGTTTAAGACGGGTGGTATGGACAGAGCATCGAGTGACATTATACTGAGTGCACTATCCGAAAATTACCTCGAGCAATTAAACAGAGAACCGACTCGTGGAGATAACATCTTGGACCTACTGATAACAAACAGACCCGAACTTTTCGACTCTGTAAGTGCAGAACAGGGAATCAGTGATCATAAGGCCGTTGCAGCATCCCTGAATATGGAAGTTAATAGGAATATAAAAAAAAGGGAGGAAGGTTTATCTGTTTAGCAAGAGTAATAGAAGGCAGATTTCAGACTACCTAACAGATCAAAACGAAAATTTCTGTTCCGACACTGACAATGTTGAGTGTTTATGGAAAAAGTTTAAGCCAATTGTAAAATGCGTTTTAGACAGGTACGTGCCGAGTAAAACTGTGAGGGACGGGATAAACCCACCGTGGTTCAACAACAAAGTTAGGAAGCTACTGCGAAAGCAAAGAGAGCTTCACTCCAATTTTAAACGCAGCGAAAACCTCTCAGACAAACAGAACCTAAACGATGTCAAAGTTAGCGTACGCAGGGCTATGCGTGAAGCGTTCAGTGAATTTGAAAGTAAAATTCTATGTACCGACTTGACAGAAAATCCTAGGAAGTTCTGGTCTTACGTTAAATCAGTAAGTGGCTCGAAACAGCATATCCAGACGCTCTGGGATGATGATGGCATTGAAACGGAGGATGACACGTGTAAAGCTGAAATACTAAACACCTTTTTCCAAAGCTGTTTCACAGAGGAAGACCGTACTGCAGTTCCTTCTCTAAATCCTCGCACAAACGAAAAAATGGCTGACATCGAAATAAGTGTCCAAGGAATAGAAAAGCAACTGGAATCAGTCAGCAGAGGAAAGTCCACTGGACCTGACGGGATACCAATTCGATTCTACACAGAGTATGCGAAAGAACTTGCCCCCCTTCTAACAGCCGTGTACCGCAAGTCTCTAGAGGAACGGAAGGTTCCAAATGATTGGAAAAGAGCACAGGTAGTCCCAGTCTTCAACAAGGGTCATCGAGCAGATGCACAAAACTATAGACCTATATCTCTGACGTTGATCTGTTGTAGAATTTTAGAACATGTTTTTTGCTCGTGTGTCATGTCGTTTTTGGAAACCCAGAATCTACTATGTAGGAATCAACATGGATTCCGGGAACAGTGATCGTGTGAGACCCAACTCGCTTTATTTGTTCATGAGACCCAGAAAATATTAGATACAGGCTCCTAGGTAGATGCTATTTTTCTTGACTTCCGGAAGGCGTTCGATACAGTTCCACACTGTCGTCTGATAAACAAAGTAAGAGCCTATGGAATATCAGACCAGCTGTGTGGCTGGATTGAAGAGTTTTTAGCAAACAGAACACAGCATGTTGTTATCAATGTAGAGACGTCTACAGACGTTAAAGTAACCTCTGGCGTGCCACAGGGGAGTGTTATGGGACCATTGCTTTTCACAATATATATAAATGACCTAGTAGATAGTGTCGGAAGTCCCATGCGGCTTTTCGCGGATGATGCTGTAGTATACAGAGAAGTTGCAGCATTAGAAAATTGTAGCGAAATGCAGGAAGATCTGCAGCGGATAGGCACTTGGTGCAGGAAGTGGCAACTGACCCTTAACATAGACAAATGTAATGTATTGCGAATACATAGAAAGAAGGATCCTTTATTGTATGATTATATGATAGCGGAACAAACACTGGTAGCAGTTACTTCTGTAAAATATCTGGGAGTATGCGTGCGGAATGATTTGAAGTGGAATGATCATATAAAGTTAATTGTTGGTAAGGCGGGTGCCAGGTTGACATTCATTGGGATAGTCCTTAGAAAATATAGTCCATCAACAAAGGAGGTGGCTTACAAAACGCTTGTTCGACCTATACTTGAGTATTGCTCAACAGTGTGGGATCCGTACCAGATCAGGTTGACGGAGGAGATAGAGAAGATCCAAAGAAGAGCGGCGCGTTTCGTCACAGGGTTATTTGGTAACCGTGATAGTGCTACGGAGATGTTTAGCAAACTCAAGTGGCAGACTCTGCAAGAGAGGCGTTCTGCGTCACGGAGTAGCTTGCTGTTCAGCTTTCGAGAGCGTGCATTTCTGGATGAGGTATCAATATATTGCTTCCCCCTACTTATACCGCCCGAGGAGATCACGAATGTAAAATTAGAGAGATTCAAGTGCTCACTGAGGCTTTCAGACAGTTGTTCTTCCCACAAACCATACGCGACTGGAACAGAAAAGGGAGGTAATGACAGTGGCACGTAAAGTGCCCTCCGCCACACACCGTTGGGGGGCTTGCGGAGTATAAATGTAGATGTAGATGTAGAACTTTTCAGCCACTTCTCCGCACTTGTCCCTCATTTGCAGCATTCAATTACCAACATTTCTCTCGGACCAACTTCCAATGTGGTTCATGGCCGCAGAGTATATATTCTCCTCTTATGGCATCACCAACGAAAGTGAAAAATATCTCATACTCTTCATGCACCTAAAGGACTATCATTATATAATTACGGACATTATCTGTGACAATTTGAGTGACAAGTACGCCAGAGCGAAAGCCACTTTAATTCAGCGCCTCTCACCAATATCACAGGAACAATTTCATCAAGGGCATCCTGCTGATCAACGACAATGCACCAGTTACACTGACGACAATGCCGGCTGTTTCTCAGTGCAACACTGGACGTGCCATGCCACCCTGTACGCAGCACCCGAGCCGCACCAACTCTGCTCGACTGCTACTGACAGCGACGTCACGGCTGCTGCCTGCTGGCTCATTGACCTCGACCCAGTCAAAACAGACAGCTGCGTGACATACGATCCCGCCACGGCTACCGCACCCACATCTTGTCAACAACTCGCCGACACTACACACGCTTACCTGCCGGCCGTTCACTACTCGACCGCACCTGCAACTTGTTCACCCACCCCAGAAGATGATTTCAGCCATATAAATGCTTCATACAACAGTGAGTGTGTTCTCAATCTGCCGCCGCTGAGGGCAGAGTTTCACATTCGCGATCGCACACATGGTCTCTTCTATTCGAACTGTTACGTCAATACTGTGGTTCATGGTGTGGGTTCCTGTTGTCATGTCCTAGTTCATGAACCATGGGCAACGTATGAGTGGCCAAGTAAGTGGCCCTGACAGTTGGGATACCAGTTACTTTGGAATAAGGCTGGGCATCTCGGACGTATTCTGAGTGTTGGTCACCTTTGTCCTCAGACGGCAAAGACTACCAAATCCACCGGTTAGTCCCTCAACCATTAGGGGTAAAACTCAATGGAACCTGGGGCAAGTAAGGCTAGCAACCTGCTTCCCTGGTACTTTAAATACGATGCTGGCAACAATCAGAGCAAAATGCCTTGGACCTTTGGAGGTGACAGAGTTCCACCTCTAACTGACAAACCAGGGACTCCTAAGATACGACTCAGCAAACGAATGGTAACGAGATGGGGAGCTATTAATATCAATGGGGGTTACTCTGGGAAGAAGGTAGAGCTGGCAGAGGCTGCAAGTAAGATGGGATTGGACGTTTTAGCTGTTAGTGACATTCGGGTAAGGGGTGAGAAAGAAGAGGAAGTGGGAGAATACAAGGTCTACCTGTCAGGAGTCAAAGCAGGAATAGCACAACGGGGTGTAGGGCTTTACATTAGAAAAGAAATGGAACCCAGCGTAGTTGTAATAAGGTATGTAAATGAATGACTGATGTGGATAGATTTGACAGTGTCTAGCAAGAAAATTAGGATTGTGTCAGTATATTTGCATTGTGAAGGGACAGATCAAGATAAGATGGATAGTTTTTATGATGCACTCAGTGACGTAGTTGTTAGAGTGAAGGACAAGGACAGTGTTCTGCTCATGGGTGATTTTAATGGTAGGATTAGAAATCGAGCATAAGGGTATGAAAAGGTTATGGGTAAATTTGGAGAGGATATGGAGGCCAACAGGAACGGGAAACAACTCTTGGATTTCTGTGCCGGTATGGGCTTAGTAATCACATACTCCTTTTTTAAACATAAGAACAGTCACCGGTATACTTGGGAAGGCAGGGGAACCAGATCTGTCATTGATTATATAATAACAAATCAGGAATTCAGGAAGGCTGTGAGGGATACACGTGTATTCAGGGGATTCTTTGATGACACTGATCACTATTTAATCTGCAGTGAAATTGGTACTGTGAGGCCGAAAGTGCAGGAGGTCAGGTCCATATGTAGGAGGATAAGAGTGGAGAAACTTCAGGACAAAGAAATCAGGCACAAGTACATAACAGTGATCTCAGAAAGGTACCAGTTAGTTGAATGTAGTCAATTACAGTCATTGGAAAAGGAATGGACAAGGTATAGGGACACAGTACTAGAAGTGGCTAAAGAATGTCTTGGAACAGTAGTGTGTAAAGGTAGGATGAAGCAAACAGCTTAGTGGAATGACACACCCAAGGCAGCCCGTAAAAGGAAAAAGAAGGCGTATCAAAAATGGCTACATACTAGAACTCGGGTAGACAGAGAAAGTTATGTTGAAGAAAGAAACAAAACCAAACAGATAATTGTAGCATCCAAGAAGAAATCTTGGGAAGACTTTGGAAACAGGTTGGAGACTTTGGGTCAAGCTGCTGGAAAACCATTCTGGAGTGTAATTAGCAGTCTTCGAAAGGGAGGTAAGAAGGAAATGACAAGTATTTTGGACAGGTCAGGAAAACTGCTGGTGAATCCTGTTGATGCCTTGGGCAGATGGAGGGAATATTTTGAAGAGTTGCTCAATGTAGGTGAAAATACGATCAGTAATGTTTCAGATTTTGATGTACAGTGGGATAGGAATGATGATGGAAATAGGATCACATTTGAGGAAGTGGAGAAAATGGTCAATAGATGGCAGTGCAATAAAGCATCTGGGGGGGATGAAATTAAGTCAGAACTCATCAAATACAGTGGAATGTCAGGTTTTAAATGGCTACACAGGATAACTGAAATGGCATGGGAGTTGGAACAGCTTCCATCAGATTGGACAAAAGCAGTAATCACACCAATCTTTAAACATGGAAACAGAAAAGACTGTAACAACTATAGAGGTATCTCTTTAATCAGCGGTGTGGGTAAAATCTTCCCAGGTATTGTTGAAAGGAAAATGTGAGTATTAGTTGAGGACAAATTGGATGAAAATCGGTGTGGGTTTAGGCCTCTTAGAGGTTGTCAGGACCAGATCTTTAGCTTATGGCAAATAATGGAGAAGTGTCACATGTGGAACAGGGAATTGTATGTATGCTTTATAGATCTAGAAAAGGCATATGACCAGGTTCCTAGGAGGAAGTTATTGTCTGTTCTATGAGATTATGGAATAGGAGGCAAACTTTTGCAAGCAATTAAAGGTCTTTACATAGTCAGGCAGCAGTTAGAGTTGACTGTAAATTGAGTTCATGGTTCAGAGTAGTTTGAGGGGTAAGAAAAGGCTGCAACCTGTCCCCACTGTTGTTCATATTATTTATGGATCATATGTTGAAAACAATAGACTGGCTGGGTGAGATTAAGATATGTGAACACAAAATAAGCAGTCTCGCATATGCGGATGACTTAGTTGTGATGGTAGATTCGATTGAAAGTTTGCAAAGTAATATTTCAGAGCTAGATCAGAAATGTAAGGACTATGGTATGAAGATTAGCATCTCCAAAATGAAAGTAATGTCAGTGGGAAAGAGATATAAACGGATTGAGTGCCAAATAGGAGGAACAAAGCTAGAACACGTGGACGGTTTCAACTACTTAGGATGCATATTCTCACAGGATGGCAATGTAGTGAAAGAACTGGAAGCGAGGTGTAGCAAAGCTAATGCAGTGAGCGCTCAGCTACGATCTACTCTCTTCTGTAAGAAGGAAATCAGTGCCAAGACTAAGTTATCTGTGCACCGTTCAATCTTTCGACCAACTTTCTTGTATGGGAGTGAAAGCTGGATGGATTCAAGTTACCTTATCAACAAGGTTGAGGTTACGGATATGAAAGTAGCTAGGATGATTGCAGGTGCTAGTAGATGGGAACAATGGCAGGAGGGTGTCCACAATGAGGAAATCAAAGAAAAACTGGGAATGAACTCTATAGATGTAGCAGTCAGGGCGAACAGGCTTAGATGGTGGGGTCATGTTACACGCATGGGAGAAGCAAGGTTACCCAAAGGACTCATGGGTTCAGCAATAGAGGGTAGGAGAAGTTGGGGTAGACCAAGGAGAAGGTACCTGGATTCGGTTAAGAATGGTTTTGAAGAATAGTCTGTCTGTAAACTCAAGAGCAAGCAGCTCTTTTGGCGGGGGAAGTGGCCTTTCCCGGAAGAACCCTGCCACTGGCCTACAGGGCCACCCAAAATCAGTTGCCCGTTACCCGTCTAGCGGTGTAGCTCGGCGTGCAGTGATATACGTCGTTTCTGTTCGTGGGATCTTGGTTGCCAGTGTCAGTCAGTTGACTTTGTGTTCTCACTGATATACTTGAGTATCCGGAAGTGATGGATAATCTTCCTGCATTGCAAAAAATGTGCAGAATATGAAGAAGAGGAAGTATTTGCGAAATAATGAGCGTTAGATCGTCTCTAACATTATTACAGCGTGTGTTAAGGAGGCAACACAAAAAGAACTGTTGGCTAATATTACCAGTCCCAATCAAAGGCTGCAGTTTATGCAAACGTCAGCCTCCCCCAATAGGGCGCATAAGGAAGGAACGTGAAAACAAGGTGCATGGTTTATTGGAATCACCGCGAAGGAATACTAATAATTTAGGGAGGGAACCCATCGTTATAGACAGTTTCACAAAATTGGTCATTCGACAAATGATGGAGAACTTTTACATAAACCAAAAAATAGTACCCACGTTATGGAAATTACTTACTGCCGTGAAACAAAAAATACATTTTCCTTCAAAGAAAGATGTTTTACACAAGACAATGCATGAAATGGGATTTACCTGCAAATACTTTTCAGACATGTTTACAAAGACAGTGACAAAAAAAGCAGTGTGAATCGAACTAATACAACAGATGAAATTATAAATTCCCGGTTACTTTTTAAATACTCTTCGTGTTGCAAGAATTGTTAAGTTTCAATGCAGCCCTTCAAAGAAAACTTTTACCTTTTAGTAAAAACACAAAGTAAGAACAAGCCTTAAATTCTACAGATTGATTGCACTATATCTGGTTCGTCTTATGAACAGAGGAACATAGAACCGAATGCCTATTCATGTGAATGTATGTTTTTGTAGTAGAATCCTGACTTCCGTTAATATTATTATATGTTAATATTATGTACTGTATAGTGATTTGTTTCGAAGAAGCTATCGTCTTTTGTTTTCCTTACACTCTTAACACATTTGTCTAAAAATAAACGCAGCCGGGACGTATCTGTACACGGCGTCGCCACAGATTTAAAGCGGGCGCCGCGGCAGGGCCGGTACTACATTGTGAAACAGCCTGTAGAAGCGGCCTGTGACGTAGCAAGGTAGGCAGAGTGGGGACTCGCTCGCTCGCTCTTCAGTTTACCGACAGACTATAATATGCTTAACATCAGAAGAGGCCCCAGTGTTAGCACTGAATAGGGGACCATGGAGGAATTTTATAAGGGGGCTATGCTCCAGACTGAACACTGAAAGGCATAATCAGTCTTAAATGATGATGATGATGATGATGATGATGATGATGATGATGATGTGCCGCCGACCTTGTCTTGTACGCCATGGTTTCGCCGACCACGTCTGCCTTCCACCACCTCTCACCATTGCCATGCCTCATGCACAGGGCTCACGGCCACGCCCCCCAACCTTCGATCATGGCTGTTTCGCACATCAAAACACCGAAACTGTCAACTCTGCTTGGAACATCCTGCCATCTACCACTGTAACACACACACCGTCAACGGACTCTGAGGTGACGCTTCCGTCTACACCGAAGTCATCCGCCGCCAAGGTCAGTCATGTGCAGCTTGCTGTTTTCTCCCCTGCTGTGACATCAAGTGCCTCTATAACTCCGTCATTACCACGAGTGTTGCTCATCTGGCATCTCTTACACAACCTGTTAAGCCACAACATGCTTGCTCCTTTATGTCATACGGTCAATAACAAACTGTTACTGGACATGTTGCACTTAACGCTGCGCTCACTGGCAAATACTTTGGCAACACATCGCATCGCATCTTCGACGCACTCCACACCTTTGATCGGATCAAAACCCTGCTGTGCTGCACGTCCTCGGCACGACGATGTTCTCCCCACTGACACGCCGCCGCCTTCTGCTTCCACCATGCCAACAGCAGCATGGCACAATCAACCTGTGGACGCCTTCCATGCCTCCTTCCCTCTGCTGGTGGCACCTACCAAGACATCGAGAAATGGTCTGATCGCGCCTCGCACTAGCGCCTGCCACGACACGATCGGTCACGCGCACCTGCACCGTCAGCCGGACTGGTGCACACACGCCTCTCTTCATCCTTACTGTGCTCTGCACTACCGCCAGGGATCTCTGTGGCGGTTATTGACTGCAAGAGTGGACCGCCTCATCTTTGAGAACGAACTTCTTTGAAAACGGTTGATCTCAGTGTGTTCTGAACTCTGTATTCGAGCAGATGTGTTTGTACCAACATGATCAAAATAAAGTTAATTCATTATAAACAAGCGAATACTTAATGTTTTGTTCGATATTACCATATGTAACATCTTGATCCCCATACACTAAAGGACACATCCTGATATTGCATGTTGTAAAGTAACATAATAGGCCAACTCTTAAAGAAAACCAATGTAACCAGCCAACTGTACCATAAAATACTGCTTTGTGACATATTTGTGATGTTCTGTATCGTAAAGAGCGCATGTTATAATACTATTAATACATATGTGTGCATTTGAGTAGCATTACTAATACCATGACAACTTAGACTGTCATCCCATTCTCATCAAAAGCACTTTTTCTGCAGATGGGTGGGATATACATCAGAAAGTTTACATGATAAAACAAAGAAGCCATTACCATCAATGCAGTAAAATCATGTATGACCTTAGTTATTTTTGTGCCCTAAAACAAAACAAAATGCAGTAAAAATGTAGGAAATGGACTGGTTAAGAGTAGCAAAACAATTTGGTGGATTTTAAGATGGCATACAACAAATAAAAACAAACAAATTATTGATATCAATATAATAGAGGGAAACATTACACGTGGGAAAAATTATATATAAAAACAAAGATGAGGTGACTTACCGAACGAAAGCGCTGGCAGGTCGATAGACACACAAACAAACACAAACATACACACAAAATTCAAGCTTTCGCAACAAACTGTTGCCTCATCAGGAAAGAGGGAAGGAGAGGGAAATACGAAAGGAAGTGGGTTTTAAGGGAGAGGGTAAGGAGTCATTCCAATCCTGTGAGTGGAAAGACTTCCCTTAGGGGGAAAAAAGGACAGGTATACACTCGCACACACACGCACATATCCATCCACACATAGACACCTTCCGCTCCCGGGATTGGAACGACTCCTTACCCTCTCCCTTAAAACCCACTTCCTTTCATCTTTCCCTCTCCTTCCCTCTTTCCTGACGAGGCAACAGTTTGTTGCGAAAGCTTGAATTTTGTGTGTGTGTGTTTGTGTTTGTTTGTGTGTCTATCGACCTGCCAGTGCTTTCGTTCGGTAAGTCACCTCATCTTTGTTTTTATATATAACAAACAAATTATTGGTGTTATGAAAGGATTTGACAGATTTCAATCTATATTTGACCAGGGATTAGAGCAGGAAATAGTCAGTCATGCTGCTTGAGTCTCATCTGTTTGATATGACATGTACCAACCTAATGAAACAAGCTTACCAAGTTTTAGAACAAAATGTACTCTCAGATTTAATAAGGAGAAGAAAATGGCTGGTTGACATTGGCTGAAAGGATTTTGGTCATGTAATCCTGACTTACCATTAAGGAAACAGAAGCTACTTCTTTGGATCATGCAATAGGATTCAATAAAGTTCATGTTGATAAATTTTATGTGGTATATGAATATATCCTCAATAAAGAAGTAATTTTGCGTTCATAAATTTATAATGTGGATGAATCTGCACTTTCAACTGTGCATAACTTTCAGAAAAATTTTGTGATGGCTGAGAAAAAACAAGTGGGGGCACTTACAAGTGCTGAAAGAGGGTTGCTTATTACAATAGTATGAGTATGAATCCAGCTTTAATCTTCCCCAAGAAAACTGGAAAGAGGAATTAATTGGAAGAGCACCTGTGGAAACTCTAGGTATAGGGCAAGAAAGTAGGTGGATGACTGGAGAAGCTTTACTCAAGTGTCTGCAGCATTTTATTAGCTACATTAAGGTAAGCAAAGAATGTTGTTCATTATTGATGGCCCTGAGTCACAAACATGTTGAGGTGCTGAAAAGTACCAAAGAAAATGGAGCTTTTCTGCTTTGCCTATCACCCCACACCACTGTACTCACAGATACTCACAGACTTCAACTGTTATACATGCCAATTTTTGCGATTATCAACATCTATTACAATCAAGTGGCCAAAAACACACCCTGGGCAAATATCACCCCAGTACCAAATAAGTGAGTTTTTTGCCAAGGAACATGGTAAAGCTGCATCTATGGCTAATGCTAAGAGTGGATATGCTAAGGCAGACCTTTTGCAATTAAACACAGATGCTGCTGAAGAACATTTGTTCACTCCAGATCAGACAACCAACAGATCTATGCTTGCAGAATCTGAACAAAATTCACCTGCAGCTAAATGCAATAACAAATGTGAAGAGGACAATCTTCCAAGCTGTTCACATGTTTTATGGGACACTTTGCCACCTGAAGAGGAATCTACTGCTACAATCAGCTTTCTGATGCCTAAACAAGATAGTTCTAAAAGGCTCAACATATTAATTGATCAATTTCCAGCTCCTTCAGCAAGATCATCAAGGAAATACAAAACAACTCAGGATTCTTCAGGCCCTCTGAACAGCAGTCCCAATATCAAGCTTCTAGAAGAGAAAGTGCACCAAAAACAATTAGCTGAGGAATGCTAGTTGGCTAGACAATCCCAGAAAAGAATAAAGTTCTGCAGTGCATAAGCCTATAACTGAGATCTCAGTGCAGGTGATGACCATGTTTGTATTTACTGCAGTGATGTATTCTTCCATTAAAGCCAGGATAATCATGGATTAAGTGTGTTAGATGTAAGTAGATGTAAGATGTGGGCTCACAGTGATGTGCTGATGTCCCATCAAGCAAGGATGCCCTTATGATATTTTGTAGAGCACCTATATCTGGAGCATGGTGTATTTTTAATATTTGGAAGATGAATGGTGACTTGTAAGTAATCAAAGAAACTTCCATTTGTGACCCTCTTTACATCCTGCATAGCCGGCTGCTGTGGCTGAGCGGTTCTAGGCGCTTCAGTCCAGAACCGAGCTCCTGCTATGGTCGCAGGTTCGATTCCTGCCTCAGGCATGGATGTGTGTGATGTCCTTAGGTTGGTTTGGTTTAAGGAGTTCTAAGTCTAGGGAACTGATGACCTCAGATGTTAAGTCCTATAGTGCTTAGAGCCATTTGACCATTTTGAACCAACCTGCATAATACCAACTTTTAAATCATTTCCTTGAAAGAAAAACACTGAACTACACTACACTTTTTTCTTTCCCTGAGAGCAATGTGTTACACCTTCAAGAGGTTTTTGTTTAGTGTATTCACTTTTTTCTGCAAACTGTGAACTATGTCTTTCTACCCACATAGTAAGTATAAAACGATACACTGCCCAAGTTTCTTTCCTTAATTTTCCTTAATAGTGTAGTTTTACGTTTAATGATTTGTAACAGTTTTTGAGCACATACCATGTCCAGGTTTTAGAAACATATGGGCAATAGTTATGATAAAAGTTTTAGAAGAAAAAGTAAAAAATAAAAATGATGTGTAATTTTCTCCACTTTTACCCTATGATTTCTATTCAAAAGTATGCCCAATGACTATAAAAAAATACTAAAACTCACAATTATAAAAAATTGTATAGAAAAATCTAATTGCTAATGCCATTCAGCAATTTACATGGAACCAGGAAATATGTCACGAACAAAATCCACCCCATTTTTAAAAAGTAATTACAATTTCTAAAGTTAATATTTTTATAATATATTTTCTGAGTTTTGGCTAAGATAGCTATATTATTTCGACCTTTCTATTATTCTGAACTGATCGCAGCACTTTATAAATCCCGAGTCTTTAACTATTTCTAGAAAACTGTTAAACTTTCAATTGTAAGTTACAAAACTACCACTTTAAACAATACTTGTACTCAAATCTTCATCATCATAACTTACATAAGGAATAATGTCAACAGCCAATTACATTCAGTGTTATTCAGATTTTTGTCATTGTCACTATGACATCATTTGTAATGTGTTAAATGTGTTAAAAGCAAATAACTACCTTTTGGATACATTATTTCAATAGAAGTTGATTAACTACAACATAAATTGCCTGACAAATGGCAAACCAAGGGACTATTTTTATGGGAGTTTACTGCAGTGAACAGACACACCCAGATACTGAAACATCAAGAAATTTAATGTGAGTATTAGCTTACGTAGCCCAACAAAGTGGTTGTGTTATATTAAGCTTTCAGTGTTGTATCAAGAAATCTTGAAAAATGTACAGTGATGTCATCAAAGATAAAAGGATCCTATGATGCCCAAGAGGCACAACAAATTATGCACTTGCTTTCAAAGGAATTTCTAAAAGGGGCATTTCAGAATGTTATAGTGAAGTTGATGGTGATGGAGGTCTTGGCTCAGGCACTCAACATCAGGTACTCTCTGTCTGTAGTCTGGGACACCTACTCCTCAATTAGTCAAATGCAGTTTTATGTTGCTATGTTCACAACTGAAGCCAGGGTTGCGGCTGCCAGTGAAATTGCTCAAGAAACTGCCTGCATCAAGATGTTTTTGACAGAATCGTGCCAGTGGAAAGTAAATACAAATATAAAGATTTGACAATGAAGCTGCTGTCCACCTCATCCAGAATCCTTAATTTCACTGAAGAACCAAACATACACTCCTGGAAATTGAAATAAGAACACCGTGAATTCATTGTCCCAGGAAGGGGAAACTTTATTGACACATTCCTGGGGTCAGATACATCACATGATCACACTGACAGAACCACAGGCACATAGACACAGGCAACAGAGCATGCACAATGTCGGCACTAGTACAGTGTATATCCACCTTTCGCAGCAATGCAGGCTGCTATTCTCCCATGGAGACGATCGTAGAGATGCTGGATGGCGCCTCAGTTGGACCAGCGTTCGTGCTGGACGTGCAGACCGCGTGAGACGACGCTTCATCCAGTCCCAAACATGCTCAATGGGGGACAGATCTGGAGATCTTGCTGGCCAGGATAGTTGACTTACACCTTCTAGAGCACGTTGGGTGGCACGGGATACATGCCGACGTGCATTGTCCTGTTGGAACAGCAAGTTCCCTTGCCGGTCTAGGAATGGTAGAACGATGGGTTCGATGACGGTTTGGATGTACCGTGCACTATTCAGTGTCCCCTCGACGATCACCAGTGGTGTACGGCCAGTGTAGGAGATCGCCCCCCCCACCATGATGCCGGGTGTTGGCCCTGTGTGCCTCGGTCGTATGCAGTCCTGATTGTGGCGCTCACCTGCACGGTGCCAAACACGCATACGACCATCATTGGCACCAAGGCAGAAGCGACTCTCATCGCTGAAGACGACACGTCTCCATTCGTCCCTCCATTCACGCCTGTCGCGACACCACTGGAGGCGGGCTGCACGATGTTGGGGCGTGAGCGGAAGACGGCCTAACGGTGTGCGGGACCGTATCCCAGCTTCATGGAGACGGTTGCGAATGGTCCTCGCCGATACCCCAGGAGCAACAGTGTCCCTAATTTGCTGGGAAGTGGCGGTGCGGTCCCCTACGGCACTGCGTAGGATCCTACGGTCTTGGCGTGCATCCGTGCGTCGCTGCGGTCCGCTCCCAGGTCGACGGGCACGTGCACCTTCCGCCGACCACTGGCGACAACATCGATGTACTGTGGAGACCTCACGCCCCACGTGTTGAGCAATTCGGCGGTACGTCCACCCGGCCTCCCGCATGCCCACTATACGCCCTCGCTCAAAGTCCGTCAACTGCACATACGGTTCACGTCCACGCTGTCGCGGCATGCTACCAGTGTTAAAGACTGCGATGGAGCTCCATACGCCACGGCAAACTGGCTGACACTGACGGCGGCGGTGCACAAATGCTGCGCAGCTAGCGCCATTCGACGGCCAACACCGCGGTTCCTGGTGTGTCCGCTGTGCCGTGCGTGTGATCATTGCTTGTACAGCCCTCTCGCAGTGTCCGGAGCAAGTATGGTGGGTCTGACACACCGGTGTCAATGTGTTCTTTTTTCCATTTCCAGGAGTGTATTTGTAGAAGGCATTTCTACCCTGTTCATGAATTAGTTTTTTTTCTGATGAAATTACAGTTTCAAAAATAAACTCAGAATAACAATTTGCATTCTAACAAAACCATTGTTTTCGATCAGATTTCAGTATTTCTGTAGTAATATTGAAAATTACAAATTATTAAATACAGGAGAGTGTTGATGAACTTTAATCTTTGGTGTCTGTGTTTTTTTCAAGTGTGCTCGCATTTGTTTTTCACTAAATCTCAGCATTTGTACCCAGATATTATTTCATCAAAGTTAACTGTTCAGAATGTAGTTTCTCCATCACTAACAATAGTACTGTAGTTAATTTACCTGCAAAAAATTTTCATGAAATATTTGCAATTTGAGATTCTTCAAAACACAAGTAGATGAAACTTGCAATGAGCTAATAGATGCTTCTGACTCAGTTGTTATAGCTTGTTTAAAAGCTCTCATTCTCCTGTTTCCTGTGAATGTCCTGTCTCAGAAATTATTTCTAATTTAAGTATTTGTGCTCCAGAACATTCCATTCTTAAATGCCAATTATTATCAAACTTCAGTCACATAGTATTGTAGCCCTGATTTTTGTGATTACTAAAATCCCTGACTTCACTAGGACAACATGTTTAATAATTATTCAGTTTAGAACTTAGCAATTTTTGGTGGGCTAGGTGAATCCCCCACAAAAGCAGAAACTATTTTTTACAACATAGTTCCTGCAATTTTGTCAAGTTGCCAGTTATCCAACCAATAGTTAAACAGACTTGCTCCTTTGCTCACTGTAATTTTGTGTCCACTAATTATGTACTCATTAAGAATAATATTAAATTGATGACATCTTCATGATCTGGACTCACAGTGAAGAAGAACTCCAGAATTTCCTCTCCAACCTCAACTCCTTTGGTTCCATCAGATTCACCTGGTCCTATTCCAAATCCCATGCCACTTTCCTTGACGTTGACCTCCATCTGTCCAATGGCCAGCTTCACACGTCCGTCCACATCAAACCCACCAACAAGCAACAGTACCTCCATTATGACAGCTGCCACCCATTCCACATCAAGTGGTCCCTTCCTTACAGCCTAGGTCTTCGTGGCAAACGAATCTGCTCCAGTCCGGAATCCCTGAACCATTACACCAACAACCTGAAAACAGCTTTCGCATCCCGCAACTACCCTCCCGACCTGGTACAGAAGTAAATAATGAGAGCCACTTCCTCATCCCCTCAAACCCAGAACCTCCCACAGAAGAATGCTAAAAGAGCCCCACTTGTGACAGGATACTTTCCGGGACTGAATCAGACTCTGAATGTGGCTCTCCAGCAGGGATACGACTTCCTCAAATCCTGCCCTGAAATGAGATCCATCCTTCATGAAATCCTCCCCACTCCACCAAGAGTGTCTTTCCGTCATCCACCTAACCTTCGTAACCTCTTAGTTCATCCCTATTACATCCCCAAACCACCTTCCCTGCCCTCTGACTCCTACCCTTGTAACCACCCCCGGTGTAAAACCTGTCCAATGCACCCTCCTACCACCACCTACTTCAGTCCTGTAACCTGGAAGGTGTACACGATCAAAGGCAGAGCCACGTGTGAAAGCACCCACGTGATTTACCAACCGACCTGCCTACACTGTGAAGCTTTCTATGTGGGAATGACCAGCAACAAACTGTCCATTCGAATGAATGGACACAGGCAGACAGTGTTTGTCGGTAATGAGGATCACCCTGTAGCTAAACATGCCTTGGTGCACGGCCAGCACATCTTGGCACAGAGTTACACCGTCCGGGTTATCTGGATACTTCCCACTAACACCAACCTGTCAGAACTCCGGAGATGGGAACTTGCCCTCCAGTATATCCTCTCTTCTTGTTATCCGCCAAGCCTCAACCTCCACTAATTTCAAGTTGCCGCCTCTCATACCTCACCTGTCTTTCAACAACATCTTTGCCTCTTTACTTCCGCCTTGACTGACATCTCTGCCCAAACTCTTTGCCTTTACAAATGTGTGCTTGTGTCTGTGTATGTGCGGATGGATATGTGTGTGTGTGCGATTGTATACCTGTCCTTTTTTCCCCCTAAGGTAAGTCTTTCTGCTCCCAGGATTGGAATGACTCCTTACCCTCTCCCTTAAAACCCACATCCTTTCATCTTTCCCTCTCCTTCCCTCTTTCCTGATGAAGCAAGTGTTGGTTGCAAAAGCTTGAATTTTGTGTGTATGTTTGTGTTTGTTTGTGTGTCTATCAACCTGCCAGCGCTTTTGTTTGGTAAGTCACATCATCTATGTTTTTAGATATATTTTTCCCATATGGAATGTTTCCCTCTATTATATACGTATCATTAATTTAAAAATATAATTAGCAATTTTCAGTTTTTTTCCTTTCACTTTTCTATAGATAGTTGTGCAGGACAGTTGACACTTGATAATGAAACCAGATTTTTATGTGTCTATCAATTACTGCAATGTAAATATCTTTCTGAACTTCTTTGAGTGTGTAGTCATTATCATTTGATGAATACCTATGTGTCACTCAAAATGAACAATACATAATTAGTATCAAGTTAAAGTGTATACAGTTAGACAGTTTCTGATAGACATATTGTACAGAACTATATAACCATTTGTGGCAACATATAATTAGCCTGCAAATATCATATTTTATGTGAGCATTATGTAACTATGAACTGTGGTGTGGGAGAAGTATGGATATGCACCGTATGGTTGTAACTGTTTGCCACCAATGAAATGTGAGATTATTTGTCGATGACTGTAGCCTGCCTAATTGGTTCAAATATTGTGAATCCTGACTGTTAAAAAACTGATCTTCATTAAATTAAAATGTAAAAGAGGTTGCATATAGGACGCTGGTGTATTTATTTATTTGCTTATTGAGTCCTTTGATCATATGTAGTACAGTGTACAGGATGATATTGGACTTATTACTATGTTCAAAATGATACATATTTAAATAATCATTTTTCAACATGCTACCAGTTTCAATAGTTGTAGTTCTTACAATGATACAATATTACAAATTACAGTAGCTTTAGTTCTTAACAGTTATTCTGGTCCAAGTATTCCTTTACTGAGTAGAAACAGTGGTACTGTAGATATTCTCTGACAGAACTTTCAAAAGCACTAATGTTTTGTAAGCATTTTATACTATTTGATAGTCTATTATAGAGTTTAATACCCAGATAGCATGTACCTTTCTGATAGAAACTGGTACTGGCTGGGGGTACATGCAAGTTATATTTTATTTGAGTATTATAATCATGTATATCTTTGTTTTTTAAAGTATTATCATCATTTCCAATCATATACTTTTTTACGTACATTAGTGTGTCAACAATAAACATACATGGTAGAGGTAGTATTTTCAGTGCTTGGTTTGCAGGACTGTCGAGCACCACTCCCTGTCATAATCCTAATGGCTCTTTTTTGTATTCTGAAAGTCCCTTGAGCTGCTGGGGAATTTCCCCAGAATATGAGTCCATACTTGAGATGGGCATTGAAGTACGCATAATAGGCACACAATAGTGCCTGTTC
Source organism: Schistocerca serialis cubense (assembly GCF_023864345.2). Classification (NCBI taxonomy): domain Eukaryota; kingdom Metazoa; phylum Arthropoda; class Insecta; order Orthoptera; family Acrididae; genus Schistocerca; species Schistocerca serialis. The sequence continues at coordinate 116,495,986 of NC_064643.1, read as the reverse complement.
ATTTATGCATCGTTTGAGAACCCTAAGAAGATAACATCCCGTGCTCAGCTTGGCATTAATTTGTTCTATGTGTTTGTCTCTTTTTAAGTCTCTTTGTATCCAGATGCTGAGAAATTTTGTAGCCTCATCATTTACAATAGGGTGTTGATTGATTTTTATTTCTGGATATATCAATGTGGTGTTTTGGTGGTTATGGCAATTTAAGGCTGCTGTTTTGTTGTAGTTTATTATCAACTGATTTTCTGCTGTCCAATTACTTAGATGTTTTGTAACTGTGTTTACTTCTTCTTGTATATCTTCATTTTTTGCTGCTTTTACCAGTATTGTTGTGTCGTCAGCAAACAGTATTACTTTGTGGGAATCAATATGTATAACCAAATCATTGACATATAACAAGAAAAGTAGGGGTCCCATTACCGACCCTTGCGGTACCCCGTAAGTGATTGGGCTTTCTGTTGATACTTATTCTGTGATTATTTGTGCTTTATCATCTATATGTCTGATGGATACTTAGTGTTTATGGTCACTGAGAAATGAATGAATCCAATCATTTGCCAACCCCCTAATTCCATAGTGCTCTAGCTTCTACGGTATACACACACACTCCGTCCCTTTTTCCGTCCTTTTTTCCTTTTTGCCTCCTTTCCTCCTTTTTTCCTTTTTTCCCCCTAAGGTAAGTCTTCCCGCTCCCGGGATTGGAATGACTCCTTACCCTCTCCCTTAAAACCCACATCCTTTTGTCTTTCCCTCTCCTTTCCTCGTTCCTGATGAGGCAACCGTTGTTTGTGAAAGCTAGAATTTTGTGTGTATGTTTGTGTGTCTATCGACCTGCCAGTGCTTTCGTATGGTAAGTCACATCATCTTTGTTTTTATATATATATATTTACTTTAGAGGGAAACATTCCATATATATATATATATATATATATATATATATATATATATATATATATATATATATATATATATAATGTCTGCTTGTGTCTGTGTATGTGTGGATGGATATGTGTGTGTGTGCGAGTGTATACCTGTCCTTTTTTCCCCCTAAGGTAAGTCTTTCCGCTCCCGGGATTGGAATGACTCCTTACCCTCTCCCTTAAAACCCATATCCTTTTGTCTTTCCTTCTCCTTCCCTCTTTCCTGACGAGGCAACCATTGGTTGCGAAAGCTAGAATTTTGTGTGTATGTTTGTGTTTGTTTGTGTGTCTATCGACCTGCCAGCGCTTTTGTTTGGTAAGTTTCATCATCTTTCTTTTTAGATATATTTTTCCCACGTGGAAAGTTTCCCTCTATTATATTTATATATATATATATACACACACACACACACACACACACAATAATTTATTTTAGTTTAATATTAATATTCACTTAAAGAATATAAACAAGAAATATTTCAGTTTCACTTTGAATAAGTTCCCTTTGTGGGACCTTATAGAGCTCGGTAATCTGTTGTAACATATTTGACCACTAATGCATGGACTATGGTCTGTTGTTTTTAATTTTGTTCTTTGTCTGTAGTAGCAGTCTTTATTTCTTGTATTATAGGCATGCATATCAGAGCACTTTGTTGCTTTGTTTTGATGTGTCATAAAAAATAAGTTAATTTGTAAAGATACAGTGAGTAGACTGTGAAGTATTTAAGATGAACAAAGATTTCCCTGCATGAATCTCTATACCCTAATCCATTACTTCATCTTTGCCACCAGTTTTGAAAATAGGGATGACTTTTGATGTTTTTAGTTGATCTGGAAAGATGCCTGACTCTAGGGAACAGCTGCATAAGTGAGTAAGGGGGTCAATTATATTTTGGATACAGAGTTTCAGGATTCTGTTCGGTATACCATCAATTCCTGCTGAGTATGTTGTCTTTAGTTCTCTGACAGCCTTCAATGTCTCCTCCCTGCTTATTTGGTCCACAAACATTGAAAATTTATTACTGTTGCACTTGTTTACCACTTGATGCTGAGTTGAACTAAAATTAGTTTTTATTAAATTTTCAGCTATCCCAGTGAAGTATTTGTTGAATATGTTTGCTGTTTCTCTAGGCTGTAAAATCTTTTTATTGTTGTGTATCAAGACAATGTTCTCCTCAGTTCTCTTATTTTTGCCAGTTTCTTTTTTAATGATGTCCAACATAGCTTTCACTTTATTTATAGAATTATTTATGTAGTAATCATTGAACATTCTTTTTGCCCGTTTAATGACCTTTTGTAAGATTTTAGTGTATGTTTTGTAGTGAGTATGCATTTCCTCAGTGGCATTATTTTCTTTGCAGATTCTGTGGAGCTCCCTTTTTTTCTGGCAAGAAGTTCTGATTCCCTTAGTAATCCAACCCTTTCCTCTTGTCTTCTCTCATATATTTACCATTGAGGGGAGGCTGTATCAAAATGCTTTACCATGTTTTCTAGAAAAATATTGAATTTCAAATTCAGATTTTGCTTTTCATAGACATCAGACCAGTCTTCAGTATGCAATAGTGAGTTAAAGTGGTCAATGCTTTTCTGCCTGTAGATCCTTCTCTTGACCTTTAGTAAGTTATTCTTAACTGTTCTTCCTTCCTTTGTGGTGGTAAGTATTTGAGCTTTGTTGTGACTGTGTTCTTTGTTAAACACTTTTACTGACCACTCCAATTTCTCTTTATCAATCAGGATGTGATCTAACCTGTCTGACTGGTTGGTGTTATTCTCGTTGCAACTTTAACTGTGGCTGTCAGGTTATGTGTTTTAATGAGTTTTCCAAGGGCGGTTTTCTGTTTGCATTTACTAAGAAAATCTATGTTAAAGTCACCGCATACTACAACATCACACCTTGTTTTATGCACCTTATTTAAGAAAATTTCCATTTTTTCTAAAAATACCTCAAATTTTCCCGTTGGAGTGCGGTACACTGTAGCTATTATCAAACCTTATTTTGGAATTTTTATCACTGTCATCTCAAAGTCTTTTTCACAATTTAGGGAGGTGACATTATCTACACTCCTGGAAATTGAAATAAGAACACCGTGAATTCATTGTCCCAGGAAGGGGAAACTTTATTGACACATTCCTGGGGTCAGATACATCACATGATCACACTGACAGAACCACAGGCACATAGACACAGGCAACAGAGCATGCACAATGTCGGCACTAGTACAGTGTATATCCACCTTTCGCAGCAATGCAGGCTGCTATTCTCCCATGGAGACGATCGTAGAGATGCTGGATGTAGTCCTGTGGAACGGCTTGCCATGCCATTTCCACCTGGCGCCTCAGTTGGACCAGCGTTCGTGCGGGACGTGCAGACCGCATGAGACGACGCTTCATCCAGTTCCAAACATGCTCAATGGGGGACAGATCCGGAGATCTTGCTGGCCAGGGTAGTTGACTTACACCTTCTAGAGCACGTTGGGTGGCACGGGATACATGCGGACGTGCATTGTCCTGTTGGAACAGCAAGTTCCCTTGCCGGTCTAGGAATGGTAGAACGATGGGTTCGATGACGGTTTGGATGTACCGTGCACTATTCAGTGTCCCCTCGACGATCACCAGTGGTCTACGGCCAGTGTAGGAGATCGCTCCCCACACCATGATGCCGGGTGTTGGCCCTGTGTGCCTCGGTCGTATGCAGTCCTGATTGTGGCGCTCACCTGCACGGCGCCAAACATGCATACGACCATCATTGGCACCAAGGAAGAAGCGACTCTCATCGCTGAAGACGACACGTCTCCATTCGTCCCTCCATTCACGCCTGTCGCGACACCACTGGAGGTGGGCTGCACGATGTTGGGGCGTGAGCGGAAGATGGCCTAACGGTGTGCAGGACCGTAGCCCAGCTTCATGGAGACGGTTGCGAATGGTCCTCGCCGTGCATCCGTGCGTTGCTGCGGTCCGGTCCCAGGTCGACGGGCACGTGCACCTTCCGCCGACCACTGGCGACAACATCGATGTTCTGTGGAGACCTCACGCCCCACGTGTTGAGCAATTCGGCGGTACGTCCACCCGGCCTCCCGCATGCCCACTATACGCCCTCGCTCAAAGTCCGTCAACTGCACATACGGTTCACGTCCACGCTGTCGCGGCATGCTACCAGTGTTATAGACTGCGATGGAGCTCCGTATGCCACGGCAAACTGGCTGACACTGACGGCGGCGGTGCACAAATGCTGCGCAGCTAGCGCCATTTGACGGCCAACACCGCGGTTCCTGGTGTGTCCGCTGTGCCGTGCGTGTGATCATTGCTTGTACAGCCCTCTCGCAGTGTCTGGAGCAAGTATGGTGGGTCTGACACACCGGTGTCAATGTGTTCTTTTTTCCATTTCCAGGAGTGTATTTTAGTAACCTATATATTGTTTTTTACATATATGGCTAGACTTCCATAGTGACCACTAAGTCTACAATAGTACTCAGCCAGAGTGAAATTGTGTAGGCAGACAGATTTAATTAAGTTCTCATCAAGCCAGTGTTCTGAAAGACACATTACAGAAATATCCTCTAGTTCATGCATTAATAAAATATTTAGCTCTTCTACTTTATTGCTTAGGGATTGAACATTTTGGTGAAAGATCTTTATTACAGAATTTGTGGGAAAATCTACAGTACTACCTACCTTCAGTTTAAATGTTTCTTGTTTGTGCAATTTGTAGCTACTGCTTTTGGCAGTAAAAAAATCATTCAGATGAGGAGGCTGCCTGATGTTTCTTCTAGTTGGGCGAGATGAGGCTTCCCTAGTGATCCATTTCTCCAAGGTACTCTGATCTGCAATCTTTTTGTGCTTCTTGTCACTCTTGTTTGCAAGACAGCAGATTTCTTCAGCCAAGAACTGTTTACCATAGTAATTCAAATGTAGGCCGTGACTGGTATGCATGTCTCTGTTTAATGTACTGACATCTATTATATTCACATAAGAATATTTTTGCACAGTTCATTTATCTCAATATTCACTCTTTCTATCAGTTTGTTTACACATGACCAGGGTGGTAAGTCATACCTATGAGGTTGATTTACCACAGTTACATTTATTTTGTTTAATTTTCACAGCACACTGTTGAGAACTGTGATGAGTATTTTACCTTTATCTCTGCCAACATCGTTTGCGCCTGCACAAATTACGACACAGTCATTAAAGTCAAGGTTTTCACATGATTTTCAAGAGACTTCGTAACTTCTTCCATTCCTGCCCCTGGCTTTATAAAGGCTTGTACACTTAGGTTTGACTGTGTGTCTGTCACTTTTTCCGCCAGTTGACAACCGTGACTATCGGCATAAATTAGTACTTTTTTGTCTTTTGTGCGTTGGTCATGTTTTGATTCACTAGTAGATTTCATGGAACGTGACTCCTTGCTGTTTTTTAATAGTTTCTGGACTCGCTTGTTTTTTAGCTACACTGTTTCCAGACTCGTTTCGAGTTTTGTTTGAAGCAGTTACTTTGATATGTGCAAGTTTTGTGCTTGTGGCTGCTGTACTTTTTTCGTTTACTTCACTGGTGTCCGATATTGTTGACTACTGCTCAGGTGTTTGGGATCCGTACTAAATCAGACTGATGGAAGACATTGAAGCAATTCAGAGGCAGGCTGCTAGATTTGTTACTGGTAGGTTTGAACAATATGTAAGTGTTACAGTGATGCTTCAGGAATGCAAATGGGAAGCCCTAGGTGGAAGGTGACATTCTTTACAAGAAACATTATGAGGAAATTTAGAGAATTGACATTTGAAGCTGACTGCTGAACAATTCTACAGTCACCAACATATATTGCACATAAAGATCATGAAGATAAGATATGAGAAATGAGGGCTTATACAGAGACATATAGACAGTCATTTTCCCCTCACTCTTTTTGGAAGTGGAACACGAAGGAAAATGACTAGTAATGGTGGCTTGTGGAGTATCTATGTAGTTGTAGACATAGATGTAGATGTAAATGCAGTGCAGTGTTGTGTATATTCTGTAATGAATATCAGTTGATCCATTAATAACAGGAAGGTGACTCAAGTTTGCAGAAAATGAGGCTATCAAAGAGGAATAATCAGATTAGCTATGTTAGATATGGTGCCCCGAGTATAGAATACTTTGCCAAAGGGGAACAGTGAAAAGGACTCATGAGAATTTTAAGTCATGAATAACAGCAAGGATTATAGTGTTAAAGGTGGCAGCACATACAAGTGATCTAATAAAACAAGTGATAGGAATGTTAGATGATGCATATGAAGCATTAAAAGTTATGCAAAGTGAACATACTGAAGACAGGTTTGAGCAGTACTCTAACAAATAAAAGAAATGGGGTGCAGTGCACTGCAGACCCATGTAAGTATAAGGTCAGTGCCTTGTTTAAATGCCACGTTTGAACCTAGCCTATGGGAAACTGAACAAAAAAAATGGTTCAAATGGCTCTGAGCACTATGGGACTCAACATCTTAGGTCATAAGTCCCCTAGAACTTAGAACTACTTAAACCTAACTAACCTAAGGACATCACACACACCCATGCCCGAGGCAGGATTCGAACCTGCGACCGGAGCAGTCCCGTGGTTCCGGACTGCAGCGCCAGAACCACTAGATCACCGCAGCCGGCGAAAACTGAACATATGGCTGCCATAAGTACGGTATCATTTTCTGGGGAAATGTACATCAGGCCATAGCAGTTTTCAGGAAACAAAAGGCAGTTATAAGAATAATGAAACAAGTGAGCAGCAGAAAATCATGCAAACCTTTTCTTAAAGATCTAAAGATCCTACCCCTTCCCAGCATTTATATACTGGAAGTAGTCACGCATGTCAAAAAAAGCATACTGAGAAAAGAAAACCTTTTTCCTCAAAACAAAAGTGTCCATGATTACAGCACCAGGTCAGAGAGTGACATACATGTCAATCATTGTAACACCATATTATGCCAAAAAGGTGTATATCATGCAGGAACAAAACGTTACAACAGATTACCAAGACATATAAAATCTCTTACTGAACTACAAAGCTTTAAAAAGTCTGTGACCGCCTACCTTCTGAAAAACTGCTACTATTCAATTTAACAGTATCTTATGCAAGAAATAATGTAATTTGTATCTTTAATTGTAGAAATAAGTTATAAATATATAGTATTTCAAAAATTTGTAATTATTAACTGTATAGATCCAATTTGTCATAAAAATTTATAAAATTTATGTTTGACATTTGAAAATCCAATAGCTAAAAAGGTTTTCTGTCCAATATTCTGTGTACAATATATGTACTTAAAAAGAGATTTATATGGACAAATAAATAAATAAATAAATAAAAGTAATATACCATAGCAAGACAGAAATACGGCTTGCACACTGGAACAGACTTCAGGCAAATGACAGATGAACTGAGGTACGCAACATGGCTTGGAAGCTTGAGATGAAATACTTTGCAAGAGCAACCAACACAGAAGGAAACTTAAGATAAAAGTGTTTATGTTATTAAGTAATCAGTCACTATTGACAAAATGGGAAGTAGGATGGATGAGAATGATATGAGGAATAATAAGGAACTTAAATTAAATAGTTTACAAGAATGCATTTAGACAGAACTAATCCAAACTGGAGAGGTGAAAGCCATAAAATATATTACATTTTGACACTTGACAAGAAGATGCTAGTTCAATGATAGGTGGTCTTTTAAATGAAAGGAAAAATGTTAACAATGTAAATAAATTTAATATTGGTTCTGTTAATAGTGAATGTATAGATAGCATGAAAAATACTTAAAGTGGGTTTGGTATCACTGCCAGACTCAGCCATGTCAGACACAGAGTTGTTTCTGATGGAGGATTGGAGTGATCTGCAACTTTACCATAAGTGGCATGAGTATTGCATATGTTGGGCAGTGCCTCTGGAGTTTTTGCTTTCCTGACTGGGCTGTGTGGTCTCATGATGAGTTACACCCTAGCTTTGGCTAGATTCATGTTTAATATGTCTATGGTTGCTTGCATTTCATGTTGTTATTTACTGTGCTGACGTACTCTCTCAGTTCCACGTTTGTCTCTGACCAAGTTACAGACACAATGATTGCGAGTTAGGTTAACACTTGGTATTTGTTCATGGGCAGTATGAGTGGTGATACTTTATACTCATTTGGAGTGTTTACAGGAACTCTATAGTCTCACTACATGAGACATAACAGTTGATGATGGGAACTTGCTCTTGTGTGTATATTTTTGTATTAAGTGTTGCATACTGTGACCATCATGGACACAGTGTTATTGAACCCAGCTGCAAGAGGAATAGCCAGAAAAGCAACAATAACAACAACAGTTGCAACACCAGCATCAACGACTGCTACAACAGCAGGAGCAAATGCAAGAGCTCATCTGTTTACTGGAGATGCGGGAGGCAGTGCGATCACAGGTGGTGCAGCCTCCACAACCGTTGTCCAACCCACTTGCAAGTTTTGATGAGATCATGGAAACAGGAGAAAATGATTTATGGTATTTTAAGCTGTTCTTCCAGGTAAAGCACAACACTGAACCTGTAGATCAGAGCCTATTGTACAGAACCATATAATCCATTGGTGGCAATATATAATTAGCTTGCATTATGTAACTATGGACTATTGTGTAATAGTCCTCTTGCAGACAATAACAGTAATCTTGCTATTACAAACTTTAGTCTCACTATCATCACTAATATGGTCGTTATGTACAGTTATAGCCTGTGAAATGAACTGAGACTTCTCTGTGATGAACTGACAGATGGCAAGTTGGAATAGTGAGTCGAATGAGTCAACAAGGCCCTCTCGTTAGCAGTGATGGCTTAAATACATGCTGTTGAGAGGGCGTTGGTGGCGTGTTGCTTGTTGGTGTGTCTCTGGCATTTCTTGTGATAGGTGTGCTCGATCCTGCACATACTTATGTTTGCTCCTCATCTTTGCTGACCGGTGTGCTAGTGACAGCTCATGCCAGCACAAGAAGTATGGATATGCAACATATGGTTATTACTGTGACCTAATTTGCCCCCACAAAATGTGAGATTATTTTTTCATAAGTGCATCCAACCTATCTGGTTTAAATATTGTGAATCCTGACTCTTATAAATCTGAGCTTCATAACATTAAAATGTACTGCAGTGTTGTGTATGTTCTGTGATGAATGTTCGTCGATCCACTTGCTAACAGGTGTGTTATTCAGTGTTATAGGAAATGAGGCTGCAAAAGATGAATAATCAATTCAGTTATGTTGGACATGGTGCCATAGATATAGAATATCAAATTGTTCTCAATTGAGTCCACAAGCATATCAGCAAGCCTACAGCTACAATGTATTAAAACAGTCTTGGAGACAGCTGAGTGCTGGATGAAGTATCAATTAGACACAGGGGCCTCAGCTAGTCTGATCAGTTTCTTTACTTATCACCAACTACTTTTAGTCATGGCCAAATATGAAGATCTGGAATACCAGCTCACACTTTTGCTTTTAAATTCATGGTTGGCAAAAAATATTTTCAGACTTGATGATTTCAATTTTTGGATTTGAAGCAAATGATAAAGTTATCCTCATCTCTCAGGTAGTAGCATTTCAGTACTTAGAGGCATTTCTGTGGTCATTTGATCAAATTTTTGATAAAGATTTTCTGTAGTCGCCAATCTTGAGGCTCACATTACAATGAAATTGTCAGCAGTTCCTAAGTTCTGCTGAGCCAATCCCATGTCATTTGCTACATGACATAAAGAAAAATGGGACTTAACTGATGGCAGAATTTTGGTTTTCATCAAGCCAGTGGGTCACCTTCCTGGTTATGATTTTGGTACAAAATATCCTTTTCAGGATATACCAGTTTAAACATTTGTAATTTGGGATAGCATCAGCTATAGGAACATCCCAGCAATTTATCAAAACATTCTGAAATATGTCAACTGTATCTGAAAGACATAAGGGTTACTGGCTCCTCAAGAGGACAGCATTTCCAAAATTTGCAGGCAATGTTTCAGCAACTGTTGCAAGCTTTAGAAATGTAGGTCTTTAGCTTCTACAGGGGAGTGTTAATTAAGGATGGTTCAGTACCAATGGCAGAAAAAGCTTCATCAATTGACAAATTGCCAGTTGCTAAAAATATTAGGGTGTTCAAGCATTTTTATGAAGGTAAATTACTCTGCAAAATTTCTTCCACAGGCTGCTGACCTTTATCATCAATTGAATAAGCTGTATAAGAAAGAAGTGATGTTTATGTAGTCAGAGTCATGTCAATTCGCATTCCAGAAATCAAAGCAACACCTCCACTCTCCTCTGTGTTTGGTGATGTCCACCCCAGTAAACCTTTGTTTCTGACTACAGATGCATCCCAATATGGCATCAGCAATGTTGTCTCTCACAGAAATTCCAGTGGCACAGAACAGCTTATTGTCTTCACATCAGAGACTTTGTTGATGACACAGAGAAATTATTCCCAGATTGAGAAGGAGGCACTTGAGATCATACGTGGCATAAAAAAGTTCCATGCATTCTTGTATAGCACCAAGTTCCACCACCTTACAGATTATAAGTTGTGCTGTCTGATCTACAATCAATGCACCTAGACAGAATGACACAGCATTGGGCCTTGTTTCTGAGTAATTATTCTTAGGACATTCAGTGCTGGCTCACCTCACAGCATGCAAATGTGTTCAGTTTGTCATGATTACTGGTGGATACTGATGTAAACTTCAGCAAGCAGAAGGCAATCTGTTTTGTGCTGGAACAGAACCTTCAGGATATACTAAATGAATGTCCATTGACAGAGCCAGAAGTCACAGCAGTTACAAGCAAGGATCAACTCCCGTGCAGAGTAATTGCAGCAGTTCAGCAGAGATGGCCAGAATGTTTTCCCACGGGGTATGACTCAGTGCTCTGGATGTATTTTATACCTCACCATAGGCTCAACATTTTCAATGGTGCCCTATTGCTAACTACAGAAGATCAGAATTCCCACATTGTCGTTCTATCACCGATACAATAATCCATAGTGCATATGTTGCATGCATCCTATATTGTAGGGTAACATGAGTGAAAGTACTGGCCCACTGACATGTCTATTGGCCAGCAATTAATTCTATCATTGTGCCTGTTCTGCATGTGCCCACAACCAGGCAGCCCTGACACAAAAGTTTTCTCTACAGACTGCACAAAAGCACCCGTGGAACTGGGTGCAAGTGAATTTGGCCATTACCTTTGTAACTAGAAATAGCACAGTACAACAGAGATTCTGCTTGCCATAGATTCTACAGTTCCTTGACAGGCCAGAAGTATGTGGCACCATTTGTCTATGCACAGGTCAAGAAATTCCGGCAGATAACGTGATGGAGGTTATGGACATGCAGCTGGAGCCCGATATGTGTTCCAGTGGGTACAGATCAGACACATTTCCTCACCAAAACATCAGTGTGAGTTCACTACAGCGCCCCTCAAACCACTGTAGCATGATCCTGATCTCGCAACATGGAGAGTTATCCTGCTGGAAGGCACCATCACCGTAGGGGGAGACTTCAAACATGAAGCAATGCAGATGGTTGGCAATACTGTTCACATAGTTCAGTGCTGTCATGCCTTCAATTACCACCACAGATACCATTTTACCCCATAGCATAATTCCGCCCTCACCGGCCGGCATCAGTGGCATGGTGCATATTTCGTGCAGGTGTTTGCCTGGATGCCATGTAAGGACCCAACCATTGACCTGGCATAATGGGAAGTGTGATTCATTTGCCCAGGTGACACATTTCTGCAGATCCATGGTGAAAACTCAGTTATGCTGGGCCCTCTGCAATTGTAAGTGACAATGTCATTGGGTCAACACAGGAACATGTAGGGGTTACGGGATGTGGAGCTCCATGTTCAACATTGGCCTTTGAGCAGTGCACTCTCAAACACTTGCGCTGATACCAGCATGGTACTCTGATGTCAGATCTGCCACAGATCACTGCCTAACCTGTATTACATGGGCAGGATCCTCCAAGCTCTACGTTTTGTGATGAGAATGCCGACGTCCAGTACCGTATGGCCTATGCATTATTCCACCATCCTTCAACCACTTCCCATAGGTGCTCATGACAGTAGTATGCAAGTAGCTGGCCAGCTTCACTGTTTCAGATATTCTTGTTTCCAGCTGCAGCACCAGAACAACATCCCCTTCATCAAAACTGCTTACATAAGTGGATTTCTGCATCTGCAGCCTGTGTCTTCACTATAATGACTGCCTATTCATCTCTCTTCTGCCTACATTCTTTCCTTACTGGGTCATATGCCCACAATACCACCAGGAGTCATTTAACCTTGTGGTGGGCACTTATCATTATGTTTTGGCCCATCAGTGTCTATGTAATCTGCAACTCTGTCTTTTAGATGAATTTATCCTGGAAAACACTCAGGAAACACATTAGTTATCTCTGGTATAGAACTAATATAACTGTGGTCTGGCTGGATGCGTCTTACAATTAGCCATGCAAATGACCTCTTCACAGAAGTACTCAGATACAAGCCATGTGAACTAGTGAGGGGGATGTATGAAACATATTTATGTGCAAACATGATTTGCTTCTGGGCCATGCAGTAACATGTTCCATGGAGCATTTCATCCAGGGCTTATCATATCACTCAAAGAGTGACATGATCTTCAAACTACAGTGGAGTGCACATGAGAAGGTGGGTAGTGGACTGATGTGTAATGGCAAGGAGTAGTGTACAGCATGACACTACAACTGCATCTATTTCTTGTGTGTACTTTGGGGTGCGTGTAGAACATTTGACATTAGTTTTCATGTTAGTTGAGGTATGGTGAGGGTGCTTATCCATTGTAGTGTCCATTATGGCTGGCATAAAGCAAATGCGACAAGTATTACATTTAAAAGCTACAGTGATAATTTTCTGAGAATACCTGGATAGGCAATGAACAGATAGTGCACTGATGTCTCTATCCCTATTTGTGCAGAATATACTACACGGTATTCCTCTTACACGCACACCACTATACTGTGAAGAACGTTTCGAGCAATGATGTTGACATTAGCCTCAACTGCATAATTAAGGTTACAGTTCAAACCTGCCAAAATTCTTCCCCAAAAAGCATAACTCACAGGTGATATCGCCGAGCCCTCTGCACTTGGCTTGAAAACACTGGTTACTAAATAATCACAATAATCACTTGCCAAACGGTTCTGCACCAGTTGTGCCATTCCCCTCCCATAACTATTAGCCAGCTAAAAGGTGTCCTTAGTCCTCTTAAAACTTTTCTTCCCACTCTTAGCTTAAGTCTTGTGCCCTGCACTGTCTGTAAACTTCTTGGGTTATTTTACTGCTGTTGTCCTGTCTTCAAAGCATTTAAACTATTGGAAACAGCTAGACTCAAGCTATCATACCTGCAATGTCTCCTGAAACATGTCACTGATTTGGAAAGCTTCACTGTAATCCAGTCTTCTGACCTCACCCTATTAGTGCTTATTGCACCTTTACTAACTCTTCTTGTGCTACTGTCAAGTCAGCTTGATGTTCCAAGATAATCTGCTCTTTTTCCACTGTTGTGTAACAGTAGAGACATTCATTGCATCTCCATCAATGACAAGTACTAGTCCTCATGCACTTTGTATTACATCATCAAATATGCAAATAACACTGACATTCCTCTCACTCTTGGCCATTCCTTTTGATTCTGCAGCAGTTTGCACACTTGTCCATTACGTCAGTCAAAATGTTCAGTTAAAATGCTTTTGTCGAAGAATTTTCGAGGAATTTCGAAGTTTAAATTTTTCCACAACTGTTTGAAAATTAGAATTCTTTAGTGACAACTGCTACTAACTTAAATGTAACGTTTAAGCTTAAACAATTTGTGAAATAAAATTTACTTACAAAAATATTCATAAGATTATTAACAAAAGAGAATTACGGTTATTTACGAGAGATTATGCACACTAATGTGTTTCAGTTAGTGAAGATTTTAGGATATATACAAACGTCTACTGCCCCAGAAACTGATGTTCTGATTAGTTCACATCTCTTAGGACCCTACAATTGATATAAATAGTAATACCTTGTACGTTATTGCCTGTGCAAGATTTTGTGGATGAACAGACCTCTCGATTATGTCCCATTAATGTTCCATGGGATTCATGTCATGCACTGAGCGAAATGGTACAGTCGTCAGCACGCTGGACTCCCATTTTGGAGGACGGTGGTTCAAACCCACTTCTGGCCATCCTGATTTTGGTTTTCCGTGATTTCCCTAAATCGCTTCAGGCAATTGCCTGGATGGTTCCATTGAAAGCGCAAAGCTGACGTCCCTCCCCATCCTTCCATAATCTGATGGGGCCAATGACCTCTCTGTTTGGTCCCCTCCACCAAATCAATCAGCCAATCACGTCGGGCGAGGTAGGTGGACAGATCATTCACTCGAACTGTCCAGAATGTTCTTCAAATGACCCGCTCGGCTAGCCGAGAGTGCTAACGCGCTGCTTCCTGGACTCGGGTAGGCACACCAGCCTCAGTTCGAATCCGCCCAGCGGGTTGACAAGGAGATCCGGTGTGCTGGCCAGCCTGGATGTGGTTTTTAGGCAGCTTTCCACATCCCGCTAGGTGAAAACTGGACTGGTCCCCACGTTTGGCCTCAATTACACAGCTCGCAGACATCTGAACACATTCACACTATTTCATGGATTCCACTAGACACAGGCAGTTGGGGTACACTAATTCTGTCCTGGGGGGTATGGGGTGGCGGCAGGAAGGGCATCTGGCCACCCCTTAAGCTTAACATGCCAAATCCGATTAACCATGGCCGACCCTGCATAGCTGTGGGACAAGGCGCAAGCGATAAGAGTCCAGAACGTTCTTCAAACAAATTGCGATGGGACGTTAAACACTAAACTCCTCCTTCCACAAAACATGATCAGAGTTGTAGGTGATTTAGAGTTATCTATGATGAGAAACTTAGAGCATATGACTGCTACCACTGATGGCACGAGGTCATTAAGGGCAGTGCTCAAGTGTGTACTGGGGAAGTGTGTCTATTTTCAAATGAAGCACTGCGGCATTTACCTTGAGGGGTTTAGGGAAATTGCACACATCCAAATCTGGATGCGTGAATGGGCCGTTGAATTGCTGTCGACGCAAATTCGAGTCCAATATCTTTCCATTAAGCCAGTTCTATCGGTAAATTATGTTTCCATTTCGTAAGATTAAGTCGTATCATACAATAAAGAATGGATGGACTGCTGGAGCTCAATGCTCCTAATCGACGTTACAAAAATGTTAATATTTTATATTCTATCAATGGTTAGCTCGCGCCCCCACAGATGTAGTAACGGGACGGTACTGATGAGTCATAGGGGAAAACCTTCATTAAAAGTTTTGGGTTATACGCCGAGTGCCGTAAAGCGACTTGAAGACTAGACCTAGACGTCTCTAAAACTTTCTCCTACGAGTTACGCCTACTGTGTTGAACCACCACAGCTCACTCATAAAGTTATTAGACAATCATTATAGTCAGACTTTTTTGATAATTTGAACTGAATTCCGAAAACGTTTTTGGTATTATAAACTGATCAATTTTTAGTGGATCAATTCGGATACTTCAGGTGAGTAGGCTTGTAGAATAACCTCTCTGCTCTGTCTTTTATCTAAGAAAACTTTTACGCTGAGGCATTGGCCTTTCATGGTTTCTTTCCTCCAAGCAAGAAGATTAAGGTCCAAAACCTAGTGTTATAGCTATTGGAGACGGAGCAATAGCTAGAATTGGACGAGGATGAAGCTGGAAATGAGGTGCGCCTTTTCAAAGGCACCGTAGCGGCCTTAAGTGATTTAAAATGGCGACAGAAGCCTCCGTAGCCAGCAATCTGCCTTTGGCAGGGCAACAGAGCGGACGAACTAAGGCGAAGATAATTACGCTGGCACGCCGGAAATTGCAAGAGGTGATGATCGCGGCGCCACAATCATCCAGGTTTGGAAATTCCAGCCATGCATCATATAGTGTCCAACGAACGACGGCGTCGTCGGCAGATCGTCAACACTCTGACCACGCCCCATGGCCTGCAGATGACAAATCAGAATGACATCATTTACTTATTCGCTGAACACTGTCGTCGTAATTAGGGAAGAAGATGCTGATACTGAAGCAGATGACTCGATTTTGCATTACATCACACGAACCTTCCCCCACACAGAAGCAGATACTTTGACAGTGGTGCTCACACGATATGAAGTCGACAACGCAATCGACAAGGGTGCAGTCAACAAATCGTCTGGCATTGACAGCTTACCAACTGAGTCTTACCGTGTATTCCGGGACCTCATGGCATTGCAGTGGACGACTGTATATTAAGAACTGATGACATCTGACCAAGCAATCCCACCTGCCTTTGTTGAGGGCATCATCATTCTGGTCCACAAACCACCCTGTGGTTAGATGGTCGTGATTTACAGACCGTTCACCCTACTCAGTGCCAATTATAAGATTTCACAAGTCCATCTCAATGGACATTTAGCAGTGCCAGTACCCATCTGATGTTACATACGGCAAGGGTGCCCCCACTCTACCTCTTGTAAGCCATTTCCATAGAGCCCATCATTGGGTGCTTGACAACCAAGCTCTTCTGCCTCAGCCTTTGCCAACACACTTCTCGCTATCAGGCATATGCTAATGACCTTCTCCTCTTCATTCGCTCCAGCTCTGAGATTCGAGCAGTCCTAGAATTGATCATACGTTATGGGGCTGCCGCTGGCAGTGCCATGAATGTCGCCAAATCTTCTGCGATGTACATAGGACGAGGCCTCCAGGAAGGTGAAATGGTACCCCTGCGTCTTGTGCGGACATTCCGGTACCGGGCATTACCTTTACCCCCACAGTCTCACACACAGCGGCAACGAATTTACGTCGCCTGTTACACATCATCCGCAACGACTTCCGCTAGAACCTTCTGCGCCGCCAGGACACACTTCAACGTGTTGAGTTTCTTAATCGTTATGTGGCATCAAAATTGGTCAACATCGCTGATAGCGACTGGTTGCAACCTTCAGGCGGCCTTTGGCTATTATCTCATGGCTGGTTCCATGTTTAAAGTCCATTATGAGTCACTTTCCCTGCCACCATGGGATGGTGGACTCGGGTTCGTCAGTATCTGTATGTGAGCTGTGGCCCTGTATATGAGTACCATGAGAAGACAGTGGACCGGTTGGGACACATTTCTAACACGCCTGAGGACCTCTTGCCCACTTCCACCTCACCATCGGTGTCTGTCGGCCACATCGTGACTCATTTGTCTCACATTTCGACCTTTTTCGTTGACTGCAGTTACATACACACCAGTTTCCCAGATACTTGCCCTCTCCGGACAGAGGATTTTTCCAGCCTACTATTGCGCCGTGTTCCCCGGAATGTGATGGAGACCAAACATTCCTTCATCCAGTGGCCCATAGTGTGGACTGCTATCCACCAGCCCTTCCTCCCTGTGGATGTCCAGACACTGTGGTATCACATAGTCAACAAGAAATCTGCCACGAAACATCGATTGCACAACATTGACTTGTCAGATTCCCCTCTTTGTCTCCTTTGCCAGCAACTGGACACTGATGACCACCATCTGACATGCTCCTCTTCGCAAGATGTCTGGCGCTTCGTGCAGCAAATCATTGCCTGCTATCTCTGAGTGCCACCAGACACAATCGGGCCGGCCGAATTGGCCGTGCGGTTCTAGGCGCTTCAGTCTGGAACCGCGTGACTGCTACGGTCGCAGGTTCGAATCCTGCCTCGGGCATGGATGTGTGTGATGTCCTTAGGTTAGTTAGGTTTAAGTAGTTCTAAGTTCTAGGGGACTTATGACCACAGATGTTAAGTCCCATAGTGCTCAGAGCCAATTGAAGACACAATCGGACTGCGAATGTTTCTGTACCCGGAGGACAAACATTTTCCCGCTGTCACATTTCACGCAAATACGTGGGTCAAGGGCTGGGTGGTCTCTTATCTCTTTCGTGAGGGACCTAAATCCTGCCTCGACTTCTGGACCTATTTACGAACAGCCCATGGATCTCTCGAAAACACGGCACGCTACCGAACATAATTTGCTATCTTCGAGGGGTCTTTGTTAGACCTCCATTAAGTTGGGGGAAGGGGGGTGGGGCTGGCTGGAGCTGAGGGCACCTCCCCCCCCCCCCCCCCCCCCCACCGGTGGTGTCACAGTTTAAGCCGCATATGATCAATTCTACCTCCGGAGAGCGCGTCGTAGATTGCACGGATTTTATTTCTTTTTTCGTTTTCTTTCTTTTTATTTTTTTTACCCAGCATTTATATTTTTTTCTCTGTCGTCCATGTAAGTTCCACATAATTTCATAATAAAAAAAATGATGGTTAACGCACCCTTGTGCCGTGGCACTCGACCCGGGGTAAGCCGGCTCGAATCGTGTTGGTGGAGAAAATTTTCACTCCCAATATTTTTACGGCAAGGGGTGGAGAGATGGTGGCGAAAAGTTCCTTATCAAAACAACAGTCCCTGGTGCTCCAGATGTTGTCGCACTGCCAAAGTGTGTACCAATTCTACAGCGCCTGTTTATTGCAGGGAAAAGTCCCAGGTGCACGGGGGAAAAGAAGTGTGATTATCTTGAAAAAAGGTGAAGACATGGATTCCCCAGCTTCAGAGTCGTACAGACCGATTTACCTTCTCAATATATTAGTGAAACTTCTGGAGAATTTGCTATGCGGTGGACTATAGGCGGTTTCACATGCTGGAAGTCAACAGAAGACACTGTAAATGAGACTAGAAGACTTGCGAAAACCGGTCTCCATAAATATGTTACAGCTGTAGCGGTGGACATCGCTGGGATATTCGACACTTACGGTGGCCGTCACTTTTTGATAGCTTGAGGGATTTGGACTGTCCACAAGCTTTGTACAACTGCTTTAAAAACCATTGTGAAAACATAGAAGCAACAAGCAACACTGCCGTGCCCGGAGAGACAAAAAAAAAAAAAAATCAGAAGACTGCCTACAGGGATCCATATGCGGCCCTGTTTACTGGGATCTAGTATTCGAGCCAGTATTAGAGAAACTGCAGGATAATGAGAGATCGTATGAGTTGTGGCGTATGCAGACGACCCAATGTTCCTTGTGAAGGAAAGCTCCAGAAACAACTTGGAAGATAGATGATGCAACTCAGTCGTTCAACAGTTACGTCGGTGGTGCCAAGGAGTCAAATTGTCTGTAGTGCCTGAAATGAACGCTTACATACTGTTAAAAGGGAATCTTTTAAGGGGTCTGATCAGGAAGTTAAGCCACAGGTCCATACAGAGAAAGTCCATAGCCGGATACTTAGGCGTCTTCTTGGACGAATGTCTAAACTATAGTGCATGTATTAGAGAACTGAGTAAGAGAGTCAGGAGCATGATAAACAAACTTATTTGTCTCGCCAGTACGATTATAGGCTGCCAATGCAAAAAGTAAGAACATACCATGACGTTATCTTAATTGCGATCGTGGGATACTGTGAGAGTAGTTGTGCGTACAGACTTAGGCTCACAACACCAGCGCGAACAGTTGACAGGATGCAACGTGGAATACTTCTTCGGTTAACGGGTGCTTTCAGCAAGTAATACTTGGAATACGTTCACTCGACCTCCAGATACAGGAATAAGCGGCGAGGCACTTGCAGAAGAAAGAACAGTATCATGAAGTGCTGAATTTAATAGCAATATGGGCCACAGGCATGCAGCCAAATTCACAGTCAGATCCTCCACCTGTGGCAGAAATGATGGAATGATACCCAAGCAGCAGATTCCTAATCTGTACACAGTACAATCTAGCCACTTCCACGAATGATGCTGGAACGATGAGAACAACACAAACACCGCCCCCGGGCAGAGAAAATCCCCAACCCGGCCGGAAATCGAATCCTGGACGCCGTGATCCAGAGGTAGCGATGCTAGCCATTAGGAAACGAGCTGTGGACAGACACTGTGAATGAAGCACCTGAATCCCTCAAGAGGCCTGACATACTTCTTGATTGGTCATGCGCCCCATGCCGCCTACGAGCATCGAATTGGTAGAAGACAGACCTCCGAGTCTGCCTGTGGTGAAGAATGTATAGCATATATCTGGGGATTTCCACTGTATACCGTTGTTCCTGATACTTCTCGTCAGCAACTGAATCGGCACGGAAGACTCGGAGTCAAAGAAATACTGTGTTGCGAGACAGAATGGCAGATCCTGAACAACATTGCCGACGCTATTTAAAGAAAAGCTTGGGTAGCGCGTTATCCTATCAACCACTGCACTATGAGTGGTTGCGACAGAAGATCGAGAAGCAACACAGAGGAGGTGGGTGATGACAACAGTTGTGGCAGGATAATTGCCATCACCACATGCACGACTATCATAACAACGTAAGAGAAAAACGCAGCCATGGGCCGTGTCTCGCGACTCAGGGAACTAGGACCAGGTGAAGTGAGTTGACGTAAGCCTGCGCTCGCTACCGGCAATACCGATGCTCCCTCGGAACAGGCAGATGGTCCTCTGCAGCCAGGGAACCAACAAGCAGTGGAAGAGGCAGATGCAACCGCATTAATGACTTGCAGACGATATTAATAGCAAAATGAGGCGTTTTACAGATGATGCAGTTATATTTAATGAAGTACTATCTCAGAGAGGCTGCATAAATATTCAGTCAGATGTTGATAAGATTTGCAGAGATGTGCAACTTGTTCTAAGTGGACGGAAAAAAACCTTGTGCTCTTCACAAAAAAAAAAAAAAAAAAAAAAAAAAACGTAGTATCCTGTGACAATAATATCAATGAGTCACTCTTGGATTCAGCCAACTCATACAAATACTTGAGTGGCATGATCACATAGCTTCAGTCGTGGGCAAATCAGTTAGTAGATTTTAGTTTATTGGTAGGATACTGGGGAAGTGCCATCAGTCTACAAAAGAGATTGCTTACAAATCACTGATGTGACTGATTCTAGAATATTGCTCAAGGGTGAGGACCCATACTAAACTAACAAGGGTGCTGAACGTATACAGAGAAGAGCAGCACGAGTGGTCACAGGTTTGTTTAATCCGTGGGAGAGTGTCGCTGAGATACTGAAGGAACTGGACTGGCAGACTCTTGAAGACAGGTGTAAAATATCCCGAAGAAGTCTATTAACCAAGTTTGAAGAACAGGGTTTAGGTGATTACTCTAGGGATATACCGCAACCCCCTACGTATCGCTCACATGGGGATCGTGAGGATAAGACTAGATTAATTACTGCACGCGCAGAGGCATTCAAACAATAATTTTTCCCGCGCTTCAGACGTGAATGGAACAGGAAGGAACCCTAATAACGGTATGCAAACAAGCTCATTTCCTGACTCAAAGTACGTGAGTTAGTTGTACGATCCTGCAATGATGAGTGAATGCTTCTGTACTCTCACGCAGAAATCGTGAGAAGCCTGTGGGATACTGCATGGTGCTACGAATGACAGTCCAGAATACATCCATTCAATATTTGAATGACTAGAGAAAGCAGCAATATCGCGGAATTAAAGTCTGGTGTTTCAATAGACCACGATCCAGGTATTTAAACACGTACTGTTGTTACAAAAGGTATAGCTCTGTCTTCTCACCGACAATCAACATTTAAATGAAATTTCTAATACAGCAGCCAACTGTGTAATATTTTTTTGTACAGTATCTGATCAAAAGGGTCTGGACGCCTATTAGCGAAAGTTAATATGGCCTGTGTCCACCCTTCGCCTTTATGACTGTTTGAACTCTGCTCTGGACACTTTCAGTGAGGTTTCTGAATGCCTGTGGAGGAATGGCAGCCCATTCGTCTTCAAGAGTCGAAACCAGGGAAGGTAGTGGTGGACGCTGTGATCTCGAGTAAAGTCGACGTTCTGACTCATGCCACAGGTGTTCCTGTCGTGTCTCTCCTGCCCACTCGTCTAATATAGGGAGCCTAGGAAACCTGCTTTCTAGGATCGCTAGACAACAATTCAAGCAAATCGTATTAGTGAAGTTTATTACAGAAAATAATTGACAATACTGAACTTTGAGCATTTACTATGATGAGTGGCAAGCAAATGGCGCCAGACAAATAAGAAGTCTCATCAGTATAGAAAATGCCTAAAACAAGCGAAAGAATATAGTTTCTAAGTCACTGCCATAGAGCTCGTAGATCGGCTAGACTTTAACTGGGCCGCAGCTGGTCGGCGCGGCACTTATGACCTATGCTTGTAGATGGCGCTACTGTGTCGTTGTCGTCCTAAAGGGGGGTCGGTCGGCTCAATATTGGCTGACGTCGTCTCGGAGACCTCTCTGCTCTAACATTCTTGCCCGTCGTGCCGGCGCTTCACGTTACGCCGGAACAGTTCCATTAAGTTCAGATTAGGAGTTGGGACAGGCCAGTCCACTTCAGGGGTGTTAATGTCAACAAACTGCTACGTCTGCCACAGACGGCCCCTGCCACGCAGACTACACTCAAGACTCTCCTGTGCACCATAAAACATATACAAGCACTTGCAGGCGCAACCAAGAGGAAACCAATTCTTCAAAACAAACAGAACTTGCTAGAGACTAATGCGAACCTTTTTCTGCAGAGGTCGCCTCACAGATACAGGGAAATTTGGAGTACTCCGCCGACCCCCGCCGGCTATATAAGGCCAGCGCAGCAGCAGTACAGCCAGTTCCTCGCCGAGCTAGGACCAGCTCCGACAGACCTCACTGACGCTCTTGATGAATGGTCGTCCACAGGTTATTTGTTTTCTTTGCATGTATATAGTGATTGTTCGAGAAGTGTAGTTCAGTTTCAATAAACGACATTATACTGACAAGGGAACCTCCCCATCGCACCCCCCTCAGATTTAGTTATAAGTTGGCACAGTGGATAGCCCTTGAGAAACTGAACACAGATCAATCGAGAAAACAGGAAGAAGTTGTGTGGGACTATGAAAAAAGTAAGCAAAATATACAAACTGAGTAGTCCATGCGCAAGATAGGCAACATCAAGGATTGTGTGAGCTCAGGAGCGCCGTGGTCCCGTGGTTAGCGTGAGCAGCTGCGGAACGAGAAGTCCTTGGTTCAAGTCTTTCCTCGAGTGGAAAGTTTATTTTCGCAAAGTTATGATCTGTCCGTTCGTTCATTGACGTCTCTGTTCACTGTAATAAGTTTAGTGTCTGTGTTTTGCGACCGCACCGCAAAACCGTGCGATTAGTAGACGAAAGGACGTTCCTCTCCAACGGGAACCGAAACCATTTGATTGCAAGGTCATAGGTCAACCGATTCCTCCACAGGAAAACACGTCTGATATGTTCTATGCGACACTGGTGACGGCATGTGCGCCACATGACAGGAATATGTTGTCGACCCACCTAACTTGTACACTTGGCGAATGGGTAAAAAGATTCTTCTACCTTGCCAGATTTAGATTTTCTTGTGGATCTGATAATCACTCCCAAAAAAGTGATCGCATCGGACGGACGGACAGATAATAATTGTCTGAAAATAAAAAATTAAACTTTCCACTCGAGGGAAGACTTGAACCAAGGACCTCTCACTCCGCAGCTGCTCACGCTAACCACGGGACCACGGCGCTCCTAGTTGTTGCCTATATTGCCCATGGACTGCTCAGTTTGTATATTTTGCTTATTTTTTTCATAGTTTCACACAACTTCTCCCTGTTTTCTCGATTGATCTGAGTTCAGTTTTTCAAGGCTTTTCCACTGTGCCAACTGATAACTAAATCTGAGGGGGGTGCGATGGGGAGGTTCCCTTGTGAGGATTCTACAATACTGAGTATTCTTCACAAACCATTGTTTCACACACGCTGCTTTATGACAGGAGACAATCGATCATCGTCTCCAAACCGTCCCTCTACTGTACGCAGTACACAATGCTATAAGATGTGCTCATATCTTTACGCATTTGCCGTTTTCTTAAAGGCGATCACTCACTAACACCAAAAATAAAAAAAAACTCCCTCCACCCCGATGCCGTGACAATTCAACGGGACAAAAGTAGAGGAGAAGTGTCACGGCCCAGAACTGAAACGAGGCAGCAGCCAGACAGCGGATGCTGGTCGCTGAACGGCGCGATATGCTCCCTTGTCGCCGGACCACGAGCACAAAAATCAAGCGACAAGAGACGGATATCGGCCGCTCCTGCTTGATCAGCACCCCTCATCAGTGGCAAGACTTCCGTGACAGCGCCCCGGGTGTTAACCCGCTGGGTCCAAACTTTGAGAAGCCGCTTCGGCTCGATTGACTTCTGTGTCATCGACGATTACGCCGCACCCCTGCCATTGCCCTGTGCCAGATGGTTCGCAGTGGCCTACAAACGCAGCCCTTCTGCGAATTCAGCATTTAAACGCTGGAACGGCCGAGTGCGTCAGACTCAGGCACGGCAGGGCCACGTCCGAAGCCTGCCGTGTGTCAGCAGGGAATCCTCGCTGTGAACTCAGCCGCCACCGGACCGCCTGCCCAGCCCGGGCACGCAGCACCGCGCCGTCCGCCCGCCCCTGCTCCACACCGTCGGTCCAGACGTCGACTGCTGGCGCCGCCATCGCCGTGCCAATAGAACGCCGCGACCTTACGCATTAAGCCGTCGGCACGCGGACCGTGCATCCGAACGCTGAGCGTTGAGCGTGCCGAGTTTCTGACGTGATAGCGTGCAATAGCACGTTCGGGAGTCTTTCCGAACGTGCAGAGCAATACCTGGCATGTCAGATATTCTGAGCGTGCGTCTCAACGTTGACCAATGAGATGGCACAACGCCACCTACGTCACACGCACGCCGTCTCTCTCTTCAGTACAGAGCTGTGAGGCGCCATATTGGCATTCATTTCAAGCCTACATATATATATGCTATTTCTGAGCACCAAGAAATTGAGAATCACTGGAAAACCCGTTGTTAGTTGTGCGATTCATTCCAATAAAATAATGAGAAACATCATATTCGTGGCAAAAGAATTATTGTAACTTGCGTATTATGAGAGTAGGCTATTTTAAGGCAGCGGCACACTGAAGACCCACCAAAAACGCATTGTTCTTGGTACAATTTGTTATAATTAAATTTCAATTAGTAACATAATTATCTACATTAACGTTTTTAGTAAGGGGTAACACATATGGTTACACACAAGGAGGGGATTGTTGGTTTGGCGTGCTGGCACGGTAGCTCAGCGTGCTTGGTCAGAGGGTACAAAGAAAGAAAGAAAGAAAGAAAGAAAAAAGGACGGTTAGCTACCCTCTGAAATAAAAAAAAACCTGAGTAACAGGATCAACAAAGAACCTGAACGGCTGTCATCGGACGTCCGCCACGAACAAATTCATCGACCAATATAGAGCAAAATGAGATATATATATAAAAAAAGCGTAATGTGTAGCCTTTAAAATCTCAACGACATGTTGTTGGGGCGGCGGTTCGCGGCCTAACACTTCCAAAATTTTTTTCTTAACATTCGCGTCTTTATTAGGTTCTGATACTTTATTATTAGTTTAATGTAAGTATATGCTATGATATTTGATGTTATGTAAATATAAGTTCACCTTTTTTTGAGGGGTGACTTTGTTCGATTGCCTTATTCAACAGGACAGCTTGCGCTACTTGTATAAAGATATTTTGCTCCTTTTTCTTTTACACTTAGTAATTCACATGTTGCAAAGATTCTGCTACTGGGCAGGAACAGTGATCAAGTAAGACTGGCCTTGCGATTTACTAAAATGTGTGAATGATGAAATACCGGTAATGTTTATCTTATGCAGAGAAGTATTCCAAATATGTACCGCGATGTTTGTAACGGAACTTTTATAAGCCTGTGTCCTTATTGATCGGACATGGTACTTTCCTTTTCGTGAACGATCGAGGAAATGTGCGTTTTAATAGAGCTAACGTGGGAATTTTACGCGCGCCCGTCGAGTAAACAGTGTGATTTACGAACTGGAAACATCCCTGAACTGCCGCTGGAGTGCGTTGCAATCGCGTATCCCACATTGGGGCCCACGTACCGTATGCACAAGTCGCACTTGGCACGCTCAACGTTAACGCTCGACAGCACGATCCGTGTGCCGACGGCCTGGTGGTCTCCCGTGAGCGCAGCGCGGCCTCATCCTGCCGTCTCAGCTCGCCTCGCATACTGGAGACGCCGGCGCAGCGCTCTGTCTCCCGAGAAGCGCGTGCAAAGCCACCCACCATAAGTCCACGCCTGCAGCTACGATGACGGAGCACTACCAGAAGAATGTTTGACATGTATGAATAAGAAAAGAACTAATAAAGAGTTGCAACTCCAGCAGGACCCTGTTCTGCTGCTGTCCACATATCCCATCTTCGACAGAGAACGCAGACAGCACCCAGACAGCCTGCCTGTCACCCTTAAGGTACGTTTACACTGGGATACATGTATCGCGACATGTATGAGCGACATGTCAATTTGACATGTCGCGATACATCACCTCATACAAAAATTCACGGAACTTGTATGCGGACCCTCGAGCTCATACATGTCGCGTATACATTTTGTATATCGCTTTTTGGCCATATACGCGACATGTATGAGCGACATTTGAAGAACTCGCGCATGCGCAGTACTATCATTTCCTGTCGTCTTGTCGACTGCCGCTTATTTCGACGATTAGCGTATGCGTAGTACCAGGCTCTTTGGCGGCTGTTTGAGTTTTGAAGGTGCCGACTGTCGTTTCGACGTTAATGTATCTGCATAAAATATCAAAAAGTGCCATATGCAACATTATTCTTCGTGTTTGCGAGGCCATTGTGCAAGTTTTATCCCAAGAAGTGAAGGTAAAAGTTTTATATATATCAGAGTATGTCATACATTAAATAATTTTTTCATGCATCTGGCACGTATATCAATGTTTTGCTGTTATTCCGGCGGCCTCGCGTGATAATGTTGACAACGGATGCCGACAATCGTGTGTGAGACGTCGGCATTAGCAATCGCGCGACAATGCAAATGTTTTGTCATGAAATCTTCGTTTTACGAGGAATCCCCAGTGGCTAAAAAACGGAGTGTTACTGCCAACTGATCCTCTGGTGGAATCGCTTCCCGAAAGTTTGTGTTGGTTTTGGACACAAGAAGAGCCACAAGTGATAACAAACCGCGGAAATCCTCCATACTCATCCTAACATAATTTCTAAAATATGGCGTTAATTCGCGAGACACTCTCTGTGCCACCAACTACGCTTCCTCCGCCTTTTCTTCCTATCATTTTCCAAAAGAGCAAGTGTATCAGCACATAAAAATGTGAAAACTTCCAAATCGTCGTCGGAAGCTATCGCACAGTGATACATATCAACCAGTGTAAACGCACGCTCATACATGTATGAGGTTGATACTTGTCAACTCATACAAGTCGCGATACATGTCGCAAAGTCGTATATACATGTATCTCATACATGTGCCGATACAAATCGCAGTGTAAACGCACCTTTACAACAACACCTCCTCCATATCCCACTGTTGGCACTACACATGATGGCAGGTGTCGCTCTGCAGGCTCTCGCCGAACCCAATTCCTTCCCTCGTACTGTCACAGCTTACAGCATGGTTCATCGCTCCATATCATTCGTTTCCAATGTCCTCCAGTATCCACTGGCGTCACTCCTTACACTTCCTCAAACTTCGGTTATCAGTGACTGCAGAAGCGCGTGTCTTATGAGAAGCTGCTCGACCCTTGTAGCCCATTCTTCTTACCTCCATACACACTCTCATTCTGTTAGCTGGACTGCTTGTAGCACTTTGGAACCCACGAGTGGTTCCATCCGCTGGTTTCATGCGGTTTTTTATAACCACCCTCCGCAATGTCCCTGTCCACCAGTGTACGAGGTCTGCGTGGTGTTGGTTTGGCAGTGGTTGTTCTTTCGCGTTTCCAGTTCACAGCCACATCACTGACAGTCGAATTGGGCGGCTTTAGAATGGTTGAACCGTCCCTGATGGATATGTTACTCGGGTGACACCCGATGGCCAGTCCAAGTTCCAAATCACTGAGCTCTCCTCACAGACCCACTCTGCTGTTATTGCTTCTTTACTGACAACACAGTTCACACTGTCTCCTTTTATACTAGCGAGTCCACCTCTCGTGACATTTAGCGGTCAATTCCACATTACATAGGTTTGTCCGGATACTTTTGAGCACATTGTGTACACACAATGTAGATCGCTTGTCGTAGTTGCAGTAATCATATACGATGGGGGACCCAAAAATAACCAGAATTCATTTCTAGAAAGCATCTACTTTTTTCTTTTCAAATACAACCCTAATCTCCTTCGAAGTACTCTCCATTAGCATTAATACACTTGTCCAAACGTTCATTCCAGTGTTCGAAGCACCTTTTAATTTCGTCCTCTTTGATACCTGCTTGCACTTTCATGACATTGCGTTTTACGTCTTCCACATCCGCAAAACGCTTCCGTCTCAAGTCTCTTTTCATCATCGGGAATAGGAAGAAGTCCAAGGGTGCTAAATTGCTAAATCCGGCGAATAGGGTGCGTTGGCCAAGGTAGTCGTCTTCGTTGAGGCCCAAAACTGGCGAACGCTGAGAACCGTGTGCATGGGAGCGTTGTCATGATGCAGGAACCACATGTCAGAATCCCACAAAGCCGGACGTTTTCGAGACAAACTTCTGCGAAGCCGTTTCGTAACCTCCAAATAAAATTGTTGGTTTACTGTCTGGTTTTCAGGGACAAATTCAGAGTGTACGATCCCTTTGATGTCAAAAAAACACATCAACATCGTTTTTACATTCGATTTCACTTGTCGAGCTTTTTTTGGTCGAGGTGAGCCAGGTGACTTCCATTGCGATGACTGTTGTTTACTTTATGGGTCGTACCCATAGCACCATGACTCATTACCTATAATGATTTTGTTGCAAAAATGTTGGTCATCTTTGAACGCGTCCTTCATTTCGAGACAGGCTTGAACACGATGATCCCTTTGATCTCCGGTAAGAAGCTTCGGCACGAATTTTGCTGCCACTCTTCGCATCCACAAATCGATGGTCAAGATGCGCTGAATTGAGCTCCAGGATAACCCGAACAAGTTCTCGAGTTGGTCGATGGTCCTGCGTCGATCTTCACCGACGAAATCACGGATTTTGTCGATGTTGTCTTCGTTTCGAGCGGCTGAAGGTCGACCAGAACGGGGCTGATCTTCAACCACCAATTCTCCCTTTTTAAATCGAGAAAACCATTCGTACTCTTGCGTTTTACTAAGAGCACGGTCTTTGTAGGCTGACTTAATCATCGCAGCAGTTTCTGCTGCGTCCTTGCCGAGCAAGAAACAAAACTTCACTGCTGCACGTTGTTCGTAAGAACTAACCATTTCATCGTGTCACGTCTGCACTGTACGCACACTCAAAGAACTGCCAAAGAAACCACACTTCTCACTATTGGGTGACTCAACAGAGCTCCTACTACAACCCTCTGGCGGCGCAACCTGCTACTACAAGTAGACGATGTGCAGCATTACGATTCCGGTTACTTTTGGGTCCCCCCCTCGTACATATCCAACCACTTTATAAGCTTTATGCCAATTTGAGGTTTGGCACATAACGCCTTAATGGCGCTGCAGCTGTAATGGCCGTAAGAGTATGGGTGCAAGGAGCTGCTACCAATTACTGTACCACCCGTAGCGCAATTGGAACTAAAGAAAGTCATTAAATGTGATCGCAATTATAGACCACCGTCAGCTGTCGAATGGAAACACGACAATGAAAATTTATGCTGGACCGGGACTGGAACCCAGATTTTCCCGCTTATTGCGAGCGTCGTAGACGCATGGTTGACGATGCATGGAAGTTTGGGTCTGGCTTTGTGCTGTGCTCGGACAGCCAAATGGTAAAGCGGCCGCTCGCGATGAGTAGGAAATCCGGGTTCGAGTCCCGATCCGGCACAAATTTTTTTTGTCGTCGTTCCATTCGACAGCTGACGGCTGTCCGCATTTGCATTTGCGAACACATTTAATTTATCTCATAACGGCTGTAGCTGCCGCAGCGCCTGTTCCTTTGGACATTCATGAGTGTCCAAAGGGACTTCGCATCGTAATTCAGAATAACACAGGCACTGCAATATTGGAAAACAAAGCACTCCCACCACCTGAGCGCTAGGCTTTACGCAACCGATGGTTGCACGCACGTCGTCTGTCCAGACTGTCGAGACTAAAGCCTTGCATGTATACCGTTACACGTGAGCTTCCTGCACAGGGAAACAGGAAGCATCGAAGCGGAGTACCTGCTTGAAGTTAAGCATGCCCCGGCTGATACAGGAGAGCTGATAAGGAAGACTGCTTTGTGATACCATGGAATACGACGTCAACACGTTTCGTGTGATGTAAGACTTGCGGATGTCAGTTCGCACTGTGACATCTCTGCACGTAGCCCTGATTAACGAATGATTTATGTGCTGTGAGTCATCAGTTTCCTGACTGGCTCGACGTACCCCGTCACGATTCTCGCTGTCTTTTGCTAATCCCTTCAGCTCAGAGCAAAACACTCAAAGTTCTCAATTATTTGTTGGACATATTCATGTTTTACGTATTTCGCTGCAGTTTTCTCCATCTACAGCTTCGTCTGGAACTATGGCAGCTGGTAACTATCGCTTTGGCACATATCCTATCCTAGTGTCTTCTAGTTAATGTTTTCGATGTAATACTTTCCTCGATGAATCAGCGGAAAACCTCCTCACTTCTCACGAGTTCACTTAATTTTCAGAATTCTTGTCTAACACCGCGTATCGAAACATTCCTCTTCTTCATGCTTCAAAAATTAATCCTAAAATGTGGGTAACCGCGAATGAGGGGTCTTCACTACCATACAGTGTTGTGCTTCAGATGTACTTTCTCAGAAATTACTTTCACAGACTGAGTTTTGATAGTGACTTTGTCCCTACTATAATTTCTGCTCCTCCACAATACTTTAGTCTGTCTTCGGCTCACTATCATTCCATAGTCTGTTCTCAGTGGATCACCCATTCATTCGACATGTCTTGTAATTCTTCCTCACTTTCACAGGCGACAGCAACACCCTTAGTGAATCTTATCATTATTTTCTTGAACCTGTTTCTATTTCTGCCATTGCTTCTTCAATTTGCTGGTTGAACAGTAGATAAGAACGATTGCAGCTTTTCCTTGTGTTGTTTTCTCTTGTAACCCTCTAGGTTCGTGTTCATATTGTATATTACCCATCTTTATCTACAACTTATACGTATTTTTTTTCTGAGGATTTCAAACATACTGCACTACTTTATGTAGTCGAAAGCTTTTTCTAGGCAGACAAATCCTATCAAAGAGTCTAAGTTTTCTTGATCCTTTCTTGCACTATCAAGTGTGACATTAGACTTGCTATTTCGTGCGATTACCTTCCCGAAAACAAAACTTATCGAGCTGAATGATAGTACCACAAGTACAGTAGCGGATAATGGAAGGTGGGTGCCCTGTATCAGCGCTCCCACACTGCTGATGGTCCGTTCTGGTTTTGCTGTTATTTGTGTACATTTGCAAGCACCGGGTCTTACATATGTAGACTGGTCGTCAGCTGTGCGTGTAGCCATCTCTAATGGCAGTTCAGTCTGCAATCGTGCATTGACAGGGTCGAATAGATGTTGGTTGGTACATTGGAATATACGCTATCTGTTTAAAGGTGTTTGCACACGTATTAGTGGGGATTAAGACGGATAGTATCCACCTTTCACGTCTATGATGGCTTGAACTCTACTGAGGATCTTTCAGTGAGGTGTCTAAATGACTGTGGAGAAATGTCAGCTCATTTTTCCTCAAGAGCCGAAATCAGAGAAAGTAGTGTTGTCGAACACTGGGGCCTGGGGTGAAGCTGACTCAGTTCTCGTCAAACTTTTTCCCTCAGGAGCACCTCGCCATGCATATGTTTGATCTTATTATTAATTGATAACCTACATAAATTAGTATGTTATAAGGCCACAGTGGACTGGCTATAATAATAACGCGATAAGTTGGCCACCTACCCTCCAGAAGTACTGATCGTTAAAAGTGGGATCCATCCGGAACACTCCGTGTCGACTGTTCTCTCAGATTGTTGCCGCTCTCAGCGACTCAAAAGTTGTGAAAGTCTAGTCACGTGACGAAATATTCTTGTGTCGTCTGGTGATGCTCCATACAAATCGGTATGAGCCGATGATTAATTGCTTAGTAACAGCATTCTTCTTCTGCTTCTTTTTTGTGGCTCTTTGCCGCACCGGCATAGATTTGGTATGATTATTAGCGGATTTGTCACTGTTTGTCTAAAGGGTGGCCGGTTGCTCTTCCTGTCACCAACCCTTATTCATTTGAAAATGAGCGAAAGTCTTCTAAATGTTTGCGAATCGTGTAACTGAGGCGGACCTTAGATACCAGTCTGGTATTCACGCAGCGAGATGTGCGAAACCGCCTAAAAACCACATCCAGGCTGGCCAACACAACGACACTCATCGGTAATCCGACGGGCGTATTCGATCCTTAAGTGGCGCTTTAACATATGTAGTTATCCAGGTGGGATTGATTAATAGGAATAACTGTACTTATATTTAAATGCATTATGCAATATGAGACATGATCACAAATGTTTACTAAATGTTCTGAAACTCATTTCCATTCATTACGTTACACTGCAACAGACTTAATTTAATTTCATATTCGTTGGTATAAATATACATTGCATTTGAAGATGACCATCATTATAATGATCATTCATCAATCCACGTCACTTCCGTGTCAAAATTTATACCGTAGCATCTGACCAACCCCAGGCCCACACATTCGAGGGTTGTTAATGCTAGAAGACAGACAAGGAGACCTTCCCTCTCTCAAATCCTCAAATGCCGCAGTGGTCACGCTACTTACTAGGATTGTTGATATTTTTAAAAATACCGAGAATCTGATATGTTGTTGCTGTTGTTGTGGTCTTCAGTCCTGATATTGGTGTGATGCAGCTCTCCATGTTACTCTATCCTGTGCAAGCTTCTTCATCTCCCAGTACATACTGCAACCTGCATCCTTCTGAATATGCTTAGTATATTCATCTCTTGGTCTCCCTCTACGATTTTTACCCTCCACACTTCCCTCCAATACTAAATTGGTGATCCCTTGATGCCTCAGAACATGTCCTACCAACCGATCTCTTCTAGAGATGGGGGATCCGCTCCTGAACTGACTCATAGAGTTGAATCTTTCAAAGGAGCGAACAATCAGTGATTCAGAAAAAAAGAACGGTAGCTCCAAACGTTTCTCACAGCAGAGAGAGAGAGAGAGAGAGAGAGAGAGAGAGAGAGAGAGAGAGAGTCGGAGCAGATCAGCGAGGGCTCTGCTGGTCAGAGCACACTGCACGCCACACAACATAGAGAGAGAGAGAGAGAGAGAGAGAGAGAGAGAGAGAGTCGGAGCAGATCAGCGAGGGCTCTGCTGGTCAGAGCACACTGCACGCCACACAACATAGCCAGTGCTGGCCTCTGCCCTGCTTCTGCCTTGGCTGCCTACATTGTGCAGTGCTCCATTGGATTTTGTGTTTCACATATGCCGTGCCGTCTCTGTGCTTTCTCTGTCGCGTGCAGTGTCTGGCCACCTTAACTTAGCATCGCACTCTGTCGGCGATCGTTTCAGTCGCACGTCCTGCCCTCTAGGCAGTTGATGCAAGCAACAGGTCGGAGAGCCTCCTAGCGGAGAACATAAGAACTACTTGCAACAACCTGCTCGCAAGAGAACGGCGGAGCGGGTGACTGGTGGCCGTTCACAGCTCCCCCCACCGTCGGAACTCGCCCGCTCAACACTCACCCCACCGTTCTCTACTCTAGACAGAGCGTTGAGCAAACCAACTCAGGCATCACTCTGGTCTCTGCGATCTTAGCTCATGCAGTAATACAGCTCGTGGCTCGACCTGCTTGACTCAGCGCCTCTGCATCTGAGTTCGTCTCTACTGAATATTGTTCTTTGTAGTAATACCGCTATGTATATTATATAATTATATTATTTGTTTTTATTTTATTTTTATTTGTTTAAACTGATCAGATTAGGTTCCTGATGACTCCTCTTACTATAGGATTTTTTATTATGGTCACTCGAATTTACGCTTTAATTACGAGCGTATCGCAAAATGTGATACATCAATATTTTCCTCGTTTTATTCTGCGTAAGGCTATATGCAGCACTTTGGTCTTACAGTCAAATTTACATATTTTTTTCTTATTTTAGTACGGATTTTGCGATTTTAGGAGTCTTCGGAACGAAACGTTCACTTTAAAAATATATGGCTTGTGATGTATTTGTACGAGGTTAATGAAATTTTAATACATTATAGCCAAATATATTTTTAATGTAAATCTCAAGTTACAACATTTTCCGATCACCCAAAAAACCACGATAGTGCAAAATAAATCAATAATCAAAAACTTTGTCATATCGTGGAAATTTCAATAAACAATACACAATTCTTACTCATTATCTGTGTTACATCAAAATAGGATCAAATAAGATCAAAATACAGGTATAGTACTGGAATAAACCAAGTTTAAAGGGCAATGTGCCTTCCATTTATTTTCAATTGTGAATGAGTGGTGAGTCATGAAAAAGAGCTAGTTCATTTCAGGGAGTGAACAGTTCTGATCCAATCTCTGAAAAGAACAGTTTTGCCCATCTCTAATCCCTTCTTCTAGTCAAGTTGTGCCACAAACTCCTCTTCTCCCCAATTCTATGCAATACCTCCTCATTAGTTATGTGATCTACCCATCTAATCTTCAGCATTCTCCTGTAGCACCACATTTCGAAAGCTTCTATTCTCTTCATGTCCAGACTATTTAGCGTCCATGTTTCACTTCGATACATGGCTACACTCCATTTAATACTTTCAGAAACGACTTCCTGACCCTTAAATGTATACTCGATGTTAACAAATTTCTCTTCTTCAGAAACCTTTTCCTTGCCATTGCCAGTCTACATTTTATATCCTCTCTGCTTCGACCATAATCAGTTATTTTGTTTCCCAAATACCAAAACTCCTTTACTACTTTAAGTGACTCATTTAGTAATCTAATTCCCTCAGCATCACCCGACTTAATTCGACCACATTCCATTATCCCCGTCTTGCTTTTGTTGATGTTCATCTTGTACCCTCCTTTCAACACACTGTCCATTCCGTTCAACTGCTCTTCCAAGTCCTTTGCTGTCTCTGACAGAATTACAATGTCATCGGCGAACCTCAAAGTTTTAATTTCTTCTCCATGGATTTTAATACCTACTCCGAATTTTTCTTTTCTTGCCTTTACTGCTTGCTCAATATACAGATTGAATAACATCGGGCAGAGGCTACAACCCTGTCTCACTCCCTTACCAACCACTCTTCCATTTCATGTTCCTCGATTCTTATAACTGCCACCTCGTTTATGCACAAATTGTAAATAGCCTTTCGCTCCCTGTATTTTACCCCTGTCACCTTCAGAATTTGAGAGTATTCCAGTCAACATTGTCAAAAGCTTTCTCTAAGTCTACAAATGCTATAAACGAAGGGTTGCCTTTCCTTAATCTATTTTCTAAGATAAGTCGTAGGGTCAGTATTGCCTCACGTGTTCCAGCATTTCTACGGAGTCCAAACTGATCTTCCCCGAGGTCGGCTTCTACCAGTTTTTCCATTCGTCTGTAAAGAATTCGCGTTAGTATTTTGCAGCCGTGACTTATTAAACTGATAGTTCGGTAATTTTCACATCAGTCAACACCTGCTCTCTTTGGGATTGGAATTATTATATTCTTCTTGATGTCTGAGGGTATTTCGCCTGTCTCATACACCCTGCTGACCAGATGGTAGAGTTTTGTCAGGGTTGGCTTTCCCAAGGCTATCAGTAGTTCTAATGGAATGTTGTCTACTCCCGGGGCCTTGTTTCGACTCAGGTCTTTCAGTGCTCTGTCAAACTCTTCACGCAGTATTATATCTCCCATTTCATCTTCATCTACATCCTCTTCCATTTCCATAATATTGTCCTCAAGTACATCGCCCTTGTATAGACCCTCTATATAATTTTCCTGTAGGCGGTATCTATCATACTCCTAGTGAGATAAGCCTCTACATCCTTACATTTGTCGTTTAGCCATCCCTGCTTAGCCATTTTGCACTTCCCGTCGATCTCATTTTTGAGACGTTTGTATTCATTTTTGCCTGCTTCATTTACTGCATTTTTATATTTTCTCCTTTCATCAATTAAATGCAATATTTCTTCTGTTACCCAAGGATTTCTACTAGCCCTCGTCTTTTTACCTACTTGATCCTCTGCTCCCTTCATTACTTCGTCCCTCAAAGCTACCCATTCTTCTTCTACTGTATTTCTTTCCCCCATTCTTGTCAATTGTTTCCTTATGCTCTTCCTGAATCTCTGAACAACCTCTGGTTTAGTCAGTTTATCCAGGTCCCATCTCCTTAGATTCCCACCTTTTTGCAGTTTCTTCAGTTTTAATCTACAGTTCATAACCAATAGGTTGTGCTCAGAGTCCACATCTGCCCCTGGAAATGTCGTACAATTTAAAACCTCGTTCCTAAATCTCTGTCTTACCATGACATATGCTATCTGATACCTTCTAGTATCTCCAGGGTTCTTCCATGTATACAACCTTCTTTCATGATTCTTGAACCAAGTGTTAGCTATGATTAAGTTATGCTCTGTGCAAAATTCTTTCATTTCTTACCCCCAATCCATATTCACCTACCACGTTTCCTTCTCTTCCTTTTCCTAATATTGAATTCCAGTCATCCAAGACTATTAAATTTTCGCCTCCCTTCACTATCTGAATAATTTCTTATACCTCATCATACATTTCATCGATTTCTTCATCATCTGCAGAGCTAGTTGCCATGTAAAGTTGTACTACTGAAGTAGGCGTGAGCTTCGTGTCTATCTTGGCCACAATAATGCGTTCACTCTGCTGTTTGTAGTAGCTTACCCGCATTTCTATTTTTTATTCATTATTAAACCTACTCCTGCATTACCCCTATTTGATTTTGTATTTATAACCCTGTATTCACCTGACCAGAAGTCTTGTTCCTTCTGCCACCGAACTTCACTAATTCCCACTATATCTAACTTTAACCTATCTATTTCCCTTTTTGAATTTTCTAACCTACTTGGCTGATTAAGGGATCTGACATTCCACGCTCCGATCCGTAGAACGCCAGTTTTCTTTCTCCTGATAACGACGTCCTCTTGAGTAGTCCCCGCCCGGAGATCCGAATGGGGGACTATTTTACCTCCGGAATATTTTACCCAAGAGGACGCCATCATCATTTAATCATACAGTAAAGCTGCATGCCCTCGGGAAAAGTTACGGCTGTAGTTTCCCCTTGCTTTCAGCCGTTCGCAGTACCAGCACAGCAATGCCGTTTTGGTTAGTGTTACAAGACCAGATCAGTCAATCATCCAGACTGTTGCCGCTGCAACTACTGAAAAGGCTGCTGCCCCTCTTCAGGAACCACACGTTTGTCTGGCCTCTCAACAGATATCCCTCCGTTGTGGATGCAGCTACGGTACGGCTATCTGTATCGCTGAAGCACGCAAGCCTCCCCATCAATGGCAAGGTCCATGTTTCATGGGGGGGGGGGGAATCTGATATATAGATATTTAAAACATTATTATTATCGGCCCCTAATATGTAGACAATATATATCGATGTATCGAAGGGGAAAATATCGACACTTCGGCTGCGCGTAATAAATACACTGCCGATTGCAGAGCTGTACATTTAAGAATTGATTTATTGTTAGATATTCTGTACATCAACATGCTAGCAGTCTGCCTATCCCCTTTAGAAAAAGAATTAAAAGAAAAACAGTTAATTTAAAAATTTATCTGTTAATAATGGGACTCTGTGCAGATGTTAACCGTTAAGACATTATTTTCTTAATTTGTCATTGGTTACATGCCGAAATAAGCCTTTTTTCACGCTGATGTAGGAAAATTGCGCGGTGAAGCTGAAGGTTGTAGTTTCTGTTGGTAGCGCTTAGCGCCGATTGCATCAGCATTTCCCATCACACGTCTCCACTCCCTGCAAAGACCAATCTTGTCATTTAGATCTTTTTCATCATTTTCAGCAGTTGTTTTAAAAGAATGACGATTTGAAAAAATAACACACTAGTTGCGTTAAAAATTGTCTTTTAACGCAACTGGTGTGCTATTTCTTCACATCGGAAATCTTTTTTTCCATTCACACCCACTCCCCCCACCTCCAACCCCCGCCACCCTCACCGGTGCAATCGGACATCTTCTTTTGTGCCACCTGTGCTTGCTTCAGACAGACAATGAGAAACACTGGATGTGGTGAAAGCTTTTACTTTCACACAGTGAAAGTAAAATTATGTTCTGCTACTATTTAAAAAGAACAATTTCAAATATTTACCGAAAAAAATAATGTAAAATAAATACATCGGCACTCGATACTGCCGTTTTGATATCGACATATCGATATATTAGTGAAGATCTTATGGCCAATTTAGATTTACATTTTCTGGGGAAGTATCGAGATAGCAACATTTTATCAACAGCGCTACTACTTGCTGCTCTGGCCCTTACGTAAGCAGCCAACTTTACACAGCACAGGTCCGAATTCACCAACGTCAATTAAAATAAAGCACGTCTTAAATTATTACTGTCTCTTTAAGTATTTTTGTTCGTTACTGAGCAAGAAAACTACACTGTTAAGAAGTCCTTATGGTTAACAGGCGTTATTTGATTCAGCTGCTAGATGCACATTATTATTAAATAGGCAGTGAACCGCGGACTGTACAAATACTTGATTTTGGTCGCAAGCTGGCCGCGGACTGCAGTTTGAGGGCCACTGCTCTAACTCATTCCAAAGCTGTTCCACTGGGTTCAGGTCTGGCAGGCCAGTCCATTCCACGGATGTTATTGTCAACAAAACATCGCCTCACAGAAGCTGCCTTACGACAGGGTACTGACATGCTGATACAATCAGTCATAGTTTCCGAATTGTTCCTCCACTGTACGCAGTACTCAGTGTTGTAAGATGTGTCCATAACCTTCCATTTAGGGTTTTCTTAAACGTGATAGGGGAGCCACACGCTAACGATGAAAACAGGGTGATTTTTCCACCGTGTACAAACTCTAGGGATTAATCGATGAAAGGAAACGGTGCAAAAAAGGTCTAATCAACTTATGTCCGGAAATGCATGGTTTCCATGAAATCTTACTCCTGATTGTGTGCGTTCTGCACTACCGCCTTACTCGCTGAATGTTACGTGATATCAGCAGAGGCGATAGAAAACTGTAAAGCTGGAAAGTAAGGAAGTAAAAAGAAGACGTACCTTATAAAATTAAATGTGGCTTGAACAGAAGGCGTACCTTACAAGCCTCTATTCAGAGAACTAACAGCTAACGAAATGGCATTTGGTTATTTCATGCAGCACACAGCAACAGCACTCGCCAGTAATACATGTATGGTAGCATTACGAGATGTTTTTGATGGTAGGATAGTTGACTGGCCTCCTCGTTCCCCAGACCTAAATCCTTGTGATTATTATCTTTAGGGGATATTAAAAGATAATGTGTACGCAAAAGCTCACCAAACGCTCGAAGAGCTGAAAGCCAGTATTCGGATTACGATTTCAACGATTTCGGTATCTGAAATTTGATGAGTATTTCACAGCGTGTTCAGGAGTCGTCAGGCTGCTCATGGCGCGGAGAAGCATCACTCTCAGCACCTGCTTCAACAAAGGTCAACTTCCGTTAGAGTCGCTGAATCTTAGTTTGTGCTCCACTCAGGAAACACCCGCCGAGTCGTCATGCAGATTCCGAGGGAACATCCGCTGCACGTACTTATCGTGAGAACTGCGAGCCGGCGGTTCCGTCGTTCGCGAGACGCACAGTAGAAGCTAATGGGCATATCATCAGCTCCTGTGACCATTTCTCTATATATCGATTGAAGCTTCATCTACAGCTACATCTACGTGATTACTCTGCTATTCAGAATAAAGTGCTTGTCAGAGGGTTCAATGAACCACCTTCAGGCTGTCTCTACCGTTCCACTCTCGAAAACGAACACTTAAATTTTTCTGTGCGAGGCCTGATTTCTCTTACAACATATGTAACTGCTGCATAACAGTACATTTTCTGATCAAAAGTATCCAGATACCCCTACGTAACGCGGAATTAAGTACCAGATATCACCAGAGACGCACACAATAGTGTGAAAGGAGGCAGATAATATTGCGGTTTTAGTATTCAAGCAGTAGCAGAGGAATGAATCTGTGAGGAGAAGGCAGTGACGTGAACTAGTCGTTGGATGTCACTTAACTAACAAGACATTTCAACCATTCTAAAGCTGCCCAAGTCGAATGCTGGTGATGTTGTTGTGAAGTGGAAACGCAAAAGAAGAACCACAGATAAACCAAGGCCAGACAGAGTTCAAGTACTGAGGGACAGCGAACAGCCGGCTTTGCAGAGAGTGGTCGTAAAATGCCCCGTGAAACCATCAGAAGCAATCACTCGTGAGTTCCCAGATGCTACCAGCAGTCCAGATAGCACAATGATTGTGCGGTATGGAGGTAAAAGGAATGGGCTACAACGGTCGGCCAGCTCCTCATAAGACACACAGTTCTGTAGTGAATGCTAATCCGTACTTGAGGTGGTATAAACTGCGAAGTCACTGGGCAGCGGATGACTGCAAACGAGTAACTCGGAGTGGAGAGTCACGCTTTACCCTGAGGCAGTCTGACAGAAGTGTTTTCGTTTGGCGAATATCTGGACAATGTCCAGACCACCATGTCTAGTGCCAAGAGTGAAGCATGAAGGAGGTGTGTGTATACAGGGTGACTTTTTCCACCGTGTACAAACTATGGGAACTGATCAGTTAGAGGATACGGAACACAAAAGGTAACATGAACTTATGTCCGGAAATGCATGGTTTCCATACTAGAGACTATTTATTGAATCACTCTTTGCGACAGATTGCGGTCTGACACGCGCTGTACCATGCAGCCACAGTTACAGTACGTGTTGAAAATGGTTTCCATGTCCATAAACGCATGCGTGTACCCACCGTAGCATGTTCTGTCCCACATGTTCACATCAACCAGGCTGCATTCGAACCGTGTCAAAGGCAGCATCAATAGGCTGCTCCAGCGTGTCCATATCTTGAGTGGGCTCTGCATACCCGATACTTTTGAAATGGACTCGTAACCAGCAATCGCACGGATTGATATCCGGTGAAGGAGCAGGTCACGCAACTGGACCCCCTCATCTGGTCCACTGACCAGGAAAAATACGATTGAGATGCGTCCAGCTGGGCTGGATCACCATCGTGTAGCAGCTTCTACTGTGCGTCTCCCGAACGACGCAACCGCCGGCTCGCAGTTCTCACGATAAGTATGTGCAGCGGATGTTCCCTCGGAATCTGCATGACGACTCGGCGCGTGTTTCCTGAGTGGAGCACAAACTAAGATTCAGCGACTCTAACGGAAGTTGACCTTTGTTGAAGCAGGTGCTGAGAGTGATGCTTCTCCGCGCCATGAGCAGCCTGACGACTCCTGAACACGCTGTGAAATACTCATCAAATTTCAGATACCGAAATTGTTGAAATCGTAATCCGAATACTGTCTTTCAGCTCTTTGAGCGTTTGGTGAGTTTTTGCGTACACATTATCTTTTAACATCCCCTAAAGATAATAATCACAAGGATTTAGGTCTGGGGAACGAGGAGGCCAGTCAACTACTGTACCACCAAAATCACCTCGTAATACTACCATAGATGTATTACTGGCGAGTGCTGTTGCTGTGTGTTGCATGAAATAACCCAGTGCCATTTTGTTAGCTGCTAGTTTTCTGAATAGAGGTTTGTAAGGTACACATTCTGTTCAAGCCACATTTAATTTTATAAGGCACGTCTTCTGTTTACTTCCTTATTTTACAGTTTTCTATCGCGTCTGCTGATATCACATAACATTCAGCGAGTAAAGCGGTACTGCAGAACGTACACAGTAAGGAGTAACAAGATTTCAGTTCCCACAATGGCTGAAGGACGCGGTGGATCACATGGCAAGGCCAGTGGACGGTGGTGTGAGGTTCTGTGGCCAGACATGAGAACGTGTGTTAAGTTAGGAGCAAGGTACGTAGGGAAAGCACTGTTATTCTGGCGCGACGGGAGTGTTATTGCGTAATAAATATTTCCTAAGAAAAGTCGCTTTTTCCAATGCGGATTTTAGGAGAAGCCTATAGGTCATAAGTAGTTTCCTACAAGAATATTAGAACGCCAAAAATCTATCATCTTAATGAATAAAAGAATAATGTTTCAGCTAACAGCAATGAACTAACGGATGCGAAATACCACGAGTGTAAGTACGAGGTACAGGCTCGGCCTCATAGTCGCCATTTGCCTATATAATTCTGTCGTAAGGCCTTAGTCGTAGGAAATTGTTAGTTTTCAGTTAAATCATCATTATTAATTTTATGGTGTTTAGTTTATAACTATGTCACAGTGGCATTCCTTTTAAATCTTATTTCAAATAATATAGCTTCCCGCTTCATCATTAAGAATCACAGGAGGTGGAACTGCTATTTGCCTAGAACCTGACGTCGGTCACACTGCTTCTGCGAGGAAGGTAAACTTTGAGAGCTTCTTGGCAAAACAAGTAGAGAGAATCCTACACGACGACTCACCAAGATCATCCAAAGAATCGTTGTCTTAATCTCCACAAAATTCGGATTGAAATGCACGGCCAATCGTACTATACACCTCTTATACAAACCTGTGCGGACTCACTGGCTAAATTGAGACATTTCTGAAGGTTAATGCAAGTGGGTCGTTCTTGAAGGTTGTATATTGTTTACATAAGTGTTAGAAGCTATGCTTTGCTCGAAAATGATCGGTCCAGATATTCGTGTTACACTAATTGCAACAACATTCCTGTTACCAGATCACATGTATGCTAATTATGTAAAACATGAGAGTTTTCAGCACTGCAACATATTTCATTCTGTGAGTTTACGTACCCCCTCCATATGCAGCCATGCTTCGCCAGAAAAAAGACCATTATGGGATGAAATTCTCCGTAATGCACAGTTGCAATACGGACATCAACAGTAAATTCAAAATCAAATGGCTCTGAGCACTTTTGAGGTCATGAATCCCCTAGAACTTAGAACTACTTAAACCTAACTAACCTAAGGACATCACACACATCCATGCCCGAGGCAGATTTCGAACCTGCGACCGTAGCGGTCGCATGGTTCCAGACTGTAGCGCCTAGAACCGCTCGGCCAACCTGCCCGGCTACAGTAAGTGCATTGGACAATCAGGACTACTCCGTCTGGTTTCAGCATGGCTTTGTGCACAGCCCTATGAACA
This sequence comes from Schistocerca serialis cubense, assembly GCF_023864345.2. NCBI lineage: Eukaryota > Metazoa > Arthropoda > Insecta > Orthoptera > Acrididae > Schistocerca > Schistocerca serialis. The sequence goes on along the minus strand of NC_064643.1, from coordinate 116,452,718 downwards.
GATGCTGCCGACACTCCAGTCTTAAAACCTAAATAGCGATTTTCTCACACATCTTTGCAAGGCCGCCTTTCCAAGGCTCCTCCTAACTCACATCAGCTAGTCTCAGTTGAAATAATTCTTTTCGTGGATATTTTTTGTTTGCTGTGATTCTAAGTTGTGAAGCGGGAAGCTGTATTACACGAAATAACGTTCCGTACTACACTATCTGATCAAAAGTATTGGGACACCTCAAGGCAATTAGCAACTGAACACTAGACGCCCCGAGATGCAGATCGGTCAGTGTAAAACGAGGCGGGGAGTATTGTGTTGTCATCAAAGCAGTAACAGCAGGCTGGGGCGGTCAAGAGAGGTCAGTGCTACACACGTGGATAATCATTGGATGCCACCTGACTAACAAATCCATCAGACACAGTTGAATTCTTCTTGCAGAACTAGCACTCCTGGAAGAAAAGATACTGCGAAGACATGGGTTTGCTACATAAAGTTTCCCAGGAGAACCTCTGTGGAGTTTGGAAGGTAGGAGACGAGGAAGTAAGGCTCTGAGAACGAGGCATCAGTCGTAGTTGGGTGGCTCCGATGGTAGAGCACTTGCCCGTAAAAGGTAAAGGTCCCGAGTTCGAGTCTCGGTTTGGCAGGAAGTTTCATATCGGCGCATACTCCGCTGCAGAGTGAAAATTTCACTCTGGAAACATCCCCCAGGCTGTGGCAAAGCCATGTCTCCGCAATATCATTTCTTCCAGGAGTGCTAGATCCGCAAGGGTTGCAGGAGAGCTACTGTGAAGCTTGGAAGGTAGGAGACGAGGTACTGGCCGAAGTAAGGCTGTGAGGACGGGGCGTGAGTCGTGCTTGGGTAGCTCAGACGGTAGAGCACTTGCGCGGGAAAGGCAAAGGTCCCGAGTTTGAGTCTTCGTCAGGCTCACAGGTTTAATCTGCCAGCAAGTTTCATGATTGATCATACATTGAACTTTAGTTCAGATTTTCAATACAAAATCAAAATGGCGCACGTAATTATGGTTTGGTCAAAGGGCCTGCGAGTTGGAAGCGCGTGCAGTGTAGCCCTTCGGGAGTTATGTGAAATCAAAAATGGATGACATCAGTCGTACTACATTACATTTAGGGGAGCTTATACCTAAAAACAATGAAATAGCCCTAAATTTAACGATATGGCGCTAATTCGAACTTTGAGTTCAAGTTTTGGGGGGTTGATTCACTCTTTATGGCTTTACAAAAAATAGTTAATATTGAGAATTTTCATATATTATACCTATAAGCTTCGAAGAAAAGTCTTTACTTCTCGGGGGTCAAGGGTAGAAGTTAATAGATTGAACCGCTATTTTTTTTTTTTTCATACTGCACACAGTTTTGAAAAATCATCTCTCGAGAAAAACTTGTTTAAAGCTTGGGGAAAATTTTTGTATGTATTACTAGTTCAATTTGCATAAAAACTATGTTATTATATATTTTTGATGTCGCTGAACACATATCGGAAACTCGATTTTCAAAATTCAAAATGGCCAATCCAATACGGCGTACAGAAAAATACGTGTAGAGCAATTTTGACCAGAATTTGAGCAAAGATAAGTGCTTTCGTTACTGACGTTTCGTCTGCAACTCCACGACAGTATATCAACCATTCCTCTAACTCGAACTGTTTCAAAAGGTGAAACTTCCTGGCAGATTAAAACTGTGTGCCGGACCGAGACTCGAACTCGGGACCTTTGCACGGGTAGCTTGGGTAGCTCAGTTGGTAGAGCACTCGCCCGCGAAAGGCACAGATCCCGAGTTCGAGTCTCGGTCCGGCACACAGTTTTAATCTGCCAGTAAGTTTCATATCAGCGCACACTCCGCTGTAGAGTGAAAATTTCATTCTGTTTCAAAAGATGTTCAAATGTGTGTGAAATCCTATGGGACTTAACTGCTAATGTCATCAGTCCCTAAGCTCACACACTACTGAACCTAAATTATCCTAAGGACAAACACACACACACCCATGCCCGAGGGAGGACTCGAACCTCCGCCGGGACCAGCCGCACAGTCCATGACTGCAGCGCCCCAGACCGCTCGGCTAAACGCGCGCGGCGAACTGTTTCTGGAGAGCAGTTGTCTCGTTCTCCTTGGCGAGAAAAGCCGATGTGACTGAGCTGGATATGCTGCCTTCGGCAGCCTGCACACGTTGTTCGTCAGCTTTTTTGGGTGAATATATTTGCATGCATTGTGCAATATAAATCATTTTGTGAACGTGCGTCACGGCGCAACAAGTTTTCTACATGAGCCGGGCGTCTGCGGCTGAGAGCGTCCCACGGCGGCCGTGACACAGCTTCGAGCACTGGGCTGTAGAGACTCTTGTAATGCATGGATTAAAAAATCTTTTCGTCCCAACATTCTGGACACACATACCTTTCAAAAAAAATGCAATAAAAATCGAATTTTTGATCATTTTGAGTGAGAGCCTGGCCTTAAGAAAACATTAAATGCGGAAGGATTTTACAGCATTGTGTACTGCGTCCAATAGAGGAACTGTTCTGAGACGATGACTGTATCAGCATGACAATAACATTTCTGAAATGGAGTGGTCTTCCCAGAGTCCCGACCTAAACCCAATAGAATGCGTTTGAGATGAGTTAGAACGAAGACTTCGCTCCAGGCCATAGTTTACAACATCACTACTTCACTGGTTTCGGCTCTTGTGGAAGAATTGGCTCCTGCACAGACATTCAGAAGCCGCATTGAAATTGTCCTCTGCGGAGTTCAAGTCATCATAAAGCTGAACCGGTGGCATAACATATTACACTACTGGCCATTAAAATTGCTACACCACGAAGACGACGTGCTACAGACGCGAAATTTAACCGACAGGAAGAAGATGCTGTGGTATGCAAATGATTAGGTTTTCAGAACACTCACACAAGGTTGGCGCCGGTGGCGAAACCTACAACGTGCTGACATGTGGAAAGTTTCCAACCGATTTCCCATACACAAACAGCAGTTGACCGCCGTTGCCTGGTGAAACGTTGTTGTGATGCCTCGTGTAAGGAGGAGGAATGCGTGCCATCACGTTTCCGACTTTGATAAAGGTCGGATTGTAGCCTATTGCGATTGAGGTTTATCGTATCGCGACACTGCTGCACGCGTTAGTCGACATCCAATGACTGTTAGCAGATATGGAATCGGTGGGTTCAGGAGGGTAATACGAGACGCCGTGCTGGATCCCAACGCCCTCGTATAACTATCAATCGAGATGACAGGGATCTAATCCGCATTGCTGTAATGGATCGTGCTGCCACGTCTCGATCCCTGAGTCAACAGATGGGGACGTTTGCAAGACAACAACCATCTGCACGAACAGTTCGACGACGTTTGCAGCAGCATGGACTGTCAGCTCGGAGACCATGGCTGCGATTACCCTCGACGCTGCATCACAGACAGGAGCGCCTGCGTTGGTGTGCTCAACGACGAACCTGGGTGCACGAATGGCAAAACGTCATTTTTTCGGATGAATCCAGGTTCTGTTGACAGCATCGTGATGGTTGCATCTGTGTTTGGCGACATCGCGGTGAACGCACATTGGAAGCATGTATTCGTCATCGCCATACTGTCGTATCACCTGGCGTGATGGTATGGGGTGCCATTGGTTACACGCCTCGGTCACGTCTTGTTCGCATTGACGGCGCTTTGAACAGTAGACGTTACATTTCAGTTGTGTTACGACCCGTGGCTCTACCCTTCATTCGATCCCTGCGAAACCCCACATTTCAGCAGTATAATGCACGACCGCATGTTGCAGGTCCTGTACGGGCCTTTCTGGCCAGCACATTCTCCAGACCTCTCACCAATTGAAAACGTCTGGTAAATGGTGGCCGAGCAACTGCTTCGTCACAATACGCCAGTCACTGCTCCTGATGAACTGTGGTATCGTGTTGAAGTTGCATGGGCATCTGTATCTGTACACGCCATCCAAGCTCTGTCTGACTCAATGCCCAGGCGTATCAAGGCTGTTATTAAGGCCAGAGGTGGTGGTTCTGGGTACTGATTTCTCAGAATCTGTGCACCCAAATTGTGTGAAAATGTAATCACATGTCAGTTCTAGTATAATATATTTGTCCAATGAATACCAGTTTATAAGCTGCATTTCTTCTTGGTGGAGAAATTTTAATGGCCAGTAGTGTAACATTAACTAATCGGTGTCTGGATACTTTTAAGCACATGGTGGACGGATAGACCTACTGCCATCTACACCTAAATCTACATTACGTGGATAGTCTGCAAATCATACTTAAGTGCCTGGCAGAGGGTTCGTCGAACGACCTAACTATTTCTCTACCACTTCACTCTCGAACAGCTAGAGGAGAAAACAAACAGTTAAATCTTTCTGTTCCAGCTGAGATTTTCCTTATTTTATTGAAACGTCCCCTTTGAACAATTATACATGACTGTCCTTTAACTGACACACAATATTTTTAGCGCAACTCAATCTGACTTTCAAAAATCCCTACAAAAGAATCGCCCTGACTAACATTAATCTATACGTTTCACAAATCACTTACCTCACAAAAATCTTCGTTACTCGAATTACTGCAATACAGCGAGCGCCACTACTGCCAGCTAAATAAAAGATTCAAACTACTGAAGGCACTAACTACTGATAGGCATAGTTAGCAAATGAAAGATTTTAATAGAGAACAAACAATGTATTTACCTTAATAGTCATAATATATATAGCAGTTCATGACATCCAGTCTTACAGATTTCAAAACTCCGCCATCTCTCTCCCCACATCCACCACTGCTGGCGGCTCACCTCCAACTGCGCAACGCTTCGCGCTGTTAACAGCCAACTGCCCAACGCTACAATGGCGAGTATTACAACAATGCCAACTAGCCACAGACTGCACACAGCACAGCCAGTAATTTTCATACAGAGGTGGCGTTACCAATAAAACAACCGAAACAGCCTACTTACAGTATGATAATGATCATTTCTCCCTAGGCAGTTCGGCGCCACCAAAATATTTTCACATACGGAGGATAAAGTTGGTGATTGAAATTTCGTGAGAAGATCCCAATGCAACGAGAAACGCTTTTATTTTAATGATGTTCACCCTAAATCCTGTATTATGTCCGTGACACTCTCTCTCCTGTTTTTCGATAACACAAAACGTGCTGCTCTTTTTCGAACTTTCTCCATATACTCCATTAATCCTGTCAGGTAAGGATCACACACCGCGCAGTAGTACTCCAAAGGAGGGCGGTCAAGCGTAGTGTAGGCAGTCTGGGAGATACGTTGCATCTTCTAAGTCTTCTGTTAACAAATCGCTGTCTCAGGTTCGCCTTCCCCACAACATTTTCCACGTGTTCTTTCCGATTTAAGTTAGTACTTAGGTGTTTAGTTGAATTTACGGCCTTTAGATTTGATTGATTTATCGTGTAACCAAAGTTTAACGGGTTCTTTTTAGCACTCATGTGGATGATCTCTCACTTTTTATTATTTCGGATCAGTTGCCAATTTTCGCACCATACTGATATCATATCCAAATCATTTTGCAATTTTTTTGGATCTTGTGACGACTTTACTAGGCCATGAACCACAGAATCATATGCAAACAACCTAAGACTGCTGCTCAGATGGTCTCCTAAATCGTTTATACAGCTAAGGAACAGCAAAGGGCTTACAACACTTCCTTGAGGAACGCCAGAAATCACTTTTGTTGACTTTCCGTCGATTACTACGAACTGTGGCCCCTCGGACAGGAAATCACTAATCCAGTCGCATAACTGAACAATATTGCAAACCGCTTGTGAGGTACAGTGTGAGAAGCCCTCTGGAAAATAGAAATACGGAATCAATTTGAAATCCCTTGTCAATAGCACTCAACACTACGTGCGAGTAAAGAGCTAGTTGTGTTTCACAGCAACGATGTTTTCTAACTCTATGTTGGCTGTGCGTCAATTTGTTGCACAATTATAGAAAATTTATGGAGACTTTTATGCAGATCAAAGAGCTGTACGTAGGAACAACATGATTTCCGCAAGCTCCGATTGTGTGAAACCCAGTTTTGCGGAACTCTGGTTGCTGGCAAGTTTCGTGGCTTCCAGGAAGTCTGTGATACAGTTCCGCATTGTCGTCTCGTAAACAAAATTCGTGCTTGCGGAATATCCGAACGGATGTACGACTGCATTGAAAACTTCCTACCACACCGAAGTCAGAACACGGAACAGTATATTCTTAGTGGGCGGCGGACACTGACGGAAGTGGAGCGTGTCGCAGCACGAAGCACCAGAATGATATCTCTCAGACTTTGTCGAGATGTTCATCATATAACGAGCCAATACTTTCATTCCAGTCGGAAATGACTTCCATTATCAGCATCAGATTCCCGATGGGACTGTCTTACGTAAGCGAACTGCTTCGGAATATCACCTTGAGGAATTTATTAACATGCTTGAAAGCCATGCTGTGAGAGTTCACGAATAGTGCTGGTTGGGGCTCGTATGAAGCCATACGTTTTCCTATCACGTCCCAAACATAGTATATGGGTGAGATGTCAGAAGAGCGGGCGGGGAAGTCCATACATACCTTAACCGTTTAAATCTCAACAAAATGAAAAAATATATAATTTCAATATTGTTGAAATTGGTAAAAAGTTAACTCTCAGTCGTTTTAAGGAGGTGGTTCCACTTCGGAACTGTTCACAAAAGTAAACAATATTATCAGAGTACGCAGCGAATACAAGAAGAAATTGATGAAAAGTAAACAATGAATTGTTTTAAGGAGGTGGCTTCACTTTGCAACCACTGGGACATACAGTATTTGAAAGTAAATTCGCATTTTTCCTAGACAAAATCCAACATCTCAAAACCTCTGTGAACTTATAACATCGAAAGAAAGTTATAGTCCTAAATAACAACCAAAAACGGGCTAAAATGTAATAAATTTTGTTTCAAAACCACATACTGTGGCAGTGCCTTCATTTCAGCAGTAGTGTAAATTCAAATTTACGTTGCAAGAACTTAGATATACTTGCTTTCTCTGTGAATTATCTCCTCAGTATGGCCACTGTAGGGGGGGGGGGGACCGCATGTTGCATCTCCTGCAATCAAGCAGCACAATTTCTACCCCGACTATTGCTTTGGACGGTGCACTTCATCCGTAGAAGTACCTCAGTGTACCACTATATTCATTTATTTATTTAACCTGATATTACCTCGGACCAGGGATTCACACATACAGTAGTTTTTCTACACCATAGTTCCCTAAGAGATAACAATTTTAAAATGACAAACAATATTAAAATGACCTGAGTATCTTGAGCAGCACTGTGAGTAAATAATACTGGGATTATCTAATAAGGTTGATATTGGCAGTACTTGTAACACTGCACTCCTGCCACTAACGGTGATAACCGTAGTAGTAATGATGCTGATGATGTTTGGTTTGTGGAGCGCTCAACCTTTGTGAGTCCAATCTCGCCACTTTCATGACTGATGATGAAATAATGAGGACAAAAAAGCACCCAGTCATCTCGAGGCTGGTGAAAATCCCTGATCCCGCCGGGAATCGAGCCCGGGACCCCGTGCCCGGGAAGCGCGAATGCGACCGCGAGACCACGAACTGCGGACAGGAGAGATATGAGGCAAAGTGCTCGATGACAAGACAGTACAGAAGACAGAGGATATGGAAATATCTGCGCTTGTCTGTACGTAGCCAGGATAGCTGTGCTTTATGATGGTGTAATATTATCAAAGAGTCGAATGACACAAACATAACGAACAAAGGTATTCATAATCAGTCCAGGCGCAGTGAGCTTTCATGAGCAAGGTCTTGCTGGATAACACCGCTGTAAGCAATAATTGTTAGTGTTTGTACAAATTCCTTTTTCAGGTCAAGAGAAGACAGCTTTTTATAATTTTTATAGGGCAGAGATCCTGACGCCGTCTTGCACAGTGTGATTACGTGCTCTGTCCAATTCAGATTTTCATCTACTATAACTCCCAGACTCTTTGCCGAAGGAGAGAGGTCGATATTTGTCCCATTTAGGATTAAGGATGGTAGGGATTCCAGATATTTCGGGTTAATGACCCTAGAATGACCAACGAGTACCTCTTGGGTTTTGGATGGTTTGAGCTTTAACCCTATAGCCTGCGCCCATTTTCAAAGTGGGTCTTCAGGTTTTGCATTCAGATACAATTGATGGTCATGTCTCAATCTTGGAACAGCATCGCCGACTTCATGCTAAAGGCGCTGGTACTTGAAAACAAAATTGATAAAATGGTGATTTCAGACAGAAACCACTGGTACTCAAAGGATTAATGTGGTTCTTGTGTGAATTCCAGTGTGGAGCCATTCATTATGCATCTGGAATAGGCCATTTGGTACCAGAGTAATGAAGGGTATGACGAGAGGGTTTGCCGTTCTTGCCACATGCTATTGAGGGTTCACCCTCCCTTCAATAATTATGGTATCAGTCTTGTTGTCATACCAAAGAGCTGGCAATTCCATGATTCAGATGTTGGACAAGTGCGGGTTTCGAGGATCGCTGCTTTCAGTGACGTTTTCCCAGGTGTCTATGGACACTTTGGCGTTGATCTAGCCGCCACAAACAGAAGCGAAGCCGATCGCTGAACACCACAAGGTGTCACTCAAGAGCCCAGTTGACTCTGCCCCTACGCGGAGGAAGTCTCTGTTGTCCGTGGTATGGTGTCAGCGTTAAACGGCGGATGGCAATGCCGAAATCACAAGCCGGAATCCGGGCGCAATCTGCTGCCGACGGTTCGTGACAGCACTCTGTTTGCAACTTCTTGCCTGATTTCATTTGTTGTCATCCGTCTATTCGTCAAAACCAGTCGAATAATCCAGCGTTATTCCCGTGGTGTAGTCCTTGTGGAAATATCCGTGCCTACTCTTCTCACTACATTCTTGTTCTGGGACCATCTGCTCACCACTCGGTCTGTAACCATCACATTGCAACCAACTGTCAGTGTGACCTGTCGGTATGATGTTCCCACGTCTCCCAGAAAACAAACGATGGCTACAAGCGGCACGTGCACGTCCTCCGGGCACGTTTTGTTGCGATTTCCACCTGCAAAGTCCTGTTACCGTTAGATATAGCCAACAGCCATCACGTACTGATGCTATTTTTCGTTTGTAGGAATGGCTTTTTCTGCACTGAAAATAAGCTCGTATAAAGATGAAATTTTCATCAGCATATCCCACAGACTTTGAAATGCTGGAGTTTCAGCTTGATAGTGTTTGATCAAAGTGTTGATGGTGAAGCACTGTCCATTGCAAGCAGAGCCCAAAGTCATAAGATAACAAAGTGAAAAATTCATCAACCCGAAGGTTGGTTTGAAAAGCAGAGTTCTTTACCAGACATGCCGTTGCCTTCCACTAACTCTGAAGTGACTTACTCTATCAGTTGCAGTACACTCCGTCTTCAGGCCACGAGTGGCCTACCGTGACCATCCGACCGCCGTGTCATCCTCAGAGGAGGATGCGGATAGGAGGGGCGTGGGGTCAGCACACCGCTCTCCCGGTCACAATGACGGTATTCTTGACCGAAGCCGCTACTATTCGGTCGAGTAGCTCCTCAATTGGCATCACGAGGCTGAGTGCACCCCGAAAAATGGCAACAGCGCATGGCGGCCTGGATGGTCACCCATCCAAGCGCCGACCACGGCCGACAGCGCTTAACTTCGGTAATCTCGCGGTAACCGGTGTATCCACTGCGGCAAGGCCGTAGCCCATCAGTTGTAGTGGGATCCATAATTTAATGTGTATCCCGAATCACGGTCCAAATTGGTATTTTTCACACCAACAAATCTTCCGCAGGGGACAGAAATGGAAAGTGACAGACAAAAATCGGGGATCGAATCCGAGATGTTCCGATACCTTGTCTGTCACTTTAGCAGCTTTATATATTACAGCGAAAGCCGGCAGACGTTATCCTACCAGAGTATATTTTTTTAGCTTTGCATATACAAAAAAAGATGACCTTTATGTATTGCAGAATCGATAATTCCTCGTAGAAAAGTGTAGTAAAATGAAAGATAGTTCATACTGATGAGATTCTACGAGATTACTGGTATAAACTGATGATGGTTCAAAATGGTTCAAATGGCTCTGAGCACTATGGGACTTAACATCTATGGTCATCAGTCCCCTAGAACGTAGAACTACTTAAACCTAACTAACCTAAGGACAGCACACAACACCCAGCCATCACGAGGCAGAGAAACGGATGATGAACTATATTATATATTTGTTACTGAAGACTTCATAACAAAAGAATTTAGGTTTTTCAGGAGAGCGAAAAAAACATTCTAAATAGTTATAGACCGTCTTGGCGTCAATTATGGTTTTCATATATGGCTTCTTGGGAACGTCAAAATCGTATTTACGACACTGTACTAACTTACCTTTCAGTGGAGCTAATAAGATTATTATTTTTTCAATTACAGTCCTCAGTGACATAGGCTGTTTTTGTCAGAGAATGTACATGGGAGTATAAAGGAGTGACTCTTCAGGCGAATTAATTATACTTTATAAACATCGTAAATACTAATTTTTAGAAAAGAAAATATTGAGTTATATTGAAGATACACAGAACTGATCAACCGAACGTTCACTGGTCCTCTCCACTACTGTCGTCAGATTCAGTCATACCCAAGTTCCAAACGCAATCAGTGTTTTGAAAAAGTTTTGGCTGTTACTCGTCAAATAAGGATAAAGCGCCTTGGTGTCTTGAGCCGTTGACTTCTTAATCTTGAGTACATTATTCTAAATCTGACTGAAAGTTAACTCACGTGGAAGCTTCGCATTATTACGAAGTGCAACCGCATACCAAGGTCCTGTATAAAGTCGCATTCAAAAAAATGTAGCTCATGGACGCCTTAATTTTAGACATCCTTATCCCTTTCAGGTTAATTATTTTTTTCGCAGATGCTCTGAAGTAGAAGTCAACAGCTTCTTTCATGCTAAAGATCACTGACTGGTCTAGTTTGCAGATGCGGAAAGGTGGTGTATGTTTTGGGGAAGAGGTAATGACTATGTCCCAATCATCAAGTACTTCAACAGCCTGATTCGGTTTCTTACGTGAAATTAAGGAGAAATTTTGTTAATTGGGCAAAAAAGAATTACCTGTCATGGGAAAGACATAAGTTATTTATTCTGTTGAACATTTTCAGGCTGTGCACTGGCATACACAGAAATTACATAATGACAAAATTTTTATTCTGATCAGCCCTTCCCTCTGCTGTCAAAAGTAGATTTCCCTCCAGATACTGCTTACTTTTCAATTACTGAAACAATAAACAGGTCACTTCATTGTGCCGATCGGCGGGAACACTTTTGCCGACGATATTTATGCGTTTCTCGCCGTCCAGTTTCTTCTTCTTAATTTCACTTTCTTTTCTTTCCTGACGTTTCTGCTTTTTAGGCCACGGAAAACTGTGTTCGGAATTCTTCACAGACACTGAACCGTCATTTGCCAAAGAGTATACTGAAATAATCCAACACGTGCTAGAAGGTGACAATGAACATTCAGGTTGCATTGTCGCTTGATATGACACAAAAATAGCCCTCGACTAATGACAAAGGCTGTCTTTGTCAGAAAGTATTTATGTAGAAGCATTACATTTTTGAACTGCAATAACTCAGGACAAGAGTCGTCGCTGTCATGTCTGATTAGAATAAATCGTGAGTCTCGGACTACAAGTCTGCGTTGAAATTACGAATATGAAAAAAAATTGATAAGGGTTGTCTTCAATTAATAAATCACGTGAATGAACAATATATTTGACTTCTCCATTCGCTGTACAATATAAGCCAAAACGTTATGACCGCTGCCACCACGACGTTAGACGCTGCCTCGTGGCGTTGCGGGCACGTGACGTGATGACGTAAGTATGTAAACGGAGCAGACACGGATGGGGGATCACCCTGGCGAAGATATGGACTGCTAATGGGGAAATCCATTGCCAAAGGGCAGCTTATTATTACGCAGGACCTTCGAGCAAGTACCTCGAAAACGGTGAAGCTGGTCGAATGTTCACGTGCTACTGTCGTGAGCATCCACGGAAAGACGCAGGACAGTGAAACTGCCATTAGGCGCTAGATGGTTGGACGTCGACGTCTCTTCACAGAACGTGGGGTTCGGAGGCTTGTCTGCTCTATAAAATAGGATAGATGATCTGTGGTATCTCTGCCGAAAGAGCACAATACTGGTGGAAGCACAAAAATTTCAGAGCACACTCTTCATCGTACATTGTTGAACGTGGAGCTCCGCAGCATATCGTCTCTATGTGTTCTCAAGTTGACCCAACGGCATCGCCAATTACGATTGCAGTGGGAGGGTCGTTATCGAGTGCCATCGCCGCGCACGCAAATCAGCGACCCGTCATTTACGCGAATCACATAATCTGTGCATAGGCATCTAACGCCACATACCCTCACAAACGTAGCAACAAACTATCGTATCCCTGCTACACAGAATCAGTGACGTATTTCGTCCCAAAGACGGACAAGCACGCTGCTGAGTAGGTGGCCATAGTGCTTTGGCTCATTAGTGTATAATTAAACCAACTTATTCAGGACTCGAAAAATTGAAAATGGTTTCGCATTTGACGCCGAATCACCAACTGATAATCATAGGTTCAGTCACTACTGGTTATTATTGACGACTGAGGTGTGAATATGATTTTTGTGATCGGCTGAATGGTATAGAAGTTGATATGCTGCAGTGCTATATACTTTTATAAATAAGTGGATAATATAAAAGCCTTCTCCGTGAAAAAATGCATACATATACCAACTTTTATGTTTATCAGTCAAATGGTGTCGAAGTCTATTACTCTCCAAACAGTTACACTAACATCCATTTTTATTTATTAAATAAATTAAAATCCTCCACTAGTTTTGTCTGTCTGTTTACGAAGGGTAATCCCAGGAACCAGTATAGGGATTGTAACATAGTTTTCGCTAATAGAGAGACCGATTCACGAGAAGGGTTTGAATATGGTAATTATGAGGAGAATCTAAAAGGAATGTATCTCTTTCTGTACACAACTTATTTGTATCCAAAAAATTCAGATGCATTCTAGCACCACAGAATTACGCTACCCACGTCACTACTGCAATAAATGAGGAAATACATAATTCATTAATTACGTTCTAAGTGCCATTGCAGAAAACTGACTGGTACTAAGAGCCAACAAGAAGCTTTTTGTTTCAAGTGCTGTTAACCCTCCAGTAGTCGCGCCTAAAAAAGTTACACAATAAGTCGCGTGGATGACAATAGTCGTACACTGAGTTTCTGTATTTTATACGATTATATAATGTATTTTTATTTCTATTAATATGTATTATTGCCATAACATGAGTTACAAAAAAACTAAATATACGTTAAAATGGTTTATTGTTAATCATGAATCCTAGTTTGTATAAAAATAAGTACAAATACAAAACATGAAATACACAAACTTCGTAAACTTTTAAAACATACTTTACAAATGTAATTTTGACTATATATCAGTTCCATTTGGGAAAGTTAATTAACCACAGTAAAATCATTCAAAACAGTCGTTACACACGTCGGAACAATGATCTGGGCGTACCGAATTTAGACACTTTGTAATGTCCTTGCATTAATTTGTTCTGAAAGCGGTGCTGGAATTCAAGACCATAAAAGTGGGTTAAAAGCTGTGAGCTATCTGAGGAAGTTAACCTTGCATTACTGCGCAACTGTTTCACCAGGTATCCAGTCTAGCTTACCAAATTCCCAACCAGACAAACATTAACTATAATCTTTTAGTACTCATCTTACGATAACCGGTGATATATATATATATATATATATATATATATATATATATATATATATATAAAGACAATTTAAATAAAAAGAAATAAATCAGTTTATATTTGGACATTTATTTTAGCATTAATCATTGTTCTGTTAAAATTTCAGCATATCAAACTTGATTCATAACTAAACTGGTGCCTTATTTAGGATTATGAAAATGTGAGTTTGTAATCTAACAGAACACATCAAATAGGGAGCCAAGATTGGGAGACTACATACAACACTGCGTTCATAAAATAACACACAAAGAACGTTGAAACATATGCAAGAGGAAATTAACCACAACGAACCAACTGAATTTTCACCCAAAGAAGTTACGTTCGTAGCGCAATCCTGTCCGTCATGAAATTACCACCCACTGGTTTACTAAATTCATACTAACTCCGTGTGAAATCTTCCTGAAAAGAATAGCTGAGGGCTACTTTGATGCTTACGCCAAATGCTTCACGTGGTCAACTTGGTTTACACAAAGAGTGTAACTCCACAATAATTTTGATAATTAAAATAAATTACATCGAAATGCAATTTACAAAAGAAAAACCTCAAACTGGTTACTATTGTCTTACTATTAACCTGATGGGTCAAACAATTGTATAAGCACATGGTACTGGTCTCACAAAGTACACCCCACGTGGGTTGAACATAAAGAAAAGTTGCTATATTGAAAAATATTGTCAAGACGAGACGTTATAATCTCACGCACATTCGCATTTAAGATTGATGATCTTAGTTAGAGTTACTGATCAACACGTGGTTCCACTTTACTCAGAAAGTAGTGACATAGCAACTACCGGAAGACATTCTGAACTTCACACTCGAATTACACTGTGGCAATTTAAGATAACATTAGATATTTTAGAGCTAAACCTGAAATAAAGGTGATTAAATTTTCAGTCAGGCTGAACTTAAGAAATCCACTGTCCTACGGACTTAGCAGACACGTGCTTAGCCAGAGATCTTACCACTTCAGACGCTCGCTGCGGACAGACTGACCTGCGCTCCTACCGAGTGTGCTTAACAGATACAAACGGAAGTGACCAGAGAGGCAGCTTCCTATACCAACATGACAAGTGACGGACAGGACCATACTAAGAATAGAAACCTCTCTGCTTTTAGAAAGCGTAGCTACCTGTTCTGACGTTGGTCCTTCTGTTCTCTAGCAGACAGGCTTGTCTGCTACCATCAAGCATGCAACTATAAATACATTTGCTCATTCATCCTCTCATACAGAAGGGAAGGGGGATGACAGTATCTTATCATATACAGTATATAAAAGAAAGTGGATGTGGGTTCCGTATGAGACTGTGTGACATGAATTACATATGAACTGTGTTTTAAAGTGTATTAGTGTGACAGATCGTTCTTGTTTATGTGTAAAAGTAACACGTTCCAGTGCTCAGTCTCCTCCCAGATAGTCAGAAACACCACAGTAAATTTAGAAGAGGAATTTATGCCGTAAATGACAACATATTTAGGAAATTAACATGAATGGAATCCAACAGAGACCTTTCATAACCCCAACGCTCCGGTAAAAGACTGTACAGGGAATTTTCTGGCCATGCTAGGACATTCCCAAGCAGGCTTCTCACACCCAACTTAAACCAAAGATGAAAAAGAAAAGGCAAAAGGTCACCAGCTACTTGCTGAAATACAATAATTTCAACACATATTTAGAATCTACCAATTTCAAAGAGAAAAAAACAATCTGTGACACCTATTTAAAAGATAGTGTAGACCTAATTCAGTCAGCAAGTAAAAACAATGGTTCCTGTGTCTTTAATATGAAAACAATTTCTGGTTGTTACCCTTATGGAGTTCACCAGTATTTGCTCATTGCAAGAGCCAACTGATCACAGGAAAATTTAAGACTGTTTATTAACAAGTAAAATTTATGAAAATAGCAAAGGTGCCACAGCAATTAAAAAAACATGAAAATAACATCAGTATTATAAAGCAGAACAGTACAATGCACAATCCGTAAAAGCAAAAAAAAGATAAGAGAAAAAACATGTTTTACAAAGTGGTTATCGCAAAAAAATTCTATATCTTATAAAACTAATAACTTGTAGAATTAAAATAACTTTGTGGCACTAATTTAATCAATCTATTATATTTCAGTTAGTTAGCAAACAATGATCACTGTGTCGTTATACTGAAATTACAATTAATTATGTGACTGTTACCCTTAAGGGGTTCCTCACTATAAGTAGGCACCATGGAAAGGCTAATCGATCACAGTCCAATGAGCATGAATAGCTATCTGACTGATAAACGAAGCAATGCCACAGGAATGAATTTACGAAACAAAATATCACAAATCTAATACAACACACAAACAAACATTGAGAAAGAAAACAACTCTGAAAGTACAGTAGTCAATGTCTAAAAAAAAAAAATCAATAAATAAAACACCTGCAAAATACAAGAGTCAGTCTAATAAAAAAACACCAATAAATCGAACCCCTGCAAAATACACGATCAAAGTTTCTCTGAAAGAACACCCGTATATGCATTGGACTAAGAACCATATAATCACTGTTCACTGGCACGCTCAGTAGTTCCACTGTTCCGATGCATAATATAAGAGGGGGGGGGGGGTTCGTTGCCGCAGCTGTCAGTAGGGATTTTTGTCCATCTGTTGCGTGCAATCCTGCTGTCTCTGCCCTCTCATGAAGTTTCTCTTGGTGGCCCGTGTCACGTACATCTCGATTTGGTTCCATGTTTGTGTTGTTAAATTTATGCGGTATCCTCGTTTGACACGCCAGGTTGATATTCCTGGGCAAGGATGACACTTAATGGCTCTTCTTTGTGTCACCCTTAGCTACCAGAGAACATCGAACTATGATTTACTGTCGCTTGACAGTGGGCATCCGCCAGGAAATGTTGATAGGCGTCGTTGAAGTCTGCCATTTTCTCTGGACAGTATGTGTCAAAAGGCTCCACACCCCTTGTGTTGTTACATTTTTGAGTTGTCCTCAATTGGCTCACCAGTTTGATATTCCTGGGCAAGGATGACACTTAGTGGCTCTTCTTTGTGCCACCTTTAGCAACCAGAGAACACCGAATCATGATTTACTGTCGCTTGACAATGGGCTTCCGCCAAGAAATGTTGATAGTCGTCGTTGACGTCTGCAAGTTTCTCTGGACAGTACCTGTCAAAAGGCTCCACGCCCCTTTATCTCCTGTCTTCTGTCGTTTCACCACAGCCGTCTCGTCACGGTCGCGTGCATGTGGTGCGTTGCTAGCAGATGGATTTCCGCGCGGTGGACCGCTCGGCCATCTCAGGTCATCGCCTCCACAAAGGATCGCACTGGTGCGGCCGGCCATTAGCTCCAGGTGCAAGGGACAGTGTTTGCCGCGTACCCTTCTTTTGTTGTCGACCGCGCTCCCAAAGTGGCCTGGTTAACATTGTGTCCTGCTGGGAAACCTGCCTGTTTACAATTAGTCCTTCTCCTCGCTGCTCCCGCTGTCTCGTAAGAGTTTAGCTGGTTCGCTTTCACATTCTCAACTGCATTTACAGAAATTGTTCATCATAGTTTCGTGATTACAAAATGTCATACATAATACCACTTAATATTGTCTTTCACAATTTTTAAGAACAAAAGTGAGACTTAATTTTTTTTTAAATAAAAAAGTTAGATGAATCGACAATATAAAAATAAAAGTTAAATGACTTGACAATATAAAAATAAAAGTGAAATGACAGTATAAAAATAAAAATTAAGTGAATTGACAATATATCTAAATCGACATCACTATTGTGGTTCACTTGCGTTTTAATAAATCAAATGCTACTTATTAATTCACTAAAATGAATAGGATTATGCCTTGTGCAAGTATAGGTCAGGACAGCGTAAGGTTCACATGTTATTTACACACACACATGCACACACACATGCACACTTGTTGTCTATTCTACAAACTAACTACCCATAAACATGAATTACTCAAAATTTTACTTCAATCCACTACTAGTTAATCCAACGAGCTACTTCAATGCTACTTCAACACATTGTTTATACCACTACAACATTGTTCTAATTCGTCCTCTTCCCGACGCTCGCGGCATATGTCTTGTCACATGATAAATATGGAGAAACTTTCCTTAAACATACACAGTAAAAGGAACAATGGTTACTTAAACTCCAAAACATTTATACCAGTTGACACACTTGATAAGAGACTCACAATTATACATTTATCGTACTCATATGGTCATACATAAAACAGTAAGACAATTTCATCTAAGATTACGTTATCACAAGAATTCATCACACAGATGACTCTGAGAAGGATAAAATATTTTCATCATACAGGTTATACTACATTTTCTTACCCATTTTGCTCCAATTTCGTTCCTTCTTTAAGTTACCTTTTGCTTCCAAATCAGTTATTTCGCCTGTGGTGGTTATTCTGGATTCATCTCTCATGACTGGCAAAATTGTGGTCTCCTCTATTCTGTAAAACAGTTTCATCTTAACATCCTATTGAACTTACAACTGACACGAAAGATCCGAACCCTCCTGTAGTTTAAATGACAAATGTTTTGCTTCATCCTTATTACCTTAAACCAAGCTTTCCTTCGGTCCCATAATCAAAATTATTTAATCTTCCTCTACCTTCAAGAGGGACATTTCTTCAGTTCAACTCATATAGGCTGCAGTGCATCCCGCAGAAGCGAAAATAGTAAGCTGTAATGCTCACAGCATCAGCAAAACACATAAACGTCACTTTTCTAGGACAAGTATTAACGCAGAATAATTTTTCAGGCTCTGGCTCAATATCAGTGAAGACTACAAAAAGGATCCATATTTCCGTTCCATTCTCCATTTTCTGGAACACTGCTCGTCATTTGACTGCCATAATACTATTTCAGGGCCACGTAAATTACAAAAACCACAACTCTTCTTTCACCTTGAAGGGAATCAACTACTTACGAAATCCACAGACAGCACTGTACGTACTCAGCTATAAAGAACAAAAAAGACATCTCATCAATATTAACATATTAGCGCATATTGGGAAGCCATTGGTTAAACAATCGTATTATCGCATCCTGTTTTCAAGATTCCAAACTTACTCATTCCTTTCTCAGAGTTCTCCTATCCTAAAATGTTCATACAGCACGCATACTATAGTAAGAGATCCTCGTTTATTCTGACAGATATAGAATAGTAATAGATAGATAGTAGCACTGAAAGCAGAAAATCGGAAACAAGGCTACTAACAGCTGGGGACCTGGGTTTGCCAGACCCATAAAACCCACAGATTGGATATTCCCCTGAGTTTTGCATTAATTCAACACAGATCTTGCTTCCCTCAGGAGCGACTCTTTTCAATTTACTCAAAAAAAACCACAAACAGCATTTCACTCATTCACAAAGAAACCTTTTCTCTTCACATTTGAACCAACCTAAATCCTAATTGCACAAGGAAAGGAAAAAAAATAGATGAACATCACTTCAATCAATCACATAGAAACATTTTTGTCGTTATTTTTATCAACATATTATTCAAAATGCACATGTCATAAATGTAAACTAATCAATTCTTTCTCCTCACCGTCCTCTCTACTCCTCACTGTCCTCTCTATATACCCTATGTACTCATTTTCCATGTCGCTCATTTGTTCCGATTGGGCGCCTTCTGCGCTGGTCATTTGTAATTGCCGGTTTCGTTCATTTCCATTTGCTGGATTATGTCTAGGGTTGGCCGGCCGAATTTCAACATCATGTGGTGCTCCGCCTACAATCATATTCCCACCGTGTTCATTGTAGTATCGATTCTGATTGCCGTACCTGTTGCGTTCACGATCTTCTCCACGACATCGATCATTTCTGTTGTTCCACCTGTGTTCGCGACTGTTACCCCAGTTTCTACACGGCCGGTCCCGATTACTGTTCCGTTCGCGTCGCGACGACCAGTCACGCCGTTGATTAGTACTACGGCCACGACTGTGATCGCGCTGCTGTGCCCCGTAATAACTTTGTGCCTGATTAGGCGGGCATTCTCCTGTATTGTATTCCAATTCTTGGAGAAGTGTCTTAAACGTTTCCACGTCCTCCTTGCATCGTCCCGCAAGAATGACGTGGTGCAAGTGCATAGGCAATTTGGTGATGCATATCCTAATTAGTTCCGCAGGCCTGTATGGGTCGTATAGAAGTTGATTTGCCTGCAGCATGTGGTCGAATAGGCGTGCTGGGTTGCGGAAACCAGACTGGTTCAAATGTGGCAGCATAATTATGCCATGCTTGACCCTATCTTGTGCCGCTTCCGACCAATAGGCGGACAGAAAGGCTTGTCGAAACTCCCTAGTGGAGTTGCAGTGACGCGCTGCCGACCTCATGCGAATCGCCGGTTCGCCTTCCAAATAACCATACATATATTCTATCTTACGTGAACTTGCCCAGTTGGGGGGAAGACAGAACTAAAATTGCTAGAGCCATGCTCATGGATGTATTCCTTTTTGCGAATTTCGAAATATCTCAAACTTTCTCACCGTAAGGAAACGTTTGAAATCAGATCCCCGCATTTCCTCCTGGCGAGGCCCTTGAATGTTTCTATTTTTCTCACGTCTGCCCCTCAAAATACATTCTTCCCTGTCGTCAAAATCTCCCTTGTGGCCGGAGTCCCTCTCTGCACTGTTCGTACAGCTATTTTTAGTGCTATTGGCGAGTTCGGAATCCCACCCCATGCGGCTTTCCAGATGCGCCACGCGTTCTTGTAATTCGCCTGTTACAGCTTTGTGATGCCTGTTCACTTCGAACTGTCCCTTCTGAAATCTAAGAAGCGAACGCACTTCTTTGGTCTCTACGACCACTACCGGTGTAGTATTGTTCTCGCTCTCCGTCACCTTGATCGTGCCCACGATGTCCGCTAATGCCGCAATCTTATCATGTATTTGTCTGTTGTCCTCCGTCCCAGTCTGCTTCAATTGTTCTACATGCTGTTCGAGTGCATGAATCGCTTGACTGTTGTCCGCTACTGTGTTGCTAATGGACGCGGGACAATGCGTTTCCGCCTCCTGGACCCTGGAGAGACCTGCCGGTATTCCCTTTGGCAACCTTCTCTCAGAGCTTGGAAATTCCTAAGTAGCTGTTCCTCGCTCTCTTTCGATTCCACATCGCGACTCCGCTTGCCCTGTTCTAAGGCTTGCAGACGATCATCGATTTGTTCAAATGTACGGCCTAATTCTTTCATAATATCACTTTTTATTTCACTTGCCAGATTGTTTATTCTTTGTGAGATATCGTCGGACACTCTCTGCATCGACTTTTCGATTTTATTTGTCTGCTGGATTAGTTTTTCGTCTATTTGTTCGCCTAGCTCGCAGATCTATTTTTCAGATTTCTGAGTCATTTGTTTGCCTAGCTCTCGGATCAATTTTTCGGATGATTCTTTTTGTTCTCGAACGATTTTTCTGATTTCTCTGCGTTTTCATTATTTTGATGCAATAAGGCTTTTATGAGTTCTGCCAAATCAATTTGGTTAGTTGGAGGCAAATTAATTTCTGGCTCTGCTGTGAGCCCGTTCGTCCTGTTTTGCATTTCCTCTGAAGTATTCCCCGTTGCATTTTCGGAACCGTCCGACGTGTTAATATTCGAAATCAAATTATCCCCTTGGTCCATGTTGCTTAAGTTGTTGGACCGCCTACTTTTAGGTTGGTCACATGCCTGCATTAGTTCAATTTATACCCGGTACGCAGCACACTAATCAGAATAAATGTATCCCCCAAAAATTACTACAGTCACACAAAAGGTACCCAACCTAGTACGCACTTTTTCACACGCAAAACAAATTTAAATCTTTGATCGAAGTCAGTCCAATTTACAAGCGAGAAAAAAAAACACATACATATAAAACACACAAATATAGAAAACAAAACAAGACAAACAACACAACGCCACTCAACAACGCCTTGAATCTTTTGAAAGTCTGCTCAGAAACAATGCAGAAGTTGTTTGAGCGCTGCAGGGAAAAAAAATTAAGATTATACAACGCTCGCAATCCAACGTTTCACAGATTCCAGAATCTAGCGGAATCACAGAACAGGGTCGCCGTGTGTAATGTCTCTTGCATTAATTTGTTCTGAAAGCGGTGCTGGTATTCAAGACCATAAAAGTGGGTTAAAAGCTGTGAGCTATCTGAGGAAGTTAACCTTGGGCTACTGCGCAACTGTTTCACCAGGTATCCAATCTAGCTTACCAAATTCCCAACCTGACTAACATTAATTATAATCTTTTAGTACTCATCTTACAATAACCAGTGATATATATACATAAAAAGACAATTTAAATAAAAAGAAATAAATCAGTTTGTATTTGGACACTTATTTTAGCATTGATCATTGTTCCGGTAAAATTTCAGCATATCAAACTTGATTCATAACTAAACTGGTGCCTTATTAAGGATTGTGAAAATGTGAGTTTCTAATCTTACGGAACACATCAAATAGGGAGCCAAGATTGGGAGACTACATACAACACTGCATTCATAAAATGACACACGAAGAACGTTGAAACATATGCAAGAGGAAATTAACTACAACCAACCGATTCAATTTTCACCCAAAGAAGTTACGTTCGTAGCGCAATCCTGTCCGTCATGAAATTACCACCCACTGGTATACTAAATTCATACTAACTCTGTGTGAAATCTTCCTGAAAAGAATAGCTGAGGGCTACTTTGATGCTTACACCAAATGCTTCACGTGGTCAACTTGGTTTACACAAAGAGTGTAACTCCACAATAATTTTGATAATTAAAATAAATTACATCGAAATGCAATTTACAAAAGAAAAACCTCAAACTGGTTACTATCGTCTTACTATTAACCTGATGGGTCAAACAATTGTATAAGCACATGGTACTGGTCTCACAAAGTACACCCCACGTGGGTTGAACATAAAGAAAAGTTGCTATATTGAAAAATATTGTCAAGACGAGACGTTATAATCTCACGCACATTCGCATTTAAGATTGATGATCTTAGTTAGAGTTACTGATCAACACGTGGTTCCACTTTACTCACAAAGTAGTGACAAAGCAACTACCGGAAGACATTCTGAACTTCACACTCGAATTACACTGTGGCAATTTAAGATAACATTAGATATTTTAGAGCTAAACCTGAAATAAGGGTGATTAAATTTTCAGTCAGGCTGAACTTAAGAAATCCATTGTCCTACGGACTTAGCAGACACACGCTTAGCCAGAGGTTTTACCACTTCAGACGCTCGCTGCGGACAGACTGACCTGCGCTCCTACCGAGCGTGCTCAACAGATACAAACGGAAGTGACCAGAGAGGCAGCTTCCTATACCAACAACACAAGTGACGGACAGGACCATACTAAGAATAGAAACCTCTCTGCTTTTAGAATGCGTAGCTACCTGTTCCGACGTTGGTCCTTCTGTTCTCTAGCAGACAGGCTTGTCTGCTACCATCAAGCATGCAACTAGAAATACATTTGCTCATTCATCCTCTCACACAGAAGGGAAGGGGGATGACAGTATCTTATCATATACAGTATATAAAAGAAAGTGGATGTAGGTTCCGTATGAGACTGTGTGACATGAATTACATATAAACTGTGTTTTAAAGTGTAGTAGTGTGACAGATCGTTCTTGTTTATGTGTAAAAGTAACACGTTCCACTGCTGAGACTCTCCCAGATAGTCAGAAACACCACAGTAAATTTAGAAGAGGAATTTATGCCGTAAATGACAACATATTTAGAAAATTAACATGAAAGAAATCCAACAGGGACCTTTCAACTTTGAGCACGATCTTCTCTTAATTTTATTTTTCGGTTGACTACAGATCTGGCATCTTCCCCTTGCACCTGCAGGCCGGTGATCATTTTGGCTGAATTTTGGTACTTCTGTGATGAGTAAAAGAGCACCTTTTTTCCTAATTTTGACTGGCACCTGTGGATTTTCGATGCGTCGTTGTGTTTAGAGTGACCTCCCAGCAAAATGATTCTATAAAATCATCTCGTTTGACTGCTTTATGGCCATTATTCACTGAGTATTTGCGCCATGCGTTTATCCCAGACGAGTTCAGAAGACCGAAGAAAATAACGGCAGGCCATGTCCTTGTGTTCCTCGCCGCCAAACCGTTTTGACAAAGCTGATCCACTTCATCAACACCAACTTTTGTCTTATTGTAAAAAGTTACTATTTCGGGTTTTCTTTTGTCTCCAGTAGATACATCAATTGAATCATCTTCGTGCATTCAAGATACCAGAACCGTGGTTTTGTATTTTCTTTGGGTGTATGAAACAAGAGTCTTATTTTTTTTGAAAACCAAAAACAGAAGTACTCAGTTGCTTCTTTTTTATTTGGTAGGAACTCTTTTGGCAGCTCACTTTTATTTTATTTTTTCCGGGGTCCCAACATAAGTAATATTTTTTCATGCAATGTTTCCACCAGTGGAATACTGGAAAACCAATTATCACCAGTAATATTCCTATCAGAACCATAAATTGGTTTGGCAAGGCGAAGGACAACGTCTTTTCCAGCATTGCTGACTAAATAAGGCCCTGGTTCCTGCATTTATACATATCGTAAACAGTAACGGTCTTATCATACTTCCTTGGGGTACTCCGGAAATTATGTTCAAGTCTGAAGATTTTGTTCCGATAAGAGCGACTTGTTGAGTTCTATCTGCAAGGAAGTCTTGAATCCAGTCGAAAATATGTTCCGATACTCGATAAGCTCTTATTTTTTTCACTAAAAGGCAGTAACTTCCTGTTCCTAATGCAATCTGATCGCTATAACCTCCAGTAAGTGATACTAACTGTGATACCTTTCCTTGGCTGCTCCTGCAGTTTACTGAGATAATATTAATCTTTCCTATCACTGTGGCTTATTTATCAGGCCAACCGTCTTTGATGCCAAGGAGGGTTTCTCTAAACCGAAAAAGTCCCATGTGAGCACCACACGTACTCCGCTACTCTAGCAGCCGCGTCTTGCGTGTAGTGCATCTGTGACCTACTAACGTGACCCATGCAATTCTGCACCCGATAGCGGAGGTCGAGAAATTCACACCCGATACCGTCGCAGAGTCTCTGGTTTAGACCTTCCACTATGCTGCAAACCAGAGGACCGCGATCAACCCCGTGCACGATGCTACAAATAGGCAGCTTAGCCTACACCCCGCGTGCAATACTAGATGCCTTCATCAAATCAGCCATCCACCGAAAGGAGCAAAGGATTCCACCAGGATCCAAGCGGCAGGCGTCATTCGCGCCGAAACGTGCCACTATATGCAGCAGGTTGCACCCAGCGCACTCGATAACCACCGGCAGGACCTCCTCCACGTCACGGCTAGACCCCCCACAAACATACTGAGTGCATACTGATATTCATTCCCACCGTGGCTGCTATTTTCCTGAGGGACCCCATCACCTTCATAACACTGGATCTCCCAATGACAAGCATACCCACCATCTGCACTTGTCCAGACTGAATAGGAAAATCGGCCGCTGATCCAACAGGAGACGCATCCATGCTAGCTCAGAGTTATCGTCAAAACTGGGCAGCACCTCGTACCTGTTGCTGAGGCCTAGGGGAGCCAGCCGCGCGACCTGCTCCCTCCTTCGCCTTCCGTCCAGCCACACGCGAACCCACCTCTGTCTGCCACTCACTCTCGAGTGAGGACGGACCGATCAGATGTGTATCAGAAGATGCACCGGCACCCAGGACAGCAAGGGATTCCAACGCCACCAGAAATGTCTCGGGTCTCCGACGTCCCCACAACTTTGAGCATTAGCCAGAAGCATGTTGAAGGTAGCCAAAGCAGCTTCCTGGTGTTTATGGACAGCAGCCAGTTCTCTTTGTGTCCGCTCACAACGACCACGGTCGCTAGCCATATCGTAGTGTGTAAGATATAGGTATAATGTTTCAAACTGCGCTACTGAGTTTGGAATGTGCTCAAAATATAACGAGGATAATAAAGAAACACTAAAAACTGCTCTGCGTCTCATAACGAATTTCGTTTTGTATATAATACTCGAAAAACAAAATATTTCTTGAATTGTCACCGTGGAAAAAACATAGCATATAATCATAAAATCAGCCAGTTCTTGTAATTTAGACGTAGTCGAAACAAGTTGAAAATCATTATGGTGAATGGAAGTGAAGTATTGATTTTAAACGCTTTTACATTAAAAAAAAAAGATTATTGTTGCTCTGCACTGAGCAGTTCAATAGAACCGTAGTTGGTTTCAGGTGGAACAGCCTCGCATACAATCGCAGGATGCAGGTGACGTTTCACAAAATCATCCACCGTCTCCTCCCTCCCTTCTCCCACCACCTCGCCTGCAGCTATGGAAATTTCCGCGTTTCAGGGTGGCGTCCGCAGCTGAGACGAATGTGCGTGTCAAGAATGTGGCTGCAAGTACTGTGACGTATTCTACAAAGGATAGTATGCGCTGTTCAAAAACCACATTCATGAATGCCACTATGTCAAAGTTGTAGCAGTGGTTGTATCGCCTCACGTCTGCCGTGTACTCATACGAGGATCACTTGAAAAGAAACGCACACTATTTTTTTTTAAATCCATCTTTTATTCTAAATGTCTGAAAGTTTTACAATGTGTAGATACATCCTTTAGGAACAATATTTTCATTTCTCCACATAATTTCCATCCCTCTCAACTGCCTTACGCCATCTTGGAACCAGCACCTGTATACCCGCACGGTAAAATTCTGGACCAACGTGTTGGAGCCACTTTTGGCAGACTGCACATGGGAGTCATCATCTTCAAACCTTGTTCCACGAAGGGAGTCATTCAGTTTCCCAAAGAGAGTATACTCACATGGAGCCAGGTCAGGACTATAAGGCATGCCACTCCATTGATTGCCTCTTCGTCTCTGGTGAAAAATAATGGAGCCATGTTTCATCAACTGTCAAAACTCTTGCAAGGGTTTCATCTCCACCATTCTCGTACTGTTCCAAAAGTTCGTTGCATACCGTTTTTCTTGTTTCTTTGTGAGCCACTGTCAACATCCTGGGAACCCACCTGCCACAAACCTCTTTTAACGCCAACACTTTCAGTATTCTGCATACACTTCCTTCCCCTATCCCAAAGTAGCGTGACAATTCGTTCACTGTGATGTGTCTGTCAGCAGTCACCAATTCGTTAACTCTCTGCACATTTTCTGGAGTGTATGCAGTACGAGTCCTGCCGCTTTCATCACGTAACCTGCTTGCCCACCGACTAACTGTACTGCGATCGACAGAAGCATCTCCGTACACCTTTTTCAACCTCTTGTGGATGTTTCCCACTGTATCGTTTTCACAGCACAGGAATTCTACGACAGCGCGTTGCTTCTGACGAACGTCAATTGCCGGCCGGAGTGGCCGTGCGGTTCTAGGCGCTACAGTCTGGAGCCGAGTGACCGCTACGGTCGCAGGTTCGAATCCTGCCTCGGGCATGGATGTGTGTGATGTCCTTAGGGTAGTTAGGTTTAATTAGTTCTAAGTTCTAGGCGACTGATGACCTCAGAAGTTAAGTCTCATAGTGCTCAGAGCCATTTGAACCATTTTTCGAACGTCAAGTGTAGCAGCCATATTTAAGACATGCTGTGACGGCGCCTCTGACGGGAACGGGTTGAACTAAGTTTGAAAACAAGCGGGAAGGATGTATCTACACACTGTAAAACTTTCACACACGCAGAACGAAAACCGTATTTTTACAAAAATAGTGTGCATTTCTTTTGGAGTGACCCTCATACACCGGCCGCGGTGGACGAACGCTTCTAGGCGTTTCAGTCCGGAACCGCGCGACTGCTACGGTCGCAGGTTCGAATCCTGCATCGGGCATGGATGTGTGTGATGTCATTAGGTTAGTTAGGTTTAAGTAGTTCTAAGTTCTAGGGGACTGACGACCTCAGAAGTTAAGTCCCATAGTGGTCAGAGCCATTTTGACCCACGTACTTCTGAGATGATGTCGGTCAAATTGTGAATGCAACTACTGAAATGCGTATTTCCATATTTCCGTTGTGACACACGTTTCGTTTTATTCTCTTGAAACATAGCCAACGGTAAGATTTTCTTGTATGAGTTTTGCTCTTAATGTGGGTGTGATGTTTGCATTCAGGTTGGGCTTGAATTTCCCCCACTGTAGGTGGAGCTGTGTATAAAAAATGAAAGTCTAAGACCATAACCAGTGAACAACGACACAATGCTTGCATTCAGATCTACTAGCAAGGTAGAACATATTTCTGACGGCCAGTGACAGAGTTCATGGACTTGATCGTCGTGGAAGGGGGCGAGGGGAGGGGCTCTTTCCTCTACGCTCTCCACCTCACCCGTCTACCTGCTTTCACTCCCTCCCTCTCTCTCTATCTCTCTGTCTCTCTCTCTATTTAAGCTACATAAAACATGGCACATACAAGTACAATGTGCAGTAGACGCGCTCAGCGTGCAGTAAAAGAGGCCCTCCGTAGAAAAAATCAACTACACTATTAAGATGTTTGACACTATAGTTACGAAAGCCTCAGAACTTCTCTTTTTCCTGGTTCATTGGCCCACAGCTTCTATTTTTTTCTCCAGAACACAGTTAGTTGCACAATGAAACATCTACTTACTGCGAGATGCGTGGTCTGTTCAGAAAACGACGTTCTCTGTATCGTTTGACGATAGGGACAGTGTTTCGTTCACAAAAAAAGAAAAAAAAAATGAAGTTCCCGAAAGACAGTATTCAACAGTGAAGAAATCCAAAGCTGTCCACACAAGGTCCGGTAAGGTCATGATGACTTCCTTCTTTAACTGCAAAGGCCCTCAGCTTGTTGACTTCCTCGATCATGGAACCACAATCAAGGCGCAGCGCTATGAAGGCTCTTAGCGGAAACTGCAACGCACCATAAAATCAAAGCACCTACGAATGCTGTTGGACGGAACCATCTTCTTATAGGATAACGCCCGCCCCTCACTGCCAATCCGCCGAAGCGATTTGATTGGCTAACACTGCTACATCCTCCGTACAGCCCGGACCTTTTACGGCGTGATTTTCACATCTTTGGCGACCTGAAGAAACACATGCTTGGACGTCGGTTTTAGTCGAACGAGGAAGTGCAAGAGTGGGTGTGGTTGTGAATCCTTCAGCCATCGACAGCATTCTGAGGCGGGAATTGATCCTCTCGTCTCCCAGTGGGATAGTTGTCTTCAGGCGTACGGTGATTATTTTTGGTTGGAACCATTCCGTGCTTCCCTTGGGTGGGTGTTCAGTTTTCATTTGACTCCCCCCCCCACGTACTGATGGATGTGTTAATGTCAATATTTGTGGTAGCCTCAGATTGCACGACGCCGCAGAGACCTTTATTAAAATATAAGTCGAAGTTTTATACACTGTTAACTGATATTGCTCTGACAATTTTCCTACCCCGACAACCGAAAATAAAATGGGAAACTCTTTCTTCTTCTCGATTCGAGCCGAATAACCCTCATCTGAGACGCGCACACTGCCATCATTACGCGAACGAGACCGATAACTTTACACGGCATCTCTTGTGTCAATTAATCAGTTCTATGGTTCGATACCGACTAGGTCGCTATTCTAGATAAGCAATATCTACGTTATTTAAAGCTCACACAAATATTAATCGTTTGCTACACGGTGCTGCGCTATATCCCCATGAGATGTTGCGCTCAATTCAGCGCTAGGCACTTTTTTTATTGCTTTAATGCGGCTCCATATCAACTGTGACCAACATTAGTGAGTAACCCAGACCTTTACGCTTGACAGCTTACATGAAAAAACAACAGGAAGAGCAAATGTGTAACTGTGAAATGAGTCACTTCTGACTGCAAGACTGCTTTCCTGGTATGCGTTGTACGGTTTCCTCGAATGAGAAGCATCGTATAAACACAGAATCCCGCGAACAGAGCAGAGCTTCTCACCTCCTATTCCTGGAGAAGGAGATGGCTTACAACCAGTGGTTTAAAAACTCAACCACCGAACACCAAGGACCTCTTATGACAGAGTACTCAGAAGAAATTCTTGAACGATCTGCGAAATTCCTTGGGTGTATTTAATATTCCTCGACCGTTGCGTGTTGCTTTCACGAAAGAAGTAGGGTCAGGTACTTTACACGCTGAACGATTATCATGGCGGCCCCTTGAGGGCGATACACAACGCGGAGAAGATTTTTTTAAATTTTCACCGTTCAAGTCGGCCCTTTTACGTCTATTGAATTATTAAGCCATATTAGATTCTCCCACTCCTGCACAGACGAACCACGATTTCCCAGCATCCTATAAGTGAATCGAAGACTATTACGTGCTTTATCTACAGCTCAGCATATCTCCCCCAACACTTCATAAGGCGTTGATAAATCTGCCGTTGGGAGCTCGGGTTCAGAAAAAATAATATAACACTTCATACCTCCATACGTTGTTTTCTCAGTTTGTGTACATATTTTCAAAAGTTGCTTTAGTTTTACATTATGTAATGTGACATCTCGTTCTGAGAGGTAACAACTCTGGAAAAACCCAATGAGTTATATGTCACGGTGCGCTAGACGCAAATTTCTATAGCGTTTGCTGAAATGTTCCAAATTGGACAAGAAAGAGAATGTGAGACTTTTCGCACTACTAAGGAACTACATGGGCGTCTTTAGAAACTCACCTAAACAGGCAAGTGGCAAGATTCTAAAATTTCCATTATATATATAACTATGCCAGTGCGTTCGGAAAGGCGCCATGAACTTATGAAGCGATACACAAAACTTATTGCATGCAAAACCGTACCTAGGTGATCCTGTGCCCCGGCAGAGTTGCCAAAATGTCCCTCCCCGCCTTTCCCCTTAAAATATCTGTCGGTAATTTGTTCTACAGATTTAGCAAATTATATAATTTTGTCAGTTTGTTTACTAAAAATGAAACATTATTGAAAAGTGTTCCCGACATCAGTTGCCATGCACAGCGATCTCGCATCTCATTTGTGGCTTGAAAACGACAGGACGTCCACCTACTGAAATATAAGCGGTTATCAAGGACGTTACCCAGCTGCGTTACATTAATCAACTCGAAGGAAGAAAACTTCTCAGCAAAGATCGTATTTGTAAAACCCCTGTTTACGACGGTAGTATTAGGTAAAACAGAGTTACCAACATCTGAAATCGTTAAAGGTTAATGATGGTAGCCTAACTCTGTTTTACCGCAACCGGTCATCGTAAATAAAGGCTTGACAAAAGCGATCGTGGCTGAGAAGTTGTCTTCCTTCAAGTTGAATATTTATGGAGCGCCCCTTTCTACTCCACACGTCATGTTAGCATTATATTAAGTTAATCGAACATCCAGTGCGCCGAGAGAAGCTCAGGTTTCAGAGAAAATGTAATGGCTGGAGGTGATACTGAATTAAAAAATGAAGAGTGACATTACAAAATATTGTAAGTGCTATTTTTTCACAAAACACGTTTTCAGTGATATTGTGTTCTCGGTAGTTTGCTGCGTTTACTAGACATCATGGAGAAACTGTTTCAAATATTTATTACTAGATGGTTCAAGGTCTTCATGTCAAGCAGTGCTTCTCAATACAGTTCCAAGTACCACGCTTCAAGGACTATTCCACTTAGCCTGGGATCGTTTGAAGAGATAACAAACACGTTTTTGGTTAAGTGGGAACAGCTTTTTGAGTTGCGACAGAGATTTTTCAATTGTAGAGAAATGAGGAAAGATAAATAAGGCCTTTTTTCAGCAAGATTTACACCTGAAGCTAAGAACCAATTCCATGAAATTCCAAGCTGACCCTCTGATTTTAAAAGATGCTGCTGAAACATTATTGTCAATGTAGGCGCGTAACATCTCCAAATGCAGTATGATCTAAGTGTCTGATGCACATCTATCTCAAACACTTATTAAAAATTCTTACTCTGAAACCTCAGAATGGAGCAATGTAAATGCTTTCAAAAGCGGAAAGAACATGGCAGATGTATGATATGTCGCACTTCATCTGAAAAGTCAGCCATGTTTACCACATGCAAAACAAAGACCTATTGACAATGTTGCCATTACTTTCTTCACAGGGAGTTTCGTGCTAAACTTCGCAACATCTGATACCAACAATGGAGTTGTTTAAGAAACAAACTTAGTACCGAGAGGTCTGTCTTTTAGATTAAATGTTGTTATTCTCATGCACAAGTGTAAACGAAATGAGCAACTTTTTTCAACTAAGTTCTTATATTTAAAATAAACGTTCTCATTAATTATTTTCTAATTGGTTTCATTTTTGTAGTGATGAGAAAGGCGGCAAAATTTCTTGGTATCAATACTTTCTCACTTTCTTGAAGTCCACAAAAAGAGATATATTGTTTTTTGATTATCCTGACAAATGCGAGATCTGGAACTTCGAAAGTTTGACATTTCCACTGTATAAAAACACATCAAAAAAAAAAGTTTTGCATCTCCTCGGTTCCGAGAATTCCGGAACCTGTACAGAAAATTGGAATAGAGATCAACATAAACGTCATTTACGCTCTTGTTATTGCTCATGAAAACCATACATTGCATGTTGTACCACCATACAGCGAGACCATCAGACGTGGTGGCCCAGATTGCTGTACACACCGCTACCTCTAATACGCAGCACCACGTCCCCTTGCATTGATGCATGTCTGTATTCGTCGTGGCATACTATCCACACGTTCATCAAGGCACTGTTGGTTCAGATGGTCCCATTCCTCAACCGCAATTCGGCGTAGATCCATCAGAGTGGTTGGTGGGTCACGTCGTCCATAAACTGCCCTTTTCAATCCATCCCAGGCGTGTTCGATGGGGTTCATGTCTGGAGAACATGCTGGCCACTCTAGTCGAACGATGTCGTTATCCTGAAGAATGTCATTCACAAGATGTACACGGTTGGAGAGCGGATTGTCGTCCATGAAGGCAAATGCCTCGCCAATATGTTGCCGATATGGTTCGACCTTCGGTCGGAGGATGGAATTCACGTATCGTACAGCCGTTACGGCGCCTTCCATGACCACCAGCGGCGTACGTCGGTCCCACATAATGTCATCCCAAAACAGCAGGGAATCTCCACCTTGCTGCACTCGCTGGACATTGTGTCTAAGGCGTTCAGCCTGACCAGATTGCCTCCAAACGCGTCTCCAACGACTGTCTGGTTGATGGAATATGCGACACTCATCGGTGAAGAGAATGTGATGCCAATCCTGAGCGGTCCATTCGGCACGTAGTTGGGCCCATCTGTACCGTGCTGCATGGTGTGTTAGTTGCAAAGATGGACCTCACTGGGGACGTCGGGAGTGAGGTTGCGCATCGTGCAACCTACTGCACACAGTTTGAGTCGTAACACGACGTCCTGTGGCTGCACGAAAAGCATTATTCAACATGGTGGCGTTGCTGCCAGGGTTCCTCCGAGCCATAATCCGTAGGTAGCGGTCATCCATTGCAGTAATAGCCCTTGGGCGGACTGAGCGAGGCATGTCATCGACAGTTCCTGTTTCTCTGTATCTCCTCCATGTCAGAACAACGTCGTTTTGGTTCACTCCGAGACGAATGGACACTTGCCTTGTTGAGAGCCCTTTCTAGCACAAAGTAACAATGCGGACGCGATCGAACCGCGGGTATTGACCGTCTAGGCATGGTTGAACTACAGACAACACGAGCTGTGTACCTCCTTCCTGGTGGAATGACTGGAACTGATCGGCTGTCAGACCCCCTCCGTCTAATAGGCGCTGCTCATGCATGGTTGTTTACAACTTTGGGCGGGTTTAGTGACATCTCTGAACAGTCAGAGGGACTGTGTCTGTGATACAATATCCACAGTCAACGTCTATCTTCAGGAGTTCAGGGAACCGGGGTGATGCAAAACTCTTTTTGATGGGTGTAGTTCTCTGCTCGCTTCCTCCACTGTCGCGCCTCGTTCCAGTCAGTCTGCAGGAATCGGTAAAAATCTGAAGCTTTCGATCAAATAACGTAATTTGCTTCCGCATCTCCACGCCGATCTTTGACGGCCTGCAATACCGTAGCGAAGTAGCTCCAAGAAATCCAATGCTGAACATAAGCGAGCTGTGTAGGCGGTATTTGTGAGAGCATTTTCATGCAAGCTTTTGTTTACAGATGAAGAATCGTTTACAAACGCTGCGCAGATCCCATATGCACTACTGATCAACTGAAAATCCGCGCGTACTGAGACAACTGTGTAAACAAAGTTCTTTGTCAGTCAACTTTTCAAGAATTGTAACATTGGTCTCACTTTTATTGAAGATACTCTTAAATATCCACAGGTTCTTACACATATGCTGCCGCAGTTGTTGGAAGACATCCTACTGCACACAAGGCAATCCATGTGCTATCAATATGACCAATGTCCCGTCTATTCCATATGTCTGGTACAACGATCGTGGGACTTCTTCTCCTGCAAGAGGAACAATGGTTTGCGGCGCTGTTGTTGTGGTGTCACCGCCAGACACCACACTTGCTAGGTGGTAGCCTTTAAATCGGCCGCGGTCCGTTAGTATACGTCGGACCCGCGTGTCGCCACTATCGGTGATTGCAGACCGAGCGCCGCCACACGGCAGTCTAGTCTAGAGAGACTCCCTAGCACTCGACCCAGTTGTACAGCCGACTTTGCTAGCGGTGGTTCACTGTATACAGACGCTCTCATTTGCAGAGACGACAGTTTAGCATAGCCTTCAGCTACGTCATTTGCTACGACCTAGCAAGGCGGCATATTCAGTTACTTCTGAACAGATAATATTGTGACTCATGTACCGTCAAGAGCGACGTTCAGCATTAATGGATTAAAGTTAAGTATCAAACTAATTTCTTCCGCTTTCTGAATTCTTATTCCTTGTCATGTTCCACACCTCACGTCAGCATAGTTCTTCCCTCCTCACGCCAGCCTGCGTGAGCTAAAACGCGTGCCTTTCGGCCTCCTCTAGTAACATGGTGTTGGCTCTTCTGCCAACACAGCGGTTGTCATGTTACTATTTGATGAAATTCCATACTTGGTATGTAGTGGAAGTCTTCTTCGAAGGCTCTTTCCAATTCCATCAGAATAAAGATATACTTTAGGTCCATTAAAACAAAGTGTGGGACGTGCTGTAAAAGTTAGAAATTACTTGCATATCTCAGAAAAATCTACGACTAGCTTAGTAAAACCTTCGCCCCTACACATTTAGTCGTTCTGTATATATATGGAGTGACCTGTCTCAGCTACCTTACCCTGCACATAAATATTCTCCAGGTAATTGCCACAGTTATCAGTTAAAGCAAATTAGCAGTAGACACAACACGTTGTTAGTATACTTTACAGTAATAGACTGCAGTGATAACTCTTTGTTGTATTATGTAACTTGACTCATTCCATATCACCGAAATCTCTCCATCACAATGCGATTTTTGAAACATGATGTGTGAATGATTGAATGAATAACGAATCGAATTTTTTATTAATTTACTTTTGGCTTCTATCACACCTAGTTTTTAGCCGTCACAGCTTAAAAATGGATTAATATGAAGGTAACATTTGACCATCTTCATACATGTATTTTACTGCACATATTCTTAAATTTGCCTTCACATTGGAGTTATTATATCTTTGATGTTTCGACAGATATTTGTAATTTAGTTTTTGTAGTGTGTAGCTGGAGTCAGCCCAGATAAATACTACTCATCACGTCTTTCATGCGACGGCCATTGTTGGCGGGAGACGGCGCTTTATTTCCTGTTGCAAGCAAAATGATTTTTAAAGTTGAATTTTAGTTGTCTATTCGATAGAGCGGTCCAAAATTAGTCTAAGTGCTGTATTTGTTTTGTTAACAGAGACAGCGGAACGTGGAGAATAACCAGTACTCCAGCAGTGACTGAGTAGCGCTGCTGCATGAGGGCGGCAGTCAGTGTGGGCCAGGGCTGTGCTGCCGTTGCTAGAGTACTGGTTACTCTGCGTGTTTTACTGGCCCGGTTAATACATACCGATAAAACGAATGTTCGCACTAGAGCAATTTGGGACCTCTCTAGTGAATAGTCAAGTAGAATTTCGCTTTAAAAATCATTTTGCTTGCAACGGGAAACAAATCGGCGTATTCCGTAGACAATGGGCATGCAATGAAAGAAGTGACGAACAGACTTTGTCTTCGGTTGACTCCAGATACACATGGCAAAAACGAAGTTACGAATATCTGCCGAAACACACACACACACACACACACACACACACACACACACACACACGTTTTGCAAATATTTCTAATTTCATTTTTGCAGTGTGTACCTGGAATCAGGAACGACTAGCAGCAGACATGTACACTAGTTTGTTCTGCAGAAATGATTAACATTTGAACCATGTCACCCCGCCGGTTCGATGTCAACATCGATATTGCAGCGCAACACCACCTACCGGTAAGATATTCCTGTGGCTCTCGCTGTCGCTGTAAACCGAAGGTAATGGATGAGTGGGACTTGAAAAGACTTGCAGGATGCCTCCCAAACATATGCACGAACCGTACTCTCAAACCAGTCAGTTTCAAAGCGGGCGCGTTATTGACATGAGAGAATGTGATGCATCCATCCGGTAAATTGCTGCTCGTGTGGGACGAAGAATTTAGGTAGGTTCGAATCCAGCCTCGGGCGTGGATGTGTGTGATGTCCATAGGTTAGTTAGGTTTAAGTAGTTCTAAGTCTAGGGGACTAATGACCTCAGATGTTAAGTCCCATAGTGCTCAGAGCCATTTTGAACCGACCTCGTCTGTTGACTGACAGACACCAACGACAGTTGAAGAGGGTCGTAATGTGTAATAGGCAGACACCTATCCAGACCATAACACAGGAATTCGAAACTGCATCAGGATCCACTGCAAGTACTTTGACAGTTAGGCGGGAAGTTAGAAAAGTTTGATTTCATGGTCGAGCGGCTACTCATAAGCCACATATCACGCCGGTAAATGCTTGGTGTAAGGAGCGTAGACATAGGACGATTGAACAGTGGAAAAACTTTGTGTTGAGTAACGAATCACGGTACACAATGTGGTGATCCGATGGTAGGGTGTGGGTATGGCGAATGCTCGGTGAACGTCATCTGCCAGTGCGTGTAGTGCCAACAGCAAAATTCGGAGGCGGTGGTTTTTTGGTGTGGTCGTATTTTTCATGGAGGGGGCTGGACCCCTTGTTGCTTTGCGTTTCACTATCACAGCGCAGGCCTACATTGATGTTTTAAGCACCTTCTTGCTTCCCGCTGTTGAAGAGCAATTTGGGGATGGCAATTCCATCTTTCAAGACGGTCCATCGCTTGTTCATAATGCATGGCCTGGCGCGAAGTGGTTACACGACAATAATATCCCTGTAATGGACTGGCCTGCACTAAGTCCTGACCTGAATCCTATACAGTAACTTTGGGATGCTTTGGAACGCCGACTTCGGGGCAGGCCACACCGACCGACATCGATACCTCTCCTCAGTCCAGCACTCCGTGAAGAATGGGCTGCCAGTCCCCAAGAAACATTCCAGAACCAGATTGAACGAATGCTTATGAGAGTGGAACTGTCGTCAAGGCTAAGGGTGGGCCAACACCATATTGAATTCCAGCATTACCGATGGAGGGCGCCACGAAGTTGTAAAACATTTTCAGCCAGGTATCGGGATACTTTTGATCACATAGGGGACCTGATAACTTGTCCCATGCTCTGAGCTCCGAGATAGACGCCCTGTAACGTGCAGTCCACCGACTCCAAACCTTCACCATCTGTGTCACTCGAGAGCTCATTGCATTAGAGGGTGGAGGTCTGTTGTGTTTATCGACGAAAGCTGTTTCCGCCTCAGTGCCAGTGATGGCCGTGTGTTGGTCAGAAGCAGGGCAGTCGAGGGGCAGCAACCGAACTGTCTGCGTGCGCGTTTGACCTACACCAGGAGTTCTGCTCTAGGGTGCGATTTCGTATGACAATAGGAGCACTTAAGTGATTGTACCACGCAACCTGACTGCAAAATTGTAAAGTCTGGTGATTCGGTCTCAACCAGGTGCTTGCGGAGTATGTAGATGTAGATGTATATGTTACACTCTACAGAGTGTCGACATGTTGCAGTGGCCTGTCCAATCACCAGATGTGTCTCCAATTGAGCCCAATAGAGCAGAATGCGGCATCATCGGATGACAACTCCAGCAATATTCCCAAATAGCATTAACTGTTCCTGTAATGACCGACCAAGTGGAACAGGTATGGAACACCATTCCACAAACTGACATCCGGCACCTGTACAACACAATGCATGTACGTTTACATACTGGCATTCAACATTCTGACGGCTACACCGGTTATTAACGTACAAGCATTTCAAATTTGCAATGGCTTATGTCTCCATTTCATTAACATGTGATCTAGCAGTGTTAGTTATATACGATTCCTAGACAAGTGTATTCCTCAAATTTCGTTACTCTAAATTAATTATTTTTTGGTGTTGCGATTTTTTCCGTCAGTGTATGTATTCAAATAGAAAACTACATACAAGCTGGCAGCTAACCGTTTGTGTACAATAAAACACTTAATCATGTCATCCTCCGTCATTCCTTTCAGGTTTCGCACTGAATAGCCAAAGAAACTGGTGTTGTTGTTGTGGTCTTCAGTCCGAAGACAGGTTTGATACAGCTCTCCTTGCTACGCTATCCTGTGAAAGCTTCTTCATCTCACAGTACCTAGTGCAACCCTCATCCTTCTGAATATGCTTAGTGAATTCATCTCTTGGTCTCCCTCTTCGATTTTTACCCTCCGCGGTGCACTCCAATACTAAATTGGTGATCCCTTGATGCCTCAGAATATGTCCTATCAACCGATCCCTTCTTCTAGTCAAGTTGTGCCACAAACTTCTCTTCTCCCCAATTCTATTCATTACCTCCTCATTAGTTATGTGATCTACCCATCTAATCTTCAGCATTCTTCTGTAGCAACACATTTCGAAAGCTTCTATTCTCTTTTTGTCTAAACTACTTACTGTCCACGTTTCACTTCCATACATGGCTGCACTCCATACAAATACTTTCAGAAAAGACTTCCTGACACTTAAATCTATACTAGATGTTAACAAATTTCTCTTCTTCAGAAACGCTTATCTTGCCATTGCCAGTCTACATTTTATATCCTCTCTACTTCGACCATCATCAGTTATTTTTCTACCCAAATAGCAAAACTCATTTACTACTTTAAGCGTCTCATTTCCTAATCTAATACCTTCAGCATCACCCTATTTAATTCGACTACATTCCATTATCCTCCTTTTGCTTTTGTTGATGTTTATCTTATATCCTCCTTTCAAGACACTGTCCATTCCGTTCAGCTGCTCTTCCAGGTCCTTTGCTGTCTCTGACAGAATTACAATGTCATCGGCGAATCTCAAAGTTGTAATTTCTTCTCCATGGATTTTAATTCCTACTCCGAATTTTTCTTTTGTATCCCTTACTGCTTGCCCAATATACAGGCTGAATAACGTCGGGGATAGGTTACATCACTGTCTCACTCCCTTACCAACCACTGCTTTCCATTCATCTCCCTCGATTCTTATAACTGGCATCTGGTTTCTGTACAAACTGTAAATAGCCTTTGCGCTCCCTGTATTTTACCCCTGCCACCTTCAGAATTTGAAAGAGAGTATTCCAGTCAACATTGTCAAAAGCTTTCTCTAAGTCTACAAATGCAAGAAACGTAGGTTTGCCTTTCCTTAATCTTTCTTCTAAGATAAGTCGTAGGGTCAGTATTGCCTCACGTGTTCCAACATTTCTGCGGAATCCAAACTGATCTTCTCCGAGGACGGCTTCTACCAGTTTTTCCATTCGTCTGTAAAGAATTCGTGTTAGTATTTTGCAGCTGTGACTTATTA
Organism: Schistocerca serialis cubense; assembly: GCF_023864345.2. Taxonomy (NCBI): domain Eukaryota; kingdom Metazoa; phylum Arthropoda; class Insecta; order Orthoptera; family Acrididae; genus Schistocerca; species Schistocerca serialis. The sequence continues at coordinate 116,413,033 of NC_064643.1, read as the reverse complement.
AACTGATAGTACGGTAATTTTCACATCTGTCAACACCTGCTATCTTTGGGATTCGAATTATTATATTCTTCTTGAGGTCTGAGGGTATTTCGCCTGTCTCATACATCTTGCTCACCAGATGGAAGAGTTTTGTCAGGGCTGGCTCTCCGAAAGCTATCAGTAGTTCCAATGGAATGTTGTCTACTCCAGGGGCCTTGTTTCGACTCAGGTCTTTCAGTGCTCTATCAAACCCTTCACGCAGTATCATATCTCCCATTTCATCTTCATCTACATCCTCTTACATTTCCATAATATTGTCCTCAAGAACATCGCCCTTGTATAGACCCTCTATATACTCCTTCCACCTTTCTGCTTTCCCTTCTTTGCTTAGAACTGGGTTTCCATCTGAGCCCTTGATATTCATGCAAGTGGTTCTCTTTTCTCCAAAGGTCTCTTTAATTTTCCTGTAGGCAGTATCTATGTTACCCCTAGTGATATACGCCTCTACATCCTTACATTTGTCAGCTAGCCATCCCTGCTTAGCCATTTTGCATTTCCTGTGGATTTCATTTTTGAGACGTTGTATTCCTTTTCGCCCGCTTCATTTACTGCATTTTTGTTTTTTCTCCTTTCATCAATTAAATTCAATATCTCTTCTGTTACCCAAGGACTTCTATGAGCCCTTGTCTTTTTACCTACTTGATCCTCTGCTGCTTTCACTATTTCATCTCTCAAAGCTACCCATTCTTCTTCTACTGTATTTCTTCCCCCCATTCTTGTCAATCGTTCCCTAATGCTCTCCCTGAAACTCTCTACAACCTCTGGTTCTTTCAGTTTATCCAGCTCCCATCTCCTTAAAATCCCACCTTTTTGCAGTTTCTTTAGTTGTAATCTACAGTTCTTAACCAAAGATTGTGGTCAGAGTCCACATCTGCCTCTGGAAAAGTCTTACAATTTAAAACCTGGGTCCTAAATCTCTGTCTTACCATTATATAATCTATCTGAAACCTGTCAGTATCTCCAGGCTTCTTCCGTGTATACAACCTTCTTTTATGATTCTTGAACTAAGTGTTAGCTATGATTAAGTTATGCTCTGTGCAAAATAAGAAACTGGTACATCCGCCTAATATTCTATAGGGCGTCCGCGAGCACGCAGAAGTGACGCAACACGACGTGGCATGGACTCGACTAATGTCTGAAGTAGTGCTGGAGTGAACTGACACCATGAATCCTGCAGGACTGTCCATAAATGAGGGGGTGGAGATCTCTTCTGAACAGCACTTCGTAAGGCATCCCAGATAAGCTCAATAATGTTCATGTCTAGGGAGTCTGGTGGCCAGCGGAAGTCTTTAAATTCAAAAGAATGTTCCTGAAGCCACTCTGTAGGAATTCTGGACATGTGAGGTGTCGCATTGTTCTGCTGCAATTTTCCAAGTCCGTCGGAATGCACAATGGACACGAATGGATGCAGGTGATGAGACAGGATGCTTACCACGTACGTGTTCATGTCAGAGTCGTATCTAGACGTTTCAGGGGTTCCATATCACTCCAACTACACACATCCCACATCATTACAGAGCCTCCACCAGCGTGAACAGTCCCTTGCTGACTTGCAGGGTCAATGGATTCATGAGGTTGTCTGCATACCCGTACACGTCCACCCACTCGATACAATTTAAAACGAGACTCGTCCGACAAAGCATGTTTCCAGTCATCAACAGTCCAATGTCGGTGTCGACGGGCCCAGGCGAGGTGTAAAGCTTTGTGTCGTGCAGTCATCAAGGGTACTCGACTAGGCGTTCGGCTCCAAAAGCCCATATCATGGATGTTTCTCCGTTGAATGGTTCGCACGCTGACACTTGTTGATGGCCCAGCATTGAAATATGCAGAAATTTGTGGAAGGGTTGCACTTCTGTCACGTTGAACGATTCTCTCCAGTTGTAGTTGGTCCCGTTCTTGCAGGATCTTTTTCCGGCCACAGCGATGTCGGAGATTTGACGCTTTACCGGATTCCTGATATTCACGGTACATCGTGAAATGGTCGCACGAGAAAATTCCCACTTCATCGCTACTTCGGAGATGCTGTGTGCCATCGCTCTTGCGCCGACCATAATGCCACTTTCAAACTCACTTAAATTTTGATAACCTGCCGTTGTAGCAGCAGTAACCGACCTAACAACTGCGCCAGAAACTCATTGTCTGATGTATGCGTTGCCGACCGCAGCGCCGTGTTCTGCCTGTTTACATATCTCTGTCTTTGAATATGCGTGCCTATACCAGCTTGTTTTGGGCTTCAGTGTATATTCTCTTGTACTATATAAGCCACACTATGACGTCATGCGCTCTCCAAGAACGGGATAGTGCAAAGCGGCCGTCAGTGGCTAAATCTCGAGAGCTCCTTCCAAAAACTGCTTTTCTCGCAGAGCTTTCATCGAAAAAGGATGTGATTCACCTATATTCTTTCGTCATCACATTGACAGTAGAGTGTCTCCAGTAAGTTGATTTCATATAAGTGAGCACGGAAAAATCCTTGACTGAGACGCATTCTCATATGGATGCTTTTATTTTCCTTAATTTTCTGGACTAGACAAGCTATGAGGGTCTTAGTATGGCTGGATGTGTTCTTGCGTAGCTTTTATCTCTCGTTTTTTGACTTGCGTTCTATTCTTCCTGTCATGAGAGAATTGCTTGTTATCTAATTTTCGGGAGGAAATCAGTGACTGGGAGTTTTATACCCATGTGTTTTTCACTGCTTAATTGCGTATCTCGCTAGCCGATCCGCTTTATCAGTGTTTTCAATGTCAGAATGAGATTGAAACTATAATTTTACATGATGACAGTGATCTAGTAGGCCCTGGATGTATTTAGTAGTTTTTTAGTTCCAATTTTAATTGATTTCAGACCTCTTTGTGAGTCGGTGGCTATTACTGCTTTTGAGATTTTGAGACTTGTTGTGTATTTTACTGTCTCCATACCAGCGAATGTTTCAATTAGAAATATGGATGGATCACCTGGTAGTTGAAAGTTCTTCCGAATATTGTGGGCAGACGAAAGCACCTCCAGGGTGATTTTCCGTACCAGTTTTTGATCCCTATGCGTATATTTTAGAATAATCTGTCCAATTTTCATATGATATAAGTGAAAACTGCCCATATCCTTTTCCTTAGCTGGAACAACCATCATACGTTACAGGAATATTTTGATATATGCCTTGATAGTCATATAGCAACATTAGAAGGATTTCTTTTCGATGTGTTTTATTTTGCAGATAATTTCAGCATTCTTCCCTTTTTTAGACATGGAACAGCCTTTTTCTCGTATTTCTATAACTCCTCATTTGAGAGAGGGCTTCATATTTTTATTATCACTTGTTGACAAAAATGTAACGATCACACAACATTGTTCTGTGAATATGTAGAGCCATTTCTGTTGCTTCCGGGAGATGGGCCTTAGTGCGGGAAGAAAACATAGCTCCGAGGCAGAGGCGTAGGCTTATGTACTGCAGCCTGTCCAACAGCGCCACGTACGTTTGATCGGTATTGTTGAAGTCTTTCTGTGTCCACGCGATGATACTTTCCGGAAGACAACAGCTTTGCCAGTGACAATCTTATGGTGTTCCTCGCCTTATATGAGAAATCTGCATGGTGTTTCACAATTCGTGTTACACACTTCTAGAGGTCGTAGAGGGGACTTAGTAGATCAAGTTTTACATAGGAATCCGTGTCCGAAGAGGTCATTGAACGACGTTACATAGTGTCAAAGTTACGGGCTCTGGCGCTTGTAAATATATGTATGTACAGGATGAGTACGTGACGATGTTACAGACTTTCTAGGATGATGGAGAAGGACAAATGTATCAATTTGAGGTAAGGGTAACTGGAACGGAAACGAATGAGTCGAAAGTTATGTGCGAAAACCGTTCTAATACATCTGACAGTGTGATACATACATTGGTACTGCTGTTACTGAGATTTTAGGAGAGGCAATTTTCAGAGGTGGTAGCATGGTCCAAAACAAGGAAAAAGTCTAATAAACATGGGCTCTAAAATGCACACCTTAAGACCTATGGGGACTTGTTCACAAGGAGAGATATGTTCCACAATAGCGAAGGTGAACAAGTGCCCATTGTGCCTCAAGCACGATTTTTAGGACACATGTTTATTCGACATTTTTTCCGTATTTTGTCCATACTACCACCTCTGAAAGTCCCACGATCTTAGCAACAACAGCACCAGTACACGTATTGCACTGTATCAGAACGGTTTTCGTCTATAAAGCTCGACTCGTTCGTTTCCGATACAGTGACCCTTGCCTCACATTGATACATTTATCCTTCTCCATCATACTAGAAAGCTTTTATTATCGTCATGGAATCGTGCTGTATATACTTACATTTACAGGCGCCGGTGCCTGTAACTTTGACACTGTGTATCGTCATTGGATAATGTTTCCGGACATGGGTTCTTATGAAAACCTTGACCTCCCCTCTGTAACCTTCAGAAGTGTGTAACATGAGTTGTGAAGACTGCAGATGTTTGTGGGACACTTCGTGTGAGGACTAAAACCAAGAGAGATGCAAGAAATGAAACACCTGTTTCATTTTTTAACAAACGCATAATGGTTTCATGTAGCACATAGTGACAGTAAAAGATATATATTTTATGAATAAATGTCCATTGACTTTCTGCCTCCTGTATTTCGGTTTTTAGCTTTTACCGGTATATCCGCCGGCCGCTGTGGCCGAGCAGTTCTAGGCGCTTCATTCCGGAACCGCGCGCCTGCTGCGGTCGCAGGTTCGAATCCTGCCTCGGGCATGGATGTGTGTGATGTCCTTAGGTTAGTTAGGTTTAAGTGGTTCTAAGTCTAGGGGACAGATGACCTTAGATATTAAGTCCTATAGTGCTTAGAGCCATTTTAACTGGTATTTCCGCTATTTATCGAAAATGAAATCTAAAAACCGAAATACTGACAGTCAGTGGATGTTTACTCACAAAACATAGTTGCTGGATATAAGTGTTAAAAGAGTCCAGCCTATATCCAAGCCTTCTGCTATGAAGAGCGAATTGTAGGATTTTTATTTTTATTTTTATTTATTTATTTATTTTTGTTTTACAGTTGTAACACTTGCTAAGTGCTTCATTTCTTACGTATCTGTCGTGGTATTTACTAGATGCTGTGCGCTACCACCATTTGGAGTCTTCGTTGTTCTAATTTCAAATCAGTCTCTTACACTTACGGGGGCATCTTTTATGCTACGTACGTAGATAAAATAATACCGTTTGCATGAACATCTTTTGTTTTATTTATTTTGCTTTACCATGATATACTTCTTCAGGCAACGATAAATCACGTTAGAGGCTTGAGAAATCATTTTAGGTAATATTTGTGGGGATCAAACTCCACTGAATTTCAGGTCCTCGTTAACTCCTGGCACTGGCTAGAAAGCGCAATGTAGCTAACAGCCACGCCCCACAGCTTACCAGTACAGCCTCTCTTTCGACAGTATTCGTTTTTGTTAAGAATGGTTTGATGATGTTCAGTAATTCCGAACTACATGTTGCATCCATTCTTAGATAATTACGGATTCCTTCTTAAGTAACGGGGCGTGAAAGAAGTTCTTTCTTTGCATTTGCCACTTATTTTCACACAGCTTTCTGTCCGCTTTTTTCCTTTTTTCCCCTCTAAAACAGTCAACACAAACTCCAGTGTTTGTTCCTGTGTAAAACCAAGCGGGTTCTCGTAGAATATAAACACATCGAATTTAAGACAGACAAAGCACAACAACATGGGGCGCTGTAATTGCCGATTGCAGTCGGTCGGGATGTGGCTAGGGTGCCACAAAACTGGTCGGGCGGTCGGTCGGCCGATAAATTGGTGAGTGCGTAGGTGCCTCTAGCAAGATGGATCCCACGTGTTCGCCTGCATCTATCATTTGCAAGTTATCGTGTATGAATAAAGCACGCTGGTTTTCATATGAGCTGTTTTTCCTGAATCCGTAAAGATTCTCTGAGAGGGGTGTATTTTTCTTCAGGAACGTCATAATGGTCGAGATTAGAATATGTTATAGCTCTTGAAACGAACATAAGTTTTTAATTTGTTTATTGTTATTTCATGCTCCCGCACCCCATATGGGCTGGGTTGGATTTCAGCATTACAGGCAACCCGCTCTTCAGTCAATTGAGAATAAAAATTAAATGAGATGAAAAACAATGTGGAGATGATATTGACATTGAATTTAAAACTTATTAGAGATGAAAAATAAAATGGAAGTTTTTAGATGTACGAGGGATATGACTCCTCGCTCTAGTAGTTAAAAACACTTATAAAAGGTAAAAATAAATCAACAAGCTCACATTTAAAAACACTTAAAACACTGAAATTTAAATGAAGCACTTTCCTGTCACTAGAAGCTGGAAGGACCTGCTCTGGGATAGGAAGTCGAAAGTCTGATGTTGAAGGGGAAAAGGTTAGCGAATGATGAAGGTGGGACTGTTGTTGCATTGCAGCTATAGGGTAGGTGTGGCTATTGGGACAGAAGAGGGGGTGGAAGGCGAAATTGGCGACGCTAGTAACTGTTGGTAAAACAGGGTTGGGAGAAGGAAGGTAGATGGGGAAAAAGGGGTGGTAAGGAAATGTGGGGAGGGAGAGGAAGCCGTGATAAGGTGGGGTGGACTTACAACTGGTAGGACGGGAAGTGAAGATGATGGAAGTTTCTTTGGAAGAGTATGTGGAGAGTGCGTAGGTGTTGCTTTGATGGAATGTGTTGGTAAAGGCGCGGCAGCATTTGAGGGTTGGAAAGTAGACGGGAAACTAGAGGATTATTGGAGGCAAGTTTGCGGATGCTGTAGAGTGTTTGGAGGTGTTCAATGTGAGTTAGGAGAGACGGAAGGTAGTTGCCTTACTTTAAAGTTCATGGCTTGGATCTTTCCGCCATTTTGTACACAGTAGTGGCCTGTATTGTTTTCCAGCAATGCGGGACTTGTCACTTCGCGAGGTATTCTCGGTAAATGTAAGTAAGGAAAGAAGAACTGTTCTGTTTCCAAGGGGTGTTCCGAAAATTACGATGGAGAGTAGGAGGGTAGCGATAATTCTCTACGTTTTGCATACGTTCGATTGCGCGAGATACCTATCTTTCGACACAGTCAGGTTGGCAGCAGTGAGAACTGTGCTGGCACTTAGCTTCGGGCATATACCCACGAACGGTTGTTGTTTTTGAGTAGTTAGCTACGGTGCATGTCCACTTGTTTACGTTTGGATTTCGGAGGTGAGGCACATTACCCTACTCTTAAACCACAGCGACAGGATTACGTCGCCCTCACAAGGCTACTTAAAGGTATGTATTTTCTCCGTGTGTCACTCCATTTGCACTTATTGCACTAAAAGTTAATTCAGGAAGATCTTTGAAATAGTGGGGAAACTTACCGGTATTTCGTGCAAGAAGACACCGATTAGTTTGTGTTCTACTTTACAGTTAAGAATTTTTTTTAGGAATGATGAAATCTAACATTTTCTAACCTAGGTGTGCTTGGCATTTTCATTTTTTCATCTACGACCGTTCTGAAATATTACGATCTGCTTTACGAAATGTTATTTCTAAGTTAATTACCGTTATCATTTGAATTCCCATTTAAAACAGATCCATGTCTTTCTTACTTTCAAAAAGTAGTTTCAGTATGTCATAAAATAATCGTTCCATCGGATGAGTAAATTGAATAGTTTTCACATTAGTTCCTATGTAAATGTGTTTTCTTAGATTTTTTTACCCGAAAAGAACTGAATCTTATTTCTATTTTCCTCAATGAGACTTCCTTAATTTTGAACTTAACGTGAGCATGTAAAATTTCTATTTTGTGCACCGTCTTTTACAGTACACTATCTGCTTGTTATAAGGAAATGAGTTTAAGCTGCTTTTAGGAATGCCTTATAAAACAAAATCCGTTCATCATAAAAGACCTACAGAACGAAAAAGAGGGGGGTGAAATGATCTTACTTAAAATGATGGGGGCAAACAAAATGCAGTAATGAACTTGAAATTGTGCTGCGGAAAAGTGTTAGACCATCGCGAACAGCTTATTTTCGTCATATACTTTCTTTCCGAGGATAATACGCGACTCTGTGCGATGACTTGACCGAACTTGTGTTGTAGCTTATTCACACAGGTTGTCGACTCCAGTTTGGCCCAATGTTAACGGGACTGAACTAGAAGCTTAATACACTTGCCGTAGCTAGCGGTAGTCCTGTGCGTTCGCGTGTAGAATTTAGTGGATCAGTCGGAACGTCACTGATCTTGATTCATCATGTAATTCTAAATGGGTTGTTCAGGCATATTCTTTTTCTCTTCTAGCGCCGTCAGTTTCCTCTTTTTAGTGCTTCTGAAGGTGTTAGTTCAGTTTTTTGTAACGTATAAGTAAACGTTCATCAGATACCACAGCTACATGATTACTCTGCAACTCACAATTAAGTGCCTGAGAGGGGGATCACCAAACCACCTGAAAGGTATCGCGTGGAGAAAACAAGCACTTAAACCTTTTTGTGCGAGCTCTGATTTATCATTTCTCTATGTATAGGTGAGCGCCAACAAAATATACATTTTTCTCATTCTCTGGGAGAAACTGACGATTGAAATTGCACGAAAGTATCCTGCTGCAACGAAAAACGCCGTTGTTGCACTGATTACCACTCCCCTATAATTTAAAGTACAATATCGAACTCCTATGAACAAAATAACTTAAGCTGATTACTTTGAGTTAGTGTGTTTAAATTTTGACTTTAAGCTTGTAAAACATTTATCAACCATAAAAAACCTAACTGTTTTATTAGCTTCGTGTTATTCATCTATAGACTGCCAAGCCGAAACTGCTAAGCCAAAACAAACGTTCATGTAAGACTTCTTGACAAATGGCGCATAGTTGAAAGAAAAGCTAACTTGTCATGTATCTCAATCCTCTGACATCTCTCCTGAGCGATCTTTCATAAGTGTGTGTGTGTGTGTGTGTGTGTGTGTGTGTGTGTGTGTGTGTGTGTGTGTGTGTGTGTGTGTGTGTGTGTGTGTGTGTATTTTTATTGTTGGGTCTGGAAGCCATCATTTTAACCATTTAGTAATACATATTTCATTGGATTCATGAATACGAATAAAATACTGTTTCTGTAAGGATTTACAGGCTCTAACTCATTGGTCATCAAACTGCAGTCTACGGTCAGCATGTGGCTCCAATCAGGTAATCGTACAGTCCGCGAATTCAGCCGTATTTTGTTATATACATGTCTAGCAACTAACAACCGAGTCAAAAAACGTAAACTAACGTTGGCAACTCCGTAAGAGTGTTGTTTTCCTGCGAACTAACAAAAATTTCTTCATATACAGTAATACGTCAAGATGTGCTTAATTTTAATTGAAGCTGGTGAATTCGGCCGTGAGCTAGGTAAAGTTGGCTGCGTACCGAACGGGTAGGTAGCGCGGCCACTGCTGGGTTACGGGAAGTGGGTGGCTTTGGGGGGAGGGGGGGGGGGAAGAAGGATGATGACTGACTCACGAGCATGCGCGACTTTTGCCGATCAGCTGCTATGGTATTAATTTCAAACAGAAATCACGTGAAATCTGATGTGCGTTGTAGATACGATAATCCTCAAATGCAGTACAGGTTTGGAGCAAGCAATACGAAATTAAATTAAGGCTGTCGTAATACGGGGTTTTTAATAATCTCTGCGCAGTGCTGTATGATCGTTCGCCTGCCTGGGTTACTTCCCTTCTAGTGGACTCCCGCAACATTCCACTGTTTCGTTTAACTCAGCTAGCGTCCGTAGTATCGTTGGTGTGTGTCGTTACGTGTTGACGTGAAGGTTTTAATTCCTTTGTTTGTTCCGTTTTTGTCACTGTTAAAATGCTAACCATTGCAGAATGTGTGTTTTTAGTCGAACAAGTGCTCAAAGCTGGCAGTAAATACAGTTTCAGTTCGTCAAACATTTAATTCAGTTTTCCCGGTGACAACACTTCCACATCCCGATACTGTGAGATATAACAAATTTCGAAGTACGGGTTCAGTGACAGATGCATCGAGAAGTGGTCGTCCTAGCGTTTTGTCTGAGGATAAACTACTCCATATTTCTGATAAAATGTCCATGAGTCCGAACAAGTCAGTAAGAAAACTCGCCCAGGAAATCGATGTTGGTGTCGGAACGGCCCACACAGCTGTAAGGAAGGAATTAGAACTTCTCCCATACAAAGTGACAGTCGTGCAAGAACTGAAAAATGATCATGGCAAGAGGCTCCATTATTGTCAATGGTTCAAAAATTTCGTTCAACGAAAAGGATGTTTTTAATGAAACTTTTTTCACTGAGACGTGGTTTCATTTATCCAGATACATAAACTCGCAAAATTCTCGTGTGTGGAGTACTGCAAATCCATTGTGTATTCTTGAGGAACCACTTCATTCTGTGGAAATAGGAGTTTGGATTGCAATTTCTAGACGTCGGATTGTGGGTCCCATATTTTTTCAACGAAACAGTATACGCACAACGATACTGTAGTGATAGTCTGTACCCCTTCATAAAACTTGTGTTAAGTGAAATACTGAACGGTTATTTTCAACAAGTTGGTGCAGCCGGCCATACAACTAGCGTTTCAATGTCACTACTTGCTGATGTTCTTGGTGATTGCGTAATTTCAGTGACTTTGGCCTCCACGATCGCCTGACCTAACACCACTTGACATTTTCTTCTGCGGTGCAGCGAAAGGAACTGTCTATAAAAAACCGTCTAAAATCCATCGATGAATTGAAAACTGCAATATCCACTTTAACTGCTTGTGTTACAGATGAAATTTTACAGCTTGTCTGGAAACATGATTAGACGAATTGAATTTTGTGTTCAACAAAAGGGGGGACACTTTCAACATTTAATGTGAAAATCTATAAGTAAAAATGAATATTCAATGAATTAATAACTTGTATTTCACTGAGTTTCATTTCGGTATATTCACTGCGGCATATGGCACGCGCAGCTATCTATCATACGGCACTGCGGAGAGACCCCGTATAATGAGTAGCAGGAAGATGACAGTGTAACTATTTGTTCCCGTGTATCATATTGAATTACGCATTCCAGTATAAGTAAAATTACTGTTGATTAATCAGTTAATCGTCTGCTCCCACAGACAACGCAACACACGTCTTGAGACCATTACGGTGTCACGTCTTTGGGTTCTCTGAGGGAGGCAGCGATTTGAAACAGGTCACTCGAAGCGGTGTTCCGAACAGCGACGGTTTCTAACGATCACTACTTGGGGCAGGTGCCAAACTCACCGCGCCGTTACTGTAGCTAATATGTTTGGGGCTCATAACATACTAATTTGTGGGTTACCAATTAATAACGGTATATATGCGCCCCGAGTTGCCACCCCACAATGTCATTTGTCATTGGCTATGGAGTAAACAAAAATAAAATTACCACCACTGCTCTAAAAACTGTATGAAAGAAAACATGACCCATTGTAGGCTGTAATGTAAACCTTTATTTAAATCGTGCGATTAGCGATATTCGGCTGTAGTTATTTTCAAGCACATAAGGGACGTTGTGTATTACATAATCAAATTGATTTGTACTTTATACATGCAAAACCATACGTCGTAGTCTATAATTACGTTACGACGTTACATGTCATATATTGGTGATTGTACTCGAAGTACTGTCCACTGCCAGTACTGTCTAAAGTGAAATAATGTGACAATTTTACTGTGTAATACGTGGCATCACGCTTGTGTTTGAAAACGACTTTGGTCGAAATTAACTAATCCCACGATCTAAACGAAGAACGTTTACATTACAGCCTACAACGGACCAAGTTTTCTTTTACAAAATGTGAATTGTTGTACTGGACGGCGACTGTTAATTTTAACATCGCCTGTACATAAGGGAGGCATAACGCAGGACCTCTGACGTTCTCAAAGGACGCAGGGTCAGTAGCGCTTAGTATAACGCATGACAGCTCTTAAAATTGAGGATTAATGGAAGATAATGCCCATAACAGATAAGCTGACAGTATCAGATTACAAGGGTTAGTGGTGAACAGGTGAGATCGTTCAAGTATATAGTGTTGTTCAGAAGAGGATAGGAAATAAGATGAATACATGAAATCAGTAGCAGGGAAAGCGGATTACTCAATTGGCTAGGGTTGTTATGGCGTAAAGTCAAGCGCCGACAAGCCAGTCGGGCATGAAAGAGAAGAGGTGGCTGTGATATCAGCCAATCAACGCTGACCGGACCTCCCTGCAGGACAACGCGACAGCAGCGGCCCCTATGTGAAGAGGACAAAAGCGCCGCGACCGAATGGTGACGGTCCAGTTCGATAGCAGCTTCAAGATCAGCGACTTGGATAGCGGCGTCAACGTTAGGCGCTTCGATAGCAGTTCAGGACAGACTTTGATCAGTTAGATAAGCAGTCACTGCAAAGACTGATAATTTCGTATGTCACCCTCTGCTTCTGACACATCCATGTAATTTTCTTATTGTAATAAAACTCATTAATACTTACTTGATAGTTTGTCTAGCGTACCGAGTACGCAGGATTCCTAGACAGTGTCATTGGAAAGTGTAGTGCATTTGTAAAGCAAAAACCTTACAAAACGCTAGTACTATCAGTTAAAAGGTTCTTAGAGCTTTGAGTGCTTACAAGTAGGCATGCTGGTAGTCATAGAACGAATTAAGACACGCGTTCTTAGGGTATGAAATCACTGTAGCGCATAAAGTGTAACGGGGGCTTGGGGAACTTAAATGGCAATCTTTGGAAAAGAGGCGGCGATCTAAGAAACTCTGTTGGATGAATGGGCAGAACAGTTATTAGAGGAAGCCTGATAATTGAGAACAGTGTAGTGTATCTCATCTAGGGGCCATGAGAAGACAATAGGCCGCGTACTCTCTCGCCCAGTACGCAAAGGAAACGCGACAGGAAATGGTTAATGTTGGTACAAGGTACGCTCTGTATAGTGACTTGTCGAATGCGTGTTGAAGTTGTAGACTCGATTGGATTAGACTGTTGGGGGTGTTACGGACTTCGTGACGCTTAAGTCACCATTGTCATGCACCGCGTGGATTTGGCTTGCGTGACGGGTGACGTGTTGCTATTGTCTTTCGTGCACATATTTGGAATATTGGGATATTTCTTTATTGATGAACGTGCTCGAAATATTTTGAAACTGAGGCGGCGGCGGCGGCGGCTGCGGAAGAAAGTGCTAACCGTCAGTTTAGTAAGGATTAGGCTGACCTCACTTGTTCCGAATGAACCACAACTTCGTAGCAATTTTTTCCGTATGCACCGCTGGAAAGAGCTTCTTACCTCCTAATTCTGGCTTACTGTATTAATGTTATTGGCTTCGAATTTAACGAAACATAAGGCGCAGTGACTCGCAATACGCCCTTCAATGTTAGCACTTCCGCCGATCCCATCAATTCATTCACCGCCAGAAGTTTCACTCGAAGAACAGATTAAAAATTGGGCTCGAAGGATAAAGTGATTATTTCAAAGCGCAAAGTTACTTCGAAAGTAACATTGGGACCATCAGTCCTATTAATCTGAAACTTTGGTGAGTCTTACGTATTTTATGAATACCAGGCTAGTGTCATTTCATTTGACTGCCCACTAGTTGCGAGAAAATCGAAGTTTCATGCGTGCCTCCTATACGTATAACGCTTATCACGTTTCGACCAACCAAGGGTAAAGCAGTGGTAAAGGTTCACGTCTAATTACACTGGCGGAACAGGTTCAAATGCTGCCAGGGCACTTCTTCAGTTTAACGCTGCAGAATATCATTGGATAGTATATCATGCGAAATTACTCAGAAATAGTTATTTTATCCGTAGTAATTTAAATCACAAATGACTCATTACAGCAAACTAGCACCAAATGTGTTTCGTTTGTTATGGAATAAATTAGAGAAGTTTTACTCGCTCCCGACTGCATCGGTTGGTGTGCTGGAACAGACTCCCGTGTGGTATTTGTCGTAGAAGCAATCCAAACACCCCACGCCACGCACTTTTAACAAAAGCTACTGCTTTTCAGGCACACGTACTTTCCAGAAGTGGTACGGAGAAACACTATTTACTTAAATTCAAGAAGATCGTTCAAATGGCTCTGAGCACTTTACGATTTAACTTCTGAGGTCATTAGTCGCCTAGAACTTAGAACTTGAAAGTACCCATCCGCCATTCCCACAGAACTCTTACAGGTACAAAACTTATTTACCCCCGATATTTATAAATGTAAATTTTTGAACACCTGGGCCAAATAGGCCAAAGAGACCCACGAAAAACAAATTTAGCTGTAAGAAGGTAGACAGAGCCTATTTTCTCGTTTGTATCTTTACGCTATGTAGCAGGTAAAGAAAAACAGTAATCTTTCGGGCCATAGCATTTGAATGTAAAAAACATTATGGAAGAACTCAGAGCGCGTGAGTAAAGCAAGCATGTGCTATTGTAATGCGCTTTCATTCAGAAATTTTCATTGTCCCGTATGCCGTCGAGATCAGTAAGAAAGAATCGTCGTTGATTCCTTCTATTTTTGAAGAAAATAAGCGTGAATTAACTATCTATTTACGAACATGGTAAACTAGTTGTTCTTGCCCATTGGTGAACAAATTGATACGGGATGTGTGGCTTGAAAAAGTTAGCTAATGTGCGAACTGCAGTGCGTGTTCTGCGGGACGAGTTCGCCGGGCGTCTGATCTCTAGTGTGGGAGGGTGGCGAACATCGGTGACATGAGCACTCAGCCCATTAAGTCCGTTGCAGTTTGTTTTAATTAGGCATACTTGAAATCCGTTGTTCACATGGACCGTGCAAGGACCCTTGCACTGTACGCTTAAAGGATCATATTCGCCAAGCAACTCGAGAGTCGACCGGAACTTTAAAACTAGGGTAACTCACTTCATTGATAATATTTGGTCTGTTATCGGATAGAATTCTTAAACCTGTGTAATATTGAATTATCAATCAAGTAGAAGTAAAAGAAATTTAATTAAAATATGTTTAACAGCTTTCAAATCAGTTTCTCTGCTGCGTGTTGTACTATAAACAGCTTCTATTTCCTAGTTTCATTTGGCTATAGTAATTAAGTCATTGAAGTCGATAGACAGAATACGTGCTCTGCGTAATTTCATGGGCTGAATGTAGCTTAAATATTTAGTTAGTAACAAAGAAAACTCCTAATTTCAATGAAAACCTCATTTGTTACATAAAGAATTATCCAAATATCCCACGTCTGTCACACTAACTGGCGCTGTGTACCCTCACGGAATAACCGTAATTATTTTCGTTAGTTCTCTGAAACACGGTTATAATATATTGACACCGCTATCAATAGTTGCTCGATGGAAAACATCGGGCCAGTAACCGGTGCTACACTAATTGAACACGTCACTGAGGAGTTTGATGTAACTGTTCAGATTTAACTCCAGTGCTGATGGTTCACGTATACTGGCCAACTCTTAACCGTAAAAAGACCCTGAAATGTTCTGTCTCCCAGCCACGCTTAGACTGAAACTATCAGCTGTAGTATTGACGCCGGACAGCACCCAATTGCTCACTGGATTCACCAGCGTTACTCTCAAAGTTTCGTTAGTGAACAGCTGTATAAGCAGAGGTCACTGGCACACCAGAATGAAGAGCTAAATAGTGCAGCGGTATTCTGCAATATCCTTCCAAAGCCGCTAACGCCTCATTTAAAACCGATACTCTGCCTACGACAGCCTGAGTGTTGCATGTTAGTGGAAGGTTGTATAGGGGGTTATTGGCTTCTGAGCAACACTGGACGCTTGAATCGAACGTGAGGCAGGCTAAATAAACAAGGCAGGGCCAATGATACAGTCCCTGACCATCTGAACCCCTTGGGGGCCAGAGGGTTCGAACAGGCTCGAGGTATTCCTGCCTGTCGTAAGAGGCGACTAAAAGGAGTCCCTCCCAATCAAGGGGGTAGTTTGCACCTGTGTCCGGTGACAGACGGTTTAACGACTTAAATTTGTGGTCATTTTGGTTTTTCGCTTATTCTGGTTTCTTATTTCCTTTATTTGTCCTTCTCCCTCTCTCACTGTCTTCATTACTTTTCTCCTTGCCCCCCCTTCTCCTTGCCCCCCCTTCTCCTTGCCCCCCCTTCTCCTTGCCCCCCCTTCTCCTTGCCCCCCCTTCTCCTTGCCCCCCCTTCTCCTTGCCCCCCCCCCCGTTCTCCTTGCCCCCCCCCCCGTTCTCCTTGCCCCCCCCCCGTTCTCCTTGCCCCCCCCCCGTTCTCCTTGCCCCCCCCCCGTTCTCCTTGCCCCCCCCCCGTTCTCCTTGCCCCCCCCCCGTTCTCCTTGCCCCCCCCCCGTTCTCCTTGCCCCCCCCCCGTTCTCCTTGCCCCCCCCCCCGTTCTCCTTGCCCCCCCCCGTTCTCCTTGCCCCCCCCCCGTTCTCCTTGCCCCCCCCCCTTCTCCACCCTATGGTCCCCGCCTCGGCGTTTGAGACAGTCTTTACTCTCTCCCTTTTTTCCCTATACTTCTTTCCTCCCTGTGCATGCTTCAAAGTCGACCCACGCGTTCGCATGCGCAGCCGTTGACGGGGTAAAGCGTAATTCCCCGCTCTGGGTAGACAAGTAGGGCCCGTGCGTACCCCCTGGTAAAGACCAGGCCCGGGGAGGGGTGATTGCCCGAGCTGACACCTTCCGACCACCGACCATGCCGATTGGTTCCTCAATCCGTTTCTCGGGAGATGTGACCTGAGGTGTAAACATTCACCAAAGGCGGGAGCGCCCTCTGAGAGGGTTCCCACAAGGAAGAAGCGCGCCATCGGAGACTCTGGCAATCGTGGGAGATTCATCTGCAATGGATTTCTCTTCTTCTCTCCCTCTGCTTCTGCCCTAAAACGGAAACTTGACCAGCCACCAGTAACAAAAGTACTACCGCCTGCCCCAAAGTTCCTCGATGTGAGGACGGAAAGGATTTTTCGTCCGTCAACCCTTTCGTTATTCAGAAGGACGTAGATGCCATAGCCGGACCTGTCAAGTTTCGTACAAGGATGCGTAACGGTACCTTGTTGTTGGAAACTGAGAGCACCTTTCAGGCACAAAAACTGCTTTGGGCCACACTCCTGTACACATTCCCTGTCCGGGTGGAGGCTCACCACACTTTGAATTCGTCGCGTAGTGTGGTACCTACTAGACCACTCGACGGATAGACTGACAGAGATTCTTTCCTCGCTGAGCAGGTCTTCAGTCCTGAGACTGGTTTGATGCAGCTCTCCATGCTACTCTATCCCGTGCAAGCTTCATCTCCCAGTACCTACTGCAGCCTACATCCTTCTGAATCTGCTTAGTGTATTCATCTCTTGATCTCCCTCTACGATTTTTACCCTCCACGCTGCCCTCCAATACTAAATTGGTGATCCCTTGATGCCTCTGAACATGTCCTTCCAACCGATCCCTTCTTCAGGTGAAGTTGTGCCACAAACTCCTCTTCTCCCCAATTCTATTCAATACCTCATTAGTTATGTGGTCTACCCATCTAATTTTCAGCATTCTTCTGTAGCACCACATTTCGAAAGCTTCTATTCTCTTCTTGTCTAAACTATTTAGCGTCCATGTTTCACTTCCATACATGGCTACACTCCATACAAATACTTTCAGAAAAGAATTCCTGACATTTAAATCTATACTCGATGTTAACATATTTCTCTTCTTCAGAAACTCTTTCCTTGCCATTGCCAGTCTACATTTTATATCCTCTCTACTTCGACCATCATCAGTTATTTTGCTCCCCAAATAGCAAAACTCCTTTACTACTTTGTCTCATTTCCTAATCTAATTCCCTCAGCATCACCCGACTTAATTCGAATATTACCCTCGTTTTGCTTTTGTTGATGTTCATCTTAAATCCGTCTTTCAAGACATTGTCCATTCCGTTCATCTGCTCTTCAAAGTCCTTTGCTGTCTCTGATAGAATCACAATGTCATCGGCGAACCACAATTTTTATTTCTTCTCAATGGATTTTAATACCTACTCCGAACTTCTTTTGTTTCCTTTACTGCCTGCTCAATATACAGACTGAATAACATTGAGGAAAGGCTACAACCCTGTCTCACTCTTTTCCCAACCACTGCTTCCCTTTCATGTCCCTCGACTCTTATAACTGCCATCTGGTTTCTGTACAATTTGTAAATAGCCTTTCGCTCCCTATATTTTACTCCTGCCACCTTCAGAATTTGAAAGAGAGTACTCCAGTCAACATAGTCAAAAGCTTTCTCTAAGTCTACAAATGCTAGAAACGTAGGTTTGCCTTTCCTTAATCTTTCTTCTAAGATAAGTCTTAAGGTCAGTATTGCCTCACATGTTCCAACATTTCTACGGAATCCAAACTGATCTTCCCCGAGGTCGGCTTCTACAAGTTTTTCCATTCGTCTGTATAGAATTCGTGTTAGTATTTTGCAGCTGTGACTTATTAAACTGATAGTTCGGTAATTTTCACATCTGCCAACACCTGCTTTATTTGGGATTGGGATTATTATATTCTTTTTGAAGTCTGAGGGTATTTCACCTGTCTCATACATTTTGCTCACTAGATGGTAGAGTTTTGCCAGAACTGGCTCTCCCAAGGCTATCAGTAGTTGTAATGGTATGTTGTCTACTCCTGGGGCCTTGTTTCGACTTAGGTCTTTCAGTGCTCTGTCAAACTCTTCATGCAGTATCATATCTCCCATTTCATCTTCATCGACATCATCTTCCATTTCCATAATATTGTCCTCAAGTACATCGCCCTTGTATAGATCCTCTATATACTCCTTCCACCTTTCTGCTTTCCCTTCTTAGCTTAGAACTGGAATTCTATGTGAGCTCTTGATATTCATACAAGTGGTTCTCTTTTCTCCAAAGGTCTCTTTAATTTTCCTGTAGGCAGCATCTATCTTACCCCTAGTGAGATAAGCCTCTACATCCTTACATCCCGGCTTAGCCATTTTCCACTTCCTGTCGATCTCACTTTTGAGACGTTTGTATTCCTTTTTGCCTATTTCATTTACTACATTTTTATATTTTCTTTCATCAATTCAAGTCATTATCTATTGTTACCCAAGGATTTCTACTAGCCCTCGCCTTTTTACCTACTTGATCCTCTGCTGCCTTCACTATTTCATCCCTCAAAGCTACCCATTCTTCTTCTACTGTATTTCTTTCCACCATTCGTGTCATTTGTTCCATTATGCTCACCCTGAAATTCTGTACAACCTCTGGTTCTTTCATTTTATCCAGGACGCATCTCCTTAAATTCCCACTTATTTGCAGTTTCTTCAGTTTTAATCTACAGTTCATAACCAATAGATGGTGGTCAGAGCCCACATCCGCCCCTGGAAATGTCTTATAATTTAAAACCTGGTTCCTAAATCTCTCACCATTATATAATCTATCTGAAATCTTTTAGTATCTCCAGGGTTCTTCCATGTATACAACCTTCTTTCATGATTCTTGAACGAATTGTTAGCTGTCCATAGGGTCGTGAAAAAGGTAGACAATGACCTTGTACCGACCCGGACACTTTTCTTGACCTTTGATTGTGTTCAGCTGCCGTCGCGCATCAAAGCGGGCTATGAGGTTTTCTGTTCGCCCGTATGTCCCGACACCTACACGCTGCTACCAGTGTCAGCGTTTTAACCACACCCGCCAGTCTTGTTCTAATGCAATAAATGAGTCACTTGTGGCAGGGACGCCCATGAGAGTGACTGTCCACCTCCGTCTCCTCGTTGCGTGAACTGTCAGGGTGACCATGCAGCATCCTATCGCGACTGTGCCATCTAAAAGGATGAACGCTGTATACAGGAAATTCGGGTCATAGAGAAAGTGTCGACCTCGGCTGCTCGCAAGTTTTTTGCTAGTAGGAAGCCCACGGCGCTCCCAGCGGGGAAATACAGTACTGTCCTTGCCTCTCCTCGGACTACCAGGGAGGTATCGACGCAGAGATGCGATCTTACCTTTGGCGCTACGGTCGTCCGTTCGGCCAGTGCTAAGATCGCCCGGTCAACGTCTCCTCTTCCTCCAGTCGCCCCTAAGACACAAGCACCTTCGTCAGCCTCTGCCAAGACTCTGACCCAGAAGTCAGATGCGCGGGCCGTCCCTTGAAGACTTTGGAGGGCGTGCATTTCATTCACCATTCAGTGCTCGCTTTTCAGATTTCTAATCCACGCATTCTGGTATTCGGTAAACTAATAATTCAGGTAATATTAATAATTTCTATGGGTTGCCTGATTTGACGAATTTTACAGCTTGTCTCACACTGATCTGTGAGAGGAACTTGGCGCCAGGAATTTTCTTTATTTATGGGCGAGAGCAGCAGTCTTCTTAGCAGCCATGATGGCTCCCCGTTTCCTGTCCTTTTCCCGATCGCCATGGTAGCACGTGGTGGCGTTTGAAAGTTCAGTAGTGGCCACAGTTTCTCCTGTTCTCAGTTCCCCAACCTGCCTTACCAACCTTGTAACTGATATTTCTTCTCAACTTTAGCGTCGCGAGGTCGCCTCCCTGTGAAATTCCGGCCATATGATTGGTCAGTTCAGGTGCCCGCCCGTTTTTCGCGGGCGGGTGCCAACCTCCCTCCGCGGATGGATAGTGGACAAAGGGGCAGTAGTCTGTTCTAGTGTGACCGTGCCGGAGGCCGGAGGTGCCGCTTCCAGGAGATGAAGTTCGGTAAGCATGAGCGCCGACGTGCACTGTAGATTCGCGCCCTGCGGCCCAGAGGGAACCTTACAGGTCATTGTACTGATGTGCGGTCCTTGAATTACGGTTTATGCAATGTTTTTCGTGTTACAAGACTGTAGTGTTTTCCTTATACAGTCGGGCATAATATGCAAGCCGTGTTGGTTAGTCACAGAAGCTTGCAGTACGGCACTAAAGTGCAGACATTCATGCTCACTTTTCCCCTTTGTCCGACAGTAGCTCTTTCAGTTCTCCTGTGTAAAATTCGACTCAGAATTTGTCTTCCTAGCTTGAAAACTAGTGCCCTTTGTCCTACGCCACGTCGTGTCTGGCGCCCCTTCATGTTTCGTTAACGTAGTCGATCCGCGAGCCAAAGTTATATGAATAGTTTCGCGTCTTGCTGGTCGTATTCCCCCATTTGATTGTATAATTGTTCAGTATTCAACTGTTAAATAAATGAGTCCTTTAATCTGTACATTCTCCCTTTCATTGCGTGAAACCATCCTTAGTGTCGCAGTAGAGTAATGAAGAGCTATAACGGTTGCTACAACGTCGTGCAGGGCTCGCGCCATTAATGATAGGATCAAGATTCAATATCGCGCGCATGGCACGACCATTGCACGCATGGCACCGATAATAGTAATAATAATTTCCAGTTATCCCCCATTGATAAATTGGGAAGTGTTCACGGCTCAGTGAGGGTACGTGAGCACTAAAGCCACTTGATGTGGTGGAAGTAGTGGACTCTGTTTTACCTTACTGGTTTGAAAAAAAGAATATAAAAAATTACAGCCCCTGTAAAATAAAACGAGCCACCGCTTTTAACTTCTTACGTACCCCAAACTCCCATCCATCGACCAGCACTTCGACAAAACGACCTTCCAAGAAGGCTCATAGGAAGCAAAGTTCTCCTCCTCCGGCACGGCGCGTTTCTCCTCCTGCGCCACCCAGCTGTTGCCGCCCCAGGCCGTCATCCGTTTCGCCTGGCCGCACCGCTGGTAGCCGAACATCTGGCCGTTCACCGGCGGAGGAAGCTCCCCCTCCCGACCATCTTAACATGTTGGCCGACGAACCTATTGAAAAAATGGACGATGACTCTCCCCCTATTGATAGCGGCAGCAGTGCTCGCTCGAAGCCAGGCCCTCAGTGGCCATCGAGGTGATCCCTTCTTGCTTCTCCTTTTCTTTTTCTTCTCATGATGGTACTTCATTAGAATATTCGCGGCATTCGCTCCAACCGAGAGAACTTGAAGTTGCTGCTATGCTTGCACTGTCAGCTCGTCGTAGCTCTCCAGGAAACGAAGCTACGCCCATGCGATCGTATTGACTTGGCACACTATACCTCTGTGCGTTTTGACCTACCCCCTGTGGCAGGTATTCCGGCTCATGGAGGGGTTATGTTGCTCGGCTGGGATGATATGTACTACGATCCCATCACATTGCACACCGATCTGCAGGCAGTTGCCATCCGAATTACTCTCCCCACTTTCACATTTTCCGTTTCTGCTGTTTACACTCAATCGTCGTCTGCCGTTACTAGGGCAGACATGATGTAAATTATTGCTCATCTACCTGCACCATTTTTGTTGACTGGAGACTTCAATGCCCACCATCCCCTTTGGGGCTCTCCAGCATCCAGCCCGAGGGGCTCCCTGTTAGCAGACCTTTTCAACCAGCTCAATCTTGTCCGCCTCAATACTGGCGCCCCTACTTTTCTTTCGGACACAACTCTCACCTATTCCCATTTAGACCTGTCAAAGCAGACTGGGGGCTCTTCTCTTCCAGCGCTACATTTCAGGATCAAAACTTCGCAAGCTGCGATAGTCAGGTCGCACACCTCACGGAAGTCATTCTCACTGCTGCTGAATATTCCATCCCTCACACTACTAATTCTCCACGTCGCGTACCGATCCCCTGGTGGACCGCAGCATGTAGCCGCTATACGTGCTCGTCGACGTGCTTCACGCACCTTCAACCGCCACCCTACTATGGCGAATTGTATTAATTACGAACGATTACGTGCGCAGTGTCTTCGTGTTATTAAAGCAAGAAAGCCAGCTGGGCTGCTTTCACAAGCGCCTTCAACAGTTTTACTCCTTCTGTTGTCTGGGGTAGCCTGCGCCGGCTGTCTGGCACTAAGGTCCACTCACCAGTTTCTGGCTTGACGGTCGCGAATGACGTCCTTGTGGCCCCTGCGGATGTCTCCAATGCCTTCGGCCGATTTTTCGCAGAAGTTTCGAGCTCCGCTCATTACCACCCTGCCTTCCTCCCCCTAAAACAGGCAGAGGAGGCTAGGCCACCTAACTTCCGCTCCTCGAATCGTGAAAGTTATAATGCCCCATTCACCATGCGGGAACTGGAAAGTGCACTTGCCTGGTCACGGTCCTCCTCTCCGGGAGCTGATTCTATTCATATTCAGATGCTGAAGAACCTTTCTCCTGCGGGTAAAGGTTTTCTTCTTCGTACTTAAAATCGCATCTGGATTGAGGGTCATGTTCCTACATGCTGGCACGAATCTATTGTCCCGATTCCTAAGCCGGGGAAGGACAATAACTTGCCTTCCAGCTATCGACCCATTTCCCTTACCAGCTTTGTTTGTAAGGTGATGGAACGAATGGTTAACTCTCGTTTGGTTTGGCTGCTCGAATCTCGACGCCTACTTACCTATGTACAATGTGGATTTCGTAGGTCCCGCTCTGCTGTTGACCATCTGGTTACCTTGTCGACCTTCATTATGAATAA
This sequence comes from Schistocerca serialis cubense, assembly GCF_023864345.2. Lineage (NCBI taxonomy): Eukaryota > Metazoa > Arthropoda > Insecta > Orthoptera > Acrididae > Schistocerca > Schistocerca serialis. Next base: position 116,389,622 of record NC_064643.1, on the reverse strand, counting down.
CTTCCTGCAGAAGCGCCAGACAGTGGCAGTGTTCTTTGATTTGGAGAAGGCTTAAGACACCTGTTGGAGGGTGGGCATTCTCCGCACCATGCATACTTGGGGCCTTCGCGGTCGCCTCCCTCGTTTTATTCGTGCCTTTTTAATGGATCGAAAGTTCAGGGTACGTGTGGGTTCTGTCCTGTCCGACGCCTTTCGCCAGGAGCATGGGGTGCCACAGGGCTCAGGTTTGAGCGGTGGTCTGCGCCATAGCGATCAATCCAATAATGAATTGCCTCCCAGCTGGTGCATCAGGCTCCCTTTTTGTGGACGATTTTACCATCTACTGCAGCGCGCAGCGTACATGTTTCTTGGAGCGCTGCCTTCAGCGTTCTCTTGACCGTCTTTACTCCTGGAGTGTCGCCAATGGCTTCCGTTTTTCTGTCGAGAAGACGGTCTGTATTAACTTCTGGCGCTACAAAGTGTTTCTCTCACCGTCCTTACATCTCGGCCCCGTTGTTCTCCCATTCTTGGAGACAACAAAATTTTTAGGTCTTGCATTTGACAGGAAACTTAGCTGGTCTCTACATGCCATATTTGGCTGCCCGTCGTACCCGTTCCCTAAATGTCCTCCGTGTTCTCAGCGGAACGTCGTGGGGAGCGGATCGAACCGTCCTACTTTGCCTATATCGGTCGATCGTCCGCTCATAGCTGGATTATGGGAGCTTTGTATACTCCTCTGCACGGCCGTCCATCTTACGCCGCCTCAACTCTATACAACATCGGGGGTTACGTCTTGCGATCGGAGCGTTCTATACTAGTCCCGTCAAGAGTCTTCATGCTGAAGCCGGTGAATTGCCACTAACCTATCGGCGCGATATACTGCTTTGTCGGTATGCCTGTCGATTATTATCAATGCCCGACCACCCGTATTATCGTTCCTTTTTTGACGACTCTCTCAACCGTCAATACGGGTTGTATGTATTTGCCCTGCTACCCCCTGGAGTTCGCTTTCGTCGCCTCCTTCAGCAACTTGATTTTTCACTCCCTGCAACCTTTCGAGTGGGCGAGAGCCAAACGCCACCTTGGCTCCAGGCTCAGGTTCGCGTTCACCTTGACCTCAGCTCGCTCCCAAAGGAGGTTACCCCAGCATCGGTATACCACTCGCGGTTTGTCGAACTTCGTTAGAAGTTCATTAATACGATCTTCATACATACAGATCGCTCTAAGACCAATGACGGTGTCGGGTGTTCTTTTATTGTCGGGGCACACAGTTTCAAATACCGGCTCCATGGCCGTTGTTCGGTCTTCACAGCTGAGCTGTTTGCCCTCTATTAGGCTGTTCTTTACATCAGCCACCATAGACATTCTGCTTATGTCATCTGCTCTGATTCCCTGAGCGCCATCCAGAGCCTCAGTGATCCGTATCCGGCTCACCCTTTCGTGCACCGGATCCAACGCTTTCTTCAGCATCTGGCGGACGATGGTTCTCCGGTTACCTTTGTGGGTTCCTGGCCATGTCGGTATCCCTGGGAACGAAGCTGCAGATGTCGCGGCCAAGACTGCGGTCTTCCAGCCTCGGAAAGCTTCTTGTGTGCCTCCATCTGATTTTAGCAGGGTCATTTGTCAGTGCATTTTGTCGCTGTGTCATGCCGATTGGTCTACACTAACTGAAAACAAGCTTCTGGCCTTGAAACCTCTCCCCACGGCTTGGACCACCTCTTCACGCACTTCTCGGCGGGAGGAGGTCGTTATGGCCCGGTTACGGATTGGACACTGCCGGTTCAGCCATCTCCATCTGCTGACGGCTGCGCCGGCGCCGTTCTGCCTATGTGGGCAACTGCTGACGGTACGCCACATTTTAACGTCCTGTCCGAATTTTAATACTCTGCGCATTGATCTTGGCCTGCCATGTACTCTGGATGAAATTTTAGAGGATGACTCAGGAGCAGCTGATCGTGTTCTTCGTTTTATCCACTTGACGAACCTGTCTGACATTTGATTATGCTGTTTTCTTTTAATTTTTTGCCTGTTACGGTGCCTTTTATAGTGTTGTCCTTTTTAGTTGCTGTTTTAACATTGTGCCTTGCAGTGCATTCATAATTTAGTCTGGGCGCTAATGACCACTGTAGTTGTGCGCCCTAAAACCACAAAATATTCTTGATTTGACCGTCGTTGTGCACTCTACATGTTATATTCACTGCTAAGCTGTATACGAGGTTAGTGCGCTAGTATCTATTATCTGATCCTATGTTACGTTCTAAAAAGTACTTAAACTACACTACCTGCAGCGTTCCAGGTGTGCCAGTCTGGTAGAAACTTGTGTTGTTGGCCGTCCCCACCGAGCTAATATCAGTGTGAATGCTCCTGGCACCGGGCTGCTCAATGTCTTGAAATTTGCTGCAGTTAACTACTGTTAGTTTATCCTGTCTTAATCTACATAAAACCTAAAATTCTTGGTACTGGGTCTTACTTGATTTCAGCGAGCAGCGATGAGCAAGCTGGTGGACACACCTCCTCAGGGCAAGACCTACTCAGCAGAAGACGGGATGAGCCGCCAAGGAGCGGCGTGCACGTCGCTTGTGGACCCGTCTCTGGAGTACACGGACCCCACCCCGGATATACACGCCCTCTTCCTGCAGTTCAACGACCGCTTCTTCAGGGGGCGCCTCGCCGCAGTGGAGGTGAAGTGGAGCTCCAGAATGACGTCGTAAGTTGCCTCATTCTGAGTTAGCACCAGTAAAATGTGCGGTATACATGTCCTCAGGGTTCATGTAACGACCTTCTTCGACACACCACTTCCGGTAGCTGTGGAAGCATTCTTTTGCACAGCCGACTGTAGCAGTCCGAGGTCATTCAACCGTGTAGCACGGCAGTGGAACGATGTGTGTTTAGACTTCACCGCCCGAATCGCGAGGATTGTAAAATCCTCTATAAAAAATCCTCAATATCAAGTGGGGTGCGCGGTAATGAGATGCATGGTTGTTGAGGTGTAACAGTTCTTAGCGGGCAACCTCCGGGGAACCTGCTGCACCTCAGTTGCGTAAAGCTTACCCAGGCCAGCTGTGCTCCATACAGGTGGACATCATCTATTTTCCTAGGTGCTCGTGGGACGAATCTTTCGAAATCACACTGGACTCGCATTCGGGAGGACGACGGTTCAATCCCGCGTCCTGCCATCCTGATTTAGGTTTTCCGTGATTGCCCTAAATCGCTCCAGGCAAATGCCGGGATGGTTCCTTTGAAAGGGCACGGCCGACTTCCTTCCCTAATCCGCGGAGACCGATGACCTCGCTGTTTGGTCTCTTCCCCCAAACAATCCAATCCAATCTTTAGAAATTTTTTTCTTGTCCCAGTGGAAAGGGTGGGCCACTGGTATGTACAAACACACAAACATAAGGGCTCGTGTAACCAATCCTCCTGATTCTGGCCGTATTCAAAGTGGTGGTATTTACAGTAACAGAACACATGCTGCTGGCCAGAATGTATTTTTCATAGTCATGTGGAAAGGTTTCACCCGTTTTTATCCAAAAGGAAGTTCGTGGAATCTATGGCTCTTTAAAGTCAGTCATGCGCTTGTGCTATGGAACATTGTTTGGCGAAAACTTCTACTTTATACCAAGCAACTAACCTCCAAAAAGCTAGATGTCTTGGAGTATGCAAGAGAGACAGATGAGCACACCACCTTGAGCCCCAGCAAAAGTCTTGTGACTTGCAGGGATCTCGTAGACAATCCCAGAGAAGAACTGAAAAATGGGTGGGCTCAAGCAAGGATTGTTCGCGGGAAAACTGCAATGAAAAGGGTGGATTTCGATCTAATGAAATTACTCCTTTATACTTCCATTTAACACGAAACTTCCAAAGCATGCCATGGCAGGTTTCCTTCGTCTCATTGAGCGTCCTTATTTCACACACTGAGCTTTTTAAAGTACCAGCACTTTCACAGTCTACTAGGAGATGTGAGAAGCCTCTTGCGACAAATATGGGAAGGCCGCCCATGGAGTAGTTGTTTGTCCATCTCATCTGTGAAAACTGCTCTGAGGATCACCTGTCTGGTGTATGGACTATAGCGTTTGCCTTGAAGAGAGGAACGCAGAAAATTAAAACCACTAAGTGTGTCTCGTGTGGCGTGGCCAGAAACGTCTAAAAGGCCATGCAGCCCCTGATGTTCGCTACCTCCTTTGCGTTTGTTCTTAAACAGTCACTCCCGAAAACCGATGCTGCTACACAAACCAAGATTGCCAGCGTCAGCACTAGGACCTGACGTCTCCCAGCGCACTTGTTCTGCTGCAGTTTACCTCCCCCCACAACACCTGACAGGGCTGTGGGTTGCTGCTGTTGCAGAGCTCCCTGCTCCTCCAAAAGTTCAACATGGCCAACCGTCCAGTGCTTCTAATTCCACAGCCACAGCTGTGGCTCCGAAGCCCACTCAGGGCAAAAAACTAAAGACAAAGCGCCAACCAATGAGATATCTAGGAAACCAACTCTCCAATAATGTCGAACTCGTCCTCTGACGTGTCCACAGGTCGTTGTCCAGTGGCTAGCGTTGCTGCCTCTGGATCACAGGGTCCTGGGTTCGATTCCATGCCAGGTTGGGGATTTTCTCTGCCTGGGGACTGAGTGTTTGTCATCCTCATAATTTCATCATTGTTCGTAAATGTGGCTAGATTGCATTGTGTAGAAATTGCTACGCTGATGACCGAACAGTTCGCGCCCGACAAACCAATCATCGTCGTCCTCTGACGTATCTCTTGTACCTTGATGTCGGACTGTGAAAATCATCTCGCCCCGAAGTTGAACCTCCACACATGGGACGCTACCCTCCTTGGTTGACAGATAGCGTGAAAGTGCCAACCCCCCGTAATAAATGTCTCCCATTCTCCAGTGGAACGTTAATGGGTTCAGGACACATGTGGATGAACACCAGTTTCTAGCACAGGAACGCCCCCCTGTGCATGTGTTTTTTTTTTTTTTTCACGAAACACATTTTAAACAGTCTCATACCCCTGTCCTACTTATCTGGAGCTATACACTCTACCACAAGGACGACCTCAGTAGGGAAAAACCGAGGGAAGAGTGACTTCGTAAATAACGCACACCTCTTCTCTGCTTTCCCCCTGGCTACTATCTGCAGGTAGTTGCAATTGAAATTCATGTGTTGGAAGATCACGATTTGCTCACTGTATTTACTTACGCCAGATGAAGTAAACTCTGGGGGTCTGACAGGTCTTACAAAACAACTCCCCTGACCATTTCTCCTCCTGGGAGACTTCAATATCCGTCTTACAAGTCTCGACCTCCACTTGCCCTCAGGATCGGGCATGACATCTCACAGGCTGTGCATGCTAAACACAGGTCATTCAGTCATCGACCTCTTTTTACTTTCCAACCCTCACTGACTGTTCAGTGGGCACTTACTGATTAACTTCATTCCAATGACCACTTCCCACTCTGAATTCACTTACTGAATGGACTGTTGCTTGAACTGAAGCCACGAAAATGGTAAGCATGGCTAACTGGACGCTGTTGAGCTAGCTATCTGTTTTAACACCATGACAGGGTCCAGGAATGGGTGGACCACATCATGTGAGTGATCCATCATGGCACTGACTTACCAATCGCAAGTCTTCAGGTCATCCTAGACGGCGACCTGTACCTTGGTGGATTGATTAGTGAAAGGCATGTGGCTGTTAGACAGTTAGATGCCACCCAGCAGCACACACACCACATAGCCTTTAGAAAGAGCAGGAAAATCCCATGTCAAGCTTTCTTGAATATCAACTGTGCCTCTTATTCTAAGTAAGTATGGGAAACCATCAGGATGATTTCTGGTAAAGTCATTTAACAATAACAGTAATGCTGAAACAGAAGTGTCTCCAAAAAGTGCCCAGACACATTGCTGAGATGAGGCACAGCATTTTGCAGTGACTACTGCCGATGCCAGCCAGGATCCGATGTTTTGCTGCTACCATACTACTGCAGAGAGGGGCAAGTTAGTGAGTCTTAAAATTGCATTTTCTCCTTGTGGAGCTGGAATCTGCACTAAGATTCCTGATACTGCACCTGCGGATCAAATCTGGTACTTCATGCTTAGACATTTGCCAGCAGCGTCAAAGGAAATGGTCTTCGAATGTTTTAATCTTAGATGGCAGACAAGTCACTCTCCAAACTCCTTGAAAGAGGCAGTTTTGATACCTCTCCTCAAACCGGGAAAGGACTGCACACATCCCAGTAGTTAACGGAGCGTCACCTAAGAGAGCTGTGTAGGAAAGACCCTGGAGGGAACGATTAACCGTCGTCTGATCTGAGACGAGGCGGCTCCTTAGCCGCTCCGCATGGATTGCAGAGATTTCAGTCCACTGTCAACATGACCCTATTACAGGCGGCTGTTCGGCAGGCCTTGCCATACAAAAATCACTGTATCGCTATATTCTTAGATATCAGCAAGGCGTGCTACACTACTTGCAGACACAGTATTCTCGAGCAACTCCGTCAGTGTGGTTTCGTGGCCACCTCTTCTTCATACGGTCCTTCCTGTCAAAGCGCTTTTTTTAGGTTCAGAGTTGGATGTGCTGTCGAATTGTATTGAGCGGGAGTCTGGTGTTCCTGAGGGCAGTGTTTTAAGTGTTGTGCTCTTTGACATCGCCATTAACAGTATCACGACTACGATAAGGCGGCCTGTGCAGTGCTCCTTATTTGTGGATGACTTTGCTTTTTTCTGTTCGTCTCCAGGGTTGCAACAGCGACTGTCAGTTGTAACAGAGTAGAGAGCCTAGAGGAGTGGACTGAAGAGACGGATTTTCAGTTTTATGGGTAGGTAGGTAGGTGCGTCGGTTTCATTTTAATCGTTATCACACTAATTTACCTGGCTCTCATACGAGACATACCTGTCTACATAAAGACCTAGTGAGGTTTCTTGGCCACATTTTTACTCCAACCAGTCGTGGTTACCGCATCTGAGAGATGCAAAGGCCAGAACCCAGACGGCAGTGAGTATCATAAAGTGCATTAGCCACAGACAGGGTATGTCTGCTCCAGTTTTACAGAGCGTTTGTACGTTAACAGCTAGGCTGTGGCAGGAGAGCGTATGGGACAGTGAGGTCATCTTATCTGAATGTTGATGCTATCCACCATGAGAGGATTAGGTGCTTACCGGACCAGTCCTGTACCCACTCTCTGAGGCTGTGGGGCTGCCCCTCACCAATTGGTGGTGGCATCCCACGGTACATCAGTCATCTAAGTTCCTCGCAACTCGGACTTCCGCTGCATACCACACTGTTGCTTGTCTATATTTGGAACTCCTTTTCTCAAATTGTCCACAGCAACAATGCCATTTGGGATAGGTGTGAAGTATGTGCTGGAGTCACTTTGTGTGGAACATGTACAGTCACAAATCCAGGATTTTAACTGCCTACCACAATGGTTACGGCAGAGGCCCAGGGTGATATTATAGTGCAGTACAGGAGATACTAAAATTCTGCATGTGTTTAGTACCTTTTCTGCCATTTTAATTGAACACGAAAAGTCTATTGCTGTCTTTACAGATGGGTCGAAACGAGGGACTGTTTTCCATCATCGTGTCCTCGAGGTCGCCTGGGTCGAGACTTCACCACATTGGACACGAAACTCTGTGCGACCTTGGGGGCACTGGAGCAGATGAGACGCTATTAGACTGCTACAATTCATCGTCTGTTCAGATTCTCTGAGTGCCCTTCGCTCTCTACAACGTCTGTGTACCCCCCTCAGGGGTCCACAACTCTTTTGTGGATACGTGCGTAGCGAGCACGGGACCCCGAGTTAATGTGGCCCTCCTTCCTTTCCGGGCTGCATACCTTCCATTTCTGCATCCTTCCCTCTCCCCCATCTTCGCCCCTCTTCCCCTCACCTCTGGCACTTTCCTTCCCTTTCTCCCCCTCTGGGAGTATGGTTTGTGCCTACATTCGGAGACGGATGCTCGTAAATGTACCGCATTCTTCGCCTTCTCTGCTTGTATCTCTTCATCCTTCCTTTGTCCTTCTCTTTCCCTTACCTCTTCTCTTTACCCTTTTCTCCGCTGCGGCGCTTGAGACCTCTCCTCTTTCCTTTCCCTTTCTTTGTTTTTCCCTTTCTCTTTCTTCCTCCCTGTGTGTGTCTGAAGGCCGACCCACGCATTTTTGTGCGTAGCCGGTGACGGGGTAACGCGTAATTCCCCGCCCCGGGTAGACAGGTAGGACATGTACATACCCCCTGGTAACGGCCAGGCCCAGGGAGGGGTGATTACCCGAGCTGATACCTTCCGAAAGTGGCGATTGGTCCTTCCATCCGTTTGTCGGGAGGTGTGACCTGAGGTGTGAACAATCACGTAAGGCGGGAGTGCCCTCAGAGAGGGCCCCCACAAGGGAGGAGCGCGCCATCGGAGACGCCGGTAATCATGGGGGATTCTTCCACAATGGTTTCCTCACCTTCCACTATGTCTGCTCACAAACGTAAGTTCACTGAATCTCGGCCACAGACAGTTCTTCCATCGTTGCCACAGTTCCTTGTAGTTTCTCGGTCTGGCGAAGGTCACGACTTCCCCACGGTCAACCCTTTCATTATTCAGAAAGGTGTTGACGCAATTGCAGGTCCTGTAAAGTCTTGTTCCAGATTACGGAATGGCACCCTGTTGTTAGAAACAGTCAGTGCCCTCCAGGCACAAAAATTGCTGTGTACTACACTGCTCCACACCTTCCCTGTCCGGGTTGAAGCGCACCGCACTTTAAATTCCTCGCGTGGAGTCGTTTATACACGCTCCCTCGATGGATTGTCTGACGAAGAAATTCAGCACTACCTGTCTGACCAGGGCGTAACGGCTGTTCATAGAGTTATGAAAAGGGTTGACACGAACATCCTTCCAACCCGCACTGTCTTCTTGACATTTGACAAAGTTCAACTCCCATCGAAAATCAAAGCAGGCTATGAGATAATTTCCGTTCGCCCTTGCGTCCCAAACCCTACGCATTGCTATCGGTGTCAGCGGTTCAATCACACCAGCCAGTCCTGTTCCAATCCGGCAAGGATGCCCATGAGGGTGCTTGTCCACCTCCATCCGCTCGCTGCATCAACTGTATGGGTGACCACGCTGCTTCCTCTCGAGATTGCCCCGTTTTTAAGGACGAAAAGCTCATCCAGGAAATCAGAGTGAAGGAAAAGGTGTCGACCTTTGCTGCTCGAAAATTATTCGCCAGTCGACAGCCCACCGTGCCTCAGACAGGAAAATACAGCACTGTCCTTGCTTCTCCTCGGCCAACAAAGGAGGGGGCCACGCAGACCTGCGACCTCACCTTTAGTGCCACGGTCGTCAGATCGGCCAGTGCAAAGATCGCCCGTTCAACCTCACCACTTTCTCCTGCCCACTCCATGGCTCACACTTCGTCAGGTTCTGCTAAATCTAGAGCCCAAAAGTCAGACACCAAGACTTCGAAAAAAGAGCATACTCATGAAGATTTTTTTACGTTCCCAAACTTCCCAACCATCGGTTCCTCCTTCATCTAAACATCATACTTCCAAGAAGGCTACTAAGAAACCCAGTTCATCTCCTTCTCCGCCAAGGCGTGTCCCATCTACAGCACCACCTGGAGGAAATCGCCCTCGGCCGTCTTCTGTGTCGCCGAAGCGCACTGCTGGCGGCCAATCAACCGGCCGATCGCTGGTGGCAGGAGCTGCTCCAGAACAACCTATGGATCAGGATCTTCTGCCTTCGGCTGAATGTCATTCCATGCTGTCGGTCGCAAGCTCCGAGCAGTCGTTGAGTTGATAGCAACCTTGGTCACATTCCTCCATTTTCTGTTCACCCTATGTCCATTATCCACTGGAATATCCGCGGCATTCGAGCCAATCAGGATGAATTGTCGATCCTCTCACGATCCTACTCGCCGGTCACCTTCTGTCTCCAGGAAACAAAGCTGCGTCCCCATGACCACTTTGTTCTCCCCCATTTTCAGTCTGTCTGATATGATCTCCCCTGTGTTGAAGGCACTCCAACCCATGGAGGACTCATGATTCTTCTCCATGCTACTCTCCATTATCACCCAATCCACTTAAACACTTCCTTACAAGCTGTCGTCGTCCATCTTTCCCTTTCTGGATACACGCTCTCTCTTTGTACTGTATACATTCCATCGTCCACACCAATCGCACAAGCTGATCTCTTTCATCTTCTTGGTCAGCTTCCACCCCCCCTATTTGCTGGTTGGGGACTTCAATGCCCACCACCCGCTTTGGGGATCTCCACATCCTTGTCCAAGTGGCTCACTGTTGCTAGACGTCTTCCACCAAGCGTATCTAGTTTGCCTCAACACTGGGGTCCCTACATTTTTGTCTGCCTCCACGACAAATTTATCTCATTTGGGCCTTGCGGTCGGTACTGTTCCGCTAGCTCGGCTCCTCGAATGGTTCGCCCTTGATGATACACACTCGAGTGACCACTTTCCATGTGTCCTTAGACTGCAGCCTCAACTGCCATATATGCGCCCGCGACGCTGGAAGTTTGCCCAAGCCGATTGGACACTTTTTTCGTCTCTAGCGACATTCGATGACCGTCAGTATCCCAGCGTCGACGATGAGGTCACACATATTACCGACGTTATTCTTAAAGCTGCGGAACGTTCAATACCACGCACCTCCGAATTGCCCCGGCGCCCCCCCAGTTCCTTGGTGGAACGAGGCATGCCGTGACGCAATACGTGAGCGGCGACGTGCTCTCCGCGTTTTCCGCCACCATCCTACTTTGGCCATCTGTATCCGCTATAAGCAGTTCCGTGCGCGATGCCGTCGTGTCATCCGCGATAGCAAGAAGGCAAGCTGGAAATTCTTTATTAGCTCATTTAACACCTTCACTCCCTCCTCGGAAGTTTGGAGTCGGCTTCGACGGTTCTCAGGCGCGCCTAGTTCCTCTCCGGTCTCTGGGCTCACTGTCGCGCATGATACCTTAGTGGACCCCGTCGCAATTTCTAACTCATTGGGTCAGCACTTTGCTGAGATTTCGAGCTCTTCAAATTACCCGCCAGCGTTTCTCCCGAAGAAACGTGCAGCGGAAGTGCGACCTCTTGCTTTCTCCTCTCAAAATCGCGAAAGCTACAATACTGTTTTCTCCATACGGGAACTCCGACATGCAGTCTCTTCTTCTCGCTCCTCCGCCCCAGGACCGGATGGTATCCACGTCCAAATGTTGCTGCATTTATCAACCCATAGTCTGCGTTATCTCCTTCGCCTTTATAATCGAGTTTGGACCGACAGTGTTTTTCCCAGACGATGGCGGGAAGCTATCGTCGTTCCTGTTCCGAAACCTGGAAAGGACAAACATCTCCCCTCTAGCTATCGCCCTATTTCTCTCACGAGTAGTGTCTGTATGGTTTTGGAGCGTATGGTGAATTACCGTTTAGCTTGGTGGCTGGAATCCCGCAGTCTTTTAACACCTGCCCAATGCGGATTCCGAAAGCATCGTTCTGCAGTTGACCATCTTGTTGCTCTCTCCACTTATATCATGAACAATTTTCTCCGGAAACGCCAAACAGTAGCATCGAAACCGGCTTCCGTTTTTCTCCCAGTAAGACCGTTTGTGTTAGTTTTTGGCGACGTAAGGAGTTTCGTCCGCCCTCCTTACATCTAGGTCCTGTCAACCTTCCGTTTTCAAACGTCGCTAAATTCTTGGGTCTTATGTTTGACAGAAAACTGTGCTGGTCCTACCACGTTTCCTATCTTTCGGCTCGCTGTCTGCGATCCCTCAACACCCTCCGTGTCCTGAATGGTACCTCCTGGGGAGCGGACCGAGTGGTCCTTTTCCGCCTCTATCGCGCCATAGTGCGCTCGAAATTAGACTATGGAAGCATAGTCTACTGTTCTGCTCGGCCGTCTATTCTTCGGCGTCTCGACTCTATCCACCACCGTGGATTACGTTTAGTGTCTGGAGCTTTTTACACCAGCCCTGTGGAAAGCCTTTATGCTGAGACTGCTGAACCTCCGCTGTCCAATCGGCGAGCAGTCTTTGAGTCGTTATGCTAGCCATCTGTCTTCCATGCCTGCTAATCCAGCCCATGACCTTTTTTTCGACGCCTCCTTTGATGTAGGGTATGCAGGCCGCCCCTCCTTCCTACTACCACCGGGAGTCCGCTTCCGTCAACTGCTCCATTCTCTTTCCTTCCGCTTTCCTAAAACCACCTTGACAACTTGGGGTACAGCACCGCCTTGGCTTCGTCCCCGGATCTGCCTGCTCCGTGACCTTTGTCGATTTCCCAAGGATGGTACCCCTTCACTTGTTTATCGTCGGGCATTTGCTGCTCTATGTGCACAAATGACGGACGCCACATTTATTTACACCGACGGCTCGAAAACATCGTTAGGTGTAGGGAGTGCCTATATTGTTGGCGACACCCCAAATCACTTTCGGCTTCCCGACCAGTGTTCGGTTTATACTGCGGAGCTTTACGCTGTTCTCCAGGCTGTCCACTACATCCGCCGCCATCAGCGGATACAGTACGTTATCTGCTCAGATTCTCTCAGCTCTCTCCTCAGTCTCCAAGCTCTTTATCCTGTGCACCCTCTGGTCCACCGGATTCAGGACTGTCTGCGCTTGCTCCACCTGGGGGGCGTCTCGGTGGCGTTACTCTGGCTCCCGGGACACGTTGGTATCTGTGGAAATGAGGCGGCCGCTATTACAGCCAAGGCTGCAGTCTCTCTCCTTCGGCCAGCTACTCAATCGATTCCCTTCGCCGATCTACGGAGCGTTTTATGTCGTCGTGTTGTTCATTTATGGCACGCGCATTGGTCGACACTTCCCCATAATAAATTGCGGGACGTGAAAGCTCTTCCTTGTGCTTGGACCTCTTCCTCCCGAACGCGTCGTCGGGAGGAGGTAATTTTAACTAGACGCCGGATAGGGCACTGTCTTTTTAGCCATCGACATCTTTTAAGCGGCGATCCTCCCCCACTCTGTCCCCACTGCTCTCAGCTGTGGACGGTAAGACACCTTTTAAATGAGTGCCCCTATTTTAATCCGTTACGCTCCCGTCTACAGCTATCGCCTGATATATCGTCGATTTTAGCAGATGACACGCGCTCAGCCGATCGCGTTCTCGAGTTTATTAGTGCCAGTGAAATGACGTCAGTCATTTGAAGCTTTTTTTGGGGACAACTAACCCCTTTCTGTAGTGGATTTTTAAGCTTTCCTTCTGCTTTTCGTTTCTCCAATTTTATGACTTTCGTTCCCATTGCTGCTGGTTTCCATTTTCGGTTTTTTACTGTTTCCTAAGTCACGGACCGGGCGCTAATGACCATAGAAGTTTTGCGCCCTAAAACCAAAACAAACAAAAAAAGTCTGTACAGCAGATAAAGTAGTCCAGAATATCAAGAACTCTGTCCCAGCTACAACAAACAGGGAATTGTCTTTCTTGGGGACCAGGGCATTGCAGGGAGGATGTAGTAGCAAAGGAGGCGTGTAGCGATCCTCAGTTATTTCAGTGTGCTGTCCCCCTGCATGCCATTAGGTCGCTGTTGAGGTACAGTCATGTGTCGGTGGGAAAACGAGTGGCCGGAAGTGATTGATATCAAGCTACGTCAAGTAATGCCCACTACACGGCCGTGGCGTACTTCCTTCCAGCCATGAAGACGGGATGAGGGCCTCATCACTCATGTTCAGATAGGTCACAGACCTCTGACGTATGGCTTCGTGCTCCGGCGAGAGGACCATCCAGTGTGTGGAGCTTGTGGCGTGCAGATCACTGTGCACCACGTTTTACTCGACCGTGTTTCATTTCCAGATCAGAGAGGAGCTGCAAATTTACTGGCAGATCTCCTCTCTAGTTTAAGTGAAGTTGAAACGGAGTTAGTTTTTAAAGGTTGGTGATCTGTCCAGCTTGTTTCATAAAATTTTAAAGATACGTTCGTAGTCTGTTAACACGCACTTTTTTTTTTCGTAAGTGCTCACTCTGTCACATTACCCTGTGTCTCGTGTAGCTCTTCTGTGGTTTTACGTAGGTCTAATCCCATGTATAGCACCTTTCACCCTCCTCTGTTGCATTAAGGCCTGTGACATTGTGATTGTATGGATCCATGTGAGGGAGGTGGAGTGAGTATCATTTTAAAGGTTTCCTCTTCACAGTGCGAAACAATTTTAGACATTTTATCCAAATTAATTTCTTTTAATATGTATAAGGGCGCTGATAACCTCGGCGTTGAGCAGTGTAAGCTACACGCACACTTGAGATTTGGTGCATCTAAGGAAATATGAATCTGAACTAAAATAGTTTTTTCCTTTGGTAGAATGAAAACTGGTGAACATTGTCACTGTCTCACAAGGGAATAAAGCTAAATCAACAATCCTAACCTTTCTTTAGCGCAGTCATACTAGACCTCTTGGAAACATGTTATATGTTGCTCTTGTCACACAGCGATCATTCTGAAAATGACAAATAGCTGACGTGTTCATGTTGCGGACAGTGTAGACTGTAGATTAAGATAAAGTCGGTGTTCATTTGAAATACAGCGCGTTTTGCGAACAAACGTAATGGCATCGGCGTATCATTCATATAAGGGTGTCGCTAGAGGAAATTAATAAATGATACGGCCAACTGAGCAGAAATTTGTCTAAACTGTTTGTTAGGATTTGGAATATCAATGTTACTGGGAAATATGTCTCCAAAGTTAAGATCATCTTGTTTCAGGGTGTCTGTCTAAAGTTAAATTTATGTTTCTACACATTTCTGATCTTCATGTGTTAGTCATCGCTTTTTCTCCCACGATTACGAAAATAATTTTAGTAATCTCAGACAGAAACGCCAGTTTCACTATTAACCGAACTCAAAATTCAGCTAAAGTACTTTGAATCAATGAGTTAGGTTTCTGACAAGTAAAAATTGAGACTGTAATGTTAGAGCTTATTCTTAAACTGCTAAAATACTGACGTGCAGTCTTCATTCCATGATGGAGTTAAAATCTCAACGCCCTGTCGTCGAAGCAACACAATCTCAGTTCGCAGTTCTGCCTCATGAAACCATGTCTTACTAGTAACATAAAATTGTTTTCTGTTTTGATCGATAAGTATTTTTATTAACATACGCTAACGAGATGAAAATAAATTTTGTCATTAACAGTACTGAGGTCGCTACATTCCAGTGAGTCACAATTTCAAATGTGTGGTCAGTTTTCAAACTTTCTCGCACGCTGACTCGCTGCTTGTTCACTGCTTTCATTCGCCTTACGTTTACCACTTGAGTATGCTAAACATAAATTATTGAGCCACACGCCTGCTCTCGGTGGCGTGATTTTCGTGCAGTTATTCTATCAGCACTGGCAATTTAAATTCCACGTTGTCGAAATGTTCCATCGTGGTACTATAGGAGTAAGGTGTGTATAGTTTAAATACCTCTAGACACACATCGCCATTTCGTGCTAGCCATTCAGCATTGCTCATATGGTAGCAGTAAGTAGTCGACACAAATGGCAAGTCTTCAGAACGTGTAACTCGCATGCTCCATCTGCCTTAGGAATGTCGGTGTTTGCACGTACGAAGGAGAGGATGGACTGTGCACTATCAGACTAAGTGAACCGCTGCTGAAACTGCGTCCGAGGAAGGACCTAGTTGAAACACTTTTGGTAAGTACATCATGTGCTATCGTATTAAAATGACACATACAGATTTTAGAAACGATTGCACCGTTAATATAAAAACACATTTGTCTCTTACCTTTTCTGGACTCACCCCTAATCCTTGCCTCATGTCCCTGGGTCCATGTTCATTGGCAGTTATATTTATGCTGAACAGTAGCTGTAAGTGCTCTTGCAGATGGTATGATCCCTTCCTTGAGGTAAGTTGCTAAAGCTGGTTTTCGATGTGGTGGTGGTGGTGGTGGTGTGTTCCTACATGAGGCTACCGTAGTCAGATGGGCTTCGTTTTGACTTAGAGCTATGGACATGTTATCCAGCCCCTAGATTGTAAATATTATTGTGAGCAATATTGTCACGTAGAAGGAGGTGTAAGTAGATGAATGACGAACACTAACTTCACTTAACGAAGGTTTATTCAGCACTTGCACATACAAGAGCGAGGAGTTAACTGCCTTCGGCCAGAATACATACAGTATATATATACAGGTACATCACATTTCAGTACAATGATTCTTCACATTTGTGGATACTTCTAGAATGTACTCGAACCGAATATAGAAATTAAAGTTGTATAGTCCAGGTGAGTTTTGAAATCACGACACTCCATGCAACAGTTTAGTATCATAACCACGGTGCTACTTAGCACATATGAAAATATTGTCGCTGAAAAAGCTATAATACGTAGTATGAAGGCTTTCACGACCGGATGATATATCTTCTGGTAAACCTTCCGGGATGTAAGGTCGTGGTCCATGAAACTCTTCAGCTCCTAACGTTTCGTCCAGAGCTGCGCTGGACATCTTCAGAGGGGTGTTTCTCCTCCGGTGAGTCTTGCCGACTGACGGGTCGGACGTCTGAGAGCGACTTATGTATCGTAGAAAGTGGGCGTGACCAGAGTTACACGTGATACGCAGAGATAACCTTTGTCAGAGATAAAACTTAACTATCGATCGTAATCTCGTCACGGATAAAACTGTCTAGCAATTCTGTAGTGCTACTGTCCAAATATCACTAAGTTTCATGGTCTCTTCTTTCCGATTAAAATTATCCCTATGTTTATATATTTCAATTGCGTCTCTACAAAGCCGTGGGTAATAGTTCGTCGTCGTAGATAAAATTTGAAGTTTCGGAAAACTTCACTTTATGATTTCCTGGCTGAAAAGCATGTTCTGCTACAGCCGATTTATCTGTTTTTCCTAATCGGCAAAGACTTCTGTGTTCTTTTAACCGTGTATTTACGCTTCTTTTTGTTGTTCCAACGTAAACTTTACCACATGTACACGGAATTTTATATACGCCACTGGCTGATAGAGGAGCGCGTTTATCTTTTACAGACCGAAGAACATGACCAATTTTCTTCGTTGGTCTATAAACAGGTCTAATATCATGTTTACTTAACATCTTTCCAATCTGATCCGTTACTTTCTTTATAAAAGGGATAGAGACTGTATTCTTCCATCGTTTTTCGGACTTGTCCTTAAGCTTTTTGTTGTTTGGGTGCAGAATTCTGCTTACTTCTTTCTTTGAGTAGCCATTTTTCTCAAAAGCGTGCTTCAGATGTTTTAATTCGTCGTCTAGATACTCCGGCGTGCAAATCCGTCTGGCTCTGTCAACGAGACTTCTAATCACACCTCTTTTTTGTTTTGGATGGTGGTTAGAGTTTTTGTGTAAATATGTCTGTGTGCGTTATTTTTCTAAAAATCTGTTGTTTCAAGCTTCCATCCGTCTGTCTCATAACTAAAACATCCAAAAACGGTATTTTATCATTTTCTCTCTCCATGGTAAACAGGATTCTTGGATTTATATTATTAAGGTAATCAAAAAACTCGCCTAAGGCTTCTCTACCATGTGGCCAGACCACAAATGTATCGTCTACATACCGATACCAGCGAGATGGTTTCTTATCTGCTTTTCCCAAGGCTGACTGTTCGAATTTCTCCATGTAGAAATTAGCTACTGCAGGACCCAATGGGTTACCCATTGCTACGCCATTAAGTTGTTCGTAAAACTCATTATTCCACTGGAAATGACTGGAAGTAAGACAGTGTCTGAGAAGAGCAGTCAGATCTTCTGGAAAAATATCCGTTATAAAATCCACAACTTCATTAACTGGAATCATAGTAAATAAAGATACTACATCGAAACTTACTAAAATATCTTCAGGAGTCAGAATTAAACCTTCAATTTTCTCTATAAAATGACGTGAGTCCTTTATATATGAGTCCGTTTGTCCAAAATATGGTTGTAAGCGAGTTGTTAGATATCTTGCTATTTCGTACGTAGGAGAATTGATAGTACTAACAATCGGTCTCAGAGGTAGGTCCTCCTTATGTACCTTGGGTAGGCCATAGAGTCTAGGACACACAGCTTCAGTCTTCAATAAAGCTCTTTTTTCTTCTTTTTGAATAGAAGTGGCCGATTTTATCATTGTTTTCCGTAGTACGCTGGCTGTAGGATCTTTCTTAAGTTTTTTCTATTGCCCTGCTGTTAAGTTTCAAAATTTTGCTTTGATAATCTTCTGTATTTAAAACGACCGTAGCATTCCCTTTATCAGCAGGAACAATCACTATGTCTTCATCTGCATTTAAATCTCTCAGAGCCTTCCTTTCGCCATTGGTTAAATTACTTTCCAGAGGTTTACTGCGGTATAATACTCTGGTGGTTTCGATCCGGATTGCATTTGCAGTTTCTTTGGGGAGAGTACGTATACCTGCTTCTACATTTGCAATAATATCCTCAACAGGAACTTTCGGAGGTGTTATAGAGTAGTTTCTTCCTTTTGCAAGAACTGAAATTTCGTCTTGAGATAAAACTCTGTCTGACTTATTAATAACGGTTTCGGACATCACTATATTATTTGTAGATTCTGCATAAGTTTGTAACTTTTCGAACTTCTTCTTATGCCTTCTAGTAGTCGTTTCCATCATGGTTTCCATAGATCGAAATGTAAGGCAATCTATTTTATTCCATAGGTCTATCTGTATCTTACTAGCAAGGAATAAATGTAACTGCAGTAACTATGGAAGGTTTACCAGAAGATATAATACGTAGCTTATAGGGATGATACTCAGAGACTGTGGAATAATGTTGAGCCGTCTGTGGACAAAACTGACAATACCTTTCGCAGTCTCTCGCATGCCAGTCTGGCTAGTATTGTATTCGGTGTTGTTGAAAAAGACACGAAGAGCGTTGTCATTAGTGCACCGAAATGTGTTCATCATTGCCGGCAATGCGAGATGTTAGGGCAGATGAGTACAAAAACAGAAATGCAGGAAATTGTACTGAACAGCTACGAAAGATGACATTTAAAATAAATTTAATTAATGAAAAGTTATAATTTGATGTACATGTAGTTGTTCGTTGTTCTGAACACAAGCTCTTAGTGCAGTTACTATTCCTGGACAAGATTACGTAACTGTCTCAAATACTAAGAAGTTAAAGTGGATTCGTAAACTGTAAGTCTACACCGCAAAGCAGTAGCAAGGTGCTGAAGCGTGGTAGATAACCGATGACTTGGTGGAATTGCGTCTCCGATTCTATTTTGTTTTTTGGTCTTGTGATACGGACGTCCGCACAAATTTATCAAGGAGGGGTGGGACAACAAACGTGTGAAATTGCCATTTTTTATACGAGTTTTTACTTTAGACACATAGTATGACACAAGAACCAAATTTTATATCCTCTCAGTATTTGTTAGAGTACGTTGATGCTTAAAACCTACAAAGAAACAGGAGTAATGCAGAAATAGCGAAACTCAAAGAACAGTCTCTCTGCGATGAGCTGTGTGGTGGTACATTTCGCCACACGAAAGGTTTGGTTGGGTATGTATCAAATATTTGGAGATAGACCTAAAAAGCTTTGAGAATTTCTTTCTTTTTTCAATTTCATTTCTCACAACAGGTTTTCGCGAGGGTCTTTGACGCTCCTTAAATCATTATTTCATCCACTTTTCTTCTTTCTACAACAAAGTTGAGTATCACAGCAGTAGCATTTTTATCGTCCAACTTTCACATATTCAGCTTATTTGTGCGCCCAAGGAATAACTTTACTGCTTAATAAGTAGGCCTGTGTTATAGTGCTAATACAGTAAACGGAACTACAAAAAGCTTTACATACAGGCATTTAGCAATAAGTTACTATGTTATGAATTTATGCATTTTCAATTCTAGAACATGTACACTACTGGCCATTAAAATTGCTACACCACGAAGACGACGTGCTACAGACGGGAAATATAACCGATAGGAAGAAGATGCAGTGATACGCAAATGATCAGCTTCTCAGAGTATTCACACGAGGTTGGCGCCGATGGCGACACCTGCAACGTGCTGACAAGTTTCCAACAGGTTTCTCATAAACAAAGAGCAGTTGACCGGCGTTGCCTGGTGAAACGTTGTTTTGATGCCTCGTGTAAGCAGGAGGAATGCGTACCATCACGTTTCGGACTTTGATAAAGGTGGGATTGTAGCCTATCGCGATTGCGGTTTATCGTATCGCGACATAGCTGCTCGCATTGGTCGAAATGCAATGATTGTTAGCGGAATATGGAATCGGTGGGTTCAGGAGGGTAATATGGAAATCCCAAAGGCCTCGTATCACTAGCAGTCGAGATGACAAGCATCTTATCTGCACGGCTGTAACGGACCGTGCAGCCACGTCTCGATCCCTGAGTCAACAGATGGGGACATTTGAAAGCCCCCCCCCCCCCTCCCCCCTCCTGAGGGTCCGGGGTAAGAATAGGCCCGAGGTATTCCTGCCTGTCGTACGAGGCGACTAAAAGGAGTTTCAACCATTTCGGCCTTCCATGTGATGGTCCCCCTTGGGGTTTGACCTCCATTTTTCAAAATTCTACAGAAGTACGAGCCTTATGGGGAAGGACACCTTACGTGGTGTACCACTGGTCCTCAGTGCACTAAGACCTTGACACTCAGCATTGCACCGGCGTTGTAACCATACCCACTATTCCTCAAATTGGGCCTAAACGCCTGATGGATTGTCCAAGTTACGCCCATAGTGCATCTCCATCTGCCCCAGCGATCATGATGGACTTTCCATGGCACCAGAAATCCAGCACGGTAGCCAGCCCGTTGTGGTGGGGTCGTCATATACCCTCTAGCTTGTAGCCCCCTGACAACACAGGGATCGTACTGCCGATACCTGAGCTGCACCCTCCCCACGTCGGCCAAGGAGTAGATGCCCGTCTCCTTGGGGCATCAGGACTCCCGGCAATGGTCATCCTGCCAGGTGGCCCTTGCTGCGGCTGGGTGGCACCCGTGGGGAGAGCCCCTGATTGGAGTGGGTGGTATCGGGGCGGACGTTTCGCAGATGAAACGTCAACACGTATCAGGTCGCTCTGCGGCTGAGTCTTTCAAAAGAAAAGGTACCGTTTCTAGTCCTGGTTCTCCTGCCCTTTTCCCCTTGGCCACTCCATGGGAGGAGGGACAGGCCCGCCGGCTTGGGGCGGAGTACTTCCCCCGCTATTTGGTCTGTTCTCGAACCGATGGGGGACATTCGCCACCTCCAAGCCCATGTTCTTTGTTCAGCACATTGAGGACGTCTTCGGGGAAATAGAGGCTCTCAGCAAGATGCGTTCAGGGTCCGTTCTTATCAAGACCACCTCCGCCACACAGTCGGCGGCGCTCCAGGCGTGCGACCGCCTAGGGGACATCCCAGTATCCATTGTCCCACATCTGGCACTAAATAGGACGCAGGGGGTTATTTTTCATCGTGACCTCCTGCTACAATCTGATGAGGAGCTCAGGGCCAACCTAGAGCGCCGAGGCGTGCATTTCGTCCAGCGAGTCCAGCGCGGCCCCAAAGACGTCGCATCGACACCGGGGCCTTTATCCTCGCCTTCGAGGGGGACGTTCTCCCAGAGAAGGTAAAGGTGATGTGCTACCGGTGCGACGTGCGACCTTACGTCCCGCCTCCTATGCGCTGTTTTAGGTGTTTGCACTTTGGGCGCATGTCGTCACGGTGTGAGGCTGAGTCCCTTTGTGGCGATTGTGGACGTCCTCTTCGTGAGGATCATACATGCACCCCACCACGTCGGTGCATTAATTGTCCTGGCGTCCACTCGCCTAGATCCTCAGACTGCCCCGCACATCAGAAGGAGAAGAAGATGCAAGAAATCAAAACTTTGGATCGGCTCTCTTATTCTGAGGCCCGGAAGAAGTACGACCGCCTCCATCTCGTGCCATTGACCACTTCGTTTGCCTCATTTGTGTCCACTCCTTCCGCGGTATCCTCACCCCTATCCTGTCCCCCCTCCACCTCCTCCACCCATCAGGGGGCTCTGCCTCCACCTCCCAAATCACTCCCTTCCAAATCCTCCTCCCCCATGGCCCCCACCCCCTCTGCCCCAGGGGCCACCCTTCCTCCTCCTCCTTCTCCTCCTCCTCTCACCCCGCCACCTGAGAAGCGATCCTCTTCTCAGGCGTCCATCGGGGAAACATTCCAGACCCCAGCTTCCGAGGTCCGGCGTTCCAAAACGGACCCCGCACGTGAGGACCTTCTTCGGGTCCAGCCCACCATCCCTGTGCCTCCTCGGTCTTCCAAGAAGTCTCTATCCCCCTCTCCACCCTGGCGCGTTTCGTCTGACGCTCCATCCGTGCGTCGCTGCTCCCGGCCGTCCTCAGTTTCGCCGGGACGCTCTGCTGCCATGCGCTCCGCCGGCCTTCCGTCGGCTAATGATGTGGCCCCTCCTACACAACCAGGGTCAGCGGCCGCAGCTGGTGACGAGTCGATGGAACCGGATCCGCCTCCCGTCGGTTGTAGCGTTGTTCCCTCGCAACCTGGCCCTCTGCGGCCGTCGAGGTGACCAGCTCTTCCCCCGTTTCGTTCCCCCAACTTTTTGACTAGCGATGGCGTTGTTTCATTCGAACATAAGAGGTATTCGATCTAATCAGGAGGAATTACAACTGCTCCTCCGCCTGCACTGTCCGCTCGTCCTTGGTCTCCAGGAAACCAAGTTGCGCCCGACTGACCGTATTGCCTTTACCCACTATACCTCGGAGCGGTATGACCTCACCCCTGTGGACGGTATCCCAGCTCATGGTGGGGTCATGTTGCTCGTTCGGGACGATGTCTATTACCATCCCATCCCATTGACCACCCCACTCCAAGCAATAGCTGTCCGCATTACTCTTTCTGCTTTTACTTTTTCAGTTTGTACCATCTACACTCCACCGTCATCTGCTGTTAGTCGGGCTGACATGATGCACCTGATCGTTCAGCTTCCCCCGCCGTTCTTATTGTTTGGCGACTTCAATGCCCATCATCCCCTTTGGGGCTCTCCTGCATCCTGTCAAAGAGGCTCACTCTTGGCGGATGTCTTCAACCATCTCAATCTTGTCTGCCCCAATACCGGCGCCCCGACTTTCCTCTCGGACTCTACTCATACCTACTCCCACTTGGACCTCTCGATCTGTTCTACCACTCTTGCCCGTCGGTTCGAGTGGTATGTCCTTTCTGACACCTATTCGAGCGACCACTTCCCCTGTGTCGTTCGTCTCCTGCACCACACCCCATCCCCACGTCCTTCGAGCTGGAACATACTGAAAGCTGACTGGGGACTTTACTCCTCCCTGGCGACCTTTCCGGACCACGATTTTCCCAGTTGTGACAGTCAGGTCGAATACCTCACGGCTGTTATCAACAATGCTGTCGAACGTTCCGTTCCTCGTACTACTTCTTCTTCACGTCGCGTTTCCGTCCCCTGGTGGAACGAGGCTTGTAGGGACGCTATCCGTGCTCGACGACGTGCTTTACGCACCTTTCGCCGCCATCCTACGTTGGCGAATTGTATTGAATACAAACGACTCCGAGCGCAATGCCGTAGAGTCATCAAAGACAGCAAAAAAGCTTGTTGGGCCTCTTTCACCAGCTCCTTTAACAGTTTTACTCCCTCTTCCGTCGTTTGGGGTAGCCTGCGCCGGCTGTCGGGCATTAAGGCCCACTCCTCGGTACCTGGCCTGACCTCAGGTAATGAGGTCCTTGTTGATCCTGTGGCTGTCTCCAACGCCTTTGGCCGCTTTTTTGCGGAGGTTTCAAGCTCCGCCCATTACCATCCTGCCTTCCTTCCCAGGAAAGAGGCAGAAGAGGCTCGGCGACCTTCCTTCCACTCGCTGAATCTGGAAACTTATAATGCCCCCTTTACTATGCGGGAACTCGAACGTGCGCTTGCACTGTCCCGGTCCTCTGCTCCGGGGCCAGATGCCATTCACGTTCAGATGCTGGCACACCTTTCTCCGGCGGGCAAAAGCTTCCTTCTTCGTACCTACAATCGCGTCTGGACCGAAGGTCGGGTTCCCATGCGTTGGCGTGACGCCGTCGTTGTTCCTATACCCAAACCCAGGAAGGATAGACACCTTCCTTCTAGTTACCGCCCCATTTCTCTTAAAAGCTGTGTCTGTAAGGTGGAGTGCATGGTTAATGCTCGGTTAGTCTGGATTCTTGAATCTCGAGGACTACTTACTAATGTCCAATGCGGCTTTCGTCACCACCGCTCCGCTGTTGACCACCTTGTGACCTTGTCGACATTCATCATGAACAACTTTTTGCGAAGGCGCCAAACGGTAGCCGTGTTCTTCGACTTGGAGAAGGCTTATGATACCTGTTGGAGAGGAGGTGTCCTCCGCACTATGCACAGGTGGGGCCTACGCGGTCGCCTGCCCCTTTTTATTGATTCCTTTTTAACGGATCGAAAGTTTAGGGTACGTGTGGGTTCCGTATTGTCCGACGTCTTCCTCCAGGAGAACGGAGTGCCTCAGGGCACCGTCTTGAACGTAGCCCTTTTTGCCATCGCAATCAATCCAATTATGGATTGCATTCCACCTAATGTCTCAGGCTCTCTCTTTGTCGATGACTTCGCGATCTACTGCAGTGCCCAGAGAACATGCCTCCTGGAGCGCTGCCTTCAGCGTTGTCTAGACAGCCTCTACTCATGGAGCGTGGCAAATGGCTTCCGGTTCTCTGAAGAGAAGACGGTTTGTATCAACTTTTGGCGATATAAAGCGTTCCTTCCGCAATCCTTACATCTCGGTCCCGTTGTTCTCCCATTCGTGGACACAACTAAGTTTCTAGGGCTCAAGTTGGACAGGAAACTGTGTTGGTCTCCACATGTCTCTTATTTGGCGGCCCGTTGTACACGTTCCCTTAATGTCCTCAGAGTTCTTAGCGGTTCATCTTGGGGAGCGGATCGCACTGTCCTGCTTCGCTTGTATCGGTCCATAGTCCAATCGAAGCTGGATTATGGGAGCTTTGTCTACTCGTCCGCTCGGCCATCCCTCTTACGCCGGCTCAACTCCATCCACCATCGGGGGATACGTCTTGCGACCGGAGCCTTCTACACTAGTCCTGTCGAGAGTCTTCATGCTGAAGCTGCCGAGTTACCATTGACCTACCAGCGCGACGTACTGCTGTGTCGCTATGCCTGCCGGCTGTTGTCTATGCCCGACGGCCCCTCTTAAAAGTCCTTCTACGCCGATTCTCTCGATCGTCAGTACGGGTTGTATGTGTCTGCCCTGCTGCCCCCCGGAGTCTGCTTCCATCGCCTGCTACGACAATTGGATTTTGCCCTCCCTACCACCTTCAGAGAGGCTGAGAGCCAGACACCACCTTGGCTCCAGGCTCCGGTTTATATTTATCTAGACCTCAGCTCACTCCCAAAGGAGGGTACTCCGGCTGCAGTGTATTGCTCATGGCTTGTCGAACTTCGTGCTCGACTTGCCGGTCACACCTTTATTTACACCGATGGCTCCAAAACTGACGATGGTGTCGGCTGTGCCTTTGTCGTCGGGGCCGCCACCTTTAAATACCGGCTCCTCGACCAATGTTCCAGCTTTACGGCCGAGCTTTTTGCTCTCCATCAGGCCGTTCAGTATGCCCGCCGCCACCGCCATTTATCGTATGTACTCTGCTCTGACTCACTCAGTGCTCTTCAGAACCTTCGAGCTCCCTATCCGGTCCATCCCTTGATTCAACGGATACAGCAGTCCCTCCATTCTTTCGCTGATAATGATGGTTCTGTCAGCTTTCTGTGGGTTCCCGGACATGTAGGAGTGCCTGGGAATGAGGCTGCGGATGCTGCAGCCAAGGCTGCAGTCCTACTGCCTCGGCCAGCCTCCCATTGTGTCCCGTCATCTGACGTTCGTGTGGATGTATGTAAGAGGCTTGTGTCGTTGTGGTGGGATGCTTGGTCGTCCCTCCAAGGAAACAAGCTCTGGGCAGTAAAACCGCTCCCAACTGCTTGGACAACATCCTCCCGACCATCTCGGCGCGAGGAGGTCCTTCTGACCAGGTTGCAGATTGGGCATTGCCGGTTTAGCCACCGCTACCTGCTCTCCGGTGACGCAGCCCCGCAGTGCCCTTGTGGTCAGGCATTAACTGTGCGCCATGTTTTATTGTCGTGTCCCCGCTTTAGTCAATCTCGTGTTGTCCTGTCCCTGCCATCTACTTTACCGGATATTTTAGCTAATGACGCTCGAGCAGCTGCTCGTGTTCTGCGTTTTATAACTTTCACTGGCTTGTCGAAAGACGTCTAACCTTTTTACTTATTTTATTTGCATCTTTATCAGGTCTTTCTGGTGTCCCCCACTCCCCTTGAGTTTTACTAGATTCCATGTGCTCTAACAACAGTGACTGGGCGCTAATGACCTCAGTAGTCGAGCGCCCTTAAACCCCACCAAAAAAAAAAGAAAAAAAAATAAA
Organism: Schistocerca serialis cubense; assembly: GCF_023864345.2. Classification (NCBI taxonomy): domain Eukaryota; kingdom Metazoa; phylum Arthropoda; class Insecta; order Orthoptera; family Acrididae; genus Schistocerca; species Schistocerca serialis. The sequence continues at coordinate 116,363,315 of NC_064643.1, read as the reverse complement.
ATAAAATTTGAAAGCCAACAACAATCTGCACGAACAGTCACAGGTAGTTTGCAGCAGCATGGAGACCATGGCTGCGATTACCCTTGACGCTGCCTCCACGACAAATTTATCTCATTTGGACCTTGCGGTCGGTACTCTTCCGCTAGCTCGGCGCTTCGAATGGTTCGCCCTTGATGATACACACTCGAGTGACCACTTTCCATGTGTCCTTAGACTGCAGCCTCAACTGCCATATATGCGCCCGCGACGCTGGAAGTTTGCCCAAGCCGATTGGACACTTTTTTCGTCTCTAGCGACATTCGATGACCGTCACTTTCCCAGCGTCGACGATGAGGTCACACATATTACCGACGTTATTCTTACAGCTGCGGAACATTCAATACCACGCACCTCCGAATTGCCCCGGCGCCCCCCAGTTCCTTGGTGGAACGAGGCATGCCGTGATGCAATACGTGAGCGGCGACGTGCTCTCCGCGTTTTCCGCCACCATCCTACCTTGGCCAACTGTATCCGCTATAAGCAGTTCCCAGCGCGATGCCGTCGTGTCATCCGCGATAGCAAGAAGGCAAGCTGGAAATTCTTTATTAGCTCATTTAACACCTTCGCTCCCTCCTCGGAAGTTTGGAGTCGGCTTCGACGGTTCTTAGGCGTCCCTAGTTTCTCCCCGGTCTCTGGGCTCACTGTCGCGCATGACACATTAGTGGACCCCGTCGCAATATCTAACTCGTTGGGTCAGCACTTTCGAGCTCTTCAAATTACCCGCCAGCGTTTCTCCCGAAGAAACGTGCAGCGGAAGTGCGACCTCTTGCTTTCTCCTCTCAAAATCGCGAAAGCTACAATACTGTTTTCTCCTTGCGGGAACTCCAACATGCACTCTCTTCTTCTCGCTCCTCCACCCCAGGACCGGATGGTATCCACGTCAAAATGTTGCTGCATTTATCAACCCATAGTCTGCGTTACCTCCTTCGCCTTTATAATCGAATTTGGACCGACAGTACTTTTCCCAGACGATGGCGGGAAGCTATCGTCGTTCCTGTTCCGAAACCTGGAAAGGACAAACATCTCCCCTCTAGCTATCGCCCCATTTCTCTCACGAGTAGTGTTTGTAAGGTTTTTGAGCGTATGGTGAATTACCGTTTAGCGTGGTGGCTGGAATCCCGCAGTCTTTTAACACCTGCCCAATGCGGATTCCGAAAGCATCGTTCTGCAGTTGACCATCTTGTTGCTCACTCCACTTATATCATGAACAATTTTCTCCGGAAACGCCAAACAGTAGCAATATTTTTTGATCTGGAGAGAGCATACGATACCTGTTGGAGGACAGGCATCCTCCGCACACTGTTCTCTTGGGGCTTTCGAGGTCGGCTGCCCCTTTTTCTTCGCGAATTTATGGCAGAGCGCACAATTAGAGTGCAGGTGAACACTACTCCCTCCCGTACTTTCTCCCAAGAAAACGGGGTACCCCAGGGCTCCGTTCTGAGTGTTGTACTGTTTGCCATTGCCATAAATCCAATTATGGATTGTCTCCTTCCTGATGTCTCGGGCTCCCTCTTTGTGGACGATTTTGCGATCTACTACAGCTCTCAACGGACCAGCCTTCTTGAACGACGTCTTCAAGGATGTCTCGATCGCCTCCACTCTTGGAGCATCGAAACCGGCTGCCGTTTTTCTCCCAGTAAGATCGTTTGTGTTAATTTTTGGCGACGTAAGGAGTTTCTTCCGCCCTCCTTACATCTAGGGCCTGTCAACCTTCAGTTTTCAGACGTCGCTAAATTCTTGGGTCTTATGTTTGACAGAAAACTGTGCTGGTCCTCCCACGTTTCCTATCTTTCGGCTCGCTGTCTGCGATCCCTCAACACCCTCCGTGTCCTGAATGGTACCTCCTGGGGAGCTGACCTAGTGGTCCTTCTCCGCCTCCATCGCGTCTTAGTGCGCTCGAAATTGGACTATGGAAGCATAGTCTACTCCTCTGCTCGGCCGTCTATTCTTCGGCGTCTCGACTCTATCCACCACCGTGGATTACGTTTAGTGTCTGGAGCTTTTTACACCAGCCCTGTGGAAAGCCTTTATGCTGAGACTGCTGAACCTCCGCTGTCCAATCGGCGAGCAGCCCTTCTGAGTCGTTATGCTAGCCATCTGTCTTCCATGCCTGTTAATCCAGCCCATGACATTTTTTTCGACGACTCCTTCGATGTAGGGTATGCAGGCCGCCCCTCCTTCCTACTACCACCGGGAGTCCGCTTCCGTCAACTGCTCCATTCTCTTTCCTTCCGCTTTCCTTAAACCTTCTTGACAACTTGGGGTCCAGCACCGCCTTGGCTCCGTCCCCGGATCTGCCTGCTCCATGACCTTTGTCGATTTCCCAAGGAAGGTACCCCTTCACTTGTTTATCGTCGGGCATTTGCTGCTCTATGTGCACAAATGACAGAAGCCACATTTATTTACACCGACGGCTCGAAAACATCGTTAGGTGTAGGGAGTGCCTATATTGTTGGCGACACCCCAAATCACTTTCGGCTTCCCGACCAGTGTTCGGTTTATACTGCGGAGCTTTCGCTGTTCTCCAGGCTGTCCACTACATCCGCCGCCATCAGCGGATACAGTACGTTATCTGCTCAGATTCTCTCAGCTCTCTCCTCAGTCTCCAAGCTCTTTATCCTGTGCACCCTCTGGTCCACCGGATTCAGGACTGTCTGCGGTTGCTCCATCTGGGGGGCGTCTCGGTGGCGTTCCTCTGGCTCCCGGGACACGTTGGTATCTGTGGTAATGAGGCGGCCGATATTGCAGCCAAGGCTGCAGTCTCTCTTCTTCGGCCAGCTATTCAATCGATTCCCTTCGCCGATCTACGGAGCGTTTTATGTCGTCGTGTTGTTCATTTATGGCACGCACATTGGTCGACACTTCCCCATAATAAATTGCGGGACGTGAAAGCTCTTCCTTGTGCTTGGACCTCTTCCTCCCGAACGCGTCGTCGGGAGGAGGTAATTTTAACTAGACTCCGGATAGGGCACTGTCTTTTTAGCCATCGACATCTTTTAAGCGGCGATCCTCCCCCACTCTGTCCCCACTGCTCTCAGCTGTGGACGGTAAGACACCTTTTAGTTGAGTGCCCCTATTTTAATTCGTTACGCTCCCATCTACAGCTATCGCCTGATATATCGTCGATTTTAGCAGATGACACGCGCTCAGCCGATCGCGTTCTCGAGTTTATTAGTGCCAGTGAAATGACGTCAGTCATTTGAAGCTTTTTTTGGGGACAACCAACCTCTTTCTGTAGTGGATTTTTAAGCCTTCCTTCTGCTTTTCGTTTCTCCAATTTTATGACTTTCGTTCCCATTGCTGCTGGTTTTCAATTTCGGCTTTTTACTGTTTTCTATGTCACGGGCTGGGCGCTAATGATCATAGAAGTTTTGCGCCCTAAAACCAAAACCAAAAAAAACAAAAAATATTCCTCTGGTATCCACACCAGCTTTAATTTCCTCTTGCGGGAATACAGGTGACGCTGCGAGCAAGGGGTTGCGTAGACGGGGACGCTACGTTGGCGTATGACGAGTTAGGACCCTGAGTCGGTCAGGGTGCATGTCCTAATAGCCGATGCAGTTCCATCGAAGCGTAGCATCCGTGTTCGGGTCGTACTCCGGTACGAATTTTCATTTCGTATCATGAATTTGTGTCCAAATGCAGCTGCAGTCGGAAAAATTTCCCTGAATGGTATCAATTTTTGTTTGATAGCGTCAATCTTCTCAGCTATATTTTACCAAATGCTGCTTCCCTTGAGTAATAATGGTGGTGGTTTACCCTTGATTCAGTTTTTTCCCTGATGACCGTTGAACCACCGTTCATTCCTGGTCCCCACAAGTGCATCATACCGTCTTTGTGGCTGGTGTAACGATGCTCCAGTGAATGAATGTTTTTCCAGCTCATAATAGTGTGATGGCGTATTAAGCACTTCGCGTGGCCTTCAGACGATACGAAAAGTAAAGCAGTTCCCATTCAGCATTGAATGCTGTGGCTTCTCCACTTTCTCTTTCGGAAAAGTGGGTAGACGCCACTGTATTCCTGATTCCAGGCGTAGATGATCCTACATGTAAGGACGATGAAAGAACGGACATGCAAAATTACAACGTACTTTACATTTGTTTGCTACAGAAATCTGAAACTTTTTCTGAGTTCAGATATACTAATTTCCTACAGACTGAAAAGCTTATGTCGATGAATCAGAACAGTTTTAGAAAGCATCGCTCGTGTAAAACCCCATTGCAAACTATTAACGAAGGTACGAGCCTATGGAACGGGTTCCCATATATGATTCGAAGACTTCTTAAGTAATACAACCAGTATGTTGTCCTCGACGCAGAGTGTTCATCAGAGAAAAGGGTACCGTCAGGAGTGTGCTAGGGAAGTGTCATAGGACCACAGCTGTTTCCTGTATACATGAATGATCTGGCGGTCAGGTTGGGCAGCAATCAACACTTGTTTGCTGATGATGCCGTGGTGTAAGACAGTGTCGAACGTGATTATTGGATGATATGACGACTTAGAAAAATTCCTAGTTGGTATGATGAACGGCAGCTAGCTCTAAATACAGAGAAAAAGCGGATAAGTAGGAAAAAGAAACCTGAAGTGTTGGGATCCAGCATTAGTAGTGTCCTGCTTTGACAGTCAAGTCGTTTAAATACACGGAATTAAGTTGGAAAGCGACTTGAAATTGAAAGAGCATGTGACGATTGTAGTAAGAAAGGTGAATGGCAGACTTAGGTTTACTGGGGAATTCTAGGAATGTGTGGTGCATCTATAAAACCGATTGCATATCCGTATTTTACGGACTGTAGGACGTACTCCTTTCTTTGGAAAACTACCTCCAAAATTCAGATGTATCTTATACTTCAAATTGGTGTAAAAATGTCCAATCTTTGATTCAAAATTCCCACTAGTCGTAAAAATGACCATATACTCGATGCCACGGAAAACTTCTATCTGGCAACATTGGATTCAACTGGCAGCAGCAGTGCACCGATGCGAAGAAAATGAGTTGCGTGGATTCACAAGCTTGCTGACACTGCCTCTCTCCCGTCCCGCCATCACAAACCCAGACCACTGTGTAGACAATGATGCCTGAACTGACATTGATTTATGTTGTCGCTAACAGTACAATATTTCTGTTAGTAGCTAGTTTCGTGATGGAAAAAAAATTGTATTCATATGATGCAGGTTATAAATGGAACTTAACGGCATATTCAGAACATGGAAACAGAGCACATGAACTGCAATTTCGGTCCACTAACTGAAAAAACCCAAGGCGACTGACGGGCTAGAAAAGAAAAACTGTAAAAAATTTGGAAGAGTAAATAATGGACTGAATGCAAACTGGCCGAAACTAGACGATGACGTATTGAAATGGATCCAAGGATACGGTCAAAATGGCACTGGAATTAATACAAAAATGTTTCAAATAGACGCTCGTAAGCCAGCGCTACAGTCGAATTTACGACTTTAAGGATAGAGTTCGTTGGTACAAAAGATTTATGAAGCGTAATGACTTAGCATGCGAACCAAAGTATCTCAGAAAGAAAAGAAGTTCAGATGACGATTTTCAGGGATTTTGTAGGTCAGTTCGGTTTCGTAAACTAAGACCGTATTTACGCAATTGACCCTAAATAACAAAGTGTGAGGTCATCCATATGAGCGCTAAAAGGATTCCGTTAAACTTCGCTTACACGATAAATCAACGAAATCCAAAGGCCTTAAATTGTAAGGAACACAAAGAAAATTTTGTGGGTAACGCTAAACAAAAACTTCCAAAATGTAACAGATCTACTAAGGAGACTGCTTACACTATGTTTGTGCGTCCTCTTTTAGGATACAGCTGCGCGGTGTGGGATCCTTAGCAGATAGGACTGACGGAGTGCACCGAAAAAGTTCAGATAAGGGCAGCAAGTTTTGTATTATTGCGAAAAGGGGGGGGTGGGGTGTGTCACTGAAACGATAGAGGATTTGAGGTGGACATTTTTAATATTTTATATTTAATATATATATATATATAAATATAAATACATATAAATGTTATATATATATAAATTTGTTTTAATACAAAGGCTTTTTCGTTGCAGCAGAATCTCCTCACGAAATTCCAATCACAAACTTTTTCTCCGAATACGAAAACATTTTGTTGACACCGACCTATATAGGGAGAAAAATGGTTCCAATGGCTCTGAGCACTATGGGACTTAACTTCTGAGGTCATCAGTCCCCTAGAACGTAGACCTATTTACACCTAACTAACCTAAAGACATCACACACATCCTTGCCCGAGGCAGGGTCCAACCTACGACCGTAGCGGTCGCGCGGTTCTAGACTGTAGAGCCTAGAACCGCTCGGCCATCCCGGCCAGCTATATAGGGAGAAACGATCCCCATGATAAAATAAGGGTAATCATAGCTCGTACGGAAAGATATAGGTGTTCGTTCTTTCCGCGCGCTACAGGAGATTGGAACAATAGAGAATTGTGAAGGTGGTTCGATAAGCCCTCTGCTAGGCACTCACATGTGGTTTGCAGAGTGTCCGTGTAGATGTAGTGTCTGGATTTGCAATCTAATAATAAAATGCTAGAAATGCAATTTTTTAAAAAAATTGCGTAAAAGTTCAGGTGCGTCTCAGTAAAATACGGTACTGCGACCTATTTTGAGCACTGGCATTGTTCGGGATCCGTACTGGGTCCGATTAAAGGAAGACATCAAAGCAGTTCAGAGGCACGATGCTAGATTTGTTGCCGATAGGATCAAACAGCACAAGAGTGTTAGAGAGATGCTTCGGAAATTATAATTGGTATCCCTGGACGACGTTCTTTCCGTGGAACAGTGTTAAGAAAATTTAGAGAACAGGCATATGAAGCTGATACCAGAAAGATTCTACTGCCGCCAACATACAGTTCGCATAAGGACCACAAAGATAAGGTGCTAGAAATTAGGGCTCATACGGAGGTATATACACAATAGTTTTCCAAATGGTCGAATGTTTGTGAAATCTTATGGGACTTAACTGCTACGGTCATCAGTCCCTAAGCTTACACACCACTTAACCTAAATTATCCTGAGAACACACACACACATGCCCGGGGGTGGACTCGAACCTACGCCGGGACCAGCCACACGGCCCATGACTGCAGCGCCCAAGACCGCTCGGCTAATCCCACGCGGCACGGTTTTCCCCCCTTGGTTCAGTCTGCAAGTCGTACAGGAAAGGAAACAACTAAAAGGTGTTCAGAGTACCCTCCGCCACGCGCCGTGTGGTGGTTTGTGGAGTATGTTGTAGACGCAGAACGTAAATCTAATTTATCGCAGTTGGCAGACTGTCCTGGTGTACTCGCGTCAGATTGCAGTCGAACGTTCGGAGCGCTGTTTGGTGAGGCCTGATCTGAGCCAAATGGGAGTTACGCTGCCTTGCATTAGAGAGGGAGCACGTTAGCAGAGGTCGTGGTCTCTGAGTGCAGTGTCGTGTTGCAGCACGAGATGATCCACGCCTACCTGTTCGTGCGCAACAAGGACCGCGACCGCAGCGAGCACGGGCCGGAGTTCCACAAGTACATGCGGCGCATCAACCGCGAGGCGGGCACGTCCATCACGGTGTTCCACGAGTTCGACGACGAGGTGGAGTTCTACCGGCAGCACTGGTACCGCTGCGACGGTCCCTGCCTCCAGTGGCGGCCCTGCTTCGGCACCGTCAAGCGCTACAGCCGCTGCCCGCCCGGTCCCAGGGACTCGTGGTGGCGTCGCCACCAGCAGCTCTGCGGCGGCACCTTCCGCAAGATCCACGGCCCCGAGGGCTACGTCAAACCCACGAAGGAAGGTGCGGGAACTTCTCACTCGTCTAAACTCTCTTCTCTGTGATCTGGCGCGCTGCCTCGACAGCGCTACTGTGCTCTTAAAACTGGTTGTTTCGTCAGCATGTCATCACTGTGGCCCTCTGAAAGGCATTTATTTCTCATAAGATGGACTTTGGGGCTCTTACACGGAGATAATAGCGTCTAAAACTGTAGGTTCCTAACTGCTGGCTTGCCGAATAAACATTCGGCTGGCAGAACAGGGGTGTGAGCGAGGGCTTTCTAGCTACGTGTGCTGTAGCAGTACAAATTCCTCTGCGCATAATTATACCTGCGCATATTCAGTGTGTGGAGGAATATAACAAGTGGCGAGAGGGAAGCGTGCATACAAATCGGTAATGGCAAATGATATTTAAGGGGGGTAGGACGTCAAACTGGCAGACTGGGAGAAGGAGAGGCACCACAGGACATTTTAATTTCCACTGTCTATACTTTTACAAATTCATAAAACTTTGTCAGCATGACCAGGAAGGGTTCAGGATTCACGCTCATAGAAGTGGAATTTCAAAAATATATTTTTTTACGTGTGAAATGGTCATTTTTTCGCTTATTATTGGCTGCATTCGTTGCTATTGGTACACTTTTCTTCATAAGTAAGGGAGATTATTCGATGAATTTTGCACAGCATACAAATCATACTTACAGGTGTATGAAACTCTAGAATTTTCCAAATTTATTAAAATCTGTGCTAAAAATTTAATTAACCATAAAATTTGAGTTTCTTCTAAACATGAAGTTTAAAATGTAACAGCTCATTCATTTTTCATTAATTAAATAAATTCTAGAGTTTCATACACCTCTAACTATGGTTTGTATGCTGTGCAAAATTCATCGAAGAATCTCTTACTTGTGAAGAAAAGTGTACCTATAGCAACAAATGCAGCCAATAGTAAGTGAAAAAGATAAAAATTTCACACATAAAATTATTTTGTTATACTTTTGAACTTACATTGCTAGGAGTTTGAATCCTGAATCCTTCCTGGTCGTGATGACAAAGTTTTATGAATTTATCTGTAAAAGTATAGACAGTGGAAATTAAAATGCACCTGTGGTGCCTCTCCTGCTCCAAGTCTGCCAGTTTGACGTCCTACCCCCTTAACTGCTTCACACTCTGAAAAGCACTTACAGAACGCTAGTGTGTAAGTTATATTCTCTTAGTCTCTGAACTGTTAATCAAATGTAATAAGGTACTTGAACGTTAAGTACTACTCTGAATTGAAATAAGTTATCAGAAGCAATGAGATAGTCCTCTGAAAATAGTACTATGTTATGCATGCCATAGATTCCATCAAAACCTTTAAGGGCTGTAAATTGTCAGTTTCTGAAACTTGCCAACTAGAAACTGAACCTCACTCTGTAAACCTAAAAGCTACTGAGTGCAATGGAAGTTGTCTGCTCTGCTTTGTAGCTCGTAGTCTCGTAAATGGTGAATTTTAAGATAAAAGAACTAGCATTAAAATTTCTCTTCACGAAGTATGCAGTGCAATGCACTGTCTGATCCAAAGTATCCAGACACCTGTTATTGGACATTAATATGGGGCTTGTCGACCCTTCGCTTCTGTGGCAGTTAGAATTCTTTTGTATAAACTGAAAATAACATGTCGGAAAGTCTGCGGAGGAATGACAGTCCATTCTTCCTTAATCGGCGAAATCGGAAGTCAGTAGTAGATTCAGGGTTCTAGAACGAAGTTGTTAATCTATTGCATCTGAATGGTGTTCCACTGGGTTCACGTTGGGGCTGTGTGTAGGCCAATCCATTTCTGGACTGATACTGTCCACAAGCGGCTCTCAACTGCTGCTTCATGACAGGTGCAGTGCCTTCCTCAAACACAATACTGAATGGTGTATAACAGGCTCGTATCCACCTGCATTCACCGTCGTCTCAAATGCAATAAGTGGACTGCACCCTAACCACAAAACACTCCCATCCTCCCCCACCCAGTGATACCTTAATACCAAGTCCCCTGTACTTCACTGTACGCACTCCATATGATAGTAGACAACGTTCGCCAGCTGTTCGCCGAACACTTCCATCATGTTGTTACATTCCAAATCACTTCAGTCATCCACTGTCCAGTGGCGTCACTATTTCCATAACTTCAAGCGTCGCTTAACATTGGCTACAGAGATATGTGCTTTGAGCAGCTGCTCGACCATTGTACCAAGTTCTTTCTAACGCCTTAGGCGAAGTCATTACGCTAGCTGGATTTCTTGTAACACTTCGGAACTGGGAAGTCGTATCTTCTGATTCCACGAGATTTTCAAAACCCACGCTCCACAGTTCTTGATCGTTGCTGTCCGTCAGTACACGAGATTGGCCTCGCCTTGGTTCAGCTGTCGTTGTTCCCTCACAACAATGGCACCCTTAGAAGGGGGTTGAAATGTCCCTGATTTATCTGTTACGTTCTTCATACACAACGTCTAGTATACTTCCGAAGTCGATGAACTTCCCTGACAGACCCATTCTACTGACGCTTCGCCACTGATAACACAGCATTAGCTACATCCATTTATACTTGTGGGTCCATTTTCCGTGTCAACTAGTGGTCAGTTACGCATTTATATGCAGATGATAGGTATTTCTGACCAGGCAGTGTATGTGGCAAATGGGTCTGATGGGCTTAGGACTACAATGTGTTACACACCCCGTGCCCCCCCCCCCCTCCTCCTCCCTATGGCGTTGATAACTCTTTCGTGAGTATGTGCTTGGCTACCATAAGACCCCAGCCCCTGCAGCACTACTTCCACTTTTGTGCTGCAAGTCTATACATCCCTTATCCTTTTCCTTCTCTGACTTGACATTGGATGGTGTTCCTGGTGCAGACTGCTTGGAAATGGTACATACCTTAGGACCCTAGTTTTCCATTTCCCTTCCGGAGCCCTCTACACATTTTCATTAATAAATACGTGGAGTTTGACCTCACACAACTTTCCGAAATTTTTCACCAGCGCAGATAGTGCAGAGAAGGTCGCCTAATATGGTGTGTTCCACTTTTATGCCTTCCCACTTTAGCAACTTTCGTCTGAAATAAAGTAGTATGCCCAAAACCCAGCACGGTAGCCTTCCTGTTGGGTGGGGTGTCCCTTACCTGCATGGTAGTAGCCCCCTGACCACACTGTTTGTGCTGGAGCTGAAAACTTCCCATGCCTACTGAGGAGTATGTGCCTGTCATAACTGGGGCATGGGGACTAAGACCAACAGATTACTGGTCTGGTAGCCATTTCTGAGGCTGAGGCTGGATGGGTGGCACCCATGGGGATAGCTCCTATTTAGAGTGGGTGACCTGCATATGAAGTAGATGCTTTCTCCCGTTGGTGGTCAGACAGCCCGAACAGTCTCTTCAGAAGGAAAGAATTCGTTCAATGTAGACAGATACGATCCCAAAATGATTCCTTCCCTGGCTACACTGTGTGAGGAATGTTGGGCTAAATGACAAGCAGAGAAGTACCCTCTCAAGTACCGGTCTGTATAAGAACAGATGGGATTCTTTTTTGGCCACAAAGCCTTATAGAGACTTCATGGCTACCAGGGATATTTCAAGAATCGTGCCAATTATGATAGCGTGTCAGGTGGAGTTACTGTATCTATTTTGAGTATGAGGAAGTTGCAGCCATCTCCAAAACAAAGAATGGGTAAGTTTTCATTAAAACAGCGTCCCCTGTCCAGTCATAAACATTGCTTGCCTGTAACAACTGGGTAACATTATAGTGACCGTCGATCCCTGTAATAATCTGAAAGGCGTCATTTTCCATCGTGACTTCCTCCTACAGTATGATGAGCTACATGCCAACTAGAAGTGAAGAGCTGTACAATTCGTCTGTTGTCCCCATAAGAGTTCAAAGAGCAATACAATGGCTACTGGGGCTTTTATCTTTGCCTTTGAGGTCGATTTATTTCCAAAGGTGACTGTATACTGTTGCGGCTTAACACTGCATGTCCCACAGCCATGTAATGTTTAAAATGTACGAAATTCGTGCACATCTTCATGTTGCAACGCCAGCCAAGTCTGTAGGGTCTTGTGAAAGACCATTGCAAGCAAATGTTTCTTGAGCTGCTCCTCATTAGCCTGCATCAGCTGTGGAGAGCGCCATTCTCCCACCTCACTAGACTGCGCTGTCCTTCAGAGAGAGAAAAAAATTCGGGAATATAAGACTCTAAACTCACTGACATAACAGGAGGCCAAAAAGTATGTCTACATCCAGTGTGCATGACAATGTCGCACACTACTTTGACCCCTCTGCCGGTAGTACTCCTCATTACACGTACTACAGCAAGCCTTGACGCTGCCTGACCATGCTGCCCCTCTTCTCCCAATTATTGGGGACTGTCCTCTTACTGGTTTCTCTACACCCACTTTGGGAACAATGGCTTACCACCCTCCAGGAGTGTCAATCCCAATCCTCCAGGCACACACACATCTCCCTCATATGGGTTCTCACGAGGACCTCCGCCATTCATGGCTACCAGGGATATTTAAAGAACCATGCCAATTATGATACCACGTCAGATGGAGTTAGTGTATCTGTTCTGAACTCTGTATATAGTGAACTGCGGCCTCTTGACACACCTTTGGCCTCTTGACACACCTTTGGCCTCTTGACACACCTTTGGCCTCTTGACACACCTTTGGCCTCTTGACACACCTTTGGCCTCTTGACGCACCTTTGGCCTCTTGACGCACCTTTGGCCTCTTGACGCACCTTTGGCCTCTTGACGCACCTTTGGCCTCTTGACGCACCTTTGGCCTCTTGACGCACCTTTGGCCTCTTGACGCACCTTTGGCCTCTTGACGCACCTTTGGCCTCTTGACGCACCTTTGGCCTCTTGACGCACCTTTGGCCTCTTGACGCACCTTTGGCCTCTTGACGCACCTTTGGCCTCTTGACGCACCTTTGGCCTCTTGACGCACCTTTGGCCTCTTGACGCACCTTTGGCCTCTTGACGCACCTTTGGCCTCTTGACGCACCTTTGGCCTCTTGACGCACCTTTGGCCTCTTGACGCACCTTTGGCCTCTTGACGCACCTTTGGCCTCTTGACGCACCTTTGGCCTCTTGACGCACCTTTGGCCTCTTGACGCACCTTTGGCCTCTTGACGCACCTTTGGCCTCTTGACGCACCTTTGGCCTCTTGACGCACCTTTGGCCTCTTGACGCACCTTTGGCCTCTTGACGCACCTTTGGCCTCTTGACGCACCTTTGGCCTCTTGACGCACCTTTGGCCTCTTGACGCACCTTTGGCCTCTTGACGCACCTTTGGCCTCTTGACGCACCTTTGGCCTCTTGACGCACCTTTGGCCTCTTGACGCACCTTTGGCCTCTTGACGCACCTTTGGCCTCTTGACGCACCTTTGGCCTCTTGACGCACCTTTGGCCTCTTGACGCACCTTTGGCCTCTTGACGCACCTTTGGCCTCTTGACGCACCTTTGGCCTCTTGACGCACCTTTGGCCTCTTGACGCACCTTTGGCCTCTTGACGCACCTTTGGCCTCTTGACGCACCTTTGGCCTCTTGACGCACACACATTTGGTGGCTGTGGCTCTTCGGTAAGGGCTTTTCAGGACTTCATTTTCTGTAATGTTTCTCTCTCTTGATGGTGGAGAGCCTCAGAACGTATTGTCTGCATTGGTTTCTGAGCTCTCCAACCTTCCCTAGTGTTGGGCGACTTCAGTGCCCATAACTCTTAGTGGGGTAGAACCATGATGACTGGCTTTGGTAAAGGTGTTGAAAACATACTTACAGATATTGATCTGTCTTTTGAATACTGTCATTTCACACTTTGTGTGGCACATCGAAATTAGTTGGGCATTGATCTTTCTACTTGCAACACTGTTTTTTCCCATCCATCCATTGGAGGGTCCACGATGGCCTGTGTGGTGGTGACTGCTTCAGTCTTCCTCACTCAGCATCTCTCTCCTGGGCGCTGACTTAGATGGGCTCTCTGCAATGCTGACTGGGATTCTTTCATCTCCTCTGCCATTCTGAGCTCTCTGCTGAATGGAGGTACTGATGAGACTGTCCAGAATGCCAATGTAACTGCAACTGACATAGCAATCCCTATTCCTAGAGATCCCCCTGTCCAAAGGCAGTATTTAGGTTGAACACAGATGTTTCAGAGGATCCCAAACGCAATACGTGCCATCCAACAGTCGAGCACTTGGTTATCCTGAAAAAGCTCTGTGCCTGGGTCTGCCACTTAACAAAATGACAGAAGCAAGAATATTGGGAACAGTATGTTTGAACCATAGCCTAGTGTAAAACACCTTTGCAGGTACAGGTGAAGGTCAGATGCATCGATGGATACTGGTTCTCAGCAGGTGCTCTTGGTATTTCTTTGAACAGTGTTGTTTGCTCTGACCCAGACGCCATAGCTAACCATTTTGTTCTGTGTTATGTGCAAGCATATGCATCTGAGAACTACCAGCCTGCCTTTTGTGTCCTTAAACAGCTGACTGATTGTGATCAATTTTCACTACACGCAAAGTGGAGCCCTATAGTGCCTCATTGAGTGGGATTCTTCAGTGCCCTAGGTGTTTGTCCTGACATAGCCCCATGCCAGACCACATCCAAAATCAAATGCTCGGGCACCTAGCAGTCCATTGTTAGTGTCAACTATTTACCATCCTCAAATGTACCTGGATTCAGGTTGAGCTCTCATCTCAATGGGACTGAAACCGTGTAAAAATCTACGTATTCACAGCTTTCGGCCAGTTACTCTCACCAGTGTCTTCTGTAAGCTGCTTGAGTGCTGGGCGAGTTTGTGGCCGTTGGCTGTGTGTCTCGGGGCATTCTGGCTCCATCCCAGGGCGGTTTTCGCCTAGGCTGTTTCACTGCTGATTGCCTGGAGTCTGTCGTCCAGACAGCTTTTGTTCCATGTCTAAACCTTACTGCTATCTTCTTCGGACTATAAACGGCTTGACACCACATCGCAACACCACATCCTCGCTACCTTACATGAGTGCGGACTCCAGGTCCAGCTTGAAAATTTTGTCCAGAACTTCCTGTCCCACTGTACTTTCTGGGTTCTAGGTGGCGCTTCCCTCAGTACCCCACATATCAAAGAGAATGGAGTCCTGCAGGGTTGTGTATTAAGTGTCCCTCTCCTTTTAGTGACCAAAACGGACTAGCAGCTGCTGTGGGGGTCTACAGTATCACCCTCCTTGTATGCTGAAGATTCTTGCTTTTACTATTGCTCCTCTAATGTCAGTATTGCTGAAGGCCGATGCAGGGAGCCATTCGAAAGACGCAGTCATGGGCACTCACCCATTGCTTTGTCTTCTGCCTTCGATATTAACGTCAAACACCTCCCACTGTTGTACTACATCCAGAACTTCATCTCACTGACCAGTTACTCATTGTGGTGGAACCTTATCGCTTTTTGGTTTTGGTCTTAGATGCCCAGCTGATGTGGCTTCCTAAGGTGCTAGCTGTTTCTTAACACTCTTCGCTGCCTCAGTAATACCAGCTGTGGTCCAGATGGCACTACTGTTCTGCAGCTTCATGAATATCTGATACTGCCCCGTCTTGATTATAGGAGTCACATATATGGTTCAGCATCGCCTTTGGCATCCAGTCACTGGACCAGAAACACCACTGTGGGTCTGACTTGCAACAGCAGCCTTTCGAACTAGCTTGGGGCTGGGGTCTTCCTCTACAGATCAGGCGCCAACAGCTTCTGCCCCCAGGGCTCAGCATTCATTTGCTGAGTACGGGCTTGGCGACCCCGGGGTCCTGAGCTGGGGACTGGTCGGCGCCGCCAGTCTCCTGTCACCGTAACCCCCGGACATGCTACAGCGACCACCGTATGGTGCGGCGGTGGAATGTTGTGTGCTGCGGGGAATGGTCATCTTGGCTTGACCGCCTGGATTGCGAGGAAGACCAACCTCTATAAAAACCCCTCAATCTTCCGGTGTGCTCCGCGCCTATGAGATGCATGGCTGTTGAGGTGGAACAGTCGCAAGCGGGCAACCTCTGCGGCACCTGCCGCACCCCAATTGTATAAGGCTTACTCAGGCACGCGGGGCTCTGTCTGAGCGGACCTTTAGTTCCCTAGCTGCTCGTGGGACCGCAATGGACGCTTCCACTTCTACATTTCCCCCTACCAGTGGCTTGGGTGGGCCTCTGGTAGGAAAACACACCCCATCGAAGAAGCGACTTCGTGCTGCGAGTCCTCCAGCGCCTAGTGTTGATCGAGATTTATCAGACTGTCGTAACAGAGCACATGCTGATAATCAGAATGTGTTTTTGATTATTAACCGGAAGGAGGGTAGCTTTGAGAGGGTTTCTCCCTTTTACATCCACAAGGGTCTTGAGGCAATTGTAGGAACACTTAAATCTGTGAAGCGACTGTGCAATGGGACTCTGTTAGTTGAGACATGTAGTTCCCGTCAAGTCGCTTCTCTTCGGAAAGCAACCTGTCTTGGTGAGTACGCTATCGAGACCGAGCTCCACTCCACTCCACTCCACTCTGAACCACAGTAAGGGTGTTGTGACATGTAGGGACTTGGTGGGTATCCCCACAGAAGAGTTAAAATCTGAATGGGCTGATGAAGGTATTGTTGACGAGTCGATGGGAACCTAGTCAAATCCGACTCGTTTAATCTCACGTTCAGTTGCCCACGACTCCCAGAGCATGTTAAAGTGGGGTTCTTACGTTGGCCAGTAAGGCCATATTTCCCCAACCCAATGCGCTGTTTTAAATGTCAGCGCTTTGGGCATACTACGTTGGGGTGCAATGGGATAGCCACTTGTGGTAAATGTGGTCAGCCTGCCCATGAAGGAGCTGATTGTTCATCGCCTGTGATGTGCGTGAATTGCTCTGGGAGTCACCCTGTCTGGAGCTGGGTCTGCCCCATCTATCTCGACGAACGGAAGATACAGGAGATTAAAACATCCAAGCGCATCCCCTATGGTGAGGCCAAGAAGCTCTTTAAGGCCATGCAACCTCCTGTGTTTACCACATCTTTCGCTTCCGCTCTGAAAAACCCGGTACAACTGGCCACTGTTGCTACACAAACGAAGGTTGCTAAGTCCGCGGCTGGCGCGCTGCCAAGATGGCCTTGAGCCGCCTTATCGGCGGGGTCAAAGGTCACGCGCTCGGAGAGATGACGTAACATGCTGTTGCATACTCTGTCGACAGATTCTAGATGTACCCTTGTACTACGCTACAGATCACTTTATTTGTGAAAATACAAAGTACAGTCTCCAACAAATTTAACATATTCACATGTACCTTTACCTTTAATCCAAATAAATACTTTCATTTACAGATAGCTTACGTCTATTACGGGTATACAAGGAGAAGGGTGAGGGTGACATATATGATGATTCCTCTACAGTTGCAACAGCAGCCTTTCGAACTAGCCAAGATGCCCTACAGAAGATATCGTCGTCGTGCAAGACCGACAATATATAACACAATAGAAGACGTTGAAATGACAACATCTGGTGCTGACAAGAAGAAGAATACTATAAAACCTGCCGCTGCACATTCACTACTAGATGGACCCGCTGTCTTTTGTGGATGTAGGCTGAACTTCAGTATTGATCTTAATGATACATTTTCGCTTGGTAATGGCTGGCTAACTGTCGCAGTAGTACGAGGTGGTACAGGCATTTGCCAGTGCACTTGTCCTGCTGCGGTTGTTTTGCAACCTGCGGCTTTCCCCGCAACGTCGGACAAGGCTGTGGTTGCTGACATTGGGGTACTTCCTCCCTCTCCCCATATGGGGCCTTCTGCCCAGGCGAGTAATGCTCCAACTGTTGACAAGGCTCTGCATTCTAAGCCCCCCAAGACAGACGCCGAAGCTGAAGGTTTTGCCACCTGAGGGGACTAGTCAGGGTCAGTCCGATGACGAGGCCATCGTACTGTCTGACATCTGCCGTGGCTCATCATCGGAGCTGATGGACATTGATGTCGACCAGGGGCGATCTTCTCGCCCCAGGAATAAATCTCCGGCCAGTACGGGCTCTCCTCCAAAGCACAGAGGCAGGGTGAGAGTTCAGCCCCCCTGATCACTGGCTCCCATATTACAGTGGAACCTGAATGGGTTCAGGACGCATGTGGCGAATTAAAACTACTTGTACGAGAGAACCCTTTGTGCTTATGTCTCCAAGAAACACATTATCAGGCCACTGATGCTCCTTCTTTACGGGGCTATACCATATATCGAAAAGACGATCTGACGGGGGAAAGGGCAAAGGGTGGTGTTGCGGTTCTTGTCCGTGACATCCACCCCTCATCTGAGCTCCCTCTCGTTACAGACTTGAGAGCAGTTGCAGTTGATCTTCTTGTGGGTCGGAGGCTCAGTCTGTTCAGTTTACTTACCACCTCAGGATGCAATAGACTCTGAGGCTCTCACAGACCTTATTAGCCAACTCCCCCGCCCATTTCTTCTGCTGGGGACTTCAATGCTCATAATGTCTTATGGGGCTCTTCGACTGCTTGCCCCAGGGGTCGCATTCTGGAAAGCCTCATGATGTCTGAAGAACTGTGCATCCTCAACTCTGGTGCTCCCACTCATTTCTGTACTGCTTCCGGGTTGTCATCGGCTATTGACCTTTCCTTTTGCTCTCCAGCACTCGCGGATTCTGCTCTGTGGGAGGTTGTTGCTGACCTCCATTCTAGTGACCACTTCCCCCTTGCCCCCCCAGGGGGTCCGCAACTCTTCTGTGGATACGTGCGTAGCGAACACGGGACCCCGAGCAAATGTGGCCCTCCTTCCTTTCCGGGCTGCATACCCTCCCTTTCCACATCCTTCCCCGTCCCCCAATCTTCGCCCCCCCCCTCACCTCTGGCTCTTTCCTTCCCTTTCTCCCCCTCTGGGAGTACGGTTTGTGCCTACGTCCAGAGACGGACGCCTGAAACTGTTGAAAATTCCACGCTTTCTACACTTGCAAGTCTTCGTCCTTCCTCTGTCCTTCTCTTTTCCCTACCTCCTCTCTTTGCCCTTTTCTCCGCCGCGACGTTTGAGACCCCTCTTCTTTCCTTTCCCTTTCTCTTTTTTCCTCCCTGTGCGTGTCTGAAGGCCGACCCACGCACTTCCATGCATAGCCGGTGACGGGGTAAGCGTAATTCCCCGCCCCAGGTAGTCAAGTAGGACACGTACGTACCCCCTGGTAACGGCCAGGCCCAGGGAGGGGTGATTACCCGACCTGATACCTTCCGAAAGTGCCGATTGGTCCCTCCGTCCGTTTGTCGGGAGGTGTGACCTGAGGTGTGAACAATCACCTAAGGCGGGAGTGCCCTCAGAGAGGGCCCCCACAAGGGAGGAGCGCGCCATCGGAGACGCTGGTAATCATGGGGGATTCTTCCGCAATGGTTTCCTCACCTTCCACTATGTCTGCTCACAAGCGTAAGTTCACTGAGTCTCAGCCACAGACAGATCTTCCATCGTTGCCACAGTTCCTTGTTGTTTCTCGGTCTGACGAAGGTCACGACTTCTCCACGGTCAACCCTTTCATTATTCAGAAAGGTGTCGACGCAATTGCGGGTCCCGTAAAGTCTTGTTCCAGATTGCGGAATGGCACCCTGTTGTCAGAAGCAGTCAGTGCCCTCCAGGCACAAAAATTGCTGTGTACCTCACTACTACACACCTTCCCTGTCCGGGTGGAACCGCACCGTACTTTAAATTCCTCGATGAATTGTCTGACGAAGAAATTCAGCACTACCTGTCTGACCAGGGCGTAACGGCTGTTCATAGGGTTATGAAAAGGGTTGACACTAACATCGTTCCAATCCGTACTGTCTTCTTGACATTTGACAAAGTTCAACTCCCATCGAAAATCAAAGCAGGCTATGAGATAATTTCCGTTCGCCCTTGCGTCCCAAACCCTACGCATTGCTATCGGTGTCAGCGGTTCAATCACACCAGCCAGTCCTGTTCCAATCCGGCCAAATGTGTTACGTGTGGCAAGGATGCCCATGAGGGTGCTTGTCCACCTCCATCCCCTCGCTGCATAAACTGTATGGGTGACCACGCTGCTTCCTCTAGAGATTGCCCCGTTTTTAAGGACGAAAAGCTCATCCAGGAAATAAGAGTGAAGGAAAAGGTGTCGACCTTTGCTGCTCGAAAATTATTCGCCAGTCGACAGCCCACCGTGCCTCAGACAGGAAAATACAGCACTGTCCTTGCTTCTCCTCGGCCAACAAAGGAGGCGGCCCCGCAGACTTGCGACCTCACCTTTAGTGCCACGGTCGTCAGATCGGCCAGCACAAAGATCGCCCGTTCAACCTCACCACTTTCGCCTGCCCACTATATAGCTCACCCTTCATCGGGTTCTGCTAAATCTTGAGCCCAAAAGTCAGACACCAAGACTTCGAAAAAAGAGCATACTCGTGAGGATTTTTTACGTACCCCAACTTCACACCCATCGGTTCCTCCTTCTTCTATACATCATACTTCCAAGAAGGCTACAAAGAAACCCAGTTCATCTCCTCCTCCGCCAAGGCGTGTCCCATCTATAGCACCACCTGGCGGAAATCGCCCTCGGCCGTCTTCTGTGTCGCCGAGGCGCACTGCTGGCGGCCGATCAACCGGCCGATCGCTGGTGGCAGGAGCTGCTCCTGAACAACCTATGGATCAGGATCTTCTGCCTTCGGCTGAATCCCATTCCATGCTGTCGGTCGCAAGCTCTGAGCAGTCGTGGAGTTGACAGCGACCTTGGTCACATTCCTCCATTTTCTGTTCACCCTATGTCCATCATCCACTGGAATATCCGCGGTATTCGAGCCAATCGGGATGAATTGTCGGTCCTCATACGATCCTACTCGCCGGTTATCTTCTGTCTTCAGGAAACAAAGCTCCGTCCCCATGACCGCTTTGTTCTCCCCTCTGTTGAAGGCACTCCAGCCCATGGAGGACTCAAGATTCTTCTCCATGATACTCTCCATTATCACCCAATCCATTTAAACACTTCCTTCCAAGCTGTCGCCGTCCGTCTTTCCTTTTCTGGATACACGTTCCCTCTTTGTACTGTATACATTCCATCGTCCACACCAATGGCACGAGCTGATCTCCTTCATCTTCTTGGTCAGCTTCCACCCCCCTATTTACTCGTTGGGGACTTCAATGCCCACCACCCGCTTTGGGGATTTCCACATCCTAGTCCACGTGGCTCACTATTGATAGACGTCTTCCACCAAGCGTATCTAGTTTGCCTCAACACTGGGGTCCTTACAGTTTTTTCTGCCTCCACGACAAACTTAAGTCATTTGGACCTTGCGGTTCGGTACTGCTCCGCTAGCTCGTGTTTCGAATGGTTCGCCCTTGATGATACACAGTCGAGTGACCACTTTCCATGTGTCCTTAGAGTGCAGCCTCAACTGCCATATATGCGCCCGCGACGCTGGAAGATTGCCCAAGCCGATTGGACACTTTTTTCGTCTCTAGCGACATTCGATGACCGTCACTTTCCCAGCGTCGACGATGAGGTCACACATATTACCGACGTTATTCTTACAGCTGCGGAACATTCAATACCACGCACCTCCGAATTGCCCCGGCGCCCCCCAGTTCCTTGGTGGAACGAGGCATGCCGTGACGCAATACGTGAGCGGCGACGTGCTCTCCGCGTTTTCCGCCACCATCCTACTTTGGCCAACTGTATCCGCTATAAGCAGTTCAGAGCGCGATGCCGTCGTGTCATCCGCGATAGCAAGAAGGCAAGCTGGAAATTCTTTATTAGCTCATTTAACACCTTCACTCCCTCCTCGGAAGTTTGGAGTCGCTTCGACGGTTCTCAGGCGCGCCTAGTTTCTCCCCGGTCTCTGGGCTCACTGTCGCCCATGACACATTAGTGGACCCCGTCGCAATTTCTAACTCGTTGGGTCAGCACTTTGCTGAGATTTCGAGCTCTTCAAATTACCCGCCAGCGTTTCTTCCGAAGAAACGTGCAGCGGAAGTGCGACCTCTTGCTTTCTCCTCTCAAAATCGCGAAAGCTACAATACTGTTTTCTCCATGCGGGAACTCCAACATGCACTCTTTTCTTCTCGCTCCTCCGCCCCAGGACCGGATGGTATCAACGTCCAAATGTTGCTGCATTTATCAACCCATAGTCTGCGTTACCTCCTTCGCCTTTATAATCGAATTTGGACCGATAGTACTTTTCCCAGACGATGGCGGGAAGCTATCGTCGTTCCTGTTCCGAAACCTGGAAAGGACAAACATCTCCCCTCTAGCTATCGTCCCATTTCTCTCATGAGTAGTGTCTGTAAGGTTTTGGAGTGTATGGTGAATTACCGTTTAGCTTGGTGGCTGGAATCCCGCAGTCTAACACCTGCCCAATGCGGATTCCGAAAGCATCGTTCTGCAGTTGACGATCTTGTTGCTCTCTCCACTTATATCATGAACAATTTTCTCCGGAAACGCCAAACAGTAGCAATATTTTTTGATCTGGAGAGAGCATACGATACCTGTTGGAGGACAGGCATCCTCCGCACACTGTTCTCTTGGGGCTTTCGAGGTCGGCTGCCCCATTTTCTTCGCGAATTTATGGCAGAGCGCACATTTAGGGTGCGGGTGAACACAACTCTCTCCCGTACTTTCTCCCAAGAAAACGGGGTACCCCAGGGCTCCGTGCTGAGTGTTGTACTGTTTGCCATTGCCATAAATCCAATTATGAATTGTCTCCTTCCTGATGTCTCGGGCTCCCTCTTTGTGGACGATTTTGCGATCTACTACAGCTCTCAACGGACCAGCCTTCTTGAACGACGTCTTCAAGGATGTCTTGATCGCCTCCACTCTTGGAGCATCGAAACCGGCTTCCGTTTTTCTCCCAGTAAGACCGTTTGTGTTAATTTTTGGCGACGTAAGGCGTTTCTTCCACCCTCCTTACATCTAGGTCCTGTCAACCTTCCGTTTTCAGACGTCGCTAAATTCTTTGGTCTTATGTTTGACAGAAAACTGTGCTGGTCCTCCCACGTTTCCTATATTTCGGCTTGCTGTCTGCGATCCCTCAACACCCTCCGTGTCCTGAATGGTACCTCCTGGGGAGCGGACCGAGTGGTCCTTCTCCGCCTCTATCGCGCCTTAGTGCGCCCGAAATTGGACTACGGAAGCATAGTCTACTCCTCTGCTAGGCCGTCTATTCTTCGGCGTCTCGACTCTATCCACCACCGTGGATTACATTTAGTGTCTGGATCTTTTTGCACCAGCCCTGTGGAAAGCCTTTATGCTGAGACTACTGAACCTCCGCTGTCCAATCGGCGAGCAGTCCTTCTGAGTCGTTATGCTAGCCATCTGTCTTCCATGCCTGCTAATCCAGCCCATGACATTTTTTTCGACGCCTCCTTTGATGTAGGGTATGCAGGCCGTCCCTCCTCCCTACTACCACCGGGAGTCCGCTTCCGTCAACTGCTCCATTCTCTTTCCTTCCGCTTTCCTAAAACCTTCTTGACAACTTGGGGTACAGCATCGCCTTGGCTCCGTCCCCGGATCTGCCTGCTCCATGACCTTTGTCAGTTTCCCAAGGATGGTACCCCTTCACTTGTTTATCGTCGGGCATTTGCTGCTCTATGTGCACAAATGACGGAAGCCACATTTATTTACACCGACGGCTCGAAAACATCGTTAGGTGTAGGGAGCGCCTATATTGTTGGCGACACCCCAAATCACTTTCGGCTTCCCGACCAATGTTCGGTTTATACTGCGGAGCTTTCGATGTTCTCCAGGCTGTCCACTACATCCGCCGCCATCAGCGGATACAGTACGTTATCTGCTCAGCTCTCTCCTCAGTCTCCAAGCTCTTTACCCTGTGCACCCTCTGGTCCACCGGATTCAGGACTGTCTGCGCTTGCTCCACCTGGGGGGCGTCTCGGTGGCGTTCCTCTGGCTCCCGGGACACGTTGGTATCTGTGGAAATGAGGCGGCCGATATTGCAGCCAAGGCTGCAGTCTCTCTTCTTCGGCCAGCTATTCAATCGATTCCCTTCGCCGATCTACGGAGCGTTTTATGTCGTCGTGTTCTTCATTTATGGCACGCACATTGGTCGACACTTCCCCCATAGTAAATTGCGGGACGTGAAAGCTCTTCCTTGTGCTTGGACCTCTTCCTCCCGAACGCGTCGTCGGGAGGAGGTAATTTTAATTAGACTCCGGATAGGGCACTGTCTTTTTAGCCATCGACATCTTGTAAGCGGCGATCCTCCCCCACTCTGTCCCCACTGCTCTCACCTGTGGACGGTAAGACACCTTTTAATTGATTACCCCTATTTTACTCCGTTAAGCACCCGTCTACAGCTGTCGCCTGATATATCGTCAATTTTAGCAGATGACACGCGCTCGGCCGATCGCGTTCTCGAGTTTATTCCTGCCAATGAAATGACGTCAGTCATTTTGAAGCTTTTTTTGGGGACAACCACCCCTTTCTGTAATGGATTTTTAAGCCTTCCTTCTGCTTTTAGTTTCACCAATTTTATGACTTTCGTTCCCATTGCCGCTGGTTTCTATTTTCGGTTTTTTACTGTTTCCTAAGTCACGGACTGGGCGCTAATGACCATAGCAGTTTTGCGCCCTAAAACCAAAACAAAAAAATACAAAAAAACTTCACCCTTTGGATTCACCTCCTGGATGAGGCTGTGGCATTATCAGTTCCGCCTCGGTGGCACCTCTGCAGAGCTGACTGGACACTTCTCAGCCAACTGGCTGTTTTGGAACACTGTGCCAGCGTCCACGAATGGGTAGACCATGTTACAGCCGTGATCTCCCATGCTGATGAATTGTCAATCCCACGGTCATCCGGTCATCCCAAGAGGCGTCCTGTCCCTTGGTGGATCACTGAGTGCTGCTCAGCTATCTGAGCCCGCCGTGCAGCTCTGCGCCGCTTCAAGTGCCGTCCCTCAGCTGACCATCTTGCGGCCTTTCGGGTGGCAAAGGCCAAGGCGCGGCGAGTGATTAAAGAGAGCAAACGACGGTCATGGCAATCGTTCTTGAACTCCATCTCCGGCTCCACTAAGTCTACGAAAGTATGGGAAGCCATCAGGAGGATTTCCGGGAAACTCAGCCAACTACCTGTCACGGAATTGCTGCATCAGGGTTGTCTACTCACGGCGCCTAGAGACATTGCCCAGACACTGGCCATGCATTTTGCGGAAACTACCGCCACTATTAACTGTGATCCAGATTTCTGCCGCTACCGCACTGCCATCGAGAGGGGTCACTTGGACTTCCGGTCTCGCAATTCTGAACCCTAGAACTACCCCTTCACAATGTGGGAACTGGATTCGGCGCTGTCTGTGGCTCATGATACTGCGCCTGGTCATGATCAAATCCGGTACAGCATGCTGCAGCACTTGTTACTGCCTTCCAAGGAAGTTCTCCTGAATTGTTTTAATATGGTATGGTTATCCGACACACCCTGACTCGTGGAGGGAGGCGATTTTGACTCCTCTCCTCAAACCGGGGAAGGACCGAACGCATCCCAGTAGTTATCGAAGTATTGCTTTGACGAGCTGTGTCGGGAAGACGTTGGAACGCATGGTCAACCGTCGCTTGGTTTGGCTGCTCGAGACCAGGCAGCTCCTTAGCCCCTCTGTGTGGCTTTCGGAGATGTCGTTCAACTATGGACAACTTGACCCTTCTTGAGGCGGCCATCCAGCAGGCCTTCCTGCGTAACCAGCATTGTGTAGGTGTATTCTTTGACATTCATAAGGCGTATGACACTACTTATCGCCGCCATATCCTCAATCAACTCCATGAGTGGGGCTTTCGTGGCCGTCTCCCCATCTTCATTCGGTCCTTTCCTTCCCAACGCCTCTTCGATATAGGGTTGGTAATGTGCTATCTGATTCGTATGTGCAGGAGAATCGTGTTCCTCACGGAAGCGTTGTAAGTGTCCCCCTCTTTGCCGTCGCCATTAACAGTATCACGTCCACTATCCGGAGTCCTGCCCAATGCTCCTTGTTTGTGGACGATTTTGCTGTTTTCTGTTCTTCCTCCAGTCCTGTCACTGCTAGTCGGCAGTTGCAGCTTACGATACAGCGATTAGAGGCATGGACTGCGAAGACGGGTTTTACCTTTTCTGCAGACAAATGTGTGTGTGTTCATTTTAATCGTTCTCGACGTCTTTTTACCTCCCCTGAATTGCGTCTGAGGGACACCATTCTTCCTTTTAGCGACACTGTGCGGTTCCTGGGCCTCACTTTTGATTCCAAGTTGTCGTGGTTGCCTCACCTTAAAGACCTCAAGTTGCGGGCCCTGAAGGTACTGAATATTTTGAAGTGTCTGAGCCATCGGTCCTGGGGAGCAGATCAGGCGCGTCTGCTGCAGTTTTATAGGGCTTTCGTCCGATCGCGTCTTGACTATGGTTGCACCGTGTATGGGTCAGCAAGGCCTTCGTATCTGAAGATTCTTGACGCAGTACACCATGAGGGTATCAGGCTGGGCACTGGTGCCTTCCGTACTAGTCCCATCCCCAGCCTGTGTGCTGAGGCAGGGGAACCGCCGCTCGCCATCCGGCGGAAACTCCTCATGGTGCGACGGGTGTGTCATTTCCTTGCCTGTCCTACCTCCCCTGCGTACTCTACCGTTGCCTGACCGCCTATGGAACGTCTTTTTCCAGTCGTCCCAGGGCAACGAGACCATTTGGGATTCGTGCCAAGCATTTGCTTGAGTCCCTTGGTGTGGAGCGTGTGGCCCCCCAACGACAAGGTTTTACTCGCCTGCCTCCCTGGTTGCTCCAGAGGCCCAGCGTCCTTTTAGACTTGTCGAAGTACCGGAGGAGCTGCACTCCTGCGTTTGTTTTTACCACATTATTTTATGATATTTTAAACCAGCATCCCGATCATGTACCAGTATTTACGGATGGCTCTAAACAGGGGGACTCTGTTGGTTGTGCTGTTGTTTTCCCTGATCGAGTCAAGAAGTTACGGCTTCCTGCGGCGTTTACCATCTTTGACGCCGAATTGTTTGCGATCTTGCGGGCATTGGAGCAGATGAGATGTGTTCCCAGTCTTAAGTTTCTCATCTGTTCTGACTCCCTGAGTGCCCTTCAGACCATGCAACACTTGTACCCAGCGGAAACGGTCGTCCAGAACATCCATGATGCCCTACTCCACCTGCAACGGCAGGGGAAGGAGGTTTCCTTCTGCTGGGTGCCGGGGCACGTGGGTATTAGGGGAAACGAACTGGCGGATGTGGCTGTCAAAGATGCATGTTCCCTCCCTCACGTTGTTGCATGTGCCGTCCCCCCTCCATGCTGTTACCTCCCTCCTGCGTTTTCGCGTTATGCGTCAGTGGGAAGAGGAGTGGCTGGCAGTCGGTGAAAATAAGCTGCGTCTGGTCAAGGCCACCACGCGGCCATGGCGTACGTCCTACCAGTCATGCATGCGGGCTGAGGTTCTCCTCACTCGCCTCCGCATCGGGCACAGTCCCTTAACTCATGGTTTTTTCCTCCGGCGGGAGGACCCCCCCAATCTGCAGTGCTTGTGACGTCCAGATTACTGTCCGCCACATTTTACTTGACTGTCTTTTATTCTCTGACCAGAGGGCGGTGGTTTCTTTGCCACCGGATTTGCCCTCTATTTTACAAGATGACGCAACGACTGTAGTTAAGGACTTACGGTTTTGTGTCCTGTCCAATTTGTTGCCTCGGATTTTAGGGAGAGGGTTTTAATGTGCTGCTGGGTGACTGGCTCACCCAGGTTTTAGGTAAGAGGTCAGCCAGTCACGATTACCTACTTGTTTCCCTTCGGTTTCTGTTCTCTTTTCCTTGTTTCCCTTCCTTTTTAGTGTGTTCCTTCTCTTTTTTTTGCCTCTGTATGTGAGGATTTGGAACTGCGTCAGGCCTGTGTCTTTTAGCCGTTCTCCTTGTTCGCTGTTCGTCTTAGTCTCTTCACTGCATGTGTTCCTGTTTTTATGCGTTTGGCTGCTGATGACCACGCTGTTTAGCGCCCGTAACCTCAAACACACACAACAGCTTCTCAGTTATGCTATACATATTTGCAGCTCCACCAAGCACCTGCACTACTGTGGCCTTTCTCCCATTAGGGAAGTCTACCTCACACAACAGAGATCCATAACTGGGGTCACAACTGCAAATTGATTACAGTATCTGTTCTGAACTCAAACATCCCCTACTGTCACCTTGTGAGGGAGCAATCCTGTATATCTCCATCGTGTGTACTCTGAGCTCGGATCTCTCTCGATTCATCCTTCAGACTTAGATTCAGTTTACCCTTTCATGCTCAGCCAAATGTTCCTGGCTGTCTTTTCTGCTTCTCCAGGTTTGGAATTGGTATACACTGATAGGTCAATGGTAGGTAGATGAGACGGTTTTGCATATAAACATGCAAGGTGCAGTGACCTACGCTACTTTCTGAACTGATGCAATGTTTTCACTGCTGAACTGGAGGCCATCAAACGTGCCTTTGGCCATACCTGTTCTTGCACTGGCAAGATACTTACAATCTGCAGTGACTCCATGAGTGGCCTTCAGTCTATTGGCTACTGATACCTCATCGGTTATTAGTCACGAGTTTCTGGCATATTCATTCTGAACTACAGAAAGTTGGGCGGCTGGTCGTCTTTGTTGGGACGTTGGTGAATGAACATACTGACTTTTTGGTAAGGTTTGCTAGCAGGATGCCGATTATGGAAATTGGGGTCCCAGAACTGGACCTTCTGTAGACTGTCACCAATTGTTCGATGTCTGGACTCTGGTTTCCCCCAGACTTCCTAAACGAACTGTGGGCAACAAAGGAGACGACCACCTTGCGGCAATCTTTCCTTAGAGCTTCTCGCAGGGAATCCACTTTGTTTGGTCAGATACACACTGACCACACTTGGCTGACCCACAGCCACATTCTCTGACCTGAGAACCAACTGCGCTGCTGGTGTGGTACCCACCTGACAGTGGCCCACATCCTACTACACTGTCCAAATTTGGCTCCTTTGCGGCGGTGTCTCAACCTTCCTAATAAGCTACCTTTCAATCTAGCGAAAGATGCCAAAGTGGCTGACCTGGTTTTACTTTTCACACATAAAGGTGGTTTCTCTCGTCTCGGTAAGATGGAGCAGTTTGGCCTCATGCCCGCCTGAGGGGCCCTGGGATCCCGCGATGCAAAAGGGGCATCTCACACAGCATACCATGCTCTGGGGACCATCAGCAGCAGTCTCGCTCTCTTTACCCTTTCTCACTTTCCTCCCAGTTCTCCTTGATTTTATGTCTGTGTTATTGTATCTTGTTTATTCACTGTCCCAAGGGTTTGCCTTTAGTATCCTCCTTCTGAGGAGTATTCTATGTTCGATAAATGTAGGATGAAAGAAGTGATGGTCTCGCAGTTTGGTCACCAACAACTAACCAACCAACCATTGTTTCACGAGAAATCGTCTACGGTATGAGCAAATGGATAAGGAACTTTAAATTAACGTTATTAACAAAAGAAACAGCAAAGAAAGTGAGAGTCCAACTTACACTTACCATGTAAGGTTAGTGTCGGTGAAGCTTCAAAAATATGCGAGTGTTCACTAAAGGTAATGCGCTCCAAATTATTTAACTTAGTACAGGTTTCTGTAAGATGTGAATCGGACATACAATTACGGAAAAAGAAAGATAAGGAAGAACATTGGTAAGCGTCTGCACTCGAATTATCGATAAATGTCCTGTGAATTTGGTAAGTGGATGGCGTGTGATCAGTATCAAGTCACAACATTAATGCCAGTAATTTGATCAAATTAAGGACTTGATTTCTTGGTTTGATAACCGAATGTAAACACTATACGAACAAAAGATATCGAAGATAGGGAACATGAAATATCATTCAAATACTCTCTACGTGTATGCCATTAAGTGGCGTAGATAAAAATTCAGTGCTTTCGCGGCAATGGGAAAAGTAATCTCTGCCTCAAATTGTGTTCACTCAAGGCCCAGGGCTGTTTCGTAATGTGGGAAATAAAACAGATATTTTAACCGATCCTGATGCGTGTGATGCAGTCCGCAGCCCCAGGCGATCTGAGCAGTTCTTTTACCCCCGGCCATGGCAACCGTATCTGATGATCACAAAGCATTTACCCGAGATACTGTCAGTGAAATCTGATGTCTCATTCCTAATAAAGCTCTTAGTACAGAGCGAAGTCGAATGGGTGCATGGCCTGGGCGCAAAGAATTGGAGCTATTTGTATTTGCGCACATACATCAAAGTAGTAAGAGCAGCGATGAAATCATAGACTTTATTTTACCATAAATCTGAGTGGGGAAGTTTATTACCCTACATAAAGCCGCTTTGCAACCAAGACGGTTTGCTGCTTTGGGTGTATTGGCGAAACAGTAATGCGAGGATAAAATTTGTACGAAATCTTTGTTTAGCGCTCTCGTTGTGTGTGCTGTGTACTTCGTTTGATAGTAAAACAATTTCTTCTGTTGTCAGTGGATTAGTGACTGAAGATTTCTTGGAAGGACTTTCTCTGGATACTCCTCAGTGTTTCCTTTCCGTCTCATACCATAACGGTCAGTGCCTGATGGTCTCGCAAACCGTTGTACGAGACGTTAACAATTGACAACGACAAAACAGTTTAGTTACTTGATATTCTGAAACATTTATTTACTCCGTTTACGGATTGGTAACTCATAAATTTAATACCCCCGCCCCCAGGGGGCTCAAACTCTTTGGCGGGTTCATGATTGGCAACCACGTGGCCCCAGTCTCTGCAGCATCTCTTCCCTTCCATGTTGCATGTCTATCCTCTTGTTGTACTTTTCCCCTCGCGTGGGGAACATGACTGAGCCGGCTTTTGGAAATGTATTCTGCATTTTCGGTTGTCAATATCAGAATCTCTTCATTGCTTTCCGTTACTTTCTTCTTTCACCTTCTCCTGTACCTCCTCTGCTTCGACGTTTGAGGTTCCTCTTTTTATTCTTCCTCCCTGTGCGTTCCTGAAAGCTGGCCCACGCGTTTGACATGTAACAGGTGACTGAGTAACGCGAAGTTACCAGGCCCGAGTCGACAGGTACGGTTCGCACGTACCACCCCCCCCCCCCCCCCCGCCCTCCTCTCTTCCCGGTACACGCCAGGCCCAGGAAAGGAAGATTGCCTGAGCTGTTTGTTACCTTCCCAAATTGCCAATTGGTCCCTCTGTCAAGTGTTCAGGAGGTGTGACCTGAGGCGCGAACAATCGCCTAAAGCGGAGGGAGCCCCATCTAAAGCCGCCCCCCCCCCCACTTGGAACGAGCGCGCCATTGGAGACAATGGCAATCATCGACTATTTTCTCACCATGAACCAATCATCCTCACAGTCAACGGCTACGAAGCGTAATCGGAATGAGGCCAGTGATTCACATACTGAAGCTGGCCAGTCTTTCGCTACAGTAAATCCTTCCATAATTCAGAAAGGTGTCGTTGCAATTGCTGGCCCTGTGAAACCCTACTCTTGTTTACGCAATGGCACTTTGCTTTTGGGGAGTGCTTCTGATTACCAAGCACAACTACTTGCAGCTTCGCTCCTCCATGGCTATCCTGATAGTGTCGAAGCATATCGAATGCTGAATTCTTCCCGTGATGGTATTTACACGAGGCTTCTTGACCGTCTGACAGAGGCAGAAATCCAAACGTACCTCTCTGATCAGGGCGTCAGTGCAGTCGCTGAGGTGATGAAAAAAAGTAGATACCTCCTTAGTGCCCACTCACAATCTTCCTAACTTTTGGTAGAGTAGTTGTTCCATCAAAGATAAAAGCAGGTTATGAAGTTATCACAATTAGACCATATATTCTGAACCCAGTGTGCTGCTACCAGTGTCATTGTTACAACCACACTCTAGTCCTGTCGACACCTGGCCAAATGTGTAATGGCTACCTCCTCCGTCGTAAGGACCCACCTCGGTGTCACTGTGGCTCACATATATCTGTCATCCACATCTTGCTGGACTGTTCACTTTTAGCCGCTCTGCGGCGGACTTTCAACCTTCCCAGCAACCTACCTTCGGTGTTGGGCGACAATGCCTCAACAGCAGATTTAGTTTTATGCTTTATTCGTGAGAAGGGTTTTTATCGTACCATTCAAGGGTTTGTCGCCACCCTCCCTCCATTTTAACTCTGTCGCACTTTCTTTTCATAAGTTTGTCATGGTGGCCGTCTTTTTCACTACATGTGTTCATCTCGCCTTGTCTTTTTGGGGTGGGCATTTTAATGTGTTGCAGAGTGTCTGGCTCATCCTCTTATTGTGATAAGCCAGCCCAGACCATATGCTCTATGGTTTTAATACCTTCTACTTTTCCTTGTGGTGTATGTTTTCCCTGTTTTTTTTTTTCGTCCCATTCGTTTTCTTTTTAGGTGTGGTGTCGGTTGTTTTTGTACCTAGAGTTTTGCTTGCGTCAGGAAAAAGGGACTGATGACCCTGTAGTATGGTCCCTTTATACCCCGAACCAACCAACCAAATGCGTAACGTGTAGTGAGGATGCGCACGGGGGTCACCGTCCGCCGCCTCCTCCCTGCTGCATCAACTGCAACGGCGACCATCCCGGCGCCTCGCGCTATTTCCCGAGTACCTCGATGAGTGGGCTGACCAGGAAACCTAGGTGAAGTAAAAAGTGCCTTACCCATTCGCTCACAAGTAGTTGGCTAGTCGGAAACTCTGCATTCTACGATCTGGCACCTACATTACTTATTTTGCTGCATTTCGCTCCACGAAGGACATGGCCACGCCGACAGGCAAACTCAAATTTAGCACCTTGGTTGTGAAATCGCCCGGTCATGGTAGCGTCCCCATCTCCTCAAGCTGTGCAACACACCACCAAACTGTCACTTAACGGGGCGAAGTCGCCAACTACACAACTGGCAGGCCGGAAACGACAGAAGGAATTCTCCAGTGAAGACTTCCTATACCCCTCCCGTTAAGCCGGCCGGAGTGGCCGAGCAGTTCTAGGTGCTTCTCTGTAGCCGCGCGACCGCTATGGTCGCAGGTTCGAATCCTGCCTCGGGCATGGATGAGTGTGATGTCCTTCGGTTAGTTCGGTTTAAGTAGTTCTAAGTTCTAGGGGACTGATGACCTCAGAAGTTAAGTCCCATAGTGCTCAGAGCCATTTGAACCTCCAGTTAAGTCACCTTCTCTGAGAACCGTAAAGGCTCCAAGAAGTCAAACAAAGGCATTCTTCTCCTTCAGACTTGAAGATCCTCTTTGACAGTGTCTCCACACGATACTATCGCCTAGCCGACCTCAGTGTCGCCAGTGCGCATCGCCAACCATTTTTCTGCACTGTACTGTGCATGCAAACAGGAGAATGCCGATGCTTCTGGAGACCTATTAGAGCAGTGTCGTCCTGCCTCTGTGCCCTGTAGCAGCGAATCTTCGGAGGCTGGCACGGGGCAGCTGCTGAGGAGACGTCTCATTTTTTCCTCATCATGACTGTCCTCCAATCGAACGTTCACTGTCTACGTCCACTTGTTCTGTATTAAGGGAAAAAATGCGTCCTTAAGACCACTTTAAGGTTTAACAATTCTTCCCGGTCCGTTTTGACTTTCCCCAAGGTAGACACTCCATCTCATGGGGAGTCACGGGATGACGTTCGTAGTCAATCCATCTTCCTGACTACCAGCCTTCAACCTGTTGCAGTTCGCCTTTTCCTTCCTCAGTTGACCTTTTCCCTTTGTACCGTTTACATCCTTCCTTCATTCAATGTCACAAGGGCAGATTTCCCCCAGCTAATTGGGCAGCTACCTCACAGCTTTCTGGTTCTTGGTGACTTTAATGAGCACCATCCTCTTCAGGGTTCTCCCAGAACCTCTGAGAGGTGCCCCTCTTGACTGACCTTCTCAATCAACTTAACCCCTTCTGCCTTAACACAGGAGCACCCATGTTTCTTTCAGACTCCATGCACACCTATTCCCATTTGGACATATTCTTCTGCGCTGCCCAACTTGCCCATTGTGTCGAGTGGTCCGTTGTGACACAACTTGAGCGACCATTTCCCGTGTACCATCTGTCCACCTACATGCACACCCAATGCCTTCCTCCATCGGAAAGGAGGGGAGGCGGCTCTGGCGATACCCTTCTCAGAATAGTGAGTGTTAAAATGCCGTGATTGGTATGAGGGGGAGAGATCATGCTCTGTCCATCCCGATCCTCCGCCTCAGGGCCAGACGCTGTTAACATTGTGGTGTTGCAACACCTTTCTCTTGCAGGCAAGCACTTTCTGCTTCATTCGTGCAACCACATGCGGGCAGAGGACACGCATCACAGACACTGGTGTAAACCCAGTCATACCCATATGTAAGCCCAGTAAGGACAAAAACCTTCCTTCTAGCTACCAGTTGCAAGGCGATTGTATGATTCATGCCCAGCTGGTATCTTGGCTCGAATCTCGCAATTTACTGCAGTGTGGATTTCTAGCGCGCCGTTCTGCAGTTGACCATCTAGTCACTTTTTCCACCCACGTCGTGAACGACTTTCTGCGGAAATCCCAGACTGTGGCCGTGTGTTCCGGTTTGGAGAAAGCCTAAGACACCTGCTGGAGGACTGGTATGCTCTGTAGTCTCTACACGTGCGGCTTCCGTGTTCCCATTGGCTTTCACTTCCTGCTCCGTTTCCTTTAGAAATTTTTACAAGACAGAATTTTAAAGATATGTGTGGTTTCTGTCTTGTTGGCCACCTTTATCCAGGATAACGGTGTGCCTAAGGGTAGGGTTCCGTCCTGAATGTGGTCCTCTTTGCTATGGCCGTTAACCCTACAATGGCCTGTCTTCCGCTGGGCATCTTTGGCTCCAATTTTGTTGACGATTTTGGCATCTATTACGATTCTGCACGGATCTGTCTCTTTGAGCAGAGTCTTCCGCGGTGTCTAGATTGTCTTCGCCCATGGAACATCGACAATGGCTTTAATTTTCCCAGCGCAAGTGGTTTCTCCGACCATCTTTACATCTTGGGCCTGTTGCTCGTCCGTTCGTTGGAACTACGAAATTCCTGGGGCTCAGGCTCGTTAGGAAACACTCTTTGTGCTCCCATGTGTCTTACCTGGCTGCCCTCTGTATGTGGTCCCTCAATGTCCTGTCTCCTCAATGGTAAATCATGGGATTCAGATCGAACCACCCTCCTCTGTTTGTACTGGTCCCTTGTCCATTCGAAACTAGATTGTGGGTGCTTTGTTCATGCATCTCCACGTCCACCCCTCATACGCCGTCTCAATTCTATCCACCATTGTGGCATCCGTTTGACCACTGGCGTCTTTAACACTAGCCCAGTTGATTCTGTATGCAGAAGCTGCTGGACTAACTTTATGCTATCGCCGTGCGCCTTGATTTTCTCCTCAGCAGATATGCATGTCGTTCACTCATCCAATGCCACTTACCATGATGACGCCCTTGATCGCCAGTATGGGGCGTGTCCCTCTTCTGTTACCTCCTGGAGTTAACTTTCGGCTCTTTCTCTGGCAGATTTTCACACTTCCTGCAACTTTCCCGGTGGGTGTAAACCCTTCACGACTTCGGCTTCGTGCAGCGGCCTGTGTTCGCCTTAGTCTTCATTCTATTTCTAAGGATACTACTCCAGCCTCACTCTATCGCCTTCAGTTTCAGGACCTTCGCATGGAATGTTGCTGTAGTGCCTTTGTGTTCACTGATGTTTCTTGGACTGACCGTAGTGTCGGATGTGCCTTCGTCATTGGCGCCGACGTTTTTCGATATCGGCTTCCGGCACACTGATCAGTATTTACAGTAGAGCTCTTCGTACTGTATAAGGCCACGGAGTACTCGAGAGACGCAGGCTTTTGAATTGTCATCTGCTCACACTCTCAGCGCCCTTCAGATCACCTGTGCACTGTACACAGTCGATCCCTTAGTGCAACGGGTCCAGGAAAACTGTCACTTGCTCACTCTTGATGGTCACTGTGATGTTTGTGGGTTCTTGCTCATGTCGGGGCGACAGGAAACGAGGCTGCTGAAGCTGCTGCCAACGCTGCAGTCTTCATACCTCAGCCTACTAGTTCTTACATGCTCTCTGATCTCTGTGTTGCCATCTGTCAGCAGGTGGTGTCACTTTGACATCGCCACTGGTCCTTCCTTAATGGGAACAAGCTCCGGGTTATCAAACCGCTCCCAGCGTCTTGAACGACGTCCTCTCGGCCCTCCGGCCACGAGGATATCATTTTAACTAAGTTGCGTATTGGGCACTGCCCTTTAACCATCGCCATTTAAGTGGGGCTCTCCCACCACTTTTTACTCATTGCGCACGACTTTAAACTCTCCGCCATTTTCTGATGGAATGCCCTTTTTTTATCCGTTCACCTTCCCGCTTGGGTTTTACCGTCTGAGTTATTGGCTGTTTTAGCGAACGATGAGCGGCCTGTCAACAGCGATTTACTTCCTATTCATCGTAGCACTATAGCGAAGGCCGTTTAATTTTTTTTCTGAACCTCTGATTCTCTATGGCTTATTTTATAGACTTCTCTACGCATCCCTGTTTTTTAGCTGTCTCATCGTCTGTTGACAGGGTTGATGTATAGTCGTTTTTAACTCGTCTCTTTGTCTTAATGTTCCACAGTTTTGACATGGGCACGTATGACCCTAATTGTTTTTGCGCCCTAAAACAAAACGAATAAATAGATAATTGGATCCGGCACATGATTAGGATTCTAGTTTCCCATTTCACTTCCAGAGCGAGCTTTCTTTTCATTAATAAAAGCGTGGTCCTCTGTCGTTAGGTTTGTACTGGCGCTGTGGTAGCAATCTGGTGACACAGGGATCCAACTTTTGGTGCTGGAGTTGGCAACGCCCATCGATGCCAAGAAGTATGTTCTCATCGTGACTGGGGCAAAAGGACTCTGAGCAATGGGTTACTGGACAAATGGCCATTGCTGAGGCTGGGTGGCGCCCATGGAGAGAGCGCTCTTTAGGAAGGGTGGCACCATGGTGGGTAACTCGCATACAAAGCGGATGAAGCATTTTCACTGATCGTTGTGTGGCCTCTTCAGTGTTTTCAGAAGAAAAGAACTCGTTCAGTGCAGAGATATGACCCGAAAATGATTCATTCCCTGGATGCACTGTGGAAGGAACTTAAGGCTAAGCAACAAGCAGAGAAATCTTCCCCTCAGTACCTGGCATATACGAGGACATTCTTTGTAGAGACTATAGACAGTAAGTTTGGAGAACTTGCAGCCGTGCAGCCATCTCCAAAATTTGCTGAGTGGTTGTTTAAACCAGCATTACCTTCCCAGTGACGGACTTTGCTTGCTTATGACAAGCTGGATAACACTCTGGTGACTATCACTCCTCTTAATAGTCTAAACACGGTTGAAGGCATAATTTTCCATCATGACCACCTCTTGCAGACTGACGATGAGGTATGCATCAACTTATAGTGATGGGATGTAATATATATCCGTTGTACCCAGACGACGGCGAAGGACAATGGAGTTGTTGATGGGGCCTTCATTAGGCCTTTGAAAATGATTTATTGCCTGAAAAGGTCAAGGTGACATGATGTTCAAATGGCTCTGAGCACTATGCGACTTAACTTCTGAGGTCATCAGTCGCCTAGAACTTGGAACTAATTAAACCTAACTAACTTAAGGACATCACACACATCCATGCCAGAGACAGATTCGAACCTGCGACCGTAGCGTGACATGATGTGAAGCAGTATATTCCCACTATCCCCCTCCCATACAATGGTTAAAGTGTATAAATTTCCGGCATGTCCTTCACGTCGTTGTGCCAGCCAAGTCTGTAGGGATTGTGGACAACTGTTGCAATCAAATGTTCCTCTGTGATTCATGGTCTGCCCTGGTCCCTACTTTTCACACATTTTTTATCCCCTTGTTTTGTGTTTGCCATTTCTATTGTTATTTAGTTTCTAAAATTCTATTATCTTGTCTGTCTTACTAGTTTTCTTGGGGTAACGGACGGTGAGATGGTATTGTTGGGATGGAGAGGGGTGTCTCCCACTGTATCCCATGCTCTGGGCATAGCGACTCGACCACCTTACAACCTCTCACTACCCTGCTACTTCTCTTTGATTTTCTCTGTCATACAGTATCTTGCTTACAACTGGTCTTCCTAGGATTATTCCTGGATGGTACATATTGGATAAAGGAGTGATGACCTCGCAGTTTGGTTCCTTTAACTCCAACAACCTACCCCCCAGGGGGTGCACAACTCTTTTGTGGATACGTGCGTGGCGAGCACAGGGCCCCGAGCCATTGCAGCCTTCTTTCTCTCCAGGGCTGCATTTCCTTTCCCTTCCCATCCTTTCCCCTCCTTGCTCCTTACCCCTCGCCCTCTCCTCTCCCTCTCTTGGTGTCCCTGCTTATGTTGGCCCCGCTATCCTCCTGGTTCTGTTGGTTTTCCAATTCGGCTTTGTTGCATAATCGTCTCCTCCTTTTGGCATTCCTTGGTCCCCCTCTGGGGTTTGACCTCCATTACAAAATTTCTCCTCCGTAGTGTGAGCCATTTGTGGAAGAGCACCTTACCTAGTGTCTCTGATGTGCGCCCTCCTAGTACATTCCACCTTTTCTTTCACGTCGTTGTCTGATGCTAGGGTGCATAGCCAGCACGGTCGCCAGCCCGTGTGGTGGGGTCACTATGTACTCTTTTGGTTGAGCCCCCTGAACACACAGGGATCACACTTCTGATAGCTGAGCTGTGATCTCCTCATGCATGCCTTGGAGTGGTTGCTCGTCATCCTGGAGCATCGGAACTCCCGGCAATGGCCGCCATGCCAGGCAGCCCTTGCTGCGGCTGGGTGGCGCCCGTGAGGAGAGCCCCTGATCGGAGTGGGTGGTATCAGGGCGGAAGCTATGCAGATGAAACGCATACAGGTCCAAAACTCTGGCCGTTCTTCTGCGGCCGTCTCTCTGTGTGCAACTGATTCCCCAAGTGCTGCTTCTCTTGCCCCTTCGGCCTTCCCTTCCACGGCTACCCCCTGGGAAGAGGGTCAGGCCCGTCGTCTAGCGGCAAAACCTTTCCCCCGTTATCTAGTTATCACTAGGACTGATGGAGATACTTTCACCAGTGTCAAACCTTTATTCTTTGTGGAACACATTGAAGACAAGTTCGGCGAAGTGGACTCGCTGAGGAAGATGCGGTCGGGTTCGTTGCTGATAAAAACTGCTTCAGCTGCCCAATCTGTGGCCCTTCGTGCCTGTACCCATCTAGGCACAATTCCTGTGTCCATTACCCCTCACCAGTCTCTAAATATGGTACAAGGTATGATTTTTCACAGGGACCTCATCCTTCAAACTGATGAACTTCGGGACAATCTCGGACGGCGGGGTGTTCACTTTGTTCGGCGTGTTCAGAAGGGTCCTAAAGACAATCGCATTGATACTGGTGCCTTTATCCTGGCCTTTGAAGGGGATACCCTTCCTGAGAAAGTTAAGATTATGGTCTATCGCTGTGATGTGAAGCTGTACATCCCACCTCCTATGAGGTGTTTTAAGTGCTTGCGTTTTGGCCACATGTCTTCTCGCTGTTCCCAGGACCCTCTCTGTGGTGACTGTGGACGTCCACTCCATGAGGGGAGTCCCTGTCTTCCCTCTCCTGTATGTGTAAATTGTCATGGTAGACATTCTCCACGTTCACCAGATTGCCCAGTATATAAGAAAGAAAAAAAGATACAGGAGTATAAGTCCCTCGATCGTTTAACCTACACAGAGGCCCGTAAGAAATGTGCACGACTGCACCCTGTGTCAATGACATCTAGTTACGCTTTGGTTACATCTTCACCCCTTCCTCCCTCTTCCTTACCCCCACACCGGACCCCTCTCCTCTCCTCTCCCCCTCCCCTGCGGCTCCCACACCTACTCCTATGGGCGCTGCTCCCCCTCCCAAGCTGGAGAAGTGTCCCACTCCTTCGGCGTCTGCCGGTAAAGGGTGCCTCTTCCGGGATGCCCCTTCCCGGCACCTTCCAGGTCAAAGGTCTGCTGCCGCGCGGCGACCTCGAGAGCCGCGGTCTGTCGGCCCCCAGGTCGCCCGGTCTCTTTCTG
The DNA here is from genome assembly GCF_023864345.2 of Schistocerca serialis cubense. Classification (NCBI taxonomy): domain Eukaryota; kingdom Metazoa; phylum Arthropoda; class Insecta; order Orthoptera; family Acrididae; genus Schistocerca; species Schistocerca serialis. The sequence goes on along the minus strand of NC_064643.1, from coordinate 116,323,533 downwards.
TTCCTGATCTTGCTGCAACTGGCTCCTTTATGCTACACAGCCCTCCTCGATCTCAGCCTGAAAAGAAGAAGAAACATAAGTCCCTGGACAAAGAGCCTCTGGTGTCACCGGAGGTCCCTTCCCTGACTTCACAACCGGATTCTGAACTGTCGTTCATGGATGTCGCCCCCTCCTTGTAGGTGACGGGTGGGGACCCGGCGGTATGACCGGATTTAGCGTGTTCAGCCCTCATTTGAACCATCGTTCTGTAGTTCTCCAATGGAATTCTAATGGATAATATCGTCACCTTCCGGAATTGAAATCCCTTCTTTCGTCCTACTCTGCAGCTTGTGTGGTTCTCCAGGAATCTCATTTTACTGATGCTCACTCACCGACCCTCCGTGGGTTCCGTGTTTTCTGTCGAAATCGGGTCGGACCCTTGTGGGCTTCTGGTGGCGTTCGTACGTTGGTCCATACAGACATTGCTAGCACGTGGATTCCTCTCCAAACTACATTGGAAGCGGTTGCTGTTAGGGTCCACTTAGACTCTGCAGTCACAGTTTGCAATCTTTATCTCCCTCCTGACAGGACTCTTACACATGCTGCCTTAACCTCACTTCCTCCTCACTTCCTCCTCACTTCCTCCTCACTTCCTCCTCACTTCCTCCTCACTTCCTCCTCACTTCCTCCTCACTTCCTCCTCACTTCCTCCTCACTTCCTCCTCACTTCCTCCTCACTTCCTCCTCACTTCCTCCTCACTTCCTCCTCACTTCCTCCTCACTTCCTCCTCACTTCCTCCTCACTTCCTCCTCACTTCCTCCTCACTTCCTCCTCACTTCCTCCTCACTTCCTCCTCACTTCCTCCTCACTTCCTCCTCCTTGGGGATTTTAATGCTCCTCATCCTTTGTGGGGCAGTGCCTTTCCATCTAGACGAGGTCTTCTTATAGACCAGTTTATTGCAGACCACGACCTGTGCCTTCTTAATGATGGCTCCCCTACTCATTTCAGTGCTGGTCATGGTACCTTTTCTGCCATTGATCTCTCTCTTTCTTCTCCTTCATTACACTGGTCGCCACACGACGACCATTGTGATAGTGACCATTTCCCGTTGATTATCACGCTCCCTTCCCGCTCCCCGATGGACAGGTTACCTCGTTGGTCTTTCCACCGCGCCGATTGGCCTCTACACTGCACAGGTCGAGTTTTCTCCCTCTTTGTCGGGTTGTATTGATGACGTCCTACGTGACGTGTTGTCTGACGCGATTGTTCGCGTTGCTAGCCTCGCTGTCCCGCGCTCATCTGGACCATTTCGTCGCCGGCAAGTCCCGTGGTGTATGGCCATTGCCATTGCCATCCGTGATCGCCGTCGAGCTTTGCAACACTTTAAGAGGCACCCATCCGTAGCCAGCCTTACTACCTTTAAACGCCTCCGTGCTAAAGCCCGATATTTAATCAAACAGGGTAAGCGGATATGTTGGGAACGATTCGTTTCTTCCCTTGGTTCTACTGTCCCTCTGTCACGGGTATGGGCTACACTTCGTTCTCTCCAAGGTTGCCATCGGCAGTCCAACCTCCAAGGCCTTCACCTCCCAGATGGCATTTGTACGGACCCATTAGTTCTTGCAGAACATCTTGCGACCCATTTTGCAGTGGCGTCAGCGTCAGCCTTCTATCCAGCTGCTTTCCTTCATCAAAAACAGTCCCCCCTGCAGGTCCAGGGTATGAATAGGCCCGAGGTATTCCTGCCTGTCGTAAGAGGCGACTAAAAGGAGATTCAACCATTTCGGCCTTCCATGTGATTGTCCCCCTTGGGGTTTGACCTCCATTTTTCAAAATTCTACAGAAGTAAGAGCCTTTTGGGGAAGGATGCCTTACGTGGTGTACCAATGGTCCTCAGTGTACTAAGACATTGGCACTCAGCATTGTAACGGCGTTGTCACCATACCCACTATTCCTCAAATTGGGCCTAAACGCCTGATGGGTTGTACAAGTTACGCTCATAGTGCGTCCCCATCTGCACCTACGATCATGATGGACTTTCCATGGAAACCGAAATCCAACACGGTAGCCAGCCCATTGTGGTGGGGTCGTCATGTACCCTCTAGGTTGTAGCCCCCTGACATCACAGGGATCGTACTGCCGATACCTGAGCTGCACCCTCGGCCAAGGAGTAGATGCCCATCTCCTTGGGGCATCAGGACTCCGGGCAACAGTCGTCCTGCCAGGTGGCCCTTGCTGAGGCTGGGTGGCGCCCTTGGGGAGAGCCCCTGGTCGGAGTGGGTGGTATCGGGGCGGACGTTTCGCAGATGAAACGTCAACACGTATCTGTTCGCTCTGCGGCCGAGTCTTTCAAAAGGAAAGGTACTGTCTCTGGTTCTGGTTCTGGTTCTCCTGCCCTTTCCCCCTTGGCCACTCCCTGGGAGGAGGGACAGGCCCGCCGGCTTGGGGCGAAGTACTTCCCCTCCTATTTGGTCCGTTCTCGAACCAATGGGGGGCCGTTCGCCACCTCCAAGCCCATGTTCTTTGTTCAGCACATAGAGGACATCTTCGGGGAAATCGAGGCTCTCAGTAAGGTGTGTCCGGGGTCAATTCTTATAAAGACCACCTCTGCCACACAGTCGGCGGCGCTCCAGGCGTGCGACCGACTAGGGGACATCCCAGTGTCCATTGTCCCGAATCGGGCACTGAATAGGACGCAGGGGGTTATTTTTCATCGGGACCTCCTGCTGCAATCTGAGGAGCTCAGGGCCAACCTGGAGCGCCGAGGCGTGCATTTCGTCCGGCGAGTCCAGCGCGGCCCCAAAGACCATCGCATCGACACCGGGGCCTTTATCCTCGCCTTCGAGGGGGACGTTCTCCCGCAGAAGGTAAAGGTGATGTGCTACCGGTGCGACATGCGACCTTACGTCCCGCCTCCTATGCGCTGCTTTCGGTGTTTGCGCTGTTTTCGGTGTTGGCGCTTTGGGCACATGTCGTCACGGTGTTAGGCTGAGCCCCTTTGTGGCGATTGTGGACGTCCTCTTAGTGAGGAACATACATGCACCCCGCCACCTCGGTGCGTTAATTGTCCTGGCATCCACTCGCCTAGATCCTTAGACTGCCCCGCGTATCAGAAGGAGAAGATGATTCAAGAACTCAAAACTTTGGACCGTCTCTCTTAATCTGAGGCCAGGAAGAAGTATGACCGCCTCCATCCTGTGTCGTTGACCACTTCGTTTGCCTCAGTCGTGTGCACTCCTTCCACGGTATCCTCACCCCTATCCTGTCCCCCCTCCACCTCCTCCCCCCATCCGGGGTCTCTGCCTCTGCCTCCCAAATCCCTCCCTTCCAAATCCTCCTCCCCCGTGGCTCCCGCCCCCTCTGCCCCAGGGCCCACCCTTCCTCCTCTTCCCCCCCTCCCCCCGCCGCCTGAGAAGCGATCCTCTTCTCAGGCGTCCATCGGGGAAACGTTCCGGACCCCAGCTTCCGAGGTCCGGCGTTCCAAAACGGACCCCGCGTGTGAGCACCTTCTTCGGGTCCAGCCCACCATCCCCGTGCCTCCTCGGACTTCAAAGAAGGCCTCCAAGAAGTAGTCTCTATCCCCCTCTCCACCCCGGCGCGTTTCGTCTGACGCTCGATCCATGAGTCGCTGCTCCCAGCCGTCCTCAGTTTCGCCGGGACGCTCTGCTGCCAGGCGCTCAGCTGGCCTCTCGTCGGCAAATGATGCTGCCCCTCCTACACAACCCGGGCCAGCGGCCGCAGCTGGCGACGACTTGATGGAACAGGATCCGTCTCCCGCCGGTTGTAGCGTTGTTCCTTCGAAACCTGGCCCTCAGCGGCCATCGAGGTGACCAGCTCTTCCCCCGTCTCGTTCACTCTTTTGACTAGCGATGGCCTTGTTACATTGGAACATACGAGGTATTCGATCTAATCGGGAGGAATTACAACTGCTCCTCCGCCTGCGCTGTCCGCTCGTCCTTCGTCTCCAGGAAACCAAGTTGCGCCCGACTGACCGTATTGCCTTTACCCACTATACCTCAGAGCAGTATGACCTCACCCCTGTGGATGGTATCCCAGCTCATGGTGGGGTCATGTTTCTCGTTCGGGACGATGTCTATTACCATCCCATCCCATTGACCACCCCACTCCAAGCAATAGCTGTCCGCATTACTCTTTCTGCTTTTACTTTTTCAGTTTGTACCATCTACACTCCACCGTCATCTGCTGTTAGTCGGGCTGACATGATGCACCTGATCGTTCAGCTTCCCCCGCCGTTTTTATTGTTTGGCGACTTCAATGCCCATCATCCCCTTTGGGGCTCTCCTGCGTCCTGTCCAAGAGGCTCACTCTTGGCGGATGTCTTCAACCATCTCAATCTTGTCTGCCTCAATACCGGCGCCCCGACTTTCCTTTCGGACTCTACTCATACCTACTCCCACTTGGACCTCTCGATCTGTTCTGCCACTCTTGCCCGTCGGTTCGAGTGGTATGTCCTTTCTGACACCTATTCAAGCGACCACTTCCCCTGTGTCGTTCGTCTCCTGCACCACACCCCATCCCCACGTCCTTCGAGCTGGAACATACTGAAAGCTGACTGGGGACTGTACTCATCCCTGGCGACTTTTCCGGACCACGATTTTCCCAGTTGTGACAGTCAGGTCGAATACCTCACGGCTGTTATCATCAATGCTGCCGAACGTTCCATTCCTCGTACTACTTCTTCTTCACGTCGCGTTTCCGTTCCCTGGCGGAACGAGGCTTGTAGGGACGCTATCCGTGCTCGACGACGTGCTTTACGCACCTTTCGCCGCCATCCTACGTTGGCGAATTGTATAGAATACAAACGACTCCGAGCGCAATGCCGTAGAGTCATCAAAGACAGCAAAAAAGCTTGCTGGGCCTCTTTCACCAGCTCCTTTAACAGTTTCACTCCCTCTTCTGTCGTTTGGGGTAGCCTGCGCCGGCTGTCGGGCATTAAGGCCCACTCCTCGGTACCTGGCCTGACCTCAGGTAATGAGGTCCTTGTTGATCCTGTGGCTGTCTCCAACGCCTTTGGCCGCTTTTTCGCGGAGGTTTCAAGCTCCGCCCATTACCATCCTGCCTTCCTTCCCAGGAAAGAGGCAGAAGAGGCTCGGCGACCTTCCTTCCACTCGCTGAATCTGGAAACTTATAATGCCCCCTTTACTATGCGGGAACTCGAACGTGCGCTTGCACTGTCCCGGTCCTCTGCTCCGGGGCCAGATGCCATTCACGTTCAGATGCTGGCACACCTTTCTCCGGCGGGCAAAAGCTTCCTTCTTCGTACCTACAATCGCGTCTGGACCGAAGGTCATGTCCTCATGCGTTGGCGTGACGCCGTTGTTGTTCCTATACCCAAACCTGGGAAGGATAGACACCTTCCTTCTAGTTACCGCCCCATTTCTCTTACAAGCTGTGTCTGTAAGGTAATGGAGCGCATGGTAAATGCTTAGTTAATCTGGATTCTTGAATCTCGACGGCTACTTACCAATGTCCAATGCGGCATTCGTCGACGCCGCTCCGCTGTTGACCACCTTGTGACCTTGTCGACATTCATCATGAACAACTTTTTGCGTAGGCGCCAAACGGTAGCCGTGTTCTTCGATTTGGAGAAGGCTTACGATACCTGTTGGAGAGGAGGTATCCTCCGCACTATGCACAGGTGGGGCCTACGCGGTCGCCTGCCCCTTTTTATTGATTCCTTTTTAACGCATCGAAAGTTCAGGATGCGTGTGGGTTCCGTAATGTCCGACGTCTTCCTCCAGGAGAACGGACTGCGTCAGGGCTCCGTCTTGAGCGTAGCCCTTTTTGCCATAGCGATCAATCCAATTATTGATTGCATTCCACCTAATGTCTCAGGCTCTCTCTTTGTCGATGACTTCGCGATCTACTGCAGTGCCCAGAGAACATGCCTCCTGGAGCGCTGCCTTCAGCGTTGTCTAGACAGCCTATACTCATGGAGCGTGGCAAATGGAATCCGGTTCTTCCCCCCCCGCCATCTTTCCCCCCCGCCATCTTTCCCCCCCGCCATCTTTCCCCCCCGCCATCTTTCCCCCCCCGCCATCTTTCCCCCCCCGCCATCTTTCCCCCCCCGCCATCTTTCCCCCCCCGCCATCTTTCCCCCCCCGCCATCTTTCCCCCCCGCCGTCTTTCACCCCCGCCATCTTTCCCCCCCCGCCATCTTTCCCCCCCCGCCATCTTTCCCCCCCCGCCATCTTTCCCCCCCCGCCATCTTTCCCCCCCCGCCATCTTTCCCCCCCCGCCATCTTTCCCCCCCCGCCATCTTTCCCCCCCCGCCATCTTTCCCCCCCCGCCATCTTTCCCCCCCCGCCATCTTTCCCCCCCCGCCATCTTTCCCCCCCCGCCATCTTTCCCCCCCCGCCATCTTTCCCCCCCCGCCATCTTTCCCCCCCCGCCATCTTTCCCCCCCCGCCATCTTTCCCCCCCCGCCATCTTTCCCCCCCCGCCATCTTTCCCCCCCCGCCATCTTTCCCCCCCCGCCATCTTTCCCCCCCCGCCATCTTTCCCCCCCCGCCATCTTTCCCCCCCCGCCATCTTTCCCCCCCCGCCATCTTTCCCCCCCCGCCATCTTTCCCCCCCCGCCATCTTTCCCCCCCCGCCATCTTTCCCCCCCCGCCATCTTTCCCCCCCCGCCATCTTTCCCCCCCCGCCATCTTTCCCCCCCCGCCATCTTTCCCCCCCCGCCATCTTTCCCCCCCCGCCATCTTTCCCCCCCCGCCATCTTTCCCCCCCCGCCATCTTTCCCCCCCCGCCATCTTTCCCCCCCCGCCATCTTTCCCCCCCCGCCATCTTTCCCCCCCCGCCATCTTTCCCCCCCCGCCATCTTTCCCCCCCCGCCATCTTTCCCCCCCCGCCATCTTTCCCCCCCCGCCATCTTTCCCCCCCCGCCATCTTTCCCCCCCCGCCATCTTTCCCCCCCCGCCATCTTTCCCCCCCCCGCCATCTTTCCCCCCCCCCGCCATCTTTCCCCCCCCCCGCCATCTTTCCCCCCCCCCGCCATCTTTCCCCCCCCCCGCCATCTTTCCCCCCCCCCGCCATCTTTCCCCCCCCCCGCCATCTTTCCCCCCCCCCGCCATCTTTCCCCCCCCCCGCCATCTTTCCCCCCCCCCGCCATCTTTCCCCCCCCCGCCATCTTTCCCCCCCCGCCATCTTTCCCCCCCCGCCATCTTTCCCCCCCCGCCATCTTTCCCCCCCCGCCATCTTTCCCCCCCCGCCATCTTTCCCCCCCCGCCATCTTTCCCCCCCCGCCATCTTTCCCCCCCCGCCATCTTTCCCCCCCCGCCATCTTTCCCCCCCCGCCATCTTTCCCCCCCCGCCATCTTTCCCCCCCCGCCATCTTTCCCCCCCCGCCATCTTTCCCCCCCCGCCATCTTTCCCCCCCCGCCATCTTTCCCCCCCCGCCATCTTTCCCCCCCCGCCATCTTTCCCCCCCCCCGCCATCTTTCCCCCCCCCCGCCATCTTTCCCCCCCCGCCATCTTTCCCCCCCCGCCATCTTTCCCCCCCCGCCATCTTTCCCCCCCCGCCATCTTTCCCCCCCCGCCATCTTTCCCCCCCCGCCATCTTTCCCCCCCCGCCATCTTTCCCCCCCCGCCATCTTTCCCCCCCCGCCATCTTTCCCCCCCCGCCATCTTTCCCCCCCCGCCATCTTTCCCCCCCGCCATCTTTCCCCCCCCGCCATCTTTCCCCCCCCCGCCATCTTTCCCCCCCCCGCCATCTTTCCCCCCCCGCCATCTTTCCCCCCCCCGCCATCTTTCCCCCCCCGCCATCTTTCCCCCCCCCGCCATCTTTCCCCCCCCCGCCATCTTTCCCCCCCCCGCCATCTTTCCCCCCCCGCCATCTTTCCCCCCCCGCCATCTTTCCCCCCCCCGCCATCTTTCCCCCCCCCGCCATCTTTCCCCCCCCCCGCCATCTTTCCCCCCCCCCGCCATCTTTCCCCCCCCCGCCATCTTTCCCCCCCCCCCCCCCCCCCCCCCCCCGCGGGTCCGGGGAGGGGTGATTGCCTGAGCTGATACCTTCTGACCATGCCGATTGGTCCCTCCGTCTGTTTCTCGGGAGGTGTGACCAGAGGTGTAAACATTCACCTAAGGCGGGAGTGCCCTCTGAGAGGGTCCCCACAAGGAAGGAGCGCGCCATCGGAGACGCTGGCAATCATGGGGGATTCCTCCGCAATGGATTCTACTCCATCTCTTTCGACTTCGACCCAAAAACGGAAACGTGACCAGCCAACAGTGACAAAAGTACTACCGCCTGCCCCACAGTTCCTCGTAGTTTCTCGATCTGAGGACGGAAAGGATTTTTCCTCTGTCAACCCTTTCGTTATTCAGAAGGGCGTAGATGCCATAGCCGGATCTGTCAAATCTTGTACCAGGTTGCGTAACGGCACCTTATTACTAGAAACTGAGAGTGCCTTTCAGGCACAAAAACTGCTTCGGGCCACACTCCTGTACACGTTCCCTGTCCGGGTGGAGGCCCACCGAACTTTGAATTCGTCTCGTGGTGTAGTGTATACTAGCTCCCTCGACGGATTGACTGACGAGGAGCTTCAATCATTCCTCGCTGAGCAGGGCGTGATGGCTGTCCATAGGGTCATGAAAAAGGTCAACAATGACCTTGTACCAACCCGGACAATTTTCTTGACCTTTGATAGTGTTAAGATGCCATCGCGCATCAAGGCGGGCTACGAGGTTATTTCTGTTCGCCCCTATGTCCCGACACCTACGCGCTGCTACCAGTGTCAGCGTTTCAATCACACTCGACAGTCTTGTTCCAATGCGGCTAAATGTGTCACTTGTGGCAGGGATGCCCATGAGGGTGACTGTCCACCTCCGTCTCCTCGTTGTGTGAACTGTCAGGGTGACCATGCCGCATCCTCCCGCGACTGTCCTGTCTATAAGGAAGAACGCTGTATCCAAAAAATTCGGGTCAAAGAGAAAGTGTCCACCTCGGCTGCTCGCAAGCTATTGGCTAGTAGGAAGCCCACGCTGCTCACAGCGGGGAAATACAGTACTGTCCTCACCTCTCCTCGGACTACCCGGGAGGTAGCAACCCAGACATGCGATCTGACGTTCAGCACCACGGTCGTCCGTTCGGCCAGTGCTAAGATCGCGCGGTCGACGTCTCCTCTTCCTCCCATCACCCCACAGACACGAGCACCTTCCTCAGCTTCTGCTAAGACGAAGACCCCGAAGTCAGATGCACGGGCCTTCAAGAAGGAACCATCCCGTGCAGACTTCCTCCGTACCTCGACCTCCCAGCCTTCGTCCGGTACTTCCACTACACGTCCTTCCAAAAAGGCGCATAGGAAGCACAGTTCTCCTTCTCCGCCACGGCGCATTTCTTCTCCTGCGTCACCCAGCGGTTGCCGCCCCAGGCCGTCATCCGTTTCGCCTGGCCGCACCGCTGGTAGCCGTACGTCTGGCCGCTCACTGGCGGAGGAAGCTCCCACTCCCGGCCATCCTCCCGAGATGGCCGATGACCCTATAGACCCAATGGATGATGACTGTCCGCCTACTGATAGCGGCGGCACTGCTCGCTCGAAGCCAGGCCCTAAGCGGCCTTCGAGGTGACCACTTGCCTCATCTTCCTTTTCTTACGATGGCACTTATTCACTGGAATATTCGCAGCATTCGCTCCAACCGAGAGGACTTGAAGTTGCTGCTCCGCTTGCACCGTCCGCTCGTCGTAGCCCTCCAGGAAACGAAGCTACGCCCATGCGATCAAATTGCCTTGGCACACTACACCTCTGTGCGTTTTGACCTACCCCCTGTGGTAGGTATCCCAGCTCATGGAGGGGTTATGTTGCTGGTCCGGGATGATATTTACTACGATCCCATCACGTTGCACACCGGCCTGCAGGCAGTTGCCATCCGCATTACTCTCCCCACTTTTACGTTTTCCTTTTGTACCGTTTACACTCCATCGTCATCTGCCGTTACCAGGGCAGACATGATGCAACTTATTGCTCAGCTACCTGCACCATTTTTGTTAACTGGAGACTTCAATGCCCACCATCCCCTTTGGGGCTCTCCAGCATCCTGCCCGAGGGGCTCCCTGTTAGCAGACCTTTTCAACCAGCTCGATATTGTCTGCCTCAATACTGGCGCCCCTACTTTTCTTTCGGACACATCTCACACCTATTCCCATTTAGACCTCTCTATATGTACTCCCCAACTTGCACGCCGGTTTGAGTAGTATGCACTTTCTGATACATATTCGAGCGACCACTTCCCGTGTGTTATCCATCTCCTGCAGCATACCCCCTCTCCGTGCTTCTCTAATTGGACCATCTCCAAGGCAGACTGGGGGCTCTTCTCTTCCAGGGCGACCTTTCAGGATCAAACCTTCACAAGCTGCGATCGTCAGGTCGCACACCTCACGGAAGTCATTCTCGCTGCTGCTGAATATTCCATCCCTCACCCTCCTTCTCCACGTCGCGTACCGGTCCCCTGGTGGACCGCAGCATGTAGAGACGCTTTACGTGCTCGTCGACGTGCTTTACGCACATTTAAACGCCACCCTACAGTGGCGAATTGTATCAATTATAAACGATTACGTGCTCAGTGTCGTCGTATTATCAAAGAAAGCAAGAAAGCCAGCTGTGCTGCTTTCACAAGCACCTTCAACAGTTTTACTACTCCTTCTTCTGTTGTCTGGGGTAGCCTGCGCCGGCTATCTGGCACTAAGGTCCACTCACCAGTTTCTGGCTTGACGGTCGCGAATGACGTCCTTGTGGCCCCTGAGGCTGTCTCCAATGCCTTCGGCCGCTTTTTCGCAGAGGTTTCGAGCTCCGCTCATTACCACCCTGCCTTCCTCCCCCGCAAACAGGCAGAGGAGGCTAGACCACCTAACTTCCGCTCCTCGAATTGTGAAAGTTATAATGCCCCATTCACCATGCGGGAACTCGAAAACGCACTTGGCCGATCACGGTCATCTGCTCCAGGGCCAGATTCTATTCATATTCAGATGCTGAAGAACCTTTCTCCTGCGGGTAAAGGTTTTCTTCTTCGTACATACAATCGCATCTGGATTGAGGGACATGTTCCCGCATGCTGGCGCGAGTCTATTGTTGTCCCGATTCCTAAGCCGGGGAAGGACAAGCACTTGCCTTCCAGTTATCGACCTATCTCGCTTACCAGCTGTGTCTGTAAAGTGATGGAGCGAATGGTTAACTCTCGATTGGTTTGGCTGCTCGACTCTCGACGCCTACTTACCAATGTACAATGTGGATTTCGTATTCGCCGCTCTGCTGTTGACCATCTGGTTACCTTGTCGACCTTCATTATGAATAACTTCTTGCGGAAGCGCCCGACCGCGGCTGTGTTCTTTGATTTGGAGAAGGCTTACGACACATGTTGGAAGGCGGGCATTCTCCGCACCATGCATACATGGGGCCTTCGCGGTCGCCTCCCTCTTTTTATTTGTTCCTTTTTAATGGATCGACAGTTCAGGGTACGTGTGGGTTCTGTCCTGTCAGACACCTTTCGCCAGTAGAATGGGGTGCCACAGGGCTCAGTTTTGAGCGTCGCTCTCTTCGCCATCGCGATCAATCCAATAATGGATTGCCTCCCAGCTGATGTATCAGGCTCCCTTTTCGTGGACGATTTTACCATCTATTGCAGCGCGCAGTGTACACGTGTCCTGGAGCGCTGTCTTCAGCGTTCTCTTGACCGTCTTTACTCCTGGAGTGTCGCCAATGGCTTCCGTTTTTCTGCCGAGAAGACGGTCTGTATTAACTTCTGGCGCTACAAAGAGTTTCTCCCACCGTCCTTACGACTCGGTCCCGTTGCTCTCCCAATCGTGGAGACAACCAAATTTTTAGGCCTTACATTTGACAGGAAACTTAGCTGGTCTCCACATGTGTCATATTTGGCCGCCCGTTGTACCCGTTCTTTAAATGTCCTCCGTGTTCTCAGTGGTCTGTCGTGGGGAGCGTATCGAACCGTCCTACTTCGTCTATATCGGTCGATCGTCCGCTCCAAGCTGGATTATGGGAGCTTCGTATACTCCTCTGCACGGCCATCCATCTTACGCCGCCTCAACTCCATACAACATCGGGGTTTACGACTTGCGATCGGAGCATTTTATACCAGTCCCGTTGAGAGTCTTCATGCTGACGCCGGCGAATTGCCACTCACCTACCGGCGCGATATACTGCTTTGTCGGTATGCCTGTCGGCTACTGTCAATGCCCGACCATCCGTCTTATCATTCCTTTTTTGACGACTCTCTTGACCGTCAATACGGGTTGTATGTCTCTGCCCTGCTACCCCCTGGAGTTCGCTTTCGTCGCCTTCTTCACCACCTTAATTTTTCACTCCCTGCAACCTTTCGAGTGGGCGAGAGCCGCACGCCACCTTGGCTCCAGGCTCAGGTCCGCGTTCACCTTGACCTCAGCTCACTCCCAAAAGAGGTCACCCCCGGTTCGGTCTACCACTCCCGTTTTTTGGAACTTCGTTCGAAGTTCATCGACATGACTTTCATTTATACAGATGGCTCTAAGGCCAATGACGGGGTCGGGTGTTCCTTTATTGTCGGGGCACAAAGTTTCAAATACCGGCTCCATGGCCATTGTTCGGTCTTCACAGCTGAGCTCTTTGCCCTCTACCAGTCTGTTCTTGACATCTGCCGCCACCGACATTCTGCTTATGTCATCTGCCCAGATTCCCTGAGCGCCATCCAGAGCCTCAGTGATCCGTACCCGGTTCACCCTTTCGTACACCGGATCCAACGCTCTCTTCAGCAGCTGGTGGACGTCGGTTCTCCAGTTAGCTTTATGTGGGTTCCTGGCCATGTCGGAATCCCTGGGAACGAAGCTGCAGATGCCGCGCCAAGGCTGCGGTCCTCCAGCCTCGGACAGCTTCTTGTTGCGTCCCTTCGTCCGATTTTAGCAGGGTGATTTGTCGGCGCATCTTCTCTCTGTGGCATGCCGATTGGGCTGCACTTACAGACAACAAGCTTCGGGCCTTAAAACCTCTTCCCGTGGCTTGGACGTCCTCCTCACGCCCTTCTCGGCGGGAGGAGGTCGTTTTAGCCCGGTTAAGAATTGGACACTGCCGATTCAGCCATCGCCATCTGCTGACGGCTGCGCCGGCGCCGTTCTGCCCATGTGGGCACTTGCTGACGGTTAGACACATTTTAATGTCCTGTCCAGATCTTAACACACTGCGCCTCGATTTTAACCTGCGAAATACTTTCGATGCCATTTTAGCGGATGACCCACGAGCAGCTTCTCGTGTTCTTCGTTTTATCAATTTGAGAAACCTCGCTAAGGACATTTGATGATGCTGTTTTTTAATCCTATGCCTGTCAGTCTGTCTTTTATCGTGTTTTCCCTTTTAGTTGTTGTGGTCAACTTGTGCCTCGCGGTGCATTCTTAGAGTAGTCAGGGCGCTAATGACCATTGAAGTTGTGCGCCCTAAAACCACAAAAAAAAAAAAAAACCCCACGCCATCTTCCCCCCACCCCCCCGCCTTTCCCCCCCCCCCCCCCCCCCACCCCCCGCCTCCTCTGGTCTCTGCCTCGGCGTTTGAGACAGTCTGTCCTCTCTCTCTCTCCCCCCTCTCTCTCTCTTCTTTTTATTCTTCTTCTTCTTCCTTCCTCCCTGTGCGTGCCTGAAGGCCGACCCACCCGTTCGCACGCGTAGCCGGTGACGGGGTAACGCGTAATTCCCCGCCCTGGGTAGACAAGGAAGCCACGCACGTACCCCCTGGTAAAGGCCAAGCCCAGGGAGGGGTGATTGCCTGAGCTGATACCTTCTGACCATGCCGATTGGTCCCTCTGTCTGTTTCTCGGGAGGTGTGACCTGAGGTGTAAACATTTACCTAAGGCGGGAGTGCCCTCTGAGAGGGTCCCCTTAAGGAAGGAGCGCGCCATCGGAGACGCTGGCAATCATGGGGGATTCCTCCGCAGTGGATTTCACTCCTTCTCACTCGACTTTTGCCCACAAACGGAAACATGACCAGCCCCCAGTGACGAAAGTACTACCGCCTACCCCACAGTTCCTCGTCGTTTCTCGATCTGAGGATGGAAAGGATTTTTCCTCTGTCAACCCTTTGGTTATGCAGATGGGCGTAGATGCCGTAGCCGGATCTGTCAAATATTGTACTAGGTTGCATAATGGTACCTTGTTACTAAAAACTGAGAGCGCCTTTCAGGCACAAAAACTGCTTCGAGCCACTCCTGTACACGTTCCCTGTCCGGGTGGAGGCTCACCGAACTTTGAATTCGTCTCGTGGTGTGGTCTATACTAGATCCCTCGACGGATTGACTGACGAGGAGATTCAGTCTTTCCTTGCTGAGCAGGGCTTGACGGCTGTCCATAGGGTCATGAAAAAGGTCAACAATGACCTTGTACCGACCCGGACACTTTTCTTGACCTTTGATAGTGTTAAGCTGCCATCGCGCATCAAGGCGGGCTACGAGGTTATTTCTGTTCGCCCCTATGTCCCGACACCTACGCGCTGCTACCAGTGTCAGCGTTTCAATCACACTCGACAGCCTTGTTCCAATGCGGCTAAATGTCACTTGTGGCAGGGATGCCCATGAGGGTGACTGTCCACCTCCGTCTCCTCATTGTGTGAACTGTCAGGGTGACCATGCCGCATCCTCCCGTGACTGTCCCGTCTATAAGGAAGAACGCTGTATCCAAAAAATTCGGGTCAAAGAGAAAGTGTCCACCTCGGCTGCTCGCAAGCTATTGGCTAGTAGGAAGCCCACGCTGCTCCCAGCGGGGAAATACAGTATTGTCCTCGCCTCTCTTCGGACTACCAGGGAGGTGGCAACCCAGACATGCGATCTGACCTTCAGCACCACAGTCGTCCGTTCGGCCAGTGCTAAGATCGCGCGGTCGACGTCTCCTCTTCCTCCCATCACCCCACAGACACCAGCCCCTTCATCAGCTTCTGCTAAGACGAAGACCCAGAAGTCAGATGCACGGGCCTTCAAGAAGGAACCGTCCCGTGCAGACTTACTACGTACCTCGACCTCCCAGCCATCGACCGGTACTTCCACCAAACGACCTTCCAAGAAGGCTCATAGGAAGCACAGTTCTCCTCCGCCACGGCGCATTTCTGCTCCTGCGGCACCCAGCGGTTGCCGCCCCAGGCTGTCATCCGTTTCGCCTGGTAGCCGAACATCTGGCCATTCACCGGCGGAGGAAGCTCCCCCTCCCGGCCATCATACCAAGATGGCCGATAAACCTATAGAACCAATGGACGATGATTGTCCGCCTACTGATAGCGGCGGCAGTGCTCGCTCGAAGCCAGGCCCTCAACGGCCTTCGAGGTGACCCCTTCTTTCATCTTCCTTTTCTTCTGCCGATGGCACTTATTCACTGGAATATTCGCAGCATTCGCTCCAACCGAGAGGACTAGAAGTTGCTGCTCCGCTTGCACTGTCCGCTCGTCGTAGCCCTCCAGGAAACGAAGCTACGCCCATGCGATCAAATTGCCTTGGCACACTACACCTCTGTGCGTTTTGACCTACCCCCTGTGGTAGGTATCCCGGCTCATGGAGGGGTTATGTTGCTGGTCCGGGATAATATTTACTACGATCCCATCACGTTGCACACCGACCTGCAGGCAGTTGCCATCCGCATTACTCTCCCCACTTTTACATTTTCCATTTGTACCGTTTACACTCCATCGTCGTCTGCCGTTACCAGGGCAGACATGATGCAACTTATTGCTCAGCTACCTGCACAATTTTTGTTAACTGGAGACTTCAATGCCACCCATCCCCTTTGGGGCTCTCCAGCATCCTGTCCGAGGGGCTCCCTGTTAGCAGACCTTTTCAACCAGCTCAATCTTGTCTGCCTCAATACTGGCGCCCCTACTTTTCTTTCGGACACATCTCACGCCTATTCCCATTTAGACCCCTCTATATGTACTTCCCAACTTGCACGCCGGTTTGAGTGGTATGCACTTTCTGATACATATTCGAGCGACCACTTCCCATGTGTTATCCATCTCCTGCAGCATACCCCCTCTCCGTGCTCATCTAGTTAGACCATCTCCAAAGCAGACTGGGGGCTCCTCTCTTCCAGGGCGACCTTTCAGGATCAAACCTTCACAAGCTGCGATCGTCAGGTCGCACACCTCACGGAAGTCATTCTCACTCCTGCTGAATATTCCATCCCTCACCCTACTTCTTCTCCACGTCGCGTACCGGTCCCCTGGTGGACCGCAGCATGTAGAGACGCTTTACGTGCTCGTCGACGTGCTTTACGCACCTTTAAACGTCACCCTATAGTGGCGAATTGTATCAATTATAAACGATTACGTGCACAGTGTCGTCGTATTATTAAAGAAAGCAAGAAAGCCAGCTGGGCTGCTTTCACAAGTACCTTCAACAGTTTCACTACTCCTTCTTCTGTTGTCTGGGGTAGCCTGCGCCGGCTATGTGGCACTAAGGTCCACTCACCAGTTTCTGGCTTGACGGTCGCGAATGACGTCCTTGTGGCCCCTGAGGCTGTCTCCAATGCCTTCGGCCGCTTTTTTATTGAGGTTTCGAGCTCCGCTCATTACCACCCTGCCTTCCTCCCCCGCAAACAGGCAGAGGAGGCTAGGCCACCTATCTTCCGCTCCTCGAATCGTGAAAGTTATAATGCCCCATTTACCATGTGGGAACTCGAAAACGCACTTGGCCGATCACTGTCCTCCGCTCCAGGGCCTGATTCTATTCATATTCAGATGCTGAAGAACCTTTCTCCTGCGGGTAAAGGTTTTCTTCTTCGTACTTACAATCGCATCTGCATTGAGGGTCATGTTCCCGCATGCTGGCGCGAGTCTATTGTTGTCCCGATTCCTAAGCCGGGGAAGGACAAGCACTTGCTTCCAGTTATCGACCTATCTCGCTTACCAGCTGTGTCTGTAAAGTGATGGAGCGAATGGTTAACTCTCGATTGGTTTGGCAGCTCGAGTCTCGACGCCTACTTACCAATGTACAATGTGGATTTCGTAGGCGCCGCTCTGCTGTTGACCATCTGGTTACCTTGTCGACCTTCATTATGAATAACTTCTTGCGGAAGCGCCCGACCGCGGCTGTGTTCTTTGATTTGGAGAAGGCTTACGACACATGTTGGAAGGCGGGCATTCTCCGCACCATGCATACATGGGGCCTTCGCGGTCGCCTCCCTCTTTTTATTCGTTCCTTTTTAATGGATCGACAGTTCAGGGTACGTGTGGGTTCTGTCCTGTCCGACACCTTTCGCCAGGAGAATGGGGTGCCACAGGGCTCAGTTTTGAGCGTCGCTCTCTTCGCCATCGCGATCAATCCAATAATGGATTGCCTCCCAGCTGATGTATCAGGCTCCCTTTTCGTGGACGATTTTACCAACTATTGCAGCGTGCAGCGTACGTGTTTCCTGGAGCGCTGTCTTCAGCGTTCTCTTGATCGTCTTTACTCCTGGAGTGTCGCCAATGGCTTCCGTTTTTCTGCCGAGAAGACGGTCTGTATTAACTTCTGGCGCTACAAAGAGTTTCTCCCACCGTTCTTACGACTCAGTCCCGTTGCTCTCCCATTCGTGGAGACAACAAAATTTTTAGATCTTACATTTGACACGAAACTTAGCTGGTCTCCACATGTCATATTTGGCTGCCCGTTGTACCCGTTCTCTAAATGTCCTCCGTGTTCTCAGTGGTATGTCGTGGGGAGCGGATCGAACCATCCTACTTCGCCTATATCGGTCGATCGTCTGCTCCAAGCTGGATTATGGGAGCTTCGTATACTTCTCTGCACGGCCATCCATCTTACGCCGCCTCAACTCCATACAACATCGAGGTTTACGACTTGCGATCGGAGCGTTTTATACTAGTCCCGTCGAGAGTCTTCATGCTGACGCTGGTGAATTGCCACTCACCTACCGGCGCGATATACTGCTTTGTCGGTATGCCTGTCGGCTACTGGCAATGCCCGACCACCCGTCTTATCGTTCCTTTTTTGATGACTCTCTCGACCGTCAATACGGGTTGTATGTCTCTGCCCTGCTACCCCCTGGAGTTCGCTTTCGTCGCCTCCTTCAACACCTTTATTTTTCACTCCCTGCAACCTTTCGAGTGGGCGAGAGCCACACGCCACCTTGGCTCCAAGCTCAGGTTCGCGTCCACCTTGACCTCTGCTCGCTCACAAAGGAGGTTACCCCGGTTCATTCTACCACTCCCATTTTGTTGAACGTCGTTCGAAGTTCATTTATACAGATGGCTCTAAGACCAATGACAGGATCGGGTGTTCTTTTATTGTCGGGACACAAAGTTTCTAATACCGGCTCCATGGCCATTGTTCGGTCTTCACAGCTGAGCTCTTTGCCCTCTACCAGGCTATTCTTTACATCTGCCGCCACAGACATTCTGCATATGTCATCTGCTCCGATTCCCTGAGCGCCATCCAGAACCTCAGTGATCCGTACCCGGTTCACCCTTTCGTGCACCGGATCCAACGCTCTCTTCAGCAGCTGGTGGACGTCGGTTCTCCAGTTAGCTTTATGTGGGTTCCTGGCCATGTCGGTATCCCTGGTAACGAAGCTGCAGATGCCGCTGCCAAGGCTGCGGTCCTTCAGCCTCGGACAGCTTCTTGTTGTGTCCCTTCGTCAGATTGTAGCCAGGTCATTTGTCGGCGCATTTTACAGCTGTGGCATGCCGGTTGGGCTGCACTTACAGACAACAAGCTTCGGGCCTTGAAACCTCTTCCCGCGGCTCGGACGACGTCCTCACGCCCTTCTCGGCGGGAGGAGGTAGTTTTGGCCCGGTTGCGAATAGGACACTGCCGGTTGAGCCATCGCCATCTGCTGACGGCTGCGCCGGCGCCGTTCTGCCCATGTGGGCAATTGCTGACAGTCCACCACATTTTAACGTCCTGTCCGGATTTTAACACACTGCGTCTTGATCTTGGCCTGCCATGTACTCTAGATGCCATTTTAGCGGATGACCCACGAGTAGCTGCTCGCGTTCTTCATTTTATCAACTTGACAACCCTCTCTAAGGACATTTGATTTTGCTGTTTTTTTAATCCTATGCCTGTCAGTCTGTCTTTTATAGTGTTTTCCGTTTCGTTGCTGTTTTAAACTTGTGACTCGCGGTGCGTTCCTAACGTAGTCTGGGCGCTAATGACCGTTGAAGTTGTGCGCCCTAAAACCACAAAAAAAAAACTTTTGGCGATATGAAGCGTTCCTTCCGCCACCCTTACATCTCGGTCCCGTTGTTCTCCCATTCGTGGAAACAACTAAGTTTCTAGGGCTGACATTGGACAGGAAACTTTGTCGGTCTCCGCATGTCTCTTATTTGGCGGCCCATTGTACACGTTCCCTTAATGTCCTCAGAGTTCTTAGTGGTTCATCTTGGGGAGCGGATCGCACTGTCCTGCTTCGCTTGTATCGGTCCATAGTCCGATCGAAGCTGGATTATGGGAGCTTCGTCTATTCGTCTGCTCGGCCATCCCTCTTACGCAGTCTCAACTCCATCCACCATAGGGGGTTACGTCTTAGGACCGGAGCCTTCTACACTAGTCCTGTCAAGAGTCTTTATGCTGAAGCTGCCGAATTACCATTGACCTACCGGCGCGGCGTACTGCTGTGTCGGTATGCCTGCCGGTTGTTGTCAATGCCCGACCACCCCTCTTATCAGTCTTTTTTCGCTGATTCTCTCGGCCGTCAGTACGGGTTGTATGTGTCTGCCCTGCTGCCCCCTGGAGTCCGCTTTCGTCGCCTGCTTCGACAATTGGATTTTGCCCTCCCTACCACCTTCAGAGAGGGTGAGAGCCCGACTCCACCTTGGCTCCAGGCTCCGGTTCATATTTATCTCGACCTCAGCTTACTCCCAAAGGAGGGAACTCCGGCTGCAGCATATTGTTCACGGTTTGTCGAACTTCGTGCTCGACTTGCCGGTCACACCTTTATTTACACCGTTGACTCCAAAACTGACGATGGTGTCGGCTGTGCCTTTGTCGTCGGGGCCGCCACCTTTAAATACCGGCTCCTCGACCAATGTTCCAGCTTTACGGCCGAGCTTTTTGCTCTCCATCAGGCCGTTCAGTATGCCCGCCACCACTGCCATTCATCGTATGTACTCTGCTCTGACTCACTCAGTGCTCTTCAGAGCCTTGGAGCTCCCTATCCAGTCCATCCCTCAGTTCAACAGATCCAGCAGTCCCTCCATTCTTTCGCTGATAATGGTTCTCCTGTCAGCTTTCTGTGGGTTCCCGGACATGTAGGAGTGCCTGGGAATGAGGCTGCAGTCCTCCTGCCTGGGCCAGCCTCCCATTGTGTCCCGTCATCTGACGTTCGTGGGGTTGTTTGTAAGAGGCTTGTGTCGTTGTGGTGGGATGCTTGGTCATCCCTCCAAGGAAACAAGCTCTGGGCAGTAAAACTGCTCCCAACTGCTTGGACAACGTCCTCCCGACCATCTCGGCGAGAAGAGGTCCTTCTGACCAGGTTGCGGATTTGGCATTGCCGGTTTAGCCACCGCTACCTGCTCTCTGGTGACCCAGCCCCGCAGTGCCCTTGTGGTCAAGCATTAACAGTGCGCCATGTTTTATTGTCATGTCCCCGCTTCAGTCAATCTCGTGTTGTCCTGTCCCTGCCATTTACTTCACCGGATATTTTAGCTGATGACGCTCGAGCAGCTGCTCGTATTCTGCATTTTATAACTTTAACTGCCTTGTCCAAAGACATCTAACTTTTTTACTTATTTTCTCTGCATCTTTGTCAGGACTTTCTGGTGTCCCCCCCCTCCCGTTGAGCTTTACTAGATTCCATGTGCTCTAACAACTCTGACTGGGCGCTAATGACCTCAGTAGTTGAGCGCCCTTAAACCCCACAAAAAAAAAAAAAAAAAAAAAAATCAAAAACAGCTGGCTGAAGCTTCCACCTTATGTTTCGCGGCTTGTGAGTCAGAATCTTACAACGAACCTTTTACTGAATGGGAATTTCTTTCTGCTCTATCTTCTTCTCATGATACGGCCCCTTTCCCAGATTCCATTCATAACCAACTGCTTAAACATCTCAGTGCTCCACAACGGCAACATCTTCTTTGGGTGTTTAACCGTATCTGGCTCCAGGGTGACTTCCCTTCTCTGTGGAGGGATAGCATTGTGGTTCCTGTCCTTAAGCCTGGTAAGAACCCCCCTATCTGTTGACAGCTATCGGCCAATTAGTTTGACCAATGTTGGTTGTAAGTTACTTGAACGGCTGGTAGCCCGTCGGCTCAATTGGGTCCTCGAATCTCGGGATCTATTGTCGCCTTACCAGTGTGGCTTTCGAGAGGGACGATCTCCAATCGATCATTTACTTCGCTTGGAATCCGCAGTTCGGCAGGCTTTTTCCCTGCGCCGCCATTTGGTTGCAGTGTTTGACCTTCGCAAGGCCTGTGACACGGCCTGGCGCCATCACATCTTACTTACCCTTCATCAGTGGGGTCTTCGGGGCCCCACTCCCGATTTTTATCCGCCAGTTCCTGATCCATCGGTCATTCAGAGTTCGAGTTGGTACTGCTTTTAGTTCTCCACAGACCCAGGAGACGGGCATCCCACAGGGTTCTGTCTTGAGTGTCCTTCTTTTCCTCATTGCTATCGATGGACTTGTGGCCTCTGTCGGCCCCTTGGTCGCCCCTGCCCTGTATGTGGATGATTTCTGCATTTGGGTTAGTTCCTCCTCGATGGCATCTGCAGAGCGGCAGCTCCAAGTAGCTATATGGCGTGCCTCTGCATGGACCCTCTCACACGGGTTTCAATTCTCTCCTTTAAAATCGCGAGTGGTTCACTTCTGTCGCCGTACTACGATCCACCCTGATCCAGAGCTCTATCTCGCTGCACAACGATTGCCTGTGGTCCCACAGTTTCGTTTCCTGGGTGGTCTTTTCGACAACAAGCTCATTTGGCTGCCCCATATCAGACTCCTGAAGGTAGGATGTTTCCGTAAACTCAATGTCCTTCGCTTCCTTGCCCACTCCTCTTGGGGTGCGGACCGTTCCTTCCTCCTCCTCCGTCTTTATCGTGCTCTAGTTCTGTCTCGCTTGGACTATGGTTCTCAAGTTTATGGTTCAGCTGCTCCTTCCACACTGCACGTGCTGGATCCAGTCCACCATCGTGGTATCCGTTTGGCCACCGATGCCTTCCCTACTAGCCCTGTTGATAGTCTCCTGGTTGAAGCTGGGATCCCCCCCTTTCTGTTCGGCGGTCCCAGCTTCTGGTGTCTTATGCACTCACTATCCGTTCCTCTCCCACTCATCCTTCCTATTCTATCCTGTTTCCAGGCCATGGACGTCGCCCACCCGACTCCCGCCCTCGGGCGGGTTTACCGGTTGGGCTGCGCCTTGCGTCTCTTTGCCGTGATTTTCAGCTTCCTTCTTTGTCCTGTCTTCCTCTCTCCCTCCCTTCCACCCCTCCTTGGTTAGTTCCTCGGCCTCGACTTCGGATGGATCTCCGCCGCGGTCCGAAAGATTCCATCCCCCCGGTGGTGTTCCGTTCCTTTTTCCGCCAAATTTTGTGGGATTTTTCGGGATGCTGTTTTTTACACTGATGGCTCTAAATCTGCTGATCGTGTTGGGTATGCCTTCACGTCCTCTGTTGGAACGGAAAGTCATCTGCTGCCACCTACATGTGGGGTGTTTACTGCAGAATTGATGTCAATTTCCCAGGCCCTTACCTTTATTAAACAGTCCCAACACAACCGCGTTTTTTATGCACGGACTCGATAAGTGGCCTTCTTGCTATTGGCCAGTGTTTTTCGCGCCATCCCTTGGTCTCGGCCATCCATGACCATCTCGCTGATATTCACCGTGCTGCTTGTTCTATTGACTTCCTTTGGGTCCCTGGCCGTGTGGCTATCCCGGGTAATGAGCTCGCTGATCGTTTGGCTGGGGGAGCAGTTACTTACCCCCCGTTTTCTGTAGCCCCTCCTGCAGCGGATTTACGGCTTCACATCAAATCCCACTTCGCACAGTCATGGGCCAATTCTTGGGAGGCTACTCCCCTGTCTAATAAACTTCGTGCAATGAAGGTGACACCAGGCCCGTGGCGTTCTTCCTTTCGCGTCTCCCGAAAGGACTCGACCACACTGTGTCGTCTCCGCATTGGCCGTACTCGGTTGAGCCCTGGTTTCCTTTTGCGTGATGAGCCACCCCCACTATGTGGTTGTGGAGCCTTCCAGTCAGTAGCCCACATTTTGGTTGAATGCCCCCTTCTTTTGGCTCTGCGTGCGAAGTACAGGCTCCCCCACACTTTACCTTTGACCCCCCAGGGGATCCACAACTCTTTTGTGGATACGTGTGTAGCGAGCACGGGACCCCGAGCTAATGTGGCCTTCCTTCCTTTCCGGGCTGCATACCTTCCCTTTCCGTATCCTTCCCCATCCCCCATCTTCGCCCCCCCCCCTCACCTCTGGCTCTTTCCTTCCCTTTCTCCCCCTCTGGGAGTATGGTTTGTGCCTACGTCCGGAGACGGACGCTTGTAAATGTACCGCACTCTTCGCCTTCCTTGCTTGTATGTCTTCATCTTTCTTCGTCCTTCTCTTTTCCTTACCTCTTTTCCTTACCTCTTCTCTTTACCTCTTCTCTTTACCCTTTTCTCCGCTGCGGCGTTTGAGACTTCTCTTCTTTCCTTTCCCTGTCTGTTTCTTCCTCCCTGTGCGTGTCTGAAGGCCGACCCACGCACTTCCATGCGTAGCCGGTGACGGGGTAACGCGTAATTCCCCGCCCCGGGTAGACAGGTAGGACATGTACGTACCCCCTGGTAACGGCCAGGCCCAGGGAGGGGTGATTACCCGAGCTGATACCTTCCGAAAGTGCCGATTGGTCCCTCCGTCCGTTTGTCGGGAGGTGTGACCTGAGGTGTGAACAATCACCTAAGGCGGGTGTGTCCTCGGTGAGGGCCCCCACAAGGGAGGAGCGCGCCATCGGAGACGCCGGTAATCATCGGGGATTCTTCCGCAATGGTTTCCTCACCTTCCACTATGTCTGCTCACAAACGTAAGTTCACTGAGTCTCAGCCACAGACGGTTCTTCCATCGTTGCCACAGTTCCTTGTTGTTTCTCGGTCTGACGAAGGTCACGACTTTTCCACGGTCAACCCTTTCATTATTCAGAAAGGTGTCAACGCAATTGCGGGTCCTGTAAAGTCTTGTTCCAGATTACGGAATGGCACCCTGTTGTTGGAAACACACAGTGCCCTCCAGGCTCAAAAATTGCTGCGTACTTCTCTGCTCCACACCTTCCCTGTCCGGGTGGAACCGCACCATACCTTAAATTCCTCGCGTGGAGTCGTTTATACACGCTCCCTCGATGGATTGTCTGACGAAGAAATTCAGCACTACCTGTCTGACCAGGGCGTCACAGCTGTTCATCGGGTTATGAAAAGGGTTGACTCGAACATCATTCCAACCCGCACTGTCTTCTTGACATTTGACAAAGTTCAACTCCCATCAAAAATCAAAGCAGGCTATGAGATAATTTCCGTTCGCCCTTATGTCCCAAACCCTACGCGTTGCTATCGATGTCAGCGGTTCAATCACACCAGCCAGTCCTGTTCCAATCCGGCCAAATGTGTTACGTGTGGCAAGGATGCCCATGAGGGTGCTTGTCCACCTCCATCCCCTCGCTGCATCAACTGTATGGGTGACCACGCTGCTTCCTCTCGAGAATGCCCCGTTTTTAAGGACGAAAAACTCATCCAGGAAATAAGAGGGAAGGAAAAGGTGTCGACCTTTGCTGCTCGAAAGTTACTCGCGAGTCGACAGCCCACTGTGCCTCAGAAAGGAAAATACAGCTCTGTCCTTGCTTCTCCTCGGCCAACAAAGGAGGCGGCCACGCAGACCTGCGACCTCACCTTTAGTACCACGGTCGTCAGATCGGCCAGCGCAAATATCGCCCGTTCAACCTCACCACTTTCGCCTGCCCACTCTACCCTTCGTCGGGTTCTGCTAAATCTCGAGCCCAAAAGTCAGACGCCAAGTCTTCGAAAAAAAAGGATTCTCGTGAATAGTTTTTACGTACCGCAACTTCACAACCATCGGTTCCTCCTTCATCTAAACATCATACTTCCAAGAAGGCTACGAAGAAACACAGTTCCTCTCCTTCTCCGCCAAGGCGTGTCACATCTACAGCACCACCTGGCGGAAATCGCCCTCGGCCGTCTTCTGTGTCGCCGGGGCACACTGCTGGTGGCCGGTCAACTGGCCGATCGTTGGTGGCTGGAGCTGCTCCTGACCAACCTATGGATCAGGATCTTCTGCCTTCGACTGAATGCCATTCCATGCTGTCGGTCGCAAGCTCTGAGCAGTCGTTGAGTTGACAGCACCCTTGGTCACGTTCCTCCATTTTCTGTTCACCCTATGTCCATTATCCAGTGGAATATCCCCAGCATTCGAGCCAATCGGGATGAATTGTCGATCCTCTTACGATCCTACTCGCCGGTCATCTTCTGTCTTCAGGAAACAAAGCTGCATCCCCATGACCGCTTTGTTCTCCCTCATTTTCAGTCCGTCCGATATGACCTCCCCTCTGTTGAAGGAACTCCAGCCCATGGAGGACTCATGATCCTGCTCCACGATACTCTCCATTATCACCAAATCCCCTTAAACAGTTCCTTCCAAGCTGTCGCCGTCCGTCTTTCCCTTTCTGGATACACGTTGTCTCTTTGTACGGTATACATTCCATCGTCCACACCAATGGCACGAGCTGATCTCCTTCATCTTCTTGGTCAGCTTCCACCCCCCTATTTGCTGGTTGGGGACTTCAATGCCCACCACCCGCTTTGGGGATCTCCACATCCTTGTCCACGTGGCTCACTATTGCTAGACGTCTTCCACCAAGCGGATCTAGTCTGCCTCAACACTGGGGTCCCCACATTTTTGTCTGCCTCCACGACAAATTTATATCATTTGGACCTTGCGGTCGGTACTGTTCCGCTAGCTCGGCGCTTCGAATGGTTCGCCCTTGATGATACACACTCGAGTGACCACTTTCCATGTGTTCTTAGACTGCAGCCTCAACTGCCATATATGCGCTCGCGACGCTGGAAGTTTGCCCAAGCCGATTGGACACTTTTTTCGTCTCTAGCGACATTAGATGACCGTCGCTTTCCCAGCGTCGACGATGAGGTCACACATTACCGACGTTATTCTCACAGCTGCGGAACGTTCAATACCACGCACCTCCGAATTGCCCCGGCGCCCCCCAGTTCCTTGGTGGAACGAGGCATGCCGTGACGCAATACGTGAGCGGCGACGTGCTCTTCGCATTTTCCGTCACCATCCAACTTTGGCACACTGTATCCGATATAAGCAGCTCCGTGCGCGATGCCGTCGCGTCATCCGCGATAGCAAGAAGGCAAGCTGGAAATTCTTTATTAGCTCATTTAACTCCTTCACTCCCTCCTCGGAAGTTTGGAGTCGGCTTCGACGGTTCTCAGGCGCGCCTAGTTTCTCCCCGGTCTCTGGGCTCACTGTCGCACATGATACCTTAGTGGACCCCGTCGCAATTTCTAACTCATTGGGTCAGCACTTTGCTGAGATTTCGAGCTCTTCAAATTACCCGCCAGCGTTTCTCCTGAAGAAACGTGCAGCGGAAGTGCGACATCTTGCTTTCTCCTCTCAAAATCACGAAAGCTACAATACTGTTTCCTCCATGCGGGAACTCCAACATGCCCTCTCTTCTTCTCGCTCCTCCGCCCCAGGACCGGATGGTATCCATGTCCAAATGTTGCTGCATTTATCAACCTATAGCCTGCGTTACCTCCTTCGCCTTTACAATCGAATTTGGACCGACAGTACCTTTCCCAGGCGATGGCGGGAAGCTATTGTCGTTCCCGTTCCGAAACCTGGAAAGGACAAACATTTCCCCTCTAGCTATCGCCCCATTTCTCTCACGAGTAGTGTCTGTAAGGTTTTGGAGCGTATGGTGAATTACCGTTTAGCTTGGTGGCTGGAATCCCGCAGTCTCTTAACACCAGCCCAATGCGGATTCCGAAAGCATCGTTCTGCCGTTGACCATCTTGTTGCTCTCTCCACTTATATCATGAACAATTTTCTCCGGAAACGCCAAACGGTAGCAATATTTTTTGATCTGGAGAGAGCATACGATACCTGTTGGAGCACAGGCATCCTCCGCACACTGTTCTCTTGGGGCTTTAGAGATCGGCTGCCCCTTTTTCTTCGCGACTTTGTGGCAGAGCGCACATTTAGGGTGCGGGTGAACACAACTCTCTCCCGTACTTTCTCCCAAGAAAACGGGGTACCCCAGGGCTCCGTGCTGAGTGTTGTACTGTTTGCCATCGCCATTAATCCAATTATGGATTGTCTCCTTCCTGATGTCTCGGGCTCCCTCTTTGTGGACGATTTTGCGATCTACTACAGCTCTCAACCGACCAGCCTTCTTGAAAGACGTCTTCAAGGATGTCTCGATCGCCTCCACTCGTGGAGCATCGAAACCGGCTTCCGTTTCTCACCTAGTAAGACCGTTTGTGTTAATTTTTGGCGACGTAAGGAGTTTCGTCCGCCCTCCTTACATCTAGGTCCTGTCAACCTTCCGTTTTCAAATGTCGCTAAATTCTTGGGTCTTATGTTTGACAGAAAACTGTGCTAGTCCTCCCACGTTTCCTATCTTTCGGCTCGCTGTCTGCGATCCCTCAACACCCTCCGTGTCCTGAATGGTACCTCCTGGGGAGCGGACCGAGTGGTCCTTCTCCGCCTCTATCGCGCCTTAGTGCGCTCGAAATTGGATTATGGAAGCATAGTCTACTCCTCTGCTCGGCCGTCTATTCTTCGGCGTCTCGACTCTATCCACCACCGTGGATTACGTTTAGTGTCTGGAGCTTTTACACCAGCCCTGTGGAAAGCCTTTATGCTGAGACTGCTGAACCTCCGCTGTCCAATCGGCGGGCAGTCCTTCTGAGTCGTTATGCTAGCCATCTGTCTTCCATGCCTGCTAATCCAGCCCATGACCTTTTTTTCGACACCTCCTTTGATGTCAGGTATGCAGGCCGCTCCTCCTCCCTACTACCCCCGGGAGTCCGCTTCCGTCAACTGCTCCATTCTCTCTCCTTCCGCTTTCCTAAGACCTTCTTGACAACTTGGGGTACAGCACCGCCTTGGCTCCGTCCCCGGTTCGACTTGCTCAGAGACCTATGTCAATTTCCCAAGGATGGTACCCCTACACTTGTCTACCATCGGGCATTTGCTGCTCTATGTGCACAAATGACGGAGGCCACATTTATCTACACCGACGGCTCGAAAACATCGTTAGGTGTAGGGAGTGCCTATATTGTTGGCGACACCACAAATCACTTTCGGCTTCCCGGCCAGTGTTCGGTTTATACTGCGGAGCT
This sequence comes from Schistocerca serialis cubense, assembly GCF_023864345.2. Taxonomy (NCBI): domain Eukaryota; kingdom Metazoa; phylum Arthropoda; class Insecta; order Orthoptera; family Acrididae; genus Schistocerca; species Schistocerca serialis. Next base: position 116,295,226 of record NC_064643.1, on the reverse strand, counting down.
TTACGGTGTTCTCCAGGCTGTCCGCTACATCCGCCGCCATCAGCGGATACAGTACGTAATCTGCTCAGATTCTCTCAGCTCTCTCCTAAGTCTAAAAGCTCTTTACCCTGTGCACCCTCTGGTCCACCGGATTCAGGACTGTCTGCGCTTGCTCCACCTGGGGGGCGTCTCAGTGGCGTTCCTCTGGCTCCCAGGACACGCTGGTATCTGTGGGAATGAGGCGGCAGATATAGCGGCCAAGGCTGCAGTCTCTCTTCCTCGGCCAGCAATTCAGTCTCTTCCGTTTACCGATCTACGGAGCGGTTTATGTCGCCAAGTTGCTCATTTATGGCATGCGCATTGGTCAACACTTCCCAATAATAAATTGCGGGAAGTGAAAGCCCTTCCTTGCGCTTGGACCTCTTCCTCCCGAACGCGTCGTCGGGAGGAGGTAATTTTAGCTAGACTCCGGATAGGGCACTGTCTTTTTAGCCATCGACATCTTTTAAGCGGTGATTTTCCCCCACTCTGTCCCCACTGCTCTCAGCTGTGGACGGTCAGACACCTTTTAATTGAATGCCCCTATTTTAATCCGTTACGCTCCCGTCTACAGCTATCGCCTGATCTATCGTTGATTTTAGCAGATGACACGCGCTCAGCTGACCGCGTTCTACAGTTTATTAGTGACAGTGAAATGACGTCAGTCATTTGATTTTTTTGGGGGGGGGGGGGGGGACAACCAACCCCTTTCTATAGTAGATTTTTAAGCATTCCTTCTGCCTTTAGTTTCTCAAATTTTATGACTTTGTTCCCCTTGCTGCTGATTTTAAATTTCGTTTTTTTCCTGTTTCCTACGTCACGGGCTGGGCGCTAATGGCCATAGAAGTTTTGCGCCCTAAAACCACAAAAAAACAAAAAACAAAAAAACTTTACCTTTGATGTTGGCTGACGATTCCCGGATGGTCTCTCTGGTTCTTCGTTTCCTCCGGGAAAGTGGTTTTTATTCTCAGTTTTAAGGTTTTCAATCTCTCTCTGGTGTTGGGGCGGGGCGGTGAGTGTTTGGGTGTCTCCCACTGTAAGCAGTGTTCGGAGATTCCTGATTCACCTCCCTGACTGAATTCCTCTTTTCTTCCCCATTTACTCTGTTTTTACCCTTTTTTTAAGGCTTGGTTAGTCTTTCTATTCCCATACGTACTTTCTACATTATAGCAGTTGTACCTTTTAAGTCTCAGGTGGTCTTGCCTATGCTGCTTCAGCATAGTGTTGGGTTCGTTCTCTTGCCGACTTCCCTCATTTTGTTTTTTACAAATGACAACATGACTGCCTTTTTACGTTTTTCCCTTTTTCCGTTTTATTGTTCTGACTTCACTGAGTTGTCCCATTAGCGGAATGGCGCATATTTGAAACAAGGGACTGATGACCTTGCTGTTTGGTCCCTTAAACCTCAACCAACCAACCAACCAACCAACCAACCAACCAACCAATCCAACAACCTACCGACCATCAAACTGCTCTTTGACAGCTCTATAGACGGTTATTCTTTTCACCTATAGTCGTTAAACTTAGTAGTCAAGGGCTGTCAAAACTGCTGCCAGTAGTCAGGGATTTCCTTAGGTTGACTCGACTGTAGAAATGTCTTAGCATTAAAGAATAAATTTGTTGAAACTTGTTGCGGCATTTTTTCACGCATCTCAGCACTATCGACGTCATATGCCTCGATATATTTTTAGCAAAATGTAATTTTGTAGGTGCATTCAGCGGCACATATGTATGTTGGTAATAGTTAGTAGCAAAGAGGTAATGAGCTGAACATCACGCACAACGCGCCAATTCAATTTGACGTATTTCCCGAACTATGATAGGCACAGCAATTGTTGCCTCACAGTAAGGGATATTTGTACACACTCACTCACTCTTTCTTTTTAGGATTCCAAGCTAGAAATATACGCACACTCGGAGTAATGAGTCGCGCGCAACTAATAGACCTCTGGAAGAGAGACAGGGAGTACTACCACAACCTGATACATAAAATTCTACGGAAAAAGCCTAATATTACATCACTTCCATACGCTGGCCATCAGGAACCAGTCATCACTGACAAAATCTGGTTAGCAATATTTCAGATAGCCTTGCAAAAAGTTAATACACTCCTGGAAATGGAAAAAAGAACACACTGACACCGGTGTGTCAGACCCACCATACTTGCTCCGGACACTGCGAGAGGGCTGTACAAGCAATGATCACACGCACGGCACAGCGGACACACCAGGAACCGCGGTGTTGGCCGTCGAATGGCGCTAGCTGCGCAGCATTTGTGCACCGCCGCCGTCAGTGTCAGCCAGTTTGCCGTGGCATACGGAGCTCCATCGCAGTCTTTAACACTGGTAGCATGCCGCGACAGCGTGGATGTGAACCGTATGTGCAGTTGACGGACTTTGAGCGAGGGCGTATAGTGGGCATGCGGGAGGCCGGGTGGACGTACCGCCGAATTGCTCAACACGTGGGGCGTGAGGTCTCCACAGTACATCGATGTTGTCGACAGTGGTCGGCGGAAGGTGCACGTGCCCGTCGACCTGGGACCGGACCGCAGCGACGCACGGATGCACGCCAAGACCGTAGGATCCTACGCAGTGCCGTAGGGGACCGCACCGCCACTTCCCAGCAAATTAGGGACACTGTTGCTCCTGGGGTATCGGCGAGGACCATTCGCAACCGTCTCCATGAAGCTGGGCTACGGTCCCGCACACCGTTAGGCCGTCTTCCGCTCACGCCCCAACATCGTGCAGCCCGCCTCCAGTGGTGTCGCGACAGGCGTGAATGGAGGGACGAATGGAGACGTGTCGTCTTCAGCGATGAGAGTCGCTTCTGCCTTGGTGCCAATGATGGTCGTATGCGTGTTTGCCGCCGTGCGGGTGAGCGCCACAATCAGGACTGCATACGACCGAGGCACACAGGGCCAACACCCGGCATCATGGTGTGGGGAGCGATCTCCTACACTGGCCGTACACCACTGGTGATCGTCGAGGGGACACTGAATAGTGCACGGTACATCCAAACCGTCATCGAACCCATCGTTCTACCATTCCTAGACAGGCAAGGGAACTTGCTGTTCCAACAGGACAATGCACGTCCGCATGTATCCCGTGCCACCCAACGTGCTCTAGAAGGTGTAAGTCAACTACCCTGACCAGCAAGATCTCCGGATCTGTCCCCCATTGAGCATGTTTGGGACTGGATGAAGCGTCGTCTCACACGGTCTGCACGTCCAGCACGAACGCTGGTCCAACTGAGGCGCCAGGTGGAAATGGCATGGCAAGCCGTTCCACAGGACTACATCCAGCATCTCTACGATCGTCTCCATGGGAGAATAGCAGCCTGCATTGCTGCGAGAGGTGGATATACACTGTACTAGTGCCGACATTGTGCATGCTCTGTTGCCTGTGTCTATGTGCCTGTGGTTCTGTCAGTGTGATCATGTGATGTATCTGACCCCAGGAATGTGTCAATAAAGTTTCCCCTTCCTGGGACAATGAATTCACGGTGTTCTTATTTCAATTTCCAGGAGTGTATTATAATTACAGACATGCATTTTAGAATAACAGAGCATAAGTATTACCAAATAGTGAAGTTAAGTTAGTCCAACATATGGCCCAAATTGGTGTAAGATTTATTTGCAAGCATATGTTAGTCAGGCAGAGCTGTGGAAACTAGGTAACCGGAGCACACGACTGCGTTCTATATAATGTTCAGAGGTGGCACTACACGGGATATGAAATCAATAAGCATAGGACACTTTTAAATGAAGAAACAATTCCTCTTCCCTTTTTCCAGTTTCTAGTTTTTCATACCATGGAACCAGATTAAAATAGTGAAATTTATTACTCGCTTACAAAGTGACTACCTTTGTAATTCTTAATACATTTAATACTTTCTTTCATAAGAACTCAATCTATATCACCAATCTCTAAGTCGCACGTAATTTTATGTTGTCAGCCAACCAGTCTTAAGAAATCGAAACCGGTTCCAGAGTACATAAATACGTTGATGAAAAAGTATTTCGTTCTTGCCTCCTGAGAAGTGCTAACTCAGGATTAGGATGTTTTTGACTCTGTAGATAGCCCGTTAAAGTCAATATTGAGGGCCGTAGATAACTTTATGGTGATGTCTTCTTGCAGCCAGAAATCAAATTTTTAGAGTTGTCAAAATGGAAATTAGTCACCAAAAATTTTGCTTAGCGTTAATTCTAAAACAGCGTTACGTAGTAGCACCGTTTCACTGTAATTTTTTTGATATATCGCTGTCTCAAAAGAATTCATTCTATCATAAGCAACTTATTCAGTTTGCAGTGAAAGTCATCATTAATTTCATGTCTTTATTTGCAGAATAACGACAGGAAGACTAATTAATCATAAAACGTCATTGGAATACTGAAGACACTCTGGTAGAAAAACCTGCACCTACAAGAAGAAACTGAAGAACGACAAACAATTTTTAACTTTTATGATTTAAGAAAATAAGTGATTTGCTGGTCAACAAAAATAATTTTAAAATGTAAACTTTTTAATAAAATATTTAATAGGAAGAGTTTTTCTGTCATGCTTGGTGTCAAAACCCAACGTTCCTTTGATGTACATAAAGATAAATATGGTTACCCGAACTAGACACTGATAAAGATGGTGCAGTGGTTCGCACACTGGAGCAGAGTAGTTAAAATAACCATCCAGACATCCAGATGAGTTTTCCATAGTTCATTAAAATAGCTTAAGCTAAATGCGGGATGGTTCCTTTAAACACCACATGGTCAACTACCTTTTCCATTCTTCAGCAATAAGAGCTTGCGCTCACTTTCTGCCTTAGTTTTCTACAGGTTAAAACCTGAACTTCGTTCTTTTTCCTTTCCAATCTAGTCTATTTAACTACTGGAAACATCTCCATCAAAATGAAAAGGAACGAGAAAATAAACTATCAATTGTTTGAGTCTGTCACTCAGAGCAGTCTCCCATCCTACACTGGTCACAAAGATAGAGAAAAATGTATTCTATGGTGAACACACTTAATATCAGCATTTCTCATCGCCACATAAAGGATTTGACACCTCACGTGTTAACTCACTGGATCGTCTAACGAGGATTTTTTAAATCAGATACCTAATTCAGTTGCAGAGTATACAAATGGACAAGTCTAAGAACTCATTCCGTATAGTAACACGCATCTCTTTATCAACATCGTTGCACAAGAAACAGGAATGAGAAATGTATCGAAATCGAAGGAGAGTTCCCAAATTGAGGCCATAGAAATGGGATACCGGCGCTACGGAGTTGTGAATTAAAGCAGGTCTAGAACAATTATAAGCGGTCATACTCAATTGTGTTCATTGGCGACTGTAACGAACGACTACCAGCGCAGATACCACCCAACGCTAACAAGCCCACATCGCACTGCCGGCGAGTGAATATTTGTTTTACAAGATATTCCAATAAGCAGACGGCGAAAACGGAACATGTAACGAAAATTTTGTACCAAGTATGACGTGTGAAGATAGTGTTCTCGCAGTCAACAGAAGGTAAACCCTTTTCCAACATCAGCAATTAACACTTCAGTGTTAAGTTCCGCAGAACCACTTGGACTATCTCTAGACTGTTCCACTCACGAGTAGCACATAGGAAAGAGGTACACTTGAAGATTTTCTTCCGAGCTGTGATTTATTACGATGGTAAATTCTCCCTATGGAGAGCGGAATCAACAATTTTTGCTTTTGAAGGAGACAACAGGTGTAAGTAGGTAGGTAGGTAGGTAGGTAGGTAGCAAGCAGTGAGGAAGTCTTCGAGGCACGTGTTTTGGCCGGGCCCGCTGGCGGCCTCTATGCAGTGTCGGAGTGTGGGGTGCTGTTCCCATTGCTACAAGGTTCGTGGCTCACCAATCCTGGACATGAAAGTTTAGTCTTGACTTAATCTACCAGCAAGTCATGACTGTTCGCATTCTGTCGTTTGGAGTTCGTTGTCGGCTGTTGGGATATTCCCGCGAGCAACACCGTGTGTTTTCAAGTTGGCAAATTTTAGCCACCATCCGGTGAAGTTTAACTGTACTTGGTTATTTGAATTGAAGTGCACCAGCAGAGTCTTCGACCTTGTGGCCGTTAACTTTCCAGTTACCTGCACTGGCCGTTGACGTAAATTCAGGCAGTGTATATTCCTCATCGTGTTGTCGCTGTCCAGCATGGTGTGTAGTTAAACAGCTCAATGTATAATTGGTTGTAGGCGCCAATATCTCCTACGTTCTTCCATTGAACTCCCTGTTGTGTGCTGGTCGGGCAAAGCGGAGGTTATCTTGTCGGTGGGTCCGCTGACTATCGGTTGGGTTGTCATTGGATCGACAACGGCCGGGCCGGCTGCCTGTCTCACCTAAGCGAGGGTTAGTGTTTTGAATTCCAGGCCTACCCTCGGAACTTCTGATCGCACGAGGGTGTACTGCCTTTTCTTGTTTGTTCTTGTTGTTTTGGGCCTTCAGCATAATTAAGGAACTGTTTTAAGATAAGGCTTTGCCGTTTAAATTTCTGATTTTGGTTGAGCTTTAAGTTGTTGGCTTTCAGACATGTTTAAAGTGGTCTTGCCCTTAAGACATGAGATTGTACGGCGCATTCAGCTGCTGATTAAGTTCCAAAACTAAAGCTGTTTTCGTTGAAAAAGTTTTTTCTTGGCTCTTGTAATGTTTGACCATATAAAGATTCTCAGTTCGAGTGTAACTGACAGCAGCTTATTTTAGCCCCTTTCCATAAATTAAACTACCTGTCCTGTCATTTGGGTTTAGCATGGTGCATCACTTATGGCTCTAAAGTTAGCAATGACTGATGCCGTAATAACTTTTATTGGTGGAAATAAAATACGCAGAAATCTAAGTCTGTATAAGAATTTGTAATAGTTTTAAACCTCACTTTCTAAAGAAGTACTGATGGTAGAGACATGAAATTTTCACAGCATGCTAAGTATTAGATTCAACACACATGGATCTAGAACAATTCAAATATCCTGAGTTGTTTTGCTTTTATGTTCATTCATTTAAAACATTGTCAAAAATTGAGTGTTAAAAAATAATCTGCCCCACAATACGATTTTAGTAAGATTCAGTAAATATAGAAAATTGTAAGTTGGAGTCTTAAAACGTTTCCAAGATAATGGTCACAAAATTCGATAATTTAACATTGGCAGCACAGGACATACAATGTCCCCTTAAGTAAACGCAATCAGCAATACAAGAATCAGCTTAATGTTCAAGGAACTCTTAGGCAGAATAGGAGTGACCCGTACGGAAACTGTCCACGAAGTAACCTATTTGTAACAGTTTGTTGGGTCACTGTGGTGCCAATTTCTGCTCAGATTGCTGCTGAACATGCAATACGATGCATCAGAGCCTCTCAGTAGTGCCACGTCACAATCCGGAGCTTGGTCGTCTTGCAACTGTACAGTTCAGTGACTACTGCTGCCAGCAGTCATGCAGAGTTGCTACGTTTCTGCCAAGCCTTTCCGCAAAACTGCAGCTGCTCGTGACCTTTTACATGACCTAGTTCAGACTCAGCCTGGTGTTAATGACTTCTTTATAGTCTTAGGAATTCTTGACTAACATCAACTCACCATCTCCAGTCACAAAAATAACAAAAGTTGACGACCGTTAAAGCGTCGTCAGGCGACGTTTTCTGGGTGTTGATTTCTTTTCCATCAGTGTATCTTAGCCGTACATATTTGTCCGCTGGACTTCTCTCACCTTACCGGGTCAGTAGACCAACTCAAACGGGCCTGACCTGAAAAGACTACTCCGATCATTGCCCTGCACAAGCCGAGGATAGCAGCTTTCACAGTTGGCAAGATGGGGATACGCAGTGCCGACAGCAGAGGACGTGCCCTGTACTCTTGGCGCTAGGCTTCCGGGAAACCTTTACCCCTACATCCAACAGCCAAAACTGGCGCTCTTTAACGCATCAGAGTGTTTTGAAGCAGATTCCTTCACATTTTTACAATGTAAATTTTGAATTAAATATAGGTGCCATGGAAGTTTCGTTTAATGAGACGAAAATACTGTAATAGTCAATTCAATGGAGAAAAATTATGGCAAAAATTCGTGTAGTCGCAAATTTTTTACAGTGGTAGGAAGGAGTGTAAAGAACAATGCACAAAAAATTTTGACCGAAGGGGGTGTGAACATGGTGGTGGGGATGGCGGGGGGGGGGGGTTGTATAAATGTCAAATTTTTAGGTAATTCTCGACTCACGAAAACCTCAGCGAAGGGGGTGTGAACATGGTGGTAGGGATGGCGGGTGGGGGGTTGTATAAATGTCAAATTTTTAGGTAATTATCGACTCACGAAAACCTCTGCTTCTAGCGAATGTTTCCCGGTACAAAATTAAACTACATTAAAATTTCTAGACGAAAGGTCATAATTATTTTTTCTCTAGGATTAATAGTGTCTGTGTTACAGGGTATGGAAAAGTTGCAGGCTATGAAAAATAGTCTTGAGATTGGATTCCATTAAAATTTGAAACTTTTTTTTTTGTAGTCGCATATCGATTTCTGTCACAGAATGATCACCTGTAGTGGAAGACTAAGTCTGGTGGATTCCTATAGTAATGCACAAATGTAGCTTCAAATGTATATGTGAATAACAAGCCAACTAACAGGATTCAGAATCTACCCGCTACTTGGGATTTTTTTTCACTATGAACACCTATGTTTCAAGATATACACACATCAAGAAAGTTTTGCATCACCTCGGTTCCGAGACTACCAGAACCTGTACAGAAACATAAAAACCATTTCCGCCCTTTTTATTGCTCATCAGAACCTCACATTGCATGTTTTACCACCATATAGAGACGGTGGTGGTGGTGGTGGTGGTGGTGGTGGTGGTGGTGGTGAGTGCTGTACACACTGGTACCTCTAATACCCAATAGCACATCATCTTGCATTTATGCATGCCTGTATTCATCCTGGCATACTATCCACAAGTTCATATGGGCACTGTTGTCCTCAAAGGCGATTCGGGGTGGATCCCTCAGAGTTGTTGGTGGGTCACGTCGTCCGTACACATCCCTTTTCAGTCCATCCCAGGCGTGTTCGATAGGGTTCATGTCTGGAGAACATGCTGGCCACCGTAGTCGAGCGATGTCGTTATCCTGAAGGAAGTCATTCACAAGATGTACACTGGGGCCCCGAGCTAATGTGGCCTTCCTTCCTTTCCGGGCTGCATACCTTCCCTTTCCGCATCCTTCCCCATCCCCCGTCTTCACCCCCCCCCTCACCTCTTGCTCTTTCCTTCACTTTCTCCCCCTCTGGGAGTATGGTTTGCGCCTACGTCCGGAGACGGACGCTTGTAAATGTACCGCATTCTTCTTCTTCCTTGCTTGTATGTCTTCTTCCTTCCTTTGTCCATCTCCTTTCCTTACCTCTTCTCTTTACCCTTTTCTCCGCTGCGGCGTTTGAGACCCCCTCTTCTTTCCTTTCCCTTTCTCTTTCTTCCTCCCTGTGCGTGTCTGAAGGCCGACCCACGCACTTCCATGCGTAGCCGGTGACGGGGTAACGCGTAATTCCCCGCCCCGGGTAGACAGGTAGGACACGTACGTACCCCCTGGTAAAGGCCAGGCCCAGGGAGGGGTGATTACCCGAGCTGATACCTTCCGAAAGTGCCGATTGGTCCCTCCGTCCGTATGTCGGGAGGTGTGACCTGAGGTGTGAACAATCACCTAAGGCGGGTGTGCCCTCGGTGAGGGCCCCCACAAGGGAGGAGCGCGCCATCGGAGACGCCGGTAATCATGGGGGATTCTTCCGCAATGGTTTCCTCACCTTCCAGTATGTCTGCTCACAAACGTAAGTTCACTGAGTCTCAGCCACAGACGGTTCTTCCATCGTTGCCACAGTTCCTTGTTGTTTCTCGGTCTGACGAAGGTCACGACTTTTCCACGGTCAACCCTTTCATTATTCAGAAAGGTGTCGACGCAATTGCGGGTCCTGTAAAGTCTTGTTCCAGATTACGGAATGGTACCCTGTTGTTAGAAACACACAGTGCCCTCCAGGCTCAAAAATTGCTGCGTACTTCTCTGCTCCACACCTTCCCTGTCCGGGTGGAACCGCACCGTACCTTAAATTCCTCGCGTGGAGTCGTTTATACACGCTCCCTCGATGGATTGTCTGACGAAGAAATTCAGCACTACCTGTCTGACCAGGGCGTCACCGCTGTTCATCGGGTTATGAAAAGGGTTGACTCGAACATCATTCCAACCCGCACTGTCTTCTTGACTTTTGACAAAGTTCAACTCCCATCAAAAATCAAAGCAGGCTATGAGATAATTTCCGTTCGCCCTTATGTCCCAAACCCTACGCGTTGCTATCGATGTCAGCGGTTTAATCACACCAGCCAGTCCTGTTCCAATCCGGCCAAATGTGTTACGTGTGGCAGGGATGCCCATGAGGGTGCTTGTCCACCTCCATCCCCTCGCTGCATCAACTGTATGGGTGACCACGCTGCTTCCTCTCGAGATTGCCCTGTTTTTAAGGACGAAAAGCTGATCCAGGAAATAAGAGTGAAGGAAAAGGTGTCAACCTTTGCTGCTCGAAAGTTACTCGCCAGTCGACAGCCCACCGTGCCTCAGAAAGGAAAATACAGCGCTGTCCTTGCTTCTTCTCGGCCAACAAAGGAGGCGGCCACGCAGACTTGCGACCTCACATTTAGTACCACGGTCGTCAGATCGGCCAGCGCAAAGATCGCCCGTTCAACCTCACCTCTTTCGCCTGCCCACTCTATGGCTCACCCTTCGTCGGGTTCTGCTAAATCTCGAGCCCAAAAGTCAGACGCCAAGTCTACAAAAAAAGAGCATTCTCGTGAAAAGTTTTTACGTACTGCAACTTCACAACCATCGGTTCCTCCTTCATCTAAACATACCTCCAAGAAGGCTACGAAGAAACACAGTTCCTCTCCTTCTCCGCCAAGGCGTGTCCCATCTACAGCACCACCTGGCGGAAATCGCCCTCGGCCATCTTCTGTGTCGCCGAGGCGCACTGTTGGTGGCCGGTCAACTGGCCGATCGTTGGTGGCAGGAGCTGCTCCTGACCAACCTATGGATCAGGATCTTCTGCCTTCGACTGAATGCCATTCCATGCTGTCGGTCGCAAGCTCTGAGCAGTCGTTGAGTTGACAGCACCCTTGGTGCCGTTCCTCCATTTTCTGTTCACCCTATGTCCATTATCCACTGGAATATCCGCGGCATTCGCGCCAATCGGGAGGAATTGTCGATCCTCTTACGATCCTACTCGCCGGTCATCTTCTGTCTTCAGGAAACAAAGCTGCGTCCCCATGACCGCTTTGTTCTCCCTCATTTTCAGTCCGTCCGATATGACCTCCCCTCAGTTGAAGGCACTCCAGCCCATGGAGGACTCATGATTCTGCTCCATGATACTCTCCATTATCACCCAATCCCCTTAAACACTTCCTTCCAAGCTGTCGCCGTCCGTCTTTCCCTTTCTGGATACACGTTCTCTCTTTGTACGGTATACATTCCATCGTCTACACCAATGGCACGAGCTGATCTCCTTCATCTTCTTGATCAGCTTCCACCCCCCTATTTGCTGGTTGGGGACTTCAATGCCCACCACCCGCTTTGGGGATCTCCACATCCTTGTCCACGTGGCTCACTATTGCTAGACGTCTTCCACCAAGCGGATCTAGTCTGCCTCAACACTGGGGTCCCTACATTTTTGTCTGCCTCCACGGCAAATTTATCCCATTTGGACCTTGCGGTCGGTACTGTTCCGCTAGCTCGGCGCTTCGAATGGTTCGCCCTTGATGATACACACTCGAGTGACCACTTTCCATGTGTTCTTCGACTGCAGCCTCAACTGCCATATATGCGCTCGCGACGCTGGAAGTTTGCCCAAGCCGATTGGACACTTTTTTCGTCTCTAGCGACATTCGATGACCGTCGCTTTCCCAGCGTCGACGATGAGGTCACACATTTTACCGACGTTATTCTCACAGCTGCGGAACGTTCAATACCACGCACCTCCGAATTGCCCCGGCGCCCTCCAGTTCCTTGGTGGAACGAGGCCTGCCGTGACGCAATACGTGAGCGGCGACGTGCTCTTCGCATTTTCCGTCACCATCCAACTTTGGCCAACTGTATCCGATATAAGCAGCTCCGTGCGCGATGCCGTCGCGTCATCCGCGATAGCAAGAAGGCAAGCTGGAAATTCTTTACTAGCTCATTTAACAACTTCACTCCCTCCTCGGAAGTTTGGAGTCGGCTTCGACGGTTCTCAGGCGCGCCTAGTTTCTCCCCGGTCTCTGGGCTCACTGTCGCGCATTATACCTTAGTGGACCCCGTCGCAATTTCTAACTCATTGGGTCAGCACTTTGCTGAGATTTCGAGCTCTTCAAATTACCCGCCAGCGTTTCTCCCGAAGAAACGTGCAGCAGAAGTGCGGCATCTTGCTTTCTCCTCTCAAAATCGCGAAAGCTACAATACTGTTTTCTCCATGCGCGAACTCCAACATGCACTCTCTACTTCTCGCTCCTCCGCCCCAGGACCGGATGGTATCCATGTCCAAATGTTGCTGCATTTATCAACCCATAGCCTGCGTCACCTCCTTCGCCTTTATAATCGAATTTGGACCGACAGTACCTTCCCCAGGCGATGGCGGGAAGCTATTGTCGTTCCCGTTCCGAAACCTGGAAAGGACAAACATCTCCCCTCTAGCTATCGCCCCATTTCTCTCACGAGTAGTGTCTGTAAGGTTTTGGAGCGTATGGTGAATTACCGTTTAGCTTGGTGGCTGGAGTCCCGCAGTCTTTTAACACCAGCCCAATGCGGATTCCGAAAGCATCGTTCTGCTGTTGACCATCTTGTTGCTCTCTCCACTTATATCATGAACAATTTTCTCCGGAAACGCCAAACGGTAGCAATATTTTTTGATCTGGAGAGAGCGTACGATACCTGTTGGAGGACAGGCATCCTCCGCACACTGTTCTCTTGGGGCTTTCGAGGCCGGCTGCCCCTTTTTCTTCGCGAATTTATGGGAGAGCGCACATTTAGGGTGCGGGTGAACACTACTCTCTCCCGTACTTTCTCCCAAGAAAACGGGGTACCCCAGGGCTCCGTGCTGAGTGTTGTACTGTTTGCCATCGCCATTAATCCAATTATGGATTGTCTCCTTCCTGATGTCTCGGGCTCCCTCTTTGTGGACGATTTTGCGATCTACTACAGTTCTCAAAGGACCAGCCTTCTTGAAAGACGTCTTCAAGGATGTCTCGATCGCCTCTACTCGTGGAGCATCGAAACCGGCTTCCGTTTCTCACCCAGTAAGACCGTTTGTGTTAATTTTTGGCGACGTAAGGAGTTTCTTCCGCCCTCCTTACATCTAGGTCCTGTCAACCTTCCGTTTTCCGACGTCGCTAAATTCTTGGGTCTTATGTTTGACAGAAAACTGTGCTGGTCCTCCCACGTTTCCTATCTTTCGGCTCGCTGTCTGCGTTCCCTTAACACCCTCCGTGTCCTGAATGGTACCTCTTGGGGAGCGGACCGGGTGGTCCTTCTCCGCCTCTATCGCGCCTTAGTGCGCTCGAAATTGGATTATGGAAGCATAGTCTACTCCTCTGCTCGGCCGTCTATTCTTCGGCGTCTCGACTCTATCCACCACCGTGGATTACGTTTAGTGTCTGGAGCTTTTTACACCAGCCCTGTGGAAAGCCTTTATGCTGAGACTGCTGAACCTCCGCTGTCCAATCGGCGGGCAGTCCTTCTGAGTCGTTATGCTAGCCATCTGTCTTCCATGCCTGCTAATCCAGCCCATAACCTTTTTTTCGACGCCTCCTTTGATGTCGGGTATGCAGGCCGCTCCTCCTCCCTACTACCCCCGGGAGTCCGCTTCCGTCAACTGCTCCATTCTCTTTCCTTCCGCTTTCCTAAAACCTTCTTGACAACTTGGGGTACAGCACCGCCTTGGCACCGTCCCCGGATCGACTTGCTCCGAGACCTATGTCAATTTCCCAAAGATGGTACCCCTACACTTGTTTACCGTCGGGCATTTGCTGCTCTATGTGCACAAATGACGGAAGCCACATTTATTTACACCGATGGCTCGAAAACATCGTTAGGTGTAGGGAGTGCCTATATTGTTGGCGACACCCCAAATCACTTTCGGCTTCCCGACCAGTGTTCGGTTTATACTGCAGAGCTTTACGCTGTTCTCCAGGCTGTCCACTACATCCGCCGCCATCAGCGGATACAGTACGTAATCTGCTCAGATTCTCTCAGCTCTCTCCTAAGTCTCCAAGCTCTTTACCCTGTGCACCCTCTGGTCCACCGGATTCAGGACTGTCTGCGCTTGCTCCACCTGGGGGGCGTCTCAGTGGCGTTCCTCTGGCTCCCGGGACACGCTGGTATCTGTGGAAATGAGGCGGCCGATATAGCGGCCAAGGCTGCAGTCTCTCTTCCTCGGCCAGCTCTTCAGTCTCTTCCGTTTACCGATCTACGGAGCGGTTTATGTCGCCAAGTTACTCATTTATGGCATGCGCATTGGTCAACACTTCCCCACAATAAATTGCGGGAAGTGAAAGCCGTTCCTTGCGCTTGGACCTCTTCCTCCCGAACGCGTCGTCGGGAGGAGGTAATTTTAGCTCGACTCCGGATAGGGCACTGTCTTTTTAGTCATCGACATCTTTTAAGCGGTGATCCTCCCCCACTCTGTCCCCACTGCTCTCAGCTGTGGACGGTCAGACACCTTTTAATTGAATGCCCCTATTTTAATCCGTTACGCTCCCGTCTACAGCTATCGCCTGATCTATCGTCGATTTTAGCAGATGACACGCGCTCAGCTGACCGCGTTCTACAGTTTATTAGTGACAGTGAAATGACGTCAGTCATTTGAAGCTTTTTTTTTGTGGACAACCAACCCCTTTCTATAGTGGACTTTTAAGCATTCCTTCTGCCTTTAGTTTCTCCAATTTTCTGACTATGTTTCCATTGCTGCTGATTTTAAATTTCGTTTTTTTCCTGTTTTCTACGTCACGGGCTGGGCGCTAATGACCATAGAAGTTTTGCGCCCTAAAACCACAAACAAAAAAAAAAAAAAAAAAAAAAGATGTACACTATGGGGGTGCGAATTGTCATCCATGAAGACGAATGCCTGGCCAATATGCTACCGATAGGGTTGCACTATTAGTCATAGGATGTCATTCACGTATCGTACAGCCGTTACGGCGCCTTCCATGACCACCAGCAGCGTACGTCGACCCCACATAATGCCACCCCAAAACAGCAGGGAATCTCCACCTTGCTGCACTCGCTGGACAGTGTGTCTAAGGCATTCAGCCTGATCGGGTTGCCTCAAAACACGTCTCCGACTATTGTCTGGTTGAAGGCATATGCGACACTCATCAATGAAGAGAACACAATGCCAATCCTGAGCGGTCCATATGGCATGTTGTCGGACCCATCTGTATCGCGCTCCATGATTTTATGGTTGCAAAGATGGACCTCGCCATGGCCGTAGGAAGTGAAGCTGCGCATCATGCAACCTATTGTGCACAGTTTGAGTCGTAACCTGATGTCCTTTATCTGCACAAAAAGCATTATTCAATATGGCGGCGTTGCTGTCAGAGTTCCTCCGAGCCATAATCCTTAGGCAGCGGTCATTCACTGCAGTAGTAGCTCTTGGGCGGCCTGAGCGAGGCATGTCGTCGACAGTTCCTGTCTCTCTATCTCCTCCATGTCCGAACAACAACGCTTTGGTTCACTCAGACACACCTGGACACTTCCCTTGTTGAGAGCCCTTACTGGCCCAAAACAAATATGCGGACGCGATCGAACCGCGGTATTGACCGTCTAGGCATGGTTGAACTACAAACACGAGCCGTGTACCTCCTACCTGGTGGAATGACTGGAAATGATCGGCTGTCGGACACCCTCCATCTAATAGGCGCTTCTCATGCATGGTTGTTTACATCTTCTGTGATACAATATCCACACTCAACGTCTATCTTCAGGAGTTCTGGGAACCGGGGTGATGCAAAAACTTTGACTTGTTTATTTTCTGCACGATTATACGAGTCCACTGGACTTACTTGCACTGAAGATGATTACCCTTATTGAAATCAATATGGAGAACCAATGACGAGGATTGCTTTGTTTGCAGGTGAAACAGTGTCTTAATGGTACAACATTTAAGTGCAGTAGAAACCTTTGAAGGGATAATTGTGCTCCGAAAGTGTAACAGGGTGAAAATGCGCGGTTGGAGGTTACAAGCATGGAGGAGGGTGGGCCACCGTCTTGTGATCGTGTCCTTCCATCCTTTTGCTAAACAAAGAGCGAGTCCCATACTCCGTGCAGCAATACACTACAGAGAGAAACTACAGAGTGTTTCATAAAGTTATACCGACCGTTCCGCATTTGACCTTATGAATCACTGGCGACAAAGTGTGCCGACATGCCTTGGGGCGTTTATTTTTCACAAAATGCGTTAACGCTGCAGCTACACTGGAGCGCCAAAGAATTTAAAAGTAACAATTACTTAAAAGCATTTGACGCTTTACAGAAATGCTTATGGAACATGCACCTTTGTTTAAAAATTGACCGCGACCAGGAAACGAACCCAAGAACACTACATGGCAGGTAAGCGTCAAAGAAACCGGTATACTGGTATAGGTATGCGTATTCAAATACAGAGATATGTAAGATATGTAAAGAAGGAGCATACGGCGCTGCAGTTGGGAACGCCTATATAAGAAAAATGACAGGCGCAGTTTTTAGATCGGTTACTGCTTCTATAATCGAAACTTATCAACATTTAACTGACTTTGAACGTGGTGTTACAGCCAACGCATAGCTACGGGACACAGCATCTCCAAGGTAGTGGGGATTTTGCAGCACGACCATTTCAGGAGTGTACCGTGAATATCCGAAATCCGGTAAAACATCAAATATCTGACATCGCTGCGGCCGGAAAAAGGTCCTGCAAGAACGGGACCAACGACGACTGAAGAGAATCGTTCATCGTGACACAAGTGCAACCCTTCCGCAAATTTCCGCAGATTTCAATGCTGGCCATAAACAAGTGTTAGCGTGCGAAGCTTTTAACGGATCGTCGATATGGGCTTTCGGAGCGGAAGGCCCACTCGTGTACCCTTGATGACCGCACGACACAAAGCTTCACGCCTCGCCTGGGCCCGTCAACATCGGACTGTTGATGACTGGAAACATGATGCCTGGTCGGACGAGTCTCGTTTAAAATTGTATCGAGCGGATGGACGTGTACATATATGGAGACAACCTCACGAATCTATGGACCCTGCATGTCAGCAGGGGAGTGTTCAAGCTGGTGAAGGCTCTGTAACGGTGTGGGGCGTGTGCAGTCGGAGTGATATGGGACCCCTGATACGTCTAAATACGACTCTTGGCAGGTGACATTTACGTAAGCATCCTTCTGATAACGTACATCCAGTCATGTCCATTGTGCATTCCGTCGGATTTGGGCTATTCCAGCGAGAAACGCGACACCCCATACGTCCAGAATTGTTACAGAGTGGCTCTTCAGAAGAGATCTCCACCCCCTCATACTCTTACGGATTTATGGACAGCCCTGCAGCATTCATGGTGTCAGTTTCCTCCAGCATTACTTTAGACATTAGTCGAGTCCATGCCATGTCGTCTTGCGTCACTTCTGCGTGCTCGCGGGGGCCCTACACGATATTACGCTGGTGAACCAGTTTCTTTGGCTCTTCAGTGTGATACAACTATGAATTACGCTAATGTAAGAAATGTATATTGACCGAAGCAACGTAAATCTGAGGACTCTCTTTCTATTAGGTTAGACGGGTTACTGATCGTTACTCATCCTGTGTAGCAGCTGTAGTGCTGTTCCGGAAAAGGCAACTCCCTCCACCACGAATGCTGCTAGCTTTTCAGTTTACAGATAGACTATACCTCCCCATCATATCCTGTTCAGTTCTGTCTTGTGAACAGACAAAATAACTTCACTGATGTATTCAGAGAGCATAGCTATTTTTATTTTATTAAGGAAGAATTTATTTGCAGTTGTTCAATGAGCTATTAAGACAAAGCTCATCAGTTGGAGCTGTCAGCTGTCTACCACGCTAAGTTTCCGTACCAAGTGTAAAATGCTGTCAATATGTATTCGATAGTGTCGGATTTCACTGTTTCCACAATCAACGACTGCAATGACACCTCCAGGCAGATTATAACTGTGTGCCGGACCGATACTCGAGCTTTTTAACAGGAGTAGGTCAACTACGTATTACACAACTTCAGATATTTCAACACAAGTCAACCAGTGCCTTACAGCATATTACAGCTCTACATATAAACATGATCAGTCCTATTCCATCGGACGTTTTTACAGCCAGCTTGCAAGATACACCCAGGACGTGTGAAAAGTGGCTCGACTCAGCGCAGCCCACTCTAGAGTTTCCAGCAGTTCCTGATTTGAAGAGATTTATCCAGTCTACCACTAACCCAATTAATGGTGAGAGAAGTGCATCAACTTTCTGGTCATTCATTAATTCACCAGCGAGTGACTACAACGTGGTTACACGGCTTTACTATATGTTAGAAATGTCAGACAGCAGCAAGATGCCACATTTACTAATCCAATCTCTTTCCAACCAATACTTGACAGGTCACTGATAACGTCATACTTATTAATTGAGCGCTTCACAGCCATCGTTAGAAGTGTATATTACATAAAAACTCACGTAACAACTGCAGATAAGTACTCATTTAATAAAGTGAAAATAACCTCGGTATATAATCACGTGATCAGTGAAGTTACTTTGTCTGCTTACGTAAGAGAACTAGACAGGAAATGGTGGGGAGATTGTCTGTACATTGGAAAACGAGCATCGCTTGGGGTGGAGGAAGTCGCCTTTTCCGGAAGAACACTAGAACTGACGTACAGGATGTCCAAGGATCTACACTCCTGGAAATTGAAAGAACAACACCGTGAATTCATTGTCCCAGGAAGGGGAAACTTTATTGACACATTCCTGGGGTCAGATACATCACATGATCACACTGACAGAACCACAGGCACATAGACACAGGCAACAGAGCATGCACAATGTCGGCACTAGTACAGTGTATATCCACCTTTCGCAGCAATGCAGGCTGCTATTCTCCCATGGAGACGATCGTAGAGATGCTGGATGTAGTCCTGTGGAACGGCTTGCCATGCCATTTCCACCTGGCGCCTCAGTTGGACCAGCGTTCGTGCTGGACGTGCAGACCGCGTGAGACGACGCTTCATCCAGTCCCAAACATGCTCAATGGGGGACAGATCCGGAGATCTTGCTGGCCAGGGTAGTTGACTTACACCTTCTAGAGCACGGGGTTGGGTGGCACGGGATACATGCGGACGTGCATTGTCCTGTTGGAACAGCAAGTTCCCTTGCCGGTCTAGGAATGGTAGAACGATGGGTTCGATGACGGTTTGGATGTACCGTGCACTATTCAGTGTCCCCTCGACGATCACCAGTGGTGTACGGCCAGTGTAGGAGATCGCTCCCCACACCATGATGCCGGGTGTTGGCCCTGTGTGCCTCGGTCGTATGCAGTCCTGATTGTGGCGCTCACCTGCGCGGCGCCAAACACGCATACGACCATCATTGGCACCAAGGCAGAAGCGACTCTCATCGCTGAAGACGACACGTCTCCATTCGTCCCTCCATTCACGCCTGTCGCGACACCACTGGAGGCGGGCTGCACGATGTTGGGGCGTGAGCGGAAGACGGCCTAACGGTGTGCGGGACCGTAGCCCAGCTTCATGGAGACGGTTGCGAATGGTCCTCGCCGATACCCCAGGAGCAACAGTGTCCCTAATTTGCTGGGAAGTGGCGGTGCGGTCCCCTACGGCACTGCGTAGGATCCTACGGTCTTGGCGTGCATCCGTGCGTCGCTGCGGTCCGGTCCCAGGTCGACGGGCACGTGCACCTTCCGCCGACCACTGTCGACAACATCGATGTACTGTGGAGACCTCACGCCCCACGTGTTGAGCAATTCGGCGGTACGTCCACCCGGCCTCCCGCATGCCCACTATACGCCCTCGCTCAAAGTCCGTCAACTGCACATACGGTTCACGTCCACGCTGTCGCGGCATGCTACCAGTGTTAAAGACTGCGATGGAGCTCCGTATGCCACGGCAAACTGGCTGACACTGACGGCGGCGGTGCACAAATGCTGCGCAGCTAGCGCCATTCGACGGCCAACACCGCGGTTCCTGGTGTGTCCGCCGTGCCGTGCATGTGATCATTGCTTGTACAGCCCTCTCGCAGTGTCCGGAGCAAGTATGGTGGGTCTGACACACCGGTGTCAATGTGTTCTTTTTTCCATTTCCAGGAGTGTATTTCCCATCTAACAATGTAGAACAGTGTGCAGAAATTTACGTAGAATCTGTCGACACGCTTTACTTGCGTTTGTGTTATTAGCAACTCATGTGTATATTCAGTAACGTACTAACACACGCCATTGAAAATAAACTGTCTCCTCGGGAGTGTGAAAGTACTGCGTCATGAGCACTGAAGAGTCGAGCTGCTGTGAAGGGTCAGTATAACTTTGTGAAACAGGCTGTAGTTGCTTTTTATGACGTGGTGCGGTAGAGAGAATGGGAAATCCCCTGCCCCATCTTCACTGTGCAGACCTATGAACCTGTGAAGGAGGGAAGTGTATGACCACAGTCAGGCGACACTCCTAAGGAAAAATGAATAGGACATTTCTGATAGGAAATTTAATGTAGTTTAATTTGGTACTGGGACACATCTCAGATATAAGCCACGGTTTTAGAGATATTCAAGAAAAACCTAAAAAAAAGTGTCCACTCCCACCCCTTCCCCGCACGTCGCCCGCCACCCGTACTACCCTCTGTTCACGTTTTTGTATGACCATCTTCTGACTGGAGGTTTGAGGGACTTCGGCCACTAACTTCTGCAATAAAATGGAACACCTACAACTGCTCAAACGATATTATTTATTGTATGGTTACCAGTTTCGCTGCTTCAGTGCACCACTATCTTCAGGCCTTCACTGACGCTGAGGGGATTAACTCCAAACGATTCGATTCCTCAGTGGTCAACATGTATGAACTGGTTTTCACATACTACCTGTCACAAAGATGTGCCTCCAGCCATAAACTACCAACTAACGGGAGAAACATTCAAAATAGAATGTTCTATTTTGAATGTTTCTCCAGTTAGCTGGTAGTTGATGGCTGGAGACACAACATCGTTGTTAAATAGTTTGCGAAAACCAGTTCATACATGTTGGCTACTGCGGAATCGAATACGTTTGGAGTTAATCCCCTCAGCGTCAGATAAGGCCTGAAGATAGTGGTGCACTGAAGCACCGAAACCACACAATAAATAACCTCGTAAGGACAGCTGGGTCTTTGTTGCCTGGGTGATAAGGAGGGAACAGTTTAATGAAGTGACTATTTGTTCTGGTCACTTAATGATTTAGTGTAGTTGACCAATTAAAGTATGAAAACCTAATGGTAAGGCATTTTAATTCCTTTTTTCACATCAAAGAATTCGTTATACGCCACCTATTCCTATCTCCAGTTGTGAGCTGCAGGCCGGGGGATTACCGACGTGACACCGGTGTCGGTAGGCTACAGGACACAAGGTTGGCGCCGGTGGCGACACCTACAACGTGCTGACATGAGGAAAGTTTCCAACCGATTTCTCATACACAAACAGCAGTTGACCGGCGTTGCCTGGTGAAACGATGTTGTGATGTCTCGTGTAAGGAGGAGAAATGCGTACCATCACGTTTCCGACTTTGATAGAGATCGGATTGTAGCCTATCGCGATTGCGGTTTGTCGCATCGCGACATTGCTGTTCGCGTTGGTCGAGATCCAATGACTGTTAGCAGAATATGGAATCCGAGGGTTCAGGAGGGTAATACGGAACGCCGTGCTGGCCTCGTATCACTAGCAGTCGAGATGACAGACATCTTATCTGTAACGGATCGTGCAGCCACGTCTCGATCCCTGAGTTAACAGATGGGGACGTTCACAAGACAACAACTATCTGCACGAACAGTTGGACGACGTTTGCAGCAGCATGGAGCATCAGCTCGGAGACCATAGCTGCGATTACCCTTGACGCTGCATCACAGACAGGAGCGCCTGCGATGGTGTACTCAACGACTAACCTGGGTGCACGAATGGCAAAACGTCATTTTTTCGGATGAATCCAGGTTCTGTTTACAGCATCATGATGGTCGCATTCGTGTTCGGCGGCATCGCGGTGAACGCACATTGGAAGGGTGTATTCGTCATCGCCATACTGGCGTATCACCCGGCGTGATGGTATCGAGTGCCATTGGTTACACGTCTCGGTCACCTCTTGTTCGTATTGACGGCACTTTGAACAGTGGACGTTACATTTCAGATGAGTTACGACCCGTGGCTCGACCCTTCATTCGATCCCAGCGAAACCCGACATTTCAGCAGGATAATGCACGACGGCATGTTGCAGTCCCTGTAGTGCCTTTCTGGATACAGAAAATGTTCGACTGCTGCCCTGGCCAGCACATTCTGCAGGTCTCTCACCAATTGAAAACGTCTGGTCAATGGTGGCCGAGCAACTGGTTCGTCACAACAATCCAGTCACTACTTTTGATGAACTGTGGTATCGTGTTGAAGCTGCATGGGCAGCTGTACCTGTACACGCCATCCAAGCTCTGTTTGACTCAATGCCCAGGAGTATCAAGGCCGTTATTACGGCGAGAGGTGGTTGTTCTGGGTACTGATTTCTCAGGATCTATGCACCCAAATTGCGTGAAAATGTAATCACATGTCAGTTCTAGTATTATATATTTGTCCAATGAATACCCGTTTATCATCTGCATTCCTTCTTGGTACAGCAATTGTAATGGCCAGTAGTGTATTTTAACAGATAGACCTATATCCCGAATGTAGCAACTTTCACAATGCATTGTTTCACAGCAAATACGCGCTCGCTAAGTATCAAGTCGACGTTATTAGCGCGCAATGTCGCTCTGAGACTCGCAAATAACTACAGGAAAATCCGAGTAAGTACACTGTAAGCAATTAGAACGACTCGTATTTAAAAGATCGTTCAAATGGCTCTGAGCACTATGGGTCTTAACTTCTGAGGTCATCAGTCCCCTAGAACGTGGAACTACTTAAACCTAACTAACCTAATGACATCACACACATCCAGGCCGGAGGCAGGATTCGAACCTGCGACCGTAGCGATCGCGCGGTTCCAGACTATAGCGCCTAAAAGAAAGTCATAGTACGTTAAAACAAATACATGACTTTAAAACTAACCATGGCTGACTTGTAAATAACTATTCAAAATCCGAAGTAAATACACGTCTCCGCAGTCCGCATAAATCTCACCACATCAAGATGGGATGACGCACAGCGAAATCCTAGAGCGATGGTTCTCTCTCTTTCTGCAGAGCTGCTCTTATCTATCCGAAAAGTCGAACGTCTCTGTACCCGACATACATTACGTGATCAAAAGCTTCCGGACAACCCCAAAAAATATGTTTCTCGTATTAGGTGCATTGTCAATAGACGTCGTGAGAGAGCAGAATGTGGTGCTCAGCGGAACTCACGGACTTCTAACGTGGTCAGGTGATTGGGTGTCACTTGTGTCATACGTCTGTACGCAAGATTTTCACGCTGGTAAACATCTCTAGGTCCACTGTTTCCGATGTAGTAGTGAAGTGGAAACGTGAAGTGACACGTACAGCACAAGAACGTATAGGACGACTTCGTCTGTTGACTGACAGCGACCGCCGACAGTTGAAGAGGGTCGTAATGTGTAATAGGCAGACATCTATCCATATCATCACACAGGAATTCCAAACTGCATCAGGATCCACGGCAAGTACTATGACAGGCGGGAAGTGAGAAAACTTGGAGTTCATGGTCGAGCCGCTTCTCATAAGCCACAAACGACGCCGGTAAAAGCCAAACGACGCCTCACTTGGTGTAACGAGCGTAAACATCGGACGATTGAACACTGGAAAAACATTGTGTGGAGTGACGAACCACGGTATATAATGTAGCGATCCGATGACATGTGGGTATGGGGAATGCCCAGTGAAACGTCATCTGCGAGTGTGTGTAGTGCCAACAGTAGAATTCGGAGGCCGTGATGTTACGGTGTGGTCGTGTTTTTCATGGAGGGGCCTTGCACCCCTGGTTTTTCTGCGTGTCACTATCACAGCACAGCCCTACATTGATGTTTTAAGCATCTTCTTGTTTCGCACTGTCGAAGAGCAATTCGGGGATGGTGATTGCATCTTTCAACTCGATCGAGCACCTGTTCATAATGCACGGCATGTGGCGGAGTGATCACACAACAATAACATCCCTGTGATGGATTGGCTTGCACAGAGTCCTGTCCTGAATCTTATAGAACACATATGAGATGTTTTGGAACGTCGACTTTATACCAGGCCTCACCGACAGACGTTGATTCCTCAGTGCAGCACTCCGTGAAGAATGGGATGCAGTTCCCCAAGAAACCTTCCAGCACCTGATTGAAAGTATGCCTGCGAGAGTTGAAGCTGTCATCAAGGCTAAGGATGAGCCAACACCATATTGAATTCCAGCATTACCGCGGAGGGCGTCCCGAACTTTTAAGTGATTTTCAGCCAGATGTCCGAATAATTTATATCACATAGTGTGTATACACCGCTACGCCCGTAAATGCAAAATACAAGATTCAACTTGTGGGCAGCACTGGTTGCCAATAACTGTTGCAAAAACGCCCTACACGTACCCGATAAATATAGAATCCCCGCCACCCTGCACGGAACTGCACACCAGCAACATATCTTCGTAGCTGGCTGGAGAGGGAATGTGACCCTGTGACGCATCCCACGGAGTACCACCCACGTACAAGAACACACAGGGTCCGGGCTCTGACCTTTAAACGATAAGAGTAGACAGGGAATGCCAAGTACACCCACGCTTCTCCAGCTCCTGTGACCGCTGGAAGCAGGAGCACGAGAAGGCGGGCAGTATGCTACCATTCGAAGCTTTCTGCACCAGAGTGAAATGTAAGCTAAACACACTCGAATATTCATTAAATCATGCAAGTTTTCTCGCCTAGGAGGCTGGAAACGCTTTGACGTTCATATACATTACTTCCTCGACGTTTATTTCGTCACCACTCATTGATGAAAACCTTACTGATCTAAACGTTGTGTAATCATGTTACTTTGCGGTTTGTATGGCTGCTGGCCTTCGACTACTAACCAAAACGTCCTGGGTTCCGAGTTCGAAGAGAGCCACTGCTTAAATTTTGTAAGTAGGCTGTCTAGGTTTTTGTAGGCTGTTTAGGTTTTTTTTATTGGTAACGCCACCTCTGTATGAAAGTCACTGGCTGTGCTGTGTGCAGTCTGTGGCTGCTTTGCATTGTTGTAATACTCGCCATTGTAGTGTTAGGCAGCTGGCTGTGAACAGCGCGTAGCGTTGCGCAGTTGGAGGTGAGCCGCCAGCAGTGGTGGATGTGGGGAGAGAGATGGCGGAGTTTTGTAATTTGTCATGAACTGCTATATTTATATATGATGATATCAAGGTAAATACATTGTTTGTTCTCTATTAATATCTTTCATTTGCTAACTATCGCTATCAGTAGTTAGTGCCTTCCGTAGTTTGAATCTTTTATTTAGCTGGCAGTGGTGGCGCTCGCTGTATTGCAGTAGCTTGAGTAGCGAAGATTTTTGTGAGGTAAGTGATTTGTGAAAGGTATAGTTTAATGTTAGTCAGGGCCCATTCTTTTGTACGAATTATTGAAAGTCAGATTGCGTTGCGCTAACAAAATATTGTGTGTCAGTTTAAGCACAGTCTTGTATAAATTGTTCAAAGGGGACGTTTCAATTTTGGACAAAAATCATCAGCAATGTCAGACGAAAAGTTCTGGCATAACTCACCACCGCCGAGCTAACGACCTTGTCAAATCGGGCAGAGATGCGGACAGAGGTTCAAGGTATTCTCTGGCCTCTGTCTGGGAACTGCTTTTAAGAGGCAGACAATCAGCAATGATCAGCGGTATGAGGATGCAGAAGGCAATGGAAACCACTGCATTAAAGAAACTTTACGTTCATCTACAGGACATGTGGCCCGTGGCCGAAAGAATGTCATGATGATCTCTCCACTGTTAAAAGATTCCGGGGTCGACATGCATTCAGATATCTGGGACGGGACTTCCAAGGGGAGGATGACCAACGCCAGAATAACATTCTATGAGTCGGAGTGTGAAATGTTAGAAGTCTAAAGCTAGTGGTAAACCTACAAAATCTGAAAATGGAAATACAAAGGCTCAGTGTAGATATGGCTCAGTGAAGTGAAAAGGAAAGAAGATAAGGATTTTTGGTCAGATGAGTGTAAGGCAATACCAACAGCAGCAGAAAATGATATAACCGGAGTAGGATTCGTTATGAATAGGAATGTAGGGCAGAGTGTGAACTACCGTGAACAGTTCAGCGATAGGCTTGTTCTCATAAGTTTCCACAGCAAACCAACGCCGACAACGGTAGTTCAGATGTACATGCCGACATCGCAAGCAGCACATGAAGGGATAGAGAAAGTATATGAGATGAAAATCTAACAAGCTGGGGGATTCAAACGTGGTTGTCGCTAAGTGACAGAAGAGAGGGTTATGGGAGCATTTGGGCTCGGCAATAGGAATGAAAGAGGGGAAAGAATGAGTACAATAAATCTCAGATGGCAATACCGAATATTTTGTTCAAGAATCACAAGAGGAGGAAAAGAACTGGAGACATGGAAAGATTCCAACTGGATTACGTCATGGTGAGTCAGAAATTCCAAAATCAGATGTTGGATTGCAAGTTGTACCCAGCAGCAGATACAGACTATCAGAATTCAGTAATAATGAAGAGTAGATTGAAGATTAAGAGAATCGTCCAGAAGAATCAGTGTGGAGGGCAGTGGGATGCTGAGCTACCGAGGAATGACGAGAGACGTTTGAAGCTAGCTAAAGATGTGGACACTTCGGTAAGGAATACCAGAATAGGCTATTCATTTCATGAGGAGTGGAATTCAGACACAGAAACAAGGAAGGTAACTGCAAAGAAACCTCGGGTAATAGAAAAATACTTCAGTTCATCGAAAAAAGAAGTACAAAATGTTAAGGGAAAGACAGGAATAGCGGAATATAAATTCTTTAGGAGTAAAATAAATATTAAGTGCAGTGGCAACCGTCACCCAATGAGCGTAGAGATCTCGAGTTCAGAGAAATGAAAAATACGTAACAGCATTAAGCAATCCCCTGCTCCTTTGAGTCTCAACACGCTTCAGCCAGTCGCACAGAGGCAGGCAGCCAAGGCGAAATCGCTGTGGGAAAGATGTGAGAAAATAAAAAAAGAAATGATTGTCTCAGTGTACAGAAAAGTCAAAACAGCCTTCAGTGAAATTAAAAGTAAGGGTGGTAACGTTAAGAATGCAGGAAAGAGAGCGGATTGGTGTAAAGAGTATATTGAAGGGCTTCTATGACGGGGAGGACATGTCTGACGACAGGACAGAGAAAGAAACTGGAGTCGATGTGGAAGAGATAGGGGTCCAGTATTAGAACATAAAAGAGATCTGGAAGAATTAAGATCAAATGAGGTGTCAGGGACAGACAACATCCCATCAGAATGTCTAAAGTCATTGGGAAAGTCAGAACCAAACTGTTAATCAGGTTGGTGTGTAGAATTTAGAGACTGGCGACATGCCACCAGACTTTCGAAAAAATGTCGGCCACGCACTTCCGCAGATAGTGCGGTGTATCGGTCGTATAATAGCATACACCTAGGATGCACAAAACCAAACTCTAGTGCCCAACAGTATGAGGAACCTTCCTAAATGGTCAGGAAAATTAACTGAAAAAAAAGGAGTGTAGTACAACGGAATATGTCTTATTTGAGTGAATATTAATAGGTATGGCCGAATTACACATGAAACAAATGGGTAGCACACCACTTGCATAGATTTGTTAATGAGAGGATGGATCTTCTTGCTATGAGTGGAAGCAATTGGGAACTACAACAAATAGATTTATTGACTTTGGACATGAAAGTTACGAACTGACATCTAAAAACAAACCATTGACAGTCAGACAAGGAAATACAACTCAAAGAGTAACCTTGGCACAGGTGAGTCGAGAGGTTAAAACAAAACTACGTTAATAATTTGTAGGCGCGGCCAGTTACTGCAAAAGTTGTTAGCTAAATGAAGTAAGTACACAGAAAGATAGAAAGGAAAAAGCACAGAACTGCCAAAATGCTCGTTGAGAGCAACGAACTAGATACGTGACCCCATAAGGTGTCAGCTTGAATGAATCTTAATTTAACAACTTACATGATATTTTTACACGTTGTAACGAGTAGATGGATATGCCACCTGACATACTTCGGTGATAGTGAGCAGATTTGCCTACCAAAATATACAGGCTTCAAATGGCTCTGAGCACTATGGGACTTAACTTCTGAGGTCATCAGTCCCCCAGAACTTAGAACTACTTAAACCTAACAAACCTAAGGACATCACACACATCCATGCCCGAGGCAGGATTCGAACCTGCGTCCGTAGCGGTCGCGCAGCTCCAGACTGTAGCGCCTAGAACCGCTTGGCCACTTAGGCCGGCCCAAAATATACAGTATGTAATGCAAAAAAAAGAAAGCGATGATACTAGATTCTATGGTATTAACACACCCAACCCAAATCCTGCATATCAGCGAGCAAAAGGTGAACAAAACTGCTGGAAGAAACGCTTTAGTTTGGAGACAGACGCGAGTTGCGCAACCATGGCCAGCATACAACGAAAGGCTTCTAATAGGTGTCAGTGACCT
The DNA here is from genome assembly GCF_023864345.2 of Schistocerca serialis cubense. NCBI lineage: Eukaryota > Metazoa > Arthropoda > Insecta > Orthoptera > Acrididae > Schistocerca > Schistocerca serialis. The sequence continues at coordinate 116,266,361 of NC_064643.1, read as the reverse complement.
GCGGCAAGAGAGACATCGAGGGGAGCAGGTAGCGGCCCAGCGCTGCCTGCGATGGAGAAATTCTTTAGAAAATTATATTGGGGAATTTCCAGATAGATACAAACAGGCCAGAGACACAGTTAAAAGAGAGACGAATTTACTGATCATGTGAAAGGTCCGTGATGCTCTCATGATGTAAGCGTGTAACTTTCAGGCGTCAGGAGCGGGCACAAATGCCCGATTGTCTGGAATAAACTCGGAAGGAGTAGAAGTGTCGATATTTTGGCACAGTTTAATGGTACACCCTTTGCGATTGGCGGGGGTAGTTTCCACGAGATGAACAGAACGCCACCATTGGTTTGAAAAGGCCGTGACGCGAAACACGAAAGGACACAGGTGGGGGACAGTATGCTATGAAAGACAGAATACCGAAAACTTCGAGGACTGTCCTCTGAATCAGCTTCAATTGTAGAACTGGGCGCATCACGCTCTTTATGACGCCAAAAGAGGAATTTTGTGTGCACACTGTGTTCACTTTGGCTGACATTCAGCTAGAAATTAGCTGAAGCATCGTTGAGCTCCGATAGTGGAGAAACGAAACAGCCACGTACTTAATTGTTCTTGCGAGAAGTGAGAGAATGTTGAAGTATACACGCTGCTCCATCTATGCACTTCTATATCGCTATATTTCCCAGACTTGGGAGGAGTGCATGTTTTCTCAGCTAACAAGAAACATAGGCCAGTTTCAGCTGATACAATCAGCAAAGATTTTGATTAGCTTTTTATAGCATTTTCAGAGGGCGAGAGCATCCATGCAGCTGACAAGATGTCACACTTAAAGGTAAATGCCACTGGCAGAGACATAAAAGTATTGGATCACCAGCTTGTGTCCACTGTAAACATGAGCAACCTTGAGTAATCTTTTGCATATCTTGTCACAAAAACTAACCATCCTCCATAGATTTGATCGTCATCCTAAATAGTACCGAACTTAGAACTGGAATCGGCTGATTTGACGTAAAATTGGGCAACTCAGACAGTGCTTCACTTTCAAGGTGTTAGAAAAATCTTGTAGAGAAGAAATGATAATTAAATGGACACCCTAGCTGCAAGCAGGCGTTGATACACTTCATTGGGGACATGTTGAAAATGTGTGCCCCGACCGGGACTCGAACCCGGGATCTCCTGCTTACATGGCAGACGCTCTATCCATCTGAGCCGCCGCGGGCACAGAGGATAGTGCGTCTGCAGGGACTTATCCCTTGCACGCTCCCCGTGAGATCCACATTCCCAACATGTCCACAACACTACATTCGTAGTGCGCCTAATAGATGTTTGCCCATCATACTCATTACTCGTGGCACATTAATCTACCAAGTCCCGTACGAGTTCGGGCATAGCGTGTGCGTTCGCACAAGAAGGTCAAAGGCCGGGAACCCATATTTTTTTAACTATATATGACGGTAGTATCTGTTCCCGAAAGAACAGCTACAGTCAATGACCATGCAGCTTTGCTAGAAATGAAATGATAATTAAATGGACACCCTAGCTGCAAGCAGGCGTTGATACACTTCATTGGGGACATGTTGAAAATGTGTGCCCCGACCGGGACTCGAACCCGGGATCTCCTGCTTACATGGCAGACGCTCTATCCATCTGAGCCACCGCGGGCACAGAGGATAGTGCGTCTGCAGGGACTTATCTCTTGCACGCTCCCCGTGAGATCCACATTCCCAACATGTCCACAACACTACATTCGTAGTGCGCCTAATAGATGTTATTTCTGCTAATCAGGACGTAATACGTTATTTTGACAACTGTCCTGTAATTGTCACGTCACGATCTACGCACAGAGGTCGGTGAGACGTCACATGAAAGACGCGAAGGGCAAAATTTACACCAAATGGTGACAGTTGACGATGGCGGAGCGTCTGATAGTTTGTTCGCAATGTTGAAGCAACTCACTATTGTTGTCAAGCAAACAAGTGAAACGATGTGCCCAAGGGTTAGCAGATTTACAGACTGAAACGGCGAATCTAAAAACCGAAAGAAATGCTGTTGTAGATGGTCTCAAATTTGAAACCAATTCTGGATTCTAAAAAGTTCACAAAGATCAGCAAAAGATGCGAACGGAAGTTAATGAACAGTTTATTGAAATACTGACAGAGGCGAGAAACTTGCGCGAACTAATTCACTCGCTTATGGCCGATCAGAAAAAGATGCGTACTGACATTGATAAGGTGCAGGATGCAGTGTCTAACATCAACCAAAGAGTTGATAATTTAGCACGTAAGGCATCTGGTAAGGCGCAACAAATCGCGGATGAACTCAACGTCAGAAAACGCATCAAGCGAGCCACGTTAAAAAGATTCGATACACGCATTGTAAGTATCTTCTCGAAAAATAAGCAGCAGTATGAACAGCTTCGCACAGAACTGACGTAGTGTATTGAGAACCGTACAGAAAGCAGTAGTGAGGCGACGGAATCGGTAGTATCATGTGACATAGTGGTGGCAAAAAAGTCCAGATTTAACCAAGCCCGTTATGCAATCTTCCGTGTCAGCTGCAGAAATGCAAGAAAGTCATGAGATTCCACTTGTATGTCCACAGAATGTTGACTCAGTATTTTCCGATCCTAAAGAGAAGCAGATGGTGAGCGAAGCAGGTAATGTGCGTTCACAGCAGACAATGGTGCAAGAAGCAGTAACTGCTCGCATACCAGCAGAGCTGCAGCCGGCCCACCGAACGTACGCGAATGACGCGATAACAGAGCAGTTTGCTTCGCCGCACGTAGCAAATTCTGAATTTACGAGTTACAGTACAACCGGCCATATAGCACAGGTCAATATGAAGCAAGTACAAAGACCAAACACTGATCCAGTAACGGGAAATTTAAGCGTATCTTTCAGTCCGATACACGAGGAACGGTGAGGTGCAGATAATTGCACGCTATTGCGTAGATGCGATGCTTGATGAGACTCAAATATGTCGTCTCAGGATTCAAATGTGGTAGTACGAGTAAAGGAAAACATGACGCAATTGAAGGGAACGGAAAATGGTGTGAAAACACAAAGGCCATATGGTGCAATAGAGAAATTTGACAATGATCATTTTTGGACAGTCAGAAAATTCCAACATTACAAAGATACCGGGAACGTCTTACACTCCCGCAAGTTTATACATCAATTCGAAATCGGTTTACCAGAACATTCGACGCTTAGACATAAACTTGATTCCATTTGTGGCCATATGGAAGGGGCAATAGCGGAAACGATGCAAAGAGTCGCTGCAAACTTTCAGTCGCATGAAAAATTCAAGTCTGCATTCTTGGAGCGATACTGGTCCGCGAAAACCCAAAATACGATAAAATATGAATTGTTACAGAAGACGTCATTTGAAAATTCAGGAGTAAAGAAGCTAGTTAGACTTTTTGAAGAAATGACGAAAGAGAATCAGTGTTTAGACAATCCATTCAGTGATGGGGGACTGATACGTATGTGCACAATGAAGTTACCCTTGCGTTATAAGCTATCGTTGGTTGGCTTAGCTGGAGATAATATACAGGCATTTAAGGGGACGTTAAGAGAACTTGAATTTATCTTCAGTGAAGATGACGCGAAAAAACAACGTGCAGTGAGAGAAACCAATGATAGCGGGAGTAATAGCAACCGATTGGCCTTTAATCATGCTTACAAAGGCAATAGTAATGTTGGGAAAGGTAACCGTTTTAGGAAGAATAGTAATCGACCACGGGATAATAATAGCTATGGTTTTGGCTATTCACAGAGGTCAAACAACAGTTATGGTTTTGGCGAGCCGCGGAATTACAATAATGGCTTTGGTTCCAAACATTATGGCGGTAACTATAACTCGCGATATGATCACCATGCAAACAAAGCTAGAAGGTTTAGAGGTTTTCCACCACAAAATCCAAATTATTCGGGTGGAACTGGAATGTCTAGAACGCAGAAAGGTTGGGGAATCAGACTTCAGCAAGACAACACACGCGAGATGAACCGGTACATGAAGTCGAGTCGAGGCCACCAAACCCTGGTAAAAAATAGAATTGACGAGATGAGCGGTAAGAAGAACAGTCACAAGAGATTCAGTCGCCAAATGAAGTTGATTTTATAATTAAATGTATTAATAGACTTAGCTTTGACCAACAAGATTCTGAAGTAGGTTTAGGGGGTGATCAAATACAAATGACAGAATGTGGGGAGACAATTGACTGGGAATCGTCCGATGATGAGGAACAAGAATTGTCAACAGTTAATGCCTGCAGGTGTACAAAAACTGATGACCAAATTGTGGTGAATGTTGTTGATTTATACGAAACCGAGAGAGATATGGTACGCCAAGAGGATAATGCACCATTGGCAACACTAGTATTAAAAAAAAAAAATCCGCACTGGCTGTATGAATGATTTTTATTAAATCTGCAGATTTAATAAAAATCATTCATACAGCCAGTGCGGAATTTTCTTTGAAAAAATGTCGAAGTTTGGCTGCGGTTACCCGCCGTACAAAACAACAACACAAGTCAGATGATGTATGTAGGACAGGGACTTATGAAGAGATCATAGAGGCGTATGATAAAGAATATGGAGAAATAGCTTCATCCTGGACCATTCAGGTGTTAAGAGTAATGAGGACAATAAGATGACTGTAGCAAACCAGCGGGAAATGCAGGCCAAACGCAATGACAGGTTAACGTATGACTCGACAGAGGATGCGTTAATGCATGAAAATGAAACTAAAGCTCCTCATGAGGTGCAACCGATCGTTCGAGTTGAGGTACGTGGCACGCTTGTGAATGCCGTCTTTGATACGGGAAGCGAAATGACGGGCGATTTCGGAAGAACTTTTTGAGAAATGTAACGCTGAACATGCGCTACCAGTGTTGCGGACGAAACGTGTTAAAGAACCGATTATGGGTTCATCGACAGTGGTTACTAGACAGACGCGTGTAACTTTTTCCTGTAAGGTCGTAAAATAGAATCGAACATGGTGACCGTGCCGAAACTGGCTGTGCTCTAATTATTGGAGACAATTTCATGTGTCAAAATCGTGTTACATTCAATATGGACGAGGGGTATATGACGCTCGGGAAGAGATGTCTTACATTTGATGAAAAATTCAGTCATGAAGAGATGCAAAGTGCTTAGAAACAACTGATTATGCAACTGGATCTGTATCAATCGCAGAAGGGACATCCACGGAGTAGGTGGGTGGAAGAAACAATACCCGCAGTTGATGAAGTAATGGTGGAAATTCATCAAGAAATAGACAATAAGTTGCTAAAACCAAAGGATATTTCAGATACAGACAAAGCCGAATTGGAAGGAGTATTACGTGAAAATGCCGAGGTGTTTCTACCAAAACCAAGTGCCATAAAAAATTTTCACTTCAAATTTAAAGTTAGGGATAAAAAACCAGTCAGAGTACCACCTTGCACTATTCCACTGTGTTACCGACGACTATTAGTTTTAGACGATGACATTAATGACACTTCAACATCAACATACAACAGTCCATTGCAAATTGTGGATAAGAAGGTTGGAAGTATTAGGTTGGTCATTGACGCACGACAGATAAATTCCATTATCATTCCTGAAACCGATCGCCTAGAAAAATTGGAAGACCTTTTACAAAAGTTCTTTGGGGTCAAGATTTTCTCTTCTCTTGATTTGAAGGCTAGTTTATGGCAAATAGAACTGACACTTGAAAGTAGAACATTTACGGCTTTTATCGCGTTTGGACGAAGTTATCAGTTCAAAAGGCTCCTTTTCAGACTGAACATGTCCTCTGCTGCCTTTATAAGAGGTTTAGGAACTATATTGGATAAAGAGCTCCAACAGCATCTCACCTGTTATGTCGATGACATATTAGTAGTTGAACTGTCGTGGAAACTGCATAATGAGGTGCTAAATAAATTGCTAAGGACATTAAAAGAATATGGAGTAACTGTGAACATAATTAAGTCCACTTTTGGGAATAGGAAGGTTGAGTATTTAGGCCATATTATTACTGAACAGAGAATTGAAGCAAACCCTAGCAAACCGCAAGCAATACAGAATATAGGCACTCTGTACAACAGAAAGACATTACGTGGCTTCTTGGGGCTCATTAACTTCTACAAAAGGCTCATTTGGATAGAAACACTTGCTATGCCACGTTTATGTGCGTTAACTAGTAAATAGATGCCCTGGGTGTGGGATTCCCAAGCAGGACAGGAGTTCCAACAACTAAAAATGTCACTGGTAAAGGCCCCAATTTTAGCGGATCCCGATTTGACGGAGGAATTCTGTATGGCGACCGACAGTGTTAAAACAGGCTTGGGTGTGGTACTCTTTCAACAGTATAAGGAAGACGGTCAGTGGATAAGAAAGACGATAGCTTTCGCTAGTCGAGTACTTACCAAATATGAAAAAAATTACTCGATCACAGAGTTAGAAGCCTTGCCAGTAGTATGGTGGTTTCATAGATTCAGATACTTCCTGTATGTTCGAAAAACCAATGTTTTTACTGACCATAAGGCACTGGAATTTATGCTAAGTGCAAAGATGTTGCCAGGAAGATTAGGTCGGTGGATGTTAACGCTGCAGGAATGTGATTTTCGAATCACCTACATGCTTGGGCCATCAAACATCATAGCTCATATCCTCTCCAGATTGCCGGAAGAAGATAACGTAAGTAGAGTGAGCAATAAAGAAGAAGAGAAAGTAGCCATATATTGCTTGAAAAATGTGCCATTTGAAAATTACGCCACCAATACATTAAAACAGTTAGGCAGGGAACAAGATGGAGATCCAGATCTCGCCACAAATAAAGCTAAGTGGAGAAGCCGTGAATCAAGGGCCATTAGGCAATTCTGTCTCATAAAGGACAGCGTCTTATCCTACAAAATTTTTAACATTGTGCAGCCGTTTCAGCAGCTGTTATAATTGAACATGTAACAAGTCAGCGTCAGTTGCAAATAGAAACCAATCTTTACCCATGTTTCATCCAAAATAATTTGGCCTTCTTCATAAGCCTGTGGCACAAAACTATTGCATGCCTAACTTTAGCATGCAATTGTTTAGTGCCACAGGCTTCTGAAGAAGGCCAAATTATTTTGCCTGAAACCTGGGTGAATATTGGTTTCTATTTGCAACTGACGCTGACGTGTTACGTGTTCTTATTCTACAGACGTAATACAAATATAAGTTTATGGGTCACATGTATGCCACAGGATCTTATTTATATTTGGCATACTCATTTGAGTAACAAACATTTTGGTCCTAAGAAATGTTTGTACATATTAAAGATGGGCAGAATGAGATTTTCACTCTGCAGCGGAGTGTGCGCTGATATGAAACTTCCTGGCAGATTAAAACTGTGTGCCGGACCGAGACTTGAACTCTTGACCTTTGCCTTTCGCGGGAAAGTGCTCTACCATCTGAGATACCCAAGCACGACTCACGCCCCGTCCTCACAGCTTTACTTCTGCCACTATCTCGTCTCCTACCTTCCAAACTTTACAGAAGCTCTCCTGCGAACCTTGCAGAACTAGCACCCCTGAAGGAAAGGATATTGCGGAGATATGGCTTAGCCACAACCTGGGGGATGTTCCCAGAATGAGATTTTCACTCTACAGCGGAGTGTGCGCTGATATGAAACTTCCTGGTAGGTTAAAATTGTGTGCTGGACCGAGACACGAACTTGGGACCTTTGCTTTCCCGAGCAAGTACTTTTAAATTAAAGATGTCTTGTCACTTCGCAAATATGGAGCGAAGAATCAGACATGTTCTGGATAAATGTAAGAATGCCAGGGAACAAAACATGTAACTTTTCAAACGAGACCACCAATGTTCCCTATCATTCTGGAGAAGCTGAGACACATAGCAGCAACAGATCTCATAGGCCCATTTCCTCATACACAGAGAGGTCATGTATTCATTTTCGTGATCCTAGAATTATCGTCGAAATATGTGATGTTTACTCCCTTCAAAAAAGCAACTGGGAGCAGTACAAGCAAAACGCTGACTCAAGATTTCCTTTGATAGATTGGTCTTGCCGATAAAATGCTGTCAGACAATGGACCACAATACCGTTCAGCACAATGGCGAAACACACTGCGACAGCATAAAATTAAACATATTTATATTTCCAAATGCATGCCAAGCGCCAACCCAGCTGAATGGACAACGAAGGATTTGGGGCCCCTCTGTCGTTTGTGTTGTAGCAAGCAGCATAATACGTGGGACAGACATTTGTCTGAGTTCCAGGATGTGATAAACAAAATGCCACACAGCAGTACTTTATTACCTCCAATAACTGTTATGAAAAATAAACCGGCGCCAGATAAAATCCGAGAAATAATTAAATTCCCACCACCACCCAGACTATAACATCAATACACAGTAAAATTGGCACTGAGCAGTTTGAAGGCTGCGGTGTTAAATAGAAAGAACCGGGTGGACAAAACGGCAACCTCATGAGTATTTTCACTAGGACAAAAAGAACTTGTGAAAATCCACCATCTCTCTAGCAAGAAAAAACATCAAAGCTATAAATTCTTTTCAGTATATAAAAGCCCTATGGAAGTAAGTAAGGTGGTTCATGAAATGCAGTTGAACTGATAAACCCAAAAACAGGAAAATCATTGGGCTTGCACTATGTGAGTCACTTGAAAGTGTAAGAAGGATAAAACTATAAATGTTAACTTCCCAAGAAAAATTAAATGTATCAGGTATTCAGATTCCAATGAGGGCAAAATGTAGAACTCAAAGACTAGGGAAGCTAAGAAAATGCATACAAATAAAAAAAGTTTTTAATTTGTGCTTACCTCATTACAATAAATTGGTTAACTTCCTCAGTGTATCAAAAAGATAGTTGTGAAGGAAAGGCAATAAAGTAGGAACTAAAGTAATCATTCTGCAGAGGAAATGTGTTATGGCGGAAGAGTAGAAAGAAAGGGGGAAGATGGAGATTAGCACGTGGACAGTTTGACGAAATAGTATGTAGGTTCTCTTTTCAAGTATAGTGTAAAGTAGAAAGAAGTTTATTTTTCTGGATGAAAGAAACTAAAAAAAATTACGCGTGAAGAATTATGTAAGAAAGAAATATTTATTTTAGTTTGTTCCGTCACGGACGGTGAACATTTTGTTCAGGAGATATTTTTGGGAATACGAGTGGCATTTATGATTTGTGGAAGTTACCACAAGTTCATACTAAAAAGAGATGTTAGGAAAATGGATGTAAAAGGTTGTTAGGAGATAAGAATTAATAGAGGGAATTTCCAGATCGATACAAACAGGCTAGAAACACAGTATATTTTTTGTTTTGTTTTGAAATCTTATGGGACTTAACTGCTAAGGTCATCAGCCCATATGCTTGCACACTACTTAACCTAAATTATCCTTAGGACAAACACACACACACCCATGTCCTAGGGAGGACTCGAAGCTCCGCCGGGACCAGTCGCACAGTCCATGAATGCACCGCCTTAGACCGCTAGAGACACAGTTAAAAGAGAGACGAGTTTACTGATCATGTGAAAGGTCTGTGGTACTCCTATGACGTACGCGTGTAACTTCTGGTTTCAGGAGGGGGTACAAAATGTCCGATTGTCTGCGATAAACTCAGAAGGAGTTGAAGTGGCGATAGTTCGGTGCAGTTTAATGGGATGCACTTTGGTATTGGCGGGGGTAGTTTCCACGAGATGAAAGGAACACTCCCATTGGTCTGAAAAGGCCGTGACGCGAAGCATGAAAGGACGCAGGTGGGGGACAGTTTGTTATGAAAGACAGAATACCGAAAACTTCGGGGATTCTGCTCTGAACCAGCATCAACTGTAGAAAAGGGTGCATCACGCTCTTTATGACGCCAAAAGAGGAATTTTGTGTGAACATTGTGTTCACTTTGGCTGACATTCAGCTAGAAATTAGCTGAAGCATCGTTGAGCTCCAATAGTGGAGAAACGAAATAGCCACGAAGTTAATTGTTTTTGTGAGAACTGAGAGAGCGTTGAAGTATAAACGCTGCTCCATCTATACACGCGTATATCGCTATATTTTCCAGACTAGGGATGGATGCCTGTTTTATCACGTAACGAGAAACATAGGCCAGTTTCAGCTGACAAAACCAACAAAGATTTTAATTAGCTTTTTATAGGATTTTCAGAGGTCGAGAGCAGTCATGCAGCTGACAACACGTCGCAGCTAAAGGTAAATGCCACTGGCAGAGGCGTAAAATTATTGGGTCACCAGCTTGCATCCACTGTGAACATGAGCAACCTTGAGTAATCTTTTGCTTATCTTGTCACAAAAACTAACCATCCCCCATAGACTTGATTATCATACTAAATAGTACCGAACTTACAACGGGAATCGGATGATTTGACGTAATACAGGCCAACTCAGACAGTGCTTTACTGTCTAGAACCTTCTATCTAACTTTGATATTGTTGTGTTCAGTGTTATTTCTGTTAATCAGGACGTAATACGGTGTTTTGACAATTGTCCTGAAATTGTCATGTCACACTCTGTGTAAACCAGTGTGCTTCATTGACAACAATACAGAAATTAAATTTTGTACAGCTAAACACCGATGTGCTCTGTTGTAGAATAAGCTTCCACTCCTAATCTCAGTAATTTATTTTAATGATGCTAATGCTCTGACAGGGTGCTTTTGCTGATGTCTGACGATTGTGAAAAGGAGTGGAGTGTCAGAACTCAGCTCCTGACAGAGCGAATTAATTTAGCGCCAGAACGACATTTGCGGGAGAGCCAACGCCTCATCTCACCAGACCATGCTTAGCATATGTTTTGTGGCCTCTCGCGATGCTTAGTGCTTATGTAATGACATCCTTCCAGCAAGGCTCGTCTGATCAGTCTTTACCTGAATTGTTTACTCAAAAAAAAGCATAAAGCGGAGGGTTTATTCGTCAAAACTGTAACACAAAGTCCTCACTGTACAAAAGCCTAACGTAAAGTGTAATCTCCAAGAGCCGACTGAAACTCGGTAGCCTTGCTGCCAGAAGTGGCAGTCATTTTCCAATGAGCGCGGAGATTTCGAGTTCCGATAAATGAAAAATATGTAACAGCATTAAATAATCTCCTACTCTTGTGTCTCATTATATGTTAACCAAACTCACAGAGGCATACAGCCAGAGACTTGTCACACTCCATGAAATGATTCTAAAATTGATGATGAAAAATTCTGCCTACAGGTACAGTGTGAATGAGTCAGCTCTCCTGAAAAGTACACATTGACTCAACGACCTAATCAGAAGGCGGTATTACGAGAGTTTAAATTGGATGTTCCTTCTCATGGACTACCACCTTATCGTGGTGAGGCAGTTTGTGTGTCTCAATGATCCACAGAACTACGCTGACAGGAGCTATGCTCCTGGTAGGACCACTCATGCCATATTGATCTGATGCCGAGAGACCAGACGAAGAGTAGCACCCCACCCCCCCACCCCTCACAGGGCTCCCTTCTTTGGAATATGTGTTTAGCAACCACATGTACCCTTAGCTCAGTCTGACATTACTTCCAGTTGCTTCTTCTGTCTTTTTTCCTGTCGGCCCCTCTTTGCCACCTCTTGCAGATTGGTTGCGGAGCCCGTTTATTTTTCTTCGCTAGTCTTATCATAGAGATGGTGGGTCCCTTTAGTGTAGTGAAGCTAATCCACCTAGAGGAGCAAACCCTGATATCAAATCCTGGTCCTCCACGTTGATGGTTGGGTCAATGCGCCAGCACCCGATTGTTCACAAAAACTCTCTATGATTTGATAATATAAAGCGAAAGCTCGGAACTTGGATGGAGAAACATTACAACTATTGGCAACGAAACGGTCACTGAGAGTGGGTGCATCAAACGTTCTGAGGATGACAAATAAGTACACTGAAACAGGAAATGAACTGTATCGACTGAATATGGACATAATTGTTTTATCTGAAACTAAAAAGAAGGGAGAAGGAAATGAGAAATATGGAAATTTTATTCACTTTTGGCCTGGAGTTGATTCACATTAAGAGACAAAAGCAGGGTTTCCATTCTAATTAATAAAACTCTGAGCACTTGCAGCCAGGACTACACGGTTTTAAATGAAACAACTGTCACTGCCACCACTAAGTTATACACAATTGACACCGTTATAATAGGAATGTATGCACCGATAGGTGATATGGCACAACAATCCAAAGATCATTTCTGCCAGAAATTAGACCATGTACTCAACCAAGTTAAAAGCCACAAAGAAGTAATAATAGCAGGAGACTTTAATGCAAGAGTGGGCTCGCAGGTAAGTGGTGCAATGATAGGAAGATATGGAGAAACTGTTAATAGTTCTGGAGAAAATCTTATAGAATTGTATAAACATTATAACTTATGAATTTTAATACACATTTTTCATACAAATATATTTACAGGTATACATGGCAAAGACCCTCATTACAGCAGAAATCATTAATTGATTACATCACTACTAAGCAAAGACCAAAAATAGTAAGTGACTATCGAGAGGAATGAAGAAGAATTGGAACAGACACGGAACAATCTGTTTCTCCTAAAGCAACTCAGCATAAAGGATTTATTTCAACGAAGATTAGAGTGTGAACTAAAAATGGTGCCAGAAGATGACAATGTTGAAATATGAGAATATTGAAGAAGCAATTAGGAAAATTGGTCTTGAGGTACTGGGGACTGAGAGTAAGAGTGTAGACAAACAGGGTTCTGCATTTATGTCAGCTGTATTTAAGAAGTTGATTTGATAAATTAATAATTTACACGAAAAGTGGTTATCAACTAAGTCACCTCAAGACGGACAAAATTACAAGACAATAAATCAGGACCCAAGAAACAGAATTAAATCAGAAAAGGACAAGACGTGGGAACAGAAATGCACCAAAATTGAGAGTTTAACAGGTGGATCACAAACGACAGAAGTATGGAGAACAAACGCTGATATGAAGAAAACGCCAGGAAACAAATCAGTAGACAATTTAATCCCCTTAAGCAACTGGAAAAAGCGTTATACAGATCTAACTGAAGGCAGACTCCAGTACACTAGAGATGAAGAAGGTGGGAATGCACAAACAGTTCGAAGTGTGGCCATCACGACAGAGGAAGTACGCAGCGCATTAGCTGAAATGAAGAGTGGCCGATCATCTGGTCCTCGAAATATTTCTGTGGAATTATTGAAAACTGGGGGGACACCATTTGAAGAAAAGAATACTACGCCTTAAGAACAACAGCTGTCAATGGATTGAAGTTCCGTTGAAGTTGAAAAGATCGTATATAGTCTCCATTTTGAGAAATGGAAGTAGAAGAGACACTATTTGCTACAGAGACATCAGTGTGAGCTACAGCATGAGCCGCTTACTTGGCAAAATTGTGCATGAGAAATTAAGACAGAACGTTGAACACCATATTGGAGAAGGGCAGAGTGGGTTCTGACTAGAGATGGGGACCCGCTCCTGAACTGATTCATAGAGTTGAATCTTTCAAAGGAGCGAACGATCAGTGATTCAGAAAAAAAGAACGGTAGCTCCAAACGTTTCCCACAGCAGAGAGAGAGAGAGAGAGAGAGAGAGAGAGTGTCGGAGCTGCTCAGAGCACACTGCACGCCACACACCACAGCCAGCGCCAGCCTCTGCCCTGCTTCTGCCTTGGCTGCCTGCATTGTGCAGTGCCCCATTGGATTTTGTGTTTCACATATGCCGTGCCGTCTCTGTGCTTCCTCTGCCGCGTGCAGTGTCTGGCGCAGCTTAACTTAGCATCGCACTCCGTCGGCGATCGTTTCAGTCGCACGTCCTGCCCTCTGGGCAGTTGATGCGAGCAACAGGACAGAGAGCCTCCTAGTGGAGAACATAAGAACTACTTGCAACAACCTGCTCGCAAGAGGACGATTTGTCTCGGAGCGGGTGACTGGTGGCCGTTCACCACTCCCCCCACCCTCGGAACTCGCCCGCTCAACGCTCACCCCACCGTTCTCGACTCTAGCCAGAGCATTGAGCAAAGCAACTCAGGTGTCACTCTGGTCTGTGCAGTCTTAGCTCACGCAGTAATACGGCTCGTGGCTCTACCTGCTTGACTCAGCGCCTCTGCATCAGAGTTCGTCTCTACTGGATATTGTTCTTTGTAGTAATACCGGTATGTATATTACATAATTATGTTATGTATACATCTTTTGTTTTTATTTTATTTTTATTTGTTTAAACTGATCAGATTAGGTTCCTGACGACTCCTTTTACTATAGGATTTTTTATTATGGTCACTCGAATTTACGCTTTAATTACGAGCGAACCGATAAATGTATCGCAAAATGTGATGTATCAATATTTTCCTTCTTTTGCGGGGCACTCAAAAGTGTCGTTATCAGTATGCTATTTTAGCTTTGTAGCCATTATCACATGTAAAGCTGAAATATTTATTACATATCTGACATGTCTGAATGATTGTTGTCACAATATTACAATCATTCAGATGTGTCAGATATTTTATGACTATTTCACCTTTGACCATGATAATGGCTACAAAGCCAAAACCGCGATAGTGCAAAATAAATCAGTAATCAAAAAGTTTGTCATATCGTGGAAATTTCAATAAACAATACAAAGTTCTTACTCATTATCTGCATTACTTCAAAATAGGATCAAATAAGATCAAAATACAGGTATAGTACTGGAATAAACCAAATTTAAAGGGCAATGTGCCTTCCATTTATTTTCTATTGTGAATGAGTGAAGAGTCATGAAAAAGAGCTAGTTCATTTCAGGGAGTGAACAGTTCTGATCCAATCTCTGAAAAGAACAGTTTTGCCCATCTCTAGTTCTGACACAACAGATCTTGCACAGACAGCCTCTTTATTTTACAACAGCTAATGGAGAAATTCATAGTAGTAGGGAGGAACTTACAAATCATCTTTGTAGATTTAGCTAAAGCCTATGATATGGTTCCTAGAGCAAAATTCTGGGGAGCTTTGAAAAATTTACATATGGATGACCATCTTTTACAGATTATTATTGAAATGTACAGAGATAATAAGGTACAGATTAAAAAAGGGTCAAAATTATCAGAACCTAATGTTACAAAAGGGCCGAGACAAGGTTGCAGTATGTCTCCCATCTTGTTCAATTTATATGTAGTAGTGGATCCCCAAAGATGGAAGAACAGCTATAGAGGAATGGGAATTCTTATTAACGATGTACAGCTGTTTTCGTTAAGTTTTGCTGATGATCAAGATGTTCTAGCGCAAGATGAATTCGATACTGAGTTCATGATACGGCGCTTATGTCATAAAAACGATAAATGGGAACTGCAAATGAGTGTGGCAAAAACAGAATACCTGGTAGTAGTGAATAGTGACACTAAATATAAAGTTCTCATTAATGACGGAGCAGTTATGAAACAGGTAGAAAAACTTAAATGTCTAGGGGTATATACTGTCAAACATGGACTGGATACCACAGAAACAAAGCTCAGAATACAGCAAAGTAGTGGGGTTTATGAATTCTTTTTGGTGGAACAATAACATCTCTAATAACAAGAAGAAATGATTGGATAGGGTGATGGTTGAATCTCTTCTATGCTATCGGTTAGAACTATGGATTTTAAATGCTGACCTGAAAAGAAGAATAACAGACGTGGAAGTTGAATGTTTACAGAGTGCCAGAATATGAACAATCGAAAAGAAAACTAATGACAAAGTGCGAGTTCAGATGAAGGCAGATGAAATACTGATAGAATTGAAAGACAATCTCCAAAGTGGTATGGAGATCAGCTGAGAATGCCAGATCATCGATGGCCAAAGAAAATTTTTGAATGGAAACCACCTGGAAACGTAGTCGGGGGAGACCTCGACGTTCTTGGAATGACCACACCTACGGAATAATGGCGCGTCGTGGGATACGCAAGGAGGCGGCACTGCACACGGAGGCCTGGCAGAAGATGATAAGAACACAACAAAATGTTGAAATAAACCTTGATCTGTGCATTAATTAATCATGTACTACTACTGCTGCTACTATACTACTACTACTACTACTACTACTACTGATAATAATGATGATAAATTGGACGTTACCTTGAGGCATCGTAACGATTACTCTTCGCACAGCTTGTGGCAAGCCACACCTACCTAGAAATCGATTATCTGGCGAAAAGGCTTTTTCAAAGAAGTTCTAGATTTCCTTCGACAGAGGAACGCATGTTCGGTAACCCTCCTGGACAGCAAGCAAGGGGAAAGAGAAGGCCAGTACAACTACCTGTGGCCTGGCACCTGCCCAGAGTACATCTGTTCTGTAGAGGAAAATTCTTCTTAAAAGGACCATTACCTCGCGCATCCAACTTGGGGGCTTTCAGGTCTTCGAAATCTGCACCTTAATAAAGGCGAAAGAACAAACAGTCAGACGGAAAACAGCCACTGGCAATACCAATCCAGAAACGCAGTCACACAGCAGTGGAACTGAACCACTGCTTGATAAAGGGAATTTACGTATCATGCTCTGAAATGTGTTACTGCACCTTTTCAGAGAAAAATGGACACATTATACTAGCAATGACAGATAACCACCTTAAGAGCTCATGCATCCAAGCTGCTGAGAAGCATGGAAAAGAAAACTGAGGAGGCTACAGGAGATGTAAAGAAGGCACTTCTGATGTTATAATTGATAATGGAATTTTTATCAGAATAATGAGGTTTGGGTTATTGTTTAACTTTGTGTTTTTAGTAACAATCTTACAATGGAAGCATGGGTATTTGGAGTAAAATCTGCCTAAAACTGGAAATAGTTATACGGTAAGGAGTACTTATGATGTTGCTTCCCATACATCAGTAATACAAGGACTTGTTTCCTCACAGCAATAGTTTATTTGTTGCACTGTGGCAGTTGCAGAATTTCGAATGGAAAATCTCTAATAACTCATTGCAGTGTCTCCACTTAGTTTTAGTAGAACCTGGAATAATTTGTAAGGAACCGCATCGTGACATTGGGTCAAGCTACTGCTGTGCAGCAACCATAATCTGGCGTCATATGAGTCACAGCAACATGTTCGCAAAACATACCGAGAGGGACTAGCCGTACTCGACTGAAAACTACACTGCACAGTGGTAATAGCCAGAATGGCAGGACAGCGTGACCACATTAGGGCAAGACTCTTGCTAAGAACTACGTCATTGCCAGCAGGGTATTAGGGTAAGAAGTGCACACTTGAGTCATACAAATAGTAGCGTATTTTGAGGCAGAGACATTGACTGTAAGAACCCTTCGAAAATAAAATGAGAAGGAATTTCTGAAATAAAAACATTAACTGTTGGTGTCACAAGGTGATTTATTACACTAAAATGCCAAAACCTCCGTTAAAATTAGGCTTTGACAGAAACATAAGACAGTGCAAAAGCTTTCGGTACTTTTTTCAGAAAACTGGCAACTAGTAGCTGGCAAATGGGAAAAGGGAAATCAACACTCCCTAAGAAAATTATTACTTATAACGCTAACATATTTGACTTACATCATAAAATTCTAATGTTCAAAGGTCCCACAGAATGACCTATCCCTAGCTTTACTGAAATACTGCTACTTTCAACCTCTGTTCTCCCCTTCACAAAGTGCCGATGGTCTTATCTATGCTGTACGGGGACTGCATCAGAAGACAGTTCGATGACCTCCTCTGGAAGTGCTACAGGTGCGCCCAGAATCAACCAGTTCTGCACCTGCAGCCCGAATTCAAAGTGGCCTCTATAAAAGACGGATCCCGACTTCTGTCCTTGCACCTAGCCGGCCACAACTAGAAACCCTTCTTCCCAGGGTGCAAAACGTTTCTCCCCTGCATGGCTCACAAACCTCGCACCGCAGTCGAAAACTATGCTGCCACAGAACTATGCATAAAGGCCACACCAGCGGCAGAACTATCGAGTTTTTGGGAAATCCTCCTCGCTTCCTGTGCACAACACTCGCCGAATGAGAAACACGTTCGCAACATTGGCGCGAGTTTCAGAGCAGTACTGACGCCACAAGGGGTTTGACCAATCAACTCTGAAGCCGGCCACTGCATCACAGAGTCAGCCTGACGGCAGGAGGAGAAACAAACCACCAGCCACAGGTTCAAATGGTTCAAATGGCTCTGATCACAATGGGACTTAACTTGTAAGGTGATCTAGTGCCTAGAACTTAGAACTACTTAAACCTAACTAACCTAAGGACATGACACATATCCATGCCCGAGGCAGGATTCGAATCTGCGACGTAGCGGTCGCGCGGTTCCAGACTGTAGTGCCTAGAACCTCTCGGCCACCCAGGCCGGCACTACCCACAGGCGCCAGCAAGTCGCCTCTGCATTCGTTTACAATACAACCCGACACTGTGCTTCCACGGTCGCTGGCCCCAGACACCACCCAAAGTGGGTCACCCAAGTGAGCAGCGTCCAGTTCCCAGCCTTTGAAGCCTGCTGCTGTTCCGCTATCTACCGGTGCCAGGTGTCGCTGACCTGGGGGCTACCATTGTATCGCCTGTTGAAGCGTCCCTGCCTTCCGTGAACCGGCCTAAGCTATAATCTACACAAGAGGTCCGTTTTGGCAGTTACCAGAGAGCGCCAGAAAACAGGCCGTACTGCGCATGCGCAGCTACGATGACAGTAGGAAACCCGAGATTCGTGTTTGCTCTGCTCATATGCGTTTCGTCACATTTCTGTTTGGAATTTCGTGCTTGGTGGGCATCACGTG
The DNA here is from genome assembly GCF_023864345.2 of Schistocerca serialis cubense. Lineage (NCBI taxonomy): Eukaryota > Metazoa > Arthropoda > Insecta > Orthoptera > Acrididae > Schistocerca > Schistocerca serialis. The sequence goes on along the minus strand of NC_064643.1, from coordinate 116,247,670 downwards.
GCCATGTGCAGCCCTGTAGCGTGTTGTTGAGAGGACACAGGGAGGTCTACTCGCAGCAATTGTTTTATAATATCCTACCCAGATAAGGAATGCAAATAAGGAAGCAGTTCTTGGCACAATATTCATTTCAAAACTAGACTCTGCAGCTCAAAGTAACGTAAGATTTTGCTATGCGGTGACTTTATGTGGTGTGTGTACTGTAAGACCTTCGATACACATACCATCAGATTATTTGACTTGTCGCTCTAACGAAGTAGGCGAGTGTCAGCAATATGTCTCGTGGTCTTATCGTGGCGTGTTTATCTTGAAACTTCCCCTTTTTAACAATTATACATGACTGTGCTTAACCTGACACACAATATTTTTAGCGCAACGCAATCTGACTTTCAAAATTCCCTACAAAAGAATGGCCCTGACTAACATTAAACTATACCTTTCACAAATCACTTACCTCACAAAAATCTTCGTTACTCGTACTACTGCAATACAGGGAGCGCCACTACTGCCAGCTAAATAAAAGATTCAAACTATGGAAGGCACTAACTACTGATAGGGATAGTTAGCAAATGAAAGATATTAATAGAGAACAAACAGTGTATTTACCTTGATATCATCATATATAAATATAGCAGTTCATGACAAATTTCAAAACTCCGCCATCTCTCTCCCCACATCCACCACTGCTGGCGGCTCACCTCCAACTGCACAACGCTACGCGCTGTTCACATCCAGCTGCCGCTGCCCAACACTACAATGGCGAGTGTTACAACAATGCAAAGCAGCCACAGACTGCACACAGCACAGCCAGTGATTTTCATACAGAGGTGGCGTTATCAATAAAAAAACCTAAACAGCCTACTTACATAGCCCCCATGCTCCCCACAAAAATTTTACAAATTGGATTGGGCAGTGGCCAATACAGATTTGAAAAATTTTTTCATAATTACAATAACAAAGAAATCAAATGCACGCACTTATTGATACTATGTTGGTCAAAAGCTCAAATTTTCTCACAGTCCATAAAGACAGTCCTCATCATTCGTCACAGTAAAATTGCAGTGTTTTTCTCAAAGTCTGAGCAGTAAAAGAAAATGCACACAGAAGTAGTGGATTTCCATGCAGTCTTGAAGAAGTAGTGTTGACCTCCCAACGGAAAGACAGTGCTGACTCTCGACATGCAGACAGGTAATGCGCCACAACAGAGCAAACCCACAGCAGAGTCAGTCGAAGTTTTGAAGAATATTGGTAGGTAGGTCATCACAGAGCAGACCCAGTGTAGTCCTCGTAGAGATAATGGTACTGGCGGGTCATCAAAGATGCAGACCCACTGTAGTCCTTGTAGAGACGCCAGCAGCCATCTGTTGCGACTGTGCAGGTGCACAATCACCATTGAAGAGTCTTGCGGATAATATAGCAAGTCCATAAACCACCATTTGTGCACTCACAAAGTTTTCGGAACTGTCCTTAGAACCAACAATGCTGTTATCCAGTCCCTTGCTGAATTATTAACACACGTGCAAACACTAACAGTCCCTACTTCTCACATATTGTCCATATACTATGACCAACAGAAACGTGTGCAGTGAAATGTAACTTACAAGTTAATAATATGATGAACTGGTGTCAATTATAATTTTATAACATAAGAATACAATTACAAAGGTACAAAATACATCATTAAAGAACATAACAATACAGATAACATTTGTAGTAAAACAGGCGTTACAAAAGAATAGAAATAGACATATACGTCAGTGTTACAGGAATTATGACATGAGTACATATATATAAGATCAGAATACCTTTCGAAACATCAACTTCACACATGAGCATTAACACAAAACAGAATAAATAATGTCTAAACATCTTTACAAAGTAAATAACACATTATTAATGCCAATTGTATTTGAGGATAACAGTATTCCTCATCATAGTGAATGTAACTTAGTATTAGAAGAGAAAAAAGTTCTATGAAACAGTACACAGAGACAGGAAGAAAACAAATACACAAGGGTACACAAACATATAGTGGGATAACACAAAAGGGAAAGGACAGGGTTTGTTTTACTGCAGTATTTTGCATGGAGATCTCCCTTTGTTCATCATTATTCCCAAAAAGTCCTATCTAAGCCTGCTTTCTGTATTCTGTTCATATTTCTTTCAAAATAATTATTTTTGATTGTACAATACTCATTTGGGCCCAAATATTTTTCATATAACTTCGCAATGCATTCTTTACCTATTCCCCATAGTCAGTTTCTTATATAGTCTACCCCCTCTTAAGCTAACTTAAATCTACTGAGCTCAGATGCTAAACTAAGGGACGAGGCAATGCAGCAGCACATAAAACAATTAATATAAACAGCAATAAAAAATGGAAAATCGCAAAGCAAGCTACAGTAAATCTAAATTACCAAGCAATTCAACATTACAACTAATATGAGCCAATGTGCAGCAACAAGAAAAATAAATGAGTAGTAAAACTGGCTTAGCAGAGTAACACAAAGTCAAATTCAGTAACACTACGCCTGGCAAACAGCAGTAACTTATACCTAAACATGACATAGCTCAAGCAGAAAAAATATTACAGTAAAGACAACAATGCAGATAAGGGAAATGTCTATTCACATCTCAATATCTATGTCATTAAAGTGGTGCACCACAACAACTTATTGTAAAAGAAATATTACCATGTACTTGAAAAGAATATTATGTGTCCAGTTACTGTTACTAGTCCCTTCTTATTGTTCTTTCCTTTCCAAGTGCTCCTTTTTTTAAAGAATGTGGATTACAAAATTATCATTTAATAGATCTGTTGACAGAAAGTGTTCACATTAGCAAATGCATCTAAGTTTATTTTATAAAACTAATGCTGTAACACAGCTGGAAAACAGGTACCAAATGAAATAAGCAATTATGCAAACCAAAGCATAAAAATATCATTCAATAGTCATGTGACATTTCATAAGTTAGTAGAAATTCTCTCAACTCTCGTAGAAAGACGCTTGTCGTAATCAGGTGTGCAGATGTAAAAATATTTCTCGTCATTTCATTAGGCATTTCAGTAAATATCATAAATTATGAGCTCCACAGTATGCTTTCGACAAGGAAATGTCAATAGCGAGGATTATGGCCTCCCCTTTTTTTTTCTACCTGTGCTTCCGGAAAGGCACACCTAATGGCTTGTTCTCCAGGTGTCTGACACAGCTGCGTGCCCACGACGCATTACGTTCAGGTGGTCACTTAACTTTCTTACGGAAATATTTACGACAGCATTTTCCGCTACTGTGACAGTCTCATACACAAAATTTCACGGGTTGAGAATTTGCGTTGCAAATGTGTAGAAACAAAATCTTATCAATATAACAGTGTCATCTACCTCAAACGTACTTTAAAAATCATGCTCCCTTACGAAATACAACATTCAACGCTCTCATAGTATCACAATGGTTCCGAAAAAATATGACCAGTTCACAAAGTACAGACAAAATACAATTTCATAAGTGTGAAGTTATCCAACTGTGTAATTACGTAAACATCTGTCACTGATGTAGTAAAATAAATATTTGTCTCTCTGAGTTAAATGGTCAGATAGCTGTGTACTTCTGTGTTAGAGAAATATGGTACCGATGTGTAAAGTTGTATAAGCAAATACCATATTAGCTAGGGCTCCTTGTGGTTGCCACACACATGGTACACAAAGTAAACGTGTACCCCCCTGAGGATTAATGTAATTATACCCTCAGGTGTTACAGATGTATCACGGAAAAACTTCGTATCATTGTACTTCAAATATCTTTAAAAATAAATGTTTTAAGTACAAAATTAATCACTCAAATGCGTGTCCTGTAGCGCTAAATGTGCGTCTTGCTGTAAGATAATTCTGTGGAAGTGTCGTCATTATCGTCCTCTGAAAGCTAAGTTCTGCAGAAGTCAATGTACTTACCTCATGATAAACAAAAGTGAAATGTTTTGCGTATAGATATCTTAGTTATTACGCTTATTGCCGTGATGAAGAAAGTACTGTGCTGTAACGTATTGTTGTGCTACGAAAAGGCTGTCTCATTGTAGCTGTACCACAAAAGTTACTACTAAAACCTGTTTTACTTTCCAGAATAAAACAGAAAACTGTGCAGATATAAAACAGAAACACTGCAAAAGCAACATTGTAAATTGTCACTCATTAGTAGCGCCGTGATAAAACCGTGTAGCTGTCACATAAACTAACCACTGTGCCATCTGGTATCTCACTGAAAGTACTTTAAACCCAGAATGTATTTTCAAGTAAACCAAAATGTTGCATTAAAATCCCATTAGCAGTACTGGTAAATGTTCTAAGTATGTAAGCCTGATAGTCGTTACGTAATCGTGCAACTAACAAGCAAGAATGTACAAATACAACACTGTGTCGTCTGTTCACTATAACAATGCATTCGTAATTTCTGTTTAAAAATGTTCCCTAGGTTCTAGACTGGATATTTAACTTCAAACATTGTTGCATGTTAACAGTTTCTTAAGTCTGACAAAGCATACTAGAAATGTGAAGTGAAAAGTTATATGGCAAAGACAAAGTTAAAAAGCAGATTATCTTTCAATAAACGGTTTTACATGTGAAGTGTGGTGCAAACCTTTACTCTTCATAGTACGCAGAGTTTCAACTTCAACGCAATTATCATGTGGTATACGTCGGTAAAGAATACTGGAATTTTTCTCAAGGTTAGCGTGTATGTTATGTTTCTCTGAGCCAGCCGGCGCACGCGGATGCCTGCGGTGTGAGTCATTGTCTGTTCCTTTGTTGGCGCGCGTCGTTATTGGGATTAGGAGACCGAACTTCTACAAATTTACGCTGTCGAAAGTGCCCTGCTCTGTTTGAATCCCGCCAGTTCTGATGCAATTCAGGTCTGTCGTTACGATCATATCGTCTGTCGTCATGTCGGTAGATTCCATAGTTTCTTTCTTGTCGGTCACATGGTGGAGAATTTCTCCCTGAATCGTAACTGCGCGCTGGTCCGTTGCGTCTAAAGTTATTCTGTCTCCCCTTGATAGTATTTATTTTGGTTCCCATATTGTCTGTTTCTCTTATTGTCTCTGTGATAGTCATTACCACGGAGAGGCGATCTTTCCCTGTAGTTATTACTACTCTGCCAACGGTTGTCATACGGGTGGTGTCTGTTTTGGTCACGATTTGTGTTGTGAGAATAGCCATGTCGTGTCAAGTTATTACTTCTTTCATCGCGGAATTGCGACGGATGTGACCTGTAATTGTTGTGTTCCTGGTTTCGCGTTCCGCGATTGTCAGTGTCAATTTCTAATTCTTGTAAGAGTCCCTGAAATGCTTCAATGTCGTCTTTGCAACGTCCTGCCAAAATAATATGTCGTAAATGTTCAGGTAATATGATTAAGCAAATGTGGATGAGTTCTGAGGGGCTGTATGGGTTTGACAGGTGCTGATTCTTATGCAACATGTCTTCAAAATATTTCATAAGACTGGAAAATTCAGATTGTTCGAAACGTTTCATCATTATGATGCTATGTTTTACTCGGTCTTGTGTGGCTTGAGACCAATATGCTGAGAGGAAGGCATGGTAAAACTCTCTGTCACTGTGGCAATCGTGAATTACCGATCGCATTCTTACAGCTGGTTCATTCTCTAAGTAGCCACACATAAATTCTAATCTGTGCTCTAATGACCAGTTGGGAGGAAAACAATGAGAGAATTGATGGAGCCATGCTTGTGGATGAATGTCGTTGCCAGAATTCTTAAATGTTTTGAATTTACGTGTAGTAATGAACAGCTTATAGTCAAAATCATCATGTCGGCGAGTCGCATATTGGTCATTGTTAGGTCGCGTCGGCCGTTGCATCTCAAAATTCGGTGCACATTGCCAATTTCTTTCATAACTTCCGAAATGCCCTGTGTTATTATTTTGTGGCTGTTCCGTATTTCTGTGTCCCTCTTCCCGTATTGGGGCGCGAGTATCCTCTGAAATATGTAATTCTTGTATTACCTGTGTCAGCTGATCTTGTACTTCCCGGATTTCTCTTTTGTACTGTGTATTGATTTGATTTTGATTCTGTTTGAATTTTCTAATTTGTTCATACTCTTCTGTGTCAGTGAAGGCTACAGGTCTTGTGTCATTCAGATCATCATCTACCTTTGTAGATAAGTTAGTGACCTGATCCGAAAGTTCGGCTACTTTCTCCGATAGTGAACACATTTCCTCAGTGTGTTTTTCTGAACCAAGTTTCAGAGTGTCCATTTGTGTTGAAATCGAATCTACTGTGTCCTTTAAGTTTTCCTGAGTTTTTGCAAGTTGCTTAACCGCATTGGTAGATGCAACTGAGTCAATTTTAGCCCACAAGGTCTCATGATTTTCATGAACAATGGTTTGCAGTTCTTTTATGGCTGCTTCGTGATTCTGTAATGCATTTTCATGCCGCAAAAAAATAGGTTGAAAATGCTCACAAATTTGTGTTTTTACGTCATTACAGACTTTTTGACATTTCCATTCAATGTTATGTAACTCAGTAGTTAAATCTTCACGTGTTTGTTCAAGTGTGGTGTCTAACTTTTGAAGATTTTGTTCCATTGTGTCTAACTGTTGCTGTGTTTGTCTCTGGTGTTGTTCCATTGTGTCTAACTTTTTAAGATTTGTTCCACTGTGTCTAACTGTTGCTGTGTTTGTCTCTGGTGTTGTTCCATTGTGTCTAACTTTTTAAGATTTTGTTCCACTGTGTCTAACTTTTTAAGATTTTGTCCCATTTGTCTCTGATTTTGTTCCATTTGTTGCATTAATTGCAATAATAATGTATTAGTGTCTGGAATCTGTTTCTCTACGCTTTTCGGCGGTGCATTTGCACCGGCAACATTCACATTTTGACAAGCAGAAAATGTGTCTTGACTTATTTGAGAAAACGGTGATGACCCAAAACCTGAATCTACAGTATTTGCGAAATTGTGTCCTGTCATTTCGGATTCCTGAGGCGAGCTGTTGCCGACCGATCGATCGATAATGCTTCCCTGTTCACTACCTGTTTCACTGTCTACACCATTGTTTGCAGCCCGCTCCATTTCCCTATGCACAATTACCAAATTACTACTTTGAACATCAGTTAATTCATTACTCGGTGGCGCTAACACACTGCTTTCATTTTCACTGTCATTTCTCAGTTTACTTTGGAGCCTAGTATTACGTTTTTCACACGCCATTATTGTCACAGTATTTCACACGACAACACAGAAAAACACAATTTGAAGATCAAAAATAAGAGAACACATTAACATAGCACTGAAAATAATATCTAGTTAATTGCAGCTGCGAAATACTTGGTGCAAATCTACATGCATGCCACAACTGTTTTACTGTACAACAATGAAAGACTGCAACTACAAAGGAGATTTTCTCTACAATTACGCGCTAGCAATAAACAATAGCTACACTAATTACACAAACTACAAGAAAAAATCAGAAGATTCCAGTGAGGTATCCGCGTCTAAGGGTCGACATGTGAAACTTCCCCTTTTTAACAATTATACATGACTGTGCTTAACCTGACACACAATATTTTTAGCGCAACGCAATCTGACTTTCAAAATTCCCTACAAAAGAATGGCCCTGACTAACATTAAACTATACCTTTCACAAATCACTTACCTCACAAAAATCTTCGCTGCTCAAGCTACTGCAATACAGCGAGCGCCACTACTGCCAGCTAAATAAAAGATTCAAACTATGGAAGGCACTAACTACTGATAGGGATAGTTAGCAAATGAAAGATATTAATAGAGAACAAACAATGTATTTACCTTGATATCATCATATATAAATATAGTAGTTCATGACAAATTTCAAAACTCCGCCATCTCTCTCCCCACATCCACCACTGCTGGCGGCTCACCTCCAACTGCACAACGCTACGCGCTGTTCACATCCAGCTGCCGCTGCCCAACACTACAATGGCGAGTATTACAACAATGCAAAGCAGCCACAGACTGCACACAGCACAGCCAGTGATTTTCATACAGAGGTGGCGTTACCAATAAAAAAGCCTAAACAGCCTACTTACAATCTTCTGCCGTTTGGTCAGACGATAGAAATGCCACTTGCATGCTTGGTTTAGCAGATTGACGGTGACCAACTTTAAACAGAACTTGATTAATTTTCACACACATTTATTAAAATAATTACAAGCATAAAAGTAACAACTTGGTTCTGGATGCTATTTACAATTGACAATCTGAAGTTCTTTTGGTCTTGGTACGTTAATCTTATTCTCACATATCTCTGATACTTGACAAAGTGTCTATACATTTCTCTTCATGGCAATGGACAGGAATATGACAATCTTATTAGGCGCAGACTGAAACTTGACTATAGGCTGGTACAGACAAATGCAGACTAATGCAGACTGACTAATCGGAGGTCTGTACACTCGTTATAATACCTCGAGCGTTCAGGTATGACTGCGCGAGTGTGATCCGCGAGGAGAAAAGGTTCTGCGTTAGCAGCAATCTCATTGGCTGCGTTACATATTAATACGCAGATCGGCAGAAGCAGAATTTGGTCCGCCTCTAAGACAGCGCCATCTCGTAGTGCGGAGACGGACGAACGCTGCGCCTGCGCTGTTGTGCTAAGCGGGGCGCGCTCTAGTGGGAAAGTTGTGTAAGCGCTGACTACGCGGAACTATGTACTCAACAGTTTAACACAGATTTTTTTTGTTCTTTGTACTCTGCAATATTATGTGGCATTTCCAGTCACGTTTACATCTATACAGCATTCCATAAAGCTAGTAAGAAGGAATAAAAATTTCTTGCAAAAATGAAAGAAACAGTTTCTTGAGTATCTAACACCAGAACAAAGGACAATAAATTATTTCATTATTATTTCAAAATGTGTAAAAAATTAATAAGCTTGTCTGTGCCGCAAGGGAACTGTAGAACTGACAGTTAATGTTCTACTCTAGCAATAAATATCGAGAGGCACCCACATGCCTTGCTCATACTGTGACATCAAGCAGTCAGGCCTGCAAGATGAGTGGTCTGCCAAGCGAGTGAATTTATTCTTATTTCTCGAAAAAACATCAATGACTGGTTATGAGCTCTAGTACCCACAGTGAAGCTACAAATTATTCTCCTGTTTGAATAATACGCAACGGAAACGGATAATGCAAGCCTGACTATTAGTAATTTAGACAACTCTGATTGTTCACTATGCACTGACAGTACCACATTTTCTTTCTCACCCAATGGCTTTGATCAACACGTGGCCATCGCACTCAATATGAATGGCGCACACATTATAAATTCTGGGTATCATGACTACACACTATTCGAAGAACAAGGCCACCAATCTTTTTCTTTCCACTATCTTTTTTATTGTGATAAATTCTATTATGATTCAAAGATAACCGAAACACACCATTACATTTTATACAACAATTACACATGAGAAACTCCGCCCAGTGGACATCGCTTTACATTGGTGATTCTCTATTTTATGGTCTCGTAATTATCTAACGCTACAGTGCACTTTCTGGATGGGATGGTGGATCTTTTGCTATATCTCACACTTCGACTCTCACACCCATCATCACGGAAATTTCCTCCAGACCGAGTGGTACAAAAAGGAACATGCATTACCCACTGCCTCTGAACCTATCTTGCTACTCTCCCATGCAAACCACACATACTTAAATAACATGAAATACATCACACTGACAACACGGAATACACCACAAAGAATAGTCACAACGTTAGAATCACTTCACTTTCAGCTTTCCCACTTCAATTAGTATTTATCCTAGTTTCACAAGACACTGCCCCACTTCGTAACTTTTCTTTCCTACTATGAACTCTGGAGGATATATGCACGTCTTCCTGTGCAATGCAAGCCAAGTGGCGTTGCTGGATAGACGGCTGACTCACCTTGCTTCTCTCTCAGAGTATTTGAGTTTGAATCTAGCGTCATACGGAAACATGACACGCAAAGTAATATTAAGATCATATTCGTCACACACGCGAGTCCTCAACTGATACCTTGGGCGAGCACTTCTCTTTATCCTTTGTCTCATACACAGATTGAGACTCACACAGTACTCACCCCATGGAAGTGCTCGTCTCTAATTTCAAGTCCTGCACACGCCATTTGTTAAATATTTCCAACTTATAGTACACACGCCAGTAATTCAGCTTAACTTTAGCACTCGGAAGTATTTCAACTTAGTACTAGCACTCGCAAGTATTTCAACTTATTGCTACATGTGGTTTCATTGTGACCATTGGTCACTTCCGAAGAATACTACGATCCCCTTAATATTACCTGCCTGTCATTTAATTCTCCCCCCAAAAGTTCCTGAAAGAGAGAAATAATTATTCCAAACTACTCTTAAGTATTACACACACTTACCATTCTCTCCACTCTTTTGTCTTTACGGAGCACACCTAAGACAGGTCTTACCAATACACACAAGATCCAGCGGCAGAGTGCTGAAACATGGCCGTTCTTCAGGTCATCTCGCACCTCGCCGAGGTGGGGGAGCACCTTGCAACCGTATTGGTCAGCCACATTTCAGGCGCTCAAAGCTCAGGTAAATTTCATCTCTTTGGTTCCACCAAAGGTGACCAAAGGACCGTCTCAAAGATGATCATATATTGCACATTCACTATCTGCAGTTAGCAGACGACCATACATTCATTCATTTCACAGATCTCACCAAGTTGGATGTAGGGATTTATTTTGTGGGAGTGCACATGTGATCAATTAAATAAATAGTCATTCTTTCCTACGCTGGTATCTGGCTTCGGTGTATTAAGTGAAATTGAGTTATTATTACAAAAAATATGTTGTTATGACAAGAACAACGAAGAATGTTGTACCTATTTTCAATGTCGGGTGGTACTGTACCCTTTCAATATAAAGCCCAGTGGGGAGTTAAAATGACAAAACATGGTATGCTGCCAGTTTACAATTTAGCATAGAATGGCATTCCATAAACGTAAGATGCAATCAACACAAATTAAGAAGTAACGTCAAGCCTAGAGGAAGTACTAGACAAGTGACTTGTGATCGTAAAACATTGTGTTTCATGGAAGACAGATTTGTAAAATTTGCTAAAGCTTTGAAACAAAATATTTAATTCAAAACTACTGACCAAATTTGTCTGCTTAGTCAGCTTCAAGTGAATATTTACATATCTTCATACGTATATAGCATTAACAGATCTTACAATGTCATAAAAGAAACCGAACATCAGAGAATCTTCCAAGAGCATTGGAATTTCATAAACCATACTAAAATGCTTAATTCGGTTTAAAGTGCACATTTGAATGTCCAGATTTACACTGAAGTACCTGATATTCGTCTTCTCTATGTGGTTTTCTGCATACCAATTTTCGTGGAGCACCAGTACTATATTATTTTATGTTTGGTTCTTTTTTATGGTATAATGCCAGTCGTGCCAGAAAATAAAAATACTCATTTCAAACTCAACGAAGTTGAAACTAGCCAGTAGTTTGGAACTTCGTTTCAAACAATTTGACTGCCTCAGCGGAAGAGATTAATAGAAGCAAATTTCTCTAGCAAACCGACACAAATAACTTCATTAAGAAGACTAATGGTTGATTGCTAATAACAAGGAAATAATATAAAATCAGAAAATTGAAACTTATGACTTATTTTAGCCTTCCATGATTATGGTAATGTATATTAATTCACCTAATGGCTGCCGGCCACAGAAATCTATTTTGTTTTCATTCGACGTGGGAGCTGTAAACGAAGAGAGAAGAGCAGTAACTCGAAACATATACACGGATCACGTAGAGGATGACCTCCACTGTAACTCAGATTGCTCTGCGCATGCGCGAATCTCGCATCTTGGGGGCGACAGAAAAATTTCTCCGGGTAGCATCTGGCTACTTGCTCCTACTGCTCATACAGCAAACTGCCACACTTCAAGTAGCCAGAAGCGGTAGAAGGCACTGCTCATACGCGAAACCAGCTCTGCGCATGCGTACGAACTCGCTGGAAAATGCTCAAACTAACCCAAGGTCTGAAAGACGGCCGCCTACCGCTGCACTGCCTTCCCATCAGCAGCCATATCGGCAGGAACCAGCGAACCCCTTGCAGAAAATACATTGTCTAACTAAAGAATATTATCATCATTGCACCCACTGACTATAATGATAATGATTAACCCTGTGTGATCATGTTCTCAGTTAAATTATAACAAAAGTCATACTGTCTGGTACTAACACAGATTTTCAATGATAACAGAAAGAAGATACATAAATTAATATCAAAAAGTCATATAAGTGAAAGGTTGACTGTTGAGTAATACAGATCCATTTCAAATGTGAGTTGGTTATTGAACTTTCCTAAAAGCCACTGTATCGCCCCGTTGCACTTCCGTGTAGCGCGACCCAGTCGCTGCCTTGCATATTGTCACTGAAAAAAAAAAAGTCTTACTAGCGTCTCTCTCTCTCCCTCTCCCTCTCTCCCTCCCTCCCTCCCTCCCTCCCTCCCTCCCTCTCTCTTGCCAGAAAACGAAAGCCTTTTCTTCCCTCAGCTCAGTATTGTCATTCACTCTGCACTGTAAAACAGTCACTGTTTTTATTGCCTCTAACAATACTTGATTACTGATTTGACCATATGTCACCTAAAGCAATGCTGTTAATTTTGGGCAGCTGCTTTTCTCTTGGACCCTTCTCCAAAGCGTGACGAGGATAACGAGGCTCGATTTGCAATGATTTCAGCAGACATAGAGGGATATTACACTGGGTAATCACTTCATTGTGAGATTCTGACGTAGCTCAATGACTACCATCTTTAAATTTTGCAGTTATATATTAGTAAAAAACGAATAACTGAAAACCAAATGAAAGTAATCTCAAAATACGAAGCTTTAAGAAAATTAGCAATGTGACCAGTCAGGTCACACGCGCACACGCACACACACACACACACACACACACACACACACACACACACACAAATAAAATATAAAACTATCTTTTTCACCTAAGTACACTAGCGGCACTTTTGCACCGTCGGAATTATGAATTTGTTTTATACACTCCTTTACCGTTCAGATTTACTCAAAATCATTTAAACACAGTGACAGGGACATTAGGATTCATTTTGTAACTTAAGGACAATGAATTTAACAGATACTTTTAAATAACTGAATCTATTCAATAGTTAGATACGAACTTCATGACTGTAATAGTCATTACTTTTCTGTTCAGGAAGTTTTTATAAAAATCTTGCCTTGTTTATTGCACCTGGTGTGATACTATAGTTGAACCTTGATGGACGGAACTGTTTAGGCTCTTCATGTCTCCAGCAAGATGGAACTACTTTATTACTACCACGTCTTCTGTGATAGCTATATTTTCTGAAGTTGCGTTGGCACCAAGTTCATTCTGAGATTAATGCGACCTTACGACACAAATGCCACTGGCAAATCAACTATCACTCGATTATGCACAGTTTTGGCACACAATAAATATTAACATCGCCAGATATGACACTGTTTCGCACGCACGCTAGGCTACCCTGCCTGCGTCTGTCGTCTTTTCCTTCCTTTCTGTTCTTTCCGCGCCACGTATCACCGAGGTCATTGACACAACTCCGGCCTGAAACCCCAAAGTGGATTCCCGACTTTCTTACTTGCTTTGTGGAAGTGCTGAACATTTTCAATTAACTTATGAATATTACAGTCGTTACAATACAAAAAAACATCCATTGTTGTGCTTTTAACGTCTTTAAACAAAATCTATTACTTCATTTGCTTTTAACAGATTGTCAAATATATTTAACATAGCTAGAAAACACACAAATTATCGTCACACTTAGCCTAGTTTGAAAACATCGTTAATGTTGTGTTTAGATTTTAGGGTTATAGTTTATCTTAAAAATTTTGACATATCTTTAGATCAAATTTAAGCTGTTATGTTTCATATGCCTCATATTTGTTGAATAATCCTGTGAGGGTCACTTCAAAGAAATTCTGACAGTATAACTCTCATTGAATTACTAATTTACTTTCAATAGTATCACATGTTCCAACAGAATAACAAAGATAGAAAATTAAACTTTGCAAATCACATATGTAGATAAAAAACATATTAAGTAATAGCTTTTTCAGCATAGTATGTGTGTTTATGATCACACAGCGTAAAATTTTATACCTCGACGACATTTATTGTTCACTTAATGAAACATCAGTTAAAACTAATCTTATATGTTCTTCATTCATGACCTTCATTTTATTCAATAAATCTAGTTGTAATGACGTACCAACTTGTTATTAATTTACAGCATCAAAGACTCACTTCCCTTATCACAAAACTTATGTTGATGCGGTTACCAAGTGATTCAAATATTTTGCACTGTGTTTGTGAAGCTAATCACCTCACTAGATGTTGCACAGAGGTCCACAATTTAACTATGCATTCCGATTCCACACACAAAAGTATTAATGTGCAACCTCTCCAGTTTGGTGGATATCAATGAGCTCATCTCTGAATTTGAAGTCATTTTGACTGTTTTTTCGATTGAGACTGTCTCAAGAAATATGTAAAGGTTTTTAACTACCACTACCAGTCACTGGTAGTTAAAAACCTTTACATAGTTCATTTCTGATTTTTATCTTACGTAAATCAGGCGGCCGCAAACTGATCACATCAGAGACTAACTTACGTAACTGACTACCCTTGCCCTAGGATAGAGCTCCCCTTAGCCCTCGCCTGGTTTCTTCTGATAGCAATGAGTAAATCATGATTACAAATGGAAGTTTTGTCACTCCTTTTAGTTTCGTGGTAGCATTTATAGGCTGTGCTAATTTTACTAATCTTTACATTTTACCCCATTTAGCATGTTAGCTATTTGTGTTCACGTCTTGGTTTTGTGGGTTCTGAACTATGTTCATGATTTAAACATTTCAGCGTTGGTGTCTGCGTTGAAAACAAAGTTTGTAGGGGAAATTCTGTGTTATTTGTTTAGTGACTAAAGTGAGGTAGCAGATCCGGTATACTTCAGAGCTAAATAGCCTTTTGTAGGGTCATGCCAATTTTTTCTGCTCTCCCTCTCTTTCGTGAATGTTAATGAAGAGCAGAGCGAGGGTCTTGCAAAGTCAAGGGCAAATAGATTCTTGTAATAGTATGGGACACATAAATAACAGAGGCATTGACTTACCTGTGAATGTTACGGTGTAAAGTTAGCCCTGGCATGCCAGTCGGGAACGACAGAGAAGAGAAGGCTGTGAGAAGAGGTCAGCCAATCGCAGGCTGACCGACCTCCATCCAGGACGACAATGCGACAGCAGAGATCCTTAGGTGGAGAGTACGTAAGCGCTGCGCCCGACTGGTAGCGGCCCACTTTGATAGCAGCTTCAAAGTTAGCCACTTCATTGGCAGATGCATTGTAGCCTGTATCATTAGCAACCTCTACGTAGCTCGGTTAGAGATCAGCAGTCACTGCAGTTCAGTTGGTAGACTTTTGTTAGTAACGGTCGCTAGGACCAGAAGTGTTACTCGTGTTTGTCTATTCTGAAGAAGACTAGTTGTTTTGATGTCGCCCTTTGCCTGTGGCACATCTGTGCAATTGGACTTGTGGATGACCATGTATAAAAGACTATTTCTCAGGTCAAAGTTAAGTATTTGTACTTGTTGTAATAAAACTTGTTAATACGAGTTGTTTGATTGTTTGTTTACTGAACCCAGTATGCAGGATTCCTAGACACAACAGTGGACGAACTGTTCGTCTTCCCCATGGAGAAGACTGGTGCAACCACAAATTACAGCCATTGAGTACCAATACATGATGAAGTGTGGGAGCCTGGACTTCACAGTAGAAACGAGTCTGACAATGGAGACAACAGGTACCACAGACCATAGAGGCTACGGTCACTGTTAGAAATCCAGAAAAAGAGAAGTTAGCTCCATCAGGCGACACCAGTGCCATAGTATTCACATCACCAATTACAGACAGGCATTATGAACCACAGCCTGATCCAGAGATCATTCTCCTCGATCAGCTGAAGAAGCAGGCTGAGGAAGGCAGAAGAATCACAAAACAAAAAGGACTGTGAAGCGAAACAATTAATCAAGGAAATCATCGAACAACTGGAAGAGTTCGGGGACAAACTTAAAGAAGTCTGCTAACTTAGTGCACAGGCAAAGAAAGAAGTACGTCTCCCCCTAATGGAGGCAGCAGCGGCTGAGGAAATTGCTCTTGCTGCCGACAAGCGTGCAAACTAAGCGACGCCCAAGGTCAACAAGACTTCTAAATCCTCGGCACAAGGACAAGATGCAGTAATGGCGAACACCGAAAGTAGTGCCGAAGAGGTCGATGGTTTCCCTCATGTTGAGCAAACGTTGAAAGTAACATCAAGAACATGTGCTACGGAGCTGATACGCAATGTGTAAGCCCTACAGTACAGATGATGCTTCCGGGTCATGAACACAGCTGTGGTACGCAAGCCTTATCATGTGCTAAGTCCAGTGTGTACTCATGAAATCCCATTGCACCAGTGAGGGAAGATACGCCTGAAACTTTTCTAGATAAATGGACAACCACAGGAGACGTGAGGTGGACTCAGTGCGATGCTCAAGTGCGATTGATGAGCCTGCCTTAGACCATAAACATCCACAAACATTTTCTTTCTGTTGTGAAATTTCAGAATTTTATAGAAAGTAGGAACATACTCCATCCAAAGATTTGGACAGGACAGTTGAGCATACTGTTACCATCTTTATGGCCCCTCAGTGTGAAACTGGACTTTATATGTGCACACATGGAGGGGAAGACTACAGAAAAATGCCAGAAGTTGCAGAAACTTTCAGCACCTGCGAAGATTTCAGGGAGGCATTTTTCAGTACCTACTGATCGCGAGAAAAGCCAGAGAGGGAAACGAAAGAGATCATGGTGTGGCCTGATTTCGAATCATCAGGATAAAAGGGACCAGTAAAGATGTTAGAAGCTATATTAAAGAGGAACCAGTTCTTGGCGTGTCTTGCAGCGTCGGAGATAATTCGTTTGCGCTTTTCTAAGCTCCCTACACAGTACCGACAGGCACTTGTGGGAATGTGCGGAGACAATACTGAATCGTTAAAAGGCTTGCTCAGTGTATTTGGACGTAGTCTATGAGAGACAGAGTGCCAGGGACAAGTGGAGAAACAATGAGAGCAACGACCACCAACCACAAAAGAATAAACATTGGCGCAGTGAGCGTTATAGTGCACCGGGAGGGCAAGAGCAAAGAGGACCTGAACCCGACCACAGAAATTATGGGAACCCAGGTCACAGAGGAGATAACGCATCGTGCTGCGACTGCAAGTGGCGAGAGCCAGAGCACAAGCGATGTTCTGGAGGTTGTCATAGACAGGAGTCAACAGGAGGGAGAAGTGGTTGAAATTTGCCCATCAAATGTGTCTCATAGCGCACGTAACTGCAGGCCCCCTCAGAACTGAGTTAAATCTGACTTTTAGTCGTAGAACAGCTTGTTACCAAGCTTTTTGTTGTGCACGTTATTTGTTTTTTTTTTTTAATTTTTATTTGTCATTGTGCCATTGTTACTTTAGTTTTGTCAGTGGGTTGTTCCTTGGAGAAGTTAGGGATCATCTGTGTTGTGCCAAAGAACTTTTACCTCCTTGTTACATGGGTATGGATGCCTTTGTGTTCCTGATGAGGACATCATCTTTTGGGATTTGCTTGTGCACAGCCAGTCTTGGTGGCCTTTTGGTGGCGTTATGGGGTGCTTGTTACTTCTGAGAACTGTCATGACAAAGAGTGCGATAGCCCTTGTTGCTTATCACCAACCCCCTGTGCAGTTGCGAGTGCAAAATCGGCACGCCTCTGAGCATATCACCATCTTATTTGTGATGTGTGTTCTAGTGCGTATAGCCATACCTGAATTGAGTGTGCCGGATTCAACTTTTGTATAATGCTAATGTGGCCTCCATTGCCACACCGTCGCGCATTGGGTCGTTCTCTTGAATTATGAGAGGCTCATGTCACCGCCACATCTGCACGTGTGTGTGTGTGTGTGTGTGTGTGTGTGTGTGTGTGTGTGTGTCATCAGCATGCAGTGAAGATGATAAGGAATAGTAAGCAGCACATCAAAACTAAGACACACACCCTGGTTAGGTCTGTGTAGCACTAGCAGTTTCTGGTTCTCTGTTGCCATAGTCCTTAATATTTTTTCCTATTGTCTCCATAATATTCGACGTGGAGTTCTGTTTTGTTCTGTTTGTCTGTGCAAACGCTGTGCACGTTGATTGATTTTCATTGGGGAGCATCAGAGCCAGTAGGATGTATGGTTGACGAGACTGCAGGGATGTCTTATGCAATACACGGCGCCATGACTGTCGTAGTGTGATAGCAGCTCACACTGTGACATCTGGCGAGGGAGCACAGCATGGCCTCTCCCTACTGGACTATAGCACCTATGTTTAAGTGGGTAGTAAGTATCAGAAAATTACGTTTCATGCAGTATAGTAATGTCTGAAGGCACTACCTTGTTTTGTTTCGTCAGTATGTCATACCAAGAAGGAAACCTGGACAGATAATATTAACTCAGGTGTTCTTGGACCTGTGTATTTCTGTGAATGTTCTCGAGATTGTTTGCATGTCATCCGGTCATGCGACCATGATGAGCAGCTCAAGGAGTAGTGGCAGTTGAGGTTCACAAAAGAAAACAAAAAAAGAAGAACAAAAAAGGGAGGGAAGATTTAGACTGTAAGAAGCCTACAATTAGGCACACATCTCATTTCTTCCTCTCACTAAATTTACTTTCCACACTAGGTCTAATCATGTTTTCTTTTGTTACTATAATTACTTGCATGTTGGGACATACGAATAAATCGTAGTAATTCATGGTGAAGGGTAGTTCTAAGGACACACTAGTATAATGGCATGTCAATAGTTATAAAGAAGTTGATAAGGGGTACCCCTATGTAACTTCAGGTATTAGCATAGTTCCATGAAATTCTTCATTTTAGGTGTTAAATTCCATTTTTTCTGGCATTCTCGAATTTATAAGCATTCAGCTAAATACTATGTCTATGAATGTCTCATTTCAAATATCATTTAAATATATTAATTTGTGTAGTCGGATACTGATGTCCTTCTGTAAATATAATTAGCACTTTATAAAAGTTGTGAACTGCACATCATGAGACTTTGAACAAGGACTGTATGGGTGCTGTTTGTGGTGCCACAAACAGGTGGCTGGCATACCCGTTTCTGGGTGGACAGGCAGGAGACTGTGCGAGAGAGTGAGTGGTGCCACCTGTCTGCCAGCTGGGTGGAGCAGTGGGCTGGCCACATACTGAAGCAGCTTGTTGCTTCGCAACTCTGTCTCAGGGATCCCTGGTCGAGACAGACCACTGCCACTGAGCACAACACTCACTCTCTCCACCACAGGGTGGGGGCCATCCCCAGCAGGTGGGAGTCTGTAAGTAAACACAAAAAGAGCCTTCCACAGGTGTGTCATGGGGCGTCCAGGTCGACCAGGTGGTCAAGAGATGTCTTGTGCAAGCAATGAGATGCATCACCTGGTTTGATCATAGGCATGCCAGCCTGTCAGAAAGATGTGTGGCATCACACATGCCAGCCAGCAGAAGCAACCCACCCTGACAGTCAATGTGTGGATACAGTCTGTGAGACTGCCCGCATTCATTATCTACCAGTGACACCATGCAATCTACGAGATGAGTCTTCCAGTCCTACCGTAGGTAAGCCGGCCTACTGGGAGGTCACTAGCATCTTGTATCCTGGTCAACAACTGCCACACCCTCTGGTTCAAGAGTTGGACCAGCTAATACGACTGCCCATAACTCACACCATCAAATCACACCGCTACTACAGTACACCCTGTTGAACAGATTGCATGTGAGGAGACCATACGTCATGTTCCTGTGTTGTGAAGTGTCTTGTATGTAGAGAATTTTTCTCAGAACCAACTTAGGTGAGGTCAGATACAATAATACAGAACATATCCAGAACTTATTCATATTCAGATATCCATTATGCAGCTTTTTATATGCATTAATTTTTTGTTGTTCTTACTTTCTCATGTCCTTTTTAATGTATAAACTTTTCTGGTCTCATGAGTAAAATGAAAGTTTGTTCTGGGCCTTCACACAAACAAACCACAATACCAGTCAGAGTCGTTGATGACACTTTAATAATTCACATTCTTATAGGTCCACTTGTGTTTCAGCTGTTGTTGCAAGCGTATATCAGTTTCCACGCGTCATGTTCGCAGTTAAGTTCTCAACTACACATTGAATTACATTTTTTTGGTATTGGGTTCTCAGACTAGAACTTCATATTCATTTCATTAATGTTTGTACATGTGTAACTTATGCTTTACATGAAAGGTAACGTCATTCTAATTGACTGCTTGCTGTCATTTCATAGAGCATGTTATATTATTTTTTGCTATCCATAAACAAGTGACTGTCATGTGTTGTTAGGAATATTTCATTTAATTTTTTATGAAGTGAGTTACCATATTCAATATGAAAGATTATATACACCCAAAATTTCACTGTCAGTCCTTTGGCTATTTACTGTACAATACGCAATTTGTTTTGTACTTGCTCCATGCCAAATTTTTACCTTTTCTCTTTCTGCTGTTACACCGGGGAAGTATTAGGTACAATTTGCCACATTGATTTTCGTGTCCAGCTGGACAAGTGTGTTTTCTGTATGTGAATGAATGGTGAATGTAAATTTCCTGATACTACATGATCCAAGTGGGAATGAAACCAGACAGACATTGGGTGAAGTCATCATTTACGTTTCTTCCTCTTTGCTCAGAGATTCCAAATGTATGTGGTCACTTTTCAGACTTGGAGGAATATCTTTCGCAAGCAATTCCTCTATTTCTTCAGTAAATGTGCGTGTTTGTGAGGGCATGGCAGAGCTTCATGACTTTAGTTTGGATGTCTGCTGAACCCTGTGGTCTGAGACATTTGGAAGGCGACATTCAGCACAACTTTCAGCCCAGTGCCCAATTTTCGTGTGACTGTGAGATAGGATGCGAGTTTGTATGTGGGTTTCACAGTGAATGTGCGAGTGTTGCAAGAGATATTAGTTTCTAGCTGGCTGGGAGATAAGCAATGTTTTCCCCCTTTTTTTCCTCCTTTCACTTCCCATTGTCACCACAGCTTGTGGCTGTTACGATGTTCTTGTCAGATATTTTCATTGTCTTGTTTCACACCATCTCTTGCTCTTGAAAATAGTTCTTTAATTATTTTTTTTAAACACTGACCTACCAAATTTTCCCTGACAAAGACAACTCAGACTTAACCTATTCATTTATTACCCACATTATACAATTCCAACACAATCTGACTGCTATACATTGAGTACATGACTTCCAATAATTAACATAACAAAATGGTCCTGAATTGTGGGAAACCCTAACAATAACACAAATCCAAGAAAATATGAAATTAAAAAAATATGAAACTACCTCCAACTCTATTAATTGCCTGAACTCATTTCAATCACGAATCCCAATATTGGAAAGCCCATTCTTTTTCATAAGTCACTCACATCACATAAAATCTTCATAACACGAACTGCAGCTATTACAGCATATAGGAACAACAGCCAGCTAAATAAAAAGATTCCAACTACTATAGACTCTAACTACTAGGACGCATATGGTTAACAAAAAGAAAGATTTTGTTGAAGAGCAAACACTGTATTTAGAAAATGTTTCCTTATTCATGTGATGTCCAGTTCCAAAAATTATATAGTTGTCAATAATTCCATTGCTCAAAAATTATCAACCAAGTGTCCATCATCATACATTTCCTTGCGTATTTTCTTATAAACACATAATTTCATCTCACTTTACAATGCACATCCTACCAACACAGACTCGCCACTAAGAATATAATGTCCATACTTTTCCCTATCCACTCCCTTACTGCCACTCTGTCTAAGCACAGAATCGCTTGCCGAGGGCGCAGAGTGCTGTCAGCGATATTAACACAGTCTGTAGCGCTGCCAACATACAAACAGGCTTCTTACGCTTTTTGTGAGCCACGAACAGCACAAAAATCTCTTCACAGTGGGAGGGTGGATGGGGGTGGGAGGAGGGGTGATAAAAAGGTAGCAGGCTCTTCTGGCTTGTACACTCCACTTGAAAGGCCCATCAGGCCCTTGTCCTTTCATTCTTTTCCGTGTCTGTCACGCAAATTTTGAGATCATCGCGTTAAAATTTCTTCCTTCATAAACAATAAATGCGGAGGACTATTAGTGGTAGAAGAATCCTGTGATTATCTGCTCTGTATATGGATGACATGTGAGTCTGTATGGAAAGCAAACTCTTTTCTCCACACTATTTTTCGCTTGCTGCACGCGACTGCTGCATTTAAGCTGAGACAGGGCAACCAGAGAGTGTGTGCGTGTGTGTCAGTCGTAGGCACACAGTCTGATACAGACACAGTCACGACACTCTCTGGTGTGAAAGTTGTTACCGCTTAACAGCTGGAGCGACAATGGCGCTGTAAGTGGTGAGAAAACAGCCATACACATGTATCGTAAGGATACTGTACGTTTTTAATTATTTCCTACTTAATTAACGAAATAGTTGTTATATTTTTGTGTACCATGCTTTAGTAAATTACTAAGAGACATCAGTAATGTGAAACAGATTTAAAAACTGCCGAATCAAATTGATTCAATTAAGTGAGCTAGAGCTTATTCATGAAAACATGCTTTCCAGTATGTGTATAATGGCTGCCTATTCCGCTGAAAGCAAAGAATATAAACATGTACATGCTTCTTATTCGTGAAATATTTCTGCTGTTGTCTATCGTTATCATAATAGGCACTTCCCTTGATACTTAAAAATCTTTTCTGGGGTTTAATGATTCGCCCATTCTTACACTTCATTCGACGTCCTAATACGCGAATATTTTTGTAAATGTAATTACTCTGGCTTCAAAACCGAATGTGTTAAGCATTCTTGCCTTTTGTGGTTCAGATTTAGCAACAATTGTGGAATTGATTTCTTCCGAGCCAGGAAAGAGTTATATGGCTTTTGTCGATTTATTATCACGTCTGTGTGGTTTTTCCTTAACCTGCAATTGTGGTGGCTTATTTGGTACATTAAATAACGTTGGTCTTACATTCCATATAAGTTTCCTATGTTTCACGTTTACTGATTTTCTGTAACTGTGGTGAACAAAACTCTGCTTTGTTGGGTAGTTATATGATGTTTTTTTCCGCAAAAGGTAGGGTCTTCTGGAATTTACTAGCTGTTTTTTTGTTTTTAAAGAAAAACAAATTATGTTCAGCAAATGTCTATACATTACAAGAGAATCGTAAATAAACTTTCCTGTAGTGTAGCGTTTCGTACCTCCAACGTCCTTGGCAAACTACATAATGACAAATATGGTGTCATTTTTTATCTGTTGTTTATTTTCATGGCGCTACATACGTTCCTTGTTCTAAACACTACGTTACAAATCAGTATAAAAGTTAGTTAGCAGTAGCAATAGTGTTCAGAAATGCAGCTTCCTAGCCGCTTGAGGTGCTGCTATCGCTGCGAGGAACAAAACAGGAGTGTCGTGACTGTTATGTTAAGCTGGGCTCACAGAGTTAACGAAAGTGTCACTACTGCAAGTGGGTTACTGCAGTTGCAATGCTGTTGCATGTGTTGAAACACCCCCTTTGAAAAATGAAGAATGACTGCGGTGGTAAACTTCTACGTTATTTGATTTTCAAACAGCTGAGCAAAACTGAACGTACTCAGACATTTCTCTCTTTACTTATTCTGATCATCACTAAACTGACACACAATATTTTTAGCGCAACGCAGTCCGACTTTCGATAATCCCTACAAAACAATGGCCCTGACTAACAATAATCTATACCTTTCATGAATCACTCACCTCACAAAAATCTTCGATACTTGAACTAGCGAGCGCGAATACTGCCAGCTAATTAAAAGATTCTAATTACTGAAGGCACTAACTACTGATAGGCATAGTTAGGAAATGAAAGATTTTGATAGAGAAAAAACAATGTATTTACCTTAATAGCGTTCAAAAGTCATTTTATATATATATATATATATATATATATATATACAATTTTGTGACATCCAATTAAACAAATTTCCTTTTTCTGACGGATTCACGTCCAGATCGTCCGCTCATAATAGTATCTCAAAACTCCGCCATCTCTCTCCCCACATCCACCACTGCTGGCGCCTCACCTCCAACTGCGCAACGCTACGCGCTGTTCCCATCCAACTGCCCAACACTACACAAGCGAATAGTCCAACTATGAGTCCAACCAGCCACAGATTGCACACAGAACAGTCAGCGATTTTCATACAGAGCACTACGTGGCGTTACCAACATAAAAACCTAAACAGCCTACTTACAGTGTGAACTCCGAGTTTTTAGTGGTGCAACTTCAGGGACGCAGCTTTCGCTATGCCACAAAAAGTTCAGCTTGGTTGTAGTGTGTCACGCCACTTTCTTTCCACCACTGCTCGCTGGTGGCAGTATTTCGAAACACGAGCATTGTTTCGCAGCTATCATGGAGCAATTGCTGCTGTACTCCATTCGATTTCAATGTGTTTCCATTTAGCTGCTGAAACTACAAGAAAAGCAACATATGTCTGTTTTCTGCAGCAGTATATATATATATATATATATATATATATATATATATATATATATATATGTGTGTGTGTGTGTGTGTGTGTGTGTGTGGGCAATACTTGAAAACCAATTAGTATCCCAAAATTTTAAAAAATTTTCGATGAATAAATAAATAAACTTCGCACATGTAACCAAAAAAGCAAGTCGTATAAACTTCGTGATTTGAGAGACCAAGCACTGTATAAATTGTGGGTGATATGCAGGAGCTCCCGAGTGTTATGTGGCAGCTCTTAAACTAAATGTCATGTCGTAAAGCCAAGCGCTGACTTGCAAGTCGGGAATGATTGAGAAGAGGTGGCTGTGAAGAAGACGTCAGCCAATCGCACACTGACCGACCCCTCTCCAGGACGACAACGCGACAGCCGCGGCCCCTGTGTGGACAGGACATTAGCGCCGCCACCGACTGGTGACGCTCAGTTGAATAGTAGCATCAAAACTAGCGACTTGGGTAGAAGCGTCAACGCTCGTTACTTCACTTGTACGCTCTATGTAGCACAGACTTGAGACTGTTTATACTGAAGAAGATTTAATGTTTCGTATGTCGCCCTTTGCTGCGACACATCTGTGTAATTGCAAAGTTAAGTATTGTAGCTTTACCTTATGTAATAAAACTCACTCACAGGACTTGTTTGATTTGATTGTCTAACGCGTACGAAGGATTCCTTGACACCCCATATTTGACGACAAGCATGGACACATAGCATTTGGCGATGAGGATGGGATATAATACTAAATACAAGCGATTCGAAATGCCTAAATCAACAAATACAAGAAGATTCTAAAACTCTGGAAGAGTTGCATCTTTGCAGATGATATTTACATGCCAACTGTTGGCTACTTTGCCACTGCAGACAGTGTTTTCGGCCCCGACTATTATTTCTTTTGTTAATGTGTTTGTGGGGTCTGATCTACTGCTGTGCGAAATCTAGTTTCGGATCCTACATTTGGGTTTCGTCTTTCTTGTATTTAACTCTTGTCACGGCTTCAACGGCGCAGATGTGATTACAATTAACATCATATTGAAAAAGCTGTTCAACTAAGTAGAATTCTTAGCGTCGTATGCGGACGGTAACTCACTACAGAAAGCTACACTACTGGCCATTAAAATTGCTGCACCAAGAAGAAATGCAAATGATAAGCGGGGACTCATTGGACAAATATATTATACTAGAACTGACATGTGATTACATTTTCACGCAATTTGGGTCTATAGATCCTGAGAAATCAGTACCCAGAACAACCACCTCTGGCCGTAATAACGGCCTTGATACGCCTGGGAATTGAGTCAAACAGAGCTTCAATGGCGTGTACAGGTACAGCTGCCCGTGCAGATTCAACACGATACCACAGTTCATCAAGTTGGGGTTGGTTTGTTTGGGGAAGGAGACCAGACAGCGAGGTCATCAGTCTCATCGGATTAGGGAAGAACGGGGAAGGAAGTCGGCCGTGCCCTTTGAAAGGAACCATCCCGGCATTTGCCTGGAGCGATTTAGGGAAATCACGGAAAACCTAAATCAGGATGGCCGAACGCGGAGTTCATCAAGAGTGGTGACTGGCGTATTGTGACGAGCCAGTTGCTCGGCCACCATTGACCAGGCGTTTTCAGTTGGTGAGAGATCTGGAGAAAGTGCTGGCCAGGGTAATATTCGAACATTTTCTGTATCCAGAAAGGCCCGTACATGACCTGCAACATGCGGTCGTGCATTATCCTGCTGAAATGTAGGGTTTCGCAGGGATCGAATGAAGGGTAGAGCCACGGGTCGTAACTCATCTGAAATGTAACGTCCACTGTTCAAAGTGCCGTCAATGCGGACAAGAGGTGACCGAGACGTGTAACCAATGGCACCCCATACCATCACGCCGGGTGATACGCCAGTATGGCGATGACGAATACGCGCTTCCAATGTGCGTTCACCGCGATGCCGCCAAACACGGATGCGACCATCATGATGATGTAAACAGAACCTGGATTCATCCGAATAAATCACGTTTTGCCATTCGCGCCCCAGGTTCGTCGTTGAGTACACCATCGCAGGCGCTCCTGCCTGTAATGCAGCGTCAAGGGTAACCGCAGCCATGGACTCCGAGCTGATAGTCTATGCTGCTGCAAATGTCGAACTGTTCGTGCAGATGGTTGTTGCCTTGCAAGCGTCCCCATCTGTGGACTCAGGGACCGAGACGTGGCAGCACGATCCATTAAAGCCATGCGGATAACATGCCTGTCATCTCGACTGGTAGTGATACGAGGCCGTTGGGATCCAGCACGGCGTATTACCTTCCTGAACCCACCGATCCCATATTCTGCTAATAGTCATTGGATGTCGACCAACGCGAGCAGCAATGTCGCGATACGATAAACCGCAATCGCGATAGGCTACAATCCGACCTTTATCGAAGTCGGAAACGTGATGGTAGGCGTTTCTCCTCCATACACGAGGCATCACAACAACGTTTCACCAGGCAACGGCGGTCAACTGCTATTTATGTATGAGAAATCGGTTGGAAACTTTTCTCATGTTAGCACGTTGTAGGTGTCGCCACCGGCGCCAACTTTGTCTGAATGCTCTGAAAAACTAATCATTTGCATATCACAGTATCTTCTTCCCGTCGGTCAAATTTCGCGTCTGTAACACGTCATCTTCGTGGTGTAGCAATTTTAATGGCCAGTAGTGTACAAGCTGGGGCGCCACAGTAGTTGCTTGTGTGCACTCGGCTTTAGAATGTGGCGGCCGGCTTCCTGGAAGGACCGTTCGGCGCGGACAGTGGGGGAAAGGGGAGCCCGCGTTCGGTGGCCGGGGGCGGCTCGGCTTCCTTTGAGTTGCTGCTGGGCGGTGCCAAGTCAGCGCCTTGCAAATCATTTTACGGCGGGCTCCGTATGCGGTGATAGACGCTATCTCTGGTAGTGCGGAACGCTGGAGCCCTGGCGACAGTACTTCCTGGCACATTTTGTTGTGCTTCGTAGAAATGTGCCTCCTGCATCGGTAGTGGGAGAGCGGCGCTCTCTGTTCGCGTGTACGACTGGCGCTATGGCAGTTACGTTTCTGGGGGCTTTTGCTGGAGAGTAGAGGCTTCTCACTCGTTGCTTGACCGTCGCCGAGCATTGTCGTTTTATCTCTTCCGTAGCAACGGAGAGATCTTACGGAAGTTTTCTCGTACGGACGTCCGGACCGAAGGTTAACTCTTCTCGCGGTCGTGGACCAGACCATCTACTGATCGGAAGTCATCTGCCGACGGGGAAAGTAGCAGTCCACTTTGCAGGTTTGGCATCGTCTTCACACAGTTGACAGCTTCACATCGTATGACTGCTGTGCTGGTAAAATTTCGCTGCTTCCGCAAGTAGGGTGATTACAGGCCGCTAACCCTCGTTGCAGTCTTGTTTATGCAGTGGCTGCATTCAGATCCTTTACTTATGCTCATCTGAACATCCATGCGTGTGATAAATCACTCGGACGTGACAGGAAAATCTGTGTGTTCCGATCAGCAACACTCCACTCACAGTAGGTTGTATCACTAATACTTATTTTCAAGTTAGTGCTCCAGCCATTATTCCCAGCCATTTAGCCACATATGTCAATGAAATATTACACGCTATTATTGTCTGTCATTCGATATTGTATGTTGTTGTGGCCTTCAGTCCGAAGACTGGTTTGCCGAAGCTCTCCATGATTATGTTGTGCGAGCATCTTCATCTCTGAATAACTACTACAACCTACATGCTTCTGAATCTGCTTATGTATTCATATTTTGGTCTTCCTCTAAAATTTTTAGCCCCCCTCCCTCACCCCGCCCACCGCCAAACACGCACACACACACACACACACACACACACACACACACACACACACACATATATATATATATATATATATATATATATATATATATGCACTTTCCTCGAATACTAAATTGGGGATCCCTTGGTGTCTCATAATGTGTCCTATCAACTGATCCTTTCTTTCTGTCAAGTTGTGTCACAAATTTCTTGTCTCCCTAGTTCTATTTGGCACCTCCTCATTAGCCACGTGATCTAGTATTCTTCTGTAGCACCGCAATTTCAAAAGCTTCTATTCTCTTTTTGTCTAAACTGCTTATTGTCCACATTTCACTTCCATACATGGCTGCACTCCAGACAAATACTTTCAGAAAAGTATTCCTAACACGTAAATCTATATTCCATTGCCAGTCTACTTTTTATATCCTCTCTACTTCGTTCATAATTACTTTCTTTGCTGCCCAAACAACAAAACTCATCTACTACTTAAAGTATCTTCTTTCCTAATCTAATTCCCTTAACATCACCTGATTCAATTCCGCTACATTCCATTGTCCCTATTTTGCTTTTATTGATGTTCAGCTTATATCCTCCGTTCAAGAAAGTGTCCACTCCATTAAACTGCTGTCCCAACTCATTTGCTGTCTCTGTCAGATCTCAAAGTTTTTATTTCTTTTCCCTGAACTTTTACTCCAAATTTTTCTTTGGCGTTCTTTACCACTTGATCAGTGCACAAATTGAATGACATGAGAGACAGGGTACCACGCTGTCTCGTTGCCCTCTCAACTGCTGCTTCTCTTTCATGTCCCTCGACTCTTTTAACTGCCATCTGGTTTCTGTAGATGTTGTAAATAGCCCTTTTCCTCCCTATATTTTACCCCTGCTACCTTCATAATTTCAAAGAGAGTGTCGTATACCTTTTCCTAATCCGTGACCTTGATTTTATTCAATAAATCTAGTTGTGATTATGTACCACCTTTTCATTCCTTTAAATCATCAAAGACTCACTTCCCTTATCATGTTACTTATTTTGGTAGAGTTATCAAATGATTCGAATATTTTACGTTGTCTGTCAGGCTAGTCAGCTTATTAGGTGTCACACAGGGTCTACAATTTAACTAAGCGTTTAGATTCCATGCACAACGGTATTAATGTGAAATCTCTGATGTGTGGTGGATATCGAGGACATCTTTGATATTTATCTTATCTAAAGCAGGCAGCCACAAACTGACCACACCACAGGCTAGCCTACAATTTTACTCCAGGATCATCTTCATTTGTCCCTTGAAAGTTACTTTCTTTTTGACTGTCTTCTGTAACTTTTGTTATTATTTGGGGAATGGGATTATCTCATGAAAATCTTTTTGCACGTGCATCTGTGTGCAAGGCTTACTTCTTTTCTCCCTTTCTACTATTGAGACCAGAGCCTCATCTAGGTCACTGCCTCTCACATCTTGTTCGACTTTCCAATTTTTGAACCCATCGTATATTTGATAAAGTTTCCCAAATCACTTAACGTCATCTAACTCGTCGTCTAGCGTTTATTGTTAGCTTCCGAAACAATATCCCACTCCTTCAATACTTCCAAACCATCTTCTTCCTGAGCCATGATTTCTAATTCTTCTTCTGTCACTATACTCCATTCCATTTGATCATTTTTAAATTTATGTACTTTTCTCGCTATCGATTTTTCTTCAGCTCCATGTGTCTGCACCCTTCTATTGTGTCAGTTCTGAAACTTCTTTCCATTAACCCCACGCTCTGATCCTATCTTCATGCTGATAGTACTTCTGCTGTCGTCATTTCTTTTTTCCTCGCCCGACAGATCCGAAACCTGCGCAGACGTTGGTTTTCCTCATCTCCGTGCCCCCTACAATTGTTGGCGTTACGCCTGCCACGATAATCGAAACTTTCTTTACCATGACCTTTCATTACGTTTACTTGGTGCTCATTCCTGCCTCCTTTTCCAGGTACATTTTGGTTCCCAAAAGTTCCTTGATCCCGTGTTTCATGCCACCGATCTTCGTCTTCGATTTTCTCTAAGAAATCGTCCACCGTTTTGTGATTGCTACCGAAGTTGTTTCGAATTGTTATGCAGCTTCTTTCATAACTTCCATACTATCTCTGATTTTGAATGCCTATCTTTTAAATACTGTAACATCTTAAAACGGGACTTAAAGAAGTCCTTCACAGTGCTACGCCCATGATTTTCTGCCATTTTAGCGACAACCAACTCTTGCCACTGCTTATCCCGTTTTTGCACAGACCAAACCTCCTGTAAAAACTTCTGTTTGAGCTCTGATACCGTCATATTTGACGTGTCGGAGTTCAAAACATATGTTTTTGCACTACAAGTCATAGCATCAATTGTTAAATTAATATTTCCGTGATCTTTTATATCCTTTGGCAGCATGCATTCGCAGTTCTTTACAAAATCCACCAGATATCAGCCTCTCTGGTTTGAAGATTGCATTTCTCATCTTTGCTCAAAATAGTTTTGATTTCTGCACAACTGAAGGAGCACTAGTCACTTTGTCTTGTAATTCCATGCCTAATGATACTAATTCATTACGAATTCGTGTAGTCAGATCATCTACACTGCCTTGTAATTTCATTTCACTTTCGTGACAGTATCTCTGAGCGCCACGACCTCAGGTTTCGTTCCATCCGTAGTTTTGGTCTTCATTAGCAGAACGACTTCCTGCACCTTTTTCCGTACTGTTGGTTCCACAGTTTCTTATATTCTTTGTAATTCAGTATCAAGTCATTCGTTGATGCCTGGTTCTGGACTTTCGTTAAGTCACCTTTTACTTAGAAAGAGGAAGTTCAGTAATCCTTTCGCTCTGTAAAGGCAGTATTGCCGCATTCGTTAAGTTCTCATCTAGGTCAGAGATTTTGGTCTCCAATTTGTGGTTCTCAGGTTTGAGTTTGGATATGATTCTCCAGTTTCTGGTTATCATATAATACATTTTTTGTATCTGAACCATAATACTAGTTTGAAAAAGCCTCGTATTATGATTCATTGTGATCATTTTCACGGCAAGTTTTTTAACATTTCCATAATTTCGGATCTAGAAAGTTGCTGTTCTGTCCCTTTCTCTTTATTCTGTTCTGCGAAAAATGTAGTTTCATTCTCTGTTTTGGTCACCATGGGTGTGGATTCGCATAATGCGTGTGCAAATTCATACACGCTGTCACTAGCTAATGATGATGCTACTGCTCACTGTTGTTTCACTCTCTTGGCACACGTATCCGCTATTTTCAAGCGTTTTGTCATTGCTAGCACTGTCGTCCATTTCAGTCCTGACTTTTTCTGGTCCTTGACTATCGATAGGACTCGCAATAGTAGATAACTCTTTTTCTTGTCTCTCTAGTATTCTAATACAATCTAATACAAACTGTTGTATCATCAAGAACTGCTTTCGTTCCACTACTTTACAAGTTATCGTCATCTACTTTACCAAACTTTCGGTATTTCGTTTTTTTTATGAACAGAAGTCAACTCCCTTTCCACAAGAAAACTCTTAAAATTCAGCCATTGCACGTGAGACCGATTCGTCTTTTATTTTCAAAGTAAAAGAATCGTTCCTAATCAAACTTTTTAATGTTTTCATACCATCGACAGTATTTATTTTGAACTACGGAAGTAGTAATTTTTAATTTGATTTGACCCATTATAAATGGTTTCTGAAAGCCTGCGACTGTAGATACAATAGGTTTGTTTATAAATAAATAAATCTTCTGCTACCACCACGATTTTTCTTTATTTTACTATTCGCACGATGCGTTTCGAGAAATAATTCCCATTTTCAAGTGCGTTTTTTTATGTGTGGTAAGCCATTTCTTTTGATGTTGTCAGTGTGTGTGAGTCTGCTTAATTTTGTTGACTTTTACTGTAATACATAAGAAACGCGATTTTTAGTTGGGTATCAATTCTTTCTGTGAGGTTAGTGGTTAAAGTTTGAGAACAATTTGTACTTACAGTTTTCTAATGGTCTATTTGTGTAGAGTCTCACACACACTTAACATCACACACAACTTGTACACTTTACACATCGAAAATATCTTATACAAACAAAACAGTTACAAAGATCTTCTTACAGGTAGTTCACAGAGATAACATTATAGGTCTTCCACATATTATGATATGGTTTTGTACAGAGGTTATTTATCTTAACAGTTTGGCTCATGAATTACTTATATTGATTTTACAATTGTGCTTATTTATATGTTTTATTATTTTTGTTTAAGTATATTATCGAAACATCTGAAGAAATTCACTGATTCACTTTCAAGTTTTCCATTTAATATTTTATCTTCATATTTTCTGTAATGTGAATATATCTCCACTTGGAAATGGGAATTATTTCTCTAAATGCGTCGTGCGAATAGTAAAATAAAGAAAAATCGTGACTGGTAGCAGAAGATTTATTTATTTATAAAGAAACCTATTGTATCTACAGTCGCAGGCTTTCAGAAACCATTTATAATGGATCAAATCAAATTATTAGTGCCAAGCCCGACAATGAAAGCTATATATAAATACAAAAGCCTCAAAATGAAAGTACTAAAAACAGCTGCACACATAATATTCAACAAGCACTGTTAACAACTAGGCATAATTCCGAAATATATAAAGGTGAAAATATGTTCTAGCAGCAACATAGTAAAACTTATAAAACACAAAGCAGAAAAACTCTGGCTGAAAACCGAAATAAGGCATTTACATAAGAAAAAGGACTTACTAAACAGAAAGCTACTCAACATGCAGATAGAAGCAGCAAACAACATGAAACCTACAGTTTATTACAGCATTTGCAGGCATATCCAGGACATAGTCGACAAGGAGTACTTGACCATTTGCAACACACATAACAAGAAACTACAGACCTTGACATCCAAACAAGACAAGAGATCCAACCTTGAGATAACTGACAAAAGCAAACACACATTTTACAGTAGAGTGGTGAACAACACTGACATAAAGTTCAACCAAAGAGAAACCGATCTACTCCAAAAAGGACTAAAATTCAATGTAAAACCTAACCTCAACAACGATACACTGAAACAGGTTATAGCTGCAACTAAAAGTGCAGCAGATGCTGCAAAATTAAATTCAAATACAAAAGCAGCAATAGGTCACAAAGTAAGCAAGCTTCTTGAGAAAGAAATGAATAAAGATAAGTTTAGATCTAAATATACAATAAATGATTCAGAAACTTTAAAATCTATAAATAATAAACTGAAAAACAACCAATCCATAGTTGTAAAGTCAGACAAAAGTAATACATTAGTTGTGATGAAAGAAAAAGAATACATAGACAAAACAAATGAATTTTTTGCTGCTAAGAACATTCAGCACATTGAAAAAGACCCAACCAAACAATTCCAAAGTAAAATTAAGGAACAATTAAAGAACACACATTTCCTGTTGACAAAAACTGAAAAGAAATACCTTACATGTATGAATCCAAAAACACCACACCTAAGAGCACAGCCAAAAATACACAAAAATGGAAACCCGATACATCCCGTGGTCAACTCTATAAACAGCCCAGCATACAAACTGTCACAAAAACTAAATAACATACTGGTGAAAAATTATACATATGAAACAACATATTCCATAAAAAGCAGCATGATTCTAGCCAAAGAACTAAGAACCAGAAAGCTCCCCCAAGATGCACAGTTTATATCACTTGACATCACCAACCTTTATTCAAACATACCCATACAAGAAGCTCTAACAGTAATACAAAAGAACCTTATGCAACACAAGAAACTTTCATACACAGAGATTGTCGAATTTATGGAACTCCTTCAGCTAACCCTAAGTTACAACTACTTTACCTTTAATGACAACATTTATAAACAACCAGATGGCCTAGCAATGGGATCATGTATATCCGATACCATAGCTGACATATACATAAATCACTTAGAACAAAAATTATTTGACAACCAAGAGCCTTGCCTAAAGAGAATAGAATTTTATAGGAGATATGTAGATGAACACTACTGTTAGTGAAAGGAGATACCAAAGACATCACAGACATTCTTAATCATTTCAATAATCTAAATGAGAAAATCAAATTTACGGTGGAACATGAGCAAAATAAAACTATCAACTTTCTGGACCTAAATATTACAAGACACAGCAACACATGCACATTCGAAATTTATAGGAAAAACACAATGACTGACACCACAATCCCTGCAACCTCATGTCACCCAAATATCCATAAACAGGCAGCATACAGGTCAATGCTGCATAGGGCAACAAAAATACCATTGAACCAGGAAAATATGCAACAAGAAATAAACACAGTGAAGAAGATTGCAGTTGCCAATGGTTACAATGCTTCCATGGTTGACACAATCTTAGACGAAGTGAAGAGAAACCCAGGTACAAACTGCACCACAGAACAAAAAGAGGAAAACAAATATATATCTAGCATTCCATACATAGGCAATGTATCACAGAAGATTGCAAATATTTTCAAAAATCACTGAGTAAAAATTGGGTTTTCTACATCCAATAAACTACACCAAAAACTAATACATAATATAAAGTGTAATCATGATCCATATTCAGACTCTGGAATATACAAGGTAACATGCCAGGAATGCTCCAAGTTCTACGTAGGACAAACAGGCCGAAATATTAACACCAGGTACACAGAGCACATTAGAGCATACACACACAACTAACACACTACATCAGCAATAGCAACACACATACATAATACAGGACACCCATTTGGAAAAATAGAGCAAAATGTCAAAGTACTCAACCGACTGAATAAAGGACATAAAATGGATTTCCTTGAAGAACTGGAGATATATTCACATTACAGAAAATATGAAGATAAAATATTAAATGGAAAACTTGAAAGTGAATCAGTGAATTTCTTCAGATGTTTCGATAATATACTTAAACAAAAATAGTAAAACATATAAATAAGCACAATTGTAAAATCAATATAAGTAATTCATGAGCCAAACTGTTAAGATAAATAACCTCTGTACAAAAGCATATCATAATCTGTGGAA
The DNA here is from genome assembly GCF_023864345.2 of Schistocerca serialis cubense. Classification (NCBI taxonomy): domain Eukaryota; kingdom Metazoa; phylum Arthropoda; class Insecta; order Orthoptera; family Acrididae; genus Schistocerca; species Schistocerca serialis. The sequence goes on along the minus strand of NC_064643.1, from coordinate 116,212,148 downwards.
GACCTATAATGTTATCTCTGTGAACTACCTGTACGAAGATCTTTGTAACTGTTTTGTTTGTATAAGATATTTTCGATGTGTAAAGTGTACAAGTTGTGTGTGATGTTAAGTGTGTGTGAGACTCTACACAAATAGACCATTAGAAAACTGTAAGTACAAATTGTTCTCAAACTTTAACCACTAACCTCACAGAAAGAATTGATACCCAACTAAAAATCGCGTTTCTTATGTATTACAGTAAAAGTCAACAAAATGAAGCAGACTCACAAACACTGACAACATCAAAAGAAATGGCTTACCACACATAAAAAAACGCACTTGAAAATGGGAATTATTTCTCGAAACGCGTCGTGCGAATAGTAAAATAAAGAAAAATCGTGGTGGTAGCAGAAGATTTATTTATTTATAAACAAACCTACAGTAATTTTTAACTGTTGCGCTACTTCTGACTGCTGTCTACGATGTTTAGCGTGGTACAGAATAATGCTTCGAGTTACTGGAAAGAAAATGCTTCGCCCTGCCTTACGTCCACGCAGCGCTCGACAAAAGCGCTGCCTCGCTTATCGTCGCAGTAAAACCATTCTACTGGTCTACCTCTCTCTCTCTCTTCGCAGAAACCGAAATCCCCTTGTTCACCCAGCTGAGTATTGGTGTTTAATCTGCGCTATATGACTGTTACTACTTTTGCTGACTGTAACAATACTTAATTACTGATCTGACCATGTGTAACCTAAAGGAATATTGTTAAGGTTCGGAAGCTATTTTTCCCTAGGGCCTCTCTCCGCAGCGCAATGAGGATAACAAGGCTCGATTTGCAATGATTTCGGCACATGACGAAGCATATTATTGTGGATAATCACTTCAATGCCTATCCTGTAACTTTGTCTTCACCACAGTAGTGAACAGATTGTAGGCCGATGTAACCTTACTGTACGACAGCCCCTCTGGAAAACTTACTACTTATATAGTGAGGTAAATACATTGTTTGTTCTCTATCAAAATCTTTCATTTGCTAACTATGCCTATCAGTAGTTAGTACCTTCAGTAGTTTGAATCTTTCAATTAGTTGGCAGTAGTGGCACTCGCTGTATTGCAGTAGTTCAAGTAACGAAGATTTTTGGTGAGGTAAGTGATTTGCGAAAGGTATAGGTCAATGTTAGTCAGGGCCATTCTTTTGTAGGGGTTTTTGAAAGTCAGATTGCGTTGCGCTAAAAATATTGTGTGTCAGTTTAAGCACAGTCCTGTATAATTGTTCAAAAGGGGACGTTTCAATATGAATATATGTAGTCGCCAACTCTGAAGGAGCAATATGACTCTATTACTTTAGCACTTATTAACTGTTACTGAAATGAATTTACGATAGTACAGTTAATTTTGAACGTTCTACTTGGAATCAGGATGGATGCAAGCTGTGGGATTCTGACCTATCTCCTTGGATACAATCTTTACACCACTGGCCATTAAAATTGCTACACCACGAAGATGGGGTGCTACGGACGCGAAATTTAACCGAAAGGAAGAAGATGCTGTGATATGCAAATGATTAGCTTTTCACAGCATTCATACAAGGTTGTTGCCTGTGGCGACACCTACAACGTGCTGACATGAGGAAAGTTTCCAACCGATTTCTCATACGCAAACAGCAGTTGACCGGCGTTGCCTGGTGAAACGTTGTTGTGATGCCTCGTTTAAGGAGGAGAAATGCGTACCATCACGTTTCCGACTTCGATAAAGGTCGGATTGTAGCCTATCGCGATTGCGGTTTATCGTATCGCGACATTGCTGCTCGCGTTGGTCGAGATCCAATGACTGTTAGCAGAATATGGAATCGGTGTGTTTAAGAGGGTAATAACGGAACGCCGTGCTGGATCCCAACGGCCTCGTATCACAAGCAGTCAAGATGACAGGCATCTTATCCGCATGGCTGTAACGGATCGTGCAGCCACGTCTCGATCCCTGAGTCAACAGATGGAGACGGTTGCAAGACAACAACCATCTGCACGAACAGTTCGACGACGTTTGCAGCAGCATGGACTATCAGTTCGGAGTCCATGGCTGCGGTTACCCTTGACGCTGCTTCACAGACAGGAGCGCCTGCGATGGTGTACTCAACGACGAACCTGGGTGCACGAATGGCAAAACCTCATTTTTTCGGATGAATCCAGGTTCTGTTTACAGCATCATGATGGTCGCACCCGTGTTCGGCGACATCGCGGTGAACGCACATTGGAAGCGTGTATTCGTCATCGCCATACTGGCGTATCACCCGGCGTGATGGTATGGGGTGCCATTGGTTACACGTCTCGGTCACCTCTTGTTCGCATTGGCGGCACTTTGAACAGTGGTCGTTACATTTCAGATGTGTTACGACCCGTGTCTCTACCCATAATTCGATCCCTGCCAAACTCTACATTTCAGCAGGATAATGCACGACCGCATGTTGCAGGTCCTGAACGGACCTTTCTGGATACAGAGAATGTCCGACTGCTGCCCTGGCCAGCACATTCTCCAGATCTCTCACCAATTGAAAACGTCTGGTCAATGGTGGCCGAACAACTGGCTCGTTACAATACGCCAGTCACTACTCTTGATGAACTGTGGTATCGTGTTGAAGCTGCATGGGCAGCTGCAGCTATACACGTCATCCAAGCTCTGTTTAACTCAATACCCAGACGTATCAAGGCCATTATTACGGCCAGAGGTGGTTGTTCTGGGTTCTGATTTCTCAGGATCTATGCACCCAAATTGCGTGAAAATGTAATTATATGTCACTTCTAGTATAATATATTCGTCCAATGAATAACCGTTTATCATCTGCATTTCTTCTTGGTGTAGCAATTTTAATGGCCAGTAGTGTAAATTTTTGCGTTAGATGTTAATGAAAACTAAATAACTGAAAACCAAGTGAAAGTAATATCAAAATCTGAAGCATTAAGTGAATTAGCAAGGCGACCACACACATGAAATCTAAAGCTGTCTTTTCCGGCTAAATACACTTGTGACAATTTTACGGTGTCGTAATTATGAAGTTGTTTTATACAATCTTTTGACCTTTTAGATATAGTCAAAGTTATTGAAACACAGTGACAAGGAAATCATAATTCAGTTTGTGGCTTTACAACAATATATGTAATAAGTGCTTTTAAGTAACTTATTCTATTAAGTAGTTACATATGAAGCTCGTGACTAATATTCATTAATTTTCTGCTCACGTAATTTTAATGAAAAGTCTTGCCTAGTTTGTCGTGGCTGTTGTGTGGTGTTGCAACTGAAGCTTGTAGAATGATAACTGACTAGGCTCCTAATGTCTCCAGTAAGACGACATCAATTTATTACCACCACGTTATTTGCGGTAGCCATATTTCCTGGAGTTGTGCTGGCACCAGATTTCATCTGAGATTGATGTTGGATAGATGTTGCTTTCGAAGAACTGCAATTTCTGGAGACGACCTTGCGACACACATGCCACTGCTCCATCAACTTCCAGTCGATTACGCACAGCTTAAGTACTCAAAAAACTTTAACTTCGACAGATATGGCACAGTTTCGTACGCCACTAAGCTACCCTGCCTGCATCTTTTCGTTTCCTTCTCTCCTTCCCGCGCCACGTATCACCGAGGTCATTCACACAACTCCGGGTTGAAACACCGACGTGGATTCCGACTTCCTTATTTGGTTTGTTAAAGTATTGTACGTTTTCAATTAACTGATGAATATTACACTCGTTATAATTATACGGCTCCTGCGTAAGTAAGTAGCGTTTTTGTTTTGCATGTTGGTATTCTGGTTGCTACGGGTTTATTTATCGGGTATCACTTTTTGTTTCTAATTCAATGTTGCTCTTTCAGTTGACGTATTGTCATTTTGTCGTTTTGGGATAATAATTGGAGCTGTGAGCGGTAGAAAATGAATGCCAAGTGGCGAGTATCACTTTTTGTTTCTAATTCAATGTTGCTCTTTGAGTTAACGTATTGTCATTTTGTCATTTGGAGATAGTAATTGGAGCTGTGAACGGTAGAAAATGAATGCCGGGTGGCGAAATCGGAGCACTTCCGACGTATTCCTCTGTTTGAGATCACTAGACGGGTGACAGCAGGGGAGACAGCCAGAAACATTTGCGCTGTGTGTGGGTTTAATGCCATTCGATAGATCGCAAGAAAATGGTTTTCTCGGTTTAAGGAGGATATTTTTCACATTAGCGACTCTCCACGTTCAGGAAGACCTTCGGAGTTTGAAGAAGATCGTTTAAACGCATTAATCTACAACGATTCACGTCAGTGCACTCGAGAACTGGCAAATGTATGAACTGTGATCATGCCACCATCGTGTGAGATTTGCGTGCAATGGGAAACGTTGAAAAATCGTGTGTATGGGTACCGCATGCTCTAAGACAAAATCACAAAGATCAGCAAGTGGGCGAATGTGCAGCTCTGCTTACTCGTTATTAATTGGCTCGTGAACAACACCGACCATTCCTAGCCTGTATCGTTGCATGGTGACGAGAAGTGGTGTGTTTATGCTAACGTAAGGAAAAGAAAGGAATGGTTGAGGCAAAACAAAGCAGCATTACCCCTTAGAAAGACCTGCGCGCATTCGTGAATTAATGTCGTACCTGTGGTGTGTGGTGCTCTACGAATTGATTCCCCGAGGTGTCACCATCACTGCGGTCATTTATTGTCAACAACTGGGACGTTCCGCAGACGCAATCTAAGAACGACCAGGAAGGCTGCTACTCCACGATAACGCTCGCCTGCATTCTGCTATACAGGAGTTGGCTTCGGAAGTCATCCCGCACCCACCTTATTCATCTGAATTTCAGCCTCAAATTTACACTTTTTCCCCTCTCTATACAACAACCTTCAAGGATCTTCCTTTCCAGATGAAAAGGCGTTCCAAACATGGCTCTTCGAGTTCTTCGCCTCAAAACCGCGTGATTTCTATAGCTGTGCAATCGAGAAGTTACCTGAGCCTTGGCAGACTGTTGTAAATAGTCAAGGAGAATATATTATTGAAGACTAAAGTCTCTCTTGCATGTATTTGTTGTCTTTATTTAACTTACGGAAAAACGCTACGAACGTATGCACCAATTCATTCATTATTACGCTTTTGGTTTCTTTAAACAATATCTACTACTTCATTTACTTTTAACATATTGTCAAAGACATTTAACGTGTAAAACATCGATACATTTAAAGTAGCTTCAAAACATCGATACTTTTATGTAACGACTTTTAGGGTTACAGCTTAATCGAAAAATTTAAGCTGTCACTTTACACGTATTATCTGAACTGCAGCCTACGGTACCCTCATTGCGGGGTAAACGACACTGTAGTTTTTTTGTGTGATGACGATCTGGGGTCAAGAGAGAACGGTCGTGATTGCTGCTGAGTTAACTTTTGTGAGGCCTGAAGAATAGGTGTGTTGCGTACATATTTCCGCGTAGTCAGCGCGTACACAACTTTCCCACTAGAGCGCGCCCCGCTAAGTACAACAGCGCAGGCGCAGCGCTCGTCCGTCTCCGCACTACGAGATGGCGCTGTCTTAGAGACGGACCAAATTCTGCTTCCGCCGATCCGCGTATTAATATGTCACGCAGCCAATGAGATTGTTGCTAACGTAGAACCTTTTCTCCTCGCGGATCACACTCGCGCAATGATACCTGAACGCTCGAGGTATTATAACGAGTGTACAGACCTCCGATTAGTCAGTCTGCATTAGTCTGCATTTGTCTGTACCAGTCTATAGTCAAGTTTCAGTCTGCGCCTAATAAGATGATCATATTCCTGTACATAGCCACGAAGATAAATGTATAGACACTTTGTCAAGTATCAGAGATATGTGAGAATAAGATTAACGTACCAAGACCAAAGGAACTTCAGATTGTCAATTGTAAATAGCATCCAGAATCAAGTTAAGTTAGGTTTATGATTGTTATTATTTTAATAAATGTGTGTGAAAATTAATCAAGTTCTGTTTAAAGTTGGTCACCGTCAATCTGCTACTCTAAGCGTGGAAGTTGCATTTCTATCGTCTGACCTAATGGCAGAAGATAAACACGCCACGATAAGACCACGAGGCATATTGCTGACACTCGCCTACTTCCTTAGAGCGACGAGTCAAATAATCTGATGGTGTGTGTACCGAAGGTCTTACAGTACTCACACCACACGGTGGATGATTCTGAGTTTAAAGGTACTTCAAGGGTACAAGGGCTAGAGCCTGTGTGGTGCAAACAGTGTAATTTGCTTGGGCGTTCTAACCCCTTGTGCCGAATCTGTGGCAGTTTGTTACTCGTGTCGTCGCCCTTGTTATAGGGCTAGGTAATGTAGGGAGTCCAGGTGATTGATTCATGACTACACAGAAGTTAGCATTGTAGTGTTACTAGCTGGCAAGTGTGCTGTTGTATTAATTTCGAATTGTTATTTCTATGTCGTAAATATGAGTAACACTGAAGCATGGCGAAATCAGACATATAAGTTGTCACCGGAGATGAGGGTACGCTGTTGTAAATTAATCAGATAGCGCAGCGGATGGCAGAGTATAGGTGTGTGAATAATAAATTAGCAGAGAAGGATGAAGAATTAGGAGTGTTGAAATCACAGAGTCTGAGGTAGATCAGGTGTTGCTAATCTTCTTTCTCTCTTTTCCTGCGAGTCACCTGAGGATGTGTAATTATTTATAGACGATCTCGTGTCATCGGCTGAGATAGGGGACAGGTTGGACAAACGGTTGCTACAGACAGGAAGATTGCACCTGTCACGTAAGGCGAAGTCATTCGTACATTCCACAGAGGAATTAAAACACCGTTAGGGGGATGACCAAGGCAGCTGGCAGAAGAAATATGACGGGCATTCGGGCTCAACATATGGTGAGAGAAGTCCGCTGTCCCAGTCATGCGACCCAAATGGTTGTTTAAAACGACGTAACACCTGAGAAAACAAAAATTCATAGAGGAAACAAAGAACCAGGGGAGCTGTCCATGCGTCAATATTAGAGGCAAAGTATCCAGTAGCAGACTTTAGTAAATAAGGGAAGGCTGCAAATTGGATAGAATGTAGGAACGGTCTATATAAAGTCAACGAACATGGAGTCAGTATTGTAAAACATTTAGCCACAAAAGCGAGATCACACAACCCAGACAACATAAGTATTCATGATCACACACAACAGTAATATAGTTAAGTATCTCCAAAGACCCATACAAATCTGTAAAACGAATATGGAAACACCTTGTACATTTAAAAATGTAGCAGTATAGTTGCTGTAAACTGTTACCAAATAATAATTCGGATTTGGCCTCACGTAATCCACAGTAGGCGACTGCATTTCACCTTTCAATACTGCAGGAAATCAAGTTTGTGGTATGTCAAAAAGTGTGGCCACAGGTATATTGTTGTTTTTTCTCCTCCTTCCTTTACTCCAAGTAGCAGAGTGGGCTGTCTGAGATGCGACACATCAGCTAAATGTTCCAGAAGGCTGATGATGGGAGAGGGGGAGCCCCTACTGGGAATATTTGGGAAAGGGCTTCCTGTTATGGCGTTCACCTGTTAACCAACGGAAACCTTCATGGATACCGCGGAATAGGAACATCGAGAGGTGTCAGCTTGAGACTAGGCTCCCTCTCCCAGTTTTATTTCATTTTTTATTGCCGATGTCCTCATTTGGAAACTAATTAAATCATGCTTGTGACATTAAACTGCCTTGTGGGGGCTCCACGAGTGTTAAGTGATCCATTTGCAGTTTCACTTTCTCTCCTCCTTTGGTTGCATTTAGGTAAAGTGTGTACAGTGCATGATTTTAGTAACGTTAATAAATGCTAGTGAACATTTATTATTTATTTATTTATTTCCAAATTATAGACCTGTTACTTGATGTTTTAAAACAGGTCATACAGCTTACAATTTTCTTTTTTCATCTTTTAACAGTTTCCTTTTCTTTTGTTGTATCTACAACATTTACAATGAATGATAGTTTTCAAAACAAAAATAATTTAAGGTTGAAATATAAATAAATTTTGTTGTTTTTTAAGAAGAATATAAAAAGATGATAGGATAGAGGAGAGATTTGTTAGTACCTTCTTTGAATGTGACTGACGGTGAATACCTCGGAATGGTTTCTTCGAACCGTTGACCGCCAGTCAAACACACACACACACACACACACACACACACACACACACACACACACACGATTGTTAGTAGAGAAATAATATTGCTTATAATATTTATTTCTAATCCTATGTATTACCTCTGGAGATTGTTGTTACGTTTGCACATAGGCATTTCTGTTATGTCGTGTCCTCATGTACTCTTCATGTGTTGTTTTTGAAATACTGTTAGTCAGTACGTTTAATTGTGCCCATTGTTGTCATCTCTTATTGCTGCGTATATATCTATGTCCGTATCTGAGTAGTCTAAGTGTAGTGTATGACTACTGTTCGCGTATAGCCCGCAGAAAAAGACAGTGTGTTTTGGGGAACCTTCGTCCCCGTATGTGCATGTAGGTCTCTGCCTCAGACTCACGTGGTTCAAGTGAGTTGGATAAGGTCCGTGTCCGATTAAGAAATGTACCATACCGCGGCTGGGATCGATGTTTCATTCTCAACCGCTCCCTTATGTCAGGGAGGAAGTCGAGCAGTCTACGTCCCTTGTCACTTACATCCCACTCAGCCGGCCGCGGTGCCCGAGCGATTCCAGATGCTTCAGTCCGGAACCTCGCGACTGCTACGGGCGCAGGTTCGAATCCTACCTCGGGCATGGATGTGCGTGATGTCCTTAGGTTAGTTACAGTTAAGTAGTTCTAAGTTCTAGGGGACTGATGACCTCAGATGTTAAGTGCGATAGTGCTCAGAGCCATTTGAACAATTTGAATTAGATCCCACTCACCTTGCCATGTATCCAGACGCCAACTTTTAAGGTGACGTATCGTCTCTATCGTGTACCTTATCTAGTTTCCCCATCTTTAACCAGTACCTTGCAGCTCTGTATTTGATCGTGATATCTATGAGGCATATTCTGAGGACCACACACAGTCCATCCGCTGAGGTGGTGCTGAAGGCTCCAGATAGCCTAAGTATGACACTTCTCTGCTCTCGTCTGACCGATGCTTTGTTGGTGACCACGTCAGTCTCTGTGCCCACGTACTGGCTGCGAAGCTGAGTACTGATTCGAAGAGCGCACGCTGGTATGTCCGTATGACTGGTAGAGGTAATCTGTACTGTTTTGAATTTAGCCTCACCAGTTCGTGGAAATTAAATTTTTCATCTATGTGTACCCCAAGACAGCGCGTAACGAGTGCTCGTTTGATGTTTGTGTCCCCAATTTTAACCGAAGGATTCCTTTGGAGTGATCCTTTCAGTAATATGTATGTTGTTTTATTTTCAGCTATCCTGAGTTTGTTGTTGTGACACCATTGTGTAACTGTTTGTAGTATTCCACTGGCCTTCTCTTCTAACTGGGCTCTGTTGTTTGCAGTGACTACAACTAATAGGTCATCTGCGTAGGCGACAATTCCGTCTGACCTGTCATCCCCATCCAGAAGTTGTACGAGGGGTTCGACTGTTATGTCCCAGAAGATGGGGCCGCAGATCGACCCTTGAGGACAGCCTTTGGTAATTCTTTTAAGTACTTTCCGGCTGTCCATCTGCCATTCGACTACTCAGTCTTTACAGTAGTCTAGGAAACTGTTGTACAGTGACTGCGGTACCTCCAGATGTTTTAAGCTTTGAAACAGTTCGGGCCACAACAGGTTATCGAATGCTCCGGCAATGTCAATCATTATTGCCATGGAGTATTTCTGTTTTGTAGTATTAACTATGTGTACGGCCTGGTTGATGGCGTCATCTATTGATCTGCCAGTTCTGAAGCCGAACTGGTGTTGGCTCATACCTCTGAGAGCTCTGTGTGTTTGCATGTGCTTACACAGTAGCTTCTGCTGAATCTTTGCTAGGATGTTTATTAGGCATATTGGCCTGTAAATCTTTGGATCTGAAGGATCTAGTGAGCAACGGAGAAACCTGGTAGGGCGAAGTGGTCCTGTTTACCTAGAGGCCGCCTGGAAGTGGAGGTTTCTGACGCACCAGGGATCACCGGCCGTGGGTCGAGAATTATGATACGGGCGGTGATTTAGCAGGCTCTGGTGGTGTTGCTATGAGCTGGGCATCCCGTCCGTACACAACAACTGTCTGCAGAACCGGCGTTTCTCCAGTAACGTGGCGAGCAACTGATTGTGTTTTAACTGGTTATGTACACTACTGGCCATTAAAATTGCTATACCAAGAAGAAATGCAGATGATAAATGGGTATTCATTGCACAAATATATTATACTAGAACTGACATGTGATTACATTTTCACACAATTTGAGGGCATATATCCTGAGAAATCAGTTCGCAGAACAACCACCTCTGGCCGTAATAACGGCCTTGATACGCCTGGGCATTGAGTCAAACAGCGTGTACAAGTACAGCTGCCCATGCATCTTCAACACGATACCACATTTCATCATGAGTAGTGACTGGCGTATTGTGACGAGCCAGTTGCTCGGCCACCATTGGCCAGACGTTTTCAGTTACTGAGAGATGTGGAGAATGTGCTGGCCAGGGCAGCAGTCGAACATTTTCTGCATCCAGAAAGGCCCGTATAGGACCTGCAACATGCGGTCGTGCATTTTCCAGCTGAAATGTAGGGTTTCGCAGGGATCGAATGAAGGGTATAGCCATGGGTCGTAACACATCTGAAATGTAACGTCGACTGTTCAAAGTGCCGTCAATGCGAACAAGAGGTGACCGAGACGTGTAACCAATGGCACCCCATACCATCACGCCGGGTGATACGGCAGTATGGCGATGACGAATACACGCTTCCAATGTGCGTTCACCGCGATGCCGCCGAACACGGATGCGACCATCATGATGCTGTAACAGAACCTGGATTCATCCGAAAAAATGACGTTTTGCCATTCGTGCACCCAGGTTCGTCTTTGAGTACACCATCGCAGGCGCTCCTGTCTATGGTGCACCGTCAAGGGTAAGCGCAGCCATGGTCTCCGAGCTGATAGTCCATGCTGCTGCAAACGTCGTCGAACTGTTCGTGCAGATGGTTGTTGTCTTGCAAACGTCCCCATGTGTTGACTCAGGGATCGAGACGTGGCTGCACGATCCGTTACAGCCATGCGGATAGGATGCCTATCATCTCGACTGCTAGTGATACGAGGCCGTTGGGATCCAGCACGGCGTTCCGTATTACTCTCCTGAAGCCACCGCTTCCATATTCTGCTAACAGTCATTGGATCTCGACCAACGCGAGCAGCAATGTCGCGATACGATAAACCGCAATCGCGATAGGCTACAATCCGACCTTTATCAAAGTCGGAAACGTGATGGTACGCATTTCTCCTCCTTACACGAGGCATCGCAACAACGTTTGACCAGGAAACGCCGGTCAACTGCTGTTTGTGTATGAGAAATCGGTTGGAAACTTTCCTCATGTCAGCACGTTGTAGATGTCGCCACCGGTGACAACCTTGCGTGGATGCTCTGAAAAGATAATCATTTGCATATCACAGTATCTTCGTCCTGTCGGTTAAATTTCGCGTCTGTAGCACGTCATCTTCGTGGTGTAGCAATTTTAATGGCCAGTAGTGTAATATATTCAGTGAACGCACTGTGGTTATAGAAAACTTGAAGACAGATTTTTTGGCAGAAGGACGCATTCCTGATGGGCCGATACAAGATAACTTCTTTTCATGTTGCACGGAAGCCATCTAGAGCAATATATTGTTTTCTGTTCCGTGGGGGTGGAAGGAAAATAGCCTTGTTCTGAACCGGGAAGAAATTTTGGGCGGGCATTTCTGTGTTCATGAATGCTGTGTATTGGCTCATTCAAAAAATTACTGTATGTAGAGGTAACGATTTCGGTGTTAAACTTTCCATTGGACTGAAGCTGGAGAGTGAGCCCTTAGACTAGCGGATGGAGGTGTACGAAATTATAAACACAACTCTGAAGATGAGGAGTCTCGAGGGCTGCACAGCAGGCACTCGTGGAGTGAGGGTGTTGAGAGTGTTGGCTTTCAATAAACACGTTTCGTACTCGATCTGGACTCTGTCTCACGACGATAATCTGCAGACAAAGGGCGTCGGAGACGATGTACAACTGGCCGTACTGCGACGGATGCTTGTGGCTTATCTGGCTGTGGTCACACATGTCATGCAGTTGCAATTTTTTCTGCACACCACTGTAACATGTGCGTGCAGTAGGGGATTCTGAGACTTTGATGAAGTTCAAGCGCAATTGGAAAATTCCATATACACTGATGGAAAACAAAAATCGCAACACCAAGGAGGAGTTGTGCCACATAAAGGGACAGGTGTGTTTCCCTATCTGAAAGATGTCTATTGAGATTTAGCGCTCATGTCATAAGAGTGGCGCTAGTAGTGTCACTATGAGGATGAAAATCACATTTGCTTTAAATACACGCTGTAACGTTAATTACCTTTTAAATTGGACGTGGCGAGCTGATGCCTTTAAGGCCACAAAGACACCATTATCAACACCTCACTGGCATTGAACGAGATCGTGTAGTAGGGCTATGAGAAGCTGAAGGTTCCTTCTGCGTTACTGCAGAACGACGTGCGGCTTTTCGCGGATGATGCTGTAGTATACAGAGAAGTTGCAGCATTAGAAAATCGTAGCGAAATACAGGAAAATCTACAGCGGATAGGCACTTGGTGCAGGGAGTGGCAACTGACCCTTAACATAGACAAATGTAATGTATTGCGAATACATAGAAAGAAGGATCCTTTATTGTATGATTGTATGATAGCGGAACAAACACTGGTAGCAGTTACTTCTGTAAAATATCTGGGAGTATGCGTGCGGAACGATTTGAAGTGGAATGATCATATAAAATTAATTGTTGAAAAGGCGGGTACCAGGTTGAGATTCATTGGGAGAGTGCTTAGAAAATGTAGTCCATCAGCAAAGGAGGTGGCTTACAAAACACTCGTTCGATCTATACTTGAGTATTGCTCATCAGTGTGGGATCCGTACCAGATCGGTCTGACGGAGGAGATAGAGAAGATCCAAAGAAGAGCGGCGCGTTTCGTCACAGGGTTATTTGGTAACCGTGATAGCGTTACGGAGATGTTTAATAAACTCAAGTGGCAGACTCTGCAAGAGAGGCGCTCTGCATCGCGGTGTAGCTTGCTCGCCAGGTTTCGAGAGGGTGCGTTTCTGGATGAGATATCGAATATATTGCTTCCCCCTACTTATACCTCCCGAGGAGATCACGAATGTAAAATTAGAGAGATTAGAGCGCGCACGGAGGCTTTCAGACAGTCGTTCTTCCCGCGAACCATACGCGACTGGAACAGGAAAGGGAGGTAATGACAGTGGCACGTAAAGTGCCCTCCGCCACACACCGTTGGGTGGCTTGCGGAGTATCAATGTAGATGTAGATGTAGATGTAGACGTGGCTGGAATGTAGCCACTGTTCATGACTGCTGGCAGCGGTGGTCACGGGAATGTATGGCTCTGAGCACTATGGGACGCAACTTCTGAGGTCATTAGTCCCCTAGTGCTTAGAACTAGTTAAACCTAACTAACCTAAGGACATCACACACATCCATGCCCGAGGCAGGATTCGAACCTGCGACCGTAGCGGTCACGCGATTCCAGACTGCAGCGCCTACAACAGCACGGCCACTTCGGCCGGCCCGGGAATATATGGTCGCAAAATGTGTGAGCTCTGGACGGCCACGTGGCCCTACCAAGAGGAAGGACCGTCGTGTTAAGCCTAATGTTCTGGCGCGTCCTACTGCATCTGCAGCAGCAGTCTGAGCAGCAGTTGGCACCACAGCGACACAACGAACCGTTACGAATCGGTTACTTCAAGGACGGCCCCGAGCCAAATATCCTGTAGCGAGCATTCCACTGACCCCAAACTACCGCCGTGTGCGACTTCAGTGGTGTCAAGCGATATGTGATTGGAGGCCAGGGTGGAGGTCTGTTGCGTTTTCTGATGAAAAACTGGTTCTGCCTCAGTGCCTGTGATTGCTATGTGATGGTTAGCAGGAGACCAGTTGGGAGCCTGCAACCAACCTATCCACGTGCTCGACATACTGGAACTACGCCTGGAGTTATGGTCTAGGATGTGATTTCGTGTGACAGCAGAAGCACTCCCGTTATTACCACACACCCCCTGACGGCAAAATTGTACTTCAGTTTGGTGATTCGACCCGTTATGGTGCCATTCATGAACAGCATTCCAGAGGGTGTCTTCCAACAGTTTAAAGGTCGCACACATATCGCTGTTGTAAACCAACGTGCTCTACAGAGTGTCGAATTGTTGCCTTGGCCTGCTCGAACACAAAATCTGTCTCCAGTCGAGTACATATGGGACATCATCATAAGACAACTCCAGCATCATTGACAACCAGCATTAACCATCCCTGTACTGACCCATAAAGTGCAACAAGCATGGACCTCTGTTCCACAAACTGACATCCAGCACATGTACAGTACAGTAAAGTACATACACATTTGCATGCTTGTATTCAATATTCTGGCGGCTACACCAGCTATTAATATATCAGCATTCCAACTTTGCAATGGCTTACCTTGCACTTACATTAACCTGTGACCTTCTCATCTACATCTACATCTACATTTATACTCCGCAAGCCACCCAACGGTGTGTGGCGGAGGGCACTTTACGTGCCACTGTCATTACCTCCCTTTCCTGTTCCAGTCGCGTATGGTTCGCGGGAAGAACGACTGTCTGAAAGCCTCCGTGCGCGCTCTAATCTCTCTAATTTTACATTCGTGATCTCCTCGGGAGGTATAAGTAGGGGGAAGCAATATATTCGATACCTCATCCAGAAACGCACCCTCTCGAAACCTGGCGAGCAAGCTACATCGCGATGCAGAGCGCCTCTCTTGCAGAGTCTGCCACTTGAGTTTATTAAACATCTCCGTAACGCTATCACGGTTACCAAATAACCCTGTGACGAAACGCGCCGCTCTTCTTTGGATCTTCTCTATCTCCTCCGTCAAACCGATCTGGTACGGATCCCACACTGATGAGCAATACTCGAGTAGAGGTCGAACGAGCGTCTTGTAAGCCACCTCCCTTGTTGATGGACTACATTTTCTAAGCACTCTCCCAATGAATCTCAACCTGGAACCCGCCTTACCAACAATTAATTTTATATGATCATTCCACTTCAAATCATTCCGCACGCATACTCCCAGATATTTTACAGAAGTAACTGCTACCAGTGTTTGTTCCGCTATCATATAATCATCCAATAAAGGATCCTTCTTTCTATGTATTCGCAATACATTACATTTGTCTATGTTAAGGGTCAGTTGCCACTCCCTGCACCAAGTGCCTATCCGCTGTAGATCTTCCTGCATTTCGCTTCAATTCTCTAATGCTGCAACTTCTCTGTATACTACAGCATCATCCGCGAAAAGCCGCATGGAACTTCCGACACTGTCTACTAGGTCATTTATATATATTGTGAAAAGCAATGGCCCCATAACACTCCCCTGTGGCACGCCAGAGGTTACTTTAACGTCTGTAAACGTCGCTCCATTGATAACAACATGCTGTGTTCTGTTTGCTAAAAACTCTTCAATCCAGCCACACAGCTGGTCTGATGTTCCGTAGGCTCTTATTTTGTTTATCAGGCGACAGTGCGGAACTGTATCGAACGCCTTCCGGAAGTCAAGAAAAATAGCATCTACCTGGGAGCCTGTATCTAATATTTTCTGGGTCTCATGAACAAATAAAGCGAGTTGGGTCTCACACGATCGCTGTTTCCGGAATCCATGTTGATTCCTACATAGTAGATTCTGGGTTTCCAAAAACGACATGATACTCGAGCAAAAAACATGTTCTAAAATTCTACAACAGATCGACGTCAGAGATATAGGTCTATAGTTTTGCGCATCTGCTCGACGACCCTTCTTGAAGACTGGGACTACCTGTGCTCTTTTACAATCATTTGGAACCCTCCGTTCCTCTAGAGACTTGCGGTACACGGCTGTTAGAAGGGGGGCAAGTTCTTTCGCGTACCTGTTCCAGTCGCGTATGGTTCGCGGGAAGAACGACTGTCTGAAAGCCTCCGTGCGCGCTCTAATCTCTCTAATTTTACATTCGTGATCTCCTCGGGAGGTATAAGTAGGGGGAAGCAATATATTCGATACCTCATCCAGAAACGCACCCTCTCGAAACCTGGCGAGCAAGCTACACCGCGATGCAGAGCGCCTCTCTTGCAGAGTCTGCCACTTGAGTTTATTAAACATCTCCGTAACGCTATCACGGTTACCAAATAACCCTGTGACGAAACGCGCCGCTCTTCTTTGGATCTTCTC
This sequence comes from Schistocerca serialis cubense, assembly GCF_023864345.2. Classification (NCBI taxonomy): domain Eukaryota; kingdom Metazoa; phylum Arthropoda; class Insecta; order Orthoptera; family Acrididae; genus Schistocerca; species Schistocerca serialis. The sequence continues at coordinate 116,195,770 of NC_064643.1, read as the reverse complement.
TATCTCCTCCGTCAAACCGATCTGGTACGGATCCCACACTGATGAGCAATACTCGAGTAGAGGTCGAACGAGCGTCTTGTAAGCCACCTCCCTTGTTGATGGACTACATTTTCTAAGCACTCTCCCAATGAATCTCAACCTGGAACCCGCCTTACCAACAATTAATTTTATATGATCATTCCACTTCAAATCATTCCGCACGCATACTCCCAGATATTTTACAGAAGTAACTGCTACCAGTGTTTGTTCCGCTATCATATAATCATCCAATAAAGGATCCTTCTTTCTATGTATTCGCAATACATTACATTTGTCTATGTTAAGGGTCAGTTGCCACTCCCTGCACCAAGTGCCTATCCGCTGTAGATCTTCCTGCATTTCGCTTCAATTCTCTAATGCTGCAACTTCTCTGTATACTACAGCATCATCCGCGAAAAGCCGCATGGAACTTCCGACACTGTCTACTAGGTCATTTATATATATTGTGAAAAGCAATGGCCCCATAACACTCCCCTGTGGCACGCCAGAGGTTACTTTAACGTCTGTAGACGTCGCTCCATTGATAACAACATGCTGTGTTCTGTTTGCTAAAAACTCTTCAATCCAGCCACACAGCTGGTCTGATGTTCCGTAGGCTCTTATTTTGTTTATCAGGCGACAGTGCGGAACTGTATCGAACGCCTTCCGGAAGTCAAGAAAAATAGCATCTACCTGGGAGCCTGTATCTAATATTTTCTGGGTCTCATGAACAAATAAAGCGAGTTGGTTCTCACACGATCGCTGTTTCCGGAATCCATGTTGATTCCTACATAGTAGATTCTGGGTTTCCAAAAACGACATGATACTCGAGCAAAAAACATGTTCTAAAATTCTACAACAGATCGACGTCAGAGATATAGGTCTATAGTTTTGCGCATCTGCTCGACGACCCTTCTTGAAGACTGGGACTACCTGTGCTCTTTTACAATCATTTGGAACCCTCCGTTCCTCTAGAGACTTGCGGTACACGGCTGTTAGAAGGGGGGCAAGTTCTTTCGCGTACTCTGTGTAGAATCGAATTGACATCCCGTCAGGTCCAGTGGACTTTCCTCTATTGAGTGATTCCAGTTGCTTTTCTATTCCTTGGACACTTATTTCGATGTCAGCCATTTTTTCGTTTGTGCGAGGATTTAGAGAAGGAACTGCAGTGCGGTCTTCCTCTGTGAAACAGCTTTGGAAAAAGGTAATTAGTATTTCAGCTTTACGCGTGCCATCCTCTGTTTCAATGCCATCATCATCCCGGAGTGCCTGGATATGCTGTTTCAAGCCACTTACTGATTTAACGTAAGACCAGAACTTTCTAGGATTTTCTGTCAAGTCGGAACATAGAATTTTACTTTCGAATTCACTGAACGCTTCACGCATAGCCCTCCTTACGCTAACTTTGACATCGTTTAGCTTCTGTTTGTCTGAGAGGTTTTGGCTGCGTTTAAACTTGGATTGAAGCTCTCTTTGCTTTCGCAGTAGTTTCTTAACTTTGTTGTTGTACCACGGTGGGTTTTTCCCGTCCCTCACAGTTTTACTCGGCACGTACCTGTCTAAAACGCATTTTACGATTGCCTTGAACTTTTTCCATAAACACTCAACATTGTCAGTGTCGGAACAGAAATTTTCGTTTTGATCTGTTAGGTAGTCTGAAATCTCCCTTCTATTACTCTTGCTAAACAGATAAACCTTCCTCCCTTTTTTTATATTCCTATTAACTTCCATATTCAGGGATGCTGCAACGGCCTTATGATCACTGATTCCCTGTTCTGCACTTAAAGAGTCGAAAAGTTCGGGTCTGTTTGTTATCAGTAGGTCCAAGATGTTATCTCCACGAGTCGGTTCTCTGTTTAATTGCTCGAGGTAATTTTCGGATAGTGCACTCAGTATAATGTCACTCGATGCTCTGTCCCTACCATCCGTCCTAAACATCTGAGTGTCCCAGTCTATATCTGGTAAATTGAAATCTCCACCTAAGACTATAACATGCTGAGAAAATTTATGTGAAATGTATTTCAAATTTTCTCTCAGTTGTTCTGCCACTAATGCTGCTGAGTCGGGAGGTCGGTAAAAGGAGCCAATTATTAACCTAGCTCGGTTGTTGAGTGTAACCTCCACCCATAATAATTCACAGGAACTATCCACTTCTACTTCACTACAGGATAAACTACTGCTAACAGCGACGAACACTCCACCACCGGTTGCATGCAATCTCTCCTTTCTAAACACTGTCTGTACCTTTGTAAAAATTTCGACAGAATTTATCTCTGGCTTAAGCCAGCTTTCTGTACCTATAACGATTTCAGCTTCGGTGCTTTCTATCAGCGCTTGAAGTTCTGGTACTTTACCAACGCAGCTTCGACAGTTGACAATTACAGTACCGATTGCTGCTTGGTCCCCGCATGTCCTGACTTTGCCTCGCACCCGTTGAGATTGTTGCCCTTTCTGTACTTGCCCAAGGCCATCTAACCTAAAAAACCGCCCAGCCCACGCCACACAACCCCTGCTACCCGTGTTGCCGCTTGTTGCGTGTAGTGGATTCCTGACCTATCCAGCGGAACCCTAAACCCCACCACTCTATGGCGCAAGTCGAGGAATCTGCAGCCCACACGGTCGCAGAACCGTCTCAGCCTCTGATTCAGACCCTCCACTCGGCTCTGTACCAAAGGTCCGCAGTCAGTCCTGTCGACGATGCTGCAGATGGTGAGCTCTGCTTTCATCCCGCTAGCGAGACTGGCAGTCTTCACCAAATCAGATAGCCGCCGGAAGCCAGAGAGGATTTCCTCCGATCAATAGCGACACACATCATTGGTGCCGACATGAGCGACCACCTGCAGATGGGTGCACCCTGTACCCTTCATGGCATCCGGAAGGACCCTTTCCACATCTTTCCCCGGTATGCACATGGAGTGCACACTGGTTTTCTTCCCCTCTCTTGCAGCCATTTCCCTAAGGGGCCCCATTACGCGCCTGACGTTGGAGCTCCCAACTACCAGTAAGTCCACCCTCTGCGACCGCCCGGATCTTGCAGACTGAGGGGCAACCTCTGGAACAGGACAAGCAGCCATGTCAGGCCGAAGATCAGTATCAGCCTGAGACAGAGCCTGAAACCGGTTCGTCAGACAAACTGGAGAGGCCTTCCGTTCAGCCCACCGGAATGTCTTTCACCCCCAGCCACACCTTGAGACGACCTCCCACTCTACCACAGGTGAGGGATCAGCCTCAGTGCGGGCAGTATCCCGGGCAACCACAGTCGTAGTCCAATCGGGGGATGCGTGGGACGAGCTGGCCGTCCCCGACAAACCCCCATCCGGACCTCACAGTGATGCCCATTGGCAACAGTCTCAAGCTGTGTGACCGAAGCCAACATTGCCTGAAGCTGGGAGCGAAGGGATGCCAACTCAGCCTGCATCCGAACACAGCAGTTGCAGTCCCTATCCATGCTAAAAACTGTTTTGCAAAGAACGTCTGAGCTAATTTACAGAGAGCGCAAACAAATCGACAAAATTTAAACTGTTATTAAAGTACAAGATTGCCTAGTAAATGCAGTAATGCTGCTACTTGCGAACTGCTGACACTGCTCGGCGGCGGAAGGAGACTACGCGATTTTACACTATTCAGGTACTAAAACGCGATGCTACAACTCTCGAATTCTATAATACGCCCGAAATTTATGAATTAAACAATGCAAGTACCAAAAACACGCAAAGAAGTTAAGAATTAAACTATGTAACAAATGGGTGAGCTAGGAGTATACGACTTGCTGCTGCAGCTGCTTATCCAACGGCGGCAGGGAGTTAGTAAATTCAATATTTTATCTAGACAAATGTATTCCCAAAATTTCATTATACTATTTTTTTGCTGCTTATGTTATTGTTGTGATCTTCAGTCCAGGGATCGGTTTGATGCAGCTCTTCATGCTACTCTATCCTGTGCAAGCTTCTTCATCTCCCAGTACCTACTGCAACCTACATACTTCTGAATCTGCTTAGTGTATTCGTCTCTTGGTCTCCCTCTACGATTTTTACTCTTCACGCTGCCCTATAATACTAAATTGATGATCCCTTGATGCCTCAGAACCTACCAACTGATCCCTTCTTCTAGTCAAGTTGTGCCACAAATTTCTCTTCTTCCCAATTCTGTTCAATTCCTCCTCATTAGTTACATGATCTGCCCATCTAATCTTCAGCATTCTTCTGTAGCACCACATTTCGAAAGCGTCTATTATCTCCTTGTCTAAACTATTTATCGTCCATGTTTCACTTCCATACATGGCTACACTCTAAAAAATACTTTCAGAAACGACTTCCTGACACTTAAATCTATACTCGATGTTAACAAATTTCTCTTTCTCAGAAAGGCTTTCCTTGTCATTGCCAGTCTACGTTTTGTATCCTCTCTACTTCGACCGTCGTCATTTATATTGCTCCCCAAATAGCAAAACTCATTTACTACTTTAAGTGTCTCATTTCCTACTCTAATTCCTCAGCATCACCCGATTTAATTCGACTTCGTTCCATTATCCTCGTCTTGCTTTTGTCGATGTTCATCTTATATCCTCCGTTCAACTGCTCTTCCAAGTCCTTTGCTGTCTCTGACAGAATTACAATGTCATCGGCAAACCTCATAGGTTTTATTCCTTCTCCATGGGTTTTAATTCCTATTCCGAATTTTTCTTTTGTTTCTTTTACTGCCTGCTCACTATACAGATTGAGTAACATCGGGGATAGGCTACAACCCTGTCTCACTCCCTTCCCAACCACTGCTTCCCTTTCATGTCCCTCGACTCTTATAACTGCCATCTGCTTTCTGTACAAATTATAAATAGCCTTGCGAACGCTATATTTGACCCCGGCCACCTTCAGAATTTGAAAGTGAGTATTCCAGTCAACGTTGTCAAAAGTTTTCTCTAAGTCTACAAATGCTAGAAACGTAGGTTTGTTTTTCCGTAATGTATCTTCTAAGATAGGTCGTAGGGTCAGTATTGCCTCACGTGTTCCAATATTTCTAAGGAATCCAAACTGATCTTCCCCGAGGTCGGCTTCTACAAGTTTTTCCATTCACCTGTAAAGAATTCGTGTTAGTACTTTGCAGCCGTGACTTACTGAACTGATAGTTCGGTAATTTTCACATCTGTCAACACCTGCTTTCTTTGGGATTGGAATTATTATATTCTTCTTGAAGTCTGAGGGTATTTCGCCTGTCTCATACATCTTGCTCACCAGATTGTAGAGTTTTGTCAGGGCTGGCTCTCCCAAGGCTATCAGTATTTCTAATGGAATGTTGTCTGCTGCTGGGGCCTTGTTTTGGCTTAGGTCTTTCAGTGCTCTGTCGCTGAGTATCATATAGTCCATTTCATCTTCATCTACGTCCTCTTCCATTTCCATAATATTGTCCTCAAGTACACCGCCCTTGTGTAGACCCTCTATATCCTCCTTCCACCTTTCTGCTTTCCCTTCTTTGCTGAGCTCTTGATAGTCATACAAGTGGTTCTGTTTTCTCCAAAGGTCTCTTTAATTTTCCTGCAGACAGTATCTGTCTTACCCCTAGTGATATATCTTACCCCTAGTGATATATGCCTCTAAATCCTTACATTGGTCCTCGAACCATCCCAGCTTAGCCATTTTGCACTTCCTGTTGATCTCATTTTTGAGACGTTTATATTTCTTTTGGCTACTTCATTTACAGCGTTTTTATATTTTCTCCTTTCATCAGTTAAATTCACTATACATCCTGTTACCCAAGGATTTCTACTAGCCCTCGTCTTTTTACCTACTTGATCCTCTGCTGCCTTCACTATTTCATCTCTCAAACCTACCCATTCTTCTTCTACTGTATTTCTTTCCCCCATTCTTGTCAGTCGTTCCCTAATGGTCTCTCTGAAACTCTCTACAACCTCTGGTTTAGTCTGTTTATCCAGGTCCCATCTCCTTAAATTCCCACCTTTTTGCAGTTTCTACAGTTTTAATCTACAGTTCATGACCAATACATTGTGGTCAGAGTCCACACCTGCCCCTGGAAATGTCTTACAATTTAAAATTTCGTTCCTAAATCTCTGTCTTACCGTTATATAATCTGTCTGAATCCTTCCAGTATCTCCAGGCCTCTTCCATTTATTCAGCCTTCTTTCATGATTCTTGCACCAAGTGTTAGCTATGATTAAGTTATGCTCTGTGCAAAATTCTAACAGGTGGCTTCCTCTTTCATTCCTTAACCCCATTCCATAATCACCTACTATTTTTCCTTCCCTTCCTTTTCATACTATCGAATTCCAGTCACCCACGACTATTAAATTTCGTCTCCCTTCACTATCTGAATAATTTATTTTATCTCATCATATATTTTATTAATCACTTCGTCATTTGTGGAGCTAATTGGCATATTAACTTGTACTACTGTGGTAGGCCTGGGCTTCATGTCTATTTTTGCTACAACAATGCGATCACTATGATGTTTGTAGTAGCTTACCCGTGCTCCTATTTTTTTTATTCATTATTAAATCTACTCCTGCAGTACCCCTATTTGATTTAGTATTTATAACACTGTATTCACCTGACCAGAAGTCGTGTTACTCCTGCCACCCAATTTCACTAATTCCCATTATATCTAGTTTTAACCTATCCATTTCCCTTTTTAAATTTTCTAACCTGCCTGCCCGATTAAGGGATCTAACATTCAACGCTCCGATACATACAACGCCAGTTTTCTTTCTCCTGATATCGACATACGTCTGAGTAGTCCCCACCTGGAGGTCCGAATGGGGGCTATTTTACCTCCAGAATATTTTATCCAAGAGGACACCATCATCATTTAACGACACAGTAAAGCTGCAGGCCCTCGGGAAAAATTACGGCTGTAGTTTCCCCTTGCTTTCAGCCATTCGCAGTACCAGCACAGCAAGGCCGTTTTGGTTAATATTACAAGGCCAGACCAGTCAATCATCCAGACTGTTGCCCCTGCAACTACTGAAAAGGTTGCCGCCCTTATTCAGGTACCACACGTTTGTCTGGCCTCTCAACAGATACCCCTCCATTGTGGTTGCACCTAGGGTACGGATAGCTGTATCGCTGAGGCACGCAAGCCTCCCCCCCCCCTCCCCCCTCCCTACCAAACATAAGGTCCATAGTTCATGGGGGGGGAGCATTTTTTGCTATTGTGATTTTTTTTTTCTGTCAGTATGTGTAAGTATTTGTGTGGCTCACCAGCGATCCACTGATTGATGGTGCCAGGGACTATGTATAACATAGTGGTCAGAATCCTGTAATTGCTCAAGCAGAGAGTCTCAAAAGGTAAATTCTGTGATTGTCATTTTAGTCCAACTTGTTTTCATCTGTGTTCAGTTGCAACCAGTACAGTCTTTCTATTCTAATTGTATGCCAAACAATTGTATAAATGTTTGTTAGTGATAGAAACTCAAAATTCTGCTGTATTTCATAATATCGAATCATTGTACCCTGTTGTCATGTAAAACTTAAATAACACTGGACCTTGAATTCAGTGTTAGAAAATATCAGTCCCACTTCATGTTAGGCATTTTAAATGCAGGGACCAACACAATAACCCTTGTACTTGGACCTAGCTTGGTATCATTTAAACAATCTTAATGAAAATTATTGCTATTTATATTGTGTACACACTCAGTAGACAGATAGGTTCGAGGGAGCTGACTGTCTCATGAAGGTACAGGTGGAGCAGACTCTTTCCATCGTACACAGAGTGGTAGCTCGGTTGGTATCTTGCAACATTTCTGAGACAATATTATCAATTTACAAGCAGACATAAAATGAATTACATTCAGTGCATGAATCTCACGAATACCCTGTATATGCGAGATATTATGACCAGTACATAATAATGGGTCTCATTTCATTTCAGTGAGCAGTGATGAGTCAGCGGGCAGACAGGCCACATCCAGCCAGGAAACGCACAGCAGCTGAATGTGGAAAACATTTATCACTGGTGGACCCATCCCTGGAGTACACGGACCCTACCCCAGATATCCACGCACTCTTCCTTCAGTTTAACGACCGTTTCTTTAAGGGGCGCCTCGGCGCAGTGGTGGTAGAGTGGAGTTCCAGAATGACAAAGTAAGTATGACGAATGGAGATGTCAGAGTGGAATGCTTTGCCTTAGAATTCTTGTCGTGACTGTCACGCACATGCGTCTCGAACCAGTGTTGCATGGTTGTCCCACTTTCTGTTGCTTTGGATGCATTTCTCTGTGTACTTTGTCCATGGCACTGCATAATGTACAGAAAAATTAGAAAATTAAAAAAATAAAGCTACCAGTGAATAATGTAACAATGACAGGAACATTAGTGTGTTGTCCATATCCTTTCCAGTAAATCAGAATATTAAGGTGTCACTGAAATTAAATTTGAGACACACGTAAGGGTGAAAGTTGAGAGCTCAGAAGCAAAATGAAAATATTAGAGTAATTAATGTTTGTATACCAGAACTAGAAGCATGAAGAGCAGGATAAGAATTGACTAGGCAGTGATCAGAACGTATTCTTCTTGTGGTGGTGGTGGTGGTGGTGGTGGCAGAAGTTTTGTGTTATCTACAACGAAAGTGTCAGTAGGCAGTAGATCTGTATTATTCAACTAACCTTCGTCCAGAAGTAAATTTTGGTGTCCAGAAAGATACAGTCTTAAGCCTCTTATTTGTTCTTAACCATATTAATAATACTTCAGTAGATACTGTACTGTGGGCTTAATTTGCTTGCTGATGAAGAAAACAATGCAGTAAACAGCAAATAAAGCACGGTTTTGGAAAGACTTGATAATGGTATTTCACATGAGTGTTTTAGGTGAAAACTGTTCACTCTCACATAAACATTTATTCCTTTCACTGTTACAATCTATAATAATGAACAAAACAAAACACCCTCCATGGGGTCACAACTCTTTTTGTGAGTACATGCCTGCCTACAATGGGACCCCAGCCTTTGCAGCATGACTTCTCTTCCTGTATTCCAAGTCTATACTGCCACTATCTCTTTACCTCTCTGTCTTTCCATCAGATGGTCTTTCTGGTTTGCAGTTGGTACATAATGCGGGGCTGTAGTTCTCCATTTCACTTCTGGCATTCTACATCTTTCCATAAATAAATACATGGTCTCCACTTTTGGGTTTGACTTTCTACCACTTTTCCAAATTTTTCAGAACTGCAAATCGTAGAGGCAAGGTCACCCAGTGCGGTCCTTGTTCCACCTTTGTGCCTTTCCATTTTAGCACCCTTCCTTTCCAGTAAGATAATACTCCAAAAACACAGCACAGTACCCATCCTGTTAAGAGGGGTGGTTGTCAAGTAACTGGACGGTTCTAGGCCCATAGCGAATACAGGTTTTGCACTATTGGTGCCTGAGCTGAAACCTCCTTGTGTGTACTAATGAGTGTGTGCCTATCGTGAATGGGGCACAGGGACTAAGAGGAAGATTACTGGCCAGGAATCTGTTGCTGAGGTTCGATAGTGCCCATGGAGAGAGCCCCTATTCAGAGTGGGTGGCACCATAGCTTATGACTTGTATATAAAGTGGATGAAGCTTTCTCCCACAGGTGGTCATATGGCCCCAGCAATCTCTTCAGAAGGAAAGAACACTTTCAATGCAGAGAAATAAAACCCCAAAAGTTTCCTTCCCTGGCTAAAACCTGGGAGGAGCGTTGGGTGAAGCAACTAGCAGAAAAGTACTACTCCCAATAACTGATCTGTACAGACAAATCGGGATTCCTTTTTGGCTATGAAGACTTTATTCTTTGTAAAGATTGTAGAGAAAAAATTTGGGGAAGTTACAGACATCTCCAGAATGAAGAATGAGTCAAATTTGATTAAAACAGCATTCACTGTCCACTCATGGGCGTTGCTTGTTCGTGACAAGCTGGGTGACATTCTGATGACTATTTCTACTCATAATACTCTAAACATGTTCAAGACATCTTTTTCCGTTGTGACTTCCTCTTGCAGTCTGACAATGAACTACATGCCGCCTTGGAGCAATGGGTTGTACACTTTGTAGGGTTGTGTCTAAAGGGGGCCAAAGGACAATATGGATGCTAATGGGGCCTTCATCTTTGTGTTTATGGCGATTCATTGCCTGAAAAGATTAAGGTGATGGTATACCGATGTAATGTGATATTGTTTGTCCCCCCATGTTGGTGCTTCATGTCTATGAAATTCGGACATGTGTCTTCATGTTGTGATGACAGTCCACTATGTGGGGATTGAGGATGACTGTAGCACTCGAATGTTCCTTGTGCTGCCTCCCCCTCCGCCTGCCCCTCCATTTGCATCAACTGTGGAGAGCACCATTCTCTCTGATTACCAAACTATACTGTCTTTCAGAGAGAAAAAAATACAAGAATACAAGGATCTGACTTACATACCAAGAGACCAAAAAAAGTATGAGCATCTACATTCTGCATGCATGACAATGTCATATGCTACAGGTATGACGTCACCCTCTCAAAGCTGTTATGACTCCTACAACAAGCCCTCAGTTTCACTGATTGTCTGCCCCCCTGATAGTTAGGACTCACGTCCTGCTTCTTCCCCCACACTCGCTTTGGGAGCAATGGCTCCCCACCCACCAGGGACACAAATCCCCATCCCATAGGCAGGCACACATCACCCTCGTCCAGCTTGTCAAGCCAGGAAGGGGTCCTGTGGGACATTCCCACTCCTGACTTCCTGCTGGTCTGAAACTGGATACCAGCCAGAGGCTAATGGAGCCACAGACTGTCAGTCTCTGAAAATAATTCAGAGAAGCTCTAAGTCATCCAAACCCCCTAAAGAAAAGAAAGACAAAAAGAAATCTTCCAAGATGAACAAATTTCTGGCGACCCCCATGCCACCGGATCCCCCATGTTGTGTATCTGTAGCTATGGCAGTGACCCTGTGGCCCTGAGATAGTATTTATTAGAGGAACGCCTTTCATGCAGACCCCACAAACTACAAGGTGCAAACTTTAAGAATGACAAAAATGAGGTAAGTTTTAGGTAAAAAGGTTTAACAAAATGCAGACTGGAGATGGTTTTCTTAACAAAATTATGTGTAGTGACTAAGCTGCCTTCCATACCTGCTGTAAACTGAATAGGCTTAATGTTCGGCTATGGGGTGCTCAGAACAAATGTTATGTAATCGAACGTATATGGGTCTCGTCTAAGGTATATTTTTATTGCACTGTAAACTGTAGCCAGATTTATAATCCTTTTCTTTTTTTGCCAAGTCAGCTGTAACTGGCGTACTGCACCATGACATTCTTTTGAACATTATCTATGCCTCAATAGCAACAGGATATGGGCACAGAATTTATTTTCCAGCAAAATATCGCGCTACCACAGTTTATATAATCATACCAAGTATAGGCCTTCTCCCACTTACTTTGGTACAGATGTTATTCAGGAACAGACATTTCCAGTAGCTTGACAATTACATCATATTGAGGAACTAATGAAGACATAACTACAGGATTTAGTGATGACAATCTCTTACTCTACTGAATTTATTAGCACAACCAACTGATAGACACATTATTAATTGCTCCATAACGAGAATGCTATGTAATACCTGACCTGGACGTAATTCCAGTGCAGTAATATTGTGTAAGCTAGTATTGCAGATATGAATTAAAATCATATATTTTGACTTTCTACACACCCTAGAAAACCATTTCACAAAGGATCCCTAAAAGAAACATCAGAATTTCAGCCCATCTGTAAATTCGAATTAAATACACTCCTGGAAATTGAAATAAGAACACCGTGAATCCATTGTCCGAGGAAGGGGAAACTTTATTGACACATTCCTGGGGTCCGATACATCACATGATCACACTGACAGAACCACAGGCACATAGACACAGGCAACAGAGCATGCACAATGTCGGCACTAGTACAGTGTATATCCACCTTTCGCGGCAATGCAGGCTCCTATTCTCCCATGGAGACGATCGTAGAGATGCTGGATGTAGTCCTGTGGAACGGCTTGCCATGCCATTTCCACCTGGCGCCTCAGTTGGACCAGCGTTCGAGCTGGACGTGCAGACCGCGTGAGACGACGCTTCATCCAGTCCCAAACATGCTCAATGGGGGACAGATCCGGAGATCTTGCTGGCCAGGGTAGTTGACTTACACCTTCTAGAGCACGTTGGGTGGCACGGGATACATGCGGACGTGCATTGTCCTGTTGGAACAGCAAGTTCCCTTGCCGGTCTAGGAATGGTAGAACGATGGGTTCGATGACGGTTTGGATGTACTGTGCACTATTCAGTGTCCCCTCGACGATCACCAGTGGTGTACGGCCAGTGTAGGAGATCGCTCCCCACACCATGATGCCGGGTGTTGGCCCTGCGTGCCTCGGTCGTATGCAGTCCTGATTGTGGCGCTCACCTGCACGGCGCCAAACACGCATACGACCATCATTGGCACCAAGGCAGAAGCGACTCTCATCGCTGAAGACGACACGTCTCCATTCGTCCCTCCATTCACGCCTGTCGCGACACCACTGGAGGCGGGCTGCACGATGTTGGGGCGTGAGCGGAAGACGGCCTAACGGTGTGCGGGACCGTAGCCCAGCTTCATGGAGACGGGTGCGAATGGTCCTCGCCGATACCCCAGGAGCAACAGTGTCCCTAATTTGCTGGGAAGTGGCGGTGCGGTCCCCTACGGCACTGCGTAGGCTCCTATGGTCTTGGCGTGCATCCGTGCGGCGCTGCGGTCCGGTCCCAGGTCGACGGGCACGTGCACCTTCCGCCGACCACTGGCGACAACATCGATGTACTGTGGAGACCTCACGCCCCACGTGTTGAGCAATTCGGCGGTACGTCCACTCGGCCTCCCGCATGCCCACTATACGCCCTCGCTCAAAGTCCGTCAACTGCACATACGGTTCACGTCCACGCTGTCGCGGCATGCTACCAGTGTTAAAGACTGCGATGGAGCTCCGTATGCCACGGCAAACTGGCTGACACTGACGGCGGCGGTGCACAAATGCTGCGCAGCTAGCGCCATTCGACGGCCAACACCGCGGTTACTGGTGTGTCCGCTGTGCCGTGCGTGTGATCATTGCTTGTACAGCCCTCTCGCAGTGTCCGGAGCAAGTATGGTGGGTCTGACACACCGGTGTCAATGTGTTCTTTTTTCCATTTCCAGGAGTGTATTTTTGTTCTTTGAACATGTTCCATATCCTCGAATAAGTCTTTACTATGGCTCTGCAGAATGGGCTGGAGATCTACTATAGCTTCATCTAATTGTCTACTGTTAACATCAGTTATAAGCAGTATGTCGGAAACCTTTTTGGTAAACATACAGATGTCATAGTATCCCAGAGATGGGTTTAATAGTTGGAGACCGATGTTAAGGTTTTTATTGATTTGAAATCAACAAATATGGCATCCATCACACACGTCTTTCTCCCAAGCTGGCTCAGCAGCCTTTGGCGGGTTCATACTTGACTACCAAGGGCCCCAGCCTTTGCAGCATTTTTTTCCGTTCTGTGCTGCATGTCCTCTTGCTATTCTTTTCCCCTCACTTGGGGAACATGTCTTGGATGTTATTGGGAATGTTCTGCATTGTCTGTCGCTGACATAAGAATAGTTTCACCTTTGTCTCTCGCTCCCTTTCCCTGTATTTGTTTCTCTTCTCCTCTCGTTCTTCCGCTTCGGCGTTTGAGGTTCCTCTTGTTCTTCTACCTCCCTGTGCGCTCCACGCGTCTGAGGCGTAACAGATGATTGGGTAACGCGTAATTTCCAGCCTTGGGTCGACAGGTAGGATTTGCACGTACCCCCTGCTACAGGTCAGGTCAGGGAGGCATGATGGCCTGTGCTGCAACCTTCCCAAATTGCCCATTGGTCCCTCTGTCAGGTGTTTGGGAGGTGTCACCTAAGGTGTGAATCATCATCTAAGGCGGGTGCACACCATCATGAAGGGAAGCTCCAGTTGGAAGGAGCGCGCCATCAGAGATGCTGGCAATCATGGGGGAGTTTCTCATAGTGAGTCAATAATCTTCCCAATCTCACATACTGAAGATAGTCAGTCATAGTAAATCTGTTTATTATTCAGAAAAGTGTTGATGCAATTGTCAGCCCTGTGAAATCTCACTCTCGTTTACGGAATGGCACTTTGATTTTTGAGACTTCTTCTGATTGTCAAGCACAACTTCTTGCTGCCTTGCCCCTCCACAGCTAACTTGTTTGTGTCGAAGCCCATAGAACTTTGAATTCTTCCCGTGGTGTAATTTACATCAGGTTGCTTGGCGGTCTAACTGATGGCTGTATTCCAGTCTCACCTCTCTGATCAGGGCATCATTGCCGTCCATCGTGTAATGAAAAAGCCTTAGTGCCCACCCACACTCTTCTTCCTACCTTTGGTAGAGTGCTGCTTCCGTCCAAGATCAAAGCAGGCTATGAAATTAATCCAGTCTGGCCGTGTATTGTGAACCCAATGTACTAGCACCTTCTCCCTGCTGTATCAACTGCCTCCTCAACGGGATTGTGCCGTGTATCTTAATAAGTGGGCTGTCCAAGGTCTGGGGTAAAGGAAAAAGTGCCTTATCCAGTAGCTTGCAAGTTACTTGCTAATTGCACACCCTGCATTCTCCTGTCTCGCACCTACTGTCCTTGTTACCCCCCACTCCACGAAGGACATGGCCACACAGATGTGCGACCTCCAATTCACCTCTGAGATTGTGAAATCGCCCAGTGTCAAGGTACCATCGCCATACCCTCCCCGTCAAGCTGTGCAACAAACCGCCAAACTGTTGCCTCAAGGGGTGAAGCCACCAGCTACACAACCAGTAGGCCAGAAGGGTCAGAACGGGTATTCCCGTGAAGACTTCCTCCATCCCTCCAGCCAAACAACACTCGAGTCTTCCTCTAAACAGAAAGGCTTGAAGAAGTCCACCAAACGCAAACAGTCTTCTCCTTTGCCAACTCGAAGATCCTCTTAGATGGTGTCGCCACGTGATACCTTAGCATAGCCAGCCTCCATGTCACTGGTGCACACCACCAAATGTTTTTCAGTGTTGGGCTCCACAGACCGACCATACAAGAAAGCCAATGCCTCTGTGTACGCCATGGAGCATGATCCTCCTGCTTATGTGCCATGTAGTAATGACTCTTCACCGTCTGCTACTTGGCAGCCACCGAGGTGACACCCCTACATCTCTTCCTAATCCTGTCTCTCCTCCAATGGAATGTTCATGGCCTTCAGTCTCACAAAGAGGATTTACTGATGCTTTCAGCATTGCAGTTTCCCCTTGTACTCTGCTTTCAGGAAACTAAATTGCGGTCTCACAACCACTTTGAGCTTTCACATTTCCTACCAATTCGTTTTGACCTTCCCCATGAGGTCGGCATTCCATCTCGTGGGTGCGCCATGCTGCTCATACAGGATGACATTCACAGTCAGTCCATCTCCATTACCCATCTTCAAGCTTTTACAGTTCGCCTTTTCCTTCCCCACCTGACTTTTTCCCTCTGTACCATTTATGTCTCTCCATCATTTAATGTCAGGTGGGCAGATTTCCTTCAGCTTATTGGGCAGCTACCTGCCCCATTTCCACTACTCAGTGACTGGAACGTGCATCATCCCCTTTGGGGATCTCCTAGGACCTCTCAGAGACGTGGCGTCTTGGCTGACCTTCTTAACCAACTTAACCTCTTCTGTCTTAACACTGGAGCACCCACTTTCCTTTCCAACTCCCCACACACCTATTCCCATTTGGACCTATCATTTCGCACTGCCCAGCTTGCCCATCGTCTTGAGTGGTTTGTTCTTTCTGACACCTACTCGAGCGACCATTTCCTGTGTGCTATCCGTTCGCAGACTTCTACCCCATCCACGTGCACACCAAAATTGCAGCTTACTAAGGCTGACTGGCAACTTTACTCCTCCCTGGCAACCTTCAAGGAACGAGATTTCCCCAGTTGTGACGACCAGGGGGAATATCTCTCAAATGTTATTCTTACTGCTGCAGAACGTTTCATTCCTCGCACTTCCTCTTTTCTACATCGTGTCCTGGTCCCTTGGTGGACAGAGGCATGCCGTGACGCAATGCACCCGCAGAGATATGCTCTCCGCGTTTTTAACCATCGTCCTACGATGACGAACAGCATTCATTATAAACAGATGCCTGAAAAATGTCATAGTGTTCTTCGAGACAGAAAAAAGCTAGCTGGATAACATCTACTAGTTGTTTTAACAGTTCCACCCCCTCCTCTGTCGTGTAGGCCAACCTCCGATGGCTCTCTGGGACTAAGATCCATTTCCCAATTTCCAGCTTGACAGTAACAGACATTGTCCTCGTAGACCCTATTGCTACCTCCAACACCTTGGGCCATCATCTTGCGGAAGTCTCGAGCTCTTCCCACTATCACCCCACCTTCCACCATCGTAAACGAGCGGAGGAGGCTGAGGTGATACCCTTCTCTTCTCCGAATCGTGAGTGCTACAATGCCGCCTTTACTATGAGGGAGCTGGATCATCCTCTCACTTCATCCTCCGTCCCAAGGTTAGACGCTATCCACATTCAAATGTTGCAGTACCTTTCCCTTGCGGGCAAGCGCTTTCTGCTTAACATTTACAACTGCATCTGGGCAGAGGGCATATTTCTCGGATGCTGGAGTGAAGTCACTGTCATACCCATACCTAAGCCTGGTAAGGACAAAAACCTTCCATCTAGCTGCCGCCCAATTTCTTTTACCAGCTGTGTTTACCAAGGTAATGGAACATATGATTCATGCCCAACTGATATGGTGGCTCGAGTCTCACAATTTACTGACGAATGCACAGTGGGGATTTGGAGTGTGGCGTTCTGCAGTTGACCATCTCGTTGGTTTGTCCTCCCATGTCATGAATGGTTTTCTGCTGAAATCGCAGAATGTGGGCGTGTTTTTCGATTTGGAGAATGCCTACGACACCTCCTGAAGGACTGGTATCCCTGGTACTCTTTACACATGGGTGTTCTGTGGCCACCTATCCTGTTTCCTTCAATCATTTTTAAAAGACCGAGTTTTCAAGGTGTGTGTGGGTTCTGCCTTGTCGGACACCATTATCCAGGAGCAAGGTGTGCCTCAAGTGTCGTCGTCTTTGCTATCGTCATTAGCCCTATAATGGCCTGCCCACTGCCAGGATCTCTGGCTCTCCTTTTTGTTGACGATTTCGCCATCTATTGCAGTTCTCCATGGACCTGTCTCACTGACCGGCAATCGCCTTACTCCTGGGCCATTGACACTTGCTTTCACTTTTCCACTGACAAAGCATCTGTATGAACGTCTGGCGACGCAATTGGTTTCTCCTACCATCTTTACATCTTGGGACTGTTGTCCTTCCATTCATTGAAACTAAGGAATTTCTGTGGCTCATGCTCGATAGGAAACTCTATTGGTCCTCCCATGTGTCTTACCTGGCAGCACGTTGTATGTGGTTCCTCAATGTCCTATGTGACCTCAATATTGCTTCCTGGTGTGTCGATCGAACCACCCTCCTCCATTTGTACCAGTCCCTTGTCCGCTCGAAACTCGACTATGGGTGCTTTGTTTATGCATCTGCATGTTGATCCATCTTATCCCATCTCAACATTATCCACCATAGTGGCATTCATTTCCGAAGGACACTAATCCAGCCTCGCTCTATCGCCTTCCGTTTCATGACCTTCGCATGGTAATTCGTGATAGTACTTTTGTATACACTGATGGCTCTCGGACTGACTGTGGGGTCGTTGGAACCCATGTCTTTCGATGTCGGCTCCTGGCACACTACTCAGTATTTATAGCCGAGTCCTTCGCCCTGTATTAGGCCCGGGGTACATCTGGCGACACATCCTTTTTGATTGTGTCGTCTACTAAGACTCACTAAGAGCCCTTCAAAGTCTATGTGCACTGTACACCATCCATCTCTTGGTGTAGTGGGTCCAGGAAAACTGCCACTTGCTCACTCTTGGTGTTTCTCTGGATTCCTGGTCATATTGGCCTGCCAGGAAACGAGGCCACTGACACTGCTGCCAAGACTGCAGTTCTCATACCTCCCCTGCGAGCTCTAATGTTCCCTCCAATGACATCTGTGTTGCCAACTGTCAAAAGGTGGTGGCCCTTTGGCATCGCCAATGGTCCTCGCTTCACTGGAATAAAGTCTCTCTCAGTGGCTTGGATGACTTTCTTTTGGCCCTCGTATACAGCTTGTGGTCTCGCGGTCGCGTTCTCGCTTCCAGAGCATGGTGTCCCGGATTCAATTCCCGGCGGGGTCTGGGATTTTCACCTGCCTCGAGATGACTGGGTGATGTTGTCCTCATCATTTCATCGTCATTCATGAGTGTGGCGAGTTTGGGCTGATCAAAGCTTGGGAATTTGTATGGGCACTGATAACCATGCAGTTGAGCATCCCACAAACCAAACATCATCATCATCATCTTTCGGCCCTCCTGCCAGGAGGAGGTAATTTTAACTATGCTGCGTATTGGGCACTGCCTTTTTAGTCATCGTCATTTAATAAGTGGCGCCCAGATTTTAACTATCCTCCAGTTCCTGATGGACTGCCCATTTTGTAACCGTTTACATTCCCATTTGGGTTTGCTGTCAGCGTCATCAGCCGTTTTAGCAAACGACATGCATGCTGTCAACCGCGTTTTACTTTTTATTCCTCAAAGCATTTTTGGCCTTATCCACTTTGATGAAGTAACATCTTTTCTACTACCACACACTTGCACTGTACCTGATTCAACAATGACGATAGAAGAAAAAAGTCAGCATGTCACCAGCTTGTTCTGAGCTTAGTAAAATCAAATATGGCATTTCTTGAAGATAATGCACACATCCAAACAACAAAATAATGATCTTCAGACTACTAATATTAGATATATTTTGTAGGTTCTGGCACACTAATGCAATTTTAAACTAAATTCAGTATTTTATAAGAAACACAACTGATTTTTAAAAATTCAGTATATTTTAATTAACTCAACCGATTTTAGTACATTAACTAAATACCTAATTTTTACAATAACTCAACTAATTACATCATTATACTTAATAAAAAATTGATTTCTAACTTCATTACTTCATTTACATGATTGTAAGATAATAACATGTATTAGTTAACAAAAGTAAGTTATTTAAAAAAAATTACATTATGAACAAAAGTAAATAAATAAAAATATATTAAATAACAAAAGTAAATTATAGAAATTTTGCAATGTGATTGTAAGATAACAAAATTCATTTGTTAAACCAAAAGTACATTATTTTAAAAATTTTACATTGTGAACCCTATATAATGATAATCATTATTTATATTTTTACGTTTCTTCATTCCTTTGTATTTCAGTTTCATTTGCCCTGTTTTAATTATTTCATAATCAAAATCATTAATTAATTTAGAAAATCAATATGGAAAAATAATCTTAAAATCATTATTGAGCTCTAGACAAAGTTGCTCTCCATATCTAGTATTTAAATCTTCACAGTTTGTAATATTATATAAAATATTTATCTCTAGCTAACCTACTTTTTTAAGTCCCTTAGACACACATTGTTAAGCTTCTTGATTAACATAGTTTCCATTTATGTAGAAAAATTTTTACTAGTTTTACAAAAAAAAATTGTAGTTTCTATTTTCCATATTTTTTAAAAACTGTGATTTTGAACTAATAGTTAAATGATTCATTGAAATTTATTATTTTATTTTTTATAAATCTAATTAAATTTATTTCTTATAAATGGAGAATCTAAATGAAGTGCAAGCTACAGCTGAAGTTTCTTATGAACCAACTGAGCAAGCTGAAAACATTGATTGTCCTATTCATTTAAGTAATTAAAATAGTACACAGTTTGTTAAAACAAGCTGCAATCATATTTTTCATAATGAATGTATTGATTAATGGTTAAGGAAAAAGAAAATTGTTCACTTTCTAGAATTATTATAAAAAATAAAGTACCAGAAAAAGTTAAAATAATTAATGCTTTTGATTTGTTTGATGTTCAAGATGAAGCAGCAAATTATGGTGAAGCAACAAATTATGGTGAAGCAACATATTATGCTGCTGATTAATTATATATTTAAATTGTAACAATTATAAAAATTATAATAATTATAAAAATTTACTTTTTCAAAAATCTAATAAATTTTTTATATGTAAATGGAACAAGTTCAACAAGTCTTCTGTGAAATGTAAATTTTATAAATATTGTAATACAGAGAAATCAATTGATAATTTTACTTTACAGAAATATACAAAAGATGGTTATTGAACTATATGTAGACCATGTATAAACAAATATCGTGTACAAATTATAATAAGAATCAAATTCCTTGTGTTTGTGGAAATTTCAAGGAACATTTATGATGAAATCCAAGTGAAGAACATTCAAAGATATTATTAACAATAAATAACAAAGAAGTTGGAACTGAAGAACGTATATATCTTCAATGAATAAAGTAGATGTTGGAACAGAAGAAACATCTATATCTACAAAAAAATGTAAAAGTTGTCAAGAGATTAAAGATTTAAATTGTTATTATGTAAGTCCTTCTCATAAAGTTAACATAATAATAAATGTAAGAAGTGTACTTTAGATTATATTAAGAATACGAAAGCTGTAACTGTATGATTTATTCTTTCTTAAAAAATAAACCTTCTTGAGTAATTGAATAAATCATTAAAACTAATTCTTTTACAAACTAATTCATTGTTAAACTAAATAGCAATCTAAATCCTTTTTTTATTTTTAAAGATGATTAACCAGTGTTTAAAAACTAATTGTTAAACTAAATAATAAACTAATTCTCTTTTTGATTAACTATCTATTGAGTAATTATCCTTATCCACGTATTAAATAATTATCATTTTGTTAAAAATATTTGTCACAAATCTAATGATTTTTTTTGTAATAAATAAAAGAGCAAAATGGAAAGATACAATGCTACTGAACTACAACAATTCACAGTTGCTATACTTCATGAATTTTGTAAAATAAGAAATTTACAAGTGTATTCAAATTTATGTAAAGCTGATTTAAATACATTCATTATTAGAAATCGTCCAATTATTGTTATAAACTATACACCTGAATACAGTTCTAAGACTGCTACAGTGGTCACTGAAGTACGTGACAATTCTTGGAAACAGTCACCATATCGTAATATTGATGTTTTCCTAACTGGAGAAGATAAACCATTAAAATGAAGATTTCCATTTTCTACAGATGTATTTGCAAAATCAAAAACTAGAACCATTAAAGAAGTATTATTTCCTTTTTATAATGATTTATTTGGGAAATCAACAGATAGATATAGAATTAAAGATTACTTAGTTGAAAAAACATTTGCAAACTGATGACAAACAATAAATTTTGAAAATAGTATAGTTACACTTGAACCCGATTATTTCTCAACTTAAGTAAAAACAAAAATTTTGAAAATTGTTAATCACTATTTGAAAGTACATCATGGTTTACAGATAAATTTAAACTTATTTTGTGAATATAAACTAGAAACAACTGAAACAGTTCTGAAAAAGTTCTGGAACTTAGACAACAAACATGAAAGTATACTATTATGACAAAAGAGACTTTAGTAAAAAATATGAACAAGTTAAAGTGATATTTTAAATTTCAGGCACAAGAAACAGGATGGTCATTAAATAGAACTATTGGTTTACATCTAGCAATTAACAAATATGTTCCACTAAAAAGATCATCTTACATTGTTTTACCTAAAGGAAGCTTGTATTAATCTAAAAAATAATGATGAAAGATGTTTTCTATGGTCTGTAAAAGCAGCTTTGTTTGCTGTAGATAAAGATGCTGAAAGAATAACAAAATATAAAAATGTTGGTCTTGATCTTGATAAAAAAGACTTGAAAACATTGAATGTCTTGTATTAGTTGATCGTATTCCAAAAACAGAAAATATAATTAATGTATCTATCAATGTTTATTCATTTGATAATGAAGAATATCAAGTGTATCCATTAAAAATTACGAAATGTAAAGAGGTGAAACATGTAAATCTACTTTAATTCAAGAAAAATGGTAATTCTCACTATTGTTACATAAAAAATTTATCTAGACTTCTCTCAAGTCAAATCACCAAACATGAAAAAGGAAACTTTTTTGTGTTTTGTGTTTGCTACATTTCAATAGTTAAGACTAATTAGATAATCATACACCAAATTGTTTAACTAAAAAGCCATTGTAGGTTGAAATGTCAAGTGAAGGAAAAAGTATGTATTTCAAAAATTATCAACATACATAAGAGGTTCCATTTGTAAGTTATGCTGATTTTGAAAGTTCACTTTTAAAGATGGACAATTGCCAAGCAAATCCAGAAACACCATATACAATGAAACATCAAAAACATGAACCAAGTGGATGTTGCTACTACATCAAATACATATTTGGAAATGATATGGATTCTGTTGTTTATTGAGGACCAAAGTGTCATAAAAAATTTATTGAATGTATAAAACAAGAAATTGAAGAAATTGGAAGAATGTATTCTGAAATTGAAGAAATGAAACCACTTACACCTGAAGAATACAGAATATATAATAATTGTATGGTTTGTACATTGTGTAAATGTCATAATAAAAAAGTAATAGAAAGGTGTATAATCTTGGTATGTGACTGGTAAATACATTGCTCCATTGTGCAATAATATTAATTTAAAACTACAACAGCCTGATAATGTATCTATTTATTTACATAATTTATCTTGTTATGGTTTCATCTTTTTGTAAAAGAACTTTGTTATGATAATAAACAGATAGAACACAATGAAAATAAATACATTAGTTTTGGTAAACATACAACAAAATTAAGAGTGAGATGTGTTGATACATTTAAATTTATGGCTTCTTCACTTAACAAACTTTCAACAAATAAAAAAAATTAAAAATATGAAAAACTTTTTTCCCCAGAATTATTTAATCTAGTAATTATAAAAGATGATTATCCATATGATTACATGGATTCTTGAAAAAAATTGAAGAAACACAACTACCAAGAATTGGAAAATTTTAGAATAAAGTAAATGATTCTAACGTAAGTGATAAAGATTAGAAACATGCAAAATTAGTTTGGGAAAATTGAATATGAAGAATCTTGATGAATATCATGATTTTCATCTTATAACTGATGTAGTATTGTTAATTGATGTTTTTGAAAATTTTAGAAATACCTTTATTCAAGTATATGATCTAGATCCTTCTTGGTATTTTATAGCACCAGGTTTATCTTGGGATGCAATGTTTCAGATGACTGAACGACAACTTGAGTTGTTATATGATTTTGATATACTTCTAATAGTTGGAAAATGAATAAGAGGAGGTATATCACAATGTTGCAAAAGGTATGTAAAAGAAAATAATAAATATTTAAAAGACTTAAATAATATATAAAATAAATTATATAATATATCTAGATGCAAACATCTTATATGGCGATTCTATGATTCAATATTACCATTTGGTGGATTTCAATGAGATGAACCACATACCTTTAATTGTACAGAAATATGTGGATTGTCAAAAGTTTTTAAAATGGTTATCTATTTGAAGTAGGTATAGAATATCTAAAATAATTTGATAATTTACATAAAGATTTACCATTATCTCATGTAGCAAAACTTGTTCCACATGCAAATGAAAGTGAATTAATAACTACTTTAGATAAAGAGTGTAATTATGTAGCACATTATAGAAATCTTAAAAAAATCTATCTATTGGAATGCAACTTACAAAAATACAAAAAGTTTTAAAATTTAAACAAACTAATTGGTTAAAGAAGTATATAGACCTAAACACACAGTTAAGAACTAAAGCTACAAACAATTTTGAAAATGATTTCTATAAATTAATGAATAATTCTGTATTTGGTTAAACAATGGAGAATATAAGAAGCAGACAAGATATAAAATTAGTTTCAGTTACTAAAGTATGTGATAAACTTGTAGCTAGTCCAAACTTTTCAATGTAGAAGGTAATTAATAAAAATCTATTGCTATCCATATGTGTAAAACTAAAATACATTTGATAAATCAATTTATGTAGGAATCATTATATTTGATATTTGAAAAGAATTAATGTATGATTTTCTCTATTGAGTTATGAAACCTAAGTATAGACAAGTAATTAAACAATTTTGTGGTTTAAGAGCAAAGATGTATGCTTCTAAAGTTGGTGACAATTTAGAAAAGCAACTAAAGGAATTAAGAAATGTGTTGTTAAAAACAAAATAAGTTTAGAAGATTACAAAGATTGTTTGTTTAACAATATAGAACAATACAGAAAAAACTAGTTTAATTAAAAGTGCATAATATGAAATATATACAATTCAAGTAAACAAAAAAGCACTAAGTCCCCATAACAAAAAAGATATGTCTTGGAAAATAAAATAGATACATTACCATATGGTCATAATAAGTTATTAAAAGTGTAATAAAATTGTTATATATAAAATTAATAAAACTATTTCTATATAAAATTAAGAAAAAAATTTTATATATAAATTTCTTTCTATGTAAATGGAAACTTTTTACAAAGATCAAATAAAACACAAAGATTTTTGTATAAAAAATCTACAGACATTGAATAAATCAAACATAGAAATAGTTAAAATAAAAGATGGTAGAATTAAAATGAAAGACGAAAGTATTAAACTAAAAGAGGAAAGAATTAAATTAAAAGATTAAATAATTATTGTACAAAATGTTCAAATCAAAAATGTAATGCAAATAGTTGATACTTATATAAAACTAATTGAGTTTAAAACTAAATAGTAAACCAATTCTTTATAAAATTACTTTATCTTTATTTATCCAGCTGTTGTATGAATTATCAAAACCTAACCATTTAACATAAACTTGATTATCTTTCTTTCTTAAAGCTTTTTCGACTAAGTATACATCTGGATATTTCGTTTTCGATAGTTCTTGTTCATAAAAATTTCCTTTTATATCATTGACTTTATATGTTATTGTATCAGAATGATAACATCTCCAGTTTCAAATATTTCTGTTGACCAATTATCTGTGTATCCTTTTTCAAAAAGACCTTCCAGTTTTTCTAGGAGGAGGAGGAGATTGGTGTTTAACATTCTGTCGACAACGAGGTCATTAGAGACGCAGCACAAGCTCGGATTAGGGAAGGATGGGGAAGGAAATCGGCTGTGCCTTTGCAAACGAACCATCCCGGCATTTGCCTGAAATGATCTAGGGAAATCACAGAAAAACTAAATCAGGATGGCCGGACACGGGTTTGAACCGTCGTCCTCCCCAGTTTTTCTAATTCTCACTTTATCACCTTTTCTAACTTTAGCTGTTACATTAGATACAATGTTCCTCATTTTTAAATTTTTTCCAGTAACTTCAATTGGTTTCATTCTTATTGTAGAATTTTTTGTTACGGTATTCCTCAATTAGATCTTTAACTAAATTTAACCATTTATAATTTCCTTGTAAACCAAATTCCAGCCACATTTTTTACGTGTTTTGTTAAATTGTTTAATAACAGATGCTTTTAATACTGAAAAATGGGAATAATGAGTTAAGTTATATTTCTTCATTAATTCTTGAGAATCTTTGTTATAGATTTCTTTACCTTTATCTGTTTGTAAATTATTTGGCTTTCAAACTGTGAAAATTGTTTGGAAAGCATCAACTACATTTTTGCTTGTTTTACCTTTAATAGGAACAGTCAATGCATATTATGAAAAATATCAATTATTGTTAATAAAAATTTATAAGCTTTGTTTATTTTTGAAATTCCTTTTAAATTACCTAAATCCATTTCAGGTAGAGCAGCTTGCCATAAATCATGTATACAAAGATAAACAACATGTCTTTTTTAAAAACTCTTTTTAATTGGCTAATGTAATTCATTAATTATATTACCATGAAAATTATTTAAACCTTCACCATTTACAATTTTTTAACAAATTTACTCATTTTAGTTTTACATATTGTACAAATACCTTCAAGTCTTTGTCTTCCAGTTTAGCTGTTACTCTATGTGGCTTATGTGTTTCAGTAAACTTTTTAAACTTTAAACAATAAATGTGATCGTATTTAAGAACTAAATTCGAAGCATGATTTCTCTGAAGAGCTGTGTGCAATGCACGATTTTCCATTTATATACATAAAAAATTTATATAGATTAAAAAATCTATATATTTTAAATTATTTCACTATATAAAATTATATTTACATCTACCAAAACAGTTTTAAAAGAATCTTTCAATGTTACAGTTATAAAATTTGATTTGTGTACCATAATTGATTGATTATTATTTATTTGATACAGCTTATTAGCCACACCCACTGTAATATTAAAATCATTAAAATTTAAATCTCTATTTATATTTTTACCAACAACAATAATCCTTTTAAGTATTAAACTATATTCAAAATTGTTCATCTTTTTTCACCACCTGTAAATTCAATTATTTGTTTATCGAATACTTTATCTTTAAGATTATTTATCTCTTTAATGTTTTTAACTATGTAATCTGTGTTACTTTAAAAAAGCATTACTATTTCTTTTTTGTAAAATTAATTATGGAATTGTGTCATTGTTAAATTTTGTTTGAAACTTCCATTATTCTGCTTTATTTGTTCATCAAAGTCTTTTGCAATAATATAATACACTTTTGGTGACATATTCGTTTTCTAAGTACTGTTTAGTAACAGCATCCTTTGCATCAACTGGATCATTTACATTAACAAGTCTTCAACTTTAAAACCAATATATGCTTTAGTTACTTTAAAAATAGCATTAAATTCTTTTGAAATTATTTAATTGCATTAGTTATCTTTGGATCTATTGATGATTGAAATTTTTTAATCACATTTTCAATTTTTTCTAGATAGAATGTAGGTGCACTAAGTGCTTCAGCACTGACTGCAGCAGGTTCAGAACTGCATTCAGCAGTTTATTTTAGTTAGATGTATCTTAATTCCAAAAACGTCCATTTATTAAAGCATTTGTTAAGTTTTGTAAGTTATATGAATTTGTTGTTATTGAAATGAGTTTTGTATTGGTAATTTAATAAACTGTGAACAGAGTCTGCTGTTTGGATATTATTGGGTGGAACTCCTTGGATAGTTGTCCTATAAGAATGCATATTTTAAATGGTTTCTTGCAGCCCCCAGAAAACCAACTACCCTCTCACTTTCTGCCAGCCACCGCAAACACACGCCAGCGACATCACAGCAAATCGCCACAGGAACACCACCCATGCCCGGACAGCGAACTATAATCGATTACAGTGCGCGCTCTGAACAAGATCACAGGTTAGCAGCGTGCACCATATCAATCCATAATCCAGAGGTCCGTGGATCGAAATCACGCTCTGCTACCATTTGAAATGTGCATTCTTATAGGACAAATATCCAAGGAGTTCCACCCAATAATATCCAAACAGAAGACTCTGTACACAATTTATTAAATTACCAATACTAAACTCCTTTAAATAACAACAGATTCATGTAACTTACATAAGTTAACAAATTGTTATATAGTGAGCTTTAAAAAATAATAACGGCAGCTTGCCACCATAAAATCAGGAACCTTTTACAACAGTGCTTTTACAGTTTATCCAAAAGACAAAATCCAATAATAAGTTAACTTGGCTTTACAATTTAAACTGATTTATATAAAAAACTTTGCGATAATGGCGCTTGTCACCATAAAATGAAAGAAGCCCAACACACAACCAATAAATATAATAACAATATAATTTGATGCAACCAAAGGGCACGGGCAACTCCCAACGCAATCGCAGAAGAGCGAGCTCTCAACACTTCGGAGCCTTCCCACTAGAAACAGTCCCCGAAATAAACTGCTGAGAGCTCCCCAACATGCCTCCCACAACTGGCCATCTCGTACACACCTTGGTTATGTTCTGTATCACACGGCAGAAAATATCAACACAAGATAAAATTCAAAATACAGTATAACATCCCGACAGCACATGATAACCACAGCGCCATTAACTCGGGCGCTCTTAAGTACCGGAAGCCAACACACAAATCTCACACAATTCTCGCTTCCTAAAACGAAACAATAAAAGCCAAGTGCACATGAATAGTCGAACCACAGTCTTATAAGTGCCTTAACGACACTAAATGTGGCTATTCCACCTAGTTAATAATAACACAATAAAAAAAATACAGAACATACCACTAAATTCTTTTACACAATCAAATTGACTAGATCCTGTTGTTCAGGTCCCAGAAGACCACAATACGAAGTAGCAGTAATTCACCATGTATATATTGTACAAAACCGCCCTTCTTAGGCAGACTTTACCTAACACATCGGCTGCCAAATGTACCATACATGAAAGCAACTTCGGGCAGGACTCCAGTTGAGCAAATAAATTAGTACCAACAAATATCGTAACGAGCCACACACACAGCAAAAATTTCCAACACAGCTTAAAAATTAAAGATTTTTGTAATCTCCAACCATTTTCATCAAGAGTTAAACTGCATCCTATAGCTAATTTCCGTTTTCATTTCATTATTCCTCTAACAGCTGTTGCTGCAATTTCTTCACCAATGATGCATCACTTGCATACGTTCTTTCTTTTGCAGCTGCTATATGTCTTTTTTCTAAATCTTTGTTATCTCTGTAAGCAATATCATGTTGTTTACAAGCTCCATGTAATCGATTTATACCTTTATGTAATCTTTCTTCTAATTCCGTACCTGGACCTCAAAATCTATAACCTGTAAGATGAATTTCAAATGGTAATTTGTTAATTAAAGTGTCCGTATTTACCACTTTTCCATAATGTATATGGAAGATTATTAAAAATCTAATTAAATATGGAATTCGTTTTGGATTATCAGTTAATAAATCATTAAATTTATTTGTTAAGATTTGTGCAATACTAACTTTTTCATTATAATAATTCTTATTTCCAGCTAGTTCTTCACCATTAATTACTGCTAATCTATCATTTAATTGTCTAACATCAATCATGCAAACATATTCAGTTTCTTTGTCTGTATATTTTTTTTACTAAATCACCCCCTCTTTTTTTTGTTCAGGTGAACTAATATCTGTATCATCTATAGTAGATCTCCTTAACTTTGGAAAATAATCATCAACACTTTGTTTTATTAAATATTTATATTTGGATTATTTACAGAGTACAATTGTCCTGTATTATGTAATATATCTGCATAATTTGATAAATCTACAACATCGATCTTTTCATTTATATCATCTATAATAATTTGTTGTTCAGTTAAAAGTCTCATTAATCCATCTGTACTGTCATATGTTTTTTAACAATTGTTTATTTGTCACCATTGAACTCAACAGGTAAACTACCCACTTATTTAATAATACCAACAGGTTTTAAACCAAATACTTTATCTTCACAATGATTAATATCCTTCAACATTCCTTCACTAACATTTACCTTTTTAGTTTCATATGTCTTTTTACTTTCATTTTTATGAATACTTGATTTTTCCTTCTTCTTGGTATTTATTTAATATATCTTGAGTTTCTGTTTCACTTAATATGTAATCATAATTTCCAGGAAAATCATCAGACCAGTCTTTCAATGGTTTAATTGGTGTTATATCTCCAAAATGTTGTATATGATGACTATATGGAATCATTTGTTCTTCAATTTCTCTATTTTCTTCAACTGCTTTTAAAACATTATCACATAAACCTTCAATACAATGTTTTACTTTTTCAATAGCATCAATAACAGGTTTATCTTCCTATTTATATTTCTCATATTCTGTTCTGGGATGCTTTTTCTAAAGCTTAAATTGTTCTTTTAGTTCTTCAGCTTTCTTTCTATTTTGTTTAGCATGTTTAACAACTGCATCATGTTTTGAAGACATTTATCAATGAAGAAAAAACATTAATTGTGTTTATGTTAATGTTTAATATTTGTGTTTAATGTTTATATTTATCTTTATGTTTATGTTTATATTTAATGTTAAAGTTTATTTTAATGTTAAAGGCAATGTTTAATGTTTTTGTTTAATGTTTATGTCGTTAAGAAATGTTAGTTTCATTTCTAAATTTACCTTCACTTGGTTTTCAAGACATTTCTATTGTTGAAAAACCAAATTCATCAATTCCATTATTTACTACACATTTCTTTAAAATTATCAAACTTTAAATCTCCACCAAGAAAAATATGATAAATATGATTCAGATTTGTATCATCTTGTTTAAAAATAGTTAAAAATTTAAATTGTGTCTAACTGACAGTTTCGATATTTTTGAATAAGTTTGATCTAAGTATAATCAATCTATACCTTTGTATGTACATCAAGTAAATAATTTCTAACAATATCTTGATTTTCTAGAATGAAGTCATCAAATACAACAACTGAATTATCTTTACATTCATCGAATGGAATAATTTCTTCATTATTTTCGATAAAACTAACAATATGTTTATTAATTTTATCTTCAATTTTTTACATTGTTTTATAAATTCTTGATACTTTGGTTGTTCTAAACTTTTTGAATAAACTTACAAATGTTTAATTTTGTTCCAATTCAATCATTCTGTAGCTGAAAAATAATTAGCAATCATTAATGTTGTTTCCCGAAACCACTTGGTCCAATTGTTGCACATCTAATAGAATTTGGTAAAAGTTTACCATGTTTGTTCTTTAACTTATTTTCTGGAATTCTTACTTTAGGTTACCCAATCTATTTTGTTCATTTGTTAATAATTTTTTCGTTGATTAATAATTACTTTCATTTGTTCAGTAGTAAATGATTCGCCTGCTTCAACTTAGTGATAAACTATCTATACTTAGAAAACGATTAACTGTTCCAATATGTGATAGTTATACTAATGTTTCACTAGTTGCTTTTTATTCAACATTCCTAACACCAAATATTACAACAAAAAATAATAAACTTTATTGTGATGGAGAAACTATAGAAATACCTGCATCTACATGATTATTCTGCAATTCACATTTAAGTGTTTGGCTGAGGGTTTATCGAACCACAATGACACTATCTCTCTACCATTCCACTCCTAAACAATGCGCGGGAAAAACGAACACCTAAACCTTTCCGTTTGAGCTCTGATTTCTCTTATTTTATTTTGATGATCATTCCTACCTATGTAGGTTGTGCTCAACAATATATTTTCTCATTCAGAAGAGAAAGTTGTTGACTGAAATTTCGTAAATAGATCTTGCCGCGACGAAAAACGTCTCTGCTTTAATGACTTCCACCCCAACTCGCATATCATATTTGCCACATTCTCTCCCCTATTACATGATAATACAAAACTAGCTGTCCTTTTTCGCACCCTTTCGATGTCCTCTGTCAATCCTACATGGTAAGGATCCCACACTGCACAGCAATATTCTAACAGAGGACATACGAGTGTAGTGTAAGCTGTCTCTTTAGTGGACTTGCTGCATCTTCTAAGTGTCCTGCCTATGAAACGCAACCTTTGGCTCGTCTTCCCCACAATACTATCTATGTGGTCTTTCCAACTGGAGTTGTTTGTAATTTTAACAACCAGGTACATAATTGAATTGACAGCCTTGAGAATTGTGCTATTTATGGAGTAATCGAATTCCAACGGATTTCTTTTGGAACCCGTGTGGATCACCTCACATTTTTCGTTATTTATCGTCAACTGCCACCTGTCACACCATACAGCAATCATTTGTAAATCGCTTTGCATCTGATACTGGTCTTTGGATGACCTTACTAGACAGTAAATTACAGCATCATCTGCGGACAACCTAAGAGAACTGCTCAGATTGTCACCCAGGTCATTTATATAGATCAGGAACAGCAGAGGTCCCAGGACGCTTCCCTGGGGAACACCTGATATCACATCAGTTTTACTCGATGATTTACCATCTATTACTACGAACTGCGACCTTCCTGACAGGAAATCACGAATTCAGTCGTACAACTGAGACGATACCCCATAGGTCCACAGCCTGATTAGAAGTCACTTAAGAGGAACAGTGTCAAAAGCTTTCCGGAAATCTAGAAATACTGAATCAACTTGAGATCCCCTGTCGATAGTGGCCATTACTTCATGAGAATAAAGAGTTAGCTGCGTTGCACAAGAACGATGTTTTCTGAAACCATGCTGATTGCGTATCAATAGCTTGTTCCCTTCGATGTGATTCATAATGTTTGAAAACAGTATATGGTCCAAAACCCTACTGCAAACCGACATCAATCATATAGGTCTGTAGTTCAATGGATTACTCCTACTACCCTTCTTAAACACTGGTGCGACCTGCGCAATTTTCCAATCTGTAGGTACAGATCTATCGATGAGCGAGTGGTTGTATATGACTGCTAAGTAGGGAGCTATTGTATCAGTGTATTCTGAAAGGAACATAATCGGTATACAATCTGGACCTGAAGACTTGCCCATATCAAGTGATTTGAGTTGCTTCGCAACCCCTGAGGTATCTACTTCTAAGAAACTCATGCTAGCAGCTGTTAGTGTTTCAAATTCTGGAATATTCCATTCGTCTTCCCTGGTGAAGGAATTTCGGAAAACTGCGTTCAATAACTCCGCTTTAGCGGCACAGTCGTCGGTAACAGTGCCATCAGCACTGCGCAGCGAAGGTATTGACTGCGTCCTGCCCCTTGTGTACTTTACGTACAACCAGAATTTCTTCGGATTTTCTTTCCGTTGCCTCTGCAACAGCGTTCGGACCAGTTTTGTGTACCATGGGGGATCAGTTCGACCTCTTACCAATTTATGAGGTGTGAATCTGTCAATTGCTGTTGCTACTATACCTTTGAATTTGAGCCACATCTCGTCTACATTTGCATAGCCAGTTCGGAAGGAATGGAGGTTGTCTCTTAGGAAGGCTTCTAGTGACACTTTATCCGCTTCTTTAAATAAAATTATTTTGCGTTTGTTTCTGGTGGATCTGGAAGAAACAGTATTGAGCCTAGCTACAACGACCTTGTGATCGCTAATCCCTGTATCAGTTATGATGCTCTCTATTAGTTCTGGATTGTTTGTGGCTAAGAGGTCAAGTGTGTTTTCGCAACCATTTACAATTCGCGTGGGTTCGTGGACTAACTGCTAGAAAAAATTTTCGGAGAAAGCATTTAGCACAATCTCGGAAGATGTTTTCTGCCTACCACCGGTTTTGAACAAGTATTTTTGCCAACATATCGAGGGAAGGTTGAAGTCCCCATAACTGTATGAGTGGGGTATTTGTTTGTTACGAGACTCAAATTTTCTCTGAACTGTTCAGCAACTATATCGTCGGAGTCTGGGGGTCGGTAGAAGGAGCCAATTATTAACTTAGTTCAGCTGTTAAGTATAACCTCCACTTATACCAATTCGCACAGAGTATCTACTTCGACTTCACTACAAGATAAACCACTACTGACAGACACAAACACTCCACCACCAATTCTGCCTGATCTATCTTTCCTGAACACCGTCTGAGACTTCATAAAAATTTCTGCAGAAATTATTTCAGGCTTTAGCCAGCTTTCTGTACCTATAACGATTTTAGCTTCTGTGCTTTCTATTAGCGCTTGAAGCTCAGGGACTTTCCCAGCACAACTACAACAATTTACAACTACAATTCCGCCTGTTCCTTGATCCAAGCACGTCCTGTATTTGCCATGCACCCTTTGAGATTGCAGCCCACCCCGTACTTTCCTGAGGCCTTCTAACTTAAAAAACCGTCCAGTCCACGCCACATAGCCTCCGCTACCTGTGTAGCCGCCAGGTGCGTGTAGTGAACTCCTGACCTATTCAGCAGTACCCGAAACCCCACCACCCTATGGCGCAAGTCAAGGAATCTGCAGCCAACATGGTCGCAAAACCGTCTGAGCCTCTGATACAGACCCTCGACCCAGCTCTGCACCAAAGGTCCGCAGTCAGTTATGTCAACGATGCTGCAGATGGTGAGCTCTGCCGTCATCTCGTAAGCAAGACCGGCAGCCTTCACCAAATCAGATAGCCGCTGGAATCGAGAGAGAATTTCCTCAGATCCAAAGCGACACACATCATTAGTGCCGACATGTACCACCACCTGCAGCTGGCTGCACCCTGTGCTCTTCATGGCACCCGGAAGGACCCTTTCCACATCAGGAATGACTCGACCTGGAATGCACACGGAGTGCACTCTGGATTTCTTCCCCTCCTTAGCCGCCATATCCCTATGGGGCCCCATTATGCACCTAACATTGGAGCTCCCAACTACCAATAAGCGCTCCTTCTGCGATTGCCTGGACCTTGAAGGCTGAGAATCATCCTCTGAAACAGGGCAGGCAGCTTCATCTGGCTCAGCCAGAGACTGTACCTGAAACCTGTTTGTCAGATGCACTGGGGAGGCTTTCTGATCAGCCTCCTGGGACGTCTTTCTCTGCCTGCCACGCCTTGGAATGACCTCCCAATCAACCACAGGCGAGGGTTCAGCCCTTCTGCGGGCAGCAACCGGGGCAACCACAGCGGCAGATCGATCTGGGGACAGACAGGACGAGGTTGACATCCCTGTGATACCCAAGTTCGGCTCCCAACAGTGATGCCCATTGGCAACAGCCTCAAGCTGCGCGACCAAAGTCAGCTCTGCCTGCAGCTGTGAGCGAAGGGATGCCAACTCAGCCCTCATCCAAACACAGCAATCACAGTCTATGTCCATTCTAATCGATGTTGAACAACAGTTACTAAAACACGAGGCCGTGCCTAGATAACACAAGCAAAACACGCAAAGAATATATGAACTAACCTGTACAAATGCCTAACGACAGCACTACAATCTGCCTGAATTTACGATTACAGTAACTAAAACTCGAAATTACACCTCCTATACGAAACTCACACGCAATTTGAGTAAGAATCTACGAAGTAAACACAGAAAAGAAGCTAATGACATATCTTTCTGCCCTGTCGATGTGCACCAACTGGGAGCTCAGGCCACACCGGTCTCTGAGAGCCTACTACACAGACAAGTGCCACTGACGTACCAAAACAAAACAAATGCCTAACGACTGCGCTACAACCTGCCTGAATTTACGACTACAGTAACTAAAACTCGAAATTACACCTCCTATACGAAACTCAAACGCAATTTAAGTAAGAATCTACGAATATATAGGTCAATATCGTTTAAAAAATTTTAAAAAATTATATATTTGAAATAATCTAAACTACACATTAAAGCATATGAAATTTAAAACAGAGTAACTATTGAAAGCAATGTAAAATTGTATATGAATATAGCAGATAGTATTAGAGGCTTACTTGGATTTAGTAATCAAGTTGTTCAAGCTAATGAAAACAAGATGTTCCTAAAGTAATTCCTTTTGAATTAATCAATATAAATTTCAATCTTGCTGATGGAATGTATTTAAAACATAATGATCATTTTCATAAAGAAACTAATATTATTGCTTCATTCAAACATAATGCAGAGTTTGGTGGACCAATAATTCATGAACCAAATTGTCTTGTGAATATTCCTATTTTTAATACAATTCAAGATTTAGAAGCTACTATAACTGATGAAAGTGATAATTTAATTGACTTTAATGGTGCTACTGTAACAGTTGTCTTAGAAATATCTTAAAAATTTTTTTCCTTAATAAATAAGTAATTGCTAAAACAATGATGAATAAAAAAATAAGTTATCAGTTTTGTTCATTTCTTGTTAATGAAAAAAAATCAAAAATAATTTAAATGTTACTAACAAAGTTACAGAAATTGAAATAAATATTGGAAATGGTTGGTTTCATCCAAATCATGCACAATTGTACATGAATTTTAGTCTCATTGGAAATGATGGTACAGATTATCCAACTTATGGTGGGAAATCAAACAAAAAATTAATTGATAATTATGTAACAAAACTGTTTGACTCTGTAACAATAAAAAAAAGAAATAATATATTAAATAGAATTGAACATACTTTTATTTAATCAACAGTTTTACTATATCTAACTTCATCTGTTACTGACAAAATAAGTTTAGAAGGAGATATTCTTTATACAGGGAAAATAAATAGTAAAAAAAATTAAGTACTTTATCCACTTGGTGAATTTTTTAAAGGTTATAAAGAAATAATGATTGAAGGAGACTTAACTGTAGTTTTTACACATAGTTCATCTTTTGGAGATGCAATTCTATGTTGGTTTGAACCAAATGATGAAGGTGTTGAATTAAAAAATACACTTCCTAAAGAATGTAAAATAGTTGTGGAAACTATGGAAATACATGTACCAGTTGTTAAATATGAAGCCAATTACAAACTTGAAGACTTAAAAATATTTTTAAAAATCCTAAAATTCCTATTTCTTTTTATCAACATCAAACAGAAGAAGTTGCTGGTTTATCTAGTAAAAACAGTTTTTAACTAGATGTAATAAATTAGTGTAACTCTACAGTATTTGATATGCCAATTTTTGTTTTTGTTGTATTTGAGAAAAATCGTAAAAATAATCAATTAGTTTATTCATCATTATTTGATAATATTAAACTACAGAATATATATTTAAAAATGGTAGAAATTAAGTGTTTCCTCAAGAAATGTGGAATATTAACCCACCAAATAATTTTCTCAAAGCATATGATGCATTTCTAGATTTTAAAAGAATTACTTTACCAAAATCAGATATTGATACTAATCCATTTAGTTTTATAACTAATTATCGAATTTATGTAATCAATATGACACTTATGTAATTATAAAGAATCTTACATACATTGCACAACAGAGATTACTTACTGAAAATTATTAATTATGATAGTTGCTTGTATATAGATGAATGAAAAACTTAAAAAATTATAAAAGTGTTAACTTCATGGTTATATGCATTTCTGAAAAATTTCAAGAAAGATAGAAAAAATAAAAAATAAATTTTTTAAAATAATTAAACTTTGTTAACTAATTTATTTTATTTATTTACTTACGTTCACACTCTACAATTTTTAAAATAATCTACTTTAGTTTTAACTAATACATTTCATTACTTACAATCACATTGCAACATTTTTAATTTACTTTTGTTAACTAATATATTTTTATTTAATCAAAATATCCATGGGTGTACTGCCGGTCTACAGTGTCCAACAGGCACAATATTTTGGCGATTATGCATGTCGCCATCATCAGGTGAACTGACAGACTGGGCTCCTGTGAACGTGCCGGCACGGAGATCCGTATGCTATGGCTGCTCAGAGGGAACTGGGTTCGGTCGCGGCGTTCACAGGACCTCAGTCCATCAGTTCACCTGATGATGGCGACATGTATGATCACCGAAATATTGTGCCCGTTGGACACTGTAGATCGGCAGTACACCCGTGAATATTTTGATTATCAAATACACTTTTGTTCAGAATGTAATTTTTTAAAAAATAACTTACTTTTGTTAACTGATACATGTTATTATCTTACAATCATGTTGCAAATGAAATAATGAAGTTAGAAATCAATTTTTTATTAAGTATAATGATGTAATTAGTTGAGTTATTGTAAAAATTAGGTATTTAGTTAATGTACTAAAATCGGTTGAGTTAATTAAAATATACTGAATTTTTAAAAATCAGTTGTGTTACTTATAAAATACAGAATTTAGTTTAAAATTGCGTTAGTGCACCAGAATCTACAAAACATATCTGCTACTAATGAATGGAGATAAGTGACAGCGAGTGCTAGTCATTCATAGCTCCATGATACATAATTGGATTGATTGCTGTGTGTGGATGAGAGACAAGTTGGTTACCACCCAAGGGGCTCACGTGTCTTTAGTGGGTTCTTACTTGGCTACCACAGGGGCCCCAGTCTTTGCAGCATCTTTTTCCTTCTATGCTGGATGTCTGTTCTTTCGCCATTATTTTTCTCCTCCCTCGGGGAACATGCTGGGGTGTTTCTTGGAATGTTCTGCATTTTCTTATGTAGCTGACAAGAACAGTCTCACCACTGTTTTTCGTTTCTTTCTTTCCTTGCTTCGTTCACATTCTCATGTCCTTCCTCTGCTTTGTCGTTTGGGGTTTCTCTTTTTTCTCTTTCTCTCTGTGCACTCCTGTAGGCGGGCCCATGCGTCAGACGTGTCATAGGTCACTGGGTATCGCGTAATTCCCAGCCCCAGGTCGACATCATGTCGAGGCCCATAGAACTCTGAATTCTTTCCATGGTGTTATTTACATTAAGCTTCTCGATTGTCTGACCGAGGCAGAAATCCTAGTGTTCCTCTCTGATCAGTGTGCCATTGGCGTCCATTGGGTGATGAAAAAGATAGATGCCTCCTTCCAAACCCAATGCGCTGCTACACTGTCATTGTTTCAGCCACACTCGAATGTCTTGTCGCCACACAGCCAACCGTGTAACCTGAGGTAGAGTTGTCCACGAGGGTGATTGTCTGCCTCGTCCTTCCGCTGTATCAACTGCAATGGCAACCATGCCGCCGGCGCTCGAGATGGTCCCATGTATCTCGATGAAGGGCTCTCTAGGAGATTCGGGTAAATGAAAAAGTGCACTACCCGGTCGCTCGCAAGTTATTGGCTAGTCGCAATCTCTGTGTTATGTCATCTGGCACTTATAGTATTTTTCTTGCTACATCTCGCTCCATGAAGAACATGGCCACGCAGAGATGTGACCTCAAATTCAGTGCTGACATGAAATTGACCACTTTCATTGTAGCATCACCACCTCCTCGTTGAGTTGTGCAACAAGCCACAAACATTCGCCTCCTGAGGCGAAGTCACCTGATACACAACCAGCAGGTCGGAAAGAGCAGAAGGAATACTCCCATGAGGACTTCCTATGTACCTTCAGCCAACAAATATCTGAGTTGTCCTCTGCCAACTGTAAAGGCTCCAAGAAGTCAAACAAAGACAAACGTCCGTCTCCTGTGGCGACTCTGAGGTCCTCTTCGATGGTGTCTCCATACAATACTTTCGCCTGGCCAACCTTAATGTAGCCAGTGCGCGCTGCCAACCGTTTTTCTTCCCTGGATTCCCCAGATCGGCAGAGTGTGGAGCCTCTGTAGATCTCATGGAACAGGGTCGTCCAGCCTCTGCGCCCTATAGCAAGGAGTCTTTGAAGACTGGCACTCAGCAGCCACTGAGGTGACTATTCTTTATTTTTTCCCTCCCCTTCCCACGCCCTCCTTTTTCGTTATGGTTCTCTTTCAGTGTAACGTTCGTGGCCTTCAGTCCCACAAACAGGATGTGCTGCAGCTCTTTGAATTCCAGCGTCCACTTATTCTTTGCTTCCAGGAAAGAAAATTGCGCCCATACGACCGCTTTAAGTTCTCGCATTTCTTACCAGTTTGCTTTGACCTTCCCCATGAGGACGATATTCCATTTCATGGCTCATATTGGATGACGTTCGTAGTCAACCCATCTCACTGACTGTCCACCTTCAAGCTGTTGCAATTCACCTTTTCCTTACTCACTTGACCTTTTCACTTTCTATCACTTACATCCCTCAATCGTTCAGTGCCACCAGTGCAGCTTATTGGGCACCTACCTCACACCTTTCTGCTGCTCGGTGACTTTAAAGCACACCATCCCCTTTGGGGTGCTCCCAGAACCTGTCCAAGACCTCCTCAATAAACCTGACCTCCTCCTGCCGTAATACAGGGGCAACCATGTTCCTTTCAGACTCGTTGCACATGTATTCTATCTGTCCAACTTGCCCATCGGCACAAGTGGTCCATTCTGTCTGATGCATACTCATGCGACCATTTCCAATGTGCTATTCGTTTGCTGGCTCCTACCCCACCTAATGGCAGCTTACTAAGGACGACTGGAGGCTTTTGGAGACCTTCAACAAACAACATTTCCCCAGTAGTTATGACTGGGTGGAATATCTTACAAAAGTTATCCTTACCGCCGCAAAATGTTCCATTTCCTTTATAGCACACCTTGTCCCGATCCCTTGGTGAACTGAGGCATGCTGTGACGCAATTCGCGCGTGGAGAATTGCTCTCTGCATTTTTAACCATCATCCTATGATGCTTAATTGCATTCATTATAAACAGATGTGTGCACAGTGTCTTCCCGCTCTTCAGGATAGCAAAAAAGCTAGATGAATTTCATTCACTAGTTCTTTTAACAGTTCCACCTGTTCCTCTGTCGTGTGGGCCAATTTTCGACAGCTCTCTGGGACAGATCCATTCCCCGATTTCCGGCCTGACAGTAACAGACGATGTCATCATGGAACCTATCCCTATCTCCAACATCTTGGGCCACCATTTTGCCGAAGTTTCGAACTCCTTCCACTATCACACTGCCTTCCTCCATCAGAAACGAGCGGAAGAGGCTCGGGCCATACCCGTCGCTTCTCCGAATCGTGCTACAATGGTGCCTTTAGATCATGCCCTCACTACATCCCGATCCTCCACCCCAGGGCAAGATGTTTCAGCACCTTTTTCTTGTAGGCAAGCACTTTCTGATTCATATGTACAACTGCATCTGGGCAGGCGCTGGCGTGAAGCCACTGTCATACCCACAGCTAAGCCTGGTAAAGGCAAACACCTTCCTTCTAGCTTCCTCCCCATTTCTCTCACCAGCTGCGTTTGCAAGGTGGTGGAACGTATGATACATATCCGGCTGGCATGGTGGCTCGAGTCTGGCAATTTACTAACCACTGCACGGTGTGGATTTCGTTCATGCCGTTCTGCAGTTGACCATCTCATCACTTTGTCCACCCATGTCATGAATGGTCTTCTACGGAAATTCCAGACTGTTGGCGTATTTTTCGATTTGGAGAAAGCCTATGACACGTGCTAGAGGGCTGGTGTCCTTCGTACTCTCTACAAGTGGGGCTTCCGTGGGCGCATACCCCGTTTCCTTCAGAAATTTTTAAAAAGATAGTGTTTTCAAGGTACGTGTGGGTCCTCTCTTGTCGGACTCCTTTATCCAGGAAAACGATGTGCCTCAGGGTTCTGTCCTGAGCGTCATCCCCTTTGCTATCGCCTCTAACCATATCATGGCCTGTCTGCCGCAGGGCATCTCTGGCTCCCTTTTCGTTAGTGATTTTGCCATCTATTGCTGTACTCCATGGACTTATCTCATTGAGCGGCAACTTCAGCGATGCCTCGATCTCCTTCACTCATGGAGCATTGACAATAGCTTTCGCTCTTCCACTGACAAAACCGTTCGTATTAATTTCTGGGGGGGCGCAGTTGGTTTCTTCCACTGTTTTCATATCTTGGTCCTGTTGCTCTTCCGTTCGTTAAAACTACGAAATTTCTGGAGCTCATGCTCGATAGGAAACTTTGTTGGGCCGCTGTATGCAGTCCCTGAATGTCCTTCGAGTCCTCAGTGGTACTTCCTAGCTTGCAGATAGTACCACCCTCTTCCGTTTCTACCGGTCCCTTGTCCGTCCGAAACTAGACAGTGGGTGTTTCGTTTACGCATCTGCACGTCCCTCGCTCTTACACCGTCTTATCACTTGTAGAAGTATGAAACCGAAATTTCTCTGTATATGGTGCTAGCTGTCAGTGTAGGGCCCGTGAGACCGCGTCTGCACCGCCATCTGGCTGCTGTAACGGCTCACGACGAATGTCAACACACAGTACCCAAGTTGCATACATCGGTATGTGTTTCAAACCTGTGAACATGTCGAGTCTTGTGCCTACGAACTACGATTTGCAGACAGCATTCGTTTTCTGTTATCATTTGAAGAAAGCTGTTGCAGAATCGCATCGAATGCTTCTCCAAGCTTTCGGCGAACATGCTCCTGGGAAAACGCAGTGTTTCGAGTGGTTCAAAAAATTCAAAAGTGATGATTTTGTCGTGAGAAACGACGAGCGCGGGAAACCACCGAAAAAGTTGTAGGACATCGGATTGCAGGCCTTATTGGATGAAGATGATACTGAGACTTAACTGGAACTCGCGGAACAATTGAATGTGACGGAGAAAGCCATTTCTCTTCTGTTGAAAGCTGTTGGAAAGTTGTAGAAAGTGGGAAAATGCGTTCTGCGTGAACTGAATGAAAGACGGCAAGCAAATCGAAAGACCTCTTGTGAAATGCTGCTTTCCGGACACAAAAGAATAGTGACAGGTGACG
The DNA here is from genome assembly GCF_023864345.2 of Schistocerca serialis cubense. Classification (NCBI taxonomy): domain Eukaryota; kingdom Metazoa; phylum Arthropoda; class Insecta; order Orthoptera; family Acrididae; genus Schistocerca; species Schistocerca serialis. The sequence continues at coordinate 116,153,734 of NC_064643.1, read as the reverse complement.
GCAAATTGGTATATTTTGAGAATTCTAAGCATTGTAAATCACGCGTGAATGCAGGCCATCCATCCATCGACATCCATTGCAAGACCAAATCGCTATGGAAAGAAGACAAAGTTCTGTGTTTTGTGGGATCAGAAAGGTGTCATCTATTATGAGCTGCTAAAACCTGGTAAAATCTTTAACACTGATCACTACCAACAGCTAAAGTTCAATTTACATCGAGCATTACGTGAAAAACGGCCATAATACGGGAAAAGGCAATACAGTCATATTGCACCAGGGTAACGCCCCATGAAACACACCAAACTGGTCAGGGAAACGATCGAGGTGTTCAGTAGGGAAATGCTAGGGCATGCGCCTTATTCTCTAGACTTGGTTCCGTCCGATTATCATCTGTTTGCATCGCTGGGAGACGCTCTCGTTGCACAACGCTTGAATTCGTACGAAAATGTGCGAAAATGGCTCATTGACTCGTTTGCTTCAAAAGAACTGCTTGCCAGAGAAGTGGTAGAAATGTATAAATAGCAATGGAGATTATTTTGAATAAATCTTGTTTATCAGTTTAAAATAACAGACGTGTAATTATTGCAACCAAATTCCTGTTTCATACATCTACACCTGCTAGTACTGTCCACCACTGCGCCATCCATTTGGCCACGGTGGTCTTTTACACTAGCTGGCGAACTACCGCTGTCCTACCGTCGTGACTTTCCCCTCAGCAGCTATGCATGCCGTTTGTCTGACAAGCGTGACCATCCATTCTGTGCCTTCTTCTTCGATGACTCTTTTGATCACCAGTATAGGGCGCGTCCCTCTTCTCTGTTACTTCTGTGAGTTCGCTTTCTGCTCTTTTTCTGGCATCTCATCTTCACACTACCGGCCACTTCCCTGGAGGGTGTGAACCCTTCACCACCTTGGCTTCAGGCTGCGGCCCTTGTTCACCTTGGCCTTCATTCGTTTCCGAAGGACACTAATCCAGCCTCGCTCTATCGTCTTCAGTTTCACGGCCTTCGCACGGAATTTCACGATAGTACCCTATGAAAAATCCACCTCAATTGCACAAACTACCTGGTGTTTACCTTGGTTTCATCGAGGGTAACCACGCCTTCTTTAGAACAAATATAAAACAGCTTCCCTAAATAGGCATAGTCAAAGGCTAAAATCAACACCTACAGCGGCAAGACCCCATGGACACTTTTACAAATACATGGTACATATGTACCAAGTCAATAATGTTACTTACCCCAGCCCTGTGTGTGCTGCCTCGCCCCTGGCACCGTACGATGGTCACAGGCTCTCCACCGAACTGAGTCACCGCAGGCTGTTCATATGCGTGGCTATTGAAATCACTGCGCATGCGCGCGGCCAGGAAACGTTCTTCTTATGCATGGGAGCGGGATTACAAAGTTAACACGGATCGGGACCTAACTGATTGCCAAAAGTTGTCGCACAAATAGCAAATTGAGCAAATGATGAAAGCAATGATGCGGGAATTAAGACAAATTTAATAGCAACGCACGACAAACTTTGTGCACGGATGGTAAATCAGCCACAAGCTAATATGGAGGCCCTAGAATTTGGTAGAAATTACAACTAAACTAAAAAGATAGCTATGCTAAGGATGTTATTGTGAACGGATAAAATCGCACTAATAATATCTGCAGCAAAAACAACGATAGTCGCTACATCACCATAATAAATCTTTAACGTCTTCTGATTACGGCCTGGTCGGCCGCTTAGTATTATGGCGAGTAGCGACTATGGTTGTTTTTGCTGCAGATATTATTAGTGCGATTTTATCCGTTCACAATAACGTCCTTAGCATAGCTATCTTTTTAGTTTAGTTGTAATTTCTACCAAATTCTAGGGCCTCCATATTAGCTTGTGGCTGATTTACCATCCGTGCATAAAGTTTGTCTTGCGTTGCTATTAAATTTGTCTTAATTCCCGCATCATCGCTTTCATCATTTGCTCAATTTGCTATTTGTGCGACAACTTTTGGCAATCAGTTAGGTCCCGATCCGTGTTAACTTTGTAATCCCGCTCCCATGAATAAGAAGAACGTTTCCTGGCCGCGCGCATGCGCAGTGATTTCAATAGCCACGCATATGAACAGCCTGCGGTGACTCAGTTCGGTGGAGAGCCTGTGACCATCGTACGGTGCCAGGGGCGAGGCAGCACACACAGGGCTGAGATAAGTTACATTATTGACTTGGTACATATGTACCATGTATTTGTAAAAGTGTCCATGGGATCTTGCCGCTGTAGGTGTTGATTTTAGCCTTTGACTACGCCTATTTAGGGAAGATGTTTTATATTTGTTCTAAAGAAGGCGTGGTTACCCTCCATGAAACCAAGGTAAACACCAGGTAGTTTGCGCAATCGAGGCGGATTTTTCATAATTATTTCGATACTTACGATTGCTGACGCGCTGCAATGCTGAAAGACGTTTGTACACACTGAAGGCCCTCGGACTGACCGTGGTGTCAGGCGCGCCTTCGGCATTGGCATCGATGTTTTTCGGTCTTGGCTTCTGGAACATTGCTCAGTATTTACAGCAGAGCTTTTCGCCCTGTATCAGGCCATCCAGTACATACAGCGATAGATGCTTTTCAATTGCGTCATCTGCTACGACTCTCTCAGTGCCGTTCAAAGCCTCTGTGTGCTGCACACCGTCCATCCCTTAGTGCAACGGGTCCAGGAAGGCTGTCACTTGTTCACTCTTGATGGAGCTACTCTGATGTTTATGTGGGTTCCTGGTCACATCGGTCTGACAGGAAAGGCGGCTGCTGATGCTGCTTCCAAGGCCACAGTCGTAGTATCTCAGCCCATTAGTTTACACATTCCTATCGCACAGGGTAGCCGCATGGTCTCAGGCCCTTCCCACAGTTCGAGTGCCTCCCCCTTTCGGAAGTTGGAATCCTCTGTTGGACACGGGTGTGTGAGGTGTGTGTGTTGAACTTAGCGTAAGTTAGATCAGGTAGTGTGTAAGCCTAGGGAGCGATGACCTCAGCAGTTTGGCCCCTTAGGATCTTACCACAAATTTACAAATTTCTTACATTCCCTTCGTTGATCTCTATGTTGCTGCTTGTCAGCAGGTGGTGTCCTTTTCCTCTGCGGGAAAAATCTACGGGTTATTCAGCCTCTCTGAGAGGCTTGGACAACCTCCTCTCGGTTCTCTCGCCATGAGATCAATAATTTTTGCTATATTGTGCTTTGGGCACTGTTGTTTTAGCTCTCGCCGTTTGTTAAGTGATGCTCCTCCACCACTTAGTACTCACTGCACTCAACCTTTGACAGGCCGCCATTTCCTGATGGAATGCCCTTTTTTTTAGCAAATGATGCACAGGCTGTCGACTGCATTTTACTTTTTATCCGTCATAGCAATATGGCAAAGGCCATTTACTTGTAGTTCAAGATCTATATTTGTCTACGGCATATTTTATAGACCTTTCTCCACAGTACCTGTTTTCAGCTGTCTTCTCTTCCGTCAATTAATATTAACATGTAGCCGTTTTTATCTCGTCTTTATCTTCGTGTTCAACAGTTTTGTCATGGGCACGTATGACCCTAGTTGTTTTTGCGCCCTAAAACAACACAGACATACAAACGAGTTGGTTTTACAATTCGCTCTCAGCTCCAGGCCGTGATGGCTTCGGTTACACAGCTTGAAGCAGTTGTTGAACGGTATCACTGTTGGGGGCCGGCCGTGGGGGTCCAAAGGACTTGCAGCACGTCTGAGTATACTGATTGGTCCACAGCAGTGCTTAACTTCTCGCACTGAAGTTGACCCCTCACCTGTAGTCGAGTGGTAGGTCGCCTCAGGGCGTTGCAGGTGGCGAAAGACTTCCAGGAGGCAGCACATAGGATCTCCCCAGTTAATCTGACAAACAGGTTGCAGGTGCTGTCTGTGACTGATAGTGTCCCTCAGCCAGATGCAGTCGCTTCTCCTCTTTCAGAGGAAACTTCTCAGGTCCAGGAAATCAGAGGATGGGATTCTTGGTAATTGGGTGCTCGAATGTTGTGTGCATTGTGGGGCCTGTTACAGACATGCCTGTCAAGGAGAGGAAGAAAGCCAATGTGCACTTCGTGTGCAGACTGGATGGAGTCATTCCAGATGTGGAACATGTCCTTCCAGATGCCATGAGGAGCACAGGGTTCAGTCAACTGCAGGTGTTGGCAACCGTCGGTACCGATTGCTTTGGCTCAGAAGGGATTCTCTGTGGTTTTGAGCGGCTAACAGAACTGGTAAACGCTCCAGTCTTACTTGGCATCATAGTTGACAGAACCGATTACGGACCTCTGGTACAGAGCCGAGTGGAGGGTCTGAATCCGAGGCTCAGCCGGTTCTGCGACCGTACAGACCGCAGATTCCTCGACTTATGCCTTATGGTGGTTGGGTTTCGGGTTCTGCTGAGTAGGTTAGGAGTCCACTACACGCAGGAGACGGCTACACGTGTAGCAGGGGCTCTGTGGCGTGGACTGGGCGGTTTCTTTAGGTTAGAGGTTCTCGGCGGAACACAAAAAAGGGCATCAGTTTGAAAGGGTGCAGGTCGAACACAGGAAGAACTTAGATCCAGGAACCATCGGTAGAAGGGAAATGGTCACACCTGTGTTGGGAAAGTACCAGAGCTCCAAGTCCTAATAGAAACGTTGCAGGCACTGAAAGCTGGCTACGTCTGCTGATAAGCTCAGCCGAAATTTTTGCGAAGAACCTAATGGTATTTCGAAAGGATGGGCTAAACACAGCTGGCGGGGGTGTATTTGTTACTGATAGACATTTCCTGTGATTTAGTATGGGCAGAGCTCATTGCTGACAACCGAAATAAAATACTTGGGTCCTTTTACCGATCTCCCAACTCGTATGATACAGTCACTAAAAGGTTCAAAGGAAACTTGAGTCTAATTTCAGACACATACCCGACTTCTACAGGTATCGTTGATGCTGACTTCAATTTATCCTCGATATGTTGGCGAAAATACGTGTTTAAATCCGGAGGTATGCATAAAACATCAACTGAAATTCTGCTAAACGCATTCTCTGAAAGTCAATTCGAGCAGTAAATTCATGAAGCCACGCGAATAGTAACCGGTTGTGAAAACACACATGACCTCTTAGCAACAAATAATCCTTAGCTCGTAATCAGCATCAAAACGGATACAGGGATTATTGACCACAGGGTTGTCGTTACGAGACTGAATATTGTAATCCCCAAATAATCCGAAAATAAAAATATAACTATTAAAAAATCAGATAAAAATTCGCTTGACGGCTTCCTGAGAGACAATTTCCACTCTTTTCAGATTAACAATGTAAGTGTAGACCAGGTGTGGTTTGAATTCAAAGAAATAATATCGACCGCAATTGAGAGATCTATACAAAATAATTTAACAAACTATGAAGCTGATACCCCATGGAACACAAAATGGGTCAGAACACTGTTACAGAAACAATGAAAAAGGCATGCCAAATTTAAACGAACGCAAAAGCTCCAAGATTGGCGATGTTTTACAGAAGCTCGAAATTTAACGCGTATTACAATGCGAGGTGCTTACAATAGTTTCCACAACGAAACTTTGTCTCGAAACCTGGCAGAAAATCCAAAGAGATTCTGGTCATATGCTAGCGGCTAGACACAATCAGTGCCTTCTCTGTGCGATAACAATAGAAATACTATCGACGATAGTGCTGCCAAAGGAGAGTTATTAAACACAGCCTTCCGAAATTCCTTCACCAAAGAAGACAAGTAAATTCCAGAATTTGAATCAAGAACAGCTGCCAACATGAGTAACTTAGGAGTAGATATCCTCGGAGCAGTGAAGCAATTTAAATTACTTATTAAAAGCAAGTCCATACTGTATACCAATTAAAGTCCTTTCGGTGTACGCTGATGCAATAGCTCTATACGTACCATATACAACCGCTCGCTTGACGAAAGATCTAAACCCGAAGACTTGAAAGTCACAAAATTATTCAAGAAAAGTAGGAGTAATCAGTGTGCGATTTGCAGGGGGGGGGGGGGGGGATGGGGGGGATTTCCCCCCCCTCTGCATCAGACCATCCCCTCCTCTGGTTTTATGCATCCCAACCTGGGATGTTTATTTCCCAAGCACTGGAGTACAACTTTACATATAATTTAAATTTGTGGAGCCGAACACTGAAAGTTTTTAATAAGTCTTACTATTAGTATTATTAATATGTTACAGTTATCTATCATCAGAATAAGTACAACTTTTCACAAATGTGCCTCTACTTTTTCAATTCCCCTCGTATATGTGTACCTGTATGTAGATGATTTTGTAAATAAGCTTTACCTATAATGTACTTTTAAAGATATAACAAGGGATGGCTTTTCTGATAGTGCATACGCGTCAATAGTGAGTTTCGGCATTAACATCTATTTATAAATAGCTGTTTAACCATGCGTAACGCCACGGTCCAAGCTAGTAACATATTTAATTCTACTAACCCCCTAAGACATCCCCCCCCCCCCCCCCCACTGGTAAAAGCACAAATTGCACCCTGGGAGTAATCCACTAAATTACAGTCCCATTCCAATAACGTCGATATGCAGCAGGATTTTGGAGCATATATTGTGTTCAAACATTATGAATTACCTCGAAGGGAACGGTCTATTGACGCACAGTCAACAGGAAGTTAGAAAATAACGGTCTTATGAAACACAACTAGCTCTTTACACACACGAAGTGTTCAGTGCTGTTGACAAAGTATTTCAAATTGATTCCGTATCTCTACATTTCCAGAAGGCTTTCCACACTGTAGATACCACACAACCGGCTTGTAGTGAAATTGCGTGCTTATGGAATATCGTCTCAGTTATGTGACTGGATTTGTGATTTCCTATCAGAAGTCACAGTTAGTAGTAATTGACGGAAAGTCATCGAGTAATACAGAAGTGGTTTCAGGTGTTCCCCAAGGTAGTGTTATAGGCCCTCTGCTGCTTCTTATCTATACAGGGTGTTACAAAAAGGTACGGCCAAACTTTCAGGAAACATTCCTCACACACAAAGAAAGAAAATATGTTATGTGGACATGTGTCCAGAAACGCTTACTTTCCATGTTAGAGCTCATTTTATTACTTCTCTTCAAATCACATTAATCATGGAATGCAAACACACAGCAACAGAACGTACCAGCGTAACTTCAAACACTTTGTTACATGAAATGTTCAAAATATCCTCCGTTAGTGAGGATACATGCATCCACCCTCCGTCGCATGGAATCCCTGATGCGCAGATGCAGCCCTGGAGAATGGCGTATTGTATCACAGCCGTCCACAATACGAGCACGAAGAGTCTCTACATTTGGCATCGGGGTTGCGTAGACAAGAGCTTTCAAATGCCCCCATAAATGAAAGTCAAGAGGGTTGAGGTCAGGAGAGCATGGAGGCCATGGAATTGGTCCGCCTCTACCAATCCATCGGTCACTGAATCTGTTGTTGAGAAGCGTACGAACACTTCGACTGAAATGTGCAGGAGCTCCATCGTGCATGAACCACATGTTGTGTCGTACTTGTAAAGGCACATGTTCTAGCAGCACAGGTAGAGTATCCCGTATGAAATCGTGATAACGTGCTCCATTGAGCGTAGGCGGAAGAACATACTGACGAAACTAAAATGAGCTCTAACATGGAAATAAGCGTTTCCGGACACATGTCCACATAACATCTTTTCTTTATTTGTGTGTGAGGAATGTTTCCTGAAAGTTTGGCCGTACCTTTCGTAACACCCTGTATAAATTATTTACGATACAATCTGAGCAGCCGTCTTAGGTTGTTTGCAAATGACGCTGTTGTTTATCTTTTAGTAAACTAAGATAAAAAACTGCAAAACGATTTAGAAATGATATCTGTAGGGGGCGAAAAGTGGCAATTGACCCTAAGTAATGAAAAGTGTGAGGTCATCCACATGAGTGCTAAAAAGTATCCGTTAAACTGTGATTACACGATAAATCAGTCAAATCTAAAGGGCGCAAATTCAAGTAAATACCTAGAAATTGTAATTATTAACAACTTAAATTGGAAAGAACACACAGAAGATATTGTGGGGAAGAGAAACCAAAGGCTACGTTTTATTGGCAGAACATTCAGAAAATGTAACAGGTCTACTAAAGAGACTCCCTACACTACGGGTTTCGTCCTCGCTTGGAGTACGGCTGCACGGTCTGGGATCCTTACCATGTAGGATTACCGGAGTATGTCGAGAAAGTTCAAAGAAGAGGAGCTCGTTTTGTATTATCACGAAATAGGGGAGATACTGTCATCGACATGACATAGCTATGGGTTCGATGAATGCTCTGCCAGGAACTTAAGTGTGATCTGCGAAGTATCCATGTCGAGGAAGATAAGATACGATACATTTAAATAAACGAGATTTTGAATAATTGAAATTGTGGCAGATTTGGAATCGCAGAACTGTTAGCATTATTTTAGCAGTTCTTTTGGAAGGAAATGCTGCTATAATATTTTTTCGGTTATGGAGTCACAATCGACCACTTGTAAAACCCCATTTCATCGGTTGCTTTTGAAACACAACGGTTATTATGAACATGAAAAATAGTTGGCGCAGTCGTTCGATGATTATGCGAAATACAGTACACTTTGCAAACAAATGTTATTTCAACGGATGTATCGTACAATTGACCTGAGGGGCCGCTATAGGATATTCATTGGCAAGATTACCCATTATGCAGAAATTTGTATGAAATAAGTCACGAGTTAAATTAGGAATACTAGTGTTGACTGAAAATCTCTGGTGCTGGGATGTTGGTAGAAAACTCTTCTCTGACATCTCGAATAGTGTGGCGTCAAAACTCCTTTTATAAGTTCTGTAAAGCCTGTTTGTGCGCCCATCCAGCTTAGTTATCAGAATCCCTCTAACGTTATTATTACTAAATGTCATTCAGTGTTCAGAATATATAACTATTAGGAAACATCTGCCTTAGGAATGCCGGTTTCTGCAAATTTGAAGGAGGGGATGGACTGTGCACTATCAGACTGAGTGAACCATTGCTGAAGCTGCGTCCGAGGAGAGACCTGGTTGAAACACTCCTGGTAAGTAGTTTGTTTTATATGCTAGCCCATAAAAACCATGTCATAGACAAATTAGACACTGTTACAATGTTAACATACATGTGGAAGCACTGGACACACATCCCTCCACACACTGCCTAATCCAGCACACCGATACGACAGTGAACGTATCTTTGGGAGGAGAGTGGTGCGAGTACCCACCTAGGCATCCAATCTAGGTTTACCGTGATTTCCTTAAACCACTTAAGGAAAATACTGGAAGGGTTTCCTAGAGTGTGGTCGATGTCATTCCTTGCGAAATTAATCCTTCATGCTAAGTCCAAGAAGCTGATGTTACATTTTCTTTGGATGGTAATTTTAGAAAGTGGATAATTACATAGCAGTGAAAAAAACTTAGTTATGGTTTAAGCAGATGCAGCTTGATTTACCATGGTCTGTGGATCTAAAAATGTCATCAGTCACACTCATGGATACATGCAGCAATTCGTCTAGAGTGATTTGACTAAACTGGGCGTTCGATAGGGCTTGGAGAGCATTGTGAAGTTGCAGGTAGGTAAACGTTGGTGTGCCCTGCGAGTATGTGACTATCACATACAAAGGTACAAAAGTATTGAAGTCACACACAGGAAGAAACCTTCCATATATGTAGGTGACCATGGAACCTCATTAGCTCTACCTTGCTATAGACTGTGATTAGGATTATGGGGTTGTGCACATTCATGACTGAACACATGGTGGCTAGTGGTCAAAATGTAGGTTTTCTAAGGTAAAATTATTCAAATCAGACAGTTACAGAAGGATTCATTGAACTTGGAAGGAGTTCATAATTAAAATATACTAGCTTCAATTTGGAGGCTGTGTGGGTGATGACTGAAAAGTTTAACACTGTGGGAACACCTTCAGAACTTAGACCACACGAATAGATAAAATTCAGTTTGCTGCTACAAGGAATACTGGATTTCTTGACAAGCTATTCACCTCATTTTTAAACTGCAGATTTTGCACAGAGTACCAGACCTAACGGTCATTTCCCAGAATGAAGCAAGATAAATAAAGTTCTTACATCAAGATACATAACAGTCAAGACATACAAACACTACAGTGTTGTAATAAGCAACTGATTTAAACTGAAATGCCAGGCTGGTATATATTTACAAAATTATGTGTTCACAACCTCAGAGCAGACTAAGCAGAGTGCAGTCATTATTAATCAATCCATGAATGAACAGTGAGCCAAAAGCTTTGTCTCCCAGTGCGCCCCTGCCCCAGTGGTTAGTTGGGGAAGGAGGCACTTCTTGCCAATACTTGCTTCAGAACAGAGCGTTCACGTCTGGTGCTATGTCTCTGGACCTATCCCACCTGGCCAACTTTTATCACCCTCTGCCTCAGGGAAAGAAAAATCCAGAGGTTGTTTAGCTAATATTAGGATTATTTTTTCTTTAAATACATTTCTGTAAGTACTCTGGTATTTCAAATTGAGAATGATACCCAATGTGCTTTTCATTAATCAGTTTTTTGAAAATATCAAAAAGTAGTGTCAACATAAAAGCCTTCCAATGTACATGTAACTTCATTTCAAATTATGAAAATAAAGTAGAAATGGCGTTTAACATGCTGAAAACATCAAATAGCAATAAGCGATATGTGTATCAGTATTGTATGTTCACCAATATGCACATGTATTGTAAAGTGATTGTTCTGTAAAACTCAAGACAGAGAGATAAATACCTAACACTAATGGTAAGAGAGCATACAAGTAATATCAAAATATACATAAATGATTTAAGACACCAGACATGGTGAGTTCAAAAATAGGCTTCCTCATAGAATTATCATGTAAAACAAAACAAGAATATTAATAACAATGCACCACATTAATTGAACAACATACAAGTATCTGCAAAGATTGTAGTGCTAAATATATCCAAGATCTTATATGCATCCACGTTTGAGAGCACAAACACCCTCCTCCACTAAACATATGTGGTGAAAAAAAAAATTCTGACAATCACACAATTCGCGATGATGAAGGGCGTCATCTACCTACTGCAGGGTGCTGGCTGAGAGAGAGAGACACACACCCCCGCCGGCCATGCGGCCATACATTCGTACCAAACGAATGTGTGCACGCAATACAACTGTTGGAAACAATAAATTGATCAATAGGGACTTTGACGTCGCGATTGGGATTTAAAAGTGCTACAGACTTCCTAAATCGGTTCTCTCCACTATATTTGGAAGGAGGGAGGAAGGTTCTACTGCGTGATAGAATAGAGACAACAGCAAATACCACTGCAAGACAAGAGTCCACTGTGATGTACGGAGAAGCGCTAAACACGACACACGTAAACCACGAGCCAGTCTGTAGCAGTAGTTGCCGTGGGTAGGTGTTGGTGACTGCTGAAACAGTCGAACATCCAGCACGCTCACCTCCCAGACGTTCACACACAGGGCGCCTATCCTCTCGTTCACCGCCAGCAGCGACGTTCAGGGATCGGAGGAAACTGTAGCCACTGCCGAAGTCGTCGACGTGCGTGTATGCAAGAGTGCACTACCCCAGGCCAGGGAGGGCATCCGGGAATGATTGAAGTGGTAGGAATTCGGATGTTATCAATACGACCAGCACAAACATCCATTATTTTGAATCTTCCCTCACGCAGCACACACACACGTGCGCCTCTGTCGCGCTCACCCTGCACACTGGTCACTTCGCCAGCCGTCGCTGCCGCGGGAGGGATCGGACAGGTTGACACATTCTTTGTACACGGCCCAGGCTAAGGTAATCCGTTACTTCCGGTTCCCGACTCCTCGTGACTGCCGCTGCAGCCAGCTGCAGTGCACTGTGAAACAAGCAACTGCAGCCTGGACGTGTACAGTAGTTCTACACCAGGGGTTCTCAACAAAATTTTCTCGAGGACCCCCTCATCGAGCATGATTGGTACCTTGTCATATCACAGTATCAAGTACCTAAAAAAGCCCAATTAAGAGTCTTTTTATACGTTTCCTATTTTTGATATTTAGAAAAAATATTGACATATTCATTATTGAAAATATATTGAGCTTAAAACTTTTTCAATTCAGCCATTCTTGTTATTCTTAAATTTTTTATTATAGCTCAAAATCTTTGTCTTCAAATCTGGGTGTTTAGTGTAACAAACTCCTTAAAAAAATAAAAATTGAGTATGAACTGAAAATTACAGGAAAAAATTAAAACTGATTGTATTGGTCTTTCAAGTGTACTATACTTGAGATTGCATTGAGTAGACGTGTGAAAAATAAGAAAACACATTTCATACAAAGTATTATTTATTTGAAAAAAATACAGTTACAACAGAGTAATTCATCAGTATACAGTTAGTTTTGATTTTCAGTTCTTAATGAGATGAGTTCAGTCTGAACTTTGAGTCCATTATTTCTGAAATATTAGGTTCCAAGCTTGAAACTTTCACTCTGAAATCCGACCGCATACCGAGCCGATTTCTATATTTGTTTTTCATGAATGCTTTGCAAACACTACTGTTTTAATACTGAATACTGAATATGTAAACAACACGGTCTATGATAAATTAACAATGGCCGATTGTCGTCTAAAATGCGATATTCTGTGTAAAGTGACTGTCAGTTGTCAGCTGCAAAGAGGCAGCGCGTGCAGTCTAATGGCATACAGCAGAACTGTTTGCCTCTATCTAATTCTAGTTTTGCGCTAGAGTGTGCTAGTGTCAGTCGGCTCTAGGAAGATGGTAGACGCAGAAGTTAGCGTTCGCTAAAGCTCTGCTCATGCAGCAAGCGGCCAACGCAAAAAATTTGTTATCATACGAAATATATTTAATATATTTTTTACTCTAATACCAGCTTGCGGACCCTTGTGGCATAGCTCGCGGACGGCTGGGGGTCCGCGGACCACCTGTTGGGAACCACTGTTCTAGACAATTCCACGCTGACATGGACCCGCCAGTTTGAAAAATCTACTTTTCCCAATCTGACACAGCGATGTTGTTGACAATACACACCGAATTTCTCACGTGAACTGTAGATTCCTTTCTATTATACGAGTTATTTTCGAACAATACACTCGTTTATACGTCGTTATCGTTGTTGTTGTTGTGGTCTTCAGTCCTGAGACTGGTTTGATGCAGCTCTCCATGCTACTCTATCCTGTGCAAGCTGCTTCATCTCCCAGTACCTACTGCAATCTACATCCTTCTGAATCTGCTTAGTGTATTCATCTCTTGGTCTCCCTTTACGATTTTTACCCTCCACGCTGCCCTTCAATGCTAAATTTGTGATCCCCTGATGCCTCAGAACATGCCCTACCAACCGGTCCCTTCTTCTTGTCAAGTTGTGCCACAAACTCCTCTTCTCCCCAATCCTATTCAATACCTCCTCATTAGTTATGTGATTTACCCATCGAATCTTCAGCATTCTTCTGTAGCACCACAATTCGAAAGCTTCTATTGTCTTCTGGCCTAGACTATTTATCGTCCATGTTTCAATTCCATACATGGCTACACTCCATACGAATACTTTCAGAAATGACTTCCTGACACTTAAATCTATACTCGATGTTAACAAATTTCCCTTCTTCAGAAACGCTTTCCTTGCCATTGTCAGTCTACATTTTATATCCTCTCTACTTCGGCCATCATCAGTTATTTTGCTCCCCAAAGAGCAAAACTCCTTTACTACTTTAAGTGACTCATTTCCTAATCTAATTCCCTCAGCATCACCCGACTTAATTCGATTACATTCCATTATCCTCGTTTTGCTTTTGTTCATGTTCATCTTATATCCTCCTTTCAAGACACTGTCCATTCCGTTCAACTGCTCTTCCAAGTCCTTTGCTGTCTCTGACAGAATTACAACGTCGTCGGCGAACCTCGAAGTTTTTATTTCTTCTCCATGGATTTTAATACCTATTCAGAATTTTTCTTTTGTTTCCTTCACTGCTTGCTCAATATACAGATTCAATAACATCGGGGAGAGGCTACAACCCTGTCTCACTCCCTTCCCAACCACTGCTTCCCTTTCGTGCCCCTCGACTCTTATAACTGCCATCTGGTTTCTGCACAAATTGTAAATAGCCTTTCGCTCCCTGTATCCTACCCCTGTCACCTTTAGAATTTGAAAGAGAATATTCCAGTCAACATTGTCAAAAGCTTTCTCTAAGTCTACAAATGCTGGAAATGTAGGTTTGCCTTTCCTTAATCTTTCTTCTAAAATAAGTCGTAAGGTCAGTATTGCCTCACGTGTTCCAACATTTCTACGGAATCCAAACTGATCTTCCCCAAGGACGGATTCTAACAGTTTTTCCATTTATCTGTAAAGAATTCGCGTTAGTATTTTTCAGCTGTGACTTATTAAACTGATAGTTCGGTAATTTTCACATCTGTCAACACCAGCTTTCTTTGGGATTGGAATTACTATGTTCTTCTTTAAGTCTGAGGGTATTTCGCCTGTCTCATACATCTTGCTCACCAGTTGGTAGAGTTTTGTCAGGACTGGCTCTCCCAAGGCCTTCAGTAGTTCTAATGGAATGTTGTCTACTCCCGGGGTCTTATCGTTACTCGTTGTTGAAGTCCTGTACAGGACTATGGCATGGGCTATATTCCCTCTATCCATTCTCTAAGCAGGCAAAAAAATATCTTCTCCTATCTGTCTTGACGTGCATCACAGAACTAGAATATTAAATTCATTTTTGGCTCATGACGGAGTGCTAAGATCTACCACTCTCACAGGACGGGTCCTCACTTTGACTCTCTTAATGTAACATCACAGAGAAGTTGTAAATATAAGTTTCATGACTTTATAAATTCGGTAATACATCTGATGGTCGTCTCTCCCTGTGTAGACGAGAGATTCAAATATCGTTAAAAGATATCTTGATATCGTCCTAACGAAAAAAACACCAAGTCTGGAATCATATGCATGATGCCCTAGCCATCATCTCAACCCGCCAGACGGCATGTCACTGATAACAAATTAATAGACTGATCAGTTACATTTATCATGAGTCACATCGCATGGCCATAAATTTTTCTTTGTCAATGGATTACACTCACCACATAGTTCAAATGGGAACCCCTGGAGGGAAGAAGATGTTCTTTTCGAGGAGCACTGTGGACAACTGACATCTGAAACTGACCAAAGAAGTATTCTACCGCTGGCAATATACATTTCGCATAAGGACCACGCTATTAAAAACATGATCACAAAGACTGTTACTGTCACTCTGCATAAAAAGTGGTCTTGGCTCTCCAGGCACCCACAAGAGTCACTGATAGCGTTATGCTTTCTGATGGGGATACTGTCTTAGATTTGGAATCAAGTTTCTTGATTCAACCACGTACTTACATTGGATCCTATGGAGATGTCTTTCAATGTTCAAATGTGTGTGCAATCTTATGGGACTTAACTGCTAAGGTCATCGTTCCTAAGCTTACACACTACTTAAGCTAAATTATCGTAAGGACAAACACACAAGCAACCATGCCCGAGGGAGGACTCGAACCGCCGCCGGGACCAGCCGCACAGTCCATGACTGCAGCGCCCCAGACCGCTCGGCTAATCCCGCGCGGCTGTCTTTTAATGATTACATCCACTGGTGAATCATATTCATGTCACTCTCATATCCTGAAATGTGTCACCTTTTTCGAACCTATCTGCTACAGCTTTAGACAATCGTTCTGCATTTTGAAACTGTCCCTTACCCGCCCTCCCTGTAACTTAGTCAGTGTGATCGTCCCAGTTTAAGTCTGAACTGAGCATAAACCGGAGAATGCTGTATCTACCACCTTCTGCATCCTGTCTGCATCTGCGACACATTCACAGAACAGACATGCAGAAAACAGAGCGCACACACACTGCAACTGTAGAATATGTGGCTGCAGGTGACTGGATGCATTCCAGTACAGTGCTATGCTATTCTATCCGACCAGAAAAAAAATGTATTTGCGCTAGGTCTTGGCAACTGTCCTACATTTACAAGCAATTTTAGAATATGGAACGAGAAGTGATGTCGTGATCGTATGGGATGGATAGAAGTGACATAAAATGGATAAAATTACGAAAAATACGTATCAATTAAGGTAAAATACTCTGAAATGTGGGAGTACTGAGGAAGTACTTCCATGTGTTCTGCTTGCTGTCTTGTACATGAGAACGATATGCAACAGCAAGAGGATACGAGAAAACGTTGACACGGAAGCCCCAGGAACCAGAGAAACAGTCATTCTCCGTCTACAGCGATAAGACGGTTGGAATCGAATCCTTAACGTGAATGACTGCCAAGAGTAGAGTAATAAAGTTGTGTATGTCAGATCACAAGTCCAGGTGTGACCCTAAAGTTATCGGCAATTGCCTTATAAATTTTTATAAAATGTTCTTAGCTAAAGGGCGTTTTATTACCGGCTGCAGTATACAGCTAAAGAATGTATCGCGTGTTTGACCCTGTGCAGAATCATTTAGATGTTTTAAACCCTAACAAATAGCATTTACAATATGCTTGTCTGTACTCTCCCCCAATCACAACCTTAACAGCGTCAGCTAACAAACAGCTGCTGTGTGGCAATGTTCTACTGTACGTCTATTGAGGTAATAGTGATACATGCAAGTCAACTGTTTCTTTGATGCGTTCCTGGAAAAGAGACCCATCTGCCTCTAAACTTACAGGGATCTGCGTTAAAGGACGATAGGAAGTAGATGGAGTGATCGGTTGAGAGGGAGAGAGGGAGATGTTGCTACAGGTCATTTATCACACGTTTAACCATTTCTTTTCGTTGTTCTCTTGGGGTGCATCAGTTGTGTGGTATAGCCTACAACCGACTCGTATACAACTGTGTGTTTGTATGTGACTTAGAGCACTATCTACCTGGGATCGTTAACAGCAAACCACTCCAAACCACAGTCATCAGAGGACTTCCAACTCATGTGTGATGAAACAGGTCCATCGACGAGGAATCTGTTTCGGTACACTCCTCTAGACGAACGAAGAGGTATGTAAAGTATCCCATTTATTTGCCAAACCTTGGACGTAAATCGAGTCTTCAGTTCCATATAGGTACGAGACGACTGTTACTATGCTTTTCATGTTCGTCCTATCCTAAATGCATGCAAGTGGATCACTGGGTAGAGGGCAAGTCGTGCACCTCTGGAAACCTATTTAGTGTTTGTGTCTCAAAGAATAAATGTTTTCTTTGGTGTGCAAGGTAGTTTATCGTAGAGAAACTTGCATGGAGAATGTATGTCATGTCCTGAGGGTATATTTCTTACACTGGAGGTTACACCAGTTCTCATAAGATAGCCAAAGTTAAGTGCTGTCACACCTGGTTAGCACTTGGATGGATTGCTCTCTGGGTCTTCCAAGCGCTCTGGCAAGTAGGGTGCACTCACCCCTTGTGAGGTATCGCATTCTACACTGCATTCTACTGCATTCTACACTGCATTCTACAGCACTGCATTCTACACTGCTAATAGATCAGAAGCCACACTGCTGCAGCGTTGTAGCATGCTTGAAGTGCAGAACTGTGTAGACTTAGGAATAATGTGTTTATGTTCTCTCTTGACAATACCTTCTTGGTACTGACCTCAGACACTAGAACAATACTTCTGAATTGATAGCACAGGAGATTTACGTAAAATTCTTTAAACTCCATCAAGCATAAACCACATCTTTCTTAATAACAGTTTGTTGTATCATCACAACACTTTAATATAAACTATACACCGATAAGGGATCCTTATCTCCTCGACATACGTGCATCTGGAGAGATCTTGTGGACTTGGTTGGGTGACGTAAGGAAGATTGGTGTGGAATAGCAATCACAGACAGGGTTGATCAGACTATCAAATATGATGCTTATTACAGTACATCGAAGATCTCTTTTTGACTAACATCACTTATTTAAGATGGAGAAAGAGGCTTGGTGGAGGGGCAACACCTTCTGCGGATGGTCAGCATTGAACAGAGATCACATACGTGATCACAGTATATCAGTCGAAACTGAACACCAAGCCATCTGCTACCACTGTGAAAGGTGACTTTAAATGTAGAGGTCATTAGTCATCTTCGGACAGCTGTTTGGAAACGCTTCACAATGCCACAAAACTATTCCAGTTTTCTTATGTTGTGACTGTGTTTTATTTCAATCATCCAATGTGTGTGTTGTGGGACCAGCAGCAACACGGTTTACACTGTACCCTGTCCAACTTTGTCAGAGCCAATGGATCGAAACGTGTTAATGTCAATGTAGAACCTGACACAGACCTCGAAGTCACTGTGGAGAAAACAAAATGTATCGCAGTGTACAAAGCTGTAGTCATACAGTGCTTGGACGTGTTACAGCAGAAACAGAACAACGTATTAAATGAGGTGGAGGGGTGGGGGGTGGGGGCGGGATAGTTTCTCAGGAGGACAGATTATCCACCAGGGTGAATAATCTACTAGCAGGACAACAGGTTAAGGACCTGTCAATCGAAGAACAGGTTTGGCCCTGAAAGAATACTTTCCCCTGAATGTAGGCAACCCACACTAACAAAACACGCTGATGCCCCCCACCCCTGTCCCACTACTCATGCACTACCACTCATTCATGTAAATGATACACATAGATGAGTGATGGATCCAGCTTCTTCAGTGCAGATGCACAAGTACGTCCGACCTCCAGCAGGAGTCCGTGTAGCGAGCCTGGAGGAAATGGACAGGGGCTGCAGGTAGGTGGTGCTCAGTGGGAGTGTGGGTCAGCCGTGAGGTGTGCCGAGTGTGTGCGGTTGCGGTAACACTGTGTCGTAGATGTCGCAATGGTTAACACACTTGCCAGTGCAGGAGATCGTGGGTTCTAATCCCTCTCCGGTACACATTTTCACTCGTGTTATTGTTTCCGTGTACTGTCCCAATGCACGTGACATCAGTAATTGCATTTGTTTCTTCTCCATCCACCTTCAGTTCACATACTCTGAACACTTGCCATGAAATGTGCTTACAGATTTTGTCAAAATTGAGTTTCCATACACTCATTTCATACATGGGCAACACGAAAGTTGTCTGTCACTGCGTTTCGTGATTCAGTGTTTATACTGATATTTGAATTAGCATTTCCAGTTGTCTTTGAAATTTGAATATTATTAATCAATCCTAATCCCTTAATGAGGTCTATATCAACCCGTTTCTTAACACTGTCCTCTCCATTAAATAAATAATCATTCTTGGTATGACTCAACATTTTTATTCAAATACATACAGTGGATATCCAGTTTACCACTAGTCTATATCTTTTTTGCTATTTAACATTGCTTGAAAAAAGAAAAAGGACACTACTGAAAATCTCAACATTACCCACCAAAATCTCGCACTTGGCTGTTGGGCTCTGGACCCAAAGACTGTAGGACGTGATTTCCTTGTGAGCAGTCTCCATATTTAAGCTGACGTCTCGTAATACATACATAATGTTAGACGACAACAGCCTTACGTCTCTCCACTCCAAGGAGTTAACGATATTTTCTTTGGCTGGTAATTTTAGAAAGTGTACAGCGGCATAGTCTATTGAGAACAGTAATTAGTGAATCATATCTGCACGTTTATTGCAAAAGTTGTTACTGATTTCAAAGAATTCAATTACTTCCTGTTTTGGCAGTGCCTTCTGAACCACAGTACAACATTAATAACTTCACACTGAAACTCTGACCATCAGAGTACTGAGGGGATAACTAGTTTGAAGACACATTAGTAAGCAAGACCAATAACATATTGCAACTACTGTCTGTACGGAACTGCCGGTCTGCAATGCCAAGCGGGCACCCACAGCAAGAACAACCACAACGTCAGGAATGCAATGGAGGTGGACCAAGATTGCTCTATAATGCTGGACTTGGCATAACCAATGATAGCTGTAGTAACACAACAGTTCATCTACAATGAAGCTTATAGATAAAGTTCAAATAAACACTATCCATACGAGCCTTGGAGGCCCAACAGTACGGCCGCCATGTTATCCTCAGTCCTTAGGCGTCACCGGATACGGATATGGAGGGGCACGTGGTGAGCACACAGCTCTCCCAGCCGTTGTAGGGTTTTCGCGATCGGTGTCGTTATACCTCAGCTAAGTAACTCCTCAATTGGCCTCACAAGGAGTGAGTGCACCCCACTTGCCACAGCGCTTGGCAGACCCAGAGAGCAATCCATCCAAGTGCTAGCCAAGTGTGAGAACACTTAACTTTGGCTATCTTATGCGAAGTGGTGTTACCACTGCGGCAAGGCTGTTGGCTATAAACTTACAAAAGTTGTCACGAAACAATAAATATTTCGACCTGGGAGGCTACGGGACTTCAGACACTTAAATGATCTTGTCACCATCGGTGCATTATACCTTAATTTCCATCCTTTCCTCCCTTTACAACCATTTTCTTTTCAGCCCTGCCACATTCTTAGGTTCACATCCACTGGACATACTCGTAGATGGTTGTATTTATGTTAACTGGGACATCTGGCTACAGTCGCTACTTTTCAGAGGATTCAAACTACTCACTGAAGTCATTTGTGAAATCTGATTTTAAAGGTGCTGTGTTGTATGGTGGATACTTCTACCTGCCTTCTGATAGGCGACTGTTTGACAGAGATCTATGAATGTCAGGAGGAGGAGGAGATTAGTGTTTAACGTCCCGTCGACAACGAGGTCATTAGAGACGGAGCGCAAGCTCGGGTGAGGGAAGGATGGGGAATGAAATCGGCCGTGCCCTTTCAAAGGAACCATCCCGGCATTTGGCTGAAGCGATTTAGGAAAATCACGGAAAACCTAAATCAGGATGGCCGGAGACGGGATTGAACCGTCGTCCTCCCGAATGCGAGTCCAGTGTGCTAACCACTGCGCCACCTCGCTCGGTGAATGTCAGATAATCTAAGGCAATGAAACCTTAAACTTTTTGATGGAGCAACAATAATATTATCTTGGAACTCTTCCATTTGGTCCCTGTTTGCGTAGAAAAATAATAATATCACAAATTGAGTCCGCCTTGATGCAAACACCGTTATTTGTTTATTTCTTTATTATACCAAACAAGTTTCGGCGACAAATATCACCATCATCAGTGGTTTTTTTAAAATCTTATTTATTGTATGCTGCAGCATGTTTTAAGCTATTATTGGCGCTGTTTGTGACGTATTTTCTGTGCTCTTCTTCTGTTGCGAACAGCAAGATGGCGCAAGATTATGGATCAGAAACAAAGTGTAAAAGTTTTGTTTTTCTGTGTAAAAAGCAGCCACACACCATCCAACGAACATGACATGATAGCTCGCTAAGTATAAAAAGACGACAACAGAAGAAGAGCATAGAAAATATGTCATAAACAGCGCCAATAATAGCTAGAAACATGCTGTAGCATACAATAAATAAAATTTAAAAAAGAATCCCACTGATGATGGTGATACTTGTCGCCGAAACTAGTTTGGGATAATAAAGAAATAAATAACATGGTGTTTGCATCAAGGCGGACTCAATTTGTGATATTACTACTGATGGAGCAACTTAACGTGAGTCCAGAGACCCTTTGGCCTCCAGGTGCATTTCTGTCGTGTTGCAGCACGAGATGATCCACGCGTACCTTATGGTCTACAAAAGAGACTGCAACGTGTACGGGCACGGGCCGGAGTTCCAGAAGCACGCGCGGCGAATCAACCGGGAGGCGGGCACGGACATCGAGGAGTTCCACCGGTTCCACGAGGAGGTGCACCTCTACAGGCAGCACTGGTACCAGTGTGACGGCCCCTGCCGACAGTGGAGGCCCTGCTTCGCCACCAAGCGCCACAAACGCTGCCCGCCCTGGCCCCGGGACCTGAACTGCCAGCAGCACAAACAACTCTGTGGGGGGACCTTCCGCAAGGTCCGCGGCCCCATGGGATACACCAAAGGTCCAAAAAAAGGTGCAGAAAATCTTACGGTTCTAAAAAATACTTCTCTATACAGCACTGGCCTTCAGGGCTTCAGTGTCAGTGCCCACGTTCTCGTCTAAGTTGGTTATGTACCCGTGGAATATAGGAGCTAAATTGACAGGGAGGGCGTCGGAAGCATCTTTGTGGCGCAAAGATATGTAGAAATCAAGGAAATAAAAGCCATTCGGAATTAAATCTGATGAATATTCATCGCGAATGATTTTCATCTTTCCTTCATTGAATCTGCGGCGGTTGTCGTCGAATTAGGGGTTGAATACGTCGACAAGTTGTTTACTTGCCAGTCACGACAATATTTCTTAATTACAATGAAATGAACACCCTTAGCTTCTTACAGGCATTGACATACGTCAACGGGGACAGATGAAAATGTGTGCCCCGACCGGGACTCGAATCCAGGATCTCCTGCTTACATCGCAGACGCTCTATCCATCTGTGCCACCGAGGACACAGAGGACAGTGCGACTGCAGGAATTTATCTCTGGCACGCCTCCCGCGAAACCCACATTCTCAACGTATTGTTGGGGTTGGGTTGGATTGTTTGGGGAAGGAGGCTAGACAGCGAGGTTATCGGTCTCATCGGATTAGGGAAGGATGGGGAAGGAAGTCGGCCGTGTCCTTTCAAAGGAACCATCCCGGCATTTACCTGGAGCGATTTAGGGAAATCACGGAAAACCTAAATCAGGATGGCCGGACGCGGGATTGAACCGTCGTCCTCCCAACGTATTGTCCCGCACTACATTCGTAGTGTCCCCCGCCCATTATACTCATTACTCGCGGCGCGTTGCCGATTCCCGTAAGAGTTCGGGCACTGTTTGTGCATTCGCACAGAAGAAGAAGATGGTCAAGTGGCCGGTGAGCCTTAACTATATATTTACTAAGATGGTATCTGTTCTTTCGGACATGTCCGAAAGAACAGATACCATCTTAGTATGTATATTTCTTAATATTTCTTCATGATTCATTTCATATTTGGCATGTCATACATACTAAAGCGCTACATATGGTTTCTAATAGGAGAGAGACCTGTTTGCTCACAATTTTTTATAACGTTTGTGTGTATGTAAAACAGCATTTTGCACGATGTACTAGAACTTGTCGAATGTTACAATAAGACGTGGTTTATGCAACACAGGAGAGATTAAGGCAGATATTACCTTTCTATAGTTACAAAAAACTGATAATCAAAACAGTATAAAGGATACTTTATGTAGCTCTAAAATAAAATTAAGAATTTTGAAAATATGGAACGTCACAAGACTCGTTAACATATTGTAATAGTAAATTTTTAGACCGAGATAAAGTAACGCAGCATACTTTTTTTTGAAAGCATATGGGTATTAAAATCCATGGAGAAGAAATAAAAACTTTAAGGTTCGTCGATGGCATTGTAATTCTGTCAGAGACTGCAAAGGATTTGGAAGAAACGGAATGGACAGTGTCTTGAAAGGAAGATGTAAGATGAACATCAACAAAAGCAAAACGAGGATAATGGAATATAGTCGAGTTAACTCGGGTGACGCTGAGGGAATTAGATTAGAAAATGAGATACTTAAAGTAGTAAAGGAGTTTTGCTATTTGGGGAGCAAAATAACTGATGATGGTCGAAGTAGAGAGGATATAAAATGTAGACTGGCAATTGCAAGGAAAGCGTTTCTGAAGAAGAGAAATTTGTTAACTTCGAGTACAGATTTAAGTGTCAGGAAGTCGTTTCTGAAAGTATTTGTATGGAGTGTAGCCATGTATGGAAGTGAAACATGGACGACAAATAGTTTGGACAAGAAGAGAATAGAAGCTTTCGAAATGTGGTGCTACAGAAGAATGCTGAAGATTAGATGGATAGATCACATAACTAATAAGGAGGTATTGAATAGAATTGGGGAGGAGTTTGTGGCACAACTTGACTAGAAGAAGGGGTCGGTTGGTAGGACATGTTCTGAGGCATCAAGGGATCACCAATTTAGTGTTGATGGGCAGCGTGGAGGGTAAAAATCGTAGAGGGAGACCAAAGAGACGAATACACTAAGCAGATTCAAAAAGGGATGTGGGTTGCAGTAGCTACTGGGAGATGAAGAAGCTTGCACAGGATAGAGTAGCATTGAGAGCTGCATCAAACCAGTCTTAGACCCCACAACAAACAACAACATTTGTTTTTCTTGGGGATTCCAATACACCATATTATCCCCCACATTTTAGGGCTAAAAAACCATATTTTTCAAACATGTCCGTTCAGTAAGACGGCCCTAAGCCACGTTACTGGGAAAGTAACCACTCTTACCGGCTGACGTCAGAGCCGAAGTCTGGCTGCATCAATAAACTTCCCCATCATCCACGTAATGCTTCTCGCGGAAATGCATCCTTCATTGGCCCGAAACACATGAAAGTTGGAAAGTTGCGACATCCCGGCTGTAGGGTGGATGTGGAAAGAACAGTCCGGTGACGTTTCGTGAGCTCCTCTCGGGCGTGCAGTCTTGTGGGAGGCATTGCATTGTCATGGAGCACTAGTTCATTTGCATTTCCGTGGCGACGAACACGCTGAAGTTGTTTCTTCAATTTACTAAGGGTGGCCAATACACTTCAGTAGACCGTTGCAACGTGAGGGGGGAGATCAAGCAATGATCCCTTCAGAGGCCAGAACGCCGTCACCATGGCTCTACCGGCTGACGGTGCGGCTTTGAAACTTTTTTTCCGGAGGAGAGGTGGTGAGGCGCCACCCCATGGCCTGCCGTTTTGTTTCCGGATCGAAAGTGATGAAACCCATCTTTCATCGTCTGTTGCTGTGTTCGACAGAAAATTGTCGCGATCAGTCTCGTAACGAGCAAGCAGTTACGTACAGATGGTACTTCGTTGCTCTTTGTAGTCTTCTGTTAGGCAGCGACGTACCCAGCGGGCGCATACCTCTGAGTACTCCAACTGGTGGACAAGTAAGACCAACAGACGTCCAGCTGAGCAACGAGGTGTTTGTGATCCGTCGATCTCCTCGAATGAGTGTGTCCGCACGTTCCAACATTTCAGGAGTCACAGCTGTGTGTGGCTTGCTGGTAAGCGGGAGATCGGACACGTTTGTTCGGCCATGCTGTGATGATTACAGTCGCGTCGCCCACCAACTCACCGTGTTTTTGTTCACTGCTATGTCTCCGTAGGTATTCTGCAAGTGCCTATGAATATGTGCAAAGCTGTGGTTTCCCGATAAACGATACTGAATGACAGCTCTCTGTTTGGAACGCACCTCTGTTACAGACGCCATGTTGAAGGCTACTGATAGCCCCGCCACCTGTCAGAACTGTAGGGGCTGAAGCAGGAGTATTCCACGACGTCCCACAGCAAATTCCACAATTTTTGACCCGAAGCTGACTGAGAAAAAATGTATTGCTATGCTTACTGAGCGCCCCTCATATTTCTGGTGAAAGTAATTACGTGGTCTTGAGTGTAGTGTAGGCTATTTGCGTGATGATTAATAAATTAAGCCTTCCCATAGAAAATTTGAAATTCGGAATTTTAGTGAATACTGAGACGTTTGTTACAAACTGTGTAAATGAAATGAAATTTAATTACGGTTTTTATAGATAACTGCTCCTGAATACAGATTTCTGTACGTTTAAATCTATACCCGAACATTTTTCGTAATATTACGCGTTCAGATAGTTACACGCAAAAAGTGTTTTGTTACATTCTAGATAATTTTGAAACGGAAAATAATTTCGTAAACGTTTGAGAGTATAATGCACTTTCCTTACGTCATAACTCTCATACTATGTTATCAAAATTGGAATAACTGTTACCCTAATGAAGGTGAAAACGTACCTTTCAGCTGACCCAGAGTTGTGCCGTAGGTTTTAGTTGATCTAGAAGCTCATAAGTCTTGCTTTGTTAGAAGTGACTGATAATTGAAATCGGTCATCTCATACAAGAACGTGGGAGTAAAGATTAATAGGTATATACGATGGAGTGATGACATTCGATCGGACACAGAGAAGAGATGCTGCGAAAATGCAGTCAGGTACAAAGGAAACTGCTAACAAATCTCTTCGGCATTCCATTTTATAAAATGCTCAAGTGTGTTGGACCCATACCAGACAGGACTAACAGGAGATACTAAAAATACGCAAAGAAAGATAACACGAATGGTGACACACGTTTATCTCATGAGAAAGCGTCACAGAATTGTTGAAAAAAATTGAATTGGCAGATGCTAGAAGACAGACGCAAATTATCCAGCGAAAGCCTATTAACAAGGTTTCAAGAACCACTATTAAGTAGAGGCTGTGAATACACACTAATTACAGCACGTAAGCTGTCATTCATTCCAATCTAAATACATTTTTAGAAAGGGACGATACCCCAACATGTGGTAGCTTGTTCAGTACTCTCTGCCATGCAGTTAAGCTATTTTGTGTGTGCCTGTATACGTAGATATTCCTCACACATTAATGGGACGATTGTGAAAATGTTACGTTGCATGGCATATGCTTCCATGTACGCTTATTGATAAACTAAAATACGAAAAGATGTTAATGACAAACGTAAGCCCTTATGATGTTCTGCGACCTTTGCTTACCAACACTCTTATGTTTGCACTTTGACACTATTTACATTGTCCCAAGGTATTTCATGATCAACGGGACTGCGAGGCTCCACTATAAATTCCCGGGATATGAACCTAGATATTAGTACAAAGAAACACTTACATAGCATTTACAAATCCAATATGTATTCTTTGAAAGTTCCCAAAACAGGCTTCCAATTTCATATATCATCGCCTCGTATGTTCCAGCATTTCAAACAAAGTTACGATCAAATCCATTTCATTCAATAATGGCTATAGCTATGATCTCAGTACTAATAATCTGCTAAAACAGAAAATCCATGAAATTCTACCACTCTACCCCCTGTGGTGTCGGAGGCTAGAATTGACCTGTAGTCATTCCTTACCTATGGCTTTTACCTTGGTATTTTGACTATTCTTTGGACTTCTGAAGGTTACCGCTCTTTCCACTTTTTCAACGCTTTTTCCTTCACCTTTTTTAGTTTCTAAATTCTGGTCCCCATTTTGGGTTTTACCTCCACTTTCCAAATTTTACAGAAGTGCGGGCTAAGTGAGGGAGGACGCCTTACTGTCGTACATTAACTCTACACTGTGCACTGTTATCGTTTGCAACTATCAATCAAGTGGATGTATCTTTGCACGTTAAATACAACGCGGTAACCAGTCTGTCGTGGTAGGGTTGCCGTATGGTCTCTCGCTGGTAGCTCCCTGACAACGCAGAGGTCGCACTGCCGGTGCTTGAGCCGTAACCTCATTGCGTCAGCCAAGGAGTAGGTATCAATCCATTTAGGGGTACCAGGATTCCAGGCAACGGCTACTGTGCAAGGTGGCCTTTTCCTTCGCAGGGTGGTGCCCACGGGGGAAGCCTCCAATCGGAGTGGCTTCGGGGTGGATGATTTGCAATGAAATGGATCAAACTTATCGTTGGCCGTGCCAATACGGCCTTCTCAACCGTTAGGAACAGTGAATTTAATGCAGAGGTTTACAATCCTATGGCATTTCCGTATTTGACCATAGCTCAAGACGAGAGCCAGGCAAGGAGAAATGGAAGTGGACTGTTTGCCGAGTTCTTGGTTTGTTCCCGAACTAATGGCGAATCTTCCGCTACAATGAAGCCACTGTTTTTTGTTGAAGATATTGAAGATCGGTTTGGAGAGGTTGCTGCAATAGAGAGGATAAAAAGCGGATCTTTGCTGATCCAAACATCGCATGTCAATCAATCGCGGGCACCTCAGACTTGTATAAGGATAGGAGATATAACAGTCACCATTTCTCCTAATGAAAAGCTCAATATAACTCAAGGTGTTATCTTCCGTCGGGGTCTAACACTACTCCATCCACAGGGGACCGAAGGATAATAGAGTGGACACTTGCGAAGTTATCCCAGCCTTCGAAGGCAACATTTTGCCTGAGAATGTTATGGTTATGGTTTAGAGGTGTGATGTCAGGCCTTATTTTCCTCCTCTGATGAAATGTTTCGGGTGGAAAAGGTTTGGGCACATATCGTCCTCCTGATGAGGGCAGCCCTTGCGACCAACCCCCACAATGTGTCAACTGTCCAGAACTGCACCCACCTCGCTCACCGCAATGCTCAGTGTTCAAAAGGGAGAAGAAAATTCAAAAGTATAAAACGCTTAACCGCCTTTCTTATCAAGAAGCAAAGAAAAAGTTTGAAATACTTCGTCCGATTGATATGGTCTCAAATTCTGCGATTGTCACAGTCCATACCTCACACTGACAAGGTCTCACACGACAGCTCCTGGCCCTGGTCATACTCCAGGGCCTGCCCTGGAGTTGGGGGAGGGAATATGAGCTCCCTCGCCACCTGCATCAATGGCACTGGTGGCTCCCACATCATAGGTACGGCCAGAGATGTCTAGTCAGCCTCTGGCGTCGTCGGGAACGAGGACACCTGTCAAGGTGTTCGCCTCTCAAAAAAGGGACCAACGGCCACAGGCTGCACGCCGAAGAAAGAAAGTACGCTCCTCTTCACTCCCAGAAGATAAAAAGGGGAAATATTTACAGAAATCGAAGTTTCACAAGGATAAGAGGGATAAGCAGAAAGGTAAACTACTTTCTGAGGCTTTGGAAATTCCGCTCCCTAACCTTGCAGAGGTCGAGCCTATACGCACTGAAGACAGATCGTACAATCGAGTAAACTAAGACCTGGTAGCGAAGTTATTACACCTATATTTCCCATTTGCGACTTTCTCAAACCTGACTCCAAAGCTCCTTCAATGGAACTGTAACGACTACCATCCGACCGAACTTACTCATTTAATGGCTGCTTACTCCGCAATTGGAATAGCACTACATGAAACACTGTTTACAGCAACACACCTCCTGCTCTGAAAAACTATATACCCTGCTGTACCAATCGCGTTGACGTCAAGAGAGCGTTCGGTGGGGTCTCCACAGTCATACGCTTTGATATTTCTAGTGAGCAGGTGCCCCTTACCACTGCAGTAGAGGCCGTGGCCGTTAGTATCTACCTGTCAATTCAGATGACAATATGTAATGTTTATCTACTCCCAGATGGACCTTTCCATTACCACGAGTTCTTAGTCAGTGCAACTGCTACCTGCCCTCTTCCTCTTATTAGAGGACTTTAATACCCATAATCCTTTGTGGGGCGGCGACACTCTCGGTATCGCCGAGTACTAGAACACATTCTTTCAAAATTGGACGTCTGCCTACGTAGCACTGGAACTGCAACACCTTTCAGTGCGGCCAACGGAATGTACTAAACTATTGATCTCACAGTCTGCAGCCGGAGTATCTTATCCCTGATTCAATGGTGCGTCCATGGTGATATTTGTGAAATCGACCATTTTCCTATCGGTCTCCCTCTCCACTCAGACATCTGGAACATGCTCCAGGTTTATCGTTTCGGGACGGTAACTGGCAGGCTTTCTCTCTGCAGCCACTTTTGTGGCCAGTCATGCGACGGATACCAACAAAGTGGTACAGGATGCAATTCATACTGTTACTCATGCAGCAGCAGCAACGATATCCTACTCCTCCAGTTCATACAGACGATCGCCGGTGCCATGGTGGTCTGAAGATACAGACCAAGCTATCAGCTATCAGGGAAAGGCGCAGGCAGCTTCAATGGCACAAGCGCCGTCCATCAGGATAACCTGATAGCATTCAAGAGGCTCCAGGTGAAAGCGAGGTTTTTAATAAAGAAAAGGAAACAAGAAAGTTGGGAGTAATATATATCATCTCTGCAATCCTACACCCCATCGTTGGAAATGTGGACTAAAATCCCCCATATTTGCGGCCCGTCGCCACGTACAGTGGTGCCTGGCATCCTTGTCCATGGTAACATCTGCACTGATCAGTTGTACTTGCCGAATGTTTTGCGGCACACTTCGCTGAAGTTTACGCTTGCAGTATTATCAACGAAATTTCCTGACCCGGAAACACTGAGTGCTGACCGCTATTCTTCCACGCACACGGCTCCCTGTCATACAACATCGGCTTTATTGAATGGGAGCGTCGCAGCACTTTGGCAGTGTGTCGAGTTACGGCCCTAGACCTGACAAATTCCACAACCGAATGTTCAGACATCTTCGTGCTAACAGCATGAAATATATCCTCGGACTTCCTTATCGAATTTGGTGGGAAGGTATAATTATTCCTATCAGGAAACTGGGAAATGACCCACATATTTTAATTAACTAGTGGCCAGTCTCTCTGACGAAAGGACTGTGTAATCTGTTCGAACGGACGGACAACTGCCGTCTTCGTCGGTGCCTTGAAGCCAGAGGGTATATATCATGATCCCAAAGTAGCTTTTGGGCTTTTTGGTCCAAAACAGGTAGTCTAGTTAGTTTGGAATCTGCACGGCACAAAGCTTCCGCGCATTGCCAACATCTGACTGCTGTGTTCTTTGACTTTCAGAAGGCATACATTACCATCTGGAGACATCACATACTGTCTACATAGCACGAGCAGGGTTTCTGGGGGAGTTTACCAATTTTTATCCAGAATCTCCTCCTACTGTATTGGGTCTGGATAGTTTCGACTCTCACCAAGCAATATATACAGGAGACTGGACTCCCTGTTCTGAGTGTAACGTAGTTTGCTATCACCATCAGTGCATTTTCAGAAAATTATTTTGAACAATTAGTTCATGAGCCCACTCGAAGCGTAAATGGTTACGAAAGCATACTTAACCTCTCAGCAACAAATAATCCTGGACAAATAGGGAGTATCATGACGAATACAGGGATTAGCGATCACAAGGCAGATGCTGCTAGGCTGAATACCGTATCACCAAAAACCATCAAAAAGAAACGCAAAGTACATCTATTTAAAAAAGCTGATAAAATGCTCTTAACACCTTTTTAAGAGACGGTCTCCACTCCTTCCGATTTGATCACGTAAGCGTAGGAAAGATGTGGAATGATTTCAAAGATATAGTATTAATGGCACTTGAAAGATACATACCACTTAAATTAATAAGTGGTGGTACTGATCCCACACGGTACACAAAACGGGTCAGATCGATGTTGAAGAAGCAAAGAAAAAAGAATGCCAAATTTGAAAGAACGCAAACCCCCAAGACAGGCAAAGATTTTCAGAAGTTCAAATATAGCGCGTACTTCAATGCGAGATGCTTTTAACAATTTCCACAACTTTACTCTGTCTCGGAATCTGGCAGAAAACCCAAAGAGATTCTGGTCATACATAAAGCACACCAGTGGCGAGACGCAACAACACCTTCCCTGCGCGATAACAACGAGGAAGTCTCTGATGACAGTGCCACTAAAGCAAAGATTAAACACGATTTTCCGAAACTCCTACACCAAAGAAGACGAAGTAAATATTCCTGAATTTCAATCAAGAACAACTGCCGAGGTGAGAAACATAGAAGTAGATATCATCGGTGCAGCAAAGCAGCTTAAATCACTTAATAAAGGCAAGGCCTCCGGTCCAGATTGTATACCAATCAGGTTCCTTTCAGAGTATGCTGATACAATAGCTCCATATTTAGCACTCATATACAACCGCTCGCTCACAGAAAGTTCCGTACCTAAAGACTGGGAAATTGCAGAGGTCACACCAATACCCAAAAAGGGAAATAGGAGTAGTCCGCTGAATTACAGGCCCATATCACTAACAATGATTTGCAGTAGGGTTTTGGAACGTATACTATGTTCGAACAGCCGGCCGCGGTGGCCGAGAGGTTCTAGGCGAACAGTATGGAACTGCGCTGCTGCTACGGTCGCAGGTTCGAATCCTTTCTCGGGCATGGATGTTTGTGATGTCCTTAGGTTTAAGTAGTTCTAAGTCTAGCGGACTGATGACCTCAGATGTTAACTCCCATAGTGCTTACAGCATTTGAACCATTTGTGTTCGAACATTATTAATTACCTCGAAGAAAACAGATTCAGAAAACACCATTCTTGTGAAAAAACTAGCTCTTTATACTCATGAAGTAATGAGTGCTGTCGACAGGGGATGTCAAATTGATTCCATATTTTTAGATTTCCAGAAGGCTTTCGACACCGTTCCTCACAAGCTCAGACTGTTTGTGTTGTGTTGGCAGAAGAGCCAACACCGTGTTACTATTGTTGTTGTTGTGGTCTTCAGTCCTGAGACTGGTTTGATGCAGCTCTCCATGCTAATCTATCCTGTGCAAGGTCCTTCATCTCCCAGTACCTACTGCAACCTACATCCTTCTGAATCTGCTTAGTGTATTTATCTCTTGGTCTCCCTCAACGATTTTTACCCTCCACGCTGCCCTCCAATACTAAATTGGTGATCCCTCGATGTCTCAGAACATGTCCTACCAACCGATCCCTTCTTCTAGTCAAGTTGTGCCACAAACTTCTCTTCTCCCCAATCCTATTCAATACTTCCTCATTAGCTACGTGATCTACCCACCTAATCTTCAACAATCATCTGTAGCACCACATTTCGAAAGCTTCTATTCTCTTCTTGTCCAAACTATTTATTGTCCACGTTTCACTTCCATACATGGCTACACTCCATACAAATACTTTCAGAAACTACTTCCTGACACCTAAATCTATCCTCGATGTTAACAAATTTCTCTCCTTCAGAAACGCTTTCCTTACCATTGCCAGTCTACATTTTATATCCTCTCTACTTCGACCATCATCAGTTATTTTGCTCCCCAAATAGCAAAACTCCTTTACTACTTTAAGTGTCTGATTTCCTAATCTAACTCCCTCAGCATCACCCGACTTAATTCGACTACATTCCATTATCCACGTTTTGCTTTTGTTGATGTTCATCTTATATCCTCCCTTCAAGACACTATCCATTCCGTTCAACTGCTCTTCCAAGTCCTTTGCTGTCTCTGACAGAATTACAATGTCATCGGCGAACCTCAAAGTTTTTATTTCTTCTCCATGGATTTTAATTCCTACTACGAATTTTTCTTTTGTTTCCTTCACTGCTTGCTCAATATACAGATTGAATAACATTGGGAAGAGGCTACAACCCTGTCTCACTCCCTTCCCAACCACTGCTTCCCTTTCATATCCCTCGACTCTTATAACTGCCATCTGGTTTCTGTAGGAGGTACTAGAGGAGGCCGAAATGCACGCGTTTTAGCTCACGCAGGTTGGCGTGAGGAGGGAAGGACTATACTGACGTGAGGTCTGGAACATGACAAGGAATTAGAATTCAAAAAGCGGACGTAATTAGTTAGATACTTAACTTTAATCCATTAATGATGAACGTCGCTCTTGATGGTACATGATTCACAATATCAATATCAATAGTAACTGAATATGGCCCCTTGCTAGGTCGTAGCAAATGACCTAGCTGAAGGCTATGCTAAACATGCTAAACTGTTGTCTCTGCAAATGAGAGCGTATGTATACAGTGAACCATCTCTAGCAAAGTCGGCTGTACAACTGGGGCGAGTGCTAGGGAGTCTCTCTAGACTAGACCTGCCGTGTGGCGGCGCTCGGTCAGCAATCACTGATAGTGGCGACACGCGGGTCTGACCTATACTAACGGACCGCGGCCGGTTTAAAGGCTACCACCTAGCAAGTGTGGTGTCTGGCGGTGACACCACATTTTGCACATCACCCGAAACTGGATAGACTAGATAGGATCCGACTCGATACTCTACTGAAGGACCTCCAAAGTCTTCTTTAGTTTGTGTTCCTAGAGCTTCCTCTAGACACCCCCCGTGTTGTGTAATACGTCCTGTGATGTGGATGGACTCTTTTGTGGCATCAAGGAGGATGCTGATCCTGCCCTTCTAAGACGCCTGTTTCGTTCGATTCTCCACGATTATCCTAATTCAGTACGCATCTTCATTGACAGATCTAAAGTCAACGACAGGGTTGGTGTTTACGCTTTTGCACATGCAAGGGGACACGTAAAGGCTCTCTGCAAGTGGCTGCAGTTTATGCACTGCACAGTTGGGTGCCATACCTGAGGCTTTGCTGTACGTCAAATCACTGGCCACGACCAGCTTTGATCTGTAGCGATTCCACGAGTTGCTTAAAAGTTATGTCGCTGTGCTATCCAAAAATACATTTGGTCACCAACATCCAGGACCTACTGGTTGGCCTCTAAAGCTCTGGGAAAAGTGACCATCTGTTCTCTGAACCACATAGGCATTCCGGGAAATGAACTCGCCAACCATCGAGCTAAAGACACCACTACAGATCAACTTGACGTCGGAATACCGGGCACCGACTTACGATTGCAATTTGGACGCAACATTTTGAGGCTTTGGGAGTTAGATGGGTAGCCTGCTGTAACCCAAAACAAGTAGTGAGCGATTAAAGGATCCACTAAATTGTGGCATACATCTCTTCAGGCATCTTAAGAAGATGCCATTGTTTTGTGCTGACAACGCATCGGCCACGCGAGACTCGCGCAGGAGTTCCTTCTGCGTCGGGGAATGCTCCTCGCTGCGGTAGGCCAATGACAATATTACTTGTTCTTGTTGACTGCGCCTTGCTGTCCGATCTGTGGCACAGTCTCAGCTTGGCTACCTCCCTACCTCAGATGCTTTCGAATGACGAGACAGCCACTGCCAAAGTGTTACATTTCCTGAGGGAGAGCCGATTTTACAGTAAACTATAACAATCGAGTAAACTCTACACTAAACTATAACAATCGACTTTCAGTTTTAGTTGTGGTTGTGGTTACTTTCTTCCCTCCCTCGTTGTGCCTTTAGACCCTCTTGCGCAACATGCTTCCTGGGCTATCTCTATTTTCTTTTACCTATCGTGTTAAAACAACTGTCGCCCCCTTTCTCAAACTCTTGACTTGCTTATATACACTATGTAATCAAAAATATCCGGACACCTGGCTGAAAATGACTTACAAGTTCGTGGCGCCCTCCCTCGTTAAAGCTGGAATTCAATATGGTGTTGGCCCACCCTTAGCCTTGATGACAACTTCCACTCTCGCAGGCATACGTTCAATCAGGTGCTGGAAGGTTTCTTGGGGAATGGCAGCCCATTCTTCACGGAGTGCTGCACTGAGGAGAGTCATCGATGTCGGTCGGTGAGGTCTGGAACGAAGTTTTCTATAGGATTCAGGTCAGGCCAGTCCATTACAGGGATGCTATCGTTGTGTAACCGCCATAGGCCGTGCATTATGAACAGGTGCCCAGTCGTGTTGAAAGATGCGATACTGATGCAGTTTGGAATTCCTGTGTGATGGTCTGGATAGATGTCTGCCTACTACACGTTGCCGAGTGGTTCTAGCCGCTTCAGTCCGGAACCACGCTGCTGCTACGGTCGCAGGTTCGAGTCCTGCCTCGTACATGGTTGTGTGTGATATCCTTAGATTAGTTAGGTTTAAGTAGTTCTAAGTCTAGGGGACTGATGACCTCAGATGTTAAGTCCCATAGTGCTTAGAGCCATTAGAAGCTACTACACATTACGACCGTCTTCAACTGTCGGCGATCTCTGTCAGTCAACAGACGAGGTCGGCCTGCACGCTTTTGTGCTGTACGTGTCCCTGCACGTTTCCACTTCACTACCACGTCGGAAACAGTGGACCTAGGGAGTGTGGCACAAGTGTGAAACAAGTATGACGCAAGTATGACACAAGTGACACCCAATCACCTGACGACGTCCGAAGTCCGTGAGTTCCGCAGAGCGCCCCATTCTGCTCTCTCACGATGTCCAACGACTATTGAGGGCGTTGATATGGAGTACCTGGCAGTAGGTGGCAGCACAATGCACCTGATATGAGAACCGAATATTTTGGGGGGGTGTCCAAATACTTTTGATCTTATAATGTAGTTGGAGCAGCAAAGCCCCCTGTTTTTGCACTTTTCACGTGTTTTCCATGAAATGGAGGGACTGATGACCCAATCCCTTTAAACGTATATTCACCATCAACAAATTCTACCACACCTTTACTCCGGCTTACAGGAACCAATCACAGACAAAATCTGGTGCACTATCCCATTTGGTGGCAAAATTTTAGGTAGCCTTACGAAAAAGTTAAAAGGATTTTAACTACAGAACTGTGTTTTATAACAACATGGCTTAAGAACTATTCAGTAGTAGTTGCAACCATACTACTGGCAGAAACTGGTGCAACACCACCTTCAAGCAATATGGAAATACTCATGTTGATCAGACAGAGCTGTGGTAGTTACGTGTCTGGACGTGAAAGAAACTGGGGACTGGGAAAGACAGATTCAGGTTGTGTGTAACATCTTTTAACAGAAATCCATTTATACAATGTACACTGCTACGTTCCACATTTCGTTAAGAAAAATAGGTGCCCTACTGGACAGACTTGAAATCAATAAGAAAGAGTTTTATATGAACATATAAAGTTTCCCTTTTCCTCTGTTAAATTTTGATTCTGCGTATCAGAGAAAACGACACTGCAGTATTAAAATGTGATTTGTTATTGGCTTGTTACATAAGACTTTCTTTGCAATTTTTTTAAAAAGTTCATGTGATTCTTTGTAAGAACACAATCTGTATCACTAACCTGTTGCACATTATTTTCTCTGTGCTACATTTAGCTGCCACATATTACGGCAGAAGTCGGAAACAGGTTTGTAAGTACATGTATTATAACAGATGAACGCAGTATTTCGTTTTACTATTGCTGCCTTTTGCCAAGCACAGACGGAGAATTCGCTTTTAAAAGTGTCGTAATTTTTCTCTGCAGGAAGCCAAACAAAAACATTGTACTCACTATATATTGTTACCGTATGTATCATGAAGCTGAAACAGTATGATTTCGAAAATAGTCACTAAAGATTTTGCTAGAAGGTAACCGAAACGGCGGAGGTTCGAGTCCTCCCTCGGGCATGGGTGTGTGTTTGTCCTTAGGATAATTTAGGTTAAGTAGTGTGTACGTTTATGGACTGATGACCTTAGTAGTAAAGTCCCATAAGATTTCACACACATTTGAACATTTTTCTGTAACCGAAACATGGCTGCATTTCAGTGTTCTCAGCATTCCCTTACTTCAAATTTTGTTAAAATATGAATCTGCTTAGAAGTATTTTTGCAATAAGCAGCAATTTCTCTAAGCTGCAAAGAAAATCTTGGAGAGTAATTTGACTGACAAAACTCACCCATATCAAAGAGTAGCAAATTCTCAATTTCATGTGTTTATTTGCAGGGTCAGGATCTGGAAACATGAAATCACAATGAAAACTGGAAGACACCGTGGTGGTAAAAATTTTTATCCGGAGCAGGATATCGAAGAAGAAATAATTATATTTTACCTGGCTTCAAAGATATTGAGTTGCTGGAAATAAAAATGTACTTTTAAAAATGTAGAAACGATTTATTAAAACTGTGATAGCAGAAGCCCTGAGAACCCAACTTCCCACTGGTGTGCATAAAATTTTCAGCGATCGCTGACAGTGATGCCATAATAATTAGCACTGTAGTCGCATTTCAGTGGCTGGCAGTTCAGACACTTCTTGCCATCTGTAATATTATTGGGATTTCCGTCGTATGAAAGCTGTGGGTACCCTTGGAAAGGCATTCACCTATCTGTATATTAAATGATCAACTTCTGAGATGAGATCTATTCTTTGAAAGACATTTGTTTTATATAATTTACGAACTGTAAAGATGCACATCTAGCGCGGACGCTAATACATTGATTGCGCAGTCAAAGAAACATTTTAACAGAAGCTGAACTGTCGTTCCGCTTCGATCTAAATAAAAAAAAAAAAAAAAAAACTTTTGTAGATCTTCAGATTTTAATGTACTTCTGCTTGTTATGTGAAAACGTAAAGGTGGTCGACTTTAAGCTAGAAAAGTGAGCGATCTTGCCAGCGTGCAGACAACACTATTAATTAATAAAATTCAAGTAATTTATGTTCGAAACTGTAAATCGGCAAGTTATTGTTATGAAGGTGTTGAACAGTGCAAGAATTGTCTTTAACGAAGGAGAAAAGTAATGACTGTAATTTTTGACAAAAACGTGAACCAAGGCGACAGCACAGGACAGGCTGGAATCTGATCGCACCATACAGTTAGAAAAGTACTTATGTAAGTTATATTGTTTATAAATAAGCCCTAATTTGCTAGTGAGAATTGTTTGAATATATTTAGTGTATACCAGACTTCTTATTCTGTTCTTTTCCTTTATACTTTTTTATCCTCCATGCCATATTATTTTTATAAATGTCAAACAGCCTTTACTACAGCAGAGAATACTGCGGCATCCTGGTCGTAGACAGAAGGTCGCCCCTTGTCTTCTATACAACTCATAGCTGCCCCATTTATTAATGACTTCATTTGCAAATGCAATTTTTTTTTACTATTCATTGTTAAAGGTCCCTTAGGTAATTATAAAATTCAAACTGATTACGAAAAGAAATCCGGGTTGTTCTTTTCCAAATAATAGAAGTCTTTGCGTAATCAGAAACTAGCCTCCTTCTGACAACGATCAGGAGACGACCAGAAGACGGACGTCTTCGACCGCTTTCGTGTCTCCTGTGGCAAAGCTGTGCCAACCTGGGAACACGGCATTCTAGTATGAAATACAGATTTAAATTGAAAGAATTGAAATATATTTAACCTAAATAATTTTTTTTATCATACTAGATGTGGCGCCCGAACAGGGACCTGATAAAAAAAATTTAATCTGTTCTGTTATTGTTTCATGACATCATCCGGTGGACATCGCAAAGCCGTAAAGGAAGTACTGAACGAAACCGTAGAAGTATTAAAAAAAAATTCGAAAAATAACAGCAGTGCGCAAAACGACTGATGTAAGTACGGTTTTCATTACGCATAAAATCTCGCGTCTTGTATAAAAAAAACTGATTTCCGGAATTTCTTTCCTTACTGCTTCATTTTATCCTATCGCTGTTATTTTCTTGCAGAGTTGCTTATTTACGTAGTTAGAATTCATTTCTGATCATCTCTTCATGCAAAGTTTATTTTTTAGTATTATGAGCATCTTCATTGTTGCTACGGTTAAGAACACAAGATGGATGCCATAATAGCAGGATTCAGTGACAAAATGATGGACCTTGAAAGATATGAACTGATTGAAGAAGGTACTCTACGTATTTGGAAAATAAGATTTGCTTTAGTTTTAAGGTAGTTATAAGTTTCTTGAGCAAGAGAAGACTGCAGTCGTTGAATTGAGTAAGGGATGTGCCAAAGTGCCACCTGCTACTTTAGTTTTAAGTTACGGCAAATCTTCTTTTTTTTTTACCAAGTACTAAAGGTTTTCTTTAAATCCCTCATTCAGACCAGAATGTCCGTATATGTGAAGTATTAACCTAAGTTAAGCTTTCAAAGGATTGATATTTTAAGTCGCTAGAACCATGTACGATGCAAAACTGATACATTGTAATCTGTAGATTACACCGAGTATAAGCAGCAATATATAGTTAGTGTACAAAGAAATCAATAATGGTACTCGCAACTGGAGAACAACTTTAATTTATTTATTACTATGAGTCAACCAGTTAAGAAATATGCGTTTATAATGATAATTAGGTCCTGTATTGGAGAAACTTAGAGAGACGATTCCTATGTCACGAGTATTATACAGAAACCTTCGATATTAAGATACCTAGTTGAGGACTGAGATAATCTGCTTATATTCTTCTGCTATGTCCGCATGCCGTGATTTTGAGATATATTTGAAGATGCTTTGGAAGCGGATTTGTGCGACATTTTAATACTGAAGTCAAGTTATGCCGTGTAGATGACACTAAAAACGGTGGAGCCGAAGAATGAATTTGCTCAACTGATTATTTCACCTATTATCTATCTTCGTATCTTCCATTTCCTTTCACTATCCTATTGTAGTTTTCTTCTTTAGCATTCTTACCTTTCTACCCTACCCGGTAGGGGAAGAAATTTGGAAATTGGTTCAAAAGACTTGACGTGTGTATATTGTGTGTATTGACGATCGATGCTCGTTCGTTAATGCGTATCTGTAGTTACTTATCGAAATGTGATGCAAATCTGATTTGCTGTGAGCAAAAGCATCCTAGGAAATAGGAATAATTTTCCCGATTTCTGTTAGATGAAGTTTTGAACGTGAACAGTTCGGCACGCTAAAGTGGGTATATTTTACTGATTATTGATGTAACCGAATAAATGAACAAAGAAACAAAAAAAAGGCTGTTACAGAACAATAAGAAAAAGAAAAGAATCAGATTTAAAATACATATGAAATCTAACATGCTTCAGAAGCACCATTCAGAATAGCAAACACGTTTTCTCGTTACGTCTTGGACAGTAATAAAAAAAAACTATGTATATTTTGTAAATGATCCTTTAATGATAAGTAATTTTAGCATTACCTGTACTACTCTGTGGTATAAAGACACCTAAATGGGCACGTATGGATTGGTGTGTGTGACTCAGTGACAAAATGATGGACATGTGTGTAAAATCGTAATTTGACACATGTATGGACACGAAAAACTAGTTATCTCTTGTGTGAATCAAAACTGTAATAAACTTATGGGCACGTGTGATGTTCCGCGTGTGAAGTAGCATTACAAGTATTCTCACGTTGTAACGACGATACAGTGACTATCAGTCAAAGGGTAGACAAGCTATTGTGCTCACTGCAATAGATGACAGTAGTCATTTTCATCGATGACTGTTCTTCGTCGCTGGTGCAGTCAATTTACCGTCCAGGTTGACCATGTTACCTTGACGAGCTGCTCCAGTACCCATGATTCAACAAAATGCACAAGTTATAAAACGATTGGTAGCCACTGAACTATCTGCCTCGTGCAGGACGCGGACTGCCAACGCTGTTAAACCGCCAGTTCGGTACCACGTGACTGTGAAGCACTGTGGCAACATTCAATGACTGCTCGCCGGCCCGTACTCAACAATAAGCATTCCTCTCTATAACGGGCGCGAGCGTGCTCCAGATTTGGGATGAAAATGGACATAAAAATAATAAAACGTTGATAAACTACGCAAGATTTTACTATATTTACATTAAAAGGACACTAATGATGAATTTACCTTAACTATGAAAATTGCTACGGCAATATTGCTAAATACATTGCTTAAGAAAGACCTGTACAAGACGAAACGTGTTTTGCCAATATTTGCTAACGAAAGAATATAAAACCTAGACACAAAATATGAATAATATATAATGTATATGTACATAGTCTATGTAGTAATTTTTATTGTCTTAAATTTTTACTCTATATTCCCTTATATTAAGACGCTAGTTAATGAGCAAGTCCTAATACAGATTTTTTTCCTGTATTTTCATGTGCTGAAACATGAATTGGAATGAGGTTAAGACAGCCACCAAACTGACTCATTCGTCATTGAACCAGTCATCAACTTTCCTGATTCCCGACATGACCCGATGGATCGTCGAGTCAAGAAATATCACTTCCCCCTTCACATAGTGAAATTCCCAGTGTTTTCCACCAGAATGTGAAAAGGTGATCCCCAGTTTTAGTGCAGTGAAAAGTGAAAGGTGATGAAAGAATTCCCCTGTGAAAATGACCCGAGTTCATGGGAAATACTCCCAACTACAAAGTGAAGAGTGACGTCGCTACGAGAAAGACTGATAAATTTTTATGTTCTGTTCAAAATTGGTGGAAATGCACCAATACTGTAATCGAATTTTTTTCTTCTTGTCAATATTTATGTATATAATTATCTGTATGTGTATTTGATTTGTACTTGTATCTATGTTAGTATTTCATTGTTTCTATTGATTGAATGAGAGTAATTCTAGAAAGCACGGAAAAAAGGAACCTATGTTAAATCCTTGAACAGTTATGATGGCATCATGCCAGAACCAAGTTTGTTAATGATCAAACCACTGTGAGTAGCTTTGACGACTTAGTGTGAAACGTATATAATTCTATATGCCTTACGTTATGTTTGTTTTGCTCCCTACAAGGAGAGATCCTTAAATACTTCATTCACTAAGTACGTGAATCCAATAATATTACGACTGCGCGTGAGTCGTAACGATCTTTCAGAATCATTACTCCTCACGCGGGAAGCGATGTAATATTATTGGGATTTCCGTCGTATGAAAGCTGTGAGTACCCTTGGAAAGGCATTCACCTATCTGTATATTAAATGATCAACTTCTGAGATGAGATCTATTCTTTGAAAGACATTTGTTTTATATAATTTACGAACTGTAAAGATGCGCATCTAGCGCGGACGCTAATACATCGATTGCGCAGTCAAAGAAACATTTTAACAGAAGCTGAACTGTCGTTCCGCTTCGATCTAAATAAAAGATGACAGTAAAAAAAAACTTTTGTAGGTCTTCAGATTTTAATGTACTTCTGCTTGTTATGTGAAAACGTGAAGGTGGTCGACTTTAAAATAGAAAAGTGATCAACTTCTGAGATGAGATCTATTCTTTGAAAGACATTTGTTTTATATAATTTACGAACTGTAAAGATGCGCATCTAGCGCGGACGCTAATACATCGATTGCGCAGTCAAAGAAACATTTTAACAGAAGCCGAACTGTCGTTCCGCTTCGATCTAAATAAAAGATGACAGTAAAAAAAAAACTTTTGTAGGTCTTCAGATTTTAATGTACTTCTGCTTGTTATGTGAAAACGTGAAGGTGGTCGACTTTAAGATAGAAAAGTGAGCGGTCTTGCCAGCGTGCAGACAACACTATTAATTAATAAAATTCAAGTAATTTATGTTCGAAACTGTAAATCGGCAAGTTATTGTTATGAAGGTGTTGAACAGTGCAAGAATTGTCTTTAACGAAGCACAGGACAGGCTGAAATCTGATCGCACCATACATTTATAAAAGTACTTACGTAAGTTATATTGTTTATAAATAAGCCCTAATTTGCTAGTGAGAATTGTTTGAATATATTTAGTGTTTACCAGACTTCTTATTCTGTTCTTTTCCTTTATACTTTTTTATCCTCCATGCCACATTATTTATATAAATGTCAAACAGCCTTAACAACAGCAGAGAATGCTGCGGCATCCTGGTCGTAGACAGAAGGTCGCCCCTTGTCTTCTATACAACTCATAGCTGCCCCATTATTAATGATTTCATTTGCAAATGCAATTTTTTTTACTATTCATTGTTAAAGGTCCCTCAGGTAATTATAAAATTCATACTGATTACGTAAAGAAATCCGGGTTGTTCTTTTCCAAGTAATAGAAGTCTTTGCGTAATCAGAAACTAGCCTCCTTTTGACAACGATCAGGAGCCGACCAGAAGACGGACGTCTTCGACCGCTTTCGTGTCTCCTGTGGCAAAGCTGTGCCAACCTGGGAACACGGCATTCTAGTATGAAATACAGATTTAAATTGAAAGAAATGAAATATATTTAACCTAAATAATTTTTTTTATCATACTAGACATCCCAATTACGTACTCCATGGTTTCCCAAAACCATAACTGACTTTCTTT
Organism: Schistocerca serialis cubense; assembly: GCF_023864345.2. Taxonomy (NCBI): domain Eukaryota; kingdom Metazoa; phylum Arthropoda; class Insecta; order Orthoptera; family Acrididae; genus Schistocerca; species Schistocerca serialis. The sequence goes on along the minus strand of NC_064643.1, from coordinate 116,110,345 downwards.
CTTGCTTGCTTCCGTCGCTGCTCTGCCTGATTGCTCCACCTTCTGTCCTTAATATTATTTTAATGACAGTGCTATGGATCACATGTAAGTTATTTATTTCATTTGGTGACAAATTTCGTCCTCTTACAGGATCATCAGAACATTTTACTCTGTGAAAAAGAGTAATACTTTCTTAGCGTCAAAGGACTTTAGCACAGTCATAAGAGTAAATTTTATAAAAGTATGGCCAGTACGCCCTTGATGACAGTATGGAACGGTGATATGGAGCAGGCCACTACGGAGAAGAGTGGAGAACAGTGCTCAATAAAGCTCTGTTGCTAGTAGTTATATAGCGACAGCTATGTTCACCTTCTCTGGCACTTTGTAACTCACAGTCAATAGCTGAGGTATCACTACACTCCCCGGAAAATTATATGTATTTGGGCGTACAACAAACAGCTACGGATGCTTTAAGTATCACTTCCAATGAATTTGCCAAACCAAATCGACATTAGCCGTTTTAACTTCACTAACGCACCAAAAATTTTTCAAATGCGGTCCTTGGCTACACAACACGAAAAAAATGTTTAAAACAATTTCACAGCCCTAACCACCAAGAAACTAAACAGATTAACTATTTTAAAAAGCAATGACAGGTGCTTGGCAGTTTCAATCCAAAGCACTAATGAAGCTAATAGTCTACCAAGACATCCTCAACATAGGGCTCGACCGACAGAGCGCATGAAAAGTAGCATTAACGGGTGCCTTTAGCACTGACGACACATCCCGTTACATAGGGGACTAGCTGCTTGATAATCACACTGGATTCGCATTCGGGAGGACGACGGTTCTAACCCGTCTCCGGCCATTCTGATTTAGGTTTTTCGTGATTTCCCTAAACCGTCTCAGGCAAATGCCGGGATGCTCCGTCGCTAATGACCACGTTGTCGATGGGACGTTAAACACTAATTTCCTCCTCCTGCTTGATAATCAGACATGACGTTACGACTTATCAATGAGTAAGCCCACAAATCTTGCAACATAACAGGTGGAAAGGTTTGTTTCGTGATAACAGTTTAAACACAGAGGTGCGACTGGAAGCTAGACATAAACCATTTCATTGCCACAAATTACGCTGAAACAAAGCATATGGCACTACTGCTAGAACATATTAAGGGTGGCAGGAAGAACAATTAGACAGAATATTTGTAGTAGGCTGCTCTAGCCCACGCATTTAAACCAATAGCTCATATGAAAAACATCCTTTGCTAAAATACTTCATCGGTCTATGTCGGTACCAAACGTCTGGCTTAAAAAATATCATAAATAATTTCCACTACAGCTGTACAACAAACAAACTCTGCGTTTTAGATGTTTTTAAGCTCGCAATAAGTTTAAGTAAGCCTACACAGGAAATTGCTATTCGGTACAAAACAGCATTATCCCATATGTACAACGCCAGTTAATTTTTGTCAAAATGCTTTACATTTGTCGCACTAACAAGGTTCAAATGGCTCTGAGCACTATGGGACTCAACTGCTGAGGTCATTAGTCCCCTAGAACTTAGAACTAGTTAAACCTAACTAACCTAAGGACATCACAAACATCCATGCCCGAGGCAGGATTCGAACCCGCGACCGTAGCGGTCTTGCGGTTCCAGACTGCAGCGCCTTTAACCGCACGGCCACTTCGGCCGGCCACTAACAAGGGGCGGCGGCGACGTTGGTATCACTGATTTACTTCAAACTTTGTAGACCTTTAGCAGGCTATTAAAACAATTTGCAAGAAGTAAGGTTCACTACTCTGGCAATTCCGCGAAAATCGCAAGATAAGTTTTACGCGTCTAATATGTGACTTATACATCTGTGCGTAGATGCTGGACGTTAGAGCTCGTGGTGGTCATGGGATCAGCCGCACAGTAGCTCAGCGTGTTTCGGTCAGAGGGTTAGCTGCCCTCCGTAGTTAAAAAAAAAACAAAACAAAAACTGAGTGAATGGTTCAACAATGTACTTTAACGGATGTTATGGGGCATCCGCCTAGAACAAACGCAACGAACAGTAACGAACAATATGTGTTAAAAAAAATTATCTGCGTTCGAGCTTCGCAAGACGAACGTGTATGAGGCGACGGTTCGACTCCCGCTCAAACTTGATTACTAATCTATTTTTCTTCACTGGTAATATTATTTAATTTATATGACATTTGAGAGGTAATACAACGAAGAAAGCCACGTCTATTTGCATGACGTCTCCGTTTGTTTTCGATGTCTGTACGACAACTACCACCCTGCAACGTGTGATGCCGAGAGCGCGTCCGACAAGTAATCGTGGATTACTGATGTGGTCTGGCACATTGTGACTTCCTATATTACTAATTGCGAATATAGCCATGGGCATTGTAAAAAGGTCATAAACAGAGAGAATTATCGAACGGAATTGGCTCATTTAAACGTAAGCTGCCCCTTACAGAGACTTGTGGTTGATGTAAACATAGTAAAAATGTTACGCACTGTAACAGATTTCTGATTTTGTTACCAACATCTTTGTCAAAGAATCAATCGTCAAAAACTGCAAATGACTTTAATCCATGTGACTACAGTCAAAAGCGGACCTTCCACACTGAACCTATGGATCCATTCGATCTGATCTCTAAAGTATATCGAATGAAACATACACAGAACCATAAGCAGCCCAAAAAGAGCGCACTGATGCGCAGTCGTTTTCATGAGTCAGTGGAAGCGACTGCAACGAACGACTACGAACACAGCCGACACCAAACGCTGGCAACCAACGACCCTTCATTGAGGAGCGATGATTTGCATTAATAGATCTGCCAATAGTTGGATGGGAAATATGAAAAAAACAGGTAATTACTGCCAAAATGTCTACCAAAGGTGATGGATGAGTATTCAGTATCCTTTCAATCGACAGCAAATAGTAAAGGAAGCCTTTTCGTCATCAATTGTGACTCACTTGGAATTTGCACGTATCTTCTTATATTGCGACTAATTATCATTTTCTAACAATTGTGCTTTGCAGTGTCTAATTTACGCATTGCCTTGGGGCCCGTCCTCAGTGGAGACTTTGATAGCCCTTCAAGCTGCCCATCTTTGAGTATACCAATTCACAAACTGCTTTCCTATTTCGGGTGGCATTGTCGACACGATTACAGATTCCAGACAACTGTTTTATAGTGTTTTGTTGGCCTTTGTCACCTATCGGGTTTTAGTTGACTGCCATATTTGCTACAAATAGCTCATCTTTAAAATTTGTTTCAAAAACAACTATTTTTGTTTGAAAAAATAGTTCAGAATAAGCGTGCCACAACAAGCTTTAGAGGTAAAAATTTATTAAGTCTTACTGGCAACATCGTCAATACTGCGAACCCCCATTGCTGGGAATTGGTTATATAGCTACATTGTCACGCAGAACTGAAGTACCAGTTAAGAGGGTTAAAAAGAAGTAACGCCTTCACGGGAAGTATCTTTAAAGAGACCACACTAAATATATGCAGAGCAGAAATGCCTGTCTAAGTAGTCTGTCCTATTTGTACATACATAAAATGTTCAAGAAAATTAAAATATTATGTAAAAGACAGAACTTTCCAAGAATTGCAAATCGTAAATGATTGATTGCTGGAGCTGACAGTCGAACCATAGATCCACATCTGCCAACTACAACCATCACACAATGGCGGGTTCGTACAGCGCAGGACGTTCCTTCCATTCAAGTAGCAAAGTCATATCGCACATTTAATATGTCGGAGGATATAATCCGCCATGTGTTCAAAGTTGGCTGGAGTGTTGCGCGGATCAAACGCCTTTACTGTGAACTCGTAGAGGCCAAACGGCTTTCCACTGAGGTGACAAGTCGTGGGATAGCGTATGCACATCCAAGGATCGCGGTGCTATCGCGTACACAAGGTATAAAAAGGTAGTGCATTGCCTGAGATATCATTTGTACTCAGGTGATTCATGTGAAAACGTTTCCGACGTGATTATGCCCACATGGTGAGAGTTGACAGTCTCTGAATGCGAAATGTTAGTTGAAGCTACTAGATACATGGGACATCTGTTTCGGAAATCGTTAGGAATTTCAATACTACAGGGTCCACAGTAAGAGTGTGTCGAGAATAGCAGGTTCCAGGCGTTAACTCTCACCACGGTCTACAGAGTGGCCGACGGCCTTCACTTACGGCGTTTGCGTAGAGTTGTCAGTGATAATAGACAAGCAACACTGCGTGAAACACCGCAGAAACCAATGTAGGACGTACGACGATCGCATGTGTTAGGACAGTGCGACGAAATTTGGCATTAATGGGTTACGACAGCAGACGACCGGTGCGAGTGTCGTTGCTAACAGCATGACGTCGCCTGCAGCGACTCTCCTGGACTCGTGAGCATATAGATTGGACACCAGAAGACTGGAAAACAGTGGCCTGGTCCGATGAGTCCAGACTGCAGTTGGTAGTAGCAGGGTTCCAGTGTGGCCCAGACCCTACGAACCAATAGACCCAGCTTGTCACCAAGGCACTGGGCAAGCTGGTGATGGTTCAATAATAATGTGGGCTGTGTTTACGTGGACTAGACTGGGTTCCCGGTCCAGGTGAATCAACTGAGACCATTTGCAGGCATTCATATACTTATCGTTACCAAACAACGATGGAATTTTTATGGATGAAAATGCGCAGTGTCACTGGACTATAGATGGGGACTGGAATGAGACCCAGATTTGATATGCTTCACACTGGATCATTTGGATTGCCTTATATCCTCTCTGGACCTGAATTTTCCTGTAAACTGTGATACTCAAAGGTACTATTCGTCGGTCAGTTTGGCAGTTTGGGACTCGTTGGGGACTGGATAACAGATTCCCATGATGAGTAGTCAATAATCGTAGAGCAGCATTATTCCCTATGGCACTGAATTAACGTTCCCGGAGTGGTTTGGCTATCCCCAAGAATATACATTTAGGAACGACTTGTGGCTCTTGGTGCCAGTTAATTACCCAAAAAGCCCAGTTGTGATATTTATGACTGTCTTTGGCGTATAGGTCTCTCTTGTGAGCTTGAGTACGCTTCTCCACTCGACTATGGCTTAGCTGCTTAGCTGAACGTCTAGACCAGGGGTTCCCAACAAAATTTTCTCGAGGATCCTCTCATGATTGGTACCTTGTCATATCACAGTATCAAGAGCCTAAAAAAGCAAAATTAAGCGTCAGAAGTTAGCGTTCGCTAAAGCTCTGATCATGCAGGAAGCAGCCAAAACAAAATATTTGTTATCGTACCAAATATATTTAATATTTATTTTTTATTCTAGTAGCATCTTGCGGACCCCTCTGGCATAGCTCGCGGATCCCTGGGGGTCCGTGGACCACCTGTTGGGAACCACTGGTCTTGACCATTGACCAGTGCCCTTCTCATCGTTGATGATGGTGGAATAAGTGTGTGTTGTGGGGTACGTTTGTGCTGGACAGGTTGTTTCTAATGATCGATTTTCTAGAATTAGCTATGCTATCTCCTACTCGCATTCGGTATTCAACGCTTCTACCAGCTGCCGCCTGTGTTCGACATTAACGTGTCATAAAACCACGTATCCCTTCGTGTTAATACTTACCACATCAGCAATGCGAATTGGTCTTCTGTGACTGACATGCGTACCACATTCAAAAGTGTGTCGAAGCTGTTTTGGCGCATTCTTCTTTGGTGCCTTGCCTCAATGTGCTGGTCCCATCTGATGAAGTCCACTGCTGTGATGGGACTCTTCGAAAGAAGTGATTGAGGGACGTCCTCTGACACTTTGTTTATTAAGTGTAACATTCTGTCTACCCCCATCATATTGGGGTCTCCAGTATGACAGACCGACAACAGTCTCTGTCCCTACGACTGTGTCTCTACCCCTGGCCCTGCTTTCTTCGTCTTTGTGGATTTACTGCTGGTTGTTGCCAAATGTTTTCTTAAGGGGGTATCCCTCTTTAAACGCAAGGAAAATAGATGATTTTCGTGATGCTTTTTCAAGTACAATAAGAAATAATGCTAAATCTGCTAAAACGTTTTATTTCTTACACTTTTGTCCTTGAAAAATATTGTATGTGTCCCCTCTAAACGCAGTACCAGGTGGAAGGACCTCTTGCAGCCAGAACATTGGTAATCCGCGGAAATTCCCGAATCCCTCATATTGGATCTGCAACAAAATGAATGTGTACAAGCCATTTTCAGTATATCTTCTTCCAGCATCCATACAACAACTGAAAAATATTATGTGCCAACAAAACGGTGCCGTGTTGAAAGAAATGCAATGTTCTTCGCCCACAAAATCGAGACCAAAGCGTGCACCGAAAACAGACCTTTAGACAGATTGCAAAACGGCTACTTAAACTAATACAGAATTTAATTTAAAATATCTGGGTCAAGTTAAGATCAGAATCGTATGCAACGTTCTGAAGTTTTGTTTCCCGCTAGTTTCAAAAACATGGTTTCGAGGAAAACACGTTTAAAGTATATAATTTCTGTAATGCCTGTTGGGCCGCCGATAAAATTACATGTCGACTATTTTTTCCCTTCCGTGAATTATTTTCAGACACTTTTTCACAAATAGCATTGTAACTCGATTACGGAGTTTCTAGCGAGCTTGGGATGATCACTATCATAAAGCAGACGCCCTAGAGAACATTTTAATAATAATTTTTAAAAAAACGTGAAAATTTCGAGAGTGAAATTTGTCGGAGCTAGTGATGTTTTCCACATTGTTCTCAGACCACTGTGTAATTACACCTCATTTCTATTTGTTATTGTTTGAGTGTTAAACCCTTACCTCCGGGACGTGTAGTTATCGACGTTTCATTTCTACAAACTTGAGTAGCTACAAACGAGTGAGCAACGTACGTCAATAAGCTAGCCATATTATACTTCAACAGAGTTAATGATTACTTTTAACGAAGCTGTTACTGGTTTAAGATCTGTCTTCAAACACCTGTCCAAACTATTGCAAAGGCTATCGTAATTTCCGAAGCGTCCACAGGATACTATCGAGGCCGGAGTCAAAATATTTTAACTAACTCTTCACTGCTTAAATTAGTCATCCTTTCGATAGCTTTTGCTACTTAAAAAACAACAGTGCTAGTCTACACAACTGCGACAGGCATCAGGACAAACTGACCTTACGAAAATCCTTCTGTAAAAGCATTACATAATGAAGAAAACGGTCGCCCTCATAACCATATTTGGATATTGACTAGAAAGTCATTGACACAACCTGCCATGACACATCATACGTTTACTTTAGTGGAAACTGAGATAACTCTTGAAGCCCAATTTCAACACAATTTGCAATCAAAATTACTGAATCTTTTAATAACACAGTGGAAATTTCAGTTTGTCTCAGGTTATTTTCCGAACACATTAAAAGCGAATTAGCAGTGAAAACATTAACATTACTACCCTCTTTGTAACCATATCTAGTAACTGTGTGGCATATTCAGCTTTTACTCGATGAATCAAATGATAATAAGCAGTAGAAAGTCAACAGGCCACAGTTATGTAGGGTATACTTATGTAACAGTTAGGTTACACAGTAATTACTTTAATGTTCAAATACTACATAAAATTACCTTCGAAGCAACACATGACTATAGGAAATGATGGTTAGAAAATCACCATTCCACAATAAATTACACAGTAGGATACTTTCTGCATAATTAATGTATGTTTCATACATAAAAACTGCAACTATAAAAGACATTTCTTTAAACTTGTACAGAAATTAAAATTATCTTAGCTTTTGTCCGAAGCTCATGGTCTGGTGGCTAGCGTTGCTGCCTCTGGATCGCGGGGTCCCGGGTTCGATTCCCGACCGGGTTGGGGATTTTCACTGTCCGAGGTATGGGTGTTTGTGTTGTTTTCATCATTTCATCATCATTATTCGTGACAGTGGCAAGGTTGGGTTGTGTAAAAATTAGACTGTGTAAAAGTTGAGACTTTGTACGGGAGTTGATGACCACCAGTTGAGCGGCCAACAGACCAAACATCATCTTTGCTTTCTAAGTGATTCACAGATATAATCTGAAGCGCCAAAGAAACTGGTATAGGCATGCGTATTCGAATACAGAGATATTTAAACAGGCAGAATACAGCGCTGCGGTCGGCAACACATATGCAGGGTGTACATAAAGTCCGGGAACACTTTCAATTATTTATTGCACAAGAACCAGACATTGTACAGATATCATACATACGTCATTTTGAAGAGAAACCGTAAGAGTTTTTTTTTCATGTATACGGCCGCAGCATAGTTTGGTAACTTGTTGATAGTCAGCGCTAGATGCAAACATGGCGACTTCAGGTGTGGAGCGAGTTTTCTGTGTATTGGAGTTCGACAAAAACAAGTGTGCTGCAGCTGTTCAACGCACGTTTGCAACGAAATACGGTAAGAAGCCACCAACAAGGAAGGCCATTTACCACTGGCACAACAAATTCGTGACGTCTGGTTGCTTGTGCCAGGCAAAGAGAAGCGGATGTCCCAGTGTGATTGAAGTGAGTGTGGAGTGCGTACGAGAAACATTCATAAGGAGTCCAAAGAAATCGGTGCGTCGTACATCCTGTGAACTCGAAATGGCTCCAATGACAGTGTGGAAAGTCCTGCGACAGAAGCTGTCTATGAAACCATTCAAATTGGAGCTAGAGAATACGGGAAGAGACTGCCACAGTCTACGATGCCATGCAGGGACGGGTATGGCAAGAATTCGATTACCTTATTGACGTCTGCCGGGTCACTCATGGTTCGCATATCAAATGTTTGTAAAAAAACTTTCTGAGTTTCTCTACAAAGTGCAATATGTATACATCTGTACAATATTAAGTTCTTGTGCAATAAATAATTGAAAGTGTTCCCGGTCTTAATGTACACCCTGTATAAAACTTGTTTGATCGGTTACCGCTGCTACAATGGTTGGTTATTAAGATTTAAGTGAGTTTGAAAGTGGTGTTATAGTCGGCGCACGAGTAACGGGATCAATTGCGGATTTTCCCGTACGACCATTTCACGAGTATACAGTGAATATCAGGAATACGGTAAAACATCTAATCTCCGACATCGCTGCGGCCGGAAAAAGATTCTACAAGAACGGGGACGACGGCGACTGAAGAGAATCGTTTAGCGTGACAGAAGTGCAACCCTTCCGCTAATTTCTGGAAATTTCAATGCTGGGCCATCAACAAGTGCCAGCGTACAAACCATTCACCGAAACATCATAGATATGGGCTTTCGGACCCGAAGGCCCACTCGTGTGCCCTTGATGACTGCAAGACAAAAAGCTCCACATAAAAATATGGCATTTCAGTCTTTGATCGCTATTTTTTATTTTCAGTAACCCGTTTCAGGCCAGCTGCCTATCTTCAGATCTGTTAGATAATGTTAAAATATAATTAATAAGAGAGATTATATAGCTACTGATAGAAATATCTTAGTTTATAAAAAAATCTTTGGAACGAATTAAAATGCAAACATACCACATATTGCAGTTACGAAGTAAGCTGTCAGTACAGAACTACTTGTTCGCTATCATAACTAAAGTAATTTACGATCTGTTAAAACCTTACCACAGTTTGAAGAAACCTGATTGGCAAAAGTAAAAAGTGCCCTCTATCTGTAAGAATTGTGCATATGTACTAAGATGTTATTTTATCACTATACATATTAATGGCGAATATACTTTTTAATAATATGACAGTTTTTCAAGAAATTACATTTACATTATCTTTTTTGAGTGGACCATAAGTTCTGATTTACGAAAAATATTATGTGGATAAGACAATGCAGTTTTTTAAGAAAATGGAATTAAAGAAATCCATGGACCCTGGGTGGCAGCAGTGGACTGTTCAGGCTGGTGCAGGCTATGTCATGGTGTGGGGAGTGTGAAGTTGGAGTGATATGGGACCCCTGATACATCTAGATACGACTCTGACAGGTGCCACGTACGTACACACCCTGTCTGATCATCTGCATCCATCTGCATTCATGTCCATTATGAATTTCGACGGATGGGCAATTCCAGCAGGATAATGCGACACCGCACACGTCCAGAATTGTTACAGAGTGGCTCCAGGAGCACTCTTCTGAGTTCCAATACTTCCGGTATCCAACGAACTCCCCAGACATGAACACTATTCATCATATCTGGGATGCCTTGCAACGTGCTGTTCAGAAGAGATCTCCACCCCGTCGTTCTCTTATGGATCTATGGACAGCCCTGCAAGTTTCATGGTGTCATTTCCCTCCAGCACTACTTCATAGATTAGTCAAGTCCATGCCACAAAGTGTTGCGACACTTCTGCGTGCTCGTGGAGGCCCTACACGATATTAGGCAGGTGTATCAGTTTCTTTTGCTCTTCAGTTTACAATTGAAATGTGCAGAGATAATAAGGTACAGATTAAAGAGGGTCAAAATTACCGTAACCTATTAATGTACAAAAGAACTAAGACAAGGTTGCAGTATGCCAACTACATCTTATTCATTTTATATGTAGAAGTGGCTCTCCGAAGGTGGAAGAACAGCTGTGGAGGAATGGGAATTATTATTAACGATGTACAGCTGTTTTATCGTTAAGTTTTACTGATGGTCAAGCTGTTCGAGAGCAACTTGAATTCGATCTTGAGTTCATGATACGCCGTTTATATCAGAAAGATGATAAATGGGGACCTGCAGATGAGTCTGAAAGAAACCGAGTATGAGATGGTGAGTAGTGACAGTAAATGGAGCATTGCATGATACGCAAGGAGGAGGCAAGGAAGAGATAGACTTGGTAGAAGATAACAGAAGTACAACAAAATGTTGTTATTAATTGATCTCTGAATTAATTAATGCTATAATAATAATAATAATAACAGTGCTCGCCTCCTTAGCTGGGTGTTAACGTGCTCCCCTCCCATGCAAGGGGGCCCGGGTTCGATTTCCGACCGGGTTGGAGATTTTCTCCACTCAGGGACTGGGTGTTGTGTTGTCCTCATCATCATTTTCATCCTCATTACCGGCGAGCAAGTCACCCAATGTGGCGTGGGCTGAAATAAGACTTGGACTTGGCGGCCGAATTTCCCCGTGTGGGGCCTCCCGGCCAACAACGCCATACGCTCATTCATTTCCAGTAATAATAATAACACAGTTTTGAATCTCAATGTTTTGGACACGCTGTTCAGGAGTGCGCAGAAGCATTACTACGGTTTTCTGCGTATTGTGGTAGCGTAGAAACTGGGGAATTCGACTCGTGGAATCGATATTGCTCAATTGAGGGAGGATGCCTAACAACGTTTCAGGAAATGGAGCGGAAGAGAGGAAGGTCGCCCACGGCTGTTGGTGTTTGTCAGGAATGTTCGCAGGAAGCCAGCCAGCCACCCACAGACGGAAGCTCAGTTGTACGCAACCTGGGCCGGATGCATGGCCAAGTTCACGTTCACTGCTGACCTACTGCCTGCGTCGCCGAAACGACGGACGTCCGAGCTGCCGGGCCTTACAAATCCGAAGTACGGTCGTGTCAGGTGGTCGAAGTAAGTCCCTTAAAATCCATTAAAAACATTGGATGAACGTGAAAACTCCAAAGCGTCTCTCTGAAATACAGCCACAGTGTCTCTCACTTCTGCCAGTATACGTAACATACTATCGACGCCTTCATATTGACCACAACACATCATTACTTCATTTCTGAAATTGATTTAGTACTCCAGCACTTTACACCAGTGGAATAACAAGAATAGAGCCAAAAAGTAGTTTCACGCTAAAACAGTGGATTGAATAGTTTCAAGCCTAACTGTCGGGGCGGGGGGAGAGGGGAGGGGGAGGGGGATACATGAGCGAAGGGGTGTCGAAGAAGACCGTGAGGGCGAAGGGAAATTTACCTCCTTGACGGCAGTCACTTACAATGATCAAAATAAATGTTACATATTGCTTCATTGTGAATATTGAATATATAGGAAACAAAACTTATTTTGTTCTGTCAGCTACAATAATAAGTAAAAAAAGGGAATAAGATAAACACATTTCCACTTGATAACAAAAAAATCCTTACAAAAGATTCGACTGCAAACACTACAATTTCTTCTCATTGTTGTCTTCTCCCATTGTTCCCTAGACAACAAAAAGTGGCTTCGAGCCCATACGGCACAAACTCATCTCTGAGCCCGATTGAGAGGTCTTCTGCCAAGTAATCCCTGTCCATCGAACCTATTTCGTATCGTCTGTGTTGACACTTGCACTCGTCTAGTTGTTTGGAACTGCCTCAGTGGACGTGTAGCAATGTTTTCAGGGTTTATGGTTGATGCTTAATCAGGTATTGGTCCTGAAGCCTGCTGTTTTTCTTCCGCGGCAACTTCTGTGACAATCTCCAACCAATCCTCTCACTAGAAACTTTTTCCATGTACTAGATACATCTTTGATTGTGGCACCATACACAGTCATTAACTTAGCCTCAGGGAGGTAGGGTGCCCTTCCCTATTCCTCCACTGGGGCAATTCCTGTCTGGCGCTTCCACGTCGCGGGAGTGGGCATCCTACACTTCAGTAGGCCGGAGTGCTAGGATGGCTGAGTTCAGGCAGGGACCCAATCCCGTGGGGTATAACACGGAACCAATGCCCAGGGTTACGGGTGAAGACCTTAATGGCAGCAACGGCGGAGGAGGAAGGCTTCAGAATGGCGTAGCTGGCAGATGAGGCAACCCTCCTTTCTGGGGACTAAATGAGAAGGGAACCACTGCCTTGTGGTGGAGGAGAAACTCCAAAGGCTAAGGGAGACAACCCCAACAGAAGATCCTTTCTTGCGTTAGGCCTAGCAAGCCAGTAGCCTTCATATATTGCTTTCAAAATTACAGACGAGCCTCAGAACGAACCACTCAGGATTTGACCTCACTACTTCTTCAAGAACAGGCGTGAATGATGGGAGACCTGACGATATTCATCATACAAGAAGATGAAAACAACTGGACTGAAAAGTAACCTAAATATTGGCACCCTTAATATATTAACCCTCAATGGGAAAATGGAAGGAATGACAGATGTACTAACAGAGAGAAAGTTAGATATATTACGATTAAGCGAAACAAAGTGGAAGTGAAAAGGTAAGGAGAATTTGAGAGGAGGAGGAAAACTGTACTGGAGTGGGAATTACAGGCCTGGAGGAAATGGTGTGGCAGTGATGGTGAATAAGAACGTACAAAGCTGTATTGAAAGTGTGAGATATATATCAGAAAGGATCATAATCTTAAACCTGAGATTCCAAAAAGAAACACTAAAAATAATCCAGATTTATGCACCTCAAGTGGAATGTAGCGAAAAAGAGAAGATAGACTTTGAAAATGTGTTAGAAAACCATATCGAGAGTGCTAGTATAGTGATGGGAGATTTTAATGCACAGATAGTCAAAGACAGAAAGGGATTTGAGCAAGTATTGGTATGTTTTGGATATGAAGGCAGAAATCAAGTAGGGGAAAGACTCCTGAATTTGTGCCAGAGGAATGGAATGAAAATAGCAAACAGCTGGTTTATGAAGAGAGAAAGTCATGTTATCACCAGATACAGTTGGGATGGAAGAACCAAGAGTGTAATTGATTATATTCTAGTAGATAGGGAATGGGGAGAGAAAGTAACAAATGCGAAGGTAATTCCAAGTGTGTGTCCAAATGGAGACCATTGATTACTGGTGGGGCAATGGAAAATGAATCAGTGTGTGAAAAATAGAAAACAGAGAAGTTGGGAAGCGGAATTAGGACAAATTACACGGGAAGAAATGGAGAAAGCTGTGAAGAAGATGAATGGCGGGAAAGCCCCAGGACCTGATGAAGTATCAGTGGACATGATAAGAGCAGCAGGTCCAGTGGGAATGCAGTGGCTGTATAGAGTACTATCAAGCGTATGGAGAAATAGTACAATACCTGACGATTGGAGAACAGGAAACATTGTTCCCACCTTCAAGAAAGACAATAAAAGACTTTGTAAAAACTACAGAGGAATAACCCTTATGAGTCATACAGCCAAGATTTTTGAAAGAATTTTACTAAATCGAATAAGTGAAAAGATAGAAAAGAAGCTGAGTGAAGAGCAGCATGGATTTAGGAAACGAAGAAGCACGATCGACCTGATGTTTTCTATCCGTCAACAGAAGGAAAAAAGTTGAGAGTATAACAAAAGGGTGATAATGGTTTTTATAGACATAGAAAAGGCATATGATTCAGTTACCAGGGAAAGACTCTGGGAAGAAATGAAGAAGATAGATATAGAAGATGGTTACATTAATGTAATAAAGACAATGTACAGAGGACACAATTGTAAAGTTAGAACACCATTGGGGAACTCTGAATGCTTCGAAACAAGACAAGGACTTAAGCAAGGAAGTATTCTATCTCCTGCACTTTTTAATGTTGTGATGGAGGGCATGAACCGGGCAGTTAAAGATACAGTAAAAGAAAAAGACAAAAAGATGATTTTTGCAGACGATATGGTAATATGGGGTGATAAATAGGTAGATGTACAGTTACAGCTTGATGCGTGGAAGGAAATAATGAAAAGGTTCAAATGGTTCAAATGGCTCTGAGCACTAGGGGACTTAACTGCTGAGGTCATCAGTCCCCTAGAACTTAGAACTACTTAAACCTAACTAACTTAAAGACATCACACACATCCATGCCCGAGGCAGGATTCGAACCTGCGACCGCAGCGGTCGCGCGGTTCCAGACTGAAGCGCCTAGAACCGCTTGGCCACTCCAGCCGGCTAATGAAAAGGTATGGATTAAAAATAAATAAAGGTAAGAGTGAAGTAATGGTATTTGGAAGAGAGAAAGGGATCAACGGAAATATTACCTTGAATGGAGAACCCCTCAAAGTGGTAGAAAGTTTCACTTATTTAGGGAGTGAAATATCTAGGGATGGAAGAATAACTAACGAAATTAATAGGATGTTACAGAAGGGAGGCAATTTCTACCAAACAATGAAACACCTGATTTGGAATACGGAAGTTTCAGAAAAAGCAAAACTCCTTATGTATAAGAATTATTACTTCCCTATTGTCACCTATGGAGGAGAAACATGGACAATGACAGAAAGGGACTGGAGCAGACTGCAAGCAGGGGAAATGAAATTTCTCAGATCAGTTAAGGGATAAACAAGAATGGACAGATAAGGAATGTAGAGATTAGAAAGGGCCTTAAACAAGAAAGTATGAGAAAAGAAATTGAAAAAAAAGAGATTAAGATGGTATGGGCATGTTAAAAGGATGCATGGGCAGAGGCTTATGGAAGAAATAAAGATGGATGGGAAAAGACCTAGAGGGCGCCCAAGAACACGGTGGAAAATGGGAGTGAGAATATCTGTAGAAAGGAGAGGTGTGATCTGGCAGCAAGTGGAGGAAGAAAAGTGGTGGGAGGACCGAGCCAAATGGAGAGGACTCGTCAGCACCCAGACCCGGCAGTAGCTGGAGCGGGATTCGGATATAGATAGATAGATACATCACTTTGACTCAAAGCAACATTCGCTGCGACGTCCACATGTCTCTGTCCATCCTCCATTAGAGTGACTATAAGGAGCCTCCGATCGTATGGTATTGTTGTCCTAACCATCCTGAAGCAACACAACTCTCGTAATGACACACATCACGGGTACTGCAATGTTTACCGGTGACGCGGTTGCCATAGACTGTGCATACTACCTCCTCACTGTAGATACATGGACTGTTTCCGCGAGAATTACATTACAAACAAATAAATGTATTGATATCGTATTTGATATCGTATTTCAGGATCACAACGTTCGGTATTCAGTTTCGGCAATATGCAATATTTATTTTGACCACTGTAGACTGAATGGCCACTTAGGATGACCGAGTGATATGGAGCAACGTGGTTAGCACACATTCGCGAGGATGCTAATTCAAGTCCGCGTCTGGTCATCCCGATTTAGGTTTTCAGTGATTTCCCCAAATCTCTTTATGCAAATGCCAGGGTGACTCAAATGGCTCTGAGCACTATGGGACTCAACTGCTGAGGTCATTAGTCCCCTAGAACTTAGAACTAGTTAAACCTAACTAACCTAAGAGCATCACAAACATCCATGCCCGAGGCAGGATTCGAACCTGCGACCGCAGCGGTCTTGCGGTTCCAGACTGCAGCGCCTTTAACCGCACGGCCACTTCGGTCGGCCAGGGTGACTCCTTTCACAGTACACGGCCGATTTCCTTCCGCGTCCTTCTTTAATCCGAACTTGTGCTCCGTCTGTGTAGATATAGATGTCGGTGGACATCATACACTGATTTTTCCTTCCTCTTTCTGACTTGATGTTATCGTGTATCGTTGGCCAATAGCGCCACGCTCTTCAGTCAACTGAATTACTCATTAAATAATGAAGACCAATTATGCAAAAACTTTTCTAAAATGAACTTCGCTTGCTCTTGTGGATTTTAGATGGCCGAATCATAATATGACACGAAAAACCATATCGTTTACCAGTTTTAGAGTTAACACTCAATATTTAAAACTTGAATTTTTAGCGTGTTTAACAACACACTTTTCATATACTGTTTTGATGAATAATGATACCAAATTAACATTTCAGTAGGACTGGTTGCACTGGTTAGCATTTATCATAACTGCTATGACAAGCTCTTCGGCTTTTCTTTTACCCAAAAACCTAGTGGATCTGTAATGATTTTTGTTATCACCTGTACTCTGTTAGTTGGCGAAATAAAACAGTTTCGAAAACCATATCCAAAGAAGAAGAATGTTTACGAGAAGTTCCGTCATCTAAGAAACGAAATTGGAAGCTGTCTGACCGTAGACGGCACAATCGAGGCCGACCGGCCGTCATGTCCACCTTCGCCAATGGCTTCGTTTGGATGCGATACGCAGGGGCAAGTGTCAGCAGACCACTCCCCCTGCTGTTAGTTTAAAAGACCTGATGCCGCTACCACTCGATCAAGTAACTCCTCAACTGGCATCACGAGACTGGGTACACCCCGTTTGTAACTACCAGTGATAAATCCCTGGCGGTACCGATAATCGAGCCCGGGTTCCTCACATAGCATTCAGCCAGGAGGACCGCTCTGCTACGGAAGCCGATTGTTCGTTGAACATGACGTTCTAATAATGTCATTTCCAATTTGTGTTAGGTAGAGGAGGTCTGGAATCTGTTAAGGAGGTTGGTGCCATGTTCTAGACAACAAAAAGAGCTCATATTTATGTTTTCAGACAGATAGCTTGAAAACGATTTTGATGAGCCTCAGAATCCACTCTATGAAAAGCCACCTGCACCTGAAGATTTGTAGTATTTCGGTGAGGAACGTGGCAAGTACTTCATCAAAATATCACAGTGTGGAAGGTATAAGGGCCACTGGAACACTAGTACGATCGGGGAATGTTGTCGGTCACATCACGCAAGGGATCCAGGTTCGATTCTGGGTACTGCCATGGGTTTGTCTTTGGTGGTTATGAACAGGGTGTACTCAGCCTCGTGATGCCAATTGAGGAGCTGCTTACCGAGTAGTAGCAGGTCCAGGTCTGCTAAAGCAACGAGCAATTCAGAGGAGACGCTTTAACGACATGAGAAAGGGAAATTGAAGCTGGTTCACTATTCGACCAAAAAAGTCAAGTATCCAGAAGGGAAGGAAGGAGAGAAATGAAACCTCACTGATTGAGAGTGTGAGTGTTGTTATTCCAATTGCTGCAACCGCGACCGGGACGGTCGTGGGGTTGAAAAGACGGAAAGCACGGTGGGACCCACGGAGAGGCCCACGAACAACAACACAACGGTAGAGAACGGACACGACCAACGAAGCAAAGAACGAACAACAACAAGTTCGAACATCGGAGTCACAAGGAACCCTAACAAACACGTGCACTCGTACACAGAACAAGTAAGTAAGCGGTCTAACGAGAGGCGATGTGTCAACAGATGTACGCAAGATTAGACTGGCTGGCTGAGGTTTTTTTTTTTTTCTTTATTGTGATTTCATTCCCCTGCCCCATATGGGCAGAGGAGGGCTGTCAGCGGCACAATCCGCCGCTCTTCAGCCATGTGACATGGCAACTAAAATAAGAATAAAATGTTACATACATAAGGCGATAAAAAAGGGGAACATAAAACAGAGTAAAGGGAGAAAATGGAGGTAAAAATAGACTGACATGGAGACGTTCATGGGGAACAGTTAAAAAAGTCACCAGAAAGTTAAAAAACACAGTTCGCGATTCTTAAAACACAGAGAAGACACTGAATGGACATGCACAGGTTAAAAGTCGGCCACAGTATTATAAACACTCCAGAACAACACACTTAAAACCCACTTGTAGCACACACGACGAAGAATAAAACTGCCAGGTGGGACCTGCCGAGGCAAAGGTGAGAGAGGATGGAAAAGGAGGGTAGAGCAAGGGGCAGCAGGGGAAGCAGCAGGATGAAGAGAGGAGGGGCGTCAGCGGGTACACGAAGAGGCAGGAGACACGTGGGGTGGGAGATGAAGAGGGTTCAAATGGGTTCAAATGGCTCTGAGCACTATGGGACTTAACATCTGTGGTCATCAGTCCCCTAGAACTTAGAACTACTTAAACCTAACTAACCTAACGAGGTCACACACATCCATGCCCGAGGCAGGATTCGAACATGTGACCGTAGCAGTCGCACGGTTCCGGACTGAGCGCCTAGAACCGCTCGGTCACAGCAGCCGGCGAAATGAAGAGGGAAGACAGGGCAGGAGGGAGTGCAGAGACACTGAAAGGGGGCACAAGAGAGGGAGGGGGAGTAGGAGGGGGAGCTGGCTTGGCAAGAGGCAGGCGCTTAAGTACGCTATCGGGGGCGCCGCTATTTTCCGCTGGGACCACGTGTTCCACTGTGGCGCCCTCACACTAAAAGCGGGCCACAGCTCGATGGTGCAGAGACCTCTATGGGTCTTCGACGTCCATGACGTCTGGCGCGGATTCAAATTCCACGGCGCGCGGTACCAGACCAATGATTACAGAACCAGTCAAATTTACAAAGGAAATGGCAGCACAAGCTCACTGATCACTATGGCGTTGCACAGCGTCTAGCCTCGGTGTACACACTGATCCTGTTGGGAAGTGGGAAGTGTGTCATAAGGCGCTGTATCCTCTCCTGAGGCAAGCCGGCCCACAACTGATCCTTAATATCCTTAATACTAAAGCTGAGGGGGACTTGGCATACGAGATGGTCATACATGCGTTCTATTGGGGGCAGACCTGGGAGTCTTACTGGCCACAGGAGAACCTTAACGTCACGCAGACAGTATAGACACGATTGTCAGGTGTGAACGATAGTTGTCCTGCTGAAAAATGGCACCAAGATACTGGCACATAAGAAGTGATACATGAGGATGATGGATATCCATGACGTACTGTTGTGCTGTTAGAGGTCCGTCAATCACTGTCAGTCGTTGCCTGAAGTCATACACGGTGGCTTCCCACGTGATGCTGCGAGGCGTAACACCTCTGAGCACCTCCAAAATGCGACCCTTCCGCACATCGCCGCCATGTTCAATCAGTGTAGTGCAGAAGAGCGATTCATCGTTGAACTCAGTGCGACATCACTCGCTAAGAATCCATGCTTTCCATTCAGGGCACCACCCCAATGGGGCCATTTGTGTTGTAGTGTTAGTGGCAGCCTACACATGAGACAGTAATTCAATAGTCCAGCTCTGCAGTTCCTTAGCCAATGATGCAGGATGACACAGAATGTTGCAGCGAGTCCATTACTTGTTCTCAGATGACAGGCACAGATGTGAAAGATGCGAAGGAGTTACGAAGTGCTTGCTGCACAATACAGCGATGCTACTTTGTGGTGGTCGACTGGGACCTTGACGACGACTATGCCTCCTCTGTCCTTCCCATGCAGCCCAACATTGGGCTAATTTGACAGCAAAAAAAAAAAAAAAAAAAAAAAAAAAAAAAAAAAAAAAAAAAAAAAAAAAAAAAAAATCTAGATATTCAATGACTCGACCAGCCGGTTAAATGGAGGCCCACAGAGAGGCCGTTTGAAATCTCTATCAGGTGCCTGATAATGATGACTCAAACGATTATGCTGCATCTCCGTGTCCTTCCCGGTGATCGCTGTCACTGTTCAAGCCCCTTATGTACTTACAGGGCCAGGTGACAACACTAAACACGGACAGTAGTAATGCTCTCTGCAGGGCTATCTGCCTTTCACAGAGCACTGCAACTGCAAACGTTATCTACTCGCCGATAGCTTGTACATGTACATATTCCAAGATACATTGACATCAGAATGTGTCGTCTGGGTGCTTCACTTTTTTTCTCAAGCTGTGTTTGTAAACTGATCTATAAGTAATTCTCATAACTGTGAGTGTACGAGAATTAGGGTCTCACAATTATTATGTCAGGAAAACTATAGAGACCTTTGGAGAGAAGGAACCACCTGTATGGTTATCAAGAGCTCAGATGGAAAACCAGTTCTAACCAAAGAAGGGGAAACAGAAACGTGGAAGAAGTACATAGAGGGTCTATACAAGGGCAATATACTTGAGAGCAGCATTATGCAAACAGAAGACGAGGCAGATGAAGATGAAATGAGAAATATGATACTGCGTGAAGAATTTGACAGAGCACTCAAAGACCTGAGTCGCAACAAGGCCCTAGGAGTAGAGAATATTCCATTAGAACTAATGATAGCCTTGAGAGAGCCAGCCATGACAAAACTCTTACCATCTGGTGAGAAAGATGTATGAGACAAACGTAATCCCCTCCGACTTCAAGAAGAATATAGTAATTCCAATCAAAAAGAAAGCAGGTGTTGACAGGGGTGAAAAATACAGAACTATCAGTTTAATAAGTCACGGCTGCCAAATACTGACACGAATTCCTTATAGACGAATGAAAAAACTAATAAAAGCTGACCTCGGGGAAGATCAGTTCGGATTCCGTAGAAATCCTGGAACACGCGAGGCAATACTGACCCTACGACTAATTTTAGAAGATATATTAAGGAAAGGCAAACCTACGTTTCTAACATTTATAGACTTAGAGTAAGCTTTTGCCAATGTTGACTAGAATCCTCTCTTTCAAATCCTGAAAGTGGCTGGGTTCAAATACGGGGAGTGAAAGGCCATTTACAATTTGTACAGAAAACAGATGGCGGTTATAAGAGTGGAGGGGCATGAAAGGGAAGCAGTGGTTGGGAAGGGAGCGACACAGGGTTGTAGCCTATCCCTGATGTTGTTCAGTCTGTACATTGAGCAAGCAGTAAAGGAAAAAATAAGAAAAATTTGGAGTAGGAATTAAAACCCATGGAGAAGAAATAAAAACTTTGAGGTTTGCCGATAACATTGTAATTCTGTCAGAGACGGCAAAGCACTTGCTAGAGCAATTGAAAGGAGTGGACAGTTTCTTGCCAGGAGGATGTAAGATGAACATCAACAGAAGCGATACGAGGATAATTGAATGTAGTCGAATTAAATCGGCTGATGCTGAGGGAATTAGATTAGGAAATGAGGCACTTAAAGTAGTAGATGAGTTTTGCTATTTGGGAAGCAAAGGAACTGATGATGGTCGAGGTAGAGAGGATATAAAATGTAGAGGAAAGCGATGTAAAAGGAAAGCGATTCTGAAGAAGAGAAATTTGTTAACATCGAGTGTAGATTTAAGTGTCAGGAAGTCATTTCTGAAAATATTTGTTTGGAGTGTGGCCATATACGGAAGTGAAACACGGACGATATATTGTTTAGACAAGAAGGGAATAGAAGCTTTCGAAATGTGGTGCTACAGAAGAATGTTGAAGATTAGATGGGCAGATCACGTAACTAATGAGGAGGTCCTGAACAGAAATGGGGAGACGAGCAATTTGTGGTACACCTTGACTGGAAGAAGGGATCGGTCAGTAGGGCATGTTCTGAGGCATCAAGCGATCACCAATTTAGCACTGCAGCGAAGTGTGGAGCGCAAAAATAGTAGAGGGAGACCAAGAGATGGACACACTAAGCAGATTCAGAAGGATGTAGGCTGCAGTAGTTACTCGGAGATGAAGATGCTTGCACAGGATAGAGTAGCATGGAGAGCTGCATGAAACCAGTCTCTGGACTGAAGAGCACAACGACAACAACAACATCAACAATTATTTGTCACTATGTTTAAGAAAATAACTAATAGTCCAGTTCAGTGGCATTTATTTCTAATTAAATGGCTGGTTTGAGCCGGTATCGGCCATCCTCAGATCACAAAATACGAGTCACGCGTCAGTAACAACACTGCATTGATGTATGCCACCGCCGTTCAGTTTCAACACAGCGTTGTTGCTTAGCAACGTGCTTTCCGCATGGTGGGATTCACCCACGGCCAGTATCTCATGATCTGAGAATGGTCGATGCCAGACGAAAAAGACATTCCGTTATAAATAAATGTGATTTTGTCTGATTAAAAATTATTTTCACGATAATCAGCACTTTTGTCTCAAGCTCAACAGAAATTTCGTCCTCTCCATACTTTACAGAAGAAGAATGCAGTAGCAGACACGGCTCTTAACGTTTGCTTTGACTAGTTACACAGCATAATGGGACTCGTGGAAAACGACGTTTGTGTGTGAATGAATAAACACCTATTCGAAAATTTGTCCAAGTCTTTCTGCATCCAGCGATGACACTTTCCTGTGGACAACAGTATCGCCAACGGTAACCTGGTAGTGTTGCTGATAATATCCGATGACCCGTTGATGTACGAGGATCACCGCAAAAGCAATCCACAATATTTTTCGAAAATACGAGGGGCTTTCAATAAATAAAGCAACACATTTTTCCTGCAGGCAGATTGCTTTTATTCAGGATTCCATTACACCATACTGTTCCCCACTCTTTTGTCTACAAAACCCTATTTTTCAACATAATCTCCGTTCAGTGCGACGGCCTTACGCCACCTTACTGAGAGGTCCTGTATGCCCGCTTTGCTCATGGACGACATACACAGTGTGATTCTTGAGTTTCTCCCGGCGTATTTGATAGTCAAAATATCCACGGGTGTGCTGCCGGGCTATAGTGTCCAACGGGCACAATATTTCGGCGATCATACATGTCGCCATCATCAGGTGAACTGACGGACTGAGCTCCGGTGAACGTGCCGGCACGGAGATCCGTACGCTATGGCTGTTCAGAGGGAACTGGGTTCGGTCGCGGCGGCGGCCGATTTAAATACCCTCCGCCCGCGGCGCGCTCCCTCCGCCGTCCGCGCCCCGCGCCACGGTCGCGTGGTGGAACAGATTGCGACGGCGTCTGAGATGACGTCGGAGTGATGGCTCTGTCCGCCGTGGTCGTCACAACTATACGTTTGTTCGATTTACTCTTGATTAACCCGATCGCTGGTTCCCAAGCCTTGCTAAGATTATAGCCACAGTCACGGTTTATGAGATCGTCATTGGTGCGAATTTCGATGGCCTCTCTAACAACGCTGTCCCAGTATCTCGACGTCTGTACCAGAATCCTCTTGCGGTCATATTCCATGGCGTGATTTTCCGACAAACAATGTTCAGCGACCGCCGACTTGCTCGGATACATCAGACGAGTGTGCCTCTGGTGTTCACGGCATCGATCCTCGACGGTACGCATCGTCTGACCAATATACGACTTGCCACATTGACACGGAATCTGGTACACGCCGGCCTTCCTCAAACCGAGGTCATCTTTTGCGCTCCCCACCAGTGCACGAGTTTTATTTGTAGGACAAAACACAGTTCCGACCCGGAGGGAGTCGCCATGGGTAGCCCACTCTCACCGGTGGTAGCGAATTTGTACATGGAGAACTTCGAGGAGGAAGCCCTGTCGTCATCCGTATGGAAACCTACTTGCTTTTTCCGTTACGTGGACGACACGTTCGTCATCTGGCCGCATGGTATGGATAAACTCCTTGACTTCCTTACACATCTAAACTCCGTACACCCCAACATCAAATTCACTATGGAGACTGAAACGGAGGGTAAATTACCTTTCCTTGACGTCTTGGTCAAGAGAAGGGCTGACGGCACCCTAGGTCATGGGGTGTACCGGAAGACTACGCACACTGATCTGTACTTGCACGCAGACAGCTGCCACCACCCTTCACAGAGGAATGGGGTACTTAAAACTCTAGTACATAGGGCGCGCACTATCTCTGACGCAGAGAGTCTACCCCAGGAATTGGAACATCTGAGAACTGTATTTCGAAAAAATGGGTACTCAGAGTGGCAGATTCAACGTGCTCTCCGCCCAACCACTGCAGTACAACCTCTTGAGATGGATGAAGTCACGAGGGAGTAGGTAGGCACTGCATTTATTCCATACACAGGCGCACTCTCGGGGAAAATCGCTCGCATTCTGAAGAAACACCGGGTCGGAACTGTGTTTTGTCCTCCAAATAAAACTCGTGCACTGGTGGGGAGCGCAAAAGATGACCTCGGTTTGAGGAAGGCCGGCGTGTACCAGATTCCGTGTCAATGTGGCAAGTCGTATATTGGTCAGACGATGCGTACCGTCGAGGATCGATGCCGTGAACACCAGAGGCACACTCGTCTGATGTATCCGAGCAAGTCGGCGGTCGCTGAACATTGTTTGTCGGAAAATCACGCCATGGAATATGACCGCAAGAGGATTCTGGTACAGACGTCGAGATACTGGGACAGCGTTGTTAGAGAGGCCATCGAAATTCGCACCAATGACGACCTCATAAACCGTGACTGTGGCTATAATCTTAGCAAGGCTTGGGAACCAGCGATCGGGTTAATCAAGAGTAAATAGAACAAACGTATAGTTGTGACGACCACGGCGGACAGAGCCATCACTCCGACGTCATCTCAGACGCCGTCGCAATCTGTTCCACCGCGCGACCGTGGCGCGGGGCGCGGACGGCGGAGGGAACGCGCCGCGGGCGGAGGGTATTTAAATCGGCCGCCGCCGCGATCGAACCCAGTTCCCTCTGAACAGCCATAGCGTACGGATTCCGTGCCGGCACGTTCACCGGAGCTCAGTCCGTCAGTTCACCTGATGATGGCGACATGTATGATCGCCGAAATATTGTGCCCGTTGGACACTATAGACCGGCAGCACACCCGTGGATATTTTGACGACATACACAGTGTCTTGCTGCATCAGTAACCTACCCATCGTGCACGTGTTGCTTATCGCTGAGTGTATCCTTCGTTAGGGCAAACAGATGGAAGATCTTTATTGATTTCTGTTAGGCAGCGACGAACCAAGCGAGCACACATCTTCGAGTACCTGAACTGGTGGACCAGTTTGTCAGCACTATCAAATGGCTCTGAGCACTATGGGACTTAACATCTGTGGTCATCAGTCCCCTAGAACTTAGAACTACTTAAACCTAACTAACCTAAAGACATCACACAACACCCAGCCATCACGAGGCAGAGAAAATCCCTGACCCCGCCGGGAATCGAACCCGGGAACCCGGGCGTGGGAAGCGAGAACGCTACCGCACGACCACGAGATGCGGGCTCAGCACTATCAACAGGGACGTCCAGTTGAGCAGCGAGGTTTTTCATATATCAGACTTAAATTCCCGACGAAGGTATGCAGCCATAATCACAATTGTGTAAATGTGTTAAATATGTTGATAGGTTGCTGAAATGAAAGAGATCAAGACGGTAGTAAATCCTTTAGTGTGCTGGCGCGTTTCGGGCCCAGTAAAAACTACGAAAAGTAATTCATTACAGTGACATAGCATTTCAACTGGTTGAAAACGAGCACAACAACTAAACAAGAAGAAATATAAGTACATACCACTTCAAACAAATACAAAAGAAGTTGAAGTGGACGCATAATGACGACCATGCGAAACTGACAAACGACATTTGTTGTCGAATACAGTAAGTGACGTAGATCAGTCAAAACCAAAATTTGAAGTGAGACTGGTTCACTACGAGCCGTAATGTAGGCACGGAATACATAAATGAGCGCCCTCTACATCATATAATGTGTTGCAAGTTTACGAAATGAAATCAATAAAAACAATTTTTATATTTCGTAATTTTTCGTTAAAATTATGAAAATGTCAACATGTGAAAGGAGGCACCTGGAACCTTCCAGTATCTCTTGAACCAAATACGCCACAGATTTCAAACTTAAGCTTCTCCTATTAGAGGACCTCACGATTGACTATAGCCTTAAATGCAGGAAGTATAATACAGAACAGTACATAATAAAGCAGCTGAAGGTTAATACATAGCTAAAAAAAGGTTTTTTTTTTCATTTTTATCTCCTATTACATCGTCGAAGAAATCGAGAAACCATTTACAACAACTCGCTACCTGCTCATTTATCAAAAGATTCATATCCTCCTGATGGCTCATTCATATGGCGCGCGACGCTATCCTTTGATCTTGTTTAGAGCGCGCGCTATAATCGATTATAGTTCTCTATTCTGGTGCGGGTGGCGCTCCGGTGGTGATTTGCTATTACGTCGCTGGAATGTGTTTGCGGTGGCCGGCGGAAAGCGAGAGGGTAGTCGGTTTCCGGGTATGGCACGGAACGTGAAGTTCGCTCTGCGTGACCTGCTGGTGACTAGCGCTATGAGCAGAGTGGTCTGGGGAGGAGGCTACTCGCCGTTGTGCTGGCCATGCGGTGGTGATTAGTTGGAGTCGGCGTACTTGTTCTGCCTGTCTGTCTGATTTGGAGGTCCGGTGGGGTCCTGTGATACTCTGGCCCGGAGACAACTAGTTGCTGCCGGCCGCGGTGGTCTCGCGGTTAAGGCGCTCAGTCCGGAACCGCGCGACTGCTACGGTCGCAAGTTCGAATCCTGCCTCGGGCAAGGATGTGTGTGATGTCCTTAGGTTAGTTAGGTTTAAGTAGTTCTAAGTTCTAGGGGACTGATGACCACAGAAGTTAAGTCCCATAGTGCTCAGAGCCATTTGAACCATTTTTGAACTAGTTGCTGAATTTTGGAGTCGTCTGCCAGGTTAGGGTGGGGGCTAGGTTGGCTCGTCAGATTTTCTACTGGAAGCTCCAGCAGCGGATTCTGAACTTCATTCTGATGTGGGGCGGCGTTGTTGGAAGTTTTTGCTGTGTGTGTGGCACGTTACGATATTTTTCGGTACTAATTTATTTGCTCAACTGGAGTATCTTTTGGTTATCTCGCTGAGTGGGTCGTTGCCAGCCCGATCTGCTCAGCGTTGCCTTTGGTGGCGCCTGTTTGTTCCTTTTTGAAGGAATTCACGTAGGTGGTTCCTGTTACCCGCCCGGAGTTCCGTTCATGTGTGGTATATTTGGCATTTTATGTATTAGGTAAAGTCTACTGAAGAATGGCTGTTTTGGACAGTATATGCATAGTGAATTACTGCTGCTTGGTACATGTGATCTTCTGGGACCTGAACAACACGATCTCGTCAACTTGGTTTGTGTAACAGCGTTTAGTGGTACGTTCTGTATTTTTATCTCACTGTGTTATTTTTAACTTGGTGGAATAGTCGCGTTTGGTGTCGTTAAGGCACTTGATCGCTTGGCTTTTATTGTTTTATTTTAAGAAGCGATAATTGTTTATTAAGATTTGTGTGTGTTAGCTTCCGACACTTGTTAAGAGCGCCCGAGTTAACGGCACCGTGGTTATCACGTGTTGTCGGGATGTTATACTGCATTTTTGAATTTTATCCTGTGTTGATATTATCTGTCGTGTGTTACAGAACATAACCAAGGTGCGTAAGTGATGGGCAGTTGTGGGAGGCATGTCGGGGAGCTCTCAGCGGTTTATTTCGGGGACCGTTTCTAGTGGGAAGGCTCCGAAGTGTTGAGAGCTCGCTCGTCTGTGATTGCGTTGGGAGTTGCCCTTGCCCTTTGGTTATATCGAATTATTATTTTATTATATTCTTGTTTGGCATAGGTATTCCACGTTTCCGATGCATGTTTCCACATGTGGTGCCTGAGATCCATCCTCGGAGTAACGTGGAAGGACCGAGTGTCCAACGAAGCAGTGCAATCTAAAACTGCAACACTGTTTCAGCTATCTTGAAGCAGAGACGACTCCGCTGGCTGGGACACGTCCACCGTATGGATCCTGACAGATTACCACGTGAGGTGATGCCTAGGGAGATCTCTACAGCCAAAAGACCTGTAGGACGACCTTAATTGAGGTTCAAGGACTCCTGTAAACGAGATATCGAGAGCTTTGGAATCGACACAAACAGATGGGAGGCACGGGCTAGCATGAGACCAGAGTGGCGTGATGATATATCATCTGGAACGTCGAAGCACGATGAAGGCTTGTTAGACAAATTAAGGCACAAAAAGTTTCGTAATGCTACCGCTGCTCCTGCCTCAGCAGCCAGATACACTTGTGACAATTGCGGCAAGAGATGCCGTGCTGCCACTGGCTTGACAAGTCGTATGAAAAAATGCAACTCATGAACACACAGACACTGCAACAATCATCTACCAAGATGTCGTGGCCATGTAAATGATCTTAAGTTGTATTGCCAAGTTAACTTATTATTGGATTTTGTCTCTTGGGTAATCTCTAAAAGCACTACTGTGAAAGGTTCTTTGATTTTATGGTGCCAAGCCACCGTTATTGTTTTTAAAACTCATTCTTTTAACCATTTGTTAAGTTCTGTAAGTTATATTAATTTGTTGTTATTTAAAAGAGTTTAGTATTGGCAATTTAATAAATTGTGTACAGAGTCTGCTGTTTGGATATTATTGGGTGGAAACCCTTGGATAGTTGTCCTATAAGAACACATATTCCACTCGCGTAAATTTCAATCTCCTCAAAAATATCAGCATAGACAAGTCATCGTTAATTCTTCTTAAGCAATGGTTCAGTTCTTTTAGATGGTCCCCTAATGCACGACCGCTATTACCACATCCACGCTTACGATACATGATCTCAAAATCCCCCCCAGTCTGTCCAGTGTAATGTTTCGCACACGAGGCACAGTTGATCTAGTAGGCCTCTGCTCTGCCAAACTTATTACTCGCTGTCTCCAACCTGTATTTTGTCCAATTTCTTATTTTCGAGAAATACACTGCAACGTTTTCTTTGCGGGACGCATTAGCTATTTCATCTGGCAGAGGACCATGGTAAGCGAGTAAGATATATTCTTTCATCATCAGCTCCCCACTAACCTCAGATTTCTTTCCAACTTCCTTAAAAATTGTTTGAAGTGCTTTGTCACTGTATGTCCTACTACTGTTATTGCGCCGGCCGGAGTGGCCGTGCGGTTCTGGGCGCTACAGTCTGGAACCGAGCGACCGCTACGGTCGTAGGTTCGAATCCTGCCTCGGGCATGGATGTGTGTGATGTCCTTAGGTTAGTTAGGTTTAATTAGTTCTAAGTTCTAGGCGACTGATGACCTCAGAAGTTAAGTCGCATAGCGCTCAGAGCCATTTGAACTGTTATTGCCTTTTGTATTTCTACTTTTCACTCTAATGCTGGGGTTTGCCGAAAGACGTCAGCACACTAAAGGATTGGCTACCATCTTGATATACTTCATTTCAACAGCCTATCAGCATTTTAGAGTCATATTTTATTAATTGTGATTATGGCTTCATATGTCCATCAGGACCTTATGTCTGATCTAAAAATTACGGTGCCAAGCTGGCAAACAAGTAGGCTACAGTACATTAGCGTGCAAAAAGATTTGTTATGCACACCCAGCTGAAAATTATGTTTAATAAAGCGTTCTTGGAAAACGAAGTAACACCGACGTACCCCAAAGTAAGAATACAGTGCTGTACATATTGCGGCTAACTGTGAAGTGGCATTAGTAAAAAGTGAAATTAAAGTAGCGCTTAAGGTAAAGGCTTTGGCTGCCATTACGGCTAATTCTTCACATACTCGCCTTCCCACTTTAATAACTCCCAAGCAGTTTCATTTTTTGGCTAGTGTAATTGATGAGTATGCGTGTTAGAAACAGAGTTATCCAACAGCGAAACTGGCGGAAACTGCAACTGCTGATTACGAATAGTACGGGGCACTGTACTTCTACCGCTAACCAAGTAAGCAGACATTGTTTTGCTGCAATAGTAGTGAATGTGATCGGTATTCCCGTCTCCAGTGAAGAGTTAACACTGCTCAGTAGGGACCCCAGCTATAATGTTCCTCTGAAATTTGAGTATAAAGTTTTTAAATGAATTACTGCACAGGTTAAAAGTAGTTGTGAGATGATGAAATTACCCAATGTTAAACTGACAGACTACAACGTGTTGGTTACTAAAGCCGGCAAAAGTTCCTCATTGGTTCTTATTAATGATGCTGATTACATTTCCAAAACTGAAAAGTCCTCGAAGAGAATGAAATAATACAGGTTGATAAAAATCCGCTTTCAGCATTTGCGAAAGACGTTAGAGAGGCTATTGACGATACCGTAAAGAGGAGGAGTCAGATATTATGAGGCCCCCATATATATTTTGCATGTCAGCTATGCCTTCGTGACCCCACTCATCCTTCAATTCGTCCTTGAGTATGTCGACGAAATCTTTACAGGTCACAACACCTTTGCTATAGTTTCTGCGGCATATGCCCCAAGGCAATTAGCTTTCCGGAGGTTGATGACTTGTTGGGAACTAGTAGTTTCAACCAATAGCTTTCCGTTAAGCAATCGCCAGACGGATTTCAGAGCACCTGCATCTTTTTGAATATAAAAAGGCGAGACCTTCTCAAAGCTGCGCTATTTTCGCTTCACAATCAAAAGCACATTCTGACCAGCAGCATGCGTCCTGTTACAATGTACTGAAAAACTTTGTGTAACACCTGAGTTAGGAGGACTGGTTACGTGATCCGTCTTGTTAGACTGGATGTTACTGCCTACCAGCGGCCCACCCTTTCCGCTGGTAGAAGGAAAAGATAATTCCGGAGGATCCATTTAGGCCCCACGAGCAGCCAGGGAAATAAGGGTCCACTCAGACAAGTCTTATACCACTGACGTCCGGCAGGTTTTCCAGAGATTATGCGCTAATGACTGTTGCACTTGAACAGCCACGCACCTCATCAGTGCGCAGCATACCTTGAGACTGAGGTCTTTTTCTTCTGTTGTAGAGGTTTATTCCATCCTCGCGATTCGGCCGATCAAGCCGAGATCCCCATTCCCGTGACATACAACGATCCACTGTCGCATCGCACGGTGGTCGCTGAAGCATTCCCGGCGCTTATGGTGACAGGGGACTGGCGGCACTTTCTAGTCCTCAACTCAGGAACCACGCGGTCGACAGACCCGTACTCACCAAACGAATGCTGAGTCCCTGAGGGCAACATCACTATATATCTCGCCATTTGAACAAGTATGGGAAGTGATGAAGTGGGAACTTTTACGTTCTCTAGCGGCGGAAGGGAAAGAACCATTGCCGAATTGTAACAAAAGACGAAAGACGCTTGGGACACCATTATGGTCGTTTGCATGTGAGAATACACGACTGAGTTGCTACCTGGGAGCGGGGGTGTACACTTTTTAGTGATGTGACTGTTTGGGCACACTTCACTGTGACGTATGTGTTTCATTTGGTAGTCTCTTGAATTAATGGTAAATTGTAATGTATTTAATGACCAGCCACCTATTACCTTAAACTGTGTTTTAGTTCACGCTAAACATAAAGTTCTTAGGTGATGAAATGTTGCTTTTTGAATAATTAATAAAATATGCCCCAAACGTTTAATTAATGCTAAAAGACATTAAGAATTATTTTCTCTGTGTAAATAAATCTGTAAATTAAGGAAAAAGACCATAATTTAATATAAAAATCTATTTTTTACTGTTCATATAAAGAATGTTGCAGTAATTTGTTTTGACTATATAAAAGCACGATCTGCGCTCCTCTTCTTGTTATTGTTCATAAAATGTAAGTGTTGCTCTCGTATCTGTAACATTTGGTTAAATAATTACGTTAATTTAATAGTGACAACTGTGTTTGAATCAAGAAACCTACTTTGCTTTTACATTAATGCCACTTCTCATGTTGCATTTTAGAACTTTTTCAGGCTGCAGCGAAGGAGAGTTGCCGGCAAATTGTTTGGTGGCCACAGCCGAACGCTACTAGTATTAAATCGGTCTTTACTTTATTAAACTTTTATTTCAAAGTACCTGAGATCACTTTTACCGACCGTTTCTATGAGTAGCTGGGCAATGTAATTACGCAAGCTGCGTAATTTTGAGATCGGTCACTAGCCTCTGAACAACGCCTTCGGTCAACGTTCTCATCGGTCTGATGGAAATCTAATGCTGGATGGTGGAATGCAAATCAATTTATAAAGAAGTAAAAATTTTCTGTGCACTGTTCTACCTTCACGGAAGTTTTGTCACCAACACACGTGATTAAATGATTTATAAGAGTACTTACTAACTGTTTAACAGACAGTAAATGTCTTTTGGGGAGTTGAATTAATTTCAATCAGGAATATTTAAAGCAGATATCAGAAATTCACTTCCAGGGCTAATATTAAACTCAACATTTCAAGTTAACTTCCCCGCCTCCAGAAAATCGTAATATAATATTTTAATGTTAGTAATATTATTATGTGATACAGTGTACATACTTCTAACACAGACGCGTTTCTACTTTCCATTTAAAAATATTTTCAGTCACCACTCATTGCCTCTGACGCTTTAATTATCGGTCGAAGACATTTCATTTTTTATTGTCCCTTGAAGGAATGGTTCTCTTGACTCTTGTTTATACACAGTTTCTCAATTAAATCTTCAAATAATCAGTTTCTCACGTGTGTAAAATGAATGGTTTACTTCCACATAGATAAATTTCTTCTCATCGCCTTTGTTACCCGAGAACTACTAGTTGAAGGTGATTGTATTTCGTCATATATTTGCATCGTCTGAATTTCTTTTCTATATTTCCAGGGAGAGAGGTGGGGAGGACTATATTGACAGAGAGGCGGTGGAGGGGAGATGAACAGAGAGACAGGGAAGGAGGAAATGGAGAGAGAAACGAGGCAGGAAGAGACACGTGGTACGTTTATAATAGACCATGGTTACATATACTGTAGCGGTGACACCCCCGTAGTCGCTACTCATCGTGACAAAATTCCTCGTGGTTGGCAGACAGCTGCGATGCGCAGCCGACTACGAACGCAGAAGAACAGGCGTCAACACAGCACCAGCAACAGTGAGACGTTTCCATGGAAACGTTCACAAATTCGTCTTAGCTGATGACACGAGGCAGGCGCGCGGAGCAGGGGCGCCCTACCTCCTGCAGCTGTCCGCATTCGTCTTACGCCGACGCGACTACAGGACTACGTCTAAGGTAACAACAAACGGATAACTTCCGCTTGTTCCTTCCAACATAACATTTCCGTACCATTACAGCATTTGTTGCTTCCTCGCAGTGAGACGCAAACCGCAGTTCACGGTTATCCTCTATACAGGGTGGTCCATTGATAGTGACCGGGCCAAATATCTCACGAAATAAGCGTCAAACGAAAAAACCACAAAGAACTAAACTCGTCTAGCTTGAAGGGGGAAACCAGATGGCGTTATGGTTGGCCCGCTAGAAAGCGCTGCTATAGGTCTAACGGATATCAACTGCGTTT
This sequence comes from Schistocerca serialis cubense, assembly GCF_023864345.2. Taxonomy (NCBI): domain Eukaryota; kingdom Metazoa; phylum Arthropoda; class Insecta; order Orthoptera; family Acrididae; genus Schistocerca; species Schistocerca serialis. Next base: position 116,076,877 of record NC_064643.1, on the reverse strand, counting down.
TTTTTAGCAGGGACCCCCCCATTTTTATTACATATTCGTGTACTACGTAAAGAAATATGAATGTTTTAGTTGGACCACTTTTTTCGCTTTGGGATAGATGGCGCTGTAATAGTCACAAAAGTATAAGTACGTGGTATCACGTAACATTCCGCTAGTGTGGACGGTATTTGCTTCGTGATACCTTACTCGTGTTAAAATGGACCGTTTACCAATTGCGGAAAAGGTCGATATCGTGTTGATGTATGGCCATTGTGATCAAAATGCCCAACGGGCTAGAAATCATCCAAGTGTCCGGACCGTTCGCCGGATAGTTACGTTAATGAAACAGGAAGTGTTCAGCCACGTGTGAAACGTCAGCCACGACCTGCAACAAATGATGCCCAAGTATGTGTTTTAGCTGCTGTCGCGGCTAATCCGCACGTCAGTAGCAGACAAATTGCGCGAGAATCGGGAATCTCAAAAACGTCGGTGTTGAAATGCTACGTCAACATCGATTGCATCCGTACCATATTTCTATGCACCAGGACGACTTTGAACGTCGTTTACAGTTCTGCCACTGGGCACAAGAGAAATTACGGGACGATGGCAGATTTTCTGCACGCGTTCTATTTAGCGACGAAGCGTCATTCACCAACAGCGGTAACGTAAACCGGCCTAATATGCACTATTGGGCAACGGAAAATCCACCATGGCTGCGACAAGTGGAACATCAGCGACCTTGGCGGGTTAATGTATGGTACGGCATTATGGGAGGAAGGATAATTGGCCCCATTTTATCAGTGGCAATCTAAATGGTGCAATGTATGCTGATTTCCTGCGTAATGTTCTACCGATGTTACTACAAGATGTTTCACTGCATGACAGAATGGCGATGTACTTCCAACATTATGGATGTCCGGCACATAGCTCGCGTGCGGTTGAACCTGTGTTGAATGGCATATTTCATGACAGGTGGATTGGTCGTCGAAGCACCATACCATGGCCCGCACGTTCACCGGATCTGACGTCCCCTGATTTCTTTCTGTGGGGAAAGTTGAAGGATATTTGCTATCGTGATCCACCGACAACGCCTGACAACATGCCAGCGCATTGTCAATGCATGTGCCAGCATTACGGAAGGCGAACTACTCGCTGTTGAGAGGAATGTCGTTACATGTACTGCCAAATGCATTGAGGTTGACAGACATCATTTTGAGCATTTATTGCATTAATGTGGTATTTAGAGGTAATCACACTGTAACAGAATGCGTTCTCAGAAATGATAATTTCACAAAGTTACATGTATCACATTGGAGCAACCGAAATAAAATGTTCAAACGTACCTACGTTCTGTATTTTAATTTAACAACCTACCTGTTACCAACTGTTCCTTTAAAATTCTGAGCCATGTGTTTGTGACTATTACAGCGCCATCTATGACAAAGCAAAAAAGTGGTCCAACTAAAACATTCATATTTCTTTACGTACTACACGAATATGTAATAAAAATGGGGGTTCCTAGTTAAAAAAACGCAGTTGACATCCGTTTGACCTATGACAGCGCCATCTAGCGGGCCAACCATAGCGCCATCTGGTTTCCCCCTTCAAGCTAGACAAGTTAAAACTACATATACGCGTATACATATACGCGACAAGCATGTCATTCAGTCTTACGTAAATTAACATCTGTATCGATGTGGTTGCAGTTTGAGAATTTCATTTTTGCAGAAGTTTTTGTAGGGTAAATTTTGATGGTGACTTCCTGATTGTAGTTCGTGCGACCTGTATGGCTGTGTACGACTTTCGGGAACCATGTGACATTATTTCACTGTTCACTTTTTAGTGGAAGCGACAAATGCTTTATGATGCAAGTAATACCAGCACTTAAAAATAAAAACAGTGGACAATGGTTGTTAATCGAGGACGTGGAAGTCAGATTCTGAAAATCTACGAGTTACGCTTTTCTGCATGGCACAAATGTTTCTCTGATATTTCTTTAGCATTGTTGAACTAATAAAGTACTAATTATGTACTGTAAAACAGCTTGTTAATCTTGCAGTGTAGAATTTTTACGTTGTAAACACGAGAATGTAGATTCATACCTTGCCAAAAGAGCTGCCATCCTGTAATTTCAGTGGGCTCAAGACTATTAAAATCGTTTCTCATTTACTAGTTACCACAGTGGAGTTAAGAGGTAACTAATGCTATGTTGTAATATATTCTTAAACTGACTTTCTTTCGTGTTTCCGTGGACATAAAGACAGAAACTGTTGAATTTGATTCCTATTGATTTGTTCCTTTTTTCACCTTTGGCGAGATGCGTCCATGTAAAATATGTGCGTCATGATTTTAATGATTCGAAAAACACAGGAAGATCTTTTCTGGAGAGGAGCAGCACATGAAGTTAGAGCAGCAGTGACACACAGAAAGCAACTTAAGATTTTGAAGCATAGTGCCTACAGGACTCAGTGTTGACTGAAATCGCTTGAGTCCCTCTGCAATGAAGCTAATGAACGTTTTAATTTTTTTTTTTGACATTGTCCTTGTTTCCAAAACATAAAACATGGAATGACGTCACTAATCTTTCACTAATTCTGTCGTTCGTCTTGTGTGTATGTTGTTTCACGACGCAGTTTGCCGGCCGCTGTGGCCGAGCGGTTCTAGGCGCTTCAGTCCCGAACCGCGCTGCTGCTACCCTCGCAGGTTCGAATCGTGCCTCGGGCATGGATGTGTCTGATGTCCTTAGGTTGGTTAGGTTTAAGTAGTTCTAAGTCTAGGGGACTGATAGCCTCAGATGTTAAGTCCCATAGTGCTTAGAGCCATTTGAACGACGCAGTTTCATTCAATCCCTTAGTTATGCAGGGTACTTCACAATCCTATTATAGGATTCTAAGGGCTGTGGAGGGAAAAAAATGGTTCAAATGGCTCTGAGCAGTATGGGACTTAACATCTGAGGCCAATAGTCCCTTAGAATTTAGAACTACTTAAACCTAACTAATCTAAGGACAGCACACACATCCATGCCCGAGGCAGGATTCGAACCTGCGACCGTAACGTTCTCGCGGTTCCAAACTGAAACTCCTAGAACCGCTCGGCCACACCGGCCGGCTCTGGAGGGGATTCAGTGTATAAAGCTTTGATGAGGAATCATTCTCTGAAAATGTGCCGCTTGGATGTAAAATAAACTTCAAGATCGGATCTCTTTCAAGTTTTTCCCTTTGCTGTACACGGACAGACGGCAGTGTCCTCTTCTCCGTTTGTGAGCGTACTCTGACGCGGAGTATTTGTAACAAATTCACTCTTCCAATTTACCTTATATCCAAACGGTACATTTCCGGATAAGGATTTGCTATCAAAACCTTATCTACCACGGGAGGACGACGGTTCAATCCCGCGTCCGGCCATCCTGATTTAGGTTTTCCGTGATTTCCCTAAATCGCTCCAGGTAAATGCCGGGATGGTTCCTTTCAAAGGGCACGGCCGACTTCCTTTCCCGTCCTTCCCTAATCCGATGAGACCGATGACCTCGCTGTCTGGTCTCCTTCCCCAAAACAACCCAACCCAACCCTTATCTACCAAGTCCTCGCTGCAACTTGTAGAAATCTGTAAAACGAATTGTGAAACACCTTGCATATTTAGCCATGTATTAATGGCGCTTACTTTAAACTGTTATGAAATAACAGAAGCGTTACTTTCGTGTCACTTACGAAGTCCAGGGTACGTAACTGGATTTCCGCTTTTGACACTACGCAATAGTAAATAGCAGTTGCCGTACGGCAAAAAACGCGGTGGAGACCGGCTAATTTTTCCCTTCCTCTAACACAAGAAGCAAAGAGGAGTGTCTCAGATGTGATACATTTAGAGTCGCTGTTATGTTGAGCCAAGCAGACTGGGAATGGGGTAGAGGGAATCCCAGTTGAGACTGTTTGGTATGGGACTTCCCGTTAGGGTATTCGCCCCATAACCAGGGGAAACTTTCGGAAAACCTTCATTGCTAGCAGCGAAATGGGAATACTTCACTTCTGGGGCGGTATAATCGATTTTTCCAGAAGGAAATAAAATTATTTGCGAGATACATTCACATTTATTTCTAAAATCAGTTTGGTTTTATTCAGAATTCCAGTACATATCTTATTCGCCAGTCATTCGTTATAAAATCCTATTTTTCAACATAATCTGCATTCAATGCGATGGCCTTACGCCACGTTACTGAGAGGGCCTGTATGCCCGTATGGTCGCTGTCTGAGCCGTCGTGTTGCTGCGTCAATAGCCTCCTCATAATCCACGTAGTGCTTCCCGAGGAGTCCATCCTTCATTGGGCCTGACAGATGACAATCAGAAGGTATGAGATCCTGGCCGTAGGGTGGATGAGGAAGGACAGTCCAGTGAAGTTGTGTGGGCTCCTCTCGGGTGCGCAGACTTGTGTTAGGCTGTGTGCTGTCATGGAGAAGCAGAGGTTCATTAGCATCTCTGAGGCTACTGACACTCTGAAGTCGTTTCTTCAATTTCCTCCGAGTAGCACAAACACTTCAGAGTTGATCGTCGCACCTTGAGGGAGGACATCAAACAAAACCACCACCCCAGGATCCCAGAACACCGTCGCCATGACTTTACCTGATGAGGATGTGGTTTTGAACTCTTTCTTCAAAGAAGAGGTGGCGAGGCGCCACTATGTGGATTGCCACTTTGTTATCGGTTTGAAGTGATCAACCCATGTCTCACCATCTGTGCCGATTTTCGACACAAAATTCTCACGATCAACCTCGTTATGCGCAAGCCATTCCACGCAGATAGTTCTTCCTTATGGTCTTTTGTTACGCGGCGAGGAATCCAGTGGATATACACCTTTGAGTACCCCGACTGGTGGACGAGTGTGTCAGTACTACCAATGGAAATCTCCAGTTGAGCAGTGAGGTCTTTCATTATGATCCGTCGTTCACCTCGAATGATGGCCCCACGCGAGGAGTCACTCCTGTGTGTGGTGGCTGGCCGGCTCGTGTGACATCGGACAGGTTAATACGACCTTGTTGCGACGATCACAGATGTCTCGCCCAACGACTCATCGTGCTTTTGTTCACCTCCAGATCTCCATAGCCATTCTGCAAGCGCCTATAAATATCTGCGTTTTCCGCCAAAAGAAACTCGATGACAGCACTCTGCTTGGAACGCACCTCCGCTACAGACACCATAAAGACCGCTGCTTATCTCGCCTCCACCTATCGCAACTTCATGAAACTATAGGGGAGGAATCGGCAATATTCCACGACGCCTCACAACGAATTCCACGTTTTTTCAATCTAAATTCGCAAAAAACAAAAAAGTCTTATAAAGAAGTGGAGCCCCTCCAAGCCCACACTGGCATGATGGCCAACTCAATAGGTCTACTGCCATCTCTGCATAAGGGTTAGTTTTCACTAAAGTGAGATGTCGCAGCATGTGGGCACTGCGATGTTTGCGTACGTTAAGGTTAACCATTAATACGTGCTCATCTGGAAGTAGATTGGGACGAAGTCGAATGAAAGGTAGCGGTTTGAAGGGCAGAGGAAAAAATGTGCCAAGGCAAGAGCCAAGGGAAAAAATCCTCTGCAATAGTTAGGTCGGGTGGTAAGGGCAGTAGCGGATGTCTTGCTGCCTGCGATAGGTCGTGCAAGGGTAGGCTTTGTTGGTAGTGGGTATCGTGCATGTCGATACTTTTGACGTTGTGCGGTGGTGTTGCTCGGAGGCTGCCGCTGGGTGCCGGTGTAAAGCTCTCGTTCAGCGTCAGCAACTTGCAACAGTTAGGTTTATCATCGTTTTTGTGTCCGATAGGTCATATATCGGATCGACAGTGTAGGGTGATGTTGGCGAATTCTTTGTGCGTCAGTGGGCGAGCTCGTCGGTGTCCCTGCTGTGGCCTGTTGGTCGGCTCTAATAACAGCTGGTAATTACCAGTCTGTGTTGCTGATATGCAGGGGCTTGCCGACGCTTGTCGCTTGTTTGTGTGAGTTAGTTTACCATAGGCGGCTATGCCCCAGACAGTAGTGTCTTTGGCCGCTTGTGCTTCCACCTATGGTTGCGATCGTAGTTTCCCAGAGTGAGGATGAAAGGATTGTTCGAGTGTCTCGAGTTCCTGTATAGTCGTGTGGCATGTTTTTTTTGGATACTTCTTTGAAGGTTTCAAGGCGGTACTCTTGGTGAAGATCGACGATGCGTGTGTAGCATGGAGCGTTGCTAATGATTCGTAGCACTTTGTTCTGTATGATCCACAGGTGGCGCAGTCGTGTAGGAGCTGCATATCCCCAGACGGGAGCTGCGTACGTCATCAGAGGTCTAATCAGTGTCATGTATATGGACCTCGACACCCTCCTATTCAGTGTGCTTTCCCTGTTGAGCATTGGGTAGAGCTGTTTGAGCCTCGCGTGCTTGGCAACGTATTCGATGTGGTCCCCCCATGTAAGTTTCCGGTCCAGCCAGACACCAAGGTACCTGACTTTCTCTCGGAAACGTATTGGGCGTGTATGTAGTGTTATTGGTCTACAATGTTGGTGTTTGCGCAGTAGTTTCGGTCTGCGTGTGAACAGAACTGCTTCGCACTTGTCGACGTTTACTTTAATACGCCATCGCTCCAGCCAAGGCTCAGCTGTTCTGAGTGCTGTCTGTATTCGTGAATTAATGTTGGACGATTTCCAATCTTGCGCAAGGATGACGCTGTTTTGTGTTGCTGGGAAGTCGTTAATGTACAGGTTAAACAATATGGGCCCTAGGATGCTTTCTTTGGGTACTCCAGCTTGGATACCATGTTGTATTGATTGTTTATCCTGCACGTTAGTGTTGAAACACCTGTTCGTGAGATATGAGTGTATGAGACGTACGAGTCTGTCCGGGAAACCAGCTTCGCTTAGTTTGCATATGAGGCCGTTGTGTCAGAGACGGTCGAAAGCTTTTTCGATGTCCAGGAACACGGCCCCTGTGGCTTTGTTCATGTTGTTGTTGTAGCCGTGTGTTATATGTTCGACTACACGGAGGAGTTGTTGTGTTGTCGAGTGGTGATTCCTAAAGCCGAATTGCTCCGGTCTTAGGGTGTGTCATTGGGGATGCAGTGCCTAGTGATACAAAAAAAGCGTTGAAGGCCCCCTATATATTGTGTGTGTGTGTGGTGGATTGGGCACTCTGACGATATAGGCTATTTAAGTTGGAACTCCCTGCACATATGAACTATGATGGCGAGAGACTACTCAGTTGTTGGACTTGCTCTGTGTCTGCTCCCTTCACCCGTGGGCCCGTCCATAGAGTACACGGACCCCACCCCGGATATCCACACAGTCTTCCTGCAGCTCAACGACTGCTTCTTCAGGGAGCGCCTCAGCGCAGTTAGGGTGAAGTGGAGCTCCAGAATGACGTAACATTTCCATTTGGAGTTACCATCAGTAAGATCCTTTTGCTTCGGACTTTTGTCATGACTGTCTGGAACATGTGTCTTGAAACGGCGTTCTGTGGTCGTCTCCCTTTAGTTGACATTGGATGTATATTGCAGGATATTTTACTGCTATCGCTCGAGAACGATTGAGTAATTTGATTCGTCACGTTCCGCGGGACGGTCTCATCTGTTCGTAGTCGATAGTTTGATCAGTCACTGCATAATATACAGAAAAATTAGAAAATAAAAAACTAAGCTATCAGTATACGAGTATAATGTAATCTGTTACACATTTTTCTGCGTTATTTACATACTTAGAGTATTTAAGGTGTCACTGAAATAAAATTTGAGATGCGTGAATGGTTGCAGTCTGAGAGATTAGACGAGGAAAGAAGCCATCAGAGATTTGGGAATTCACGCAATTAACGAATTAATAAAGCAGAGCAAAATGTATACAAGGAAGATAACAAGAATTGAGCTACGAAACACATGGGAAACTAGGTTACGGAAGAGCTGGCTACACTGTGATCGGAACTACTCTTTGTAATGATGAAGAAGAAGAAGATGATGATGATGAGGAGGAGGAGGAGAAGGAGGAGGAATAGGATTCTCAGGAATTCCTGCAAGTCACATCTGCGGCGAAAGTATCAGTAGGAAGTAGATTTGTTATGCAGCCACCAGTCTTCATCCAAATGTTGCCTAGTTAGCTGTGCTGTCCAAAAAAGCTTCCGTATTAGACCCCTTACTTTTTCTCATCTGTGTTGAAATTTTGTCAGAAACATTCCCAAAAATGTTCAAATGTGTGTGAAATCCTATGGGACTTAACTGCTAAGGTTATCAGTCCCTAAGCTTACACACTACTTAACCTAAAGTATCCTAAGGACAAACACACACACCCATGCCCAAGGGAGGACTCGAACCTCCGCTGGGATCAGCCGCACAGTCTATGACTGCAGTGCCTGAGACCGCTCGGCTAATCCCGCGCGGCAAACATTCCCATGGGCATGTTTTGCTTGAAGATGACGAAAACGGTGCAATAAATAGAAAATAAAGTATAGTGTTAGAAAGTGTTGTTAATGATATTTTACATGGATTTTGTAAGAAAAAGCTATTCCTTTCACAGAAACTATTTATTACTTTCTCCTTACTAGTCTCGTCGGTAGGAAAACTTTTAACTCTCCTGTCCGAATCCCACAATATTAATAAACCTTTTCCAGTCTTTTGTCACCGAACTGCGGAAGGGCACGCTATATGCTGTCATGACCTAATAACTTTTCCATTCCTTAATTAGACTTAAATATTACAAGCAGATAGAAGAGTACGACAGCGCTTAATTCTTGGGATTATTTCTTGATAATGAATTCAGCTCGGTGGAGGATAACTTTTGAAACGCCTAGACAAATGTTTATTCTCTCTGTGTATTTAGTCAGAATAGGTGATATAAAAATGAGGAAACCTGACATCCTTTTATTTTCACTCCAGAATGTCATTTTGGGGTACCTTAAAAACACAGATTATGGAATTCTTTGTCCAAAAGTGTATGACACGAATTATTTGTGGCATAAATTTAATGTTTCGCCTGAGTAATAAACTACTGGTTTCAATACTTTTTTCTTAATGAAATTTGTCATCAATAAAAAGTCCTCAAAAACCATAGCACAATTTACATAATCAATACAAGGAATAATGCTTAAACCAACCACTTTAGTCCGTAAATATGTTTATTATTCAGGAACAGACATATCCAACAGCTTGCCAGCAACCTCGTCACGTTTAGGAGCTAGTGGAATACAGTTTAAGAGGGACCTGAAGATATTATTGATGGCCAACTCCAACTCCACTGAATTTTTCAAAGGAACCAATTGATATACAGAATATCAATTACTTCACTACTAGAATGGTATGTGTTACCTGACTTCAGCACAGTTTCAGTGCAGTAATGCAGCCTGTGGAGGACAGCTTTGCAATCTGTTCGTTTTGACAGAGCTTGACTAGAATAGCTTTGCAGTTATGTTAACACATTTCAGTATGTACACATTTAAATGTCTGTTGCATATTGTTGTACAATGTTTACATGAATGTACAGGATGTTTGCTCTAACTTGAAATATCCGTATATCTCGAAAAGGACATCGTACGAGAAAGATGCTTTAGATGAAAAGTTAATGTTAGTAAAGTGGACAACTGTGCTACAAATGGCCACCTCCTGACCATCACTCCTGGGTGGGCGGATCAGCTTGATATTTTCAAACGTGAAATCCCCATTTTTATTACATATTCGGATTCTGCGTAAAAAAATATAAACGGTTTACTGAAACTGTTATTTACCACTCGCGGCAGATGGCGCTGTAATCGACAAACTGTTTTGCAATTAAGAACACATGCATCGGATTCTACATTTCATTTACAACGTTAATGTAAACCTCTGTGTTTTAACGGTTGACGTTTATGTTCAAACGTTACTTGAGGGCTGAAAATGTGATTGTACGGTGCAAATAATATGGCTAGACATTGACATTTTTGGCAAATAAACTGCTTGTATGGTAACCGAATTTCTGATCCTCCATGGGGTTGGTTCTGATGGGTCCACAAACCATCGGAATGGTTGATTTCGGTGCCACCCTCAAACCTCGCCATCAGGGTGACTGATTTCGTTGTGTGTTCCAATCCAACCGCCGAACTCTCGCCCTAGCCACTATGTGAAAAACGGCGGAATAAAAACCACAACCATTGTAATACAGTAACACGTCCATCAAGTGATAGTGACAGGCGCACCTTCCATGGATACTCAGCGAAATCAAGAACCCCAGTGATGAGAGGCAAGAGGACTCACCGAAATGAAGCATCCGTTGGCAACAGTAAACTATTACATCCACGTCGTTGTTCCTGGATCACGCTGAACGTAGTTTTTAAACATACATTGCAATGGTTAACTATACTGTACTGTGCAAACAACACTGGAACTCTTAAGTAAATTTAGAACATAGATATCAACGGTAGACACAGACATTTACATTTACAAAAAATGGTTCAAATGGCTCCGAGCACTATGGGACTTAACATCCATGGTCATCAGTCCCCTAGAACTTAGAACTACTTCAACCTAACCAACCTAAGGACATCACACAACACCCAGTCATCACGAGGCAGAGAAAATTACATTTACACCGTAAATCAAATTCAGAAATAAATTCGTCGGTTCTCAATTTCGAAAACAGGTACACTTGATATCTGTCGCTTATAGTGCCATCTACCACGAATGGGAATCAATGGCTTGAGTAAACCATACCTATTTTAGGACGTAGAATCCAGATCTACAATAAAAATGTGTGATTCCCACTTGAAAATACAAAGTTGACCCCGTCCACGCAAGAGGTGTGGTTAGGAGGTAGCCAGTTGTAGCACAGACAGATCTGCTCTATACCAATATCAACTTTTCACGTAGAACGTTTTTTTTTAGTACGTAATTTTCGAGACACTTAGTTGTCTGAAGTTAATACAAACACCCTGTAAACAATACTCCAATTTGTGTGTTTTTGACTACTTTCCACATTCCAGAGGACCATCTCACTCAGGATACCTCGAAGTAACATCAGTATATCAGTCCTTATGTAAATATCCATTACGGATTTTTGTTTTCCGAACAAGTTGATGATCTCTTTAACATGGGTCTGCAGAACGGACAGTATGTCTAATCTAACGTGGTCTAATCGTTTCGCATTTTCATCAGTAATATGCAGGACGTAGACGACGTTTAACGTCAACATTATACGGATGTTATAGGATCCTAAACTTTTCACTTTATGAAGGCAGCCCGTTAACACACGGTGGAGGACCCAGCAATCTGAAGATTGTGGTGTGCCACTTTATGTTCAATATTTATTAGCTATGTGTGTTTTAATACTCACGTAAGGGCAGTCCTTGGTTTGGCTGGAGATCCACTCACCATCGTCGCCGACGCTCACATCGGTGTGAGACAGGCTTTGAAAGTTTGTGAAACGTCGTGTCCCATCCCTAAAGTGGTAGGGTAAAGAGGTCAGCGTGCTCTGAATGGACACCTTGAACAGGCAGTTTAGTATTTTTATTACTCGGTTTTGAGTTGGATGATTAGTTTGTTTGGGGAATGGGACCAAACAGCGAGGTCCTCGGTGCCGCCCGATTAGGGAATGATGAGGAAGGAAGTCGGCCATGCCCTTTCAAAGGAACCATTCCGGCATTTCCTTTATCACGGGAAACCTAAATCAGCATGGCCGGACGCGGGTTTGAACCGTCGTCCTCCCGAATACTCGGTCAGTTTTCAATGTCATAGTTTAGCGTATTACGAAAGCTATTTTGTTACATTTGACAACTGCTTGAATTATCAGAGAGTCGTATCCCACGAAAGCAGCTTCTGTGGTGTAGAACAACCCATTCTCCTACATGTGGATCTGCTTTTTCTTCACTAGCGTATTTTTGATATGTGCAACAAACATACATTGATGTTTGCCTTCGGGGTAGTGGTTGAATGGATTTCTCTCTTTCTTTTGGTCTCTCATTCTCTTCACCTTCCATTTCCCCTGTTTCTTGATTTGCTGTTTCACTTTTCTGTTTGTCTTATTGTAGATCAAATTTTCGGCGACATCCGTCTTGAGGAAATAACATTACTTATTTTTGTATGCCATTTCTCTTCAACTACAGCATTCTTACACTAAACATGATTGAGCAGTGGCGATCTAAATAAAAACAATAATATAATGAACAAAAGTATCTGCGTCCCCAACAAATCTGAATATAGGAAAACTGAAGATTACAGTTATTAAAGCTGATGTAAACATCCAAAGCACAAAAAAAAAAAAATATTCTTAGGCCTACTAGAGAGATGAAAACGATGCCGACTGCCTGTTATTTGTAGCTGCATAAAACGTAATTGCAGATGAGAACGTATGAATTATCATATATTTAAGTAAACGAAATTATGATCAACTGAAATAACGTTTATCTTTCTCTTGACAGAATTCGAATCGGGGAAGGGTTAAAATTATTTCAGCAGTGTTTCAGGCGGATATGGTGATAAATCGATAATATTAACATTTCGTTCTTGAAACCTCCCTCGACTGCCTGTAAAATCCCATTTTACTGTCTTCTCCTGACACATACCGGCTTTTGCGACAATGAGGACCAACTGACGTAGTCGCTCTGCGCGGCGTATCCGTTAAGATACAGTCGAAGGTCATGCTAAAAACAGCACACTTTTACAACTAAATGTAATTTGATCGAATATATCATATAACTGATACGAAATGTCGATAGAGAATATTTATCATTGAGATGACTCACTACTCAAAATCTGTATGTTTAAGTCAAGCGTTAAATTAGGAACAGCAGTGTTAGACGAAAATCTGTGGTCCTGAGATATGGTAAAAATCACGCCAACTTGAGTCGAGCAATGAAATAAAATTTATTATAAGCTATTTAAAGTCAGTCTATTTGTCCATTAGAACTGTTAATAGCCTTGGGAGAGCCAGTCATGACAAAACTTTACCATCTGGTGAGCAAGATGAATGAGACGGGCAAAATGCCCTCAGACTTCAAGAAGAATGTAATAATTCAAATCCCAAAGAAAGCAGTTGTCGACAGGTGTGAAAATTACTGAAGTATCTGTTTAGTAACTCACAGCTGAAAAATGGTAACACGAATTCCTTACAGACGAATGGAAAAACTGGTCGAAGCCGACCTCGGAGAAGATCAGTTTGGATTCCGTAGAAATGGTGGAACCTGTGGTGTCACCGCCAGACACCACACTTGCTAGGTGGTAGCTTAAATCGGCCGCGGTCCATTTAGTACATGTCGGACCCGCGTGTCGCCACTGTGTGATCGCAGACCGAGCGCCACCACAAGGCAGGTCTCGAGATACGGAATAGGACTCGCCCCAGTTGTACGACGACTTTGCTAGCGACTATACTGACGAAGCCTTTCTCTCATTTGCCGAGAGACAGTTAGAATAGCCTTCAGCTAAGTCCATGGCTACGACCTAGCAAGGCGCCATTAGCCTTACATAGTTTGAAAGTTATCGTATGAAATGTCTCATCAAGAATGCTGTAAACAACAAAGGATAAATAAAAGTTAAGTATTCGAGGAGCTGCAGACTTTTCTTATTAGCATTCAATACTTATCCTGTTCCAGAATTCACTCCCGTCTGCGTTAGATAGCGTGCATTTAGGCCGCCTCTATCTACAAGGTGTTGGAACATTTACCAACACATCAGAACACGCGAGCCAATACTGACCCTACGACTTCTCTTAGGAGATAGATTAAGGAAAGGCAAAACCAAGTTTCTAGCATTTGTAGACTTAGACAAAGCTTTTGACAATGTTGACTGGAATACTCTCTTTCAGATTCTGAAGGTGGAAGGGGTAAAATACAGGGAGCGAAAGGTTATTTACAATTTGTACAATAACCAAATGGCAGTTATAAGAGTCGAGGGACATGAAAGGGAAGCAGTTGTTGAGAAGGGAGTGAGATATGGTTGTAGCCTATCCCCGATGTTATTCAATCTGTAGCTTGAGCAAGCACTAAAGGAAACAAAAGAAAAATTTTGAGAGGAGTTAAAACCCATGGAGAAGAAATAAACACTTTGATGTTTGCCGATAACATTGTCAGAGACAGCAAAGGACCTGGAAAAGCAGTTGAATAGAATGTACAGTGTCTTGAAAGGTGGATATAAGATGAATATCAACAAAAGCAAAACGACGCGTAACGGAATGTAGTCTATTTAAACCAGGTGATGCTCAGGGAATCAGATCAGGTTCAAAATGGTTCAGATGGCTCTGAGCACTATGGGAGTTAACATCTGAGGTCATCAGTCCCCTAGAACTTAGAACTACTTCAACCTAACTAACCTAAGACATGACACACATCCATGCCCGAGACAGGATTCGAACCTGCGACCGTAGAGGTCGCGCGGTTCCAGACTGTAGCGCCTAGATCCGCTAGTCCACAGCGGCCGGCATCAGAATAGGAAATGAGACTCTTAAAGTAGTAGATGATTTTTTTTATTTGGGGACCAAATAACTGATGATGGTCGAAGTAGATAGGATGTAAAATGTAGATTGGCTATGGCAAGGAAAGCGTTTCTGAAGAAGAGAAATTTATTAACATCGAGTATAAGTATCGGGAAGTCTTTTCTGGAAGCAGTTGTATGAAGCGCAGCCATGTATGGAAGTGAAACATGGGCGATAACTAGTTTAGACAAGAAGGGAAAAGAATCTTTCGGAATGTGGTGCTACAGAATAATGCTGAAGATTAGATGGGTAGATCACCTAACTAATGAGGTACTAAATAGAATCGGAGAAAACAGGAATTTGTGACGCACCTGACTAAAAGAAGAGATCGGTTGGTAGGACACATTCTGAGGCATCAACTTCGTATTGGAGGGCAGAGTTGAGGGTAAAAGTCATAGAGGCAGACCAAGAGATGAATACACAAAGCAGATTCAGAAGAATATAGGTTGCAGTAGGTACTGGGAGATGGATAGAGTAGCATGGAGAGCTGCATCAAACCAGTCTCTGTACTGAAGTTCACAACAACAAGATTTGTAAAAATGTCTGTATCCAGTTCTAGTTATCAGAATTCCTCACATGCGAGATAAATAATGCAATAGATTTTTTTTCTGAAAGCAGAATGGATACACGGACAGACAAATTGAGAGGACACTCCAACCAGCCACTATACCACAGGTTCCTGAAGAGCACCAAGATGAAGCAAAGAAGGTGGCATATCTGCCCCATGCTGGCTCTATTTCTGCCAGAATCAATAGGATCCTCCGTAAACACAATATCAAGTTTGTTTTCTGTCCATCCAACAAGATCGGGGGACTGCTGGGGAGTGTCAAAGACGACCTGGGGTTACGAAAACCAGGGATTTACAATATACCTTGTCAATGTGGCATGTTCTACATTGGCCAGACGACAAGAACTGTGGAGATCAGGTGCAAAGAACATCAGAGGCACACTAGATTAAGACAGGTGACTAAGTCAGCCATTGCTGAACACAGTCTAAAACTAGATCATGCCATGAAGTATGAGGATACCAAGATTCTAGCACAAACACCCAGATTTTGGGACAGTGTTATAAGAGAATCGATAGAAATTAAAATGGCTGACGATCTTATGAACCGTGACACAGGGTACCAACTAAGCAGAGCCTGGGATCCGACTCTGGAATTGTTAAAGGAGCAACAGGGCCAGCTGCAACACTACACAAACAGAAGAACCAGAGACATGGAGATGGAAAACGAGCCCCTGACGGACTGCCAGGCGCACCAGACCGAAGATGGAACACCCAGAAGTGGGACTGGTGGGCGCGGACTGCAGAGGGATCATCCAGAGCCGCAGCGGACGAAAAACGGAGCGGCAACACTCCAACAGGTCGTGGTGAGCGGGCGCGGGCCGCAGGGGGAACGCTTGGTAACCCAGACCGTAGATGAAACCCCCAGGAGCGGGTTTGGTGGGCGCGGACCGCAGAGGGAACACCTAGAACCGCAGCGGACGGAAAACGGAGCAGCAACGCTCCAGCAGGTCGCAGGGAAAGGGCGCGGACCACAGAGGAAGCGCCTGCAGCCGTTGGTGGAGGGGGAGGGCCATAGGCATAAATACTGGACCAGGTCCACTCGAGGAGCAGTCTCAGGTCACACCTGATGAAGGTTAGGAGCTACGTGACCGAAATATCGTGCAAGTACGACGCTGATATCCGGCAGAACACCCGACAACCCAAGATGTCAGTTTGGTTTTATTCAGGATCCCAGTAGACCATATTATTCCCCACACTTTTAGCTACGAAACTCTATTTTTCAACATAATCTGCGTTCAATGCGACGGCCTTGCGCCAACTTACTGGGAAGCCCTATTTGCCCCCCTGGTAGCGATGTCGGAGCCAACGTCTTGCTGTATGAATAAGATTCACATTATCCTGTATCGCTTCCTGCGGAGTGCGTCATTCACCGGGCCAGTCAGATGAAAATTGGAAAGTGCGACATCCGCGCTGTAGGGTGAATGAGGAAGAGCAGGCCAGTGAGGTTTCGTGAGCTCCTCTAGAGTGTGCGGACTTATGTGAAGCCTTGTGTTGTCGCGAAGGAGAAGTTGGTCTGCATATTTGTGGCGACACCGCGCTGAGATAGTTTTTTTAATTCTCTGAGGGTAGCACAATGCACTTAAGAGTTAATCGTTGCATCACGAAGAACGACATCAAACAGAATAGTCCCTTCAGTGTACCACCAAAGTCACGATGAAATTGCGGCTTTGAACTATTTCTTCGGAGGAGAGGATGTGCGGCGACACTGCATGGATTGCTGTTTTGTTTCCGGTTCGAAGAGATGAACCCACGTTTCATAATCTGCGTCGATGTTCGACAAAAAATTGTTACGATCAGCTTCTTAATGCTCAAGCAACATCGCACAGACGATGCCTCGTCGATCTTTACGGTCTTCTGTTAGGCGGAGAGGAACTCAGAGGGCACACATCCTTTGAGTACGCTAACTGCTGGACTAGTGTGGCAGCACTGCCAGCAGAGGAGTACAGTTGTGCAGAGAGGCGTTTGATTGCGATCCGTCGATCGCCTCAAATGAGTGTGCCCGCCATCTCGTACTTGCTGAGCGCCCCTCGTATTTTTACAAGGTATCTTTACTAAATCTCATTTAGTGTTTATAAAGTGTAACTACTTACGAAAAACCTGCATTAGGAGCGCCTGTGTCACTAATTACGAGGGAGAGAACGGATCGTGCTGCATCAGACTGAGTGAGCCACTGCTGAAGTCTCGACCGACGAGAGACGTGACTGAAACACTCCTGGTAAGTATTTTGTTTTGTATGGTAGCCCGTTAAAGCCATGCCACAGACAGAAATTAGACGCCGCTACAATGTTGATAGAGATATATGAACACTGGACTCACAAACATCCACACACTGCCTAACCGATCGCAAAGATGAGACACTGGACTTATCTCTGGGAGTCCCCACCACGCCGTCCAGATTTAGGTTTTCTGTGATTTCTCTAAACCGCTTGAAGCAAGTACCGCGAAAGTTTCCTGGAGCACTGCCAGTTGCATTCTCCATTCTCCCGCAGTTCGAAATTACTAGTAAACACCCCACCCTCATATTCTGCAGAATCAGTCTCCGAAGTATAAAATAGCTTCAAACGTCATATTGCTTTACATATGAGATAATATTTTAAATAATTCGTGTTAAGCATCTAAGTGAGAAAAAGTTTAGAGGAGGTGCGAAATTGTGAATAAAATGTGTTGAAAGTCGCTAACAATGAGACCATACGGCAAATGGATTTCTGTATTCTTTTACATTTATGGTACGTGAAGTTCAGAGCCGGAATTTCAGTTATGCAAAGCAGTCTGATACGAATCTCAAACCTCGACTTCAGAGTTCAAAATGGCTCTGAGCACTATGGGACTTAACATCTGTGGTCATCAGTCCCCTAGAACTTAGACCTACTTTTTTTCTTTTTTTTTATCTTTTGCAACCAAACGCTTTGCCTTTAACCATGACGCTAACTCAGCTTTTCTTTTAAACGTGGTGGGGGAGGGCGGGGAAGGCAGAGCGATCAGGGGTCATAACCCGAGGCCTGGTCACAGTGTCCCCCTCGTCCGTCAAGGAATCAAGGAATCAGGGATGGGAAGGGGAAATCTTTTGTGGGAATTATTATTTATTTTTTTATTGTTATTTACTGTTTTTAATACATTCTTAATGTGGTTTTACTTTATGCCACAACAAAAATAAATGTATCTAGCACCGCATCGTGCTCTGAGAAAAAGAAAACAATATCTTGGCACGTTCCTACACCGAGGTAAAGTATATGGGGAAAACGAAAAAAAAGTGCTTCATACAGGGTGCAGAAGTGTGTGTCGCTACTCTCCTTACACTTCATCATCCAGGTACGTCTTCACGTATATCGTGTTATTCCACCGAGAATCGAACTTAGTCTTGTCAGCTCACTCAATGGGTATCTTCTCCTACCTGTTGATGATCCAGCTGCGTGGAGGGTCGCGTAGGGCACTCCCTAAGTAATTAGAAAAATACTGTCTGTATTTTGGGTTCCGTACGATCTTGCAATGACGTTCTTGTAGGTAGTTCCAAAAGTCGAATACATCTTTAGGTCCTTCGTGAAATAAGTAGTGTACTGGATGCGCACGGATCCACGTGACCGCGTTGGTCTTGGCGCGCGGGAAATACTGTTGATCCGGAAATAGTAGAAACCGAGGTGTAATGTGTTCCGGAGTCACTCGTAGAAAATACGACAAAATTTGTCGCACCAAGCGCCATACGTCTTCTGCCGCGCCACATGTGAGACGGTGTTCGTCCGTGTCTGGTATCCCGCAGTCTACGCAGAGAGGCGATTCCGCCATGGTTATCTTGTGGAGGCGTGATCGGGTGATCTGTTTACCATTGACTGTGATGTGCCATGTGGATCGGACGGCTGTGTGCAGTGTAACCGCGTGAATAGTCTTCCACACCACCTTCCAATTAACCTGAGGGCTTTTGGTCTCCACGATGTTCGGTGGGCGCCTCTGCTGTAGGACATGATATATATCCCGCGCCGACGCCTGTTGCGTCGGTGGTACTGCGATACGGTCATAGCTGTGTTCAATGTAAAAGTTCCCGAACTAGTAGAAGGGTGGGGGTATGTCTTGCGTCGTCAGTGGGGGCATAAGGGAGGGTAGCTAAGGACTCCAACAGCAAACTTATCGAACTTTCCGGGTGGTGGCGCCACAGCTTGAAGTGTGAGCTGACATACAGGGCCACAGCTCTGTCGTGGACATGGACTAGACCAAGACCTCCCCTTTCTGGGGGAAGGGTCAGTGACTCATAACTGACTTTGAAGAGCATGCCTGTACTGACGTAGGCTCCGAACGCCGCTAATAGACGTCGAGCCATCAGTAACGGTATTGGAAGAACACGTGCTATGTGTGGAAGGCGCGATGCGAGGTAAACATTGACGAAGTGTGTCCTTTGAAGAATGTCGAGGGTCCGCAGACGAAGGTTGAAGATCTGGACCCGAATTTGTTGTAATAAGCGGCGGTAGTTAAGAGCCGCAGTGCACCGTCTGTCGTCGTGAAACTCTATTCCGAGCCATTTGATAGTGCCACGAAGCTGTAGGGGTTCGACACACGCTGGGGTCAACCCGTCTCCTATGGCCATGTCGACCGATTTGGCGACGTTGAGACAGCTACCGGAAGCCACACCGTACGTGGTAATCCAGTCGAGTGCTCTGTTGACATCGTCGCGATTGCGGAACACGAGAACCAGGTCGTCTGCATATGCTGTACAGCGACATGTGACGTCACGTAGGGTAAGACCGGTGAGGCGTTGACGGAGGCCACAGAGGAGCGGTTCCAGTGCCAGAGCATACAGTAACGTCGACAAGGGGCAGCCTTGACGCACGGAGCGGAAAATCGGGAGGGACTGCGAGAGACGCCCGTTAAGGAGCACTTTGGAAGTCGCCCCTCGGAGGAGGCGCATCACGACGTCTGTGAATTGCTGTGGGTACTGCATGTGCTGGAGAACGGACGTTAGGTATGCGTGATCCACTCGATCAAACGCTTGGCTAAAATCTAGTGATGCCAGCGCTCCCGGGACGCGGCGTGCCCTGGCTAGGGCTATTAAGTCACGGTATCGACACAGTGCTGTGTGGATGCTGTTGATACCCCCTAGGGAAGTCTGATCTGGCGAGATGACGTAAGGTAGGGTCGGTCGGAGACGGTTTGCTAATAGTCTGGTGAATATCTTCATGTCGCAGCTGACGAGTGTTAGCGGGCGGTAATCTCGTATTCGAGCCCCACCTTTAGGTTTGTGAACCGGTATAATTATTCCTTCTACGAAGGTCGCAGGGAGCGGCACCGCGGGGGACATAAGCTCCCGACAGATGACTGTTAACTAGGGAGCCAGTAAATACTGGAAAGTTCTATAAAACTCCAGAGGGAGCCCGTCGGGGCCAGGAGACTTATTCGCCGCTCCTTTACCGATGGCGTCGATAACTTCGTCTTCCGTAATGTCGTTCAATAACTCAGTTTGTAAATCCTGTGGGACAATGCCGTAAACCAGTTGTGAGACTGCTGTCACCGTCGTCGGGTCGGAACATTGAGCAGAATAAAGTCGTGCGTAATGGTCGAAGAAGGCTGCAGCAATATCGCGTTGTGTGGTGTGATGACTGCCGTCCTCAGTGGTGATGGCATGTATCAGCGCCCGTCTTCGCAGTGTACGTTCTCGGATGACGTGGTACATGGTGGGTCGTTCCGTTGCGAGTCTGTCTTGTGTTCGCGCTCGGACGATCGTCCCTTCGAGGTGTCGGCGCATATGGGCTACGATCTGTGCTTTCGCAAGCTGAACTGTCAACTGTCGTTCCGGTGTGGGTGGCAAGGAGGCGCATTCGCGAAGGACGGTGAAATAAAAATCAAGCATCTGCCGCCTCCACGCAGCAGTCTCACGACCATACGTAATAAAGGTTTGCCGTAGGGCCGGCTTGGCGCAGTTTAACCACCAACTAATCGATGTAGGATACGTCGTGAGGCGGCGGACGCACAAACTCCACGTGTCTTTGATGGCGCGTCGACAATCCGGAGAAGCGATATGAGCAAGGTTTAATTTCCAGGGATGTCGGCTGCGCCACACCCGTTGGCGACGAAGGGTGACGGTACATATATAGGCCTCGTGATCAGAAAAGGTTACTGGCCACACCTCCGCGTCACTCACTGTTGCCGCGAGAAAACGGGAGACGTAAATCCTATCGATGCGACTAGACGAGTGACTCGTGAAATGGGTGTATCCCGGTCTATTTCCTCGGGCATGTTCCCATGTATCTACCAGCTGGAGATCGCCGATGAGTGTCCCAAGTTCGGGGCACGGTGAATGGCGTGGCAGCTGATCTTTAGGTGCTTGGGTGCAATTGAAATCGCCCCCTAATATCAAGTCATCGCGCCTGCCCTGAAAAAGCGGTGCTATTCCTTCTGCGTAGAAGAGCGATCGGTCACGACGGCGATTCGTTCCGGAAGGGGCGTACACATTGATAAACCGGACGCCTTGCACCGTTACGGCCATTCCTCTAGCGTCGGGGAGATAACGGACCTCGTCCGCCTCGAGGCCCTCTCTGAGGAGAATGGCGACTCCACTGTTAGTTGGCGAGGCGTGGGACACATGAGCCGTATAACCATACATACCCGGGAAATCGGCGACGAAGACTTCTTGGAGGAAGACAATCTCAACGTCTGCTGCATTGAGCAACGTTGATGGTCGTTAAGCGATAGGTCTGTAGATCGTCTCGTGCGGTGGGGGCCCCCGTCAGTGTCGCCGTAAAAGGTGGGGCCTGTGATCTGCTGGCCGCGTCCGCGCCGTCATCTGTTGTTACTCGGGAGGGGCCGAGGTGTGGGAGGAGAGACCCCTCTCCTCATCCAGCACAGCGGCCGTACAATCGTCTTCAGTGTCATCCGCCGTAATGTCGTTCAATAATTCAGTTTGTAAATCCTGTGGGACAACGGTGGCTGCGGTAGAACGCTTGTGGGCTGAGTGACTAAGGGTGAATCCGCAGTTGTTTCCGGTTGTGTACCAACGGCGGGCGCTGTGCTGGCCATCCGTTTGTCCGAGAGAGCGGAATCGGGTTTGTCAAAATCAGACAAAGTGACAGGTGAGGGCGATCTCGTGTCATCCATTTTCCTCGTCGTTTCGTCGGCCGTCCGGTCGTCAACAGGAGAAGACGTCGGCTGGAGGCAATCGTCTGAGGGTGTGCGACGTCGCTTTTTATGTTTTCTCGGTGACCTTTGTTTGCGGACGTGCGTTTCTGTGTCCGAAAGAGTTTGTGGTTCCCGTATCGCATCCCCCTCAGGTAGAAAGGCAGAGGTCGGTACAACCCTAGCGTCGAGTTCCATTCTCTCGTCCGAATCTTCATGTGGAGTCGGTGGGCGGCGGTCTTCAACCTCTGCAGACACCGTAATGGTGTTGGTCAATCGCCGGCCGCTGTGGTCTAGCGGTTCTAGGCGCGCAGTCCGGAACCGCGCGACTGCTACGGTCGCAGGTTCGAATCCTGCCTCGGGCATGGGTGTGTGTGATGTCCTTAGTCTCGAAGGTGTTCCATTTTTCGGCCACGTGGCTAATTACCGTCCCATAAGGGCGGAAAGCTGAGGTAACGACGTCCGGTGGTACTTCGAAAGGGAGTTCGAAGACTCTTAGTGTGCGTAATCCTAGTCCAGCATGGTCAACAGTAACCTCTCCGATGTGACCATCGGAGTGTTCCAACTTGAGAGTGTTCGCGCATCTGTTCACAACTGTGTGACATAACTCGCCATCGACCATCTTGACGTAAACGACGCTACTTGTGATGGATAGGTGGATACCGATGATGTGCTGTGTTGGTATTTGAACTTCGTCACGGATGAATCGTTCGACTTCAAAGGCTCGTGGTCGTGCGTAGTCGGGCTGGAAGCTGATCTTGATGGAAGCTTTTCTGTACGAATGAGCCATGGCGACTCAGTGTTAACGGACGCGAGTATTAGCTGCGGCGAGGAAGTAAACTAACTACGCGCGCTCGCGACTCTGCGGACGGGACGTAAACAAGACGTCCTCGCCGCTCACCGGCCGAAAGCAGACTGAGCTCGTCGTTGTAGGTCATCAGTCCCCTAGAACTTAGAACTACTTAAACCTAACTAACCTAACATCACACACATCCATGCCCGAGGCAGGATTCGAACCTGCGACCGTAGCACTCGCGCGGTTCCGGACTGAGCGCCTAGAACCGCTAGACCACCGCGGCCGGCCGACTTCAGAGTTGTCTGTGCGACTTTAATACTGAAAGTGATATTCTCTTCCTAATGGGCTGCGTGGCTCTGCGGTAAACTGTTTGTCTATCCCGTGGGTCCATTTGGTTCGATTCCTGTAGTGATAAAATTTTAAACAAAGCTCTATGTTACATGAGCATTTCCGCGAAGTCTAAAATACATAAGAGTCAAAATGATAGTAATTTGTAATTTTCTATTTTTAACAATTTTCGTTAATAATCTTTTACAAAATACAAGAAACAGATCCGAAGCATCCATTGTCTGTAACTATCCATCACAACTGAAATCCAGAAGTAGTTTCCTACTCACTAATGCAGCAATTACAACTTCAGTAGAAGCCGGCTGAACTGAGCTGTGAGAAATACAGCCTCCTGGAAGATTGTGAACAGCAAAAGAAAAGCTACCAACGGAATGCCATCTGCAATATGGAACCTGGAAAATCCTCAACAGGATGAGAAAAGGGTAAAAAAGTGTAAGACTGATCTGAAGATGATCAATGTTGTGATTGTGGGGCAAGGCAGAGCTCTAGTCTCGTGTTGGTCTGCAGTAGCTTGAGCGAGGATTTATTTATTTATTTTTGCAGCAAATAACCATGCTATTCTGACTGCTGAAAGCTGGAATCGTAAAGTCTGTAATTCTCTGTAATCAATATTAGATTGCAGTTTTTATTTTAATGTATTTTAGTGTTCTTTGGACTCAGATATGTAAAATCTTTTATAAAAGATCGATAACTAAAAAATTATATTTGCAATTACAACTGGAATTTTATATGCGGTACGTAATTAGAAACAAGATAGATAAAAGTGACAATCATGTATTACCTGTGCAGGGTAGCCGCACGGCCTGTGGCGCTTTTCCACGGTTCGCGCGTATCCCCCCGTCCGAGGTTCGAGTCCTCCCTCGGGCATGAGTGTGAGCTTTGTCCTTAGTGTCAATTAGTTTAAGTTAGATTAAGTAGTGTGTAAGCCTAGGGACCGATAACCTGAGCAGTTTGGCCCCATAGGAACTTACCACCACCTCCAATCATGTACCGGTTAATTGCCATATATTTGATGAATTTTATATTTAGGTGACTGGAAAAATGACATAATGAAAGACCAAATCGAGACTCGAACTAGCGACTACCTATTTCGAGCGCTACCGTCTTTTTCCATCTTTATGTATTTTACGCTTCACGGAAATTCTGGTAGAACGTGCATCTCAGTCTAAAAATTAGCAGTGGCTGGGAATCCAACACATGACCACCTTAGGTCAGGCGATCATACGACCATAAAGCTACACTGTCTTTCGAGTAAATCAATTTCACTTTAGGATATTAAAGACGGTCGGAAAGCTTAAAATTCGATTTTCTAGATGATTTTTGAGAGTTGCATAGAACTGCTTCGGAAGACTGAGGTCTTATATATATATCACAGAAATCCGATTGGCTGGGTGGTCCCCTTGTAAGAGCTCTCATTCTCAAATACTGGATAAAAATAGTGTGGGTAATTTTCACGCCGTGGTTTGCATTGGCTCAAGACATCCAGTGTCAAACTGCAACACTTGTCTTACTGTGCTGCGCCTTTAACATACGGGGACTGGTGACACTGTAGTTTGGTACCTTTCTCTCCAACCAACCAAACAACGAACCAACTAACCTTTAACATAAGATTATGGCTCTTAATGAGTAGATTTCTGCAGTATTTTTAATTTTAAAATTCAGTCAATAATTATAAGAAATATTCAAAATAAAAATTTTGTTGCCCGGGAAGCTGTTAGATATGAGTAGGCAAACTGCAAATGCACCTTGAACCATGAACTGTGATCCGGGTCAGGTGATAAGTAAAACGGATACCCCAATGAAGTTTCCACCGACCGACGTTAAACCTTAATTTTCTTTCATCTTTCCCTTACATTCCTGACATACATACATGGATTCATATTCGTTATAAGAATGTGCTGGCAAGTTCTATGTACGTGTGTTGACCAGAGCTATGGCTATAAGCGCTAGTTTTAAAAAAAAACCAAACTCTTCACTAAGATAATTTGTCAGAGCCAGTTTTCTGGGTGGAGTGCGGAGCTCTGGTGGGTTCTTCTACACATGGCCATTGACTTGTGTTTGGTGTTTTATGTATGTATTATTTGCCCCTAAAGAGGCGTGCAAGGGTTAATTTTTGGCGTTTGTAAGAAGCTGCTGGTAGTCCGTTTCTAAGTGGGACGAAGTTTGTGTTGTTGCGTAAAATGTTGTGGATTAGTCATGAGTAAGTGTGTAAATGGTGGGTTGGTCTAAGAAGTCTTTTATGTGTGCGTTGGGGACGTATCTGCCAGCGCCTGAGATGACACGTAAAACTTTGTTCTGGAGACGTTGCAGATGGGTTAGTGCTGTGTCTGACGCCATAGACCATACCTCCGAGCCATACACGATGACTGGAAGTGTTAGCTGGCACCAGAGGAGAAGTTTGCGCTGAATGGTTATTCCGTCGCCCTTCATGAGGGGATTTAACCTACAGGATAGAGCGCAGCCTTTGCTGAAGTGGTGAGGGGCCTGTTCCGTGTTAGGTGTCGATCTGTTTCCAGGCCCAGGTACATAACTGAATTTCTCCGAGTTAACACTCTGCCGTCAATGGCAAGTTGACGATCAGGCAGATTGATCGTAGGGATGAAATAGATCGTCTGGCACTTGGTAGGATTGATCTTTATTTTCTAGCAATTACACCGCTGCGTTATCTTCTGTTCTTCTGCATATGGCGGTGTCATCCACGTATAGAGTTATCTCTCCGCCAATCTGATTCGTGTATATGGTATAGACGACGGAACCTAAAACCGAACCTTACGTGACTCCTGCTGCAATCTGCCCTGTCTGGCTGGACTTGTCTCCGTTTCTTACAACGAACTGACGTCCTGTAATGAAGGAGTCAATGATCAAGATTACGTGAACTGGGCATCCTGTCTGATGTAGTTTGTGGATTACGCCATAGTGCCGGCCGGATGGCCGAGCGGTTCTAGACGCTACAGTTTGGAACCACGTGACCGCTGCGGTCGCAGGTACGAATCCTGCCTCGGGCATTGATGTGTGTGACGTCCTTAGGTTAGTTAGGTTTACGTAGTTCTAAGTTCTAGGGGACTGATGACCTCAGGAGTTAAGTCCCATTGTGCTCAGAGCCATTTGAACCAACGCCATCGTGCCAGACTCGGTCAAAT
Source organism: Schistocerca serialis cubense (assembly GCF_023864345.2). Taxonomy (NCBI): domain Eukaryota; kingdom Metazoa; phylum Arthropoda; class Insecta; order Orthoptera; family Acrididae; genus Schistocerca; species Schistocerca serialis. Next base: position 116,050,516 of record NC_064643.1, on the reverse strand, counting down.
GTTTTTTCTGTGTCCAGGAACACTGCTCCTGTTGCTTCTCTCCTTCCCCTGGCCAGACAAATGTGTTGTACCAAGCGAACGAAACGGAGTTTTGGTTAGTGGAATTCTCAGCGTGGAATCCAAACTGTTGAGGCATTAGGATATTGTTTTCACTCAGGAACTGACGGGGGAGGGGGGGGGGGGAGGGTGAAAGGATTGTTGATTCTAGGGTTTTACTCAGACCACTTAGGACAGAAACGGGCTTTAGGGAAGGAGCAGGTTTTTATTAGATTTAGGTATGGTCATGACCTTCGCAATTTTCCATGCTGAGGGAGAGTATGTGAATTTGAAGCAATCATTATAAACCCTTGCCAGGTAGGATATGGCGAGGGGGCAAGGTGTTTTAGGGATGGGGTGCGGACTCGGTCGGGGCCAGGAGCTTTGTGACTACTCTGCCCCTTGATGAGTGGACATACTGTTGGCTCGTTAATGGGCACGAATTCAGTCATTGGGCGCATATTTTTTATCTGTCACTGGTCCGGTAACTATTCTCCCCAGCCTGTCGCTATCGTCATCGTGGACGACGTGAGTTCGGGATTGTGATTCCAATTATTTTTCCATTATTTCCGCCTTTTCTTGCTCGTCGTATGCAATACCGTTCTCGACGTGGAGTGGCTTGTTTTCTCTGGTGAGAGTTTTCCGCTGCCAGGTTATTTTCCAGATTTTGCGTCTGGATACGTCTGCTTCGGCGGATCTTAGTTTCCCCTCCCAGCAGTGGCTCCAGTGCGCTTGTAATCTTCGTCTCACGTGGTCCTCTAGACTCGGCAACATGCTGCGGTCGGCTGGTTCGCGATAGCGCTGGCACAGCCCACGGCTCCTGCGTTTGGCGACCAAGAGGTTCCAAATGTCAGGGTGCAGGTCCCTGGCGTCAGGGTCAGTGGTTATCCAGGCGCTAGTTACACGAGCACAGGCGTGGAGGGTGCCGGGGAAATCCTCAATGGCTTCTTCCAAGTCTCCTTCCGTCTGAAGCAGGAGAATTTCCTCCATGTACTCGCATCAGGTCGGTATATCTGTTCCAGTTTGTAATCACTTGTGTGTTTGCCATCCTCCGTGCATCGTCTTCGACATTGGCGATATCCAGTACGATAGGACTGTGGTCAGAGTCCATCATGTAGCGCTCTGTGACCGACGCATCGAGATCCAAGTTTCTCGCGACAGAAATATCTAAAAAACTGAGAATTTATGTCCGCGTTGCCGGGAATGTGCGTGGGCCCGTCTGGGCTGATGACACTAAGGGTGGCGCGTCCCTCGATGAACCCCCACAAAGTTTTGCCACTTGCGTTCTCGGCTCGACCGCCTCAGGCTCTATGTTTCGAATTTGGTTCCCCTCCCACCAATACACGATTGCCAGAGCTAAGCACAGCCTGAAGGTCCTGTACTCAGATACGTGAAGTTGGGGGGGGGGGGGGGGGGCGGGGTGGGGGGAGAGGGGGTGGTAGGCTGAAAAATTTGCCAAAGGTTTTGGCCAATTTTGATTTCTACACCGGCAGCCTCGATAGTTTGCGGATGTTCAAAGGAGCGGAAGCACCTTCTGCCCTTAAGGGGGTAGGACGTCAAACGGGCCGACTTGGAGCAGGAGAGGCACCACAGGACATTTTAATTTCCACTGTCTATACTTTTACAAATAAATTCATAAAACTTTACCAGCATGACCAGGAAGGGTTCACAATTCACCCTCATAGCAGTGGAAGTTCGAAAACATAACGAAATGATTTTTTTTTGCATGTGAAATTTCATTATTTTTTTTCACTTACTAATGGCAGTATTTGTTGCTGTAGGTACACTTTTCTTCAGAAGTAAGAGAGATTCTTCGATGAATTTTTGCACAGCGTACAAACCATACTTAAAGGTATATGAAACTCTAGAATTTTCCAAATATATTATAAACTGTGGTAGAAATTGAGGTAATTAACTATAAAATTTGTGTTTTTTGTGAACATGAAGTTTAAAATATAACAGTTCATTCGTTTTTTCACAAATTAAATAAATTCTAGAGTTTCGTACACCTGTAAGTATGGTGAGTAAAAAGGGTAATAAGACTGATTCCTGAAAACAGTTGTCGCAGCTGTCTTAGCTCGTCCAGAAATGTATCCATTTGAGCGCTGTGGGAAGACTGCGGTGTGTGGCAGCGGCCTCCACACCCTGGAGTGGGGAGCGCGGCAGCGGCTGTGGTGGGGTAAGGGCAGGGTACAATTCAGACCCTGGCACATTCCATCTGCGGCTTTTGACGGCAGCAGAGCTTGAACCTGTGGCTGTGGCTGCGGGAGCAGAGCCCGCCGTCACTGTCGCGGCTGCGGTAGCAGTTCGCGGGGAGGACGACAGCTGGGGACGAATCGCCATCAGCGTTAGTGTGGTAGGACAGCGGCTGTGGTTTGCCGGATGGCTGTCGCCGCAGAGAGCGCATTTTGCCGACGTGTCCCATTTCTTGGTACACGTGTTAGTGAGCTGCTGGCACTGGTGGCGCTGTACAGGACCCACAGGCTGCCGATATAATTCGATGCAGCGTGTGTCTGATCGCGTATAGTTGACGCTTCTTTTGGTCAGGATGTAGTATGGCTTTGAAGGAGGCGAGCTTTTTGCGACCTTCACCTGGTTTTGGCGGGTGAGAGGCGGCTGTTTCTTGCTTCATCTCGATGACTTTACACTTGCGGAAGATGATGATGATGTTGAGGTCCCATACTCCGAGGAGCGTAAGGGACGATTCAGGAGACCCGCACCGCCGTACTAGGCAAGGTCCTAGCGGAGGTGGTTTGCCATTGCCTTTCCCCGACCATAATGGGATGAATTATGATGATGGAGACGACACAACACCCACTCACCTCGAGGCAGAAAAAAATCCCTGACCACGCCGGGAGTCGAACCCGGTTCCCCGTGCGCGGAAAGCGAGAACGCTGACGCGAGACCACGAGCTGCGGACTGTGGAAGATGAGGTCCACTGTAGTTTCTGCTGGGACGGTGTCGTGAGCGAGGCCTTTAATCACCGCATTGAACGAGTCACGCTCTTTTGTTGGATAAGTTTGATGCGAGATGTTGCTCCTCTGGAAATATTCTTTTAACGTCCTACAATTGGGAGGTGTGGAAGCCTATAAGTTTACCGATGTACCCCTACATGAGGTGCTGAGGCCACCTTTTAACATCGGCGCAATTTCTTTGATGATTTTTATGGTGCCATTTTGGATCGTGGCAATGATGGGGGAGGGGGGAGGGGGAATCTTCTCTCTTCTGTTTTGGCTGGGATCCTGATTAGAGAGTTGATCCCTTTTCGCCACAATTTCGTCCGCTTCTGGGGATGAAATCGGGGTGCAGCTGTTGTGGGTCGAATGTTGGCGACTACAGCTCCTCATCCAACTCGATGTCATCTCCGGTAGTGGAACACTCCGAAGCGAGCCGGACGCTTCGTCGCTTGCATCACGTCTGCGTCTGCTTGTTTCCGTATTTTACCCTCGGTGATGTTTGTGGAGGGATGGCTGCGGGAGTCCAGAGACTGGGCACTACAGCGGAGTGGGGCTTTGGGTTTAGCCAGTGTGCTTGCAGAAGCGGTTTCCTAAGTCATACCGACCCTGTCAAGGGGCGCTGGTTGTTCAGAGCCAGCCCTGGTGTAGACTATGCGCGGGTATCCAGGTAGCACTACAGGCTCTGGTATAGGAATTTCCCTACTCTCGGAGGAGATGGGAGTATGCCCTGCGGCAGTTTCTGACTGGGACACGTTGGTGACAGATCAGACGGCTCAGAACGAAAACACTCCGAGCCCCGCGGCCACCGCGCTGCTGGTAGCCCGGCAGCAGCTGCGCCACAAAGGCACCACGCCTAGGTCTTACCACAACAAATTTTCCGCGCACATGCAAAGCGTGCGCTTCCGCACACGACAATTCTGCTGCGCTGTGTACACACAACGCACACGACAACTTTGTCTTCCCTACGGCAAGCGTAGCGCGCTCGAAGAACAGCGACCGGCAGTACAGCGTCCGCCCGCCACGAGTCCTCCCCCTCGAGTGCCGACCTTCCTCAAGGCTCACAACTCAGAGAGCTCAGCTCAAGGTTCAGATAAAGGTGCGAAAAAGTATGTATATAAGTAAAAAGTAAATGCTGTTCGTTGGAAAGCACATCAATTAAGAACGGCTGGACAGATCTAGGTATTCTTTTTATAAAAAAAAATCGTGATAGCCCGATTAAGGTTTCTAGGAAAAGAAAAACTGGAAAAGTTGCCCGGGAAATTGGGAAATTCGGAAAACTTGAAAGTACTTTTTTCTATGCCGTATGAACTCAAGACAATAACTCACGATTCGAAAGATGGATATGCGTATTTCTTTTTTAAGTTGTATTCATTATTGTTCTGGAAAAATTTTCAGGAAAAAAGATTCGGGCCAATTACAAAGAAAACTCGGAAAATTCGCACAAATCACAAAAATCAAAATTTTTGTATACTTTTTTAACGTAACTTACGATGGGAATGACGTATTTGATTGATTGTTTTTTTGTTTTGTTTGTTATGCTCCCAGGATGGAATTAACTGAATGCTTTCAGTCGAGAAAAAAAAGGCTGGAAGATCTGGGGAAAAATCCAGAAAAGAACATTCCACCCTAAATTAAAATAAACTTACACTTGTTTTTACTTTTTTGTTGTTTCTTGATCTGTCAAATAACTGTGGTTATTTTGCTTTTATTCCAATTTCTTTCGCTACTACATGTACAACTGTCATTTGACAGATGATTGTCAAGTAGTGATTCAAGTCACTCAGTTGCATAGGGATGAGAAATTTATTCAGTTGTTTATATATATATTACTGTACACTTAATTGATTCCCTTCCGTGGTTACTGCATTCTGCACCTGTTGTATTTCTGCGCCTGCTTTGTTCCACTCGATCCCTCCCACCCTTCTGTTTTCCTTTTTTTTATCCTCTTTTTACTCTTAATAGTGTCCCTTTCCAGAGCTATTTGTACGCAACGTAAAATGTCACATTGCTAGTGCACAATTAAGAAGCGTTCATAATCCATAGCACAACTAATATAAACATAATTAAAAAATAAACATAATCCTACAGTTGCATGGATGTCAGTCCTGTGAACACGCGCCGCGAGATTTCACATCCCTCGCCATTTTCAACTTCGTCCTTATTGCTGTGAATACAAACCGAAACTGTCCTTGTAACGACAGAAAGATGAAATTACTTTCTCCAACGATTGTTAAGTCGCCGAGATCACCTTATTGCATGGAGGATTTAACTTTAAATTCGAATTAAAAAGGTGACACCAAAAAATAGCTCACCTTTTATTACTAAACTCTTTTGTGCAATGCAATTCTGTATTATTAAAATGGCACTCGTATATTTACAAGAACCCTTCTTACAAAATTTGTCCCCATTCATTCACAGTAGAACACCAATAACTAAAGTTTTTTTTAGAATAATGTGAATTCATTATCATCGTTGTGAGATACACACTCAAGAGCTATTTTCCTTTTCCATGACCTCAATGAGTAACAAGTTGACCAATAAATCTTTTGTAGGAAAGAAACCTACCAAATAGTGCTCTTCCCATTTCAATGCAAGTAAAGCTCCTCAACTTATCTATAGACTGTTACTGATCATACAGCACTGAATATCCTTGTTATATTCAGATTTATGGCAATAACTATATAATCAGTTTGTAATGTACCATTAACAGCATCATTAAAACGGCAAACGTTTTCTACATGGTCTCGTGAAACACTTTTATTTCACATAACTTAATTTATCTTGGGACATTTAGTATCATCTTAATCTTTCATAATGAAAAATGCTGTAGAAATGAATTTAAATTTGTGCAATGGCCTGAACTTGAATGCAGGTCTCGTTGCTTGGCAGGCAGGTGTGTTAGCCATTACACTGGCACAGAATTACATGTACGACAGCTGCGTGGGCTACCCACATTCAGTGCCTCCCTGTTACAGACTTCAATTCACATCTTCAGGTTATTTTCTCCCTCTTATATCGTCGATCGCTAGGGTGCTATTCCAATATCAGAGAGCCTCGGCAATAATGACGATCTAAGAACGATAAAATAAGCAGAAGATGTGAGTTGAAGTTCGTGTTAGGAAGGGAATTGGACTAGGAAAGCCATGCAGCTCTGTTTGCAATAATTTTGTGGTGGTATAATGGCTAGCACACCTGCATAGTAAGCAAAGAGACCCGGGTTCAAGTCATGGCCATGAAAAACTTTTAATTCATTTCTTCAGATTCTATCATTATTGCAGACTTTTATTTAATTCAGTTTTGTAAAGTATTTTAGCTATGTTATAAATCCCTAAATATAAATCTTAAATTTTATGTTGTTTTACCTAAAATGCCAGGCTTTTATTCTTAACACTACGTTTGAATCTAAATTGGCAGTTATATATAGCTCCTTTTCATGAAGTGCCGATCCTTTGTACCAGACCTATGTATCACAGCATCTTTGACACTTTTATACCTTGTAACTGCTTAATACTTGTTCTTATTTCTTTGATTGGTGTGTCTCGATAAATTTTGCATTTGCCCAACGAAGGTGGAAAATAATGTTTACTGCTGTTCTGACTGTGAAGTCAATCATCCAGACTGTTGCCCCTGCAACTACTGAAAAGGCTGCTGCCCCTCTGCAGGGACCACACGTTTGTCTGGCCTCTCAACAGATACCCCTCAATTATGGTTGCACCTACGGTACGGCCATCTGTATCGCTGAGACACGAAAGCCTCTGCAACTACTGAAAAGGCTGCTGCCCCTCTGCAGGGACCACACGTTTGTCTGGCCTCTCAACAGATACCCCTCAATTATGGTTGCACCTACGGTACGGCCATCTGTATCGCTGAGACACGAAAGCCTCCCCACCAGCGGCAAGGTCCATCGTTCATGTGGGTGGTGATAACATTATAAAAATAATAATTTTGTGCGACTCTACGACCTAATGACAACTCTTTCAATTGGACGCCACGTCTGTGATTTGCGTGTCCCTAGGGGAAAGGGGACGCATGTGGAATCCAAATAACGTGTCGTTTCTGGTGAATCTAAAGATCGTTAAGAGGTGAAGGTCGTGTTAATGGCAGAGTGAAAATTCCGTGGTCCGACTAAAATGCCATCTAACGACGTTTTAGTTTCTAGGCACGTGCATTACCACTACGCCATCACGGCCGACAATCTTACGACAAAACCTTGAGTGGGCGCACTGATTTTCATAATAAGAGTGGGCGCGCGGCGTAGCTTATGCGCATGGAGAGCTGTCTTTATGTTGCCAAGGTAAACGTGTATGAGCAAAATCACAGTTTAATCTTCGCTTAATTAAACATCGATAAAATAAACTTATAATATGTGAGCTAAATCACTGTTTAAATGAACAACAACAAAATAAACTTTGATTGTATCACTCTGTTGCCGTGTTCAAGTGTTACCGCGCAGTAATGTCCCATTCGTAACATTAAAGAGCGCAGCTGCATCAGATCCCCGCCAAATACTTATTACATTACTAATTATCTCGTAAGCAACTACCTCATTAGGGGTCGTGCTTCTAGCTCGGAATCTGGACCCTTTTCTTGCATGGATCGTAAATTTTTCTCAGCTGGCTTGCTGTTTATTTTATGTCACTGCTGCGCAATTTGGGCGTATAACAATGCGTTAGCTGAAGCAATAATGAATGAAGTGAGCTCGCAATTGTAAAACAACAATATAACGGTAAAAATGTTATTTGTGATTGGCGCACTTTATGCATTTGTACGCCTGCTCGAGTGTTAATACCTGTGCGGGCATCCACCACAATTCAAAATGGGTTGGCTACTTTGCACTGCAAACATGAATTGTAGATGCGGAAGGCTGTTAGTATTCTGTGATCATTGTGAAATGTTCCTAACAAACACATGGTTCACAGATGCTAACAGAAAACAAACACTCGTGAAAAGCACCAGTCGATAGTTCTGGATACCATATTATAGTCAAACAAAGAGACAGAAAGCAAATAAACCCTAGTCATTCAGACCCTGATTTTAACGTTTACAATATTACAGCCCTGTCCAATATTAATTTATTAATCTCTTTAAAAAACAAAAGAAAAAACTTAGTTGCGACTAAGTTGTGTAAGGAATGACTAAAAATGTAGACAGAGTTTAAAAAACTGGAGACGGACGAGATGCAGCAGGAAACGGTAAGCTGGACAGATAAAAAATTTATCATTGAAGAAGCACAGAATATACTAGGCAAGAAGAAAATGGAGCCACGAAAACCATGGATGATACAAGAAATACTATATCTCATAAAAGAAAGAAATGTGTTTACAAAAATAGACTTACACCAATACAAAAAATAAAACTGCAACATGGCAACAATGTGCTGTGTAGAAAAACATAAATGACTGAGACCAATAAGGGGCGAGACAGAAGAAAGCCTAGCAAGAGCAGACACAGACCAAATATACTCTCGTACCAACATAGTTGAAGATAAAAGTGGTAACATTGTATTTAAAGTTAAAATGTAGCAGATACGAGGAAAGAAGCATCAGGGAACTATATGACGAAAATGACGTCAGATATGATTCAGATCACAAAATAAAAATGGAAGAAGTGGAAACTGAAGTCATAGAATCACCAATTACTTAGTCAGAATTCAACAATACTTTAAATAACTTGAACAATAAAAAAGCGACTGGACTAATAACATCCCTGCTGAGTTATTAAAGAATACTAGTAACAATGCAAAAGAACAGCTGTGCGAATTTTTGTGACTGTTAGAGGACTGAATACTGCCAATGGAATTAATGAAAAGCAAGAGTTCCCTTACCTGAGAAAGAAAATGCCCATCATCTGGCACAGAATCATGCGAAACAAGCCTTACTGCAGTTGGAAGCAATTCAACCGGCTTGTCACTACGGTAAACGCCCCTCGCGAGCAGTTTCCGCTAGCCGCAATCTCATTCCACGAAGTTCTGCTGTGTGTTCCTGAAGAAGGTAGATTTTAAGCACAGTGTTGATACAAAAAGTCTAACTCCAGGATCACACTGTAGCACACGTTTACGTGAGGTTTCACCTCTACACAATGAATGCTTAATTCGATCCGCCTTTGTACGCAAATATGCGTCCACCTATCCGGAATGCCTCTCGTCATTATCCCCAACTCAACGTAACCTACAGCATGGCGGTTTCTGTTGCCTTAGACCCACTAGTTCACTACTGGCAACAGACACATGCGCACTGCGTCCAACAAAAACTTGTACTATTTACCTCTTACAGCACGCACACATCACGGCACACACCACTCCTGCATATGTATTCGCTGCATCTAATTTTATCAGGAACTCCTTCAGGTGGACTTCAGGTCTGCGTTTTCGTTTCACAACTGTTTACCACCTTCTCACTCATCCCTATCTCCTTTAGCAAAACTCTGCTGCTGAAACCTTCCATTTCCTTTATTTTCATGAGGCTGAGGACACTGCCTCCGTAAATGCCCCATCCACTCACGCATGTAACACTTAATGTTCACAAAAAATACCCCACGTCTAGCCTGTGCTCCTGTTGATATGTCACTTTCTTCTCTTTCTGTCACTAACCTAACAGCAAAATGCAGATAGTTTAGTGCACCTGCACGCACTCTTCTTGACATGTTGAAACATGTACGTTTGAAATACGACTGAAACTATCAAATTACATAACTGACAATAGTATGAAACCCTACTGTTAGAACGGGAATGGTATGTGAACGTGCATTTAATCTCGTCATTTATGTTCTTTGCCCTTTACTGAACTTTTCTGACTGCAAGAATGTAAATTTAATTTAGCTGTGAGAATAAAAACTGTCAACAAATTTAAACCAAACCAAAACTGCGTGAATTTATGTAACACAAAAACGGAATCCGGTGCAACACTATTGATTTGAAACTGGCCCTGGCAATAAAACAATACTTGATCAATTTGAAAGTAAAGGTCCCTGTGAAATGAAAGCTATCCCCGAAACAATAAAATTTCTTACCTTTATCTGCACAATGGTAACGCTCTTCGCACTGCTCTCTGTTAGCAATTTAAATTGTGTAGTTAGCAAACAGCTATTGTGCAAGGCTGCTGCTTAGCATACATTTTAATTAAATTGAATTTGACTGAGACAATAAGTTCTTGAGAAAAATAGTTAATCAAAAATGACATGGATCTGGGAACTAGTCTTAACATGGGTAAAAATAATACGGGACTAACCTTAAAATTTGTATTTTGACTCTTTGAAAATTAATAATGCTCACAATTAACACACCCAATAAACTGATTATACATTAACAATTAGCTTTACAAAATCATTGGATGTGAGTGCTATACGTTGTCTCAGTCATCACTTATGAACACACGCATTGCATTAGTAGCAAAACAACTTTCTGTACCTTAATTATTTCTAACTTCTGTCAAGATTCTTTTTACAGTTAGCAAACATCATATATCTTGCAAATAAAAAAAATCATTACTGCCCGCAGCGAGTAAGTATATATCCAGCACATATCAGATACAACACGTCTTTACACTTGAGAGTCCTCCACATATCTCTCAATCTAAAGTTACTCTATCACGTTACCTGTAACACCTTGAATCAGTGAACGCTGTTGAGCAGTGGCGCTGCTACACAATCGATAATACAGTTGCCCATCTCTGGTTCAATATAATATTTTCTTACAAAATTAATTAATCCTGTGCATTTACCTTTCAGTGTCCGATGGCGACCCCCTTAGAAAAACTTCGAGCACCCTTTGTTCAGCTTCTTGCAACGAATCTGCATTCGATGATCACTCTGCCGCAGCTCACACATATATCCGTTAACTTTCCTCGTCCTGTCCGTGAAAGGTTCCATAGTTTACCAACGTCTCTGTACAATAGTGCTCAACTGCTTACGAAACCACCTTGCACTACTCGGATTTATGTATTATTGCAAAAGTCCCTTCTCCAACTGTCCAAACTTTGGTGCATTCCTTAACACCTCAGTACACCTTACATATGTTTCCTTTGCTACCTGCAACAACCGACTGTCGGTCCGCACTCATTCCTGCTGATGTCTTAAGGCATTAAAAGAACGACCACACAATATCAGATCATTTTCCACAAAACGGAATAATTAATCCTTCGGCATCTGAATCTACATGAATTGCAGTGACTGAAGCAGTGCTGCCTGTTCTTACCTATGTGTCGCCTGCCTGTGTAATTGAGTATTATCCACCATTACTATGCTACCTTCTCTAACAAGACCGTACCGGTTTCGGCTCTAGCAAACCCTGCGTTCCTGACTCTGCCGTTGCGACAGTCTTATTCTTCATTGCACATAATAATACAAATAATCATCACAAGTAGCCTTTATGGCACATGATAAGCCACCTAGATTCTCTACTCTGTCTTGCAGTATGATAATACCGATAATACATACAACAGATTAGAGGCTCTTACGCCATGCATGGGCTGTATTCTCAAGCAAGCTGTATTGCATAAACCCTATAGACACCAAACACTACTCTTCACAATTAACTCTAAACTCGAGATAAGTCAAGTTGATCCTCCGGCCTAAACAAAGTGTACTCCAAGTAACAATATCCACACCTGGCTTCCATCTCCACTACTCCCTTCAAAAAATAACCAAATAGTTCGTCACTCACCACACCTTGTTGACACCATAGGTCGTGGTCAACAGTGCTGAGTGAAGACGCCGCTTCTAATTCTGACACCAAACTATAGCACCCCCCGTTGCAGAGAGGGGCAGCTATAAGCCAGGAGGGTGCGAGCAGGTGGTGGAGGCGAGAGGGGAGCCCAGGAGGCTCGAGAGAAAGATGGCTGCAAAGTTAACAAGTACTTTATTGAGGCATATGCACTGCATAGTACACTGTGGCAGTGGCCGGCAGGCACATAGTTCTACTGAGCTGGTTGCATTCACATGGCAGATTCCTAACCTTGAGTCTCTGCCATACACCAGCAGCCTTGTTATGTAATCTGGCAACAAGGATTCAACGGTAGTGGCGTGTACACACAACGATGCCATATCTACTACAGCCCCCAGCAGCGCCTCGGCAGCTTCACAGTGGGGAAATCCCTCTATGACGAAGCACTAGTCCTCCATGGGAGAAAACTGCTGATGTGCATGAGAAGCTACCTGCTGTCAACTGGATAGCTGTCAGATGTGCTGCAAGAATAGACCTGAGATAGCCTGCTGCTCAATGGTACAAAGTCATGCAAAGAGTTGTTGCCCCACAGACGCCTTGGACTCTTGATTTTTATTACTGGCAGATCCATGCGGCAATCTCAGCTAGCACAGCTCTCTCATCCTAGTTGAGGTGCGAGATTGAGCATTATTTCCCTACAAAATGTCCAGCACTTATAATTTGCAGTGGATCGGTTGTTCAAATGGCTCTGAGCACTATGGGACTTAACTTCTGAGGTCATCAGTCCCCTAGAACTTAGAACTATTTAAACCTAACTAACCTAAGGACATCACACACATCCACGCCCGAGGCAGGATTCGAACCTGCGACCGTAGCGGTCGCGTGGCTGCACACTGTAGCGCCCAGAACCACTCGGCCACTCAGGCCGGCCGATTGGTTGTTGTACATACATGCTACAATCAGTCATATATTGTAAAACACCAGTGCCGCTGTCAGTGTGGCAAACTGCCTTGCCCCTTACTGCATGAATCTATGCAGTACCGCTGAGCCCACTGCTTCAGAAAGCTAACTTGCCTCGCAGAATTGTGATGGCCTTGTTGAATAATTACACTAACAAAATCCCATGCTCACCTGCCATCAGTGTACTGCAATACACCGCTCAGGCTCGCACTAATTTACCCACATGTGGTTGCTGCACTGCACTACCATCACTTATCCGAAATTTCTCATCCGAGTATAGGAAACTATTGCATACAGTGGTTAAAGCTTTCTAATGCTGGATGAGAATACTGATTTCATCATTTTTGTTAAACACTGCTGCGGCATATAGCTTGTGCGAATTTTATTACTGATGTATAATGCTGTCATCATACTTTATGGGAGCTGTTATGTGGAGTGTTCTCATTGCAAGTTTTCAAGCCCAATGATTTAAGGAACTGGTAGTTCTTAAGCGTCATCATGCAGTATTTCCTCTGGGAAGTAGTGTGTGGAAGACTGTGTGCGCTAGTACTACATCTTACACCTATCCTGCCTTAGTTACACATGTATCATGATTTTCTCACCACAGAAATCGCCATGACAGTTATCTTGGTGCACAGTACACAGCTCTAGATGGTATAATGCCTGGAGAGTCACTGGAAGGTAGGAGCTTCAACCACCTTATATTTTGGCCCAAATATAGGGAAGGAACTGTAGACTGTGTGAATCAATCTGTTATTGAGATGAGTTTGTTGCGATACTACACTCGACTCTAATTGTACTGACAGGCAGTATTGTCTACAGTTTTGTCTGTCTCGTAAAATTATTAAGATTCTTCTCCAAAAATTGACTCCTTAAGAGACCTAGTAGCGGTCCTGTTGAACCTTCCTAGCTAAAGTCTATTACTTCTTTTTTTGCTGTCCTTATTTCTAATTTAAGCGTACTGAAGTTTGCCCATAACTCAGTACTTGCGAAGATGATTTATAATCCTTGTTTAAATCATCAAAACGACGAGCCTCATTACAGTGGGGTTCAACCCACTGTGACACAGTTGAAGTGCCGCATGGAGCCACAGCAGATACAGCACGGTCTAGTGCACATCCCACTGATGTGAAACTGAGCTGTCAGCTTGAGTTGCGAGGCAACCACTGAACTTGTGTTCTACACAATGCAGATGCTTCAACATAGGACGTGTTAATTTTGCAATTGCCTTTCTCTGGAGCCTCCTGCGCTCCAGCCTCGCCTCTACCAGGTGCTGACAGCATCCTGACGTATAGCCATGAACAAAGTGTAGCAAGTGATGAACTATTTGGCTATTTTTTGAAGAGTGTAGTGAACGTGGGATCGAGACATGACTGTCATAGTAACTCGAAAGTTATCTTGTTTAGGCTGGAGGAGCTGACTGACTTACCAGAATTAAGGAGCAATTGTAGAAAGCAGTTTTTGGTGTTTGTAAGGTGTGCACAATGTAACCTGCTTGAGCATACTGCTCCATGCACAGAGTCTATGCCTCTAACATGATATATGATTCATTGGGAATATCATAATGCAAGGCAGTGTAGAGAGTCCAGAAGGCTTGTGGTACAACGCAAAGACTAATTTGTGATGATTTCTTGGAGTTGTGGTTTTTTGTATCATTGTATGTGATGAAGAGTAAGAGTATCACAATGACAATCTGAGGAATGTAAGGTTCGCTAGAGTCAAAAGCAGTATAGGCATTGTTAGAGAAGGTACTGCAACTGACATTGGATAATACAGACATTGTTAGAGAAGCTAGTGCAACTGTTAGTGGATAATACATAGTTACATGGGCAGTTGAAACTTATGGATGAACAGTTAGCATTGTCTCAAGCACGACAATATGAAGTAGATCCAGCTGCCACAGCATTAATTATTCCCTTTTTGGTAACATCGTCTGTGGGTGGCAGGTCATTCTTACAGGGCCTCAAGACATCAGTGGAGATGGGTGGTGGGACTCACAGTCAGTTGCTCTGGGTAGAAAAACTACGAGTAGTGGGGGGAAGCGGTCTGCCTTATCAGAGTTTAAGAGTAATTGTAGAAAGCAGCGTTTGGTGTCTGTGAGGTATACACAATGAAACTTGCTTGGGCACACTACAGCATGCATATAGTCTATGCCACTAACATGCTGTATGTTTCACTGGTAAGATCATATTGCAAGGCTGAGTAATCGAGGTGTGCAGAAGCATCAAAGAATGCACCAAAGCTTGAGCAGTTGGAGAAGGGGCCTTTGCAAAGATATGTAAAACAGAATACTGTAAAGTATGTTTGGGAGCAGTTTAGCATTGTTGTGAAGGGGAATGGGGAAACTGTGGAAGATTTTGCAGACAGAATAAGGAGAGTTAATGAACAACATGTACAAGTTGGGGTAGAGTTATCATCAAACGAAGATTCATCACAAGAAGCTCAGCAGAAGGTGCTCAATGCTTTTCTGAGGGGGTTGCCACTGGTCCTGTCAAGAAGGGTGTGTACATGTGCAACAAAGGATGTGCAATCTGCTTTTATGTTAGCGAAAGAATGTGAACAAATTGGCATATCAGCAGTTGTTTGGGATAGACATGGGGTATTTTCTGTGAGAATTTAGTGTTACACGTGTGGGTGGATGGGGCATTTCCAGAGGCAGTGTCTCCAGCATCAGGGCAATAGAGGAAACGGAAGGTATCAGTAGCACAGCTTTGGCAATGGAGATAGAGATGGAGAAGGAGGTGGTAAGCAACCTCTAAGCGCAAGTGCGAACCAGAAACCAGTCTAACGTCGTTTCCATAATAATTAGGTGCAACGAATATGGATGCAGAGGTGGAGGGTACAGTAATTCGTGCTGTAAGAGGTAAGGAGTACAAGTTTTTCTTGGACACAGGGCGCATGTGTCTGTCGCCAGTAGAGACGTAGTGAGTCAGAGGCAACAGAACACAGAACTATATAGCTTACATGGGGTCGGGCTTAACGTGTAGGGGCACTGGAATTGGTGGATATAGCTCTTTTATAGTGGTGGTTTGGTTTCTGCAGTGTGTGGAGGTGGTATCTCATATAAGTGTTCCACGTTTTGTATCAACATTGTGCTAAAGCTGATCTTTGTGAGTGAACTGTAGAACTTAGTGGAATGACACTCGAGCGAGGGGAAGCTGGTGCCGATGTAGAACTGTCATGATGACCGTCTAGTGCCTTGACAAACCAGCTGAACCACTTACAGTTGCACTGATGCATAGTTCACATGACTGTGCCAGGTGGCACCAGGAAGTACTTTCTATGTGTGTGGAGTCAGAGCTGCCTGTGGATATGTTGTATGTTGTAGAATGTCTGGATGTGAACAATATACTGATTTCAGCATGTTGTTGTACAAGAGATGTATGGTGGGGGATTGGTATTCACATGCATAGATAATATTGGCACCAAGGAATTGCAGTTAAGGAAGGGGATGTTAATAGCAAGTCTGGACATTCTGGATGATGAGTGGTGTATAAGGAGTGTGAACCATGAGCAACTGCAAGCCACCTTTAAGACTGTATTAAGTGTGAAAGTGGAGCTAGCATGTAAAGGGAATAGAGAGAGTAGATGGAAGAATTGCTATTCGAAATTGGGGATTTATTTTTTCCATGTGGTCCATTGCCAGCAATGCTTGTGCCTTAGCACTGAATACCATCAGGGAATTAAGCACTGGTGTACAGAAACCATGTCAGACACGTATTTGCAGATAATTATGAAACATTTCACTAACCAGCAGTTAGCTTACAGAATAACAGAGGAGATATGGGGGATGCAGGATTCATCTACAGATGGTACTAAACAATACAGTTTCTGCTGTGATTACCCCAATGGATGCACACCCCATCCCCAACATAACCGAGACCATCGAAAACTTGGGACAATGTCGGCAGTTTTCAACCATGAATTTAAGGAGTAGTTGTTCTTCAAGACCAGTTGAAGACAACGTTTTTTGGAACCAAGTTGGCACTTTCAGTGCAAAACTGAACGACATTTTGATGGAAAAATGCACGTGTAACGTTTCAGAGGTCCCTGGATAATGTGTTGAGAAGTATGAAACCGTGCCAGTGTCTCTTTTACCAAGCTGGTATTACCGTGTTTTGAAAAGACAGGGAGCAATATGGACAATGACTTCATGTATGGAAACGAATACAGAAGGCAAGTACAAATTATTCAGCATACAACTTTATCCAGGTAGAATGACTATTGTCTTCTTCAAGCACCGGTGATATAATTTCAGGTATGGCTCCTATATGGCTTTGGAAATGACTGTGATAGTGTATTGCCTTTTCCCAGAAATCTAGATGACCTGAGCAGTATACAAAACCCCAAATTATCAGGTTATGTACCGTATTACCATCATCTTTAAAGTGCACCTTTGTGACTGGGTTTTGTAAATAATAAGAAGGATACAAGGTAACAAATTTTCATCATTTATTCAGGATATTTTCTTTGTCAGTATTTTGTACGATGTTTTCTTTGGTTGCATTGTTTTCACCACTAATAATACTGACTAGTGCATTTGTTCTTTCAAAAACTATTCAATATATAATACTTCTTGTAGTGAGATACTTTTTTACACTAATAATGATTAGTAGCATAAGTTCCTTAAAAATTACGCAGAATATATGTAATGCTTTTTGTACAGAGATGTATTTTTACAGTAATAGTAACGCCTAGTAACATGAAAAAACCAATATCTACAGTATGAAACGAGTACAGAATATATTTTCCATGAAAGTCCTTAGCATTGTCAACATGTAATTAACAGTTGTCAAAATGGAAAATCATACACACAACTATTTACGCTATGATAAATAGATAACACTACTATTTCACATAAACACACACACACATACTATTTTCAAATTAACAAATTCAACTTCTTACTATTACTCAAGTGTATAGTGTAACTATGGGAGAGCTATGATTCCACCCTCAGGAATGACTTGCTTATCATCATGAGGTGACAGGCTAATTTTCAGCTCAATACAGTGTGCACCACATCGTTCTGTAATCGAACGCTAGCTTGTTGTGGTGGTTGAGATGGAGTACCACCAACGCCACCGCAAGACACTCCAAGGTGTCTTAAGCCTCGAGAGCCATTGGTACTGGACAGTACACAACCTTTGCTAACCTTCAGGTGTCACCTCTCACTGTACAATATGCATAAATTTTCCATCTACAACTTACTAAGTCCTCAGTGTGAGACCTATTAGCCTCATTTTCCATAATGCCGGTAACCTTGCTGTTGGCAGGTGTTACGCCGTAAGGATTATCGGTGGCATATCCAGATGTGTAGCATCTACTGGGGTTGCAACTTATTACTTCTTATGGATCGCAAACCTTCACCCAATAGATGAAGCTGTGTGAATCCTTATAAAGGTGTTTTGGGTCTGTAAAACGAGTTTTTGCAAACGCAAAATGAAAATGGTACATGTGGAGTTCCTAGGTCCAATCTACACATACCAACACAAATAAGCTTCGTGAACTCTACTGAAACGTTAGCTGCCTACAGAATCATGTTACCTTTGTTGAAGACCGTGGCTTGCTTCAAATTTGGCCTGGCAGTATAATTCATTGGGTCATAAGACCATCCACATCATTCTTAAATAAATTTCGTGGTGGTTTCTCAAATTCACCATTATCCTGCAGAAAACTGCTTTATTCATTAACTTAATTTAAAAAAGTCGTTTTCAAATCACATGTCGCAGAGGGCCTCATGTTCTTCGTAACATCATGGTATTCCTTCAATCGGAGATGCTAATCAAATATAGTAGAGTGGTTGACTCTAATCATATCCATTTCCTAACTGAGACATTGCTGGGCGATTCTATAATAAAAGATGTGTCTCTGCTTATCATCAATTGTAGTCATCAGCTTGGTGGGAGAAATATGTCTTTTCTACAGAGAAAGTTCTACAAAGAAATAATCCTCCAGCTAAACGATATTGAAAAAATGAGAACGATTCTAAGTTTCAGGTACATATTTTGTTGTGTCAACAAGCCACAGTCCAACAGCGGTAGGACTATATTTCTCCCTTATACATTGCATTACTAACTTTTATAAGTAACCAATTGTAGTCTCAAACATAAGAGTTATCTGTAATCATTCCAATTGTTAAGAAACAAAAAAGAAAAGAACAGTTTCTGGCCAACGTGTTTTTGTTGTCTGCCATCACTGTTTAGTGTCTGTGTAAGTTTAATAAAGTTCTTACTCTGAAAAATGTAGGAATTAAGATAATCTGACTTTGATAATGATGCAGATAAGTTCTTTATACACTCCTGGAAATAGAAAAAAGAACACATTGACACCGGTGTGTCAGACCCACCATACTTGCTCCGGACACTGCGAGAGGGCTGTACAAGCAATGATCACATGCACGGCACAGCGGACACACCAGGAACCGCGGTGTTGGCCGTCGAATGGCGCTAGCTGCGCAACATTTGTGCACCGCCGCCGTCAGTGTCAGCCAGTTTGCCGTGGCATACGGAGCCCCATCACAGTCTTTAACACTGGTAGCATGCCGCGACAGCGTGGACGTGAACCGTATGTGCAGTTGACGGACTTTGAGCGAGGGCGTATAGTGGGCATGCGGGAGGCCGGGTGGACGTACCGCCGAATTGCTCAACACGTGCGGCGTGAGGTCTCCACAGTACATCGATATTGTCGCCAGTGATCGGCGGAAGGTGCACGTGCCCGTCGACCTAGGACCGGACCGCAGCGACGCACGGATGCACGCCAAGACCGTAGGATCCTACGCAGTGCCGTAGGGGACCGCACCGCCACTTCCCAGCAAATTAGGGACACTGTTGCTCCTGGGGTATCGGCGAGGACCATTCGCAACCGTCTCCATGAAGCTGGGCTACGGTCCCGCACACCGTTAGGCCGTCTTCCGCTCACGCCCCAACATCGTGCAGCCCGCCTCCAGTGGTGTCGCGACAGGCGTGAGTGGAGGGACGAATGGAGACGTGTCGTCTTCAGCGATGAGAGTCGCTTCTGCGTTGGTGCCAATGATGGTCGTATGCGTGTTTGGCGCCGTGCAGGTGAGCGCCACAATCAGGACTGCATACGACCGAGGCACACAGGGCCAACACCCGGCATCATGGTGTGGGGAGCGATCTCCTACACTGGCCGTACACCACTGGTGATCGTCGAGGGGACACTGAATAGTGCACGGTACATCCAAACCGTCATCGAACCCATCGTTCTACCATTTCTAGACCGGCAAGGGAACTTGCTGTTCCAACAGGACAATGCACGTCCGCATGTATCCCGTGCCACCCAACGTGCTCTAGAAGGTGTAAGTCAACTACCCTGGCCAGCAAGATCTCCGGATCTGTCCTCCATTGAGCATGTTTGGGACTGGATGAAGCGTCGTCTCACGCGGTCTGCACGTCCAGCACGAACGCTGGTCCAACTGAGGCGCCAGGTGGAAATGGCATGGCAAGTCGTTCCACAGGACTACATCCAGCATCTCTACGATCGTCTCCATGGGAGAATAGCAGCCTGCATTGCTGCGAAAGGTGGATATACACTGTACTAGTGCCGACATTGTGCATGCTCTGTTGCCTGTGTCTATGTGCCTGTGGTTCTGTCAGTGTGATCATGTGATGTATCTGACCCCAGGAATGTGTCAATAAAGTTTCCCCTTCCTGGGACAATGAATTCACGGTGTTCTTATTTCAATTTCCAGGAGTGTATGTTAAGAGAATGACTGACGAAAGAGCTCAAATGAAACTCGAATCATTTGGTCATCGAGTAATCCGAGTCCATCTCTTCGGAGACAACTTCTAAAAATCATAAATAATACACACATCGAAAAAAGTTTTGCATCATCCAGGTTCCCAGAACTCCTGAAAACTCCTGTATCACAGACACAGTCCCTTTGATTGTTTAGAGATGTCACTTAATGTTCCCAAAGATGTAAACAACCATGCATGAGCAGCGCCTATTAGACTGAGGATGCCCGTCAGCAAATCAGTTCCAGTCATTCCACCAGGAAGGAGGTACTTGGCTCGTGTTGTCTGTAGTTCAACTATGCCTAGACGGTCAATACCACGGTTCGATCGGGTCCGCATTCTTACTTTGGGCTAGGAAGGGCTCTCAACAAGGTAAGTGTCAAGGTATCTCGGAGTGAACCAAAGCGATGTTGTTCGGACATGGAGGTACAGGAACTGTCAACTACATGCCTCGCTCAGGCCGCCCAAGGGCTACTACTGCAGTGGATGACCGCTAACTACGGATTATGGCTCGGAGGAACCCTGATAGCAACGCCACCATGTTGAATAATGCTTTTCGTGCAGCCACAGGACGTAGTATTATGACGCAAACTGTGCGCAATAGGTTGCATGATGCGCAACTTCACTCCCGACGTTCTTGGCGAGGTCCATCTCTGCATCCTCTCCACCACGCAGCGCGCTACAGATGGGCCCAACAACATACCGAATGAACCGCTCAGGATTTGCAACACGTTCTCTTCACCGATGAGTGTCTCATATGCCTTCAACCAGACAATCGTCGGAGACGTGTTTGGAGGCAACCTGGTCAGGCTGAACGCCTTGGACACACCGTCCAGTGAGTGCAGCAAGGTGGAGGTTCCCTGCTGTTTTGGGGTGGCATTGTGTGGGGCCGATGTACGCCGCTGGTGGTCATGGAAGGCGCCGTAAGGGCTGTACGAAACTTGAATGCCATCTTCCGACCAATAGTGCAACCATATCCGCAGCATATTGGCGAGGCATTCGTCTTCGAGGACGACATTTCGCGTCCCCATCGTGCATATATTGTGAAGGACTTCCTTCAGGTTAATGACATCACTAAACTAGTGGCCAGCATGTTCTCCAGACATGAATCCTATAGAACATACCTGGGATAGATTGAAAAGCGCTGTTTATGGACGACGTGACCCACCAACCACTCTGAGGGATCTCAAAACGCCGTTGAGGGGCGGGACAATCTGGACCAAGAGTGCCTTGATGAACTCGTGGATAGTATGCCACGACGAATACAGGCTTGCATCACTGCAAGAGGACGGGCTACTGGGTATTAGAGGTACCGGTGTGCACAGCAATCTGGATTACCACCTCTGAAGGTCTCGCTGTATGGTGGTACAACATGCAATGTGTGGTTTTCATGAGCAATAAAAAAGGCGGAAATGATGTTTATGTTGATCTCTATTCCAATATTTTGTACAGGTTCCTGAACTCTCGGAACCGAGGTGAGGCAAAACTTTTTTTGATGTGTGTAGA
The DNA here is from genome assembly GCF_023864345.2 of Schistocerca serialis cubense. Classification (NCBI taxonomy): domain Eukaryota; kingdom Metazoa; phylum Arthropoda; class Insecta; order Orthoptera; family Acrididae; genus Schistocerca; species Schistocerca serialis. Next base: position 116,028,638 of record NC_064643.1, on the reverse strand, counting down.
TATGATCAAAAAATGTCATTCAAAGGAGGTATTTCGTATGTTATTACGAAACTAAATACAGTTATTTAGTTAAATTTTAACTTTTTATTCCATAAGTTGGCAATACATGATATGTGTTGCTTCTACAACGATCAGACAGAGAAAGTCGAGGCAGAACAGAGAAGAGAATTGAAGCAAAAATACCAACTTGATAAAAAAAAAACGAAGTAGAAGATAAGTAGCCTCTCAGGCTCGTCTTGTTAATAATGTACAGTGGTATTTAGAGATCCATAGATTGAAATTTCTTATTCTTCTGACCTTAAATACCGTGTCTGCAGAACAAATTGTGTCAAATTTCGTCTTTTGTTTCTGATTAAAAGTAATGGTATATCGCCCTCTTGAATGCTGAAAGTTATGAGCGTTAAAAGCACTCACTTCGAGCATTCAATCACCTAGATACGTTTTGTTTATCGCTAGCCTGTCGTATACAGTTTATTTTCCGATACATTAAAATATTTTAGCACATGATGGGAATTGGGAATAAAACAGCAAACTAATACTGCAAGTTTTGTCTCCCCGTACATGCATGTGTTACGGGAAACCACGCCAAAAATGAGACCAAGGCCTCCAAATTCAGTCATTTATCCATGTCAAAATGAATTTTTTAGCAGGCTTAGATACATGAAGTGTTCATATGGTTAATAAACGTAAATGAATTACTTTAATTGATATGAATTTTATTTTGCAAATTTTTAGGACTTTGAATATTTAGGATGGATGCATATTTTTAGTTCAGTTTTTCATTTTCAGGCGATCACTGTTAAAAGTATTTCTTTTAAAATGTTTGTTTCATATGTTGTACTTGGAATTAATCTTGAATTAAGGAATAAGTGCAATATTGTCTTTCTTGCGTAACAAAAGGTTGATTTTTAGTTCGTTTACAATTTCTTTGACAAAGATATGTCGTTGACATGATTCTGTGGCGTCAGGAGAGGTGAGGTACGATGCACCAGCGTTAGGGAAGGACATCGGTCATCGACCTCACTACCCCTTTTGAATGAGCAGGAACACTGACGTTGAAGCAAGCAGAACAGACAATGGCTGGCTGCATCAGTTGGATATGCACATCTTTTCAGGAAGTTGTCAGGTAGTTCATCAAGAGCGAATATTAAGCATCAAGTAGGCAGTATCAGCGTTACATAAGAACAGACTATTCTAGGCAGCCCCTGAAATAAAGTTTTTGTTAATGTGGTCATAACATCATAATGATTGTTATGTACAGAACGTTATCTTGGTTTCATATGCTGGGTTGGGGACTTCCGTTTCATTTTTATTTTTAGTAAGTTAGCCTACCTATGGATGCTAATCTGCCACATTATTTCAAAAGTTCAACAATCTCTTTTAGTTTGTAAGCTACTATACAGATGCCAGATAAGAGTTTGTTTACATAAACGACCACTATGAGCACTGAATGAGAGTCCCTGTGAGGCACTTTTGTGACGTCATTGTGCAATCGTCAGTTGAACAGAGAGTGTAGTTACGTGAGGTAACAATCAGATATACTGCAGTGGTTTTCTTGTACACTGCCGTAACAGTCACAAGTTTGTAACTGCAGTAATCGCGTCCTTGCTTAAGTGCTCTGAAGTGTCAGTTACCCACAGTTTTCACCAGACAATGACTGTCCACAGATTAACTTCACGACAAAACTACACTTCTAAGTCTGAAATAAGTGTAGTTGCACTTTGTTTTCTAAGTTTTGTTGTCCAGTTCGACTCACTGAGCCCACTCGCATGAGCAACCCGCATGAGAAACTCGCACGAGCGTCTTACATAACGAGCTTCGGTAAGCATGAGCACTTTTTCTGTAGCACCAAGTTCACTGGAGCGTTTACTTTGCATTTACTTTTGAGTCGAAGCATTGATTTTGCACTCATTTTCACACGTGTATTTATTTATCATTTAGTCCCATATGGTATTGAAAATGGTCTCTATTTACCTCAGGGATCGTAAATATTTGTTTACAAATGATTTCAGTAACATTTCTGACTTTTACAAAATTCAATCATGTACAAAGCTTTTTGTTGTTATCTGCATGGCTGTGTCAGACTATGTATTTCACGCATTGGTCTATCACTCAGAAATAAGAGTATTTCTTTTGATCTTGAGGACAACGATTCTTAGCATACCTCTAAGCCAAACAGAGCACGATCAGGAAAAAACACCACATACGTGAAAAAGAGAAGCATCTGAGGGTGCAAGAAAAAAATGCCTGACCCAGCTGTAGCTAAACATACACTAGATAATTCATGAACCATAATGAATATAGTATGACAATACTGAATCATCAAAATAAAGAAGAATGAATAATCATTTAGTAACTATGTATGGTTGAAGTCGTCATTATTAACTTATACTAAATAGAAAAGCATAAGCCTATGTACAATTATAAGTGGAAGAGTTTGTGCACTTTCTTAACAATATAATAAATATTGCCTTAATAAATATTGAGTTAAGAGTTCCATGGACACAAGACCTTTACAATATTTCTGTTCCATGATTACATGGTATAGTCCATTGAACACTGAGCATTACAAAAGCACTGAGTATCATATACTCCACTAGAAATGTTAATAATCTGTTGTTTTATGTTCACTGTGTACATTTGTTTCTAGTGCACAATGTTCAGTAACTACTAGTACAGTCAGTGTGACAAACCATTTTGTTGACGTCTCGAATCAGTGTTCTCCACTTATCAGCATAGGCAGCAATGAAAAGTTCTCACAACGATGGCATTCTATATCGAGTAGTGTAAATAAGTTGACCATAGTAATGAGCAAAGGTTAATGGCCATTCATGTATCAACTATGCGATCATGAGTTATTCAGCTACATATATATATAAACGGGTATTCATTGGACAAATTTATTATACGAGGACTGACATGTGATTACATTTTCACGCAATTTGGGTGCATAGATCCCGAGAAATCAGTACCCGTAATAACGGCCTTGATACGCCTGGGCATTGAGTCGAACAGAGCTTGGATGGCGTGTACAGGTACAGCTACCCATGCAGCTTCAACACGATACCGCAGTTCACCAAGAATAGTGACTGGCATATTGTGACGAGCGAGTTGCTCGGTCACCATTGACCAGACGTTTTCGGTTGGTGAGAGATCCGGAGAATGTGCTGCCCAGGGCAGCAGTCAAACATTTTCTGTATCCAGAAAGGCCCGTACGGGACCTGCAACATGCGGTCGTGCATTATCCTGCTGAAATGTAGGGTTTCGCAGGGATCGAATGAAGAGTAGAGCCACGGGTCGTAATGTATCTGAAATGTAACGTCCCCTGTTCAAAGTGCCGTCAGTGCGAACAAGAGGTGACCGAGACGTGTAACCAATGGCACCCCATACCATCACGCCGGGTGATACGTCAGTATGGCGATGACGAATACACGCTTCCAATGTGCGTTCACCGCAATTTCGCCAAACACGGATGCGACCATCATAATGCTGTAAAACAGAACCTGGATTCATCCGAAAAAATGACGTGTTGCCATTCGTGCAACAAGATTCGTCGTTGAGTACACCATCGCAGGCGCTCCTGTCGGTGATGTAGCGTCAAGGATAACCGCAGCCATAGTCTCCGAGCTGATAGTCCATGCTGCTGCAAACGTCGTCGAACTGTTCGTGCAGATGGTTGTTGTCTTGCAAACGTCCCAGTCTGTTGACTCAGGGATCGAGACGTGGCTGCACGATCCGTTACACCCATGCGGATAAGATACGAGGCCGTTGGGATCAAGCACGGCGTTCCGTATTACCTTCCTGAACCCACCAGTTCCATATTCTGCCAACAGTCGTTGGATCTCGACCAACGCGAGCAGCAATGTCGCGATACGATAAACCGCTATCGCGATAGGCTACAATCTGACTTTTATCAAAGTCGGAAACGTGATGGTACACATTTCTTCTCCTTACACGAGGCATCAGAACAACCTTTCACCAGGCAACGCTGGTCAACTGCTGTTTGTGTATTAGAAATCAGTTGGAAACTTTCCGCATGTCAGCACGTTGTACGTGTCGCCACCGGCGCCAACCTTGTGTGAATGCTCTGAAAAGCTAATCATTTTTATGTCACTTCATCTTCTTCCTGTCGGTTAAATTTGCGTCTGTAGCACGTCATCTTCGTGGTGTAGCAATTTTAATGGCCAGTAGTGTATATATATCCCATACAATGAGTGGTTTGTGGTTCTGTTTTCTTGTTTTGACCACATAGATACTGTAGGCAAGTTTCATACATTATGACCTACACATGTTAGCTCATTGCATAAAAATACAACATAAAAATTTAAATATGTAAAAGGTGAAATGATAATGAAAATAAAAATTAGATTCAAGCTCTTATTGTCACTGAATATGCTGTTTCATATCTTCATGTTGGTATAAACCCTTTTTTTTCTCAGATTCTGGATGTAGTTGGACATACCTTGCCTTGTGAGGAATCTTAATTATCTCTTGTGACTCAGGGTACAGGAGTTACCACTTTTTATTTTGAAGAAAAGGCGGCTTTGGATGTGTCCTAAGCAATATTTTGTCACCCACATAAAATCTCTTTATACGTTTCAAGTCCTTGTCACAGACTAACTTTCTTATATGTGCACTGTCTATTAGTGGAACAAGAGTTTGCCTGACCTTTTCTTCCCATGTTTCTTCATTGCAGGTGTGAGAGGAAGAGGATCTACACATTTATTCTCTACCCATTTTTTCTCTTTCTCTAAGCATGTTCTCGGGTGGTGTATGATGTGCAGATGTCTGAATTAACTTCTTGACTATTCGTTCAAAGGGAGCTAAAAATTCAACTCTTTTAGTATGTTGCTTAGCTGCATATTTTCTGATAAACTGGTTAAATTCTCTAAAACCTCTTAGAGTGGGATCTGATTTGGGATGAAATTTCAATTTTAAGATCTGTCTAATTTCCGTTTCCTGTTCCTGTAGAAATGATTCCAATGCTTTATCCGCGAAATTTGATGGGTTGTCAGATGGTATCACCTCTGGTTACCAGACCTTGTTATATAATAACTCACTATAATTTTTAGTACCAGAAAATCGATTTTGTGGTCAAAAGAGCAATTAGATACTTCAAATCTCCTCTAACTTGAGATAATAATCCTGATATGTCAACTCATATTTTCTTGTGGTTTTGTGGGTAAAATGGGGTGTACTACTATTTTACTAGACTGATTTAAAGTCTTGGCATTTTGGCAGATACAACAGGTACATAATAGTTCGTGCACCCTCTGGTTCCTATTGGGAAAGTAGTAATGCAACAGTAATTTTCCTTTGCACTTATCGACACCAAAGTGTCGCCATTTGTAATGCATATAACAACTGAAACTATCTTGACATGCAGATAGTATGTGTACACACCACATATTGGAATCTGTAGTATGCCTTATCATGCAACTTATAACATAGTGATAATTTATGAGGTAGTTACAAGGATAGGAGTTGTTTCACCTTCTTCTATCTTTGGTCTGCATCTTGCAATACCACCATATTGCAACACATCTCTAAATAATGATTAATACTGCCTATATTTTGGTACTTCATTAACAATGCTTTGAAGTCTGACTCTTGCCCAACTAGTTGTGAGAACCTGGGCTGTCCCTGCAGTAAATATGATGATACATTGTCCTTGTAATTCACATGCAGGGTCTCAAAATAGTATTCCTGCAAAGACAGTGATCATTGTAGAAATCGTCGATGAAGTTAGTTTACAACTTAGTAAGTAACGTAATTATTGATGGTCACTTTGAACCTTGACTCATTTTCCATGAATAAAATGATATTTTTTGATTGCCCACACCACTGCTTGGTTTTCCAGCTCTCTTACTGAATGAGGTCACTCACAGTCTATAAGCACGCGACATGCAAAACTTATAACATTGAATTCGGTTTTACCATAATCTTTTATGACTTGTAATATGTGTGCACTGCGTGCAGAACAGGTTGCAGCAGTTACAGTACAAAAGTCTTTGGTCATGTCCAGGTGGTGTAAGTTTTTTACTGAAACCAAAGAATGCTTAATTTGATCAAAGGCTGCCTGACGTTCTACTGACCAGAACCAGGTGGTATTCTTATGTAACAAATTTAACAGTACAGCTCTGTTCAACAGCTGATTAGACATAAAACGCCTTAAGAATGAAGCTAGCCGTAGAAATGCCTTTAACTGCTTTTTTAGTGATAGGAGAGGGAAAATTATTGATTTCTTTACCTTATGTGTATCAGGTAAACTATCAGTTGGTGGAATGATGTGGCCTGAAAATATGATCATGTCTTTCCTAAATTTATGTTTTTAGAGACTAATAGTTGTCCCTGAGTGAGTCCAAAAATATCCTACATACCTTCCAAGTGGGAATAATTATTAACATATCATCTACATACAATGTGACCTTGTTCAACAGCTCATTTCCGAGCACTATATTGAGAGATGTTATAAAGATGCCAGAACTCACCCTCAATCAAAGAGACAACGCTTTCAATATACAATTTCTACTATAAAAAAAGAGGCCGTTTACTTTCTTGAGTTTACTACAAGTTGCACCTGCCAGTAGGTAGTCGCTGATCTATACTGGTTAAATACTGTAGCCCATACAAATTGTGCAACTATTTTTCTAGTACTTCGGGCTAGTTCTTGTGGTAACAATGATTTTATTTATGTCTCTAGCATCTAGGGTTAAACGGACCTCTCCTCCAGGTATAGGCAGTATATGATCCTGTTGCTGCTGTTGCGAATTTGGAGGCAGTCAGAGGCTCAGAGCTAGTCTGTTGCCCGGGTTTGAGGTATTTATAGTAGGCTGTGGATGGTTTATGAAATTCAGGTGTTATTAATTTCTGATTTTGCCACTGACTTTCTTGATAACCACTGTGGTTCACATTATATCCTGCACTAAACATGTTGTTTTTTCTCTGCAGCCTATGAAAATTCAACTAAGTCTGTGCATTTTGTTGTTTGTTTTGATCCACAGATCTGCCCTGCAGCGCTGCACTTTTGCTACAATAGCCAGCGTTTCGGCCACGATGGTTCGTGAGAGTACTGTAACGCACAGACTGTACGCTGCTGTTGCTACCATTACTTGTAGGATCTTCCTGTATCGAATCTACAGGATCTAATAGTGATGGGAAGTGTTATAGGTTGGTTTCCGCCATATGAACTAAGTTTTCACGAATATTGAGCGGTATTATTATTAATTTCGTATCCAGGACAGTGCAGTACAGTTATTTATAAATTCATAATAATGCAATATAATACCTACAACATGTACATTAGACTTTGTAAATGTCAAATTGATTTTGCTGCAAAAAATTCGGAAGTCTTAATTCTTGGGACATTTGTTGAAACCAGGTCCTCAAGCGTGCAGACTTCAGGCAACTTCAGGCGGACCAAGATGTGTTCACTGTCTTGAAGTTCTCCAGATCCGCGGGTTGAATTTCAGTAATTCAGCCCCAAAATTTTAAGTTTTGTTTGCACTGCGTCACTCGAGTTAGCAGTCTCTTCAAAGTCTTCCACGTGTGGGAGGGTAGTTTGAAACCAGCAGCTCATTCTTCCTCTATGTTTTGGTTGTTATCTGCATTGTCTTGTTTCGCCACAGTTCTATTCGGCGAGCAGAAGGTAATGCCGTAATCGCTTCAGTTGTCTGAAGGAAGGTCTGTCTCGAATTGAGCCTAGGACAAGAAGTTTCGCTTCCTAAACCTGGATGTCTGTAATCATTTTCCTGTTTCTTTTTCTCAATCTCTGTCGCTGCTCTTCGTCTGATATCCGGAGGTGCTATGCCTGTAAGATGGCAGATTTTGTCAACTGCTGTTGGTCTTAGATAACCCGTTTATAAATGCGGGCTGTCTCCTTAAGAGCGGTGGCAACGTGCTGTTGTGTGTGGAGTTCTGACAGACTGGTGCAAACTATTCTGCCTCAGAGGAACATAGAGGTAGGGGAGACGTACCTAGAAAATTTGGTTGAGCCCCCCATGTGCTCCTAATGAGCTTGTGCACAGTATTATTGATGCCGCAGACTTTGAGCTTCATGTTCTCGCATTGATCCTTGAAAGTAAGTGTGTGGTTGAGCGTTACTCTGACTTTTGTAGGGGTGTCCCAGTGTTGTAGTTGCTTTCCCCTCCAAGTTATTTCCAGTGTTCTCCTAGCTTGTTTATTTCTCAAGTGAAACGCACAGACCTGTCTTTTGTATGGACAGGACCTTACGTGGTTTTTGTCACAGTATTCTGCCAGATCTTCGAGGGCTGCAGTCGGTTTCATTTCCACTTCCTCCAACGATCTTCCTTGAGCTGCAACCGTTGTGTCGTCCGCTTATACGAAAGATGATGTTTCTGTTCTGACAGGTTGGGTAGTGGTGTAGATGCTGTACAACAGCAGTACCAAGACACTGCCTTGAGGAAGACCATTCTTCTGGATTCCCCATCGGCTATTCTTGTTGTTAATAGTGACAAAGAACCACCTGTTTTGTAGAAGATTTAAGATGAAATGGGTTAATCGGTAGCCCTTGGTAATTGTATAAATCTTCCTTACCAGTTTGTTAAGCTTTACTATGTCATATGCTACTGTTAGGTCACAAATGCCACGCCTGTAATACGCTTTCTTTTGTGTCCATTCTCAATATGCTGAGTTACGTTGAGGATCTGGCCACAACATGATTTTCCAGGGCGGATTCCTGCCTGACGTTTAATAACAGTCTGGTCTACATATCCACAAATGCGATACATAGTCATTCTTTCCAACAGTTTGTGAAGCGAGACTGGTCAAAAATTCTTGGGGTCTGTCGGATCTTTCCCAGGCTTCAACTTTAGCTTTACTTCATATTTTGGGTATTTGTAACTTAGAGATGCAGTTGTTAGTTAGAATTAAAATTCACATTTTAGTGCCTGGTCTGAATCTCTTTATTTGTTCAACCCATAGCTCATCTAGGCCTGGAGCTCTGTTGTTCTTCATGAAGCATATGACGTCCTCTAGTTCTTCTAAAGTGAAAGGACAATTAATAAAGTCATTTCCTTCAGCACATCTTTGTAACTTTGTCCTCTCAGATTGTCTTTTGGTTTGCCATTTACTACCATTTGATGAGCCTTCTGATCAGGGGTTACATTGAACATTTCAGCAGAAACTCTAGTGTGGTCATCACTAAGATTTTTCAGGAGTTTATGATGGCGATGCTTCATGTCTAACTGTGTTACTGCGTTACTTCACTTTTCGCTGATAGAGGCAGATATGGTAAACATCAGTTTTTCACCTGTCTGAATTGTTTCTTCACAGAAAGGATCTTCATTGAATAATTCAAATTCCTGGGATATAGGTAGTTCTACAGCCTCTGGGGATATGTTTCCGTAGGGATGGTTTTCACTAGGTTGACAAACTGATCATACTTCCCTGGGGCGGGTTCCACATTTTCTACTTGCCTAGCCAGTTCTTCTCAGCATTATTGTTGTCCTGGTGGTGGTAGGTTCTATCTCTAGGTGAACTGCTAGAGTTGCCCAGGGTACGCTCGATCGTCTGTGATGGTATTATCAGCGGAGTTCCGTATTAGCTACATGCTAGTGACGTTGGCCCTCTTTTCCCTGAATTTTTAACACAATAAAAACTGCCAAAATTAAAAATCTCTGAAGAAATTTTAGGATAGGCCGTGACCCACATACTATGTATTTTAAGAGTCGTGACACAAATACAAGCAGTTCAACGATGATGCCCTTACCCATAACTCTTTCAATGGATTTTCTCATCATTTGCAGCTTTTTAAACTGATAGTTTCAAATACTTTTTCAAGGTTTTCTTTTCGTTGCTTCGACTACTACTGCTGCTGTTTTTTACAGTTCTGATTCCATTCATAGATGCATTACACTCAGATAGCAACTGATGAGCATGCAACAACGAAGTGCAACTGTAATGACATGCAATAAATGTCTCACAAAAAAGTCACAAAAAACAGTCGCCAGTTTCAATGTGCCCTGTCAATAGAGAAAGTTCTACAGAAGAACAATTCGCCAGCTAAATTACAATGAAAAAATGCGAATGATTCAAAGTTTCACATGCTTATTTTTTTGCGTGAATAAGGTACACTCCAGCTTTAAGGGGATTATATTTCTGGCTTCCAAACTGCATTAATACCTATTATAGGCAACCATTCGTGATCTGAAAAAATAAAAGGTATCATTAATCATTCCCATCGCTAAAAAAATGATTGTATGGGGGCAGCGCGTTTTGGTTTTCTGCCGTCATTGTTCAGCCACTATCGAAAGTTTAATAACATTCTTACAATGAAAAACGTAGGAATTAAGACAATCGGGCTTTGATAATGACGAAGATAGGTTCTTTATCTATTAGAAGAATCATTAATGAAAGACCACAAATGATGCTCGAATAGTTTGCTCATTGAACAGTCCAGCTCCGGCCTTATGGACACGACCTCTGAAAATCATGGATAATATATATAATCTTAAAAATGCCATTCAGATGAGCTATTTCATATGGTACTCCGAAGTGAACACAGTTAGATAACTAAATTTTAATTTATTATTCCATAAGCAGGCAGTATCCAAGACTTACATATTGCTTCCACAACAATCAGACAGAGAAAGGCAAGTAAGCAAAGAAAAGACAATTGAAGCTAAAACATCAGCTTGTCAAAAAAGATAAAATGGAAGATGGGTCGCCTCTGAGGCTCATCTTATTAATAAAATACATTGATACTTAGAGATCGATTGTTCTTTTGACTTTAAATACCGTGTCTGCAGAAAAAGAATCTGTCACATAATTTCGTTTGTGATTAAAAGTTACGCTATAGGAGTGAACCGTCTCAAGGAACTAGTAGCTCTGGACGTAGCAGCCAGTCACTGTGCGCATCATGTGAACTATTAGGATACGCCAGTTCTGCGTCCAAGACATATCATACACTAGAATCCACAGTCAAATCGATGAATTGACCTAAACCAACATTTCCTCTATCATACAGCCTTTGAAACCCTCCAGTCGGCAGAGACTGTTGCGTAGCATGCCCATATTAGCTTTTTATGCGTGTAGGTCAAATCGTTGGATGCGTTAATTTTTATCACTAATCCACGAGGTTTTTTTTTTTTTTTTTTTTTTTGCCTTGGTCTTGGTATGCCTATGGATACAATGGCAAAGTATCCTGTGTGTCTCGCATTTGGAACAGACCAACATGTCAACGTCTGTCAATATTTTAAAGCTGATATATGACGTCCAATAAAAGCCCTGTTGTTGTTGTTGTTGTGGTCTTCAGTCCTGAGACTGGTTTGATGCAGCTCTCCATGCTACTCTGTCCTGTGCATAAAAGCCCTGCTGCAGCGTAATGGAAGCCACGCTCCAGAGTAGATGCGGTCATGCAGACACTCTGAATTTGTCAAGAACGTCAGCACGCAGGTGCAGGTCCATGCATACTTCCGTAAAACAGAGATGTTGAATTCCTACCAAGCATTCATCACGTTCAATTTAATGACATTTCTTGTAATTTGCTGGTGAATGCGGCCTTGTCAGTCAGTGTGGTTTCGTAGTGACTCCCCGTAGAATCCATATTGCTGCGCAGAGGAATAGTAATTAAGTGAGGAATAAAATTTTGTTGACACTGACTGGGATGACACTAAGTGGAGCACACCTGTCGAGTATGCAGTGATGATATATCCAATGTCAACATTCAAAGGAGTTTAAGTGCAAACAAGCAGGGAGATCATTGCCTCAGATTGTACGAGAGAGAGCGTCACCAACACCTGATCCAGTATCTTGGCCTGGCAGACCAGACAATAGAGCTACGTGTAGTAACTACATCTAGGGACGACATGAGAAGGCCTTTCAGGTTCCAGACTTTGCATGAAAGAACGCTCAGAAACTGAACATTAGGTCAGATAGGAACGCTGACAGGCTCAGAAAACAGGATCACGTTTGCTCACCAGTACACGGAAGTCATGTCATCAACTGCTAAAAAATCCTCCCCTTTCTTCCACTTATTCTCATAGCCTGATCACTTTATTTTCGTTATTGATACCTATAAATGGCCAGATCTACTAATTGCGGGATGATCCAGTGACTACGATGAACTGTTACTAGCGCCACCAGCTTGGAGTTCATAGCCGTCCAGATGTGGAAGTAACTTCAGTTCTGTGAGCTACATTTGCGCCAGACTACCCAAAGATCTCATCTGATCTTGCTGATCTTCCGCGAATGACGAAATGGCCTACCCATCTGTGAGCTGTTGAACTTTGGAGCAGGGCATCTGCGCTGCCTCTCCTGGCAGCACAAGCAGTGCCTTGATGGCTTTCTGCTGGGATTACTTGTCAGGCTGCCCTTCATGTCGCTGTTGGGTATTCGTGCTACACGCCATCATGACAACCAGTAACATGAGCATGCAGATTTCTGGAAGAGTACTGAGGCTCTGACAAGCGTCCACAGCTACGGCAGGCTGCAGAGACATACCGGCTGCACACCCTTCTGTGATGGGGCCATGGCGCTGACTTCCGACTATGCCAAGGGCTGCACCAGCAGATTCCTCGCTGGTTGCTGACACGCTACCTTGTGCCTTCCTGTGATGTGGGCACAGCACGGCTGTTGCCAGACCACACTGGGAAGAAGACAAAGTGATTGTACAACTTTAGGAAATAAATGACAGTTAATTGGATAGTGTTTTATTAGCACCTTGGCACAGCACAGGACCACACTTCTGCATCTCTGCTCGACTATCCTACACCAACGCAGGAGCCTGCAACTGGCGTCTCCTACAATATATTCACATTGGAAGGCACCCTTCTTCATCCCAAGCTGAAACTCTGCGTTATCAGGTTCGCCACCTTTTTTTTTTTTTTACTATAAGCAATATTCAAAACTGGAGTGAACATAAAATTTTATGGTTTATGACATTTGAGTACAAATTTGAATCCATCATTTACTGGCAACATACTTGAAATTTAGATATTTTTTCTCACGTCACAATGCAGTGTTTTAATTCTCATTTTCATTACACTATTGTCGGCCTATTACTGGATAGTTTATTTACATTAGGTAGTCACAAAATGCGAAGGAAAATACAGAAGAACATCGTATTATGCTACTTTCAAGTGTAAAGTAATTCTGTATGCTGAAAAATATGGTAACAGCAGGATGGGAAGAAAGTTCAGTATAGCTCAGAGTAACGTTCGCTTATGGAAGAATCAAAATTGGCATTATTTTTAACTACCGCTACTAGAAAAGAATTCACTGACCTTCGCAAAGGAAGACATCCCGACAGTGAAGCAAAACTTTTGGAATTCGTTCGTGATTGAAGGAAGTATGGGCAACCTGTGACTGCTGACACCATAAGAAACAAAGCAAAAGAGGTGGCTGCAATTCTAAATATGATGAGGAAGAATTTAATGCTAACCATGGATGGGTAGATCACTTTCTGACACAGATGTGGTTATCTCTATGTAATCATAGAACAGTTTGCCAAAAGCTTCCAATTGATTTTGAGAAAAAACTTCAAGAATTTCATCGGTTTGTCATCACACTTTGGAAACTGAAGAATTTTTCGATACCCCTAATAGGCAACACTAATGGGCTGCCAGTTTGGCCTGATATACCGTGTAATTACGTGATTGATAAGAAAAAGTCAAAACAAGTTACCATTCAAACATCAGGTTGTGAAAAACACGTCATTGTTCGAAATCGAGAGAACGGATGGAGGACTGAAGCTTTAACGCTTGACTAGCTCTGAAACATATGGAAAATTCGTCCTGGTGGGCTTTTAAAACTATATCATCAATACTTTGCCTTGATGCATTTCGGGCCGGCCGAGTAACCGAGCGGTTCTAGGCGCTTCAGTTTGGAACCGCGCGACCGCTACGGCCGCAGGTTCGAATCCTGCTTTGGGCATGGATGTGTGTGATGTCCTTAGGTTAGTTAGGTTTAAGAAGTTCTAAGTTCTAGGGGACTGATGACCTCAGATGTTAAGTCCCATAGTGCTCAGAGCCATTTGAACCATTTTTTTGATGCATTTCGTGGTCGTCTCACTTAAGACGTGAAAAAAAAGATCGACAGCCTAGGCAGTAACTTTGTTACTATTCCTGGAGGAATGACTTCTGTATTACAAACCCAGAAGGCTAGGGTAAATAAACCTTTCAAAGGTTACGTTCAGGAACAGTACGAAAAATGGTCTTGTGCACCAAACCATGATCAGCTGCCTGGAAAAGCATTGATCGTAAATTCATTCAAGAAATGCTGTGGATGGCAGAGAAGACGACGTGTTCTGGAAGGACACCAAGGATGATGGGGAAGGAGAAAATTAATCTGTTTCTGATGTAGATCCTCCGAGGATACCAGTAATGATGGCATTAGTGAATAATGATGAGTAACGCCTGTAATTTGTGGTATGTTTGTCTGCGTGTCACGTAGAGAAACAAGACAGGCGTTCTTTATAAATAATGGCTGTGTCCCTTAACAACCGGTCACTTAAAAATTGTTGTTGTTTTGGTAATTCATGTATACATCAACTGCTGTGTAAAATAAATTTAGCCAACCAGCGATACGCCAACAGACGCTTTTTTATGATTTTATTTTTTAAATTTGGGGTGCGCGCCGCATTTTATGACACATTAGATTTTCCTAAATATGGTATCACATCTAAATGCCCCAGAAACAATAACAACTGTATGAGTATTATATGGCTGTGTAAATTATTGTAAAAACACCTGAACGTGAATTAATACTTACAGATTTGTTTATTGACAATTTTTGCTATAGGTATATCCCAACAAGATGCAGGCGTATAGATGCCTGGAAAACTATGTGATTGATATCTATGGATTGCCTTTAATAATAATTTATTGTGGCTAGGCTGGCTCTAATTGGAGGAAGTTGGGAGTCATCTACAAGCAACATTGAAAATGAGGTGTAAGGCCTAAATTCGCCGATTGTGCGATTTTAAATAAAATAAATGCTACTGAGCAACAGCCAAGATGGAAACACAGATGCTCTAAGAGTTTTTAAAAATAATTTATTGTTACTAGGAGTGCTACTTCTGAATTATGTTATTGAAATTTATGGTGCATGTTTCCAGAGTGCTACTAATCGTGAAGGAAGTTTTTTTCTGTCAGTGCGGGGGAGTCTGATCGCTGTGTGTTAGTGGCAGAAGCCCCATGTGTTGACTGTTAACTGCATGTGGGTGACACGTTGCAGTCCACAGTCAGATGGGATGGTGTGGCTGTTATTGGAATACTGAACACTTGGACTACAGCTGCTGTTGGCAGGCTCTTACCCATGTGTTTGCATCTCTGCCCCTTTGCTTTAAGTGACAGATAATGTTAATCGAATCAAGGTCTGTGCTTCTTCGCATCTCCCTCTGGTACAGACAGGTCCCCCTGCACCTTGTGGAAGGGATTTTGCAGTGTCCCACAATATTAACTGGGGATGTGTGAACATATATGTGTTAGTGGTAGTCGGCCCTCCCTAACTGGAAAAGGAGATACGTGTGGGTAGTTGAGCTTCTGCACCAGAAAATGAGAAAACTCAGCCCTTTCCGAGGGATGTGGTGGTGGTCTCACTAGGCGCCAATGTCCAGGCCAACCATACAAACTAAGTTCTTTCCTCGAAAGGATAGTACAATGCATCAACTCTAATTTTTAATTTCCAGCCATTTATGAAGGGAAACAGTCATTTTAGGGGCTATAAATCGTTAATACTTTACCTAATCCTGCTGATGTTAAACCTGCCAGATAGCCTGTAAAACAAGGGGTTATGCTGGTGAGCAAGTGATTGCAGTGCCACCAACTGTCTGCCATAGTCCCTAATTTTCCTGTGGCCAGTTTTTTTCTGCCGCCATATTTGATAATGATGTCATAATCAATCATCTTGGCTGTTATCTTCAGTAACATCATATACTGTACAAAGTTTTCCCAACCACCTTACTGCCTGAATGGGGGTGGGTGGGGAAGAGAGTGGGTGACAGCTAATGAAGATCATTAAAAACCATAAATTGCATTTGTTTGCAACTTGTTCTACTACTTATTTGCTAAGACTTCAGAGAATAACATCCACAGGGCTAGAGAAAGCTATAGAGGGTAAAAACAGTAAAAAGAGATAAGGATTGAAATACTTGTAACAAATAATTGAGGAGATTTGGATTGGAGTGGTAGTCGTGTCCAGCTACATCAAACCAGACTGAGGACTGCTGACCCAGAAAAATAAAGACCGACCATGAGTGGGGAGGAATACAAACTCTTTATTCGAAGAAAGACAGGTATATTTGTTTGCCTCACACATCCAGGATCAAATATATTGTTTAAACAGAAATCTGTCCGTGGAATAGAAGGAATCGTCAAGAGAAATGATTTTAGGTTAGATTCAGTACTGTCTTTCCTACACGACAGAGTTTCTATGTTATTGGGCAAATGATCTAAAAATTTTGTTGCTGCATATTGAACTCCTTTCTGAGCAACTGACAGCTTGAATAATGGTTAAGAAAGCTCATTTTTCGTCTAGTGTTGTAGGTATACACAGTAATGTTCTTCTGAAATTGTGATGGATTATTTATGACGAATTTTATTAGCAAATATATGTTTTGTGATGTTGCAATTAAAGTGACAATCTTCTTGAAGAGTTACTTACATGGCGTCTGTGGGTGAACACCACCCTTTACTCTTACTGCTCGTTTTTGTGCAGTCAGTGCTTTCTTTCTAAGTGATGAGCTACCCCAGAATATTATTCAAGACCAAAAGTAGCTGAACTTAATTGTTTTACAGGATATGTATATATGATTAGTGTTAATTAATGAACACATCACCACTTTATTTCTACTCATGTCACTACACTTAAAAACCCGTGTTTTTTTCTGTAACTGTCTACCAGTTTGTAAGTAAGAACTCGTCACTGCTTTTAACTTACTCTTGAGACATAGTATCCTGTTCTCCTTAATAAGCCTCACTGTTTTGTATGAACTTGCCTCAGGGCTGCGAGGTGTTGCATTATTTACCTCCATTAATTGTCCATCATTATCAGATAGTCCATTAACAGTTAGGTGAACATTATTTCAGCCTGACCACTATCTATAAAAATGTTATGAATTAGTTTTATTGTCTTGGTGCACATGAATTGGAAAATTGAGTACTTAGATTGAAACACCCTAATAATGAGTCTAGTTAATTTTTTCCGTCCATATCTTTTAAGAAATTAGCACTAAAACTCCGCAAACTACTACTAACTGTTGCTTTTTATCTCTCAGGTAGCTCAATAGTCTTCTTCTTTGTCTTGTGTCTTTGTCCCCCATCAGCACAAGGCTATTAATTGCTTTGGCATGGTTGGTTTCAGTGGTGGCTGGATACCCTTTCTGTTGCTATACCGTTATCCTCCCATATCCCCACTCCCTCCTCCCCACCCCCACCCCGTCCGGATGGAATACGTGTACCCCAACTGTCTGTGTGCGGTATTGTTAATGTGAAAATGGGTGAAAATTTTCGAAATGTTTGCGAATCGTGTAACTGAGGCAGGGCTTGGGTAGCAGCCCAGTATTCACCTAGTGGGATGTCGAAAACCATCTAAAACCACTGTTCTAACGCATACGTTCGTCGTACGTCCCACATTGGTTTCTGTGGTTATTTCTCGCAGTGTTGCTTGTCTGTGAGCACTGACAACCCTAAGCCAACACCGATGCTCTCGGTCGTTCAGTGAAGGTGGTGGTGGTGGTGGTTAGTGTTTAACGTCCCGTCGACAACGAGGTCATTAGAGACGGAGCGCAAGCTCGCGTTAGGGAAGGATTGGGAAGGATATCGGCCGTGCCCTTCCAAAGGAACCATCCCGGCATTCGCCTGAAACGATTTAGGGAAATCACGGAAAACCTAAATCAGGATGGCCGGAGACGGGATTGAACCGTCGTCCTCCCGAATGCGAGTCCAGTGTGCTAACCACTGCGCCACCTCGCTCGGTTCGTTCAGTGAAGGCTGTACGCCGCTGCGTTGGCCCTTGTGAGAGGTGATGCATGAAATATGGTATTCTCGGCACACTTTTGACATTGTGGATAGCGGAATACTGAATTCGTTAACGATTTCCGAAACAGAACGTCCAGTGCGTCTAGCTCCAACAACCCTTCCGCGTTCAGAATTAATCAGTTCTCGTCGTGCGGCCATAATCACGTCGGCAGCAATTTCACAAGAATCATCTGAGTAAAAATGACCGTTCCGCCAATGTCCTACCCTTTTGTGCCTTGTGTACGCCGTACTACGTCCATCTCTAAACGTACTTATCGCTATCCGATGATTTTTTTTTTTCGCGTCAGGGTAAGTACGTGGTCCTCTCCATCAAAATCGCTGCACAAGGCCTCTATGTCCTCTATCATAAGGCTAAACTTGGCACTAGCTTTCACGATGCTTGTGACCTTGCCATCTACGCTTAGCATTTCCTGCAGCATTTGGCTTTGGCCTGCACCTCCCCTACGACTATAATCTTTTCTTTCCACTTGATTTTCCTACCGACCTAGCCTCAAATCATTTCTACGAGACTACTGCACTCTGCTTTACTCGAAAACTGATTGAGGCTCTTCCGCTATTTCAGATAATGAGTCAAACTAATTGCTAACCGCTATTTGAAACGTGATTTATGAGGTTTTCTTCTTCTGGCAGCTATCACTGTCTTTCCGATTTCGACCTATCTAACTCAAACTACGCCATTTATAATTCTGCCTATAGGGCACAAATCTTCTTCCCTGTTCCACCATTTTCTTGTCCGGACCATATAATATACAAATCCATGGAAGAGCCTTATCTCACAGTTTACTGAATCCTCGCGACAATCAACCTTAGTGAAACACAAACCCACAGTCGTGATAATGTTTTCCCAAACATAACCTATAGCAGGAACCACATGTCACACATGAAGCTACTTTTACAGTTTACTGAAAATCACTACAATGCATTTAAACTGCAGTAAAGTAGAAATTAGCAAAAACTTATTCTTCGGTGGAGTGCGCAGCTAACTTCCAGGCAGCAGGTGGACGTAAAAGAGCGAGGCCGGCCGGTGTGGCCGTGCGGTTCTAAGCGCGTCAGTTTGGAACCGTGTGACCGCTACGGTCGCAGGTTCGAATCCTGCCTCGGGCATGGATGTGTGTGATGTCCTTATGTCAGTTAGGTTTAAGTAGTTCTAAGTTCTAGGGGACTGATGACCTCAGAAGCTAAGTCCCATAGTGCTCAGAGCCATTAAAAGAGCGAGTATTTTCTAGCAATATTTTTCGATAGACACTGTCAGCGAATTATGTAAAGCACTGTAATGAATCCAAAACAACAGTAACGACCAGACGGCGGGTAGAAGTTAGCGCTAGAACGTAAACACACCGGAAATATACAAGCATCTCTCGACATACATAAGCGCTGGGGACGATTCGTAATTTTAATCCTACTGTATAGCATAAAAATAGATTTTGTCTGTCACTGCCGCAGAGCGGCCAACCGAAACTGCAAGTGTGGCAAATCTCAAGTGCCAAAGTTAAAAAAAAAATAAAAATAAAAAAAAACTGTTGCGAAAAGGTAGGTATTGTAACGAGTCATGCTGTATCCGGAATTGCTGCAGAAGATGACGTTATCATGTTATCTGCTGCATGAATAACGACAACTGTATGACCGCACCTGTACCCAAATAACGTTGGGACGCCACTGCTGCTGAACAGAGAACTTAAAGACCTAGTTATGTATAGGCAGTCCTTAGTGCGTGTTCTTGATCTTCTTTGTTCTTTGCGCTAGGTCAGTAACATTGAATTGAATTACTTCAAAATATTTCAAGATACGAGGTCTACAACTTTGCTTCCGCCGTTGTACAATAGACGGCAGTAGGAGCAAGTGGTGGTGCAGGCAGTAGGTCCAACCGTCGTACAGTGAGCTAAGGCATGTGCAGACACAACGGCTTCAAAATACACCCTTGGCCAAAAGTGTTGAGCGTCCCAGAAATTATACGTAACTGTAAAGAAACCCTTTGGATTTAAAAGTAGTTTGTCGGCATCGAAAACGGCCAAAAATAATGATCCACCTAAAGGCCATCAATGAAACACCTGGTACAGTAAAATTTGTCATCTTAATGTTTTTCTGTGTACTGATCAGTTCGCTACATTCGCTTGTTGTGATCACATATCGCTAACATAGTGCTCGTTTCCTTTTAAGGGGCTCCGGAGCGCCCTATACTTGCAATGTTAAAATAACGCTTATAAATTACATCTTTCCTCACAAAGTATTTGAGGTAGGAAGTTGAACTTTTTACAGATTATTTATTGGAATATGGGCTACAACTTAACACAGGGATTTTACAAAATTTTAGTTCAGTTATTAAAGATGATTTTTTTTCAATTGTAATGAAAATTCACAACATTTTTTTGCAATTTTTTATTTATATATTCAAAAATATACAGTTTTTTGGAAAAAGGCTATGTTAAATTATGCAGAAGGTACTGTGTAACATTTACTGAAAGTTTGAAACAAATATGTTTGGAAGATCCTTAGAAAACATGTAATTAGTATGAGAAAATAAAAGTTTTGGGAATCGAGCGACAAAGATTGGATTAACTTTTTAGTGCATTCCAGGTCCATAGGATGGATTATCTTCATCCTCTGCAAACTCCTCCTCCAGCTTCCTCTTGTTCCTCCTCCTGTTTACTCTTGCTTGTATTTCTAGACTCTTTACAGCCCTGTCTACAGCCCGAAGGCGTTCCTTGTCTAAAGCAAGCATCGCTCGTTGTTGTGTTCGTAGATTTTGCTACCATTTTCTACAGTTGCAGTTACTGCAACACTGTTCCAAAAGGTGGTCATGTATGAACACTTATCACATTTCAGTTGTATTTCACTAGCAAGTCCTACGTGCTTTATTATGGAGAGTTCCAGACCAACGTCACTACTTTGAATACATCTTACACAGTTTGAAAAAATTCCTTTGAGAACCGACATATCAAATATTTCATTCACATCCGATTCGCCCATAAAACATTCATAGTTTTTACTCATTGAACCAAGCTTCTTCTGTGAAGTATTTTCTTTCCCACTTTGACTGCTATGGGCAGGTGTACTTGAGAGGTTAGGTTCACTCACTTGGTTATCGTCTTGATTGTTTACAGTAATAACACATACCTTTGGCTCTGGCTCTGAGTACTATGGGACTCAACTGCTGAGGTCATTAGTCCCCTAGAACTTAGAACTAGTTAAACCTAACTAACCTAAGGACATCACAAACATCCATGCCCCAGGCAGGATTCGAACCTGCGACCGTAGCGGTCTTGCGGTTCCAGACTGCAGCGCCTTTAACCGCACGGCCACGTCGGCCGGCATACCTTTGGCTTTCCAACATTTCTCCTTTTCTTAAAAGCCTTCAGAGGATTTCTAATAACTTTACTTTTACTCATTATTAAACTTCAACAAAACAGAGACTCAAGAAACAGAATTAATTACGAATATTTTCGAGATAACGACAGAGTAAATAAACATGAAACAATCGACAATCACACCAGCGATATATATTGAACCATCACAGGTTAGCCACAACACATACTTTATCTCACATCACTAAAATGTACCTGATGAACACGGACGTTAATAATAACACCATTTGACAGCAGTTTAACAGCGCCACAGTGGGTCACGCCCATGTAGAACACATTTCAAAAAAATTTAAAAATAGTTGTAGTCTTCGCAATTGAATAAATTATATATCTATTAAAAGGTAATAGTCTGCAGATTCAGAAAACGCAAAAAAGTAAAAAATTGAACTTTTCATGATTTTGAGCCTTTCCGGAGCCCCTTAAGATCTGTGACATCGGTGATACTGTTGCATTATGACTAAAATAAACAAACTTCGTTTAGAAAAGTGAGGACAGATAAAGCTTTTGCATGAGCAAGGCAAATCGCTGGTGGAGATTTCGAAAACTGTGCAATGTTCACGCCGATCTGTACAATATTCTATTGTGCGAGTCGCCCTGACCGGGTCGCATGTTAATGGGCCCAGATCCGGGCGCAATCGAATCACTGTGAGGACCGAATAATAAATAGTAAGAGAGGAATAAAACTCAGAGTGTGTGGTGCCTAACCTAAAACACGGCTTAGGGAACATCATATTCTGGGGCTGCATGAGCGCTGCAGAAGTGGGACAAATGGTCTTATGTGAAGGCAGCAAGGACTCCACAAAATACAGAGACATCCTCGAATCTGCTTTACTGCCCTCTTTTATAACGCTTTTTGGCGATACGATCGCGGGCGGCGTTTATTTCCGGCACGACAACGCAACCTGTCATAAATCTACCCGCACCATCTCTTTAATTCGGGAAAATAACACCGAGCTTCTGGACTGGCCTGCCCAACGACGGAACCTCAACCCCAAAGAGTATTTAGAGCGCAAAGTCAGGTGACACACAATTAAGTCGAGAGTTAAAAGGCCGCCTGCACCTTGAGTGGAACGCCACAAGTGCCAAAGATCGTAAAAAGCTAGTGTCCTCTCTACCAAAAAGAATTTATGATGTAATAAAGGCAAAAGGTGGGCCCATGAAATATTGATTTTGTGTTACTAATAAAGATTACACACTGGAACAAATTGTTTCTATTTATTTTTCTTATTTTTCGCAACACTCAAAGATACCTAGAATGTTCAATATTTTTGGCTAAGAGTGTATTAGTAGATTTAGGATAGCATCATAAAGTTATTTTCGTTTGAATATGCCAGCTTAGGAGATCAAGACTCGTAAAATGCGCGAAGTTTTTATTTCCTGCTTCAACTCGAAGAAATCTGCAGCTGAGGTTCATATAATGTTGATTAACCTATGGCGAGGCGCCTATGAGTGAAAGAATGCGCAGAGAATGGATTCAACGCTTCAAGGATGGTGATATCGACGTTGAAAACAGGCATGGCGGTGGAAGAGCGAAAGTTTTCGAAGCTACCGAAACCGACGGAAATAATCACAGGAGATGTTATCAAAAACAATTGATGCTTTTGAGCCGGCCACAATACAGCAATAGGTATGAAAAGGCGATTATGCAGCATAACAGTGCTGGACCCCATATCGCAAAACCAATCAAGAATGAAACGTTGAAATGCGAAGAGCTACCCCACAAGTCGTTTTCTCCACACATGGATCCCTGTGGCTACCAACTTCTTTTGATTAGTGGCACACGGCCAGTGTGACCAGCACCTCCGATCATATGAACAAGTGCAAAACTGGGTCGATTCATGGAACTCCTCAGAAGACGCCCAGTTTTTCCGCCGCGAGATTCGTAAGATGAGAAAGTAATGGCCAGCGACGGTCGTTACTTTGACAGGTAAATGTTTTGTAACTTTTTCACAATAAAGCATCAGAATTCGAGAAAAAAACGTACGAAACAAAGTTGTAGACGTAACAACAACACACACAGAGTTGGTGGAAGTGTACGCAAACAATTGACCGTCACATGCCACAGTGGTTAGGTATCATAGGCGCTTCCAGTGTGCTGTAACAAGTCTGAATGATGAACTACGAAGCGGTAGACTATCACTCGGTGAAGAACCGGCAGTGACGAGAGAGAAGTGGAGCCTATGGCGCTCCGGTGTGTCACAGTCGAGGCGAGTGAAAAAAGGGAAAATCAGTACATTCTGCACAATAGTCTGAACATGAGGAAGGTCGTCGCCCGCAAACTCCCGCGGCCGCCGAACCGTGGCACAACGGAAATGTTTCAGTTGTGTCAGGTCGCTCCACATGACTTTCTTATCCACCTAACCACCGTGGGCGGGTGCTGGACGTGTCACTAGGGCCCCGGGACCAAGGACCAATGCAAACAGTGGAAACAGGACACAAGTCACATGTGCTGTTTCTTTGGGCTAGCGGATTTTGCCTCACCTAAATGGCATCTTTAGTCCGATTAAAACTACCTGATACTCGGTACTTCATGTGCTGTAGCTGGTTTCCTGCGGAACTCTCAACGTCACACCCTAACGTTTCGCAGTTGTCACACCGCCACAACAGTTAGTTCACTTCCGACGTCTTGTGCAGCGCTCTTTCTGGTTATGGCACTTATTTCGTATTTCATCACATATGATAACCATATCAAAATCAATTAACACACACACACACGCACACACACACTACTGGATGCTTCCGTAGAATATGCGATTCGCACGTCATTTACACAGTTATTATAATCACAGAGATCGGATTACGCAGTGGAGCGCCAAAGAAACTGGTATAGGCAGTTGTAGTCAAATACAGAGATATCTCAACAGGCAAAATACGGCGCTGCCGACGGCAACGCCTATATAAGAGAACAAGTGTCTGGAGCAGTTGTTAGGTCTGTTACTGCTGCTTCAGTGGCAGGTTTTCAAGATTTAAGTGAGTTTGAACGTGGTGATATATAGACGGTGTACGAGCGATGGAACACAGAATCTCCGAGGTAGCGATGAAGTGGGAATTTTCCCCTACGGCCACATCAAATGTGTACCGTGAATGTCAGAAATCCGGCAAAAACATCAAATCTCCGACATCGCTGCCGCCGGAAAAAGACCCTGCAAGAACGGGACCAACGACGACTGAAGATAATCGTTCAGTGTGATGTAAGTGCTACCCTTCCTCAAATTGCTACATATATCAATGCTGGGCCAGTAAAAAGTGCCAGCGTGCGAACCATTCATTGAAACGCGATCTATATGGGCTTTCGGAGCCTAAGGCCCAATCGTGTACCCTTGACGAGCGCACGACACAAAGCTTTACGCCTCCCTTGGGCCCGTCAACACCGACATTGGACTGTTGATGACTGGAAACACGTTGCCTGGTCGGACGAGTCTCGTGGGTCGTGTGCAGTTGCAGTGATATGGGACCCCTGAGACGTCTAGATACGACTCTGACAAGTG
Organism: Schistocerca serialis cubense; assembly: GCF_023864345.2. Taxonomy (NCBI): domain Eukaryota; kingdom Metazoa; phylum Arthropoda; class Insecta; order Orthoptera; family Acrididae; genus Schistocerca; species Schistocerca serialis. Next base: position 116,003,789 of record NC_064643.1, on the reverse strand, counting down.
ACACGTACGTAAGCATCCTGTCTGATCACCTGCATCCATTCACGTCCACTGTGCATTCCGACGGACTTAGGCAATTCCTGGAGGACAATGGGCCACCTCACACGTCCATAACTGCTACAGGGTGGCTACAGGAACACTCCTTTGAGTTTAAACACCTTCGCTAGCCACCAAACTCCCCAGATATGAACATTATTGAGCATATCTGGGATGCCTTGCAACGTGCTGTTCAGAAGAGATATCCACCCCCTCGTACGCTACGGATTCGTGGACAGCCCTGCAGTATTCATGGTGTCAGTTCCCACCAGTACTACTTCAGACATTAGTCGAGTCCATGCCACGTCGTGTTGCGGCACGTCTGCGTACTCGCGGAAGTCATACAAGATATTATGTAGGTGTACCGGTTTGTTTCGCTCTTCCGTGTATCAGATAAGCTTCGCACGACATTGCATGAAGCCGAATTTTTGAAGGCTGGCTGTAAATCGTTGGGAATGTAACGTCAGATTTACAAATTCAAGCGTCTGTAGCAGAGTAATGGCACAGCTTTGTGGATAGCGTATAAACCTGACGTATCGAAGGTCGTGTTCGGTCAGAGAGCTGCTCGCCCTCTGTAATAAAAAAAATGAGTAAAGGAATCAACGATCAACTTGAACGGTTGTCTTGTGACGTACACTCAGTGTCAGGTAACGAATGACAGCGATAAATTATTTTGTTTCTCCGCTAAAACTGAAATTTTGCGCGGAAAATGACTGTGGAACTTATTACGAAATTTTTCTGTCTTCGTTTCGCTCGTAAAGGTTAGCCCTAAACGCCCTGAAAAAAGTGGTCGTATTTTATTTCTACTGCAGATTGCTGATCGCCGTTTTCTCAGATGCATTTTACGTCACGAGGTTGTGGTTAAGTTAGGACGTGAGTTTAAGTTTAGGGCTACAATAGCCGTAGTCTGCCGCAGTTCGTTCATTGGTCAATCAAAACCAGCTATCGACAAAGCATCTCCCATTTGTGTCACACCTCGCGGCGGTCGCTTCCAACATTGCTCCGTGTTACACATTAACAACTTATGTGAAGTGATCGGTCATGTTTCTGTGTCCCCTATAACCGAGCAGTAGCCGGCAGCGGATGTCGCAACGCTGTAGAGGCAGTTGACGGACGTCAACTATGAAGCAATTTTGACCGGACTATTGTGACTTCGTCCTCTTCCCTCGAATAAAGAAAAAGTTGCATGGCAGACTTTTACAGAATTACAACGAGCTGATCGTCAGGGTCAAACGCTTCTTGAGCAGTCAAAGCATAAACTTCAACCCCCCCCCCCCCGCCCCCATTTTCTGCACCAAGTCATCCGTCGTTGGGAAAATTGAGATGTATCTAAGAGTGAATTAAGAGACAAGAAATGTCCCTATCACTTCATGGACGTAGCTAGATTTCTTTGAGGTGATTTTTAAAGCTTTATAATAGATTTTGTCCTACGGAAAGTAGAAAAAGAGAGAGAAGGCGAGAAAGAGAGAGAGAGAGAGAGAGAGAGAGAGAGAGAGAGAGAGGGGTATATAAACGTGCGTGCGATAAACCCTTTCGCCGGCCTGTGTGGCCGTGCGGTTCTAGGCGCTTCAGTCTGGAACCGCGTGACCGCTACGGTCGCAGGTTCGAATCCTGCCTCGGGCATGGATGTGTGTGACGTCCTTAGGTTAGTTAGGTTGAAGTAGTTCTAAGTTCTGGGGGACTGATGACCACAGATGTTAAGTCCCATAGTGCTGTAACGTCTCTTAGCAAAAGACATATTATGTAATAAAGAGAAAACATTGTGGGTCATGTTTTGTTCTTGTATAAAATTATGTACTGTTTTTTTATTTACTTTAGGTAATATCTGTTTCGGCGAGTACTGAAACCGCCACAGACGATAAATATCAAACAAAGATGAGAATATGTGACTAGTATAAATGATACAGAACGAACATTAATTTCTCTGTCGTCTTCTTGGAGTTACGTGAGTAGAATAGCCTGTGACGTTATATTGTACGCTAGCGTAGCATTCTTTTGTCAAGTTTGTAAGAGGGACGCCATTGAGTAAGGTTTTGGAAAGGTGTGTAATTAATCAAATTGTTTAAATGTTTTGAATAGAGTTACTTAGTGAAACCTTGCATTATGATTTGTAATAAGCTTGCCTGGTATTTTATCCCATCCCTTTAAGACATTCTCAGTTATTTAAATATTATTCGTGGTGCAGAGCTGCGCTACGAACGAACGAGCCGTTGCCGCGGCGCATTCAAATTGCATTAAATGAAATCTATCATACCGCAAAGAAGCGGGCAGGTAATAGTGAAGTAAAATTATTTCTTTCAGCTTTCGGAATTGCAGAGCAGAGCAGCAGATTTTATGATGTGTTTTACAGGTTGACGCGGGCTGCTGATAATATATTACTAACAGTGCAAAAAGATAATTTACTTTCATAACATAAAAGAAATCTTCCTGTGCGTAGTTCTGGTCTGGCAACCTTATAGTAAAAACATCTTTTTTCTCCGTTAATAGTCTCATGTTCTCGTGTTAGTCGTGGTACTTATTGTTGTTTTACTGTTAACAAAAATCCACTGAAAAATTATGATATTGAACAATCATTGCGTACTGTAACATCAGTATTGATAACGAAGTAATTTTCATTAACCTTTTCAATAACTATAAAGTAAGGAAGATATGTTGAACTTTATGGCGAGTTACAGTAACGGAAAAATGTTCCTTTAATAGAAAGCCAGATCCAGAACAATAAGAACATAATATATTTTGTTTTGTTGAAAATTAATGATCCAAAGAAAGGCATAGTACAGCATCACTAAAAGGTATTTCGGGTCTCTTTTCGTAGTAACATATTTTACATCATACATTAGTTGTTACGCGAGTAATAGTAAAACAAAACAAATAGAAAAGAGACGAAGCGTGATGTCCTTAGGTTAGTTAGGTTTAAGTAGTTCTAAGTTCTGGGGGACTGATGACCACAGATGTTAAGTCCCATAGTGCTCAGAGCCATTTGAACCATTTGATAAACCCCTTCCCTCAAAAATATACCTCTCCTTCATACCTCTTCTGTGTTACCACAGATGACGTGTCACTGATCTCATATGTACTAATATTGCAGTACACGTGAGGTGCCTATTTGTTTCCACCGCCATGAGTGGATTGCGTAAGTTCTAACAAATGTTTACAAACCTGCAGTCTTCTACAGCTGTCCCATGCTCAGAAAATAGCGCGTAGGTCGTAAATCCGTTATCTTGAGGCTGCAAGAAACTCTTAGCAAGGAACTGTTATTTTAGAAATGATTAAATTTCCAATCAGTTCGTTTATACGGGATTAATGAACTGCCTATTTCCGTGATTAGTATCACACTTTTCTCAACTGTATGTGCAAATAACCGGAGTTTGCTAGTAAAGACTTAACACCGATTGCGGCAGACAACATGCCTGTCCTCCGAGGCTGTCGAACCAGCACTATTCACAGATTAGATATTGCAAATTAAGTCTTAACTGACACCGCCGCAGACAACATATCTGTCTCCCGACACTGGCGCACCAGCTCTCATACCTACAAACCAGATTACTAATAAAGTCTTAACTGATACCGACAACGGCAGACAACGTGTCTGTCCTCCGACACTGCCGAACTAGTTATGATCTTATAGCCGAACCACTTCGCCCGCCATCCAAGTTAGGTGCGAACCGAAGATCGACGAAGTGCTTCGTCTGCCTTTTCATTGTTTATCATTCTGCTGGTTGATAATATTTGTGAAATAATGGAATGATGGCACGCTATTGAGAGATGTTTTAAGTTGAAGTGTAAGTAAATACGCTGTTTAGCATGTCTAATATTAATAACAGAAGATTATCATTTTGGCGCACAGCTTCCGAACGCAGCAACCAATCGCGGAGGAGGACCACAGTATAGGCGGTCTTTCTGACGATAGCAAACCATCTGTCATCGGTACCTCACGCCACATTACGTCATCTCACCACTGCTGCCTTCTCAACTGCTCTAAGAAGAGCTTCTTGTACACGAATATGATGGCTGTAAAGCCAGAAATATTATAGTCTGACTAAGGATATTCTGCAGCCAGAATACAGTGGATTCCAGCTGTAAAAAAATGTTGATGGTGAAATTTCCTGACAGATTAAAACTGTGTGCACTTGCACACTTGCCAGCGAAAGGCAAAGATCCTGAGTTCGAGTGTCGGCCCGGCACAAAGTTTTAATTTTCCAGGAAGTTTCATATCAGCGCACACTCCGCTGCAGAGTGAAAATCTCATTCTGGAAACATCCCCCAAACTGTGGCTAAGCCATGTCTCCGCAATATCCTTTCTTTCAGGAGTGCTAGTTCTGCAAGGTTTTCAGGAGAGCTTCTGTAAAGTTTGGAAGGTAGGAGACGAGATACTGGCAGAAGTACAGCTGTGAGGACGGGGCGTGAGTCGTGCTTGGGTATCTCAGATGGTAGAGCACTTGCCCGCGAAAGTCAAAGGTTCCGACTTCGAATCTCGGTCCGGCACACAGTTTTAATCTGCCAGGAAGTTTCACATCAGCGCACACTCCGCTGCAGATTGAAAATCTCATTCTGGAATATTGATGGTGTTATCCTCTTCAGTCTCGATAAATCATACATAATACGACCAGATTTTATTTTCTTCTCACTCGCGTACGCAGCTGAACGTTTTCTGGTCCATGATATCAAGTACAATAGAAATCGCGCTGGCGTCAGGTCAATTATTTGTCCTTCTGCTGAACATCTTGATGTGCCAGCACTGATTAGAAACTTTGGATCCTGCGACTGCAGAGCATGTATCGGCGAAATAAAGGTAAAGAGGTATCTTTTTCTGACTACATGAGTTTCCAAATGCTTTAATAGCGTATAAAAACTGTACAGACATCCCTCAGTTAGTAGCGAACTATGAATTAACGTTATAACGTAAGCTTTAAACTTACCACATATGATACCTCGGGACTCAATGCCGGCTTTACTTATAACAGCTGAGGTTTGGTGATATTTTCTTCCACTTGATCCCCAGACTTGACCGGTGAAGAGATGATTCAGATGGCCAACAGAATTAATCCAGGTAAGTATGACATAGAAATTGATTAAGCTGATGATGAACGTACGCTTTGATGCGATGAATCAGAAGAAGAAACAGTGTCTCTTGCTCAAATTCGAGAAAGAAACGAATTCTGGAAACATAAAAGTGAATAAGAGTAAGTGTGTTATGAAAATGAATACTGTTTCTTTTCAGACAGTTTATTTAGAAAACTTTTGTCTAAATCGTTTTGAATTTTTTACTTACAGTTGTTGAAATTTTACATACCAAGTTTCTAGTTTGTCCAATCTTTAAATCTACAGCAAATATGAACAAAATGTGCAATGTTTATGATTCTTTTTCTTTGTAATAAAGCAGTATGAAGCTGGATAGTTGAGTGTGTAACTCTGCTGCTTCAGTCCCAAGGTATCGTGTACGGTAACATCTACAAAAAATTCACTATGGCCTTAAAAAATTTTGAGTTTCATTTAAATTCTTCATTAGCATTACCAAAAGCAATAACAGAAAATGTAGTTCATTTGCACTTTTAATGTGTGCTCGGGACTCAAGAGATTATATCATAGCTTAAGACGATTAAGAAAATGTGTTGATTGAAAGTCTTATGACTTTTGTCTGAATGAAAACAAATTATCCGACATAAGTAAAGTTGGGCCATCTGGTTCGAGACGAGGCAATCGGGTCCGCCCAACCGCCGTGTCATTGGGTGCGGTATGGAGGGGCATGTGGTCAACGCACCACTCTCCCGCTCGTTGTGTTCGTTGTCGGCTTTCTTGACATTAGAACCGCTACTAATGCGCCGAGTAGCTCCTCAGTTGGCCGCACGAGGCTGGGTGCACACCGTTGCAGTCCACCCACTGAGGGAAAATCACTGACATTACTGGGGGAATCGAAGCCGGATCGCCCAATATGGCAGTGGGCCGTACTGTGACCATTTACACTCACGTTCAGAAAAAGAGAACACCTTGAACCACTAGAGACAGGATGTTCATATTCACGGGACAAGTATGTTAGGATGTTCTGCATAAACGGTTAGCATTTCAGCATCACATCGGTTCAGCATGTGTCCTGTTGCCTAGGAGGGAAGGGCCCTGATGATTTGTTCCACTCGTGATGCCATCGACGCGTATAAGGCGCGAATTGCGTCTTGTGGTATAGTCATGCATGCTGGACTCATCTGGTTACAAAGTTAACCTGTGGTGGTTGGCACTGGGTCACAGCACTGCACCCATCGTTCCGTCACATCCCACACATTTTCGATTGGCGACATGTCTGGTGCTCTAGCGAGCCAGGGCGAGAGTGTGACATCCTATGAAACCAAGAAGGCATGTGTTCGTGCAGAGACACGTGATGACGCATTGTCTTGTTGAAAAATGGCACCTGGGGTGTTGTGCAGAAAGGATATGGCTGCAGGTCGCAGGCAACACTGGTCGCAGAGCCCTGGACACGCACCAACTGTTGTCGTACCCAATAGCACCAACACCATAAGGCCTTGAGTTGGTGCTGTATGTCTTGGGCGGATGCAGTCATTATGATGACGCTCCCCCTGACTGTGGCTAACCAAAATGCGGCCATCATTTCCAAACGAACAGAATCTGGATTCGTCCGAAAATACTATCTGATGCCATTCCTGCTGCCAGTGACCGCGTTCAATACCCCATTGCCGCCTAGCATTCGTCAAAAGCAGGAGGAGAAGTGGACGACGCGCACGTAAGCCATGCCATAATAAATGGCGAAGGACTGCCCTAACAGCGTGCGGTGTGTTAGACCATTTCACTGTTGCGCCAGAACAGAGGAGGACGTAGGTCTGTCCTGCAGTGGCATTCGGATGCGGTGTCAATCTTCTGGTGGGGTGGTCTGGGTGGTGCGACCTGACCATTCTCGTCGTGTTTTACGGCCTTCCTTGAACCATTCTGCGCACACCCGTCGCACTGCCGAAACACTTCATCCCACACGAGCAGCAATTTCCCAGATGGATGCATCCCCTTCTCTCATGCCAATAATGCACCGTCTTTCAAACTCACTGATTTGACAGTACGATTCGCGCATACATCTGCGAGGCTTTCTGCACATCTGCTCAAGTCAAACTTACCCATTACCTTCGGTTTGTAGCGAAAACGAGAGCCAGAGACACATTTTACTGGTAGGTGCTGCTGAGCCGCGATATCCATGTTGACCTCGAACCCGCGGAGTGACATGGTTCAAATGCTAATCGTTTCACTAATGTACATGTCCTGTGAATATGAACGTCGTATCTCTAATAGTTCAAGATGCTGTGTTTTTCTGAACGTGAGTGTAGTTACAAAGGGGGACTAAATCATCCAGTACACAGGGTGTTAAAAATGTGTTATCTATCCTGAGAAGTGGTAGTATGAACCAGACCAGACAGAAAAGTCCAGTACACATAGTTCCAAATACATGCCCCAAAAGCTATGATCTCTTGTTCATCTTCCAGTAAACATGGTCTTACATGAATCACATCTCTTCTACTGCAAGCTCTTAGCTACTACGATGACGACACGTGCCTCTATTATTGCTCTTGGTACAGCATGCCAGAAACGTCTCTTACTGTCGTCACTGGAAATTGTACTCACATCTCTGGGTAAGTGCAGCGGATACATTATTTCCAACGGAACCAGTTTGGTTGGTTGGTTGATTTGTTTAAAAGAGGGGCAAGGGACCAAATTACGAGGTCATCGGTCCCTTGTTCCCAAGGAAGCAATGACACAAGGGTCAGAATAAGACAATGAGGCTTACAACACAAAACAGAATGAAAGGAAAAACCACATCAACGACTGAAGGGCAACAAACAGTTAAATGGACAAAAGTGGACAAGAAAACCACAAAGATGCAAGAAACAGGTAGAAGAGGTTAAAACAAGAAGGCGTGTTACCATGGCTGGCTGACCATGAGGATAAAAAGGAAAAGCCAGCCACTCTGAAACACATTAAAACCTCCACCTTGAAAGCACTAGGGTGGAGGACACACGGGGGCGAACGACATGTGCTAAAACTTAGAGCAAATGATAAAACTCACCCTCACGAATAAAACGTAAAACTAAAGCTGCTGTTGAGGCGTTGTCACCCAACACCGAAGGTAGGGTGCTGGGAAAGTTAGAAATCCGCCGCAGAGCGGCTAAAAGTGGGCACTCTATTAAGAGATGGATAACCTACGTTTCTAGCATTTGTAGACTTAGAGAAAGCTTTTGACAATGTTGACTGGAATACCCTCTTTCCAATTCTAAAGGTGCAGGGATCAAATACAGGGAGCGGAAGGCTATTTACAATTTGTACAGAAACCAGAAGCCAGTTATAATACCGAGCGAGGTGGCGCAGTGGTTAGACACTGGACTCGCATTCGGGAGGACGACGGTTCAATCCCGCGTCCGGCCGTCCTGATTTAGGTTTTCCGTGATTTCCCTAAATCGCTCCAGGCAAACTCCGGGATGGTTTCTTTCAAAGGGCACGGCCGACTTCCTTCCCCGTCCTTCCCTAATCCGATGAGACCGATGACCTCGCTGTCTGGTCTCCATCCCCGAAACCACCAACCAACCAACCAGTTATAAGAGTCGAAGGGGATGAAAGGGAAGCAGTGGTTGGGAAGGGAGTGAGACAGGGTTGTAGCCTCTCCCCGATGTTATTAAATCTGTATATTGAGCGAGCAGTAAAGGAAACAAAAGAAAAAATTGGAGTAGGTATTAAAATCCATGGAGAAGAAATAAGAACTTTGAGGTTCGCCGATGACATTGTAATTCTATCAGAGACAGCAAAGGACATGGAAGACCAGTTGAACGGAATGGACAGTGTCTTGAAAGGAGGATATAAGCTGAGCATCAACAAAACCAAAACGAGGATAATGGAATGCAGTCGAATTGAATCGGGTGATGCTGAGGGAATTAGATTAGGAAATGAGGCACTTAAAGTAGTAAAGGAGTTTTGCTATTTGCGGAACAAAATAACTGATGATGGTCGAAGTAGAGAAGATATAAAATGTAGATTGGCAATGGAAAGGAAAGCGTTTCGGAAGAAGAGAAATTTGTTAACATCTAGTATAGATTTAAGTGTCAGGAAGTCGTTTCTGAAAGTATTTGTATGGAGTGTAGCCACGTATGGAAGTGAAACATGGATGATAAATAGTTTGGACAAGAAGAGAATAGAAGATTTCGAAATGTGGTGCTACAGAAGAATGTTGAAGATTAGATGGGTAGATTACATAACTAATGAGGAGGTATTGAATAGAATTGGGGAGAAGAGGAATTTATGGCACAACTTGACAAGAAGAAGGGACCGGTTAGTAGGACATGTTCTGAGGCATCAAGGGATCACAAATTTAGCATTGGAGGGCCGCTTGAGGGTAAAAATCGTAGAAGGAGATCAAGAGATGAATACACTTAACAGATTGAGAAGGATGTAGGTTGCAGTAGGTACTGGGAGATGAAGAACCTTGCACGGGATAGGGTAGCATGGAGAGCTGCATCAAACCAGTCTCAGGACTGAAGACCACAATAACAACAACAACCGTCATTCGTGAGCCACAGTGACACCGATGTGGGTACTCGCGACGGTGGAGGTAACCATGAGTCAACCACGTATGGCGAATGCGGAGCCGACAGAGAACCACAGAGTCCCTGCGACAGGTGCGCACGGAGGTCTTCCACATATTTGTAGTCTCCTTAATGGTACGCAGCTTGTTGTGCGTACTGAGATTATGCCATTCCGTCTCCCAAAGCCGCAAAACCTTGCTGCGTAATACTGAACGCAGGTCAGTTTCAGATAAGCGGTTTGCGCGTAGCCTGCTTGGACAGCCGTCGGCTAGTTCGCTGCCTGGGATTCCGGCGTGCCCTGGGGTCCAGACAAACGCCACTGAACGACTGGACCGTTCCAAGGCATTGATGGACTCCTGAATGGTCGCTACCAAAGGATGACGAAGGTAGCACTGGTCGATAGCTTGTAGGCTGCTCAATGAGTCAGTACACAGGAGAAATGACCCGCCTGGGCATGAGCGGATGTGCTCAAGAGCACGAGATATGGCCGCCAGCTTTGCAGTGAAAACACTGCAGCCACCTGGTAAGGAGTGCTGTTCTATTGTCCTCCATGAACATAAGCAAAGCCAACGTGACCATCAGCCATCCAGCCTTCGGTGTAAACTACGAGGGCAGTTCAATAAGTAATGCAACACATTTTTTTTTCTCGGCCAATTTTGGTTGAAAAAACCGTAAATTTCTTGTGGAATATTTTCAAACATTCCCGCTTCGTCTCGTGTAGTTTCATTGACTTCCGACAGGTGGCAGCGCTGTACGGAGCTGTTAAAATGGCGTCTGTAACGGATGTGCGTTGCAAACAACGGGCAGTGATCGAGTTTCTTTTGGCGGAAAACCAGGGCATCTCAGATATTCATAGGCGCTTGCAGAATGTCTACGGTGATCTGTCAGTGGACAAAAGCACGGTGAGTCGTTGGGCAAAGCGTGTGTCATCATCGCCGCAAGGTCAAGCAAGACTGTCTGATCTCCCGCGTGCGGGCCGGCCGTGCACAGCTGTGTCTCCTGCAATGGCGGAGCGTGCGAACAGACTCGTTCGAGATGATCGACGGATCACCATCAAACAACTCAGTGCTCAACTTGACATCTCTGTTGGTAGTGCTGTCACAGTTGTTCACCAGTTGGGATATTCAAAGGTTTGTTCCCGCTGGGTCCCTCGTTGTCTAACCGAACACCATAAAGAGCAAAGGAGAACCATCTGTGAGGAATTGCTTGCTCGTCATGTGGCTGAGGATGACAATTTCTTGTCAAAGATTGTTACAGGCGATGAAACATGGGTTCATCACTTCGAACCTGAAACAAAACGGCAATCAATGGAGTGGCGCCACACCCACTCCCCTACCAAGAAAAAGTTTAAAGCCATACCCTCAGCCGGTAAAGTCATGGTTACAGTCTTCTGGGACGGTGAAGGGGTTATTCTGTTCGATGTCCTTCCCCATGGTCAAACGATCAACTCTGAAGTGTATTGTGCTACTCTTCAGAAATTGAAGAAACGACTTCAGCGTGTTCGTAGGCACAAAAATCTGAACGAACTTCTCCTTCTTCATGACAACGCAAGACCTCACACAAGTCTTCGCACCCGAGAGGAGCTCACAAAACTTCAGTGGACTGTTCTTCCTCATGCACCCTACAGCCCCGATCTCGCACCGTCGGACTTCCATATGTTTGTCCCAATGAAGGACGCAATCCGTGGGAAGCACTACGCGGATGATGAAGAAGTTACTGATGCAGTACGACGTTGGCTCCGACATCGACCAGTGGAATGGTACCGTGCAGGCATACAGGCCCTCATTTCAAGGTGGCGTAAGGCCGTAGCATTGAAAGGAGATTACGTTGAAAAATAATGTTGTGTAGCTAAAAGATTGGGGAATAACCTGGTGTATTTCAATGCTGAATAAAACAACCCCTGTTTCAGAAAAAAAAGTGTTGCATTACTTATTGAACTGCCCTCGTACTTCATGGCCCCAGTACATGTCGATAATCGAGAGGAAGTGACAGTGGAGAGTCGCAGAGTTAACTGAGTCCTTAGGGCCATGTGAAAGGTCCAGGCGAAGCCGCGGCCTAGGTGTACACCACGGAGGCGTTCGAAAAGGAACCTCAAGTATAGGTGGTAAAGGCAAGGACTCCAGTTCGGAGAGAAGGCATCGCACACGAACTGCAATTGCAATCTCTGACCTGGGCCACCGATGAGGAAGATGAACCGCCGAGGGCGGGAAAAGGAAACGGTAATTTGGATGCGCATGGCCATTGCGGTCCGTACATCGTCATCCACAGTGTTGGCTCGTCGCTGGAGCACTGCAATAGGTGTGAACTTGTCTGCATCGACGGTTCGTCGCCGTGTGCTGCGGGTTGGACTGGTTGCACGAATGCCATTACATCGGCTTCCATCGTCCAGAAACCACAAGCTCCTCCGACTGCAATGCGCACGTGAACACAGTCACTGGAGTGGCAAGATGTAATCTTTTCGGATTCGCTTCAACGTGTCCTACAGTGATGGCCACATACGGGTCCGGCGGTACCGTGGTGAGCGCAACCTGGAGGGCTGCATTGTGGAGCGGCAGAGCGGACAAACACCTGGTGTGATGGTTTGGGGTGCCATTGGTTACAACAACCGATCTCGCTTCATACGTATTGCGGGCACTTTGAACAGCAACCCGTTTCTAACGGAGGTTGTGGAGCCTGAGGTACTCCCCCCTGCTTCAGGCATCTCCACAGGCCACATTTCAACAGGACAATGCCCAGCCAAATATTGCGAGCAACGTACAGGCCTCCTTCGAAGAGCGACGGGTACCATTGCTTCCCTGATTTGCACATTTGCTAGGCATGTCGCCCATCGAACATGTCTGGGATATGGTTGGTCGGCACCTGGTGTGCCACGGTCCTCCAGTAAATGGTGTCACAGTTTTGTGAGCTCGGATGCAAACTGCGTGGAGGTAAAACCCTTATTGATTGAATGCCACGGCATATAGTAGCTCTAATTGCAGCGCATGGTGACAACACGACATACTGAATAATAGAGCTCAAAGGGCATGTACAGATTTGAAAAGGTAATCATCTGTTGCTTGTCATGTACCTCACCTGTGGTAATAAATTAATTGAATTCATGCGTTTCCTTGTTGGTGTTGCAATTTCCACAAACGGTGGAGTATTTCAGACGGACGTAATATGAAATTGTGAAAGCGCATGACAGAGACGGTCTTCTTCAAACGCGATACATATAGGGTGTTAGAAAAAGGCACGGCCAAACTTCCTCACACACATAGAAAGAAAATATGTTATGTGGACATGTGTCCGAAAACGCTTACTTTCCATGTTAGAGCTCATTTTATTACTTCTCTTCAAATCACATTAATCATGGAATGGAAACACACAGCAACAGAACGTACCAGCGTGACTTCAAACACTTTGTTACAGGAAATGTTCAAAATATCCTCCGTTAGCGAGGATACATGCATCCACCCTCCGTCGCATGGAATCCCTGATGCGCTGATGCAGCCCTGGAGAATGGCGTATTGTATCACAGCCGTCCACAATACGAGCACGAAGAGTCTCTACATTTGGTACCGGGGTTGCGTAGACAAGAGCTTTCAAATGCCCCCATAAATGAAAGTCAAGAGGGTTGAGGTCAGGAGAGCGTGGAGGCCATAGAACTGGTCCGCCTCTACCAATTCATCGGTCACCGAATCTGTTGTTGAGAAGCGTACGAACACTTCGACTGAAATGTGCAGGAGCTCCATCGTACATGAACCACATGTTGTGTCGTACTTGTAAAGGCACATGTTCTAGCAGCACAGGTAGAGTATCCCGTATGAAATCATGATAACGTGCTCCATTGAGCGTAGGTGGAAGAACATGGGGCCCAAACAAGACATCACCAACAATGCCTTCCCAAACGTTCACAGAAAATCTGTGTTGATGACGTGATTGCACAACTGCGTGCATATTCTCGTCAGCCCACACATGTTGATTGAGAAAATTTACAGTTTGATCATCAGAATCGAGGGAGTACAGTTCATACTGACGAAACTAAAATGTGCTCTAACATGGAAATTAAGCGTTTCTGGACACATGTCCACATAACATCTTTTCTTTATTTGTGTGTGAGGAATGTTTCCTGAAAGTTTGGCCGTACCTTTTTGTAACACCCTATATTTGTAGTAAGGAATATGTAAGTAAATTGAGGCTGTTGTAGTAGAACACAATATGCAGAAGAAAAAAAATATTCAAAACATTTACCGAGTGAGGTGGCGCAGTGATTAGCACTGGACTCGCATTCGGGAGAACGACGGTTCAAACCTGCGTTCGGCCTTCCTGTTTTAGGTTTTCCGTGATATGCCTAAATCGGTTCAGAAAAATGCCAGGATGGTTCCTTTGAAAGGGCACGGCCTACTTCCTTCCCCATCCTTCCCTAAGACGATGGAACCGATGACCTCGCTGTTTGGTGGCCTCCACGAAACCAACCAACCAATCAAAACATTTAGTAAATATTTGCGATCGTATTGCATTTTGCACAATCCATTTATATATAAGTAAAATTATTGTTATTAATTAATTAATCGTTTACTCACACAACACAACGCTTTGTCAGGCAACGAATGTGTCACAGCTTTGGGTTCTTTGAGGGTGGCGACAGCATTCTGCAACAAAGTACAGTCGACATGCAGTGTTACGAACGATCAGTACTTGTGGGCTGGCAGCTGGCTTACGGCACCGTCACCGTAGCTAGTCCATTGGGGGGCTCATAACACACTAATTTATGAAGGTTACCAATGAAAATAAGACAGGAATATCTACGGCCCGAGATGCCGCCCCACAACGTCAGTCTTGGTTCTGGAAGAAATAAACTTGGCGGCCCCTGCGTTAGAAGCTCCTGCGTTTCACATTAAGAAAATAATGTGTTCTCACTTCTTTATTCATTGGCTAACTGCAATGTGTAGGTCGTTCGTAATAGCAAAGAGATTGCAATAGAAGAGAGGTGCGTTTCCACAGTAGTAAAGACGAACAAGTGCTCATTGGTCTTGTGTAAATTTTAGAGCCCATGTTTACTGGACACTGTTTTTGTTTTGGTCCGTACAATCACCTCTCAAAATATGGTTTACTACACTACTGGCCATTACAATTGCTACACCACGAAGATGACGTGCTACAGACACGAAATTTAACCGACAGGAAGAAGATGCTGTGACATGCAAATGATTAGCTTTTCAGAGCATTCACACAAGGTTGGCGCCGGTGGCGACACCTACAACGTGCTGACACGAGGAAAGCTTCCAACCGATTTCTCATACACAAACAGCAGTTGACCGGCGTTGCCTGGTGAAACGTTGTTGTGATGCCTCGAGTAAGGAGGAGAAATGCGAACCATCACGTTTCCGACTTCGATAAAGGTCGGATTGTAGCCTAGCGCGATTGCGGTTTATCGTATCGCGACATTGCTGCTCGTGTTGGGCGAAATCCAATGACTGTTAGCAGAATATGGAATCGGTGGGTTCATGAGGGTAATACGAAACGGCGTGCTGGTTCCCAACGGCCTCGTATCACTAGCAATCGAGATGACAGGCATCTTATCCGCATGGCTGTAACGGGTTGTGCACGAACAGTTTGACGACGTTTGCAGCAGCATGGACTATCACCTCGGAGACCATGGCTGCGGTTACCCTTGACGCTGCATCACAGAGAGGAGCGCCTGCGATGGTGTACTCAGTGACGAACCTGGGTGGACGAATGGGAAAACGTCATTTTTTTTTGGATGAATCCCGGTTCTGTGTACAGCATCGTGATGGTCGCATCCGTGTTTGGCGACATCGCGGTGAACGCACATTGGAATCGTGTATTCGTCATCGCCATACTGGCGTATCACCCGGCGTGATGGTATGGGGTGCCATTGGTCACACGTCTCGGTCACCTCTTGTTCGCATTGACGGCACTTTGAAAAGTGGACGTTAGATTTCAGATGTGTTACGACCCGTGGCTCTACCCTTCATTCGATCCCTGCGAAACCCTACATTTCAGCAGGATAATGCACGACCGCATGTTGCAGGTCCTGTACAGGCCTTTCTGGATACAGAAAATGTTCGCCTGTTGCCCTCGCCAGCTCATTCTCCAGATCTCTCACCAATTGAAAACGTCTGGTCAATGGTGGCCGAGCAACTGGCTCGTCACAATACGCCAGTCACTACTCTTGAACTGTGGTATCGTGTTGGAGCTACGTGTACCTGTACTTTGTGTTCTCTTTGAGTCAATGCCTAGGCGTTTCAAGACCGTTATTACGGCTGGAGGTAGTTGTTCTAGGTACTGATGTCTCAGGATCTATGCACCCAAATTGTGTGAAAATGTAATCACGTGTCAGTTCTGGTATAAAGTATATTTCCAATGAATACCCGTTTATCATCTACATCTTTTCTTGGTGTAGCAATTTTAATGGCCAGTAGTACATGTAGTAAGGAATATGTAACTTAACTGAGGCTGTTGAAGTACAACACAATATGCAGAAAAAAACTTTATTGAAAACATTTATCGAGCGAGGTGGCGCAGTGATTAGCACCGAACTCGCATTCTGGAGGACGGCGGTTCAAACCCGCTTCCGGCCATCCTGATTCAGGTTTTCCGTGATTTGCCTAAATCGCTTCAGGAAAATGCCGGGATGGTTCCTTTGAAAGGGCACGGCCGTCATCCTTCCCCATCCTTCCCTAAGACGATGGGACCGATGACCTCGCTGTTTGGTCGCCTCCACGAAACCAGCCAACAAACCAATTAAAACATTTCGTAAATATTTGCGATCGTGTTGCGTATTGCACAATGCATTTATATATAAGTAAAGTTACTGTTATTAATTAATTAATAATGTACTCACACAACACAACACTTTGTCAGACAACGAAAGCGTCACAGCTTTGGGATGTTTTAGGGTGGCAGTATTCAGCAACGAAGAACAGTCGACACGAAGTGTTACGAATGGTGCCGTCTTCGAACGATCAGCACTTGTGGGTGGTAGCTGACTTACGGCACCCTCACTACGGCTAGTCCATTGGGGGCCCATCACAGTAACTTATGAATGTTACCAATGAAAATAAGACAGGAATAACTACGTCCCGAGATGCCGCCCCACAACGTAGTGTTGGCTCTTGAAGAAAAAAACTTGGTGACCCCTGGTTTAGATGCACAGTTACAAAATAATGTGTTCTCACTTCTTTATTCATTGCATTACTGCATTGTGTAGGTCGTTCGTAATAGCAAAGAGATTGCAATAGAAGAATAGAGCATTTCCACAGTATTAAAGACGAACAAGTGCTCATTGGTCTTGTGTGAATTTTAGAGCCCATGTTTACTGGACACTGTTTTTGTTTTGGTCCGTACTACCTCCTCTCAAAATATGGTTTACTTTTTTTTAAAAAAAAACCTTGTATTTAACAGATTTTTGGACAACATTGTTGTGGAGATGAAGCAGCGATTAGTATGATTAATCACTTATTCAAAAACAGTGTTAATCGCATTTATTATTGCAATGCCGCCAACCGGTTTCAGCCCGACGTAGGGGTCATCTTCTGGGCGTTTACACCACTGGTCGACTGCTGGTGGCGTCACTCCTGTCTACATAACGGCAGGAAACTATGCCAACCCTACGTCGGGTTGAAACCGGTTGGCGGTATAATAATAATAAATGCGATTAAGACTGGTTTTGAATAATTGACTTGTGTTTAACGTTTCAAGAGACACTTGAGGCTATAAAAGTTTAAACGTTTCAATCCGTACATGAGAAATTGTCGGTCAAAAATGGGTGTCCCTTGACAAGGACAGACTTGCGTCAGCGGTGGTGCCCGCGTCACGTCCGCCCCCGCGTCGCTTAATGCAGGTAGCGCCGCCCGTCGCCGGTGACGGAAACGGCATCGGAGGCGGCCCACGCGCACACATGAAAGGGGCGCCGCACGGGCTCGCGTTGGCGGCAGATCAGCTGGGTGCGTGCGACGTCACGGCTGCACTCCCCCCCCCCCCCCCCCTTTACATCACATCCCCTGTCCGACGCGCGACTTGTGATAAGACCGGTGCTCCGGCGCATGCGCAGCGGCGCATGTCCAGCGGCCCGCGCCCTCAGCGGTGCCGGCCGTCAGTAGGCGTTCCTCGCCGCTGCGCGCCGCGACAGCAGCCAGCAGCCAGTAGCCAGCAGCCAGAGACCACCGGCCCGCGCCGCACACACCCCTCCGCGGACGGCGACTGGTGCACCGACACCGGCAGCGGCCTCCTTGCTGCCACCTCCCGGAGACAGAGGTAAGGCGCTGGGTCGCACTGCTCACGGCGGGTGGCGGAGGGCACTTTGTGTTCCACTGTCACTTCCACCCCTTCCTGTTCCATTATCTAGTGGTGCACCGGCAGAACGATTGTTGGTAAACATCCGCGCGAGATTCAGTCTTTCTAGTCTTGCCTTCATAATTTTATCGCGAAATACAGGGTGAACTTTAATAAAACCGACGAACTGCAGGGACGGATCCGTTACTGGAAATGGAGGAAGAAAGATCCTATGAACATGTACACGTAAAGCATCCTTGACACAGTGGATGGCGCTGACGAATTAAAGTTCCTCTTATCACGTGCCGGGTGTTCATTGTGTGTTGCAGTCTGTGTGACTGACACAGAGTACTGTAATCAGCAGAATGACCAGGTATTCGTGCCGGGAACAAGCCGAGATGGTGTTTGTTGACGGCCGACCAGTGGCAGCACGGCTATACGGAAACAAGTAGCCTCACAGACACCAACTACACTATTGGCCATTAAAAATGCTACAGCAAGAAGAAATGCAGATGATAAACGGGTATTCATTGGACAAATACATTGTGCTAGAACTGACATGTGATCACATTTTCACGCAATTTGGGTGCATAGATCCTGAGAAATCAGTACCCAGAACAACCACTTCTGGCCGTAATAACGGCCTTGATACGCCTGGGCATTGAGTCAAACAGAGCTTGGATGGCGTGTACAGGTACAACTGCCCATGCATCTTCAATACGATACCACAGTTCATCAAGCGTAGTGACTGGCGTATTGTGACGAGCCAGCTGCTCGGCCACCATTCACCGGACGTTTTCAATTGGTGACACATCTGGAGAATGTGCTGGCCAGGGCAGCAGTCGAACATTTTCTGCATCCAGGAAGGACCGTACAGGACCTGCAACATGCGGCCGTGCATTATCATGCTAAAATGTAGGGTTTCGCAGGGATCGAATGAAGGGTAGAGCCACGGGTCGTAACACATCTGAAATGTAACGTCCACTGTTCAAAGTGCCGTCATTGCGAACAAGAGGTGACCGAGACGTGTAATCAGTTGCACCCCATACCATCACGTCGGGTCATACGCCAGTATGGCGATGACGAATACACGCTTCCAATGTGCGTTCACCGCTATGTCGCCAATCACGGATCCGACCATCATGATGCTGTAAACGGAACCTGGATTCATCCGAATAAATGACTCTTTCCCATTCGTCCACCCAGGTTCGTCGTTGAGTACACCATCGCAGGCGCTCCTGTCTGTGATGCAGCGTCAAGGGTAACCGCAGCCACCGTCTCCGAGCTGATAGTGTACGTTGCTGCAAACGTCGTCGAACTGTTCGTGCAGATGGTTGTTGTCTTGCAAACGTCCCCATCTGTTGACTCAGGGATCGACACGTGGCTGTACGATCCGTTACAGCCGTGCGGATAAGATGCCTGTCATCTCGACTGCTAGTGATACGAGGCCGTTGGGATCCAGCACGGCGTTCCGTATTTTCCTCCTGAACCCACCGATTCCACATTCTGCTAACAGTCATTGGATCTCGACCAACGCGAGCAGCAATGTCGCGATACGATAAACCACAATCACGATAGGCTACAATCCGACCTTTAACAAAGTCGGAAGCGTGATGGTACGCAGTTCTCCTCCTTACACGAGGCGTCACAACAATGTTTCACCAGCAACGCCGGTCAACTGTTGTTTGCGTATGATAAATCGATGGGAAACTTTCCTCATGTCAGCACGTTGTAGGTGTCACCACCGGCACCAACCTCGTGTGAATGTTCTGAAAAGCTGATCAGTTGCATATCACAGAATCTTGTCCCTGTCGGTTAAATTTCGCATCTGTAGCACGTCATCTTCGAGGTGTAGCAATTATAATGGCCAGTAGTGTACATTATACAACATTGCAAGCCCTTTTTGCGCATATGTGTCGTCATTGGCCGTTCCAGTGAGACGAAAGTGCAGAGGGTTGTACAGGATGTTGAGATGAACCCTAGTACAAGCTCCAGCCAAATGGCCCGCCAACATGGTGTGAGCCAGAATACGATTATGTGTATCCTACATGATAACCGCTGCTATCTCTATTACCTGCAACGAGTGCAAGGACTATCAGCTGCGGATTTCCCACTGCGGTTAGGATTTTGTCAATGGCTCTCGCACCAGACCATCACAATTTCTGTCATCTGCCCTCTTTAGCGACGAAGCAACCTTTACCAGAACTGGCATC
The DNA here is from genome assembly GCF_023864345.2 of Schistocerca serialis cubense. NCBI lineage: Eukaryota > Metazoa > Arthropoda > Insecta > Orthoptera > Acrididae > Schistocerca > Schistocerca serialis. The sequence continues at coordinate 115,983,700 of NC_064643.1, read as the reverse complement.
ATCAGTCTGCATAATCGTCATCTATAGGCTACAGACCATCCTCGGAGAACGGTTGAAGCGTCTCATCAGCATCGGTTCAGCATCAGTGTGTGGTCTGGGAGTCGTGGCGAGCACGTACTTGAAACAGTTACTATCCCACATGATGCAACGTGTGAATGCGTACATTGCATCCCATGGAGGCCACTTTGGATATCTGTTATGGCATGGATGCATGCGATTCAGCTTTCTACTCTACTCCTGGACCATTTGTTGTTGTTGCACGCACACGTCTCATTTACGGAAACATCTTCAAAGGACCTTTTTTCTCCACTTCCAGTCAACAATCCGCAGTTTGTCGGTTTTATTATTGTTCTCCTCATATACGTAGCAGGAAGTAATATAGTAGTTAATATTACTAGAAACGTACACTCACGGAGGTTTATCGGAGTAAACCATTTCCTGATGTGCAACGCTTTTCTGCTACCGTTTGTCTCCGGAGTTGGCTAAACATTTCTGTGACTCTTTCGCACCTTCTAAATGAAAATTTGACGAATCGCGCTGCTCTTCTTCCGATCTCTTCTATTCCATCGGTCAAACCTTCGACGTGTGTGAGAAAAAGTAATGAGGCTGATCTATATCCACTACAGTTTTCATTTTTTTATTTTTTCAAACAACAATATTGTTCCCTTCGAAGTAGTTGCCTTCTGCAGCTGTACACCGGCGGAGTCGTTGTTTCCAGCCTTGGTAGTAGCGATGAAAGGCGTCAACCGGTAGAGCATTTAACATGTCGGTCAAATTCTTTTGAATGTTCTCCAGAGTCCCAGAATGATGTTCGTTTCACAAATTTTTCCGTTTTAGGAAAAGAAAAAAGTCAGAACGACTCGCATCAGGTGAATAGGGGGACTGGAACAACAGGAATGCCTTTTGAGGTCAAAAATTCCGTAATGGAAGTCCCCGTGTGATATGGTGCGTTGCCATGATGCAGCAGCGACTTGTCTGCAACATCCGGTCTCACTCGATTCATCCTTTTCCTGAATCTCTCAAGGACATCTTCGTAAAACACTTAGTTGACAGTTTGTCCTGGAGGTCTGATCTCACAAGAGCAAGGACTCGTTCGACGTTGTCGTCGGTTTTTGGAGTTGAAAGTTCCGTGAGCGAGATTCGGCCTTCCAAAAGATTCTGTTCTTGATAAGGAATGTTCCCAAAGGCCTGTTTCAACTTTTCTAAGGTCGTACCAACGGACTCTATAAGTTAAACAAAAAATTCGTTTTGCATAAGATTGCTCTAAATTCCCCTATTCCATTTTAGTAACACACAACAAAAACATAAATTCACTGTTGGCACTTTCAAAAATCACTTGATGGCTGTACGGAGTTGAAACTCGGACTGAGCATCTAGAAGGCATGATGAACACACCGGTCTGCACAAGTGGAACAGCAGAGAGTTGAGAGATTGCTGGCAGTGTTGTCGGTCTCATTACTTTTCTCACCTACCTATTATATGGTAAGGATCCCAGACTTACAGGAATACTCTACTTTCGGTCGAACGAGGGCTCAGTAAGCCACCTCCTTCGTGGCTAGACTACATATCACGAAGATTCTTGCAATGAATCTCAGTCTGGCATCTGCATTTCCTACTATTAGTTCTCTATGGTCGTTCAACTTTGAATCGCTACATACTCAGAGTCTCAGATTTCTAATGGGTGTGACTGCCTCCAGTGCCTGTGTGTTACTTTTAAAAACACCCGGTGTCTGATATATCGATATTAATAAATATCGTATCGGTACTTGATATATCTAAATAAGTATAGATACATCGATATATCGACGGATAGAAACATTGGTTGCTCATTGTAAATATACTGCCTATTTTAGAGCTGTGTATTTACATATTGATTCATTATTAGATATTTTGTACATCAACAAGCTAGCAGCCTGTTTATCCCCCTTAGAGCAAGGACTGAAAGGAAAACGATCTAAGTTCAGCCTTCGCGATAATCACTTTGCTAACGATGGTAAATGCACATAAGTCGTACAATAAGAGGTGTCGGGTGGGTTCCGCCACATGTCGGATTCGTCCGGAACACTTCACGCCGACTTCCCTGTTTTTCTCATTTCCGCCAATGCCAGCGACCTATCAGTAGCAGTTGTTCTGTCAATATAGCGTAGTGAAGATGGACGTTGCCGTTTCCGTAGGTATCACCTAGCGCCGATTGCCTCAGCATTTCCCCTCACACGTCTCCGTTCACCTTAAAGAGCAGCCTTCCCATTTAGATTTTTATTCATCATTTTCAGCCACTATTTTCGAAGAATGTCGATGTGAAAAATATCACATTGCTATTTCTTCACATCGGAAATCTTACTATAACATTCACACCGCCACCTCCCTGCTGCAATCGGACATCTTTTGTGCCACATATATTTCCTTCACACGGTCAAAGAGAACGTTTGGACGTGATTAAAGCTCAATAAGTAATAAGACTCCTTCACACAGTGAAAGTAAAACTACGTTCTCCTACAATTTCAAAAGAACAACTTCAAATATTTACCAAAAATAGCGAAAAAATATAATATGAAATAAAAATATCGGCACTCGATATCGCCATCCCGATATTGACATATTGAATATCGATTCTAAGATACAGCAGGTGTCGATGTTACCTGTAGAAATAGCGTTTGTGTCGACATATCGATATTTTATCAAAAGCCCTGCTCTGTAATCCCGTAGTTCCGCATGTTTATTCGCAATACGTTGCATTTGTTTACGGTCAGCACTGCCAATCTCTGCGTCAAGCGTGGATCTCCGCACGCCTTCCTGTACAGTTTTCTGGCGTTGCGACTTCTCTATGTACCATATCATTTTCCGGTAGTTTCCTCGTACTTCTTCCGACGTATTCCACTAGGTTTTCTGTACACATTGTGAAACGTAATTGTCCTGTGACACTCCCTTGGATTACGTACGCAGTTACTTTCAGGTCTGAAGTAGAAGATCGTGTCACCAAGTGTTGTTTATGCTGGGAACTCCTCAATCCAATAACAAAGTTGGTCCGAAATTTCGTACGCATGTGTTTTGTTCATTTAGCGACAGTGTGAAAATGTATGGAACGTTCAGGGTAATTTATGATAGGCTACCAGAAGTCTCCTCCACTACACACCGTCAGATGGTTTGCGGAGCACAGATGTGGATATAGATCTATCTAATCTATAAAGCGATATCAAAAGTCATTTTCGTGTAATTGGTTTTTAAGAATGCTGCCTTAGCACCATTCTTAAATTCCGATAACGTATGATACATTGAAGCGCCAAACACTCTGGTACAGGCATGCGTATTAAAATAAAGAGACATGTAAACAGGTAGAATACAGCACTGCAGTCGGTAACGACTATATAAGACAAGAAATGTCTGGTGCAGTCCATTGATCGGTTACTGCTGCTACAATGGCAGGCTATCAAGACTTAAGTGAGTTTGAACGTGGTGTTATAGTCGGCGCACGACCGATGGGACGCAGCAAATCCGATGTAGCGATGAAGTGAGGACTTTCCCGTACGACCATTTCACGAGTGTAGCGTGAATATCAGGAATCCAATAAAACATCAAATCTCCTACATCGCTGCGACCGGAAAAAGATCATGCAAGAACGGGACCAAAGACAACTGAAGAGAATAATTCAATATGACAAAAGTGCAATACTTCCCCAAATTGCTGCAGGTTTCAATGCTGGGCCATCAATAAGCGTCAGCGTTCGAACCATTCAACGAAACACCATCGATATGGGCTTTCAGAGCCGAAGGCCCACTCGTGTACCCTTGATGACTGCACGACACAAAGCTTTACGCCTCTCCTGGGCCCGTCAACACCGACATTGGACTGTTGATGACTGGAAACATGTTGCCTGGTCGGACGAGTCTCGTTTCAAATTGTATCGAGCGGATGGACGTGTACGGGTATGGAGACAACCTCATCAATCCATGGATCCTGCATGTCATCAGGGGACTGTTGAAGCTGGTGGGGGCTCTGTAATGGTGTGAGGCGGGTGCAGTTACGTCTAGATACGACTGACAGGCTACACGTACGTAAGCATGCCGTCTGGTCACCTGCATCCATTCATGTCCATTGTGCATTCCGACGGACTTGGGCAATTCCAGCTGGACAATGCGACACCCCACATGTTCGTAATTGCTGCAGAGTGGCTCCAGGAACACTCTTCTGAGTTTAAACACTTCCGCTGGTCACCATACTCCCCAGACATGAATTTTATTGGGCTTATGTAGGATGCTTGCAAGATGCTGTTCAGAAGAGATCTCCAACCCCGCGTACTCATACGGATTTATGGACAGCCTTGCAGGATTCATGGTGTCAGTTCCCTCCCGTACTACTTCAGACATTAGTCAAGTCCATGCCACGTCGTGCTGGGGCACTTCTGCGTGCTCGCGGGGGCCCTACACGTTATTAGGCACGTGTACCAGTTTCTTTGGCTCTTCAGTGTATTATACCGAATATTGATTGACAAATAAACTTAAAGCAACAGTTTGTGTAAATTATATCACAGCATTATTAGTGGTAATGTTACGGAAAATAAATACAAACGATGACAGTAGTCTTTTGGTGATTTTAAACACTATTTAGATATAGTTTAACGAATAGTAAATAATCGTAATAATAAAAGTATCTAGAACTAGTGGCTAGATTACAGAGGAAACACGACAAAAGGAAGTTTTCATTAGCAAATAAGTTGAAATGGTTCGAATGGCTTTGAGCACTATGAGACTTAACGTCTGAGGTCATTAGTCCCCTAGAACTTAGAACTACTTAAACCTAAATAACCTAAGGACATCACACACATCCATGCTCGAGGCAGGATTCGAACCTGCGACCGTAGCGGTCGCGCGGTTCCAGGCTGTAGCGCCTAGAACCGCTCGGCCACATCGGCCGGCACAAATTGGTGAAGCGAAGAAAGATTTCTTAGCTGAAAGAGCTCTACTAACATCAACTATTGATGTGAAAATGAGGAAGAAGTTCCTGAAAGCGTACATCTGTGGCATACCACCGTATAGAAATAATAGGACCACAAATGTGGTGCTATCGGAGAATGTAAGAACGGGTGGACAGATGTGGTACAAAATGTCGATGCGCTAAAAATAATATGTGAGGTAAGAAGTCTGACGAAGATCCTTTCGAGGGAAAGGTAAAGGTTCTATGACTTCGTTGAACCTCGTGATGGGAGGGGTAGAAGAAGTGAAAAAAAAACAGTTAGGGCAGGCAAAGATTAGTATAAGGCCGGAAAACATGGAAAGTAGAATCAGAGCAGATGAGAGCAGGCTGAACGGAAAGGCAAGATATAAGGACGTAAGTGACGTAATTTTCAGGAAAGAAAGAAAATGTGCTACAATGAGAAGTGGAGAGAGAGAAACCGGAAGATTAACTAAAGACGAAATAGGAGTATCCTTCGCCGCTAAATTGCCGGAAAATTTAACTTCTTCACCGACTGTTGCCGTGTGTCGGGCCGGAGCTCGAACAGCGAACAGTCCTCTGCAGAGTGTAAAATTCGTTCTGGAAAATTTATTCTGTCAGAAAACGTATTTTACCCACTGTTATGGCGGTGTTTTCGTGATTAAATCAGAAACTGCTTCAGTGGCGAGGGGAGGTGATGCTGTAAAGTTGCCGATCACCAACACTTGGCACTAATGTCCTGAGTTCAATCGCTGAAGGCGATCCGCCCTTGGGAACGGGACGCTAAGCACCGCAGATCCCTTGATTCTATTTGAGACAAGTAAGCTACGTCCCAGCACCGGTTTCAACAACGCAGCACGACGCTATACGCAACTCACTTATAGAACCACAGACAGTTGAACTTAAGGAAACTGAAGCGTAATCCACCAGAGTTGCATCAGTTAGAAAGCCAGACTTTTTCATTAATCCATTCATTGATCCATTTGCTACTGCTGCCGTAATTACCAATACGCCACAGAAGAATGTTCATGTAAACTGTAGAGTCAAAGAAACTGGTACACCTGACTAATATCGTGTAGGACCCCCGCGATCACGCAAAAGTGCCGCAACACATCTAGGCATGGACTCCACTAATGTCTGAAGTAGTGCTGGAGGGAATTGACACCATGAATCCTGCAGGGCTGTCCATAAATCCGTAAGAGTACGAGGAGGTGGAGATCTCTTCCGAACAGTACGTTGCAAGGCATTCCAGATATGCTCAATAATGTTCATGTCGGGTTTTGTGGCCGGCGGAAGTGTATAAACTCAGAAGAGTGTTCCTGGAGCCACACTCTAGCAATTCTGGAGGTGTGGGGAGTCGTATTGTCCTGCTGGATTTGCTCAAGTTCGATGGAATGCACAATGGACATGAATGGATGCAGGTGATCAGACAGGATGCTTAGGTGCGTGTCACCTGTCAGAGTGCCTGCCGCAGTGGCAGAGCGGTTCTAGGCGCTACAGTCTGGAACCGCGCGACCGCTACGGTCGCAGGTTCGAATCCTGCCTCGGGCATGGATGTGTGTGATGTCCTTAGGTTAGTTAGGTTCAAATGGTTCAAATGGCTTTGAGCATTATGGGACTTAACAGCTATGGTCATCAGTCCCCTAGAACTTAGAACTACTTAAACCTAACTAACCTAAGGACATCACACAACACCCAGTCATCACGAGGCAGAGAAAATCCCTGACCCCGCCGGGAATCGAACCCGGGAACCCGGGCGTGGGAAACGAGAACGCTACCGCACGGCCACGAGTTGCGGACGGTTAGTTAGGTTTAAGTAGTTCTACGTTCTAGGGGTCTCTTGACCTCCATGGTGCTCAGAGCCATTTGAACCATTTGAACCTGTCACAGTCGTATCTAGACGTATCAGGGATCCCATATCACTCCAACTGCAAACGCCACACACCATTACAGAGCCTCCACCTGCTTGAACAGTCCCCTGCTGACATGCACAGTCCGTGGATTCATGAGGTTGTCTCCATACCCGTACGCGTCCATCCGCTCGATACAATTTGAAACGAGACTCGTCCAACCAGGCAACATCTTTTCAGTCATTAGCAGTTCTATGTCGGTGTTGACGCTCCTAGGGGAGGCGTAATGTTTTGTGTCGTCAGTCATCAAAGGCACAAGAGTGGGCCCTCGGTTCCGAAAGCCCATATCGATGATGTTCCGTTGAATGGTTCGCACGCTGACACTTGTTGATGTCCCAGCATTGACACCTGCAGCAATTTGCGATAGGGTTGCACATCTGTCATGCTGAACGATTCTAGTCGGTCATCGTTGGTCCCATTCTTGCAAGACCTCTTTCCAGCCGCAGCTGTGTCAGAGATTTGATGTTGTACCGGATTCCTGATATTCATGGTACATTCGAGAAATAGTCGTACGGGAAAATCCGCACTTCCTCGTTACCTCGTAGATGCTGTGTACCATCGCTAGTGCGCCGTCTATGACACCAAGTTGAAACTCACTTACATCTTGATAACCTGCCTTTTTAGCAGCAGTAACAGATCCAATAAGTGCGCCAGACACTTGTAGCCTTACATAGACTTAGCCGACCGCAGCGGAGTATTCTGCCCGTTTACATTTATCTTCATTTGAATACACATGCCTGTACCAGTTTCTTTCGCGCTTCAGTGTATTACACAAATGAGGACTAATAATTTGTAGAGAAATGTTCAATATGTTACGTAACTATGATTTTTTGTGCTTTCCCCAAAATATCGCCAGATCATTTTTGTTTCAATTCTAGTTCGTGAATTAAATTTTTATTTCATGTTATTCAGTTAATACCATCGAATTTGTTAGTGTATCTAAGCTGGACTGCTATTGATGTTACTCAGTATAATAAAAGATAAGTGATCATTCAAACGAAATTCTCTAATGACTTCCACGCTGCTTTAAGTGTAATATTTTTTGTCCTTTGCCCCATATTCCACGTCTGTTCTTCCCATAACAGGTTTATTTCTAATTTTAGGTATCAGACATTTCGTTTCTACTTTCTTCCACTTTCTGTTTGCTTCATTTCTAAGCGGCCCCTATTACTGGCTACCGCTTGTATCGTTTGCATAGATGTAGTGCCTTCTCTCATTCGTAATGTGGAGTATTTCTTAAGCTATCCACTGCTGGCTTCATTTCACGTCGTTTGCATTGATGTATTTCGTGCTCTCATTAGTAATGTGATGTGTTTCTTCAGCTATCCATGGCTGTTTCTCCTCCGATTCGGTTGGCCCTCGGGTGGACTCAAAGACCTTAATTACTTACTTGTTTGTCACATTCATACATATTCCAGTAAACGACCGTTAAGTGTTTTACCTTGCTCAATGGTCACTTATACAGACATTTTTGACTTTCATGATGTTATTTTCTCCCCTTTAATAATTCACTTTTTCGTATGCCGCTGAGCGAGGTTGTTTCTGCTGTTGTCATCAGTCCAAAGGCTTGTTTACTTCACTCTCCATACTATTCTACACAAGTACTGAACCCTACATTCATCTGCACCTGTATTCAGGCCGTGGTTGCGCTCTTCATTTTTAATCCTCTACACCGTCGTTAGTTAATAAATTACACCTTGGTGCCCCAGGACGTGTCCTGTCAAGCTATCCTTTCTTTTAGTCAAGTTATGCCCTTTTTGGATCAGCCCCCCTCATTCGTTACTCGATCCACCTATTTAATCTTCATTTTTCTTCTGTAGCACCACATTTCAAAGGTTATTCTCTTCTTTTCTGTGCTTCTACCTTCCATTTCATTTCCACATAAGACCACACTGCTGTATTTCTTGCACTATCCATTCTTGGGGTCAGATGTTACAAAATTCAAAGTAGAACTCTCTATACTGTCGAGGAAGAAATGACAACATCGTCGACAGGTCTTCCTGTTTTGCAACTAATACACATGGCTGGGCTCTCACATCAGTTGCAGCATGGCATCCGTCAGCCGTGATCTTTCCTCTCCTGAATAAATTGACATTTTTCTATTTTTTAGTATCTGTTTGAGACTTACGAGCATGAGACACTTTCATCACACTGCATTTGGTGATCTTACATGCCAGCATTGACAGTAATGTTTCAGCAACATCTTTAAACTCAAAGGTGTCGGTTGTATGCCTTGGAATTACATGGAATGGGTTCACAGCTTTAGTAGTTGGCTTGTCTGTTTACTTCAACAACTTTTTTACTATTTATAAACCCAGATTTTCTACTTTCATTACTATGATGTTTTATTGATACAAACAAAAGTTTCCATGCAATCTTCTTACCACGTAAGTCACCACATGAGGGTGACCTTGACTCATGGCACTTGGAATTCTACTGTTTGACGTAAGGACCACGCACCGTCCAGCCCTCTGATTGCTGTGAACAAGTTAATTCGTCATGCTCTGCCGCTCCCCATGTGCTGTGGAAGGTTTTTTTTTTATTTAAAATGGCTCTGAGCACTATGGGACTCAACTGCTGTGGTCATAAGTCCCCTAGAACTTAGAACTACTTAAACCTAACTAACCTAAGGACAGCACACAACACCCAGCCATCACGAGGCAGAGAAAATCCCTGACCCCGCCGGGAATCGAACCCGGGAACCCGGGCGTGGGAAGCGAGAACGCTACCGCACGACCACGAGATGCGGGCAAGGGTTTAAGGGTGGCCTTTGGAATACCCTGCAGCACAGTTTACGTGTTTATGCTTCCAGTTTCGCAGGCCCTCTCACTGCTGCGGACGACTTTAGGAGTACTGAGCCACAGCTACCTGTGTGCTCTAGACGTGTTAACACGCAGAGCTGAATTTCTGCTCCGTTCTTCCAGAGATTTTCACAGTTCCAGCTGAATAGTTCGAGTGTGGTGCGTCTACGTTTGCTGCTGTGGTCCCTCACTGCAGATTTCACCTTTCCTTTGTATGTTTTTTGTCATGATTAACTTCTAGTTCCCTTTGAGAGAAATGTCACGTCATGTAGTTGCACAGATACAGAGATCCTAGAGATGCTCCCTATGAGCGACAGTGGGTGTGAATTCTCTGATGTCGGTAGCTGTGTCGAGTCTTCAGTGCAGTCTCGAATAAATAGTCCTCAGAACATCAGTTGATAAGCACACTATTTTGTTGTTTCTACAACAGGTGCTGTCGACAGGTATTTAGAATCTGAAGAATCCAGACATGATAGCGAAATACTTTGGAAAAGCACACACCTTAGTGACACTTTTGATCAGAAACAAACCGATTTCTAGCCATTACAACACTCGTTCCGTGAGTTGATTTCAGGGTGTAAATGTCAATTCATTAATGACTCAAGCATTTTGTCATTTTTATGATATTCCTATCAGAAGACGTGTTTTATTTTACAACAGACGAAACGGAGCGGTTTTACGTATACACCTAGGCAAGTACTCGTGAATCTGTTCAGTCTCGACTGTCAAGGTGGAATGCTACTGAAATGGAGGAACTTTATTTTTTGTTGTTATTTGTCTTCTTATTGGTTCAAAAGTTGAAAATAAGTCATTACTGATTTAGAGATACACTTTTAACACTCCAGTTTTGTTCGAAACTATGTCCAGAAGCCGTTTTACTTTACTTTCTAAAATGCTACACATTAGTAACAATTGTGCGGGTACTGGATGGGACAGTTTATTTAAGATTATGAATTTTGTTGATAAAGTACGTGCGGCGTTGCGCAGCACATTTAGCCCAAATCAGAAGCTCGGCATCGACGATAGTGTCTTGCTACTCAAAAGTCGATTATCTTTTAAACAATTTATTCCATCGAAGCGAAGTAGAATCGTAATGAAGACATCTGTGAAGTGTGAGTGTCTGCATGGTAAATTTAGAAATTCATTGTATATACCGGCGCAACAACAGAAACTGGTTCCACAATTTAGAGACAAGTGGCGACATATTGCCAACACTTACGAGAACATATTTGGAACGGGGACATACCCTGTAAGTTGACCATGGTATTCGACCCAGCCTTATTCCTCTGGCTTCTCAGTAGCAGAGGCTCAATATGCCAGAACCGCAGAGGTCAATGAAACGCGTTCTGTCAGGAATATCATAAAAAATGACAAAATGTGTGTCTTCAACGAGTTCAATTTGCACCTTGAAGTCAACTTATAAAACACTTGTTTTAATGGCTAGAAATTGGTTTGTTTCTGATCAAAAGCGTCAAAAGCGTCAATAAGGTGTGCGCTTTCCCAGAGTATTTCAGTGTCATATTCTGATTCCTCGCGTTCTGAATACTTGCCGACTGCACCTCTTGTAGAAACATCAAATTAGTGCGTTGTATCTTGAAACAAAATGGTTGCTATCATATGGTGGGATAAAAGAGAAGTGTGGATGTTGATCACATGTAACACAAGCCAAACGGCTGGAACATAAAGGATTGACAGAAATACTGGCGAAAAAATCAATAAACCCCAATGTATTGTAAATTGCAAATCAAGTATGACTGCAGTTTGCCATCATGACATGCTATTGAGCTCAGTAAGATTAGTGCATAAGACTCTAAAATGGTATAAGATACATTTTTTCTTTTTCTGGATTAGTTCATTTTAAATGCTCACGCTCTCCACAGGTCACTTACAGGGCGAAAAATGGCACTCAGACAGTTGATGAAACTCTGTGAGTGCCATTTTTCGCCCTCTAGTTAGGAAAAACGCAGAAAAATGTGGAACCAAACGGAGAAAAACTGACAGAGGAAGGCGTTTCGATGACGAAAAGACTGGAATTTCCAAAAAATGGCTCTGAGCACTATGGGACTTAACATCTATGGTCATCAGTCCCCTAGAACTTAGAACTACTTAAACCTAACTAACCTAAGGACAGCACACAACACCCAGTCATCACGAGGCAGAGAAAATCCCTGACCCCGCCGGGAATCGAACGCGGGAACCCGGGCGTGGGAAGCGAGAACGCTACCGCACGACCACGAGCTGCGGACGTGGAATTTACAGAGAGGTATTTTGCGATGTTATTGTGATCTAACATTCAAGGAAAAACTCACTAATGAGCAGATGTTTGGTTTCCACGAAACAGAAAGTGCGCCAGGAAACTGGAGACCAACTCAAAACTTGCAACGCACCGTTATGTGTTGCGCCCCGTTTCGAGACTGATCACACAAAGAAGCATTATTAATGATCGGGAACTGAAACTGATAGTTCAAATTGTTTGACAGTTCTAAATAAATCATTTTAAAAAAGGAAGATAAACAAGAAACACAAAAATGTAAGCTAAAAGACATTTTAATAAGCTACTTTTAATTTCGTCAGTGCCCAGTCCAAATCCCGCACCAAAAAGAAGGCTGGAAAATAGACACAGTGGATGTAAAAATTATTCAAAAAGTTCCTTCATATGAAGTAGTTCGCTGGCGAAGGAACTGTATAGTATTCTTGTCACCAACTCGGATACAGAAGACGTTAAGCCGATTGTCGCACTTACCTGCCTTTGCTGTCTTTGAGATCGTGCGGATTATATTTTTTTCCGAAAATCTGGTGGTTTGTCTTTACACTCACACATGCTACAAATCAACTTGATTTAGTCGTTTGATGGCCATTTCCCCCAATGATTTGAGAAATTACGATGGAATGTAATCTCTGTCTTCCGCACTATTTTATCTCTGTTAAACTATGACTAACACTGTATCCCGTTTGTCTCTTATACACATCCTTATTCCTGATTCTACACGTCATCAGACGGGTTTTGCCTCTTATAAAGGCCTTCAACATACTTTTTCCCCCTATCCGCTCCCTCCTCTACGTTTAACAGTGTAATTAATTTTGTAGGCTTAATGTTTATGCCTTTGGTTTTAGTTTCACCCAAGGATGTTTTGATTTTTTTGTATGCTGAATAAGTCTGTCCGACACCTCTTTCTCGATTTCTTCGCATTTTACCTGTAGCCGTTTCGCTTTGGCCACATGCAGTTTCTGTTTCTTTCACTCCCAACTGACTTAAAATTTATTACTTTATTCCTATCTCTTTATGAACATTTTTGTGCTTCCTTCCTTCGTGGATCAGTAGAAATGATTCTTCTGTTACTCAAGATTTCTTCGCAATTACCTTACTCGTTCTTATATTTGTAAGTCCAAGTTCCGTGACTGCCTTTTTTAAAATTGTATTATTTATTATCACCATAGTATCTATAGTCTTATACAAATTTAAAAGACACTTCATCATTCCTCAGTATTTCAGCTTCGCACTTATTCATACACAGATTCTTCCGGACAACTCTCTTAATTTCAACCTACTCTTCATTGTTACTAAATTGTGATCTGTGACTATATCTGGTCCTGAGTACGTCTTACATTCCAGTATCTGATTTCAAAACCTTTGCCTGACTATGATGAAATCCAGCTGGAACCTTCGTGTGTCTCCAGACATTTTCCATGTGTAGCTCTTCCTGTTCTGATTTTTGAACATTACTAGCCGAGTATTGCAGAACTCCGTCACTACGAATACTGAACCAATTATAACACGAGACTCTCTCTTCTATTCTTTCCCCGACTACAGTTTCCAATCACTCATTGTTATTAGTTTTTCATTTCCCTTAACATACCGAACGGACACGTCCAATATCTTCATACAGTTTCTCTGTCTCTTCAGCTTGTGCTTGCGTGACGGCGTGTACACCTAATTTATTATTGTTGGTGTCGGTTTCCTGTTAATTATAATGGGAATAATCCTATGACTGTTCATAGTAACTCACTCTCTGCCCTACATTTCTATTCATCACGCATCCTTTTCCCGTTATACCATTTGCTGCTGCTGTTGGTATTACACTCTAATCGTTTGACGAAAAATCCTTATGTTATTTGCATTTTACTTCTCTGACCCCTTAAATCTAAGTAGAACTTTTGCATCTCCTGTTTTAGTTATTCTAGCTTCCGTACCACATTCAGATTTCTAATATTCCCCGCTCGAACGAATGGAATGTTATCTTTTCGTTGTCCTCTCCTTCATCCACTTTGACAATTTCGTTGGTAGATCGCGGATGGGTGTTTGTATTAGAAGTCTTCGATCACCATTGCTTACGGTTTTTATTCAGAATTTAAGCATTGGTTGTGATTGAACCGAGGGCTCAGGACGTTTTGATTACTTGTTAAAGACATTGCTCCTAACCACGGCGACTCCCTTGGTTCTATTAGTCAAATATTCATCCAGATACGTATCTGCGAAGATATTCCTTAAGACAATATCTTAGCACATAACTGTTTCGTTTGTGAACTCACCAGTTTCTGAGGTTGCAAGACAAGAGATCAATTTAAGTGATTTCGATTAGCGTATTCCTAATTCAAAGAAAACAGCAAAAGATGTTCCAGAGTCTTCAGTCCTGCACACCAAAAACTGGAGGAATATCAAAAGGCACAAGCAACGTATATATTGAAACTGAATCGTGTGCTGGACGATATGTATGCATAATGCAATCGGGCACTGTCGGCTTTGTTGTTCTCAGAGGACAAGGAAATCAGTTATGCAAATGTCCGCAAAATTTTCAGTATGTTGGTACTGTGTACTGACTATTATGTTACGTACACATTCCTCTTGTCCCACCTGTGGGCGAATATCATGAATATGTACGAGTTAGCACTATGCACGTACATGCACTGACACGGGCTATTGCTAAACAGCTCACCCATTATACTGCTGCAAATGTCCCTCCAGAAGCAAAATCCTTCTTACTTGTTTCTGTCGTATGAAAGAGTTATTTTTATAATTTCATGAGTAACTCAAGGTGAAACCGTTTCATACCCGTTGCATCTACATCTACATAAATGGAGGCCACCGTATGGTGTGCAGCGGAGGATACCTTGTACTACTACTACTACTACTACTACTACTACTACTACCACGACTACTACTACTACTACTACTCATTTCCTTTCCTGTTCTACATGCCAGCAGTACGAGGGAAAATGGACTGTCTATATGCCTCCGTACAAGCCCCAATTTCTCTTATATTTTCTTGGCGGTCCTTACACGAAATGCATGTCGAAGGCAGTAGAACCTTTCTGCAGTCAGTCGCTAGTGCTGATTCTCCAAATTTTCCCAACAGTGTTTCCTGAAAAGAACGTCGTCTTCTCTCCAGGGATTCCCATTTGAGTTACCGAAGCATCTATGTAATACTCGCATGTTGATCGAACCTTAACCGTAAGAAATCTAACAGCCTAACTCTGAACTGCTTCGATGAATCCATTCAGTCGGACCTGGTGGGGATCCCAAAGACTCGAGCAGGACTCAAGAATGGGTCGCACAAATTTTCCAGTGCATAGACTCCTTTGCAGAAGAGCTACACTTACCGGCGATTCTCCCAATACACCGAAATCGACCATTCACCTTCCCTACCACCGTCCTTACGCGCTCGTTCCATTTCGTATCGCTTTGCAACTTCACGCCTGCATGTTTAATCGAAGTGACTCTGTGAAGCAGCACACTGCTAATGCTATATTCGAACAATACGGGATTGTTTCACCTAGTCTTCACTAATAACTTACATTTTTCTACATTTAGAGTAAGCTGCCATTCATCAGACCGACCAGAAAATTTTCGCGAGTCGTCTGGTGTGCTCCTACAGTCACTCAACGACGACACGTACCTCGTCATCATCAGACATCCGCGGATTGCTCCTAAGCCTGTCTGTAAGATAATTAATCTACATAGACAGTAACAGTGATTCCATGACACTTCTCTGCTGCACTCCTCACGATACACTTATATCTGACGAACACTAGTCGTCGAGGACAAGGTACTGGGTTCTATTACTTAAGAACTTACATATCTGGGAACCTATTTCGTATGCTTGTTATCTTCGTTCAGCGTCCGCAGCGGGGCAGAGAGTCCAGTGCTCATGCGTCATTTTAAGAAACGATCCTATGGCTCTTCAACACAGACTAATTTGTTTTCTTCCAACATTTCTCTTTTAATCGGGGGCAGGGGGAGGGGGGGGGAGAGGAGGGAGGTGCAGGCGGGTCATCAGCCTTCTGTGTGGTCTGATGCAGCTCGCAGCGATTTGCTCTCCTGCGGCAAACCCATCTTCTCAGACTAGCCCTCTGTGGCTCCCTCTAGTAAGACAAGGTATTCCCCGTATTCCTTGTTCTATTACACACGCCCCCATCATCTCGTCCACTCCAGTCAGTAGACGACTCTGTGGAGAAGCTCCTCATTTCGTACGTTATCTGTCCACTTTATTTTCCACATTTTTCCGCAGGTTCGAATCTCAAATGCATCGATTGTATTCTTTTCAGATTAAAAAACCGAAACCTGACAATTCTTGTCGTCTTAAATTTAGTTCCTAGACTTTGAATATGGCTCGTCTTTAGTGACGTGTATCGTGTGTGATGAGTCTGCTCGCTGTTACAGAATGTGAAACATCAATAACGCATCGTCTAATCTGCCCACTGTATGCAAAGTACAACATCGACACAGCAAAGCATGTCATTCAGCTGAAACTATATGGTTCCAGAGACCTTCTCAAGTCTCAAACATGTATGAGGTATAGATGCAGACTGAAGTGACGAATGAAAGTATTTACCCAGCCTTTCTCTGTTTTGTATCCTAGTGGTCTAATCACATAAGACTACGTTTTTTGCAGTTGATATATTCTACCAATTTCTCAACTTCCTCTATCAGTAGTTCTATTTCAGCATGACCACTTTGTACACGCGTAAATCATCGCTTCTGCGTGGTAATATCAATCGTTGACTCAATCTTAATCTTGTTATACGTTAGAAGAACGTATTGACACCACAGGAGTTAATAAAAAGCGATGAAGATATTGATTTTGAGGGAGTTTTCGAATGCTCTCGACGCCTTTTAAACGTGTGCTGTTCAGAACTTGTTACTTTCTGTAGCGTGACTAAAGCATCGCCTGCGAAGTTCGCTTCCACCGGCATATGAATCGCTCTACTGACTGGCTATTTGTGTGAACCACAAGAATCGATGCAACGTTTCAAGGGCTGCCGTTGTCCATGGCAGAAAGTGTAGTGGTCGTCACGAATGTAAATTAAGAGTAGGTCGTAACAACTGCGTGAGAACGCTTCCCCATTGTAATTATCACGTCGATACAAATTAGTCGACGTCACGTCAGCATTGGGTGAGCAAAGAGCAGGTTAGCTTCGAAGATGAGCATATGTAACGGTTGTGTAACGCTGCTGTCAGAGTCTCGCTCAAAACTCTCCATTCACAGTAACTCCTTAAATTCTTTAGTAGAAGTTTTATAATTCACAGAGCAACCAGCCAGAAGGCTGATCTAAAAACTTTTATTGCCGGTTTCGTGTTTGCTACAAATTCACCTTCCGAGGTTCTTTCAGATCTCCCGGATTTCCTGGTGTGGCCTCATTAGTACTAGCTACACCTACTGCGCAAACCAGTAAACAATACAAAACACAGGAAAGCACGGATATCTGCAAGAGGCATATGAGGATGAGATTGTAATAAACCTGAAACCAGTAATCCAGCAATGGTTCGGTTTGAATAAACGTTTGAAACCGACCTTGTTGCTGGTTGTTGTTTAAGTTGTAAACGTTATAACTGCACTACAACCACGGTTCTCAACGTGTCTACTTACGACAAGACTGCGCTTCACATAAGCATTCGTTCAGCAGAAAAGGCTTCTTACAGGGTACCCCATATTAATTAAGAACTGTTTACATATCGATTGTTGTAAGGCCACGCGCATAGAAAACTTTACATATCGCCTAAGTACTGGAACAAATGTCCGACGTGCGCTTTTTCCAGTAAGGCTAACACATGGCCCACGGCAATCCAGTCGGGTGGACAGAAATACAGAATATTTCACTGCTAAGGATTAACTGGCACTTGCTAAGGAACAGGTGCCCATTGGCACGGAACGCCCGACCAATGACAGTAAAACGAAATGTAGAGGGCGGGACGTGCTAACTACAGTGAAGCTAGTACACGAACAAGCTGTGTACATTCGACAGATCATGCAACACCGTGTTTGACGAGGGTTGTTGTGGAATTG
Source organism: Schistocerca serialis cubense (assembly GCF_023864345.2). Taxonomy (NCBI): domain Eukaryota; kingdom Metazoa; phylum Arthropoda; class Insecta; order Orthoptera; family Acrididae; genus Schistocerca; species Schistocerca serialis. Next base: position 115,965,778 of record NC_064643.1, on the reverse strand, counting down.
ATTAGTGCGACATTCCGTTTGGTACGGCAATATGACTCCAAGTCAACTTTTGAGTGCTTACTATCGTGGACGAATAGCTGGACGGTTCAAAAATGGTTGAAACGACTCTGAGACCTATGGGACCTAACTTCTGAGGTCATCAGTCCCCTAGAACTTAGAACTATTTAAACCTAACTAAGCTAAGGACATCACACACATCCATGCCCGAGGCAGGATTCGAACCTGCGACCGTAACAGTCGCGCAGCTTCAGACTGTAGCGCCTAGGACCGCTCGGCCATTCTGGCCGGCTGGACGGTTCGAAACTGGTCAAAGCGTCACTCCTGTGGCCAGTAGTGGGTGTGTCCAAAGTATCATATCACGATTAAAAAAGTCCACTGAAGGCGGAAATTCTATGCGAAAGGATACCGGTGTTTGTAGACGGACCACTACCCCGCAAGAGGAGAGATTAGTAGAGCTAGTGGCGAAAAAGAAACGACATCTCACTCCTAGGCAGATCAATGTAGACTTCGCAACCGCTACCGCTACACGTTTCTCTACCAAAACCATTTCGCGGCGATTAAATCAGGCTTGTTTGTACGTTCGGGAGAATGTTAAATGCATCCCATTTCAACCACGCCATCGTCGAGAAAATGTTCATTGGTGTAGGAGCATGTTGGTTGGGGTTAGCAACGGTGGTCCAGAATGATCTCCTCCGATCAATCCCGCCTCACTGTGGCAAGTGATTGTGCCCACCACTTGGTGTGGAGAGAGAGGGGAACACTTCACACGCCACAGAATGTTCATGAAGTCATCGGTATGGCCTAGGCGTTAAGATGTGGGCAAGCATTATGCACAATGGCTGAAAACCGTTGCATATCTTTGCGTGAGATACCGTTGCTCCAGGGAGATTATTCTGGATTGTGTCCGTCTGTTTAGGTGTGTTGTATCTCCCGACTTTCCGTTTATGGACGACACTGTCTGCCCACACATGAACGCTGAGGCGTCGGACACACTGGAAAGTGTTGATTCTAATCGTATGGAATGATCTGCGTACTCCCCGAACCTAAAACCTATAGAGCATGGCTGGAAAGCTCTTGGAAGACGTGTTTTTCAACGAACACCCCCTCCCTGAACCGTGGAAGAACTGAAAACAGTCTTGAGAGAGGAGTAGCACAATATCCCCCACGGACTTCTCAACAGTTTGGTAGCCAGTATGAATAACAGGTGCAAAATGTGCATTAGTTCCTGAGAAGGGCATATTCCTTACTGAGCGTCCGGTATCGACCATTATGTTGGGAGTGAGAACTGCGTTCTACATGAAAGTTACTTACCAGATGTGGAAGTATGAAACCGGAATTTCCATATCGACAGACAGCGTCTGCAGCGCCATCTGCTTCGTGTAACGGCTGACCACGAATGTCAACACACAGTATCCCAAGTTCTATACATCGGCATCTGTTTCAAACCCATAAAGAGGTCGAGTTTTGTGCATACGAACTACGATTTGCGGGCAGCATTGGTTTTCTGTTACCATATGAAGGAAACTGCTGCAAATCGCATCGAACGCTTGTCGAAGCTTTAGGCGAACATGTTCTTGGGAAAACACAGCGTTTCGACTGGTTCAAAAAAAATTCAGAAGTAGTGATTTTTACATGAGAAACGACGAGAGTGGGAAACCATCTAAAAAGTTCGAAGACATCGAACTGCATGCCTTATTGGATGAAGATGATAAATCAGGAACTCGCAGAGCAATTGAATGTGACGCAGAAAGCCGTTTCTCTTCGGTTGAAAGCTATGGGAAAGGTGCAGAAAGTGGGAAAAATGGGTTCCGCATGAACTGAATGAAAGACAGCAAACAAATCGAAAGATCATTTGTGTAATGATGCCCACCAGACACACAAGAAAGTCGTTTCTCCCTCGAATAGTGACAGGTGATGAGAAATGGATATACGTATTTTGAGAAACCTAAGCGTCGTAAATCATGGCTGAATCCAGGCAAACCATCGGCATCCACTTCAAAACCAAATCGCTTTGGAAAGAAGACAATGCTCTGTGTTCGGTGGGATCAGAAGGGTGTCACCTATTATGATCTGTTAAAACCTCGTGAAACCGTTAACACTGATCGATTTCAACAGCAAATGATCGATTTAAATCGAGCATCACGTGAGAAACGTCCGGAATACGGAAAAAGGCAATACAAAGTCAACTGCTCCATGACAACGCCTCCTCACCCACAGCAAAATGGGTCAGGGAAATGGTCGAGACGTTCAGTTGAGAAATACTAGAGCATGCGGCATGTTCTCAAGACTTGGCTCCGTCCGATTGTCGTCTATTTGCATCACTGGGACACACTCTCCGAACAAAACTCCAATTCGTATGAAAATGTACGAAAATGGCTTTGTTGTGTAGTGACTGATGACCTCAGATGTTAAGTCCCACAGTGCTCAGAACCATTTTTGTTGTGTAGTGAAATCTGCGCAATTCGTCGTTATAAATACACCACTTTGCCTCTATTACGTATGTACTGTGTTTCATGTCGTCCATCATCGACTGTAATTATTTCTGTCCAGCAGCGTCTCTGTTCTTTAGCAATTGTCAAGCAGTATAATAACTTTCCACAGTAACCTTTGAATACTTGAAGCAAGAACTGGGTGGGTAACATTTTTACTAAGGACTAATGTTCATAAACGTAGAGTCTGCAGTAAAAACAAACATGTAAATTGGTATAGTCCGCCCTCCCAAGTCTGTCTGTGTACAATCCCGATGTTACATTTATAACTAAGAACTGTACTTGTTATTTTCCTGGTCATAAGCCGCGATGCTGGTTAGAAGTTATGTTTATGATTTCAGCATAATTCTGCATCTCACATGACCTACTGTCATCGACCATCCTCCATACAGTCTCAACTTGGCACCATCCGATTTTCATCTGTTTCCAAAACTTAAAGAGTAACTTCGAGACCTTCACTTTGGTATTGGTGAAGCTGTGAAAGCACACTAGAGGTTGTGGGTCCGTCAGTAAAGTTTCAAACATTCTATTCTGACAGTACCAGCAAAATAGTATCACGTCGCTAGGATGACCATGTTGAGAAACAAGTAAGTAGTCTAGGCATAAAGAATAAAGATCTGGAATGTTAATAAAGTTCGTTTTATTCAGAAAGCTGTAAGAATGTTCACATAAAAATTCGGAGGCATTACCTTTCACCACACACTCGTTATCAGATATTGCGGAATGGAAAACACTTCATTAGCTTTGAATTTGTGAACTCCCTCTACTGAGAAAAATCTACAACTCAATAATTCGATAAGTATGACCAATTGAGAAATTCAGTTGTTGCTTTCTCCAGTCCAAGGACCCTTCCTGATGCAACTTTCCACGCTAGTGTGTTCTGGGTATGAAATTCTATTACAGAAACAGAAAATAGTTGCCGTAACATAAGTCACTATCACACTCTTGTGCGATGCCGTTCCTCTCAGAGATAGGCGGTACGAGTGCTGGTAATGAAATATTCTTCACGGGTAGTATTTGTCTAGAGAGGTGAGGAGGGATGATCTGATCACCAGATTTCGTGCCAATGTTCTCTGTAGTCCCCTAACTCTGACTTCAGAGCATTTCTGCTCAAGCTAGAGAGGGTTCTTGGTTCACTTTACAGAAAGTACCAAAAATTAGTTGTATGTGGTGACTTCAATATTAATTTTGTACGTGACTGTGCAAGAAAAAGGATCTTGGAAGATCTTCTAAATTCATATGATATGATGCAGATTGTATTTTTTTCCATTTAGGGTGTAAGGGAACAGTAGTACAACCATATAAAATATTTTTATTCATTCTTCATTAGTAGATGACCATTCTGTTAATAAAATGGTAATGGCCTTTCAGACCACGATAGACAAACATTAAAAGATTTTCTTTACTCAAATGCGTGTTGTATATAATTACAAAATATGTAGGAAAGCTAATCGAACGGCAATAGAGAGTTTTTTAAATCTCGTTAAGGAATAAGAGTGGCAGGGTGTTGTAGTATTGATGGCACAGATGACAAATATAATGCTTTCTGTAACATATTTCTCATGCTACTTGAAAACTGATTTCCGTTAGAAAGTTCATAACAGGACACTAGCAGCAAAACGCAGCTTGGATGGGGGACTAGTGGAATAAGTATTTCATGTAGAATGAAGTGGGAAGCATATATAAAAGTTGAAAGTAGTCACAATCGAGCTGCAGTAGCCCATTACAAACAGTATTGTAAGGTGCTTAAAAATATTAGGCAAATAGTATATGGTACGCAAATAGAACAGGTAATTCACAGGATAAAATTAAAACCATATGGTCAGTGGTGATGGATGTGTCAGGTCAGCAGTACAAGATCGAGGGTATAAAGTGGGTACGTAACAAAAATGTTCTGTTCTTGTTAAGTCAGATATATGTACAATTTTTAACAGTCACTATCTGATTGTCTGCAGTTTCTGCAGGAAATCATATGACTCTCTTGGAAAATGACTTTCCGAGACTGATAGGTGAAATACTCCTCCTTGATAATGATAAGGAGGAGATGGAGTCAATAATTAAATCACTGGAGACTAAGGACTATTATGGATGTGATGGCGTATTTAGAAGAATATTGAAGTGCTATACTGCACATGTTAGCCCTGTTCCTAAGTAATTTTTCCTTTAGAAATGGTCAGTTTCTGAGCGATTAAAGTACTCAGCAGTAAAGCCGCTTTATAAAAAGGCAGAAAGGGCTAATGTAGACAATTTTAAACCTATTTCTATGTCATCAGTGTTTGCGAAAGTTCTTGAAAAGGCTGTGTATGTAAGGATCACTGATCATTTCATTTCGTATAATTTGCTGCCAAATGTACAGTTTGGTTTTAGATGTGGTTTAACAGCTAGAAACGTTACATTCTCTTTTCCCTGTAAGGTGCTGGATGGCTTAAACAAAAAGCTTTGAACGCTAGGCATTTTTTTATTTAACTAACGCGTTTGATTGTGTTGATCACAAAATATTGCTCCAGAAGTTGGACCATTATAGAATACGGGAACAACTCTCAGTTGGTTCAGCTCTTAATTTAAGAACAAGCAGCAAAAGATTATTATCCACAGTGTTGCGAATGGCTATGATGAAGGGTCCAAGTGCGGTGTGTTGGGTTGGCAGAAGAGCCAACACCGTGTTACTGGAGGAGGCCGAAATGCACGCGTTTTAGCTCACGCAGGCTGGCGTGAGGAGGGAAGAACTATACTGACGTGAGGTCTGGAACATGACAAGGAATTGGAATTCAGAAAGCGGACGCAGCTAGTTTCATACTTAACGTTAATCCATTAATGATGAACGTCGCTCTTGATGGTACATGATTCACAATATTATCTGTTCAGATTAGTAACTGAATATGGCGCCTTGCTAGGTCGTAGCAAATGACGTAGCTGAAGGCTATGCTAAACTGTCGTCTCGGCAAATGAGAGCGTATGTAATCAGTGAACCATCGCTAGCAAATTCGGCTGTACAACTGGGGCGAGTGCTAGGGAATCTCGACTAGACCTGCCGTATGGCGGCGCTCGGTCTGCAATCACTGACAGTGACAACACGCTGGTCCGACGTATACTAACACACCGCGGCCGATTTAAAGGCTACCACCTAGCAAGTGTGGTGTCTGGCGGTGACACCACAGGGTGCCTCCAGGGATCAGTGCTGGAGCCACTCCTGTTCCCTATTTATGTTCGAATGTTCAAATGTGTGAATTCCTAAGGAACGAAACTGCTGATGTCTTCGGTCCCTATTACACACTAATTCAACTAACTTATGCTAAGAACAATCAATAGACACACCTATGCGCAAGGGAGGAGTCGAACCTCCTTTTTATATAAATGATATGCCTTCTAGTACTAAAAGTGATTTTAAAATATTTCTGTTCACTGATGACACTAGCTTGGTAGTAAAAGATACAGTGTGCAACATCGTCACTGTTTCAAATAGTGCAGCTCTAGACATAGGTTCATGGCTTGTAGGAAATAAACTATCGCTAAATCACAGTTTTCACATTTTCTGAAACACAACTCAACAAAATCTGACGTTATAATTACACAGAATGAGCATATGACTAATGAGACTGAACAGTTCAGATTTCTAGGTGTTCAGATAGGGAGTAAACTGTCGTGGAAAGCCCATGTTCAGAATCTTATTCAAAGGCTTAATACTGCCAATTCCACTATTAGAACATCATCTGAAGTAACTGATAGTTCGACACGAAAACAGTCTACTTTGTTTATTTTCAGTCACTTATAACGTATGGTTTTATAGTTTGGGGTAACTCTTCCCGTTCTCATAGGGTAGTTTTGGCTCTGAAACGGGCGGTTCGGGCAGTAAACGGTGTAAGTTTGCGAAGCTCTCGTCCACCGCTGTTCATTAGTCTGGGTATTCTGACATTTGCTTCTCAATATATATATTCTTCATTGTACCACCACATCACATTCCCAAGAATCAGCAGCTTTCATTCAATTAATACTAGGCAGAAATCCCATCTGAATCTGGATTCCAGCACCTTGACTCTTGTGCAGAAAGGGATGCAGTATTCTGCTGCATGCTTTTTCAATAAACTACCAAAAGAATTTAAAAATCTTGGCAGTAATGCATGCGATTTCAAATCCAAACTGAAGAGTTTGCTCGTGGGTGATTCCTTCTGTTCTGTTGAGGAGTTCCTTGAAAAAGAAAGCTAATTCCGGTGTTTCGTTGTTGATTGCGTGTACATAAACTTATAGCTTGTCGTATTTTTAGCCTCCATAAACATTTTATTTTATCTATTATTACTTTTTGTTGTAATTTCATGTATTGACGCGTTCCGTGACCTTGGAGATTTGCTCTTCAATTTGGTCCTACGGAACTAAATAAAGAAATAAAATTAATTTCAACTGATTTGCTGGTTGGTACAAATGGAAAAAAGACGGACCGGCTATTGATTTTCCTGGGTATACAAGACGCCTTGGGAGGTGTGAATCAACTGTGAACTGCAATGAGTTCTTGTAACAACTTCTGGCTGATTTGAGACGCCACTCCTTGGTGAAAATGTGACTTCCGGTAGTACATAAGTACATGAATATTTTTAAGTCCCTCTCTTTCTGTGGTTTTCTGTAGTGAGTGCTTAGAGTTCCTGGCAACACTCTTCGCATTAAGTGTTTTCAGTTTTCGTGTACGGTCGCTGTCGTCTCCGATGAGATCAGAGAAATGAAGTTTCTGTCGTGCTTGACACAAAACATCACGTGGTATTACATAGGATATGAACGCAGATACGTTTGAGTGATAGCTTGTCACCTGACACACAGATAAACACTGTGTCAGTAGTCAGTAGTACAATCACACTGCCATTGTTCTTAGGGGAAATCAGATTATACAAGATGACATTGAGTCATATCTTCCACGACATTATGCCACCAGTGGCGCAGTAGCGAAACAACTTTCTGATTACAGGTGTGGCGACAGTTTCAAGGTCAGGTCCGACTCCGAGGATTTAAATTATTACAGACATAAATGAAAGGATGAAAGAACTGAATCAACGAATAACCAACGTTAATCGGATGTTATTTAGGCTGAACAGTTTCTTCAAGTCATATTTAATATCATAGAAGATTAAGATTCAACTGTACATGTCTATCACGGCCGCGACTTTTATGCGGTTGTGAAAGCTGGGCGACGTTAGTAACAACTGAAGAAGCAATCTATGCCTTCTGGCACTTCCAAAAAGCTGTGAGCCCTTCTAGAAGACCATGGAAGGTAAATTGGAAAGTAGACCTACTTCAGCGCTTTGGAAAGCCACGCATTGTTAGACTATTTGGGCATAAGATGCTACAGCGATTTAGCCACATCTTTCCATCTCATGGATCCCTCCCTAATAGAGTCTCGCTTTCTGTCCCTGCTGGAAAACTGCCAAGGGACGCCCAACTACGCGATGAAAGGGTCGAGTACCAACAATCCTGAAACAAGTGGAGCCAACAGCGTTAGAAGATGAAGTTAGGGACCGGCATCGACGGACTACCACCTGCACTAGATATCCAATGTGACTAACTGGCTGACTTGCATTTTTATTGCGCGTTTTTGTAATGTGTTCCTTTATGATTTTATATGATGTATAGTCTTTTATTTTCCTTGTATAATGTGGTGTTTTCTTTCGTTTTTTTGCTGCCTGCCTTAAGGGGCATAGGACGTCAAACGGGCCGACTTGGAGCAGGAGAGGCACCACAGGACATTTTAATTTCCACTGTCTATACGTTCACAAATAAATTCATAAAACTTTGTCAGCATGACCAGGAAGGATTCAGGATTCACACTCATAGCAGTGGAAGTTCAAATACATAAAAAAAATGAATTTTTTTAACATGTGAAATTTCATCATCTTTTCACTTGCTAGTGGGTGCATTTGTTGCTATGGATGCATTTTTCTTCATAAGTAAGAGAGATTCTAAGATGAATTTTGCACAGCATACAAACTATATTTACAGATGTTTCAAACTCTACAATTTATTTAATTTATGAAAAATGAATGAGCTGTTACATTTTAAACTTCATGTTTAGCAAAATCTCAAATTTTATAGTTAATTATCTCAATTTTTACCATAGTTTCTAATAGATTTGGAAAATTCTAAAGTTTTGAATGAAGGAGTTTGTGTTTAATAAGCATCCCAAGTTTGAAAGTAACATGACATTTATTTTGGATATTACATGTACCTAAGTACAGAAATGTGTGTTTTGCGGAAAAAGGGCCGTTAAAATTTCTACTTGTATTTGGCATTCTTTCAGAACTGTCCAGCGCCATAAGCAGGTCCTTTTTCATTTTGTAAATCAGTTTTCTTCCTTTTTACATCGCTATGATACACTCTTCTTGATTTTTTTCACCTCCAAAAATGATTTATCTGCGTTCACTACACGCTCTCTGTCCATTGCACACAAAGCTTTGACGTACTTCACTCCGGGCTTAGTTCCTATTTTCTCTAAACATATTCCTGCTTTGCACACGTTCAGTAAAACGTGAAACTGCATCATAAACACCAATAGCAACAGCATTTCTTCTCACAAAAATGGTTTTTGGCAATCTTTCCCAGACACGTTGGTTAAAACTTTCATTTAGGTTTTTGGTACCCCTGAATGTAGGTCTGGTGACTTCCATTACAGCAGTTGGTAGAGAATTCCTGTGATGGTATTCTTCACCACCAGCAACTGACCTTTGGATTGTTTTCGTCTCTGAGAGTTTTCAGTCTTGAGCCACTGGTGTAACATTCGTTGTAGCACCCTTTACTGTGTATCTGTTGCCCTGGTGACATTCTTTACGGTTGAAGCAACGAATTCTAGGCATCTTGTGCGATAATATGCCACAAACGAACACAAAATAGCACAGTCAAATGAAAATCGTTTCTAAACACACAACACCACGCTGCAAGCCTTTCAAAACAGAGAACAAACAAAATCAGCGATCAAAGCAACGCACGTCGATAGCAGCAGAGAAGTTATCAATTGTCTTTTGTTTCACGTATGACAAATCTCTGGCGCAAATATAAACATTCGTATTCTACAGAGCGAGATACACTTATGTATGACAGAAGAACCCTGTGCAAAGGGGTGTGGCGCTGCATATTGGTACACTTAATACCAAATAACGTGCCTCATAATCTCTCAAATGTATATGTTTCATATATCAAACTATCCAGAAAGATGTGCGTTACAAAACAGGATATTTTTGAAAATCAAATTTTCTCAAATATTTTAGTCCTACTCCTCTTAAAGGCTCGTTAACGCAATAATTGATGATGGTGATGATGATGACGATGGCGATGTTGATGAAATAGATACGTCTTGACGATCGCTGAACGTTACTTCTTGCAACAAGTTTGTTTGAAACTGTAGCAAATTTGGCACCACAATCGTACGCTCTTTTTTTGAGTAGTAATTGATACAACCATCAGCATAAAAATACTACAACCAATACACATAATGCAAATGCACACATTTACACTGCCGACCACCTTGTGTTGCATTAAGAGGTGATTAACATTTAATTCAATAATGAGTATAATAGGCCGTATACTGGGGAAGACTTTTAGGCATAACAGCACGATTACAGAAGTCGGCTGTAGGCAGCCCAAGTTGAATTTACGTTGGTGCAGTTGATTTGTTGTACAGTATCTGTTTGGATAGCCAAAGAAGACATAGTTGTCATCTTCTTGTTTGTGCAATGTAAATTTCCAAGAGCGTAAATATCACGCTTATCAAAATATTTCGGGCTATAGTACCATGGTCGAATGCATATCTTGGAGAAGTCCAACTTTTCGTCCCCCCATCTGCAAACGTCATCTTCGGGTATTGGTGGTGGGGCGGGGGAGGGGGGCGGGGGGGGGGAGGGGGGGGGTCCGGTAGCTTCTATGAAAGTGGAATGTCCGAGTCACTCCACGGCCCGCTACTGACTTAAGTCAAATTTCGTTTCCGCGTGCCTCCCCGGCAAGATGTGAAATCACTTTTACAAAACTCGAAGACAATGGTTGCCTGTTGCTAACGCCTGTTGCCAACACCCCTGTTGGTTTTCTCGAAAAAACTCATTCATCCACAGCGCAATAGCCCGAAATATTTAAATATGTGTGATCCTCTTCTCTGACGAAATGACATTATGGTGACGACCCCAGGTCAGCATGATGAAGTTGTTTCCTTTAACAACCGTGGTAGAACGTGAGGTGTGTTGTAGTGTTCTTGAATCTTCTGGAGCATTATTGTTGCTCCTGCCTGAACTCAGTGTCGGGTTAATTTTACCATAGCCTCTGCCTTTATACTGCATGACTCTTGCCGTTCTGCGGTCCACGCCTCTCTGACAGTGAATTTGAAGGCCTATAAAAGATTCCCAGGTGGATCTTGTGCGCTTTGACTAGTTGCTTCATTTCCAGTGTTGTCGCAGCGAGCTGTTTCCCCAAGTTCCGGGAGTATTTTGATGGATCGAGTAAATCAGTAGCTCCCAGATGCTGCAAATTGTTACCCCCCTACACCTCCTGACAGAGACGGGCAGGAAGGACACTGATCGCGAAATGAAATCGCCTGCTCGAAGGGAAGAAATGCCATAATCTCAAACAATGGACTCGGAGCAATTAGCCACGATAACTGAGGGACAATATGGATTACTGAACGGACGATCTTACATGAATCATGTGTCGATCCTACAATATACAGGGTGTCCGTAAAGTCCCGTTACCTCTCCAAGAAAGTCATTTCTAGGAAACTACTAGAGACAAAGCATCGTGGTTCGTTGTAAAGCGTTCAGCAGCTCTCAAAATGCTTTTCCTTTGTTCTTTGTTGTAGAGTGAACTTGGCATTAGAATGACGACATGTCCGGAGAAGGCGCAATGTGTTACCTGGTATACAAAATCTAAACTTATGACAACGGTACTGCGGAATTAACGGCGTCAGTATGGGAGGGCAGAATCGGGAGAACAAGCATGATGAGATGGTTCAAAAGTTTTAAAGAGACAGGTAGTATCAAAGATCTTTCTCAAAGTGCCTCAAACAGACGTCCACCAACTTCAAGCAAGACGGAGCACGCTCACATTGATGTTTGAAGGTGCGGGATGTGCTAAATTGCCACATCTCCTGTGAGGCAAATGGATCGTGATGGTCCCAGCGCATGGCTCAATGCAATCGAATGTTACGTCCATCTGTAGAGACCTCTTTCTCTCAGGAATGAATGGAGGTATCAAGTTGAAATTTATGTCAAGTTCTAAGGTCTACCGTCTCTTAATGGCGAAAATAATTAAAGGTTCCACGTCAATGCAAGCAAAAATATAAGGATATATATCACTTACGGTGACATTGGTAAACTGAGTCATCAAAATCTACATGTGAACTATCTGTAAACACATTGGGTCGGGTGGTCTTGCACGTGGCTGGAAACCGAGAGGTCGCGAGATCGAATGTCGGTCGGGCCACAGACTTTCAGTCTTAGTTTTAACCAAACCTTTACCCCACTCAGCGATGTGGAGTCGCCAGAAACAATGCGTGGTTCGGATTTCACATAAAGCTGTAGGCCAGGTTCCCCAGTTGGACAATTTGTCGGTTAGGGACACGCAAGTGGCCGAGGTGGAGTCCGTTGGAAAGCCTTGCACCATACCATTGAGCAATACGAAACTATTATGGTTGTCAATCCTCAGAGCGCGATTCTACTCGCACTTGTCCGATTTTTTTAAATGACAGCTGGGCTTTATGAACACCCTGTATAACTGATAAAAGAAGATAATCCAACTTGGAACAGGCATGGAAAAGCTCAAATTCCATCTCAATGGGGAATAAATTGATCAGTGCATGAGCAACTCACGGGAGCTTCATAACAGGAAAGTGCTCTTTTATTGTTATTCGTATACCGCCTCCGTATCCGAGGCTGCTAATAGAACCCTGGTGTTCGCCTCGGTACATGGTTCAAACCCCACTGTTGGAGATAACGTTCGCAGCCAGTATTTGGAAGGTAAGATGAGGAGAGATGATGGTGCACGATTCCTGACCACCAGACTTTGTGCTGACGTCCTCGGTTAAATTCCCAGCTCCGACGCAGTGTCACGTGGAGTGATACTTTCGACGGTGGTCCTTAGGTCGGATTGGGACCTTAGGTTCGACGACCCCCTTCGTGGTATGTTCCAGCAAATTGTTTCACTTTCCTGAAAGGGAACTGTGTGTCCCACTTTCATGGTGTTGGTGTGGAAATTGTGCGACGATTTGTTGGCAGCAATTACCTGCTTTTAAAATTTTTATCGGTGCAACTTGATCACACAGACAATGTTGCAGGAAAATGTTCACTTGTATCTCTATTTCTTTGCCCAATGCAGTGCATAGTCCTTCCTTACATCTCTCCTGCGTGAGGGCGAACCGGATAACCACGTTTGCAACTATGTTTCAAGTACGGTCCACCTGAGCCAGAGAATACTTTAAGACCGTAGGCTTGGGGTACCAACTTAAATTCTTTTAATATTAAGGGAGACTTAGAGAGGTTGCTTTGAGGTAGAGAACGGTCACCTACCGTCGTGTAAAGCGCAGGTAGTAGTAGACACTGCTTTCTCTCTCCCTTTCCCACGAAGTTTAGACCCCTAAAGACACGAGCGGCACTAGGACCCTGGACTTGGTGAATAACGAACGCTGTTGGCAAGCTCCACTATATGCAATTGAATAGACCGTTTGTAATTCGAAATCAGGATCATTTTCTAAAGTAATTACACACAACTGTTCCGTGATGAAGTGCAGATTTGTTGAATCCAATTTCCGATCTATCGTGGTGTAAATTTCACGAGGGAGGGCAGTTCTTAATTTGGCTTTGTTCATGCTACTGCTGTTAGAATGCCGGGAATTGTACTAGCTCAGGTGACCCTACGAATAGTAGTCCTGCTGTTAAATTCACTAAATTTATCAAGTGATAGTAGAACCCAAATTATCCGCCCATTTAATATCAGTGATTAAAAATATAATTCAAACGTATGTGCTATCCCTGTATGTGACGGAAACTTGGTACAGCCAGCAGATATCCGCAAAGCACTCGCTAAATCTCTCTCAACCTCATCAGAGCGCAGTTTGTATTCATAGACCAGCAAAAATAGTTTCTTGCATCTTTGTAGCGTGTGCGAATGGAACTGATTATTCCCCCCCTCCCAATGTGACTGCGGACCACGTCAAACAAGACTGCCGTTCGATTGTCCCTCGATGGCGCACAGTATAATGTCACTTAAACAGCCTTTGATGTGAACTTTGTCTCGTGTTAAGAAAGAAGGATTATCTAGAAATTATAATGAAATAGAAATATAGATGAAATGCACTAAAATAATTCATACACCTACCAATACCAGCGCTTATTCGTCTTTGAAACTGCTTTAATTACAAGGTTTTTGACCTTTAGTAATTACGAGAATAGTCTAGGGCCTTCCAAAAATATTAAATTAATTTTTTTACACTGGGAAAGATGCTAATTTGGGGAGTCCCCCCCCCCCCCATGCCACTCATGTAAATTACTTTCATTTAAAGACGTTATCCGTTGCGGGACATTTATTTTGTTGAGTAATTCTCGAGCCATCACTGACAGATTTGTGTATGAATGAGCAAAAGGCAAATAGGCTTCCCAAGTGTGCGAATGAACCGCACAGACTGTAAATGGCTCTGAGCACTATGGGACTCAACTGCTGAGGTCATTACTCCCCTAGAACTTAGAACTAGTTAAACCTAACTAACCTAAGGACATCACAAACATCCATGCCCGAGGCAGGATTCGAACCTGCGACCGTAGCGGTCTTGCGGTTCCAGACTGCAGCGCCTTTAACCGCACGGCCACTTCGGCCGGCCAGACTGTAAAGTAATAGCACATATACCCCAAGGTTTACTGAGAGCTCTTAAACAGTTCTATCGACAACCAGACTCCCCTCCTGATGTGATCACAATCTTGAGAAAAAAAAAACTCAGTCAGTTCGCTTGTACAAAAGTGTCCTAATCATACTGTAATCATTGGACGAGACTTTAATAATCCAACACTCGATTAGGATAATTACAGTTTTCTTAACGAGGGGCGTGACAAGACATCCTTTTCTGAAAACTACCTACGACAGATAAATCAGAAACCGACTCGTGGTGGAAATACAGTGTGGTCAGAAACGGTCTGAAAAACTTGTAAGGTTGTTGCAGACGAGGCTGTGCCGGGAAATAACAGTTAAGAAAACAGTTCGATACGTTGCGCCGTTTCCGAGTTTTTTTTTTTAAATTAGTCAAGCAGCACCCTTACGAGCTTGGCATACTTTTTCTGACCAGCCTCAATAATAGGTCTAATGGCAGCAAACAGACCTGTAGTCTTGAGGAAGTCCACAAAAAAAATGTTCAAATGTGTGTGAAATCTTATGGGACTTAACTGCTAAGGTCATCAGTCCCTAAGCTTACACACTACTTAACCTAAATTATACCAAGGACAAACACACACACCGATGCCCGAGGGAGGACTCGAACCTCCGCTGGGACCAGCCGCACAGTCCATGACTGCAGCGCCTTAGACCTCTCGGCTAATCATGCGCAGGAAGTCCACATCCAGACTGGTAACGCTGACCCTGAGGCAGTTATAGCAACAATGAATACCAAATCAAAAAGATCAACTAAAACAAGCAGAAAGATGTATTTGTTCATCAACAAACTAGGTAGAGAAGCAGTAGTGTCATAACTCAATGGGAAAACTTGAAAGTTTTAGCTTAGGGCAGTAGCATGTCGAGCAACTATGACTGAAGTTTAAAAGGATAGCTGACCATGCACTGGATAGATATGTACCCAGTAGAACAGTTTATAATGGGAGAGGTCCTCCATCGTATACAGTCACGGTAAAGAAACTACTGCTTAACAGGTACAAAATAAAACATAGATGGAGAAATGCTGAATGAAACGAGTTTTGCTTTCAAGACAGCAATGCGTGAAGCTGTCAGTGACACTTCAGCAGACTATTGTCCAATGATCTTTCACAAAAACCAAGGAAATTCCGGTCGTATGCAAACGTTGTTAGTGGCGCCAAAGTTAGTGCCCAGTCGCTTGTGAATGCGACAGGAAACGGAACTGAATACAGCAAAGCAAAAGCTGAAATTCTCAAGTCTCTTATCAAACATTCCTCCACAAAAAAAAGAAGAATTGACGCAGTTCAATTCTCGCACCAATGAATAGCTGAATGAAATAGCTATTAGTGTCAGTGGCGTTGACAAACAGGTGAAATATTAAAATTGAACCAAGGCTCAGGGCCAATGGAAACCCTATTGAATTCTACACCCGACTCGCGGCTGAGCTAGCCCCTCTGTTAGTTACAATTCACTCGTAGATCACTTCAGCAGAAAACTGTCCCCAGTAGCTGGAAGAAAGCCCAGATCACACCTGTCTACAAAAAAAGTAGCAGAAGTGATCAAAAAAAAAAATCCACCACCCAACAACTTTCACATCTGTTTGGTGTAGGATCTTTGATCGTATTCTGAGTTCAAACGTAATGAGGTTTATCGAACAGAATAACCTCCTCCATGCCAACCACCATGCATTCCTAGAACGTAGATCATGTGAAACACAACTCAGACTTTTCTCGCATGGCACTCTGAAAGCCTCGAAAGAAGACAGTCAGATAGATGCACTATTTTCTCGATTTCCGAAGAGCATTTGATTCTCTGCCAAAGCTAAATTTATTGAAGAACGTACGATCGTATGGGATATCAGACGTAATTTGTCACTGGACTGAGGATTTCTTTGCATGGAGAATACAGCAACTAATCCTGGATGGCGAGTCATTGACAGATGTACGAGGGGCTTTCCATAAGTAATGCAACCCCTTTTTTCTCTCCAAGCACGTTGGTTTTATTCAGGATTCCAATACACCACATTATTTCCCACAGTTTCGGGTGCAAAACCAAATTTTTCAATATAAACTCCGTTCAGTGTGACGACCTAACGCCACCTCACTGGGAGGGCCCGTGCCACAGGGGAGTGTTATGGAACCATTGCTTTTCACAATATATGTCAATGACCTAGTAGATAGTGTCGGAAGTTCCATGCGGCTTTTCGCGGATAATGCTGTAGTATACAGAGAAGTTGCAGCATTAGAAAACTGCAGCGAAATGTAGGAAGATCTGCACCGGATAGTCACTTGGTGCAGGGAGTGGCAACTGACCCTAAACATAGACAAATGTAATGTATTGCGAATTCATAGAAAGAAGGATCCTTTATTGTATGATTATATGATAGCGGAATAAACACTGGTAGCAGTTACTTCTGTAAAATATCTGGGAGTATGCGCACGGAACGATTTGAAGTGGGATGGTCATATAAAATTAATTGCTGGTAAGGCGGATGCTAGGTTGAGATTCTTTTGGGAGAGTCCTTAGAAAATGTAGTCCATCAACAAAGGAGGTGGCTTACAAAACACTCGTTCGGCCTATACTTGAGTATTGCTCATCAGTGTGGGATCCGTGCCAGGTCGGGTTGACAGGGGAGATAGAGAAGATCCAAAGAAGGGCGGCGCGTTTCGTCACAGGGTTATTTGGTAAGCGTGATAATGTTACGGAGATGTTTAGCAAACTCAGGTGGCAGACTCTGCAATAGGCGCTCTGCATCGCGGTGTAGCTTGCTGCCCAGGTTTCGAGAGGGTGTGTTTCTGGATGAGGTATCGAATATATTGCTTCCCCTACTTATACCTCCCGAGGAGATCACGAATGTAAAATTAGAGAGATTCGAACGCGTACGGAGGCTTTCCGGCAGTCGTTCTTCCCGCGAACCACACGCGAGTGGAACAGGAAAGGGAGGTAATGACAGTAGCACGTAAAGTGCCCTCCGCCACACACCGTTGGGTGGCTTGCGGAGTATAAATGTAGATGTAGATGTAGCTGCCCGCATGGTACCACTCTACTGGTCGACGTTTGAGCCAACATCTTGCTGCATCAGTAACCCACACCTCACCCACGTAATGTTTTCCGCGGAGTGCGTCCTTCTCTGGGCCCAACAGCTGGAAGTCGGAAAGCGCGAGATCCGAGCTGCAGGCTGAATGAGGAAAAACAGTCCAATAATGTTTCGAGAGCTCCTCTCGGGTGCGCCCAGTTGTATGATGTCGTGCGTTGTCGTGAAGAAATTCGTTTGCACTTTGTGGGGAAGAACACGCTGAAATCGTTTCTTCAGTCTCCTGTAGGTAGCACAATAGACTTCAGAGGTGATCGTAGCGCCATCACGGAGAACATCAAACAGGAAAACTCCTTCATAGTCCCAGAAGATCGTCCCCATGACTTTACCTCGTGACAGTGTGGCATTGACGTATTCTTCGGAGGAGACGTGGTGTGGTGTCACTCCATGGACTGCCAGTTCGAAGTGATGAACATCTACTTCTACATTTATACTCCGCAAGCCAGCCAACGTTCTGTGGCAGAGGGAATTTTACATGCCACTGTCATTACCTCCTTTTCCTGTTCCAGTCGCGTACGGTTCGCGGGAAGAACGACTACCGGAAAGCCTCCGTGCGCGCTCGAATCTTTCTGATTTTACATTCGTTATCTCCTCGGGAGGTATAAGTAGGGGGAAGCAATATATTCGATACCTCATCCAGAAACACACCCTACCAAAACCTGGACAGCAAGTTACACCGCGATGCAGAGCGCTTCTCTTGAAGAGTCTGCCACCTGAGTTTGCTAAACATCTCCGTAACGCTATCACGCTTACCAAATAACCCAGTGACGAAGCGCGCCGCTCTTCTTTGGATCTTCTCTATCTCCTCCGTCAGACCGATCTGGTACGGATCCCACACTGATGAGCAATACTCAAGTATAGGCCGAACGAGTGTTTTGTAATCCACCTCCTTTGTTGATGGACTACATTTTCTAAGGACTCTCCCAATGAATCTCAACCTAGCACCTGCCTTACCAACAATTAATTTTATATGATCATTCCACTTCAAATCGTTCCGTACGCATACCCCTAGATATTTTATCGAAGTAATTGCTACCATTGTTTTTTCCGCTATCATGTAATCATACAATAAAGGATCGTTCTTTGTATGTAGTCGCAATACATTACATTTGTCTATGTTAAGGGTCAGTTGGCACTCCCTGCACCAAGTGCCTGTCCGCTGCAGATCTTCCTGCATTTCGCTGTAGTTTTCTAATGCTGCAACTTCTCTGTATACTACTGCATCATCCGTGAAAAGCCGCATGGAACTTCCGACACTATCTACTAGGTCATTTATATATATTGTAAAAAGCAATGGTCCCATAACACTCCCCTGTGACACGCCAGAGGTTACTAAAACGTCTGTAGACGTCTCTCCATGGGAACAATATGCTGTGTTCTGTTTGCTAAAAACTCTTCAATCCACCATACAGCTGGTATGATATTCCTTATGCTCTTACTTTCTTTATCAGGCGACAGTGCGGAACTGTATCTAACGGCTTCCGGAAGTCAAGGAAAATGGCATCTACCTGGGAGCCTGTATCTAATATTTTCTGGGTCTCACGAACAAATAAAGCGAGTTTCGTCTCACACGATCGCTGTTTCCGGAATCCATGTTGATTCCTACAAAGTAGATTCCAGGTTTCCAGAAATTACATGATAAGCGAGCATAAAACATGCCCTAAAATTCTATAACAGATCTATGTCAGAGATATACGTCGCCTGTGATGATGTTCGACAAAAAATTGGCGCGATCAACGCCAAGCAACTCCCCACAGATGGTCCTTCGTTGGTGTTTATGGCCCTTTGGTAGGTGGAGAGTAACGCAGCAGCACACATCCTTGAGAAATCCAGCTGGTCAGCGAGGTGTTTGATTGCGATCCGTCGACCACCTTGCATGAGAGTAAAATGTTACTTATAATCCGTCTTGATTGCACATGTGTGACCCAGCATGTGAAATTTGCTGCATTTGGACGGGTTGCTCCTGTAACTGAAATATCAGATCTGAAGATGGTTCTGAATGAACCGAAACCGGTCATATGAATAAAAAATTTGCAATCAAGACGGATTATAAGTAACATTATAAAATCACTGATTGCCGTTATCCCATCAGACATTATGTATGTTTTTGCATTGCATGAGAGTGTCTGCACGTTGCAATATAGTAGCTGTTTGCGGTCGGCCGGCACGCGGGAGATCGGACATGTTTGCGCGACCGAGTTGCGATGTAGCAGTGCTTGGAGCGCACCTCCTTTATAGACACCACTTTGTAGGATCCGTATAGCGCCGCAAACTATCGGAACTCCACAGAACTGTAGGGACAGAAGCGGCAATATTCAACGTCGTCCCAAAACAAATTCCTCATTTTTTCAACCCAAATTGGCCTAGAAAAATTATGTCTTGCTTTATTTATCAAACACCTCTCGAAAAAGTAAACTACTGGCCATTAAAATTGCTACACCAAGAATAAATGCAGATGATAAACGGGTATTCATTGGACAAATATATTATACTAGAACTAACATGCGGTTACATTTTCACCCAATTTGGGTGCATAGATCCTCAGAAATCAGTACACAGAACAACCACCTCTGGCCGCAATAACGGCCTTGATACGCCTGGGCATTGAGTCAAACAGAGCTTGAATGGCGTGTACAGGTACAGCTGCCCATGCAGCTTCAACACGATACCACAGTTCATCAAGAGTTGTGACTGGCGTATTGAGACGAGCCAGTTCAAAAAAAAAAAAAAAAAAAAAAAAATGGTTCAAATGGCTCTGAGCTCTATGCGACTTAACTATTGAGGTCATCAGTCGCCTAGAACTTAGAACTAATTAAACCTAACTAAACTAAGGACATCACACACATCCATGCGCGAGACAGGATTCGAACCTGCGACCGTAGTGTCGCACACTTCCAGACTGAAGCGCGTAGAACCGCTCGTCCACAGCGGCCGGCTGACCAGCCAGTTGCTCGGCCACCATTGACCAGACGTTTCAGAAGGTGAGAGATCTGGAGAATGTGTTGGCCAGGGCAGCAGTCGAACATTTTCTATATCCAGAAAGGCCAGTACAGGACCTGCAACATGCGGTCGTGAATTGTCCTGCTGAAATGTAGGTTTTCGCAGGGGTCGAATGAAGGGTAGAGCCACGGGCCGTAACACATCTGAGATGTAACGTCCACTGTTCAAAGTGCCGTCAATGCGAACAAGAGGTGACCGAGACGTGTAACCAATGCCACCCCATACCATCACGAAGGGTGATACGCCAGTACGGCGATGACGAATACACGCTTCCAATGTGCGTTCACCGCGATGTCGCCAAACACGGATGCGACCATCATGATGCTGTAAACAGACCCTGGATTCATTCGAAAATATGACGTTTTGCCATTCGTGCACCCATGTTCGTCGTTGAGTACACCATCACAGGCGCTCCTGTCTGTGATGCAGCGTCAAGGGTAACCGCAGCCATGGTCTCCGAGTTGACAGTCCATGCTGCTGCAAACGTCGTCGAACTGTTCGTGCAGATGGTTGTTGTCTTGCAAACATCCCCATGTGTTGACTCAGGGATCGGGACGTGGCTGCACGATGCGTTACAGCCATGCGGATAAGATGCCTGTCATCTCGACTGCTAGTGATACGAGGCCGTTGGGATCCAGCACGGCGTTCCGCATTACCCTCCTGAACCCACCGATTCCATATTCTGCTAACAGTCATTGGATCTCGACCAACCCGAGCAGTCGTTGTGGCCGAGAGGTTCTAGGCGCTTCAGTCTGGAACCACGCGACCGCTACGTTCGCAGGTTCGAATCCTGCCTGGGGTTTGGATGTGTGTGATGTCCTTAGGTTAGTTAGGTTTAAGTAGTTCTAAGTTCTAGGGGACTGATGACCTCAGATGTTAAGTCGCATAGTGCTCAGAGCCATTTGAACCAACGCGAGCAGCAATGTCGCGATACGATAAACCGCAATCGCGATAGGCTACAATCCAATCTTTACCAAAGTCGGAAACGTGATGGTACGCATTTCTCCTCCTTACACTAGGCATCACAACAACATTTCACCAGGCGACGCCGGTCAACTGCTGTTTGTGTATGAGAAATCGGTTGGAAACTTTCCTCATGTCAGCGCGTTGTAGGTGTCGCCACCGGTGCCAACCTTGTGTGAATGCTCTGAAAAGCTAATCATTTGTATATCACAGCATCTTCTTCCTGTCGGTTAAATTTCGCGTCTGTAGCACATCTTCGTGGTGTAACCCCAGGAAAGTGCGTTGGGTCCCGTGTTGCTCCTGCTGTGTACTATTCATCTTGCGGAAAATATTAAGGCGAAACTCAGACTTCTGGGAGATGATGCATTTATCTACAAGGCAGTACAGTACGAACGAAATATTCACTCAGACACTGATAAGATTTCAAAGTGGTGCAATGATTGGCAACTTGCTTGAAATGTTCAGAAATGCAAAATTGTGTGCTTCACAAAAAGAAGAAAAAAACAGTATCCTACGAACATAACGTCAGTGAGTCCCAGTTGAATTCTGTAAACTCATACAAATAACTTGGTGTAACACGTAGTAGGGGCATGAAATGGTTCAATGGGTAAAGCAGGTGGCAGACTTTAGTAGTAGAATACTGGGGAAATAGAATCAATCTGCAAAGAAGACTGCTTGAAAATGACTCGTGCGACCCATCCTAGGAAAGTGTTCAAATGTGTGGGATCGGAAACAAAAAGGGCTAGCAGGGGTATTGAACGCGTACAGAGAAGAGCAGCTTGAATGTTCTCAGGTTTGTTTGACCCGTGGAAGAGTGTCAAAGAGATGGTGAAAGAACTGAACCGGCAGACTCTTGAAGAAAGGCGGAAAGTGCACCGAGAAAGTCTGCTACCAAAATTTCGAGAACCGACTAGAAATGATGACTCTAGGAATATACGATGACGTACGACAACGCCATACATACAGCTTCCGTAGTGGTCGCGAGGGAAAGATTAATTAATTACAGCAAGCACAGAAGGATTTGAACAATCTTTCTTCTCGCAGTCCGTACGTTAATGGAATAGTAAGAAATCCCAATAACTGGTACAGTGGGATGTATCCTCAGCCATGCACTTCACAGTGATTCGCAGAGAATACGTGTAGACGTAGATGTCAAAATAGCAAGAAAGATAGGAAAGGGCAGGGATAGATGTTCACTCCCCATTCTGTCATCACACAATACGAACATGACACCACAGCCGTGCGCGTGGTAGCCGCGCGATCTAGGGCGCGTTCCCACGGTTCGCGCACCACCCCCCCAAACCGCCCCTGCCTCCCCCCTCCCGTCGGAGGTCCGAGTCCTCCCTCTGCCATGGGTGTATGTGTGTGTGTGTGTGTGTGTGTGTGTGTGTGTGTGTGTTGCCTTGGCGTAAGTTACTTTAAGTTAAATTAAGTAGTGTGTAGGCCTAGGGACTGATGACGTCTGCAGTTTGGTCCCATAGGATCTTACCACAAATTTCGAAAAATGACCCCACAGTAGACACATCCGTTATAGTCACTTACACTCAATAGGTGCAATTATATCACGGATGGTCACGATGCCTATGTTTATACAGTGAATGTATCTTCAAAATACAGTGCCTTCAGAAATGCACGTGCGGGGATTACGAATCGTGCGAGCTAAAGGGTTGTGACTGCGTGACATGCGGAGACGTGCTCGACTAGACGAAGTGGTTAAGACGACCGCTCGCGATAAGCGGTAAATCGAGGTTCGAATCCCAGTCCGGTACAGATTTTGATGTATCGCAAACAGTTGGTCAATGCATAGTTGCAGAATGCGAGTTTGTTTCGCAACGCTTACCATAGCTGTAATCGTCAGTGACAATGTCTGTTCCTTCAGTTATGGATGAATATTTGAAGGACATTGTATTGTGAAGAAACAGACACTGTCCGGACTCAGACGTTATAACCTTCTGTGATATATCCATCGCTCGACGAGCTAAAACGACGATGTTGTTGTTGTTGTGGTCTTCAGTCCTGGGACTGGATTGATGCAGTTCTCCATGCTACTCTATCCTGTGCAAGCTTCTTCATCTCTCCGTACCTACTGCAACCTACATCCTTTTGAATCTGCTTAGTGTATTCATCTCTTGGTCTCCGATTTTTACCCTCCACGCTGCCCTCCAATACCACCATAAATTGGTGATCCCTTGATGCCTCAGAACATGTCCTACCAACCGATCCCTTCTTCTGGTCCAGTTGTGCCACAAACTCGTCTTCTCCCCAATCCTATTCAGTACCTCCTCATTAGTTATGTGATCTACCCACCTAATCTTCAGCATTCTTCTGTAGCACCACATTTCGAAAGCTTCTATTCTCTTCTTGTCCAGTCTATTTATCGTCCATGTCTCACTTCCATACATGGCTACACTCCATATAAATACTTAAATCTATACTCGACGTTATCACATTTCTCTTCTTCTGAAACGACGATATACTCGTAATATTTCTCCCCCTGTGCGGAAATCATGAATTGTGTGAGCTTAAGGGCTATGACTACGTTATACAGTATATTGAAGTTTGGATGGTTCTGGAGACGAAGCGGGTAAGGCGACCGCTCGCGATAATCTGGAAGTCCGTGTTTGAGACGCCGTCCGGCACACATTTTTATGTCTCGCAAACACCTGACGTCAGTACATTGAAGCAGACCACCAATCAGTTTCTTAAACTTACGCCCATTTGACACTTGTCTCGCAGCCGTATCTGTAGCAACCGTGCATACGGCTTTCATATGGGAATCCATGCGGCGGATGTCCGAGATACGCGGCACGTGCGTTGCCGTCCGAACGGCACACGGCAGTTCTGGAGCAACCGGGCATTCCGTCTGCAGCGGACGACTGCCGTGCAGTTAGCCCGTGACGTACGGGGTGGCACTGGCTTGATAAACACTAGCGTCTTCAAATACACTCCTGGAAATTGAAATAAGAACACCGTGAATTCATTGTCCCAGGAAGGGGAAACTTTATTGACACATTCCTGGGGTCAGATACATCACATGATCACACTGACAGAACCACAGGCACATACACACAGGCAACAGAGCATGCACAATGTCGGCACTAGTACAGTGTATATCCACCTTTCGCAGCAATGCAGGCTGCTATTCTCCCATGGAGACGATCGTAGAGATGCTGGATGTAGTCCTGTGGAACGGCTTGCCATGCCATTTCCACCTGGCGCCTCACTTGGACCAGCGTTCGTGCTGGACGTGCAGACCACGTGAGACGACGCTTCATCCAGTCCCAAACATGCTCAATGGGGGACAGATCCGGAGATCTTGCTGGCCAGGGTAGTTGACTTACACCTTCTAGAGCACGTTGGGTGGCACGGGATACATGCGGACGTGCATTGTCCTATTGGAACAGCAAGTTCCCTTGCCGGTCTAGGAATGGTAGAACGATGGGTTCGATGACGGTTTGGATGTACCGTGCACTATTCAGTGTCCCCTCGACGATCACCAGTGGTGTACGGCCAGTGTAGGAGATCGCTCCCCACACCATGATGCCGGGTGTTGGCCCTGTGTGCCTCGGTCGTATGCAGTCCTGATTGTGGCGCTCACCTGCACGGCGCCAAACACGCATACGACCATCATTGGCACCAAGGCAGAAGCGACTCTCATCGCTGAAGACGACACGTCTCCATTCGTCCCTCCATTCACGCCTGTCGCGACACCACTGGAGGCGGGCTGCACGATGTTGGGGCGTGAGCGGAAGACGGCCTAACGGTGTGCGGGACCGTAGCCCAGCTTCATGGAGACGGTTGCGAATGGTCCTCGCCGATACCCCAGGAGCAACAGTGTCCCTAATTTGCTGGGAAGTGGCGGTGCGGTCCCCTACGGCACTGCGTAGGATCCTACGGTCTTGGCGTGCATCCGTGCGTCGCTGCGGTCCGGTCCCAGGTCGACGGGCACGTGCACCTTCCGCCGACCACTGGCGACAACATCGATGTACTGTGGAGACCTCACGCCCCACGTGTTGAGCAATTCGGCGGTACGTCCACCCGGCCTCCCGCATGCCCACTATACGCCCTCGCTCAAAGTCCGTCAACTGCACATACGGTTCACGTCCACGCTGTCGCGGCATGCTACCAGTGTTAAAGACTGCGATGGAGCTCCGTATGCCACGGCAAACTGGCTGACACTGACGGCGGCGGTGCACAAATGCTGCGCAGCTAGCGCCATTCGACGGCCAACACCGCGGTTCCTGGTGTGTCCGCTGTGCCGTGCGTGTGATCATTGCTTGTACAGCCCTCTCGCAGTGTCCGGAGCAAGTATGGTGGGTCTGACACACCGGTGTCAATGTGTTCTTTTTTCCATTTCCAGGAGTGTATTTCAGGCATGGCACGTCACGGAAGCGTTCGAGGCATGTCATGTCATTCGTTCTACTGTTATTTGCCTTTCTTTTTGTTTTCGTAACTTCTCGGAGGTCTCCCCATGGTTTTGGATATAGACGAGCTATTAATTAATTTAGTGTAAGATTCGCCAGTTTTATGGAATAAAACTCTAAAAAAAATTGCAAGGACAGGATCCATACAAAAAATGCGTGGATCGATGTATTCAAGGGACTGAGTGGACCATTTCAAAACATAAATGCCACGGAAAGAAACTGATATGGTAAGTAAGCTGCTCAACCACTTGAATATGTTTTATTGTGCCAATTAAAATGTGTTTACATTAAATGTGGTAATAACAGCCTCATCAAAAATCATGTTTTAGAAGAATACCAGTTCGCAGGCCCAGCTGAAGTTAGAAAGTAACCGGTTATTACGTTTCTCACATTACTTACGGAAATTTCTCTACGTGGCTGTCTACCCGCCTGCTCTCCTTCAACTCCAATGACTAATAATATACACTACTGACCATTAAAATTGCTACACCACGAAGATAACGTGCTACAGACGCGAAATTTAACCGACAGGAAGAAGATGCTGTGATATGTAAATGATTAGATTTTCAGAACATCCACACAAGGTGGGCGCCGATGGAGACACCTACAACGTGCTGACATGAGGAAAGTTTCCAATCGATTTTTCATACACAAACAGCAGTTGACCGGCGTTGCCTGGTGAAACGTTGTTGTGATGCCCCGTGTAAGGAGAAGAAATGCGTACAATCACGTTTCCGACTTTGATAAAGGTCGGGTTGTAGCCTATCGCGATTGCGGTTTATCGTATCGCGACATTGCTGCTCGCGTTGGTTGAGATCCAATGACTGTTAGCAGAATATGGAATCGGTGGTTTCACGAGGGTAATGCGGAACGCCATGCTAGATCCCAACGGCCTCGTATCACTAGCAGTCGAGATGACAGGCATCTTATCCGCATGGCTGTAAGGGATCGTGCAGCCATGTCTCGATCCCTGAGACAACAGATGGGGACGTTTGCATGACAACAACCATCTGCACGAACAGTTCGACGACGTTTGCAGCAGTATGGACTATCAGCTCGGAGACCATGGCTGCGGTTACCCTTGACGCTGCATCACATACGGGAGCGCCTGCAATGGTATACTCAACGACGAACCTGGGTCCACAAATGGCAAAACGTCATTTTTTCGGATTAATCCGGGTTCTGTTTACAGCATCATGATGGCCGCATCCGTGTTTGGCGACATCGCGGTGAACGCACATTGGAAACATGTGTTCGTGATCGCCATACTGGCGTATCACCTGCGTGATGGTATGGGGTGCCACTGGATACACGTCTCGGTCACCTCTCGTTCGGATTGACAGCACTTTGAACAGTGGACGTTACATTTCAGATGTGTTACGACCCGTGGCTCTACCCTCAATTCGATCACTGCGAAACGCTACATTTCAGCAGGATAATGCACGACCGCATGTTGCAGGTCCTGAACGGACCTTTCTGGATACAGAAAATGTCCGACTGCTGCCCTGGCCAGCACATTCTCCAGATCTCCCACCAATTGAAAACGTCTGGTCAATGGTGGCCGAACAACTGGCTCGTTACAATACGCCAGTCACTACTCTTGATGAACTGTGGTATCGTGTTGAAGCTGAATGGGCAGCTGTACCTGTACACGCCATCCAAGCTCTGTTTGACTCAATGCCCAGATGTATCAAGGCCGTTATTACGGCCAGAGGTGGTTGTTCTGGGTACTGATTTCTCAGGATCTATGCACCCAAATTGCGTGAAAATGCAATCACATGTCAGTTCTAGTATAATATATTTGTCCAATCTATACCCGTTTATCATCTGCATTTATTCTTGGTGTAGCAATTTTAATGGCCAGTAGTGTATCTTCAGCTTGAAAGCCATCTCTGTCACAGACAATTATGTAACACATCGAAGGTGCCGTTTACAGCAGGGGTGTCCAATAATTCGGCTTCCAAAAATGGTTCAAATAGCTCTGAGCACTATGGGACTTAACTTCTGGGGTCATCAGTCCCCTAGACTTAGAACTACTTACACTTAACTAACCTAAGGACATCACACTCATCCATGCCCGAGGCAGGATTCGAACATGCGCCCGTAGCGGTCGCGCGGTTCCAGACTGTAGCGCCTAGAACCGCTCGGCCACAGTTGCCGGCAATTCGGCTTTCTCGCCGTGCCCTGACAGGAGAGCGCGGCGCCCAGCTGCACCGCAAACTTCCCCCACCACCACGCTATGTTGTCTGAGTGTGGGATAGAGGGGGAGAAGGAGAAACGGCGAACGCGCCACATTTAAATGACTGCATAAGACTTAGTTTTATATTTCACGTTTCTCAAGAACATATACCACAAACAAAACAAATTTTCAAATTATTTTACTACTTATATCACGTTGAAGACACAATATAATTTTTTAAAATCTCTTACAAACTGTCGGCATAGCCGGACAGACACAGACAATTTTAAAGATTTTCGCACTTAGGTTGCCACGTAATCGTCCCTTATTTACTTTGGTAATCGAAAAAAGATCTTTATGCAAACATGTCGATCGAAATATTGTAGCATTTTCGCAACCTCGTTGAGGAGACGTGGAAACTCTACCTGAGGAAAGCAATGTAGGCATACTGAGCGGTTTTAATGCAAAAGGACTCGTCATTAAACCGGGAATTACCTTGTAGGTAAATCATTTATATCTGTACGTGCAACGGACGCTTTCAAGTGAATAGGCAAACGGCCTCGAAAACAGTTCTAAAACAGATGTAAGATCGACAGTGACCTCAAAACGTTTAGGAAACTATCCTTGTAATTATTTCAAGGCCACAACGAGTCCTTCAAACATCGCGTTTTCTTTGACGGGAGTGACCTTGCCTGCCGTTGTGGCCGAGCGGTTCTAGGCGCGTCAGTCCGTAACCGCGCTGCTGTTACGGTCACAGGTTCGAATCCTGCCTCGAACATGGATGTGTGTGCTGTCCTTAGGTTAGTTAGGTTTAAGTAGTTCTAAGTCTAGGGGACTGATGACCCCAGAAGTTAAGTCCCATAGTGCTCAGAGCCTTTTGAACCATTTTTTGGGAGTGACCTTATGGAACTTGACTTTTGTGAGACTATATGTGTCTTTCCTATGACATGATCTTCTTTTTAATTGCATCCACATTAAATCAGAAATCAGTTGCTTCTAACCTTGCAGTGTCTTACTGTCGGCACTGTCCAGTGAAGTACACCGAAAACGCGAGGCGTGCAATTCATTCCGAATGCTCTAATTTTCGTTTATGCACTCGTTTTCCTTCAGAAATTCAACAGTACCCAAATTTAATTCGAAAAATCGTTTCAGGCAAGCCTCTTCACTAAAGCAACGTACTTTGCAGTAATATATAAAGTCTCCATACTTTTCGTTCGATTACGACTGAAACTGTTGCAACTAATAGTGGAATAATGCGTGCGACTTCAGAAATTTTAATACTCGTTCCACCAATTTCTTCATGTGCTGCATACCTCCAAATTTATCACAACGTGCTTCTTCATGTTGTGAACAATGAATTCCGTCTAGCAATTGTTGCAATGTTTTGCTTTTTCGTTGTCAACTAAATCTTTAAATTCCTTCTGTTGTTGTTGTTGTGGTCTTCAGTCCAGAGACTTGGTTTGATGCAGCTCTCCATGCTACTCTATCCTGTGCAAGCTTCTTCATCTCTCAGTACCTTCTGCAACCTACATCCTTCTGAATTTGTTTAGTGTATTCATCTCTTGGTCTCCCTCTACGATTGTTACCCTCCACGCTTCCCTCCAATACTAAATTGGTGATCCCTTGATGTCTCAGAATGTGCCCTACCAACCTATCCTTTCTTCTAGTCAAGTTGTGCCACAAACTCCTCTTCTCTCAAATTCTATTCAATACCTCCTCATTAGTTATGTTATCTACCCATCTAATCTTCAACATTCTTCTGTAACACCACATTTCGAAAGCTTCTATTCTCTTCTTGTCCAAACTATTTATCGTCCACGTTTCACTTCAATACAAGGCTACACTCCATACACATACTTTCAGAAACGACTTATTGACAGTTAAATCTATACTCGATGTTAACAAATTTCTCTTCTTCAGAAACGCTTTCCTTGACATTGCCAGTCTACATTATCCTCTCTACTTCGACCATCATCAGTTATTTTGCTCCCCAAATAGCAAAGCTCCTTTACTACTTTAAGCGTCTCATTTCCTAATCTAATACCCTCAGCATTACCCGATTTAATTCGACTACATTACATTATCCTCGTTTTGCTTTTGTTGATGTTCATCTTATATCCTCCTTTCAACACACTGTCCATTCCGTTCAGCTGCCCTTCCAGGTCCTTTGCTGCCTCTGACAGAATTACAATGTCATCGGCGAACCTCAAAGTTTATATTTCTTCTCCATGGATTTTAATTCCTACTGCGAATTTTTCTTTTGTTTCCTTTACTGCTTGCTCAATATAGATATTGAATAACATCGGGGATAGGCTACAACCCTGTCTCACTCCCTTCCCATGCCCCTTCATGCCCCTCGATTCTTATAACTGCCATCTGGTTTCTGTACAAATTGTAAGTAGCCTTCCGTTCCCTGTATTTTACCCTTGCCACCTTCTGAATTTGAAAGAGAGTATTCCAGTCAACGTTGTCAAATCTTTCTCTAAGTCTACAAATGCTAGAAACGTTGGTTTGTGTTTCCTTAATCTATTTTCTAAGATAAGTCGTAGGGTCAGTATTGCCTCACCACGTGTTGCAACATTTCTACGGAATCCAAACTGATCTTCTCCGAGGTCGGCTTCTACCAGTTTTTCCATTCGTGTGTAAAGAATTCGTTTTAGTATTTTGCAGCCATGGCTTATTAAACTGATAGTTCGGTAATTTTCACATCTGTCAACACCTGCTTTCTTTGGTATTGGAACTATTATATTCTTCTTGAAGTCTGAGGGTATTTCGCCTGTCTCATAGATTTAGCTCACCTGATGGTAGAGTTTTGTGAGACCTGGGTCTCCCAAGGCTGTCAGTATTTCTAATGGAATATTGTCTATTCCCGGGGCCTTGTTTCGACTTAGGCCTTTCAGTGCTCTGTCAAACTCTTCACGCAGTATCATGTCTCGTATTTCATCTTCATGTACATTCTCTTCCATTCCTTCTGTATCGTATTGTAATATCATTTCGTGGAAAATTTGCAGTATCTGTCAGTTATGCCACTGCATACTACATACGGAAAATTGTCATCCCTATCTCTCTAAAACCTTGTGAAGATTGCTAGAGTGCCGCTTTTTGTGCAAACATCCACTGAATCTGTCACCGTCCTTCATACCACGAACTTGTAGCCAAGGGCACACAGCGCTGACACCGGGATTCTGCCGAACTGAAGAGTTGTGCCGATCGAAAAATTCCGCATTTCCAGTACTAAATGAAATTTCGCCCTGTTCCGAGTACTTCAGGGCAGGAACGAGAAAAGGCGAGACAGGTTGAGCCTCGTCCTACACGCAGCCTGCGTGAAGTTGGGCAGGCCATGGGCAGCCCTGGTTTAGGTGGTTGCCGGACAAATGTAAAATGGACCCTAACACACAACTCTCGTTAGTTATATAGAGTGAAATTGTTGTCCATGGGGGAAGAAAACCCTTTCGGATTGGAGACTGAACTTACCCCTCTGCATCTCCTTTCCAAGAATGCCACACACCTCGTTCTTTCTTTATCAAACTCATGCTGTTGTTGCAGCGGTTACCAGAATCGTGCACCAAAGTAATTCTCCCTTAGCAGTCACCAGCTGGGAATAGTTTCACCACACCCGCTGTAGACTGACTCGATCTGGAGAGAAGAGATTTCATATCGAGATTCGTGCTAAAACCTCGGTGTTTCCTTTGAACTAACTGAATGATGTCGTGGGAAATATGCTTGTGTGAGTGCTTGGCAAAAAGAGACATTTGAACGACTTCCATGCCTTGATTTTCAATCATGAACTTCACCGAGAAGCTGCTGTAAGACGAGGCTTTGCCCATTCTCACTATGGGATTGAATTTTACCATGATTTCTTGGTGTTTTTCCATTGTTGACTTCATCAATTCAGTCGTTTTTAAAGTATCAGGATTTCGCTTAATAAATAATCACAATTCAGTACAAAATTTTCAGGAAAATTGTTTTTAATAGGTTAACAAATGGCTCTGAGCACTATGCGACTTAACTTCTGAGGTCATCAGTCGCCTAGAACTTAGAACTAATTAAACCTAACTAACCTAAGGACATCACACACATCCATGCCCGAGGCAGGATTCGAACCTGCGACCGTAGCGGTCGCTCAGCTCCAGACTGTAGCGCCTAGAACCGCACGGACACTCCGGCCGGCTAATAGGTCAACTCAACTGTCTGATGTCCTCATTACAGAAAACAAAAAAAATTTAGTTATCACAAAAATAGTTCAAATGGCTCTGAGAACTATGGGACTTAACATCGGAGGTCATCAGTCCTCTAGAACTTAGAACTACTTAAACCGAACTAACCTAAGGACATCACACACATGCATGCCCGAGGCAGGATTCGAACCTGTGACCGTAGCGGTAGCGCGGTTCCAGACTGAAGAGCCTAGAACCGCTCGGCCACACAAGCTGGCCAGTTATCACATAAAAGTTAATGTAACTGTTTTGATTTCAGATTTAATAGAACGAAATGCACCGCCTACGAAGCACTACCTATCATTCTACTACTGAAATTCTGTTTGTCGACCATCAAAGCATTAAAACCAGCGCTCTTTACCAAGTTTTCAGCTTCTTGAATAAAATTGTTAATTAACTTACGCTACAATTTAAATACTCTATTTTTAAATGTTTCACTGTTTCTTCTTTATTGAAATCGTTTCTTTCTCTCGCTTTAATAATTACGTTCAACCTTCTGTGAGAACAGTATTCTTCAAAATCTGTATTAAACAGCGAGTAAGAATAAAATTGCTTTGCATTATATGAAAGCAAAGAAACGAAAAAGTACAAACGGGAGTCGTATGATAGAATTTGATGAGGTTAAAGAGAGACATGTAATCGAATTAAATTGTTGTTTTTAATTTTTGCAAAAATAGATGAAGACTGTAGTGAATTGAAGAAGCAAAAGTGTTTTAAGTGCTGTCCTTTAAACTTGAAATATGTTTCACCGAATACTTGTGGCTAATAAGCAGAGATGTGCCACTACGCGGCGCAAGGCTGAATGACGTGCTTGCTGTCTTGCAAGTGAGAACAGTCACATCGCCCGTTATGCCACATCATACGGAGTCACCAGATAAATATGCAGAAGTCTTTTCTAGTCGCTCGTTATCTCCGCGACGTAACGCGTCACCAGAGACAGGATGTGTGGAGAACTTAGTGCACAGGCACTTTGTATTTACATGACGTTGTTGTACATGGAAAATTACATTTTGGCATGACGTAACTTGTGTGCATCCAAACGCCCTCAGAAGCCGGAAACCGCCGAATACACATCCTTGAATGAAGCCACTTACGGCTATCGTGTTGTGTGAGTGTGTATACGTCCACGAACATAAACTAATATTTTTTAACTTGAACACATCGCATCACTTTGGCCAATTTAAATGATGTGATTGAAGCTAGCACAGTTAAAGTAAAGTATACAACGACGGCTCACAAGCTTTCGATGCAGATGACATTATGTGCAAGAGTAATGTGGACTTACTTTAAATGCCATAGGAAACGAGTGATTCAAAACATTTGGTGAAGCTTTGTCGGCTTTCGACTGACTTCATATGATTTTACAGGTTTTTAATCTGTTCATATGTGTTAAACAGTGATATGAGATACTTTACAGTTTTTGTTGCCCCGTACAACATTTTCTTTCCACTGTTTCCTCAGCTCCCCAGTTACTCAACATAGGTAACATCAAACAATCCTGTCTCATTAAAAGAATCTCCCACGGACGCCTTCCCTCTTCATACTCCCTAATGCCGCTTCGTCTTGAACGCGAGCACCCCAAGTTAATTGTTAACATTCAGAGCCTTCAGTTTCTTCATTTCCGCGTTTCTCTCTATCCAAGTTCCACTTTCTGAAAAGTATGTGGTAGAAAGAAATGTATCTCAATTTTTAGGCTAGTACTAGCGCTATTGCATAGGATGAGAGATAGGTAATGATACAAAACTGAGGATGGTGTTCTTGGAAAAACACCAAATAATAAACAGTTAGTTACTTGAAGGAAATGAATGTACCACGAGAAAAAAAAGAAGAAAAAACACGCACCATGAAGTAATTAACCAAATGGAAAGGATATCGGTAGATGTGGCGTACATGTACAGACAAACAAATATTTGCATTTTTTTTAATGGATAATTCATTCAGGAGAAAGAGCTTCACAAACTGTCCCGTTCAATAAAGCATTGGTCCAACTCTAGCCCTTATGCAAGCTGTTATTCGGTTTGGCATTGACTAATAGAATTGTTGGATATCCGCCTGAGGGATATGATGCCAAATTCTGTCCAATTGGCGCGTTATATTGTCAATTTCCCGAGCTGGTTGGAGGGACCTGCCCATAATGCATCAAACATTCTCAACTGGGGAGAGATCCGGTGAACTTGCTGAAGAAGCTATGGTTCGGTAAGCACGAAGTGAAGTAATAGAAACTCTCTCCGGGCGTTACCTTGTTAAATGTAATCCCAGATGGCTTGCCATGAAGGGCGACAAAACTGTGCGTAAGGGTACCGCATATGACAGCCAAAGGGGTCCTGCTATGAAAAGAAACGTCACCACAGACTATCACTCTCGGCTATCGGGCCTTACGGCTGCCTACCGTCAGGTTGGTACCCCACAGCTATCGGGGCGTCACCAGACACGTCTTCGGCCTACAATCTCATGGACTCGAGTAGAACTGTCTTCAGTGACTAATCCCACTTCGAACTGAGCCCCCAAGATCAGCGACGATGTATTTGGAGACGCCCAAGACAGTGGTGGGATACCAAACCGAATGTCATCCGCCATACTGACCAACAACCAAGAGTGATGGTCTGGGGTGCCGTTTCATAGTAGGCCCCGTTTGGTTGTCACACGCGGTAACCTTACGGCACAGCGGTACGTCGACGATATTCTACAACTCATTTTGTTGCCCTTCATGGCCAGCCATCCTGAGCTTACATTTGAGCAAGAGAATGTCCTTCCACACACGGCGTGAGTTTCTGCTGCTTGTCTTCACGC
This sequence comes from Schistocerca serialis cubense, assembly GCF_023864345.2. Lineage (NCBI taxonomy): Eukaryota > Metazoa > Arthropoda > Insecta > Orthoptera > Acrididae > Schistocerca > Schistocerca serialis. Next base: position 115,930,775 of record NC_064643.1, on the reverse strand, counting down.
TTGCCATAACTTACCTTGGCCAGTAAGGTCACCGGGTCTCTCCCCAGTTGACAACGTTTAGTAGCATTATGGGCACGACCCTCCAACCAGCTCAGGATTTTGACGATCCAGCGCGCCAGTTGGAAAGATTCTGGAACGATATCCCTCAGGAGGTCATCCAACAATTCTATCAATGTCAAGCCGAGTAACTGCTTGTATAATGGCCAGAAGTGGATCAACCCCTTATTGGCTCGCTCAATTTGTGAAGCTGTTTCTCTTGAACAAACACCGAATTTCTCTGAAACTGTTATCACTTCTTTGTCTTTACACGTACTTCACATCTATCGATGTCCGTCCCATTCGGATAATTCCTTCGTGCTTTTTTAGAGTGTATGTTGTAACGAAACGATGTATTGGTAAAAAAAGTATATGACGAGAACACGTATTACGCGAGAAGACACAGAACCCCAAATTTATGCAAGTTAGCAGGTTTTCGTTTCCGTTGTCACTGGTGGTAAAATCTACTGAGTTATATTCCTAATCATAATTCGTCAATACTCGACGTTTCGATCTCACTGCTGCGATCTCCTTCAGAGTCCCACTGGTGTCTCTGAATGGTTCAAATGGTTCTAACCACTATGGGACTTAACTTCTGAGGTCACCAGTCCCCTAGAACTTTGAACTACTCAAACCTAACTAACCTAAGGACATCACACAGATCCAAGCCCGAGGAAGGATTCGAACCTGCGACCGTAGCGGTCGCGCGGTTCCAGACTGTAAGGCCTAGAACCGCTCGGTCACCCAGGCCGGCTCTCTGAATAGCTGAACAATGCTGAGAGACTGTCGTGTTGACCCCGGCCAGAATCGACTCGCTCTGAGTGCATCACTGACAATGAGACCTTGCTATCAGGGCCCTATTTCCTTATAGAAACGTAGGTCGCCAACGGCTATGACGACCGTTTCCACAGACAGAGCTCTGTAACGAAGCGGTAATAATAATCATGTAAATTAGCAGACCGAGGAAACTCGAACATTACCGTTTGTTACTAGATTAACCGACCACACAGGCAGGCTCTTTCGGGAGAATTATATAACGACTATGTTTTTCAATCAGCCTAAGCTAAAAGACTCCTTCCGGCCCACAGCGGACGTGCCTGACCGCTCCACACTGCGAGAGTATGTGAAATGACGCTTCTTTATGGCAAAGTACACTGTATGATCAGAAATACCTGGACACCTATTAGTGAACATTAATATGGGTTTTATTCACTGGTCACACTTTGTGTGACATGATTAACCTTGTTGGGGACACTCCCAATGAGGCATCTGAATGTCTGTGAAGGAATGGCAGCCCATTTTTGTTCAAGAGTCGAGACCAGAGGTGGTAGAGAGGTTGGAAGCTGGGGTCCGGGACAAGTTTAACTCATCCCAAAGGTGTTCCATTGGGTTTAGATCAGGCCTGAGGGAAGCCCAATAAATGTCACAATTGTTATTGTCCACAAAGGCTTGCAACACAGATGCTGCTTTGTGAGAGGGTGCATTGTCATACAGGGATCGTCTTCGACTGTTCCAATACCGTAGGCAGTACACAATACTGTAAAATGTGTTCATATCTCTCTGCATTTAGAGTTTTGTCAGACGCAATGAGGATATGATATAACAACCTAACCGCGAAAAACATCCTTAAGAGCACCTCCCCACTATTTCATTCTTGGCACTACACATGATGGCATTCGGCAAACCCAAATACTCCCATCGGGTTGCCATTGTGTGTAATGTGATTCGTCACTGCAAATTATTCGTTTCCAGACATCGACTGTCCACTGACGCTGCTCTTCACACCGCTTCAAGCTTCACTTAGCACTAACCATCAGAAATGTGTAGTTTACAAGGAAGTGGTCGACCATTGTACTTCATTCTTTTCAAGTTCCTACGCAACTCATTAGGCTAACTTGGCTACAGACAGCCCCTTGGAACTTCACAAACGATTCCTTCCGCTGATTTCATCCAATTTTGTACAACCACCGTCCGCAAAGCTCGACAGTCCCTCCTGGGGCTCTTGGTTTATCTGTCGTTGTTCCTTCGCGTTTCTACTTCACAGTCTCATTACCAGCTGTCGAGGTGGACAGCTTTAAGAGGGCTGAAATATCCCTGAAGGATCTGTCACTCAGGTGACATCCAATAACTAGTCCATGTTTGAAGTGACAGCTGTCCCTGAACGACTCACTCTGCTGTTACGCTTCTCTACTGACAACAAAATTCTCCCTGGCTGCTTCCATGCTGGCAGGTGCAACTCTTGCGACATCTAGTGGCCAATCTGCATTACATAGTGGTGTCCAGACAGTTTTGATCAGATAGCGTATCTATCAAGAAACTGGAAGCTCAATAAAAGAACGACATGTGGAATAATCGGGTCTACTGCCGAATGTTTGTGCCGCTCTGGCACAATATTTCGGCCACGTAACTCGTTGCCTTCTTCAGGTGCTACCTGAGACTGAGACAGCACCTGAAGAAGGCAACGAGTTACGTGGCCGAAATATTGTGCCAGAGCGACACAAACATCCGGCAGTAGACCCGATTATTCCACATGTCAAGATCTCGCCGGGAAAGCCTGAAGAGTTACAATAAAAGAACGCGTTGAGGATCGCGAACGCCATAGACTGTTAAGAGAGCGTGTAAAATTGGTGGCAGCAGAACACCGGGAAAAATGAGACCAGATTCTGTATTTTAGGAAGATACGAGTGACAGCCAGACAGAGTAATATTTATGTAAGTAAAGCCCATGCAGTAACTGAAACGCCGAAGGATCAGTACAATTTCAGTAGAGGTGATGGTTAAATGGCTCCACCTTCATGTCTGTCCACTTTCATGGAAATAAACATCTAGCTACGGCGAGGGAGGAACATAAAGAGCTGCCAGGCGGTACAACGTCAATAACATTTTTCCAGAAACAAAAGATTTAAAGACATTAGCTGTCAATAGACACTGATGTATATCAGTGGGGCAAGTTGAAAATTCATGCCGAACCAGGATTCGAACCCGGGTCTCCTGCTTACTAGGCAGATGCGCTGACCACTTTTTTTCTGATCTCATTTTGTTCGTTGCCTATGTTCACGGCGGAAGTCCCATGACACCTGTTAAAGCTTATCCATTTACTCAGGTTTCTTTTCTTTTTCTTTTTCTTTTTTTTTTTTTTTTTTTAATGACAGAGGGCGGCTAACTTTCTGACCGAACACGCTGAGCTCCCGTGCCTGCAACCACTACACCATCCGGACACAGTGGCCACGACCATCGCACGAACTACCCTAGCATGCCCCCATGAAACCCAAATTCTCAGCTTATACTACATACTTCTGATGTACTGTCCCTGCTCATTAGCCGCATTGGTCCCGGCATCTCGCCGATTCCCATGAGAGCTTGGTGTGCATCTGCACCGCCATCGCCTTAATTACATACATGTGGTGCCTCTTCTTTCCGATATGTCTGAAAGAACAGACATCACATATAAATAATATTTTTGATTCCGACTCTCTTTCAGTATATGCTTTCAGTACTCACTCAACGACGACAATGCATCAATATCAGGAAGAAGATTTTCACCCAGTAACTCCACTTTTTCGGAAAAGCGCGTGAAAACAGCATTCTATAAGTGATAACGACATTGTGTTTCGGCAGTTTTCAGGCATCTGGGGATACCAGCATAATCCTGATGAGGTCAAAACAATGAGTAGTCAAGAAGTTTAAAGAGGAATGCGCCCTAACAATTCAGAGGAACCGACCATCAAACAAAAATCTGTAACGTCGAAATAGCATCAGGATTCGACCTTAATAGGGCAAACCGGGTGATCAAAAAGTCAGTATAAATTTGAAAACTGAATAAATCACGGAATAATGTGGATAGAGAGGTACAAACTGACACACATGCTTGGAATGACATGGGGTTTTATTAGAACCAAAAAAATACAAAAGTTCAAAAAATATCCGACAGATGGCGCTTCATCTGATCAGAATAGCAATATATCTGATCAGAATAGCAATAATTATCATAACAAAGTAAGACAAAGCAAAGATGATGTTCTTTACAGGAAATGCTCAATATGTCGACCATCATTCTTCAACCATAGCTGTAGTCGAGGAATAATGTTGTGAACAGCACTGTAAAGCATGTCCGGAGTTCTGGTGAGGCATTGGCGTCGGATGTTGTCTTTCAGCATCCCTAGAGATGTCGGTCGATCACGATACACTTGCGACTTCAGGTAACCCCAAAGACAATAATCGCACGGACTGAGGTCTGGGGACCTGGGAGACCAAGCATGACGGAAGTGGCGGCTGAGCACACGATCAACACCAAACGACGCGAGCAGGAGATCTTTCACGCATCTAGCAATATGGGATGGAGCGCCATCCTGCATAAACATCGTACGTTCCAGCAGGTGTTTGTCAGCCAGGCTGAGGATGATGCGATTCTGTAACATATCGGCGTACCTCTCACCCGTCACGGTAGCAGTTACAAAACCAGAATCACGCATTTCCTCGCAGAAAAAAGGTTGGTGCAAATGGCTCTGAGCACTATGGGACTCAACTGCGGAGGTCATTAGTCCCCTAGAACTTAGAACTAGTTAAACCTAACTAACCTAAGGACATCACAAACATCCGTGCCCGAGGCAGGATTCGAACCTGCGACCGTAGCGGTCTTGCGGTTCCAGACTGCAGCGCCTTTAACCGCACGGCCACTTCGGCCGGCGCAGAAAAAAGGCCCGATAATGGTAGATGTGGTAAATCCAGCCCATACCTTGATTTTCTCGTCGTGCAATGGAGTTTCCACGATAGTTCTAGGATTTTCGGTAGCCCAAATTCTGCAGTTGTGGGCGTTGACAGACCCTCGGAGTGTGAAATAAGTTTCGTCGGTCCACAACACGTTACTCAACCAATCGTGATCTTCCGTCATCTTTTGAAACGCCCACACCGCAATTGCCCTCCGCTTCACTAAATCGCCAGGTAACAGTTCATGATGCCGATGGATTTTGTACGGATAACATCGGAGGGTACGCCTAAGTGCCAACAAACAGTAGTGTATGGAACGGTGCGACGTGCGACTGCACGAGCGCTGACTTCCCCGTGCATAGACGAACCCGCTACAGTCTCCATTTCTTCCTGAACTGTCTCAGCAGCATTACGTCTTGTGCTCGGTCGGCCACTACGGGGTCTATCGTCTAAACAACCCGTGGCTTCGGACTTCGAAATCATTCTCGCCACAGCTGCATTTGTCAACGGACCTTTACCCGTTCGAATCCCCTTCCTATGGCGATAGGATCGTAACGCTGAACTAGCACATTCCCCATTCTGATAATACAGCTTCACTAAAAGCGCCTTTTCAGGTAACGTCAACATGCTGCGTCTGCTGGCGCATCTGATTCTCTCTCACATTACAGCTCCTTTCATACACGATTGTCATGCGCAGTCACTGACATTTAGCTGCCCAGCGCCATCTGTGAGACATTTTGTGAACTTTCTTTTTTTTTGTTCTAATAAAACCCCATGTCTTTCCAAGCATGTGTGCCAATTTTTACCACTCTATCTACATTATTCCGTGGTTTATTAAGTTTTCAAATTTATACTGACTTTTTGATCACCCGGTATGTTAGCTGGAAATGGGAGCGGGGTCCCTGTGTCAATAGGCAAAACGAAACAGCGTAAAAAGAACGTACCCTCCAGTCGCTGTTCGCCGGCTTTCAGTTCGCTAGAAGCATCATTCACACAGTTGACGGCCAGTGCGTCCTTTTCTGAAGCACCCGACGGTCAATGGAAAACACCCACCCTAGCGACCGAACGCGGACCACGGCCCCCAACAGCGGCGTTGATCAATGGAGGGCGGGCCCTGTGAAGGGCCAGACTCGAGAATGCGCCGCGCTCTCAGCAGCAGGGCCCGCGGATCGTGCGGCTGCCTAAACAGCGATCTCGTTAATGGAGAGAGCCCTCGGTGACGTCACGACGCGTGTTCCAGGCTGGGCCGGCCCGCGCATGCGCAGCGAGCCGCCGCAGAAGCAGCCCTGCCCGGCGCCACCCGCAGACGCCATGGCCGTGGTCAGGCTCTCCCTGCTCAGGGTCACCCTCGAGGTCACCGTCATACTGCTAGGTGAGTACCAGCCGCTAGTCAATATACGGCATACATACTTTAAATTGCACGAATACAGGAGAGGCAGCGTACACAAAATTTAAAAGAGACTTTTGGAGAATAGAGAAGCAACTGTATGAATATCAACAATTTAGATGGCAAACCAGTAGTAATCAAACTAGCGGAGGCTGGAAGGCGGAAGGAATAAATTATTTAAAGATTAAAAAATGTATTTGCGCAGGGTAGCTGCAGCATCCAAATTGCGCTCGATATTTTTAACGATAATATTTCAGAGCTAGATCAAAAATGTAAGGACTATGGTATGAAGATTAGCATCTCCAAAACGAAAGTAATGTCAGTGGGAAAGAGATATAAACGGATTGAATGCCAAATAGGAGGAACAAAGTTAGAACAGGTGGACAGTTTCAAGTGCTTAGGATGCATATTCTCACAGGTTCAAATGGCTCTGAGCACTATGGGACTTAACTTCTATGGTCATCAGTCCCCTAGAACTTAGAACTACTTAAACCTAACTAACCTAAGGACAGCACACAACACCCAGCCATCACGAGGCAGAGAAAATCCCTGACCCCGCCGGGAATCGAACCCGGGAACCCGGGCGTGGGAAGCGAGAACGCTACCGCACAACCACGAGATGCGGGCTATTCTCACAGGATGGCAACATAGTGAAAGAGCTGGAATCTACTCTCTTCTGCAAGAAGGAAGTCAGTACCAAGACTACGTTAGCTGTGCACCGTTCAATCTTTCGACCAGCTTTGTTGTATGGGAGCGAAAGATGGGTGGATTCAGGTTACCTTATCAATAAGGTTGAGGTTACGCATATGAAAGTAGCTAGGATGATTGCAGGTACTAGTAGATGGAAACAGTCGCAGAAGGGTCTCCACAGTGAACTCTGGGAATGAACTCTATAGATGTAGCAGTCAGGGCGAACAGGATTAGATGGTGGGGTCATGTTACACGCAAGGTAGAAGCAAGGTTACCCAAGAGACTCACGGGTTCAGCAGTAGAGGGTAGGAGGAGTCGGGATAGACCAAGGAGAAGGTACCTGGATTCGGTTAATAGTGATTTTGAAGTAAGAGGCTTAGCACCAGAAGAGGTACCAATGTTAACACTGAATAGGGGATCGTGGAGGAATTTTATAAGGGGGACTATGCTCCAGACTGAACGCTGAAAGGCTTAATTAGTCTTAAATGATGACGATGATTTTTAACGATGTCCTAACTGAAGAATTACATGTCTATCACGCAAATTGAAGATGGGTGAAAGGTCGAAACGCGTATTCATATTAACAAAACCTATTTAAAAAAGTGGATGGTTGGCGTATTTCTTAAACTTATATAATTCACAGCCATGGTGTTGAACAACCAGTAAAATATAGGTTGATTCTTACATAGAATGTTACAGCAACCAGCCACTTTTTACAATGCTATTTACTTATTTAAACAGCACCATTACCGGTTTCTAACCCACAGATTCATCTTCAGACGGCTAGTTCACGTTTTGCATTAGATTTCGCCTTTTGTTTCCCCATCTGACGAAATTTCCATGGGGTGGTGATGCCATTGAAGAATCCGTGCCATTATGTACACATTATTCCATGTGGTGAAACTTCTTACTGTGTGAGTGGTGCTCTACACTACGTGCATTTTTATACACAAAAAAGTGCATTATACTGTTTTCGCTGCTGCAAGATGATAAGCAGCCTGCACTTGAATATAATGGCGCGGATTTCTCATCGGCACCACCACCCCAAGGAACTTTCGTCGGATGGGGAAACAAAAGGCGGAATCGAATGTAAAACGTGGACTAGATGTCTGAAGGTGAACCTGTCGGTTCAAAACCGGTTTTGCACACAGCCACGGACGCGAAATGTCAGTTTTTGACGAAATAGTAACCAGTAAAATGGATAAATTGATATTAAATAAATAGAGATTCTATACACTGAGGTGACAAGTCGTGGGATACCTCCTAGTATCGTGTGGGACCCCCTTTCGCCCTGAATAGCGCAGCAAGTCGACCTGGCATCGTACAACAAACAAGTCGTTCTAAGTCTCCTACTGAAATATTGAGCCGTGCTGGCCCTATAGTCGTCGGTAAATGCGGAAGTGTTGCCAGTGCAGGATTTTGTGCACTGTCTAACCTCTCGATTATGTCCCATAAATGTTCGTTGCGATTCGTGTCGGATGATCTGGTGGCCAAATCATCTGCTCGAACTGTCCAGAATGTTCACCAAACCAATTGCGAACAATTGGGGCCCGATGACAGGGCGCACCTCATCCACAAAAATTCCATCTTTCTTTGTGAACATGAAGTCCATAAATGGATGCAAATTGTCTCCAAGTAGCCAAACATAGCCATTTGCAGTCACTGATGCACGTAAACCCAGTCCACACCATCATGAAGCCACCACCAGCTTCCACAGTGCCTTGGTGACAACTTGTGTCGATGGCTTCATGGGGTCTACGCCACACTCGAATCCCACTGTCATCTCTCACCAACTAAAATCGGGACTCATCTGACAAGGCCAAGGTCTTCCAGTCATCTAGGGTCCAACTGATGCGGTCACGAGCCCATGGCAGGCACTGCAGGCGATGTCGGGCTGTTAGTAAAGACACTGCTTTGGTGCTCTGCTGCCGTACCCCATTAATGCCAAATTTTGCCACACTGTTCTACGTTCGTCGTACGTCCCATATTTCACGCAGTGTTGCTTGTCTGTCAACACTGACAACTCTACGCAAACGCCACAACCCTCAGTCGTCAAGTAAGGCCGTCGGCAAGTGCATTGTCCGTGGTGAAAGGTATTGCCTGAAGTTTGTTATTCTCGGCACGCTCTGGACACCGTGGAACTCGGAATATTGAATTCACTAACCATTTTCGAAACGAAATGTCCAATGCGTCTAGCTCCAATTACCATTCCGCGTTCAAAGCCTGCTATTTCCCGTCTAGCGGCCATAATCACGTCGGAAACCTTTTCACATGAATAACCTTAATTAAAATGACACCTCCACCAATGCACTGCCCTTTTATACCTTGTATACGCTACCGTACCGCCATCTGTATATGTACATATTGCTATACCATGACATTTGTCACCTGAGTGTATAAGGGAAACAATCCTGAAGACAGTATTATGGAAAGATCAAAAATGTTCAAATGTGTGTGAAATCTTATGGGACTTAACTGATAAGGTCATCAGTCCCTAAGCTTACACACTACTTAACCTAAATTATCCTAAGGACAAACACACACACCCATGCCCGAGGGAGGACTCGAACCTCCACCGGGACCAGCCGCACAGTCTGTGACTGCAGCGCCGTAGACCGCTCGGCTAATCCCGCGCATTATGGAAAGAGAACAGGTATTAATTTAAGATGAGATGATAGGTATGACAGTGCCAGTAGAATTCGGAAGAGCATTGAGAAACACAAGTGGAAACAGTTCCCAGGAATAGACAACATTCTCTCAGAATTACTGAGATTCTTGAGAGAGACAGCCACGACAAAACTATTCCAACTTGTAAGGAAGTCATGTGACACAGGCGCAATACACCCATGTCTTAAGAAAAGTGCAGTAATTAGAAAGAAGACAGTTGCTGACAATTGTGAATATCACCAAACGATCAGTTTAATCCTCTTAGTACCACTGAGGTCAATATAACCCCATAATCACATTGGAAATATGTATCTCCCTTGTTTTCAAAACTATTATTTTCAAAACATGTGTCTTTCTCTCTTTGATTCAATTGTATCCAATGATGTTTTGTCCATTTTTATATTTGGAACACATTAAAATTTATTCATGGTTTCTTGCACTGAGTACCACTGGGATGAATATGATCGCCGGCCGCGGTGGCCGTGCGGTTCTGGCGCTGCAGTCCGGAACCGCGGGACTGCTACGGTCGCAGGTTCGAATCCTGCCTCGGGCATGGGTGTGTGTGATGTCCTTAGGTTAGTTAGGTTTAAGTAGTTCTAAGTTCTAGGGGACTTATGACCTAAGATGTTGAGTCCCATAGTGCTCAGAGCCATTTGAACCATTTGAACCATCAATATGATCCCAAACAAATTGCTTTGTTTTGTTCTGGAAGATAATGTATATGTATATTACTGTTACACTCAACTACTGTAATGTACGTTTTTATGTTATTTCTCATTAAAATGCTGCCAATATATGCGATGTAAATTACTGGGAGACTACGTAACCCCAGTGATAGTGAGCCAAAAAATACTGGTAGCATGAAGGATAATAGGCCATGGTCGCAACATACTGACACGAATAACAGATGAATGGAAAAACAGGTAGAAGACGATCTTGGAGAAGATCATCGTAGGTTCTGCAGGAATATAGGAACACGTGAGGCAATGCTGACCCTACGGCTTTTGGTAGAAGAAAACTTGAAAAAAGCAAACCTACATTTATAGTAGCGAGGATAAAATACAGGGAGCGAGAGGTTACTTACAACTCGTACAAAAACCAGACTGGCGTCTAATAGTCGAAGTGCATGGAAGGGAAGCAGTAGTTGAGAAGGAAGGAAGTGTGGGCTGTAGCCTATCCCCGATGTTATGAGACGGACATCAACAACAGTAAAACAAGGGTACTAGAATGCAGTCCAATTAAATCAGACGATGCTGAGACAATTAGATAAGGAAATGAAGCACTAAAATATAGTAGATGCGTTTTGTTGATTTGGTAGCAAAATAACTGATGATGGGCTACGTAGAGAGGATATGAAATGAGGACTGGCTATAATAAGAAAATCTTTGTGAATAACAGAACTGTGTTAACATCCATACATATTCTGAAAGTGTATGTATGTATGTATGTATACCGGACAACTCCTACTCAACCACTCACGTTGTACACATATCACTTTCTGTCTGGAAAGAATTACTGTAACGGTAAGAACGATCTTCCTCTTAAAGGAGTGGGCGGTGAAGAAGTACCAAAGTTCATTATGCGGAATTAGCCACTCTATATTTATCCAGTACTTGAGAATGAGAACACTTAGCAGCGTCCAACAAACTTTTCATCTAATTTCAAACCTTTTGAAACTTTTTCTCTCTGATGCACCCCCCAAAATCATGAAGGGAAAAAGTTATTGTTTGCTATATTTTCGCTGTCCATACAGTAAAACTGCCGCATCAGGCATCAGGTTTTAACCTATTACTTCTTAACTACTAACTCTACTCCCAACACATTTCGCATACAGTATGCACATGTACCACTATGTACCTACAAGATTATATCATTGCACGACACATAGTTCAAGAAATTCGACGCCATAAACACTGGGTTACGTGAAAACGAAATTTCAGGGCTAGAGATACATAGAGGTGAAGTATGTGTACAAATTTGTGTGAAATATTTTAAATATATGTGGCGTCTGCGAATGCTGCCAGGGCCACGAGTAAAGAATTCTTCCTAAAGCCCTGAACCGATTTCAACCAAACGTCGTACGCATATTACTTACTTCAGGAAAGAATTACTGCGGGGGTAAGAAGTAGCGACCTCCTATTGGGTAAGGGTAATAATTGGTTGAGAGAAGGGGGGACTAGGAGATGGACAGACAGACAGGGCAAAGAAGGACATGAACACAAATGAGGGGAGGGGGATACAGACTTAGAGAGGGGGAAGGAGATGTGGACAGAGAAAGGGAAGAGGAGGAAATTAACAGAGAGAGGGAGGGGGGCAGGAGATGGACAGAGACGGGAAAGAGATGGACAGAGGAAAGAAGAGGAGGTGATAAACACCAGTCAGACGGAGGAAATGGACAGAGAGATGGGGAGGAGGAAATGGACAAAGAAAGGTAAAAGGTCGAGATGTACAGATGGAGTGGGGAAGAGAAGTTGGACATAGAAAGGAAAGAGGAGGGGATGGACAGAGGAAGGGGGCATTAAGTGATGGACAGGAAGAGGGGCAGTAGGAGATGGACTAGAAGAAGATTGCAGTAAATTAATACCTGCGCAGCGCGCATACTTAGTTGGTCTAATAATAGTTTAAATGTTAGGAAGCCTTTTCTGAAGGTATTTGTCATGAGTATAGCCTTGTGCAGAAGTGAAACGTGCCTGAAGTAGTTCAGACGACAAGAGAACAAAAGTTTCTGTAATGCTGTGTTATAGAAAACCGCTCTTTCCTGTCTCTGTCCATCTCCTAGATCGAGTAGCTGATTAAGAGTTTCTGAATCGAATTGGGCAGAAAAGAAATTTATCTCTCAGTTTGACTAAAAGAAGCGATCAGTTGATAGGACATTCCGTGTGGCATCAACGAAACGTGACTTTGGTAAGGGAAATAAGAGAGCTAAAAATTGTAGAGGGAGACCAAGGAATGACTATAGTACTAATGTTCAAATGGTGTAGGCTGCAGTAGTTATTTTCAGATCGATATACCTGCACAGGATAGACTAAAGTGGAGAGCTGCATCAAAGCAGTTTTTGGACTGAAAACCACAAAACAAACGTCTTGAATGAAGTTTTTCTTGGCATGCCTCCACACGTCATTTTGTTTTCTGTATAGTCTAACATTTCGATCCTGTTGCAAGTTGCCATCATCTGGATGGTATGTTAACTACAGGTCATGTATAATGTTATTCCATCTTGCTCCTAGTGCCAGTTTGTCAAGTACGGCGTTAAAACTCGATTTTCGACTGGAAGGTGCTCTGGGCACAGAAGTTTCACATCAGAGCGTGGAGGCGTCATTCACTTGGATGTAGTCTTTGACAGCAACAAGGCGAACATGGGGAGATCTTACAAAAGACAATAAATTCCATTTGTTCCGTGGAAAACTTGTGTGTATCCTCCTCCCTTTTAACTGCAGACTGGTGTCCTGTTTTGTATAGGGAGGAGACGCTAGGAACGAGTTGGAGATAGTGTAGTGACTATTTACGCAGCTGGTTTTCCACTCCAGGGGTCGCATATGAGAGACTTATGAAAGCGATTGCATTGGTACAGCGCTACAGAGACTGTATGTATAGATATCACGAGAATAAATTCTATGTTGGCTCATGAAGTGATGTGGAGTCTCAGTGATCACGTTAGTGTTTATAAGTGGCTCAACAAGTAGATCGGAGAAAATATCCGACCCGCCCGGGAATCGAACCGGGGTCCTTTCTGTTAGCATCAGCCACGCTGACCCCGCAGCTACCCAGGTGGACATCGAGCTAGAAAATGAGACTATAAAGTTTGAAAAAATTTTCTGTTCAAATTTTCACTCGAATAATTTATTCAAAATCGAATGAGAAATGTTGCGCCCTGGAGAACACATGTGAAACACACGACAATGGTTTTTAATTTTGTATGTGAAAAGCAAAGGTTTACTGAGAAAAAAAACTACAGACGCACATGTAGCTGTGCTTCATTTACACAAAACATTCATTAAACCTACTAAAGACAGAACACCTTTAGCATTCGAAGAAGACATGGTGCTACCTTACTTCTGTTGGTGTCGAGTCACTTGCTTGCCACGCCACTGCCAAGTACTTGCTACGCCATGTGCCACATCACTTCTCACACCACATCAGAGGGCGTTCTGCCTAGCACTTAAAATGAACTTAACTTGCTTATTTAAACAGGGACACGCGTATATGAGTGCGGTAACTCCCCCCCTCCCCCCTCTCCCCCCCCCCCTCACCTCACCCCCTTCCCACCCACACACACACACTCTCAATGTAACTTCGGTACCGAAGTTGTTCTACATCTAATCACATTGTTCTCTTCTATACTTATGTGTTATTTGCACATACTGGATTTGCATCAGGGAACAAATGGGGTGATGAATTGATCCCTGTGTTGCAAGATGTTACTTAGAGATTATTTGAATGCTGCCGAATAAGGACTAATATGCCTAAATTGGCCAATAGCAAATAAATACGATAACTGTACAACTCCTAGGGGACAAGTTTTCATTTGAGAAATATTTTAAAGGCGGAGCACAACATCGAAGTGGCGAAGATGGAGCGGGAAAGCGTTCGCAGCCTTTTCGAAGGGGAATGGTTCCTTTGAAAGGGCACTTACACGTCCTTAATCACAGTCGATCTTGTGCTGCATTTCTAATGACTTCGAAATCAAGTGGCCGTGAAACCGTAATTTTTCATCCTTCGTTTTCAAAGGAAGTGTTCCTGTATTCGTATTAGGGAAACCAGGGAAAACGTACAGGTATACATCTGGTAGTTCTGACGGGGGTTTGAACCCTCCTGTTCTGTAATCAGAGTCCAGTACCCTAATCACTGCACTACTTCTTTCGCTAGAAAACAAAAGCCGCGACGTCTTTTTTTTTTTTTTTTTCTTCCACGAGTGCCCGATGAGATATTCAGCTGCCTAAACGGAAAGGATTTCTTCGCACGCATGGCGGTTTCGAGATTCGTGACTGACTTTCGCTCGTGACGTGTGATTGGTTAAGTTTATACGGCGTGTGCATCGAGCGTGTGTGTCAAGTTTCTATCACAGATGGGGAGGAAAGAGGGGTGAGACCAGGTGCTAACACAGAGCCTGCTCCTCTTGAAAACACTGACCGCATTGGCAGGGTGCACTCGTATTCGGGAAGACGCCAGTTCAAGTCCTCGTCCATCCATCTACATCTACAACTACGTACATACTCCGCAAGCTACCGTATGGTATGTGACGGAGAGGGCGCTGACATTTCATTTCCTGTTCCACTCGCAAATAGAGCGAGGGCAAAATAGTTGTCTATATGCCTTCCTACGAGCCCTAACCTCTCTAACCTTATCCTCGTGGTCCTTACCTGAAATCTACGTTGGCGTCAGTAGACCCGTTCTGCATTCAGCCTCAAATGCCGGTTCTCTAAATTTTCTCAGTATTACCGTTCGAAAAGAAAGTTGTCTTCCCTCCACTGATTCCAAACCGAGCGCAAGAAGCGTCTCCGTAAGACTTGCGTGTCGTTCGAAACTACCGGCAACAAATCTAGCAGCCCGCCTCTGCTCACTTCACTGTCTTCCTTTAATCGGGCCTGATGTGGAACCCGAACATTCGAACAGTACTCAACAATGTCTGTCGCACTGGTATCCTGTATACGGTCTCCTTTACAGACTAACCACACTTTCCTACAAATTCTACAAGTAAACAGGAGTCAACCATTCCCCTTCCTATTACGGTCCTTAAATGTTCCATTTCCTGAAATGCTCATTACATTTCATATCGATCCCCAGCGTTACGTCTAGATATTTAATCGATGTGTCTGTGTCAAGCAGCAACATTATTAATTCTGTACTAGAATTCATCTGCATTACCTTACATTTTTCTCCATTTAGAGCTAGCTGCCATTCATTATACCAACTATAAATTATGTGTAAGTTATCTTGTTTCCTCCTACAGTCACTCAACTTCGCCATCTTTCCATACACCACAACACCATCGGCGGACAGCCGCAGCCTGCTGTTTACTCTGACGGCCAGATCATTTATGTACGAGTATACAGAGACCAACAGCAGTCCTATCACACTTCCGTGGGGCGCTCTCCACGATAGTCTTGTCTGATGAACACTCGCCGTCGAGGACGACATACTGGGTTCTATTACACGAGAAGTCGTCGAGGCACTCACATGTCTGGGAACCTATTCCGTATGCTTGAACCTTGGTTAAAAGTCGGCAGTGTGGAACCGTTCATACGCTTTACGGAAATCTAGGAAAATGGAATGTGCCTGTTGCGCTCTATCCATAGTTCGCAGTATATCATGTGAGAAATGGACAAGCTGGGTTTCACACGAGCGATGCTTTCTAAAACCGTGCTGATTCGTAGATATAAGCTTCTCTCTTTCAAGGAAATTTATTGTATTCGACCTGAGAGTATTTGCAACGAACTAATGTTAAGGATATTGGTCTGTAATTTTGTGGGACCGTTCTTTTACCCTTCTTCTATATATATAGGAGTCACCAGCACTTTTTTCCAGTAGCTTTGCGCTGGGCGAGAGACGCCCGTCAAATGCAAGCTAAGTAAGCAGCCATTGCTGTAGAGTACTGCCGGCCGGAGTGACCGAGCGGTTCTAGGCGCTACAGTCTGGAACCGCGCGACCGCTACGGTCGCAGTTTCGAATCCTACCTCGGGCATGGATGTGTGTGATGTCCTTAGGCTAGATAGGTTTAAGTAGTTCTACGTTCTAGGGGACTGATGACCTCGGAAGTTAAGTCCCCTAGTGCTCCGAGCCATTTGAATCATTTGTAGACTACTCTTTGCTAAACCGAATTGGGATTCCATCAGGACCTGGCGACTTAACTGCTTTCAACTCTTTCAGTGTCTCCTGTGGACCAGGGATGCTTATTACTAAGTTCTCTTTATGGGAGACAGTGCGATGGTCAAATGACAGTATGTTTGTACGATTCTTCTGCGTGATCTATTTCGAAATGCAAAATTTGGCACTTCGCAATTGCTATTTTGTCAGAAGATTGGTTAACGAGTGCCTTGATAGAAGCCTTAGACCCACTAGATCCATGTCCTCCCTCCTTTGCTTAAAACACTTACGGCAAATGCAGGGGCGGTTCCTATGAAAACGACATCGACTCTTCCTTTTCTAATGCTTCGCCAATCCGAGCTTGTACTTCAATAACCTCGATGACGACAGGACAAACTCTAATCTTCAAATGGCTCTAAGCACTATGGGACTTAACATCTGAGGTCATCAGTACCATAGACTTAGAACAACTTAAACCTAACTAACCTAAGGGCATCACACTCATCCATGCCCGAGGCAGGATTCGAACCTGCGACCGTAGCAGCCGCGTGGTTCCGGACTCAATCTTCCTTCCTTTCTGAAAAGTGTAATGTCTGGCCGCGAGCTCAAAGTCCTCATCCGATAGTCCAATCAACAACAACAGTGAACATATTCCCTTTCCATGACACGCAGCGGTGTTCAGGATTCAACCGAGGACACTGGTATTTGTTCTGCGTGGAAGTCTGCGTTACCGCCTACGGTAAAGAAGGTGGGATTTCTGAAACTCAGTGACGCCGTGTGGTAACACCGTAGAGGCGCCTCCAGCTGAACGCTTGTCTTCCTGTTGCGGCTGCCGCAACAGCTGAAATCGAAGCATCCGCTTCCTCTACCGTCTATTGCCGCTGCAGTTCCACTTCCTCAACACGTGTCTCTTCAGTAGCTTCCAAACAAAGTTCGATCGCTTTCTCACGTGTGATTATTTTACAGGGGCTGAATTAGGGATCAGCTTTCATTTGATTATTTAACTCCTGTAGTTTCTAATACGGAGAACAGGACAGACGAGAAGTCATTATTTGTGCTCGATAAGGATAAATAGAGCGACAAAGGAGCCCAGGTGAAACAAGAAGATAAAGAGCTATTGCCCCACGGACGAGTGTAAAAATAGAAGGCATGTTATAAAACCCAAATGACAATAGACGACTGGAGGGAAAGGTAGCTGTTCAGAAACTTGTAGTACACAAGATTCAATAACTCACCGTGAAGGCAAAGACGAAAACCACCCAAAATTTTACAGGCCAATTTGCATGGTAGATACTCGATCCAATGTACAGAAAATGTCCCTCTAAAGTCCCTTCAAGCGTTATAAGTACATGACTGGCATGAGTCCTGTGCAGTACGGTATCACGATGGGGAATGTGATGAATCAGGCGTCACTTTAGACAAGAAATCAACAAATGCGTAAATGGCGTAATTTTGAGTTAGCTGCAGCATTTGAAAATTTCTAACGGACATATCCCTTTAATAGACAAGAAGATAGATTATTATAGGTGTTTTTATTACGTTCTTCGACATTACTGCAATGATAAGAGAAACTGAAATCAGGAGAGGTTTCCGTAAGTGGCTGAAAGTCAGAGGCAATACCGAGCCGGCTTCAGAATATAAGGAGCATCAGGTTGTATGGCTATAGCAGATGATTTTCTAAGAATAGTAGCTGGACGACCAGCAATGAAATTAGAAGGTAATAGCAAGATAGTTCATAACACACTGACTTGTGTAAAGAAAATATGTCAACAGCAGATGTTTACATTTCTTTGAAAGGGAAATTATTGAAATTGAGGAACCCTAAAACCAAAATGAGTAACCCACTAACGGAGGAGGAACTGTACAGACTGGAAGGTATAGCTTCAACATGTCGATCTTGCACAGATACGGCTCGTTTCACCGAGTCCTCAACAAAATAGTAGCAATTGGACGTAAAATACAGAGAAGTTGGAAAATGCAAATTTGGCTTAGCAAGGGTGTAATATACTAGGGGCTTTCAATAAGAGTAATGCAACGCATTTTTTCTCGGCTAATTTCTGTTGAAAAAATGCAGAATTTGTTGTGGGACATAGTGGAATATTACCGCTTGATCTCCTCTAGTTTCATGAAGTTCCGATAGGTGACAATGCTACACGTAGCCTTCAAAATGACGTTGTAACGGAAGTGCGTTCAAAGGAGAGATCTGTCATTGAGTTTATTTTGGCGGAAAACGAGAGCATCGTAGATATTCATAGACGCTTGCTGAATGTCTGCTGAGACCTGGCAGTGAACAAAAGCACGGTGAGTCGTTGGGCGAAGCGTCTGTCATCACAGTAACAAGGTCGCGCAAACGTGTGCGATCTGCCGCGTGGCGGCTCGCCGCACACGGATATGACTTCTGCAGTGTTGGTACGGGCTGACACTCTCTTTCGAGGTGAGCGACGCATCACATCAGACACATCGCTACTCAACTGGACGTCTCTGTCAGTGGCGCTGACAAACTCGTACACCAGCTGGGGTACTCAAAGCTGTGTGCCTCCTGACAGAAGACCATAAGGAGCAACGAAGGACCATCTCTGCCGAATTGCTTGCGCGTTATGATGCTGATGGTGACAATTCTTTGTCGAACATCATTGCAGGCAATGAAACATGGATTCATCATTTCGCACCGGAAGTAAAACGGCAATCCATGGAGTGGCGCCATGCCACTTCTCCTCTGAAAAAAGAAGTACGAAGCGGCATCTTCAGCCGGTAAAGTCAGGCGACGGTCTTCTGGGGCTCTGAAGGAGTTATTCTGTTTGATGCCGACTTCATGGTCAAACGATCAACTCCAAAGTGTTTCAAGCTACCTTCAGGAAACTGAAGTAACGACTTCAGCGGGTTCGTCGCCGCAAAAATACAAACGAACTTCTCCTTCTCCATGGCAACGCATGGCCACAGTCAAGTCTGCGTACCTAATAGGAGCTCACAAAACTTCACTGGGACGTTCTTCCTCATCCACCGTCCAGCCCAGATCTCGCATCCTCCGATTTCCATCTGTTTGGACCAAAGAAAGATGAACTCCGCAGGAAGCAGTACTTTGATGGTGGGGAGGTTAGTGATGCAGCGAGATGTTGGCTGCGATGTCGACCAGTAGACATGACTCCCAGCAAGGTGGCGTAAGGCGGTCGCATTGAACGAAGATTGTGTTGAAAAATAGGGTTTTGTAACCAAAGGGTGAGGAATAATATGGTGTATTGGAATCCTGATTAAAACCAACCTGCTTTCAGAAAAAAAAAATTGTTGTGTTACTTATTGAACGCCTCTCATACTTAACCACGGCACACATAAAAAAGAGGTTTTGCTGTCTCCCCTTCAGCCCTGCGTTTCGTCCGTTATGTATTTCTATTCTCGGCCTGATTTCATTGACCTTTTAAAATGCAATACTATGTAGATATCTACTTTTATTAATTGCATTTGCTCTTACTGAAATATTTGGAGGATGACGTAACAAATAAGCTGATAAATTAAATTACTTTTTCTTTTTTCATTTCTTTATACTGAAAATATAAACTCAGTTAAAATATAATGACCTGAATTACTCCTCCTTTGGAGATGAAATAGGATAAATATTGATTTAAATGGTACTAGGATGATACTTTTTTCGTCTTCTTCCACTTCAGACTTCTGAGCACTTTACCTAGAAACCCTTACGTTTGTGCCTTGAGTAAAACAATACTTAAATGTTTCTAAAAAAAGTCTTGACTGTTATAGTGAAGCCGATTCATGATTTCGCAATGTTGTACTGAGAGGTACATCAGATAATCTTGGATGTATAGGTTGGCAGCGGTGATCAAAAAATATACAAATTGTCCGGCCAACCATACGCAGCTGTTACGTTTGGCCTTCGGAAAATGTTAGTAACCCAGTTCATCGGATTTTTTAAACAAATTCCCAAACAAAAGTATGCGAGTGAACTGCTCTTTCAGGAGCTTCTGGTAGCTACAGCTTTAATGCCAATAGCAACAGATAAAACTTTCTCTTGGTTCTCTCTCCTGATGTCTCTAATTGATGATATCAGGCGTCAACACGGATAACCTACTTTCGTATTGTTCGGTAGGCAGTTAAGAATGTGGTTCTATACTCAACAGTTGCTTTTCTTTGTTTTTATCTTTAATCTCTGCAGCGTAGGCTCCAGGAGAAATTTCTAACATTCTCAGTGCTTCTGTTGTTTGGCCTGTTAGATGACTTTAATTAAAGTAGTAGTCATACCATATTTATTTAATTATATATAGTACATATATTTACGTATTGTGTATATTTATTTATACATCGCTTCTTTCATCTTTTTGGCTATGATTTGTACGAGGCATGCTTAGAAAGTAATCGTACTTAACCATAATTGGCTCCGAATTTTTTTCTTTCTCTTAGAGTTAGCAACAGTGAATAGTAGAGGGGAAGCCCCTGACCTGAACGACCATCACGCTACAGTGTCCAGTTGCGTGAAAGATTTCAGTAAGAAATCTCGCCAAGTGCGACCCATATGCTGAGATCTGCTTATTACTCGGGGAAGGGATGACACCTCCTTAAATTTTTTCGCGAGTGAAATGACGGTGTTATGAACGGAACGGGTTTATTGAAATGGTCAAGAGAGTTTAATGGAGGCAGAACAAATGTTCGTGTCGAATAGAGGAGTGGAATACCTTCCATTTCGACTGATGAGTTGGTACAAAAAATCGAGTAAGATTGTCTTGAAATATATGCCATGTTTTCACAGCTCTCCAGAACTCCTTTGTACGAGACACTCACATTACCGCTGGGGTACCGGAAACTGCATGTCAATTTCAAAGCCACCATTTCGGGCAGAAAATCATGGCCTCAGTGTTTCGGGACCGAAAAGGCATCATTTTCGTGAATTTCTGCCTCAGGTGGAGACTATCAGTGCAAAACGATATCATGAGACTCCAAAAAAATTCAAAAAGGAGCAGTCAGAACAAAAGGAGGGGAATACTGACGAAAGAAGTGTGCTTGTTGCATGACAAGGCCCGTCTTTACACAGCCTTAGCCACCAAAGCGCTCTTGGATCCTCCCCCCCCCCCCCCCTCCCATCGGGTTCCCCGGACTTGTCGCCTCCAGTTTATCATCTTCTCACCTCCCTGAAGGCACACATAAGTAGAATTAAATTTTCAACTGAAGAGCAGGTGCAGAAAGAGGTTATGACGTGGGAGAAGGAGCTGGCGGTAGAATTCTTCGAGGAAGGCATAAAGAAGAGTGTGCTACCTCGTGTAAATGGAAAATGAAAAGCCAAGACTGTGGCTTGGAGTCCAGTGAAACCTGTAGTTTTATAAATAGCTGGGTAAATCAGTTCGAAGGACAAAGGAACACAAGGGCATAACGTGTCCATCAGAACCATGCCTACAAAAGTACTACAGTTTACAAAACCAATGTTTGAGGACAATTTTATCTTACTTTTATCATTCTTAATCTGTGAGTTAAAAAGTGGAGTGCCTGAGGTGTATTTTTACACTTTCGGTATTACTCTTTTTATGCTTTACAGTCCCTTCTTTTTAAGTATGATAGGCGCCCTCTTGTAGCTGACCTGGCTGATAAGATTGTATTCTGGGACGATTCAAATTTGACAACACTTCCGCAGTTAGTGACAGTTGGAAGTTTCACGTACTGTGGCTTCCTGATGTAATAATCAAATATATTTTCAGAGCTTTTTCAATTTATTCCGTTATTACGCCGCAGATTCTCAGTACGACAAACATTAATAGACAAATATAGAAACGTAATATGTGCACTACTTGGGAAGACGTTGCCCCTTTCCTTCCATTCCCTCAACATGAGACCGAGAGGAATAGCGTAGTGGTTAGCACACTGGACTCGCACTCGAGAGGACCACAGATCGGACCCGCGTCCGGCCACCCTGATTTAGGTTCTCCATGATTTCCTTACATCGCTTGGGGCAAACGCGGGGATGGTTCCTTCGAAACGAAACCACCGCTCTCCGTCTCCATCCTTTCCTAATCCGAGCTTGTGCTCCTTCTCTAATGACCTCGTTGTCAAAGGGACATTAAACACCAATCTCCTTCTTCTCCTTTCCTCAATATAAGGTAACGCAACACCACTACCGAAGAAGTGCTTCTCTCATAAAATCCTTATCAAAAGCTATAACTCCTAACACTCGTAAGAGACATGTCCCAGCCTAAAATAAATAATACACTAAAGTGTGCATCCTAAAAGTGGACCACTCTGGATGTTAACGAATCTCCACTTTATTTTTTCTTCATTTTCGAGATCCTTTGCTATATTTTTTATCTCGCAACAGCCTACTCGTTTTTTTTTTTTTGTTTTTTTTTTCAACATGAAATACTGAGCTTAGCAAAACGCAGTCTTAAATGTAGTTTGATGTTACTCCTCATTTCCACCAGATGCGAAATTTTCCTGTCTTTTACGATTCTTACCATTTCCTTCACTTCTAACATTCGCAGCATGCCGTAGGGTATTACTTGTCTGTTTGTGATGTTATAAGCTATTTTTTCCTTGAAGGAATAACCCATTCGAAATGTTTATTTTAGTCACAATCACCATCGTCTTTAC
This sequence comes from Schistocerca serialis cubense, assembly GCF_023864345.2. Taxonomy (NCBI): domain Eukaryota; kingdom Metazoa; phylum Arthropoda; class Insecta; order Orthoptera; family Acrididae; genus Schistocerca; species Schistocerca serialis. The sequence goes on along the minus strand of NC_064643.1, from coordinate 115,907,903 downwards.
AACTGACCTTCTTGCCGAGGCTGAAGGTTTCTTTCAACCTGTCTGTGGGTCATATCTACGCCATAAATGGCCATCCGTGTTTCTGAAAGTATCCTGACTATTTTAATTCGCTCCAAATCAGAATAAATTTCATACTGGACTCCCTTTATCAGTTTTACCACAGTTTCACTTCCGTCGTGTCCTCGCTCTAAGATCTACATCTACATCTACATTTATACTCCGCAAGCCACCCAACGGTGTGTGGCGGAGGGCACTATACGCGCCACTGTCATTACCTCCCTTTCCTGTTCCAGTCGCGTATGGTTCGCGTGAAGAACGACTGTCTGAAAGCCTCCGTGCGTGCTCGAATCTCTCTAATTTTACATTCGTGATCTCCTCGGGAGGTGTAAGTAGGGGGAAGCAATATATTCGATACCTCATCCAGAAACGCACCCTCTCGAAACCTGGCGAGCAAGCTACACCGCGATGCAGAGCGCCTATCTTGCAGAGTTTGCCACTTGAGTTTGTTTAACATCTCCGTAACGCTATCACGGTTACCAAATAACCCTGTGACGAAACGCGCCGCTCTTCTTTGGATCTTCTCTATCTCCTCCGTCAAACCGATCTGGTACGGATCCCACACTGATGAGCAATACTCAAGTATAGGTCGAACGAGTGTTTTGTAAGCCACCTCCTTTGTTGATGGACTGCATTTTCTAAGGACTCTCCCAAAGAATCTCAACCTGGCACCCGCCTTACCAGCAATTAATTTTATATGACCATTCCACTTCAAATCGTTCCGCACGCATACTCCCAGATATTTTACAGAAGTAACTGCTACCAGTGTTTGTTCCGCTATCATATAATCATACAATAAAGTATCCTTCTTTCTATGTATTCGCAATACATTACATTTGTCTATGTTAAGGGTCAGTTGCCACTCCCTGCACCAAGTGCCTATCCGCTGCAGATCTTCCTGCATTTCGCTACAATTTTATAATGCTGCAACTTCTCTGTATACTACAGCATCATTCGCGAAAAGCCGCATGGGACTTCCGACACTATCTACTAGGTCATTTATATATATTGTGAAAAGCAATGGTCCCATAACACTCCCCTGTGGCACGCCAGAGGTTACTTTAACGTCTGTAGACGTCTCTCCATTGATAACAACATGCTGTGTTCTGTTTGCTAAAAACTCTTCAATCCAGCCACACAGCTGGTCTGATATTCCGTAGGCTCTTACTTTGTTTATCAGGCGACAGTGCGGAACTGTATCGAACGCCTTCCGGAAGTCAAGAAAAATAGCATCTACCTGGGAGCCTGTATCTAATATTTTCTGGGTCTCATGAACAAATAAAGCGAGTTGGGTCTCACACGATCGCTGTTTCCGGAATCCATGTTGATTCCTACATAGTAGATTCTGGGTTTCCAAAAACGACATGATACTCGAGCAAAAAACATGTTCTAAAATTCTGCAACAGATCGACGTTAGAGATATAGGTCTATAGTTTTGCGCATCTGCTCGACGACCCTTCTTGAAGACTGGGACTACCTGTGCTCTTTTCCAGTCATTTGGAACCTTCCGTTCCTCTAGAGACTTGCGGTACACGGCTGTTAGAAGGGGGGCAAGTTCTTTCGCGTACTCTGTGTAGAATCGAATTGGTATCCCGTCAGGTCCAGTGGACTTTCCTCTGTTGAGTGATTCCAGTTGCTTTTCTATTCCTTGGACACTTATTTCGATGTCAGCCATTTTTTCGTTTGTGCGAGGATTTAGAGAAGGAACTGCAGTGCGGTCTTCCTCTGTGAAACAGCTTTGGAAAAAGGTGTTTAGTATTTCAGCTTTACGCGTGTCATCCTCCGTTTCAGTGCCATCATCATCCCGGAGTGTCTCGATATGCTGTTTCGAGCCACATACTGATTTAACGTAAGACCAGAACTTCCTAGGATTTTCTGTCAAGTCGGTACATAGAACTTTACTTTCGAATTCACTGACGCTTCGCGCATAGCCCTCCTTACGCTAACTTTGACATCGTTTAGCTTCTGTTTGTCTGAGAGGTTTTGGCTGCGTTTAAACTTGGAGTGAAGCTCTCTTTGCTTTCGCAGTAGTTTCCTAACTTTGTTGTTGAACCACGGTGGGTTTTTCCCGTCCCTCACAGTTTTACTCGGCACGTACCTGTCTAAAAAGCATTTTACGATTGCCTTGAACTTTTTCCATAAGCACTCAACATTGTCAGTGTCGGAACAGATATTTTCGTTTTGATCTGTTAGGTAGTCTGAAATCTGCCTTCTATTACTCTTGCTAAACAGATAAACCTTCCTCCCTTTTTTTATATTCCTACTAACTTCCATATTCCGGGATGCTGCAACGGCCTTATGATCACTGATTCCCTGTTCTGCACTTAAAGAGTCGAAAAGTTCGGGTCTGTTTGTTATCAGTAGGTCCAAGATGTTATCTGCACGAGTCGGTTCTCAGTTTAATTGCTCGAGGTAATTTTAGGATAGTGCACTCAGTATAATGTCACTCGATGCTCTGTCCCTACCACCCTTCCTAAACATCTGAGTGTCCCAGTCTATATCTGGTAAATTGAAATCTCCACCTAAGACTATAACATGCTGAGAAAATTTATGTGAAATGTATTCCAAATTTTCTCTCAGTTGCTCTGCCACTAATGCTGCTGAGTCGGGAGGTCGGTAAAAGGAGCCAATTATTAACCTTCTTTCTTTGTGTGCTGCCATGTGAGTCTGATATGCAGTTTATCCTGGGTCTGCTATTGATATTTGGAATGTTCAGTTGCGTTTCAAGCATTTTCCACTTTTTTGACCTCTAGTTGTATACTGCGTAAAGGTCAACTAGAATATCGGAGGTTACGCGAGGGAGAGCTGAAAATTAATGCCTCCGAATTTTTTTACGTAAAAACTCTTACAGATTTTTAAATGAAACAAACGTTATTAGCATTCTATATTTTTATTCTTCACATTTCGATATTTTCAGCCCTCTGCCGCTAGAAGGCTCTGAATTGTAGCGTGTAACATTGCAGCGTGTAATGTAACTATGTCGCTGCATCGGGAGCAGCGTGCTGTAGTCGAGTTTAGAATTCGAAGAGTTCACCCACACGCGGAACATCGTCTTCCTCAGCATGACATCGCCAGACCACCCACGAGCATTGCGCTATCTGAAACGATCCGACGCCTGGGTTTACTGCCACCGATCATCCTCCACAAATCCCCGTCTTAACCCCATGCGATTGTCATGTATCTGCGAGGCTTAAACAACACCTTCGAGGACTTCATGTTGTTAGTGATGAAGCAGTGCAAGCAGAGGTGACAGAGATGTTTTAGTCGCCTTGGTGGCTATGTTGACACAAAAATATGTAGACATCAAGAATAAAGCTGTAGAATGTTAATAAAGATTGATTTCGAAGGCTTGAAGACTTTTCATATAAAACGTTCGCAGGCATTACTTTTCAGCAGGCCCTGGTGAATTTCCTAATGCTTCACATGTTGGTACAACTTTAGACGTTCGCTCTCCAGATTTTCGGTGTTTCCATGACGTTGTCCTGCGTCAGACAAATCTGGGTCCATTTGTGTTGCCCTTCTTTGTATGCGTCCCCTGTTAGTCCTATCTGGTATGCGTACCACACATTTAAGCAATATTGTAGGATGTGTGGTACATGTTTTGTAAGAAATCTTCTTTGTAGACTGAATGCATTACCCACATCTTCTGCAAATGAACCGGTCTACCACCTATATAATCACTCCATTTCGTATCCTCACAAATTTCTACACCAGGGTATAAGTATGAGTTGGCTGACGCTAGTTGTGGCGATACTACACTTTTGCTTTTGTTGAAATGCACAATTTTACATTTCTGAAAAGTTAAAGCAAGTTGCAAAAATTTGCACTGGTTTATATCTTTGGAAGATATGAGTGGACATTCGTGCAGTTTTAATCAGGTAGTTCGTCGGTATATGCATATAACTGCATTATCAGCAGAAAAATTGATTTTGCTATTAATATTGTCTGCCAGACCATTAGATGGCACACAGCGTCGCAGGAGGTCATCCGTATGACCGCTGCCGTGACGGTATGTCGTGGAAACACCTACAATATTTTTACAAGAAAATGTACTGGTGAAAACTAGAAAACGTGCTGAGCAATTGCAGAGATATGAGCTATTTCGCTTTTGTCGAAAATGGACAGTACTCAGCGGTGTAGCATGTCTTTGTGCAGTCGTTCACTGCTTATTCCTTGTTGAATCTGTTGCGTCTGTATGTAGTCCTCTGACAGACGATTAGTGATCAATGGGCTCCAGAACCGTGGCCTTGCTGTTCGCATGATTGTAAGCTCTTCAGTTTTTGGGTAAGCAGGTGGGTTCTTATGAGTTTTGTGATTCTTTGATAACGAGGGATGAAGAATGTGTAACAAAGAGCGATAACGATATCAAGCACTTCCTGTAGTGTGAATAGATGGCTGTAATAGAACTAGATCCACACCGATATTACAAATGCGAAAGTAACTCTGTGTGTTACGTTTTCACGACTAAAGCACTGAACCGATTTTGATAACATTTGGTATGGAGATAGTTTGAACGCCGAGGAAAAACATAGGTGACTTTAGAAAGTCTATAGTACAACATATTTACTGAGTTGAAACATATAACGCCAAATATGGAACAATAATTACTCTTTGAAAAAGCTATTTACTCTTTGACTTTTGAAGTTTATCGTTTTTGTGAAAATGCTGTTGTTGTTTGATATGTTCTACATAATACGATTCAACATAATGAACACAATGCTTATACAATCCTCTACGTATTTAATCCACACTTCCACAGTAACTCCAGGGTTATTAATTACGAAACTAACGTAGTAAGTTACGTTTCCGCGGCTCTGCAGCTGAACCGATTCCGATAGTATTTGATTCGTATGGAGACAGCTTGAACCATGAGGAAGACCATAGGCTACTCCAGAAAGCTGTTTCTTTTTGGGTATTACTAACATTTTTAAACATGGTATAGGTGAGTGGCATGCAGATGACGCTGGCGCGATGTTCGGCGACTCTTGGTGTCTGTGATTATTCCGTGACAGTGCAAATCCAACGTCATTGTGCTCGTGGTTTATGATGTTGAGTTCCTACACAGACTGCCACAGCTGGAGAGTTTTGGTAGAGATAGAACAAAAAAATCGGACGGTAATCCCGAGAACCATATTCAAAACTGTTGCTACAAGCCTCGCAAACCTAAATCTGGTTTAGCGCATAGTTCTAAGAAAGATCAAGCAGCGAAAGTTACTCGAATTCAACAAACCTCAGAGCAATCTCATGTCCTCCAGAACTTGAACGCAGAACGTCAGGCGGTCTTAAGCTCTACAGAGACATTAGAACAGTCACAAGTCCGTCGCACTTTAGAGGCTGAGCGTCATCTGTCTCTTAAAGTTTCTAACGCGCTTGAAAACTCACAACGACGGCGTCACGACAAAGAGAGGGTGGTACCTTTACTTATGGAACGTGGGAGGCTTTTGGTGCGGCTGGATTTGATAATGATCTATTAACTGATTACGTTAATCATAAATTAACCATCACAGAAGGGGGGATCAAAAATGTAGGCACCATAATGAGTTAAAATGGAAGGGTTGGTATACGCTGGTATACGTTGCTGTAGTGGAAAAATATCACAAAAAAATGGTTCAAATGGCTCTGAGCACTGTGGGACTTAACATCTGTGGTCATCAGTCCCCTAGAACTTAGAACTACTTAAACCTAACTAACCTAAGGACATCACACACATCCATGCCCGAGGCAGGATTCGAACCTGCGACCGTAGCAGTCGCGCGGTTCCGGACTGCGCGCAATTACTAGCTTGCTTACTCACCATCACACATCATAACAAAACTACTGATACGCGGGCGAAGCAACACGTAACAGCTAGCTGTCCATATTTCACCAAGTATTTGTTTCTGGACACCTATTTAGAAGGAACTTTCTACTTTTCACCCTTAGTATCTGCTGTAAGAATATTGGAGACCTAAAAAAAGTCTGTATGTCTCGTGTTCCCATATTATTCAGTCACAGTTAAGTCCTCACTTGGTTTCCGTGAAGCAGTGTCTGTTCGTGGATCTCTTGTCTTATGAAGGTGAATGTACACTACCCGATCAAAAGTATCTGGACAGCCCTATGCAGTGCGGAACTGACTACAGGTGTCATGAGAGGCAGATACGCCACTTTAAAAGGAAGCGAGGAGTACTGTGTTGTCAGTAGACAAACAGAATGGATAGGTCGGCAGAGCTCCGTCAGTTCGAACGTTGATTCGTCACTGGTTGGCACCCGTGTAGCGAATCCAACAGGAACATTTGAAACTTTCTCAAAATGGTTCAAATTGCTCTAAGCACTATGGGACTTAACATCTGAGGCCATCACTCCTCTAGACTAAGAACTACTTAAACCCAACTAACCGAAGGGCATCACACACATCCGTGCCCGAGGCAGGATTCGAACCTGCGATCGTAGCAGCAGCGTGGTTCCGGACTGAAGCGCCTGGGACCGCTCGGCCACAGCGGCCGGCCTCAAACTTCCTAAAGCTGCCCGAGTCAAGCATTGGTGATGTTAAAACTTTTGTGTACTTGTAACTCCGCAACAGCACTGTTCCGCATCCACTGTGCTTGTAGTCAGTCGCAATTCTGTCGGCAAATATTGTCCACATTTTACGCTAAAAGCCTTTCACTCTGTTATCCTGACCGATGACATGTAACAGGCTACTTTATACATACCATATGTAGGTAGTGATCTCACGCACTGTGCTCCAAATCGCTAGGATTTTTGCTGACGAAGGTACAGCATGAGACGTGGAGTAACGTAATGACACTGACCGAAACAACTAGCACACTTGTTATTTACGCTACCCCTTCGTGACAGCTCCACCATCTACCCAACGGAAATGAGCACCGTATTGTCTCAGGTCGCTTTCGTTCTATCATTCACCGAGGATCCCGGTCTTATTACACTGGGTTTCCTCAACCTACGTTTCTATTTCTCTCATTCTGGCCCCTTGTTAATACTATCGTAAAAATGAAGGAAACAAGTTCGAAGCTTCGATGCCAAGAAATCACAACAGGAAAAATGTCTGAGGAAGCGGAAAAGTGAACGAACATCCAGAGCTAAACTAAGGCCAGATGAACCTCATATACTGACGTATAGGGGCCATCGAGCACTGCCGAAGCTGGTTGTCAAAAAATCGCATGAAATCAGTGGCAGAAATCACTCTTAACTGCCAAAGTGCTGCCAGCAGTCCTAACTAGCACAAAGACTATGCACAGGAAGCTGTTAAAGAATGAGTTACAAAAATGGTCGAGCAACTCATCAAAAGCATACATTTCTGCAGTCAATGCTAAGCGATGCTTGAGGAGATGTAAAGAGAGACAGCAGTGGAAACGAGTGATCTGAGTCACGCTACACTCTGTGGAAATCCGATGGAAGGGTATAACATTGGCGAATGACTGTAGAACGTTTTCTGCCATCATGTCTAACACAGGCGTTACGGTATTGGAATGTTTTTCGTGATACGGGTGTATTCAACTTATGGTGCCTGAGAAAACGTTAAATGGGGAATGATACGAACATTTTTCACATCATCGTGTACTGCCTACGGTAGATCAGTTGGACAATACACATTTCATTTGTGAGGCAGTGGTCTGTGGACAATAACATTCCTGAAACGGTGTGGCCTGCCCAGTGTCCCGACCTGGACCCTATGGAACATTTCTGGGTGAACCTGAACGTCGACGTCTGCCCACACTCTACATTCCAACATCACTACCTTCTGTGATTCCGGCTCTTCAGAAAGAAATGGCTGCCATTCCTTCACGGACATTCCAACGCCTCATTGGGGTGTTACCAGCAGAGGTGAAGGCGTCATAAAGCGAAGGTTGGACACACCTCATATTAATGTCCATCAAGAGGTGCGTGAATACTTTTGATTGCACAGTGCATTTCTTTTACATATATTTTTCCTGTTGTGATATCTTGGCCTTTTAGATTCGAACTTGTTTCCTAAATTCTTACGATAGTTTTAACAAGGGACCAGTGATGAGAGAAAGAGAAACGTACGGTGAGAAAACCCAGTGTAATAATACCGGGACGATGATCTTGCTGTCTGTGTGAGAGGTCCTCAGTGGATGACAGAACGAACGCGATCTGAGACTATACGGTGTTCACTTCCGCTGAGTAGGTGGTGAGATTGCCTACCGGTTAGCAAACTGATAGTTCGCCACGAAGGAGAACGTACGCGTTCAACGGTAGTGTAACTAATGAGTGTGCTGCTTGTTTCGGCCTGTGTTATTACGTTACTCCAAGTGGAAGAGTCCCATTATGTACATTCGCCAGCAAAAATGCTAACAATTGGGAGCACAATGCGGTGAGGTCACGACATACTGTATGCATAAAGATAGCCTGTTACATTTCACCTCCCAAGCAACAGAGTGAAACGCTTTTCATATACGTTCGCATTAAATGTGGACAATGTACACCTACAGCGCAACCACAGTGGGTACGAAATAGTGCTGCTGAGCCGTTACAAATTGACAAAACTTTTAGCAATTCATTCGGCAACAAATATAATTTAGCAAAGTTGGCATGATGCGAGGGAGGAGGAGGGAAGCCCTGTTTAATAACTATCGAACACTACCAAGGAAGGTACTCAAATATTCTCTGTTTAACAATAGAACTTTCTGCCAAGAGAGAAAGAACTCAAGACTGTTAACAACTTCAACACGAGCTGTTAAAACAGCGTTCTGATTCAGCTGTTGCACTATTAGGCACATAATTTTACAAGCAAGTTTTTTTTTGCGTCAAAGAGATTCATTTTCTGCAGACGACATCCTTTTATGATCAAAGGACAACCATGAACTGTAAATCAGACTTTCTGTTATGACAGTGGAAAAATTGCAGGAAAGGTTTTCTAATTAATTCTTGCCAACATATAAGGATGGAATGAAGTGCATAAAAAGTTTTTTGCTGATAAGCTGTTGCGCCTGCTTCTTGAACCAATCGCTCTGCCGACTGGCTCAAGAAGCAGGTGTACTGTTACTGTCATAGTTGATTTCTCTTCAGAAAAAAATAAAGGCCTCTAGATCTACATTAATAAGAAGGAAGAAAAACACTTCCAACGTTCGCCATGCAACGGTTGTAGTTAAACATTTCTACCATGATTAGCGCTATCTGTGTATTCTGTAAAATTATGTAACGCATCATAACCAAACAGACGTTCCATTAACGCAGTGAGTACATTTCATTCCATACAGCATGTTACAGAACGTGATATGTGGTGATGTGATACTATGAACCATGGCACACAGAAAAATAGCTCGTAAAAGTATATGTTCTGTTGTGAAAATTCGAAACTGTTAGACACTGGAACCGTGCAGGTGATTGGAAATTAACCAGCCGGTAACTTTTAATGAGATCCGGAATGGATCTCGATTATATCTTAGACTTGTTCAGCCAGACTAACACCCGAAGAATTCGGAGGCAATGGATCACCTGGAATCCATCATAACGCTTCTCTAACCACACCAAACAAATAGGGCGCATTCGGCGCATTTGTACTCCAATACCAATGACATAACCTATGAAGCGATATAAATCATCTGTGATAAATCTGGTGAAGCCTGCAACCGCAAGCCCCTTCAGTAACCACCCAGACCCATGTGGGTTCTGCCACCACGGGGCAGTAATCATCCACTGTTGGATATGTTTAAGAAACTATTAAAACAAGGAAGTTTATGGTTTAGCAATCCACTGACGACGAGAGGGTAGTGAGTTTAAAGACTGTCCACTTACGTAAACTTCTGGACATAGTAAATACGAACAAATTAAATGGAACCACCACACAGGAAATGTTGCGTGGGCGGAGAACCAAAGACTGTATTTTGTGGGCAGAACTGTCAGTATTGCTGCCCGGTATGGGATCCTTAACAGATAGGATTGACGGAGACAGCGAAAAGCTCAAAGAATGGCAGTCACGAAATAGGGGAGAGAGTGTCACAGATATAATAAGCGAGTTGGAATGGTAAGCAAAGGTGGTTTTCGCTGTGGAGAGATCTTTCCACGAAATTTCAGTCACCATCTCTGTCCTAAAAGTGCGGAAAGACACACGCACGCACACACACACACACACAGACACACACACACACACACACACACACACACACACACACACACACACACACAAACGACGTAGGGAATTATCCGAGTTGTACGGAAATTGGTAAATGTCGTGTACAAGTACAGACAAACAGATGATTGCAGTTTTAGAAAAAGTGGATGATTTATTCAAGAGAAAGAGCTTCACAAATTGAGCAAGTCAATAACGCATTGCTCCATCTCAGGTCCGGATGCAAGCCTTCCGTAGTGTTCGAGCGATTCTAGACGCTTCAGTCCGGAACCGCGTGAGCACTACGGTCGCAGGTTAGAATCCTGCCTCGGGCATGGATGTGTGTGATGTCCTTAAGTAGTTTTAAGTTCTAGGGGACTGATGACCTCAGGTGTTTGATCGCTACGACGGCCAGTTCAAGGACCGATGATATCCTCGACTCATGATTCGCCGAACTACTACATTCGCCGTAATGAGAGGGTATTTCTCTCTTCAGTATGGCCGCTGTATCTAATTTAACTGTTCATTAGCGTTTGTAAAGCCGCAACGAACAGGACTGAAGCAGTGTTCGTAGAGTTTCCATGTATGAGGAGACAGAAATAGCCGCACACAAACTTTGATATCACGCTATATGATATGTGTTGCGTAATCGCAGGGAGTCATTCTGAAGTAACACGTAGAGTCGGCGACGTATCCACGCCGCTGATCAATAAGCGTCAGAACAAAGTTTCAACTGTACCTGCCTTAGCTTCCCGAACGGAGTATGTCGATAGTACGCTATGGACTCGTTACCGACCGAGGTGGTGCAGTGGTTAGCACACTGGACTCGTATTCTGGAGGACGACGGTTCAAACCAGCGTCCGGCCATCCAGATTTAGGTTTTCCGTGATTTATCTAAATTCCCTTCAGTCAAATGCAGGGATGGGTCCTTTGAAAGACTACGGCCGACTTCCTTTCGCGACCTTCCCTAATCCGATAGGACCGATGACCTCGCTGTTTTGTCCTCTCTCCCAAATCAACCAACCAAGCAACTCGTCTTGTTATAAAGAACTCTTCTTTTGATGGGAAACCTATACTCAAGTGCTTCGACCGTTATCGCTACCACTTGTGTTCCAGATATACGCGATGTTTCACAATGCTTTGACGATTTCAAATTTGAACAACACGCTCTAAAAGTAAGATACAGCGGCAGTGGCGCCGTCTGTTAGTAGTGCCAAGTGTGACGTTTCATCCCATATGGACGTCAGTATTCATGTCGTACTGCTCGAATCGTGCGGTCGTGGTGGAGCGCAATTTTCGGATGGCAAGTCTCTCGTGCACGTGCAACGTGCCATCGTAAACATTTCAAGATTCATCCGCGATATCCAATTCCTGCTCTTGGAACAATACTGAACTGGGTGCGAAACTTCCGTGCATCGGATCATAAGTCCACCGAACCGTGGAAAACCTACCGAACTCCCGAGAACATCGAACATGTGCGTAGCAATTTACAAGCAAGCCCTCGCCGTTCATCACGAAAACGTACCCAAACGGTCTGCCGAGAACCTTTCACCAGTTATAAGACCGAATTCACGATGAAACTTCCAGAGTTCCTCCAGCAGTTACGAAAAATGTGTTCAAAAACTGCGTGAAACGCCTCGAGTAATGAGTAGCCGCGAATGGTCGTCATTTGTCCGATGCAGTATTTCATAAGTAAACTTGAATAAATGTTGTACGTTGTGTAAAAAGTTCAAGTTTGCTTCGCTATTAGTTCATGTGTTATTCAGATTTGAAATCATCAAAATATTGTAAAACACCCCGTGGTTTCATTTGTACCATGCGCAGATCGGTTGAGACTGTATGCTATACATTGCTGGTATGCTTTCTGTACCTGGTACTCATTTTGAAACGTACTGTGCGCCGGACTGGGTCTTTTGTGACCTTTGTCTTTTGCTGGCAGTTACTCCAGAGACTCAGCTATCCAGACAGGACTCACAACCAGTACTCACAGAATTCCTTCCGCCAGCACCTCATCTCTTACCTCCCGTGTTTCACATTCTCCTGCATACCTTACGGGACTAGCACCCCAAGAAAAAGGGAAATCACGGAGACTTGAGTTAGCCAAAACCTAGGGGAAGTTTCCAGAATGAATTTTCACTCTGGAACGAAATGAGCGTTGATTTGAAACTTCATGGCGGATTGAAACTGTGTGAACGACCGGGACTCGAATCTGGGATCTTTGACTTTCGCTGATGAGGTACTAGCCGGCCGCGGTGGCCGTGCGGTTCTAGGCGTTCCAGTCCGGAGCCGCACTGCTGCTACGGTCGCAGGTTCGAATCCTGCCTCGGGCATGGGTGTGTGTGATGTCCTTAGGTTAGTTAGGTTTAAGTAGTTCTAAGTTCTAGGGGACTGAGAGACCACAGCAGTTGAGTCCCATAGTGCTCAGAGCCATTTGAACCATTTTTTTTTGATAAGGTACTGGCGGAAGTAAATCAGTGTGGATGGTTCGTTAGTCGTCCTTGGATAGCTCTGTTGGTAGAGCAATTGCCTGAGAAAGACAGTGGTCCGACACACAGCTTTTACCTGCCAGGCGGTTTCATATCAGCGCACATTCAGCTGCAGAGTGAAAATTCACTCTAGGTAATAACTTTGTCAGCATTAAAATCTTCAAAAGTATTAACCATTTTCGTAAAGTGCTTTATCGGCTAACATCTTGCGTTTTTCTCCACTAGGGTAAAGCATGATCAGACACCACATTGAGAAAGCCGTTTTATTTGTTGTGAACAAGATTCTCAATAAAGTACGTATGAAACGGTACACTCTGTCTGTGCTCCATGTTGCAGTAGTTTACCAAACACAAGTTCTCGAATATTATCCGTGACAATAATGGTGGGCAACGAGATCATAGAACCGTTCATAAAAACTGCAAAAAATTCAAATGTCAAGAATGATGTCACGTAGCCTCGTCTTTTCAGCCTGATCTTGTAACATAACGGGTGAAACCATGCACCTAAAACGGAGTCGTACACATATGCACAAAGCTATTAGGCTCTGCGTGGATAATGTGTACCTATATTTCATTTTCTATGTTCATTTAATAAAAATTTTATGTATTAATAATTGTAGAAACATTTGAACATCATAATCCAAGACGGGCAAGAAAGAATAAAGTAACTGTTTTAACGAGTGATTGCTGTTGCCGTTTGTGCATTATAGTGAAATAAAAATAACTTTAAAGAGAAAGGTAACAGTATATGATGGAATAAGTGTGTAGAGAACTATGCAATGTATTTGGTTCAAATGTTTGTGTATTCTGAAATGTCTTTCTAAATGAAGGTTGGTCCGGGATATGGATGTAAATCTGACTACAGCGGTGTGGCATGTGACAAAATGCAGGAGGGAGACGCAAGGCAGAAATCGAGGTCGAAATGGCTCTAAGCACTATGGGACTTAACATCTGAGGTCATCAGTCCCCTAGAACGTAGAACTACTTAAACCTAACTAACCTACGGACATCACACACATCCATGCCCGAGGCAGGATTCGAACCTGCGACCGTAGCAGCAGAGCGGTAGCGCGGTTCCGGACTGAAGCGCCTAGAACCGCCCGGCCACAGCGGCCGGCGAAATCGAGGTCTTTTGTGTGCTGGGAGCCGTGTGGTTAAGGTAGACTAGAACGGCCTGGGGCCTCACGTGTTTTAGTTCCGAAGTTGGATCATGCCTATAGGATTGTTCAGAAGCTAGTCTTCGGTTTATAAGTTTGTGAACTGCGAACATAGCGGAATTTACAGTGACTGTGACTTAGTGAAGTGTTTATTGCGTGCAACTACTGTGCTAAAACTATTTTAGATTTGATTGGACCATTGTGTGTAGGACCTTCATTCATAGCAAAGCAGTTTTTATGAATGAACCAACGATACAATTCTAACGTGTGCTAAACGTGCATTATCCTCAATTCCCGATATCATTGCTCAATTTACTCTTATATATCAGTGTTTCACTGACTGACTTCATAGTGCACATTGGTAACCATTAATCGCTTGTGTAAGGGCATAAGGCAATGGTGTGCAACGAAACACCTGTGCAGACGAGTCATTTAGGTTGTGCACGCGCCCTCTGCTGGATTGCTAGCAGCAGTGGTTATCGATAACCGTTCGCAACGTTGCAATCTATTACACAACGTTCAGCAGCTTGCATACTGGGCAACGGATGGTATGTCGCACCACGAAATGTGTGCTATCAGAGGCTTTGGGGGGCCATGGTAAGAATAAAGTGCCATGTGCGCATGTGCAACACGAGTACCCAAGTCCAGGCGGCAAACATCAGCGGTCTCACTGTTAGCGTGGTAAGCAGAGCAATGTTGGCAGTTCAACCAGTGGACATGCCTACAAATTCCTGCTACTGCCCAAGGCACTGTTACAAACAGCTGCTGTTGTGCGTAGAGGAACCCTCCCACCGGAAAACAAACTGAATCCAGTTTAAATTGCTTTTATGCTGAAACGTTGCACTACTGGCCATTAAAATTGCTACACCAAGAAGAAATGCCGATGATAAACGGGTACTCATTGGACAAATGTATTAGACTAGATCTGACATGTGATTACATTTTCACGCAATTTGGGGGCATAAATCCTAAGATATCGGTACCCAGAACAACCAACTCTGGCGAGCCGGCCGAAGTGGCCGTGCGGTTAAAGGCGCTGCAGTCTGGAACCGCAAGACCGCTACGGTCGCAGGTTCGAATCCTGTCTCGGGCATGGATGTTTGTGATGTCCTTAGGTTAGTTAGGTTTAACTAGTTCTAAGTTCTAGGGGACTAATGACCTCAGCAGTTGAGTCCCATAGTGCTCAGAGCCATTTGAACCATTTGAACCAACTCTGGCCGTAATAACGGCCTTGATACGCCTGGGCATTGAGTCAAATAGAGCTTGGATGGCGTGTACAGGTACAGCTGCCCATGCAGCTTCAACACGATAACACAGTTCATCAAGAGTAGTGACTGGCGTATTGTGACGAGCCAGTTACTCGGCCACCATTGACCAGACGTTTTCAGTTGGTGAGAGATCTGGAGAATGTGCTGGCCAGGGCAGCAGTCGAACATTTTCTGTATCCAGAAAGGCCCGTATAGGACCTGCAATATGCGGTAGTGCATTATCCTGCTGAAATGTAGGGTTTCCCAGGGATCGGATGAAGGGTAGAGCCACGGGTCGTAACACATCTGAAATGTAACGTCCACTGTTCAGAGTGCCGTCAATGCGAACAAGAGGTGACCGAGACTTGTAACCAATGGCACCCCATTCCATCACGCCGGGTGATACGCATACACGCTTCCAATGTGCGTTCACCACGATGTCGCCAAACACGGATGTGACTATCATAATGCTGTAAACAGAACCTGGATTCATACGAAAAAACGTCCCCATCTGTTGACTCAGGGATCGAGACGTGGCTGCTCGATCCGTTACAGCCATGCGGATAAGATGCCTGTCATCTCGACTGCTAGTGATACGAGGCCGTTGGGATCGAGTACGGCGTTCCGTGTTACCCTCCTGAACCCACCGATTCCATATTCTGCTAACAGTCATTGGATCTCGACCAACGCGAGCAGCGAAGTCGCGATACGACAAACCGCAATCGTGATTGGCTACAATTCGACCTTTATCAAAGTCGGAAACGTGATGGTTCGCATTTCTCCTCCTTACACGAGGCATCACAACAACGTTTCACCAGGCAACGCCGGTCAACTGCTGTTTGTGTATGAGAAATCGATTGGAAACTTTCCTCATGTCAGCACAGCATCTTCTTGCTATCGGTTAAATTTCGGGTCTGTAGCACATCATCTTCGTGGTGTAGCAGTTTTAATGGCCAGTAGTGTATTAATGTACGTTTCGTTGTTTACTAAAGGTGATTTTCCAGATAGTCAAAGCTCTCGTTAAAATACGTGTCTGGTTAATAACAAATCTGTCCAGAGGCTTAGCTGTGTGATTGTAGCAATTATTGTTAACTAATCCCCTATACTACCTTCTCTAGCACTTGTATGCAAATAATTTGGCTACAAGTCTAGATCAATGCAACACAATACTGTATAAAACAATACACAATACTGTAAACAACAATACACAATACTGTACGCAACATGAAGCTTGCATTAGAGTATGTCAGTGGAGTTTTAATGGTGCATAAGACGATGTCTTCGTTGTGATGTACTTTCAGTCTAGTGTTAGTGGTTGCAAGAGGATTTGTAATGGTCCGGACATGTCAATTTCGAGTTTTATTGCTCGCCTACGTAGTCGGCGTTGCTAATGCAGGCACGTGCAGTAGCGCTCGAGTTGGAAGTATGTGGGTTCGAATCTTAGCGATGTTGAAAATTTCACTGTCAGTTTTGGGTCATTGAGGGATGGTGTTATGTATAGGGTGCTCAACACCAAGGTCATCAGTCCCCTTACCTAACTAACTGGATGTGAATATGGTTTTGTTTTGTGAAAAGTATGTACCAAAATGTAAAATATGGACTGTATACTTTAGCCACCCTTGTACACACTCTCACACAGAAGACAAAAAGATGTATGGGTCAAGATGTGATTTGTGATCTAAATGCATGACCATAACTACACGACATCTAAAATGGTATAACAGAGAACTGTCATCGTTGATCAGTGTTAAGATCATAGATGAAGCAGTCACCCTGGAAACACATTAAAATCTTCTAACAAACTACTGAGAATATCAGACATCACGCAGACTCTTTAAACATGGTGCACATTCGATTCACTGTCCCCTAAACTGGAATGCAGGTCAGCTGGCAAGTTGGTTGAGGCCATCACAGTTTGGTATCAAATGAATTCCTTTAAATTATGGTGCACAGATACTTGTACACCGGGAGCACTGCCAGTGGAGGAATCCACATGTCAGTGGACAGTGCCCTATCCAGAGGCGCATTAAGAACATAGTGTGTGCAGAATGCTGTGGCTGCTAGATGCACAGTCGGCTGGAGAAGTGTGGGGAGAGTGGAAGTGGTGGGGGAAGGCTCAGAGCACTGTAGGAGAAATGCCGAGCACTGGAGGGGAAAGTGCCGTTCTAAACTGAAGCCTACACTCTCATTTTTGTGGGGCCCCTCCACATACAGACTTGCGTGTTTACTGTTCAGAAAGATCTACTGTCACTTCCTCTTTCGTTAGTATCTAAAAAGAATTCCGCTGACAATGCAGCTATGCTATTTGGTAGATTATGAAAAACTATATCCTTGGTACAAAAAAAACGTGTAATACCTACACATATGTTGTTCCGAACCCGTAGCATTTCTCGTTTCACCAGCTATCGATGGCCCTTAAAAATTACATTCTTTCAACGAAAAATTCTGTAGAAGTTGGAATAACATGGTAGATAATGAAGATTTACATAATAACAATGTGGTAAAATACTCTTCTCTTTGCGTGCTATCATTTGCCAAAATCTCATTTCGATATCTGAAACCGTTTATGAAATATTAGGAATGTTGCGGATATTTCAGTCAGGCGTTATGGCTGGCATAGCGCGATCGCAAATGAGAGTGCTACATCAGATCAATTTTCTCGGGATCGGTGACAGTTAGATACCTCTACCCAAGTCTAAATAAAAATTCAATACGTTAGCTAAATTTCATAAGCAATGACAAAATGGTTCAAATGGCTCTGAGCACTATGGGACTTAACATCTGTGGTCATCAGTCCCCTAGAACTTAGAACTACTTAAACCTAACTAACCTAAGGACATCACACACATCCATGCCCGAGGCAGGATTCGAACCTGCGACCGTAGCAGTCACGCGGTTCCAGACTGCGCGCCTAGAACCGCTAGACCACCGCGGCCGGCTAAGCAATGACATTTTATGTACTATGCACCAAACGCAAAATCACAGCAACCTCTATTTTTCATTACATACTTTTCTGAATTTTCACAGTGCCTTACTTTGATGTAAATATCACAATAACTATCACCATTAACGAAATGATGGGCACATCATCAGGAAGCTGACAGACCTACGGGTAAAGAAAAGTGATGTTTTTTCACCAAACAGCTATAGGTAAAGCAAAAATGATTTTTTCACCAAATAGTTTCAGTAAAATCAGTTGAGAAAGGTTGCATGGCGTGCACCTTGATTCTGTCTTCGCCGACCGGCTGAAAGATGGAAAAACACTATTGGCCTCCCAAAAATGGTTCAAATGGCTCTCAGCACTATGAGACTTAACATCTGAGGTCATGAGTCCCCTATAACTTAGAACTACTTAACCTAAGGATTCACACACATCCATGCCCGAGACAGGATGAGAAAGATGTGACTCCAGACCTCGTGCATTTCTAGGATCAGTAAAACTATCAAACAATGTAAATGTCATCCGGAATTGTTGAGTGAATTCAGCTGCCTGTTGGAAAGGATGTTCTTCCACCATGCACACTGGCCCCTTTCCTTGCAGATAGCCGTAGCAGTCGCGCGGTCCCGGACTGAAGCGCCTAGAACCACTCGACCACACCGGCCGGCTGTCTGCAAGGAAAGGGGCCAGTGTGCATGGAGGAAGAACATCCTTTCCAACAGGCAGCTGAATTCACCCAACAATTCCGGGCGACATTAAAATTGTTTGACAGTTTTACTGATCCTAGAAATGCACGAGGCCTGGAGTCATATCTTTCTCATCCTTATTCGCTATATATTGACCTGAATTTTCACTGCGAGATGGAAAATATTATTTTACTACATGGAAACTTGAAATGTGTTATGTGAAACAAGCTGTACATCGTATTTTGTAACAATGGTCGCAAATTATTAATGAAAGGCATTTCCATAGTATGGATGAAAGGTTGCTGTCTGTTTAATCTGGCGACACTTTGAGTGCCATGCGAGTAGTAATTTTTTGTTTCTCTTCTCAGCTCCAACACAGAGTGTCGGGAATTAAAACTTACGTATTAGCTGGATCATTAAGCTGGCTCTCAGCACCAAACCTTCCCATTTATAAGATCTTTCCAATTTACTGTAACTTTTGTTTGTCACTTTTTCACTAATAGTTGTTTTATTTTTCTGTTTTACTCTTTCCTATTTAATCCCACAGTGCAGACGCTAATGACGAGGTCGTCTACCCTTAATACAAATAACTGCAAGTGTAAGAACAACAACAACGACAACTTTTTTATCCTTTCCTTTGCACAGATTGGCCACTTGATACGGGATTTGCCAAGGACGAGAATGTATGCAAATAGTTCCACCTCTGCTGCAGGTTGTGAATTTACTGTAGGAAATGTACCGTCTTTAGTGTTATGGTGTAGACGGTCAATTATTTGTGGCTTATAGCGATTCTTTTTAGCTACAGTTTTGATAATATGACTTCTTTCTCCTTGGCAGATGAATGCGTAAAATTTCCCTCAGTTCATCTTCCAAACAGAAAGAAATCGATACATCTATTCCGAAGGACAGGAGCTGAAATACGTTCCCGCACCAATAACAATGTGCAACATAATTGTCTCAGATAGATCGCCAGAGGCTGTAGAATATCGTGAACACACGGTTGTCTTTAGACGAAAACATTTAAATGAATTTGCAATAGCCACTCACGTGAATCAGTACAGACACTCCGTTTCTAACATTAATGGCAACTTAGATGTTACGTACCACTAACAAAAGGCAATAAATGGACCTCTTAAACGAACTAGAAACATATATTCACACCCTCAGTTTTATGAAACTTCTAAATGAGCAGCTAGAGCTAGCCAATAAACAGTTTCTAAATAATTTCGTTGGGCTGTTTACCGAAATCAAACACAAATTGGGCTACCACTCACAACAGTGCACAAAAGCAAGAAAACCTGTTGAAGATATTAGCATCAAAATGAACAAATGTGTTGCTCTCATTCCACACTCTAGCTTTTTAATTTTGCATTTTTTGCATCTAGCTTATAAACTTTAATGGTAATCAAATGTTGTACATATAAACGTATGTACATATATGTCTAATACACAGTACGCAATCAATTAGCTTTGAAGTAATTCGTCAAAATTTTTGCTGACAGTTACATTTTTTTAAAAAAGAGACGTATGAAAACAATTTGGCGTATTGCCTGTTAATAATAAGTTTACTCTTAGAGTGCAACCATTTTTCTGTTATTAACATGTTGCATTTTGCACACCCCATACGTCATCCTTCCTCTTTTTACGTCCTTTATCCAAAGGGAAATGAAAGGTATCTCTGTATCTTTCTTAATGATAATCATTGCATCGTGAACAAATGGCTCTGAGCACTATGGGACTTAACATCTATGGTCATCAGTCCCCTAGAACTTAGAACTACTTAAACCTAACTAACCTAAGGACAGCGCACAACACCCAGTCATCACGGCATCGTGAACAAAAATAACTGCAGGTGTGCATGGTAGCCAAACAGCCTATGGCACTAAAATAAAACATTTAAAAAGCGTTTGTGGCTGGCTGTGCCATTCACCAATTCACGACAGCTCTGTTCTCTAGAACCAAAAGAATCGAATGTAAATTCGAGTGCCGGGAATTTGTAAGTGTATAGTCGGATGGATGGCCTCGGCGTAACGTGTCATTAGCCTATAGTTATCTGCGTAATCTAAAGGAATACTAAAATTTTGGAAGTGGTCTTTCAGAAAGTGACTGACTATAAACACTGGCGGGAGAAACAGAACACTTGCAGGGCACTAGTAAAGACATTCTAATAACATTTTAAGTTGTAGCTCCTGACCGTTGAAGCAGTACGAGTATTATTCTTCGGTAATGATTGGTTACATAGAATTAACCTATAAAGGTAGGCCATTCTTTCTGCAGTGCTCGTTATAAGCTATTGTTCACTTACGTCGAAAAGCCGTGCATTCTGAAAGAAACAACGCACTTAACCAGATGTAAATCGGCCCCAACAAAGGAACTGGTTTGTCATGACTACTATAAAACTTGTTTTTAGTGATCCAAAAGTCATAATGCTTCAAGGAGTCAAACAGTCTCCTTTACCGACATGATTCTTGATCTTTTTTAACTAGAAAAAGCAACACGGATACTATTTTATAACGTCTTCGTGCTAGACAAAGTACAATTTTCATCCTTCTTCATCCGAGGCTGAAAAATGTGAAGGAGGTCGTTATGTATAAAATAACTAGGATAACCTACCAAGAGTCATGGAATCATTTTATAACTAAAGTAGAACAAGATATACACGGGAGGCAAACTTTTGCCTACAAACTAATGAAAAGCTCAAATAGAACGGAGAACAATACTGCAGATCTAGATATAACTAGCGAAGATAGGTGGAAAGGATGATATTAAAGAAAGTGACAAACAGAAGATACAGAATTGATGGTCGAGGAGGGAATCATATCACATAATAGTACAGTGGATTCAGTCGCAATAGAATAACTGCAGGTAGTTTTAAAAAGTATGAGAAACAGGAAATCACATGGGCCAGAATGTATTAACATGGAACTTTTCAAGTATACTGGTCTCTTTATAATTTTAGATTATTACATTTATTTAATGAATATTGGCACTGGTGTAAAGTTTCACACTTTTGGAAATTATCAGAAGCGATATCAATTCTTAAAAAAGGTCAAACAGACAATTGTGAAAATTACACAGGATTCAACTTCCTAAACTCAGCCAATAAAATACTTGCAAAAATAATCAATAATCGAACCATAACAGCGACTCCTCTATTAGAACAACGATGTGGATTCCGGAAAGGCCTCTCATGCAGTAATAATACATTTACTATAGAAAGAATTCTAGAGAAACGTCGAGAATTCTGTTTAGAAACACATATAGCTTCTATTGAACTCGAAAAACTGCTACGGTAAAGTACAGATCATAAGTGAAATAAATGCCCTATTAGATGAACGTAAAAGACACTTTTATTCAAAGACAATAATTACACTAAAGACGGCGACATTTATGATGGTCCGCTGATCATTACAGCAAGCGTATGTGCACCAACGACCATCCAGCAGGTGTCAACACCTCTGTTAAATGATTGCCGGCCGGTGTGACCGAGCGGTTCTAGGCGCTTCAGTCTGGAACCCCGCGACCGCTACAGTCGCAGGTGCGAATCCTGCCTCGGGCATGGATGTGTGTGATGTCCTTAGGTTAGTTAGGTTTAAGTAGTTCTAAGTTCTAGGGGACTGATGACCTCAGATGTTACGTGTCATAGTGCTCAGAGCCATTTGAACCATTTGTTGAATGATTGGAACGCCCTACCACAGGAATTCCGTACCAACCCAGTGGCCAGCATGGGAGCTTGTTGCAGAGCATCATAAACGGTGGTGTTTTCAGCCTAATTACTGCTTTTGAACAGAAGTGCCATTTCTGTTCGTCTCACTGCGTATTTCATTCAGTTGCCTTCTGTTGTATACTGCAGGAGCTTTTTCTGTGCACGATGCAAGTTTAATCGAGCTGAGTTACTTGGCAGTGAGACATAACTGGAAAGTTAGTTTCGTCGTTAAATTTTATACACCAGTGTGGTAGTAGTTTTATTGGAGGGCACAATCTGTCAAAACAATAAAAAAATAATAATAAACAGGACAGAGCAAAATAGAAAAGAATGCTCTCAGTAGTTGACGGCACCACAGTTGATGTTTGTTTGGAATTTACAGTTTCGTCGATGTTTGTTTTTTAATACATTGGTTTATCTTCTGGAATTAAGGGTAAGAAATTTTCGAAAATTTAGATCTACTACTGTACTCAAACATTAAAATCTTAAACGTTTTCGCCGGAAATTATTGACACAATGTTTAATTCTCTTTTATTTTTTACAATAATTTTTAAGTTAACTATATAATTGGGAGCGGTTCGATAACATTTTTCCACACAGGCGACTTATAATTTGCCCTCTCCCCCTCCTCTTTCTCGTTTCCCCCTTTCCTTCAGCGCTTTCGTCCTTGCCAGTTTTTGTTACGATTTGTAACGCCCACTGTAAACAAATGTCGCACTTGGATACCGTTCTCAGCTTGGCGCCCCGAGTGATCACTGATAATTGTAATACGTCCAGTCTAGAAATGTTTCAGATGTGGCGACTCTGGCGCTCGAAGTGGCGGCTTGTGATACCTGGGCCTCATACCAGTCCTGAATACAATGGGAGGTCTGTTCAAAAAATTCCGGAACGTTGTCCACAAAATTTTTCTACTATTACCTTTTACTTATTGTGCGTGATCTCTTTCGAAATACTCTCATCCACAACTGATACAAGGGCCACTCGGAAAGTAAGGTCCGATCGATCACGAAATGTAAACGACAGTGAAAATACGCTGAAACTTTGCACAGATGTGTTGGCCAGCGTCTCTAGTATGGCAGTCGATCGCTTCAAGTCACTCATTTCAGTTTTGAGCGCACAGTGAGCACAAGAAGATGGGTAGAAAGAAGTGTCTCCCGCCAAGTGTGAGGGTCTGGTGAAAGATTTCGCCTGGAGCTATTCAACCCACAAAACATGACTGTCACGCGTTTCCTTCTTCAAGACAATTCTCGCCCGCACTCTGCAGGGGCTATGAAGATGCTCCTGCAACGTTTTCGATGGGAAGTGTTTGATTACCAACAACACAGCCCGTAACTGGCTCCCACTGAGTTTCGTTTCTGCTCACATGGCTATGTAGACAACATTTTGGCACAGCAACGAACTATAGACCAGTGTAGATATTTGACAGAAAGCACAGACGGCTGTCTTCTATGACGAGGGCGTTGGAAATTTGGTACAACGCTACGAAAAATGTCTAAGTCTGAGCGACGACTGTGCAGAGAAGTAGATGGAAGGTCTAGCTAACTGTTTCAAATAAAACATTTTTGAACTTCACACTGGTTTCCATTACGCGTCAATCGGACCTTACTTGCCGAATAGCCCTCGTACACTGCTGCCAACGCAGCTTCCACTTACGGTAGCAACCTTGGTACCCCTCTTCCTGGATCGCACGAAGCGCCATTTGCGAATTTCCTTTTATTTCGTCTATCGTTGCAAATTTTCGTACTTTCAACGGGGCTTTTAGTGTTGGAAATTAAAAGAAAGTTCGCAGCGTCAAGTCTGGGGAGTACGAATGATGAGACAGCGCGGTGTTGTCGTTTCTTGTGCAATAGGCACGCACCAATAGGAATGAATGAGCGGTTGCGTTATCGTGATGAAAGAGCCACGAATTGTTTCACCACATTTCAGGCCGTTTCCTTCCCACATTTCCTCACAGACATCGGAACATGTCCTGATAGTATCGTCGATTAACAGTTTGTCCCTGTGGCTCGGATTCATGATGAACTAATCCTTCAGAGTCAAAGAAACCTATCAGCATGGCTTTGACATTTGACCTGACCTGACGAGCTGTTTTTAGTCTTGGAGAACCTTTCCCTACCCACTGTGAAGATTGAAGCGTGGTCTCAATATCATAACCGTAGGCCCATGTCTCACACTACTTATGATTCTCTTCAGGAACATCTGGTTGTCATTTGCGCAAACTAAAATCTCTTCGCAGATTGCGAGGCGAAAATCTTTCTGGTCTTAATTCATGAGCCGTGGGGCGAACTCGCCGGCAACGCGATGCATTTCCAGATGCTGTTCCAGGATTTCATGACATGATCCAACTGAAATGGCACATTCTTCTCTAATCCCTCGATAGTAAGTCTTCGATTGGCACGCACAATTTCGTTGTCGTCAGTGACATGAGGGTCGTCGGTAGTCGTCGTATGGCACCCTGAACGAGGGTTATCTTTAACTTCCGTCCGGCCGTTTTTACACCATGTGAACCATTTCCAACACCGAACACGGCTTAAGCCCTCATCACCGTAGGATTCCTCCATCACTTTGTGTGTCTCTGTAAAGGTTTTCTTGAGTTTCACGAAAAATTTAATGCGGACTCGTTCGTCTAACTCTGCCATCTCGAAATTCGCGAACTGTGCGATACAACGTTCTACTCAATATATCACTGAACAATAACTAACTGGCATACAACAATGCAACATCCAGCAGTTACACATTAAACACAGAGGTATGTAGGGATGCCAACCACATTTCGCTCCAGCACATCATTAGTGCGAAATTACGAATATTCCGGAAAGTTTTGAACAGACCTCTTACATTGTGAAGTTGCAAGGGGTTCTGTTAGGTCAAAAATAAATTGTTCATTACTTACCGTAACTTCTTTGAGCACATATTTATATCCAGTGTTCTAAAAAGTAGGAAGCGACATTTGGGTTAATGTCTTCCTATTAGGAACGAAGCATAGGATCAGATTGGGAAGGGATATCGACTGTGGCATTTCAAAGGAACCTTTCCAGCACTCGCCCGTAACCGATTTCGAGAAATCACAGGAAAAATAAATCTCATTGGCCTCCGCTCTCCCGAACTCGAGACCAATATCTCGTCACTGCCACTCTTCACTCGATCCAAACGTTCTAGTCCATATAACGAGTGAAATTCGTTGCCAAAATTTGAATCTTAAGGCCCAGCAGGAGACAAGCCGAGGCGAAAACACATCCGAGAACCGAAAAGGTTACCGGAACGCCCGTCAAAAGTTGTCGATATGGAGTCACGAAAGGATTGGATACGGTTAAACGGAAGGTCGTATTCTCAGACTTCGGAGAACACAGAGAGCTCGTTGGAATCGAGAAATTCTGGGTTCCCGGGTTGCTCATCTGTAGGTTACGTAGGGACGAGCAATGACCACCACTTGTGGTGGTTTGAGGGCATTCACCAGAAAGATCGTGGAATTTGAATACTTTGACGGGGCAGGGGGCACGGGAGGATATTTCATCGTGTCCACAGAAAACTGGCGCGTTCGTAGATCTATATACTGCACCCGTGTGCAGCATGTAATCTCATGGTATGCCCCGATGAAATTAGAATGGCAGGTACATTTAAGAGCGCCCAGTACCGTCTTTAGAGTTTTCCGCTGTCAGAGTGAGTGGATTGGAGTGCATACTGTGAAATAGTGGGAGGTCCGCTGAACACGGTTCTCTGCTGAAGGCCTCGCATTACGGTCCAAGTCCGGCGGAGATAGGCCTCCTCGGTCTAGTGACGAAAGACGCGCCGAAGCATACGGCGTGACGCGCCTACTGCGGAAACTCTCATTGGAGGGCGCTTTTGTGGCCTCTGATTCCAAGCTGAGACTGCGCGTGCGCTCCGTCAAGGAAAAGTGTCTGAAAAATCTAGCTAGAAGTTTGAAATGCAGTGGGTGAGGATATTAGTGAAGAGAAGTGATTCTTGCGGCGCTACAAGTAAGGACAAGTCGACGCAAGGGTACCAGTTCAAATGGCTCTGAGCACTATGGGACTTAACATCTATGGTCATCAGTCCCCTAGAACTTAGAACTACTTAAACCTAACTAACCTAAGGACAGCACACAACACCCAGTCATCACGAGACAGAGAAAATCCCTGACCCCGCCGGGAATCGAACCCGGGAACCCCGGCGTGGGAAGCGAGAACGCTGCCGCACGACCACGAGCTGCGGACAAGGGTACCAGTCGTAGACGGCTTAGTTTTGAAGTAATATTGTGATTAATGAGAACCAACGCAGCTGATTATTATACGTATGTTGTATCATGGCCGGTTTCGTTAGTCAGAAGGTCAACATGTTATTGCAATTAAACAAAACAAGAAATTGGGCTAAAAGCTACAGTATCTTAACGAATAAAATAGGCAACTCACTCTGCCAACTGTCTTAAAACAAATCCTGAACGAGTTGCGCTAATATCATGTTCTAAGAGGTGTACCTATCTTGTGTCATGTTACAGGAAAAATCTGTAAATTACGATTATATAAAAATTTCACTGACTGCCTGGCAGAAACATGACATTTGTTTCTGTGCATAATTGTAGCGAGTTTAACACAGTTCAGGTTTAATTTTGGTAATAACATACCACAGAAACCACCAGGATTAATTATTTTAACTCTTTCACATTTTCAATGTAACCACTTTATTCATGAGTTGTGATAGTTCTATGAGATCGTAATTACTGTTTCTGTTATATTCTATACAATTATGTAACAACAGTTTTCTGTAGTCAGTCACTTGCTGTCATATATATCGAACGACGATGCAGCTTTGTGTAAGAACTGACACTGTCCCCTAGTTATTGGGCATAATTGATTTTTTAATCTTTGTTTGTATCTATTTTGCGGTTATTTTTAATAATTATGAAGTTTTTTACTCTTTAATATCATTTATGTATTTAAGGTTCTGTCTTTACTTGTAACAATTACGATCCTCAATCGATATATTGCACTCGACAGAGACCAAGCAGTATGTTTAAGTGTTCGCCTCTCCCGTCGAGCGACCCTGTCTGGTTATACAGGAAATGTATTCACAGTTGTGTGTATGAACCACATTCGAATGTATATTAGAACGACCACAATGAAAATTTGTGGCAGACCGAGATTCGAACATGGATTTCCTGATTTACGAGAGCGGTCGCCTTAACAGCTTCGGGTATCCGTGCACGAATCACGGCCAGAAACGAGTTTCCGTATGTCATCGCCCGTGTGGCACAACCTGCAATTGTACTTTACGTATATTCCTGTCCAGAAAGGACGTACTTATTGAGACTCGAGGGCCTGGTATCGGTGAATAAATACGAAATAGCAGTGCCTGTGTTATTAAGAAGTACGGTGGAATATTCCTTCTGACATGCATCTACTGCCATTTCGCACCTGTCTGGATAGTCAAGTGGCGTACACTGCGTGCCGTGTCTCGTTCACTTACTGCTCGCCATGCCTTCGCCAGGCGATCGGCCGAAACAATGAATTCGGTCTTCTGAAACTGTATCAGTGCAGAAAATCGTAACACTGTCCCTTCTTTAAATCATGGTACGAACGCTGAAATGGCAGATATTGAGATAACCGATCGCGAAATACAAAAGTAACTACAGTCGCTTGGTATTGAAAAGACATCAGCGCTAGATAAGATACTTGTGACATTATGCGAAAGAATTTTCTTCCCTTCTATACCAATTTATCGTAGTCCGCTCGAACGACGAAGGGTATCCAGCGACTGGATAAAGGCGCAGGTGATTCCCGTTTTCAGGATGCACTTAATTATAGGCCTATATCACTGACGTGAAGCTGTTGTAGAATTGTGGAACATGCTTTGCTGATTCTGCAAACAGAGATCCTGCGAAACTCAGCTCGCTCCACAGTTCCTCCATGAGATCTTCAGTGCCTTAGACAACGGCGCTCAGGTCGATGCCGTATTCCTTGACTTGATGAAGGCATTTCATACCGTCCCGAACTGCCGTGAAAAAAGTACGAGCTTATGAAGATTAGATGGGTAGATCACGTAACTAATGAGGAGGTATTGAATAGAATTGGGGAGAAGAGGAGTTTGTGGCACAACTTGACTAGAAGAAGGGACCGGTTGGTAGGACATGTTCTGAGGCATCAAGGGATCACAAATTTAGCATTTGAGGGCAGCGTGGTGGGTAAAAATCGTAGAGGGAGACCAAGAGATGAATATACTAAGCAGATTCAGAAGGATGTAGGTTGCAGTAAGAACTGGGAGATGAAGAAGCTTGCACAGGATAGAGTAGCATGGAGAGCTGCATCAAACCAGTCTCAGAACTGAAGGCAACAACAACAACAACATCGAGTATCGGACCTGATCTGGGACTGGATTCAGGACATCCTTGGAGACAGAACTCAACAAGTCGCTCTTAACGGAACAAAATCGACAGGTGTAAAGATAATTTCCGGAGTTCCCCAAGGGAGTGTGATGGGACCATTAATGTTTACAAATTACATAAATGATGTAGTAGAAAGCGTCGGAAGCTCTTTAAGGCTGTTCCCAGATGGTGCGGTTGTCTATAAGAAAGTAGCAAGACCAGAAGACAGTATCGATTTGCAAAATGAGCGACAGAGGATTGACGAATGGCATTTGAACCTGAACGTTAATGAATGTGACATATTGCGCATGCAAAGGAAAAAGAAATTGACTGCTGTAAAACTACACTATTGATGAGAAACTGCTGGAAACAGTTCTACCGTAAAATACGTAGGAGCAACTGACGAGAGTGACCTTAAATGGAATGATCACATAAAACAATAGCAGGAAAAGCAGATGCCAGGCTGAGATTCACAGGAAGAATCTTAAGGAAATGTAACTCATACACGACAGAAGTTGTTTGCAAGCATCTTGTTCGACCTATTCGTGAGTACTGTTCGTCAGTCTCGTACCCTTACCAGATAGGACTGACAGAAGAGAGAGAGAGAGATTCGACGTGACCGACCCGTTTCATCACGGGATTGTTTGGTCGGAGTGAGGGCGTTACAGTGATGCTCAACAAACTCAAGTGGTAGAGGTTACAAGGGATGTGTCGTGCATTATGGAGATGTTTGCTGCTGAAATTTCGAGAGAATACTCCCCGGGAAGGGTCGGACAGCAAATCACATCCTACCACGTACATCTCGCGAAATGACAACGACGAAACAATTCGAGAAATCAGAGCTAATACAGAGGCTTACCGACAATAATTCTTCCCACGCGGCATTCGTTAGTGGAACAGGAAATGGGGGATCAGTTAGTGGTACAAGAAGTACCATCTGCCACATACCGTCAGGTGGCTTCCTGATTACTGATGTAGATGTCGATGTAGAATATTTAATAGAACATTTCCTGAATTTTGGCTCTAATGCTGAGGGTAAATGATGCGAGTGTAAGTTTGCAGCCTGGTCAGACATCAGGTTTCTTTTCTTCTCGCTCCGTAGTCTGCGTCGCCTACGCACGTCTTTGTGGTGGTGCTCGATTCGGAGGTACGCCGGTTCGAATCCTAGGGGTGGAAAATGGTCTCTTCCTGTATTCGGCCTGTGAGGGAAGGAGAGGTGGTGGTGCAAAGTTCCTGATCACCAGACTTTGCACCATGATCCTGGATTAGACACCCAACTTCACCACAGTGTTTCATAAAGTGTGGATATGTGGCACTGTTAATGGTGCGTTGCGTGGTGGCCTTAAGCTCGGCGTCCCCTTTGGTGGTATTCGAGAGGAGCAGCCTGTGAGCTGGCAGCGAGTTTCACCCTCTCCCTTCCTCTCATCCATAACAACACAAACCCAACACTGTACTGTAGAAGCACTCATCTCACTCAACCGCCCAATATAGACATGTACTTGACACTTCGTAACAGATCGGAGGGGAGGATGGTAAACAGCATCCGCTACGATCTTGGCTGGAACGGCGATGCAGGATTGCTGCATCTGTTCCCCTGCTGTCATTCCCTGAGTGCGGCACTACTTTGACTTGACTACAGCTTTTAGTATAATTTCTTATTTTGTTTAACAGCAGGCCACCTGATGTTCTAACGAACGAGACCGGTCGTGACATAACAAATGTGTATCACTACAATTGTGGTGGTGCTAATTAATCTTTAATGTTCGTGTCAACCAGCTGTGGAGTTCAAATAGATTATTTTTTGAACTCGGAGTATGCAAAACATTAGTTACCAATAAGAGAAAAATACTAAATTGTGTCTGTCAGCATTGTTGTATTGCTGATTACAACGATGTTATGTTGTAAGGTCTTTCTCCGGAAAACTCATGGCGTTTGGATGTGGTGATGGACATCTGCGTTCGATGTACCTGCGACGTTAGACTTTTTGACCATATTTCACCATCCTATGTACTGTTATCCTGGGTACGTATAGACTAGAATAGAGATTTCTACACCTTCTGTCTCTCTCGTTATCTTCGAGCTCTTGCTGAACAAACAGTAGAATCACTCGTTCCCATTGGAGCAAGATCCTTTCTGTCCCACTCCATCACTCAGACGCCTTTTTTAAGCCCCTTCCAGTTTCACAAATCTGACCTGGCCCACAATATCACAACTAAATAACATCACCAGTTACAAGAGACAACTAATTCTATATCCACCAAAACAACAATAATGTCTGCATTAGGCAAGTACTCACCCGTTTTCGATCTTTCTCATTCCACGAAGTCCCCAGCTGCTGCAGCCTATCTTAATTTTTCTATCTCAGAACTTTCAATGGCGGAATTGTCACTTTTGTACCCCCATAAATGCATTTTCTATCTGTTAATACCACTGTTATTATTGTTATCATCAGCAGCAGTAGTATTAATAAGATCGCTAATACTAATGCTATTAGTTATTAGCCAGTATTATCATTCATATTGTCATTAGGTACATAAAAACCTTGTTTCAGATCCTTTTTAGATATATTGCTGCCATTGTATTACTATTTATCGTAGTAGAATTACTGTAATTTATTCATTGATTATGATGTAAAAAATACTGTATGTGCAAACCCGTGATCCCATCTGATCAGTTTAAATAAACAAGCAAAAATGTAACAGCTAACGTAGAATGTAGGGAGAATCCCAAAAGAGAAGAAGTAGCAAGGTACAAAGACAAATGCCACAAAATAAACAACGGGAAACTTTGAATACGTGGAGAAAAATCAGATAATATTGGAGGGATTGAAACGCGCTCGTGTTTAAGAAACCAACTATTGCTGCTACAAACTGGTAAACGAGCAATCGTTCGGCCATACAGTGCGATAGCCCATCTGCGAGCAGGGCTGACTAGACAGCACGTGCAGGAGAGCTTCTATCGTCCGCGCAATGGAAGACAGACGAAAAGCGCTGATGAACATCATTTGCTGAGTGAGGTGGCGCTGTAATAAAATACTGGGTTTGCACGTGGAAGGAACGAGGCTCAAACCCTAGTTCGACCATACAGACTTTAACTCTCTTGTTTTCCTTAAATCGCTTAATAAAATGCTGGGATAGTCCCTCTGGAAAGGACAAGCCGGCTACCTCCCACACCCTTCCCCAATCCGACCTCCTACTTCGTCCCTAATGACCCAGTCGTCGATGGGACATTAAACCGTAATCGTCCTTCTTTTATTATCTGTCTCTATCTACTTTGACATTTTGATTCATCCGTATTTCTTTGCGAATCTTCCCGTACCATAGGCTGAAGTGCCACATACTGACAGTGGCTCTTGTATGGAGATAAAAAAAATGACTGGGAAGGATAGAGATATTGTCTGCGAAATCTGTTAGTTTTACAAGAAAGATGCAATTGTCCCGAAACAATGCTATCCACTGATGATTTTGAAAACCACCTTCTTGATCTTAAATGAATTACAAGTTCCCACATGTAGTATTAAACATAAACCTTTTTTTTCAAAATTATTTAGGAATCGTGTACTTTTTTTGTATAGTATAACAGACAAAGTATTACAGCTTTTATAAAGAGGGGCTGTCAAATGAAAAAGAGATGGATGAAAAAAAAGTAGGTAACCTATTCATTATTTCAAAAGTAATCTCAATAACTGTTAATACATTTATCTCACTGTGAGACAAGGCGGGCAGTGCGTCCGTGGAAAAACGTTTACGATTGTCTACGGAACCATTATTAAATCCAGGAGTGCTCATCTTCACCCGAAGCAAATCGATGGCGTCGAATGTTTTTCTTTAGTGCTCCGAAAATATGGAGTTCGGATGGGGAGAGATCGGGAATGCAAGGAGGATGTGTAAGGGCTTTCCAGCGAAACTTCTGCAGCGTACTAGAATCAACGTTGACAACACGCGGGCGGGCACTTTGTCGGCAGGTTGTTTCGACTACGAGGTAGAAGTTTCGCTGGAAGCCCTCACGTCCTCGATACCATTCTGATCTCTCTCCATGCTATTTATTGCATTTTTGGAGCACTGAAGAAAGACGTTCGTGGCCATCGATTTGCTTCGGCCGAAGATGTGCGCGCCTGTGTACAGTCATGGTTCTTTTCTCACAGTGGGATAAATGTGTTATCAATATGGCGACTAATTTTGAAACAATAAACAGTTTACTTACTTTTTCCATGTGTCTTGTTTTCAGTGATTGCCCCTTATATTATTACTATTGTACAGAAAACATGAAATGGATGAGACCAAAGAAATTCATTACAAAATTAAAAACTAAAAGACAGTGATGAGCCAATATATTATGGTCACCTTCTTAATAACCTTTCGAATGCAGTGCAATAGCGATTCTCCATGGTATGGGTTCAGTAAGTCTTTGGTAGGTTTTGGAGATTAGTGGCGCCAGATGTCCGCGTAAGGATCATGGAATTCCTGTACGTTACCGGTCGGTGGTTCATGGGTCGCGGAGCTGGCGTCCAGTAGCTTCCCAAACATGTTCCATCGGGCTCAGAGCAGGCGAATTTGGCGGCTAAGAAATCAACGTCACTTCGCTACCGTGCTCCTCAATCTACCGTAGCATGATTCTGGCCTTGTGACACTGGCAGTTAAGCCATGGCACCTTCGATCAATACCGTACTACAGTTCCCAAGGAAGCCCAGGTGAATGTCCCCAGTGGTACAGTACCAATACTACCTGTGGTGTCACAGAAGCCCCATCTACGAACTCAGCTGATCTAAAAAAACTGTGCGAAAACCGGAAAACAAGCGAAAGAAGGATAATTGAAGCGTTTGAGATGCGACGTTACAGAAGGGTGCTCAAAATGGAGTACACTGATGATATTAAGAGTTTCTCCGCGGAATCGACGTGGAAAGGTACACTTGGAAAGAAACAGAGATAGACAGATAGACAGAGAAAGAGAGAGAGAGAGAGACTAGAAGAAGAGACACGACGAAAGGAGATAAGACATCAGGGAAAAACTTCAGCGGTTCTTGGAGGAGCAATATAAGGAAAATAATTGTAGAAGAGGACTGATTTGCAGTATATACAACAAATATTTGAGGAAGTTTGGTGGAAGTGGTACTCTGAAATGAAAAGACTGACACAAGGAATGAAATCATGCAGGCCCCATTAAGGAAGTCAGCAGAAAAGCCAAATAGAAATGCATCCCATAAGAACTCATCTCGAAATTCCTCTGAAGTAAGTCGGTCGCGCCACACAAAGTATAAATTGGGATAAACGCGATGAATACCTTAGATAAACACGTACCAAAACTGTGTTCATCATACACTGGTGTACAAAAATTAAAGACGAAAGTAACTTTCGCATGAATGATGTGTAACTGCCAAGCCGGGTAACATAGCTCGATGAATCTTGGACCGTACACAGGAAAAAATGTTAAAATATACTACAGGAAGGTAACGGAAAGAAATAAGCAACAAGACGAACAGAAATGACACTTCTAATCAAAGGCAATACTTACGCTGAAGTCACGACTATTTATGAAGGTACCCTGGACGTTGCAAAAGGCGGGACATGGTCCTTGATCAGGTGTGTGAGCGCCACGGACGCCAATGCCTCCTCTCCAGCTCCCATACTGTCGACAAGGTTGATAAGGAGTTCTTGTATCTCGGCAGTCCATTCCTCTACCAGTGCGGTTGACGACTGCTAGATGTATGCGGACGTGCCGTAATACGTCTTCCCAACGCATCCCCCTTGTGCTGGATGGGTTTTAGGTCGGAGGAACGGGGAGGTCAGTCCATTCGCAAATGTCCTCCTCCTCCTTCGCTATTCGATGCGGACGTGCAGTGTCATGCATAAAAGTAAAGTCAGAGCCGAAAGCATCCCCGAAAAGACGCAAATGGTGAGGGAGTATAGTGCCACAATAATGTTGACAGCTGAGTGCAAAACGATCAAAACTTCGGAGGTCAGTACGCCCAAGAAAAATATTGCCTTCAGATGCCATAACACACGTATCACCCAAACGATCATGTTCGACAATGTTGACAAGAGATGGGAGCAGATAATGCTCCAAGGAACATTGCCGAACATGATCGCTTTGGTGACCCAGGTGTCACGGTGTGGGGAAGCCTAATGTTGCTTGAGCGTACTGACCTCCAGATCTTTGAACACGGCACACCGACGGATCAACGACATTCTGACACT
Source organism: Schistocerca serialis cubense (assembly GCF_023864345.2). NCBI lineage: Eukaryota > Metazoa > Arthropoda > Insecta > Orthoptera > Acrididae > Schistocerca > Schistocerca serialis. Next base: position 115,873,006 of record NC_064643.1, on the reverse strand, counting down.
GTACTCCTTCCGCATTTGTGTCTTTTCAAGGTGCATTCGGACCTGGTTTCATTTTTACGGATGAAAGTGCGCTACCGCATCGATCAGGGCAGGTGGAGGAACTTTGAAAAGAATGGATATTCGGCAAATGGATCGGCCGGCCCGTTCCTGCAACTTCAGTCCCCTCGGGCACGTGTCGGATGGAACGTCGAGACGAGCACGTGCACGTGCACACGCACCATCGATCATCCAGCACTTGTAAAACTCGCTGGTGGAGTAAGGAAACGCCCACCACAAGAGCTCGTTATCGGGCTTGTCGCCAGCCATGGAGCACGTTCAAAACATCCATTGTCGTCCATGGTGATCACAGTATTAGCAAGCATGTCCCATCTTTTGTAATGTCCAGAGGACCGTCATAAATCGCAGCGACGTCAATGTAATTTTTGTCTTTGAATAAAAGTGTCATTTGTGTTCGTGTGGTTGCGTATTTCTTTCAGTTACCTTCTGTACTATACCGTAGTGTACTGCGCTGTACTGTAGTAGTTTTTTCTATGAAGTTTCGTCGTGCTTTGTTGCTTGGCAGTCGCACATCGTACGAAGATTGATTTCGTCCTTAAGTTTTGTGTATCAGATAGTCAACGACTGCGCCTTTCTGCAAGAGAAGGAAAAATATCAGTCAGAGAATGGGGAAGGAAATAAGTCGCGTGTTTTTTAAAGGAACCATCCTGGCACCTGACATTGCCTTCAGTGATTCGGGGTGTAAGTAGGCTGTTTAGGTTTTTATGTTGGTAACGCCACGGAGCGCTCTGTATGAAAATCACTGACTGTGCTGTGTGCAGTCTGTGGCTGATTGGGATTGTTGGAATATTCGCAATTGTAGTGTTGGGCAGTTGGATGTGTACAGCGCGTAGCGTTGCGCAGTTGGAGGTGAGCCGCCAGCAGTGGTGGATGTGGGGAAAGAGATGGCGGAGTTTTGAGAGCGGACGATATAGACGTGTGTCCGTCAGAGAGAGGAAATTTGTAAGACTGGATATCATGAACTGATATATATATATATATATATATATATATATATATATATATATATATATATATATATATATATATATATGATGACTTTTGAACATTATTGAGGTAAATACATTGTTTGTTCTCTATCAAAATCTTTCATTTGCTAACTATGCCTGTCAGTAGTTAGTGCCTTCCGTAGTTATAATCTTTTATTTAGCTGGCAATATTGGCGCTCGCTGTATTGCAGTAGTTCGAGTAACGAAAATTTTTGTGAGATGAGTCATTCATGAAAGGTATAGATTATTGTTAGTCAGGGCCATTCTTTTGTGGGGATTATTGAAAGTCAGATTGCGTTGCGCTAAAAATATTGTGTGTCAGTTTACTGATGATCAGAATAAGTAAAGAGAGAAATGTCTGAGTCCGTTTAGTTTTACTCAGCTGTCTGTATCAAATAACGTAGAAGTTTACCAGCACAGTAATTTATAATTTTTTGTTCAGCTGTCTGTATCAAATAACGTAGAAGTTTACGAGCACAGTAATTTATAAGTTTTATAAGGGAACATTTCGTAAGGGACCAACAGCAGAGTTAAATCGGGACGATCTGATGGGAGTTTGAAACCCCAATCTCCTGAAGACCAGTCCGTGATCTTGCCACTGCGGTCCTTTGCTAAATGGCATCCTCTTGTGATTAAAGTGTGTCGTTATGATCTGGTGTTTAAGCACTATACTAATAATATAACAAATGGATCTGTCGTGATAGTCACAACCAAACATCACCAGTCCCGCTGTTGAAAAGTTAGGTCGGAGAAGCTGGAGTGTATCTGGCGTGAAACGTAGATGGTCAGAACTGCCTATCAAAGCACAAAGACGGTCTCTCTCAGTGCGCAGCGAAGCGGCTTTCGCAGATCAATAATTCGTGACCGTGTCGCGTTGGTCGGTCGTTTGCCCCTGCCTTTTTACTGTACTTCGCACTCGCGCTATCGCAGCGGCCTTGCCATTCCATTACGCCTGCTGCAAGTGCGGCACCTCGCTCCTTATCTCTGCGTCCGCGCCAGGAGAGATACCGACCGTGCCAGCGCGGCTGATGTATGCTGTGACAGCCGCGTACAGGCCGCCAACTTGTACTGGCACACTGAGAAACGCACGCAACGGCAACCTTGTGTCTTTCTGACGAGATAGCTATCGGAAACAAGTGTTGTACGTTGAAACCCTTTTCTGTTTTTACCTGGAATATCGCTGCCGACGAAGAGTGACAGCGTTACCCTTGTTACAGCTAAAGATAGAATACATTGCCATCAGGTGGATACAACGTGCAGTTTTCTAATATTTCCCAAATTTCTAGATGGTTAACATCAAAAGACTATAAATGTAACTAACATACACTACTGGCCATTAAAACTGCTACACCACGAAGATGACGTGCTACAGGCGCGAAATTTAACCGACAGGAAGAAGATGCTGTGATATGCAAATGATTAGCTTTTCAGAGCATTCACACAAGGATGGCGCCGGTGGCGACACCTACATCGTGCTGACGTGAGGAAAGTTTCCATCCGATTTCTCATACACAAACAGGCGTTGCCTGGTGAAACGTTGTGATGCCTCGTGTAACAAGGAGAAATGCGTACCATCACGTTTCCGACTTCGATAAATGTCGGATTGTAGCCTATCGCGGTTGCGGTTTATCGTATCGCGACATTACCGCTCGCGTTGGTCGAGATCCAATCACTGTTAGCAGAATCGGTGGGTTCAGGAGGGTAATACGGAACACCGTGCTGGATCCCAACGGCCTCGTATCACTAGCAGTCGAGATGACAGGCATCTTATCCGAATGGCTGTAACGGATCGTGCAGCCACATCTCGATCCCTGAGTCAACAGATGGGGACGTTCGCAAGACAACAATCATCTGCACGAACAGTTCGACGACGTTTGCAGCAACATGAACTATCAGCTCGGAGGCCATGGTTGCGGTTTCCCTTGACGCTGCATCACAGACAGGAGCGCCTGCGATGGTGTACTCAACGGCGGACCTGGGTGCAAGAATGGCAAAACGTCATTTTTTCGTATGAATCCAGGTTCTTTTTACAGCATCATGATGGTCGAATCCGTGTTTGGCGACATCGCGGTGAACGCACATTGGAAGCGTGGATCCGTCATCGCCATACTGGCGTATCACCTGGCGGGATGGTATGGGGTGCCATTGGTTACACGTCTCGGTCACCTTTTGTTCGCATTGACGGCACTTCGAACAGTGGACGTTAAATTTCAGATGTGTTACGAGCCGTGGCTCTACCCTTCAATCGATCCCTGCGAAACCCTACATTTCAGCAGGATAATGCACTACCGCATGTTGCAGGTCCTGTACGGGCCTTTCTGGATACAGAAAATGTTCGACTGCTGCCCTGGCCAGCACATTCTCTAGCTCTGTCACCAACTGCAAACGTCTGGTCAACGGTGGCCGAGCAACTGGCTCGTTACAACACGCCAGTCACTACTCTTGATGAATTGTGGCGTCGTGTTGAAGCTGCATGGGCAGCTGTACCTGTACACGCCATCCAAGCTCTATTTGACTCAATACCCAGGCGTATCAAGGCCGTTATTACGGCCAGAGGTGGTTGTTCTGGGTACTGATTTCTCAGGATCTATGCACCCAAATTGCGTGAAAATGTAATCACATGTCAGTTCTAGTATAGTATATTTGTCCTAGAAGAAACGATCATCATCATAAAATAATGGAAATCAGAACACGCACGGAAAGAAATAGGTGTGCAAGTGTATCAATCAAATTATGCTCTAGCAAACACCTGAAATGCAGGTATGTCTTATTCCATATTTCCACTACAGAGAGCTTTGCACTCTGTTATGTTAATAGTTGTTGCAATTTTTCGTATTCTTTGTCGTTAATAGTACTGTAACTTCTGTAGGCAATGGTTTGAGAATTGACGTCATCGGTCGAAATTTGTCACCACCAACACGCAACTGTGACAGAAACTTTAATAAATAATAATTACATTTGAGTTTTTGCTCCTGTTACCTTCAAAATATTAGAAGTATATTAAAAAATATTTTTGCTGTAATATTTGTTTCCGAGTGGCTCTCATCAGTAAACTAAATGACCATTTTTTCCTCTTCAGAATGATTATTCGAACGTCTCGTCATTATAAAGATCGTGATAATCGTAACTAGTTATATTGAGCAACACGAACAAAATGAAAAGAAGTACGCAGATTAAAGGTAAAAACATAGCTTAAGTCTGTAGGGCTGATATGAACGGAATTTTGCCCTGACGGCAGGCAGAGTGCAGCCTTACGTTCGCCGTGGCGCTAGTAGGGGAAGGCTGGCGACGCCATCGTCCTGTCCGCTTTTTAACCCCGAGAAAGATCCCCGGTACTCAGTCTGACAGCAGGCTGAGAGCATGTGGGGCAGTCCTGGAAGGACTGCAACGAGGGAAATTCCCCACCTTTACCCATGATTGAACACAACACTTCCTGGGCCGGTGTCTAGAACACTACCCGCGAGACCACATCGGCCACAATTGAATATTTAAAACAACGCATTCGATCGCGCACTCTGCCTGGGATGTTGAACTCGTCAGTGGTGACCTGGTCTATTGTTCCTCAATACGGGTCAATTGGGAAGAATCTTCGCCACTCGCAATCGGCCCCAAGACATAGTAGCAGGGCTCTGTACAGATCTCCTCTCTGTTCCTGTTTAAACACACTGCTATGATAAGCACTCGAACAATGTTGACATTTCCCGTTGTTCATTTGTAATACACTTCTGGTTCGGATTTAGACAAATTTTAGTACGTGATGATTCACGTTCGGAGATTTGTATTCAGAGATCTGAAGAACTACTAACTTTTGGCAAACGACGCATCTTTTCAGCACATTCGAGACCACAAAGAGTGAAATTGAGCGCTTGTTAACATCTGCAGATCCTTTTTTCTCAGAAAATGGTTTGGAAATGTATTAAATGTTCGAGAGTAGATGTCTCAGTGTTATTTCACGTGATCATCGGGTAACAGTTATCGGAAATCGTAAACCTACTTCGTCCTGTCGGTCTCAATTCTTAGATTTTGCACATTTTATTGTTTTTACCAAAAATTTCAACTGCAAACATAAACAAGTAGTACGCCCTGTACTATTAGCGCCGAATAATGTTGCCCCATGTCACGGCCCCGGGACCAGCAACAGGGATGATTGAGGTCCTCGTTCAGATCATATGCCTGTGACGTCAAATGCTGCAATCTTTTCCTCTTCACCTTGGCCGGTAACCAACAAATAATCCAGTGTCAAGCAACGGACGGACGCGCAAATTAGCTCGCGAAAGATCATGAGAGCATCGACTTCATTGAAATGATTATTGCAAATGTCCCTCTGGTGCATACGGACCAGTGATTTTTGATATCAACATTGTTCAGTAACTAAAGTAAAAGTAAAGATATCCTCACTCCAAATGCTGGTTTGAATACAACAGTGCTTTATTAAGCACGATCCAATTGCCTTCCTGCCCCCTTTGAACTGACTTACAACGGGGACTGCAAACCACGGCATTTTTGACAGTGAAAAATCGTTATATCTCTGAAAGAAGCGATAAGTGACAGGAAAAAAGAAGCCCAGGATCCAGTCATGGATCTAAATATTTGGGGACTGGCACTTATTTACGAAGCCACCGAGCACAGCGTTTCAATAATAATTTTAAAAACAAGTCACAATAGTGTACGTTAGTGTCAGAGACGGACGCCGCCGTAACTTTGAAGAAGTCAGTACCACTCTTCAGATATTTATTGAGTCTTGCGGTCTGTCACAACGGGGGAGATAAGTTTTTAATGGCGCGAGTGTCCATTTCTTTGAAGCTGAATGTTAAGTAAAAGAAAATATTGCAACTCAACTCTTTCATCATGATCATTTACTAGAAAGTAATGAAACTTTACTTCTTCATTTTGGTAAATGCGACTGTTGTCAATTGTTAGGTTTCCTATTGTCGGCCGTGTAGAGCTGTCAAAACACGTACCGCACACATTTTAAAAGATCCTAGAATGCCCTTAAAAACAGTAGCGCTATATTTAGAAAAAAATGCCACAGTTATTCAATACAACGATACACAAAAACGCTGAGGGCATTCAGTTCGAATCCCCGTGAAGCCATGATGAGTTTTCCGCTGTTTTCGTAAATAACTTGAGACGAATGATCAAGTGTTTCCTTTAAGTAAGATCACACTTGTTTATTTCCTCATTTTGTATTACCCGAAGTAGTCTCTTATAATGTCCAGCCGGCCGATGTGGCCGAGCTGTTCTAGCCACTGCAGTCCGGAACCGCGATGCTGCAATTGGACTGATGACCTCAGATGTTAAGACCCATATTACTCAGAGCCACTTGAACCATTTATAATCTCCATGACGAGGGGATGTTTACCCCTAACCTTTCTTCGTAGCAACTTCTCCCTATCCTTTTTTTAACGACATTTATCATTAATAACTTTACAGACTGCAACACAAAATTAACAATTAAAAGCATAATACAAATTTTGCCTTGTGATGTGTTTGTAGTTTCTTCCATACTGTGAATTAAAGCTCAACATTTTGGAACATTTCAGTGTTAAACGACCACTGCTGCTGCCTCCTGTTACTTCCTTCATCTTCTTTCTTTTCCTCTTTTCTTCTTCTTCGTCGACTTCTTTCTACTTATGGCGGTGTGTTAATCGTGTTCAGCCAACTTCGGAACGAAGGAATTGATAAGAGCATCTTATCTACCCAGTGGCATTCCTCACAAGTTTAAATCAAATGACGCGATAAATATGATAAACACCACAAGTTCAGGAACGTCAATCTTCACAACAGATTAGATACACTTTTTTCTTGTTGCTTGTTTGCATAGTCCACAGAAGCAAATTCACAGGTTAACTTTTTTGATATTGATGTTTTCAGTTGACAATTTGCGACTCATAATTAAAAAACTATAGGTTTCTGCTGTTGCGTCTTTAGTATACAAACAACCACGTCACTACAGCTGAATCAACGTGGCTGAATGTATATTATGAATTTGAGATTACCAAACAAGTTCTTTCACAACCGGCGTGAGTCATCATCCGTAACTCAACTATTTGTTATGTACATTACCTGCTTCATAACTCTGCAAGCCAGAAGACGTTTCAAATGTTACTGTTCGCTGGAAATCAGATTCAGTCCCTAATAAATAACTTACAATTTCAAATAGTGTCCTTCGTAAAATGTCAATATTTTTGGTATCGAATGAATGCCAGTACTTTTGGTACAGAATTAAGTAACTGGATTAGATTCGAGGCACACTAAAAAATGACTACCTTTCACGCAAATTAATGGGTTACGAAATACTGTTTGAAAGGACATAACTCCCTTTCATTAAGTGTGTAGTAACTGTTTCGATGTTAAATTTTCCTGTGTTGAATGTACATGAAGGTTTAATGTTAATTCAGTACTGATTAAAATACTGCCTTTCCCTTCCATCCGACTCCCTATACTGAAATAGTTCGACAGCCTCCGTCGTTTGCAATGCCCAAATCACTTGGCATACGATGTACTCATAGTTATACGATATGATGTATACAAATCACCACTTACCAAGTGTGATGGGGCAGCTTAGTGAAGTAGTCCCCCACAAAACATTTTATCCGGCCAGGAATAATGCGTCTTTCAATAAAAGTTCTTATGGTTTGACATCTAAACAAGACAGAATACTTTAAATCTGTGCATTTAATCCACTCACATATACTCACAGATACAAATGAATTTAGCTTATGTGTTATTCAATAACTCAGCAAATTACAAGCAAAACCTTAACACTGTGTGTTAGGAAAAGTCTAAATTTAACTGAAATGCTGTACAAATTTATATTTTGAACCAAAGACATTCCAGTCTGAAGACGTTGGTCTGTTATTGACCTTCTACAGGTAATCGATATTTTGTGAATTATAGCAAATAACTAAAATTATACAAAACCTTGAGATTGGGTTCTAAGGTCGCAGGCAAATTCCCAAGCCCAAGGGATCAGAAATAAGAAAAATGGTGAGATTAAAACACAAAAATGTTTTATTCGTCATCAAAACCTTAAACAATCACCATTCGGTTAAGTAATAAATGACTGGCACGTTTTAACATACACACCAAGGAACGACACCAATATTGCTTGGAGTCTAAAAGAGACATCAAGCAGGCAGAAAAATTTCATGCACCAACGTGAGACTTATTTTCTGAATGTCAATAATCTGTATTTTGCACACTGATGCCGTACCAAAACTCTCCGGACCACTGAGGATTGCTTCCTGAGAACCAGAAGGTGGTGGGACTGGATAACAGACACATTTAGCACACTACGTACAGAAAACTACATTTTATTGAAAAGTTATTAACGTAATAACAGAATGCAGTCTAAAACTTGGTTTAGACTATTATAAGCCATATATCGTAAAGTAATCTTTGAAAAATATGTTATTGTCATAATAAACAGTAAAAATAACAATAATAATAACGTAACCCGACAATGGACCTATTTGACTTACAGCCAACACGTACATCTATTCACAGAACGTTAAAATACAGTCTCTGGTTGGAATGTGCATCGGATTGTTGTCATTCGGAAAAAAATTTTCTCGGCTATGGACCACATTGCAATGAAAATGTAAGGCTAGTATTGTCCAGAACACTTACTTCGAACCTGTTGTTTGTAAGGAAACGTTCAGCAGTACTGATTCTGATGAGGCTTACATTTTGCTTCGGTCGACAACAACAGTCAGATGCACGGTACTACAGGATTTATTCCATCACTTTTATGACTCATGCTGAAAACGTCACTATGAAAACTTGTTAAGCAATACAGAGATTGCGCAAGAAACGGAAACAGCTTGAGAAATGCATGTTTGAGCATAAATGCTGAACCACGCGGGATAGCCGTGCGGTCTTGGTCGTCTTGTCACGGTTCGCGGGGCTCCCTCGTCGGAGGTTCGAGTCCTCCCTCGGGCATGGGTGTGTGTGTTGACCTTAGAATAAGTTAGTTTAAGTGCAGTTAAGTAGTGCGTAAGCCTAGGGACCGATGACCTAAGCAGTTTGATCCCATAGTCCTTACCACAAAGGACGGGAACAACGAAAATACTCTACTGGCCATTAAAATTGCTACACCACGAAGATGACGTGCTTAAGACGCGAAATTTAAGCGACAGGAAGAAGATGCTGTGATACGCAAATGTTTAGCTTTTCAGAGCAATCACACAAGATTGGCGCCGGTGGCGACACCTACAACGTGCTGACATGAGGAAAGATTCCAACCGATTTCTCGTACACAAACAGCAGTTGGCCGGCGTTGCCTGGTGAAACGCTGTTGTAATGCCTCGTGTAAGGAGGAGAAATGCGTGCCATCACGTTTCCGACTTTGATAAAGGTCGGATTGTAGCCTATTGCGATTGCGGTTTATCGTATCGCGTCATTGTTGCACGCGTTGGTCGAGATCCACTGACTGTTAGCAGAATATGGAATCGGTGGGTTCACGAGGGTAATACGGAACACCGTGCTGGATCCCAACGGCCTCGTATCACTAGCAGTCGAGATGACAGGCATCTTATACGCATGGCTGTAACGGATCGTGCAGCCACGTCTCGATCCCTGAGTCAACAGATGGGCACGTTTCCAAGACAACAACCATCTGCACGAACAGTTCGACGACGTTTGCAGCAGCATGGACTATCAGCTCGGAGACCACGGCTGCGGTTACCCTTGACGCTGCATCACAGACGGGAGCGCCTGCGATGGTGTACTCAACGACGAACCTGCGTGCACGAATGGCAAAACGTCATTTTTTCGTATGAATCCAGGTTCTTCTTACAGCATCATGATGGTCGAATCCGTGTTTGGCGACATCGCGGCGAACGCACATTGGAAGCGTCGATCCGTCATCGCCATACTGGCGTATCACCTGGCGGGATGGTATGGTGTGCCATTGGTTACACGTCTCGGTCACCTCTTGTTCGTATTGACGGCACTTTGAACAGTGGACGTTACATTTCATATGTGTTACGACCCGTGGCTCTACGCTTCATTCGATCCCTGCGAAACCCTACATTTCAGCAGGATAATTCACGACCACATGTTGCAGGTCCTGTACGGGCCTTTCTGGATACAGAAAATGTTCGACTGCTGCCGTGGCCAGCACATTCGCCAGGTCTCTCACCAATTGAAAACGTCTGGTCAATGGTGGCCGAGCAACTGGCTCGTCACAATACGCCAGTCACTACTCTTGATGAACTGTGGTATCGTGTTGAAGCTGCATGGGCAGCTGCCTGTACACGCCATCCAAGCTCTGTTTGACTGAATGCCCAGGCGTATCAAGGCCGTTATTCCGGCCATAGGTGGATATTCTGGGTACTGATTTCTCAGGATCTATGCACCCAAATTGCTTGAAAATGTAATCAAATGTTAGTACTAGTATAATATACGTGACCAATGAATACCCGTTTATCATCTGCATTTCTTCTTGGTGCAGCAATTTTAATGGCCAGTAGTGTATTTTCGCGTTCGGAGGAGGAAACTGGCGACTGAAATTTCCTGAGAAGATTCCGCCGCAACGAAAAACGCCTTTGTTTTAATGGAGTCCATCCCAAATCCTGTAACATATCCGTGACACTCTCTGCCCTCTTTCGTGATAGTACAAAACGCGCTGCTCTTCTTTGAACTTTTTCGATGTACTCCGTCAATCCTGTCTGTTAAGGATCCCAGATTGCGCAGCATTACTGCAACAGAGGACGGACAAGCCTAATATAGGCAGTCCCTTTAGTAGATCTGTTACATTTTCTAAATGTTCTGCCAATAAAACGCAATCTTGGTTTGCCTTCCCCACAACATTTTCAATGTGTTCTTCCCTATTGAAATTGCTCATAATTGGAGTTCAATTCCCTATTGAAATTGCTCATAATTGGAGTTCCGAGGCATTTAGTTCAATTTACGGCCTTTAGATTAGACTGATTTTTCGTGTAACCCAAACTGAACGGGTTCCTTTTAACACTAATGTGGATGACCTCACACTTTTCATTATTTAGTTAACTGCCAATTTTCGCAGCATACAGATATCTTTTGTAAATCGTTTTTCGATTTGTTTTGATGTTCTGATGACTTTTCTCGACGATAAACAACAGCATCATTTGCAAAAAGCGTAAGACGGCTGCTCAGATTCTCTTCAAAATAGTTTATATAAGGAACAGCGGAGGGCTTATAACACTAACTGGGGGAACGCCAGAAATAACTTATGTTTTACTCGATGACTTTCCGTTAATTACTACGAACTGTGACCTCTCTGACAGGAAGTCACGAATCCAGTCACATAACCGGGACGATATTCCATAAGCACGCAATTCTACTACAAGCCGCTTGTTTGGTACAATGTCAAATGCCTTTCGGAAATCTAGAAATACGGAATCAATTTGAAATGCCTTACCAACAACACTCGCAGTTCGTGTGTGTGTGTGAAGAGCTTGTTGTGTTTCACAAGAACGATGTTTTCTACGTCCGTGTTGACTGTGTGTCAATAGACCGTTCTCTTCTAAGTAATAGAGATGTGGGTACATTCAAGAGACTAGCTTATACTGAAGTCAGTACGCACCATGAAAAGATGCACGTTGGGAAGGAATATAGTGTCGCAATAAGCCGGCCGAAGTGGCCGAGCGGCACGTCGGCTGACAGCCGTGCTAGTGTGCGGAGCTGCTCCGCGCGCCGTCCGACGCTCCGCTCTCGGCGGTGTTTACTTCCGCGTCGCGGTGTTTGTGTCTATCGAGTCCAGTACTAACGTACACCATGGCGCACTCGTACCGCCGTGCAACGATCAAAGTAACGTTTCAGGCCGAACATCCACGACCCAGAGCTTTCGAACAGTTCATCCGAGAGGATCTACGCTTGAACCCCCAGGACATAATCGGCATACACTTTTCCATCACTGGAAGTGTTGTCTACATCAAGATGACGGCGGAGGAAATTGGCAATGACCTAATTCACCGTCATGCCACCGGACTGAAATTTAAACACTCTGATGGACACATGGGTGCTGTGACAGTCGCCCATGCTGGATTTGGTCTCCGGACATTGCGGGTGTTTGAGCTCCCGTTCGAGGTGCCCCAGGATGTGGTCATTGCCGCTTTCCAACCATATGGCACCGTCTTGGGTCACGTCGCGGAGAAGTGGCAAACATTTACCACCTACCCCGTACTAAATGGCGTCCGGCAAATAAAAATTGAGCTGACGAAACATGTGCCACCGTACCTGCTGATTGGCAGTGTGAGGGCCATCGTCATGTACGATGGACAGCCACGAACGTGCGCAGGATGTGACCAGGAGGGACATGTACGTTCCGAATGCTTACACCGCCGTTTAATACAGACGCCGTTACGCGAAGAGACCCAGGCTTCGACGGTCACGTCCTTACCCACCACCTACGCCAAAGTTGCACAGGACCCCGTCGTGCCACTCCCGATGGCGCCAGCAGCATCGCCAACGCCACCCGCCGCAGCACAACGCGCCGACGACACAAGCACGGCGTCGCCTACAGTGCTCGCTTCAGGACCGTCCGGGTTGCGGACCGAAACCGATGTTCATATTGGAACAGTGGACGTCGACCTCGGTGTCGTGCCGACGTCTGCCTTTGTCCAGACAGGTTCGGCGCCAGGTGACAGGCGACCACATTCTGATTCAGAAGGCCACGTCAGAAAACAGCGGTCGCCTCGCAAACACAGGAAACGACGACGAACGCCTTCCCATGACGCCCTTTCTCAGACGGCCCCGCGAGATGTCGACCTGATGTCTGACGGTGATCTCTCACATTGCGTCCAGTCGCGCGATGCGGCAGCAACAGGCGCCCCTCCTGTGACGCCTCCTCTCCCAGCCAGGGACGTGTCCTCGCCGTTGTCAACGAATGATGACGGCGGTCCCCCTGCCACTCATGTCGCGGAATCCACAACACCCGTTCCGGAAGTACGTGACCGTCACATGTCCACGTCGTCAGCTTCCTGGGCCGATGACGTTGAAGAAGAAGTGGAACAGGTTGCCAGCGTGTCTGCACAGGAGTCCACCTGGCGACACTGGGGCTGGCGCCCCGCCAGTAATTATCACCACTGCGGGACCACCGGCGGGTCTCCACCTGCTGGCTACTTCTACCGCACGTTCAGCAAATACTGAGTATGGCCGCACACAGCAATATCGTATCGCCGCGATGAATCTTGCCACCATTCGTGCCCCCCACAATCTGGCCATGTTCAGAGACACTATTTACTCTGCAGGTGTTGATATAGCACTCTTACAAGAGGTGTTTCTGGCTGACTTTCTAGTTCCCACCGGATACAACGCCCATGTTTCCCCCGCACCCGACACCGGTAGCGGCGTCGCCATCCTGCTACGCGACGGACTCCCTGCAGAGGACGTCATCTACCGCCCCACTGCGCGAGGTATGGCCCTCACACTGTTCGGCGTGCGTATTATTAATGTCTACGCTCCGTGCGGAACTGGCCGCCGTCATGACCGACAAACTTTTTTTGCCGAAAGCGTCACACCCCTCTTCACAGGTCCGCAAGACGATTTGGTACTCGGTGGGGATTTTAACTCGACACAAGAGCCCGCGGAGCAACTCCCGCGACATTCACCTTGTGCATCTCTCTCAGTGGTCATCGACCGTCTACGACTTGTTGACACTTGGAAGAAGCTCCAAGGAATTCGACCGGGCTATACATTCCACACCTCTCACTCGTCAAGCCTCATAAATCGCATCTACGTTAACCGCTCCCTTGCTGATGGCACACGTCATGCGGAAGTCTGGCCCTTGGTCTTTTCAGACCATGATGCGTACCTCTGCGACGTCACTCTCGCCCGACAGCGAGTGTCGCATAGTCGTGGTTTGTGGAAACTCAATGTCGCTCACCTGACCTCCTCAGACTGTCGTCGTATGGTCGAAGCAGCGTGGGCACGCTGCCGCCATCGTCGAGAAGCCTATGACTCCACCTTATCATGGTGGCTCCCTTGCGCAAAGCCGACCCTCAGGAAGACACTGATGAGTTACGGGAAGGAATTTAAGGCGTGGCAAACTCATACCCTGCACTTCTACTACACCATACTACGTGACTGTGCGACGATGCCTATCTCGCCAGCCCGGCAGTCGATGATCCATCGCACGAAGGCGCAGATGTCCTTGATCATGCGGCGTTACTTGGAAGGAACCGTAGTCCGTTCTCGAGCTTCTAATCGTATCCCTCAAGAACGTCCGTCGATGTACCACCTCCTTAAGGAATGACAACGACGACGACGAGCTCTGATCCAAGTCCTCACTGATGTGGAAGGGCGCCGGCACGACACCCAACAAAGCATCGGTCGTGCTCTCCATGCTCATTTCGCCGGGCTATACGCAGCCGTACCACATTCTGCAGCACTGGTCACAGAGGTCGCTCAGCTTACTGCGAACACTCTTCCGGAGGATGCAGTGCATGACCTCCAAGACGACGTAACCACGGATGAAGTGGTAGACGCTATCAAGGCGGGTTCCGATAACAGATCTCCTGGACCTGACGGTATACCCATCGAATTTTATAAAAGTTTTCACTATTTGTTGGCTTCCACGTGGACTGCAATCGCACAAGAGCTGATGTCACCGATGACAGTGGTCCCGAGCGCCTTTCTAGATGGCATTATTATCCCCGTACATAAACCGCACGGGTTGTCGAGGGTCCAGGACTATCGACCAATTACTTTGCTCAACAGCGACATGAAAATATTCACACGGCTATTGGCATCGCGACTCAAGAAGGTCGCACGTTACGTCACATCCTGCGACCAGACTTCCCTAGGAGGCGACAACAACATCCGTACGGCCCTTTGCCGTAACAGAGACATGATAGCATTGGCGCATTATCAGCGTCTCCCTGGCGCCTTGGCTTCACTGGACTTTAGCCAGGCTTTCGACCGTGTTGACCACTTCTATTTACGGACAGTTCTTCAGCATATGGCATTTCCTGGCGGTTTTGTCACAGTGGTTATGCTCCTTTTGAGTAGCGCAACCTCTAAAATCATGTACAATGGTCGCCTCACACCGCCCCTGGTCATTGAACGATCTGTACGACAAGGCTGCCCCCTTTCCACGATTTTGTATGCTTTCGCCTTGGAACCCCTGCTCCAGGGCATGCGCCAACGTTTGGAAGGTATGGCTGTGCACGGCCACCGTTTTTGTTGTACTGCCTACGCAGACGACATAGTACTATATCTGCGCAGTGAAGATGAAGTACGAGCAGCACTGACATGGGTGGCGACTTACGGCGAAGCGTCGGGGAGCTGCCTCAACGTGTCAAAATCCAAGGTCCTGCTCACTGATGAGGGCTTGCCGGAGAGATGCGTTGCCCCCCTTAGTGTCGCCGCCACCATACGATGTCTTGGACTTGATTTCGCAGCAGATCTGCGCCGCTCAGCGACTAACAATGGTAGACGCTTGCTACAGACAATCAGAGCAAATCTCGCAGATCACCGGCTACGAGCTCTCGACGTTATCCAACGCGCGCAATACGTGAACATGTATCATGCTTCCTGTATACCACACGTGGCTCAAGTACTACCAGTCCCAAATCTCCTGGCCCGACGACTGTTGATGGCTTTCGGCTCCTTCGTCAGCTCGGGGATGTTATGCAAGGTGCAGTATGAATCCCTTGCACTGCCACGAGATCGTGGCGGGGTGGGACTCATCCACGTGCCGACTCGTGTCAAGGCACTATACGTCAGCTCCCAACAAAAACTTTGGCATCGTTGCCCGCAGAGCCTTACTAGCCTCCTGCTTCACAACTTTGCGCCGGCCTCCTTGTCCGCCCCAGTACTGGTATCGACCATTCCAACCCCCTTTTATTGCATCCAACGATTTTTCCTGGAGTTCAGTTATATCTACCGGTCCTTACCACTTACACGTTTGTACCTCACGAAAACAGTCTCCGAATTGTTACAACAGTGCCGCCCGTCCAACCCCATCGAACGTAAGTATCCACAATACGTGTGGCGACACATGTGGAAGGCGATCCATGCGCGTTTTCTCCAATCAGACGTTCAATCAGAGTGGTACATCACCGTGAATGGCAAACAAGTTAACCGAGATCGTCTGCACCGCATCCATCTCGCCGATTCATCCCTCTGCACCCACTGTGGAGTGGATGACACGGATGTCCACCGGTTCCACTGTGGCACAGCGCTAGACGTCTAGACACTTGCGCGGCGAATTTTGGCGTTTCTTACTCGCCAGACACCGGCTCAGATCGACGTCCACATGCTTTTGTACCCCGATAAGACTTTCTACCCCTCTGCCAAAACTCACTCTGTGAATTGGATCTGTGGCCACACGATCCGCTATCTTTTTACGTCTGGCGACAAGTCAACGCTAGGATATTGGACTTATCTCAACGAACGACACTGCGTCCTGATCCGTAACCCACGCTATAAGCAATATTTTTCCAATTTCTTACGGAGCACCTTCGATGACCCACCTCGTAGCTGGAACGTCCAAGCCCTGAGAAGCTGAAACTGTATTAACCGAACCGAACTGAATAGATCTGCTACCCAGAACCCACGCCTACGCAATGAGAAGACACGTTTGAACGAGCTGGCCAGCTGTAGGCGGAGACACTTCAGGCGCTCCTGTAAGAACTGGTATTTAACTACAAGTCGCACGACGACTTTCTATAAAATAAAATAAAAAAAAATAAAAAATAAAAAAAGCTGTTCTAGGCGCTACAGTCTGGAACTGCGCGACCGCTACGGTCGCAGGTTCGAATCCTGCCTCGGGCATGGATGTGTGTGATGTCCTTAGGTTAGTTAGGTTTAAGTAGTTCTAAGTTCTAGGGGACTGATGACCTTAGAAGTTAAGTCCCATAGTGCTCAGAACCATTTTTTTTTTTTTTTTTTTTTTTGTCGCAATAACATTGACTGATTAATGTACCGTGTTCGAAGATTTGTAGGTCACACCCACGGAACATTATGCCTTCTCGCACAGCAGCACCTTGACGATCAAAACGGCCATGTACGACAATGTTACTGCGTGAACTGCGTGTTCCCACCTATCGCCATATAAGAGTGCGTCCAGTGTTGTCGAACATGATAGTTTTGGTGGTGCAGTTGTTACGGTGTGGGGAAGTATAGTGCTGCATAGATGTACTAACCACACTTCCAACTGTGCATCTGTTTAGGGATGCATTTGGCCCTGACTTCACTTTCATGGATGACAATGCGCGACCGCATCGAAGTGCGCAGATGAAGGAGCTCTTGGAACGAAAGGATATTCAGCGAATGGATTCGCCTGGCCGTTCCCGGGACTTAAATCCAGTCGATCATGTGTGGGTTGTAGGGGAGAGGGCCAGCACGTCCATGTTACAAAACTGTAACGTTACACAGGTATTGTTGTAATGTTACTCCATGAAAAAAGAAAAAAAAACACTAGCGGTACCTTATAATGTTAGCACCAGACGAAGGTGCTGTCGCCTTAACAGTTTACCAGTATATTACTTTTACTAAGATTGGTAAAAATGTTAGGGACGACAGCACCTTGGACTGATTCTAATATAATATGACGCCATTGTTACTGTTTTTTCACATTGTTACTCAGTTCATATCATAATGTAACATTACAACTTGAACTGCGTAAGGTCAAGATTTTGTAACGGAGCTTTGTAAGAATAAAAATGAACTTAAGATAATTCTTTAGTCAGGAATGTAACTACGTTCTTGATGCACTCTTTGTTTAAAATATAGTCAGCGCATATGAACACATATGAAATTTGAAGCTCTGAAATACTGTTGGCTACAAGCGTAGACGGCGCGTGCGAATAAACAAATACAGCATTTAACACATGTCATAACACTTTCTCCTGACTTTCCGGTTTAACCGTATTTTCGATTATCTGGTTGACCTACAGTCTCGCCCAGTCTGGGGAAACGAGGTCCCACTGCAATCTTTAATCACCTACAGATCGATGGAAACTGTTTGCTAAACAGCACTGTGGTGGATGACGCAGATGACAGGAATGTACACGCAGCACTGCAGTTCTCTGTTCAGACACCAGCTAGTATAGAGAGGACCATCTGACAACATTAATGAGTCCACTAACAAAGAAACAAGAAATAGAGAAACGTAGTGAGCACAGGAGAGATAGCCTCATTTTACGCGTAGCCAAAGTTATGTAAAGAACCAGTAAGAAAAGACTGGAAAAGTCAATGGAGGAGAATCTTTCTGAGGAATAATTCAGTTTTTGATGAAATACAGGCACTAGATATGCAACAGGATTCTTGCGAAATTTTTGAGACATGTTTATTGAAAAGGGAAGGCACCTATACAAGGTGTTAGGAATATAAGTGCAGATATTTCCTTTTGCTGACTAAGGACAGTGCACTGAAAAACGTTACATCAGTATTTACTTCATTTGAAGACATATAATCATAGTAGTATGTTTTTGGATCGGTTAGTGTTTCAAGTATGAGTGGCCCAAGTAAGCCATTAATGGTTACTTTCCCTTCGGCAGCGGGTCAGGTGTTGAAGAGCGGGTGAGGTGCTGAAGTGTGGATGCGTGGTCGCAAAACTGGTGGTCTATACTGGCAGGCGTAGTCTACTTCACGGAGCAGTTATGACCGTGCAAAAAACATCAGACAGTAAATTATGTAATGCGTTGTGGGAAGACGGTTAGACTCAGAGAAAAAAAAACTAACACTCTGAAGTGGGTACATATTAGAGTACTTATGATCGAAATATTTGTACCAGTATCCATAGCACAATGTATGGGTGTTTTATAGACCTGGAAAAAGCATTCGGTAATGTGGCCTGGAATGAGCGAAAAGGGAATGGACTGGAAAACAAGCTGACTCAGAAAATAGTTATACTTAAATCCAAAAAAGTCAGTGAAAATGAAAGGAGAAAGTATCAACTGGATAGAACTTGGTAAAGGAGTAATACAAGGCCGCTGCCTACACTTTTAATCGACACTTAGAAATATGATTGACCACTGCCCACTAGATAATATAAAAAACTGGAGGAATGAGAAAATCGTGCTTGAGGTTTGCAGACGATGTGGTCCTTCTAGCAACAGATGAAAAAGAATTACTGGGTATCATGGATACCACTGAAGGAAAGGAAAGATTTATAGCATGAAAATCACTACAAAGAGCACAAAATTAATGACCTATGAGGAAATAAAAGGGTAAATATAATGCTGAATGGAGAAATATCAAGAGCTGTGTAAAACTTTAAGTACACTGCAAGCAGGACAGTAACCGAATGGAAGAGCAGCACTGTAGTTAAAATGAGAATAGCAATAACGAAAGACGCATACTGTAAGAAGAGGAGAATTTTCTGCAGCAATGTAGACAATGTTTTGAGGAAAAGAAGAAGAAAAATGTTTTGTGTGGAGTGCCCTCGAATGTGCTGCTTAAACGTGGACAATGACAAAGAAAGGTAAAGCAGAAAGCTTTTAAGATGTGGACATGGCGAAGGACAGAAAAAATAAGTTGGATGAATTGAGTGAAAAAAGAAAAGTTACCAAGAAGCGTAGGAGAGGAAAGACAACTACTGAGTATAATAAAAGGGAGGAAAAGAAACTGGATTGAATTTATATTAAGAAAAAAGGAGGAACTATCTTAGAGAATCTGTCGAAGAGAAGAGTCTGCGAGAGAGGAGATTTATTTCAGATCCTGAATGATGTCGTAGACAGCAGCACATAAGGTAACATCAAGAAGGAAGCAATGTATCGCAGGAAGTTGAGCTACAAAGGACCAGTTAATATAGCAGGAAAATGTTGATTGTAGGGATCATTGGTGTACACCTGTAACTCTCAGTGTAATCGGTGGTCCATAGACAATTTTAGGGGAAAAGTGCATAGGAGCTTCATCATGAGACCCAAAGGGTTCTCCAATACTGTCGGCTCCCATCACATGTACGCTCTCTGTTCAGAGAAAGGTTTAACAGGACACTGATGGATAGATTCGGTCAATACAGTAAGTAGTATTATATCGTTCCCGTCTGTGGCGAGAGTAGTAATATAATAAATATACTATGAGGGGTCTTCAATCAGTAATACAATATCTTTTGTTCTGAAAGCAGGTTGGTTTTATTCAGGATTCCAAGACATCATTTTATTCCCCAGTCATTTGACTATAAAACCCTGTTCTTCAACATAATCTTTGTTCAATGCAAGAGCCTTAGGGAATCTTATTGGAAGGGCCTACACGCCCAAATGGTACCACGTCGGAACCAACGTCATGCTGCCTCAATAACCTCACCACCTCCCACGTACTTCTTCCTGCGGAGTGCATCCTTCATTGGGTCAAACAGATGAAGTCGGAAGCTACGAGATCCGGGCTGTAGGGTGGATGAGGAAGAACGGCCCAGTGAAGTTCATGAGCTCCTTTTGGGTGAGCAGACTTGTGTGGCGCCTTGCGATGCATTTTTGTGACGACGAACAAGTTGAAATTGTTTCTTCAATTTTCTGAGGGTAACAGAATACACTTCAGAGTTGATAGTTGCACCATGAGGAGGACATCGAACAGAGTAACCCCTTCAGAGTTCCGAAAGAACGTCGCCATGACTTCACCGGCTGAAGGTGCTGTTTGAACTTTTTTTTAGGACGACAGGTGGTGTGGCACCGCTTCATGGACTACCGTTTTGTTTCCGGTTCGAAATGGTGAACCCATTTTTCATCGCTTGTGACGATGTTCGACAAAAAAATTGTCACGATCAGCCTCGTAACTTCCACACGGAAGGTGCTTCGTTGCTGTTTATGGTCTTCTGTTAAGCGGCGAGGAACCCAGTGGTCAAACACCTTTGAGTACCCCAAATGGTGGACGATTATGTCAACACTACCAACAGAGACGTTCAGTTGGGCAGCGAGGTATTTGATTGTGATCCGTCGATAACCTCGAGTGAGAGTGTCCGCACGTTCCAACATTGCAGGATTCACGGCTGTGTGCAGCCCGCCAGCATGCGGGACACAGGACACGTTTGCGAGAGCTTGTTGCGATGACGACAGGCGCTTCCGTAGACATTCTGTAAGCGCCTTTGAATATCTGCGATGCTCTGTTTTTCCACCAAAAGAAACTCAATGACAGCTCTCTACTTGGACTGCACTTCCGTTACAGACGTCATTTCGAAGGCTACGTACAGCGCCACTACCTATCGGAACTTCATGAAACTATAGGGGTTGAAGAAGGAATATTCCAGGATGTCCTAAAACAAATTCCGGATTTTTCAATCGAAATTGGCAGAGGAAAAAAAGTGTTGCGTTACTTATTGAATGCATCTCATAATATATATTTCAGTTTGTCAACGGAATTAGCTTCGTATTATTAGCGAGAGATAAGGCAGAGGAATTACTAACACTGGAGCACTTCTTTTGTCTTGCATATTGTTGAAAGTAACGATGCAACAAAAAGAAACGCGTAAAGAAAAGAAAAGTTTGGCATAAAGCCTCATAGAAAGCAAACTCGTTGTCAGGCATGGACGACAGTGGTGCTCGATCAACACGGAAATAATAGTAAGTTTTAGTTTTATGCGATGACTACTGTATTTAAAGTAATCCTGATCATTCTTATTACAGATAAGCACGTTAGCTTGCGTCGTGTACCATAAAGTCGCTTGAAACGATTGCCCTATGTGAACTCTCTCTTCAGAGAACAGTCTCAACAGGATCGTGGTTGACCGATTCTGTCAATACAGGACGATGTTGTTCTGGCGATGACTTATTCTAAGTTATAAACTTCTTTCAATTGTAACAGAATTGAAGCTTAAACAGCAGAGTTTTCTTAAGAACAAATTATAAGGTTTTCTGAAACCTGGTAAACATGTGATGTATTAAAATGTTTGCATGGCAAACATTACCAGTGGCATATTACAACCATAAAAATCACTGAAATGATGAACTTCAAAGATGACATCGTGCCATTCTGTTAATGTCAGCCGGCTGAAGTGGCCGTGCGGTTCTAGGCGCTGCAGTCTGGAACCGCGAGACCGCTACGGTCGCAGGTTCGAATCCTGCCTCGGGCATGGATGTGTGTGATGTCCTTAGGTTCGTTAGGTTTAACTAGTTCTAAGTTCTAGGGGACTAATGACCTCAGCAGTTGAGTCCCATAGTGCTCAGAGCCATTTGAACCATTTTTTGTTAATGTCACATCACCTTTGGACCTATTTATCCACGCAATTTGAAACGGACACCACAAACACCTCCGACATGGTGGCCAAATTCAAACAAATCTCATTCTATCATGTACTTTTATTTTATTGTATGTCTGTACTCTTGAAGAGAGGACAGATCGTGGTTTAATTTATTTTCATCGTGTACTTTGGCACTGAAATTCAGTCAATTATAAATTACACTTTGAAACAGTGTTATAAACTGGTAAAGTGAAAAATAAATTATTAAATTCAGTGCCGGCTGGGGTGACGGAGCGCTTCTAGGCGCCTCAGTCTGGAACCGCGCTGCTACTACGGTCGCAGGTTCGAATCCTGCCTCGGTCATGGATGTGTGTGATGTCCTTAGGTTAGTTAGGTTTAAGTAGTTCTAAGTTCTAGGGGACTGATGACCTCAGAAGTTAAGTCCCATAGTACTCAGAGCCATTTATTAAATTCAGTAATTTAAATAGATTAATTTTAAAACATATTCCTCCAGTTTTACTAGTTATGAACGTCACTTTAATGACAAGTGTTTCAGAACTGCTCAAGCAGCAGAAGAAAAAGAGTCACTTTTGAATTATTCGACACTGTCAACGACATTGCTGGGTGCTGACAGTGACGTCAACAAATGGTGGCACACAGCGAGAGTGCTGCTCACACACTATTGCGAGAATCTGGTGCTGGAAAAATTCTAGGTACACTCAAGAGGCATCGTCTTCTCGTCCCCCTACAAAAGACGATGACGGGATTCATACTCTTCCAAGAATGGTGGCTGGAACAGTAGCAGGAGTTAATTTAAGAAGTTAGAAGCATAAAACTAAACTGGAGGATGGACAAGATAGTTACAATAATTTAAGCTACCCAAGTAATCGACGGTTTGTTCCTCGCTTAAAACATAGTTTTCCTGTAGTGAGTGTCCTAAACGTTTCTCTCTGGTAGTTGCGAGACGTTCCTCTACGCGGCAGCATTCCGCAAATGTCGAGTGACTGGCGCATTGTCGCTGCCCTTTCGTGCTGTTCATAGACCACTGCTCTTCAGAGGTCCCGCTTGCTTGTCATAAATGTAGATCGTCACCACAATCAGACCGTACACTCTCTCGCCAGATGTTTTATGACTGAGCTGGCGGACCTTTGTAAGTACTCCTCGTATTTTGATAGACTTTTATACCATATTTACTCATATTTATCTCGGTCTCCGCGTAAGTACTATACTTGTTGACGAGGGAAGTGGCGCAGTGCTTAGCCCACTGAACACGCATTCGGTACAAACCCTCATCCGAACACCCAGATTTAGGTTTCCCTTGATTTCTTTAAATCGCTCCAGGCAAATTCCGGGATGTCCTTTGAAAGGGCACGGCCGGTTTCCTTCCCCATCCTTCCCTAACCACAGCTTGTATTCTGTCTACTGACCTCGCTGTCGACGGGACGTTAAACTCTAATCTTCTATCCTTCCTTCTTCTAGACTTGTCTGCTTTTTTTTTTTTTTTAAAAAAAGGACCGAGAGGGGAAAAAACGTTTATAGAAACATATGCACAAAAACATTATGTCTAGAAAATACCGCTTCAAACATCGATGACAAGACGTTGGTGTTCAACATCGGTGACAAGACATTGTCGTTCATGACAAATCATGTGAGCAGACTCAAACATAACGTTTACTTGGAAGAAATGTTGATACGCGAGGGTCGACGACTTCCGAAGTATGAGACAGAACGAATCAGGTAGTCTAATGTGTGGGATGGTAATGTACGACGACAGATGAAGATCGCCGTGTCCTGGTGATAGGTAGTGATGGGTGTGCGGCATGACCACTATTATACAACACACTGAAAACGGCCAAGTCTGCTGAGATCGAAATATAATAGAGGGAATGTTACGAGACAAAGGGATGCTGGTCGCGTAGGCACGACAACAGCCAGGCCCCTGGAGGAAGGTTACATAAAATGTCATACTCTCCGTCGTATTTCGCAATAATACAGAACGAGCTGTCCTTCTTTGAACTTTTTCAATGTTCTCCTATCTGGTTAGGATCCCACACCGCGCAGCAGTACTCCAAAAGAGGACGGACAAGCGTAGTGAAGACAGTCTCTTGAGTAGATTTTTGCGCCTATAAGTGTCCTGGCAGTAAAACACTGTCTTTGGTTTCCATTGCCCATAACATTTGCTATGTGATGGTTCAAATATTGGTCACAGTTGTAATCCCTAGATGTTTAGCTGACTCGACAGCCTGTAAATAGGTATTACTTATCATGTAACCGAAATTTAACAGACTCTTTTTAGTATTCATACGGAGAGCCTCACACTTTCCATTGTTCACAGCCAACTGAAACTTTTAACACCATGCATGTATCTTGTCTAAATCATTTTGCAGTCCGGTTTGATATTCTGAAGACTTTGCTAGATGTTAAACGACAGCACAATCTGCAAGCAGTCTAAGAGGGTTGTTCACATTATCTCCTAAATTGTTTTTATTGTTCTCTTGGGAACTCCAGATATCACATCTGTTTCATTACATGACTTCCCGCCAGTTACCACGAATTGTGTCGTCTCTGAGTGGAAATAACGAAACCAGTCGCACAACTGCGACTATACTCCATACTCACGCAATTTCATTAGCAGCTCATTCTGAGGATCATCGTTAAAAGCCTTCCGGAAATCTAGAAACATGGAATCCACTTGAGGTCTCCCGTCTGCAGCACCCATTATTTCGTGTGAATAAAGTGCCAGTTGCGTTTCACAAGAACAATAGTTTCTGAATCGGTGCTGGCTGTGTGTCAAAGATAGTATTCTTTCAGGCATTTCATAATCTTCTAACACAACTCACTTCAAAAAATACAGCAATTGGGGACTTTTATAAACTTCGTTCAGGCCGATATGCATTTCAGGTTTTAACCATTTTAAGCTGAATTAATACAGTTCCTCGACTGCATTTTTATTTCTGCAGCGTTTTGTGCAATATAACAATACCTTTAGGCAACAAGACTAACTGAGGAGCACTTACATTCATTTAGATCCATGTTCCAGTACTATGTACATTCAACACACTTTTTTACACATTTTGGTATAGATACTGTTAACATTGTGTAGGGCAGCCGTAATTTTCACCACCTAGGTAACCATCGCGTTTGGCTTGGTCGGAATCGAAACGAAAGCACATTTACTGCTTTTGCACATATTCTGAAATTACTTCTGAAGTTATTTGCGTTAGTAAACGAATGAAACGCTGAGTTCTATGTTATTGCTGGGCATTATTTTCGTTTTTAGAAGAGAGTGGATCTAAAACTGATCATTGCCCAACATGATGCACCGAGCGCACTACACTCGCATTCGGGAGGACGACCGTTCAAACCCGCGTCCGGCCATCCTGATTTAGGTTTTTCGTGATTTCCCTAAATCGCTTCAGGCAAATGCCGGGATGGTTCCTTCGAAATGGCACGGCCGGTTTCCTTCCCCATCCTTCCCTAACCCGATGGTGGGACCGATGACCTCGCTGTTTCGTCCCCTCCGCCGAATCAACCAACCGACAACCGACAATGTGATGCAATTCATATACTGCATGGAATATTAGTTATTCGGGCGATATACGCATGCTATACTCCACAGTCACAATTAAGAAAATTAACAACAGTGTCTTACAGAGAACAGGACGCATTATGTAGCTTCGATTCTTTCTCTCTCTCTCTGGTTTTCTTCTTCTCTTTTTTTCCATTCACAAACATGCTTGTGTTGTCTCCAATATCAAGTTGCAACACGCAACACAAATGAGAGGTAATTTTCGAACATATGCTAATGTATGCAAAAAATGGTTCAAATGGCTGTAAGCACTATGGGACTTAACATCTGAGGTCATCAGTCCCCTAGACTTAGAACTACGTAAACCTAACTGACCTAAGGACATCACATACATCCATGCCCGAGGCAGGATTCGAACCTGCGACAGAAGCAGCCACGTGGTTCCGGACTGAAGCGCCTAGAACCGCTCGGCCACAGCGGCCGGCACTAATGTATGCAGATGTTGGCACAAAATAATCAGTTCTTTAGACCAAATAGAAGTTTCCACCTTAATATAACACCATGGACGCTTTGAAGAGTTGTAGAAGGTGCAGTACCGATACCATATGGTCATGGGATCCTCCAAAACTGACGTACGTCAAGGCAGTGGAGGACATGCCAGTCGGTTGTATGGAATAAGAGCAGTAAGACAGTTAACGAGGAGACGTGACAAAATGACACAAAAGTGCTACCGTGCTTGAACTTACCTGTGACCACTCCGTGACTGAAGTTCCCCGATTTTTTTATGTATCAACGTGGACTGCCCAGTATGGCTACACAGGGAAATGGGTATAATTGCAGTTATTTAATATGTGCACACATCGGTGTTCTGGTAGTTTTTCGCTGCGTCGAACAGTCTTTTCACGAGCACTTCACGAATTGTATGACCTGATGTTTGCTGCACGGTAGTAGCTGCACCATTTATGGTCGACTGCACCAACGTCGATTAAGAAGCAAGATCACCGAGGATCCCGCGATCACGGCTAAAGCGTCGTCACGATTAAGTTGTATCTGCGCTGTACCAACTTTAAACGCTGGTTAGCAAAATGTGTTCAGCTAACCGGAACTTTGACCGCTGTTAACTCCGTGTGTTACAAAGGAAAGCCTGCGTTACACATGCAATGATAACGATAATCACCGACTGTGGTATTTACGCATGCTTTTCAGTTTGTTATCGCAACGTGAGTATTGTTACCGCGCCGTGCAGAACGAGAAAAGGAGGCTAAATTTCTCAAAATTTGAAACTGATGTTCTGTCAGAGCTGGTCGGCCTGTAATTCGACAATTTTAGAGTACAAAAGAAAAAAGAACTTATGCATTGTTAATAAGATATAGGTGTCGCCGAGACCTCGCCAGCGAATAATGCTGAACAGCTATCTAACATACAAACTAGTTGAAGTTATTCGTTAACTCAATTGAGTCTTTATCCCATTTTCCGTTAAATTGAATATTATTAAACTTTAGTGTCTAATGTCAATTTGCACATGCATATTATCCATTTTCCCATTGTTGCATTGACAACCATCACTCTGAAGTAACGTACTTCATCAAATACATTTCAAGATCGAGATTCGTTTCGTAAATTCGTTTGAACAGAAGACGAGAGTTTTTTCAAAGCTGTTACCATCACTGAAAAAGACATTTACCGACAACATACAGACATGAGGCAGTCCATTAAACCAAGAGATAGGTATACCTATTTTACACGAAGTTTCATGATTACAGAAACTTCCAGTGTGTGACTTGTGTTTAACACAGGCTCACAGTTACGTTAAAGTTTCTCGCCACTGGGGTAACATTCCAGACGTTGGTCTTTGCAACAATAGTTGCAGCAAATACGTTATTTATCATAAATAACATCGACTGCTGCAGGTAACACTTCTATTTAACTAGGAAGAAAGATCCAGAATCTTTTAGAAACCAAGGATGAAAAAAAAGTGTGGAAGGAGGTGGACACGAAAGCTACTTCCTTTCACTTCACAGCTCACGACACTGTCAATTTGACTACGGCTTGAACATACTAGCTATCTCTCCAAATCGATATACACTGTGTAAAGAGTGTATCTATAAACATTGTATGATATATAACTGTGAGAAACTGAATTAAAAGGACGCGCTGTTGATAGATCATCATTATGCTGTAGCATTGAAGTCCTCTGTATCACTGACTCCAGGAAATCCGTCCAGTAAGCTGAAAACATGCATCACGGAATGTTAATCTGCTCGAGAAGGAACTTAATGTATTGTGGGGAGGTTGCTGCTATGATACCTGATACATCATGATAATTTCTTGCACTGTTGTACTACGTACATCAGCTCTGTCATTTAACTACGTGAAATGCACCAGACGCATATGCCCTTGATATCATTAGAAGTCTCTTCATTTGCGAGACAGGGTTACCCCGATAAGTAGAAAATTCCAAGCTATAGTTGATTTGACGAAATAACAATCACTCTTTTCTTCTAAAACGTCAGCCGGCCGCGGTGGTCTAGCGGTTCTAGGCTCTCAGTCCGGAACCGCGCGACTGCTACGGTCGCAGGTTCGAATCCTGCCTCGGGCATGGATGTTTGTGATGTCCTTAGGTTAGTTAGGTTTAAGTAGTTCTAAGTTCTAACGGACTGATGACCACAGATGTTAAGTCCCATAGTGATCAGAGTCATTTGAACCATTTTTTCTAAAACGTCAAAGGACGCCACCATCTTCATATGATACGTATTTACATTACTTTTACCGCAATCAGTCCAAGATAAACAAGTCTCTTACCTCTGTCAACTTTAACGGTGATCATCCCCAGAGTTTAACTTTAACTGGAATTGGCACAGTCGCAGTTTGCGTTGACCAGCATCAAATGCCGACAGAACGGTAGTTAAGTTTTAATCGACATTGGTGCATTACGCCTGTCCGTATAGATTAACCATTTTACGTATACGCGTCCACACTTCAACACTTTACCTGCTGCCCAGGGGAAAATAAGCATTAAAGTCTTCTCTCGCCTCACTCACTTGGAGGTACTAACCACTTTGGTACCACTCGCAGCCATGTAACATGGCGTAGGAACTGTCATCCTAATCGACAGGGATCGGGGAATAGTGTCACGATTTTTCACTGACAGTCGCTTTCATAAAGCGACAGGGATTGTTGCTGTCAAAAAGAATGGAGGTTGACCTCAGCCGGTAGCCCGCCGAATATTCCGAGAGAAACTGCGCACAATTAACTTTACTTTGAATTCGGGTACCTCGCAAAATGCCATTGCTCGCAGCGGCACATAAAGCTGTCCCGTTGCACCGGGCCAAAAAGCACGGAATCTTGACAGTAGCTGACGGGAGCCGTGTAGTGGAACCTGAAGAGTCTCTGCTTTGCGTCTTTTCAAATGATCCAGGGTGTACAGAGAGGCGACAGCACAATGAGACTTTATTGCGCAATGTGTGGAGAGTATAGTTTATTCTGCACATGGTTCTGTCGTCTTTTGAGAGATTTTTTTTATTTTCATACCGTGACCTGGGCTCCCTCATTCAGGTTCCAGTGAACATGTTCCAGATTGTTTATTTCAACAGTCACAGTGACCAAGTACATCTACACAGTGGCGCACGTAAAACCGGCCCCTGCGCTGAAAGGAATATGAAAGAAGAAACACAACGTACATAATCGATTTCTTACATTTTTATTGTACAGTTTCATTATTAACTATGTAACTAACAGTTTAAGTAACAGATTTACTTATACTAGTTTAATAAGCATATTTCAGAAAGGAATTTAAAGTCTGTGTCCAAAATGTTCTCCACCAACATCCAAGCAAAATTGTGCACGTCAAGGCACATTAAGGAAAACACTTTCCAGTACTCTTTGAGGAATGTTCGAAATTTCTTCACATGTGTTGTTTTTTAATGTGTCACGTGTTCTGCGATTCTTGCAGTAGACTCTAGCTTTAGAAATTCCCAGCGGTAAAAGTCACACGGTGACAATTCGGGAGAGTGGGGTGGCTACAAGCCCTTACTAATGGTCCTCTCTTCTGTAAAATCAGTATGTATGCGAGCTAAGGACAAATCCGACGTATTATGAGAAGTTGCTCCATCTTGCTGGAAATATGCACAGCATTTTTCGTTTGGTATTAACAGTGCCGAAAGTTCATTGTAGAGCTGCAAGTAAACATGTGTGTTGACAGTTTCGTTGGAGAAGAATGGCCCGATAGTTCTGTTACCAGATACAGCACACCATAACCCAATTTTTAAATCGTGTAATGGTTTTTCCAGTATGCCATGGGGATTCCCTGTAGCCCAGTGTCTTGTCTTTTGTGAATTAACGTAACCCGAGAGATGAAACCAAGCTTCATCAGTCGGAAAAAGGAGGAAAGGATCAAAATGTCCCCCAGCGACATTTTGCAGTAACCAATTATAGTAATGTGTACGCTTACCCTTGTCCGCCTCTTTAGTTTGCTGAACAACACTCACACGGTAAGGTTTCATTTTTAAGTCATGAAGGATTCGTTGACATGACCTGCGAGATATCCCAAATTGCCGTGATAATCGTCGTGTTGACTTGTAGGGACTTCTTTCAATGTGTGCCGTCACGTTTGCCACAACTTCAGATGTACATACAGTCGATACCTTATTTCTCTTTGAATTGACAACACTGCCTGTCGAACGCCACTTTTTCACTAGTGACTAGGTCCTGAATCGTTGATTTTTCAGGAATATTACTTTCAGGAAACTTTTCATGAAAGTGTCACGAACAACTTTAATGGAATCAGACCGCACATATTCTTCAACAATGAACCCACGTTCTTCAATGGAGTAAGGCATGACAATGAAGTACGCGATTGATAACGACTACTTTCTGTATGAACTACTCACACGCTACTGCTGTTGGAAGGTGGCAAAGAAACTGACAAGCTAGTAATGCTACTCACGCGCGTTCGCTTTCCAGTTCGGGCCGGTTTTATGTGCGCCACTCTGTATATCTTCACGACGAGTATTCCATGGCCGTTACAAAAATATACACTGTTCCACTTCAGCTGGTCCCAAACCACCAGACCTTAAAGCCACGGAAAATGCCAGGAGATATTTGGAACTGAGGGTGAAATGAAGAGTCAGCACCACCGAAATTTGGTAGCTCTGCAGGATCTAAACCTCAATGACTGGTATCAGTCGGATATGGTGCAGCTGAAGATACTTGTCGACTCTCTTGTTCGCCAAATTGAATCCGTTATCAAACTAGAAACCGTGTTAGTCGGCATCACCGTTACATCTCCAGGGCGCGACTGGTTTGTCACCTAGTATACTCAGTTTTTCATAAGACTCATCCTTGTACCTTTTAAAAATTAGGTGAACAATGCAGCGTTAGCATAAATCCATCTTTCTGCGTTTTTCCCCAGTTTTAGTGTTAGCGATTTGTCATTATCCTTTCTACAGTGAAGTGGAAAACGTAAGAACGAAAGTAACTTTCGCATCATGTGTAACTGTCAACAATAGACGTCGATGAAACTTGGACCATACATAGAATAAACTGCTACAGTATATGACAGAAGATAACTGAAAGACATACGTGACGAAACGAACATAAAGACACTTTTGTTCAAAGACAGTGCTTATACTGAAGTCATCCCGATTTATCATGGTCCGATAGACGTTACAAAAGGCAGGACATGGTTCTTAGTAAGGTATGTGATCACCACGGAGGGATATATCTTCTCTCTCACGTGCTCCCATGCTGGCCACAAGGTTGGTAAAGAGTTCTTGCTTTGGGGCGCTCCATTCCTCCACTGGCGCGGCTGACAACCACTGGTGTATGTGGATGTGCTTCAGAACGTCTCCAAAATGCATCTCGCCCATGACCGATAAGATTTAAATCCAAGAACTTCTCCACCTGAGCTGTTCGACGTGGTCGCACATTGCCGCCCATAAAAATGTAGTTAGTGCCGAACGCACACTTGAAAAGACGCACATGGAGAAGGAGTACAGATCCACAATAAAACTGACCAGTGAGTTTACTGTGTTCACAGATTTGGAGGTCAGTAAACCAATGCGCCATTATGCCTCCTCACGCCATAACACGTGGACCACCAAAACGACCATGTCGACACTGATGGACGTAACCTCATATGGCGACAGGACGGAAAGCGGAACGCACACAAAAGAATTCTCGATCATGATCCTTTTAGGTGGCCAAGGTGTTATGGCGTGGGGAGGCATAAAGTTGAAAAGGAGCACGATATCTCTGAAGACGGTACACTCACTGGCCAATGTAATTGTCACACTATTCCCCACCCACTCGTGCGTGTTTTCAGTGATACATTGCACCCAGCCTTCATTTTCATGGATGACACTGAGCAATGGATCGAACAGGTCAGCGGAGAAGCTCTTGGAACGAGAGAATATTCGAAAAATGGACTGGCCTGCCCATTCCACCAACTTCAAACCCTTCAGCCAGTGTGGGAGGCTTTGGGGAAACATTCTGCTGCACATCCACACGCACCAGCGACCACCCACTCTTTCCAACCGAGCTGGTGGAGGAATTCAACAGCCTGCCACAAGAACTCCTTACCAACCTTGTGCTCATCATGGAAGCACGTTGCAGAGCATGCGTTTCGATCTGTGATTATCGTAGACACTATTAAGAACTATATTCCGCCTTTTGCAATGTCTAGGAAACCATCATAAGTCGCATCATAAAATTTCAGTTTAACAAGTGTCTTTGAATAACAGTATCACTACCGATAGTCTCACTGCGTATTTCTTTCAGTCATCTTCTGCACTGAGCAGTAAATGATCCAAGTTTCATCGAGCTATGATACTAGGCGGTGACCAATCATGTGAAAGCTACTTTCGTGTTGAGATACT
Source organism: Schistocerca serialis cubense (assembly GCF_023864345.2). Classification (NCBI taxonomy): domain Eukaryota; kingdom Metazoa; phylum Arthropoda; class Insecta; order Orthoptera; family Acrididae; genus Schistocerca; species Schistocerca serialis. Next base: position 115,840,450 of record NC_064643.1, on the reverse strand, counting down.
ATTCCTCATCAGTAACGTCTCTTCTGAGCCCAATATCTGAGCTAAGTACCCTGCGTCTTTCGCTCAGCAGTTGTCTTCCTTCCGTGCGGCCAGACGGACTACGTCGTCTGCGAGCCACCGTTATTTTAAAGAGCCAACAGGACGCATATAGCGCCCTTTGTCGACCGAGAGCGTCCCACCGTCCATTGAGAGACAGACGTTAGCATCGAGTGAGAGAACCTTTGGGCCCGCCAGCTGGTATCGCTCAGCTGGTGTTTACCTCTGCAGCCGCGGCTCGCGCTGTAATCGACTGGTGACGTAGGCGGTCACTCCGGAGCGACACGGCCGCGACTGACAAGCTGGCGCTACGTCACAGATAACGGCCGACAGCTCACGCCGAACTGGCGTGCACCGCAGGTCGATGCAAGCGTGACTCTGCCTGTTCAAACCCACAATAGTAGTAGTAGTAGTAGTAGTAGTTTTATTCATCCGTAGATCTCTTTTTACAAGGATATAGGACATGTCAAAGTATTTACAAATTTAGATCAATTTAAAATAAGCTACTTCGTATACACATATATTTACAGACTTCTAGTTAGAGAAAATCATCAGACTTACTCCTGGTATACAATACTTTTTTTACAAATAACTTATTAAATTATGTAACGCCACATTGTTCACTCAGATCTCACTATCTGTCACTGCACACACTATATGCACATTGATTCATAACACTTCACTCACTACACACACACACACACACACACACACACACGCACACTGGTATTCTCTGGGCCATTCTCTGTACCGCAATTTCCCATTTCCTATCCTGAAAAGCTGAGTGAGCACCCCTCCATAATGAGTGAGGTGCTGAGCTCAGAAAGAGGAAGAGGTGTTAATATTGTGCTATGCATAGCTTGGGGTTAAGTATTTCTAGAAAGGAAAAAAAAGAAGGAAAAAAACATAAAGTGAAGGTGTTATGTGGAAAGTTGGATATTTTATAATCATTATTATTATTACTTATTTGTATTACATTTTTCATCAAACCCCTATTCTGTTTTAGCTAAGTAATCCTTCAATGTATAAAATGTATTTCATAACAGATTCTTTTTAGCTGCCTATTTAAATAAGTGTATTTTTGCAATTTCTGTAATCTCTTTTGGTAATTTGTTGTACAGTTTTACTCCTTGGTAGAAAATGCTGTTTTGACTTTTATGTTTATTTTTTATTGGTAAATGTAAGTTGAGATTATCTCTTGTTGCATGGTCTTGGACTGAGGTGTTTGTGCAGTAATTACCAATGTTATTTTTGATGTGCACAACTCACTGGTAGATGTATTCACATGGAGCAGTTAAAATCCCCAGTGTTCTGAACAGATCTTTACAATGTGCTCGACTAGTATTTTTGGTTATTATTCTTATGGCTCTTTTCTAGAGTTTGATAATTGTGTTCATATTTTGTGCATTTGTTCCCCAAAAAAGAATGCCATAGCTAAGAATTGAGTATACCTATGAATAATATGTAACTAAAAGACACTGCATGTTACACACTGATGATAGGATTCTAAGGGCATAACATTCTCTGAGATAAATAGCCAGATCCGCATCAAAATGGTTCAAATGGCTCTGAGCACTATGGGACTTAACATCTGAGGTTATCAGTCCCCTAGAACTTAGAACTACTTAAACCTAACTAGCCTAAGGACATCACACACATCCTGCCCGAGGCAAGATTCGAACCTGCGACAGTAGGGGTCGCACGGTACCAGACTGTAGCGCCTAGAACCGCTCGGCCACTCCGGCCGGCTAGACCCGCATCCCAGCGGTTCCCAACTAGGGACGTTCGATAATAATCGATATGTAAAAAATGTCGAAATTATGAGTTTAAACATCAATATTTAAATACCGATAATGAAGTCAGTGACAGAGTGGAATATCGATGTTAAAGTCGAGGTATCGACCTTTAATGTCCGCAAAAAAGCGGCAAATAACTTTTATAAGGAAGAAGGGAAAGGACGATAGTACATGTGTAAGAGAACAAGGGAAAACTTGCTTTGTACTTGAAGGAGCTATAGAGCATAAGAACTATAGGAGAAAACAGAGATTCTAACATATCGAACAAATAATTAAGGACGTTTGCATGCAGTACTACTCGGAGATGTTGGCATACGAGAATAATTCGTGGCTGGCCGCATCAAACCGGCCCGGTCAGATGACTGATGGCAAAAAATAATAAAGAGATAGAATAATATATAACAGTACGTGCCGGAATTCACAGTTGAAGATCGTGAGTCGTGACCTATCGACGATGCAGTTTACCGTTCGGCGATATTGCATCGACATTTACATCTACATCTGGCGTTACACTCGCGAATGGCGCGTGGGAAGGAGCATGTGGGAAGAATGATTGCCAGTAATCCTCTCTGTATTAGCTTCAACGTCACGAATTTTTTCGTGGGATGTATGGGAGAGGAAGTAATGTCCGACTAGTCCCGCAAAGTACTCACTCGAAATTTCAGTAGCAAATTTCTCCGTAATGTAAAACTCCTGTCTTGTAACGTCTGCCACTGTAGTTTGTTGTGCATCTCTGTAATGCCCTCATGCGAACTAAACGAGCCCAGCACGAATCGAGCCATTCTTCCCTGGATCTTCTGTCTCTATTTTATTACTCTTTCCTGGTAAGGATCCCAGATTTATGAACAACACTCAAGAATCGGTCGAACAAACGCCTTGTGAACAAATTCCTTCGTGGATGGGTTACGTTTTCTTAAGATTCTCCCAACGAATCTCTCGGTCTGGCATCTGCTTTTCCTACTATTTGTTCTACGTAGTCATTCAATTTAAGGTCGCTCTGGGTAGTTATCCTAGATATATTATGTTATATACTACACTACTGGCCATTAAAATTGCTACACCAAGAAGAAATGCAGATGATAAACGGGTATTCATTGGACAAAATATTATACCAGAACTGACATGTGATTACATTTTCACGCAATTTGGGTGCATAGATCCTGAGAAATCAGTACCTAGAACAACAACCTCTGGCCGTAATAACGGCCTTGATACGCTTGAGCATTGAGTCAAACAGAGCTTGGATGGCGTGTACAGGTACAGCTGTCCATGCAGCTTCAACACGATACCACAGTTCATCAAGAGTAGCGACTGGCGTATTGTGATGAGCCAGTTGCTCGGCCACCATTGACGAGACGTTTTCGATTGGTGAGAGATCTGGAGAATGTGCTGGCCAGGGTAGCAGTCGAACATTTTCTGTATCCATAAAGGCCCGTACAGGACCTGCAACATGCGGTCGTGCATTGTTGTTGTTGTTGTGGTCTTCAGTCCTGAGACTGGTTTGATGCAGCTCTCCATGCTAATCTATCCTGTGCAAGCTCCTTCATCTCCCAGTACCTACTGCAACCTACTTCTTCTGAATCTGCTAAGTGTATTCATCTCTTGGTCTTCCTCTACGATTTTTACCCTCCACGCTGCCCTCCAATGCTAAATTTGTGATCCCTTGATGCCTCAGGACATGTCCTACCAACCGATCCCTTCTTCTAGTCAAGTTGGGCCACAAACTTCTCCTCTCTCCAATCCTATTCAATACCTCCTCATTAGTTACGTGATCTACCCGCCTAATCTTCAACATTCTTCTGTAGCACCACATTTGGAAAGCTTCTATTTTCTTCTTGTCCAAACTATTTATTGTCGATGTTTCACTTCCATACATGGCTACACTCCATACAAATACTTTCAGAAATGACTTCCTGACACTTAAATCTATACTCTATGTTAACAAATTTCTCATCTTCAGAAACGCTTTCCTAGCCATTGACAGTCTACATTTTATATCCTCTCTACTTCGACCATCATCAGTTATTTTTCTCCCCAAATAGCAAAACATCTTTACTACTTTAAGTGTCTCATTTCCTAATCTAATTCCCTCAGCATCACCCGACTTAAGTCGACTACATTCCATTATCCTCGTTTTACTTTTGTTGATGTTCATCTTATATCCTCCTTTCAAGACACTGTCCATTCCGTTCAACTGCTCTTCCAAGTTCTTTGCTGTCTCTGACAGAATTACAATGTCATTATCCTGCTGAAATGTAGAGTTTCGCAGGGATCGAATGAAGGGTAGAGCCACGGATCGTAACATATCTCAAATGTAACGTGCACTGTTCAAAGTACCGTCAATGCGAACAAGAGGTTACCGAGACTTGCAACCAATGGCATCCTATACCATCACGTTGGGTGATACGCCAGTATGGCGATGACGATCCGAAAAAATGACATTTGGCCATTCGTGCACCGAGGTTCGTCGTTGAGTACACCACCGCAGGCGCTCCTGTCAGTGATGCAGCGTCAATGGTAACCGCAGCCGTGGTCTCCGAGCTGATAGTCCATGCTACTGCAAACGTCGTCGAACTGTTCGTGCAGATGGTTATTGTCTTGGAAACGTCCCCATCTGTTGACTCAGGGATCGAGACGTGGCTGCACGATCCGTTACAGCCATGCGGATAAGATACCTAACATCTCGACTGCTAGTGATGCGAGGCCGTTGGGATTCAGCACGGCGTTCCGTATTACCCTCCTGAACCCACCGATTCCATGTTCTGCGAACAGTCGTTGGTTCTCGACCAACGCGAGCAGCAATGTCGCGATACGAAAAACCGTAATCGCGATAGGATACAATCCGACCTTTATCAATGTCGTAAACGTGGTGGTACGTATTTCTCCTCCTTAAACGAGGCATCGCAACAACGTTTCACCAGGCAACGCCGGTCAGCTACTGTTTATGTTTGAGAAATCGGTTGTAAACATTCCTCGTGTCGGCACCGGCGCCAACCTTGTGTGAATCCTCTGAAAAGCTAAACATTTGCATATCACAGCATCTTCTTCCTATCGGTTACATTTCGTTTCTGTAGCACATCATCTTCGTGGTGTAGCAATTTTAATGGCCAGTAGTGTATTTTAAACAACTTGTCATCAACAATGTAGTTCTGCAGTAGTGGATTTTATAGGCTATGGATACAGCCTCACGAAATTACATTCTACAATTCCTATATTGAACTATGTTCAAGATTTTAAAATACACGAAATGTATTTTTTTCGTCAAGTGCTAGAACCTGCACAATTCGTCAGTATTGTACGACGACAGATGAAAATCGCCGTGTCCTGGTGATAGGTAGTGATGGGTCTGCGGCATGACCACTATTATACAACGCACTGAAAACGGCCAAGTCTGGTGAGATCGAAATATAATAGAGGGAAAGTTACGAGACAAAGGGATGCTGTCCGGAACCGTGCGACTACTACGGTCGCAGGTTCGAATCCTGCCTCGGGCATGGATGTGTGTGATGTCCTTAGGTTAGTTAGGTTTAAGTAGTTCTAAGTTCTAGGGGACTGATGACCTCAGCAGTTTAGTCCCATAGTGCTCAGAGCCATTTGAACCATTTTTTGAGAACTATGTATGGAACAACGAAATGGATAAAGATTCAGAAAGGGGTCCGGCAAGGCTGCATACTGTCACCGTACTTATTCAATCTGTATGCAGAACATGTCATGAGGAATGCGAGGCTAGATGAAGGAGGAACAGGAATTAAAATAGCTGGAATAAATGTAAACAACCTCAGGTACGCGGATGATACGATCCTGTTGGCAGAAAGTGAATAAATCCGGAGACGCCTGTTGCTCGGTAGACAGGCGATGTCAAACCTTGACAAGGTTATAAGGTCCAGAGATATAACACTAGCAACAAAGATCCGTATTGTGAGGGCTATGGTCTTTCCAGTTGTGATGTATGGATGTGAGACCTGGACCATTAGAAAGGCTGAACGGCGAAGAATTGACTCCTTCGAATTGTGGTGTAGGAGGAAACTTCTTAGAGTTCCATGGACTGCAAAGAGGACCAACAGATCAATATTGGAGCAAATTAAACCAGATTTCTCCCTGGAAGGTCTCATCTTAAAACAAAAGCTGACCTACTTTGGACACACAATGCGAAGGCATGCCTCGCTGGAAAAAACATTAATGCTGGGGAAGATTGAAGGAACTAGAAGAAGAGGACGCCAGAGGATGGGATGGATCGATGGCATCACAGAAGCAATGTGTTCCAACCTTGAAGGTCTACGGGAGAAAGTGCAAGACAGGAAAAAGTGGCGTGATTTGGTTCATGGGGTCACGAAGAGTCGGAACCGACTAAACGAATAGAGAGAGAGAGAGAGAGAGAGAGAGAGAGGTAGGTACATATCTGACGTTTTAATATCGGTGGCTGTGCCCTGTCATCGAGGTTTACACTGAGGAGCCAAAACAGTATGACCAACTGATTAATAGCTTGTTGGGCCATCTTTGGGACGCAATACATCACCGATTCTGCGTACCATCTCTTCTACAGTTCGTTAGTAGCCTCGTGGAGATACGTGACAGCGGATGTCTAAACACAAATCACGTGATTTCCGTAAATAATGGCCGATTATTTGTGTACGCGGTGATATCGCCTCATAGAGACAGAGATGTCTTCCATCAGATTCATATCATGCAAATTTGGTCGCCGAGACGTGAATGTGTTTCACTATGATCCTCCTCAAACCACTGAAGCGCGATTCTGGGTTTGAGACACAGACAATTATGCTGTTCAAAGACCATATCACCGTCGGGGAAGACATCAAGAGTGAAGGGATGCAGGTGGTTCGCAGCTGTCAGCGAGTCTTCGATTAATGAAATTTCAATGAAATAAATGCTCTTAGATGCATATAGGCGTTGATATAAGTCAACGGGGACAGTTGAAAATGTGTTCCCCCACCGGGTCTCGAACCCGTGATCTCCTGCTTACGTGGCAGACGCTCTATCCAGCTGCGCCACTGAGGACACACAGGATAGTGCGGCTGCAGCGACTCATCTCTGGCACGCCTGCCGTCAGACCCACATTCGCAGCTTATTGTCCCGCATTATATTCATAGTGCCGCTACCCATTATACCCATTACTCGCGGCTTTACTGCCGATTCTCGTAAGAGTTCGGCCACTGTCTGTGCATCTGCACAGAAGAAGATGCTCAAATGGCCGGGGAGCCTTAACTATATAAATATGAAGATGGTATCTGTTCTTTCAGACATGTCCGAAAGAACAGATACCATCTTCAAATATATCTTCGATTAATGCCACAGGCCCCATGCAGTGCTGCAGTTCTAGCAGAGCCTGTTTCCTTGCTACCCTGTACAGAGTGTACGAGCAAGATTGGTCAATATTCATGAACATCACAGGACTAATCATTCGAAATAAAAATCTCCACCAAACATGGGCTCTAAAATGCGTACCTTAAGAGCTAAGAGCACTTGTCCGTCCTCGGTACCGTGTAACATATCTGGTCTACTGCACAAGTGCTGAGAGCTCTTAAGGTATATATTTTAGATCCCATGTTTACTAGAGTTTTCTCTTCGAATAAACAGTTTGTCACATCTCTGAATACTGACCATTGCTCCTGGGACATCCTGTATATTGATAAAATTTCTCTCTCTCTCTCTGTCTCCCCCCCCCCCCCACATATATATATATAGATCTTGATATTCCATGAATGCTAAGCGTAGCCTATCAGTCCTATACAAAACATGAACAGGACAATTAGTCGTAGTCAATTTCTGAACTGAGATACCTTTATGCTGGAGGCCATGGCTTAAGAAAAACGCTTTTTAAGGTAACTTCTGTGAGTTTTTCGTGAATAATTTGAAAGCTACGGCGTAGTGAAAACGTTTTCCTATATAAAATATCCTGTTCATTTTTCTCTGTAAGACTAATAGTTTGCATATTGCCAGTGACAGAATATGAAAATCATTTGCCTGGACACCTCTTAACATTTCTGCAGATACTGAAGCCAAGCATGACGTATTCGTTCTTTTAGAATGTCTGGATTTTCCGGTTCCGTTTCGTCAACCCTGGCTTTGATATAACCTCATAATAAAATAATCCACGGGCGTTAAAGCAGGCCATCCCGCTGGCCATTGAATGCAAACACCACGACCTATCACCCGTCCGTGGTACACATTGTTGAGATATTCCTTAACCCCTCTGCAAGAATGGGATGGTGCACCATTGTGCCGAAACCAGTGTCTCAACAAACTGAGTTGGGATGTCTTCTGGGAGATGCCCAAGATTCAGTTCATTCTGTAGGAATTGCGAATACAGCCGACCAGTTAGATGATGATGATGAAGTCCCATACTCCTTAACAGAGCGTAGGGGAACGATGCGGGAGACCCACACCGCCGTACTAGGAAAGGTCCTAGTGGAGGCGGTTTGCCACTGCTCTCCTCCGACCGCAATGGGGATGAATGATGATGATGAAGACGATACAACAACATCCAGTCATCTCGACGCAGGTGAAAAATCCCTGACCACGCACGGAATCGAACCCGGGACCCTGTGCTCGGGAAGCGAGAACGCTACCGCGAGACCACAAGCTGCGGACCGACCAGTAAGGCTGGGAGCCAAATAAACATGTCCAGTGATGTGATCTCCTTGAAAGCCGCACCATACGATAACACGCCAGTGCGCTTGCATGTGATGCGGACGTAACCAGTAAGGATTTGCAGGAGCCCAATAATGTAGACTGTAGCAGTTGACAGTGGCATTATTGTCGAAATAGCATTCATCTCCCCATAGAATCTGCCCAATGGAATCCAGATTTACGGCTGTTTTATTTACAACAGGCCTGTAGAACGATAACCTATTTTGGAAATTGGTTCCATACAGCTGTTGGTGTAGGTGCAGCTTAAAGGGATGTCAATTTCGGTCTTCCACCGAAGACCTCGATAGGCCCAGGTCCGCTGCAGCTCTTGTTGGTCCTAATTACGATGAGAAATAGGTATTAGTGGGCAAGATTTAATGACTTTCATAATATTAATAATAGCACCCATAACAATTTTATTATTATTATTATTATTATAGGAAAACTAATACTGTAACTTAAATGCAACAGTACGATGACACTTTCGTTTATGCTACAGTGTACGTACTCAATATTTTCATCTAAGCTGTGCTTACTGTACGTGGGATGTGCTTCAAAATACTCAATAACGTTCCAGGGAACATCAGATGCGTTGCGAATTGGTCATTCCACGACACGTTATGCCTGGAAAGCTCCCTCGGTTCTTAAACGCATCTCTGTAGTCTAAAAACACGCACAGAAGGTAGAAGTCACATTGGAAAACATTGTGAATGCAACCATCGCGTCTCAGCTGCATTGCGGTGCGTCTCCCCATAGATCAGTATCATATCGGTGTGGTCTTCGTTGGAGTACACTGCAGTTGTTACCTGTTCGACTTTAAGACGTCACTCGAACTACAGACAGTTACGCGACCAGGTGGAAAACACATTCAGCCAGCGTCACAACACGTAGGAGTTTCGCTTGTACGTGCACCTCCGCTTTGCATAGCAGTGACGAAGCAACCCTTCCTGCACTAACGTATGCGGTAAACGTAAAACTACAGAGGGTGGCTTCCGTGGGCCACCTGGTATATACAATAGAAGGTCAAATTTAATCTACACTTTTAGTTCTGCAATGTATCTACATTACTGGCCATTAAAATTGCTACTCCACGAAGAAATGCAGACGATAAACGGGTATTAATTGGACAAATATATTATACTAGAACTGACATGTGATTACAATTTCACGCAATTTGGGTACATAGCTCCTGAGAAATCAGTACCCAGAACAACCACCTCTGGCCGTAATAACGGCCTTGATACGCCTGGGCATTTAGTCAAACAGAGCTTAGATGGCGTGTACAGGTACAGCTGCCCAAGTAGCTTCAACACGATACCACAGTTCATCAAGAGTAGTGACTGGCGTATTGTAAAGAGCCAGTTGCTCGGCCACCATTGACCAGGCGTTTTCAATTGGTGAGACATTTTGAGAATGTGCTCGCCAGGGCAGCAGTCGAACATTTTCTGTTTTCAGAAAGGAACGTTCAGGACCTGCAACATGCGGTCGTGTATTATCCTGCTGAAATGTAGGGTTTCTCAGGGATCGAATGAAGGGTAGAGCAACGGGTCATAACACATCTGAAATGTAACGTCCACTGTTCAAAAGCCGTCAGTGCGAACAGGTGGTGACCGAGAAGTGTAACCATTGGCACCCCAAACCATCACGCCGGATGATACGCCAGTATGGCGGTAACGAATACACGCTTCCGATGTGCGTTCACCGCAATGTCGCCAAACACGGATGCGACCATCATGATTCTGAAAACAGAATATGGATTCATCCGAAAAAATGACGTTTTGCCATTCGTGCACCCACGTTCGTCGTTGAATACGCCATCGCAGGTACTCCTGTCTGTGATGCAGCGTCAAGGGTAACTGCAGCCATGGTCTGTGAGCTGAAAGTCCATGCTGCTGCAAACGTCGTCGAACTGTTCGTGCATATGGTTGTTGTCTTGCAAGCTTTCCCATCTGTTGACTCAGGGATCGAGACGTGGCTGCACGATCCGTTACAGCCATGCGGATAAGATGCCTAACATCTCGACTGCTAGTGATGCGAGGCCGTTGGGATTCAGCACGGCGTTCCGTATTACCCTCCTGAACCCACCGATTCCATATTCTGCTAACAGTCATTGGATTTCGACCAACGCGAGAAGCAATGTCGCGATACGATAAACCGCAATCGCGATAGGCTACAATCCGACCTTTATCAGAGTCGGAAACGTGATGGTACGCATTTCTCCTCCTTACACCAGGCTACGCCGGTCAACTGCTGTTTGTGTATGAGAAATCGGTTGGAAACTTTCCTCATGTCAGCACGTTGTAGGTGTCGCCACCGGCACCAACCATGTGTGAATCCTCTGAAAAGCTAATCATTTGCATATCACAGCATCTTCTTCCTGTCGGTTAAATATCGCGTCTGTAACACGTCATCTTCGTGGTGCAGCAATTTTAATGGCCAGTAGTGTATTTACCAAAAAAAGTGGTGTTTTGAATTGTACATTATTTTTCAAGACGTACTCCTCTTTCATTGCACTTGGTCCAATGGTCTATCAGCTTCCGTAACAGTACCAAGGAGAAGGTTTCCGGTTGATCGCGAAACCATTTTAACACCGCATGGCACCTCCATATCTGAGGAAAGTCGACGACCTTGCAAAGAATCCTTGAGTGGCTCAAACAAATTAATGCCGGTGGTACCAAGATCTGGGCTGTAGGCAGGGTGTTCTAGTAGCTTAAAACCGAATTTCTTCACGATTTCATTGGTTTGTGGGCACGCGTTTTCATGAGACAACACCACACACATCGAATACAGTCCTCTCCGTTTGCTGCGAAGTGCTCGCTTTAGTTCGATTTCCAATAACCCACTGCAAGACTTGCTGTTGATGGCTGTTCCTTTTGTAACCGAGCGAGTTGGTGCAAAGGTTAGTACGCTGGGCTCGCATTCGCGAAGAAATGGTTCAAATTTCCATCCGATCATCCACATTTAAGGGTCCGTGTTTTCCTAAATCGATCCATGAGAAAGCCGGTATGACTCCTTTGAAAGGGGGCGACCGATTTTCTTCACCATCCTTTTGTAATTCGTTGTGCTCCGTCCCTAGTGACCTCGCTGTCGACTCTAAAATAAAAAATTGTTCAAATGGCGCTGGGCACCCTGGGACCTAATATCTGAGGTCATCCCCTAGAATTAAAACCTAACTAACCTACGGACATCACACACATCGATGTCCGATGCAGAATTCGAACCTGCGACCGTAGCGGTCGCGCGGTTCCAGACTGAAGCGCCTAGAACCGCTCGGCCACACCGGCCCGCTGTCGACTCATTCCTCCTTTCATATTTCTTTTGTCGTCTACTGTTCCAGTAAAGCTCCAACTGGCAACAAAAGATGGGTAGAATAACCTTTCCTGCCAATGGCTAAGTCCAGAACTATTTTTTCTTTGGTGATTCGGGGTATTTCCTCTCCATACCTTGACGTTTTGTTTCTGGCTGGTGGTGGTCAACACACGGTTCATCATTGGCTACTATCCTGGTCCAGAATGAGACGCCTTATGTTTTGCTACGATCAAGTAAGAGCTGGCAGATGTCAACACGCCTAACCTTGACTTTTTCAGTAAGCTGTCTTTGCCCATCGCACAGAAACTTGATGGTAACCAAATTCATCGTGTATGATTTGATTAGAACCATACTGACGCCCGAAGAAAATGATACCATATCACTAATCCGCTAAAGCCACCTCTTGAGACTGCTGAATCTTTTGGACAGCTGTGCGCACTGAAGGACAGCCTACTACCTCTTTAGGTATCACACTTATCCAGCCACTTTTAATATCTTGGTCCACAAATAAACACTTTTGCGTGACATAGCATTGTCGCCGTATTGTCCTGAAACTCTACAATGAATTTCAGTCCTTTTCAGCCCTTTCGACCAAAGAAGTCGAATCAATGTTCGTTCTTCCCCCTCAGCGAAAATTACTAAAAGTTCAAATGTGTGTGAAATCTTATAGGACTGAACTGCTAGCGTTATCAGTCCCTAAGCATACACGCTACTTAACCTAAATTATCCTTATGACAAACACACACACCCATGCCCGAATGAGGACTCGAACCTCCGCCGGAACCAGCCGCACAGGAAAATTACTAGCGGATTCGACAAATATACGCCGTCACTGACAGAACGTAACTGAATTGGTTGAGTTCGAATAACTGAACCGTGCTGTGGTACTGTAAGCGTTCATGTGCAGTGTAGATAATTTTTTACCCTCGTTCATCGACAATGTGCCTCTGTGTGCTACAAATGGGAAGTCATTCAGGTATACTAAGAAAACAAGTGGTCGAAATGTGGAACCCTGAAGCCGGCCGCTGTGGCCGAGCGGTTCTGGGCTCTTCAGTCTGGAACCGCGTGACTGCTACGGACACAGGTTTGAATCCTGTCTTGGGCATGGATGTGCGTGATGTCTTTAGGTTAGTTAGGTTTAAGTAGTTCTGGGTTCTAGGGGATTGATGACCTCAGATGTTAAGTCCCAAAGTGCTCACAGCCATTTGAACCATTTGGAACCCTGAGGAACAACTCCATTGCAGTACCGTAATCAAATGAACGTTTATTTTCTGTTGGTGTAAAAAGAATTTTCGCTTCTACTACATTAATATGAGCGAAGCCATCTGCATGTGTTTCCACTACTGAATAACGCTGTAAATTATTTAAAAGTATAAAAATTTGCACACAGTCAAAATTCTTTACTCGGTGATGGTAACAATATTTAATCAGAGCTCGCATCTTTCATTTGGTTTTAATATACGTTGCAAAGACTTAGAAATATCTGCCCTCAAAATATTTTCCTACTGAAGCTTTTATAAATTCATGGTAATAGCTGTGCTTCATTGCAATTCCAGATATATATTTTTTATACTAAAGATATAGCTGTAATATCCTGGGTACGTTTCATTACGGATTCATTGGATAACATATTGTATGGGACAAATTATCTTTTGGGAATGACAGTGTAAATATAGTTTCCTGTGAGCATTAATTTCATCAGACTTTATACTCCTCTGTAGGAAATGTCCGACATTGATGAGGAAGCCAGGCGAGATCATTAGAAACAATCTAATATTGATGTATCACAGACCAACAAACATTATTGAATAACCACGTAAGCCGGCCGTTGTAGCCAAGTGGTTCTAGGCGCTTCAGTCCGGAACCGCGCTGCTGCTGCTACGGTCGCAGGTTCGAATCCTGTCTCGGGCATGGATGTGTGTGATGTCCTTAGGTTAGTTAGGTTCAAGTAGTTCTTAGTTCTAGGGGACTGATGACCTCTGATGTTAAGTCCCACAGTGTTCAGATCCATTTGAACCAATAACCACGTAACCTGATTTTCGAAAGTCAGTTCACTCACTCCGAACTGTATCTCACTCCATACAGGATGTTATGTGACCTTGCCTGACCATTCAGAGATAAACTTACGTAACGTCGGCCATGTGGTATTCGTTAAAAAGAAAAAAAGAGAGGACGCACTTGTCATTCGTCTGATAACCTTCTGGCGCGTGTTCTGTTTCTCAGCATTGTCTTCTTTGTTACAGTTCAGTTTATGGACGCCTACAACTAATTCAAATTACTTAGTAATGGAGTAATGTTCGAGCCTGAAAAATTTTTTGTTGTTATCTTTGCTGCAATACAATAATCCAATCTGGAGTAGAGACATTAAGCACATCATGTGTACTCCAGAGAACCAAAGACATATTTAGCGAGATACAGACATTGGGGAAAAAAAACAATAAAATACACCTGACGTACAGTACGCGAACGTACCTTCCAGTCATGCTATTCTGAGGTTCTATTCATACGCAGAACAACACCTATTTGGTGCACAAACAGAGACTGGAAAAGCTGGAAGTGACAGAATCCGGTGCCAATACGTCTTCTCATATATCTGTGGCCATATTATTAACAACACTTCCCACAGCTGCTGAAGGGTCCACTGTGAAAGAATCACGTAGCAAACAGTTTTCCGATTATCATGAAAATACAGCGTTTCATAGGTGGGGACTGTATCTCAGTGATTTCCCTTGATTTTTTTTCAGTAATTTACGGACATTTCTATGCTTGTGACAGGGGCATCCTGAGAAAGAAAGACATTTGTCGTGTATAGTTGGTCGTGGTCTTGGAGGAAGCATTGGTAACGAACTAGGTTCCGGAGTGTCTTCCACACAGAGTTGTAGTGATTGAGAATGACGTGAAAACATTACGTAGAGTGACATAAATGCTTCCTTTTCAGCGCCGTGTTCTTTCAGAAATCGTTTCAGGAGCGTCTTTGCTCCCAAGTTTTCTACAAACACGCTTTATTCTGTGCGTCCTGTATAACAGGAAGAATATTATCGGAAAAGGCTACTGGACGCACATCAGCCACAGTCCAGTTTAGATAATGTCGATTCGATTGTTTTCTGTCGATGTGCGACTAAAGACATCGAAGTGTCTGCTTCGAGACGTCATACACAGATCTATTCTTATAGTTTGGTTGGCTCTTGGTTTAGCTGGACGATTTATTGTAGTGTTTCAGTTGCACACACATAGGTGTAGTCTACCCTCAGCTGCAATGTCGATGGTGCTTGGATTTACGATGGTAATTCACTGTGGTACCACTATTTGACTCTCTAGCCATGGTACGCATAATTCCTCAGTGGGACACGAATAGTTCCAGAAACTCGTCGATCGGATGTAGCGTCCTTGGCTCGAAAGGCGATGAAAATACCTTTTTTGAAACTTGGATGACTCGGTCCTGAACGCTTGGTACCCGGTCTGTCAGTTGCGTTTTTTGTATCTGCTTCGCCAGTCGCCACGTCTAGAAGCTGATCATGGGTATGTGGGTTAATACTGGAGGTGACTGCGTTTTCATGAAGTCTTTCTCCAGATTCTCTTTCATTAATTCTTCGTACTAAAATTTCTCTTCTGTGATAACAGTAGTGTGCACTACAGTAATCAACAATATCAATATCATCACATCATCTTCGTCGGCCGGGGTGTCCGAGCGGTTCTAGGCGCTACAGTCTGGAACCGCGCGACCGCTACGGTCACAGGTTCGAATCCTGCATCGGGCATGGATGTGTGTGATGTCCTTAGGTTAGTTAGGTTTAAGTAGTTCTAAGTTCTAGGGGACTGATGACCACAGATGTTAAGTCCCAAATGTTTGTAATGGTCCATGTTTCAGAAGCTAATGCTAGAAGTGCCATAGTTTATAAAATTTTAGTATTTTTTTATAATTTTTAGGCTTTTACTGCAGACAAGGTGAGAAAATGGAAATTGCTTTCTTTTGTAGTAATACTTCAGTCCTTGTAAAGGTTTGATGTGTGAGACTCATTTAACTAGTTTATTTCTGTGGCAGTTTTTGAGCCTACTGAATGTCCCCACCCTGCCGTAAGTCATTACTTTTTCGTTTCCGGCTGAGAGGTTTGGCTTGTAATTGTATTATGGCTTCTGTAATTCATCTACTAGGTCCTGTGTTTCCTATTTCCAAAGTGGACTACATATCAGCAGCATATAACACATTTTTACGAAATAAAATTTGTTTCCCTTAGTCCTGTATTATTGTCATTTCTCTGTACCCCTATAATGGAAATAAGAGATCCGATTTCACACTTTTTGCAGTCCTTTTGGTGTTACTGGTTTTTGTTGTTTTATAATGGACACCCATTTCAATTCACCTGATTACAGATTTAGTTTCAGTCAGGTGCGTGACTTTCAGTCATCATTGTTACCTGTAATTAAGTCTAGTTTTTTAGAAAGTTTCATCGTATTTCGTACATGCAGTTAGCCTCTCTAAAGCAAATTAGTGCCATTGCAACTACAGCACTAGTTAAAGATATGGTCAGTATACCTTGAAAACGTATTCGCATACCGTATCTATGAAAATCTAGGAATCTCCCGGAGCTGTTTGTTTCCCGTCTCTCACCGCGTCCCACGGTCTGTGAGAGCAGAATGTACTCTCTGTTCTGTGACCACAGGTTTTTTTTATTAAAACAGTAGCTGAAAGGCCCCTGTGCGAGCAGAAATACCGGGAAACTACCTCTGGGCGACGGTGCGCTACCATTACGTCCTGTCATGTGGCTTTCCGAGATGACTTGTTAACGTGTCCTGCCTGCCGTTGTGGCTGGCTTTCGCCGAAACGCGTCTCTTTAACCGTTAATGAAGCGCGCTGTCCGACCAGGTTGGGTGTGGCTCGAAGGCATCTAGCACGCGAGGGTGTTCACATCGTCCTCGCTGTATGTATCCACGGATATTCACTAACGTGACCAGGACCATCAACACTTACGAAAACTTTATTTTGCTTAGATGGGGGTTGGCAGGACTTAAAACATAATTCAATAGTTCTGAAATAACTCCACTGACGGTAAAAATCACTTATTTAAAAAGTGCAGATAATGTTCCGCTTTTGGTACCAGAGACAGATCACAACCTTAATTTGAAAACCCACACAGCAAAATTAACAAAGCTAAGGTTCTGTGCGAATGATTATTGCTATAAATGATTTAAACATAGAGAAACAAGTTTATTCTGAATTTTTCCATCCACTAATCGGTTACAGTATCATATTTTGTGGAGACTTAATTTATGGGTTCAGTATTTTTAGAACACAATGGCGAATTATAAGAATTACATCGAGCGATAGTTCTGGACCATCCAATAGAGACATTTTCAAAACTTTGCTGCTTCACCATATAAGAACACACTAAGGCCCTTTGTCATTACAAATACATCATATTCTTCAAAAAATAGTGCAAACCACGAAGGTAATATTGGGACTGAAAACGAACTCTATAGACTTTGGTTTTACTCAAGACTCCAATCCATCATGTTCTTCCCCACTCTTTTGGCTACACGCATTGTTTTTCAACATAATCTACGCTCCATGCGACGGCCTTACGCCACCATACTGGGAGGACCTGTATGGTACCATTCTATTGGTCTGCTCATCAGTTGTTTATTGTTGTGGTCTTCAGTCCAGAGACTCGTCTGATGCAGTTCTCCATGCCACTCTATCCTGTGCAAGATTTTTGATCTCCACATAACTACTGCAACATACATCCTTCTGAATCTGTATAGCGTATTCATGCATTGGTCTCCCTCTACGATTTTTACCCTCCAGTACTAAACTGATGATCTCTTGATGACTTAGAACATGTCCTACCAACCGATCCCTTCTTCTAGTCATGTTGTGCCATAAACTCCTCTTCTCCCCAATTCTATTCATTACCTCCTCATTAGTTTGGTGATCTACCCATCTAATCTTCAGCATTCTTCTGTAGCACCACACTTCGAAAGCTTCTATTCTCTTCTTGTCTAAACTATTTATCGTCCATGTTTCACTTCCATACATGGCTACACTGCATACAAATACTTTCAGAAACGACTTCCTGACACTTAAATCTATACTCGATGTTAATAAATTTGTGTTCTTCAGAAACGCTTTCCCTGCCAATGCCAGTCTACATTTTATATCCTCTCTAGTTCGACCATCATCAGTTATTTTGCTCCCCAAATAGCAAAACTCCTCTACTACTTTAAGTGTCTCATTTCCTAATCTAATTCCCTCAGCATCACCTGATTTAATTCGACTACATTCCATTATCCTTGTTTTGCTTTTGTTGATGTTCATCCTCTATCCTCCTTTCAAGACACTGTCCATTCCGTTCAACTGCTCTTCCAAGTCCTTTGCTGTCTTTGACAAAATTACAATGTCCTCGGCAAACTTCAAAGTTCTTATTTCTTCTCCATGGGTTTTAATTCGTGCTCGCAAGTTTTCCTTTTCTTTCCTTTTCTACTTGCTCAATATACAGATTGAATAACATCGGACATAGGTTACAGCGCTGTCTCACTTCCTTCTCAACACTGCTTCCCTTTCATACCCCTCGATTCTTATAACTGCCATCTGGTTTCTGTAAAATATGTATGGTAAATAGCCTTTCGCTCTATTATTTTACCCCTGCCATCTTCAGAATTTGAAAGAGAGCATTCCAGTCAACAATTTCAAAGACTTTCTCTAGGTCTACAAATGCTGGAAATGTAGGTTTGCCTTTCCTTAATTTATATATATATATATATATATATATATTCGAAGTCGTACGGTCACTATTGCCTCACGTGTTCCAACATTTCTACGGAATCCAAACTGTTCTTTCCCGAGGATGACTTCTACCAGTTTTTCCATTCGTCGGTAAAGAACTCGTGTTAGTATTTTGCAGCCGTGACTTATTAAAATGATAGTTCGGTAGTTTTCACACCTGTCAACACTTGCTTTCTTTGGGATTGTAATTTTTATACTCTTCTTGAATTCTGAGCGTATTTTTCCCGTCTCATATATCTTGCTCACCTGATGGTAGACTTTTTTCAGGGCTCGCTCTCCCATGCCTATCAGTAGTTCTGATGGAATGTTGTCTACTCCCGGGGCTTTGTTTCGACTCAGGTCTTTCAGTTCTCTGTCACACTCTTCTCGCAGTATCATAGCTCCCACTTTATCTTCATCTAAGTCCTCTTTCATTTCCATAATATTGCCCTCAAGTACATCGCCCTTGTATAGACCCTTTATATACTCCTTCCAGCTTTCTGCGTCCCCCTTCTCTGCGTAGAAGTGGTTCTCCACCTGAGCTCTTGATTTTCGTGCATGTGGTTCTCTTTTCTCCAAAGGTCTCTTTAATTTTCCTTACCCCTAGCAATATATGCCTCTACAACCTTACATGTGTCCTGTAGCCATCCCTGCTTGGCCATTTTGCACTTCCTGTCGATCTCATTTTTGAGACGTTTGCTTTCTTTTTTGCTTGCGTCATTTACTGTATTTTTTATATTTTCTCCTTTCATCCACTAAATTCACTATCTCTTCTGTTACCCAAGGATTTCTATCAGCCTTCGTATTTTTACCTACTTGATTCTCTGCCGCTTTCACTATTTCATCTCTCAAAGCTTCCATTCTCCTTCTACTGTATTTCTTTCCCCCGTTCTTGTCAATCGTTCCCAATGAACTCTCTGAAACTCTCTACTATCTCTGGTTCTTTCGTCTATCCAGGTCTCATCTCCTTAAATTCCGTTTTAATCTACAGTTCATATCCAACAGATTTTGGTGAGAGTTTATTTCTCCCAATGGAAATGCCTTACAATTTAGAACCTGGTTCCTAGATCTCTGTCTTACTATTATATAATCTACCTGAAATCTTTCAGTCTTTCCAGGCCTCTTCCACGTACACAACCTTCTTTCATGATTCTTAAACCAAATGTTAGCTATGATTGAGTTCAAAAATGGTTCAAATGGCTCTGAGCACTATGGGACTCAACTGCTGAGGTCATTAGTCCCCTAGAACTTAGAACTAGTTAAACCTAACTAACCTAAGGACATCACAAACATCCATGCCCGAGACAGGATTCGAACCTGCGACCGTAGCGGTCTTGCGGTTCCAGACTGCAGCGCCTTTAACCGCACGGCCACTTTGGCCGGCTATGATTGAGTTATTCTCTGTGAAAAATTCTAACAGATGGCTTCCTCTTTCATTCCTTACCCCCAGTCCACATTCTCCTACTACTTTGCCTTCTCTTCCTTCTCCTACTATCGAATTCCAGTCCCCAGATACTATTAAATTTTCGTCTCCTTTCACTATCTGAAGATTTTCTTTTGTCTCGCCATACATTTCTTCAATCTGTTCGTCATCTGCGGAGCTAGTTGGTATATAAACTTGTATTACTGTGGTAGGCGTGGGCTTCGTGTCTATCATTGCTACATAATGCGTTCATTATGCTGTTCGTAGTAGCTTACCCGCGCTCCTATTTTTTTATCCATTATTAAACCTACTCCTGCTTTACACCTATTTGATTTTCTATATAGTAGTCACCCTCCTCCCACCGAACTTCGCTACTCCCGACTTCATCTAGCTTTAACCTATCCACTTTTAAATTTTCTAATCTGTCTAATTAAGGGATCTGACATTCCGTGTTCTGATCCGTAGAATGTCAGTTTTCTTTCTCCTGATAAGTCCTCCTGAGTAGTCCCCGCCCAGAAATCCGAATGGGGTGCTATTTTACCTCCGGAATATTTTATCCAAGAGGATATCATCATCATTTAACCATACAGCAAAGCACCCCCTCAGGAAAAATTACGGCTGTAGTTTCCCCTTGCTTTCAGCCATTCGCAGTACCAGCACCGCAAAGCCGTTTTGGTTAGTGTTATAAGGCCAGATCAGTCAATCAACCTGACTGTTGCTCCTGCAACAACTGAAAAGGCTGCTGTCCCTCTTCAGGAACCACACGTTTGTCTGGCCTCCCAAGAGATACCCCTCCGTTGTGGTTGCAACTAGGGTATGGCTATCTGTATCGCTGAGGCACGCAAGCCTCCCCACCAACGGCAAGGTCCATAGTTCATGGGATGAGGTGCGCATCAATGACCTCCCTAAAATCCACGTTCTGCTTCCCGCGGAGTGCATCATTCAGTGGGCCAAACAGATGCAAGTCGGAACATGTGAGATCCAGGCTGTAGGGTGGATGAGGAAGAACAGTCCAATGATGTTTTGTGACATTCTGTCTTGTGCTCAGACCTGTGTGAGGCCTTGTCATGGAGAAGGAGACGTTCGTTTGCATTTTTTGGGCAACGAACACGTTGAAGTCTTTTATTCAGTTTCCTGAGGGTAGCACAATACACGTTGGAGTTGATCGTCGCTTCATGAGGGAGGACATCAAACAGAATAAGCCATCCAGAGTCACAGAAGACCTTCTCCATGACTTTACTGGCTGAGGGTGCGCCTTTGAACTTCTCCTTCGGAGAAGTGGTGGTGTGGCGCCAGTCCATAGATTGCTGCTTTCTTTCTGGCTCAGAGTGATAAACCCTTGATTCATTCTCTGTTATGTTCGACAGTAAATTGTCACGAACAGCTTCGTAACGTACAATAAACAATTCCGCACAGATTGTCCTTTGTTGGTCTTTATGGTCTTCTGTTAGGTGGCGAGGAATCCAGTGGTCGCGCAGCAATAAGTACCCCAACTGGGGGAGAATGTGTCGGCGTTACCAACGGAAACGTACAGTTTTGCATCGTGGTGTTTGGTTGTGATCGAATGAGAGTGTCCACACGTTCCAGCATCGCAGGAGTCACAGCTGTGTGCGGCCGGTCGGCACGTGGGAGATCGCACAGGTTTGTTGCGATGATGGCAGACGCCTCGCACAACGACTCACTGTGCTTTTGTTCACTGCTAGATCTCCGTACACATCCTGCAAGCGCCTGTGAATATCTGCGATGCTCTGGTGTTCCGCCAAAAGAAACTCAATGTCACCTCTCTGCTTGGAATGCAGAAACAGAACTAGCTCTTTATTCGCACGAAGTGTTGAGTGCTATAGACAAGGTATTTCAAATCGATTCCGTATTTGCTGGCCACAGTGGCCGTGCGGTTCTAGGCGCTACAGTCTGGAGCCGAGCGACCGCTACGGTCGCAGGTTCAAATCCTGCCTCGGGCATGGATGTGTGTGGTGTCCTTAGGTTAGTTAGGTTTAGTTAGTTCTAAGTTCTAGGCGACTGATGACCTCAGAAGTTTAGTCGCATAGTGCTCAGAGCCGTTTGAACCATTTTTGATTCCGTATTTCTGGTTTTGCGATAGGCTTTTGACACTGTATCATACAAGCGGCTTGTAGTGAAATTGCGTGCTTATGGAATATCGTCTCAATTATGTGACCGGATTGGTGATTTCCTGTCAGAGAGGCCACAATTCGTAGTAATTGACGGAAATTCATCGAGTAAAGCAGAAGTGATTTTTGGCGTTCCCCATTGTCATGTTGTAGGCCCTTTGCTGTTCCTTATCTATATAAACCATTTGGGAGACAATCTAAGCAGCCGTCTTAGGTCGTTTGCAGACGACGCAATTGTTTATCGACTAATAAAGTCATTAGAAGATCAATAAAAATTACGAAACTATTTAGAAAAGATATCTGAATGGTTCGAAAATTGGCAGTTGACCCTAAGTAACGATAAGTGTGATGTCATCCACATGAGTGCTAACTTAGGTTACACGATAAATCAGTCAAATCTGAAGCCCGTAAATTCAACTAAATACCTAGGTAGTACAATTACGAACTACTTAAACTGAAAGGAACACACAGAAAATATTGTAGGGACGGCTAACAAAGACTGCGTTTTATTGGTATGACACTTAGAAAATGTAACAGGTCTACTAAGGAGACTCCCTGCACTACGCTTGTCCGTCCTCTTTTAGAATACTGCTGCGCTGTGTGGGATCGTTACCAGATACGACTGACGGAGTACACCAAAAAAGTTCAAAGAAGGGCAGCACGTTTTGTATTATCGCGAAATATGGGGGAGAGTGTCACTGAAACGAGATAGGATTTGGGCTCGACAGCATTAAAAAAAAGGCGGTTTTCGTTGCGACGGAATCTTCTCACGAAGTTCCAATCACCAACTTTCTCCTCCGAATGCGAAAATGTTTTGTTGACACCGACCTACATAGGGGGAGAAACGATCACCGCGATAAAATAAGCGAAATCAGAGCTCGTACGGAAAGATATAGGTGTTCATTCTTTCCCCGCGCTATACGGGATTGGAATGATAGAGAATTGTACAGGTCGTTCGATGAACCCTCTGCCAGCCACTTAAATGTTATTTGCAAAGTATCCATGTAGATGTAGATGCACATGCGTTTCAGTCATTTGAGGCGTACGTATATCGCCGCTACCTATCGGAACTTCATGAAACTATAGCGCCTGAAGCTGGAATGTTCCACGGTGTCCCACAACAAATTCTGTATTTTTCCACAGAAACTATCCGAAAAAAAGTGTTCAAATGGTTCAAATGGCTCTGAGCACTATGGGACTCAACTGCTGTGGCATAAGTCCCCTAGAACTTAGAACTACTTAAACCTAACTAACCTAAGGACAGCACACAACACCCAGCCATCACGAGGCAGAGAAAATCCCTGACCCCGCCGGGAATCGAACCCGGGAACCCGGGCGTGGGAAGCGAGAACGCTACCACACAACCACGAGATGCGGACAAAAAAAAAAAAAAAAAAAAAAAAAAAAGTGTTGCATTACTTATTGAGCGCCCCCTCGTATATTCAACAACGAGTCAATGTAAATAAAGTATCTTATGTATAATGAAGTGGGATTTAACATCGAGTTCTGTATATTCCCTTTCGGCAACTTCTTCTGCGCCGACAAAGAGTATTTTCACAGAAATTCTTAAATTAATGGTTGTGGTTGTATTCTAAACAACAATAGCTCTTTAATGGAATAATATTTCATGGTGTTGAATCATACCAGTCTATTGAACGGCTTTAGGAGTAACTTCCGAACCGAATCAGTGCATTAACACAGGTCAGAGCGCCATATTGATAAGTGGACTCGTACTGCCAAGTTGTCTGTAAAGTGGACACGATTTCATAATCACTGAATTAACATCACATACCCTCTCAGTCCATGCAGTTTCATTTCGTTCACTCCTCCTATTCTGTGTGCTTAACATTTTCCTATCAGGCAATGAATTTTGTAATTGTGCCAGTAAATATTCTTTTTGATTTTGTGAACTCTCTTTTTTACTCCAATAAAACAACATGTAATGCTGTATCTGTAAAAGTGATATTTCGTACTCATTGATCTGTTCTGTTCTACAGTTTCTTTGGCGACGTTCTGTAAATGATTCAAGTCCGTTTCATGTACCCTTTTCTCCGGCGTTAGACGTTTCTATTGAATGACGAACACCTCTAAGCATCTTTCTTTTCCCACAAATCCAAGTGGCTTTTATCACCTCATCTGACATTAGATCCGTATATCACTATTTTCATTACTAGCAGTGTTTCTCATTCATCTCCTGAACTACGAGTACACAAACATATAAATAAACCAATAACCGTGTAGTTTTCCCTCCGTTTTCAACGTGCCGTCTGCTCATTATATTTTAATAAACTTAAACATGGTCCGTAGTAGGCTGTAAGGCGAGTTTTATTTAATCGTGCGATTAGCCAATTCCGACTACGAGTCATTATCAAGCACCTGTAAAACCATGGAAAAGCACTACATTATCTGCATACATAGCTGTGTATAAATAACACTTCCACATCTCACATTAAGATAAAACATTACTGCACAAATTTCTTACTTACATTTGTAACATCTGTACTTCATGTCGTTTTCAAGTCACTCTTAATTACAAGTGAAAGGTGGCCACATTCCGTCGTTTACGAAAGGATCCACACTACACTGACACCTTTTAAATCGTATTCTGAACTTTGCTCTATGTGCAACCACATGGTAACTTACAGCAGCTGGTAATTTGTTGTCACAGATTCATATTCATCCAATGACTTGAAGACTCTTGATAGCACGTATCAAGGCTTGTCACATATATTGCTGGCGTGACAGACTTAGTTGCCGTCATGTGTAAAAATACTCAGCGACCATAGAATACATTAGGGGCATACAAATGAACATAAAATAAAACTACATTATTTTACACGTCATATTAACGAAAATTTACATGGGGTACGAACAAAATCAACTACTGGCGTGCCAGGTATGACGACTGCCTTATATCATAAGACGTGAGTGTCTGAAAGCTTTGTCGTTTGTTCTACTTTTGTGGATTTGACATCAAAACTTCTTCGTTTGCACCGGTGGTGCGCCTCAGAGTAAACATCACGTTTACGACAGACATCACCAGGTGGTCTCATCTTTGGGGAAAGTGCCTGACGCAAACAAGATTCTGAAATAGAACAGATCCGAGCTATTCGCACCCGTTTAATAGCGCGATAACTGCGCTTGGTTTGTAGCATTCGCTACTGCCGGATCACATCTGTTTACAGCAGATTTATTAAGCGGCCTTAGCGTGGGGATTGTTGTCCGCTGGAAACCATGTCTACAAGTCGCTGCCAGGGTGCGGGCCAACACGTCACTTGTATTTTGTGCAGGGCCGCGACGAGTCGAGTAATGGACTGCTCGCTTGGAAAGCGATTCATCTTTAAATGCGAACATTTTAGGTTAGGGTTTACCGTGACTGTTATTGACATTAAATGAAGCAACAAGTTTACTGTTAACTGTCACTGTTTATTTATCTCCACGACGCGTTTCAAAGGTTTAAACACCCGTCATCAGGTGGATTTGCGTTTGTTAATATGACATGTGTGTGTGTGTTGTGTTATGATTTTTTGGAGGAACTTGTGGCCCTGTCTAGTGGAGAAACAAAACACTATTCCAGAACATGGTTTTGGGTTTCTTTTGACAAAAAATTAAACGTGTATCTAACGGTAAACATAAAATAAGAAAAATAAAGTACCTCCAGTGGTCACAGGATCCTTTCACTGACATTGTGATCAACACAAATTCTCAGGGACTACTACAGGTATTTTCAAAAAATGGCTCTGAGCACTATGAGACTTAACTTCTGAGGTCATCAGTCCCCTAGAACTTAGAACTACTTAAACCTAACTAACCTAAAGACACCACAAACATCCATGCCCGAGCCAGGATTCGAACCTGCGACCGTAGCAGTCGCGCGGTTCCAGACTGTAGCGCCTAGAAACGCTCAGCCATACCGCCCGGCACGCATTTTCATCTGATTCTCAGTAACAGCTACAGTTATTCAGGAGAAGGTTTTTGTAGATACACTATGTGATCAAAAGTGTCCGGACACCCCCAACAACGTACTTTTTTCGTATTTGGTTCATTGTGCTGCCACCTACTGCCAGGAAATCCATGTCAGCGGCCTCAGTAGTAGAGAGAGGCAGAATGGGGCGCTCCGCGGAACTCACAGATTTCGAATGTGGTCAGGTGATTGGGTGTCACTTGCGTCATACGTCTGTACGCGAGATTTTCACACTCCTGAACATCCCTAGGTCCACCGTTTTCGGTGTGATAGTGAAGTGGAAACGTGAAGGGACACGTACAGCACAAGAGCGTACAAGCCGGCCTCATCTGTTGACTGACAGAGACCGCCGACAGTTGAAGAGGGGCCGGCCGCTGTGGCCGATCGGTTCTAGACGCTTCACTCGGGAACCGCGCTGCTACTACGGTCGCAGGTTTGAATCCTGGCACGGGCATGGATGTGTGTGATGTTGTTAGGTTAGTTAGGTTTAAGTAGTTCTAAGTTCTAGCGGACTGATGACCTAAGATTTTTAGTCCCATAATGCTTAGAGCCGTTTTTAGTTGAAGAGGGTCGTAATCTGCAATAGACAGACATCTATCCAGACCATCACGCAGGAATTCTAAACTGCATCAGGATCCATTGCAAGTACTATGGCAGTTAGACGGGAGGTGAGAAAACTTGGATTCCATGGCCGAGCGTCTGCTCATAAGCCACACATCACGCCGGTAAATGCCAAACGACGCCTCGCTTGGTGTAAGGAGCGTAAACGTTGGACGATTCAACAGTGGAAAAACGTTTTGTGGAGTAACAAATCACGGTACACAATGTGGCGATCCGATGGCAGGGTGCGTATGGCGAATGCCCGTTGTACGTCGTCTGCGAGCGTGTGTAGTGCTAACAGTACCATTCGGAGGCGGTGGTGTTATGGTATGGTCGTATTTTTCATGGAGGGGACTTGCACCCCTCGTTGTTTTGCGTGGTACTATCACAGCACAGGCCTAGAGTGATGTTTTAAGCACCTTCTTGCTTCCCACTGTTGAAGAGCAATTCGGGGATGACGATTGCATCTTAACGCGATCGAGCACCTGTTCATAATGCACAGCCTGTGGCGAAGCGGTTACACGACAGTAACATCCCTGTAATGGACTGGCGTGCACAGAGTCCTGACCTGAATCCTATAGAACACCTTTAGGATGTTTTGGAACGCCGACTTCGTGCCAAGCCTCACCGACCGACATCGATACATCTCCTCAGTGCAGCACTCCGTGAAGAATGAGCTGCCAGTCCCCAAGAAACCTTCCAGCACTTGACTGAACGTATGCCTGCGAGAGTGGAAGCTGTCGTCAAGGCTAAGGGCGGGCTAACACCATACTGAATTCAAACATTACCGATGGAGGGCGGCACGAACTTGTAAGTCATTTGCAGCCAGGTGTCTGGATACTTTTGATCACATAGTGTACAAACATCCCCTGACAGTCTATTCCTATAACATATACTGCGTCTGTAATGATAATTATGGTAAATGAAACAGGGTTGCACTTCCGTATTTTGGGATGAGGTCCTGACATCCTATAAAACATCCGTCGAAGCATTCCACGGGTCAGTTCGCTATTTGTGGAGCAACAATATCTCTATGTGTTTTTCGTATCGGTTTGTTGTCTGTAAACTTTCGACAGGTCTAACTAGTTATCGCAACACAGACGAGAGCAGACGAAGTAAACGCACCTGTAATTGCCAGCTAACATAGCATTTTAATATAACTCCAAAATTAGTAAAGTAA
Source organism: Schistocerca serialis cubense (assembly GCF_023864345.2). Taxonomy (NCBI): domain Eukaryota; kingdom Metazoa; phylum Arthropoda; class Insecta; order Orthoptera; family Acrididae; genus Schistocerca; species Schistocerca serialis. Next base: position 115,812,605 of record NC_064643.1, on the reverse strand, counting down.
ATAAACAACTAAAATAGCGAATGTGAAATTACGAAAACATTTAAACTTAAAATCAAAGCATTCTCGGACGTCTTGGAATTCCCAGGACAGATATCTTGCCGGTATTGATATCGAAAACAGGCAAAAATCGCTCAGGTTCTCGATTCCCAGGATACGCGAACATTATATATACTCGTACATAATTAAGAATGCACGTAATTCTCTCAGAGGGAATCCTGCTTGAACTTCTCTGGTTTTTGTTTACTAACACTTACACGTTTTGCTAATTTCTCTACTCCAGTCTGCCATTTTTTTTTTATGCGGCCCGTCACGAATTCCTGTCCTGTGCCTCAGAATAATACTTGCAATCGACTTCCTCAGTTTTTTGCTGGATGTATTCCAATCTCTGTCTTCCTCTACAGTTTTTGCCTTCTACAGCTCCCTCTAGTACCACGAAAGTCATTTCCTGACGTCCTAACAGATGTCTTATCATCCTGTCCATTTCTCTTGTCAGTGTTTTGCACATACCTAATCAGTCCACCTAATTTACGACATTCGTCTGTAGCACAACATCTCTGTTCTGATTTTTGCCACCGTCCATGTTTCACTGTCAAACAATGCTGTGCTCCAAACGTACATTCTCAGAAGTTTCTTCATCAAATGAAGGCCTACGTTGGATCTAGTAGACTTCTCTTGACCAGAAACGCCCTTTTTGCCAGCGCTAGTCTGCTTTCGATGTCCTCTCCTTGCTGCGTCCGTCATTTATTACCTTGTGCCGTAGACAGCAGTATTCCTTAACTTTACCAATCCTAATGTTAAGTCTCTTTCTGTTCTCATAGAGTTTCTCCAAAATATTGAAATTTGCTAACATGCTCTTTTTACGATTTTTTTATTTTATCTGTTCGTTTTAATAATGCCTGTAATGTTTTGTGACTCTGTAATCTGATATTGTGGCCTGCCTCCTGAGATTACGCTATTTCATGTGTGAGTTAACGCGTTCAGGGGCTCTTGCACAAGTGCAGCCGTTTTGACGTATTCTACTTACTTACGTATGTATTAGAGAAAGCCAACACAGTTGAAGGTGTTACAATAATAGGATCAAAGTAGAGGGAAATTGCCTGCATTGACACGCATTGACAGGCAGCGCGGTAAAATGTTATCATTCATACTATCTATGAACCTATTGCAACCTAAGTAATGTAGTTTCAGAATATCTGCTGTAGCTGTTATGAGGAGGGACGGTTTCTGGAGCAGGCTCCCGCTGTGTTGCAGAGGGCCTGGCCGTGCTGTTCATCTTCCTGTTCGGGAAGCCGTTCCGGCGCGGCTTCTTCTGCGACGACGAGTCCATCCGGCACCCCGTCAAGGCGGACACCGTGCCCTCGCTCGCCCTCGCACTCGTCGCTCTGGGCCTGCCGCTGCTCGTGGTGAGTCCAGCCAGCCGTTCTCCAGCCTCCAGCGAAACCACCTCGCTCTTTTATGCACGTAGAGGACGAAAATATGGAAACATCCGAAACAAAACATGTTGGCACGCCTAATACGATGCAGGAAAGCCGTTTCGGAATGTATAAATACAAGTCCTGTGTGGTTCTAAGGCTAATCTTACACCACTCTTCCTTCAAAATAGTGGCAAGCATAGGTAACGATAATGGAGGTGGATGTAGACCACAAGGGTCTGCTGTATAGTTTCTCCAAAATATATAAGTTTACTAACATGGTGATTGTGATGGCCAGGGGGATGGGGAAGGGGGAGTGGGATGGGGAGGCGAGGGTGCGGCAATTCATCCTCCTGTTCACAAAACCAGTCCTGGACGATTCGAGCTGCGTGAACAGGGCCCTGTCGTCTTGGAACACAACTTCACCATTGCGGAACAAACATTGTAACATGAAATGGACCTGATCATCCAATATCGTCAAGTAATCCTTGGCAGTAAGGCCACCTTGAAGAGTAACCATGGGACCCATTTAATACCACGATATGGTTGCGATATCATCACCAGACCACCACTATTTTTCGCTCCTGTGACGTAAACTCGGCTAGAAGTTGGTAACAGTGTGCAGCAAGACTCGTCCGCCGAAATGACTTTCTGCCGTTCCTCCGTGCTCCAGACTTATGGTCTCGGAACCACCTTTTCCCGTCAGGGATGCTTCTATCACTGATGAATGGTTTTGGAACCCTAGAGCACTCTTCCGTTCCCTGTTTACTGAGCGTCCTTCGTGTTGTTTTGGTGCTGACAGCGCTCGCGAGTGACACATTCAGTTTCGCAGTGACTTTTGCAGCTGTCGTCCTCATATTTTTCGTCACAATCCCCTTCGCTGACTGTCCGTCACCATCACTCGAGATATACTTTCCTCCGCGTTGTGACTTAGCGGCAGATGTTTTTCCACTTTCAAGGTATGCGGGATAATGTTTCCATACGGTGCGTCTTGAAACACCGAACACTTCCGCTATCTTGTTTATGGAAGCACCCACCTTGTTCTTGTTGTGGTCTTCAGTCCAAAGACTGGTCTGATGCAGCTCTCCATGCTACTCTATCCTCTGCAAGCTTTTTGATTTCCGAGTAACTACTGCAACATACATCCTTCTGTACCTGTTTAGTCTATTCATGCCTTGGTCTCCCTCTACGATTTTTACCCTTCGCGCTTCACACCAATACTAAACACATGATCCCTTGATGCCTCAGAATGTATCGTACCAACCGATCCCTTCTTCTAGTCAAGTTGTGCCACAAATTTCTCTTCTCCCCAATTCTACTCAGTACCTCCTCATTAGCTATGTGAGCTACCCATCTAATCTGCAGCATTCTTCTGTAGCACCACATTTCCAAAACTTCTATTCTCTTCCTGTCCAAATTATTTATCGTCCATGTTTCACTTCCATACATGGCTACACTCCATGCAATTACTTCCATAAAAGACTTCCTGGCACTTAAATCTACACTAGATGTTAACAAATTTCTCTTCTTCAGAAACGCTTGCATTGCCGTAGCCAGTCTACATTTTGAATCCTCTCCACTTCGACCATCATCAGTTATTTTGCTCCCCAGATAGCCAAACTCATTTACTACTTTAAGTGTCCAATTTCCTAACCTAATTCCCTGAGCATCTACGGATTTCATTCGACTTCATTACATTATCCTCGTTTTGCTTCTGTTGGTGTTAATCTTACATCCTCCTTTCAAGACACTATCCATTCCGTTCAACTGCTCTTGCAGGTCCTTTGCAGTGTCTGACAGAATTATAATGTCATCGGCAAACCTCAAAGTTTTTATTTCTTCTTTGCACACCTGTCAGCACCTGATTTCTTTGGAATGAGCACCAATAATTTGCCTATGATCGAATTCAGTTAAGTTCAACGTAATACATTCACAGCTACACAGAACACTGTTCTGACCACGACTGATAGTTTCAGCGTGTTGAGGAGACTCCACGGGTGCCTCCGTGGTTCTCTACACTTGGCTGTCATCTGAATACCGTAACTCCTACAACCATCAAAAAGAAACGCAAAGTATATCAATTTAAAAAAGCTGATAAAAAAGCTCTTAACACCGTTTTAAGAGACAGTCGACAATCCTTCCGATCTGATCACGCAAGCGTAGAAAAGTTGTGGAATGATATCAAAGAGATAGTATCCAAAGATATTGAGAGATACATACCACATAAATTAATAAGCGATGGTACTGATCTCCCATGGTACACAAAACGGGTCAGATCGCTGTTGCAGAAGCAGCGAAAAAAGCATGCCAAATTTAAAAGAACGCAAAATCCCCCAGACTGCCAAAGTTTTGCAGAAGTTCGAAATAAAGCGCGTACTTCAATGCGAGATGTTTTCAATAATTTCCACAACAAAACTCTGTCTCCAAATCTGGTAGAACACCCAAAGAGATTCTGGTCATACGTAAAGCACGTCACTGGCACCGCGCAACCAATACATTCACTGCGCGATAACAACGGTGACGTCACTGATGACAGTGCCACTAAAGGAGAGTTATTAAACACGGTTTTCCGAAACTCGTTCACCAAAGAAGACGAAGTAAATTTTCCTGAATTCCAGTCAAGGACAACTGCCAAGATGAGAAGCATAGAAATAGATATCCTTGGTGTCGCAAAGCAGCTTAACGCACTTAATAAAAGCAAGACTTCCGGTCCAGATCGTACACCAGTGAGGTTCCTCCCAGAGTATGCTGATACAATAGCTCCATATTTAGCAATTATATACAACCGTTCGCTCACAGAAAGATCAGCAGCCGGCCTGAGCGGCCGAGCGGTTCTAGGCGCTACAGTCTGGAACCGCGCGACCGTTACGGTCGCAGGTTCGAATCCTGCCTCGGGCATGGATGTGTGTGATGTCCTTAGGTTAGTTAGGTTTAAGTAGTTCTAAGTTCTAAGGGACCGATGACCTTAGCAGTTAAGTCGCATAGTGCTCAGAGCCAAAGATCAGCACCCAAAGAATGGAAAATGGTTCAACTCACACCAATACCCAAAAAGGGAAGCAAGAGTAATCCGTTGAATCACAGCCCCATTTCACTAACGTCGATTTGCAGTAGTTCTCTGAAACATACTGTGTTAGAACATTATTAATTAACTCGAAGAAAACGATTTATTGATACACAGTCAGCACGGATTCAGAAAATATCATTCTTGTGAAACACAACTAGCCCTTTATACTCATGAAGTAATGAGTGCTATCGACAGGGGACGTCAAACTGATTCCATATTTTTCGATTTCCAGAAGGCTTTCGACACCGTTCCTCCCAAGCGTCTCCTAACCAAACTGTGTTCCTATGGAATGTCGCCTCAGATGTGCGACTGTATTCTTGATTTCCTGTCAGAAAGGTCACAGTTCGTAGTAATAGACGGAAAGTAATAGAGTAAAACGGAAGTAATATCCGGCGTTCCCCAAGGAAGTGTTATAGGCCCTCTATTGTTCCTTATCTATATTAATGACATAGGAGAAGATCTCAGTAGCCGTCTTAGATTGTTTGCAGATGATACTGTCAGTTACCGTCTAGTAAAGTCATCAGATGACCAAAACGAATTGCAAAATGATTTAGATAAGATATCTGTATGACGCGAAAAGTGGCAATTGGCCCTTAATAAAGAGAAGTGTGAAGTTATTCACATGAGTGCTAAAAGAAATCCGCTAAATTTCGATTAAGCGATAAGTCACACAAATCTGAAAGCTGTAAATTCAACTAATTACTTAGGGATTACAATTACAAACACCCTAAATTGGAACGTTCACATAGATTGTGGGTAGAGCAAACCAAAGACTGCGATTCATTGGCAGAGCACGTAGAAGGTGCAACAGGTCTACTAAAGAGACTGCTTACACCACGCTTGTCCGCCCTATTCTGGAGTGTTGCTGTGCATTGTGGGATACGCATCAGATGGGACTGACGGATGTCATCGAAGAAGTACAAAGAAGGGCAGCTCGTTTTGCATTATCGCGAAGTAGGGGAGATAGTGCTACAGACGTAATACGTGAATTGGAGTGGCATTCATTAAAACAAAGGCGTTTTTCACTGTGGCAGGATCTTCTCATGAAATTTCAGTCACCAGTTTTCTCTGGCGATTGCGAAAACATTCTGTTGGCACCCATCTACGTAGGGAGAAATCATCATCACGATAAAATAAGAGAAATCAGGGCTCTCACGTAAAAATTTAAGTGCTCTTTTTCCCCGCACACCGTTCGAGAGTGGAACGGTAGAGAGACAGCTTGAAGTTGGTTCATTGAACTCTGTGCCAGGAACTTTATTGTGAATAGCAGAGTGATCACTTCGCTGTGGATGTAGATGTATGTGCAAGCATCCAGTTCCCAGACTGTTTCTTTATTTTTGTCCAGCTCCTGTACATTACCACTGTTTGCGAAAGGTTTAAAGTTGCATCCATGGCGTTCAAAAGCATCCTCCAGGCGTCACAGGGGACTTGGCTTCATGTTCGGCTTAATCAACGGAATTTGGCAGTAAATTCCAATCACAAAGAAAGCAGGAGTTAACAGATGTGAAAATTACCGAACTATCAGTTTAATAAGTCACAGCTGCAAAATACTAACGCGAATTCTTTACAGACGAATGGAAAAACTAGTAGAAGCCGACCTCGGGGAAGATCAGCTTGGATTCCATAGAAATGTTGGAACACGTAAGGCAATACTGACCCTACGACTTATCTTAGAAGCTAGATTAAGGAAGGGCAAACCTACGTTTCTAGCATTTGTACACTTAGAGAAAGCTTTTGACAATGTTGACTGGAATACTCTCTTTCAAATTCTGAAGGTGGCAGGGGTAAAATACAGGGAGAGAAAGGCTATTTACAATTTGTACAGAAACCAGATGGCAGTTATAAGAGTCGAGGGACATGAAAGGGAAGCAGTGGTTGGGAAGGGAGTGAGACAGGGTTGTTGTCTCTCCCCGATGTTATTCAATCTGTATATTGAGCAAGCAGTGAAGGAAACAAAAGAAAAATTCGGAGCAGGTATTAAAATCCATGGAGAAGAAATAAAAACTTTGAGGTTCGCCGATGACATTGTAATTCTGTCAGAGACAGCAAAGGACTTCGAAGAGCAGTTGAACGGAATGGATAGTGTCTTGAAGGGAGGATATAAGATGAACATCAACAAAAGCAAAACGAGGATAATGGAATGTAGTGGAATTAAGTCGGGTGATGCTGAGGGAATTAGATTAGGAAATGAGACACTGAAAGTTGTAAAGGAGTTTTGCCATTTGGGGAGCAAAATAACTGATGATGGTCGAATTAGAGAGGATATAAAATGTAGACTGGCAATGGCAAGGAAAGCATTTCTGAAGAAGAGAAATTTGTTAACATCGAGTATACATTTAAGTGTCAGGAAGTCATTTCTGGAAGTATTTGTATGGAGTGTAGCCATGTATGGAAGTGAAACATGGACGATAAATAGTTTGGACAAGAAGAGAATAGAAGCTTTCGAAATGTGGTGCTACAGAAGAATGCTGAAGATTAGATGGGTAAATCACATAACTAATGAGGAAGTATTGAATAGGATTGGGGAGGAGAGAAGTTTGTGGCACAACTTGGCTAGAAGAAGGGATTGGTTGGTAGGACATGTTCTGAGGCATCAAGGGATCGCCAATTTAGTATTGGAGGGCAGCGTGGAGGGTAAAAATCGTAGAGGGAGACCAAGAGATGAATACGCTAAGCAGATTCAGAAGGATGTAGATTGCAGTAGGTACTGGGAGATGAAGAAGCTTGCACAGGATAGAGTATCATGGAGAGCTGCATCAAACCAGTCTCAGGACTGAAGACCACAACAACAACATCGGCAGTCTATTGCTCAGACTGGGCACATGAGTATCTAGTCCACCATAATACTGCGCGAGACTAAGGTTAGCTTTCATATTTAGGATTCCGTCCTTCGCCAGAGATTTCCAGAGTTTTCAGTAGCTTAACAAAGCTGAAAAGTTTGTAAAGTACACATGTTGTACTGTGTGGCGATCTATAAGATAGGAAACGAAGAACACATTCCGTACGCCGCAGTCACGGTGTGAAAACTTGTATTGTTCCAAGATGACCGGCTTCAACAGTCTCATGCTGGCATTATCTGATGTTATGCAGTTTTTTGTCAAAGCGCCATGATCAAATGACGGCAGTATAATCTGTTGAAACCTATCACCTTGGAACAATAAAAGTTACCATACTGCCATCACGGCGTACGAAATGTGTTCATTTCCTAAGCCGAAAATTGAGTCTTATTCTGCGTCACAAGTGGTTTAGGGGTGTGGATGTTTTGGTTCTTTGAACTACATGGAAAGCAGTCCATCCCTTCTGAAATTACATCGGGGGTTTTCAGGAAACAATGTTACATTTAATTATAGAAATTCCGCATCAAGCAATAAAAATTAACGTATTTATCTTCACGCTTTACTCGGTGGTTTTCATAGTCTTACTTTTTCATCTGCAGCAACAAACAGCTGTAATTAGCCATTTGATGGGCTACTTTAACTTTGTAAAGCTTTTCGAATCATTTCACGCTAATCTTCCGACGAGTCTTGAAGAAATATTCTTAAAGAATCTTTCTGAACCCTTTTTTCCTGCTCGCCTTATCTTCTCGCCTCTAATGCAACCGTCGCGGTCGGGACTTCAAACCCTAATCTTCCTTCCTTTAAATTTATTAATTATTTTTCATTATCAACAATAACTAGCTACTGCCTTTAAAATAATTGTGATCCACGAACAAAAACACAGTTTAGGATTGTGCCAGAAACTGGCTACAAATTGACGTATCGATTGTTATTGTTGAAATAAGTGTTTTTAGCTTCGTCAGAAGCTGCATTGATGGTTCAAATGGCTCTAAGCACTATGGGACTTAACATCTGAGGTCATCAGTGCCCTAGACGTAGAACTACTTAAACCTAACTAACCTAAGGACATCACACACATCCATGCCCGAGGCAGGATTCGAACCTGCGACCGTAACGGTCACGCGGTTCCAAACTGACGCGCTTGGAACCGCACGGCCACACCGGCTGGCAAGCTGCATTGAGAAGTATCTATTTTTTATTTCTTGATGGTGAATAGTTTGGGATACCTGTATCCATTTTCAAACCATCCGTGCTGCAAATGTGACAAAAACAGGTGATTACCAATGTATAGAAACTGCCCCTGCATAATCAAATAGAACTCTAATGTCCGTCCTATGAGGTATGTTTTGCTGTTGTGAAATCGGCCATATACCGTTTTGATTACTGCAGGGACAGTTTCTGTACGTGGGCTATCACCTATATTTGTCACACTCACAGCACGGATGGTTTGAAAATGGACACAGGTATCCGAAACTATTCACCATCGAGAAATAAAAAATAGATACTTCTCAATGCAGCTTATGACGAAGCTACAACCATTTATTTCAATTATAAGACAAGTTGCTGTCCTATTTTTCACCTGCAGCATGCTGCAGGGATTGTTATTGTACCAATATTATTTTCAGTACACCAAACCGCAGTGACCATTTTAAAGTTTAATGTCACTTTATTATATGATTCTCTGTAGTTTTCTGAATTCATATAAATATTTTTTTAACTGTCTCATCAAAACTCCCGTCTTTTTACTATTTTGCTACTGCGTTTTGATCCCAGGCATCATGGCTCACCACTTCCAGTCCCAGACGCGCCTATTCCGTATCTCTCCCTCGTCTGTCGTCTGCTGTCGTACCGAGAAAAGGAGTGAGCTATCCGTTACATCATAATTTGTTGCTATTTTTCAGAGTTCTTAGAAGCTAACGAATAACGTATTGAAAAACTTGCGTGAGGTTTTTGCTCACTGACAGAATAAGTGATGAACTGAGTGTTGTCTGACAAGTCTGACGGGCTGGTGCGGGAAGAAACTGGTGTAGGCATGCGTATTCAAATACAGAGGTATCTACACAGGGAGAATACGGCGCTGCGATCGGAAACGCATATATAACACAACAAGTGTCTGTTAGATTGGTTTCAGCTGCTACAATGGCGGGTCATCAAGATTTAAGTGAGTTTGAACGTGGTGTTACAGTCGGAGCACGAGCGATGGGACACTGCATCTCCGAGGTAGCTATGAAGCGTGGGTTTTCCTGTACGATCATTTCTCTAGTGTACCGTAAATATCAGGAATCCAGTAAAACATCAAATCTCCGACATAGCTGCTGCCGGAAAAAGATCCTGCACGAACGGGACCAACGACGACTGAAGAAAATCGTTCAACGTGACAGAAGTGCAACGCTTCCGCAAATTGCTGCAGATTTCAGTGCTGGGTCATCAACAAGTGTCAGCATGCGAACCAATCAACGAAACATCATCGATATGTTCTTTCGGAGCCGAAGGCCCAGTCGTGTACTGTTGATGACTGGACGACACAAAGCTTTATGCGTGACCTAGGCCCATCAATAACCACATCGGACTGTTGATGACATGAAACGCGTTTTCTGGTCGGACGAGTCTCGTTTCAAATTGTATCAAACGGATGGACGAGTACGGGGATGCAGACAACCACATGAATCCATGGACCCTGCATGTCAGCAGGGGACTGCTCAGCTGGTGGAGTCTTTGTAATGGTGTGGGGTGTGTTCAGTTGGAGTGATATGGGACCCCCGATACGTCTAGATATGACTCTGACAGGTGACACGTACGTAAACTTCCTGCCTGATCACCTGCATCCATTCAAGTCCATTGTGCATTGCAACGGACTCGGGCAATTCCAGCAGGACAATGCGGCACCCCATACGTCCAGAAGTTCTACAGACTGGCTTCAGGAACACACTTCTGAGTTTAAACGCTTCCTCTGGCCACAAAACTCCCCAGACATGAACGTTATTGACCATATCCTGGATGCCTTGCAAAGTGCTGTTCAGAAGAGACCTCCGCTCCCTCGTATTCTTACGGATTCATGGACAGCCCTGCAGGATTCATGGTGTCAGTTCCCTCCAGCAGTACTTCAGACATTAGTCGAGTCCATGCCATGTCGTGTTGCGGCACTGCTGCGTGCTCGCGGAGGACCTACACGAGCAGGTGTACCAGTTTTTTGGCCCTCCTGTGTACATTAGTCACCTGGAACGCCACAATTGCATAGACTATCTATTATTATCCATTTCCTATAATTCTAAAGGCTTCCTCTTTGAGAATTCCCATAGTTTTTGGTGCGTAATCTATTTGCTGTAGGAGGGGACTTCAGAAAGTAACTTACATTTTATCATGGCAGGCCAAGTAACTTTTATTGCCTGCTGCGCTACGCTTTAAAGTAACACAGATGCGCAACAAAGTCACCAAGTCTCTGAAAACAAAAGTCGGAAGGTTCTACTCCCAGTTCCTCGATGACAGAAATCCGCCCTTTGGTCACGGAGCCATTCGAGAAACGACCCGTGAACATCCTCATCGTTGGAAAATCTCTTTCCCCAGGATGTTTTTTTCATCTTGCAGAAAAGATGTAAATCGCATAGTGTACGACCCGGACTGTATGGCGGGTCAGTACCAGCCACGTCTGTGCGGCTTTGGTCAAATTGTTGGCACTGTTCGACTGTTACTGGATGTGACATTACATTTGGTCTACGTATCACCACAATTTCGCGGTGAATATGTGTGCAATTTGGATCTTTTGACCAAGGCAATTGTACGCTCCCGCCGACTTCAGCTTTGGAGTACGTTCGCATTTTCTGTACTACTTCGCTCGCGCATTGTGATCCACCTGTTATCCGTACCACAGTAGTACTGGATCTGCAAGACACCCTGAACGTGTGGTCTCTTCTGACAATGCGCCACCGTTGTTGGGTAATGGTTTTAGTGCGGAACGGTACATGTAACTTACTTTGTGATACCACCACGTACATAACGCATCTTACGGACTATAAGACGTACTTCTTCCTTCGAAAAATTGCCTCCAAAATCCAGGTGGGTCTTGTACTGTAAATTAATATAATAATGGTCGTGTTTGATTTAAAATTCCCGCCATCCTTAAAAATAACCATGTATGCGATGCTGCTAAAAACCTTTCTCTATCTGGCAACGTTGGATTCAACTGGCAGCAGAAGTGAACCAATGGACGGACGCAAGTAACGTTGATTCGCAAGCTTGCTAATACTGTCTTCCTCCCGCCTCGGTATCACAAACCGAGAACACTGTCTAGCCTATGATGCCTCATAACAATGCCAGTTAACTCGAATCGGAAATGATTTGTTTTCTTCGTTTTCTGTAACGGAAAAAATAAAATGTATTCATAGGATGCGGGCTATAAGTTGAAAGTAATACCATACACAGAAGAACAAGGAAACAGAGAAGCTGAGCGGTATTTTGGCCCTCCACCAACAGAAAAACCATTCGTGATTGGCGGGCTGGTAAGGTTCAAAATGGTTCAAATGGCTCCGAGCACTATGGGACTTAAACATCGGAGGTCATCAGTCTCGTAGAACTTAGAACTACTTAAACCTAACTAACCTAAGGACATCACATACATCCATGCCCGAGGCAGGATTCGAACCTGCGACCGTAGCGGTCTCGCGGTTCCAGACTGCAGCGCCAGAACCGCGCGGCCACTTCGGCCGCACTTACGATTCCAGTTTTATGGCACTATTCGATAAGATTGTTAATACTATAATAGCGTATGGGGCCTGAGGATGGCAATATTGAGTCGCCGAAACTGGTACCATTTGAGATATTAATAAAATAAAGCAAAACATACGGCTGTTGGTAAAGTTTTTCGAATCAACAAATGGATGATGGTCGAAACCCAACATGAATTCAAGCCGAAGGGAGCTTTAAAACGACCTACAATCAAACAAGTGTGACAGTTGATATAACAGTCATAGTCTAGAGTGACAGAGGACATTATTGTTAAAACTTTCAAGAAGTGCGGCATAAGTAACGCTCTCGATGGTAGTGATGGCCATCGTATATATGAAGAGGACAACGATGACGGCGAAGAGGATGAAGAAGAAGAAGGAACTTCAGACGACGATTTACAGGTATTTTAAAGGTCAATTCGGTTTCATGAACTAAGAATTTTTTATTCTGGCTTTGCAATCTAATAACATAAATAGTAAAAATGTATTTTTTTAGAAAATTGCTTAAAAATTAAGGTGTGTCTTGTAGTCCGTAGCGTCTTATAGTCCGTAAAATACGGTATATGGCACTTAAGTACTTTTGGATCACTGGTCTTGCATACAACAATCTGCTGTCTTGCAGATTTAATGCGGCTCACATTTGACATAGCATGGAGGTTCGCAGCCTCAGTGCATTACGAAATGAAAGTTTCTGCGTTACACACATATTCATTGTACCTGAAACTCCGTGTGAAATCAAAACCCAAAAGAGTACACCGGATTCAAATGTCGTGTTGAAGAAAAATTGTCTCTTCTCACGTGATGTTTAATGATGACGCAGCTATGCATTTGTACACAGACAGAGGGACAAATTACTTTAAACAATGTTAACACGAATGTAGCGCGCCCCCGCAACTCCTAGGATGTCCACCGCCATGCGGTGAGGGCGTCGCGTCGCGTTTCGCTGACGACGACCGGAAGGCGGCCTCTGGTTGCACAGCAGGCGATTCAGCAGCGTGGCAGCTGCAGCTGCAGGAAAAATGTGAGCCAGTCTGCACAGCCACCGTGAGGAGCTCGGCAATGCTTGGCACCTTTCACTTATTCCCGTATGTCACTCGTACCGTTTACCATACGTAACTCCACTGGAACGTTACTGGTTTGGTTTGGTTGTTTGGGGAAGGAGACCAGACAGCGAGGTCATCGGTCTCATCGGATTAGGGAAGGATGGGGAAGGAAGTCGGCCGTGCCCTTTCAAAGGAACCATCCCGGCATTTGCCTGGAGCGATTTAGGGAAATCGCGGAAAACCTAAATCAGGATGGCCGGACGCGGGATTGAACCGTCGACCTCCCGAATGCGAGTCCAGTGTCTAACCACTGCGTCACCTCGCTCGGTCCTAGAACGTTACTGTTCCGTGCCATAATAAACGAGTGACAAGCTTACAGTGTCCTGTATACTATTGCTATTTTGATTAAATTACGATAATATTTGTAGAACAATGTCTTCAGTTGTAAAAAGGAGGCCGGCCGGAGTGTCCGAGCGGTTCTAATCGCTACAGTCTGGAACCGCGCTACCGCTACGGTCGCAGCTTCTAATCCTGCCCCGGGCATGGATGTGTGTGATGTCCTTAGGTTAGTTAGGTTTAAGCAGTTCTAAGGTTTAGGGGACTGATGACCTCAGGTGTTAAGTCCCATAGTGCTCAGAGCCATTGTAACCATTTATAAAAAGTAAAAAAAGGAAAATGTGTAACAGTCGCTTAATCAACAATCTTTCATTGTGTACACGACCAGTCTCGTAACACTTAAAGTTCCATCACCTGGAGTAAACTGTCCGCCCCCGGTAGCTGAGTGGTCAGCGCGACAGACTGTCAATCCTAAGGGCCCGGGTTCGATTCCTGCTGGCTGGGTGTTGTGTTGCCGTAATCATCATCATTTCATCCCCATCGACGCGCAAGACGCCGAAGTAGCGTCAAATCGAAAGACGCGGCGAACGGTCAACCCGACGGGAGGCTCTAGTCGCACGACGACCTGGTGTAAACTTTAATAATGAAAATGTTGTGGTACACGACAATTGGCGGAATCCTCAAGTCTGAAATGTCAGGTAAGGAACTATGCGGCAACACTTAGAATCTGAGGTCAACGTTGTCATGGAGCCAAATGTTCCGTGCCAAAAGGATAAAAAGGACCTAGAAAAATACGAAAAAAAAACAGACATCACGACCGGACAGAAAAATTCAGCAGAATCTTGAAACATGTAAAATTCAATAAAAAGACGAAGAGAAACCACATATTGGTTGGAAGTACTTACATAAATTCCATAAACCGTTCCCCGCACTGCGCAACCCGGAACGCTAACAGGAAAACTATGTAATAGTGAATACTAGCCGCGAATACTGAAGCCGCCCCATACCCACAGCGCAAGCGTGGTATGAAGCAGATATGTGATTCCTGAACTGTTTAAACCGGAAAAAAGGGAAGTAGCAGCAGAAAGAAGACGGAACCATCTCTACATTAAGAAGGAAGAGGCCCTGCACATTAAAAAAATGTAGAAATGCTATGTTCTATACACACCTTAACGTGCCTGAATAATGTCATAATTAACTAAAATATTTTCTTGATACAGGGCAGTGCATTCATTAGCTGAGTGACCGACCTTTCCCTGCAGTGTGCGGTCATTTAAATGCATTGTCAGAGCTGATCTGGAATTGACAAGGTCTTTGTATTCTTTAAAACTCGTATAAAAATTCCTGACTGTCTGGCCAATGTATCTGCTTTTACACAACTGGGTTGTGTCGCACTCAATACGATACACTACGGGATAGGAGAAAGGATCATTTTTGAAGACTTCACGGTTCCTTAACCTGCTGCACAAATATTTTGGTATGAATAATGCCTGAGCTATGTCGACTGACATCAGTTTCTTTCCAGTTCCCTCTGATTCGAATCAGTGATATGGAATATTACAAAACTTGTTATTTTCCTTTTTCTCTACTGGGTTTAAAATAATTCCCTTCCACGCTCCCTCACGCTTTACTACAATTCTTCTATTCAGTTTCTCTATCATACACACCGGATACCAATTACGCGCGCCACTAGACTTGATTATCCGAACACCCTTTCATATATCTCAGATGTGAGGGGAACATCATTGAATCAGTTTATTTTAATTCATTTTAGAAGCTTTAGACGCATGATTCCATCCTGACATTTCAGACTTGAGGATTCCTCCCATTGTCGTATAACACAGTATTTTCACCATTGCGGTTTACACCAGATAGTGGAACTTCAAGTGTTCCTAAACCAGTTGTAAAACAATAAATGATTGTTGATCAAGCAGGTGGTGTTATGTTGTTCCTTCATTTTACAAAATAGACTTTAACAGTTGCGCCTGCCACATTAGAAGTACACTTAATGACGTTTTATTTGTCTGTTTAGTTTCAACGCTTTCTCATGAGGACACAAGGCAAGCTACACACATCAAAAAAAGTTTTGCATCGCCTCGGTTCCGAGAGTTTCGGATCATGTACAGAAAACTGGAACAGAAATCAACATAAACACATTTCTGTCCTTTTTGCTGCTTATGAAAACCACACATTGCATGTTGTACCACCATACAGCTAGACCTTCATAAGTGGTGGTCCAGATTGCTCTACACAGCACTTCCTCTAATACCCCGTAGCACGTCCTCTTGCATTGGTGCATGCCTGTATTCGTCGTGGCATACTGACCACTAGTTCAACAAGGCACTGTTGCTCCAGATTGTCCCACTCCTCAACGGCGATTCAGCGTAGATCCCTCAGAGTGGTTTGTGGGTCACAGCGTCCATAAACAGCTCTTTTCAATCTATCCCAGGCATGTTCGATGGTGTTCATTTATGGAGAACATGCTGGCCACTCTAGTCGAGCGATGTCGTTATCCTGAAGGAAGTCATTCACAAGATATGAACGATGAGGGCGCGAACCGTCGTCCATGAAGACGAATGCCTCGCCAATATGCTGCCGATATGGTTGCACTATCGGTCGGAGGATGGCATTCACGTATCGTGCAGCCGTTACAGGGCCTTCCATGACCACCAGCGGTGTAAGTGGGCCCCACATAATGCCACCTCAAAACAGCAGGGAACCTCCACCTTGCTGCACTGTCTGGACAGTGTATCTAAGGCATTCAGCCTGACCGGGTTGCTTCCAAACATGTCTCCGACGATTTTCTGGTTGAAGGCATATGCGACACTCATCGGTATAAAGAAAGTAATGCCAATCCTGAGCGGTCCATTCGGTATGTTGTTGGGCCCGTCTGTACCGCACTGCATGGTGTCGTGGCTGCAAAGATGGACCTCGCCATGGAGGTCGGTAGTGAAGTTGCGTATCATGCAGGCTATTGCGCACAGTTTGAGTCGTAACACGACGTCCTGTGGCTGCACGAAAAGCATTATTCAACACGGTGGCGTTGCTGTCAGGGTACCTCCGAGCCATAATCCGTAAGTAGCGGTCATCCACTGCAGTAGTAGCCCGTGGGTGGCCTAAGCGAGGCATGTCATCGACACTTCCTGTCTCTCTGTATCCCCTCCATGTTCGAACAACATCGCTTCAGTTCACTCCGAGACGCCTGGACACTTTCCTTCCTGGAGCAAAGTAACAATGCGGACGCGATCGAACCGCGGTATTGACCGTTTAGGCATGGTTGAACTACAGACAACACGCGAGAGGTGTGTATCTCCTTCCTGGTGGAATGACTGGAACTGATGGGCTGTCGGACCCCCTCCGTCTAATAGGCGCCGCTCATGCATGGTTTTTTACGTCTTTGGGCGGGTTTACTGACATTTCTGAACAGTCAAAGGGACTGTGGCTGTGAGACAATACCCACAGTCAACATTTATCTTGAGGAGTTCCGCGATCCGGGGTGATGCAAAAGTTTGATAGGGTGGAACTATTTTTGTGTGTCTAGAAAAATGCGTGAATAGTGAAGAGAAAGTGGTCAAGAGGTATCTTTCGAAAGGTGACATTACCCATTTGCGCACAGCCGTACAGAGTAGCAACGTTGCATAATAACGGTTCATCCTTCGCCTGGGTTACTGCCATACTAGCAAGAATGCTTATTAACCATTGATCTACGACTGGCCGTTCTTCAGTTTTTCCTGTGAAGCCACTAATCTACGCCAAGCCAAATGAAAACGGACCTTTAGTGTAAATGAAAATCGTTAACAACAAACTAGCACGTTAACCGATATTCTTATTGCTCTAAAATGTTTTCCTATCCATCACGGATACTGACACTCCTCAAAAAGATTACGTGAATTTGAACAGATATACACATAGAGCTCTATAAGTGGTACATTATGTCATGATTTGTGTGCGTATCTAATATTTCATTGCTTTTGGCGGTCAGTAGAAAATGATCGTGAAGGAAAACCATTCCAGACTAGACAAGCACACTCTCTGGTGAAGTTTGTCCCCAATAAAAGATGAACATTGGCCTTCCTCCAATGTCACAAGTACTTCCTGTCAGATAAGACGATGGGAGCGAGGAGAGGAGGTGGCGGGAGGCTGTGATGAGGAGGGGAGGCGTGAAGCTGGAGTCGTTCGTATCTCGTAACTTGGCGCTCTCTGCAGACAGAAAAACAGAGCTGTTTAACGTCTCGTTAATTTTCAGTAACAGTACACACATCAGCTAGGACCGACACACTGGTCAAAGTGGGGCAGCGATTAAGACGATGGACTGGAATTCAGGAGTAGCGGTGTTGAAACCTCCGTCCTGCCATCCAGGCAAAAGTTTTTCGAAGTCGCAAAAGACAAATGGCAAGATAGCTCCTTTGAAAATAAACTGTCCTATTTCCTTCCCCCGTGCTCTAATGACCCAATCGTCGACGCGACGTTAAGTCCTAACCTTCTTCCCTTCAGATTCGAGCAAAGTCTAACTAATTCCGTTCCTGACGTCTTCAAAGTGTGACCTACTAATTAGTTTATTCGGAGTGCGTTGAGGTGATCTTCTTATATACCACTAGCAACAGCGTTTCGCCGTCCACTAACAACTCTATATCTAAATTGAACCATAAAATAGCAATTGAAACAATTTCTCTGTCAGTCAGTTATATTTCGTTCCAGGGCGCGCTTCGTGGATATACACCCTCACCTTCAGGTGGATTACTAGTTTCCAGCATTGTTTATTTCCCTGAATGTAGCTACCTGCTCGCCTTATGCTTCATATGGCTACAAATTAGTTATTATTGGTCACGGCACTGAAGTCATACATTATACACGATAATAAAGCTGTTCACAGGATGTTCCAGCAGAAATGACACTACAGGGTGTTAAAAGAAGTATCACATGTTCCAAGCCGGCCGCTGTGGCCGAGCGGTTCTAGGCGCTTCAGTCCGGAACCACAATGCTGCTACGGTCGCCGGTTCGAATCCTGCCTCGGGAGTGCATGTGTGTGATGTCATTAGGTTAGTTAGGTTTAAGTAGTTCTAAGCTCTAGGGGGCTGATCACCTCAGATGTTCCTACAGTAATTAGAGCCATTTGAACCATTTTTGATCATGTTACAACAGGAGGTGTACTTATAAAAAGTAGAGAAGAAGTCCGACAATACAGGGATTCCGATCTGGATGTGTACAGTAACATGTGTTTGTATTTCAGAACTTATTAAAGTTTATGACTTTATCTGTCCAACATTGTACACAGGAGCTCAAACATTCTTGAGTGTGGGCATCCTTTGAAACTCGACAGATATCGAAACGGCTCTCCATCTCTCGCCACGTATTCGTAAACATGACAGGTTCTTACGGCCTCTACTGCTGCGTACATCCGTTGTCACAAATCCAGCAGATCTCGATCCTTTGTTCTGTAAACAATATCCATATGTATAAAATGCGCTGACCTGATTGACTGACTGGCTCAACATCGCCCAGCCCAAACCGCTAAAGTCAGAAACTTGAAATTTGGAAACTTATGTATTTTATACAGTGGGCGTCGTTTAAGAAAGGATTTTTCGAAATTCCAACCCTGAGGGGCGCAATAGGCATTGAAGTGCCTCTTTGAAAAAGTCTCTAGTTTGGCAATTTTGAAGCTAGACCTACGAAAATTGCTATTTGGTTTCTCGGTCAGAAATAAAGTAATACGTGTTTCAGCATTTGTAGAAATTTAACGCTATGAGGTATGAAGTAGGAGGTGAAAGATTGTTTCCAAGATATATCATAATTACAGAACTACTAAAGTACTTTTAATTCTACTTCTATGAACATTGATATTCGACATCTCGGTTACAAATAATAGAATGCGTGTTTCAGTATTTTTAGGAATTGAACTCTTAACGGGCTCAAATAGAGGATGAGATTTTTTATAAGAATATTTTATTATGAAAGCATTTTTAAAGCTAAACCCATGAAAATTTAGATTTGGCTTCTCAGTTAGAAATAAAAAGACTACGTGTTACACTGTTTTTGCAGGTGGAGCGGGGGATGAAAGTTTTTAGGGAAATATTTCATTGTGCAAGTATTCCTCAAACTAAATCTATGAAAATATGCACTTGGCTTCTCTGTTAGAAATGAAACATACACATTTCATTATTTTTGGAAATTCAACCCCTAAGGGCGTGAACGTTTGATGAAACTATTTTTAAAGCGAAATCTTTGAAAATTACTGTTCGGATTTTCGGTTAGAGATGAAGAAACACGTGTGTCACTGGCTTCAGGAATCCAATCACTGAGGGGGTGAAATAGGGTCAGACTGACTCATCGACTCATCACCGCCCAGCCCAAACCGCTAAACTCTAAGTTTGGAGAGGGTATGGAGCTTACGCTGTAGGCATCGCTTAAGAAGGGAGTGTCAGAAATTCCACTCCTACGGGTCTGAAATACGGGATGAAAGGCTTTCTGAAAGTATGTTGCTATTAAGGGAATTTTCAAACTAGAACTGTGAAAACAGGAATTTGGTTTCTCAGTCAGAAAATAAAAAATTAGTGTTCAAGCATTTTTGGAAATTCAACCGCTAAGGGGGGGGGGGGGGGATGAAGTAGTGGGTGAAAGGTTTTTTCGAAATAAATAACTACTAAAGGATTTTAATGCTACGTACAGTTGGTATTTGACTTCTCGGTTAGAAATAAAAAAATACGTGTTTCAGTATTTCTGGAAATTAAACCCCTAAGGAGTACAATAAGTGATGAAAATGTTTAAAATTATTCGTTACATCAAAAAAATTTTAAAGCTATATTTATGAAAACTGGTATTTCACTTCTCGGTTAGATATAAAGAAATATTTGTTTGGGCATGAAAGTTGCTATGGAAATATTTCCACATAAAGCAAAAGCCATAATTAACAAAAACTTGTAACTCTGCCTACCAAAATTGCTTTTTGATCAGAAGTACATTCGGAAAAGACCATATGGCTTTAATTACTGTGGAAAGCTTAGAAAATATTGCAGTTTGTGAACAATATAAAATTTCGATTAAATAAAAACAAAACAAAACTCTCTGCAAGCTATACAGTCTCTGCGAGCGAAGCAGTGGGCGCTAAGCTAGTTCTTCATACACCCCCATGCACTGAAATCCAGCGGAGTCTGGTGGGGAGACCGAGGGGATCAGATAATTGCCCCCCCCCCCCCCCCCCTTCTGAGCCAGCGCTCAGCAGACGTCTCATGGAGAAATGTGCTAACATCCTCATCATATCGGGAGGGTGGGGGGAGGCACCATCCTGCTGGAAAATGACGTCGGGAGGCATTTGAAGAAATGCACAGTTCGCCAACATGTCGAGACAGGTGTGTCCTGGCACTGGCGCGCATGCGCATTCTGGAGTATCTCTATCGTTTGCGTATTCATCCAGCAACATAAAATGTCTATTTCTTTCCTTATAACGATGTTTGTGTGTATACCTATAGCTCGGATATCCTGTATTATGGTTAAAAAATGGTTCAAATGGCTCTGAGCGCTATGGGACTTAACATCTGAGGTCATCAGTCCCCTAGAACTTAGAACTACTTAAACCTAACTAACCTAAGGACAGCACTCACATCCATGCCCAAGGCAGGATTCGAACCTGCGCCGCAGCGGTCGCGCGGTTCCAGACTGAAGCGCCTAGAACCGCTCGACCACTCCGGCCGGCCCTGTATTATGACCGGAAATAAATAGCTGTTGCGGTATGGGACATTGAAGATTCTCAGATGAGGCGGGATCCACAAGAGATGGCGTAGTAAATCACTGCTGTACGAGATCTGTTCAAAAAATCCCGGAACATTCCTAATTTCACGCCAATGACGTGTTGGTGCGAAATGCGGTTGCCATCCCGGCACATACCGGCGTTTAATGTGTAACTGCCGGAAGTTTCATTGTTGTATGTCTGTTAGCTATTGTCCAGTGCTGTGTTGAGTAGAACTTGTGACACACAGTCTGCAAATTTCGAAACGGCAAAGTTAGAGGAGCAAGGCGTCTGCATTAAAGTCACTCCTAAATGACTCAGGGAGCCTACGGAGATGAGTGCTTAAGCCGTACTTGGTTTTATGAATGGTTTACACGGTTTAAATATCGCCGGACGGAAGTTACAGATTCAGGTTTGGAGAGTACGGACGATGTGGCAATAGACGCACACCATCAAGGATGAAAGTGCGGGTGCGTTATTGTGGTGGAAGAGCCATGAATTGTCTCGCTACATTGGAGGCAGTTTCCTTCTCACATTTTCTCGCAGGCGTCGCAACAAGATACCCTTCGACGTCTACCGACGACGGTCATGTCACGAAGGTCAACGAAATTGTGCGTGTCAATCAAAGACTGACGGTCCGACCGAGAAATTGCAGAAGAATGTAACGTTTCAGTTGGATCATGTCATGAAATCCTGACAGCGTCTTAAAATGCATCGTATTGCCGCCAAGTTTGTCCCACGGCTCATGAGCCATGACCAGAAGGACCTCCGCCTCGCATTCTGTGAAAAGCTTTCGGATCGCCCAAATGAAAATTCGGAAATTTGTGGTAAAGTCTTATGGCACCAAACTGCTGAGGTTAGCGGTCCCTAAGCCTACACACTACTTAATCTAACTTACGCTATGGACAACATACACACCCATGCCCGACGGAGGACTCGAACCTCCGACGGGAGGAAGCCACATGGACCGCGCAAGGCACCTCAGACGGCGCTGGCTAGGTGTTCCTTAAGAGGCGATGAGACGTGGGTCTACGGTTATGATGTTGAGACCGAGGTTCAATCTTCACAATGGGTCGCGAAAGGGCCTCGAAGATCAAAAAAATTTCGTCAGTTGAGATCAAATGTCAGAGCCTTCCTAATAGTTTCCTTTGACTTTGATGGATTAGTTCATAATGAATTCGTGTCACAGGGACAAACTGTTAATCGATGGTACTAACGGAACGTGTTGCGACGCCCGCGAGAAAATGTGAGAAGGAAACGGCCTGAAATGTGGCGACGAGACAGTTCATTGTTCTTGCATCACGATAACGCACGCGTACATTCATCTCTGTTGATGCGTGACTGTTGCAAAAAAACTAAATCACTGTGCTGTCCCATCGGCTGCGGATTGTTTTTAATTCCAAAGTTGAAAACCCCGTTGATAGACAAGATAAAAGAAAATTCGCACACGATGCTTAGCGGGACCCAGCAAGAGGCGTACCAAGACTGCTTTCGGAAGCGGAAACGACGTTTGGAACGGTGTACCAGTTATGGAGGAGAGTATTTCGAAGGAGACCATGCACAACTGCTCAATAAGTAACAGGTGAGAGTAGAAAAATTTTGTGGACAAAGTGCCGGAATTTTTCGAACAGACCTCGTACGCACGTGATGGCAGACCCAGATCCTCGTGCAGTCATGGAGGTGAGGCATTAGGATTATTTAAGTATCAGTGTATGGGAAGGAATTATCCGTTACGTAGTCATAGGACCATACACTTTACCAAACACATTAACAGTTGCTATGTACCACCTATTATGACGCCATGAGTTTCCATTGTTATTGGAGAATGACATTCTTGAAGAAAGGAAACGGCTGTGTTTTATGTACTACGGGGTACCAACCTGTTTTCTACGGATCGTTCGAAAGTGACTCACCGCAAAGTTTCTTGGGCGGTGGATTGGTCGAGGCGATGCAGTACCATGGCCTTCCCATTCACCAGGCCTGAACCCGTTGAATTTCTGGCTATGGGGATACTTAAAGGCTCTCGAGTGTGTTCAACTCATCGACAATCTGCATACTATACGGGGATGGGGGGGCAAATGCAATCTGAATGGAGCCGGGTGAATTTGAAACAGTATGTGATTCACTGCGAAAAAGACTGAAGGATGCTTTGGTATGCTTGATAATCTCATGCAAAACAGCCTATAGTGTCTACCTCTACAGACAGATGGGAATGAGTGGACAGATTAACCCTAATATCAACAAGAATTGGTTTGAGAATTTATCATTACCCCAACTTTCCTTCTAGTTTTTACCAATACTGCCTCCTGTAGGAATATGTGACACACTGTATACACATATTTGTCCCATAGAGTATAAGTATCTATGGGGTGAGCAAGCAGATGCACAGAACGAGAATTCTGTTCCCAGCATCTGCTGCAGTTCAAGTCACGTGGTTTTGGGACGGCGCATTTTAGCCTGTATAGAGTGCTTAGCGTATTTTGAGTGTCATTACATCGCTGCTACTGATATCACCTTCAGAGGTACCGTGAAACTTTGTATACGTGTTTTACAGACATCTTAACAATTTGATACCAGCTGCAGAAGATGACTTAAAGATGTGAAGAGTAATACTATCGCGCTTTCTCGTCACAGTATCATAGCTCAGGTCCCGCCTTAAGTATGTTTTTTCGATAGCTGAATAAGAAGTGACAGCCAACAACATTTTTTTTACGTTTTGTGTTGCACTTACTCATGTTGTCGAACTTCTGTTTTAATCAATTACGCTATAGTGACACCGTAGACAGCGCCTAATCTCTCGAAAAAACAACGCATCTGGAATTATGAAACTGTTACAATAAATACGGTAAGAGCTTTGCTTCACCTGCGTGTCCATTATTCTTTTCAACTTTTCTTTATTTGCCCTCCTGCTTTTTATAAACAAGTAAAATATCTGTAACTTTTTTCGCCAACTCACCAAAAAAGTAAAATGAAACGTTATGCACAAGAAAATTAAAAGAATACGAGAATAGTGCTCGAATTTTGGAGTAATAAAGTAAATGTTAGTAAAACAAGTGACAGCCAACAATATTTTTTTATGTTTTCTATGGCACTGATTTATACTGTCGAATCTGTTCTAATTAATTACGTTACAGTGACACTGTATAGGTAACTGTGTCGCGCAGAAATACTTAGATATACACAAGGGTTTGAAAATCTGCATAAATTGGAGAAAATTAGTCAGACAGTCATGTATAAATTTTATCTGCGTATGAACGTAGCACCAATATATGTACACTGACTGCAGTTTACTCAAACACACCTAAAAATTTATCGAGCACTTGTCTCGTAAACAAACTGCCATAAAGCCGCAGAAGTTATCTCTACAATACAAGAAAATATAGTACCGTGTCTCGATATTTTACAACATATAAAGTGCTGCACATCAACTTTACATTTACAATTACACATTTGTTGTACGCACCTCTGAAAACTAACTGGTCTTCCTTTCACATACTTATCTTTTACATCCATAGCAACGACAATACTGCTCCACAGCTGTTACTAAAACTCAAGCATGCAGAAACGTATATAAACAAGGCGAATATGTGTAATGTGTAATGTGTAATATTGAAGCTTCACTATTACCGTAAATTGTAGACGAGCATCGTGATCCCAAAATCACGTGACTAGCTGGGTTTGATGTTGAGAATATGCGCAATAGACTATGCACACTCCATAGATATACATACTCTATGATTTGTATCGCTAAATATCACAAACACAATACGAAAACTTTTCATAGATAGTACAGGCACAGATCTACAGTTCCAGCCGAATTGAATCATCTTTCCGACTTAGCACTACTTTATAACTCGCGAAGCACACTTGTGTACTTTAATGATAACTATCAAGATGGCTGAAAGCTCCCGAAACCGTCATAGGTAATCTTGACAAGTTTATTCATTAAATTAAACTAATAGCAGTACATATTTTTTCCAGCTTGCAATCATAGAAAAGTGATCCAAGAACGTAATAAAAAGTTAGATTAAAGCAAAAATAAGAGTAACAAACAGACACCAAACAGAGTTGAATCCATATTTAGATGGCGTTTCACAGAAAATAATTCATAACATATTGAGAACATACAATGAGGCAGTTTTTTTCAGCAGCAATGAATTACATATAGGCTGCCACACAATGTAAAAAGTAACAAAAGCAAACTTTCCGATACAAAATAAGACGCAATAAGTAATCAGTACAATGAGTGATCAGACTGGACGAAACTTCCCACATTAACGACATAGGACATGCTCTCAAACTAAACAAAGGCGACAAAGTACGTCTCTTTGATGTATTGGAAATATTTATTTGCAGCAGAAACCATGGGAAGAATGTACTCAATGAGAAAACGTAGACAGTGCCAATGAATTATTTTAGACGTTTTTCACTGTTACTAGATTACAAACAATAACTTTGACTGAAACTTCCTGGCAGATTAAAACTGTGTGCCCGACCGAGACTCGCAGAAGAGCTTCTGTAGAGTTTGGAAGGTAGGAGACGAGATACTGGCAGAAGTAAAGCTGTGAGTACCGGGCGTGAGTCGTGCTTCGGTAGCTCAGTTGGTAGAGCACTTGCCCGCGAAAGGCAAAGGTCCCGAGTTCGAGTCTCGGTCGGGCACACAGTTTTAATCTGCCAGGAAGTTTCATATCAGCGCACACTCCGCTGCAGAGTGAAAATCTCATTCTGAATAACTTTGACTGCTACCTCTTGAGCGTCTAAAACTGAAGAAACCAGAACGCAATGCCCAAATTATCAAACTGATTAATTACCAAATAAATACGCTCACAATTTTTGTATGTAAGTTTTTTAAAGATTATTTTTATGTGAGAAAGTTCTACAGATGTACATGCCTGTTTTCATGTGGTTTGTAAGTTTGATTCGCAAGGAAAGCTTTGCTCTTTGACTTACAAAATATGGTATCTGCCTCCCCAACCTCTGGACTGTTTTTGTTTTGTTTATATGTGTGATATTCACCGACGCAACGTGTAAACGTAACGCTCTGCAATATGCTTTTTGTTAGAACATGTCAAAAGTAATTATGATATCGCTGATAACGTATAACTACAGTGCTATATTAAGATTGGAAGTATTATAACTAATCTGAAGCAAAATGAAGTCTACGACAGACAAGTCCCTACATGTAGGAAAACAAATGTGAATGAAAATGAGTGATCCACCTTGAAGATGAGGGTGTAAGGCCTCGAAACGTGTTGTATGAAAAAATAACTCAATGACACTCGATAATTGTTTTGCCATTTATATCATAATTAGCCGTAGTTTCCAAAGCACAGTTCAATATGGACGAAATAAGGTTAAAATAAAATTTGTTGTAAATAGACGGGAGTCTTCTATTACAACTGCCATTTTGTTATAAAATTGGAAAAAAGAAAATATTAACTTTCGATTTTCATTTGAAGGAAATACCGTATTTTACAGCACAACGTATCTAACAGGTTCGGAGTTATTCAAGGTTAGGACGTGCACACCGTATTTGCCAATGCTATCGTGTAGCGTTATCGTGGAGTTACGTAAGTATCACCGGTGCGTCATTACGGCAAAAGGACTGTTCTAAAAAATGAACGTCTAAACAGTTCTAAGAATCCTGCGCAGGAAGAAACTGTTTTCGTTGGTATTACAGCATCCGGTAGATGGTCTAATGGGTATCGCTTCCGCGAAATCCTTTCTGATATCTTCATCTGGACATTTATTCGTATTCCATTATGTCCATAATGGAGCTCACTTTCATTTCATTTGTGAAATAAATGTTTTATTTTAGAGCCACAGTTATTGCAAAAATAGTACATCCAGCTACTTTCTGTGGTTGTAGATTTCCTTTTAGGAAATCGATGTTGATGAACGTACATTTACATTGAGTAGTAGTAGCAGTAGTAGTAGTAGTAGCTTTATTCATCCGTAGATCTTTTTTAGAAGGATATAGGATATGACAAAGTATTTACAAATTTAGATCAATTTAAAATAAGCTAATTCGTATACACATACGTTTACAGACTTCTAGTTAGAGACAATCATTAGATTTACTAAACTGAAGAAACAAAGAACCTATACACCTGCCTAATATCGCGTAAGGCCCTCGTGAGCACGCAGAAGCACCGCAACACGACGTGGTATGCACTCGACTAATGTCTTAAGTAGTGCTGGAGGGAACTGACGCCATGAAACCTACAGGGCTGTCCATAAATCCGTAAGTGTGCGAGGCAGTGGGGATCTCTTCTGAACAGCACGTTGCAAGGCATCCCAGATAAGCTCAGTAATGTTCATGTCTGCAGAGTTTGGTGTCCAGCGGAAACATTTAACCTCAGAAGAGTGTTCCTGGAGCCACTTTGTAGCAGTTGTGGACGTGTGGGGTGTCGCATTGTCCTGCTGGAATTCCCCAAGTCCATCGGAATGCACATTGGATATGAATGGATGCAGGTGATCAGACAGGGTGCTTATGTACGTGTCACCTGTGAGAGTGGTCTAGACGTGCCAGGGGTCTCATATCACCCAAGGTGTCCATGGATTCATGAGGTTGTCTCCATACCTGTACACTCCCATCTGCTCGATACAATTTGAAACGAGACTCATGCGACCAGGCAACATGTTGCCAGTCATCAACAGTCCAATGTCGTAGCTGACGGGCCCAAACGAGGCGTAAACCTTTGTGTCGTACAGTCATCAAGGGTACACGAGTGGGCCTTCGGCTCCGAAAGACCATACCGATGACTTTTCGTTGAGTGGTTCGCACGCGGACACTTGTTGATGGTGGAGCATTGAAATCTTTAGCAATTTGTGGAAGGGTTGCACTTCTGTCACGTTGAACGATTCTTTTCAGTCGTAGTTGGTCCCGTTCTTGCAGGACCTTTTCCGACCGTAGCGATGTCGGAGATTAGATGTTTTACCGGATTCCGGATATTTACGGTACTCTCGTAAAATGGTCGTACGGGAAAATCCCCACTTCATCGCAACTTCTGAGATGCTGTGTCTCATCGCTAGTGCGCCGACTGTAACACCACGTTCAGATTCGCTTAAATCTTGATAACCTGCCATTGTAGCAGCTGAAACCGATTTAACAACTGTTCCAGATTCTTGCTGTCTTATATAGGCTTTGCCTATCGCAGAGCCGTATTCTGACTGTTGCCATATCTCTGTATTTGAATAAGCATGACTACCATGTGTACTGGTATGAAATGAGCGTTTTTTTGTGAAAATGAAACACTAATTTTGAATTGAAAAGTAAAAACATTTTATTCAAAGTACTGGCCATTGCTTTCTATACAATTTGACCACCTTTCTAGCAATTTGTGGACACCACGCCAGTAGAAATGTTCGTCTTTTGAAGCAAACCAATCAGACACCAAATTTTCGACTTCTTCGTAGGAATCGAAGTGTTCCTCAGCCAATGCGTGTCCCATTGATGAAAACAAATGGTAGTCGGAAGGGGCAAGGTATGGTAAATACGGCGGGTGGGGTAGCAGCTCCCAGCCAAGTGTTTTGATTGTATCCTGAACCAGTTTTGCTTTGTGTGCAGGTGCATTGTCGTGTAAAAAAATTACTTTTCCATGTCTTCTGGCCCATTCTGGCCTTTTTCCGATCAATGCATAGTTCAAATTGATCATTTGTTGTCTGTAGCGATCAATATTCACAGTTTCACCGGGTTTTAGAAGCTCATGATACACGACACCTTTCTGATCCCACTAAACACAGAGCATTGCCTTCTTGCCGAATCGGTCTGGTTTTGCAGTCGATGTTGATGGTTGTCCCGGATTAACCGATGATTTTTCCCGTTTAGGATTCTTAAAATTAATCCATTTTTCATCGACAGTAACAATTCGATGCAAAATTGATTTTATTTCATGTCTTTGAAGCAAAATTTGAAAAAAGGTTTTTCGGTTTTCCATCTGTCTTTCATTCAATTCATGTGGCACCCATTTTCCACACTTTTGGATCATTCCCATAGCTTTCAAACGGTCAGAAATTGTTTGTTGTGCAACATTTAGCATTGCTGCCATTTGCTTCTGACTCAAAGTATCATCTTCATCCAATATTGCTTGCAATTCGGCGTCTTCGAACTTTTTTGGAGGTCTTCCACGTTCTTCATTTCTTACATCAAAGTCATTATTTCTGAACCGTTGAAACCATCTTTTGCATGTTGCTTCTGATACAGCATGATCACCATATGCCTCGACAAGCATTCGATGTGACTCTGCAGCACATTTTTTCAAATGAAAACAAAAAATTAATGCTTTCCGCAAATCATCACTTTCTGGTACAAAATTCGATATTGTTAACACGATGAAAACATATGATGTTGTTCGTTCCATGACTTGATGTATACTAAATATCTTTGACAGATGTCATACCAACCAAACAAACAAAAAAATTAAGGCTCGTTCACAACAAATGTTCCCTATCGACACATTTGTATCTTAACGCCCATTTTATACCGGTACACCTGGTATACCAGTTTCCTTGGCACTTCAGTGTAGAACAAATGAAGTTACAGACGGTGTTGAAAACACCGTAGTGCAGTGGTTGGGCCCATCCTTGTTAGACCACGTATCATACAGAGTGTACGTTACATCGCAGTGCGAGAGTTCAGGCATTCACTACTTGATCAAAAGCATGGGGACACCTACTAGTGGATTTTAATATGGGGTGTGTCCACCCTTCGCGTTCATAACGGCTTTAATTCTGCAGCGGGCCCTTTCAGCGTGGTGTCAAAATGTCTGTGGATGAAAGGCAGCCGAAACGTGATGACGCTGTGATCTGGAGCGCAGTCGACATTCGAACTCATCCTAAAGATGTGGCTTTGGGTTCAGGTCGTGACTCTGGGAAGGCCAGTCCATTTCAGGAATGTTACTGTCTACAGCCACTTCCTCACAGATGCTGTTTTATCGCATGGTGCATTGGCATCGCTGATACAAACACTCATCGTATCGGAACGATTCCTCCATTGTACGTGTTGCTCACTGCTGTAAAATGTGTTCATATCCTTCCGCATTTATCGTTTCCTTAAGCTCAATAACGATACCACACACTGACAACAAGAAACACCACCATATAATATCAGCAATTCCTCCATACTTCACTGTGTGCACTACATATGATAGTAGGTAACGCTTTCCAGGGATTCACCAAACGCCAACCTTTCCATCGGATTGCAACTGGGTATAGTTCGGTTCATCACTCCAAATCACTCGTTGCCACTCACCCAGCTCTTTGCACCACCTCAAACATTTCTTAGCACTGACCACAGATTCTCTGTAACTCCCTGTGCACAGTCATTGTGCTTGCTGGATTTTTGACAACATTTTGGAACTCACGAGTGATTCCTCTTGCTGATTTCATGCAATTTTCTGTAACCACCTTCTGCAAAATTCAACAGTCCCTGTACGTGCATACATGAGGTCTTCCTGGTATCGGTTTAGTTGTGATTGTTCCTTTAAGTTTCCACTTTACAATCACACCACTAATAGTCGACATGGCCAGCTGCAGAAGGGTTGAAATACCACTGGTAGATTCGTTACTCAGGTGACGTCCAATGAGTAGTCCGCGTTCAAAGTCACTGAGCTTTTCTGAAAGAAACATTCTGATGATGCTTCTCTATGACAACACAATACTCACCGCTATAATGGCGGGCCTCTCAAGACAATTAATGGCCAACTCCACATCAGATGGAGGTATCCAGGCAGTGTTTCATTATTTCCACTTTCACACACAAAATGTATTTTAAGCAACATGGGTTTAGCAGCCTACACTGGATTAGAGACAACGGCAAAGGTCGAAATAAACCACTCCTGTCGACACGGCGCACGTATTCTTTCATTGCGGCAATCGAACTCGTAGTGGCTGTGCGCACGGCAGTAGAAAACCTTTTTGGTGAGACATGAATTATCGTTGGTCATCGGGGCTCAGTTCAAAATGGAGCTCATCCTCGAAGACAGTTCTACTCTAGTCAATGAGATTCCAAGCGAAAGACGTGTCTGGAGATGCACGGACAGTGGCGGGATACCAGCCTGCCATACGGCCCGACAATCAGGACCGATGGAATGGGGTGCCATTTCTTTTCATAGCAGAAGTCCTTTGTTACCCTTACAGCACATCAGTTTCTCGACAGTACTCTATATCCCATTCTGATAAATGGGACTGATGTCTTTGGTGCCACATCTTTTCAATGCAGTTCAACTTTCTTTGTCATCCTTGTCACCCTTAAGGCACAGTGCTATGTTGATGATGTTCTGTGTCCCATACCAACAGCCAGGACTGATTGTCTGGGGTCCTGTTGTTATTCAAAGCAGGACCCCTTTGTTTGTCATTGGTGACACCCTTACAGCGCAGCAGTTCATCGATAATACTCTACTCTACATCCCATTCAGTTAAGAAGGACTGATGTCCTCAAGTGCCATTTATTTTCACATCAGAACCCTTTTATTTGGCATCCATGGCACCGTTATAGCACTGTGGTGATTCAGTGATATTCTATGCCCCATTTCGACAACTAGGACTCATGATCTGGGGTGCCACATGGCTATAGTTTCTACTCCTCATCTCCGTGCATGCTAAACCCTCTACCTTGGCCGGCGAGGTAGCCGGATCTCTTTCTAACTGAGAACATTTTGAGCATTATGTGCAAGTTCCACCAACCAGCTCTGGATTTTGTCGATGTAACTCGCCAATTGGGCAGAAACTGGTATGATATCCCACAGGTGATCATTCAACAACTCTCTCAATATATGTCAAGCCGAATAACATCTTGCATAAGGACCAGGAGAGGATCAACGTCTTAATCATGACTTGATCGATTTGTGAAGCTCCTTCTCTTGAATAAATCATCCAATTTTTCTGAAATTGTAACCAATCATACGTACATCACATCTACTTATTTCCCTCCCATTTGGAGAAGTCCTTCATGGTGAGGATTCTTTTTTTCTTAATGTATTATCAGTAGTCTGTAGGACTGTGATATGATTAAACATGTTACCAGTAATTTTTTTAAATAATAGCGTTCTATGTGACACAGTTTCGTGACATTTACAACTTGTAAAAGAATGTATGATCATCATCTTCCTCACACAGTCCAGTCAATACTCACATACTTTGTATTATGCATCTACGACAGTAAAATTGAGTCATATCCATCACATATGCTTCAATATCTCATAAAAATCCCTTCTCCGAGTTGTATGTAGTACCCATAATGGAACTGTGTCAGTGGTCATACACAAAGCACCGGCAGCCTGAAATCTTCCAGTTTCTAGGAGTTCCGAAGAATATTGAGGTGCAGGATGGAGACAAGCAAATGTAGCTAGGGAGGGGAGAGGTGCAGAGTACGTTCGTTTTGTAACAAGTGCCTGACCCCATCACGGACAGTTAGCATTGTTTGCTGAGGAGGAATTGTACGCTCGCATTGCACTGACCATTGCTTCATCATTCTGTTAATAATAAAAAACTGGGGAGAGACTTAAAGTTATTAGAAATATACACTACCAGTTCACTCATCAGTTTGTAGTTTAATTAAAAGATCCCACAAAAACAAAATATTATTTATCTTTGATCGCTTTAAAAATAAACGTGTTGAAAGAAATTTTTATTTCATTCTAAAGCATAGTTATGTGCTAATGTTGTTGATTTTGAGGGGACCGGGGGGTGCAGGGATGGGAGATACTACCTAATATTTGATTGCATTCTGGGGTAATGGTCTCAGAAATGTTGGGGACCACTGCTATAGGCGGCAAATCACTAAGTCGTAAAATACCTAGAAGTAACTTAGAATGGAAAGACCACATAAAACAAATGGTAGGAAAAGTATAAGAGTGAGATCCATTGGGAGAGACGCAGGAAAATATAATTCTTCCACTAAAGAAATTGATTTCAGAAGACTCATTCCACCGATTCTTGGACGTTGTTCATCAGTCTGGGACTAAATGGTTCAAATGGCTCTGAGCACTATGGGACTTAACATCTGAGGTCATCAGTCCCCTACAACTTAGAAGTACTTAAATGTAACTGACCTAAGGACATCACACACATCCATGCCCGAGGCAGGATTCGAACCTGCGACTAGTGGTCGCTCGGTTCCAGACTGAAGCGCCTAGAACAGATCGGCCACACCGGCTGGCAGTCTCGGACACTACCAAATAGGATTAACATACGAGGTTAGAGAAGATGCAACTAAAAGCAGTGCGTTTCGTAGCGTAATCATTTACTCAGGGCACTACGGAGGTCCCCAACAAACTGCAAAAGAGGCGTTGTGCATCACGGAGAAGTTTACTATACAAATTTCTAGAGTGTACGTCCTGCTAATAGTGGAGCAAGCTATTGCTTCCTCCCTCATATGTCTCGCGAAAAGACTACGATGAGAAAATCAGAGGAATTAGATGTCACACGAACCTCTACCGACAATGATTGTCCCCATGCACCATTCGTGAATAGAACAGGAAAGGAAAGAACAGATATTGGTGCCAGAGGTCCTCTCCGCCACACACTGTAGTGTTAACGTAGATACACCTATCAGTCAGTATCTTATGACCACTACCTAATAGCCGGTATTTCAACCTTTGGCACGGATACCAGCGGCAACGCGTCGTGACATGGAAGCAATGAGGCCTTGTAAGGTAGCTGGAGGGAACCAGGCAACCTAATTTCCGTAAATTTGGGGGAGAGGGGCGATGAGCTTTGACGCCATGTTCAATCGGATCCCAGATGTGTCTGATCGCCTTCAGATCTGGCGAATTTTGGGGCCATCACATGAACTGGCACTCGCCACTGTGTTCCTCGAACCACCCCACACACTGCTGGCCTTGTGACATGGCGCATTATCTTGTTGAAAAACACCACTGACGTCGGGAAACGTGATCGTCATGAAGGGGTGTACGTGGTCCGCAACCAGTGTATGATACTTCTTGGCCGTCACGGTGCCTTCTACGAGCTCCCCTGGGCTCATCGATGCTCACGTGAGCGTTGCCCAGAGCACAATGAAGCCGCCACCAGTACAGAGGTTAAGGAGCAGTTCCCCTGGAAGACGAAGGATTCGCGCCCTCCCAAAGGTATGGTGAAGGTATCGCGATTCGTCAGACCATGTAACGTCTGCCATTGCGCCAACTTCCAGTGCCAGTGGTCACGTGCCCATTTCAGAAGTAGTTGACGATGTCGTGGTGTTAACATTGGCACCTTCGGCTGCTCTGCCCAGCAATAAACTCTGATGCGGCACCTCTCGAGTACCCGACAAGTCGTGCAGTTTCCGAAACGCTAGTGCCGAGCGACTGGGCCGTCACGATCTGCCCTCGGTCATATGTCGCGCACCTTTCCATTCTACACGCGGACTGCACTCCCATTTATATTACATGTACCATGCGTGTGTGATTAGCAGCCATTCGCCGCCAGGAGAAGCTGCTGTCGCCTGTACTGATTTATATCGACAGTAGGTCGGTGGTGGTCATAATGTTCTGGCTGATCATTGAACAGAGCAGATGTAGCGAGGAAGAAGGATAATACATTACACTGAATAGTCTAGCAACACAAGTACACTACTGGCCATTGAAAATGCTACACCACTAAGATAACGGGCTACACACGCGAAATTTAACCGACAGGACGAAGGTACTGTGATATGCAAATGATTAGCTTTTCAGAACATTCACACGTGGCTCGCGCCGGTGGCAACACCTACAAAGTGCTGACATGAGGAAAGTTTCCAACCGATTTCTCATACGCAAACAGCAGTTGACCGGCGTTGCCTGGTGAAACATTGTGATGCCTCGTGTAAGGAGGAGAAATGCGTACCATCACGTTTCCGACTCTGATAAAGGTCGGATTGTAGCATATGGCGATTGCGGTTTATCGTATCGCGACATTGCTGCTCGCGTTGGTCGAGATCCAATGACTGTTAGCAGAATATGTAATCGGTGGGTTCAGGAGGGTAATACGGAACGCCATGGTGGATCCCAACGGCCTCGTATCGCTAGCATGACAGGCATCTTGCCCGCATGGCTGTAACGGATCGTGCAGCCACGTCTCGATCCCTGAGTCAACAGATGGGGACGTTTGCATGACAACATCCATCTGCACGAACAGTTCGACGACGTTTGTAGCAGCATGGACTATCAGCTCTGAGACCATGGCTGCGGATACACTTGACGCTGCATCACAGACAGGAGCGCCTGCGATGGTGTACTCAACGACGATCCTGGGTGCACGAATGGCAAAACGTCATTTTTTCGGATGAATCCAGGTTCTGTTTACAGCATCATGATGGTCGTATCCGTGTTTGGCGACATCGCGGTGAACGCACATTGGGAGGGTGTATTCGTCATCGCCATACTGGCGTATCACCCGGCGTGATGGTATGGGGTGCCATTGGTTACACGTCTCGGTCACCTCTTGTTCGCATTGACGGCACTTTGAACAGTGGACGTTACGTTTCAGATATGTTACGACCCGTGGCTCTACCCTTCATTCGATCCCTGCGAAACCCCACATTTCAGCAGGATAATGCACGACCGCATGTTGCAGGTCATGTACGGGCCTTTCTGGATACAGAAAATGTTCGACTGCTGCCCTGGCGAGCACATTCTCCAGATCTCTAACCAATCGAAAACATCTGGTCAATGATGGCCGAGCAAGTTGCTCGTCACAATACGCCAGTCTCTACTCTTGAACTGTGGTATCGTGTTGAAACTGCATGGGCAGCTGTACCTGTACACGCCATCCAAGCTCTGACTCAATGCCCAGGCGTATCAAGGCCGTTATTACGGCCAGAGGTGGTTGTTCTAGGTACTGATTTGGCTCAAATGGCTCTGAGCACTATGGGACTCAACTGCTGTGGTTATCTGTCCCCTAGAACTTAGAACTACTTAAACCTAACGAACCTAAGGACATCACACACATCCATGCCCGAGGCAGGATTCGAACCTGCGACCGTAGCAGTCTCACGGTTCCGGACTGCGCGCCTAGAACCGCGAGACCACCGCGGCCGGCTGGTACTGATTTCTCAGGATCTATGCACCCAAATTGCGTGAAAATGTAATCACATGTCAGTTCTGGTATAAAGTATTTGTCCAATGAATACCCGTTTATCATCTGCATTTCTTCTTGGTGTAGCAATTTTAATGGCCAGTAGTGTATTTCATAAAACACGATAAGACTTTTGTAAATATGGAAATAACGTAAAACTGTAGTATTGTAGCTTATCGAGATTGTCGGAGCCGGTGCCTCGAAGGTTCCTGCGGGCACATCGAGCCGAGCTTTAAACTTCGCCACCAGCGAGAAACCTCCAGGCCGCCAATGAAGAATCCAAGACGGTGTTATATGCGCGGGCACCTGAGCACCAGTCTTCTAGTCGAGATTACTTCCGTGTCGCTGTTTAGTGCCGAACGTTACACCGAGTTCTTGATAGCTACCGGCAAACATTCGGTGTACACAGGCGCTCGCCCATATCGGCCCTCTGCTCATAGCTAACCACGGCTGCCGCAACTTGTATACATTGCAGCTGAGTACAATATACTTATTTGAAGTGGACTTGTGTCAACTAATCTTTTGCTTTCCTGTACAGGTTTCTACGGCGACAGATCTTTTGGCCATCATTAGCAACGTGGACTCCTAGGAACATAACGGCTGCCGACTCGCTTCATAACAAAAACGTATGGGAAAAGCTCGTATCGTGGTTGCATTTCCTTCGGTGTTATTTTGTGGAGAGCTAGTGATGCAGTCCATCCGTCTTCTGGTATGATATGTCGTCAAGTGCGCTAATTTTTCCTGAGAATGTACTCCAGTGGACTCTAACCTCTGTTGCTGGAATGGTTTGGTATGCATAAAGCTTAAGTGGCTGTTAGGTTATTAGGTTAGCTAACTTACAGTGTAGCCTCTCCGTTGCGGAGGCAGGTAAGTTAACACTGAAGTCGCCCCCGGTGAAAATAAGTGGATTTTGCCAAGAAATAACATCTGTAATATAATAGAATCATCACCGAATCGTGCGAAATGTAACGCTGCACAAGTATGTAGGGTATGCAAGGAGGAATGGGCAATATTCAGTCACATGGGGAATGCTCATTCGAAGAAACGAAAGTCTAGTAAACATGGGCTCTGAAGTGCATACCTTAAGAAGTATGAGCACTTCTTCATCTTCGTTGCCGAGTATCAAATCTCTTCTACTGCAAGATCTTTGCTTACCATGTTTTGAGAGGCGGTAGCATGGTTCGAAACAAGAAGAAAAAGTCTAGTAAGAACTTTAGAAGTGCTTACCTCAAGAAAAATATTGAATAGCCAATGAAGTGATAACGTTTTAAGAGTCGGGGCATGGAACGTCACAATCTTGAACGTGGTAGGGAAGCTGGAAAATCTTAAAAGTTAAATAGAAAGACTCAGTCTAGACGTAATAGTGAAATGGAAAGAAGATAAGGATGTCTTGTCAGATGAGTACAGGTAATATCAACGGCAGTAGAAAATGATATAACGGGAGTAGGATTTGTTATGAATATTGTAAGTGGGCTGCTTCTGTGTTGTCAGCGCTGTGTAGCGCTTTGCATTGGATCCCTGAGTGCGCTTTCTTTGTAAGAGACTCTGTGGCTGGCTGGACTCGTTGTTGGAAGCTAATCGCCAGTAGTGTTGGGCAGTTAGAAGTTAGTCGCCAACAGTGATGGAAGTACTGTTGGGCAGTTGGAGGTGAAGAGCCAGCAGTGATGGATGTTAAATGTGAGAAGTTAGTATTGATGGAGGGCAAAGGTCTTAAGTGTTAGCGTAGGCTAGCGATCTGTTCATGTTCGACTTGGAAACTGAATATTATTCATGATTATATATCTTTGTACTAGATGTCAATGACGATTTATATCCGTGTTTGAACTGGATTTCACATTATTGAGGTAAAAATAAATACATTATTTGGTTTGCAACAAAATCTTTCATTTGTTAACCACGTGCCTATTAGTAGTTAGTGGCTTTAGCAGTTAGAATCTTTTATTTAGCTGGCAGTATTGACGCTCGCTGTATTGCAGTAGTTCGCGTAATGAAGATTTTTGTGAGGTAAGTGCTTAATGAAATGTATAGGTTATTGTTAGGATTTCTTTTTAGTCAGGGCCATTCTTTTGGTAGCTGTCAGATCGCGTTACCGTTGTATATTGAGAGTAATTAATGAATACGAAAAGTGTGAGTTCTGTTTGCCAGGGAAAATTCAGTAGGTCAGTGTCGTAAGATTGGAGACTAGCAAAGTGACACTTCCATTGAATTTCATTCAGCAGTTTAAGCAAATATTTTATTAAGAAGTTTCAATACGAAGATAGGGCAGAGAGTGTGTTTCTGTGAACAGTTCAGTGATAGGGTCGCTCTTACCGGAATCGACAGCATACCAACACCGACAACGACAGTTCAGGCATACATGCCGACGTCGCAAGTTGAAGATGAAGAGGTAGAGAAAGTATATAATGATATTGAAACCGTAATACAGTACGTAAAGGGAACTGAAAATCCAATAG
The DNA here is from genome assembly GCF_023864345.2 of Schistocerca serialis cubense. Lineage (NCBI taxonomy): Eukaryota > Metazoa > Arthropoda > Insecta > Orthoptera > Acrididae > Schistocerca > Schistocerca serialis. The sequence continues at coordinate 115,773,962 of NC_064643.1, read as the reverse complement.
TCATGGGGGACTTGAATGCATTTGTAGGGGAAGGAGCAGAAGAAATGGTTACAGGAGAAGATGTTCTTGGGACAAGGAATGAGAGATGGGAAAGACTATTTGAGTTCTGTAATAAATTTCGGCTAGTAATAGCGAATACTCTGTTCAAAAATCACAAGAGGAGGTGGTTTACTTGGAACAGGCCGGGTGATACGGCGAGATTTCCGTGAGATTACATCATAGTCAGACAGAGATCTCGAAATCAGATTCTGCATAGTAAGGCGTACCCAGGAGCAGACATAGACTCAGACCAAAATGTAGTAGTAATAAAGAATAGGTTGAAGTTTAAGAGATTAGTCAGGAAGAATCAATACGCAAAGAAGTGGAGTACAGAATTATGAGGTAATACGCTTGAAGTTGTCATAGATACAGCAATACGGAATAGCTCAGTAGGCTGTACAGTTGAAAAGGAATGGACATCTCTAAAATGGGCCATCACAGAAGTTGGAAAGAAAAACTTAGGTACAAAGAAGGTAACTGCTAAGAAACCATGTATAACATAAGAAATACTCCAGTTGATCGATGGAAGAAGAAAGTACAAAAATGTTCAGGGAAATTCAACAATACAGAAATACAAGTCTCTGAAGAATGAGATAAACAGGAAGTGCAGGGAAGCTAAGACGGAATGGCTGCATGCAAAATGTGAAGAAATCGAAAAAGCAATGACTGTCGGAAGGACGGACTCTTCTTCTTTTAGTGTTCAACCCTGAGGTTGGTTCGCAGCAGAGCGCCGTTTCTCCCTTCTGTCTGCCTTCCTCTTCATTTATAGTTATGTGTTACATCCAACGTTATTCATGATCTGTTGCATGTATGATATCCTTGGTCGCCCCCGCCGATTCCTTCCCTCACTAGCTCCTCCTGCTATTGTTCCAATCATGTTGTTGTGTCGTAGGATGCGCCCTACAAGTTTGTCTCTTCGCGTTTGTATGTGCCTCCACAGAGATCTGGTTTCTCATACTTTTCTAAGCACCTCTTCATTTGCTACTTTGTCTCTCCAACTGATCTTCGTCATCTTTCTATAGCACCACATCTCCAGGGCCTCTAGCCGTCTTCTCTCTTTTCTTCCAGTTGTCCAAATTTCACAGCCGTATAGGGCCACACTCCAAACGAAACCTTTCATGATACGTTTCCTTATTTTCAGACATGTTGTTGCTGGTGAGTAAGTTCCTTCTCCGACTAAATGCACTTTTGGCCTTTTGTATTCTGCTCGCAGTTTCTTTCCGGCTTCTACCATCCTTTGTGATTTTGCTTCCCAGGGAAGTAAATTCCTCTATCACTTCCAGCTCCTCTCTTCCAATTCTCATTCTCAGAGGTTCAGGAGCACCTGTACTGCATACCATCACTTTAGTCTTTTTCTTGTTTATTCTCATTCCATACTGCTTGCATAGAATTTTTTCCACTGTTCTGGGGACTTCCTCTAGATCTTCTTTTGTTTCCGTGACTATAGCAGTATCATCTGCATCACGTATCATGTCTACCTTCTGCAGATTAATATTGATCCACAGCATATAGGAAAGTCAAAACAGCCTTCGGTAAAATTAAAAGCATGGGTACAACGGGAATTCTACTGTTACATTCTGAGGAGAGAGCGGATAAGAGGAAAGAGTACATTGAAGGCCTCTGTGAGGGGGAGGATTTGTCTGATGTGAAAGAAGAAGAAACAGGAGTCGATTTAGAAGTGACATGGAATCCAGTATTAGTATCAGAATTTAAGAGAGCTTTGGACGACTTAAGATTAAATAAGGCAAAAGGGATAGATAACATTCTACCAGAATTTCTCAAATCATTGGGGGAAATAGCAACAAAACGACTATTCGCATTGGTTTGTAGAATGTATGAATCTGGCGACGTATCGTCTAACTTTCGCAAAAATATCGTCCATTCAATTCCGAAGACAGCAAGAACTGGCAAGTGCGAGAGTTATCGCACGGTCAGTTTAACAGCTCTTGCATCTAAATTGCTGACAAGAATTATATTCAGAAGAATGGAAAAGAAAATTGAGAGTGTTAGATGACGGTCATTTTGGCTTACGAAAGGTAAAGGCAACAGAGGGGCGATTATGACATTGCGGTCGATAATGGAAGCACGACTAAAGACAAATCAAGACACGTTCATAGGATCTGTGGACCTGGAAAAAGCGTTCGACGATGTAAAATGGTGCAAGATGTTAGAAATTCTGAGAAAAGTAGGGGTAAGCTGTAGGGAGAGACGGGTAATATACAACATGTACAAGAGCCAAGAGAGAATAATAAGAGTGGACGACGAAGAATGAAGTGTTTGGAGTAAAATGGGTGTAAGACAGGGAAGCAATCTTTCGCCTCCACTGTTCCATCTGTTCATCGAAGACGCAACGATGGAAATAAGAGAAAGTTTCACTCGTAGAATAAAAGTTCAAGGCGAAAGGATAACAATGACACGATTTGGTGATGATATTGCTGTCCTGAGTGAAACTAAAGGAGAAGTCTAATAAGTACAGAATATGGACTGAGAGTAAATCGCAGACAGACGAAAGTAGCAAAATAAGAACAGCGAGAAGCTCAACATCAGGACTGATGCTCACGAAGCAGATGAAGTTGAGGTGTTCTGCTGCCCAGGCAGCAAAATAATCACTGACGGCGAGAGTAAGGAGGACATCATAAGCAGACTATCACTGGCAAAAAGGGCAAGGGAAGTGTACTAGTATCAAACATAGGCCTTAATTTGCGGAAGAAATTTGTGAGAATGTGCGTTTGGAGCACAGCTTTGTAAGGTAGTGTGACATGGACTGTGGGACAACCGGAGCAGAAGAGAATCGAAGCATTTGAGATGTGGTGCTACAGACGAATGTTGAAAATTAGGTGGAATAATAAGGAAAGGAATGAGGAGGTTCTGCTCAGTATCGGAGAGGTAAGGAATATATGGAAAAGATTGACAAGAAGAAGGAACGGGATGATAGGACATCTGTTAAGACATCAGGAAAAACTTCCATGGTAGAGGGCAAAAACAGTAGAGGAAGACAGAGATTGGAATATTGGAACATATCCAGCAAATAATTGAGGACAAGTTGCAAGTGCTGAAGAGGCTGACACAGGAGAAGAATTCCTGGCGGGCCGCATCAAATCATTCAGAAGACTGATGACTCAAAAAAACTCAAGAGCTATTAGCACTTGTGAATCTTCGCTACTGTGAAACGCATCCCTGGCATTATCACATATCTTTACAGCGTCGGCATGTTAATCTGGATTTGGCAATGCTAACGATGGGGGGTGATCCTTCGTGACACCCCCTCCCCCCAACCCCTCCCCCCGAAAGTCACCCTTCTCCCACCCTCGGAACTGAGTTTGTTTGCTCCACCTGTCTGCGTCTAGTGTGATCCCATGTGAATTAGCGAGAATGTTTTGGAAATGTTTGAGACTCGTGGGACTGACGAGAGACGTGGGTACCAGCCCTTTATTGTCCTACTCGGATGTGGAAAACCGTCTAAAAACCACATCCAGACTGCCTGGCACCCTTCGTCAATAATCAACCTGACGGATTCGATCCACCAACAGCACGTCTGCCCGATCCCGGAAGAGGCGTGCTAACGCGGGCGGTTCAGTTATGTAAGATTTAGTGTTGATTCTTAATTGAGTCATACGCTTGTATGTTTCCTCGTACGTTTCTACTGAATCACCAGTTATAGGAATATGAAGTAGTTAGTGTTGGTTAGACGCCATCGACTCTTTTCTTTGTCACACTAACTTAAAATTTCGGAGAGAGATATCAAGTCGTGAAAGAGAGACAGATGACTTTACAACCGTTGTTTGGGTGCTGCGCGCTGGGTGTTGTTACAAGAGAGGAATGCGATGGTACCGCCACGTTTGTTTTGCGACGTCGCAGATAAGCCGAGTCCACAGAGACTCACACACGTTACTTGGCTTTAGGCAGATAATGCCGGATTAACACAGGGCGGGGAGCAGTCCACGTGTACAGCTGGTATAAGTTAACTGCATACAAAATATGTTTACGTTGCAGCGGAAGGCATTACTCACGGCCGGTGTGACATGCCATTCACTCGTGCGCCACCCAGAAACACTGGCGCTACCTGAACCTTGATGTCAAGGAAATGTGGGTGATAAGACACACGCGTTAAGGTGTAAACAGTGTGAGGCAAGGCGCTGTTACCAGCGAGAGGACTACCAAGGGTTAATCGTATCCTATTCAGTCTGTTTCTCGCGGAGTTGACCTCAAAACGGAATGCAATTTACAAAAAATTGAATAAACAGAAACAATATCTCGTGTGCGAGATTTACACAACAAATACAAGGATTGAACAAAATAATGTTGACACCCTCTTACGAGCTCTCCATTTCTAAAAATGCTCAGACTTAACTACAACGCACTGATGTTTGTGGCACCAGTACGCCCGTGATAATAGTTTTGTGGTGGTGCATTGTTCTACCACCATGACGGAGTATGTCATAATCGTATAGGGGCTATATAGGAATAAGACTCACAGTGAACAAGAAAATAGGAATTTTAGTGAACTGCTATGAACAACGTCCATATCTCTGAGTCGCCAGCGTGGAAGGCTGCCATACAGAGGGCCCTAGTTCAGTTCCCGGTACTAACAGGGATTTTTTCTTGGTGAGAGGACTGTCACGTGGTTTACTCAGCCTTTTGATGCCAACTGAAGAGCTGCTTCAATGAGAAGTAGCGGCTCCACGGTTTCGAAAGTCGGATAAATGGCAGGGAGAGTGGTGTGCTGGTCACATGCCTCTCCATGTCTCATCTGCATTACGCCGCAAGGCAGAGGATGACGCGGCGGCTGGTCAACATGCCTTAAGCTTTCAAGGCCTAGACGAGGAGCTCTTGTAAAAGTACATCATGAACAGTGCAACGAAATGATTATAATGTTGTTGTTGTTGTTCTTGTTGTGGTCTTCAATCCGAAGACTGTATTGGTGCAGCTCTCCGACCTACTGTATCCTATGCAACATCTCTTCATCTCCAAATAACTATTGCAAGCTACATCCTTCGGAACCCGCTTTCTGTCTTCATCTCTTGGTCTTCCTGTACGATTTTTACCCCCAGACGTCCCTCCAGTACTAAATTGGTGATCCCTAATGTGTTCTGCCGACCGATCCCCTCTTCTAGTCAGGTTGTGCCACAAATTTCATTTCTCCCCAATTCTATTTAGCATCTCCTCATTAGTTACGTGATCTATTCACCTAATATTCAGCATTCTTCTGTAGTACCACATTTGAAAAGCTTCTGTCCTGTACTTGTCTAAACTGTTTTTCTTCCATGCATCACTTACGTACCTGGCTACACTCCTTACAAATACTTTCAGAAAAGACTTCCTGGCACCTAAATCTGTATTAGATATTAAGAAATTTGCCTTGTTCAGAAACGCATCTCTTACAGTTGACAGTCTACATTATATGTCCTCTCTACTTCGGCAGTCATCAGTTATTTTGCTCCAAACAGCAAAACTCGTTTACTGCTTTAGTATATGGTTTGCTAATCTAATTCGCTCTGCATCACATGATTTAATAGCGAAGATAATCACAAAGCTACGAGTCAGCACAGTAACGTAAGTGTAAATGTCTCTGGCTTTGCAGATCATGCAGTGACTAAAAAAACATATCACAAGATAAAATAACTTATTCAGTACATTAATGGTCACAAAAGTTTAACTGCGATTATGGAATGATATTCAATTGTAGCAAAAGTAAAATAAGTAAATATAACACAAGGGTATGCACTTGGGGAATGAGTGAAAGGAGAAGCCACCTGGAAGAATTTTACACAGAGTACAATAATCATTGCAAACACTTGGCTTAAGGTGTCATGAAAGAAGGTTGCAGATGTGGAAAAGATCTGGGGACACTGAAAAGTTTCAGACAGGATATAAAACGGCAAAGTAAAGATTCAGAAGGCAGATTTTAAACTATAGAACATTTCCAGGTGCAAAAGTGGACTCTGATCATAATTCATTACATATGAAAATGCAGACTAAAGCTGAAGAAATTGCAATAAGTTACGAACTTTTTCAGCAGTGTACGCGAGAGAGTAGGAACAGTTGAGAAGGAACTGAGACAGATATTATTCAGTCTGTACACTGAGCGAGCAGAGAAGGAAGCCATGGTGAAATTTGAAAAAGGTACTTTGATACGTTCATTATTAATATAATTTCTGCTGTTCCTCATTGTCTCCGTGTTTGTTTGTTTTACTCTAAGTTCACATTTTTGGTCTTTAGACTGTTCGCTCTATTGAACAGATCCCGTAATTATTTCTCACTTCAGTTTCAGTAAAGGTAGCACTGTAATCGCCTAATCTTATTCTTGATATACTTTCACCCTGGATCTCTATCTCGCTCCCTAACCTTTCTTGCATTCTCAACAATGCTTCTTCATCTTACAGGTTGAACAACAAGGAAGAAACACTGCATCCCTGCCTCATGGCCTTTTTAATCTGAGTACTTTTTCTCCTCTTCTTGTATTATCAACGTACCCTCTTACAAACGGTGGTTCACCAATTGATAATTCAAGGGTTAGTCATACTTTCATGATATCATAATTGTTGAACATTTTGCTGTATGTACTTAGTGGCGCAACGAAATGCACAATTAGTGCTTCTGTCGAAAGCATTTGAAAATTTAGAATCAAATAACTACTGTTAACCTGCACCAGAACTTCCCAGAGAAGCATATACTTTAATCAATCCAGCCTATCCAGTGAAACATGCCTAATTACGTTAGACGTGAATTTTCTGGAATGTTTAGCGAATTAAGCTAGACTGTTAAATCGTCTAGTTTCGTTTCTCTGAATTACACCTAAATGTAATTCAAATATAATGTCAATATAGTATAACGAAAATGCCGTGTACGAAGAATGTAAAATCCACTCGTATATTGCCGGTACACTGACCAGCCTGTGGTTATAGGCAGTTTGCCATGCTTGTTTAGCCAAATCCTGGGCTGGCCTTCGGATTTCTCCTCAGAGGGTATAACACATCACAAACGATGAAAAACAAAGTTTTCACAGACAGATGGTGTACACGACTTCCCTTCCTTAGGTTACCTCCACGACTGTCGTGTCAGGATGGCCGTCTGGTCACGATGTTAAACAGTGAAATCAAAATTTGTCAAATCCTGCGAAAGCGAACCGCCCGCTATACGGGATAGAAGTTAAGTAAGAGATGACGAGTATATCACCAACACTAAAAATACCGCAACACCATTAGTTTGTAGGACAATAACCTGCAAAGTACTTTTACACAGAGACATACTGATTCGTAACAGTTCATCTTGCCCACAAATTACACGCTATTCTACCAAACGATAATGATACACATGTTCGATAAAGGCAGGAGGCTCTGAGCACGTTCCGTTGACAGAGGCAGACGCCCTCGGGGACCACAACTCTGGCGCGATATTTTATCAGAGTTATGCCAATCAACCGTGTCGCCTGAATTGCCTAACCCGTTTTCCGTAAACAGTGAATCTCGTTCCTTTCCCACCCCCCCCTCCCCCCCCTCCTCCTCCTCCTCAATACGATAAGCCGCCGACTGAATACCGGCGACACTTGTTAGCTGCACACTATACCACAAGGGGCCACGAACAGTCTCTACCAGTGGACTGTTGACTACAACTGACTCTTATCAGTCTCAGCTCAAGAATTAAATCCGCAATCTTTGTTGTCAGTGCCGAGTGCTGTATGAGATTCTGGTGGTGTACTGATGGCAATGTGCAAAAATGTTTCACACAATACTAATGTTTTCACCATATAATTCTTGTGAAGTACTAGCGATGGTTTTAATGCACTGTCTCCCGTTGCTGTAGATATTGAAGACTTCACACACGTTTCAGGTCTATAATTCGATCTACAGCTGAATTTGGACTATTTTGGAACCCTCTGGCAGATTAAAACGGCACCGCACCGGGACACAAACCCAGAAACTTCCCTATCGCGGGTAGCTCCCTCACCGAATGAGCTATCCAGGCTCGAATCTTCTCACCCCCCCCCTTCCCCTCACCTCCTCGTCTCTCTTCGTCTCCCCCAGTACCATGCTCCTAGTTTCCAAACTTCAGACCAGCACTCCCGCATACATCAAATGATCAAACGTATGTGGCTATGGTCGCAGGTTCGAATCCTGCCTCGGGCATGGATGTGTGCGATGTCCTTAGGTTAGTTAGGTTTAAGTAGTTCTAAATCTAGGGGACTGATGACCACAGATATTAAGTCCCATAGTGCTTAGAGCCATTGGAACTATTTGAAAAGTATGTGGACGCCTGTTACTGGACATTAATATGGGGTGCGTCGACCATTCGCCTTTACGACGGCTACAAGTCTGCTCCGAAAACTTTCAATGAGCCATCTCAAAGATAACGGATGTGTAACGTATACACTTCTTGTGAAATGAACTTTGAAAAGTTCTCAAAAGAATAAAATAATACTGTTCTACGAAGCATTACTACAATACCTGCGAGGTAACAGTAATAATGGGATCACGCCGTAGTGAAACGTAATACATATTCTCTGATCACCCTTCATTTCCCGTTACGGTAATATTTCTCAAGACATTGTTGTACAATTTGATTTTTCGATTCTTCTCCTTCCGTATGATTTTCGTTGCTTGCGTGCAATGACAGCTTTTAAAGGTTACCAAGAGCAGTGTCTCAATGGTTAAGGCGTTTAATTCGTATTCGAATCTCATTCGGACATCCAGTTTCCGCAGTTTTCGAAATCAACTGAGGCGAATGCGTGGTGATTTCTTCAAGAACGCAAAAGTCACAACCATTCCCTTCCCTCTTCTGCTGAGCCAGCGCTCCGTCTCCAGCGACATTTGAAGCCCACAGGACGTTCGAAATGAATTCAGCATGCATGCTACTAACGAGGAAATAACTGAATACAGAGAGAGGTGGAGACAACATGTGAATAGTATGAGTGGTTAGAGACTACCAAAGAAAATCCTGAACCACAACCCGAAAAGGAGAGACACAGGTCGGCCACGGAACGACGTACAGAGACTGTGAAGATGGTGAGCCATATGCCTAATCTCTGTGCGTAAGACTACGACGACGACGATGAATAACATCAGGTTCTTCATTAACATCTCTTTCCTCGAATAAATAAAATGAATGAAAATGAAATACCAATCACATTTCTGGCCACTAAAACTCCATCTAATTATTGTACTTTATAAGCCATCTCGCGCTGTGTGGCAGAGTTATGATGGACATCATTATCATTTAACCCCGTTTCTTCTTCAGTTCACTAACGGATCTCGAATTTCTCTGACTACTGTGATGATCGCCAACCTTCGCAGCACACAGACAGGTTCGATTCCCCATATCGCGAGGGATTTTTCCTTGGTCGAAGGACTGGTATGGGGTTCACTCGGTCTCACGAGGCCCGCTGAGGAGCCACTCGACTGATGAGCAGCGGTTCCAGGGTCAAGAAACCCGATGACGACAGGCGGAGCGGTGTGCTGAGCACATGTTCCTCCATACCGCATCCAACACGGGGGATGACACGGTGGTCCGTCTACGCCCATAACCCAGAGCTTTAATTTACTACCCTGATGATCATTTCGTGAAGTATGCGACTGAGGCAACACTATGTCGCTTGTCTCTTTTCGGTTCGCATGTCATCTCAATTCGACAGTGAATCTCCCCAGCTTTCTCGTAGCTCTGCCAGTGAACTTGGATGAGGATCTTCGTCACGAACTCGTACCTGAAACAAAGCACGCTGCTCGTCTTTGGATCTTCTGCATCTCTTCCATTAACCTTGCTCGGTAAGGGTGCCGCTCTGACGAACAAGAACTCACAATCTAGAAAGAGCGTTCAAAAATTTTTGCACAGTCATCTCTAGTTCTTTTTATTTTTTGCAGGAGGAGAATGAAATTTTTTGTGAACATACTTGGAACATTTAGCTATACATTGAGCCTACTCAATGTAGCCTCCATCAGCTCTGATGCATCTGGCCCATCGTTCTGTCAATGCTTTTCACAATATATAAAAATGACCTAGTAGATAGTGTCGGAAGTTCCATGCGGCTTTTCGCGGATGATGCTGTAGTATACAGAGAAGTTGCAGCATTAGAAAATTGCAGCGAAATGCAGGAAGATCTGCAGCGGATAGGCACTTGGTGCAGGGAGAGGCAACTGACCCTTAACATAGACATATGTAATGTATTGCGAATACATAGAAAGAAGGATCCCTTACTGTATGATTATATGATAGCGGAACAAACACTGGTAGCAGTTACTTCTGTAAAATATCTGCGAGTCTGGGTACGGAACGATTTGAAGTGGAATGATCATATAAAATTAATTGTTGATAAAGCGGGTGCCAGGTTGAGATTCATTGGGAGAGTCCTTAGAAAATGTAGTCCATCAACAAAGCAGGTGGCTTACAAAGCACTCGTTCGACCTATACTTGAGTATTGCTCATCAGTGTGGGATCCGTACCAGGTCGGGTTGACAGAGGAGATAGAGAAGATCGAAAGAAGATCGGCGTGTTTCGTCACAGGGTTATTTGGTAAGCGTGATAGCGTTACGGAGATATTTAGCAAACTCAAGTGGCAGACTCTGCAAGAGAGGCGCTCTGCATCGCGGTGTAGCTCGCTGTCCAGGTTTCGAGAGGGTGCGTTTCTGCATGAGGTATCGAATATATTGCTTCCTCCTACTTATACCTCCCGAGGAGATCACGAATGTAAAATTAGAGAGATTCGAGAGTGCACGGAGGCTTTCCGGCAGTCGTTCTTCCCGCGAACCACAGGCGAGTGGAACAGGAAAGGGAGGTAATGACAGTGGCACGTAGAGTGCTCTCCGCCACTCACCGTTGGGTGGCTTGCGGAGTATAAATGTAGATGTAGGTGTAAATGCACTTTGGTAAAATTCTGGTGATTGTCTTCTACACCATCGCTTGACGCAGGAAATAAGGTTTTCCTCACTATAAAATGCTTTACCGCGCAGGTGGGTCTTCAGACGACCAAAGAGGTAAAAATCAGATGGAGCCAAGTGCGGACTGTAGGGAGGATGAGGAACAATTTTTCAATCCATTTTCCTGATTTTCTCCTGCGTCATAAAGGCTGCATGAAGTTAGACATTGTCATGGTATAGTTTGATGAGCTGAACCTGAAGCTGTGGTCTGTGGGTCTTGATGGCACGTCGCAGCTTGTCCAATGACAAACAGTAACGGTCCCGGTTAATTGGGCAGCCAGGTTCCAAAAAGTCAATGAAAATGACACCACACTGATCACAGAAGAAGGAGGCCATGACCTTTAGGCCTGCTGTTCGCGAAAGTCTTGGTTTCTTCTTCCGAACGGAACCCGGGTGGTGCCACTCCATGGATTGGGTTTTGCTCTCAGGTTGGGACAAAAACTACCATGTTTCATCCTGGGTAATAACACCGTCAAAACACTGTTTCCAGTCTTCAGTAAAGATCTTCATGAGACCCTCGCACACATTCTTCCTCATCGCTTTCATTTCTCTCGTCAATAATCTAGGCAACCAACGTGCACAGATTTTTCTCTACCCTAGTGACTGTACCATTGATACCACACTACTCAATGACAAACGAGTCATTTCAGCAAGCTGTCGTGTCGTCACACATCTCTCATTTTGGATGATTTGATCAATCCTCTCCTTATTCACATCACTCACTGCCGTCGATGGTCTACCGCAAAGTGGATTGTCCAGTAGAGAGACATCACCTTCTTTAAACCTCTGCAACAACCGCTGGGTACTGCTGCGATCCACTGTGTCTTCCCCATAAACAGAGAGTAACCTCCTGTGAATCGATGTGGCAGAATCATCGCCGGTCTTGAAGAGGAACTCCATCACCGACCTTTGTCGCAACCTGACATCTACTTCACGGTCCATTATGGCTCACCTGCAAATAAAATGCTTTTATGTACCAACTTATAGCTAAATGTTCCAAAAAATTTCATTCTCCTCCGGCAAAAAAGTAAAAGAATTACGGACGGCTGTGCATAACCTTTATAACGCCCTTTGTACATCTACTTAACACTGTCCACAATCTACCACACTGCTCATGGTGAAACATACCACTACCGGTCAGTCCCTTTCCTGGTCCATTCACAAACTGAGTGAGTGGAAAACAACTCTTTATGCAGGGTGGCCAGAAACAGTCTGAAAAGCTTGAATGGGTGCTGTGGGGGAGATTGTGCTGACAAATAACTTTTAATAAAAAAAATCGATACGTTGCACTGTTTCCGTGTTATTTAGCACTGAAGATAGGCAATCTGGTCGTTGTGCGCGCAAATTGAAGCACTTGCATATACATAAATCCGGTAAAACATGAGTCATCACTTTTTCAGATGCGCACAACGACCTGAGTGGCTAACTTCAATGCTAAATAATTCAGGAACGGCGCAACGTATCGAATCTTTTTATAAACAATTATTTGTCAGTACTACGTCCGCAGCAGCGCCCTTACAAGCTTTTCAGATTTTTTCTGACCACCCTTTATGTCTCCATTGGAGCCCTAAATTCTCTTGTCTTCACGGCTCTTACGCAAAATGTACATTGACGGCTGCAGAATTGTTCTGCAGTCAATCGTACGTCTGAGTGGGGTACTGTCAAGTGGTGGGGGGGGGGGGGTGCCCCACGGATCAGTGTTGGTGCCGCTCCTGCTCCTTATTAATGTAAATGATATGCCCTCTAGTATTACAGGTAACTCAAAAATATTTGTTTGCTGATGACACTAGCTTGGTAGTAAAGGTTGTTGTGTGCAACATCGGCTCGTTTTCAAATAGTGCAGTTTATGACGTAAGTAGAAAATAAACTACCGCTAAATCACAACAAGACTCAGTTTTTACAGTTTCTAACTCACAATTCAACAATATCTGACTTTTAATTTCACAGAATGGGCACATAATTAGTGAAACTGAACAGTTCAGATTTCAAGGTGTTCAGATCGATAGTGGTTCAAATGGCTCTGAGCACTATGGGACTTAACATCTGAGGTCATCAGTCCCCTAGAACTTAGAACTACGTAAACCTAGATAACCTGAGGACATAACACGCATACATGCCCGAGGTAGGATTCGAACCTGCGACCGTAGCGGTGGCGCGGTTCCAGACTGAAGCACCTAGAACCGCTAGAGCACTCCAACCGGCTCAGGTCGATAGTAAACTGTCGTGGAAAGCCCACGTTCAGGAAAGACTTAATGCTGCCATTTTTACTACTCGAACGGTATCAGAAGTGAGTGATGGTTCGACACGAAAATTAGTCTACGTTGCTTATTTTCATTCGCTTATGACGTATGGTATTATATTTTGGGGTAGCTTTCCCATTCTAAAAGGATTTTTTTTTTTTTTTTTTTTTTTTTTTTTTTGCCGAGAAACGGGCCATTCGGGGAATAAGTAGTGTAATTTCACGAACCTCTTGTCGACCCCTGTTCACGAGTCTGGGTAATTTGACATTGGCCTCTCAATATATATATTCCTTACTGTCGTTTTTTGTTAACAGTATTAGCTTATTCCCAAGAATAAGCAGCTTCCACTCAGTTAATAATCGGCAGAAATCAAACCTGCATTTGGATCGGACTTCTATAACTCTTGTGCAGAAAGGTGTGCAGTATACTTGTACTGCTGCATCCATTTTCAATAATCTACCACTAGAATAAAAAGATCTTATCAGTAATACACACGCTTTCATATCGAAAGAGGAGTTCCTTGAAAAATTAAGCTGATTCATGTTGTATTTTGATTGCGTTTACTTAAACTTATGACCGACTGCGGTGGCCGAGCGGATCTAGGCGCTTCAGTCCGGAACCGCGCAACTGCAGCGGTCGCAGGTTCGAATCCTGCCTCGTGCATGGATGTGTGTGATGTCCTTAGGTTAGTTAGGTTTAAGTAGTTCTAAGTTCTAGGGGACTGATGACCTCATATGTTAAGTCCGATAGTGCTCAGAGCCATTTGAACTATAAACTTATGGCTTGACTTTGCGAGGTGCTGGGGCTAGCAGTGTATTTTACACTAAATTCTTCTAGAATCTTCATATGGAAATGATGCTCTCCGCCCCCCCCCCCCCTCCTTTTCTAACTCCGACTGTTGCTGTTGCACATGGATTAAGAAGAAACGCGACCTGACTGTAATCGACCCTGCAAGTGGAGTTCAAAAATGGCTCTGAGCACTATGGGACTCAACTGCTGAGGTCATTAGTCCCCTAGAACTTAGAACAAGTTAAACCTAACTAACCTAAGGACATGACAAACATCCATGCCCGAGGCAGGATTCGAACCTGCGACCGTAGCGGTCTTACGGTTCCAGACTGCAGCGCCTTTAACCGCACGGCCACTTCGGCCAAGTGGAGTAGAAAAGAGTTTGGCACCTGCAATAATTTAATTTGATAGAAAGTAATTTGATAAAGGAAAGTTTCATTGACGTAGTGGGAAATGAAAGGGTTACTCTACTGATCAACAGAATGAAAGTTCTGTCCAAAATAACAATTTGATTTATTATGACTAAACTCAAAATAATAAACAGAACACATGAAACATTTACAATACATCAAATTGGATACTCAAATAAATGCTGTTAAGGTGAAGTTGTCCATAAACTAGATTGTGACATTTATTACCAAGTGGTATGTGGAGCCAATTCCTTGCAACTCAATCTTAAGAGAAACACCCAGCCAACCCAACATTAATTGCTGCTACAGTAGTGATAACTCAGACAATGAACACCCAAGACAGAACCACGTTAGAAAAGACGGGAACAGGCGCGCTCTGCTGAGCTCTGGTTGTCAGATAACTAAATTCCCTAAACTGCTGGTGCTGCAGACATACTTTGCCAAGCTGTCTTCTTAACAGGAAGGAAACGATCTGGCGTACCGGCTGCGATGGCTGGTTGCTTCGATGTCGCGTCGTGGTGATGATAATATCGCGAGTATAGCCCGAAACAAATTATCCTGGTCTGGTTGTTCCAGACTAAAGACTTTCTAGCAACACAAGTGCGCCTGTGAGGGAGACGAAGAAGGCTCGCCACACAGTCACTGATGGTACAGTGTTTGATTTTAACAAGCGAAGTCACACAGTAACTCCGATACAGTCAACTTTAGTCAAAACTGCTCAAGACGGACAACATAGGCCGCTTGTACGCAGAACGCTCAATTGCCAACTGTACTCGGAAAGTTGCGTTGAAGTCGAAACTTCAGCAACTTTGTCAAACAGTTACAATTAAATGAAAGTATATTAGACAGCCAACGGAAGGCAGGCTGTCCAGAGCAGCGAGAGCTCAGTCTTGTAACCTACTCCGACCCTCTCATGAGTACCCGTACGAGCCGAACACAGAACATTCCCGCCCCCACGACAGTGGCCGTGGTTAAACGAGCAAATCAGCAACGCGAAAACCGGCGGGAAATTCCACTCTATTGCCGAAGCACTACTATTTCGCCAATGGAGATACTTGGCGCCAATTTCTGCCCCAATTTTGCTACGTCACGGAGCTATCCCCAGAGCAACGCAATCACAGTTATGATATTGTAGAAAACGCTGGGATTTGCCCGCCAAGACTGCCTGGGAACACAAGTCATTCCCACGCCTCGCCGGTAGCCCGTCAGAAAGTTTTTTCACTAAGTTTCTTCCAATTAACGGAATCTCTAGCCCCAGCCGCTCCTTCAGGCCTGTTGTGGAAGTGTCGCGCCCGCTCTTATGACAATGTCAGCGTCTGGACAGCATCCACTCGACTCCCTCACACCCATCGGCATAACCCTTTCAAGATCAGTAGAACCCGCCTGTCACCAGAGCACCCGGGTGACGAGAGATGCTGCGTGGGAAGTCCGCGTGTGAAGCAATAGCAACGTTGCACCACATGCAATTACAGAGGAAAATATTCATATCTTCTGAGTTCTCAATACTAGCCTTGTAATGACAATACTCGGCCATACTTCCCCAAATCGTATTACTCAGAGTAAGATATAAATATGAGAGGGGGCAAGTCACTGTGTGTGTCGTAAAGGCATGCTACCTCTCAACTTTCTTCGGGTTCATAGACATTTTATTTTTATCTGTTATTACTTTTACGTTGTAATTTCCTGTACTGACACATTCCATGACCTTGGAGATTTGCTCCTCAATTGGGTCCTACTTGTGTAAATAAAATAAAAAAAATAAAAGCAAAAGGGAGGCCCGACACGATATTAGGCGGTATCCCACGACTTTGTCGCATTGTAGAGCGACGACCCGGTGAGGTAGTGCCACGTGACTGAGGAGTGAGGCTGACGAGCCCCGTGCTTCCGCAGGTGGTGGTCACGGAGCGCGTGGTGTGGGGCGCGCGGCCCCGCAGTGGCGGCGGCGGCGGGGGCGTGTCGTTATCATTGTGCTCGCGGCGCGCGGCGGTCCCCCGCTGGGTGTCGCGCGCCTCTGCGGCCGCGCTGGCCTTCCTGTGGGGCGCCGGCGCGCAGCAGCTGCTCGTCGACTCGGCCAAGCTGGTGGTCGGCCGCCTGCGGCCACATTTCTTCACCGCCTGCCAGCCCGACGTCAACTGCTCTGCGCTGCAGCCGCCCTACACCTACATCACCGACTACACCTGTCTCGGGACCGACCCGGACGTCATAGAGGAGGCCAGGTACGTAAGGCTACCCATTCACAGGCGACCGGCCACCCCTGCCGGGCTGGCCCGTCCCGACACCCTTTGTGGTACACGATTCTATTGTAGTCGGGTCCAGGGTCCGCGTGCGTCGGCTCCACCAGCGCACAGCTCGTATATGCTAGAGACTGTGTGCCAGTAGGGTCCACCGTGGAGTCAGTCAGGTGTGTCGGTGGCCCGCACAGTGGTGGAGTGTGGAGGGGGGGGGGGAGGGGGGGAGTCAGCAGACTGGAGGGGGGGGGGGGCTGTAGGCGAAGTTGGCCGAGTCATCGGCCAGTGAATTGGAATCTTTGTTCTCAGACTGTTGTGACGCTGCCCCATGGGATACGGGCACTCGGTGATGTCCCTCAGCTCTCTTGCAGACAGGCGTATTTATATTCCGGCCGGTAAAAGAACTGCCATGACACTTCAAACATGTGGACCTCTTTATATCAAGGTGACACTCCAGCGGCAAATATAAGGGGTGTTAAAAATAAATTTTGACCCTACGACTTATATTAGAAGAGAGATTAAGGAAAGGCAAACTTACGTTTCTAGCATTTGTAGATTTAGAGAAAGCTTTTGACAATGTTGACTGGAATACTCTCTTTCAAATTCTGAAGATAGCAGGAGTAAAATACAGGAACCGAAAGGCTATTTACAGTTTGTACAGAAACCAGATGGCAGTTATAAGAGTCGAGGGGTATGAAAGGGAAGCAGTGATTGGGAAGGGAGTGAGACAGGGTTGTAGCCTATCCCCAATGTTATTCAATCTGTATATTGAGCAAGCAGTACAGGAAACAAAGAAAAGTTCGGAGTAGGCATTAAAATCCATGGAGAAGAAATAAAAACTTTGAGGTTTGCTGATGACATTGTAATTCTGTCAGAGACAGCAAAGGACTTGGAAGAGCAGTTCAACGGAATGGACAGTGTCTTGAAAGGAGGGTATAGCATGAACATCAACAAAAGCAAAACGAGGATAATGGAATGTAGTCGAATTAAATCGGGTGATGCTGCCGGAATTAGATTAGGAAATGAGACACTTAAAGCAGTAAAGGAGTTTTGCTATTTGCGGAGCAAAATAAGATGGTCGAAGTAGAGAGGATATAAAATGTAGACTGGCAATGGCAAGGAAAGCGTTTCTGAAGAAGAGAAATTTGTTAACATGGAGTATCGATTTAAGTGCCAGGAAGTCGTATCTGAAAGTATTTGTATGGAGTGA
Organism: Schistocerca serialis cubense; assembly: GCF_023864345.2. Lineage (NCBI taxonomy): Eukaryota > Metazoa > Arthropoda > Insecta > Orthoptera > Acrididae > Schistocerca > Schistocerca serialis. The sequence continues at coordinate 115,756,139 of NC_064643.1, read as the reverse complement.
AGCCATGTATGGAAGTGAAACGTGGACGATTAGTGGTTTAGACAAGAAGAGAATAGAAGCTTTCGAAATGTGGTGCTACAGAAGAATGCTGAAGATTAGATGGGTAGATAACATAACTAATGAGCAGGTATTGAACAGAATTGGAGAGAAGAGGAGTTTGTGGCACAACTTCACTAGAAGAAGGGATCGGTTGGTAGGGCATATTCTGGGGCATCAAAGGATCACCAGTTTAGTATTCGAGGGAAGCGCGGAGGGTAAAAATCGTAGAGGGAGACCAAGAGATGAATACACTAAACAGATTCAGAAGGATGTAGGTTGCAGTAGATACTGGGAGGTGAAGATGCCTGCACAGTGTAGAGTAGCATGGAGAGCTGCATCAAACCAGTCTCTGAACTGAAGACCAAAACAACAACAATCCTATAAGTTGGTAAGCGTGCTACAAACAGCGTGCAGAGTGGCTTGTAGGTGGTAGCATAGTTCAGATGCACACATACCGTCGCAGTATCAGTATAAAGATGGCCGCCCCACTTGCAACTTGCACCAAGGAAGAACATCGTTGTGTTATTCGGTTTTTGCGTAGTGAAGGTATGAAACCTATTGTAATTCATCGACGAATGAAGGTTCAGTACAGTGATGCATGTTTGTCACGTATGTAGGAAGTTCGCAAACGGTGTGACTTCAGTGGAAGACGCTCCTCGTCCAGGTCAGGCACAACGAGTTTTGACTCCACAGAACATTGCAGCAGTTGAATCTATGGTGAATGGAAGCTGCCGAGTGACACTGAATGACACTGCAGCACGTTCACAGATTAGTCATGGGTCAGCACACCACATTGTGCATGATGTGCTCCAGTTTCACAAAGTGTCTGCAAGATGGGTGCCAAGGCAGCTGATTCCTGAAATGAGAGAACGACGTGTTGATGCTTGTGCACAACTTCTTCGGCGCTTTGAATGAGGTGATGGCTTCCTTGCAAGGATCGTTACTGGGTTCACTTCCACCAACCGGAAACGAAACGAGCGAGCAAGGAATGGCGCCGTTCCTCATCGCCAAAACCAAAGAAGCTTCGAACAGAGCCATCAGCAGGTAAGGTTATGCTGACTCTCTTTTGGGACAAAAATGGCGTCATTTTGGAGCATTACATGCCTAGAGGGACCACTGTCACCAGTGCATCATACACAGATCTCCTTTTGAACGCCCCTCATACATCTCTGCGATTCCTAAACATTTCTATGGTTATGGTGCTGTGTTGCCATCTGTACCACTCAAGATCGCAAAAGGTTCCATGCTTTCTTAGTGGCTCCAATGCATCTCTCCTGTGTTCATCGTTTGTCACAGATCATGAGTTACTGATTCAATTCACGTTGAATTTCATTAATTTCAAACAGATCCGACATGGCCTCTTCCTCTAGTCTTAGAAATGTAGCCAGGGGCGCTACCTTAAAGAGCAAATCTCGTGAACCCATCTACAGGACGATAAGAAACAGTTTGTAAAGCTTGTAAGGATATTGCAGGATAGGTGCTTAGAAATAATTGATAGAAAAAATTTCGATACTTTGTGCTTTTTCGTAGTATATTAGCATAGTAGTCAGCCAATCAGGCCGTTGTGTATGCAACTTCAAGCGACCCGCCAGAAATGGCGCCGCCAAACCTGTGCTTCGTTTGCTTTCCTAAAACCGAACAAGACAGCGGGACATAATGGGGATACAAAAAGAGGCTCGAACCCGAGACAATACCTGAGCAGTCTCATGCGCTATCAACTCTACGCTATGAGAGCAACTGACACTAATTGTTTCCGGCAGGCCACTTGAATTGGCTGGCTCAACGGTCTGACTGGCTAATCTCAGTGCAATTAACTCTGAAACGGCGCAAAGTATCGAACTGTTTTCTTAACAATTATTCTTCAGCACACCCTACCCTGAAATACCGTTACAAGCTTTTCAGACTGTTCCTGACCGTCCTGTATATTTCCAGACCTTTTACGTTTGTTTATGAAAAACTGAAGAATGCCTTTCGATCCCGGAGATTATAAGCGAGGGGGGCGGGGGGTACCAGGCAAAATACACTCCTGGAAATTGAAATAAGAACACCGTGAATTCATTGTCCCAGGAAGGGGAAACTTTATTGACACATTCCTGGGGTCAGATACATCACATGATCACACTGACAGAACCACAGGCACATAGACACAGGCAACAGAGCATGCACAATGTCGGCACTAGTACAGTGTATATCCACCTTTCGCAGCAATGCATGCTGCTATTCTCCCATGGAGACGATCGTAGAGATGCTGGATGTAGTCCTGTGGAACGGCTTGCCATGCCATTTCCACCTGGCGCCTCAGTTGGACCAGCGTTCGTGCTGGACGTGCAGACCGCGTGAGACGACGCTTCATCCAGTCCCAAACATGCTCAATGGGGGACAGATCCGGAGATCTTGCTGGCCAGGGTAGTTGACTTACACCTTCTAGAGCACGTTGGGTGGCACGGGATACATGCGGACGTGCATTGTCCTGTTGGAACAGCAAGTTCCCTTGCCGGTCTAGGAATGGTAGAACGATGGGTTCGATGACGGTTTGGATGTACCGTGCACTATTCAGTGTCCCCTCGACGATCACCAGTGGTGTACGGCCAGTGTAGGAGATCGCTCCCCACACCATGATGCCGGGTGTTGGCCCTGTGTGCCTCTGTCGTATGCAGTCCTGATTGTGGCGCTCACCTGCACGGCGCCAAACACGCATACGACCATCATTGGCACCAAGGCAGAAGCGACTCTCATCGCTGAAGACGACACGTCTCCATTCGTCCCTCCATTCACGCCTGTCGCGACACCACTGGAGGCGGGCTGCACGATGTTGGGGCGTGAGCGGAAGACGGCCTAACGGTGTGCGGGACCGTAGCCCAGCTTCATGGAGACGGTTGCGAATGGTCCTCGCCGATACTCCAGGAGCAACAGTGTCCCTAATTTGCTGGGAAGTGGCGGTGCGGTCCCCTACGGCACTGCGTAGGATCCTACGGTCTTGGCGTGCATCCGTGCGTCGCTGCGGTCCGGTCCCAGGTCGACGGGCACGTGCACCTTCCGCCGACCACTGGCGACAACATCGATGTACTGTGGAGACCTCACGCCCCACGTGTTGAGCAATTCGGCGGTACGTCCACCCGGCCTCCCGCATGCCCACTATACGCCCTCGCTCAAAGTCCGTCAACTGCACATACGGTTCACGTCCACGCTGTCGCGGCATGCTACCAGTGTTAAAGACTGCGATGGAGCTCCGTATGCCACGGCAAACTGGTTGACACTGACGGTGGCGGTGCACAAATGCTGCGCAGCTAGCGCCATTCGACGGCCAACACCGCGGTTCCTGGTGTGTCCGCTGTGCCGTGCGTGTGATCATTGCTTGTACAGCCCTCTCGCAGTGTCCGGAGCAAGTATGGTGGGTCTGACACACCGGTGTCAATGTGTTCTTTTTTCCATTTCCAGGAGTGTATGATGCAGAAAGAAGTAGCATGTGTGACTGCCTCCGGTATGAGGTTGGGCATTGTCGTAGAACAGGAACACAAATTAGGACAGCTGTAATCACGATACTTCGGCTTTACAGAATTACTGGAGCTTTAAGATGGAGACTGCACATGCAGCTTATGACCATCGTTCACACTCTCAGAAAGCTCGAATCATTCATGTGAGAGACACGGGAGCGCCATATCGACAGACCATGCAGACAGTTGCTTGTTCTACCATGACTAAAGAGCGAGTCGTGACGATATCAATCCTGACCAACAGCTTAGCAAGATTAGTAGGCATAGGTCCTTCCATAAAGACTACACCACGAAAACGTCGTAGGATTCTTCGACTGGCTCTGACGAATAGACAGATGACAACAGCTGAAATCCAGCCGAGTTCCATCACGAACCCTCTGGAACAGATTACTCCTTACATCATTTAGCGCTGATACCACACCACAAACAGCAGAGACAAGCATGGTGCAGTGCCAGAGTCTATTGAGATATTTCGTCTCATTGTGTGGCGGTCAGAGACGAGTCTTTCTTCTGTTTGTGGCTATCAGATCGTTGACAACGTGTTTTTACAGTAATTCTCGAGACCTATACCTCCCAAACTCATAGTATCACTGTGACGGGAGGTACATGGCAACAAAAATCATTTGTCAATTGCAGAAAGGAGGCTTAATTCTCGCCACCATAAGACAAGAATGGTTAACCCTCTCGCCACAGCCTCCACGGCTAGGTTTCCAAATGGAATATTCCAGCAGTATAATGCAATAGCCCAAATTGAAGGTCACACCATAAACATTTTGAGAAGTATACAGATCCTTGACTGGCTAGCCTGATCCCCTAATTTCCCACCTACAGAGCGTACCTGGGATGCGACGGTAAATATCAGGCTCCAGTCAGCAGTCTCCATGAATTGGCACATCATATGTTTCAGAAATGGCAAGAAATTCCTCAAGATGCCATTGGGAGGCTGTTTGCTATCATGCCACAAAGCAAACAATACTGTATTCATGCCCGTGGGGGTCAATCTCCAGTTGCTGATGATTGACATCAGTTACAAATGGAACAAATGGAATGAAAGTTTAATCAATGAATGTTGGTGTCCTTTTTACTCTGTTAGCCAAGATCACATATTGGAAATCTGATAACTAGTTCCTACCATTACCCGTCATCTTCAGATGAAAATATACACAGCACTGTCTAAGGTAAGAGAACACTTCGTCAACTGGCTATAAACAACGCAAGGGAATGTCAGCTTTGAGCTCCTACTTCTAACATGAGTAAATCGTAAGTATAGGCATTTTTTATGTTACAAATATGAATTCAAATCTGACATTTCATTTCGTTGATAACAGCCAATTGATAAAGTGTCCTCTTACCTTGGACATTGCAGAGTGTACTTTGATCTGAAGATCACTGGTAATAGTGGAAATAATTATCAAATTATCTATATGCGATTTTTGCTAATAAAAGTTATGTAAAGAAATGAACATTCATTGAAGCAATAAATCGCGTCTCTATATAAGTTTAATCGTTTAATACCGGCTTTGTGATGATCACCTCCATGAAATTTGTTAAATGTCGGACTGCAACTCGATGGTACACCACTTCCCATTCCGATCAGTGTATCTGCGTTGATGTATTAGTGTGCAAATATATTTCGAACTTAAATTGTATCCCAAGGCTGTGAAATATATTTCATCAGAATTTATGAACTAAGTGCATTAGACGGTATTCATCACTTAGAAACATTGTACTGGTCGTGCAAAACTAAATAGTGAGAATAGGAAATGGTTTCATCCACAATCATAACCACCTTTTGAAGGAGCTAGGCACAGTAATCTCACACTCACAGTATGTCCACTCGCTAATAAAATTCATTGCAAATACGTCGCCACAATGTGGAGACAACATTAGAAACGAATTAAGTTCAGTACTCATAACTAAAACTGTCAGTGCCTCCTAATGTTTTCGACACTCAGCTACAAAAAACTTTTGATCATTAGCAAAGGAACGTCGTAGCAAAGCAAATTTGAAACTTAAACCAAAATCCTATTTTCTGGATATTTCCATTATAGTTTAGACGAAATTTTTATTGAAAAGTGTTGCCTTATAAAGGGTAGTGTCACACAACCGTTTTTCGCAATCTGCCCCGTAATTGATACAAAACCAGAATTAAAGAGACAAATCAGATCAGAATAACTATCCTCCACTGATAAAAGAAATTTCCAGTACTCAACCGATGCATATTACATTTTTATGCCGAATTTGATGATTCGCCTAAATAAGAGATCTCCATGTGAAAGCATATTTCAGTGGGCAGTGAATGAGCGAGAGTAGGTTGGCCATAGAACAAGGAAGAGAGGCAACCCGCAGCAGCAATTCACATAAAGGTAAATGATGGGAAACCTCCCAGAGTGGTCGTACTCATCAGAACACTGAAGGGACCGCTGTGGGCACTGGACACCAAGAACCCTGTAGCGCCGATCACCAGTGTCTGCTTTTAACGACCTGTATGTGGAAGGAGGGTTGTGCCATTTTTAGCCAGGAACAGGACAGTAGAAAGCAGGCATTCCCTGAAATGCACAGACCGCTATAGACGTGGGACACCGTTGAGCTCAGGATCTGCAAAACGAAAATATTTAAGACGATGTGAAAACTGCTGGACTGGATAATATGAATAATTTAGAAGTTCGAGAGAGAAACACGTTTGTGCTACAGAACTCCACCCATATTGGCCGCAGACAGAGAGACAGAGAGAGAGAGAGAGAGAGAGAGAGAGAGAAGGAGACAGTTTTTCAGCGCCAAGTGTCAGGTGGCTTGCTACAGGTTAACAGCCTGAAATGAGACTCAGACTAAAAGGCCAGCATTTTTTAATAATTATTTTCACTGGTCAGCACTAGGAATGTCTATACTTCAGCCAATCAAAATAATGTGATGAATGAATACCGCAGAGACACAAATCTTCATTTAGGAAGCAGAGGGCACAAAATTCCTTTTCTGCCAGGCTCCCTCTCCGCGAGAGTTCTTCTCCGGCAGATATCGTCAGCCTCCCTCATCAGCCGAGCGTTTCTGCAGCCAGGCACCTCTTCAAGCAGACTTGATGAGCTGCGGACTTAGAAATTTTTCCGGCTGATATGAACTTAGCTGCAGGCGTACGTTGTTAGTACGAAACCAATGACTCGTTTTGCAGCCACCTCAGCCTCCACCTGCAGATTAACGTGGTGAAATCCAGCCGTGACAGCGAGTTGAACTGTATGGTCAATCAAGTCATGTTTTGCCGAGTTCAGTAATTGTAAGCTTCATCTGAAGATTTTCTGGCAGTTTTACTTTCAACATGCTTTCAAGTCCGGCCATAAATGCAAACCCATATCCTTCTATAGCACTATCTGCCTTTTAATAATAACCTTTCAGCAGCTACATTACGGCGTTATGAATTTGATTGTTTTATAAGGACGCGTATTCATTAGTATCAGACCACAGATCCCTTGAGTAGGCTTGCCAAAATGTTATTTTAGCTTTGCCAACGTTTGTCAAGACATTTATCATGCACTTTAACATACTAGATTGAGTTAATTGCGAATCTTGTTTAAAGTCATAAATAACAAGTTCCTTCTTCATTAGAGAGTGCCGGGGTGGCCGGGGTGGCCGAGCGGTTCTAGGCGCTACCGTCAGGAACCGCGCGACTGCTACGGTCGCAGGTTCGAATGCTGCCTCGTGCATGGATGCGTGTGATGTCCTTAGGTTAGTTAGGTTTAAGTAGTTCTAAGTTCTAGGGGACTGATGACCTCAGAATTTAAGTCCCATAGTGCTCAGAGCTATTTGAGCTATTTGAAATAACCCAATGGTGAATATTTATTGCCAAATGTGTTCATAAATAGTCGATCGATAATGTGTTGGTCTATAAGTTGACTCCTTTCGTCAGAAACAATATCATTCAAAGACGATATCAACCTTTCAAAAGTAACAGAACACCCAACCAAACTGTTTTTTTTTTTTAAACAAAAATTGAGTCCCACTGCTATGGCAAATTGATACATCGGTTATCAGTAAAAAAGAAAAATGCCTATTATAAACGAGACCAAGCAAATACCGAGAAATACCGCTTATTCATAACTGAAATACAGCCACCGGTTTAATCAGTCGATTTTTCCCATCCACATTTCACAGAGAGCAGCGTTTTGAGTTACTTTAAACTGGTCAATAAACATAATCTGCTGCTCTCGCTCACTCAGCTGTAATGACATAGCGAAGTTCTCAGGACGCAAAACTTGGGAAACACGCATGTGCATAAATGTGACAGCAAGCGACTAGTGCACTGATATCACGGTTTCAGTGTTTTCTGTTGTGGGTAGTCCTTCTGTTCATTACCAAGGTTCAGATCCACGCTAGTCTTATAAACATTATCGAGGCCAGTTTTACTTTGTCGACCCCGTGCTGGTTGCTGTTACACGTCTGTGGTACACGTACTAATCTGAATACTTAATAAGTAGAACGTAAGTCTGAAAGAATTTAGTGTTGCCCAGTTACAAAAAATGGTAACGACCGATAGAGGTAAAAATAAAGTAAGATACAAAAACAATTCCACAACAACAGAATATAGTCAGTTTCTTGTAGCCAAACAAACTTGGCGGACATATCGTGCAAGCAGACAGTTTACGGACTTCAAACGGAATACACGACGCGCAGTCGATAGCGTCGAAACCACAAATCAGGAAGACAATGGCATAAGGATACTCTTCAGCGCTGCAAGACCTGTAATTCTTGTGATCACACAATACATGTGTCAGATTACTTCCTTAAATCACTTTCGATTTCCTATTTGTTGTGTCCAAGGTTTACATTTTTATCTTCAATCCCTGCGGAATAGTTTATGCTATTTCCTGATAAATCTTTTCCCATATTACTAAAAGGAATTATAGATTTTGCCCTTCCAAGCTCTGATTCAGACAACTCATGACGTTACAAACAAAACATACTTTTTATAATTTTTACTGTATTTTACGGTTTTATGGGCAAGTTTAGCACATATTCTTTGTTTCCAAGTGGTGTATTGAAATGTACATTGAAACTAAAGTCGCCTTGTGTGTGTTTTGTCGTGTGGTAAAATGTAGGTAAAAAGTTGTGGCATTTTGTTGTTGCGTGCTCTTGAGTAGATTGAAAATAGCAGTGTTTATTTTCAGGTTCGTGCGCCAATCTCCCCAGGGTCTCTTCAGCTCCGCGTCCATAGTGCAGATGACACTTTCTTTAGTAATTAGCACGACTAGAAAGAGTAATATTTATGTTCGAGTCTCACTTAATTACCTATCAGGGATGAGCACCCGTTTATTTATTCCTTGAACACAACTTTCACTATTCTCTGTTATAAGTTCACTTTCGTCTTTATCAGAGAAAGAACAAAATCAGAGTCACTAATATTACGTTGAATAACAGAGATAATAAAAATCAGAGATTATGTAATGATAGTGTTCGCTTTTCTTATGCAAGAAGTAACATCTTTGGTTCCTACTGCGGTGTAACGACTCGTTAGGTTTCGTTTGATATATGACCATGTGCAGACTTCGTCACCTACGTCAGTTACACTCACTTCAAAATTATTTATATTCTTTTTAAATTGTCATAGAATGGTTCTTGAACGAAACTGTAAAACATCAGTTGAGTCGTGTGCAGAGAATTACATCACTTGGGCCAACTGGTTTTTTGTAACTTTTTTCGAATTTAAAGTTCGTTTGTTTCTCCTCAGAAAATTATATCGACACACATTATCTTGATCTAATCGATATCAGAATCACACATTAAATAAACTTTTTAGATTCAAAGTTTCGGCCAACGCTGTCTGAATCAATAATCTTGTCAAATATATTATTAATCTGTTCACATAACTCTTCATAAATAAATCTTCAAGACACGTGTTTAAACTTTAGTAGCATACACTATTTTATTAGCTTCCTACACATACAGATGTGAACTTGAGCGTTGACAGACAGTGACTAACATTTCAATAAGACTAAGCTCATTATGAGGTCATTGTTGTACAAAAAGAGTATAAAACTTCATTTTTAATTTTTTTAGAAACACGACGCAACAACTCGGTTCCAGGATCTTCTGTTGCTCCTTGGCTGTCGACCCGCGACGTATAGCGGCCAGCAATTTCCTCTCTGGTCGCGGCAACGAAGATGCTGTCCCCGTTCGTTGCGCCGATCTCTCCATACATGAAACACATAAAAAAAATACAAAACTTTTAGATAATTCACATTTATTACAAATAATAAGAAAACACATAAACAAAAACTAAATTAAACTTATAGTCACCTGCAAACTGGGCTGACTTGGTGGATGGGTGACGTTTAATTTCGTCCCACTACATACCCCACCCACAAGCTCAGTTTGTCAGGTTTTAACCGAAATTAAAACTGTTCAATATACAATATTTAACTGTTAATACATTTTCCTCACATTTTACGTAACCTAGAGTCCTTGCTATTAGATAGATTTAATCCTTTTAATACGATATTGTTGTGACTATTTGTCATTTAGTCTTAATTGTGCTATTATGGTAATTCGTAACCGAATATAGGGAGATTGCTCCTCTTCAGTTAATAGTTGCTAATAAATACCAATCTAGTACGTTCTTTAACGTTGTACATTAGGACAGAGCATTCAAATTGTGATAGATTAGTTCCAATTTCATTTATTTACTAGAGTTATTCTTTTCAAGAATGTATATTACTAATAAGTTTCTCACAATAACTAATAGTACTATTTACTTTACATCATTCTCTTCCCTAATGCCTTATTTATGCCTGAGGTCAAGAAGAAATCAAGCAAAACTCTCTTTAGAATCTCGGCACGGCTTTCTTTACCTTCGGACACCTTGTTGGGTAATGGCCATTTATTTAGGAGAAACAAGCGAGAGAGCCCCGTTTGGTGTGTTCTATATTAACACTATTACAAACCTCTATTAAAGGCACTCTGCTATGTTCTCGTGAGCCATATAGCTCTGGACGCCCATGGTCCCTAAAACTATTAACCATCCCCTTTGGCTCCTACTATCCGAGTAAATTTAAAATAAGCAAAATTCCTTTAGACCTAAGAGCAAAATTTCCTCCATATAAATCCCCCTTTTGGTTATCTTTCTCTTTTTGAAGTACCAGTAGATTATTGTAGAACACATGTTTAAGCTTTCTGTCATTTATTTAAAATAACACGTAACTATCACGAAAAACTTCACATGAATAAACTATGAACGCTCTTCCGTGTATAACATATACTAAATATTAACTTATTTAGGAATGAAGGGTTTCATTTGATCAACACTATATAATCCTTTAATTACACCTGATGAAGGTTCCATAAGAAGTAATGCTTTGGGATGTACAATCTTATGTACAACATATGGACCTTCAAAGATAAAGAAGAATTTTCTACATTCCTTATCGATCTTAGAACTTTTAGGATGAGATCGTACTAGCACAAGATCTCCTACCTGAAATGAGGGTTCTACAGCCTGTTGATTATAACTTTTAATTCTCCGTTCGGCATTTTTTACAATCTGTTCGCAAACTTTTTCGTCTGGAATATCTTGTTGTATCTCATTTACTGGTGGCCAAGGTAAAGCAGCTAGTAACGGCTCACCTATAATTCGTTTGCCTAAAATTTCTATAGGTGATAATCCCGTCGTTAGGTGAGGCAATTCATTTAATATCTTTTCGAATTCAGGCATTAGTTTGGCCCACCGAGTATGTTTATGTGCACAATAAGTTCTACATAATCGTCCTAATTCTTTCATGACTCTTTCTACTAAATTACTTTGAGGGTGATATTTCGAAATTAAGATATGTTTGATTCCATATTGTCTTATCATATCTTGAAATCTTTGACTAATAAAGGCACTACCGTTGTCAGACATAAGTCGTTTAGGAATGCCCCAGTTAACAAAGTAATTTCGGGTGAGGCAGCGTATAACGCTTGCTGTATTCGCTCGTTTCAAAGTATATAGCTTCACATGTTTGGACCAACATTCCATTACAACAAACACATATGTTAATCCTCCTGAACTCCGAGGCAGAGGGCCGAAAAAATCTAATGATAGTAGATCCCACAAACCTCGAGGAATTACAGCATATAATTTATAACGCTTGGATTTGTTATTAACTTTAACCTTTTGACAGGTTTCACAAGCCCTAATAATACTTCTCACAATACGTGACATATTTTTGAAATAATAATACTTCATTAGATGTTTAATACATTTATGAATTCCAAAATGCCCGTAACCTTCATGAATATAAGTAATTAACTCGTCCACAACAGTTTTCGGAATGCAGATTTTCCATCTCTGGTGTTCCCTCTGTGCTTTCCAATACAACAAGTCGTTAAAATATAACCACACACCCCGGGTGTTAACTGTTTCGTTCCCATTATTAAGGTTTTGTATAAGGTCCCTATATTGATCGTCATTTCTTTGATTGCATCTAACAGCAGTTACTATCCGTTTAACCTTACGTTCGCTCTCCTTAGTCAAAAGGAAATAAACATGATAATTTGTTCCTGGTTCTTCTGCAATATTAATATTCTCCATTCCTACGGGAAGCCTTGACAAAGCATCTGAAACTACATTCTGAGATCCTTTTATATACCTAATCTCGTACTGAAATTCTTGCAAGTATAATACCCAACGTAATAGCCGACGGTGAAGTAACCGGCAATTGTTCAAAAAGATTAAAGCCTGATGATCAGTATATACAATTGTTTTTCTTCCCATTAATAATCCTCTAAATCGTTGAAAACTCCATACCACTGCGAGAGCTTCCTTCTCGGATACAAAATAATTTCTTTCATGTTTATTTAAAGTTCGACTAGCGAATCCAATAGGCCGATATAATCCCTCTTCATTGGTCAGATCACCTTGGAATATTACACAAGACACACCATAATCAGAGGCATCCGTACACATACCAAAGTCCTGATCGAAAACTGGGTGGTATAACATTTTGGCTTTGGTCCTTTTCTACTTGATGAGTTAATGTCTCTAATTCTACATTATCTATTGAAGAAATCTCTCCAGGTTTGGTAGAGACCTCTTTAATAGATTCCAATAATTCTCTACGAACCGTCTCCGTTTGCATAGAAGGTTCATCTCGTAACATGTTGTTATTTTTCTGTATTTCCTTTACAACTAAGATATTGACACTATCTAGTCTCTCGGATAAGTCAGTGATATCGTTTCGCATGCGAGCTTTTTCCTCGCGCGATTCCTGGATATATTCTTCTAACCTTTTACAATTATCAGCAATCTTATTACTAAGTCCTACTAATTTTTCCTGCATTTCAACTTTAGAAGACTCTATTTTACCACTTAATTCTCGACTGGTTTCATTAAGATGTTCCTGTAACCTGTCTGTCGATTCTGTTAGCTCCCCTTTAAGTCTAGCAGTAGATTCCTCGTTAGACTGTTTTAATTCCTGTTTTAGTTCCTCTTTCAATCTAGCAGTATATTCCTCGTTAGACTGTTTTAATCTAGCCATAAATTCTTCATTAGATTGTTTTAATTCAGCAGTAAATTCTTCGTTATACTGTTTTAATTCAGCTAGGAAATCCCCGTTAGATTGTTTTAATTTAGCTATCGCCCTAAAAAGGGATCTCATGCTCCTATCGGACATAGATTGCTCTTCGTCTGACATTTCACTTCCCGACATTATTGTAAGATATTAACTATTTACACACGCAGACTTGCAATCAACAATCCTGTAAAAGCACACTCCCTATGTACAACACTCCACTTCCAACTTGAAACAAACTCACCGGACACTAATATTGTAATTTGTAGTTCTCGATGATCAGTGTGCTGCTATGGGGCTGCAGATGTAACAGCCGTCGATGCAGCCGCTGAGATGCTGCGACCCCGCTTCCGCAACCGGCAGGACGCTGAGTCGAACACCGGAAACGTCGCTAGCTGCAACCACGCCCGGCACCGCCGTAGACAGGCGAAGCCCTCAGCAACACCTCTAATACCAGCCGGAGGAACGCCCCGCAGCTGACGTACTGGGCCTATTAGTTTAGGGAGAAAAAAGGTTGTCGGGGTTTGCAGCGTTCAGCTGCTGCCCAACAGATGCGCCTTCTCGTGGAACAACTGCGTGACCGTACTGCTTGGCTGCGGCTCCGTCAGATGCCCACACCCACGAAGTCGCCGCTGGCTGGTGAAGGCTCCACGAAAACTCGCGTTGACTTCCGAAGGACTCTTGATGTTTTGTTTCGTACCTGTGTGCCTTAGTTGCACACAAGTCCTGTTTCTAAGGTCGCCACGGTGCGGTGTAACGACTCGTTAGGTTTCGTTTGATATATGACCATGTGCAGACTTCGTCACCTACGTCAGTTACACTCACTTCAAAATTATTTATATTCTTTTTAAATTGTCATAGAATGGTTCTTGAACGAAACTGTAAAACATCAGTTGAGTCGTGTGCAGAGAATTACATCACTTGGGCCAACTGGTTTTTTGTAACTTTTTTCGAATTTAAAGTTCGTTTGTTTCTCCTCAGAAAATTATATCGACACACATTATCTTGATCTAATCGATATCAGAATCACACATTAAATAAACTTTTTAGATTCAAAGTTTCGGCCAACGCTGTCTGAATCAATAATCTTGTCAAATATATTATTAATCTGTTCACATAACTCTTCATAAATAAATCTTCAAGACACGTGTTTAAACTTTAGTAGCATACACTATTTTATTAGCTTCCTACACATACAGATGTGAACTTGAGCGTTGACAGACAGTGACTAACATTTCAATAAGACTAAGCTCATTATGAGGTCATTGTTGTACAAAAAGAGTATAAAACTTCATTTTTAATTTTTAGAGAAACACGACGCAACAACTCGGTTCCAGGATCTTCTGTTGCTCCTTGGCTGTCGACCCGCGACGTATAGCGGCCAGCAATTTCCTCTCTGGTCGCGGCAACGAAGATGCTGTCCCCGTTCGTTGCGCCGATCTCTCCATACATGAAACACATAAAAAAAAATACAAAACTTTTAGATAATTCACATTTATTACAAATAATAAGAAAACACATAAACAAAAACTAAATTAAACTTATAGTCACCTGCAAACTGGGCTGACTTGGTGGATGGGTGACGTTTAATTTCGTCCCACTACACTACACACAGCACAGTACCTGATACAGTTATTCCCTAAATGTTGTTGTTGTTGTTGTGGTGGTGGTCTTCAGTCCTGAGACTGGTTTGATGCAAAAAATGGCTCTGAGCACCATGGGACTCAACTTCTGAGGTCATTAGTCCCCTATAACTTAGGACTAGTTAAACCTAACTAACCTAAGGACATCACACACATCCATGTCCGAGGCAGGATTCGAACCTGCGGCCGTAGCGGTCTCGCGGTTCCAGACTGGTTTGATGCAGCTCTCCATGCTACTCCATCCTGTGCAAGTTGCTTCATCTCCCAGTACGTACCGCAGCCTACATCCTTCTGAATCTGCTTAGTGTATTCATCTCTTGGGCTCCCTCTACGATTTTTACCCTCCACGCTGCCCTCCAATACTGAATTGGTGATCCCTTGATGCCTTAGAACATGTCCTACCAACCGATCCCTTCTTCTAGTCAAGTTGTGCCACAAACTCCTCTTCTCCCCAATTCTATTCAATACCTCCTCATTGGTTATGTGATCTACCCATCTAATCTTCAGAATTCTTCTGTAGCACCACATTTCAAAATATTCTATTTTCTTCTGGCCCAAAGTATTTATCGTCCATGTTTCACTTCCATACATGGCTACACTCCATACAAATACTTTCAGAAGCGACTTCCTGAAATTTAAATCTACACTCGATATTAACATATTTTTCTTCTTCAGAAACGCTTTCCTTGCCATTGGCAGTCTACATTTTACATCCTCTCTACTTCGACCATCATCAGTTATTTTGCTCCCCAAATAGCAAAACTCATTTACTACTTTAAGTGTCTCATTTCCTAATCTAATTCCCTCAGCATCACCCGACTTAATTCGACTACATTCCATTATCCTCGTTTTTCTTTTGTTGATGTTCATCTTCTACCCTCCTTTCAAGACACTGTACATTCCGTTCAACTGCTCTTCCAAGTCCTTTGCTGTCTCTGACAGAATTACAATGTCACCGGCGAACCTTGAAGTTTTTATTTTTTCTCCATGGATTTTAATACCTACTCCGGATTTTTCTTTTGTTTCCTTCACTGCTTGCTCAATATACAGATTGAATAACATCGGGGAGAGGCTACAACCCTGTCTCAATCCCTTTCCAACCACTGCTTCCCTTTCGTGTCCCTCGACTCTTATAACTGCCACCTGGTTTCTGTACAAATTGTAAATAGCCTTTCGCTCCCTGCATTTTATCCCTGCCACCTTTAGAATTTGAAAGAGAGTATTCCAGTCAACAATGTTAAAAGCTTTCTCCACAAATGCTAGAAACGTAGGTTTGCCTTTCCTTAATATTTTTTCTAAGATAAGTCGTAGGGTCAGTATTGCCTCACGTGTTCCAACATTTCTACGGAATCCAAGCTGATCTTCCCTGAGGTCGGCTTCTACCAGTTTTTCCATTCCTCTGTAAAGAATTCGCGTTAGTATTTTGCAGCTGTGCAGATTAAACTTTATTTGGTAATTAGGATGACTAGAAAGAGTAATATTTATGTTCGAGTCTCACTTAATTCCTTATCAGATATGAGCACTCGTTTATTCATTCCTTGAATACAACTTTCACTATTCTCTGTTATAAGTTCCCTTTCGTCTTTATCAGAGAAAGAACAAAACCAGAGCCATTAATATTACATTGAATAACAGATATAATAAAAACCAGAGATAATGTAATGATAGTGTTCGCTTTTCTCGTGCAGGGAGTACCATCTTTGGTTCCTACACACAGCAGAGTACCTGATACAGTTATTTCCTAAATAAAATGTGATATTACATGTCCATAGCTAATATTCCAGTCTCAAAACGCTGTAGCAAGGGAACCGCTGCACAGAATGACGTCAAATTTGAACAGTACACTATTAATGCAGGGAAAACGTCATGGGAGAACAGGCTTGTGCCGATAGATGGCGCTGTAAGCGTCAGAACATGCGCACCAACGGACACGCGCCACACGGCTGTTCCTCAGTTTGCGTCCGAGACGCCCAACGTGAATGTCTGCATGAAGAATCGCGCGCTGCTGGTAAAGCTCTTTTTCAAGAACGGTGACTGTGTGCCAGTATCCCAGCAGAAGTTCGGGGCACTGAAGGGTACGAAATGTCTGCTAAGGCTCTGGAGAAAGTGTTTACAAAATTCGAAAAGACAGGTTCTCTTGAAGTGCAATGGTGCAGAGGGAAGAAAGCAGTAGATGCGACGTCTGTCGAAGGTGTAGCCACAACATTGCAGGAGCGGCCGAGCAGTGGTGTGCAAACATGCCGTGATAGGGCAGCTGCTCGAACGGTGGTCATGCATGCGAGCATGGTGCATGAAATCCTACGAAACATCCTGCGTTGCTATCCATACAAAATCACCCATGTTCAGGAGTTGCTTCCTGTTGACCCACCAGCAAGACAAAGGTTCCCCCTGGAATTTCTTGCTCGGGTGGAATTGGACAACGAATGACCATGGAACATTCTGTGGACTGGCGAAGCCCATTTACATCTCCAACGATATGACAGTATGCAGAAATTCAGAATATGGGCTACGGAAAATACGCACGCACGTCTACCAGTAGCGCTTCATCGTGCAAAGGTAACAATGTGGCACGGGTTAACGGCATGTTCATCGTAGGGGTGTATATTTTCTAGGAGATGAGTCCTGCGGGTCCTGTTACCTATGCCGTCAATGGCAAACGCTATGAGCGTCTTTTGCGCACCAACGTCATTCCAACCGTTCAACAGTGTGGATGTGTGATAGGGCCATTTCTATGCAAGATGCCGCTTCTCCGCACATTCCAAAGCCGGTGAAGCGGCTGATACAGAGACGATTCGGAAATGCTGAAATTATCAGTCGTCGGCATTTCCCTACACCCTGTCCGTCCAGATCACCTGATATTAATCCGTGCGACTTCTGGCCGTGGAGTTATCTGAAAGACGATGTGTTCAGTGCTAGAATTACGAACGTAGCTGAATTGTAGACACGCACTGCACAACGCATTCTGAACGTGAACCCCGAGATACTCCGATCTGTTGTGGAACATGCTCTTTCTCGATTTCGGCTTGTGGCAAAAGACGGTGGACAACATAATAAACATGTCTCGCGCGATCTAACGACAATTAGAAACCTATGTAATTTGGAATTTACGCTGGTTTTCGCCTCAGGAAAATTAAAAACCGGTTTTCCCCATCCGATGTGGTACGACCTTGCCGTGGTCAATAGACTTAACTGACAGTTCACGCTGAACTTGTGCAGCCATGCACACTGAACAGTACGTATTGTGTAATGTGCAACTCAAACTTTAGCCATCGTATTACGATTCACCTGTCATTTGTAGCTGACCCCATTTACGTTAAGACGCTTACAGTGCCATCTATTGGTAGGATTTTCGTTAAAGTTTTTTTCTTTCATGACACTTTCCCCTGTGTCAATAATATGCTGTTCAAATTTGATGTCTATTTCAGCAGCGGTTTTCTTTCTACAGCGCTTTCACACTGGTACTTAGTTATGGACACTGTACATACTTAAATGTTTATACATGTCTTTTTTTTATTCTCTGCAATTAATAACACACTGAAGTACCTCTGACTGATTCAAATATCATAAACTGACTTGGAACCGCACTTACAAATCGCACAACAGAAATCCCACAACAGAATGAAACTAATAAGCGGTCAAACATACGGAATGCGTTCCCCCAACATTCTCCAAAGCTCTGACTTTTCTAATCCTCTGCTATGCCTGGATATACACCCCACCAAAGCGCTCTCTCTCTCTCTCTCTCTCTCTCTCTCTCTCTCTCTGTCCCTGCATCGTTGTTGGCCGTCACGCACTCTGCTTTGCTTCCCGTATCCGTTCACCCTTTCCCACTGGAACTCTGTATGAAATTACGTATAATTCCCGTCTCTGTTCTCCCTGCACTTCCTTCAGAATTGTCATCGTTCAGCCCGTTTTTGTTCCTGAAGATCAACCATCGAAGGTTCTCGCCTGAAGGGCAGTATTTACGCATAAAATTGGTTCAAATGGCTCTGAGCACATGGGACGTAACTTCTGAGGTCATCAGTCCCCTAGAACTTAGAACTACTTTACCCTAACTAACCTAAGGACATCACACACATCCATGCCCGAGGCAGGATTCGAACCTGCGACCGTAGCGGTGGTGCGGTTCCAGACTGAAGCTCCTAGAACCGCTCGGCCACCCCAGCCCGCACGCATAAAAAATCAGCATCTGGTTTCGGCGTACAGTTGAAACTGCTCGTATTTATGACTCCCAGCCATGTTCCCTTCTATAACAGTGGAGCAAGGTGTTGAAAACACAAAGTATCTACTCCTTGGAAGGGGTAAATAATGCAAAGGCTAATCTGATCATGGTTACGGTATACACAGACACTTTTCGCGGTTTATGAGAACTAGTTTTTGTCATTTTTTTAAAAAAAGAACGAAGCTGTACGAATGTTTCCTACTCCGTAGGTACAAACTCGCATCAGCAACAGCTGAAAGACACAAATGATGACTTCACTTTCGGTTCTTATATTGATGTTGAGAAAAGATAACCGAGTCAGTAAATAGTTAATCGTATGGGTGGTTTAGGGTGTGTTATGTACTTTTTTAACCATCAGTCTGAGTTTGGTGAGACGTCATTACCCAACACTTTCTGTCCTCTGACAGACTCTTGGTCTACCAATACCTTCTATGCCCAACAACAGCAACAAAAATAACAATATAATCTACGACATTTCGTTCCTTCGGTTTCAATTATTCCCAGTCGTCGAATTTGCTGATCATAGATATCTTAACACTTAAAGGTGATAAATGAATACATCAGACGCTAAGATCGAACAAGCCAGGTAAATCACAGGTTTATAAACTGCTATTTTTCTTCTGAAAAGGATTTAGCTCAGCACCATACCTATGCTCATTATCCAAACTAAGATTGTGTGCGGTGTCAACCGAAATTTATGACGGTATCTAGAATTTCTTGGTAGGGAGGAAACGGGATGTTGTGTCGGATGCAGAGTCATCGACAGATGTAGATATAATGCGTGCCCAAGAGGAGTGTGTTGGGACCCATGCTGTTCATGTTGTATATTAATGACCTTGGATATAATATTAATAGTATGGAGCCACCTGTAATAAAGTACTGCCTGAATAAAGTTGCAAAAACATTCAGTCAGATCTTGATAAGGTTTCAGATTGGCGCGGAGAGTGGAAACTTACTTGAGGTGTTAAAAAAAGCACTTCACAAAATGAAAATGCGTAGGGTCCTAGACTACAATATCAGTGAGTCCAAACAAATACTTTGGTGTACCAGTTTGTCGGGATATGAAATGAAATGTTCGCATCGGTTCAGTTTTAGATAAGCAGTTGATAGACTTCTGGCACGTAGCAGAGCAAATCTGAAACTTTAACTAAAATCGTTTCTCGTGAGCATTGCCGTATACTGTAAAGACGAGTTTTTAACTGAAACTGATAGAATAGCAGGGAAATGCAGTTAGTTGAGAAAGGAGATTTCTTACAAAATTGTTGTGCAACTCATCCTATAACATTCCTCAAGTGCGTGGGACCCATATCACGTAGGACTAAAAGGAGATACTGAAGCTATACAGAGAATAACAACACAAATAGTCACATGTTTGTTCGACCCATGAGAGAGTATCACGGAGATGCTGAAGAAATTGAATAGGCAGACGCTTAAAGATAGGCGCAAACTACGCCGAGGAAGGGTACTGCACTGTTTCAAGAACCAGTGTAGAGTGAGGAGTTGAGAAACGTACCAACCCCCTACATACCTCTAAATACATAGTAATCGCGAAGCGCAATGAGGCGTTTAAGTAATCTCTCCTCCCTCTCTCCACACGCGAATGGAACGGAATAAAGCCCTAGGAGATTGTACAATGAAAACAATACACAGTCGCGTGTGATCTGTCGGCGAAAATTATTATTATTATTATTATTATTATTATTACTTCTTTTTCTAAGCTATGTGAAGTCGATCGTATTTGAAACCCACTGGAAATTGAAGGGCTGGTCGGTAGAGTCCTAACTGCCTCCTCTTTGCAAGGCACACTACAGCAATATTTAAGAGAGTTCAGTAAAATTTTATACTCGTTGTAATGAATGCACTGGTAATAGCAGTCGTGACGCTGAACAGTTGCTAATTTCGTTGCTGTTGCTGTTGCGATGAGGTGCCAATCGTTTGTATCAATTAAAAAAGCATTAATTTCCCACCTTCTGTTCCTCGTCTCAAAGCATTCAGTTAAGAATTCTATACCATCTGTACGCTTTTGACGCTATAGGCTGCATATTACTTCAGATATCTAATTGTAGAATGGTATTTCATTCTGACTTAACAATATGTAATAAGTGTGCTTCTTTATTTGCAGGCTTTCCTTCCCGTCTGGCCATTCTTCCCTGTCGTTCTACGCCGCAGTTTTTACAATTGTAAGTAACCAGTATTCTCCAGCCTTCTCTTGAGTGTTGTGCTTTCTAATTCTCAATCGGAGGAAGGCAGAAGACTTATGTCTGCCGACTTCCAATTTTGGTGTCAAACAATACTGTCTGCAGTACGATATGTGCATGAAAAACACGTGTTTCAAAGACACCATGGTGACACACCCGATTTGTCGACCAATGGCTAAACGGGAAAATACAGACACCACCTGGCATGGAATCTTCGTAAGAGGACGTATAATCTGTAGTATTCTGATTTTGCTGTAATTACATGCTGTATAAAATTTATGCTCCACAACACACACTGCCTCAAGCAAAACTTGATAAACAGTGTGAATGACTGGTTCGCAAAATCAGATTACCCTGAATAGAACTTTTAGTACCGAATATCGATGTATTCATTAAATATACATGGCTGTGAGAATTTATACTTAACATCCTCAGGAAGGTGCGATCAATTTAACGCCTGTGCTTTAGGTACCACGGATTGGTGGAACTCAGATGCATGTTGATGACTTACCTACTTACTGCTGTCCTTGCTCCGTACTCTCACTGCATTTCACGGTTTTCATGAGATCTCGCTGACTGGGGCTGGATACATTCATGATGCTCGTTAATTTCCTCGCGTCAGACTGATGCTAAGCAACGGCATTTGCCGCTCCAGAGACCACTGTATTGTTGAGGTCTGCGTCACGTAGCGATATCTTGTTTACTCCAAGAAGACGATATCTGGAAATCTATCACCGCACAATTAAGGAAACTATCCAGCGATGATAGTACAGGCGTAATTAGGTCCGGACCACCGGGCTGTTTCCTCCGAGGGCGAGGAACCACAGGAAAGTACAAACAGAAACGAAAGAGATAAAATATAAATGAGAAGGAAAAGTGGAGATATTAGTAAAATCAGTCGGTCAAGTGAAGTCTTTCGGTATGTTAAAACAATGAAAGATTGTTTTGCAAATTATTCTGTCGTAAAGATGCACGAATCATTTGCCTCTGTTTATGCAGGTCAAAAATCAGTCTGCGTTATGTATTTATATATGTAGCCTGAACAGATTACGGCCATTATGCCATCTCTTACATGGGACCAGGGTTTGCATCATAGTTACCTAAGAAATAACAATTTCAATATGACAAATATGTAGTTTTAAATTGATTTGAATCCTTGAAGTGGCAGCGTTGGTAAATTATACTGTCCATGAACTCACAAAGTTTATACTGCCATTACTTGTACTACTGCAGCTGCAGCCACTAACAGTGATAATAGTAATAATAGTAATATTAATAATAATACTAGTGACATAAATAAGAATAATGATAGTGGCAGATATAAGAAGTACTTTTAGGTCTACAAAATAGATGTTTTCTGATATTGCGAGTTCTAGTGAAAGGAAACTTAAGTAGACTGCATCGGCTACGAATACTGGGAAATGAGGGAGATCAGGATGGAAAGAGGGATGTACAAAGGTAACGAATGCGTACAGGGATAATGGTAATCTTATTGTTGATTTAGAAGATATGTCATTAACAGTCTTCAGAAGCTGAAGATTTTATTCAGTTCTCTAATGTAAGGCGGGAGGTTGTTCCTGAGTTGGATTTCTGCTACTGAGAAGTACATCTAGAAGGTGGCTGGACGGTTGAATCGGTCAGAAGGGATTTTGCTCCGATGAGAAAGGGTGTTTCTGCCATGTTGCTCAGGCAAATGCGTTAAGGTCGACGAGAGATATGAGGGACAGTGTTCATTGATCAGACGGTAAAGAAGACGGAGGATATGCAAATCTGTCTACACGCAGCCAGTATAGCTGTGCATATGATGGTGAAATGTGATCAAAGAGTCGAACATCATAGCTATAACGAACACAGGCATTCATAAGCAGTTACAGGCGTCGTCAGCATTAGGGTATGAACATCAGTTAACTGAACGTAGGGTGGCAGTAATTTAACTTTCGCTGCTTCAGTCAGTGTAGACGGAGAGCTGTGTACTGCATGTGTACCCAACTTTACAGAAACTATTTTCAGACTGTGCGCTACAGGATTTATGTTGTTAGTGATATTAGTGTCATGACTTGTCGCTAGAAGTCATTACTGACACGGCGACGTAAGGATGAAACACAAGCACCAGTGTGCATTACAGCTGCAGACAGTCAACATGGATCTGGTGAGCAGGGCTTTACGCGTAAAGCTGTTTTCTTACAATAACGCCAATAGTGCTGCTACTCTTCCTGAGTATAGGCGCATTGAAGGAATCCAACTCTTTCCGCACCGGGCTGAAGGACGTAATTCGAAAGTTCGAATTGCCGATCGTATCAAACTGTGTGCCCACCAAGAGCAGTAGATTTCAGCCCTTCTGATTTCTGGCTGTGGGGTTACCTGAAGGAAGGGGTCTTTCAACAGGACACTAACACACGTTGGAGGTTCAGGATGAGCATAGCGAGGTAGGTAGCCTATATTCCGACAGATATTTCAGGCAGCAGTAGAGCAATTTCTAGTGCGGTTCCAGGCTATCGTGGATGTACATGGTCGTCACGCTGAGCAACCTTTGTAACCTGGAACGTAAACATGGTACGCAGTTAACAGATATTAACCTGCCACGAGTAAATTAAAATGTGTTTCTTTCAGTGGTTTATTAGTTATTTCTCTTTCACATGTTCTTAAAAATGTTTCTACATATTTTCATTGACCTAAGATCAGTCATTTTCCATGGGGGTATTCACAAATGGCGGAAGGTTAAATATCACCAGCCAGTATGTAAAACGAATGTGAGCAAGTGTTCGGTCAAGGTTACGACGGAGCAACCGCAATCAGTGACGTATACAATGGTGAATACTATGATGTATGTCCCTGATAGAATGACATGAAAAAGAGCCAGTAGTCAAGATAGGAGTGAGACAGGGATGTAGTCTATCCCCGATGTTGTTCAAAATGATTCAAATGGCTCTGAGCACTAAGGGACAACTTCTGAGGTCATCAGTCCCCTAGAACTTACTACTTAAACCTAACTAACCTAAGCACATCACACACATCCATGCCCGGGGCAGGATTCGAACCTGCGGTCGCGCGGTTCCAGGCTGAAGCACCTAGAAACGATCGGCCACTCCGGCCGGCGATAGTGTCTGGAAAAGAGATTACAATGTGAAAGTCACCAGAAGTAAAACGAGGGTATTCGAAAGTAGCCGAATTATATCAGGCAATGCTGAGGGAATTAGATTAGGAAACGAGACACCAAAAGTACTAAATGGCGTTTGCTACTTGGGCAGAAAAATAACTGATGATGGCCGAAGTAGAGAGGACACAGGATGTAGACAGGTAACGACAAAAATACAAAGTCTTTTCTCAACTGCGCCGGCCTTGGTGGCCGTGCGGTTCTAGGCGCTTCAGTCTGGAACCGCGTGACCGCTACGGTCGCAGGTTCGAATCCTGCCTGGGGCATGGATATGTGTGATGTCCTTAGGTTAGTTAGTTTTAAGTAGTTCTAAGCTCTAGGGGACTGATGACCTCAGATGTTAAGTCCCATAGTGCTCAGAGCCATTTGAACCATTTTTGAGCCATCTTTTCTCAACTTTTTATATCGAGTGTACCCTCATACGAAAGTGAAGCAGGGTCAATTAACAGTACACACAAGTCGAGTACAGTGTGACAGTGTGTAAGCTTTTAAATGGCTGAGTTGTGAGGGGAGTGCGGGGAGAGGAGGAAGCAAGCATTGGCTGGCGAGGGGTGAGGAGCCGTTGGGGGTTGGGGGGGGGGGGAGGACAAGGCACGCCTACCAGTTGCAGTGTTGGCACTACAAATTACGCGTCATGCTTACACGAAGGCAGACGAAAGGCTTGGAGTAAAACTCGCTTTAAATGTTGTTCGTAAACGAAACTGAAATCGTCATGTACATTAAAATCTATACATATATAAATGAATGTATGTATGTTTGTCTACTATGCGCTCACAAACCATTCATCCGATTGCAATGAAACTTTGGTGAGTTGTTCTCCGAACGCCGGGAAAGAGTAATGAACAATGTTTTTTTTTTTTACAGCTAGGTCACTGCGTAGCGCAATTTATTAGGTTCAGGCTTGTCTTGAAGTGGACCCGGGTTCGATTCCCACTGCTCGCAATTTTTTTTTCATTTTATTTTATTCCCCGCAATGTTAAACTACTAATTATAAAATTTAAATATACTTAATCAGGTCATATAGTATATCGTATCTGTTAATCTCTGTATATATCAAAATGAATGTATGTATGTCTGCCCTCTGTGCGTTCCCAAATCATTCATCCGATTGCGATGACATTTTGGTGATTTGTTCTCCGTACGCCCACAAAGGACGCCATAAACAATGAGATGCCACCGTGGGAAAATACTCAGATTTATGCATCCACTATTTGAGAATGAGAGCACTTAGCGACTAGCAACAAACGTTACATACAATTTCAAACCTTCACGAAAATTTTTCTGGATGACACCCCCCATAAAATAATGAAAGGCAAAAAGGTTGTCGCTTACTACATTTTCTCAGTACATACCGTAAATCTGCATCAGTAGGCATGACGTTTTAATGTATTATTTCGTTACTATTAACTCTAATCGCAACATATTTCGCATACAGTATCCACATAATCAGTAAACGCGCCGGCAAATTTATGTCTCTTTACGACATATGATTCAGGAGATATGACGTGCTAAACATCGAGATGCGTGAAAAAGTGCCGTGTCAGACATGACGTTTTGTTCTATTATTTCTTCACTACTAACACTATTCGCAACACGTTTCGCAAACGTGTTAAAAAGCGTATTTGTAAATACGGTGAAGCAATTTTTTCTGCTCCGTTTCCCTTTCGCAGCATTCAATCACACGCAATATAATTTTGCGAGGAACGCTAAGTGATACTGGTTTCCTTCTAACCGTAGGCCTGCCGGTAGGGGTTCTTGGCGACTCCCGAGATGGGCCAGCAACTGCCTCTTCACTCATTTTGATAATGTTCAGCACAACTGCACAATAAAAACACGCAGAACAGTACAGCGCAAAACAATAACGAAGCAGACGACAATGGCTACCTTGTACAACACAGTCAGCTACGTAATGTTGGCAGCAGTCGAAACTGCGTGCCTACCGAAGCCTCCCGACGTTCGCCGACTTCTACCGATTCAGGACTAGGGAGAGGTCTGCCATCTAAAAGTTTACACACTGTATGGAAGCTTTGTGGCACTACCGAAGATTTCTGCAAATTAAATATGCAAACTGAATAACTAATGAATAGATACTGAATGTAACTGAAGTCACAATAGCTGTATGTCTTAACTTGATTGTTGTAAGGAGTTAGTTAATAGCATATAAATGCTCTTGGCGTATAGTAAGCTGTTAACACACACATTAAAAAAGTTTTGCTTCACTCCGGTTCTCAGAACTCCTGAATATAGACATCGACTGTGGATATTGTATCACAGACACAGTCCCTTTGACTGCTCAGAGATGTCACTAAACCTGCCCAAAGATGTAAACAACCACGCATGAGCCTATTAGACGGAGGAGGTCCGACATCCGATAAATTCCACTCATTCCACCAGGAAAGAGGTACACGGCTTGTGTTGTCTGTAGTTCAACCATGCATAGACGGTCAATACCGCGGTCCGATCGCGTCCGCATTGTTACTTTGTACCAGAAAGGGCTCTCAACAAGGGAAGTGTCCAGGCGTCTCGGAGTGAACCAAAGCGATGTTGTTCCAACATGGAAGAGATACAGAGAGACAGGAACCGTTGATGACATGCCTCGCTCAGACCGCTCAAGGGCTACTACTGCAGTGGATGACCGCTACCTACGGATTATGGCTCGGAGGATCCCTGACAGCAACGCCACGATGTTGAATAATGCTTTTCATGCAGCCGCAGGACGTCGTATTACGACTCAAACTGTGCGCAATAGGCTGCATCATCCGCAACTTCACTCCCGACGTCCATGGCGAGGTCCATCTTTGCAACCACGACACCATGCAGAGTGGTACAGATAAGCTCAACAGAATGCCGAGTGGACTGCTCAGGACTGGCATCACGTTCTCTTCGCTGACGAGTGTCGCATATGCCTTCAACCAGACAATCGTCGGAGACGTGTTTGGAGACAACCCGGCCAGACTGAACGCCACAGACACACCGTCCAGCGAGTGCAGCTAGGTGGATGTTCCCTGCTGTTTTGGGGTGGCATTATGTGGGGCCGACGTACGCCGCTGGTGGTCATGGAAGGCGCCGTAACGGCTGTACGAATCGTGAATTCCATCCTCCGACCGATAGTGCAACCGTATCGGCAGCTTATTGACAAGGCATTCGCCTTCGTACAACAACGAATATTTGCTGCAAATCGTGAAAAATTATTACATGAGGACAAGGAGTAAATTAAATAATACCAATCAATAAATATATACTGAAGCGCCAAAGAAACTGGTATAGGCATGCGTATTTAAATACAGGCAGAATACGACGCTGCGGTCGGCAACGCCTATAAAAGACAACAATCGTCTGGCGCCGGAGGTTTATCAAGATTTAAGTGAGTTTCAACGTGGTGTTACAGTCGGCGCACGAGAGGTGGGACACAGCATCTCCGAGGTACCGAGGAAATGGGGATTTTCCCGTAAGACCACTTCACGAGTGTACCATGAATCTTAGGAATCCGCTAAAACATCAAATCTCCAACTATTTTTCCGGATGCGGCTGGATAGAGATCAAGCAAGAACGCGACCAACGACGACTGAAGAGAATCGTTCAACGAGACAGAAGTACAATCCCTCCGCAAATTGCTGCAGATTGCAATGCTGGGCCATCAACAAGTGTCAGCGTGCGAATCATTCAATGAAACATCATCGATATGGGCTTTCGGATCCGATGGCCCAGTCGTGTACCCTTGATGACTGCACGACACAAAGCTTTACTCCTCCCCAGTGCCCGTCAGCACGGATATTGGACTGTTGATGAGTGGAAACATGTTACCTGGTCAGACGAGTCTCGTTTCAAATTGTATCGAACGGATGGACGTGTACGGGTATGGAGTCAATCTCATGAATCGATGGATGCTGTATGTCAGCAGAGGTCTGTTCAAGCTCATGGAGGCTCTGTGGGCAGCTGGAGTGGTATTTGACCCCTGATACGTCTAGACCACTCTGACAGGTGACACATACGTAAACATCCTGTTTGATCACCTGCGTCCATTCACGTCCATTGTGCACTCCGATGGACTTTGGGGATACCAGCACGACAATGGGACACCCCACACGTCCACAATTGCATCAGAGTGGCCCCAGGAACACTCTTCTGAGTTTAAAAACTTCCGCTGGCCACAAAACTACCCCGACATAAACATTATTCAGCATATCTTGGATGCCTTGCAATTTGTTGTTCAGAAGAGATCTCCACCCCCTCATACTGTTACGGATTTATGGACAGCCCTGCAGGTTTCATGGCGTCAATTCCCTCCAGCACTACTTCAGACATCAGTCGAGTTCATGCCACATCGTAATGCGGCACTTCGCGTGCTCGTAGGGGGCTTACACGATATTAGACAGGTGTACCAGTTTCTTTGGCTCTTCAGTGCACATATTATTGCAATTCAGCTCAACCAAATCAACATCGTAAGACACAACCATTTATTACATCCATTCGTTGAGACGGTTACAACAGAAGAGACAGAGTTCAACACAGTATTGAGCCACTAGCATTCTTCATGAAGCAAAATCGTTTCATAAACAAGTCACAGAACAGCTCTAAGATCAGGGAGCTGTAATAGTAACTGTGGGATTACAAGGGCACATGCTGAGCCATAGAGGAATCGACAGTTTCGGAATGGACCGAATTGTGGAGAGTAAAAATGATAGACACAGACCAGTGACTGAGTGCAGTAACCGATTTCAGAGGATGACTGTTGTAGTAGCTACGCAGAGACGAAGAGTATTTCAGTGGATAGACTGGCGAGGAAAGCTGCATGACACCGACTTCAGACTGAAGATAGCAACAGAAACGAGAAATAGTACAGTGCAGAGACTATAACACGGCAGTCGGTCGCGAAAGTTAACAAACTGGAGCTCAGATCGACCGGCGTGGTGGGACGTTGGGGGAGGAAATAAACCCCCCGTTACCCTCTCAGGCCTGGCACTCTAAAACTCAAGGCGTCCACATAAATTTATTCAATAGGGGACAAGATTCTAAAATTACCACTTTTGTTACAACTCAGTCGGTAAATTTGGTAACACTGGTTGGCCAAAGAGCTAAATTTTACAGGAAATACGCAAAACTTATGTTATCTTAAGGTCAGATTGTCATTCATATAAGCAAAAAATAGGCAAAGTTTGGAAATTTTTTGTCAACGAAAAGATGAAAAGATATACAATGAATCTGTTTGGGGATTATGATTGATCATGGTTTGAACTTCATTTTAGATTTTCAGTGCAAAAAAAAAAAAAATTGGCCCCGGTATCATAGTTTGATCAAGGGCCAGAGAGTTTGAAGTTCGCAGATGTGAGCAATGTAGCCCCTCAGGAGTTATCTGAAATCAAAAATGGGTAACATCAGTTGATACTACATTAAATTTAGGGGACGTTATACCTAATCTCAATGAAATAACCTTGAATTTAACGACCGGTGATAACTCGAGCTTAAAGTTCTGTTATTTTGGGGATTGCGTCACTCTTTATAGCTTTACGAAAAATAGGTAATATTAACAAATTGCACATGTTATAGGTACAAGCTCCCAAGAAAAGTGTTTACTTTTCGGAAGTCAAAGTTATAAGTTAACAGGTTGAACAGCTTTTAGTTTGTGTTGCACGCAGTTTCGAGAAATCATTTCGTGTTTAAACGTTAGGGAAAACTTTCATATGTATTATTTGTTCAATTTGCATAAAAACTACACGTTATTACATATTACTGATGTCGCTCAACACAAATCTGAAGTCCGATTTTCAAAATTCAAATTGGCTAATCTAATATGACGGATGAAAAATTATATTTTGACCAGTTTTGACCAAAAGTTGACCAAAAACAGGAATTTCGTTACTTAGTTTAGTCTGCAATTCCAGGACCGTACATCAGCCGTTCCTCTAACACGAATTGTTTCTGGAGAGCAGTTCCCTCGTTCTTCTTGGCGAGAAAAGCCGATCTGGCTGAGCTGGACATGCTGCGTTCGGCAGGCTGCACACGGTGTTCGTCAGCTTTTTGGGTGAATACGTTTGCATGTGTATTGCAATAGAAATCATTTTGTGAACGTGCGTCACGGTGCGACATGTTTACTACATGAGCCGGCCATCTCCGTCTCAGAGCGCCCCACGGCTGCTGTGACACTGCCCCCGACAATGGGCTTTAGAAACTTTTGTAAGGCACGGATTAAAAAAAAAATTTCATTCCAACATTCTAAACACATATACCGTTAAAAATTGCAATAAAAATCGGATTTTCGACCATTTTGAATGAGATCCTCACTCAATATTTTTGAGGAAGATTACTTTGGTATGCAACCCCACACGTATTATTACGTAAAAAAATATATCTTTTGATATTATTAATATGCCTTGTTTTTAGTCTAGTGATCTGAAATTACGTCTTCATATGACCAAGCCCAAAATATCCAAAGAGGCGTGAAATAAAACGAGAAAATATACAGGAAAATGCTTTTTTCCTGTATCAATAATGTTGACACATCTCGAGCTTGGACGGTTTACTGTTTATTTTGCTTTCTTTTCACAGTTCAGTACACCTTCTTTTCATGCCTGATCCCTGTTCAGCTGTTGACCGGTTATCCACTGGTCTATTTTATCACTAAATCTGACGAGGGTGCGATGGGGTGTTTCCCTTGTAAGGAATGCTGTGTATGTTTCTTCTCTTTATATGATGTCGTAAGTTTGTTGTGCCTCCTCTCGTGTTTAATCTTTTAAAGTAAATGGAGTAGTGTACCTCACTGGTACCGCATTTTGTAAAATACTTCCAAATTAGGCAAGGTGCCATTCAGCAACACAATCGATGTCCGAGGGCGACAGCGAGAAATTACCACATAGACGCGGCTTACAGGGGGAAGGCCTCAGACACGGCCAACCGATTCGGCTCAGATTTGGCAGGTCGCTTGTGTACAACCTAAAACGAAGGAATGTAAGATATTTTGGGTCAACACCCCCGCAATTTTGAGAAAATCACCCCTAAAGGTTATGACGAGCAATCGGCTCAAAATTAGAGGGATCGATGGATAATTGTGAATAGAGCATTTCTCATCATCAGGTATGGGGTCCGCAAACGCAAACTTTTCCAGAAATCGAGGAAAGAAACTTTTACAAATGTCGCTTGTGTACCTTCATGGTTAACGCTTTCCACCGACAGGGGCTATGGCGCAACGGCCAAGGTAACTGGCTGGGAATCGGAGAACAAGGGTTCGAATCTCAAAGAAACCTCGCGGATGTTTTTCTTTTCGTTTGCATTTTTCCATATCTCAATTGATCGGGATAGGAGGGTTAATATTGTAAGTAAATCAATAAGGAATGATAATAATAAGGTAGGCAAATAAATTTCTCAAACCTCTTGGGATAGTAAACAACCAAAATGATACTTCAGGTCACTTTACAATGGGTCTTCCTCACTTTTCTTCGAACAACTAGATGGATGGTACTTGTCATATAAACATTCGAAACAAATATACTCACGGGACAAAGAATATCTAATGAATGCAATCTTTCGACAGCTACACTGTCGGCGGAAAACAAACTTGGTTTACATTTAAAAATACGTCTTTTTTGGTAATTAATTTTGATGCGTATCACGCATACGATATCATTGCCTGAAAAATCGGTGCTGAAAGTTGGTTATGAATTATGCTGTGAATAGTTATTGAATCCTTGCGGTTGTGCAATTCCCGCTGGGTTTCCAGAAACACACTGCTATTCTGAAGCCTGGAAATAAAGTTTTTAACCTGGCGATAGAAATAAACATCACACAGTTGGCATAAAGGTGTGCAGTTTGGCGGTATTACTTTTACTGTGCACGTCGGCTGACCCTCGCCATCTATAAACATTGTGTCATATATTCTAGTATTAATTTGTACTCTCCAGGAATCCAATATTAGACAAAACTTGGTATCAGAAACGTATTGTTTTAAAACATTCTCAAGAAATGTTCTGTAAATCACATTCGTCAGTTTCCCGGATTTGGAGCACGTAATGTAAACATTTTTCAACGAGTCGGTTAAACGATTGACCTCTTCAATAACCCGAGGACCAAATGTAACATTCGTTTCTTGTAAACACAGGAAAGCCTTAAGCAACACTTTTCCAGAGGCTGTGATGGCATATTGCGCCGTGTACGAATGTATTAGTTTCTTTTTACTACCAACTGCGACAAGGGTTCGTTTTTCTCTCTTAGGCGATAACGTGCGTCGAATGTTAGCCCGATACTCGCATCCTGTTTGATCGGTGTTGATCACGTAAACCGGTCATAAGTGACGCCGTTTGCGTGCTGAAAAGAGCGGCCACTTTCTGTATATATACTATATTTTGCACCTCCTTATGAAAGACGTATTTAGTGACGTGCCGTTG
The DNA here is from genome assembly GCF_023864345.2 of Schistocerca serialis cubense. Lineage (NCBI taxonomy): Eukaryota > Metazoa > Arthropoda > Insecta > Orthoptera > Acrididae > Schistocerca > Schistocerca serialis. The sequence continues at coordinate 115,723,478 of NC_064643.1, read as the reverse complement.
ACGGATTTTATACTCCGATTTGAAATTTCTTGCCCAAGATAATGATGCAGCAAACGTAAAATCCTTGTTGGCCGTATATTGAAGCGCTGCACCTGCAGCCCACTCCTCAAGTATTCTCGTTGTTACATTCTCGTTACGACGACGAGATTCGACAAATCTGTCGTATGTCCACGTATTTATCGCCTGGTATTTGTCGTATCTTGGCCCTCCTTTAACAATATAACTTTACCACAATTTCAAGTCCTTCTCCCTTTCCAGGGCTGTTGTTTCTCCACTCTTTTGTAGTGTTTGTAAGTTCCAATTTGGATGATTCCTGGCTAGCGCTACCGCCTTTACTTTTACTTCAAGGGATATAGCGCCGTAGTTCAACCGTTTAGTAACCGGTTCGTAATACTCATCGGGAACAGATGAAGCACATATTCCCAGTGACGTGGAGATTTCCAAAGTGTTATGACCATTTTGCGAGTCACTAGTCGGGATATCTTCCAATGAATCACCTTCTGCTTCGTCTTCATGATATAGTACTCAGTATCAACAAAAGTCATTTCGTTCGTCAGCTCCAAAAATCGCTCGACGATAGCCGCTCCTATCAATCTGGAACGCCGAGAAACAGAACTGCCTGCTTCCGGTAGTGCATTGATAATGCATCTGTCGTGCAACACTTTTACAAACCAAAACACAGTGTCGGTAATGCTGTGACAGGCTCCCAAATATATATTACAGCGCTATTCGAAGGGTGTACATCCTCCATTATTCAGATTATGCACCTGAAAGATATGACACAACAAACAATAACTAATTACTACGGCATAAACAGACGAGCTAATTACTACAAACTACATACAGTACTCGTTATATGTTACTTACGGAAGAACACTGTATTCACTCACAAAACGTATTTCATTCGGCACATTAACGATGGAAAAATCATTACATGTATCCACGAGGTTCGCGGCAGCCTAATGACGGAAAACAACTCTTTCCGATTGACTTCTACAAGGATCGAGCTGGACACCTTCACTCTTCCAGGTTCACAACTATGATATGACAAAGAGGCAACTGTGACAACATAACTCTCCCCGCGTGCATTCCGTCCCGTGCCTCGTTGTAAACAAGCGTCGTGCAGTTGGCTATCTGTGATCCCTCGTGAGGAATTCGCAGCACTCTTTAAAAAAAATGGTTCAAATGGCTCTGAGGACTATGGGACTCAACTGCTGAGGTCATTAGTCCCCTAGAACTTAGAACTAGTTAAACCTAACTAACCTAAGGACATCACAAACATCCATGCCCGAGGCAGGATTCGAACCTGCGACCGTAGCGGTCTTGCGGTTCCAGACTGCAGCGCCTTTAACCGCACGGCCACTTCGGCCGGCGCAGCACTCTTATTCGGAGCTGTTTACAAGGCTTAACAGTTTAATACTTTACTAACTCACGGCGTTTGGGAAATTAGTTTGCCTACCTTATTATTATCATTCCTTATTGATTTACTTACCTTATTAACCCTCCGATTCCCAGCCAGTTACCTTCGCCGTTGCGCTCTTTTTTTCTTTTCTTTTTTTTTTTTTAGTTGATCTCATTTTGTTCGTTAGAGTGTGTTCTCTTTGTTCGGGCGGACGTCTTATGACGTCCGTTTAAGTTCTTCATTGATCCATTCACTCAGTTTTTTTTTATTGCAGAGGGAAGCTAACCCTCTGACCGAGCACGCTAAGCTACCGCGCCGGCGCTCTCACCGGAAAGCGTTAACCATGAAGGTACACAAGCGACAGTTGTAAAAGTAAAAGTTTCTTCCCTCGATTTCTGGAAAAGTTTGCGTTTGCGGACCCCATACCTGATGATGACAAATGCTCTATTTACAATTATCCATCGATCCCTCCAATTTTGAGTCGATTGCTCATCATAACCATAAGGGATGATTTTCTCAAAATTGCGGGGGTGTTGACCCAAAATATCTTAGATTCCTTCGTTTTAGGTTGCACACAAGCGACCTGCAAATGTGAGCCGAATCGGTTGGCCGTGTCTGAGGCCTTCCCTTTGTTAGATAGACGTTGCACACTGCACGTGAACGCACATCGTGTAATACGCCCCGCCACACGGCAACACACACGTACATTATTGTCGCTGCAATGCTCTACCGATTCCATTTGTCATGTGTTTGGTGATAGTTTCTAACTGTAGCGTTGTTATTAAAATTGTGCTGATTGCTTTCTCCAGTTTCTGTAAAAACTCATTATTTCAAAGCAAGGGAAATTTTACTCGTTTTTAAAAAAATTTCATTGAGAAATCAAAAATTGTAGCACTGCTGCTATGGCAAATTTATATGCCAATAGTTTTAGACAGATACAAGGTGTACGACTTTGCTTCCGCCGTTTTTTACCCAACATTTGAGACTTTAATGAAACAAATTGGTTACACATGTATCATTCAAAGTATTCTCAATCGCTGGCCACTACTTTCTCTCATCTGTCAGGCAGTGTACGAATCCCGCGTCGGAAAAATTGTTCATCTTTTGAAGGCATCCACGAATCGATCCAATTTGTGACTACTTCGTGAGATCGGAAGTGTTGGTCAGCCAGGCCATGTGTCATTGATCTAATCAGGCGATAGTCAGAGGGAGCAATGTCAGGAGAATAAGGCGGGTGGAGTAGGACATCCCATTCTAACGTTTCCAAGTACCTTTTGACCTCTTTTCCAGCGCGGGGTCGAGCGTTGTCGTGCTGGAAAATCATTTTATCGCGCCTCTCGCTGCATTCCGGCCTTTGTCTTTTAATGCTCTGCTCAGACGCATTAATTGCGTTCGATAACGAGCACCTGTGATTGTTTCACTTGGTTTTAACACCTCATAGTACACGACGCCGAGCCGGTCCCACCAAATGCAGAGCATGATCTTGGAGCCGTGAATATTCGGTTTGGCCGTCGATGTGGAAGCATGGCCGGGTTATCCCCATGATTTTATGCGTTTAGGGTTATCGTAATGGACCCAATTTTCGTCCCCGGTAACAATGCGATGCAGAAATCCCTTCCGTTTTTACCTCTGAAACAGCTGTTCACAAACACACAAACGCCGTTCAACGTCTCTCGGTTTCAGCTCACATGGGACGCAAGTTCCTTCTTTCTGAATCATGCTCATAGCCTTGCATGTTTTGAAATGGCTTGCTGTGTCACTCCCACTAATCATGCCAATTCTTCTTGAGTTTGATGCAAGTCTTCACTCAGCTATGTCTCCAATTCTGCATCTTCGAAAACATTCTCTGTTCCACCTCTATGCCGGTCTACGACGTTAAAATCACCACTGACTCAAATGGTTCTGAGCACTATGGGACTTAACATCTGAGGTCATCTGTCCCGTAGAACTTAGAACTACTTAAACCTAACTAACCTAAGGACAGCACACACATCCATGCCCGAGGCAGGATTCGAACCTGCGACCGTAGCGGTCGCGCGGTTACAGACTGTAGCGCCTAGAACCGCTCGGCCACACTGGCAGCAAAATCACCATTCTTGATGCATTGGAACCACTCACGACACATTCTTTCACTAATAAAGTCCTTACCGTATGTACTTGAGAGCATTCGATGAGACTCAGCCGCTGATGTCTTCATACTGAAACAAAACAGTAACACCTCCCACAAATGGCGAGAATTAGGCTCGTAAACTGACATTTACAATCAAGAACAGCTTTATGATGCAGACACAAATCGACTAATTTTGAATGAGGTTATGTTGACCGAGGTCCAAGCTAACTGCCTGATCTGTTTCTTTCGACCGCTACTTACCGTTGTCGCCACCTATCGGCAAACGGAGGAAGCAAAATTGTACACATTGTATTAGTAAAAAAATGATAAAAACCTGTTATAAGCGACCAAACAAATACTGAGAAATACTGGTTATTCGGAACTAAAATACAGGTATCTGGTAGGTTTTTCTGATCCATAAAATATGTACGAGGCCTATTCAAAAATTTCCAGAACTTTGTCCACAATATTTTTCTACATTTACCTTCTCCTTTTTGCGCATGGTCTCCTTCGAAATACTCTCCTCCACAACTGATACCCCACTCCCAACACCGTTTCCACTTCCGGAAGCAGTCTTGGTACGCCTCTTGCTATATAGCGCGAAGCGTCGTCTGCGAATTTTAGTTATCTCGTCTGTCGTAGCACATCTTCGTTCCTACAACGGGGTTTTCAACTTCGGAAATAAAAAAAAAAAATAGCAGAGGTCAGGTCTGGAGAGTACGGAGTATGAGGCAATACAGAGATTTCGTGTTTTGTGCGATAGTCGCGCACCAACAGAGATGAACGTGCGCGTGCGTTACCGTGATGCAAGAGCCATGTATTGTATCGCCACATTTGAGGCAGTTTCCTTCACACAGTTTCTCGCAGGCGTCGCAACACGTCCCGATTAGAATCATCGGTTAACAGATTGTCCCTGTGGCACGAATTCATGAAGAACTGATGCTTCAAAGTCAAAGAAAACTACCAGTATGGCTTTGACATTTGACCTGACCTGATGAGCATTTTGTGGTGTTGGAGAACCTTTCCCGACCCGTTGTGAAGACTGAACCTTGGTCTCAACATCATAACCGTTTGCCCACGTCCAATCACCAGTAATGATTCTTTTAAGGAACATCTCGTTCTCACTTGCGCTACCCAAAAGCTCTTCACAGATTGCATGGGCGAAGGGCTTTCTGGCTCATGAGCCATCGTACGAACTTGGTGGCAAAACGATGCATTCCAAGATGCTGGATTTCATGACATGATCCCACTGAAATGTTACTTTCTTCTGCAATCTCTCGGACAGTCAGTCTTCGATTGGCGTGCACGTTGACGTTCCTGACGTGAGCGTCGTCGGTACGCATCGAATGGCGTCCTGAACGAGGGCCATCTTTATCATCTGTCCGGCCATTTTTAACTTCTGTCCGCCATTTTTAAACAATGCAAAACATTCCTAAGGCCGATATTACACTATCAAATTTCTTTGTCAAAGATATGATCAAAGATGTGATCAAATATTCGTCAAATATATTTGACAAAGATCTTTGACCTGGCGCTAAAGAGGAGTATTACACTGTCATCATATTTTTCGTCAAAGTTCAAGATGGCTAACAACAACAACTTTTTATTAACTGGAGCAGTTGCATGTACCACAATTGCACTCTGTGCACATGTGCAAGAGAGGTGGGGGAAAAAAAATGAAACATACCTGGGTGAAGCCGTGGGTTTTATGACGACACGATAAAAGCATTCAACAAAACTTGTTGCGTGAGCTTATAGTGGGGGACGTCAAATCGTACATCAATTACTTAGGAATGGATGAGCTTACATTTCTGTATATGCTCAGTGAAATGTATCCTCATATCACAATGCACAATACTCACTTTAAAACTGCTATATCTGCAGAAGACAGGCTCACTGTAACACTCCGATTCCTTGCTATAGGAGAGAGTTAGGTTAGGTTAGGTTAGGTCAGCTCCTGAATCTTCTTAATCTATTTTGGTATTGAGGTTGTCTCACGTTGTAAAGCGCCGCATCAGCTTCACATATCTCTATTAATTTTGTAGTTGTCGGTGCACACCAATTGTATTTACTGGCAATGTTTATAAAAACACTACAGATGACAGAACGCTGCAGCGATGCTAGCGCTCCACGTGGTAACATGTCACATTGCAGTGAACAGAAGACAAGCGACTTCTTTGATCAAATCTACAGCGAGGCCCTAGATTTGATCAAATATTTGACGACATTTGACAAAGTTCCCTATTACACCATCAGATTTCTTTGACAAAGATATTTGACAAAGATATTGGACAAAGAAATTTTGTAGTGTAATACCGGCCTAACACCGATTACAGCATAAGTACTCATTACTGTTGACTTCCTACGTCATTTGGTGTGTCTCTGTAAAGGTTTTCCTGAGTTTCATACAAAATTCAATGCAGACGCGTTGCCCCTCTAAATTGCCATCTCGAAATTCGCAAACAGTGCGACACAACGTTCTGCTCAATACAGCACTGAAAAATAACTAACAGACATGCAACATTAGAACTTCCGGCAGTTACACATTTAACACAAGCGATACGATTCCAACCGAATTTCCCTCAGGCACATCACTGCGCGAAGTTACGACTGTTCCAACAGCTGTAGAATGCAACGACAACTGAAAATTTGTGCCGGACCGGCACCTGAACCTGGATTTCCCGCTCATCCTGAGCGGTCGCCTTACCATTTGGCTCTCCGTGCATGAGTCATGGCCGGACCCAAACTTGCATATCACGTCTATACCTCGTCTACCATGCGTCTGCAACCTGTAGTCGTGCATCAGTTGTGTATATTCCCGTACAGGTAAGACATTTTACTTGAAAGTCGATCGCCCGGTGTCGGCTGATGAATTGCAGTGCCTGTGTTATTCTGAATTAAGATGCAAAGTTCGTTTCGACATGCATGCTAGCGATTTAGAATAACGCAGGCATTGCAATATCTTATAGATTTGTCAGGTCCATCGAGAGAAGGAAAACAGTTTCAGGGCTTAACGTCGCTCTGACGATAGCATTTCTTGGAATGCTGCTGATAGAGCTCAGAACTTTAGAGAAAGTCTTTAAGATTCCACGCAACGAGTAATTCGGGATTTCCTAGAACAGAATAATCCTTGTAAAACAACGTTTCCCCGTGAAGATTAGGACGATACGGCTTTACTTCCTCGCTCTTTGATAACAATTTCATCAACATGTTGGTCTCTATCGTAAAACAGTTGCGCTTACTTCTACAGCTGCGCCATCTGCAAGACGCCGGCGAAGCTTTCTCGTAGTAGTTCGCAAGCTTCCGCGGAGCGGCGCCGCTAGGCAGGCGACGGTTAAGACTACAGGCTCAGAGAACCTGTAGACAAGAGAGAGCGTCAGACTGCTGCCAGCACTTGCGACAGCAGTATACGCCGGCGAGGAAGCTTAGTCATTGCGTCGTTCCTCAACTTTGCATGTCAGCATCAAGAGCCCCATTACTATTAGCGCCTACGGATGTTAACTGCTGAGAAGAAAAAAATAAGCATGTATGTTATCTGCCGAGTTGAGAAAACGTGCTGTAGTACAGTTATGAGAATAATACATACCTTTAAAACAGTAACCAGTCACAAGTAGGTCATAAATACATTTGTTCAAAATTTTCCACAACCGGTTCAGGCCTTTTTTAAGATCCGTTCTGTGGTCAGTTTACTGCTATGATTCTGTAATATTTATCTGACCACTGTGTCCTTCCTGAATAAGTAATGAAGCTGTTTTAATTGCAGAGGGAGATCAAGTGACGAGTACTGTAAGCAGTTTGAAGTGGATGTAGCTGCAGTAGCTATTCGGGGATGAAGAAGCTTTGCATAGAATAGAATACCGTTCAGAGCTGCATCGTCGGACTGAAGACCACAACATCTTAAATCTGTCTAGGAGCTATTAACGTTCCTAATTTTTCATACCTCTCATTTTATTGGGTTAAAACATCATGAGTGGTCTAGAATCACAAACATTACAGTTTTGGATTGGTTATATCTCTAAAACAGTTCGTTTATGGGGTAGTCGAAAGCTGCAAACTTTCAACTAGTTTGTCACATGCGAGAAAGCTGTTTGTCTTAAAAATAAATATATATATGGTAAACGTCTTTTCCATTCTGCACTTCAAGGTTTTTTTTTATCTTGTGTACCCAGACGCGTTTCGTCATAGCTACAGGGCATGTTCAGTGGTTGTACTGAAATATTACACGATGTTTTCGTTTGCACGTGTAGGTTATAATATTTTCCGTGCTACACTTCAAGTTTTTTAATCTAGCTATATATGGGTTATATAACCTATATGTGCAAACGAAAACATCGTGTAATATTTCAGGACAACCACTGAACATGCCCTGTAGCTATGACGAAATGCGTCTGGGTACACAAGATAAAAAAAAACCTTAAAGTGCAGAATGGAAAAGACGTTTACCATTTGAACCACTGTATTACTTGAAAAATAATTTTGTTTTAGGCATTTGTAAATCAAACAAAAGATTGCACCAAAAATGCTCTTTTACAGATATCACACAACGGCTACGTACACTGAGGGAGAATTCAATCTGAAAACCGGCACCCCCCGCTTCACCCCCTTAGGGGCAGGTTATCAATGTTTAAGGGGGGGAGGGGGGGTAGGACGTCAAACGGGCCGACTTGGAGCAGGAGAGGCACCACAGGACATTTTAACTTGATCTGTCTACACTTTTGCATATAAATTCATAAAACCTTGTCAGCATGACCAGGAAGGACTCAGAATTCACACTCATAGTAGTGGAAGATCAAAAACATAACGAAATGATTTTTTTACATGTGAAATTTCGTCATTTTTTTCACTTACTAATGGCAGTATTTGATGCTATAGGTACACTTTTCATAAGTATGAGAGATTCTTCGATGAATTTTGCACACCATACAAACCATACTTAAAGGTGTATGATACTCTAGAATTTTCGAAATCTATTAACAACTGTGGTAAAAATTGAGGTAATTAACTATAAAATTTGTGTTTCTTCTAAACATGAAGTTTAAAATATAACAGTTCATTCGTTTTTTTCATAAATTAAATAAATTCTAGAGTTTCATACACCTGTAGGTATTGTATGTATGCTGTGCAAAATTCATCGAAGAATCTCTCTAACTTATGAAGAAAAGTGTACCTATAGCAACAAATGCAGCCATTAGTAAGTGAAAATGTGATAAAATTTCGCAGATTAAAAAAAATTATTTTGATATGTTTTCGAACTTCCACTGCAATGAGTGTGAATTCTGAATCCTTCCTGGTGATGCTGACAAAGTTTTATGAATTTATTTGTAAAAGTATAGACACTGAAAATTAAAATGTCCTGTGTTGCCTCTCCTGCTCCAAGTCGGTCCGTTTGACGTCCTACCCCCCTTAAGTGAGTTTGAACGTGGTGTTATAGTCGGCGCACGAGGGATGGGACACAGCACCTCCAAGGTAGTGAAGAAGTAGGAATTTTTCCGTACACCATTTCACGAGGGTCCCGTGAATATCAGGAATCCGGTAAAACATCAAGTCTCCGACATCGCTGCGGCCGGAAAAAAAAACACCTGCCGGAACGGGACCAACGACGACTGAAGATAATAGTTCAGCGTGACAGAAGTGTACCCTTCCGCAAACTGCTGCAGATGTCAATGCGGGCATCAACAAGCCTCAGCGTGCGAACCATTCAACAAAACATCATCGATATGGGATTTCGGAGCCGAAGGCCCACTCTTATAACCTTGATGACTGCACGACGCACAGCTTTACGCCTCGCCTGGGCCAGTCAACACCGACATTGGACTGTTGATGACTGCAAACATGCTGCCTGGTCGGACTAGTCTCGTTCCAAAATGTATCGAGCGGATGGACGTGTACGCGTATGGAGACATCCTCATGAATTCATGGACCCTGCATATCAGCAGAGGACTGTTCAAGCAGGTGGAGGCTCTGTAATGATGTGGGACATGTGCCGTTGGAGTGATATGGGATCCCTGATACTTCTAGATGGGACTCTGACAGGTGAAACGTAAGTAAGTATCCTGCCTGATCACCTGCACCCATTCATGTTGATTGTGCATTCCGACGGACTTGGGCAGGACACTTCTGAATTAAAACACTTCCGCTAGCTTACAAACTCACCAGACATGAACCTTACTGAGCATATCTGGGATGCCTTGCAACGTGTTGCTCAGATGAGATCTCCACCCCCTCGTATTCTTAGGTATTTATGGACAGCGCTGCAGGATTCATGGTGTCAATTCCGTCCAGCAGTCCTTCAGACATTATAAACGAGTCCATGCCACGTCATCTTGCGGAACTTCTGCGTGCTCGCGGGGGTCTACGCGATATTAAGCAGGTATATCAGTCTCTTTGGCTCTTCAGTGTAGAGCGCCCGCCATAGTGCTTTGCTGTTGTTCTTTTTTTCTTTTTAGCGCTGGTGCGAGACCTGGTGGTACATATAGGGTGATTCCGTGACTATGTTTCAAATTTCAGGGACGATGGAGAAAGGTAAATGTATCAAAGGAATCTAGTAAACAGGGGCTCTAAAATGCATACCTAAAGTGCTATGAGCGCTTCATCTTCCATTATGTGAAACAAATCTATTCCACTGCAAGCCTCTCCCTTTCCATATTTTGAGAGGTGCTGGTACGGACCAAAACAAGAACAAAAGTTCCATAACATGGGATCTAATGTGCATACTTTAAGAGCTATGAACAGTTTTTCATCTTTGCTACTGCGAAGCAAATCTCTTCTACTGGCCGAGTACTTATAGCTCTTATGGTATCTGTTTTATAGCTCACGTGTACTAGACAGTTTTCTTATTTTGTTGCAATCTATCTCGTCGTAAAATGTGGAAAGCAAAGCGCTTGAAGTGCAAGAAATTTTACTAGACATTTTTTGATTTGTTTACCCTCCTCCATTATCCCTGACACATTGCAAAAAAAAAAAAAAAAAAAAAAATGGTTCAAATGGCTCTGAGCACTATGGGACTTAACATCTTAGGTCATCAGTCCCCTAGAACTTAGAACTACTTAAACCTAACTAACCTAAGGACATCACACACATCCATGCCCAAGGCAGGATTCGAACCTGCGACCGTAGCAGTTGCGCGGTTCCGGACTGACGCGCCTAGAACCGCTCGGCCACCGCGGCCGGCACACTTTGCAACATAGAAAGATTGATCCCTTATCATTTAGCTACAAAATAGCAGGTCAGCAACTGGAAGCAGTTAATTCCATAAATTATCTGGGATTACGCATTAGGAGTGATTTAAAATGGAATGATCATATAAAGTTGATCGTTGGTAAAGCAGATGCCAGACTGAGATTCATTGGAAGAATCCTAAGGAAATGCAATCCGAAAACAAAGGAACTAAGTTACAGTACACTTTTTCGCCCATTGCTTGAATACTGCTCAGCAGTGTGGGATCCGTACCAGATAGGGTTGATAGAAGAGGTAGAGAAGATCCAACGGAGAGCAGCACGCTTCGTTACAGGATCATTTAGTAATCGTGAAAGCGTTACGGAGATGATAGATAAACTGCAGTGGAAGACTCTGCAGGAGAGACGCTCAGTAGCTCGGTACGGGCTTTTGTTGAAATTTCGAGAACATACGTTCACCGAGGAGTCAAGCAGTATATTGCTCCCTCCTACGTATATCTCGCGAAGAGACCATGAGGAAAAAATCAGAGAGATTAGAGCCCACACAGAAGCATACCGACAATCCTTCTTTCCACGAACAATACGAGACTGGAACAGAGGGGAGAACCGATAGAGATATTCAAGGTACCCTCCGCCACACACCGTCAGGTGGCTTGCGGAGTATGGATGTAGATGTAGATGTAGATGTCATCACGGAATCACCCTGCACAAAGGGCGTGAAGAGCGGCGGATGTCGAATGATCACTGTACAGATTACAGACCCGCTGCTTAATCGTATGATACAGCGTTATCGGCACCTGACAGTTCGAAAGTGACATCATGTGAATATTCACTTGGGCAGATGGTCGAATTCTGCAATATCCAGATGTGTGGGGCATTCGGCCGTTATAGCAGCACGATAGTGGACCGACTGTGGACGTGAGGGCTGGCATTCTCCTCGTGAAGGTTCTGGTCGACCACGTCTCGCCACCAGAATGGAGGATGGCCCAACTGTGCATCAGTAACATCGTATCCATTCACAGATGTGACTGGCAACTAAGAACAAGTAACTGACAGCCCGCAATATTCTGTATGATCCCACACCATTGCAGCAGCTGGGCTAAAGAGATACAAACCCATGTGTAGGCTGCATTTGACACCGTAACGCAAGCGGCTGCATCCATAACACAAACGGCTGCATTTGGCCCCTTTGAAGGGAACCATAGACTCCTGATAACTGATGTCAAAGAATCTTGGTTCTGCAGTATGCCGGATGATCATAGTCGGCGAGTACGGCCGTGACCAGTGGAGAGGTCCCACTCATCTGATATTTTGGAGAGGCACAGGGACACCACTACTGGCGTAATGGTGTGGGGAGCCATAGGGTATGGTGATGGACGCTGAAGAAACGAATTAAAATTTGTGCCATAGCCAGGACCTCAACCTGGGACTCCTTACTTACTAGACAGGTCTGTTACCCATTACACCACCATAGCATTACAGCAAACATAGCTGCACAGACGCCGGCCTCTTTGGCCGAGCGGTTCTAGGCGCTTCAGTCCGGAACCGCGCTGATGCTACGGTCGCAGGTTAGAATCCTGTCTCGGGCATGGATGTGTGTGATGTCCTTAAGTTAGTTAGGTTTAAGTAGTTCTAAGTCTAGGAGACTGATGACCTCAGATGTTAAGCCCCATAGTGCTCAGAGCCATTTGAACTATTTTTGAGCTGCACAGACTACCTTAACACAAGCTTCAGTTCACATATTCACCATATTTTGAAGTTTGTGTTAGGAAGGGCGTTGGACTAGGGTAGTTCCTGCACCTCTGTTAGCTATATTGTTACGGTGGTGCAACGGCTAGCATAACTGCCTATTAAGCAAGCCGGCATGGTGAGTCAGCGTGTTCGGTCAGAGGGTTAGCTACTGAACGGATCAACGAAGAATCTGAACTGGTGTCATGGGACGGTCACCCCGAACAAATACAAAAAACAATATAGAACAAAATGAGATGAACAAAGAATTAAAAAAATTAGAAAAAGTAAGCAAGGATATCTGGGTTCAGGTCCCGGCCATGGCACAAATGTTAATTCATTTCTTCAGCTTCCATCATTATTGTAGACAAAGATGAGACTCAAATGTCTAGAGGAAAATTTAATTATATCATAGGGCATAGCTTCAGGTCAGTTCTGGTAGTGATTGAGGGATAGAATTTCGGTACCTCATGGACACTCTGTGTCCTGTGTTACCTCTCAGATGAGAGTTTCGTGGAGCCATTTTTCAGTCGGACAATCCACACGTCCGTACGAACCGTCTGCATGATGTTGAGGTACTCCTGTGGCCAGCAAGATCCCCAGATCTGTCCTCGATAGAACATATGTGGGACCATTTCAGATGTCAACTCTGTCCCAGTGTTAGCATCCAGGATATCCAAGATCATTGGGAATAGTCGTTGAGCAACTTGCCTCAGACGAGAATACAATGGCTTTCTGACACAGTCTCCTAGCCACCCAGAGAGTGCATCTAGTCCATGAGTTATGCGTCACACTGATATCTATGCTCAAACTGCTAAGTTATTTGTAGTTGTGTCTCGATTTTGTAACCACTTGTCCGCCAGGACGGTAGAACAAACCCTGACACTTTCCTGCATGTTTCGATCTTATGTACTTTCCAATTAACTACATGTGGCTCCAGGGCCTAAAAAACTGAGGGAAGATACCGGCTGGCTACAATTAAAGTGCAGCTACTAAACAGAAGTCCAGTGTGGGCTATAGCTATCATATGGCAGCGAAATTTGGTGCATACGCTAATGCGTTATCCAGAAGTGATGTTGTTGTTGCGGTCTTCAGTCCAGAGACTGGTTTGATGCAGCTTTCCATGCTACTCTATCCTGTGCAATCTTCTTCATCTCCAAGCAACTACTTTTGAATCTGCTTGGTGTATGCGTCTCTTGGTCTCCCTCTACGATTTTTATCCTCTACGGTACCCTCCAATACTAAATTGGTGATCCCTTGATGCCTCAGAACATGTCCTACTAATCGACCCCTTCTTCTAGTCAAGTTGTGCCACAAATTCCTCTTCTTCCCAATTCTATTCAATACCTCCTCATTACTTACGGGATCTACCCATCTAATCTTCAGCATTCTTCTGTAACACCATATTTCGAAAGCTTCTATTCTCTTCTTGTCTAAACTATTTATCGTCCACGTTTCACTTCCACACATGGCTACACTCCATACAACTACTTTCAGAAAAGACTTCCTAACACTTAAATCTATACCCGATGTTAACAAACTTCTCTTCTTCAGAAACGCTTTTCTTGCCATTGCCAGTCTACATTTCATATCCTCTCTACGTCGACCATCATCAGTTATTTTGGTTCCCAAAGTGCAAAACTCATTTCTACTTTAAGTGTCTCATTTCCTAACCTAACTAACTCAGCATCTCCTGATTTAATTCGACAAAATTCCATTATCCTCATTTTGCTTTTGTTGATGTTCATCTTACATCCTCCTTTCAAGACACTGTCCATTCCGTTCAACTGCTCTTCCAAGTCCTTTGCTGTGTCTGACAGAATTATAATGTCATCGGCAAACCTCAGAGTTTTTATTTCTTCTCCACGGATTTTAATTCGTACTCCAAATTTTTCTTTTGTTTCTTTTACTGCTTGCTCAATATACAGATTGAATAACTTCGGGTATAGGCTACAACCCTGTCTCACTCCCTTCCCAACCATTGCTTCCCTTTCATGTCCCTCGACTCTTATAACTGCCATCTGGTTTCTGTACAAATTGTAAATAGCCATTCGCTCCCTGTATTTTACCCCTGCCACCTTCGGAATTTGAAAGAGAGTATTCCAGTCAACATTGTCATAAGCTTTCTCTAAATCTACAAATGCCAGAAAGGTAGGTTTGTCTTTCGTCAATCTATCTTCTAAGGTAAGTCGTAGGGTCAGTATTGCCTCACGTGTTCCAACATTTTTACAGAATCCAAACTGATCTTCCCCGAGGTGGGCCTGTACCAGTTTTTCCATTCGTCTGCAAAGAATTTATTTATTTATTTATTTATTTATTGTTCCGTGGGACCACATTTAGGAGAAGTCTCCATGCCCATGGAACGAGTCAATACATGAAATTAAAACACGATTGTAGAAACAGATAAAATGAAATATAAGAAACATATTCAGGCGACAAGTCGTTAGTTTAAATAAAGAAAATCAAAAATGTACACTGGAATTTGCTTAATTTTGTATCTCTTCCAGGAGCTCCTCGACAGAATAGAAGGAGTGAGCCATGAGGAAACTCTTCAGTTTAGACTTAAAAGTGTTTGGGTTACTGCTAAGATTTTTGAGTTCTTGTGGTAGCTTATTGAAAATGGATGCAGCAGAATACTGCACTCCTTTCTGCACAAGAGTCAAGGAAGTGCATTCCACATGCAGATTTGATTTCTGCCTAGTATTAACTAAGTGAAAGCTGCTAACTCTTGGGAATAAGCTAATATTGCTAACAACAAACGACATTAAAGAAAATACATACTGTGAGGGCAATGTCAAAATTCCCAGACTATTGAATAGGGGTCGACAAGAGGTTTTCGAACTTAACACCATACATAGCTCGAACAGCCCGTTTTTGAGCCAAAAATACCCTTTTTGAATCAGAAGAATTACCCCAAAAAATAATACCATATGACATAAGCGTATGAAAATATGCGAAGTATACTACTTTTCGTGTTGAAATGTCACTTATTTCAGATACTGTTCTAATGGTAAATAAAGCGGCATTTAGTTTCTGAACAAGATCCTGAACATGGGCTTTCCACAACAGCTTACTATATATCTGTACGCCTAGGAACTTGAACTGTTCCGTCTCGCTTATAACATGCCCATCCTGTCTGATTAAAATGTCAGTTCTTGTTGAATTGTGGGTTAGAAACTGTAAAAACTGAGACTTACTGTGATTTAGCATCAAATTATTTTCCACAAGCCACGAACTTATATCATGAACTACATTATTTGATAATGTTTCAATATTACACACAAGATCCTTCACTACCAAGGTGGTGTCATCAGCAAACAGAAATATTTTTGAATCACCTGTAATACCAGAAGGCATATCATTTACAT
Organism: Schistocerca serialis cubense; assembly: GCF_023864345.2. Taxonomy (NCBI): domain Eukaryota; kingdom Metazoa; phylum Arthropoda; class Insecta; order Orthoptera; family Acrididae; genus Schistocerca; species Schistocerca serialis. Next base: position 115,707,695 of record NC_064643.1, on the reverse strand, counting down.
AAATAAGGAACAGCAGTGGCCCCAGCACCGACCCTTGGGGAACGCCCCATTTAACAGTGCCCCATTGGGACTGAACATCATTACCACTCTCAATATTGCGGAGGATTACCTTCTGCTTTCTGTTCTTAAAGTAGGAGGCGAACCAATTGTAAGCTACTCCCCTTACTCCATAATGTTCCAACTTCTGCAGTAATATTTTGTGGTCAACACAGTCAAAAGCCTTCGTTAAATCAAAGAAAACACCTAACGTTCGCAACCTTTTATTTAATCCGTCCAAAACCTCACAGAGAAAAGAGACTATAGCATTTTCAGTTGTTAAGCCATTTCTAAAACCAAACTGTACATTTGACAGAAAATTATGCGAATTTAAATGCTGCAGTAACCTTGTATATACAACCCTCTCAATAACTTTAGCAAACACCGATGGCATAGAAATAGGTCTATAATTGTCAACATTATCCCTGTCTCCCTTTTTATAAAGTGGCTTCACTACCGAGTACTTTAATCGGTCAGGAAACCGACCACTCCTAAAGGAAAAGTTACAGATATGGCTAAGTACTGAGCTAACATACGTGGAACAATACTTCAGTATTCTGCTAGATACCCCGTCATATCCATGAGAGTTCTTGGTCTTTAGTGATTTAATTATTAACTCAATCTCCCTCTTGTCAGTATCATGGAGGAGCATTTCAGGTAACAGTCTCGGAACACTTTTTTCTAAGAGCGCTATATGATTCCCTGTTGGGACTAGGTTTCTATTTAGTTCACCTGCTATATTCAGAAAGTGATTATTAAGTACTGTACATATATGCGACTTATCAGTAACACGGACATCCCCACTACGCACTGATTCTATATTCTCGACCTGTCTCTGCAGACCAGCCACTTCCTTTACGACTGACCATATGGTTTTAATTTTATCCTGAGACTTAGCTATTCTATCTGCATACCACATACTTTTTGCCTTCCTAATAACTTTTTTAAGCACCTTACAATACTGTTTGTAATGGGCTGCTGCATTTAGATTTTGACTGTTTCTAACGTTTTGATATAATTGCCACTTTGTTCTACAAGATATTCTTATCCCTTTAGTCAGCCACCCAGGCTGCCTGTTTGTGCTAGTACCCTGTTTTGAACGTTCTAACGGAAAGCAACTTTCAAAGAGCACGAGAAAAGTCTTGAGGAAAGCATTATATTTATCATCTACTGTATCAGCACTATAAACATCTTGCCACTCTTGTTCCTTGATAAGGTTTACAAAAGTCTGTACAGCAACTGGATCAGCTTTCCTAAAACGTTGGTAACTATATTTAACATGTGTTGCAGCACAAAAAACTTTTAGACTTAAAATTTGTGCATCATGATCTGAAAGGCCATTCACCTTTTTGCTAACAGAATGCCCTTCTAATAATGACGAGTGAACAAAAATATTGTCTATGGTTGTTCTACTGTTCCCTTGCACTCTCGTTGGAAAGAATACGGTTTGCATAAGATTATATGAATTAAGGAGGTCTACCAGCATCCTTTTCCTTGCACAATTACTTATACAATTAACATTGAAGTCACCACATATAACTAACTTTTTGTATTTCCTATAAAGTGAACCAAGAACCTCCTCTAGCTTTAGCAAAAATGTTGTGAAATCGGAGTCTGGGGATCTATAAATAACAACAGTAAGAAGTTTAGCTCCACTAAATTTAACCACACCTGCACAACATTCAAACACCTTTTCAGTGCAGTACTTTGAAACATCAATTGACTCAAATGGGATACCGTTTTTCACATACATGGCTACTCCCCCACACCGCAAAGAGCTCCTAGAAAAGCTGCCAGCCAACCTGTATCCTGGTAAAGGAAGCCTCTGAATTATCTCCCTATTTAAGAAGTGTTCAGATATACCAATAATTTCAGAGTCAACATCTATAAGCAGTTCACTAACTTTATCTCTAATACCTTGTATATTTTGATGAAATATACTAATTCCCTCATTAATCGGATACCCAAGCTTTGTAGAAAGTGGTTTCTTTGTTAGAGAGACTTCCCTTAAGCAGGAATACCTATCAGCTGACTTCAATCTAAAAAAGGTACAGCTCTAACACCCACAACTACCGGAATTTTCCCATGAGTGATCCCACCACCCCCACCTATGCTGTCACCTATAAGTTTTGCCAACCTCCCCTTCCCATACCTGTTGAGGTGCAGGCCATGTCTAGTGAAACCCGTCCTACTGATAGACTCCACCGACACCACTGAAATGTGACTCATGCCTTCTGTCACCAGCGCACCCCCAAGTCTCATGTTATTACGCCTGACGGCTGTATTAAGATGAGGCCGATCGTGACGCTGAAACAGTTCCACGAAATGCACATTCGTGTTGCCAGTCTGAGTGGCTATCTTTTCCAGGTCACCATCTATGTCATACTCCCCATCCCTATCAGTACTATTACCAGCCCCACCCACAATCACTACCTGATCCTCTTTAGTAAAATCCCTACATAACCCCCCTATGTTAAAAGTCACCTGAGCCAATCCTGCATTACGCTTCACAATGCTGGTGACCTGGTACTCACTCCCCAAAACTTCCTGCAACTGCTGGCCTACACCTCTACCATGAGAACTACCTAACAGCAGAACCTTCTTCTTTCTCTTAGACTTTGCAACTGTCCTAGCCACCGTAACTGCTGAGGTCTGCTGCATACTTCCTACATCTACAGCTACTAGAGATTCCTCTCCACTAGACTCTGACAGTTGGTCATATCTATTACAAACACCAATAGTAAAACTATCTGAAAATCTCCTTCTCCTAGCAGATCTCTTGCCAACAGCCAGCTCCCATTCCCCAACCCCCTTCTCCCTCCTCATCCTATCTAGCTCCTCCTGTGCGTTTTTCAACTGCACCTGAAGGGCACAGATCTTACGCTGTGACTTACTAAACTGATAGTTCGGTAATTTTCACATATGTCAACACTTGCTTTCTTTGGGATTGGGATTATTATATTCTTCTTGAGGTCTGGAGGTATTTCGCCTGTCTCATACATCTTGCTCACCAGATGATAGAGTTTTGTCATGTCTGGCTGTCCCGAGGCAATCAGTAGTACTAATGGAATGTTGTCCACTCCCGGGGTCTTGTTTCGACTTAGGTCTTTCAGTCCTCTGTCAAAATCTTCACGCAGTATCATATCTGCCGGCCGGAGTGGCCGAGCGGTTCTAGGCGCTACAGTCTGGAACCGCGCGACCGCTACGGTCGCTGGTTGGAATCCTGCCTCGGGCATGGATGTGCGTGATGTCCTTAGGTTAGTTAGGTTTAGGTAGTTCTAAGTTCTAGGGGACTGATGACCACAGCAGTTAAGTCCCATAGTGCTCAGTGCCATTTGAACCAAGTATCATATCTCCCATTTCATCTTCATCTACATCCTCTTCCATTTCCACAATATTAGCCTCAAGTACATTGTCCTTGTATAGACCCTCCATACACTCCTGCCACCTTTCAGCTTTCCCTTCTTTGCTTAGTACTGGTTTTCCATCTGAGCTCTTGATATTCATACAAGCGGCTCTCTTTTCTCCAAAGGTCTTATTTATTTTCCTGTAGGCAGTATCCATCTTACACCTAGTGATATATGCCTCTACATCCTTATATTTATCCTCTAGCCGTCCCTGCTTAGTCGTTTTGCACTTCCTGTCGATCTCATTTTTGAGACATTTGTGTTCCTTTTTGCCTGCTTCATTTACTGCATTTTTATATTTTCTCCTTTCATCAGTTAAATTCAATATCTCTTCTGTTACCCAAGGATTTATACTAGTCCTCTTCTTTTTTGCTACTTGATCCTCTGCTGCCTTCACTCTTTCATCTCTCAAAGGTACCCATTCTTCTTCTACTGTATTTCATTTCCCTGTTCTTGTCAATCGTTCCCTAATGCTCTCTCTGGAACTTTCTACATCGTCTGGTTCTTTCACTTTATCCAGGTTCCATCTTCGTAAATTCCCGCCTTTTTGCATTTTCTTCAGTTTTAATCTATAGTTCATAACCAATGGACTGTGGTCGGAGTTAACATCTGCCCCTGGAAGTGTCTTACACTTTAAAACCTGGTTCCTAAATCTCTGTCTTACCATTATATAATCCATCTGAAACCTTCAATTGTCTCCACTCCTCTTCCACGTATATGACATTCTTTCATGATTCTTAAATCAAGTGATAGCTATAATTAAGTTATGCTTTGTGCAAAATTCTACCAGGCGGCTTCCTATTTCATTCCTTATCCCAGTCCTTATTCACGTACTACTTTTCCTTCTCTTCGTTTTCCTACTAATTCCCACAATACCTAACTTTAACCTATCCATTTTAAATTTTCTAACCAACCTGCTCGTTTAAGGGATCTGACATTCGACGCTCCGATCTGTAGAACGCCAGTTTTCTCTCTCCTGATAACAACGTCCTCCTGAGTAGTTCACTCCCGGAGATTCGAATGGGGGGCTATTTTACCTCCGGATTATTTTACCCAAGAGGACGCCATCATCATTTAACCATACAGTAAAGCTGCTTGCCCTCGGGAAAAATTACGGCTGTAGTTTCCCCTTGCTTTCAGCCGTTCGCAGTACCAGCACAGCAAGGCCGTTTTGGTTAATGTTACAAAGCCAGATCCAGACAATCGTCCAGACTGTTGCCTCTGTAACTACTGAAAAGGCTGCTGCCCATCTTCAGGAACCACACGTTTGTCTGGCCTCTCAACAGGTATCTCTGCGTTGTGGTTGCGCCTTCGGGTTGGTTCAAATGGCTCTGAGCGCTATGGGACTTAACATCTGAGGTCATCAGTCCCCTAGAACTTAGAACTACTTAAACCTAACGAACCTAAGGACATCACACACATCCATGCCCGAGGCAGGATTCGAACCTGCGACCGTAGCAAAAAAATGGTTCAAATGGCTCTGAGAACTATGCGACTTAACTTCTGAGGTCATCAGTCGCCTAGAACTTAGAACTAATTAAACCTAACTAACCTAAGGACAACACACACATCCATGCCCGAGGCAGGATTCGAACTTGCGACCGTAGCGGTCACGCGGTTCCAGACTGAAGCGCCTTTAACCGCACGGCCACACCGGCCGGCCGACCGTAGCAGTCGCGCGGTTCCGGACTGAAGCGCCTAGAACCGCTCGACCACCATGGCCGGCCTGTCACGAGAACTTTCCATCTCATGGTCAAGAGTACGCAAGTTTCGCCGTCTGTTTTACGCTAGTATCCGTACAAGATCTGATGGAGCAGCAGCTGGAGCCTCATGTGCCGCATCAAAGTTCTGAATTTGCTCTTCAGTTTCTGTCAAGGATCGAAGTTGATGACATGTGGCTGGGCGATGTTCTATGGAGTGACGAGGCACATTTTACACCACAGGGGGCAGTGAATACACAGAACTGCCGAATTTGGTGTACTGTTAAACAGCAAGTTATGCACGAAGAGCCTTTGCACTCGCCGTATGTGGCTGTGTGGTGTGGATTCACAAGCACCTTTATTCTCGGTCCTTTCTTCTTTAAGAGAATACACCCAGAGGGCCTGTCAGTCGTACCGGATGTTTCCACGTTATCGAGACCTCACTGTACAACATGTGATACTTGCTTTGGAAGACCACAGCCGTGTCGAAGACGCTGTTTTCATGCAAGATGGGGCAACACCTCATGCCTCTCGCCCAGTGAAAGATTTGTTTAATGCAACCTTCCACGAACGTGGCACACCCAGAGGTCCTCCAGACGCATGGTCTGCAGAATCACCTGATCTGAATCCTTGTGCTTTTTGGCTCTGGAGATGTTAAAAGAACGTCTTCACCAGGGACACGTTTGGTCTCTTCTTGATCTGAAGGCCACTATACAGTAATATGCTGCTCAGAACCAAGCGGAAGTACTGTGAGCAACTGCTGATCACATTGTTTTACGAACGCAGTATCTCGTCAACGTCTGTGGTGTGCATGAACAAATTGTGTAACTAGTGGTTAATAACAAAATCAACATTGTGCAGTTTCTCACTTGTGTGACCTTTTCCGCCCACGTCCCGTTGTTAATCCATTACCTATGGAAACATTTCTGTACTTCTTTCTTGCATGCACAGCGCCAGATTTGCGCCTGGTGGCCATAAATGTAACTCATTTTTCTTCAGAATAAATCGGTTGCGCCTTAATACTACTACTACTACTACTACTACTACTACGTGATGAGGCCCGGTGGACCGCACGCATCTACAAGTTTCCTCCTCCACTGTATTCTGTCCATTGCTGCTATCCGCCGTCCGTTCACATATATTGACACTTGGTTTAAATCTTCATGGAGCCCATCACTCCAGCGCTTCTTGGGTCTCCATGGCGGTCTCTTTCCTGTAGGTGTGAAATCCAGGAGCTTCCGAGGCCATCTGTGATCCTCCACCAGGGCTACGCGGCCGGACCACTGCATTCGTTTGGCTTTAACAGTTCCTGCTATGTTGGGCTGCTGGTATAGTTCCTCAAGCTCTTGGTTGTATCTGATCCTCCATTCCCCTGTATCTGCATAGAGAACTGGACCGAAGATCTTCCGAAGCACTTTTCTCTCAAAAACAAGCTTATGGAAGTTGCGCCTTAATGCATTAGAATATCTACCAAGTTTTGCAGCCATACGATAATTACAGCCTACACTGGAGGTCTGTGAACAACTGAGTTTTAGTCGTAACCAGTGTTTTCTTAGCGTCAGCGAGTGGGCCACGACGCACGCACGCAAATAGGTTAGCGAACTGTCGCACAGGTGTATCCGACAGTCGAAGCGAACGACCATAAGATTTCTCGACAACAGCAAGATGTGGCGGAGAAAGTTGGTAGCGGTCCCGTAGCCGAACTGGGCGCAGCACGGAATTGTTATGAGGTGCCAGCCAGCTGTGGGGCCGACGGCCGCCACACGGAAACAGATTGGACGGCGGCACCGCTGCGGCATGCTAATGGCCGCCTACTTGCCGTGCCACGGCCAGCCTATCTGTATTCCGGCGAGACGCACGGACGCTCCGATTGGGCCAGGCACGTCTCCAGCTTGTAGCGTGTAGCGTGTCGTTGGTGGCGGGAATCTGAAGCACGGCCGCTGTTCGGGCGTGGGCGTGACACCGGCACCAGCCTTCAGGAACACCGTGGACGCACTGGTCTAATAGCTGTGCCGGGACTTACGTCAAACCAGTCCAGCAGAGTGAGTGGGACGAATTTAATAACATCTACATCTATATTTATACTCCGCAAGCCACCCAACGGTGTGTGGCGGAGGGCACTTTACGTGCCACTGTCATTAGATCCATTTCCTGTTCCAGTCGCGTATTGTTCGCGGGAAGAACGACTGCCGGAAAGCCTCCGTGCGCGCTCGAATCCCTTTAATTTTACATTCGTGATCTCCTCGGGACGTATAAGTAGGGGGAAGCAATATATTCGATACCTCATCCAGAAACGCACCCTCTCGAAACCTGGACAGCAAGCTACACCGCGATGCAGAGCGCCTCTCTTGCAGAGTCTGCGGCTGGAGTTTGCTAAACATCCCTGTAACGCTATCACGCTTACCAAATAACCCTGTGACGAAACGCGCCGCTCTTCTTTGGATTTTCTCTATCTCCTCCGTCAACCCGACGTGGTACGGATCCCACACTGATGAGCAATACTCAAGTATAAGTCGAACGAGTGTTTTGTAAGCCACCTCCTTTGTTGATGGACTACATTTTCTAAGCACTCTCCACATGAATCTCAACCTGGCACCCGCCTTACCAACAATTAATTTTATACGATCATTCCACTTCAAATCGTTCCGTACGCATACTCCCAGATATTTTACAGAAGTAATTGCTACCAGTATTTGTTCCGCCACCATATAATCGTACAATAAAGGATCCTTCTTTCTATGTATTCGCAACACATTACATTTGTCTATGTTAAGGGTCAGTTGCCACTCCCTGCGCTAAGTGCCTATCCGCTGCAGATATTCCTGCATTTCGCTGCAGTTTTCTAATGCTGCAACTTCTCTGTATACTACAGCATCATCCGCTAAAAGCCGCATGGAACTTCCGACACTATATACTAGGTCATATATATATATATATAAATTGTGAAAAGCAATGGTCACATAACACTCACCTGTGGCACACCAGAAGTTACTTTAATGTCTGTAGACGTCTCTCCATTGAAAACTCTTCAATCCAGCCACACAGCTGATCTGATATTCCGTAGGCTCTTACTTTGTTTATCAGGTGACAGTGCGGAACTGTATCGAAAGCCTTCCGGAAGTCAAGGAAAATGGCATCCACCTGGGAACCTGTATCTAATATTTTCTGGGCCTCATGAACAAATAAAGCGAGTTGGGTCTCACAAGATCGCTGTTTCCGGTATTCATGTTGATTCCTACAGATTAGATTCTGGGTTTCCACAAATGACGTGATACGCGAGCAAGAAACATGTTCTAAAATTCTACAACAGATGGATGTCAGAGATATAGGCCTATAGTTTTGAGCATCTCCTCGACGACCATTCATGAAAACTAGGACTACCTGTGCTCTTTTCCAGTCATTTGAAACCTTCCGTTCCTCTAGAGACTTGCGGTTCACGGCTGTTAGAAGGGGGGCAAGTTCTTTGGCGTACTCCGTGTAGAATCGAATTGGTATCCCGTCAGGTCCAGTAGACTTTCCTCTGTTGAGTGATTTCAGTTGCTTTTCTATTCCTTGGACACTTATTTCGATGTCAGCCATTTTTTCGTTTGTGTGAGGATTTAGAGAAGGAACTGCAGTGCGGTCTTCCTCTGTGAAACAGCTTTGGAAAAAGGTGTGAGGGGAGTGACGGTGCACGGTGTGCGTAAACTCTTTCCCTGATTACAAAGGCTTATTTCTAGGCAACTATGCTCTATGCAGTTATGTGATTTGTTGCGTCATCATCATGTGGTTATTTGCCTTGCGGAAGGTTTGGACTTTATAGCCTTCTATGCTAGGCTGTCCCCTGCTTTCCTCTTCACTGACGTGAGGGGTAGCCGTGGGGTCTAAGGCGTCTTGTCACGGTTAGTGTGGCTCCCCCCGTCGGAGGTTCGAGTCCTCCCTGGGGCATGGGTGTGTGTGTTGTCCTTTGCGTAAGTTAGTTTAAGTTAGATTAAGTAGTGCGTAAGCCTAGGGACCGATTATCTCAGCAGTTTGCTCCCATAGTCCTTACCACAAAATTTCCAATTTCCTCTTCATTCTTCGTTCTTCGTTATCCCCCTCGCGGTCTACTGACATAATAATTTGGATACGGACAAATTTATATTTCTAGAGAAGTTCTTATTCTTATGTGAAAGCTATATTTAGTGGCATACTGAGAGTGCAAAGACAACTGAAGACTATTCTGACGTACGGGGATTTGAACCCCAAGTGCTTCGGAATACTATTCAGCGTCTTTAGAAAGATGTCTGCTCTCACGGAGGTTTATTGTTTGTCTTGACAAACATTTTATTATTCACAAGTGTCAAACTACGAACAGTACTGACGTCATTATCGCTGTATTTAGACAAGACAGGCTATAATGCGGCACTTTCGCATAGTCATTCCCCAGAAATTCACAACTTGCATTGCTTCTGCTGCGATCCTCAGCGCTTATGCGGTTGCTGCTAGGGGTATTGCAGCGTACTGCAACATTTTATTCCCGAACACTCAGTAGAGTCATCCTCTTGCCCGATGGGACGCAAGATTTTAGCTGTGTCCAGTCTGGTGCTAACTAACAGGTCTTTCAATAGCCTGCCTAAGATGGGTTTTGGTTGGAACGAGCTACGCTAGCTTCGACGCTATGACTGTCTGCATTCCAGCACGTGTTGGAACTAAACTAGCGAAAGAAACCTACAAGGGAAACAGCACTTTCGGGAAGAGTGCTGTTAACCGGAGAAGGAGATGAGTAATTAGAGTGTTTGCATTCTGCTCTAACGAAAAAAAAATTGTGTGAAATCTTACGGGACTTAACTGCTAAGATCATTAGTCCCTAAGCTTACACGCTACTTAACCTAAATTATCCTAAGGACAAACACACACACCCATGCCCGAAGGAGGACTCGGATCTCCGCCGGGACCAGCCGCACAGTCCACTGCAGTGCCATAGACCGTGCTCTTAAGACTGAGTGACAGAAAGGAAGGAATGTTTAAACATTTTAGGCAGTTGTTGCCAACTCGCGGTAGTTGGTCGACAGCCCTCTGGGTCGAAGGTATTTAAAAGTGGTTAACAATTCTGAAGTTATGAGCTAGTAGTCCTTCTTGATCAGCAGCGGCTCCTGCAAAGGCTGCGACATTTACCGCTCGGAACTGTTGTTGCAGGTCTCTCTATTAAGTTTAAGGGCTGTACTTCCTTTCTTTTTCGTAATGAAGTACTAAATAATACCAAGGCTAATACTAAATAACACCAATTCTAACTCCAAAATAATGTATATAGGCAGCATACTGAGGCGCTGACGTCACGTTTTCCTACACGTTATCACAACAAACAGTACAAAAAATAATGTGCTGTAGGGAGACCACCTGGTATCTTTTCCTGCACGTTACACTCTTCTCTTGAATAAAACCTGCAGTTCCCTCTACTAGGAGGGAATCAGGTGTCAGATTATGTCCTCTGCAGTTTAACTTCCCACTCATCACTGCCAGCAACGTCCTCCGATGTTCTCCAATTCATCTCAGTATCTCCTTATTCCTGACTTTATCAGCCTTGCTGATGTCTGTCCTGCGTCGTATCCACATCTCACAAGCTTCAATTCTCCTCTCGCCCCGTTTTCTCAGTGTCGGCGTCCCTGCTGCGTATCGAGCCACGCCCCATATTAGACATTTCACTAGTCGCTTTCTTAATTCTGTGTTCAAACCATTAGCTGAGACTCTTTTCTGTTTTTGAAACACCACTTTCGCCAGAGCCATTCTGACTTTTGACGTCCTGTTCACGCAGCACTTCTTCCCTAATCAATCTTTCCTAGTACTTGAAAGCTCTCACCTGTTATACGGTTTCTATCCCTAAATTGTAGTTCGCTCTTCTCTTCTTTAAGCCTATAACGATGCCTATCGTTTTCTTTTTCTTTTTTTCTTTTTTTTCACTTTCGTACCATGTGCTACACATGCTTCGTTCAGGTCATTTAGCATCTGAATCAGTGTCTCTTCATTTTCTGCAGGAATCACCACGTCTTCTACGAGTCTTATGCATTGTGTTTTCCGTTCACCTATCCCGACGCCTCTTTTCCCATCGGAAAAACTTTTCACTATTTTCTCCAAACAAATGTTAAAAAACGGGAGAGAGACAACATACCTATCTGACCACTCTTCTGATCTTGCTGTCTTTCGAGGTCTCATTTCCTATGTGTAACCCTTCTGGGTCAAGTGCAGATTCACATTTGGTCTTGTCTCCGTACACGTCACTCCCTTTCCCTTCTAGATGCCCATGACCTTATCCCACTGCTTTCTATTGGCTCTGAGCACTATGGGACTCAACTGCTGTGGTCATCAGTCCCCTAGAACTTAGAACTACTTAAACCTAACTAACCTAAGGACATCACACACATCCATGCCCGAGGCAGGATTCGAACCTGCGACCGTAGCAGTCGCACGGTTCCGGACTGCGCGCCTAGAACCGCGAGACCACCGCGGCCGGCCTGCTTTCTATTAAATGCCTTTTAATGGCTTATGAAGTAGAGAGATATTTCTTTGCCCTTTTACATATACATTTGACTAATAGTCTTTAGAAGTTCAATGGCATATCGTATCGATTATGATAGGGGGGGCAGGGGGAAGGTCTTAGAGTTACAGTAAGTTTTTCCAGATTGCAAGCGATGCGTGTGCCCAGTCTGGCAGAAATTACTTTTGGCGTTACAAAGATCACCTTTTATGTCACTGTATTTGCACTCCACTCTCTCTCTCTCTCTCTCTCTCTCTCTCCCTCTCCCTCTCTCTCTCCCTCTCTCTCTCTCTCTCTCTCTCTCTCTCTCTCTCTCTCTCTCTCTCTCACACACACACAGACACACACACACACACACACACACACACACGTGGAGCCGAAACGTCATCATGGCTGTCACCAAAGCGCCTATCCAAATCCCTACACTATTATAGCTCGTTACCAGATATTTTTACACGTCACCCACACCTACACGAAGGGGTAGTACGTGGAAGCATATCACCCACACAGTATTTTTGTAATAAAAGTTGTGGGTCACGTGTGTAGAAAATTGTGTTGAAATTGTTCCAGATATTCCCTAGTTACATTTCTATATCATACCGTTCACACCCCCACCACCTCCACATTGAAGGTACGTGGTTCTCTCTCACACAGTGCTTCTTTAGACATAGTACATGATATGAAAGAGAAGTTTCGTTAAAATCTATCAAGTGGTTTAGGAGGACATGTGGAACCTACATAAATACATTTCTGTAATACGTATCGTTTATATGTTTGTTTGGACTACAAGTATTTCGCTCATTTCATGACACATTCGGCCGCTGGCCTTCCTACTGGGATCCGAAGCCCCTGTTCACGCAGTTTTGCACGTACCTAAGAATTAAATTTGAGTTTTAAAACTCCGTTTCCGCGAAAAATAAAGTATTCCTTTGTTTCCCATTTACCCAAACATGCTTGGACAGCTATTTGTTATGTTTTATGGAAAACCGCCAACCAAATAATATTGAAACTGACAACATCCTCACAGAAAGCATTAGTCTCTACCAAGAACACAACACAGGAGAAGATACGAAAAGTTGTAATACAAGGAAAGAAAGTTTTGATTGAATACTCAACACCGCAACAAAACACTGTTTGCAAAGAATCTAGCTCCCGTTGATAAAACGGCTTCAAACATCGTCTGATTGCTTTGCGAAAGAGTCAGTATGTTAAAGAGTTGATGTTAATCACATAAAAACTTTATGGCTGAAGACGCAAAACCCTAGTTTTCCACATATCTCAATTTTTATGACGTCGTATCACCTGAACTACAGTAACAGACAGAGAAACTGTACACCTGCCTAATACTGTGTAGGACCCCCCCGCGAGCAAGCAGAGGTACCGCGCAAGATGACGTGGCATGGACTCGACTAATGTACGAAGTAGTGCTGGATGGAATTGACCCCTTTAATTCTGCAGGGTTGTGCATAAATCCGTAAGAGTACGAGGGGATGGAAATCTCTCCTGAGGAGTAAGTTGCAAGGCATCCCAGATATGCTCAATAATGTTCATGTGTGGGGAGTTTGGCTGCGAGCGGAAGTGTTTAAACTCAGAAACTCCTGGAGCCACTCGTAGCAATTCTGGACGTGTAGGGTGTCGCATTCTCCTGCTGGAATTGCCCATGTCCGTCGGAATGCACAATGGACATGAATAGATGCAGGTGACCAGACAGGAAGGACGCGTATCTAGATGTAACAGGGGTCCCATATCAATGCAACTGCACACGCCCCACACCATGACAGAGCCTCCACCAGCCTGAACAGTCCCCTGCTGATTTGGAGCGTCCATGGACTCATGAGGTTTTTTCCATGCCTGTACACGACCATCCGCTCGATGCAATTTGAAACGAGACTCGTCCGATCAGGCAACATGTTTGCAGTCTTCAACAGTCCAATGTCGTTGTTGACGGGCCCAGGCGAGGCGTAAACCTTTGTGTCGTGCAGTCATCAAGGGTACATGAGTGGGGCTTCGGCTCCGAAAGCCCATATCGATGACGTTTCGTTGAGTGGTTAGCACGCGGACAGTTGTTGATGGACGAGCATTGAAATCTGCAGCAATTTGAAGAAGGGTTGCACTTCTGTCACGTTGAACGATTCTCTTCATTCGTCGTTGGTCCCGTTCTTGCAGGACCTTTTTCCAACCGCAGCGATGTCGGAGATTTGACGTTTTACCGGATTCCTGATATTAGCGGTACTCTCGTAAAATGGTCGTACGGGAAAACCCCCACTTCATCGATGCCTCGGAGATGCTGTGTCCCACCACTCGTGCGCCGACTGTAAACACCACGTTCAAATTCACTTAAATCTTGATAGCCTGCCATTGTAGCAGCAGTAACCGATCTAACAACTGCGCCAGACCCTTGTTGTCTTATATGGACGTTTTCGAGCGCAGCGCCGTAATCTGTCTTTTTAAATATCTCAAACAATGAAAAACTGAGGATGGAAAGTAACAATATTAGACAAGGAAAGCTGCTACTCACCACATAGAGGAGTTGCTACGTCTGAGATACGCACAACAAAGAAGATTAGCAACTTTCCTTCTCCAGCATTGTTTAAATATCTCTGTATTTGAATACGCATGCCTCCACCAGTTCCTTTGGCGCTTCAAGGTATGCGTCGTACAATGATATAATTTTAAAGGGACATTAAGTGGTATATTAGTATACTGTCTGCAAAACGTAATGCGAATAGAGTCAGTAGTAAAGAAGTAACCAATTAAAATGTTATGCCTGCCATTCAGGTTTTACTACACACTTAGCGGAAATGAATAAGCGATAATTTTTTTTCGTTGTTGGGAAGGGAGTGGGGCTGTCAGAGAGGAAAAAATTACAAGGGATGTGGAATAATGTGTAAAGTTTGTTGCAAATGTCTAAGTGCTCTTTGCATTCTCAAATACTGCGTGAATATAGTCTGAATAATTTGCGCTCCATGAACTATGCTACGTCTACATCTACATACATACTCCGCTATACGGTGCGTGGCGGAGGGTACCTCTTACCAACACTAGCATCTTCTCTCCCTGTTCCACTCCCAAACAGAACGAGGGAAAAATGACTGCCTAGATGCCTCTGTACGAGCCCTAATCTCTCTTATCTTATTTTTGTGGTCTTTCCGCGAAATGTAAATTGGCGGCAGTAAAATTGTACGGCAGTCAGCCTCAAATGCTGGTTCTCTATATTTCCTCAGTAGCGGCTCACGAAAAGAACGCCTCCTGTCCGTTCAGAGACTCCCACCCGAGTTCCTGAAGCATTTCCGCAACACTCGCGTGATGATGAAACCTACCAGTAACAAATCTAGCAACCCGCCTCTGAATTGCTCCTATGTCCTCCCTCAATCCAACCTGATAGGGATCCCAAACGCTCAAGCAGTACTCAAGAATAGGTTATATAAGTGTTTTATAAGAGGTCCCCTTTACAGATGAACCACATCTTCCCAGAATTCTACCAATGAACCGAAGACGACTATCCGCCTTCCCCACAAACTGCCATTACATGCTTGGCCCACTTCATATCGCTCTGCAATGTTACGCCCAAATATTTAATCAACGTGACTGGGCCAAGCGCTACACTACTAATGGAGTATTCAAACATTACGGGATTCTTTTTCCTATCCATCTGCATTAATTTACATTTATCTATATTTAGAGTTAGCTGCCATTCTTTACATCAATCACAAATCCTGTCCAAGTCATCTTGTATCCTCCTACAGTCACTCAACGACAACACCTTCCCGTACACCACAGCATCATCAGCAAACAGCCGCACATTGCTATCCACCCTATCCAAAAGATCATTTATGTAGATAGAAAGCAACAGCGGACCTACCACACTTCCCTGGGGCACTCCAGATGATACCCTCACCTCCGATGAACACTCACCATCGAGGACAACGTACTGGGTTCTATTACTTAACAAGTCTTCGAGCCACTCACATATTTGGGAACCAATCCCGTATGCTTGTACCTTAGTTAGGAGTCTGCAGTGGCGCACCGAATCAAACGCTTTCTGGAAGTCAAGGAATATGACATCCGTCTGATGCACTTCATCCACGGTTCGCAAGATATCATGTGAAGAAAAGGGCGAGTTGCGTTTCGCAGGAGCGATGCTTTCTAAAGCTACTTCAAGATATACACATAATACGTAACTTAAATATTGGTCTTATTGTGTTAAACGTCCGACATAAGGTTATAGGCCTTAATGAGTAGAGTATGATAACATTTTAAGTTTTTAAATTCTTCCAGTCATTATATGAAGTTTGTCGCCCCTGGAAGCCGTCAGACAGACGACCTGCAGCTGGGACTGGGTGAGAGTTTAGGCATTCAGTGACGCAGACGCCGGTGTGTCCGCAGATCTACATCGGGCGCACGGGCGGCCCCTGGGCGGCGACGCTGCCGCGCCACCTGCTGCAGTTCGTGCTCTTCCTGGCGGCCTGGTGCTGCGCCCTCTCCAGGGTCTCCGACTACATGCACCACTGGAGCGACGTCCTCGCCGGATCCTCCATAGGCACCGCCACCGCCATCCTCACGGTAAGCACTTCATATTCACTGCTGCTTCCAGCTCGCTACTGTACTACACGAACACTCGGTGCCTCAGTTAAAGTTCGGAGCATTGTGTTTTCTGCGTCAGATTTGAACTAAGTGCATTTTCTAACTTGACGGGATCTCAGAAGCATATGTAAGTGGATACCCTACCCTCGTTTTAGCTGGGTACATCTGCATCTACATATATACTGCGCTAGCCACCAAGCAGTGTGTGGCGGAGGGTACAATTCGCGCCAAAGTCTCCCCCCCCCCCTCCCCTCTGTTCCACTCGCGGATCGCGCGAGGGAAAAAAGACTGTCTGAACGCCTCAGTACGAGCTCTTATTTCCCTTATCCTTGAATGGTAACCATTGCGCGATTTGAAAGCTGGCGGTAATAATATATGCTCTACATCCTCGGTGAAGATCGCATTTCCGAATTTAGTGAGCCACCCCTTCTGTTTGGCTCGGCGTGTGTCCCACTTCAACCTTTCTATCAGATTTATAACGCTCTCGCGATGGCTAAATGTACCAGTCACGAATCTTGCCGCTCTTCTTTGGACCTTCTCAATCTCTTGAATCAGCCCCAACTGGAAAGGGTCCCACACAGACGAACAATACTCTAAGACTGGACGAACTAACGTAATGTAAGTTATTTCCTTTGTTGAAGGACTGCATCGCTTCAGGATTCTACCAATAAACCGCAACATAGAGTTCGTCTTACCCGTTACTTGTGTAATCTGATCTTTCCATTTGAGATCATTTCGAATAGTCACACCCAGATACTTGATGGACGCTACCGCTTTCAAAGACTGGGCATTTATTTTGTACTCATACATTAATGGGGATTTTCGCCTTGTTATACGCAGTAGGTTACACTTACTAATATTGAGAGATAATTGCCAATAATTACACCACACATTTATTTTCTGCAAATCCTCATTGATTTGTTCACAACTTTCGTGTGATACTACTTTCCTGTAGACTACAGCATCATCGGAAGACAGTCTCAGGCCGCTGTCAATACCATCAACCAAATCGTTTATGTAAATCGTAAAAAGCAGAGGACCTATTACGTTGCCCTGGGGCACACCTGAAGTTACGCTTGTTTCTGCTGAAGTCACCCCGTTCAGGACGACATACTGCTCCCTGTCTGTTACAAAACTTTCTATCCAACCGCATATGTCATCGGATAGACCGTAGGCGCTCACTTTTTGTAGCAAGCGACAGTGCGGAACTGAGTCGAACGCCTTTCGAAAGTCGAGAAATATGGCATCAACCTGGGAGCCGGTATCTAGAGTCTGTTGTATATCATGCACAAAGAGGGCCAGCTGTGTCTCGCATGACCGCTGTTTCCTAAAACCTTGCTGGTTTCTGCAGATGAGCTTCTCAGAGTCTGGAAAGGTCATTATGTCTGAACACAAAATATGTTCCATGATTCTACAACAAATCGATGTCAGTGAATTTGGCCGGTATTTATGTGCATCCGATTTTCTACCCTTTTTATGGATTGCTATGACCTGCGCCTTCTTCCAGTCCCGTGGAACTTCCCGCTGTTCCAATGATCTCTGATAGATGATGGATAAGAACGGTGCTATATTTGTAGCGTAGTCAACATAAATGTTACGGGGATACCGTCTGGGCCAGGTGCCTTCTTGGTGTCTAAGGATCTTAACTGTTTTACAGTCCCGGATACACTAAACACTATGTCAACCATCCTTTCGTTTGTTTGATAATTGAAAGGGGGAATGGCGCTGCAGTCCTCTACCGTAAACTAGTTTTTGAAAGCTAGGTTTAGAATTTCGGCCTTGTGTTTATCATTATCAGTTACCTTACCCGTACTGTCAGCAAGAGAAGGTATTGAATTATTTGTAGCGTTCATAGATTTTACGGACGACCAAAATTTTTTGGTTATTTTTAGAATCTGCAGATAAAATATTGCTTTCAAATTCGTTAAAAGAACTAGGAACCTGCGGAGCACGGATAGCACTAACAAGGGAAACTCCCCATCCCTACCCTCTCAGATGTAGTCCAGTGGACAGCTCGTCAAAAACTGAACACACATCAAGCATTAAAACAGAAAGGAGGTGTGCTGAACCGTGAAAAAAAGAAGCAAAATCTAATCAGTGAACGGTCCAAGCAAATGATAAACAACACAAAAATCAGAAGGATAATGGGGTCGTAGTTGTGTGGTCATGGTGACAGACCGTGGCGTGGGAGTTGCGTGTTCAAATCTCCCTCGTGTCCCTTCTTTTCTTTTTTCTTCAAAAAAACTATAAACTTTTCATACGGTCATTTGAAGTGTGTTTTCTTCTTCTGTAGTCTTGGCAACTGTCATGCTATACATTGCTTTTAGAATATGACTCACGTGGTAATAATATATTACGCTGAAGTAAATATGATGAACAGTGAGAGCATGCGAGACGCCGCATAGAGCTCTCACAGAAACGAAAATAGCTAATAAACGGGTGTGAACTATATTACAACAAAGGAACTCAAGAGTCAAAACTTCCAAAACGGAACGCAAGACTGGTAACATGTGGTACTTGTGCAGAACGAATAGGAGGTGCGCACGTCTTGAGGTCCCTTCCTTACACCTCGCTGTTGCGAAGGGACGCACAGGCACAAATTTGAATACAGCGAACAGGCACGTCAATGACCGGACGGACATTTTATAACACACATATATACGGCACGAGGGAGATTTGAACACGGATCTCCACCTTCATAGCCCTACGCCGTGACAACATAACCACGACGCCATAGCTTACACACATGTTCAGTGTTACATACTTTGGGATTTGGTCGTTCACTGTTTATATTTTGCTTCTGTTTGTCAGGGTTCATCATATCTTCTTCCTGTTTTCATGCTTGATCTACGTTCAGCTTTTGATGGACTATCCGCTGGCAGTCTTACCACTAACAGTGAGAGGGTTGGGATGGGGAGTATCCACGGCCGGGCGATTCGTCTCGTATAGCAGTAGTTAACTATATATTCCTCGTGAATCAGCCTATCTGTTAGTGAAAACCATATGGAAATACCAATGGTAGCTCACATAGGTAATACTAAATGGTGCGGTTGACTTTAATTTATAATACGGGTGGAAGATACACTCTCCAGTCACATTGATGTTCAAAATGGTTCAAATGGCTCTAAGCACTATGGGACTTATCATCTGAGGTCATCAGTCCCCTAGACTTAAACCTAACTAACCTAAGGACATTACACATATCCATCCCCGAGGCAGGATTCGAACCTGCGACCGTAGCAGCAGTTCGGTTCCTGACTGAAGCACCTAGGACCGATCGGTCACAGCGGCCGGCCACATTGATGTGACCACCTGCCAAAAGCCTGAATAACCAACTTTTGCAGGGTGGACCGCTGCGAGACATACACGATCAGAGTCTGTGAGCTTCTGGAAGACAGCAACAGGGATGTGGATTCATGCCGACTCCAGAGCCGTGTCTAGCTGCGCTAGGTTTCTCAGTTGAGGATCCGTAGCGCGAATAGGCCGATCGAGGTGGTCACATAGATTGTCCACTGTATTTTAATCCGTGGAGTTTGGTGGCCAGGCGAATGGGCAAACT
Source organism: Schistocerca serialis cubense (assembly GCF_023864345.2). Taxonomy (NCBI): domain Eukaryota; kingdom Metazoa; phylum Arthropoda; class Insecta; order Orthoptera; family Acrididae; genus Schistocerca; species Schistocerca serialis. The sequence continues at coordinate 115,687,916 of NC_064643.1, read as the reverse complement.
CATCATGGTGCTCTTGCAACAACGCACGTACATTGCGAGCTGGGCGACACGTTGCGTTGTTCTGCGGTACGTGCCGTCGTGCCGAGGAAAGAGAAACTGCATGTTGCGGTGCACGTGGTCCCCGGGCATACATGCATACTAGTGTTCAATCATTGTCCCTTCCAGAATGCCGAGATCACCCAGGGAATGCCCTCTGGCCTGGGCCCCTCCGACGATTGTTGCAGTTTTTGCTTTCAGACGTTTCACGACGCAAGCGCCAATAACCATCTCTCCGATGCATAAAACGTCATTCATCCGAAAATACCACCTGTCCCCACTCACTGGACGTCCAGTTGCAGTAATGGCGTGGAAATTCCAGCCTTCATGTCTGCATGTGTGGATGAACCAGGCACCTGCTGCGGCGGTCTATACGCAGCAGCTTTCGCTGAACCGTCGTTGAGGAGACTCTGTTGGTGCATCTGGGCGTCCAGTTGCTCAACAGGTGCACGTCTCTTCCCCAGAACACATTTCGGCAGGCGTCGTCCACCCCTGTCGTCTACAGCCCATGATGCATCGCAGCTGCGGTTTTGCGTAGCGCCGTTTTCAACCGCGGCGGCACGCGAATAGTTTACAAACTTAGCCGTTTCGGAAATTCTTCCACCCTTGGCCCGAAAGCCAATCACAATGCCATTCTGGACGTTAGGCAGATCGCTCCTTTTCCGCATTGCTGCAGCGAATGCACAGTTTACCGCGTCCCCTTGACAAGCTTTATATACCCTCCACTCTTATTGCTGCCACCTGTCCTCTGTGAGAGGTTATTGCACCGTCGTCTACCACAGGTGGTGATCACATCAATATGACTAGACCGTGCATAAGGGGCAGACAAATGAAAACGAGGCAAACTGCCTATTGGCTTCTGTCTCGGGTTCTTCGGCCGATGTGCGTCTGATGATTTTTTCTGACGTTTCGGCAGCACGAGTGGCTGGCGTTGTCTAAGCGTCATCCTCCACTGCTGGTGGCGAACTGGAGCTTTGACAATGCCAGCCACTCGTGCTGGCGAAACGCCATAAAAATCGAGGCGCCCGCTAAACCCGCTGGGCAGAACAGGAAACGGCCAAATAAGGTTGGGGTCAGCCTCACCTTAAAATTGCAATCTATTGTGATTTAATAACACCTTTAAACCAAAGCGGCACATAGCCGAACCTTTACAATTAAGAGTTTCAAACTCAAATTATTTCACGTCTGAAGGCCTCGAAACAACTGCGTGTATTCGTTTACTTGAAATTTACTTTGTTGCTTTTAAGATTCCTTGCTTGGATGCCTTCAGCCGTGAAATAATTTGAGCGTATATATATATATATATATATATATATATATATATATATATATATATATATATATATATATATATATATATATCTCACAGCTAGGCTGAAAGCGTCAAGGCAAAAGTGGATAGACAAAAATAAACAAGATGCAATACAAATGGCTGAAGCACCACAATAAAATTTTCAACATTTTAAAATAAATTACCATAACCTTTCATTAAGTGACTGAGGGCCCACAATTGATTTTCCAAAATTCAGAAATACCATAAACCTTTAAGAGCAGAAGACCGCAATATTTAAGCTTGAAAGGTAATTTTAAGAATAAGGTTCCAAGCGGCTGAAGGCCCACAATTAATTTTCCAAAATTAAAAAAAAAAAAAGCTATAACCATAAGCCTCAAGTTTTAAGTGGCTGAAACCGCACTAAAAGAAAAGACAACACAACGACAATAACCTTTCAGCAAATATCCACTTCTCAGAATTCGAACTTACTTATACGCGGCTGAAGGCGTTTAATTTACATAAAACACAGTAAGACCAAGAATTTTTTAAATCACTGGCTATGATACATTATAAACAGACAATTAAACACTGGTGAGAAAGACAATAAAGACAACGGCACTCAGAAGCCTCCAGCGGGTCGGTCTGCCCTCGTTCATTTAGGTGAGACAGGTAGTGAGCCCAACTACACTTGATCCGTCGGAACCCAACCAAGGGACAGCCATGGACAGACCGACAAACGACTTGCTTACCACCAATCCGTTCATGAGAATTCAAACACAAAATGTTATGGGCGTAATTATCCATAATCAAATATGTATATGTATTAAGCTGTCGAAACTACACACCGTGTTGGACAGCAACAACAGGTGAGGAAAGGACACTGCCAGAAATTACGTTAGTGGCCAGGGCAGGTAACCGGAACACTAACGGCCACAAGGCAGAAAATTCCGCTGGTGCACTTGAATTGCAGTCAACCAATATAGTTAATTCCACCACATGGTGGCTAAATTTCAGGAATACAAGCACTCGGTGTTGCTCACAGGAAAACCTCCCCAACAGCAAACCACCCAAACGAAACACACAACATTAATGGACGTGGCTTGGGTACTTAAAACACCACTCAGCTTTGACGTCCTGGGTCGGTGAACCACGAAGCTCGTAGCGATCGGAGAGCTCCACACACGGCCGACACTGTGCAGGGACCGCCAGCGGATCCAGCCGTCTGCACCACGCGGAGATATCTTCCCTAACCCGCAGAAACCGACCGACTGCCCACAGACCCCCTAGCCGGAAACTATATGCACAAAACCGAAGATGGTACATAGCGCAAATATCGTTACACATCGCTGTTGCCACACGTAGAAGGAAGAAGAACCACAGCATAACCGCAACAAGGGCGGGAAACCAAACACAGATAGACAGCCAAGTTCACGAAAACGCTTGGTTGAGAGTGAGCACGGCTCAAAAATCATCAGACGCGGCCGAAGAACCCGAGACAGAAGCAAATAGGCAGTTTGTTAATAAGTGGCCACGAAAGCCTTAACAATTTTGAAAACGAGACAGGTGGAAAAATTACGTAAACTGGCTTTATTTCTAAAGCAGAGGTCATAATTGTTAATACATATATCCCAGTGTGATACAAGATGGTCAGTGCCTTCATGGAAAAATGTTTGCGGTTGTAACCACGCGTGCACCACTTCGTCCGAAGCAAATCGTCGGTCACGAATGTCTTTCTTCAGGGCTCCGAGTATCTGGAAATCGCATGTGAAGAGAACGAGACTGTATGGAGCATGTGTAACGCCTTCCCAGCGAAAGCTATGCAGCGTAGTGAAAACAACAATCACGCCAGCTCCGTGGAAAACATTGGAGCCCTGATTGGAGCCCTGATGGAAACATTTGTGGCCGTCGATTTGTTTCGGAAGAAGATACAGTCATGGTTCTGTAGGCAGCCGCAAACATTTTTTCCATGAAGGCAGTGACCGTCTTGTGTAACAGTGGCGCAAATTTATTAATACTCATAGCAGTTAGTTTTGAAATAATAAATAGTTTGCTTACTTTTTTTCCATCTGCGTCGGTTTCATTTGACTGCTCCTTATGTAGGGTGATTGAGCTGCCCCTACAAATCAGTTTTATGCAACCCGAACACCTTCATATACCACACACACGGTTTTTTTATTCTCTTGCTCGCTACCTGCAGACTGTTAGTCCTACAGAAAAAGTGAAGAGGAACCTTTCGTAGGAAATTTAATGTACTTAAATTTTATACTGGGATACGTTTTCCCTGGGGGCCACGGTCCTCGAGTTATTCAAGAAAAATGCGTTTGGTGAACACTATCATACCTTTTTCTGAAATAACTCGACAACCGTGGCCTCCACAAAAAAACATAGGCCAGTAAAAAATTTAAGAACATTAAATTTCCTACAAACATGACCACTTCATTTTTTCTCTAGTACTAATTGTTTGTGTGTAGCAAGCAAGAGAATATGAAAATCGTACACGTGGTATTTGAAGGCATTGCAGGTTGCATAAAACCGATCGGTAGGGGCAGTTGAGTCACCCTGTACATGTGTATAGAAGAGACGAGTGGGTCAAAGCGTTTAACTTTTAGTGAATCGTCTGGAGGACACCATTGCAGGCTCACAGGTTAAAGTTCTTAGCATGTCGCAGAGTGGTTGGCTTATCGAGGCATTACATATTCAAATGAAACTACGTGGTTCCAGAGACCTTCTCAAGCCTCGAACATGCATGATGTATACATGCAGACTGAAGAGACGAAAGAAAATTTGTACCAAGGCTGGGATTCGAACCCAGGTCTGCTGCTCACTAGGCGCTAAGCACTCCGCCACCCTGGCATAGTGGCTTTGCACAACTGCACACCCTCCTCCTCAATCCAAATTCCCGTTGACGCTTCAGGCCACTCGGTGTTCCCCTTAAATTCGAACAGCATTGCAGAGGCCCTTCAAATCATCCATTTAGTTCGATGCTGAGGTGCTATTCCAATACAGTTGGAGAGCCTCTGCAGTCTTGTTCGAGTTTACGGGGAATACAAGTGGTCTGATTCGTGAATGGAAATTGAGATTGAGGAGGGACACGAGCGAGGGTTGTTCATGCGGCTGTGCAAAACCAGTGTGCTATGGTGGCGTAGTGGTTAGCTTATCTGCCTAGTGGGCAGGAGACCTGATTTCGAATCCTGGCCTCGATAGCAATTTTCATTTATCTCTTCAGTCTACACGTACAGGTGATTCAAAAGTAACTGTACACACTTCGTAGGTGTAATGTACGTATCAAAATAAGAGCAAAACGTTAAATAAAGTTTCTTTCTGAAATTAATTTATTTCAGAGTGGAGGGACCCGAAATTCAACTCAACGACGTACTGTACGTTATCCCAGGATGTTCAAAGTGATGCCCACGTAGACGACGGCGGCGACGTGGGCGACGTCTTACTGCTCTCGGAATACTGCAGGCTCCATTCATCTCATTCTGCACAGCTGCACAGCTGTTTTCAGTTCGCTGCGATAGTTGAGCTACGTTCCCAGCTGAAACACCACTCACGAGCTCCTTCAGACAGCCGCAAAGTTAGAAGTCGAGAGGTTACAATCTTGAGATCTGGCGTGCCAAGCAACTGGTCGTGCACGACCATCCATTTGCCTCCCGACTGAAATGTGCAGGAGCACCGGCGACAAAGCAGCGTCACTCAACATCGCGTCACGTGCCTGCAACTCCAATAAGGCGGCGTTCATTTTCAGGCTGGGCAGCCCGTCATAATGTTTGGGACGTCATTTTGTTCTGCTCTTCCTTTTAGCCAGAACGCTAGAAGATCTGCACTTAGACCACACAAATCATGCCATCTGCATCCTAGCCATTCCTCATGGGTCTCTCTGGCGTCGTTTATGGTATCTGGATGCTTACTGCACATTCGGTGGAGAACGCATTGAACATTTCTGTATGGTAAATGAAAGCTTTGATCCCATGCGATAGTTTGTATGCATATGGATGTAAAAGATATACCCTTTAAAATCATACCGCCCGTAACTCATATCACATGCGTAAGTTAAGATCCATCCCATGTTTCTGTCCTCATTTAAGCAGAATATACAATCATGTGAAATCGGATGAATTTTTTAGAAACACTTTGTATTTTGCTAGCAAGGTGAGGAGAGATGGTGGCGCACGGTTCCTGATTGCCGGACTTCGTGCCGATGGCCTGGACACATTCCGTACCTCTGCGCTGTCTTACGCAGCTAAGGCTGCCCGTTTGGTGCGACTCGAGAGAATTAGGCTATGTGCCGACGATGGGTTTCATCATATTTCTGCTCTCTTAACATCATCATCATCATCGTCGTCGTCGTCATCATCACAGACGTGAGAATATACACACAATAATCTCATTCACTCGCACTGGACAGGTACACTTACAACAACTCACTCACACTTCGTGTGCGGATAAGGGAAGTCATCCTATTCGGCGGCTAAGAGACCCGCAATACGATATGCTATTAAACATGACCGTTTTTATTGCCCAGTAATGTGTTATATTACAACATTTGCGTCATAGTGGCGTCCTGCGATTTGCGATCTATAAGGACAGATATTTGCCGAACTATTAGTGGTCTGTCCAAGACAACGAGGAATAGCGACAAGCTGAATTTGGAGAATCTGACACTGTAATGTTTTTCAGTAACATGAATCTGTCAAGGAAGAGTATGTTGAATAACTTGACGTATGACATATTGCAGATAGCAACGGGCATATGGCAACAGTCGAAGGACCAACGTATCTGACTGCCATATTCGGAGATAGAGAAAACGTATTCATATAAGTGACGAAAATCAACTGCTAGATAATCGTTGTAATTCATGGTAAAACTTTCCACTCTCTTTTATTTTGCACAGTGCCACTAATATCAGTCATAAACTATTTTCAAGCTTATCCTAAACGACGAAGTACAGAACGTTAACGACTGCGCAGTTTGACAACGTAGTGTAAAATTTTAAACATCGCACTTACAGACATCATTGACAGGAATGTTATACAGCGAAGTAAACTATTACAAGCTTCTGTTGCACGCCGTCCGTATTCAACACAACTGTACGCAATATAATAATTGTACAGAGCAGTTGTCACCAGAAGTCTTATTCAGACCGAAAGTCAATAACAAACTACCAGACGAAAATAGGCAAGATAATACTATGTTAAAGACACAGACAGTGCAACATATACTAACAAGTGAAGCTTTAACCTAATAAACAAAGCAGTACAGTGTAATCTTTAGTTGAAAGTAAAAAACTTACACCTGTTCAAAAAAAATTGTTCAAATGGCTCTGAGCACTATGGGACTTAACATCTGAGGTCATCAGTCCCCTAGAACTTAGATCTACTTAAACCTAACTAACCTAAGAAAATCACACACATCCATGCCCGAGGCAGGATTCGAACCTGCGACCGTAGCGGTCGCGCGATTCCAGACTGAAGCGCCTAGAACCGCTCGGCCACAACGGCCGGCTCACACCTGTAAAATAGATCGTAATATTAAGTGTACAACAGAAACAGAAACAAAGAAAGTCAAAAAGACCAAAATATTTAGTAAAAAATTTATAGTGCCTGTACATTTATTTGAAATGAGTGCTTAGAAACATATTCTAATTTTAACCAGCGTAATCAAAATGAGAGGGGCGGGGCGTGCGATCCATTTCTATAAAGTGTAATTTGTAATCAACTACAAATATGGGACAATGTAAAGAAAAAGGAAAGGTAGTAGTGAGAGCGAGGAGAAGAACTGAGGGCTCAGTCTGACTTTTTTTGTTTCTATTTATGCTGCACACTTAAAATTACAGTTTGGTCTCCAGTATTGACTTTATAAGAGATCAGTGTTCGAATTAATTACATTCCATATTTCTTTTGTGGACATTTATAGAAACTTCTATCTACAGTTCTTCATTTAATATGAGCTTCTCAGTCCTAAAAGAAATGCGATACGTAGCGGAGGAATGGTTACTCGTAGCGTCTAAGTTACCACATACCGGTTTAATTACTTGACACTCCTGTGGAAAAATTTAAAAATTCTTTTCAACTGGTGTCATTTATCAGAGTAGCTGATTATTCATACAAAGCATAACCACATGAAACTGATTCATATAGCGACATATTCAAATCCTCTTTTACCGTTTCATTGATATTTTCCATAGCATCGAAACGTTCTTTTCAGGAGACGGTACGGGAAAGATTTCGCACTGTGATGTAGAGAAGGATTTAATGTCTCATAAATTAAACTCTATCCCTGCTTTTAAGTAGGCACCGCATTTTCTTCTGCTTTTTTTTTATCTCTTTCCCATTAATAGAAGAGACCTTTTCGTTGTACGCTCCGTCATTCTTTGCCACTAAATATTACATTAATTGACACAGTAGCTTTAGCGATATAATTAAAACTTCTCAAAGACAGCAATCCTGCTTCAGTACACTTTTGAACTGGGAATTTATTCATTGACATGTGTTCTAAGATTCCATGACCGATTCATTTTCCTATGCCCAACACGTTCTTTCAGATCATCAAGTAAATATTCGACGTCTTATGGTACCAGTAGTGGTCTCATTAAAAGAAACATGGCATATGTAAGTCTTTAACACAAGTAGAAATTAACTTGCGTGTTGATTTCCTTCACGGTTGCCAGGGATTAGAATTGCAATTCTCTGCGATGGGATACGTTTGCAGTCCTTGCTGTAGCCAATCTGATAGCAATGTGCCAAATAGTTGGCGCGAGGAAAGAGCTAGCAGCTTTCGCTCGCCTATTGTAACTGCAATAGAGCTATTGTCGCCTGTAAGTGGCGACTACCATTAAACTGAAAGAAAGGCTTCGCAAATAAAATGTATTCATGACTAACAGATATTCTATGAGAGTCAGAGCACCAATTTGATATCCCCTGCGATGTTTTGCTGTTCGCATATATTCTGTCTTGCAAGCAAATCATGCCCGATTCGGTCCTAACCATTAGATTTCTTATCCCGATTTGTTACGCTGATACACTGGGTGAACCACCTAAAAGTTGCTCCGCAGATATTATGGAAATGGAAAGTGCTATTGACGTGCGGTTTCGCAGATTGGACTGGTGGGCAGAGGCTCGTATTCTTAGCCGATAAACAGATTATAATTATACCTAGGTAGTGTATTTTTTGTGCAAACACTTTTTTAAATGGAACAATGCCTATTGACGTTAACAAACTAAAAGTAGAGTAAGTTAGAATATCAGTGGTGTTTCTTGCAGGATTGTAGTCCGGGTCGTTTACGAAATAGCATATCTTGAAAAGTTCCCACATCGACACTCGTGCAATGCCTGGGGTAGCAAACACTAAAGCATAACACGAGTACATTCACTAGTTATGTGGGTTCTGACCTGTATCGAGACACTTAACCATCACACGTCTGTTCAAAATGACCACCGACAGCGGCAATACACACTTCCAGAGTGGTATGGAATGACTACTGCATACGTGCTAGCATTTCAGTGCAGATGTCCGAGCAGGCTGCAGTCATACCTCGTTGCACATCATCGTATGTAGTTGGTATGTCCTTGTAGACAGCCTCTTCCAGCTTTCCACGCAGAAAAAAGTTCACAGGCGTCAAAACTGGGGAACGGGCCAGCCAAGGTACAGGTCCTCTGTGTCCAATCCAGCGGTTTGGAAACAATTCGTAAAGACATACTGGAGTACTTCGTGCACTGTGGGATGGACAGCCATCGTGTCGGTACCACAGAGTCCTCCTAGTCTGCACAGGAACGTCATCTAGCATACGTGGAAGATGGTCTGTTAGGAGGCTGCGGTAGTTGTGCGCGTTCGGTGTTCTGTCCGTGGAAAACGAGCCTATGAGCTGATGGTCCACTATCCCACACCAGCGTTTATACACCATGGACGCTGACGTACCAGCTGACAAAGCCAACGGAGATTGTCAACAGACCAATAGTGCATGGTTCGGCGGTTTACCTGGCCATGATTGGTAAATGTAGGCTCACCACTAAGCAGGATACATAATACATCTGGAGTATCCTGTCGAAATGCGCTTGTGCAGAAGTTAACAAGATTCTCGTAATGGTTCCGTGCAGCTCTTCATGGGGAGGGGTGTGGAATGCGTAGGACAGTTGCCTGCCTGATGCCACTTCCTCGTGCGATTGCGCGGGATCTAATGTGCGGGTCACCTGCAACAGCAGCAAGAACATTAATTTTCCCCTCTTCTGTTGTCACTTGTTTCCTTCTGCTAAGTTGTGTAGGTGATGCACTACCACTTTTACGTAACTGGTTGAAGATGTTGATAAATAATTTTCCATTGAAATATCTTGCCGCGTACACTGAACAAGAAAGAGCTGTATTCTTCCTACACTTTCCACATACTATGAGCATGTCGCCATTTCTGCGTTAGTAAATCACATCGCCCACTGACGACCCAGTACTTGGACTATCACACTGACTAACAACTCGCAGTGCATTCTAGGAACACAGAAGCGCACTGTAAGCGAACATAGCAACATCGCACCTAGCAATTACGATGGTTGAATGACACTAACAAATGTCGGTATAGAAGCTTTACAGAATACGATATCTCGTAAACGACTCACTCTATACTCCTGCAACAAACACCACTGACATTCTAATTTTATTTACTATTAAAAACAGTCTTGGTCACGATTTATTTATCATCAGAAAGAGGTTCTTACTCAATGGTCTGAAGATGACCACAGTAGTGGTCGAAACCGGTCACCTTGATAAATAAATCGTGATCAAGACTGTTTTTAATAGTAAATATTTGTAAGACGTTGACCACTGCGTCTCCCATAATGTATTCAAAAGTAATTAATTCTAATTTTAGTCTGTTGAAGTGAATAGGCATTTTTCTGTTTAAAAAAAGTGTACTTGTTGCACAAAACTACACTTTTTGAGTATTATTACAGTCAGTTTATTGGGTAACAATATGAGCTCCTGTCTAACAATCCATTCTGTGAAAACCGCACATCAGTAGCACTTTCCATTTCTGCAGTATTTACTGTGTAAGTTTTCGATGATTCACCCTGTATACGTTGGTAGTCCTGTGTACCCGTTCTCGTGAGGTACATTGAGCCTAAAAGACAAGAGCGTGTGTCACTTGCATAAATCGATTAGTTCGACTTGCTTACGCTTCCAGAAAAAAGTGCCTATCCCTGCATGTAACAATTTAATTGAGCTTTGTCAAAAGATGAGTAGGTAAAGTAGTTTCGTTTTGAATAGCATAACTTGAATAATATTCTAAGAATATGAGTTAATATCAATTATAGCTCAATATCTGTCGTTCAGTGCAATCGAGACTCCAATCCAGTGCAATCTCTTTTAGCAAAATATGCTGCATGAATGTGTTGTAAAGCTTGTAGCAAGGTCAACAATCAACAATAACTTCTTAAAGCATTTACTAACGAAACTACGACCTTCTTACGATAGTTCATTCCCTTTACAGTCACTGTATCTATCACGTCCTTTTGTACTACCATTACCCTCGTCTTCAGGCGTATTGGACAAACAACCATGTAAAATGACAAAGGATAACGAAAGCAACAGCTAGCGGAAGGTTTATGAGGGGTAGGGCACTCGACAGTACTTAATACACGTGATATAAAATAATTATTACTTGTGGAGCTCTAACTGCAGATGTAAATGTCGTGTGACCAGGGCCTCCCGTCGGGTAGACCGTTCGCCGGGTGCAAGTCTTTCGATTTGACGCCACTTTGGCGAATTGCGCGTCGATGGGGATGAATGACGATGATTAGGACAACACAACACCCAGTCCCTGAGCGGAGAAAACCTCCGACCCAGACGGGAATCGAACCGGGGCGCTTATGACGGACATTCTGTCGCGCTGACCACTTATTTCTATTTTTTTTTTTTGTTTTTGTTCGATGTAGTTCGTTGCGTTTGGTCTGGGCGGACGTCACAAGACATTCGTTCAAGGTGATCGTTGATTCCTTGACTCAGTTTTTTTTTTATTACAGAGAGCACGCAGCCCTCTGTCCGAACACGCTGAGCTACCGTGCCAGCACCACTCAGCTACCCGTGGCGGACACTGCAGATTAAGCTAACAGTTACGTAAAGTTAGCTACCGAAGTAAATGAAGCATATGAACTTAAACAGTAAAAACCTGTATTCGCTTGAGTACCTGCGGTTCACGTTGTAAGTGCGTGCAAGTTGTGAATTGTTTCCCAAACAATACTGGAACATTCGTCGTGCAGCGTACACTTGATTCTGTCGATACTGTACACGGTTTCCAACTGCTGGATTCTGTGCTCCGTATCGGAGAAGCGGGCAGGACAGGGGAAGTGTTGAAGTCCATTTGCATACTTGCATCTGCACAGGTCAGTGTGAACTCTATCATCTTAAAAGTCGCAGTCCTTGTACAGGAAGTGCAACTGTAGTCATTTTAATTCTTGAGTCCTTACTGGAATATTCCTATTAATAGTCCATAAAAACACGGGAGAACTGCCGGATGTCAGTAACGTCCTGCCACCATATTTCGGCGCAGAGTCTTCTGGTCATTACCAAGTGAGTACCACTGTAATAGTACTGGTGAGTACGCGCTGAGCTCTGCTATTTAAAGCCACACTGATGTGACATTGCAGGCAGCCCATATAGCCTAGGTGGAGCTGAACTGTTTGGTTTCAGTCTCTTGATGACCTCCTTCGGTAGACAACTATTTGATAAAAGTTCTGCTGTTTTTCGCATCACTCGGCTCGTGGGATCCTTATCGATTTTGCGATACGTTGAGTCACTTAATAAAACATTGATCTTACTAATATAGTCATCCCTTGGTATGAGGACAGTAGCGTCCCCTTTGTCAGATTTTAAGACTACTGTATCCACATTTGCTCGTAAGTTACGGCGGGCTATCCTTTCCATGGGCGAGATGTTACTCTTCATTGGTGCACCTCTGGTCAACCTAGGCTACATGGACTGCCTAAGATCACAAGGAAAATGTGCCGTTACGTCCAATTGTGAATAACATTGCAGCAGCCACGTACGACCTAGCAAAATTCTTGGCATCTTTTCTCAAACCAGTGATAGGCAAGTGTGCACATCACATAAAGAATTTTAGTGATTTTATCAGCCGACTTGAGTCACAACAGCTACAAAGTAACGATTTATTGGTCAGTCTTGATGTGGTTTCTCTTTTCACAAAGGTGCCTCTTGTGGACTCGCTACACCTCATTGGCAATATGTTTGGTGCAGACATTACAGCGTTGTTTCTGTATACTCTCTCTTCTTCATATTTAATATTTAACAACGAATTTTACGAACAATCTGACGGTGTCGCCATGGGGAGTCCTTTGTCCCCCCTGCTGGCCAATCTTTTTATGGAAGATTTTGAGGAGAGACCACTCGACTCTACGACTTTTAAACCGACAGTATTTTGGCGATAAGTTGACGACACTTTTATAGTGTGCCCTTATGGTTTTTACGTCACATGAACTGCATACATGAAAACATAAAGTTTACCATGGAGATAGAGAAAGGTAGTTGCTTGCCATTTTTAGACGTCTTTGGTGCGACGTAAGAGTGACGGCACGCTTGATCACTCGGTGTACAGAAAGCCCACTCATACAGACCTGTATCCGCAAGCTACTAGTTGCCACCATCTAGCACAAACAATGGGTGTTCTCAAAACGTTAATCCACCGTGCCCATACCATCTCTGACGGCGACAGTCTTCAAGCGGAACTGGAACACCTGCAAAAAGTATTTCTGAAGAATGGCTTTTCAAGTAAGCAAGTGAACAGAGTGATGTAGACCTACAAACGACGGAACAAGGAAGAGGAAGAGGCCTTCAGGTCGACTGCTTATCTACTATTTATTGGGAATATTTCTTCACAGATAGGCAGAATATTGAGAAAGTATCAGGTGAGAGTCATCTTTCGCCCTCCTTCCAAAATTTGATCACTGGTGGGATCCGTTAAAGACGACCTGGGCCTGTTTAAACCAGGTGTTTACAAGATTCTGAGTGAACGCGGTAAATCATATATAGGGCAAACAACACGAACTGTGGAGGAACGTATTGTGGAACACCAACGGCATACTCGCCTTCTCCAACCCACCAAGTCCGCAATCGCCGAACATTGTATTTCCACAGACCACTCCATGAATTACAACGACACAAAAATTTTGGCCCATACATCAAACTTTTGGAGCTCGATTATCAATGAATCTGTGGAAATAAGATTGTCTAACAACGAGACTCTCATCAGTCGAGATAGTGGTTATCAGCTAAACTCTGCTTGGAATCATGTTATAGAGAAACTTCGCATGCGCAATGTCGCCTCGGTATGGCTTTAAATAATAGAGCTCAAGGGCGTACTCGCGAGTACTACTACAGTGGCACTCACCTGAAGATGGCCAGAAGACTCTGCGCCGAAATATCGTGACAGGACGCTACTGACAACCGGCAGTTCTCCCGTGTTTTTATGGAACAATCAGTACGTCGGGAAACCTTTAAACTTCCTATTAATAGTCAATGAAACCATCCTGCAGTCGAAAATTCAGGCCTACCTTCAAAGTTCCGGCGTGCCGCACGTATTCAGAATGGTTTTCAGAATTTTAAATGCGCAGGAAGTGGATAAAAGACTCGTGAACGCGAATAACGGACTTGCGGGAGCAGTGCGCACGCGTGTAACATTTCTTTCATCCGCGCAGATCTGTAAGATCACGACCGACCGTGTACAATTTGCTGAAAATCCTCTGGAGCGTATAGCGTTAGCTAGGAGGACGCAGACTGGCAACGGCCAGACGAAGGAATTCGCCACCCGAGCGACCCGGAGCGGGCCAATTACGGACATCCGGCCCGCGGCTCCCGGACACTGCACGACACGACGCGGCGGCGCAAAGTGTTGCGCGCTGCGCTGCGCCGCGCTGAGCCGGTTGGACGCTCGCCGACCGGGCCACACGCGACCTGCCCGCCCAACAGCTCACAGGGGCGAACGTGTTGTCGTTACACACTCTGGAGGCGTCTCGCTTCTCACTCACTGCGGCTGTCGCCTCACGGATCTCCTGACGCAGTTCTCCCTGAACCTTTTGAGACCAGTACCCATCAACGAAATACACTGCCGGATAAACATGCAGATTCCTCAAGAACTGTGTTCTGTGCACCATGCTATAATATACTGACAGAACGCAGTGTTTGTGATTCATGTGTCACGGTCATCGGCGATCACACGACGCTCATGAGGGCTGTCTGTGGGCCCTTTGTTTGACTCTGCATGCAGTAACTGTGCTGACTTTTAGAGGTGAACACTGTTTTCAATATTCAAAGGTGCAAACGCGTCCCACCGACAAATACGTTCCCTTGCGGAACAGCTTGAACTATCTGATTGGAATCGCATTGTGGGCCTGCGGTATCCTTGATCGACGTATCGATGGACTGCAGCATAAAGGGGGCACAATGCACTCGTGGTGTGTTGCTGCTTCAGCAGTTGTCGGTTGAACAGACACCTGTAGACCAGATTCTGGACGTCCGCGTAGCAGACACACGTGATTGACGCTTAGCGCTAGCGTCCCATCAAGGGACGAAATCCGGACACATGTTATGTTAGTGTGTGGGTTTTATTTTGTCAAGTTGCGCAATGGATTGATCCAACAAGTACCCTTTGCCTCCTGCAAGAAACAATTTGCACCTCACACTACTACAGAAGTCAGACAGACGCTCCTAATGTACTAACAAGAACTGCTTGAAAAACATTCAGCAACAAATATCTTCTGGAGTCGTCCGCTGTAAGGAAAAGACACAAAAATATTCTATATTCTTACGTAACTAGAGGAATACGTGGGTACTGGAGTATTGCTAGTTAGCGTAAGAAAAACATTAAGCAAACGAAAAATATTATTCATTGCAAAAAGATCTGAGAAATTTCTGTATTCTTACGTAACTAGTGGAATATTTGGGTACTGGAGTATTGCTAGTTAGTGTAAGAAAAGAAAAATATTATATATTGCAAAAAGATCTGAGAAATCAAGTGAAACTTTTTCTTATAAAATAATAAATTTCCGGTTTCTTTTCGGAACAGTAGATTGCCTCTTATGGATAGGAGTGCTATTATTTTACACAGGATGGAAAGGTTCTTTTCCCCCTTTTCTTTAAGAATGTTATTTACTCGGCAGAATGGCTGAGAGGTGCACCTACACAACTTGAATAACTTTTCTAGGTACGGTCAAGGCTGTCGCATGAGAAATGCTATGGAGTGTAGTGTTAGGGAGGAAAGATGGGGCTCAAATACGCTGTAGCGCACAATACCGTGAGCTGCGACAACTGTTGCCTGCGTCACTCGCTGCTGACAAATAACACAACCATCTCTTTCCATCTGGATTGACCTTCGCCAATCAAACTCTCCTTACGCCTTGATGAAGTCAAGTACTCCTACTGCCCCTAGTCCAATTATTGGCGTGGTACACCGGTCAGATAACCAGTCCACCGTGATGCCACTCAATACTCGCTCGCAGGCATTTAACTAGTACTCTGTCCGTGTTCGCACCGCACAATAAGTATGGTGGCCAACACAGTGAACAACACTTAATCACGAACGACTCAATATAGAGTATCATTCCGATTCGCTAACGACAGAGGTGCTCTCCCAGTGAAGTACTGAGGAGAGATTTTGTTCCTCGCTCTTTGCATACATGTACGAACACACTCACTCTCATTATGTGTTCCCGCTCCAAGAGCGACAACGGAATGGCCCCTTTTTCTGGAAAAATTACAAGGGTATATCATTCGTTGTCTCTCTCACTTCTCTGGCTTTTTGCGTCAGAAATATTCCGCCAATCAGCGTTGCTCTTTTAAACGGGAGAATGACATTTCGTTTAAGTCGACCAGTGCGGAAAGATGTAGCATCTCTGTCAGGCGTATGCTATCCTCCTGTGAGAACTCCATAACTACGCAGTCGGTCCGTCAAAAAATGCATCTTCTGGGCACTCCCACACAATGTAACGGAATTTGCTTGCTCTGGCAAAAGCTGTCCTCTCTCTGGACGGTTGCTCCGGCCGAAGTAGGTGTGTGTTGATTCACCCGTCTGAATGGACAGGCCTCCCAGCAGGCTGGTTGCCTCTTTAGAACGAAAATTCCTGTGGCCGTCATGTTGTGTACGCCAGCCTCGACTTTTTCAACCTCGGTGCGCACTTGTGATTTACTTATTAGATTTGCATATCGCTTACATGAACTCATACAAAATTGACTCTACCTTATCGAGTTTGGGTTCGAATGAAGCGTCTTTATGTGCAGAATACGATAGTGAGGACAGAATATGTAAGAAATGAAGGTCAGGAGACCATGTCACCTTACAGTTACACCTGCTGTGCCATTTGGTACCATATGGTACCGTTGGCTTGCAGAAGGATTAAGATCACGTGTGCCTCTGAGCAGGCTACCACCGACACCACGACACCGCCAAGCATGGCTATTCTGACGCCGTGAAAGAGTTAAGAGAAGAGCGAAATGGCCCTCTGTTGTCTTCAGTGATGAGAGTAGGTTCTGTATATATGCGAGCGTTGGACGTATGTGTGTATGGCATAGACCTGGTGAGCTGCCTATTCCAGAGAGACACAGGTCTGATCCCAGGGCCTCACTTTCAACTCGAGGCTACATTTGGTGTTTCTACAGCGCAAAGTAACCAGTGCCCGCCGCATTGCCCAGGCTGCTATCCCGTGCTACTGCAAGAAAAGTGACAGATGCTTTGGAAGCAGTAGGAAACTTCTATGAAGGAAATCATCTGCCACCTAATTCAGGAAAAACTCTAGTATGCACTTTCCAACTACGTAAAAGAGAAGCGACAAGACCGTTGGAAATAGAATGGAAAGGGGACAGACTAAATCACTTCACCAACTCAAAATATTTGGAAGTCACCTCTGACGGTACACTGTCATTCAAAAAACGTTGCACTGAGCTTAGAAGAAAAACATGTGCAAGAAACAATATTCCACATAAACTAACTGCATCAACATGGGTAGCGCAGCATGAAGTTCTTCGATAATCAGAAATGGGACTCTGTTTTATAGCCGTACAACATGAAACCCATCTTGCCACTCCAAAAAAGTGGACGGCGCTTTAAATGAGACTGCCAGGATTGTCACCCGATGGCTCAGGACTACACCCGGACACGTAAAGTAAGTAACCTTCCACAGCTTCCACACTTACGTCCATTAACAAATCAGCGATTCCTTGACACCTCAGAATGTGGCCTACAGACCGATCCCCTATTTTAGTCTAGTTAAATTTCTTCTTTCTCAAATTCGATTAAGTTAGTTACTCTATGTACGCATCTGATTTTCGACTTTCTTCTGTAGCACCACATTTCAAAAGGTTCCCTTCCTTTCTTGACTGAAATAATTACTGTCCACTATCCTCTGCAATACAAGGCTAAACTCCAGACAAATCACTTCAGAAAAGACTTCCTGCCACTTTAATTTATTTTCGATGTTAACAAATTCCTCTTTTCAGAAATGTTTTTCTTGCTATTCGCAGTCTGCATTTTATATCCTCTCCACTTCGTCGATCATTAGTTATTTTGCTGCCCAAATAGCGAAACACATCGACTACTGTTACTGTTTCACTTCCTAATCCAATTCCGTTCGGCTGCTCTTCGAAGTCCTTGCGGACTCTGACAGAATTGCGATATCACTGACAAAGCTCAAAGTATTTATTCCTCCTCCGAAAACTTTAATTTCGTTTCTATCTTTCTCCTAGGTTTCCTTCACCGCTATTTCAGTGCACAGACCGAATAACATCGGGGATAAGCTACAACCTCGCCTCCCTCTGTTATAAAATACTGCTTCTGTTTAATGCACTTCGACTCTTAGAACTGCCGTCTGCTTTTCGTGCAAGTTGTGGATATATTTTTTGCTCCTTGTATTTAACCCCCGTACTCCGAGAATTTGAAAAAGTAAATTCGAGTCAACGTTGTCAAAAACACTTTTTGTACCCCTAAAAATGTTACTACGTAACTAAATTTAAGGTTAAAAGAACGGTTTTTCTTTTAAAATGAGGAAAGGTTAGGAATACACAGGGTGCATCATCATTAATAACAAAAAAGGACACCGGTGAAATTAGTTAGTAATAGAAGCAAAAACGTCCTGGTAAACATGAGTCCGCAAAAGAGCTGTCTGGAACACAGTTGCGAATGTGTGGTTATGGGCAGTCACTGACATCAATAGTTATTATTGTCGTAGTTGGTACAAACGTACTGAGTGGTTTTTGTTATAGTGCAGCTGCTCACAAAGGTCCTGTTAGGCTGTAATTATCGTATGGCAGCGAAACTTGCTAGATACTTAAATGAGTTAATACAGAACCGATTTACAATGGAAAAAAATTAGTTACAATTTTGGCCACCAGCTGCAAATCTGGCTCTGTACAACATCTCGTCGACGTCTTCAGTGCTCATATTGAACACATTGTGCTAGCGGCGGTTAATAATAAAATGAACAATATGCCTTTCTCACTTGTTTCAGCTTTTCTGTCCACGTCCCGTTGCTAATGCGTTACATATGGAAACATTTCTATACGTCTTTCTTGCATTCACAGCGTCACCACCTATAGAAAATTGGAATTAATTTCTTTTACAGCGTACATCGGTTCCACATTAACACTTTATTTCACTGCCATACGATATTACAGTCAATATTAAGATGGCGTCTGCCATGTAAGCAGGAGATCCCGGGTTCGAGCCGGCCGCGGTGGTCTAGCGGTTCAGGCGCTCAGTCCGGAACCGCGCGACTGCTACGGTCGCAGGTTCGAATCCTGCCTCGGGCATGGATGTGTGTGATGTCCTTAGGTTAGTTAGGTTTAAGTAGTTCTAAGTTCTAGGGGACTGATGACCAGAGATGTTAAGTCCCATAGTGCTCAGAGCCATTTGAACCATTTGAACCAACCGGGTTCGAGTCCCGGTCGGGGCACATATTTTCAACTGCACCCGTTATTTATCAACGCCTGTAAATAGCTAATGGTCTGGATTTCATTGTAATTTCATATTATAGCCTGGACCTCTGTGAGAAGCTGCACTTTAATTATAACCATCCTGTATTTCAAATGTAAACTTCTCCATTAAGTGCCCATCGAAACGGGCTCCAATTTCTGCAGCACCTCTAAGTTGGAGAACGTGCTATATGCAATATGAAGCACTGACCCCTTGCTGCTGAAGTAAGACGGCATCTAAAGTGCCAATATGGTCCAAGATGGACAGACCGAGCAGGGTATGTACGTCGGCCTCTTAAAGTCACACGGTCTCAATCCTCCGCATCTTTGTGGCTGGGATTTTCATATAATAAACATGATGAGTGCAAAGTATTGGGTCTGGTGTGGCCTGCGTCATTTATGTGTTTAAATTTATACCCTTACAGTGTTACGCAAGCTAAATACATGATGTGTAAACAGCCGACTAATTCACAGCTCCAAGGTTGAATAAACTAGTCTGTACATGAGTTCACCAATAGGCACGGTTGTGAAAATACGCCACCGATTTCTAAGGCACCTATATACCAAAAGTGGTTAGCCACATAGGTCAAAAGTGTTATCTAGGCCGTAAATATGTGCAAAAAACTAATAACTCCAGATTCACAATAACAAATATCACAGCACTGTTGTTAGGTCGTTTCCAAGTGGAAAGCTGCAATTGCTACAGCTTATACAACAATTGTTCCTGATATTAGTGAAATAAACACGTTACGCTTAGGTGGACGAGAAGAATTACAAGATAGGAGAAAAATGCGATTAGAATGATTACCATTCGTTACTCATTTCTGAGTAAATTTTGGAAACAACCCATATATTCAACAAAGTGCAGAAGAAAATTGTCTTAAGCTTATACGCCGCGCGGAATTGGCCGAGCGGTCTAGGGCGCTACAGTCATGGACTGTGCGACTGGTCCCGGCGGAGGTTCGAGTCCTCCCTCGGGCATGGGTGTGTGTCTTTGTCATTAGGATAATTTAGGTTAAGTAGTGTGTAAGCTTAGGGACTGATGACCTTAGCACTTAAGTCCCATAAGATTTCACACACATTTCAAAATTTAAGCTTATACAAATGGCCCCGCTAACGTTGTATTAAGACAGAGCATAAACTGGGATAGAAAGAAAAAAGCTAGAAACGGTCGTATAGCATTTTTAATTGGAACGGCTTTTCTTTTTCGCAATGACATCTTTTCTTCGTGTTGTGTGAGGGATGTGTCACCCTTAACGACCCAAGTGCGGTTTTTGTTACTCCATTTCCAGTGCACAGAGGAGTGTTAGGGGATTACAGCGTTGTCCAGTTGTTCTTTCCCGAGGCTGCCGTAGTTTCCTTTGTCAGTATTCAGTTGAATGTGACGTGAACCTATACTACGTATTGCTGCTTCCTTCATGCAAGCCGTCTCTGGGACCGCACCTGCGATTTTGCGTTATGGATTCAGAGCCAGGTCTTTGTCTGTTGACTTTGCGCATACTGATTTAAAATGATTTGAGGACAGTTTAGGAAGTGATGTTGGATTAGATAGTGACAATGAAACTGAAAGTGAACATAATTCAGAACAGGAACAGTGCGAAAGAAAAGCCGAATATCAAGTTTGTTTGCGTGGCCATCCTCTGCAGCAAGCACAGAAACATTAGCTACGTTAAAAAAAAAAAAAAAAAAAAAAAATTCTTGCTGCACTGTAATTTATGTCTCCCAGACGCGTTTCCCCTTTTTTCACTCTAAGGCATCTTCAGTAGGGCAGTTTGATGGTATCTGCGTTTCCTCTCATCTGGTCTGTACGTCGCATTACCACTTCATTTCCGAAACATAAGCACATTTTTATATTCTGAACTTTTTCTTGACACTGTTCATCATGTTTACCTTTATTTTTGTGGTGCACTATTACTCTTTTGCCACTGTTATAGATACTCGTTCGCAATCTGCGCTATTAAAGACGTAAATATTGTGAGTTCATTATGAAACACACAAACAATTCGGTCAGAGGACTAGCTGCCATATGTAATAAACAACTGACTGAATGGATCGATGATGAACTTGAACGGGTGTCATGAGACGTACGCTCCGAACCAATACAACGAACAATAACGAACAAAGTGAGATCAACGCAAAAAAGGGGGCAGTGTCTTTTATTAGTAACCAAAACGTCCTCAGTCCAGGATTCGAACCCCGCTACCGCTTAAATTTTGAATAAAAATCAGCAGCAATGGCGGCCAAGGACTTCCGGCATAGGAAGTAACCCTCATTCTGCCAACAGCCTTGTCAAAGAGGGGGGCGGGGAGAGGCACTCTCTTGCCCATGGGTTGGTAAACTGCCTCTAAAGGAGGAAGAATCAGCAATGATCAACGGAATAAGGATGCAGAAGGTAAAAGAAACCACTGCATTAAAGACACATAATGTGTAGCTATAGGACATGTTGTCTGTAATTGAAAAACTGTCATGATAGTCTTTTCATTAGCAAAATATTCCGGAATAGTCCCCCATTCGGACCTCCGAGAGAAGGCTGAATAACGGACAAAAGGATGTTCTGCGAGTCTGGGTGTGGGGGATGGAATGTTAGAAGTTTGAGCGTGATCGCGAAGCTATAAAATCTCGAAAGGGAAATGAAACGGTTCAATAAAGATATAGTGGATGTCAGCGAAATGAAATGGTAAGAACACAACCACTTCTAGTCAGATGAGTATAGGGTAATATCAACAGCAGTATAAAATAGTATAGCGGAAGTAGGATTCGTTATGAGTAGGAAGGTGGGGAAGACGTGTGTTACTGTGAACAGTTCAGTGACACGGTTGTCAGAATCAACAGCAAACCAACACCGACAACAATAGTTCAGGTATACATGCCAATATTGCAAGCTGAAGATGAAGAGTCAGAAAAAGCGTATGTCGATATTGAACAGGTATTTCACTACGTAGAGGGAAACGAAAATCTAAGTCACGGTGGACTGGAATGCAGTTTTAGGACAAGAAAAAGAAGAAAGGGTTACGGGTGAATATGGGTTTGGTACTAGGAACGACAGAGGAGAAAGACTAATTGAGTTCTGCAATAAATTTCAGCAAGTAACAGCGAATACTCTGTTCAAGAATCACA
The DNA here is from genome assembly GCF_023864345.2 of Schistocerca serialis cubense. Taxonomy (NCBI): domain Eukaryota; kingdom Metazoa; phylum Arthropoda; class Insecta; order Orthoptera; family Acrididae; genus Schistocerca; species Schistocerca serialis. The sequence continues at coordinate 115,665,532 of NC_064643.1, read as the reverse complement.
AGCGGAGCAGGTATACTTTCAAAAGATCGGGTGATACGGGAAGATTTCAGTTAGATTACATCATGATCAGGCAGAGAATCCGAAATCGGATACTGAAAAATAGTTCGAATGGCTGTAAGCACTATGAGACTTAACTTCTGAGGTCATCAGTCCCCTAGAACTTAGAACTACTTAAACCTAACTAACCTAAGGACATCACACTCATCCATGCCCGAGGGAGGATTCGAACCTGCGAGCGGAGCGGTCACGCGGTTCCAGACTGTAGCGCCTAGAACCGCTCGGCCACTCCGGCCGGCTCGGATACTGAAATGTAAGGCGTATCCAGCAGCAGATATAGGCTCAGATCACAATCTAGCAGTGATGAAGAGTAGGCTGAAGTTTCAGAGACTAGCCAGGAAGAATCAGTGAGCAAAGAAGTGGCATACGAAAATACTAAGGAATGAAGAGATACGCAGTCACAGAAGTTGGTAAAGAAGTTAGGTGCAAAGAAAGTACCGGGAGATCAAAAAGTCAGTATAAATTTGAAAACTTAATAAACCACAGAATAATGTAGATAGAGAGGTAAAGCTTGACACACATGCTTGGAATGACATGGGGTTTTATTAGAACAAAAGAAAAACAAAGTTCACAAAATGTCCGACAGATGGCGCTGGACAGCAAAACGTCAGTAACTGCTACCGTGACAGGTGATGGGAGGTACGACGATATGTTACAGAATCACATCATCCCCAGCCTGGCTGATAAACACCTGCTGGATCGTACGATGTTCATGCAGGATGGCGCTCCACCCCATATTGCTAGACGCGTGAAAGATCTCTTGCGCTCGTCGTTTGGTGATGATCGTGTGCTCAGCCGCCACTTTCGTCATGCTTGGCCTCCCACGTCCCCAGACCTCAGTCCGTGGGATTATTGGCTTTGAGGTTACCTGAAGTCGCGAGTGTATCGTGATCGACCGACATCTCTAGGGATGCTGAAAGACAACATCCGAAGCCAATGCCTCACCAAAACTCCGGGCATCCTTTACAGGGCTGTTCACTACATTATTCCTCGACTACAGCTATTGTTGAGGAATGATGGTGGACATATTGAGCATTTCCTGTAAAGAACATCATCTTTGCTTTGTCTTACGTTGTTATGCTAATTATTGCTATTCTGATCAGATGAAGCGCCATCTGTTGGACATTTTTGAACTTTTGTATTTTTTTGGTTCTAATAAAACCCCATGTGATTCCAAGCATGTGTGTCAATTTGTACCTCTCTGTCAATATTATTCCGTGATTTATTCAGTTTTCAAATTTATACTGACTTTTTGATCACCCGGTAACTGCAAGGAAACTGTGGGTAACAAAAGAAATGAGAACCGCGAGAAACTTGACATCTGGATTGATGTTCACAAAGTAGATGAGTCTAAGGAATTCTGCTGTCTAGGCAGCAATATAACCAATGACAGACGGAGCCGGGAGGACATAAAAAAATAGCACTGGCAAAAAGGGCATTCCTGGCCAAGAGAAGTCTGATGGCAGCAAACATAGTACTTAATTAGAGAAATAAATTTCTGAGAATGTACGTTGGTAGTGAAACATGGACTATGGGAAAACCGGAACAAAAGAGAATCCAACCATCTGAGATGTGGCGCTACGGATGAAAATTAGGTAGACTGATAAGGTAAGAAATGAAGAGGTTCTGCACAAGAATCGGAGAGGAAAGGAATATGTGGAAAACATTGGCAAGAAGAAGGGACAGGATGATAGGACGTGTTTTAAGACGTCAGGGAATGACTTCCATGGTACTAGAGGGGGCTGCAGAGGGTAAAAACTGTAGAGAAAGACAGAGACTGGAATACATGCAGCAAATAATTGAGGGCGTAGGTTGCAAGTGCTACTCTCTGAGATGAAGAGGTTGACACAGCAAAGGAATTCGTGGCCGGTTGCATCATACTAGTCAGAAGATTGATTTTATGACTCAAAAAGAAGAAAAAGTGATAAGTTGGAACCTAACTCACACCCTTCTCAACTCGAACGCGACCCTCTCGATTTCCCACTCTTATAACCCCGACTGTAGATTCCACGTTAGAGCGTTGTGCTGGGAAGGCGCCACCGCCGTGGGAATACGCTCGGCTATGGCTGCAGCGCCGTGGCGCCAGCGTGAGCCGGCCTCGTCGTGTATCACGGAACTGTAGCCGTGCAGCCGTGTTACGGGCCCATTAGCGTGACTAACAGCCCATTAAGGCTCGTTGTGGACGGACAGCTTTTGCGCAAAAAGCCGCCTGCCTCCGCTGCCACCGGCACCGCCGGCGACTATTTTCCGAAACGGCGCCGCGCCCAGAATTCACGAAAAATATTGACCGCGTGCGCAAACACCACTAAATCATCGCCACGGCTGCGACTTTTTCTAACCTAGTTCCGGAACGGGTTTGCAGCGAGAGTATGGGGATAAATTTCTCAGAGGACCGGGGCAGACATTTCCGTGATCTTTTGGTGAGATAGCTAAGCCTGACACCGAGCGACGCGGAGCAATGGTTAAGGCGCTGGAAGCGGGAGGAGCGAGGTTCGAATCTTGGCCCGGATACCCAGATTTTGATTAATATGGGTTTCGCTAAATCGATTAAGGGGAATGTCCTGTATGACTCCTTCTCCGTCGCTGTGACATGCGATGTCGTGCGCCGTCTCTAACGACTTTCTTGTAGACGGGAAATTAAGCCCTCAGTTTAGTTTCTAATTAGTTCCACCGTCAGAATAGAATTTAATTAGTGAATCACCGTATCTGAATGTTAACCTAACATCCACTACGGAACATCTTTCATACTCATGCCCAAAGTACTTCAATATTAACAAGAAAATGAAAGAAATATTCGCAATTACTAAAATATTCCAGAATGAGATTTTCACTCTGCAGCGGAGTGTGCGCTGATATGAAACTTCCTGGCAGATTAAAACTGTGTGCCCGCACTTTCAGGAGTGCTAGTTCTGCAAGGTTCGCAGGAGAGCTTCTGTAAAGTTTGGAAGGTAGGAGACGAGATACTGGCAGAAGTAAAGCTGTGAGGACCGGGCGTGAGTCGTGCTCCGATAGCTCAGATGGTAGAGCACTTGCCCGCGAAAGGCAAAGGTCCCGAGTTCGAGTCTCGGTCGGGGACACAGTTTTAATCTGCCAGGAAGTTTCACTAAAATATTCCTGGTTGTTATGCCGTGATCAAACGAATTCCTTGGTGAAACTCTACATCTCGTCCCCGTGTGCGGTGGACACCCTCAAGGGTGATAGTAGCTTATCTGAATGTCCGATTCGCGTTCTGGGTCACTACTGAGTAGCCTGTGAATCTCTCACTCAGAGATGCTTTGAACGCCTCTTGAAGATGTCCTCCGCCGATGGCGACGAAACAGTAGGTTACTCTAAGGAACTCATTCTATCACGGCGAAATAGCCTGGAATATTCCAAGAAGTATGACATTTCCGGTAGTGAAAGTTTACATTTTACTTAGAGAAAATTCGCAAGTGGGGTCAAATCTCATGGAGGAAGGATGTAAATTATCAGTTTCTTCGATGACAGTGCTATCCTCTGCGACTGCGAAGCAGAATTACAGAATACGTTGAATGTAATGTACAGTCAAATGAGCATGGAATACGGCTTGAGAGCAAGCCAAAGAACAGCGAAAGTATTGAGGAGCAGCTGAAACAACATTAGCGATAAGCTTGCAGGGCCACTTAGCAGACTCAGTGAACCGTTCTATCATCTTGGAAGCAAAACAAGGAAACAAGGAGGTTGTAAGTAGTAGACTAACACAGGCGAAGAGACCAATCCTAGCCAAAGCACGAGAAAGAAGTTTCTGAGAGCGCACGTATGTAAGACAGCATTGTATGGAAATGAGTCTCGTATTGTTGGAAAATGAAAGAGTATCGTACGGTTTGATGTGAGATGTTACAGAAGAATGCTGTATATTAATTATACTGATAGAAAATGAGGAAATCCGCCGCAGCATGGGCGAGGAAAGGAATATGTGGGAAACACTGACTAGGAGATGGGACAGTATCACAGGATATGTGTTAAGACATCAGGGACAAACATCTGTGGAACTAAAAGGAATCTTTCTACTTTTACATGTGGAAAAGGATACGCATTAATATTCAAAGGGATTGCATGTTCTGAGAGCCTGTTCCATTTATTTCTGTCGACTGCACTCTGTGTCCATTTAGAGAAGATGTTTATCCTAGCTACGTCCTCTTGGATATTCTCTCTTCCTCGTCCTCTCGTTCCCTTACTCTCCTGCTGAATGCTGTTCTAGAAAGTCTGTTTGTAAGTTCTCCACTAGGCTTTTCTGTATGAAACTTACCCCAAATTTACCTCCCACTTTATAAAAAGTCTAATTATTATCAAAACTGTGTATCCAAGAACTGTTATCCAACTTCAACTCGTATTCTAGCCTTTGACTAAACAGAATCTAATTTGAACTGAACTCTGTAACTGGCCTGAATACAACTTGTCTTTATATTAAATACACAACTGAAGTACAGTAATTATCTGGCCCTAATCAAAATTTCCACTTACCTCCCATCTCAATAACATTTTTACAGATTTCTCGAAAACGCAACACCAAAAGTAGGCAGGCAGCCGCTAAGTTAGGTTTATATTTTTCGAAAAAAACTTCAGACAGTGTTCAAAATGTTGTATACCGTGTGGTGCAACGTGGTGATCGGTAATAATAAACCTTCTTTAAGCAGCAGGATTGGGAGAGCAACTATTACTATGAAGAGATACTGCAAGACAACGATTTTAGAATGAAGTATATATTCAAAGAGACAAAGTAAAACTTCGCGTGATCTTTGTTGTGGGTTGGCAAGAGCGCCAACCCACTATGAGAGGAAGCCGAAAGGCACGCGTTTTAGCTCACGCAGGCTGGCGTGAGGTCTGGAAAAGGTCAAGGAAATTAGACTAGCAAAAAACGTACGTAGCTGCTGGAATACTTAACTTTAATCCATAATTGGTGAACATCGCTCTTGAAGGTACATGTTTTACAGCATCAGTAGTAAATGGTAATGGCGCCATGCTAGGTCGTAGCAAATGACGTAGCTGAAGGCTATGCTAACTATCGTCTCGGCAAATGAGAGCGTAATTTGTCAGTGAACCATCGCTAGCAAAGTCGGCTGTACAACTGGGCGAGTGCTAGGAAGTCTCTCTAGACCTGCCGTGTGGCGGCGCTCGGTCTGCAATCACTGACAGTGGCGACACGCGGGTCCGACGTATACTAACGGACCGCGGCCGATTTAAAGGCTACCACCTAGCAAGTGTGGTGTCTGGCGATGACACCACAATCTTCACACATAACATTGGTCTGAACAATACTACGTTTAACAAAGTGAACAATGATTTAAAAATGGTATCTTGTTAATAGAGAATTTCTATGAAAACTAAAGTTTATATGTTAACGCATGACTCAGGGAAGAGGTGTGGTCTTTCTCTCAGCTCTGAGTAAGTGAATAAAGTTAACTAGTTCACAATAATCATTCCGACATACTAGCTGCGCAGTGCTGCAGCCTTACCTCAAACTTCTTCCCATAAAAAACAACATTATTCAAAATTTAGATTCTTTTCGCCTTTCAGTACATATATCACATTCATTCTTGGTGTCCTTTACAGTAAATCTATCTTCACCCAACAGGTACAATCACAAGTCAACACAGCGGTACTGAATACCTCCACCTACCACGCTTCAACTAAGAATGTATGAGACTGCGCAGAGACTGTACCACAATAAGACCAAAGATTGTTTAACAGTAACCTAACTTGCGCTCTCTCTCTCTCTCTCTCTCTCTCTCTCTCTCTCTCTCTCTCTCTGACATGCACATTGATTAACCTATATAAATCAAAATGACATGCCCACCTTACGTATTCGCCGTCTTTCTTGCCGTATGGCCAGCCTAAAACCTTCTCTCCTTTAGCACTTCGTCGGTGTTCCGGTGTTTGACAGCTTTCTTTATACTTCATTTTTTCTTATCCTCCATTCCGTGTTATTTTCATCATATAACCGTTCAAAAATTTTACTTTGTATTAGTCCTTCTAATGTTAATAGTTTTTCTTCATCTTTCTTGCCAAATATTGATGCTTAACGTCGGTATAACAGTCGATTTTGAAGTTAGTACTAAGTGATCTTCCCTTTAAGATTTTTATCGGACTAAAAAGTGTTTTGTTCAAAAAGGTGTGTGAAATCTTATAGGACTTAACTGCTAAGGTCATCAGTCCCTAAGCTTACACACTACTTAACCTAAATTATCCTAAGGACAAACAAACACTCCCATGCCCGAGGGAGGACTCGAACCTCCGCCGGAATCAGCCGCAGCGCCTGAGACCGCTCGGCTAATCCCGCGCGGCAAAAAGTGTTTTGTTCGCTGTTTTCGGGCGGACATCTATTTTTTATACCTGTTCTGCTGTTGTTACTAAAAAGTACCTTGAAGCGACTAACTGCCTTGAAAGCCAAAGCGGCATCACTTTGGATATCCTCACTTAGAACCAGATATTCGGCCTTTTCGTCATTGACACGTAATCCTGTTTTCTCAACGATTTTGTAATAATTTTGCATCATTCTCATTAATTCTGTTTTAGAACTACTTATTAATGCTACATCATCTGCGTAGTAAGTCTAGTAATGTTCACCTCCTGCATTTGGTCCCTTGTGGATTATTTTTAGTAAATTCTGCGTCGATCTTGTCTAAGACGACTTAAAATAAAATAGGTGAAATGACGTCTCTCAGTCCAGTGCACACCTGACAATTTTTAGTTTCTCCTGCAGTTCAAAATGTTCAAATGTGTGAGAATTCCTAAGGGACGAAACTGCTGAGGTCAGCGGTCCCTAGACTTACACACTGCTTAAAGTCACTTATGCTAAGAACAACACATACACCCATGCCCGAGGGAGGACTCGAACCTCCGGCCATTCCGCGCGTCTCTCCTGCGGTTGGCTACGCACATTTTAATTAATCTGATTAGCTTTGAGGGTATTTCAAACTCCCTTATTATATTTCGGAGTGTCTGTCCGAATATGCTATGATAGGCTTTTTTGATATCTTAGTTATTTGTTTTAAGACTGAATAAATAACCTAATTTGGATCCACTACTACGAGAACCGTATTGCTAGTCACCAATTAGTTCTTCAGATATTGGGATCAGCCCGTTTAATGGGAACATCGGTAAGATTTTATAATTAACATCCAGGAGAAGACCGAGTTTAGAATATGCACTGCACAAAATTGAAGTGAAGGAATTGGCATAGGGAAAGAAATAAAGAAATCATGGTAGGCCACGTCAAACCCACAAAACTGACGGAAAAAATACATTTTCGAGAAATAAATTTAGCCCAAAAACAACGATACAGCGAAGCCCATACACCGGTTCCCCTGTGAAGACTGATCAATTTCGAGCGCATCCGAACTACGATAAGCACGCCTGTTATCCTCCAGAAACGGAACTATAAAAAGTTGCTGAATCTGTGTGAGATTATTCAGTGTTCGCAAGAGCTGTTAAATCCGTCTCAGTCATCCAATAAGCAGAATAAATTCTTATTGAGTAGATGATATCTGTTTTCCGTGTTTGCAGTATTCTTCATCGCCTAATGAGATGGCCGACGAATTCCGTAATTTACATTAAACTAGACAGTGATATTTCCTGCCTCATTCCTGTCGAAGTGTGCTTCCGAGACTTCTTTAATAATCGTTAACTCTCCTCGCTACTCAATATGTAAATGTTGTCTGAAATATGGTGGCTGTAAAATTGAAGTAAACTAAAGAAACTGCTGGCTGCGACTATTTTGTAATTTACACCTAATTAGGTGACTAGTAATATGAGAACTATTCGGAAAGTAAACTCTGTTTTTAGTCTCCCCCTGTCTGCCTGGTACAGAAAAATGATAACAAACTACATGAAAGCCGGCCGGAGTGGCCGAGCGGTTTTAGGCGCTACAGCTTGGAGCCGCGCGACCGCTACGGTCGCAGGTTCGAATCCTGCCTCGGGCATGGATGTGTGTGATGTCCTTAGGTTAGTTAGGTTTAATTAGTTCTAAGTTCTAGGGGACTGATGAGTTCAGCAGTTAAGTCCCATAGTGCTCAGAGCCAAACTACATGAAAACTAGCATTTCACAATATCGCAACTGTCGGACGTAATTCTGCGGCTTTCTTGGAGTATTATGCACATGGCCACGAGCAACACTGTTATGGTATCACAAATTCTGTGCTCGTTGGGTTCCAAAAGCTCTCAGCAAATTTTGGAAATTTGTGTTAAATTCCTGTGGGACAAAACTGCTGAGGTCATCGGTCGCTAGGCTTACACACTATTTAATCTAACTTGAACTTTTTACGCTAAGGACAACACACACACTCATGCCCGAGGGAGGACGCGAACCTCCGACGGGGAAAGCCACGCGAACCGTGACAAGATGCTTCTGACCGCAAGGTGGCAGACAGAGCCCTCCTGTTCACGGTTCTTTTTTTCCAAGTTATTGGCTTTCGGGCCGTGCGCATTCAGCCATCTCAACACTGGAATGTCCGTTACGACAATACGAGCTTAAGAACAACACAACACCCAGCCGTCGATCGGAGAAAACCTCAGACCCGACCATTTGGTTATTCGTCCCCGACTCACGGCCAGACCCAAACTTCCACACATGTCATGAACCACGTGTCGACCGCGTGTACTCGTACATCCATTTTGTGTATTCCCGTACAGGCGAAACATTGTACTTGAAAGCCGCTTTCCCCACAATTGTGAATACATTTAACGCGTCTATAGAAATTGTTTTGAAATCTTGTTCGAAAACATTTTATTTTACGCAGAAAGAGTACAAAATACGCCAACCTCGTTCAAACAAAATACCTGAAGATTTCTTATGAAACGGAGTTAATGATTTTCGATTTACAATTTAATCATGCCAATCACGTCAAGGAACGCGAAACTCCTGCAACTGTATTCCACTTTAACAGCTTCACTTTTCCAGTGAAAAGAGAATAACGCACAACAGCAATGTTAATAATTAAACAGTGCTATGCTATTTCTTTAACGATACGTCATTCATTTCATTAGTTTACACTCCATTTGGGCGGCCGCTGTGACCGAGCGGTTCTAGGCGCTTTAGTCCGGAACCGCGCTGCTGGTACGGTCGCAGGTTCGAATCCTGCCTCGGGCATGGCTGTGTGTGATGTCCTTGGGTTAGTTAGGTTTAAGTAGTTCTAAGTCTAGGGTACTGATGACCTCAGATGTTAAGTCCCATAGTGCTTAGAGCCATTTGAACAATCCATTTGTGAATCGCAGCATGAAAGTGTTCAAAGCAAAGACATATCTGGCACCAGTTACAGGCAAGAAACCGCGCACTCTGTCACACTGGACAAAGCACAATCGCTGGTTGCTTCACTGATATTACGAACATGAACTTCTTATTGATTCCACTGTTCGTTACTTCGAATTCGCGGATTGGGCGGATGCAGTGGGACACAGTGAATGTTTAAAAGGTGTTCATTCAAAACGTCGTAACTGCATAGAGTCTGCACAGGACATCGTGGCCAATGGTGACCATTCAAAAAGATCTGTGACCTCTGTTTTGGTTAGTATCTAAAAAGAATTCCGCCGAAATTGCTGTGGTTTATTATCGACTGGCTTGTTAACCATTTGTAACTTTCAGAGAGGTGTCATGAGTGGCGAATTTTGAGTAAAACCTGCATATTTCTATTGTTATTATGTAAATTTTTTTTTTTTTTTCCCAAAACGCGGCGGAGATGGCACAGACTCACCTCACTAACATGTTGTGCAGACACAGTTGGGAGATAATTCAGAAATGGTGGTTTATTAAATTTATTAAGTGAGGAACTGAGGAAAAGTAAGGTCAATATCTTATGAGAAAGCTCATCCTCGGTACAAAATAAACGGGTAGTGTCTTACCTTACGTTGTTCCAAAATCAATAGAATTTTTCGTTTCACCATCTATCGATGGCACTTACAAAGTACATTCTTTCATCAAAAAAGTCTCTAGTCAGTGGAATAACACTGTAAGTAATGAAGTTTTGCATAATAACCGTATGGCAAAATACTCTCCTCTCTGAATGCTACCATTTGCCAAAATCTCATTGTGATATCTCAGACCGTTTGTGGAATATGAGGAATGTTGTGGATATTTCACTCTGTCTTTATCGTTGGCGCGGTGCGATCGCAAATGAGTGTGCTACATCAGATCAGTATTCTCGAGATAGGTGATAGACAGAGACCTTTACCCAAGTCCACAGAAAAATTCAATACGTTAGCTAAATTTCATACTCAGCAATATTCTATGTAAAATGCACCAAACGCAAAATCATAGCGACCTCTATTTTTCATTGCAAACTTTTTCAAATTTCGCTCAGTCTCTTACAAATTCCACATAAATAAATTATGACCATTAACGAAATGATGGACATATCATAATGAACCTGACATATAAAGCTACAAGTAAAGCAAAACTGAAATTTTTTGCCGAATACTTTCTTTAAAATCGTTTGAGAAAGACCGCAGGGCGTGCACCTCGATTCTGACATCGCAGTGTGTCGCCGAGCGGCCGAAAGGTGGCAGAAAGTACCGGCCTCCCGTTCTGAACATACGAATGAACTCGGCCAGCGATTTGGACGAAAATTAGTCGTTGCACAGCGGCCACCGTATCCTACACGGGATCCATTTCTGGAACTGATATCTTGTGTGTGCTTTTTTCTACTTAAAAATATAAGGTGATGCTGATGTTTTCTTGTAAGAGTAGAGAAGACGTGAGGCGCGACTACGGAAGAAGTGGGCATCCTTATGGAGAGGAGATGATGTCTAAACTGACAATGATGCCAAGAACAACGGTCACGATCAGGGAACACTTCATATGATGCGACTGTTCCAATATGACCGGTTTCAACAATCTTATGCTGCCAACATCGGATCTTATGGAACTTGTTGAAAGACTGTCTTACTACATTACGCGAAGTCAGTACAACAAACGCACGCCACACATGTCTACATCTTGATAAAGGACATAGAGTTGGTAAAATGTATACAGTTGATAACATACTCATACAACGGCTTTTGATAAAATATTGATATGTCGACATACATTCCGAAAGTTCTCTGCATGAACCGGCGACATTTTCTTCACTGGTACATCGATATATCGATATCGGTAAAGGAAATATTGAGCGCCGACACTTTATTTTACATTATACTTTTTTCGCAGTTTCGGTAACTGTTTGAAATTCTTTTGAAATTGTAGTAGAGCATAATTTTACTTTCACTGTGTGAAGGAGTTTTACTAGTTTTTTAGCTTTCGTCATGTCTAGTCTTTAAGCAATTGTAGTTGGCACAAAGAAGTAGTCAAATGGCATGGGGAGGGGGGGGGGGGGAGGGGGTACAGTTCGAGGAAGAGGGCAGTGCGAATGGAGTAACAAGATGATTTCCGAAGTGAAGCAATAGCACACCATCTGCATTAAAAAAAAAAAAGGAAAAAAACTTTTATCGCTATTAGTGTGCTATGGCTTGACATTAGCGTTCTTCCAAAACAGTTGCTGAAAATGATGAACAGAAATCTAAATGACAAGATTCGTCTTTCCGGTGAGCCAAGACGTGCTGAGGGGGAATTCTGACATTATCGGCGCTCGGCGCTGCCAACATAAACTGCAACGTTTAACTGCACCACACAGTTTTGACACTACGGCTGCTAGGTCACTGGCGTTGGCAGAAATGACGAAATAGGGAAGTCGACATGAAGTGTTCCGGACAAATCCGATATGTGACGAAACCTAGCGACCGGTCCATTGGACACCTTTTATTGTGTCACCTACATGCAGTTCTCATTGTTAACAAATTGAAAAGCACCAGTTTGCATTTGTTCTACAGTAGAACAAAAGCAAAGTGGTACTTTTTATTTATTATAATGTTGTTCTGCGAAGAACCGAAGGTAGATGCTTTTAACGTGTTAACCATGTGGTTATCACCAAGAGTCAAAGCGCCTTGCTTTCCTTTCAGTTCTTGCTCGAAGGGTTATAATATGAAGTCTGCTAGCTTGTTGATGTACAGAATATAAAAAAAAAAAATAGTTCAAATGGCTCTGAGCACTATGGGTCTTAACATCTGAGGTCATCAATACCCTAGAACTTAGAACTACTTAAACCTAACTAAGGACATCACACATATCCAAGCCAGAGGCAGGATTCGAATCTGCGACCGTAGCAGTCTCGCGGTTCCGGACTGAAGCGCCTGGAACCACTCAGCCACAGCGGCCGGCAATACTTAACAATGAACCAATACAGTTCTAAAACAGGAAGTATGTATACAATATGCGGCCAATATTTTTATATGGCAGAAACTCGATATATTTTTCGGCGATATATCGACGCATGTCTCGATATATCGAGAAACGGTAATAATATTTTTGAAAGTATCGATGTATCAGATTCCCAGTATTTTTAAAAATATCAGCGGTCTTACTGCGTACCGTCCATGCTTATCGACGTTGGACATGGTGTCCCAAGCTTGCCGCACGACGCTTTAGGCAAACTTGGGAGGTGCATTTTATCAACTCTAGGTTCTTTAACAAGATATGTATATGTGTGTGGAGTGCCTTTGGTGTACTGACTTCATGCAATGTAACGTGGCACTTTCACAGCAAGTTCCATAAGATCAGATGTTTGCAGCATAAGACTTGAAACGCCGGCCGGGGTGGCCGAGCGGGTCTAGGCGCTACAGTCTGGAGCCGCGCGACCGCTGCGGTCGCAGGTTCGAATTCTGCCTCAGGCATGGATCTGTGTGATGTCCTTAGGTTAGTTAGGTTTAAGCAGTTCTAAATTCTAGGGGACAGATGAGCTCAGAAGTTAATTCCCATAGTGCTCAGAGCCATTTGAACCAAGACTTGAAGCTGGCTGTCTTGGAGAAATAAAAATTTCTATACTGAAATTTCGTCGTACGAAGTGCTTTCTTATTTCCAGCGACACAGATTGCCCCACAGGAGGTGTGTACCTTACAAAAGATCAGGGAACAGTTTGAGACTCCCTGTGGATCCCTGAACAGACATGGAGTCCAGTTGTAGTTGCGGCGTTGGAGACCGTTGGTGACTTCGCGGTATTCAGAAACAGTCCAGTGAATGCGAAAGTCAACTGCGACGTGCCGTACCCTCTCGGTTTCACCTGTGTGGAATGAGACGGAACCAGTTCTGTGGTTGTGAAACGGCGCTGGACCATTAAGCTAGAGCCGTGGAAAGCCTCGAGCGGTCGAGTGGCACACGTCTTCGCCCGCTGTCCCCTGCTGCCTGCTGCGGTCTTTGGCTAACGGCACCGCCGGACGCCCCAGCGGCCGCCCACCTGCCGAGCTGAGAGACCTACCGCCGACCGCTCACCAGCGCGTGTGGGATGTTTGCCGTCCGCTCAAGGGCGCCATTCCCCGGCGCCCACCACACCCGTTGAACTGCCGGGTAAACACACCGATTGATTGCCGCAAGCCGCTTCCTTATTCCGCGCTTGCGGTTTAAGGCCCACTCGTAGCGGGTCTGCTAAACGCAGGACAATCCCGTCAGTTTGGACGGTGAGGCAAGGACTGGTTACTGACCCTGAACACGCCCAAATGTCAAGTAATGGACTGACGTAACCATGTGATTCTGAGGAGTAGAGATGGGTAGTTCGCGAACGAACGGGTGCAAAGGAACGGTTCACCAAGATGAACGACAGGACCGAGGAACGAATTCCAAGGAACGATCGGTTCATAGTTCACTTCGGTCGTGGCGGTCTACTTATAGCTCCCGGAAACGAGGAACGATCGGTTTACAGTTCACTTCGGTCGCGGCGGTCTACTTATAGTTCCCGGGAACGACGAACGATCGGTTCATAGTTCACTTCGGTCGCGGCGGTCACTTCGGTAGCTTTCGTTCCAGCCTCGGTCGCGTGCTCGTCTCAGTTTCGGCCACCTCGTCGTTCTTCGCATGACCACCTGTCTCAGTTCCACTGCCGACTGATCCTACTTAGTTCAGTATCCAGTTGTTCGTTTCGTTCACTGCGCTCGCCCATTTTACATGTGTTCCAAACTGTTCTTGCACTTGGGTCTGGCTATTCAGCGTCCACGACCGGTAATCAAAAAGTATTTTATAGTTACGTACATTACATAAAAATTACGTTGTATGTAATAGGTACGTCTTTTCAGGTAACAAAAGGGCATATCAGCTCACTTCATTATATCGATGAACAGCAGAAGACATACTTATAACAAGGCAAGTTTTTTTTGTTATTCATATGTTTTTTGGTTTCATCGACTTGATTTAGCAACTAACTTTCAATAATTTGCTTAATTTTTAGTGTAAGAAAACTCATATAAAACCATTTTCGTGTATCTTTCATATACAAAACATTACATTTAGGAAGGCTCTAATTTTTTTTATGTTTGGTTGTTTCCAATTTGCTTTACCTGCTAGTTTGGTTTCTTTGAAAAAAAAAAAAAAGAAAGAAAAGTAAGAAAGTGGGTTGTGGATCATTTTGGCTCAGTAGGAAAAGCGGCGCCTCTCCATTTGAAAAAAACTTTATTACTGCGAACTTAATTATTATTATTATTATTGCTGCATTAACTTTAGTAATGCAACATAAAAACCTAATTTTTACTAAGCATGTGACGCAAGTATGATGAGAAAACCACATTTTATTTTATGCTTCCATAAAGTCTACGTCGCCTACGAACTCAGAGACAATGTGAAGTATATATAGGGCGTAAACGATTATTGTTTACAACGTAGCATAGCTATGTAGTGGATGTCGAAACGAAGAATTTTATACAAGACACTTGTGGTCTATTAAGTTGGGAAACAGCCACCAACAGATTTACAAGACTACATGTACTATAGCCCATGCGCGTCGAGTGAGATTTTCATGTTCTCTTCTCCAGCTCTCTACACATAGTCATCGATTGTTATACCAATGTTGCTTGCATTAGCTTGTTATTTCTTCACTGCCTAATTATTACATGTTTGTCTGTTTGTTGTATCCGGTCGTTACGAGCAACACATCGTCCGTAATTGGCGAGCAGTCTGTACTCGGGGCCGGTTTTCCATGCGCCAGCCAATATTATTTCCCTGCGATCAGTCACACAACGCTACTGTTGGCTAAACGAGAGGTTCTGCAGAATCACAGAAATTACTTCTAAAAGTCTGTAAGAATTCTTTAATGAATAAAAACTCTATACTCCAGGGGGCAAATGCCCCCTTTTGGTGCCCTCCATCCTTCAGTCACCTACACTACTAGTTTTCAGTTTTTCATAAGAACCATATATCAAGCACAAATGAACGGTGAACGAGTAAAAATGAACGGTTCCCAAAAAAGAACGATCAGCAGTGGACTAGTTCCCAAGGATGAACGAGTTTGGCCATCTCTACTGAGGAGTTCACTAGTTACATCAGTGTTTTGGTAGCATTGGAATTCTTCGGGGATGCTGCTTGGAGAAAAACTTACTTTCATTATTTGCCTGTTTGGAAATGTGTCGGTGCTATTCCATAACAATTTGTTTTATATGAGGGTTATTCGCAAAGTAAGGAACGATCGGTCGCGAGATGGAAAATACAGTGAAAATCTGATGAAGCTTTGCACAGATGCGTTGGGCACTATGCCTGGTATGCCCATCGATGACATCATGTCGCTCTTTTCAGTTCTGAGCTCACAGTGATAACGTAAAGATGGCTAGAAATTAGCATCTCCCCCAATGATGAGGGCCTGGCGAAAGATTTCGCCCGAAGCTATGCAATCCACATAACTGCCATGCGGTTCGTTCTACAAGACAATTCTCGGCCGCACTCTGCAGGGGCAATGAAGATGCTCCTGCAGCGTTTTCGATGGCAAGTGTTTGATCACCCACAATACATCCCGTAATGGACTACCTCTGAGGTTCATCTCTGCTCAAATCAACCGCTGGCTTTGAAGACAATATTTTGACACGAGCTGCAGTCCAGAGTAAAAAATTGTCGAAAAGCACTTGCGGCTGTCTTCTACAACGAGAGAACTGAAAAGTTAGTGCAACGCTACGACAGATGTCTAAGTCTGAATGGCGACTGTATAGAGAAGTAGCTGGAAGGTGTAGCTAATCGATGCAAATAAAACAGTTTTGATTTTTATTATGGTTTCCATTTCGCGACCTATCGTTCGTTACTTTCCGAACAGCCCTCGTATATATGTAGTGTAAGGTCTTTTCAACATGTTCGAAAGAACAGACACCATTCAGTATGGATGTAAACACAAAGAAATTACAAGCATTGACTGAGACTGGGGAAAGTTGCAAATTTGTGCCAAACCTGGACTCGAACCCTGGTCTCCTGCTTACAAGGCAGTTGCGCTGACCAGTGCGACACCCACACACAGTGGTCACCACAGATCTATGGAATAGCTTAGCGCGCCTTCCGCCTGAGCCAAATTCTGCACACTACTACTGTAGTGGCCCTTGCCCGTTATCCTCATGACTTGCGCTGTTCGCCGATTCCTGTAAGAGTTCGAGTCTGGTACGCATCCGCATTGAGGAGATCATTAGTCAAACAACTACCTAATGAGAAGGAGACCCAGGTTCGAATCCCAGGCCGGCCCAAAATTGCAGCTTTCCTCATTGATTTAAGCTATGCCGACTCGCAGCTAATGTCTGTAATTCCTTCATGTCTCAATTCATCACACCAGACTCGAACTCATACGGAAATCGGCGAGATGCAGCGGAGTAGTGAGGATAATGGGCAAGAGGAGCTATCTTAGTAGCGTGTGAATAAGTTGAGGATTTGGGTCTGGCGGGAGGCTGCTAGGTCAGTCTGTGGAGCTGTGCTGATCACTGTGGCCACATGATAACGGTGGTCAGCGTGTCTGCCTAGAAAGCAGGAGACATGAGTTCGAATCCCAGTCTGGTAAAAATTTTAAACTTCCCCACTGATTTAGTCAACGCTCACTCGAAGCCATGGTCTGTAATGACTTTGCATCACAATTGGTACTGTTTAATTTGCTGCATTTTTTTAGCTGTTTGGTACTGGAAACATACCCATACACTGCAAGAGATGACACTGTGATTAAAGTGACGTCAGAGTGGAAAAAATCATAACTTATTTCCATCCCAAAAATGTTCAAATGTGTGTGAATTCCTAAGGGACCAAACTGCTGAGGTCATCGGTCCCCAGACTTGCACACTGCTTAAACTAACTTACGCTAAGAACAACACACACACCCATGCACGAGGGAGGTCTCGAACCTCCGGCAGGAGCGGCCGCGCAATCCTTGACATGGCGCCTCAAACCGCACGGCCACAACGCACGGGATTTCCATTCCACTTCCCTCCATCTCAGCCTGACAAAAAAAATGTGAAGCAGCCTGAAGACATGGTCGAATATCAATGTAACTTCGCGCATGTACACATCATCAGCGGGTAAGTGAATCATTAGCGCTGCTATTTAGTGCTGTTAGCAGGCATGGTTGGGGAGAGGGTCGTGAACAGCGTCGGTTGTTGAGTGAACACTGTGAAGGACGCAAAGATGCCGTGTAGTCGTGTGAGACAGCGTTATGAGCACGTGACAGAGTGTGAAAGGGATTTCATTCTGGGTCTTCATTTGGACTGCTGGTCGAATCGTGCAATATCCAGAGTTGTGGAGCATTCGGATGTGACGGTGGCCTGATGTTCGACTGCATGGGACCGCGAGGGCAATCACACTCGTCCCCAAGGTTCCAGCCAACATCGTCTGACCACCACAAGAAAGGGTCGCCGTATTGTGCACCAAGTATATCGCAACGCCTTCACATCTGCACATCCGAGAACACGTAATGGACTGCCTGCAGTGTTGTGTGTCATCCAGTACCATTAGCCGGAGCTTAGCAGCTGCCAGATCCGGGAATTACCGTCGTCACGCATATGGTGCTGTTAACATCACGTCATGAACGGTCACGTTTGATGCAGTGCTGTAACCAGGAGGCACGGAGTACTAATAATGAAGTCACGTTGTGTTCGCAAAGAATCACAGATCTGCACTACACCAGACGACCATCGACGGTGATTATAGCGGTGACATTGAGAAAGTTCCAATTCGTAAAGGCTGCATGTTACTCCTGGTATCATGGTAAGGGAACTGTCACGATAAAATGGTACGTCACAGACATCCGGTGTGCTCACGTGTTATCTTTCATATAGAAGTATCGTGCTGCCATTTTTCAATAGGACAAGGCTCATCTACAAATGGCACAGTGCTTCTATAATTGTTGCGTGACACACATATATATACGAGGGCTATTCGGAAAGTAAGGAGCAATAGGTCGCGAAATGGAAACCACAGTTAAAATCAAAACTGTTTAATTTCCAACAGTTAGCTACAACTTCCAGCTACTTATCATCATAGTCGGCGATCGGACTTAGACGTTTGTCGTAGTGTTGTACCAACATTCTAATACCCTCGCTATAGAAGGCAGCCGCCAGTGCTTTCCGCAAATTCTCTACACTGGCCTACAGCTCACTGTCTGTGCCAAAATGTTGTCTTCATCCGGCCGTGGCGACCGAGCGGTTCTAGGCGCTACAGTGTGGAACCGCGCGACCGCTACGGTCGCAGGTTCGAATCCTGCCTCGGGGATGGATGTGTGTGTTGTCCTTACGTTAGTTAGGTTTAAGTAGTTCTAAGTTCTAGGGGATTGATGGCCTCAGAAGTTAAGTCCCATAGTGCTCAGAGCCATTTGAACCATTTTTTGTTGTCTTCATAGCCAGCGGTTCATGTGAGCTGAGATGATACTCAGAGGGACACAATTATGGGCTGTATTGTGGGTAATCAAACATTTCCAATTGAAAATGATGCAAGAGAACATTCATTGCCCCAGTAGAATGCGGCTGAGAATTGTCTTGAAGAAGAAAACGCACGACAGTTATGTAATGTTGGCTGCATAGCTTCAGGCGAAATTTCTCACCAGGCCCTCGTACTTGGCGGGAGACACTATAGTTCTAGGTATCTTTATGTGCTGCCTGCGTGCTCAGAACTGTAATAGTCACAAACGCGATCGGCGGCCATACTAGAGACACTGCCCAGCACACCTGTGCAAAACTTCATTGGATTTTCACTGTGGTTTCCATTTCGCGATCGATCGTTCGTTACTATCCCAATAACCCACGTATACACGTGTGTGTGTGTGTGTGTGTGTGTGTGTGTGTGTGTGTGTGTGTGTGTATGTGTGTGTGTGTGTGCGTGTGTGTCACACAGATATATATATAGGGTGTCCATTGATCGAGACCGGGCCAAATATCTCAAAATATCTCATGAAATAAGCATCAAACGAAAAAACTACAAAGAACGAAACTTGTCTAGCTTGAAGGGGGAAACCAGATGGTTCTATGGTTGGCCCGTTAAATGGCGCTGCCGTACGTCAAACGGATATCAACTGCGTTTTTTAAAAATAGGAACCCCCATTTTTTATTACATATTCGTGTAGTACGTAAAGAAATATGAATGTTTTAGTTGGACCACTTTTTCGCTTTGTGATAGATGGCGCTGTAATACTCACAAACATATGGCTCACAGTTTAAGACGAACAGTTGCTAACAGGTAGGTTTTTTAAATTAAAATACAGAACGTAGGTGCGTTTCAACATTTTATTTCGGTTGTTCCAATGTGATACATGTACCTTTGTGAACTTATCATTTCTGAGAACGCATGCTGTTACAGCGTGATAACTTGTAAATACCACATTAATGCAATAAATGCTCAAAATGATGTCCATCAACCTCAATGCATTTGGCAATACGTGTAACGACATTCCTCTCAACAGCGAGTGGTTCGCCTTCCGTAATGTTCGCACATGCATTGACAATGCTCTGACGCATGTTGTCAGGCGTTGTCGGTGGATCACCATAGCAAATATCCTGAAACTTTCCCCACAGAAAGAAATCCGGGGACATCAGACCCCGTGAACGTGCGGGCCATGGTATAGTGCTTCGACGACCAATCCACCTGTCATGAAATATGCTATTCAATACCGCTTCAACCTCACGCGAGATATGTGTCGGTGATCCATCATGTTGGAAGTATATCACTCTTCTACCATGCAGTGATACATCTTGTAGTAACATTGGTAGAACATTACGTAAGAAATCAGCATACATTGCACCATTTAGATTGCCATCGATAAAATGGGGGCCAATCATCCTTCCTCCCATAATGCCGCGCCATACATTAACCCGCCAAGGTCGCTAATGTTCCACTTGTTGCAGCTATCGTGGATTTTCCGTTGCCCAATAGTGCATATTATGCCGGTTTACGATACCGCTGTTGGTGAATGACGCTTCGTCACTAAATAGAAAGGGTGTAAAAAATCTGTCATCGTCCCGTAATGTCTCTTGTGGCCAGTGGCAGAACTGTACACGACGTTCAGAGTCGTCGCCATGCAATTCCTGGCGCATAGAAATATGGTACGGGTGCAATCGATGTTGATGTAGCATTCTCAACACCGACGTTTTTGAGATTCCCGATTCTCGCACAATTTGTCTGCTACTGACTTGAGGATTAGCCGCGACAGCAGCTAAAACACCTACTTGGGCATCATCATTTGTTGCAGGTCGTGGTTGACGTTTCACATGTGGCTGAACACTTCCTGCTTCCTCAAATAACGTAACTACCCGGCGAACGCTCCGGACACTTGGATGATGTCGTCCATGATACCGAGCAGCATACAAGCACACTCCCGTTGGGCATTTTGATCACAATAGCCATACATCAACACGATATCGACCTTTTCCGCAATTGGTAAAAGGTCCATTTTAACACGGGCAATGTATCACGAAGCAAATACCGGCCGTACTGGCGGTATGTTACGAGATACCACGTACTTATACGTTTGTGACTATTGCAGCGCCATCTATCACAAACCGAAAAAAGTTGTCAACTAAAACATTCATATTTCTTTACGTACTACACGAATATGTAACGAAAAATGGAGTTTCCTATTTTATCCGTTTGACCTATGGCAATGCCATCTAGCGGGCCAACCATAGCGCGATCTGGTTTCCCCCTTCAAGCTAGACAAGTTTCGTTCTTTGTAGTTTTTTCGTTTGATTCTTATTTCGTGAGATATGTGGCCCGGTCACTATCAATGGACCACCCTATATATATATATATATATATATATATATATATATATATATATATATATATAACCGTTTATATACACACTTCAACACTTGACTTGCTGCCCAGGGGAAAATTAGCATTAGTGGCTTGCCCTTGTCACATGTACTTGGAGGTACTACCAGAGTAAAAACATACGACTTGTAATAGCTGTAATCATTAATCTGCAAGTATGCCTGGACAACCAGAGACTGTGTCCATGTATGTGTGAGTTGCGCTTTCGTGTGTGTGTGTGGGGGGGGGGGGGGGGGGATGGGGGAATCTGTGTGTGTGTGTGTGTGTGTGTGTGTGTGTGTGTGTGTTGTCTAATTCCGATGAAGGCCTTTTTGGCCGAAAGCTTATTTGCCTGACACTCTTCTTGTTGTGCCTCTCTGTGAGTCAGCTTCGCCGATAAATCGTGTGCTGCAACTATCCTTTCCATGATATTGTCATTATTCCATACTGGATTTTCCATTAATTTTCAACTTGACAAAGCTGCGCGGAAGACGGCGAAGCTTTAAGATGAAAGCTGAAATTTCGGCTGCGTGACAGTCTTGCCAATCGGCGATAGGATATGCCTGGAGCCTGTTCATGTGTGATAGTCGGCAATGGGACTTTTCTTATGTGAGAGTCGGCTTTCCCATGCTATCGTATTTTATTAAATTTGCGAGAGGAATCGTTTCATAATAATAAACTGTTACTATTTCAGGGTGTTTAGAAATAAGTGCATCGTAATAGCTTCGTGGGAGTAATTTTACATAAATTAGCTACCCGCACCGCCAATTAAAACCACAGGTCGCATCATGTGAAGAATCCAGTGCACAACAAGAGCCGCTTTGAGGGACGACATCTATGAGAGCTTTACATAGAACAGGCGGGAGAAAATCCTGCGCGCCGGTTCAATAAGATAACTGCGCAGTCTCCAAATGTGAAGGCTTGTCCAGTATACTGTACGTCACGTGTATCACTTTTTACGGAATCGCGACTGAGCTGAGAAACCTGAACGCTGTTTGGGATCGCGATGGGCGTTTGCATATTGCCTCCAAATGTGAGGACGGCACCTGTTAACACCTCCTTTAACAGTTCGGGTGTACATTAATTTACAACGTGCTATTTGGTGAATTACAGTCATATAGAAGTAGGCCAGTCGAAACAAGGCCCCGGGAGGAGACAACATTCCATTAGAACTTCTGATAGCCTTGGGAGAGCCAGCCCTGACAAAAGTCTACCATCTGGTGAGCAAGATGTATGAGACAGGCGAAATACCCTCAGACTTTAAGAAGAATATAATAATTCCAATCCCAAAGAAAGGTGGTGTTGACAGATGTGAAAATTACCGAACTATCAGTTTAATAAGCCACGGCTGCAAAATAATAACACGAATTCTTTACAGACGAATGGAAAAACTGGTAGAAGCCGAACTCGGGGTAGATCAGTTTGGATTCCGTAGAAATATTGGAACACGTGAGGAAATACTGACCCTACGACTTATCTCCGAAAATAGATTAAGGGAAGGCGAACATACGTTTCTAGCATTTGTAGACCTAGAGAAAGCTTTTGACAATGTTGACTGGAATACTCTCTTCCAAATTCTGAAGGTGGCAGGGGTAAAATACAGGGAGCGAAAGCCTATTTACAATTTGTACAGAAACCAGATGGCAGTTATAAGAGTCGAGGGGCACGAAAGGGAAGCACTGGTTGGAAAGGAAGTGAGACAGGGTTGTAGCCTATCCCAATCTGTATATTGAGCAAGCTGTAAAGGAAAGAAAAGAAAAATTCGGAGTAGGAATTAAAATCCATGGAGAAGAAATAAAAACTTTGTGGTTCGCCGATGACATTGTAATTCTGTCACAGACAGCAAAGGACCAGGAAGAACAGTTGAACGGAATGGACAGTGTCTTGAAAGGAGGATATACGATGATCATCAATAAAAGCAAAACGAGAATAATGGAATGTAGTCGAATTAAGTCGGGTGATGACGAGGGAAATAGATTAGGAAATGACACACTTAAAGCAGTAAAGGAGTTTTGCTGTTTTCGGAGCAAAACAACTGATGATGGTCGAAGTAGGCAGGATATAAAATATAGACTGCCAATGACAGGGAAAACGTTTCTGAAGAAGAGAAATTTGCTAACATCGAGTATAGATTTAAGCGTCAGGAAGTCGTATCTGAAAGTGTTTGTATGGAGTGTAGCCATGTATGGGAGTGAAACATGGACGATAAATAGTTTGGACAAGAAGAGAATAGAAGCTTTCGAAATGTGGTGCTACAGAAGAATGCTGAAGATTAGATGGGTAGATCACATAACTAATGAGGAGGTATTGAATATAATTGGGGAGTAGAGAAATTTGTGGCACAACTTGACTAGAAGACGGGATCGGTTGGTTGGACATATTCTGACGCATCAAGGGATCAGCGAGGAGGGTAAAAATCGTAGAGGGAGACCAAGAGATTGATACACTAAACAGACTCAGAATGATGTAGGTTGTAGTAGGTACGGGGAGATGAAGTTTTCACAGGATAGAGTAGCATGGAGAGCTGCATCAAACCAGTCTCTGGACTGAAGACCACAAGAACAACAGAAGTAGGGCTTGGGTAAGATTTGAGTGCACTTAGATGGGCACTTATCGGAAAGTTTACTTTTCAAATAAATCAAGCAAATTTATAATGTGACAATATATCGTAGTGAAATCAGCGGCGGCTGGTAACAACACATTAGAAATGTCTTCGCAAGCAGTTCGTTTGCCGACGCATGTTTCCCGTGACGCTGTTCCTTCTACGAATACTATGGTATACTTTCACCTGTCAGTCGTCACTGCTAATTATTTCGGATTCTGTAAACTAATTTTGCACTTGGACGGCGGCTCTCGTGCCCCTGTCAGCTTAGCGCCACAAGCTGCCGCTTGTATCGTGGCTTCGGCCTTTTAAACTGGCCCTGGGTGCCACTCAGCGTAAACACAGATAACCTTTCCTGTTAGCCGGCTGAACTGTTCTTCAGGGTCTCCCAGTCACCAGTGCCTTACGGCTTGTTCTTTTGCTGAAGCAGCACAGTTTCGGACAGTGAGTTCTCGCCGCTGCTGCCCGGCGCCTGCTGGCTGCTGTCTCGCCCGCCGCGGCAGCCTCGGCTGGAATGCGGCAGGGTCGTGGGACGCCACGGACTCTTCCCTCCACTCCAGCGCAGCCTGCGGCCTTGGCCAACACCGCCCGCCGCCGCTGCGGAGCGATGCGCCGCTGCGCGTTGGCCCTGCTGTCTCGCGAGCACTCAACCCAACAACACCGCACTGACCAGAACACGATCCACTGTTACAACATCAGTGACCACTTGAGACGGACAACCTAAGTAAGACGAAACACAATTCAGGACACTTTCGCAGGATTCGTCGAGTTGGAAAAACCATTCGACAAGGTACAATGACGCAAAATTATTGAAGCTCCAAGAAAACTACGAGGAAGCTAAGTGAAAGAAAAATTGGAAATTCCTGGTAAGTTGCTTTGGGACCAAACTGCTGAGGTCATCGGTCCCTAGGCTTACACACTACTTAATCTAACTTAAAGTAACATACGCTAAGGACAACACACACACCCCCGCCCGAGGGAGGACTCGAATCTCCGACGGGGGGATCCGCGCAATGGGAAACGATGGTAATATATACTGCTATGTAAAGACAAGTTGTTGTTTAATGTTGTTACCAGAAACCTCGAAAAGTACTTTACCCCTTTACATCAAATTTTTACGCGATACACTCATCAAGTATCAAGCGGACATAGACTACATTCACTGAAGCGCTAAAGAAACTGGTATAGGTATACGTATTCAAATACAGAGATATGTAAAGAGGTAGAATACGGCACTGCGGTTGGCAGCGCCTATATAAAGCAAGTGTCTGGCGCAATTGTTAGATCGGTTACTACTGCTACAATGTCAGGTTATCAAGATTTAAGTGAGTTTGAATGTGGTGTTATAGTCGGCGCAAGAGCGACGGGACACAGCATCTCGCCGGCCGGAGTGGACGTGCGGTTCTAGGCGCTACAGTCTGGAACCGCGAGGCCTCTACGGTCGCAGGTTCGAATCCTGCCTCGGGCATGAATGTGTGACATGTCCTTAGGTTAGTTAGGTTTAAGTAGTTCTAAGTTCTAGGGGATTGATGACCTCAGAAATTGAGTCCCATAGAGCTCAGAGCCATTTGAACCATTTGAACAGCGTCTCCGAGGTAGCGATTAAGTGGGGATTTTAACGTACGACCATTTCACAGTGTACCGTGAATATCAGGAATCCGGTAAAACATCAAATCCGCGACATCGCTGCGGCCGAGAAAATATCCTACAAGAACGGGACCAACGACGACTGAAGAGAATCGTTCCATGTGACAGAAGGGCGACACTTCGGCAAATTGCTGCAGATAGTGCTGGACCATCAACAAGTGTCAGCGTGCCAACCATTCACCGAAACATCATCGATATGGGCTTTCGGAGCCGACGACCCACGCGTGTACCCTTGACGACACGACACAAAGCTTTACGCTTCTCCTGGACCCGTCTACAACGACACTGGACTGTTGATGAATGGAAACATGTTGCCTCCTCGGACGAGCCTCGTTTCAAGTTGTGTCGAGCGGATGGACGTGTACGGTTATGGAGGCAACCTCATGACTCCATGGACCCTGCCGGACGGAGTGGCCGAGCGGTTCTAGGCGCTACAGTCTGGAACCGCGGGACCGCTACGGTCGCAGGTTCGAATCCTGCCTCGGAAATTGGTGTGTGTGATGTCCTTAGGTTAGTTAGGTTTAAGTAGTTCTAAGTTCTAGCGGACTGATGACCTTAGAAGTTAAGTGCCATAGCGCTCAGAGCCATTTGAACAACCATGGTCCCTGCATGTCAGCAGGGGACTGCTCAAGCTGGTGCAGACTCTGTAATGGTGTGGGGCGTGTGCAGTTGGAGTCTTATGGCACTCCTGAAATGTCTAGATACGACTCTAACAGGTAACACGTATGTAAGCATCCTGTCTGATCACCTGCATCCATTCACGCCCATTGTGCATTCCGACGGACTTGAGCAATTCCAGCAGGACAATGCGACACCCCACACGTCCAGAATTGCTACAGAGTGGCTCCAGGAACACTCTTCTTAGTTTATACACTTCCGCTGCCGACCAAACTCTCCAGACCAGAATATTATTGAGCATACGCGGGATGCCATGCAACGTGTTCTTCAAAAGAGGTCTCCACCCCTCAACTCTTACTGATTTATGGACAGCCCTGCAGAATTCATGGTGTCAAACCCCTCCAGCACTACTTCAGACAATAATCGAGTCCATACCATGTCGTGTTGCGGTACTTGTGCGTATTCGCGCGAGCCCTACACAATATTAGGCAGGTGTACCAGTTTCTTTGGCTCTTCTGCGTATTTTGTAAACCACGATGTGCAGCTTTTGCGCTAAAACCAACTCCAACAAAGAATATGCTCTGCTGCGCTATCAAAATGTACCGTTCCGCTTTTTTTTTCTCGCAGTCAGTTCCAGCTACTACAGCAGGGCATGTAGACCATTACGCAAATTGTTTCTGCCATACATACTTACTCTCTTTACACTGACGTGACGAGAGGCACAGGATACCGATATTCATATGTACAGATGGCGGTAGTATCGTGTTCACAAGTTATAATACGGCAGTTCATTACCGGAGTTGTCATTTGACTCAGATGATTCATATGAAAAAGTTTACGACGTGACTGTGGCCACACGGCGCGAATTAACAAACTTTGTACACGGAATAGCATTTGGAGCTAGACGCATGGGACATTCACTTCGGAAATCGCTAGGGAATTTAATATTCGGAGATCCACAGTGTCAATAGCTACAGCAAGGAAGGAAGAATGAATTGACTGTTGGTGTTAATAACTGTCATCCTCCTTTACCTCCTGTGCATTACTGCAGGTGACGTGTCACTGAGCACATTTGTTCTGTGCATGCAGTACACGTGAGACGCCTAGTTGTTTCCACTGCACTGTGTGGAATACGAAGATTCTGTTATAGTTCACTAACCTGCTGTCTTCAAGTTGATGTCCCCAGCGCAGAAAACAGCACGCAGGTCGTAGGTTCTTGTTATCTTGAGGCTGAAACTTACTTTTAGCGAGGTTCTGTTCTGAAATAATGTATCACTTCTTTGGGATGCCACTCGCGTATTTTAATATAGCCATACGAGAAGACTACATGATCTTAACACAACACCTTCCGATACAGCACAGTACATGATCAAACACAATGTTTACGAAAATGTATCTTTACACTATTTGTGGCACATGTCTGTGTCTCATGACTACTGGAGTGAATCTTTTAATACTGAATACTGGCAAACACATCCTGCCACAGACAACATGACTGTACATCTCGACTGCCTAATCCAGAGTGACGAACAGAAACTTGGATAAAAATTGAAAACACATCCTACGACAGACAACATTGTAAGTAGGCTGTTTAGGTTTTTATATTGGCAACGTTACGTAGCGCTCGGTATGAAAATCACTGGCTGTGCTGTGTGCAGTCTGTGCCTGGTTTGCATTGTTGTTCGCCATTGTAGTGTTGGGCAGTTGGATGTTAACAGCGCGTAGCGTTGCGCAGTTGGAGGTGAGCTGCCAGCAGTGATGGATGTGGGGAGAGAGATGGCGGAGTTTTGAGAGCGGATGATCTGGACACAGACAGTAAATTTGTAAGACTGGATGTCATGAACTGCTATATATATTATGACCTTTGAACACTATTAAGGTAAATACATTGTTTGTTCTCCATCAAAATCTTTCATTTGCTAATTATGCCTATCACTAGTTAGTGCCTTTAGTAGTTTGAATGTTTTATTTAGCTGGTAGTAGTAGCGCTTGCTGCGTTGCAGTAGTTCGAGTAACGAAGATTTTTGTGAGGTAAGTGATTTGTGAAAGGTATAGGTTAATGTTAGTCAGGGCCATTCTATTGCAGGGATTATTGAAAGTCAGATTGCGTTGCGCTAAAAATATTGTGTGTCAGTTTAGTGTTGATCAGAATAAGTAAAGAGCGAAATGTCTGAGTACGTTCAAATAACGTAAGGGGTTTATCAGCACAGTAATTCAATAATTTTTCTAGGGGGACTTTTCAACATGTCTGTTTTTCTCGACTGCCTAATCCAGAGTAACGAACAGCCCGAACCACTTCGAGCGCCATACCAGAAAAGACGTGACCCGAACGCTTCCGAGGTGCGTCGTCTGCATTTTCGTCAGTCTTTTGTTTTTGATTTAAATTGTTTTTAATAATTCTAAAATTACTGATTGATAGTCAGCTGTTGAGAGATATTTATATTAAGGAGTGAAGTAATTCCAATGAGTAGTTTAACTAATAACTACACTTAACGTTTTGGCGCCCTTGCTCCGAACACAGCAGCCAATCACAGAGCAGTAGCATTATGCAAGCGGTCTTTCTCGCGGTAATGGTGCCGAATCTAACGTCTGTCACAGGTACCTCACACCACATTTCGTCATCTATATACTTCTTGCATCTCCACTGCTCTGGGAACAGCGTCTTGGAGCCTAATATGATGGCTGACTAAGCCAGAAATATTACAGAGCGCGCCGAGAACACCGATTTCAGGCATTGCCTCCAACCACAGACAACGCAGTGGCCGACGATCTCCGCTGAACGACCGAGAACAGCGGCGTTAGCGTAGTGTTGCCGGTGTCAACAGACAAGCAACACTGCGTGAAATAACCACAGATATCAATGTAGGACGTACGACGGACGTATCCATTAGGACAGTGTGTCGAAATTTGGCGTTAACGGCTTATGGCAGCAGACGACCGACGTGCTAGCAGCACAATATCGCCTGCAGCACCTTTCCTGGGCTGGTGACCGTATCGATTCGACCCTAGACTAATGGAAAACCGTGTCCTGGTGAGATGAGTCCCGATTTCAGTTGGTAACAGCTCGAGTGTGCTGCAGATCCCACGAAGCCGTGGACTCAAGTTTTGAAAAAGACACTGTGCCAGCCGGACATAGATCCACAGTGACACGGTTCTGTTTACATGGCATTGACTGGATCCAACTGTACCAACTGAGACCTTTTGTAGCCATTCATGGGCTTCATATTCCCAAACAACGATGGAATTTTTATGGATGAATATGCAGCATGTTGTTGATGATGATGAGGTCCCATACTACAAGGAGCGTAGGGAACGATGCGGGAGACCCGCACCGCCGTACTAGGCAAGGTCCTAGCAGGGGTGGTTTGCCATTGCCTTCCTCCGACCGTAATGGGGATGAATGATGATCATGAGGACAACACACAAACAGTCAGTCATCTTGAGGCAGGGAAAATCCCTGACACTGGCGGGAATCGAACTCGGGACCCCGTGAGCGCAAGACCACGAGCTGCGGACACTGGGCCACAATTGTTCGCGGTTGGTTTAAAGAACATTCTGGACAAAGGTGGAATGATTTGGCCACCCAGATGGCGCTACATGAAACTCATCGAACATTTATGGGACATCGAGAGGTCTATTTGTGCACAAAATCATGCACGGGTATCACAATCGCATTTATAGACGCCTATACAGCCAGGATGGCTCAGTATTTCTGTAGGAGACTTCCAGCATGTAGAGTTGCTCCACTACTCCGGACAAAGGGGATCCGACACGGTATTAGGAGGTATCTGATGATTTTTGTCACCTCAGTGTATCATACGTACAGTAACCAAGGGCGAACGATAACAATGCACTAGTAAAGCCGTCCTCTCACAGGACGCAAAAACGCAGGTGAAGGAGGAGTTAATGACCTCACAGTCTGCAATTTCACGTTCCACTACACTGCAGAGCGTCTAAAGAAGAATATAACATGCTAGAGTAACGAGGCCAGCGAGTTGCGACATCGTTTTTACCTCACAAAGAACTGAGGAGCCGCCATATTGTTGAACTACATCTTCAGCGGGTTTCTGTATCACAGATTACGTGGTATAAACATAACCTGTTTAAAATCATCAGCAAATTGAAGATTTCTCGAAAACGTGTCATTTTAGCTAAGATTTGAAATAATAAAATGACACGAAACCACACATCGGTCGATAATGGCTTCCCGTATTTGATTTTTTTTGTTTATTTTTCTTTTTTTCGCGTTGTACAGTGTGCGCTATGAAAGTATACCGTTTAAGTGCTACGGCTCAATGTTGGTCCATCAAAAGGGAGTCGCATTGATACAGTGGGTCAT
Source organism: Schistocerca serialis cubense (assembly GCF_023864345.2). NCBI lineage: Eukaryota > Metazoa > Arthropoda > Insecta > Orthoptera > Acrididae > Schistocerca > Schistocerca serialis. Next base: position 115,635,208 of record NC_064643.1, on the reverse strand, counting down.
AGTTAAATATCAAATAATGACAGCTGCAGATACAGTCTTTAGACAGTGCACTGTATACCTTATACCGATACTGGCTACCTTGTTGAAGCAGTAGCTCAGTTGATACTGTAGTGAGCTGTGTAAGAGAAAAGTAGCTGGTTCGCGTCTATTTTCTTCTAATTTTTTCCACGTTTCGTATTCTAAAAGACTCTGGGTATCGCTTATTAATTTAATAGAAGTATGACCTGCTGTGGTCGATGTCATTTATTGCAAAAAATGTGAACATTTTAGGTTAGGCTTTACCGTGACTGTTATTGAAATTTAATGAAACAACGAGTTTACTGTTACCAGGCTCTGTATATTTATCTCCATGACGCGTTTCAAAGGTTTAAATCTCCATCATCAGGTGGATTTACATTTGTTAGCATGACATTTACATTTGTGTGTCTTGCGTACGACTTTTTTTTATTTTTTGAGGAACTTGTGGCACTGTCTAGTGGCGAAACTAAACACTATTTCAGAGCTTGGTTTTGGGTTTCTTTGGACAAAAAATTAAATGTGTATCTAACGGTAAACATAAAATAAGTAAAATACAGTACCTTCAGTGCTCACAGGTTCCTTTCACTGTCGTAACACATCATATACATACTGTCATATTTTGTAAACAAATATGGCGTCGGAAACTACTGGGTGCATGGATCGTATAGCAGAAGCATTATCACAATGTACAAAGAATACACGTCCTAACAACATTATTAAAGAATAAAAATGGCTCTGAGCTCTATGGGACTTAACATCTGAGGTCATCAGTCCCCTAGAACTTAGAACTACTTAAACCTAACTAACCTAATGACATCACACACGCACCCATGCCCGAGGCAAGATTCGAACCTGCGACCGTGGTGGTCGCGCAGCTCCGGATTGAAGCGCCTAGAACCGCATGGCCACACCGGCCGGCATTAAAGAATAAATTTTAAAGGTGTTGTTTTGAGGCGTCGAATACATTTGTTGGAATAAATACTTCAGGTGGTATATAAATCCAAATTTGACAAGATAGCTTAAACGTCATTCTCGTTTATACAATCAGGTGAAGTGTTACAAACTTTAAAATACAATAATCATATTGGCTACAGTGGTAAAATTATACACAAATAATAATTTTGGTTGGAATTCATAGATAGATATGAAAGGCTGGAGGCAGAGGGGGAGAGAGAGAGGGTGGAAAGAGTGATTGTATGAGAGCAAGGGGTCTTAAGATTATATCTGTTACATGTAATAACTCTCTAAAGGCTGGGGTAGTACATTGGTTAATGCTTAAAAATATGCAGATGTATGTGCAATTTGTGCAAGCAGTTGATGTACATATAGTTTCAAGCTGACAAGGGGTACAAGCTGTAGGTGTGATGATATATCTGTAAATGAGATCAATCTCTCGTACAGTTGGCAGCTGCCATGGTAACATAATTATTTGTGGTAAATATTATGGTGTGTGTGTGTGTGTGTGTGTGTGTGTGTGTGTGTGTGTGTGTGTTTGTGTGTGTGGGTGTGCGAGCGCGCTTTGCAGTTTTAATGATGTAAGCAGTTGCTGAAAACAAAGATGATACTATTGTAAATATTGCCATTTTTGTCATTTGAGATGTATTCAGGTTGTTTTGCTTGGTGTTTGTATATTTGGAGTGTTTCAAGAATGTCTGGTTTTCTGCCTATTGGTTGGATATGTAGGATGCTGATATTTGTATGATGTTTTGTTTCATGCAGGTGGGTTGCTATAGCTTATGTGTGGTATTTTTAGTTTTTAGTGCTGCCATGTGTTCTTTGAATTTAATCTCAAATGATCTGCCCGTCTGGCCTATGTAGAAGCAGTCACAGTCCAATCTTGTAGTCTGTAGTAAAGGATATGCTTGTGCCTTTTCGTTTGAAGACATTCGTAATCTGATATGAAATCTTACCTAGAAAGGGAATTGTATGGAAGATGTTATTTTCTTCTTGTTTTTTTGTATTGTGATTGCTTTTCCATTATTGAGTGTTTTAGGGTGTCTACTATGGAGCTGTTATAACCATTTCAGTTGCTTGATCACATTTGTCTTCAGAGAGTGGTAGTTGTGTAGCTCTGTTGATCATGTACTCTCTCTCTCCCTCTGACATTCTCTTTCACTTCCTCCCCCTCTGCCTCGAGCCTTTCATATCTATTTATGAATCCTAACCAAAATTGTTATTTGTGTAGAAGTTTACCACTGTAGCCAATATGATTATTGTACTTAAAGTTTGTAACACTTCACCTGATTGTATAAACGAGTGCGGACTTCTCGAAATCGGATTTATATACCACCTGAAGTATTTATTCCAACAAATGTATTCGATGCCTCAAACAACACCTCCAAATGCTTTAAAATTTATTGTGCAATAAAGTTATTAGGATGTATATTCTTTGTACTTTGTGATAATGTTTCCTTTCTGCTATACGACCCATGCACCCAATAGTTTCCGACGTCATATTACAAAATATGACAGTATACATGTGATGTGTTACGACAGTGAAAGGGACCTGTGACCACTGGAGGTACTTTATTTTACTTATTTTGTGTTCACCGTTAGATGCATGTTTAATTTTTTGTCCAAAGACATTAGACACTGTACTTTGCCTGTATTCAACATGAGATCGAAAATTGGATGAAGATTCAACTGAGTTAGCGAATAGCTTCTACTAGTACGTATGTCAGATCATTATAAAGCATTTTATTCCCTGTTCAAGACACTGACGAATCCATAATGTTCGTTTCCTCCGCTTTTCTACGACAGTCGCTAACAGATTTAAAGCAGTTACTTCATCCGTCTGCTTTCGTAAAGAAACTGTGTGATTTACGCTCCGGATACCGCAGACTGCTTCTGGAGAGCCACCACCACCTCGCGCGGTGCCTTGTTGACAAGCTGGATCCACGGCTTCATGGGGTCTGCGCCTCATTCGAATCCTACCATCAGCCCTTGCCAGTTGAAATCGGGACTCAGCTGACCAGACCACGGTTTTCCAGTCGTCTAGTATCCAACCGATATGGTCACGAACCCAGGAGAGGTGCTGCAGGCGGTGTGCTGTTAGCACAGGCACTCGCCTCGGTCGTTTGCTGCCGTAGCCCATTGACGCCAGATTTCGCCGCACTGACCTAACAGATAAGTTCGTCGTACGCCCCACATTGATTTCTGCCGTTATTTTACGCAGCGTTGGTTCCCTGTTAGCACTGACAACCCTACGCAGACGCACTGTTCTCGATCGTTAAGTGAAGGCTATCGGCCACTGCGTTGTCCGTCGTGAGAGGTAATGCCTGAAATTTTGTATTCTTGACACTCTCTTGAGACTGTGGATCTCGGAATATCGAACGCCCTAACGTTTTCCGAAATGGAACGTCCCGTGCGTCAAGCTCCAACTACATTTCCGCGTTCAAAGTCTGTTAATTCCCGTCGTAAGGTAATATTGTGGCGAACACCTTTTCACATGAATCAGCTGAGTACTAATGACAGCTCCGCCAATGCACTGCTCTTTTATACCGTGTGTGCGCACTACTACTGCCGTCTATGTATGTGCATATCGCTATCCCGTGACTTTTGTCACCTCAATGTGTGTCCTCGTTACGTCGTCTGTCACGTGTTATTTTGTTTCCAACGTAACAGAATTCCTTCAAGTCATCTACTTCGTAATCACTAATTTTGATGTTTAGTTTCTTGTTGTTCCCATTTCTGCGGAACCTCATAACTTTCGTCCTTCTTCAGTCTATTTTGGACTCATCAGGTTGCTCACTCCATTCAACACGTCGTATATTTATACTTCAATTTCACTGTCGATAGCAACGTCTTCAGCAAATCTTACAATTGATACCCTTCAGACTGAATTTTAATCCTACTCTTGAACCTTTCTTTTATTTCCGTTATTGATTCTTCGATGTATAGATCGAATTGTAGGGACGAAAGGCTGCATCCTCTTCTTACACTCGTTTTAAACCGGACACTTCGTTCTTGGTTTTCCAGTCTTATTGTTTTTGTACGTGTTATGTATCATCCATCGTTCCCTACAGCTTTCTCGTATCTTTCTCAAATTTCGAACAGCTTGCATGATTTTACATTGTCGAAGGCTCTTTCTAGGTCATCAAATCCTATAAACGTGTCTCCTTTTGTGTTAAGTCCTGCTTCCTTTATCAAGCACAACGTTAAAACTGTCTCTTTGATGCCTCTACCTTTCTGACAGCTAAACTTGACGTCGTTTAACAGATCCTCAATTTTCTCTTCCATTCTTCTACACATTACTCTTGTAAGCAACTCGGATAAATGAGCTGTTAAGCTGATTGTGCTACACTTGTCGCACTTATCCCCGCTTACTGTCTTCGAGATGGTATTTTTCTGAAAGTCTGATGGTATGTCTCTTCTCTCATTGATTCTACAAAACAACCTGACTAATCGTTTGGTTATCTTTTCCGCCAATGATTTTAGAAACTCCAAAGGAATGTTATCTATACCTAGTGCCTTATTTGATCGCTAGTGAAGTATTCCAAAGCTGTTTCAAACTCTAATGTCGGATCCTCTATGTCTTCCACAAACAGTTCCATTCGCGCTTCTATGACCTAATCAAACAAGTTCTTGTTCGGAAGACGGCTTCAGTGTATCTACTCTCTTCTCTGCGTTCAACAGTGAAACGTTGGACTCTCAATGTTGCCACGATTTCTTCACATTTTTCCTACAGCCATTTTGCCTTGGCTTCCCCCAAAACCAACTAGTGTTCAATAAAGCATACCTGTAAACTTATAGCCCTGTGGAAACACGATGATCCTGAAATTAATGGAAGTTGTGGGGCCCATCCAGAAGGAAACTATAAAATTAACTTCAAAAACAAACTGAAATCATTTCGCTTGACCTCCTACTCCCTAGAAGTGTTTCGGAACTTATAAAAATATCGTACGTGTGTGTGTGTGTGTGTGTGTGTGTGTGTGTGTGTGTGAGAGAGAGAGAGAGAGAGAGAGAGAGAGAGAGATGGATGGGAAAGGGAGGAGACTGATCACAACTGAACACAATAAAAATCACCATATAAGAATAGCTTAAGCAATCATATAAATGATCGGCATGTTGCACATTTTCACAGAGGAAGTTAATTTATGATTGTAAAACTGACCTCATCATAGCTAGACATCTCAGCTATGGTCCATGGAACATAAAATAAATAACTTGAGTGTAGGCTTTCTCGGCTTGTACTGCTGATGAAATCTTCTCTGGCATCCATCCAGGTGCATGCATTGAAATTTCGCGATGTTTCGGCGAGTGCCACTCTCATCATCTCCCGGCGGAGTGTCGAGTTTGCACAGTGGTCCCACATATACACTGATCAGACAGAACATTATCACCACCGACCTGCTATCGATGTAACCCGGCCAGGTGATAGCAGCGTCACCTGACGAGGAATGACTGCGAGTCAGACACACGCACAGTGCCTGTAGTATCAGTGAGCGTGCTGTCCGTGTGTGGAACGGGGAAGGCGCGCGATTCATCTGAGTCTGACAGAATGCAGAGTGCGATGGCCCGGAGGCTCAGCACGAGCATTTCGGCAACTGCACAACTTTTCGGGTATTCGATGAGTATTGTGGTGAGTGTCTATAACACGTGGCAAAACCAAGGTGAAATCATGTCCAGGCGTTGTGGGATTGGGTAGCTACCCCTTACAACAGATGTCGGACGCCGTAGGCTGTGCAGAGCGGTAAAACAGGACAGGAGACGAACAGTGGCGGATCTAACATGAGACTTTAATGTTGCTCAGGTATAAATGTGTCTCAACAGACAGTGCACCGAACACTGCTAACACGGGCCTCTGCAGCCGAAGATCCGTGCGCGTACTAAAGCTAACAGCACGATATCGGCAACTACGACTGAAATGGGCACATGACTATCCACACTGGATGTTGGCACGCTGGCAGAGCGCTGCGTGGTCTGATGAAATCTGATACCTTCTTCATCATGTAAGAACGGCTATAAATTTCGTTTCAGAGGCTTGAACCAAGCAGAAACGATGTACATAAGAACAAGCCTTTATTAAAAAGGATAAGCACAATAAATGTTTGTGAAATTAAGTGCGAATATGTACCTATTATGCTGATTACAATTAAAAATATGCGAAAGACCTGATCAGTCTCGTTGCATACGTTCGTGCTGCCTGTAATTACAAGGCTTATGTGTCAGTGATATGTTAGAGATTCTTGATGACAAATACAAATGGTTTACCCATAATCATGCTATCTGACCTCAAACTGTACAGCAGATTTTATCAAGTAACCTATGTGACAGGTCGTATGTCAATTTCACATTTCATTAATTATATTTTATTGACATTATCTTCCTAATACGTAAGTTACATAAAATCCTTTAATCGCGCCGCGTATGTCACTGCAAACATCACAAACTACCTCATATATATGCGAAACAACGAGTTGCCAATAACCAGAGTGTTATTACTACTCTTTCTTCAGATTACGTCGGCAGTCAGTAATTAATGCACTGCTTTTAAATTTCCTCCTTAGTTGTAAGGAAACCAGCAAAAATTGGCAACCTACATATGTTCAATGGTGAGCTCTAACTTCAATGCACTACCTCCACGCATTTCCCGACACCTAATTCCCTTAAATTCCGGGGAGGGGGGTGATGATCTCTCACACCACGTTCAGTCACAACGCAGATGTGTTTGAGTGCGTTCAGATCTATCGAATTGATGGGCCAAAACACAGGCTGAAGCTCGCCACTGTGTTCCTCGAACCACTCCATCACACTCCTGGCCTGCGGCATGTTGCCTTGTTGAAAAACGTCACTGCTGTCGGAAAACATGATCGTCGTAAAGGGGTGTACGAGGTATGCAACCACACGTTGGCCGTCATGGTGCTTTGGACGCGCTCCGCTGGACCCGTGGATGCCCACCTGAACGTTCCCCAGAGCATAAGGGAGCCGCCGCCAGCTTTTCTCCGACCCGCAGTACACGAGTCAGGGAGCTGGTGTGTTTCGCTCCAAAGACGGACAAACGTGCTATTAAGCAGTTCCTCATAATGTTTTGGCTCATCAGTGTACATGTGGAGCTTCACAAGACGTTTCTGCACGATCATATAAGCCTTTTCACGACACGTAGCCATTTCGAAGTGTGTTCAGTCACAAAAGTCCATAGACTTATCTATTTTTCACATCATTTTCTTCGCAGAATTACTTCCTGTGTTTGAGATGTCGTGGACACGTTGTACTGTGTTACAAAAATTGTTACTTATAGACTTTCGTGCTGGCAGGCAGTTCTGCAGCGCGCACATCTGGCACCTCGATGGTAACTGGAAAACGTGTGTTCTGTGCAGATGGTGTTCGTGCAGCCGCAGCGGCGGCGCGCTTCCGGAGGCCCGGCTGCGGGGGCGGCGGAGGCGTTGTCGGAGGGCAACGTGTACGGCAGCGTCGACGGCAGCGTGCCGCCCGCGTGACGTCACAGCCCGCAGCCTGCCGGCGGGGGCGGCGGGGGCGGCGGGGGCGGCGCCAGCGGCCCCCGGCCTGCTGCCTCACAGGCGTCTCCAGACACATGACCGACTGCTGCAGGGAGCCGTGGAGGAGCCGATGAATTGCCGTCAGCTGGTACCCCTCTTCCCAGCCGTCGGACTTTCCATGTTCTTAAGAAACTCCCAACCTCACGTGTGGCTGCGTCCCAATGTAGTGCCTAAAAGTTCGGGCTGAACAATAGTACAGTGCGTCTGACGAATCCTTTCTCTGAGCAGTGACGATGCTGGTTTCTGTTGGCACAAAAATAGTGCGACGGTAAAGGTAGGACGCTCTGCGGGTACAGAGCAGTCAAGGAAAGTGTGTGCTGGACGAGCTGCGTCATAATACTGCTAACAATGAGTGAGCTTCGTCGCCCAGGTAAAGCTCATTTGCTGGGTTCACAGATGAAAAGGCTCGAATAAGCAGAATATTCGCTCCAACAACTCCTTTCTTTACGCGCTTCTTAGGCTACGACTGATTTCGAAACATACCATTTGACTTTGTGATCATATGTTCACCATAACCAAAGGAATATGTCGAACGCTCAAAATAACTCAGCAGGAGCCACATTCTGTTGGGTACCTCCACAAACCATCTACTTCCATTAGATATACGACAACGTGAAACTGCCCTGTGTTCATAATATTCAGTTTCCCGAGGCACAGATTGCAATACACATTTACACACAAATTGGCATGTGTTTGTAGCACTTGGTAAATGTAAAATTTCGTCGTCAGTATGCGTATCCTTTACAGAGAAGGAACGCAGACAGCCTCAGAATATTGAAGACTGTAGTGTGTGGAGAAAAAGGTACACAGACAAATGGACTTTTCAAACTGTTTACCTCGTGCCCATTTTGGTTGAGTATGAACAATTGCAGTGCTCAACGTAACTGACTACTTACCGCGTTCAAAACCTGTGTTAGGAAATGAACCTCCTTTGTTCCTGGCACACATTTCACTGGTTCGAGTTGTATTATGCACTTGCTGAAATATCAATGTATTCAGGGTGCGGCGGAAACTACTTGTACATTTTTCGACGGATGATATAGAGCATGATAACCATCTTTCTTAGATAAGAAAGTGAGAGAGGGAAACTGATAGCTTGCTCTCCGCCCCTTCCTCCACCCCCCTTGTCCCCCCCCCCCCCCCAACCCCCACCCATCGACCGTCACCATTCTAGCTGATGAGACTCTTTTGAAACCAAAGAGTTAGCCTTAACATAACATTCCCTGTTCATACCTATTTCTAAATCTATTGAAATGAAAGCTACGAGATTTTGCACGGCCGGCCGCTGTGGCCGAGCGGTTCTAGGCGCTTCAGTCCGGAACCGCGCTGGTGCTACGGTCGCAGGTTCGAATCCTGCTTCGGGCATGGATATGTGTGATATCCTTATGTTAGTTAGGTTTAAGTACTTCTAAGTCTAGGGGACTGGTGACCTCAGATGTTAAGTCCCATAGTGCTTAGAGACATTTGAACCATTTTGCACTGTCTTAACAGGTCAGGAACAGAAGAATTTGTTTTTCATGGCTCCACGTAAAGTAGTCACCGATTTACAGATCTTGGTAACCGACCGAAAGGTACAACTCCTTCGACCCATCTCGCACAATATTATGTCCCCAGTTGCATTACGGTGATCTAATGTTTGCTGGAGCCCGGTCGTTGGAGGTGATCTCTTCTAGCCCTCCTCTCTTTCATTTCTATAAGGTGAAAGTAACATTCAAGAGAGAAGTAACGATGTATTTTCTACCCATACTTTCTTATCTAAAGTAGACTGTTCTAAAGTATGAACACTTCGGCTATCATTGCCATTGCGCTACAGCAATATGGATTATGTACTTTATAAATGTAGTTCTGTCGCAAACTGTATACTGAAATATTTTGTCACTAGCACCAATGTCTTACTGAGTAACAATTTTTCTCATTACCGCCGCTAATGAAGCCTCTTCAGATGCCACGTACACAAAAACTTTCTCAAACTCACATAAATGACGACGTTCCTAGTGGGCAGGTTAGTGTAGCGGGAACTCCAGTCCCTTATTCGTGTGTTTATGTATTGGTAGTGGTGGGGCATTTATTGCGGAAGTTGACAAATATTAGTAAAAAGACTGACGTAAATGTAAAACCAGAAAAGGTATCATATAAAGACTTTTAAGTGTACTTAGGGTACCATCTGTATTCTGCGCGCCAAAGAAGAAGAATATCAGCGTTATCTTTCTTTGAAATGTTTTTACACTAACGAAGTCTATCTATCTACAGTTCTTTCTTAAATTACTACTGAAAAATACAGACTGGGTATAATAAAATGAATAATTAACGAAATATTAAACTAACGTCGATAATTTCAGAAACTGGTCTATTATTTTACAATTCTGATACTATAAAACTCATGAAGCATTTTGATTTATTGGAGTATTTATTTTTGCACCCGCCTTGGAATACAGAAGCAAGTTCCACAATATTTGTAGAGTAAGAGGAATTGAGAGTTTTTTCTGTTACCAATTCCATCTCCATAATTATTAGGCGTATGGAGGAAACTTTAAAATAATTGCAGTCTTTCGATGTAACGGTAAAACGATGCTGTAATTAACTAACATTTTTTTCCCTTTTCGTTCTGTAGAATTAAATAAAGCACTGGTCCTTTCTGTCATCTTCCCTTCCTTTCATGTCCGTCTGCTAATTTTAAGCTATCATACATGTATAGGATTATTGCTACGTGGCAATATAAAGAATTTTAAAACCTTTCACGAAAGCAGTGAATAAGAAGGTTGCGCTCTACAGTTATCCCGAGGTAAGTCAGGATGCAATTTATGATGACGTGAATGAACTGTGTAGATTCATCTAATTCTGACCACCAACTTGCACTCCCATGTGCAAAACAGTAAGTCGTATAAGAGACAGTCCCAGAAAAGTATGAACGTACAAGCATAGAATAAAAATCTTCTTTGCTCTTAATGAATAAATTTCCACACTAGAGTCTTCCATTTCTACCTTGTCCTTCCAGAAACTGCTAGTTTCCAAAGTTTCAGTCTTAAAGAGTTGAAATAGACCATTGAGCCACACGAAACTATTTTCAGCCTCTTTCTGTACCATTTCTTATTCGCGCTAGAAGAAATCGTTTATACCTCAAGAAAAAACTGCTTAACAGTTGCTGCAAAATCTGCATAGTTTTCATGCCTTCCCGGAAGCTAACAGCCTCGTCACAGCAAACTTGAAAATTCTTTGTCAATAAGCATCACTACTTACATTTACGTATGACGTATTAGGAATTTAGAACAATCTTCAACCATATCTGTTTCTTTAGTCGTGATATATTTTGCCTCGAAAGTAAAAATGCGTCAGCTTACGGTCTGTAAATAGCAACGTGATATGTTGGTCTTCCACTAACCGGTAACAGCAGTTATTTCCAGTCTTAATGTCCAAATACATTTTGCCTGTGCTTATCATAGAATAATACATTAAAGTATGTATACTACGTCACACATTTTTCAGTATTTTTTTTTTTTTTTTTTTAGGAAACACTGCTTCCAAAAAATCCTTAAACACAGAACAATAGAACAGGTTTTGCAAATCTGTTATTTATCATTACGATTAAAAGTAAGAAAAAAATGAAACATGTAACTCGGTCTCTCACGAATGTAACCAACCAACACTAAAATTGCAAATTTTAATACTGCTAGAGTATCCAGAAAATTCGTCAGTTTCAGCATCCAGAATGACTAACTTTTATTTAATTACTGAATAGGTAACGAGAAACAATATAATTGTATCAATTCTCTGTCTTAAACTTCAACAGACGAAGTACTCAACCTATTTTAACGTAATTTGTAAGTGTTCTTAGCATCTCGTTCGAAGAAGTCTCTACTCTGATTGTGTTTTTACCGTACTTTGGAGCAAAAAATAGTTTTACAATTGATGTACGTCATAAATTAAATATAAACAAATACACAAGAGCCTTCAGCGATAATCTTACTGAGTAGTGTCACAAATTCGTGATAACTAGCAGCAATGTACAACACGCAATCCATTCACAGTCCAGAATTAAAAGCTGAAGACATTTCTGCGGAATTGTTGACTGACTTAGATCTCAGTGTCACTAAAGACAGGAAACGGGAAATAGGTTAGATTTTCTTGCTTAAGTATAGATATTATTCCGTGTTCGGCATCAGATAAATAATTTTTTGTTGTAATCGATGTAAATATAACATTATTAGTAAAAGTCCTTGTACGTGTTGTTATTATCTGGAAGCCGGCAGACACAGAACCATAAAATGAACAGAGGAACGTCATTCTGTCATGAAACATGCATTGTCCTTCAAGTCCAAAGAGCGTGTGTCAACATAGCAATGACTAGCAAGAGTCTCACAGAAACGTAGTTTTCCAGTGAAAAATCTGATTATAGAAAAGTCGTCTGGAAAAGACACCTTTGTAATGTTGCATAAGTGACTCTAGTTACAGCAGTTGGAGAAGTGATGCGTCCCATAGTACATAACAATGTATATCTCTTGCTCAGTTAATAAATATTACCTTTTCTGTGTGCTGTTATCATTTCAGTTTCAATCGGCTGACTTGTGAAAGTTTCAGTTACTAGCTGTTTGTGCGTTTGTAATGTGATACGAGACTTCATTTCATCTCTTTTTCGTAAATTATATTGCAAGGAGCCATGCACTGTCAATTTACAATTATTGTTATGTAATAATGATATAAGAGGGTTGAGTTTCTTTCTTAACTGCTAAAACATATTAGATAATTTATAAGTACATGAATGTAACTCTCTGTCACAGGGCTGTAGTTTTGGGCTGAAAGCATTATGATGTACATGCAGATTGTTTGATAGTGTCAGTGAGCAAAATTAAGATGAGTTATAAATAAAAAAAGTGGTTCCCTTTTTTCCTGAACTTATAAATCTGTTCCTATGCCGCTGTATACCCTATGTACCTGAAAATTTGAATGTCATAAAAATGATGTGAAGGCCAAGGTAAGAAACTGTAAATTCCTAAGAAACAATTCATTTGGATTTGTTTCATATTTATAATTATTTTTAAGATCATACAGAGTGGATGCAGACTCTTCTAAAAGTTCCTCAGAGATAGTTTTGGGGTATGTGCTGATTGTTTCGCTATTACGAGTGCCTAATCTCCAACAGTACTTACTGAATAATTTTATGTTCATGTTATATGTGCAGAGCCGTCGTAATAAAGACATAATGTCTCTGATATTAAACGCTTCAACTACCCATTAAGTTGCTACGAGTCTATAGGATCAAATAACCAAAATTTACACAACAAACTACCTGGCTAACGCAAAAACCTTTAGAGAAAAAAACATATAGATATTTAACATCCAGTTTCTCACTGCACAAAAGTGTTCCTTTTTTTAATGGAAATGTTAAAAAATTCGTCCACATGGGGATGACATATAGTAGACCGATGGTTGTGTACATGACAAACGTTCCATACAAACATGTACACAGATAATTCGAGAAAGAACAAAAGCGTAGAAATTATTCGGTTGAGAGTCAGTGGAGATTTTTAGTAGGCTGTATCAAGCCAAACAGCAAATTTCCTCGAATGAATGTGTTATGTCAGTTCCACGCATGTTCAACAAATACATTCACAGTTTTTGAATTTTTTATTTAACAATAGCCATCATTCCAACCATAGCAACGCAGTACGTTAACTAGTTTCAGCAGATTCAGTAACCAACTTTTTTTTTAATCACAAGAAAACTTTATTTCATTCTCTTTGGTCCCTTGACCTTATGCCTGTATTCCAAGCACTACACCAGGCCTTGTTTGTAAGATTTTAGTGTTCATGGTTATATGAATTTGGGCAAGGCATTTATGTGCTGATAGCTTTATTAACCTATCCAGCTCGGGGTTGTTAATTACATTAGTTATTTACAAACACTACACTGCCTCGTTGTCGATTTGGTGGCTACACAGCTCAATATGAAGAAATATAATTATAAATTCTACAATGCACAGCTGTAGTTGTAGAACAAAAGCTGAAACAAGATGAACACTACAGAGTGTTAGAGTCTACTTTACAGGTCAGTTTCAGTGTTTTAGATTTGCTTCATTCATTTAAAGTAACAGTTTCAAATTAGTTTTCTGACGGAACAAAAAAATGGTTCAAATGGCTCTGAGCACTATGGGACTTAACATCTCAGGTCATCAGTCCCCTAGAACTTAGAACTACTTAAACCTAACTAACCTAAGGACATCACACACATCCATGCCCGAGGCAGGATTCGAACCTGCGACCGTAGCAGCAGCGCGGTTCGGGACTGAAGCGCCTAGAACCGCTCGGCCACCAACGGCCGGCTTGCCGGAACACACTGAGAATTTTGGTACCTCAAAAGAACAGCTTTTTTATTTTCAAGGTTAATGAATTAATAATTTTTTTTAAAAAAACGAGAAAATTTGTTTTATTCAGTGATTAATTTTAAATCGTGATTAATAAGACACAAATCATAATAAAAATTTTAAAAAATAAGAAAAAGTGTCGTAAAAGAACGTCATGTTATTAGAAGCGCTTCCCACAGAACATCACTGTTCTGCAGAACACAGTTTGTGAAAACCTGATCTAGTCGAATATTCGACCTCGTTTACAATCTACACAACGTCCAGAAATATGTAATTTTCAAAACACATTTCTCGAACTATAATCATGACAGTATTTTTTAAAGCCATTGTAGCAAAAATATCTTCAAACTTCGAAGCGTTGTATATGGTGTCTTGACGAATAAATTGTGGATGTGAACACATGTCTGAGAAACGTGATCCAGCGAGGCTACAGACCATCGTAGATCCATGGAAAACGCCTGCAGCTAGGCCACCCCATTGGCAGAAAACGTGACGGACAGCAAGCCGTACTCTTCGCAAAGTCCGCAGTTCTTAGGGTGGCATATGGCGCCTTACTCGTCCACGCCAGTCACAACAACAAACCCAGCGACGGCTGAGACGTCAGGTTTGCTACCGAAGATCTTGCCTAGCAGCAGGTGTTTTTCCCTGCAACTTCGACGCTGTGTAGCGGCATTTGACGACATTTTTCTGATGCAGGTCTTTGTATTCAAATTGCTTGTCACGAAACCCTCTGCAATCGCATTGACCTTTTTAGGTAGACTCTAACAAAAAAAAAAGCAACGATGCACCACGAAATAATTATGCGAGCGAGACGGAAATCGGTAGGTGGGATGTACATGTAGAAACAAACAAATGATTGTAGTTGGATAAAATTAGATTTTTTATCCAAGAAAATTTGGAAATATGTGGCAAGGACTATGTGACCAAATTGCTGAGCTCATCGGTCCCTACTTAATCTAACTAACGCTAACTTACGCTAAGGACAATACACACACCCATGCCTGAGGGAGAACTCGAACCTCCGACGGGGGGAGCCGCGCGAACGGTGACAAGACGCCTCAGACCGCGCGGCTACACCACGCGGTTTTATTCAAGAGAAAGAGGTTCACAAATTGAGCAAGTCAATAACGCTTTGGTCCATCTCTGACCCTTATGCAAGCAGTTACTCGGCTTAGCGTAGATTTATAGAATTATTGTATGTCCTCCTGGGGGATACGATGCGAAAATCTGTCCAGTTGGCGTGTTACATCGTAAAAATCCCGAGATGATTGGAGAGTCTTGCTCATAATGGTCCAAACGTTAACAACTGGTTAGAGTTCCAACGACCTTGCTAGCCAAGGTATGGTTTGGTAAGTGCGAAGACAAGCAGTAGCAAACGCTCGTCGTGTGCGGCCAGGCATTATCTTGCTGAAATGTAACCCCAGGATGGCTTGCCATGATGGACAACAAATTGAACCTTCGACGTACCGCTACGTTGTAATGGTATCGCGGATGACAATCAAAAGGGTCCTGCTATGAAAAGAAATGGCACCAGGGTCATCACTCATGGTTGTCGGGCTGTATGGCCGGGCAACAGTCAGGTTGGTATCCCACCTCTGTCTGAAGTGTCTCCAGACATGTCGTTGCTCTGGAGTCTCATTGAATGGAGTACAATTGTCTTCGAACCGAGACCTGATCGCCACCAAAGACGTGTCTGGAGACGCCTCAGACATGTCTCGGACGCCTTGGATACCAAACTATACGTAGTCTGACAACCGGGAGTGATGGTCTAGGGTGCCATTCTTTTCCATAGCGGGACTCCTTTGGTTGACATCTGCGACACTCTTACAGCACTGCAGTACGTCCAAGATAATCTATGCCACATTTTGGTGTCCTTCATGGCAAACCATCTTGGAGTTACATTTCAGCAAGATAATGCCCGCACGCACACGAATAGCGTTTCCACTGCTTGGCTTCGTACTTGCCAAACCATACTGTGGCTAGCAAGGTCGCCTGATCCCTACCCAATTGTTGAACGTTTGGAGCATTATGGGCAAGGCCCTTCAACAATCCCGGGATTTTTGCGATCTAACGCGCCAGCTGTACAGGGTTTGGCACGATATCCCTCAGGAGGACATCCAAGAATTGTATCAATCAACGGCAAGCCTAGCAACTGCTTGTATAAGGGCCAAAGGGGGACCAACGCGTTACTGACTTCCGCAGTCCGTGAAACTCTTTCCCTTGAATAAATCATCCAATTTTTCTGAAATTGTAGTCATTTGTTTGTCTGTGCATCTATTCATATATGCCGATTTCTATTCCATTCGAATAATTCCTTCGTGATGCGTCATTTTTTTTACTTTGAGTGTATTTATTACACCGTGTCTGTGCACTATCTGATCAAAAATATCAGTACTCCTATTAGTGAACACAAATGTGGAATGTGCCCACCCCTCGCCTTTAACACCAACCCTGCTGGAGACATTTTCAATGAGTGTCTGATTGTCTGTGGAGAACGACAGGCCCATCCTTTCTCAAAACCCGAAACCAGAAGAGATATGTCTGCCCCATTAGCTAAATGGTCAGCGCGTTGGAATGCCATGCACGGGGGCCAAGGTTCGATTCCCGGCTGGGGTGGGAGATTTTCTCCCCTCAGGGACTGGGTGTTGTGCTGTCCTCATCATCATTTCATCCCCATTGTCGATGCACAAGTCGCCCAATGTGGCGTCGCACTCAATAGGACTTGCACTTGGAGGCCGAACTTCCTGCCAGGGAACTCCTGCCCACTGACGCCATACGATCATTTCCATTTACCAGAAAAGATAGCGGTTTCTGGATTCTGGAGATAAGTCGGTGTTCTAACTCATTCCAAATGTGTTCTGTTACGTTCAGGTCGAGACTTTGCGCAGGCACTCCACTTCAGAAATGATAGTGTTCACAAGCTATTGTCTCGCATATGTTGTTCTGTGGCAGAGTGCATTGTCAGGCTAATACAGGCGTCCTCTCCAAACTCCTCTTCTACTGTACACAACACACAATACAGTAAAACGTGTTCACACCCTTCCGCAGTCAGTGTTTGCTTCATCGCAATAAAGGGACCACACCCCAACCACGGAAAACACCCCTGCAGCATAACATCATCTCCTCTGTACTCTACTGTTGACACAACACATGATGGTAGGTAACATCCTCCAGGCTTTCTCCAAACGCAAACCCTTCTATCGAATTCGTACAGCATATAGTGTGATCCAGCACTCCAAACCACCCATTTCCAGTCAATCGACGTCGAGTAACGTCGCTCTTTACAGCACCCCAATTCAAGGAACTGACTATCGAAATGTGTGGCTGATGAGGAGCTCTCCACCATTGAACCCTATTCTTTTTAACTTCTTATGCACAGTCGTTGTAATAGCCAGACTGCCGGTAGCACATTGTAATCCACGAGTGGCTCCTTCTGGTGATTTCATGCCATTCTTTGCAGCCACCCTTTGCAGTACTCTATGATCACTATTCATCAGTTCAGGAGATCTGCCTGGTCATTTTTTATCTGTGGCTCCTCCTTCGCGTCTCTACTTCACAGTAACCTCACCAACAGTCAGCTTGGGGCGCTTTAAATGGGTTGAAACGTCCCTGATGGATTTGTCACTCAGGTGACACCCAGTGGTCCAGGTTCGAAGCCAGTGAGCTCTCCTGATGGCCCCTTCTGCTGTCACTACTTCTCTACTGACAGCGCGACACTCCCAGCCTCCTTTTATACCGGCGGTGCCGCCTCTCGTGACATCTAGTGGTCAGCTCGGCATTTCGTAAGTGTGTCTGGATACACTAACAAGCTAAAGCATTATGAATACCTGCTTAGTATACATCCACCTTTTGGAATGCAACACAGCAACGATTCTTCCTGGCATGGATTCGACAAGTCCTTGATAGGTATATGGCATCAGACGACTAGGCACAGGTCAAGAAGTTCTTGTAAATTCCGGCCGGTACTCTGTGAGTGCAGAGCTGACACCTGGTAGCGTCCCAGGAGTGACAGGGCTTAGATTAGGCGAATTTGGTGGCCAAGACATCAACGTGAGTTAGCTATGATGATACTCAAACCAATGTAGTACTATTGTAGCCTTGTGACACGAGCAGTTTGTAACCACCCCCGTACTAATCGACCTATCCTGATTGCGATATAAAATATGACCGTGGATCGCGTGTATACGTAATGGAATTTTTCTAAATGGATAAGGCCATCTTTCCCGAAGAAGTAATACCGATAAATAGGGGGAAAGTGTACAACCGATCTTTCTGACAGAAAAGTCTACTAAAAATAAAAAAGTAATTAAATCGAATGGGGCTAAAATTTGGAAAAATGAAAGTTATTTTGTGCATTCACTCACGAACAACACTGGACAGAAAAGAGTTACACTAATGAACTAAAAGGAAATAATTACGGTCGCCAGCCCACTAGGGCTATTTATATCCAAAATCCTGTACAAGATGATGGGAAAGAAAAACATTTATTATTAAACACTGACGTGGCAACTGAAGATTGTCACGTGCCTTGACACTAATTTTAAGTGAGTATATAATGATAAAGAAAACTGAGAAGTCACTTTTACGTTAAGTTTGTCATTAAATTTTGAAAAAGGCAGTCGAGTAATGATTTGAAAAGATCCATTTAAAATGTATGTTAGTATTGAACTTCGTTACGTGAACAATGACTTTCAGAGGCCTCAACATAACGTCATCAAATAAATTTAGAGAAAGGCAAGCAATTTTTACTTTGCAGCTACTTAATTTTCAAATTGGATTTCATATTATTGTCTGAACAGCTGAGCCCTTTTTACTGACTTGAACAGAATTAAATACTAGAATACGTACCAAAACAAACAGCCATGTGCTCTAAGCTATATGTAAAAGAAATAAAACTTCCGCACTCTTAATTTGTGCATTTTCTTTACATTTGGATTTTTCCATTGATACTCAAACTTCGGTTAGCATATCAGGAAAAAAGGGAACAAGGACCCTCCTTGGTAACAATGTCTGGGGACAATAAGGACACAACCACCCTGAATTTAACTGATTATTATTTATATAAAGTTCATTCATCAAATCACATTAAGTTGTGCTGCTGGGTTAGCCGTTAATACTTTCTACCAATGAACAGTCTTACTTCAGTGCAGTGCGTGCCGACGACGAATGTGTTGCTGGAACTGCTGCTGTTGCTGAAGACGGTAGCATCTTGTGGGGCCACGGATAATTACAGGGACGGACAATCGTAATTAATACAGCGTCTTCCGCCCGTCCACTGTCCTTCCTCCTGCTTCCAGTCACCTGGCCGGCGCGCGTACATGATGCCGCCGAAATGGTACTCTCTACTGCGAGAGCGTTAACACCACACTTCCGCACACCACAAGCGCTGGAACCCGTCTCCTGCTCTCTCCGCCCGCTCTGCGCAACAACCCCCTACCCAAAGACTTTACAACTCACAAGCACTGCTATTATCGTTGCTAGTCGATGCAAATAACAATTCCTTTGGATTTTTCACAGAGCTTGTAAGTTTCACAGTAAAACACAGATAAATACAATAAAACGTCAACAGACTTCTACCTAAATGTACACATACAGTGAAGCAATCTCCTTACTTATTAAAAGAAAACATTTAAATTACAAATATTGACATAAAATTTAAAAAATTATACATCGGTAGCAGGTGCCATGAATCCTACTTCTTCGGTGTTACAAGTTGTCCTGCTGGAAAAAATCATCGCTGCTGCGGGAGACATCAAGTATGAAGGGATGCAGGTGGGCCACAATCTGGTTCATGTAGTCCGTTTGTCATGGTATGTTACGTTACTACCACAGGTCCAATGGAAACTCAGATGAACGTCCCATACAACAGAACACTGCCCCCATCGGCCTGCGTCCGTGGCACAGTGCATGTTTTGAGCAGCCATTTGCCTGGGTGACGGTGTATCATTGACCTGACGTAACAACAAACGTGATTCACCCGACAAAGCGACACGTTTTCATTGATCCAAGGTCCAATCTCGATGGTCCCATGGCCATTGCAATCGTAACCGACGATGTCTTTGTGTCAACATGGAGACATGCAGGGGGTCATCTGCCTTGGAGCCCCATGTTCAACAATGTGTGCTGAAGGGTATACTAAACACTGTTGTCGCCGCCAGCAGTGTACTCTGCCGTCAGATCTGCCACAGGATATCCCCCTATTCTAATTTACAGAGCGGGCAAAATTCCGACGTTAACAGTCTGTGGTCAGAAGTGAACGCCCATCACCTTATTGCGTACTCGTAATTTCACCGTCCTTCAACTAATTTCCATAGATTCTCACCACATTAGCATGCTGTAAATCAACTTGCTTCGCCATTTCGTATAGGCTCGTTCCTAGGTGTTAGATCAAAACTATCTGTCCCTTGTCAAAGTCGTTTGTATCAGTAAAGTAGCTGACAAACTCGGCAGGTTTCATTTTGCCAATTATTTATTAAAAACATATAGTTTCTGTACGCCAGGTGCGGCTGCTTCGTGTATCTACAATGCGGTCTTGTAAACGTTTCTGTGTCAACGCCTCTTCAGAACTCTATAGGCGGCTATTGTTTTCTTTTTCAAATGGCTCTTTGTACTATGGGACTTAACTTTTGCGGTCATCAGTCCCCTAGAACTTAGGAATAGTTAAACCTAACTAACCTAAGGACATCACACACATCCACGCCCGAGGCAGGATTCGAACCTACGACCGCAGTGATCGTGCGGTTCCAGACTGTAGCGCCTAGAACCGCTCGGCCACCTCGGCCGGCTGCTATTGTTTTCTCCTACAGCAGTTTGCGCTTCGCAGTCGAAAGGTGTCAAAGCGGTGCCACGTGTCACTGATTTCCCTAACTTGACTCGACTATGGGAGTGTCTTAGTTCAAATGGCTCTGAGCACTATGGGACTCAACTGCTGTGGTCATAAGTCCCCTAGAACTTAGAACTACTTAAACCTAACTAACCTAAGGACAGCACACAACACCCAGCCATCACGAGGCAGAGAAAATCCCTGACCCCGCCGGGAATCGAACCCGGGAACCCGGGCGTGGGAAGCGAGAACGCTACCGCACGACCACGAGATGCGGGCGAGTGTCTTAGTAGCAAAGAATAAATGTGTTAAAATTTCATGCATGACGCGGAATTTTTTCATGCATCTCAGTGTTAATGTAGTAAAGAATAAATGTATTAAAACTACACGCGCGATGCTGGAATTTTTTACGCTGATTTCCCATTTACCGTTCCTCACGTTGCTATAATGGTTCCCGATTCATCTGTGTTCCGCTTGTATTAATATTTTATCAACGTTCACAACTGCAGTGAGACAACAGTTAATTTCGTAAATGTGATAAATCTAAGGCCAAACTTATAATACGTCAAAAATAATGTAAAAAACGCTGTAATAACAAAATAAGAGAGTTGGCAAGTTTCTATCCATGTAAAACCCGTGATGAAGTTCCAAAGAAGTCTATACCTCTTAGGAGCCTATGTGGAATAAAAGCATGGCACATTACTGCAGACCTTCAATTACGACAATAGCATCGCGAGTGTCATTTTTCAGATCTCGGTCTGTGTACATTATTGCCTGGGATGCATAGCTCTAGTCGTAGATGTACGTATCACATTTAGGGCATTCGTAGGTGTCTCGTTTCGCTACTTCTACATTCTTTTAGAGAACACAGTGTCTCTAACTTTCGCTCGCCAGCTTTCTACTGGAAGCGAAGCAATGTTGTTTCACGTGAACGGCCACTGCAGTGTTGTCGGCGAGGGAGAGAGGAACCAGCACTGATTGTGGTACTGAGAGGGAAGCGTACAAGGACAGAGGCGGACGTGGCTAGGCCATACCAAAAATTCTCCGTCGTTGATGGACAGCACCTCAGCAGTACGCCGGCAATTACCTGCAACAGTCTGTTCCGTCAGTAATATTCTCCGGCCATACAATACTGTCATGTATAGCTGCCACATTGCTGCAATATTGATGGCTACGCTATTGTGGATACACGTTCCTGTGAATGCACCTTAAAAGTATTCCTATCAAAGTGTATTTCGTGCAATACTGGACTTTGGAATGAACTACATTTTGCAGTGGCCTCTTTGATCTAACGGTGACTCTCTGAGAACAAAAACCGGTAATCAGCAAAAATGATTATGTGATCAAGACGACCTATTGTCCTGTAGTAAAAGTAATAATCATATTTACCTGTGTAAAAACCCAAACTAATTCAGCTAATCTGCTTACCTCTTCGGGCGCTGTTAATTTTGTACCTGGGGAGAAAACAATGGCATACGCCCTTAGAGAATATGTTATGTAAAGGAAAACTTATGATTAGTTGACGTTGCATCACAAGCTCTAGAAAATGGCTGACTTGCAGGTGTTGGGGTTCCTTACGCAACGTAATCACATGTACTGTACGTATTTTGCGTGGGGACTCTGCTAATAATGACAAGAAGTGACCTTCGAGGCAGACAGTCGCTTAGATGAATGGAAAGTGTTCTCGAGCAACAAGGCAATCAATTACTGACAGACGCCAGCGTCACAGCAGAAAACACACACACACACACACACACACACACACACACACACACACATTGAGCATAGTGTCGCCCACAACTCTTCGCCCACACTAGTCAAATGTCAAGATCAACAGGAGTTCTTTGAATGATTAAGAACAGTTATTGATTGCAATAATAGAGAGTTCGGTAAACCTGTCAATTTGGACGAATGTTTCAGGCAATCCTTCACGTTAATCTATGTGAATTCCAGTCTGCTTTCCTAATTTCCTTGTTGTGATTATGCGCATACTTATTTATTTAAGTACAACCCGTATGCAATACGACTGTCGACGTGAACGTATTTCAGGCCGTGCTCCACATTCATATAAGGTGATTTCCAGTCTGATTTTAGAATTCTCATATTATTTAACTTACTGGAAAATGTGTACGTTTGTGTTGATTCAATACAGCCAATGTTTGATACGCCTGTCGACCTGAACGTATGTTCATTTACTCCTATGTGAGTTTTAATTTGGTATGCACATTTCCTTGTTATCTGAAGTACTTTTGCATAAATAAGTAGAAATTCCCATCATGTCTTCTACGGGCTAATGTACTGGGGGTCCATCCGAATCAGAAGTTCGACGTTCTCGCTATTTTGGTCAAATTACCTGTGCAGAACACTTCTAGGTATGTGATTCACTGCAGAGTGAACCTTTTAAAGGATTCAGTCATTATTTCAGAGGTCCTTTATGAGGACCTGCAGTAATGCTTTAGTGATGGAAACACACTACAGTACACATTTTATAATTTTAGTGACCTGAGGTTCAGCTTGATCATTTTATCTTTCTTATTAAAGCTTTTCTTATTAAAATAGCGCTCACGCTAGTGCTTGTCATATCCAAATCTACTATATAATAAAGTTTGTATCTTTCTTAACACGATGAAAACCTTAAGCTCTAAAAGGTTTAATTCATATTTATGTAATTAAATCTCGTATACGTGAAAACACCCTATTACTGGGGGACATCGTTTTGATATCTCCTGGGTTTTCACTGTATTATCCGTCTTATGTGAAAAGATCGTTGATGTAGCTCAAAGGAAAATATTTTGAAGTGTGTTTTTCTTCCAGTGATGCACATGCAGTGTTACTCACCCTCGCTGCGGCATTAGACGATTTTTCGTTTGCTCTGTTCTATTTACTGTAATTATTCCTCTTTTGTGACCTGTGATATCTTTGGAGGTGTTCCTCTTTGGCGTGTGATGCACAAATGTTTGAAAATATTCCAAAATCATATTAGTGGGGTTGGAGCTAAAATGTAGATGAAACAAGAAATCACCAACAAGCTAAAGCAGAGGGTCACATAAAACAATGATTTATATCTAGCATGTGTAAAGTTAAGTAGACGTGTTACACCTATAAAATTTAATTATGTTAACAAGTTATTAGACCAGTATATCTGGTGTACTGGGCAAGAAATATGTACTACACATAAAAAGAAAACTGATATGTTAATTTAAGCACAACGACCCTATGTAAAAACATGAAACACAGCAAGGAATCTAGCCACCATAAAAATTTTTCGAACGCATAATAAATCTAATTAATCTTCAATTTACAAATACTGAAACAGAATTACTCAGCAAAGGTCCTGAATATAATAACAGAACCACATCTAGTTAATACAACCCTATAACACGTAATAGCGACAACTGAGATTGCAATAGACATGGCAAAATTATCAATAAGAGAACAGAATGGAATTTGATTAATTAAATATAACGGAAAGAAGCGAAACTCAGGGAGGTTGGCATTCAAAACAGAAGATCAGTGGAACTACAAACAGTAAGTATTAAAAATATAAATAATAATCAGAGGACACATAACGCCATAACAGTGAAAGCAGGTAAGTGAAATATTGTTGTTATTCTGAAACATGAAAATTATGTAGAGCAGGTACTAGACTTCTTCAAAAATAGCAATATGACAAATATACATCACAGTCCATCTAATCGAATCATTGCAACTGTCCAACAAACATTTGAAAAAAATGTAAAGTAATCTTCTCAGATCAAGATAAGAAATCATACATTGTTATAAACCTCTGAACCACACCCTTACGAGCACAGCCAAAAGCTGATCTAAATATGACCTATAATTAATTGCATTGGCATCCCAACCTATATTTCGAGTAAGAAACTAAGTACATTTATAACCAAGTACAGAAATACAAGAAGAAATATACAATAAAAGATTCTAAAAGTACGTTAACACTGCATGGAAGACAGATATGAATGAATTATTTATAACGCTAACGCAAGAAATGCGTATGGACTGATTCTATGTATATCTGTACACTGTTAGAGAGGAAGTTAATTAGTCATTCAGTATGGCAGTTGTAGCGTCCTTCAGCGAAAGGCAACTGCCCCCAACACGAGCACTGCTCGAGTTTCAGTTTGCAGGCGGACTATAGCTTCTCAGCATATCTTCTCCCGTTTTCTCACGTGAGTAAGCAAAGTATCTCCACTGAGCTAAGTTAGTACTTATCTGTAGCTGTTAACTGCAATATCGTGTAAAATAACTCAACAGTTGGAGCTGTCATTTGTCTACCATGCTGAAGATCCTGTACCAAGTGTTACGTGCTGTTAATATGTATTTGACAATGTCGGTTTCACTGTCTCCACAGACAATAGATGGAATACCTGTCACAGCATGAGAGATATAAAATGTATCACCACAGCCTCAGCTCTCCCAACATCTGAAGTGGCCCTTAAATTGGCTCCCTTTGCAACAGAAGAGGGTCACCTAGATGTTATGGAACTTCAGATATTTTAACACAAGCCAAGCAATGCATTACAGCAGATTACTACTTAAGACTTTAACGTGACCAGTACCGTACCATCAGATATATTCACACCCGCCTTGTTTAAGAGACACTGTGGATGTGTGACAAGCGGTGCGACTCAGTGCAGGCCACTCTACGAGTGCCAGCAGTTCCTGAATGCAAGAGATTCCTGCAGTGTAACAGGAGCACATCTAATGCTGAGTGAAGTGCAGTAACTTCCTCGCCGTTCATTAACACCAAGTGACTACAACGCAATTACGCAGCTTTACAATATCCTGCCAACGACAGACAGCATTAATATGGCACGTTCACCAGACCACCCTCTTTCCCACCAACACTACACAGTACCCTGTCAACATCACACTTACAAATTAAAGGCTTCTCAGTCGTTATTTATAGGAAGCTACACTCCTGGAAATGGAAAAAAGAACACATTGACACCGGTGTGTCAGACCCACCATACTTGCTCCGGACACTGCGAGAGGGCTGTACAAGCAATGATCACACGCACGGCACAGCGGACACACCAGGAACCGCGGTGTTGGCCGTCGAATGGCGCTAGCTGCGCAGCATTTGTGCACCGCCGCCGTCAGTGTCAGCCAGTTTGCCGTGGCATACGGAGCTCCATCGCAGTCTTTAACACTGGTAGCATGCCGCGACAGCGTGGACGTGAACCGTATGTGCAGTTGACGGACTTTGAGCGAGGGCGTATAGTGGGCATGCGGGAGGCCGGGTGGTCGTACCGCCGAATTGCTCAACACGTGGGGCGTGAGGTCTCCACAGTACATCGATGTTGTCGCCAGTGGTCGGCGGAAGGTGCACGTGCCCGTCGACCTGGGACCGGACCGCAGCGACGCACGGATGCACGCCAAGACCGTAGGATCCTACGCAGTGCCGTAGGGGACCGCACCGCCACTTCCCAGCAAATTAGGGACACTGTTACTCCTGGGGTATCGGCGAGGACCATTCGCAACCGTCTCCATTAAGCTAGGCTACGGTCCCGCACACCGTTAGGCCGTCTTCCGCTCACGCCCCAACATCGTGCAGCCCGCCTCCAGTGGTGTCACGACAGGCGTGAATGGAGGGACGAATGGAGACGTGTCGTCTTCAGCGATGAGAGTCGCTTCTGCCTTGGTGCCAATGTTGGTCGTATGCGTGTTTGGCGCTGTGCAGGTGAGCGCCACAATCAGGACTGCATACGACCGAGGCACACAGGGCCAACACCCGGCATCATGGTGTGGGGAGCAATCTCCTACACTGGCCGTACACCACTGGTGAACGTCGAGGGGACACTGAATAGTGCACGGTACATCCAAACCGTCATCGAACCCATCGTTCTACCATTCCTAGACCGGCAAGGGAACTTGCTGTTCCAACAGGACAATGCACGTCCGCATGTATCCCGTGCCACCCAACGTGCTCTAGAAGGTGTAAGTCAACTACCCTGGCCAGCAAGATCTCCGGATCTGTCCCCCATTGAGCATGTTTGGGACTGGATGAAGCGTCGTCTCACGCGGTCTGCACGTCCAGCACGAACGCTGGTCCAACTGAGGCGCCAGGTGGAAATGGCATGGCAAGCCGTTCCACAGGACTACATCCAGCATCTCTACGATCGTCTTCATGGGAGAATAGCAGTCTGCATTGCTGCGAAAGGTGGATATACACTGTACTAGTGCCGACATTGTGCATGCTCTGTTGCCTATGTCTATGTCCCTGTGGTTCTGTCAGTGTGATCATGTGATGTATCTGACCCCAGGAATGTGTCAATTAAGTTTCCCCTTCCTGGGACATGAATTCACGGTGTTCTTATTTCAATTTCCAGGAGTGTATTTTGCACAGAAAACTCACTTGACAACTGTAAATAACTAGTCACTCAATAAACTGAAAATAACTGATATAACTTAACTCCTCCCGAACAGGCCATGAAGCCTGCAAGAAATAAGCAACTTCGGCCATATTTGCGCACTGTGTCGCCAGTGATTCATTAGGCGAGCTATGTAAGGGTCGGTATAAGTTTGTGAAACGCCCTGTAGTTGCTTCTTGTGATGTGGCGGCGTAGGTAACGCGGGGACGCCTGCTTCTTCTTCCGTCTGGAGGAGGGTAGTGTTTGACCACATCTGGCGAGCTGTCTTCCCTCGTACTTCTACACCCCCTCCCCCCCCCCTCCCCCCGTAGTACACTCCTCAATTAATGCCTTAATATATAAACTCTTTTAATATCTGTTGTTAACCCGTATCATTTAACAACATTCATTAATTTTATAACTCAACAATAGGTTCAACAATACTCTATTTTCCAATCCGCTGCAGTGAGCAAGCTACTAGTCTCAGAGAAAAAAAATGAATAGACACTTTTATATAGGAAATTTAATGTAGTTTAATTTTGTAATGAAACACGTTTTCGCTAGAAGGCGTGTTTCTCGCGCTATACAAGAAAAACATAAAAGTGAGCTTTAAACGCCCCCCCCCCACCACCCCTCTCCACCTCGCCCCCCCCCCCCCCCACACACACACACACACGCAAGCACACACGCCCCACCTCCACGCTAAGACCCCATCAGTCAGGATTTACGGGATTTTTTTGTGTTGTTCATGACACTCCTTCCTACAAATATACAAGGATTTGTGACTACATAAATTTTTTCCTCTAACTTGCCTTCGTTGACTTGCCTAAAGATATGTTTAGTCGGTGAACTGAAAACCGTATGTGAACATTTCTTATATTTTGATGTGTCTACTAAAACAGAGTACGGTGTTTACGACAATAATTGTAAATTCTCTTATGGGATGAATAAGCCGCCACCTCTTAGAAGATTCAATACGGAGAACAAATTCATTTTGCAGTCTGTTAGTGAGGTGGAAAGGAAGAGCATAACCATGGCTGTTAACGAAATGTAAAAGAGGGTTAAGCTGTAGCATAAATGCTAGAATAAAAGAATGAAGTGCCAATGAGCTTGGTGTTTCAGTAGATGACTCATGGATGAAGCGAGGACACACAGCACTTATATCGTGTCTCTTATA
The DNA here is from genome assembly GCF_023864345.2 of Schistocerca serialis cubense. Taxonomy (NCBI): domain Eukaryota; kingdom Metazoa; phylum Arthropoda; class Insecta; order Orthoptera; family Acrididae; genus Schistocerca; species Schistocerca serialis. The sequence continues at coordinate 115,606,962 of NC_064643.1, read as the reverse complement.
TCGTCAGTACGGACACAGGCAAAGTTACGGATGTCGAGACAATGTCCAAGTGTTGCCATGAATTTGCTGTAAGGAAGAAGAAGCAGAAGAAGCCAATCAAGGAAAACATGTAAAAAAAAAATTACAGTGGTCCAAGTGTGTTGAGTGTGTTTGTGTGTGTGTGTGGGGGGGGACGGGGGGGGGGGGGACCCAGCTACTGTCGTGAAAATGTTCCAGCACTGACACAGCACATATGAAGGGCTTATTTTAATAGTGGTACAAGTCCATTACCTCCACTTTTCTATCTATAATGCTTCTGAAATTATAGAGCCAAACAAACAGAAATAAAAGTTCATCTCTAGCAAGAAGCCATTTGCTTGAATATTTCTGGTATCTCAACTGCAGATTTTTGAGCCCTCATTTAACTTTAGGATTCTGTATCTGAATATCAACAAAAATGGACTTGTACCACTATTGAAATAAGCCCTTCATATGGTGTCACACACACTCAATACGTAGGCGATGGCGGCTTTTAGATCTGCAACTGAGTGTACAGTTTGTGACAAAATTAGGAAGTGTGGGATGTGTATAGAAATGCGTTGGAACTGGAATGCGTTATTTGCTGCAGACAAAGATAAGAAACCAGAAGATAGTAAACTATTAGCTGAAGAAGGTCGTCTATCTCATTAAGAAATTGACCTCTTTCAGTTTCATTGTGGAAAAGAAATGAGGGAAAACAACGCTAGCGCCGATGCTATGAGGAATTCTGTCTGGGCTGTGTTCTTCCACATGCGTTCTACCAACAAACATACCATCCACTATTTGTGCCCGAAAGATGGGTGGTGCAAGGACAAAAGGAGAACAGAGACAGTGTTACAGCCAGGAGCATTCCCTGCCAGAAGCCACGGAATCATTTAAGCCTATATTCAGGTCCTCAGCTTAGTTCAGCGTCCTGAAGCGTAGCGTGGTCTGGCTAAGATGCCCAAAAGCATCATTCTATGATATAAGTGTTATCAGTACAGCTTCGCCTTATGCTGTTCTGTATTTTAATGAAGACAGTAGGGTTAGGATTGAAGTATTTAAGAACACTGACTCTACCCTGGAGTTTTTGCAATTCATACCCGCCAATGTATCGACTGCTGCAGGAATGAAAATGCACAAGCTCCAATCGCTCAGCTAGAGAAAGTTGCCAGACAAGAGAAGAGGACGAAAAGAAGACAAGAAGACTGGTTATTTGGAGGCAGCGCAACATAATTGTGAGTGAACTACAAAGAAAGCTTCCAAGTGCAATTTTTTCACCTAAGAGTTTTTCAGTGCTTAGGTACATTTTTCTCAGGAACTGAAAGGTATAAGGTGCTCGAATTTTCTAGGCTGATTTGTGCAGTTATGGTACGATTTTCTATGAACATGTTTATCGTTTAATTGTAAATGTTACTGGTATTTAGAAAGACAATTTTACTGTACTTTTCGCCATTCACAATTGAAAATGTCACAAAAAATTTGCTTCGCATTATATTTTAGGAGTTGTTATCTCTTTTGGGATATTTGTGGGCTATGTCACTACCCACAAGAAACAAAGCAATATCGCCATAATGTGTGCTAATTCAAGGAAGGAATATTTAATTGAAGTGATTGTACCGGCACCATTTCCTCCATATAAGTCTCTGCGCACATGCGTATAGAAATGTTAGTAATTAGAAGAAAACTGTGAATATTTCAGAATTATATCTTTGAAACTATGTCACAACAAAATTTTGAAGAAATTTGTGCAGCCGGCCGGAGTGGCCGTGCGGTTCTCGGCGCTGCAGTCCGGAACCGAGCGACCGCTACGGTCGCAGGTTCGAATCCTGCCTCGGCCATGGATGTGTGATGTCCTTAGGTTAGTTAGGTTTAATTAGTTCTAAGTTCTAGGCGACTGATGACCTGAGAAGTTAAGTCGCATAGAGCCATTTGAATTTTAAATTTGTGCAGTCTCCGTTATACACAAAGACTTAAATTACTAATATAAATCAATTCCTTGTAAAGATTAATTCTTACAAATACTCGATATGAATCTCTGAATTGATTAAACATCTGTGTAAATTACATCTCTGGCTAGTTGGTGTTTCCTATACAGTTCGAGTCGGGAGTTAACCTGCGTCAGTTGTAAAGTTTTGTCCTTCGGTTAAAAGTAACATTTTATGGTTAAAAGAAAATAAATCAATGTACCTGGTTGAAAATGAAGAAACTAATTAATAAGAAAATCACATATCACCAGTTACACTTCGAGTATACAAAAATCGAGTTGACTCTGGGACTTCAAATGGACTGTCGTGAAGACCAGCAACACGAAAGATAAGTAACAGCGTGTTGTGCATATGTCCTCAAATGTTTGTCAAATACTGCAACGTACCCGTCATTCGGAGTAATATTCTGATGGTGAAAACAGTAGTACGCTTTCAACTGAAATAACAGCTACAGTTTAAAATGGTCTGTAATCGCTGCTTGTACCCCAAGTGAGTTCTCATGAAGTTACTTAATATTAAATCCTGCGTTGAAAAATCGATTCTTGCATGAGTTCCGTGCTACCGTTTCTGTGTTTTGACAGATGCACGCGCTCACACGTGAATAATAATAATAGAAAAACACATGCAGTGCAGTACAGAATTTTTTACTAATAGAATGCAGTATTTTAAACAGGACGAAGAATGTCCAACAAAAGCGGAAGTAAGCACAAGTATACCCTCGGGAAGCGTAAACCATAAAATCTCCAATGTTCTTAAAATACACTAACGATTTATCAGATAAGATCGAAGCACTCTCAGATTGTTTCCTGATGATGCTGCTCTCCAGCAGAAAATAGAGATGGGAAAAACCGACCTGTGAAAACCGATGTCGGTATTTTTTTCTGAATAGCCGGTATTTTTCGGTATTGGCTTGGTTTCGATTTTAGCATGTGGTTCTTTCTTATTTTTTACCGAGTAAAAAAACGAAATATCAATTAGCCACAGTAGCAGTGCTAAATGTTTCGTTTCTAACCAAACCTTTTTTAAAATAGACTAAATTTTTATTCGTAAAATGTGTATGATTTGAAATGTTACGTTATGATACAAAGTGGGAAAAGTTATCAGTGCTATTTTTAATCACACTGCCAACAAAACGAGCAACAAACACATGGCATAAGAACTGGTACAGAATTCCTGAGACAATAATGTTCCTGTCACCATGTGTAGTTGCTTCAGGTACGAATGTACCTGCAGTGCACAAGACATGCCGCCATCTGCTCTATACGGTGGTCTCTCGCTGTCATCCCGAAACATCAGTAGAATTGTAGAATGGCACCAACCCTAGCCTGGAAATATTTTTACGATGTGACGTAGCAATGAAGTACAGTGCTTCATTTGCTTTAAAAGGCTGAAGATTTGTGTGGTGAAACTGACACTGTGGATCTCAGAATATAGAATTCCTAATGATTTCTGTAATGGAATGTCCCATGCGTCTAGCTCCAACTACCATTCCGCGTTCAAAGGCTGAATTCCCGCCGTGCGGGCGTAATCACGTAGGAAACTTTTCACATGAAATACTTGAGTATAAATGACAACTCCGCCAATACACTGCCCTTTGTGCCTTGGGTACGCAATACTACAGCTATCTGCATACGTGCACATCGTTGTCACATGTCTTTTGTCTCCTCAGTGTATTTCTATCTTCAAGGTCTTCTTGAACGATATACGTAGGAGGAAGCGACATATTGGTTGCCTCTTCTGGGGACGGTACGGTATCAGAATTTTAACTTTGTACACCACCGTGAAATGACGTTTATGTAACTCTTACCACTGTTTATAACGTATAACAAAAACCTGAAGGCAGCTAATGGAAGGAATCAAGTAGTGAGACGCGGACATCTGAAGTGGTAATAACGGGGTGTGGGTTGCTGCGGCATAAATCCACTTGCAGTGGACTCACGTGGGAGGGGATCAGTGGGCGTCAGGCGTCGTGACACCGACTACTCGTGGCGCCTTCCAGCAGGTGTGGAGTGTGGCCAAGCAGGAAACACTTACTGCTGAGAAACGAACGCCTTCGGTAATTACAAGGTGTCCCCAATAAACGTAACAGGCACTCACACAGTTGCATAAAACAAGGGCTGCAGTTAAGCGAATTGTCGCCGACCAGTTACTCTGGACATCGCTGGACCACCCACTCGGGGAATCCACACCCTGTCAACGAATGACTATCCTGGAGCAGTAACATCCAAACTGGTACGCAATGGGTGTGACCGGTGCGCGAGAACATTATAAACAGGTACGGAAGGGGCGTGCCTACTGCAGTCACGATCGAAACTCTCATATTCGACCGGAAATTCATGCGCCAACAACAAACACCTACATGCAAATTGTTGTAACTATGCTACGTTTCATAACATTTGCTGAATGGGAGAAGGTGGATACGCATAAGAAATTAGTTATAAAAATCAGTTCACTGTTTTTAAATGACTGAGGTCCCCAAGTTAAAGCTCCCGAGGCACGTTAAACGTAACAGGTGTCGTGCAACAGTAGTTACAGCAATTGTCTGCACTGTTTACAAGTAGTTGTGCTTCCAACATTCTTGTTACTGTCTGTTTACACGACATTTCCACAACTTCCCTAGTCGACTTCGTCAGGTGTTAATCACAGATTTTGTTAGTCTATTGTGAACTCTGCATCCAAATTTACCCAACTGCTCTGCAGTTCACACTTGAATAGCACAGTGTTCATACAACGACGTTCAGACTATTTTTCAAGCATTCCACTCTCTAGTAGCACGTTGGAAAAATGGAAACCTAAATCTTTCCTTGGTGTCCTGTTTTATTTTATTACGATTGTCTTTTCCCCCTATGTAGGTGAGATTCAACCAAATATTTTGGCATTCTCAGGAGGCAGTTGGCGACTGAAATTTCGTCAAAAGATCTCGCCACAACGAGAAACACCTTTGTTTTGGTTCAAATGGATCTGAGCACTATGGGACTTACCAGCGGAGGTCATCAGTCCCCTAGAACTTAGAACTACGTAAACCTAGCTAACCTAAGGACATCACACACATCCATGCCCGAGGCAGGATTCGAACCTTCGACCGGACTGAAGGGCCTAGAACCGCTCGGTCACATCGGCCGGCCACCTTTGTTTTAATGGTTGATGTCCCCACTCACTTATTGTATTCCTTATACTTTCTCTCCTGTTTCGCAATAGTGCAAACGAGCAGCCCTCGTCAATCCTACCTCGTAAAGATACCATATTGCGGAGCAATACTCCAAAAGGATTGTTGTAACTTCTAGGTGTTCTAACAACAAAACGCAGTCATTGGTTCGCCTTCCTCACATTTTATATGCGATGGTTCCAATTCAATTGTAATTTAACTAATAATAATCATTGGGTATTTAGTCAGGGCCGGTTTAAGGCCGAAGCAGCACAAGTGGCCGCTTGTGGCGGCAAGCTGAAAGTGCAAAACTTGAGTACAGGGTTTATCAGAAATATTAGTTCAAACTCCACGGATTATAGCATACGAGGGAAGGGGGAGGCGCCAAATGGTAAATCGCTTGGGTCGAAACACGTTCTCGAGCCGACACTTTTTGAATCTACGATCTTTAAATTTGTGTGTTGGTCAGCAGCACGTGGTCTTGTAATTATTGTTGCTTATTCCTCACCACAGGGCTCTCACATGGATTACTGGTCGTGTCGGGGATTTTCTCCGCTCGGGCCTGGGCTGTCCTCATCATCATTTCAACCTCATCGACGCATAAGTCGGCAAACTGTCGTCAAGTAAAAAGGCTTCTACCACGCGACCGAATTCATCAGATAGGGACTACTGGCCAAATATACAGACGCACTTTTTCGCATGATTTATCGTGTGACCGAAATTTAAAGGAATTTTTTAGAACTAATGAGGAGGACCTTCACACTTTTTATTGTTTACATCTGCTGCCACTTTTTTCTTCATTCAGATATCTTGTCTAAATTATTTAGCAATACATTGGGATCTTCCAACGACCTATACCAGTTGCAAAAATTCTGAGATTTATGCTCAAATTTCTTTTAAATCGTTTATATAGAAGAGAACAACAGAGAGTCTATAATGCTTAATTGGAACACCAGATGTCACTTCGGTTTCACTCGGTGACTATCCATCGTTGCTACGAACCATTATATTTCTGGCAAGCTTACTTCCGAGTCGAGTGTCACTGCATAGGCGTGCGCTAGAGACTTCGGCTACAGAGGCTGGTCAATGGTAGTGATCATCATCATACACTGAAGGATACGCCTTGTCGATTTAGCCGCGTCTCCCTCTCCACTTTCATCGTCTTCAATTCTTCATACGATTTTATCCCCATATTTCTTTGATGTTATTAAAATACGTTGCTCTTGGCCTGCCTCTTGGTTTTTTTGCTAATACTTTTCCTTCATGTACATTCTTTAGGAACTGGTTGTGTCTCATTATGTGCCCTATCATTTTTGATTTTCTTCTTCCTATATAATATAGCAGCGTTCTGTTCTCATTCACTTCTCTTAAGACCTGTTCATTACTTTTTCTATCTACCCAGCTCGTTTTCGTCATTCTTCTCCATATCCACATTTCCATTGCTTCCAGTCTCTTTTTCTCTGCCTTTCCCAGAGTCCACGCTTCACACCCGTACGCTAAGACACTCCAGACAAAAGTTTTGGCAAACTTTTTCCTAGTTTCTAGGCTTATATGATTGTCTGTTAGTAAATTCCTTTTATTTTGGAAAGCTTTCTTTGACAAGGCTATTCTTCTCTTTACATCTGTGATACATATATTGTCGTCAGTGATTCTTTCACTTTCTTTCACTTGCTCCTTTGTCCCGCAATGGTCGCAGGGTCGGCGTGGTTACAACGGATGTGGCAAGCGTAATTTAAAGGGGTGGCCGGATGCCCTTCCTGCCGCCACTCATTGTCGTCAGTGACTGTGCTCCCCAAATAGCAGAAGTTCTCAACCTGCTCTAGAACATCATCTTCTAGTTTAATATTAACTTTACCATTTTTTTGTCTTCCCTACTACCATAGTTTTTGTTTTCTTCTTATTGATTTTTAGATTAAATTCTCTTAGGATTTTGGCAAATTTTAGCAACACAAACTCCATTTCCTTTACTGAGTCAGCAAGTACTACTACTATATCATCTGCAAAACGGATACAGTGTATTCGTTCCCCGTTAATTTTAATTCCTTTGGTTATTCTTTTCAATTTTTCAATGGTTTTTTCAATAAATAAGTTGAAGAAATATGGTGAAAATGGGTGATCCTCGCCTTACTCCCTTCCTTATTTTTGCTTTCTTCTTCACATTATTCACTTCTATCTCTGCTTCCTGCCTTTTATACAGGTTCCAGGTTAATCTTCTGTCCCTACAATCTAGATTTATTTCCTTCATTGTTCGCAATTACAATTTCCAATTAACCATGTCAAATGCTTTCCGTAAATCTATAAAGGTCAAATAGGTTTTCCTATTAACTCCAATTCGTCTTTCTAATACCATCCTCAGAGCTAGTATTGCCTCTCTAGTTCCTTTTCCGGGTCTGAAACCGAATTGGTCTTCTCCTAGGTTTGCCTCAATTTTCTTTTTTTTTCGATTTTTTATAATGTTTAATATTATTCGGGAAATGTGAGATAGTAAGGAGATAGTTCTATAGTTCTCACAGTCCAGAGCATTTCCTTTTTTGGGATTATTACTGTTTTGCTGTTAAGCAAATCTGTAAGTGGTTCTCTTCCATCTTCATAGTACTCTTTAATAAGTTAAGCAAATCTGTAGGTGGTTCTTTTCCATCTTCATAGTACTCTTTAATAAGTTTATATAAGTACTCTTTTGTTGATTCTCCAATTTCCTTCAGTATTTCTGCTGGGATGTTATCTGTGCCTGTCGCTTTGCCATTACTTAGATTATTCAAGGCACTGTTGAATTCCTCTTTAGATACAGGTGGCCCTATCATGTCGATATCCACAGTGCTCTCTTCTTCCGGAATTTCCCCCTCTTCTCCTTCATATAGTTCCTCAGTATACTCTTTCCATCTTTCGCATACATCCTCTAATTCGAAAAGTAGGTCACCGTTTTTATTCTTGACCATATTCGTTTTTGTTCTTGGTTTTATCTGCATTGATTTAATTTTAGAGTAGGCTCTATCAGTTTGACCTTCACTTAGATCTTGTTGAATTTCCTTATCTTTGTCGTGATTCCACTTTTCTTTTTCAAATCTACATTTCTGTAATTGCATTTTTTACTCTTGTGTACATATCGAAATCTTTTTTCCTCAGCCTGTTTCGTTCTTCAATAAGGTCTATATTTCCTTGGTTATTCATGGTTTCCTCGGTTCTAGTTTCCGTAATCCTACTAGTTCTTTAGCAGCTACTTCTACGGTATGTCAGTGATATAGGTCTATAATTCGCTGAAATACTTCAACACTAGGCTGATCCATCGAAAACGTTTGCTGAGTGATGGAAGAGAGCCGGAAATTGGGGAAAAATGCTTTCATTACTTTTTGTGGAAAATACGTTTCATGTCATCAATAAAGATTACAGGAGATGCCACGTAGCAGCACGTATTGCGGAACACAGTACCCGGCTGACAGACGTGGAGGCAGTGGAGGAGGGAAACAATCAAGGAGCAAGCGATGCTCCACATGTTGTCTTGATGGAGAAACAATATATGAATGTGTTAGAGTCATTGTGTCCATTCCTGACCGGCATTATACTTTTAGTTGCCAGAATAACTGATATTATACTGGACATTATTTGACTTACAGGAAGAACAGCTACCTCCGCCTCGGTGACCGAGCGGTTCTAGGCGCTTCAGTCGCGAACCACGCGGTTGCTACTGTCGAAGGTTCGAATCCTGCCTCGGGCATGAATGTGTGTGATGTCCTTAGGTTAGTTAGGTTTAAGTAGTTCTAAATCTAGGGGACTGATGACCTCAGATGTTTAGTCCCATAGAACTTAGAGCCATTTGAACCATTTGAACAGTTACATAGCACGAAATGCAGTGAATGTAAATGTGTTTTTCTGAAAACATGCTGAAGTTGTTTTATTCAATAAATTTATCGTTTTTCTTGGCATCTTGAGGAGGTATGGTTGGATAGTGGGACAATTATTTACTGGCTTTCCGAGGAGTGCAGGGTGGGGGTAACGTCGCGATGGTAGGGTTAGCGGGCGCGCCGTTTGCATCTCTACCAGAGCATTCCGGCCCTGTTTCGCGAGAAAGACGACGATGGGCGCGTTCTAGACGAATTGCTGCTACCTCTAGATTACATGCCGCACCTAGTTTGGTACTTTGCCTCTGTTTACAAGATCCTCGTGAATCCGAATTTCGATGGACTCTGTCCCAATAGTCGGAGCTCGGCAGAGCACCCTGGTCTTTTCGAAGTCAAATGTGTGGTCTTCCTTATGCTGTGTTCTGCTACGCCGATTTCTCCGTCTGTCACAGCCGATCATGCCTGATATGTTCATGGCAGCATTTAGAAATACTTCGCTGCGTTTGTCCAATGTACTGTTGACCGCATTCGCAGGAGATGCTGTAAATTCCTGGTACGTTGTGTTTAAGTAGGTCTTTCGCAGAATCAAACTCTCTTTTCGTCTTCGGCGGTGATCGGATGACAGTTTTTATATTCGAATTTTCCGAAGACGAAGTACCAACTGAGTGCGGCATGTAATCCAGTGATAGCGGCAACTCGTCGAGAGCACTCCTGCCACCGTCCTTCTCGCGAGACAAGTTCGGAATGCTCTGCAAGAGTTGCGAACGGCGCGCCCGCTACCCCCACCACCGCGACGTCACCTCCCACCCCGTCCCCCACTCTCCCTGTACCCAGCCTCTCGCATCCAGGTGGAGGGGGGCACACCTCAGATATTAAGTAGGACCGCATGCGCGAACTCTCCACGCTTCGCCAGAAGATGATGAGTGTGTCACTCGTGGAAATGTCGCAGTTTCGTAGGACTGCCACCCAGCCGGAAATCCGAGAGCTTTTCATCAACTGTATTCGCCGGGAAGGTCTACATTCATGGAAAAAAATTCATTCAGAACACATATCGAAAATCATAATTTTGCAAGTAGTCTGAGAACTTGGAAAGAAGAAAAGATTTTGGAGAGAAGATGAGATTTTTGGAGAATAATAAAGTACACTCATCACGATAATATACTACTGACCATTAAATTACAACACCATGATGATGACATTCAACAAATACCAAATTACACAGCCTTCCAAAAAAGTGAAGAACCCATAACGGAAGGAGGAAACGAAATTAAACTTCACAGTGTCAGAGGGAAATGAAGTTATTTCAGTGGTTACAGTATCGAGTTAAATTTATGAAGAGGAAGGCAGTATGAACCTAATTATCAATATGAGGTTGCACCACCTCTTGTCTAGATGACTGCACTAATTCGAATGGGAAGGGCTTCATAATGCCGTTGAATACTCTCCTGGAGCAAGTTGGCTGTCAGCTGTTGTAATTGGACCTTGACACTTTGAACACTGGCGCTGGGACAAAGTTGACGTCTGAGCCGGTCCCGCACGCGGTCTATCAGGGACATATTTGAGGATCTTTTGGACACAACAGTGCCTCAACATCACTCAGATGCTCGTAGAGACACGTACCGTATGGCGATGAACATCGTTGTGTTGATAAATGGCACCACGATCCTGGTGCATAAGAGCTTACACAAGAGAACGTAGATTGTTCGTGACGTACCTTGTCCCGAATGACTTCCCTCGGTCACTACCAGCCATGAATTGAAGTCGTATCGGCAACCATGAGGAACACCGCTGTGCGTCTCCAAAGCATTAGAAAAATGGAACCCCTCTCCAGGTCGCCGCCGTACTCGATGGATATGGTCATCTGGGTTGATGCAGAACCATGAAACACTATGCAGTGCCGTGCATCAGCTGTCCATTCTTCCTTGTCACGGCACCACTCCAAACGCAGCCGTTTGGGCCCTGGTACTGACGGTAGCCTGTGTATGGGACAATAATAACATAGTCCGGCTGCAGCTATTCTTCGACCAATGGTGTAGCATCGACCAGAATGTTGAGGCAGTCCATTAGTTGTCGCCGATTGGCAGGCGCTGATGTAGAGGGGTTACGATGTGCTTGTTGAGCAGTACGGTGATCCCTCTTTATGGTGGTCACACATAGTTCATCGGAACCTTGATGATGAGTAAGCCTACTATCACGTTCGCATGCAGTCCAGCATTTGTCCATTGTCACATCCGAATACCCCACAGATCTGGATAGTGCACGATGGGACCAGCCAGCCAAAAGATAATCCACAATGAGGCCCTTTACAGTATCTGTCAGGTGATGATTGCGTTGTCTCATGCAAGTACACGCCATCTCTGTAACCTTCACAGTAATCACTTTATATCTGATACTGTTCATGTCCCTCATATACTCTACCCGGCTTGGTAACATCACTAGAAAGGAACAATACTAATGCATTCTGGTAGCCATTCGATTTGCAACAGAAAATTTAATTAACTTCTCATGGTTGGGATTCACAGTCATATAATATTTATTTAAAGACATAATAGTCGCCGTTGACTGTTTAAAATATTTATTGTTATTATTGAAACTTCGGCTTTATGCCCATTTCCAAGTAACACTAAGTCAGATAGTTTTATATTCTGACAGAATGTGACTTTGCAGTGTTACTTGAAAATGCCATAAGGCCGAAATTGCAATAGTAACAATAAATATTTTAAACAGTCAACGGCGACTATGATGCCTTTTAAGAAAATTTCAGATCGTAAGAGGCCCCCGCTCGTACTAAACCACCATAAACGTCTCAGTTTAGCAGGTATCTCCGTAATTGGTGGTATAAGAGAGTGCTCTATAACTGGCCTCTCTTTCCCACTGGAGTTTTGCGATAATTAAGCCAGTCCTTTCTTGAACTGACATAGTGAGCCGCCGCGTAGGAGATGCCGAATTACACTCCTGGAAATGGAAAAAAGAACACGTTGACACCGGTGTGTCAGACCCACCATACTTGCTCCGGACACTGCGAGAGGGCTGTACAAGCAATGATCACACGCACGGCACAGCGGACACACCAGGAACCGCGGTGTTGCCCGTCGAATGGCGCTAGCTGCGCAGCATTTGTGCACCGCCGCCGTCAGTGTCAGCCAGTTTGCCGTGGCATACGGAGCTCCATCGCAGTCTTTAACACCGGTAGCATGCCGCGACAGCGTGGACGTGAACCGTATGTGCAGTTGACGGACTTTGAGCGAGGGCGTATAGTGGGCATGCGGGAGGCCGGGTGGACGTACCGCCGAATTGCTCAACACGTGGGGCGTAAGGTCTCCACAGTACATCGATGTTGTCGCCAGTGGTCGGCGGAAGGTGCACGTGCCCGTCGACCTGGGACCGGACCGCAGCGACGCACGGATGCACGCCAAGACCGTAGGATCCTACGCAGTGCCGTAGGGGACCGCACCGCCACTTCCCAGCAAATTAGGGACACTGTTGCTCCTGGGGTATCGGCGAGGACCATTCGCAACCGTCTCCATGAAGCTGGGCTACGGTCCCGCACACCGTTAGGCCGTCTTCCGCTCACGCCCCAACATCGTGCAGCCCGCCTCCAGTGGTGTCGCGACAGGCGTGAATGGAGGGACAAATGGAGACGTGTCGTCTTCAGCGATGAGAGTCTCTTCTGCCTTGGTGCCAATGATGCTCGTATGCGTGTTTGGCGCCGTGCAGGTGAGCGCCACAATCAGGACTGCATACGACCGAGGCACACAGGGCCAACACCCGGCATCATGGTGTGGGGAGCGACCTCCTACACTGGCCGTACACCACTGGTGATCGTCGAGGGGACACTGAATAGTGCACGGTACATCCAAACCGTCATCGAACCCATCGTTCTACCATTCCTAGACCGGCAAGGGAACTTGCTGTTCCAACAGGACAATGCACGTCCGCATGTATCCCGTGCCACCCAACGTGCTCTAGAAGGTGTAAGTCAACTACCCTGGCCAGCAAGATCTCCGGATCTGTCCCCCATTGAGCATGTTTGGGACTGGATGAAGCGTCGTCTCACGCGGTCTGCACGTCCAGCACGAACGCTGGTCCAACTGAGGCGCCAGGTGGAAATGGCATGGCAAGCCGTTCCACAGGACTACATGCAGCATGTCTATGATCGTCTCCATGGGAGAATAGCAGCCTGCATTGCTGCGAAAGGTGGATATACACTGTACTAGTGCCGACATTGTGCATGCTCTGTTGCCTGTGTCTATGTGCCTGTGGTTCTGTCAGTGTGATCATGTGATGTATCTGACCCCAGGAATGTGTCAATAAAGTTTCCCCTTCCTGGGACAATGAATTCACGGTGTTCTTATTTCAATTTCCAGGAGTGTATTTTAAACAGTCAACGGCGACTATGATGTCTTTTAAGAAAATTTCAGATCGTAAGAGGCCCCCGCTCGTACTAAACCACCATAAACGTCTCAGTTTAGCAGGTATCTCCGTAGTTGGTGCTATAAGAGAGTGCTCTATAACTGGCCTCTCTTTCCCACTGGAGTTTTGCGATAATTAAGCCAGTCCTTTCTTGAACTGACTTAGTGAGCCGCCGCGTAGGAGATGCCGAATTAGTTTTATATCCCCTTGCAGAGTTGCAGCAGCACCATCGGATTCTGGAAGTGCAGTACTACTGCCTACCTTTTATTTAATGAAGTGGGAAGAAGGTTTTTGTGCAAATAATTTTTAGACGGGATGCTATTATGGTGCGATTTATTTAAGAAACACCGAAAAATTAACTATTTCACACTGATTAAAGCTGACTATTAACGGTATGAGAGCATGGTCTACCGCATGACTAGATCGAAAGGCACCCAATCGACGACTTCCGACTATGGCGCACAATCTGTAGCTCGAGCGTACAATCGATATAGCTCGTATAAGATAGTACATCTTCGATTACGCCAAAGCTGTTCATTTATTTATTAATGTCAACGCTTCCTGGCATTGTAAAATTACAGAAAGATAATATTTATGACCCGTAGACTCCTCCTAATGTCTTAGTGGCAAAAGACAACATTTTTTACAAAAATATATATTAACAACTACTTGATCGCGCCACAATAAATGTACTTTCTCCATGCATCTCTTTGCTGATGTCACGAGCGATTTCTGCCTCAGCACCTCATGTCATTGCCTCTGAAAGCGCCAGATGACCAACTGCCTCTCCTAGCCAGCGTTGGAACTTACCTCTCGCTCCTTACTCCGTACGTACTGCAGCGATGATACTTTCACTTCAAGTATGTGAAATAGCAAAACTGGAAATAAGTAAAATGCGCTTTTATACGCAAATAAGGAGTACCTTACAAATCCCACTCATTTGCATACCTACCGATGGTGTAGATACATCTTGTCATGACATATGGTCATGGTTAATGGATGCTTAATTTTTTTCTCAGGCAGTGTAGTGTAGTATACTGAGCATGCCTGGATATGATTATCATTTCAACACTTCCGCAAAAAGTATGTAGAAGTAATGCCATTTACTTCTGTATACAAGGATAGATAATGCAGCAGGTTACTCATTCACAAATCCTATTTGCATGTTAGTTATGTGCGACAACATTGTGTTATGACTCGTGTTAAAAAGAGAGACGCCTGTCAGCACGTTTCGGAATTCCACAGCGGCGGGTTGATGATCCGTGGAGAAAAGTGGTTTATCATATCGCGGTACTCCTACTTCCGTTGGGTCTGACCTGCATGCGAATACGGGATCGACGTGTTCAGCAGGACCATACCCAGTGCCACGAGGGATCATACAAGACTAGGGCCCGATAAAACCGACGTAATGTTCTCTAGACCGTGCAGAATCATACAGCCACGTTACGTAGATTCACACAGGAAACGGGCTTGTTTGCAGAGAGAATATTGTACACACGGGCAGTGCGACGACGTTTGGAGCTCCATGAACTGTTAGTCCGGCGACTGTTGTTAACGGCTTTCCCCGACACCGCGGCATGGTTGTGTATGTAACAACATTGGACACAGGAATGGGAACACGCCACACGCGGTTCAGTGTACAGTATGTCAACGGACGTCTAAGTGGGTGGACAACTTAAGAAAAAACGTTGCCAGATTGCATGATCATACGAGTTGGGCACCACGTGTGATGATGTGGGGTGCCCTATGGTACATGACCCGATCACCTCTGGTTCGCATAATTTAGACGGCAGCCGTTACATTAATAATACGTTAAGGCTCACAGCTGTGTCCCGACTTCGAGGCCTCTGTGCCACATCTTTCAACAAGACAGTGTAAGGGAAGATCAGTTTGGGCTCTGGAGAAATGCAGGAGCAAACGATGCAGTACTGATACTACGACTTATCTCAGAAGGTGTGGAGGTAGAAAGATACACTGAAGTGACAAAAGTCATGTGATACAGATTTGCACTTGTACAGATGGTGGTAGTATCGCGTACACAAGGTACAAAAGAGCAGTACATTGGTGGAGCTGTCAGTTGTACTCAGCTGATTTAGGTGAAAAGGTTTCCGAAGTGAATATGCCGGCATGACGGGAATTAACAGACTTCGAGGGGTTCCGGTAAGCCCTATCTTTCCAGTGTTAAAATAGCGCTTATAAATTGCATATTTTCTCATAAAGTCTTTGAGCTAGGAAGTTGAATTTTTTGAAGGTTATTTACTGGAGTATTGGCTACAAGTTAACATAGGGATTTTAAAAAATTTTAATTTATTTCTTACAGCTTATTTTTTTTCTATTGCAATGAAAATTCACTACTTTTTTGTGCCAGTTTTTGTTTATAAAAACAATATACAGGTTTCTGGAAAAAGGCTATGTTAACTTACGCAAAAGGGACTGTGTAACATTTCCTCAAAATGTGAAGAAAATTGGTGTGGTAAATCCTGAAAAAACATGTATTTTGTATGAAACGATAAAACTTTGGGGAGTCGAGCGACAAAGTTTGGGTTACCTTTTTAGTGCATTCCAGGTCCGTAGGACTGATTATCTTCATTTTCTGCAAACTCCTGCCGGCCGGAGTGGCCTAGCGGTTCTAGGCGCTACAGTCTGGAACCGTGCGACCGTTACGGTTGCAGGTTCGAATCCTGCCTGGGGCATGGATGTGTGTGATGTCCTTAGGTTAGTTAGGTTTAAGTAGTTCTAAGTTCTAGGAGACTGATGACCTCAGAAGTTAAGTCCCATAGTGCTCAGAGCCATTTGAACCATTTTTTTTGCAAACTCCTCCTCCAGCTTCTTCTTTGTCCTCCTATTGTTTTCTCTGGCTTGTATTTCTAGGCTATTTACAGCCCTGTTAGCAGCCCGAAGACATTCCTTGTCTACAGCAAGCATCGTTTGTACCATGTTAAAACCTATCTTCATCCCCATATTTCGAAGTGCTTTGTACGTTACAACGTTGAGATCTTTGAAAGTAGCAACAGCATCATACACACCAAAATGAAGTGGTTCTATTCCAACAAACACAGTCTTCGGGATTCTTGACCATGTAACACTATTTACACTTTCATTGGGGTTTTGAATTTTTCCATGAACACACTTTTTCAACAGTTCAAGTGCTGCTAAGTCTCTGAAAATAGCTTTTTATCACCTCCATCACCACATCAGGCAGACTATATTTGTGAGTGTACACTTCACCAGTTAGCAATCCCCAGTTTTACTTATACAAAATGTTTTCTCCTTTGGGACACAAGTAATAATGGGGACTTACATCAGCTGAAAAAGTATGGAAACAACAGCCTGAACAGCCTTCTTCATTTCACCAACACTGTGTGTGTTTTGCCTAATAGCCATTCCATAATAGTTCTGGATTTTGTCAATTACACTTTCCCTCCCCATCCAACCCTTTACCATCACTGAGTTTTTGTTTTTGTAGGAAGCTTTCTGTTGCCGAAGTCTTGAGCCCATTCGTTACTGAGCAATACACTCAAATTTCTGCACTAGAACATCGTCACCATAGAGCTTCAGTTCTTGAATATGTTTGAAACTATTAGAATCACCGTCACCAAGGTAATTCAGATATCGCACTTTATCACACGCAGCAGAACGTTTAATATACTAGCAACACCAGCTATTTCCATTCCTCCACTATTGACACTATAGTTAGCCACGCAATTATTTTCATGTGAACCTTTTTTTTTTTTTGTCGACACCTATAATATTTAGATGTTTCTGCTACATCTAAAACTTTCCTTGTATACACGCTGGTGACACACTACACCGCGAAGAGATGTGTGTCCCCGTTTATTCCAGGTGCTACTGAATGCTGCAATCAAGTCTCTATTACCACTGTTTTTTGTTACTGCCTCTTTCACAGCTTTCTTCATAGATTTTATACAGACATCTTCTACTTTAGACCCTATAAATCTACTGTAGTTGGTAGACTAGGTTGGGGGATTTGAAAGATTCATCATGTCACAGAAAAGTGCACCTGCTGTAGTACCCTTACCAATTAATGTTGTGTTCATAGATTTTGCTACCATTTTCTTCATTTGGAGTTACTGCAACACTGTTCTAAAAGGTGTTCATGTTCATACACTTACCACCCTTCAGTTTCATTTCACTGGCAAGTTCTACGTGATTTTCTATAGAGAGTTCCAGACCCATTTCACTACACTGAATATACCTTACACAGTTTGCAAAAACTCTGTTGAGAGCTGCCATATCAAGTATTTAATTCACATCCGTTTCGCCGATAAAACCATTCATACCTTTCATTAATTGAACCAATCATCCTCTGCGAAATACTTTCTTTCTCACTTTCATTGCAATGAGCAGGTTTACCAGCAAGGTTAGGTTCACACACTTCCTTATCGTCTTTATTTTGTATTGCAATAACACCTACCCTTGGCTTTCCAACATTTCTCCTTTTCTCAAATGCCTTCAGAGGATTTGTAGTCACGTTACTTTTACCCATGGCTATCCTTCAATAAAACAGAGATATCAATGAACGGAATTCACTACGAATATTTTCAGGATTACAAAAGAGTAAATAAACACGAAACTCACGACAATCGAGCGAGTATTATAATATCGATTCTTCTTTCACATCACTAAAATGTACTTGATGAGCATGTAGATTCACGAGTACAACATTTTACAGCAGTTTAACAGCGCCACAGTAGATCACTCCTATGGAGAACATATTTCAAAAATGTTTTAAAAATAGTTGTAGTTTTCTGAACTGAATAAATTATACATCAATTGAAAGGGGAAAGTCTGTAGATTTTTAAAATGCAAAAATTGAACATTTCGTGATTTTGAACATTTCCGGAGCCCCTTGAACACGCAATGCTAGTTGGAGCTAGACGCATGGACATTCCATTTTGGAAATCGTTAGGGAATTTAATATTCGAAGATCCACAGTGTTAGGAGAGTGTCGAGAACAACAAATTTAAGGTATTACCTCTCATCACGTACAACGCAGTTTCTGACGGCTTGCGTTAACGACCGAGAGCAGCCGCATTTGCATAGTGTTGTCGGTGCTAACAGACAAGTAACTTTGTGTGAAATAACCACAGAAATCAATGTGGGCCGTACGGCGAACGTATCCGTTAAGACAGTGCGACGAAATTTCGCCTTAATGGGACATGACAGCAGACGCCTGACGCTAGTGCCTTCGCTAACATCACGACGTCGCCTTCAGTGCTTCTCCTGGGCTCCTGACCACATCGGTTGGACCCTAGGTGACTGGAAAAGCGAGGTCTGGCCAGGTGAGTCCCGGTTTCAGTTGGTAGGAGCTGATGGTAGGGTTCGAGTGTGGCACAGGCTCTACAGAGCCATGGACCCGAGTTGTCAACAAGGCACTGGGCAAGCTGGTGATGGCTCCGTAATGCTGTGAGCTGTGTTTACATGGAATGCGCTGGGTCTTCTGGGCCAACTGAACTCATCGTTGTCTGGAAATGGTTATGTTCGGCTACGTGGAGACCATTCAGACTTCACGTTCTCAAACAACGAAGGAACTTTTATGGATGACAATGCTATTGTTTCAAAGAAGAGTTTGGGCAGTTCTAGTGAATGGCTTGTCCACCCACATCGCCATTTATAAATTCTACCAAGTATTTAAGGGACATAATTGAGAGGTGCTCAAAACCCTGTACCGGCAACACTTTTCAGCTATAAACAGCTACAGAGTCAGCAAGGTTCCTTGTTTTCCTGCAGGGAACTTCCAACGAATTGTTGAGTCCATGGCACGTCGAGCTGCTGCACTATCCCATGGCTTTTGTCATCTCAGTATAAGATCTGTAGTTCTGTTGACTGAGCTACACTCTTTGAAATTTTGTAGGTATCAGGGATAAAATACAGGCACCGAAAGTTTATTCATAACCTGTATAAAAACCAGTTTGCAGCTGTAAGGGTCGAAGGACATGAAACAAGGCACCAATTGGGAAGGGAGTGAGACAGTTTTGTAGCCTACCCGCAGTGTTTTCAGTCTGTATACTGATCAAGCAGAAAGGGAAGCGAAGAAGAAATTTAGAGAGAGAATTGAAGATTAATGGCTTTGAGGTCAACCGATGACATTGTAATTCTGCTAGAGACGGAAAGGGTTTGAAGGAACTGTTGATCGGATTGAACAGTTTCTTAGGAAGAGGAAATAAGATGAACATCAACAGAAGAAAAGAAGAATAATGAACTGCAGTAGAATTAAATCAAGCGATATTAAAGGAATTAGATTAGGAAATGAGATGCCTAAAGTGGTAGATGAGTTCCGCTATTTGGGCGGCTAAATAACTGATGATGGCCGAAATAGAGAGGATGTAAAATGGAGACATGGCATAGCAAAAAATCACTCTGACAAAAACGAAGTTGCTACATCGAATATAAATTTAAGTGTTAGGAACTCTTTACTGAAAGTAAAGCTGTTCAGACAAGAAGACAATTGAAGCTTTTAAAATGTCGTCTCACAGAAGAATACTGACGATGAGAGGGTTAATCGAGTAAGTAATGGGGAGGGAATTGGAAAAAAAAGAAATTTGTGTGAAACGTTGAGTAAAAAAATGGATTAGTTGATAGGACACACATCCTGAGGGATCAAGAAATAGTTAGTTTGCTAATGGTGGGGAGTGGGGGTGGGGTATAAAAATTGTAGGTGTGAAGACACACGTATCGTCAAATGGATGTAGGTTGCAGTAGTTATTCAGAGCTGAAGAGTCTGTCACAGGATAGACTAGCGTAGAAAGCAGCTCAAAAGCAGTCCTCGGACTGATGACCCCAACAAGAGCAACAACAATGTAAGGCCACTTGTTGCCTGTGCAGTTGTGATCTATCCCGATACGCTATGTGCTCGAGGACTGCTCTAGCGAGCACTTTTTCCAGATCTCTCACACATTGACAAAATTTGGTCAAGGGTTTCCGGGAGACTGGAATGGCGTCGTTCACCAGCTTCCATGGTGGTTGAATTCTGGCATGAAAACTCAGTTCAGCAAGATGTCTCCCTGGGTCAGAGCCACTGTAGCTGCGAGACGTATGTTGTGTTACCAAAATTATCGGTGATGCTCACTATCTGTAATCGCTGGCCCAGTGTATGTACGAGCCGTTTTATAATTTGCAAAAAAAAAAAAAAAGGCTCTAATCACTATGGGAGTTAACATCTGCCAGCCGCTGTGGTGGAGTGGTTCTAGGCGCTGCTGCGACGGTTGCAGGTTCGAATCCTGCTTCGGGCATGGATGTGTGTGATGTCCTTAGGTTAGTTAGGTTTAAGTAGTTCTAAGTCTAGGGGACTGATGACCTCAGATGTTAAGTCCCATAGTGCTCAAAGCCATTTGAAACATTTTGAAAAATGGCTCTGAGCACTATGGGACTCAACTGCTGAGGTCATTAGTCCCCTAGAACTTAGAACTAGTTAAACCTAACTAACCTAAGGACATCACAAACACCCATGCCCGAGGCAGGATTCGAACCTGCGACCGCAGCGGTCTTGCGGTTCCAGACTGCAGCGCCTTTAGCCGCACGGCCACTTCAGCCGGCAAACATTTTGAACTTAACATCTGAGGTCATCAGTCCCCTAGACTTAGAACTACTTAAACCTAACTAACCTAAGGGCATCACATACATCCGAGGCAAGATTCGAACTTGCGACCGTAGCAGTCGCGCGGCTGCAGGTTGAAGCGCCTAGAACCGCTCGGCCACGGTGGCTGGCTCGTTTTGAAGAGATAAGAACGCTTTAGCTGTAAGTGCTTCACATATGGGCACGACCGATATCGCTGGATTTTAGCCGAATTTCGGGTGCAATAAAATCAAGTAATGTTCCGATCGAGAAAAGACAATGGGATGACACAGTGTTCAAATTCGGAATTTTTCGCTAAGGCCGGTATTATACCATCAAATTTCTTTGTCCAATATCTTTGTCAAATATCTTTCTCAAAGAAATTTAATGGTGTAATAGGGCACTTTGTCAAATGTCGTCAAATATTTGATCAAATCTATGGCCTCGCTGTAGATTTGATCAAAGACGTCGCTTGTCTTCTTGCCACTGCAATGTGACATGTTACCACGTGGAGCGCTAGCATCGCTGCGGCGTCTGTCATCTGTAGTGTTTTTATAAACATTGCCGGTAAATACAATTGGTGTGCACCGACAACTACAAAATTAATAGAGATGTATGAAGCTGATGCGGTGCTTTACAACGTGTGACAACCTCAATACCAAAATGGATTAAGACGATTGGAGACCTGACCTGACCTGACCTAACCTAACCTAACCTAACCTAACCCAACTCTCTCCTGTCGCAAGGAGTCGGAGTGTTACAGTGAGCCTGTCTTCTGCAGATCTAGAAGTTCTTGAGTGAGTATTGTGCTTTGTGATATGAGGATACACTTCACTGGGCACATGCAGAAATGTATGCTAACCCATTCTTAAGTAATTGATGTACGACTTGACGTCCTCCACTATAAGTTCACGTAACATGTTTTGTTGAAAGCTTTTATCGTGTCGTAAAACCCACGGGTTCACCCAGGTACGTTTCCTCTTTTTTTTGCCCGCTTCTCTTCCGCATGTCCACTCAGTGCTGTTGTGGTACATGCAACTGCTCCAGTTAATAACAAGTTTTTGTTGTCAGCTGTCTTGAACTTTGACGAAAAATATGACGACAGTGTAATGCCCCTTTTTAGCGCCACGTCAAAGATTTTTGTCAAATATATTTGACGAATATTTGATCACATTTTTGGTCAAATCTTTGACAAAGAAACTTGATAGTGTAATACCGGCCTAAGTAGCGGGCGTCAAACATTAGATAACATACACTAAAGCTTCAAAGAAACTGGTACACCTGACTAATATAGTGCGAGCACGCGGAAATGCCGCAACATGACGTAGCGTGGACTCGAATAATATCTGGAAGCAATTGACACCATGAATCCTGTAAGGCTGCCCATAAATCCGTAAGAGTACGAGGGCGTGGAGATCTCTTCCTATCAGCACGTTGCAAGGCATCCCAGATATGCTCAACAACATGTCTGGGGACTTCGGTGGCTAGCGGAAGTGTTTAAACTCAGAAGAGTTTTCCTGGAACCAATCTGTAGCAATTCGGGACCTGTGGGGCGTCGCATTGTCCTGCTGTAACGGCCCAAGTCCGTCGAAATGCACAATGGACATGAATGGATGCAGGTGATCGAGCAGTATGCTTTTGCACGTGTCACCTGTCAGAGTCGTATCTAGACGTATTATGGCTCCCATATCACTCCAGCTGCACACGCCCCACTCCATTATAGAGCCTCCACCACCCCGAACAGCCCCTGCTGACTTTCAAGGTCCATGGAAACATGAGATTGTCTCCAAACCCGTACACGTCCACCCGCTCTATACAGTTTTAAACGAGACTCATCCGACCAAGGAACACGTTTCCAGTCATCAACAGTCCAATTTCGGTGTTGGCGGGCCCAGACGAGACGTAAAGCTTTGTGTCGTGCATTCATCAAGGGTACACGAGTGGGTCTTTCGTTCCTTAAGCCCATATCGATGATGTTTCGTTGAATGGTTCGCATGCTGACACTTCTTGATGGCCCAGCATTGAAATCAGCAGCAATTTGCGGAAGGGTTGCACTACTGGCACGTTGAAGAGTTCTCTTCAGTCGTCGTTGGTCCCGTTCTTGCAGGATCTTTTTCTGGCTGCAGCGATGTCGGAGATTCGATGTTTTACCGGATTCCTGATATTCACGGTGCACTCGTGAAATGGTAGTACGGGAAAATCTCCACTTCATCACTACTTCGGAGATCCCGTGTCCCATCGATCGTGCACCGACTGTAACACCACGTTCAAACTCACTTACATCTGGTTAAACTGCCATTGTAGCAGCAGCAACCGGCCTAACAACTGCACCAGACACTTGTTGTCTTACGTAGGCGTTGCCGACCGCAGCGCGGTATTCTGCCTGTTTAAATATCTCTATATTTGAATACGCATGTCTATACCAGTTTCTTTGGTGTTCCAGTGTAGCTCGCTCCACTGATACCTTGAGTGACAGGTACCTGGTGAGCTAGGTTGGTTACCATACAACGAAACAGTGATGAGAGCGCATACGATCATTTGCGGGATGATCTGAAATTTGGGCGGCTTGCACGCGCTTGCTAGGAGTAAGTTCAGCCTCTTGCCAACCGGCTTCGCAATACGTTGCTTTCTTCCGATTGGGCTGTTTAGGCAAATAAGCGACCGCCAGCTGCTCAAATTTCATGTTATTCCATAGATAATCATATACGATCTGTGCTTCGATCATGATTTGTGTATATGAGAACTACGCTAGCTCACCAGATACAGTTACTCACGGTATAGGTTCTATGTTATTTTGTGTTCGACGTCCGCTACTTAGCGAAAAATGCTGACTACGATCACTGGGTTATCCCATTCTCTATTCTCAATCGGAACATGATTTTATTGCACCTGATGATGCAGCTAAAATGCTTCAAAATTGGTCGTGCCTATAAATAAAGGACTTACAAATAAAGCGGCCTTATCTTTTTAAAATGATATATCCAGGCTGTGGCTGCCTTGACTTCAAAGTCTGGTGTATGAAATTTCGTTGTTTGGTGCTATTTCTAATACAGGTGTTTCTAGATTGTGTGAAGAGAATACAGAAATGCATATTCACCGATATAAGAGCCAAACCTATCACAGTGGCCTTCACAATAAATTGTTAACAACTAGCATTAAAAGTAAGTGAAACAGTTTTGATTTATAAATTAACACCATTTTGGAAATTTCATCACAAGGGAGACATAAAAATGAAATATGCATGCCATGAAAATCTAAGGATTTTTCCCACTACTCTTGACGAAATTAGCAGTTACTTTATAAAGGCGCTTGTCTTTAGTAAATAAAAGAGAAGAGGTTCACTATGGAAGGTGGTATTCCATACACAACAGTGTCTTCAAAGAGCCCAACAGTTTATAGTCGAATGTAGGACATGAAAACGAGATGTGGTTTACATCAGCTTCCTACTCAGAAACACACTCATATTCACGAGTACTTGCGGCGCTCCTTTTGCTATTTTAAGCCAGTACCATTTTAAGCCGATTTTACAATTACGTATGCCAAATAAAATGTGTTAAGTGTTTGAGATATTCAAAAAAATGCTCAAATGTGCGTGAAATCTTATGGGACTTAACTGCTAAGGTCATCAGTCCCTAAGCTTACACACTACTTCACGTAAACTATCCTAAGGACAAACATACACCCCCATGCCCGAGAGAGGACTCGAACCTCCTCCGGGACCAGCCGCACAGTCCATGACTGCAGCGCCCTTGACCATTCAGCTAATCCCGCGCGGCGTTTGAGATACTGGCAAAGCTCCTAAGATAACATTGTCATTTCTCAAAGAAATGAAACCCTATCTAAAGAAAATATTATGTTATGGTCCTGTCACTGCGGTATTGTTTTTTTATGTAATGGATATAAAATGATTCGTGATTCTGTATGCTCTCTCTCTCTCTCTCTCTCTCTCTCTCACACACACACACACACACACACACACACACACACACACACACACACACACTCACTTCGAATACATGGAATTGTTCGGTACGTTATGAAATGCACTATTTCAATCATACCAGCATAGAAGAATTCCTGTTTTTATTCAAGCATTCTGAACACCATGAGTCACCCTTTGAATTAAAATCAGTTTAATAAATAGTTTTGGACTTTGTATTATCTGACGCTTGTGTGGAAATGCGAATGATCAGTTAGCATTTCCGACCAATCGTAATTTGAGTATCTTGAAAGAAAACCTGCTTTGTTCATTATGAGCATACGAAATCCGATACTTTTACGTAGCTTAGTGGACGAATTTCTTTGCGTATTTCAGCGCTGTTCTAAAGCAAACACATAGAGGAGGCGCCATTCAGTAACTTTGGATTGAACCGAACTGAGATAAGTAGCAAAAGCTGCTGTATTCAGAATTTAACTATATAATAATATGCACAATTATTAAATAATGGAGTGTTACTTTCACTTCGACAATCTAAAAGGCAAAGATCCTACAAAATAACAATTTAAATGTTTATTACTTTTAATAATATAACTTCCGTTCCCATAGTATTACTAGATAACAATTCGAGATAGATTTACATTTCAACAATGTAAGGTGCATATAGGAAGGGGAAAGTTACATGCGGCGTCCAAACAGTGATCCAAAGAATTTGCAGATACAACGAAACCTTATGTACATGTGAATTTTGTACTTTTTGCCTGAAATGATGGTAATTTCTGTTCCATGTGCTAACCGAGCGAGAAGATGGATGCATTTAAGGGCCAATATTATTGTCAAAGGAATAAGAGATGTAAAGAGAGAATTTGCTACATTTTTCAAGAATTTACAAATTTTGGACTACCCACAGCTGTACCCAGCAAAGGTAAGCAGATCAATGCTAGGCTCCTCTGTGTTTGTGAACCGTGTTCGGAACATAAATTTTAATAAGAGATCCATGACTCATAGTGCTTTAACACATAATTTTAGATTTTTACAAAGTGAAATTTCCTACACTATCGATATGTGCAACAAACATAAGATGGCGGATTCATGTCCTTGCCTGACAAAACTCGAATGGCTAGCGTACAGTGATTGTTGAACTGCCGCGATGCATTTTTGCATTTTTATATATTTCCAAGTGCCTTCGGAGCAGCCTGGTCGAAGCCACTGGCTCCTGCTGTCACCAAGGTGTAGAAAGATGATCTGATGACAGTCTGATAAAAGACCGAAAGCGGTAACCAAAAGAAATGCATACAAATTTCATGTGATCTAGACTGTCTCGTTGACAATTGTAATATAATTTTATCGATAGCTGTTTTCCTAAGGGCAAGGTCCCTCAAAATTCTTAAAGAACTGTAGATGTTAATCCGACGTAGACAGGGAGGAAAAAAGACGTGCTAAAGCCAAGTCGAATAATGGTGGACATCGACGATCGGTCCGAATGTATCCTCGAAAACCATGGTGTTGTAGGAATTTGACTGCAGAAATTCACCGGCTAGCAGTGTTAAATTCAGGCGTAGTACTATTCTGGGCTTTACTGTGCACAAAAAATAAATCTGTCAGTACAAGTATACAGTTCCGGCGCGGAAAACTGGAGCGTTGAGTACAGCTGATGAATGAAGGACCAGAGCAGACGACGGTCGGCGGGTATCCCTGTCCGTCTATAATCATTAAAATTTGCATAAAGGCAACCGATACAAAAACAACAACAAATTTGAGTACCACACATATATAAGAGGACAAGATAAAACACTTTCTAGAAGAGGAAGCTGAGGAGGAAGACGAAACTTAAAAATAAGAACACAGAGCAGAACAAGTGACCACACACTGAACAACCGTTGAAGAAGATAAATAGTACAGACAGAAACAACAGAAGGTTCAACAGGTCCTTGCTGAGGGTTTAGGGAGGTTTCCCTCAGCACTGGGGCAGATGCCAGCATTTTTAGCACGCGAAAGAAAGCCATTAGATATGAGTACAAACCGGTGTAACATAAAGTAATACACTCAAGCGCTAAAGAAACTGGTGTAGGCATGCGTATTCAAATACAGACATATGTAAAGAGGCAGGATACGACATTGCTGCCCTGTCGCAGTTTTTTAGATTGGTTAACGCTGCTACAATGACAGCTTATGAAGATGTGAGTTTGTACGTGTTGTTATAGTCGGCGCACGAGCAATGGGACATAGCGTCTCTGAGGTAGCGATTAAGTGAGGATTTTCCCGTACGACCATTTCACGAGTGTACCGTGAATATCAGGAATCCGGTAAAACATCAGATCTCCGACATCGCTGCAGCCGGAAAAAGGTGCTGCAAGAAAGTGTCCAACGAATACTGAAAGGAATCGTTCAGCGTGAGATTTCAATGTGGGCCATCAACAAGTTTCAGCATGCGAACCATTCAACGAAACATCATCGATATGAGCTTTCGGAGCCGAAGGCCCACTCGTGTACCCTTGATGACTGCACGACACATAGCTCTACGCCTCACCTGGACCCGGCGACAACGACTGTTGATGACTGGAAACATGTTGCTTAGTCGGGCGAGTCTCGTTTCAAATTGTATGGAGCGGATGGACGCGTACGGGTATGGAAACAACCTCATAAATCCGTGGATCCTGCATGTCAGCAGAGGACTGTTAAAGCTGGTGGAGGCTCTGTAATGGTGTGGGGCGTGTGCAGTTGGAAATTGGAAATTTGTGGTAAGTTCCTATGGGACCAAACTGCTAAAGTCATCGGTCTCTAGGGTTACACACTACTTATTGTTAAACTAACGACAGCACACACACCCATGCTGTGCAGCTGGAGTGATACGGGACCTCTGATACGACTCTGACAGTTGACCGGTACGTAAGCATCCTGTCTGATCAGCCGCATCTTCATGTCCACTGTGCACACCGACGGACTTGGGCAAGTCCAGCAAAACAATGCGACACCCACAAGTACAAACTTGCTACAGAGTAGCTCCAGGAACACTCTTCTGAGTTCAAACACTTCCGCTAGCCACCACGCTCGCCAGACATGAACATTATTGAGCATAACTGGGATGCCTTGCGACGTGCTGTTCAGAAGAGATCTCCACCCCCTCGTACTCTTACGGATTTATGGACAGCCCTGCAGGATTAATGGCGTCAGTTCGCTCCAGCACTGCTTCAGACACTAGTCGAGTCCATGCCACGTCGTGTTGCATCACTTCCGCGTGCTCGCAGGTGTTACAGTTTGTTTGGCTCTTCAGTGTATACGGCACCAAAGACTACTAGGCTCTCAATGTTCCCGCTTCTCCCGTTCTGGGAGAGGAATGAAAGATAAAAACGAAATCAAAAGGCTAGGGCGGTGCTGTCGGCGCTCCGAGAGTCCGCACGGAAGGCCGCCCCACGCACATACGCTCTCACACGAGGGCACGCATCTCGCGCTCACGCAGAGACTGCCACGGCCTCGCGGCTCGCCCCTGCTGCCCACCAGCTCTGCATATTCATGCCACACAGGCCGACGCGGACTCCCAGAGCCACGCCAAGCCACAGCATTCGCTCCCACGCACGGCGTACCCTCCAGCAGGTGACCACAGGAGCCGGGACAATCGCCCCATCACCCAGTCACCGCTGCCAGCCCGGTGTCCGCGACATACCGCTTCCGGCGCCGTAGGTAACAAACGTCCCGCCTGAGGATCGTCAGGGAAGGGTGGCGCAGTATAACGTGACTCCCGCTCAGAGACTCATTCTGGTATTGGACGCTGGGCGAATCCATCCCCATCCAGGTGTCGCGACACTTCAGCATCGCAAGTCGGCCTGCCTACTTCGAGAACTGGAGGGTTTTTCGCATACGCCACCCCTAAAAGTCGCGGTCAGCTGAGCGTGCTCTAGGAAACGGTCAGCCGCACGGGATTAGTCGAGCGGTCTGAGGCGCTGCAGTCATGGATTGTGCGGCTGGTCTCGACGGAGGTTCGAGTCCTCCCTCGAGCATGTGTGTGTGTGTGTGTGTGTGTGTGTGTGCGTTTATCCGTAGGATAATTTAGGTTAATTAGTGTGTAAGCACGCGCGTCCGGGTAGGACCCACCAACCCACCCCCTATAACCGCCCACCGTGCCCTTGCACAACACATCATGCTGTTGCTAAATAGGCATCATGGCAATCAGTATAATAAAATGTTATCAATTTGTTGCAGCCTTGAGCCCCCGCTTCGCGATGTACGCTCAGCGGTTGATGACGTCAGCGGTCAGAGATCAAGGCAGCAAAGTTAAAGTTCTTATACATGGATAGCCGTATGGGACTTAGTCTCGGAAAAATTAAATTGTTAATAAGTTCGTTATTTGTAGTAAAGATGGGCGATACTCAGAGATCTGTTTATTAGTAACCAGATATCTAATTTAAGTGTAAGAGAGCTTAAATATAATGACATCGCGAAGCGGGGGCTCAAGGATGCAACAAATTGATAAAATTTTACTATACTGATTGCCCTGATGCCTACTTAGCAGCAGCATGATGTGTTGTGCAAGGCCACGGTGGGCGGTTGTAGGGGGTGGGTTGGTGGGTCCTACCCGGACGCGCGTGATGCTAGAACGACTACAGCACGCGTACGGGATAACGTCATTCTTGAAAGTCATTATACTTCAGCTCTCTTACACTTAAATTATACATCTGGTTACTAATAAACAGATCTCTGAGTATCGCCCATCTTTACTCACAAATAACAAACTTATTAACCATTTTATTTGTCAGAGACTAAGTCCCATACGGCTATCCATGAATAAGAACTTTGCTGCCTTAATCTGTGACCGCTGACGTCATCAACCGCTGAGCGTACATCGCGAAGCGGGGGCTCAAGGATGCAACAAATTGATAAAATGCCCTTCGCAGGTAAGTCCCATAAGATTTCACACACATTTGAACATTGTTTTTGTAAACGGTCACCGGATTAAATTTGACGACGCCACTGTCTTGGCTTACAACAAAAGCTTCTCTGGCAGCGTCATTAAAGAAGCCATTGAAATAAAAATCACTTGATACGGTCTTAACAGAGACAGCGGCCTACAGTTCAGCGCGGAATGGGGATCCTGCAATCACGACGTTGAAGCAACTGCATTGAATGCAAATTCAACGTGTGTCCACATATGAGCAGCATTGTTTCAAATAGTATTACGTTCACATATCATAATGTCATAGGTAGAGAAAAAAACGTTTCGACGGCGGGAGCTAGGCATTTAGATTACGTTCCAGAATAAGTCAACATTGAAATCATTTCCCAGTGCAGGAAAGTTCCATTAAAATTTTTAAACTGGACTTAATACGTTTTGAACCATTTCACTGGAAAAAAATACGTTTTGATCCAATCAAGTTTTCACACAATATGTTTAGAAAACGTTCATTTTTTGTTTTTATTTTTATACAACTGAGCCAGTGATCCTGGTTCGCTTTATTCGGTATGCTGTGAACTTTATTTTTTGATATCGCCACGTGGAATACTGCGATGCTTCCACTCTTAAATCTGTATCCTTTGTGTTTACAAGGTGGCTCATAATTACATAAAGGTGAACTTCGGTTGAAGTGCCTAAAACGAAATACATCTCCACACGTCATAACTACAAATAATAAAGCCAAATCAAAGTACAAAAACATACAATTCCGTCATCTTACCCAAACGAATAACACGTCAGTGCACCGACATTACAAATTTCACTGAAAATGATCATTCGTAAAATACATCACGTGTTTTTATATTAAAAAACTAAAAACCCGCCTCGATTGCGTTAAAGCACCTAGTGTTAAGTGTTAACCGAGGTTTCGGCGTAGATAACTACATCTTCTTCAGAACAACAATAAAACCCACAAGTGCCTAAGAAGACCTTTGTCAATGATTAAAAGAACACCATAGCTATACAATTATTATAACTTAATGGTGTACGCTCCACCTCACACCGGCCTATGTTCGATAGGCCATGACTACCCAATCAATTCGCTTGACAATGACCAAGTAGAGCTTTGTCGATAACTCGTTGCATTTTAACCACTTGACCTATTGGACTCTCGAGAACATTTTAATCGAGTATAAAATACTTGTCTCCTTTTATTTGCAGGAAGTCTGGTAGTCCATTCTGCATAACGTCCTCGAAGGAACGCCTGTGGAGATCTCGGAAAACACATGGATCAATCAGATAGTCACCTGCAATTGTAGGGCACACGTTAACCAGCTCGTATCAAGCACACCACTAACGCACCAGCAAATTGACTTGTATCGAAAGGATCACTCGATTATTATTTAACAATATTAGTTTTAATTACTGGTTGCAGGGTTCTGTTGTTGGACCTATAGCTTCTTTAATAATTCAAAAATGAAAGATTTTCGTCTATATGTCAAAATCGAATATTTTTCATCTTTCGCTGAGGAGAATCCATTCGCGATGTTTATAAATACAGCCCTGATTCAGCCTCTATTGCCGTCAGTGTCAACAATGACTTATGACAGACTTTCCCACAGTGTCCACTTTCATGCAACAGACAATAACGCGCTCATGAGTCCGCAGCAAATACACGTCAGAATCTTGCTGTATGTAACTATTCATTGTACATTAAGGTGATAAAAGTCATGGGATACCTCGCAATATCGTGTCGGATCTCCTTTTCCCGGAGTAGTGCAGTAGTTGGACGCAGCATGCACTAAATAATTCATTGGAAGTTCCCTGCAGAAATACCGAGCAATGCTGCCTCTTCGGCAGCTTCGGTGCGAACTATCCGGAGCTTACCTGCCACCATCATACTATTTACGTGTTCTGTGACTCGCACGGAATCCGATTCGACACATATCGTTTATCGATAAATTGACGTTAACACCACGTGCTTATACAGCACAGCACACGGCGAACTAGCTTGCGTGATGAGGGGTGAAGCAGGATTTGATCGAATCTGCTAGCCGGATTAACGACCGACCGTTGGTATCGTACACTGTCCTCCTTGAGAATGTTTTTGACAGCTTTTCCGCGTTCATTAAAGCACCAGTCTCCGTCTAAGAAAATACGATAAACAAACAGTTAAAATACGACAACATGCAAAACAAAGTTTACATGATTGTTAGACAGACGGCGACCCAGGGTTCCCTCCCCTTACACTAACCATGGCAACAGTAAGGGCCTCTTCCCACGAATTTAAAGTAAATTCTATTGGGTTGATGCATAACTTGGTGGCGTTTTTCCGAAACGCTACAGATACATATAACAGAGATTTTAGTTATCAATAATATATCCTCCTCCACTATTTACAACAATTTGCCAACGCTGGGGTAATTTTTCGATCCCGCTTCTGGAGAAATCACGTTGTTTTGCGGCGAAGAACTCGTCGGCCCACGTTCGGAGTGCAATTTTCATCCGGAAAGGAATTTCGTTCAAATGGTTCAAATGGCTCTGAGCACTATGGGACTCAACTGCTGTGGTCATAAGTCCCCTAGAACTTAGAACTACTTAAACCTAACTAACCTAAGGACAGCACACAACACCCAGCCATCACGAGGCAGAGAAAATCCCTGACCCCGCCGGGAATCGAACCCGGGAACCCGGGCATGGGAAGCGAGAACGCTACCGCACGACCACGAGATGCGGGCAGGAATTTCGTTGATGGTTGTTCGACAGAGAGCGGAAAAGCTGAAAAATCTGAGGGTGCAAGGTGAAGGTGAATAATGTGAGTGTCGGATGACTTCCCAACCCAACTCCTACACAGTGTTTTTTTGCCAGTGTAGCAGAATGCGGGAGGGCGTCACCGTGGAGTAGCACCACCTGACGCAGCCTTCCTGGTCGTCCTTCTTGCGCTGCGTCTGTAGGACGTCCAGTTGCTGACAATAGACGTCAGCATTGACGGTTACAGCTCGGAGAAGCAATTCGTAGTACACCACACCATCGCTGTTCCACCATACACAAAACATTATCTTTCATGGATGTGCGCATGTCTTTTTACAGGGTGTTACAGCTTTGTTTGGGCACAACCATTCCCTTCTTTTCCTTATGCTAACATAAAGATACCTTTTCTCGTCACCAGTAATGATGCCAGACAGGAATGGTCGGTGTTGTTAACGAGCAACTGATGACAAGCAAGCAGAGGCGAACATACGTGATTCTTGCGGTTTTGATGTAGAGCATGTGGTACCCATACACCAGATTTTTAAACCTTCCCCATTGCATGACAGAGTCGCACAATAGTGAAATTATCATAGTTCGTCACATTTTCCAGTTCTCGAGTACACTGACATCCATAGTTATGGATTAAAGCGTTTGGACGATCTTCATTAAACCCTGAAGGTCTTCCTGGATGTGGAGTCACTAATGTCAAAACGACCTTCCTTAAAACGAGAAAACCATATTCGTACCGTGCTCTGTACAACAGCATTATAACCACACATGACGCAAATTTTTCTGGCTGCCTCGGCTGCTGTCACCGCTCCACTGAACTCAAACAGAAGAAAGTGTCGGAAATGTTCCAATTTCTCCACCTGGCACGCCATTTTCTAACGTTCACAGCTCCACTCACTATCTCCTCAAACTGACAATATGTCAACTCAAATAGCAAAGCGAAGTACAAATAAAAAAAAAACACGATATATAACTAAACCCATAGGAACAGGAACGCCAACATGCAAACCAAAAACGTTACCAACTTATGCACCAGTCAAATATTTACTCAGTGATGAAAACAGTGGACCCTGTACCGCGTGATAATCCCTGGGAAAGAGAGGAAGAGCAGCTGGTGTTCTCCAGGGAAACTCGGCAGTCCGCCGGAGTAACCCCGTGTCTCCCGGGGAAGAACCGGCTTCTCACACCAGCAGCTCTGCGCGTCGGGGAGTTGGCACGAATGCCGGTCATCCATCATAAGGCGTCGCTGCCGTGGGAGCGGCGACCACCGCACGCCTATTAGTTGTGGCAGGTCCAGCTCTTAGGTGCGCTACTAGCACACCAATTGCACGCGGAAGGTGCTACTCTTTGTAGACGGTCTGGTATCTACCTCGAGTAATGTCACAAGGAAATAAGACTTCTCTGCAAGTAATGAAAATTTTAATATTACGACGAAGAGATTACGATTTCTTCACAGTCTTTTGGAACACAGAACTGTAGAATGGCGTATACAGCTATTTACTGCCTCTCATTTCTCTCATAATGATATTCATTGCATGTATTATGCAAGAAAAGTTGAAAAAAAGATAAAAATGAATCCAACAAAGTAAGAGCGTCTCTTTTTAGCCTGCCTGAGTTACAGGAGCGTCTGTATTCGCCATCCACAACAACCACTTAACATGGGAGTCTCTTTGTAGCTTTGTTTCGTCAGTGTCACACCCAGCTAAAGCTCTGACCATGCTCGTCACTCAGGCCATCACATAACGAACGCAAAGAGATTCTGGTCTTTTGTAAAGTACGTCAGCGGCAAGACACATTCAACACCTTCACTGCGCGATAACGCCTGTATCTCTGACATCGATCTGTTGTAGAATTTTAGAAGATGTTTTTTGCTCTCGTATCATGTCATTTCTGGAAACGCAGAATCTACTCTGCAGGAATCAACATGGATTCCGGAAACAGCGATCGTCTGAGACCCAACTCGCTTTATTTGTTCATGAGACCCACAAAATATTAGATACTCGCTCCCAGATAGATACCATTTTCTTTGACTTCCGAAAGGAGTTCGATACAGTTCCACACGGTCGCCTGATAGACAAAGTAAGAGCCTACGGAATATCAGACCAGCTGTGGAGCTGGATTGAAGAGTTTTTAGGAAACAGAACACAGCATGTTGTTTTCAATGGAGAGGCGTCTACAGACGTTAAAGTAACCTCTGGCGTGCCACAGGGGCGTGTTATGGGACCATTGCTTTTCACAATATATATAAATGACATGGTAGATAGTGTCGGAAGTTCCATGCGGCTTTTCGCGGATGATGCTGTAGTATACAGAGAAGTTGTAGCATTAGAAAATTGCAGCGAAATGCCGGAAGATCTGCAGCGGATAGGCACTTGGTGCGGGGAGTGGCAACTGACTCTTAACATAGACAAATGTAATGTATTGCGAATACATGCGAATACATAGAAAGAAGGATCCTTCATTGTATGATTATATGATGGCGGAAAAAACACTGGTAGCAGTTACTTCTGTAAAATATCTGGGAGTATGCGTACGGAACGATTTGAAGTGGAATCATCATATAAAATTAATTGTTGGTAATGCGGGTGCCAGGTTGAGATTCATTGGGAGCCGGCCGCGGTGGTCTCGCGGTTAAGGCGCTCAGTCCGGAACCGCGCGACTGCTACGGTCGCAGGTTCGAATTCTGCCTCGGGCATGGATGTGTGTGATGTCCTTAGGTTACTTAGGTTTAAGTAGTTCTAAGTTCTAGGGGACTGATGACCACAGAAGTTAAGTCCCATGGTGCTCAGAGCCATTTGAACCATTCATTGGGAGAGTCCTTGAAAAATGTAGTCCATCAACAAAGAAGGTGGCTTACAAAACATTCGTCCGACCTATACTTGAGTATTGCTTATCAGTGTGGGATCCATACCAGTGAGGAGATCACGAATGTAAAATTAGAGAGATTCGAGCGCGCATGGAGGCTTCCCGGCAGTCGTTCTTCACGCGAACCATATGCGACTGGAACAGGAAAGGGAGGTAATGACAGTGGCACGTAAAGTGCCCTCCGCCACACACCGTTCTGTGGCTTGTGGAGTATAAATGTAGATGTAGATGGTCATGTCACTGGTGAGAGTGCCCCTAAAGCAGAGCTAGTAAACACAGTTCTACGAAACTGCTTCACCAAACAAGACCAAGTAAATATTCCAGAATTCGAGTCTAGAACAGCAGTCAATATGCGTAACTTAGAAGAAGGTATCCTCGATGTAGCAAAGCCGCTTAAACTATAAAAGTAAATTTGTCAAACCTTGAAAAACGCTAGGGCCCGTACCATGGGTTAAAACAGACAGTGTCTCGTAGAGTTTCGATGAGGTCCGACGAAAGAAATGCTCCCCCGTTCCGACAGCCGGTGAAGCAATTCTGTTACAAGAGAATGTCTAGCCACGTCACTTGCCGAAGCGAACCTGCGCTGACTAATTACAACAAGGCCGAGGTGGGAAATTACGCACTTCGGTCCTTTGGCCACCAGGCGGCAACAGACCCACCCGTCCCGTCCCACACTGCTCCTCACCCATCTCGGACTGGCCAGGCTGGGGAAGATGTCGAGGACTGATTGAGCCATCTTTGACTTGTATCTCTCTGTCTTGTTGTACCTTCGTATACAGAGTTTGTTAGTAATGTAAATATAAGCCCCCTTAACTGCATTTAGGCAACGGCCTTGCCCCAGTGGATACACCGGCTCCCGTTACGTCACCTAAGTTAAGCACTGTCGTACGTGGCCGGCACTTGGATGGGTGACCATCCGGCTCGCCATGCACTGTTGCCATTTTCCAGGGTGCACTCAGTCTCCTGATGCCAATTGAGGGGCTACTGGACCGAATAGTAGCGGCTCCGTTCAAGGAAAATCATCATAGCGACCGGGAGAGCGGTGTGCTGACCACACGCCCCGCATCCTCATCTGAGGATGACACGGCGGTCGGATGGTCGCGATGGGCCACTTGTGACCTGAAGACGGAGCGCTTTCTAACTGCATTTACCGTCGGTGCTTCGCAGAACACTATAACAAAAAATGGTTCAAATGGCTCTGAGGATTATGGGACTTAACATCTGAGGTCATCAGCCCCCTAGAACTTAGAACTACTTATACCTAAGTAACCTAAGGACATCACACACATCCATGCCCGAGGCAGGATTCGACCCTGCGACCGTAGCGGTCGCGCGGTTCCAGATTGAAGCGCCTAGGACCGCTCGACCAGACCGGCCGGCAGAACACTATAACAATATTCAATGGGAAACACTGGCTAATGTTCCTCAAAATTCTATTTATTTGGTCACGAACTGGGTTTCAGAATCTTAGGCAATCGTCATTCACAACAGAATGTCGCGAACGCATATAAAATGACGTGTGCCACTTACACAGATATTATTTACACAGAAGATAGAAAAATGATGACGTGTAGAGTGTTTACATAGTAAAGTATTATTTTTTTATGTCACACAGAAACAATTACATTTCCTCAAAAACTAGCCGAGAGCGAGCAGGGCTTGCGAACTGAGGGTTCTGCACAGATTTAATTTAACTTCGTATATACAGTTCACCCATTCCGCGCGTCGAGGATCTCGACGCTTTTTTCCTCTTACCAATCTTGATACTAGCAAGATATTGGTCCCAGGGATTCCAAGAGTTTAGAGAACGTTTTAATTTTACGTTTGAAGTCGGATAACAATGACGAAAGATACATTCATGCGTGTGATATAATTACAGATTAACAATTTTCTTATTTTTTTCCTTTACTTGCAATGTGAAGCCTTTCTCTTGCCAGATTTATTCTAGTCCAGTGAGAAAAACCCTACAGGTTTTGATGAGTAAATTTGTGAGTATCAAAATATGTGACCAAAATGGCCGTATCTTTTGATAGCATAATTTTGTTTAGCATTTTTACACCACCAAAGCACTGGAGACGTCAGCATGTGACGTAAATTTCAACTTGATACGCTTACCTGTTCCCGAGAAAGAGGAGTCTTAACACATGGACAGACAGGCAGACAATCTGTTATCAAACACCACAAAGTTTTGACATTTTTCGGGTTTTTACCTTTGGTTATAGCGTTAAACCTTACCTCTTGGCGGCCGCGCGGGATTAGCCGAGCGGTCTAGGGCGCTGCAGTCATAGACTGTGCGGCTGGTCCCGGCGCAGGTTCGAGTCCTCCCTCGGGCATGGGTGTGTGTGTGTTTGTCCTTAGGATACTTCAGGTTAAGTAGTGTGTAAGCTTAGGGACTGATGACCTTAGCAGTTAAGTCCCATAAGATTTCACACACATTTTGATTTTCTTACGTCTTGGCAGATTTCATGGTTTTAGCTCAACGGGAAGTGCCCTGCAGGTTTTGAAGAGTGAGCCTGCGAGTATCAAAATATCTGACATAAATAGACGTATCTTTTGATTGCATTGACTTAGAAAGTTCATTTTTTACATCGCCAAGAAATCGTGCCTAAGTATGTGACATAAATTGCAACTTGATCCGTCAACTCGTAAATAAGAAAAAATTTTTGAACAGTCTGACAGACGGACAGGCAGCCGTACAGGCGGAGAACAAAGTGGTCCTATAAGGCTGCAGTCACAGTGGCTCCGATATCGGTTGATTCCCCCGACGACTGACATCGACCGGAGACGGCCGATCTTTTCAAATCAATGCGCCACTACGCGTGCAGTCACACTAGAGCCAATCTTATCTCCCGAACATACAGACTTCGGACGACAATCGGTGAAATTCAGATCAGTTTGCTTTCTTCGGGCAGATCGACCGACGTTCTCGCACACGAAATACGGAGCTCAGTCCAAGGAAGAGCAAGTTTTAGGAACCCTGAGGGTGAAAATAACATAATGGAGATTTAGTTCAGAATCTATAGACTGAAGTCGCAGTTGTATTCGAAACCTCAAATAGCCAAAATCTTTATTGGAAATTTTAGGCATAGATTATAACAAAAAATTTGTTAAAGTGAATAGGGTGGCGTATCTTATATGCTTATAGATACTGTACTGGATCTTTTTGTGGCAGTTGTCTACAAATTATTATTACTCCTCACTGGTGTCAGTGAGTCTGTTAATATGAAGTGGATTGCAAATGTGGTGTACGGTATGTATTTCCACTTTTAAATGCTTTAGGTTTTCAGAGGATCTTATGCTACACTTTAAGCTTGTCTTTCACTCGTACGACAAATGACGGTCATTGAACGTTAGTGACGTACGTCTGCACAGCTTTAAATAAATACAGCGAACCAGGGTGTTTATAACTTGCTTTTCAAGGTCAGCACGAATTTCCTCCAGTATGTAACAGAACGTTTCTCCCGCCATCTCATACATCTGTAAAACGTGTCTGGTGGTTCCCATAACTGAGGACAGTGTGTATAATGCTCGCCCACGTTCTCTGCGACACAGGAAAGCTCATTCACATGCATTCGGCGTCTCTTAAATAGCAGAAGTCGCTAAGTAGCACTCGTATCCAAGCACAGACGCGTCGTGGTGTCTATTCACCGCTAAGAAAATCTAACCTAGTTCATACATAAAATAGATTCTAACCTAATCTAACCTCCTTGGCCCTGCCAAAAACCAACGAAGGAGATCGGACGCGCTATGACCACGCTATCGGCAGATGTTATCGGGCGACCTTTGACGATCGTTGTCGGTGCCACTGTGAACGCAACCTAAGGGTTCCTTTTCTATCGAATGAGCTACAGAGAACTAAAAAAGGTACGTAAAGTTTTTTACGTAGAGGTACATTTAATAAATGAAAAATAAAGTTGAATCTACAATTTTAATGTACAGTGAATAGACTAAAAAACTGCCTAATGTTGTGTAGTGTCCCCGCGAGCACGCACAAGTGTAGCAACATGACATGGCATGGACTCGACTAATGTCTGAAGTAGTGCTGGAGAGAACTGGCACCATGAATCGTGCAGGGCTGTCCATGAATCCGTAAGAGTTCGAGGGGGTGGAGATCTAAACAGCACGTTGCAAGGTATCTCACACATGCTCAATAATGTTCATGTATGGGGAGTTTGGTGGCCAGCGCCAGTGCTTAAACTCATAAGAGTGTTCCTAAAGCCACTCTGTAACAATTCTCGACGTGTGGAGTGTCACATTTTCCTCTACTGGAATAGCCCAAGTCCGTCAGAATGCACAATGGACATGAATAGATACAGGGGATCAGTCAGGATGCTTACATACGTGTCACCTGCCAGAGGGGCATCTAGACGCCTCAGGGGTCCCACATCAGTCCAGCTGCACACTCCCACACCATTACAGAGCCCCCACCATATTGAACAGTCGCCTGCTGACATGTAGGATCCATTGGTTCACAAGGTTGTCTCCATACCCGTACACGTCCATCCACTCGATACAATTATAAACGAGACTCGTCCGACCAGGCAACATGTTTCCAGTCATCAACAGTCCAGCGTCGGTGTTGAGAAGCCCTGGCGTGGCGTAAAGCTTTGTGTCGTGCAGTCATCAAGAGTACACGAGTGGGCGTTCAGCTCCGATCGCCCATATCGATGAGGTTTCGTTGAATGGTTCGCACATTGACAAATGCTGATGGCCCAGCATTGAAATCTGCAGCAATTTGAGGAAAGGTTGGACTTCTCTCACGTTGAATGATTGTCTTCAGTCGCCGTTGGTCCCGTTCTTGCAAGACCTTTTTCCGGCTGTAGTGATGTCGAAGTTCTGATGTTTTACCGGTTTCCTGATATTCATGGTACACTCGTGAAATGGTCATACGGGAAAATCCCCACTTCATCGCTACGTCGGCGATGCTGTCCCGTTGCTCGTGCGCCGACACCACATTCAAACTCACTTAAATCCTGATAACCTGCCATTGTAGTGATAGTAATCGATCTAAGGACTGCGCCAGACGCTTGTTGTCTTTTACAGGCGTTGCCGACCGCAGCGCTGTATTCTGCCTGTTTATATATCTCTGTATTTCAATACGCATGCCTATACTAGTTTCTTTGGCGTTTCAGTGTAGTAATGACAATGGTTGGAAGTACGTGTGTGTATGTGGTGGAAGGGAGGGGAATGGGTGACGGAGAATTGTAGAGAGGCAGGTTCAAGTGGATACAGATTGCAGTAGTTATAGATTAGCCTGAAGAGCGGGTTCAAACCAATCTTCGGCCTGAAGGCCACACCGGTCATAACAATCTATATTTCTGACACCCTGCCTTATAATCCAGTGCTTATCCTTGTGTGTCTATCACTACGATGGATTACTAAAGTCTAAAAGAAGTTGTGAATAATCCCATCCAGTGACATTTCTTTAGTCTTTGATGAAATACAGAGATTTCTGATTTAAAATATGTTAAATTTTTCTTAATTTATTTTATTAATACTGTAAACTAAAAATGAAGACTGCATGCTTTAGACAAAATTTTCATTGCCCACATTGAATGAGTTTATGTCATATGAGTGTAGAGCTGAAGTGAGTTAAAAGGTTGCAGTGGACAGACTACACAAATTGTGTTGCAATATTTCACACTACAGAACATATTAAATCCTACCATTCATTACAGCTCACTGCAAACCTGAAGTCGTTGCACCGACTTGATACGCTGAGCTGTGCCGCGCCATGCTCCACCTCATCGCAATTCGTTGCGCGTGTGCGGAAAGGAATCTCATGGGAGGCTGTCACATCAGTATCGTCAAGTAAGAAGATGTCAGCACTTGTAGAGCCGTGCAATCAGAGTCGAACAGGAACTCGCAACAAGTCCCTCTCGTCTACCGTCTACCTTTGTCCTATTCAAATCGTGTCCATACATAAAGGCGCAAGGTCGCGCTGAGGCTTCGCCGAGAGACTATTCACCAAGGAA
The DNA here is from genome assembly GCF_023864345.2 of Schistocerca serialis cubense. Taxonomy (NCBI): domain Eukaryota; kingdom Metazoa; phylum Arthropoda; class Insecta; order Orthoptera; family Acrididae; genus Schistocerca; species Schistocerca serialis. The sequence goes on along the minus strand of NC_064643.1, from coordinate 115,565,582 downwards.
CGTGTCGCAGGCTTCCCTTCTCGACTGGCGAAAGAATGTCCTCACTTCACATGCCTATTACTGGGCACGGAATATACTAGCAATGTGCTCGCGAGTTATCAAATGCGTAAAATAGTAGATGCTGCGATGTGTTGCAAAGTTCCACTCACCTTGTGGTGATTCTCTTGTCACACGCAAGCCTCCTTGAAGTTACTCAAATGCGGTTCATAGCAGGAAAAATCTATAGAAAGAAACTGTACGGCTCGTAACCTCAAGTCGATCTAAAAATTCTTGTATCGGTATATATATATGATATGTCGTGTGGCTAGGGCCTCCCGTCGGGTAGACTGTTCGCCCGGTGCAGGTCTTTCGATTTGACGCCACTTCGGCGACCTGCGCGTCGATGAGGATGAAATGATGATGATTAGGACAACACAACACCCAGTCCCTGAGCGGAGAAAATCTCCGACCCAGCCGGGAATTGAACCCGGGCCCTTGGAATTGACAGTCTGTCACGCTGACCACTCAGCTACCGGAGGGGGGCTTGTATCGGTGAAAGGAACTGTTCGATGATAGCATTTATGTGCGTAAAATTTCACACTATTACGGTAGGCTCATATGCACCAATCACTAAGCTGTACAGAGTCTGAAAAGTCCACACGCACACGTCATTTTTAACCGTAGCCAGTTTATGGTAAATATTAATTATCTTGCACCGAAAATTTACAAACTGATTGTTTCTTTTGGAATTGCTCTCTCAAATGTTGCTACAATCAGTCTCACGTAACAAAATGATCGTGTTCGTCAGTAAGCAACACGCCACGCGAATTTAGTTATTTAAAACGACACTAAAAGCTCTGACTTTCACACCGTGCATTAAATTGAACTCTCTTCCACACTTTACGGCACTTCCCAATCATTTTGGTACCGAAATACTATAATATTAATAATTTTCATCGGAGCGCCTATCACCAGCTCTGATCACCATGAGATCCAAGCCCCAACTCTACTCTACACAAATGATGTTTATAGTTCCCAAAAAACGTGCGAATATGTTAATTTCTGATTGGCTGAGAAACATCACAGCCTTTCGGAAAGCAACATCAACCACGCTCAATCCTGAGCATATACAGGGTGTTTCAAAGAGGACTTCATAACTTTAAAAATTCATGTAAATTTATTGAAATAAGATATAGATCTGGGTCTAATGTTATTTTATAGGGAAACATAATTTTTTTTTACCTTAAACTAAAGATGTATGTGAGTTCTATTGGTTATCCTGCAGGAAGTCAATTTCTTCCGAAACTCGCTGTAGCATTGCAGGTATAACTTGCTCAGTGGCGGAGTAAATTCTTGCTCTAAGTTCAAAAAAATGGCTCTGAGCACTATGGGACTTAACATCTGAGGTCATCAGTCCCCTAGAACTTAGAGCTACTTAAACCTAACTAACCTAAGGACATCACACACATCCATGCCCGAGGCGGGATTCGAACCTGCGACTGTAGCGGTCGCGCGGTTCCAGACTGAAGTGCCTAGAACCGCTCGGCCACGCTTTAAGTTCAGATAAAGAAGCTGGCACAGGAGGTACAAACAAGATATCTTTAATGAAATAATATAAAAAAATGTATCAGGTCTGGGAAAAGTGGGGGCCTTGCGATTGGCGCATCACGGCCAATCCATTGACCTGGAAAACGGTCACTGAGAAAATTCCGGACGTCATTCAGGTAGTAGAGTGGTGCACCGTCTTGCATGAAGTAAACATTTCGTTTTTGGCCATCCTCATCGATCTGTGGTATCAAAAATTGTTGTAAAATATCCAGGTACACTATCCTGTCGTCTCTTAACTAAAAAAAAGGGGCCGTACACTTTGTTCTTACTCAATGCACAAAAAACGTTCACTTTAGGGCAATCACGAACATGTTGCAAGGTATAACGTGGATTTTCACTGCTCCAAATCCTACAGTTATGTGCGTTAACCTTGCCACTTTAGTGAAAAGTTTACTCGTCAGAAAAGATGATTTTGTCCAAGAAATGTTCGTCCTCATGTAATCAATTTAACATATCCTCACATAAGTTCTTGCGAGCAATTTTATCACTGTCTTTTACTACTTGTACTATCGTCATTCTGTATGGTTTCTAGTACAAAATGTTTCTCAACACACGGCAAACAGTCATATGTGGGTTTTGCAGCTAGCAAGACGCACACCGGGTCGATTTCGTACGGCTGTTGACACGTCTCACTTGTTCGCCGACGTCGTCAGATGTGCTTGGACAACCTGATGATCTCCCACGTCTTACCGAGCACCCTGTCTCTACAAACCATTTATGCTACTTTTAAACTGTAGGCCTACTAGGAGAATCTTTAGCGTCATTGATATGGAAATTACGCTGAACAGTTGTCGCTGACTTCGATTCTTCAAACCAAAAGACCAGCTAGCAAGCTCGGGTCCAGTGAAGGCAGCCATATTTAACGCAACAGCCGCTAGCGCTCCTTACGGTGCGATTCAGCACTAGCAACTACGCGAGACAAAACTTGATGTATTTTCCCTACAAATTGACACTACAGTCACCTCTGTAGGTACTATGAATTAATTTATAAGAATTTTAAAAGTTGTAAAGTCCTTTTTGAAACACCCTCTATACAGAACCAATCAACATTTGTCACTGAAGCAGAACAGTAAATTAATATAAATAAATTTGAAAACCCAGAAATATAAAGTTAATTCCTCTTAACAAAACTACTTTATCGAAATCATATTCTCATTTCCCCAGTACCATAAACTGAGAACTATTTACGTGTGCAACAACGAGGATGCAGTGGGAATGCATTTAAATCGATTGGACGAATGTTATGAAAACAAACACTCGAAACCGACGTTTCACGTTAGTCACATGCAACGAAAATCTGTAACGCAACCATCTGTGTGTGGCGTGTTTATAATTATGTTTTATTTATATTTTAGGACACTTAATCTATAAAAACACACCAAATGTCATAAAGAAAGCGTGTAAACCGTCTGAGGATAAATCACAACGATTCGAAACCGGTAACGCCTTCCTTTGAATAAAGGAACTCAAAGTAAATTTGTGGCTGGTTGCTGTCCTAACACCATCAACATTTGTCTTCAAACAACAGCCACGGTCTCCATCATGTCATCATATGACAAAATTGCATCAAGTTATAAACACACTATTTCGTCGTGTTTGTTTAAAGTTGTGCAGACGTACGTCAATTAACCTTCAATGACTGTCATTTAACACACGAGTGAAAATCAAGCATAAACTGTAGCATAAGATACTCTGATAACCAGAAGCACTTAAAAGTGGAAATACCTACTGTACTCCACATTTGCAAACCACTTCATATTAACAGACTCACTACCCTACTGGCATAAAACGCCAGTTAGCGGTAACAATAATTTGTAGACAATTAATGACAACCCACCTGAAAAAGATCCAGTACAGTAATTTTTAACATTTTTATGCAGCGACAGCGACTGATATTGTTTATATAAGAATATACAGCCTACAGTTGCAGGTTAACTTTATCGTTTACCTAGGTTTCAACGTTAGTAACAGCGTCTTCTTCAGAACATAAAATATTATTTAAATGTTTGCCTAAAACAGGCCATGGCCTAAGTCAACTTTATAAAACTTGATGCATAACCATAAGGTTTTGTCACTTCTATAAAACAAGCTGTAGCAAATTAACTTTAAGCCCGTTGTATGGGCCTCCTCGTGTGACTAGAGACGTTATTACTAACGTTGAAACCTAGGTAAACGATAAAGTTAACCTGCAACTGTAGGCTGTATATTTTTATATATCCAGTACAGTAGCTATAAGCACGTCAGATATGCCACCATTTTCACTTTAACAAATTATATTTTGAGGTTATAATCTATGCCACCAATAAAGATTTTGGCTATTTGAGTTTTCGAATATGTCTGCGATTTCGGTACATAGATTCCGAACTATATCCCGAATATGATATCTTCATCCTCAGGATGCCACAAACTCACCCTTTCTTGGACTGAACTTACCAGTTTCTCATGCTCCATATTTCGTGTGCGAGAACTTTGGTCGATCTGTCCGAAGAAAACAGACTGATCCGAATTTCACCGATTATCGTCCGAAGTCTGTGTGTACGGGAGGCGAGATCGGCTTCCAGTGTGACCGCGAACGTAATGGCGCATTTATTTGAAAAGATCGGCCGTCTCCGGTCGATGTCGATCCTTGGCAGAATCCAACGATATCGGAGCTACCCCGACCGCAGCCTAAGGGATTGTTACCATCAGCCGATCTCCTTCCACGATGGACCTCTGTTTGCGGTCGGTGGTGAATTTCCAGGATCTCCTTGATGCATTTCTGCCGAAAATCAGAAATACTTCTTTCCGTTTGAATTTTATACAAGCCACGTCCATTCAGCAGAGACAGATCCACCAAATGAAAAAATAAAACTTTTTCATACTATTTCACAGTTTTTCGTACACGTTCTACTGAACTTAGCATCACGTCGCTCCTGTCGAGGGCCCTCATATTTTCATTGTAGCTTACAATACAAGCTGGCTTTCTTTTTGCTTCATTTGCGCTTCTAGCAATTTTTTCAGTCGCTATAATTTCGCTTTCATGACGAGTTGAAAGCATCCTTACTTCCCGCTTGTCTTTCCTCTTGAGAGCAAGAAGTTTATCTGTTGACATAAACTCCAACTCACCTTTTTCAAGTTTTTTTTCTTAAGGTAGGCATACCTCTACGATTTTTCCTCACAGTTACACAAACAATACTCACTCTGTCATGTACGTAAGAACATAACGCAGCGATAGTGTATCAACTGTCAACATACAGGGTAGGCCCTTTACCAAAGTAACGTATTAGTATTTAAGAACGATGCTTCCAGATATTCCAACATTTACACCAAAATCAATTTTTTTACGATAGTTGCTGCACCCACATAAATGAAAAGTAAAAAAGTATATCTAGTTTCATAATCACGCAACACAAAAAAACTTTACGCTAAATCTATGGCGTTTGGATGAAACATACTTTTTGAATACGACACGACCTTTGTAAAGAACTAAACTTTGGTCAATGCTCAAACTTTTAAAGGGATGGAAAGCATTTGAAAATGCTTCTTTTAGATGACTCACAGATTGCCTAATTTTCCAGATTTCCATCTCTTGTATGTAAATACGCACAGTCGTCTAAGTGTGCATCTAACGGTTTTGTATGTGATAAATCTTTTTTATTGATTGTTTTTTTGTTTGTGGCTTTATTTCCTTCCCAGTCACTCTGTATCATACTGATGATGGGATAGAACAGCTTTAAACATAAAATTTAGTAGAGAATGAAATGAAATGATCATATACTAGCACTGATAGCTGGGAGTCGCCACCTGGTGAAGTTCGGCCAACGATCTGCAAGTCTTTTTTTAGTTGACGCCACACTGGGCGATTTGCATGTCTATGATGATGAAGTAATGACAAGAACAGAGGAAAAGATAGAGGGAGAGAGGGACATGAAATTTACTGCTAAGACAGAACAGTGTTTAAGTATGAAAACAAGTATAGCATACAAACAATGACATTTACTGCTGAGAGAGAGTGTGTGTGTGTGTGTATGCTTACATTATTTTTTGTATATGATGATATGATGCAAGATACAGCCTTCTGATAACTTTGAGCACTTTGTACGTAGTTGTGTGTGTATGTATGCACAAGTTTAAGTTTACCACCATCACGTTTAATTTGTTTTTAAATTTCCCACCAATTCTCTGATTTCCCATCTCTTGATGACTTGTAACCTCACAGATATTACACAATCCAAAACGGGGTGTGACCATTTTTTAAATTTCCCACTAGCACAATTTGCCTAGTTCCACCATCTTTGATTTTGATTGGTTGTTTTGTTTAATACTACTCTGTGATTGCCTGGAAGGACGAGAGGAGGGGAGGGGAGAGGGAGGAGAGAGCAGGGATTTGATTACATATTGTGTTCAAGGTTGAAGTCATGGTCAAGGAGAGGCTAACGACCTGGATCATGTGATTTAAGCAAACTGCGCCAGAATCTAGATCAAAGACAATGGCCTGAATCATGTGATGTCACAAATATAGACAAAGTGACCAGGACCAACACAGCCATACTACTCGTCAGTGATAGTAACGTAGTGGATTTAAAAAAGTAATTCTATTTAGGTACCAAGAATTTCAAATGGGTCTGGGAATGTACTAGTTTAGAAAAGGGATTAGTTTATAGTCAGGAGCGCACGCCAGAACTGAATAAAGATATTTTGTTTGCTAGTCAATGTAGCGGACAAGAGTAGATTTTTTTTGTCATTCCAAACTAGAGGTTAAAATAAGGAATTTCAAGTTAGGAATATAAACAGATGACTCGTGCGAGTACTTTGATGATTATTTACGGCAAATTTAAAGCTCAATGAATTTAAGCGGTTGCATCTGCATACATACTCCACAAACCACCATACAGTGCATGGCGGGGCACCTTGTACCACTGCTATTCACACCCTTCGCAGTTCCACTTGGATATGGAGCGTCGGAAAAAAGATTTCCATAAGAGACCTGATTTCTCTTATCTTGTCTTCGCGGTCCTTATACGAGATGTGAAGTGCGCAACAAAGTTCAAAGGGTCACCTTATTGAAACGCCGTCTCTTTCCCAAATTTTGACGAAGAAGTTAGAAATTTGGCTCGAAGTTGTCTAGAACCTTCCTCTGTGACAATGCAGAAATGCGACGCCGTGCGACGCATGTGCAAATAAGAGGACAGAGCTCAGAAGTTCATGTGAGCTGTAAGGTGGGTTTATGGGATAATAATGTCACACTGGCACCACATTTCACCACAATTCTGCCGAACGAGATTATGGATATGACACAGGATTGCAGGTCGTCATTACACCCCTTTCCCACAACCAACCCCTTCTCTTGATGCCTCTGTGACGGAGATCAGAAAACGCGACGCACAATGTCGAAATCATACGGTTTTCTTATGGCTGGCCGAGGAAAACATTTAAGACAGACTGCTAGTTCAAATGGCTCTGAGCACTGTGGGACTTAACTTCTGAGGTCATCGGTCCCCTAGAACTTGGAACTACTTAAACCTAACTAACCTAAGGACATCACACACATCCATGCCCGAGGCAGGATTCGAACCTGCGACCGTATTGGTCGCGCGGATCCAGACTGCAGCGCCTAGAACCGCTCGGCCACCCCGGTTGGAACAGACTGCTGCTCTGAAGCGACACGAAAAGTTCAGAACAGGTGTCGTAAGGGGAAAAAATAAAACCACTCGCTTCCACATCTTCCGAAGTCGAAAGCAACAGTTTGCAGTGTGATGTGGAACAAGATGTCGTTTTTGGAAACCTCTGACAATGCTGACCGCCCCTCCCCCCCTCCTCCTCATACGATTCAATCCTTCTGTTAAGAACATCAGAAGCCAGCAGACCCACTGAATGTGATCTCACCCCTTTGGAGCGTAGAGTGACAGTAGTTTCTGCTCTGGTGTACAGGGTGGAACAACTAGGGACCGTTCAAAGCCACTGGACGAAATTTGAACGTGATCCGAAGTAGAAAGGTGTGTCTCTGCTTTTTCATCCCTCCTTCCAAACATTATGTGGCTTGTGCACGGGGCCCGGATAGGATATTGAGTAAAACGACAAAGGTTCCGTCAAAGACCCCTCAATTCGGCAACACCCTCGGACCCTCACACGCATATGGCCGGTCTAAAATTGGCTCTCCACAGATTTCTATGCGCCAGCGGGACGTGTATCCCTACAGATAACCCTCAGATGACGTTTCTAACGTCGACGGTGGAGGGTCACAGGGCCGCCTGGTACGATTCGTACATCATGCAGAGCGCTCCAAAGCGACCAGTGTGCTCCTTTAAGGGTTTAGCCAAACTTTTTCTGGTGAGTTTATATAATTTGTCTCATAGCTAATTCGCATATGATACACCATACACTTTTGTTAATTTTATAAAATACGCTTTTGAAAACATAAGTGACCAAACTGGCCGGGCGGGGTGACCGAGCTGTTCTAGGCGCTACAGTCTGGAGCCGCGCGACCGCTATGCTCGCAGGTTCGAATCCTGCCTCGGACATGGATGTGTGTTATGTCCTTAGGTTACTTAGGTTTAAGTAGTTCTAAGTTCTAGGGGACTGATGACCTCAGAAGTTAAGTCCCGTAGTGCTCAGAGCCATTTTGATCAACCTGGAAACCTTCCTCATGAACATTTAAAACTGAAGTAACCGATTCCGTACTGGTACGATAAATGAAAAGATCGATGCCCTGTGACGTCATATCCCGTACACCTGTATACAATACAATGGATACAAAAGCGAAAAATAATGGAATAGTGTCTTTCATGCTTATCCAAAGCACGTTGTGTGACCCATTTGAAGCCAGCCGCGAAATACCGTGTCTGCTTCGCTCTTTAGGCAAATACGTACATCAGATGTGAGATGTCCTTGGCGTGGATCTCAAGAAAGCGTACCGGCAGCTGGAAAGCGCCGCCGTTCCGCCAGCACGGGAGGCGATATCGCAGAGGCCGGGTGCTGCTGTGCTGAGCTGCTCACCTGACGCATTCTCACGAGCGCCGCCGTGGGAGAGTAACAGCCAGAGCCGGCAGTGGTCGTCGCCCTCCGCTGCCAACACTGCACTTCTGTCTGCTGCCACCTGACAGCTACCCTCCCGAGCAATGGCCCACATTTACAGCGCTCATTTGGTTGGAAAGCACCTCTGAGGACTGTAGACCCTTCTGCTCCAGATGCATATGTACGCTAACCATCTCAGTGCTCCAGGCCTACGTATACGACTTGCTATTAAAAATATTTCCACTGGAGTGACTCCCTGTTACAGTCATAAAGATACGTATAACGTCTACTACCCGGCCAGCCAGTTGGAGATGATTGTTGCTCAAGTATGCGCTCTAATTGTTTTAATACTAGGAATTACCCGAACGACTTAACTGAATACTGAATTCTCTTCAGATGTCATGGTAACATTATCTAGATTCTGTGGTGCGCTATCCGTGTTATCGAATGAAATGACAAGAGTTCAGCGTGCGTTTACAGAGATCAGATGCTGAGTCTTCTAAATCAAAGTGACAACAAGGACATCATCATTCCCACACAGGTGATTATCTACATCTACATCCATACACCGCAAACCACCTGACGGTGTGTGGCAGAGGGTACCTTGAGCAACTGTATCGGTTTTCCCTTCTATTCCAGTCTCGTACTGTTCGTGGAAAGAAAGTTGTCGGTATTCCTCTGGGTGGGCTCTAATCTCTCTGATTGTATCCTTATGGTCTCTTCGCTATATATAGTAGGGAGCAATATACTGCTTGACTCCTCGGTGAAGGTATGTTCTCGAAACTTCAACAAAAGCCCGTACCGAGCTACTGAGCGTCTCTCCTGCAGAATCTTCCACTGGAGTTTATCTATCATCTCCGTAAAGCTTTCCCGATTACTAAATGATCCTGTAACGAAGCGCGCTGCTCTCCGTTGGATCTTCTCTATCTCTTCTTTTTATGTATTCGCAGCACATTACACTTATTTACATTGAGATTCAATTGCCACTCCCTGCACGATGCGTCAATTCGTTGCAGATCCTCCTGCATTTCAGTACAATTTTCCATTGTTACAGCCTCTCGATATACTACAGCATCATGCCCAAAATGCCTCAGTGAAGTTCCGATGTTATCCACAAGGTCATTTACGTATATTGTGAATAGCAACGGTCCTACGACACTCCCCTGCGGCACACGTGAAATCACTCTTACTTTGGAATGACTTGCTGCGTTCTGTTATCTAGGAACTCTTCAATCCAATCGCACAATTGGTCTGATAGTCCATATGCTCTTACTTTGTTCATGAAACGACTGTGGGGAACTGTATCAAACGCCTTGCGGAAGTCAAGAAACACGGCATCTATCTGGGAACCTGTGTCTATGGCTCTCTGAGTCTCGTGGACGAATGGCGCGAGCTGGGTTTCACACTATCGTCTTTTTCGAAAACCATGCTGATTCCTACAGAGTAGATTTCTAGTCTCCAGAAAAGTCATTATACTCGAACATAATACGTGTTCCAAAATTCTGTAACTGATCGACGTCAGAGATATAGGTCTATAGTTCTGCACATCTGTTCGACGTCCCTTCTTGAAAACGGGGGTGACCTGTGCCCTTTTCCACGCTCTTCTAGAGACCTACGGTACACCGCTGCAAGAACGCGGGGGGGGGGGGGGGGGGGCAAGTTCCTTCGCGTACTCTGTGTAAAATCGAACTGGTATCCCATCAGGTCCAGCGGCCTTTCCTCTTTTGGGCGATTTTAATTGTTTTTCTATCCCTCTGTCATCTATTTCGATATCTACCATTTTTTCATCTGTGCGACAATCTAGAGAAGGAACTACAGTGCAGTCTTCCCCTGTGAAACAGCTTTGGAAAAAGACGTTTAGTCTATCATCCACTGTTTCAGTACCATTTTGGTCACAGAGTGTCTGGACATTTTGTTTTGATCCACCTACCGCTTTGACATAAGACCAAAATTTCTTAGGATTTTCTGCCAAGTCAGTACACAGAGCTTTACTTTCGAATACATTGAACGCCTCTCGCATAGCCCTCCTCACACTAGATTTCGTTTCGTGTAATTTTTGTTTGTCTGCAAGGCTTTGGCTATGTTTATGATTGCTGTGAAGTTCCCTTTGCTATCGTAGCAGTTTTCTAACTCGGTTGTTGTACCACGGTGGCTCTTTTCCATCTCTTACGATCTTGCTTGGCACATACTCATCTAATTCATATTGTGCAATGGTTTTGAAGTTTGTCCACTGATCCTCAACACTATCTGTACTTGAGACAAAAGTTTTGTGTTGAGCCGTCAAGTACTCTGAAAACTGCTTTTTGTCACTTTTGTTAAACAGAAAAATCTTCCTACCTTTTTTAATATTTCTGTTTGCGGTTGAAATCACCGATGCTGCAACCAGTTTATGATTGCTGATTCCCTGTTCTGCTTTAACTGTTTCAAATAGTTCGGGTCTGTTTGTCACTAGGTCTAATATGTTATCGCGACGAGTCGTTCTCTGTTTAACTGCTCAATGTAGTTTTCAGATAATCTACTTAAAAAAATTATGGTTGGACAAAGAGTGGTGCCGATGAGCGTGTAGGTGAATCCGTCATCAGAACCATTCATAATATCAGTGAACCGGCAAACGTTGCACCCCTAAATGCAGATCCAAATTTTGATGTTTCATACCATCGCTTCCTCCTCCGATTCCGAAAAACAGCCTGAGCATGTGTCTGAAAAATTGCCTGACATATCTGCTAAAAGACAAAAAATAGGTGGTTTTGGATGGAAAGACTCTGACTTGGACCTCAACTTCATTCCGGTTGCGAAACTGTCAGGCTAGATGATTCATCTGCTGTAGATGACTGTTTACACCAAGGGTTTTCTTTCTGATTCGGATCTCAAAATGCATAATTTCGATTAACAGTCATCCCTGTTCCAAAACTGTCAATTTAAATGATTCATCTTGGCGTGTCTATTAGACGGCTGGTGACTGCTGTATTTAGCTAGTGTGGCGATGTTTTGGCTGCCTGAGCAACGATTATTCGGAACCTATTACTCCATGCAGCTACACCTAACACTGCCACCTTAACACTCCTCTACTAGGCTGGTGTAGATATTCAGCATTGCAACTCTAGCGATTTCCTTCAGGGTCTGGCTATGCTGTGCCCTGCTCTTCCTCGACATTTAACTTCTTTTTTCCTGCAAATTTCTATAAGTGAAGTGGCTATAAAACAAAACACTGCTTCTCTACTTAAATAAAGTGTAGATTGGTTCCAATTAACTCTGTATGTTATCACAAACTGTCACAGATGGTTACATGGGAACCAACTAATATCACTGTCTCAAGGACTTCTCGTTCACTTTCTGTCTGTGAATAACATATAACAACAATCGCTGGAGATCATCTCTTGTATATACAATATTTTTTTTACGTTCAGTGCTGTTTTTTTACATTTTCACACACAATTAATGTTTTCCACATTTTTGACACTACAGAAAAATTCCAGTATCCTTACAACCAGTTTGTTATACTGAAATTGAATCACTTTTTATGCTTTCAAATATATTGCAACTGATCTTCAGCAATTTTTAGAAAGTCTCAATTCTTAAAATTTGAGGAGATATTTGAAATATCTCCACCAACTGTTTAACATTACAATGTGTCAATTTAAAATTCAGTCTCCCACGAATCAAATGGATGTATTATATGGTTTCCGCACTCTAAATTAGTTGTCACATTTAATGTTTTACACATCTACAATAAAATGAACTCTACCTCTGTAGCCGAACAGTTAGTGTCACTCCGTCTGGTCCACAAGAACTCAGATTTGATTCCTTATACCTCTTAGGTTAATCTGAAGTAGGGAGGTCCCGAACGAGCAAACATCGTAGAGATCTCAGATTACAATAAAGCATAATTTTTGGTGTGGTAGGGAGCCCAGACCATTGTATTTATTTTATCTGGAAGTATGTGATGGTTGTCTTCCTCATCATATGAAGAAAGTTTATATTGTTTAACAGTCTAAACAACATGCTGCTTTGACTGAACGAAAAACCTCACAGTGATTTTTGCTTCCAAATTCAAGACACAATGTCTGTAATCGTCAGTGGTTAACCTGTTTACTTAAGACTGTTTCATGTTTTCTGCTCTGTGTATTATGTGCCCAGACTCGGTCTCCAGAGCATACACTTTTCTTCGCAGGCCAAAAAATTCTGCAATAGCTTCATCATTTAGTCCATCTTTCATTAACCCAACCACCATGTTATTCACTATTGAGACATTATATTTGCTATTTGTCGGGAAACTCGAAGTATCGAACCTTCTGTGCACATTATTCCTGATATCCTCGTAGATATCTGGGGTTGTAATGTGATATTTGAAGCTATCTGTATCTGGGTAGCACAGTTTTCCGCTGTATGCTTGAACTTATTTTAATGCATATTTATCGTGAAAATCGAAGAGAAGTGTTTTCGAAATATCCAAAACGGCCATTGCAGCTGCAGTTGGTTTATCGAAGACTACATTAAGCCTTCCCTGTTCAATGTTAACAAAATTTCATGGTTTTTCCAAACACACTATTATTCTACACTATTATTCTACTCGAACTCATTGGTTGCACTCATGCAGTTTTCTTCATTGATCTCAGCGTGTGACCGAGCGAGGTGGCGCTATGGTTAGCACACTGGACTCGCATTCGGAAGGACGACGGTTCAAACCCGTGTCTGGCCGTCCTGATTTAGGTTTTCCGTGATTTCCGTAAATTGCTTCAGACAAATGCCGGGATGGTTCTTTCCCCATCCATCCATAATCCGAGCTTGTGCGCCGTCTCTGATGACCTCGTTGTCGACGGGACGTTGAACACTTATCTCCTCCTCCTCCGATCTCAATGTGTGGATTTATCCAGGGAGCTTGCCTAAACAACAAGATAAGAGGAATTTTTCTTAACAACAATTTATTTTTAACAGTTATTTAAATTTTATGTAATAAACGACATAGTTATTTTTATCATTCGAGGTTGCAAATAATTTCTTTGGTTTCCTACCGTCTGGTAGTGACGCCATTTTTTCCCCACACAGGGACAAATCAGAACATAAATCGTGAGTACTTTTGGGTTATTTCAGATCTACTTCTAACATGTATCCTACGTTCGAATCGTCTGATACGTTTTTCACATCAAACGTTTTCACACTCTCTGAATGAAAACATCCAAACTATGACTCTGGAAGAGACTGCAGCATTGCCCAGCTATAAAGGCTATTCACATCAAGATAAATTATGTAAGATGCAACAGTTTTGATGTCGTAATTAATCATGGGTCTATTACTGGCAACTGCATGCCTGCGAGAACAATGGACAATACCGCCTCTAATGCCCCTTTCGCCAAACTGGAATTCTTCGGTATCGGTTATAAGCTGCAACTCCTCTTTAATAATTTTCAACACAGCATCCCATATCACGCCAGTTGATGTAATGCAATGTACAGGATCCAATTAACATGCTTTAATACAAGAACCGCAAAAGTTTTTGAAAACATCAGCAAGGGACAGCACACCAGTTTTTAAATATAAATCTAAAAACGCCCCTAGTGTATAATAACTGAAAACTTTCCACACGCTCTTTGGTACTGAGCTTCTGTTATTGTTTCACCTTCCAACAAACTTTTTGACTTTGAGATCTAGATAAGTGATCTTGCAGTAGAATCGATTCATTGCTTACATATTCATATGGACAAACACTGTTATGTTTAACTAAATGAAACACTTACTGGTTGCGAAAATATGACCTCATTATCTTGAGAATGGATTTCAGGCAAGGTACAGACTTTTGAAGGGAACACAATGGAAAATTGAGTGAATCGATAAATCTGAAATTTATATTACCTCTCTTCCCCTGTCGCAGTACTGAAATACTCTCTGTAAATATTTTATATTTTGCCACATTAGATGGACTCGGAGAAAAACGATCTGGAATTGGTTTAAATTTCTTAAATTCTAATTTATCGTCGTTGGTTCACATAGGTTCGTGAGCAAGAAATACCCACTGCTAAGAGTGTCGAATACGACAGGGAGTGTATAGTAAGGCATATAATCACGTTCCAGCTGGCACGAACAGGACTCCCCATATGTACCGGCGAAATGGAGTGGTCTCTACGTTTTACATCAACTTCCTTAAATGCTCCACAGCAAATTTCGCAAATCTCAGCAGAGCAAAATGCTAATTCTTCCTCAGACCTCATTTCTATCTTTTAATTTTGCAATAAAAACCTGTTTACACTCTTAGCGATTGTGCACAGCTGTTCAGTGAACCAGTTCGTACAAGTGCTACGTCTTTAACACTTAAATTAAAAGTATCGATCACCACAGTCGCAGTGTTTACAGCAGGCAATGCTAAAGGGCGTATGCACATGTACCTGTTTGGAATTCGAATCAGAGTCACTGCTACAACTGCTGGTTCCAGTATGCATGCTGTATCAGCATGAATCCCAAAAGGTAGCTTCGTTTGTTGCTGAAAGTTTAATAAACTGGCGACTGCTTTGAAGTGTTTGTAGTTAACTGAGCATGCATCCAACTTTTCTTTGGAATAAAAACATTGTGTTGCTGTATAAATTCGTAGCATTTTTGTTTTGTAAGTTGATATTCCGGTTGATATAGGTCTATTTAACGATTGGCATTTTTATTTGTTGCTCATTGTTACAATTTGAGTTTACATCTTATCATTTTGTTATTTTGAGATAGTGACTGGAGCTGTGAACGCTAGAAAACAGAGTGCCAAGTGGAGCAATCGGAAGATTTCAGATATATTTTTCTGTTTGAGTGCAACAGAGGGGTGAAAGCAGCGGAGGCAGCCAGAAATATTTGCGCCGTATACGAGGATAATGCCATTGGACTGTTCACGGCAATAAAATTGGTTTTCTCCTTTAAAGAAGGTTCGTTTTGACATTAGTGACTCTCCACGTTCAGGAAGGCCTTCGCAGTTAAAATAACGGTCGTTTAAACGCATTAATCCACACTGATCTCCGTCATTGTACTCGGGAGCTGGCAAATGTGATGAACTTTGGTCATTCCACCATGGTGTGACATTCATATGGAATGGGGAAGGTTCAAAAATCTTGTGTGCGAGTACTGTATGCTCTAAGCCAAATTCACAAAAATCAGCGGCTGGTCATGGGCACATCTCTGCTTGCTCGTCATCAACTGTCTCGTGAACAACACCTATCATTCCCATCGTTTATCGTTACCTCTAACGAGAAATGATGCACTTATGCTATCGTAGGGAAACTGAAAGGGGTGGTTGACCCCTAACGCCGGCCGCGGTGGTCTAGCGGTTCCAGGCGCTTCAGTCCGGAACCGCGCGACTGCTACGGCCGCAGGTTCGGATCCTGCCTCGGGCATGGATGTGTGTGATGTCCTTACGTTAGTTAGGTTTAAGTAGTTTTAAGTTCTAGGGGACTGATGACCACAGATGTTAAGTCCCATAGTGCTCAGAGCCATTTGAACCATTTGACCCCAAACAAAGCGACGACTTCCCTTACAGAGACTTGCGCGCATCCACAAAAATTAATTGGTGGAACAGCGACGGTGTTGTGTACTACGAACTGCTTCCCCGAGTTATAACCATCACTGGTGACATTTATTGTCAGCAACTGAGACGCGTTGCAGAAGCAATCGAAGAACAACGGCCAGGAAGGCAGCATGAAGTTATGCTACCCCACGATAACACCATCCTGCATTCTGTTTGACTGACGAAAACACTATACGGGAGTTACCTTGGAAAGAGATTCCACACTCCCCTTATTCGCCTGATCTTCCGCCCTCAGATTTTCAGCATTTCCGCTCTCTATCGAACGAGGAACTTCCTTTCCGGATGAAAATGGCTCTCCGAACATTGCTCGACGAGTTCTTCGCCTCAAAAACATGTGGTTCATACAGTCACGGGATCGAAAAGTTACCCAAGCATTGGCCGACTGTAGCAAATACTGAAGTAGAATATACTACGTATGACTAAAGTCTCTGTAACGTGTATCTGTTTTTAAAGAAAAACGCTGCGAACTTATGCAACAATCCAATAGCTCAGACATGGCTCACGTACTGCAATATACCTATGAGAAGGACTAATACTACACTACTAATAGCAAATCTCGACGAGTTATCTGTGTAATGTAAATGGCACATATCTGTGTTAGCAACCTGTCACACGTCTCAGAAGACACAGTTTTGTAATACGCAACGCTAGAATTCTACATTCTTTCTAATTTTAGTACATCCATTGTAGATGATGAACTGCGTCTGTGATTTAAATTGTCATTTATCTGGTAATAAATATGCAACCAGTCTTAAAAAAACGACTGGTTCCATATTTATTACCAGATAAACAGCCGGCCGCGGCGGCCGAGCAGTTCTAGGCGCTTCAGTCCGGAACCACGCGACTACTACGCTCGCAGGTTCGAATCGTGTCTCAGGCATGGATGTGTGTGATGTCCTTAGGTTAGTTAGGTTTAAGTAGTTCTAAGTTCTAGGGGACTGATGACCTCAGATGTTAAGTCCCATAGTGCTCAGAGCCATTTTGACCCATATAAACAACAATTCTTCCTAATGAAATGTTACTGTATCTCATTACTACCTATCAGAACCCCTCGGAGAGCATTAAAGATAAACACCAGTCCTAATTGCCCGATTATAAAGTGACCTGTTTCCAAATTACATACAAAAATAACCACTATTTCAGTATACACATAACTGGAAAATGATGTTTTGCTGATTAACATTGTTCTTATGTGAAAAAAACAACATAAATGTTAAATTAATACTGTAACTAATAGAAAGAAATGTAGCACATGGTCAGGATGTACCAGTAAACCTATCAGTACAAAATTACCACAGCAAATTAAATAGAACATATAAATAAAGCACGTTAATTGAATCTCCGATATATGTTCGCACTAAAATTCAGGCACTAGTTGATACGTTATAAACAAATTTAGAAATGTAATTGTTACCTGTAACATAATTAGTCAGAAAGTGTTATATTAACTCGTAGTTAAGTTGAAAATATGTTCACCTTGTTCAGCACTGTGACTGTAAATTTTTAGCAATGTGTATCTCATATTCGGTTTAACTTTTAATTGTGATTTTACATAAAATTGTAATTTTCATTGTCTGTAATTGTTAACAAAAGTATAAATAGTGGTCATGCAGGCGCCTTGGGGCACTCGTTTTTTGTCTAGGGTTGCGAGCGAATGTATTGTAGGCTCACTCGTTTGTTGATTGCTGTGAACACTGTGTCGCTTGATGTCAACTTTGGGTACATGTGATGTAACTGGTACAGTTCACCAGGCTCGGACACCAGAGTCCTGGAAGTATATTGGTGTTAAAACTGCACTGTACTTTGGAATTTATTTGGGAGTCTTCCTCCATCCTTTTCATAGGCTGCACAGCGACGAGATGAATCCAGGAATTTTACAATACCCCAAGAACTAAACAACTCTCACTGTTGGTAGAATTGACGTGAAAACAACAGCACATCGACTGCGCATTTCACTCAAAAGTCAAAACATTTGCAATGCGGAGGTGGGAAAGTATAAACATCTCAATGTGGAGGAGGAGCTGGGATAAAGTGGAAGACTATGCAGAGGACGACTCGCAAGAATTCCATGTACAAGAAGCAGGAACCATAATCTTGTACGTTGCAGACTGCGCCACGGACGTCGCCAGGAGCAAAAGTGAAATTCTGGAATGACATCGAGAATGAATCAGATAAGTATCCCATTTAATTGTGTCCTACAATTTTCTGTTTTTGTTTCATTGTGTGCGTGTGACAATTTCACCTCATAGGCAGGAAAGTGTTTTGTCTAGTGTCTAGCCACTTTGATCAAAATGAGCGAAACCAGTTAAATCAAATAGGCATGACCACGTGGTCAGGCCGTCAATTTCATGCTTCAACTCCAAATGTACACTGAAACAGTGAAGCAAATTCCGCAAGCAGTAGTTGTTCGCCTTTTCACAGTTTTTCAGGAGCAAATCAGCAACCGAATTTAATTGATCAGATATCTCAATTGTTGAATAATAAACTAGAACAACTGGTAACTCAAAATAACCAATTGGGTAGCAACATTAAATACGTCACAGAAAAGCTGGACCAAAACTTGAAATCATTGAGAGAAGAAATCAACGCAACAAATAACAAAGTACAAAGTAACATAGAAATGGTAGAAAAAAAATGTTGACTGTTTGGAGGCTTTCACACTCTCCGAATTTAAAGAAACAAACAAAAGCATTGAATTAGTTAACGAACGTGTCAAAAACACGGAAGTAGTCGTTTTAAATGAATTAGTGAACCGAAAAGACGAGTTAAAAATGTTGCAGGAACTCATTCTTTCAGATAAAGAATTGGTAGGGGAAAAACTGAAATTAAATTCTGAAGTAATTTCTGGTAAGATATCTCGTATTGACGAGAAAGCAGAAAGTGTAACAATAGAACTGCAAAGTCAGCTCTGAAGTTTCAAAACTGCAAAATAATATAATGTCCAATTTTGATTCAAACCAGATGTTTGTGCATAGTTGTAACAATGTTAGTTTAAAATCTTACCCAGGTGATGCGAAATTGCATCCAGTTGACTTTGTGCATCAGTGCAAAGAGTTTCCAACCTAACATGCCAGAGTCTGCTAAAGTTAAATTTGCGAAACGTTTTTTGGATGGTGAAGCCCTTACACGGGCGAACCAAAACATTGATACAAATACTACGTCTTTTGCCGATTTTGAGCGCCAAGAGGCAAAGTTTTGGTCGGAAAACAAACAGGCAAGAATAAAATCTGAATTTCTTAACGGTAGCAAATGCCACACAGGTCTTGCAATTAGCATGCGAGAATTTTGTGAAAAACAATTAGGGACATTGTCACATTTGAGCAAACCACTGGACGAACTGATACAGATTGACGCACTGAAACGGCGCCTACCACACCGTTTTCAGTGGGGACTTGTATGTGGACCAGATGACAGTGTTGACGAATTTTTACGTTATGCAGACAAAATTGACCGTGCATGGCAGAATGATGACAGACAGTACAATCAAATCCTCAGAAACACTCTCAATAGGAATGGGGGGTCACAACAATATAATGGTCACAGAAATAATAACTGGCGTGGTACCCAAAACAGTAGTTACAACAGACACGAAAACCATCAAGAACAGAGAAACAGTAACCAGTTTCACAACAGCAATTCCAACCAGGGAAACTGGTAACCACCTCGTTGGGAGCCTGTCAATTTGAGGTGAATAGTTATGGCACAAACCAGGCAGATAGGAGGTTAAAGAGACGAAAACGTAAAAGCAATCATAAATGTAATGTAAATAGGGACTGCTACTTAGATAATACTAGTTATAAGCAAAACTTTTGGGATCACATGTTGAGTGAATTGAATAATGCACATACTCAAGCAGGACCACAGTTTGAACTTAATGAACATTACTTAGCATTAATTGATGACACATTAACACCTGATGTAGACAGAACTTATGATATGTATGGCACCACTAGCTTGTTTTCTGATGATGGTAAGGATAATGAGGTATCTATATTAGTAGAAATTGGTAGCCAAAATGAGGAAATAACACCTGACTTAGATAATGAAACAGGTAGCGATTTCAGTAGTGTAACTTCAGATGTTGAACACTTAGTAGTTAAGGCAGATGTGCATGCAGAGGCATCACCCACAGTTTATTTTGATGATGATTTTGGTAAAGATAGTGTTCTAAAGGATGATGTATTTGATGATATATGCACACAGGAGGAATTAGATGGCATTATGTATGTTGAAGTTATTGATAATGGTGTTGCAGCTGAAAGTAACTCTGAAAGCGAAGCTGGTTCATGTGAAGATATTAAGAGTGCAAACAATGTATTGGTACCAATTTGTATAAATGAAATCTTAAGTAAATCTACTAATAAGCAGGAACAAGCTAAGTTGATAGGTGAGAAAATTTTGGAGTCTATTTTCAGTGAAAATGAAGTTTGTTTAGAAAATAATAAGGAAAGTGAAGTCATCAAATCAGATCCATCCATGAAAGATAATTTTAAGTCTAGTGAAAGTAAGGTATCTGTTTCATGTGTATTTGATTCCAGTCATAATGACACTCAATCTTATATTGATTCTGACATTGAAACCTGTGGTGAAGAAGTATGGAACAACATTGATACAACTGAATTAGAAAGTGACTTGTTGGCAGAGAATGCGAATAGTGACCCAAATATTACCTTAGGTAGCCCTTACGTAGAAATAAGCATTAACAATTGGTCAGGACTTTGTTTGATTGACACTGGCAGTCCCATTAGTAGTATCTCAGACAAGTTGAAGAACAGGATAAAAGACACTAAAAGTTACATCGAATTTCCAATCACAGGTGTACGGATTAAAGGTGCCACTAACAAGTTTAGTAAGTTAATAAATAAACAAGCTTTAATCACATTTTCTGTTGACAACATTAATTTTGAACATGGTTGTTTAGTTATTCCACACCTCAATGAGCAAATGATTTTAGGGATGGACTGGATAGTTAAAGCAAAGGTGAGTTTTGATTGGCAAAATTCAGAATTACTGTTCGCTGAACCAAAGACCAGTATTCAAGGAGAAGTAGTGATCCAGCTAAATTCAAGTACAAACAGTAGTAACCATATTAGGGAAATAATGTATCCAGAGTGTAGCCATTACATGGAGGAAGAGGAAAATAGGGATCACAATAACCAGAATTTGGTTGATGATAGTTACTCCCTAACCATATCAGAAAAGGTAAAAGAAGCAAATGACCTGACTGAGTCTGAAAAGCAGGAATTAGAAAATTTTCTCTGGGAAAACTGTAACATTTTTAGTGATCAACCTGGTAGGGTCAAAGATTATGAATGTCATTTGAAGTTAAAGCCACACAAACCCTTTTTCATTAAGCCTTATGGGGTACCCATCTGTAAAAGGAAAGAAGTGGAGAGGGAACTCCAGAAAATGCAAAAATGGAGAATACTAGAGAGAAGTCACAGTCCATATAACAGCCCGATGGTCTGTATTTCAAAAGAGGATGGTGCTGTTAGGCTGGTATTGGATTCACGTCACCTGAATAAGTGTACAGAAAGAGAAACAGATCCTCCTGAATCGATGGAGGAACTCATGTACAAATTCAATGACACAAAATATATATCTATCTAGCCTGGATTTGACCTCAGGTTTTCATCAAATCACATCAGCAAACAGTACAATGTAGGTGATCTAGTCTTAACCAAAAGTTATGAGAAATCCAAGGCAATCAATAGAGAGATCAAGAAATTTTTCGATATTTACATTGGTCCATTTGAAGTTTATGAAAAACCACATCCAAACGCCTACCGTCTTATCTATCCCAAATCAAAAAAGCTATTTGGTTTAAGAAATGTCACTCAGTTGAAACCTTATGTGCAATAATTGCAATCCCTCAGGGGGGTACACAATCTTTGAGTACTATGCGTGTGGCTTATGCAAGGTGCCCCAGCTAATGTTACATTTTCTTCTCGAAAACACTGATGCCACATTCCAAGATACCTTTCTGACACACAAACTTCCAACAATACATACATTTTTTTTGTACCTATGTTTGCTTATATTTGTTATGTAAGATATTTTCATGTGATTTAATTTGTAGTATAATATACATTTTGTTTTGATTGAGTAATCTGCATCATCAGATGTATTGATAATTTGACATTTACATCCTACCTATTGTGACTATTACTGATATGTGAGGACTATGATTTGCCAGGAAAAACCAATATGTATTTTCTAGTGAGGAACAGTTACACATCTTTACAGACAACAGACCATACTGTATTTACATCAGCTTATGCAGAAATGAGAGGTGGATTGTGTGAAGATACACTAAGCTTATTAATACATACTTAAAGATTTTATGGTACATTTGTGCAGTTAAGAAGAACTATATGCATCTTTTCACTGTTTTTATCTTATATAAGGGAAGGAATTACTATGTTCTGCTTCTCATACCGATATACGATTGACAACTGAATTAATGTGTTACTATATACATGTAAGACCACATGAGATGTTGAAAGACATTATGATTTATGAAAGGGTTGAAGTGATTTATGCTGTTAAGAAGGGATTATCACCATGATATACAATATACATGTTTCACTCAGTTATGTACACACAAGAGAGATGTTGAAATTGATATGAATTGTTGAGGATTGTCTTGAAATAAGGTAAGTGATGTTGTGATTTGCATTTGTATTAAGGATTTGAGGTTGCCGACTCATTCCTGTTTCTGATTCACATGAATTGATGTTAACGATTTTAAGATGGAAGATGGTTTGATTTAATATTGCATTTTCGCAGGGGTGTTTGGATGATGATGATGGTGATGATGATGATGATGATAGGTTTAGGTAATATGATATGCAATGCTGCTGAGGTGGTTGGTGGTATTCAACCCTCATTTATTGATGGTTTTGGTGATTCATTTAATCTAGAGGATTGTGATGATGATGGTACTGTGCAGTCACATATAACGGAACTAATGAATCATTTGAATTGCATGAAGTAGAACTCTTATACATTTTGATTGAAGAAAATGCTGATGTGAATTAAACTTGAGTTATTTTGAACAACTATGACAATGCATAGCACACAAATCACATTGAAAAACTATTATTTTACACTACTCAAGTCTCGCAAGACACAATTTGGAGACTAGATTGGTATTGAGGGGTAGGAAACGACAACTTTAATAGACAGACTGAGGACTTTGACGAAATGAAATATAAGATGCCATGTGACAAGGTTCTGGATTTTTTTTATAAAATCTCCTTACTGCAATGTTGCTAACTATAGCACAATTGCATTTTCACTTGCTTAAGTGTATCTTGCCACTTTCAGGAATTTTATTGACGTAATACTAATTTTGTCACAATTTATTAAATCTTGAAGCTGTTTCACAGTGTTAATTTGATCTGATTTTCTGGATGACTGGTAAACATTTTGAAACATTATTACATTTGATGTACAAAGCCAAGAAATGTTGACTGCACATAGTATATTCAGATACCTGTCACAACAACCCGGATTGGATATAAATGAACAGTTTCTATACTGTCACAATATAAATATACAAATATAATTTTGAATATTCATGTTTGATAAGATTTGTAAAATATTTTATGGTACTGCAAACTGTTAGGATAAATTTTATTTTTCTGTCTTTTATATGATAATATTATTCTAGAACATGTCATATGAACACTTTAAAAGTGCAACATAATCAATCGAATCAAATTTGTGATTTGTTAGCTTAGTTGTGTTTGAGTGTTTGAAGGAGGGAAAATTAATGGACGCTCTAGAAGTGACAAAAACAAGGACGCTTTAGAAGTGATAGTTTCGGAAACACATTGATTCAGAAATTTGATGTAAATATTGATTTTGTAAAAGTTTGGAAATTTCTTTGTAATCTCATATTTCCAATTCTTGTTTGTAGCTATTTGAAAAATTTATCTGTATGTAAAGTTTCATGATTCAATTTTGTACCTTTTAAAATATATGCAGTTTGTGTTATTTTGTCCAACTAGTACTGTATCACATCAAGCACACTAATATTTCTGTGAGAAGAGTTTCGTCTATCAGGCTAGGCAAAACTCTTCGGGGGGTTATTGAAATATTACTGTATCTCATTGCTACCTATCTGAACCCCTCGGAGAGCATTAAAGATAAACACCAGTCCTAATTGCCCAATTATAAAGTTACCTGTTTCGAAATGACATAGAAAAATAACCACTATTTCAGTCTACATATAACTCGAAAATTATGTTTTGCTGATTAACATTGTTCTTATGTGAAAAACACAACATAAATGTTAAATTAATACTGTAACTAATAGAAAGAAATGTAGCACATGGTCAGGATGTACCAGTAAACCTATCAGTACAAAATTACCACAGCAAATTAAATAGAACATATAAATAAAGCACGTTAATTGAATCTCCGATATATGTTAGCATTAAAATTCAGTCACTAGTTGATTTGTTACAAACAAATTTAGAAATGTAATTGTTACCTGTAACATAATTAGTCAGAAAGTGTTATATTAACTCGTAGTTAAGTTGAAAATATGTTCACCTTGTTCAGCACTGTGACTGTAAATTTTTGGCAATGTGTATCTCATATTCAGTTTAACTTTTAATTGTGATTTTACATAAAATTTTAATTTTCATTGTCTGTAATTGTTAACAAAAGTATAAATAGTGGTCATGCAGGCGCCTTGGGGCACTCGTTTTTTGTCTAGGGTTGCGAGCGAATGTATTGTAGGCTCACTCGTTTGTTGATTGCTGTGAACACTGTGTCGTTTGATGTCAACTTTGGGTACATGTGATGTAACTGGTACAGTTCACCAGGCTCAGACACCAGAGGCCTGGAAATATATTGGTGTTAAAACTGCACTGTACTTTGGAATTTATTTGGGAGTCTTCCGCCATCCTTTTCATAGGCTGCACAGCGACGAGACGAATCCAGGAATTTTACAGCACCCCGAGAACTAAACAACTCTCACTGTTGGTACAATTGACGTGAAAACAACAGCACATCGACTGCGCATTTCACTCAAAAGTCAAAACATTTGCAACGCGGAGGTGGGAAAGTATAAACACCTCACTAACCGCCACACACCGTCATGTGGCTTGAGCAGTATGGATGTAGATATAAATGTAGAAGCAATTTCTCGTATCATCTACAACCGTCCATTCGTAATCTGAATTCTGGAAGCCATAAACATTTACAGAAACGTGTCCGTTCTGTCTTTCGAAAATGTGGACATAATTTAGCTCTGCAAGGAATGGTATGTTTGCAAATTTGTTTCTTTACGTGTGGTCAGTATACAGACTCGCGGTCAACATGCTTATTTACCGGATACAAAGCTGCTAAAATGGACCACTTGGAACACGCATTATCCTTTAATTGGACGTTTATTATTGCCACTAGTTTGGACAGTTTTGCTTTCTGCATAAATACCTTTATTTTCATAAGCGTAAACATGCAATTACATCATTTCCTTCAACGCCCAACCGGAATCTTTAATTTGAAACATCTCAAATTTTTAACAGATTATCAATAACATTAGCCGAATACCAGTCATCGCTAATTCAGGTGGCATTAAACTTGCAGTCTTCGCATCGTGGTTCACTATCTCGACAGTCCTTACAAGTTGGGGATTGCAAAACTACTTAGCGATTCAATATTTTTACAATCTCTCGTTTATCACCGGCTCACAAAAATTCAGTTCAGGGCTTCTCGGTGCATAAATTTCGTATTTCGATGACCGAGACAAGTTGGTGTCTGCAAAAACGTTTTGTCAGCAAGTTCATGATTGCTGCTGTCTGATCAACATGTGTGTGTGTGTGTGTGTGTGGGGGGGGGGGGGGTCTGAGTGTGTCTACGTATTGCCAAATTATGTCAGAGAGTCAAATGCTGTTTTATTAAACATCCCACAGATCGCTAATTTACGCTAGTCTTTGTTGGGACGTAAAACTTTGAAGAGATAAACGCAAAAATAAAGAAAACAGTTTTCAGCTGTGTGGTACTAGCATTTATTGTACTCTGAGGTACCCATAGATCTTTCTGTAGCAACATTGTGAAATATGAGAATGAGATTCGAACTCTGCAGCGGAGTGTGCGTTGTTATGAATCTTTCTGGCAGATTAAAACTGCGTGGTGGACCGAGACTCGAACTCGGGACCTTCGCCCTTCGCGGGCAAGTGCTCTACCATCTGAGCAACCCAAGCACGACTCACGTCCTCTCCTCTCAGCTTTACTTCCGCCAGTACCTCGCCTCCTACCTTCCAGGTTCGCAGGAGAGCTTCTGTGAAGTTTGGAAGATGGGAGACGAGGTACTGGCGGAAGTAAAGCTGTGAGGACGGGGCGTGAGTCGTGCTTGGGTTGCTCAGATGGTAAAGCACTTGCCCACGGAAGGCAAAGGTCCCGAGTTCGAGTCTCGGTCCACCACGCAGTTTTAATACGCAAAAGTGAAAGTAATGAATTTTATTCCGGCAGTGAAGCCTAGTCAATTAACCACGAGTGAAAAATAAGCGGTCATTTGCTTAATGTGGGTAGCATGAGTTTGCATGTTACGCAGTATCCAGTCAGCAGTGCTTTTAAATTTTCACGCCAGGTGTCGGCGCTAGGCTTTTAAAGGGACAGCTGTCAGCAGATATGGCAAATGACATACAGCGCGGTAACTCACACTGCACAGACAGAGCACTGTCACTGCAACTAAGTTTCATAATATGTGCTGTCTGTTTTAAGCGTACTGTGATGGATCTCAAAAGTGTTTCGTTCGAGTAAGCAGTCATCTGAATATCAGAGACAAGCTGTATATAATATCCGATCGAAAAAGAAAATTATACTCTGTGGAAACGAGAGAGAACGCTCAGCACTGGGTTGTTGAGCTTACAATTTTGATGTGAGAATTTGCTAATCGTATGTGATATTATTTGTAGCGTATACGGTTAAATATCACTGCGTAACTAATGCTCCATCAGATTTTTCAAAAATGTGCGCAGCTAATTAAATATCAGTATTACCATTATCGAAGTAGTTTCGTGAGGTGTCAGAGCATGTGATTTCCCACGTATGGTGTTGATTAATAATTAGACCATTGTGGTGCTTATGTATAGAAAGTAACTTTGACACGCTTCGATTTGCATCATTTCTGCTACCAGTGTCATTTTATGGTCTAGCTCTTAGTATAACAAACAGCATTATACAAAAATCACGTAACAATCCTAGTTCAATGTTGGTGGCATGCACAGTAACTAAACTTACTCCATAGGTATTCGTAGTGGACACTACGAAATATGTAACAACTCTTATAATTAATCCATGCTACAGCAAAGCTATAACAACTCTGTCTGTAACAACTCAACAATTAACCCCTGTTGCAGCAATACTGTAACAGCTATGACAGCCAGTGTTACAGAAATGTGGTTGTTATCGATTTGTATGCAAGCATATATTTTAAATAGTGGAGCAGATACAGATTATCAGAAACATAGAACCTGCTAGATTAGGATACAGAATGCACTACATTAGCGAATGCAGTGTAGTTATTCGATAGTTTGCAAGATATTTCTCGATCCATTTGTTTGCTATTTCTCATTGTTAAGTTTCACACAGGAGCAGAGTGTTTCTCAAAAAAAAAAAAAAAAAAAAAAAAAAAAAAAAAAAAAAAAAGTAAGGTTCAAATGGCGCTAAGCACTACGGGACTTAACATCTGAGGTCATCAGTCCCCTAGACTTAGAGCTACTTAAACCTAACTAACCTAAGGACATCACAAACGTCCATGCCCGAAGCAGGATTCGAACCTGCGACCGTAGCAGCAGCTCGGTTCCTGACTGAGGCGCCTAGAACCGCTCGGCCACAAAGGCAGGCGAGAGTTTCTCAACACGCTTCTGATCTGTTAATGTAGATTTACAGGGCAGTTATATTATTCCCACCTATGGTATTGGTAGTATGACAGTAACAACGTTGTACCAGGCTTATCTCCAGGTGAGAGATGGACCGGTTGAAGTCGAGTCAGCAATGGTCTGTATATTAGAGGCATAATGTGAGTTATGTTGTCTGTTTACGTTTGCATGTAAGATGAGTAAGGGTGAAGACGTAGTACAGCTCGGAATTGACTGTCTTCTGGTAACATACTGTTGGTTGCACAACATCCAGGTAAATCCTTCTTTGTGTCACATAGTTATTGAATGAAACCATGTACACACATCAAAAAAAGTTTTGCATCACCCAGGTTCCTAGAACTTCTGAAGATAGGCGTTGAGTGGGGATATTGTATCACAGACACAGTTCCTTTGACTGTTCAGAGATGTTACTAAACCCGCACAAAGATGTAATCAACCATGCATGAGCAGCGCCTATTAGACGGAGGGGGTCCGACAGCCGATCAGTCATTCCACCAGGAAGGAGGTACACAGCTCGTGTTGTCTGTAGTTCAACCATGCCTAGACGGTCAATACCACGGTTCGATCGCGTCCGCGTTGTTACTTTGTGCCAGGAAGGCCTCCCAACAAGGGATGCGTCCAGGCATCTTGGAGTGAACCAAAGCGATGTTGTTCGGACATGAAGGAGATACAGAGAGACAGGAACTGTCGATGACATGCCTCGTTCAGACCTACGGATTATGGCTCGGAGGAAGCCTGCCAGCAACGCCACCATGTTGAATGATGCTTTTTGCGCAGCCACAGGACGTAGTGTTACGGCTCAAATTGTGCGCAATAGGTTGCACGATGCGCAACTTCACTCCCGACGTCCATGGCGAGGTCCATCTTTGCAACCGCGACATCATGCAGCGCAGTACCGATGGGTCCAACAACATGCCGAATGGACCGCTGAGGATTGGCATCACGTTCTTTTCACCGACGAGTCACGCTAAACAGTTATTACTGACCCGCACTGCACAAAACATGTAGTATAAAACGCTATCTGTTGTTCCGACACCACTTTTACTAGAACTGAAGAGGGTACACACTGCTGCTACCTAGCGGGCACCAGGTAATATTCGTGAATTTGCTCTTTCCAACAGTTCGTTGTTCACGCACTATCTCAAATAACATAATAGTTATGATTTTTTTTTTTTTAAATTGGATGATTCTTTTTGATACACCCTTTATATTCGAGATGACTACAGGTAGAAGTAAACCCATGTACGCCAGAAAAGTATCGAACAAAACCAGCAGCTAAGCTGTCCACATCTGGGTGATGGTGGAAGCGCAATACAAATAACAGCACTGGCATAGGGGGAAACACACTCAATCTCGAGATCAAAATGCGTCGACATCAAATTTGGAACAGCTGTGCTGGTGTACCTGAACGACGTCAAAATTTTCGGCTATCAGTAAGTATGAACTTAACTTTCTCAGCAATGGCAACATATGCGTTGTATATCATGGAAAAATGAACAATATGGACACAATTGATTTCGAAAGTAGTGTTTCGAACTAACGTTTGTGGCTAGCAGAAAACACTGCGTATAAAAATGCCAGGCTTTTTCATAAGGTGTCACACAGTGAATTTTCGTAGTGTCAAAAAAGGTAACAATTTCAACTCAAAATATTTCTTGTCGTGCGTAAATGCGCGTTGTCAACCAAGTATGCATCTAAATATCTTTCAAATGCAATAAATTTTATACCGGGAGCATTTTTGTGCTTGAATTTTTTTTCCTTCCCGTTCCTTCTGTAATATATTACAAAGACAGAGACGAAATTTGCTGATGATGAGACAGTACAGTATTTGACGTGAAGTAAAATGATGACGAGGTAGTACAGTATTTTGGTATAACATTAGCAGAGTATAAAAGAGAGAGAGAAAGACAGAGATAAACGAAATTTGACATAAAAACATTTGTAGTGAAGTATATTGCAGAGAGATCAGATTTGCTGATCAGGAAAAAAAGTAGGCCTACTTGTCGTAAGCATCTTTTAGTGGATAGACAGATTACACAGAGAAATTTAGTGATGAGTCGTAATTTAGGCGTTTATGTACTTTTGGTAAATAATACAGATGTGGAAATACAGTAATCTTTGATAGCGTGTGTGCAGTTAAGGTTACCGCTCACCGCCGTCTTTAAATTTTTAAACTTCCCGCCAATATTTGACTTTCCCACAGTCGTCTCTAGACGACCTGGTAAAAAAAATGGGGTGTCACTTTAACTTTATTACATCATAGAAAAGGCCACATGACTTGATAATATCACCAGTAGGTCAATGACCTTACCCAAAGGTGAACGACCTAGGTCACAAATGCAAGTAAAGTTGGCAAGATAGTTTGCAGCCATACTACTTTGAAGTTGGCTGCTTATGTATCAAAAGCAGTTGGGTCCTCTCTCTCTCTCTCTCTTTCATACAGATTGGAATGCAAGCGGTGCAACACCTCAGTCTTCAGCCAAAAGAAGCTTTAGCAATAAAAATAGTAAAGAAGCATATACGACTAAAAAAAGGCGAAAAATTTTAATATTTATAAAAAGATAAATTTTTATGTTGTTTATGTAATATGAAACTGTTGATTTTCCTTGTTGTTTAAATTAAAATGGAATGACAAACAGATAAAACCAAAGATATTTGTTTAAAACTCTTGGCAGAAATGGTGACGTTCCTTTAAAAAGGAGCGTTGCACTTTCGTTAGAAACCTCAAGGACTGCCTTGGGGAGCTTGAGGTGGTGGAACTCTATTGGTTGGCTTTCTTCGCCCAATACTGCACTGGTCCTGTGGACCAGTGTACGTAGCATGCCCTCACTCTGTGAAGAGATCGGAATGTACAATGGACATGAATGGATGCAGGTGATAAGACAGGATGCTTACGTACGTGTCACCTGTCAGAGTCGTATCTAGGCGAGTCAGAAGTCCCATGTCACTCCAACTGCACACGTTCCACACCATTACATAGCCTTCACCAGCTTAAACATTCCCCTGCTGACATGCAGGGTCCATGGATTCACGAGGTTATCTCTACACCCGTACACGTCCATGCGCTCGATACAATTTGAAAGGAGACTCGTCCAACCAGACATGTTCCAGTCATGAACAGTCCCATATCGGTGTTGACGGCGTAAAACTATGTTTCGTGCAGTCATCAAGGGTACACGAGTGAGCCTTCGGCTCCGAAAGCCCATATCGAAGATGTTTCGTCCAATGGTTGGCACGCAGACATTTGTTGATGGCCCAGCATTGAAATGTGCAGCACCCTGCGTAAGGGTTGCTCTTCTATCACGCTGAACGATTCTCTTCAGTCATCGTTGGTCCCGTTCTTGAAGGATTTTTTCCCAGGACAGCGATGTCGGAGATTTGATGTTTTACCGGATTCCTGATATTCACAGTACGCTCGTGAAATGGTCGTGCGGGAAAATCCCCATTTCACCTCAGAAATGCTAAATCCCATCGCTCGTTCGCCGACTATAACACCACATTCGAACTCACTTAAATCTGGATAACGTGCCATTATTGCAGTAGAAACCGATCTAAAAACTGCGGCAGACACTTGTCTCATACAGGCATAGCCGACCGCAGCGCCGTATTCTGTCTGTTTACATATCTCCGTATTTGAATACACATGCCTATAGCAGTTTCTTTGGCGCTTAAGTGTAATATATGTATTGTCGAGTGGCGATGTTTGATCGCAATCCGCGAGACATTTTGCACCGATCTATGGCTGTTAAGCAAACTTGGATCCATCATTATACACCAAACTCAAAACGGCAGTCAAAACCATGGAAAAGGTTGGTGAAAGTATGCCGCGTAAGACAAAGAACATTTAATCAGTTGGTGAGGTGATGGCCACTGTCTTTCGGGATTCCCAAGGAATAATCGTCATACATTACTTGGAAAAAGGCAAAACGACGACTGGACCGTATTATGCTTAATTGTTGGCTCGTTTGAAACTCGATTTGGCGGAAAAAATACCGAGGTTGGCAAGCAAAAAGGTGCTCTTTCGCCTGGATTATGTACCATCCCGCACACCAGCGATAAAAATGCCGAAAGGGTATTAATTGGGCTTTGAATTGGTTCCTCACCAAACTTATTCACCAAGTGACTTGCTCCTGTTCCCTAAATTGAAGCTTTTGCTTGCTGGGAAGAAATTTTCGTCAAGGAGTATTTGCAGAGTTTGACAGAACCTATTTTTCCGGTGGGATCAAAGAGCCGGAGAATCGCTGGATCAAGTGCACTCCCTCAAAGGAGACTATGTCGAGTAAGTTAGGTGAGATCACGAAACAAACATTTTTTATCAGACGTATCATACAACTCTTGAACTCTTCACGCGTCTGGGATCGGGGGTGTGTGAAGGTGTACATACAGTGTAAGGGCATTTAATATTCACCTTCCGATAAGCAGGCCACGAAAAGTATGACAGTAAGGTGCTCTTTGGTGTTCTGAGGTAATCCAACAAGATGTATCAGATAGCATTTCATGTCTCTATCATCATTCTTTCTCGCCACTGAACATACCATGCTGTCTTCGGAGCAATATCGGTACACGAGATGATGTGCGTCTGGGCGCTGGTAAATGACTGCCAGAGATCTCCCAGGTGTTTGCTGATGGCGCGAAAGGTCGGGGCACCGTCCTTATTAGCCGGGAACGGGGTGCAGCAGTCCTTTTCTTCCAACAAACCGTTCAAGTGCTGCTGAAACTTTGCAGACATGTCAGAACAAAGTTTCGAACCAATAGTCCGAGGTGCACAGCAATTCCACAACAAAATGTACGTCATAATTTAAAATGTGACGTCCGCAGCGACATCTCTGGTAGTGGTCTAGAATCTGTTCTGAATGTGTTTTTGCACAATGTATATACACTCCTGGAAATTGAAATAAGAACACCGTGAATTCATTGTCCCAGGAAGGGGAAACTTTATTGACACATTCCTGGGGTCAGATACATCACATGATCACACTGACAGAACCACAGGCACATAGACACAGGCAACAGAGCATGCACAATGTCGGCACTAGTACAGTGTATATCCACCTTTCGCAGCAATGCAGGCTGCTATTCTCCCATGGAGACGATCGTAGAGATGCTGGATGTAGTCCTGTGGAACGGCTTGCCATGCCATTTCCACCTGGCGCCTCAGTTGGACCAGCGTTCGTGCTGGACGTGCAGACCGTGTGAGACGACGCTTCATCCAGTCCCAAACATGCTCAATGGGGGACAGATCCGGAGATCTTGCTGGCCAGGGTAGTTGACTTAAACCTTCTAGAGCACGTTGGGTGGCACGGGATACATGCGGACGTGCATTGTCCTGTTGGAACAGCAAGTTCCCTTGCCGGTCTAGGAATGGTAGAACGATGGCTTCGATGACGGTTTGGATGTACCGTGCACTATTCAGTGTCCCCTCGACGATCACCAGTGGTGTACGGCCAGTGTAGGAGATCGCTCCCCACACCATGATGCCGGGTGTTGGCCCTGTGTGCCTCGGTCGTATGCAGTCCTGATTGTGGCGCTCACCTGCACGGCTCCAAACACGCATACGACCATCATTGGCACCAAGGCAGAAGCGACTCTCATCGCTGGAGACGACACGTCTCCATTCGTCCCTCCATTCACGCCTGTCGCGACACCAGTGGAGGCGGGCTGCACGATGTTGGGGCGTGAGCGGAAGACGGCCTAACGGTGTGCGGGACCGTAGCCCAGCTTCATGGAGACGGTTGCGAATGGTCCTCGCCGATACCCCAGGAGCAACAGTGTCCCTAATTTGCTGGGAAGTGGCGGTGCGGTCCCCTACGGCACTGCGTAGGATCCTACGGTCTTGGCGTGCATCCGTGCGTCGCTGCGGTCCGGTCCCAGGTCGACGGGCACGTTCACCTTCCGCCGACCACTGGCGACAACATCGATGTACTGTGGAGACCTCACGCCCCACGTGTTGAGCAATTCGGCGGGACGTCCACCCGGCCTCCCGCATGCCCACTATACGCCCTCGCTCAAAGTCCGTCAACTGCACATACGGTTCACGTCCACGCTGTCGCGGCATGCTACCAGTGTTAAAGACTGCGATGGAGCTCCGTATACCACGGCAAACTGGCTGACACTGACGGCGGCGGTGCACAAATGCTGCGCAGCTAGCGTCATTCGACGGCCAACACCGCGGTTCCTGGTGTGTCCGCTGTGCCGTGCGTGTGATCATTGCTTGTACAGCCCACTCGCAGTGTCCGGAGCAAGTATGGTGGGTCTGACACACCGGTGTCAATGTGTTCTTTTTTCCATTTCCAGGAGTGTATAAACAGTGTGAAAGTTGAATGTTTTGTTTTGAAGGTTGAAGTTTTGGCTGTTTGCATTTATTTACAGCCAATTTTAAAGCTGAAAAAATGGGCAGTATTTACCAAAAATGTGTTCTGAGATCCGTTGAGAAGCTATTTGATTCGAACAAGGCAAAATGGATGCTTCAAGAGGATAATGATTCGGAATATCGCAGGTGTATCTGTACATCGTGGAAACAAGACACTGGGGAGTCCTCGATGGATTGGCATGCAGTGTCTCCGGATGTAAATCCGATCGAAAATGTTTGGTCGTGTATTAAAATGAAGCTTAAAGGAAAGACAGTACATAGTTTGAAGCAGCTGTCATATAAAATCAGGTCGATATGCAGATCCTTACCGAGAGAATATGCAGAAAATCTCGTGAAAAGCATGTCGAAAAGGCGCCAAGCTATAATCGACAATAGCAGCCATTGGATGAACAAGTAGGTAATTTTGGAATTAATAATAACATGTATTTTCATGTAAACACATATTTATAATACTGTCTTCTATTTCATACAGACAACGGGGTACACTTTGGCGAATGGGGGCCATGTGAAGTCGATTCACGCCGTAAGTGATCAGCAGATATTAGAGCCTATTGACAAGCGGATTCGTGGCCATCTTACAAGGAAAACATTTTTGTAATATTCTTCCAACTGTTCGATGCGCACGTACGTTCCAAAACTTATGTCTAACTTTTGATGCAACAGTGCGAAACCTAAATGGTGAATTGGGTCTGGGTGTTCCTGACAAAGAGTAGTACTGACGAAAATTGTAAGTTCGGCCAACTAATGACTGATGAGAGCGTCCAGCAGAAATGGACTGAAACGGGAGATCAGAGGGATAGTAGTGCGGCATTTTCTACACATTACAAAAACGAAATTTCAAGTATCTGGCGAACGCCAGAGAAAATTCATAAATACTCGCAGGGCTTCAGAAGACGACTGCGTGAGAATCACGAGACACACGGAAAAATAACACACAGCGGATAGAGCAGCTTCTCAGGCTGTTAACTCACATTACAGGTGCCCAGTACGGGCACCGTTACTGGCACAGCAAAGTCGCTGACATGAATTGCCCGTGAAGGGGTAACAGAAGTCCACTTTCGAAATCTCTTCATTGAGTTTAACTATTTGCAAAGGCGAACTAATACAATGCGGCAATATGGAGTGTGTGATCTGTCTACATGTTCTGACTCACCTGCCTCCTGGTGCAACAGTATGTATCAATAATCAAAATTTTCAAGTTATATGTGTCATTTTTTCCGTGTGTCTTGCAGTTTTCGTGTAATCGTCTTCTGAAAACACGGAAGTAGTTATGAATAACTACGTACGAGGTGTAACAAAATAACACCGACGCACTTTGTGGGATCGAATTGAGGTTATGAACCTGTTTCGGGAAGCGTCATTCTATGACGCTACAGAACGTCGAGATTCTTAATCGAAGGAAATCACCAGACGTGAAAGTAACTTGGGCCGTGGGCTAAGTGAGTTTTATGGGGTGGAAGATACACATAAGTGATCTGATGTATAACATCAGGTAGTCCACGATGTTGCTCATGGGTGATGCTGTGGTTAGGGAAGTTTCAAAGCCAGAAAGTAGGAGCAAAATGCCGGAAGATC
Organism: Schistocerca serialis cubense; assembly: GCF_023864345.2. Classification (NCBI taxonomy): domain Eukaryota; kingdom Metazoa; phylum Arthropoda; class Insecta; order Orthoptera; family Acrididae; genus Schistocerca; species Schistocerca serialis. The sequence continues at coordinate 115,529,605 of NC_064643.1, read as the reverse complement.
TGCGGAGGTTCAACACCTGAAGCTGATATTTATAATCATCCGTCAACATAAATCAATGTAATGTAGTGCACATAAATAGACGAGAAGACAAATTATTTTTCGAGTACATGAATGATCATCAATCACGCGAAAAAGTAACATAATTATCCAGGAGTAAGCAATCTTCTTACAAAGCAACACTTTATTCTCTCTAAGCTTTCTAAAGTTCATAGTCTGCAAAGACAACATGGTAGATTTCGTTATTAAGGAATATTTTTCTCTGTTGTTAGTTTTGAAGTATGTTATGTACTTAAAACTGTAAACAGTAGAAAGAGTCATTCATATTGCTTCCATTCTTGCGCCATTGTTAAAGCTAAACAACAATATAATTATTTCTATGATACAGAACGGAGTACTCTTTTGAACAACCAACAATCTGCAGCGTCCGCGAAATAAGAATAATAACTGCTACCGTTATTTTGGATAAAGTATTTCAGTTAAATATGAATCATTAACACGTGTTCAAGAAATGCATATTAATTAAAGTATTGAGCTGGAAATGTAGATCACAAACAAACCGTGTTACAGCCGTTTTTCAACTTTGGAACAATCGTTGCAGTCTGCTAGGTTAGAAAATCACGCCAGTTTACCTGTAGTTGTTGGTTCTTGCATTTGTTTAGCTCGCAGACTCGCGGAACGCCACAATATTAAGAAACAGAAAAAGGCACAAAAGAGATGTCTTTCTACAAGAAATACGTTGAAGTTACAATATACTAATGACAAATACATATAAGCATATTTTAATTTTAATCTCTCTAAAAATCGGCCCACATTTTATTACACGTTCGCTACGTCCCTGAGAGCCGGAACCAGTCCGATATACGTATATCATGCACATACTGCTACTTAATGAGACCAGTCAGAACTACGTCCAACTCATACCGAAAGAAGTGAAAAACAAAGACCAAAAATTACGTTAATATTCAGGAAGAACAGTAAATTATATTTTAGATATTACAAATCATACACAATAAAATCAAAAGTAATGCAATGTGTTTACTAATGAAAACAATGTTTAACAAGATATCTTCAGTACATATATGTATACGTTTATCTCCTGAGAATATTTAGACTGAATTTGCCGTGTCAGACATATTTGACATACTAAAGTGGCGTGAAATTTATTTTGCTTAGAACTATTACTAGACTGTTCAAAATCAAAATTATGATGAGTTAACATATTTTTTATACTAACAAGGAGAGGTCTCCAGTGGTTGGATCGACTTTTTGAAACCAAATTACACGCTGATGGTGATTGAGATTCCAGGTATTACGCCCTACAGCTGTTTATCCTAGTGTGTCCCCGTTTGCGAGTAATCAACGAAAAAAAAATTAGAATTTCGCGTGATGCTCTACAACTGTAAAAATGAGCTATTCAACAGACAGGTTGCGCAGCGTAACGGTTAAGGTACAGGCCGTACATGTAAAAGATTATGCATTCCAATCTCGTAAGGTGCTTTGAAACTTTTCATTTTTAGATCTTTGTTGTAATGACTTTGATCATTATTTTTATTAAATTAATTGGGTTAAATGCAATTTTTTATTTCTATTGGTTTGTCACTGCGTTTTGACCACAGTATTAATTTTTCCCCTTCCGTACTAAATTGATGATTCCTTGGATCTCAGAATATGTCCAGTTATCAGATCCCTTATTTTACTGAAGTTTTGCCACAAATTTCTTTTCTTCACAATTATGTACAGTACCTCCTCATTTGTTATTCGATCACCTCATGTAGCCTTCAGCATTCTTCTGTACCACCATAATCCAAAATCTTCTATTCCTTCTGCTTATCGTCCTCGTTTCACTTCCGCTCATGGCTGCAGTCCAGAAAATACCTTCAGAAAAGACTTTCTGACAAATTTAAATTCGATGTCAACAAATTCCTCATTTTAAAAAATGCTTTCCCTGCTATAGCCAGTCTATTTCTTTGCTGTAGCCAGTCTGCGTTTTATACAGTACATGTACAGTACAGTACAGTACATGATGGGACCATCGACCATCAACAGTTATTTTGCTACCCAAGCAGCGAAGATCATCTGCTAGTTATAGTGTCTCATTCCCTAATCTAATTTCCTCAGTATCGCCTGATTTAATTCAGTTACATTCCATTAACCTTGGCCCTCATTTTGCTTTTGTTGAAGTTCATCTCATATTCTCCTTTCAAGACACCGTCCATTCCGTTCAACCGTTTTTCCAGTTCTTAATTACATGTCAGGTAATTAATTCCTTGAATAATTCCTTCTCCCTTTTTTGTTTTGTTTCCTTTACTGCTTGCTCAGAGTACAGAGAATAACATCGGGCATAGGCTGCAACTCTCTCTCACACCCTTTTCAGCCACTGCTTGCCCTTTATGTTCTTGGACTTCGATAACTGCCGTCTGGTTTCAGTACAACTTGTAAATAATCTTCCGCTACCTATATTTTTTTCCCTGCTACGCTGAGAAATTCGGAGACTGTTTTCCACTTAACATTGTCAAGAGCTTTCTCTAGGTCTTCAAAAAACTGTAAACAAAGTTTTGACTTTCTTTAACCTGTTTTCTGAGAAACGTTGTAGGGTTAGTATTGTTTCGCGTATTCTTGCTTCCTACGGAACTCAAAATGATCCTCGCTGAGGTCGACTTCTGTTTTTCCTTTCTTATGTATATAATTCCTGTTAGTATTACACAACCTTGAGTTATGAAACTGATACTGCGGTTGCCATTAATAGTTTCGAAAACTGTTAGGAGATTTAGTACAGTGAGGAGCAGTGACTAATTTCATTCGGAGAATATGCTAGTTCAAATGTTCAAATGTGTTTGAAATCTTATGGGACTTAACTGCTAAGGTCATCAGTCCCTAAGCTTACACACTACTTAACCTAAATTATCCTAAGGACAAACATACACACACCCAAGCCCGAGGGAGGACTCGAACCTCCGCCGGGACCAGCCGCACATACCACGACTGCAGCGCCTAAGACCGCTCGGCTAATCCCGCGCGGCGAGAATATGCTAGGTTTTTAATTCAGTGATCAATAGTTTATTTATAAAGTGGCTTTACATGAAAGTGCATCCATTCGTTTTCAGTAACTTTGCGTGGTGTACAAATCTTAAATCGTTATGTGAAGGTGAGTGGATCATTTATTTCTTGGAAATGCTATTTTTAATTCAATAGTTCTATATGCGGTGCAATATTTCTGATACAGTAAGAAGCTAAATGTAAGACCCCACTTACAGTTTTTATAGAGGCAACTTAATTTTTCCAGAGGATTTTTATTCAAACCGATTGTAGAGGTTCACATGAGCAAAATTATGAAATGAGCTTACTACACTATGCCGGAAAAGTAGCGCTCGATGGCTATCTTAAATAATATTTAAATAAATTTAGTCCTCATTTTAAGAAAGGGCCGCAATGTCAGTACGGCTTACTATTTAAATTCTTGGAATGTACGTTCCTTGAAGAGTCAACAAACATTTTGCTTCTTCCTATAAATATCTCGCGAAAGGCCACGAACGTAAACTCACAATAAGGCCTGCAATAGCCGTTCTTAATGTGCACTCTTCGGGACTGGGGAAGGAAAAGGGGTAAGTAACAATGGTACATGATGGGAAACAACACATTAGAACTTACAAAAAATTATGCAAGGTAGGCCACAGTACACTGCCGGAAAAAATTAGTGCACTCTTTTAGAAGTACCAATTCACTCAAGATTTATTGTTGCAACAGTGCGTATGGATTACACGAAATGATTACATTTACTGATCATTAGCACAAGCTGTTCTGATGGACCGGGTATCGACCTATGCTGAAACACCCATATTAGTACGTGGTGTAGACTCCACGTGCAGCCATGCAGCCGCTGACCCTGGCACGCAGTCGATCGTACAGATAATGATTACGGTCCTGGGACATGTTATGCAACGCCTGCTCGACCTGTTCACGTAGTTCTGTAAGAGCTGTTGGTTAACGACTCGCATGTGTTACTACTTGTCGTCCCATCATACCCCACACAAGCTCAATTGGAGAGAAGTCTGGGGATCATGGGGGCCAGGGAAGTTGAGAGGTGGCATGAGCCCCCTCTCATATTTCTATCTTACTCTGAGTAATTCGATTTGGGGAAGTATAGCCGAGTATGGTCATTACAAGGCTAGTATTGAGAACTCAGAAGATATGAATATTTTCCTCTCTAATTGCATGCGGTGAAAAGTTGCTATTCCCACGCAGCGTCTATCATCACCCGGGTGGTCCGGTGACAGGAGGGGTAGTGGCTTCGCGGCCGACACGAGAGCAACAGGAGTCAACCGACGACATCGGTCTGGCCGGCGCGAGCTGCGACGCCGTGAGACGGGAGATCGGTGCGCCTTCCTGCGTCCGTTGAAGCGGCTGGTAGCGGACGGTTTGGGAGATCGATTTGGAGGTGCTGCGCCAGGTCTTCTCCAGAAATCGCAGTTTATTAGAAGTTAATTGATTAGTGATATGTTGTTTGATTTACTTGTTAAATTGTACTTGTTTCGTTGGTGAGGTCACCAGCCGCATTGTTTTGGGGTAGCCCCACCATTCTTGTCCGTTTGCCCACCCGCAGGAAGGTGGTTATTTATGAATTGGGTGATCCGTTTTTCTCTTGTGGAGTAGGGGTGGGTTAGAGCAACCTGCGGTTCGGGTTGTTCGGTAATCTCCCTATGAATCTACCGTACGTTCGTAGCTGCCTCTGTCGTGTTTGTCGGATTCGGTGTGTTGGCGAATTCATTGCTTGGAGTGTAACAGCCTAATTCATGAAATATGTTTTGATCTTGCCTGTCATCTTGAGAGGCGGTATATGTGTACTGTAGAGCATGTTAACTCGTTTGGCCAGCTTTGTATGATTTTATATAAGATTACACTTCATGGGCTTTTATTTAAATGGTCATTTTAGTATATAAAGTTACTACCCTCCCACCGTAAGAAATTTTTTAGAAGTTAAAATCAAGTTGCACCTTCGGTGGCAAAGTTAATATTTTCGTTGTTAGTGTTTTGTAGCATTTCCATCTCTCCTACGGGGGTGCATAGTTTGTGTGCTTGTGTGAATTGTTAAAACTTTTAGTTTAAAGCAATCTGGTGTGTTGCAGATTTGCACCAGTGTAGTCTTTCAGAGGTTGTTGTGAGCGGTCGTGACCACGGCCGTGTCAAAAGGTTCTCAGCTCGAAAGCTGATACACTCAAAAATATGTTTCTTTCTGCCTCTGAATAAATTGTAACTTGATATTTAGAGAGTGCTTTCTGATTATAATTTTAAAACTGTTTCTTTTTTTTTAAAAAAAAAAAGAACAAAAAACGTTTTTAGGAATAAAATTCCCATTTGTTAAAAACAATTTGATTATGATTTCATCAGTTACTCCCTGGCAACTACTTCCATGCTCATATAGTGTGATTAAATGTGTTAATGTTGTTGATGAATCGCTAGTAAATAAAATAAAATTTTAAGAATATTCTTTGAAATTAAATCCACGGTTCAAGCACATCTACATTGTTTGTGTATTAGCTCTGACAACTCTACCGCAAGTACCGCGGCCACTGCGTTGCCCACGATGACAAGTAATGCCTCAAATTTGGTATTCTCAGCACACTCTTGACACAGTGGATCTCGGAATGCTGAAGTCCGTGATGTTATGTGAAATGGAATTATTGAAATATTGAATTCCCTAACCGTTTTCGAAACGGAAAGTCACATGTATCTAACTTCAATTACCATTACGCGTTCGAAGTCTGTTAGTTTCCGTCGTGCTGCCATAATCACGTCAGAAACCTTTTCACATGGCTCGCCTGAGTACAGATGGCAGCTCCACCAATGCACTGCCATTTTACACCTTGTGTGCGCGATACTACCGCCATCTGTACATGTGCTTATCGCTATCTCTTGAACTTTTGTCTCCTCAGCATATTGCTGCCTGCCACACATACCTGCCGAAGAGATAATGGAGATCGTGAAGATAAAAATAGAGAGATTCGAGCCTATATGATCGTTTACCAGTAATCGTTTCCTCCCGAAAACCATACGCGACTGGAACAGGAAAAGGGTAAATGGACACTGGTACGCAATGAATACCCGTGCCCCCTCCCCCTCTCACCGTAGATAGTGCAACACCCTTTATAATGCGTGCCCAAAATATGAGGCAGTGTTCCCGATGCAGGCCGCGCACGTAAGCGGCAGTGTGTGGCCAGTGGTGTGTGTGTGGGCAGTCGGTGGTCGGAATGAGGCCCGGCACGCCGGCGCTTCCTGTTGGCCGGGCCTCGGCCCTCGCCTCTCCCCGGCGTGCCGCGCTGGGCCTGCAGACGGCCGGCTGGCCCGCCCAGAGGATTCCTGACCCGGATAGCGGCCACTCTCGCTGACTCTCCGCTCTGATTCACTCCCCTAAGTAGGCGGCGCGCCACCTGCCGTACGTCTGGCACAGCCGTGTGTTCGGCGAGGCGCTGCTCCTTCTCACGACTTAAGACCAGGTATTCATTCAAATGAGCAAAAACAAGTGAAGTTCGGATTTTTTTTGAGACAGTTAAAAGACACACCTCTGAAATTTTCCCGACGTATTTCTTCTTATAATAATTTTCGGGTGTGCAGCCGGATCCCGTCGACAATCTGCCGCGATGTTTAAGCCCAAGCCGTCCGGCCTTATTCAGGTGAATAGACAACCACTGATACTCAATGATTAGATTGTCTCTCACTTCCACCACCGAGGGCAGGACACGCAACTCGGTTGTCCCGCGAATGTCACCCCCTGACGGATGCGCCCAAGGACGCAACCACATTTCACATGCTCGAGATGCGGCGTGGATACCTTGAATGCACCCGGGCACTTCAGTAGTTGTCCACTCAACTGAAGATGGCCGGACGTCTCTGTGCCGAAATATCGTGCCGGAATGTCGACGGGATCTACATCTACATCTATACTCTGCAAGCCACCTGACGGTGTGTGGCGGAGGATACCTTGACTACCTCTATCGGTTCTCCCTTCTATTCCAGTCTCGTATTGTTCGTGGAAAAGAAAGATTGTCGGTATGCCTCTGTGTGGGCTCGAATCTCTCTGATTTTATCCTCACGGTCTCTTCGCGAGATATACGTAGGAAGGAGCAATATACTGCTTGACTCCTGGGTGAAGGTATGTTCTCGAAACTTCGTCAAAAGCCCATACCGAGCTACTGAGCGTCTCTTTTGCAGAGTCTTCCACTGGAGTTTATCTATCATCCCCGTAACGCTTTCGCGATTACTAAATGATCCTGTAACGAAGCGCGCTGCTCTCCGTTGGATCTTCTCTATCTCTTCTATCAACCCTATCTGGTACAGATCCCACACTGGTGAGCAGTATTCAAACAGTGCGAGAACAAGTGTTCTGTAACCTACTTCCTTTCTTTTCGGACTGCATTTCCTTAGGATTCTTCCAATGAATCTCAGTCTGGCATCTACCTTATCGACGGGATCCGGCTGCGCACCCGATAATTATTGAACATACAAAGGCTCTGTTTCGGGTTATGACTGATCATACATTGAACTTTATTTTAGATTTTCAGTACAAAAAATGATGGCCCTAACTATGGTTTGATGAAGGGTCTGGAAGTTTGAAGTATGCAGATTGTGTGCAGTATAGCTCCTCAGGAATTATCTGAAATCAAAAATGAATAACATCAGTCGATACTACATTAAATTTGTGACGACTTATAACTAACCACAATGGAAATACCTCAAATTTAATGACAAGGCGCTAACTTTGAGTTCGATAATTGTTTTTTTTTCACTCTTTATCGCATGACAAAAAACACTTAATATTAAGGAACTTTATATCTACATCTACATCTACATCTATACTCCGCGAGCCACCTTACGGTGTGTGGCGGAGGGTACTTATTGTACCACTATCTGATCCCCCCTTCCCTGTTCCATTCACGAATTGTGCGTGGGAAGAACGACTGCTTGTAAGTCTCCGTATTTGCTCTAATCTCTCGGATATTTCGTTGTGATCATTACGCGAGATATATGTGGGCGGTAGTAATATGTTGCCCATCTCTTCCCGGAATGTGCTCTCTCGTAATTTCGATAATAAACCTCTCTGTATTGCGTAACGCCTTTCTTGAAGTGTCCGCCACTGGAGCTTGTTCAGCATCTCCGTAACGCTCTCGCGCTGACTAAATGTCCCCATGACGAATCGCGCTGCTTTTCGCTGGATCATGTCTATCTCTTCTATTAATCCAACCTGGTAGGGGTCCCATACTGATGAGCAATACTCAAGAATCGGACGAACAAGCGTTTTGTAAGCTACTTCTTTCGTCGGTGAGTCACATTTTCTTAGAATTCTTCCTATGAATCTCAACCTGGCGCCTGCTTTTCCCACTATTTGTTTTATGTGATCATTCCACTTCAGATCGCTTCGGATAGTAACTCCTAAGTATTTTACGGTCGTTACCGCTTCCAATGATTTACCACCTATGGCATAATCGTACTGGAATGGATTTCTGCCCCTATGTATGCGCATTATATTACATTTATCTACGTTTAGGGAAAGCTGCCAGCTGTCGCACCATGCATTAATCCTCTGCAGGTCCTCCTGGAGTACGTACGAGTCTTCTGATGTTGCTACTTTCTTGTAGACAACCGTGTCATCTGCAAATAGCCTCACGGAGCTACCGATGTTGTCAACTAAGTCATTTATGTATATTGTAAACAATAAAGGTCCTATCACGCTTCCCTGCGGTACTCCCGAAATTACCTCTACATCTGCAGATTTTGAACCGTTAAGAATGACATGTTGTGTTCTTTCTTCTAGGAAATCCTGAATCCAATCACAAACCTGGTCCGATATTCCGTAAGCTCGTATTTTTTTCACTAAACGTAAGTGCGGAACCGTATCAAATGCCTTCCTGAAGTCCAGGAATACGGCATCAATCTGCTCGCCAGTGTCTACGGCACTGTGAATTTCTTGGGCAAATAGGGCGAGCTGAGTTTCACATGATCTCTGTTTGCGGAATCCATGTTGGTTATGATGAAGGAGATTTGTATTATCTAAGAACGTCATAATACGAGAACACAAAACATGTTCCATTATTCTACAACAGATTGACGTAAGCGAAATAGGCCTATAATTATTCGCATCTGATTTATGACCCTTCTTGAAAATGGGAACGACCTGCGCTTTCTTCCAGTCGCTAGGTACTTTACGTTCTTCCAGCGATCTACGATAAATTGCTGATAGAAAGGGGGCAAGTTCTTTAGCATAATCACTGTAGAATCTTAAGGGTATCTCGTCTGGTCCGGATGCTTTTCCGCTACTAAGTGATAGCAGTTGTTTTTCAATTCCGATATCGTTTATTTCAATATTTTCCATTTTGGCGTCCGTGCGACGGCTGAAGTCAGGGACCGTGTTACGATTTTCCGCAGTGAAACAGTTTCGGAACACTGAATTCAGTATTTCTGCCTTTCTTCGGTCGTCCTCTGTTTCGGTGCCATCGTGGTCAACGAGTGACTGAATAGGGGATTTAGATCCGCTTACCGATTTTACATATGACCAAAACTTTTTAGGGTTCTTGTTTAGATTGTTTGCCAATGTTTTATGTTCGAATTCGTTGAATGCTTCACTCATTGCTCTCTTTACGCTCTTTTTCGCTTCGTTCAGCTTTTCCTTATCAGCTATGATTCGACTACTCTTAAACCTATGATGAAGCTTTCTTTGTTTCCGTAGTACCTTTCGTACATGATTGTTATACCACGGTGGATCTTTCCCCTCGCTTTGGACCTTAGTCGGTACGAACTTATCTAAGGCGTACTGGACGATGTTTCTGAATTTTTTCCATTTTTGTTCCACATCCTCTTCCTCAGAAATGAACGTTTGATGGTGGTCACTCAGATATTCTGCGATTTGTGCCCTATCTTGTTAAGCAAATATATTTTCCTTCCTTTCTTGGCATTTCTTATTACACTTGTAGTCATTGATGCAACCACTGACTTATGATCACTGATACCCTCTTCTACATTCACGGAGTCGAAAAGTTCCGGTCTATTTGTTGCTATGAGGTCTAAAACGTTAGCTTCACGAGTTGGTTCTCTAACTATCTGCTCGAAGTAATTCTCGGACAAGGCAGTCAGGATAATGTCACAAGAGTCTCTGTCCCTGGCTCCAGTTCTGATTGTGTGACTATCCCATTCTATACCTGGTAGATTGAAGTCTCCCCCTATTACAATAGTATGATCACGAAACTTCTTCACGACGTTCTGCAGGTTCTCTCTGAGGCGCTCAACTACTACGGTTGCTGATGCAGGTGGTCTATAGAAGCATCCGACTATCATATCTGACCCACCTTTGATACTTAACTTAACCCAGATTATTTCACATTCGCATTCGCTAATAACTTCACTGGATATTATTGAATTCTTTACTGCTATAAATACTCCTCCACCATTGGCGTTTATCCTATCCTTGCGGTATATATTCCATTCTGTGTCTAGGATTTCGTTACTGTTCACTTCCGGTTTTAACCAACTTTCCGTTCCTAATACTATATGCGCACTATTTCCTTCAATAAGAGATACTAATTCAGGAACCTTGCCCTGGATACTCCTGCAGTTTACCAATATTACGTTGACTTTTCCTGTTTTTGGTCTCTGAGGACGGACGTTCTTTATCAACGACGGTAAGCCGTCAGGTATTTTATCGTTTCGCCCAAGGGGGGGTCCCTCTAACCTAAAAAACCCCCGTGTGCACGCCACACGTACTCTGCTACCCTAGTAGCTGCTTCCGGTGTGTAGTGCACGCCTGACTTGTCTAGGGGGGCCCTACAGTTCTCCACCCAATAACGGAGGTCGATGAATTTGCAACCATTATAGTCGCAGAGTCGTCTGAGCCTCTGGTTTAGACCCTCCACACGGCTCCAAACCAGAGGACCGCGATCGACTCTGGGCACTATGCTGCAGATATTAAGCTCAGCTTGCACTCCGCGTGCGATGCTGGTTGTCTTCACCAAATCAGCCAGCCGCCGGAAGGAACCAAGGATGGCCTCAGAACCCAAGCGGCAGGCGTCATTCGTTCCGACATGTGCTACTATCTGCAGCCGGTCACACCCAGTGCGTTCAATAGCTGCCGGAAGGGCCTCCTCCACATTACGGACGAGACCCCCCGGCAAGCACACCGAGTGCACACTGGCATTCTTCCCCGACCTACCCGCTATTTTCCTAAGGGGCTCCATAACCCGCCTAACGTTGGAGCTCCCTATAACTAATAGGCCCGCCCTCTGTGACTGTCGGGACCTTGCCGGAGAATCGGCCACTGGCCCAACAGGCGAGGCATCCTGTGGTGGCTCGGAAACGATGTCATCAGGTGTAAGCTCCCAAAAAAAAATGTTTACTTTTCGGAGATAAAAGGTAGAAGTTAATAGCGTGAACTGTTTTTTATGCCGTACACAGTTTTAACAAATCGATTCTCGAGAAAAACCTGTCTGACGTTTAGGGGAAACATTCATAAGTATTATTAGTTCAATTTGCATACAAACTACATGTTGTTATACACTACTGGCCATTAAAATTGCTACACCAAGAAGAAATGCAGATGATAAACGGGTATTCATTAGAAAAATATATTATACTAGAACTGACATGTGATTACATTTGCACGCAATTTGGGTGCATAGATCCTGAGAAATCAGTACCCAGAATAACCACCTCTGGCCGTAATAACGGCCTTCATACGCCTGGGCATTGAGTCAAACAGAGCTTGGATGGCGTGTACAGGTACAGCTGCCCATGCATCTTCAACACGATACCACAGTTCATCAAGAGTAGTGATTGGCGCATTGTGACGAGCCAGATGCTCGACCACCATTGACCAGACGTTTTAAATTGGTGAGAGATCTGGAGAATGTGCTGGCCAGGACAGCAGTCGAACATTTTCTGTATCCAGAAAGGCCCGTACGGGACCTGCAACATGCGGTCGTGCATTATCCTGCTGAAATGTAGGGTTTCGCAGGGATCGAATGAAGGGTAGAGCCACTGGTCGTAACACATCTGAAATGTAACGTTCACTGTTCAAAGTGCCGTCAATGCGAACAAGAGGTGACCGAGACGTGTAACCAATGGCACCCCATACCATCACGCCGGGTGATACGCCAGTATGGCGATGACGAATACACGCTTCCAATGTGCGTTCACCGCGATGTCGCCAAACACGGATGCGACCAACATGATACTGTAAACAGAACCTGGATTCATCCGAAAAAATGACGTTTTGCCATTCGTGCACCCAGGTTCGTCGTTGAGTACACCATCGCAGGCGCTCCTGTCTGTGATGCAGCGTCAAGGGTAACCGCAGCCATGGTCTCTGAGCTGATAGTCCATGCTGTTTGACGTTTGGGAGAAGCATTAATTTGTATTATTACTTCAATTTGCATACAAACTACATGCTGTTATATATCTCTGATGTCGCTGAACACACATCCCATGTTATACTTTCTAAATTCAAGATGGCTAATCCGATATGGCGGACCAAACATTACATTTTGACCAATCTTGACCAAAATTTGACCGGAAAAAGTGTTTTCGTTACTTACGTTTAGTCCTCTACTTCCAGGACCGTGCATCAACCCTTTCTCTAACACAATTCCCTCGTTCTTCTTGGTGAGAAAATCGGATCTGGCTGACCAGAATACGCTGCATTCGGCAGCCGGCACACATTGTTCGTCAGATTTTTCGGCGAATATGTTTGCATGCGTATTGCAGTATAAATCGTTTTGTGAACGTGCGCCACGTCGCGACAAGTTTTCCACCTGAGCCGGAGGTCTCCGGCTGAGAGCGTCGCACGGCGGCCGCGACACTGCTTCGAACAGTGGGCTGTACAGACGCTTGTATCGCGCGGTATAAAAAACCTTTTCGACCCAGCACTCTAGACACTTATACCTTTCAAAAATGCAATAAAAAATCGAATTTTTGACCATTTTGAATGAATACCTGGCCTTAAGACGGATTCTGATGCTAGGATTTTTCTCCCCAAAAGTCTGCGCGGGTTGCCTGTAGCATTTATAGAGGTAGACAAAACTTTTTGACAACAATGACTGGAATACTCTGTTTAAAATTCTGAGGGTATCAGGGGTAAAATATAGGCAACGAAAGATTGTTTACAAACAGTACAGAAAACAACATGACATTTATAAGAGATGAACGGAATGAAAGGGAAACAGTGGTTGGGTAGGGAATGTGAGAAGATTTTAGTCTGTTCCCAATGTTATTCAATCTATATACTGAGGAAGCAGTAGGTGAAACCACAGAAAAATTGGGAGATCCGTGTTTGAATATAAATGAATATGCTAGTAAAGCCTGTCGCTTCTGCTGTTGTATTTGACCACGAACGGCATCTGCACAACGTCTTCAACCCGTTGTGAGTCTCAGTCGCGCTCAGCACAGTGTTCCGTGTCCTCGTGAGTGCACTATGTCGGAGCTGAGTGACTTCTAACGTGGGCAAATATTGCTGGTGCTCGTATCGTGTGTACTTCCATAACGAATGGAGCCGAAGTTTTCGGGGTAATCTCTCAGATTTTCTCGTAGCGACTGATCAATACTGTACTTCTTGGCGTTCTTCCGACTTGTTGATTCCACTTTATGCACAATATTTCATCAACTTCAGCTGCTACGAGTTTTGCTGTATAAACGCTCGCTACCTGGGCTCCAACCAGACAGTGAGATGAGGTCAGTATCGCATTACGAACGCCAAGTTCTTGGGCCAGCATAATTAAGGCGTCCTAAGTAAAAGCGAACACGTCAGAAGAGCTAATAAACAAGGACGGCGGCTACAATTTAAATAATACTTGGGGTCCGGCAGTCAATTTATTAAAATCTCGTCAGTCATTACATTCACCAAAAGTGGAAAATGCTGAGAGAATCTGCGCTTCACGGAGCTCTGAAAAATAAAAGTGCTTCTACGGGTGTTGTAGGCGTCGGGAATCGAACACGGCTATAGCCAGCGGAGTGAGACCAACAACAGTTCACTGTCTCGTTGGATTCCAGGGAGCGAGTACATGTCGCAGCAAACCTTGCAGCAACTGAAGAAAACGGCCATGTCGGTGTGCCTAAAATGAAAAGCTCTGAAGGACACGCGGAAACACACTATTAACGAAATGTTAAGTGTTTCAAGAAGTTATATCACGAATATGGAAAGCGGGAAAACATCATCGCCGGCCGCAGTGGCCGTGCGGTTCTAGGCGATGCAGTCTGGAACCGCGGGACTGCTACGGTCGCAGGTTCGAATCCTGCCTCGGGGATGGATGTGTATGATGTCCTTAGGTTAGTTAGGTTTAAGTAGATATAAGTTCTAGGGGACTGATGACCTAAGATGGTTCAAATGGCTCTGAGCACTATGGGACTTAACATCTATGGTCATCAGCCCCTAGAACTTAGAACTACTTAAACCTAACTAACCTAAGGACAGCACACAACACCCAGCCATCACGAGGCAGAGAAAATCCCTGACCCCGCCGGGAATCGAACCCGGCAACCCGGGCGTGGGAAGCGAGAACGCTACCGCACGACCACGAGATGCGGGCACCTAAGATGTTAAGTCCCATAGTGCTCAGAGCCATTTGAGCCAAAACATCATCCACTAAGTCAAAACGCGGGCGGAATTTTATGTGGAGTGATTATAAAAGACGGTCATTGAAGAAAAGCACGACAGCTGCAAAAGTCACTACAGAACTGAATGTCGCACTCGGGAACCATGTCAGCACCGAAACAACACGGAGCGAGCTCCATAAGCAAGGATTGCAGGCCGAGCTGTAACACCAGTACCACTCGTCACTGATGCAAATGACCGGTGCCGAAGCCATAAAACTTGGACTGTGAACCTACGGAAGAAAGCCATTTGGGCAGGTGAGTCTTGTTTCTCACTGTTTCCAATTCTGGTCGAGTTACGTCCCAAGAGCGAAAACTTACAGGAGCTCGGGGATGATTTATGCAGCCTTATCGTGGGTTTCCATGGGCCCCATGGTCACTCTGCGAGGTCGCATTACTGCCAAAGATCATGTGACCGTTTTGGCTGATCAGGTCCATCCCATGGCATGTTTGTCCCCCGGTGATGGTGCTCTGTTCGAATATGACAGGTTCCCTGGTTCGCACAGTTGCCCAGGAGTGGTATTGTGGACACGACCATGAATTGTCGCATCTGACGTGGCCACCAGAGTCACCGGATTTCAATATTATTGAGCCTTTGGGGTCCAATTTGGAATATAGGGTGCGTGATCTCTATCCACCTCCGTTAGCTCAACATGCCACTATTTTGCAGTGAGAATGGTATAAGATTCCCTTTAAAACCATACAGGACGTGTATTTATCCATTCCGAGACAACTGATAGCTGTTTTCAATGCCAACTGGTTTTATATATCATAATAGGCACGGTAGTGTGTTGTGTTTGTCATGTTTCATGTTTTTGCCAACCTCTGTATAATTACGCAAAGACTGCACAAGGAAGAGATCATCTCACCATAGTCTTGGCCGTCGCCCTTCATTGTCTCAGTATCACATGACAAACGTCTGTACTAAATAGTTCGGCGCGTCCAACAAGCAGGAAAGAGGGTTCGCGGCTAAAGGCGGAAATCAACAATGTCCAATTGTCCCACAAGCCACGTGGGGCCTCGTTAACCGATCTCCATGCCAAGCAGTACTACTGGCAACCGAATCTCAGAGCTTAAGTAGCGTGCTTAAGACATGCCTTTGCGGTTCTGAAGCAAAGATGAAGCTACTCTAGCGCACGGAAGACTGACAATATTTCCTCTGAGACATGCAAGTGCTTATCAATACAAGTATGAATACATAGTTACAAGATGTCTACTGCAGACGGCAGCCACATATTGTACTTCGCATGATCAACTACATGGTATTTATTTATTACAAATTACAAAAGACGTTCAATGTGGGTGTCGTGGAATGTAATGCAGGCGTTCACACGTCGGTTCATGGATCGCTTTATTCTTTTGGAATGTTCCAAGATGTAGGCGAATAGCGTCACAGGCTACAGGGACACTCCGTTCACACAAAATTTGTCGGATGCCCCGGAAATAAGTATTAAGAGGGTTGAAGTCTGGTGACCGAGGTGGATAGGGGTAAGTGCCTCCTCGCCCTATCCTTTTCCTGGGGAAGCTATTGTTCATGCGTTGACAAAAGGAGATATGGAAGTGGGCTGGTATTTCATCACTCGTAGGCCACATTACCTATTGTACTGCAGCAAAAGAGGCAGAGTGTTCGTGTTCTGTAGGACTCCAGATAAGTATGTCAGTCAAGACGCTGTGGAAAAAAAAGGAGGACCATGTCGGTGATCGTCAATAATTCTTGTCCAAGAACTGATACTAAATTGTTGCTGATGTAACCGTTCAAATGGTTCAAATGGCTCTGAGCACTATGGGACTTAACATCTGTGGTCATCAGTCCCCCAGAACTTAGAACTACTTAAACCTAACTAACCTAAGGACATCACACACATCCATGCCCGAGGCAGGATTCGAACCTGCTACCGTAGCGGTCACGCGGTTCCAGACTGAAGCGCCTAGAACCGCACGGCCAAACCGGCCGGCGCTGATGTAACGATTCAACCAGTTCCAGGAGATTTTCTGTGGTCCACAGATGACCACTGTGTACGTTCATGATGTCATCTCTACCATAGGTAGCGTAATTGACGAGGAGAACTGACAACAGGAATCCCATAATAATGGCGGCTATTCCAACAGATAGCGACAAAATATTTCTCTTGTAGGACAACCCGTTGGAGATAATCTTTACACACGTTGCAGGTAACAGGTGTAATTGAGGTTTTGATGCAGGATATGAACTCCTAAGTTCCTTTTCCTGTTGGGAATCAGGTCCTGAAGTTAATCTCCTTACTTAACACTCATCCCATATAGACATATAATAGTGATACAGTTGAGTTTAGCATAAAGTAGTAGATAAAAGGACCAGGTGAGCATAGTTGAGTTCTTCAAAGTTATTGTTTCTCGTCAGTCTAGAAGAAATTGTCATAAATATCAGTATGAGCAGCTTAGCACTAATCATGAATGGTTATTAGCGCCAGTAACATCTTTTTACCATAATCATCACCTAAAAATCTCTGATGAGTTCGTTCCATTCTAACCTATGCCAATACTGCCTGGACCTCTGCTCATCAAAAATTTTACAAATCCTTTTGAAACGCTCAAAAGATATGCAGTCTTCCTCGCTTGCTCGTTGACCTTCTCTAAGAAGGTGTTCATTATGCCTCCCTTGAGATGTACGACGTATGTCAATGCGGTATTCAAATTGTTCCCACACTGCGGCAAGCATCTCTTGAGTTACAGCCTCCACAGCTGCTGTTAAGCGATGTATCAGTTCATTCACTGTTGTTGGTAATAAAGGCATATAACAGAGTCTTTTATAAATTCCTACAAGAAATAATGGCACACAGTCAGGTCCGATGACCTTGGAGGCCAGTAATGTAAGACTGACTCATTTGGTCGTTCAGAAATCCTTTGATTTTAAAATTCCCGCACCTCCAGATGCCAGTGTGTTGGCGCCCCACCCTGTCGGGAAATGAAGTCTTTCGAATCAATCTCCAACTGTGGGAACAGAAAGTTCTCAAGCATATCGAGATCTGTGCTTCCTGTAACAGTGTTCTCGGCTAAGAAAAATGGACCGTACACCTTTTCCCGTGAAACTGCACGAAACACATTAAATTTTGGAGAGTCCCTCTCATGTTTAACAACTTTATGTGGTTGTTACGTACCCCATATTCTCACATTATGACGTTTCACCTTTCCATTTAAATGAAATGTTGCCTCGTCACTAAACACTAAGCGTGGAAGAAAACTGTCATCCTCCATTTGCAAGAACGAAATTACCGAACTCCCCACGTTGTTGTTTGTGACCTTTACGAAGAGCTTGCAGTAGCTGAATTTTGTACGGTTTCATGTGTAAACGTCGACGCAACACACGCCAGACGGACATCGGGGGCATGCTGAGCTGTCGAGCTGCACGGCGAACGGATTTCGGCGGACTCCTTGTGAAGCTATGGCGGACGCCGTCGACGTCTGTATCAGACACACAGGGACGGCCCGGCGATTTGCCTTTACACAAACAACCCCTTTCTCGGAATTGTTCATGCCATCGTCTAGTGCTCTGTGCTGTTGGAGGATCCACAGCATACCTAGTACGAAAGCCTCGCTGAACAGTTATTACTGACCCGCACTGCGCAAAACGTAGAACACAAAACGCTCTCTGTTGTCCCGACACTATTTTTACTAGAACTGAAGTGGGGGCACACTGCAGCTACCGTGCGGGAACCATGTAAAATTCGAAAGCGTGTTCTTTCCAACATGACGTTCTTCACGCACGTATCTCAAATAACATAATTGTTATGATTTTTTTTTAATCGGATGATTCTTTTTGATACAACCTGTACTATCTTTCAGTAATTTTAAAATGCCAGGAAACGTTGATATTAATAAATAAATGAAAAACCGAAGATGTACTATTTAATAAGAACCACACCGATCCTACGCTCAAGCAACAGACTGCGCGCCATAGCCGGGAGTCGCCGATAGGAAGTAGTTTCGATCTAGTCATGCGGTAGACCATAATCTCGTGCCGTTAATAATCAGCTTATAATCAATGTGAACAAGTTACGATGTTTCTTAAATAAACGCATCACAATGGCATCTCGTGTAAAATTTATTTGCTCAATAAAAGTTACTACCGTTTCATTACGTAAAACATAGATAGCAGTATTGCACTTTCAGAATCCGACGACGCTGCTTCGGCTCTACAAGGGGATATAAAACCACGAGAGCACCTCCATGTAACAGGTAGGAAGAATTCCTAGCGGCGGTTCAGTAAGTCAGTTCAAGGACGGACTGGCTTAATTATCGCAAAACTCGGGTTGTAAAGCGTGGCCTGTTATACTGTACGCCACTTATACCACTTTTACCGGTAAACTGAGTCATTTCTGGAGGTTTCGTACGAGTGGGGGGTCCTTGCAATCTCCACAAAATAATGAAATGAAAACATTTTATCTCTTATTAAATGTTCGTTATTCATACAATAAAACTTACTTATTACTAATTCTATTCACTATTAATTCTACAGAAAGTATCCACACATGCCATTAAAGAAACGTAAAAAATTACATCGTTGCACGACACATAGTTTAAGAAAAAACCAGCTTTGAGAAAAACGTAGATTTAATATCGGTTGTATAAATGTTTATAGAATTAAAAAAAAACTTTGTAGGAAGGTAGTCCTCAGTTTTACACGCTTTACGTTAAATATTTAACAGTTTGTCTCGGAGGGGGACACCCAACAATACCACACTCGACCTACCAACCCATCTCGTAGGTGGATGGCGGTGGGTAGCTTTGAAATCGTCAATTGGAACTCTTGTTTTTTATTGCAGATTACAATTCTATGGCAAAAGCGGCACACGTTTTGTCTGAAGCATTTGCTTCATTTCGCCAGAGATGGCTCTGTAATCGGAGGAATACAGTAGAAACGGGTACACAATCGTAATTTACGACATGCTACTCAATGGCCCTTGGATATCCTATGGCACATGGGACGCCGCCTTCATGCTGCGAGAGTAGGACAGGCCAGAATTTGGTAACTTGTAATTGGGAGCCCCATTCGCAAAACTGTGTTCCTCTGACATATCGAACAGGGGACTACTCGACGCGTCACTGTGGCCGTGGCTCGAGGCGAACGCTGGTCTAATTTTCCAATTATAGTAAGTGTTCAAACGTAGAGCCGCCAACTTCAATACACTTAGTGATCCGCTTTTCAAATGATTGTCCACAGGAAAGAAACACATCTGCGGGAATGTCAGCACAAGTGTTTCTGATGCGGTCGACCATGCCTTCACGGCCAGTTGCTACTTGCTGGTACACCTTATCTTTTAAATATCCCCACAGAAAGACATCCAGCGACGTCAAATCCGGCGACGTA
Organism: Schistocerca serialis cubense; assembly: GCF_023864345.2. Taxonomy (NCBI): domain Eukaryota; kingdom Metazoa; phylum Arthropoda; class Insecta; order Orthoptera; family Acrididae; genus Schistocerca; species Schistocerca serialis. The sequence continues at coordinate 115,509,633 of NC_064643.1, read as the reverse complement.
GCGGGCCAATTAATAGGGCCACCTCTGCCGATCCACCGACACACGATCTTATACCTTCCGTGCTTCAATTTCCTAATGCGCTGGGCAACCATAGTTCTGAAACAAGGCACGATGTCAAACATCCAGGGCAACATCCTGTAGTTGTACCGGTTGCTCCTATTCCAAAACCGTTCGGTATTTGCGTCCATTCAACGTACCGTCGATAAAATACGGACCAATGAGTTTGTTCCCCTTGATGCCACACCATACGTTAACAGACCAGGGACGCTGATGGTAACGTGCCGTAACCAGTGGGTATTGTCTGCACACCAGTAATGCATGTTATGCCGGTTAGCGCTACCGCGGTTTGTAAATGTTGGCTCACCGGAAAACAGTCCTCGGCCAAGAACGTACGGGCCGCTTGCATTTGTTGACATAACCATTCACAAAAAGCTACCTAGTTATGGAAATCGGCGCCATGAGGTTCTTGATGCAGCGACAAGTGATATGGATGGTACTTACGATTATGCAGTATTGTGACTACACTATTTACGGACCTCCCGGAATCCCGGTGTAATTGCCGGACGCTTGTCCGTAGGTTGTGGTGCACTGCCGCTACTACAGCTGTTTCATTAACTTCTTCTGCTACACGTTTGCTTCGTTTCATTTTGCCGGTCTGTACGCTGCCATAAAGGCGTTCACAACCTTGTCAAAGAACGAACGAGAGCGAGTTTTTCCTGGGATGCATTCGACATACAAGGCAACAATAGCCTCAACATTTATCCTACAGTCTCCATAATCGGGATCATTCCAATTTTTTCTTCTGTTGTTGCAATATTCATCGTCCATTTGCACATCTGTTCTCCAAATGATAGGTATGTGTGTAGCCAATAAACGCTGCGCAAGTATTGTAATGTTTAGATCCACTACCTGTTCTACGTCTGCACGATCCGTAAGCTGCGGCAGCAGTGTACTGCCTGTTATGATATGTCGTCGTTGGCTACTTGGCCAAGGTGGCGCGTCGAGTAGTCCCTTGTTCGATATATTGGAGGAATACAATTTTGGAAATGAGGTTTCCAATAAGAAGTTACGAAATTCTGGCCTGTCCTACCCTCGCAGTATGGAGGTAGGGTCCCACATGTCACTGGATATTCACGGGCCACTGGGTAGTACGTCGTAAACTGCTATTGTCTATCCATTTCTATTCCTCCGATTACAGCGCCATATGTGGCGAAACGAAGAAAATGCTTCATACAGGATGTGTGTCGTTTTTGCCGTAGAATCGTAATCTGTAATAAAAAGCGGGGGTTCCCACTGAAGATTTTAAATTTCCCCACCGCCACTCTGATTTCGCAGGACAGAGCGGATCAGGTTTATAGCTGTGGAAAGGGGCCAAAATCATTTACTGTCAGTTGCAACAAAACACACAAACTTTATTTTCCTAAAAACACTTAATCACACATGCCCTTAAAAGGATTCAAAACAATACGGCTGAAATCCCGAACACAAGTTATTACAATTGCTTTAAGGAATACACGCGGCAGAAGGCCTTACTTAAAAAGAAAATCTTACGTAAATACTCGGCTGAGGGCCACACACTGGACACAGAAGAACTGAGGCTTAAGGCCTGGATAACAAGGATTTGCAATAGAGCAAATTCTCCTTTTTTCTTCTAAAAAAATTTAGTTCAAAAAAGAATCTTCAAAGCCTTATTTTAAAATTAAAACAAACTAAATAAATAGGCGGCTGAAGGCCTCGCACCGTACTTGAGACAAAAATCACAATCTAAAAACAACAGAACAATGGTGCTCAGAAGTGTTCCAAGTGTCGGCCTGAGGAGGTAACTCGAACGTAAGGTTAGGTGAAATAGGCAGCCAAGAGTAAGTAATCAGATGGCAACCCGACCCAGGGACGGCTGAAGGACCGACCAACAACCTAATCAATTCCGCTGCGCTGACCAACGGTACGACAACGGAAAATATCTGCCGAGGACGAAGATACCAGCAGCACTACGTCTTCAAAATTGACGTCTAAAAACAGCCAAGGCGCAATAACCACTCAAAAATATGAACACCAAAGGCTGCCAAACTACACGCGGTACGGACAGCATCAACACGACGAGGATAAACACACTACGGAACACTACGCTAATGCCCTCACCGCAGAGACTTCCTCGCTGCCCTGTCCCAACCGACCGACTGCCTACACCAGTACGCAGTCAGCATTAACATAACTGCTCAGTCGAAATTACACGAACTAGACACTGTTCGACGAAAACACTTCCACAAGAAATCGAACAATCGTAAAAGCAATCACTGTGGAACAACCAGGACGAATGACAAGTCGACACACACACACACAGAACACGAAACGGTCGGCGACCAAATACACGTCGTCCGATATAACGACCGACCGAACGACCAACCATGGTCGTCCCCACTCAAGTCATGTGTGTCAGCAACAGTCGGGCGAGTACTGGCTGTCCGGACCTCACTGGCGCTGGGTCTTGACTGAACCCCCGACAAACGACGAGCCGGAAATACTAGCGGTCGCTTCAAAGATAATACGACACCGCTCTTATTGATACGCGCTGCTGCTGCCACTCACGGGCAGGCAAGCCAGCAACTTAGTGACTCCAGTACATCGAATAAGAAACGAGGCGACAGTTCCGTAAAGAGAAGTTGTCAAGCAAGAAAACGCCATGTACACGAACCGCGCACGGCTCAGTAAGGGTGATGGGCCAAGTGTGGTATTGTTGATGTCCTCCTCCGAGAGAAAAAACAAATTGGAACTATAACTTTTTTTGATACGATGTGTAGTTTTCGAGATATGTCAATCTCTTCATTTAAAATGAGCACCCTGCACATGGCACTATCGTCTACTTTGTCGCGCGTGAATACTAATCATTTGCATCTCGCACCATATAGTACATTTCATTCCAACTTGACGTTCGTTGTATCCTGCCATCTTTGTGTTGCAATTTCAAACATCAGTAGAGTAGATATCGTGGTCATCGATCTCCTCTTAAGTTCGAAGCGACCCCATTCCACGACTCAGTGTGACCCATTGCACAAACGTAGCTACATCACTGACCGTGGGAAGCTCCACAGTGTGTGCAAAATTGCGTTCAGTGTTGTGTCGCGATCAGCCGGTGAGTGGTTGCGTTCGCGCTTTACAACCCGCCCACGCATCCGTGACGCTTTGTCGATCGCCGTAGATGTAACGTGGCCGCGCACCTGCTGCGCCGGTAGCCTAACCGCACGTCTGCAGGCGCTGTCTACCTGACCAGCATACCTCGTAGCAGATGCTTATTTGTAGTAGCGTACTTTTCACTACTGCCCACATCATGGGAACTTTAATTCTGGAGAGAAATTAGTTTTCTTAGGAGCAGCTTTTCGAATGTACCGTTAACAATCTGCAGGTATTTTCTTTCCCAGTTAACCCCGATCTATAGACGTGTATTCATCCACTCATTCATCAAGTCTCACTCTCTTTGATCCATTTGTCGCATTGTCAAAACATCCCACCCCACCCCACTCAGGATACAATATAATACCTAATTCGTTTAACACTGGCATAGTTAAAAATTTGATGAATCTATGTCTACTTATATACTTAAGTCACAGTATAGCGCATGGTGGAGGTAAATCGTACCAATAATAGCTATTCCCTTTGCTATTCCATTCGCATATAGACCGACGGAAAAGTGATTGTCTATATGCCTCTGCACATGTCCTAATATCACTCGCATCTTACCTACTTTTGGTTTAGTCAACATTGCCTGGCTGGTCGTTGTGACCAGCGGTTCTAGGTGCTTCAGTCCGGAACCGCGCTGCTGCTACGGTCGCAGGTTCGAATCCTGCCTCGGGCATGGATGTGTGTGATGTCCTTAGGTTAGTTAGGTTTAAGTAGTTCTAAATCCTAGGGGACTGATGACCACAGAAGTTGAGTCCCATAGTGCTCAGAGCCATTTGAACCATTTTTGAACCAAAGGATACCCCCATCTCACTGACTGAAAGTTGATTCTACCTAACGGACTTCCTTCTTGCTCGAACAAACTTCCCTGGAATAAATTTACCCAACAGGATTTCACGAGAAAAACGGCGACTTACTTGCAAAGATTCCCATTTAAGTTCCCCCAATATCTCAGCTAAACTTTCTTGCGGGCTGTGCCGACATACTATGACCCTTAACAGCGCGTGTCTGAATTCGTTCAATTTCTGTTTTCAGGTTTACTTGAAAAGGACTCCAAACGCCGGAACAATAGAAATGAGGCACTACCGTATAGTATATGATACATTGCACTTTTGCACTAGCCTTCCAACGAGTCGTCTGCCCGTTTTCACTGACGGATGAGGAGAGAAACAAGGCATTTGGAGTGTTGTGCTACAAAAGCGTGTTCAAATTAAAATGGTCTGATAAGATAAAAATCGAAAAGGTTCTCGCCAAAATCGGAAAACAAAAGAATGCGTGGAAAACACCAACTAGAGGAATGGACAAAATGATACCAGGGAGGACGTGAAGGATTAACTTCTGCGATATTGGAGGTAATCGCAGACGGCAAGAATAGTAAGGGTAAACAGAGAGTAGAATAGTTATAACAGACGTTGTGTGTAGCTTACAACGTACCTCTATTAATATTTGACTTTATCTTACAACAAGACGGTAATGAAACCTTTGTTTTATTGTGTGCAGTAATATTTCGCAAGAATCAGTTATAAATACGTTGTAACTGGGGAAATTATTGTCTGAGTCAAACAGTATCTCTGAATCAAGCACTGTATTGTTAACAGGAAGTGCATATAGGGAATGCTTTTTAACTCTCATTTAGAGTTAATTACTTCTTCTTAAAACAGTCTGACTTTGAACTCAAGTCACAGTTACTGAGTAGCTTCGGCTTGTGTGGCTGTGTTTGAAAAATCTGTTTACTGAAGATTAGCCTAGACAGTGTGACCTAATTAAAGAATCGAACTTCGAAGTAAGAAAACTATGTGCAGTTTCTGATAAACAGTAGATACCAGAAATTATTATTAAAAATGAAAATAAGTTAACTGTATTACGCAAATCCACACTAGCTTCCATTAGTACAATCACAACGCGTATATTTAACTTTAATTCTTCAGTAAAATAAAGAGGTGGAGAATGACATAAAGAAATTTAAATAACTCTTTTCAATTATTATTGTTCCAATTAAAACCATAAATTTGCAACCATTAGTACAGAAGTGCTTTCAGATGCGATGTCAATCATAACGAAGGTAGCCATTAACGATTCATTATAGTACATGATAATATAACATAAAAAATGAAAAAAAATGAAAAGCTGGGTGTGCTGGTTCCTGTTGCTCTTAGACGAACAGGGAACTGTAGGTAAATCAGTCACTGTAAGACACATTCATGTTCATTATATACACATAAAATTACTTTAAAATGGAAACTCTCTCCTAAAATATTAAGCAGTTCATAAATACGGGCCACGAATCGCTACTCTGAAATGAAGAATTTGGCAGAGGAGTAAATCACGGCGGCTGCGTCAAATCACTACTGGTGAGAAAACGAACATCTGTTTCAGTGAATAACGTTTGTCGTTTGGTTTCATTTGTTAGGTGACAAGTCGAACCACTGCATGGAGCAGTGTAATAAACCCTAAGACCTGCTCTTCTTTCTAGAACAATTCCAAAACTCCTCTCACCAGAATTATTTTCCCATCTCATTTTCACTCCTATTTCAGTCGGTCGTCTCGAGGTGTGGCAGGGGGCGAAAGACATTCCGGAGGGCTGAACGGAAGCCCTCTCCAGTTTGTCTGACGAACCGGTTTCAGGCTCTGTCTCCGGCTGATACTGATCTTCGGCCGGACATGGCTGCTTGTCCTGTTCCAGAGGTTGCCCCTCAGTCTGCAAGATCCGGGCGGTCGCAGAGGGTGGGCTTACTGGTAGTTGGGGGCTCCAACGTTAGGCGCGTAATGGGGCCCCTTAGGGATATGGTTGCAAGGCAGAGGAAGAAAACCAATGTGCACTCCGTGTACATACCGGGGGGAGTCATTCCAGATGTGGAAAGCGTCCTTCCGAATGCCATGAAGGGTACAGGGTGCACCCATCTGCAGGTGGTCGCTCATGTCGGCACCAATGATGTGTGTCGCTATGGATCGGAGGAAATCCTCTCTGGCTTCCGGCGGCTATCTGATTTGGTGAAGACTGCCAGTCTCGCTAGCGGGATGAAAGCAGAGCTCACCATCTGCAGCATCGTCCACAGGACTGACTGCGGACCTTTGGTACAGAGCCGAGTGGAGAGTCTGAATCAGAGGCTGAGACGGTTCTGCGACCGTGTGGGCTGCAGATTCCTCGACTTGCGCCATAGGGTGGTGGGGTTTCGGGTTCCGCTGGATAGGTCAGGAGTCCACTACACGCAACAGGCGGCCACACGGGTAGCAGGGGTTGTGTGGCGTGGGCTGGGCGGTTTTTTAGGTTAGATGGCCTTGGGCAAGTACAGAAAGGGCAACAATCTCAACGGGTGCGAGGCAAAGTGAGGACATGCGGGGACCAAGCAGCAATCGGTATTGTAATTGTCAACTGTCGAAGCTGCGTTGGTAAAGTACCAGAACTTCAAGCGCTGATAGAAAGCACCGAAGCTGAAATTGTTATAGGTACGGAAAGCTGGCTGAAGCCAAAGACAAATTCTGCCGAGATTTTTACAACGGGTAGACGGTGTTTAGAAAGGATAGATTGCATGCAACCGGTGGTGGCGTGTTTGTCGCTGTTAGTAGTAGTTTATCCTGTAGTGAAATAGAAGTGGATACTTCCTGTGAATTATTATGGGTGGAGGTTATACTCAACAACCGAGCTAGGTTAATAATTGGCTCCTTTTACCGACTTCCCGACTCAGCAGCATTAGTGGCAGTACAACTGAGAGAAAATATGGAATACATTTCACATAGATTTCCTCAGCAAGCTATAGTCTTAGGCGGAGATTTCAATTTACCTGATATAGACTGGGACACTCAGATGTTTAGGACAGGTGGTAGGGACAGAGTATGGAGTGATATTATACTGAGCGCACTATCCGAAAATTACCTCGAACAATTAAACAGACAACCGACTCGTGGAAATAACAACTTGGACCTACTGATAACAAACAGACCCGAACTTTTCGACTCTGTAAGAGCAGAACAGGGAATCAGTGATCATAAGGCCGTTGCAGCATCCCTGAATATGGAAGTTAATAGGAATATAAAAAAAGGGAGGAAGGTTTATCTGTTTAGCAAGAGTAATAGGAAGCAGATTTCAGACTACCTAACAGATCAAAACGAAAATTTCTGTTCCGACACTGACAAGGTTGAGTGTTTATGGAAAAAGTTCAAGGCAATCGTAAAATGCGTTTTAGACAGGTACGTGCCGAGTAAAACTGTGAGGGACGGGAAAAACCCACCGTGGTTCAACAACAAAGTTAGGAAACTACTGCGAAAGCAAAGAGAGCTTCACTCCAAGTTTAAACGCAGCCAAAACTTCTCAGACAAACAGAAGCTAAACGATGTCAAAGTTAGCGTAAGGAGGGCTATGCGTGAAGCGTTCAGTGAATTCGAAAGTAAAATTCTATGTACCGACTTGACAGAAAATCGTAGGAAGTTCTGGTCTTACGTTAAATCAGCAAGTGGATCGAAACAGCATATCCAGACACTCTGGGATGATGATGGCATTGAAACAGAGGGTGACACGCGTATAGCTGAAATACTAAACACCTTTTTCCAAAGCTGTTTCACAGAGGAAGACCGCACTGCAGTTCCTTCTCTAAATCCTCGCACGAACGAAAAAATGACTGACATCGAAATAAGTGTCCAAGGAATAGAAAAGCAACTGAAATCACTCAACAGAGGAAAGTCCACTGGACCTGATGGGATACCAATTGGATTCTACACAAAGTACCCGAAAGAACTTGCCCCCCTTCTAACAGCCGTGTACCGCAAGTCTCTAGAGGAACGGAAGGTTCCAAATGATTGGAAAAGAGCACAGGTAGTCCCAGTTTTCAAGAAGGAGGGTCGTCGAGCATATGCGCAAAACTATAAGCCTATATCTCTGACATCGATCTGTTGTAGAATTTTAGAACATGTTTTTTGCTCGCGTATCATGTCAATTCTGCCGCGCGGGACTAGCCGAGCCGTCTCAGGCGCTGCAGTCATAGAATGTGCGGCTGGTCCCGGCGGAGGTTCGAGTCCTCCCTCGGGCATGGGTGTGTGTGTTTGTCCTTAGGATAATTTAGGTTAAGTAGTGCGTAAGCTTAGGGACTGATGACCTTAGCAGTTAAGTCCCATAAGATTAAACAAAAAAAATCATGTCATTTCTGGAAACCCAGAATCTACTCTGTAGGGATCAATATGGATTCCGGAAGCAGAGATCGTGTGAGACCCAACTCGCTTTATTTGTTCATGAGACCCACAAAATATTAGATACAGGTTCCCAGGTAGATGCCATTTTCCTTGACTTCGGGAAGGCGTTCGATACAGTTCCGCACTGTCGCCTGATAAACAAAGTAAGAGCCTACGGAATATCAGACCAGCTGTGTGGCTGGATTGCAGAGTTTTTAGTAAACAGAACACAGCATGTTGTTATCAATGGAGAGACGTCTACAGACGTTAAAGTAACCTCTGGCGTGCCACAGGGGAGTGTTATGGGACCATTGCTTTTCACAATATATATAAATGACCTAGTAGATAGTGTCGGAAGTTCCATGCGGCTTTTCGCGGATGATGCTGTAGTATATAGAGAAGTTGCAGCATTAGAAAATTGTAGCGAAATGCAGGAAGATCTGCAGCGGATAGGCACTTGGTGCAGGGAGTGGCAACTGACCCTTAACGTAGACAAATGTAATGTATTGCGAATACATAGAAAGAAGGATCCTTTATTGTACGATTATATGATAGCGGAACAAACACTGGTAGCAGCTACTTCTGTAAAATACTGGGAGTATGCGTGCGGAACGATTTGAAGTGGAATGATCATATAAAATTAGTTATCAGTAAGGCGGGTGCCAGGTCGAGATTCATTGGGAGAGTCCTTACAAAATGTAGTCGATCAACAAAGGAGGTGGCTCACAAAACACTCGTTCGGCCTATACTTGAGTATTGCTCATCAGTGTGGGATCCGTACCAGGTCGGGTTGACAGAAGAGATAGAGAAGATCCAAAGAAGAGCGGTGCCTTTCCTCACTGGGTTGTTTGGTAAGCGTAATAGCGTTACGGAGATGTTTAGCAAACTCAAGTGGTATACTCTGCAAGAGAGGCGCTCTGCATCGCGGTGTAGCTTGCTGTCCAGGTTTCGAGTGGGTGCGTTTCTGGATGAGGTATCGAATATATTGCTTCCCCCTACTTATACCTCCCGAGGAGATCACGAATGTAAAATTAGATTCAAGCGCGCACGGAGGCTTTCCGGCAGTCGTTCTTCCCGCGAGCCATAAACGAGTGGAACAGAAAAGGGAGGTAATGACAGTGGCACATAAAGTGCCCTCCGCCACACACCGTTGGGTGGCTTGCGGAGTATAAATATAGATGTAGATGTAGATGTAGACATTTAGCTACAGACTTGCCAATTCCCTCTCCAGAGAAGAGTCGAACAACATTCCACCACCCTCTGCATAGAGATCGCATCGTTGGCCTGACCGCTCCCTCGTTAGCATCGTGAAGAGCGTAACGGCCAGGTGAGGAATTAAAGAGAGAAAACGCAGTGCCCGCGGGTAACGAGCTCCTTATATTCGCAGATGAGGCGATCCTCTCTGCATGCCACTTGCTGCTCTGATTCCTCGCCCCCAATTTCAACGGACGGGAACTTAGGCCGCCTGTTAATTATCTCCCCGCGTTCCGGCAGCCAGAATATCAACAGGAATCGCGTCCAGCTTCGTATCTCACAGTGCAGTCATTCCTGTGTCTTGAAATCGTATGTGTGGAGCATTCCTGTCTATGTAACAAAAGCTACTTAGGACTCATTTGCCTTAGCAGTAACCTGTAGCTGTCTGAGCGTGCCAGCCAAAATCACGATGAGCGTGCAATAACTGACACAACATATATTTTTCTGAAACCAGGTTGCCTTTATTCAGGATTGCAGTACAACATATTATTTCCCACTCTTTCGGTTAAAAAAACCTATTTTTCAACATAGTCTCCTTTCGATGTGGCTACATTACGCCATCTTTCAGGAAGAGCCTGCATGCCCCGATAGTACCACACTGCTGGTCGACCCTGAATCCAACGTTTTGCTGCATCATGTAATATTCCTGGCTTAGTCAGCCATATGGCTCCAAGAAGCTGTTCCCAGAGCAGTGGAGATGCAAGAAGTATATAGATGACGAAATGTGGTGTGAGGTACCTGTAACAGATGTTAGATTCGGTACCATTCCCGTGAGAAAGACCGCCTGCATAATGCTACTGCTCTGTGATTGGCTGCTGTGTTCGGAGCAAGGGCGCCAAAACGTTAAAGTATAGTTATTAGTTAAACTACTCATTGGAATTACTTCACTCCTTAATATAAATATCTCTCAACAGCTGACTATCAATCAATCATTTTAGAACTACTAAAAACAGTTTAAATCATAAGCAAAAGACTGACGAAACTGCAGACGAAGCACTTGGGAAGCGTTCGGGTCACGCCTTTTCTGGTATGGCTCGCGAAGTGTTTCGGGCTGTTCGTCAATCTGGATTAGGCAGTCGAGATTTACAGTCATGTTGTCTGTGGCAGGATGTGTTTGCAATTTTTATTTAATTTCCTGTACGTCATTTTCGATTAGGCAGTCGAGATGTACAGTCATGTTGTCTGTGGCAGGATGTTTTCGCCAGTATTCAGTATTAAAAGATTCACTCCGGTAGTCATGAGGCACAAACACGTGCCACAAATAGTGTACAGATACATTTTCGTAAACATTGTGTTTGATCATGTACTTTGCTGTATCAGAAGGTGTTGTATTAAGATCATGTAGTCTTCTCGTGTGGCTATATTAAAATACACGAGTGGCTTCCCAATAAAGTGATACGTTATTTCAGAACAGAACCTTTCTGAAGGGGGGTTTCAGCCTCAAGATACCGAACCGACGACCTGCGTGCTGTTTTCTGCTCTGGGAACATCAACTTGAAGACAGCAGGTTAGTGAACTATAACAGAACCTTCGTATTCCACGCAGTGCAGTGGAAACAACTGGCGCCTCACGCGTACTGCATGCACAGAACAAATGTGCTCAGTGACACGTCATCTGCAGTAATGCAGAGGAGGTAAAGGAGGATGACTGTTATTAACACCAACAATCAATTCATTCTTCCTTTCTTGCCGTAATCAGTTACCTCCCCATCATCCACGTACAACCTCACGCGCAGTACATCCTTCGCTGGGCTACACAGGTGAACGTCGGAAAGTGCGAGATCCGGGCTTTGGTGTGGATGAGGAAGAACAGTCTAATCAAGTCTTGTTAACTCCCCTCGGGTGCGCATACTTGTGTGAGGCCTCACGTTATCTTGAAAGAGGAAAAGTTCGTTTGCATTTCCTGGCAAAGAAAACGCTGAAGTCGTCTCCTCAGTTTCCTGAGGTTAGCACAACACATTTCAGAGTTGATCGTTGTATTATGAGGGAGGACACCAAGCAGAATAATCGCTTCAGAGTTCAGTAGGGCCGTCGCTATAACTTTACCAGCTGAGAGTGAGGTTTTGGACTTTTCTTTGGAGGAGAGGTGGTGTGGCGCCACTACATGGATCGCCGTTTTGTTTCCAGTTCGAAGTTATGAACCCATGTTTCACCACCTGTCAAGATCGACACAAAATTGTGAGAATCAGTCTCGCAAGCAATTCCGCACACATGGTCCTTCGTTACTCTCTATTGTCTTCTGTCAGGTGACGCGAGGTATCCAGTGGGCACAAACCTTTAAGTGGCCCAACTGGTGGACGAGTGTGTCAGCACTACCAACAGAGACGTACAGTTGTGCAGTGAGGTGTTTCATTATGATCCGTCGATGACATCGAGTGAGAGTGTCCGCACGTTCCAGCATTGCAGGAGTCACAGCTGTGTGCGGCCGGCCTGCACGCCGGAGATCGGACAGCCTTGCACGTCCTTGTTGCGATGATGACAGACGCCGTGCTCAACTACTCACCGTGCTTTTGTTCGCTGCCGCGTCTCCATAGACATACTGCAAACTTCTTTGAATATCTGTGACGCTCTGGTGAATATCTGCGAAGCTCTGGTTTAGCGCCAAAAGAAACTCAGTGACAGCACTCTGCTTTTAAAGCACCTCTATCAGAGACGCCATTTTTAAGGCTACATATAGCACCGCACCTATCAGAACTTCATGAAACGACGTTCAAATTAACCAAGAAAAAAAATGTTGGATTACTTATTGAACGCACCTCGTACTCCTACTTCGCTTTGCAGCGCTCCATTTTCAAAAGGGAAGCTCTCAGATAAACCAATTAGTAACGTTTCAAATTCCCCCCCCCCCCCCCCCCCCACACACACACACACACCGATTTCAGTGCTATCAATTTCGGATTCTGATCAGTATTCTGTATACTGCGAGTACTTCGGCTTACACTGATACTTCCGGATCTCCTACAGCTATCGTTATCTGGAGTGGAGGGAATTCGCCAAATCTAAAAACAAAATATTCTGTGCATGTTGGATTGCAGCCTCTGATGCGTACTGGACACCTTAACCCATTTATAGGGACCCTACAATTCGAAGAAGTCGCAGACTAGCCTGTCACAGAACCACCGAAGTCTACATCTACATCTACATCGACATCCATACTCCGCAAGTCACCGGACGGTGTGTGGCGGAGGGTACTTTGAGTACCTCTATCGGTTCTCCCTTCTACTCCAGCCTCAAATCGTTCGTGGATAGAATGGTTGTCGGTATGCCTGTGTGGCCTCTAATCTCTCTGATTTTATCCTCGTGGTCTCTTCGCGAGACATACGTAGGAGGGAGCAATATACTGCTTGAGTCCTCGGTGAAGGTATGTTCTCGAAACTTCAACAAAAGCCTGTACCGAGCTACTGAGTGTCTCTCTTGCAGAGTCTTCCACTGGAGTTTATCAATCATCTCCGTAACGCTTTCGCGATTACTAAGTGAACCTGTAAAGAAGCGCGCTGCTCTCCGTTGGATCTTCTCTATCTCTTCTATCAACCCAATCTGGTACGGATCCCACACTGGTGAGCAATATCAAGCAGTGGGCGAACAAGTGTACTGTAATCTACTTCCTTTGTTTTCTGATTGCATTTCCTTAGGATTCTTCCAATGAATCTCAGTCTGGCATATGATCATTCCATTTTAAATCACTCCTAATGCCTACTCCCAGATAATTTATGCAATTAACTGATTCCAGTTGCTGACATGCTATCCGGTTCAATTCTTCCGCTCAGCTCAGAACCACGAGGCCACGACTATTACTAGGGACAATGCTTCACTGAAATCCTACGACCAATCTCGGTCTTCTAAAACTTATCTTCCAGTCGCTATAATGAACTAAATATGAAGTCAGAACCCAGACGACAGGCATCGCTCGTTGCAACGAGCGCCACAATCTGCTGGTACCTGCACCCAATTTCCTCAGTGGCTGCCGAGGCCTTTCCAACATGTTGAATGTAGCCCACAGGTGTACTTACTGAGTGCAACTGGTGTCCCTTCCAGTCCGTTGCTGCCATATCCCTAATGGATACCAATTTTCGCCGTATGTCTGATTTATAGACCTCTCGCTTTTCTCGTTTGCCTCCCACTAACACAAGACACAGCACGTTTCCCAAAAGGTAAAGTGCGTATCACATGGTCAGTTTGAGTTCCAGTGGAACAAATCATACACATACTTCCCCTTCCTGTACGACCACAGCCAACCACTACCACCGCATGCGGCGCCTTTCTTTTCCCTCAGCGGGATCGCCACACACAGCCATGCCACACAGCCAACAAGGCACCGCCACACACACAACACACACGCAATTCTTACAACACGCAACGAAATCGTTAGTGGTGCCCGTTCGCTCCGCGCCCTGCCGCACATCGCTCCCCACACACAGCACTTCCAGTGGAAGACAGCACCTCGAACTTGTTGGTTAGGGGGATGGATGGAACGCCGTGAGTTTGTCTTGTCCCTGTCCCCCCTGGGAGGACACCTAGCCCTTCAACCGACAAACCTTTCACAGTCCAGAGAGCAACATCCACTGAAGAATATGGTAGTTGAGAAACTTTTGCTACACCTAGTACACGACTCTCGGCAACACAGCCAAAACACCCAACACACCCATTGGCAACTTCTTCCAACCACTAAACAGTACTCAAGACAATTTCAAGATGCTTATGAGTTTTTTAGTTTTAGTTATGTCATGTTCCGTAGATCATTTTCCTTATTATTTTATCGATATGGTGTGGAACAAGTCAGATTACAATATATATAGAGGTACAATTTTTTTTACCATTTCTGAAACAGAAACTCGTCTATGGAGTAGAAGGAGTTGTCCAAAAGAAATGATTTTAAGCTAGATTTAAAACTTGATCTACTACCTGGCAGATACTTTATGTTGCTAGGCAAATGATCAAAGATTTTTGTTGCTGAATAATGTGCTCCTTTTTGAGCAACTGACAGCTTCAGTAACGGATAGGATTTTTCCTTCTAGTGTTGTACGTATGAACATTACTGTTCTTCGTGAACTGAGATGGATTATTTGTAACGAATTTCATTAGTGAATATATGTACTCTGATGGTGCAGTTAAAGTACCTAACTCCTTGAAAAGGTGCCTACGTGACGTCCTTGGGTGAACACCACTAATTATTCTCACTGCTCTCTTTTGTGCAATCAGTACTTTATGTCTAAGTGGTGAGTTACCCCAGAAAACTATTCCATAAGACATTATTGAGTGGAAATATGCAAAGTACGTTACGAGGCTGATCTGTTTATTACCAAGACTAGCGATTATACGAAGAGAGAAAGAAGCTGAACTTAGTTGTTTGAGAAGCTCAGTAATATGCCTCTTCCAGTTCAAGTTGTCATTAATGTGAACACCTAAAAATTTGGATAAATCTACCCTGTTAACCGAGCCCTGTTCATATGTCGGTATGACTATTCGGTGTACAGAACTGGATACAGTGAATTTTTTCAAAATTAAGGGAGAGTCCATTTTCTGAGAACCGCTTAATAATTCTTTTAACAATATCTTCAGCTGCTTTTTTTGGAATGGGATTTATTATGATACTCGTGTCATCTGCAAAAAGTACTAGTTCCGCTTGCTGAACGTTAAGTGGGAGGTCAGTCACATGAATAAGGAACAGCGAAGGACCTAAAATTGAACCCTGTGGGACTCTCTTTGTCATAACTCCCCATTCACTAGAATTTACCACGCTCCCAACATTATTTGTGCTATTCAGCACAACGTTTTACTTTCTGTTCATTAAGTATGATTCAAACCAGCTATGTGTATAGACTTCAATTCCATAAAACCTGAGTTTTTTTTTTTTTTTTTTTTTTTTTTGGCCGAGCGGTTCTAGGCGCTTCAGTCTGGAACCGCACGACCGCTACGGTCGCAGGTTCGAATCCTGCCTCGGGCATGGATGTGTGTGATGTCCTTAGGTTAGTTAGGTTTAATTAGGTCTAAGTTCTAGGCGACTGATGACCTGAGAAGTTGAGTCGCATAGTGCTCAGAGCCAATCTGTCTGGAAAAATTCACTGTGCCAGCGAAGCAGTACATATATCGCTAAGGACTCCACTTATTAAATTAGAACAAAACTTCAAAATTCTTTTAGAGACTCCATGAACACCACATGAGCTCTTGTTTTTCAGTATATTTATAATTCTCTTAATTTCAGTGGGGAATGTTGGTGCTATTTCTAAAGGCCTAAAGTCCTGGGGAATGACATTTTAACATATTTTTTTGCTTCTTCAACTAAACCCTTTAACCCTACTTTTGCTGCTACATTCAGAAAGTGATTGTTAAAAATACTTCCAACTTCTGAATTATCATTCACAATATCATCATTTAGCTTTATTGCTATGGTATGCTGTGCACTGTCAGGTTGCCCCGTCACAGGTTTGACAATATTCCATATAGCTTTAATCTTATTATCCGCATTATGAATTTCTACCAGAACACATAAGCTTCTCGACTTCTTAATGACTTACCTTAAAATATTACAGTATATTTTGTAGTAAGCAAGTAACGTCGGATTCTGACTTATTCTGGCCTGTCCATATATTTCCCTCTTCCTCTTACACGATATCTTAATTCCCTTAGTAACCCATGGCTTACTTGAATTTGTAATGGCTTTTTTGGATAACGTTTCAGGAAAGCAACTCTGAAATATTGAGTCAATTAACTCATCATGTGCTCGAGAACAGAACTGTGTCGAGTATGGGCACTATTTCGACTTAGCCTTCTACCTGCTGTGCTTTACCGCTGCTCATTGTGGCATATCTCTCTGGTGTTTATCTGGCCATGCGCTGTGGGCAGGGAGCGGAGCCACGAGGACAGAGGCGGTTGCTCGGTAGCCGGGCCACGCTTTGAGAGCGGGCTTTGTAACCTCCCCCTCACTTATCGACCTTAATGACAGTGAAAAATTAAACCGCGTGTACCTAATGGAAATTTGGGAAAAGCAATCGTCACCGAAGTTAATCTGTCGGTAAAGAGGGAGGAAAGGGTTACATCTAAATGAAAGGAAAAATTCAAATGAAACTGGTGGAAATTAATTTTGAAAAGGGGTAAAGTTAATAAAGAAAGTAAATGTGCGGCCGTTACGTTAACAATCAACTAGCGGTAATTAGATATTTGAGATTTGGGGAAATTACGGTCGCCAGTCCTAAGGAAAATTACTATAGTAACTGAAAAAGAAAGGTTATTACACATATAATTAGCACTAGAAGCGTGGAGGTTGACACGTGTAGTGTGAAAACTGAAAGTTTGTCAGAAGTAATAAATTTCGCTACATTCTGACTTAATTTAGCAAAAGAATTAACAAAACTGGAAAATCGAAAGTTAATTTAGTGACTGAAGTTAATAGTGAGCTTTCTTTCTGAAGCACATCGAAATTCAGTAAAATACGGTTAGTCTTGGACTACCTCAACAATCATTTCAAAAGCAACTTGAATCTACGCAATTTAGAAATAAGAGATTTTACTTTGAGCTTGAATTAAATGATTCTGAACAATTAACAATGGTAAAATTTAGTACGTACCAAGCTGAGCTGCAGTCACAGGTAAGCTAAAATACGGTAACAAAACTCGCACTCTTAATTTGTGCTAAATATTGTAGCCAGCTATGGATACTTAAAGTGAACTTTGAAATTAAAGCAGTGAAATGGAATTATGCTGGCGTTTGAATTTCAACGACACTCGGGTTCATTTCGGAAAAGGAAGGGACCCTGCTTGGCAATGCAATTGGGACAATGAGCAACAAAGGTTCATGCTACGTTGCTGTAAGTTTGTAATTTGAACAGTTTGAAAAGCTGAGGTCTGCCATACAGTTCTGAAACTTTACGTGCTTCCAGTCTTCCTTGTTGGTTGATTGAAGGTTTGAAGCCGTCGATCGAGGAGGTGGCGACAGTCACTCATTGTCGGCCGTCGCTGTTGCAGAAGCTGGATGTTGGCGCGCCTTCTTCTCGACACGGTCACCAGACGAAACGGGCTCTTGATGTGCGCCAGCTAATGCTTCCCGTCCGCGACACCATGTCAGAAACTATCATCGCAAGTCGAGCGCAATTACATGCTGCCAAACCCCGAAAGCGCGGCAACTCGCGGGAGCTTCACACAACACACCTGCTCCACTCGCTACTCCAGCCAGACTCCCTCTGCCCGCGCTCCACGCGGCAGAGTTAACACTACCAAAGATCCTACACACTTTGATTCTTCACACGACCCATCGATGTAATCGTTCGATAGCAGTTTTCCCTAGGCAAGACCCAGCGTAAAAATACAAATAATATTTACGAAACAAACCAATTATACATCGACATAAGTGCATAAATATATATATACAAACAGTAAAACAATTACTATATATAAAGAGACAGAAATGTCATATCTTGAGGTAACAAAACAAGGAAAAAAATAATAGTACAATAGATGGAAATAGGAGGATATGCATTTCCGGCGTTACAGCTTGTTGCTACGTGGTCACCCGCACGCACGGAGTTGCTGTGGACCTGCGGAACCGAGCACTCTTGAGGCGCTGCAACCTGTGTGGCTTATGGATTTGCTGATAGTGTGCCCATGTTCCATGCACTTCAGACACACAGAGCTGTACCTTAGCTGTATAGTGCGTAACTGGTCGCGGAGAGCAACTTCTCAACAGGTGCTGTAATCTGATGGATGCTGCACTGTCCAGTCAGATTAACGTGATCACTTGTCAAAAGCAAGACGTGCAGGAAGAGAGTCAATGAGGTCCTGGAAGACACCGACAAAGATACGGTGCCATCGCTACTCCACTGCCGAGGCCAGCTACGCGAGTCTTCTGGGTTGGGGATCTATGGCGCGAAGAGCCCGATCGAAGTGGTCCCATAGATTCTCGATTGAGCTTAAATCCCGGGAGTTGGTTGGTCAAGTGAGTATGGTAAACTCATCCTCGTGCTCTTCGAACCACGCACGTACGCCGCGTGCTGTGTGATAGATCTTTCCTGCTGATAGATGTCATCGTGCCAAGGAAAAAGCAAACTGTATGTAGGGGTCTACATGGTGCCTTCCCCCAAGGGATGGGTAAATGCCTCCCAGACGAGAGAATAAACCATTAGGCTCCATCGATTGTTGCAGAGTGTTTACGTTCAGACGTTTCATTCCGTACGTGCCAACGGCCATCTGTCCGATGGAGCATAAAGCGTGATTCATCTGAAAAAACCACTTGTAGTCACTCAGCGAATGTCCAGTTGTGGCATCAGCGTGAAAATCGCAGCCTCCGTCGTCGATAAACGGCAGTCAGCGTCGGCGTTTGAATCGGGCGTCTGCTGCAGCGGACCATACGCAGCTACGTTAACTCAACGCTCGTAGAGGAGACGCTGTTGGTGGCTCCTTGATCCATCTGGGCGCTCAGTTGCTCAACAGTTGTACGCCTGTTTCCCAATACACATCTCCACAGCCTTCATTCACACCTGCCATCTACGGTCCGTGGTGAACCACGGTTGCCTCAGCGACGGTTTTGGATAGCGTCGTTTTGCCATGCAAGATATGCTTTAACAATGGCAGCACGCGAGCACTTTACAAACTTAGCCGTTTCGGAAATGCTTCCACCCTTGGCCCAAAAGTCAATGATCACGTCCTTTTGGACGTCAGATAAAACGCTCCGTTCCCACATTACGACAAACGACTGCACTGTTTTCCTCGTCCCGTCGACACGCTTAATATACCCTCCAATGTCGTGTATGAGTGGTTATTGCACGTTGATGGCGAGCACAGGCGGCGGTCACAATGTGTCTCGACCGTGAATAACACTCACAACCTAATGACTACCTATGTGAAGTGCATCCATAGACTGTGTTAATAGTTGACTGTGTTAAACTGGTGGTCCACAGTGTTTCGTCTTTCCTGCATGATTTTACAGACCTTAAACAAGTGCCGGCCGGAGTGGCCGAGCGGTTCTAGACTCTACAATCTGGAACCGCGCGACTGCTACGGTCGCAGGTTCGAATCCTGCCTCGGGCATGGATGTGTGTGATGTTCTTAGGTTAGTTAGGTTTAAGTAGTTCTAAGTTATAGGGGCCTGATGACCTCAGAAGCTAAGTCCCATAGTGCTCAGAGCCATTTGAACCTTAAACAATTGCATGTATCCAGTGGACAAGTGGCTTGCTAGGTTTCGTATATTATGATTAATACGTTAATGTTTTACTTGTCGGTTGCACCACTAGTAGCTCCAGTCACGAACAGAAGGCACGGGTGATCTCCTTTTCTAATACTGAGTTGTTTTATGTTAGTTTCTCAATTATTTATTGTCCCTTATGTGTGCCTGTTGACTGAGATTCGAGTACCGAAGTATATGAAACAACGGCATTCATATGCAAACATTCCAGCTCCTTCAAAGGGGAAGTGACGCTCTTAATTGTATTTATCTGCTCACTATTAATAATTGATTTTAATTGTATGTATAATAAATTATTGATTCTTTTGGACTCGTATAGTTATGAACTTGCCTTCACCGACTTGTTGTTCTATCGTATATCGTATTGAACACGTTGCTAAACTAAAATAAATGTTGTCTTATCATTAGTTTTTTTATCGCTTTTAACGTAATATTTAGTCCGGGAAGCAAGCAGTACAGTTTAAATTAATTTAATGAATGTAACTTGTTGTTTAGAAGAAATTAAATTTGTAACTGTCTGATTCTACTTGTGTTATCAATAAGTGGATAAATGTTGTACATTAACACGAACTCAATCGATTCCACCCTTTTATCCTAAACGCTCCAGTTCACGTATCAAAAATGGTTCAAATAGCTCTGAGCACTATGGGACTTAACAGCTGTGGTCATCAGTCCCCTAGAACTTAGAACTACTTAAACCTAACTAACCTCAGGACATCACACACATCCATGCCCGAGGCAGGATTCGAATCTGCAACCGTAGCAGTCGCGTGGTTCCGGACTGCGCGCCTAGAACCGCGAGACCACCGCGGCTGGCATTCACGTATTATTTGGTAACAGAGCGATCACGTTTAGTTGGGGTAAGGTTGATATTTTGCGCTGGTATAAGGTAATTTCCTATTACCTTGCTCTACTGATATATTGGCTGTTTACTATTGACTTATACTACTGATATATTGCAGAATTCCCCACGAAGTAAAGCATACGGCTTATCTGACAAGGGAAACCAGACATGAAAGGTCTCTGTTGGATTCCTTTCATGTTTAATTTCTTAAATCTGTTGTCATTTACGGCATAAATTCCTCGTCTAAATTTACTGTGGCGTTTCTGACTATCTGGGAGGAGACTGAGTAGTGGAACGTGTTACTTTTACACATAAACAAGAACGATCTGTCACACTACTACACTTTAAAACACAGTTCATATGTAATTCATGTCACACAGTCTCATACGGAACCTACATCCGCTTTCTTTTATATACTGTATATGATAAGATACTGTCATCCCCCTTCCCTTCTGTGTGAGAGGATGAATGACCAAATGTGTTTCTAGTTGCATGCTTGAGGGTAGCAGACAAACCTGTCTGCTAGAGAACAGTAGGACCAACGTCGGAACAGGTAGCTACGCTTTCTAAAAGCAGAGAGGTTTCCATTCTTACCATGGTCCTGGCCGTCCCTTGTCATGATGGTATAGGAGGCTGCCCCTCTGGTCACTTCCGTTTGTATCTGGGAAGCACGCTCGGATGGAGCGGAGGTCAGTCGGTCCGTGGCGAGAGTCTGAAGTGGTAAAATCTCCGGCTAAGCGCGTGTCTGCTAAGTCCATAGGACAATGGATTTCTTAAGTTCAGCCTAACTGAAAATTTAATCACCTTTATTTCAGGTTTAGCTCTAAAATATCTAATGTTATCTTAAATTGCAGCGCAGTGTAATTCTCGTGTGAAGTTCAGATTATTTTCCGGTAGTTGCTTTGTCACTACTTTGTGAGTAAAGTGGAACCACGTGTTGATCAGTAACTCTAACTAAGATCAATCTTAAATGCGAATGCTTGTGTCATTATAACGTCTCGTCTCGACAATATTTTTCAATATAGCAACTTTTCTTTATGTTCAACCCACGTGGGGTGTACTTTGCGAGACCAGAACCACGTGCTTATATTACTGTTTGACCCATCAGCTCAATAGTAAGACGTTAGCAACCAGTTCGAGGTTTTTCTTTTGTAAATTGCTTTTCGATCTAATTTATTTTAATTATGAAAATTATTGTGGAGTTATACGCTTTGTGTAAACCAAGTTGACCACGTGAAGCATGTGGTGTAATCATCAAAGTAGCCCTCAGCTATTCTTTTTGGAAAGATTTCACAGAGAGTTAGTATGAATTTAGTATACCAGTGTGTGGTAATTACATGACGGACAGGATTGTGCTACGAACGTAATTTCTTTGGGTGAAAATTGAATCGGTTGGTTGTGGTTGATTTCCTCTTGCATATGTTTCAACGTTCTTCGTGTGTTATTTTATGAATGCAGTGTTGTATGCAGTCTCCCAATCTTGGCTCCATATTTAATGTGTTCCGTAAGATTACAATCTCACATTTTCACAATCCCAAATAAGGCACCAGCTTAGTTATGAATCGATTTTAATATGCTGAAATTTCAATGTTCAATCTTAAAATAAATTTCCAAATATAAACTGATTTCTTTCTTTTTATTTAAATTCTCTTTTATATATATATAAATTTGGTAAGCTAGACTGGATACCTGGTGAAACAGTTGCGCAGTAATGCACGGTTAACTTCCCCAGACAGCTCACAGCTTTTAACCCACTTTTATGGTCTTGTCTATCAGTACCACTTTCATAGCAAATTAAAGCAATAACGTTACACATGGCGACCCTGTTCTGTGATTCCGCTAGACTCTGGAATCTCTGAAACGTTGGATTGCGAGCGTTGTATAATCTTAATTTTTTTTCCCTACAGCGCTCAAACAACTTCTGCGTTGTTTCTGAGCAGACTTTCAAAAGATTCACGGCGTTGTTGAGCAGCGTTGTGTTGTTTGTCTTGTTTTGTTTTCTATATTTGTGTGTTTTATATGTGTGTGTTTTATATATGTGTGTGTGTTTTCTTTCTCACTTGTAACATCCACGGTTTCGATCAAAGATAAAAATTTGTTTTGTGTGTGAAAAAGTGCATACTAGGTTGGGTATCTTTCGTGTGACTGTCGTAATTTTTGGGGGACACATTTATTTTGATTACTGTGTCGCATACCGGGTATAAATTGCACTAATGCAGACACGTAACCAAGCTAAAAGTAAGCGGCCCGACAACTTAAGCAACATGGACCATGGGGATAATTTGATTTTGAATATTAACACGCCGGACGGTTCCGAAAATGCAATGGGGAATACTTCAGAGGAAACGCAAAACAGGACGAACGGGCTCACATCAGAGCCAGAAATTAGTTTGCCTCCAACTAACCAAATTGATTTAGCAGAACTCATGAAAGCCTTATTGCAACAAAATAAAGAAAACGCAGAGAAATCTGAAAAATCGGTCCGAGAGCTAGGCGAACAAATGACGCAGAAATCAGAAAAATCGTTCCGAGAACAAAAAGAATCATCTGAAAAATCGATCCGCGAGCTAGGCGAACAAATGACACAGAAATCAGAAAAATCGATCCGAGAGCTAGGCGAACAAATAGACGAAAAACTAATCCAGCAGACAAATAAAGTTGACAAGTCGATGCAGAGAGTGTCCGATGATATCTCACAAAGAATAAACAATCTGGCAAGTGAAATAAAAAGTGATATTATGAAAGAATTAGGCCGTACATTTGAACAAATCGATGATCGTCTGCAAGCCTTAGAACAGGGCAAGCGGAGTCGCGATGCGGAATCGAAAGAGAGCGAAGAACAGCTACTTAGGAATTTCCAAGCGCTGAGAGAAGAATGTCAAAGAGAACACCAGCAGGTACTCTCGAGGGTCCAAGAGGCGGAAACGCATTGTCCCATGTCCGTTAGCAACACAATAGCGGACAACAGTCTAGCGATTCACGCGCTGAAACAGCAAGTAGAACAATTGAAGCAGACTGGGGCGGAGGACAAGAGACAAATACATGATAAGATTGCGGCATTAGCGGAAATTGTAGGCACGATGAAGCTGACGGAAAGCGAGAACAATACTACACCAGCAGCGGCCGCAGAGACCGAAGAAGTGCGTTCGCTTCTTAGATTTCAGAAGGGACAGTTCGAAGTGAACAGGCAGCACAAAGCTGTAACAGGCGAATTACAAGAACGCGTGGCGCATCTGGAAAACCGCATGGCGTGTGATTCTGAACTCGCCAATAGCACTAAAAATAGCAGTATGAACAGTGCAGAGAGGGACTCCGGCCACGAGGGAGATTTTGACGACAGGGAAGAATGTATTTTGAGGGACAGACATGAGAAAAATAGAAACATTCAAGGGCCTCGCCGCGAGGAAATGCGGGGATTTGATTTCAAACATTTCCTTACGGTGAGAAAGTTTGAGATATTCCGAAATTCGCAAAAAGGAATACATCCACGAGCATGGATCGAGCAATTTGAGTTTTGTCTTCCCCCCGACTGGGCAAGTTCACATAAGATAGAATATATGTGTGGCTATTTGGAAGGCGAACCGGCGATTCGCATGAGGTCGGCAGCGCGTCACTGCAACTCCACTCGGGAGTTTCGAAAAGCCTTTCTCTCCGCCTATTGGTCGGAAGCGGCACAAGATAGGGTCAAGCATGGCATAATTATGCTGCCAAATTTGAACCAGTCTGGTTTCGGCAGCCCAGCATGCCTATTCGACCACATGCTGCAGGCGAATCAATTTCTATACGACCCATACGGACCTGCGGAACTAATTAGGATATGCATCACCAAATTGCCGATGCACTTGCGCCACATCATTCTTGCGGGACGATGCAAAGAGGACGTGGAAACGTTTAAAACACTTCTCCAAGAGTTGGAATACAATACAGGAGAATGCCCGCCTAATCAGGCACAAAGTTATTACGGGGCACAACAGTGCGACCGCAGTCGTGGCCGTAGTACTAATCAACGGCGTGACTGGTCGTCGCGACGCGAACGGAACAGTAATCGGGACCGGCCGTATAGAAACTGGGGTAACAGTCGCGAACAAAGGTGGAACAACGGAAATGATCGAGGACGTGGACAAGATCGTGAACGCTACAGGTACGGCAACCAGAATCGATACTGCTATGAATACCGTGGGAATAGGACTGTAGGCGGAGCACCTCATGATGTTGAAATTCGGCCGGCTAACCCTAGACATAATTCAGCAAATGGAAATGAACAAAACCGGCAATGTCAAACGATCAGCACAGAAGGCGCCCAATCGGAACAAACGAGCGACATGGCAAATGAGTAGAAAGGACAGTGAGAAGTAGAGAGGACAGTGAGGAGAAAGAATTCATTAGTTTAAATTTGTGACGTATGCATTTTGAATAATATGTTGGTAAAAATAATGATAAAGATGTTTCTATGTGATTGATTGAAATGATGTTTTTAATTTTTTTTCTTTCCTTGTGCAATTAGGATTTAGGTTGGTTCAAATGTGAAGATAAAAGGTTTCTTTGTGAACGAGTGAAATGCTGTTTATGTTTTTTTTTGTGTAAATTGAAAAGAGTCGCTCCTGAGGGAAGCAAGATCTGTGTTGAATTAAGGCAAAACTCAGGGGAATATCCGATCTGTGGGTATTATGGGTCTGGCAAACCCAGGTCCCCAGCTGTTAGTAGCCGTGTTTCCGATTTTCTGCTTTCAGTGCTACTATCTATCTATTACTATTCTATATCTGTCAGTATAAATGAGGATCTCTTACTATAGTATGCATGCTGTATGAATATTTTAAGATAGGGGAACTCTGAGAAAGGAATGAGTAAGTTTAGAATCTTGAAAACAGGATGCAATAATACGATTGTTTAACCATTGGCTTCCCAATATGCGATGATATGTTAATATTGATGATATATCTTTTTTGTTCTTTATAGCTGAGTATGTAAAGTGCTGTCTGTGGATTTCGTCAGTATATTGATTCCCTTCAAGGTGAAAGAAGAATTGTGGTTTGTGTAATTTATGTGGCCCTGAAATATTATTGTGGTAGTCAAATACGAGCAGTTTTTCATCTAATGGAGAATGGAACAGAAATATGGATCCTTTCTGTAGTCTTGATTGATGTTGAGCCAGAGCCTGAAAAATTATTCTGCGTTAATACTTGTCCTAGAAAAAGCGACGTTTGTGTTTTGATGATGCTGTGAGCATTACAGCCTACTGTTTTCGCTGGTGCGGGATGCACTGCAGCCTATATGATTTGTTCTGAGGAAATTTCCCTCTTGAAGGTAGAGGAAGATTAAATAATTTTGATTATGGGACCGAAGGAAAGCTTGGTGTAATGTAATAAGGATGAAGCAAAACATTTGTCATTTAAACTACAGGAGGATTCGGATCTTTTGTGTCTGTTGTAAGTTCAATATGTTAAGATGAAACTGTTTTACAGAATAGAGGAGACCACAATTTCGCCATTCATGAGAAATGGATCCAGAATAACCACCACTGGCGAAATAACTGATTTGGAAGCGAAAGGTAACTTAAAGAAGGAACGAAATGGGTAAGAAAATGTAATCTAACCTGTAGGATAAAAAAAATTTTTTACCCTTCTCAGAGTCATCTGCGTGATTAATTCTTGTGATAACGTAATTTTAGATGAAATTGTCTTACTGTTTTATGTATAAACATATGAGTATGATTAATGCATAATTGCGAATCTCTTACCAGGTGTGTGAACTGGTATAAATGTTTTGATTTGCAAATAACCATTGTTCTTTCTTCTATGCATGTTTAAGGAACGTTTCTCCATGTTTATCATGTGACAAGACATATGCCGCGAGCGTCAAGAAGAGGACGAATTAGAACAATGTTGTAGCGGTATATACATGGTGTTGAAATAGCATTGAAGTAGCTTGTTGGCTTAACTAGTAGTGGATTGAAGTAAAATTTTGAGTAATGCATGTTTATGGGTAGTTAGTTTGTAGAATAGACAACAGGTGTGCATGTGTGTGTGTGTGTAAATAACATGTGAACCCTATGCTGTCCTGACCTATACTTGGACAAGGCATAATCCTATTCATTTTAGTGAATTAATAAGTAGCATTTGATTTATTAAAACGTAAGTGAACCACATTAGTTATGTGGATTTAAATATTATATTGTCAGTTCATTTAATTTTTATTTTTTTACATTGTCAAGTCATTTAACTTTTATTTTTTTACTTTGTCAAGTCATTTAACTTTTATTTTATATTGTCGATTCATTATTTTTTTTTATTTAAAAAAATTAAGTCTCACTTTTGTTCTTAAAAATTGTGAAAGACAATACTAAGTGGTATTATGTATGACATTGTGTAATCACATAACTATGATGAAAAATTTCTGTGAATGCAGTTGAGAACGTGAAAGCGAACCGGCTAAACTCTTACGAGACAGCAGGAGCAGCCGGAATAGTTGTGAACAGGCGGGTTTCCCAGCAGGACACGCTGTCAACTGGGCCACTTCGGGAGCGCGGTCGACAACAAAAGAAGGGCACGCGACAAACACTTTCCCTTGCACCTGGAGCTAATGGGCGGCCGCCCCAGTCCTGGAGGCGATGACCTGAGACAGGCGAGCGGTCCACCGCGCGGAAATCCATCCGCTGGCAACGCACCACACGCACACGACCGTGGCGAGACGGGTGCGGTGAAACGACCGATGACAGGGGATAAAGGGGCGTGGAGCCTTTTGACACGTACTGTCCAGAGAAATTGGCAGACTTCAACGACGCCTATCAACATTTCCTGACGGATGCCCACTGTCAAGCGACAGTAAATCATGGTTCGATGTTCTCTGGTCGATAAGGGTGGCACAAAGAAGAGGCATTAAGTGTCATCCTTGCCCAGGAATGTCAACCTGGCGTGTCAATCGAGGATACCGCACGAATTTGACAACACAAACATGGAACCATATCGAGATGTACGTGACACGGGCCACCAAGAGAAACTTCATGAGAGAGCAGAGACGGCGGGATTGCACGCAACAGATGGACAAAAATCCCTACTGACAGCTGCGGCGACGAACCCCCCCCCCCCCCCCCCTTCCCCTTATATTGTGCCTCGGAACAGTGGAACTACTGAGTGTGTCAGTGAACAGTGATTATACGGTTCTTAGTTCAATGCATATACGTGTGTTTCTGTCACAGAAACTTTGACTCGTGTGTTTTGCAGGGGTTCGATTTATTGGTGTTTATCAGACTGACTCTTGTATTTTGCAGGTGTTCTATTTATTGTTTTTTTTAGACTTTGACTCTTGTATTTTCCAGGTGTTTTATTTATTGGTGTTTTTTTTTAGATGTTGACTATTGTACTTTCAGAGCTGTTCTATTGATCAATGTTTGTTCTTGTGTGATGTATTAGATTTGTGATATTTTGTTTCGTAAATTCATTCCTGTGGCATTGCTTCGTTTATCAGATAGCTATTCATTCTCATTGGACTGTGATCGATTAGCTTTTGCATGGGGCATATTTATAGTGAGGAACCCCATAAGGGTAACAATCACTTAATTAATTGTAGTTTCGGTATAATGACACAGTGGTCATTGTTTGCTAACTAACTGAAATATAGTAGAGTGATTAAATTAGTGCCACAAAGTTATTTTAATTCTACAAATTATTAGTTTTATAAGATATAGAATTTTTTTGCGATAACCACTTTGTAAAACATGTTTTTTCTCTTATAATTTTTTTGCTTTTGCGGATTGTGCATTGTAATGTTTTGTTTTATAATACTGATGTTAGTTCATGTTCTTTTTTAATTGCTGTGGCACCTTTGCTATTTTCATAAATTTTGCTTGTTAATAAAGTCATAAATTTTCCTGTGATCAGTTAGCTCTTGCAATGAGCAAATACTGGTGAACTCCATAAGCGTAACAACCAGAAATTGTTTTCATATTAATGACACAGGAACCACTGTTTTTACTTGCTGACCGAATTAGGTCTACACTATCTTTTAAATAGGTGTCACAGATTGTGTTCTTTTTTTCTGTTTGAAATTAGTAGATTTTAAAGATTTGTTGAAATTATTGTGTTTTAGCAAGTAGCTGGTGACCTTTTGCCTTTTCTTTACACTTTTGGTTTAAGTAGGGTGTGAGAAGCCTGCTTGGGAATGTCCTAGCATGGCCAGAAAATTCCCTGTACAGTCTTTTCCCGAAGCGTTGGGGTTATGAAAGGTCTCTGTTGGATTCCTTTCATGTTTAATTTCTTAAATCTGTTGTCATTTACGGCATAAATTCCTCGTCTAAATTTACTGTGGCGT
Organism: Schistocerca serialis cubense; assembly: GCF_023864345.2. Lineage (NCBI taxonomy): Eukaryota > Metazoa > Arthropoda > Insecta > Orthoptera > Acrididae > Schistocerca > Schistocerca serialis. The sequence continues at coordinate 115,480,719 of NC_064643.1, read as the reverse complement.
TTCTGACTATCTGGGAGGAGACTGAGTAGTGGAACGTGTTACTTTTACACATAAACAAGAACGATCTGTCACACTACTACACTTTAAAACACAGTTCATATGTAATTCATGTCACACAGTCTCATACGGAACCTACATCCGCTTTCTTTTATATACTGTATATGATAAGATACTGTCATCCCCCCTTCCCTTCTGTGTGAGAGGATGAATGACCAAATGTGTTTCTAGTTGCATGCTTGAGGGTAGCAGACAAGCCTGTCTGCTAGAGAACAGTAGGACCAACGTCGGAACAGGTAGCTACGCTTTCTAAAAGCAGAGAGGTTTCCATTCTTACCATGGTCCTGGCCGTCCCTTGTCATGTTGGTATAGGAAGCTGCCCCTTTGGTCACTTCCGTTTGTATCTGGGAAGCACGTTCGGATGGAGCGGAGGTCAGTCTGTCCGTGGCGAGCGTCTGAAGTGGTAAGATCTCCGGCTAAGCGCGTCTCTGCTAAGTCCATAGGACAATGGATTTCTTAAGTTCAGCCTAACTGAAAATTTAATCACCTTTATTTCAGGTTTAGCTCTAAAATATCTAATGTTATCTTAAATTGCAGCGCAGTGTAATTCTCGTGTGAAGTTCAGGTTATTTTCCGGTAGTTGCTTTGTCACTACTTTGTGAGTAAAGTGGAACCACGTGTTGATCATTAACTCTAACTAAGATCAATCTTAAATGCGAATGCTTGTGTCATTATAACGTCTCGTCTCGACAATATTTTTCAATATAGCAACTTTTCTTTATGTTCAACCCACGTGGGGTGTACTTTGCGAGACCAGAACCACGTGCTTATATTACTGTTTGACCCATCAGCTCAATAGTAAGACGTTAGCAACCAGTTCGAGGTTTTTCTTTTGTAAATTGCTTTTCGATCTAATTTATTTTAATTATGAAAATTATTGTGGAGTTATACACTTTGTGTAAACCAAGTTGACCACGTGAAGCATGTGGTGTAATCATCAAAGTAGCCCTCAGCTATTCTTTTTGGAAAGATTTCACAGAGAGTTAGTATGAATTTAGTATACCAGTGTGTGGTAATTACATGACGGACAGGATTGTGCTACGAACGTAATTTCTTTGGGTGAAAATTGAATCGGTTGGTTGTGGTTAATTTCCTCTTGCATATGTTTCAACGTTCTTCGTGTGTTATTTTATGAATGCAGTGTTGTATGCAGTCTCCCAATCTTGGCTCCATATTTGATGTGTTCCGTAAGATTACAATCTCACATTTTCACAATCCTAAATAAGGCACCAGCTTAGTTATGAATCGAGTTTAATATGCTGAAATTTCAATGTTCAATCTTAAAATAAATTTCCAAATATAAACTGATTTCTTTCTTTTTATTTAAATTCTCTTTTATATATATATATATATATATATATATATATATATATATATATATATATTACCGGTTGTTGTATGACTATTAAAAGATTATAATTAATGTTAGTCTGTTTGGGAATTTGGTAAACCTAGACTAGATACCTGGTGAAACAGTTGCGCAGTAATGCACAGTTAACTACCCCAGACAGCTCACAGCTTTTAACCCACTTTTATGGTCTTGTCTATCAGTACCGCTTTCATAGCAAATTAAAGCAATAACGTTGCACATGGCGACCCTGTTCAGTGATTCCGCTAGACTCTGGAATCTCTGAAACGTTGGATTGCGAGCGTTGTATAATCTTAATTTTTTTCCCTACAGCGCTCAAACAACTTCTGCGTTGTTTCTGAGCAGTCTTTCAAAAGATTCACGGCGTTGTTGAGCAGCGTTGTGTTGTTTGTCTTGTTTTGTTTTCTATATTTGTGTGTTTTATATGTGTGTGTGTTTTTTTTCTCGCTTGTAAATTCCACTGTTTCGATCAAAGACAAAAATTTGTTTTGCGTACTAGGTTGGGTATCTTTCGTGTGACTGTCGTAATTTTTGGAGGACACATTTATTTTGATTAGTGTGTCGCGTACCGGGTATAAATTGCACTAATGCAGACACGTAACCAAGCTAAAAGTAAGCGGTCCGACAACTTAAGCAACATGGACCATGGGGATAATTTGATTTCGAATATTAACAAGCCGGACGGTTCCGAAAATGCAATGGGGAATACTTCAGAGGATATGCAAAACAGGACAAACGGGCTCACATCAGAGCCAGAAATTAGTTTGCCTCCAACTAACCAAATTGATTTGGCAGAACTCATGAAAACCTTATTGCAACAAAATAAAGAAAACGCAGAGAAATCCAAAAAATCGATTCGCGAGCTAGGCGAACAAATGACGCAGAAATCAGAAAAATCGATCCGAGAGCTAGGCGAACAAATAGACGAAAAACAAATCCAGCAGACAAAATTGACAAGTTGATGCAGAGAGTGTCCGATGATATCTCACAAAGAATAAACAATCTGGCAAATGAAATAAAAAGTGATATTATGAAAGAATTAGGCCGTACATTTGAACAAATCGATGGTCGTCTGCAAGCCTTAGAACAGGGCAAGCGGAGTTGCGATGCGGAATCGAAAGAGAGCGAAGAACAGCTACTTAGGAATTTCCAAGCGCTGAGAGAAGAATGCCATAGAGAAAACCAGCAGGTACTCTCGAGGGTCCAAGAGACGGAAACGCATTGTCCCACGTCCATTAGCAACACAATTAAAATAAATTTCCAAATATAAACTGATTTCTTTCTTTTTATTTAAATTCTCTTATATATATATATATATATATATATATATATATATATATATATATATATTACCGGTTGTTGTATGACTATTAAAAGATTATAATTAATGTTAGTCTGTTTGGGAATTTGGTAAACCTAGACTAGATACCTGGTGAAACAGTTGCGCAGTAATGCACAGTTAACTACCCCAGACAGCTCACAGCTTTTAACCCACTTTTATGGTCTTGTCTATCAGTACCGTTTTCATAGCAAATTAAAGCAATAACGTTACAGACATACGTGACTGATAAAGCAGAAACTTAGCAGGGTGAAAAAGGGTGAAAAACAAGGGTACCTAGTTTGGTTTAGGTGCCAATATTCAATATTTTCCGATAAAATGATGGCCACAGCTTCAACGCTACCTCATCCGCCGACTCGCGTAGAGTGTATCCACGTAAGCTGACAGCGTATTGGCGGAGCGAACTCATGGTCTAGAGATAGCGTCTTTCATTAGTAAAACGTCCTGGTTCTCAGGTCCAAAAGTAGCAACTGCTTAAACTCTAGGAGACTGGATAATCTTTAAAAAATGTCTCTTAGAGCACAGCTTCGAATTTTTGCGCCCCGTGTTCAGATCCAGTTCACCTTTTGCTGTCATAGAAGTATATGACACTGATATTTTTTGTGACATCGAGAAATGAAATGGAATTATCGTGAAAAGGAATGAGCATTTCCAACATTATCAAATATAGATTTTATCACCACAAATATTATATAATCTTAGACAATCAACGATAATTAAAAATTAAAAACACATACATTCTGGTATTTCACTTTTTGCTTGGATTTTTACTTTTACGCCTCAAGGGAACAAGTGCGTTCCTCATATTGACATCTATCATAAAAAAAAACATTCAAGGCATAAAAATCGGAGAACCAGGAGCAACGTGCCAAGTCACATATGCCACACTCACATTTTTATTGTGAATATAATCAGGAAAACATCCTCATTAAGGTAGCCAAATACCTCGTGCTCTGGCGATAATTTTGCGGCGAACCACCCATATAGGAGCATTTTCTCTGAAGACGGAACCTGCGCTTGTTTATGAGTCAAGCTGTGTATGTGAATTGCGTCACTTCTACTTGTGATTTTCCTTTGCTGTGCGATGAAAATAGGACACTTCTGTAATAAGTGTAAGGCATTCTTCATCTTTCAGTAAAAGTATACGCCGGACAGTTAACATAAATGTGTATAACTTTGTAGAATCGCGTTTAATGAAAACGCTGGCATTCCGAATTAATCGAGAAACAACCCACCGTATAAGGAGCGATCGCTTTGTGCAGCCCACGAGTTGATAGTATAGAGAAACGGCTCCACTTTCACGTACAACCTAATAAAAGGCTTCTTTTGAGACATCTCCCAATTTTGTGGCTCTTGCACACACATTATGGTGCCGTTCCATTAATTGGTCTGCGCTTTGTTGGACTCGAGGACCAGATTTGCCTCTGACTTCTTGGCGACTAACAAAAGCAGTTTGTAACACTTTTCTAGAAACCGTTAACCCGTACTGGGCAGGGTACAAGTGTGCAAGGTCACAAGTACAATATAACCATCGCGACGAAGGACCCAAATGACAACCGGAGGATCGACTCGAGACAAATACAAAGTGATCGATTCGTGGGTGTTCGGTTATTTTACAGAGGCTAAAATCTTTGGACATGTGGTTACTATACAAGTGAGCGCTGCCCGCAGCTGCCTCATTTCTGTCAGAAAGTTTTTAATTCAAAGTCTTAGACACCTGTTGCGATTCAATGAAGGAGAAACAAAGAATTCGCCAGGGTCGTCTCACCAAATATATCAGCACCAATGACAATCCTACCTTTGATGAATTATTGAAAACGGCAAGGTTTTTCCAATGTAAAACTTACACTACATTTCCCGAATTCCACATTGATTTCGTTGTTAAGTGCGAATCAAACACAATATATCACATCTCTAGTAAGAGACTGTTATCGTTTTCAGGTGAGAAAGTTACAGAAATAGCTGTCGGTCAGTTGAATCAAAGACATCTATCGTCAGATTTTGCACAAAGCTTTCTGATCTTGTTTAGTAATGGAGCCTTGTCGATGAAATCGGAATATCGACGTGTTCCATAAAAGCAATTTGGTCAAAACTGTATGCGGTTCTGCCAAACCTACGACGTGTACTTTTACTGACAGGTGAAAAACAACATTCGCCCGTTGCATAACTACTCTAATCTAATGACACAGCAAATGGCAATCAGAAGTAGGTGCGATGTAATTAATAAAATACACAACCAAATACGTAATCAATTGCAGGCTCCAGCTCTTGAGAAAGTACTTCGATATTCTTGGCTTGCTGCAAAATTATCGCCATATCGCGACATATTTAGCTACGTTAACGAAATTTAGTTTTTCTAATGATACCTTGAAATGTATATGCACAGGATAAATTAATTCAAGTTTTGTAAGAAAATATTATATTGAACCAAACATGGACAAATGTAGTATCGATTGTGCAATAGCGTCGCTGCTCAACAGCGATCGCTCATTCAAGGTGTTATGGGTAATGTGTTAGAATAACTTTAGATCCAGATATGTGTGGAGGCCGCTCAAGTGTAAAGATGTGTTGTATCTGATGTGTGCTGGAAATATGCTTACTCGCTACGGGAAGTAATATTTTTTTTTTAATTTGCAAGCTACTATGATGTTTGCTAACTGTAAAGGGAATCTCAACAGAAGTTGGAAATAATTAAGGTAAAGAAAGTTGTTTTGTTACTAATGCAGTGCGCGTATTCGTAAGTGATGATTGAGACAATGTATAGCTCTCACATCCAATGATTTCGTGAAGCTAATTGTTAATGTATAATTAGTTTATACGTAAATTCATGCAGTTTGGTTTGGTTTAAAGTTATTGACGGTTTACATTCTCGCAGCTATGTTAAATTTACATTCTCGCAGCCACTAAAGTTCAGTACAGGGCAAAGCACTTAAGCGACGAGATAAAATACTCGTTCATAAGCCATTCCCATTCTAACAGTTGTGTTTCAGTCTATTGTCAGTTACGTAATTTCCATCGTATTTCAAACGTACATGTTTCAAAACGACGACGTGTACTTCTACTGAAGGGCGAAAAATTACATTAGCCCGTTGCATAACAACGGTTAGTCTCATGGCGCAGCAAACGGCAATCAGAAGTAGATGCGATGTAATTAATAAAATTCACTTTCGAGAAAGTATTCCGATATTCTTGTTTTCTGCAAAATTATCGCCATATCGCGAGGTAATTAGCAACCTCGGCTGGGGTTTAGTCCACTGGTGACGGCAAAAATATAGTAAAAAAAACTTTTGTGGGGTTTTCCGAGGGTCTATCCATGAACTAATTGTGCCTCCGTAAGTCTCGTCTAGCACACCATAGATCACATCGAATGCAACCTATTTTCTCCATTTGCCTAAGCAGGAGAAAGTGTGAAATGTTTATACTTTGACCCTGTACTGCAGGTTAGTGACACTAAGACGATCTTTCTGTTGGGTATACAAATGGCCAAGGGCTATTCAAAATACTTGATCCAATATTTTTACCACCAACGGAACCGGAGGTATGAGCAGGAACATATTCGTAAGGATGCTGTTGCATGCAAGGTCGATAAAAGTCGTTTCTTTCTTACGCCCCTTGGACGAAATGACACTGTAGAAATGACACTGACAAGGGAACCTCCCCATCGCACCCCCCTCAGATTTAGTTATAAGTTGGCACAGTGGATAGGCCTTGAAAAACTGAACACAGATCAATTGAGAAAACAGGAAGAAGTTGTGTGGAACTGTGAAAAAATAATCAAAATATACAAACCGAGTAGTTCATGGCAACATAGGCAACATTAAGGACACTAGGACCGCAGGAGCGCCGTGGTCTCGTGGTAACGTGAGCAGCTGCGGAACGAAAGGTCCTTGGTTCAAATCTTCCATAGAGTGAAAACTTTAATTTTTTATTTTCAGTTCATGTGACAAACTCTTATGTTTTCATCACTTTTTTGGGAGTGATTATCACATCCACAAGAAAACCTAAATCGGGCAAGGTAGAAGAATCTTTTTACCCATTCGCCAAGTGTACAAGTTAGGTGGGTCGACAACATATTCCTGTCATATGACGCACATGCCGTCACCAGTGTCGTATAGAATATATCAGATGTGTTTTCCTGTGGAGGAATCGGTTGACCTATGACCTTGCGATCAAATGTTTTCGGTTCCGATTGGAGAGGCACGTCCTTTCGTCTACTAATCGCACGGTTTTGCGATGCGGTCGCAGAACACAGACACTAAACTTATTACAGTGAACAGAGACGTCAATGAACGAACGGACAGGTAATAACTATGCAAAAATAAAGAAAGTAAAATTTTCACCCGTGGGAAGACTTGAACCAAGGACCTCTCCTTCTGCAGCTGCTCACTCTACCACGGGAGCACGGCGCTTCTGAGCTCATTTTCTCCTTGATGTTGCCTATGTGGCCCATGAACTACTCAGTTTGTATATTTTGCTTATTTTTTCACAGTTCCACACAACTTCTTCCTGTTTTCTCAATTGATCTGTGTTCAGTTTATCAAGGCCTATCCACTGTGCCAAGTTATAACTAAATCTGAGGGGGGTGCGATGGGGAGGTTCCCTTGTGAGAGAAGAGCGTGCATTTACAATCGCGGACCAGAGGAAACACTTCTTGTCGCAGGCAGAGGATGGGAGCACGAGCGGTAGGAAAACTCGCGAACTTCTCCGGTTAATTTTTAAACTTCATTTCTTTTAACTGATTCTGTTTTGTGCTCCCTCTGTACCTGCGCGCTTGGCGGCATGGGGCCTATCTCGTCACCAACTTAGTATGGCCCTGGTATGAAAATCTGTCCAAAGTAGTAGATATTAGTCTTGGTGGTGTTGAGAAACAGCTGAAATTGCTAAAATTGTACAAATCTCCAGGGCCTGATGAAATCCCTATCAGATTCTAAACCGAATTTACGGCTGAGTTAGCCCCTCCTTTAACTACAGTTTATCATAGATCCCTCGAACAGAAAACAGTGCCTAATAAGCATTCACTATGGATAAAACAGGTCACATCCACCTTGGAGAATGGTAGAGAAGTTACCCATAAAACTATCCTCCAGCATCCTTCTTGACAACTATTTGCTGCAGAATCTTCGAACATATTCTGAGTTTAAACGTAATGAGATATCTCGAACAGAGTGACTTCCTCCATGCCAAACAGCTCGTATTCCAAAAACGTCGATCACGTGAAACCGGACTCCGACTTTTCTCACATGACATGTTCGGGACATCCGCTCTCCAACTTTCCTATCGTCGGTGGAAAGCAACCCGACGCGAGTAAGAGTTTACTCTGAAACACAGAGCTGTACAAATAACACGGCCTTCCTAACTGGCACACCCCTTTACCAGAAGACAAAATTTAAATATTAAATAGCCCCATAAAGACCGCTTCACAGGCATCAGTGCCGTGACCGACCCACCATTACCGCCGACGTGTTCGAAAGTACTGTTCCAGGGATTTAAAGGTCGGTGTTAACACTCGCCCGCGGCGCGTCCGTTACAGTGCAAACAGCCGACGCCGTACCGTGGTCGCCGTATTTCTTGCGGTCGATATTCTCTCACTTCGCGACTGCGGCGCGGTCAGGTTGTTGCGTTTTTGCGCAGTAGTTTGTCGTCATTGACACGAACTATGAAATGCTTATTGAATTAGTGTGCAACTATCCTGTATTGTATGATTTCCCCAATCCCAAATACATGAACACCGAACTGAAGAACACACGTACATTTTTCTGGTTTTGCACGAATGAATACAACCAGCTAGATGATTATTGTTTCAGTGTTTTGGCTATAGCTGTAACATTTTCTTTCCTTATACCCCGACACCAACAACCAGCTAGATGATTATTGTTTGAGTGTTTTGGCTATAGCTGTAACATTTTCTTTCCTTATACCCCGACACCAACAGCAATATAATTACAATGAGCGTTTACAAGACCCAACAAAGTTATGGAGAATGTCTTTGAGTATTTAACGAATAGTGATCCGGTGTTCGAAGGAGCCTGCATAGTAACGTGTTTCCCATTGAAAGCTCCTATGAAGTTACAAAAAATGCCACATTTCATAAAAACCCTTAGCAGTGTTCTTCCACATTTCTTCTGTCGAGTAGGCATCAATTCGTCCTGCATATTGTTTGTAATTCTCTTGTAAGGTTCTCGTACGATCTCGTGAACCGTAATATACCCCATGAGATAGCTAAATGGAATTGTATTTAGTGTACCTTCAGTGGTAAAATGTCAGAAAAAGATATACAGTAGGGATATTACTTCTGAAAGCAGGTTGCCTTTATTCAGAATTCCAATACACCGCATTATTTCCCATTCTTTTGGCTACAAAACTCTGATTTTCAACATCGTTCAATGTGACAGCCTTACGCCACCTTACTGGGAAGGCCTGTATGCCCGCATGGCATCACTCTAGTGGTCGAAGTCGGGGCCAACGTTTCACTGCTTCAGTAACCTCCTCATCAACCACTTACTGCTTCCCGCGGTGTACGTCCTACGTTGGGTCAAAAAGATAGCCGATACACAGGCTGTAGAGTGGATGAGGAGGAACAGTCAAAGAAGTTTTGTGAGCTCGTCTCGCGTGCGAAGACTTGTGGGAGGCCTTGCATTCTCATGAAGAAGGAAATGTTCGTTTGCATTTTCGTGGCGACGAACAAGCTGAAGTCGCTTCTTCAATTTCCTAGGGGCAATACGATACACTTTACAGATCATCATTCCACGATCAAACAGAATAGCCCCTTCAGTCCCAGAAGACTCTTGCCATGACAATACCGGCTGAGGGTGCGGCTTTGAACTAGTTCATTAGAAGATAGGAAGTGGGACACTCCTCCATGCCGTTTTGTTTTCGGTTCGAAGTGATGAACTCATGGTTCATCGCCTGTGACGGTCTTCGACAAAAAATTGTCACCGTCAGCCTCGTAACGCGCAAGAAATTCCACACAGATGGTCCTTCATTGCTCCTTATGGTCTTCTGTCCACCGGCGAGGAACCCAGCGGGGGGCGGCTGCGGTGGCCGAGCGGTTCTAGGCGCTTCAATCCGGAACCGCGCGATTGCTACGGTCGCAGGTTCGAATCCTGCCTCGGGCATGCATGTCTGTGATGTCCTTAGGTTAGTTAGGTTTAAGTAGTTGTAAGTTTAGGGGACTGAGGACCGCAGATGTTGACTCCCATAGGGCTCAGAGCCATCTGAACCATTTGAACCGAGCGGGCGCACACCTTTGAGGACCACAACTGGTGGACGAGTGTGCCAGCACTACCAGAACAGAGTCGTCCAGTTGAACAGCGAGATGTTTGATCGTGATCCGTCGAACACCTCGAATGAGAGTGTCCGCACGTCCCAATATTGCAGGAAACACAGTTGTTTGCGACTGGCCGGTAGATGGGAGAGCGGACGGGTTTGCGCTACCTTCTTACGATTATGACAAACGTCTGGCGCAACGACTCACCGTGAGTCTGCTCCCTGCGAGGTCTCCACACACTCTCTGCATGCACTTATTAATATCTTTGATGCTCTGGTTTTCCGCAAAATAAACACAATGACAGCTCTCTGCTTAGAACGCATCTCTGTTACAGACGCTACTTTGAACTCTATGTATAGTGGCACCACCTATCGGAACGTCATGAAAGTATAGAGGCTGAAGCGAGAATATTACACTATGTCCTACAACAAATTCCACATTTTTTCGCCGAGCGGGGTAACCGTTCGGCCTGAGGCGCCTTGCAATGGCTCGCTCGGCTTGCCCTCGTCGGAGGGTCGAGTCCTCCCTCGGGCATGGTGAACCCCGGATTTAATTTCAAAGAATATCCTTAAAAATTTATCTTATTTACTAGCGATTCATCAAGAACATTGTGAGCGTGGAAGTAGTTGCCAGAGAGTAACTGATGAAATCATAATCAAATTGCTTTTAACAAATGGGAATTTTATTCCTGAAAGCGTTTCTTTTTTTTTTTTAAAGAAACAGATTTAAAATTATAAGCTGAAAGCACCCTCTAAATATCAAGTTACAATTTATTCAGAGGCAGAAAGAAACAAATTTTTCATTGTATGAGCTTTCGAGCTGAGAACCTTGCCGCTCCCTTTGACACGGCCGTAGTCACGACCGCTCACAACAACCTCTGAAAGACTACACTGGTGCAAATCTGCAACACACCAAATTACTTTAAACTAAAAGTTTTAACAATTCACACAAGCACACTATGCACCCCGTAGGAGGGATGGAAATGGTACAAAACACTAAAATTAAAAGATTAACTTGCCACCGAGGGTGCAACTTGATTTTAACTTCTAAGAAAAGTCCCCACGGTGGAAGGGTGGCAACTTAATATACTAAAATAACCATTTAAATAAGAGCCCATTAAATGTAATCTTATATAAAATTATACAAGGTTGGCCAAACGAGTTAACATGCTCTACAGTACACATATACCGCTTCTCAAGATGATAGGCAAGGTAAAAACATATTTCAGGAATTAGGCCGTTACACTCCAAGAAATAAATTCGTTAACACACCAAATCAGGCAAACATGACGGAGGCAGCTATTAACGTACAGCAGGTTGATAGGCAAACTACCGAACAACCCGAACCGCAGGTTGCTCTAACCCGCCCCTGCTCCACAAGGGGAAAAACGGACCACCCAATTCATAAATAACCACCTTCCCGCGGGTGGTCAAACGGAGAAGAATGTTGGGATGACCCCAAAACAAAACGGCTGGTGACCTCACAAAAAAAAAAGTAGAATTTAACAAGAGTAAATCAAACAACATTTCACCAATCACTTAATTTCTAATAAACTGCGATATCTCGAGAAGACCTGGCGCAGCACCCCCAAATCGCTCTCCCGAACCGTCCGCTGCCAGCCCCTTCAACGAACGCAGGAAGGCGTGCCGATCTCCCGTCTCACGGCGTCGCAGCTCGCCCCGGCCAGACCGATGTCGTGGGTTGACTCCTGTTGCTCTGGTGTCGGCCGCGAAGCCACTACCCCTCGCTATACGACGCGGCCCACTTCGGTAGTACAAGAAATACTGCCCGGGTCGGCAGTGCCCGTAAGCTACCAGGGCCCGCCACAACTGTGAATAGCGCCGCGCACAAAATGAGATGTGGGTACAGGCCTGTCGAATGGTGAGCACCCGGCTCAGTGGTGCCATCTTCCGTTGATTCTTTATCGTGATACTGACCGGCGAGGTAGAGTTTGCTCGGGAGCTACGATTTCCTGTTATTCATTTTTGCTCACCTTGTTATTTCTTCATACTCACCAACATGTCCCAATATGCTGGAGGTATTGCTGGAAGTACAACGCAGTAACCAAATCCTCGAAATGAACACTGCGTTTCTCATAAAGAAAGTATATTACATTGAACTCTCATTTACAATGATCATGCATAACAAAATTGGCCGGCCGCGGTGGTCTAGCGGTTCTAGGCGCTCAGTCCGGAACCGCGAGACTGCTACGGTCGCAGGTCCGAATCCTGCCTCCGGCATGGATGTGTGTGATGTCCTTAGGTTAGTTAGTTTTAAGTAGTTCTAAGTTCTAGGGGACTGATGACCACAGATGTTAAGTCCCATAGTGCTCAGAGCCATTTGAACCATTTTTTTTAACAAAATTGATTCGTTATTCGGAACATCATAAATACATTAATGCCTACTATGCCCAAGCCGCCTGTCTTAGTTAAAGATTCGAGTTGAATATACAGATAAGTTTTCTCTTGTCCCAGTGACGTCACCGGGATTGTCACTGCCGTTCTTCTTCATGGCTAACATCGTATCTCCAAGGCAGTACCCGACGACACGGAATAAAGTGCCAACCAGCTGGTGCCGCGAACGTAGTAATATTTCTTACGTCGTCCCGGCTTGCAGATACGCTGCGTCCATCCATTCCAGAATAAATGCACATAAATAAAAAAAAACACATCCGAACAGCAAGATATACCAATTAATTAATTAAAATAGCTTTTTATGGCGACGATCATCAATCCCGTCGGTTAGGTAAATGCTTGTGCAAAACATCGCTTCACCAAAGTGATACGTCACACTACAATGGACTGAGAATTTCTTGGCAGTGGGAACGCAGCACGTTATCCTGGATGGAGAATCGTTGATAGACGTAGAAGATACTTTTTCGGGTGTGCCCCAAGAAAGTGTGTTGGAACCATTGCTGTTCATGTTGTATGTTAATGATCTTGCAGACCGTATTCTTTAATGCACTCGAAGATAAAAAAGGCTATGCACCATGAAGGAATCATCCGAATGGGACGGAAATCGGTAGACATGATTAACATGTACAGATAAATAACGTATTACAGTTTCAGAAAAACTGGATGATTTATTCAAGAAAAAGAACTTCACAAATTGACCGAGTCAACGACGCGTCGGTCCACCTCTGGCCATTATGCAATCAATTATTCGGCTTCGCATTGATTGACAGATTTGTTGAATGTCTTCAAAATGGTTCAAATGGCTCTGAGCACTGTGGGACTTAACATCTATGGTCATCAGTCCCCTAGAACTTAGAACTACTTAAACCTAACTAACCTAAGGACAGCACACAACACCCAGCCATCACGAGGCAGAGAAAATCCCCGACCCCGCCGGGAATCGAACCCGGGAATTGAATGTCTTCCTGAGGGATTCTGTCCAACTGGTGCATTAGATCGATAAAATACCGAGCTGGTTGGAGGGCGTTGCCCATAACGCTTCATACGTTCTCAACTGGGGAGAGATCCGGTGAGGTGTGGCCAAGGCAAGGTTTTGCAAGCACGGAGACTAACAGCAGAAACTCTCGCCGTGTCCGGGCGGGCATTATCGTGCTCAGGATGACTTCCATTGAAGAGTGAGAGAACGGGTCGTAGAATATCGCAAACGTACCTTTGTGTTGTAAGGTGCTGCGGATAACAACCAAAGGGGTCCTGCTATGAAACAAAGCTGCACTCCAGATCATTACTCTTGGTTCTCTGGCCGTGTGGTGGTCGGAGGTCACGTTGGTAGCAGTCTGCTGTGCCGATTCGTCTCTTCTGGGATTGTCCTTGCGGTCGCAAGAAATTAATGTACCTTGCTTGGCTTCTCGTGTCTTGAAACTCAGTCATCTTAACTCGCGAACAAAAATAGCAATCCTACCTGATGAAATTCACTGCTCCCTGTGTAAACGTACACTTCCATTCTGCGGACGTATACGTGTATGCAGCATCAGCATGCATGAAGTATTTCAGAGTGTAGTTGAGCAGCAAAACAGTAAATGTGCAAATGTACTTTTGCATTAAATATTTTATGGAGCTAGATGCTGTACAGTCTGTGATATTGATGTGACTCTGAAACTTCTAGTCTCCTCCTCTTCCTTTCGTTTTCAGTTAGGCCACAGACGCAACAGCGGCTACTTCTTCGCCTAGAACTCAATGTGACTCACTGACTAATGGGCAGCTATTACCTGAGGTGCCTGTGCGGAGGACCTGCCTTTGTGAACCACTTATCTCCTAGCGTCCAGCCGGCCGACGTGAACGAGCGGTTCTAGGCGCTTCAATCCGGAACCGCGCGACTGCTACGGTCGCGGGTTCGAATCCTGCCTCGGGCATGGATGTGTGTGATGTCATGAGGTTAGTTAGGTTTAAGTAGTTCCAAGTTCTATGGGACTGATGACCTCAGATGTTAAGTCCCATAGTGCTCAGAGCCATTTGAACCATTTGAACCGTCCTACCGGGAGTGTCTCGATGCAGCGGTTCGGAATCTCGCAACTGAAAGGGACAATTTGCTCGCATTTTTCACTTTTTTAAGCTTAGGAGAAGTGTCCCGGTTTCTGATACCCAAATTACGTCCATATTTAGTCCGTCTAAGATAAATGTCCGGGTTTGTCAAGTATTATGGCAACCCTAACGAGGGAATTCTCACGGCTCGAAACAACAGGAATTTGGTGTTCCACTGGTATTGAGAAGCTTTACGTATCACTGCGATTATGATGGTGAAACCATTCGATTGCGTTACTCTTAGTTCGGCTACTAACGGACTTTAACTATGTACACGAGTTTGCACCATAAAATGCATGAAACAATATGCTGTTGACAATAAACATATTTGGCGAAAGCAAATAACGAGCTGTAGGTAGAAACTTTATGTGGAGCTGTACGACAAACATCACAAATACGTTCACGACGTTCTTCCGATAACTTTGTTATAGTACTAACAGTATTGAACTTCTTTTGTGACGATGCTTTGTAGTCGGCAAGAACTGTTAGCTTATCTTTGAGGAATATTGTTTCCACCACTGCTGCTAGGATTACAACCGTTAACACTATTAATCTCGCTATCATCTATAAAGTCGTTTTCTTCGTCCACTGTACTGTACAATGTAACCTAGTATTTCTGAGTAACCAGATTCACCAGAAACACTGCGAAAGTGTAATCATCCTGTCCTACACTGCCTGCCGTTCGGTAATTCATTCTCAGCTTGGATGCTACGTTATTTAAAACGTTCCCGACATTAACGTTTTTTTATTGAGTTTCGAGCAGCTTAGTATGGCGCTCTTCAGCCTACAGAATTTATTTTAAAAAGAGGAAGATGATAAACAATAAAAACAGGCGATAAAATCGGAGACTTAGATGGGAACACGGGGGAAAAAAATCGTGGAACTGAAAACATAGAAACAAAGGGATGATGATGCTAATAAAATACATACGATGCAGACAGGAAAAAATAATAGACAGACAACTGAAAAACACGGCGACAGTTTTTGGTTTCTGTTCGCGAGAGACATAAAATTCACACCCAGCGATAGCATGTTTTCTGTTCGCAACACTTTGGAAAGACGAACAACACTGAACATTCACGTGAACACTGCACTAAAAAGTTGGCAAATATGACATACCACAGCCGAGGGCGGGTGGGGGGAACCTGGAGAGATGAAGGGAAACTAAAAAGGGGGGAAGGAGAGGAAAAACGAAGGGGGGATAAGGGCGGAAAGCAGCCGTTGGAGGAGGAGGACCCATAAGAGGGTGGGGGGGGGGGTGGTGGAGGGACGTTTTGTCTTACATGTGTGACACTATCGACACAATTATACCGAAGACATCAATTGCTTGCTGAGGTTAATCCTCCTCCAAGACTGAAAGCGCCATCGAGTACAAACCGAAAGCAACACAACCACACACCATCGCGGGCGTGATTAGAAATGTGAGCTGAGTCTGTTAATATACAAATCCCTGTTCGAACCGAGAGACACCCCTTGTAGGTATGGGTGTAGATGTATTCGCCGAGAGGTAGTGGGGATAACTACTCTAGAAGGAGCGGTAAGGCAGTGCGAGGCGAGGCGAGGCGCGACCTTCCAATGTCCACCAGCAGGTAGCGCTGCCTGCCGCCGCAGCCTCGGCGGCGCGCCCGCAGAGCGCAGCACCGTCGCAGGTAGCACAGCAGGTGCGGAGGTGGCCCGCGCACTGACGTGTAGTGTCAACATGGCCGCCGCCGGGGCAGGTAGAGCCTGCGCTTGACCGAGTCGCGACTCGACCGCTACCAGCAGCAGTAGGAGCGATCCGTCTCTTCCGCGCGAACCCCCGTGTGAGTGTGCGATCCCGCGACGCCGCCATGTACCGCATGAACTTCTACGAGAGCACGTGCCTGCGCTGCGGCCAGACCGTGTACCAGGTGGACCGCGTGGGCCCGCTGAAGGACTTCACCTTCTTCCACAGCGGCTGCTTCAAGTGCGCGGCGTGCGGCACCAAGCTGACGCTCAAGACGTACTACAACAACCAGCACCGGCAGGAGGACAAGGAGGTGTACTGCAGCAGCCACGTGCCCAAGATCGGCCCGGGCCACCTGGACGGCTCGGCGGTCGGCATCCGCTCGGCTCTCAACGTGCCCAAGTCGTCCACGTTCGTGAACGAGCAGATCCGCGGCGGCGGGCGCGGCGGCACGTTCGACGCGGACGCGCTCAGCATCCGGCCGTACCTGAACGGCCACCAGGGCGCCGGCCACGGCCACGGCCACGGGCCGTCGGCGGGCTTCGGCGGGCGCGCGTCGCCCGCGCACCACGACCCGCCCGGCTCCGGCTACCAGTACGGCCGGTTCGACGCCAGCGCGCTGCACATCGCGCACGCGCTCAAGGCCACCGAGCTGCAGCGCGCCTACTCCAAGCACCGCGAAAAGCCCATCGACTACTACCTGGTGAGTAGCCACCCCTCAGAAGGGTCACTGTCCCCGACATCGCGTGGCTGGTGTCTGGCATCAGCCCCCCCTGATTTTTGGCTGTGGTGAAACACTGATGTGAAGCGTAGTCCGTGGTCTAGTTTACCCGGTAGTATGCTTGTGACTTGACGAAACCAACGAATGTGAAGCCCAAACAGAGGCTGTGTTAACATACTGACCTGTAGCACAGCCTACTGTGATGAGTAGCCACCCCTCAGAAGGGTCACTGTCCCCGACATCGCGTGGCTGGTGTCTGGCATCAGCCCCCCCTGATTTTTGGCTGTGGTGAAACACTGATGTGAAGCGTAGTCCGTGGTCTAGTTTACCCGGTAGTATGCTTGTGACTTGACGAAACCAACGAATGTGAAGCCCAAACAGAGGCTGTGTTAACATACTGACCTGTAGCACAGCCTACTGTGATGAGTAGCCACCCCTCAGAAGGGTCACTGTCCCCGACATCACGTGGCTGGTGTCTGGCATCAGCCCCCCCTGATTTTTGGCTGTGGTGAAACATTGATGTGAAGCGTAGTCCGTGGTCTAGTTTATCCGGTAGTATGCTTGTGACTTGACGAAACCAACGTATGTGAAGCCCAAACAGAGGCTGTGTTAACACACTGACCTGTAGCGCCGTCTAATGTTAACATTCCCGCCATATCTAAACACACTTACGCCAAGCACCGCGAAAAGACCATTGACTACTACCTGGTCAGTAGCCACCCCTCAAAAGGGTCACTGGCCCCCACATAGCGTGGCTGGTGTTTGACATTAGCCCCCCCTGATTTTTGGCTGTGGTGAAACACTGATGTGGTCTAGGTTAGTTTACTCGGTTGTATGGTTGTGACTTGACGAAACCAACGTATGTGAAGCCCAAACAGAGGCTGCGTTAACATACCGACCTGTAGCGCAGCCTAATGAATACATTCCCGCCATATCCAAACACACTTTGCCGTAAAATTAAAAATGGAAGCTAAATTCAGAAAACCTGTATCAGCAAGCGAAAGTAATAAATGATTTCTGCTATTTGGACAGCAAAATAACTAACGATGGCCGGAGTAAAGAGGATACAAAATGCAGACTTACAATGCCAATGACATTATTTCCAAACAAGAGAAATATGTTAACATCGAATGTAGCTTTAAGTGTTAGCAAGTCTTTTCTGGTGGTATTTGTCAGGACTGTAGCCATGTATGGAAGTGAAACATGGACAACAAACAGCTGAGACAAAAAGAGAATAGACTGTGGAGTCACAGAAGAATGTTGAGGCATAGATAGGTAGCTGATATAACTAATGAGAAGGTATTGAATAGAATTGGCAGACAACAAACTTGTCGCACAACTTGACCAAAAGAAGAGATCGGTTGATGGGACGCATTCGCGACATCAAGAGGTCACCAGTTTAGTGCGGGGGGTAAAAATCGTGGAGGGAGACCAAGTGATGCATACATTAAGCAGATATAAAACGATGGAAGTTGCAGTAGTTATTCAGAGATGAATAGGCTCGCACGGGATAGAGTAGCATGGAGAGCTGCATCAGGCCAGTCTTCGAACTGAAGGACAACCCAACAACAACATATTAGATTATGAACGATTTTCCGGCGAGTGTTTTGATGTATCTTATTTACGCTTATCATACATAGACTACCAAACATTTACCCATCACAACTGTATGCAACGCTAGTCGCGGAACGCTAAAATCGAAATTCGTAGCACTGTTCCCATGTATGGTCAGAAATGGTTTTTTGCTAGAACAATCAAATATTTGTTTTTTTAGTGTCAGTTGTCACATGCGAATGGTGTCTGTGAATCAGCTGTTTCATATTCCTCAGTAGGATGAAGTGAGGTGTTCATTACTCAAGTAACAATTTAAATAGAGAACGAGTTCGTTATAAAGCAACATCCCGATTATCCATATGCGGTCTAGACTGCAATACAGCAACGACCTTCATGAATTCGTGACAGTTCGTCCACTGCATCAAGGTTTCCATAGTCCAACATTTTCAGCCATGACAACAGTAACCTCTTCATCAATTTGTGGCGCAGTTGGCCGTGAGCGATTCATCTCCTACAAACCCGATGTGGAAAGAGGACCTCTCCACATACCATTAATGCATCGACATTCCTGAAGCTTTCGAAATGTGGTGCCACAGAGCAATGCTGAAGATTAGATTGGTAGATCACATAACTAATGAGGAGGAATTGAATAGAATTGGAGAGAAGAGAAATTTGTGGCACAACTTGACTAGAAGAATGGATTGGTTGGTAGAGCATATTCTGAGGCATCAAGGGATCGCCAATTTAGTATTGGAGGGCAGTGTGGAGGGTAAAAATCGTAGAGACGAAGAGATGAATACACTAAAGAGATTCAGAAGGATGTAGGTTGCAGTAGGTACTGGGAGATGAAGAACCTTGCACAGGATAGAGTAGCATGGAGAGCTGCATCAAGCCAGTCTCTGGACTGAAGACCACAACAACAACAACAACATTCACGAAGAGCAGCAGCCAGTATTGGTGTTGTTTTGGTGAAACAGCTCATGAAACTGCTCACCTTGTCCAGACCGATATAAACTGTCTGCACCTGTAATGTACACTGATGTCTGCGTTTCAACCTTACGTCGCCGCACCAACTCAACAAGTCGTTGCAAGTCCCATACAGAAATATTGAGCCATGCTACCTCTATAGCAACCCATAACTACGAAATTGTTGCTAGTGCAGGATGTTGTGCACGAACTGATCTCTCGATCATGTCCCATAAATGTTCGATGGGATTCATTTCGGACGATCTGGGTTGCCAAATCAGTCCCTCGAATTGTCCAGAATGTTCTTCAAACCAATCACGAACAACTGTGAGTCGGTGTGATGACATCGTTGTTTATGAACATGTAAAGGCCATGAATGGCTGCAAATGGTCTCCAAGTAGCCGAACATATCCAATTCCAGTCTACGATCGGTTCAGTGGCGCCAGAAGACCCAGCCCAATTCCTGTAAACACAGCCCAATTCATTACAGAGACACCACCATCTTGCAGGGTGCCTTGCTGACAACCTGGGCCCATGGCTTCGAGAGGTCTGCACCACAGTCGAACCCTTCCATCAGTTCTCACTAACTCAAATCTGGCCTCATCCGATCAGGCCACGGTTTTCCAGCCATCTACGGTCCAACCGATATGGTCAAGGGGACCAGGAGAGACGCTGCGGGTGATGTGCTGTTAGCAAAGGCACTCACGTGGGTCGTTTGCTGACATAGTCAACTGACGCCAAATTTCGCCGCGCTGTCCTAACGGATACGTTCGTCGTACGTCCCACATTGATTTCTGTGGTTATTTCACACAGCGTTGCTTGTCTGTTAGCACAGACAATTCAGACGCAAACGCTACTTCTTTCGGTCGTTAAGTGAAGGCCGTCGGCCCCTGCGTCGACTGTGGTGAGAGGTAATGCCTGAAATTTGGTACTCTCGGCACACTTTTGACACTGTGGATCTCTGAATATTGAATTCCCTAACGATTTCCAAAAAGGCATGTCCCGTAAGTCTAGCTCCAACTACCATTCCTCGTTCGAAGTCTGTTAATTCCCGTCGTGGGGTCACAATGACGTGGAAAACATTTTCACATGAATCACCTGAGCCCAAATGACAGCTCCGCCGATGCACTGACATTTTCTGCCTTTTGTACGCCATATTACCACATGTGTATGTGTACATATCATGATCCCATGACTTTTGTCACTCCAGTGTAAGTGCAAAAATAGTCGTTGAACCTGCAGGTGCAGGGTTTAAAACGCTTGCGCAATATTGCTCTACAGAAGCTTAAGCAAACTTTCACCAAGTGCTTAAGGATACGTAGTAACCAATGGGCGTTGTGCAGTGTCGGATCCGAGTTTCCCCCACAGGGAACTTAATGTTCCTTTCCCCGCTCGCCATATCTACGTTGATATGTTTTGTGAGCAAACTTATTTCTTCTCCCTCTCAGCAGATGTATGGTGTTTATTATCGGCGCGACGTCGTCCATGGTCTATTTAATCACGCATTATATAAACTGCGTATTACTATGCCATCTTCTGTGACAGCCAGCATATCACTGACGACAGCTGCAGTGTAGAGAGAGATGGATTCGCATTGGGGAGCAAATGAGTTTAAAGCTCAATTCGGCCATCCATAACTAAAACGATAATGTATTTGAAGATGTGCTAAAGGAATGAAAAGGGAAGATGTAAAGAGTAGCACGGAAAAATTTAACTAGATCACATAAAATGGCTAGATCGTGTTGTAAGAGAAGTGGCGTTAATAGGCTGTCAAAAATAATATTATATTACAAATCCATAGAAAAATGAAGTAGAGGACGACCACAGAAAAGAAGGAAAGAGAAATTTTGAGATCCTTAATGTAACCACAAAACTAACGTTTGATGTTGACGATATGTCACTAAAAGCCCGACAATTTTTACACAAGTCAGATGCTTATGGAATACTGTCCTACAAATGTTTTGATGTTAATATAATTCACTAAAGATTTACTAAATATTATATGTTTCTACAGTATCTATTTAGTTCTCGCTCCTGCTGTGTATAAATCGCCGTTTACTCAGAAATGAGCCATGTAATACGGTAATGTTGTCTCTGTAAGATCGTACTGCAGTTAGTTCTCAACATAATCTACCTACTTGTGTATTATGGTGTTATATACGTAGTTATGACATGGAGATGAGAGATGCGTTGAGAGTTTTCATCAGTGTGGAATAGAACGAAGTGTGTATGAAATCCGGCGCTTGCATCATAGACTGTGACTATGAAGCTGAATGGGAAAGGCCACACACAAAGCTCTTCACTCTACAGAGGGCTCGTTATATGAAGCCGTGCGCTGCGCCGAGATTTTCAAAATGTTTTAAATGGCTCTGAGCACTATGGGACTTAACATCTGTGGTAATCAGTCCCCTAGAACTTAGAACTATTTAAACCTAACCAACCTTAGGACATCACACACATCCATGTCCGCGGCAGGATTCTCACCTGCGACCGTAGCGGTCACGCGGTTCCAGACTGTAGCGCCTAGAACCGCACAGCCACGGCGAGATTTTAAATGCAACGCTGCGCGATTTTTGAAAGTCTCGCATGTTAAACCCCTGTGGCATAATATCCCTTATGTTGCACGTCATATCTCCAACATTCCTGCTCCCACATGATTTTAAATTGTCGTCTTAAGTAAGCAAACTCGTATATGGCTTGTAGAGAAACAAGTGTACTTACTTTCTCCCACAAAATATTGTCTGCGAAGAGTTACTTTTTTGTCATTAGACTTCGTAATAACCACGTCCGTGGGAGTGTAGGTAAAATCGCGTGGTATCTTGTTTTTACTCTTGTGGAAGAAAAAATCAAAACTTTCTTCGACACTGACCTGAAACAGAGTATCGTTTCTGCAAAACTAACGTTTGGTGTCACTAGACGACTCAAGGAACATATTCTGGAATCTGTAAGTAGTCTAACCTGTTACTACAGGTGGTATGACGCTAGGCTACCTTGACAAGACATTCCACGTTTCAATTGCAGTCGCTAACACAGCAATAGGTCAGTATTTCATAAACTGCGCATTGTTTTGAAAGCCATTCTTACATGATAAACCAGGGAGTTGAATAAAAACATAACGGCGTTACTTGGAATCCAGAGGAAAGATGTAGCACGGTATATTTCCTCCGCCAATATTGAATAAAATCGTTTTGATAATTAGGCCTCGTCACTGAAAAGGCAGCTGCAAATCCCTTAAAACGGTGGTTTTTGCATTTAACTATTATTTTATAGAATGACATCTAATGCCCAAAACAATTTTATTGAGACTCGACATAAGTAAAAAGGCGAAGCTGCTAATGCACATACGAGATCAGGTTTTCAAAGTGTTCCTTAACAGCTTAAAGCGAATGCCAGAATGGTTCCTTTGGAAAGGACGGGCCGATTTTCTTGCACATTCCCGTCCAACACAAATTGTGGCGTCTATAATGACCTCGTCCTCGACGGAACGTTATTCCCCATTATTCCGCCCTTCCTCCAGATTCAGAAAACGCCTTACCACCTTCTGCTATTACATGACCTTTT
This sequence comes from Schistocerca serialis cubense, assembly GCF_023864345.2. NCBI lineage: Eukaryota > Metazoa > Arthropoda > Insecta > Orthoptera > Acrididae > Schistocerca > Schistocerca serialis. The sequence goes on along the minus strand of NC_064643.1, from coordinate 115,457,687 downwards.
CTATGTACTATTTTTTACGCGAAACAGCAATAGAGACAGTCCAATGTCGGCATACCCATTCCAGAAACTTCACTATAAAACATTGCATGGCTTATCGCAGGTGAATTTATAAACGGCGTAGCGGTAATAGGCTGTTTAACTGATACCTATGGTATCTTTCACGGGATAGGAGTGGGTCATTTGCGCGTACTCGAGCGTGGCAGAAACTTTAGCCTGTATCGTGCCGACGCTAACTCATCGGAAAACAAGTGCTGACCTCAATGCCCCGCCAGACGCTATCAGAGGTTATTCGTTTCCCAGGGCACTTATCTGGCGCTAGACACGATTATAAAATGCATTAGTGTCGTTGTCAACTACCCGCCCAAAAATATTGCGTCGTATATGGGTATTAATTACCAACTGCGAAAGTCTCTTTTCCACGTCTATCTTGGCAGCCGAGACGAGATACTAGCTTTCTTTTGCACATAATTTAATGTCCGAAAATGAACTTTTATTCAGTATTAAGTACAGGTGACGCTACTCAAAACAGATACATACTACGCAGTACACAGATGGTTTAAAAGGCAATTCATGTTATTTGAAACTGATTAACAGCTGACGCATTGCGGTAAGCGATGGAGGGATATTGTCACATTATTCTCCAGACACGTATAGTTCCAGACAAATGATGATTTCCTCTTTGACACAATGGAAGCACAATGAATATGGCTTACTGAGTTTGTAGTCAGCGTGTCCTTTTAAGCAGCCAGTGACAATTATGTTGTATAGAAGCAGTTGGTCTGATTAAAGACGTTCTCGACCCGAAACAAACGTCACTGAACATTACTAGTCAGTCGCATTGATATGTCTGACCTGTCCAACTACACAGTGGACATTTATCACTGGTAAAAACGTTAACACAGTTGAAAGAAGCGATGAGCGAAAGAAGAAATAAAATCATAGGAACCCAGAACCTCAGGGCTCATAGTCCGACACATACGCACTTGGACTCCAAGCCCCACGCAGATTACGTTTAGGCATTTATTTTAAATATCCCGGTATAATGAATCGAATACTTTCGCATACTATGTAAAAAAAATACTTGTCTGAAAGGGCAACGAAGAAATTTACTGCTATATGTCACAAGGTCTAAAGAATTTACTGCTGTTTGGCATAATGTCTAAACTGTAATTCTTGCCAAGCTGACGTCTTAGAAATAGAGTAGTCAGAGAATAGATCTCAATTCATATTAAGAACCTTAAGGACACAGGGTACTTTTTCTTCTCGATATTATGTGCACGTCGGCACCTCTTTCTTTCAGAGACTACTTCTTTTACAAATGTTTTACAGTTTTGTAATTTAACACAGTTAATGTAGAGCACTTTCTAAACCACTAGCAAGTATTTTTAACTATTTAGAATGTATTAATGTTTATAAAAAATAATAGTTAAGAAAGGGCTGCACAAGATTTGCTAAAATATTTCTTCAAATTCAGGTAACAGTAAATCCCTGAATGGGCATGTGAAGGAAACCAGATTTTTACCAGATATGTATGATATATTGTCTCAGATGCTTGCCCTTAATTCCGCACATTAACTATATTAACCAGAACAAAAATTATTGTATCTCATATTTTAATTCTTATCATATAACGGATTTTGTTTCTCTACAATTTAGTTTAACTTACAGTAAAGTTTACACCTACTAGACAGGTATAGACAGCTGAAATTTATATTAAGAAAAATGCTTTACAAACTTAAGGAGATATGTGTACGTAAATTCTGAAAAGTACGACTTGCAGGAAATTGAAAATTGAGGTTTGAGTCATATTAAATTGTGTCTCAGAACATTATTGAAGCGTAGTCTACATCCTGCTGCATTTCTTCATCTTCAAGCTTCCTCTTGGCATTCCTATTGCTTCCTTGGCGAATGTATATTAATTATGTCTACATACTTCAGAAGAAATGGCTATTATTTTTGGTGCATGAAGGTACTAGGGAGACAAATTTTACATAAATAAATATATAAATGATTTAAAAAAATTACATCTGCGTAGGAATAGAATTCTACACTTAATACATCATTATGTGTAAAATTCCGAGGGTATTGTGATATAATTTCGTAATCAATTACCGATTATTGAAGCATCTTCTTTCATAAAGACAGTGAAGAAATACAAGTAATATGGTGGTATAGATTGCGTCAAAATAACTGATAAACAAACTAGTAGGAAGGGTTTAGCATCCATGACAAACAGCATCACTGTTAACACAAAAATCTAAATCATCGGGGGGCGAGTCGTGTGAGACTTTCTTCCCTAAAGAACTGACGCATTGGCTACTCTCAGTAGTATGAATTCCCTTTACCTGTCAAGTAGTTACCCTTGAACTCTCTGTTATAGAATTTATTGACTTGTAGCATTGTTAATATTTGTTGCACACTAATGACTGTCTACACTGACAAAAATCGATGGTACTTAACCAACAAACATTCAGTAAGACGTAAACTAAACACTTCACCAGAGCGAAAATAAACAGGGGCAGAGTTGATTATTTACAAATGTTGGAAACTAGCAGTGTTACCCCAAGCTAAATCGCTGGAAGCTAAACTTTTCCAGTTTTTCAAAAAACTAGTGGTTTTCTGTAATTTAAATAATGGGGTGTGGCCACGTACACGGCCGTAACTAAAATTTAGTATACAGTTATTTTTCGTCCCGAACACAATAAAGTACATATAAATGTAGTCAGGAAAAATTATAGAATGTAATACAGTTGTAAATAAATCCGTTTTTCCATCTTTCAGATGCACCGCCTTCTTTAAGCGAACTTCATTTTCACTATAGGACTTACGTAGCACGTAAACACAGCTCGAATCCGCGTTGCGGTTCCTGAACTTGTCATGCCCAGTGTAGTATTTCAGACCTCTTTTAAGACTATCTTTGCGCAAATAGTGGTAGATGTACCACAAAATTACAAGTCAGGGCACAAGTAAAAGAATGAACTTCGAGTTTTTCTTTTTGCTTTTGACTCTGATCTTGTACGTAGAACGAATTTCTGCGTTTCAAAAAGTGTCACAGTTTTACAGCCAGTCTGTCTCTGTAGAGAGCGAGAGCGAGAGAGAGAGAGAGAGAGAGAAAGAGAGAGAGGAGATTGATTTTGGTGATGTGAGATCTAGATGTAGGACACTGAAGTTAACAATTAAAAAAAAACACTGTGTAGGTACAAACCACTTACAGACCCATGAACACGAAAAAAGTAGTCCCTTTGTAGAAAGCGCGGATGAACAAGGTGTCAGCGTCGTCCATGGCTCGAAGGCCGTCCGTTTCACTCGTTCGCCAGGTCGTTGCACCTTCCCGCATCATATTAGCATCGACCCTCATAGGCTACACAACATGAACCTCATTGTTTCTTTAATCTAGTCGATCGATTTTTAGCGTGCTGGTGATTGTGCGACCCGAGTAATGCCTTGAATTTATTAACGTATTCCCATTTTCGTTTGGTATGCTACTTGCTTGCTTACCTCTGATTGGTGTCGAATTATTTCGAGAAATGGAAAAGGCTTTCCACATAAGGCTTTATACTATTTTTTCTGAAGAACATCTTTAGTTCTTATGCTAACCTGACAAATACTTGTTGTCGACATATATAACTTACTATTTCAGGTATACGTCTGTACATCAGTTTTTGAAACGTGTCCGGTTTATTACAGTTCTGTCTCCAGCTTGTATGCGGCCATTTGTTGCGCCTTATGTCCTCGAAGCTTAAATATTTTTAGGGACGTAGGAATTCCTAATTGTCTTATACTGTCAAAGTCAAAGAACCAGTTTCTCATACAACTTACAGTTCTCAAATGGCAAGTATGAAGCAATGTGGTTAGCGCTCGTAGCTCTTTTATTTACAGACATACTAAAGGAACTATGATTTATTTTTGAAGGACGTTGTGGCACTTGAATTAGCGCTCGAAAGCCGTCGAGAAGAAGTATACGATGTGACTCATGCCATAGTTGTTTGGAGTGATAGTTTTCCACTCACAGCCGAGCGATGAACTATAAGTAATGGCTAAGGCACCCAGCATAACGCACAAGTAAACAGCGATTAACAGGGCTGAAATTGAACTACATCGATCGAATACTACCTTTTAGCATATTCCGGGCTGTTTTCACGAAACATTTCACTGCAAACATTAACAAAAACCCATGTATACTTCTTACATTGTGACGAATCTTGTTTAGTAATAATAATAATAATAATAATAATAGAAACACCGTTATTTCATATTGTAAAAAAGCCTCAGTTACATGCGCACAGTAGGAGACAAAAATGGTAGTGTTAGAAATTTTGACAGTACAGCAAAGTACATGAACCCTATAAGAAGCTGCTGACAGCAGGGAGAATATGGTCAATACGTTTTTGTATTCACAAAAATTAAAGTACCAATTGCAGTGTTTAGTATTACTACCACCCCACTCCACACATCATCATTTACAGCAGAGCTTGCCATCTCCTCCAGCCGTAATGAGTAATACCTCCGGTAACCAACAACGTAAAGAGATTCTGTAAATATGCTCTGAAAGTTGTGAATAAAATATATAATAATGTAATTAAGTTATTGGGCAAATAGTTGGACAACTAAAAGTCAGTATAGTGATTTTAAAAGTATTGCTACTTAAACAACGCATCGTTAGAGGCATATTCACATGCGCATGCTCCACAGACACGGCAGAGAGTTAAGTACGATGTTGGCGTTCGGTTTGACGATTAGGAGCTGTGCCTTTTCCTCTTGTGTCAACTAAATAATGTTGTTGTTGTTGTTGTCTTCAGTCCTGAGACTGGTTTGATGCAGCTCTCCATGCTACCCTATCCTGTACAAGATTCTTCATCTCCCAGTACCTACTGCAACCTACATCCTTCTGAATCCGCATGGTGTATTCATCTCTTGGTCTCCCTCTACGATTTTTACCCTCCACGCTGCCCTCCAATGCTAAATTTGTGATCCCTTGATGCCTCATAACATGTCCTACCAACCGGTCTCTTCTTCTCGTCAAGTTGTGCCACAGACTCCTCCCCAATTCTATTCAATACCTCCCCATTGACGACGGTTCAATCCCGTCTCCGGCCATCCTGATTTAGGTTTTCCGTGATTTCCCTAAATCGTTTCAGGCAAATGCCGGGATGGTTCCTTTGAAAGGGCACGGCCGATTTCCTTCCCAATCCTTCCCTAACCCGAGCTTGCGCTCCGTCTCTAATGACCTCGTTGTCGACGGGACGTTAAACACTAACCACCACCACCACCTCCTCATTAGTTATGTGATCTACCCATCTAATCTTCAGCATTCTTCTGTAGCAACACATTTCGAAAGCTTCTATTCTCTTCCTGTCCAAACTATTTATCGTCCATGTTTCACTTCCATACATGGCTACACTCCATACAAATACTTTCAGAAACGACTTCCTGACACTTAAATCTATACTCGATGTTAACAAATTTCTCTTCTTCAGAAACGCTTTCCTTGCCATTGCCAGTCTACATTTTATATCTTCTCTACTTCGACCATCATCAGTCATTTTGCTCCCCAAATAGCAAAACTCCTTTACTACTTTAAGTGTCTCATTTACTAATCTAATTCCCTCAGCATCACCCGACTTATTTCGACTACATTCCATTATCTTCGTTTTGCTTTTGTTGATGTTCTTCTTATATCCTCCTTTCAAGACACTGTCCATTCCGTTCAACTGATCGTCCAAGTCCTTTGCTGTCTCTGACAGAATTACAATGTCATCGGCAAACCTCAAAGTTTTTTTTCTTCTCCATGGATTTTAATACCTACTCCGAATTTTTCTTTTGTTTCCTTTACTGCTTGCTCAATAACATTGGGGAGAGGCTACAACCCTGTCTCACTCCCTTCCCAACCACTGCTTCCCTTTCATGCCCCTCGACTCTTATAACTGCCATCTGGTTTCTGTACAAATTGTAAATAGCCTTTCGCTCCCTGTATTTTACCCCTGCCACCTTTAAAATTTGAATGAGAGTGTTCCAGTCAACATTGTCAAAAGCTTTCTCTAAGTCTACAAATGCTAGAAATGTAGGTTTGCCTTTCCTTAATCTTTCTTCTAAGATAAGTCGTAAGGTCAGTATTGCCTCACGTGTTCCAATATTTCTACGGAATCCAAACTGATCTTCCCCGATGTCGGCTTCTACTAGTTTTTCCATTCGTCTGTAAAGAATTCGTTTTTGTATTTTGCAGCTGTGACTTATTAAACTAATAGTTCGGTAATTTTCACATCTGTCAACACCTGCTTTCTTTGGGATTGGAATTATTATATTCTTCTTGAAGTCTGAGGGTACTTCGCCTGTCTCATACACCTTTCTCACCAGATGGTAGAGTTTTGTCAGGACTGGCTCTCCCAAGGCCGTCAGTAGTTCTAATGGAATGTTGTCTACTCCCGGGGCCTTGTTTCGACTCAGGTCTTTCAGTGCTCTGTCAGACTCTTCACGCAGTATCGTATCTCCCATTTCCTCTTCACCTACATTCTCTTCCATTTCTATAATATTGTCAACCATACAGTAAAGCTGCATGCCCTCGGGAAAAATTACGGCTGTAGTTTCCCCTTGCTTTCAGCCGTTCGCAGTACTAAATAATAGTGACGAAAATTTATTCCTTCGCCGGAATTCGAACCGGCTATTTACATGTCTAGCGCCACCACAATAAAATATGAATTTGCGACTTTCGAAATATAGGCGCTTATCTCTTTCACCGGAGCTTGTGTAAAATATGTAGGTTAACTGAGATATCATAATTCTTACTATCGGGGCCAGCATTCCGCGTCTTAGACAGAATACATGTGGAAACAATCGTGTGTAAAGTGCATTGCTTTTTCTCTATGCATTATTTTTATTATTATTATTTTATAATATGCTTACTAAAGAATAGGCATTTCTTGAGCAGTCAGTCTCAGAATGCTCTGACAAGAGACCGAAACTATGATCTGCATCTATACTGCTACCACCTTATCTGCCAGATATCTTTCTTCCGCCCGCATTAGATGCATTATACCCCATTCAGCGTCCAGGCAGCAGCCGCTCGGTGCCGACGTCTCCAACTGTGTTGCGGCGGTGAACTTTTGAGTGGTTACGTCAGCCGCTATAATATACACAGTTACTCAAGCCGGAGACTTCGACGCCAGGACGGGCGAGCAGCCCTTTCTCCAAGTCTCGTGCCGAACCGCGATGTCTGCAGGAACACTCGCGCCAGTGCTTTTCGCAAATAGTTTCTCCTCAACGAAACACCACACTTGGAAACTACTATAATGTCGTCGTCGCGGAACACAAAGTAATTTTGAATTGCGATTGAAACATATTCGGTATTAAAAATACAGTAGCTTGTAATTTCCTAGAGCAGTGCCAGTTTCGCGTCTCACCTTTTTCATGCTACTTCTCTTCCAGCCGATTCATGGATCTCTGCCTGCATGTGAACTATCATCCCACATAGTTTGTCGGTGAGGCTCTGCAACACTCTGTGTCCTTCAGTATCTCATCTGAACTGCCTAGACAATAACATCAACTTCCCTCTGTTCACTCTCGTCCTGCATCTTCCTACTGCTAAAACTAACTACTTACATTTTCACCTTTGGTAAAGAATCTGTTGATAGAATGACTTTAGACAGTAAGTTACTCATAAAGAAACGAGAATATGTATTGCGCACACACTTGTGAAGAAAGCTGTTCTTCTCATTACACAAGTTATATTTCGATCTTGCATGTTAATCTCTTTTCTCCATGGAATTATCTTTCTTGACTTGCTTTGGCACATCACTTGCAGTTTCCACTTCATTTTAAGTCAAGCAGTCTAGACACGAATGTGTTAGTTTCTTGTTCTTTCGAGGCACTCTGGCTGTGCTCTTGATAATTTTTTGTCGTTCGACGGATACGTTCCAAGTGATTTCCCTAATGGCGTGGACGTTACTGTTTGTTTGTGTCACACTCTTTCTGTGAAGCTTGTGCTGTCCTAAAGGCCACGTGACACGATGGTTCTTGTACAGGATGATTCTTATTAACGTTTACAAAACCCAGAAGCGACGAATATGACACTAAGACAAGTAATCTAATACAAAATACATGGGGCCACAAATGTCTCAAAATACCCCAAAAGTAGAAGAGAAATGTTAAACATGTGACGTCACCAGATGACATACCTCGTCGTAAGCAAAGCTGTTGCACTTGGGCATGAAAGGATAATTGAGTGATGCAATACTTGCATTCGGGCAAACTGTGCAAATTTCGAACACCTTTCATAAATGTAATCTGATGTGAACGTGGAAGTTACAGAAGTACTGTCTTCTGTGTGACGAAGGAAAAACTGTTCTTATTTTGTATTTCTTTTCTTTTGTCCCTTCTCATTTTTGTTTTTTGTTTGCACACATTATTTAATAAGGAAACCGTCGGTAATTTATTGCTAACAACGCAATTCGGAAGCGTATACTTATTTTTGCTTGTCACACAATACGGCAGAGTCGCGCACATGGGTCCGGAGCCACACCGACGTGAATACTTGACTAGTGTTGGGATGATCAGTCGTGACAGACCGATAGGCTCAGCTGCTGCACGCGTGGCGAAATACGTTATCTGGTGACGTCACACGTTCAACATTTCTCATACACTTTTGGGGTACTTACCGAAGTCCGCGGCCCCATATGTCGTAAGTTAAATTACTTGCCTTAGCGTCGTCTTCGTGGCTTCGCAGATTTTTTAAACGTTAATAAGAATCACGTTGTATAACATGAGAACTAATGATATGCAATATCGTGGTCGGCAAGCTGGGATAGTAACCGATAATGACTATCTCTTCCGCGAGTTTACCATTTGCAGGCCAGATTATATTTCGGGTTATTATCTTTGCGCAAAATAGTAAAAATGTTTTAGCTGAAAGTTTCTAACGAGTTGTCTGTTGTGCCTGACATAATACATCCCCCTTCTGAAAGTTTCATTCTGCAAACTCGTGTACGATGTAATGAAGTATATTGACGAAATAAAAGTCTGTCCAATTCGGACAACGATTCCGATATATGTTTACAAAATGCTGAAGCCATTTAGACCGGCTTGTATTAAGTTTCACGAGCAGTTTTACTCAGTGCTGAAGTTTAATTATAGGTCTCACTGAAACCGATAGCGATCCAATCATGAAACAAGAGTTTGTAATAGGATATATGAGTATTGGACGCATACTTCCGGCTCTCTGTCGATTTCAAAACCCCAGAACTACTGAGTTCAGGTGCATGCTTTAGTTACAGCTATTCTAGCTTTCGGATTCAACTCAATAGGTACTTCATCCCGCTGAATACGGAAGTTGTTTCTTGCCTTTAATGAGATGGCAAGTCAAGTACATTATAAGCGCCGAAGCGTCGTTAATTATATTTGTCTGTTCCGGTAACAACGTAACGTTTCAGTTACTTACCGAGTTTACTTTACAGCGAGATTATTTTGCTATTGTTTTCCGTTCAGGCTATGCAATGCATTCGTTGGTCGATGAGGGGCATGGCAACGAATGTTCTAATGTAACGTTTTTGACGTTTTCGAAACTTTCATTCATTTTTCAGCAAAATCTTGTTAAGTGTAAAACGTCAGTCCATATCAACAAAATTTATAGGCACTCCTTATACAATATGGCCACAGTTAATATGTTGATAAAACACGTTAAAGTAGCTGATGAAAGCGCTGCTTTATTTGCGTATCCCACAAGATTTTCTACTGGCCGTTACGTGATTCAGCGGTGGAAGGCATATTTTACATCAACTTCCTTAGTGGAAAGCCCTGGCGAATTCTTGCAACACTATGAGAAGTGGGTAGGAGCTTATGTCGCGTCTTGCATATGCAAGAAATGCAGGATATGCGACGCTTTCCGATGCGGAAAGTCTCACACGCCTTTTACTGTACTTGACAATGTTATGGTTCCGCTGCAGAGTCCGCGATGTATTTCGTAGTAAAATGTAAGCAATGCTTTCATAGTAACTCTGCGTTTAGAATATTTACGGGACGAACATGAAAGCTGAGCGCAGAATGCTAGCGATTTCCAGTTAGGAGAGGCGTAGACTGTTTTCTGAGTGAAATTATTTCTAAAACAGCATGTGGTCTTATTACTTGCTGTCCGGTTGTCGCCGTTTTTCTAGTTTTACAATAAGCGTACGCCATAGATACATTTCGCGTTTTAAGTTTTTCTAAATGTTTTAGAAATGACGTGGTATAAGACCGTAATCTGCTGTTTAATTTATGCGTTAATGCGGAACCAGTTTCGGTCAGAGACTATTATTCAATACCTTTTGCACGAACTTCATGAATAGAGAAAGATTTCGGGTAAAACGGATCCTTCAAAATTAAGAAAAAATACAAGCAAAAGGTTATGGGGGAGAGTGACATGTATACTTGAAAAAAGAAAACAGCTTCAAAACTGCAGTTATGCTGAGTCGTACAGAGGTAGACGCATGGAGTGCGAACTACAGATGGTCATACAAGGAACATCCAAAATAAAACTTCAAAGAATCGTGAGAAACCGTTAGCGCAAAACATCTTTCGTTCATATTTGAAAATTAGATTTGTGACAGGTGTTAGCTACAAAATATCTATAGGTAATTAACAGAATTGCTAGTAGCTGAGTGCGTAGCCTAAAAGTCTAGTAATCTTGAAGTTGTTGGTTGAAATCTCGTTCGAAACCACATTTTTTGCTTTTATTTAAATTCCATATTTATTAACAAATGAGGATGTTAATTAACAAACATTGAATAATAATGTCTTATTAAAAATAGTATCGTTTTATTTTTAATTACCAATCGTGAGAAAATTCGAGTATTCACAATACATGCTATTCGAGTTTGGAATGAATACCAATGGACTGAGGCGTGAATGGGAATTTCAGTTGAAGAGTGAAGCGTGCTGGGGTAGTCCGCGCAGTTGTGCAAAGCCACTGTGCCAGGGTGGCGGAATCGTTAGCGTATCTGCCTAGTTAGCAGGAGACTCGGGTTCGAAACCCAGCCGTCGTACAAATTTTCGTATGTCTCTTCGGTTAGCATATATACATCATCGATGTTTTAGACATGAAAACGTTTCTGGAACAATAAAGTTTCATTACATTAAAATTTGGTACAAAATGTGAATCATCAAGTATACACTGGAACACTTTTTCTTTTTTCTGGCGTCTGCACCTTATATTAATGGGATCGGCACTTTAATTTTCGGATTTGGTAGTGTTGGTGGTATAGGATGGCCGGAGTTCGTGTACAGTTCGCGTCCAGCGTTATCGCATGTGAAAGGGTGGGGCTGTTTTTTTCTTCCCACAATGTTTGCCTGTTGTGTTGCCGAAGCGCAACGTGAGCATTAACTCGGTATTCACCTGGTCGGATGTGGCGAAGCCGCCTGAAAACTCCATCCAGGCTGGCCGGCACACCGATCCTCGCCGTCTGTACACCGTACGGACTCAATCCAGGGCCAGCGCGACTCCCCTAATCCCAAAAGTGGCGTGCTAACGCGCGCACTTACCCAGGCGGCTTTAAATAAAATGCTTTCTATTTCTAGGAATTGAACAGTACTGATGTATGTAACATTTTCATTTCATAATAAGGCACATATACCAAGTTTGAATTTATTTTCGTGTGATTTGTAATAGTAAAACAAAAAGATGTTGTTTTTATTCAAAATTATGCTTCTACGTTTGTTCATTAACATTTATATCTTTGATAAATACTGAATTTAAACAAAATAAGTTGCTACCACCGATATTCGAACGAACCACTTACAAATTAGTTGGCTTAAACTCTACCATGTTGATAGGGATGAAGGTACAAAAAAAGGAAAACAAAACCCGCCACGAATGAATTATGCGAAAGCGCTATATATGCGATGCACATGTAACGACACACACATGATTATTATTTCAGAAAAATTGGGTAATTTATTCAAGAGCAAGAGCTTCGAAAACTGGATTAGTCAGAAACGCGTTGGTCCACCTCTGGCCCTTATGGAAGCTGTTGTTCGACAGACAGAGTTGTTAGATGTCCCCCTGACGTATGCCGTGCAAATCGGTTCGATAGGCGCGTTCGATGGTCAAAATCCCGAGCTGGTTGGAGGGTCCTGCTCATAATGCTCTAAATGTTCTCAACTGCCGAGCGATCCAGGGACCTTGCTCGCCAAGGGACGGTTTGGCAAGCGCGAAGATAACCCGTAGAACCCCTCGCCATGTGCCGGCGGTGCTTTGAGTGTGCCGCGGATGGCATCCAAAGGGGTCCTGCCATAAAATGAAATGGGCACCCCAGACCGTCAGTCGTGTTTGTCGGACCGTATGACACGCGGTAGTCAGGCTGGTATCGCACCGTTGTGCGAGGCGTCTCCAGACACATCCTCGCTAGCAATCGGGGCTCAGTCCGAAGCAGGATTCATCGGTAAAGATAACTCTACTCCAGTCAACGAGGCTGATTGTGACCGATATCATCGCAAACTGGCATATTGATGTGTATAGGTCAATGGTAGTTGCCGCGAGGGTGCTGTTGTCTCAGTCCTGTTTATGTGAGCCGCCTATTAACACTTTGCTGACCGGCGACACCACAGTGGTGTCGTGCGCGAAATAGCGGTCAACGGCCGCCGACACCAAAGTGGTGTCATGTGCCTAGTATCGCTCAGTGGCCGGTGACAGCACTTTAGTATCTTTTTCATTCTGTTGGTGTTTTGTTTAGGTAACAATAAGTTACACACGTCAACAAGTTTTTTTGTGTTTTTATGAGTACTTGTGCACTTTCATCATGGCTGACGAAAGAGACGATACGATTACTTACGATGAATGCGCGGACGTCTTGCCTGACGTTCCAGACAACTTGGCCGATTCGGAAGAAGACACTGGATACCAAAAAAATGAAAGTGAAGCAGAATCGTCGGAAGACCGTGAAATACGTCCAAGAAGAATTCGGCGAACGCTACTGTTGCCAACTGATTCGGATAAATCAGATGAAGAAGACAGACTATGATTTACTGAGGACCAATAATAAATTTGAAGGATCTCTGGGTCCACAAATATTTCCCAAAGATACACGGAGCGTCGAGGATATCGTAGAATTATATGTTGGAAACGATCTATTTGAATATATTAGCAACGAAACCAACAAGTATTACAGTCAAAATTGCAATAGAAGGAAACTGGATTAAAAAAATGCCAAATTTGTCGACGTTACGTGATTCGAACTTAGAAAATGGTTTGGGCTTGCTATCCTTATGGGAATTGTAAAAAAAGCAGGGATGGATGATTACTGGTCAACGAATCCGTTGACAGACACACCGATATTTCGCAAAACGATGTCCCGCAACCGATTCAGACAAATATTATCATTTTTACATTTTTCCGACAAAAACAATAAACCGGATAATGCCGACGGGCTTTTCAAAGTGCAATTCCCAATTGATTATTTTTCCAAAAAGTTCAAAGAAACGTTTAATCTAAGTCAAAACATCTCAGTTGATGAAGGAACGATATTTTGAAGTTTACAATCTGTCGAAAATTACCAAATATGGCATTCGGATGCTGTGTGATTCGACTACGGGATACATTTCCTCATTCAAGATATTTCCGGCGCTAGATAACCTTTAGCAAAAACAATGATGGAACTATTGAAACCTTCTTATGGAAAGTGGCATCACTTCTACGAAGGTAATTATTATAACAGTGTAGAACTTGCCGAGAAGTTACTTGAAAAGAAAATTCGAGTTTGTGGAACGATACGGCAAAATAGAGGATTTCCGGAAAAATTAAAGCGCGCAAAAGTCAATGTGTTTGAAGCTTCTCATCAAAGGAAAGGTGACAAGCGACCGGCGACAAGCCAACTAATCCGAATTAGCGCTGCCGGCGCCAAGTGAATATATTTGTACGAGACGTGCGGACGGCAAAGTGTTAACGGTCCTTTACGTTGTGTTCGCCCACGGTTGACCCAATCCTGCCAACATCGTCGAATAGTGCCATCGCTCGTACTGAAATGTGGAGGGATTCGCCGATTACTCTAATCCGCTCTTCTAAGCCTAACCGCACGTCCCCTCTCAAAATGCTGACTTCTGCGTACAGTGTTGACGCGTCTGTCTGCGAGGCATAGTTCCTGTCCAGCTGAGGACATGCAATGAAATTCACATATGCCCTGGTATCGACATGTCCCCTGCCTACTATCCTTTCTAGCTGTGCGGTTAAATTGCTCTGCAGCGTTACAAATTCATCCATATGCTTCCAGTTCTGTATTTTCCGTCGGTATCTGTATGAACATCAGCTTATGACCAATTCACATAACTCCTTTGCGATGCGTCTCTTTTTTTGTCTTAGTGTTTATTTGTAGTTAACAGCGGTCACAAATATATTTTTCAAAGGCGATTTTTAACAGTGTTTTTTTAGAATTGTTACCTACTGCCATAGGAGTCTGATGTCCTAGAACTGCCTCGTGAGATGAAGATGTGGGTACAGGAGAAGGCCGCATCAAACTAGTCACAAGTCTGGTGAACCCCAAAAAGAAGACCAGATGCCGATGAGCTCTCAGTGAGAAGCCATACATGTTGTCTCAAACCTTTCATGGAAAACTGGAACAGGTGATACTGGGTCCACAAACGATTATAGTGAGATAGGGAACCAATGGTCGGAAATGCATATTTATTGTGTTATGGACATACACAGCGTAGACCGCATAACAACAACATAGCTCACAGTAATTGTTGAAAGCAAGATGTAGTGCAACGGCGTATGCAGTTCTGCCGCTCTCTCGCAAGGATCCCGGCTGTCTATTGCACACTGGAACAGGCAGTGTGTGATACCCCAGCACCCTTTGACCACCTGGATCAGCTAATAGAAATTTATTTGCTGCCTCCCTGTTTGACTGGTCCCCGTTACCTGGTGTTCCTGCGAGATGTGCTGCCACAGCTCTTGGATACTGCACCCCTTGTTGACTGCGAAATGATGCACGACAGTGCACCAGCCCACTTCGATGTTAATATCCGCGAGCGCCTGAACAACATGTACCCTCATCGTCGGATTGGAATTGCAGGTTCTGTCCCATGACCAGCGCGATCGCCGGATCTCACACCTCTGAACTTTTCTCTCTGGAGTTACGTCAAGACGGTGTATGAAACCCCCCGCAGAAACGGATGCACACATGTTTACTAGGATCCAAACTGCCTGTATTTGATACAACAGACACCAGGGAATCTTGAGACAGTGAAGCAGAACTTATGCGCCGCTGCCACGCATGACAGACTGGCGGTCGTCACTTTGAGCATTTACTATGAGCTACTTTGCTGTTATGCGGTGTACTCCGTGTATGTCCACAACAAAATAAATAGGTATTTCCACCCGTTGGAACCTGAGACGCCTGGTTAACTCCCCAGGACAGAACAGGTAGTTGGAATTGTGGAAAGGGACCAAAAATGAGTGACTGTCAGTTACACTCGAACACATATAACTTTATTTAGTTGCCCAAACATTACAGCCCAAATTTCCGAGCTCAACTGTGGACTGAATATGTCACACTATGTTATGGCTTAAGGGCACAACCTCCTTAATTTTTAAAAGGCTCGAGGCCCATTACTTAAAACCCAGCTAAAAGCACACAAATTCAAACCATTGGCTGTCATCCATTAAAATACACAAACACCAATAAGAAAAGGCAGTACTTCCAGCGGCGATCAGAAGTTTCCGGGACTCGGTCCGCACTTGAAATATTACCGTTCGCTTAGGGGACACAGGTAGTCGGCCCAACTACATCCGATCCGCTGACAACTCAACCACGAGACAGTCAACAGACCCACCGACAAGACGACTTTCTTTCCACCTGACCAGTGCACAAGGAACTCCAAAGCTAAAACGTAAAAGGCGTAGCCGCCGACAACCAAGCATGCATAAGCTGGACAGCGACAACACGGTGAGGAAAGGACACTGTCTGAATTTTACGTCAGCGGCTAGGGCAAGTAACCGGAACGCTAACGGCCACAACGCAGAAAATTCCGCTGATGCACTTGGACTTCAAATAACCAAAATACAGTTAAACTCCACCGAATGGTGGCCAAACTTTCGCCAACTCGAAAACTCGCTGTTGCTCACGGGAATAGCCCCCAACAGCCAACCACGAAAACGAAGAGCACAGTGTGAATAGACCGCTTTGGTAATTAAATCACCACTCAACTTTGTCCTGCGTCGGTGAGCCACGAACGGCGAAGCAATCGGAACAGCTCCCACACACTCCGACACTGCGTAGAGACCGCCAGCGGGCCCGGCTCACTGTGCCGCGAGGAGATTTCTTGGCTGATTCACACTAGCACGGAGACAGCACTAAAATAACTGAGCAAGCTACACACAGTTTCACGAACACTTTCACGAAGGACGAGACAATACTAACGGCAGTGACTGTGCAATAACAAGGACGAGTCGGCACACGCAGGCATCCCATAAGCGATCGCCTGCCAACGTACACGTCATCCGACAAGACGACAGACCGACGACCAACCAAGGTGGTCCGCGCTCAAGTGACATGTATCGGCAACCGTCGGGAGAGTCATGCCTGTCCGGACCTCACTGCAGCCGCGTCCTAAGTCAAACACTGCCAGGTCCGAACTCCACTGCTAGCGCTTCCCAATTCACTGGCAGATCCGAACTAACCCCAAACACTTGACAGCCGGGAAGAAATAGCAGTCAACAAAGATAATACGCTACGGCTTACATCGATAAGCGCCGCTGCTGCCACTCACGGGCAGGCAAAGCGGCAACTGAGTGACACCAGTAATTTAAATTAACATAACGAGGTGGTGGTACAGTAAAAATAGGATGTCAAATGAGATATGGCACGAACACGAGCCACGCACGGCTCAGTACCCTGTGTCAATATAGTCAACTGGACCCACATCATCTGTGTCACTTTGACCCAAAAGGCTGGAGACACCCCTTGCCGGCATTCCGCAGCTTTCGTCATTCACGGAAAGAAGCGCCGAGCGGCGTCAGCGCTCATTGAGAGAGGCGGAGGTGCCGGCGGCAGACGCGGCCTCATTCCCCGGCGGCGGAGAGGCACAGGCCGAGGCTGAGGCAGACGCAGCGGGCGCTGCCGCCGAGGTCGACAACCTGCCGCAGCCCGGAACACGGCGGACAGCGCCGCGCCGCGCTGCGGCCCGCCTGCTCCAGCGCGGCGCCACCAGCCGCTCAACCACCGCCTCCCACCAGCGTTGGCAAAAAACCGATACCGATATTTTAGCTCTGAATAACAGGTATTTTTCGGTATTTGTTTGGTCTCGGTGACAACAGATTTTCTTTTTAATTTTTAGGGCTCCGT
The DNA here is from genome assembly GCF_023864345.2 of Schistocerca serialis cubense. Classification (NCBI taxonomy): domain Eukaryota; kingdom Metazoa; phylum Arthropoda; class Insecta; order Orthoptera; family Acrididae; genus Schistocerca; species Schistocerca serialis. The sequence continues at coordinate 115,440,387 of NC_064643.1, read as the reverse complement.
GCTTCAATCGGTAAAAACGGAACCCTTATAAGACCACTTTGTTTTCAGTTTCTCTGTCCGACTGTTGAAAACCCTTTTTCTCACGACCGGGTAGACGTTATACGTTTATGAGGTTTATACTCCGTTGTTGTTGTTGTGGTCTTCAGTCCAGAGCCTGGTTTGATGCAGCTCTCCCTGCTACTCTATCCTGTGCAAGCTGCTTCGTCTCCCAGTACCTACTGCAGCCTACATCCTTCTGAATCTGCTTAGTGTATCCATCTCTTGGGCTCCCTCTACGATTTTTACCCTCCACGCTGCCCTCCAATGCTAAATTTGTGATCCCTTGATGCCTCAGGACATGTCCTACCAACCGATCCCTTCTTCTTGTCAAGTTGAGCCATAAACTTCTCTTCTCCCCTATTCTATTCAATACCTCCTCATTAGTTATGTGATCTACCCATCTAATCTTCAGCATTCTTCTGTAGCACCACATTTCGAAAGTTTCTATTCTCTTCCTGTCCAAACTATTTATCGTCCATGTTTCACTTCCATACAAATACTTTCAGAAACGACTTCCTGACACTTAAATCTATACTCTATGTTAACAAATTTCTCTTCTTCAGAAACGCTTTCCTTCCCATTGCCAGTCTACATTTTATATCTTATCTACTTCGAACATCATCAGTTATTTTGCTCCCCAAATAGCAAAACTCCTTTACTACTTTAAGTGTCTCATTTCCTAATCTAATTCCCTCAGCATCACCCGATTAAATTCGACTACATTCCATTAGCCTCGTTTTGCTTTTGTTGATGTTCATCTTGTATCCTCCCTTCAAGACACTGTCCATTCCATTCAACTGCTCTTCCAAGTCCTTTGCTGTCTCTGACAGAATTACAATGTCATCGGCGAACCTCAAAGTTATTTTTTTCTTCTCAATGGATTTTAATACCCACTCCGAATTTTTCTTTTGTTTCCTTTACTGCTTGCTCAATATACAGATTGAATAACATCGGGCAGAGGCTACAAACCTGTCTCACTCCCCAACTACTGCTTCCCTTTCATGCCCCTCGACTCTTATAACTGGCATCTGGTTTCTGTACAAATTGTAAATAGCCTTTCGCTCCCTGTATTTTATCCCTGCCACCTTTGAAATTTCAAATTCTAAATAGTCCGTTAGCGGTGTAAAAAAGGGAAGCTTCTAAGTCAGTGGAGTCAGAAGAAACGGCCATTTATGCCACATTTTTTGATACTAGGGAACTCATTCATCGGAACCTATAAGAGTACTCCCCCTTTGCCGAATCATGCAATTTGGTGAAAAGGAAGATTTCACAGTACAACCAAAGAAAAATAAATCCGAAAACTGTAAATTTGTAGTTATATCACGCGAGACAAATTTATTGTCATTTCTTATCTGACTCCTTGTCTGTTCGCCCCGTCTGTTAAGACCCCTTTTCTTCAGTAAGAGGAAGACGTATGAAGTTGAAATTTGTGTCACATACTGAGGCCTATAGGTCCTTGCTGATGTAATAAACGTAATCTTTTCAGTCAGTGCAACAAATAGCTACTTCTATTGAGGTCCCACATTTTGATACTCGCAAACTCACTCATCAAAACCTGTAGGATATTTCCCGTTGACCTAGAATGATGAAATTTGGCGATATCCAAGGGACGAGTAAAGGAAAAAAATCCAGAAACCTAATTTATAATTATATCAGACGAAAAAATATTTATTTTGTCATTTGTTACCCGATGTCAAACTTGAAATTAAAACAATCAGTAGTTTTGCAGGCTGGGTCTATTTGGGACATAAGCCTAGCCACCTAGTCCTGTTTTCCCACCAACTCTCTGCGTTCACTCCGGTCCACTTCTCGTTCCCTTTTTCAAAATCACTGCTCCACACCTTTCCGCCATCTACCCCGTGATCTTCGCTTTTCACCTCTCAATTCGAAATCGGTGACCGTGAAATCAGTGGCCTCTGATTGCTTATGACTTCTAAATGGACTGACGAAAGCGGCTTGCACTCTGCACCCCTAACTATGTTAGAATACTTACAGCTAATATTCATAATTGGATGAATTTTTTTCTGGCAGCCCTCCGTGATTCGGTCGTTACACCTCGAATGCTTCGGATAGCCATCATGTCGAATTACAAGAATACATAGCAGCAATTCCGAAGCGAGCTGCTAGATTTCTTACAGTAGGTTTCATCAGAACGCGATTAGTACGAGATGCTTTGTGAATTCATGCAGGTAATACGACGTTCTTTTCGCGAAACGCTAGTGAAAACATTTAGAGAACAGGCATTTGCGACTGACTGCTGAACGATTCTACTGCCGCTTACATACTTTTTCCGCAAGGACCGCGAAGGGGCAAGATAACAAAAATCAAAGCTCCTACGGGGGCATACAGAGAGTCGTTTCTTTGCAAGTGAATTAGGAAAGGAATGATAGGAAAGGAATGACTGTCCGACACTCCGCCGTTCTGGCTTGTGGAGTATGTATGCAGATGTAGATATTTTTCTTCATTCAGTGATTAACCCCTCAAGTGAGTATTTTTCGTGCACACTCCTCTTCCTGAGAGGGAAATTTCCCCTAGCGACGTCTGGCGCAGTTTCGCCATGTGCCTCGCTCAACCATCAAGACGGTTTTCTGGTTTTTTTACGCAATTGACCAAAACTGAAAAGAATTAGCCTAGATTAGAATACAGGGTGATTCAAAAAGAATACCACAACTTTAAAAATGTGTATTTAATGAAAGAAACATAATATAACCTTCTGTTATACATCATTACAAAGAGTATTTAAAAAGGTTTTTTTTTCACTCAAAAACAAGTTCAGAGATGTTCAATATGGCCCCCTCCAGACACTCGAGCAATATCAACCCGATACTCCAACTCGTTCCACACACTCTGTAGCATATCAGGCGTAACAGTTTGGATAGCTGCTGTTATTTCTCGTTTCAAATCATCAGTGGTGGCTGGGAGAGGTGGCCGAAACACCATATCCTTAACATACCCCCATAAGAAAAAATCGCAGGGGGTAAGATCAGGACTTCTTGGAGGCCAGTGATGAAGTGCTCTGTCACAGGCTGCCTGGCGGCCGATCCATCGCCTCGGGTAGTTGACGTTCGGGTTTCATAACTAACCTTTTTCGTAGGATTCTCCATACAGTTGACTGTGGAATTTGCAGCTCTCTGCTAGCTCTGCGAGTCGATTTTCCTGGGCTGCGAACAAATGTTTGCTGGATGCGTGCTACATTTTCATCACTCGTTCTCGGCCGTCCAGAACTTTTCCCTTTGCACAAAACACCCATTCTCTGTAAACTGTTTATACCAACGTTTAATACACCACCTATCAGGAGGTTTAACACCATACTTCGTTCGAAATGCACGCTGAACAACTGTCGGCGATTCACTTCTGCCGCACTCAATAACACAAGAAGCTTTCTGTTGAGCGGTCGCCATCTTAGCAGCAACTGACGCTGACGCCTAGTCAACAGCGCCTCAAGCGAACAAATGTACAACTAAATGAAACTTTATAGCTCCCTTAATTCGCCGACAGATAGTGCTTAGCTCTGCCTTTTGTCGTTGCAGAGTTTTAAATTCCTAAACTTGTGGTATTCTTTTTGAATCACCCTGTATATTAAACAAGAGAAATGTCTTTTATTTTCACATAATCTGATGTCGTTTTCTATCTGAAATTTTGTAAAACGGAGTGCTGCTCAGAGGAACTTCACATTCTGCACGTTAATAAGATCTCCTTTTTCGAAGTACTCTTCTCGAAAGTATTCAACGTCTTATTGGTATTTTCTTCGTGGTGCTTGGCAAAAATTGTGAAAACTGTCTGGTTAGAAGACGAGTCAGTATTAGTATTCGAGGTGTGTGTCCAGTGATGACCCTTGTTGTGGAGAGAGTACGGCCAACTTTCCCATGAGGCTAATCATGGATTCTGATCCCCTTTTTTCACCACCATGTTGTTTTCTCAGAACTATGCATAGAAAAATCAACGTCAAATTAATGGCAACAAATATTATGATAATTTTTTTTTCAGTCTGCTTCTGGTCACCTGGTAGCTTTTCAACCGGAAATCGCACCTATCCACATGTTCCTATCGCTGTCGATGACATGTGGCCTTTCACAATGCGGTACTTTGAATTTACTTCTGGTAATTCATCGCCGTAAAATGTGTCGATCGTCACGTCTCTCTCATCCTCTCACTTCAGCATCAACTTGTTTCTGTATACCGTTACGCATTTAGCCTTCTCTAGTATTTCATTTTTTATGAAGTCAGGGAACTCTTCTCAGCTTCGCCGCATTGTGCCTATAATATGGGTGTTCTCACTCGTTAGTCTGGAACAATGTACCAGTTGTCAAGGCAAATACAATAACCTTTTATAAGCAAATCATGAGCAAGCTCTTCAGGATAATGGCTTCCATAATTTCTGTCCTTACCATTATAAACGATGGAAAATACAGTAACTAGTGGAGAATACACTGCCTTAACTGCCGAGTGAGAGAAGCTTTAATTAATACGAGGGTAGGTAAAGAAGTTATGCTACACTTTCGGCAACAAACTATTTTTCAACATAATCTCCGTTCAATGCGACGGTCTTACGCTACCTTACTAGGAGGGCCTATATACCCGCACTGTACCACTCTCCTGGTCGACGCCGGAGCCAACGTCTTGCTGCATCAATATCCTCCCCGTCATCCACGCACTGCTTTCCGCAGAGTGCATTCTTCACTGGGTCAAACAGTTGGGAATCAGAAGGTGCGAGATCCGAGCTGTAGAGTGGATGAGGAAGAACAGTTCAATGAAGTTCTGTGACCTCCTCTCAGATACGCAGACTTAGGTGAGGCCTTGCGTTGTCGTACAAAAGGAGAGGTTGTGGCGACGAACAATCTGGAGTCGTTTCATCTGTGTCCTGAGGGCAGCACAATACACTTTAGAGTTGATCGCTACACCGTGCGGGAGGACATTATACAGAGTACCTCCTTCAGTGTCCCAGAAGACCGTCACCATGAGTTTACCTGCTGAGAGAACAGATTTGAAGTTTTTCTTTAGGAAGAAGTGTTGTGGTGCCACTCCATGGATTGCCGTTTTGTTTCCGTTTCGAAGCTGTGAACACACGTTTAATCACCTGTGACGATGTTCGATAAGTCTCGTAATGCGCCAGCAAATCCTCACAAATGATCCTTCGTTGCTGTTTATGGTCTTCTGTTAGAGGGCGAGGAATCAAGCGGATACACACCTTTGGGTCCCCCAGCTGGTGGACGAGTCTGTTAGCACTACCAACAGAGACGTCCAGTTGAGCAACAAGGTGATTGATTGCCTTGACAGAGTGTCCGCACATTCCAATATTGCAGGAGAACAAAACTTTGTGCGGCAGGCCGACGCGTGGGAGGTCGGACAGGCTTGCGTAACGCTTTTGCGGTGATGACAGACGCCTCGCCCAACGGCTCACCGTGCTTGTGTGCATGTCCAGGACTTCGTAGACATTCTGCTAGCGCCTATTAATGTCTGTAATAGCCTGGTTTTTCCACCAAAGGAAACTCAGTGACAGCTCTCTGCTTGGAACGCACCCCCGTTGCAGACGCCATTCTGATGGCTACGTAGAGCCAGTATGGGGGCTGAAAGTATAGGGGCTGAAGAGGGAATACTCCACGATGTCCCACAGCAAATTCTGCATCTTTTCGGCTGAAATTTGCCGAGGAAAAATTTGTTTTGAACGTCCCTTGTAGCCTTGTGGACTTGCTTTACAACTGAAGTTAAAGATGATGTGCATAGTCTCAGCTTTATATCTGAATATGTTTCTGTTTTCGTTTTCTACCATTGAAGGTGACACGTTCACTTCGTCCGTGCACTGGGCTTCTGCGGGCATCGCTCGAAACCACACTGACTGCCGCGGACGGAATCACGCGTTCTCGGCCATTCGCGGTGTCAGAGACAAATTACCCGATGTACTGTTTCACAAATTCAATCGGAATCGTTTATTGGTGGACACGGATTAATTCTCTGCGCCGTTACACACATAGGCAGTCTAAATAAAGGTCGTCAGCCTCACCTTGGCTCGCTCCGAAGTCAGTCCAACCACTTCTAGTTTCACAGATCCGATAGGTGAACTCCGAACATATAGGCCGCTAACATTTCACACACCGCCTCCAACAGGCAACTGGCTCTTGGAAACTTATGCCTAAAATATGAACAAGAACAATGAAACAGTAATACGTTTCAGCATCAATAGCGAAAGAGTTACACAAAAGCATCACACTCAAATTTCCACGGAAAGGAATATAATTCGTTGGCTACAATTAAATCCTCACTAAACGCCACCGTCCAGCTATCTACTTGGCTCCACAACCTAATCGAGGTGTCTGCCTAGAGTTTGAAACTGCTGTAGGCCATCAAAAGTAACTGTCGACTACGATAGTTTTCCTGTTACCTTTGGTCAGATTAGATCATAAACGCATTACCTCTGTGTTGGATGTGTTGCATACCCTTTGGGAGTTACCTTATTTCGATCGCTTTGTTTGCGTGTGAACTCAGTGTCTTACTAGATTCACCTGGAAACTGGATGCAGTGAACCGTCTAGAAACTGAGTGAGGACACATCAAGGTCTCCATAACCTGGGGAATATAGTAACGTAAGAGAGAGGGATATTATAGTAACGTTTTTAAAAAAAAATCTATGCATACGTATCATATAGCGCTAGCAAACGCAGTTTCACCAAAAAAGGAAAGTTTAAAAAATGCCAAACAAAAACATATCAAACGTCGCGTCGATGCTTTGACAAGCTTGTCATGTTTCTTTTTTTCATAAACAACTTTCGCGCTGCCGGTCGTTGTGGCCGAGCGGTTCTAGGCGTTTCAGTCTCGAACCGCGCGACCGCTACGGTTGCAGGTTCGAATCCTGCCCCAGGCATGGATGTGTGTGACGTCCTTAGGTTAGTTAAGTTTAAGTAGTTCTAAGTTCTAGGAGACTGATGACCTCAGATGTTAAGTCCCATAGTGCTGAGAGCCATTTGAACCACTTGAACCAACTTTCGCGCTTATCAATAATAAGAGAAATCTCTTGCCTTTGCTCATAATGAAGAAAGGTCTACTGTGTACAAAATAATAATAATATATGTTTCTTTTACGTTTGTGTAAACAAACTGTACTTGAATCTAAATTAATTGCTTTGGTTACATAAAAGCGCAGAAGTTACACTATCAACTAATTTTTATTTCTCTGCAATTAATATTTTCTAAGGATATAGAATACACAATGGACAAACACTGAAAGACGTGCGTTTCCAGTTATGTCCAGAACAAACGAACAAAAAATTAAGAGAATTCGTCGTCTTCCAGTTTCTCTCTCAAACATTCATTCATGAGTCTTTCCCCACCAGTGCCACCAATACTACCGGAAATCTTACCATTTACTGCGACATTTATTTATTGTACCAAAACGACCGAACCGCAGTTTTCATAGATCTTAAATCTATGTTTGCCTATTGGGCGTATGGACGCTCGCTAAATGATAAACATCAAACTTAGAAAACCGAACTGAATCAATCCAAAATCCTCGCCAGAGGTCGGGCATGCCCTTTCCGATTCTCTTTTCCGTACTGCAAGAAATAACTCACTTGCTCATGAATGATCACCTTCTCTCGAGTTCTGAAATACACTACGGAATCACCACTTCTGCCCCAGAGGGCATACGACTTCTACACGCCTCGAGGACTGTCGGTAGAGTACTCGAAGCCGCAAACTCCCAAAAGCACTCAGCAATTGTGTAAAATTTAGATGTTCCAGCCAGTCATAATTAGGAGCAGACTGTAGGCATTTCCGTTGACCGTTTCGTGCTGCCGCTTAAACCGTTCCTATAAGGTGCTGCTTCCTGCCAGGACTTCAAGTTTCTCTGCAGCGTTTGTTGGAAAGCAGCGTCCTTCACGGGAAAATTACTCGCCCTTGAGATTAATCAAGTCTTCTCCGACCACCTCCCATTTAGGAGGATTAGGGAAAGAGCGACCCATCAAATTGGGACCACACAAAAGCCTCCTGCTCTGTGCAACCACAAACTGGCATTGCGACCACATAGAGAACGAGACTAGCATAAACTGGCGGCAAACAAATACACACATCAAAAAAGTTTTGCATCACCTCAGTTCCGAGAGCTCCGGAACCTGTACAGAAAATTGGAATGCCATATGCGACACTCATCGTTGAAGAGACCGTGATGCTGATCCTGAGCAGTCCATTCGGCATGTTGTTGGACCCATCTGTACCGCGCTGCATGGTGTCGTGGTTGCAAAGATGGACCTCGCCATGGACGTCGAGAGTGAAGCTGCAGGTCATGCAGCCTATTGCGCACAGTTTGAGTCATCACACGACGTCCTGTGGCTGGACGACAAGCATTATTCAACATGATGGCGTTGCTGTCAGGGTTCCTCCGAGCCACAATCCGTAGGTAGCGGTCATCCACTGCATCCACCCTTGGGTGGCCTGAGCGAGGCATGTCATCGACAGTTCCTGTCTCTCTGTATCTCCTCCATTTCCAAACAACATCGCTTTGGTTCACTCCGAGACGCCTGGACGCACCTCTTGTTGAGAGCCCTTCCTGGCACAAAAAACTATGCCGAAGCGATCGAACCGCGGTATTGACCGTTTAGGCATGGTTAAACTACAGACAACACGAGCCGTCTACCTCCTTGCTGGTGGAATGACTGGAACTCATCGGCTGTCGGACCCCCTCCGTCTAATAGGCGCTGCTCATGCATAGACACGTGATTCAAACCATTTCAAATTCTTGAAGTCTACCAGAACAGAAAATGAACATCGTCTGCGTCAGTTTGATACGATCGAGGGGCTATCACGTATCCCGTGCTGTGCGGGAGTATTCTTACACGGTATGGTATTATTACCAGATAAGATATGTGGAAAACGTAGGAAAAGTTCAAAAAAGGTCAGCTGGTTTTGTTTTATATTGTATTATCCCGAAACAGGGGAGAGTGTGTCACGAATACGAAAAACGCGGTGGGGCAGGAGTTATTAAAAGAAACTAGCGATTTTCGTTGCGGCTGGATCTTTCCAAGAAATTTCAACCATCTTTCTCGTCTGAACACTGACTTGCATCTACACAGGGAGAAATGACGATCGTAAAGAAAAACCCAAATGAGAGGTCGCACCGAAAGATTTAGGTTTCCATTTGTACCCCGTGCTATTCGGAAGTGGATTTGTAGGTTCCAAGAATTCTCTGCCAAGCACTTGTGAGCTACAGAGTAATGATATAAATGGAGAGAGATAGAGGGAGAGAGAGGAAGGGAAAGACTGCATGATCGTATGAGTCAATATGAATGCCATGTAGTCAGACAGCTACATCAAGCTATTCGCACCCCGAATTTTTTTCCTCCGTTCACACCGTCAACATTTCGTGGCGGCGAACAAAGGAGGTGTATTTTCAGAGGCGCGATTGGCTGTGTCGTCCGCAGAAAAACAGACGCTCTTCGTAGTCGGCGATGCGTCGCCGATGCGGTGACTGAACTCGCGAGGTACAAAGCAGTTGTCGGGAAAATAAAGGAAAAAAAAATTCTGAATCCCGTTCTTAAGGCTTTCCTCTGATGATGTACCTTGATTAAATTACTGGTATAACAACGATCAGCGTTTCTAACAAATCATATCTAACTTTACATCTATTGCTTATTGTGCTGCAGTGGAACGATGTGCTGATTGGAGTAAGTGCAAGTTTTATTGACTGTTCTCTTGCCCTTAGCTTGTCGACCTGGAGGCCTTTGCCTGGGCATTGGTTCCTTTCTTGACACCCTCCTCCATCCTGCCCAGATCTCATTTTGTAATCAGCCTACTGTCATTTCCTTGTAGTTGTCCTTTTCAGGATGTCACCGACCTCTGCAGGGAGTACATCGCGTTTATTCTTCCGGTCCTCCACTACCCCCCAGCTACGGCTTTACCTTGACTTTTTATGCTGTTTGGAGCTTCCTTTTAGGAACTCGGGACTACTTTATTCGTATTTGTCATCTTCGATCTGAAGACTGGTAAGCCTCTCCCATTTTTATGACATATTACTCTCTTAGTTGTCACGCAGAACTGTGTAATTGTGTCTGCAGTTTGTGAACTGCACCGAGATCCTATCTACTATAGGTGATTACTGAGTTAATTTTTTTGTTTTCCAACAAAAAATCAAGTGTACGCTACATTAGATTAAATTTTCAGAATTACTCAGATTTTTACGAGTAATTCCTTCACTACTTCTAATTACTGTAAGAGTGCCTCATTCACGTAGTATTTTTTGCTGACAGTAAAGTAATATATGAAGAAAGTTTGGTTGAGTTTAGTCAGGCTTTCCAGGTCCCTCCTCCCTCCCCCCAATCAAATGGTTCAAAAGGCTCTGAGCGCTATGGGACTTAACATCTGAGGTCATCAGTCCCCTACAACTTAGAACTAGTTAGACCTAACTAACCTACGGACATCACACACATCCATGCCCGAGACAGGATTCGAACCTGCGACCGTAGCGGTCGCGCGGTTCCAGACTGAAGCGCCTAGAACCACTCGGCCACCCCGGCCGGCTCCCCACAATCCCCACCCCAAAGTTGACAGGGCAGTCTTACCATTATCGGTAGTAACTGACAGCGTGCAACATGTTTGGCTGAAATTGCTCCATACAACCTATTTTATCGAAGTATTATGTGACACCGCGTCCGGCCATCCTGATTTAGGTTTTCCGTGATTTCCCTCAAATCGCTCCTGGCAAATGCCGGGATGGTTCCTTTCAAAGGGCACCGCCGACTTCCTTCCCCGTCCTTCCCTAATCCGATGAGACCGATGACCTCGCTGTTTGGTCTCCTTCCCCAAAACCAACCAACCTATTATGTGACATCCTTCCAATAAGAAAGACATAACACATCATGTTCGCAGAAACGGCATGTAAAGTAGCTAGGCTAGTGTTAAAGCACAAAATACCCAGGGGTACTCTATACACCCTTCCAAAGCTGTTGGCATTGACATCCATAGTCTGTAAGTCATATTATGGTGCGTGGCGGAGGGTTCTTCTGGTACAGTTATGATAATGGAAGAAGAAATGATTGTAAGTAAATCGCTGTATGAATTCTAATTCCTCTCTCTTCCTCGTTGTGATCACTTCGCGAGACCTATGTGGAGAAAATAATATGTTGTCCAACTCTTCCCGCAATGTACTCTCAAAATTTCAATCCCAAACTTCTCTGTGAAAGACAACGCCTCTCCTGTAGCGTCTGCCAATGGAGATCGTTGAGCACCGCCATAACACTCACGCACCGAGAGGAAACGCGCCGCTCTTCCGCCGATCTTTTCTATCTCTTCTGTCAATCCTACTTCGTAAGAATCCTAGGCTGGGTACATTACATATTTGTAATTGTTTTTTAATCAGATACCACAAAATCGCAGATAGTAATAATGATATACAAAAAATTTTGTGCGTATTTTAGTAGTTCCTGTCTAAATGTACCTGTATCCGCCAGCACAAATAGTCTGTAAATGAAGTGTTGTTCAGATCCCTAAATTCCACCTTTTAACATAACTTTTCCACTGATTCGAAAGCTAGCTAACAGAAAGCCGAATACATCCAGACCCTCGGCTGATTTTGCTGAAATTACCCGTCGTGTAATTAAGTCTGTTCATTGCAGTCATCCACTTCTGATCTTAGCACTAAAGCGCAACCCACTCACGATTCAGGAATAAAGATGCCAAACGCTCTACAGGAGAAGGCCCTCTGGGTGAGTGGCTGATAACCTTTCGGGCCCTCGAAGCCATATGTTTAAACGAAGTGCCTACTTTCCGTCAGTGGTAAAGAAACGACAGCGCACTGCCAAGAACAGCGAGCGTTATGTTCGTAGCTAAAGTAAAGGAATTACAGCGCCAGACTTGTTGCTGAAGATCTAAACTTAACGATGTGATTAGTAGGTTATGACATCACCTGGATAAATGTCAGCGCACGAGGCATCTTCAGTGCCGCAGTTACTGCAGTTACTCCAGACCACCGTAGCTGGCCGCTGTTACCTATCTATCCGCTTGCAACATTTTCCGTGTGCTTCGCGTATGTGAATACCGCAGGCCAAAGCTGATGTATCAAGGACAGTAACGACTCTCTCGTATTACGTGAAGGCGGGAGACGCAAGTATGGGACATGCTGTCTACACACTGTTCTTCTAACGGGACTCCTGTCTTCTCCCTGGCATTTGACCCGTGGTCATGAGGTACGCTCATGGGAAGTGTGGCGTTATATTTCATGATTTGGTAATTATGGAATTTTAAACATTTTTATTGTTTGGGGTTCAGGTTATTTAGTTACAGGATGTCTGTATAGCCACCTTGGTTGCATAAAATTATTGTCAAGTTGACCATGGTTTCGACTGCACTAAGGCAGTCTTCATCAGAATATAAAATATAATGACATGACATTTTATTTTCTATTCTGATGAAGACTGCCTTAGTGCAGACGAAACCATGGTCAATTGGACAATAATTTTATGCAACCGAGGTGGCTATACATACATCCTGTAACTAAATGAGGCAATTACTCTTTCTATCGGTTTTTTACCGCAAACGGGGGATCGTGGGGTGTTTTATGATGAGGATTATTTGTTTTTAAAATGCTGTGACACTTCGCATTGTGAAGAGCTATGGTGCGAATTTGAGAATATCCTGTACACCATATCAAGATAGTCTTTTCAGAGTAGATTATTAAGCGGAAAACACAAAATCGAAGAATTTCAGCCTTCACAGGTCACGTATTCCTTGGACGTACATCGAACACCACTATGCTTAACTATGTGAGGTTCCAAAATAAAATATATACTCCTTGAAACCGAATATATCTTTATTTAAAGAAGATACGGAAAACGTTTATGATGTCATATAAACTAAGATGTAACTTAAGGTAGTACCCCCTCAAAATTAGCACCTTCCACCGCAAAGTATCGTCGAAATTTGTGGTTAGGTTCTATGGGACCAAACTGCTAAGGTCATCGGTCCCTAGGCTCACTCACTAATCAATCTAACTTAAGCTAACTTACGCTAAGGACAACACACACACACACGCCCAAGGGAGGACTCGAACCTCCGACGGGGGGAGCCGGGTGAACCGTGACGAGACGCCTGAGACCGCGCGGCTACCCCGCGTGACAGTCATCGTCGACGACGAACTAGAACAGAGTGACGTAACAGTTAATCGTTTCTAATCGAATAGCATCACAGGCTTGCTCAATTTAGTCTCTAAGATCATCTAGTGTTTATGGTTTCGCGGCGTTACACACTGTGTTTTTGACAGTACCCCAAAGATGGAAGTCTAAAGACGTTAAATCCGGTGATCGAGCTGGATATTCCACAGCACTTCCGTCTTCGTCCAACCTATCTCTATTAAGAAAGTCCCACACATCAACTTGAAAGTGAGGTGGTCGCTATCCTGTTGAAGGTAATAAATAATCTTTACTCCTGAAAATGTTAAGACCTGGAGTTAACATCTGCAACCGCTCTGGGTAAGAGCGACGTGTGACAGCCGCTTCAAAGAAGTACGGCCCGATTAAGCTTCTAGACGATAGACGACACGATACTGACAGTTCTAGTAGATTATCATGCCCTTCTTCAGTTACGGGTGTATTTTCGTTAGCCCCGTACACGACATTATGCAGTTTCGTTGCGTTTAAAGGTAGCTTCCTCTGACCCAAGAATTAGAGATTTAATTCGCATATCGGGATTATCCTCGTTTACAGCAAGGAGAAGAGCCGGAGCGTAAGGCTTCCATCTTTTGCATCCGCGAAGTTCTGAGAACACTGTCTTCACTGATCACAGTCTCACGAAACCATTGCCACAGACCTTTTGGGCAAATGTGTGTTCACATGAGTCACTGCAACACCACTTCTGTTGTCTTTTGACCGTCTCTTTCCTCCGCTGTGTCTTTGCATAAAGGACCATTCCATCGACGTCAAACTTTCCTCTGATTCTCGAAATTGTAACCGTGACGGTGGTACTGTTCCAAATTCCACTTTCCAAAACTGTCGAACCTCGCGCACATGCTCTCTTTTCCAGTAAGTCTTCAGCGCCTACTTCCGTTTTCCAAACAATAACATTACGTTTATTTTCAATCCTGCAATAAATGGTAGCGTTGCTAAGATCTTCACTGCCTTCTGAATTGCCACCTACAACGCATTATTTTGTCTGTAGCGCTGCAGTCATGGACTGTGCGGCTGGTCCCGGCGGAGGTTCGAGTCCTCCCTCGGGCATGGGTGTGTGTGTGTGTGTGTGTGTGTGTGTGTGTGTGTGTGTGTGTGTTTGTCCTTAGGGTAATTTGTGTTAAGTAGTGTGTAAGCTTAGGGACCGATGACCTTAGCAGTTAAGTCCCATAAGATTTCGCACACATTTGAACATTTTTTGAATATTTTGTCTGTTTTCATTAAAAGAGTGAATTAAAGAGAGTATATATTATTAGAAACACCCTGCATTATACAGTAGTCACCCTTAATTCTTGTTCCACTTACTCTGTCCCGTCTTGCACGTATAATTACCATTTTCAAGACCTAAGTGTTAGCGGCTGGTAAAATGCTTATTATTTCCACGCATTAGGCTTCTCTCCGGCTCGTGTGAAGTAGATGTATCCACTACTGTACTGGCCTTCTAGTGAAGAAAAGACTGCCCTCTGGCAATGTTGGCTTGCAGACCCCGATGGGTAGGATGAACCGGGTAATCGGTTTACTGCTCCGCGCCCAATGGCACCCTTTCGGCGAGATGAGTGACCTGTCTTTAATGTATCTGTTTCGTGATGGTGAATGCACACTGAGGTGACAAAAGTCAAGGGATGCCTCCTAATATCGTGTCGGACCTCCCTTCGCCCGACGTAGCGCAGTATCTCGACGTGCCACGGACTCAGCAAGTCGTTGCAAGTCCCCTGCAGAAATACTGAGCCACGCTGCCTATACAGTCGTCCATAATTGCGAAAGTGTTTTCGGTGCACGATGTTGTGCACTAACTCTCTATTATGTCCCATAAATGTTTGATGGGATTCATGGCGGACGGTCGAATAGTCCAGAACGTTTTTCATACCAGTCGCGAACAATGGTTGTCCAGTGACAAGGAGCACTGTCATGAATAAAAAGTCCATCGTTGTTTGGGAACATGACATCCATGAATGGCTGCAAATGGTCTCGAAGTAGCTGAACATCCAGAGGATCCTGTCCATCCAATGAAAAACACACACCATTATGTAGCCCCCATCATCTTACACATTGCCTTGTTCACAACTTGGGTCCATGGCGAGATTGGGTCTATGCCACAGTCGAATCCTATCATCAGCTCTTACCAACTGAAATCGGGACTGTTCTGACCAGGCCATCGTTTTCCAATCCTCTAGGGTCCAACCGATATGGTCACGAGTCCAGGAGAGGCACTGCAGGTGATGTCGTGCTGTTACCAAAGGCACTCACGTCAGTCGTCTGCTGCCAAAGCCCATTAACGCCACATTGCGGTGCACTGTCTTAACGGATACGTTCGTGATACGTCCCACATTGAAATCTGCTGCTATTTGCGTAACTTGTCTACAAGCACTGACACCACTACACACTGCCGCTGCTCTCGGTCGTTAAGTGAAGGCCATCGGCCACAGCGTTATCCCTGGTGAGAGGTAATGTCTGAAACTTGGTATTCTCGGCACATTCTTGACTCTCTGTATCTCGAAATATTGAATTCCTTAACGATTTCCGAAATGGAATGTGCCATGCGTCTAGGTTCAACTACCATTTCCCGTTCAAAATATGTCAGTTCATGTCGTGCGGTCATACTCATGTCGGAAACCTTTTTGCATGAATCACCTGAGTGTAAATGACAACTCCACCAATGCACTGTCCTTTTATACCTTGTGTACGCGATGTACCGCCATCTGTACATTTCCATACCTCTATCCCATGACATTTGTCATCTCGGCGTGTTGTAATGATGTATGATGAGAGGGGCCAGAGGGTGAAATCCGGTGCCAGAACCAGCCTACTCCTCTCGAACAGCAATAAGGTAGCCGCTGAGCTTAGCGTCCACGTCCACAGTTAACAGTGGCACATGCCCTCGCTCCATCAGCTGCTACGGGAAGGTATGGAATTTAATATACGACACTGGTGAAAAATCTGGCGACTAGAAAATTTGCGCCACCACCTCTCATCATATGAACGACGAAACGCGGTTGGTGAAAAATCCTTCCAGCCCGCATCTCGTGGTCGTGCGGTAGCGTTCTCGCTTCCCACGCCCGGGTTCCCGGGTTCGATTCCCGGCGGGGTCAGGGATTTTCTCTGCCTCGTGATGGCTGGGTGTTGTGTGCTGTCCTTAGGTTAGTTAGGTTTAAGTAGTTCTAAGTTCTAGGGGACTTATGACCACAGCAGTTGAGTCCCATAGTGCTCAGAGCCATTTGAACCATTTTTGAAAAATCCTTCCGACACCAGGATTCGAATCTGCCACTCCACAGGTGAGTGTTAGCGAGCCCGACTGAGGGGAGGATTTGGCCCTGTGTAACGTCATTGCTCACGATTTCACTCCAGACAGAACGGCAGCAACGGGCTCGCTTGCTTCAGTCGTGTGACAAACAGCTGCTGTTTGTTCCACTCCACCTGCAAGCCCTTCCAAACGCTACGTGTCTATATTTTAGTTCGATGAGCTTACTTGTGTATATTCCGAAAACTCATGCTTGCTTCACCTCCCGTAACGCGACAGTGTTTGTTCATATAACGTCATAAGCGCAAGCAGGGAACGTTGCTCCAACAGCGGCAGCTGCTGTAAACAAAGAGCCACGTTCAGTACGTAATATTGCACAATATTTCCGGTTGTGCAATAAAATTACCGTCTGTAGGTGCCCGCAGTATTACTGCGAGGATCAAAACTATTAAAATACGTTGCGTAATATGAGGCACGCTGTGTCTTCTGTGTATATTACAGCGCAATAAACTGCCAACTGCGCATGAGACCCACTGAGGCAAAATCACTGAGCTCGACTACATCGATACGATTTCGTTTTTCAAACTTTCGGAGTTCGTTATTGGTTTTCTTGTTTACTACTACTAGTACAATGATTAAAAAATTAACAAGAGTATTCACTCTAGGATGCACAGAACTATAAAAGACATAAAAGGATTTATAGAATGTCAAGGTGAGTAAGTTAGAAAATGGAAGGAAAATAATGCGGTCCAGGAAATATGAAGAGAGACCTCATACAGATTCGGATGAAGATGTAGCAAAGGTTTTATCAAGTCGGTTAGAGGAATGAAGTGATGAATCATAGGAAAGTGAGATGCGTGCAACCAAATAATCGAACCTAGACTATGATCCTACAATTTGATTGCTAAGTATCGCATTTTTAAACTCTGAACGCGACCATTTCCGCAAAGTATGTAATGTTGTTCCATAGCCGCATAAAGACTCCTGATCATCATCTACCTCGGTTAGTGCGCTCATTAACTTTTCTTTTGTGAATTTTCTTACGCTCTTGATACTACTCTATCAACTATATTTATTTCTATTCTTGTTACAGCGAAGTAAAGCACGTACTGGAGCAGCAAGTGTGTTACACTGTGTTGGAAGGATTTAAATAAGACTGCACAGTACTGTTGACAGTTTTGGGTTGGGTGGAGGCGGCATGCAGAACGACAGTCGTCGCTGCAGATGCCTTTAGCGGTGCGATACGCCGCTGCCCGATTCTCGACGCTTTCGAATGGATGAGGAGAAAGCGACCGCTATGCGTTTATGAAGACCGGACACGGCGGCACGTTTGTCAGCAGTCACGGCAGCTGATACGGAACACCGCTCATTTGGCAGCTAGCAGCCTTGGAGAACTGCACCATCTTGTAGTCTGGGCGTTGACAGTACTTTTTGCGAACGTTACGCATCTTGTGGTGGTCTTCGGCTCCAAGACTGGTTTGATGCAGCTCTCCACATCGGGCTATCGCGTGGAAGTGTCTTCCTCGCTGCACAACTATCGCAGCTTACATAATCTTGAACCTACTTACTGTAGTAAAGCCTTCATCTTGCTCTACTATTGTTACCCCCTTGCACTTCCTTCCATTATATTAACTAATCTGTGTGTGTGTGTCCGTTCTTTTAATCAAGTAGTGCTTAATTTTTTCACCGATTTGAATGAGTAGTTTTTGATTTCTTACTCATTTAATGGTAAGCAGTCCTCTATAGCACTTCACTTTGAACTTTTTCTGTTTGTTGCTTATCCGTAGTTTTTATCGACCGTCTTTCACTCCCTGAGCCTCGCGGGATTAGCCGCGCGGTCTTAGGCGCTGCAGTTATGGACTGTGCGGCTGATCCCGGTGGAGGTTCGAGTCCTCCCTCGGGCATGGCTATGTGTGTTTGTCCTTAGGATAATTTAGGTTAAGTAGTGTGTAACCTTAGGGACTGATGACCTTAGCAGTCAAGTCCCATAAGATTACACACACATTTGAATTTGAATTTTTCACTCCCTGATAACTTCCAAATTTCAAATAGAGTGTTCCATTAAATAAAGTGCAAAGCTTTTCCTAAATCTGAGGAGGAGAAGGTTGCAGGAAGGGAGAGGTGGGGAGGGTGGCTCATACGGAAAATTATGTCGTGGTCTAAGAGGTGCATTCACAATCAAATAGAATAAGTAAAATACGAAACTTAGAGAATAAAAAGTAAGCTACTGAAAAGAATGATCGTTCCTTTATCGTACACAGATAGACCGCTATGCCACACCAAAGCTGGCAACACGAATCGATACCACAGACATTAGCGAGGCCTCACTGAATCTGCAACGCCGTATGGCAGGTGCTCCTCAAGACCACGCCTCCCTTCTCAGCATAGTAGCGCCCTCATACTTAGGTCAATATCATGTAGTCAGCACCATCGTCTGGGGTCAACGAATAGTTAGTTTCACATGAACTGTTCTGTACCTCAAACACTGCACTTCAAGAGAATAGTTTGTTACTTAGTGCATCAAGTTATCGTTGCTACTCAGTGTCATTTGTTATCCAGTACTCCTATGGTAAAGAAAGGTGTCAGAGTTAATTAAATATTTGATTCATGTATGTAATAAAGTGAGCAAATATTTCATGTGTTATAGTTTGATGAGCCTTCTCCCAGAGCAAAGAACCCACAGTTTTGGGGCCAGACTAAACTAGTTTCGCTTAGTCACAATAATCGCTGCAGAAAAATATAATGTGCATTTTATGAAAACAATTGAGACTTTTAAAGGATTTCAGGTATAATACATAATTTTAAAACGCACTGTTGGCTACGAAATCTTTCGCGACAGAGTCCTTGGATAAAAAAGTTCTCGGTTTACTTGCCGCGTCAGATGCGGAGAAAATCCCGAGCTTTCGATGATTACCTCCAGCATAGTTGTCATTGAGCAAGTCTGACTGCCATGAAAATGGCGAGGGACCACGCTACACCGTTGTTCTTCATCAGCAGAAATTAGGGCTGCAGCTCCTCCGAGGGTCACATCTGCATATTGAGAACTTAGGTGGACGGTGACGCACGAGTAAAAATAGCCTACTCTGGTGAGAATTTTGTATGCAGACAGTGTCAAAGTTAGTTTAGCGCTTTCACCGGCTGTCACGTGGGTTAAACTTTCTTTCTCAAATTATAACTGTTTTCTTTATTGTCATTCTGTCACTAACACATAACTGCAGGCCTTAAAGGGCAGTAAAATTGTAATTTTGTCATATGATGACATGGTTGGAGACCGTGGCCGTTATTTGAAGACAAATGTTGATGGTGTTGAGACAGCAACCAGCCACAAATTTACTTTCAGTTCCTTTATTCAAAGGGTACCGTTACCGGCTTCGAATCGTTGTGATTCATCTTCAGACCGTTTTCATGCTTTAATTACAGATTTTCATTGGATGTGACTTACGTGAAATGTTGCCTTGGAGTGTTTGTTTTCATTACATTCGTCCAACAGATGTGAATACATTCCCACTGCATTCTTGTCGTTACACACGTAAATTTTTCTCGCTGAGCACTTAAGATTTGGCACAATAAAGATTTGTAGCATACACGACATGTTTTGATACAATACAAAGTGCTTACAAACATATGAGTGGCAAAGATGCTATGATATATCGTAACATCATGAAGGTGTCCCATGTTTGGAAAAAGATCATAAATTCACTTATGCAACTGAAACGCCTTTTACACTAGTACAGAGAGACATTGATTTTGTGGGCTTTAGAGCGAATACTGTTACATTAATTACAAAGTTGATCCTTTTTTTTTAGTACTGTATAGGTGAGAGCGACACAGACCAGCAAAATGAAATCAATGTAATTAAAACAGCTGCTCATAAAATGGATATAAACCCATAATAATAGAAAAACTCCACAACAAAATGCAGACAAAAACCACAGATCCACGTCACAGCAATCACTTCAAGCCAAATCAGTGTGCCACAAAAGCCAAATGTAAAGAAGTGGAGGTTCGTAAAATTCCAAAAGCAGCGGCGCTTGTACAACGACAAAAGATCTCCCGAAAGCTTAGAGGTGACGGAGGGCATGCTTCGTTTATGTGAGGATGAACGTTACTCTGGTGCTGGGCAACTTGAGACGGCATCCAGTATCTGCCAATCTTCGCGTAATTACATTGTCCAGTCATATTAATGTGACCACCTGCCAAAAGCCTGAATATTCACGTTGTTCAGCGCGGACTGCTGGGAGACGTGCCAGAAGAGAGTACGAGAGTCAGTGAGGTTCTGGAAGGTACCGTCAGGGACGTGGAGCCGTGCCCATTCCAGTCCCATGACCAGCTGCGATAGGTTCCTCGTCCGAGGATCCATGGTGCGAAGAGCTCGATCGAGCTGGTCCCACAGATTGTAGATTGGTTTTTAATCCGCGGAGTTTTGTGGCCATGGGAGTACGGCAAACTTATCTCGGTGCTCTTCAAACCACTCACGTACGCTGCAACCTGTGCGACACGCTGCATTGTCCTGCTGGTAGATGCCGTTGTGCTGAGGGAAAACAAACTGCAAGTAAAGGTGGACATTGTCCCCAAGGATACATGCATACCTGTGCTGATCCACTGTGCGCAGTTGCGGTATTGGAGTGCAAATTCCAGCCTTCGCCACCGATGAATAACAACAGTCAGCATGTGTGCATGAATCAGGCACCTGCAGCCGAGGCTCATACGCAGAAACGCTCACTCAACGGTCGTTGAGATTTTGGTTGCCCACTGGCTCACATGGGCAGTCATTTGCTCAACAGCTGAACGTCTATTCCCAGCACACGTCTCGCCATCGTTCACACATGACCTGCAGCCGCCTAGAACGAAAACAGAACTATGTATACATTAATACTTTCAGCTGCTGACGGGCGTTGATATATATCAACGGGGACACGTGAAAATGTGTGCACCGACCGGGACTCGAACCCGGGATCTCCTGCTTATATGGCAGGCGCTCTATCCATCTGAGCCACCGAGTGCACAGAGGATAGTGCGACTGCAGGGACTATCCTCGCGCAGGCCTCCCGCGAGACCCACATTCTCACCTTATATGTTCCACTCACTACATTCGTAGTGTCCCTACCCAACACACTCATTACTCGTGGAAGACATTCTTACCAAGTTCCGTAAGAGTTCGGGGAATATGTGTGCATCCGCACAGAAGAAGGTCATGGCTGGTATTGTCAGAACTGGTGTCTGTTCTGTCGGACATGTCCGAAAGAACAGGCACAATATCCATATAAGTATATAGTTCTGGCAACACCGGCCATGACCTTCTTCTGTGCGGATGCACACATATTCCCCGAACTCTTACGGAACTTGGTAAGAATGTCTTCCACGAGTAATGAGTGTGTTGGGTAGGGACACTACGAATGTAGTGTGTGGACATATAAGATGAGAATGTGGATCTCGCGGGAGACGTGCGCGAGATAGTCCCTGCAGTCGCACTATCCTCTGTGCACTCGGTGGCTCAGGTGGATAGAGCGTCTGCCATGTAAGCAGGACATCCTGGGTTCGAGTCCCAGTCGGGGCACACATTTTCACCTGTCCCCGTTGATATATATCAACGCCCGTCAGCAGCTGAAGGTATTAATATATAATTCTAATTCCTGTCATCTATGGCCCAGGGTGCACCATAGTCACCTCGGCGCCAGCTTTCGCTGTCGCCATTTTGCTGTGCATGGTCTACGGCGGGAAGGGAACAGTTTAGAAATTTGGATATGCTTCCGCCCTTGGCCAGAAAATCAGTGATCATGCTACTTTGAATGTCAGATGAGTCACACCATTACCGCATTCCCACGACTGCACTGTTTTCGCTTTCCGCCACTTCGTTTCATAAGCCATCCGCTGATAGCGCTGCCATCTGTCGTCTGTGAGAGGTTGTGAAGGTTCACATCGAGCATAGGCGGTGGTCACGTTAATGGACTGTCTACCATCGCATTAGGAACCCAAGTTGTCCTACGAACCTAAGTTTATTAGAACTGCATGTGATTTCATAACTCAAAAAAAGAGGGAGATAGATTACTGTTTAACGTCCCGGGGACATCGAGTTCATTGGAGAGAAATCGGATCAAGGCAAAATGGGAAAGGAGATCTTAAGGTTGACAGTATTACTGATGTATATAATTTTAACAATAATGCGTTTCACATGTCTCTATGAAATTTTAATTTCTTTTCATACGACCAGAAGCCTACTTGAAAACAGAAACATTTTATTTTTATTAAAATCATGATTCAGTATGTCTTAATTAAAATTTCTATAAATTTATTAATTAGGATTTAAATAACATTAAAAACGAGAGCTGTTACTAGAGAGATTCCAAACAGACACTTTGATTACTAGACTTCTACGAAGTTCTAGCTATAGCTTCATTTTGTTCTCTCTGTCTAGGTTGTCCTGTTGCCATTATCTCGTCATGCAATCGGTGTGCTGTAGCTTTTGGTGTTTCATACACGCTCTTTCACTTTTTGTAGTCCTTCTTTAGCCCGTCTAAAATTGATATTGTTTTTAAAGATGTTCCGTTCTAACATGAGGGCTTCGGATGTGATGGACCTCTCAAGATCCTTGCTGGCTTCTTGAACGCATGTTGTGGTTGTCTCGTTGTTCGATAGGTAATCATATATTTGACTGCAAGGTCTGGTTTTGCTCTTTGTCTAAAGGTCTCAGAGATCGTGAACTTCTTTGTTGCTCGTGATAAAAATCTGGTTCCATCTGGCTGCGGATGGTAGTACCCTGTAAGGGCCCTTGCCTAGGTGAAACCTGGTCAGCGTTATCAGAGGCTGATGAAGAATCTCGCCCAAACGGCAGAGAGATCGGATGCACCTAGAGGAGGAAACCCCGAAAAACAATCACTACGAACTAACAGTCCGATCTTATCTTGGAATTTAATTGCTATCCTTACACAACACAAACTTCTTTATTTATTGTTGTTATTATTACGTAATTGTAATTCAGAGAACGCCACAATTGTTTCTGACTTGAAAGCACTGTTTCTATTACGTAAAACAAAATATCACACACACACACACACACACGAGCGCGCGCGCACGCACACGCACACTACACAGAGGGGTCCAAAAAAATTTATCCACTGTTTAAAAGTCCATAACTCGCAAACTAGTTGACTGAGTTGTCTCATCTTTGGTAGTGTAATAATTTGTAGTTCCGGCAATCGCCACAGAAGCGTTGTATTGTGTTTTTGTTTTGTCAGATGACAGTCGCCAGATAGTCAGTGTTTTGTTGCCAGATAGTCAGTGTTTTGTTCTTAGTTGCACCTAGTTACTCGAGCAAATATGGCTGGCGCAAGGCGTACATTCGATGAGCTTCAGAAGCTTCAGACATCCATTTTACTTGCCATCCGAGACTTGTATGGTGACGGAAGAGTTTGCCTTCAACAAGATGGTGCCCCAGAACACTACCAAAATCGTGTTAGGGCGTATCCCGACGAAAATCTACCAGGAAGATGGATAGGCCGTAGAGGTGCTGTGGAGTATCCACCACGTTCCCCAGACCTAACTCCTCTGGACTTTTACCTGAAGGACGTCGTTCATCGAAAATGCCACGCACACTGAATGAACTTTGAGAATCCATCGTACATTCATGTTCAAATATGCAACTGAACCCGTTGCAGTCAGTAGTTCGTGCTGCAGTTCGGCTGCATCGTTTGTGTGTGGATGTTAATGGTGACCATTTCGAACACCTACAGTGATGTCTTTAAGTTGTACTTTAAGCTAGACTTTCACCAAAAATGAGACAACTCCGTCAATTAGTTTGCAAGTTGTGGACTTTTAAACAGTCGATACATTTTTTTGGACCCCTCTGTATATACGGGCCACTGATGATTTGTTTTTATTCTGTTGCGCGTAGACAGACCTAACGTGAACATCATCAATTAACTTGACAGATGGTTTTTTCGTCCCTTTTCTTGAGAATTTTTCAGTAGTGGTTCAGGAAACTAATGTCCCGGCAACGACCTCGAAATCCAAAATCGAAGACGGTCAGACCGTAAGGTGCCCCTCTCAGAGGCGAAGAGTGCGTTTGAGCTCTGAACTGCCAAAGAGCCCAGCCGTGCGGACCATTCTGGGCCCGCACAACCGCGCCTCAATGAGCAGTGAGTAGCGACGCTCTGCAATGAAGAACTGTTTGTCGGCGAGTGCGTGCGGGGTGGGGAAAGTGGGCTGAAAGCGGCGCCGCATTCCGCGCCCGCCCCGCTATGGAAACCTGCCCGCCGGCCAGCCGCGGAGAAACACAACGGCCTCTCCTCTCCTCTCCTCTCCAGTCTCCAGCAGTAGCAGCAGCAGCAGCACAGGCCGCTCCGACAAACCGCCAGCTTTCTCTTCCCTGACAACAGGCGCCGTATGTATCCGTCTGTGTGGCCCTCTCGATTCGGGCTACCCGTGGTTTTCCTAAACCGTCCGGGCGAATATCGTGTTAATGAAGACACGGGCAGTGATGTGAAATGCCTAGGCATTTATAAGTTGGAGGCAGTTGCCCAGGGTAAATGCCTGGTCAAATGCCCAAAATTCCTAAATGCTCGATCATTTATGCATTTTAAAGATTAGGTGATAAACGGCGCTTACAAGAAAAAATGAAGCTGATGTTTTGTATTGGAAAAGGCAGCAGCACTGCTTCTTTAGTGCTTGGGTAACCAAGTTGTAAAAAGTTGCTTGAGCGTTAGGAGAGAGTTATTAGGGGAAATAAACTGGACTATAAACATAAAAAAAATGTTCAAATGTGTGTGAAATCTTATGGGACTTAACTGCTAAGTTCATCAGTTCCTAAGCTTATACACTACTTAACCTAAATTATCCTAAGGAGAAACACACACACCGCCGGCCGCGGTGGTCTAGCGGTTCTGGCGCTGCAGTCCGGAACCGCAGGACTGCTTTGGTCGCAGGTTCGAATCCTGTCTCGGGCATGGGTGTGTGTGATGTCCTTAGGTTAGTTAGGTTTAAGTAGTTCTAAGTTCTAGGGGACTTATGACCTAAGATGTTGAGTCCCATAGTGCTCAGAGCCATTTGAACCATTTTTTTGAAACACACACACCCTTGCCCGCGGGAGGACTTGAACCTCCGCCGGGACCAGCCGCACAGTCCATGACTGCAGCGCCAAGACCGCTCGGCTAATCCCGCGCGGCAATGTAAACATAACTTTTTATATTTTTGATGAGGCCAATTTTATCTTTACAGCAGTGCAATCATACGAAAGTAGATAAAGAAAGGAGCAGAATAGAAACTATAGTGTCTCAAATGTCGCTATATCTGGTAATACTGTAAACAATCTAATGTTTAAGAATACATTTATCATCAAGAACCACACGCCGGCTGTTTAATACATTGAGTAATAATTTTTTTTTACAATAATCATTCTTCAATAATATTCAGAGATTTGAAAAGGATTATGAAGTGTTGGGGATTGGGTTGTTTGGTGAAAGAGACCAAACAGCGTGGTCATCGGTCTCATTGGATTATAAAAGAAAGTCGGCCGTGCCCTTTGAAAGGAACCATCCCGGAATTCGCCTGGAGAGATTTAGGAAAATCACGAAAAACCTAAATCAGGATGGCCGGACGCAGGATTGAACCGACGTCCTCCCGAATGCCACTGCGCCACCTCGCTCGGTATAAAGTGTTTTACATTACAAAGCAATGTCATAAGGACTATGTTTTTTTTTGTCCGTTATCACTACACAGCTGTTCGACGCAGTGTGTGTGTGTGTGTGTGTGTGTGTGTGTGTGTGTGTGTGTGTGTGTGCGCGCGCGCGACTGTCCGAGTGTGAAGGGGACAGGTCGAGAGCGAAGAGTGGAACTCGTAAAAAGAAAAAAGGGCATTATTTATAATAAGCAGCTGTCAGCAACACGCCTTCATCCTTGGTACAGCAAGCTGGAATGTTATTAAAAAAAACACGCTACTTTTTTATAAACGCCCAGATTCTGGGCACTTAAAAGTGGTTTAGGCAAATTCCCAGGCAAATCCCCAGTTATAAATGATGTCGTGCCCACTGGGCATTTGGCCGACCCACATCCATAAACACACGCTATCTCTGTCTATATCTACATTAATACTCCTCAAGCCTCCTGGTGGTGTGTGGTGGAGGATATTTAGCGCCCTACTAACTGAGACCCCCCCTCCCCCCCCCCCCCCTCCATCCCATCCCTGTTTCACTTGCGAATGGCGCGTGGAATGAATGATTGTCGGTAGGCATCTATATTAGCTTTAGTTTCTCGAATTTTCTCGTCGTGATCATTTCGAGAGATGTGTGTGGATGTGTGTGTGTGTGTGTGTGTGTGTGTGTGTGTGTGAGGAATTAAAATGCTGTCCGACTCGTCCCGAAATTACAATACTAAACCACTCAGAGATGCATAGCGCCTCTCTTGTAACGTCTGCCACCGAAGTTTGCTGAGCATGTCTGTAACGGTCTCGTGACGACGAAACGATCCCGTGACGATACGCGCCGCTTTTCGTTGGATCTTCGCTACCTCTTCTGTCGGTCCTACGTTGCAAGGATCCCAGATTGATGAGCATTACTCAAGAATCGGTCGAACAAGCGGCATGTAAAGCCATTTCCTCCGCGGATGATTTACATTTCCTTAAGATTCTTCTACCTTTCCTTAAGATTCTTCCTATGAAGCTGTACGCCATCTGCTCCTCCTACTATTCTTTTTATGTGATCATTCCACTTCAGGTCGCTCTGGATAGTTAATGCTAGAAATTTTTCGATAGATACCGTTTCCAGCAATTTGTCGTAAATAGTGTAGTTGTACAGTACTGGATTTCTTTTCCTATTTGTGTACGTTCGGCGGCGTACCACCAGAGCCTGCATCATTCATCAATCCTCTGTAGGTCATTTTGCAAGTCGATACTGTCTTCTGGCGTTACTGCTTGGTTATAGACAACAGTCTCAGGAGAATCCGACGCTTTCAACTAGATAATTTATGTACATTGTAAACAATAACGGCTCTATCGATTTTGTTCCGTTAAGAGCGACGTGTTCAGTTCTATCCGCAAGGAAGTCTTGAATCCAGTCACGAATCTATTCCGGTACTCGGCAATCTAGTACTTTTATCACTAAACGGTAGCGCGGGACGGTGTCAAATGCCTTCCTGGAGTCGAAAAACACGGCATCAATGTGAGTACCGTTGTCTGCAGCGCTATGGATCTCTTGGAGGAACAGAGCGGGCTGAGTCTCGCAAGATCTCTGTTTTACAGAAGCCATGTTGATTTTTATAGATTTTCGTTCTCCAAAAGTGTCATAATTCTTGAGCATAAAACATATTTATATGGACCACAGGTTTTGACCAAAGTCAGAGGTCATCCTAGAATCAGTATCTAATAAAAGAAGACAACTGCGTAAGATGTAAGATAGTACAACTCTGCTACAAATAAAAATAAAAAAAAGTTGAGATCTACGTGCAGCTTATTTCAGATGTCCTCCCCCCCGTCCCTCCTTCCTTCGTCAGTAACATAGAATCCCGAATCAGGAACTCCTTTTCTGATACTTTCTGAGTTACGATGCCGTAAAAGCAATTCAGAAATTAGTGTTGTGCAAGGGTGGAAACTGAATTCCAGTATTAGTTCGGGCTGTTTGCCCAAAATGATTGTTGCTCGTGATGACTCCCCTAGGTTCTTGTGATATCTCTGCAAATATTCCTGTGGTCGTTGATTATCCAGTGTACAAAGTCTGCACTACACAGCCCGCGCTGTTCAAACTCGATACAGTACATGCATAGCATTCACGCAGCTTGTCAGTCTGAACACTGTAGT
This sequence comes from Schistocerca serialis cubense, assembly GCF_023864345.2. NCBI lineage: Eukaryota > Metazoa > Arthropoda > Insecta > Orthoptera > Acrididae > Schistocerca > Schistocerca serialis. The sequence goes on along the minus strand of NC_064643.1, from coordinate 115,412,182 downwards.
TTTAACGAGTTTGGGTGGGCATCCTCCGCAGCAAGCACAGAAATACTTGTTTTGTAAATAAAAACCATCTTTTCTTATTGCACTGTACTTTATTTCTCCAGACGCGTTTCGCCTTTTTCACTTTAACGCATCATTAGTGCCATCTACAGTGATACAGTTTTGTTTTAATGTCTATTATCTGCAGCTTATGAGGGAATTCACGTCTCGTTTTTCACGTAAATAAGTGATTACTTACAATTCTTTGCGAGAGGAAACCCAGATGTCAACCAAAAACGCGAAGAACTGTAAGAACCACTAATTTACGAAAAAAACGAGACATGAACTGTTTTATAGTGTACAAATAACACGTATCAAAACAAAATTGTAACATTCTAGATCCCACTGACGATGCGTTAAAGTGAAAAAGGTGAAACGCTTCTGGGAGAAATAAAATACAGTGCAGCAAGAAAATCTGGTTTATATTTACAAAACAAATATTGCAGTCTTAAGGTTAATGTTCTGAATATCAGCTCGCGTTGAAAATGAATGCGACACCTTCGGTTAAGAGTTTCTTTGTCCACCGTACATACAGAAATTAGAACACGTATCACCGCAAAAATAGTTTTTTAACGTCGTCCAAGAACACACTGTACACTGGCACTCACACGGCACATCAACCATCACCCGTTCTCGCTGTACAGACTTGGCTGTTGTTTCCCTTCCGACTTTCAGCTCAACACATCTCGCTTAACATTACGCCAAGTACAACGCAAACTCACTTGTCACAGATACAAAATTCCACAAAGAATAAAGTTACAAAATTCATCCTGTATATAAATCTTCGAACATCCCAAAAAAAGGGAAAGAAGAAAGCACAAGAATATGTAAAAAACTATCGTGTCGTACCGTTACCTTCACAAAAACGGCCTTGGAAAGAAGTCCGACAAAAACCGTTTTGGCGTTTAGCACTTCATATTTGTGTCACAGTTGTACCTACTTACACAGCATGAACTTCAACCGAAAACTTACAAAGTAACGGTCGTACATTTACTGACCAATTCAGATAACGATTCTCGACGTCTGTACTGTAATTTGGTGTTGCAGTCTCCCAATGATGATGGTAATATTCACACTGAAATGCTCGTATTAGCTTATGAAGCTTGGCTGCATCTATCAGAGCATGTGAACTAGAGTAGCAATCGACGCTGGAGTTCTGAAAATTTCCCCTCAGTTATGAAAAGGCCGTGCGTCAAGGGAAATCAGTGGCCCGGTATGCAGTTTTTCCGCTGACCTCTCTGATCCACGACGCGTGTTTCTTGCTTCAGGACTTGCCGCTACGCCATCGCATTACCAGTAAGCCTCACAGAAATGGAGTTGCGCGTCTAAGCTTCTAAATCTCTTCATCTCGCAGTACAATATTGTAGTAACATCCGTTTCTTTTTTAACTAGCGTTGGAGTCCATTTCTTACAAGACGCGAAAGTGGCCGTGAGCCTTATAAGCCTCATCACCACAATTCATCCTGTGAGGTACATTTGTTAATTGTGCCTTGAATTACGATAGGAATATTACAATTAATAAAATGTTAGGGGCTATTATGCCATTGCCGAATGGATTTCAGCTTAAAAGCCAACGTTACGTCCCTGTCTGCGGAGGACATTTTCATGGACGATTGTAGCCTCTTTGAACGTCCGTTTCACACACTGACTCGCTACTGAGAACAGCAAAATTCCGCTTCCGCGCAGTAGCATGACGTCGCATGTTTCGACCGCTATTGGCCGTTGTCGACTGTCTTCATCCGCTGTTGCTATCCTCCCATGATAGAAGAATGGTACACATCTTCTTCAGCATAGGAATCTAGATGTCATGCAATTTCACGGCCTCCTCCTTCCTCCTTCCTGGGATGTTTTACACTCTCTGATCTGTCAATCTTCCCTATTCTGTAGTTGCCATTGTGCTCTTCAACTCGTGTTAAAAGAAAAGAAATAAAATCTTGCTTGTCGTCTATCTGCTAACGACGATGACGAAGTGAAGAAAGAGCTTTAGCGATTTCAGTACATGTGAGTGTGGAAAAATTCGGTAAGCACTGAAAGGTAAGACGAGAGAAAAGACTCGACTAAAATTTTATCAGACTATGGCCGCATCATCATTGATCTATGGAAACCAGACGTGGCTGAATAAAACAAAGTATCAAAATAAAATACACCCGTTTGAAATGTGGTTAGTCACATCAGCGAAGGGATACTCCCTAAAAGACAAAAACTCAATGAAGAGGTAAATAATAAGTCTCGTTGAATGACAGAATTTCTCAAACCAAGAGAAAAATGGGAAACCCACAGTTTTAGAATGGAGTGCAATAGAATTCGGGAGCTTGCCCTTAAATATCATACTACTGGAAGAAATGTTGGTGGACCCATGAAGAGAAGTCAGGAAAACTGAGGACGGAACAGGCTAACAGCCTAATCCTGACCCACCCGGTGAGCCCCTTCTGGGACAGGGTAGGTACACCGATTCTGGATCGGACCCGCCCTGCAGATTACGGGCGTGGGATCGGTGTTTCGTTCAGCCTGGATGTGGTTTTTAGGCGGTTTCCCACATCCCACTAGGTGAATACCGGGCTAGTTCCCATGTTCCGTCTCAGATACACGATACGAAAACATTTTTAAAAAATTCTCACATTTGCACACAGAATTTATTCTGAATGCTGACAAAACGGTTACATTGCTTCCAGCCAAGAGGATGAATTGGAGATTGATAACCTTCGCAGTCTGTTCTCCTTAATCACTCAACCAATCAAAAATGGTTCAAATGGCTCTGAGCACTATGGTACTTAACATCTGAGGTCATCAGTCCCCTAGAACTTAGAACTACTTAAACCTAACTAACCTAAGGACATCACACACATCCATCCCCGAGGCAGGATTCGAACCTGCGACCGTAGCGGTCACGCTGTTCCAGACTGAAGCGCCTAGAACCGCTCGGCCACAGTGGCCGGCTCAACCAATGAAGCCTAATACAGGAAGAGGAAGTGTGAGGGCTGAAAGCGGTGTTACGCGGAATGAGCGTGATATCGCTTAATTTGCACAGCAGTAAGACAGCGATTTCGCTTAGTCACCACTACGCTAAAATTAGAACAATTCGAACCACGCGCTAATGAAACACGAAGACGTCAGCGACCGTCTCGGATCTACGATATTTCCGAATCAGGGCAAAAACTTCATAGTCGGTTTGAGATAGGGCGTCGAAAATTTTTTAAAAATCGATTTCTCAAAAATATGTTCACTTTGTAGCGCACACCTTTCTAAAGTGTTTGATATATAAAACATGTATATTGGAGGAAATGTAAGACTTGTTGTTTGGTGTTTAGCGTTCCGAAGTGCAGTGTCACACCTCTTCACACGGCAGTCTCCTGTGGCACGACACTGTATTTCGCTCTGTGTAGCTGGAACGTGTGTATTTTGTAATGGGAGCCATCAAACCTGCATTCAGGACAGTGGAAATTAAAATGTCCTGTGGTGCCCCTCCTTAGTAGTGTTGCGATCTGACAAAAATTTTATGCCAAAATTTCATTTCCTTGGATACTCAGAGAAGATAATATGTAATCTTTCTCACCCGTTATTTTTGTTAGTCGTTTACTTCCACTCTGGTAGTCTGAATCTATGGATTTCGCTAGTAATTATAACAACGCTGATCATTCACACTCTAACCCAACCGCATAAACAAAGAGCGGTTGACATTCAACCGTTGGGGTTTAATTGGCTCAGCTGGTATAGCCTCGTCCCCTTTTGGTTGCGGGAAACTTCTTTTATTTTAAGATACGACGGGGTAAATGAAATGTGGTGCTACAGAAGAATGCTGAAAATTAGATGGGTAGATTACATAACTAATGAGGAGGTGCTGAATAGGATTGGGGAGAAGAGGAATTTGTGGCACAACTTGACTAGAAGAAGGGATCCGTTGGTAGGACATGTCCTGAGACATCGAGGGATCACAAATTTAGTATTGGAGGGCAGGGTGGAGGGTAAAAATCGTAGAGGGAGACCAAGAGATGAATACACTAAGCAGATTCAGAAGGATGTAGGTTGCAGTAGGTACTGGGAGATGCAGAAGCTTGCACAAGATAAAGTAGCATGGAGAGCTGCATCAAACCAGTCTCAGGACTGAAGACCACAACAACAACAACGACGGGGATTCCCCTGGCGGAGACATCAGATACACTAAGCACGCATTAAAATTCATCTTATGATTCGTTCAGAAATCAACTTAGAATGTGTTAAAAAACCAACAGAGATGCGTTTCAAAATAACTTGAATAATCGATAGACCGACGTGAGCTGGATGCTATACGCCCTGTTAAACAAAGTTGTTTTTTCAAGAATCTGAATTTGGCGCCCACTGAAATTGCCGCCGGTGCAGGTACCCCGGTTTGCCGCCGTCCCCCCCTCCACATCCGGGCTTGAGCAGTGCTACCGGTACACAATCTACACTCGGCCACACACGGGTACTGTGACCTGCCGGTTACAGTTGTGGTCAGAGTGATGTATGGAAACCGCAGAGAACCTGAAGAGTGGTGTCGTTCCCGCTGCGCCCCCTCGCCGGCCGGCAGCACTGCAGCAGCAAGGCTGTGAGAGCTGAGCTGAGCTGAGCTGAGGTGAGGTGAGGTGGCCCATGGGTAGCAGGTGATGGCCCGTTACGGCTAGGGCGTGAGCTCGTTAGCCCGGCCCGTCCACTTGCCCAGGAATGCCTGCCTCCTCCTGGTCAACACGGCGCCGCTTGCGCGCTACACGCCTGCTGCGCTACCAGGGTTGTCGCCTCACGGTCCATAAACACAGGCGTTTTGGACTGACAAGGGGAGGCCACAGCTTTACTTGAAACTTTCTACACCTTTACTACGTCATTAAATCAACATACTGTGCAAGTAGCAAGGTGCACTACTGTGGCAATTCCGAGAAAAACACCAGAGACGTCGTACGCGTCTGTTAGTGGTTTATGTACCTCTGCGTAAGTACCGTATGTCAGAGTTCATGGTGGTCAAGTGATTAGCGTTCGACCTTCGTAAGACTAACGTGTATGAGGCGTCGGTTCGACTACTCCTCGAACTTCTTTATTAATCTACTTTTTTCATCACTGGTTATATTATTCAATTTATATGACATTTGAGACGTAATATAACAAAAAAATTTGTTTTCCACTTCTGTATGACAAATAATATCCCGAAACGTCTGATGTCGAGAGCACATGCTGTCCCATACTGTGGTTGGTTGGTTTTGGGGAAGGGGACCAGATAGCGTGGTCATCGGTCCCATCGGATTAGGGAAGGATGGGAAAGGAAGTCGGCCGTGCCCTTTCAGAGGAACCATCCCGGCATTTGCCTGGAGTGATTTACGGAAATCACGGAAATCCTAAATCAGGATGGCCGGACGCGGGATTGAACTGTCGTCCTCCCGAATGCGAGTCCAGTGTCTAACCACTGCGCCACCTCGCTCGGTGTCGCACACTATGACTTACTATATTATATTATAAATACTATATTATCCTAGGCGCGCAGTCCGGAACCGCGCGACTGCTACGGTCGCAGGTTCGAATCCTGCCTCGGGCATTTCTTCAAATGGCTCTGAGCACAATGGGACTTAACTTCTAAGGTCATCAGTCCCCTAGAACTTAGAACTACTGAAACCTAACTAACCTAAGGATATCACACACATCCATGCCCGAGGCAGAATTCGAACCTGCGACCGTAGTGGTCTCGCGGTTCCGGACTGTAGCGCCTAGAACCGCTCGGCCACGCCGGCCGGCTCGCCCGATTCTTGAGTATTGTTCGTCCATCCGGGATCCCTATCAGGTGCCGGCCGTGGTGGCCGTGCGGTTCTAGGCGCTTCAGTCCGGAACCGCGCGTCCGCTACGTTCGCAGGTTCGAATCCTGCCTCAGGCATGAATGAGTGTGATGTCCTTAGATTAGTTAGGTTTAAGTAGTTCTAAGTTCTAGGGGACTGATGACCTCAGATGTTAAGTCCCATAGTGCTCAGAGCCATTTGAACCATTTGAACTCTATCAGGTAGGACTGATAGAGGAGATAGAAAGATCCAACGAAAAACGGCGAATTTCATCCTGGGATCGTTTAGCTGGCGAGAGAGCGTTACGGAGCTGCTAAACAAACTCTGTTGGCAGACATTAGAAGAGAGGCGTTATGCATCACGGTGAGAATTACTATTGAAATTTCGGTGCAGCACTTTTCAGGAGGAGTCGGGCAAGATATTACTTCCCCCGACGTACATCTCGCGTATTGACCGCGAGGCGAGAATTCGAGAAATTAGTGCCAATGCAGAGGCTTACTGACAATGATTCTTCCCACGCACAATTCGCGAGTGGAACAGGGTTGGAGGGATCAGACAGTTGTACCGAAAGTACCCTCCGGCACACACCATTTGGTGCCTTGCAGAGTATGATGTAGATGTCAAGTCGCATCATTTTTTATCGAGGTTTGACATGGGCTTTCCACGCCTGTCCCTCGTCCTTGGCCGGCCGAAGTGGCCGTGCGGTTAAAGGCGCTGCAGTTTGGAACCGCAAGACCGCTACGGTCGCAGGTTCGAATCCTGCCTCGGGCATGGATGTTTGTGATGTCCTTAGGTTAGTTAGGTTTAACTAGTTCTAAGTTCTAGGGGACTAATGACCTCAGCAGTTGAGTCCCATAGTGCTCAGAGCCATTTGAACCTCGTCCTTGAAAATTTAATTACAAATAGTAGATAGTCAAACAGCATATGAAATTCACTACAATTTCATGAAAATGTAATTGGGGCTTATTGATTGTATTACCTCTCAAATGTCATATAAGTTAAATAATGTGGCCAGTGACGCAAAAAATATATAAATTTCAGAGTTAGCGGGATTCGAACCGCCGCCTCGTCCACGACGCTCTTGCTAAGCGTGAACGCCAACCACATGACCACAGTGGCTTCTTACAACCGACACCTCTGCACAGAGACACATTTACATAATAAACGCGTAAAACTCCCCTTGCTCTTTTCCCGGAATTGCCAGAGTAGTGCATCTTTACTTGCACATTACGTTGTTTCAATGTCCTGCTAAAGGTGCATAAAGTTTGAAGTAAGTCCTTAGTCCCAACGTCGTGGCCTCCCATGTCAGTTTCTAAAAGTACACGTCACTCAGTTCTGTACATTGACCAGCCTGCAAAGGAAACCAACAAGAAATTTGGAAAGAGAAATAAACTTCCGCGGGGAAAGAGAAAAACTTTGAGGTTTGCCGACGACGATGTATTTCTGTCAGACAGCAAAGGACTTGCAGGAGCAGTTGAACGGAATGGGCAGTGCCTTGAAATGAGGGCAATGGAATGTGTGAGGCATTGCAATTGCTACGAGAACAGATTAAACGTTTTTGAAATACGACAACGCGAAGTTAATTATTTCTGGACTTAGCTGTGAGTTTTACGGTGACTTCTTTTTGAGTGGGTGCCAGAGAGACACTAGTTTAATGTAAGGTCTTCAGATGGGGTTGATCGCGAACACTAGGTCGGCGGAAGTATTACGAAGAAAGCCAAGTAGCGCACAGAATTTTATGATGGCGTGTCGGAAAAATATTGAACAGTAATTCGCAGGTAGGGAACGCCGTCCAGCATTGAAGCATTCTTGAAGATTGAGGTGTTATTCGAATTCCGTAGCATGCTTTCGTTACCGTAATTCAATCATATGTTTCGACAAAGGATAGTATAAACTAATAGCGGCACCTCAATACGTTGCGCTTAACTTCACCAACCGACCATCAAATAATACTAATGATGAAACAGTGCTCCATCGACAAGGAGAGGAGTAATTAACAACGAACTGGGCAACCGGAAGGAACCTCAAAAATGTAGTCGAATTAAATCAGGCGATGCTGAGGGACTCCCATTAGGAAATGAGAAACTAAAAGCAGTGGACCAGTGTTGCTATGGCAGAAGTAGATGTGTGGCTCTGAGCACTATGGGACTCAACTGCTGAGGTCATTAGTCCCCTAGAACTTAGAACTAGTTAAACCTAACTAACCTAAGGACATCACAAACATCCATGCCCGAGGCAGGATTCGAACCTGCGACCGTAGCGGTCTTGCGGTTCCAGACTGCAGCGCCTTTAACCGCACGGCCACTTCGGCCGGCGGCAGAAGTAGAGACGACAGAAATGCAGACTAGTTATAGCAAGGGATGCGTTTCTGAAAAAGAGACATTTCGAAACATTGATTATAAATTGTTAGAAAGTATTTTCTGAAGCTTTCTGTGTAGAGTGTAGCAAAATGGTTCAAATGGCTCTGAGCACTATGGGACTCAACTGCTGAGGTCATTAGTCCCCTAGAACTTAGAACTAGTTAAACCTAACTAACCTAAGGACATCACAAACATCCATGCCCGAGGCAGGATTCGAACCTGCGACCGTAGCGGTCTTGCGGTTCCAGACTGCAGCGCCTTTAACCGCACGGCCACTTCGGCCGGCTAGAGTGTAGCATTATACGGCAATGCAACGCGGACGGTAAACAGTTCGGACCAAAGAGAATAGAAACTTTTGAAATCTGGTGACACAGAAGAATTGTGAATATTATATGAGCGAACCGTATACTTAATATAGAGGTACTGGATCGAACTCGGGCCAAAACAAATTTTTGAGGGCGTGGTTAGCAGCGCCCGTACAAATTTCCAGTCTTTTCTCTGCCCAGTCTCGCCACTTTTCCCGAATGATGATGGTATGTTGAAGAAAACACAAACACCCAGTCCCCGGGCGGAGAAAATCGCCGACCCGGCCGGGAATCGAACCCGCGACCCCGTGATAGTCAGCAACGCTAGACCACGAGCTGCCATCAAAATCGTTTTATGGTAGGACTAAAAGAAGGTGCCGGATGATATGATATATCCTGAGACATTAAGGTATTGTGAGTTTGGTAATGGAGGAATGTGAGTGGACATGTAAAAACTGTGGCGGAAGACAAGGAGCTGACTGCAGTCAGTTGATTAAAATCGATGTAGCTAATTGCTTGGGTTGCGTGTTTGTGTGTTCGTGTGTGCGTGTGTGGAGGGGATGAATTATTACATCCGTAGCCGGCCGCTGTGACCGAGCGGTTCTAGGCGCTTCAGTTTGGAACCGAGCGTCCGCTACGGTTCGTAGGTTCGAATCCTGCTGCCTCGGAAATGGGTGTGTGCGATGCCCTTAGGTTAGTTAGGTTTAAGAAGTTCTAAGTTCTAGGGGACTGATTACCTCAGATGTTAAGTCCCATAGTGCTCAGAGCCATCTAAACCATTACATCCGAGGCTCAGTGGCTGTCTGACAAACTACAAATTCGAATGTTCGCTTTTCCCTTCACGGCCTTTTTTCTGTCTGTTCCAGCTTGCTCCTCCTATGGCAGTGATTTGTCTCTGTTTATTCCGTTCGACTAAACTTGGACCTCAAGCGCCATCGGGGGCTGTGACCATTTGCTGAGCGAGGTTGCGCGTTGACAAGACACTGGACTCGCAGACAGGATTACAGCAGTTCAAGTCCCCGTCAAGTCATCCAAAAATAGGTTTTCTGTGCTGTCCCTAAAAGCTTTACGGCAAAAGCCGGATTGGTTCCTCGGAAAAGAACGCAGCCGATATCCTTTCCCAATCCGAGCATGTACTACGACCTTCTTGCCATTGTCTAGACGTTGAGTATATTATTCCTTTCTCCTGTCACCAATTACCAGCCGCCCCCAAAACATAGCATCGACAGCAATATGTCAGTTTCGATAATTTTGCACAGGTTACCCGTCTAAGCTCGAACTCTCAACCCAAATGTGTCACGTGTTTGTTACACTCAAAGCTCTTCTTTCACTTAAAACACCACGTGACAATCAGACTTTTGTATTTTTTTCTGTTTATTGGCCGTGAAGTTCAGAAATTAAATATTGATCCTCCGAAGCAATGCAACTCTTAAATATCCTAGAGAAAATAGACTTTGAAGTTTTTCAAGCGTCTTTAACACCCTTACGTGAGGGCGATCATTTTGACATGTAGTATGGCTCTGTGGTTGAATTGCAGAGTTTTTGGCAATAATGCCTTTAGGTTGTTTTTTTTTTTTACTGTTGTCTACTTTGATAAAACGAGAAACTTCGACTTACAAACCTTCTGTTTCACATCTCATCACTTTTAAAGCCATGCCTTTTAAGCTATAATTGTTAGAGTTATGTGAACGGATTCAATTAAAAACGGCTTATCTTAAAATAATTCAAAAAAATAAAAAATGGATTCTTGCCATGTGGGACTCCTTGTTTTGATGCCCGGCCGGTGAAAGGTTTTAAACAATGGTACATGTTCCTGACAACGGCCTTGCAGGAGGGAAGTTGGCAATCCCTTCACCAGATGTCGATCCTCTGCAGCTCTTCTTCCAATTCGCTATAATTTTCTAGCATGGCCACTTCACTGTGAAAAAGAGTATCATACAGGGAAAGCCTAATTGAACTTCAGATGCTATAGCCTTGGTTGTTTAAATATATTGTGAAAACTATTGGTCTTATGACTCTCCCTTGGGGTACTGCTGAAGAAGTAACTTCTACGTCCGAAGATTTCTTTCTGCTGGGAACGACATTCTGTGTTGTGTTGCTAGAAACTGTTCAGTCCATTCACATAGCTGGTCTTATATTCAGTAGGCGTGTATTTTGTTCATTAGGCAGCAGTGCGAAACTGTATGGAACACCTTCCCAAAGTGAAAGGAAGACAACATCAGGCTGGGCGCCAGTATTTACTGCTTTCTGGGTCTCGTGGACGAACGGAGTGATCTGTGTTTCACAGTATCCATGTTTCCGGAACCCATGTTGATTCATAGAGAGGAAATCTTCGGTCGCCATAAATGTCGTATTAACGCGAGAATAAGGCATGTTGCAAAATTCTAGAATAGATCGATCTCTGAGATATAGGCCCATAGTTTTACATGTCTCTTCCACGACCCTACTTTAACATATACACAAAATTATGGGCCTATGTCTCTGACGTCAGTCAGTTACAGAATTCAGGAACATGTCTCATGCTCGCGTTTTATAACATTTCTAGAGACCGAAATGTACGCCGTTAAGACTAAAAAAAGACGCACCAGGAAGGAGTTACGCAAATTAGTCACAAAGTGGTATTCATACAGGTCTCGATGGAAAATGAAAAATTGTAAGGTATGACGGCCGATGGAGGAATTTATGATGCTGCAGAACAATTTCACTGCGTAGATGGCAAGGATAGTAAACAGAGGACATGTCGGTACCATGGCATTAAGTCTTTGGAAATTTCATTGCGTATACTCATTTGGTAAATAACTGTGCCTCGGAGACAGGCGTGTGAACCTTATTCTCAGGTGTCACCATTTGAGAGACGATGTGTAGTTAGGCTCGAAGAAGTCGGTTGGAGTAATTGTCGAATAGCTCAACATTAGAGCAGGAGCGATCCCTACATTCGACGATGTTGGCAGAAATGGGTGAACCGTGGCCGAACACAGCGTCAAGAGGGAAGCGGTCAACCTGGAGAGAAGACAGAACGAGAGGCGCTGAGAGCCTCGGATTCATCATTGTCGTCGATCCGACGTGCAACTGGTGATTCAGTGGCCAAAAGGACCCTTAACAGGCGGCTCACAGAAGGGGGCTGAACTCACGGCACCTCTAGCGCAGACTATCGTGTTCCTCTACACCAACAAGCCCGTTTTCGGCGTGTCTGACACATTCGGCCAGGAATCTCACTGACTGGCGTAGAACTGACTTCACTGACGAGTCCTGCTTGGAAGTGAGACCCGATGACCAGCGAAAATGTGTCTGGACAGCGGTGCGATGCCAATCTGAGGGTCGACCGCCATCCAGCTCGACACCAGAAGTCGTGGTATGGGATGCGATTTCATTTCATAGCAGGACCAGTTTGGTTGTCATCTGCGGCACCCTTACAGCACACCGGTACGTCGATGATACTCTACACCACGTTTTGTTGCCCCCTCATGGCAAGCCAGCCTCGGCTTACATTTCAGAAAGATAACGCCTGTCCGCAAATGGAGAGCATTTCCACTGCTTGTCTTCTTGCTTCTCAAATCCTACCTTGGCCAGCAGGATCGTCAGAGCTCTCCACAGTTGAGATCATTTGAAACATTATAGGCAGGGGCCTCCAACCAGCTCGGGATTTTGACAATATAACGCGGGAATTGGACAGAATTTGGCACGATATCCCTCAGAAGGAGAACCAAAAACTCTGCCAATCAATAGTGGACTGCCATGGTAATGACTTGTTCAATTAAATAAGCTCTTTCTCCTGAGTAAATCATCCAATTTTTTTGAAATTTTAGTCATTTGTTTGTCCTTAGATGTACATCACATGTACCGATTTCCGCTCCTTTCCTTCATGGTGCGTTATTTTTTTCTCAGAGTATAGTTTAAGTTTTATAACTCCTACCTGAGGATTGTACAGGCCAAAAAGCGGAATCTTTAGTGATGTCAGCCGGCCGCTGTGGCCGAGCGGTTCTAGGCGCTTCAGTCTGGAACCGCGCGACCGCTACAGTCGCAGGTTCGAATCCTGCCTCGGGCATGGATGTGTGTGATGTCCTTAGGTTAGTTAGGTTTAAGTAGTTCTAAGTTGTAGGGGACTGATGACGTCAGAAGTTAAGTCCCATAGTGGTCAGAGCCACTTGAACCATTAGTGATGTCTGTTAGGTCGTATTCACCGTCATGAAGCTGTGTTGCCACTGCACAATTGTGATGTAAGCCGGGACGTGTGTGTGTGTGTGTGTGTGTGTGTGTGTTGCACAAGACTCGCCGCCTGCGTCCTGGTCCCTGCCCCCCTCGCCGCCCCCGCGGCCAGGCTCTACGTCACCGGCGCCGGCCGCAGCTGGTCCTGCCTACGCGGGGGCGCTGCGCCCCGTTCCGCCTCGCGGTCCGTGCCGCCTCCGCGCATTGCTCTGCCCTGCTCTGCTCTGCGGCTCGTGCGCGTTCCAGCAGCAAGGTCAATGCTTTCCCACCGCGCAATAGCCCCAGCCTGGCCACCGTATAGGGCTAGCCGTCTCTCGGCTGTTGTTGTTCTCGGTTGCCTAACTGTGCGGACGTCAACCTGTGGTGGTTTTTTACAGTATAGCGGGTGACCTCTCCGGTGCCTATGGAAACATCGTCTGCCGGAGGTTGCCTATTATGTGAACATTCTAAAGAAACAGAGATTTCAAATAAAACAGAGCGGTTCTAGTGCACCTACTCAGAGAGGCCCAGTAGGGCTGTAATTATCGTACGGCAGCGAAACTTGGTAGATATTATAATGCGTTAAAGCGGAACAGATTTACGCTAGTAAAAAAATTAGTTCCTATTTTGGCCTCCAGGTGCAAATATGGCGCTGCGAATGTAAGTAAGACGTTTAAAAATCAAGACACAAAGGAATTAAAGACATTACTTGCCAGTAGCCATTTATTTATATGACTGGAGAAAGTTAAAATATTGCGCTGGACTGGTATTCCAAACCCGGCAGTCCTGCTTACTAGGCAGATCTGCAGACCACTACGCCAACTGGACACAGTGTGCGAACTACCCTAGCACGCTTTCCGTCAAACTCAAATTCTCAATTTATCCCACACGCTACTGATGTAGCGCCCCTGCTCGTTAGCCGCATTACTCGCGGCATCTCGCCGACTACCGTAAGAGTTGGAGTTTGTCTTCATCTGCACTGAAGCGATCATAGGAGACCATCAGCACCTACATATTGGAAAATCCAGGATGGAATGTAACAATATTATGAAAAGGAAAGTTGCTACTCACCATACAGAGGAGTTGCTGAGTCGCAGATGGGCACAACAGAAAGACTGTCGCAAGTACGTCTTTCGACCAGTAAGGCCTTCAACAAAAATACACACACACACACACACACACAAGCGCGCGTCCGCAGCGCAACTACTCTCACACACATGAGTGCACTCTCAGGCAAAAGGTCTTAGTTGCCCGCAGTCATGTGTGTCTGAGTTGTGTTTACGTGTGTGTGTGTGTGTGTGTGTGTGTGTGTGTGTGTGTGTGTGTGTATGTATGTGTGTGTCTGTGTTGTTCTTAGCATAAGTTAAGTAGTGTGTAAGTCTAGGGACTGATGACCACAGCAGTATGGTCACTTCCGAATACACACACACACACACACACACACACACACACACACACACATTCCTCTCTCTGTTGATTCATAGTGGTCACAGCATCAAAATGGTGTCTGTTCTTTCGGACATGTCAGAAATGTTTCCTTGTGTACTGGATTAGGTTCAAATCAAATGGCTCCAAGCACTATGGGACTTAACATCTGAGGTCATCAGTCCCCTATACTACTTACACCTAACTAACCTAAAGACATCACACACATCCATGCCCGAGGCAGGATTCGAACCTGCGACAGTAGCAGCAACGCGGTTCTGGACTGAAGCGCCTAGAACCGCTCGGCCACAGCTCCCGGCACTGGATTATGAACAGGTCGTGGGCAGAAGGTCAAACAAGCGACAAAGGCGTAACGTTGTTTTTATTATTAACCGCCGCCTACACAGTGTGTTCTGTATAAGCACCGGAGACGTCGACGAGATGCTGTACACGCCATATGTCCACCTGGTGGCCAAAATTGGAACAAATTTTTTCCAGTGTAAATCGGTTCCGCATTAACGCATTAGCATATCTACCAAGTTTGGCTGCTATACGATAATTACAGCCCACACTATATCTCCGTGAGTAGCTGCACTGTAGTTCTAACGGCACGGTATATACAACAGACAATAGAATGCACAAAACACAAGCAACACCAACAGACATATTCAACTGATCGGGCATACACCAGCTTACATACAATTCTTGTTGGTAGTATACGCAAGTAAAGTTGCAGAAACATTAAAATAATGTGTTCACAACTTCTCAGAGCCCTACAACATTTGCTGACCAATTACCTTATTGGCTCGATAATAAGCCGCTGCCACGTGTAAGATGCACCCATGAATTTCGAGAGGTACATACAGTAAACATATGTTCTAACATAGGATACAACACATTGGCACCTAACATACTGGTACCACATTTTGTCTTAGTCCCTCTGATCACTATCAGCATCATTATTCACTTCACAACTCACTCTCTCTCTCTCTCTCTCTCTCTCTCTCTCACACACACACACACACACACACACACACACACACACACACAAACAAACAAACAAACAAACAACCTTTTCTTCATTCTCTTCCCACAATTCGTCGTCATCCTCGCTGCCATCCAGCATTTTCGATATGCATCATACCTTCAACCCCTTAATGATGGTCTGTGATGATACGGAGGACCGCGAAGCAAGCATCCACTCGCGCAGAAGGGTGACTGATGACGTCTTAATGTTACCAGACACATTTTTTCGGAGGTTGTCCTTGAACGACTTGTTTATGGCCACATCTAGCGTCTGTAGTTTTGAAGCCATTCCTCTGGGTATTACGACAAGGTCTGTCTTTTGTGCGGAGATTTTACTTCAGCAGTTAGATGGCCCTTAAAAGCATCGAAAAAATGGCACAGTTCTTTTAGCAAGCAGTGCTTCACCTCTGCGATTCCAAACTGTAGACAGCCAGTCCGTAGAAAAGTTTTCTTGGAGAATTGTTTTCCTCTTCAGAATGACATGGAGTAACTTTCCCCATCGGCTGCGACAACTGACATCACAGTTATTCAATTTTTTTTCGTTCCTGGTTCCACTTAACGGGAGCTTCTTACGCGTTTCATGTCTAGTGTCGTGTTGCTCGGCATGTCAAAAAATACTAGCGTTTCACCAGCTTTTCCATCTGATGAAAAGAATGTGATTGACACTTTCGCAAATGGATGACGTATCGCTGCAATTTAACCAGTTTCTCCTCGAGATTTGCTGGTATTCTGTCTGCTAGTGTAGTTCGTCGGAGAGCAAAGCCGTTCCTCCGCATAAACCGACGGCGCCAACCAATACTCACGCGGAATTCTCCTTGTGCCACGTTTAAGACTTGTGGTTTCCAGAGCCTTCAGTCAGAATATTTCTCGTGGGATAGGCGACCCATTTTTCCTCTTTATCTTGTTGCCACATTTCGGTCCCCCTGAATGATTTTCTCGTTGAAACTGTCTTCTTCTATTTTTCTTATGAAGTAATCGCACATTAGATTCGTTCAGTCCATACTTTCTTGACACCTCTTTGTTGGTTGTGGATCTGGTATAATGCACAAGATGTACGTTTGAATGTTGCATCGTAACTGCGCCGAATTCCTTGGCATGATGATGCTTTTCGTCCTAAATGGTCGTTCATGTGGCATAAATCAGACTTTCTTACTGGTACCCAACTGAAACTCAGTTACAAGCTAACTTAACATTATTGATAGACATACACAGTGTTAACGCCAATAAAATACCAGTAAAAGTTTGCACTGTTGAATAGTAAGATGCCTTGACGAAACTTTCGGTTACAGGTGCTAGTTATATTGTTGCAAATGCGCAATTTTTTTATAGAAAGAATACGTACAAAAATAAATAAATAAACAAGCAAAAGACAACAGATATAAGACACATCCTAACTTTTCTAGGGTGAAATTTGGATAAAAGGTACTGCTTCTTTAGGGGCAATATCGTAATACCACAGAACGTCTACCCAAATGAAGTAGACACACATGGAAAAGTCATTATCGGAAGGAAAACAGAGTATAAATGAAATTCCTACACTAGGCAATGGCATAGTATTTAATACATTAAATGATTAAGGGAACTACACAAAAAAAGAAAAAAAAGGCACATACACGGTAAGCAATGGTAAACAAATTTCAAATTCGGTGTTTGAGTGTGAATTTCTAAGGGACCAAACTGCCGAGGTCATCGGCCCCTAGACTTACTACTTAAATACACGCTCACACCCATGCCCATGCCAGAGGAAGGACTCGAACCTCCGGCGGGAGGGGCCGCGCAATCCGTGACATGGCGCTTCTAACCACGCGGCCGCTCCGCGCGGCTTCAAATTTGGTACTAGACTAACAGAAGACAAGTGAGCATCTACAGGGACGAGGCACACCGCAGCAATATAAACACGGTGTTCTGCACATAGCACAAGTGTAACTTGTGAGTGGAGTTCCTCAGAAAGGTGTATCGTAATTGTATTCATTTCCATAACAGAGGAGCTTGAAGATGAGGGCGGATACTCCGAAAATAACTAAGTAATTGCAAAACATATTTTCGAATTGTTTTCACACAACGAAATTACGTTTACAGACAAAGTAAGTTGATAACTCGCCAACAAAACTCTCAGTACCTTGATTTAGTTGCAGAAGTCCACGCAATACACTCGCGAAAGATCTCACACTGTTAGAAATTGTCTCTGTAGATATGCAGGAAAAAGACATCTTCCGGCACAATGATAAATACTACGTCGTATCACCCACATATACACAAGAAAGCTGCATGCAACACGATGGTACGCAAACAAAAGCACTGAGCAAAGAGAACAGGGAGCAGGAATTCGGCGTCATTGAGCAAATGTATTGGCTAATAACTTCCCCAGCTCAGTGACAGACAAAATGCAGAAACGAAAAGCGAGAAACCAATAAATTCCTCTCTCTGTGGAAGGAGTTAATAAAGTAATCAAAGCACGCCACAGAAGGATGCAAAACAAGAGGGCTGAAAATGCTTAAACACCCTTTACTAGTTCGGGTCGATTCAAAAACACTTAGTAGACCAGAGCAAAAATTGCGGTCTCTCTGAACTTCCAGAGGAGCTTGAAGATGAGGGCGGATACTCCGAAAATAACTAAGTAATTGCAAAACATATTTTCGAATTGTTTTCACACAACGAAATTACGTTTACAGACAAAGTAAGTTGATAACTCGCCAACAAAACTCTCAGTACCTTGATTTAGTTGCAGAAGTCCACGCAATACACTCGCGAAAGATCTCACACTGTTAGAAATTGTCTCTGTAGATATGCAGGAAAAAGACATCTTCCGGCACAATGATAAATACTACGTCGTATCACCCACATATACACAAGAAAGCTGCATGCAACACGATGGTACGCAAACAAAAGCACTGAGCAAAGAGAACAGGGAGCAGGAATTCGGCGTCATTGAGCAAATGTATTGGCTAATAACTTCCCCAGCTCAGTGACAGACAAAATGCAGAAACGAAAAGCGAGAAACCAATAAATTCCTCTCTCTGTGGAAGGAGTTAATAAAGTAATCAAAGCACGCCACAGAAGGATGCAAAACAAGAGGGCTGAAAATGCTTAAACACCCTTTACTAGTTCGGGTCGATTCAAAAACACTTAGTAGACCAGAGCAAAAATTGCGGTCTCTCTGAACTTCCATGCCAAGACACTAGTGATCTACAGCCGGGCAGTACAGAAATCACTGGTGAAGGTCAGAAAGTGTAGCATTCGGAGGCGCACATCGAGAATTCTGCCCGCAACGTCACCTGCAGCTCTGGTGACAATGGAATGTCGCGTTTTAGCGCTTAGCATATGTCGATTGTTACTACCTCGCTGCTACAGACTGATCACCTTCAGAAGTACAGTGAAACATTCTCTACTCGTTTTACAGACATCTTTCGAGTTTGATACCAGGAACTGAAACTGGCTGAAAGATGTGAAGACCAATGATGCTGTGCTCTTTCGCCACAGTATCATAGCTTGAACCCATTTTATTTAAGTTTTTTCGGTGACATGATAAGGAGTGACACCACTTTTCGCTATCTCACCAGAAAACTAAAACCATACACTACACACACACACACACACACAATAAAAAAAGAAAGATCAGTGTTCGAATTTTGGAATAACAAAATAAGTGACAGCCAACAATATCTTCTCAGACTTTCTGTTGCACTTATTCATATTGTCGAATCTGTTCTAATTAATTACGTTACCGGCGGCCTGTGTGGCCGAGCGGTTCTAGGCGCTCCAGTCCGGAACCGCCCGATTGCTACGGTCGCAGGTTCGAATCCTGTCTCGGGCATGGACGTGTGTGATGTCCTTAGGTTAGTTAGGTTCAAGTAGTTCAAAGTTCTAGGCAACTGATGACTTCAGATGTTAAGTACCATAGTGCGCAGAGCCATTTGAACCAATACCACGTGACTAACCCAGTTTGATGCTGTGAACATGCTCCCTAGACTGTGGTCACTCTATAGGAAAAGGTCCACTGTTCTGTAAAAGGAGTTTTTGACTGTGGCGGTAAATAGTGGTAGGACTGAAACTTCCTGGCAGATTAAAACTGTGTGCCGGACCGAGACTCGAACTCGGGACCTTTGCCTTTCGCGGGCAAGTGCTCTACCGCTGAGCTACCCAAGCACGACTCACGTCCCGTCCTCACAGCTTTACTTCTGCCAGTACCTCGTCTCCTACCTTCCAAACTTTACAGAAGCTCTCCTGCGAAACTTGCAGAACTAGCACTCCTGAAAGAAAGGATATTGCGGAGACATCGTTATGCCACAGCCTGGGGCACACAGTTTTTATCTGCCAGGAAGTTTCATAGCAGCGCACACTCAGCTGCAGACTGAAAATCTCTTTCTGGAGTGGTAGGACTGTTGATATTTTTAAAAATATCGTGTTTCCATCATCGATACTTAAGGAAATATCATTTCCGGCAGTCGATTTATCGAATCGTGTATCGATATATCAACGAAAGAAATCGACGTACCAGCGTACAAAAATATTAGCTACACATTGTAAATACACTGAGGGTTTTAGATCTGTATATTTAAGTATTGATTTATTATTAGATATCCTGTACAACAACAAGTTAGCTGCCTACTTATCCCCTGTAGAGCAAGAATTGAAAGGAAAACGGTGCACGTTCACCCTTGGCGACAGCCACTTTGTTAACAATGGCAACTGCACGTAAGTGGCACAATAAAAGGAGTCCAATTGGTCCATTGTTCGGTTACGTCACTTACAGGATTTGTCTGGAACATTTCATGTCGGCTTCCTGTATTTCAGTTCTGCAACCGCCATTGACCTAGTAGTTACAGCGTCAAAACTGCGTGGTGAAGTTCAACTTTGCAGTTTCTGTTGGTAGTGCCGAGCGCCGGTTAAGACGCATATGCCCTCACAAGTCTCTGTCCACCGCAAAAATCAATCTTGTCATTTAGATTACGGTCATCTTTTTCAGCAATTATTTTTGAAGAATCCCGATATGAAGAAATAGCACACTAGTTGCGTTAAAAATTGTTTTTGCATAGACACAGCCACCCCCCCCCCCCTCGACCCCCAGTGTAATCAGACTACTACTTTCGTGCCAGCTATACTTGCTTCACACAGTCAACCGACATGAAGAAGATGCTGTGATATGCGAACGATTAGCTTTTCAGAGCATTCATACAACGTTGGCGCCGGTGGTGACACCTACAACGTGCTGACATGAGGAAAGTTTCCAACCGATTTCTCACACACAAACAGCAGTTGACCGGCGTTGTCTGGTGAAACGTTGTTGTGATGCCTCGTGTGAGGTGGAGAAATGCGTACCATCACGTTTCCGACTTTGATAAAGGTCGGATTGTAGCCTATCGCGATTGCGGTTTATCGTATCGCGACATTGCTGCTCGCGTTGGTCGAGATCCAATGAGTGTTAGCAGAATATGGAATCGGTGGGTTCAGGAGGGTAATACGGAACGCCGTGCTGGATCGCAACGGCCTCGTATCACTAGCAGTCGAGATGACGGGCATCTTGGCCGCATGGCTGTAACGGATCGTGCAGCCACGTCTCGATCCCTGAGTCAACAGATGGGGACGATTGCAAGAGAACAACCATCTGCACGAACAGTTCGACGACGTTTGCAGCAGCATGGACTGGCAGCTCGGAGACCATGGCTGCTGTTACCCTTGACGCTGCATCACAGACGGGAACGCCTGCGATGGTGTACTCAACGACGAACCTGGAAGCGTGTATTCGTCATCGCCATACTGGCGTATCACCCGGCGTGACGGTATTGGTACCATTGGTTACACGTCTCGGTCACCTCTTGTTCGCACTGACGGCACTTTGAACAGTGGACGTTACGTTTCAGATGTGTTACGACCCGTGGCTCCACCCTTCATTCGATCCCTGCGAAACCCTACATTTCAGCAGGATAATGCACGACCGCATGTTGCAGGTCCTGTACGGGCCTTTCTGGATACAGAAAATGTTCGACTGCTGCCCTGGCCAGCACATTCTCCAGATGTGTCACGAATTGAAAACACCTGGTCAATGGTGGCCGAGCAACTGGCTCGTCACAATACGTCAGTCCCTACTCTTGATGAACGTATCGTGTTGAAGCTGCATGGGCAGCTGTACCTGTACACGCCATCCAAGCTCTGTTTGACTCAATGCCCAGGCGTATCAAGGCCGTTATTACGGCCAGAGGTGGTTGTTCTGGGTACTGATTTCTCAGGATCTATGCACCCAAATTGCGTGCAAATGTAATCACATGTCAGTTCTAGTATAACATATTTTTCCAATGAATGCCCGTTTATAATCTGCATTTCTTCTTGGTGTAGCAATTTTAATGGCCAGTAGTGTATAATATAAAAATATCTGATCTCGATATTGCCATTTCGATATCCACATATCGATGTCAGGGAAATAATACCGCCGATAAATATAAATATTTTTTGGATAAAATATCGATATTTTATCTGCAGCCCTAATTGGTGGGCCGTCGGCGCGTGTGCTGTTCCCCACTGGCGAACGCCCAGCTGGGGGAACACGGCAGAAGCAACATTAGCCCGTGGGCGCAGGGGCGCGGTCCCCGGCCGACACCTGCGTGTGCGTGAGCTGTTGCGACAGCCGGGCACGCAGGCACGCGCGCACGCACTTCTACGCACACGCAGGCACGCGGCGAGAGCCGATCAGACACCCCGTGTCGCGGCGCGACGCCGCTTCCGGCTGGCCGTAAATCTGGCGTCGGGACACGCGGCTAGCAGCTGTTCCGCTGTGTTCGCTCGCCAGCTCCGTGCTTTCTCCTCGTTCTGCTTCTCACGGCTGCTCCCACGCACACGGCAATGTGCTGCTGTGTCTTCCCACTCCGCATTGTCTACGATCGCTGATACCTGTTTTATTTCTCGCTGCAGCGCCTCTAACACTGTATGGGTACTGGATGTGTCTAAACGAATGCAGGAGGACTTAGTGTTTTCCCTTGATGCACGTGCTGACGAACCTCATCACATGCTGAAATGTTGTTGATGCGATGCCCATCCGTTTAAGTGGATGAGGGGAGAGTCTCTACCTTGTACCCTGTCGGTGGGGAAATCGGCTCGACTTTTCCGGTCTCTCTTATAGCGCAAAGCCGTCCTCACACGGGACGTGAAGCACGCCAGACGTCGTTACCAATGTGGTTTGGCTTGCAAATCACATAGTTTACTTACAGAAATGAACACACTTTACCATTTGTCTAATGCTAGCCATGCTGTTCTGCCTGTAGTACACATAAATAAAAATTTTAGTATCCATGATCATGATACAAGGCTAAAAGGAACGACATGAGAATTTAAAACTTCAATTACAGATAGTACGATACAAATTTTAAATATTCATCCACATCAAATAAATACTATGTTATAATTATAAGTTTTACTAAACCCCTAAGATTATTATTATTATTAGATCGCTGCTGGAACAAGGTAGGAGAATTTTTACAACAAGTCAAATACTTCATTTTTAAGTGCAAAATTACCTACAGTAATTAGTGCAAACACTACTGCATTCACAAAATTGAACGAATTCACTCCTGAAAGAGAGAGCTCTAGCATAAAAACTCTAAAGACAAAACAAAAACTACGCACCATGATGAAATTATCCAAATAGGACGGAAGTCGGTAGGTGTCATGTACATGTACACATGGTTACAATTTTAGAATAACTGGATGATTTACTCAGGAGATACAGCTTCACAAACTGAGCAATTCAGTGACACGTTTATCTACCACTGGCCCTTATGCAAGAAACTATTCGGCTTGGTGTTGATTGAGGTGGGGGGGGGGGGGTTGTTGGACGTTTTCCTGAGTGATATCTGCAACATTCTGTCCAGTTGACGCGTTACATCGGTAAATTCCCGGCTGGTCCCGGCGGAGGTTCGAGTCCTCCCTCGGGCATGGGTATGTGTGTGTGTGTGTGTGTGTGTGTGTGTGTGTGTTTGTCCTTAGGATAATTTAGGTTAAGTAGTGTGTAAGCTTAGGGACTGATGACCTTAGCAGTTAAGTCCCATAAGATTTGACACACATTTGAACATTTTTTGGCAAATTCCCGAGATGGTTGCCGGGTCCTGCCCATAGTGCTCCAAACAATCTTAAGTGGGAAGAGATCCGGTGACCTTGTTGGCGAAGTTAGGGTCCGTCATCTATGAAGACAAGCAGTGGAAACTCTCACCGTATGCGGTTGGGCGTTATCTTGATGAAATGTAAGTCCAGGATGACTTACCAAGAAGAGCAAGAAAACGGAGCATCGAATTTTCGCTGTCTGTAAGAGTGCAGCGGATGGTAACCAAAGGGGTCCTGTTATGAAAGTAAAAATGGTTCAAATGGCTCTGAGCACTATGGGACTCAACTTCTGAGGTCATTAGTCCCCTAGAACTTAGAACTAGTTAAACCTAACTAACCTAAGGACATCACACACATCCATGCCCCCGGCAGGATTCGAACCTGCGACCGTAGCGGTCTTGCGGTTCCAAACTGCAGCGCCTAGAACCGCACGGCCACTTTGGCCGGCTATTATGAAAATAAATGGCTCCCCAAGACCGTCACTCCTGGCCGTCGGGCAGTGTGGTGGGCGACAGTCAGCTGGGACGTATCCAGATACGTCTCCGATCTGGAATCTCACTGACTGGAGTAGAATTGTCTTCAGTGATGAGTCTCGCTTCGAACTGAGCCCGGATAACCAACGATGACGTTCCTGGAGACGTCCTACACACCGATGGGATACCAGCCTGATCGTCGCTCGCCATACTGCTCGACAACCGGGAGTGTTGGTCTGGCATCCCATTTCTTTTCATAGCAGGACCCCTTCGGTTGTCAATCACGGCACCCTTACAGCACAGCCGCAGGTCCACGACATTCTATCCCCTCGTTTTCATGGCAAACCATCCTAGGCTTACATTTTAGCAAGACAGTGAGCGCCCACAGACGGCGAGATATGCTACTGCTCGTCGTCGTGCTTGCCAAACCGTACCTCGGCCAGAAAGGTAGCTGGATCTCTCCTTACGTATAAACGTTTGGAGCATTACTTACGATCTAAGGCGCCAGGATTAGAGATGGGTCGTTCGCGAACTAACGGGTCCAAAGGAACGGTTCACCAAGATGAACGGAACGAGCGAGGAACGAATTCTAAAGAACGGTCTTTCATAGTTCACTTCGGTCGCGGCTTTCTGCTTACAGTTCCCGGGAACGGGAAACGGTCGGTCTCGTTCCCACAACGGCACGTCGTCCGGTCTCGTTCCAGCCTCGGTCCTGTTCCCCTCTGTCTCGGTCTCGCTCGGTCGGACTCGTCCTCCTTCGCGTGGCCTCTCGTCGCAGTTCCACTGCCGACTGCTCATAGTTCAGTATCGAGTTGTTGTTCGTTTCGTTCGCTTAGCACGCCCATTCTAGATCTGTTTTAAACCTTTTTTGAACTCTGTACTTCTGGTTCTTTTCGTATTCTGTTCAGCGTCCACGACCGGTAATTAAAATGTATTTTATAATTACGTAAACTACATGAAAATTACTACATTTTCAGGTAACAAAACGGCGTATCTGCTTACTTCACTATTTCGATAATCAGCAGAAGAAATACTTGTCAAAATGGTTCAAATGGCTCTGAGCACTATGGGACTCAACTGCTGAGGTCATTAGTCCCCTAGAACTTAGAACTACTTAAACCTAACTAACCTAAGGACATCACACACATCCATGCCCGAGGCAGAATTCGAACCTGCGACCGTAGCGGTCTTGCGGTTCCAGACTGCAGCGCCTTTAACCGCACGGCCACTCCGGCCGGCTACTTGTCAAAAGGAAAGATTTTTTGTCATTACACATGCAAAGGACGTCGGCACGGCACACACGAGTGGCCATTTTCCGTCTTTTTTTGATCCGAGGTAAAAGAGCGTGTTCATTGTCATGGAAGGCGGACCGACTTACAACCGAATGAAGCCCGCTCTTCGTAATCGAGTGTGTGGTGTCACATTTTGTAAAGAGAATATGATAACTCCTACAATATTATTTAAGTGGCAGAGTGTGGCGCACGAAAAATCGGCCCCCGCCCGCAGTAGTAGACTGCTCATTGTCGCTTACCAATCGTCATTTATTGTTTCGAAGTTGTTTGCATTAGCTTATTTGTTATTTCTTCACTGCCTAATTATTACATGTTTATCTATTCTGCTCGTAGCGGTAAACAAATCGTGCGTAAACGGCGAGCAGTCTGTACTCGGGGCCGGTTTTTCGTGCGCCACCTTATATTATTTTACTGCGATCAGCCACATAACGCTACAGTTGGCTAAACGTGATGTTTTGCAGAATCACGAAAATTACAAGTGTGTGAGAATTCTGTCATGAATAAAAGCTCTGTAATCCAGGGGGGAGGCAAGTGCCTCCTCTTGGCGCCTTCCATCTTCAGTCAACTATGCTACTAATTTTCAATTTTTCATAAGAACCATAAACGAAGCACAATGAACGGTGAACGAGTGAAAATGAACGGTTCCCAAAAAAGAGCGATCACCAGTGAACTAGTTCCCAAGGATGAACGACTTTGCCCATCTCTAGTCAGGGTACGATATCCCTCAAGAGGACATCCGGCAACTATCAGTCAATGCGAAGCCGATTAACTACCTGCATAAGAGCCAGAGGTGAACCAGCGGTTCAATCCACTGCAGAGCGAAAATCTTATTCTGGCAACGGATTATTGATATGCTCAATTTGTGAAGCTCTTTCTCTTGAATAAGTCTTCCAGTTTTGCCGAAATTATAAACATTTATTTCTTAGTACGTATATATATCGTGTCTCGATATCTGTCCCATTCTGGTAATACCTTTGTGGTGCGCCGATCATTTTTCACTTGTGTGTTGGAAATTCTTTTGAAATAATAGTGAAATAGAACATCGTATAAATGTTTTATTTCTGATTTGGAAAAGACGGCTAAGGAATGAGCATCGGATATCGGTGCAAGCGTAAAGCATAGCGAAAACGTTCGCGGCAGGTTAAGCCGCCGTGTGGAGTGAAGGCAAAATGTCGATGACGCGGAAGGTCAGAAGCTCGCTGGCACACGGCTGATGACTCTCGCGGTGTTTTGCCAGCGGGGAGCGGGCTGGGACGGTGGTCAGGTGGCGGCCGGGCCGGGCATGGGCGGCCTTCCAAGGTGAAGGCGTGGCTCTGCGGCGGGCCGGCTCTCTCTGACCCACAGCGCCGCCTCGCAACACACTCCCACGCCCCCGGGTCGCGCGCCGGCCTCCCCGTGTGGGATCTGCGGCCGCCGCACTCCGCCGACCATCTGCCGCAAACTGCAGCCGAGATGGTCGATCAGAAAGCTTCCACACAACTCTCGGTTTCAGTCTGTTAGCTAAGGGGCTACAGATATACTCACCGTCCGGTGGCTAATGGAACTGCGTCATTACATGACTGGCAGAAGTATGAGACTTTCTCCCTCTAGCGGGTACCACGTGATGTGTTCTTTTGTGATATATCTGGCGTGCCGATCGTAAGTAGGGGAAGTCGAAAATTTAAGAACCTTCAACATCGCAGCGCGTCAGCAATCGTTGGTTAATATATTAAAAAACTAAAAACCCGCCTCGATTGCGAAAAAAGCACCTAGTGTTAAGTGTTAACCCAGGTTTCGGCGCAGATAATTACACCTTCATCAGAACAACAATAAAACCCACAAGTGCCTAAAAAGACCTTTGTCAATGATTAAAAGAACACCATAGCTATAGATTTATAAGCGAAAAAGAAAAGGAAAACACAAACAGTACATATGTACAAAGTCTAAACCACTACTTAATGGTGTACGCGCCACCTCACACCGGCCTATGTTCGATGGGCCATGACCCGCCATAAACTGCAGCTACAAACGGTGAAGAGCGCCCTAAATGAGAGAGGGCTTTTTCGATGTGGGCCCCCACCCGTTTCCGTCACCTGTGAGAAAGTCGTCCCTCCCACTTCTGCTTTTTTTCCAAACTGTTAGCACTTTTTACTTTCATGCGTATAGAAGTACTCAAATGCCTTACGGGTTTTAACGAATATGTATTCCCATTTTCTACAATTCGCTTCAGTTGAAAATTTTCGAGTTATTGAACTATCGTGATACTATCCAGCATCGAATTGGTGGACATAAAATACTCGTCGAAAACCAACAAGCCTTAAATACGCGACTTAGCAAGAACTATGACGTCACCTGAGTAACAGATTTACCAGCGTCATTTCAGCCCTTCTGAAGCTTTCCAAGATGACTGTTTGGTGATGCGATTGTGGAGTGAAAACGCGAAGGAACTACCATGGCTAAACCAAGACCACGAAGACATCTTGTACTGATGAGCAAGCACGTAGAGTATTGTGGAAGATGACTCTAAACATCGCATGAAATCAGCCGAAGAAATTACTCGCTTGTGCTAACATGAGTCCAACTATATGAGTGACTGAGCATGGGGAATTAAAAGAATGAGGTACAGTGGTCGAGGATGTCCTTATAAGTCGCACATTTATGTAGTCAGTGACAAGTGACGCTTGAGCTGGTGTAAACAGCGACATCACTAGACAGTGGATGAATGGGAACGAATGATTTGCAGCAATGAATCGCGGAATTCCACGGAAGGTTCTGAGATTGGCGAATGCTAGCATAACGTCACCTGTCGTCATGTGCATTGCTAACAGTGGACGGCGGACGAGGAGGTATTAAGGTATGGAGGTATTTCTCGTGGATAGTGCGTGGTCCCCTTACTGCGCTTGAGAAAACGCTGAATGCGGAAGGATAGGAACACATTTTACACTATTGTGTGCTGCTTACATTGGAGGAACAGTTCGGAGATGATGACTGTAACAGCGTGACAGTGCGCCCTGTCATAAAGCAGCGTCTTTCACTCATTGGTTTGTTGGTAATAACATTCCTGAATTGGACTGGCCTAACCAGAGGTCCGACCTGACCCGAATGGAATACCTTTGGGGCTTCTCTCCAGATCCAAGCGTCGACCGTCAGTACCTTCACTGGTTTCGGCTATTGAAGAGGAATGGGCTCCCATTCAGACACCTCGTGGAAAGTGTCCCCAACCGATCTCAAGCCGCCGTAAAGGCCAAAGCTGAACATACCGCACATTAGTGCCCACTAACAGTTATCCATACTTTTGATCAGATCGTGTTCTTTGTCATTGTTGGTTGGTTGGTTGGTTGATTTGGGGGAGGGGACCAAACAGTGAGGTCATCGGTCTCATCGGATTAGGGAAGGATGGTGGAAGGAAGTCGGCCGTGCGCTTTCAGAGAATCCATCCCGGCGTTTGCCTGAAGCGAATTAGGAATCTCAAGGAAAACTTCCATCCCGGCGTTTGCCTGAAGCAATTTAGGGAAATCACGAAAGGCCTAAATTATGCGAGTTTGAACCGTCGTCCTCCCGAACGCGTGTCCAGTGTGCTAACCACTGCGCCACCTCGCTCGATTTCGTCATTGTTCCAAGAGGCACCTAGTATCTTTCAATTCCGCAATGTTCGTGGCCCAGTGGCACAAACGACTGCCGCAGCGTGTTAGAGCAGTAATTTGCGCCGGTTCAGATGATAATAGTGAGAGCGAGCAATAAATTTCTGGAACAATTTGGAGACTTCTTACATCTACATCAACTGTCATACTCTACAAACCACTGAAGTGAATGACAGAGGGTACTTAGCATTGCACCTCGATTTAGGATTTCTTTCCATTCGCGTATGGATCGCAGGAAGAGTGCTTAAGTTCATTTGTGTGCGATGTTATTAAGCTAATCTCGTCTTCACGGTCCGTGGTTGTCAAAATTTTTTAAGTACGCTTCCATGTGATATTTTGCGTCTGTCTTAAAGTGTCTGCCTGTTTTTTTTTTTCAACTAATTTCGTAATGGTGTCTCTTGGGTCAACAAACCTGTAATCTTGCATATTGTGTGTGTCATGTTATGACTGAAACGGTTTCAGTGAAAACAACAGAACACTGTGTTTTTGGAGTTTTCACTGAAACCGTTTCAGTCATAACATGACACACACAATATGCAAGATTACAGGTTTGTTGATCCAAGAGACAGCATTACGAAATTAGTGGAAAAAAAACAGGCAGACACTTGAAGACAGCCGAAAAATATCACTTGCAAGCGCACTTAAAAAATTTCGACAATCACGGACCGTGAAGACAAGATTAGCTTAATAACATAGCACACAAATGCACTTAAGCACTCTTCCTGCAATCCATACGCGAATGGAAAGAAATCCTAAATCGAGGTGCAATGCTAAATACCCTCTGTCACGCACTTCACCGTGGTTTGTAGGTTATGACAGTTGATGTAGATGTATGAAGTCTCCAAATTGTTCCAGAAATTTATTGCTAGCTCTCACTATTATTATCAGTACCGGCGCAAATTACTGCTCTAACACGCGTGTTAATTACGGCATTTAGATTATTTTGGAAGACAGTCACAACTGTGAAGTGTCCAGCGCGGCAGTGGGATCAGAGACCTCTGGCGCAGGAAAGTCGACTCCTTGAGCAAGGCCGCCAGACCAGAAATGGAGCAGCGGTGAATGGACACGGATCATTACGCAACGGCTGCGTGTCTTGCTAAACCAATTACGTAGCCTTTGGAGCAGCGACACATATGTTCGATACATTTTAGCTCACCTCCGTTGCAAAAACGGAAACCATTTTCCAGATCGGCGCGCAGTGTTTTACGAGGATCGAAACCATTTAAATCCTAATTTGCTCCGCACTGGTAGCACCTAAATATGGAACTGGTAACGTAGGTACGTCAAGTGATAATGTTTTGTCCCTCTGATGGTGTTCCAGAAATGTCATCGGCATTGCCTCACGTTCGACTTCATGACATTTAGGATACACTCCTTGCGTGTAACAAAGTCGCACAAGATTATTTGTGTACTTGGACTGCAAAGTATTCGCATCAGTTACAAAAGCATACTTACTAGGTTGGCAACACGAAAGGCAGTCGTTCATTCGCTTCGTCAGTCAGGCTCCTCGCTCTTCTTCAGTCCACGTATTCTTCTCCAGTTAGTCTTGTACTAATATCCTCTCTGATACCGTCAGCCTATCTCAGCCGTGGTCTTCCACTTGGTCTGTTGCCTCTGATATCTTCTCCCACCACCTGGCTAGCGATCTGTCCCTTTCCACAAATTATGTACCCTACCACTTCAGTCTTCTCTGTCTGACCACTGCCACAGTGTCCGGAGATTTGTACAACTCCTGCATTTCGCATTCCCCCCCCCCCCCCCCCTCATGTCGTCTCCAAACTTCTCCGATAAATGTGTCTCAGAGTGGTATTCCAATATGTCAGGAGTTTTCTTTCTGTCTTCTGGGTAAGTTTACGCCTTTGCTACGTACAGGACCACGGATTGTACTACAGTCTTGTAGTTCCTAATCTTCTTGGATCTCTATACTATCCATGACTTTGAGCAGCTTTCTGAGTACAAACCTTTTATTTCACTGAGTACTGCCCGATGATATTTGAAGCCTTTTTACGCTTTCGAAGATTTTACAATCCACATCTAAAGGTCTGTCGTCGTTTTCTCTGCTTACTCCGAGGTATTTTGTTTTATCCGTATTCTTCTTCAAGCTTGCTCTCATTACCTTGTCCGTTAACACTGTTACCATCTGAAGCATATCCGCTAAGGCCATAATGTTGGTGCTTCTACCTAGCTAAGTTCCTGCCTATAGGCTTGTTACTTTCGATAGTGCTCTTTCTAGTACCAAATGAAACAGAAGGAGGGAGAGACAGTGTCCCTGTCGAACTCCAGTCCTCACCTCTAACTTCTCAGACATCTATCCATTCACTTTCACCTTGCATGTTGTCTCTTGTATACGTCCTTGTGTTAGTTTCATTAGTTTACTGGGAACCAGCGTGCCTTTTCTACATCTACGTCTGCCTGCTCGCTGTTTCCTTACAAATGGAATACAGAAAATACAGCTTTTACGATTTTCAGACTTCAAGTGTCCCAGAAGGGGAAATCCGCTTATCGCTGTTGCTTAAGCAAGTCTGTAATGATATGTTATATAACATTTAACATATCGTGCACAAAGAAACTACATTTCACTAACGTAGTTAGAACAGAATACAAAATGGGGAACTAGGTGCAGATGCAACCTCTTTTCTCTACTGTTCCATCGGTATACCGAAGACGCTATACAGAAAAAAATAGGAAGGTTCAGAAGTGGGATTAAATCAGCTTGGATGCATATCAGCGGTTGGATTCTCTGATGGAAGTTCTGTGCTCGGTGAAAATGAGGAAGAATTTTAAGACCCGTTGAATGGAATGAAAGTATTAAGGAGCAGAAACAATGAAACAAGCACAGAGAAGGAACATTAATCGCCAAAATACGTGTTATAGTATCAGATATTGGCCTTAGCTTGAGAAAGGTACCAGAGAGGCAGTTCTCACGCTGCGGTTAATAATGGAAGCCAGACTGGAAAAAAAATCGACACATTCATAGGATCTTTCGATATGGAAAAAGCGTTTGAAAATGTAAAATGGTACAAAGTGTTAGAAATTCTGAAAAAAGTAGGGGTAAGCTATAGGGAAAGATGGGTAATATACAATACGCACAAGAACCAAGAGTGGAAGACCAAGAAGGAAGTGCTCGGATTAAGAAGAGTATAAGGCAGGAGTGTAATCTGTCGCCCCTGCTATTCAGTCTATACATCGAAAAAGCAATGACAGAAATAAAAGAAAGGCTCTACAGTGGGATTAAATTCAGGGTGCAAGGATAACAATGATAATATTTGCTGATGACGTTGCTACCCTCAGTGAAAGTGAAGAAGAATTAAAGGGTATGCTCAATGGAATGAACAGTCTGATGAGTACAGAATGTCGACTGAGAGTAAATCGAAGAAAGACGAAATTAAGAGGTAGCAGAAATGAGAAAAGCGAGAAACTTACCATCAAAAATGTGGATCAGGAAGTAGACCACATTTAGGAATTCGGTTACTTAGGCAGCAAGATAACCCATTTGTTTGTGATGAGGTGGCGCTTTACAACTGTCAAATAATTGTGAAACTTCGTTGTAGATGATTATGAGCTGTTTGTTTTTAGGCTCAATGCTACAGTTACGATCAGTAGACCATTATCAAGCCGAAGCAAAGCGTAACCAGTTTCTCACTGCAACATCTAAAGTGAACAACTTTGTACTTACATCGAAGTTGTTCACTTGAAATGTTGTAGCGGCAAGCTGCTTACGCTTTGATCCGGCATGTTAATGGTCTCCTGAACGAAACTGTAACTGATGGTCATCTATAGGAAAGTTTGACTGAAAATAACTGGGGACGTAGATTGCAAGTGCTACTCTGAGATGAGAAAGTTGGCAAAGGAGAGGAATTCGTGGCGGGTCACATCAAACTAGTCATTATATTGATGACTCAGAGGCAAAAGTAACAATTTTAGATTTTACTTGAAATTGAAAACGTTTTTCTTTGTCTATTGTACATTGCATTGCATGGTCAGCATGATACATTATTTTTACATGGCTTTTTAACTATGCCGACAAGACCTCTGTAAGTTTGACAATTGATAATAGCAGTTGTACGAAGATCATATTTTATTACAAAATTTTTCAAATAATATCATAGCAGATGATGTTGCCCTGAGCCTACTCTGTCGAACTTGACAGGAGATGGTATTTAGTTTCATGTTGTGAAACGCTTCACTGATTCGTGGAATCAGTCCCGCCGTGGTGCGAATTACTGTAACGCACACCTTGCTGCTGATTTGCTTCCGAAGCAAATAACAAATAACAGTTCCTTTGCCGAGCGGGGTAGCCGCGCGGTTAGGGCACCTTGTCGCGGTTCGTGCGGCTCCCCCCGTCGGAGGTTCGAGTCCTCCCTCGGGCATGGGTGTGTGTGTTGTCCTTAGCGTAAGTTAGTGTAACTTAAATTAAGTAGTGTGTAAGCTTAAGGACCTATGAACTAAGAAGTTCGGTCCCATAGGGCTTACCACAAATTTCCACAACAGTTCTCGTCGTCCTATCCACTGTTCTCTAAGGTCGACTGCTGCGCTCCCGTATCAACATTGAAGTGAACTGAGGTTCCACAATGCTGTGCCTATAACATGTGCTACCCCGTTAGCACCTGCAGCGATATTATTAACCACTCTCACCCTATACTGGAAAAACGCAAAAAAATCGATGTTCTCAGCTCATGCTCACCACGATCAACACTTTCACGACAAAGAGTACCTGTTTGTCCAAGGTGCTGGCAAAGTGAATATAGCGGACTGTGGTATGGATGAAAGATTTTCGATAAACGGGTACTCCACAGCTGTGATAAATTGCTGGAATGACATTGAGACTAAGACCTTCAGCTGCTGAAAAAGGTCTATGCACTAACAGTCTTAGTGTATATGGTCATCTTCACATACAAAAGTTTTAATTGATACCTGCGTGTCTCTCGGATGTCAATAACCCTCACACCCCCATTACTTAACGAATTGTGCTCCATTTTAAGAAAAGCTGGTTTTTCACGCACCTCACTGTTTTCGACGTATTTCCTGAATTGTGTGTCGTTAATGGTAGAATTTTGCACGTATATTCAGTAGTATATCTGGCTACTGTTTGCAAAATATTATTCGAATAAAATTAGTAGTAAAGAAGTAAAAAAAGTCTTGCTTGGTGATAAAGATTTGTATCTTGTGGCGTGGGTATGAGGTGTCAGCCGTACAAAATAATGAAAGGAAATCTTTTATCGCTTCCGTTTTCGCCTTTCATGCGTTACAACTTCAGTTTCATGCCAGACGTTTTAATTTGTTATTTCTTTACCACTAACTCTATCCACAACTTGTTTTGCAGACAGTATCGATATATACCACTGATTGCATCAGCAAAATTATATCAAACTACAACACACGCAGTAGTGGAAATCAGTAAAGGCACGGTTCCTATGAAAGTAATAATATAATATCTGAAACATAACTGTATCTAATTTATTATGAAAGTAGTAAATACGTATAAGACATAAACAGTCATAACGGAATTACATAGATGCTTTCATAACACGAGTAACAAAATAATGGTTTCCATTTCTTGGATGGGAACTGGTATAAGGGCACTCACTGTTCTGTTGTATTATTGCGTTGTTAGAACTTTGTCCAAACTCCTTTCTGCCTAATTACATCCGTAATTGTCTTTGGCATTGATTTTGTTATGGTTTGTAGTTCTTGCAGTGAAATTGTCTCCTGGTCTTCTCGTATCGTGCTATTCAGCTCACATACGACCTCAAATTGCTTTCAATTCAATAAACATGCCTTGCAAGTATTTTCCAAAGGTCTTCCACGAGCTTCAAATCTGGGTTACGTGCAGGCCATGGCAAGACATTGACACTTTTCTGTTCAAACCACTTTTTCTTTGTAGCAGAACATTCTGTCTGCAACATCTCCTTGTACATGTTCGTTCTAGTATTCAGCCAATCAGTGCGCGATTTACCTTTACTCCAGAAGGCTGACCAAATCATAACACTTCCACCACCGAAATTTCTGCTCATTCTTACCTGCTGCTCTGTTCTCAGATCACGCCAGTAGTAATGAAATCCATCCGCCCACCTAAATTAAACTCCGTCTCATCACTTTACTCCATTCTGAAGTCCATCACATATGTTTTTTAGCAAACTCGAATGTAGACTTGGGTGTTGAAGGAGGTTTTTGCAGTCGTTTCTTGAATGCAAGACTCTTGTGTTTTGACAAAATTTCTCTTACACACCTGGCAGTTACTGGCAATTACAAATCAGCAACATGTTGGCAAGAATAATGGTTTGTGGCGTTTGCTTTGCGCAAAAGTAACCGTTTCGATGCCACAGATAATTTTTTGCTTTATACTTTCCTTTCTGATCATTTCACGCGCACAGTTTAACGAAATTATCAGCATGGTACTTGAACGGCTTAAGTTCTTTGCAATTTGAAGATTAGCGTCCCATTTACTTGTGAGGACCCGATTTTTGTTTCCTCATAACATGGTAACTGTTTTCCGTGTGGCACTGTCAGAGTCGCGCTTCATGTACGCAACAGACACTGCCGCTAGTGGTTTCCTATCCGTAGTAAAAGCACGCACGCACACACAAACTCCGCAGAAGGCCGCCTGTCTCTATACCGACTTCCACCCTCTATCACCTGATTCACTCATGTCTCTTTTATATACTGTACCTTTTTTTTATCATCAGTCTTCTGACTGGTTTGATGCGGCCCGCCACGAGTTCCTCTCCTG
This sequence comes from Schistocerca serialis cubense, assembly GCF_023864345.2. NCBI lineage: Eukaryota > Metazoa > Arthropoda > Insecta > Orthoptera > Acrididae > Schistocerca > Schistocerca serialis. The sequence continues at coordinate 115,376,865 of NC_064643.1, read as the reverse complement.
AGCCAACCTCTTCATCTCAGAGTAGCACTTGCAACCTACGTCCTCAATTATTTGCTTGACGTATTCCAATCTCTGTCTTCCTCTACAGTTTTTGCCCTCTACGGCTCTCTCAAGTACCACGGAAGTCATTCCCTCATGTCTTAACAGATGTCCTGTTCTCCTTATTAATGTTTTCCACATATTCCTTTCCTCTACGATTCTGCGCAGAACCTCTTCATTCGTTACCTTACTGTAGTACTGACATCAAAGGCGATACCATTTGACTGCATTTGTCAGTACACTGGTTCTCATACTATTGTATATACATTGTGCAGAAGTATTCCAACTGACAATGTTAATTTTCGTACAGACATCCGTACCTTTATGCCGGCCTTGGTAGCCCAGCGGTTGTAGGCGCTTCAGTCTGGAACCGCGCGACCGCTACGGTCGCAGGTTCGAATCCTGCCTCGGGCATGGATGTGTGTGATGTACTTAGGTTAATTAGGTTTAAGTAGTTCTAAGTTCTAGGGGACTGATGACCTCAGATGTTAAGTCCCGTAGTGCTCAGAGCCATGTGAACCATTTGAACCGTACCTTCATGGTGGTTCCCACTACTGTAGTTCAGGAGATATGACATCACAAACAAACAAACAAAAAACTTGTTTCTCTTAAAACGGTGTTTTTTATCGTATTAATGGAACAAACTGCTTGTGCTGCGGCTGCTGTTGGGAACCTCGTCTGGGAGTAGGCAAGTTGCGTGGAAACTTGATCGGCTGATGCGCGTCGGTATCGCGTGACGGGAGCTCACACCTGTTGCCGGGGACCTTGGCCAGTTCGCGCCACGGGCCGTGGGGATCGCCTTCCCCCAACACCACAGTAGCCAGCTACTTGCTTGGTCGTTGCGTTGCTTCTAGGCTTTCTTGCGTGCCGTACCAGTTTTAAGTTTTAACACGTGAGGTTATGGACCCAGCATAGGGATGCGAAAGAAACCGATCAGTTAAAACTAATACCGGTATTTTGGTTCTCAATACGCGGTATGTTTCGGTATTTGTTTAGTCTCGGTTATAAGAGGTGTTTTTTCTCATTTTTCCCTGATAACCATGTACAAAACTTAAATATCAATTAGCCGTAGCAGCAGTGCTAAAATGTTTTGGTTTTAAATAATTTTTTTAAAGGAGTAACGTTTATTCGTAAAATTTGCATTGGTTTGAAATATTGCGTTATTACAGAAAATGAGAAAAAGCTGTCAGTGCTATTTTAATAACAAATGCCGACAGAAACGAGCAACAGACACATGACATGAAAATTGGTACAGCATTGCTGAGACAATTACGTCCCTGTTGCCGTGTGTCGTGGCGTGCGGTGTGCAAGACTTGCCCCCACCTGGTCTATATGGTTGTTTCTCGCTGTGGTCACCGGACATCCGTTGTATTGCAGAATGGCAACAATCCTAGTCTGGAAATATTTTTACGAAATGACGTAGCAATGAAGTCCATGCTTCATTTACTTTAAAATACTGAAAAGCTGTGTGCCATTTCTGTGAAAGAATAAAAGAGAAAGGATTTAAAAACTTAAAAGAAATTCATTCACAGTATACAACAAAAATAGAAAGCAGCTGATATTTTGCCTGTGTGTAAAACATATGCCTATATCTGTTTGAAGCACTTAAAAACGGACAGACTAACACGAAAAACAGAGTTTTCAACCTCAGTTTTCACCTTTGACACTATTTCCAGTGGGCAAATCGTGGTATGATCCACGATTACAGCATGATTTTTGAGCGGAATTAAAAGACATTAGAATCAATAGGAGGATACTAATGATTTTGTTGTTGTATTCAACCACTTATTACATTTCGAGTAAATCAGCGAACGGTGGACGGACTAACTTTTCTTTTAATTGATTCGTTGTGTCTTCAGACTGAGAGAGTCAAAATTTTTCAATCTTACTTAGATTTCTATGTTTATAAAAGAAAATAATAGAACTAGAAACCGAAAATCGGTTATTTCAGAAGCCGGTTATTTTGAGTGATAAGTCATGTTAGACTGGCGCAGAAAATAAAAAGATATGCCCCAAATTGGGTACTTCAGCGGTAACCGCCACCCCTAATCCAGCGTACGCTGGGGAAGTGTTAGAATTGCTGTGGCTTTCTGTCCGATCAGTTTTGATGCAGCTACCCACACCAGTCTACCTTGCGCTGATCCCGTCATTTTACCATAACTATCGCACCCTACATCCATTTGAACTCGCTTAGTACAGTCAAACTTTGGACCCCTGCTACGTCCCACACTTCACTCCATTATTAAATTATTTCTTGGGGAGAGCTGTCATAACTACACGTTCCAGTCACAGTAATGAGACGAGCTGTCAAAAGCCTTAATAGCGCTTTTTCAGCGCGGCCGTGCAGGGGTGAGTCATTGAGAGTCAGGGATGTGGAACATGACGACCCCAGTGCCGTGGTCAGTTGTGCTACGTTTCACAGTTGAAGATCCACGACCAGCCCGTTCGAGGAGGTCTCACAGATTCCTGATCCGGTTTAAATCTTGGCGGGTTTGATGGCCAAGGGAGCACGGTAAACTTATCTTGGTGATCTTCCAACACCCACGTACTCTGCGAGCTGGGTGTCACGTAGCACTGTCTTGCTGGTGAATGCCATCGTGTCGAAGTAAAGCAAACAACACGTATGGTGGACCTGAATGTATGGTGGACCTCAAGGCTAGATAGACACTCATGTTAATCCATTGTCCCTTCCAGAATGACGAGGTCATCCAGGGAATGCCACGAAAGCATTCTCCAGACAATAACGCTCCCTCCTTGGGCCTGGACCCTTCCGACGATTGTTGCAGGGCCGTACATGCCAATGTCCATCTGCACGATGGAGCAGAAAACGTGATACATCTGGGAAGACCACCTCTCGCCATTTGCACGACGTCCAGTTACGGTGATGGTGCGTAAATTCCAGCCTTCGTCCAGCAGTCATCACGAGTGCATGAGCCAGGCGCCTCCTGCTGAGGTCCGTACGCAGCAACGTTCGGTGAGCGGTCGTCGAGGAGACGTTGCTGGTAATCCCTTGATTCAACTGGGCGGACAGTTGCTCAGTAGGTGCTCGCCTGTTCGTCCGTACGCATCTCTGCAGCCGTCGTTCGCCCTTGTCGTCTATGGCCTGTGGTGCACCACAATTGCCTCGTGGCTTCTTTTGGATAGCGCCATTTTGCCATGCGCCATATACGAGGCCTGTTCAGAAAGTAAGCTCCGATTGATTGCCAAATTGAAACCACAGTGAACATCAGAAATGTTTTACTTGTAACAATTAGCTACACCTTTCAGCTACTTCTCTACGTAGTCGCCGTTCTGACTTAGACTTTTGTCATAGCGTTGTACCAACTTTTCAATAGCCTCATCATAGAAGGCAGCCGCCAGTGCTTTCCGCCAATTCTCCACGCTGGCCTACACCTCTTTGTCTGTGTCAAAATGTTGTCTTCAAAGACAGCGGTTCATGTGACCAGAGATGAAACTCAGGGGGAGACAATTGCGGACTGTATTGTGGGTAATCTCACATTTCCATTTGAAAACGATGCAGGAGCATCTTCATTGCCCCTGCAGAATGCGGCTGAGAATTGTCTTGAAGAAGAAACAGCACGACAGTTATGTAATGTTAGCTGCATAGCTTCAGGTGAAATTTCTCACCAGGCCCTCGTACTTGGCGGCAGACACTGTTTTCTAGACATCTTTACGCACTCACTGCGAGCTCAGAAATGAGAAGAGCGACGTGATGCTAACTGGGGTTATACTAGAGACACTACCCAACACATCTGTGCAAAGCTTTATCGGATTTTCATAGTCGTTTCCATTTCGCGACCGATCGGAGATTACTTTCTGAACGCCCCTCGTAATTTAACCACGGCGGCACGCGATCACTTTACAGATTTAACCGTTTCGGAACTGCTTCCACCATTGGCTCCAGAGTCCATGATCATGCCCTTTCGGGCGTCAGATAAATCTCTCTGTTTTCGCATTACGACAACGTCTGCATTCTTCCCCCCACCCCCACCCCTCCATCCCTGCCCCTAGAGATGATTTATCAACCCTTTATTGCTAGCGCTGTTATCTGCCTTCTGTGAGTGCTTTTTGCACTTCGACGTCGAAGATAGGTCACATTAATGAGACTGGAATGTGAACAAGCATCTCTTTACTAAGAAGATTCATCCAAGCTAGACACTCTTTGCTGCAGTTGTCAGACGTCTTCTAGAAACAGTGTTCCCATCCTGAACGTGGCTGAGGAAGACATAGCGTGACAATTCAGAATTCTGGGGATTCGATGATCAGAGTTTTTGCAATTGATACATTTCTCTACAAATTAATATTCGAGATAAGCTGCACAAACGTCCAGTCTGAGCTCGATAATATCTCAAAATAATGGAAAGACTGCTTTAAATGCTAAGAATTGTAAAACTGTACAATTCAAAAATGGAAAAATGTAGTATACTATAATTGTAGCGTTAAGAAATGACAATCAGTTAAATCACGCAAATACCAAGATGCTAAAATCTTTGAGGATACAAAATGGAATGAACACTTAAATGCAGGAGTCGGTAGAGCTGTAAAACTACCGTAGACTACCGCAGACGTCAGTAAGGAAGTGTACACTACGGTAGCTTTCCTGGTAGCCTTGATCACCCAAGTTACCTATGGGTTAGGTGTGTGGTATTAGTGTCAGGGGTTACCTGAGAATTATCACTTTATTTGTGTATGCGATCAGTGCCTTACTAGATTCTCCTAAAAACTGGAAGCAGTCAACCGTCTAGAATCTGTGTGAGCATATACACTCCTGGAAATTGAAATAAGAACACCGTGAATTCATTGTCCCAGGAAGGGGAAACTTTATTGACACATTCCTGGGGTCAGATACATCACATGATCACACTGACAGAACCACAGGCACATAGACACAGGCAACAGAGCATGCACAATGTCGGCACTAGTACAGTGTATATCCACCTTTCGCAGCAATGCAGGCTGCTATTCTCCCATGGAGACGATCGTAGAGATGCTGGATGTAGTCCTGTGGAACGGCTTGCCATGCCATTTCCACCTGGCGCCTCAGTTGGACCAGCGTTCGTGCTGGACGTGCAGACCGCGTGAGGCGGCGCTTCATCCAGTCCTAAACATGCTCAATGGGGGACAGATCCGGAGATCTTGCTGGCCAGGGTAGTTGACTTACACCTTCTAGAGCACGTTGGGTGGCACGGGATACATGCGGACGTGCATTGTCCTGTTGGAACAGCAAGCTCCCTTGCCGGTCTAGGAATGGTAGAACGATGGCTTCGATGACGGTTTGGATGTACCGTGCACTATTCAGTGTCCCCTCGACGATCACCAGTGGTGTACGGCCAGTGTAGGAGATCGCTCCCCACACCATGATGCCGGGTGTTGGCCCTGTGTGCCTCGGTCGTATGCAGTCCTGATTGTGGCGCTCACCTGCACGGCGCCAAACACGCATACGACCATCATTGGCACCAAGGCAGAAGCGACTCTCATCGCTGAAGACGACACGTCTCCATTCGTCCCTCCATTCACGCCTGTCGCGACACCACTGGAGGCGGGCTGCACGATGTTGGGGCGTGAGCGGAAGACGGCCTAACGGTCCCAGGTCGACGGGCACGTGCACCTTCCGCCGACCACTGGCGACAACATCGATGTACTGTGGAGACCTCACGCCCCACGTGTTGAGCAATTCGGCGGTACGTCCACCCGGCCTCCCGCATGCCCACTATACGCCCTCGCTCAAAGTCCGTCAACTGCACATACGGTTCACGTCCACGCTGTCGCGGCATGCTACCAGTGTTAAAGACTGCGATGGAGCTCCGTATGCCACGGCAAACTGGCTGACACTGACGGCGGCGGTGCACAAATGCTGCGCAGCTAGCGCCATTCGACGGCCAACACCGCGGTTCCTGGTGTGTCCGCTGTGCCGTGCGTGTGATCATTGCTTGTACAGCCCTCTCGCAGTGTCCGGAGCAAGTATGGTGGGTCTGACACACCGGTGTCAATGTGTTCTTTTTTCCATTTCCAGGAGTGTATAAAGCGCCGGATGACCTACGGAACATTTTTGTTCTACATAGTTATTTTACTGTCTGTACTTAAAGATAAACAGTATTTATAGCAGAATTGGCATTGTCAAAGTTTAACCCAGGTTTATATCTTATTCGTAAACAACTGTGCCATTTATCAGTAGTAGCAGAAAACTCTTGCATTTGATCACGATGAATTACGTTCTATTGAGTACAAAATAACAACAATAATAATATACATTTTTTTATATTTCTGCATGTAGACTGTACTTGCATCAAAAGTAACTGTTTTGGTTACATAAAATCGCAGAAGTTATACAGTCGATTAATTTTTGTAACTTATAAAATGCAATTTATATTCTGGAAGGATACAAAATACACAGAGGATTAATATTGAATGATGTGTGGTCCAAATTATGTGCATGACAAATAAGGAAACAAAGAAAAAATAGTCGTCGACTCCCAGTTTCTGCCTTATACATTCATTCACGTTTCTTTCCTTACCAGTGCTACTGGTAACACTACCATTCACTGCATCATTTATGTGATGTACCAAAACTACTGACCCGTAGGTTTGGTAGAGAGCAACCCTTGGGCAAAGCAGGGTGCAGACGTCGGTTCATTGGTAGGATACAGGGAAAACGCAATCGTCTGCAAGGTAGACTTCTTATAAAGCACCCTTGCGACGCATCCTAGAATATTTCGCTAGTGTGTGGGTCTCTTACTGAGTACGACCAACAGGAGATATTGGACGCAAACAAATAAGGCCAGCACGAAATGGTTCAAATGGCTCTGAGCACTATGGGACTTAACATCTATGGTCATCAGTCCCCTAGAACTTAGAACTACTTAAACCTAACTAACCTAAGGACAGCACACAACACCCAGCCATCACGAGGCAGAGAAAATCCCTGACACCGCCGGGAATCGAACCCGGGAACCCGGGCGTGGGAAGCGAGAACGCTACCGCACGACCACGAGATGCGGGCGGCACGAAATGCTACAGTTGTGTTTCTCTCTCGCACGAGAGCGTCGCAGAGACATGGAAAACCTGAAATGCCAGTCGCTTGAAGATTTGCGCCAATTATCGCGCGAAATCCTACTTACATAGTGTCAAGAACCAGTATTAAGAGAGGAATCCAGAGATATTACTCAGCCCCCACACATTGCAGCCGTAGGAAGTGTGAACACGAAATTACATTAATAATTATTGGGTGCACAGAGCCATTTCAGCCATGGCACTGCTTCGTTTTACGTAATTAGCTATGTCCTCATTAGGAATGACACTCATTTAACCGTGAGACATCTGACTGAAATAGCAACGATCGCTTGTAGTAGTTGCTCGATAATCAATGTTGCACTGTATACCTAACAACAAGATGATGTATCTGAGCCACTGCACTTGAAATAATATATTGAAATCATATTCGGTGCTATCTGTACTAACAATTTTATTCTAACTTCAAGATGTCTGGGGACTGGGAACAAACACTACAAATGGGACACATTAACTGGAATAAGTCAGACTATCGGCGCGTACATTCGTACGCAGTGTTAAAATGTGACACACAAAGTGGTGAAGGACATATACATAAATCTTCCGCAGTAAGTAAATACGTAGCTAAACTGCATTGCATAGAAGACACGGCGCCCACTGCGGATGCTGAGTATTTGAGTATTAGCGCAAGCAACATTCCAGTTTAAAAAATGACGGTTTTTAAATCGTTTGCTTTCCGATACTTACAACGACAAGAATGAGTTAACTGAATGTGCCACTGAAATGCAAACTACACGTAATTAGTATTTCAGCTTCGTCAGAGGTACTGAAAGAAACTGTTTTCACTGGAATCAGTTCACCACAGTGCATCCGCTGAACAACGTCGTATTCAACTTGTTACCTCATGAAGTCAGCTTCGTTGTCTCTTTCATAGCATGTCGTACACCTGCCACATAGAGATGGTTTCTTATTGAAGTAAATCCACTGTATTTGTCGAATACTGAATATATTAACAGACTTTAGCACGTGGAAACAGGATCAGGATGCATTCACTACTTGCTGAATGAAACACGTAAAACCAATGATATTAATTAATCCAACAATTATTCCAATAAAACTACACAGACGAGGGAGTTTGCCTTTATAAAACACTTAACTTCGCATGGTAGCGTCCTGTGAACGAATTCACTGTTTTCACAACACTTGTGATAAAAATGCTTAATATTTGTAGTCATGACAGCGCGGGATTAGCCGAGCGGTCTCGAGCGCTGCAGTCGTGGACTGTGCGACTGATCCCGGGGGAGGTTCGAGTCCTCCCTCGGGCATGGGTGCGTGCGTTTGTGTGTGTGTGTGTGTGTGTGTGTGTGTGTTTGTCGTTAGGATAATTTAGGTTAAGTAGTGTGTAAGCTTTGGGACTGATGACCTTAGCAGTTAAGTCCCATAAGGTTTCACACACATTTCAACATTTTTTTTTGTCATGACAATAAGCAGTTTTGTGCCTCTGTTGTAAATGCTACATAATTCGCACAGCTGAACTGAGGTATTTTGCTCCAACCAACAGGACCGAGCGGGGTTGCGCAGTGGTTAGTACACTGGACTCGCATTCGTGAAGACGACGGTTCAAATCCGCGTCCGGCCATCCAGATTTAGGTTTTCCGTGATTTTTTAAAGTCATTCCAGGCAAATGCCGGGATAGCTACTTGGGAAGGGCACGGCCGGCTTCCTTCTCCATCCTTGACACAGTCCGAGCATGTTCTCTGTCTCTAATGACATCGATGGTGTCGACGGGTCACGTTCTTACACATGTAGCCGAAATGAAAACTGATGTTTAGAAATTTGTGCAGGTAGTAATGCATCGTTACATGCTCCATAAACCAGTGGACTTGGAAGAAAACCCTTCATACGTAATACACTTGACAACATAAAATTCTGAGTGTGTGTTTCGGGAAAAAACCCTTCATACGTAATACACTTGACAACATAAAATTCTGAGTGTGTGTTTCGGGTTCGCACCAGAGATGTCTCGTAAAATCGTATGAAGTATTTCGTATTGCTACGTAATTTAATTTTCAATATGTTGTTGTTGTGTTCTTCAGTCCAGAGACTGGTTTGTGCAGCTCTCCATGCTACTCTATCCTGTGCAAGCTTCTTCATCTCCCAGTACCTATTGCGACCTACATCCATCTGAATCTGCTTAGTGTATTCACCTCTTGGTCTCCCTCTACGATTTTTACCCTCCACGCTGCCCTCCGGTACTAAACTGGTGATCCCTTGATGCCTCAGAACATGTACTACCAACCGATCCCATCTTCTAGTCAAGTTGTGCCAAAAATTTCTCTTCTCCCCAATTCTATTCAATACCTCCTCATTACTTACGTGACCTATTTAATATAATATTTAAACGTAGTGGTATAATAGTTATACACAGTCCAGCCATATTAATGTGAGCATCGCCACTGTTAGAAGTCATCGTGCAATAACCACTCACAGCAGGTGGCAGTACTAGAAGTGGTGGGTATATGAAGCTTGACTGGGGGCGGTAAAAAGTGCAGTCCTCGTCGTAATGCGGAAACGTAGCGATTTACCTGATGTCCAAAAGGGCATAATGACTGGCTTTTGGGGCAAGGGTGGGAGCATTTCGGATACGGCTAAGTTTGTAAACCGTCCGCGTGCCGCCGTTGTTAAAGTATACCGTGCATGAGAAATTGCGCTATCCAAAACCAGGGCCGAGGCGAATAGACGTACAGCTGTTGAGCAACTAACAGGCCAGATGAACCAAGGGGCTAACAACAGTCTCCTGAACAATCATTTAGCGAATATTGATGCGTATGGGGCTCCGTAACAGGAGCCTGGTTCATACACTCATGATGATCACTGTTTTTCGGCAACGAAGGTTGAAAATGGCATAGTAAAACCGGAACTGGACGTCCACTGAGTGGTGATAGGTGGTCTTTCCAGACGAATCACGTTCTCTGCTCCGTCGGACAGACGGCCCTTGGCGTGTAAGGTGTGAAACGTCTGAAAGCAAACACTGTGCAACCAGGAGAGGCATTATGATTTGAGGAATATTTTCGAGGCACTCACTTGGTGCTCTCGTCATGGTGTAAGGCACAATGGAACAACACAAGTATGCATTTATTCTTGGATATAATGCCCACCCCTACATGCAGTTTGTTTTCATGGGCACGAAGGCATCTGTCGACAAGACAATGCGACGTGATACGCTACTCACAGTGCACATGTGTGGCTCGATTTAAACCTAACCATCTGTGTAACGACCTCGATCGGGCTGTTCGCACCATGGATCCTCAACCGAGGAACCCAGCGCAGTTGGTCAAGGCAGTAGAGTCTACCTGGCTCCACATCCCTGTTGCCACCTTCCAGAACCTCAGTGACTCTCTTCCTTCTCGTCAGCGCTGCAAAAAGTGGGAATTCAGAGCTTTGACAGGTGGTGTAGAATAGACAAATCACAACTTCATCACAAATAGCAAGAGTCAGTGGGCTCATGAACTCGAGCAAGAGTATCGAGGGATGTTGAACGGTGTGCGTACCAGCATCGCCGATGAGGTCAGCATGATCACCTCTGCCATCTTCCGCATAATAGACAACCGCCTGAAGCGGATCACACGCGTACACGTCGTGAGCTTCGGTGGCTTCGATATAACACTGTGCGGTGGTGAACGCGATAGCTCACGTAAGTAAACACTTTGCGCCTTTTTTTTTCATTTCCTTTCGACGCCGGCGTAACTCTTGCATTTGCTCGGCACAGTACTTTATAGGTTTTTTAGATTCCTATTCGACGCGAGCTTTCCTCTGACTTGCGTTTTGTGTAATTCCGAGCATTTTTTACGAGGTAACATCTTTCAGTACTTTGTAATTTTGTGTTTAATACCGTTTCGCGTATATTCCGGAGAATGTTGTCTTACTTTAGGTCTTAACAGTGTTCCGCAAACGCTTCACAATGACATGCGAATCAGTGTTCTATCTGAACACGCTTCCACACTACAGAGGTTCATATCTTTACATAAAGCTAATTTTCAACAATCACCACGCTTGTACCTACATTGATACGACGCCGTCACAGTCAAAAAGAAAAGAGCAAATACTGCACGATAAACATGTGCAGATACGATCTATCCATTTTGTGTACCCACCACTGATTATGAGTAACTTAGAAGCAGATAACCTCGGAGTAGTGAAGTAACTTAAATCATTTAATAAAAGCAACTCTTCCGGCCCATACTGTATACCAATTAGGTTTGTTTCGGAGTATTCTGATGCAATAGCCTCGTACTTAATCATATACAACAGCTCGCTCGACGAAAGATCAGTACCCAAAGACTGGAAAGTTGCACAGGTGTCACCAGTATTAAAGAAAGCCAACAGAAATAATCCACTAAATTACAGGCCCATATCATTAAAGTCGATATGCAGCAGGGTTTTGGAACATATACTGTGCTCGAACGATATGAATTACCTCTAAGAGTACGGCTTGAAACATAGTCAACACGGATGTAGAAAACACTGTCCTTGTGAAATCAACTAGCTCTTTACTCAAACGGAGTGCTGAATGCTATTGACAAGGGATTTCAAATTGATTCCGTATTTCTAGATACAAGCGGCTTGTAATCAAATTGTGGGCTTACGGAATATCGTCTCAGTTATGGAACTGGATTCCTATTTGCTGTCAGAGAGGCCACAGTTGGCAGCAATTGACGGAAAGTCGTCGAGTAAAACAGAAGTGTTTTCTAGCGTTCCCCAAGGTAGCGTTATAGGATCTCTGCTGTTCCTGATCTATATAAACAATTTAGGAGACAATCTAAGCAGCCGCTTAGGATCTTTGCAGATGATGCTTTCATTTATCGTCTAGTAAAATCATCAGAAGATCAAAACAAACTGCAAACCGGATGAGAAAAAATATCTGTATGGTACGAAAATTGGCAGTTGACCCTAAATAATGAAAAGTGTGACGTCACCCACATGAGCCCTAAAAGGAATGCGTTAAACTTCGCCTACACGACAAATCAATCAAATCTAAAGGCCGTAAGTGCAACTAAATACCTAGGAATTACAGTTATAAACAACTTAAAGTGGAAAGAAGACACAGAAAATGCTGTGGGGACCGTGCACCAAAGACTAAACTTGACTGTCAGAACACCTAGACGATGCAAAAGATCTACTAATGAAACTAACTTTGTCCGTCCCCTTTTGGAATCCTGCTGCGCGTTGTGGGATCCTTGCAGGTGGGATTGACGGACTGCATCGAGAACGTTCAAAAAAGAGCAACACATTTAGTATTGTCGAAAAATAGGGGAGAGAGTCTCACGGACATGATACAGGATTCGGGATGGACATAATTAAAACAAAGGTGTTTCTGGTTGCTGCGGAATCTTCTCAGGAAATTTCAATCACCAACTTTCTCCTCCGAATGAGATAATATTTTGCTGACGGCGACCTTCATAGGGAGAAACGATCACCAGAATAAAATAAAGGAAATCAGAGCTCGTACGGAAAAATACAGGTGTTCGTTTTTTCTTCTGTTCGAGAGTAAAGTAACAGAATTATTGTGAAGGCGGTTCGAAAACCGTCTGCCGCGCACCTAAGTGTGGTTTGCAGAGTGTCCATGTAGATGCGTTATTAGTGCGTAGTTATTAGTAATCCTAACCCGACGGTATTTTGTCGTACTAGAAAGTTCGACCGTCGAACGAATACACTTTCTCGCGTCAAAAATGCCAGCGGAAAATTGCAGTATCAACGATTCTAAAGGTAGTTGTATCGTCAGCCACACACTGTAAGGTGGCTTTCAGAGCGTAGATGGAAGAAAGCACGTATTCTACTTGAAGTCTTTCACTCGCCCTGACAAAGATCTCGTCGGCGCATCGTGTTGTTGTCCCTGCTTTCCAGTCCTCCAGCCGTGTGCATGGAGCTGCGATCGGACCGAAGTGTCGAAACGGCGGCTGGCAGCGAAGGCCGCTGCGATCTGCATTCAGCGCGCACGGGCTGGGGCCGCTGCACAACTGGTTCTGGTAACGGCCGCGCCGGCGCTGCCGGAGACCGCGGACTCGAAGGCGCCACTTCTTCGCCAGCGACTCCAGCGCCGTGGCGACGCTTATGCCCTTACGGGGCTGCGCTAATTGCCAGCAAACCTATCCTCTGACGTATCGTCGCGAGTTGTGTTATTGTCGTCTACTGGGAAACGGCAGCTGGGAATCGTAACTCGGCGCCGCGTACAGGGCCAAAGTGCACTAAAAAGACAACTCTGTTGTGATTTGTAAACGCTGACAGCTACTTCGTAAAAACTAAAACGGACGAGTGTCATTCTTGCTTCTGTACTTAACGGCGTAATTTACTCGCTTCTGAAGAGCACATAAACAGTCTTTTTACTTGCGCACATACGTCACGTCCAGCCAATGATCACTCACTCACGCTGGCAAGCAACTACTTAGAAAGGTTAGAGTTAAATTTAATAAAATCCGATACAGTCGGCGCTGTATTCGTGCTGTTTTAACTTTCGCAAAACATGAAAAAAAAGAGGAAATCCACCTTTAGTTTCAAGTCGCGGTTTTCAGGTAACCTTCGGGATACATTTCGAGCACGTATTCTCGTACTCAAGTGCATGACGTACGTACAGGATCAGTCACGGAAAACGCATGTTTTTGTATTGAGCAATATGGCCGAGCGATTTGCCTTATAGAGTGGATGATGTTCTCGATTTGTCCATTAGAGTTAAAAGTTTAGTAGAGATATCGAACACGGAGTATTGTCCGTTCGCTTGCCGCCTAATTTTCGTAAACAACGATCTGTCACGCAGACGCAACATTCTTAAAATTAATAGTGAACAATTGTGCCCCGTTGACATGGCGCATTGTCACCCATAAATATTCCGTCGTTGTTTGGGAACATGAAATCCATGAGTGGCTGCAAGTGGTTCAAATGGCTCTGAGCACTATGCGACTTCTGAGGTCATTAGTCCCCTAGAACTTAGAACTAGTTAAACCTAACGAAGCTAAGGACATCACACACATCCATCCCCGAGGCATGATTCAAACCTGCGACCGTAGCGGTCGCTCGGTTCCAGACTGTATCGCCTAGAACCGCACGGCCACTGCGGCCGGCGCTGCAAGTGGTCCCCAAGTAGCCGAACATAACCATTTCCAGTCAATGATTGGTTCAGTTTGACCACAAGATCCAATCCATTCCATGAAAAACACAGTGCACACCATTATCGAGTCACCACCTTCATGTTAATATTCCCCGACCGCCAACCTGTTCCAGGCCGCAACACTGTTTTGTGACAGGCTAGAAACGCCAACACAACTCGCTCCATAATGAAGAAGGACCACCTGGCCCTGTTAGCACAATACATTCGCCGGCATTCATCGAGCGAGTAACAAGTGCATGCCTAGAGGGCCCTCAACGGTCGGTTCGCTCGCGTGCTGCGTGCGCTACATTACGATGCTCCAAACCATCTTCTTGCCAAAACTTCGACATAGCAGTTGGACAACGAGAACAGTATGGTTTCAACAAGATGGTGCAACTGCAAATACATTTCGTAATTCAGTGGCTGCTTTACTGAATCATTTCCCAGGCTGTAGTATCTCCAGATATGCCAATCTTCACTTGTCTCCTCGCTCTTCTGATCCAAGCTCATTCGATTTTTTTTTTGGGAATGTGTCCAGAGCCGTGTAACTGAGGCGGAACATAGGGACCAGCCCGGTATTCACCTAGCGGGATGTGGAAAACCGCCTAAAAATCACATCCAGACTGGCCGGCACATCGGGCCTCCTCGTTAATCCGCCGGGCGGATTCGATCCGGGGCCGGCGCACCTACCCGAGTCCAGGAAGCAGCGCATTAGCGCTTTTCTTTTTTTTTTTTTTTTTAGAAAATTTCCTCTTCCACTTCAGGCGTTGCCCCTAGTGCCACCGCCACTTTCATCCTGAAGCTAACTAGGACGGCCCTTCACCGCCACTTCAGGTTCCGCCAACGAACAAAAATTAAATATGCCTCTGAACTTTGTATAAAAAAAATAAAATAAGAAAGGAAAGGGTATAATACTTTATTAAATTTTATTTGTTGTTCATTTTGTTCTTATGTTGTTCTTGTGTGTTTATGTGGATTTGAAAGCAGGTCTCCTGCCCACATTATTTTTTATTTTTTTTTTTTTTTATTTTTTTATTTATTTTTTTTTTTTTTTTTCAATGTGCGAACAGTCACAGTTAACCGAGCCTGGAAAACTAAAACAGAATGAAGACGCCATCGAAGATATGAGACATAAATGGCATGAAAAGAAAGCTACCACGTCGTAGTGAGGCTTCCCAGCGACTGCGCCCACTGATAAGATTGTTCAATATATGGTCGTTTGCAGTTCGTTCTGACCTCATCTGCCACTGCCTGGAACATTCCAGCTACACGGCGGGCTGTGAAAGGCACTCCATAGGTAGTTTGCGAAGCACTGTCGATATCTGGTATGCCCGGAAATAGCATGATGTCTTTCTTGCAAGTAGAGCCAGAAGTCAAGGAAATCCTTGTGTCCGTCACGACAGAGGTAATGGACGGCATGTCCACGTATCCAGGTGACAGAGTTGGTTCGAGTCTTGGGGTAAAATGTCTCATCCGGAAACAATAACGTGCGTGCAGATATATGCTCCGGCCTAACTCGCAAGAGATAAGCCAGCATCTGCCGCACTAGGTGCCAAACCGGTTCCGCCTCTCCACAGCTGAGGCGGTGCTCGTCAGAATCTACTGTATTACAACCCACACAATTGGGAGATTCTGTCATGTGGATATTGTAGAGACGTTCTTGCGTCACGAGCTTCCCATTCACGACGACGTACCATTGAGAAACAACATCGGAATCAAGCATGGCATCGTGTACAGTCTTCCACACCACGCGCCACCGTACGTCAGGATATTTTAGTTCGACCACATTTAGGGGGCGGCGTTGCAGCATGTCATGATACAGGCGTCGAGTTGTGGCCATTTGAGGTGTCGTGAGCGCGACACTGCAATAACTTTGTTCTAAATAGAAACGGCCTATATAAAAGAGGGGCGCTGGGATGTCCTGTAGTGGCACCGGCGCTCTTAGTGAAGCAGGACGTAGCGCCGTCAGAAGCAGACTCGTGAGGCTCGTAGGACAACGGCGCAGCAGACTTAAATGTGAGCTAACATAGAGGGCAATGGCCCTATCATGGACGTTAACTAGGCCGAGACCACCCTTTTCCTTGGGGAGGGTAAGAGATACGTATCTGATCTTCAGTAACATACCAGTGGTGACGAAGTATCCCAGCGCTGCCATAATGCTACGAGCCAAGGGCTTCGGAATGGGTAGCGTTTGGGCGACATGCGGTATGCGGGACGCAAGGTATACATTGGCATAATACGCCCGCTGAACGATGTTGAGGGATCGCAAGCGCTGATTTGCAATGCCGGCCCTAATTTGGTTAAGAAGGCGTCGATAATTGAGCGTCGTCGCGCGTCGCATGTCGTTCATGAAATCTAAGCCCAAGCAGCGTACAGTATCACTGAAGCGTAAGGGGGCAATGTGTTCCTGCGGTAGCCCAATCCCAATGCTCAAGGCGACGGACTTGTCAACGTTGATTTGGCTACCAGAAGCTGTACCGTAGGTTGCAATCCAGTCCAAAGCCGCGGCCATATCGTCAGCTCCTCGTATGACGATCATCAAATCATCCGCATATGCGGTGCAGCGATAGATGGAGCCGCCGAACTGTATCCCAGTGAGCCTGTCTCGGAGACCACACAACAAGGGTTCTAAGGCCAATGCAAATAACAATGTTGATAATGGACATCCCTGTCGTACTGATCGGCGGATCGGCATGGGTGCCGTCAGTCTTCCATTGACAAGAACTCGAGAAGTTGCACCATGTAGTAGGCGTGTCAACACTGTGATAAAGGGGTCGGGGTATTCCATGCGCCGTAGAACGGCCGTGAGGAAAGTGTGGCCCACACGGTCAAAAGCCTGGCTAAAGTCGATAGACGCGAGGGCTGCCGGCAAACGTCTCACCCGTGCAAGGGAGATGAGATCTCGGTAACGACATAACGCAGTTCTGATGTTGTTGGGTCCCCCCAAGGACGTCTGATCGCCGGACAAGACGTGCAATAGTGTGCCGCGAATACGTCCTGATAGCAGCCTCGAAAAGATCTTGAAGTCGCTGTTCAATAACGTTAAGGGACGATAGTCGCGGACATGATTCCGTCCCTTCGGCTTATGGATGGGGACAATCAGACCTTCCAAGAATGGTGCAGGCAATGTTATATCCGGGGACATCAATTCCTGGCAAATTTCAATAAAACACGGTAGCAACAGTTGTGTAAAGGCTCGATAGAACTCTAATGGTAACCCATCGATTCCTGGTGATTTATGGGGAGCACCTTTACCAATGGCGTCGAGCACTTCCTCTTCTGTCACTTCTCCCAGTAAATTCGGTACCATGTCTGGTGGAACTGTACCGTGGACATGTGCTGAAACGGTGTCTACCGTTGCCATATCAGGGAGCACTGCTGAATAAAGTTGAGCGTAATGCCCATAGAAGGCTTCTGCTATATCTGCTTGTTCTACCACATGTCGACCGTCGTCGGTTATCATGTCGGTTACCAGTGCCCTGCGGCGCCTCCTGCGTTCTATGAGCACGTGGTGCATAGATGGCCTTTCTGATTGTATCACGTCTGGAGCACGCGACCGTATAACAGCACCTTGTAAATGATGGCGTGCTAAGGAGACGAGCTGCGCTTTCGCGCGATTGACTATGATCTGCCTGTCAGGTGAGGGCTCCATAGCAAGACATTCCCGTAGGACGGTGTAATAAAAGTTTTCCGTGCTCCTCCTCCATGCCGCTGCTTCCCGGCCGTAAGCCATGAAGGTGCGTCGAAGAGCAGGCTTCGCACATTCAATCCACCAACTGAGGGTCGATCGGTACCGACCACGACGCCGTAAGGACGCGGTCCACGACTCTTCGACAGCACCTTTACATGCCGGCTCGTCCAGATGGGCGACGTTCAGTTTCCAGGGGGGCCTACTGCGCCACACACGTGCAGGTTGGAGGGCAATGGTGCAAATATAGGCTGTGTGGTCGGTGAATGCAGTGGGCCAGAGCTCTGCTCCTCTCGTCGCCGTCGAAAGGGTGCTTGTGACGTAAATCCTGTCCAACCGACTTGATGAATGGCTTGTATAATGGGTGTAACCAGGAGCTGGGCCATGGATGTGGCGCCACGTGTCAATCAGGTGGAGGTCACGCACTAGCATTTCCAATTCCGCACACGGGACGTGATGTGGCTGCTGATCAGATGGAGATAATGTACAGTTAAAATCTCCTCCGATCACCATATCGTCTATGTGGCCCATAAATAGACGCGTAATATCTTCCGAAAAAAAGCGGGCCCGATCTCTCCGTCTCCCTGATCCTGAAGGGGCATATACATTGATGAGTCGTACACCGTTGACAGTTACTGCCATGGCTCTTGCACTCGGTAAGTACAGTACGTCCGTAGCCGCCAAACCGTCCCTCAACAGAACAGCCACACCACAATCGGTAGAAGAGGCGTGGGAGATGTGGGCGGTATATCCGTAGAAGTCAGGGAAACTAGCGACACATACTTCCTGTAAGAGGGCCACGTCGATGTCCGCCGCATCAAGCATGCGTTGTAGCATTGTCAGTTTGTGTGGTGCCCTTATCGCGTTGATATTGATTGTGGCAAGGCGAAAGGTGTGCTGCCTAGCCTCTTCACCTAGGGTAGACGCCATGGCAATAAAAGCTAACCGCAAGAGATGCCGGACCCACCAAACCCGTTACAAATTATGAGTCGTTCACGCTAGTAGTGGCATCCCCAATGCCGCCCCCTCCCC
This sequence comes from Schistocerca serialis cubense, assembly GCF_023864345.2. Classification (NCBI taxonomy): domain Eukaryota; kingdom Metazoa; phylum Arthropoda; class Insecta; order Orthoptera; family Acrididae; genus Schistocerca; species Schistocerca serialis. The sequence continues at coordinate 115,357,957 of NC_064643.1, read as the reverse complement.
CGTCACCCGTGCCCTCGTCAGCAAGTTCCTCAACATCGTCCGACCACAGTGGGTGCAACACGATGCTGTGTGGCTGATCAGCACCTAAATCTCTCTCACGTACGTCGTCTTTGGTAGAGGTAGACGGATCGCCATCCATCGACGCGACCTGCCGCGTTTGTGGTGCAAGAAGTAACTGGGCACTCGTAGTATGGGCAAGTGAACCGTCTACACCACTTAGATCCTCAGCAGGCGCAGCATCCATGCCGTCTGATGAGATGTCACCTTCTTGACCGGCCGTGTGTAGGAGGCAATCGTCAGAAGGGGTCCGCCGACGTCGCTTGCGTCGTCGGGGCGAACGTTGCTTTCGAACGTGGACATCCGTATCCGAATGTGGGAGGCAATCCAGCGTCGTATCACCTTCCGCTAGGAAAGCCGCGGTCGGGACAATGTTCGCGTCCACGTCCATCGCGTTCTGAATGTTATGTTGCGTCTGGAGTCCGTGGGACTGTTGCTGCTGTTGTTGCTGTGGAGGGGGCGACATATGGGTTGGCACCGAGGGTCCTTCCTCTTCCTCCCGTGGTACTTCTGGCGTCGATGGATGTGTCTGATCGCCCGTTTCGTTCTCAACTATGGTGCGCATCGTCGTCTGAGCGTACGTGAGTGGCAGGATTGTCGTCCCCGTCGGGGAAACGGAGTCTCCCACTGGTATCTGCGTAATTCTACGTTGTAAGCAGCTCGATCGAACATGGCCTTCCTGCCCACATCCGGAACAGGTACGCGGTTGACCGTCGTACATGATGATTGCACGACAGCCACCGATGTTCAAATAGGACGGCACATGTTTCTTGAGCTCAAGTTTAATTTGGCGCACACCATTGTAGACCTTATACGTCGAGAAAGTTTGCCACTTTTCTGCAACGTGGCTGATAACATTGCCATATGGTCGGAAGGCGTCCTTGACAACTTCCTCTGGGACCTCGAAGGGGAGCTCAAAAACTCTTACAGTCCTTAGGCCCATGCCAGCATGATCCACCGTCACTGCACCGATATGCCCGTCAGAATGTTTGAATCGGAGAGAGTTCGAGTATTTAGAAACCACTGTCGTGCAGACCTCTGCACTGGTCATTTTAACATAAACCACGCTCGCCGTTATAGAAAAATGTATTCCGACGACAGTCGCCGGATCTAAATGTAGATCGTCGCGTATGAACTGTTCTATTTCATAGGCTCGAGGACGCGCGTGATCTGGTTGGAAAGTAATTTTGATCGTATCGTGGCGCCATGTGTGTGCCATAATCGGACTGAACTTGGAACAAATACAACTCGCGCCGCGAGAAGGTAAACACAAGCAAGCGCTCACGGTCGCGCACGGCGAGGCGCAGCGGACGTCCTCGCCCCACCGCAGCCGAAAGCAGACTGAGCCTTGTCCCACAGTTACGCAGGGTCAGCCATCGGTAATCGGATTTGGCATGTTAATGTTTAAGAGGTGGCCGCCACCCCGAACCCCCCGGGACGGAATTAGTGTACCCCAACTGTCTGCGTCGAGTGTAATCCATGGAATAGTGTGAATGTGTCCAGAGCCGTGTAACTGAGGCGGAACATAGGGACCAGCCCGGTATTCACCTAGCGGGATGTGGAAAACCGCCTAAAAATCACATCCAGGCTGGCCGGCACATCGGGCCTCCTCGTTAATCCGCCGGGCGGATTCGATCCGGGGCCGGCGCACCTACCCGAGTCCAGGAAGCAGCGCATTAGCGCTCTCGGCTACCCTGGCGGGTCGATCACTTCTTAAATTTCTCGCGTATGCTTTATACTTCCACGTTAGACTGCACTTAGTAGATTATTCTTTCCGTGGTAAGTTAATTACGATGTAGTTTTCGCAGTTCGTGCTTTCGTCTCGGAACAACTGACGTCATCTCGCTTTCCAAATAGACGTTTGTGCAGCTTGGTACTTTCGCTCCGTGCGCCTTACTTAGAAGGTGCAGTCATTTCCCGTCAACATCGCATTCCTAGACGAAGCACGTGTCAGTCGTCAATCCGGCTCGCTCGTCTCTAGACAGCTCTCTATTCCTGGAAGTAAGCGCCGTACACGTCACGCTCTCTGTCTAGTTGTTCCTCACAAAAACGTAAATAATGTTCTGAGTGAAATTAAAGGCACACTAATAGCGGCAGTTGTGACGCTCTAGCCCGCGTGCTGTTTCAACTCTTAAAACGTTATACAGATCGGTAACAGAACACACATCACGCAAACTAACTAATGCCCAAACGCGATTATGATGCAGTATAATTAACTGCGTGACTGGAACACAATTGCCTCAGGAACGTGGAAAGACCGCAGATCATTCGGTATTATATACCTCGTGAGGTCGGCGTTGGAGTTGATGACCATAACAACAGTAACAGATACTGCGTATATATGCGACATATACAGAAGGTAAGAGTGGTATCATTCGAAAATCTAATATTGAAAAGCTAATCAAAAAAGAGCGGGTTTTCCTTCCTCCTAGATACGTGGCAGACAATTTTTTGTTGGCGTATGTACGTGCAGGAATCGAAGCTTTGAAACTGTCGATTCATGAAGACTTAACAATGCCTACATAAACAATATAAAATCTTTACTCAACTACATATTCTCGCTACTAAAAAGGGTGTCACACAATTTCTTTGCTCTTACCTAGTCACGCTTTGCAGCGTATTATACGCCAATAGTTTTATTCCGGAAAGTATTTTCTATTTTCTCAGTGTGCTCCTGGATGGATGCTACCCTGAAATAAAAGGATAAAACGCATACTTTTGTTATTTTAAACTAATAAAAATTGTGCGTAGAGACGTTCATGCTTCTAAAGACCCCCGTAAACGAGCGAACTTGTATGTCAAACGAGCCCTTGTCTAGCCGCGTATTTGTCAAACAAATCCGTAGACGTGCAAACGAAGTTTGTCAGTTTAACCTCACTTTGAAGCAGACGCTGTTGGTATTGGAAATTTGAAAATTTGTGGGAAGTTCCTATGATGGGGCCACACTGCTGAGCTCATCTATCCCCAGGCTTACATACTACTTAAACGACGGGGGGAGCCGCGTGAACCGTGGCAAGGCGCCCAAGACCGCGCGGCTATCCCGCGCGGCACTTCTGATATTCGTGAGAACTTTGATAGTAGTAAGAATTGCCTCTTATGCATACAATGGCGGCCCTGACGTTCACTATGACACTGTCTTTAAAGAAGAATAAGAAAACAAGATACTGGTCCAGGGAATTGTTTAAAGTGAGAGATAAATGTGCATATGAAAACCTGTGGATTCAGATCAGACGAGCTTGAAGGCCATGCATCTGGAAGATAACATGTGGAAGGCAGCATTAAGCAGGTCGTTCATTTGGCGAACGAGATGAGGTGTTGCCCCATCTTGCATGAAAACACTGGCTCCCACACAGCTGCGCTCTTCCAAAGCAGAATCATTTGCTGTACAGGGAGGTCTCGATAACGTGCAGACGTGACGGTACAACTGACAGGCCCTCTGCCTGTTTTCTCTGCAGAGAAGAAGGGATCGAGAATAAGTATGCTTGTGAATCCACACCACCGCACACTCACATACGGCGAGTTCAATGGCTCTTCGTGCATGAACAGTACGCCGAGTTCGGCAGTTCTATGTATTCACTGAACCCTGTAGTGCAAAATGCGCTTCGTCAGCCCGTAGAATATTACCGCACCACATGTCATCAACTTCAATCCGTGCCAGAAACCTAAGAGCAAACTGAGACGGTTGCTGCGGTCATGAGGTTTTACCTGCTGCACGATCTTGTATTTTGTATGGGTAGGAGTTAAAATAGACCGTAAAACTTTCCGTACTGTTGACCATGGAATGGGCAATTCTCGCGACACTGCACATGAGCGCTAGCAGTATGTGGGGCACTTGCCGGCGTGGTCAGTTACAGCAACAGCAAGCTCGTCAATAATTTCCACTGGAATAGGACGCCCTCATCTTCCAGGTGCCATACCACGCTCACACTTGTTTCGTACTTGATTATCATCTTCAAATGGTTCAAATGGCTCTGAGCACTATGGGACTTAACATCTGAGGTCATCAGTCCCCTAGAACGTAGAACTACTTAAACCTAACTAACCTACGGACACCACACACATCCTTGCCCGAGGCAGGATTCGAACCTGCGACCGTAGCGGTCGCGCGGCTCCAGACTCTTGCGCCTAGAACCGCTCGGCCACTCCGGCCGGCTTATCATCTTCCTTAAACTATTTAATGACATCAAACTCCTCCTCAGACCTTTCAGTCGGCGACAGTCTCTCAGTGAACCACTGTAATTGCTGCCGTTCGCATAAAACAGTTTCACTAACAGCGCCCGGTCTGTCTTCTCGGTAGCCATAATGTTCACTCACGTTATGGCTTGTCAGATGACAGCGTGGATTTCATACCATATACAAACAGTGTACAGTGCCTGATTTGCACCTGGTGACTGCAACTGAAACTAACTTTTTTTTTCAGCGTAAATCGGTTCCGCAGTTCCCACAGCTGCACTTTGATCATAAGCACCCGGTACTTTCAGCACTCACACAGCTTCCATCCATACAACGTTCTTGCGTTAGTGGTGTTTAGTGTTAGACAAGAGTGAATGATTGTGCACTTATTGGATGAGATATGGATCGTTCATTTTTCGAGCTAAAAACAAATACCGGAGAGAAAAGTAAACTGTAATGCCAGTTCTTTAGACAGAGTGGCTGTTAAGACTGGACGGTTGGCCATAGCACTAACAAGTAGTACGACTCTAGGCGCCCGATTGGAGTCGCATGCCTACTATTTTGCGAATGGAAAGGGCCCAGCTGATGTACGGTAAAGGAATACCACTGACAAGCAGGCGGCTAAAACCCAAGTCGTTTCGACCATTGCTCGGGAATCGTACTACAGCCGCACCACGTCGCGGCTCTTGGCGACCAGCAGAGGCGCAGCTATCAACAGCCTCGAGCGGAGTGCAAGCGGCCCCCGGTGCCGTGTGAAAGCGCAGCCTTCTCGTGCGCCGCGAAACGCTCCTCAAAAGGCAGCGAGCGCTATCCGCGAGCCAGGTCGCTTAGCCGCTGCTCCCGCTAAGGACTTTATTTCCCTCGGCTGGGTCGCCGCTCTGCACTCTGCACCGCCCCGCCACGCCTCCTACACTCTGCCCGCAGCCGCAGCCTCCTGCACGGCGAACACATGGTCTTTCGGCCGCGCACTCGGAGAAAACGCAAAGCACTGTTCGGGCGTACTACAAGAGGAAACTGGCGGGTGAAAGCCAGAGGCGTCCCTGTAGGCGCGTGTATGTTCCTCTCTTTCGTCTATATTTGGAGGAACGTGACGAGTTAAGAGGAAGAACAGGAGGGACGTTAGCATCGAACATCTGTTAGATGTTGCGGCTATTAAGCACGTGAAAAGGGAGGAGTGAAGAAGGCCATTAAAGACGATTAGGGCATGGATGGCAAAGGAGATCGTCCGTACCAATTCAAAGAAACCATCTGCATCAACATTTACCCCCATACTCTCCTGCCCACTGTGAAGTACATGATTCGGGATACTTCCCATTGTGTACTTGTACAAATATGATTGATGCACGAATAGACCCGTAAACTCACCAAGTTTGCATTTTGCACCCTACATATGTTTTATGAGTGTCCCTCTGGTCACACGACACACAACCAATCGGTAGTCACGTTCGTTCCATATCTTATGTAGCAACATCCTGACAGCGTTAATCACAGCAGCATTGACGAGTTCTCTGATCTGTTCCCGTGTTCTTGGCTGTGGGAGTGAGTATACAACGGCCTTAATGTACCCCTAAAGAACGAAGCGACAAGGGTTTATTACGACATTGCAGTGCCTGTGTTAATCCGAATTACGATCAAAAGTTCCGTCTGATATGCATATCGAAGGAACAGGTACTGTGGCGACTACAGCCGTTTTGAAATACATGAAATGTATTCACAGCTGCGAATATGCACTACCATCAGCTGTATAATGGGATGATGACAATGAAAATTTGTGCCGGATCGAGACTCGAACCTGGGTTCTATGCTTGTCGCGAGCAGTCGCCTTACAACTCGTCTGCCGCGCGGCATAGCCGCGCGGTCTGAGGCGTCTTGTCACGGTCCGGGCGGCTTCCCCCGTCGGAGGTTCGTGTCCTCCCTCGGGCATGGGTGTCAAAAATGGCTCTGAGCACTAAGGGGCTTAACATCTGAGGTCATCAGTTCCCTAGAACTTGGAACTACTTAAACCTAACTAACCCAAGGACAGCCGGCCGAAGTGGCCGTGCGGTTAAAGGCGCTGCAGTCTGGAACCGCAAGACCGCTACGGTCGCAGGTTCGAATCCTGCTTCGGGCATGGATGTTTGTGATGTCCTTAGGTTAGTTAGGTTTAACTAGTTCTAAGTTCTAGGGGACTAATGACCTCAGCAGTTGAGTCCCATAGTGCTCAGAGCCATTTTTTAATAACCCAAGGACATCACACACATCCATGCCCGAAGCAGGATTCGAACCTGCGACCGTAGCAATCGCTAGCGCCTAGGATCGCTCGGCCACGGCATGGGTATGTGTGTTGTCCTTAGCATAAGTTAGTTTAATTAATGTGTAAGCCTAGGGACCGATGACCTCAGCAGACCTTACCACAAATTTCCAAAATTTTTATCACTTGTCTATCCTATCGGAGCACGATTCGCGGCCACACATATAGTTGAGAACATATTGAAGTTTGGGTCTGGCTGCGAGTAGTGTTGCAAATAAATTTCATGTAAGGCGTTGTTAGGTCAGGCGACCTGAAGGGCCAAGGAAACAGAGCCACATCAACTTCACCACTAGCCGAATCCAGCGATGCCGAAGTTCACCGTTTAGTTGGTGACCAACATCGATGCCCCGTCTTGTTGGGAGATGAAATTCTCGGTGTCGGCAGTTAGTCGAGTAAACAACCTCAACTACAACATATGAAGGTAAGAGGTATCCGTCACAGTCTTCTCAAGCCGCGCGGAGTGGCCGCGCGGTTTGAGGCGTCATGTCACGGATTGCGCGGCCCCTCCCGCCGGAGGTTCGAGTCCTCCCTCGGGCATGGGTGTGTGTGTTTTCTTAGCGTATATTTTTCGTAAAACCATGTAATTAGGGAAAGATATTCATCTGGACAGTCTGAGATCTGACAGTTTAAACATTAATATACTAAAGCACATGCTGACAAAGTTGGGAAAAGCAACTTTAACTATGGTGACATGGCGCTAGTAGCCGTGAACTGGGGTAAGTCCCGGCACACTCGCTCGCGTCTGTATCCCTCAAATGGTAGAGCGCTGGTTTCGCAACACCTTCACTATTATATGCCATTTGCAGGCACCAAATTAAATTTTCACAAAATTATTATTAGAATAAACTACATATTTGTACCAGAATTTCTTTACTGGTGAAATTTTATATGGCTTCAAGCCGCGTCAAGCAGTGTAACCTCCCCACCGCAATTTTGAAAGAAAATATTGCAATACTTAATAGAAATGGGAGCCAAGTGTAACCTCCCCACAAAAATTTTAAAAGAAAATAACGATACTAATTAGAAATGCTGATGGACATGGCTCTATGCGTAACCTGCCTACAATCAAATGTACTGACAATGGCAACAAATGTGAAATTCGCAATCTGACTCAATTATAAATCCTTCAAAAAATTAAAGTCCATTCAGTGACAAGAAAATTCAATTAAACCGAAATATCGGTTTTTGACCCTGTGTAAAAACAATCAGAATTAAAGTCTTACCTCAGAATAAATGGATGTCACATATCTGCTCTTGTTGTTGCGCACCACTTGGAGGAACTACATTGCAAATAATAATATTCTCCTTTTTTTTGTAATTCTAGTGAAATTTTTCTTCAAAAAGAAGTGGAATGAAATGGGAAGTGCAACGAGATCTTTAGTTCAAAAAAAATTAAACTTTTGAGAAAATGCTTTTGAAATAAAAAATTATTATTGGGAGACTTGTTGGAGAATAATTACAATAAATAAAATTTTTCATTATCTAATGATTATATTAATTAACAGTATACCTTATTCCTCATCTTGACCATTGTTGCCGACCGCCTACATCACACAACCGCACTGGGCTGCTACTACTGACCGACCGCTCTGCATGACGACTACAGACTGAGTACTGCTCTCAACTAGACAGAGCTACAGACTCGCAACGACCGACTGACTGCTACTCTGCATAGCGACAACTAACTCGCAAAGACCACTACTGACTGAGAACCGCTCGCAACACTCGCGCGGTCAAGCGCATACTCTCTGGTCACAGATGCTACAATGCCTCGCCATCGCTGCTGCGTTACATACGTGTTTCATAACCCTCCACTCGAGGGGCAAAAATTTGGCAGCGATGGTGAGTCATTTGGACTTGCCAAGCGCGGCAAAATTTTTCTTTAATTAACAAAATCCTACAACTTACAGAATATTTAAATGTTGTGCACACGCACTAAGTACAAAATATATCAGACAAGGACAAAATGTGAATACTAAACATAGTAGCAAATCAGAAAAAAGTATATACAAACTTTTTGACAGATAAAGTGCACAGGCACTGAAAAAATTCTTTAGCATATGCAGAACAAATAAACAGACTGGCAAGAATAATTAGATGTAGTACATAAAGTAAATGTTGTGCACACGCACTAAGTACAAAATATATCAGACAAAGACAAAATGTGAGTACAAAACATAGTAGCAAATCAGAAAAGTATATACAAACTTTTTGACAGATAAAGTGCACAGGCACTGAAAAAATTCTTTAGCATATTCAGAACAAATAAACAGACTGGCAAAAAAAATATTATGTTGACAAGTGTACATGCACTGAAAAATGTCTTTAGCATTTTCACAACAAATAAACATAATGGCAAAAAAAAAATTCATGTCCAAAGTGCACATGCACTGAAAAATGTCTTTAGTATTTTCACAACAAATAAACATAATGGCAAACATCATGTCGACCAGTGACATAAGTGTACTCACACTGGAGTTTAGCGAATCGAAAAATGTATAACCTATGAACATAAATGATGTTACCAAAAAAAAAAAAATTTTTTCTTTATGTGACAAGAATCAGGATAGGAAAGGGAAGGATTGCATCATGGTTGTAGCACTTTAGATTGCACACAGCTGCTCTGAAAGTCCATATCTTTCCACAGTAGTACAACACCAAGTGACACAACTTGAAGTTCTTTTCCCATCAGAATTTATCAGTGTAGCCAAGACACTGAACTGTCGTAGTAATGTTCCATGTTTTCATTTTGGCAGTACATTAGGTACACCAAACAGTGGGACCATAATAATGTCTTCATCGCTCATGGTGGTGGACAGCATGTCGTGTCAACACCACACTCTTACAAGGCACACCAACGTAGAATTAGTGCAAAACCAAATATAGTGCTCCATGATCACTGGGATAAACAGGACAAATGGACATTGCAGTAATTCAGGGTAGTCAGCTTATGAGGTGAAGGACATCAAGTCACATAATATTGACAATTACAGTCTTCATTGATAGTTCGTGGCATTCATAGCCCAGTTATTGAACATTTCTGTACCAAGTATGTAGTATTACAGAAAAATGTTCATTAATTGTTTTACATAGAATCAGTAGCCTTCTTTTCCTGGTTACAAAGCATTATGAAATAATCGCATTCTTTTCAGTTACAGAGTATAATCAAGAATCATTAACCTTCTCCTAATTACAGTTAATTAATCATTTGTCTTTAATTAATCATTTGTCTAATTACAGTTAATTAATCATTTGTATAATTACAGTTAATTAATCATTTGTCGTTAATTAATCATTTGTCTAATTACAGTTAATTAATTAATCATTTGTCATTTCAATATACTAAGAATTATTAGCCTTAATTAATTACAAAGCATTATTAAACAGTACCATAGTTAATTAATTATGTGTCATTCCAATCTATTAAGAATCATTAGTCTTTTCCTAATTACAAAGCATTATGAAACAGTCACATTCATTTCCAACAACAAAGTATCAACATTGGAAACAAGAGCTAATCAATGGCATAATTAATAACAATTCGTGGAGTGACATTAATTATTGGCACTCAGTGGCCAGCAAGTATTGAATAAAATCATCATTCAGTATTATTCAGATTATTACGAAGTCATTATTAAAAATCAGTTAATTACAGTCAAATCATTAGTAATCACAGGCATTACAATAAACAGTGGCAGTTATTAGCTAGTGACAAAGCATTATTTTGAATATAGTCTCATTAAGAGGTCATTACTCGAGTGACATGCTATTCAGAGTTGATCAGTATTATTCAGAATTATCATAAACTAGTGACATTATGTGGGACTGGTAATACATTTTTTTTGGTAGCAATGCGTTGCGTTGGGATCGATAATTAATTGCTGAGGCATAATACTTTTTGCTTTTGACCTATTGCTGCAAATGAGGATAGGTAACGTCATTCGTCATGAGTCAGCTGTAGCAAGATTATGTAACAAGGCAGTACATGTGATCACATTTATAAATGATAAACACAAATGGGTAAAAAATATAAAAATGCAAGTACTAGAACAGGTATAATAAGTAACAGGTTTAGTAAGTGTCATGAAAAACTTCTCCTGGAAAAAATACAAAAACGGATTATTGACCTGAAAGAAGAAACGCACACTATGCTGAAAAGTAGTGAACTTCGAATTAACAAGTAGTGAAATGTGTATAAAATGTGTTCCATAACTGTCCTTTCCAAAACTTTCCGTCATCCTACTATGCAATGTAACACCTGCTGTCAAAGCAAACCGCAACAAATACTTAAATAACTACGTAGCATAAATACATTACTTCAACATTATTCTCATCTGTAAAGAAAAAAAACTTCATTATCCATATCATCATAACTTCACCATTATCATCACCTGTAAAGAAAAACTTCATTATTCATAATACCATTTCCTTCATCATTATTCATCAGTATTCACTATCATCTGCAAAAAATCACTTCATTACTCATTACCTAACTATTCCTTATCTCTAGCATATTTCATCACTAAAAATAAGATGTGTAGTTCTCTCTGACAGCCTGCATCAATCACCTTGTATTCTGAAAGAAAAAATTAGTTAAGACTGCTATTCTGTGATGAGTATAGTATAGTCTTGTTAATGCTTGTTAATCCTGATCCCTTTACTCTTCCTCATAAAGTTATTGCATCTCCTTTCGTTTATTCCGTAGGTGAAATTCCCATTTATGTTAAATATATTTCTTAGAATCATCATTCCTTTCTGAAATTGATGAACAAAGATTAATGTCTTGCATTTAAATCCTATACCCACTAAATAATGACTGGTTTATGGTGACACAATTAACCATACAGCATAACATGACAGAAAACGTAATATGTCCAAGACATTGACAGTGTTCGGATGCAAAAAAATGTACACAGAATAATACAATGCAGTAGCAAAAAAAATGTGAAACAGTCACGATGTTGAGATGTCATAAGGCAAAAAAAAATGTCAAAGTCGACTGGTGTGTGTTATATCTTAACTATTTCATAGTGCATACAAACAAAACTGGAGTACAGTCATATACACAAAAAAAATGGAAAATGTGCACGGTCTGATGTGTAACGACAAGAAAAGCGACCTGCTAACCTTACCTTGCCGGGCACTTGCCAAGAAAAAAAATACGATAATCATCAATAATTAGTCAGGTGAATTAATTGCATTAGTAAATGGCATCATAGTGTGTTGAATCATACAGTGGTTTCACTCAATAAACGGTTTAATGTTTGAGATATGGTGATTGCCTTTCGATTTTCTGGTTCTCAAAGTTTCGACGTGTACAACATTGGGGTGAGGGATACTGCGAATCCGATACGGACCTGCGTATAGAAGTTCAAATTTACTGCACTTACCTTTTAATTTGCTGGATAAATAGTGTGTACGTACTAATATCTTCTGTCCAACGTGAAAGTCGCGGCGTGTACAAACCTGTTTTTGCTGTCTTCTCCGGCGCTCTGCGGCACGTTTGATGTTGTTCAGCGCAATGTCAATTATTTCGTGGTGTCGTAGGCGACGATTTTTGGGGAATTCTATTAATTCTTTAATTTTGTTCGGTGGTTCAACGTTTTTCAGTATAACAGTCGGAGATAGCATAGTGGATTCATTTGGAATGGAATTAATTACATCTTGGAATGAGAGTATGTGTGTATCCCAATCAATATGTCTTTTGTGGCAGTATATTCTGCACAGCTTACCAATTTCCTTCATTAATCTTTCGCAAGGGTTCGAAGAAGCGTGGTACTTGGATATATAGATCGGAGAAATGTTTCTAGCTCGTAACATGCGTGTCCATACACTACTACGAAATTGAGATCCATTATCAGAAATTACTTTCATTACATGCCCTACATGAAATAGAAAATGTTTTACAAATGCTTTCGAAACAGTTTTAGCAGTAGCTTTGCGTAACGGAGTGAAAGTAACAAATTTTGAAGTGAGCTCAACAGCGACAAAAATGTAGCAAAAACCTCTGTTAGTTCTCGGAATCGGACCAAAAATATCTACTGCGGCCATGTGTCTTAATTTCACAGGTATAATGGGATATAAAGGAGGAATATGTGAAGTGGTGTCTGATTTAGCTTTCTGGCAAATTTTACAAGACGCTAAAACTCGTCGTATACGTTTTTCCATGTTGGTAAAATAACAGTTCTGTCTCAGTATAAGAAAACATTTTCGTGCTCCGTAATGTGCGTAACTTAAATGAGTGTACCAAATTAGTTTGTTAACCAGTTCGTCAGGAATGCATAATAACCAATTGTTGCTGTCAGGATGAGAGCGGCGAAACAGAATGTCATTGCGTACAGTGTAGTGGTTTCTAATCGTAACATTATTCTTATCTTGCCAAAGCTGTTTAATTTCTTTCCACACATTGTCTTTATTTTGCTCTTGTGCTATGTCCTGTAATGAAGATGAAATAAAATTTTCAAATGCAACTTGTTGAATGTACATGACGCTGAAATTTGCTTTGCAGAAGTTGGTTGCGATGTCTTGCTGATTGTTGCCGAGAGAACGCGATAGTGCGTCTGCTATAACATTTTGTGTGCCGGGAATATGAACAATCGTAAAATTAACTTCTTGTAAATATAGTTTCCATCTACTTAATCTGTCGTGAGTAAATTTAGCTGAAAGCAAAAAATTGTATAGCTCTATGGTCTGTGTAAACGGTGGTATGTCTGCCATAAAGAAAGTGCCGAAATCTCGTAAAAGCCCATACAACACATAATGTTTCCAGTTCTGTAACGGAATAATTTCGTTCAGCAGGTGACAAAATGCGACTTGCAAATGCGATGTTTTTAATTACTGTAGAACCATCTTCTTCTATTTCCTGGAAAATGTGTACGCCTAAAGCGGTGTTAGAACTGTCGGTGGCAATGGAAAAATTTCTAGTAAGATCTGGGTGCGATAATAGTGGAGCATTCAACAAAGCATGCTTCAAATAACATTCTCGTGAGCAAAATTCTGCTTGTCAAAAGTAATGTTTGCGTTACTGTAGTATGCAATCTGTGCTGTATCTGGTTAAATTCTATCGTACGTGTTATTATTTACGGGAGAATGTTGTGGCATATCCACTATATGAACTGTTCTGTTATTTCTTACTGACGTGTTACGCTATGGATGACACCTATTGTCTGTTTCATTCATGATTATTCGTTGTTGCTGATGTTCTTGCTGCTGAAAAAATCGACTGTTATTAAATGTACGCTGAAAATTGTGCTCGTTATTTTTACGTCTGTCATGATAGTAATTTCTATACGGTACATTGCGATGCGAGTTGAAATAGTGTGTTGTCTGTACGTAGTTATTTCTTTGCTGCCATGCGTTACCATTTGTTGGGGCTGGGACTATACGTGCACGCGGCGAAACATTAAAGTTTGGTTGACCTTGTAGACTGCATTGTTGGTTACGTATGCTAAGCGGTTGACTTTTATGCTATTGTACCGAAAAACATATATTGTTACCAAAATGTGGTTTGCTATTGCTGATAATTTTACACATACTGATGATTACGATTTTTATCTGTAATTAAAATTACGGCGGTAGTTGTCATTACGGGAGTGCCTGCTGAAAATTGTCACATTCGGTAAAAGATTTGTCATATCGGGTTTTCAGTACAATATTTCTTAATTCTATATAGAGCAATAGTTAAAGAGCAGTTTTGATAGATATAAAGGATAGTAGAAGAGAAGGCAGCAGTGCAGAAAACTAAAGATGAAATAGCACTACTACAGCTCGGGGCCCTATGCTCGCTACGGCACATATTCATTAAAGCGTAATGAATCCCCTGAGGTCTATTACGCACTGCAAATAAATTTTAGCTTTTGCGTTGCACGCAATAGCGGTAAAAATTCAAAAGCAAATAGTTGTATCCATGTTAATTCTAGTTTCCTCATTACAGGCAATGCTGATGAAAATACAATAGCAATTTGTCGCTTCAGGTTCAAAGCTAGTTTCTCCATTACCGATAATAGCGGTGAATGTACAAAGATAAATTGTCGTATACAGTGCAAATCGTGTATCTGTGTTCTGTCATTATTAAATTCTTTACATTTGCTTACAAATGCAAATTGCTCGAAATCTACGTTCTCGTCACTCAGTTTGATAACACGTTCAGGTTTGTGTGTGAATCTGTTCGTCTGTGTCATTTCGGATTTCAAGTTGCGTAGCTTTTCAGATTTTAAGTCGCGTGGCTTTTCGGATTTTAAGTCGCGTAGTTGCTGTAAATTGCTCACATTATACACGCTGCGTGACTCTGACACATGTTCATAAAGTGGCGTCTGTTGTGGTATGTTATTAACTGACATGTTTTTCATCTCTGTTACTTCTTGTTGTAAATTTGATAACTTCCGACGTAACGTGTTGTTAGATGAATCGATTTCATTAATTGTCAGCTGTAAATTTTGAAATTCAGGTGTTTGGATAAAAGAAACCGGTGCAGTATCGTCTGATTTATTGTCATTAGTATTTTCGATAACATCAATACGACTGGCCAATTCATCACATTTTTCAGTCAGTATTTTAACCTGATCATCGGTTTTAGAATCAGACGCATTAATCTGTTTTTGCAACTTGCGCGTAGTTTCGCTCAGTTTTTTAACATCAGCTTTGATGACATCGCAATCCTGTGTTAGATCTAGTTGTTCGAATCTATCTGTCACTGTTTGAATATTTACTGTGTGTGTATCTGTTTTTGATTTAAGATCAGAAATTTCATCCCTTAATTCCGCGTTCAACTGTTCTAAGGTATTAATTTTGCCGGACACTGTAGTAATATTATTATCTACATACGTCTTCGCTTTCGCAAACATTTTACGTTTGTCCTCTTGTCTTTGTGCAGTGATTGTTTCCATGACTTGTCGTTTTACTTTGTTTGATCTTGAATAAATCTGCGGAAACGCGTATCACTGTTCTGTATGTGCTGATTAAAGCGCTCGTTAATCTGAGTGTTCTGCTGTTCGAATTTCGCGTCTATCTTCGCGTCCACTGTGCGCGAAAGTTCTACCGTCATAGCTTTAAACTCGTCCCGTAATTGTGTAGCTTTTTCAGAGCATTGTTTAGCGACTCCGCTAATTTCGTCTCTGAGTGTTTCTGTTGCGACTGTTTGCATTTCTCTTAATTCTTGCGCAACAGATTTAATTTCTTCGCTGTTTTTTTGTGAACACGCCTCAATTTCCACGCGCAACTGTTCCTTAGTGTCATGGCACTGCGCGGCAACGTCTCTAATTTGTTCACTAAGCTGCCTGTTCTGTTCCCTAAGTTGTTTGAAATTTTCATCATTATTGTCAAGTTTTTCGTTCTGTTGTTTGAAATTTTCATCGATTTTATTAAATCTTTCATTAAACTGTTTGAAATTTTCACTCTGTTGTTGTAGCAATCTTACCATAATTTGTTCAAAGCCAAAGTTATCGTTTATACTCTCTGTGCTGTTTAGTGGTGGATCTGGAACTCTCTCGCTTACTGTAACCATTTGGTTATTCTGAGATTTACAAAAAGGTTTGTCAGTCGGATGTACATTGTCAGACGTTATTTCGGAATTAAATAAATCCGTCGTACTTTCACTACACTGACCATTTTCATTCGAAAAATTTGTTTGTATGTTACTTGAATTTCCCAAATCGGGTGTGTTAAGCTGGGCAGCGCTCATTACAATAGAGCGTCCCGCGTCATCAATTGTCGTCAAATTAACAGACGAGACAATTGAGTTCGCTTGTTCATCATTAATATAAACGTCATCACTAGTGGTTATAATGCACTGATTGTTAGTGGACGCAGGATTGTCATCATCACACTGCGTGTCATAATTACTATCGGTCACGCTGTTTAAGTCGGTAATTTCATTCAAAATACCTCGCGATACACTATTCACAGTCTTTCGCGGCATTTTTGCAACAGTCACAAATACTCACAAAACAATAAGCACAAATGCAAAAGCAACACACAAATACAATAGAGCAACGAATTGCCGTTGACCTGTAGGAAAAAAAAAAAGTTACAAGTTAATAAAAGCGTTGCGCCAAATCCTAATTATATCTAAGCAAACAAGAGCAGATATCTGACTGTTGTTCAAAAGACTCTCAACGAAATACGATCCTGGACTGGGTGTCGCCAAGTGTAACCTCCCCACCGCAATTTTGAAAGAAAATATTGCAATACTTAATAGAAATGGGAGCCAAGTGTAACCTCCCCACAAAAATTTTAAAAGAAAATAACGATACTAATTAGAAATGCTGATGGACATGGCTCTATGCGTAACCTGCCTACAATCAAATGTACTGACAATGGCAACAAATGTGAAATTCGCAATCTGACTCAATTATAAATCCTTCAAAAAATTAAAGTCCATTCAGTGACAAGAAAATTCAATTAAACCGAAATATCGGTTTTTGACCCTGTGTAAAAACAATCAGAATTAAAGTCTTACCTCAGAATAAATGGATGTCACATATCTGCTCTTGTTGTTGCGCACCACTTGGAGGAACTACATTGCAAATAATAATATTCTCCTTTTTTTTGTAATTCTAGTGAAATTTTTCTTCAAAAAGAAGTGGAATGAAATGGGAAGTGCAACGAGATCTTTAGTTCAAAAAAAATTAAACTTTTGAGAAAATGCTTTTGAAATAAAAAATTATTATTGGGAGACTTGTTGGAGAATAATTACAATAAATAAAATTTTTCATTATCTAATGATTATATTAATTAACAGTATACCTTATTCCTCATCTTGACCATTGTTGCCGACCGCCTACATCACACAACCGCACTGGGCTGCTACTACTGACCGACCGCTCTGCATGACGACTACAGACTGAGTACTGCTCTCAACTAGACAGAGCTACAGACTCGCAACGACCGACTGACTGCTACTCTGCATAGCGACAACTAACTCGCAAAGACCACTACTGACTGAGAACCGCTCGCAACACTCGCGCGGTCAAGCGCATACTCTCTGGTCACAGATGCTACAATGCCTCGCCATCGCTGCTGCGTTACATACGTGTTTCAGCAGTTAAAAACACACGAGCTTCAGACCGAATACTCCTTGGCATTGTAAAGTGCTAACTCTGTCGTGTGGTTGCTGCTGCTGTCCTTAAATGGCCGTGCTACGGCTGTGATATCTCTGGTGCCCAGTTTAGAGTCATATAAGGTAATGTTTTCGTTATAAGACCAGCGCGTCCACTTCAAATGAGGTCGAAAGCAGCAACCACACAACAGTCACCACCTGACAGTGGCCGACGAGTGTTCGGCCTAAAGGTCGTGGTTTCTTAACCAACTGACGATGCTGGAAGCTCGACAAAATTTTATCAGTATATGTCGTCCTCAAACATGCATTCGTGCATCTTCGGTGTACCTTCTGCAAATCGCTTGAGGCCTGGCTGGTTCCTTTGGCAAGGACACGGGCGACGCACTTCTCTTCCGAGGCTGTACTCCGTCTCTAATGACTCTGTTGCTGACGGGTCAGTAAACCCAATTCTCCCTTCCTTCCTTCCTTCCTTCCCCCTTTTTCTGCTACCTACAGAACTATCAGGAAAGGCACTTTCTAGCCACTCTGCGCTCGCCGTGCGTGTGCTTGTACACTAAAGTTTTGTTTCTGCTCGGGCACCAACCATATACTTAGCGACTGTGAAGAGCTGCAGGTTTGCTGAGGTACACGGCCCGTGAAGCGAGCTGGCTGTCAGTTCCGGCAGAGCCGGTAACGGTTCCGCGGCGGTCAAAATCCCGCCAGTGGCAGCCCGGCGACCTCTGCCACAGCACGGCTATGCTGCAGCGCCACACGCCCGTGGCGTCGCGGCCTACACTGTCACATACTGGTTACCCCACGCATACGCCGGTGGGGTAATCGTTGTCGTATCTGTAGTTGTCGGTAACGCCTGTTTCAGACGTGGGTACCTCCCAAACAGGCGTTATCAACAACTACAGAAATGACAACGATTACCCCGAAAATAAATTTGCAATACGCAGAGAATACAATATGCACTGATGATCCAAAACATTGACCACCTCCTTCATAGCTTGTTTGTACATCTTTGGAACGAAATACGTCCCTGATTCTGTGTACGAGGGATGCTACAGTTTGTTAGTAGGCTTTTGGAGGCATGTGACACTAGACGTCTACACACAAGTGATGTAAATCACGTAAGTAATAGGCTTCTCACATGAGTACGCGGTGACGGCGCTCGGTAGCGACACAGATGGGTTCCACAAGATTTACATTAGACGAATTTGGTCGCCGAGACATTAACGTGAGATCGCTATAATGTTTCTCAAACCACTGTAGCACGGTTCTGGGTCCTAGACACGGACAATTATAGTGCTGAAAGATGACATCGCCGTAGGGGAAGACATCAAGCAGAAAGGGATGGAGAGAGTTCGCAGTTGCCAGCGCGTCGTCGACTACTATCACAGCTCCCATGCATGCGCAGCAGAATGTCTCCCGTAGCATAGTACTGCTCCCACCAGCCTGCGTCCTTGGCGTGCTGCGAGCAGCCGTTCACCTCGATAACGGCGTTTGTCGAGACGACCAGCGACCTATTGTAGCAAAAATGTGATTTGCCCGAAGACCCGAAACGTTTCCATTAATCGACGGTCGAATCCCGATGGTCCCTTGCCACTGCAGCCGTAACTGACGATGTAGTTGGGTCAACATGTGAACACGTAGGAGTGGTCTGCTGCGGAGCTCCAAAATTCGACAATTTACGATGAGCTGTGTGCTCCAGAACAATTGTACGTTCACTAGCATCGTGCTCTTTCGGCAGAGACGCCACAAATCACAATCTATCCTACTTCATATAGCAGACAAATCTCCGAACCCCATGGTACGTGAAGAGTCGTGGACGTCCAAGTCCAACCACATAGCGCCTAATGGTAGTTTCGCTGTCCTACCTCTTTCCACACATGTTCACGACAGTAGGACTCGAACATTCGACCAGCATCGCCGTCTTCGATGTACTCGATCACAGACTGTAATAATAATCTGCCCTTTGTCAAAGGATTTCCCCATTTGCAGCCCACATCTTCGCTGGTATGAAGCCCGTCCGTGTCTGCTCAGCTTACGTACTTTCATTCAAAAATGGCTCTGAGCACTATGGTACTTAACATCTGAGGTCATCAGTCCCCTAGAACTTAACCAGGACATCACACACATCCACGCCCGAGGCAAGATTCGAACCTGCGACCGTAGCGATCGCGCGGTTCCAAACTGAAGCGCCTAGAACCGGTCGGCCACAACGGCCGGTTATGGGTTCCTGTTCAAAATATTACTCACTCCCCTCTACAAGACAGGCTTGGAACTGGAATTTCCGAACACCCTAGTAGTACTGTAGGAAGAATACATGACAATATTTACACTAATCAGTCACAACATTATGACCATCTAGCCAGCAGCTGGTATGTCCACCTTTGGCACGGATAACAGAGGCGACGGATCGTGGCATGGAAGCAATGGGGCCTTAGTAGGTCGTTGGGAGGAGTTGGCACCACAACTGCACACACAGGTCACGTAATTTCCGTAAATTCCAGGGAGGGGGTATATCAGGTCTGATGCCACGTTCAGTCACATGCCAGATGTGTTCGATCGGATTCAGATCTGGCGAGCTATGGGGCCAGCACAACAACTGGAACTCGCCACTGTGTTCCTCGAACCACTCCATCACACGCCGGCCGGGGTGCCCGAGCGGTTCTAGGTGCTACAGTCTGGGACCGCGCGACCGCTACGGTCGCAGGTTCGAATCCTGCCTCGGGCATGGATGTGTGTGATGTCCTTGGGTTAGTTAAGTTTAAGTAGTTCTAAGTTCTCGGGGACTGATGACCTCAGAAGTTAAGTCCCATAGTGCTCAGAGCCATTTTGAACCACTCCATCACACTCCTGGCCTTGTGACATGACGCATTATCTTGCTGAAAAATTGGAAACATGATCGTCATGAAGAGATGCACGTGGTCTGCCAGCAGTGTACGATATTCCTCGGCCGTCATGGTGGTCTGCACGAGCTCCACTAGACCCATGGATGCCCGCCGAGTGTTCCCCAGAGCATAATAGAGCCACCACCATCGAGTCTCAGTCCCGCAGCATAGGTGTCAAGGGACCGTTTCCCTGGAAGACAACCGATCGCGACCTCCCACCGGCATGATGAAGAAGAAATCTGAATTCATCAGACCATACAACGCTCTCCCACTGCGCCAACGTCCAGTTCCGATGGTCACCTGCCCATTTTCGTCATAGTTGCCAATGTTAACATTGGCACATTCATGGGTCGTCGGGCGCGGAGGCCATCGTTCGGAGTATTCGGAGCACTGTGCGCTCGACCACACTTGGACAAGCATTAAAGTCTGATGTTAGTTCCGCCACAGTTAGCCGCCTGTCCTGTTTTACCAGTCTGCCAAGTCTACGACGTCCGACATCTGTAATGAGGGCTGGCCGCACACACTTACGACATCTGGACGTGGTTTTACCGTGGATTCTCCACGTGTGTTGCAGACACGTACCACAGCGCTTGTCGAACATGCGTCAAGTCGTCCAGTTTCCAAAATGGTCGTGCCGAACCTCCGGGCCATCACAATGTGCCGTCTATCAAACTCCGATAGATCGCGCGCCTTCCTCAGACTACACACGGACAGCACACTCACTGACAATACATGTACCGGGCATTTATCTGGCTAGCAGTCATTTCTCGCAAGGTGAAGCTGCTATCGCCTGGACGGGTTTATATCGTCAGTAGGTCGGTGGTCATAAAGTTCTGGCTGATCAGTGTGTACGTGATTCAGGACACAGAGCTGGCAACTCAGACAGCAATAATGGCTCTAATCCGGCTAGACATCAAGTCGAACTGAGCTTGGATGACAGATACGAGTAGCGATACTCTTGAGCAACTATATGCCAGAAACCGTCAATCGTAGTGCGTGATGAGTGGTGGCGTGTCAGTCTGGCGGCAACCCATGAACAGACCCTTTCTGTGGAGGAAGATCCGGAGAACGTGCTGCCCGGGACAACAGTGGAAGACCTTTTTATCTGGGTAGGTCAATACAGCATGGGTAACTTGCTGTCTTGCGTCAGCTTGTAGTGGAACGATAAATCGCCGTTGGCTAGGCCACGACCAACACACGTGCCAGTAGATGTTCGTCCTCCTTATACGAGGTGTAAAATCGTCTCAGAAAGAGCCAACGTTCAGAAGCGATTCTGTTTGAGAAACCCGCTGCGTAATGTTTCCTTATATACAGAATGTAGATGGCGTTACTCGTAAAAGCTTTGTACCATTGTGCTGAACGCTGATGCTGTGCACTTCTTACGAGCTTTACCTTTATGACTTCATGATATTGGAATTTTGGTGGCCAATAGAGCATTTCATTAACGGTGTAGACTGATCAGTCAAAACATTACTACGACCAGTGCCCACCGCGAGACTGAATTTCATCTGTTGGCATCGCGGACAAGTTTCCCATTAAGAAAATATGAGCGGAGCATGCACGAATGTGAACCATTCTAGCTACAGCATGGGCCGCAAATGGAAAATCCATTGAGATTAGCGTCTTTCGCAAAGGGCTGATTGTTATGAGTCGATGCCTGGGAACGAGCGTAACGGAAACGGCGAAGTTAGTCCGCTGTTCGCATGCCACTGTCGTCAGCTGTATGGGGAGTGATTGAAGAACGGTGAAACCATGAGCAGGCGACAAGGTGGTGGAGGTCCACACCTTAGCGGAGTACGTGTAGGTCTGGGGATTGCCCGATCTGCGCCCACCTGCGGCAGAACTGGCAACAGAGTACAATATTGGTGCAGGCGTAAGTGTTTCGGCGCAACCATTCAGCTCACATTGTTGAACATAGGGCTGTGCAGCAGGTGACACCTATCTGATACCACGTGGACGCAACGACGTCGTCAATTACGAATGTGGTGGGTACAGGTTCATCGCAACTGGCTCGTCGATTAGTCGATAGTTGACACCTGGTCGGATGAGTTACGTTTCCTGTTATGCCTGGCCTGAAGTCGTGTCCAGATAAGGCGTCATCCGGGCGAACGGATGTTCTAGCCAGGCACAGCCCTACCGATCCAGTCCGTTGAGGGCAGTATTGTGCAACGGTGCGTGCTCAACTCGGCTTCCGTGGGAGCTCTGATAGACACTGAAGGCACCCTGCTAGGTCCCTTTCATGCTTCCTGCCTTTCCTGACGACGACAACATCCTCCAGCAGTTTAACTGTCCTTGTCACAAGCCCTTAATCGTGCAAAAGTGGTTTGCGGAGCATAAAAGTTAATTCTCGGTAACGTCGTGGCCGTGACATTCGCCTGATTTGTAACCGATGGAACCACACACCATCGGTCCATAATCAACGAGAACTCCATGACCCGTGCGTAGAAATCTAGTTCCATATGCCTTCGCAAGGCTGTCAAGGACTTGTCCGATCGATGCCAAGCAGAATCGCTGCCGAATTACGTTCCAAAGGTAGAACAACGCATTATTAAGCTGGTGGTCACAACGTTTCGTCGGCTCAGCAGGTTTTGTTTTTTAATAGAGACTGTATCAAGCGTACAGGACGACAGTTCTCATGCAGAGATAATTTCTTTTTAAGGGATATAACCATCTGTAATTCTCTCACGAGTTATGCCCATGAATGAGACGCAACTACAAGGTTAATCTGCTTCTAAATCATTACACATTGCCAATCACATTGATAATATGATGCTCTGGACCGGCATGAATTGAGAGTTGTTTGAGCCTGTTGATATAAATAAACAGTCGTTTGACCAGTCGTAAGTGCATCTGACGCGTGCAGCTGACGCACGACTGTGTTGTGTGCTGTCAGGTTTGTGTTGTAAGATGATGACAGAAGGTCAAATAGCTTACTCCTCTAGAAGTGTGCCAAATGAGTTGCCGTACGTAACGTCCTGTTCCGACGGATGGATCACCGTCAACAATGTCACACGTCCTCACTACATGAGAGACTGCGAAGAGGTTTGGAATTTAATCCAGGATGCCATTAGCAACATTACGCCACCACCACTCCTTCCCTTCCCAGCTAAACACTGCTGGTAAAAATCTCTTCTACCACCGGGATTCCGACCGACTATCCACGAGCTGAGCATCACCCAACGGGCGCGCGCTAGCGACGTCTGCTACGTACGCTAGTAGATCAGATAGGTACAATGTCACAGTGAAACGAGGAACAGAGAAGAAGTCGCTCGACGTACTTCTTTAGACTTCAAAAAGTAAGTTACACATTATTACACCAGGTCGAGTAGCTTTAATTAAATGTTGCACTACACATCAAAGCGACACAGATGCGTGATACAATTTTTCGACATATTCACCAAGTCTCTGAAAACAATAGTCGGAAGTTTTCACCAACCCTTCATTTGCTCGACGAAAGAAATCAACTCCTCGGCCATGGAGCCGTTAGAGCACCATGAACGTTCTCATGAACCTTCCTGGCAGATAAAAACTGTGTGCCGGACCGAGACTCGAAGTAGGGACCTCTGCCTTTCGCGGGCAAAGAAGTTTCATATCAGCGCACACTCCGCTGCAGAGTGAAAATCTCATTCTGCATACGTCCTCATGGTTGGAAAATCTCTTCCCTCCCCCTGCCCCTCGCCCAGATGCTCTTTCAGCTTGCCGAAAAGATGGAAATCGCGTTGCGAAAAGATCTGGACTTCTCGATCAGCATCTCCTCCGTCAGTGCGGCCTTCTTCAAAGTGTTGTCACAAATTCCGTACGTTTTGACGCGAAATTTGATTTAGTCCATACAGCGCCACAATTTCACTGTGAATCTCAGGAAAATTCATACGATTACCCACAAGAGTCGTATCATCCCGCGCACTTAAGCTGTGGAGTGCGTTTCCAGTTGGCGCGCCGTTTGAATCGCACGCTGTGGTGCACCTATTGTCTGCATCGTGACAGTGCTGTGTCAGCAGCAAACGTGCGCTCCCTTCTGACAGTACACCGCTCATGTTACGGAATGGTCTTAGAATAGGACAACGACAAGTGTAACTTACTTTCAAGTCCTTAGGTATGGCACAGCTTTCCTAACAGGTGCCACCAAAGTAGCTTTGCAAGCCGTGGTATACATCTCATACATTTTTAAAAATTTCATCTCGAACTGCTGAAACAATGGTTCATTGTTAGCAGTCGTTACTGACAACCAGTTTCGATCATTGGGATCATCTTCTGGTCGAAATAATGCACGGTGTTTAAAAAGATGCATCTGATTTCTGATTAATGTTTCTTCTATACGAATGGATAAATTTTAGCTTGATGCAGGACTATGTAGTTTTTATTTTCATTAGAAGCATCAGATGGTGCAAGGTTATATCACTTGCATGTGTCCATATGCAACGTTGAGGTACTTTTTAAAATTAGATACGATAATGATGAAAGCTGAAGAAATGAATTAAAATTTGTGGCACAGCTGGGACATGAAGCCAGGTCTCCTTACTTACTACGCAGGTGTGCTAGCCATCACACCATCGCAGCAGTGTAAGTAACACATCTGCACGGACTACCATAATCCAGTGCCCTTCCTAACACAAACCTCAGTTCACGTCTTCAGATTATTTTTCCATTCTTAAGTCGTCACTTTTGCCGAGGCGCTACGATATTGCAATAGCACCCCAGCTTTGGACGTATTGGGGAAATCCTGCCTGTAATTCAGGCGTAGATGATCTATAGATCGATGATCTCGTATATATATATATATATATATATAAGAAATGCATTTCGACAGTCACAAAACTGAGCCATTACAAATCTGTGGTTCTTCCAGAAGTTACATCGCAGCTAAAATTGGCGGTCACTCCAAAATTATGGAAATACAAAAACAGGAACGAAAATAAATAGGAAGATTTATGGAGCAATCAACGAAAACGTAATATGGATGAAGAACACCAACACAATAACGCAAGAAATCAGGAAACGCCGAGCAAAGTTCTAAACACACATCTACAGGATGGGGAACATCAGAGCAGCAAAGAAAGTACTCCACATCATAACAAAGAGCAAATGCAGCACGGAGTGGCTAAAGGAGGTCCAGAGGGACATGCAACAGATCAACATAGAAAATCTCGAAGGCGGCGACGAGTGGCGGAGTAGCTTCATGAATGTGAAGTTCGAGCAAAGAACAACGCAATAGCCTGCTGAAAAGTGGATAGACGAACGGAAAAGAGAACATTCTAAGAGGATGAAGAGTTTCTGGAAGAGGAAGAGGGAAAACACCCAAAAATAAAATCGTGAATTCAAGTTCAGTCGCTCTCCTAAATGGCAATAATCGGCTAAATAAATAGTATATGTGTATAATCTGTAGATCATCTGCACCTGAGGTAGAGGCAGTATTTTCCCATTACGTGCAAAGCTGGGGTCCTATTCCAGTACCTGAGAGCCTCGGCAACAGCAACGATTTAAGAAGGGGAAAATAATCTGAACACGTGAATTGAAGTTCATGTAATGTAATTCATTTGTTCAGCTTAGCTTACATCATTATCGTAGATAAAGTTGAGACTCATATCTCTCAAAGAGAATTTAAATTCAAATCTGTTTTTAAAATTACATTTGACCTCATTTACCTTTCACATATTTTCAATACATCCTGCACCAGTTGCTCGACTAACATCCAGGCAGTAGTCAAACTCGTACCATACTCGTGCTTTTGCGAGCATGTCTGGAATTACTGCACTCATTGCTATTACTATGCTGCGTCGCAGTCCACCGAAGTTATTGGAAGCGGAGACACAGACTTTATCTTTAAAAAAAACCACAAAAAAAATCAGACGCTGTGAGATAGCCGTCCTTGGAGGCTTACGCCCCTCACCACGTCGTAAATGTGCAGTATGGCAATCTCGACGATAACCGCCCCGCACAGTTATAAATAAATTGCACCGATGCAAAAGAAAAATACAAAACGGCTCATTCAAGGAGGAGATATGATCTCGTGAAATCGGGTGATTCTTTTTGAAACACTGTAAGCTGGCCCGTCGTTTGATGATTTTGTAAGCTATTCATTGGCTCATTAAGACTTTGATCCGTTGCCTGCTGTCTTATTGATTCGGTATCGGACTATTTGTACCCAGCATTACCGGACAACCTACTCCCGAGGTACACATATAATTGTAATAACTTCCATAAACGTGTACCTATCCGACACGTGTCTTCTCGACCTGCCGCTGCCACTCTTCAATGTGGCTGACAGCGAACATACTGTGACGATTAGGGATCTTGAAATTAAACAGTTATTGGTTAACACTGAGCTTATTATATCCTGCACAGGTACCTACGTCGAGGTAAAGTCCATTCTGAGTGCATCAACACGCATACAGACGCACGCACGGGCCTCGATTGGTCGCCGTATTATCCGAATCTGAACACTCGCGACTCCGTTTTGTGGGTCTATATTAAGGACAAGGTGTACAGCAATAACTCGAGATATCCATTGCTCATTAAGATTCCGTCCAGTCGCCATATACTGTTCCACACATCGCGCCCCTATTCGTGCCAACGTTTCGGGCCCCGGACTCTTTCACTCAATGTGCCGAATCTTCAAACTGACCATCTTCGCGCCTTTCTTGCAGGTAATAAGAGCTCGTTCCCACTGACGGGGCATAGCCGATCCATATGTAATAACGGGTCCAAGCGGTATCGATATCTGCACTCTTGCAACAGTTCAATAAAAGAAACGTGTCTTACGTCAAATTCACCGTCTGTTCATGTACTCGGGGCCGACGAACTCGCCTTTTAAATAACAATTATATTGATATTTTGGCAACCAATATTATGTTCATCAACGGTTCAACGATTAAGGAACGTGAAAAACCAAAGTGAAAGTCGGCTTACATAACACGCATTCGATATCCTACTCGTGACTGATGCGACTTATCATTCAACATTTCTGGGATTAACTCAGATTACTTAGTCGCTATTAAAACTGACTACTGACGTCATCGACGAAAGGCAGCAGGGATAATGCACGTCCAATAAAGTCTGCACAGCAGGGTGTAGCCTGCTTAACACTTGACGAAGAAGGTGGCGCAACCTTTTAAATGGTGAGTGGTAATTTACAACTGACGCCACTTTAAAGCTGAGAGCCTTTCACACGGAATTGCTGTCGTAAAGAACTTCGTGGCTATACGTCACTCGTTCCCCTGCACGACATCCAGCGATGTGCAGTAGAGATAAGGCATTAGACTCGCATTTGTGAATAGCAAGTTTCAGACACACGTGAGTCCCTAAATCACTTACGAGAAATGCTGAAATCATTCCACCATCCTTACGTGAGACAGTGCTCTGCATTTAATGACCTAGACATCGACGGGACGTTAAACACTAACCTTGCTGCTCATCTTTTTGTTTCGTTTTTTTGTCACGGCCTGAATCCGCGATCTTTTCTTTTCTATACCATAGATGGTTTACAAATGAGAATCGCCAGTACAGCTCTCTGTTCGGCACGAATAATTCCGTACGAACTATCGATGACAAGCAGTAAACATCAGCGAGATGTTACCTTGCCCCCGATTTGATGCAGCTCACCACGCTATTTTATCCAGTGACAGACTCTCCATCTTTGCATGAGTTCTGCAACCCAGTTTCAAGCTTCCCTCTACCCTCGTTTTCCCCCTACACTAAGTCTCTCTCTCTCTCTCTCTCCCTCTCTCTCTCTCTCTCTCTCTCTCTCTCTCTCTCTTCCCTGCATAATTAAATATTGCCTGAAGAAAGATATCATTCCACAGGACTGTATTTTAAAACCACACATGATTCGGCACTACTGGTCTCTGGCATGGCCCATTTTCAAGTGCATCTAAAAACATAACAGTACACAATAATGAAAAGAAAGTTACAACATAAAAGTTATACACTTACACTAGATGTAGTAATCACCTAAAACAGATGTGAGTACATAGTCCTTGTCTCGTCATCCAAAAGTCGGTTGCCACCCATAATTGTGTATAGCATGATCTTCAAAGTGCATGATATAAAATACAAAGCGTCTGGAGTGATAATGGTTGCGAGAACTACACAATTAACACACTATTAAAACGTATATCACGCGAATTTTGTATGACGAGGCGAAGACAATTTATCCACGTCTGTTTTAGGTAATTATAAGGTTTGCAAAGACACTACATCTGGTGTAATTGATGGGTTTTATGTTGTATCTTTCTTTTCGTTAAATGTTGCATAGAGTACTATTTTTCAATACAACCCATCACAGTGATAACGCCGTCCGGGGTGGCCGAGCGGTTCTAGGCGCTACAGTCTGGAACCGCGCGACCGCTACAGTCGCAGGTTCGAATCCTGCCTCGGGCATGCATGTGTCTGATGTGCTTACATTAGTTAGGTTTAAATAGTTCTAAGATCATCATTCACCTAGAACTTAGAAGTTAAGTCACATAGTGCTCAGAGCCATTTTTGAACAGTGTTAACTTTCTCCAAATTTATCGAGGCCATGATGAGCACTCAAAACAATAATAATATTCTTTCATACCTCAGGGTTTCGCCTATTAATCGATCCCCTAGTTAAGTCAAGTTGTCATTAGCGTCTTTCCTCCCCTATTCGATTCAGTACCTCTTCATTAATTATCCCATCTAACCTCCACTATTGTTCTGTAGCAAAAGCTTATGTTCTCTCCTTGTCTGCACCGTTCTCTTTCACGTTTCACGTCCTTTCACCACGAAAGAATACTTCAGGAAAAGACTTCCAATCGCATTTATATTAGATGTAACTAAATGTCTCCTTTTCAGAAAAGTCTTTCACTATTTCCAGTGTGGTTTATATACGTCTGCTTATTATATATGTATGCTGAAATCGCAAAACTGGAATGCTGTTTTCAGCGTCTCGTTTCCTGATCCAATTACTGCGGCGTCGCCAGATTTAATTCGTCTGTATTTCACTGCTTTCTTTTGTTGACCATCTTCTAATATCATTTCAACTTACCATCCATTTCGCTCTATTATTTCCCAAGTCCCTTGCAGTCGCTAACAGAATAAAACGTTCACCGGCAAACAGTATTTTTTTGTGTCTTCTCCTTAAGCTTAATTTCTTTTTCCAATTTTCTCCTATACTACTTGCTTTATGTGTAAATTAACATGCGGACTAACCAGCGACCAAGTTTCACTTCTTTCTCAGCTACTGCCTCCTCGATGAATATTAACGATGCAACACATGAAATGTGTTCACAGATGCCATTACGAACAACCATCAGCTGTAGAATGGAATGACGAAAATGAAAATTTGTGCCAGACCGGGACTCGAGCCCGGATTTCCCGCTTATCGCGAGCGGTCGCCGTACTATTAGACTATCCGAGCACAAAAACAGTACATCTGGTGTAGTCGTTTGCGTTTTGTGTTTTAACTTTCTTTTCTTTGCGGTGTGTTGTTATATTTTTAGACCTACTAGGAAATGGGCCATGGTTCGAATGGGTCTGAGCACTATGGGACTTAATCAGTCCCCTAGAACTTAGAACTACTTAAATCTAACTAACCTAAGGACATCACACACATCCATGCCCGAGGCAGGATTCGAACCTGCGACCGTAGCACTCGCGTGGTTCCAGACTGTAGCGCCTAGAACAGCTCGGCCACCCCGGTCGGCGAAGTGGGCCATGCCTTGAACTAGTAGTGCCGAATAAAGTACAGTTTTACAATACAGTCCAGTATAATGGTATCTTTCTTCTTCACAGCTCATGCCTAGACCTCAAACTTCCATAAATCGTCAACCATGTGTCTACAGCACGCACTCGTACATCCATTATGTAGATCCCGGTACGCGGGAGACATTTTAATTGAAACTCGCTTTCCTAGTGTTGGCGGATAAATACCGCATTTCACTGCCTGTGTTGCCCCTTCGAACATACATGCAAGTCCGTAGGAACGTTGCATCGTACTTCGGAACAACATAGGCACTGCAGTATCGTATTAAGAACATCGTTGTTTCTCCTTGCTTTTGCATTCCCGTAGTATTAATATAGCATGGCCATGTCATCTAATGTTACAAGACCAGATCAGCTGCTCCTGTAACAACAGAAAAGGCTGCCGCCGCTCTTCAGGAACATTACTTTAGTATGTCTCCTCAGACGCCCCTTCGACGTGGTATGCACCAGTGGTTTGGCTGTCGGTACCGCCAAGACTCGCTCGAGCCTTCCCATCGCGGAAAGTTCCGTGGTATGTGGTAGGTTGCTTTGCACATGGGCACCATTTTTGCTACATTTTCTCTTATGGCAGGGTACCAATACAGCTCAGCAACAAACTGCAAATTTGCGATACTTACACCCGGAACGAGAGAGACGACTGGAGAGAGTGTTGGTGATGAAGCAGAGCAAGTGCGGGTGCGGCAGTGTACAGATGAGGTGGCGGCCCGCCGCCGCTGCACCGCCTGTTTTTTCGCACGCGGCCGCCAACTGCAGAATGCAGCCGGCCGGCCCAGATGCAGTTACTTTCCCAGCGGATGCACGGGAACAATGCGGAATGCAGTTAGCTGTGCCGTGCCGGGCTGTGGCATCGTGCCATTTCGCATGCCCTGGCGCTTCCGCTTCCTCCTCACTGTCACTGTGCATTTGAGCCGTCAACAGGGTGGAATGGTACAGCTGTCAGGAGAGAATAAAAGTGCGTGTACAACAAGTACCAGGGAATGTATATTCCGGCGCCATAACCGCTTTTGGCTGAACGTTCTAGTATCATATATTGTTATCGATACTACCTCGTAGACTCCTGCGGGTGTCGCGAGCGGCGTTTTGAACACCGCCGCCAGTGGAGAATCTCCAGGCCGCAGACCAATGAAGACTACTAGAACGGTGTTATAAGCGGCGGACACCTGGGCACCAGTCTTCCAGTTCAAGATTACTTCTAGTTGCTAGTTGGTGCCGATCATTACAATAAGTAGTTAATAGTTAGCTCTACCGGCAAACATTGTGTACTTAGATGCACTCCAGTATCGGGCTTTCGTTTGCAGCTAGCCGCGTGTGCCACAAGTTGTCAATAGCGTAGCACTTGTCCACCCACAAGTTGAGTGCAATACACACACATGTTTAGAAAAAACGGAACACCTTGAATGACTTGAGATAGGACGTTCATGTACATTAGTGCGTTCTGCAGGAATGATTATTTCAGTTACCTCGGTTTTATGGGCTTTCGGAGCCGAAGGCACACTCGTGTACCCTTGATGACTGCACGATACAAAGCTTTACGCCTCACTTGCGCCCGTCAACAGCGACGTAGAACTGTTCAAAATGTATGTTAAAAAATGACGAAATTCCTCCAGCTGTAGTAAGGTGTTGGTTTTATTGGCAACTAGTTTCGATGCTGTTACATCATCATCTTCAGGCCCATACTTGTTAACGGCAACCGTATGCGTCTAACACTAGTAGTCAGTGGTGAGATAGGCGTGTTCCATGCGGAAGGCAGGTAGTTAGAAGATCTAACAACATCGAAACTAGTTGCCAATAAAGCCAACACCTTACTACAGCTGGAGGAATTTCGTCATTTTTAACATATATTATACTAACTGACGTCCCAAGTCGTCCGTTTCAATTATGGATATACGAAGACTGTTCAAAATGGTTCAAATGGCTCTGAGCACTATGGGACTTAACTTCTGAGGTCATCAGTCCCCTAGAACTTAGAACTATTTAAACCTAACTAACCTAAGGACATCACACACATCCATGTATAGAACTGTTGATGACTGGAAACATGATGCCTGCTCGGACGAGTCTCGTTTGAAATTGGATCGAGCCGATTGATGTGTACGGGTATGGAGACAATCTCATGAATTCATGGATCCTGCATGTCAGCAGAGGACTGTTCAATCTGGTGGCGGCTCTGTAATGGTATGGGGCATGTGCAGTTGGAAAGATATGGGACCCCTGATACGTCTAGACACGAGTCTGACAGGTGACACGTACGTAAGTATCCTGTCTGATCACCTGCATCCATTCATGTCCATTGTGCATTTCGACGCACTTGGGTAATTCCAGCAGCACAATACGACACCCAACACGTCCAGAATTGCGGCACAGCGACTACAGGAATACCCTTCTCAGTTTAAACACTTCCACTGGCCACCAAACTCCCCACACAGGAACATTATTGAGCATATCTGAGATCCTTTGCAACGTGCTGTTCACAAGAGACCTCCACCCCCTCGTACTCTTACGGATTTATGGACAGCCCCGCAGGATTCATGGTGTCAGTTCCCTCTAGCACTACTTCAGACATGAGTCTAGTCTATGCTACGTCGTGTTGTGGCACTTCTGCTTGCTCGCGAGGGTCGTACACCATATTAGGCAGGTGTACCAGTTTCTTTGGCTCTTCAGTGTATTATGCGTAAATTTATGGCATGCATCCTAGAGAGGTAGAGAAGAGGGGGGAGGGGGGGGGGGGTTACAATTAAATGACAGACAAACAGTGGAGTATCGCCCATGGCTACACCTATAGTAGAAGAGGAAACATTGTGTTCTTGTAGCAGCACTTCGAACTGAGAAGAGCCCTGACACCGAAACATGCTGCTGGCGCTCCCAAGGCTACGTGACTGAATACAACAGACGTCTATACAGCTGCGGCAACACTGAGGTGTAATCATAGAAACGTAAACAAGATCTCCCTAGGTGATTGGTCGAGACAGACGCACGTTAGGAGCCGCGCCAAGCATAATTCAACTGTCAGTGATCTTCTTTCGCCCTATCGACTGCAGTCTTTAATTAACTTGGAGTGCTGTTAATAAAACTGGCATTCTTAGTACTTTTTTTTCTTTGTGTTCACATCAGGATGATGTGGATTAAGATACATGGGGAAGGACAGTTAGTATTCACGGAAAGCCTAATACGAAATTCATCCATCTTCGTTTTGATCCAGCAGACCGACTCTTGAAACGAATGTGTCTCATATTTACACGAATCTTTCTGTTTTCTAAATAGACCGTATATTCCGCAGCAGCTTCTTCAAGTAGTCTATGAACACCCGAACTTCTTTCTCCACTGCAAGACTGTCATCTGTGTCGGTGTTACCTTGTTACTGCTTCATGTTTCTCGCGTGTTACGTCGTTGAAGTACTCTCCAGTGTCGTATGAAAAGGTATATAATAAAACAAACACCGCGCGAACAGGCCTAGAGGGCCCAACGGTACCAACCGGCCGCCTGTCATCTTCAGCCCTTAGACGTCGCCGGATGCGGATGGGGAAGAACATGGGGTCAGCTCAACGCTCTCCCGGTCGTTGTTAGTTTTCGAATTTGAATTTTGTTTACTTTTTCTCTCTCAAATTCGGCGCCAAATTCTCCGGGAACAAATGAACGCCGACGGTTTTAGCAAACACAACAACATTGTGGTCACTGAATTTTACCGCGTATGCCGTTAAAAGGAAAACCAAATTACACAAAGAACATTAATATGCGTATGCAGGGTCCTCGGCATCCAAATGGAGAAGGATCAGTCAGAACAAAACGTGAGTAGTAACAAATATATACGCAAAACATTTAGACACGCCAAAATAGCGTTTTTAAAATTAAAGGGATGGTTTAACTCGCCGATGAAATTTACATTTACATTGTCTGGTTTGCAGATGACAAGCTATCATTGCAGAAAGCCATACTGTTGGTCCTGCAGAACCACTTCATGTAAAATCACGGTAAGACGCAAACCGAACAGAAACTTTCTTTAGGCGTCACGTTGCTAAATCAATTACAGCCTAAAGTATTTTCGCTTTTTACAGTTTTCTATAAACAAAAACACACTGATGATGGCACAGAGGTGCTGAAACATATTTGGGTAAAAAGAAAAACCAGAGTGTTCGCAAAAAAAGCTGGACCCATATCCTAGAATTTAACTGTAAATGCGGAAAGAAAGGACAAGAGCTGCAGATCTAAAAGATGAATATGTCACTACAGATATTCGTATTTAGGTTATGACAATTCGATATGCCTGCCATCATTGGCGATGATGTGGGGCAGACGAATAGCGAAATCCTGCATGACCCGTTCAAGCATCGATGCTGTCGATGACCTCCTGAATGGCTGTTTTAAGCTCAGGAATGGTTTTTGGGGTTATGCTGTACAGCTTGTCTTTAATACAGCCCCACAGAAAGGAGTCGCCTGTGTTCAGACCCGGAGAATATGGCGGCAAATCGAAGCCGATGCCAGTGGCTTCTGGGTACCCCAGAGTCAAAATGCGGTCCCCAAAGTGCTTCTCCAGGGCATAAAACACACTCCTGTTTGGATGAGAACGAGCTCCGTCTTGCATGAACCACATCTTGTTGAAATCGGGGTCGCTTTGGATAACGGAGATGCAATCATCTTCTAAAACCTTCACGTACCGTTCGGTAGTCACCGTGCCACCAAGGAATAACACACCGATTATTCCGACACTGGACACTGCACGCCATACGGTCACCCATTGAGGGTGAAGAGACTTCTACGATCGCGAAATGCGGATCTCAGTCTCCCAAATGCGCCAGTTTTGCTTATTGTCGAAACCATCCAAATAAAAGTGGGCTTCGTCGGTAAATTCCATCGTGCCCCGCGGCCAACCGTGCAGTTTGAACATCCCAACGCAAGCCGGTCAGCAGTTACGACAATTTTATTTGATATAGTTCAATAATTGTCACCCAGTATAAAAAATGTTCAAATGTGTGTCAAATCTTATGGGAGTTAACTGCTAAGGTCATCAGTCCCTAAGCTTACACATTACTTAACCCAAATTATCCTAAGGACAAACACATACACCCATGCCCGAGGGAAGACTCGAACCTCCGCCGGGACCAGCCGCACAGTCCATGACTGCAGCGCCTTAGACCGCTCACTGGACTCGCATTCGGGAGGACGACGGTTCGGCCATCCTGATTTGGGTTTTCCGTGATTTCCCTAAATCGCTCCAGGCAAATGCCGGGATGGTTCCTTTGAAAGGGCACGGCCGATTTCCTTCCCCTTCCTTCCCTAATCCGATGAGACCGATGACCTCGCTGTTTGGTCTCTTCCCCCAAACAATCCGAACCCTAGACCGCTCGGCTAATCCCGCGCGGCACCCCGTATATTTAGCCTCAAGTGCCACTCCTGTATAGTCATGTGCCACGTATACTAACATTATTTGCATAGAGATATTTTGTTCGCCTTCGATTTTATTTCATTTTATTACAGAGAATTGGTAACTGTTGTTGGCTACGCGTGTAAAGAAAGCGAAAGCCGAAAAAATATTTACAGAGAGCATTAATAAGTCCTGTCATTTAACATATTTAAATGTTTTTGCAGTGCGTCTCCGAAGTAATAAAGAATTTTTATCAGTTATCGATATTAAATATTTTTTGAGTATTAGTAATTCTTGGCGAATTATGTTTTGATACCATTGTATTATCACCGACCGATCGGAATGTGGTGGTGGTGGTAGTGGGAGTGGTGATGATGATGAAGGTAATCGACCGAAACTAAAAATATTTGCCGCTATAGACTGACTCAACTTCAAATTCAAGCACTCAGTTGCTGTACCATTCAGGCGTCCATGTCGTATTTCATCAATAACAAACGGAAAGCTCAGGGAATGAGCGATGATGGAGCAGATGCAGGAACCCTGCACCGCCGTCCATGGCAAGATCCTAGTGGAGGTGGTTTGCTGTTGCCAGCCTCCGACGTCTTATGTGATGCCAGTGTGTATCTGTGTTGCGTGGGTGACGCTGATGAGTTCTCGTGCAGTTTAGTGTTGTTTTGTGTTGTGTTGTTATGGATGAAGAGCAGGGACACGGTGAGACCCGGTGCCAGCACATTGCCATCTCTAGAAGAACACAAGGAGGCCACAGAGCTTAACGTACCTATTCGGACGAACAAATCACCATCAACAATATCACATTGCCTCACTTCATGAGACCAGATTTCAAACCGGCCTACCTCCAAGTCCCCCGCCACAGCACAGACGTACGTTACCGACTTTGGCTACGGAGGCTGGCATTAATGACAAAGACGTATCCAAATTTATGAAGAAGTGTATAAGACTGTAAAAAAGTGACGTCGTAGGCGTCAAGCATAGAATGATCTCTTTGTCAGTTGTATACGATCTGATCCGATACACCTAATCGTCTTTGATAACAATTGTGCATTTATGGCACCACAGTTATCCGCTGTAATAGTTCGTGTGCGTTAAGAAGCTACAAGTAGCGAGTTTGAAACATCTCGATAGACCGCAAGCGCGCCGGACCAGCTCTAAGGGCAGTAACAAGACGCTAAACAGGTGCTAACAGATGGGCAGACGGCACAGGCAGAGCGTTCAGGCATGCAAGCCGCCTCCGCCCTGGCGCTTCGCAGCTGAATCACGCACTTCGGTTGCCTGCGCAATTCACGGCTACTTCGTACCCCATGAGAGGGTGCGGAGGTCCAGTCTCTCCCCAGACATGGTTATCGATACTAGGGACGAGCTGTTTCTCCAGAGATATTGTAAATATTACTGGAGCAACTCCTACAGTGACAATATTTCTAGGAGAAAGTACAACGAATTAGAACGACCGGTCTACTCGGGGATGGTATACACGTTCTGGTAAAAATCTTCTATTCATGGTGGGTGTATCAGCCGGCAACCAGGTTTCGAGTTGGTTGACGACGTCAATGATAAGTTGATTGCGCTGAGCTAAACTTAAATATCCTAAAGACTGCGTATACGGAAAAAAGGACTGGAGAGGACACCGACATCACAAGTTAACCACTTGTCACGTTCACGAGTGTTATAGTGGTGGATTTTGTGCTTTCGTGTCTTCTTAATCTTTAATCTATGGTTTGCTCTGTTTTCGCGATAAACTGCAAGTATTGCACGAGGTCCTGATACTTTGTTACGAGTGTTCAACCACACGAGATAACAAATACCGGAAATGAAAAAGGAACTGTGCGTAAATAAGAACATAAATAGATGGGGAACGTTTTTTCATTATAGTTGTCTCAATAGAGTAAAAATCAACTCTGTTTAAGCAGATAAAAGCATTTTTAAATGTTATTTGACGCTTTGGAAGGAAACAAGATACTAAGGATAAAGCAAAAAGGTACCATGCATTGCCTTCTAAATAATGTCTGATATATTTTTGTATCTGTGTTCTCCAACAAATAAATGTAAATGTTCTGAAATTTTAAGACGACATATCTTGTAGTGTTTAGTTTTCAGCAGTGTGTAGAATTTACCATACCACATACGTCGAGAACATCTAGTATTTATTTTGCCTTGGTCGGTAGTAAACCTTATTATCAATGCTTGTTCCTTAATACTGTTACTATATTTCGTCTTTAAATAAGCAGGACGACTCCTCATAACCACACTTTCAGCGTTCAGGTGCCAAACTGCGTGACAGGCAGCACTCACAGGACACACAACTTTGGCGCCGATGTAACGATAAAGCTGCAAACTAGATGGATGATGTGTGTAGGTGATGAAACCTACGTTAACCTCGTGTGGTAAAATAGCTCCCTAAAAGCAGAGCCGGCCTAACTGTACAGTAGATAACACAGGTCAAATCTACAGAAATTTTTGCTTACAAAATAGACTATAATTGAGATAAAAGGAAGACTGGGGAAAGGAACAATTAAAAATGTTATATAGCCATACCAAAGGGGAACACTTATCGTTTGTTTTATAATTTTACATCCATCTAGTTCAACGCTTTATCCTTATTCTAGGTTTTCTTTAACGGAATGATGTTCACTGCATTTTGCCTTGTTTTAACTTGACTATCGACACCTTGATGGTTGATCATTTTTTATTAGAACTGGACAGAGAATGCTCGGTCGTCCACTGGCTATCGCTTCAGCTAAGTTTTAAATAAATGTGAGTACATAATTTCCCTATATAGCTTCGTGTACACGAAACAGGATTTTTCTACGTTTTTGCTCCTATTTATACACAAATGTTACCCTGAAGAAGTGGCTCCTACGCCCTGAAACTAGTTGTTTCGTAAATAAATAAGTCA
Source organism: Schistocerca serialis cubense (assembly GCF_023864345.2). Lineage (NCBI taxonomy): Eukaryota > Metazoa > Arthropoda > Insecta > Orthoptera > Acrididae > Schistocerca > Schistocerca serialis. Next base: position 115,319,515 of record NC_064643.1, on the reverse strand, counting down.
TACAGCGAACTTTTTCATTATGATGCAGTTCTAGAGCAGTGGATACCCATTACGTAAAATTCTCTGCTGCTCAATCTGGTATGTCACCGGGATATAACTATCAGTCACCTGTGTAAGATTTACTTGAGGAAACTTCCGGACTCAATACATAGTAAGGATAATACTATTTAGGCCACGGATGGCTCTATGTCTATGTCCAAACACCAACAAAATCACAAGAAATTTTTAACGTATTGTCTCCTGTTGCGAATTCGGCGACAGAGCTGTAGTATTGTATCACCATGAACGCATCGAAATAAATCCGTGTATTGCGCCACGAGCACACGCAAAGAAGACCAATTAGCTCAATTTTCAATTTCATTCCTGGGTGTTGGTGGCTCAGTACTTACTTCTAATGAAGTTCTGATGATGCTCACGATTAGCTTGGCGCGTTGCGTGATATTAATTACCAGTTGTTGTTTTCTTTCGTTTAACAGTGCTTCCTAGTTGGTGTAGCGAAATGATGGTTCCAAACTTTGGTTTTCCAGCACCTAACTACCTCGATTTGAATTAATTCTCTGGAGCTGTAGATTTACAGTCCTGCTTTACCATATGCTGTAATATCTCCAGAAAGCTATTAAGGCTCCATTTACGGCAGTTTAATTTCTTTCATTGCAGTATTAAGAGATTCGGAATTATTTAGAAATGGAACTTTTTAACTACTTTTTCACATGTCTGTTTTTCACCTGAAGTCACGTTGAGAAACATCCTTTAATTTTTAATCTTTTACATAAAAGTTAGCAACTGTGAAAACGACCGCAGATGCGTTTAGCATTGCCAGTAGACATTTTTATTTACAAACGATATTGTTACAAGTGCCACAGGACTTAGCTGAGTTCGTATGTATAGTTCTATATAACTGGCACACAACGTGAGGTATCATGACAAGCAATACATTTTTATTTATGTTTTGGCCGTCGTCGTTGTCCTCTTCTCGAAAGAACGTAGTTAAACAGTTAAGAATCTAAGAAACCTTACGTCTTCAGTTTCTCATCAGATCTCAGGAATCCTCTAAATAACCGGCACCAAAAAACTTCTGATGACGCATTGTTTTCGTTTGTAAGTTTCACCATCCACGAGCAAAGTAGCTCCGCAGAGAGTTAACGTGCGACCCTCCAGAGTGTGCCCTGAGGACTCAACAATCGTCAAAGCGCGATATTGCTGGAAATAATTACAGAACAGCGATTGTTCGAATGAGTCGGTAGAAACCATAGAAGGGATCAGAACATAAACCCCGCCTTAACTTGACATTAAATCTCCAGTCTTAGCTGTACGATTTTCACGTGCCTGTTGTGCTTACAAGGAAACTGAGACGTTGCTAACATATTGCTGATGAGGGAGCTGTCGAAGATATTGACTTGCGGGCGCCTAAAGAGTGACTCCCTCTCAAACCTGTCCCAGTATCGGACAAATTTTCTTTCTTCTTATTATTCTTCGTTCTTCTCGGACGTGGCTCGTCTAATACAACTAAACTTGTACTCCAAAAAGTTGCTTTCCATCTAACAACAAAAGAATAACAAAAAACCTTAATGTAGTAACAGATATGTAATTATTAGAGCGTAATACAAAAATTATATACAAAAAGAAACTTTATTACAAGCCACTGAAGATCCTTCACAAGAACAAATAAACGAAACGCCTATAGGCAGACATAGACTTCATCGGAACAGGCCTTGAAGACCCAATAGCACCGACCGCCGTGTCATCCTTAGTCCATAGACGTGACTGGATGCGGGTATAGAAGAGTTTAAATAGTCGGTCGTCGAATATGGGTCCCTGTGTTGGAGAACGGCACTGTTACAGTAGAACGAGTATGAACGCGCGTCAGGAACTGACAGACAAAGCTTGTGCACTGGTTCACAGTGCGGAACTATATCGATCGCCTTCCGGAAATCAAACAAAATTTAATCAGCCAGCGCGCCGCTGTCAGCTGCAATCTGCGTTTCACGCTCGAACAAGTCACGCTTAGTTTCACAATATCGCTCATTGCGAATTCCAAAAAAAAAAAAAAAAAAAAAAAATGGTTCAAATGGCTCTGAGAACTATGGGACTCAACAGCTGAGGTCATTAGTCCCCTAGAACTTAGAACTAGTTAAACCTAACTAATCTAAGGACATCACAAACATCCATGCCCGAGGCAGGATTCGAACCTGCGACCGTAGCGGTCTTGCGGTTCCAGACTGCAGCGCCTTTAACCGCACGGCCACTTCGGCCGGCTGCGAAATCCACATTGATTGCCACACAGGGTCCGTCTCCAAATAGGTCACAGCATGCCATTATTCTACAATAGATCTCGCTGAACCTAGCACCAGCTTTGAGTAGCGCTGCTAAGTTAGGCGACGACGTTTGGCTTATTAATTTTCTTTGACTGATAAAAGTATTTCTACTAGAAAACTGCTTACGAAATGGCCTTGTTCTTCACTTCAAAACTATCTTCCAGTGTGCAAGGGTCACCCAGCCCACTGTAGCAGGTGGCCCGCATGTTGTACCTCGCCACACCCCACCCGCACAGGAACCTCTACTTCATTCCCATTCCTGCACAGGACGAGGTGGCCCAGTGCTCAGCACACTGGACTCGCATTCGGTAGGACGACTGATCAAATCCGCGTCCGACCATCCTGATTTAGGTTTTCCGTGATTTCCCCAAATCGCGTCAGGCAAATGCCTGGAAGGTTCCTTTGAAGGGGCACGGCCGACTTTCTTCCCCATTCTTTCGTAATGCGACGGGACCAATGACCTCGCTGTTTGGTCCCCTCCCCCCAATCAATCAACCAACCAACCAATCGATTCCTGCGTGTTGGTCTTGCAGTCCACCACTCCCACCCTCCTCATAGTGGAGCTCTGTGCCAGACACTGATTCTTCCCTTGGTAGGATGTCCTGGTTCTCCAGTTCTATCCTCCAACTTTCCACCCAATGTTCCTGATGAACTCCCAACGGGCTGCTATGAGTGTATAGGTGTTGAGGGTCGGTTCCCACCTTCGCAATGTCCCAGCGTATGTGAGGGGGTGCAATGGCAGTGAACGAGTCAGATTCATGCGTCACGTTGAAATTCGCATTGACTCGTTCACTACAGTGTCCACCTTCTTCGCGTGTGCAGATGCGCTTCATACGCATAATGCAATAGCAGAGTACTCGGCGGCAGACACGTGCTGTGCTGTAACTGACGCCCGTGTCCTGTTTGTCAGTGACCTGACACTGTTCTGGCACTGACCTTGGCTATGGTGATTATGCAACGCTGTCCCGACGTCCAGTGTCAAGGCTAGAAATTCGACTGTGAGCGTTGTTAGTCGTTCGCCTCGCCACGTTTTGGGCCTCGAATATCTTTAAATGCACATTTTCTTTTACTCGTAGGAATTTTTTGTATATGGAAAGGAAAGGTCTAATCTTTGCATTGGACAAAGAACCTTCTCATAAAACATTCATCCGATTTCGCAAGATTATATATTCTGCATGGATGAAGACAGAAAGCTGGTGTGAATTTTAACTTACGTGTCGAAACTAAAAGTTTACATTGGCAACGGTTGTAAGTTGCCGGTTCTGTATTCATCAGCGTCTATCTGGTGCAGATAGCTCGATCGATCTTTTTATTACCCAAGATGCGTTAACTCAAGAGGGCGCTAACACAGCAATACAGGGCGTTTTTCGTTCTCCGTTTCAACAGCTACAGTTCAACTACAACTGTGCGGCGTGATTTCAACGAGAGTACGGCAGCCCACCTTCTACAGCATAAGGGACATACGAATTTCCTAGGTCTCCTGATTTCAATATCTGATTTTTTGAGAGGAGGGAGGACGAAAGGACTTTATGAAAGATTCAGTCTATGTGCCTCCCCTTAAAAGAACTCGAGTGAACTGCAACACCGGAAAGCGACAGCAATGAGTGCAATAACGGAAGATATGAACGGAAACATATTGGACAAAACTGAATATGGATATTCTTAATGCTTTTGGTGGAGGGAACATTTGGAAAGAGTAACCGAAAATTTTCTACAACGTATCCGAGCGTTGGCCAACAGCAGATGTTATACTATTAACTGCAAGATATGCGACAGTTATCGAAGTATTACTCTTTTGAACTCTGGATCTCTGACATGTGCGAAACCAATAACAAACATACCAAATATTCTTTCGGAACGGTTTCTTACTGAAGAACAGAATGGATTTCGGATGGGAAGATCTTGCTTGGGTAGTGTTTTTCCTGTCTGCCAAATTATTGAAAAACACAGAATATTATCATCCCCCGTAAATCACCTTTATCGACTATCAGAAAGATTTTGATAAAGTTAATATAGTTAAATTATGGGATATTTTAGAAAAAAGTGCAATTCAAACAGCCGGATCAAAATATGGCTCTGAGCACTATGGAACTTAACTTGTGAGGTCATCAGTCGCCTAGAACTTAGAACTAATTAAACCTAACTAACCTAAGGACATCACACACACCCATACCCGAGGTAGGATTTGAACCTGCGACCGTAGCGGTAGCGCGGTTCCAGACTGTAGCGGCTAGAACTGCTCGGTCACCCTGGCCGGCCAGCAGGATCAAAGAACGAAAAGAAAGAAACTCCTCGTAAGCAGTGAGACAACCACATTATTTAAAATACACATAGATGACGCCGTAAAGACATAGCAGAATAAATTAGTGCACCATTATAAGTTATAAATGCACTTCTGTTCGGAGATTACCAAATAAGCGTAGCGGTCTCGGAAGATAAATTATTGAGAGCAATTTGGTCCTTGCATAAAGTAGCAACTGATTATAAAATGACGATATCTAAAAATAAACCTATCATAAAGCCATTCCATGGTAAGGGGAATTTAAGAGCAAAAATAATAATTGATGATTAACCGTTAGAACAAATAAAAACTTTTAAAGAACTGAGATGTGAGATATGTTACATCCATTGATCAAGAATGCAAACTGAAAATTTCAACAGCTGGTAGGTACCATAAATCGCACTCACCTCTAGAAATTTAAGAAAGCAGCAACATTTTATAATGTGATGGCACTACCAGTTCTAATATAGTGGTCACACTCTAACAGCCTGTCAACTGAGGAGGACTGAAGCAGCAGAGATCAGACTCTAACACCACTAGTTGGTTCCTGACTTACCGATCGGATAAAGATTAGTGAAATAAGAAATGAACTGGGAATCAAAAGCATACTTTGCAAAGTAGAAGACTACGGAAAGAAATGGCATGAACACGATCAAGGGTTGTCAAATAAACGAATACCTAAATGAATGTACAAATGCACGTCTCAAATGTTTGGCGTCCTAAGAAGAGATGGAAACATCACCTCCAGTCTACCTGCAACTGGAACGGACAAAGATGTCTAGACCACAGCGTATTGTGAAATGCTAGGTGTAGAAGTATGAATCCGTAATTAGGTTGCAATCTTTACACGACTGTTGTTTGAAACTGATAAACAATATTTTATTCAAAATAATATAAAAAATAAAAAATAATATAAAATAAAAAATAAAAAATAATATAAAATAAAAAATAATATAAAATAAAAAATATAAAATAAAAAAACAGTCCTTTTGAATCGAACTAGTCAGCGAGCCATTTTCGTACTTTTTCATACGAACTCAAGCGCTGTTCAGCGAGAGCGTGTCCCATTGATGCAAACAGATGATAATCGGACGGCGCCAAGTCTGGAGAATAATCCGCACGCCCTAGAATTTCCCGGCTGAACGCCTCGATCGTTTCCCTGACCCGTTTTGATGTGTGTGATACGGCATTGTCATTGAGGAATATGACTTTGTATTGCCTTTTTCAATATTCCGGTCGTTTTTCACGTAATACTCGATTTCTGTCGATCATTTAGTTTTGATACCGATGAGTGTTAACGGTTTCACCAGGTTTTAGCGGCTCATAATAGATGACACCCTTCCGATTCCACCAAACACAGAGCATTGTCTTCTTTCCAAAGCGATTTGGTGTTGCTATGGATATCGATGGTTTGCCTGGATTGACCCATGATTTACGACGCTTAGGATTCTCAAAATGTATCCAATTTTCATCACCTGTGACTATTCGATGGAGAAGGGAATTTCTTTTGTATCTGGCGAGCAACATTTCACGAGCGGGTTCTTCGATTTGCTTGCTGTCTTTTATTCAGTTCATACGGAACCCATTTTCCCACTGTCTGCATCTGTCCCATAGCTTTCAACCGTGCGTCACATTAAAATGTTCCGCGAGTTACTGTTGAGTTTTTCCATCTTCATCCAATAAGGCCTGCAATTCGTTGTCTTCGAAGTTTTTCGGTGATTTCCAGCACTCGTCGTTTCTTACGTCAAAATCACCACTTCCGAATCTTTTGAACCACTAAAAACACTGTTTTCCTAAGAGCATGTTCGCCGAAAACTTCGACAAGCGATTGTGCAGCAGTTTTCTTCAAGTGATAACAAGAAACATTTGCTGTCCGCAAATCGAAGTTCGTAGGCACAAAACTCGATATCTTTACGGGTTTGAAGCAGATACCGTTGTACGAACTTTGATTCTGTGTGTTAACATTCGTCGTCAGCCATTACAGAAGCCAGATGGCGCTGCAGACGCGGTCTCGCATGCCCTACACTGACGGCTAGCAACATCTATAGGGAAATTCCGGTTTCATACTTCTACACCTGGCAAGGTGGTGTCTCTAATATTAGAACGAAGCCCTTCTGCAACGGGACTCTTGCAACTTCCTTCGGTACAGACTGTTTTCTTCTGTTTATCGGGGCATCGGTGTAGGCGTAGCTTCCGCTTAGTTTTAATGATGGAAGCTGTCTAAATTAGCGGGCCAGCCTGAGTTAATTGTTATTATATACGGCGATGCTCTTGGCCCGGTTCTCCTTGGGGGAGAAAAGTAACGGAATGTCGGCCGAGCAGCGGAAACCGCCTGCGGAACAGTGCTCGCGTGCGAAAAAACGCGCCGGCTGGGAATGGGGCACTGCAGAGCAGCACGCGCCGTTACGGACTCCCTGTCAGCGGTGCGCGCACCTTGCTCTGCTCGGGTAGACGGAGAGAGAGACGTCACAGGTGTGGCGTGCCGTGGAGAGGCGTGGGCGGCAGGATTTTACGAGCTGCGGCGGGCTGGCCTTCCGCAAACTTGAGGGTGTCCACAAACTGACCTCGTCATCTGCTTTGCGGTTTCAGCAGCCGTCCCGCCGCTTAACCTACATGCTCGACAGTGTGTTGGAGGTGATATCTGAAATGTGATTGCTTCCTTCGTGGACGATGAAATACAGGTAATGGCAAAGAAATACATCCGGCGTGATCATAAAGTTGTAATTATCGCCTATGAAAAAATAAATAAACGACCCCGGAATTTGGTAATACTTTCCAAATGGTTCAAATGACTCTAAGCACTATGGGACATAACATCTGAGGTCATCAGTCCCCTAGACTTAGAACTACTTAAACCTAACTAACCTCAGCACTACACACACATCCATGCCCGAGGCAGGATTCAAACCTGCGACCGTAGCAGCAGCGCGGTTCTGGACTGAAGCGCGTAGAACCGCTCGGTCACAGCGGCCGGCGGTAATGCTTTTAGTCTTTTTATTTTCGCTCTTACATACAAATCATTTTTCCAACAATGGATGACTGGGGGAAGGACATGGTGTAGATGTCTGCATTTTGGTTGTGCAGCTAACGCACCCCACTTCAAAAGCACTTCTTCATTTTTCTGGAAATGCATGCCACATAATGGTTTTTTCATCCGCGTTTCACACTGCATATGTTTGAAACATCGCTCTCGTTATGCTTGAAGCAGATCTTATACCTGTTGATGTATACCGTACAGCTATGAAAGGCCTATGTTTTGTGATGTGGAGACCACATGTATCGTGTCTGCTGTCTGCTGGTCAGGGTCCTTGTAAGCACCCTACATCATCACACCTCGACTTTTGATGCTGTTTCTCATTTTTCTGTTTTTATCTTTTCGGTTATTTCCGACTCTGGTCAGTGGCGTGCCATACCTGCAAGATTTTTGACTGCCGACAGTGGAATTTAGGTCGATAGTGTTGCGCGTAGGGATGGCGGGTATCACTAAAACAACCGGTTCTCGGTTATATCGCTTTTTGTCCCTGACTCTCAAAACCGCTCAAAATAACCGGTTTCTGGAATAACAGATTTGCGGTTTTTTGTTCCTATTATTTCCTGTCATAAACGTAGAAATCGAACAAAGATTGAAAATTTTTGACTGTCTCGTTATCAAAGTATATAAAATCAAAATATTAAAAAGGCAAATAAAAGAAAAGTTCGTCCGTCCACCGTTCGCTGCTATGCTCGACAAATATGTGGTGGAATACTACAAAAAAATGACCAAATATTGTTTTAATCGGGGATCATACCACTATTTAGCCGTTACGAACAGTCAGTTCTATGGAGTGATGTTTTGAAGGGCTACAAGAAGTTAAGCAGTCACAGAAAGCAGATTAGCCACTTTATATATTTGTTGTATACTCTGAATGAACTATTACCATGATTTCCTTCCTCTTTTACTACATCATAGAAATGCAGACTAATCTTTAACATTTTAAAGCAAATGAAGCTTTGTACTTCATTGCTTCGTCACTTTGCAAAAGTATTTTCAGATTGGGATTGGTGCTTTTTTGCAATACAACGAACGTGTGGCGACGACAGCGAGAAACCAGGTAGGGGCAACTCATGCACACACAGTACGTACGCGCATACCTTAAGGCACGACAAGCGGTAACATGACATCATTGACTCAGCATGTGCCATGTGTTCGTTGCTCTTTCTGTCGGAGTTCTTATTAAAATAACACTCATCGCTTATTTTCTGTAATAACACATTACTTCAAAATAACGCAAATTGTACGTATAAAAGATTATCGAAAAACGAAAAATTTTAGCACTGTTGCTTTGGTTAATTGATATTTCGCGGTCCGGGGTGGCCGAGCGGTTCTAGGCGCTTCATTCAGTCTGGAACCGCGCGACGACTACGGTCGCAGGTTCGAATTCTGCTTCGGGCATGGATGTGAGTGATGTCCTTCGGTTAGTTAGGTTTAAGTAGTTCTAAGTTCTAGGGGACTGATGACCTCGTTGATTCCCATAGTGCTCAGAGCCATTTGAACCATTTTTTGATATTTCGTTTTCTTAACTGGGTTATTAGCAAAAAATAAAAACGGACCTATTATAAATAAGACCAAACAAATACCGAAAAATAGCGGTTATTCGGAAGTAAAATATCGGTACCGGTTTTAACCAGTCTGTTTTTCTCATTCCTAGTCGCGCACGGCCGGCAAGAGAACAGTAGCACCTCGCTGCACCGTACAGTAACGGGTATGTTCGCGGAAGAGACAGAGTTCAAGGTGGAGTGGGAGGACTGTGATTATCGATAGTTGGTGTGAACTGTATAAATATGTACTAACTCACTAGGGTCTTTATGGTGAATAAATTCAGAGTGCATCATCTGTAGAACTGACTTTCCATTCCAAGGAAACAAATGCTGCTCACGTCAGATCCCAAATAAGAAGACTCAACACTGAATGGTACAATAAACACAGTCACCTTCCCTACCTGTGAAGGGGAATGAATTAATATGACATTACTGATCTTGTAATCCAGGCCTGCGTTATTTGCTAACCGATTGATTTGATGTATGTTCGTTTTCTATGCACCATCTGGTGCAGTGCAGGCACATGCCAACATATAAACTCTTTTCATTTCAGTCTTTGATGCAAATTTTCTTGACCAAGACAACTGGTAACTTGACTAAGACGTTTTAGGTGTTATTTTCACCTACCAAGATGTTATTAGTATAATATATTTCTAGGTAAGCAACTACACTCAGTTCTATCTACATTACGGTTTGAGTGTCATTTATGTAAAATAACTGTAGACTTTCATCTTTTCTTGCGGTATTCTTCTGTTGTGTAGGTCGACTCGAAACTGGATCTTCCTACCAAACGCATTATTCACCAAAACCAGCTTACGGTGGTAACATGGATTTCTTCTAATTATTGGAGCTGCAGAGCACGTTTTACAAAAGATAGTCGATACGTATGTGTAAAAGGGGCTTCCGGTGACACACCAGTGTTGCCGATAGAACCCGAAGCGTTAGTGCGTAGGTGTCGTTTCAAGCGGTGAAATCGGCTGCTGCTTTGCACTTCACAACATCCGCGCCGCGACGACAGTGTTATTTCGAAGGGAAACAAGGCGGAATATGGCAACTTCATTCTCGTTTGCGCTCAAATTACTTTGAAACGAGTATTTGTCCGCTGAAAGTTTCTCCGTAGAAATGGCAAGTTTCCTCTCTCATTTCGTCTGCTTATTCATGTTGCCACCAATAATGAGCGGTTCGTACTATTCGTATTATTCAGTGCCATGATATATAATGCAACTCCCACAAAGAAAAAAGGATTTATAGCTGGTTTCCTTGTAGCACTCGACGTTATGATAGCTTGCTTGTTGTGTCTGCGTGCAGCACCGGTGTGCACTTGGTAGCGCTTCTAACTTCACTTTAGCGTGCGCTTTACAGAACGAGTAAATGGAAACTAATAGCAGGAAAACCCTTGTCAATGAAACTTAAAAGCAGGTAATCCATGTTTGATACATTAGTCACATAATCATTAATTCAAATGGTTCAATTGGCTCTAAACACTATGGCACTTAACATCATAGGTCATCAGTCCGCTAGAACTTAGAACTACTTGAACCTAACTAACCTAAGGACATCACACGTCCATGCCCGAGGCAGGATTCGAACCTGCGACCGTAGCAGGAGTGCGGTTCCGGACTGAAGCGCCTACAACCGCTGGGCCACAGCGGCCGGCAATCATTAATTAAGAACTATTCCAACACACTATCATTATCTTCATATCATCATCAACTTCTTCATATTATTATACCATATTCTTCTTCTTCTTCTTCTTCTTCGTGAACCAGCCTCCCACCAGTATAATGAATTTCCTGGTTGGTTGGTTTGTTGATTTGAGGGAGGGGACCAAACAGCGAGGTCATCGGTCCCATCGGATTAGCGAAGGACGGGGAAGAAAGTCGGCCGCTCCCTTTCAAAAGAACCACACCAGCATTTGCGTGAAGTGATACAGGAAAATCATGGAGAACCTAAATCAGGGTGGCAGGAGTGTGTCGTTCTCCAGAGTGCGAGTCCAGTGTGCTAACCACTGCGCCACTTCGCTCGGTAATGAATTTTCTCACAAGAACAAAAACTTACAGAATCAGCACGGAGTTTAAAGAATATTGTGACCTGTACCATGTGCCCCGTACGTGCTTACACTATTAATTATCGAATGAACCCATTAAGAACTGGCCACATGATATGCACAAAATACATCTATAAAAAGTGAATAAAAAGAATCCTGCTAGACCCGCTACTATACTTTACTGGCGTAACGTGGACGACCGTTCGCAGTGAGGCCACTTGATTCACGTGTAGTTTGGCCACCAGCTCGGACAGCAGAGCGGGGTTAAACGCCTGGCGCCGTTGACCGGAGTCCGGAAGCAGTCTGTTGCCAGACGGGGCTGCGTGGCGTGCCAGCGGTAATTGCCGACGCGGCGGGTCAATGCGATGCGATGTCGCGCCACGCAGACCAACACACTCTCTATGCGTCGTTTCTCTGTATGCAGCGGCAGCGAGCAAGTTTCTCCTACCCTCTCGTGGCACTAGCTCTTCAGTATACATTTATTCTGACGTGGCAGCTTTGCCAGCATCCAGCGTAATGAAATGACGCCGTGGGAGAACAGCTTTCTCTTTTTGCTATTTTTTTTTTTACATTTATGTAGCCGTTACTCGATCGGCTGTCTGGTACAATACGTTAACGTGGGATTTGAGGTACTCTTTTCTAATACGCACGAACAGTATTTCAGGTGATAAAAAGGCCCGTCCGCAGCTCGTGGTCGTGCGGTAGCGTTCTCGCTTCCCGCGCCAGGGTTCCCGGGTTCGATTCCCGGCGGGGTCAGGGATTTTCTCTGCCTCGTGTTGACTGGGTGTTGTGTGATGTCCTTAGGTTAGTTAGGTTTAAGTAGTTCTAAGTTCTAGAGGACTGATGACCATAGATGTTAAGTCTCATAGTGCTCAGAGCCATTTGAACCATAAAAACGCCGTAGTCTTTAATTTGCCGTTGACATCGAGGTTATAAAAGGCGGAGCTCTCGCTCAGATGGATAAGAACGGAGAAACGAATTGGTTCATAACCTTAACCTTCCAATAAGTAGATGGGAAAATAACTCAGACGGAAATTACGGAAATATAACAACAGGAGATGCAGTGTCTAATGTTTCCCTTTACTCGTTCCGAATCACACACACACACACCGGGTTATCAAAAAGTCAGTATAAATTTGAAAACTGAATAAATCACGGAATAATGTAGATAGAGAGGTACAAATTGACATACGAGGTGCGGCTAGAAAAAAACCGGACTGATGCTGGAAAAAACATTTATTTACAATTATTTACAATTTCATGTTATCTCCTTCAATGTACTCTCCTCCTCGGTCTCTACACCGCTCCATACGAATTTTCCACTGTTCATAGCAATGCTGCAGATCATTTTCGGTAAGTCCACACATTACTTCCGTCGCTTTTTCTTTTACTGCTTCAACAGTCTCAAATCTAGTTCCTTTCAAAGCTGACTTGACTTTAGGGAAAAGAAAAAAGTCACAGGGGGCCAAATCAGGTGAGTAGGGTGGATGATCTAAGATGGGAATGTTGTGTTTTGCCAAAAACGTCTTCACTGACAACGCACTGTGAGCTGGGGCATTGTCTTGGTGAAGGATCCATGACTTTTTTCTCCACAAATCGTTCCGTTTTCTCCGTACTCGCTCACGTAGGGTAGCCAGGACGCTAATGTAGTAATGCTGATTCACTGTTTGTCCCTCTGGTACCCAATCAATGTGCACAATCCCTTTGATGTCAAAAAAAGCTATCATCATTGCCTTGAATTTCGATTTTGACATTCGTGCTTTTTTTTTGTCGTGGAGAACCAGGAGTTTTCCAATGCATCGATTGGCGTTTAGTTTCGGGATCGTAAGTAAAAAACCACGATTCATCGCAAGTAATAACATTTTGTAAGAAGGTGGGATCACTTTCAATGTTTTCCAGGATGTCAGAACAAATCATTCTTCGGCGTTCCTTCTGTTCAATTGTGAGACACTTTGGAACCATTTTTGAACACACTTTGTTCATGTTGAAACTTTCATGAAGAATCTGCCTAACACTTTCCTTGTCAACTCCTGTTAACTCAGACACTGCTCTGATTGTCAAACGGCGATCTTGTCGAACAAGTTAACCGATTTTTTCAATGTTTGCATCAGTTTTTGCTGACAATGGTCTGCCAGTGCGAGTGTCATCACTGGTGTCTTCGCGGCCATCTTTAAATCGTTTAAACCACTCAAACACTTGTGTTCGCGATAAACAATCATCGCCGTACACTTGTTGTAACATTACAAACGTTTCACTTGCAGATTTTCCTAGTTTGAAACAAAATTTGATGTTAAACACGCTGTTCTTTCTGTACACTCAACATTTTCCGACGCACAGACAAAACGTCAACTACTTAAACCAGACGCCACGGGCAGACTGAGTGCAGGAGGCAGATGAAACTCGAGCAGTAGGCGGAGCGAGAGTCACGTGATAGGCCACGCGACTTTCAGCCTCATTGCATTCGTTTTATTGTTTCACCAGTACTAGTCCGGTTTTTTTCTAGCCACACCTCGTACATGCTTGGAATGACATGGGGTTTTATTAGAACAAAAAAAAATACATAAGTTCAAAAAATGTCTGACAGATGGCGCTTCATCTGATCAGAATAGCAATAATTAACATAACAAAGTAAGAGAAAGCAAAGATGTTCTTTACAGGAAATGCTCAATATGTCCACCATCATTCCTCAACAATAGCTGTAGTGGAGGAATAATGTTGTGATCAGCACTGTAAAGCATGTCCGGAGTTATGGTGAGGCATTGGCTTCGGATGTTGTCTTTCAGCATCCCTAGAGATGTCGGTCGATCACGATACACTTGCGACTTCAGGTCAATAAAGCCAATAATCGCACGGACTGAGGTCTGGGGACCTGGGAGGCCAAGCATGACGAAAGTGGCGGCTGAGCACGCGATCATCACCAAACGACGCGCGCGACAGATCTTTCACGCGTCTAGCAATATGTTTTTTTTTTTGGTTCTAATAAAACCCCATGTCACTCCAAGTGTGTGTGTCAATTTTTACCTCTATGTCTACATTATTCCGTGGTTTATGAAGTTTTCACATTTATACTGACTTTTTGATCACCCAGTGTATTTATACAGGGTTATTACAAATGATTGAAGCGATTTCACAGCTCTACAATAACTTTATTATTTGAGATATTTTCACAATGCTTTGCATACACATGCAAAAACTCAAAAAGTTTTTTAGGCATTCACAAATGTTCGATATGTGCCCCTTTAGTGATTCGGCAGACATCAAGCCGATAATCAAGTTCCTCCCACACTCGGCACAGCATGTCCCCATCAATGAGTTCGAAAGCATCGTTGATGCGAGCTCGCAGTTCTGGCACGTTTCTTGGTAGAGGAGGTTTAAACACTTCACCATTAAGAAAAAATGTTGCTTCGTCACTGATTTCGCACTGAACGCATCCTCTTCCATGAGCTGTTGCAACCGCGCCGAAAATTCAAAGCGTTTGACTTTGTCATCGGGTGTCAGGGCTTGTAGCAACTGTAAACGGCAAGGCTTCTGCTTTAGCCTTTTCCGTAAGATTTTCCAAACCGTCGGCTGTGGTACGTTTAGCTCCCTGCTTGCTTTATTCGTCGACTTCCGCGGACTACGCGTGAAACGTGCCCGCACGCGTTCAACCGTTTCTTCGCTCACTGCAGGCCGACCCGTTGATTTCCCCTTACAGAGGCATCCAGAAGCTTTAAACTGCGCATACCATCGCCGAATGGCGTTAGCAGTTGGTGGATCTTTGTTGAACTTCGTCCTGAAGTGTCGTTGCACTGTTATGACTGACTGATGTGAGTGCATTTCAAGCACGACATACGCTTTCTCGGCTCCTGTCGCCATTTTGTCTCACTGCACTCTCGAGCGCTCTGGTGGCAGAAACCTGAAGTGCGGCTTCAGCCGAACAAAACTTTGAGTTTTTCTACGTATCTGTAGTGTGTCGTGACCATATGTCAATGAATGGAGCTACAGTGAATTTCAGTGATGAAGCAACATTTTTTCTTAATGGTGAAGTGAACAGACACAATGTGCGAATCTGGGCGGTAGAGAATCCTCACGCATTCGTGCAGCTAATTCGCAGTTCACCAAAAGTTAACGTGTTTTGTGCAATCTCACGGTTTAAAGTTTACGGCCCCTTTTTCTTCTGCGAAAAAAACGTTACAGGACACGTGTATCTGGACATGCTGGAAAATTGGCTCATGCCACAACTGGAGACCGACAGCGTCGACTTCATCTTTCAACAGGATGGTGCTCCACCGCACTTCCATCATGATGTTTGGCATTTCTTAAACAGGAGATTGGAAAACCGATGGATCGGTCGTGGTGGAGATCATGATCAGCAATTCGTGTCATGGCCTCCACGCTCTCCCGACTTAACCCCATCCGATTTCTTTCTGTGGGGTTATGTGAAAGATTCAGTGTTTAAACCTCCTCTACCAAGAAACGTGCCAGAACTGCGAGTTCGCATCAACGATGCTTTCGAACTCATTGATGGGGACATGCTGCGCCGAGTGTGGAAGGAACTTGGTTATCGGCTTGATGTCTGCCGAATCACTAAAGGGGCATATATCGAACATTTGTGAATGCCTAAAAAAAACTTTTTGAGTTTTTGTATGTGTGTGCAAAGCATTGTGAAAATATCTCAAATAATAAAGCTATTGTAGAGCTGTGAAATCGCTTCAATCATTTGTAATAACCCTGTGTATATATATATATATATATATATATATATATATATATATATATATATATATATATATATGTGTGTGTGTGTGTGTGTGTGTGTGTGTGCCGAGTACAAATGTGTATGAACACAGAGTGGCACCGAACACTCCCAACGATGGGCCCCCGTAGCTGACGACCCATGCATGTCCCAATATTAATACCACGATATCGTCAACTATGACTGAAATGGAAACGAGACCATCGGCTCTGGTCGTTGGCGCAGTGGGAGAGTGTTACATGGTCTCACGAATCCCGATACCTTCTTCATCATGCCGATGGGAGGGCGCGAATCCGTCCTCTTCCGGGGCAGCGGTTCCTTGACACGTGTACTGCCGGGCAGAGACAAGCTGGCGCTGACTTCCTTGTGCTGTGGGCAACATGCACGTGGGCATCCATGGGTCCAAGGGAGCTCGTGCAAGGCACCATGACGACCAAGGAGTATCGTACACTGGTTGGAAATCACGTACACCCCTTCATGACAATTATGTTTGCGGATGTAGTGGCATTTTTCAGCAAGATAATACGCCATGTGACAAGGTCAGGGGTGTGATGGAGTGGTTCGAGGAACACAGTGGCAGTTCCAGTTGATGTGTTCGCCAGATCTGAACCCGATCGAGCACATCTGGGATGCGATTGAATGTGGTGTCGAACCTCATCGTCTCCCTCCCGGGAATTTATGGGAATGTCTGTGCGTATGTTTTACCAACTCCCTCCAGCGAGCTAGCTTGCGTGCCACGGCGCGTCGCCGTTGTTATCCGTAGCAAGGGTGGACATACCGGCTATTGGGTAGGTGGTCACAGTCCCCTGGCTGATCAGTGTAGTTACGTGTGTTACTTACTGCCATGTTAGACGTTACAGTTTAGAGCCCCTGCCGGCAGAGAGGCATGAAGAATAAAGACGTAGAATGTTAATAACGTCAGTCTTACTTAAAAAGCTTTAAGACTTTTTACTCAGAAAATCCGGAGACATTACTTTCTAGCACGCTATCGTACTGCATTCCAAAGGCCAAAAAAAAATGGCTCTGAGCACTATGGGACTTAACATCTATGGTCATTAGTCCCCTAAAACTTAGAACTACTTAAACCTAACTAACCTAAGGACACCACACAACACCCAGCCATCACGAGGCAGAGAAAATCCCTGACCCCGCCGGGAATCGAACCCGGGAACCCGGGCATGGGAAGCGAGAACGCTACCGCACGACCACGAGATGCGGGCACCAAAGGCCAACTGACACGCTATTAAACAGATTGTCATAACGTTTTGGCTCATCCCTGTATAGGAAATGAATAAATTCCATACGATTGAATAAGACACTGTAGCTGAAACAGCTTGTTAAAATCTCTGAATTAGTCTCAAATCGTGTTAGTAATCATACAGAAATGTTTGGCATGTTGTCTATACAGAAGCTCGACAGCCACTGAATTTTTTTCATTACCTTTGTTTTGTAACTGTTTTGTTTATTTTTTGGTGTATGAGACCTGGTTTCATATTCTATACTTCAGTTTGTGTCTGTGTTGTAACGTGAACCTGAACGACGCAAATGGTGCGCTTACGGAAACGCTACCTGGTAAAAAGAGTCGCAGAATCCATCTGAAACTGTATAACTGTATTCCAGTTAACTATTATCAAAAACAGTTAGAAAACGTAGAATATAGCAAAAAAGCTCTCCTGTGAAATAGTGTATTGGGGACTGCAGCTACATCACAGAATGCGTGACATCACAGTACGAACACAGAAAACGAACAGAGTAAAAATTCTACATAAAATTGCAAATCGAATTTTGAAAGAAAGAATATCCAAAATGCCTCTGTGAAAATGCCCTGTAAATTTATGTATGCAAACTGGCAAAATAAAATCCCAAACACTAAATTACCCACACACGAATATGTAACACTGCACTCTAACAGTAAGGCTGTCTGACAAATTAAATGAGCTGTGAAATGACCCTGAGGGTAGTCTTGAAATGCAACGCACGACTCTGAATAATCTTGCTGCTTCCTGATTGATGTTAAACTGGGCCTAACAAAAATTTAATGACTTATCTTGTGGCAACGGAAACTAGTGATGAAAATTAAAATGCAGCGCAGCACCAAACCATGTAAAGAAAGGAAACTTTATCCAGCTGCAATGCAGCTGTGTTCCGCCAAGGATAATGCGGCAAAACACGATTAGAAAATAAAACTTCCGTCAGGAGACGG
Source organism: Schistocerca serialis cubense (assembly GCF_023864345.2). Lineage (NCBI taxonomy): Eukaryota > Metazoa > Arthropoda > Insecta > Orthoptera > Acrididae > Schistocerca > Schistocerca serialis. The sequence continues at coordinate 115,301,356 of NC_064643.1, read as the reverse complement.
TGGTAGAAACTGAACTTACTCAATAATGTAGAAGAGACAAGCATTCAAAAACTGTATTGTGAATTATGAACCCCATTCCTTAATACGTACAACAATCTTCAAAAAATCAGTTTCTTATTTAAAGCAATATTACTCCGCCATATAAAACGTTACTGAAATAGAAAAGGGGTGACGAAAGTATAGCTCTGAATCTAAGCTGTGTCAGCAGATAACTCATGTCTTGACAAAGTAACTGACCCAAACCAATAAAGAGAAAGTCGTGCTAAAAATTTTCCTTTCTCTAACTCGTGATTACGCGAGAGCAGGCAATGCAGCGACAAACTACCTGAATATCTTTACACCTTTCAACTCAACTTGTACAAAACCATAATTCAAAAAACAGCATCTCGACCAGTAGCCTACCCTACCACAGTTCGCACATGCTACTTCCACATCATAACGCTTTGCCAAGTTACGCCCAGATATTTAAACGACTTGACAGCGTCAATCTGGACACTAATAATACTGTACCGAACATTACAGGTTTGTTCTTGTCACTCGTCCGCATTAACTTACATTTTTCCACATTTAGGGCTAGCTGCCATTCATAACACCAACTGGAAATTCTGACTAAGTTGTACCTTCCTAGAGTCATTGAACTTCGACACCTTACCTTACTCGGCATCATCAGCAAACTGTGCAGATTGGTGCCCACCCTGTCAGCCAAACCATTTATATATATAGGGAACTACAGCAGTTCTATCACACTTCTCTGGGTCACTACTGACGCTACCCTTGTCTCTGATAAACACTCGCCGTTGAGGACAACAACTATTATTCAAGAAGTCTTCGAGCCACTCTCATATCTGTGAACTTATTCCATGTGATCGTATCTTCGTTAAAAGCCTGCAAAGGGGCACCGCGTCAAATGCTTTCCGCAAATCTAGAAATACTGAATGCTACAAGGGCAACGACAATACTACTGTCAACCGAAGATCACATTGCGTTTACTCGGAGCCTCTGTGGCGTAACATCGACTACTGAAGACTTCTGTTTGAAAAATATCCAGCGTTCAAATATGAAGTATGATGCAGCGAATAGAAAGAGAGGTACATCACTTTCAATCAATACCAAAACTAAGCTTGTAAATGTCTTTTTAACTTTCTAACGTTGGTCACAGTAGTGGAAAAAAGTTCGTTGACCTCACTTTAACCGCCTCATCGCTACTCTAACAGTCATATAAACCTTTAGCAATGTCTCGTGAAGTAATTGAGGGTGACTCAGCTGGCAGTACACCGTCCATCGGATGGGAACGTTACGCCTGCTAGCCCCCTCGGTGCTATTCGAGAAGACTAGGCCGTGTGTGATGGCACTGGACTTCATCTTCTGCCTTCTCTCACCTTCATCATACAAGACAAACATGACACCACCCCACGCGCACACGCATTATACAGTAGTAGCGACACAACAGTTGAACTGAAGACACAGCTCTCATACACCTCGTGGAAAGGGGCCATAGTGCTGTGGAATTAATTATGGGGAATGATAAACTCCCATATGACATCACTATCGATTGAAGACTAATAAAGAATTGTGCAAAAGTATTGAAGCCTCTCGAACCGTAAGTCACAAGATGCTCCGCAATATAACAGTGAGATGTTGGGAATGCATAGGTCTCTGCGTGAGGTACGATGGCGCACATACAGGTCCGCCTATAAACACAGCTTTTATGTGGAAGCACTGCAGTATATAACATACTGGACAGACTGCTAAGTCAGACGGTGCACACGCCTCCAGCTTCGAGCTCCGCCGCTGTGGAGAGGAGCGACCGCACCCTGGTGTGTACAGTGTATAGCGGGCTGGCGGCGCATCACACGGCACCGCGCCGCACCGCAGACGCCGCCAAATACGGGCACGGCGCGTGACGTCACAGCGCCGTGGGACGCCTCCCCGAAAACTGGTTCCGCGTGGGTCGCCGTTACACAACCACACTCCACACTCCACACACTGTACTCCGCAACAGCGTCCTTCGCCGTATGCAAGGACACTACGCCTCCGTCGTTCGAGCTGGCGTCCCTGTCCCTAACCACACGGACGCCTCGCCCGTAACAGTGCTAGAGGAAACGGAGAAGCAACATACACTCCTTTCCTTCTAGTAAAATTCTCAAATTTATACACAATCTACAGAGCTGCAAACATTTCTGTGCTTAGATGCAAAGAAAGTAAAAAAACCGTATGAAAATTATTATGTGAAAGATGTAGACTTCCACAGGCTGCTCTTCAGTAACGCAGATTATTTCTAAAACCGAATTACGAAATAGGCATATCACATGTTTATAGGAGACCAGTCACATTTACAGTATATCGATTCAATGGAATACATCCTTGCATGGATAGTCGCTAACCACCAGAATACTGCTATACTACCTTACCAGAAAGGTACGGGCGGCGTTCAGTAAGTAATGCAACAGTTTCTTTTCTCGGCCAATTCTGGAATTTGTTGATGACATCGCGGAATACTCCCGCTTCAACCGCTATAGTTTCATGCAGTTCCGATAGGTGGCGGCGCTACACGTAGCCTTCAAAATGGCGTCTGTGACTGAGGTGCGTTCCAAGCAGAGAGCTGTCACTGAGTTTATTTTGCAGAAAACCAGAGCATCGCAGATATTCATAGACCGCCGCAGAATGTCTGGGAGGACCTGGCAGTGAACAAAATCACGCCGAGTCGTTGGACTAAGCGCCTGTCATCATCGCAACGAGATCGCGCAAACCTCAACTCTGAAATGTGTCGTACTACCATCAGGAAACAAAGGAAACGACATCAGCGTGTTCGTCGCCGCGCATGTGCAAACAAACGTCTCCTTCTCCATGACAACGCAAGGCCTCACACTAGTCCGCGCATTTGAGAAGCTCTCACAAAACTTCGCTGGACTACTCTTCCTCACCCATATTACAGCCTAGATCTCGCACCTTCCGACTTCTATCTGTATGACGCAATGAAGGAGGCAGTCCGTGAGAAGCCGTACGTGGATGATGGGGACGTTACTGATGCAGCAAGACGTTGGTTCCAATGTCGCCCAGTAGGGTGGTACCATGCGTACATACAGGCCCTCCGAGTAAAGTGACGTAAAACGGTCGAATTGGACGAAGATTATGTTGAAAAATAGGGTTTTGTAGCCAAAAGAGTGGGGAATAACATGGTATTGGAATTCCGAATAAAAATGGTTCAAATGGCTCTGAGCACTATGGGACTTAACTTCTGAGGTCATCGGTCCCCTAGAAATTAGAACTACTTAAACCTAACTAACCTAAGGACATCACACACATCCATGCCCGAGGCAGGGTTCGAAACTGCGACCGTAGCGGTCGCACGGTTCCAGACTGTAGCGCCTAGAACCGCTCGGCCACTCGGGCCGGAAATCCTGAATAAAACCGAATTTTTTTCCTCATAGCTTCACGTGACTGGAATTTTTTCCTCATAGCTTCACGTGATTTAGGTACGTGATACAGTGATAAGTTGGATGAGAAGAATCAGAATATTGCTAAAGATGTGGATACTGCGATGAGAAATACCAGGATAGGGAGTTCACCTGAAGAGGCGTGGACTTCTCTAAAAAGGGAAATCAGTTGTTGGATAGATGACCATAGGCAGAAGGAAGATGACTGGGAAGGAACCTTAGGTAACAGAAGAAACACTTCAATTGAGCGACGGAAGAAAGAAGTATAAAAATGCCCTGCGAAAGACAGGATTACAGCAATGGAAAGCCCTTAGCAATGAATAAATAGGAAGTGCTGGGCAGCCAAGGCGAACTGGTTGCAGGAAATACGTGAAGAGATCCTAAAATAAATGATCATTTGGGGAGCACAGCATTGTATGGCAGTGAGTCGTGGACACTGGGAAAACCGGAACAGAAAAGAATCGAAACGTTTGAGATACGGTGCAGCAGATGGATGTTGAAAATCAGGTGGAGTAATAAGGAATAAGAAGATTCTCCGGCGAGGAAAGGAACATTCCAGTAACACTGACGAGTGGAAGGGGCAGGGTGGTAGGACATGTGTTGAGACATCAGGCATTAACCTCAATGGCACTGAAAGGAGCTGTAGAGAGCTGTGGAGAGTAAAAACTATAGGGGAAGACAGAGAATGGAATAAATGAAACAAATAATTAAGGAAATATGGTGTCAAGTTATACTCTGAGGTGAAGCGGCTAGAGGAGGGGAATTTGTGGTGGGCCGCATCAGACTAGTCAAAAAGAGAAACAAAAAAGCTATGCAAGATTCCTGTGATTATCGACTCTGCATGCATGTATGTGTTCCGCTGAATCGATATGCTGTGGATATGTTTGGTTTCCAGATATATCTCATGATGGAATGTGTGTTTCGAAATTGATTGTGAATACTGCAACAAATAATTAACAGCAGTAAAGTGCGGCATGAGAGAGTATTTACCTGTCCAACAATAATATAGATTTCGGCTGAGTGTCTCCAGGATGCCATCGTCAATAACCATGAACGGATTAAAACGTTATGAACCTTCCTAAAATTACTTTATTGTGAAATAAAAACAATAGGCTTACCAAAACCGAGGCGGTATGTTCGAAAGTACACATTTCTGCTTTTCTGTGAAATCAAAAACTTTTGCTTGATCAGCCGGCCGTTGTGGCCGAGCGGTTCTAGGCGCTTCAGTCCGGAACCGCGCTGCTTCTGCTGTCGCAGGTTCGAATCCTGCCTCGGGCATGGACGTGTGTGATGTCCTTAGGTTAGGGGACTGATGACCTCAGATGTTAAGTCTCATAGTGCTTAGAGCTATTTGAACTTTTTTGCTTGATTACAAGCAATGCCTTGACGTTCTACCCCGTGCTGTGTAACATGCTTGAACCCTCCCTGCAGGAATGTTCCCATCTTATCAACCCTATTTCAAAAAAATAATGAATAAATTCATAGAGATCTCCATTTGCTTCTGAAAACTTTTCGTTCTCGAAATGAACATGCTAGTTCTTTTATGTTACGATGGCGTCAGCATTCTGCCTTAGTAATCTACAACATTTCTCAAGCATCATGCTGACGTAGATCAAATATCAGCATCCACAGCCTGTAATGTAGTAAGCAGTCCCTTTAAATAATAGTAGAAGCCAGTAATTACAGAGGTACACTGTATTGGAATTATTGTAAGCTTCTGATTAGTGACTGAAAGCTAGTATAAGTTTTCGATTAGTGATGTGTAACTTTCTTGTTCCAGGTAAGTCGCTGCCACTTTCGCGTAGATGTATCGGCAGAGACCAGATAGTTGTGAGAAGCAAGTAAATAAACACAGGTAACAGCAGGCGCTCTTTTTCAGCTACTGGATTCAAAGAAGAAACAAATTTCTTTACGATTCTCATTGTTTACCAAACACTAACTATACGACTAGATACGTTTTTCGATGTGTTACTCAGCTTCTTCCACAACCTTGCTTAGCATTCTATTTTTGACGTAGTAAAAGAAATACAGTCTGTTAAAACGTAAAGGAACATTCACAAGCTTGAGTGTCTTATTGTGTTAAGAAGGCTAATCTTGGTGTGCTACGTGAGCTGACTGAAAGTAAAGACCAAATAATAAGACAACTGAGATACGTATGCTTAAATAACTTGCCGTGATTAAACATTATAAATGCTGGTGAAGTGGCATGACACTGACAGTACTCAATGAAGTAGTACAATATGGTAAATTGTAGAGTAGTTACATTTACACTATGGTTGCCTCTATGACACAACTGAGTTAGGTAAGCCCGGCCGCTGTAACGAATACATGAAAAATAAAGCAGAACGTAAATATTATTGGTAGATGAAAATTTGTATGTCATTTGTTTTAGGTAATATATAATTAAAATAGCTTTTCTGAGGAATAACTGGTGTGGCCTCCAAAGTGGCAACACAATATCTCTAATCGTTTAAGAAAATCTGATATTTGGACAAGACATTAAACAAAAGATACTAAATCATAGAATGGACCATTATGTGTATTGTGAGGGGATACGAACAGCTGTGTTGTAGAAGACGAGTGTCCGGCTCCTTGATTAAGCAGAAGCAAATATTACCTCACTACGCGTCGATGGAAATGAGGAAATCTGTCATATTTGAAACACAGTTCTAAAATAAATAAATAAAGAAAGAAAAACTGGTTGAAAATGGATAACACCACTGGCGCGAACAGTCAGTGTCACAACTTACCAAATATTAAAATACAAATTTTGAGTGAATTCATTTTGTTCATTGAAGATTATGTTCAGAGGTTTATCGTCCTTGTTTTTATGAAGTAAGTCGCCTTTAGGTGCGATACAAAGCACTAGCATGCCGTCTTCCATGCCAGTTTATAATCCGTCAAATACCACGAAAAAGCTACATATGGTAGTTTATACGCCCTTGGACCTTGTTCCAAACCACAGGCCCATCTGACCGAGATAACGTATACAACACTTATTCATATATACTCTACATTTCGAAAATATGCCTCGAAACATACGATGTTTAAGTTTTCTAAAGATATTTATCAACCTGTTGTAAAATTTTGTATGTAATCTTTTAACTATTTACAATAACTTCTTTCAAACAAAATGTCTTGCAACAACTACCGGCAGACCTTACCTAACTCATTTGTGTCGGAGAAGTAAGCATGAACCTGCCCTGCGCATCGGCTTACTTCTTATTAGATGATTTATTTTTTGATCTTACCATAATATTAAACTGACTGACGAGGCCATGTATCCAGAATATTTTAACATACGTTCGCATTAGCATATTTGACTACATTTATTTCAGTTCTTTTACTGTGTGGTGGTCACTGTTTGTATTCAGCTCATACATGTGATCAAGAATATCTTTCTTAGCACTATAACAAAAATAGCCTGTATATACGACTTTCCCTGGTACATGCTTCTACAGTGTATTGAGGTTTCGCAGTGACTAGACTACAAGGTGATGAGTCGCTCTACTCTTTACTAATGGTGGCATTGGTTAGAAATGTTGCCTATAAAATGTGTACTCTCTTCAGCGATCTGAAGATGGTCCCGCTCGATAGAAACTGATCATCGTTTATTGTATCTAGATCGGTAAAATTTGTTTGAAGAACTTCCAAACGATCCTCGATCGTGATGAAATTTGGAGAAGTTCATAATGAAAGGTACAGCAATCGGGAGTTCCAACTTGTAGAATTGGTGTTAATCGTTGGTCGCAAAGATTTTGTGTTTGATTACTAGTTTCTGTGAATTATGATTGTCTTCGTATCGGTCTCTGTTAATAAAATGGTATAAAAACATATTTTTCAACGAAGAATAGCTGCTTGGAAAAGTACAAAAGGCGATGGCACTAAAAGACAAGCATTTATGCGTAACGCACAAGACGGGATCTGCGTCACGCCACTTGCAGCTACGGCACAGGCAATCTATGTTGTCCGCAGATGATTCTGAGTCCCGACATCGAAATGTAGGCAGCCGTGGTCGATCGGTAGAAGCAGCGCGGCTCCCGATAACTGATCCCAGACAGCGGCATCAGAGTGCCCAATACGACAAACAAGTTTGACCCAACGGTGCCTAGCCCCGTGAGTCGACCGCGCCTTGTAGTAAAGTCACGTATTTTGGAGCGTGTCGACCCTCGGGACTCCCTAGCGGTACTTTTAACACGATAGGCAGATGAGACGCGGACAAGGACGCGTTCAGGCATCGCCGACCGTTCGGCAAAGTGCGTCAACAAAATGCCTGAACCTGCGGTTGCTCCCGTACTGAGCAGGGTTACCACTGCAACGACACAGACATCAGTAGCTTAAAGCAGCTTTTACACGAGTAACATTCTCGTGCCACTCGACCGATTATTGTAGGCTTTATTATGCTTTACATTTTCTGACGCCGCCAGTCTTCGATATGAATTTTGTGTGTTTGCAACATTTTATTAACACAGATCTATCAAAACTAGTAATCAAATCATACAACCGTGGCAATCAAAGAGTGGCAAAAATTCTACTAATTCCTGGGTTGCTGTCGTTCGTAACATTTACGATTGTAATCTTCCCGCCTCGTGCAGTATTCGATACAATAGACTGTGATGACGTGTACCTAATTAATAGAAAAAGCGCCCATTACGAATAAAATTGACTGAAACTATGTGAAAAAGTGTGCAGCCAATACCATAATATGGCCACTGAATAAACCGTCTTAACAAGGACTGAGTGAAAAGAAGTATAATAATTACTAAGCCCCATTTAGATTGGTTAGTCGAATTCATCTTTAGTCACCATTTTTGTATTATAGTGAAATTCCAGTCACACAATGAAGTAATTCGGTCGCCATTCCTAAAGCAGACAACTGTTTTTTGATACCAATTGGTTATAATCGGACTTATGTCCCCCTAACAGTCATCTGCACATGTATTGATCTCGTCAGTCATAACATGCGCGCGGTAATTTTTCGTATTTACGGATCAAAAAATTTACGTAAGTGGAAGTTCGTACTCGCAGCTTTAGACTTGTTTAAAGCAATGATACACACAATGAAAACTGGATGAATTGCAGTTTGGAGACTTCGCCTCCTAGCGACGATCTTTTGTACACAATTAACTTCGCAAGACTTTTTTTTAGTTGGATTGTATGTTTGGAGTGTGACTTGATACAGTTCTTTCTTTCTTTTTCGAGTGTGTTAACGTACTGCGTATGTACTCGGCAATATCACCAAATAATATCGGCATTCTTATTCATCAGTCATTCCCGGTACCCACGTACCTGGAATTCCCACACAGTAGTATATGACGTGGTAACCGGTAATAGAGACACAAATGCACCATTATGATACTTTTACGAACTTGATGGACAACGTTTCTCATATAGTTAACATTCACTCTCAGTATTTCTTAATGCTGGTCACTATGAACAAAATACCATGGCAACGTTGGAATACAGCAACAAAGATAAAATTACCCCAAAACACTGAAAATTAGCTATACAGTCAAATAAGGACAAAAATTTAACCGATTATGACTTACCAGATTCGGTGGTTTCAACATTTCTTTTAAATAATTTTGAATGCGATAGGGTTCGCAGCTACGATGAATTTTTTGAATGATTTCTTGAAGCCGCCAGCTGCCATTCTCTTTATTTCCTTTACGATTGTACAATTTCGGCCTTAGGCCATTTTCAAGTATCTGAAATGGAAGTACATATATTGGATACATTAGTGACACTTGTGATTTTGATGTAGAAACAAGTCATATCTGTAGATAAATTAAGCTTATTATAACTTAATTTATGGATGATTTTTTAGTAGCAGATTATGTCATATACGTCGTTGCTCCTGTAACTTCGTGTTACGCTCATAAAATAATTCGAGGTGTTGACGCTATTTTAGGAGCACGTTACTTTGGAGCAGTTGTTGCAAAGCCCTTGTATATAGCGTACTTAACACTAGGAACATTATAATTTTCGTTGCCCTCCTGTGCTCTTCCTTTTATTCCTCTTGACAGTTCAAATCCCCGTCCGGCTATCCAGATTTGGGTTTTTCGCAATTCCCCTAAATGGGTCCAGGCAAATGCCGGGACTGTTCCATTGCAACCGGCACGGCTGATGTACTTACCCATCCTTCCCTATCTCGAGCTTGTTGTCCGTCCCTAAATAGTCTCGTTTTGCACACACACACATGCTGCGCCAGAGCCATACGCAAGCCTTGCGTTCGTACTTACATCCAGCTACGTCACTATGTCACTTCTCTCTGTAGTCTTATTACTGGCAGAACTTGTGCACGCTTTAATTTATGCACTTTTTGATTTATTTTAGCTTTTGGACACTGACCATACAGCCAGCAATAGTTACGATAGTACAAGGTTACCGTAATTTAAAATTTCGGAATGGAACAATAAATTGAGCTTTTTTGTACAGGTAAAAGCTTTTAATTTAAAATAAATACACTAAGTTATAACGCACTTTTCTAACGCGGCTGATTCCGTAAGAATACTTGGACCACATCAACTTACAATTCAAATTTGTATATCAGCTTCTTTGAAATATTTCGCTATCAGTTATATTTATTTGCATCGAATCGGTAGAATGGAGAGGTTACAGTTACGGGCTGTGGGGAAAAGCCCTTGCAACAATACTTCTAGTGAATCTTTTTATTTACTGCATGCCAGTGTAATATGATTCAAACCTGCCACATCGCACTGATCCTCGTCGCATCATCCAGAATCTAGAATTTTTAGTCGGTTTGAATGTGGGGCAACACCTGTGTACCAGCGACATTCGTGTGATGCCAGTGACATGACGTCTTATAAGCTTCACACAGTCGAACCATGGTCAAGGAGGATTGTCCGGTTGTATGGCACCTTGGTGTCTGCCCTTATACTGCCGAGATACATGTCGTTCACCGTTCTAGTCGCGGTAAGCAGCTTCGTAGGTGAACACTCCAAAGATCTCACTGTAATAGTTTATATAGCTGCAGTGGCTCTGTGAAAATAAAAAATCCCTGACATTGGAAATGTGTCTGCTGTGTGGGTTTTACAAAGTTGTTTCTGACATTTCTCATATTTCGTTATTATAAGAAGTGCATCTCTCAAATTTTGTTTCCTGTTTTTACTCGAAAGTACACTGATCGTACATAACAAAAAATAAGAGGGGCTTTCACTAAGTAATGCATCACATATTTTTCTGAAAGCAGGTTGGTTTTATTCAAGATTCCAGTAGACCATATTATTTCCCACTCTTTTGGCTACAAAGCCCTATTTTCAACATAATCTCCGTTCAGTTCCACGGCCTTATGCCACCATACTGGGAGGGCCTGGATGCTCGCACGGCATTCCTCCACTGATCAACATCGGAGACAACGTCTTGCTGCGTCAATAACCTTCCCATCGTCCACGTACTGCTTCCCGCGGAGTGCATACTTCATCGTGCCAAACAGATGGAAGTCAGAGAGTGCAAGATCCGGGCTGTAGGGTGCGTGAGGAAGAACAGTCCAATAAAGTTCTGTCAGCTCCTACCGGGCGTGCAAACTTGAGGCCATGCGTTGTAATCGAGAAGGATTAGTTATTTTGCATTTTTGTGTCGACGAACACGCTGATATCGTTTCTTCAGTTTCCTGAGGGTAGCACAACAGACCTCAGAGTTGATCGTTGCACCATGAGGGAGGACATCAAACAGAATAGCCCCTTCAGAGTCTCAGAAGACTATCGCCACCACTTTACCGGTTGAGGGTACAACTTTGGACTTTTTCTACGGAGGAGAAGAAAGGGGTGTGGCGCCATTCCATGGATTGCCGATTTGTCTCCGGTTCGAAGTGATGAACCAATGTTTCATCGCCTGTGACAATGTTCGACAAAATATTGCCACGATCAGCCGCGTATTGCTCAAACGAGGAACAAAGCGGGCACACACCTTTGCGTAGCCCAATTTGTGGACGAGTGTGTTATCACTACCAACAGGTACGTCCAGTTGAGCAGCGAGGAGTTTGACTGTGATCCGTCGATCACCTTGAATGAGACTATGTGCACGTTCCAACATTGCGGGAGTCATTGCACGCGGGAAATCGGAGAGGCTTGTGCGACCTTGCTGCGCTGATCACAGACGCTTCGTCCACCCGCTCACCGTGCTTTTGTTCACTGGAAGATCTCCTTAGACATTCTGCAAGAGCTTAAGAATATCTGCGATGCTCTGCTTTACCGCCAAAAGAAACCGCGTAACAGCTCTCGGACTGGAACGCACGTCCGGTACAGACGCCATTTTAAAGCCTACTTCTACACCGCCGCCTGTTGGACCTTCATTTAACTGTAGGGACTGAAAGGGGATAGTCCACGATCTCCCATAACATACATTGCACTCTTTTCAACCGAAACTGAGCAATGAAAAAAGTGTAGCATTACATGAGGAACACCCCTTGTATTTTTAAAAAATCACGTTCGAAAGAAAGAATAAAATTAAGTATTCATGTTGGTTTGTAGAATATATGATTCTGGCGATATACCATCTGACTTTCGGAAAAATATCATCCACACAATTCCGAAGACGGCAAGAGCTGACAAGTGCGAGAATTATCGCACAATCAGCTTAACAGCTTATGCATCCAAGTTGCTGACAAGAATAATATGCAGAAGAATGGAAAAGAAAATTGAGGATGCGCTAGATGACGATGAGTTTGGCTTTAGGAAAGGAAAAGGCACGAGAGAGGCAATTCTGACGACGTAATTAATAATGGAAGCAAGACTAAAGAAAAATCAAGACACGTTCATACGATCTGTCGACCTGGAAAAAGCGTTCGACAATGTAAAACGGTGCAAGATGTTCAAAATTCGGAGAAAATAGGGGCAAGCTACAGGGACATACGAGTCATATAAAATATGTACAACAGCCAAGAGGGAATAATAAGAGTGGACGAGCAAAAACGAAGTGCTCGTATTAAAAAAGGTGAAAGACAAGTATGAAGCCTTTCGCTCCTACTGTACATCGAGGAAGCAATGACGGAAGTAAAAGAAAGGATCAAGAGTGGAATTAAAATTCAAAGTGAAAGGATACCAATGTTACTATTCGTTGATGTCATTGCTAAACAGAGTAAAAGTGAAGAAGAATTACATGATCTGCTGAAGGGAATGAGCAGTCTAATGAGTACAGAATGTAGATTGAGAGCAAACTGAAGAATGATGGAAGTATGAGAAGTGGGGAAATGAGAACATCCCGAAACTTAACATCGGGATTGGTGGTCACGAAGTAGATCAAGTTTTTCTGCTACCTAGGCAGTAAAATAAGGAGTGACGGACGGAGCAAGGAGGACATCAAAAGCAGACTAGCAATGGCAAAAAGGTCATTCATGGCCAAGAGCAGTCTACTCATATCAAATATCAGCCTTAATTTGAGGAAGAAATTTCTGAGAACGTACGTCAGGGGTACAGCATTGTATGGTAGTGAAACATGGACTGTGGGGAAACCGGAACAGAAGAGAATCGAAGCATTTGAGATGTGCTACAGACGAATGTTGAAAAATAGGTGGACTGATAAGGTAAGGAGTGACGAACTTCTGTGGAGAATCGGAGAGGAAAGGAATATGTGGAAAACACTGATCATGAGAAGGGACAGGATGATAGGACATCCGTTAAGACACGAGGGAATGACTTCCATGGTACTATAGGGAGCTGTAGAAAGCAAAAACTGTAGAGGAAGACAGGGATTGGAATACATCAAGCAAATAATGGAGGACGTAGGCTGCAAGTGCTAGGAGAGGTTAGCATAGGAGAGGAACTCGTGGGGGGCCGCACCAAACCAGTCAGAAGACTGACGACCAAAAATAAATAAATAAATTCAGTAGTAACGTTGTATTACAGTGTCGTGTGCTGTGTTGTAGTGTGACACGACGTCGCATTGCATCACAGTGGAGAGTCGTAGACTTGTAGTCACCGCCAGCCTTAACGCAACCTGAGAGCTGCTGGTGCGGCGGGGATGCTGTACTCCAAGCATCCGTGGTATTCCTTCCGGTGCTGAGGGCCGGGGAAAGCTGTTTCCGCGTAGCGGGCGTCATTACCCCGGAGAAAGCCCACCTGCTGGGTCGCTTCTCTGACGCAACGCCACATCGCGCCGCCGCTTCTCAGCTTCCAGCTTCCGGGCGCTGTTCCAGGCTGTACGCAAGATGCACGGGCGCTGGCAACAGCCGCGGAGGCCCCGAGAACCGTTAGTCTCGCACCTAACTTACACTGATAGCCAAAACATTATGACTACTGCCCCACGCGCCTGGTGACGATACGAGCACGTGACGCGGTAACAAAAGTATATAAGCGGATCAGATACGGACGGGGGATTACCCTTGCAAAGATATGGACTGCAAATGAAGAAATCCATTGAGATAAGCGACTTCGAGTAAGGACAGCACTCCGTCTTCAGGCCACAAGTGGCCCATCGGGACCATCCGACCGCCGTGTCATCCTCATATGAGGATGTGGGTAGGAGGGGCTTGTGGGCAGCACATCGCTCTCCCGGTCGTTATGATGGTTTTCTTTGGCCGGAGCCGCTACTATTTGGTCGAGTAGCTCCTCAATTGGCACCATGAGGCTGAGTGCACCCCGAAAAATGGCAACAGCGCATGGCGGCCCGGATGGTCACCCATCCAAGTGCCGGCCACGCCCGATAGCGCTTAAGGTCGGTGATCTGACGGGAACCGGTGTATCCATTGCGGCAAAAGGCCGTTGCCTTGAGACAGGACAGATTATTACTTATATTACGCAGGGCCTGTGAACGAATACCTGGGAAACGGAGAAGCTGGTCGAACATTCAAGTGCTATTGTCGTGAGCATCTACGAAACGAGGTAGACAATGAAACTACCACCACTAAGTGGTTGGACGTCCACTACTCTGCACAGGATGTAGGGTCCGGAGGCTTGTCTGTTCTGTAATGCAGGCTAGATGATGATCTGTGGCATCTCTACCGGAAGAGCACAATGCTGGCGCACGCTCAAGTGTTTCGGAGCACACTGTCCATCGGACATTGTTGAACATACGTAGAGTGGTGCACAGACCAGTACGTGTTCACGTGTTGACCCAGCGACATCGTCAATTACATTGGGCACAGGACCATCGGGATTCTATCGTCGATCAACGGAAACGTGTCAGATCTTCGGTTCTATCACGTTTTCGCTACACTAGGTCGATGGTTGTCTCCACAAACGCCGTCCGTCGTAGAGGGGAACGGCGGTTCGAAACGTACAGCGCGCCACGGATGCGCTCTGGTGGAAGTATTGTGCTGTGGGAGGCATTCTCCTCCGCTTTATCTTGGAGCCAGGACCGTGCTACAGTGGTTTCAGGACCATTGTAGCGAACTCACGTTGATCTGTCGGCGACCAAATTCGACTGATTCAAATACACTGAGTCGCTATCAGATACCATCAATGCGTACACATATCAGCGACCCGTTATTTACTCGAATTACTTTACGTCTGCGCAGACATCAAATGGCACACACTTCCAGAAACCTACCAACGAACTGTCGGATCCCTGATACGCTGAATCAGTGGTGTGTTTCGTTCCTAAGACGGACAAACAAACTATTGAGCAGGTGGTCATAATGTTTTGGTTCATCAGTGTATTTTCCTTGTAGCTTTTGTATCACGAGGGGTGATCTGGAACCTGCCTCCAGGACCCCTCTGGGTAGTGGTCGGCGGCAAATAATGCCGAGCCGCATCAGGCGAACAAGGAAAATCAGAAATCTCCTTTACTACAGTCCTCTATACAATAGTAAGCTCCGTTAGCTTAAACCTACTCATAGAAACGAATATCTCATAACTCGCGCTGCCAAGAGCGTACTTTATGCTCACCACAAAAAATTAAAATATTACAAATTTCTTTACTTCTCGTTGACTTTTATTTACGCCATACTTTTGAAAGATATATAGGTGTGTAAGAAGGGTTCTGAAACTGAAAATGTTAATATGATATTTGTTGTGAAAAGTCACATTCACTACCAAGGCTTAAATTCTTATATCACGTTTTACTAAAAAATTAGGGACCGATGACCATAGCAGTCTGGTGCCTTCAATCCCACAAACCAACTTTACTAAAAAATTTAAAACAATCATCGAATGTGGTATAAGACAGTACTAAGTACATGATTAGACTACGATATTTTGAAAAGTTGAGCATAAAGTACCACCCCCCCCCCCCCCCCCCCACTCACGTTTGATATTGCGAGGGCGAACGGTCAATGTTCCTTCCACTACCTCTATAAGGTTCTTTGATCGCGTTCTTTTTCATGTCGTGGCGCCACGCTATGTTTCTAGAGCAGTGGTCCTCAGTCTTCTCAGACCACTACCCCTGAGTGCAGTCAGATATGAGCTGGTACTCCACCTCGCTCTCCCTACAACCATCACCCTTCTACATGAACAGCTAACTAGATTTCTGAATGGTCTTTGTACACTTTGACTTTTAAAATGACGAAAAATAAACGCTATTTGTTTTTAAATGTTTTTTTAAACCATGAGCTAATGAGTCAGTGAGACAGCTGATACTGTTAATTTATAAGAACAAACTATTTTTATAGAATAATGACGCAATACTGAGTGCATCGTAAGTGCTTCCTACAGCTCCTTCACGGAAAAGAAAGCTAATTTTCTACTTTGAGCGTAGAGAGTTACCGAGCGAGGTGGCGCAGTGGTTAGACACTGGACTCGCATTCGGGAGGACGACGGTTCAATCCCGCGTCCGGCCATCCTGATTTAGGTTTTCCGTGATTTCCCTAATTCGCTCCACGCAAATGCCGGGATGGTTCCTTTGAAAGGGCACGGCCGACTTCCTTCCCCATCCTTCCCTAATCCGATGAGACCGATGACCTCGTTGTCTGGTCTCCTTCCCCAAAACAACCTACCAACCGTAGAGAGTTCTTAAAAAACTTGCTTCCTCTTCACCAATCCCCTCCCTAGCGACACTGTTTCACCCACATCATGCACCCCCATTTAAAATCGACCTAGTTATAATGTCTGCAGTAATACTTATTGTGTGAATCACTCGGTTGCTAGATTACGACTGCCAATGATTTGTGTCTGATCAGTGTCAATAATAATACTATGTAGCCCCTACAGCTGTGGTTTGCAAATGGGGTGGTGGTGGTGGGAGCTTTATTACCCATTGAGAGATAAAAAGTAATTTACTAAGGTGTAAAAACAAATGGGTTCAGTTGTGTTTCGATTACAAAATTCAAATTTTTTGTTTAAACATCATTACTATAATCAGTATTTTGTAAAATCGTAGTACTGATTCCGTATGTGACCAGCAATTCAACGCGTGACATAACGTAGTGGAGATTACAGATTGAGAAACGAATGGGTGAACCATATTTTCCCTACATTGTCCTCCCACTACACAAATACTTTGTACTATGCATCCAAGACAGTAAACTGCGAAATATACATCACATTTGCTTAAATATATCAAGAAAAACTCTTCTCCGAGTCTTAAGACAGTTCCCATAATAATCCAGAAATTGCTTCAATATCAACTTTGTAATGACTACTACACTGTTCTAGGGCCTACCCTGTATTATTATTATTATTATTATTATTATTATTATTATTATTATTATTATTATTATTATTATTATTATTATTATTGTTAATATCATTATTATTTCTATCAGTAACAATGGTCAGGCACAAAACATTGGCAGCCTGAAGTTCTCAAAAAAATGGCTCTGAGCACTATGGGACTTAACAGCTGTGGTCATCAGTCCCCTAGAACTTAGAACGACTTAAACCTAACTAACCTAAGGACATCACACAACACCCAGTCATCACGAGGCAGAGAAAATCCCTGACCCCGCCGGGAATCGAACCCGGGAACCCGGGGGTGGGAAGCGAGAACGCTACCGCACGACCACGAGCGGCGGACAATTAAAGTGCTCCGCTAGATTTTTCTGTCTGTTTGTGAATGCTGATCTCAGCGACTAATGCAGGGATTTTGATACTGTTTGCACTAATAGACAGACTGATTCACGAGGAAGGTTTGTGTGCGCAATGTATCACCGCTGCGCCAGACAAGTCGTCTGGCGAACCAATGCGAGACGCTAGCTTAAAATAAAACATACGTATTATACATCTGTCACTTACTTTTAAAGGTGACACTGTTCAGCCTGTGGCAATTGTAATCGTGCAATTCAAAGTCAGTAAACTTTCAGCTTTTTTCAAATGTCACAATTGCCCTCAGTATCTTCCCATTGCTGAAATATTTAAAGAGGTATGACCGGATCAAATGAGAGGGTGATATGCCTTCCACAATGTAACGACATGCTTGACTAGTTCTGTTTCTGTCACCAAAACATATACAAAAAAAATTTCTTATTATGTACATAGACAGCCACAGAACTGACTTCTACCAGCACCTTAGGTTCTCCCTCCAGACACCCGATAGACGCATGTGTTAGTTCACTATATGTATCAGTCGCACGTCAATAAGAAATATCGAACTGTTTGCAAACAACGACTCTAACATTTAATATATCTTGATCGGCACTAGTCGGACAAAATTTCTGAACTTACGTAGGCCGTGACGTTTAAAGCTGTTTTTGTCAGAGTCTGCAGAGTCCTCACTTGTTAAGACGCCGACTTCATCGAGTAGGTTCTTCATAAGATCTGAGAAGACCACATTGTACAAAACTATCTGTAATCGACTAGTAGTGTATTCTGTTTAATTCTGAGGTTGTGGAAGCAACAAACTAATGAGTAATTTCCAAGAATGATTGCCTATCGAAGTCGCTGGGTGCGAACGATACATATCGAATGTGCGTTCGGGAATCGATCATGCGATCCCGGTGGCGGGCGGTTTGATCAATTATTTGTGATCGTCATTCTTATCTGTTTTCCGTCGTTCCCGTACTTACTCTAAATCACATACCTTCGCGAATTATTTGTGAGTTGCTAGGGATTCTCTCACATGGAAGAATCTAATTCCATGTTTATCCAGCGCAGAAAATTGTTCTACTTTTGTCGCAAATATGGAGTACTACAGGACAAGGAGGGAAGGGACTGCGTAGACTGTGGTAGTGCGAAGTGTGTAAAACTTCGTTAAGAACAGTTTCGATGCTGAAATACCGTTACAATTTCATTGCAGACAGTGAGGAAAACTAAAGAGTATCAGAAATAATACATGGTTCGACTCTTCCAAATTACCCATCCAGACCACCGTAATGGACTTCCACATGACGACAACACCGACGACGAGTAAGGTAAGTCGTCTCCTTTGCAGTGACAAGTATTTTTGTAACGCTCTTCTTTTGTCGTTGCTGTAGTGACCAACGTAAACATACTCATAACGCCCGCCAATGTCGTATGATCGATTTACGATCGCATGTCCGATATGTATCTTTTGGATCCAGCGATTCGATAGGCAATCGTTCTTGGAAAATAACCAACCAATGTGACTACCAAAGCATGTGGCGTTGTAAATGTTCCGGATGTTTTGCAAGTAATTTGCTTCGTATTTCGCCCTGCGGAACAGGAGCTCACTAGCATTAGTCGCCAAGGGGTGAAAGCACGTACTTTTTAACTTTCTCGCTAGAGGTCAGTTACATTCTTTAACAAATATCAATATTTTGTTCGTTTTTCTATCCACTTCGCAAATACTGCTTCAGTTACCAGTAAGTAGCACGGTGAAAGTCTATTTTGTCTGCAACTAATCTGAAGGTCGAACATGCTGTCAGTATTTACTGCTTTAATGACTTACCTCTTGGCACACATTGTTAGTTACACGTGTGAAAACTGCAGAATTGAGATATCTTCGATGTTTATGTTTTGCAGTTTGAAGTAATGGGCACACATCCACGCGCCAGGATTTGGAGGCGCAGTTATACACGAGATTTAAAGGCCAGTCAACCTTCAGCTATAATTCAAAGAACTTACAATAAGGCCGCAGACATTGCACACATCGCGGCTGTCCCACAGTCTAACATAAGACTGTGTTAGACTGTGGTGCCACTGCGTCTAGTTTTTCTTACCCATAGCGATAGCGGCGCCCCAAGCGGCCAGCACGTGCCAATTCTAAATACGACATCGAAAGAGCGCAAACCCCAACGTTTATATTGACTTGTAAAATATTTTTTACAATTGGAGGTGTATGTGGTACGATAACAATCGACAATAACTAAAAAATGACCCCACGTTTGTCATTAATTCTGTAAAGACTCTTGGAAATACAAATCGGCGTGCTACAGGACGGTTTCTTTACGGTTCTCTTGTAACGTACAGACATTTAGTGAAAATGTTGTTTTCGGTTAACAATAAAAAATTGTTAATAAAGACCAGAGAACCTGACTTTACAGAAAGACGTCATGTATCTATCCAACAGAGCACAATTTTGTTCGCTATAGAGATGGGTCGAACTCGTTCATTCCCGTGAACTACTTCATTCATTTCACTCTTTGCCGTGAAGCATTCAAATGAAGTAGTTCATTCATGAAGTACGGAAGCCTGGCGAAGTTGCCCAGTTCGCCGCTCAGCCGCGGCTACGCTCGCTTCGCCTCGCTCTTTTTTTTTATTTTTTTTTTTAAATATATAGTGTGTAGTGAGGACTGAAGAGATCATCCTTGATGACTTATTTTTCTAGGATGGGATGTAAGGATAAAAGGAAAACACTTTATTACGCATTCAGTTAGGCTTGGGCACGCAATGGGTCATTTAGCCTGCTGTCTTTGGTGATGTCTATCTCCTGTGGAGGGTGAAATGTGTCAAGGCTGTTATGTGTGACTGCTTCCTCGTGTTATGACAGATTGCCTATGGGGGGTGAAACGTTATTGACTTCGGTACTCTGTACTTGTGCCATCTTGCAGGGTTTACCGTTCCTACCGATTCTAATTGTCGAACTTCGTCCCTAAGGGCATCGATCTTGTCAAAAACTCGTAGAGCCTTGTCATGGACCTTCTCTTGTACAGTGGTCTCGTGGAGTGCGGTGCGGATGTCGACGTTTCTTGTCCACCATGGAGCTCCTCTGATCCATCGATAGCCAATGTTTTGCAGCGCTTGGAGTTTGTTGTAGTTGGAGACGCACGTAGTTCCCCACGAGGTGGAGCCATACAACATTGTGGGCTCCATCGTTGCCTTATACAATTGGAGTTTAGTCTTAGGGTTGAGATCCTTACTCTTCAGGAACGGAATCAATGACCTGGCCATCTTCTGGGCTGCCGTCTTCTTGTCGTCAATATGCTGCGTAAAGAGTAATTGTTTGTCAAGGTAGACACCGAGATACTTCACTCCCGACGACCATGGGATAAATTGGTCAGCTATTTGGAGTCTGTCGTTAAGAACTGGTTTCCTCCGTGTGAATAGAACGGCTGCCGTCTTCGTCGGGTTGATGGTTATCTTATTTTGCAGCGCCCAGCGTTCCATTACAGCAAGGTGCCGTTGCATCCTAGCGATTAGCTGGTCCAAGTGTCGTCCAGTTGTCAGAAAGGCCGTATCGTCCGCATAAAAACTCGCCGTAACAAGGGGGGCTGTTGGGATGTCATTTATATATAAGTTGAAAAGCAGAGGCGAAATGACAGAGCCCTGCGGAGATCAGTTTCATTTCGGAGTTTTTGTCGTCGACTCGGACATACAATTTCCTGTCCTGCAGAAAGCTATCTATGAGTATAACATAACAATACGCAATAGGGGTAGTGCAATGCATTTTGACGATAAGGTTGGGCCGCCACACCTTATCGTAAGCTTTTGCGATGTCAAGGAAGACACCAATCGTGAAGTACTGCTTGTTGTATCCGTCTTGTATCCGTTCGGTGATCCGTAGCGGCAGATAACTTGTCCTTGAAACCGAATTGTTCGGGTCGTATAACATCATGCGCTGTAAGCGTGTCATGGAGCCTCTTCAACAGCACTCTCTCGAGCACCTTGCCAAGGGTCGGCAAGAGGCTAATTGGCCGGTAACTGTCGGGTTCTGCTGGGTCTTTACCTGGCTTGGGTATTGGAACTACTCGAGCCGTCTTCCATGCCGTCGGAAAATATCCCTGCAGAAGACAGCTGTTGAGAATTCGGGTAAGGAGCACAGTTGGCTTCCTGGGCAACTGTTTCAAATCGGTGTTGCTTATGGAGTCGTTGCCCGGCGCATTATTCCGAGTCTTCCGGATAATTTTACGGATCTCTGCTGGTGTGGTGAGTTGTGGGCGGATCTGCACAGGCGCAGTACGAAAAGCAGTCCATTCTGCTGTAACGACGGCTTCCTGTTCTTGCAGGCGGACGTCGTTCACGGGGACCGCTAGTGTAGACATCTGTTCTTGGTATAAGTCGTAGCATACAGCTCCGCCTGGGCGAGTTCGTCATAGAGGAGGCCGTCTGGTCCTCTGATGGCTCGTTTAGGTGGCCGCTGGTGTCGTATGTTCTTGACTACCTGCCATTCGTTCTTGGTTCGAAGTAAGAATTCATCCATCTTATCTTCCCAGTCCTGCTGTCGCCACTCGGCTACTCTCCTGTGCAGTTCTCGTGTTAAGACGTGTGTTTCTCGTCGATCGATCGGTTTTCTATAGCGGAGCCAACGTCGCCTGCTCCTGTTTCTCTGTGTCTTCAGTTCTTGGAGTAGAGGCGGGAACTCGTCGAAAGCGACTACAGGGTAGACCGTGTGAGTAGTTGCCCTCCGTTTGGCTACCTTTATCTTCTGCGTCAAAGTGTGTACCGCGATGTCGATGGCTTCCGATGTGGAAACGTCCTGCGTCGGGCAGATATTGTTGTCAAGATATGTCCGAAATTGACCCCAGTTCAGAGTCTGTGAGGTTGGGGGCGGAAGGTTGGCCGTTCCGTGTTCCACTATGCTGATAACAGGTCGGTGGTCAGACGAAAGATCGTCGACGGTGCGGAGCTGGAGGTTCGTCTCGATATTTTTGATGATAGCAATATCTAGGACGTCTGCTTCTTGCCGATCGACGTAAGGAATCCGTGTGGGCTCTCGTGGGCCATGGACTGTGATGCCCAGTTCTTCTTCCATGGCAATCAAAGTTCGTCCACGAGGGTTCGTACGCCGGGAATTCCACGCGACGTGCTTGCTGTTAAGGTCACCTCCTAGGAAGATTTTGTCAAAATTGGTGAAGATACTCCTTAGGTCGTCTGGCACCAGGTTTTTACCGGGGCTGTTGTACGCCGCGATGAAAGTCATGTTGCCTGCCGCCGATCGAACCGTTACTGCTGTTGCCTCCAGATTTTGGAGGTGTGGTAGCGTTTCATGATGGTGCCGCAGTTCCCTTTTAAGCAGAACTGCGGTCCCTCCACCTCGTTGGCCTTGCCTGTCCGTTCTATAGACGTACATGTTACGAAATCTGAGCTCAGTTGTTGGACGAAGGTGCGTCTCCGATACAAGTGCGATGTCGATTTTGTGACGTTGTAAAAATTCAGTGAATTCTGGTTTCTTGTGTTTCATTCCGTTGGCGTTCCATGTACAGATTTTCAGGTTTCTCGTGGTCCCAGGGCGATCCAGCTTAAGGTGTTTCAAAGGCCTTCAATACACTTTCGATTAAAGAAAGTATCCCCACTAGTTGTTGCTGCACGGCGGTGAGAAGTTTGGCGACATCAGAGAGCGCTGGAGCTATAGATTTCATCAAATGAGCTGGTGAGCCGTAGGTTTCCGGTTCCGGTCGGCGTGGCGATGCTGCGTGGGCGTATGAATAATGCTGACGGTGCTGTCGAGGTGGAAGTGCTTCAGGAGGAGGCTGTGTTACTGGCTGCCGTGTCGCCGCCGGCTGTTCTTGTGGCGTTTGCTGACGGTGGGGCGGAGGGTGTGGCGTCAGGTTGGAGTTCCGTATTACACGAGTCCTCCGTTGAGATGGCTGCGGGGAAGACCGTTGTGTGTATTTCCTGAGAAGTTCCTGGTATTTCTGGCAACCACGCCATGTGGCAGGATGGTCCTTTTCACAGTTAGCACATTTCGGCGGAGCCCCTCGGGGATGAGGACATGCTGAAGGTCGGTGATGCCCTCCACATCGAACACAGCGAGCAGGCAAGCTGCAATAATTAGCCGTATGTTCGAATCGCTGGCAGTGGCGACATTGAACAGGTCCTTCTTGTCTGTTGTAGGTTTCAATAACGACTTTAGTATACAGAAGGTATTTGATGTCGTAAATCTTGTAGTTTTCCTTTTGGGCTGGCAACGTGACACAGTAAGCATCTTGAGGTCGTAATTCCTTCTTGTGGTCGTCTCAATTTTTAAACTGGTGGACGTTGACGACAGGGAAACCCTTCTCTATCAGAGCGGCTTTCAGTTCTTCCTCCGTAACTTCGGCAGGTAGACGTTTGACAACCACTTTGAGGTCCTTGTCCTCTGCGGCCTGATGTGTAAAAAAGTGGATGTCATTCGACACAAAGAAATTGATGGACGCCGTTGATCTTCATAGGAGTCAAAGTGATATTTGATCCTGTCTCGTTGGTAGATGGCCTTAAGACTGCCGTCAATATTCGCTTTCAGCGCCTTGTTGAGTTCCATGTAGTTCTTGATATGGTAAATAGTAAAGGGCGGGACTTTGCGTAGTAAGTTCCGGCCAGAGCCATCTGTCCCCTCTTTATCTGCTTCGAGATTGACATCACTCATCCGGTCCATACGTTCTGGAGCATCCGTATTATCTTCCGTCGCAATAGCCGCATAACGGTTGGAAGTTTTCAGTTCTTCTGGACGTTGTCGCTTCCGAGAGTTGTTCTGCTTAGGAGAAGCGTTGAGTCGTTTTCTTTGGCGAACTAGTGTAAAATCGCCCTCTCCGTCGGTGGGCTGCATGGTCCAAACTTCTTCAGAGGAGACTCCCTCCATTTCGTCATCGTCTTCTGGAGGAGAAAATTGTTCCACGTCGTCTACTTGTTCTTCAGGCTGTGAAGTAGGAACTGTACTAGTGCGGTTGTCGTATATTTCCCGACTTTGCAGAATCATGTGTTTTATTTCACGTCTTAGGTCCCGTTGTTGCCGATCGTTCTGTATGAGCTGATGTCGCTCGTCATAGGGGTTTGACGTACGTTGTCCTCCGCTCTGCATTCGCATAGCGCTCGTCGTGGTCCCGTCCTCATTATGTTGCCTGTCAGAATCCGTTGTCGTTGTAGGGGTCGTCGCCGTTGTATTCGTCCTGTGGGGAGCGGCCGGCGGGGCAGGCCCCACCGACCGGCCAGCGGCCGGCCCCGGCGCCACCCAGCCGGCTGGCTCGGACGCGCGCGTTCCGTTGTCCGCACTCTTCGGCGTCGCGCGCTCAACTCGCCTCGCTCGTACAATAAAGCTTCGTAATACTTCATAATTTTACCAACAGATGGCCGAACTATGCAGTAACGTGCACGCAACGTTTTGCATCTTACAGCGTCTGACGTGAGTTGACTTAAATAGAGCATGGTCGAAGGGGACAAAGGAAAGATAAACAGAGAAGCATGTCACATATAAAGAAGGTATTACGTTTAATCTTGCTCGACATTTTTTCATGAAGCGCCAAAATAAGTCTTCATCTGCCAAGTGAAACCTTATTTGTTTTATTCATGGACTGAAAACTAGGGCTACCAACGAAATGCAGTCCAATTTTATGTTCCTTTTAAAATTTAATCCAAAATGGAATGAGTATGTTTACCACTGTCACAAAGTCTATATACCTACGTTACGTAATTATTCAGAAGTTTTCCTGTATATTTAATTTTTGTTGAGAATAATAACCCTCTAAATTCAAAACGTAAACTGTCACCTGTAGTGATTGGTACGATTTGAGGTGAAATCCCTCATTATTTAATTCGGAAAGCAGTTTTTGTTTCTGTTCACGCTTATACAATGGCTAGCAACTCACGATCGCCTAAAAGTAGTGAAATTTGGGGTTTCTTGGCCGGTTTAGGTGATGGGAAAGCAAAGTGCAACTGTTGCTCTAAGTGTATTTCACCGCGCGATTCGTCGACAGGCAGTAGAGGGAGGACTGAAGTGAAGGGAGAATGAGTGACGTAGCGCCGATGTAGTGGAAAAGGGAGAGTGGAAGAGAGTGAGTGAACTAGACAAAAGTGTGGAGTGTGCTATCTGTGAAGAGTTTGAAGTGCCAGTTAATTGAAATTGAGTGGTTAGTTCACACTTCACTGGAGTGAAGCGTTCATTTGAACGACTCATTCACGAGCTCCCCATTAGTAGTTCGCTACACTTTCAGCCAAATCAGTGACTGTGAAATGCAGGACACGTATATGTAATACATTATTTCACGTACCAAATAAGCCACCACATCTGTAACTTAAACAAAGACCACACAGACGGAATAAAAAATCGTGAAAAGCAATAAAATTGTTTCCCCAACGCAGAAGAAACGTAATCCGCAATTGTTGCTAAATCTGAGTCACAAACGACAGGAGTCTTCAACGCATTCGCCTTTGAAGCATAAGTAATTACATTTACAGAAAGATTCGTGTATTAGAAAGTCGAATGAAGTGTAGGAATGGGCGAATCATTAGACTCCATAAAAAATTTTTGAGTGTCAAGAAAAGGGTCTATGATAATAACAACAGGCAACAGCAGAAACATATGCTTCTCGTGTATGAAATGTGTTTATATGCTCTTGCATTCAACGGAATAAGCTGCTATAGACACACTCGAAAGTATTTCTTCAGGAATTAGCTATAGCTCATGTCATTGAATCAGTGTGATTCGGCTTCTCTTGATAACTTAGTAACGCATGGAACGTACAATTTTAACAACTATTCCGTTCATAAAGTAGAAAATAATTAAAAACAAACATTACCCTTGCGACGCATCTGACAATCTGCTTTCTCAACGCTTGGAGCGCAAGTGTCGCTTCAGCTGTCAAACGGTGATAACTTTCGCACCAGAGTGCCGTGACTGTTTTTATTACGCTGTGGCTGTCCTCCAGCAGCTGTTTTTGGTGGCATATCTTTTGTTGTTGAGGTGACCGTACGTGCTTCTGTGAATAACGGATTTGTTTGCTCCTGCTTCGTGCAATTTATATTGTTCTCCAAGTTTTAGTTGTGGGAGTCCCTACAAGTACATGATATGTTTGAGCTACAGTGTGTTTCATTAGGATTCCTGGCGTGAACATGGCGGCCCAGATGGTTCAGACTGTAATAGACACACCTGCTCTAAACTTTCACTCCTAATCGGTACACCACGTCGGCTGCGTTCCATTAACTTATATAATCCTGACATAATAGCGAGAGCCTTAAGAGAGAGCTCGGGGAAAATAAAGAGCAGCCAGCGAGACGGAATTCAAGAGAGTAAACACATGGGAATGTCCACGGAACTGCTACCGGCTGACTCACAGAATACACGGCAAAACTCCCCCCTGAGATGAACCTTAAGGCCTTCTACCTTTCTTAATTATTCTTCGATGATTACGGGTTTTGTCCTGATGCCTTATAAGAACAAAAGGTGTTTAACTGTAATCTTAACAGTGCTTGCAGGTTTGATCAAGTTTACCGCCGAATACCTATTCCGTCAACATTTGTGCCTCGCTGAAACACCTGATTATTTCATTATGAAACTCCACGTTAGTTGCTGCATGGCTACACTAAATGTCGGACTGCAAAACCATTGCAATCTACGGAACAAAGAGCTAATAAGCAAGAGGATCTTTTGAGTTATTTCACGCTATATGTTTTGGTTGAGAGGTAACACCGCTGTAACGGTCCCAAAAAAAGCGTTTTTTTCTTTTTTTGTCGACGATAAAGAAATAATACGTGGGGTATTTATTGAGCATATATTTAAGTACATTATAAAACATTTCTGTCACAAAATATTACAAAATGGTTATACTGTACCAATTCTCCTGAGGCATGTCGATCTGGCGCGTGCTCTTTAACTAGTGCCAATTTGAATCTGAAAAAAGAAATGACAATTGATTTTTATATAAGTGGCGAGTATTTTAATAAAGTCGATCAGTTTTCACCAAAAAAGGACAGTCAGTTGTTAATAAATATCGTTTACATTAACTAGTCGGAAAAACGCTTATGTGGTTCGCTTTGAAATAGTGTTTCAATGTAGTGGCTACATTTTCAAATAAAGAGATTGAAAATCGTTGGAATTATGCTTTGTGCTGTTTTGAAATGTGTTATAGACAAAAACAAATGAAAAAACCTACTTTCAGAAAACTCCCTCATTTATCTGCTATCCCAGGACTGGCCCGACGTACTGTTGCGATTGATGTCATACCCGCTAGTTTTATGATAGACAATTGAAATATCGGTCGTGGCAATTCCATGAACGTACAGAACTTTGCAATTCAGTTTAGCCATACTCCAAGAAGGCGCATTGCTAGAACGATTCGATAGTTGATTACGTATGCGTTATGTACAAACTTACTATTTGGTATAACAAATTCTCAGCACATGTTTTGTAAATAAAAACCGCTTTTTCTTGCTGCTCTGCATTTTATTTCTCCCAGACGCGTTTCGAATTTTTACTTTAAGGTATCTTCAGTGGGATGTAGAATGATACAGTTTTATTTTGATACGTGATATTTGTAGATTATAAAACTTCTGAGCAGTTTGAAAGCCTAAGCTTCGACGACTTCGTTCTTGCAACATGATGACTGCATTTGCAAGCTTTGCATTTCACGTATTGAGGAATAATAGAGAAAACAGCAAGAAAATTTATAATTCTGTAGCTAAATCCGTAATTCATATCGAAATCCTGGTCCCTGTCCTTCAGTTTCTTAGCAGAGGCACTGACTCCTTCCGTACTGCTCTCGACCTCATGTTTATTCTTTGGACGCTTTGTTGACATAATGCTTCAACGCCACTTTGGACATGTTTTCCTAGCTATCTTACTACTCATTGTTCCTTGAAAGACAAAACTGTATACTGTAATATCACAAATGAACTATCAAAAGTCACTACTGCACGCAAAAAAAGAAGTTTCGAAGCGAAAGCCTTTTTCGTACACGTACTGACGCTTTGTGGCGCCTAGCTAACGTATGGTTGTTTTGAAATGCTTTTGACTTTGCCCAAACACAACAGGGAGTATCGAGTTGCAACAGAGAGGCCGTTTCAGGTCGTCCGAGACGCTAAACGAGGAGATCGGAATTCCATAGAACAACTTTTTCTTTTCAGCGATTAGACCTTTTGCCTCATGTTTTAGAAGGTTCAAAGCATCTGTTAAGCCAATAAAAAATTCCTTCTTGAAAATTCTACAGTGGTGTTACCCCTTAAATTCAAACAGAAGAACGTTAATATAAAACGACAATACCGATTACACCGCAAAAGGTGGTTTCAAGCTGTACATGTGGAACTACTTGGTGCATTTCGAAAACACAACATGTAATGTGAAAAAAATGGTTCAAATCGCTCTGAGCACTATGGGACATAACTTCTAGGTCATCAGTCCCCTAGAACTTAGAACTACTTAAACCTAACTAACGTAAGGACATCACACACATCCATGCTCGAGGCAGGATTCGAACCTGCGACCGTAGCGGTCGCGCGGTTCCAGACTGAAGCGCCTAGAACCGCTAGGCCACCTCGGCCGGCACGTAATGTGATCTAACTAACTCTTACTTTCATCCACGTGCCCCTTCGGTTCAAATCGTGATTTAGTTTTTCGTGTTTACAGCTGTTGTGAATAAATCACATGAGAACGACCTTCGCAGAATCGCAGCGATCTTGTAGCTCCCTGGTGTTTTTTGAATAGCTCAGCTAGTGAAGAATCATCTGCGTAGCGCAGAAGTTCTGGTTCGAGTCCCATGCAAGACACAGCTTTAATCTACCAAAGTATAATTACAGTGTGTCTCACTAGAGAGAAGAATTTTCGTTTTGACATGACTGCATTACTAAGAAGAAAATCACACGTTAGAAAAATTATAATACCTCACCAACAAACTGACGCAGCTCTTTTGTTAAGATACTTCTTGCTAATCAACATCAGTCACGTCCATTCAGATTTATAAGGTCTGACGTATGCTTGCTGTAGAACTGAAATTTTCATATGAATTGGAATGCCTGTCATGAAAATAGCGATGACGGTGAAATAAATACGTGAATGTAACTGACGACATAGGCAAATGGCAGACAGCGAATCATTTTAAGCGTGGTAGAAATGTGAGAACTACTCTCGAAACTATTCGCAAAGAAACTTCTGTTCTTGCCATTATTCAGGAAAAAGTTGCGGCTTATTCCGTAGTTGAGTAGACACTTTACGTTTAGGGTGTAATGCCACGTCTAAAATTACCCGCAAAGTATAGCCAACACTGGGACATAACAGTGCTAGATAGAACGTGCAGAGGCGCGTCGTGCTATTAAAAGGAAATAACTGTGTGTCATCAGACCATTAAGCCAAGTGAATGACTGCAGGAAGATAAGCTGTAACCTTCCGTTTCTGTTACCAGCCAAGTCTTCTAATTAGATGTGAAATGTGTGTATTGTCTCGACGCAAACGAAAGTTATGGGTGAGCAGTTCAGTACTTCTACGAGTCACAGTAGTGTACGTACGTCTATCTTACTCTACTGTAGATACTGTTTGATATACAGTATCTTAGATTACGTAATGACTGTACGTAGTAATGGACTGTCATGTATGTTTTACACATCGTTACTTCTCGTCTAATTTCACTATCAGCTGCTGAAATACGAGAGATTTCAGTTAATAAAGATCCAGCAGAAATTGTTTCCAACTTGCGTTAATGAGCGGCATTTCTCTTAGTGATTTTCATAAATTACTTCTGTCTTGCCGTTGGCCAGCACCTGGATCGCAACAACAATTTTACGAGATTAAATCTGTGCTGATGCGGTAATTCAGAGAACTACGGTAGGTGATAGAACGAACTAGTCATCTGGAAACAGGTACGGGAAACGAGATACACCTCCCCAGTTGTAATTACTTGTGGCTGCAAAATACGTTCACTGGCACACATTTCTTTTAATGATACAGGTGGGCATTTCTGCTCTTCAACAAGCATTCTCATTGAACCTCATACCAACAGGAACTGGTATTTTCGATAATTAACCGTAAAGCAGGAAAGTGGCCTGGAAGCAAAATTTTTTCTGATGATTCACGGCTTCGTTTGCAAAACTACCATTCTCAAAGCCAGAAGTTGGATTTAAATAGGTTGCAGGAGACACTGTATAATCTAAAAAAAAGTGATAAACGAACTTTTACGTTCAAGCTGCTGTTCTAGAAAAGTTTATTTCATATCGTTACCGCTTTCTGCATAACAGCTCTTCCGCGGAGACCGGATAAAAGGGAGCAAGGGAGCTATAGTTTAACGCGGAAACCGAATCACTTGTCATTGCTAGCATATCTTCGAATCATTGAGAGCTGAAGGCTAGAATAAAAGCAGACTGGAAATTTTATGGGTGCGGCCGAAATTCGATCCGGTGACTTTTCGCTTACCAGGTTCGCGCTTTGCCAACTTTTTGCTTTCAAAATTTATTCAACAAATTTGACATTGCACGTACACATTAGAATAATGGAAAGCATTTAAATCAAAAAGTAATAAAAATACAAATAGGAAGTGATTTCCCCCCCCCCCCCCCTCTCTCTCTCTCTCTCTCTCTCTGTGTGTGTGTGTGTGTGTGTGTGTGTGTGTGTGTGTGAGAGAGAGAGAGAGAGAGAGAGAGAGAGAGAGAGAGAGAGAGAGAGAATATATTCTGCGTCATTGTAGTTCAGTGTACTAAAATCGAACATGAACGCATTGAAGTACATTAGAAATGCAATAGGAAACAAAAATTCGTGAGCAATAATAGTGATTTTAAACTGTTTAATTGTAGTAATCTAAAACATGAAAACCGTTTCATATCTTGGTAGACAAATTTGCAAGAAAAACCATATTGTTAATTAGGAATAAAAACAACCACAGCTGTATTATTGCACTTTTATTGTGTTACGAACAGTTTCGTTCGTTGAACATCTACAGATTGCTTGCAGATTAACAAAACAGGAACTTAGGCTAAAGCTACAGCATCTTAACGAACAAAACTACATTGAATAAGACTATATTGTTACAAATCGGAACACGTATAACCTAAATAACACTTTTACTACAGTAGCAAAAGACGGTATGTAACCTATGCCGCTTGTATAACTGCGACTGCGGAAAATAAAGAATGACACGTCTATAGAAATTAGTTCTTGGGAGGACTGAGGTTTTTAACCTCTTTACAGACGATCTGGCAGTCCGCCTGCTTAGCTGGGTGGTAACGTGCTCGTTACCCATGCAAGCAGGCTCGGGTTCGATTCCCGGCCGGGTTGGAGGAGTTGGGTTGTTTTGGGGGAGGAGACCAGACAGCGCAGTCATTCATCTCACCGTCGCGCAACGTGGTGTCTACTGAAATAAGACTTGCACTTAGCGGCTGATGTTAGCCGGAAATGTCCTCCTGGCCAACTCTGCCATACGCTCATTTCGTTTCATTTACGGTCTGGCACATACGCACTGGATGACTTTCTTCTGTCTTAAGAGTGTGTGCGTGTGAGAGGAGGGGGGGGGGGGTTTGGAGGTGCTCCTTAGTCTACCACCCCATTTTTGCGCTCGCTAATTGTGCTATTCGTGTCCTAGACTTTCGCATGGCGTTTTTTCTAGGACTGACGTAGCTTCTTTTGCCCATCGCACGAAATGCCTTCTTTGGATAAGCAAACGGAAGTCTCCCCACCGGTCTTCCGTAGTGCACACGCACTGACATCCGTTTAGGAATAAAGTAAGAATCCGTTTAGAGGAGCGTAAGCGACATTATTAATGAAAATTGTTAGTGAGGGTGGGATAAATATGGAAAGACCACGAAAAATGCCTGATTGAACGTAAATCTAAATGATAGCCAAGCCTGCAGGTGGCGCTGTTGTATTTGACAACGAACGGAACCGATGCGATGTCCACAACACGTTGCAAGCGTCAACTGTGACCAGAAGAGTTTTCTGTGCAGTTGTGAGTGCATTGCGTCGTAGATAAGGGAATTCGAAGGCGGTCAAACTGTTGGTGCTCTATGCTGGGTGCTTTCGTAAACAAGGTAGCCGAAATGTTTGGCGTTTCAGGACGCATCGAATCGAACATTTATACCGCACACTTGGAACTGAGAAACATCATTCGCCACGTCACAACGCTGTCGAAAGTGTGTGTAGAGTGATCGTGACGGACGGCCATTGCAGAGGATCGTGATGAGAAGTACGAGGAGGACAGCTCCAGAAGTTATTGCAGAACCTAATGTCGCAGTCGCGAACCGCCTTAGCACCAAACCAACACGAAGGGAGCTCCATAATTGATCGCTATCGACCTTCATCGTTGTTACGTGAAATTACCACTATTTTGCAAGAAGAATGTTATTTTATTCCGTTGAAAACCATACAGGACCTGTATTTATCAATTCCGACACGAAGCTGTTTTGAATGCCAATTGATTTCGTTCACCGTATAAGGTTTCGCAATGTGTTGTGTTTTTCGTGTTTACATACATTCGCCCATCCCCCTTTATGTCTATCACGCCGTTTTCTTCATGTTCCAGTGTTCAGAAGTCTGCGCGGATAAGAGAAATGCTATTCACGTCCTCAAGTCTTTTGTGCGCAACCGCGAATATTACAATTTTGTGAATCACTTGAGCTCGTTCCGTACGGTACTCTGGCGGTATGCTTGCCCCTGGCTTGTATTTTCCTACTGAATACGGACTCGTAATTTATGTTACTTAGATTAGGAACGGCTTGTCATGAATATAGTTTAAGAAAACATGGTCTCTCATATTCCTTGTTTAATTTTTTGTTGCAATTATTATGTGAAATTTTTTGCGGAATATTTTATCAACGTTGTGAAATCATATCAGGTCGTCTTTTATGTTGTCACATCTTCGGAACTGTTAAATAGTAATAGTATTGTTCGTTTATCAAATATACATTACTTCTGCGCAGTATTAAATCATGATGATGTGCTACATTATTCACTGGAGTAAGTGTTGCATTGTGTACTGTTATATATATTTAAGAAATGTTCACCACAGTATTAAATCATTATCATTTGCTACATTTTTCACTGGAGTAAGTGTTGCATTGTGTACTGGAATATATATTTAAGAAAAGTTCACCACAGTATTAAATCATGATGATTTGTTACGTTTTCACTGGAGTAAGTGTTACATTGTGTACTGGAATATATATTTAGCAAACGTTAATAGCATCAGTGAGTTTGTAGCGAAATTTTCTTGCGTCGTATGAGCAGTAGAGGTCAGACAATAAAATGAAGATTGCAGTGGATGGAGTGTCCTAAAACAGTGTTCATGTGCTTTCTGGTAGATTTGGTAATTACACTAACTACAGATGTGACCTCTCCTAATGCAGACGAAACAAGAATGACGCAAAGGTAATACAGCTGCTGATACAACAAAGCAAGGATATGTGTGTAATTCTGCGGAAAACCGGGAAGGTAGACAGGTCGCAAAGTAATTATTATTGCAAAAAAATGAAATGAGATGATCGTATAGCGTTGATGAGCGGAAGTCCACACCAGGGGGAAGTTCAGTCGCCGAGTTGCAAGCGTTTGCAGTTGACGCCACATTGGGCGACATGCGTGTCGATGACGATGAAATTATGATGAGAACAACACAACACGAAGTCCCCGAGCGGAGAAGATCTTGATGCGGCCAGGAATCGAAGCCGGGCCCGCTACATGGCAGTCAGACACGTTGACCAATCTTTTGTCGCCTTCATTTTCTTCGTCAATGTTCACTGTTCTCGGCATTTGATCTGAGTGACACCCTTCAAGTTCATCGATGAATACTTGACTCACTTTTATTTATTACAAAGGACAGCCAGCCCTCTGGCCGAACACGCTGTGCTACCGTGTTGACTGTCAGCCAACTAAGGAGGCGGACTATAATTGCCGGTATCTGCAGATAAAGAATATTTGTATCGGAGCAGGCTTCCGTCCGCAAAGTAGTTGAAGAAAACTGGCAGAGCTTGAAGGCAGACACAAACTATCCCGAAAAAGCGCACATCGAAAGTATCAAGAACCAGCTTTAAGTAATGAATTCAGGATATACTACAACGCCGTACATATCGATCCCGTAATGTTTGCTAAGACAAGATTAAACTAAGTACAGCGAGCACATAGGCGTTTAAAAAGTTGTCAGTCGGACGCTCTATACGTGAATGTAACGCGAAGAAGCCATAACAAGTAGTACAATGAGAAGTACCCTCTGTCATGGACTTCAGTTGCCTGTAGAATATTTATGAAGATGTACATATATCTGAGGATATGCGCATTCACGCAGACTTCTACTTATGTTTCTAATGAAATTACATTTGAAAATCTTGCACGTAGGACTGAGCGAGGTGGCGCAGTGATTAGCACAATGGACTCGCATTGGGGACGAGCACGGTTCAAATCCACGTCCGGCCATCCTAATGTAAGTTTCTCGTAATTTTCTTGAAAAGATCAATGCTGGGATGGTTCCCTTAAAAGGAAACGGCCAGTTTCCTTCTCCAACCACCGTAATCCAGGCGCGTGCTCTGTCTCTAATATCCTCAGTGTCAGCGTGACATTGCACGCTAATCTTGCTTTCTTCCTTCATGTACGTAGTGACTAGTGACTTCTGTATGTAAGTTACACATCCCGTACACATCACTGCGCAACAAGACTGGCGCATTGCCAGAAGAGACTACACGTTCCAGGTTTCCTGTAGACACAGGTGCATCACAGATGTCGAGTGGAATGGCGCGCTAACTGAAAACGTAATACAGAGTTGAAGTACGCGTGACAGTGAGATTATTGTGGGCAGTACGCCTGCACTGCGCACACATTCACTGTTAGAACCTGGCGGTACGTCGACCAAATGCAATATACCGTTCAACCGCAGTGAGATGCTGACGACAATTTGACCAAGGCCGCGCAAGCGTGGCTTATGCTGGCAGGGAAGTCCAGATCCTTGCACCATGCGAGTCCACCTTTTCGGCAAGTTGAAAGAGTATCTGAGGTGGGGAGGAAGAGAAAGGTTTTCGAACGATGAGTACGTTCAAAAAGCCTTTGTCGAATTACTCCGTGACCAAGGAGCGGATTACTATCGTCGAGGAACTGAACGTCTGGTAGGACATTCCGACTGTTATTCACAAAGACTTGGTGACAATGTTAAAAGTGCCTGTGTCACTTTGCAGTGTAGTACAGCGTTCAATAAACGTTACTTGGCCTGTCGTAATAGTATGTAATTTACTTCTTGAACTCAACTCGTACATGTGTGTGTGTGTGTGTGTGTGTGTGTGTGTGTGTGTGTGTGTGTGTGTGTGGTTAATATGCAATGAACAAGGGGTGTCGTTCACTGTGAGCATTCGTGGTGTTCAACAACCACTAAACAGTGTCATTCCCCGCCGGCCGGAGTGGCCGAGCGGTTCTAGGCGCTACAGTCTGGAACCGCGCGATCGCTACGGTCGCAGGTTCGAGTCCTGCCTCGGGCATGGATGTGTGTGATGTCCTTAGGTTAGTTAGGTTTAAGTAGTTCTAAGTTCTAGGGGACTGATGACCTCATAAGTTAAGTCCCATACTGCTCAGAGCCATGTGAACCATTGTCATTCCCCCGGAAGGACGAAACGTTCATCAGTACTGATTGGCGTCGATCCGGTGGTCAGTGCCAACGTTCTTCCACCCCAGGGCCAGCTTTCCATTCGGCCAGCACAAGTAAAACTGTGGTAGAGTTGCACCTGCAACACAAGGGATCCAGCATCATCAAAAATGGGGTGAAATTTTTGTCTCGTTTTGATCAACTCACCGACTCACCCACGAAGTTGGTAAGTGAGGCTCTGGAACACGTTGTACATGGGAATACAGTTTTCCGCGTTCGCTCTTTTGCGGCGACTCGGGGAGAATTTCTAGAAGGAAGACCGGTGGCTGGCGATCTCCATTTGGGAGCGGCCATCCCAGGTCACGTGACCACGCGCTGCTGCTGCTGCTGCTGCTGCTGAATAATTCATCGGCCATTGTGCAGAAGCGGCGTCCCTTGCTGCTGCCCGCGGCTGCGGAGGTTGTGACAGATTGTGTGTCTCGGGTGCGCCGCCCGGATGGCTTCCACAGCACAGCTTGTACGGCCGATCCGTGAAGGCGCCTGCTTCAACAACATCCTCTGTCCTGCTCAGCACACCGAAGAAATTACCTGGCGCTTCCATGATTCACGATTTCAGAGACGAGAAGAAAGATCGAGAATTTATTTGCTACATTGGTGATATTCTCTTAAATTTTACAACAGTTTTTTCACTGTCTGGATGTAAAGGTTCTTTTTGTGTGTTACGAACGATTCCGGTTCTCTTGGAAAATCAGCACCATATCTTGCAGCCCATGTATTATATGAAATTAAACTGGGGAAAAACCAGGGTGGCACAATCACCGACGTTTTTCTACACTAAAAGAGCTGTTCTCGAAGTAAGGTCCGCACAGGTGTGAAATGGAAACCACAGTGACAATTTGATGAATCTTTGCACAGATGCATTGGGCAGTGTCTCTTGTATGGCTGTCGATCACGTCACTGCATTCTTTTTAGTTCTGAGCGCGTAAAAACGCATAGGAAATAATGTCTTCCGCTAGGTATGAGGGCTTGGAGAGAGATTTCGCCTGATATCATGCAGCCCACACAACATAACTGTCGTCCGTTTCTTTCTTCACGACAGTTCTTGGTCGCACTAGTTCAATATGTTCAAATGTGTGTGACATCTGATGGGACTTAACTGCTAAGGTCATCAGTCCCTAAGCTTACTCACTACTTAACCTAAATTATCGGAAGTACAAACACACACACCCATGCCCGAGGGAGGACTCGAACCTCCGCCGGGACCAGCCGCACAGTCCATGACTGCAGCGCCTCTGACTTCTCGGCTAATCCCGCGCGGCTCTTGGTCGCACTTTACAGGGGCAATGAAACGCTGCTGCTGCTTTTTTGACGGGAAGTGTTTAATCGTCCATAATACAGCCTGTGATTGGCTTCCCCTGAGTTTCATCTCTTGTCACATGAACCACTGACAAGGAAGACATTTTGGTGCATACAACGAGCTGTAGACCAGTGCAGAAGATTGGTGGAAAGCACAAGCGGTTGTCCTCTGTTACGAGGGTATTGGGAAGTCGGTACAACACTATGGCAGATAGCTAAGTCGGAGCAGGGAGTATGTAAACAAGTAGTTGGAAGAGGGAGCTAACTGTTGCCAATAAAACATTCTTGATTTTCACAGTGGTTTCCATTTCCCAACCGATCTGACCTTGCTCTCCGAATAGGGCTCGCATCTTGACCCAAAATGTCTTCATAAACATCCACTGATTGAAGATGATATTGTACTATAAAAGGTATTAGGATGATGCAATATACTTTATCACACAGATGAGGAAGACTTTCTGGTGACAATATTTCGCACCCGTTTTAACAGCATAATGTTCAAACTGCATCTTTATTGATTAAAATGCACGACACATCCTAAGCGCGAGTGAGGCACGTAGGAGGACACTAACCGTTGTTTGCGTAGGAATTCTTCAATGTGTGGTACAGTGCTTTACACTTTATACGAGTATCTGTCCAGCTGCGAAACAAAATGTTATTCATATGATAATAACATTTGTTCCTAACAAAGTTTTGTGCCGGCCGCTGTAGCAGAGCCATTCTAGGCGCTTCAGTCCGGAACCGCGCTGCTGCTACGGTCACAGGTTGAATCCTGCCTCTGGTATGGATGTGTGTTCTGTCCTTAGATTAGTTAGGTTTAAGTAGTTCTAAGTCTAGGGGACTGATGACGTCAGATGTTAAGTCCCATAGTGCTTAGAGCCATTTGAACCATTTTCAACAAAGTTTTCCCAGTAGCTGGTACTGCAGTAAACAAGTTGTTTCTTGTGATCGCAAAGGGTAGCCGATGATGATACTGCTAATTTTCAAGAGCTATGTAACTGAGATAGGGGAGAGACCCTCCAATCTGTGGAGGATGCCGTCGATTTGCTGTCTTGAATAGCACATACTGAATAATAAACGCTAGCCGAAATATCACGTCATTGGTGCCACCTTTCTCCTACAAAGACGGGTTCAAGTCACAGAGCAAACAGCTCACACGAACCCTGGCATAAACCATGACCCCTGATTACCACATACCGCTGGTCACGCTGGGACAGAAATAAATTTTGCTCCCAGTCGACTGTTTCGAATAGGCGACATAAAGTTGGTGGAAACCGATTGCAGCAACCTAAACTCAGCGGCTTTACACACACTGACGGCTGTTCGCCAGAGTATTTTGTTCCGCAGACAGCCTGTTTACGCTTTCCACCTGTCAGCCGTTCCGTGAAAGGTGTCGTGCGGGGCGCGCAGGTGCGTCTCTCGCTCAGAGTAAACACAGCTTTCGCCGTTGCGGACCCCAGCACGAAGCACACCGTTCGGCTTTCCTTACAGCCGAGCAAAGAATTCTTTTCGGGAAACTGTCTTCGTCTTATTTTTCTTTCCACATCCATAACGGCATAGATGAATCAAGTAAATGAAACTTCCAAAGATAGGTCTTTAGTATTACGGAAGTAGTGCATTAAAGGAAGAGTGAGCTTCCCTGTTGCTTAAAAATTTCATTTCCATAAGTTTCTCGATTGCAGCGAGCGCCGTACAGTTCTCGGCTACTGCCTGTGTACAAACACCACAGCGCATAAATTTTGCCGCACTCTCTAATATGTCTGCATTCACATAAACTTCGTGTGGTAATGTCGATATCATAAGTGTCAAAATAGCCGACACAGATGCTAAGGAAAACGTTACTCAAAGCAAATTCTAACGAATGAAACTCCCGTATAATGAATACATTCAAAAAATACATCAACAAGGGCGGGGAGACTGGAAAAGAGACAGACCGTTATCCCTGAAATATAAAGCAAAATTTTGTTCCTGTATACATCCATTCATGTAGAGGAACGCAAGGCCTGATGAAGCTGAAAGTTAGTTACGGCACCAGACTGAAATGCACACTGACGTTACCAGTGTCACCTGTATGAAATTAAAAAGTTTTAATCTTCCGTAGGCTCGGTCATTATACTGAAAAAGAAGTCGATTTACACTACTTAACACTACCATGCACTAAACACCTAAGACAGCAAAAATAAACGTGGAATTAAAACCAGATTAAGGCTCGGTTACATATTTCCATCAAAGCTTTCTTGATATTATGAGGATCTACTATATTATAGAGACTCAGACATGGGTGTAATATGTAACATGGAACCTTAAAAAGATTTGTTGGAAGTAAATATGCAAACATGTTATAAAATTGGGTAAAATTTTCGCCTTATAGAGGACACAACTTACTTGTTTTTGTTTTTCCATATACAGGATGAAACGCCTAAAATTTGCACCGAGATATTGCGGAAATGGAAAGTGCTATTGATGTGCCGTTTACACAGAGTGGATTGGCAGTCAGCGGCTCGTATTGTTAGTCAATAAGCAGATACTAATAATACGAAGAAAGTGTATTTTTGTGAAAACAAACGCTTTTAAAGTGGAACACTACCTACTGACATTAACAAACTAAAATTAGGGGAAATTAGAATGTCAGTGGTGTTTGCTGCAGGATTCTAGTGCGAGTCGTTACAAGATGTCGTATTATGAAAAGTTTCCACAGCGACACTTGTTTGAGTCATTCAGCCTGTGTAGATGCTACGAATGATGTTCTTATGTTTCCTTGCAGTGTGCTTGTGTGTTCTCTGAGTGCAGTGCGACTTGCTAATCAGTTAGTGTGTGGCAGTCCAAGCAATAGGTCGTGAGTAGACGATGGGATTTAGGAATGTAGAGAAAGCTCACATGCCCATGGTGTATGGAGGGATTAATGATAAAGCCACAATTACCAATCATGCGCCGGCCGCGATGGCCGAGCGGCTCTAGGTGCTGCGGTCCGGAACCGCGCGACTGCTACGGTCGCAGGTGCGAATCCTGCCTCGGGCATGGCTGTTTGTGTGATGTCCTTAGGTTAGTTAGGTTTAAGTAGTTCTAAGTTCTAGGGGACTGATGACCTCAGAAGTTAAGTCCCATAGTGCTCAGAGCCATTTGAACCAATCATGTACAGGTAAGCAGCCGAAACATGCATTACTGGTCTGTTGACTATCCCCGTTGGCTTCGTCAGGTGGAGTGTAAACGTGTGGTCTGGAATAGTGAACCATCAGGTCATAGGTCCGTATTTGATAGATGCAACACCAAACGCTCACAAGTATCGCAGTCTCCTACCGGACCATCTTCCACTGATGTTAGACGTTCCTCTGCAGACTAGGGAGAACCTGTGGTACCAACACGACTGTCCAGCCCACATTGCACGAAGTAGGCTTACTACAGCATGTCTTCACGAATTGTTTCCTAACCGTTGGGTTGGACGCAGCGGACCTGTATCTTGGCCGGCCCGTTTCCCGTATTTGACGTCTGTAGAAAGGGGAAAGCAGAAAGATGCTATCTACAAGAACATACCAACTACATCTGATGCTATGCAACGAAGTATTACTGCAGCCTGCTCGGACATCTCAGCTGAAATGCTATCACGTGTGCAGCAGTTGTTCCATACCTGATTGTGTGTATTGTCGCTGCCGCTGTGATGGTCAGTTGTCTCGTTGCCGGTCAGAATCCACAAACTAGTGTGTATACTTCTGTTCTTTAGTGAGTACTACCACAGGTATTGTGCAACTATCAGTGAGGGAACTTTTCAAAATACGATATCGCGTAAACAACTCGCAGTAGACTCCCACAATAAACACCAATGACATTCGAATTTACCCCGCTTTTTGTTTGTTAATGTCAATAGGCATTGTTCCATTTAAAAAAGTGTATGGTCGCACAAAAAACACTTTCTGAGTATTATTACAATCTGTTTATTGGCTTTCAGTACGAGCTGACCAACAATCGATTCTGTGAAAACAGCTCATCACTAGTACATTCCATTTCCGCAATATTTGTCGCGCAAGTCTTAGATGATTCACCCTGCGTATTTGAGCAATTTATGTTCTATCCACCGAGGCTTTTTGTTTATTATTTGGTCTGTAAAATTATTTTGACGTAACACCATGTAGAGGTACTTAAGAAATTAGCTTGAACTTAGCCCTACATGCGGAAGGGTGATAATCTTACGTTAATTTTGCATTGACATACGTTAATATCTACAGCAAAAGCCTGTGACACTCACTAAACAACTGGGCCATAAAATACTACACATATGTGTTGAAACTCCTCGGAAACTGACATACAGCCGGGAGCGCGGTGTGCTGACCACATGCCCCTCCGTATCCGCATCCAGTGATGCCTGTGGATGAGGATGACACGGCGGCCGGTCAGTGCCTTTGGGCCTTCATGGCCTGTTTGGGAGGAGTTTAGTTTTTTTGTGTTGAAACTTATGCCCACTGTATTAATTAAGTCACGTTCACCTCGCCTATCAATTACTTGATGTTGGTTGTCTTATATGTAAATGATCTAAGCATACCGGCTTATGGAAATACATTCATCGTTTTCTATGTTTTTTTATTAAATATTTCAACCTCTGGTCACTACCATTTTGACCTACTACTACGACACCATCAGACGGTCTGTTTAAAAAGAAAGAACAAACGGGGGATACTAAAACACTAGGGTACGATATTACAAATCAGATTGACTTCGATACACAACTATAGATACTTGGATATGATACGATACAAGGGAAACTCCCCATCGCACCCCTCTCAGATTTAGTGGTAACATGGCTCAGAGGATAGCTCGTCAAAAAGTGAACACAGATCAAGCGTGAAAACAAGAAGAAGGTGTACTGAACTCTGAAAAAAGCAAAATCGACACAATGAACGGACTAAGCTCAAGATGTGCAACATCAAGGCAGTTGAAGAGTCCACGGCGTTGTTGTTATGTGGTCACGGTGTTTGATTTATGTTCAAATCTCCTCATGCCCCCCTTTTTTTTCCACAAAATTATGAAGAGTCCGTCCGCTCATGGAAGTATTGACATATCTGTTTGCTGTATTCAGATTTGTGTCTTGTGTCATGGTGTAACATCTGTTTGCAATAGCGAGTTATAAGGAAAAAAACCTCTAGACGTGCTGTCTGTGCTACAAAAGTACCACATGCTATGACTGCTACGTTCCGTTTTGGAAGTTTTCACTCTTGAATTCCTTTGTTGTAACTTAGTTCACGAGGTTTATGCGGCATCTCGCCTGCTCTCACTATTCGTCACATTTACTTGCGACGGTAATATATTCTTACCACATGAGTCATATGCTGTAACGAGTGTATGGTATGTTAATTGCCAAGACTACAGAAGGAAAACAGACGCGTCAATAACCGGACGGAAGGTTCATAATTTACTGGAAAAAAAAAAGGGGCGCGAGGGAGATTTGAACAGCATCTCCCGCTCTGCAGACCAACAGCGTGGCCACACAACCACGACGCCGTGACTGTTGCAATTCGCTCCACGCTGCACACCTTGAACTTGTATCGTTCACCGTTTCTATTTTGCTTCTTTTTTCACAGTCCAGTACACATTCTTCCTGTTTCCATGCTTTACCTGTGTTCAGTTATTGACTGGGCCATTTTGCGGCAAAAGTAAGTTGACGGTGAGTTTCCCCTGTTAGAAACTCATCAACTGAACGGGTGCGGAGACGTGCTCACACCGTAAATGTATCTGCTGAGCCTGTTCAGACGACGATGAATACGTTTGGTTTGTGGGGCGCTCAACTGCGTGGTCATACAAAGTCCCTATTTTTACCCGCTCCAATTTTCTCACAATCCTATCTAGCCACTGTCACAAATGATTATGATGATGACATGATGAGAACAACACAAACACCCAGTTCCCGGGCAGAGAAAAATCCTCAACCAGTCCGGGAATCGAACGCGGGACCTCGTGATCCACAGGTAGCATCGCTAGCCACTAGACCACGAGCTGCGGACTCAGTTGACGAGTTAGTACGAGTGTGTACCATATTTGGGTATAGAAGTCAGTCTGATTTGCAATTTAGTGTCCCAGTATTTTACTCACCTGGATTTTCTTTCTTTTGAAAAAGATCGTCTGACGATGACGTGGCAATAGATCGAACCCGCTATTTATTGCATTTGAGCGACCTGTGACTGAAGTAGAGTGTTTCAAAGTCTTTGCATCAAATTCTATGGGCGAGAGATCGCGTCATGCGGAACAGATTTTCTTAGACACAACATGTTCTCTAGGGGTTCTTTATGTATTGGTCATGCCCCTGGGCGTATGCAAGGTGGGTTGCCTATAATCCAGTCGTCTACTATGCGTGAAAGGAAATAAGCCGAGCAAAAGTTAAGTTACTGATTCGCTTCTAAATCACCTTCTAAACTTAGACACACTCACTCTTAAGGTACTCTTGTTGAAAGTCACACCAATTTCTTGGAGAAGGTAGTATGCACCACACCTGATTAGTAGATCCTTTTAGTTCAGTAACCTCTCGTCATCCGAGGGACGATAAATAATAAAGGAACCTTAGCATCGCCGAAAAGCGTCAGAAAAGATTTTCTCTCTACCAGACGTTGTTCCCCAAGACGTGATCCGCCAACCCTAGACGTTTGACGAAAAGACTTTGAAACTGTCTATATACAGGAAAACCAGAACTCCACCGCCTTTCAGAGGTGGTAGCATGGACCAAGATAAGAAAAACAAGTCCAGTAAACAAGGGTTCTATACCTTAAGAGCTATGCGCACCCGTTCAGTAAAAGACATGTGTCTCACAATACTGAAGATAAAAAACCGCTCTTGGTTCTTAAGTATGCATTGCAGAGCCCATGTTTACTTAACTTCATTGTTTCGAATGGTCCTGTATTATCCATTAATACTGTCCATCCCTCTAGGAACACACTTATCACCTGCAGACAAGAGAAGTTTGTATTCTTCTATAATACAGATTGCAAACTGTTATCTCATATTACGTTTTTAGCGAGTTACTTGCGGTTCCTGACGATAGTGTTGTCTTGTTTATTGCTCTGTCAGACTTGTAAAAACACTTGTATTTACTATCGCTACTTTAAGAGTTGTACATGCAATTAATTTTATCTTATAAGAAGAAAAAAAAACGAGAATTCTGTCGTCAGCTCTTGTGTTATTGCAGCTACATGTTCGATTGTTTCCTTGCGTCTTTGCAAGGTCGCGCACAATTGCATAACTTTATTGACGGTTCGAATGCTAGGCTTGTGTGTGTGTGTGTGTGTTGTAACATCTCATATGTTTCCAGCCTTCCATTGTAGGTAGGAATTATATTCGTAAAGCTTTTAATGAAACTTCAAAATAACAATGCAGTGATTAAGTTCAGCCTGAGATAATCTTACAGTCAGATAAGGTAGAGTGCACATCTGTGCCTACTTCCCGTATTTCTCCTTTCCATAGTGTAAGACGAAGATTATTAACTATCAGTTCTGAATTGTCTGTCTTGATTAATAGTCGACAGAGAACGTGAAAGTTATGTTCCGCCGTTACCACATGCATACGCAAGTGGACGGAGCCCTTCTGTTAAAGCAAGTTGTTATTA
This sequence comes from Schistocerca serialis cubense, assembly GCF_023864345.2. Classification (NCBI taxonomy): domain Eukaryota; kingdom Metazoa; phylum Arthropoda; class Insecta; order Orthoptera; family Acrididae; genus Schistocerca; species Schistocerca serialis. The sequence continues at coordinate 115,256,526 of NC_064643.1, read as the reverse complement.
GGGATCGGTTCTGATAGTCATAATTATGAGAGAATCTGTATACAATATAAGAAGGTTTATACCCCGCATACTTGAATAAATTAAGGGGACCGGAAAGTAATGTCGTTTCTGCGCTTGTCGATATTCGTTCGTCATTTATCAGCTCAAAATGGTTCAAATGGCTGTGAGCACTATGGGACTCAACTGCTGAGGTCATTAGTCCCCTAGAACTTAGAACTAGTTAAACCTAACTAACCTAAGGACATCACACACATCCATGCCCGAGGCAGGATTCGAACCTGCGACCGTAGCGGTCTTGCAGTTCCAGACTGCAACGCCTTTAACCGCACGGCCACTTCGGCCGGCTATTTATCAGCTCATTGAAGTTTGTGGTGAAATAGCTAGCCAAATACCAGAAGAGCTATAAATCCGGCACTGTATGCGGTTTGAGTTTCACAAGGGTAGTAGCGCAACAGTTGCTACCAAAACATTTGCATTGTTTATCCAGGTGCACTAGTCGTGCGTAAATGCCAAAGGTTCTTTTTTCAAGTTCAAATCCGGTAATTTTGATCTTTCCGATTCGTATCGTTCAGGACGATCAATAAGTGTAACCGATGACATGTTAAGAGCGGAAGTGGAAGCTAATCCGTACCAGAAAATCGAGGAACTGTCAAACGCTTAACCAACAACCTCGATCGACCTACAAGAGCATTTAGAGTAGACTGGTAAAGAGAAACAAAGTTAACCGATCCGTCACATGCAACGTATTGCTTCAGCGGCACATTCGTTTTTTGGTCGTTAGATCACTGGAGATGAAAAATGGGTCCTCTGCGGTGAACCAAATGTAAAAGTCAGTGACTCTCTGAGAATGCATCACCACGAAGTACAGCTAAGCCAGATTTACACCCTAAAACGCGCTTTTGTGGGTGTGGTGGATTATTCGCGGTATCGTTAATTTTGATGTGCTGAAACCTGGACTAACTGTGAATGCGGATCTTTGCTGTGAATAAATTGGTCGACTACATCAATCTTTGATTGAAAAGTGCCCAGCGATTGGCAAAGGAAAAGGCGTTAATTTGCAACACGATAATACAGGACGGGATTCCTAAGTGACAAAAAAATTTGAAACTTTGGACGATGTCCAAAATGCGATGTCCAGATGTTTTAACCAAAAAGGAATTGATTTTTATCGATCCGGTATCGAAAATTTGCACACTAGATGGCAAAAGATTGCTGATAACGAGATTTAATACGTCATCGATAAAAATAAATGTGTCTGAACCATTTATCTGTTTGAATTTAATGGATAAAAAGGACACTGCTTTCCGGCTCTCCTAACATATTGCGAGAATTAAAAAGCAAAGAATACATATAGAGTTACATTTGAAAGATTATTATTATTTCTTTCTTTTCTCAGACGTTATGTCTGGTCAAAAATGGAAAGTGACGCGGACCTTGATCAAGCGTGACTTCCTTTTAACTGTACGGTATATGTTACATTGCATTTAGGAACTTTCGGGTAATTGAACATGTATCAATAATTACGGATTTCTGTAGTTGTATATATAAGTTTGGATGTAGCTGTATTGCATTGATGTACTGGTGGATATTATGTGGTATGACTCCTGTAGTTGATAGTATAATTGGTACAATGTCAACTTTATCCTGATGCCACATGTCCTTGACTTCCTCAGTCAGTTGGATGTATTTTCAATTTTTTCTCCTGTTTTCTTTTGTATATTTGTTGTATTGGGTATGGATATTTCGATTAGTTGTGTTAATTTCTTCTTTTTATTGGTGAGTATGATGCCAGGTTTGTTACGTGGTGTTGTTTTATCTGTTATAATGGTTCTGTTCCAGTACAATTTGTATTCATCATTCTCCAGTACATTTTCTGGTGCATACTTGTATGTGGGAACGTGTTGTTTTATAAGTTTATGTTGTAAGGCAAGCTGTTGATGTATTATTTTTGCTACATTGTCATATCTTCTGGGGTATTCTGTATTTGCTAGTATTGTACATCCGCTTGTGATGTGATCTACTGTTTCTATTTGTTGTTTGCAAAGTCTGCATTTATCTGTTGTGGTATTGGGATCTTTAATAATATGCTTGCTGTAATATCTGGTGTTTATTGTTTGATCCTGTATTGCAATCATGAATCCTTCCGTCTCACTGTATATATTGCCTTTTCTTAGCCATGTGTTGGATGCGTCTTGATCGATGTGTGGCTGTGTTAGATGATACGGGTGCTTGCCATGTAGTGTTTTCTTTTTCGAATTTACTTTCTTTGTATCTGTTGATGTTATGTGATCTGAAGGGTTGTAGAAGTGGTTATGAAATTGCAGTGGTGTAGCCGATGTATTTGTATGAGTGATTGCTTTGTGTATTTTGCTAGTTTCTACTCGTTCTATAAAGAATTTTCTTAAATTGTCTACCTGTCCATAACGTAGGTTTTTTATATCGATAAATCCCCTTTCTCCTTCCTTTCTGCTTAATGTGAATCTTTCTGTTGCTGAATGTATGTGATGTATTCTATATTTGTGGCATTGTGATCGTGTAAGTGTATTGAGTGCTTCTAGGTCTGTGTTACTCCATTTCACTACTCCAAATGAGTAGGTCAATATTGGTATAGCATAAGTATTTATAGCTTTTGTCTTGTTTCTTGCTGTCAATTCTGTTGTCAGTATTTTTGGTAGTCTTTGTCTATATTTTTCTTTTAGTTCTTCTTTAATATTTGTATTATCTATTCCTATTTTTTGTCTGTATCCTAGATATTTATAGGCATCTGTTTTTTCCACCGCTTCTATGCAGTCGCTGTGGTTATCCAATATGTAATCTTCTTGTTTAGTGTGTTTTCCCTTCAGAATGCTATTTTTCTTACATTTGTCTGTTCCAAAAGCCATATTTATATCATTGCTGAATACTTCTGTTATCTTTAGTAATTGGTTGAGTTGTTGATTTGTTGCTGCCAGTAGTTTTAGATCATCCATGTATAGCAAATGAGTGATTTTGTGTGGGTATGTTCCAGTAATATTGTATCCATAATTTGTATTATTTAGCATGTTGGATAGTGGGTTCAGAGCAAGGCAGAACCAGAAAGGATTTAATGAGTCTCCTTGGAATATTCCACGCTTAATCTGTATTGGCTGTGATGTGATATTATTTGAATTTGTTTGGATATTAAGTGTGGTTTTCCAATTTTTCATTACTATGTTTAGGAACTGTATCAATTTAGGATCTGCTTTGTATATTTACAATATTTGTAGTAACCATGAGTGGGGTACACTATCAAAAGCTTTTTGGTAATCAATGTATGCGTAGTGTAGCGACCTTTGTTTAGTTTTAGCTTGATATGTCACCTCTGCATCTATTATCAGTTGCTCTTTACATCCTCGTGCTCCTTTGCAACAGCCTTTTTGTCTTCATTTATAATTTTGTTCTGTGTTGTGTGTGTCATTAATTTCTGTGTAGTGACTGAAGTTAATATTCGGTATATTGTTGGTAGGCATGTTATGGGGCGATATTTAGCTGGGTTTGCTGTGTCTGCTTGATCTTTAGGTTTTAGATAAGTTATTCCATGTGTAAGTGTATCAGGGAATGTGTATGGGTCTGCAATGTAACTGTTAAATAATTTAGTTAGATGTGAATGTGTTGAGGTGAACTACTTTAGCCAGAAATTTGCTATTTTATCTTTTCCACGGGCTTTCCAATTGTGAGTAGAATTAATTGCTTGGGCGACTTCATGTTGCAAAATTATCACTTCAGGCATTTGTGGTATCATCTTGTATGTGTCTGTTTCTGCTTGTATGCACCACCGTGCATGACTTATGTTGTTCCGGGTTTGACCATATGTTGCTCCAGAGGTGTTCCATGTCTGTTATGTTTGGTGGATTGTCTATTTTAATGTGTGTGTTATCTATTGTCTGGTAAAACTCTTTTGGTTTGTGTTGAATGTTTGGTTATGTTTCCTTCTATTTTCACTTTTTTTGTATCTTCTAAGTCTTTTGGCCAATGCTTGTAATTTCTGCTTCTTTTCATCTAATTGCTCTATCGCTTCTTGTTGTGAGATTTTACCTAACCTTTTTCGGTTTTTTTCTGACATTTCATTTCTTATAAATTGTGTTAGCTGTCCGATGTCTTTTCTCAGTTTTTCTATTCTGATCTGTAGCCTGTGTTGCCATGCTGGTTTTGTGGGTTTCTTCTGTGTATTGGTTGGTTCTGATCTCTGCCTAGTGTGTATATTTAGTGTAGTGAGTGCTCCTATATAAACCAGTAGCTGTAACTCTTCCATAGTTGTGTTTTCATTTATTTTGTTGTGTATGATTGTGTTGATAGTTTTTATTGTTGTTTCGACTTGTGGGTTATTTGGCGGTCTATGCAAGAATGGTCTAATGTCTGTATTTGTGTCTTTGTATTCTATATATGTTAGCTGAAATTTTTCTTCTATATCTAACATGTGTGTCACTTCGTGTTCTATTTGTGCTTGTTCTGGTGGCTGTCTTAAGATTTCGTTTTTCTCTGATTGTTTAATTGATGCGTGTTGTCCTTTGTTTGTTTGCTCTGGGATGTTTGAGTCCATTATTGTATTTTCTTCTTCTTCTGATTGCCTATTATTTTGTTCCAGTATTTGTTGTGCTTGTTGTTTGATGTTTTCTAATTCTGACTGGGGTATCCTGTTATTTTTGATTATCACACGGATCTGATCAGCTAGTCGTTGTTCTGTTAAAAATTTTAATTCTGGGTATCTGGTAATAAATGTTGTGTATACTTGTGATCTGTATCCAGTTGTGTTGGTTCCTAGGTTTGTTGCTTGGTAATAACAGAACATGAGGTGTCGATTAACTTCATCTGACCATCTTCATCCTCTGTCTCTGTTTTCCTTCTAGGGTGGTTGCAGGAAGCATATCCTGCAAAACACCTCTATTTGGATTTAAATCATTTTCCAGTTGGCTAGCAGTGTCGTTACCATTGTGGGCGGGCATAGGGTTCGCGTCGTCCCCGACCATGACGGCGCTTGTCCGAGGCTTCTTTAGTTCTGTCCTGAACCAACTAATCACACTAAAAGGGGGGTTAGCCCTATTAGTGGTTTGTTCTTTTCGTCGCCTTTTACGACTGGCAGAACATACCGGAGGCCTATTCTTGTCCCGGGCCTCCACGGGATTATTATTATTATTATTATTATTTCTTAACAAAATATTTTAAGTTGTGTTGCCGGCAGCTGTGGTCGAGGGGTTCTAGGTGCTTCATTCCGGAAGCACGCGGCTTCTACGGTCGCAGGTTCGAATTGTGGCTTGGGCATGGATGTGTGTGATGTCCTTAGGTTAGTTAGGTTTAAGTAGTTCTAAGTCTAGGGGACTGATGACCTGAGATGTTAAGTCTCATAGTGCATTTGAGCCATTTGAACCATTTTTAAGTTGTGTTCTCAGATCCTGTGCCTATTTCACAGTCAAGCTATCTTTTATGGGATGTACTCCATATTTAGGAGCCCATCCATTCTCGTACAGTGTCGATAATGTGTGTGTGTGTGTGTGTGTGTGTGTGTGTGTACGTAGAATAATTCTTCGCGCTCGCCCGTCCATACGGAGGCTTACCGGCAATTGTTCTTCCCGTGAACCATACGCGACTGAAACAGGAAAATAGGAAACTGACACACACACACACACACACACACACACACACAGTTGCCTCCGCCACACCCCGCAAAGTGAATTGCGGATTATAGACGTAGATGTGGATGTCACGGGTGGCTTGGTGGCTATACAAAAACATATGGTACCCCGTGGACAAGTATGACAGAACCTGCTGTAAGTACATTTTGAAGCGATACTGTGGAAATGTAGACTAGGTGTTTCATGCCACAGCTTCCCAACTGCGTTCCACATAGCTGTGGCAGGAAGTAGTCGGCCAGACTGTCTCGTAAACAAGTCGGCATGCGCCGTGAAGTTGGAATGCCGATGGAGCTGCCGACAAGGCGTTGCACCCAGATGAAAGAGAATGCAGAAGAGGAACGTTGCATAAGGATGCAGAGGGCTGTGATGCGAGCTCCGTGGCACAGCACAGCGTGTTGCGCAAGCGCCGAGGCGACCTTCAGCTGCAATGCGATGTCACGCCGCTGTTTAAACGCGCCGTCTGCGCATGCGCGACATTCCAGCGTCCGGCTTTTGCGTAGCAGCGAAATACCTGCAGCATCGCGCATCCTCCTCTGTTGCCTTTCTGGGGAATGTAAACACACGGGAAACTTGGACGCCCCGAAAATGATTCACTGCGCGTCATAGCTGAGATGGGTGTGTTGTTGCCTTTAATCTAGGTCTTTGCCCATTTTTGGCCAGATGCCCATAATTGTAGAGCTGCTTACGCACATTGGATGACTTCAACGCTCAAATACATGAAATTTATTCGCAGTCGCGAATATGGACAACAATCCGCTGTACAATAGACAATGACGACAGTGAAAATTGTTGTCAGTGTCAATAAAATTCACCAACAGCGGTATACTCTAAGATATCATTTTATTTTATTCTGAAAGCAACCAGTTTCGGCATTTCATTATGCCATGCCCAGCACCCACACGCTTCTACCCAAATAAACGAACTTGTCGTTTAGCGCCATAAATCACTGGATATCGCGAATTGCAATCGTTATACAATTGCTTCATACAAAGGCATGACAGCAACTGAGTTTGAATAGAAGCGTATGGAGCCTGCGGATGGCATAATGAAATGGCGAAACTGGTTGCCTTCAGAATAAAATAAATTATCTTAAAGTATATGGCTGTTGGTGAATTTGATTGACATTGACAATTACTTACCAGCCGATGTCCCCTGGCCATGATGGACCAACAGAGAATGAAAATTTGTGGCGACCGAGACTCAAACCCGAATTTCTCGCTCATTGCGAGCAGTCATCGGACAGTTAGGCTATCCGAGAACGCTCCACGGCCAGACCCAAACATCCATCTGTCGTCAACCAAGTGTTAACCCCTGCACTCTTACTTCCATTATGTATGGTGCCGTACAGGAGAGACGCTTGCCCAGCGTCGGCGGACAATACACTCATGCTCATAAATTAAGGATAATGCTGGTACATGGTGGAACAACGCTCTGGTGGGCGGTTTGCAGGCTCAAATCACCTCGGGGTATGACTATGCGGTGCCTTTGATCTGCGGTCGTCGCACGGTGACGCTGGCAACAGTCCACATACGCATGTCAGTACGGTGCAGCGTGTAAGTGTGCAGACGTTTTCAGACGTGGTAATGGTGACTGTGTGTTGAAAATGGCTCAAAGACACATATTGATGACGTTGTTAGGAGTAGAATACTAGGGCGACTGGAGGCTGGTCAAACACAGTAGGTCGTAGCACGGTCCCTCCATCTGCCACAAAGTGTACGGGACGTTCACACTGTACAACACCACAAGATGACCTATATCTCACCATCAGTGCCCGCAGACGGCCACGCAGTAACAGCAGGTAGCCTTGCTTGGGACCTTACCGCAGCCACTGGAACACTTGTCTCCAGACACACAGTCTTTAGACGACTGAACAGTCATGGTTTATTCGCCCGGAGACCTGCAAGGTGCATTCCACTGACACCTGGTCACAGGAGAGCCCGTAAAGCCTGGTGTCAGAAACACATGGTCATTGGAACAGTGGTCCCAGGTTATGTTCTCGGACGGGTCCAGGTATAGTCTGAACGGTGATTCTCGCCGGGTTTTCACCTGGCGTGAACCAGGAACCAGATACCAACCCGTTAATGCCTTTGAAAGTGACCTGTATGGAGGTCATGTGTTTAACAGAGGAACTGTAAAAGGTGAGGTGTATCGGGACGTCATTTTGCGCCAGTATGTTCGCCTTTTCAGGGGTGCAGTGGGTCGCACCTTCCTCCTGATGGGTGATAACGCACCGCCCCACCGAGCTGCCATCGTGGAGGAGTACCTTGAACAGAAGATATCAGGCGAATGGAATGGCGTGCCTGTTCTCCAGACCTAAAACCAATCAAGCACGTCTGGGATGCTCTCGGTCGACGTATCACTGCACGTCTTCAAACCCCTAGGACACTTCAGGAGCTCCGACAGGCACTGGTGCAAGAATGGGAGGGTATACCCCAGCAGCTGCTCGACCACCTGATCCAGAGTATGCGAACCCATTGTGCGGCCTGTATACGTGTGCATGGTGATCATATCCCATATTGATGTCGGGGTACATGCAAAGGAAACAGTGGCGTTTTGTAGCACATGTGTTTTGGGTCGGTTTTCTCAACTTATCACCAATACCGTGGACTTACAGATCTGTGTCGTATGTGTTCCCTAAGTGCCTATGCTATCAGCGCCAGTTTTGTGTAGTACCACGTTGTGTGGCGTCACATTCTGCAATTATCCTTAATTTGTGAGCATGAGTGTATGATATTGCAGTACCTGTATTGTTCCGATTTTGGACGCAATGTTTCTTTGGACATGCATGGCAGAATGAACGCTTGAGGCATTTGTAGCCCCTGTTCGTGGCGAATGAGCAGGCTGCAGTGTCGATAACGACTCCCATGACTTTCATGTTATGATCCGTCTTTAAAAATTACACACGCCCTTCTTAGCAATTTGGACGACTTTTACATTTGAAAACATTTGTTTCGGAGCGTAAGTCCAGAGTAATGAATTCAGTGTTTCATTGTTGTTCTGCGTGTTCCATTCATCTCAACTTTCTTCCATTTACAACAACTTTCAGAACATTACTCGTGCTGCGGGCTGTCATTCGTCAAAATCCTGTGATAAAATATCGCCATCCGCTTTTGTTCATCTCACTTTTGTCGAAAGCATATACTTGAAACTTCTCATTGGCCAGTACAACACCTATATCCAAATTTACTTCGACGTAGAATGTCACAACAGCTTTACAGAGAAAGAGGTATCGATCAAAGTCACAAACGGCCCAAGCGCCAAGGATAGCTGGAATGGACGTATGCGTGTATTGAAATGTAGTTTTGAGGTATAAAGAGTAATAATTTGAAAACTACTTCCTGGAGGGGCAATGCAAGTAAATCACGTATTCTGTCCACATTTCTTATTTCTTCCCTGACAGTCGCGTTCCTCTACAGTTCTCAGTTTGCAGAAACTGGATTGCAGCATACGTGTTATATTTTGCTTCAAGACCCGCTCGTAAATGTTTGAGACCCTGCAGGCCTGAATTATTATAACAAACTAGCCGCACGAACTCTATTGTTGAACATGGACTGCGTGACGAAGTGCGCCGTTGCCTAGTAAATCACGTTAGCGGTGGACGTCCGTTCGCTGGTAGTCGTTCCTGTACGACGCTGCGTTGACGAAATGACACTGAGGCAACGGCATGCGTGCTCTCGAGCCGAGGGAAACGCTTAGACTCACTGCCAGAAGGTGGGAACACGAGCGTGGGAGAGCTCACGTACCTCTCCTGGTTAATTCTTAAGTCGTCTTTTTTTTCTTTCGGCAAGTTTTTGCGCGTCCCTTTTTGCCAAAGCCCTTGACAGGTGCCTATCTTGCCACCCCTTCGCTACAGTCATGACCCCTAGACCCGACGTTGAAGTCACAGCCCATAATTTTCTATCACTCCAGAGGGTCGAATCGAAGATTCACTACTTCTCCTGGCGTTTCCCATCTGATTGCATCAACGTGACCCTCATCGGTCAAAATATTCACTGACGCCTCCAAGACGAGAGACGGCACCGGCTTTGCTTACTTCTGCGAAGATCCACTATCTTGGGCTACGTGTAAGCTACCGATGGAATCCAGCATCTTCACTGCCGAAGTTCTTGCAGTTAAGGAATGCCTTCAGTTCGAGGCAAACCAGTTCGACGACATCCTTATTGTCTCGGATTCGAAGACTGCACTGGAAAACCTGGAAAAGCACCAATGGAGCTGCAACTCTAACCGCCATGTACTCGATGTAATTAAGTTACTCTACCAGTGTGAAGGTTAACATAAACGTGTCCGCTTATTATGGACCAAGAGACACTCTGGTATTTCATGTAACGAAATGGCGGATCACCTTGCGAAACGAACTGTGATTGATAGCCGCCCTTACTACACTTGCTTTCCACATAAAGATTTTGTTTTTGCCACGAAGAAAGAGATCAATCAAGGATGGCCACAGAATTGGGAGGCCGCACAACACTCCCGATGAAGGCGTTGTGCCCCTGTACAGCCGAGTATTCCGCGAAAAACCTGCTGCTCCCGAATGAAGCTAACCAGACGTCAGACCACTACTATAACGCGCATCCGACAGTCACGGCTGTTATGCTTCACATCTTTATGGCGTCTCCATACTGCGAATTCCACCCAACTGATATTGCAGACCTCCGTCATGTGATGCCAGGGGTTCACGTTAGAACAGAACCCTTCAAGTTTCTTAAGGCCTCGATCAGAGCAGGAATTCTTTGACGGACCTGTTTCGACAGCTGCTCACAACGGACTAAGTCAGTATTGCCTGGCGTCTGCAGGAAACGGATATCCACTTCTAAGTCAGACGCAAAGGTTCCACCGTAAGAAGTTGTAATATATGCGCTGTATTAAGTGTGTGAATGTACAAATGTATTAACCTATTAATGTTATTTCTAAGGCCTATGATTCATGTATGATATTCTGTACCAAATCTGCAGTTACTTTCTGGCTAAATCGTTAATGCCAAAGGCCAATAAATTAAAAAAAAACCACATCGCTCCTCCTCTATTCGGTGCTATCGCTTGTCAGAACCACTCACAACCTACTTTTTCAAGCTAATGAAACTAAACGTTCGCACGAAGCAACAGGACAACCTTCGCAACTCTAGAAAATTATTTTAGTATTACGTCAGAAGCTACATGTTCCGGCTGTGTGGGCCATGCCGTTTTGACAGCCTGCTGCATCATCATTTGACCATGTGGTGTGGAGGGTGTGGGATCAGCACACCGCACCGCTGGCCGTTATCGGCTTCGCAGATCTCGGGGCCATTGGCATCGCGAGGCTGAGCCGCCGCACCAAAGAAAAATCGCTGGCAGTAGCGGGAAATGAATTCAGGTCCTCCGCAAGGCAATCAGACACACTGAACGCTTAGTCGCAGAGGAAGACAATTTATTCACAGTGCACTAAAAACCTTTCCCGAGACTCATCCATGTTTCACTGGACGCGGAATCTAGCCTGTTGTTCCCCAAGGCTCCGCACTTGATCCTGTCATATACTCTATATAGAGGACCTACTTCGTACTTCACAAGCACAGTTAGCTTTATACGACGAAAACACGGCACTCTGCAGGAAGAGAGGTGCCATACATCTACTACGTCGCCGGTTTGTAACGGCCACGAAAAAGCTTGCTTCCTTTTTTATAATTTTTTGGGTCTAGATTAGCGCCTACTTTGCTTTTAATTTTAGGTTGAGATTATCAGTCTGAGCGTTCACAGGCTAGCGTTTATTTGAATTTTTCATGAACCATGGACCTTGCCGTTGGTGGGGAGGCTAGCGTGCCTCAGATAGCCGTACCGCAGGTGCAACCACACCGGAGGGGTATCTGTTGAGAGGCCAGACAAACGTGTGGTTCCTGAAGAGGGGCAGCAGCCTTTTCAGTCGTTGCAGGGGCAACAGCCTGGATGATTGACTGATCTGGCCTTGTAACACTAACCAAAACGGCCTTGCTGTTGTGGTACTGCGAACGGCTGAAAGCAAGGGAAAACTACAGCCGTAATTTTTCCCGAGGGCATGCAGCTTTACTGTATGGTTAAATGATGGTGTCCTCTTGGGTAAAATATTCTGGAGGTAAAATAGTCCCCCATTCGGATCTCTGGACGGGGGCAACTCAGGAGGACGTCTTTATCAGATGAAAGAAAACTGGCGTTCTACGGATCGGAGCGTGGAATGTCAGATCCCTTAATCGGGCAGGTAGGTTGGAAAATTTAAAAAGGGAAATGGATAGGTTAAAGTTAGATATAGCGGGAATTATTGAAGTTCAGTAGCAGGAGGAACACGACTTCTGTTCAGGTGAATACAGTGTTATAAATACAAAATCAAACAGAGATAATGCAGGAGTAGGTTTAATAACGAATTAAAAAATAGGAGCGCGGATAAACTACTACGAACAGCATAGTGAACGCATTACTGCAGCCAAGATAGACACGAAGCCCATGCCTACCACAGTAGTGCAAATTTATATGCCAACTAGCTCCGCAGATGAAGAGATTGAAGAAATGTATGAAGAGATACAAGAATCATTCAGATAGTGAGGGAAGACGAAAATTTAGTAGTCATGGCGGACTGGAATTCCATAGTAGGAAAAGGAAGAGAAGGCAAAGTATAGACTAGGGCTAAGGAATGAAAGAGGAGGCCACCTGGTAGAATTTTACACAGAGCATAACTTGATCATAGCTAACACTTGGTTTAAGAAACATGAAAGAAGGTTGTATACGTGGAAGAAGCCTAGAGACACTGGAAGGTTTCAGATAGATTATGTAATGGTAAGACAGATTTAGGACCCAGGTTTTAAATTGCAAGACATTTCCAGGGGCAGATGTGGACTGGCCACAATTTATTGGTTATGAATTGTAGGCTAAAACTAAGAAACTGCAAAAGGGTAGGAATTTAAGGAGATGGGACATGGATAAACTGAAAGAACCAGAGGTTGTAGAGTGTTCAGAGAGAGCATTAGGGATCGATTGACAAGAACGGGGGAAAGAAATACAGCTGAAGAAGAATGGGTAGCTTTGAGAGATGAAACAGTGAAGACAGCAGAGGATCAAGTAGGTAAAAAGACGGGGGCAAGTAGAAATCCTTGAGTAACAGAAGAGATATTGATTTTAATTGATGAAAGGAGAAATTTAAAAATGCAATAAATGAAGCAGACAAAAAGGAATACAAACATCTCAAAAATGAGATCGACAGGAAGTGCAAAATGGCTAAGCAGTGATGAGTGATGGCCAGAGGACAAGTGTAAGGATGTAGAGACATATCAGTGGGGGTAGGATAGATACTGCCTACAGGAAAATTAGAGACCTTTGGAGAAAAGAGAACAACTTGTATAAATATCAAGACCTCAGATGAAAAACCAGTTCTAAGCAAAGAAAGGGAAGCAAGGTGGAATGAGTACGTAGAGGGTCTACATAAGAGCGATGTACTGCAGGGCAATATTATGGAAATGGAACAGGATGTAGATGAAGATGAAATGCGAGATGTGATATTGCGTGAAGAGTTTGACAGAGCACTGAAAGACCTGAGCCGAAACAAGGCCCCGGTAGTAGACAACATTCAATTAGCACTACTGATAGCCTTGGGAGAGCTAGCCCTGACAAAACTCTACCATCTGGTGAGCAAGATGTATGAGACAGGCGAAATACGCTCAGACTTCACGAAGAATATAATAAAACCAATCCCAAAGAAAGCAGGTGTTGACACATGTGAAAATTACCGAACTATTAGTTTAATAAGTCACAGCTGCAAAATACTAACACTAATTCTTTACAGACGAATGGAAAAACTGATAGCAGTCGACCTCGGGGAAGATCAGTTTGGATTCCGTAGAAATGTTGGAACACATGAGGCAATACTGACCCTACGACTTATCCTAGAAGAAAGATTAAGGAAAGGCAAACCTACGTTTCTAGCATTTGTAGACTTAGAGATAGCTTTTGACTATGTTGATTGGAATACTCTCTCTCAAATTCTGAAGGTGGCAGCGGTAAAATACAGAGAGCGAAAGGCTATTTACAATTTGTACAGAAACCATATGACAGTTATAAGAGTCAAGGGTCATGAACAGAAAGAAGTAGTTGGGAAGGGAGTGAGACAGGGTTGTAGCCTATCGACAATGTTATTCAATTTGTATATTGAACAAGCAGTAAAGGAAACAAAAGACAAATTTGGAGTAGGGATTAAAATCTATGGAGAAGAAATTAAAACTTTGAGGTTTGTCGATGACATTGTAATTCTGTCAAAGACAGCAAAGGACCTGGAAGAGCAGTTGAATGGAATGGACAATGTCTTGAAAGGAGGATATAAGATGAACACCAACAAAAGCAAGACGAGGATAATGGAATGTAGTCTAATTAAATCGGGTGATGCTGCCGGAATTAGATTAGGAAATGAGACACTTGAAGTAGTAAAGGAGTTTTACTATTTGGGGAGCAAAATAACTGATGATGGTCGAAGGGGAGAGGATATAAAATGTAGACAGGCAATGGCAGAGAAAGAGTTTCTGAAGAAGAGAAATTTGTTGACATCGAGTAAAGATTTAAGTGTCAGGAAATCGTTTCTGAAAGTATTTGTATGGAGTGTAGCCATGTATGGAAGTGAAACATGGAAGATAAATAGTTTTGACAAGAAGAGAATAGAAGCTTTGGAAATGTGGTGCTACAGTAGAATGCTGAAGATTAGAGAGGTATATCACGTATGTAATGAGGAGGTACTGAAGAGAATTGGGGAGAAGAGTTTGTGGCACAACTTGACCAGAAGAAGCGATGGGTTGGTAGGACATGTTCTGAAGCATCAAGGGATTATTAATTTAGTATTGGAGGGCAGCGTGGAGGGTAAAAATCGTAGAGGGAGACCAAGAGATCAATACACTAAGCCGATTCAGAAGGATGTAGGTTGCAGTAGGTATTTTGAGAATGAAGAAGCTTGCACAGGGTAGGGTAGCATGGAGGGCTGCATCAAACCAGTCTCTGGAGTGAAGACCATGCAACAACAACGCTTTGGTTGGAGATTGTCTTTGTTTCTAGTTTTATTTAAGGTTTATGATTGTACGAAAAACTGCAGAAATCGTACAGAGAAAATGCACTACTTCGTGGAACAGTGTTTATGTGGTTCAGGCATTTCAGAGATGGCCGACTTATCTTGGTTAATCAAGATGGGCCTGGTGTTTCGGATTCTGCTATGATTGAAGTCAACATCAGTACAGCTGCTGTGACTGCCCGTGAGAATTGGCGGATATTGTCATAAATCCCCAGTGAAGTACTTGAAAATTTCATATGGTAATGTCTTTACGATTATGCATGATCATCTCCAAATGACCCGTGTTGTGCCCGTACTGTGCCACGTCTGTTGCCTACCTAACGATAGCCTTTGGGCATGGCTGCGTCTCTCTGCTGATGCAGGGGATGCGTTTCTGTAATCGATTAACATCTATCATGAATCATGGTTGCATCATTACGATGCTGAAGTAAAACAAGCTAGCATAGTGTGGAAATCGCCAGGGTGTCCAAAAAAGGCGGAAGTTGTTCCATCTGCTGGGAAAGTAATGGCAGTCATATTTTTGGCTGTTATGGAATGATTTACCAGCATGCTGTTCCTTCTTACGATACTGTTACGCTAGCGTACTACACGTCAGTATTAACTAAACTGAGGAAGCACATTGCAAGGAAGCGACCAGAACTTTCTCGGACAGGATGACGGTTTCTTCATGACAATGCCCGGTCTCACGTCGAAAATCAAGTCGTGTAGTTTCTGGTTTAACACATTACTTGTGTACCCGATCCGCCTTGTGGCCCCTATCTTGCACCCTGTGACTTTTTTTTATTCCCATCAATAAAGGCAAAGCTTCGGAACATTCGATTGGAGAACTTTGTCAAGGTCCAGACAAAGAATGGCCTGCACCAAGTGTTAGAGACCTGGCAGAGGCGTTGTGAAAAGTGCGTTCAAGCAAGAGGGGAATTATCTGAACAGGAATCGTTGAAATGTAGTAATAAACATCTGTGGAAAAAAAGTCAATCTCCGTCTTTGTCGACTTTCGATAGAGCTGCAAAGCGAATGGCGGAAGAAGAAATGACCTGTAAAGACGGAAGAACAGCCACGAAAGAAAGGAAAAAAAGACAAACCCAACAATTGAAACCAAAGCACTTCGCATACCTAAGGACCACACGAAGGTCGTCTTTCTTTGGGGAGCGGAGACCCCAATCTCCAAAAGCTGTCAACGAAAGAGAGGACACTATTCGAGGACACGATTCGCTGTCTTCTCATTCACTTTGGACCAGGCGGGGAAGGTCTTTCACCCCGTGATTAACGTACGCAAAATTTCTCTCTAGATTGAAGTCCGTATCGAATAATTATGAATGACTGTGTCAGCTTTGGAAGTGCTGACTTCCTCGTCAGGGCCCCGGTTCGTGGCAACTGTAATAGTGTCTGCTGTCGAGTGCGCGGGTCGGACGTTGCTACGGTCCGGTGACCGCAAGGCCACAGGAAAGAAATTACGGAAAATGGCACGAGATTGCCGGACGGTCCACACCACAGTAGCCGCACCTCCAACAGGTAATAACAACAAGAGAGGAAAAAAAACACGGCGCCAGAGGACGCGCACGGACGAACCGCGACGGCCACCTCTGTGGGAATGTCTTTCCGGTCGTACGGATGGGCTACCGAACGCCGATCCGCGGGCATCACTGACAGAATGGGCACATCGGAAAGAAAACTAGTCACACCAGGAAGTGGTGTGCTATACACAGTCTCCAGCGCTCATAATGGCCTCATCTGGGCGAGGAAGAGAGTCCATAAGGTCCTTCAGGTATGCCGGATCCGGCTCAAGCTACTCACTGATGATTAGGTCCCGCAGAGCTTCCAAATTCCGTCGATGGCTGCGTTTCACCTGCTGTTTCAACCGTGGGGTTAAGGTTTGGTGGTCCAGTAGTCCAGCGAGGTGTTATATGGTTTAAAAATGGTTCAAATGGCTCTGAGCACTATGGGACGTAACATCTGCGGTCATCAGTCCCCTAGAACTACTTAAACCTAACTAACCTAAGGACATCACACACCCATGCCTGAGGCAGCATTCAAACCTGCGACCGTAGCGGTCGCGCGCTTCCAGACTGAATCGCCTAGAACCGCTCGGCTACAGCGGCCGGCTGTTATAGGGTACCTTAGCTTTCGTCAAACCAGGAACGCATGCATGCAAACATTGTGAACACGTCTGTAGCCATGTTGAAAGCCGTGAGTATCCACAGCATACACATTTGAAGATATAGAGGAATGGTAACACTTGGTCACCGACGAGGTTGAATATCCTGGTACATTGGTTCATGTTAATGGTTAGAAGAATGAGTGTATCCGAGTCGTGGTACGAAAAGCATACCAAAAACATCACAGAAGCACTTCAAGTTTGACCGTCACTCTCGAGACACAGATGGTTAATCGCCTCATTTGGCTTTATCTTGGAAAAGAGGAGAAGCCTCGGACCATACTAGGTGCGTCCAGTCAGGTACTCTGGAGTTTCTATGTTGTAAGCGTAGGCTTCCTCGGCCACTGTTACTGTCAATATAATTCTTCAGGGCATGTGACCACACTGTCAATATCTAAAGTTCTCCGACGTTTCGGCCGCTGTTGCAAATGGCATTTCTCAGTAACTCCTCACACCCATTCAGCGATGGAGGAGTGTGGCAAGGAAGTAATATTTCAAGCAGCTGGCGCACTGGCGAAATAGCCACTTACCTTGAGGAGGAAGATCAGAAAGGCGATATAAACAGCCAAGCGGCCCGCCAGCATAAATGGAGAAGACGGGTGCAGACTTCCAGCGTCTTCGCCGTCAGCATTATCAGCGCCACGGGACGACATCCGTGGCAAAGCAACCCACCCAGGCCGCTGGAGACGACAGCGGCCGCAGGTGCCTTATCCGGGCACTAGGCAAGAAGTGAACGTAACTGCTTCCCGTTTCTAATTCGCCTATTCCCGCCAACGGCAAGAAATAGCGCAAACACCAATCAAGGACATCTGTTTCCACCAATAACAAGAAATCTAACAAACACCAGTAAAAGATGTCTAACACCCCTCCTCCTCATCGTCAATATGCTATCAACCTACAAAAACAGTTCCTTCCACTAGTAAAGTTATGCAGCGCAATTATTTCAGACCACTCCCTTGCAGGACTGCTATCTCAAGATTTTTGATAGCTTTCTCGACGACAGGCGACTCTACGTTCGTACCGAAGACCAGAACTCGAGATCAAGGTTAGTCACCGCATCAATTTCGCAAGGCTCTGTCATATCGCCGCTCCTTTTTAACTTCAGTATTAACATTCCCACTGTGCCACATGTCTGTTTGTTTATATGCAGATGACACAGCGTTCCTTACCAATGGAAAGCGACTGGATCACCTCATACAGAGAACTTATGGAACAGTTGGCAAAAGACAACAAAATAACTAACCCGACCAAGACAGCAGCCGCTGTCTGTACGAAGGGAAACCCTTTGTCAACGGTAGGCTCTGGATATTAGAACAACCGATCACATTGTCAAATATTGTGAAGTACTTGGGGGACACATCTCGACTGAAAGCTGCTTTATACGACACACATCCGAGAGAAGAAGACAGCAGCAAGGATGTGGCAAGGATGGTGGCTCTCATCCCATTCCTGAAAAACCCGAATTGGAACCAACGCACGAAATTACAAGCCCACTACGCCACAACGGAACAGATCCTACTAGACAGCTCGACATCATCGGGGATTACATGAGAAACCAATTAAAAGAACCTACAGGCAATACAAAATCGCTGCCTCCGATGCACCACAGGAGCCCCTTGGTGGGTACAGAAGTAGAGAAGTACCTTGACGAGAAAGTGAGGAATAAAATCACAAGAGTGTTTGGCACATTGGACGCCCTATGAGATATAACACAACTAGGTAAGGTGTGCACAGTTGCCCCTCCACGGTGGCACAAGTAGAAAGTACCCAAAGCAATTTTGTTCGATCCCCTATAACCTCATCACCTAGGACGAAGGATGTTCCGCAGCTTTACATGTAAGCCTTAAAGGAATACGCTGGTCACGTAACAAGTTTCGAGCACTCTTTAGACTGCCCAAACCTTGGGTGACCGATGCTGATAAATAAAATCACAACCTTCTTCGCGAACCATGCAATACAGAAATACCGATCGTCAAAGATGATAAAACATCACGACATACTCAAGGGAGGAATAATCATTCAGCAGTAAACAAAATACTATGATGAAGGCCATTTGCAACAGTGGTCGAAATGTCGAAGAATTTTGCATATTGACAATGCGGTCAAATACTCAATTTTATTGACAGTCACTGTGTTGTGTGGCTCATTGAAGACGTACAGCCTTATGTTGCTCGGTAAGCAATAGCCTTTTCTGAAGTACCATTTCCCCTGGCAGTGTTCGTTCGCAAACTGGTTGACAAGTATCCTGCATCCACTGATAGCAGCAATTCCTGTCATTTTCGGAAACTATTCTCATTGAGTTTATTTAGTTCCTATCGTTTAAGATCTTTTTTACACGCACTGATCGTAAACTTCGTTAAATGGCTGCGAGTGAAACACGGTGGACGGTCCGCGTTGGTACATCAACAAATCGGGCACCGTTATTCACGTCCAAACACACTAGCTCCTCTCCGTCATTCTGTCAGTTTGGCTGCGACCACTTTACTGTGCTGATTGCGCGACCCGACTGGCATTTACAACTTCGTTTCCACGCTTTACATCAGCGGTGCAGGGTCACATGACCGCCTGGTACCAGTTCTACAAGATAGACCAGTCTGCTGTTTTAAGGGAGTGAGTAATATTTTTCCGGTGAGCTTAATCATCAGTTCGTCAGGCGACGCAATGTCGCGAGTGATTCTACGTTCCCGCCCGGCGCCTCTGCGTAACTTCCACAGACGCCACCCCAAATCTTGACAACAGGTCAACAGTAGTGCGCCTCAACAAAGCAATGGCCGTATGTAACCTCCGTCCTCGATGCAACAATACTCACCAACCATTATTTACGTTGCGTATGGCTAGCATCAAATCACACATGGGAACATTTTTCCTTTAACAACACATATTCAGATATTTAACACAAACAAGAACGTTATGATTATAGGCTGATTAAATTTACGATATTTACACAGCACATAAGGTCACTGACTTATGTCCAACTCCTGAACGTACACCACTGATGCCTTAGTTGCTAACAGGAATAGTTAGGAAAGGATCGATTTGGCCACGTACGTATGATGTGTTGAACAATTTGTCAGTACCACAGTGACAGTTGGACGATGTTGTTAATCCCCATTTGTACATCGAGTCAGCATATCTTCCACTATTTGTCCTTATTCTCTTGAGTGCATACCGGATGTTGCGATGCTCTTCAAACTCTGCTGGCCTGGAAGAGACGCAGGGCATCTTCAGCGGTTCTGGGTTAGCGATGTTGTGCCACATTTCTGCTCATCGGTCTGCTGTTGTTGCTTCGTTGTCCACCAAAGATATTGAACCTTGTACAGGTGGGTGACACGAACGAAGTCTGTATCCACTGAGTACAAGAAAGTTCTTATGTATAGGGAGGTAAGGATTAGCATCGCAAAAATGGGTGAGCTACTGTATGTGGCTGAGGATATGTACCCAGAAAGATGGAGTATTTCTGACTGCACTTGTGATGATGCGCATATTCTGGTCGAGCTGCGTATCAACGAGTCTGGTGTATGAGCTATTGATCCAGGCTGCAACGCAATATTTTGCCACAGGGTACACCAGTCCAGGAGCAGATGTCGGCGTTGGAGCCGCGATCCCATGTCATAACACAAAGATTGTGCGAGATGTTTCTTGACTTCATCTTTGCATCAGTAATGATGGTCTTCGATATAATGCAGAACCGAGATACATCGCTGAAGATGATGTGACGCCATTTGTCAACAGACTACTCTTCCTGAGATACTGTGGCACTACCAAAACTCCTTCGATTGCTGCAGTATAGCCCTTTTAATTTATTTGAAAGTGCGATCGATCGCGAAATCAAAACCACAGCGAAAATCCGATGAAGCTTTGCACAGACGTGTTGCGCAGTGTCTCTAGTATGGCCGTCGATCAAATCACGTAGCACTTTTCAGTTCTGAGAGCAAATAAAGATGCCTGGAACAGTAGAATTTCCCGTCAAGTGCCAAATGTGTGCTGTCAATAGATTTCTTCGCGCTGACTTCTTGTGCCTGATTTGATGCAGTCAACATAAGTAACTGTCATGTGTGACAAAAGTGTGGCAAGGACGCAGGAAATTTTTAGCAGAATTTACGGACATTCAGGATGCGCAGGCAGTCAGGGAAGGAAGAAAGCGTCAACCGATGATTGGTTCAGTGACTGGATCTCGTGATTCGAGACAGTCGTCTACGAAGAGCAATTGAGTACTAGAATGTGAGGGGCAGCTAACCCACGCACAAGCAACATAGATATTTGGAATTTAATGACGATTCAGAGGAATACCAAAACATTTCTTCTGTACGGTGGACGAGTAAAGTAGGTACTAATTATTCATATATTATGCGATAGAAGTATGTAATACGAGGGCTATTCGGAAAATAAGCTCCGATCGGTCACAAAATTAAAAATATTTTATTTGGAACAGTTAGCTACATCTTCCAGCCATTTCTCAACATAATCGCCGATCCGACTCAGACATACGTCGTAGCGTTGTGCCCACTTTCCAATAAACTCGTCTTAGAAGGCACACGGCTGTGCTTTCTACCAATTCTCGACGCTGGTCTGCAGTTCGTTGTCTCTTCTAAAATGCTGTCTTCGTAGCCACCGGTTCAAGTGAGCAGAGACGAAAGTCAGGTGGAACGAAGTCCGGGCTGTATGGTTGGTGATCGAACATTTCCAATCGGAAAATGCTGAAGTAGCGATCTCATTGCCCCTGCAGTGCGCGGCCGGGAATTGTCACGAAGAAGGAAATGCACGGCAGTTACATCCTGTGGGCTGCATGAAAGGTTCGTGGCGCCCTCCATCGGTAATGCTGGAATGGAATGTGGTGTTGGCCCACACTTAGCCTTGGTGACAGCTTCCACCCTCGGAGGCATACGTTCAATCAGGTGCTGGAGGGTTTCTTGTGGAGTGGCACTCCATTCTTCACGGAGTGCTGCACTGAGGAGAGGTATCGACGTCGGTCAGTGAGGCCTGGCGTTCCAAAACGTCCCAAAGGTGTTCTATAGGATTCAGGTCAGGACTCTGTGCAGGCCAGTCCATTACAGGGATGTTATTGTCGTGTAACCACTCCGCCACAGGCCGTGCTTTTTGAACAGGTGCTCAATCGTGTTGAAAGATGCAATCGCCATCCCCGAATTGCTCTTCAACAGTGGGAAGCAACAAGGTGCTTAAAACATCAATGTAGGCCTGTGCTGTGATAGTGCCCCGCTAAACAAGGGGAGCAAGCCCCCTCCATGAAAATCACGACCACACCATAACACCACCGCCTCCGAATTTTACTGTTGGCACTACACACGCTGCAGATGGCGTTCACCAGTCATTCGCCATATGCACACCCTGTCATCGGATCGCCAAATTGTGTACCGTGATTCGTCGCTCTACAAACGTTTTTGCGTCGATTGGCATTTGCCGGCGTGATGTGTGGTTTATGAGCAGCCGCTCGACCATGAAATCCAAGTTCTCTCACCTCCCGCCTAACTGTCATAGCACTTGCAGTGGATCCTGATGCAATTTGGAATTCCTGTGAAATTTTGACCCAGGTGCCCGGATACTTTCGATCAGATAGCGTATGTTCTCCGACCATTCTGATAAACCAATTAAGTCAGCATTTACGTTCTGTTGACCCCTGTTACACACCAGTAGTCACCGTAAGATCCACAGGACCTAAGTTGACACTTGTTCAGTGGCAGGGGCAGGTGTTAGGGGCTGTGTTATGTAGCAGAGAGGTGACTTGTGTTAGTTTCTGGTGGCACGGGAATTCGGTACGGGAACTGCGGCAGCCGTGAACCCACCTCTCCGGGAAGTAGCGGTTCCTGCGGCGGGCGCATTGTACTCCGAAAGGAGTGAAGAGGCGAAGTTGCCGTCGTAAAACGCCGCCCACGGAGAGAAGAATACCGTTGACTGCTGAATGAATCCAGGAACTCGGGCTACGGCGAAGTGCGGGCCTGCGATATTCGGAGGGGCCTTTCGGTGGGAAGATTACCGGAAAGGAGTAATACTACGCGCTGCAAACCCTGCCCTGATTTGACACCATCACGTGACTCATAGCAAAAGGCAACTGGAGAGTGTTGTGTGATTCCATACGTACATTTTAACGGGTTAGCGATGTGCATGAGGGGAATATCATGTACCAGAATCATTGTCAATGCTTGTCCAGAACACCATTTTTATGAGGGAGATGTGAGGAGAGCATATCTTCACAGTCGACATTATTTTATACACAGGGCGTCCCAAGAGGAATGATCAGTATTCAAGGATATGAGAAAAACGATCATTGAAGCACAAAATTCCATACATAAGCTCTGATTCGATTGATTTCCAAGACAGAACAAATTTAATGTACATTGTTATTTATTTCCTGTGATATTCAATACATTGTGAGGTTTACACATGTATAGATGCGCAACAGTTAGTAAACACTACAAAATGCGTATTTCAAAGTATCAGTTCAAATATATGTATTTCTAACACATTCACCCTAAGCATTGATACGTGTAGAAAGTCGCGGTGTGCTGGTAGCAAGACTACGCTGCACCATTTCAATAATGTGTTGCTCCTCCGGCACAGGTTGTTTACCTAAACGTTCAGAAGAAAAATGGGAACTGGAAAGAATACCTGTTTCACGCAGTGTGCTGAAAACACTGGTAAACACTCGACGATCAGGAATTCGACGTTTGGAAAGAGTCTCCCTATACAGCAGCAAGAGCTCTGCCATCGCAAAAGCCGTGAACAAACAATATCTGCTCGTTACTCATTAATATAGGTGTGTGGCATTTTAGCAGGTACGTGTACAAACGCAATTAACCGATGGTTCCCTCTGATGCACTCTCAATCCTCCCCCACTACTTCACTCATGGCGCGCCGTGGACAGTTGTGCGTTCACCTGGCTAGTTTAATAGCATAAAGACAACCCGAGCAAAGAGACTGAAAGCAACGAGATAGACTGCGCTAGAATAGAACGTCAGAGAGGGTGGGTGGGTAACAGACAAACATGCGCGTTACTAGCCCAAAGACAAATGTAAATTAAGGGTGTTCTGTCGCTGAAACCATTCGGAATAGGGGGTATGTCAAGATGAAGTTTGTTTCAAATTGAGTGCTTCCTGTCACATCCCTGAATTCTGACCATTCCACCTGCTACACTCCGTATATTCACTTTTCCGATTTCCGTTTACTTATTGTTTCGTCTAATGGTTAGTTGGTATCGACCTCTAAGCCAGTGGAGAAATGCGTGAAACTTTCTGGCGCGTTTAAGCTGCGAGTTGTGGGTAGTAAATCCGCGAAGGTCGTCGTCAGCGGTCGTTCGTAGAACGTGGACGTGGTAAGTGTACAATAGTATTCGTGAATAGTGCTAGTCAACAGTTTTCTGACTCTCATATTGCAGACAGAAATGTGTACATCTGAAAGACGTAGACTGAGCTGGAATAGAACGTCAGAGAGGGTGGGTGGATAAGAAACAAACTCGCGCGGCATCGGAGCAAATACAGTAGTTTACCATAATTAAGTGTAAGTTTGGACAATAGTGGCTGTACATAGTAGACTGTTGTGCGTAACGAATTTAGCGTTATGTGGATTAGCAAATAATCACTACTTTTACGTCAACTGTGTTTCAGCATTATCAAACAGAACCTTTTATGAACAGTTTTCCTGTTTAACCATCCTAACAACCATGGCACAGTAGGTAGTCAAAACTGTAACCATAGTCCGTTATAAGCTCCAACACTAGCTAAAGTGTATTTTATACGTGCAACATTTGACGAAGGAGTACCAGGCAAGACAGGACTGTACTACAGTATGAGGAGTAGGAGGAGGAGAGAGAATTATGGAGATTCTGTGACGGTGTTGGCTACAGTTCCCTGGACTTGCGCTTTGGGACGGAGAGTTGTAGGACTGCCCTTGATAAGTCAGGGGTGCTCCACACAGAGGGAGCAGCTACTTGGTTAAGTGTAGATGGTAGTTTCGCAGAAGCTCGCTAGTCGATACACAGAGATCAAAATTAGATTGCGAACAAGGACAACTCGAATATCAAAATTTTAACAGTAAGTGCCGAAACATTTGTAACAAAGTTCTCGAATTTACAGCTCTTCAGGAAAGCTGTCGGGCTCAAATTACACTCGGAACTGAGAGCTGGATGAAACCCGAATTAGAAAGATCAGGAATATTTAACGAAGAGTCGAACGTATATCGAAAAGGCAGGGGGAGTGTTCATCACAACGAAAAATACGTATCCAGGTCGAAAGTGAGTCTGATTGCGAAGTCAGTTGGACGAGAGTAGACGACCTACGTGAAGTAAAATTAATCCTCAGAAATTTTTACCGGCCACCAAATTCTGGCCTAACGGTAGCCTGTTAACCCAAATTTCACTAAGCTAACCGTTAGCTTTTAAGTTCAAATGGCTCTGAGCACCATGGGAGTTAACATCTTAGCTCATCAGTCCCCTAGAACTTAGAACTGCTTAAAACTAACTAACTTAAGGACATCACACACAGCCATGCCCGAGGCAGGATTTGAACCTGCGACCGTAGCAGTCCCGCGGTTCCGGACTCCAGCGCCTAGAACCGCACGGCCAGCTTTTAAGTACCATCTCAAAAAAATGTTCAAATGTGTGTGAAATCTTATGGGACTTAACTGCTAAGGTCATCAGTCCCTAAGCTTACACACTACTTAACCTAAATTATCCTAAGGACAAACACACTCACCCATGCCCCAGGGAGGACTCGAACTTCCGCCGGGACCAGCCGCACAGTACATGACTGCAGCGCCCTAGAACGCTCGGCTAATCCCACGCGGCTAAGAACCATCTGCTGCCTCACTAGTCTTCCCATATTTTAGAATACTATTGCATTTGTCGATGCAGGACTTTAGAATACTTTTAATTTTTACTTTCGAAACTGTGACATCGCACTCGGGGTTATTTCCTGCATGCAATCCAGTTTTTACAGTGCTTGGACTCTCCAACCACGCTCTGCGTACGAATTGCATCTTTAGCTCCATATCGACAAATATTTTCACATCCTAAGGGTACATCAGTCGTTCATAAATACTGCATATGACTGTACGCGTCCACACACACACACACACACACACACACACACACACACACACACACACACAATGTGGGATTATGGGTCTGCCTTGTT
Organism: Schistocerca serialis cubense; assembly: GCF_023864345.2. Taxonomy (NCBI): domain Eukaryota; kingdom Metazoa; phylum Arthropoda; class Insecta; order Orthoptera; family Acrididae; genus Schistocerca; species Schistocerca serialis. The sequence continues at coordinate 115,230,532 of NC_064643.1, read as the reverse complement.
GCAAACACTTGTTATTTATTGATTTATTCTCCCAAATTAGTTTCAGCGACGAATATTGCAATCATCAGTGGTTTTTTTTTCTATTCTAAAACATGCGGAAATAACATACTTTTAAAACATTGTAAAGCGTTATTATATGTGTACTATTTCGTTCCAAATATTGTTTCTGTGAATAATTTCGTAATACCTTATTTACTATGCGTCACAGCATGATTTTACGATAGTTGCCGCTATTTCCAGCATATTTTCTGGGTTTTCTTGTTGTCGTTTTTCTCGGCATACAACATGCCATCTGCAACTGTTAAAACAAAAGCAAAAACGTAACTTACGTATGTCAGCGTTGCACTATTGGGATTGCGGTGTGTGGTACATAGAGTCTTGGTGTGTACTAAGTTGTTACATAGTTTGGCATGTACTGACGTTCAGTGGACAGCTTGCAACTACTTTTTGACTTAGACAAACGTAACTTTTGCATCTTGTTAGAGATCCTGAACATTACGCCATCTTGCTGTTCGCGCGTGTCGCGAGAAATGCATCGCATACTGCGAGAAAATTGTAAAGGGAGTTCTGACAGCTTCTCTTTCTTATTTATGTCTCTGTGCGTAATGGAGAGTGACTTGTGTGTGTGTGCGCGCGCGTGTTTTCGTTTATTACGTTTTTCCCTCAAAAATGGTTCAAATGGCTCTGAGCACTATGCGACTTAACTTCTGAGGTCATCAGTCGCCTAGAACTTAGAACTAATTAAACCTAACTAACCTAAGGACATCACACACATCCATGCCCGAGGCAGGATTCGAACCTGCGACCGTAGCGGTCGCGCGGTTCCAGACTGAAGCGCCTTTAACCGCACGGCCACACCGGCCGGCGTTTTTCCCTCCACTATAGCCTTTTGTATCTAATAATTTACTTCTGTTGTTAGTTTTCGCAGTTACTGTTGCTTTGTGTCAGGATGTGTAGATAACTTTCGGTATTACTGGGGTTGTGATTTTTGTTAATTAGTTGTTCTACGAAAGTGGAATGTGAGCTGCCACTTTTCGGAGGCCTCGTGTGTACCCTGTTCGGAAATTTCTACAGTTAGGTCTTCGTACATTTCCACAAACTGTGGGATTCTACCTGCCAACCAACTTTTTATCTTTTTTTCCAATAAGGACATCGAAAAACACTGAACATGAAGGATAACAGCAACAATTATTCCACGAAAACTTGTAAAGAATTTTAATATTCCAAAATAGAACCACCAGGGAGCAGTTGGTAGGCATTATTGAGTGATGGGGGGAAGGCTGCTGATGTTACTAAAGACAACCGACTTTAAATTTTACTGGGATCGAAGAAAACGGCACCACTGCAGTGACGTCATCGAAATCCTGGTATTCACACATGCAAATGCGTTTTCACTGACGCTACTCGTATTTAAAAAAAAAAAACGCACCTTCGAGCAGTTTGTTTTCGCCGGCTACTGTGATAAACAAGAATTGATTACACTTTTAGAAAATCTTGTCTCGCTTTTATTTATTTATTTATTTTTGCATACATTAGAAGATCGAGTTGAGGCTCGCGCAATACGTGTCTGCAGATCACAACACTCCTCCCAATAACAAGCATATCCTGAAATTCCTCTCCTCCATTCAGTATCACTCTGCTCATAAGCTCTGAAATAATGAACGTTGATAAACAATGGGAAATAAAGAGAAATTCTCAATGACAACATTATATATTAACTGTTGAGGCTGTATCGGACCTTGCGCTGCGTGCGCAACAAACTGGTTTCGTCCTATTTACTGCGCCGAACAACAAATAGCTAAGCGCATACGCGCCTGTGTAAAGTCTCGCCTTCAGTGCACACTCGGAATTCCGCAGGCAAGCACTTCGCGCTTTTCGCCGAGTATTAAGGGCCATAAAAATCGCTGGTATTTCCCAAGCGCACAGTAAACAAACTTCAAAAATTCCGAGCACAGCATTGAGTCGCCAGAAGTATGGAACTCTACGGTCGCGAAACCATTAGCTTTTAGCGCAGGTTTCCTTCTGTAGCCAATGGTAACAAAAGGTCACGGTTCGTTTCGCACTGCGGAATTTAGTCGATACATGCCAGGTGTTTTGTTAGTCTACAATAGTGAGCAAGGCGAATGTCCAGGAAAACACGATGGGAGTAGTTAGATGAAATGTAATGAAGGCCTAAGCCTAAAATTCCGAGAACGTTTCTTCAGAGAGAATGTAAGAAATCATGTCTGATGGGCAGAAGACGCTTGTTATGCAGGAATGCTGCAATTTATGTCTACAGGAAGTAACAAAAAGGAGCGACCAGGCTTGCAAGAGACATTTCTCACACATATAAGAAGAAAATACGTGGTATGGACATAGCTCCGCTTTACCTTGTTAGAAGTCATTTTGCATAACTTTCTCGTTGCCTATGACATTCTTCCAAAAACATCGTGCATCACATAGAGACAACTGTTAATGTAGCCGTTTACACTATGAAACGTCCCCTTTGAACAATTATACAAGGCTGTGCTTAAACTGACAATATTTTTAGCGCAACGCAATCTGACTTTCAATAATCCCTACAAAAGAATGGCCCTGACTAACATTAACCTATACCTTTCACAAATCACTTACCTCACAAAAATCTTCGTTACTCGAACTACTGCAATACAGCGAGCGCCACTACTGCCAGCTAAATAAAAGATTCAAACTACTGATAGGCATAATTAGCAAATGAAAGATTTTAATAGAGATTTACCTTAATAGCGTTAAAAAATCATAATATATATAGCAGTTCATGACATCCAGTCTTACAAATTTCAAAACTCCGCCATCTCTCTCCCCACATCCACCACTGCTGGTGGCTTACCTCCAACTGCGCAACGCTACGCGCTGTTCACATCTAGCTGCCGCTGCCCAACACTACAATGGCAGACAACAATGCAAACTAGCCACAGATTGCACACAGCACAGCCAGTGATTTTCATACAGAGCGCTACGTAACGTTGCCAATAAGAAAACAAACAGCCTACTTACAACACAAATTGTGCAGATAAATGAAGTGATTGAGTAAAGATTTCTATTTGGGTTGGTTGGTTGGTTGGTTGGTTTGGGGAAGGAGACCAGACAGCGAGGTCATCGGTCTCATCGGATGAGGGAAGGACGGGGAAGGAAGTCGGCCGTGCCCTTTGAAAGGAACCATCCCGGCATTTGCCTGGAGCGATTTAGGGAAATCACGGAAAACCTTAATCAGGATGGCCGGACGCGGGATTGAACCGTCGTCCTCTATTTGGATTTCTGACGGCGGCAGCATACGGTGTAATGAGTGGAATTCTGATTTTTGCTTAAATTTCCACACTCTCTCGAGACAAGGCTTGCCGGTCTCAGATTGAAGCATTTTCCCTTCTCCATCATTCCGGCGTATAATCAGAACCTATATGACATACACTGGCGACAAAGGCCTCCCGACTTTTCCAGCCATTAAAGTCTTCAGTGAAACGCATGTCTGTCGTTAAAGTGTGTTCTGATCGTATCGTCACCTGCCTGTCTAACAAGAGGTTCAAAACGGGTCAAATGGTTCTGAGCACTATGGGACTTAACATCCGAGGTCATCAGTCTCCTGGAACGTAGAACTACTTAAACCTAACTAACAGTGATATCACATACATCCATGCCCGAGGCAGGATTCGAACCTGCGACCGTATCAGTCGCCAGGGTTCCGGACTGAAGCGCCTAGAACCGCTCGGTCACCGCGGCCGGCTAACATTAGCTGGAGAAAAAAGCAACTCAGTTAACTTGCAATTTAGCTATATTATTGATCTTGTTAACTTTACGCTCGCTCAGAGTAGTTGTACGGTTATAGCGTCACACAGTTGCGTCAGAATTCTGTACCCTTCGTGTGCGCTCATTTAATCACGGTAACCACCTAGATTTGTTCACTGTGGGAAGGTTATGTATTCATAACGAAACAAAAGCAAGCTATCCGAACATGTTCGAGCCAGAGGAATAAAATAAATGTGAATATGTAAACCAAATTGCGTGGCTGGAACAGACGCAAGGGGTCCTCTCTATCTTAAAAATGGAGAAATTATCACATAGTGAAATCTACGAAAAACCTTGCTTCCAGCTCACATACATGAAACTGAATAGGGACTAGGGTATGTGGCATCTACACCACTGGCGGCAATGCAGGCACCGGCATCCAGTCGATCCTACGGATGGTGAATACTGTCTTGAGATATGTTATGCCACGCCTGCTTCACCTGTTCGCGCAGTTGTATAAAAGTTGTTGGTTGAGGAGTCGCACTAGTAACATCCCATCCCACCATACCCCACACGTGCTCGATTGTAGACAAGTCTTGAGGTAGTGCTGACCACAGAAGTTGCTGCACGACTTGCAGAGCAGGTTGAGTGTCATGGGCAGTGTGTCAGGGTTCATTATCCTGCAGGAACAACACATCACCTTCCTGTTGCAAGAACGGCAAAAGTACGGGTCTAATAGCATACTGCACGAACTGAGTGCTGGTAAGAGTTCCCTCCAGAAATACCAAAGGCGAACGAGAATTCTGGCTTATCCCACTCAAGACCATACGGCTGTGTGATTCCAGTGTGTCTTGGACGAATGCACTCAACGAGAAAGCATTCACCAGGTCCACGTCGTACGCTCAAACGAGTATCCCTTGCATGCAGGCGGAATTTGCTTTCATCGCTGAAGACCACGGCAAGCGATTCCAAGTGATCCTGTGACAACGACAGTCGACTCATGAACGTTGATGGTGTGGCGTGAGTGGAAGACGGGCTAGAGATGTGCGCCTGCCCGTAGTCCCACTCCCAATAACCGGTTCACAACAGTTCGTGTTCACACGTCTGGGCTTGGCCCTCTTATCCGTGCTGTGACAGCTGTACGATCCGCCACTGCTGACATTGCAACACGACGATCCTGGCGGGCGTCTGTGCTGCGTGGATGTCGAGAACGTCGTCTACGGGTGTGAGGATGCTCACGTGACCACTGTTACCAGCACCGTTGCGCAACTGACGTAGCTCGTCCAGCTTGCGTGGCAGCTCTCTGAAAGGACCGTCCCGCCAAACTAGGAAGCCCACAATTTGACGCCTTTCAAACAGCTTGCTCCAGGAAGCACGAGTGCGTCTCCGTGGCAGATTTACGTGCTTGTTTCGCACTGACTCTTCTGGCTGTGATCGTTCCCTATTAAGGGGTAGAAACAGATTGTGATCTGGTAGCTATGCCACTACGCTAACTGCCGGCTGACGATGTTGAAACCAATATCAGTACATCTATTACTGCCAAGGTGGCATATGCCATCGTCGAATCAAAATCGACGTCGACTTTCCAGGTGTACTAATTATTTTCCGGAAATCTGCTTTTTTTTATGAATCTAGTCACGAAACTTCTTTTGGACTGACGAGATGCAACCATACTCTGCAAGCCACTGCGAAGAATACGGCGTAAGTACTTCTCACGCTACAGCGTATTATCGTATCGTCTTGCTCCAGTCGCGCATGTCTTTAGTAAAACAAAATACAAGAAGCTCATCGAGAGATGGTAGTCCATATTCAGCGGTATTTTAAAAAAATTGTGATCTTTGACAGTCCAATTTGGACACGAAAACAAGATGTGCTTCATGTTGGCTTCTCCAGTAGAATTAAACTCACATCCGGGGGAATAGCAGATGTTGACTTCGCGTAAGTGTAGGGGAAAGAAGAATGGTTAAAGCGAGTCGAATGAAGGTGAAAATGGTTGATCGACCCAAATGAACCCTCGTAAGCCAATCCCTTGTAGGAATTTGAGATTGTAATGCCGCATGATATTCACCTTTCGTTTGTTGTGACGCATTCCACATCTCTTGGCATTGATGCCTTCCGTGATTGTTGACCACAGGTAATAGCTTATATACAGCAATTTGAAATCAAAGACAATTTCCTCAGATGCAGCTTACTTTTCCACGAAAAGTCGGCATCTGTCGATGACTCCTGATCCAAGACAAGCTGCGGCCTCCCTCCTAAGAAATCCTCTATCCAGTCACATATTTCGTTTGATTTATCATATTCGAATCACCGTTCATCCTGCACTGGGCTGCAAAGTATAGATAGAGAGATCTGCGCAATGACACAGAAGTCGGTTAACTTTTGACATTTCAGTACCTCACGGAATAAATGGCTGTAAGCACTCTGGGACTTAACATCTGAGGTCATCAGTCCCCTAGACTTAGAACTACTGAAACCTAACTAGCCTAAGGACATCACACACATCCATGCCCGAGGCAGGATGCGAATCTGCGGCCGAAGCAGCAGCGCGGTTCCGGACTGAAGCGGCTAGAACCGCTCGGTCACAGCGGCCGGCACCTCACGGAATAGTGTAGATAGTGAGGTAAGAAACCAAAGAAAGTGCACGAAATGACCATGAGACGGCGCTTCATATGACAACAGCAGTCATTAGCATAACACTTTATTTTTACCAAAAACGATGTTCTTTATAGCAAACGGTCAAAATGTCGCCCGTCATTAGACAGCAATACCTGTAGTAGAGGAACACTGTTGTGAACAACACTGTACAGCATAAAAGTAGGTTGTTGTAGTTGTGGTGTTCAGTCCTGAGACTGGTTTGATGCAGCTCTCCATGCTACTCTATCCTGTGCAAGCTTCATATCCCAGTACCTACTGCAACCTACATCCTTCTGAATCTGCTTAGTGTATTGATCTCTTGGTCTCCCTCCACGCTGCCCTCCAATGCTAAATTTGTGATCCCTTGATGCCTCAAAACATGTCCTACCAACCGATCCCTTCTTCTAGCCAAGTTATGCCACAAACTTCCCTTCTCCCCAATCCTATTCAATACCTCCTCATTAGTTACGCGATCTACCCACCTTATCTTCAGCATTCTTCTGTAGCACCACATTTCGACAGCTTCTATTCTCTTCTTGTCCAAACTGGTTATCGTCCATGTTTCACTTCGATACATGGCTACACTCCATACAAATACTTTCAGAAACGACTTCCTGACACTTAAATCTATACTCGATGTTAACAAATTTCTCTTCTTCAGAAACGATTTCCTTGCCATTGCCAGTCTACATTTTATATCCTCTCTACTTCGAGCATCATCAGTTATTTTACTCCCTAAATAGCAAAACTCCTTTACTGCTTTAAGTGTCCCATTTCCTAATCTAATCCCCTCAGCATCACCCGATTCAATTTGACTACATTCCATTATCCTCGTTTTGCTTTTGTTGACGTTCATCTTATATCCTCCTTTCAAGACACTGTCCATTCCGTTCAACTGCTCTTCCAAGTCTTTTGCTGTCTCTGACAGAATTACAATGTCATAGGCGAACCTCAAAGTTTTTACTTCTTCTCCGTGAATTTTAATACCTACTCCGAATTTTTCTTTTGTTTCCTTTACTGCTTGCTCAATATACAGATTGAATAACATCGGGGAGAGGCTACAACCCTGTCTCACTCCTTTCCCAACCACTGCTTCCCTTTCATGCCACTCGACTCATAACTGCCATCTGGTTTCTGTACAAATTGTAAATAGCCTTTCGCTCCCTGTATTTTACCCGTGCCACCTTCAGAATTTGAAAGAGAGTATTCCAGTTAACGTTGTCAAAAGCTTTCTCTAAGTCTACAAATACTAGAAACGTAGGTTTGCCTTTTCTTAATATTTCTTCTAAGATAAGTCGTAAGGTTAGTATTCCCTCACGTGTTCCAACATTTCTACGGAATCCAAACTGATCTTCCCCGAGGTCCGCTTCTACCAATTTTTCCATTCGTCTGTAAAGAATTCAAGTTACTATTTTGCAGCTGTGACTTATTAAACTGATAGTTCGGTAATTTTCACATCTGTCAACACCTGCTTTCTTTGGGATTGGAATTATTATATTCTTCTTGAAGTCTGTGGATATTTCACCTGTCTCATACATCTTGCTCACCAGATGGTAGAGTTTTGTCATGACTGGCTCTCCCAAGGCCATCAGTAGTTCTAATGGAATGTTGTCTACTCCCGGGGCCTTGTTGCGACTCAGGTCTTTCAGTGGTCTGTCAAACTCTTCACGCAGTATCTTATCTCCCATTTCATCTTCATCTACATCCTCTTCCATTTCCATAATATTGTCCTCAAGTACATCGCCCTTGTATAAACCCTCTATATACTCCTTCCACCTTTCTGCCTTCCCTTCTTTGCTTAGAACTGGGTTGCCATCTGAGCTCTTAATATTCATACAAGTGGTTCTCTTCTCTCCAAAGGTCTCTTTAATTTTCCTGTAGGCAGTATCTATCTTACCCCTAGTGAGACAAGCCTCTACATCGTTACATTTGTCCTCTAGCCATCCCTGCTTAGCCATTTTGCACTTCCTGTCGATCTCATTTTTGAGACGTTTTTATTCCTTTTTGCCTGCTTCATTTACTGCATTTTCGTATTTTCTCCTTTCATCAATTAAATTCAATATTTCTTCTGTTACCCAAGGATTTCTATTAGCCCTCGTCTTTTTGCCTACTTGATCCTCTGCTGCCTTCACTACTTCATCCCTCAGAGCTACCCATTCTTCTTCTACTGTATTTCTTTCCCCCATTCCTGTCAATTGTTCCCTTATGCTCTCCCTGAAACTCTCTACAACCTCTGGTTCTTTCAGTTTATCCAGGTCCCATCTCCTTAAATTCCCGCCTTTTTGCAGTTTCTTCAGTTTCATAACCAATAGATTGTGGTCAGAAACCACATCTGCCGCTGGAAATGTCTTACAATATAAAACCTGGTTCTTAAATCTCTGTCTTACCATTATGTAATCTATCTGATACCTTTTAGTATCTCCAGGATTCTTCCAGGTATACAACCTTCTTTCATGAATGTGGTGAAAAATTACCGTCGGGTGTCGTACTTTGGCATCCCAAATAAAGTCGGACGATCGCGGTAGACTTGTGACTTCACGTAACCCCACAGCCAACAATTACGCGGACCGTGGTCTTGGGACGTGGGAGGCTAAGCGCGACGGAAGTGGTGATACAGCACGCGATCCTTACCAGACGATGTACGCAAGAGATCTTTCAGTCGTGTAGCAGTATGGGATGAAGCGCCATCCTGCATACGGCGTATCTTCCAGCAGGTGTTTATGCGCCAGGCTAGGGATCATGCGATTCTGTAACATATCGGCGTACCTCATACCCTCACGGTGACACATTTGAAAAGTAACATCCCGCATTTCCTCGAAGAAAAAGGGTCCGATCACGATTGATGTGGTAAAAATGTAAATGTCATGTGACTAGGGCCTTCCGTCGGGTAGACCGCTCGCCGGGTGCAAGTCTTTCGATTTGCCTCCACTTCGGCGACCTGCGCGTCGATGAGGATGAAATGATGATGATTAGGACAACAGAACACCCAGTCCCTGAGCGGAGAAAACCTCCGACCCAGCCGGACTGATGTGGTAAATCCACACAACACCATGAGTTTCTCGGCACGCTGTGGGGTTTCCACAATAGTTCCAGGATTATCGGTAACCCGGATTGCTTTTCACAATATATATAAATTACCTAGTAGATAGTGTCGGAAGTTCCATGTGGCTTTTCGGGGATGATGCTGTAGTATACAGAGAAGTTGCAGCATTAGAAAATTGCAGAGAAATGCAGGAAGATCTGCAGCGGATAGGCACTTTGTGCAGGGAGTGGCAACTGACCCTTAACATAGACAAATGTAATGTATTGCGAATACATAGACAGAAGGATCCTTTATTGTATGATTATATGACACCGGAACTAACACTGGTAGCAGTTACTTCTGCAAAATATCTGGAAGTATGCGTACGGAACGACTTGAAGTGGAATGATCATATAAAATTAATTGTTGGTAAGGCGGGTGTCAGGTTGAGATTCATTGGGAGAGTCCTTAGAAAATGTAGTCCATCAAGAAAGAAGGTGGCTCACAAAACACTCGTTCGACCTGTACTTGAGTATTGCTCATCAGTGTGGGATACGTACCACGTCGGGTTGACAGAGGAGATAGAAAAGATCCAAAGAAGAGGGGCGCGTTTCGTCACAGGGTTATTTGGTAAGGGTGATAGCGTTACGGAGATGTTTAGCGAACTCAAGTGGCAAACTCTTCAAGAGAGGTGCTCTGCATCGCGGTGTAGCTTGCTGTGCAGGTTTCGAGAGGGTGCGTTTCTGGATGAGGTATCGAATATATTGCTTCCCCCTACTTATACCTCCCGAGGAGATCACGAATGTAAAATTAGAGAGATTCGAGCGCGCACGGAGGCTTTCCGGCAGTCGTTCTTCCCGCGAACCATACGCGAGTGGAAGGAAGGTAATGACAGTGGCACGTAAAGTGCCGTCCACCACAGACCGTTCGGTGGCTTGCGGAGTGTAGATGTAGATGTAGATTCTGTAGTTGGCATCACTGGCGAGTTGCTGGCCAACACTATCTGTTGCCCGATTTTTGCACTCTTTTTTGATTTCAATAAAGCCCCATGTTATTTCAGGCATGTGAGTCAAGCTGCCTACTTTATTGCACGAATTGGTGCATTTTCAAATATTAGCAAACATTTGGGTCACCCCGTATATGAAGCGCGGACGCAGTCACGGTACGCAGTGGACAGTGGCAGCTCGCGGCGGACCCAGCACAGAGGGATATCGCGCGCGGCTGTGTAACAGCGTGCTGGCCGGCAATGCGTCACTGAACGGACGTGGCCGAGTGACACAGAGAGGGGGACACAGGGCCGGAACTAAGCGCCGCTGCGGCAGCCTCTGTGGGGCGCGTAAATCACGCAGCGCACGCACGCACAGCCGTGTCGCGCCGTGACAAACGGCGGGGTGGTTGGGTGGGTGTGTGGGTGTGGGCAGCTGATGGCCGGCGCGTGCCGCAGCCACACACCTCCGTGGCTGCCCGCCGGGCGAACCTCACACCAGGCAGCCGCTGTGGGCAGGAAGTACACTGCGCGACAGAATTAAAAGGATCACTTTCTCACAACCCCGTAATTGGCTCCCACAGCGACGCGTAAGTTTGAAATTTAACTCGCAGCTGCCTGCTACCTTCCGCTGTAATGGTATAAAAGCACCGCGCCCTTCGACATCATTCTCGACGATGACAAAGAGACGGGGCAAACCGACCGCTTAAGACCTGGCCCGAGCACGGGGCTCACAACCCGAACCACACGCCACTCTTCAGCACTAATGAAGGACTGGGTCCCTTACTTCGATTACACACAATTCATTAAGGTCAATCCAACACATTTATTTCAAATAACATAAATGAAGTTACATTTGAATCTGTCTGACATTAACCAGGAATTAAAAGAAAAACCATTTCAATATCAGCTGATTTAGTGCATGAAGCGCGAGTTAAGCCAATAACAATTCTAAAGAAAGAGAAAAACAAAATTGAATCAATACACCCCACTGACAAATATCCGAAAAACCTTACAATACTACTCAAAAGAATACACTGAAGTGGGGAGCAGTCATTCACCCGACAGAACACTTTAAAATGACTTCAATAACACAGCTGCGTGCCCCAGAAAACTGCATGACATTAAATACACTTCATTTGACGAATAACAAATACTCATTAACATTCCACCACTCCTGTTTGAACTTCAGTGTCCCAAAGAAACAGGCGCTTATTCTGAAAGAACAAATTTTTTTTATATGTTTAAACTACAGCATTAAGGAATACTAAAAGATGTCCCATCGAACCCCCACCTTTTCACTTGAGGCACAAATCTTTCCCCTTTCTAGGCGGAGGCTGAGCCAGAAACACAGAATGCCACAAAAACACAGTTTTGCTGTGAAATCTTACAGGACACCCGGAAGCAGTAACAGACAAGGGGTCGACACCCACAAATAACACAGGCTAAGAGTCAGGCTGGGAGCACATCCTACGAGAACTTGTTCACACTATGCTCACCACAAACTGTAGACATTCCGGCCGAACATCCTCTTGCGGTGGCTGCCAGAAGGACGAAGCAACCAACAGGCCCGCGCCGTGCTTCTCACACAGGCACCTCAGTTTGAACAAACATCTCGGCCAACACCAACTCCGGACTCCCCCCTCACTGCGAGGCTTGGCGCAGTTTATATGAAATGCCTTCCAGGCAACCAGTAACCGCCACAGGAGTTTCACGATTAGCAAACAGCCCCAGAGTAACAGACATCACACATGTGCTTACGCCCGAGCCACAACTCCGCCAGTCTCACCGGCCGCCCCAAACCGACTGCCTCTCGCCGTCCCGCGCGCCCCAGCCGAAAACGCAAAGATGCTCATGCCCGGGGACGCGCCAAAGATAACAAGCCGATCGCTGATGATCGACCAGCGAACTGGCTCAAGACCGATACCCGTATTTTAGGTCTGAATAAGCGGCATTTTCGGTATTTATTTCGTCACGGTTGTAACAGGCGTTTTTCTAATTTTTTACTAATAACTGAGTAAAAAATAACCGAAATATCAATTAACCATAGCAGCAGCGCTAAAATTATTCGTTTTCAAATAAACCTTTTGTAAGAATGGAGCAATTTTTGTTCGTATAAAATTTGCATTTGTTTGAAACATTGTGTTACTACACAAATTTCGAAAAGAAATCAGTGTTACTTTAACAACAATGCCGACAGAAACGGGCAACGAACACGTGGCGTAAGGATTGCTAAGGCACTGGTGGTGCAATAACGTCAATGTTGCCGTATTTTGTAGCTTGAGTTACGCTCGTACGTGCAGTGTGCGAGAGTTTCCCGCACCTGGTCTATACTGCAGGTTCTGCCTGTCGTCGCCGGACATAGCTCTATTGCAGAATGGCAGCAACCCGACTCTGAAAATATTTCTACGAAGTGACGTAACAGTGGAGTACAATGCTTCATTTGCTTTACAAGATTTGTCTTCCATTTCTATAAAACGACAAAAGAGGAAGGAAATTATGGTAACAGTATTAAATTAAAGACTTATCTGCTTGTATGCCTTCAAAGCAGACAGATTAACACGAAAAATTTGAATTTTCATTCTTTAGCACTGACTATTTGTAATGCCCAAATGCCCGCCCGGTTAGCCGAGCGGTCTAACGCAGGGCTTTTCGGAAAGGGAAGGAGCGCCTGGTCCCCGGCACGAATCCACCCGGCGGACTTGTGCCGAGGTGCGGTGAGCCGGCCAGTCTGTGGATGGCTTTTAGGCGTTCCATCTGCCTCGTCGGATGCGGGCTGCTTCCCATTATTCCGCTGCGCAAACAAGTTCTCCACGTGCGCGTACATCACCATTACTCTACCACGCAAACGTAGGGGTTACACTCGTCTGGTGTGAGACGTTCCCTGGGGGGGTCTACCGGGGGCGGAACCGCACAATAACCCTGGGTTCGGTGTGGGGCGGCGGAGGGGTGGAGTGGACTGCGGTAGTCGCCGTGGGATTGTGGACCACTGCGGCTGCGGCGGCGACGGAGCCTCTCCGTCGTTTCTAGGTCCCCGGTTAACATACAATACATACAATGTCCAAATAGTGGTATGATCCCAGACTACAACATGATTTTTGTGCAGAGTTTCCAACAATTGGAATCTATAGGATGTAGTTTTTTTTAGTACTTAACCACGTAGCACTCTTCGAAAAAAACAGTGAATGGTGGATGGAGTAAGCTTTTCTTTGCCTCTTTAATTTAATTATTTGATTCTATGCATGTTGAAACTCAGAGGTCAAAATTTTTCAGTCTTTGTTCGATTTCTACGTTTATTATAGGAAATAATACATATAAAGAAACTGAAAATTGGTTATTCCAGAAACGGTTATTTTGAGCGGTTTGTCATATGAAACGACAGCACTTGGTCATTTTGTGTACTTTCGTTGGTTTCAGCAATAACCACCGCCTCTGCCTGCCATGGCGAGCTTCAAACAGCAAGGTGTCGACACATGTGAACCTAAAGCCGCAGCTCAGAAGGTCATATGAGGGATAATGTGGGTTAACGATGTCACACTGGCACCATAATTCTACCCTATGGCACTGTGGACGTGTCACATGATAGGAAGGTCATCACAGCCCTTCTTACGCACATTTCACCCCTTCTTTTGACGCCTCTACGATGGAGGTCATAACTGCGACGCCCAGCGGTGAAATCACGCGGTTTTCTTACGCCTCCATAGTTTCCTCAGTCATTACCCGCCGTGACGTGAAGTCACATCCGATGCCTCCTCACATCACGACGCCAGGTGTAACACCGCCGTGCCCCTACAACACGGTGGAAGAGCGGGACCCTTCCCTGGTCGGCGCCATAGTCGCCGTCCCATGCCTACCCTGCTGCAAGCACCACAACACGAACGTCAGCGTTGTGAGCGATGCTGTGACCGGGAAGTGTGGACTGCTGATGACTAGCGTCGCAGTGTTTCTGCGATGAACCGCGGTTCCGCACCACGATGAATGACCATCTTCGGCGACTGCGTGATGTTTAGGTAGTCCCATGGGCTGCAAGACTAACAAACCGATAAGATTGGTTCAAATTACTTTGAGAAGCACAATATGCAAACTAAACATCGAGGTCCCTTTATCAAAGGCATTTGAAGTTAACAAAGGTCTGCCGCAGGGTGATGTGCTCTCCACTACTCTGTTTAATGTCGCCTTGGAGTGCTGGTCGGAGTGGCCGAGCGCTTCTAGGCGCTACCGTCTGGAACCGCGCGACCGCTACGGTCGCAGGTTCGAATCCTGCCTCGGGCATGGATGTGGGTGATGTCCTTAGGTTAGTTAGGTTTAATTAGTTCTAATTTCTAGGGGACTGATGACCTCAGAAGTTAAGTCCCATAGTGCTCAGAGCCATTTTCGCCTTGGAGAGCGTAATGCTAAGGACACAAAGCAACAACCCTGAGGGAACACGGTTTCATAGAGTGACTCGGGAGCCTGCATATGCGGATGATATTGATTTGTTATCCAGGAGGAAACAGAACCTGGAAGAAAACTTTGAAAAAGAAGAAAGATATGGTGCGGAGATGGAGCATTAATCAGTCAAAGACCAAGTATGTGTTAACATCTAGGAAAAGATAGAGTGAAGGAGTACGAAGCATGACTTTGAACGTAAAAGAATATGAACGGTGTGAGAACTTTAAATATCCTGAATAACTGGCAACTGAGAATAATGATGTGAGAGAAGAAATACATGCAGGATGCAGCTGGTAACAGGAGCTACTTTGCACTGGTTAAACTATTTAAGGAAAGGAGCCATAGATGGAATCTAAAGCTGACTGTGTATCGTACAGTAGTTAGACCTGTGGTGATGTATGGTTCGAAGACCTGGACAATGACACAAAATGATGAGGAGTTGTTGCTGAGATGGGAAAGGAAGATACTTAGGAAAATCTACGGTCCAGTGACTCATTGGGGTTTTTGGAGATTCAGAAATAATAAGGAGATCAGAGAATTGTACAACAAACCAGATATCGTGACAGAAATAAAGAGTAATAGACTACGTTGGTTGGGACATGTAGAAATAATGGTGGAGAGCAGCGCAGTCAAGAAAGTTTTCAAAGGAAAACCCCGTGGACGTCGTATAAGAAGCAGACCAAGAACCTGATGGCTAGAAAAGGTGGAGGACTTGAGAAGTATGGCAGTTAGAACATGGAGAGCCAAAGCAGCCAGCAGAGAAGAATGGGCGGAGATTGTCCGGGAAGCCAAGGCGCTGCATGGGCTGTAGCGCCAAGGAGTAAGTCACTAAGTATGGGCTGCAAGATCCAAACACCTATCCGCGATAAAACATGTATGGGACCAGCTCGAACTTCAGCTCTGTTGCAGTGCGAGCAAGAAGGATATCAAGGACCAGTTACCACAGTTATGGATCAGTTTGGCTCAGAACAGGATTCAACCGCTTTCACACACTCCCGAAGGGAATTATTGTACTTATCCACGCCACAAGGGATGTATACGCATCCAGGCCACGAGAAATGCAAGGACATTCTGGTAAATGGCTCATACCGCCAGGGTCTTCGTAAATTTGACTAGAGTATGATATTACCGAAATAAAATCACATACCACGCCAGACCATTAAGTTTTATTTCGTTTCTCCTCCCCTCCTGCCTGCTTCGCTTCTTTTGTTAGGCAGTGTAATAAAATGTTCATGCTGAATTCCTTGTACGTGCCAAAACGTCGAATGACTTAAATATTCGATAGAAACGCAGTATAGAGTGACTAGTCAAAGTTATAAGTTATCAGTGGCGGTGAAGTTAAGAACGAGTCGCTCCACCTCCAGCTCTCAAAATTGCAGCACGTAAGTGTTATTTATACACTGAAGTGCCAAAGAAACTGGTATAGGCATTAGTATTCAAATACAGAGCTATGTAAAAGGGCTGAATACGGCACTGCGGTGCCAACTCCTGTATAAGACAAGTGTCTGGCGCAGTTGTTAGATCGGTTACTGCTGCTACAGTGGCGGGTCATCAAGATTTAAGTGAGTTTGAACATGGTGTACAGTCGGTGCACGAGCGACGCAACACAGCATCTCCGAGGTAGCGACGAAGATTTTCCCGAACGACCATTCCATTAGTGTACCGTAAATCTCTGACATCGCTGCGGCCTGAAAAAAATCCTGCAACGCCGGGACCAACGACGTCTGATGAGAATCGTTCAACGTGACAGAAGCGCAACCCTTCTGCAAATTACTGCGGATCTCAGTGCTGGGCTATCAACAAGTGTCAGCATGCGAACCATTCAACGAAACATCATCGATATGGGCTTTCGGAGCCGAAGGCCCACTCGTGTACCCTTGATGACTACACGACGCAAAGCTTTACGCATGGCCTGGGTCTGTCAACACCGACATTGGATTGTTGATGACTGGAAACATGTTGCCTGGTCGGACGAGTCTCGTTTCAAATTTTATTGAACGGGTGGACATGTACGGATATGGAGACAACCTCATGAATCCATGGACCCTGCATGTCAGCAGGGGAATGTTCAAGCTTGTGGAGGCTCTGTAATGGTGTGGGGCGTGTACAATTGAAGTGATATGGGACCCCTGATGCCTCTAGATACGACTCTGACACGTGACACGTACGTAAGCAGCCTGTCTGATCATCTCCACCCATTCATGTCCATTGTGCGTTCCGACGGACTTGAGCAACTCCAGCAGGACAATGCCACACCCCACACGTCTAGAACTGCTACAGAGTGGCTCCAGGAACTCTCTTCTGAGTTTAAACACTTCCGCTGGCCGCTAAACTCCCCAGACATGAACATTATTGAGGATATCTGAGATGCCTTGCAACGTGCTGTTCACAAGAGATCTCCACCCCCTCATACTCTTACGGATTTATGGACAGCCCTGCAGGATTCATGCTGTCAATTTCTTCACCACTACTTCATATATTAGTCGAGTCCATGCCACGCAGTGCTGCGGCACTTCTACGTGCTGACGGGGGCCCTACGTGATATCAGGCAGGTGCACCAGTTTCTTTGGCTCTTCAGTATATACTCGGGCCATGATGCACGGCAGACAGACGAGCATTGGTTTCGGACTGTAGCGACCCATTTGGTTGCGTTTACACCGGATAGACAGTCGCTGCCACGTTGTCTTTCCATTTCAGTTTCTCGGATACTTTTGCGAAAAGAAAGCGTAATATGACTCTCCCCATGTTGTCAAGAGCTTTCGAATGTCGTCAAAAAAGTACCGTCCCATTAAGAAAGGGCAACCGTGATTCATCACGGCGGTTAATGGAAGAGTGAAGAATATTACCCATACGATAAAATTACCTGTTCTTTTGCGTACTATCATCTGCTGGAAATCTCGTTCCGATATCTTGCACTGTAAACGAAAGAAATGATGCGAATTTTAGGTGAGTCGCCCTGTATAAAGGCTGTGCATAGTTTCACCATATGTTCCCCCATATGTACACTACAAACAAAGTTCATTGCACGTATGTCTTCAAATGCTTTCTGTCAGAGTGATATTGATCGAAACGTTTTTCTTCCCGCGTGTAGTTGTCGTTACAGAAGACGTTCAATACAGGCCTCATGTCGACGTCTCGTGGCCCTGCGAAACACGATCCAAAATTCCAGGAATATTGCGTATTTCATCACAACAAGCCACAATTAGATTACGGAGGGGCTTCTTGTTAGGAACTGGAAACTAATTTACGGATGATTTTAAATGGTCCCTCAAACATAAATCAGAAGGGTTCAAATCTGCCAATCGATCGATCAGGAAACATTCGATCCGAGTACCGGCAATCACTACGATTAAAGCGTGCTGGAGTGCCATGATGCAAGAAGAGAGCTTGTTGAAGAATGATCAGTGGAGTGTCTTCAAAAACATGAGCTATGGTGTTTTCCAGAAAGTTTGTGAACGCCTGCCTCTAAAATCTGTTTACATGTATGTGGGATCCAAGTAACCGATCATTAATGATACCATCCCACATGTTGAGCGAGAACCACACTAGGTGATGAGATGGAACAACTGAATGCATGTTTTCATTTGCACATACCTGTTGATTGTAATACCATTTCGCGTGAACTGTGCTTCATCTGTGAATAATATTAAGCTAGAACCACTGCAGAACGTAGCTCGTGCAGGCTAATCTGATGGTGAAGAGGCCCGTACATGTTGCGAATAATAGGGATACAGCTGGTTCTTTCCCAACAGTGACCAAACAGTCGTATGACGAGCATGCAGTGCTAACCTTCGAATGGTGATAGAGGGAGTCGTGTGCATAGAATTCAGAGTTTCCTTCTCTACATCTGGATTTGTAGATTTTTGTCGTCCCGTCTCCAAACCGGGAGATGTAAACCTGCCATGAGCACGAAGACAGCGATAGAGATGCTTAAATGTCTTCCGATCTGGACACCTTCGCCGTGGGCACCTGTCCTCAGGAAAGCGACGATCCAGCGCAGCATTGCCATCCGCCTAACCATGTGCGAAGTTCACTTCTGCCACCTCCTGTACTGCATATATGTCAAAAGCCAAACACAACACCTAATACACCCTTCGCCTCGGAATTAACTGCCCTATTAACATCCTCTCTCTCGAAAACTACCTGTTGGAAGAAAAACTTTTCAGGAAATATCACTGTTTTGAAAGACATAACTCGGAATCCAAACATTTCCGGTTATCTGCTTTATTATTGTCTTCGTATTGGGAATACATACCCGAAATTACACCCTCTATTATTGAAACATCCCATTTAGTAACAGAGTGAATCGTTGCTGCCGCACCCACAACCAGTGCAAATGAGTCTTCCTCAGAGAATACAGTGCCTTAAACAAAACGTATGTGATGCTATCATGTAAGCACTCAATATAGGAAACATCCCAAAAAAAAAAATATCACTTTCAACGTTATGGCTTGAAAAGCCAAGTCTGTTACGCCCCTTTTCTTGGAAACTGGCCACCTCCAGACGTACTTTACAACACAGTGAATCTATTTCAAAGTCTTCTACTCAACCACTAAAGGTATATAACAGCAATTGTGTAACAGCCTGCGTACTGAAAAAGCGTAACACAGGTTGCAGTTAGTGTGTCACCAGTGCGGCAGGCGGTCTAGCACCGTAATATTTTCTCTGGGTTTATGAATCGTCGCCTGTGACCTTTGCGAAATGGTCAAGGCTACGCATTGCGACAAAATTATGATTGGTCATATGTAAATTTTCTTTTTAGAAACTCCGTTTTGAATTACTCTAACACTGAAAATAGCACAAGACAGCGCACAGGTCTTCCGTTGTCTGGTGGCAGAGTAATTCACTGTTTCAGCGGATCCGCCGATCGACAAGTAACGCAGAGCTGAACAAATTTATTGTGTTCGTTGCGGGTCCCGTTGAACTCAACGCATGCGAGGTTCAAAGTAAATGGAATCATCGCAAACGTCGTGCATACATCGTATGCATGTCAGGTACATTGTTCTCGCAGTGTAGTAAATACTGAATGATGACAAAGCGCATATCACATAACTTTCTGGATTCTAGGATATCGCTGAAGCTCTACGAATGATATGGTCATTTGCTCCGAAGATCAACAGTGAAACATTTCTTGAAAGACCCGGTTAAATTTATTGCACACTTAGTCCTATTCCTATATTTGAATCAAAAACAGGCTTGGTTGGAACTTATTCTTTTGTTAGCAATGCGTTTGGCCTTCATGGGGCATCCTCAGATTATCTATAGGGATAACAAAATAAAATTAGGGTATGATCCTAGATTGCGTGATTCTGGATGTGAATAAGGACTTGTTAGTGACGGTGACCTAGTCAAAAACAACTAATACTATATCATGTAACCGTGGGATAGAATGTAAAATGCACATTTTCAAACTGAGCGAAACATACCTTAATAAAGTCGTACCCACAGGGCAGGAAGGTGCAATGGTAGGACCTCACCCACAAAGAAGTGTACACATTTAAACATAATACGCAGAGTTGCCGCCATAACATCATGACAGGAACGTCAAGCGAGCAATGGAATGATGCTTGCATACAATGTCCGCAGTGTGTTAGTTGGTTAAGTCATTCAAAAATCTCGAGGTCCGCATAGCTTTTCCACCGTATAATAAAGTTCAGAACTATTACGCACATAATGAGCGGCCTACTAAAGATCGGCATGCGTCTTTTGGGGTTTACAAATTGGAATGTAATGTTTGCCATAAATTTTGTATTGACCAGACTGGAAGAATGTGTAGAACGAAATGCGATTCGATGCGTGCTTCCATCTAGCACAGAGTCATTTTATGATTTCTAAAATGTTGGAGAAAGAAAAAGTTTCAGTGGATTCATCTGACTCGACGCGTGCTTCAGTGTAACACACACCTGTTTTATTGTTCCTAATATGTTGTAAAAGGAAAATTATAAGGTCAGTAACAATTCCTTATTCATTAAATGTATCCGCAATTGCAAATATGGACAACCATCAGTTGTAGCATTCCTTAGAATCGTGCAAGCTAGGACCATACCCTTGTACTTACTTTGTTATATATAGACATAATCTGAAGATACCCGATGAAGACGAAACGCATTGTTAATAGAAGAATAAGTTGCAACGAAGACTGTTTTTAATTCAAGTAGTCTACATGCAGTTGCTGTACCAGACGGCCTAATGGAGTGGAAGAAAGTCTACATCTACGTCTACATCTACGTGATTACTCTGCTATTCACAATAAAATGCCTGGAGGAGGGTTCAATGAGCCACCTTCAAGCTGTCTCTCTACCGTTCCACTTTCGAACGGCACGCGCGGGAAACGAGCCCTTCAGATTTTTCTGTGGGAGCCCTGATTTCTCTCATTTTATCGTGATGATCACTTCTCTCTATGTAGGTGGGTGCCAACAGAATGTTTTAGCAATCGGAGGAGAAAACTGCTGATTGAAATTTCATGAGAAGATCACGTCGCAACGAAAAACGCCTTTGTTTTAATGATTGCCATTCCAATTCATGAATCATGTTTGTGGCACTATCTCCCCTATTTCGCGATAGTACAAAACGAGCCGCACTTCTTTGAACTTCTTCGATGTCATCCGTCAGACTCCGTGATGCGGATCCCACACCCCACAGCAATATTCCAGAATAGGGCGGACAAGCGTCATGTAAGCAGTCTCTTTAGTAGACCTGTTGCACCTTCTAAGTATTCTGCCAATGAATCGAAGTCTTTAGTTTGCTCTACTCACAATATTATCTATGTGATCGTTCCAATTTAGATTATTTGTAAAGTCTAGCAAAATAAGGGTCGCCACTGTCGCTTTGACAGGCGATGCACAATAACCTTGCCAGTGCTCCGACACCAACTACACTCCTGGAAATTGAAATAAGAACACCGTGAATTCATTGTCCCAGGAAGGGGAAACTTTATTGACACATTCCTGGGGTCAGATACATCACATGATCACACTGACAGAACCACAGGCACATAGACACAGGCAACAGAGCATGCACAATGTCGGCACTAGTACAGTGTATATCCACCTTTCGCAGCAATGCAGGCTGCTATTCTCCCATGGAGACGATCGTAGAGATGCTGGATGTAGTCCTGTGGAACGGCTTGCCATGCCATTTCCACCTGGCGCCTCAGTTGGACCAGCGTTCGTGCTGGACGTGCAGACCGCGTGAGACGACGCTTCATCCAGTCCCAAACGTGCTCAATGGGGGACAGATCCGGAGATCTTGCTGGCCAGAGTAGTTGACTTACACCTTCTAGAGCACGTTGGGTGGCACGGGATACATGCGGACGTGCATTGTCCTGTTGGAACAGCAAGTTCCCTTGCCGGTCTAGGAATGGTAGAACGATGGGTTCGATGACGGTTTGGATGTACCGTGCATTATTCAGTGTCCCCTCGACGATCACCAGTGGTGTACGGCCAGTGTAGGAGATCGCTCCCCACACCATGATGCCGGGTGTTGGCCCTGTGTGCCTCGGTCGTATGCAGTCCTGATTGTGGCGCTCACCTGCACGGCGCCAAACACACATACGACCATCATTGGCACCAAGGCAGAAGCGACTCTCATCGCTGAAGACGACACGTCTCCATTCGTCCCTCCATTCACGCCTGTCGCGACACCACTGGAGGCGGGCTGCACGGTGTTGGGGCGTGAGCGGAAGACGGCCCAACGGTGTGCGGGACCGTAGCCCAGCTTCATGGAGACGGTTGCGAATGGTCCTCGCCGATACCCCAGGAGCAACAGTATCCCTAATTTGCTGGGAAGTGGCGGTGCGGTCCCCTACGGCACTGCGTAGGATCCTACGGTCTTGGCGTGCATCCGTGCGTCGCTGCGGTCCGGTCCCAGGTCGACGGGCACGTACACCTTCCGCCGACCACTGGCGACAACATCGATGTACTATGGAGACCTCACGCCCCACGTGTTGAGCAATTCGGCGGTACGTCCACCCGGCCTCCCGCATGCCCACTATATGCCCTCGCTCAAAGTCCGTGAACTGCACATACGGTTCACGTCCACGCTGTCGCGGCATGCTACCAGTGTTAAAGACTGCGATGGAGCTCCGTATGCCACGGCAAACTGGCTGACACTGACGGCGGCGGTGCACAAATGCTGCGCAGCTAGCGCCATTCGACGGCCAACGCCGCGGTTCCTGGTGTGTCCGCTGTGCCGTGCGTGTGATCATTGCTTGTACAGCCCTCTCGCAGTGTCCGGAGCAAGTATGGTGGGTCTGACACACCGGTGTCAATGTGTTCTTTTTTCCATTTCCAGGAGTGTAGCAGTGCCCTGTAGCCGAGAGCCAGTGGTGTTCCAGACGTCATATTACTCGTGTAGGTACATGTCTAACTGCAAACAAACCCATTTAGTGACTCACGGCACATGATGCGACTTTGCGATTCGGCACGACCGAGCACTCTCGGGCGCTAGTTACATGGGACAGTTTCAGATCGTGCGTAACACTCAGTATGGCTCTCCTGAAGTCATCGATTCCACAGTCGCGTGTCAGCTGTGTGTGCGCAGACCCACTTGAGAAGGAATATCACGGAATGATAAATCTCGCAGACAACTGACATTCGAAAGCAATTTCTGAAAGAGAAAACCACTGCCTGATCTGCCCACATATACAGAATGTCGACGCCGTTTACTCCTACCTGCTTTGTGTAGCTGGTTGAATATGCAAAAGATAAACATTTCAGTGCGTCTAGTATACTTCTTTTCTCGTGGCATGCTGCCGCGAATCGCTGCCGCTGTCGACCCTACTATTTTTACCGGCGAGAGGATAATGGGCGAAAGCCTTCACGCCTCCTAGCAAATATGGCGTGGCGGTGCCGCAAAGCGATACGATTTACGGGGTCGCAGGGTGAGCCGGGTCTCTGTACCCGCAGTTGCCTCTAGCAGCCGGAGTCGGCTGTTTAACGGGAACTGCTCTTAACGCACACCACCTGCATTCCAGAGACGCTGAACTGCGGAGCCAGGCCCGCGGTGCGTCACGCGACAGACGCCTACCTTGCGTCGTTAGCTTGCCAGTCAAACTTACGACGTGTTTCTTTGCCCTTAATGATTTACACGAGAGTTTGGATGCACCCGTGTCCTTCCAAAGACTGATATCTTGTTTAGAATATGCTGGGGACAAAATAGTAATACCATGAACGTTCGGCGTGTAACAACTACCGGTCATGTGAGTGATCGAGCTGATCTCGTATCTGCGTACAATATCAGATGTATTAACTGGCTAATATAGACCTAAGCGCGAAACTACACACACACACAGATTAAAGCCAAAACATTATGACCAGTACCCACCACGACGTTGGATGCCGTATGGTGGTGTTACGGGGAAGTGACGCGATGTAAACGGAGCATACATGAATGGGAGATTACCAAATGGTTCAAATGCCTCTGAGCACTATGTGATTTAACTTCTGAGGTCATCACTCCCAAAGAACTTAGAACTACTTAAACCTAACTAACCTAAGGACATCACACACATCCATGCCCGAGGCAGGATTCGATCCTGCGACCGTACGGTCACGCGGTTCCAGACTGTAGCGCCTACAACCGCTCGGTCACTCCGGCCGGCGGGAGATTACCCTTGCGAATATATGGGCTGCAAATGGGGAAATACGTTGAGATAAGCTGCTTTGACAAAGGGAAG
Organism: Schistocerca serialis cubense; assembly: GCF_023864345.2. Classification (NCBI taxonomy): domain Eukaryota; kingdom Metazoa; phylum Arthropoda; class Insecta; order Orthoptera; family Acrididae; genus Schistocerca; species Schistocerca serialis. Next base: position 115,206,040 of record NC_064643.1, on the reverse strand, counting down.
AGTCTGTAAACATCTCAAAACGGCGAAGTTGGTCAAATGTTCACGTGCTTCTGCCGTGAGCATCTATGGAAAGAGGTCGGATAGTGAAACTACCACTAGGCGATAATGGTTGGACGTCCACGACTCTTCACACAATGTGGTGTTCGGTGGCTTGTCGGCTCTGTAAAGTAGGACAGATGGTGATCTCTGACATCTCTTCATACGATGAAGACTTTCACGATCGGATGTTTCAGCTGCCGAGAATTCTTCCGGGTTGTATGACCGTGGTGCCTGGAACTCTTCTATCCCTGACGTTTCGTCCAAAGATACGCTGGACGTCTTCGGAGGCGCTCCTGGGTGTGCTGAGTCTGGCCGAGTCGGCAAGTCTCAGCACAACCAGGAGCGCCTCCGAGGATGTCCAGCGTATCTTTGGACGAAATGTCAGAGATAGAAGAGTTCCAGGGACCACGGCCATACTACCCGGAAGAATTCTCGGCAACTCTGACCTCTGCCGAAAGAGCACAATGCTGGTCCACGCACAAGCGTTTCGGAGTACGCCATTCATTGTACATTGTTGAACATGGCCCTCCACAGCAAACCACCACTCCATGTTCGCATGTTGACCCAATGACGTCGTCAGTTACGACTGCACTGGGCACGGGACCATCGGGCTTCGACCGTCAATCAGTGTAAACGTGTGGGCTCTTCGGGTGAATCACATTTCTGCTACACTCGGTCCATGGTCGTCTACACAAACGCCGTCGTCGAGGTGAACGGCGGCTCGAAACGTGAAGCGCTCAACGGATGCAGGCTGATGGGAACAACATTATGCTATGGGAAACATTCTCCTGCGCTTGAAAGAGACCTACGGTAGTAATCGAAAGCACGCTGGCAGCTGCGAACTACTTGCATCCCTTCACGCTCGATGTCTTCGCCAATGGTCATGTCATCTTTCAGCAGAATAATTCTCGGTGTCTCTGAACCAGAACCGTGCTACAGTGGTTTGAGGAGCATCACAGTGAACTCACGTTGATGTCTCGGCTACCAAATTCTGAAGTAAATTCTGTGGATCCCATCTGGATCCCTATCTGGCACCATCACCGCGTACACGAATCAACTCCCCATGTGGATAAACATCTAGTACCACATACCTCCAAAAACCTACCAACAAACTTTTGGATTCCTAATACGCAGTATTAATGATATATTTCGTTCCAAAGTCGGACAAACAAGCAGCTAGTCACAATGTTTTGGCTGATCAGTGTTCAAAGCCCTGTTTACGCGCCTTGTAAAATGCAAGGTGGGCAAAATAAAATGGTCCCGGAATATATTTTATGCACCGTAGGATAGGCAGACCAACATGCAGCAGCCGCCCTGGTGTTAATGTAAGTTGGGTTGCCTACCTTAAGGTGCATAAAATATATTCCTTGTCGCTTTACTTTTCTCAACCTGTATAAAGTAAGGAGCTCTGATAACTCGCTCACTCATTGGTCCGTCATGTACTTCAGGCTAAGCCGCCCCATACCAAAGTATGTGATAAATGCAGAGCTACACAGATTCTCTGCAAGGCACCGTATGGTGTGTGGCGGAGGCTACTATGTACCATTGCTGGTCTGTTCCTTTCCTATTCCACTCGCAAATGGAGGCGGTATCAACGAATATCTATATGCGTCCGTACGAGCCATAATTTCTCTTACCCTGTGTTCGCAGTTCTTATGAGAAACGCGTGAAGACAGCACTAAAATCGCTTTGCAGTCAGCTTCAAATGCTGGTTCTCTAGATTTTCTCAGTGGCGTTTCTCGAAAAGAACGTTGCCTAACCACCAGGGGTTCCCATTTGAGTTCACGAAGCATCTCTGTAATATCTGTGTGTTGATTGAACCTGCCGGTAACAAATCTAGCAACACGCTTCTGAATTGCTTCGACATCATCCATTAACCCGACCTTTTAAGGATACCAGACACTCGAGCTGTACTCAAGAATGGTCCCACAAGTGTTCTATACGCGGTCTCCTTTGTAGATGAGCTACACTTTCCTAAAACTCTCCCAATAAACCGAACTTGAACATTCGTCTCCCATACTATGGTCGTTATGCGCTCATTCCTATTCATATCACTTTGTAACGTTACGCCGAGATATTTAATAAATCATACCAGGTAGCGAATATTAACACGGCTTCATGTACATGGGAAAACAACGAGCTACGAAGATGTGATTCTTCGTCGTAGAAGCTGATAGGCGGATCTCAAATGGAGAGAAATCTTACAAGTGCGATCCTGATTTGTCATCGAGCAAGGGGAGAAAATCCGGGCTCTGAAATACTGCGTTCATTTAAACACAGAACGCATGTATTTTTCGACGTTGTCATGTTTTCGGTCAATGCACTTCCTCCAGCGTTTTTCCAGTGAGTAGTTTCGCCAGTAGCAGAGGGCGTCCTGTAAAAAAGGACATCTGTCATCATCAGGCGTGCGGCCTCTCCGCGGTCTGGTGGTTAGCGTCTCTGGCTACCAGTGGGGAGGTCCCTTGTTTGAATCTCGGTAATCACCTCAGATTTTTTTGTGGTGCAAAGATCGGGAACGGGGTCTGCGCAGCCACGTGAGATCGAAAGAAAATTCCCTTGATAATAGAGTCAGTGAACTTGACACAGAAGCAGCGGAAGTGGTATGATATAGCTTACACCAAGCTGGTATTTATTATTATTATTGTAATTATTATTATTATTATTAGTAGTAGTAGTAGTAGTAGTAGTAGTGGTAGTGATGATGGTGGTGGTGGTGGTGGTAGTGATGGTAATGATAGTGGTAATGGTAATTATCGCATCCTTCTTCCAAAAACTGTTTTCTACAGACTTCTTCCTTCCTCTATTCTGTCCAGTATCTCCTAATTCGTGCATGAACCGTCGAGTTTACTTTTAACATTACACCATGGTGCAATAATCGTATTTCTAATGCTTTAAATTTCTTCCTCTTGTGTCTTTGCAGTGACTACGCTACAGTTACATACAGTGTAGAGAGCCAAATGTTCAGTTTCAGAATAATTATTTTAAGTGGAGTGTCAATGTTTTATATACCACAAGAGCTCATTCTTCGTTGAGGGCGAACCTCCTCTTCTTGTTCGGGTCTGTTTCAGACACCTTGCCTGCATCCGCCTCCGTAGCCGAAGCTCTACCACACACTGTGGCTGTCGTCTCGAAGGCAGCACGGAGCGAACACCACTTACACTCAAGGTCCTTCATTACTTGTTGGATGTATTTTCGAATCTATGAATTTTCCTACAACTTTCGCTCTCTATGGCTCTGTTCTGCTATGGAAGTTATTCGCTGATGTCCTAAAACTCATCTTGTCATCTTCTTCGTTCTCCTAACTGCTTTTCTACGGATTCGTTTCCACGTCAGTTCTGCAGAGAAATCCCTCATTTCTCATCAGTCCATTTAATTTTCAAAATCCTTCGGTCACAACACATCTCCAAAAGTTAGATTCTCTTCTGCCCACTTTTCGCCCAGTCGTTGCCACAAGTACGCTACTGGCCATTAAAATTGCTACACCAAGAAGAAATGCAGATGATAAACGGGTATTCATTGGACAAATATATTATAATAGAACTGACATGTGATTACATTTTCATAGATCCTGAGAAATCAGAACCCAGAACAACCACCTCTGACCGTAAATACGGCCTTGATACGCCTGGGCATTGAGTCAAACAGAGCTTGGATGGCGTGTACAGGTACAGCTGCCCATGCAGCTTCAACACGATACCGCAGTTCATCAAGAGTAGTGACTGGCGTATTGTGACGAACCAATTGCTCGGCCACCATTGACGAGACGTTTTCAATTGCTGAGAGAGCTGGAGAATGTGCTGGCCAGGGCAGCAGTCGAACATTTTCTGTATCCAGGACCTACAACATGCGGTCGTACATTATCCTGCTGAAATGTAGGGTTTCGCAGGGATCAAATGAAGGGTAGAGCCACGGATCGTAACACATCTGAAATGCAACGTCCACTGTTCAAAGTGCCGTCAATGCGAACAAGGGGTGAACGAGACGTGTAACCAATGGCACCCCATACCATCACGCCTGGTGATGCGCCAGTATGGCAATGACGAATAGACGCTTCCAATGTGCGTTCACCGCGATGTCGCCAAACACGGATGCGACCATCGTAATGCTGTAAACAGAACCTGGGTTCACCCGAAAAAATGACGTTTTGCCATTCGTGCACCCAGGTTCGTCGTTGAGTACACTATCGCAGGCGCTCCTGTCTGTGATGCAGCGTCAAGGGTAACCGCAGCCATGGTTTCCGAGCTGATAGTCCATGCTGCTGCAAACGTTATCGAACTGTTCGTGCAGATGGTTGTTGTCTTGCTAACGTTCCCATCTGTTGACTCAGGGATCGAGACGTGGCTGCACGATCCGTTACAGACATGCTGATAAGATGCCTGTCATCTCGACTGCTAGTGATACGAGGCCGTTGGGATCCAGCACGGCGTTCCATATTACCCTCCTGAACCCACCGATTCCATACTATGCTAACACTCATTGGATCTCGACCAACGCGAGCAGCAATGTCGCGATACGATAAACCGCAATCCCGATATGCTACAATCCGACCTTTATCAAAGTCGGAAACGTGATGGTATGCATTTCTCCTCCTTACACGAGGCATCACAACAGCGTTTCACCAGGCAACGCCGGTCAACTGCTGTTTGTGTATGAGAAATCGCTTGGAAACTTTCCTCACGTCAGCACGTTGTAGGTGTCGCCACCGGCGCCATTCTTGTGTGAATGCTCTGAAAAGCTAATCGTTTGCATATCACAGCATCTTCTTCCTGTCGGCTAAATTTCGCGTCTGTAGCACGTCATCTTCGTGATGTAGCAATTTTAATGGCCAGTAGTGTATACAGAATTCTGCGCTGCAGGCGCACATCGTCAGAATCTTTTTTTCCCGGTTAATGAGACCTTTCATACTCGTTTTGGGCAGGACCGTACTGTTTTTGTCTGATTCTTATGTCCTCCTTGCTTCCTCCTACGTCCCGTCCACTAGATGGCCTCCAATTTCGATGACAGATTTATCACTAATCTCATTTCTGTTGCTTGTCGTTATTTATAGCTTTCTTTAGTTTACTCTCAGCACGTATTCTGAGGGTATTAGACTGTTAATTGCACTTAGCACTGTAAGTCTTCCTCGCTTTCACAAAGGACGGTAAATAATCAGTGATTACGTTTAAAACTGGACAGTTATCCCCCTTTTCAATCTATCATTTATTTCCCTCGTTGCTTCCACGACATTAAAGTTCAACAGCAGAAGAGAGAGACTGCTTCCGTGCCAGACACCATTTTTATTGCGAGTATCTCTCTGTTGGTCTTTCATACTTAGCGCAGCGGAGAGGGCCCTGAAACTGGTGTGTAGGTCGCGTGTTGAGCCTGGGCGTGGTGCCCTGGTCAGGGACACTCGGTACCTCTGGCCAGCACGTGCGTGCTCGCCGGCCCAGCTGCATATTCATATTCGTGGCCCGTGCAGAGGCGGCTGCCACAAGGACGCATCGGGCCGAGGACATCACAGCCTCTCCTCTGGAAATAAACTGCCAGCCACTGAAAACTACCTGGAAGGACAACAAGCAACGAAATTTCACATATATGCGGTTGAAGTATACCGGTAAGATTACTCGATTAATCTTGTAGGTGATTCGGAGGTGTACAAGGTGCGACATATAGTACACAAAGCTGCCACCTGTTGGCAATAACAGCGACTCTGACCCAGTTGGGCATAGAGTCGAACTCAGCTTTGGTAACAGATGCAGGTATGAATCCCACACTGCTTCTACTCTGCGCCTAGTTAAATCGATTGTACTGGCTGGTGAGTGATCGCAACGAATATTCAACTGTTTTCAATGAGTGAGAGCTCTGTACAACTTGATGGAAAGAACAACAGTCGAACAACCTCTGTACGAGGCCTGTCGGCTCCCGGTAGCTAAGTGGTCAGCGTGACGGAATGTCACTCCTAAGGGCCCGGGTTCGATTTCCGGCTGGGTCGGAGATTTTCTCCGCTCAGGGATTGGGTGTTGTGTTGTCTTAATCATCATCATTTCATCCCCGTCTACGCGCAGGTCGCCGAAGTGGCGTCAACTTGAAAGACCTGCACCAGGCGAACGGTCTATCCGACGGGAAGCCCTAGCCACACGACATTAAATGTACGAGGGATACTCGGAAAGTAAGGTCCGATCGGTCGTGAAATGAAGGCCACGGTGAAAACCAAAAATGTTTTATTTGCAACAATTTGCTACACCTTCCAGCTACTTCTCCACATAGTCCCCGCACCGACGTAGACACTTGTCGCAGTGTTGAACAAAGATTCCAATACCCTCGTCATAGAAAGCAATCGTCTGTGCCCTCCGCCAGTTCCCTACGTTGGTTTGTAGTTCGCTGTCTGTTTCAAATTGTTGTCAACACAACCAGCGGTTCATCTGAGGAAAGAGTTGAAAAACGGAGGGCACAAAGTCCGGGCTGTATGGCGGGTGGGTGATCAAACACTTCCCATCGAAAATGTTGCACGGGCGTCCTCAATGCCCTCGGAGCGTGCGGCCGAGAATTGTCATGAAGAAGGAAATGCAGGGTAGGTATGTTATGTGGATTTTCATGATTGGGTGAAACCTCGCCGGTACCCATACTTGGCGGGAGGCTCTATTGTTCTAGACATCTTTACATGCTTACTGTGTGCTCAGCGTGACGCAATCGACTGGCATACTAGAGACATTGCAAAACCCACCTGTACAAAGCTTTATCGGATTTTCACTGTCATTTCCGTTTCGCCACCTATCGGAACTTACTCTCCGAATAGCCCTCGTAGCTCAAGGCAGCACGGGCAATATGCAGTCAGACGTTGTCTTGTTGAAAGATAACGTCACAGGTGCCTCGAAGATGTCGGAAACCACCGCCTTTAACAGGTCAGAAAAGTAACGGCTGGTGTCCATATTACACGGTAGTCCTGTCGTGTACTCAGTGGCACGACATACCATCATGCCTGGTGTCGGGCTCCTCGGAGCCTCCACACGCGGATGCTGCTGCGAGTGCTGTGTCCTGTTTTGTCGTCGCTCCTTTCTGTGTTGCCCCGCCAGTCTGTGGTGCTTCAAAGGTCGTCGCACTGTCCGTCTGGATACTTGTCTTGCTGCAAACAAGCTCATTTCCTGACTCGTGGTCCGTGGCTGGACGATCCTGCACGGCCGAGGGAACAACGTGTCTAGCCTATCGGGCGCTAGTCGCTTGGCTCTGCCGTCGTACACGTTGTTGAGTACGGCACTCCTGAACTAATTCATTGCACATGCGCATGACAGTCATGACATTCAGAACAACACGAGCACCAATATCTTAGAACTCTAAACTGTAGTAGGTCCTTTTTTCCACTTCGGGTGCCACACCCACAAATTTACTGAGGGCAACTGCATGTTACAGAATGATTTTTATGTACGCTATGATCAGCTGATTTCGGCCGTTAGCCATTTTCAAGTATTCTTAAAAAGGCGGACGAGAATAACGCCAAATGTTCGTCAGCACTTTAAAATAAATACTGCCGTAGAAGGATGCTTACAGAAACATAAAACTCGCCTCACTACTCGCAGAGTTCTCTCCCGTGACTACTGCGTGTGTTGGTACAGTGGCGCAAGCGGCGTAGGTTGCAAGTGTCTCACATTTTGCTTTCGTTGGTTTTACGTTGGAGTAATGGTGACGTGCAGCTATTAATGGAACAGAATGAAGTATATCTTTAAACTGTTATTTTTCTTGGCCCAATCAACTCGAACCAGTTTAATGAATCTAACGCAAAAAATGGCAAAAAACTAAACTTTACATCATCCGTCAGAGAGGCAAAAGTAAACAGCAACTTTTACGTAGCGATCGGTGTCGCTTAGAGTTATATTGACTACTCACGAACCGTGTCGGATTCCTTGTTGACAACAAGTGCGACCAGCCGTGAATGTGTGCCTCTACAAGACCCCTGTTACCCGTGAGGCAGCAAGCCCATCTGCGAGAGCAGGCATTCACCCAAGCGACTACAAAGTGTCCTGTGTTAAACACAGGTTGTCACTTATACAATTACTTCCTATTTTGAGTCAGCCCCCGCTAGCGGAGTGGTCAGCGCGACAGAATGTCAATCCTAAGGGCCCGGGTTCGATTCCCGGCTGGGTCATTCCATCCCCATCGACGCGCAAGTCGCCGAAGTGGCGTCAAATCGAAATACTTGCACCCGGCGACCGGTCTGCCCAACGGGAGGCCCTAGTCACACGAAATTTACATTTTCGTATTTTGAGAGCACTCAGTTTTCTTGCCACTTCGTTCTCCGAAAGTCAGCTGTGAAATTTGGAAAAAGACACTGAGAAAAAACGTGAACCACACAGATGGTGAATAGGGTACGAAATCAAATTTCACGGATTGCGAGGGCATGACGTGGAACCACCTCTGGCCAGGATGACTGCACTGATTCGGTTGGGAAAGATGTCATAAAGCCGTTGTATCATCTCCTGAGACAACATGTCCCACAATTGTTACAGATGGTCCTTGATATGTTGGATACTGGTAGTGCAAAATGACACCACCACACTGACGCAAGAGAGGTAACACACGAGGACGAAGGATGTCCGTCAAGTACCGTTGTGTCAATACAGTTCCCTCAGTGGCTGCGAATTGTGACCTGGAGTCATACCCGATGGTCCCCCAAAGCATGACGCCAGCAGTAACAACGCTGTCTCTCTCCAAAGGTATGGCAGGAAGGAAGGGCTCCGCAAGTCGCCGAAATACTCGTCGCAAAATCGCAATTCATCGCTGAATACAGTGCTTCACCATTTATCAACAGTTCATGCTTCCCGGTCCCTGCACCACTTCACACTCAACTCAAAAATGGTTCAGATGGCTCTGAGCGCTAAGGGACTTAACGTCTGAGGTCATCAGTCCCCTAGACCTAGAACTACTTAAACCTAACTAACCTAAGGACAGTACACACATCCATGCCCGAGGCAGGATTCGAACCTGCGACCGCAGCAGCCGCGTGATTCCAGACTGTAGCGCCTAGAACCGCTCGGCCACCGCGGCTGGCCTCAGACTCAGCCGTTCGTGTTGTGTTAACGCCAGCCTACCCACGGGACGGCAATTCTCTAGTCCAGCTGATGACAGTATCGGATCAATGTTGATGGATAACGCAAAATGTTTTAGGAGTCTATTACTCGCGCCCGGATGGCAGATGCATTAGTGAAGGGGATGAGATGCGCTTGGTGCACAATACGGCGAGCCTCCCTTGTTGTGTTCAGACGTGGTCCACCGCAACCTTGAAGATGAGTATGCCTGTCCTCACATTTCCACGCACTCCAACACAGGGCTGCTGTCACATTAGAAAGCCACAAAATACTGGATGTTGCACGATTCGACCAGCCTGGCAAATCAAGACCCAAAATGAGGCACCTTTAAAACTTTGTCAGATGCTGATAGCGCTGCCTGACACGAGTGTGCAGCTTCTCAGTGTCTTTCACAACGGTCACTCAACATCCGACGCCTTTCATGCCCTTTAAGTACCCTACCAGGCCTCGTAACAACACTGCACACGTACAGCACTTATGCAACCTGGTGGCTGTTCTACCTGTCACAGAGAACTTCGACTCTTAATCAGTTATGTGCACGTACACGGAGTTAAGCTGACCTGCGGCCATGTTTCCTGGGTGCTTCAGCTTTTTTCTCACACATTGTATGCAAAAATCTGAACGCTTCTTCTAATTTTTTTGTGGGTGTGGGGCGCATGTTGAGGATAGTCATGACTCACGTCCCCTCCCCCTTCGCTCTCCCTCCCATCCAATGGATAATGAGACGTCTCGCTCGATGTTCCTCAGAGAAACTAGGTAGAAGCAGGAAGAAGCAACGAGGAATTTGAACAAGGGGTCGTGGCGTGGAAGAGCCGTTAAGGGAACCGTGACGGAATGGCAAATAAATAAGGGCCTCCTCCCTTCGCCTGCTTGAAGACTGTAAAGGCCTGTAATGGCGATGTCCTTCTTTTGTGATTGCCGTCGACCATCCCAGAGGAGCCTAAAGGAGGTTCATCCCAGCAGGATTTCCTGTGAAGGAGTCGTCGTCACGTTTTACGGCCGGCGCGCTCAGAACGTGGGCGGTAAATCGGCAGAGCGGAGCGGAGCGGCGCAAACCGACCGCAGGTGTGGGGAGTCCGGCCTGCGCCGGGAGAGGCCTCTGCCTGCTGCCGGTGACGTAGCAGCCGGAATGCGGCCCCGACCCCTGCCTGAGTCAGCGGCCGCGCTCCGCCACTGATCCACGGCACGAGGCACTAACAACTTCTGCACCACGACCATACATTCTACTTGTTACACCATCTTGCAGCGTTTTCGCCTGTCTCGGGACTGATAATAAAAATTAAACTCTTTTTCTTCTTTTTTTTTACTGCATCTGTACAGCACAACCTGCTTTGCGGTGTGTGGCGGAGAGTGCTTCTGTTACCACTACCATTTCCGTCCTTACCTGTTCCACCAGCGAATGCTGCGTGGGGAGAACGACTTTCCCCATTGTGCCCATTTTGCTTGATTTATGTGTGAGGAGGTAATACGTTGTCTGATTCTTCTCTTCTTCGAACGTTCGTTCTCGGAATTTCGACAGTAAATCTCTCTGTGATGCACAACGCCTCTCGTGTAGCGCAGTATACTGCGCGATGAACATTAGCGACAAGATGAAACATCTTATCGGGAACGGGATACGATCCAGAACCGCTACCTACATCCAAAGAGAGGGGAGGGTGAGGGGGGGAGGGCATGGGGATAGGCGATTGAAAACTTCAGTTGCCATTAATAATCTCCACACCTTGTAAACTCCACATACGCTCTTCCACGGCACTAAACGGAAGAATAAAAACAACTGTCATCAAGAGTGCACCAGGGAAGAGTGGCGTGACCGCTATTATTTTCTGTATACATAAATCATCTCGCCGACTGGGTAGGCAGCAATCTGCGGTTGTTTATTGTTGGCCGGCCGGAGTGGCCGAGCGGTTCTAGGCGCTTCAGTCTGGAACCGCGCAACCACTACGGCCGCAGGTTCGAATCCTGCCTCGGGCATGGATGTGTGTGATGTCCTTAGCTTAGTTAGGTTTAAGTAGTTCTAAGTTCTAGGGGACTAATGACCTCAGCAGTTGAGTCCCATAGTGCTCAGAGCCAGCCAACCTTGTCTCCATAATGAGGTTGCGAAAGTGCTAGAATATTTCGATCAACATATTAGTATGAGAAACCTTTTTCTATTATGGAACTAATTACATCACGATCTTGTGACAATCTATGAAATTGTCCTCATGTGTTTGTATGCGAACGGTCTGTACCAGGTGGAAATGATGTCTTCAGTGCGCAAAAAATAATTAAATAATACTGGACATTTGTTTTGTGTTTGCTTAGTGTTTTAGAGAAAAGTGAACTATAAAAGCAAGCCGTATGCACTGCGATAGCACTGCCATTTAAATGTGGCGCATTGACAGTTTTCCCCTCCCCTTCCACCCCCTCCTCCACTCAGGCAGTGTGCTGTGGCAGTGGGCGAAGTGTGCAGCGAGGCTGACCGCTATAGCACTTGTGCAGGGCATGGCTCCTGAGCCGAAGTCTTGGTGGCCCCGGACATAGATAATGTTGTGGGGAAGGTGAACCAAACACGGCATTTTAAAGGTGCAACAGGTCTACTAAAGAGACTGCCTGCACTATGTTTCTCTGTCCTCTGCTACAGTGTTGCTGTGTAGTATGGGATCCAGATTAGGTAGGTTCGATGGACATCGAAAAAGTTCAAAGAAGGCCACCTTGTTTTGTATCATCGTGAAATACGAGACAGAGTGCCATCGATGTGATATGCGAGGTGGGGTGGCAATCATTAAGACAGAGCCATTTTTCGTCATGGCCAGATCTGTTCACAACATTTCAATCTCCACCTTTCTCATGTGAATGCGAATATGCAGGGTGCGGCGCTTAAATTGGGACAAATGGAACTTTTTTAAAAAAGCAAATTTATTAAAGCAAAATATAAATGAAAATCCTTTTACACAAAAGTAGCAATATCTTTCAAGAGTACATTACTCGATGTAACCCCCTTCAGCCGCAATGACAGCCTCAAATCTTCTCCTGAAGTGATAGCATGCGCTTTTCAAACAGCGCTGCCCATATTCGATAGCGGTTATACAGATACGACATTAGGGTGCCTCGTCTTATTGGCCCGCATCTCGTGGTCGTGCGGTAGCGTTCTCGCTTCCCACGCCCGGGTTCCCGAGTTCGATTCCCGGCGGGGTCAGGGATTTTCTCTGCCTCGTGATGGCTGGGTGTTGTGTGCTGTCCTTAGGTTAGTTAGGTTTAAGTAGTTCTAGGGGACTAATGACCTCTGCAGTTGCGTCCCATAGTGCTCAGAGCCATTTGAACCATTTCGTCTTATTGGTAACTCTTTCGACTACACTCCAAATGTAGTAGCCGGGGGGCTTCAAATCCAGGCTATTCGGGGGCCGGAACTCCTTTGACCAGAAAATGTCAACGTTATCCGAGAGCCAGTTTTGGGCTAAATGGCTCGTGTGAGCAACTATTATACTTGGCCACAATGTCGTAAACAGCTGATCTCAGGTACCTGAAGAATTGAACTATTTCAGTGAGCGAACGTCCAGCGCAAAGACTTTTGATAATCGCGACTCTTCGTTTGTACTCCGCACTTGACCGTTAGATGTCGGCCATTTTGAGGTTATGACTGTTCACTAGATGCCTATGGCTTTCTAGAACACCAATCATGACCTCCGGTGGAGCTACGATGTGGCAGGAAATTGAAATTTGTCCAGATTTAAGCGCCACACCCGGTTTTTTACTGAAACCACCCTATATAGGGAAATAATCCTAGAAATAAAGTAAGAGAAATCAAAGCTCTTATGGATAGATTCAAGAGTTCACTTTTCCCATACACTGGTCAAGAACTGAACAGCAGAGAAATAGTGTGATAGTGGTTCAATGAACCCTCTGTAAATTTCATAGTAGTCATGTAGATGTAGGACTATACATGAATCTCTCTAATTTTACCTTCATGATCTTTTCGTGAGATATGATGATAATGAAGTCCCATGATTCTCGGCAGAGCTTAGGGGAACGATGCGGGAGTCCCGCACCGCCGTACTAGGCAAGGTCCTAACGGAGGTGGTTTGCCGTTGCCTTCCTCCGACCGTGAAATATACATAGGAAAAAGCAATATATTTGTTGAAACTTCCTGGCAGATTAAAACTGTGTGCCCGACCGAGACTCGAACTCGGGACCTTTGCCTTTCGCGGGCAAGTGCTCTACCATCTGAGCTACCGAAGCACGACTCACGCCCGGTACTCACAGCTTTACTTCTGCCAGTATCTCGTCTCCTACCTTCCAAACTTTACAGAAGCTCTTCGCAGAAGTCGACTTGCTAGAGATGTTTCCACAACAAAGAACTTGCAGACGTAGCTTTTTCAATTGAGTTGTGGAAGTTAACTTCCTGGTGGACACACGCCTTTTAGGAACGCAAAGTGTGTGACAACGTGTTATGGCGAAAGAGCGTCACGTGTACGAACCGAGGGATTTCAGCGGTCTGCAGTTGGCATTTAAACCGGTCGGCAGTCCTCCGTGGGCGCATTCCTCCTTTTGGGGTCGTGCGAGTGGGTAGCAGCCCAGCCACGCACGCGGCGTTACACGACAGCGGGAAGCAGATAAACACGCAGCGATAAGCAGCCGCCGCTGCCTGCGGCCAAACGTCACGGGTTCGCGCTGGACGCTGCGAACCCCCCACCCCTCCCCTCCCCCCTTTTCCGTCAGATCGAGCGCGTATCAAATTAGGAGTCGTAAACTTGGCCCATTTGCCCCGCCGCTGGAGACTTCGACGCGTAGGCAGGCGGCCAACCCTGTTGAAAGGTACGACTTGTTACGTCAGCACTCGGCGGAGATCGCAGCCGTTACATATATGGGACGTGTGCATCCGCATGCAGCATCCGCCCGTCCGAGGAGCTCATTGTATTCGAATGAATAAAATGGGAGTGGGCGGACTCGAGACTCTATAGTGGTCATGCTGACAAATTTAAAGAGTTCGATAATGGAGTGTTTCACGCAGTAGGCACGTAACAAAACATCCGAAAGATCTGGTTTTAAGTTCTTATGTTTATGAATAATACAATCTAGATATATTAAGTATTTTGTTTATTGTATTATTCAATGATCCATGAGATGTGTTTTGTATACATTACAAACTGTGAGACATCACTTTCCAGAATTAACTGGCTAATCATTTTTATCGAAAGCGACAGTTCCCCTTTGTTAAGCTATATTAGTATTTATACTTCTTTTCGTGGTCCAGATACGCGGTTAACTTGGTCTCAACTTCACGGAGTTTATTCGCACCAGGTGTCACTAGTGGATGCCGTACATATTTTGCGGTTGTAAGAAATTTTTATTTTTCTCCTGACCTTAAAAACTGTTTGGACTCCATATTTTGTGAAATCTTTTCCGATGCGATCAGAAATCTTGTTTACAAAAGGAAGGAGAACTCGTCGCTTGGCGACCGCTGTTTTTCGTTAGCCTTGAAATTCTTTCTTCTTGCCCGTAGTGCTCGTTCCACCACAGTGTTGCTTATTAAGAAGTTGACATAAGAAACTGTTCTCGTTGTAAGTAAAACGGCTCTCATATTTTATTTTCCCTATCTAAAAACATTTTCATAATATCTCTTTTTCGTTTTGAACGAAGGTTAAATTCCTAATGGGCTTTTAGATCTTTGTGTATTGTTTTTCTGTGCGCCTTAACACCTGTGCGCCAGGCTGATTACTGGTGCATATAGGGATGTAGATTAAAACTGAATAAACTGCAAAAAGGTGGGAATTTAAGGAGATGGGACCTGGATAAACTGAAAGAACCAGAGGTTGTACAGAGTTTCAGGGAGAGCATAAGGGAACAATTGACAGGAATGAGGCAAAGAAATACAGTAGAAGAAGAATGGGTAGCTTTGAGGGATAAAATAGTGAAGGCAGCAGAGGATCAAATAGGTAAAAAGACGAGGGCTAGAAGAAACCCTTGGGTAACAGAAGAAATATTGAATTTAATTGATGAAAGGAGAAAATATAAAAATGCAGTAAATAAAGCAGACAAAAAGTAATACAAACGTCTCAAAAATGAGATCGACAGGAAGTGCAAAATGGCTAAGCAGGGATGGCTAGAGGACAAATGTAAGGATGTAGAGGCTTATCTCACTAGGAGTAAGATACATACTGCCTACAGAAACATTAAAGAGACCTTTGGAGAAAGGAGAACCACTTGCATGAATATCAAGAGCTTTATGGAAACCCAGTTCTAAGCAAAGAAGGGAAAGCAGAAAGGTGGAAGGACTATATAGAGGGTCTATACAAGGGCGATGTACTTGAGGACAATATTATGAAAATGGAAGAGGATGTAGATGAAGATGAAATGGGAGATATGATACTGCGTGAAGAGTTTGACAGAGCACTGAAGGACCTGAGTCGAAACAAGCCTCCCGGAGTAGACAACATTCCATTAGAACTACTGACAGCCTTGGGAGAGCCAATCCTGACAAAACTCTACCATCTGGTGAGCAAGATTTATGAGACAGGCGAAATACCCTCAGACGTCAAGAAGAATATAATAATTCCAATCCCAAAGAAAGCAGGTGCTGACAGATGTGAAAATTATCGAACTATCAGTTTAATAAGTCACGGCTGCAAAATACTAACGCGAATTCTTTACAGACGAATGGAAAAACTGGTAGAAGCCGACCTCGGGGAAGATCAGTTTGGATTCCGTAGAAATATTGGAACACGTGAGGCAATACTGACCTTACGACTTATCTTAGAAGAAAGATTAAGCATTTGTAGACTTAGAGAAAGCTTTTGACAATGTTGATTGGAATATTTTCTTTCAAATTCTGGCGGTGGCAGGGGTCAAATACAGGGAACGAAAGGCTATTTACAATTTGTACAAAAACCAGAAGGCAGTTATAAGAGTCGAGGGGCATGAAAGGGAAGCAGTGGTTGGGAAGGGAGTGAGACAGGGTTGTAGCCTTTCCCCGATGTTATTCAATCTATATATTGAGCAAGCAGTAAAGGAAACAAAAAAAAAATTCGGAGTAGGTATTAAAATACATGGAGAAGAAATAAAAACTTTGAGGTTCGCCGATGACATTGTAATTCTGTCAGAGACAGCAAAACACTTGGAAGAGCAGTTGAACGGAATGGACAGTGTCTTGAAAGGATGGTATAAGATGAATATCAACAAAAGCAAAACGAGGATAATGGAATGTAGTCGAATTAAGTCAGGTGATGCTGAGGGAATTAGATTAGGAAATGACACACTTAAAGTAGTAAAGGAGTTTTGCTATTTGGGGAGCAAAATAACTGATGATGGTCGAAGTAGAGAGGATATAAAATGTAGACTGGCTGGCAATGGCAAGGAAAGCGTTTCTGAAGAAGAGAAATTTGTTAACATCAAGTATAGATTTAAGTGTCAGAAAGTCGTTTCTGAAAGTATTTGTATGGAGTGTAGCCATGTATGGAAGTGAAACATGGACGATAAGTAGTTTGGATAAGAAGAGAATAGAAGCTTTCGAAATGTGGTGCTACAGAAGAATGCTGAAGAGTAGATGGGTAGACCACATAACTAATGAGGAGGTATTGAATAGAATTGGGTAGAAGCGGAGCTTGTGGCACAACTTGACTAGAAGAAGAGTTCGGTTGGTAGGACATGTTCTGAGGCATCAAGGGATCACCAATTTAGCATTGGAGGGCAGCGTGGAGGGTAAAAATCGTAGAGGGAGACCAAGAGATGAATACACTAAGCAGATTCAGAAGGATGTAGGTTGCAGTAGGTACTGGGAGATGAAAGAGCTTGCACAGGATAGAGTAGCATGGAGGGCTGCATCAAACCAGTCTCAGGACTGAAGACCACAACAACAACGACAACAACAAGAACATAGGGATGAAGCTATCCAGTGCTCACTTTCTCGATGGTAAGTTGAATTTTTGGGTTAACGGTATTTTCTATGTACCAGTAAACAGCCGGTCAGGGTGGCCGAGCGGTTCTAGGCGCTACAGTCTGGAACCGCGTGACCGCTACGGTCGCAGGTTCGAATCCTGCCTCGGGCATGGATGTGTGTGATGTCCTTAGGTTAGTTCGGTTTAAGTAGTTCTAAGTTCTAGGGAACTGATGACCTCAGAAGTTAAGTCCAATAGTGCTCAGAGCCATTTCAACCATTTTTGAAACAGTAAACATTCAGCTCCTCTGTGCAAGTGGGTACATACTGCAAAAGTACCAACCGCATAGCGATACAACAGATTTGTTTTCCTGGAGTGCCCGTTGTTCGAAAATCTCTATTGACAAACTGGCAACAACTGGACTGTCGTGTACGTATTCTACCGACGGCTTGTAAATGCTAATCCCTGTGTCCTGTGGTGTGCCATGGTGTTAGAAGAAGTACACAGCTCTATCCCAAAGCAAGGAGTGGGACTGCGGAGACTGTGTCTGGTCACCAGTTGTCGTCCAACTCGTTCCCGTCTCCTTAGTCTTTGTTGTGGTTCAGTGGCGGTTGTGCGAATGATACGCTACACCATGGCCCTTACGATTGTTGTTAAAACTCGCTACAGTCGACGGCGACCCGTGTCATCAACACTTCGTCGCACACGACAAAGTTAGAGCCGGTTTTCCCAGAACGGAGCTACTCGTGGCACATCCTTGATACATCAAAGGCGTGGGACCCATCTCGCACAGACTGCGATAACCGACATGTTCCAACATTGTTTCCAAGGCGCTACAGCCGATATTCAGCTTTGCACACAATTCCATGGTCATTATCCGCCGATCAGAATAGACAAGTTGATCAAGACGCTCTTCATGGCGAGGGATGACAGCTGTGCTGGGTCGGCTGGGTCGTGCCTTGTCATGCACACCATTTTCACCACGTTGAATATGCCGTACCCATCGCCTCACGTTGTTCACGTCTATTGTATGGTCTCCGCACACCTTTAGCAAACGTCGATGGACTTCAATCGCAGCAATTTTTTCAGAAGGGAGGAATTCAGTCACACATCGCTGTTTTATAGGCGCATCCATATCAGACTCCATTTTGGAACACTCCTCTGCTGGCGCCAATTACGGCAGAACAACGGAAACACCTGAAAATGAAAAGAGGAAGTTCAAGCATTAGACATCTGACGCGGATATCCAACTCACCACAAAAAAATAGGACGCATTACTTCCGGAACGACCCTCGCAGATATGTGTTAACTGACATATATTTGATGAATATTATATTTAAATGACGTATGTACTTGAAGAGAACGGAAAAATCAGGCTGGAATCGAAACCACGTCTCCCTTCACTCCCGCCCCCGCCCTCATATTGCAGGCGATCATTCTACCACAAACCCACGCAACCTGCCTAAAATATTACCCTACTTTCTATCTACATGCTTACTCCGCAATTTACAGTTAAGTGCCTGACAGATGGTTCTCCGAACCACTTTAGTCTATTAAAGACGTTTAAGGACGCTTTCCTCGACAATATTTGAGGGTTGCGCTTAACTGCGTTAAAAGTATTGATGTTTGAGTTCTCAACTTCACGTATCACAAATATAAAAAATTTACGAAGATCCGATTGCCGTGTGACCTCCTTGTAAATGTTACCCGTGTAAAGCCGGAGTAAATCTCTAGTTTTGTTTAAATCTAAGTCTTCAGAGTTTCAAAGAGTGTTTAAAGGACGGGAATGCTGTAGTGGTAGGAGCGGGGAGGAAGTAGTAAGGTGCTGGGCCGAAATTACTTTACAAATTTTACCAAAAAGTAATTTATTAAATAAAGTTTGGATTTTAATGTTAAAGCTCGAAACTTAGTATTCCTTTGCAATTAAATGCCACATACTCTTACTTCATATTACAGTTTCTAATAACACCATGCTACAAGAATAACAGCTTAACAGTTTTATGACAACGCACATGAAATCAAGCTCAAATTACGAGTTTTACACACTGACTGTAACTCAGGAAAAAGAGGCTTTCAAAATTGACATCAGTTTCAGAGAGCTTAGGTAACGACTATACAAATTGATGCCTGAGACAGAAAACTCAGCTGCGCATACGCCAATTTACACGTCATCCAATTCCAGAAAAAAAAATGGTTCAAATGGCTCTGAGCACTATGGGACTTAACATCTGAGGTCATCAGTCCCCTAGAACTTAGAACTACTTAAACCTAACTAACCTAAGGACATCACACACATCCATGCCCGAGGCAGGATTCGAACCTGCGACCGTAGCAGTCGTGCGGTTCCGGACTGAGCGCCTAGAACCGCTAGACCACCGCGGCCGGCAATTCCAGAACAATGAACTTGCAATCACCATATAAATTGTTAAAATTCGTAAAAGGCGTTATAGCGAAGTTCACTGCAGTGAACAGATTTTAAAAAGAGCAACAATAATTATATGACATCCGATAATGAACACTTTAAAATTTAAAGCTTGAACGTACATTATGAAATAACGTAAATCTCAGGCACACAGCCTTTTCAAACAGTCTCCACATATAGAAGCTGATGCGTCTTATTAAAAACAGTGCTAATTCCAAGAAAAGAGTATTGATAGTTTAGAATCAAATAGCGATCTTCTGTAACTAACAGCCGCGCGGGATTAGCCGAGCGGACTAGGACGCTGCAGTCATGGACTGTGCGGCTCGTCCCGGCAAAGGTTCGAGTCCTCCCTCGGGCATGAGTGTGTGTGTTTGTCCTTAGGATGATTTAGGTTAAGTAGTGTGCAAGCTTAGGGACTGATGACCTTAGCAGTTAGGTCCCATAAGATTTCACACACGTTTTAACATTTTTTGTAACTAACACCATGTAATAACTACCACTGACTAGCTTACAGCATGACAAATTAAAATATTGACTGTCTTACTACACGACAAATTAAAACCCAAATTACTTAAGAGCCTGGCTCCAAATAACACACAGGTACAAACCCCAATATCAACTGACACATTCGGGGTTCTTAACGAAACAGCTGTCATCAAGGTAGCCTTTACAATGCGTTAACAAGGAAGAACATTCGGGTAGGAATACCAGAAACACAGATTTGTTGCCAGAAGCAACCAACATAACTAAAACATAAGGGATGGCCCAGATACCCACATTGCGTGGAGTAGCTATTGATCTGAATGTTAACAAAACGCGACCAACTTGAAATCACAGCACTGTTGAAACTTTGACATGAGAATAAACGTAACTAGGGCACGAGAACATTACAGTTAGTACAAAATTTCTCACCACTATCTGGAGGACTCTGTAGAAGAGAGCCACCGGGACCTAACTTAGCTCTCTAGACCATATAGAATTAACACTATAGCGACAGGATACCAGAGAGTAAGAATAATTGACTGGATTCCCACAATAGCCTGCCACAATGTCACCAATTCATTACATGTTCCACAAGAGTCCGCTCCACATAATTCCAAAATAGCACACAATCGATTGATCTGCTCTTCAGGATGCCAATAGAGACCTTAGAGTCACACGTGCCTCTAGCAGTGGCAAGCCGGACCACGCTACTACACAAGTAACTGCCACCTTGTGCTGCGGTCACAGTAGCTCCGATATCGGTGGATTCTGCCGACCGGTTAAAGGCGCTGCAGTCTGGAACCGCAAGACCGCTACGGTCGCAGGTTCGAATCCTGCCTCGGGCATGGATGTTTGTGATGTCCTTAGGTTAGTTAGGTTTAACTAGTTCTTAGTTCTAGGGGACTAATGACCTCAGCAGTTGAGTCCCATAGTGCTCAGAGCCATTTGAACCATTTGATTCTGCCGACGACCGACAACGGTCGGAAACATTTCATCCTTTCAAATAAGTACGCTTCTATGTGCGCAGTCACACTATAGCCGATCTTATCTACCGAACGTACAGACTTCGGACGACAATCGGTGAAATTCAGATCAGTTTGTTTTCTTCGGTCAAATCGACCGACGTTCTTGCACACGAAATAGGGAGCGTGACAAACTAATAAGCTTAGTCCAAGAAAGAGTGAGTTCGTGGCATCCTGAAGATGAAAATATAATCGCGATATAGCTTGGGATCTATGGAGTGACGTCGCAGTTTTATTCGAATCCACAAATAGACAAAATCTTCACTGCAATTTTAGGCACAGATTATAGCCCCAAAAAATAATTTGTTGAAGTGAAAAGGGTGGCGTATCTTACATCCGTATGGCCACTGTCCTGGATATTTTTTGTGGTAGGTTGTCATTAGTTGTCTACAAATTATTTTTACTGCTCACTGGCGTTTTATGCCAGCAGGGTGGTGATTCTGTAAATATGAAGTGGTTTGCAAATGCGGTGTACGGTATGAAACATCCTGGCAGATTAAAACTGTGTTCCGGAATGAGACTCGAACTCGGCACCTTTGCCTTTCGCGGGAAAGTGCTGTACCAACTGAGCTACCCAAGCACGGTTCACGACCCATCCTCATAATTTTACTTCCGCCATTACCTCGTCTCCTGCGCGTCGTGAGCCGGTCCGGTACACAGTTTTAATCTGCCAGGAAGTTTCATAGTGAATATTTAAATTTCGCAGGAGAACTGTGAAGTTTGGAACGTAGCAGACGAGGTAATGGCAGAAGTAAAATTGTGAGGACGGGTCGTGAATCGTGCTTGGGTAGCTCAGTCGGTGGAGAGCACTTGCCCGCGAAAGGCAAAGGTGCCGAGTTCGGGTCTCGGTCCGGCATACACTTTTAACCTGCCTGGAAGGTTCAAATCAGCGCACACTCCGGTGAAGAGTGAAAATTTCATTCTGGTGTACGGTATGTTTTTCCACTTTTAAGTGGTGGTGGTGGTGGTTAGTGTTTAACGTCCCGTCGACAACGAGGTCATTAGAGACGGAGCGCAAGCTCGGGTTAGGGAAGGATTCGGGAGGAAATCGGCCGTGACCTTCCAAAGGAACCATCCCGGCATTTGCCTGAAACGATTTAGGGAAATCACGGAAAACCTAAATCAAGATGGCTGGAGACGGGATTGAACCGTCGTCCTCCCGAATGCGAGTCCAGTGTGCTAACCACTGCGCCACCTCGCTCGGTCCACTTTTAAGTGATGTAAGTTATCAGATTATCTTAAGCAACAGATTATGTTTGCTTTTCGATCGTGTGCTAAACTACAGCCATTGAAGGATAATCGACATACGTCTGCACTACTTTAAGCAAATACAGCGAAACAGAGTGTTTATAACTGGCTTTTCAGGGTCACCAGGAATTATCTCCAGTATGTAACAGAACGTCCCTCCCGTCGTCTCATGTATTTGTAAAGCTCGTCTGGTTATTACGATAACCCGGAATGTTTTTTACGAGACAGGAAAATTCATTCGCATGTATTTGGCGTCTGTTTAATAGCAGAAGCCGCTATGCAGCACTCGTATCCGAGAACAGAGGCGTCGTGATATGCACCCTACTCCTTGAGGTTAAAATCTAACCTACTTCGTGCACAGAACAGATTCTAACCTAACCTCCTTTGAACCTGCAAAAAACTGACGAAGGAGATCTGACGCACTATGAGAACGCTATTGGGGGATGCTTTCGGGCGGCCTCTGGCGATGCTGTCTGTCGACCATTGTGGGTGAGCGCAGCCTTACAATTAGACACGCTACAGCCGACTGCCTCTGCGCCTACTGTCACAGTTCGCATCAATCGCGGCAACTCGCGGGAAGCCACCACACGACCCTGGGCGCCACTCTCGAAGAGGTGACAACGACACTGCGCACGATACCGAACAGAATGCCGCTCGCTGCACAAGAAACCTTCTGACGTGAAAATTTCGAGAGAAGAGTCGCATGATCCAAGAAGTTAAAAAGTACAGCAAAACCACCCCCAAAGAATTTGATAAAAGCATGGCGGACAGCTCGGTGGAAGAAAGTACTAATCGACAAGGGCGTATCTTACTGCTACGCTTGGTTGAATTTAAAACAATAGCTTAAGTTCAGTAAGACAAACAGTTCATATATTTGATACATTCTCTAGCGGCACATACGAAACTACCTGTTACTAGCAACATGTCACGCAGTGCATTCGAAAACATAACAAATGGCTCTGAGCACTATGGGACCTAACTTCTGAGGTCATCAGTCCTCTAGAACTTAGAACTACATAAACCTAACTAACCTAAGGACATCACACACATCCATTCCCGAGGCAGGATTCGAATCTGCGACCGTAGCGGTCGCGCGGTTCCAGACTGTAGCGCCTAGAACCGCTCGGCCACTCCCGTCGGCCGAAAACACAACAGATAACACGATCAGATTATGTGATTATGTGATTAAACAAAGCTTTACTAAAGTAAGAATTATCGTTTTCTTCCGCCGGACCCTTAAAGTAGACTGAGACACCTCTATAAGGAATGTGGAAAAGTTTCCTTTTGAGGGCGTCGCTGCAGCGTATAAATAAAGTAGCGAGACTCGAATGCGGGTATACAAGCAGCGACATGTAGGCGAGGTTACAGCGTGGCATTCGTGTGGTTCCAACGTGCGAGATGTAAATGTGGAAACATGAACATAGCAACGTTACTACCAAATGTGTCCAAACAGGACCTACATGCTGTTATTCTTTTATTGGCAGTCAAAGGACAACAACGGTAGAATGATGATAGTGAATGGAGCGGCATGTCTGTCGAAAATCTCCTTTGTGGAACAGTGCGCCAAGAGATGTTGCGACATCACGATAACGCACGTCCCCGTATCGCAAGTGTCGTATCGCTGAAGTAGCGCCAACACATGTGGGAGACACACGAGCACCCGCCCTATCGTCCTGATATCTCCCCAGGCGATTATCACGTCTTCGGTACCCTAAAAAAGACCCTGACGGTTGGGGATGTGCAGTAGGCGGCTGCAGACTTCTTCACGCAGCGGAACACGATGGTATACCAAATGGGTACCTCCAACTTCGTGCATCGGCGGATGTTTGTCGCTGTGCTCATGGCGATTTTGTCTGATTGGCGGGGCATACCGATTCTGGAATGTGCGGCCTTCGAATGGGAACTATTTGACCGATACATATTATATGAAAATGTAGCTGTTATCGACGAAGTTTTGCAGATGTCGCTAGCTCGAAGTTGGCGCGTGCCCAGCGACTGAGTACGGTGGGCTCTCACACCCGCTCCGCCTCCCCCCCCCCCACCCTCTCCGAGGAGAAAAAGATGATCTGAAACAGAACTTGCATCCCGCCCGCCACACACATACAGAGACAAATTTATCAGTACAACATTAGTTTGAACAAAGGTGGAACGTTTAATATATAAGACTAGTAGCGAGTGTACCCTGAACATTAGTCGTGAAATCTCAAAACTGTCTCGCTAGTCACCGCGAAACTGAGTTACCACCAACCGCAGTCTAGCTTAGATCCTGGTTACACTCTTCAGTTGAATTAGTGTGTAGCCGAACTACATTTCAGCTGCACCGGATTCACAGGTCGGCGCGCCCGCTACCAACGGCCGTTCTTAAGTGAAGGACAAACAAAGCAAAGGGGAGGAAGCCGGGTGGACGCTTTAATAGGGGTTGCGGGAGCGAGACCACCCACACGCGCGGGTGTGAGGGGTGCTGCAGCGCTTCCGTCACGAGAACCAGTTGCGTCGGTGTGGGAAACGTTACGTAACGAACATATTTTCAACAGCAAAACAGAAATGACTAACTAGCCCGTTATTTAGCTTCGCATTGTACTTTGGGGAGAATTACGTCTCCCCCATCAGGGGTGTTTATTTCAGGTAACGTAACATAGATAGTTTTTTGTTTCTTGCATCATTATACGTGACAACGGACGCTAGTTTTATTTTTCAATGAGAACTGAAATCAGTGTTGGAGCATAAGAAGCTTCGTCACACGTCTCCGTATTACGAATCTATTTATGCTGTAACAGTGATCGTGGTTGTAAATCACAAAATCATGGCTAAAACAGGTCATGAACGGAGTATCTACCGCGGGGCAGGGAAGCCATCTGCCGCTACTTCTCTCCCGTCCCCATAAAAGAAGAACAGCCTACTTCGCCAGTCAGAGACGAAAAAGAGCGAAGAAAAGGATAACATGTAATGGATAGTAACGTTTGGGTTGGTGCATAAGCAGGTAGCGTTTTTCCTTAAGTATAATAAACACAACAGATACACATAACAGAGATTTTAGTCATCAATAATATGTTCTCCTATTTACAACTGTCTCCCAACGCTGCCGTAACTTTTCGATTCCGCGACCGTAGAGGTCACGTGGTTTTGGGGCTCGTCCGTCCGTATTCGGAGCGCATTTTCATCCAGAAAGGATGTTCCTTGAACAGCGTTCGACAGAGACCGGAAAAGGTGAAAATACGAGGGTGCAAGATCAGGTGAACAAGGAGGTTGCGGAATAACTTCCCACCCCAACTCCTGTACAGTGTTTTTATTTATTTATTTTTTTTTAGTCTAACGAGCGGGAGTTATCGTGGAGCAGCTTCACTTCTCGCACTCTTCCTGGTCGCTGTTCTTGGATTGCGTCTGCAGGACGTCTCAGTTGTTGACAGTAAATGTCGGCAGTGATGGTTACACCTCGGGGGAGCAATTCGTAGTACACCATACTGTGGTTGTTCCGCCAGATGCAGAACATTGCCTTTTGTGCATGCGGGCGAGTCTTCGTATGGGTAGCTGCTGCTTTGTTTCGGCCCTACCGTTCCTCACGTTAGCACAAAGATACCATTTTTCGTCACCACTAACGATAGAAGTGTCAGTTGATGAGAAGCAAGCAGAGGTGCACATATGGCCACCTGGTGATTTTTGTGATTTTGGCTTAGAGCATGCGGTACTCATACACAAGATTTTTGAACCTCCACCACTGCATACAAATGTCGCACGATGGTGGAAGTATCGCAGTTCATCACATTTGCTAGTTCTCGAGTACAATGGCATAGTGGATCATTGTGGATCAGTACGCTTAAACGAGCTTCATCAAACCCCGAAGGTCGTCCTGAACGTGGAGAGTCACTAATGTCAAAACGATTCTCCTTAAGGGGACATTGTACATAAAATTCGTTGGGGTTTGACATTTTCTGTTTTCCACTCCATAATGTACTTTGGACTTTTCTGAACATTTGGTATATAATACATTAAAATCAGACAATTGTGAGACCTTCAAATAATATTTTGAATGTTGGCGTGTGACACTTAAATTTCGCGGCTACGCCTATACTGCCACATCATATCTTGGGAACTACACAGTCTAGAAGGCTGTGAATTGCTTTGTTTTGTGCCTACTGCTACGTCTCCGAAGTTGGCACTACGAATAAACAAATCAGTCCTTTGTTTCTGATACTAGCTTTCGTTGAAAGTAGTGTGATTATCGGCTATTTTTGTAGTAAGCTAACTTCTATTGCTTTATATACTCAAATAAAATTACTAAGCGTACAAGTAAATTTGCGGGTAACAGATAAGTGAGACTTTCTTTCATCGAATATCAACCGATAAAAAACCATGTCATGCTTTGTGTCCACCTTCACAAACACTTTGTGTAAATATAGGGAAGCTGAATTTTTTTTGGCACCCTGCGTGAATTTACACATAAACATTCTCTTCCTTTGGCTGTAATGGACGCAATGAAACCTAGTTACAGAGATTTGGCAGATCTTGAGCTACTAAAGAAGTGTTTACATGGGAAGACCCAGAATGTGAATGAATCCTTCAATATTGTTGTGTCGTGCCGTGTGCCTTATGACTCTAAAGTTAGCAGTGTCTGATGCTGTAATAACTTTTAATGGTGGGAACTATGAAAGGCTTGAGGTACTGGAGGAGCTAGGGGTAAGATTTGGACACAGCTAAAGGACTGCGGGCACTGGATGAGCTTCGTGCACGTGAAGCAGAGTTGGCTGCTCAGCAAATGACAAAAGAAGCAAGCAAGAAAGAAAAGGAGGAGGCAAGCACTGGGCTGTTCTGACACTGAAGGAGACACAGACAATGGGCCAGGGCAATTCTAGTGCATGAAAGACGCATAAATGTAAGTCTGTATAAGAATTTGCAATAAAAAAAGTTTTAAACCTTAATATCTCTGAAATACATTTTTTTGCAATAAATGACCCGTTTTCTAAACAAGTACTGATGGCAGGGACATGAAATATTCACAGCGTGCCAAGTGTGAGATTCAACACATATGCAACTATAATAATTAAAATATTCTGAGTTGTTTTGTTTTTAAGTTCATTTATTTACAAAATTCTGTCAAAAAATTGAGTGTTTGAAATAAAAAAAGATAACATGCCCCACAATAAAATTTTAGTAATAATTCTAGTTCAGTGTATCCAGAAAGGTGCATTCAATAATTATGGAAAATTGTAAGTTGGTGTCTTTAGATGTTTTCAAGATAATGGGTCACAAAATTCGATAATTTAACATTGGCGGCATAGGACATACAATCTCCCCTTAAAACGAGAAAACCATTTTCTTGCGTGCTCTGTCCAGTGGAACCATCCGCATATACGGCGCAAATGTTTCTGGCTGTCTCCGCTGCTGTAACCCCTCCACTGAACTCCAACAACAGAATATGGCGGAAATGTTCCGATTTCTCCACTTGGCACACGTTATTTTAGCGTCCACGGCTTTACTCACATCACCAAACAACGAAATGATGATATGTAAACTCAGGTAGCAGCAGTGAACTGGAAATAAAAAATTACAATCGATATATAAACCCACAGCAACGGCAATACCAATATGCAAAACAAAAATGCTGCCTCACGTCGTGGGTACGTTCCTGCCGGTTATTATAAAAATAAAAGCAGCTATTCGCTGCAGCTGTAATAACATAAGGAAAAATATCCGTCTTAAATCATGACTTCCAAAATCGAAATTTATATCGTATTTAAAAAAACAGAATTTTGTTTACATTAGCCACGTCGACTGAAATATCTAACGGTCAAGGTAAGGTCTAATCTAAAATTGTCCTATTTAAGACAACCTTTTTTCTTTTATACATCATTTAGATTTGAGTTACCTATGTACCCCGTGAAACATATCAGTGATAAAATTCCACGTACTTGTTGTTTATACTTTTGCTGTCCCTCACTGTAAATTTGCACTTAGACGTGAGCAAGCGTCCCGTGTGTAGAAAGGGCATGCTTCTGTTGTAAGTATAGGCGAGGGAGCACATGCAGTGGCACAAACGGGGCATAGATGACAGTGGTGAAAGACAGCTGCGGAGACGGGTACATGCGAATGGACGTGCACCTGTTGAGCACCTGACCGGCCAAGTGAACCAACGGGTACCGACAGTCTCCCGTCAACGAACTTTCATCGAACTTAGTTGCGCATGGGCATCCACAGAAGGTGCCTGCCTCTCTTGCACCCATGCTGACTGCGGCAACGGAGGCTGGAATTTGACTCCAGTGTCGCAACTAGACATCCACTGAGGATGACAGGCGGTCTTTTCAGATGAACCACATTTTGTGTTCCATCGGACAGATGGCCACTGGCGTGAACGGCGTGAAACGTCTGACTGCAACAATCTTAGTAAGGATGCAGGCTGTAAGAGGGAGCATTATGCCCCGTGGAATGTTTTCATGGTATTCCCTGGGTGATCTCCTCCTTTTGGAAAAAATAATGAACAGGGGCTGTGTAAAGCGGTGAGGGGGGGGGGGCTATGGCGGCTATATCCCCCCCCCCCCCAATGGAGTACAACATCGTGACTAAAGTATTAAATAAATTAATTCCTTTTTATAAATTTTACTTTGAAATATAACATACTGTGTATAAAATTATATGAAAGTTTTCATAAAAGCAACAGAGATAATGCTGATCTGTACAAAATTCGAAAAATAATACTGGTATCGACAGCTACTGTTGAGGAAAAGTAATACTAGAGGAGGATGTCCCGTTACACTGTGTATTTATCATCCTGCACAGTTCACAGCAAAATGATGTTAGTGGCCTAAGCACATTGTACACGATGACGGCGTGAAAGCCGAAATCTAGGTTGTACACTAGAAATATATGTACGGTCAAATGGCTGTGTGTGCTTTCAGAAATACAGGGTGATTCAAAAAGAATACCACAACTTTAAAAATATGTATTTAATGAAAGAAACATAATATAACCTTCTGATATACATCATTACAAAGAGTATTTAAAAAGGTTTTTTTTCACTCAAAAACAAGTTCAGAGATGTTCAATATGGCCCCCTCCAGACGCACGAGCAATATCAACCCGATACTCCAACTCGTTCCACACTCTCTGTAGCATATCAGGCGTAACAGTTTGGATAGCTGCTGTTATTTCTCGTTTCAAATCATCAATGGTGGCTGGGAGAGGTGGCCGAAACACCATATCTTTAACATACCCCCATAAGAAAAAATCGCAGGGGGTAAGATCAGGGCTTCTTGGAGGCCAGTGATGAAGTGCTCTGTCACGGGCTGCCTCGAGTAGTTTGGTTTTCAGCCTAGTCAACAGCGCCTCAAGCGAACAAATGTACAACTAAATGAAACTTTATAGCTCCCTTAATTCGCCGACAGATAGTGCTTAGCTCTGCCTTTTGTCGTTGCAGAGTTTTAAATTCCTAAAGTTGTGGTATTCTTTTTGAATCACCCTGTACTGTGTACTGTGGCTCAGGAGCATCGAAAACTTATTGTTTTCTTGAACCTATAACCTATTTGTGCAAACCAAAAAAGAGTCGTATAATATTTCAGGACAGCCACTGAAGATGCCTTGTGAATAAGGCGAAACGCATCTGGGTGCGCAAGTAAATTATAAAAAAAAATTATGTGCAGCTCGCAAAAGCCGTTTTTCTGCAATGTTTCATTTGTATTTGTCAACAGCGGCAGCCATCATGGAAATTCGTGGTAAGGTCCTATGGGACCAAACTGCCGAGGTCATCGGTCCCTAAGCTTACACACTACTTAATCTTACTTACGCTAAAGCCGTCGGCACACGGACCGTGCATCCGAACGTTGAGCGTGCCGAGTTTCTGACGCCATAGCGTGGAATAGCACTTTCGGGAGTCTTTCCGAACGTGCAGAGCAATATCTGGCATGTCAGATATTCTGAGCGTGCGTCTGAGCGTTGACCAACGAGATGGCACAACGCCACCTACGTCACACGCGCGCCGTCTCTCTTCAGTACAGAGTTGTGAGGCGCCATATTGGCATTCATTTCAAGCCTATATGTATATATGCCGTTTCTGAGCACCAGAAAATTGAGAATCACTGGAAAACCCGTTGTTAGTTGTGTGATTCGTTCTAATAAAAAATGAGATACATCGTATTCGTGGCAAAAGAATTATTGTAACTTGGGTATTATGAGAGTAGGCTATTTGAAGGCAGTGACACACTGAAGATCCACCCAAAACGCATTGTTCGTGGTACAATTTGTTATAATTAAATTTCAATTAGTAATATAATTATCTACGATTAACGTTTTTAGCAAGGGGTAACACAGTATGATAAAGTATAAGAAGTGTGTTGATTGTCTAGACTCTAGAGAAAGCCGGCACGGTAACTCAGCGTGTTCAGCCAGAGGGTTAGCTGCCCTCTGTAGTAAAAAAATCCGAGTTAATGGATCAACGACGAACTGAAACGGGTGTCTTGCGACGTCCGCCCCGAGCAGATAAAACGAACAAAATGCAATAAAAAAAAAGCGTAATGAGTAGCGTCTCTATCCAGTAATGAGTTTTTGTCGGGGCGGTGGTTCGCGCCTTACCACATCTCAATTTTTTTCCTAACATTCGTGTTTTTATTAGGTTCTGATACTTTATTATTAGTTTAATATAATTATATGCTATAATGTTTGATGTTATGTAAATATAAAGTCACCTTTTCTGAGGAGTGACTTTGTTCGATTGGCTTAATCTACAGGACAGCTTGCGCTACTTGTATAAAGATATTTTGCTCCTTTTTCTTTTACGCTTCGTAATTCACATGTTGCAGAGATTCTGCTACTGGGTAGGAACAGTGATCAAGTAAGACTGACTTAGGGGTTTTACCAAAATGTGGGAATGATGAAATAATGTTTATCTTATGCGGAGAAGTGTTCCATATTTGTACCGCATTGTTTGTAATGGAACTTTTATAAGCCTGTGTCCTTATTGATTCGACATGGTACTTTCCTTTTCGTGGACGATGGAGGAAATCTGCGTTTCAATATAGCTAACGTGGGAATTCTACGCGCGCCCGTTGAGTAAACAGTGTAATTTACGAACTAGAAACATCCCTCGACTGCCGCTGGAGTGCGTTGCGATCGCGTATACCACATTGGGGCCCACGTACCGTATGCAGGAGTCGCGTCGTTCCTGAGCGTTCAGCAGCACGTTGAACTTGGCATGCTCCACGTTAACGTTCGACAGCACGGTCCGTGTGCCGACGGCTTAAGGACAACACACACACACCCATGCCCGAGGGAGGACTCGAACCTCCGATGGGTAGGGGGGGGGGGGGGGGGAGCCGTGCGAACTACGACAAGGCGCCTAAGACCGCGCGGCTACACCGCGCGGCCTGCCATCATGATTCCGTCCTTTATGGACGAAAATTCAAGTAAAATTTCGACATTTGCTACCTTTTCAGGGTTTGTAAGTTTAAAGGCGAAGAGTCAAGACGTCACTGACGTTCTCCATGCGCTCGGAGCAGTAACGGCGTCTGTGTCTCTAAACAAGCGGCGCTGCGGGAGTGAGCCACCGCCCGACCTTCCCATTAAAGTCGGCGGCGGCGAATTAGGCGGCCGGCGCGCCGGAAGCTGCGGTTTTTTGTGTCGGACAGCGGCCGCTGGCTGGTGACTGGTGGCTGGTAGCTGTGGCTGCCGCGGGCTGCGTAAAGAGGACGTCCCGCGGGGGACCGGCACTGCCGTCAGGGACGCCGTATACCCGCCAGCAGCAAAGGTCTGTTCCGTTCACCTCAACCATGCTGTACGGTAAACCGTACGTACGAACCAGTGGAGATTTGAAAAAAAATAAACGAGCGCAATTAAGGAATGGGCCCATATGAATAAAGTTTCATTCGCAATTTTATTCGACAACACAACTGAACGGTGCGCCGGTTCACGAGGCAACTTGTCACTCTACATTTATTTTATTAGATAACTAGCTTACTACCCGACATTGTAACCTATCTTATGAGCAATTTTGTCATATGATGACGTGATGGAGACCGTGGCTGTTGTTTGAAGACAAATGTTGACGGTGTTAGGAGAGCAACCAGCCACAAATTTACTTCCAGTTCCTTTATTCAAAGGGTACCGTTGCCGGTTTCAAATCGTTGTGATTCATCCTCAGACGGTTTACACGCTTTCTTTGTGACATGTGGTGTGTTTTTTACAGATTAATTGTCGTGAAACGTCGGTTTGGAGTGTTTGTTTTCATAGCATTCGTCCAACAGATGTAAATGCATTCCCACTGCATTCTTATTGTTGCACACGTAAATTGTTCTAACTGAACACTTTATATTTGTCACTGAAAAGCTTTCTAACACGCAACACATGTTCTGATACATACATGTATCATCCAGTATTCTAAAATCGTTGGGGGAAGTAGCAACAAAACGACTATTCACCTTGGTGTGTAGAATGTATGAGTCTGGTAACATACCATCTGACTTTCGGAAAAATATCATCCACACAGTTTCGAAGAGTGGTAGGGCTGACAAGTGCGAGAATTATCGCACGGTCAGATTAATAGCTCATGCATCCAAGTTGCTGACTACAACAATATATAGAGGAATGGAAAAGAAAATTGTGGGTGTGTTAGATAACGATCAGATTGGCTTTACGAAAAGTAAACGCACCAGACGGGCAATTCTGGCGTGATGTTTGATAATGGAAGCAAGACTAAAGACAAAGCAAGACACGTTCATAGGATTTGTCGACCTGGAAAAGAAGAGTTCGATAATGTAAAATGGCGCTAGATGTTCGATATTCTGAGGAAAATATGAATAAGCCACAGGGAGACACGGATGATGTACAATCTGTGCAAGAGCCAAGAGGGAATAATTCGAGTGGACGACCAAAAACGAAGTGCTCAGATTAAAACGGGTATAAGACAGGGATGTACTGTTTCGCCCCTACTGTTCAGTCTGCACAACGAAGAAGCAATGATGGAAATAAAAGAAAGGTTCTGGAGTGGAATTAAAATTCAAGGTGAATCAATGATACGATTCGCTGACGACCTTGCTTTTCTGAGTGAAAGTGAAGAAGAATTACATGATCTTCTGAATGGAATGAACAGTCTAATAAGTACAGAATATGGTTTGAGAAAAAATTGAAGAAAGAGGAAAGTAATTAGAAATAGCAGAAATGGGAGCAGCCCGAAACTTAACATCAGAATTTATGGTCACGACGTAGATGAAGTTATTCTGCTACCTAGTCAGCAAAATAATCAGTGACGGGCGGAGCAAGGAGGACCAAAAAAAGATCTGCACTGGCAAGAAGGGCATTCCTGGCCAAGAGAAGTCTACTGGTACCGAACATAGGCCTTTATTTGAGGAGGAAATTTCTGAGAATGTACGTCTGGAGTACAGCATTGTATGGTAGTGAAACATGGACTGTGGGAAAACCGGAACAGAAGAGAATCGAAGCATTTGAGATGTGGTGCTACAGACGAATGCTGAAAATCAGGTGGACTGATAAGGTAAGGACCGAGGTAGAGAGAAAAGGAATATGTGGAAAACACTGACAAGAAGAAGGGACAGGATAATAGGACATCTGTTAAGACATCAGGGAATAACTTCCATGGTACTAGTGGGAGCTGTAGAGGGCAAAAACTGTAGAGGAAGACAGAGATGTTGCCTGCTCCGCAACTTCCACAAAAGTGACGCTTAGCGACCCTGTGATCCCAGCAAGAAAACACCAGACATCGGGGTGGGCACTATTTTCTGTTTCCACCGTAAAAACGGTCGTTCCTGTAAAAAGTTACGCCCGTCTTACCAGCGAGTTCTGAGGGAACTCTACAAGTCTGTTAGACTGCCATTACCCGGCGGGTCCTAACCACCAGCTGTCCCCCATTAACATATTCCTGCGCTCCTAGCCTCCTCCTTTAAACCAAGGAGCTTCTCTAACGGCCGCCAGTAATAATCACCGTTTGAAAGACATTGCTGTAAAATTAATTGGGCTTAAGAATACTCATGTACAGAGGAAATAATGCTAAGTAATTGTATTCTTGATGGTCCGCTTGAGGTACGACTCATGTAAGTGTCGATTTTTCTTATAGTAAAAAAAAGAAAGGACTTCGAATTATTCTTTCATAAAAATTAGTCACTGACATGTGTCCCGGTCACTGACATGTGTCCCTGAGATGATAATTTTTCACACGCTTAACAGTAACTAGTCTTACCGTTGCATATGAAAAGAGACATTGAAATTACTACGAAATTTTAAGTGAGAAAGGTTATTAACGTTTTCATGCAGTAACAAGAAATAAAATTTCAAACCCCAAATACCAGCGATACTGTGAAAACCCTTTCACTGAAGTGTGAAAACAGTTAACGCAATATTACTCGATCAGAGACTTCTATTCTCACAGCCAAGACAACAAAAATTTGTACATTCTTTCGTCTGGATCGCGGAAAATTTTAAATATTATTTTTGAATTTTTTTTTAGCTATGGGCCAATGGTAATTAAATTTGTGGGCACCTTTCGTTAGAAAGTGACTAATAAGTTATCAAACCGCCAATTAAACATAGGCGCTCTCTTTTGTATGAAATTCATCCGTATGTGGCACATTATTGCAATATAAAAATGTTATATGCAACCATTCAGGGGACGTCGTAACAGTATTAAATAAATTACCGACAGTGTTCCATTAGTTCATCTACTCCTTCCCCCTGCCTCTCCCTTTCTCCATATTCACCCCCTCTGTGTCCATCTCCTCCACCCTCCCCCCTCTCTGTTCACCTTCTCCACCCACCCACACTCTGCCTATGACCTTCTCTCCTTCTCCCGATGTCTGGGTTCATCCCCTCCTCCCCCCTTTCTCTGTCCATCTCCTCCTCCCTCCTCTCTCTGTCTATTTCCTCCTCCCTCATCTGTCTGTCCATCTCCTCCTCCCCCCTCTCCATCCGTCTTCACCTCCGCCCTGTTTCTGTACGCCTTATTGTCCCCCCGCTGTCTGTCCAGTGCCACTTTCCCCCTGTCTTTACCTATCTCCTGCTCCCCCTCTCTTTGTCCATCTCTGTCCGTCTCCTCTTTCCCCTTATCTGTACCCCTTCTCCCCCCCCCCCCCCCCCCCGCCCTCACTGTCTGTCCATCTCCTTCCCCTTCTTCCATGTGCACATTATAACGCTCATAAGGATAGGAGGCTGGTTCACCTTACCCCTATAGTATTTCTTTCCAGACTGTAACTAGCAGGGATATCAAATTTGGTTGAAATCGTTCTAGGAGATTAGGATGAGGTTTTTAACTGTGGCTTTGCCTGCGCACGCACATCTCACATATTTCAGATATATGCAACGTTTTTCACAATCATTTCGCCCTGCAGTTACATATCACGTAGGTCAATGTCTATGGCGTCGTATTTCCTGAACTATGTGTCGTACAACTATATATTTTTGTAGCTACATTTCGAGGTATACATGTAGAGAGAGTTACATGTTAATACCGTCTGTTAAATGTGTCGTGAATACAGTTAGTAGTAAAGAAGAAATAAACTTACAAGTTATGTTACATGAGGAATTTTTATTGCATAAACAGTGAAAACGAAGCGATAAACTTTATTTTCCTTTCATCATTTTTTGGGGTTGTCAGCGAGCAAGTGTTTCATAAAGATTCTCAATAATGTGTAAAATTTGTTGCAAGTTACTAAGCGCTCTCATTCTCATATACTGGATGTCTGAAGTATTCTCCACCGCACCCGTTGGTAGATAGGTGGTTCTCATCCACACAGTGATTCTTTCCATGCAGTAAGTGATATGTGTTTCAAATGTGATTGAAATCGGTAATTTATGAGGACATACGTACATACATTCATGCCTACGTATGGATTAAGTTATGAATTAAAATAAAAAGTTCTTAGAAATTCTTCCAAGTCATATGTGGCATACAGCAAACCAGTGCTTAACAGTATTGGTTAAAAACAGTCTTGGTTGCAATTTTAGTTTTTTGTCTTTGAACGACGCGTTTCGCCTTATGTAGGCATCTTCACGTTAACAGAGAATAAATACATCTATTTAAAATCGCGATCGCGTTGTGCAGACTTGGATAACCTGTAAGCACGTATAAACAGATCAACTATTGAAAGAGAAAATACCTTTATTTGTTATTTCTTAGAAGAATCCTTTAGTCAGTGTGGACAAAGGGCATCGTCGAATATATCAGGCCAACAACGCCTTCGTTAAACTCAGTAAAAACTAGAAATATAAAATATTAAAATCATTACCTTTTCTAAATGGACACGGGAGGCACCAAGATCTGCATAACGCGTTCCCGTTCACAGGAGCGAGTAACAGAGTAAGATGGGGGCTCAGGTAGTAAGCATAATGCACCAAGTACTTACCTCATGATTTTCTGTCTCTCCCGGAGATGAGAGAGAGAGAGAGAGAGAGAGAGAGAGAGAGAGAGAGAGAGAGACGGTCATTACTTAACATTATTCCCTCTGCACATGAGTAATTTTTGAGCAGGTTAATTTTTAGGCAAACGTCTTTCGAACTGTAATTACTGGTAGTCACGACGATAGTGGTGAGAAAAGCTCCGTGGTTTGAAGGAAGACGCCAGGAGCGCAGCGATACGTCCGTGGGAAGCAGCTGGCGCTTAGGACCCGACTGGTAATGGCAGGCCAGCAGACGTGGAGAAGAGAACTCGCTGGTAAGACGGACTTAGCTTTTATGGGAACGGCCGTTTAAGGTGGCAACAGAAAATAGCGCCCGCAATAGAAAATACTGCCCACCCTGACAGCGTGCTGTTTCCTTACTGGGAGCGAGCTTTTAAACGGCGCACAGCGGGGTCGCTCAGCTTCAGTTTTTCCGGTGTCCTGGAGAAGGCTACACCAAGCGTCCGTGTCCATCAACAGAGGACCTCGTGGGCGATGCCAGCCGCCGACGGCGGGATACCACAGCCAACAGGCTAGCTAAGGCGTCCTCATGCTCCTCTGTTGATCCTCGTTGCTGTCATTTATCTCTCTCTCAACCTTATAGGAGCCTGATTCATTATAATTTTTAAACTTGTATTTCAACTAATGCCTGATAACTTGTGAACTAGACATTGAACATTAGTGCTCTCTTTCGGCCGAGTGGTTCTAGGCGCTACAGTCTGGAACCGCGCGACCTCTACGGTCGCAGGTTTGAATCCTGCCTCGGGCATGGATGTGTGTGGTCATCAGTCCCCTAGAACTTAGAACTACTTAAACCTAACTAACCTAAGGACATCACACACATCCATGCCCGAGGCAGGATTCGAACTTGCGACCGTAGCAGCGCTTAAGGGGGTAACCCTCTTTGAACGCATTAAAAGAAGGTGAATTTTGTGATTTTTTCAAGTAAAATAAAAAGTAATGCTGAATCTGATGACAGTTTTATTTCTCACGAACCGCTGCACCAAGTGCAAGGATGCATTGCAGCGAGAACATTAGCAACCACCGGGAATTCTTGAAGCCCTCCTATTGGACATGCAATAACGTAATTTTCTACAAATTATTTTCGATATGTTTTCTATCAGCATGCATACGGTAATAGAAAAATATTAAGTTCTAACAAGATGGTGACGTGTCGAAACAAATTTCATTTTTTTTAACAAACGTAAACGTGGTCCGTAGCAAGCTGTAATGAGATGTTTATTTTCTTTCTCCTTTTTCGTAGTTATTTCCAACGTTATTTGTCTTTATATTGAACCTATCCCATGGTTTTTGATGTAGTTTATATTATGATACTATCATGCACCTGTAAATCTTGAAGTACTTGATGTTCCCAATGCTGGTAATTTTATAACGCTGGTGACGTTTGGTTGCCACCCTTTCACGCATTGTTTATAGGTTGTTATTTGAAACAAAAAAAATCTGTGGGTTATCTTTCTGTACAAATAATCAGCTCTGCCTTCTGTGTGTCTAGAAATAGCTTTCGGACATTGATGGCTTACAATATAATGCACTCGTTATACCTGGCACGCCAGCAATTGATGGAGTGTTCTATTTCAACCATTTGTGGAATTTTGCACGTACCTGACATGTTTGTTAATATGATGTTTAAAATAATTGTCCGGTGATATGTCATGTACTGCATAAAACATTTTATGTCCATTTGTATGCCCTTAATGTATTCTTTGGTCACCGGTTGTTTTTATAAATGACATCAACTACGTCTGGCACGCCAGCGATATATGTAACGTGCCTATCATATGTGCTATCAAGAGTCTTAAAGTCATTGGATGAATATGTATCTGCAACAATAAATTAGCAGCTGCTGTCAGTTGCTATGTTGTGTTACATAGGTAAAAGTTCAGAATATGCTGTAGCGTGGATCATTTCGTAAAATGACAGAATATGGCTACTTTTTACTTGTAATTAAGATTGATTTGAAAATCACACGAAACACAGATGTTACAAATGTAAGTAAGAAATTTATGCAGTTATGTTTTATCTTAATGTGGGGTGTGTTGTGGCGATGTATGCAGAGAATGTAGTGCTTTTTCATGTTGGTTTCACAGGTGCTTGACAATGACGCATAGTCGAAGTTAGCTAATCTCACGGTTAAATAAACATCGCATTACGGCCTACTTCGGGTTAAGTTGACGTTTATTAAGCATCTGGAGGCTGTGGATCCCCACAAATACAAAATTTTAAATTTCATTTTCTTTGCCCAAAATATTGAGACAAAAGCGGGCACCGAAAATGGATATTGAAAAACGGCGACTTATGCTGATAGAAGATTCAATCAAAATCATATGTTCCCCCTCACCCCCAATTTGAAAAATGTTTCGAGAAAAAGGGGTTATAAGTTTTGGGTTAGGTTTTTTGTAGTTAATGTACATCTACCTCCAGTCAGCTGTCGCTGGACCATACAGCTGTCCTTTTATATCCAAGAGGAGGTCGTCGTCCTTCTTCTTGGTTGCCATGACGGTCCTGCGGCCCTCTCTGGCAGCTCCTCTGCTCGCTCGATACCCTTTTCGTCCGCTTTTATGCAAAAGTTGTAACAGGATGGTCCAACCTCAAGTTAGAGAACTTTCATAATTTTCATAATACTTGTTAAGCCGTCGTTGAAAGCACATAACGCCACAGCGGCCGCGATATCGACTATTTTCTTCCCGTTGCGAGTGGTTTTCGGAGACGTCGACTAGACGCAAGCGTTAAAACCTTCGTTGGCATTTTGAGTGTAACATCCTAGGCATCGTTCCAGCAAGTCAAGCGATACCATGTCGAACAAAAGGGATCACCAGTTTCGTCGATAACCTGACGTATGCAGCGAGTGCGCTGGTAATGGAGTGTCTGGCGAAATTGGGATGAACGCTACGATAAAGAAGAGATCACAGAGAATATTTGAAACAAAAAAATAAAAATAGAGTTTTTTAAGTTTTGAAAGACGGCTACTCCGTTTTAAATCTGGAATGGAGAATATATCGCAATTAAGAACTCGAAATTGACATCTTCCCACTATTATTATTATAGTAGTGCTGCCCTTCCTGTTTACTTACATCCCCGTGATTAGCTTCGAATAGCCGGCCGCTGTGGTCGAGCGGTTCTAGGCGCTTCAGTCCGGAACAGCGCTGCTGCTGCTGCAGTCGCAGGTTCGAATCCTGCCTCGGGCATGGATGTGTGTGCTGTCCTTAGGTTAGTTGGGTTTAAGTAGTTCTAAGTTCTAGGGGGCTGATGACCTCAGATGTTAAGTCCCATAGTGCTTAGAGCCATTTGAACCATTAGCTGCCGGCCGAAGTGGCCGTGCGGTTAAAGGCGCTGCAGTCTGGAACCGCAAGACCGCTACGGTCGCAGGGTCGAATCCTGTCTCGGGCATGGATGTATGTGATGTTCTTAGGTTAGTTAAGTTTAACTAGTTCTAAGTTCTAGGGGACTAATGACCTCAGCAGTTGAGTCCCACAGTGCTCAGAGCCATTTTTTTTTAACCATTAGCTTCGAATAATGCATGTTTACTGTGGCTGCTTGATTCACGTCTGCAAATAGGAACGAGATATCCAAGGCTATACGCAGTAGCATCACCTTCATTGGGTTCAGTTTGTTAGTGGAAGCTGAGGGGCATGCTAGGTGTAACACCACAAGCTGCCCGAC
This sequence comes from Schistocerca serialis cubense, assembly GCF_023864345.2. Lineage (NCBI taxonomy): Eukaryota > Metazoa > Arthropoda > Insecta > Orthoptera > Acrididae > Schistocerca > Schistocerca serialis. Next base: position 115,165,870 of record NC_064643.1, on the reverse strand, counting down.
ATCGTCAGGTGGTGATTTGTGGTCACTGCTGCAAGCATAGGCGCTATTCATAAATTACCCCCGACGGCGATTAAAAAATTAAATAAAAATTGTGCTATATAATTTGTTCTTACATGTTGACGTAACTCCTCCACATACTCACCACCCCAGTTCAAACATTATTCGTACCGTGACGCTAGTTTCTTTATCCCTCCATCAAAGAATGGTGCCGCTTAGTGCTTCGGCCAGTTGTTGACAGCATACGAGAGATCATCGTCGTTCCTGAAGTGCTTAGATGTCAGCCAGACCTCCATTCTGAGGGAGAAATGAGTTGCTTGGTGCCAAGTCCGGAAAGTGTGGAAGATGTTGAAAAGTCTCCCAGTAAAAACTCACATTTTTTTCCTTTGGTAGATTCGCAGTTAGTGTAATAAGCAGTCCCTTAAAGTACTAGTAGAAGTTAGTAATTTGTGATTCACAGTGTGTTGAGATTATTGTAAACTTTTCAATATTGACTGAAGGCTGGTCTAAGTTTTTGATTTGTGATGTGTAACTTTCTTGTTCCAGGTAAGTCGCTGCCACTTTCAAGATCTAGAGACACTTGTGAGAAGCAAGTAAATAAACTCAGGTAACAGCAGGCGCTCTTTGTCAATTACTGGGTTCAAAGAAGAAACTATGCGATTTTCGGAGTTCACCACACACTAACGGTACGACCAAGTAACCTTTTTTGGCGTGTAATTCAGCCTCTTTCCTAATCTCGCTAAGCCGCGGAGTTGCCGCGCGGTTAGAGGCGCCATGTTACGGATTGCGCGGCCGCTCCCGCCGGAGGTTCGAGTGCTCCATCGGGCATGGGTTGGTTCTTAACAAAAGTTAAAGTAGTGTAGAAGTCTAGGGACCGATGACCTCAGTAGTTTGGTAGATTTTTGAGGTAGATTCGCAGTATGTGGTCACGCATTGTGGCGAAGGAAAATGATTAGATCGGTAATCGCCTTTTATTTTGGACTGACCTTCGGAGTTTTGTAAGGATCTCACGATAAACCTGCCCTGTCACAGTATTGTCGCGCATTATTCTCACGAAATCTGTTGTCAAAATTCCTTAGTTATCGAAAAGCTATAACCATTATTTTCCGGTTTGACAGCATCTACTTGAATTTTTTGGGAATCATTGGGAGAATGACTGTGCATCCACTGTTTGGACTGTTCCTTAGTTTCAGAATTCACATACTGCACCGATGTATTGTTCTTTCACGATACTATTCACAAATTCTTCCCCCTTTTCACAGCAGCGCTTAATGTCTTGGCCCAGCCTATTCATTCAGTTTTTCGAACACCGGTTAGACATTTCGATACTCACCTTGCACAAAACTTACGCTGACCTAACCCCTCGGTAACAGTGTTAGAGGCCTGTATTTGAAATCTGAGGCACACCTTCAGAAACTTTGGAAATTATGAAGCGACGTCTCCCATGCACAATTTCGCCAACATGTTACACATGTTCACCAGACGCATCTGAATGTTACCCTCTACAAGTTTCATCATGCGCAACTGATCGACCAGCCTTCAATTTTGTGCACCATTCCGTCACAACACAATGACACATAATCCCACCCTCAAACACACGACACAATCGGTGATCAATCTCAGCGGCACGACTACTGCATCTTGCAGTAGCGAATGTCAGAACGTATCTCACAACTGCAAAGCACCGACCACTTGAGTCGCTTGCCGCTTGTACAATGATGAATGTAACACAAGATGACTAACACAACGCTACCTTCAAAGTCTCCCTTGTCAACCACGCACCGTGACGGTACAAACACGTGTTTACTTTTAATATCTATTGGAGGTTAATTTGTGTTTAATCCCGATATCAACTGCAACGTTCTTGTTATGAACAAGTCCGCAGGTCACGCGGTGCACAACAGAGTTGCTTCCAGACGGATGACGATAATGTGCCCACAGTCCCCTACCGGAAGTCGACATGTGGCCTTCTGCGCGTGTTCCAGGGCACCGAAACTGCTTCCGAGGGTGACAAACGGCGAATCTGTAGAGCGACCCAGCGCTGCCAGAAGGCCACAGCTCCCTTTCCGTAGGCGGCTCTGGACGGTCTACCCTCATTCGTCTGGAAGCAACTCGGTCGCGCGTACCCGACTTTAGCACGAGGCCAATTTAGTACCCTGTACAGCGGGGCGCACACAAGCGGACGACAATTCTCTCTGGTGTAAAGGCCCCCGTAATCGATCAAACATTTTGTCAAATTTAACTATGCTTGTCAAATATTTGACGGTAACGGTGCTGTTTGACGTGTTTGTCAAGCATAGATTGTGCTTGACGTATGCCAAAAATTTGATTGACAGAAAGTTTGACAAGGTTATTTATACAGAAAGTTTGACAAGGTAATTTATGACGATGTTTCACCGCATATGTTTCGTGAAAAATTGCTTTATTACAATTTATCTCATTATGCCGTGAGTTCCCACAACCATGGAAACTGCGGTCAAGTATAAAAACAAAATAGCATTGACAATTACCAAAATGGTGGACGTATAGCGTCTTTCCCAGACATGTACACCGAAGAGCCAAAGAAGCTGGTACACCTGCCTAATATCGTGTAGGGGCCCCCGCGGACACTCAGAAGTGCCGCATTACGATGTGGCATGAACTCGACTGATGTCTGAAGTAGTGCTGGAAGGAAGTGACACCATGAATTCTGTAGGGCTGTCCATAAATCCGTATGAGTACGAGGGGGTGAAGGTCTCTTCTGAACAGCACGTTGCAAGGCATCCCAAATACGCTCAATAATGTTCATGTATGGGGAGTTTGGTGTCCAGCGGAAGTGTTAAAACTCAGAAGAGTTTTCCTGGAGCCACTCTGTAGCAATTCTGGACGTGTGGGGTGTCGCATTGTCCTGCTGGAATTGCCAAAGTCCGTCGGAATTCAAAATGGACATGAATGAATGCCGGTGAACAGACAGGATGGTTACGTACGTATCACCTGTCAGAGTCGTATCTAGGGATCCCATATCAGTCGAACTGCACTTGTCCCATACAATAACAGAGCCTCCACCAGCTTGAACAGTCCCCTGCTGACATGCAGGGTCCATGGGTTCATGAGGTTGTCTCCATACCCGTACACGTCCATCCGCTCGATGCAATTTGAAACGAGACTCGTCCGGCCAGGCAACATGTTTCCAGTTATCAACAGTCCAATGTGGATGTTGATGGGCCCAGGCGAAGCGTAAGGCTTTGTGTCGTGCAGTCATCAAGGGTACACGAGTGGACCTTGGGCCCCGGAAGCCCATATCGATGATGTTTCATTGAATGGTTCGCACGCTGACACTTGTTGGTGGCCCAGCATTGAAATCTGCAGCAATTTGTGGAAGGGTTGCACTTCTATCACGTTGAACGATTCTCTTCAGTCGTCGTTGGTCCCGTTTTTGCTGGATATTTCTTCGGCCGCAGTGATGTCGGTGATTTGATGTTTTACCGGGTTCCTGATATTCACGGCACACTCGTGAAAGCCGGCCGCTGTGGCCGAGCGGTCCTAGGCTCTTCAGTCCGGAACCGTGCTGCTGCTACGATCGCAGGTTCGAATCCTGCCTCGGGCATGGATGTGTGTGATGTCCTTAGGTTAGTTAGGATTAAGTAGTTCTAAGTCTAGGGGACTGATGACCTGAGATGTTAAGTCCCATAGTACTTGGAGCCACTCGTGGAATAGTCGTGCGGGAAAATCTCCACTTCATCGCTGCCTCGGTGATGTTGTGTCCCATCGCTCGTGCTCCGGCGATAACACCACGTTCAAATTCATTTAAATCTTGATAACCTGCCATTATAACAGCAGAAACCGATCTAACTACTGCGGCAAACACTTGTTGTCTTTATTTGAATAGGCACACCTATACCAGTTTCTTTGACGCTTCAGTGTATTACGCATGAAAAGGTTATGAACAAATTAAATATTTTACGCATGCAGTCACATACAAGCGGAAATGGAACAAAATAAAAGAAATTTAAGTTCTCCATTTCGTCCACGGACGATGTGGGCTGTAAGTTCCTATGTTGTGATATTTTAATGAACTGTCTTAGAGAAATCAGCAGAACAGAATAAACTTTTTCAATGTGAGAGCGAAGTAACGCTAAACAAGTTATTGAACGTTTAATTGTCCATCCGCAAAAATTTGATCAGGTTCTGAATGTAACATATCCTTTAACAGGTTTTCAGTTTTATATTTCTCTCCCATTTTAAACTGTTCCCTGGACCAGCATCTTGTTTTCTTCTTCGTTAAACACATTGACAGAGTCAGTGTTGTTTTTGTGGTCTTCAGTCCGTAAAGTGATTTGAGACAGCTCTCCATGCTACTACAAATGCTTTATCTGCATTTTATCCATTCACACTAGTGTCAAATTACAGCGCAGTCGGAAAGCTTCTGCTTCAAAAAATAAATGGTTCAAATGTCTCTGAGCACTATGGGACTTAACTTCTGAGGTCATCAGTCCCCTAGAACTTAGAACTACTTAAACCTAACTAACCTAAGGACATCACACACATCCATGCCCGAGGCAGGATTCGAACCTGCGCCGTAGCGGTCACGCGATTCCAGACTGTAGCGCTTAGAACTCCGGCCGGCTCTGCTTCAAAAGTAAGGTTCAAGTGACAAGCTTTCTTGGTATGTGTATGGGGTTGTTTGACTCATCCTTGGCTAAATAAGAGTGAACTCGACAGACGAGATTGTTCATTTATGAGGGCCTTAACAACGTTTTTTTAAAAAAATTTCTTTATCCATTCGAAGAAAGTTGATATAATCATCGGGTTCTGATGGTAATATTTCCTTTAGCAGATATTAATGGGCAAATCTCTCATTTTAAGCCACTCCCTGAACCAGAGTCGTGTTTTCTTCTTCTGCTTCTTTAAACACAGTGCCAGAGTTAATGCCAGGACTGGTTTGTCTGCATTTGTGGCCGTTCTCACAACTGTCAAAACACTTACGAAGACGGACAGCGTCGGCTTGAAAGTGGGGTTAAACTGACAAACGTTGTTTGAACGTGTATGGGCTTGACGAATCCGTGGATAGATAAGAGCAGTTTTGTCAAATACGTTTGATCGTTTACGGGGGCCTTAAGCGGCAGTCGACTGCGAGCGGTTCCGTTCGGCCGTGTTCGCTTCGCATTCGCAAGCGCTCCCTCGTGTTCCGCTGATTGTCGGTCTTTCAACGAACCGTGAAAGGAAGTTCGCGCCATCCCCGCTTTGGCGCTAGCAGAATAGAGAACATTCGTCTGCTATTTTACGAGTGAACTTCTATTGTTGGCGTGAGTTTCGTGAGCAGTGGAGTGGTCTCAAGAGAATGTAACGTTTCCGGCAACAGAATACAGTCGTCATAGGCGGTTGTGAGACCGAAGAGATCCGCGGCGAAAATATCGAACAAAGAGAAATCGACTGGCAGAAAATTGCCGAAGCTGTTAACGGTCCAGGTGGGGAAGTCAGAAAGACGATAAATTTATTAGGCGGGAACGGAGTGAATAAGTACAAACTCTGTATTAATTTTTGTTAAGAGGTAACCGCAAAATAAATTTACTTGAAAGTATACAAGTACAAATATGTATCTATTATGCTGATTAAAATTAAAAATATGCGAAAGACCTGATCGTTCTTGTTGCTTACGTTCGTTGTAGCTGCAGCTACAAGTCTGACGAACACATTTCAGAAATTTCTTATGTTATAACCGAATAAAAAAGAAGCTATTCGTGATCACGCCATCTGCCCTGTAACAAAGTTATTAGATAATTTTATCAAGTAGCTTGTGTGAAAGATTGTATGTATCTTCTCATTTCATTTCTCATACTTTGTGACATATTTCTTGTATGTACTTTAGTAAATATACTAGAAGTGCATATATGTCACTGCAGACATCTGGAACTAACTGAGATGTAGCAGCTATTAAAACGCGAAACAGTTTTAACGTAAATGTCTCCAGTTGCTAATAACCAGGGAGTAAATGCTACCCCTCGTTCAGTTGTTAGTGTCCTGCTTGTAAATTTCGTCTGCATTTGTAATGACAAGCTAGCGAAAAGCGTCAGCCTAGATATGTGCAGACTTTTTGGAATAATGCTAAGGATGGCTGGAGCAGCAATTCAATGTTAAATGCACTACCTTCAAGCTCTTCTCAAATGATTACAAATTCAGACGTCTAGGTCTACATTCTTCCTTTCCTATACCAGCTTTGTCAAAATCGTCGTGCTCGCCATGCAAACTAACCTTATGTAAATAACACAGTTTTACATCGTGGATATAGCTACTGTTGTATCGATGAAGCCTGTGTAACGCTTATTAGCGTAAAAGTAAAGAAGTAAAGGAAAATCAGAACACAAGTCCCCTAGGACTGTCGGATTGGTACGCTATACCCTCTTTTTCTCGTATTCTGTTTTCTCCAGTGTAAATGCTTGTTCATACGTGCAAGCGAATCGTCATCCGTTACTTGCCAATATGAACCACCTGAAAAAGTCAAGCAGTTGCTTCGATAAATTGTAGTGCGTTCTACATAACGTGATCTGTCTGAAGACCCGAGAGCAGAATAATCAACACATCTGTTGAGAAGGCTGAGATGTCAAAGCGTTGTTTCAGATATGCTGTACTGTTTCCTTAGCTACTATGCAGGAGTGCAGTCGACCGTAATGAACTTTATAGAGGTGTCAGACGCCAACAGTGAGAGATATAGATAACGTTCCACCTGTTGTCTCAGAGGTGAGAGAGAGATAGAGAGAGAGCACAGGCTGCGATTGTGGAGGGATGGGGAGGGAGATGGGCCGAATCCTTTTAGGAGAAACAGTGATGGCATTTGCGTTGAGCGGTTTAGAAAAATCATGAAACATGTAAATTGTTATTGTGGAAGAGATTTGAACCGCTGTTCTCACGAATGCGAGTCCAGTGTCTTCACTTCGCAGTACCCCATTTGGTCAGTGTTTTTGATGATACAGATCACACGAGATACCCATGTTCAATTGGCGCACGCCTCTTGTGCCTACTTGCATGCGTAGTTCAAGAACTTTTCGATACCGCGTTGTGTGAGCGAGGAGTGTATGCATGGAGAGTGTCAATTTGAGGAGGAGAAGGTGCCTCCTAAACGGCGAAATAGGAAGTATTCCTTACTATTCAGCGTTCACTTTATAATTGCACGCTCTACTGGTACGACTTCTCGTTTTTTTAATTTTTGCACAAAATCTGAGCTTTCGCAACAACAAATTTTTTGGAGATTTAGATTTTTCAAGTGAATTTATGTGTGTTCTCGGCTGCTGTGGGAATGTGGGAAGGGTCCCAGCAATTCCTTACTCTCTGGTTTAATTTTATGTTACTTGTCTTTCCTGATAACACTCATAATTCTCAAGATGTTAAATTCCTTAAAATCACGGAGGTTTGTTATAATATCAGCGCCTTGCTAAATCTTTCTTCCTCCATGGCGTAGGGATACGTCTGATGAACAATGTTTTGGTGATTAGAAAAAAGTCATAGGATAAAAGCAAACAATACGTTGTTGCTCCTTGGATACCGCTGGTCCATGAGAGCAAAGTATTGCCTTTTTTCTTTATCTTCAGTCAGATTAGTAGTGTTAACTAGTTCTAGTTTCGGTTGTCTCTTGATTTTGCTAAATTTTGAAGTTATACGAGGTGTTCCGCACTATTCGTACAAATTAATACAAGTGGCTGAGTACTCAAAAACATATTTAGTTTCGGTACATACGATCCCCGATAGCAGCTTCTGATTCTAGGACGATTTACACAGAAGTAGTTCAGCAAGCTAATTATAGCAGCGGCATTCACAAGAACTGCTCGAATGCGCGACCATCGTATGGCCTGTAAGGGGGCGATACATCTTCGGACCATTGACTGTCGTGTCGGTTCGAAGATTTCCAGCCTGTCCGCAACCATACTAGCAGCGACGGCAATTCTGGCGATGAGCTCTTCTTCTTTTTCCTCAATGGTTTCATACACCATACACCATACAGCAGCAGCTTCCCCAAGAGGAAGAAATCCAGACACGTGTGGTCACGTGACCTGGGTGGCCAGGCCACAGGGCAATCTCGGCCGATCTATCGATTCCCGAACGTGGCTTTCAGATGATTCTTGACAGCAACGCTGAAGTGGGCTGGGGACCCGTCCTTCTGGAATGCATCCTTTCTCTTTCAGGGGTATGTCCAGAAGTTCTGGCAACACGTTCCACAAAGATGCTATACCTCTTTCTGTTGAGGCGGAATGGAAGAATGTAAGGTCCAATCAACCTATTACCGAAAATGCCTTCGCACAGTTAACACCAAATCACTGCTGACAGCCGGCCGGGGTGGCCGAGCGGTTCTAGGCGCTACAGTCTGGAACCGCGCGACCACAACGGTCGCAGGTTCGAATCCTGCCTCGGGCATGGGAGTGTGTGATGTCCTTAGGTTAGTTAGGTTTAAGTAATTCTAAGTTCTAGGGGACAGATGACCTCAGAAGTTAAGTCCCATAGTGCTCAGAGCCATTTTTGAACTGCTGACAAGCAAGAGGTCGAATACCTCATGGATTCACATTTGCCCAGACATGCAAATTGGAGACATTTGAATGTTAATACGCATTCCCAGTCAACAGAACGGACAACAGCTTACGTCAGCACCGTTAACAAAATGTTCTCTAACATTTGAAGCTGACTTGAGAGGCCATATGTTTGAACGAATGGTTTCGAAAATCCTTGTATAAGCGTTCAACATAGTGGTCTCTCCAAAGTCGATACCGTTCAGTTGCTTTATGGTATTTGTTTGGTACTGATTGCTTGATACTTTTAAAAGATCAACAATGACTGTTGATCATTTAACATCTTATTATATGATAACTACCGTTCATATGAACTGCCACGCGCGTGGACAGATGTAGTAATTGAGCCGTGCTCCGGCTCGCGTTTGTGCCGTTGACAGGTTGGCGTCGTGTGTTCGGATTGTGACCTCTCGTTTTCTTAGTGCGTTCACTGGCGCCACTACGTTTGCTCGCTTTGTCTGTCCGTGAGTGGCAGCAGCGGCGTTTATCCATAGCGAGGACAGTGGTACTATCCTTGGAGGGACCTCTAGTGTTCCCGGGTCGTCGTGTGTCGGAGCTCAGTTGGGACGGAGCAGCAGTGAGGTCCGAGACCGCCAGTACTCGCCGAGGGAGCTGGCTATGCATGCACTGCCCGACGAAAGGATGTGGTCGCGGGAGTGCACGACCACGCCGAGGTCTGGATTCAGCGAGTTGAAGTCGAATGGATTGTTACATTCGAGTAGTGCAACTTTCGCTTGTGTGTGTCTCCGCCCGTCGAAGTGACCTCATGCCATCAAGCTGTCAGTTGGCGGTTTTATATTCCGACGTTTCCTTGGCCTGACTTGATTGGCAACGACCGATAGTTGGTCGTTCGGACGACGTGTATGTAGTCTTTAGACCGTTTCTGTATTCTTGGCGTTCATGTCTACGTGCAGTTCGTGTTGTTGTGATTGTTTTAGCATTGTTTGAGTTGTTTGTGGACTTGTCTTTTGCGGTTCCATGTGCATCTAGTCAGATTTTGAATAGGCAGTTTGGTCTTAACGTTGTCTGCGTACTAGGATTTGGTGGAGCCATCTTGTGTAATTAAACGCTTGTCATCTGACGATGTTAACTGTTATTCTATCGTGGTATTGGTTATCGCATCTTAGGTGGATTTTGCGAGTGTGTTGACCGGCGTTTGAGCTGTCCCGAGTTTGAGTTGCCATCCTGTTAAATGAGCATAACTCTTGGCTGCCTGTCTCACCGCTTATGCAGCTGTAGGGACCTTCCTCAGGTGGATCCTTGGAGCACTGTCTGTGGATCACTCCCTTCTTTATTTGGGCTGATTGTGTCAGTTGTTTAAAAATTATTCCTATTGCTTGTGGCCTTCAGCAGACAAATAATTTGAATTATTCTTAATAAGGCCTTCAGCCGTCAGTGTAGCTTCTGTTAGTCAATTTTTAAAAAAAAATTATTTCCTTAAAAAAAGTGCACGTGTGTACTGTGCAACCAACGGTAACTGACTAGGCCCCGTCCACACCTTTTCCTGCCTTCCCCAAGTTCCACGTATCAGTAATGCTGCCTCTAATTAAATTCCGTGCGGTGGTAAATGCTGTCCAGCAATTTATTCCGTCGATTACGCAATGAGAACAAAACAAGGTGCTTCATTCTGCGACTGCACGGAGACGACAGCTATGTGTCGCACAGTAATCTGATGAGTTATCCCCCTTCTTATCCACCCCCCCCTCCCCCTTCCCAACCCCGCACCACCAACCCCTACGGCCGCTTTAACTGAATTAACGACCAGTGCCCCTTGCATACCGACCGGTCTCGTTTTACGATAGCTTCACACTCCCATTTATTAGTTGGATATTCGTTTACACCGCAGATACATTTGCATACTCAATAGCGTCCTACAGTAAGTGCGTTAGTTAATAGCTTGTCAAGTACTTGTTTGCACACTAACATTTTTCTCGTTATATTCCGCCGCATTCGATTAGTGAAGAGTGTAGTTACGTAATGTACGTTTATATCCATGTCAGCATATACTTGTGTTTTTAATAACTTAAAAAAGACTCAGGTACACTAGCGCAGCTGTATTCTGCACATTACAGTGAGACACTTGGGCAGTGCCTAACTAAAATTATTTCTAACTGGAAGCGCCTGTTCTATTGCCATGTTAACAGGTACTGGGTGATTGAAAGTAGTTGAAAATAACAGAATCTGGCATTCGTAAAGTATTGCCAGTAACACTATACAATTGTGGCACCAGTAAAAGACGCTCAGGAGGATTAAATGATTTTTTTGTAATTAAAATTTGTATTGTGAAGGTAGTTCTTTGTATCACCAGCGCCGGCCGAAGTGGCCGTGCGGTTCTAGGCGCTGCAGTCTGGAACCGCGAGACCGCTACGGTCGCAGGTTCGAATCCTGCCTCGGGCATGGATTTGTGTCATGTCCTTAGGTTAGTTAGGTTTAACTAGTTCTAAGTTCTAGGGGACTAATGACCTCAGAAGTTGAGTCCCATAGTGCTCAGAGCCATTTGAACCATTTGTATCACCAGCGGGTGGCGCTAAAGAGATATTGGAACAGCTATCTGTTACCAAGAGGAGCACTTCTGTTAACACAGTTGTAGATCCACACATTTGTGAACAATATTACGCAGGTACACACAATGCTTACACAAATGGATGACAACTGCTTATTTACGGGAAAGCTACCGCAAGCACAGTACAAGCATGGTCGCTCACGTTTTCTGTACTGTTAACCTGTGTTGTCTCGCGCAAGCGCGGGTTTCTGTTGCCCCAGTCAGTTACGGAACCACGTTTGTAATCATTAATGTCACTGCCAAAAGCTGCAATATAGCTTTATTTATTAAATGATAAGCCTTTTCGCTGTAGCTTTGCCTGCATATGCGTTCCACATGTATACTAAACACACACCCTTGTTTCTTCTGTGTGTCCACGTCTTCCTCCCTCTGTCTGTCCACCTCATTCTCCTACATCTGTCTTTCTATGTTCTCCATATTCTCTTTATCTCTTCCTTCCCCTTTCTTTGTCCATTTCCTCCACCCCTTCTCTCTGATCATGTCTTCCTCCCTCTCCTTCTCACCATACCTTCCTACCCCTCCCTGTTTCCATCTCCACATTCCCCTCTTCCTTTATCGCTTGCCCACTACCCCTCCATAACTTCCAGCTGCCTCATACATCTCCCCCTGCCCCCCTCACTCTGTCCACTCCTCTATTTCCATCTCGACCTGTCCCCAGCCATACTCATCAGCACATGTAGCACCTACAATACTCTTCAATAAAGCAGGCTGATATTGCTCTCACAACACATGCAATGTAGGCTACACTTCAGAGGCTTCAAAATCATTTATTTGCCCCTGATGTACAGACTGTCATGCACAGCAGGTCGGTAAAGCAGGCTGATAATACTCTAACACAACATTCTGTAATGCAGGGCACATGAGATGTTGGGACCCAGAAAACCCTTTCTTGCCCCTGATATACAGCAAAGCAGGTTGATTTGGCAGGTTGATACTGTTACCACACGACATGCCTGTTGTGGATTGCAGTCTATGGGCCAGGGGCTGGAAAATAAACTTCTTGCATGTATCTGTGTTCCTACAGCAGCTAGGAAATTACAAACCCTGCAGTGCTGACACCCATTTGACCTGCTGTGTCTGTGCCAAATTGGGTTGAAATCTCTCCAGAGATTTCAGATGAGATCCCAGACATACACACATATCGTTGTGATAGCGTTATCATCTTTTGGTCAATGTAATCAACTTAGGGTGAGCCTTTGTTATCAAATTACATGGAGTGTCAAGCATTGCATATAGTACATGTAACTGGATACATTGGCAGGCACACTCTATTAGACTGAAATATTCGTTCTTATCAATTGTAAAATGTTCCTTCTGCAACCACTCAAATGTAATGGAATTTCAGGCATAAGTTTGTAAAGATTTTCACGATTTGATGTTAAGAGTTCGATAGCAAAGTTTGTAAAATTATTTCTGGGACATCCCATACAGAGTGATGGTGACACCTTTTTCGGCGTGGATTATTCTCGAGTAAGGGAGGAAAAGAAAAGAAAAGTGTGGTGCACATTGTTCCCTGTCAGAGATCATGAAGTGGCCTCTGGATTATAGAAGAAAATTCACAAGACATTCTTCTAAGTAGGGTATTTAAAAAAAGCCCATAAAACTAACTGATAATGTATTATTATTGTAGACTGTAGCAGAGATAGGCCAGCTCCAGTTTTCTGTTTAATTTATTAGTATTAATCAAGAGCAAAGGGGCTGCTCTGAAAACAAAAGCTGCTGCTTCCTTATTTACATTAAACAGCTGTTCCTTATCTCCAATTGCTGGCTGAATACACTCACAGAAAAAAAACGTAGTTCTAAGAAGTAGTTTTGCGACATAAACGAAAGTCGGTAAGCGTATTTCTACATCTGAAAGAAGATGTATATTCAAATTTTGCATCAGTCGCATAAGAGTTGTGCTAGTAGTACCACTAAGAGTATCCAAATCGGGTTTGTTTTAAATAAAGGCTGTAACGGTCGTGAACAATAGTTACCTTTGAGACTGGCCGTGGTGAGTTGATGTTAGTCAGGAATGCATTTAAGGCGGCAAAGACGCCATTATTAACACCTCACTGACATTGGAGAGGTCGTGTAATAGGGCTACGAGAAGCTGGATGTTGCAGAAAGACTTGGCAGGAATGTAGCCACTGTACGTGATTATTGGCAGCAGTAGTCATGAGAATTTACGGTCGCAAGAAGACCGGGCTCCGGACGGCCACGTGAGTTGTACTGTTTGAAATTATTCTAACAGCTCGTTTTTGTAAGGTGAAGGTGGTTTTCATGTTTGCCTTATTATGACCCAAGAGGGTTAGGCCATAGGTGATAGCAGAATGGATGTAGGCAAAGTAGACAATTCAGCTACACTCTCTACTACACACAGTACTACTTATGCATAATGCAAAGCAAGCAGAACTTAACTTGTTAGTGAGGTAGAGAATGTGTGCTTTCCAGTCTAAATTTCCATCAATTTGCACACCTAAGAATTTTGTGGCAGCTATCCTTTCAATTTGTTTATTTTGAATTTTGAGGTTCACATCATGTTGAGACTTTGTTTTCTTGTATGTATATAATTAGGTTTTGAGGTATTTAAGGTTAGCCTGTTCAGTTCAAACCACTTTTGTATGCATTCCAAAACTATGGTTTGAGATGTTGGCAATACCCTATTTATGTCTGTTACAATAATATTTGTGTCATCAACAAACAAAGTTAGTGGGTACCACTGATTGGGATCTTGATGTCATTAATATATGTAATAAATAAGAGAGGTCCGAGAACGCTGCTCTGAGGTACTCCGTTTGGTACAGTGTGCACTGCTTTGGCTTTTATTGTTTCTTGAGGTAATGGCTCAAATGGCTCTGAGCATTATGGGACTTAACATCTATGGTCATCAGTCCCCTAGAACTTAGAACTACTTAAACCTAACTAACCTAAGGACATACTGAGGTAATTGCTACTACCTGTTTTTTGTTGTGGAGATATGACTGCAACCATTTTACGTTTTGTACTCAGTAACACCTTGATATTTAGATGGTATGTTTCAGATCTAACTTTATACTGCAACCCAGCCCAAGTGTATATGCATACTCCACCATTTTTACAAATACTGCGGCAAAAATGAGATGCTAATTCAAAATTAAAAATGTGTAATTTTACAGAAGAAAGATCGTATCAAAAACTCAGAGAAGTGCCTGTCTTACGCATTATGCCCAAACAAATCAGCAACAAGGGAAGTTATCTACGGAACGACTTTAAAGCGCTGTCGTCTGCGTATGATAACCAGAGAGATAGCATCGCAGCAGGCGCCCATATCGCAAGCAGGGTGTGCAGAAACGCACCAGCGCCGAGATTTAGCGAAACGCGATGTACGAAACCGGCACCCTGAGGTTTCGCCGTGTGTTGCATCCGCTGCTGCCTTGTCCGGTGCCGGTTGCGCGCTTCCGACGCGGCGGCGGCAGCAGAGACAGCAGCTGGCAGTATTGAGGACTTTCACGGAACAGCAGCGTCCTCGACACACTTGGGCCGCTGCAGTCTCGCTGCGAACCAACCGCCTGTCGCCGGCCGGCCGCCGCGTCATCTCGCAGAGTTCTGCGCTCTTCTGCTGCACGCACGCCCACGCGACTTGGATACTCGCCGTTGAAAGTGCCAAATTCATCTCATATGGCGATCACCCCTCTTCCATTTCCGTCATACTTATATGATTTGAAACTCAGTGTCCGGGCATCATAGCCGGCCGGGGTAGCCGAGCGGTTCTAGGCGCTACAGTCTGGAACTGCGCGACCGCTACGGTCGCAGGTTCGAATCCTGCCTCTGGCGTGGATGTGTGTGATGTCCTAAGGTTAGTTAGGTTTAAGTAGTTCTAAGTTCTAGGGGACTGATGACCTCAGATGTTAAGTCCCATAGCGCTCAGAGCCATTTGAGCCGGGCATCATATTCGGGGTACTCGAAACATTCAATAAAATCGTTTTCGAAAATTTAAGGCTACGAGCGCGGTTAACTGCAAAAAATCTCGAATACACGCAGCTTTTTATTTTATGTATACAGGCTGAGTCACTAACTATTGCCACCTAGAATGACTCCGAAAGCATGATAGGAGCTGAGAAGTTTGTGGGACAAAAGTTGCGAGGGGCAACGGGTACCACAACATGACGTTGGTTTTTTGTTGCTGGGTGGGGTCGCGTCAGAGATATGAAGCTCAACTTCGTTTTTTGAAATGCTTCAAATGGCTCTGAGCACTATAGGACTTAACATCTCAGGTCACCAGTCCCCTAGAACTTAGAACTACTTAAACCTAACTAACCTAAGGACATCGCACACATCCATGCCCGAGGCAGGATTGCAACCTGCGACCGTAGCAGTCGCGCGATTCCAGACTGTAGCGCCTAGAACCGCTCCGCCACTCCGGCCGGCTGATAATTCTCTCTCGCTTATTTTCAGGTGTAGTTGGAACGTCTTTAAACAATGTCTTTTACGAATCCCCACAGAGCCGCCAAGTCTGGCGAACGAGCCGGCTACGACACACTCCTCCGCATCCAATCCAACGATTTGGGAATTGTCTCTGCAACTCATTTCTACCCATCAGCGAAAAATGTGCCGGACAGCCATCGTGTTCAGACCACATTCTGTTCCTTGTTCCTACAGGTATTTTATCCAATAACAGACCTAATGTTTCTTGCCGGAATGTGGTGTACTTCCCGCCATTAAGGTTTCCTTCGACCAAATAGGGGCCTATAATTCTGTCCACTAGAATCCCACACCATGCATTCACCAACCATGGTTTTTGGTGTGCTACTTGCCGCAGCGAACGTGGATTTTCAGTTGCCCAATAATACATGCTATACAAATTAACATTTCCATGGTTCGTGAATGTAGCCTTGCCAGTAAATAAAATCAAATTAATAAATGTGTCATCCCTCTGAATCTGAAGTTGAGCTCATCGGCACAATTTAATGGGACGCATACAATGCGTACCAGTTTGTTCTTGGTGGAGACTGATATGGTAAGGATGATATTTATGACGATGCAGAACACGAACAACACAACTCCGGCTCAAGCCAGATTGCCTTGCAGTTTGATGCGAACTAACGTAAGGATCTCGAACTACAGTGGCAAGAGTAACAATTTCCGTTTCCTCCTTACTAACTTTCCTTTGCCGGATATGTTTCCGATGCGTTAAAGATCCAGTTCTTCTCAATTTATGATATACATATTTAAATGTACGACGTGCAAGATAACTACATTGAGGATATCTTTCAGCATACAAGTCTCTAGCTTTCACTGAATTTCGTTGGCATTCTCCGTGAATGAGAAGCATATCGACTTGTTCTTCGAAGGAATACATCATTCGAATTCGCTTGATTCGACGATACTCGTCTTATCGTTCCTGTTAGAGTTGTATTGCGAAACCGTCGAATGCTGTTTACATGTCAATGGCGCATTAGATGGATACGCCGTATTCGGCAAATATTTACTATTTGCACGATATACGGGAGGCAACTGTCAGTGCATGTACTTCAATAAGTGCCGAATGGATAAGGAATACCACTCAATCCACGATTGCAGCACTGCATTGATACCAATGGTCATCATTTCGAACACCTGTAAATGGACGTTCATGCCACCTTTGTGACCTCCGTTGACCTTCAAAGACCTGACTGTTACAGTTCATTGGATCCGTCTCGATAGCCGCTATGAGAAAATAAGTACCAAACTACAGTAACCCATTAAAAAATGAAAAAAAGAAAAAAAAGAAATAAAAGTTGATCTACATATCTCTGAAGTGACCCCACCTAGCAACAAAAAACCAACGTCATGTTACGGCCCCCGTTGTTCCATGCAACATTTGTCCCACAAGCTTTCCAGCTACTGTCGTACTTTCGGAGTTATTCTTGGTGGCAGTAGTCAGTGACTCACCCTGTATATGAAGTGACCACATGTCAAAAGCCTGACTAGCCACCTTCTGCACCGCAGACCGCTGCGAGAGTAAGGGAAGACCGTCCGTGAGGTACCGTATGGTACCCACAGGGATGTTGAGCTACTCGTATGGCGGCTGTGGCCAGCAGCGCGAGATTTCCCGGTTTCCATGGCGCGAAAGACCCGATAGAGGTGGTTCCACACATTCCCGATTGGGCTTCTATCCGGATAGTTTGGTGACCAGGGGAGTACCGTAAAGTCATCCTGATGCTCTTCGAACCACGCATGTGCACTCCGAGCTGTGTGACACGTTGCATTGTCCTGCCGGTAGTTACCATCGTGCTGAGGAGACAGAAACTGCATTTAGGAGCGTACTAGGTCCAAAAGTATAGATGATCTACTGTGCCTTCCAGAATGACGAAATCACCCAGAGAATGCCACGGAAACATTAGCTACACCATAACGCCCCCTCCGACGGCTTGGACCATTTGGACTGTTATTGCACGGAGTTTGGTTTCAGACTTTTCGCGCCGATGGAGCATAAAAATTGATTCATCTCAGAAAGCGACGTGTCACCAGTCAGTCGACGTCCAGTCGCGGTATTGTGGTACTGGCGTGGAAATTCCAGCCTTCGACGCCGATGAAAAGCAATCAGCAGGTGTGCATGAAGCAGGCCTGCTGCAGAGGACCGTATGCCGCAACGTTCGCTGAACTGTCTTTGAGGAGACACTGTTGGTAGCCCCTTCGTTCATCTGGTCAATTGTTCAACAGTAGCACGTCCATTCGGCCATACACATCACTGTAGCCATCGTTCTCCCTTTCATCTGTGGCACATGACGCACCACATTTACCTCGACGCCGGTTTGGATAGCCCCATTTTGGCATGGTGGCAAGCGAACAGTATACAAATTTAGTCGTTTCGGAAATGCTTCCGCCCCGAAAGCGATTGATCGCACCCTTTTGGCCGTCAGATATATCGTTTCGCTTCTGCACTACCACATGGGCTGCACTGTTTGCCGCGTACCCACTGCCACTTTTTATATACCCTCCACTGCTAGTGGTGCCACATGCCGTCTGTTATTGCACATTAACGTCGAACATAGGCGGTTGTCACATGAATGTGCGTGCACTATATATAAAATTCAAATAAACCTTATAAAAAATGTTGCCATTACAAGAGTAGCTAGATTAATGTCGTATGAACACAGGATTTTTTTTAAAAGAAATTTAAATGTCTTTCAGCTGGCTGAAATACAATGAACTACAACTTTGTACATATGTTGATATAAATCTTAACCATTATAACAGACTCTTACAATTATTTACAATAAATGAAGACTTGCGAAAAACAAAGTGAACATCAGTGACAATGCCAGCGTAGATTTTGTATTCATAAGAATACTCGTATAATATTTGGGCGACTCTGTAAATAGGTCCAATTTCTGTACGTCAACAAGCTTAGAAATCCTCAAAGTAGATGGGAGTAGCAGAGTCGATAATCACTTGTTTCAGGTCGCTACCACCCTGGAACGAAAGTGAAACGTAAACTAGGGACAGAGAAGAAGAGAATAGAGGCTTTTCATGTGGTAAGAATAATGCTGAAGATTACATGGGTAGATGGGATGAGCAAGGGAGAAGTACGGAATCGAATTTGGCAAGAACACAGCTTTATGTCCCGACTTGAGTAAAAGAAGGGGTCGGGCTGCAGGACACATCTTGTAACATTAACGGGCAGTCGGTTTGGTAACAAAATCAGGTATGTGTGTGGGATAAGAACTTAGAGAGAGATCAAAGCATAAATGCCGTGGATTGGTAGAAATGGGTTTAGATTGCAGTTTAAGCAGAGGGGACAGCCTTGCACGGATGGACACATGAAACGACTCTTCGTTCTGAAGACCACAATAAGAACCAGCCTTGGACTGACATGCAGTGCATTGTACACTAATCCGCCAGAACATTACGACCATCTTTCTAGTGGCGATGTCTCCACCTTTGCCACGGATAAGAGCGGCGACGCGTCGCGGCATGAAAGCAAGGAGGCTTTCGTAGTTTGCTTTCTGCACGCACAACGCACCTCATTCCCGTAAATTTCGGGGAGAGGGCGATGACCTCTGACGCCACGTTCAGTCACATCGCAGACGCGTTCGATCGGGTTCACATCTGGCGAGCTGGGCGACCAGCACATCAATTGGAACTCGCCACTGTACTCCTAGAACCACTCCATAACACACATGGCGCATTATTTTGATGAAAAATGCCACTGCCATCGGAAAACATGATCATCATGAAGGGTTACATGTGGTCTGCAACCAGTGTACGATACTCATTGGCTGTCATGGTGCCTTGTACGAACTCTCCTGGATCTATAGATGCCCACTTGAAGGTTCCCCGGAGCATAATGGAGCTACCGGTAGCTCGCCTCCGACCCACAGTATAGGTGCCAACAAACCGTTTCCGTGAAAGACGACGGATTGGCGCCCTCCCATCGGCATGATGAAGAAGGAATGCATCAGACTAGTCAACGCTCTGCCACTGCGCCAGTGTCGAATGCCGACGGTGACGTGCCCATTTCAGTCGTAGCTGCCGATGTCTTGGTGTTAACACTGCCACATGCACTGGTTGTCTGCTGCGGAGACCCATCCTTAGTAGTGTACGGCGCAGTGTGTGTTCAGAAACTCTTTTACTCTGCCCAGCATTAAAGACTGATATTAGTTCCGCCATAGCTCGCCGCCTGTCCTGTTTTACCAGTCTTCCCAGCCTACGACGTCCGACACCTGTAATGAGGGATGGCCGCCCAACCCCACGACATCTCGATGTGGTTTGACCTAGGTTTCGCCACGTGTCGAAGACACTTACCACAGCACTCCTCGAACACCCGACAAGCCGTGAAGTTTCCGAAATGCTCGTGCCGAACCTCCGCGCCGTTATAATCTGCCCTAGGCCGAACTCAGACAGATCGCGCGCCTTCCACATTCTACTCACGGGCAGCACGCACAGTGATACTGCATGCACCGTGCGTGTGTGTGACTAGCAGTCATACATCGCCAGCTGACACTGCTGCCGCCTGGACGAATTTATGTCGATAGTATGTCGGTGCTCATAATGTTCTGGCTGATCAGTCTGTTTTGTATTCGCTGTGCCGAGTTTTGTTTGATGTGGCAATTCCTTGCACCACGCCTGCTGTCGTATACATAAACACACGACATCACGCTCTGTGCTGCCTCCTAACGAGGTCAGGCTAGGTTGGCAGCCCGGTAATACCGTCGGTTTCGGTCGAGTATTTTCAATTAGTATCGATTGCCTTAGCCCAGCTCACCCTACATGCCGAGTATTCAAAGTGTATGCGAATATTAGCTGCCTGGACCAAGAGGTAGCAAGCTGTGACGTAGGGTGGTGGAAGGAATTTTTATCAAGATCATTTGGTTGAAAATGGAAGGAGAGATGGTGGCGTACAGTTCATCTACATCTACACTCAGCAAACCACTTCTCTCATCATATCTTCATGGTCCTTAGGCGAAATTTATATTGGCGGCAGTAAAGTCATTCTGCAATTGGCCTCAAATACCGGTGCCATGCGGAAAGGGCATCGTCTTCCTTCGAGGGATTCCCATTTGAGTTTTTCGAAGCATTTGCGTAATACTTGCGTGTCGTTTGACCCTATCGGTAACAAACGTAGCAGTCCACCTCTGAATTGCTTCGACGTCTTCCTTTAATCCGACCTCGTGCGGATCCCAAACACTCCAGCAGTACTCAATAATGGGTCAGTTTAGTGTCCTGTGTTGGGTCTCCTTTAGAGATGAACCGGACTTTCCTAAAATTCTCCCAGTAAACCGAAGTCGATCATTCACCTTCCCTACTACAATTCTTACATGCTTTTTCCATTTCATATTACTGTGCCACGTTACGCCTAGATATTTAACTGATGTGACTGTCCGAAGCAGCACACTACTAATGCCGTATTCGAACATTATGGGTTGGTTCTTCCTATTCATCTGTATTAAGTTTTTCTAGTTTTAGAGCTAGCTGCTATTGATCATACCCACTAGAAATTTTGTGTAAGTCATCTTTTACCCTGGTTCAGTCACTTACCGCAGACATCTTCCCGGACGCCACATCATCATCAGCAAACAACCGCAGATTGCTCCTTACTTGTCCGCCAGATCGTTTATGTATAAAGAGAATAGCAGAGGCCCTGTCACACTCCTGATGACACCCTTGTCTCTGATGAACAGCCATCGTCAAGGGCAACGTACTGATTTCTATTACTTAACAAGTCTTAACATATCTGGGAACCTAAATCATGTGGTCGGACCTTCGTCAACAACCCTACTAGCGCTGTAAGTTAAAATCAGCACTTCTCCGCTGTCCTATAGAGGGAGTCTGTTGATGGTATTTATTACTGCTTAACAGTCGGTCTTGATCGCAGAACGTGTTTCATTTATTATGCAAATGCTTTATCCGGCATCGTACCGAAATCAGGAAACCCACAGACAGGATCCGATGCTGCATGATCCTTCGGCCCGTTGCTCGGACACTCTGGCAGACGGCTTATCACGTTTAGCCGAGAAGAAACTAAACGATTTAGGAACGGCCTTGGAAAAAAAAAGGCTGAGCTCAAACGCAAAGTGAAACGCTACGTAGTAGCAAGCGGCAGTGCATCAACTGACCAATTCAGATACGTTGCTTCCTTACATGCATTTGCGGTGTGTGCTCTTGATGTTAGTGTGGTTTGTCGCAGTGAAACAAAAAATAAAATAAAACAGTTGAGTTTGCTGCCTTCTCTGTTACCGCGTCCCCATCTTCACTGTCTTACCTGAAGATCTGACCGTGACAGCATCAGAGCTCGAACCTGCAAAAGGTGTTTCAGCCATATGAAACTAAGGAAAAGGAAAAGGGAAGACAACAAACACGTAACATAAAAAGCAGTAAGTGAATCGAGTAATGAAATATTGTCTATTTAAATCACAATGCGAGAGAGTCTTTCACAGCATGGGACGACAACAATCCATAGTTCCGGATTGCTGGTCGTACAGCCAATCCTCCACGGGGGTTAGAAGTTACAAGAGAAGAACAGTAAAAGAAGAAATAATTTTTCGTCCAACTTGTAGAGAGACGTAAGCAGTGAAACGTGACAAAACCATCTTAAGGGGGATGTTCATAAAACCACAATCTGTTTAAAAGATGCCCCAAATCCACAATTTTCAATAGATGACAATGACATTTTGTACCGCGAGATACAGAAAATTAACACATTTACTGTTAAGTTCCTTGAATTATATGTACTTAACTTTTTATGGAATTTAAAACTTTTATTTTCAAAAAATAATATATGTACCTTTTTCTCAGAAACTTTTCAGGATATTTCTACAAAATTTTCTGTGTTTAGTCTCTTTCGTATGATAACCTTCTCTAATGATGGTTTTTTAATATATCGAATACGAGAATTTTAATAATTTTTAATTGTAATTCTGTAAGTATAATATAATATTCATGCAAAATTACAAGCACTTTGCCCCATACGTCAACTTACACTCACAATTTCAAAATTTGCTCTTGGTGGTTTATAGATATAAATGCATAAAATTTCATAATTCTAGCCTTATACATTGTGGCAAAACGTACATAAACCTAAAAACATCATTTTCAGATGTGCAATTTACAATTCAACGTAACGTTTTTTTCTCTGCAACCTCTTCAGAACGCCCCAGATTTGTATTCAGGGTCCTCTTCCACTTCAAGGTTTCTGTTCTGGTTTCTCGTTTCCTTTTACCAATTCTTCAAATGACTTTTAGCTGCAGAGAGGGAATGTAAATCTATCTTTCTCAAGGTGTCTTCAATGATATTTCCTATCTTAAAGTACATTCTCTGTAATACCTTCATCCTTCCTTCGTTCCCATCACTGGATACAAGAACTGCATCATTAAGTTGCAATTTTGGCAACTGTAGCACATAAAAATTAGGTTTTAGGGTAACGTTTCCATATGTGTGAAATTAGGGAATCATTTGGATTCTGTGTTATATCGTGAACACCCTTTTTTTAGAAGTTTAGGATCGGCTAGAAACCTGTAATCGGGCTTGACAAGATTCAGTACACAATTTGGAAGCCTCTCCTTGTGAATGGAGGGGTTGTTACCCCTCTAAGCCTGCAAATGTTGAAATATTGCTTCAAAAAGTAGGCGTGGCAGGAAGGTCGCGTCACGCATTTAATTGTATTTCAGGCACTTTGAATGCGATTTCATCATTGAAACTTTGGGAACTTATTGTCCATGAGCTCTACTGATAAATGGAAAAATCAATTGGTAGGCCTAGTCGACATTTTCGGCCAATTTCTGTTGTTGAGCATGAGACGTACGAGATTCGAAAACAGATGGCGGCAAGGGTGGCAAGTCTGACACCATCAGCACTTGTGAGATTTATGTACTGCGTAGCCAGTTCGCGGAGCAGGCCGAGCGCGCGAGTAATTATAACGATCCAAGAAAGTGCGTGCATACTCTTGCAGCACGACTGAGTTCCTACCGACGTGATTCTACACACGACTGTCTCCAATAGCAGTCATCCTGTTGCACGATAACGCCCAATGATTTGGCTGGGAAAGACTGCAACGTGCCCTGTACAGCTCGGACTTTTCACTGTGGGATGTTCACATCTTTGGCAACCCAAGACAGACAAGGGTGGACGTCGGTTTCATTAAGACGAGGACGTGCAAGAGCGTATGCTGTTGTGGATCCGGCAGCCGCCTAGCGCATTCTACGAAATGGGAATTAGTCGTCTCGTCTCACAGTGGGGTAAATATCTTAACGCGTGTGGTGATTACTGTTGAGTGGAGCCATTCCGTGGTCTCTTTGTGGTGGGTGTTCAGTTTTCATATGACTGCCCCTCACAATAATTACTACATTTTTCTCTAATAATCGCAGGTGTATGAAGGAAAAACGATGTCACTGCGCTGCACTACGATTATTAGGGCGTGCCACGTTATTACTTTATGCAGGCCGGAGTGCTCCACACAGTCCTCCTAGCCAGCACTCATAGCCACCACAGCGCACCAAAACTGAGTTACATACTTGAGGTCACGGGCAGTGTTGTCTGTGCAGCACGACGTGGAGGTGGGGCTCCGTGGAGTTCTTTTGTCTGCTCTTCGGAGTTATCCTATATTTACTTACAGCAAATACACTTATTTTTAAAGAAAAATACAGGAATTCCGAAGTAGGAAATTATAAATTTATGGTATAATTCAAGAAGAGAACAAAAGAATACAGGAAAGAGTAGATATAGATATCCTTTCACCAACACCACCTGGGGAAGGGGACTTGGCACTGAACTTCCAGACCAGCGTCCATACGTGGTGCTACCCATTTTAGCATTATTCACATGAACATCCCTCTTCGGGAAAACTTGATTTGTTCAGTCCGCGCGGATCAAATCTATGTCGGTGTTGTTCGTTAGAGTGCGGTGAGAGTTGATGTTTGTCAAGTTACATAACAACTACTGCTGCTAGGTTGGTTAGTAAGTTAGTTCTGCATGGCCTTGGAACAATATTGTGCCTCTGTGTAGTTTAATTAAATTACATACTGTTCCTACATAGCTCTAGGAGAAACATCAAACCACCATTAACCTATTACTAATCTTGTAAAAGCATTTTTAGAATAAAACTATACTTTTTTGAGTCGTGGATCCATTAATTTTGTATAATTGCGTAATATGCGTGATCTGTTTCTGTTGTGTATTTACATTGTCAGGTTCTGCTTGCTTGCTTTATATTGTTCGTGTCCGGTTCTTGTCGCCTGTGAGTGGTACACCATTCCTCGTGGACGCTTTGGACAGTCGGCGATGTTACATCAACGAATCCGGCAACTTCATGCGCGATTTGGTGATCGACACGTTGCAATATTTCTAACTTTGCAGCCATTATATTCAGTTACTAGAGGCTCTTCTTGGAACAGTTGAGAACGCAGGAGCGGGAAGACAACGTAATGTGGTGTGAGATACTGGTGACAGATGATTTATTAGGTACGTCTATCGTGAGAAAGGCAGCCAGAATTGTGTCCCTCCCCCGCGATTGGCTGCTGCATTCGGAAGTAGCACGCCAAAATGATATACTTCTGATATCAATATTAAAATATGGGTCAAATGGCTGTGAGCACTATGGGGCTTAACTGCTGTGGTCATCAGTCCCCTAGAACTTAGAACTACTTAAACCTAACTAACCTAAGGACATCAAGCACATCTATGCCCAAGGCAGGATTCGAACCTGCGACCGTAGCGGTCGCGCGGCTCCAGACTGTAGCGCCCAGAACCGCTCGGCCACTCCGGCCGGCACTATTAGAATAACTGAGCAGTGAATTTACTTGCAAGTCATATAAAAAACCTCCCATTAGCGTTATTTGAAAAGCAGAATAATAAACAACTGCTAAGCGAAAAGGCAGACGAAGCACTTCGGACATCTTCCTATCGTGCCTAACTCCGATGGCGGGCGAAGTGGTTCGGCTGTACGATCAGAGCTGGTTCGGCAGTCTGGGAGGACAGACATGTTGTCTGCCTTGATCGATATCGGTTAATGACTTAATCAGCAATTTCTGATTATTTGGATATGTAACAGAGACAATTTGATAGTAATTATGCTCATATGCAGTTCATTATTTTGTTTATTTTGCATAAGAGTATGAAGAAATGAAATTCTTTGTGATTCATAAAGTGCTAAATAATTGTGCAGTTTCTCGTATTTTACTAGTATAAAGCGAGTGGCATGCCGTATAAACCAACTTTTTGCAAATTTAACTATTCGTCCAGTATCAGTTTATTACAGCCTCAAGACAGCGTATTCACGACGTACATGCTGTTTTCTGCGCAGGGGACAACAACTATAGAAGACTCCAGGTTGGTAAACATTAATTAGAAGTTATGCAATCCACTCAGGGCGGTGGAAAGCAAATAGGCACATCCCGTGTACTGCAGTCTTAATGCAAATGAGATCAGTGCCACGTCATCTGTGGTAACACAGAGGAGGAGAGAAATTTTCGAGAGAAGGGACTTATCATACTCACGTATGTATCTTCCTTTCTCTCACCCTCTCTCCTTTTCAACTTGCCGTAACGTCGACAGTTTCTTCCTCCCATTCAGCCGCATCTCCACGCCGACCCAACTTACTGTCTTGATTCGAGGCAACCGGCTGGCAGCCATACACTGATCAGCCACAACCTATGACCACCGACCTATTATCGATATAAACCCGTCCAGGCGATAGCAACGTCACCGGCGAGGAATGACTACTAGTCAAACACACGTACGGTGCATGTTATATCAGCGAGCGTGCTGTCCGTGTGTAGAATGGGGAAGGTGCACGATCTATCTGTGTTTGACAGAGGGCAGATTGTGATGGACCAGAGGCTCGACACGAGCATTTCGGAAACTGCACGACGTGTGGGTGTTCGAGCAGTGCTGTGGTGAGTGTCTTCAACACGTGGCGAAAACCAAGGTGCAACATCGTCCGGATGTAGTAGGGTTGGGGGGGCCATCCCTCATTACAGATATCTGACGTCGTAGGCTGCACAGACTGGTAAAAGAGGACAGGCGGCGAACTATGGCGGAACTGACATCAGACTTTAATGCTGAGCAGAATACAAGTGTTTGAACACGCAGTGCATCGAACACTCCTAATGATGGGCCTCCGCAGCCGACGCCGCCTGCATGTGCCAATGTTAACACCACGACCTCGGCAACTTGTACTGAAATGGGCACGTGACAATCGCCATTGGTCTTTGGAGCAATGGCAAAACGCTGCACGGTCTCATGAACCCCAATAACTTCTTCATCATGCCAATGTATGTGCCCAAATCCGCTGTCTTCCAGGAGAACACCTCCTTGACAACTGTACTGCGGAACGGAGACGAGCTGGCGGCAGCTCCATTATGACCTGGTGAACATTCACGTGGGCATCTATGAGTCTAGTGGAGGTCTTGCATGACACCATGACTGCAGGGGGTACCGTACACTGGTTGTAGACCACGTACACTCGTTCGTGACGATCATGTTACCCGATG
This sequence comes from Schistocerca serialis cubense, assembly GCF_023864345.2. Taxonomy (NCBI): domain Eukaryota; kingdom Metazoa; phylum Arthropoda; class Insecta; order Orthoptera; family Acrididae; genus Schistocerca; species Schistocerca serialis. The sequence goes on along the minus strand of NC_064643.1, from coordinate 115,138,847 downwards.
GCAGTAACATGTTTCAGCAAGATAACGCGCCACATCACGAGGCCAGTAGTGTAGTGAAGTGGTTCGAGGAACACAGTGGCAAGTTCCAATTGACGTGCTGACCCGACAACCCGCCAGATGTGAACTCGATCGAACACATCTGTGATGATGTTGATGGTGTCGTCAGAGCTCAGCTGCCCCCCTCCCCGCAATTTACGGGAATTACGTGACTTGTATGTGCAGATGTGGACCCAATTCCCCCAGGGACCTACGAAGCCGTCGTCGTTTCCATGCGTCGTCGCTGTTACCGATCCCACAGGTGGACGTACCGGCTATTAAGTAGGTGGCTCATCAGTGTACACCACTTGCCTCAGCCGTGTCTTTTAATGGAGTCTATGACTGCATACGTCTTGGTATGTCTGCGTGTTCTTAAGCCCTCTCTTTCTCAGAGATTTTGCTCGGCCGTACTGGAGTCGCTCACATATTGACTAGTGTGTTTGATAACTAGACGCAAGGACTGCACCTTGTCCTTGAAAGCGGAGACAGTGCAGTCTATTACAAAGGATAAAATACGTGCGCTGCTTCTATGATTACGCCGTTTCCGCGAAATGAGATGCCAGTTTCCGAAAAATATGCAGGACACGTTTCTAGGCAGACAACTTCCCGCACTGGAGGGAGGGACGCTCGGTGAACAGCGGAAGGATGAAGACGTGGAAGGGTGGAGTGGGGATTGGAGAAGGGGAGGGGGGGGGGGGGGGGGGAGAGAGAGAGAGACATCGCAGACGACTGGAGTCGGCGTGTGCGCTCGTGCGTCCTGAGCAGCGGGAAAGCGGAAAACTCCGAGCAGCGTGGATGTCATTTTCACCCGCCGACTGCCGGTGGCGTAGCGCACGCCAGCTACTTAGGTCCCTCCGACACGGGGAAAATACTCTGTAAATTTACAGTACTTGCTGGCTCGTGCGACATCTACCAAACCGGTTTTCTATGATAGCTCCGGAGCTGTTTTACGTGTCGGGTTCGGTGAATGCTGCTTCTGCTGGCCAGTAAGGAGTACTGTTGCCGTCTGACGTCACAGCCAGGAAGGTGGTGCCCATGCGAATTTTTTTCACATTTTCCAGTTCGGAAATTAAATACACCGGCCATTAAAATTGCTACACCAAGAAGAAATGCAGATGATAAACGGGTATCCATTGGACAAATATATTATACTAGAACTGACATGTGATTACATTTTCTCGCAATTTGGGTGCATAGATCCTGAGAAAGCAGTACCCAGAACAACCACCTCTGGCCTTGATACGGCTGGGCATTGAGTCAAACAGAGCTTGGATGGCGTGTACAGGTACAGCTGCCCATGCAGCTTCAGCACTATACCACAGTTCATCAAGAGTAGTAACTGGTGTATTGTGACGAGCCAGTTGCTCGGCCACCATTGACCACACTTTTCAGTTGGTGAGAGATGTGGAGAATGTGCTGACCAGGGCAGCATTCGAACATTTTCTGTATCCAGAAAGGCCTGTTCAGGACCTGCAACATGCGCTCGTGCATTATCCTGTTGAAGTACAGGGTTTCGCAGGGATCGAATGAAGGGTAGAGCCACGGGTCGTAACACATCTGAAATGTAACCTCCACTGTTCAAAGTTCCGTCAATGCGAACAAGAGGTGACGGAGACGTGTAACCAATGGCACACCATACCATCATGCCGGGTGATACACCAGTATGGCGATGACGAATACACGCTTCCAATGTGCGTTCACCGCGATGTCGCCAAACACGGATGCGACCATCATGGCGCTGTAAACAGAACCTGGATTCATCCGAAACAAATGACGTTTTGCCATTCGTGCACCCAGGTTCGTCGTTGAGTACACCATCGCAGGCGCTCCTGTCTGTGATACAGCGTCAAGGGTAACCGCAGCAGAGGTCTCCGACTGATACTCCATGCTGCTGCAAACGTCGTCGAACTGTTCGTGCAGATGGTTGTTGTCTTGCAAACGTCCCCATCTGTTGACTCAGGGATCGAGACTTGGCTGCGCAATCCGTTACAGCCATGCGGATAAGATGACTGTCATTTCGGCTGCTAGTGATACGAGGCCGTTCTGATCCAGCACGGCGTTCCGTATTACCCTCCTGAACCCACCGATTCCATATTCTGCTAACAGTCATTGGATCTCGACCAACACGATACGATAAACCGCAATCGCGATAGCAACAATCAGACCTTTATCAAAGTCGGAAACGTGATGGTACGCATTTGTCCTCCTTACACGAGGCATCACAACGACGGATCCCCAGGCAACGCCGGTCGACTGCTGTTTGGGTATGAGAAATCGGTTGGAAACGTTCCTCATGTCAGCACGTTGTAGGTGTCGCCACCGGCGCCAACCTTGTGTGAATGCTCTGAGAAGCTAATCATTTGCATATCACAGCATCTTCTTCCTGTCGGTTAAATTTCGCGTCTGTAGCCCGTCATCTTCGTGGTGTAGCAATTTTAATGGCCAGTAGTGTAGTTCTGTATGTCTCAGTTCTAGCCATTCCTTATCATGAGTGGCGTTCAACAAGTGATGCAACACTTTTTTTTTTTTTTTCTGAAAACAAGCTGTTGTTCTTCAGCGTTCCAGTACACCATATTATTCCCTACTCTTTTGGACACAAAACCCTATTTTTCAACATAATCTCCGTTCAGCGCAACACGGCCCTACGCCACATTATTGAGAGAGCCTGTATCACTTTACTGGTCGACATCGGAGCCAACGTCGTACTGCATCAACAACCTCCCCATTATCCAGGTACTGCATCCCGCATTGGGCCAAAGAGATGGAAATTGGAAGGTGCGAGATCTGTACTGTAGGGTGGGTGAAGAAGAACACGCCTTTGAGTACCGCGACAGATGTGGCAGCGCTACGGACAGAGACGTCCAGTTGACCAGCGCGCTTTGTGGCTGTGATCCGTCGACCACCTCGAATGCGAGTGTCCACACGTTACAGCATTGGCGGAGTCACAGCTGTGTGCCGCCGGCCGGCACGCGGGATATCGCACAGGTTTGCGCCAACTTGTTTTGGTGACGACAGGCGTCTCGCCCAGCGATTCACCGTGCTTTTGACCACTGCCAGGTCTCCGTAGACACTCTGCGGACGCCTGTGAATATCTGCGATGCTCTGGTTTTCCGTCAAAAGAAACTCAGTGACGGCGTTCCACTTGGAACGCACCTACTTTACAGACGTCATTTTGGAGGCTGCTTGTAGCGGTGCCACCAATCGAAACTTCATTAACTATATGGGCTGATGCGGGAATATTCCACGATTTCACACAAGTTCCACATTTTTTCAATCGAAATTCGCCGAAAAGAAATATGTTGCACTACTTATCAACGCTCCTCGTAATAATACATTAGAGCGGGCTGTTCCAGCTAGTCGGCTCCGTTATGAGCCGCGGAGCGCTCCCTGCTCCAGGGAGCCGTGTCGCTCACTGTGGTCATTCAAGTGGGCCGGCACGCAGGCTGAGGCAGGCGGCAAGGCGAGCGTTTTCATGTGCCAGCTGCGTCTTACAAGATCGACAACCTCATACTTTTAGCTGCTAAGACGTGGTGACATGCTACACCAGAAAATACGATGTTCATGAAATAAGAAACAACTGTTTTACAAGAAATTACATACTAAATTTATTGGGCCTCTATAACTTGACATTTTCCTTTCGTTACAAGATCGGAAATATCAGTCGTCAAAGCGTTCGCAGCGTTAATGCGGAGGATGACCTTCATTGTTGCATCCTGAAGAAACGATCGTTCCTTACTGTTTACTCTTTTCATCGCTGAGAAAAGCTGCTCACAACAATACGTAGATCCAAACATGCACATGATCTGAGCGGCATTGTTGTGAAGCTTTGGAAATGTTTTTCGCTGTAATGAACGATACCATCGTGACAAATCCAACGTGTTGTAGTACCTCTCTTTCAAAAAAATGGTTCAAATGGCTCTGAGCACTATGGGACTTAACATCTGTGGTCATCAGTCCCCTAGAACTTAGAACTACTTAAACCTAACTAACCTAAGGACATCGTACACATCCATGCCCGAGGCAGGATTCGAACCTGCGACCGTAGCGGTCACGCGGTTCCAGACTGAAGCGCCTAGAACCGCACGGCCACACCGGCCGGCTCTCTCTTTAAAAAAAAAACTGAATTTTGCAAATGAGTAATCTCCAATTGAAGTGACGATGGCAGGTCATCGGGGGAAACTGAAAAAGGAATACTGAACACCTGAAGTTCCGTTTCCAAACTAGTGAGGTCTGGAAATCGTGTTTCAAACGACGTGATGTGCTGCTTTAACTTTGCTTCGTAATCGCCGAAAGTAGTACCTTCAGGTAGTTTTAAAGAAGCAAGACGATTGAAGAACGTTAATTGTCCATTATTTATCTGCCTCTCAAATAAACGTAACTTTTACATGAACGCTTTGATCTGGTCGTGCATGTCAACGATTAGCTGCCCTTTGCCCTGCAATGACAGATTTAAATTATTCAGATGCATAGTTATGTCAGCTAGGGACGCCAGGTCTGATATCCATTTTATATCTTTCAGACAACGCATTTCTTCCCCTTTCATTTCGAGAAAAAGGGATATTTCCTCACGAATGGCAAAGAAAACATCAAGACCTTTTCCCCGACTCAGCCAACGAACTGTACTGTGGTAAGGTATATCCCCATACTCAGCTTCCATATCTTTCAGGAATCCTTTGAGTTGGGGATGATTAATACCGTGGCGCCGCACAAAATTCACACACTTCACGACATCTTTCATTACGCCACCTAGCTCTGCTGTTTCAGCACACAATGCTTCTTGGTGAATAAAACAATGAAGAGTCAAAATGTCTTTTCCGAATTCGTTCCTGAGTTTATTTTTCAAACGGGAAGCAAAACCTTGGTGACGCCCGGTCATTTGTGGTGCACCGTCTGTCGCTACAGAATGGAGCTTATCCCACGGCAAATTCATATTGTCCACTGATTCACAAACAGCTTCAAAAATGTCACGCCCTGTTACGGTGTAATCGAGTGCTACCACATCCAGGAGTTCTTCAGTTACTTGCAGCTCCATGTCGACGCCACGCACAAAGACTGCAGGCTGAACACAGTCCAATATGTCGGTGCTTTCGTCAAGCACTGGCAAAAATGCAACAAAGCTCTCCGCCTTTTCCCTGAGCTGTGTCTCTAAATCCGCTGCCATGTCCAGGATTCGACAGGCAAACCCCTTCAATTGCCTGCACCTCCCTTGAAAACAAACATTCTGCAACTGCTACCATGGACGATTTTACGAGTGGTCCCACCGAAAACGGCTTGCCACTCGTCGCAATGATGTGAGCGACCCTGTAGCTTGCTCGAATTGCAGATTCTGTAGTGTTTTCTCCGCTCTCATTCACCTGAAAATTATAAACGCATTACAGAACATGAACTATGTTGCATGTTTTGATACCCTCCGTATTACGAAACCGTTTTTAAACTTAAGTCTCCTGGTATGTCGTTCTTAAGCCTGGCTACCAGTTCTCTGTGTGCAACGCCTTCTAGCTGATCGTAGTGCGCTGCGTGGAGACGTGTATAATGTCGTTGTATATTGCACTCTTCGCAGAATTAAATACTTTATGACATACCGGACACTGCGGACGACCATCCCTCTCAATGAATAGGAAGGTATCCTCCAATAGAGGTACAGGGCTCCCGCGGCTAATCATAGCTGTAATTGAACACAGATTATTGCGTCAGTTGCGGCTGCATGCGGCCAGGGGCAGTGAGTTCGCTTTCCCCCTCCACGCGGGCTCCGAGCTGCCGCAGTGAGCGGACAGCCTGCACTAGAGTATAGCTTTCCGCCAACATAGCAACAGAGGTAGCGATTTATTTTCCCCAGATTTGTTACTCGTTTCTTTCTTCAGATAATTGTCACCAGTACTGAGATTCAGGTAACGCCTAACCTTCTCTTGTTGACATTTTAAAATTTCCTCCTTTTCCTAAATACAGCGGAATTTACAAATATTCACCTCATTAACATTCTAATGCAATTGATATTGCTACAGAATCTTGAAACTGTGTGTTGCTAAATTAGCAACTGAGTGCAAGATAGTTCAATCGTTTATGAAGAAGTCTATTTTCCGTATAAAAATAAACGTCTAATTTCTTTACTTATATTGCTGCGAACCCACAGCAATTCTTGATCGCCATTAAAAAATTACATTATTCCACTGATAAAAACAATTTTTGCTATTCGCATATCACCGTAGATAAGAAAGGTTAGCGTATTAACCAAACAGCAAAACTCTCTCCTCTTTGTGTGCTATGGTTTTCCAAAATGAGATACGAGATATGAGATACAAGGGATGAATGTTTCGTTGGTGCGTGCGTGTGGAACTGAGTGTATTACACACAATCCATTTATTGAGTTTGGAAACAAACATTGATCTCCTACCAAATTTGAATAATAATTAAATATGTCAAATACATTTTGCCTTCAGCAGTGTATGACTTAACATACACAAGACGTTAACTCATAGTAAACCCTATTTTTCAGTGTAGACTACTCGAATGTAGTATAGACGCTTACCTTACTTTCGAAATATCACAATAACTATGATGATTAACGAAATGATACTTTGTTCATGACGAAGCTGACAAATGATACTGTGAGATGCAAGATTTTTTCAATCAAGTAGTTTTTCTGAAGTTGTTTAAGAAAGATTGCAGAGCATCCGGCTTGCACGAGCTGTCATTCATGCAATCTAGAGAGCGTGCCAAATATTACACAGTGTAGAGAGTCTCGGCTTGCGAACTAGCCGTCTCCACTCCCTGAGAGCCAGTGCTAGCAAACAGTTAGGCGCAGCGCTTAGCAGCCTTAAATCATCGGAACACAGGACGAGTTAGCTAACACGAATGTGCCGCTCTACGAGTTTTGTAACATCACTTCCTTCTGTTTCTCCTTGAGAAGCAATTTCGTCACATGAAACGCAAAATAAGTCCGCGATATTTCGACAACGTGCCACGTAAAGTAGAACCAGTAGGAAGCAAGAACGCTCCCTACGCCACAAGAAGAAAGCAAGACGCCATACTGAATCTGTCGTATTCAGCAGAAGTCCATATGCGATGGGTCTTACGTTATACGTTATGTCCTATGAATATATGGTGTTGCACGTTGAATGTCTCGAGAACGAATAGTTATTGGTACGATTTGTTGTAATAAAATGGCGGGAAACGTCATATTAGTGGTTAAACAATTTTCAAATTTATTTATTTTTGCGTTATAACTCATGTGGAATGAGAGAAAGGCGTTTTAATGCAACGAGCCATCTAAAATTTATGAACACGTGTCGTCCTTGTTAGGATTTGTTGTATAATTAAATCTGATTAACATTTCGGGGATGAAGGTACAGAAAACGAGGCCGCTCAAACAGGCGATCTGCAGCCTGGCGTAGTAGATGAGTCATTACAACATGGGACCGAGTGATATATGAAATTACAATGAAATCCAGACCATTAGCTGCTTACAGGCGTTGATAAATATCAACGGAGACAGTTGAAAATACCCCGAGCGGGACTCGAACCCGCGATCTCCTGCCTACATGGCAGACGCTCTATCCGACTGCGCCACCGAGGACACAGGCGGACAGGCGGATAGTGCAACTGCAGGGACTTATCTCTGGCACGCTCCCCGTGAGACACACACTACCAACTTACTGTCCACGCAGTACATTTGTAGCGCCCCTATATATATATTGCAACGGCCTTCCCGCAGTGGAAACACCGGTTCCCGTGAGATCACCGAAGTTAAGCGCTGTCGGGCGTGGCCGGCAATTGGATGGGTGACCATCCAGCCGCCATGCGCTGTTGCCATTTTTCGGGGTACACTCAGCCTCGTAATACCAATTGAGGAGCTACTCGACCGAATAGTGGCGGCTCCGGTCAAAGAAAACCATCATAACGACCGGGAGAGCGGTGTGCTGACCACACGCCCCTGCTATCCGCACCCTCACCCGAGGATGACACGGCCACTTGTGGCCTGAAGACGGAGTGCTATATATATATATATATATATATTCACTTTCGCGTTCTGTAAAAGGTTGTGGCGGGTTCGTATGAAATTAATAGACGTACATAATTTCTGTAATATTTAATGTTATGCAAATGGAGTTGTGCGTTCTCTCAGCAGTGAGTTTGATTTGGTGAACTTCCTGAGAGGACATGTACCTTCCTTAGTGGACATGTATCTTTCATTTTCGCCTCATGACACATTCACGGATATTAAAGTTTTTGTTTGCGTATACGTCGGGCAGAACAATATGACTAGCATATGGTGAGGAAAGAAGATGTTCGTTTTAATAGAACTAACGTAGGAATTCCATTATTGTGAACAAACTGAATGGTTTGCGACCCAAACAAATCCGACAACGCCGGTGGAGAGCGCTGAGATCATTGAGAGCGCTGCCAATTGCACTTAAATCTCAGTAGCCTAGTGTTAGTTAATTAGAAGTACTAAGCCACTGCAAATTGTATGTATCAGATCTGCTCGTATAGCTTAATGTGCAGACGAAACAAGGTGACTTAGATCAGAGTCTTATCTGCATCCCGGATTTAAAAAAAAATGATCGTCCGACACACCAGCCACTGTCACGTGAATAGGGTTCTCAGGCGGCCTCCTCACATTTGCTTCGGCAGTTGCTGCGCCAGTCCCTCACCTGTGTCTCAAAAAAGAAAAAAAAAAAAAAAAGAAAAAAAGACTTGCACGTTTCAGGTCCTCAATCAGCGTCCTGCAAAAAATTAGTTACTGGACGACCAAAACAAAATCGTGAAACCCAGTATATCCTTAATGCCAAAAATTTATGCTCCCAAATCAAATGTTAAACTTTCGTAGTTATGCGTAAATGAATTACTTTAGATTACCTGTAGCAATCGGTGCAACACAGCCAAGTGCACAGTTCCATGTTAAGGAACATGTGTTGGACAGAAAAGCGAACTATTGAACAAAAAGCGTACCAGTTTAACATCAGGTTAGTTACTGCTATAAACACAAACAGAAAAACAATTTAAATTTCGCATATTGATCTTGAAGTACAGGGTGATTCAAAAAGAATACCACAACTTTAAAAATGTGTATTTAATGAAAGAAACATAATATAACCTTCTGTTATACATCATTACAAAGAGTATTTAAAAAGGTTTTTTTCACTCAAAAACAAGTTCAGAGATGTTCAATATGGCCCCCTCCAGACACACGAGCAATATCAACCCGATGCTCCAACTCGTTCCACACTCTCTGTAGCATATCAGGCGTAACAGTTTGGATAGCTGCTGTTATTTCTCGTTTCAAATCATCAATGGTGGCTGGGAGAGGTGGCCGAAACACCATATCCTTAACATACCCCCATAAGAAAAAATCGCAGGGGGTAAGATCAGGGCTTCTTGGAGGCCCGATTAAGTGCTCTGTCACGGGCTGCCTCGGGTAGTTTGGTTTTCAGCCTAGTCAACAGCGCCTCAAGCGAACAAATGTACAACTAAATGAAACTTTATAGCTCCCTTAATTCGCCGACAGATAGTGCTTAGCTCTGCCTTTTGTCGTTGCAGAGTTTTAAATTCCTAAAGTTGTGGTATTCTTTTTGAATCACCCTGTATAATAAGGAGGTTTCACACCTTTATGGCAGCCTTTCAGTGCTCTCTGAAGTGTCGCTTTTCAGCACTAGTTTCTCGTTCAACACTGTTTTGATGTTCTCGCAGATGATATTGTGACAGTGCTTGGCATTCAGAACAGAACTGCTGCACCAGCCTTCGAAACAGAAGCTGGCCTCTCTGCACTGTCCATTGCGCTCGCAAACGGGGCCAATGACAAGTTAGTAAGCCTTCGAGGCCTGGTAGAGAAGACATATTTTTGTACCATAAATTCCACATATTTATCTGCATTATGATGCAAATTAGATAACACGTGTTCTCATTTGGAGCTGTACTATACAGTGTGGTCAGAAAATGTCTGAAACGCTTATAGGGATGTTGCAGGGCGGGTTGTACTGAGATATGAATGCTACGAAAAAAATTCGATACGTTGCTCAGTTTCCGAGTTATTTAGCATTGAAGTTATCCAATCAGATCGTCGCGCGGGTAAATTCAAGTTTCAGCTTAGGAGACAAAGCACTCGTTGGGCAACACTGCCCCTGGCAGGCCGCTTGAGTGTGAGCGCGCGGCGCCCCGATTGGCTAAATTCTACGCTAAATAACTCGGAAACGAAGCAACATATCGAATTTTTTTCTTAACATTTATGTCTCAACACAACCTGCCCTGTAACATCCCTACAAGCGTTTCACACATTTTCTGACCACCCTGTGTGTAAAAGTATGGCAAGAACATGTGAATGATGAACTATCGGTAAAATTAACACATGTTAGCTTTATCACTTGCATGCTATTTTTACTCCTCGATTTTTGCCCAGTTTCAAATAACTCTCCAAATTTGCTAAACAAGTGATAATTTTCACCCAGTCAGCGGTTTAAGCGCAGTATGATTCACTTGGGTCTGACGCATTCTCATTGGTTCGGGTCACTTACAGTTAGTAACAACCTTTCATTCAGTGGTGCTTCTACCAGAACTAATTTGCAAACCCAGATTCTACAACTTAATGACAAAATTTTTCCAAAAATCTTAATTGTAAAATGCAGGCACACCAACTTCACCGAATTTCGCCTTCATAATCTGAATGGCACGGAGTCTCAGATGCATCCATTTACATTTGATTAGGCTCTACGTCAGTATTCACTGAAAGCAGAGAACTATAGATTATTGAAGCCTCGAGATTCAATGACTTTTTTAAAACAAATGCCAATACAATTAGTGTGTTTATCTGCTCGTATCTACGTCGTGTTGTGACATAATGCAAACTGTTAAATAATTCTTGTTTATTTCCCGCAGAACATACCAAAATAGTTTTCCGTTAACGTCTAAATGCTAATAGTCTACAGTAGCGTCAACGAGAAAATTTTTTAAATGAACACACCGCCATTTGGCTGTATTGTTGTCTATTTAATGACGATCCAGGTGTCGGCCTTTTATGCCATTTTCAAGTGACTGAGTTTATGTCATTAACATATATTGCAGAACATCAAGCTCAAAATTGGCCACAAATTAAGAAAAATATTAGCTCCCCATGAAATTCCAGAAGTAAAATCATCATCTTGTAAAAAGATTTAGCATCTTTTACAAGACCATGATTTTACATTGACATGTGTTAATGACATAAATTCAATCACTTGAAAATGGCATAAAAGGCCGAAACTTGGGTCGTAATTAAATAAGCAACAATACAGTCAAATGGCGCTGTGTTCAGTTAAAAATTATTGTATGGCTGTTGATCAGCAGCATCAAAATGTGTTTAACGAGAAAAGTACTAGCAGTTCTGTTTTTACTCATACATAATTGTCTATCTCTCATTCAACAGCTGATAAAGCGTATCACGTATTAGGAACAGTGAAATCAAGTGCTACCGCTCGAATTTGATGTACGCTATATAAATCGGCCTCTACCATTGCTGTTTTAATCGTGATCAATATTATTGAAACACATAAAAATCAATGTGGCCGCTGTCGTTCCCGATGTCATAATTACATGTTTGTACTACTGAAATACAAGGAAACCAGTGTTGCGCAACACTGCAAAAGATGCGTTTCAGGTTCACAGAAAACCCGGTGTCACTCCAGCTCCAGAGAGTATACCGTGGGGGAAGGGTGGGAGAGGTCGCCGTCCATCGTTAGCATGCGGCCGCGATCGCGCCCACCCGAAAACCCGTCCGGAAAAGTTGTGGAAACAGAGCGAAGGGAAAAAAGCGCAGCTGTCCCGGCCGTGGTTTATCGCGTTACTCGTTTTCGGTCGGTGGGAGCGCGAGTTGGGGAAGAGGCGAGGAGCCAGATGGCTAACGAACCGCTCACTCCCTCTGGACTACTCGGACGGGAAGTGCGGGGGAAGCGGCAGCGGTGTTCCGCTTGTTGCAGGACTGAAAAGTTGCCTGTAGTTGGCACGAGTGCGAACGACTGTACACGTCCAAGGTGCTCTCTTGATGAGGGTTACGCTAATTTTCAGAAATGATCGAGAACGGCGAACGAATAAATTTGATAACGGTCACCGCCCGGACAGGGCCGAGTGGAAGTATCGCATCACCGCTGGCCACCAGCATGTCGAGAAAATATACTTGTTAACCTCAGACGTTTCCGCCATGTCCCACACACACGTACACCGTCCTCGGCGGCTGTGTTGTCCAAACCCTCACAGACGAACAGTACATAATTGATTGACAAATAATACTTCCAAAAATGGATTCATAATGAAGGCTAAATTACAAACCAATGATAATAATCACGGGCTGATTGCGTTAATATTTAACGAATCAGGAAACTTAATAGGTAAATTTATATATAACTCTAGGCGATTCTGACGTTGCGGTTGATAATGGAAGCAAGACTAAAGAAAAATCAAGACGCGTTCGTAGGATTTGTTGACGAGTAAAAAACCTTTGACAGTTTAGAATGGGTCAACATGTTCGAAATTCTCAGAAAAATAGGGGTAAGCTATAAGAGAAGACTGGTAATATACAAGGGCTAAGAGGAAACAATAAGACTGGAAGAGCAAGAATGAAGTACTCAGATTAAAAAGGCTGTAAGACAGGGATGTAGACTTTCGCCCCTACTGTTCGGGTACTTTATCGAAGAAGCTATAACGAAAATAAAAGTTCAAGAGTGGGATTAAAATTCAAGATGAAAGTCATAAAATTCGCTGGTGGCATTGTTATCCTGTGTGAAAGTGAAAAAGAATTACAGGATTTGCTGAATGGAAGGAAAAGTCTAATGAGTACAGAATATGAATTAAGAGTAAATCGGAGAAAGACGAAAGTAATGAGAAGGAGCAGAAATGAGAACAGCGAGAAACTTAACGTTAGGATAGGTGATCACGAAGTACATGAAGTTAAAGAACTGTCCTACCTAAGCAGCGAAATAACCCATGACTGAGGGAGCAAGGAGGACATAAAAAGCAAACTGGCACTGGCAGAAAGGCCATTTCTGGTTCAAATCGCTCTGAGCGCTATAGGACTTAACTTCAGAGGTCATCAGTCCCCTAGAACTTAGAACTACTTAAACCTAACTAACCTAAGGACATCACACACATCCATGCCCGAGGCAGGATTCGAACCTGCGACCGTAGCGGTCGCGCGGTTCCAGACTGAAGCGCCTAGAACCGCTCGGCCACCCAGGCCGGCGGCATTTCTGGTCAAGAGGCCTCAATTTGAGGAAGAAATTTCTGAGAATGTACGTTTGGAGCACAGCCTTATATGACAGTGAAACTGTGGACTGTGGGAAAACCGGAAAAGAAGAGAATCGACGCATTTGAGATGTGGTAGTACAGAAAATTCTTGAAAATTGGGTAGACTGGTAAGGTAAGGAATGAGGAGGTTCGCGGCAGAATCGGCGAGGAAGGGAATATGCGAAAAACAATGACAATATGAAGGGACAGGATGGTGGGACATCTGTTGAGACATCCTCGAGTAACTTCCATGGTGCTAAAGGGAGCTGCAAAGGATAAAAACTGCAAAAGAGTCCTGAGATTTGAATACATCCAGCAAATAATTGAGGACTTAGGTTGCAAGTGTTATTCTGAGATGAAGAGGTTGGCGCAGGAGGGAAATTGCTGGCGGGCAGCATCAAACCAGTCAAACGACTGATGACTCAAAAGAAAGCGGCAGCATTTTAATGGTTGTTGCAGGACTCTGGAAAGTCCACACGCGTAGCACAAAGTATCTACGGCCGGACGACTTGTTTATAGTACGTTGTGAGCAGCGAGATAACTGAATGACGCTGTCGACCGAGCGAGGTGGCGCAGTGATAGCACACTGGACTCGCATTCGGGAGGACGACAGTTCAAACGCGCATCCAGCCATCCTGATTTAGGTTTTCCCTGATTTGCCTAAATCGCTCAAGGCAAATGCTGGGATGGTTCCTTCGAAAGGGCGCGGCCGATTTCCTTCTCCACCTTTCTTTAATCCGAGCTTGTGCTTCATCTCGACCTCGATGTCGACGAGACGCTGAAAACTAATCTCCTCCTCCACGCTCTCGATCAGAGTTACGTGGCGTCTCGCTTTCGAAAGGAGTTCCCAAAGAGCGAGTTAGAGCCTGATGTCCTGGAGCTGGAGCAAGTCTCACACCACGATCTTCATCGGAGTCTTTTAGTTCTAGGTTACTGAGAAAGACCCGACCGTCGACCGTTTTCTCGACTTGTTTTTATAAACAAATCAAAATGTAATACGCAGGCACCCAAATCACAGGGCAAACTACATACTTTTGTTTTCGTAGCCAAAAATTCAAATATAAATAAAACCTACCGAAAGAAGCAAAGCAATTTCGAAAAGTTTTTACATCACTTGGGCTGAGTGCACCCCACCTGCCAACAGCGCTCGGCAGACCCGGACAGGCACCGACCCAAGCGATAGCCAACCCCTACAGCACCTAACTACGGTGATCTGACGGGATTAACATCCTGTCGACATCGAGGTCATTAGAGACAGAGCACAAGCTCGATTGTGTCGGGGTTGGGGAAGGAAATCGGACGTGGCCTTTCAAAGGAACCATCCCGACATTTTACTGGAGCGATTTAGGGAAATCACGGAAAACCTTGCGGCGGGCGCGGTTCTTTCCGTCCCTTTACGACGGACCTGCACCTACCTGTGAACATTGTCTCAGCAGATCATCAGTAGGGAAGCCGACTGAAACCTACTATACTTCGATGTGAGCCAGGCTGCAATTAAAGTCACTAATCTACGTTTCGGGATAAAGTTTTCATATGAAGTGAAAGGTTGGAAATTTTGTCCTCAATTAATATATTCTGAAACTTAGGTGAACAAGTATCACTGCCAAGCCCGTGCCAGTCTTAACACAGTCACTCACAATCCCTTTCACTCGCGTTAGCAAGTTTATGCATTTCCCGAAAACGTAATAGCTACAAAAATTCTGATTGTTTTAGATCGATAATGCTCGCCAAATATTAAGTCTGTCGGTACCAAATGAAGTCACAGTTTTTAGCCACCGACCTGCTCAATACGCCACGCGAAATATATGCCTTATCTCGTCACAAAATTCACTTAAAAATTCCGAAATTTATCCACACACATCGGAATAATTATGCCGTCTCTTTCCAACACTTTTGATGTATGAAACACTGCTAGATCCGGCAACTTATCATTTCCATCGGAACTACTACTGCACACGTCCGAACTCTTTCATGGCTAGGCTTCGACTCCTCTCTAGAATATTCTAAGTCTTCTCTACCAGCAGAGAAAGGAGCGCGAAGAATATTGCTTTACCAGTGGTCAATTTACTCAACAGCCAATAGCAAAACAACATTCTCTCGCGTCAGTCCGCGCTTTTCATCAATAACCAATCGCAGAATAGTAAACCTAACGACTGCACCTTTTACCGACGTAATTATTTAATACGCTGAAGTCTTGCTTATGCATAAAATTATTTACTATTGTTATTCATACCTGAATTAACTTTCCTTACCATAAACTTTCTTTACAAATCGATTCTACAAAAATCCCCTTTCTCCATATCCATACTTCTTCGAAATGTTCCCACACTAAATCCCACTACATAATTCGTTTAATAATTATCTTCATATTAACCTTAAACCACACTCACGCATCATTCATACTGCTAAAACATATTTATAACATTTTACATACACAAAAAGAAATAATAACACTTTATGAAAATACTAGAACAGTTTATGAAAAACATTCTATTACTTTCGCGCACTCTACTTGGCACAATCGAAACTAACATCACAGTCCCTATCGGCTCCTCTATCGGCTGATACATAAACTACGTGCGCGTCCAGTCTCGCGTCACCATCTGTCACTCTCCAGCTCTGAGACACATCTCCCACTTAACCGGCGTTATACGGCGCTACGCCTCACCTAAATCTGGGTGACCGGACGCGGTTTTGAACCGTCGTCCTCCCGAATGCGAGTTCAGTGTGCTCACCACTACGCCATCTCGATCGCTGGCAACCGGTGTTAACACTGCGGCAAGGCCGTTAGCATGTTCGGAGAGGAACTGAATATAATATTTCTCCGAGGCATGTGTTACCTAAACGCCTTCACAGACGTCTCCTGTTTCTTTTAGTTTGATTGTCTGCTGAGGATACTTCTCAGGAACAAATATTGTGCATATTTAAGCCTTAACAGGTTTTCCTCAGCTCATTTTATGCCCAGTTCCTATTCTTGTTTGTCCGCGGCTCGAAGACTGCTTGCCTAACAACCTCCCAGAAATTGTTGCATTCATTTCCCGGAACACTAAAGGCAGTGAACTTCCTCAAGCTGAACGTTTCAGCTCCATACATATTGTTTTTCGTGTGTAACAGTCATGTAAAGCACACACTTTCTGTCTACAGGGCAGTGAATACCTTATTTATAATACCTGCTGTCGCATGTGTTTAACTTCACAAAGCGCTTAAGAAAGGGGGCGCCTAACATTAGACTAATGACTACTGCCATTAAAAAAGAAGCCTAATTTCAAGGGTAATGATTTCTGTGTCTCTGCATGCAGATAAATCTAATTCTCTGACACACGGTGCTTAGTTTTGGTGTGATCTCCAAATTTCCCAATTGTCCAGTGCTTCGTAATTATTTAAATGGATTACAAGCATCCCATTTTGTGTATCCGTGGGTTTAACAGAAAGATGAGTCCGCCTGCTTAGCTGGGTGGTGAAGTACTCGCCTCCCATGCACTAGGCCCGGGTTCGATTCCCGACGGGGTTGGAGATTTTCTCCGCTCGTGGACTGGGTGTTGTGTTGTCGTCATCATCATTTCACCGGCCGCAAGTTGCCCAATGTGGCGCCGATTGAAATAAGACTTGTACTTGGCGGCCGAACGTTCTCGGATGGCGCCTCCCTATCAACAATGCCATAAGATCATCTCCATTTTTTCCGCAGGAAGGGGACACAATTTGCTCGTATGAGGATATTAAATTGCCTTCCAACGCGCCTACATTTGAGCATTTAGAGATCCTCTTCACAGGAACGAGCAGAGATAATAATGCTTTATATATATATATATATATATATATATATATATATATATAGAGAGAGAGAGAGAGAGAGAGAGAGAGAGAGAGAGAGAGTGTGTGTGTTCCATTTATCTTGACCATTCTAAACAAGCAAATGTTCTTTAGCCGTCAAGGGGACATCAATCAGTATGATTGCCTTCATTGTAGCTTTGCTATTTACAGAGATATGAACAGGTGTATGACTTTTTTAAATGGCACCCTGTATTTTTTATTCGGCAATTCATTTCCTCTCCTAAAGACCTATTCAAAAATGTATCACAGTGTACCATACACTGAAACACAACGTTATTAATTACATAACACAACACTGACTTTGAGCCCGGGAGTTGCTGGAGTTGTCAGAACACAAATGAAAACCAAGTAAAAACATAACACAAAATTGACTTTGACTCTCCCATACCATTGCCCAGAAATAAAACATTCGAAGGTGCTCAAAGTGGTGAGCCTGGACACCTATACACCGGTGCACTCGTTGAATGAAAGAATTATTTACTGCTTTCAGTGTTGCCTGCTGAAGAGAATTACAAACAGTCACGATAGGTTCCTGTATGTCCTCTAGAGTTGTTGGAATATCGCGGTAGACGTCTTTAATGCATCCCCAAAGAAAAAAGTCCAGAGGATTTAAATCGGGAGACCTAGCAGGCCAAGTAACTGTTCCTCCTCGACCAATCCATCTGGCAGGATACCTTCGGTTCAGAACACGACGTGCACGAAGGGCATTGTGTGCTTGACATCCATCGTGTTCATACCACATAAGCATTCTGGTTCTTAGAATCACTTCATCCGGAAGAGGAGGAAGAATTCGTCTGAGGAAGTTGGCACACGTTGTGCCGTTTAGACTACCATTTATGATATAAGGGCCAATAAGTGTAGTACCAAGCATCCCACACCAGACGTTAACTCACCATTGACGCTGATGTTCCACCTGTTTAAGCCATCGTGGGTTGGTGCTGGACAAATAATGCATGTTACTTGTATTTATCTGTCCTTTGTTTGAGAAGGATCTTTGGAGAAGAAGTTCGGGTTGGCGTGGATTTGCTGCTGTGCCGACAGAACTGTACGCGATTCTGCAAATCATTCCCATGCGATTCTTGATGTAGTTGTACATGGTAAGGATGGAACAGGTGACCTGTAAGAATACGACGTACACTGGTTTTAGGCATGTCAGTCTCGTGTTCAAGGTGTCGTGTGCTCACATGTGGATTCAAAGCAACGGAAGCGAGAACAGTAACTTCGGCAGCTTCGTCTGTGTGAGTGCTACGACGATTGCGTTCTCGTGGGTTGAAACTTCCCGTTTCCTGAAACGTCGCAGCAAGATGAGAAAACATCCGTCGGAAAGGTGGGTTTTTGTCAGGATATCGCTCTCTGCACAGTTCCGCTGCCTGCGTAGCATTTCGCCTACCTTTAACAACAACAACAACAACAATAAAAGAAACGTTATGTCGATGCAGTTTGTAGGAGGGACAGCCTTTACTGTATGCCTACTCTACACAACAGTATTTAAAAGGACTAAACTACTGTACTAAATGTACCCGTACATAAGAAAACAGTATTGGAATTACTGTTGTGCTAACTTACATTCCCCATAGATGAGTAACATTTCCACCATTTCTTCGATAGTGTACATTCTACTCTCTCAACTCTCCAACTGGCGTTGGTTGACGCAATGACGGGTGTGCATTCTACTTACGTTTACATTTTTCGTATGTCAATGTTAGCACTTGGACGTGTTCCATTACCCCGAGTACCTGCACTAAGCGCTGGGAGCGTCAACGTCAGTGTTGTGTTATGTTATTAATAAAGTTGTGTTTTCAGTGCTCCACTCTCTTGTGAACTTGTATTTCTCTACGTACCGAAATATGGGTTTGCACTTAGTTGAAGCTGACTTCTTCCAGTAACTTTTTCTTTCATAAGCTGTTGTGAAGCTGACGCTATCTTTAGAAATTAACTTTTAGGTAGCTGCTTATAACATAAAACTTTGTGACTTGTATCAGTCGAAACGGGTACCATCAGACAGCAAAATTTTTTTTATAGCACTTTATATGATTTCACTCCTGAGACATCAGTACTAAAGAGAAACACACGTGTATGTGACAGTCGCTGCAACTAAAAATCGTAAGATACTTGACGCCAAAGAATCTTCCTTATGTTTGATGAAATGTTAATCTGAAACTCTAAGACGCGCACTTTTCTCGGATACACTTAGAAGATAATTTTGTAATCTTTCTTACCCGTTAGTCGTTTATTTCCACTCTAGTAGTCTGAATCTACGGATGTCGCTAATAATTATAAATAACAACGCTTATCATGCGCACACCCAATCAACCACGAAAACAACAGCGATTGGCATTTACCAGTTCCCGTTTATTCGGCTCAGTTCGCAGAGTCCTGCCCACTTTTGTCTGCGGCAAAGCTTGCTTTTTCTAGATGCGACGGGGATTCCCCTGGTAGAGACATCACGTACACTATGCACGCACTCAAAAATCAACTTAAAATGTGTTCAAAATGTTCAAAAAACCAGCAGGGATGCGTTTCAAAATCGTATGAACAATCGATAGACCAACGTGTGCTGGTTATTAGGCGCTTCATGAAACAAGGGTTTTTTTCTTCAAGAATATGAAATTGGAGCCCCTCTGATTTTGCCGCCGGTGGCAGATACCCCGGTTTGCCCCTTCCTCGCCCTCGCCACCCCCCCCCCCCCCCCCCCCCCCCGCTCTCCCCCATCCCTACATCCGGGTCAGCGAGAATTCTCGCCAGGAGATCATCTTCCGTCTCGACAGGCGCCTCGTACCCAAGACTTTTCACGTGCCGCACAAAAAGAAATCGGCTGTTCGCGCTAACCACGAAACAGGACAGCCTCATTATCTACTTGTCAGGGAACGTGTGATCCAGGTGTTGAGGAACCCTCTGCCCAAAGTGAGGTGGGGCTCGATCATGTTGTAACCACGCCCTTTCACGAATAACAAGTTGGATACCTAATAGGAACCTGCCTAGTACGTTCATAATAACCTCTTACATCTTTTCCAATGTCGGAGGTACCAGAACAACTTCCACTTATAACATTTCGACTCGGTCGCTTACAGATCAGTGTCTCTTACCTCAAACTGATACATTTAACCTTTTCCATCATCCCTGAAAGCTTGCAACATGACACCCCGTATATTGTAAGATCCCCTGCCACAATTTTCTGTCTGCTTCTAACGGCTAATCGCACCTGTAGCTATTTTGATACTGTTTTCACTACTATATAGACTGATTCAATAGGAAGACTTGTATATATCCCTAGATACGTAACCAACAATACGTAAACGAATACGTATACTTAGTGGTACCCGTGAGAAGCTAGGGAGGATCGGTTGCTGCAGATTTTTCTCAGCTCCCGGAGCTGACAGCAGCCCCTGCACGGGAGATTCCCCGCAACAATGAGAACGCGGCAGCGTGCAGGAAGGCGCGGGAAGGCGGAAACACCGCAAAGTGTGCCTCCAGAACCCGGGCGCACGGCGGCACCGTCCTCGCAGCGACACACTGGGCCCCGCAACTTCCTGCTCCATTGTTCCCACGGCAGCTCTTTGTCTCCCTGCGCCAGTGTCGCATCAAACGGCACTAATCGCCCGTAACGGGCTGCACGCCTCCACGCCGCCCACCTGGTGGTCGCGGCAGTGCTAGTAATGATATCGCGACCAGCCACCGCTTTACACTCTCTCTCCCCATTATTGCTACGAAATTTCTGCAAGGGCAACCATCTGGAATGCCAGAGAAATGGTAGTGATAATTCCCCAAATCACTCCAATAGATTACACTAGCAGAAAAGGACAGTTCCGATATACACTGCGCAGCACAGTGGAAGGATTTTTTTTTCGAAACGCTGCAATTGTTTACCATTGCGCAATAGAAATTTGAAATTTGCCTCAATCGTGGCTACAACCTACATGTATGATGGTACAAAAGTCGTCCTGTGACTTCACCCTCGGGCTACGCGACGCTTCGAGGTGTCGACATATGCGAAAAGAAGGCCGCAGCCCAGATGTTCAAGTGAGATGTAACGTGGGTTAGTGACGTCATGTTGGCAACAAATTTCACCACAATTCTGTCCAACGCCACCGTGGACGAGTCACACGAGGGAAAGGTCGTCACACTTCCTGTTACCCACACTTCAGCCCTTCTTCTGACCCCTCTGTAATGGAAGTCGGAAGCGCCGACGCCCAAAGTTGAAATCGCGTGCTTTTGTTATGGGTGCCCGAGGAAACAGATGTTTCACACACGCCGCCGCTCACATAAAAAGGCCTCGGGGGAGGCACAGAGGGCTACGATGTGACTATATATTTCGAGGTCGGAAACTACAGTTCGCCATATGATGAGCCAACAGTACGACGTTCTTGATAACATACTGCTTACACCCCGGACTATTCAACCCCTATCTAAGGAAATCCTGGGGCAGCAACCCCAATGAATGTTAACGCACCAATTTGGAGTGAAATTTGACCACAGGGTTTTCTCTGGTTTAGAGTGTGGAACCACTAGTGACCATTGAAAACCTTTCGAGGACATTACATCATGATCCAAAGCAGCAAAAGGTGCAATTATCGGTGATTTTTATTTCAGTGGCTTCTTTAATCAGACAGTTCCAGACGTCCTTAGCGAGAGCCATGACGGGGGTTTCGTCAAATTTTATCCGGTAACCGTCTTCAAAAGCACGTTCAGCCAAAGCAGATTTCTCGCGGTACCGTAGGTGGTAAAATCTTTCATGCTCCTCGTGTGTTGTTCCACAGTGCGTACTGTTCGTATGACGTAAGACTGGCCACACTCGCAAGGTATCCTGTAGACCCCAGGTGTTCTGAGACCTGCTGTGTCTTTAACTGTTGGATTTTTGGCGGAGACCTGAAGATCGATTTGATCTTGCGTCTTTTGAGCAGCCGGCTTATCTTGCCCGACACGGAACCACAGAACGGCAAGAGAGCAAGTTTCCTGTTCCTCGTCGGTACTCTTGTTGTGATTCTTGCTTGAAATCATTTATTAGATGAATTTTATAGCCGTTATTCCTGAAGACCTTGAGTATGTGGCTCATCTCATGGGGCAGGTTATCAGCATCTGTATCGTTCTTACACGAAGCACCAATGTTTTCTTGTCCTATGACGGGCTGATGGTGTGGAAGCAGAAGTCGGTGTGGGTGGGTCTTCTATAGAGGCAGTGGCATGCATTTCCTTTGCGGCAGACGAGGACGTCGAGGAAGGGCATTGCATTGTCTTTTTCTACCTCCGTGGTGAACTGGACGTTACTGTCGCTGCCATTGAGATGTTCCAAGAACTCTTCGAGTTTCTCATATATGAGGGCAGTAGGGATAGATTTTCTGAATTGGAGTACCGAAAGCAGTGTGACGTGACGTCGCCGATGGCACGGCTCAGCACAGTGTCATCGTGCTGGTCTTTGTGCCAGTTCTTCGTCAGTAAACCTATCCAGGGGAGTGGGAACCATCGTTGTCAACAGCAAATACAGTGAGAGAACAGAAGAAGTTTGTTTCCATAGAAGACAATCGGCGCATACCTTCGTCATTTACGCTGTTCTGCTGATCAGTTCAGTGCAGTACAGATTCAAAGATAAAGAGGAACAAAAGATGAAAACGAGCCACCGGGAACCACGAGCCCCCCATACCAAAATATTCAGAAAATATCGCTGAAGGACCTTCGAAATTCTGTCGACATAGTTCGCGAATACAATAAAAGGTCGAATACAGCTTTCCACTATTCGCCTGGGAAAAAGATACACAAATTGAAGGTATGGGGTTCGAAGTACTAATCGTTCCCTTGTGAGTGATTTATAATGCACAACGCACATCTGCTACGTGGTATCTGCCTCGCCTGCGATCACCACAGCAAGCTGCTACGCACGCTCATCATGACAACGAGACGCGCAGCCAGTGGGGAAGTGCGTGCGCAATAGCGGTGCGTGTGCTCCCCGTGACGTCACGGGGCTACGCGCTGCCGGAAGGGACGTCACAGTCCGATGGCTGACGTCCAGCGTTCTCCGAGTGACTCACACCGTAGCTCGCCACTAACTTATATACACGCTCAGGCA
This sequence comes from Schistocerca serialis cubense, assembly GCF_023864345.2. Lineage (NCBI taxonomy): Eukaryota > Metazoa > Arthropoda > Insecta > Orthoptera > Acrididae > Schistocerca > Schistocerca serialis. The sequence continues at coordinate 115,115,672 of NC_064643.1, read as the reverse complement.
CACTGTAGCACGTGGATGCCAACTAGAAACGTGACCTCAGAACGACATGGAATGATTCGGAAATAATAACATCTAGTAAGAGCACATTTTTTTCCAAGCATTTTCTTGAATACAACGGGGAGTGTTATTTCATTCTAGTTCCTTACCCTGCGTTATCCAGTCTGGAACCGCAAGACCGCTACGGTCGCAGGTTCGAATCCTGCCTCGGGCATGGATGTTTGTGATGTCCTTCGGTTAGTTAGGTTTACCTAGTTCTAAGTTCTAGGGGACTATTGACCTCAGCAGTTGAGTCCCATAGTACTCAGAGCCATTTTTTTTGCGTTATCCGCGTACGTGTTTATTCCACTCTTTCATTAGTACATCTTCCCCATACACCCCTCTCTACCCATCTCCTTCCTCTTCCTCTCCATCTCATCCACCCCTCTTTCAGTCCACCTCCTCCACCTCTCATTCTCTACCAATCTCCTCTCTCCCCACCCCTCTCTCTGTTCATCTCTTCCTATCCCCTTTCTCAGCCAGTAAGCTCTTCCCCCTCTATCCATCTGCCCATCTATCTACTGGTCCCCCCTCTCTCTGTCCATCTGCTGCTCTTTCCTTTCTTTGTCCATTTCCTCCTCCTCCTCTCTCTCTCTCTCTCTCTCTCTCTCTCTCTCTCTCTCTGTCTATTTCCCCCTCCTTGCTATCTGTCCACCCCCTCCTCCTCTATCTGCACCCATCTGCTCCTTCCTCCTCGCTGTCTATCCCCTCCTCCGCTTCCTCTCTCCACATTACCATCCAATTGAAATAAGAGGCTGGTAGTTCTCATCTTCACAATATCTCTTTCTGATTGCAACGAATATATGTGTACCAAGTTTCGTTGAAATCGTTGGAAGGGTTTAGGATGGGCTTTTTCCCACGTATCCATATGTCAAATATATTTAATATATGTTAACTATGTTTTACACGTATTTGTACGCATATTTCGGTTGTACCTATAGCGAATTTCGCCCTGCAGTTTCATTTTCACACAGCTCAATGTTCATGACACAGTATCTCCTGAACTGTGTGCTGTACAACGATAAAATTTTGCAGCTCGTACATCCAGTGGTATATGTCTCTACTCTCTGAGAAATGTGTTGAGAATAAAGTTAGAAGTAAAGAAGTAATAAATTGAAACGTCTTGCATGACGACGACTTATCTCCTGTGTCGCACAGTGACATAATTTTTCTGGTACATTCAGTGGTATAGATGAATATTGTTGCAAAATGCTTCGCGAAAACAGTTGGTGGTAAACAAGTAATAAATTTAAACGTCACGTTTCATGCGGAATTTTTACTGCATGAACACTGAACATGTTACATGAGATAAACTTTTTTCCTTTAATCAGTTTTTGAGGGTCGTCAGAAAGAAAAGGTTTCATAAAGGTTTGAAATTATTTGTGATGTTCGTTCCAAGTCTATAAGTGCTGTCAATCTCAAATACTGGATGGCTAAATCATGGGCACAGGCGCGCCCTGAACTACTCTGCTATTTCACCCCCACCCCTTTGATACGTAGGTGGTTCTTGGTCCGCAGAGATTATTTCCAGACAGTACGAGATATGTGTACCGTGTTGGTTGAAATCGGTCCAGTGCTTGAGAAGGAGACGTGGAACATGAATACATATATACGTACATCCCTTTTTATAATATGCATGGTTTACAACATTTCTGCTACAAAGGTGAGTTTCTGGGTAACTTTTAAGCAGTCATCTCTGTACTACCTGGATGGACAACTCTGGTCTTGGAGCGTGCAGCATACAAGTTACGGTTTGCATGCAGATTCCTCTGGTTTTACATCTAGCGAGAGAGTCGCACGCGGTGTTGTTCACAAAGCAATAGCCAATTCCGGCAGCTTTACCTTTCGATGTTAGCACGTTTCTCGGATATTTATGCGAACAATTTCAACGCCAAAATCAACAATCGCACTAGTGTTTGAAGACTCAATGCATTTAAGAAGGCAGATCTCTTTACTTAAAAAGAAAAACTTCCTTCAATATATGGGTTCATAGGCGTTTATCACGCACACAACAAAATGCGTCTGCCTTTTATCATTACCCGAAAACTGCTCTTCCATATCTTGAAACGTTCACCAAGTTCATGATTGATTTTAAAAATTCGTTATAGGTAACGCAAAGAAGAATAAATTCTCAGTGATTTTTAATGCTTTTATTTCCTGTAGCCGGCAAGTTAGTTTGGAAAAACGCCGACAGGAGTGCCAGGGACTGTAGTTGCAGAAAATGGCGGCAAAGCATGCAGAGAAACTACACGCTAAAGGGTGACAGAGAACCCATATGAAACTGTGGAACACGTTCGGGATTCCGAGAAAGTTAGTATTTTATGCCGTGTCCAACAAGACTGTATATGGACCTTCCTTCTTTGCTGAGAGAACTGACATGGTAACACCTCTATCGACATTAGGATTGGCAACTTTTTTAGATACAAATGATGTATCTTATTTCAAGGGGATCTAAAAATTAAGTATATTCAAAATTTATGTATTTTTTACTTAAATATCATTTTTTCCGTACTTCTGGCTTTAAATGTGAATTTTTGGTGCTTTTTAAGGGTTAATATCTGGTCCTACATAGTAAATTTATACTTTAATTGATAAACAATTCCTTGTTTATTTGAATTTCTTCAAGCTGTACTTCTCTCTTCACTCTGTTTGCACCTGTCACCGATAATTCTATGTAGATAAACGTTAAGGCGACGTGAACAGGAAGCATACATGATTGTTTTTAATTGTTTGGTGACTTAATCAGCTGCTTTTGAAGCATAGAGCGTCACTTGTTAGAAGTGTGTGTGTGTGTGTGTGTGTGTGTGTGTGTGTGTGTGTGAGAGAGAGAGAGAGAGAGAGAGAGAGAGAGAAATATTTATCATCATTCGTTAATTTTCTTTGAATTTCTGTAATTAATATAGTTTCATAATATGAATCATCCTTGCCGATATTGTATATCGCACTCAGTTTATCATGAGGATCACTTTTTATCCAGTAATCTAATTTCCTCCATTCCCACGCAGCTGGGCGTTTCAGCATTTTGATCAATACAAAGCTCACTATTGAGTAGACGCCTATTCATAAACACGGATGAAGAACTGAACTGCCAGCATCTCGTGGTCGTGCGGTAGCGTTCTCGCTTCCCACGCCCGGGTTCGATTCCCGGCGGGGTCAGGGATTTTCTCTGCCTCGTGATGGCTGGGTGTTGTGTGCTGTCCTTAGGTTAGTTAGGTTTAAGTAGTTCTAAGTTCTAGGGGACTGATGACCATAGATGTTAAGTCCCATAGTGCTCAGAGCCATTTTTTTTGAAGAACTGAACTAAAATCTACTTATTGGCACTCAGAAGAAAGTAAATATGAGAACGACGATAAAAGCAACGACAGTCAGTTTAACAGATTGGAGTCAACAATGATGATTTAACAACGGCAGAACGGTCGATTGTCTCCACCCAGGACTGAATGCGCGTGTCTGCGTCGACTGTTTTCATTCTGTTCTTCGCAAAGACTGGTTTCACTGAAATGAATGAATAAATGCTCGAACCGATACGTAAAGCGACAAGCAGCTGAATCGATTGGTTACTTGGTTGTTCCAATCGTTATTACCGCGTCGCCAGATAGGCCCTGTTGCGTCCTCTGACCTGGCGCTAATTCATTGCCCGCCACAGTCACCGGAATTGATGCCTTGCGATTTTCTTTCTTGTAGGGAAATACCAAGGATAGCGTCTATGTTCCAACTCTAACCATACAGCGACACAGACCTGCGACAAAACATCGCAGCACGTGTTCTTATCGACACTCAGGTCTCGGCAGAGCAGGACTATCGATTAGATGTGTGCTGTGAGAAAAAGGGTGGACACACAGACTGTGAAAAAAAAACCAACTCTTTGAGAGTCTCTGTTTCACATAATGTGTCGTTGTGTCATTTGCTACGTCGTTCTTGATCATTTATCTGTCAGACATTTATTTTTAGGTATATCATGGACTTCGTGATTAGCCGCTAAGGGTTAAAAGCTTCAGGTGATTCACGTTGTCCAGGGTGACGCAAAAGTCCGTCTGTAAGCAGAGAGAAAAAATTGGCACACGTGCGCGAAATGACATGGTGTTTTACTGAAAACAGAAACAAGTGCAAAAACACATGGTGCTGGACTGCAACACAAGAGACGCCGCATGAGAATAGTTTTTAAAATGAGGTGTAGTGAGAGAGGGAATCAAGTCATCTCAAACCTGGCTGATAAACACCTGCTGGAAGGTACGAATTTTATGCAGGATGGAGCTCCATCCCATACTGCTTGCTACATGAGTGAAATATCTCTTGCGCACATCTTTTGGCGAGGATGGCGTACTGAATAGGGATGGGGTGGTTATCGCTGAAACAACCAGTTTTCGGTTATATCGGTTCTTTCAACGCCAGCTCAACCCGAGTGTTTTAAAACCGCCCAAAATAACCGGTGTCTGAAATATGATTTTCGGTTTCTTATTCCCATTGTTTCCTGTAATAATCGCAGAAATCGAACAAAAATTGAAAAATATCGACTCCCTCACTTTCATCACACACAGAATCGAAATATAAAATAAAATAGGCAAATAAAACAAAACTTAGTCCGCCCACGGTTAGCTGCTCTTGTCGAAAAATGATAAGTGATTAAATACTTACAGTTTTGAACATGGCTGTCTTTCAGCAACCGCATGTAAATTTCAGTGGAGAAATAACTGTTGCAAGTAAACGTTTAATACATTTATCTAGGTTTCACCACCTCTAAGGAAGTCTTCATCAGAATGAAAATTTAAAATACTATAAAATAATACATACGAGAAAAGTTTGACAGAAACATTAACCAAGATGAAAAATGTCATAACATAGAAAGATTACTTACGGACAGCTACACTGGAAGAAGGCAATAGTCGAAGTTTAGAGTAGACATGCTCAAGTTAAAAATTTAAAGCGTTCCAGCCTTTGGTACGTACACATTACAGGAACATCTGATTGAGTGGCCCAGTGCCTTACATTGCTGCTACGAAAATAAGACTCGAAGTTGCGCCGCCTATCGGTCGCGGACGGTGACATATGCACATTTGACATATTATATCAGAAATAATCGAATTAAACAACAGTTAATTATAAAACAAAATTCAGAGGATGAAAGTTCAATGTATTTTTGCAGGCATTACTGAAATGTCCACTACGTACTACAAAAGATCACCAGTATTCTCCTACTGATACCAATTTTTTGAAATTCTTCTGAAAAATCGTTTTGTAATGGAATCACACACCGCGCGACTGCTACGGTCGCAGGTTCGGATCCTGCCTCGGGCGTGGATGTGTGTGATATCCTTAGGTTAGGTAGGTTTAAGTAGTTCTAGGGGACTGATGACCTCAGATGTTAAATCCCATACTGCTCAGAGCCATTTGGAATCACACCACTATTTGGATATTCCGAATAGTCAGCGCTAAAGGGTAAAAACTAAGGTTGAAGAACTATGTTTTTCATGTTAATTATCCGGTTTTAAAAGCTACAAGGGGAAAGGCTTGTTATAAAGACAGAGGTAACAGAGAAGGTATTTTCTATTTTTGTTGTAAACTATGAATGAATTGTTCAGTTTTACGTTTTCTCCCTTTTAAAGGAAACGGGGCATTGTGCATTGATACCGCAACACTTCTAAATGAGATCGTGCCCTTCTGTAATACATCTACTGTACGACGACAACAGCGAGAAAGTGCCATATAGTCCAGTGTCGCACAGTGCGTGTACACGTGTTCCATCCAGTTGGCCACGTCACACGGTAACGGGCACCCGTACGTTACTCTGACAACAACGCTGTACTCATTCTTATGCCATGTGTTTGTTGTTCGTTTCTGTCGACACTGTTAATAAACTAGCAGTGATGATGTCCTTATTTTCTTTAACAACGCAATATTTCTAAGCAAGGAAAATTGTAAGAAGAAATTACTTGCTTTTTCTTAAAAAAAAAGGTTTATTTAAAAACCAAAAGTTTTAGATTGCTGCTATGGCAAATAATATTTCGGATTTTTACTGGTTACAAGCAAAAATTAAGAAACACTGTTACAACAGAGACCAAACAAATACCGAAAAATACTGGTTGTTCAGAACTGAAATACAGTATCGATTTTACGCGGTCCGTTTTTCCCATTCGTAGTACTGAGCCGCCACATCCGTCATGCTAGGCCTCTCAGATCTCAATGCGTGTGGTTATTGGCTGTGCGGTTACCTGAAGTCGCAAATCTATCGCAATCGTCCGACCTCCTCATTAGGGATGCTAAAAGACAACATCCGACGCCAGTTTCCACCATAACTACTGATATGCTATGCTCTGCTGTGCTGTTCACAACACTGTCCCTCGACTACAGGCATTGTTTATGAATGACGGCCGACATGCTAAGTTTTTATTGTAGATAACATCGTCTTTGGTGAAAACGAATTGTTATGCTAATGATTGCTTTCGTATCGTATGAAGCGCCATCTGTTGGCCGTTCTGGGCACTTCTCTTTTGTTTCAATGAAACCCCATGTCATTTCAAGCATGTGTTGTCAATTTTTACCATCTGCCTACATTATTGCGTGAAGTATTGAATTTTCAAATGTTAACGGGCTTTTGGGTCATCCTGTGTAATTACGAGGGTTGGTCAGGAAGTAGTGCGCCGCATTTTTTCTCTCAGCCGAAAGCAATGTTACGAATTAGAAACGTTACGTAGGTATTATTTGAAATCTCCTGAGTGAGTACTCCAAGTTTCCGTCACTTCCGACAGATGGCGTAGCTGCAGGACAGTTTCAAAGAGGCGTCTGTTGGTGATGTACGTTACAAGCGACGTGACGTCATTGACTTTCTCACTGCAGAGAAAGAAACTGTGGGGAGTATTCAAAAACGCTTGTGCAAAGTCTATGGAGCATCTGCTGACGATAGATGTACAGTTAGTCGCTGGGCACGGAGAGTGAGGTCAGCAAAAAGCGGTTCGGCGGAGCTCCACGATTTGCAGCGGTCGGGGACACAATCCACGGCTGTCACGCCTGACACACCTGACCTAGCCCCCTCGGACTTCCACTTGTTGGGCCATTAAAAGGATGCCATTCGTGGAAGACATTTTGAGACGATGAGGAGGTGATTCACAGAGTGCAGCTCTGGATTCGCCACCGGGACAAGAATGGGTACCGACAGGGCATACACTCCCTTGTTTCGCACTGGAGGAAGGCCGTAGAACGGGATGGAGACTACGTGGAAAACTAAGATATGGAGATAAAACACCATTCTTTCGGGTGTGTAATTCTCATTATGTTCAATAAAGAACTGTTGAGGAAAAAATCCGATGCATTACTTTTTGGGTAACCTTCGTAGATGTAGCTTCACGACAGATGGTGAACTGCCAATCCCAGCAATACTTGTAGCAGGCACATGACTCACCATCCGAAAACCGTGTGTCATTGTCCTGCTGACAAACAGTCTCGCACGGCTTACCTGACCTTTTTTTCGGTCTGTATTCGCCCGACGTCCAGTTTCCCAGCCTGGATATCCGACCGCAGGTGAGTTGTCTGCAGGGAAACTTGTGACGTAACGCGGCTTCCCCAGAACCGAGCCGAGCGCGGCGGCGGAAGTTTCGAAACCCGGACGTCACGCCTGGAAGACGAGTGCGGTGACGTCACCGCTGCCGTTTCCACGGGGGGTCTGCGAGCGGGAGAGAAACGCAGCGCGCCGCCCGCAACACTCAACCGGCCGGTTTCGAATCGGGCCGCTGCTAATTGCCTCACGATATTCGCTCTCGGGTGATGACGGCGCTGGAGTGTAAATATACACCGCCTGGCTCTTGGGAGAGCGTCCGCTGGTCGTACTCTAGTGATTACACGGCGTTGTTGGAAGTAGAAAACGTCAGTGGCGGCGCACAAGGAAAATCAGGTTGCACCATTTCTTGAAGAAAGATTCATTTAGCAGCAGTAGCACATGAAATATAAAAACGTTATTTTTACTTATCCTTTGAATAACACTTTTTGAAACGTTAAGTTTTTAAGAATTTTCACTTTTACACATTTCCGAATCATAATCATGTAATTAAAAAAGAACTATAGCATCGTGGATCCTATCACCTTGGGAGAATTTTTGGGAATAATTAGGGGCAACGCCAGAAGCAGAATACTTCAGTTTTTTATGGTAGGGTATAAGAGACGGTGCCAAGCAGGGGTAACTTTGATTTTTTTTTTTTTTAGAGGTCGAACTTCGTTAGATAAGTAGATAGTTTGGCGAAAATAGTGATTGGTATCTCTGCCTCTAAATCCCAGGTTCTCAGGTTCGATTACCGGTCAGATTGAAGATTTTCCTCGTTTGTGTCATTCTAATCATGGCATCTCAATCTTCACCACAAAGATGCAAGATTCGCCAAAATGGCGTCAAATACATTGCACAACATAGCTAATGGATCGCCTTTTGAAACACAGTAATTGTCTCCCATTGCAACGCCGAAGTTCGAAACTTGCCGCAAAGATGCCTACTTCCTCGGTAATGAGGCAAAAAGCGTGGTGCCCTGCGACATAACTCTCGGGCTCAGTTATGCTTCAGACAGCAAGCTGTCAACAAATGTGAAAAAAAAGACCTGAGCTCAGAAATTCATGTGATTTGTAAAGTGGGCTAATGATGTCACATTGGCACAAAATTTCATCGCAATTCTGCCCAACGTTACTGTGGGCGTGTCACGCGATGGGAAGATTCCCACACCCCCTCTGACCCACATTTCAGCCCTTCTTTTCACGCCTTTGCCCAACTGCCTTGCCGCAATGGTAACACCGGTTCCCGTCAGATCACCGAAGTTAAGCGCTGTCGGGCTTTGCTAGCACTTGAGTGGGTCACCGTCTGGGTCTGCCGAGTGCCGTTGGCAAACTGGGTGCACTCAGCCCTTGTGAGATCAGTTGAGGAGCTACTTGACTGAGAAGTAGCGGCACTGGTCACAAAAACTGACAGCGGACGGGAGAGCAGTGTGCTGACCACATGCCCCACTGTATCCACATCCGGTGACACCTAAGGGCTGAAGGTGAAACGGCGGCCGGTCGGTTCCGTTGGACCTTCAAGGGCTGTTCGGACGGCGTTTTTGATCCCTTTGAAATGACGACAAGAACCGCGACGCCCGTCGTTAAAACCGTGCTGTTTTCTTATGAGGAGAACATTTCACATTGCCACTCAGCATCGACAAGATAAAGGCTTAGGTGGTGACAAAAAGGACGTCAATGAATCCACCCTAACCTTGGGGCGTTGAGTACCATACATTTCACAGTCTAAAACGAGTACCATGCAATGGGCAACAGGATGACGTTCTTGACAACGTTCGACACTGTTGACCCTCCCCAGACGATTCAACCCTTCTCTAAGGACATGGTGGGGTTGAAAACCTGACTGAACCCTCTTTCGAGTGTATTCCAATCACAATTTTCGCGCTCTCCTTAAAAGTGGTACCATTATGGACCATTGGTAACCATTAGAGGAAATTTGAACATGACCTTAAGAATCAATGGCTGTTTGAGTGGGGACGCTGGGGGGGGGGGGGGGGGGCTTTCACATTGACACATGCATGAATAAAAGGACAAAGGTTCTCTCTAAGACCCATCAGTTCGGCAACGCCCTTGGTGCCACCGACACTCCTTTGTTGAGTACTTTAAAAACATACCTGTACAGACGCTTAAGACACCCATTGGGCTGAGTGATGCTCTAGCGCCTGAGAGCAGGCAACCCCTTCGACACCCCTCATATTCCGCATGCCAGCAATCGGGCGCCAGAGCGGTGGTGGAGCGCTACTCAGCTCGAGGATGGCAGAGTTTCTGTTCGACAAAGGTACAAGTGTGGCATAAAGTTTGTTGTCGAACTGGGGGGTCTCAGAGTGATCCTTTGCCGTTTTATTCCCGTGTGATACTGCCACTGATAGATCAACACCATTAAAACTGATTTTAAATAATACAGATACCTGTGTTTCCCTTACCTGACGATGTCGAATCTTAAAGTGTGTACAGTTTCCGTATATGACAAATGTCACAAAACGCAACTATGGTGCAGTAATTGCGTGTTAAAAGGCATCCTGATTGTGCCGAGCTCTGATAATCTGTAGCCGGCCGTGGTGGCCGTGCGGTTCTAGGAGCTGCAGTCCGGAACCGCGGGACTGCTACGGTCGCAGGTCCGAATCCTGCCTCGGGCATGGATGTGTGTGATGTCCTTAGGTTCGTTAGGTTTAAGTAGTTCTAACTTCTAGGGGACTGATGACCTAAGATGTTAAGTCCCATAGTGCTAAGAGCGATTTGAACCTTTTGATAATCTGTCTTTGCAAACATTATTTTTAAAAAATTCAAGAAACCTAGCGTGAAGAATTAAATAACCTAGTGTGTTGTGGCACAGTTATCTTCTTAATTCATGAAGGCCCATGCACATTAAGACGTTGAAATTCAATGCAAAGCTTATCACCTGCTCCACTAACTGAAAAAAACTTCGCAAGCCAAGATCGCTAAGGAAGAATTCTATTGGATGACGGGTTTCGACAGATGACAGCGTAGTCCCGTCAAAACCTGCCATCCAATGGAATGCTTCTTTAGCGATATCGGCGTGTGGAGGTTTCTTCAGGTGCCAGAAAAGCTTTGCCAGTTTCGTAATTGGGCAATTACAGTGCCGGCAAAATAAATCTTCCCTGCAAAATATCTAATGCACCTTAAGATAGGCAACCTACCATACGTCGCCCGCCCTGGGTGGAGCTAACATCGGGTTGCCTGTCTTAAGATGCACAGACTATTTGCGGGGTGAGTTTCATTTATCCAACGATAAAAATTACATGTGTATGTCAGAAGGTTCCCCACGTTGTCAGCTACAACCACATCTCGGTACATGACCTATTGACCGACCTTATTTGCTTTTTTCTCGTTCCCATTATTCTTCTATTCATAACTTGCGTTTGAAGCAGTTTCGTTGTATTGCAAACTAAACAGATAAATTTACAGCGTTGATGGCTCGGAAACTTGAGGGGTAGGTCTAGAATCCAGAATACCAATTGGCAAAGTCTTTTTCCTTAATTCACATAGTCACTACTCTTTAACGCTGTGTAAATATCGTGACACGCAAGTCATTAACGAAAGAGTTCGAGAGGGGGGGGGGGGGGGGGGGGAGTGGAGAGAGTCGACAATTGCTGTAAATGCAGCTAGGGTTACCTTATAGTACAATATTATTACTAAGTTGCGTTTGAAATGAAATGACGTTGAGGACTCATATAGCCGCTTTGTGTGGAAATGAGGCTATATAGAAACTGAACAAAATTAAACTAGAAGTAACTATAAAGTTATGTCACAGTAGAGTATTAAATTAAGTGGCCAGATTAAACACAAAATCAAGAGACAATTTAAAGAACACGAAAACAAATAAGATCAAAAAAACTTAATGTGATTTTCCGTAAGGTTTCAAGGAATGATTAGCTGTATTTTGGGAGGAGGGATACAGAGGAAAGATTTTAGGGGCAAGTTAAAAATGAGCGTGGCACTGGGTAGTAGGTATGGACAGATGCAAGTGTCACCACAAAATAGTCTCATATAATTTGCTGCTGTGACTGACGGAAGAAATCTTTTGCTTGTTTCGTCCGATATGCTGTTTCTTCGTCCTTATGAAGCGTAAATATATAATAATTGAACGGCTTGATAATTAATGTAGTCCACATCAACGCATTTTGAGATTTACCCTTTAGTCGTTTCAAATTATTGCTAAATTACGAGTGAGCACCTCTTTGAGTCCGCTCAATTCAACGTTAAACAGGAGGAGACAAAATACTTGCGCCCTTCAACTTTACATTTATTTCGAGACAAATGAAAATGATGTGGAAGCAGAGTTAAAATTGCTCAGGTCAGCATCTAATTGATAATACAGGATACTTGAAAAAAAATTGAGGTCTAAACATTACGTAAGATCGCAAAACTAAATGGAGAGGTTTATGTGCCGTCTATGGAAGACGTTATTTGTTACAATATGGAGCTATGATAAGTGGCGTTAAATCATTCGAGAAAGCGATGACTAAATAAAAGAAAGATCCAAACTAGAATGTTCCGTACTTTCAGTAATGTTTCTTTCTTTCTTTTTTTGTGATTCGTAAGGGACGAAACGTCTGAGGTCATCGGTCCCTAAACTTTCACACTACTTAAACTAACTTATGCTAAGAACAACACACACACACACACACACACACACACACACACAGACACACACACACACACACACACACACACATATACACACACACACACACACACACACACACACACACGCTCGAGGGAAGACTCGAACCTCCAGCGGGAGGGGCCGCGCAATCCGTGACATGGCGCCTCAAACCACGCGGCATAATGTTCTCTTGATAATGCTCTCTGACAGTGTTGTGTTCTGATAAAGTCCAAACTCTTAAGGAAAACAAAGGATTACGCCTGTGTAGTGTCTACCCAGTTATATAACACCTTCCCAATATGCCGGGCATACGTTCCTGATATTTTCCCATAGACTGGCAACGTGTAGCATCCCTTCAGAGTGTCTGTCTTGTGTCGTAGGGATCTCCACCATTTCGTTTGTAGTGATTCGAACCTCAGGTAGAACGGTGTCTCCCCACAACCTGTTAAAGAGTCCCGTAAGCCCCTGGTTTGCAGAAGCGTCCAGCACGGGGGCGTGCTGACCGGTTCGTGCGGTCACTGACGTAACCAGTGCATGATTCAGCCCTTCCTCGCTCTTACTGGTGTATGATGAAGTCGCATGTGCATAATAGGTGTCCCAAAGACAGTCGTTACATCTTTCGCTCTATTTGTTCACTATTCACTATTGAGACGACGTTATTGTGCATGATATGCACCATACAGTAATCATCATGGGTTATTTTGATTTTTGACGATCACACAGGAATCACTACCAAAGAAGAGAAACAAATAAAAGTTATAGCATACAGAACAAGAAATAAATATATAAATAAGTACTACCAAAGTATTAAAAGTACTATCAAAATATTAAACTATGTACACCCAGAAGTACGCTAGTAGACAATGGAAAAAGAAGACGTCAAAGCAATAATTACAGAACAACACAAATTTTTCACGTATTATGCGAGTCTTCTACGTCTACATCTACATTTATACTCCGCAAGCCACCCAACTGTGTGTGGCGGAGGGCATTTTACGTGCCACTGTCATTACCTCCCTTTCCTGTTCCAGTCGCGTATGGTTCGCGGGAAGAACGACTTCCTTAAAGCCTCCGTGCGCGCTCTAATCTCTCTAATTTTACATTCGTGATCTCCTCGGGAGGTATAAGTAGGGGGAAGCAATGTATTCGATACCTCATCCAGAAACCCACCCTCTCGAAACCTGGCGAGCAAGCTACACCGCGATGCAGAGCGCCTCTCTTGCAGAGTCTGCCACTTGAGTTTGTTAAACATCTCCGTAACGCTATCACGGTTACCAAATAACCCTGTGACGAAACGCGCCGCTCTTCTTTGGATCTTCTCTATCTCCTCCGTCAACCCGATCTGACGTGATGAAGTCGCCATTTCTGCTTGCCTAAAGGAGGAATTGCAGCGAAAACGTCAGGCGTGGTATGACAGCCTCCGTCAGTTTAGTCTCCGACTGAATACAGCAAAAACTGAGTACTTGGATACATATCCTAATACTGGAACGTACCAAAACACAGGAACAAATGTAAAGAAGTGGGCTCATTTAAGGAAAATAGGGTTCAATTTACGATGCTATAGGTCTATCAGAAATGCTGAACGAATGGAATCAAAGCAGCCGACGTCTGATTGTAATAGATCACCAGGATGCAGCGTGGCAAACAAACGCCAGTATACCTGATGATTAAGACATAAGACAGGGTTTTTTGTCCTGTAGCCGATTATGGACCGAGTGTTGCGCAGCAACACTGGCCAACAGAAGACATTTTTATGTAATGAAATGCGTACGCTCTCGAGGCAACGTGGCTTCTCCTGCTTGATTATGTCACAATCAACACTGTCCTGCAGAGATGTGTAGAATCTCCCAGTATTGAAAAAACTGAGAGATGGTGGATGTCCTGAAGAACACTAGAACTGTAGATAATCCGGAAACCGATGGTAGGTTGCCACGAGGGTGACATAGGCAGAGATGACAGGCCGCCATCAATAGATCGACCGTGTCCGATCAGAAGCCCAAAAAAATCGAGAAAAATGGTGCTCAAAGATTCGAAAAAGTGAATCCTACTAAAGTGGGAATTCACTAGGATGAAGAAGTAGTTAATACAGTTGTGCATACGTCATATTATTAATTGTTTGGCAAAAGCTGCTTTGTGGTGGTATTTTACGTCACCTTTTTAGTTCCGGGCGTAGCCGACCATCAACGGTATCTGTCTTACATAAATAGCGCACTTCCTACAATAAGTCACAATGTATATTGCAGTGCTTTACACATATGTGATTTTTCGGTTCATTGTAATTCGACTTGCCTTATATGTAATGTTTTCTAGCGTATCCCAGTGACAATATTTTGTAATGTTCATATAATAATATGATTACGTGATTTATATATAAATGTATGGATACAGCATAAGGATTTTTTTAGGAAATATATGCAATTATCATTGGCAATTGCCGTACATGCAAAGATTACTTTTGGTATACATCATACATTACACCCTACTTCTAATTATTATCATCCCTATTAGCGGAACAAAGAAATGTATCTTCATTAAAGCATCAGTGCGAAATTTTGGATGATTTTGTTTTTTAGATCTGTTTAAAATAATGTCTGTAAGTTTAGTGATACATGTGAAAATTTCTGTCTCTAACAAAATGTTTAGAAACAGCCTTTTCGGCAATATCTATGTCTAATTGTCATTGTGTCATGTAACTGGCTGTGTGGTTTTCTTCTTTTAAGTGTGTAGTAAAAGTAGGCAGGTTCTTGTCAGTTATTTGCGATTGCAGTGTGTTCTATGTTCGTAAGCCTATTTTTAGGTTCCTTTCCTGGAGCGCTACTCTGATTTTATCTGAAAGTTTTCTTCAATATGGCATGACAGTGAACTATCTACGTTTGTTGTAGTTTGTCTTTGTTAAAGTAATGTTGTCTTTTATTTTCACTTGTGCGTTCTTTCCAGGCATAAATTTTGTCGACTATGTTGGGACTGTAACCGTTATTTTTTTGCTGCACTTCTTAGAGTCTTTCATTCAGATGTTACATTTTCTTTACTTAATCTATACTTTATTAGTCTCTCTGTAGAGGTTAGAAAATGTTTCTCCGTGTGCTTTTGGATTACATGAACTATTATGTATTACACAGTCTGTGGTTACTTGTTTTTCGTAATATTGACTTTGTGGATTGTTTCGTTTCTTGTAATTTCGCAATCAAGAAAATTTATTTTAACATCTTGTTCATGTTCGATTGTAAACCTGAGATTTTTATGCAGGCATTTCCAGCGTGAGTGCAAGATGTTTGTTTAGCTTTCTGTTCCTTCGAATAGAGTTAATGTATCATCTGCGTATTTCCGGTAGTATTAAATTTTATAAGTGCATTCTGGATATTTTTTTTAAAAAAAAGTCTCGATATGATGAAGACCATTTCAACTAGCGCACGAGGAAAGCAATTTCCCATTGCTAAACTGCGTTCTTGTATATACAGCTGGTTCCTGAACTTAAAATAGTTATGTGAGAGCGTCAATTTCAATTTCGCACATTTTACAGTGTGTATATAGATTACATTCGATAATTTGAATAGTTTTGTTAGTACCGTAGTGAGCGTGTTGGTTAATGTTAGGAAATAAAACTAGGATTCACTGCGATGTGAACATCTTGAATTTTTTGTATTTGGTCACATGAGTTGTTTTCAGTGTATTGATTATCATATATGCAGTTCTGAGTCAGAACATTTAATTAAAATGCAGTTTCTTTGGTCTGCTAACACAGATAATACGTGTGTGTTGTGATGTATACCGAAAGTAATCTTTGCATGTACGGCATTTGCCATTGCAAGTGCATATATTTCGTAAAAAAAATTCTTATGCTGATTACATATATGTATATATGTATAAACTATGTAATCCTATAATTACATGTTCATCACAAAATATTGTCTTAGGGATACGCTACAGAACATCACATATAAAGCAACTCGAATTACAATGAACTGAAAAATCACGTAAGCATAAAACACTACAATGTACACTGAAAGTAACTTATTATAAGAAATATGTGTCTTTCGCGTAATACAGATACCGCTGACGATGGGCAACGTCACGAACTAGTCTGGTGGAGCAAAATGCCACCACAAAGCAGTCTTTCTCTGGCTATTAAGTAAAAATACGACACATGTACAATTTCTTCTAGTTCCAGAGCACCAAACGTCCAAGACATAGTTAATACAAGCCTTACACTGCGTACAACACAATCACAGGGTCATAATCCCAAGAAAATACTGTCTTGGAAAACAAATTTAGTGTCTTCCCCTCTAAGTACAGTGCCAATAGTGTCGATCTTAGAGTGGTCAGATGTAATTTCGATGTTATTGTTTCATGCTACGTCCACCAGTTTGTATAACTAGTCCAGGGATATTTCCTGAATTGCGGAGGGCATCGAACGCAGTTCTGATATCCTCTACTGGCGAATGGGCCTTATTGCAAGAGTACAGTAGCTACTGATCATTACTGGAAATCTTTCGCTACATCACTGGAGGAGGGCTACGTTCTTATTCGTAGCCCAGTTACCAGCAAAGGGTTCCTGACGGCCTTAGCTGGTCTGGTGAGTGCAACGTCGATCCTAATTCGTGCTGCGGTCGCGCAGCTCTCAGCAATGGATTCTCGTCTGGTGCACTGGTTCACATGTGAATGCGAATGCCGCTGCCGTCCAGAACCAAGGCAACGAACGTCTGTACTTCCCATGGATACTGGCACCAACGATGATACCGTAATATGCGACGGAGAACGATGTGCGTATCTAGAATAAGGATCAGATTTAGTTGCTTTAAGCAATGTAATCGCCACGTAAAATCAAAACGCTCAGCTTTTTTTTTTTTTTTTTTTTTAATTCCGACTTGATCATACAATAATGTTACATGGGAAAACGTATCTCAGAAACACGTGTCGGTTTTCTACGAGATTTGAAGCTAGACTCTTCTATCATACATCAGCTTCGTTTTTTCCCCTGATGATACGTACAACAAAAGAGGGGAGCCAGCTAAGAAAAAAATTTCTCTGGCTTATACACTGAGGAGAAAAAAGTCATGGGATAGCAATATGCACGTGTTCGTGTACAGATGGCGATAGCATATCGTACACGAAGTATAAAAGGGCAGTACATTGGCGGAGCAGTCATTTGTACTCAGCTGATTCTTGCGAAAAGATTTCGACGTGATTACGCCCTCACAACAGGAATTAACAGTCGATGTGGAGTGGTAACTGGAACTAGACACATGGGACATTCCATTTCGAAAATCTTTAGGAAATTCAGTATTCTCTCTCAAAAAAGGCAACGCAGTGACCGACGGTCTTCACTTAACGACCGAGAGCAGAGGCGTTAGTGCAGAGTTGTCAGTGTTAACGAACAAGCAACACCGCGTGAATAACCGCAGAAATAAATGTGAGGCGTACGACGAACGTATCCGTTAGGATAGTGCGGCGAAATTTGGCGTTGATTGGCTAGGGCAGCAGATAACCGACGCGAGTGCTTTTGCTAACAGCACGACATCCTCTGCAACGCCTCTGCTGGGCTCGAGACCATATCGGTTGGAACTAGACGACTGGAAAACCGTGGCCTCGTCACGTGAGTCCCGATTTCAGTTGGTAAGAGCTGATGGCAGGGTTCGAGTGTGGCGCAAACCCCACGAAGCCATGGACCCCGGTTGTCAACAAGGCACTGTGCAAACTGGTGGTGACTCCGTAACGAAATAGGCTGTGCTTACATGGAATGGGCTGACTCCCCTTGTCCAACTGAACCGGTCATTCACTGGAAGTGGTTATGTTCGGGTACATGGAGATCATTTGCAGCCATTCACGAACTTTACGTTCCAAACAAGTTCTTGTGACCGCGCCATAGTCGTTCGCGATTGGTTTGAAGAACATTCTGGACAGTTCGAGCGAATGATTTTGCCAACCAGATCGCCCGACATGGATCCCATAGAATGTTTATGGGACGTAATCTAAAGGTCATTTAATGCACACAAATCGTGCGTCGGAAATACTTTCGCAGTTACGGACGCCTACAAGGGCAGCATGGCTCAGTATCTCTGCAGGGGACTTCCAACAACTTGTTGAGTTTCTTTACAGTGGAGGTGATCCACTTAGCCGAGTAAAAGAAGGTCCGACGTGATATTAGAAGGTATCCCATCACTTGTCATCTCTGTGTAATTCTCTATTAGGAACAATAACTACTTGGACCTTTATTACATTATAAACTCGGCAAAGGGAGTTCTGCCGCTGGTAGCAGGGAGGTACACGTCCAACGCGATATAACATTAAAGACTTTCTACACTACTGGCCATTAAAATTGCTACACCACGAAGATGACGTGCTACAGACGCAAAATTTAACCGACAGGAAGAAGCTACTGTGATATGCAAATGATTTGCTTTTCAGAGCATTCACACAAGGTTGGCGCCGGTGGCGACACCTACAACGTGCTGACATGAGGAAAGTTTCCAACCGATTTCTCATACACAAACAACAGTTCACCGGCGTTGCCTGGTGAAACGTTGTTGTGATGCCTCGTGTAAGGAGGAGAAATGCGTACCATCACGTTTCCGACTTTGATAAAGGTCGGATTGTAGCATATCGCGATTGCGGTTTATCGTATACCGTCATTGCTGCTCGCGTTGGTCGAGATCCAATGACTGTTAGCAGAATATGGAATCGGTGGGTTCAGGAGGGTAATACGGAACGCCGTGCTGGATCCCAACGGCCTCGTATCACTAGCAGTCGAGATGACAGGCATCTTATCCGCATGTCTGTAACGGATCATGCAGCCACGTCTCGATCGCTGAGTCTACAGATGGGGACGTTTGCAAGACAATAACCGTTCGCACGAACAGTTCGACGACGTTTGCAGCAGCATGGACTATCAGCCCAGAGACAATGGCTGCGGTTACCCCTGACGCTGCATCACAGACAGGAGCGCCTGCGATGGTGTACTCAACGACGAACCTGGGTGCACGAATGGCAAAACGTCTTTTTTTCGGATGTTTACAGCACCATGACGGTCGCATCCGTGTTTGGCGACATCGCGGTGAACGCACATTGGAAGCGTGTAATCGTCATCGCCATAATGGCGTATCACCCGGCGTGATGGTATGGGGTGCCATTGGTTACACGTCTCGGTCACCTCAGGTTCACATTGACGGCACTTTGAACAGTGGACGCTACATTTCAGATGTGTTACGACCCATGGCTCTATCCTTCATTCGATCCCTGCGAAACCCTACATGTCAGCAGGATAATGCACTACCGCATGTTGCAGGTCCTGTACGGGCCTTTCTGGATACAAAAAATGTTCGACTGCTGCCCTGGCCAGCACATTCTCCAGATCTCTCACCAACTGAAAACGTCTGGTGAATGGTGGCCGAGCAACAGGCTCGTCACAATACGCCAGTCACTACTCTTGATGAGCTGTGGTATCGTGTTGAAGCTGCATGGGCAGCTGTACCTGTACACACCATCCAAACTCTGTTTGACTCAATGCCCAGGCGTATCACGGCGATTATTACGGCCAAAGGTGGTTGTTCTGGGTACTGATTTCTCGGGATCTATGGACCCAAATTGCGTCAAAATGTAATCACATGTCAGTTCTAGTATAATATATTTGTCCAATGAATACCCGTTTATCATCTGCATTTCTTCTTGGTGTAGCAATTTTAATGGCGAGTAGTGTAGTTTCCCGAAAGCTGTGTGTGTACCGAATTCCACGAGAATGTGGCTTGTATTAAATGGGAGAGAGTATCAGAACAGTCGAGACGAGAGCCCACAGAAGTTTCGCCACACACACACACACACACACACACACACACACACACACACACACACATAACGCGACTAAAACAACCAAGCAAATCATTTACCGCCGAGCACTGGCTCGAATATAATCTGGAAATGAAATACGACAAGACCATTTACGTGGTGCAAACGACAAGTTTATGGGACAGCGTAATTAAGGAGGCTATCGAGATGAAGATGTCGGATAACCTAATAAAACGGGGCGGAGGTTCCCATTTCAGCTAGACTTCTGGCTCAGGCACTCAATTTATTAAGATGTTGCCCGCCCTCTCTCGCTGGAAAACGCTGATAGAATTTGCGTTTCACGTAGTAAAAGGGCAGGCTCTGAGAAGCAAATGAGCTTCACAGGGTGCAAAGGACGCCCGGAGTTGAACTCTGCTATAAATGGAGGTGCGGCGTAATGCATTTTGCAGACGACACAGCACTATTCGCCTGCAATAGCACACAAGAACTGTAGCTAAGCTACAGAAATAAGGCAGGATTACTACTAAATGGTGCAGCTTAAATGAAGTTACACCAGACAGCGACAAAATAAAAGCTATCTCCTTATCGAAATACACTAATGCTCATAAATTAAGGATATTGCAGAACGTGATGCCGCACAGCGTGATACTACACAAAACTGGCGCTAATGGCATAGGCACATAGATCTGTAAGTCCACGGTATTGGTGATAAGTTGAGAAAACAGTTCCGAAACACATGTGCCCCAAAACGCCCCTGTTTCCGCCGCATGTACCCCGACATCAATATGGGCTATGATCACCATGCACACGTACACAGGCCGCACAACGCGTTGGCATACTCTGGATCAGGTGGTCGAGCAGGTGCTGGGGTATGGCCTCCCATTCTTGCACTAGTGCTTGTCGGAGCTCCTGAAGTGTCGTAGGGATTTCAAGACGTGCAGCGATACGTCGACTGAGAGCATGCCAGACGTGCTCGATGGGGCTTAGGCCTGGAGAACAGGCAGGCCCCTCCATTCGCCCATTCTTCAGTTTCAAGGTACTCCTCCACGAAGACAGCTCGGTGGGGCCGTGCTTTAACATCCATCAGGAGGAAGGTGGGACCCACTGCACCCCTGAAAAGGCGGACATACTGGTGCAAAATGACATCCCGATGCACCTGACCTGTTGCAGTTCCTCTGTCAAAGACATGCAGAGGCGTACGGGCACCAATAATAATCCCGCCACACACCATCAAACCACGACCTCCATACAGGTCTCTTTCAAGGACATTAAGGGTTTGGTATCTGGTTCCTGGTTCACGCCAGATAAAAAACCGGCGAGAATCGCCGTTCAGACTATACCTGGACTCGTCTGTGGACATAACCTGGGACCACTGTTCCGGTGAGCATGTACTGTGTTCTTGACAGCAGGCATTACGGGCTCTCCTATGACCAGGCAGTGTAATGCACCTTGCATGTCTCTGGGCGAATAAACCACGTCTGTTCAGTCGTCTGTAGACTGTGTGTGTGGAGACAACTGTTCCAGTGGCTGCAGTAAGGTCCCAAGGAAGGCTACCTGCAGTACTCTGTGGCCGTCTGCGGGCATTGATGGTGAGATATCGGTCTTCTTTTGGTGTTGTACACTGTGGACGTCCCGTACTGTAGCGCCTGGACGCGTTTCCTGTCTGCTGGAATCGTTGCCATAATCTTGAGATCACACTTTGTGGCACACGGAGGGTCCGTGTTACGACCTGCTGTGTTTGACCAGCCTCCAGTCGCCGTAGTATTCGACCCCTCGTAACATCAATATGCGTTCTTTGAGCCATTTTTTACACACAGTCACCATTATCACGTCTGAAAACGTCTGCACACTTACTCGCTGCACCGTACACAGACGCACCAACACACCTCTGCGTATATGGACTGCTGCCAGCACCACCGTGCGACGACCGCAGGTCAAATGCGCCGCATGGTCATACCCGAGGTAACTGAAATCCGCAAGCCGCCCACCAGAGCGTTGTTTCACCGTGTATCGTAATTATCCTTAATTTATGACAATGAGTGTAGTTACCGAACCTAGATAATACATTGTCCTAGACAATACATTGTCCTGTCACATTAATGTGAACACACGTCAAAAGCTTGAATGACCACCTTTTGCTCAGTGGACCGCTGCGAGACACGCGAGAAGAAAGTCAGTGAAGTTATGAAAGGTGCCGACAGGGATGAGGAACTATGCCGACTACAGTGCCGTGACCAGAAGCGCCAGGTTTCTCGGTTCAGGATCCATGGCGCGTACAGCCGGACTGAAGGGGTCCCACTGATCCCTATTGGGTTTAAATCTGGACTTTCGAGTCCAGAGGAGTATGGCAAACTCATTGTGGTGCTCTTCCAACCACTTACGTACAGTGCGAGCTGCGTGGCACGTTGCGTTCTCCTGCTGGTAGATGCCAATGTGCCAAGGGGCCCCCGAAGACAGAAGCATACTTGTGTTGATTCTCCGTGCATCCCCTAATGACGAGATCACCCAGGGAATGCCACGAAAACAATCTCCAGACCATTACGCTCCCTCCTCCGGTCTGAGCTCTTGTTGCAGGGTGTTTACGTTCAGACGTACACGCCAACGGTGATCTGTCAGATGGGAGCATAAAACGTGATTCATCTGGAAAGGACCCCTGTCACCACCCAGTGGACGTCCAGGTGCGGTATTATCGTACAAATTCCAACCTCCGTCGCCGATGAGCAGCAGTCAGCATGGGTGCCTGCTGCGGAGGCCCATACGCATCAATATTCGCTGAATGCCGTTGAGGATACACTGCTGATAGCCCCGTGTTCCATCTGGGCGGTCAGTTGCTCAACAGGTGCACGTCTAGCCGCCCGTTAACATCTCCGCCCCTGTCATCTAAGGCGCTTGGTCCACCACAGTTACCTCGGCGCCGGTTTTGCGTAGCTCCATTTTGCCATGCGTGGTATACCTTAACCACAACGGCACGCGAACAGTTTACAGTCTTAGCAGTTCCGGAAATGGTTCCACCCTTGGTACGGAAACCAATGATCATGCCCTTTTGAACATCAGATAAATCGATCCGTTTTCTCAAGAACAGCACTATTTTCCGCGTCCTCCGGGCATACTTACCGTAGCCTTCTTCGCTGATGCTGCCACCTGCTGTCTGTTAGTAGTTATTGCACGTTCACGTCGAATATACGCCGTAGTCAGATTAAGGGGAGGTTTACTATCTTTTGGTTCAAAAAATCGATTTTTTTAAATTGCATTTTTTGATCCATAAAAGTGTTTAGAATCCACACCTGAAACGGTTTTTCCGAATACGGAACGGAAATGTTTGTTATTCGCGGTTGAACAAAAAAATGCACCTGCCTGAAATCGGCCTTTTTAACGCACCAGTTATTTTTCTTTCGGAGGACGAGTTATTGTACCGGTGCTTGCGAGGAAACACACAAAATCCGATGAAAGTTTGAACGCGTGTGTTTGGAAGTTAGCCCCCAAGCATTTGCATTCTGGCGGGAACACTGTAGAGATTGCGACTTTCCTGGCAGTGAGCAGCTTTAACGAAGGGTATTCAGCAATTCTGAAGACCATGAAAACGATGGACGTAACCCTGGGACTCTATTCGACGCAGTTCCCCAAGCATTCGAACGACCACCAGTTTCAAGCGGCCGAAAACCGCTTGTCACCGGCCGTTCGAGCGGCTCTGGAGTAGCGCAGGATGGCCCAGATCGAGCAGAACGCCCTCTATGAGGAAGAGGAAGGACTAGTTTATGGACCCGGAATAGCAGATTGAACGTAAGTTGCATAATATGCATTTATATGCAGTCAAAACTTCAAACGCGTTTTTCTCGAAATGACTTTTTTGTATCGCTCCGTATGGTAACTTCAAATCTACTGAACCAATTGGCATGATTCTTTGTTTCCGACGAAACTAAGTAAATTGTCCTGGAGTTGTACCACTTTTATTCCGATCCATCAACTATAAATATTATTGCTAGGCCGACGAAGTCGAAAATCGATGAAAAAGCCCTATTTTTTCAAATGGCCGCCGTTTTGTTTCCCATGGTCCAAAGAGCTTAAGCGAGGTACTAAAGAATCTTAGTTACTTCGCTAACTTCAACTAAATTTTGATTTCAGACGACCCGGCTGACCTGTGACATACCGCGCGTGGTGGTCTACATCGAAATTTTGTTTCGTTCGGACGGCACTTCCGCCTTTGCTCTTCGACATTTCCGGTCGAAAAAATTCCAGTTTGTAGAGGAAATATCAATAAACACTTTGACCAAATTTGACATTGATATCTATAACACATCACGAGAAAAAAAGTCTCAAAGGACATGCTTTTTTCGGGCCAAAGATAGTAAACCTCTCCTTAATATAACTGGATCGTGTATAAGAATTAAGAATCGTCTTGGAGCTGCTAGCGAGAATATGGGTAAGCAGAAGGCACCACGCACAAAAAACTAGTTTACAACAAATTTCACAAACCTTTGTTTCACTTTTAATTTAGGAAATTTAACAGGTAAATATCGTTAAACGTTAATTATTTACACGAGTTGAACCAACTTGACCAAGCTGCCTTGAAAACTTGAAATCAGTAAGGTTGTATCACGTAAATCATCAAACGACGCCGCATACAGGGGTCTGTAATGTAGTTAGAACAGCCATACCATCTCAAGGTAGTAGTCTGCAGAACTTGACCGCCACATCTGACTGATTTGTGGCAGTTCCAATCAAAAGCGTCATTACGCAACTTACATTCACACTGCGGCTCCACTGAGCACACACTCCGACTTGAAGCAGTGGTCTTAAGTCACTGAGGATTAGGAATCTGATTACCAGCCGAGACTGCAAGGGAGAGAGAGAACTTCGCGCCTGTGATACGGAATCGTATCTTCGTAGGGCCAGCGCCACGCAACCTACACCTGAGCGGCCGCTGTAACGCGGCGGTACCGAGCAGCTGTGATCACAATAGATTTGTCGCACTGCAGGCACTATCAAACAGGCTCACATCTTATTACTTGACCAGTTAGTGTAGAATACCTCAGGATAAGTCTGTATCGTCAACTATTTGTCATACATCACATATTAGAAAAAAGATCAAATTCCCTTCAAATGGCTAAGGCTTTGGGCGTCTTGTTCATAAGCAATAAATTGAATGTGGATCCAAAATACGATTATATAGAGCAACAGTACTCCCAGCATTACTACTGTATATAGGTGCTCAGTTCAGAGCACTGCCTCCAGTACCCGACTACATAGATGGCAACTATTTCAAACTAAATAGATGACAACTAATTCAAGAAAACGTTTTCCCGTGGACTGCAAAAGCTTCCTTCTGGGAAAAAATCAGACATCCACGAGGCCTTGCAAATGGATAACATTAAAACTACTACCAGTTAACATATGAAAACACTGTACAAAAAGATGAATCTATTACAACAAAATGTTCTAATACCGAATGGAATGCACACATACAGTACATCCTCCATTAATCCAAGAAATAGGCTCAAGATGCCGCTCAACACGTAAGAAGGATAAAAGTGGTGATTAAACAGAACGATTACAAACCAATAAAAGGTGGGCGACAGGTCCACTTTTTTCCTTCAATGTGTGCAATAATTCAAGTTCGTTGAATCCGACGGTACAGCAAAAACCACACTTAGCCATAAAAGAAAGTCTGGTTGGAGTTAAGGCAACAGATACGCATAAGAACACAGCTCGCGGCACCTGAAGAAGACTAGCATGTCGGTCGTCGAAACATCTTATTATATGTAAAAATCTGGCTTGTACATGTTTGTGCTCGCAAAACTCGAAAAGTAGTCGGTCGATTGACTTGAAATTTTGATACAATATTAGATTCGAATACGCGCGTTCTTAGATGCCTGTTTTTTAAATACATGAATAAATATGTTATATAGGAAGGGGGAACGTTGTTACCAAAAATGTCAAAATGTTCTTGAATTATTTACTTCAAATTTTTACGCGTTACTCTAACAAACATATGGACTAATGTATGATATATATGTCATTTAATATCCATAATATACAAATACATATGCATAAAATATATAATAGTGAAAAGTTGTTAGAAAATATCTTGGAAGTTCTTGACGGATTTACTTCAAATTTTAGCGATAGTCCGTTAGACATGCAGACAGACAGAAGCTACACATGCTTTTGAACAATAATGTTTTTCGTTAAAACTGACTGCGAGAAAGAAAATGTTCTATTGTAAACACGTGCAGTTCTGTTTCCTTTGACGCAGGTGATTTTAACTACGATAGCGGGGCGTTTGAACCGTTATACAAATTGTTTTTCCCATGTATGTGTTCTTTTTCATTGTGTTTATTTGTAAACATAAATTGTATGCAGAACAGTGCGCTGTTTTGTTTTCTGGCTCGCAGCTGGTCTCACAGAGAACAGGAAAGTTGTATTTATGGCCTATCGGCTTTCGAATATTGCTATAGAATCTGAATTTGCAAATAACAATAAGCAGGGCTCAGGATCAGGGAGGGAGGGGAGGGAAGAGTATATGGACAGAGGCGTGAGAGGAAAATGACAGGGGGGGGGGGGAGGGTACGAGGACATGGAGAGAGGGGGGAGGAGGAGGTGTACAGTGAGAGGGGGAAGGAGGAGAATGTGCACAAAGAAGGGAAGAGGAGAAGACGGGCACGGACAGAAGGGAGAACGACATTAGGACGTATATCCAGTTCCCATGTATATTAGAAACGTGTGCTTCCTCTTACAAGGGAACCTCCCCATCGCACCCCCCCCCCCCCCCCTCAGATTTTGTTATAAGTTGGCACAGTGGATGGGCCTTGAGAAACTGAACACAGATCAATCGAGAAAACAGGAAGAAGTTGTGTGGAACTATGAAAAAAATAAGCAAAATATGCGAATTGAGTAGTGGACTCATGCGCATGATAGGCAACATCAATGATAGTGTTAGCTCAGGAGCGCCGTGGTAAAGTGGTTGCCGGCACGGTAGCTCAGCGTGTTCGGTCAGAGGGTTAGCTACCCTCTGTAATAAAAAAAACTGAGTTAATCGATCAACAACGAACTTAAACGGATGTCTTACGACGTCCGCCCCGAACACATTCAACGAACAAAAGCGAACAAAATCAGATTTAAAAAAAAAAAAAACAAAAAAAGTGGTTAGCGTGAGCAGCTGCGGAACGAGAGGTCTTTGGTTCTAGTCTTCCCTCGAGTGAAAAGTTCAATTTTTTAATTTTCAGTTTATGTGTCAAACTCTTATGTTTTCATCACTTTTTTGGGGGTGATTATCACATCCACAAGAAAACCTAAATCGGGCAAGGTAGAAGAATCTTTTTACCCATTCGCCAAGTGTACAAGTTAGGTGGGTCGACAACATATTCCTGTCATGTGACGCACCTTCCGTCACCAGTGTCGTGTAGAATATATCAGACGTGTTTTGCTGTGGAGGAATCGGTTGACCTATGACCTTACGATCCAATGTTTTCGGTTCCCATTGGAGAGACACGTCCTTTCGTCTACTAATCGCACGGTTTTGCGGTGCGGTCGCAAAACACAGACACTAAACTTATTACAGTGATCAGAGACGTCAATGAACGAACGGACACATCATGACTTGGCGAAAATAAAGAAAGTAAACTTTTCACTCGAGGGAGGACTTGAACCAAGGACCTCTCGTTCCGCAGCTGCTCACGCTAACCACGGGACCACGGCACTCCTGAGCTAACACTATCCTTGATATTGCCTATCTTACGCATGGATTACTCAGTATATTTTGCTTATTTTTTCATAGTTCCACACAACTTCTTCCTGTTTTCTCGACTGATTTGTGTTCAGTTTTTCAAGGCCTATCCACTGAGTCAACTTATAACGAAATCTGAGGGGGGGGGGGGGGGGGGGGTACGATGGGGAAGTTCCCTTGTTAGCTTTCTTTCCCATTTAACCTGACAGATCCACAGCAATGCGATGTACAGCTAGTCGCGCACAAAATGGAATCAACGACTAGGCTGAACACCGGAAAGCAGACGATTAGAAGCATAATGCTCCAAATCGTACCAGAAAATCTGTACGCTTGAGGTAACAGGTATGGTGTAACAGGTCCCTGGTTCGAGTCCCAGCACCGCACGTAGTTTTAACCGGCCAGTACGTTTCTAATCAGCGCACTTCACTGCAGAGTGAAAATTTATTCTCGAAACAGGGTAACGTGTTTTCCACTTCCGGTGCGAGGCTGCAGAAGGGCATAAAAACGCGGTCACCTGGCGAGCGGCCCGCGGCCAGCATTGCGTCACGCCCGCGTCCAGCGCATCCGACGCGACTGCTGCTACAAAAACCACTCGGCAGTGCGCAGCGGCGTCCCGTCAGCCTGGAAGCCTCGCAAGGCCACGCCGACCTTCACGGTCACGCAGGAGACGCCTCTTCATCGTGCACCGCGTGTCTGAGAGATGTACTCGCAGTAGCATTCACGTAATGATCGATAGGTCTAGCCGGGTACCCTGATTCCCTACTGGTAGCTTCCACGCTAACAGGACTTGGCAACCAACAGTTCCCAAATGTATTAATTAAAATTTGTTACTCCTTACCAAGATCCTGGTTTGGCCCAACGCCTTCAAACTACTCCCCATGGGAGCAAAAACACTGATCTCAACAACATTCCTGTCACTTAAAACCAACAGTCGAGATCGCAAAAACTCTTTTACAGAAGCCAAGATGAAAATAACATTTTAGAATATAGCAGAACGCAAATCTGCTTTCTTCGGCTTCGGAATTCCATGCCTCAGTTCACTACGCTACAGTAAACACATACAGCTCTTTAATCTTACGATGCCCTGAAGTCTTTTACTGCTAAAACGTCATTAATTGACATTTATCTATAACAAATCGTACCAAGAGTCACGTTTTGGTGATAAATCTTCATTGTGCCATTGCCCTGAAGCAGCGTACTGTCATAACACGTAATATATAGTACGAAAACAACGAGTTATGTTACTCCAACAAGGAGTCTCCAATCATGAAATTTATGGAAGACACGTCATTTTGGCGTCACTTCTCTACAAGACTCGGCTGAAACGAGGAGTAAACGTGACCATTCACAAGATAAAGAAAAAAAGGAGCTGTGCGACCAATAGTTCATCTAAATTAGGCAGAATCCATGAACATCACGTCAAAATAATCTTTCGGCCACATATAATAACTTATGCTCTTTTTGGCTCAAGAAAGACTGATCTGGGTTTGCGGAGGGGTAGAATCTAAGAATACCATGTCAATATGGCAAAGCGTATACTAGTCAGACAGCATTCATTGTGCATAAAAGATGAGCTTAACATGATTGCCACTCTCGCCTTTCGTAGCCCAGTAAGTCAGCCATAGCTGAACATTGTAGGAAAATGGATGGATTTATCATCAAAATCATGGCAACGAGGAAATCCTTGGGGGATTCAGTTATTAAGAAATCTGTGGAAATACGTTTGACGGAAGAGCTTATTAATCTTGACGACGGCTTTCTACTTGATGGAGCGTTGGAGCCAGTGATTTCTCTGATACCTTCAAAAAGACAGGCTATTTTGATAACTTAATACTAACTACGCAAGCCTGCAGTTCGACAGAGGGCGTGCATGCAACATCACCGTTGTTCACGTGCCTGCGCGCCGTAGATGGAGCAATATTCGCTTAACTCTGAAGAGGTCGGTTTATCCAGTGAAGACATATGCGCGTGTGCCACTGCACCAGCAATCTCCACTGTAGGAAACATGAAAATGGCTGTCTGCCAAAATATCGTGGCAGGATATCGACGTCATCCGGCTGCAAGCCTACATACTCAAGGGATACTCATTACGACGCCTCTGGCGAGAATCTCTTCCTCACGAGAAGGTACGTGAGTGGCTCGAAGATTTCTTAGGTAACAGAATCTACTGTGTTGTCCTCGACGTCAAGAATTCATCAGAGACGAGGGTATCCCCAGGAGTGCCGCAGGGAAGTGTGACAGTACCGCTGTTATTTCTGTATTCATAAATGACCACGCGCGCATGGTAAGCAACAATCTGCGGCTGTTTGCTGATGATGCTGTGGAGTAAGGGAAAATTTCGTCGTTGAGCGACTGTAGGATGTCATAGATAAAATTTCTAGTCGGTGTGATGAATAGCAGGTAGCTCTAAATGTAGAAAACTGTAAGTTAATGTAGATGAGTAAAAAAAAACATACCCATAATCTTCGAGCACAGCACTAGTAGTGTGCTGCTCGACACGATCACGTCGGTTAAATATCTAGGCGTAAAGTTGCAAAGCGATATGAAATAAATCGAATGAGCATCTGAGGACTGCGGCAGGGAAGGCCAATGGTACTCTTTGGTTTACTGGGAGAATTTTAGTAAAGTTTGGTCCATCTGAAAAGGAGACCGCATGTAGGACACTAGTGTCATCCATTGTTGGTGTCTGGGGTCCGCACCGGGTCGGGTTAAAAGGAGACATTGATGCAACTCAGAAGCGAGCTGCTAGATTTGTTGCCGGTGGGTTCGAACAACACGAAAGTATTAGGAGACGCTTCGGGAACTCAAATGGGAAAACCACACTCTTTTCGAGGAGCACTATTGAAGACAGTTAGAGAACCAGCATTTAATGCTGACTGCAGAACGATTCTACTATCGCCAACATACTTTTAGCGTAAGGACCATTAAGTATGGTCAGAGACATTAGGGATCGTATGGAGGCGTATGGACAGTCATTTCTCCCTCGCTCTATTTGCGAGCAGAAAAGTAAGTAACAAGTAGTTGTACAGGGTACCCTCCGCCACACACCACACAGTGGCTTGCGGAGTATGTATGTAGTTGTAGAAGAAGGTAGTGATAAACGGACTGCACAGAGATGAGCAACTAAAAGGAAGACTCAGTGCCCCTTCGACAGAGGAGCGTAAGCAAGACCGCTCACAAAGAGTGAGGAAAATGTGCGCTTCAAAGAAAGGAAAGTTCTCTGCCAGATGTAACAAGACTGGATTACCGCAGCGAAATGATAATAGTTATCAGTGGTGACAACGAGCAACACGTTTCCGGATTTTGGCCTCTAGCTGCATTCCGCCAGTCCTGATCTGTTCAGTTTGCGAGATCTGTTCAGTTTGCGAGACTCGGTTTAAAAAGGCCGACGCTATTACACTCTTCATTTTGTAAGGTGGGATGTGTAAAGGTAGATGTGTAGCTGAAAATACACAAAGGTAATAATCCCATTTGTCGTGTGGTATCCATCTTCGCCGAGAGTATGAGGTTTCCACGTGAGCTCTGGCCTCCGACCGCGTGCGAGGATGTGGTCGCCTACCGTGCGTTGGCCGGGAGGCCGTCTCGCTTGGGCTGCGTGCCCGTTACGGCCGCTGGAACACACGACGTCACACCACTCGCCCCTCACTTCCGAGACCCTGACACTGTCACGCGACACGGTGTGCTGCAACCTGTTTCCTGGAGCCTGGAGAAGTGCTGTGGAGTGACTCACCTCACCACCTGGAAGACGCCCACGGGGGTCTATTCATGAGCCTTCTTTTGGCTATGGTGATCGTGGGATCACCAGCAAAGGCAGTGTTTGCCTATACCCACAGACGTCCCATTTTCCCGCTCCTGGGATCTGGTGTACAGTCGTTTTAAACACTAGAGAACTCGGCAATGATTGCTGTTGTGACTTGGCAAGACAGCCAAGCCACTAGGAGGTAGCCGAAAGGCACGCGTTAAAGCTCACGCAGGCTGGCGTGAGGTCTGGAACAGGTAAAGTAATTATACTAGCAAGAAAAGTACGTAGCTTCTGGAATACTTAACTTTAATCCATAATTGGTAAACATCGGTCTGACGGTACATGCATCACAAGATAAATAGCAAATGATAATGGCGCCTTGCTAGGTCGTAGCAAATGACGTAGCTGAAGGCTATGCTATCGTCTCCGCAAATGAGTGCGTAATTTGTCAGTGAACCATCGCTAGCAAAGTCGGCTGTACGACTGGGGCGAGTGCTAGGCCGTCTCTCTAGACCTGCCGTGTGGCGGCGCCCGGTCTGCAATCACTGATAGTGGCGACACGCGGGTCCAACGTATACTAACGGACCGCGGCCGATTTAAAGGCTACCACCTAGCAAGTGTGGTGTCTGGCGGTGACACCACAATTGGTAATTGTTAAATACGTATGGGAATTGAATGTATGTCTTAATCTCCTTCTTCCCCGTCTCTCTTCATCACCTCATCCCCCTCTCTCCGTCCGTCATCTGCCATCTCTCTTTTTCCATCACCTCCACCCCCTCTCTCTCCTCCTCCTCCCCTCTTTGTCCATCTCCTTCTAGCCCCTCTCTTTGTCCTTTTCGTCTCCCCCCCCCCCCCCCCCCCCGCCGCTTCTCTGACCCTCTACCCATTCCCCTCTCACTGGTGTTGAGCCTTGCTTCATGTTATTGCAAATTCAGATTCGGTAATAGTATTCCAACCATAAGCTGATAAGCGATAACACAGTCTTTGCATTTTCTATAAAACCGACGGTGGGTAAAAAAACAAAACAGCGCATTGTTGTGTACAAAATTCTTGTATAAAATATATATAATGAGAAAGAATATGTACTCGATTTGGAAAACAATTTTTCTAATGGTTTAAATGCCCTACTATTGCAGTTCACGGAGGTGCGAGGCACAGCACTTTAACAGAAAACCTTTACATTGTTTTTAAGAAAAATATAAATCCTACGTCCAAATCAATATTTGTTAGTCTGTCCTGCAAAAATTTGATATAAATTTTTTGTCAGGAAAGGCAACGGCCTTGCCGCAGTGGATACACCGGTTCCCGTGAGATCACCGAAGTTAAGCGCTGTGGGACGTGGCCGGCACTTGGATGGGTGACCATCCAGCCGCCATGCGCTGTTGCCATTTTTCGGGGTGCACTCACCCTCGTGATGCCAATTGAGGAGCTACTCGACCGAACAGTAGCGGCTCCGGTCAAAGAAAACCATCATAACGACTGGGAGAGCGGTGTGCTGACCTCACGGCCCTCCTATCCGCATCCTCAACTGAGGATGACACGGCGGTCGGACGGTCCCGATGGGCCACTTGTAGCCTGAAGATGGAGTGCTTTTTTTTTGTCAGGAACATTTTCGAGATTTTTTTTAACAACGTTCACCTATCGTATAGGGTTTGACGAGTAAAAGAACATGTGTTTCTATCGGTGACAGGACGATGAACAGAACGACGTTACATCAGCATTTACTTCATTTGCAGGCTATTAATTAGGTTTGGTTGGGTTGGTACATTTGCCAAGAGGAAAGGGTTTGGCAAGCACGAAGACAAGTGGTAACAATTCTCGCCATGTGCGGATGGGCATTGTCTTGCTGAAATGTGAGCCTAGAATGGCTTGACATGAACGGCACAAAACGGGAAGTAGGATGTCATCGACGTACCGCTGTGATGTAAGGGTTCTGCAGATGACATCCAATGGGGTCCTGTTATGAAAGGAATTGGGATCCCAGACTATCAACCCTTGTTGTCGGTCCAAGTGGCAGAAGACAGTCAGCTTGGTATCCTGCCACTGTTCGCAGCATCTCCAGACACGCCTTTGGCCCAGAATCTGACTGGAGTAGAATTGTCATCAGTGATCAGTCCCGCTTCGAACTCAGTTCCGATGGCCAGCGAAGATGCGTTTAGAGACATCCCAGACGGTGGTGGAATACCAACTACACTGTTGTCCGCCGTGCGCCCAACAATGAGGAGTTACGGTAATGAGTGCCATTTCTTTTCAAGCAGGGTTCTTGCGCATGTATAGCAGTTATTGTGTATGATTCTTCTAAACTGCGTACTGAGCACTTCGAAAAGCGACGGGAAATATTGGGGCTTTGGCAGTCGCTGTACAAGATTGGGTTGTTTGGTTGTCAGGCTGTTCACGAGGAGAACAACGTTTCCTTGGCGCAGAGGCGTATCCGTCTCTGGCCAACGGTTTATAGGCGAGTGCTAACATTTGCAGAAGAGCGCCGAAGCAGAGTCCCCAATAGTTTCTGTGAGGGTTCCTCGGATCTGTAGGAAGGGACGGTCCGACGCCGTAGCGCACTGATCCCACCGCCAATACCGAACATAGAACTAGCACGGCTGCCGTACGCTACCTGGCATGCGTCGCTAATTCACACGATGGTATCCCAGTAGTCCAGCTGCACAACTTAATAACAGTCGTATTTTACTATTTGTTCCGAGAAAGGTGAAAAACGTGCAATCTGTAGGTGGAGAACATGTCCTGTCTACGAACTGAGATCACCTTAAACTCTTACAGTTTGCCGGCTGGAACACACCGTTACATGCGGTTACAGTGTTACGAATCCTGTCAAGGCTGCGTGGCTGCACAATAACGTCTCAAACCGACGAGAAGAGGAGCGTCTCGGTTCAGTGCAGGTTGAAGGTTGAGGCGGGTGGAGGGCGGTTTAAAGAAAACCCGGATGATTGAAGGTCATTTCGGAAGGTTCGAATACTGGCTACAGGAAACGTGTTACGCAAATAACCAGTAAAAATAGCTTTCAAAATGAATGCTATTGATCTTTTATTATGCCAGTCTACGTTTTAGAATTGGCATTAAGCTAATGCAAGAAATTCAGTAACATGATCGTACGTGAAGTTTTGTAACCAGGCATTGTTATACATTGTTATGAACTGGCGGAAAAAAGTTGCAACACCAAATAATACTTAATGCAGAGAAACGAAGTTCCGGTGATACATTTGTCTAGGTAACATATTTAAAGTATTAACATTGCAAGATCACAGGTTAATGTAAGCGCGAGATAAATCACTGCAAATGTAAAGTGCTGGTGCAAACGCCAGAATATTGAATGCAAGCATGCGACGTGTATGCATTGTCTAGGTGTTGGATGTCACTCTGTGGCGTGGAGTTTTGTGCCTGTAGTACTTAACCGGTCAAAACAGGGGCGGTTAATGCTGTTTCTGGATGACGCTGGAGTTCTCGTCCAATGATGTCCTATGTGTGCTCGATTGGAGACAGATCTGGTGGCCGAGTAGGCCACGGCGACATGTCGACACTCCGTAGAGCATATTTTCTGTTACAAAAGCGGTATGTCTGCGAGCGTTATCCTGTTGGAAAACACCCCCTGGAAAGTTGTTCGTGTTTGCAGCACGAAAGGTCGAATCACCACTCTGACGTACAATTGTACAATCAGGGTGCATGGGATAACCACAAGGGAGCATCTGATGTCATACGCAATAGCAACCCAGACCACAATTCCAGGCGAGGGTCCAGTGTGTGTAGCACGCAGACTGGTTGGTTGCAGGCCCTCATCCGGCCTCCTCCTAACGAACATGGTCATCGCTGGCACCGAGGCAGAAACAACGTCCATCGGAAAACAGAACAGGCCTCCACCCTGCCCTCCAGTGAGCTTTCGCTTGACACCAAAGAAATGGCGGTGGTTTGGGGGGTCATTGGAATGCAAGTAAGAGTTAGTCTGTTTCGGTGCTGCCCACGAAGTAATAGATTTGTAACAGTTCCGTTGCGGCACTGTGGAACCAACAGCTGCTGCAATCGCTGCTGCAGATGCAGCGCGATGCGCCAGAGCCATATGGTGAACACGATGGTCTTCCCTCTCGGTAGTGCCACGTGACCGTCCGGACTCCGGTCTTGCGACCGTACATTCTCGAGACCACCGTTGCCAGCAATCCTGTCAAATGTTTCTGCCATATCGCAGCAGGAACATCCTGCTTTTCGTAGCCTTACTACACAACGTCATTCAAACTCAGTGAGGTGCTGATAATGGTGTTTTTGTCGCCTTAAAGGCATTCTTGCCTAACATTAGCTCACAACGCCCAATCTCAAAGGTAACTAACATTCATGACCTTTACAGCGTGTGTTTAAAGCAAACCTAATTCGCATCCTCTTAGTGGCGCTACTAACGCCACTCTTACGCGACTGGTGCGAAATATGAATAGACACAATCTTTAACACATAGGAACACGCCTACCAATTTTCGTTTATGTCGCACAACTCCTTGGTGTTGCGATTTTTTTCCGTCAGTGTATAAGGCATCACAGCCAAAATATCATTTTTAAAATTTTATTTATCTTTTTTTCTCTTTGAGGAGTTTAATAAATACTATTTTGTATGTCAACACGGCTTTCTGGATCAGCCTGATTTCTTTTTCATTTCTAGTAGATGCTTTACGTTACGGATCTATTATTTAAAAAATGCAAGTTCTGTTACGTGAGGAGTACCTTGCTTTGTACTGTAATAGTAAGTTCGTATAAAGACATCAACAAATCACGAATAAAACAAAATAACAATCAAAAATGGACTTAAAATATAGAAGCAAACAAATTTTAGAAACAAAGTAATTATGTCTTGAAACATGACAGCAGAGTTCATAAACATTTCTACTGCTCTCCCTATATATTTTATCGAAATTACTTTTTTTCCTATGTTTGATGTCTTTCTCACAGGACATCATTAGAAGCGTAATGCTACTTCTCACATAAAGAGCACTGTGAAACAAAATTCCTTTGCCGCGATCTTGGTTTTGTTGACAGATCACACTCGGCATCATAGAACTGCGCATCTCCTACACGAATAATCAGTCAATATTTTTGTATAATATTGTAAAACTATCGTAAATACTGTAATAAACTTTGATTGCTACCCATATTGGGTATGGGAAATATGCCACAGACGGTTGGAAAAATGCATAATTTGTTGTGGGATATCGTGGAATATTCCCGCTTCAGCATCTATAGTTTCATGAAGTTCCGGTAGGTGGTAGCGCTATACGTAGTCTTCAAAATGGCGTCTGTAACGGAGAAAATATTAGATACAGGCTCCCAGGTAGATGCTATTTTTCTTGACTTCCGGAAGGCGTTCGATACAGTTCCGCACTGTCGCCTGATAAACAAAGTAAGAGCCTACGGAATATCAGACCAGCTGTGTGGCTGGATTGAAGAGTTTTTAGCAAACAGAACACAGCATGTTGTTATCAATGGAGAGACGTCTACAGACATTAAAGTAACCTCTGGCGTGCCACAGGGGAGTGTTATGGGACCATTGCTTTTCACAATATATATAAATGACTTAGTAGATAGTGTCGGAAGTTCCATGCGGCTTTTCGCGGATGATGCTGTAGTATACAGAGAAGTTGCAGCATTAGAAAATTGTAGCGAAATGCAGGAAGATCTGCAGCGGATAGGCACTTGGTGCAGGGAGTGGCAACTGACCCTTAACATAGACAAATGTAATGTATTGCGAATACATAGAAAGAAGGATCCTTTATTGTATGATTATATGATAGCGGAACAAACACTGGTAGCAGTTACTTCTGTAAAATATCTGGGAGTATGCGTGCGGAACGATTTGAAGTGGAATGATCATATAAAATTAATTGTTGGTAAGGCGGGTACCAGGTTGAGATTCATTGGGAGAGTGCTTAGAAAATGTAGTCCATCAACAAAGGAGGTGGCTTACAAAACACTCGTTCGACCTATACTTGAGTATTGCTCATCAGTGTGGGATCCGTACCAGATCGGTCTGACGGAGGAGATAGAGAAGATCCAAAGAAGAGCGGCGCGTTTCGTCACAGGGTTATTTGGTAACCGTGATAGCGTTACGGAGATGTTTAATAAACTCAAGTGGCAGACTCTGCAAGAGAGGCGCTCTGCATCGCGGTGTAGCTTGCTCGCCAGGTTTCGAGAGGGTGCGCTTCTGGATGAGGTATCGAATATATTGCTTCCCCCTACTTATACCTCCCGAGGAGATCACGAATGTAAAATTAGAGAGATTAGAGCGCGCACGGAGGCTTTCAGACAGTCGTTCTTCCCGCGAACCATACGCGACTGGAACAGGAAAGGGAGGTAATGACAGTGGCACGTAAAGTGCCCTCCGCCACACACCGCTGGGTGGCTTGCGGAGTATCAATGTAGATGTAGATGTAGATGTAGGTGCGTTCCAGGCAGATAGCTGTCACTGAGTTTCTTTAGGCGGAAAACCAGAGCATCGCAGATATTCATAGGAGCTTGCAGAATGTCTACGGAGACCTGGCAGTCGTTGGGCGAGGCATCTGTCATCATCGCAAGATGGTCGCACAAACTTGTCTGGTCTCCGGCGTGTCGGCCGGTCACACACAACTGTGACTCCTGCAATGTTGGAACGTGCGGACACTCATTCGAGGGGATCAACGATCACCTTCAAAGATCTCGTTGCACAACTGGACGTCTCTGCTCATAATGCTTACACACTTGTCCACTATTCAGAGTACTCAAAGATGTGTGCCCGTTGTGTTGCTCGCCGCATAACAGAAGAACATAATGAGGAACGAAGGACCATCTGTGCGGAATTGCTTTTGGATTACCAAGCTAATCGTGACAATTTTTTGTCGAACATCGTCACCGGTGATGAAACATTGGTTCATCACTTCGAACGGGAAACAAAACGGTAGTCTACGGTGTGGCGCTATACCAACTCTCCTCCGAAGAAAAAGTCCAAAGGCGTACCCCGACGACTGTCTTCTGGAACTCTAAAGAGGTTATTCTGTTTGATGTCCTCCCTCATGGTGCTACTAGCAACTCGAAAGTGTACGGCGCTACCCTCAGGAAATCGAAGAAACGACTTCAGCGAGTTCGTCGCCACAAAAAATGCAAATGAACTTCTCCTTTTCTATGACAGCGTAAGACTTCACACAAGTGTGAGCACCCGAGAGGAACTCACTAAACTTCATTGGACTGTTTTTTCTCATCCAACTTACAGTGCGGATGATGCATTTTCCGCCTTCCGTCTGCTTGGCGTAATGAAAGATGCACTCCGTGTGGAACAGTTCGTGGATAATAGGGAGGTTGTTGATGCAGCAAGACTGTGGCTCTTGAAACTTCCCCTCTGTATGTAAAGTACGACAGTGCTGTAAAAACTCTTACTTTATTTGATTTTCAAACAGCTGAGCAAAACTGAACGTACTCAGTTCTCTCTTTACTTATTCTGATCATCACTAAGCTGACACACAGTATTTTAGCGCAACACAATCTGACTTTCAATAACCCCTACAAAAGAATGGTCCAGACTAACAATAACCTATACCTTTCATGAATCACTTACCTCACAGATATCTTCGTTACTCGAACTACTGCAATACAGCAAGCGCCACTACTGCCAGCTAAATAAAAGATTCTAACTACTGAAGGCACTAACTACTGATAAGCATAGTTAGCGAATGAAAGATTTTGATGGAGAACAAACAATGTATTTATCTTAAAAGTTCATGACATCCAGTCTTACAAATTTCCTTTTTCTGACGGACACACGTCCAGATCGTCCGCTCATAGTAACCCTTCAAAACTCTAGCATCTCTCTCCCCACATCCACCACTGCTGGCGGCTTACCTCCAACGCTACGCGTTGTTCACATCCAACAGCCCAACACTACACTTGCGAATATTCCAACAATGAGTTCAACCAGCCACAGACTGCAGTCAGTGAGTTTCATACAGAACACTACGTCACGTTACCAACATAAAAACCTAAACAGCCTACTTACACTCTGACATCGACCGGTAAAGTGGTACCATACAGGCATACTCGCCCTTCCAGTATGTTGGTGTAGGCCGTCACAATGAACAGAGGTTATGTTGAAAAATAGAGCCTTTTGTAGCGAAAAGAGTGGGAAATAATGTGGTGTATTGGAGTCCCGAATAAAACCAACCTGCTTCGTTCTCGCAGATGATTTGTTATCTGGGAACGCTCACTGAAGTGTGTTTTGCGTCCGTTTCAAGGACCCAAAAGAAGTTAAACGGTAGCTGGCGTATTTTTTTCCACGTTACTGGATTGTCGTCAGGCCTTGGGTCCTAAGCACTGGTGCAGAAAATCGTAAACAATACCCGCAGTGAAACAGATTGCGAAAGACACCGGCGCAACGAATGAATGGCGCCTTCCGCTTCGCGCCACAAAGTCTCTCTGAGCAAAACCTCCTCTGGGCAAATTTCACATTCTTTACAGTCAATTCGTGTTTTAAACCCTACATGCATCTACACCCACATCTACGCTCCACAAACTACCAGACGGTGTGTGGCGGAGGGTAATTCTGGTACTACTGTTACATCCACCCTTTCCGGTTACATTCGCGAATGGCAAGAAGGGAAGATTGACTCGGTAAACCTCCGAATCTTATTTTCTCGTCGTTTTCACTGCACGAGACGAATTTGCGAGGAACTAATATGTTTCTCGACACTTCTTGGAGCGAAAGCTCTCAAAACTTCATCAGCAAACCTCTCGGTGACGGACAACGCCTCTGTTGTTACTTCTGCCATTGGAGTTTGTAGAACATCACCGTAACACTTTCTCGCCGCGTAAATGGTCCCGTGATGAATCGCACCGCGCTTCGTTGAATCTTCTGTTAACCCGACTTGGCAAGGGTCGCAGACTGATGGACGACAGTTAAGAATCAGTCGACCGAGAGTTTTCAGTCGGGCATCCACTTTTCCTACCGTCTGTTTTATGTGGTCATTCCGCGTTAGGTCGCTCAGGATCGTTAATCGCAAGTATTCTACAATAATTACGGCTTCATTGCTTTGCCGCCAGTAGCGTACTTGAACAGCACAGAATGTCTTCGCCTATTTATGCGGGAATGTTATATTTATTTAGTATTAGACTAAAGCACAGTAATACGTTTTTTTCTTCTTACCGTTATTTCGCATGATCAAAAGCTTAAGCCGAGTATTGGTTTTGCATGAATTCTAGAGAGCCTAACTGACTGGAAACTTTGGACACTGCTGATACTTCGGCATACGAGATAATGTCAACGGGATTAAACTCACTGAAATGAAATTAATGGAATCCACGCGGATGATACCAGTCACACTCGCTCAAAAGCTCTGAACCTGCGGTGTAATGAATATATCGTGGCAAATGAACACTTGTGCCGACCTGGCACAAAAGGCACGTCTCCAGAAGTGAACTAAACTCTCAACCGCACTCCAGTTTCCCTCGTATTACTTCCGATTACTACAACCAGAGGTTCTCCCCATAGGGTACGTGTGAAACACTGCTGACAGCTTGGGGAAGGGGGGGATACGTGAAAAGGGAGGCTGCGTTGTACTACAGATCCATGGAAACACTGAAATGAAACAAATCAGTTTACACGACGGGGACGTCAGTGAGACTGAACAATTGAGTCTCTTCTCGAAGTGTACTAGTATGTACGAGGGCGACAGCTCGCACCAAGCAGGGTATCTCGGCTCGAAACTAAGTTGGTGCATAAGTTCATAGCGTTTTTGTTTTGCATGTTAGTATTCCTGTTGCTATGGGTTTATTTATCGATTGTCATTTTTTATTTTTAGTTCACTGTTGCTATTCGAATTTACATGCTGTCATTTTGTCGCTTAGAGGCAGTGAATGGAGCTGTGGACGCTAGAGAACGGAGTGCCCAGTGGAGAAATCGGAGCGTTTGCGCCGCGACCTTCTGTTTGAATTCAGTAGAGGGGTGACAGCAGCGGAGAGACGCAAAAACATTTGTGTAGTGTTTGGAGATAATGCCACAGCTCAGACAAGAAAATGGTTCTCTCCTTTTCAGAAGAGTTGTTTTGACAGTAGTGGTTCTCCACATACAGGAAGACCTTCGAGGTTTGATGAAGATCGTTTAAATGCATTAATCCACAATGACCCACAGCAGTGTAATCGAGAACTGACAAATGCGATGAACCGTGATCATTCCACCATCGTGCGACACTTGCATGCGATGGAAAAGTAAGCGAATGGCCATATGTGCATCCCTGCTTGCTCCTCATCAGTTGGCTCGTGAACAAAACCGACCATACCTGTCCTGTATCGTTACTGGTGACGAGGAGTGGTGTCTTTATGCTAACGTAAGGAAAAGAAAGGAATGGATGAGCCCAAACAAAGCAGCAACTCCCCGTACACAGACCTGCGCGTATTCATAACAGGCAATGTGATGCACCTGGTGGAATGGCAAGGTGCGATGTTCTACGAATTGTTTCCTCGAGTTTTAATCATCACTGCTGACATTTATTGTCAACAGTCCAAGTACAACGACCAGGAAGACTTGGAAGTGATGTTGCTCCACAATGACGCCTGCCCGCATTCTGTTAGACTGACAAAAAACACTACACAGGAGTTGGATTGCAAAGTCATGCCGTTGCCAAGTTCTTAACCTGATCTTGCACCCTCAGATTTTCACTTTTTCCGCTGTCTGTCTAACAGCCTTCAAGCAACTTCCTTTGCGGATGAAAATGCGCACCGCACAATGATCGACGAGTTCTTCGCCTCAAAAAGCCCGTGATTTCTACAGTAGCGGAATCGAAAAGTTTCCCCAGCGTTGGCAGACTGTTGTAAGTAGTGAGGAAGAATATACGCAAGTCCTAAGGCCTCCGATTTTTTTTCTAATTAACTACTCACCCGACATCGATGAAACTGGTGTTACTTCTCGACATAATCGCCCGCAGACGTACACATTTTTCACAACGCTGACCCCATGATTCCATGGCAGCGGCGAAGGCTTCTTTAGGAGCCTGTTTTGACCACTGGAAAATCGCTGAGGCAATAGCAGCACGGCTGGTGAATGTGCGGCCACGGAGAGTGTCTTTCATTGTTGGAAAAGGCCAAAAGTCACTAGGAGCCAGGTCAGGTGAGTAGGGAGCATGAGGAATCACTTCAAAGTTGTTATCACGAAGAAACTGTTGCGTAACGTTAGCTCGATGTGCGGGTGCGTTGTCTTGGCGAAACAGCACACGCGCAGCCCTTCCCGGACGTTTTGGTTGCAGTGCAGGAAGGAATTTGTTCTTCAAAATATTTTCGTAGGATGCACCTGTTACCGTAGTGCCCTTTGGAGCGCAATGGGTAAGGATTACGCCCTCGCTGTCCCAGAACATGGACACCATCATTTTTTCAGCACTGGCGGTTACCCGAAAGTTTTTTGGTGGCGGTGAATCTGTGTGCTTCCATTGAGCTGACTGGCGCTTTGTTTCTGGATTGAAAAATGGCATCCACGTCTCATCCATTGTCACAACCGACGAAAAGAAAGTCCCATTCATGCTGTCGTTGCGCGTCAACATTGCTTGGCAACAGGCCACATGGGCAGCCGTGTGGTCGTCCGTCAGCATTCGTGGCACCCACCCGGATGACACTTTTCGCATTTTCAGGTCGTCATGCAGGATTGTGTGCACAGAACCCACAGAAATGCCAACTCTGGAGGCGATCTGTTCAATAGTCATTCGGCGATCCTCTAAAACAATTCTCTTCACTTTCTCGATCATGTCGTCAGACCGGCTTGTGCGAGGTTGTTTCGGTTTTGGTTTGTTGTCACACGATGTTCTGCCTTCATTAAGTATTTAAAACAGTTCTCATTCCCGCCGCTGGCGGTAAAATTCCATTTGCCGTACAGTGCAGCCATCTCTGGGATGTATTGACAATGAACGCGGCCTCATTTTAAAACAATGCGCACGTTTCTATCTCTTTCCAGTCCGGAGAAAAAATATCGGAGGCCTTAGAACTTGAATGCACCTCATATTATTGATGGCTTAAGTCTCTGTTATATTTATCTGTTGTGTTTATTAGACTTAGGGAAAAACGGTGCGAACGTATACACCAACCTACTAAATATGGCACAATTTTTTGTTTTATACGACGCATTTATAAATTATAATCTGTTCGCTTCGAAGGTAAGAAGTCATCAGCACATATGTAACCAGCAGTTTGATGAACAAGAGAGATGTCCCTTAGATTTTTCACCAAAGATAAAAAATATGAAATACTGCCGACTACAGTGAGTTCCTGAAAAACATTTTAACTGTGTGGTTAGTGTCTCAGGATTGTAAATCGTAGGTATTTACTGGAAAGTATATGCAGCAAAATAATAATATACGGCAGAAGTAAGGGGAGAAAAATGAGATACGCCAATTCGTTAAACGTTTGTCTGATAACATTATCTAACACATAGCCAGAACGAATATTTTCGTATTTGTGGTCTTCACTCAAAAGACTAGTTTTTTACAGATCGCCGCGTTAATCTATCCTGTGAAAGCGCCTTCTTCTCTGCGTAACTACAGCAACGTATACCCATTTGAAACTGCTTATTGTGGTCAAGCCCTAGTTTCTCTGTATACGTTTTATCCCTCAGATGTACCGCAATTGACAAATTTATGATTCTTTGATGTCTCAGAGTGTCTCTTATTAACCGATCCCTATTGTTGCTCTCATTGTCATAAATTTCCATCCTCTCCAATTCCATTCCGTGCCTTCTCATTAATTATCCGATCTACTCACCTCATTTTCAGCATTGTTCTCTAGCACCACATTTCGGAAGCCTTTAT
Organism: Schistocerca serialis cubense; assembly: GCF_023864345.2. NCBI lineage: Eukaryota > Metazoa > Arthropoda > Insecta > Orthoptera > Acrididae > Schistocerca > Schistocerca serialis. The sequence continues at coordinate 115,071,442 of NC_064643.1, read as the reverse complement.
TCTCTTCTTGTATGTACTGTCTATCGCTCATGTTTCATTTCCGTGCAAGGCTGCACTGAAGACAAATACCTGGAGAACACAGTTCCTAACATTTAAATTTATATCAGATGTCAACAAAGGCCTCTTTTTCACAAACGCTTTTCTTGCTGTTGACTGCCTGCATTTTACAAGGTGACAATTATTGAACTACATGAAATAAATCGTCATAACTTCTGAACAGTTTGCGTTAGGACGTTCAAACTGCACGACCGTCCGTGGGGCATGATGGGAATTAGTATGCGCATTGCTTAGCGACGAAGCCCACTTTCATTTGGATGGGTACGTCAACAAGCAAAATTGGCGCATTTAGAGGACTAAGAATCCGCATTTCGCGATCGAAAAGTCTCTTCACCCTCAACGGGTGACTGTGTGATGCGCGATGTCCAGTCACGGAATAATCGGTGCGGTATTCCTTGACGACACGGTGACTACCGAACGGTACGTGAAGGTTTTGGAAAATGATTTCATACCTATTACCCAAAGTGGCCCTGATTTCGACAAGATATGGTTCATGCAAGGCGGAGTTCGACCCCATCGAAGCAGGTGATTGTTTAACGTCCTGGAGGAACACTTTCGGGACAGCATTCTGGCTCTGGAGAACCCAGAGGCCACTGGCATGGGTCTCGACTGGCCGACATATCCTCCGGATCAGAACACATGCGACTCCTTTTTGTGGGGCTATTTTAAAGACAAGGTGTACACCATGTGGCGAAATAAGAGCGTAATGGTCAATTATTCAATTATAGAAAACATAACTGAAATTTCAGTTAAACATCGAAACTAGTAATCAACTGGGGGCATATGCCAGCTAAACAACGCATAGTTAACCACACCTAATGAAACATGTGTTACTGTGAGTCTTAACACTATAAAATAAACCATACGGTATTTTGTAGTCTAACTCAGTTATTTAAGAGAGAGGAACAAAGACAAATTAGCGCGAAGGTCAGAGTTTGTTCGCTTGAGACGAGCAACAAACCACGCGTCGAAGTTGCAATCCAACGCTCAGCTCATGAGCATGCGATAGCTGCATGTCAAGACGAGATCATTGGCCGCGCTGTAAGCAGCGAGCCGGGGAGAAATCTTCCCCCTTCCTTGTCCGATCAGTTGAGTGTATACAAAGAGCGAAGGCGTATGCGCGGTCGAGTCCAGGCGGCACGTGACTCTATTACACGATGGTGGCTATCACGAATAATGTTCACCAACAATGCAGAGTTTTCCCCGCGCCTACAGTCCTGTCACGGTCGCCAGTGTGGCAAAATAAATTAAAAAACATTTTGATTTTTACGAACTCTTCCTCACATTTTTCTGTCCACAACCATGTGTGGTTTTTCCTTAAAAGGTTGAGTAGGGAATCACTATTCAGTAACTGTTTGGGCACGAATTTTCGAAAAAATGACGTGAGCCCCAGAAAAGCTTTCAATTGTTTACGTGTTTGTGGTGAGGGGAAATATTTTATGGCATCAAGCTTTTTTGGATCTGGTAAAATTTCGCCTGGTGAAATAATGTGGCCTAAAAATTTTATTCGATCCCTTCCGAATTCGGACTTCTTAAAATTTGCTGTGACGTCATATTCTCGGAACTTTTGGAACACTTTGTGTACCAATTCTACATGCTCTTGCCAGGTCTCCGTGGCTATCAAGAGATCGTCTACATACAACGTCACTTTGCTAATCAGTTCTGGACCCAATACTCTGTCTAAAGCCTCTATAAACACCCCAGCACTCACGTTGAGTCCAAATGGCAGTACTTGGAATTGATAGCTTCTGCCAGCATGAATGAACGCAGTATATTTTCTGCTATCACTATGTAGGGCTATTTGCCAATACGAAGCCTTCATGTCAACGGATGTTAAATACTTCACTCCATGAAATTTAAGCAATTGCTCATCTAAGTTCTCCGGCCTAGTGCGTATTGGTACGATGATCTTATTAATTTCCCGTGCATCAAGTACTAATCTGACTGACCCGTCAGGTTTGCTGACAGCTAGGATGGGACTGCAGTACGGTGAATGCGAAGGTTCTGTCACCTTCCACAGAACCATTCTATCTATCTCTTTGCGAACCGCTTCCTTCTTTGCCCATGGTATCGCATATGATTTATGGCAGTACGTTTTATGTGGGTGGACTTCCATTTTGTACTCATACTTTTTGATTATTGTCGGCTGTTTTCTAAAAATGTCTCGGTATTCATAAATAAGATCTGCTAGTTCATTTTGTTGAGTTTCTGAAAGACAAGTGGATTTTCCTACCTTCTCGTGGGCGGCCTGTTCGTTAATTATTTCCGTGTCTAATTGTTTGGAGAAAGGAATATCTATCAATGAAACTTGTGGGTAAACTAATTTTACTTCAGCTTGTTTCTGTAATTGGCCATTACGATCTATTGTTGACTTTACAAGATTAACCTAACCTTCACACTACGACTGCCCACTCGGAAATAGCAAAGTCCACTGCCTATGTCGATGTTTACTTTATACTGCCGGAAAACTTCCATACCTAAAATACAATTGACGATTAACTTGTCAACGATTAAGAATGTACAGTTTATCGTGACATCGCTAATGGTAACAGGTATTTGCGTCTGCCACTTAATACTTTTTGACTTGTTACCTACAGCTGTCAAGATTTTACAATTTTCCGTTGGCAACACTGGTACTTTTAATGCTTTCGAAACTTCTTTAAATAAACTGTTAGAAATAATATTCGTAGATGCGCCAGTATCTAAAATTACGTTGGTAATTATAGTTCCTATCTTTGCTGTTATTACAGCCTGCACGAGGTCACTTACCTTGTCCGGTGCTTTCATCTCTTCTTCACATAGATCATCATCTACGGTCGCATCCTGATCATATCTTAAAAATAATTGTCTAAGATGTAATGTGTGCTTGTTTGTGCCCCCTGTTGTCAAATCGGTCGGCCGGTGGGGGCTCATTGCGACCGATTGTTGTTTACCGGGGGAGACAACAGCGTTGCTTCATTACTGTCCGTTACCTCTACAAAGCGTACTTAGTGGTTATTCTGTCGCCAATTAGTTTCCGGACCGCTGCGTGCAACATTTTCTTGCGACTGGCCGTCGCTATTCCTCCTTGGTCTGTCATTCCTATTACTGTAACTATTGTAATTTTCATTTGTGTGCCGCCTTTCATCACGCGGGCCTGACCAATCATTCACGTGATTTCTATCATTTCCATACCGGCGTGGACCGTAATCTGTACTATACCTTCGGTCTTCACGTCTCTGTGGCGCCGAATTCCTCCGATTTCCGTAATTCCAGGTTCTATTATTTGGCCTTGTCGCATACGGATGCCAACTGTGTGGGTTTTGTCCACTGCCATTAAAATGATATCCGTTACCGTTGTTTTGATTGGTTCCGGAATATTCATTCCGATTACTTGTGCTTGGCTCTTCTTCGCATATTAGATCAATTGAGTCAAGCACGGAAAGAAAGTATTCAAGGTCGTTCTCCGGTATGGTTACCAATTTTTCGCGTAAGTTCGCGGGTAGTCTGTTTTTCAGAATTTTGAGAACATCTACGTGCGGTATTGGATTGTTCCAATAGTGCGTCTTATTCAAGTCCTTTTCGAAATACTTTCTCAATCCGCCGTTTTTGAGGTTGAACGGTTGTGGGTTGAATACCTCTCGTCGCAGTCTTTCTTGGACCCCAGCAGACCAATATTTCTCCAAGAAAGCCCGTTCAAATTGTTCGTAGGTGACGCACTGTTCAGCCATGTCTGTGGCCCACAAAAGTGCGTCGCCTTGTGTGAAGCCTACTACATATCTAATCTTCTGTGCCTCAGTCCAGTTTCTTGGTAAGACATTTTTAAATGCTCTTACAAATACGACTGGATGAGTTTTTCTGGATTCTGTGGAGAAAACTGGAAACTGTCTATGTTTCAACAGGCTCTCATCGACTAGAATCGTCGAGATGCAAGGCAACACGCCTACTGCCTGTTGCCGCACCGCGTTTGGCGAATAGCCATTGTTTGCCTGTGCCGGTGCGTGCACATACGTCGGACTGGGCGCGTGATGTTCTGCGTTATTGACATCGTAATCTGGCACGGGCGAATAAGTGTCAAGCTGCCTGTTGCTTGTCGTAGGCAAGTAATTTGAAACATTCAGTCTACCAGCAATTTCCTTGCGTATTCTGTCCTCGGCTACTTTGATTTCATTACCTAATTTTTCAAAAAGTTTTGTTTCCCGGTCAGTTATTGATTCATTTACATTACCGTTTTCTAAAGTTTCATTTATTTTGATAATGTCCGCGTTGATACGTCGAGTCTCCTGTTTCAGAAAACCGACTTCTTCGTTAACTTTATTAACTTGGTCAGGTATTTCTTCACATGCGGACTGTACTCTTGTTAAATTTAATTGAATAGCCTGTACGTTTTCATGTATTTCCTTTTGTACGGTTTGTGTTTGATTGTGTGTTTCTACTATTTCTGACGGTTCCTGTTCCTGTTTGTTTGTAAGATCTGACAATTTCTTTTCTAAGTCATTTGCCAATACATTGTATACACTATTGACGGTTTTGATGACTTTGTCTTCGATCTTTTGATCGATTTCATTGGTGAGTTTATTTAAGCGTTGATCGAAATGTCTGTATATGTTTTCAAATTGCGTGTTTACACTTGAAAACTGTTATTGGAACCCAATTTCCATGTTTGACAATTTTGTGTTTGTCATGTTGTGGCTGATTTCTAGATTCGCCAGTTTTGTGTTCGTTGTGTTGTAGCTGATTTCTAGATTCGCCAGTTTTGTGTTCGTTGTGTTGTGACTCATCTTTAAATCAGATAATTGCTCGCTCACGTTTGACATCAGACTATATAATGCCTCAAGCGTAACTACGTCTTCTAATTCTGCGATTGTTGAACATAAAAAAGTAATTATCAAAGTGTAATTGTGTGTTGCCACAAACACTACCAGAATTTTAATATGGAAAGGAAAAGATTCTGCTTTGAGTGGAGCTAAGCCAGGTGCAGCCACTGCATGCGTTTGCGCTTTCCTACCTTAATTCCGGCTGAGCTGCGTCACTCACGATTAAGTTAGTTTTGTAAATCCTTGTCCTTGTTCCTTCTGGTTATTGTGCCATCCGTTTATACAGTTAATATTGTTTCACCTTATTCGTCATTTTCCATGTGCGTCATGTAACAGAGAAACAGTAATTAGTACAAGTACATTTGTAGCACAACAATGAAGTACTTACTCTTTGTTCCACCAGCACTGTCCCTGTCAGCGGTCGCCAGTGTGGCGAAATAAATAAAAAAACATTTGAATTTTATTGTGTTTTTTAACTTTAGAATTTTTGAAAGGTTTTTTGACGGATTGTATTGACCGGCTTGAATGCGGACAAATACAGTGCTGCGTGAAATATGCCTGTAATATAATTTACCATTCCGATTAATTACATTTTGAATTCTATGTCATTGTTGATTTAATTAGAGTTCTCACCTGAGACATAGAATTAGTCCTTCTGCCACAATATTTATTCATCAGTCGCCATCGAAGTTATTCTCTTTGTTGACCGTGTGTATCTTCCTAAGTCAGCATCGGTTCACTTCACGAAGACGGTGCAAACCAAGGAATACAATGCTACGTTGCTTTAAATAATTTTCGTAACACTTCGATACTTCTCACTATTTTTTTATTCACAAGACAATAAAACTTGCTCTGCTCGTCGCACAAACCATAATTACTAACAATATGGCTGCCTTCCCGCAGACACCAAAAATTACGTCCATCCTCCACGAGGCAACAATCGAAAGTGTCCCTTAGCTCCTTCTTGGAGTATGAAACAAAAGAGAATCCAATGTGAACATTACAAAGATTATAACCTACATGCCTCTCAATTTAATCTTTGGCGCAGCCTTTAAGGTATTGTATGTCTCTGCGTCGGAATGTGTCATTACAACCAGTAACCTCAAAACCAATGTGAGCTGAAGACGCCATTCAGGAGGTCATCTACAACATCGATCTTCCGACACTTCAGCGGGTCATGCAGAATTTCGCTGTTCGTCTGCGCCACTTGATGGCAGGCATATCGAACATATCAAACTAAATCCGAGTATCTGTAGTGACGTTTACATGTTGAATAAAGTGTGTGCACGCCGTAGTTTGTAAATAATTTACGTTTTTTCCATATAGTTCAATAACTGCCATCCTGTATATATCCTCTTGTCAAGAAGCATGGAACTCCATTCCAATTTCCATACATTCTCTACTTCGACTACCGTCAGTTACTTTGTTTCCCTAATGACAAAGCTCGTCTATCATTGTAGTATCTCATTTCCTAATCTGACTTCTTCAGAATCGTCTTACTTAATTTAACTACACTCCGTTACTTTTACTTTCATTAACGTTCATTGTATAACCTCTTTCCAGAACGCTAACAATTCCATTCAATTCATCCTCAACTCCTTTTTTGTCTCTGTCATTGCCAAACTTTGTTTTTATCTCTAGTCCCTGAACTTTAATTCCCTCCCTAAATTTATCTTCGGTTACCTTCACTGGGCGCTCAATGTTCGTACTGAATAACATGGAGGGACGGTCCTGTACCTTCGCTGTACACACCTTCAAACTTGTGTAGCCCATAGCGACGAGCTGTGACTGGAAAGTGTAGTTTTTCACATATTGCACAGCACTCAGTCGTGGTGCCTTGGAGTCCTCATCTGCTGTATTATACAAGATAGCTGAGAGTGCTTCCTGGTATAAACATCTCGATATTGGTGGTGGCTATTTTACATGGCACGAGAAACGAGCAATGCGGTAATCAAAACCCTTGAGGTGGAAGAGGCCCTGTTGGCAGCTATTGAGCGCATTGGGTGCAACCCGCTGCACGTGGTGGCACATGTCGGCACGAATGACGCCTGCCACTTGGGTTCTTAGGGCATCCTCGGCTCCTTTCGGCGGATGGTTGATTTGGTGAAGGCAACTGGCCTCGCAAGCGGGGCGCTGGCTAAGCCGTCTCTTTGGAACGTCGCTCCCAGGGTTGATCGCGGTCCTCTGGTTTGGAGCAGAGTAGAAGGTCTAAACCAGAGGCTCAGACGACTCTGCGGCTGTATCGGAAGCGAATTTCTCGACCTCCACTGTCGGGCACAGAATGGCAGGATTCCCCTTAATAGATCAGGCATGCACTACACGCAGGAAGCGGCTGCTAGGTTAGCGGAGTACATGTGGCGTGCACATGGGGCTTTTTTAGGTAGATCAAGACGATTGGGATCAAAGACGATTTGCCTGATGACTTAGCCACATTATCCTCAGGGAACATCCGTCGTCGAAGGTCACACATAGAAAAGGTTAATATGATTTTAGTAAACTGCAGGAGCATCCAAGGAAAGGTTCCAGAACTAGTTCAAAAATGGTTCAAATGGCTCTGAGCACTATGGGACTTGAAATCTGAGGTCATCAGTCCCCTAGAACTTAGAACTACTTAAACCTAACTAACCTAAGGACATCACCCACATCCATGCCCGAGGCAGGATTCGTACCTGCGACCATAGTGGTGGCGCGGTTCCATACTGAAGCGCCTAGAACCGCTCGGGCACACCGGCCGGCTCCAGAATTAGTATCGCTTACTGAAGGTTGTAAAGCACAGTTAGTATTAGAGGCAGGGCAGTTGAAATCGGAAGTTAATGACAACGAAATCCTAAGTTCAGATTGGAATATTTATCGTAAGGATAGGTTAGTCGACAGTGGTGGCGGCGTGTTTATTGCTGTAAAGAATTCGATGAAATCTAGTGAGGTTATCACGGATTCCGATGCCACACTGAGACACAGAAGCTTTCCGACATTCATCCTTCCCACGCGCTGCTCGCGAGTGAAGCAGGGCTTGGGGGCTCAGATAGTGGTACAGAAAGTACCCTCCGCCACACGCCATTAGGTGGCTTGCGGAATATGATGTAGATGTAGATGTATTCGGGATGAGTTGAATTTTCCTAGATCATCAAACTAACAGAAGATGGCTGGTCAAATAGGCACCATCCGCTTCTCCCCACCAGCCTTTTCCAAAAGGGCAGCCCTGCCGTTCTAGTGAATGCGATGTCGCCAAGACATTTAACCCTTTTCTTTATTGTCTGCTTTTGACACCTACACTGCTTTCACTAACTGAAAGCCGCCAGGACGATTTCTCGCATGCTTTGCAGCCAACTTCTGATAGTCCAGTATTTTATTCGTAATAACTCGCTCAAGTTGTTGCTTGTCGTTTATCGTCGTGACCATTAACGATGTAAAGTATTTATAACCCAGGGAGGATATTGAGCTCACAACTCTCGCCGCATTATTGGAATAGTAAATCAAAAGAGTGACTCTATCTCCGCATGTCCTAAGTAGTTAACGAGATGTAAAGTGACTTTTTTTCGCTCTCGAAGCGTCACAAAGACAGTTTCCCCGCTAACTGTGTTTGCTTTGCTCGAGTAAAATACGGGCGGAACACTCGGACAAGCCGGACCGGTTTCATTGCATTCCTGGACTCGAGCCTTCTCCTACAACCGGTTCGCTGCATACGACGTCGCTAATATGAAAGACAGAGGGCGCAGCAGCGGTGGAATAAATTGTGAAAGCCCCTCGGTGTGTGTGGAGATGCTAATGAAATGGGAGAATGCCGGAACCGCCGGCCTCTTCACAGGTGCCGACAATCGCCCCAGGTGCCCCACGAGTCTTGTAGCGCGCTGCCCCGCATCACAGCAGACTCGCGCTCCCATATAAACGGCCGGCCAGGAGGAACGCCCACTGCGGCTGGAGCAAAGTCGCACGCCCGCACTCGGCGCCGGGTCATCAGCTCCGCGAAGAAGGTGTTTCGGTCTCAGAGTAATTTGCTCGAGGCTGCGATTTACTTAGTCCTCACAACGATTAATATCGACGATTATCTGTTGCGGCTTACTGGCTACGTTAGCAAGAGTCAGTGTGCAGTTCCCAACTGAATCTCTCCCACACACGGAAATTTGTGGTACGTTCAAATGGCTCTGAGCACTATGGGACTTAACATCTATGGTCATCAGCCCCTAGAACTTAGAACTACTTAAACCTAACTAACCTAAGGACATCACACAACACCCAGTCATCACGAGGCAGAGAAAATCCCTGACCCCGCCGGGAATCGAACCCGGGAACACGGGCGCGAAGCGAGAACGCTATCGCACGACCACGAGCTGCGGACTTTGTGGTACGTTCCTGTGGGACCACACGGCTGAGATCATCGGTCCCTAGGCTTACGCACTACTTAATCTAGCTTAAACTAACTTTCGCCAAGGACGACACACACACACGCACACACACACACACACACACACACACACACACACACACACACACACACACACACACATGATGGAGGGAGGACTCGAACCTCCGACGGGGGTAGCCGCCCGAACCGTAGCAAGGCGGCTGAGACCGCGCGGCTACCCCGCGCGGCCACACACACGGAAAGAAGCAAATTATGCAGCCATTAATGATACAGTGAAAACACTTTTAAAAACAAATTGAAGTCAGTCGTCTGTGCTAACTTCTTCTGCTCCGTAGACGGAATTCTGAAGTCACCCAATTACGATATTTAAATGCAGGTTATTGTAAAAGCCAGGTATCAAAATCGTCAGCACCTATTTCATAGAGAAATGGTGGTATGTGTATGAATCGGTTGACACTTCACACGACATAGCGAGATATTAGAAATTTGTGCATGAATTTTTACTTTTACACTCATCATCATCATCGTCATCAGTGATTTGCCAAAAGGCAGGTTTTCACATGGCAGTTCTCCAGGCTGTCCGGTCTTCTGTCGTCCTCTTCAGGTCTGCACAATTTCCTCTTCCCTTTATGTCGTCTATCATCTTGTACCTCCTCCTCCCTCTCAGTCTTCTCCCACAAACCAATCCTTCCAAAGCATCTGCTAACATTCACTCCCTTCTCAAAGAATGTCCCAACCAGATCTTTTTCCTTTCTCTTCCAACCTTCAGCAGACATCTTCTCTCACCAACCGTTTCCAATACTCTTTCATTACTCACTCTGTGAGCGTGTGTGTGTGCTATTCTGTCATTCTGCGTAACGGATTAATCTGAGATGTACCCTTTACCCTGTGGCTCCCACAAGGTGCAATTTCCACCCCCACACTACTACAGAAGTCAGACAGACGATCCTAACGTTCTAAAGAGAAATGCCTGAAAAACTTTCAGCAATAAATATCTTCTGGAGTCGTCTGCTGTAAGGAAATGACACAAACATTCACAAAATATCTTACGTAACTAGTGGGATACTTGGGTACTGGAGTAGTGCTAGTTAGTGTAAGAAAAACATGAAACTAACGAAAATTATTTATTTTGCAAAAATTCTGAGAAAATCACAATGGCACTTTTAGTTATGAATTGAGCAAGTTATTTCCGGGTTCTTTTCGGAATGTGAAGTTACCTCTGAAGGACAGGATTCGCTAATGAAATTTCTGTACAAAGTTTGTTATTGACTTCGCAGAATGGCTGAGAGCCGTGCCTACTCAACTTGAATAATTATCCATTAGAATGTTACTAGGTACGGTCGAGGCTGTCATGTGTGAAATGCAGTGAAGTGTACTGTTGTGGAGGAAATATGGGGCTCGCAAGAGATGTAGCGCACAATACCGTAAGCTGCGATGACTGCTGTCTGCGCCGCTCGCTGCTGACAAATAAGATAACTCTCGTTCTATCTGGATTGACCTTCGCCAATCAAACTCTCCCTACGCCTTGATGAAGTCAAGGACTCCTATTCGCCCCTAGTCTAACTACTGGCGTGGTACACCAGTCAGATAACCAGTCCACCGCAATGCCACTCAAAAATTCGCTTGCAGGTGTTTGACTAACTCTGTCCGTTCACACCCCCCAATAAGTGTGTCGGCCAACACAGTGAACAAGGACATAGTGCGCAAGGACTCAATATAGAGCCACACTCCGATTCGCTCTTGACAGAGGTGCTCTCCCAGTGAAGTACTGAGGAGAGACTTGTTCCTCGCTCTTTGAGTGCACATACGAGCGCACACGCTCTCATTACGTTTTCTCGCTCCGAGAGCGACAATAGAACGGTCCCTCTCCATGCCAGACGTGAAGGGGTCTATCTTTCGGTCTCTTCCATTACTCAATTAGCTCAAGGCGTCAGGAATATCGTCTGTCAATCCGCATTGCTCTTCTAAACCGGGGGGCGTTTCGTTTAAGGCAACCAATCCGGAAATCTGTAGCATCGACGTTTGGCGTTTGCTGTCTCCCTGTGAAAATCTCTGAAACTGCATACTATGTTGTAAAGAATGCGTAGGCTGGGCGTTCCCACACAATGTAGCGGAATTTGCTTTTAAGCCGAACACGGGGTCGTTCCTCCTTTCCCTTGGGCAAATGCAGTCTGCTCTGTGGGCGGTCACCGGCCGACATAGTCTGAGTCGGCCTCTTAAGGGACCGGCCCACCGGCGTGCGGTTTGCGTCTCCCGAACTAAAAGCCCCTGCGACCATCGTGTCTTGAATGTGTGTGTGTACACCAGCCTCGAGTATTTCAATCTCGGAGCGCATTTGCGATTTACTGGTTATTTGCATATCGTTTACATGAATTCATACAACAGTGACGTTATCTTATCGAGTTTGGGTTCGAATTAAGCGTCTTGATGTGCGGAATATGATTGTGAGGGCAGAATATATAAGCAATGAAGGTCAGGAGACCACGACGTCTTACAACTCTTTCCATCCATATTATTCTCTCCATTCTCCTCCACATCTGCATCTCAAATGCTTGTAACCTTTCTTCATCCTCTCGTCTCAGCGTCCATGTTTCTGCCCCATATAGTGCCACACTCCAGACAAAACATTTGCCAAGCCCATTCCTTAGACCTTTATCTAATTTGCCACGTAAGAGTCTTCTCTTTCTGTTGAATGTCTCCTTCGCTATGGCAATCGAGTTTTCACATCCTGGTGACATCTCAAGTCTTCAGTTATTGTGCTTCCAAGATATTTAAATGCACTTACTTGTCTAATGGTAGATTGTTCTATTTTAATATTGGACCGTCTGCGTCTTGTACTGATGACCATACTGTTTGTTTTTTCTGTGTTTATTTGCATCCCATATTCCACACAAGCTTCATTTACACTGAGGTGACAAAAAAGTGTTAGCCCTACAAGTGAATGCGATGTCGCCAAGGCATTTAACTCGTACCTGCATGCCGCGCGAGGTAGCCGACAGGCTGGGGCACCTTGCCACGGTTCACGTGGCTCCCCGCGTGGGATGTTCGAGTCCTCCGGCGGGCATGGGTGTGTGTGTGTGTGTTGTCCTTAGAGGAAGTTAGTTTAAGTTAGATTTCGTAGTGTGTAAGCCTAAAGACCGATAGGACCTATTGCTAGTGTTCGGCACTTACGCTATCTTCACGTATTCAGATGTCGGTAGTGTAGTGTAGCCAGCGCATTGGCGGAGCTGTCATTTCCACTCACGTGATTCATGTGAAAAGGTATCCGACGTCATTATAGCCGCACGACGGGAAATAACAAACTCTGAACGCGGAACGGTAGTTGCAGGTAGGCGCATACGACATTCCATTTCGGAAATCGTTAGGGAATTCAGTATTCCGAGATCCACCGCCTCAAAAGTGTGCCGAGAATACCACACTTCAGGCATTACCTCTCACCACGGGCAACGCTATAGACGACGGCTTTCACTTGACGGCCGAGAGAAGCGGCGTTTGGGTAGTGCTAACAGACAAGCATCACTGCGTGAAATAACTGCAAAAATCAATATAGGACGCACGACGAAAGTATCCCTTTGGACAGTGCGCCAAAATTTGGCAGCAGTGCCTTTGCTAACTGTACATCACCACCTGCAGTGGCTCTCCTAAGCTCGTGAATATATCGGTTGGACCCTAGACGACTGGAAAACCATGACCTGGTCAGACGAGTCCCGATTTCACCAGGTAAGACTTGATGATAGGATTCGAGTTTCGCATAGTCAACAAGACTCAAAAAATGGTTCAAATGGCTCTAAGCACTATGGGTCTGAACTTCTGAGGTCATCAGTCTCCTAGAACTTAGAACTACTTAAACCTAACTAACCGAAGGACATCACACACATCCATGCCCGAGGCAGGATTCGAACCTGCGACCGTGGCAGCAGCGCGGTTCCGGACTGAAGCGCCTAGAACCGCTCGACCACAACGGTCGGCTTCAACAAGACACTGCGACATCTGGTTGTGCTCCCATAATGGTATGGGATGTGTTTACATGGAATGGACGGGGTCCTCTGGTCCAACTGAACCGATCACTGACTGGAAATGGTTAGTTCGGCTTACAGGGAGACCATGTGTAGCCATTTATGGACTTCATGTTCCCAAACGACGATGGAATTTTTATGGATGAAAATGCGCCGTGTCGCCGGGTGACGCATTCTCGCGATTGGTTTGAAGAACAGTCTGAACAATTCAAGGGAATGAGTTGGCCTCCCAGATCGCCCCGCATGAACCCCCCGAACATTTGTGGGACATAATCGAGAGCGAGGTCAGTTCTTGAGGAAAATCCTGCACCGGCAACATTTTCACAAATATGGTCGGCTATAGAGGCAGCATGGCTCAACATTTCTGCAGAGGACTTCCAACGACTTGTTGAGTCCATACCACGTAAGGTTGCTGCACTAGGTCGGGCAAAAGGAGGTCCGACACGATATTGGGGGCTATATTGTGACTTTTGTAACCTCAGTGTACTATGGTTTGGTCGACGAAGCTGTACCTAATCTAGTAAACGACTCTTGTCGGAAAATATTTCGTGTCTGTCGGTGTTCACAGTCTCTTATCGGTAGTGGTATCTTGGATTATCCACGAACTGCCCCAGGAGTTAAGTGCTAGTGGCTTTGATTTGACTCCGAAGATGAAGGAACCACTTCGTGGCATTCGCTTCAGAACCGTTCCAGAGATTCGACAGGCAGGTTTAACATGAATTCACGTGTGCTATGGTATTAATGAAAGCAGATTATCTGACACATTTATACAGTTTCAGCTAACGTTATTACCATCATTTTTCCAAAATTAAATTCTCTGCAACTTCTGTTGAAAACTTCGTGCAACTGTCTGGAATTTAAAAAAAAAAAAAAAAAAAAAAAGAAAACAATTTTGGCCAAGTAGTTAATAAATTAAATTTTTTATTAAATTACGTCTTTGCTTCTCTGGATGTTCTGGAAAACTACTGCAGATACACGTCTGGAACATGTTTTATCAGATTCATCAGATCAATAACAACAAAATAAATGCAAATCCTGCTTTACTTTAACCTCGTACTGTTTTGCGATGGCTTGATATTAGCGAAGTTTCTAGATTTCCGGCAAAATCTTTTATTAGCCGTAACTCTGTAACTAAACATTTGCGGACCTATGTTTATACGAACTTTTTTCTTTAGTTTTACTTGTGAATACCCTGTATATCCACGGTAGTAGTGAATTGGGTTCAAATGGTTCAAATGGCTCTGAGCACTATGGGACTCAACTGCTGAGGTCATTAGTCCCCTAGAACTTAGAACTAGTTAAACCTAACTAACCTAAGGACATCACAAACATCCATGCCCGAGGCAGGATTCGAACCTGCGACCGTAGCGGTCTTGCGGTTCCAGACTGTAGCGCCTTTAACCGCACGGCCAGTGAATTGGGGAGCCTGCGTTATTAGTGGGGGCTCGTGTGAATGCTGTGCCTAATAAACTAGAGATTTTCTTTTTTTTCGTTGTGTTTGGTCGTTACAGACGTGACATGACATCCGTTCAAGTTCGTTGTTGATCCTTCCACTCACCTTTTTTTTATTACAGAGGCCAACCAGCTCTCTGACCGAACACGCTGAGCTACCGTGCCGGCATGAGGTAGATGATGACCGAGCGAGGTGACGCAGTGGTTAGCACACTGGACTCGCATTCGGGAGGACGACGGTTCAATCCCGTCTCCAGCCATCCTGATTTAGGTTTTCCGTGATTTCCCTAAATCGTTTCAGGCAAATGCCGGGATGCTTCCTTTAAAAGGGCACGGCCGATTTCCTTCCCAATCCTTCCCTAATCCGAGCTTGCGCTCCGTCTCTAATGACCTCGTTGTCGACGGGACGTTAAACACTAACCACCACCACCAGGTAGATGATGATGATGATGATGATGATGATAATGATAATATTTGGTTTGTGGGGCACTCAACTGCTCGCTTATCAGTGCCTGTACAAATTCCCAACCTTCGCTCAGCCCAGTCTCGCCACTTTCTTGATTGAGGTAGAATGATGAGGACAACACAAACACCCAGTCATCTCGAGGTGGGTGACTAGAGGTAGAGGCCACCTATAATGGGGAAGGGATCAAGTGACCCGTCTTGCGCCCCACTTCCACTGGAGACCTATACGCTACCATGTGGCGACTATCGCCGAGCTGCAGTGCGCGCGACTGCCCGCAGAGAGTGGAAAATGCATCGAGATGCGCGACTGTCCTCCCATGTGAAAGGAGCCCTTGCCGGTGTCGCAGCTGAGCCGGAGAGCGGCGGTGTCCACTCCGGCAAAGTGTGTCATTCAGCCGCGGCGGCAGGAAAGGACGCCGTCAAAGCGCGACACTCACTCCAGAGACCGAGGCTCGAGCAGTGTGCGTCGGCCGCGCTGCTCTCTCGGGAGCTTCTCTAAGCCGTCCACGGTCTCTCTTCGAGAGCGAAACATTCGCTCGTTTTGCGACGTGGAAAAAAGTGGAGGCCATTCTTGTTTTCATAGATATTCGTCGTACAGATACGCACATACTGGCGGAAATGGAGTCACCGCCGTCAATACCTTGACCGAGCGATACCAAACGGATACGCCAGTCTTTCCATACCTGTGGGACATTTAGATCAAAATCTCGTCTTTACGCGAGCTTATCTTTAGTCAAATGTCTGTAACGAAAACATAGCACTCCGTCTTCAGGCCACAAGTGGCCCATCGGGACCATCCGACCGCCGTATCATCCTCAGATGAGGATGCGGATAGGAGGGGCGTGTGGTCAGCACACCGTTCTCCAGGTCGTTATGATGGTTTTCTTTGACCGGAGCCGCTACTATTCGGTCGAGTAGCTCCTCAATTGGCATCACGAGGCTGAGTGCACCCCGAAAAACGGCAAAAGCGCATGGCGGCTGGATGGTCACCCATCCAAGCGCCGGCCACGCCCGACAGTGCTTAACTTCGGTGATCTCACGGGAACCGGTGTATCCACTGCGGCAAGGCCGTTGACTCCCAATAAATTAGACAAAGGCTTCTTTTCCGAATTTTCATAGCCAAATGAAGAATGGGAAATG
Source organism: Schistocerca serialis cubense (assembly GCF_023864345.2). NCBI lineage: Eukaryota > Metazoa > Arthropoda > Insecta > Orthoptera > Acrididae > Schistocerca > Schistocerca serialis. Next base: position 115,055,153 of record NC_064643.1, on the reverse strand, counting down.
GACAAATGGAGTATTAAATTGACCAGTGTGAGGTCTAGTTTACCAAAAAGATGTTTACTTGCTTTGCAAGTAATCAAGGTAATTAAGAAAAGCTCAGAGATTTGATGGAAAATTGGAATATTTCACGAACAGCTGCTGGTACCTACGTAAACGGAGTGTCAAACATTTCATCTCTTCAAAGCACAGACTTCTGCGCTTAAAAAGTTACATTCCTATAACATTTATTCTAAGGCAGCCATTTTAACAATTAGGACATTTTGGAGAGCAGAAGACGCTAGGAAAGCAAATGAGATGCCAACAAGATAGTCTCATCCAGACGTACGTATTTTTCCTACAAAGCATTGGTGTGGTATTTCATTTCTAAAACGCCTTCCTTCGAACAAAGTTCGACATTTCCAGAACAGCTTTCAGAACAAAACTTGAAAATGAAAAAAAAGGAGAAAAGATCAAATGTTTTGTGAGATGATTTGTCTAAAATTAAGAAATATGTTAAACATTTGACGCGTCTTTGAATGATGCTCGAAATCATTTGGAGCAAATGAGGTGCCGATTAAGAGTGGACATTTTCTTTCCTCATATTTGGAGGGTTTCCTATTGAGTAAATTCTGAGACTGAAAAATTTTTGTAATTTTGTTACATCTTCACCGCTGCGGTGGCAGAGCGGTTACAGCCGCTTCAGTCCGGAACCGCGCTGCTGCTACGGTCGCAGGTTCGAATCCTGTCTCGGGCATGGATGTGTGTGATGTCCTTAGGTTAGTTAGGTTTAAGTAGTTCTAAGTTCTTGGGGACTGATGACCTCCGATGTTAAGTCCTATAGTGCTGCGAGCCATTTGAACCATTTGTTACATCTTCGGACACAGACGATAGAAATATGTCAAGACCACACAACAGGAGACTATATAGTCTGCAGAATTGACCTCTAGTACTCAAAAATTCTCAGTGAAACACTGAACTTTACGTTCTCAATCGGCACCCCTAACTGCTTTACGTTTAGAGGATCATTCAAAGGCACATATGTGTCTCTAATATATTTTATTTCTTACTTTGAGACGAATTCCTTAGCACAGTTGGAGAATAGTGTGAGTACATTGTGGCTATTCGGTGCCCTAATGTTTCTCGAACTTCTCAGGGCAAGATTACCTCCTAGCTTCCCAGACATAGGAGTGGCGTACCGACAAATTCCCTTAGTCAGGTGAATGGCAGCATAGTTCCTTCAATTTGATCTCCACGATTCTCCAATTGAGATGGTACTCTTCATGTGATAATCTCGACTTGCGCGGGACTCTGAGGCTGTTCGAGATAAGATTCAGATTTTTTTCTGGTTAAATTCAAGGCGAGCTGGTAGTGGAGCAGCGGTGATCGAAATTGGGAACATTTTTGTTGATTGTGTTCTACAGCTTTACTAAGCTGTAGAAATGACGTTGTATAACACCATAAGCTGCTCACGAGCGTTCAGCGTGCTGGATGCGCTATAACGGGTCGTTTTCACATTTTTGATGTGGTTTCTGCATTTTCGGAAACAGAATTTTGCCTGCGTTATGATGATTTGAAAATGGGCCCCGGCCCGAATCTAGTCATCGAGTGAATAAAAAAAGTGAAGTTTGCAATCTTTTCTGGTTTTTCGTTGTACTGACTATTCTCTAATGTGCGAAGCATTTCGCTCAAAGCCCAGTATCCAGCCCGTGCTATGTAAAACGTCGTAAGTGCAGAAAAATTTGAGGTGAAAAGAATGTTTCAAAATAGTTGTAATGATACAAGCAATACTTACTTATATGTTTCACTCCTGCTCTTAAGCCAAATTTTAAGTATTGCGTGTATTTTTGCTATAATTCTGAAACATCCTTTTCGCCTCAGGTTTTTCTGCAATCGTGACTTTTGTACAGTAGGTGATCGAAAAGGGTCATTGACGGAAACCGATCGAACATTACTTACGGTGTTGCATAATGTCGTTTCCAATTTGGGCAAATTGGCAGGGTATATACAGTTCCGGTATTTGACTTGCAATCATGCAATCGTAGCCAATTTATTTACGGCGCAATTCGTCCCCGAAATAGATATGAACCCCTAGACAATATTACAAAATCTGTCTACGCGTGCAAAATGGATGACTGTCTCGACATGGGTAGTGTACCTACCTGCCATTGATGGCTTGCGTGCATTTTACGTCTTTCCCCTTAAGCGAGTGTAGCGCTCTGGTGACAGAAACAAGTGCGAGGAGCGCAGTTAACGAAGGCTAAACTGGTGCGGACATTTCAAAGCAAGCTCACTCCAGAGCATCAGAAAAAAAATGTTGCCCCTCTGGATGTGGTATATCTTTGTTAAATCTTGTTGCTTGTGAGAGAGCACTGCCTGCTAGAAGTTGGTTCCTGCAGGAGCCGGTATGTGGCGGGAGCAAGGTGCGGTTAATTATTTAGTAGGCGGTGGCGGCCCGCGCGGTGCGCCGTGGCGTTAATCATCGCCCGTTATAACGGCGCGGCGCACTGCTGGCCGGGGCACCCACTACCACTACCGTACCAGCCGTTGCCGCTGGGCCAGAGAACGATAGCCAGGCCTCAATAGCAGGCTTATCCACCTACACAGATTTGACAGGAAGCGACCGTTATTACTACTGTTACGGTGGGTCATCTTAAATGTTTATGTAGACCTTCCTTTTTGCGCACGAGTCCGCGGAGCTACGCGGACTGTCTAAACTCGCCACCCCCAAACTGCTACTGCATGTTGCACGGAACAGAAATGTACATAGGTGCGTGGAAGCGGGTACGACGTCGCAGGAATGCCGCTGAGCTCTCAAACGATGAAGAGGTCTGCAGGCGTGCACTTCGCACCTCTCGCGCTGTGCCGACACGGTGATTTCGAGAACGAAGGTGGTTGAATGTGGTGATTTGGTGCAAAGAACATGTGAGCGTTTTAATCGAACGATATGGACGTAAGCTGGCTTTTTTGAGGTCAAAAATCAGATTATTACAGACGTACGTATACAGTACTAAACGAAATGTGCTGTACATTATAAGAAAATAGGTCGCAGACAACAATGGACGACATTGAAAAGAAGAAGAAAAACTCTGCGACCACAGTACTGCCGAGACAAACATATCATTGAGAACTCGAAGTGAAGTGGTGCTGATGGTGTGTTTAGGCTGGGCCCGGCAGAGGTTCGAGTCCTCCCGCGGGCATGGGTGTGTGTGTTTGTCCTTAGGATGACTTAGGTTAAGTAGCGTGTAAGCTTAGGGACTGATGACCTTAGCAGTTAAGTCCCATAAGATTTCACACACATTTGAACATTTTTTGATAGTGTGTTTACACATCAAAAGTATTTTTATTTCTCTCTCTCTCTCTCCCTCCCTCCCTCTCTCTCCCTTCCTCCCTCCCTTCCTCTCCCTTCCCCCACCCCTTCATATCAAAACTATTTTTATTTTCTCTCTCTCCCCCTTTCCACCCCCCCCCCCTCCCCCACACATACACACTGCGACCCAGTAGTCGTAGGGTACCCGATAGCTTCTCGGAAGAAGCAACTGCTTTCGTCACATTGCACTGCTTCGTTAATTTCTGTTGCACAGGGTGGTAAGGCGTCGTAGCATTCGATAATTATCCTCGCTCATCCCCAAATAATTTCGAAACGACTATTCGTCCTCGCAAATAGGTTAGTTTAGAAGAAATGTCTTCTCCTCTCCTCGCGTTCCTTCAACCATTTTTTCACCCACAAAACCTTTTCCTTGTTTTGGTGTTGTTCACTGCCACGGAATATTACGCAGCACTCGACGCCGTGGTAGCTTGCTGTCAGTGCGTCGAGCCAAACTTGATTTTTTCCGTTCGCTTTAGCGCGCGTCTTATTGCGCACATTAAGGTATTTGTAAATTGACACTAAAAGGGGATCGGTATATCTACTGGTCCCTTCTTCTAGTCAATTTCTGCCATAAATTTTTTCCTCAGTTCGATTCACTACTGCCTATTTCATTTATTCGATCCACTAATCTAATGTCCAGCATTGTTCTGTAGCACCACATTTTAGAGGCTTCTACCCTCTTCTTATCTGAACTGCTTATTGTCCGCGTTTCACTTCCGCACAAGGGCAGATTCCGGACAAATATCTCCAGATATTACTTTCTAACACTCAAATAATGCATCAGAGACTAACAAACATTGAGTGGGTACCTATCAGTCGTGCGAGAAACAATACTTTCTGTGTAGGTCATGCCAAATTTAGTTCTCACATTCACTGAACCAGTAACAATCATCTTAGGGTTGAAGCTCTTTTTTTCCGTGTTTGCTTTAACAATGCCCTATCCAAAAACATACGTATACCAAAAACAGGAGATTTAGATTTTTGCGCCCTCACGGATATATTTCTGCGAACACCGTTGGAGAACAATATCAGTGTAAATTAACAGCACTGAGCGAGATCAGTGGTTTCCTTTTCTTAGATATTTGCTTAATGTAATGCCTCCGTAGCCGAGGTCGCTGACGCATTGCAGTGAGGTGGCTACCAGTATTTGGCCGGCAAGGCGAGGAGTCGTGGTGGCTTAAAGTTTCCTGATCACCACTCTTTGCGATTAAATTCCAAACCTCTCGACAGTGTCTCGACAGCCCCTCTTGGTGGTCTTCGAGAGAAGTAGGCTGTGTACCGGCAGAGTGTTTCACCCTCTCACTTCCTTTCATCCACGACAACAAAAACTCAACACTACAATCTGTAAGCACCCATCACAATCATCCACACCTGACACTGTATAACAAGCCGGAGAAAGGCAAAAAAATGTTCAAATGTGTGTGAAATCTTATCGGACTTAACTGCTAAGGCCATCAGTCCCTAAGCTTACACACTACTTAACCTAAATTATCCTAAGGACAAACACACACACCCATGCCCGAGGGAGGACTTGAACCTCCGCCGGCACCAGCCGCACAGTCCATAACGGGAGCGCCTAAGACCGCTCGGCTAATCCCGCGCGGCGAGTAAGGCAAACGACAAAGCACGTCCACTAGGACGTTGCCTAGATGGGGAAGCAAGAGTCGGACAACAAGTTAACTTCTCCCACCACACGTGGCGCAAAATGACCAGAACGAGAAAACTCAAGAAGTTACGGCTAATAGAGATGGTTGTCGACTATCATTCCTCCCACGAACTGTTCGCGAATGGAATAGGGAAAGAGGGGATCAGTTAGCCGTACCAGTAGCACCCTCCGCCACACACTTGCGGAATACTGAAGTAGATGCAGACGTAGAACGGCGATTCCTGCGTGTCCTCCCCTGCGCTCATTCCCTAACTACGGGGCTACCGTTGATTAGCTTTCGAGCTCCGTCGGCCCAACATGTTTTCTAAGCTGGATCGAAGATGACTCTTAGATATGATTGCTCGTCTTCCACTGGTATCCACAGTCGCTTTGTTGACATGAGTTTGAGAAGGAGAGAAGAGCGGAGACTAGGGTAGGGCGAGGCCCCTTTTACACTGCCGACTTTCTTGGTTCAGTTGGCCACTCGAGACAAACGCGGCTACAGCAGCGCCCCTGGCGTTTTAATTGCGCTGCCTGATCTCGCGAACTCGTCTGTCTCGAATGGTCAGTTTAGTTCATACCTCAGCGCCAATCTCGAGTGTTCAAATGGCTCTGAGCACTATGGGACTCAACATCTGAGATCATCAGTCTCCTAGAACTTAGAATTACTTAAACCTAACTAACCTAAGGACATCACACACATCCATGCCCGACGCAGGATTCGAACCTGGGACCGTAGCAGTCGCGCAGTTCCGAACTGAAACACCTTGAACCGCTCGGCCACCGCGGCCGGCAAACTCGCGTGTGTTATGACAGCCGGCCGAAGTGGCCGTGCGGTTAAAGGCGCTGCAGTCTGGAACCGCAAGACCGCTACGGTCGCAGGTTCGAATCCTGCCTCGGGCATGGATGTTTGTGATGTCCTTAGGTTAGTTAGGTTTAACTAGTTCTAAGTTCTAGGGGACTAATGACCTCAGCAGTTGAGTCCCATAGTGCTCAGAGCCATTTGAACCATTTTTTGTGTTATGACAACTGTATGCTGTGCAGTCAAGATCCTGAACGCTGAAAGTGAGGTTATGAGTGACTATCCTTTTTACATAAAAAAGCGAAATATAGTAACGAAATGTAGGAACAACCACTGATAATAGAATTGATTAGTGAGCAAAGCAAAATTCATAGTGAGTGTACTTGTCATAGGTCGTGTGATGAAATATCTACACTCCTGAGAGCTGAAAGAATAGAAAAAATGGTGTCCAAACATTTCAAAACACATACATTTGTTTAATATAGAAAATATAACCGGAAGTCACATCGAACAATATGCAGAACGCAGTAGTCAGTGCCTTTTTACTTTATCCTCTGTGTTTTGTTTTCTTTCTGTGCCAAATAACATCAAAACTTTTTTCTCTTCAAATAATTCAGGCATTTTCACTGCTCAAATTATTTTTATCATTTGTCATTTATGCATTGTGCAGGGGCTTTTTCTTTGTAAAACGGTAATATCTTTTTGCTTTCAGATATTTCGTCTCTCGTAGGAGAACACTGGTAGGAAAAATACCAAAATCTAGTCCAATTTTGTCCTGTCTCACTAAAACAAAGCAAACAAGACAATAAAAGAGAAGACGACACGAAAACAGAAAATACAGGGTGCCCAGAAAGTCTGTGTACATAGACAACGCTAATAAATTCTAATAAATGTTGTATATTGTATAAATGTTAATGAATATTAATAAATAAACGAGTCCATCCGAACAGCAGTGCTGCCAAACGCTGACAGTGTAGTGTGGTTTGTGGAAAGCTCATGTGCTAGAACCTCTCTTCTTTGATCAAACATGTAATGGGTGAGACTCACCTGAACAATCTGAGAGATAAATTGATGCCTCAAACTGAGCACCAGGGTGAGGGACTTCAGGACTGGTTTCAGCAGGATGGTGCCCCTGCCCATTTTGCTGCAGCTGTTTGATACTGGTTGAATGACAATTTTCCTCACTAGATTGGGAGAAGAGGTGATGAGGAGTCGTCCCATCATTCGCCAAACCTTTCTTGACAGACCGCATTACCAGTTAGTGTGCTAAAATCGATGGCAATTCAGACCTGTTCGCTCGAGTTCCCCTTACTGTTGCAAAGCTTATCAAATTATGCATGAAAAGCACAGAGATCATGTTGAAAATACTATTTATTAACACTAATGTCACTAGAATGTACTTTATTACGCTGTGGCCGAGCTGTTCTAGGCGCTTCAGTCCGGAATCGCACTGTTGCTGCGGTCGCGGGTTCGAATCCTGCCTCGGGCCTGGATGTGTGTGATGCCCTTAGGTTAGTTAGGTTTAACTAGTTCTAAGTATAGGGGACTGATGACCTCAGACGTTAAGTCCCATAGGGCTCAGAGCCATTTGATTTTGTGCTTTATTATTTATTAGAATTCGCCATGTACCCAGAGATTGTGGACACCCTCTATAAGAAACGTGAGCTCAGCCAGAACGTGTTCAGTTCCGATGCCACTGTAAGTTTCTGCGCATGCGCATGGGCACAGCATAGTCGGAAGTTTAGAATCACACACTCGGGACAATCTATAGATCATTGACGTCATATACACACTCGTGACGTGGTTCGCTGCTCATTTACCAGCAGGCACGAAAGGCGCACGAAATTCGAATCACCGGCGCCCGTGCCCAGAGGGCAATGTGGGGGGCAGCCCCTCGCCCCCCCCCCCCCCTCCCCTCCCACTTCAGGTCTCAGTCAAACGAGAAAATATAGTGTGCTAAGGCGTTTTTCTCTCAAGAAAATGATTTAAAGTCGGTATTACGCAGGTTTTCAACAGGGTTGCAGCTGGTACTGTCTTACGGCTTCTTTACTCTATACTTCATGTCTCCTGGTCTACCCCTACCCTGAGGTAGAAAGGGCGTCCTTGCTCCGAGTAGTCGATTTTGACCGGAAAACCGCTCACGTAAAACGGGCCTAAGTGACTCGCCGGCTGAGCCTCGCGCCGCGCCGCAGTGTGAACGTCCCGGCAAGGTCGCGCCCGCATGGGCCTGGCCAGCCAGACAGCCCTCACTCGCTGGCTGTACAGTACAACGCGCTGCGCTCCTCACCTGTGCTCCCAGGCGAGCCGCCTCTCTAAACGAACCGCCCTATTGGTTAAAACGTAACACTGTCTGCTGCAGACAGGTTGCGCTTGCGCAGTAGCATCCTCAGCCGCACAGTGAGGATGTAGCCACATTATGACCTTCTGCTGTAATGAGTTAAAATGGCTGCGAAACTGAACCATTTGGCTTTTTTGAGTCGTCAGCTGGTTTGATGCGGCCCGCCACGGCTTCCTCTCATGCACCAACCTCTCCATGTCAGTCAAGAATGTAATGCAGCATCTGATCAAAATCATCCCGACACTTAGATTTGCGCTCTACCAAAACTATGGTTCGGTGGTTATTTTACACTACATAAAAGACGTAGTAAATGGTAGGATTATTGGTACTACAGGTAGCATTGGCGCGGTAAGAAGCATAAATGAATGTGTAAGAGAAATTACGAGCCGACGACTTCTCCTTGCCTTTTTGTTTGTATGCTACTTTGTTTTGCATATAACAAGAACCGCACATCATTCAGAGTTAGACCATTGTGCATTTCGTATCTTTACAGAACATAAATTCCATTTTTAAGTAATAAAAATTATTTGATCATGTAACTTCTGCGCTTTTACGTAACCAAAACAGTTACTTTTGATGTAAGTACAGTTTACATGGACGCCGGCCGCTGTGGTCGAGCGGTTCTAGGCACTTCAGTCCGGAACCACGCGGCTGCTACGGTCGCAGTTTCGAATCCTGCCTCGGGCATGGATGTGTGTGTTGTTCTAAGTCTAGGGGACTGATGACCTCAGATGTTAAGTCCCATAGTGCTTAGAGCCATTTGAACCATTTTGAACAGTTTACATGCACAAACATAACAAATGTATATAACATTATTGTTATTTTGTACTCAACAGTTCTTCATCATGACCAAAGGCGAGAGCTTCCTATTATTGTTGATAAATGTGAAAGGTGTTTATGAGTAACAGAAATGTTTTTAGGTACACTGATCAGTCGTATCGTTATGAGAACCTACCTAAAAACTGGTAGTTCTGCCTCTGGCTAACCGCTGCGACGTGTCGTACCATGAGAGCAATGAGCCCTTGGCAGTTCGTTGGGGGAAGTTGGCATCACGTCTGAACACACATTTCACCTAAATCCGATAAATTCCGTGGAGGGGACGATGAGCTCTGACGTCACTTTCAGTCACATCCGAGATGTGTTCGATCGGGTACAGATCTGGCGGGTATTGGAGTCAGCAGATCAATTGGAACTCGTCACTGTCTTCCTCGAACCACTCCATCATACTCATGGCCTTGTGGCATGGCGTATTATCTTGTTGAAAAATGCCACTGCCGTCGGGAAACCCTCATGAAGGTGTGTACGAGGACTGCAAACAGTGTAAGATATTCCTTGGCCGTCATGATGCCTTGCACGAGCATCACTGCACCCATGGGCGCCCACATGAATGTTGCCCAGGGCATAATGAAGCTGCCGCCAGCTTGTCTCCGTCCCGCAGTACATGTATCAAGGGGCTGTTCCCCTCGAAGACGACGGATTCGCGACCTCCAATCGGCATCACGAAGAAGGTATCGGGATTCATCAGACCATGCAACGTTCTGCCACTGGGCCAACGTCCGGTGCCGATGGTCACGTGCCCATTGCAGTCGTGGTTGCCGATGTAGTGGTTTTAACATTAGCACATGCATTGGCCGTCGACTGCGGAGGCCCATCTTTAGGAATGTTCGGTGCACTGTTTGTTCAGACACACTTGTACTCTGCCCAGCATTAAAGTCTGACGTCAGCTTCGCCACTCTTCGCCGCCTGTTCTGGTTTAACAGTCTGCCGAGCCTACGACTTTCGACATCTGTAATGAGGGGTGTCCGCCCAACCTCGCAACGTCTGGGACGTGGTTTCTCCCTGGTTTCGCCATGTGTTGAAGACACTTACCACAGCACTCCTCGAACACTCGACAAGTCGTGCAGTTTCTGAAATGCTCGTGCCGAACTTCCAGCCCAACACAGTCTGTCCTCGGTCAAACTTAGATAGGTCGCGATCCTTCCCCATTCTACACACGGACAGTATGCTTGGTGATACTACAAGCGCCGTGCGTGTGTCTGACTAGCAGTCATTCCTCGACATGTTTTGTTGTTGAGGAAATTCCGTTGTCTGGCCGTATGTAAAAAAATTTGTATTGTTTCTTTGTTTTTACAACACCCGCCCCTTTAACATTGCACCTCAACTACTAACAAATGAAATCCGAGTTAAACATTGATAATTTTAATTTTGCTGCAAATATGTTTACTTTGAAGTAACAGGCGGATAACTGTGTAGAACAAAAATGCTCCGTAGGTTACCAGGCACTTTATACACCCTCAATCGGTTTCTAGATAGTTCACTGTTTCCGGTTTTCAATGGAATCTAGTAAGTCACTAGCCGCATACGTGAAGAAAGCGATCGTTATATCGTAACTTCGGATAGGTATGCAACACACCGAACATATAGGTAACGTGGGTACAACCTTAGCTGACCAAAGCTACTTATGATAGTCTACGGTAGTTTCGCAACTCTACCGACACCTGTTAGTGGACATTACTATTGGTTCTGTCTACTCGAAGCATCGAGCGAGGTGGCACAGTGGAGTCGCATTCGGGAGGACGATGGTTCAATCCCGCGTCCGTCCATCGTGATTTACGTTTTTCCCGATTTCCCTAAATCGCTTCAGGCAAATGTCGGGATGGTTCCTTTGAAAGGACGCGGCCGATTTCCTTCCCCATTTTTCCCTACTCTGATGGGACCGATGACCTCGCTGTTTGGCTCCCTCCCCCAAATCAACCAACCAACCTACTCTGGGTTTCAACTCTGCTGGGGCACTTTATAAATGCGATGTCTTAAAGTCTGTTGAGGATAGGCAGCCCATTCTTTCTCAAGAGTCGAAACCAGAGAAGGCAGTCATGTTTGATGCCGGGATCTGAAGTGAAGTCGACGTCGTAACTCATCCCAGAGGAATTCCATTGGGTTCAGGTCGGGACTCAAAGCAGACTAGTCCATTCCGGGAATGTTACAGTTCAAAAACCGTTGTCTCACATATGCTTTTTTTATGACCAGGTGCACTGTAATACTGATAAAATCAATCATCGACTCCGAACCGATCCTCTACGCACTACACAATGTTGTACAATATGTTCATATCCTCACTCGTGTATCGATACGTGGAACTGTTTCAGTGTTTCGGAACGGCTGTGGTTCACTGTTTCGAAACAGTGGTGTTTCATTCCGCTCTGTGTCGGACGAGATTCGGGCTCGGCACAGGTACTGAAACACAACATACCACTTCGTGAAACACTTTCAAGGGCGTCGAAATCTTTTTGAGAAGCAATAGCATGAAGCTTAAGGTATCCGAAAATAAAGCTTCGTTTCTAGCTGACTGTCCTATTCCGAAATGGCGTAACATCTGCTTTATAAACACTAACCAAACAATAAAACAACGTATACTATTCACATTCAAAATAATAAATATGTGAAAATCATTCAGTTAAATTACACTTTTTTATAACATACGTTTCTCTGGTCATCTACAGTAATCATATTAAGAAACGCAAGCCTACAACATTTTGAATAAAAAAAGGCTTAGAGTGACAGTTATTAGACATAAACATAAATTTGATGTAGGTATAATTGCAAGCAATCTGTTTGACGTATCACTGATAGTGTAATGGTGAATGCGAACAGCTGGGAAGCATGGTGAATTTATAGTAACAGTTCGAAACACCTTGAAAGACAAAATTATTTTGTTATATTTTGTTATTTATTTGAATTATTTGACATTATCTGTGAGTCTATAGTCACTGGCCATTATCCACAATGATTCCTTTTGTGTGCATGGAAATTAGCAGGATGGGTATATTAGTCATACTAACGGAATGTGGGAATCCCAGTAGCATATCCGTTGTTTCTGCAGTTTGCTCCCACCTCCAGTTCTGTTCGTGGTGGTCCTTCCGTCTTCAGCTATGGCTGTCCTCAGCCAATTCAAAAGTAACACGACACGAAAGCAGCGCATTTGCTGCAGGAAATACGAAACTGCCAAGACGCCTAGGTGATACTTTCATACTTTCTGCGATATGATTAGCGCTCTCGCACCTCATTTGTGTTTATGTGGACATTCAAAATGATAAAATGTGTAGGTTCATTAGATTACAAAACACAAACTGTTTCTCTGTTTCGAAACAGCGTATCGAAACATTTCATTGTACTGTTTCATTTGTTTCGAAACAGTTAGGTGTTTCAGTTTGCCCATCTCTACTGCCCAACACTACACAAGCGAATATTCCAACAATGGGTGCAACCAGCCACAGACTCCACACAGCGCAGTCAGCGATTTTCATACAGAGCACTACGTGGCGTTACCAACATAAAAACCTAAACAGCCTACTTACATACTGACAACGCAAAACTACCCACCTCCTTTTATACTGGCAATCCCGCCTCTCGTGACATCTAGTGGTCATTTCCACATTACATTGCGTGTCCGGATAGTTGCGATCAGATAGTCTACGTAGTGTGAAGTCGTCAGAGATGATAATCGTCTACCGACAGGGGCACATTGTAGAATATTATCCTCGCAAACGAGAATGTTGTCACTGAAAGGCTGAAAGAGCTGGTACGAAATTAACTTATTCGCTGATTATGAAACATCGCTTTTCTTGGTCATTCTTTTAGTTCAGTTTAACGCTCAATTGCGCCAACGCTTCATGCAGAGGCTGTAATTTCCCTAGTAAAAAATAAAACTCATTAGGTGCACCGTCCAGTCGCGGTCTAGCAATTGTGTGGAGGAAACAGGTTATCCTGCTTTGTACGCTCGCATTTGAAGATTGACTTTCGCGCAAATTACTTTAAATTTCCACGTTAGTCAGCGTATTGTTACTGCAGCGATTTATTATCTTTTATTAGCCTATTTCAGTGCTTGTTTGTAAGTAACTATTACAGAAGTTTTAACGAGGGAGAAGGATTTTTAACCTGTCTTCGCACCTCTAAACCAAAGATGAAATGAAAAGTGGAAATACATACTTTTTAACTTGGAGTACGAAACCCCCTAATGGGTTCGAAATAGGCCACGACGTAAACCTTGCTGCTTTAACCCTACGGGATTTCATGGAATCACGTAAGCACCGAAATCCCGGTCCAGCCATCCAAATCTATGTTTACCGTGATTTTCCTAAATCGTTAAGCCGAATGCCAGTATGGTTTCTACACTGGCAATTTCCTTCCTTGTTCTTCCGCTATATACTCCGTCTATAACAACCTCGTCGTCGACGGGAGAATACACCGTACATGGAGAACCATATCCCTGCCTTAACAGACGAAGTATGAAACATAAAATAAAAAATTTAAAAAGAAACAGAATTCACAACGAGGGAGTTGTGCAAATTGGTCACAAATCGCTATCATGTAGGTATCGACGGAGAACGGAAAAGTGGAAACTTCTGGCGGCCGATCGATGAATCAGCGACGCTGCAGTGTAGTATCACTGCACAGCGGCCAAAGATAGTAAGTAGGGGACACGTCGATACCAGGGCATAAAACTTTTGCGAATTTTATTCCGTCTACTCAGCTGGGCAGTAACTGCACCTCGCAGACAGACGCGTGAACGATATACGCAGATGTCAGCGTTTGAGAGAGGATGTGTAGTTGGGCTAAGTCGGTTGGAGTAATCGACGAATCGCTCGTCATTTGAATAAGAGCGACGCCACAATGCGACGATGTTGGCACGAGTGGGTGAACCATGGTCGGAGGACCGACAGGACCGAGCAATCGTCAGGCAGGCACTGGAAGCCCCTGTTTCATCATTATTATCGATCGGACATGCAACTCGTGCTTCAGTGACTGCGAGGAAAGTAGGCTGAACTCACATCTCCCCTTACGCCGATTACCGTTGACCTCTGTACACCAACAAACCAGTATGCGGTGGTGTCAGGCGCATTCGGCCTGAAATCTCATCGACTGGAGTAGAATTGTGTTCAGCGACGAGTACCGCTTCGAATTAAGCCCGGATCACCTGCGAAGGCTTGTCCGGAAACGCCCATGTCAGCGGCGAGATATCGCATGACTGCCACCCGCCATACGGCCCGACAACCAGTAGATATGGCCTGGGGTGTCGTTTCATTTCATAGCTGGACCCCTTCGGGTGTCATCCGCGGCACCGTTACAGCACAGCGGTACGTCGGCGATATCCAACTCCCCGTTATGTTGCCATTCATGACAAGCCATCCTCAGCTTATATTTCAGCAAGATAATGCCTGCCCGCACACGGCGAGAGTTTCTACTGCTTGTCTTCGTGCTTGCCAAACCCCTCCTTAGGCAGCAAGGTCGCCGGATCTATCCCCAATTGAGAACGTTTCTACATCTACATCTACTTCTACTTCTACATCTACATATATATTCCGCTAGCCACCAAGCGGTGTGTGGCGGAGGGCACAGTTCGCGCCAAAGTCGTATTTCCCCCCCTTCTGTTCCACTCGCGGATGGCGCGAGGGAAAAACGACTGTCTGAACGCCTCAGTCTTTTTTTTCTTTGTCGTCAGTCTACTGACTGGTTTGATGCGGCCCGCCACGAATTCCTTTCCTGTGCTAACCTCTTCATCTCAGAGTAGCACTTGCAACCTACGTCCTCAATTATTTGCTTGACGTATTCCAATCTCTGTCTTCCTCTACAGTCTTTGCCCTCTACAGCTCCCTCTAGTACCATGGAAGTCATTCCCTCGTGTCTTAGCAGATGTCCTATCATCCTGTCCCTTCTCCTTATCAGCGTTTTCCACATATTCCTTTCCTCTCCGATTCTGCGTAGAACCTCCTCATCCCTTACCTTATCAACATTCGTCTATAGCACCACGTCTCAAATGCTTCGATTCTCTTCTGTTCCGGTTTTCCCACAGTCCATGTTTCACTACCATACAATGCTGTACTCCAGACGTACATTCTCAGAAATTTCTTCCTCAAATTAAGGCCGGTATTTGATATTAGTAGACTTCTCTTGGCCAGAAATGCCATTTTTGCCCTAGCGAGTCTGCTTTTGATGTCCTCCTTGCTCCGTCCGTCATTGGTTATTTTACTGCCTAGGTAGCAGAATTCCTTAACTTCATTGACTTCGTGACCATCAATCCTGATGTTAAGTTTCTCGCTGTTCTCATTTCTACTACTTCTCATTACCTTCGTCTTTCTCCGATTTACTCTCAAACCATACTGTGTACTCATTAGACTGTTCATTCCGTTCAACAGATCATTTAATTCTTCTTCACTTTCACTCAGGATAGCAATGTCATCAGCGAATCGTATCATTGATATCCTTGCACCTTGTATTTTAATTCCACTCCTGAACCTTTCTTTTATTTCCATCCTTGCTTCCTCGATGTACAGATTGAATAGTAGGGGCGAAAGGCTACAGCCTTGTCTTACACCCTTCTTAATACGAGCACTTCGTTCTTGATCGTCCACTCTCATTATTCCCTCTTGGTTGTTGTACATATTGTATATGACCTGTCTCTCCCTATAGCTTACCCCTACTTTTTTCAGAATCTCGAACAGCTTGCACCATTTTATATTGTCGAACGCTTTTTCCAGGTCGACAGATCCTATGAAAGTGTCTTGATTTTTCTTTAGCCTTGCTTCCATTATTAGATGTAACGTCAGAATTGCCTCTCTCGTCCCTTTACCTTTTCTCAGTACGAGCTCTAATTTCCCCTTGTCTTTGAATGGTGATCATTGCGCGATTTGAAAGTTGGTGGTAATAATATATGCTCTACATCCTTAGCGAAGATCGGATTTCGGAATTTAGTGAGCAGCTCCTTCCGTTTGGCGCGTCGTCTATCTGCAAGTGTATCCCACTTCAAACTTTCTATGAGTTTTGGAACCCTCTCGTGATGGCTAAATGTCAAAGTGACGAATCTTGCCGCTCTTCTTTCGACCTCTTCAATCTCTTGAACGAGATCCAACTGGTAAGGGTCCCATAAGACTTGACGAACTAACGTATTGTAAACAATTTCGTTTGTTGAAGGACTGCCTCGCTTCAGGATTCTACGAGTACCAATAAACCGCAGTCTAGAGTTTGCCTTTGTAATCTGATCATTCCATTTGAGATCATTTCGAATAGTCACACCCAGATACTTGATGGACGTTACCGCTTCCAAAGACTGGGCATTTATTTTGTACTCGCACATTAATGGGGATTTTCGCCTTGTTATACGCAGTAGGTTACACTTACTAATATTGAGAGATAACTGCCAGTCATTACACCACGCATTTATTTTTTGCAAATCCTCATTGATTTGTTCACAACTTTCGTGTGATACTACTTTCCTGTAGACTACAGCATCATCGGCAAACAGTCTAAGGCCGCTGTCAATACCATCAACCAGGTCGTTTATGTAAATCGTAAAAAGCAGCGGACTTATTACGCTGCCCTGGGGCACATTTGAAGTTACGCTTGTTTCTGCTGAAGGCACCCCGTTCAGGACGACTTACTGCTCCCTGTCTGTTAGAAAACTTTCTGTCCAACCGCATATGTCATCGGATAGACCGTAAGCACTCACTTTTTGGAGCAAGCGACAGGACAGAACTGAGTCGAACGCCTTTCTAAAGCCGAGAAATAAGGCATCAACCTGGGAGCCGATATCTCGAGCCTGTTGTATATCATGCAAAAAGAGGGTCAGCTGTGTCTCGCATGACCGCTGTTTCCTAAAACCGTGCTGATTTCTGCAGATGCGCTTCTCAGAGTCTAGAAAGGTCATTTTGTCTGAACACAAAATATGTTCCATGGTTCTACAACAAATTGATGTCAGTAAAATTGGAACATTATGGGCAGGGCCCTGCAACCAGCTCGAGATTTTGACCATGTAACGCGCCAGTTGGACGAAGTTTGGCACGATATCCCTCAGGAGGACGTCCAACAACTCTGTCCATCAGTGCCAAGCCGAATAACTGCTTGCATAAGGGCCAGAGGTAGGTCAACGCGTTACTGACTTGCTCAATTTGTGAAGCTCTTTCTCTTGAATAAAATTTCGAATTTTTCTGAAATTGTAATCGTTTGCTTGTCTCGACATGTACATCATATCTATCATTTACGTTCTATTCGGATATTCCTTCCTGGTGCGTTTTTTTTCTTTTTCCCCCCTTATTGTGTATGTCCTCACTGAGAGAGGAACCCGCAAATTAAAACACTTTTATTTTTTCTACAATTTCTTTGAAGAGCCAAATGGTTATATGACGTATATAATTCGACTCAATAAATGAAATGTAATATTATAGGTTCTCCGATGTGTGACGGGTAAGAAAAACATGGAAACGTTGCGTCAGGACGGCGTTGTTATTCGTCTCATATCCCGAGACGATTTCGTCACCCATCTAAGTGGTATCAGAGGGGAGCCAGGCGGTGTTTTACATAACGGTGGTAGACAGCCGCACAGAAGAAGGTGTCAGCCGGCGGGAAGAAGCGTCAGTTTTTATGAGGGCACCTGGTGGAACATTCCAGGGCAGTGGTTAAGACACTGCACTCGCGTTCGATGGGACCGGAATTCAAATTTCCATCCGTCCACATCCCGTTTTACCGTTTGCGTGGTTTCCTTAAAAAGGCTAATCCAAATGCAGGAATTATTCCTTTGAATTGAAGAAAACTGATTTCCTTCCGCAGCCTACTCTAATCTAAATTTGCTCTCCGTCTGTTACCACCTCGATGTTGACGAAATGTTACCCTTAATATTTCCTTTTTTTCTTCTTTATTCGAGATTTTAAGCAGTAACTCCCCACCCTCGATTCTTTAATGAGTCGAACGCTCGTGTATAAAACAGCTCGAAACGTCTGATTACTTTAGAAATGAGTTAATCTGTTAAATACATAACGTTAAGCATGTAAAAGCGTTATGGTTGAACACACGCCTCAGTGTTTATCTCCAGAACTATGCGTCGTACAACGCTATAATTTTGTAAGCGTATTCAGCGATACGCGTGGATATTGTCTGTAAATTGTGTTGCGAGTAGATTTATAGTAAAGAAGTAATAAATTAAGTTTCAAATTACATGTACTTTGCTGGAAGTCGCTAAGTGTTCTCGTTCTCAAATGTTCGAAGAATATATTCTGCGTTATTTGCGCGTCGATCAGTTAGCCTCCCTTAACTGTCTCAATAAATATATAGTTTGTAATTGTAATACTTCAGTTATTAACTGAAACCTGTAACGTAAGATTATATGTCGTAATGAGTAGATTATAACAGTATTTTACATTTTGAAATTCTCTAAATAATTATACGGAATGTTGAAAATAAAATTTTTGTTGCCTCTGTGAGTCGTTAGATAGGAAGCTGCAACTATGTCCTTGCACCGTTGCAGTCCTTTGGTAATATAGGTAGAAGAGTGCAAGAAGACCGTAGCTGCGACAGGTTGCACGCAATGACAACGCGAACATTACGGATCGATAGACAGGATGAGACCCAAAGGCAGATGTCGAAAAGAGGTCACTTCGGCGACTTGCGCGTCGATGGGGATGAAATGATGATGATTAGGTCAATACAACACCCAGTCCCTGAGCGGAGAAAATCTCCGACCCGAATGGGAATCGAACCCGGGCCCTTGGGATTGACATTCCGTCGCGCTGACCACTCAGCTACAGGGGGGAGGAGGGGCTAAAGTCTATTTGGTCAAAGAGGCGTAGTTGGGAAAACCAAACACTAGAATGATGCCTTGCTCAGTCCCGAAAATTATTCGGTAACCGTCACGTCACAGATTTGGTTCAAATGGCTCTGAGCACTATGGGACTCAACTGCTGAGGTCATTAGTCCCCTAGAACTTAGAACTAATTAAACCTAACTAACCTAAGGACATCACAAACATCCATGCCCGAGGCAGGATTCGAACCTGCGACTGCAGCGCCTTTAACCGCACGGCCACTTCGGCCGGCGTCACAGATTTGTTCGAACAGCATGTATTCTAGTGCCTTTTCATCTTGCACCAAAGCCTCCAAAAATCCACGACCCCTTGATCCGCTTTCACAGTATAACCAGAGTAGTTTAGGCTACCACGTTGTGTTTCGCTGTCATGGCTGTCGTTATAGGCAGCTATCATAAATCGTGTTATATTCGCTGAGAGAGCATTTTAACACAGGGAACATGGATTTGTAAAGATCACGACTCCACGAATAAACCTGGATGCAACAGGTCATTGCTCCCTTCGCATTCGAACTAACGCAACTTTCGGACGGATTCATTTCGAAATGGGAAGTTTGAAAATATCGAATGCGATTAGAGTTGACCTAATACAGTTGCTTACGTTACACATCGCCATATTTTGATCCTGACATATATGACATTTGCCTTCCTTTCCTTTTTTACTGCTCACCGTGGCTGCGGCGTCAGTCTGTTCGCGGAACTGTTACATAAATGAACTGTTACATAAATGTTATGAGGAAACAGATTCGGAATACACGTTAGCCGCTACTAAAAAAGGTTTACATTGATTGACAGGACGTTTTCAGCGACTGGTTCTGACGGCGGGGAAAATATAAAACCTTTCACACATACAGCTAATTAACTTCCTTTAGGATGAACACTCAAGGGGACGAAATTATCTTTTAGAAACAATAGAACGAAGACACAGTGGTTGCATTGTCTCTAAGGGACGCATATAACGGTGTTAGCGGTTGAGTTGCGGCTGTGTCATCGTTGAGTCGTGGGAAGCGTTCGCTTTGTGGATCCTTATTTGATCCGCTGTTCCTTCTCTTCAGGAATGCCTTGCGTTGTCAGCAATCCATTCAGGCAACTCTTCGACAATATATTCAGGGATAGGTCAAGTTATTTGGTGAAACAAATAACTTATTTATCAGAAGTGTTGGCATTCAAAATTACATCACTGTTGTGACAATTTTACGAGGAGCAAAAAAGTTGTTCAGACGGTATGTTGTCTGGATGCACAACATACTAATTTTTTAGTGATGAGAATAGATCGAAATAAGCTGAAATGAAGTGTACATATTTTGTCACTGCAACAGTACCTTTCAATAAGGTTTGGTTGCTGTTGTACCACATAGATAGTACCAACATGACTGCAAAGGAAAATTTATTACCGGTGCAGCTAATATAGCACACTTCCACATGCGCTCGAATATACATAATTTTAGAATTCCGACATTTAATTGCGTTCTCAAGTTAATGTCTCTATTCACTGTACCTTTTCAAACAAGATGTATTGAATAGATACCTTCCGACCTTGTTAAGTCACCGTAATAATGCTGTAAATGGGTAGAAAGTTGAATTTCAGTTGATCTGCCATTATTAATGTTTGCCTGGCAATCGTGAATTAATCCACTCAGTTTTCTGAACTATTCCATACCCATTCCCTTCTTTTTCTTCTTACTCTTACTTCCCCTTTGTTATGACCACTGCAGGACTGCCGATTCGTTCATAGAATGGGTTAGCTCTTCTTTCATAACCTCTTCACCCTCTTCCTTGTTCTCCCTCGCTCTTCCTCTGAGACCTTCAATGTTCTCTTTCTTGGTCTGCTCCATTGATGTTCCTCTGTGTGTTCTTATCCCATTCTGTGGCACTTATCGGTACTATATAAGTTAGTGTGTACTTATTCTTCCAGTTGTCCTTTTCTTAATCGCCATCTCAGATCAGTTCGTTCTCAGTTCAACAACCCGTTCTGTTCCCACTGTCTTTCTCGTCCTAAATATTGTCTTCCGAGCTCTTCTGGTATTTCTAGTCAACTCCATCTTGTCCTTGTGAGTATGATTCCTTGTGATATTGTCGTCAGATTCCAATACTACTTTCCCCTTTATCTTTGTTCCCACCTTTCACCTCCTTGTTTGGCCCTAGTGACTTCGAAAGGATTTTATTCTTTTCTTTTCCTGTTACTCACAGTTTTTTTTCCCTAGGTTTATCGTCTCCGCCCCAAATAATGCGAGGTTCTTCACTGTTGCCCTGTAGGTTCTGGTTTTGTGCGTTTGTTGATATGTTGCTTTTATTTTAAACTCATGATTTTACAGTATGCATTCCGATCCTTAAACTTAGCACATTTCAGGAAACAACGTGATCACAATCATCACGCATCGATGATTCATGTAAAAGAAAAATGGTTTTGAAGGAGATATCTGAGAGATATTTATGCAAAAATACATTCGGAGCCGATCCCTGAAGAAATCTACAACGAACTTTTGACAGGAAACATAAGCAGCTGTACATAGGATCTGGTATATTATTTATCTGTTTAAATATCCCTGAATGGGCGCAGAGGTAGAAGTTTCCTTGTAATAAAAAGTCACCGAGTCTTACTGCTGCAGCTTAGCAATAATTATGGAATCGACACCAACTGCTTAGAATGTATCATGAAGGTCGACAAAATAACGATGATTTTTGAAAATAAGATAAACAAACTTGTTTTAGTAGACATTGCGTTTCTGTTTTCCTTTCTTTAGCATTTATTTTTAAATTGCCAGTTTTAATCATGTATAAAATCTATGCCTTACACAAGTGTCCACACCGTAATCGAAGGAAAATTCACAACAAAAACTCTTGCAGTCTTTATTAACATGGCAGTTAATAATTGTTTCGTTGTATTTTTGCAGGACAAGGATGAGCAGACGCAACTGGAGATGAAGCACCGCAAAGAAGAGGATGACCTGTACAGGAAATTTGCCCGCCAGCGGGAAGAGGAAGACAAGAGGATTCGGGAGGAGTTTAGGGTAAGTTCATTTATATTCAAGTAAAAATAGAATTGCTGTAGATTATACTTGTTCTTCAAGTAGTATATTAACTATCGTGTGGCAAAGAGTGCGTCCCATAAAGCCGAAACGCACTCCTGGTCACGTGTATACGGCGTTCAAGACCTGTACTGAAAACTTAACACGTGTTACAGAAAGGAAGATTCTTAAATTCTCCCATCAGAGAGAGGCCTGATAACTGAAATGAGTAACAGTTCTTAGGCCTCGTCGCCTCTCTGTAATAGTGGTAGTTCCTGTGTAGAATGTTTTAGCCGCAGGTTTATGCCGTGACAGTGGATTATATTAGCATATTACCAATAAAAAATAATAATCATTCGAACAAATGTTTGGCAGGAATTACGAAAGTAAATACCTATGAGGAGCAATCAGAACAATAGCTAGAAGCTGCAAAACATGTTTACGTACAACAATATTCCACATTTTGGAATTAACTAATCGTTTGATTACTTTCTGCATATATCGTTTTAACACAAAAGAACAAACGTTAATAAAATATACATTTTTCCGTATGTTTACTTAAGTAAAAATCTGTGAAGCAAAGGTTAACGAAAAGGTCTACTAAGGTAGAGTTCTTATGAATTGTGGTACGAAATAGTTCATCTATCATCTATTACCAGAAGCTGTACTACATGTACTCAACCTTAATTTCTTGATTTATACGTCTTAATACAAAGAGCAAAGAACATTCAGATCGGTCACTAAAAATGCTGTAATCTACAGGAAAACATCATCGCTCAGTAAGTACGAACATCAGCAAAATCTAGACAAAGCTTCGACGTATTGGAATGAATTTTACATCACTTTAAATCTGGGCAGGTACAATATAACCAAATAAATAGAAGAAAAATCCGGTATCATGCAGTTGTTATAATGCTCTAGACGTACTAAATACACTTTTTTGGAACAGTAATGTGAGGTAGTATGAAGTAGCACTACTCATTAAATCAGCTGTATGAAGGGAGGGTGAACGTATCAGATAAAATTAAGCTACGGTACTGATAATTCTTCGTTACTGCATATGTTTATGTGATCACTATAAAATCGGCCTAACAGAGGACATTTAAAGTATTCAGACAGGATGCTGAAATTATAATCAGATGGTTAGAAGGAAATGGTTGAAAGAAAGAAGAGTGTCTGCTAGCGGAATGTTGAGCAAATATAGACAGAAGCTGTATGTGGTATGGATTTTCTAGATCGAATAGTTCACATAGGGATTATTCGGAAAGATAAAATAAGGTAGGGCGTGGATAGGAGTACAGTTATTCATTTTTCGCATACCTCGTTCACTAACAGATCAAGGAAAGAAATGACTAGTGATTGTACAGAATACGCGCCGCCATCCGCTGATAGGCTTCTTGCGAAATATCGGTGGAGGTCTCTCATTGTTAAGTGAAAACTGGAGAGACAGTCGCTTTCTTTTATCCAACAAACACTTACATTCATCAAAAATCGTAATTTCTGACGGTTCACTGTAACTACAACTAGTGAGATGGGAAGCATAAAGGAATTGAGCGAAGTCTTGGCAAAAGAGACCACAACAGTGCTGAAGCTTTGAAGAAAATTTCTGTTAGATTACAAGTAATGTACGGAGGTTTTCTTGCTGTTTACTTCTTCACCTCCTTACGGTCTGTAGGCAGCGGGATGGTCTAATGGCAATCCTCCATGAGCTAATCGTCTTGTTTTCCAATGTAAGTGGCGTCTTCTGAGAATTCTGCTCGTTACTTTCATCGTTTTCATCTTGCTTCTATTTTCCTCTGTTAGAGCAGCACAACAAGATGAGTGACGTAGTAAACAACTGATTCAGCTATAGAGTTATTTTAAGCTATTTCCACATAAGCAAGTTCCTCCTCCGTATTTCTCAGTACTACTTCATACGTTCTTCGGCCTGTTCGGGGTAGGCACAGCATGCGGTGCCAGTATCTGGTCTGCGATTCATATTTTTGCAACGCTCTATAAGGTTTTTTTGTGCAGGATTCTTTTCCCGTTTAATAAAATATTCATAGATGTCAACAGAATATACGTTCCATTGAATTCTTCTCTCATCCGAGTAATTGTAGAGCAGAAGTCTCTCTCATATGTTACACCAGAAATAAGTAGGCATCCCAAGTTTCTGAAATCGTTTATCCGTGCCAGATTTCTCCCTTGCAACCTGGTAACATTCTGCTCCTTTCTCCGTCTACAGTTCATCACTTCAGATTCGTCTTCCTCTTACTGACCTTATCGCGTGTCTCGACGGGATCGGCCTGTAATTTCGCATTTGGCAAAGTTAGTGATAGTGGGTGGCCGGTAGCCCTTCTTGACGCCAACACAACTTCCCGTGATGGCATTTGTGCACCCTATATGTCACCCTATATGTCTGTGTCTACTGTTACCTCACGTGCAAGTGTCGAAGCTGAGTGGCGGTAGGAAGATACAAGACGACTTAGACAAAATTTCCACTTGGTGTACCGCGCGGGGTAGCCGCGAGGTCTTAAGCGCCTTGTCACGGTTCTTGCGGCTCCTCCCGTCGGAAGTTCGAGTCCTCCCTCGGGCACGGGTGTGTGTGTCGTCCTTAGCGTAAGTTAGTTTAAGTTAGATTAAGTAGTGCGTAAGCTTAGGGACTGATGACCTTAGCAGTTTGGTCCCATAAGACCTTACCACAAAGCCACTTGGTGTGACGAATAGCAGTTAGCCCTAAATATGGAAAAAATGTAAGTTAATGCGGATGAGTCGGAAGGTCAAACCTGCGA
This sequence comes from Schistocerca serialis cubense, assembly GCF_023864345.2. Classification (NCBI taxonomy): domain Eukaryota; kingdom Metazoa; phylum Arthropoda; class Insecta; order Orthoptera; family Acrididae; genus Schistocerca; species Schistocerca serialis. The sequence goes on along the minus strand of NC_064643.1, from coordinate 115,030,617 downwards.
TGTCCGGATATAGTGTCACTAGTGTACTATTTGACACAGTCAAGTTGTTTAAATATCTGGGCGTGATGTTGCAGAGCGATATGAGGTGGAACGAGCGTGTGAGAACTGTGGTAGGTTTCGGTTTATTGAGAGAATTTTAAGAAAAAGGGGTTCACATGTAGGACGCTGGTGCGACCTGTTCTTGAGTACTGCTCTAATTTTTGGGATCCGTACCAGATCGGGTTGAAAGAACTCATCGAAGCGATTCAGAGGCGGGTTGCTAGATTTGTTACCGGTAGGTGACGCGAATTCTTTACAGACGAATGGAAAAACTAGTAGAAGCGGACCTCGGGGAAGATCAGTTTGGATTCCGTAGAAATGTTGGAACACGTGAGGCAATACTAACCTTACGACTTATCTTAGAAGAAAGATTAAGAAAAGGCAAACCTACGTTTCTAGCATTTGTAGACTTAGAGAAAGCTTTTGACAACGTTAACTGGAATACTCTCTTTCAAATTCTGAAGGTGGCAGGGGTAAAATACAGGGAGCGAAAGGCTATTTACAATTTGTACAGAAACCAGATGGCAGTTATAAGAGTCGAGGGGCATGAAAGGGAAGCAGTGGTTGGGAAAGGAGTGAGACAGGGTTGTAGCCTCTCCCCGATGTTATTCAATCTGTATATTGAGCAAGCAGTAAAGGAAACAAAAGAAAAATTCGGAGTAGGTATTAAAATTCATGGAGAAGAAGTAAAAACTTTGAGGTTTGCCGATGACATTGTAATTCTGTCAGAGACAGCAAAGGACTTGGAAGAGCAGTTGAACGGAATGGACAGTGTCTTGAAAGGAGGATATAAGATGAACATCAACAAAAGCAAAACAAGGATAATGGAATGTAGTCAAATTAAATCGGGTGATGCTGAGGGGATTAGATTAGGTAATGAGACACTTAAAGTAGTAAAGGAGTTTTGCTATTTAGGGAGTACAATAACGGATGATGGTCGATGTAGAGAGGATACAAAATGTAGACTGGCAATGGCAAGGAAATCGTTTCTGAAGAAGAGAAATTTGCTAACATCGAGTATAGATTTAATTGTCAGGAAGTCGTTTCTGAAAGTATTTGTATGGAGTGTAGCCATGTATGGAAGTGAAACATGGACGATAACCAGTTTGGACAAGAAGAGAATAGAAGCTTTCGAAATGTGGTGCTACAGAAGAATAGTGAAGATAAGGTAGGTAGATCACGTAACTAATGAGAAGGTATTGAATAGGATTGGGGAGAAGAGAAGTTTGTGGCACAACTTGACTAGAAGAAGGGATCGGTTGGTAGGACATGTTTTGAGGCATCAAGGGATCACAAATTTAGCATTGGAGGGCAGCGTGGAGGGTAAAAATCGTAGAGGGAGACCAAGAGATCAATACACTAAGCAGATTCAGAAGGATGTAGGTTGCAGTAGGTACTGGGAGATGAAGAAGCTTGCACAGGATAGAGTAGCATGGAGAGCTGCATCAAACCAGTCTCAGGACTGAAGACCACAACAACAACAACAGGTTTGAACATCACATAAGTGCTACGGAGATGCTTCGGGAGCTCAGATGGGAATCCCTATAGGAAAGGCGACATTCTTTTCGAGAAACACTACTGAGAAAATTTGGAGAACCGGCGTTTGAAGCCGACTGCCGAACGATTCCACTGCCTCCAACATACATTGCACGTAAGCACCACGAAGACAAGATACGAGAAATTAGGGCTTATACGGAGGCTTACAGAGCGTTGTTTTTCCCTCGCTCTATTTGCGAGTGGAACAGGAGGGCAAATGACCAGTAGTGGTACAGGGTACCCTCAGGCACGCACAGTGCGGTGGCTTGAAGGCGCAGATGTAGATGCAGATGTAGAAAGTTTTCTAGATGTCTGCGAAGCATGTTACTGAGGCAGGACGTGTGTACGGGCCCGGTATTCACCTAGTCCCATGTCGGTGACCGCCTGCAAACAACTTCCAGCCCTTGTCGTTAATCCGCCGAGCAGATTTGATCCGGGATTGGAGCGCACCGCAGGGTCCTGGAAGTGTTTCTACGCGCTCGGTTATTCGGACGGGTACAATTCACGACTTTGATTATTGTCATAATTAATACTGACATTTAACACTTCAGATAGTAAGTTATCAATTTTCTTTCGTAAAGATTCCGAGTCATTTTCATTTTATGTATTTAATGCTATTAATGTCAGCATGTATTTAATGCTATTAATGTCAGATCTGACAGTGTTGTAAAAATGTCCGTTTATTCTAGTACGAAACGCATGTTTTGATTCACATTCTTTAACTAGATCTTCTACATACCTAGGCCGTAAAAAATTATTTATGGATAATAGGTTTATAGGAGCAACAAAATGGAAACAGTTTGTGTATGATAAAAATGTCTCTGGTGCACCGTTTACACGCCACGAGTCCATGAAAGTTTTGCCGTTTGTAATGTTCAGAGATAGTGTTGAAAGGCTGTGTGCTGAACGTTGTTTTAGAGATGTTGCTGACCTCGTATTGATTTCTTTTTGTGGGGTGGGAGGTGGGGGGGGGGGGGGAGGGGGGGGGAGATGACGCGTTTTGTGTAAAATACAGCTACCGACGCTCCAGAAGAGCTGAATGCCAGTTCGGTCGAAGCTGCAGTCATTATTTGCGACCGACCGGAGTGGCCGAGCGGTTCTAGGCGCTACAGTCTGGAACCGCGGGACCGCTACGGTCGCAGGTTCGAATGCTGCCTCGGGCATGGATGTGTGTGATGTCCTTAGCTTAGTTAGGTTTAAGTAGTTCTAAGTTCTAGGGGACTTATGACCTCAGAAGTTAAGCCCCATAGTGCTCAGAGCCATTTGAACCATTATTTGCGAAACATCTTGTTGTTTGAGCTTGTCAGAGAATCAGTAGTACGCAGATGCTAGTCGTGTATTGATGTAAACGGACGAAATTTTCAGCAACACCTCTGAAACAGTCTTCATCAGGCGGCAGTTTGAACACCGTCTCTGAACATCACTAGTGTCAAAAACTTCACGGACCCATAACGGGGAACGGTGTATCTGATACATTTTTGTCACATACGAAAGCGCTTCTTTTTATTTCCTTTAAACACTCTAAAATTTTGTATACATAGTTTCTCTTGCAACCTCTATCTTAACTACGGGTGATATAAATTACGAGCTTGACTTACTCCTCTAGTTGCCCTTGCGTCTACTTTCTCGTACGTTTCTAATGCTATTTGGTTCTCACTGATATAATTTTAATGCAATTCTAGTTTATCTTTAGATTCTTCAGAGCTTTTGCAGCACGTTGATATCGTCCAGTTTGTTTCCTGTATATATAAACACAATCAGAAGTTCTTAGCAACGTGAAGCAAGACTATATGGAGGCACCGAAAGAAAATGTGCAACACCAGGTAATAAAAGGCTGGTTTCAGGAGCAGGCCACAGTGTTTCGAATCAAACAGGAACGTAAAAGAATGAATCTGATATAATGTTCACACTCGATTTCTGCGAAGTGCGCCCCATAAACATATCAATGACATCGCGTAAACACAATTTCTATATTTGTTGTCTCTGTCTTTAAGTGACAGACCTGAATATATAATTACTGCCATCTCAGAAACGAACGAAAAATCTACACTCCTGGAAATGGAAAAAAGAACACATTGACACCGGTGTGTCAGACCCACCATACTTGCTCCGGACACTGCGAGAGGGCTGTACAAGCAATGATCACACGCACGGCACAGCGGACACACCAGGAACCGCGATGTTGGCCGTCGAATGGCGCTAGCTGCGCAGCATTTGTGCACCGCCGCCGTCAGTGTCAGCCAGTTTGCCGTGGCATACTGAGCTCCATCGCAGTCTTTAACACTGGTAGAATGCCGCGACAACGTGGACGTGAACCGTATGTGCAGTTGACGGACTTTGAGCGAGGGCGTATAGTGGGCATGCGGGAGGCCGGGTGGACGTACCGCCGAATTGCTCAACACGTGGGGCGTGAGGTCTCCACAGTACATCGATGTTGTCGCCAGTGGTCGGCGGAAGGTGCACGTGCCCGTCGACCTGGGACCGGACCGCAGCGACGCACGGATGCACGCCAAGACCGTAGGATCCTACGCAGTGCCGTAGGGGACCGCACCGCCACTTCCCAGCAAATTAGGGACACTGTTGCTCCTGGGGTATCGGCGAGGACCATTCGCAACCGTCTCCATGAAGCTGGGCTACGGTCCCGCACACCGTTAGGCCGTCTTCCGCTCACGCCCCAACATCGTGCAGCCCGCCTCCAGTGGTGTCGCGACAGGCGTGAATGGAGGGGCGAATGGAGACGTGTCGTCTTCAGCGATGAGAGTCGCTTCTGCCTTGGTGCCAATGATGGTCGTATGCGTGTTTGGCGCCGTGCAGGTGAGCGCCACAATCAGGACTGCATACGACCGAGGCACACAGGGCCAACACCCGGCATCATGGTGTGGGGAGCGATCTCCTACACTGGCCGTACACCACTGGTGATCGTCGAGGGGACACTGAATAGTGCACGGTACATCCAAACCGTCATCGAACCCATCGTTCTACCATTCCTAGACCGGCAAGGGAACTTGCTGTTCCAACAGGACAATGCACGTCCGCATGTATCCCGTGCCACCCAACGTGCTCTAGAAGGTGTAAGTCAACTACCCTGGCCAGCAAGATCTCCGGATCGGTCCCCCATTGAGCATGTTTGGGACTGGATGAAGCGTCGTCTCACGCGGTCTGCACGTCCAGCACGAACGCTGGTCCAACTGAGGCGCCAGGTGGAAATGGCATGGCAAGCCGTTCCACAGGACTACATCCAGCATCTCTACGATCGTCTCCATGGGAGAATAGCAGCCTGCATTGCTGCGAAAGGTGGATATACACTGTACTAGTGCCGACATTGTGCATGCTCTGTTGCCTGTGTCTATGTGCCTGTGGTTCTGTCAGTGTGATCATGTGATGTATCTGACCCCAGGAATGTGTCAATAAAGTTTCCCCTTCCTGGGACAATGAATTCACGGTGTTCTTATTTCAATTTCCAGGAGTGTATATCTAATGTTGAGGTGGGACTTAGCATTAGTTTGAACCTCTGGTTTTGCGCCCAAGTAAATTTAACATCATATTTGAAATTATCTGTGAATGCCACGAAGAATTGCCTTCTGTTCTTATCGACGGTATCCCAGTATTTCATCATAAAAAGGTGAATGACTTGGGTAGAGCTTTGGACGAGCACGTAAAATAGACAGAAAATACTGTCGCCACATACTGAAAGACTTCCGCTTGCCTCTTTGTTCTCCAGAAGTTTCGAAACGTGTTTCCACAGCTTGTGGACCGTAAATGTGTGCAGTCACTTGTCCTGCAGAATCTGTAACATAGCGATGTAATACACCACCCCACGATTAGTGAAAATTCTAGACGATTGGTAGTAACCAAGAATGCTTGAGTGCGTTACATCTACACGGTTCCTGTGTCTGGCCACGTCATTGTTTCAAACGCCCATTTAGGAAGGTTTTGACCATAGAACTTACGTGCCTATGACATGCGACGTCTACTTCGTTGATTCGTCAGTGGCATGCCCTCCAGTACTTTGCATCAGAGATTACTACCTGTCATCCCATCGTAACCACAACATCTTATTTGTCTAGTATCCTGGTTGTGCCCATCGGCAAAACAATTTTCTATTGTAGCTGTCCGCTTCTGAAACAAGCTACCCTTCAGTCTCCGCAAAATTTAATGGACTCTTTTAGTTAAGAAAAGGCTGAAGCGCTTAAGAAGCACTTCCTTTTGACAATTTAAGTTTTAACTATAATTAACATACAGGGTGACAATTAGTGAACTATATGAAATAAAATCGTTATAAATTCCAAACGGTTTGCGTTAGGAGGTTCACACTACACGGTTGACAGCAGGGGATTATGGCAATTAGTATGGTTTGCTTTAGCGACGAAACCCACGACGAAGTCCACTTTCAATTGCACTGGATCATCAATAAGCAAAATTAGCGCATTTGGGGGATTGAGAATCCGCATTTCGCGATCGAGAAGTCTCTTCACCCTCAACGGGTGATTGTGTAGTGTGCAGTGTCCAGTCACGGAATAATCGCTGAGATATTCCTTGATGGCACGGTGCCTGGTTGTGCCCATCGGTAAAACAATTTTCTGTTGTAGCTGTCCGCTTCTGAAACAAGCTCCAAAACTTGAAGGTTTGGAAGATGATTTGCTCCCCTTAATCCAAAGTTACCCTGATTTCGACCTGATGTGGTTGATGCAAGACGGAGCTGGACCGCATCGTGGCAGGAGAGTGTTTGATGTCCTGAGGAGCACTTTGGGGACCGCATCCTGGCTCTGGAGTACCCAGAGGCCACTGGATGGCCCTCGATCTGCCGCCATATTCTCCGGATCTGAACACGTGCGACTCCTTTTTGTGGGGCTGTTTTAAAGACAAGTTGTACAGCAATAGCCCCAAAACCAATGCTGAGCTGAAAACAGCCATTCAGGAAGTCATTGACAGCATCGATGTTCCGAGACTTCAGCAAGTCATGCAGAATTTCTCTATTCGTTTGCGCGACATCAACGCCAATGATGGCAGGCGTATCGAACATTTCATAACCTAAATCCGAATATCTGTAGTGATGTTTACATGTTGAATAAAGTGTGTGCACGTCCTAGTTTGTGACTAATTCACGTTTTTTTTTCATGCTGGTCAATAATTGTCACCCTGTAACTGTCAAGCAGTATTTTCTCATTGTCAGTTAACCCCCTTTTTCTACATGTCTCTTCTGTACTTGTGTTCTGTCACTTCAGTATCTCTCTCTCGCCGTTTTTGCCATCTCTCCTCTCAAATCCACTGTTGCCGATGACCGGAGGGCAAATATGCCTACCAGAATTTGTCTCTTTTTCCACTTCTAACAAACGTACATAAACTATGTTTTTCTTGCTGGAGGAGGAGGATATTAGTGTTTAACGTCCCGTCGACAACGAGGTCATTAGAGACGGAGCGCAAGCTCGTGTTAGGGAAGGATGGGGAAGGAAATCGGCCGTGCCCTTTCAAAGGAACCATCCCGGCATTTGCCTGAAGCGATTTAGGGAAATACGAAAACCTAAATCAGGATGGCCGGAGACGGGATTGAACCGTCGTCCTCCCGCATGCGAGTCCAGTGTGCTAACCACTGCTCCACCTCGCTCGGTTTTTCCTGCTGGCTGTTATAGTTTCCGCTATTTATGTAATAATCATTTTCTAACCATTGGATTGTACGTTAGGTGCAAGGACACCCACTATCCTGAGACGTTCTTGTAGTCTATCGATGGAGCTCCCGTTGTGTCGCGCGATGTCACACTCGCGACCGCGGCATGAATGCGCAAAGTCTTAGCGATGTGAGGCAAGTGAGACAAACTACAAATTGGTGCAGGGAGAGGCATTTCACTCACAACACAGACTCTTTATTATATAACTAAACGATTGCAGATCAATCACTGGAAACAGCAACTTTCATAAAATATCTAAAAGTATGCGTACGGAGCGATTTGAAGTGGGACGACCACATAAAATTAACGACTCGTAAGGCAGAGGCCAGACTGAGTTTCATTGGAAAAATCGTCGGGAAATGTAGTCCACCAGCAAAGGAAGCAGTTTACAAAAGACTCGTTCGACCAATACATGAATATCGCTGGCCAGGCTGGGAACCGCCCAAATAGAACTGATAGAGGAAATAGAGAAATTCGAAAGAAGGACAGCACGTTTCGTCACAGGTTTATTTACTAATCGCGAAAGCGCCACGGAGATGCCCAACCAACTGCAGTAGCGGAAGCCGCAAGGGAGGCGTTCTGCATCACGGTTTACTGTTAAAGCTCGTAGTTCCTAGAAGAATCAACATATCTAGCGAAAAGGCGACGAAGATAAAATCAGGAAGATTCGAGCGCACACGGATGCTTACCAGCAACCGTTCTTCCCGCAAACTACTCGCGATTGGAGCGGAAAAAGTGGAAAGTGACATTGTTACACAAAGTGCTCTCCTCCACACATCGTAAAGTGGCTTGAGGAGTGTAGATTTAGATGTACAAGACGAACTGCTCCGCTCATTTACTCCAAGACGTAAACAGGCGGACCCGGATTAGCTGTCAGCACCAGCACACTATTCAAATGTGAAAAAAGTCCCATACTCTAGGAATGAACGTAGGGGGAGCATATGCAGGAATCACGCATAATCGCTCTTGGCAAGGTGCTAAGCGAGGTGATTTGCCATTGCCTACCTCCCACCTGTTATGACGTGTCAGGTGTCTGTCTGTGTCGTGTGGATGGTATTGGTGAGTCCTTTTAGAGGTTAGTGCTGGTCTGTGTTGTCACAGGTGAAGGGGAGGAAGAGGGCGAAACCTGTTACCGACACATAGGCTACTCTTCTGGAGCAGCACGGGTCCGCCGAGCTTAATCTCCCCATCCCAAGGAAGAATCACCATCAACACTATCACATGCCCTTACTCCATAAGACACTCCAGAGAGGTTTAGGAATTCAATTCATGACACTAAGACAAAGACTGGTGATCAGGAACTTCATGCCAGCACTTCTCTCCCGTTGCCGACTGAATATTAGTGATGGAAAAGTTTTTGCAGCAATGGGATTCGAACTGGCTTACCTCAGAGTCGAGCGCCGTTGCACAGGCATGCATTAGCACCCTCGGCTACGGAAGCGCGTAGTAAACTATTAAATCAGCCGCATTTTGGCCCCCGAGACAAAGTGAAACTTCTTATTACCTCAAAGGCAACAATTAAAAGCACTGATGCTACTACTTCCACAGAGACTTAGAGGTCCAACCACTGGACTAGAAAATGTACACAGCTAACAGTTCATACGCCGTCTGCAGCAGGCTTCTAGCAACGCCACAAAGATAAAACAAGATAACAATTTAGAGTCCACTGGAAAAGGTCACATCAGAAGTCCACATCAAATTTCTACCGACAAATCCCTTGGCCAAATCCCTTTCGTTCAGTGGAACTACCTCCACCTAGCAAGTGGATCGCTGTCGGCATTCTAGGTAATGAGCTGGATGACAAACTTGCCAAAGAAGCGACGGGAATAGAAACACTCGAACTAGATATACCAAGTCCTGACTTAACTATCACATCCAGAAGAAATGGAAAGACTACTGGCAAAATTGCACACAATCCATGGAACTACAGACCAACAAACACACCACAAATGTCTACCAGACTTGGTAACGAAGATCAAGAACGATACGTATTGGCTCGTACCATTTCAGAGTTGAACGTATCAAAATAGCACAAGTATTTCTACTGCTACAAGAAGAAGCCTGCGGGATGAGTCTCTGAAGAAATACCAACGGTTCGCCACATCCTTGAAGAATGTGCAGCTACCGAGGACTTCCGGCGTTAGATGGACGTAGGGCACCGTCTGTCAGAGATTCTAGCGTATGATGAGACAGGTGTAAGCCATGTTTCACTTTCTACGAAGGAGTCGATATCACAGTAGGATTTAAAAACAACGCCTTTATATGTCGACTTAGGGGCCTTTCGCCACCGATTTAGTGTTGAGGGGCCACCCAATTGAGTCTTCGCACTCGATCCCGCTATGGACGACAAAATACTTGTTTCTATTTACGGAACGTAACATAATAACTATACATACCAGACTGCCGTGCAGTCACGTTACTATTATTTCTGAAAGGTGAATTTTAGTAGGTTATTTACCCATTCGTATAGCTTGTACAAAACGTACCTACGTCTTCAGTCATCGTGAGAGGATCGAGAGACTAATAACCACGTAGCTGAGTCCCTTCATATTTACAGTCGTCATCATCAGCAGCAGCTGGGACTGTGTTTACCGAGTACGTGCAAGCTTGAAAAAAACTGAAATTTTCACTAACGTGTCCGAAAATGATTAATTGGAATTCTATGCTTCTACAACGGAACACACGCACAACACTTTCCAAAACTTTCCATGTTGGCAGAACAGATTTGTTGATCACTGAGGGTTACTCAGTCCCGACTTCGTACACACGACACTTGAAACACCACCTCCACCCACAGGGCTTCCAACTCCTCCGAGAGCTGTCAACGCAGTCCTCTACGTCAAGGGCTCTGAATCGTTCCGTGAAATTATTTACCATTTGTCCCTTTCAGCCAATTAGCCTCAGGAATAGAAATTATTCGTTGGTCATCTTTTGCTTGCACTACCCTGTAAAACGCTTTGAAACGTCCCCTTTGAAAATTAAAAATGACTGTGCTGGTAAACTACGTTATTTGATTTTCAAACAGGTGAGCAAAACTGAACGTACTCAGACATTTCTCTCTTTACTTATTCTGATCATCACTACACTGACAGACAATATTTTTAGCGCAACACAATCTGACTTTCAATAATCCCTGCAAAAGAATGGCCCTGACTAACAATAACCTATACCTTTCATCAATCACTTACCTCACAAAAATCTTCGTTACTCGAACTACTGCAATACAGCGAGCGACAATACTGCCAGCGAAATAAAAGATTCAAACTACTGAAGGCACTAACTAGTTAGTAAATGAAAGATTTTGATAGAGAATAAACAATGTATTTACCTTAAATCAATTCATGACGTCCACCTTTACAAATTTCCTTTTTCTGTCGAACACACGTCCAGATCGTCCGCTCTCAAAACTCTGGCATCCCTCTCCCCACATCCACCACTGCTGGCGGCTCACCTCCAACTGCGCAACGCTATGCGCTGTTCACATCCAACTGCCCAACACTACACAAGCAAATATTCCAACAATGAGTCCAACCAGAGCCACAGACTGAACACAGCGCAGCCAGCGATTTTCATACAGAGCGCTACGTGGCGTTACCACCATAAAAACCTAAACAGCCTACTAGAACTTTACAAGTTTTTTCCCCAGCGAGTGCTGGAAAACACTGCCAGTCCTCGGGAAATCGCAGTCTTAAGCGAGCCTCATAGGAATTGGCCATAAACCATTTGGAAAGATTATGAGAAAACTGGCTCATCATCTGCAGAATGAACAGGAAAGCCTTCACTCACCCCCCCCCCCCCCCCCTCCCGGATACCTGAAAAAAGGCTCTAGAGTTCGCAGCAGGTGACAAAACGAGCACACAGGCGCGATCAAGAATCGTTGTCGCACAGAATGCCTTTAGTATCGATCAATAAAATGTCCTAGTTAGCTGTAAGAGATAAACAACTCGGGCAGTATTAAGAAGGGTTTCGGGAAGGCCGCTCTTGCGCCGAGCATATCCGTAATTCGAAGTCAATCATCCGTCACAGAATGCTGATTTCTAGTAAAATCGTGGTGTTTTCTGTATACTTCAAAAAGACTTTTGACACGGTAAACAGAGAGATCCTGGATGGGGTACGAAATCAGAGAGACCGTGACAGGCCTAACCTACAAGGTGAAGTTCAACGGAGAATTGTCTAGGCTCAGTGCAATCAAGACAGGCGTGGGACAAGGTGACGGACTACCACCGCTACCATTCAGCTGTGTTCTAGAAAAGATTTTGAGAATTTGGAAATCGAAACTTTAAACTAAAAGAATTAGGAGAAAAGTCTGAATGAATTGATCACTGCCTGGCCTGTGTGGATGACTTTGCGACACTCTCGGAAGCCCCAGAGGAAGCAACCATCCAGATCAACCCACCAGAGAGGATCGTCATTAGAACGCGGCTGAATCTCGACAGAAAAGACCAAATTCGTGATGAAGGACAAATATGGAGCGAAATTACATGGAGCACAGGTAGGTCAGATTACTGTGGTGAAGAAACTAAAGTACCATTACCTCTGCGAGACCGTACAAGAAAATGGATTACAAAAAGTTGCGATTGGTGATCGAATCTCAAAAAATGAGGATAGCGTACGGGCTGACTAAAAACTTTCACAACAAATTGTGCATCTTCTAGAATACCAAACTAAGACACTGTGATACTATGGTCAAACAGAATGCGTGTACGCCAGTGATTGCCTCTCTATAAACTACAAGCTAGAGAGTTGGAGATCCCGGAAAGGAGAATCCTACGAAAAATCATGGTTGTAGTCCAGTCTGAGACAGGCTGGAAATTTTTGAACAACAAACGAGAGAGTACCAGAATGTGGTGAGGATCTCACAGACCATGAGGAAAAGCAGACTGATATTTCTTGGACACTTGTACGGATGGACAAAAATTGACTATCGTAGAAATACTTGATTACTCCTGGAACGAGAAGACTACCACGACGTGGATTATGGAGACGCTGAGAGGTCCAACATCTCGGAAAACCTCATGTTGTAACGGGACGTTATTCGAAGCAGAATATGAAGTTTGCTAATGTTTCAACTCTATCTCTATCTCAACAAACACCAAAATGATGTGGAGGGTAGAACAAAAGCAGCAGCACGGCTATCGTATGAAGTAGTACTGGAAAGGGCAAACTCCGAGCAAAGAGAAGAAAATGAGGTTGCAGCGTGAGCCTAAGTGGTAAATTCACCAACAACAGAAGCACAAAATCAAAAACTGCTGTTCGGATGCCGTTCCTTTCGAGACCACCAAAGGCAGAACGGACTCTGTAAGCGAAAGAATGAATAACCCAAAGTAAACGAGGCGGTGTTTCGCAGCGAGTGCCAAAATTGATCTCGCCGTAACCGTGTGCGGCTCCTTCCGCTCTGAAGGGCGTGGTCGCCGCCTGAGGAAGTGCCGGAGACATCCTGCCGGCAGAAGAACGGCCCGGGGGGAGGGGCCAGGAGCCGGGCGCGCCCACACCTCATTTCACGGGGCGCCGCTCAAGCTCAACAATTGCTTTGCCACGGGAGGGGCACACGTGGACTGGATGGAGGTGAACCGGATGTGCAAGAGGCGGCGGTGGCTCCGTCGGAAGCCGCAGAGATAAAGAGTGCGTGTTTCACTGCTCCTTGAATACTTTTATTATCAAACGGAAACAATAATCGTAGATGGTACCTGAACGATAAAACAAGTTTTATAAGACTATCATGGTCGACATCAGTGTAACATAAAGCTAAATCGTATCTACTAACAGCAGCATTTGCAGCGTGAACTGGCAAAATAGGTCACCCTAAATACATCCAGAAGGAGAAAATATCCTGAGATGGGATGCGGTTTTCGCTAAGTTAAAGCAAACAATGTGGTGAATTAGCTGACGTACTGATGTCATTTTTAATGTTTATAACTGTTAAATTATGCCCTGCAATTTCCTAAATGAAAGAGCCTTCGACGAACACTTCAACGTCATAACATACGTGTAATGTGATCAAATAGTTACATAACTTCCTGAAGGTGTTAAATACAGTTCCTGAGTCATCAGTCTTCTGAATGGTCTGATGCGGCCCGCCACGAATTCCTTTCTTGCGCTATCCTCTTCACCTCAGAGTACCACTTGCAGCCTACGTCCTCAATTATTTGCTGGATGTATTCCAATCTCTGTCTTCCTCTACAGCTTTTGCCCTCTACAGCTCCCTCTAGTACCACGGAAGTCATTCCTTGATGTCTTAGCGGATGTCCTATCATCCTATCCCTTCTCCTCGTCAGTGTTTTCGACATGTTCCTTTCGCCGGCCGGAGTGGCCGAGAGGTTCTAGGCGCTTCAGTCTGGAACCGCGCGACCGCTTCGGTCGCAGGTTCGAATCCTGCCTCGGGCATGGATGTGTCTGATGTGCTTAGGTTAGTTAGGTTTAAGTAGTTCTAAGTTCTACTGTTCTCCAGACGTACATTCTCAGAAATTTCTTCCTCAAATTAAGACCGATATTTGATATTAGCAGATTTCTCTTCGCCAGAAATGCTCTTTTCGCCAATGCTAGTCTGCATTTGATGCCTCAAATGGTTCAAATGGCTCTAAGCACTGTGGGACTTACCTTCTGAGGTCATCAGTCCCCTAGAACTTAGAACTACTTAAACCTAACTAACCTAAGGACATCACACACATCCATGCCCGAGGCAGGATTCGAATCTGCGAACGTAGAGGTCGCGCGGTTCCAGACTCCGTCCAGCATTGGTTATTTTGCTACCAAGGTAGCAGAATTCCCTAATTTCATCTACTTCGTGACCGTCAATCCTGATGTTAAGTTTCTCTCTGTTCTCATTTCTGCTACTTCTCATTAGTTAGACCTATCTTCGATTTACTATCAGTCCATATTCTGTACTCGTTAGACTGTTCATTCCATTCAACAGATCGTGTAATTCTTCTTCATTTTCACTCAGGATGGCAATGTCATTAGCGAATCGTATCATTGATATCCCTTCATCTTCAATTTTATTTCCACTCCTGAACTTTTCTTTTATTTCCATCATTGCTTCCTCGATGTACAGATTGAACAGTAGGGGAGAAAGGCTACATCCTTGCCTTACACCCGTTTTCATACGTGCGCTTCTTTCTTGGTCGTCCGCTCTTATTATTCCCTCTTGGCTGGTGTACATATTGTATACGACTCGTATCTCCCTATAGCTTACCCCTATATTCTTGCCCCGCAAGGGGCCTCCCAGCCATTGACGTTCTCAGAATTTTGAACATCTTGCATCATTTTACATTGTCGACAAATCCTATGAACGTGTCTTGGTTTTTCTTTAGTCTTACTTCCATTATTAATCACAACGTCAGAATTGCCTCTCTGGTGCCCTAACCTTCCCTAAAGTGAAACTGATCGTCATTTAATACATGCTCAATTTTCTTTTCCATTCTTCTTTATATCTAATGGAAGTTGGATACACGAGCTGTTAAGCTGTTTGTCTGATAATTCTCGCATTTGTCAGCTCTTGCAGTCTTCGGAATTGTGTGGATGATATTCGATTCCCGGCGGGGTCAGGGATTTTCTCTGCCTCGTGATGACTGGGTGTTGTGTGTTGTCCTTAGGTTAGTTAGGTTTAAGTAGTTCCAAGTTCTAGGGGACTGATGGCCATAGATGTTAAGTCCCATAGTGCTCAGAGCCATTTGAACCATTTTTGTGTGGATGAAATTTCTCCGAAAGTCAGATCGTATGTCGCCAGACTCACACATTCTACACACCAACATGAATAGTCGCTTTGTTGACACTCCCCCCCCCCCCCCTCCCCACCCAATGATTCTATAAACCCTGATGGAATGTTACCTATCCCTTCTGCCATATTTGATCTTAAGTCCTCCAAAGCTCTCTTAAATTCTGATTCTAATAACTGGATCTCCTATCTCTCCTAAATAGTTGCCAGTTTCATCTTCTACACATCAGACAAAACTTCACCCTCATAGAGGCCTTCAATGTACTCTTTCCACCTATTCGCTGTCTCCTCTGCATTTAACAGTGGAATTCCCGTTGCCGCCTAATGAACAAAATTCCACGGTGCTGAATATCAGAACAGCGGTATGATTGGATTCAAGCGTTTCTAGCAAACAAAACACAGCCTGTGATTCTCAATGGAGAGAAATCTAGAAACGTAAAAGTAACTTTCGGCGTATTCTAAGGGATCGTTATAGTACCACTGCGTTTCACTATATAGGGGACGTCGTAAGCTTGCTGTTATATACAGAGAAGACGCAACGCTAGAAAAATTATTCCAAAAAACAGAAGAGCTGCAAGCGATTGACAATTCACCCTCAACATAAACAAATGTAACGTATTACACATGAATCGGGAGAAAGACCCGTTTCGTTTGATTACAAGCTTGCAGAAGAATCACTGGAAGCAGGAGTATGCGTATTGAATGATTTCAAGTAAAACGAGCACTTAAAACTAATCGCAGGTAAAAAAGATTTCAGACTAAGAGTCATTGGAAGAATTTTCAAGGCTTGTTGCCCATATACCAAGGAGACAGCAGGATTGAGAGAGCAAGTAGAGAAGATTCAAAGAAGAGCAGCTGGTTTCGTTACAGGTGCATTGAGCAAGCGTGAAAGCGTGCGTAACGGTGTGGTTTGCTATGAAAGTTCCGCGAGCATGTGTTTGAACAAGAGTCAACTAACATATTTCTTCCTACTACTGTCTTGCGAAACGACCATGAAGGTAAAATTAGAGAGATTCCGGGTCACACGGAGACTTAACAGCATTCGTTCTTCCCGCGAACCACTCTCGTCTAAAACGGGAAAAGGGGAAAGTGGCAGTGGTACAGGAGTACCCTCCTTCACACACAGGAGTATAGATGTAGATACAGTATAATATCGGGATAACAGCACGCTAGCAACTGACCCGCTGTCAGGAGAAGTAGTCCCACAAATTTCTGCCGTACTGCAACAAATGTAAGCAAGCGCGTTACTTGGGTACACTTCGTTATGTTGACTTGTGTCTATCTGCATGAGTTCCACTGTTGTAGCGGTCAGACAATACAATTCAGATCTTCACAATACTTACGAAGTGGCTTATGGCGCATGCAGCTGAACTGTTAGAGCAGCGACGCGGTTGTGTGCTGAAAGGTATCCTGATCTCGGTTTGCCGTCACGATCCCTCTTTGCAAACATTATAAAAAATTCGGGAATTCGAAGTGTGAAGAATAAATTGGGCCAATGAGAAAGAGCAGCAACCGGTGATAGAAGTGCAGCTGACATTTTTGCTGAGGGATTTACATAGAAATAAACGAAAGCTGTTAAATTAGGCAAAGGAAGTTGACAACCAACCCGAACCGTCACAGCGAAATTGCCTAACAACTTCCAAGTTACGCGAAACTGGGTGAATAACTGCACCCTCGATTCGAGGACAAGCAGAGCAGTACTTCCAGGATGAGATACGATGTTAATAAAGTAGGAAACTCCTATGAAACACTGAAGATTCAACGAAAATTTATTGCTTTCTCAGGATGACTGACTCTATTTAAACATCGATATGGGATCCGAGAAATTGCTGTTCAAGACGAGGAGCTTAGGGATAACAAAAGTCGCAGCTGATGTTTTTTGCGGTTTTTTCTTCAGTTACACCTAACAGAACAATTTTCATCCCGGGCATGTAGACGCAGACATAGTCTCTTGGACTGAAGCCCATATCACCGGACATACCACTAGTAAAGAAATGCTTCAGAGAGTGGCTTCTTTCTGTTTATGTTCATGCTGTGCTTTTTTTTAACCACACGCACCTTATCTTGCGGGAGATGTGCTCGTTTCGAATGACGGAATCACTTTTTTGAGCTACCTTCCATATTGTGCTACTTCACTCACACAGCCAGTGAACCAAGGTGTGATCGCGACAGTGAAACAACATTATATGTCGAGTCTCATGAAATAGCCTGGGCAAGGAGATTCAGACATCCTCAGTTTCTGGAAATTCCTGAATGTGTTCAATGCAATGTACGGAACATGTAATGCTTGGGCAATGGGAAGATAACAGCAATAGCTCTAAGCAGTGGGGAATGTGATACAGTACTAATTTCTGGTTGTGAAGTCCGTAGATACCGAAAACATCCGCGAGTGCATGAACAGCTGAGTGAGGTGGATGTATTGAAGAATGTGTGCTCGGTAGATAAAGAGAGGGAAACGACTCGGTCGAGGAACCCTGCATCATATACTTCGATGCACAAAAATACGTTGGTCCGTCATTAGAGCTCTAGTAATACAGGAAATGAGAACCGTCGTCAGGGTTAAAATGAATGGGCCGCGTTGGATTAGCCGAGCGGTCTCAGGCGCTGCAGTCATGGACTGTGCGGCTGGTCCCGGCGGAGGTTCGAGTCCTCCCTCGGGCATGGGTGTGTGTGTTTGTCCTTAGGATAATTTAGGTTAAGTAGTGTGTAAGCTTAGGGACTGATGACTTTGGCAGTTAAGTCCCATAAGATTTCACACACATTTGAACATTTTTTTTTAAAATGAATGAGGAACAAAAACAGAAAAAGTTGGGCGATGTTTTCCGAAAGCACGTGATACGAAGAACAATGGTTATAAGTGTAACTTTGTTGGTAATTTGTCACTTTCCGGTGATTAACGCGTACATAATGGGCTATGAAATGTGACGTGTAGCATGTTTTGTAAAGACAGAAAACAGAAGTATTCGGTTAAAGAAATGTGTGTTTTAGATTATCTGTAGTATCTGTTATCCGTACAGTCTCGGGTCCACATTAATCTAGATAAGTGTAAACTTTCTGTATTTACAAATTTTGCAGAACGCTCACACAATAGTAGTGCTACATGTTTCGTTTGGTTATTAGCGTGTCCCACGGGTCATTATTCTGACCTGTCATTATGATATGGTGTGCAACGAGCAAGGTTACAAGTATGGTACGCTTTCTGAATGAAAAATAAAACATGCAGACCGTATACAGGATGATTCCGTAATGATGTGATGAAGTTACAAACTGTGAGGGATGATGGAGAAGGATAAACGTACAATTTGAGTCAAGGGACCCTGGTCCGGAAACGACCGAGTCGAAGGTTCTAAGACAAAATGTACTCAAGTTCCGCCTTAGACTCGTGCGGCGCTCAAACCAAGGGTCCCAGCTTCGGAATCATGATAATAACATACGGAATTCACGCTGAGTACACCCCCCTCCTCCGCCAATACCCTCAGATAGTCGCCCCTGTTGGTGAACTAGCGACGGACCACGTAACTTGATGTTTGAGAGA
This sequence comes from Schistocerca serialis cubense, assembly GCF_023864345.2. NCBI lineage: Eukaryota > Metazoa > Arthropoda > Insecta > Orthoptera > Acrididae > Schistocerca > Schistocerca serialis. The sequence goes on along the minus strand of NC_064643.1, from coordinate 115,012,127 downwards.
CCGAAAGTCCTATTTCTATGCTATAGTAATAATCGATTCCAGTTACGTGTAAAAGTTTCACAACATGCTACAGTTACAACAGACGTTCAAAATGGCTTTTCTCAGAATCAGTCGATTCATGATATCGTTGCACAGAGTTACATCGTACACGTTCCTATATCCCCACTGCCGTTTGAACAAAGCCACAAGCAGCGCAAATTCGTGGCAGGAAATCCTCTTCAGTCTCGACAGGCGCCGGCCGTTGTGGCCGAGCGGTTCCAGGCGCTTCAGTCCGGAACCGCGCTGCTGCTACGGTCGCAGGTTCGAATCCTGCCTCGGGCATGGATGTGTGTGATGTCCGTAGGTTAGTTAGGTTTAATTAGTTGTAAGTCTATGGGATTGATGACCTCAGATGTTAAGTCCCATAGTGCTCAGGTCCATTTGAACCTCTCATTTGGTCCCACAAGAAGAAATTAAGTGGGGTGAGATCAGGTGAACGCGCTGGTCAATGAATAGGACCTCCTCTTCCCATCCACTTTTCAGGGAATGTCTGATCCAGATGTTGACGAACACTCAGTCGAGAGTGAGGTGAGGTCCATCATGTTGAAACCAAATCCGTTGACGGATAACAAATGTAATATGTTCCAGGAACCTGGATAAAAACTATATACCTCTTCCTCTAACAGAGGTGTCAGAACGATTTTCAGTTATAATTTTCGACTCTGTCGTTTCCGAAACAGGGTCCCTTACCCCAAATTGATACGTTTACCCTTCACCCTTGTAATATCATCACGGAATCAATCTGTGTATGATTCTCTCTCTCTCTCTCTCTCTCTCTCTCTCTCTCTCTCATATATACATATATAACGCCCCTCCCCCTACACACACACACACACACCACGATACAACATTCAGATATTCTTCTGTAGTGTAGGAGGAGTTATCCAGCAGATACATCATTTTCAGTTGGTGTTGAATTTAGATGCATTACCTATTGAATTTTTTACACCGCTGTGTAGCTGGACCAAGATTTTTATGCTGAATACCCCGCTTCTTTCTGTGGCACACTAAGGCGGAACGTAGGATGTGTAAATTTTCACCTGCTAGTATCATATCTATGAATTTACTGCTGGTTTCGAATTATGATTCATTTTTGACAACAACCTTAATAAGTGAGTGGACAGCCAAATGACATCAGGATCAAGGAAGGCGGTGTTCTACAAGTTACAGAAACAAATAATTTTATTAAAAGGGCACACCGTTGGTATGCGACGTAGTCTTCTTCTTTTCCTAGCTTTAACCCGTATTTTCACAGGGTCGGCATGTTAACCTGGATTTGGCCATATGATTGGTAGAGGGTGGCCAGATGCCCTATCTGCATCTCTTAACCCCTCCCCCTCCCCCCTTCCCCCTTCCCCTTCCCTGGGGATGGAATATGTGTACCCCAGCTTTCTGCATGTAGTGTGAGGTTTTTCTAAACGTTCGCGAATCGTGAAGAGAGTTATTACGTGGGTACCAGCCCGGCATTCGCCTCGTCAGATGTGGAAAGCGGCTGAAAACAACATCCAAGCACACCGGCCCTCGTCGGTAATCTGCCGGGCGGATTCTCCGGAGCCGGGGCGCCTCCCAGAATCCCGGAAGCGGCACGCTAACGCGCGCGGTTATCCATCTGGTCAGTACGCGATGTAGTATAGTGTGAAAAAGAAAATAAAGCTGGATATTTGCACAACGGTAAAAGCTAGTATCGTAATGTTTACTCACAAGAGTGCCTGCCGTTCATTCAAAAACATTATTTCATCCGATGTTAGTGGGCATTAACGTCATAGCTACACATGGCTTCCATAGCACTTACAGTATTTAACACGTATCCTAATAATATGCGACAGACACATTGTTAGCTGTACAGCAGTACTGGGCTCACACAAATATACTTTTTGAACCATAGTGAAACGAAACCGCAGTGAGGCGGCGGGCGTCGCAGCTAGTTTAAATGTAACTTTTGAATCGTTTATTTAAATCTAATAGGAGTACAAAGGCGCAACAGTTAGCGAAAGTAGACAATGGTTCTTAGCTTCTGTCGTCTGCGCCATAGGCAAAGAGTGGAATATCACTATACTCAACTGGCAAAGTATCCTAAAAGTAACTAAACACACTGGACAAAAAATTCGTCCCCCCGTAGGTGGGCTGAAGGTAGTACCGTGTTACATCCCCTCTACTTCTGAAAATGGAGAAAATTTACCGAAGAAAATGGTTCAAATGGCTCTGAGCACGATGGGACTTAACATCTGTGGTCATCAGTCCCCTAGAACTTAGAACTACTTAAACCTAACTAACCTAAGGCCATCACACACATCCATGCCCGAGGCAGGATTCGAACCTGCGACCGTAGCAGTCGCGCGGTTCCGGACTGAGCGCCTAGAACCGCTAGACCACCGCGGCCGGCATTTACCGAAGAAGAAAGCCCAAAGCCCACAACTTTCTTCAGGTATAGGCAGCTGAAGCCACTCCTTTACGATCAGATCCAATGGAGCTACCAAATTGCGCGCACGTTGATTGCAACGTTTCACATATTTTCTAGAGGATTAAGATCGAGCGATTTAGTGGGCCAGCCGATGTGCGATAGGGTGCGTGTGTGTTCTCAGACTGGAAACACATACAGAGGTTGCACAAAAACACAGAAAGATGGCGAGAAACGCGTGGTTGAACGTAAATGCAGGTGCTGCCCAAGCCTGCAGGTGGCGCTGTGGTTTTTGACGAACGGCACCTGTACCAAGGCCTCAGTACGTTACAAGCGTCAGTCGTGATCAGAAGTGTTCCGTGTAGTTGTGAGTGCATTATGTCGGAGCTAAATGAAGTCGAACGTGGGCAAATTGTTGCTATTCATATGGTGGGTGCTTCCGCCACCAATGCAGCCGAAATATTTAGTGAGAGGACCGTTTCGAAGATTTATACCGCATACAGCGAAAGCGGAGAAACGTCATCCGCTAAGTCGCAACGCGGACGACAGTGCGTGTTGAGTGATCGTGAGAGACGGCCATTGAAGAGCGTTGTGTCAAAAAATAGGACGGCAGCTGCAAAAGCCACTGCAGACTTTTGTCGGACTTGCGAACCCGTCAGCACCAAAACAACGCGAAGGGAGCTCCATAAGCTGGGAACTGCAGGGCGTGAAGTAGTTCCAAAACCACTCAGCAGTGACGCAAATGCCCATAACAAGACAACGTGGTGCTAAGGCCATAAAACCTGGACTATGGAGAAATGGAAGATTGCCATTTGGACGGAAGAGTGCTGTTGCGCATTGTCTCCGACTTCCGGCGAAGTTTACGTCCCAAGAGTGAAACATGGCGGGGCTTCCTTGATGATTTTGGCTGCCATATTGTGGTATTCAATGGTACACATGTTTACTCTGTAAGGTCACATTCCTGCTGAGGATGGAGTGATGATTTTGGCTGATTAGGTCCATTCAGTGGTACAATATTTGTTCGCCAGTGGCGGTGTGTTGCAAGACGGCAGGGTCCCTCTTCACACACCTCGCATCGTCCAGGACTGTTTCTGAACGTGAGGATGAATTGGCGCGTCTCCCCTGGCCACCACACTCACGAGATCTCAGTATTACCGAACCTTTGTCGTCTCCTTTAGAGACAAGAGCGGTTGATTGCTATACAACTCAATCACCATTGTCACAAATTGCCCATATTTTTCCGGAAGGACGGTAAAAGATTCCCTTGAAAACCGCATGGGACCTGTACACAGGGTGTCCCATTTATCGTGACCACCCTAGATAACTGTTTGTCCAGATTTTTGAATAGGTGTTTAGGAGAGGAAATGAATTACCGAATAAAAAATACAGGGTCCCATTGAAAAAAGTAATACCGCTGTTGATATCTTTGTAAAAAACAAAGCTACAACGAAGGCAATCATGCTGGTAGATGTCCCCCCCTGACGGCTAAAGAACATTTCTTGAAACATTTTGTAATTTTCATCTGGACAAACAGTTATTTAGGGTGGTCAAGATAAATGGGGCACCCGGTATATCCATTCCAGGACGAGTGGAAGCTGTTTTGAATGCCAACGGTTTTAGAGCAATGTATTATGCTTGGTAACGTGTTGGGTTTTTGGTGTTTCCATATTTTTCTCTGCCCCTGTACGTGGAGCCCTGTGAACGCGACGGATACTATCTTAGAAGACGCGAATGTCCGTAGCTTACTCTTTCTGAAGATGTGGAAGAGAGGGCACCCCTTGATCACCGATAATGTTGAAATAAAGATCCTGGCTCATGGCAGATTAAAGCTGTGCTGCCGGGCTGGGACTCGAACCTCGGACTTGGTCCAGTACACAGTTTTAATCTGCCAGGAAGTTCGGAATCAGCGCACACTCCGCTGCACAGAGAAAATTTATTCTGGATCCTGATTCATGTTCACAGTAACATGAATGAGTGGGCCCAAGTAATAGCACGGATATCGCCCTTAGAAAATGACAGAACCACCACCGACCTAAAATATACGCCCCACCCCCTGCGGGTTAAACGCTTCATTGGATGGTTGGTGCTCTCGACGCCTGACGACTCCCAAACCAAAGGAAAATGTTGTGAACAGTGATCTTTACCAAGCTTCCCGACTCCAGATATCCTCTGCATACAGTTACTTCCTCAATGTTGAGATAGACCTGCATGCAATGACAGCAGCAATTCTTGTCAGGTTGGGACCAATTGTCACTGACTCAATACCTTTTTGTCATCACTGTTCTTAGGTCGTGTTCCCCTGCTGCGACTGGTACACTGTTCCCTGTATACACGTTGCACAGTCCGCGCTGGCACACGAACAAATTGTGCAACTTCAGTCACGGTGCAGTCAAGGGCACGTCCAAACACACCAGCTGCTTTGTGCCATTCTGTCACACCTCACGTGGAACCACCTCACTGAGCTGATTCCATACAACCGACGGATACTGGCATATCGCTTCACTTCCGCCGCGCAGGCTTAGCCGAGCGGTCTCAGACGCTGCAGTCGTGGACTGTGCGGCTGATCCCGGCGGAGGTTCGAGTCCTCCCTCGGGCATGGGTGTGTGTGTTTGTCCTTAGGATAATTTAGGTTAAGTAGTGTGTAAGCTTAGGGACTGATGACCTTAGCAGTTACGTCCCATAAGATTTCACACACACGCTTCACTTCCATGACTTAACGCCGGTTGCCAATTCTAAACAATCTGCAGCTTACGAAAACAAGTTTCCGTCACTTTGCGCTTTTCTCGAGTCAGCCGTAGTTTTCATATTAATTTTTGAAGTCAGCTTCTATGAAGCGACATTACGCGCATTTCTCAATCGCAGGACACAGTGGGTCATAATGTTTACTCCTGTAGTAATATCCATTCGTTCTGAAGAACTGACACACTCGCGCCCGCTCGTGTGTGTGTGTGTGTGTGTGTGTGTGTGTGTGTGTCGCTGTGGAAGGGGAGAAGCTATCTGTATACATAGCAAACGAGGACCGCCCGTTGTCTGTAACGTGTCGTGTCGTGTCGAGCAAACAGCGATAATTTTCAAGCACAGGCGGACGCACGACGCATGTTCCACTGCCAGGAACACGAACGCAACCGAACTAGCGACCCTGATATCCCAGGGCTTCCTCGCAGCATGTGGGACGTGAGTGACATGTGAACAGAGTAGATGAAGCAGCGCGATTGTTGTCCCCATAGGCATATTCTGGCTGTGAAGTAAAATCTCTGGACATAGAAGGGATGTAACTAGCAAAAGTTTTATCAGCACTAGGATTTTTTGTTTATTTTTTTCACTGTTCGAAGAGCGCTGGGTAGACTTCTGCTGAAGTCTATTATTGATTGTTGTATTTTACCTTGCTGGTGTTGGAACAATGAAATTTCATTTGGGAAGATCTGGGTACGAACTATCAGTTCCAAAATCTCACTTGGACTGTAGGGAAATCTCATAAAATTCTTCGTCGAAATTTGACCAATGATTATTTTGCCGCTGAGCCAACGTTAAGATTCCTACTGTACACGTCTTTGTCCAGTTGAATACGGCTGATGTTTCGCTCGGACTGTGCTGTTGCACTTATCCAATACGCATTTCGGGAAGCTAACACACAGTAAACAGTGCCCTACAAAACGAAAGGGTCAAGCGGAGGATAGTGAAAGAAACAAATAATCCCAATAAAAATAGACAGGGAAATCAATGGTTTTCCCTATACAACGTATGGGGTATACGGGCTAGAGCTATACTAACACATTTCTTTATATGTCAGTACCTATTAAGGTTTATAACTTTATTTGTCCATCGTTGTACACAAGACCTCAAACGTTTTTATGCATGTTTGTACAAGTAAATGTGGGCACCATTTGTAGCTTGACAGATATCGAAACGGTAGTCCAGTTTTCGCCACATGTTCATAACGGTGACAGGTGCTATGGCCTCTACTGCGTCGTAGATCAATTGTCTCAAATCTACCAGATCTCGAACCTTTGTTTTGTAAACAATGTTCTTGATAAACCCCCATGCACTGAAATCCAGCAGAGGCAGATTGGGAGACGGAGGGGCCAGGCAATGGGATCCTCCCTTCCGATCCAACATTCAGGAAATGTCTCATGGAGAAATGCTGTAACATCTCCATGACAGGGGGGGGGGGGGGGAGGGGCCGAGCACCATACTGCTCGAAAACGACGTCGGGAGGCATCTGAGGAACTGCATAGTCCGCCGATATGTGCAGACAGCAGTGCCTTGTCACTGGCGCCCATGCGCTACGCGACTCACCTCTGTTCATGAAATGACGGGGATCACACGTTGAAGAGTTCTTTCATTATAAGGATTTGTTTGTGTATACCTCTAGCCCGAACACGCTGCATTGCGACTGAGTAGACGAAAAAATGGTTCAAAAGGCTCTGAGCACTATGGGACTTAACATCTGAGGTCATCAGTCCCCTACACTTGGAACTATTTAAACCTAACTAACCTAAAGACATCACACACATTCATGCCCGAGGCAGGATTCGATCCTTCGACCGTAGCAGCAGCGTGGTTCCAGACTGAGGCGCCTAGAACCGCTCGGTCACAACGGTCGTCCCTGAGTAGACGAACGCATTATAATAGATTCCCCGAGGACCCTGAGAATCCAACTACAGATATGCGCATGCGAACAGACACATTACAACAAGTGTTCCACGTGGCCATCTTTCATGTGAAGGCAATATTCATCACGTCTCCTCACCAATCCCCATAATGTTCAAAAATCCCAGGTGTGTTCCGCATGTATTGACAAACATCCACAGAGCATTCCTGGAGTTCTGCGACACTATCAACAGGATTGGAATACACCAAAGGTTTAGATATCCCCACAAAAAAAGGAAAAAAAGTCATTGGGTTCAACACGGTGGACCTGGGAGGTTATGGTATTGGCGAGTATCCACCAATACACTTGTTGTCCACGATTCGTGTACGTATTCCCGAACAGAATTATCACTGTGTGCCGGTGCACTATCATGCATGCACCACATACGCATCTTCTCTATAAGGATCTTCATCCAAAGCGACGCAGCAGCATAATCGGAACTTTAGAAATTAACAGTGTTGTTGAATTGGCAAGACTTGTAAGTAGGCTGTTTAGGTTTTTTTATTGGTAACGCCACGTAGCACTCTGTATGAAAATCACTGTCTGTGCTGTGTGTAGTCTGTGGCTGGTTTGCATTGTTGTTTGCTATTGTAGTGTTGGGCAGCTGGATGTTAACAGCGCATAGCGTTGCGCAGTTGGAGGTGAGCCGCCAGCAGTGGTGGATGTGGGGAGAGAAATGGCGGAGTTTTGAGAGCGGATGATCTGGACGTGTGTCCATCAGAGACAGTAAATTTGTAGGACTGGATGTCATGAACTGCTATATATATTATGACTTTTGAACACAATTAAGGTAAATACATTGTTTTTTCTCTATCAAAATCTTTCATTTGCTAACTATGCCTCTGAGTAGTTAGTGCCTTCAGTAGTTTGAATCTTTTATTTAGCTGGCAGTAGTGGCGCTCGCTGTATTGCAGTAGTTCGAGTAACGAAGATTTTTGTGAGGTAAGTGATTTGTGAAAGGTATAGGTTCTTGTTAGTCAGGGCCATTCTTTTGTAGGGATTACTGAAAGTCAGATTGCGTTGCGCTAAAAATATTGTGTGTCAGTTTAGTGTTGATCAGAATAGGTAAAGAGCGAAATGTCTGAGTACGTTCAGTTTTGCTCAGCTGTTTGAAAATTAAATAGCGTAAGAGTTTTATCAGCATAGTAATTCATAAATTTTTCTAAGGGGACGTTTCAGACTGCATTTGTGCATGGGTCATACCAGGGAAAATATTTGTTTCCGGACGTACGTTTCATAGGATTATTTGTTGTTTCGTTGGCCTCTGTTCACCCCTCTCATTTGTACCTACACTGCTGTCCAAAATTAAAGCAACAAATGGAAATTTTGCAACGTTGTGTTTATTTTGCGACAAGACAGTATAAACAGGTGATAGTAAAGTAGAAACAATGTAAAGAATACGGAAACAACTGCAATATGCATAACGGTAGACAAAAATGTTTTTCGTTTTTTCCAACTTAACGGATTTGCACACACATTCCGACAACTATGCTCAGTTTTGGATGTGACCACTTCTGGCAGCAATACGGGTCTGACAACGAGGGAAAATGCTGTGAATGATATCATCAATGCAATAACATCCATTCTTCCTGGAGAGCTGCTCGCAAGTCTTGGAGAGTGGTTGATGGATGCTGAAGTGATGCGACCCATCTTCCTAGTGCACCTCAGACATGCTCTATGGGATTCAGATCGGGAGACCGAGCAGACCACGTCATGTGTGCAATATCTTCCGTTTTCAAGAAAACATCAACCTCTTTTGCTCTCTTGCGGTCGACCATTATCGTCCACCAATATGAAATTTGGGCGCGCACCACCTCGCAGCAACCGCACATGAGGTCCCAAGATCTCGTCGCGATACCTGACACCAGTTAAACCTTGCCGATTCACCCATACAGTTTCATGAAGAGGTGTTCATATGGTCGACATGATTCTTGCCGACAATATTAGGGCTCCTCCTCACTATAATATTTGAGTACCGGAATTGTGTTCTACGTTCCCTGCAGATGCGAATGCGTCGACAATCACTCTTCAGACCAAATCGGGATTAATCTGTGAAAAGAACATTGGCCTACTGTTCGACGGCCCAGGTGTCATGTTGACAACTCCACACTAGACGTTCCCTTCTGTGAACACACATCAGAGGTACACATACAGCAGGTCTCCGTGATTAAAGGCCAGTCTGCCGAAGCCTTCTGGGCGGCGTTTGCCTCGATACAACACGTCCTGAGGATGCTACGAGGACAGACGCCAGTTGCCGTGCAGTGCTAAGGTGGTACCATCGTGCCCTTACATCGACATAACGGGTCTCTCTTTCTGACATCATACGTAGTTGGCCCTGCCCTGGTCTTTGGGGTAGTGTTTCGGTCTCTACAAACTGTCGCCACATCCGAGAAACACCAGAACGACTCGCACTAAGCCATCGGGCCTCATCACTTTTGCTTCCATTCTTCTTCTGGCCCTCCACCGCAGAGAGTCTGGTAGGCGTCTTCTTTGTGCCATACTGCACCGTCGGTGACTGTACACATCGATTGTGGATGTGGACTACCCGGCAAATACTACCCCGTTTGATAGGTGCCCTGACGTCATCGATGATTTGGTTGTTCGTTGACCGGAATGCCATTTTCCGTGCAGAAGACGGTTGTACGGACGTTGTTGACAGTTTGTATGAATTAGACACAATCGGTTCGTTGCTTTAACTTTGGACACCAGTGTATGACAGTCAAACACTCGGTACATATGAAACTGTCGTTTTAGGTGTTTCAAATTTGTTGTTTGTTCTGCACGTGTACGAAGTTACGAACACCTCTGACTGATGGCAGAGCCATGGAAAACGATCGAAAGGGCATTTACGCAAGACATTCATTACAAGCAACGTGCTGTAATTGAATTTTTGGGTACGAAAATAGAAAAGTGGTGAACATCCACAAACGTTTGTATGCCATTTCCTGAATGATGATGAAAAGATGATGAGGGTAATACACACCCAGACCACGAGCGGAGAAAATCCCCGACTTGGCCGGGAATCGAACCGGGACCACGTGATCCAGGAGCACGTGATCCAACTATGCCACGAGCTGCGGACTCGCATGCGAATGCCCCACAAATCTGGATATTGCACGACTGGGCCAGGCAGCCAAATGGAGACCCACATGGTGTCACTGTCAAGCTTTACTCCGTGCTGATAGCTCATTGGCACACGAGTTCGCTTGTTCTTCTCAGTGATCACTCAATATCTGACGTTTTTCAAACCATTTGTATGCTCCTCCACACCTGGAAAAACAACACAAATGCACTCTGCCGGCCGTTCTACTTGTTCCAGACAACTGCAAACCTAATCACTAACATACCCGCCAGTGGCATCATACATGTATGAAGTTACACCGAGATCCAACAATTTCTTCTAGGTGCTTCACATTTCTATTGTGAGATAGTGTACGCACTACTCGTACAGGGCGCTTTCATTTCATGGAAAAACCTTCTCTTACTTCAGCTAACTTTATTTCATTTCCACTTTAATATCTTATTTATAATGTTCCAGGACATCCATTCATTACTCATTCTCGTTCGTGACAAAATACACTTCTTTTTCCTTTTCTTGCTCCTTTCTCCCTGATAAGCGCAGGGTCGGCATGCTTAGGAAGAGATGGTTAATTCCAAATGTGGTGGGATGCTCTTCCTGCGGTCACCCTGTTGATGCCCAGGACAGAATACGTGTATTCCGACTGCCTGCATGTAGTGTTATTCATGCGAAAGAGTGCAAACGTTTTCTGTTTTCGAATCGTGCAACAGAGATGGGACTTGGTTACCAACCTGGTATTCACGTAGTGAGATGTGGAAAACCGCCTAAAAACCACATCCTGGCTGCCCAGCACACCGAACCTCGTCGTTAGTCCGCTGAGAGGATTTAGCCTGGGACCGGCGCACTTCCCCGCCCCAGAAGCAGCGCTTTTAACACGCACGGCTATCCAGGCGAGTCGCGACTACATACACCGCAGGAAAGTAAGAAAGTAACGTTACATTTGATTATAAAACTTGTTATACCATGTTACGACTATGTATTCCCTGTGAACTATCCGCTATAAATAGTACTAAGAATGTAATTAACTTTTTATTTTGCATCAGATACCTTTAAAAGTTTGTCACGGATTCTAATGGAAATTGCAGCGGTACGTCACAATGCTGGCACTTAACTTATCATTGCTGAGCTGACATTGGTCTCTGCGCTGCGCTGAAATAAAGAAATGTCTGATACTTTGCGCGTGTAGGATCTTCTCCGAGCGCTCTGCCAAATGATGAATGTTGTTTTTCATTCATAATATCAAAATGAAAAATTCTCCTATCATAGCACAAAAAAGGCGAAATGTGCTACGCAGAGTTTGGGATACAAAAGTAGGGAACTAACTTTTCGACTTACCTGTCAACTTCAAAGACATTATATCTTGACATATTCGTGCTTTTTGATTTGTTACATTAGTATCGGTGTAAGTAGTAGGATTAACTCGTAAAAAAAAAAAAAACGCGAATATCTTAAGATTTTGTGATTTAAATGTCTCTGGAGCTGCCAGATTCTGCACAGGACATGTTCGCAGAAAAGTGTTTTTTGCACGTAAAATCCGAATGAAGCTAGGTTTTTGAAAGCGAGTTTTCAATTATATCGTTAGAATGCATTTTTTATTTATTCGATTCGCTATAAACCGTTTCCGCGCATTCACTTCAGCAACCTACATTTACCTCGACTTCAAAACTTTGTGTCTCGAAAACGGATTAAGATTATAGGATTAAAAAATTTTGTTTTGACTTCATCCATTTATTTACCTTTGTGCAAAGTTCTTATATGTTTAAATTATGGAAATGTCGCGCTCCAAGAACCGGCTACGAAACGTGTTTTTTGGCTGTAAAATCCAAACGAAACTAGAGTTTTTCAGACAGTTAAAACTTATCTTAGACCAAAGTCCGATACAGCTGTGGACAAAATTTGAATCACGAGTCTCGCTTTGGTCTGGATTTGTTTAAGGGTGACTGTCTTTGCACGTGGAATCATAACGACGGTGACAATTTTTGCAGGTAAAATGCGAACTGTGCACATACAAATGCTCCCATTAGCTGAGCACTGATTTAACCCCAATTAATATCTTTTGCGAAAGGAATTAATCGATTCGCACATTCTGTCAGAGCGGCAGTTTCGGTTCGTCGTTCAAAACTTGCATAATATACTGTGACATAGCTACAGTAAGACAGATGATCGAATGGCTATACAAATGGTCTCTGGTCGGGGTTAAACAAAAAACTTTCCACCCCACATTCCTAGCGCAAATAGGAACCGAGCACCAAGACCCCTCAAATCGCGATTCCGCGCTCGATCTCCTCAGACATATATGTTACAGCGTTTCCGCGATTTCTATTTAATTGTACAATGTTTGTTCGTTACTGACTGGACTCAGACAGACATAACAAAAACTGCGAAGACCTAAACAAAGATGAACTGTGATGGGCAGTGCCGCCACAGTATTTATATACTTATAAGAATGAAGATATTTCGTAACACTGTTTAAATTCTTAGTTCATAAGACCCTCAGTTAAAAGTTATCATGTTAAAAAAACTTTGAGTAAAACATTATGTTTGCGAAAGGATGAAAGGTATTTTACATAACAAAAATACTGAAAAAATAATATTTTATACAAACTTTAGGAAATACGGTTTTTAAGCAAATTCAAACAGCAATAAGTTTCGTACTAATTACAAAATTATTTAGACTGTTAACATTTTCGCAAGATCTCGTGTAGCAATTTTACATTTTAGTTTGACTGTTTTCTTATTGCATTGTGGAACATACTATAAAACATTAATTTTAAGCGACATTAGCTGTGCTGTAAGATGGAAATAATCAGTCCGCAGCTCGTGGTCTCGCGGTCGCGTTCCCGCTTCCCGAGCACGGGGTCCCGGGTTCCATTCCCGGTGGGGTCAGGGCTTTTCGCTTGCCTCGAGATGACTGGGTGTTTGTGTTGTCCTCATCATTTCATCGTTATTCATGAAAGTGGCGAGTTTGGACTGAGTAAAGGTAGGAAATTTGTACGGACGCTGATAACCGCGCAGTTGAGCGCCCCACAAACCAAACATCATCATCGAAATGATCATATTTTTTATTTCAGTGACACATTTCTACACGCTTACAATACTAAATAACTTATGACAAAAATGTTGACTGTGGTTGTAAAACGTACCCATTTTCGCAGTCTGGTATCGAGTACTTCACTAGTGAAGTGTATCGAATGGCAAAGTAAAGGACTCTCTGTCTGATACCTCTTCAGTGTCGTACATCAGTCCACGTTTTGCAGCTATAACTGTTGAATGACGGTAGCTGCAAAGAGGACAGTGAAGCAATAAGTAGATGGCTGGCTTTCCTTTCGCAGGACGAGTGGGAGAAGGAGCTGGAGCGGCTGACGAGCAGGTTCGAGCGCGAGCTGCAGACGAAGAAGAAACGGCCCGATGAGCAGAAGGTGCTGACGCTGCGCCACCAGCAGGAGCGCGAGGACCTCGAGAAGAACATGACGCTGCGCCGCGACAAGAAGAAGGAGTCCCTCACCAGGAAGCTGCTCGAGCACGAGAGGTACGACTGCCCACCACACCCAAGCGCCACATATGTGGCCACATGAAGTGGCTACTGCAAGTTTCTGCCCCGACGACGATTAATTTCTTTTGAGGAATGGGGTAGGGTAGGGTAGGGTAGGGTAGGGTAGGGTAGGGTAGAGGAGGGGATGGCATGGTAGGGGAGGGGACGGAGGTGGGTGGTCTTTGTCCCCTTCAGTCGTTCCTTGTGCTCACCGTTTTTTGTCACCTCTGCTTCGTTGCCATTGTCTGTTGTAGATTTCTCTTCGCTTTGTCATGGTCCACTCCCACAAGAGGTTTGAGTCCTCTGTCGGGCATGGATGTGTGTGTTTATTTATTTATTTATTTATTTATTGTTCCGTGGGACCACATTAAGGAGAAGTCTCCATGGTCATGGAACGAGTCAATACATGAAATTATAACACGATTGTAGAAACAGAAAAAATGAAATATAAGAAACATATTCAGTTGTAGATTGTAGAAACAGATAAAATGAAATATAAGAAACATATTCAGCTGACACGTCGTTAGTTTAAATAAAGAAAATCAAGAATGTAATACTGGAATTTGTTTAATTTTTTAGCTCTTCCAGGAGCTCCTCGACAGAATAGAAGGAGTGAGCCATGAGGAAACTCTTCAGTTTAGACTTAAAAGCGTTTGGGCTACTGCTAGAGTTTTTTGAGTTCTTGTGGTAGCTTATTGAAAATGGATGCAGCAGAATACTGCACTCCTTTCTGCACAAGAGTCAAGGAAGTGCATTCCACATGCAGATTTGATTTCTGCCTAGTATTAACTGAGTGAAAGCTGCTAACTCTTGGGAATAAGCTAATATTGCTAACAACAAACGACATTAAAGAAAATATATACTGTGAGGGCAATGTCAAAATTCCCAGACTATTGAATAGGGGTCGACAAGAGGTTTTCGAACTTACACCACACATAGCTCGAACAGCCCGTTTTTGAGCCAAAAATACCCTTTTTGAATCAGAAGAATTACCCCAAAAAATAATACCATATAACATAAGCGTATGAAAATATGCGAAGTAGACTACTTTTCGTGTTGAAATGTCACTTATTTCAGATACTGTTCTAATGGTAAATAAAGCGGCATTTAGTTTCTGAACAAGATCCTGTACATGGGCTTTCCACAACAGCTTACTATCTATCCGTACGCCTAGGAACTTGAACTGTTCCGTCTCGCTTATAACATGCCCATTCTGTCTGATTAAAATATCAGTTCTTGTTGAATTGTGAGTTAGAAACTGTAAAAACTGAGTCTTACTGTGATTTAGCATCAAATTATTTTCCACAAGCCACGAACTTATTTCATGAACTACATTATTTGATAATGTTTCAATATTACACGCAAGATCCTTCACTACCAAGCTGGTGTCATCAGCAAACAGAAATATTTTTGAATCACCTGTAATACTAGAAGGCATATCATTTATATAAATAAGAAACAGCAGTGGCTCCAGCACCGATCCTTGGGGAACGCCCCATTTCACAGTGCCACATTGGGACTGAACATCATTACCGCTGTTCTTATCATAAGTTAGTTTGTGTGCAAGTCTAGGGACTGATGACCTTAGGAATTCACACACATTTGGACACTTTTGTCGTGTTGATAGTCTTCAGTCCGTAGGCTGGTTTGCTGCAGCCCTTCGTGCTAGTCTATCCTCTGCAAGCCTCTTCATCTCTGCATATCCACTGTAACTTATACATCCACTTCAACTGTCCTCTTCCCTTATTTCTTTCCATTACCAAATTGAAGACATCAGCTTGACGAAACTATTAGGACTTCAGTACTGTTTTCTAATGTGGTAAGAGACAACTAGGCCTTCGCATGTTCTGCTACTTCATCACAACTGGAGAAACCTACGTGCTATTTGTGGAAATGCAGAGATGGGAATAGCGCATTCCTTCTACACTGTGCAATCACATTAACGTGACCACCTGTCAAAAGCCTGAGTAACCATCTTTTGCAGCGTAGGCCGCTGCGAGATGTGCAGTGAGGCTCTGGAAGGTACCGAACGGGATGTGGAGCCATGCCGAATCTGCTGCCGTGGCCAGCTGCACTAGATTTGTAGTTTAAGGATCCATGGTGCGAAGAACCCGATCGAGGTGATGCGGCAGATTCTCGGTTGGGTTTAAATCTGAAGACTCTGGTGTCTAGGGCAGTGAGGTAAACCCATCCTGGTGCTCTTGGAACCATGCTCGTACACTGAAAGCTGCGTCACACATTTTGCTTGTAGAGTCTTGTACCACAAGGAAGCATGGGAGAGGATGTTGTTATGGGTGGCCGGCATCCTCCTTCCACAATATAAATGCACACGTGGATTGGTACGGTTCTTTATTTATATGAAGTGGAACATTTACTTAACTTGAATAGAGTCCATGTTTTGTGGCGCAAGCTCATCAGAAATAGTCCTCTTGCAGACTGATGTTATGTCAATATCAGTAATCTTACTACTGCAAACTTTAGTTTCTCGCTGCTAGTAAAATACAATTCTGGGTGAGGTAAACTAGTCCCACTATAGTCATTAATCTGGTCGCTATGTACTGTTGTAGCCTGTGATGAACTAAACCCGCTCCAATGCCAACTGGATAATTGAGTGAGGCCCTCTGCTCAGTGGCAGCGGGCTAAATACATGCTGTGGAGAGCTCGTAGGCAGCGTGTTTCTTGTGGGTGTGTCTCTGGCCTCTCTCGTGATGGGCGCGCTTGATCCAGCGTGTACTAACCGATCTTCGCCGACCAGTGTGCTGGTGATAACTTATGCCAGCACAACATTGTCCTGCTGATAGATGTACCAAGGAAAACCAAACTGTGTGTAGTGGTGTACATGACCTCCAACGATAGATGCATAGTTGTGTTGAACCATTATGCCTTTCAGAATGACTGAGATCTCCCAAGGAATGCCATGAAAAAATTCCCGAGACCATAACTCTCCCTCCTCCGACCTTGATGCTTCCAATGATCCAAAGGACATCTATCTCACAAAACGTGATTCATCTCAGTGGACGTCCACATGCGGTACTGACATGAAAATTCCAGTCTTTGTCACTGATCAACAGCAGTCAGCCTTATGCAGCAACGTTCACTGGATGGTCGTTGATGAGACACTGCTGGTAGCCCTTTGGTTCATATGGGTGATCAATCCCTCAACAGTTGCAGGTCTATCCGCCTGTACACACCTCTATAGCAGTTCACCCCTCTCATCTATGGCCCATCGTGCACCACAGTTGCCACAACACCGATTTTAGGCAGTGCCATTTTTCCTTACTTGGTTACTTCAAGCTCTGTTTTTTGTGGATTTTTCCTATTGTCTTCATTTATTGGTGCATGGCCATTAACAAGCGTGTATATCTTGTTTTTGCATTTAACTGAGAAGAAAAATACCCTCTCTGAGGTGAATTTACATTTTGTAACATTTCCTATTATACTTTTATGAACATGGCAAGACATACCCAATAATAGCATCTGATTCATAATTTTGACTGGTAATTTGCCTTCGAAGATTCCGTAGTTAAAGGTATCAACAACATTTTCATCGAGGAACTTTGTTTCTTGAGCCGCTAAAATTTCAGTTTTGTTTTTCTCTAAAAGTATTTCTAGTTCTTTTTGTTTACCAGTCTTGATAGAATTTACGTTTAAAATGCCTAGAAAGAATTTCTTTTTGAATTTTATTTCAGAAGGATTCCAAGGTTGCTCCGATTCAACCTTCTGATTGCAGTTGTTGGGACTCCCTATAACCCTTGGTCCCGCAGACATTGCTTGATGCAATAGTGGATTTCTGTCTCGAGTTACCACCTGGAGTAGTGCATTCATTTTCGGACTTTCCGTACTTCAGTTGCAATTGTATTACTTGTATTACATTCAAAGTAAGGAATTCAGTTCCAAGATAAGATCGGATTGTTAGTCCGAAATTTGATTGCTTGTTCGTAGTTCACTCCACTAGGCTCTTCGTCTCTCTCCACCGTTGGGGATTAAACCAAACTTCCTCTTCCGCCTTCGAGACTGTTGGCCGGGTTTCAACTGTAACCCTAGGCAGGGGTCCTCACGGGGTAGTACGAGCCGGATGGACCCCGGTTTCTCAACGAGGTTGCTACTCCTCCCCCTCCTCCTTCCCCGGGCTTGGGGCCGGTAACAGCGGAGTCTTTACGCATCTTTATAATTCAATTATTTATTTTATAATTAGGGCAACAAATGCTAGCCACAATCGGATGTACAGACTTTTTTTTCTTTATGCACCTTCATTTGCGATCGTAATTGGAGGATTCGCAGGATCATTACTTTACGTTTAAACTTTCGTTCTTCCATGAAGAGAAACATTCTGATATCTATTTTTTTCTTACGTCTATCTGAGGTTTCCTGTTGGATCTTTCTTGATATCTATCAGTCCGGTAAAAAACTTCTCGGTTTTCTCGGCGTAATTTCTATTGTGTATTACGACCGCCGTGGCGCCCTTAATTGCCTTAGTTGTGATTCTAGTTTATCTTAATAACTTTTCAGCTGCTTTCTGTTCTCGCGAGTTGTGTGCAGTCCTCTTGCGATTGAGTTTCTTACTTTAACTGCTGTGTTGGTTTGTTCGTATTTACTCATTTCGCGACATCTCACACTAGTTTCCCTTCGCGCCAGTAATTTTTTGTTGTATTAGTCACTTGTGGAATTCAGGCTACACTGGAGCTGTGTATTTAAAAGATTTTGCTCTTCTCTTGTCAATTCTATCGTAGTTAAATTTACGACCCTATCATGGAATTAATGCAGCTTTTTGTATGTCACTTCCTTTTCAACATTCTAGTTTACATCTAAATTAAAAAGTTTCTTCTGGTGTCTGTTTCTAATTACTTCCTGTTCCCTGTTTATTTCGGTTTTCGATCTCTCTTCTAGATACGTAAACTGTAGTGTCGGTAAAAAGTTGCCTAGCACAACATGAAGATTAGAAGTGTCCCTGTTGAACTTATCTTTCAGTTTTTAGGCACGAGGGATAATAAAAAATATGTTTCCGATTTTTCAAAGGACTTCGTCTATCTTTGCAAATCAAAAAGCAACTTGTAATTTTCTGGAATCCCTTATCATTTTCGAAACCTCATTTTTTTTAAATTTGGAAATTTATATGTGTAACAACGTATGTTTTACGTTGAAACATTTGTTCCTTTGTGAAGAGGTGGTCATAATACATGACAGAAATTACATCGAGTAAACCGAAATTTTTACCGGAACAATACAGGTCAAGAAAGATCCGACCATGAAATCTTAGACAGGCGTAAGGAAAGCAATAGCTAAAACTATGTTTGTCTTTTCAGAGGCACAAAAGTTTCAACGTAAAACATGGAGGGTGGCAATTATTGAACTATATGAAATAAAACCGTCATGATTTCTGAACGGTTTGCATTAGGACTTCAAACTGCATGGTTAGGCGCGGGACGTGGTGGGAATTGGTATGGTTCGCTTTAGCGACGGAGCCCACTTTCATCTGGATGGGTTCATCAGTAAGCAAAATTGGCGCATTTGGGGGACTGAGAATCCGCATCTCGCGATCGAGAAGTCTCTTCACCCTCTACGAGTGACAGTGTGGTGTGCAATGTCCAGTGCGGAATAATTGGTGCGATATTCCTTGATGACACAGCGACTACCGAACGGAACGTGAATGTTTTGGAACATGATTTTATCCCCATCATCCAAAGTGACCCTGATTTCGGCAAGATGTGGTTCATGCAAAACAGAGTTCGACCCCATCGAACCAAGAGAGTGTTTGATGTCCTAGAGGAGCACTTTGCGAACCGCATACGGGCCACTGGTGTGGGCGTCAATTGACCGCCATGTCCTCCGAATCTGAACACATGCGACTTCTTTTTATGGGGCTGTATTAAAGACAAGGTGTAGAGCAATAACCGCTAAACCATTGCTGAGCTGAAAACAGCCGTTCAGAATCGATGTTCCGACACTTCAGCGGGTCATGCAGAATTTCTTTGTTCGTCTGCGCCACGTCATCTCCAATGCTGGCTGGCATATCGAACACGTGAAAACCTAAATCCGAATATCTGTAGTGACGTTTACATGTTGAATAATTTCTTAACTAATGTAGGTTTTTTCATATACACTACTGGCCATTAAAATTACTACACCACGACGATGACGTCCTACAGACCCGAAATTTAGCCGACAGGAAGAAGATGCTGTGATATGCAAATGATTAGCTTTCCACAGCATTCACACAAGGTTGGCGCCGGTGGCGACACCTACAGCGTGCTGACATGAGGAAAGTTTCCAACCGATTTCTCATACACAAACAGCAGTTGACCGGCGTTGCCTGGTGAAACGTTGTTGTGGTGACTCGTGTAAGGAGGAGAAATGCGTACCATCACGTTTCCGACTTTGGTAAAGGTCGGATTGTAGCCTATCGCGATTGCGGTTTATCGTATCGCGACATTGCTGCTCGCGTTGGTCGAGATCCAATGACTGTTAGCAGAATATGGAATCGGTGGGTTCAGGAGGGTAATATGGAACGCCGTGCTGGATCCCAACGGCCTCGTATCACTAGCAGTTGAGATGACAGGCATCTTATCCGCATGGCTGTAACGGATCGTGCAGCCACGTCTCGATCCCTGAGTCAACAGATGGGGAGGTTTGCAAGGCAACAACCATCTGCACGAACAGTTCGACGACATTTGCAGCAGCATCAGCTCGGAGACCATGGCTACGGTTACCCTTGACGCTGCATCACAGACAGGAACTCCTGCTATTGTGTACGGAACGACGAACCTGGGTGCACGAATGGCAAAATGTCATTTTTTCGGATGAATCCAGGTTCTGTTTACAGCATAATGATGGTCGCATCCGTATTTGGCGACATCGCGGTGAACGCACATTGGAAGCGTGTATTCGTCATCGCCATACTGGCGTGTCACCTGGCGTGATGGTATGGGGTGACATTGGTTACACGTCTCGGTCACCTCTTGGTCGCATTGACGGCACTTTGAACAGTGGGCGTTACATTTCAGATGTGTTACGACCCGTGGCTCTCCCCTTCATTCGATCCCTGCGAAATCCTACATTGCAGTAGGATAATGCACGACCGCACGTTCCAGGTCCTGCACGGGCCTTTCTGGAAACAGAAAATGTTCGACTGCTGCCCTGGCCATCACATTCTCCAGATCTCTCACCAACTGAAAACGTCTGGTCAATGGTGGCCGAGCAATTGGCTCGTCACAATACGCCAGTCACTACTCTTGATGAACTGTGGTATCATGTTGAAGCTGCGCGGGCAGGTGTACCTGTACACGCCATCCAAGCTCTGTTTGACTCAAGGCCCAGGTGTATCAAGGCCGTTATTACGGCCAGAGGTGGTTGTTCTGGGTACTGGCCGCGCGGGATCAGCCGAGCGGTGTCAGGCGCTTTAGTACTGTGCGGGTTGTCTCGGCGGAGGTTCGAGTCCTCCCTCGGGCATGGGTGTGTGTGTTTGTCGTTAGGATAATTTAGGTTAAGTAGCGTGTAAGCTTAGAGATTGATGACCTTAGCGGCTAAGTCCCATAAGATTTCACACACATTTGAACATTTGGTATTATAGCCTCGCTCAGCTCGAACATAAACTGTGTGAAGACTCAGTGAGACAGAACTACTACTCAGGACAGTGACATCGGCGTCATGTAGGGACGGCAACATGGGCGGCGCACTTTCGGGATGACGCAGGCGCACCGCTCACTACTGGTCCATGATTGCCGCGGGCTGCGGGGCGGTCTCGACCTCTGTTGCTTTGGCGCACCCTAACCATCACTGGGCGGATGCGGGTGACGTTGTTGGGAATCGTGACGGCCTGGGCGGAGATCGACCCCCGTAACCTCGCTGCCTCTTGACCGCCTTTGCGGCAGGGGGCAGCTGCGGAGGCAGTATCGTAGTGATTCACCAGTGGAGGCTGAGGTGTGGGATGGCGGGATAAGGCTTAAGCTCGATGGGCGGCGACTGCCTGGTGGCTTTGCAGAGGGTCACCACCCCATCTGATTACGACAACAAATTATGTTCTAGAAGGCCCATCTGATGCTCCTAATGGCTACCGACGACAACGTCGACCACCTCTTCTCATGGTCTGGTACGCGATCCCACTCTTGCAATCTTCTGGCATATCCTAGAATTCATGGCAATTAAAAGTCCACGAAACTCTTTTAAAAATTGAGTATAGGTAAATGTGTAAATATAACGTAACAAATGATACACAATGGCAAATACACACATTCAAAGCATTTTTAATTATGTTGTTTTAAACTGCGGGCAACTGCAGCCAAATTTCCACATTTCGAATGAAATGACCCACACTTGCTGTAGAATACTTTTTATTAAAAGTCACGTCCGGTTTCGCGTCAGTCGAAGACTCATCCTCATGATATGTACATATAATAAGAAAATATTCTTTTAGAAAGAATTCTTAACAATGGTGTAAACAATAAAGAGCTATTGAAAAGCAGCATTATAGAGCCGTGTGTGAAGAGTACTCACAAAGATTATTTCTAACAAGGACATTATCTTTACGCCAGTGACTGTTATATGTCCTTGTTGCACTATTGCAATTTCGGCTTTAAGCCATGTAAACATAATGTAAGCTGACACATTTGCACGTCGTTGTCAATCCTGTTAAACACGTTCGTGTCGTTTTTACACAGTGCGAGCACACGTATACAGATAACATGATCTGTAAATGCACATGTTCGTTAACCCATCACTAGAAACACATGCTTTAGACCGTAGCTGCAGACTACTGGTGTGCAGCTTTGGTCTAATGCATGTTTTTCTAGTGATGGGTTAACGAACACGTGCATTTACAGATCATGTTATCTGTATACTTGTGCTCGCACTATGTAACAACGACACGAATGTTTATTTATTTATTTATTTATTTAAATGTCAAGTTCCGTAGGACCAAATTGAGGAGCAAATCTCCAAGGTCATGGAACGTGTCAGTACATGAACTTACAACATAAAAAGTAATAACAGATAAAAATAAATGTTCATGAACCTGAAAGAAAATCAGTCCATAAGTTTAAGCAAACGCTATCAGCAATACAATGAGAATCATCTTAATTTTTCAAGAAACTCCTCGACAAAATAGAAGGAGTAACCCATGAGGAA
This sequence comes from Schistocerca serialis cubense, assembly GCF_023864345.2. NCBI lineage: Eukaryota > Metazoa > Arthropoda > Insecta > Orthoptera > Acrididae > Schistocerca > Schistocerca serialis. The sequence goes on along the minus strand of NC_064643.1, from coordinate 114,989,308 downwards.
ACTCTTCAGTTTCGATTTGAAAGCGCGTGGATTACTGCTAAGATTTTTGAATTCGAGTGGCAGCTTATTGAAAATGGATGCAGCGGTATACTGCACACCTTTTTGCACAAGAGTTAAAGAAGTCCGATCCAAATGGAGGTTTGATTTCTGCCGAGTATTAACCGAGTGAAAGCTGCTCATTGTTGGAAATAAACTAATATTGGTAACAAGAAACGACAATAAGGAATATACATATTGAGAGGCCAATGTCAAAATACCCAGACTCGTGAAAAGAGGTCGACAAGAGATTCGTGAACTCACACCACTTATTGCCCGAACCGCCCGTTTCTGAGCCAAAAATATCCTTCTAGAATGGGAAGAGTTACCCCAAAACATACGACATAAGTGAATGAAAATAAGCAAAGTAGACTAATTTACGTGTCGAAATATCACTCACTTTCGATACCGTTCGAATAGTGAAAATGGCAGTATTAAGTCTTTGAACAAGATCCTGAACGTCGGCTTTCCACGACAGCTTACCATCTATCTGAACACCTAGGAATTTGAACTGTTCAGTTTCACTATCATATGCCCATTCTGTGAGATTAAAACGTCAGGTTTTGTTGAATTGTGTGTTAGGAACTGTAAAAACTGAGTCTTACTGTGATTTGACGTTAGTTTATTTTCTACAAGCCATGAACTGAGGTCATGTACTGCTCTACTTGAAATCGAGTCAATGTTGCACACAACATCCTTTACTACCAAGCTAGTGTCATCAGCAAACAGAAATATTTTAGAGTTACCCATAATACTAGAGGGCATATCATTTATATAAATAAGGAACAGGAGCGGCCCCAACACTGATCCCTGGGGCACCCCCCACTTGACAGTACCCCACTCAGATCCCACATCACAGCCGTTATCAACATTGTGAATAATGACCTTTTGCTGCCTGTTGCTAAAGTAAGAGGTGAACCAATTGTGAGCTACTCCCCTTATTCCATAATGGTCCAACTTCTGGAGCAATATTGTGTGATCAACACAGTCAAATGCCTTTGTTAAATCAAAAAATACGCCAAGCGTTCGAAACTTTTTGTTTAACCCATCCGGTACCTCACAGAGAAAAGAGAATATAGCATTTTCAGTTGTCAAACGACTTCTAAAGCCGAACTGTACATTTGATAGCAAATCGTGTGATATAAAATGATCAATTAACCTTACATACACAGCCTTTTCGATAACTTTTGCAAACACTGATGGCATAGAAACAGGTCTAAAATTATCTACATTATCCCTTTCTCCCTTTTTATAAAGCGGCTTTACTACTGAGTACTTTAATCGCTCAGGAAACTGACCACTCCTAAAGGAAAATTTACAAATATGGCTAAATACAGGGCTAACTTGTGCAGCACAGTACTTTAATATTCTACTAGACACTCCATCATAACCATGAGAGTCCTTAGTCTTCAGTGATTTGATTATTGACTCAATCTGCCTCTTGTCTTTATCACAGAGGAGTATTTCAGACGTCAGTATCGGAAAGGCATTTGCTAAGAAATTTATATGATTTCTGTAGATACTAAATTTTTATTTAATTCACCAACAATGCTCAGAAAATGGTTGTTAAATACTGTACATATATCTGATTTATCAGTAACAGAAATATTATTACTGCAAACTGACTTTATATCGTCAACCTTGTGCTGCTGACCAGACACTTCCTTCACAACTGACCATATGGCTTTAATTTTATCATGTGAATTAGCTATTCTATTTGCATACCACATACTTTTTGCCTTGCTAATAACATTTTTAAGCACCTTACAATACTGTTTGTAATGGGCTACTGTAGCTTGATTGTGACTACTTCTAACATTTTGATATAATTCCCCCTTTGTTCTACATGATATCCTTATCCCACTAGTCAGCCAACCGGGCTGTCCATTACTGCTAGTACCCCGTTTAGAATGTTCTAATGGAAAGCAACTCTCAAAGAGCGTGAGAAATGTGTTATGGAAAGCATTGTATTTATCATCTATACTATCGGCACTATAAACATCTTGCCACTCTTGTTCCGTGACAAGTTTGAAAAATTCTCTATTGCTGTTGGATTAACTTTCCTACGTAGTTTGTAATTAAATACGACATTGGTTAGAGTACAAAAACCTTTTAGTGTTAAAATTTGTGCATCATGGTCTGAGAGGCCATTCACCCTTTTACTAACAGAATGCCCATCTAGTAATGAAGAATGAATAAAAATATTGTCTGACTGTGCTACTGTTCCCCTGCACCCTAGTTGGAAAAAACACAGTTTGCATCAGATCATACGAATTTAGGAGATCTACCAACATCCTTTTTCTTGCACAATCATGTACAAAATTAATATTGAAGTCTCCATATATAACTACTTTCTGGTACTTCCTACAAAGTGAATCAAGAACCCTCTCTAGCCTAAGCAAAAATGCTCTGAAGTCGGAGTTAGGGGACCTATAAACAACAGCAATTAGAAGTTTAGTTTCACTAAATTCAACTAATGCTGCACAACTTTCAAATATCTGTTCAGTGCAGTGTCGTGATACGTCTATGGACTCAAATGAAATACTGTTTTTTACGTACAGAGCCAATCCCCCACCCCGCAAGGAACTCCTTGAGAAACAGCCAGCTAATCTGTAGCCTGGTAAAGGAAGCCTCTGAATTGTCAAATTATTTAAGTGGAGCTCTGATATACCAATAATTTCAGAGTTAACATCTATTAGCAGTTCACTAACTTTATCTCTAATACCTCTTATATTTTGATGAAATATGCTAATACCTTCTCTACTTGGAAACATTACATCCTCTGGAGGTGAGCCCTTAGTTAGAGGCACTTCCTTTAAGCAGGTATACCTATCAGCTGACTTCAGTCTAAAAAAGGTGCAGCTCTAACACCAACTACTACAGGAATGTTTCCATGAGTGACACCACTACCACCACCACCACCCACTACACTGTCACCTACAAGCTTAGCCAGCCTCTCCTACCCATACCTATTGAGGTGCAGGCCATGCCTAGTGAAACCCCATCTACTGATAGACCCGACTGGCACCACTGAGATGTGATCCATGCCCTCCGCCATCAGTGCCCTCCCCAGCCCCACATTAACGCGCCTAACAGCCGCATTAAGGTGAGGCCGATCATGACGCTGAAACAGTTGCACGAAATGCACATTAGTACCACCAGTTTGAGTAGCTATCTTAACCAAATCACCACTGACATCATATTCCCCGTCCCTATCGAGACTGTTCCCTGCTCCACCCACTATCACTACCTGATCCTCTTTCGTAAAATTCTTACATAACTCCCCTATGCTTTCAGTCACCTGAGCCAACCCTGCACTAGGCTTCACAATGCTGGTGACCTGGTACTCACTCCCCAACACTTCCTGCAACTGTTGGCCCACACCTCTACCGTGGGAACCACCTAGCAGCAGAACCTTCTTTCCGCTAGACTTTGCAACTAACCTAGGCCTCCTAATTGCTGAGGACTGCTGCAAGTTACCTACATCTACGGCTACACGAGGCTCCTCTCCACTCAACTCTGACAGTTGGTCGTATCTATTGCATGTATGCAAAGTAAAACTGTCTGAGTACCTTCTCTTCCTAGCTACCTTCTTGCCAACTGCCAGTTCCCATTCCCCACCACCCTTCACCCTCCTCAACCTATCTAGTTCCTCCTTTGCGCATTGTAACTGCACCTGAAGGGCACAGATCTTACGCTCCTGCTCCTCTATTAACTTGTTTCTACTACAGATTCTACATTCCCAGGAGAGGATCTCCCTAAAATGACCACTGGCTTCCCCACTGCATTCCCCCCAATGAAAATACTTTGAACAAATCCCACACCGTAATCCACTACTCACAAACCTACGACAGAGCCCACACTTTTCACTCATGGTAAATTTTACAGTTACTGAAAAAAAACTATACGTCTACGTTTCCAAAGTTCAGTTACACCAGTAGAACTATTTAAGAACTAGCAATAATGGTCTCGAAATTCTCTGCCTACTAAGAAAGCAACTACTTGTATTAATACTACTACAACATAGCCGATACCAATACCAGCAAAACTTCACAAAACTATTAGCTACAACCAAAAAATTAAAAGTACCACTGTAACACTAAGCGAAGTTAAAACACTGTATGAAAATTTTACTGAAATATTTCACTAGAAAGAATAATAAACGTCAGTTGAAAACTAAAGCACGAAAATTACTAACGACTTCAACACACTGAAAATTCTCTAAAACACAGCGAGCGAACGATTACAAAAGTTTATTAAGTCGTTATTTCGCCACAAACGGCACGCAACACAGCTGAAATCTATTAAATTTAGTAACTGTATTACAGAGCACAAATAAGTTTGTCACTACTTAGCTTATAACCGCTACAGCTGCAGTGCACGCCGCAAAATGTAAACACACTACTGGGGCGCGAGGCCTCATGTATTTAACAGAATTGACAACGACGTATAAGTGTGTCAGCTTACATTACGTTGACATGGCTTAAAGCCATAATTCACCTGATAATGGCCTAAGGCCGAAATTGCAATAGTGCAATACAAATATATGACAGTCACTAGTGTAAAGATGATGTCCTTCAAAAAAATTTGTGACTGTGAATCCCAGCTACAACAAGTGTATTTCTAACAAGTCATCGGCGAAAGGTCACTGCTTTGGAGCCACTCCCAACAATCACAAGTTGTGAACAAATAGTGAGCTAAAACCGGTAGTTCTTATTAAAAACGGCGGGGCATAGGAGAACCTTTAAAAATAACGGGCCAAACAAAGCTGAAGTCCAGTAGCACACCAAGACAATTTCACAGTATGAACGAGAAGAGCCGTACCGTGCCAGGAAAGTGGTTGAGCGGCTGCAGTGCTGACTGCCCTGTGACAGGTGGCGTCAGAGGTGACGGGGAGCAAAACCGTCGCTATAAGGGACGTCACGGTTGGCGAGCCGCTGTACATACACTACAGTACTTAAGAAATACGTAAAACGACTGGGTCCCATTTATAAAAAGACTGAAATTGGACAATTAATATGCAACATATTAATAATACCTTAGGCATAATAGAAATTCCTTCTTTGACAAATACAATTTATAAAAAAAAAAAAAAAAAAAAAACTGAAAGTGGATTGAAACCTGATAGTCAAAGGAAGGCAGGATTCGGTTACGATTGTGGGCAGGGCCGTAATCAGTTACTATTGGTTGGCTTTTACAGTTACACACAATTTATTTTAAACCAGTAATTCCAGACTCAACAGTAAATAAAAATACCACACGATATTAATGAAGGAGTGAACAACTGTGTAAATAATAGTGCTTTCAGTGAGTTATAATTTAGCAACTCTCCATTAAATACAGATACAGCAGATAAGGTTTTAAAAGCAAGCCACTGTGATCTGGGCAGAAGGCCTTACACGCCAGGAACAGCAATAATATAAAAAATTTAGAAATTGCTGTAAAACAGCAAACACAAAAACAAAGGTTAATTAAAAAAAAAAAAACAGCAACTGATCACCAAACGGGTGAAATAAGATGATGGTAAAGTTTGTAACACAACCCTTAACATCCACTGATCACTACACTGCTAGATTTATTCCAGAAGGCGACCAAAAGTATTAACTAGACACATATAACCTTTAATGTAGGCATTACAAGGTATTGTAATAAATATTACAATAATAAAACACAAGGAGCAGTACATAAGTTCCTTAAAGGGTACTGAGGCACATCAGACCTGTAGAAGAAAAAGCACTCCGTCTTTAGGCCGCAAGCGGCCCATCGGGACCATCCGACCGCCGTGTCATCCTCAGATGAGGATGCGGATAGGAGGGGCGTGTGGTCAGCACACCGCTCTCCCGGTCGTTATGATGGTTTTCTTTGACCGGAGCCGCTACTATTCGGTCGAGTAGCTCCTCAATTGGCATCACGAGGCTGAGTGCACCCCGAAAATGGCAACAGCGCATGGCGGCTGGATGGTCACCCATCCAAGTGCCGGCCACGCCCGACAGCGCTTAACTTCGCTGATCTCACGGGAACCGGTGTATCCACTGTGGCAAGGCCGTTGCTAGACCTGCAGAAGGCTTGGGCTAAAGGAGCGTTACACTGAAATACTGGCCATCAGACCTTTTAGAACACACGTCTTAAAAGAACCAGGGGGCCACAGACAGTGCTCCAGGAATCGACCTCTGAAAAGGTCTGGCAACAAACACTTTCGCGAGCAACGAGATAGGCAGCTCAAGGTTGCATTCACTTCACAAAATGGTAACTCAGACTAGTGGCAGTCTAACGAATGACTAATGATAATCTTGCTGAAGCTACCTGACGTCCGATAAACCAAATGCAACGATGGATCAATACGCCAAAGCCGGAACCGGCGGTCTGCACTACGTCCCCAGAATACTGTGTTTTAGAGTGCCCGGAACGAGGAAGGAATCACTTCCAGCAGAGAAGAAGAATCACTAGCCGGCCTACAATCAAGAAAGCTGCCAAAACTACAGCCCTACCAGACAGCAGCGGCAAGACGAGGAAATGTACACTGCCATTACATACACTAACCCCCAGGGCAGCTAACTGGGGCGTTAGCAGCCACAAGGCAAGAACAATTACCGCTGGTTGAACTTAACAAATTGTAACAAATTGAACGCAGTAAACAGTAATAAGAAGTCGAGGAAAGCTAATCAAATCCGCCTTCCCCAAGCACTCCACTCGCTGCTCTTCGCCTCAGCGACACTAGGAGCAGCAGCACCAACCCAAGTCACTGGAGACTCGCGAGATGTCACAGTGGTGGCGGTTTCTCTACTTGGATTGAAATGCACTCATCTTAAAGCTTGCTGGATCCGGTTTACGACGAGGTCGTTCATCCTGGTGACCACAGTCCTTCCACCCGGCAGTCCATGCGTGCTGCCAGTGGTCCCGGCGTGTTACCGCACTGTACGGACCTGGCTCCTCCTGTCCCCCGAGCCGAACTGGCTCACCCACACGACCCAGAAAGACAACAAAGTCGCCCCAAAGATAGGGCAACAGTTACTACATACCGATAACCGCCGCTGCTGCCACTAGCGGACAGGCAACGCTTGCAAAACCGAGTGGAGCCAGTCAACACCAGAAGAAAACAAACAACCGCAACCATGGCAACTAAACGATACCATCTGGCCTCCAACAGAGGACGGAAACCTACAAACAGCACCAACGCGAACCGCAGCACGGCTCATGGATATTAACACGAGAAATTTTAATAACGCCCCAGCGGTGCTACAAATTCCCAGTTTCACAACTACAATACTATATTAGTGGACAAACACAGAAGTCTAATCTGTGAAGCTAAAGACTTGTGATAATAAAATAAAGAACTATAGGAGTAAGACTGTTTTAATGTGGCGCCGGCGAATTAGTTTCGAAAATCACCTACAGGGGCGCCACCGACTATTTCATGAAAATTGCGGCGAACCAGGAAGAGGAATCTTGTGTATTCGAATTAGCCAGTTGCCAGTCAATAGATCAAAGAGTTTTCCGTGGTATGTTTCACAAGAGACACCATCTGTTTACAACACCAAGTAATTCGACCATGATGGTTGTTTGTGCGGTGCAAAACATTTCGGAGAACCGGGAGGGCCAGAGCAGACATTACACCGTGTGGGGGATGTGATGCTACGAAGTTCCTCGCAGTCTACCAGTCGAGCTAGTGCAGCACTGAACATCCCTCAGCCAATAGCATGGAAAAATCCATCGTAAGCGGTTAAGCACTGATATGCAGGACCACCTTGAGAGTGACAACTTTGCAAGCAAATTAATCTTCAGTCAGGAAACCACTTCTCAGCTTTCAGAAAAGTTCACCCAATAGAACACAGGCACAGAGGGTCGGAGAATAAACATGCAGCTGTCGAACAGGACAGAGATTCGGAGAAAGTTAACGTGTTATGTGTACGGACCCTTCTTCTTGACTTAGAGAACTGTCAGTGGTATCACCTGGCATACTGACGCTCATCCCACAACTTGAAACTGCTACGCTAACGTGATGCTGCTCGAGTAGCCACCACGGTCGCCTTGCGATTTTTTCTTGTAGCGGTACATCGAGAATATACGGCTTGTGTTCAACGTCTACCACAGGATCTCGGAGAGTTACAGCACCGCACCGCAGCAGCTGTTCTTGCCGTAACACCTGGTATGCTCGCTCAGGTGTTAGCAGAATCAGACTAGCGATTAAATGTGTGCCGTGTGACGAACGGTGGGCACGTAGAACATTCACATAAACTGTATATATATAAAAAAAGGTTGAGAGTTTATCTTCAAGCAATGCAACATTTGTTACGTTGTTTCTGTCCGTTTATCTATAACGATTTGTTTGAAATGTTTCATGGACTTTATAAATACCCTGTACTGTTCGAATGTGTGAGGCCCATGCCAAATACGACAAACAGGAGATACGGCGATAGTCAATTTAAACAGTGAAAGGTTCTAGGAGAAAGGCAGAAGCACGCGAGTAGATACTGTACAGCTTACCTTAGGAGATAGGTTAAAGAAACACAAGTTTATAGCATTTCTAGATTTCAAGAAAGCTGATAGCAGTGTCGACTATAAAATTTCTTTTTTTATTCTAAAGGTAGCAGGGATAAATTGCAGGGAGCGAAAAGCTGTCTCCAAATTGCACAGGAACCAAACTGCAGTCGTATGACATGAAAGGGAAGCAGTGGTTGGTTGGTTGATTCAGGGGAGGGGACCAAACAGCCAGGTCATCGGTCCCATAGGATTAGGGAAGGATGTGGACGGAAGTCGGCCGTGCCGGCCGGGGTGGCCGATCGGTACTAGGCGCTACAGTCTGGCACCGCGCGACCGCTACGGTCGCAGGTTCGAATCCTGCCTCGGGCATGGATGTGTGTGCTGTACTTAGGTTACTTAGGTTTAAGTAGTTCTAAGTTCCTGGGGACTGATGACCTCAGAAGTTAAGTCCCTTAATGCTCAGAGCCATTTGAACCATTTGAAGTCGGCCGTGCCCTTTCAAAGGTACCATCCCGGCATTTGCCTGAAGCGATTTAGGGAAATCACGGAAAACCCAAATCAGGGTGGCCGGACGCGTGTTTGAACCGTCGTCCTCCCGAATGCGAGTCCAGTGTGCTAATCACTGAGCCACCTCGCTGGGTGGGAAGCAATGGGAAATCCTAGCAGGACAAAAACATCTCACAAGTCCAGAATTGCTACAGAGTGGCGCCAGAAACGCTGTTCTGAGTTTAAACTCTTCCGCTGGCACCAAACTCCACAGATATGAACATTATTGAGCATATCTGGGAGGCCTTGCAACGTGCTGTTCACAAGAGATACCCACCTACTCGTACTCTTATGTTTTGATGGACAGCCCTGCAGGGTTCATGGTGTCAGCAGTACTTCAGACATTAATCGAGTCCATGCCACGTCGTGTTGCAGCACTTCTGCGTGCTCACTGGGACCCTCCACGATATTAGGCAGGTGTACCAGTTTCTTTGGCTGTTCATTGTAGATACGTAATGAGCGTTACTGCGCCAGCGACCAACATTTGGAGACAGCTTCCCAGCATTCCCTCCCACTGCAGCGCTGTTGATGTCGGTGGTGGCCGCGAGGCGGGAGTGTGCTCAGCGCCGGCCCTCAAGAGTCCAGAGATTGCGGCCTAATGAGGTGAGCGCCCGTCCGACTGACCCTCCGGCCTCTGCCGCCCACAAAAACCTCCTCTTCGTCCGTCCGTCTGCCCGTCTCGTTGATTTAAAGGCAGGCCGACAAAAAGCACGCGCCGATGCGGGCTCCTGCCAGCCTTAGACACACACTGGCGTCCATTCACGGTGCCGCGTCTGGCGACCGGAACTCGTCCGAAATAAAATACTTCTCCCTCTTCACAGACAGCGTGTACACGTTCTGTCTAAACTCGTATTTTCATTTTTCGTTTGCATAACGGCGCTGGCCGTTGAGAGAAACCAGCAAGATGACATACGATCCTCGTTTCATGGCGCCACGTTTCTCTGCTGGTGCTTGCTCAACTGCTCTTTTTCCGTTCTGTCACTGTATTCGTGACGCTCCGCGGCACGTCCTGTGTTGCGCTGTCACTGTACTCTGGCTGTTATTCATTACTCGTACCATCGCAATGGGATCTGTTCCAGACATTGCAACGCTGACACCGATGGAAGTGATAACACATCGTGTTAGTAGTAGTAGTAGTAGTAGTAGTACAGTACCTGTTTTATTCACTCGTGGATCACTTTTGTAAGGATTTTAGAGCTGTCATGGTGCCACAATTTAAGAACATAAAAAATAATATAATTCACGTACGCAGCCGTTTTCACGCTTACATGCCTAATTTTACAAGGCTGGGACAGGTAATCGGCTGTGGCCTTATAGTAGGAACCATCCGGTCATTTGTGTGAAATAATGTAGGGAAACCACGGAAAAACCAGGAAGACCGCATCAAGATTGGAAACTCCACTCTCTCGAATACAAGGCCAGCCTGTTTCAGTGTTGCCTTCCTCAGCTTATACTTAGCCTAAGTACTGTGTTGTAAAGGAGTTATTTAACAATGTAAGAAGCTAGTTCATTCATTACTGACTTCCAGTCCCTAGACACTATGCACACAACGTTTCGTGATGTAGCACCACATACACTATCAGCCGACATCAGGGCCGTAGCGACGATGTTTGGTTTTCCAATATGTGTACCGCAATGGCCCATCTGCTAGCCTGGAAACTTGATTCAGCGTCCTTCTATAAAGAGAGACAGGTTAAATTCGGAAAAAAGCGTAAGTTCTTAGAATGATATATTCCACAGCTTTTGCACTATGATTATCCAGAAAAGAGTAAAAATATCTGTGAAACTTCCTGGCAGATTAAAACTGTGCGCCGGACCGAGACTCGAACTCGGTAGAGCACTTGCCCGCGAAAGGCAAAGGTCCCGAGTTCGAGTCTCAGTCCGGTACACAGTTTTAATCCGCCAGGAACTTTCATATCAGCGCACACTCCGCTGCACAGCGAAAATTTCATTCTGCAAATATCTGTGAGATTATCAATACTTCAAATATCTATGGAACTAACTCCCTTTCTTAGACTTTATAGTTTCGTAAGAAGTCCGTTGTTTTTCACAGTTTAGCAAACTTATTTTTATTTTAGCTTTGTAGCCGTATGCCCTTCCTGTTGGCGCAGTCATCAGTTAACCTACTACTGTTATAACGAATCCCATTAGAGAGAAAGCAACAAAAGAGTTAGTGATTGATAGTTTCCAAATAATTATTACGTGGTACTCTGAAAACGGATTCTCTCTAAATTTTGGAAAAACACAACAACAAATAGAATCATGCCAACAATTGATGTAGCACATAAGCAGGAGTCAGTATATTGGGTAGAACGCTCCAAATTTTTGGGCGTACATATTGATAGAAACATAAACTGGAAGAAGGATATTACTGAGCTCAAACAATTAAGTTCAGGTACTTTTGCTCTTCGTAAAATTCCTAATCTTGGAAATAAACGTATAAACCTCCCGAGATATTCTGCACATTTCCACTCTGTAATGTCGTGAGGAATAACTTGCCGCGGTAAATCATCACTTAGAATGAAAGTATTGATTGCACAAAAGCGAGCAGTAAGAATAATATGTGGTGTTCACACACGGACGTCGTGTAGACACCTCAAGGAGCTAGGCACTTTAACTATGCCGTTACAATACATAGGAAAGACTTTTATTTCTAGATGCGACGGGGATTCCTCTGGCAGAGACATCACGTACGTTATGCACGCATTCAAAAATTTGATTAATTCAGAAATCAACTGAGAATGTGTTCAAAAACCAACAGGGATGCGTTTCAAAATCATATGAATAATCGATAGATCAATGTGCGCTGGATGCTACGCGCTTCATGAAACAAGGTTTTTTTCTTCAAGAATAGGAATTTGGTACCCCCTGAAATTGCCGCCCGGGACAGGTCCCCCCCTCCCCCCCCCCCCACCTCCCCCTCCTGGGTCCGGTCCTGCACGCAATGTATTCACTAACGTGGAGAGCTACATCAAAACAGTGCTCACACTGAAGACCACAACAGCAAATAACACGAGTCGCGAAAATGAATACGGTGACTGACCTGCAGCGTAGCCCGAGGGATAGGCTAGGTTGGAAGGTGATAATGTGGTTGAGAGTTCGTGAAGTCCGCGAATGTGTATGCCAAATAATGGTTGCCACAGCATATTGACCTGTGGTGCAGCATAATATTTATGCGTTCGCGCCATATTTAACCGGACGATATCACCCGAATGCCTGTTGTACCGTACTCATCGTAGTTGCTAGCACAAACAACAAAGTGGAAGATGCAGACTACAGCGATTGTGCAGAAAATGGGAAAACGACGCCCGAGAAAGTAAGTGGAGGAGGACCTGTAAGAGCGAAACACGTAGGCGCACCTTGCGCTTACTCCAGTCGGAAGCGTGAGACGACAGGTAACGCCGAAGACGGATCTGCCCCGGCCGGCTTCTATTAGCTAGGGGCGTGGCGGAGTCCGCTTAGTTGTTTTGGAGGAACGGGACTTGCTCATTCGAGAAGTAATTGACTGGAGCAAGCTGTAGCCGGAGCCGCAGCAGGCTGGGAGCCCCTGGAATTAGTGACGTCAGTGGGCGCATTCCAGCGGTAATCACATGCTGTCCTCTGGAGCACAAAGGTCCTCACTCCACCAGGCTACGCGTAACGGGGCATATCTATCGGCCGCCTCTCGCATCAGGAATGTCGGAATGTCACGCGGGTCATCGCCAGTCACCGGCCAACGGAGTCTCCATTCACTCTAACACCCATCCCAAAAATATAAATCCATCCCCCCCATGAACCATGGACCTTGCCGTTGGTGGGGAGGCTTGCGTGCCTCAGCGATACAGATAGCCGTACCGTAGGTGCAACCACAACGGAGGGGTATCTGTTGAGAGGCCAGACAAACGTGTGGTTCCTGAAGAGGGGCAGCAGCCTTTTCAGTAGTTGCAAGGGCAACAGTCTGGATGATTGACTGATCTGGCCTTGTAACAATAACCAAAACGGCCTTGCTGTGCTGGTACTGCGAACGGCTGAAAGCAAGGGGAAACTACAGCCGTAATTTTTCCCGAGGGCATGCAGCTTTACTGTATGATTACATGATGATGGCGTCCTCTTGGGTAAAATATTCCGGAGGTAAAATAGTCCCCCATTCGGATCTCCGGGCGGGGACTACTCAAGAGGATGTCGTTATCAGGAGAAAGAAAACTGGCGTTCTACGGATCGGAGCGTGGAATGTCAGATCCCTTAATCGGGCAGGTAGGTTAGAAAATTTAAAAAGGGAAATGGGTAGGTTGAAGTTAGATATAGTGGGAATTAGTGAAGTTCGGTGGCAGGAGGAACAAGACTTCTGGTCAGGTGACTACAGGGTTATAAACACAAAATCAAATAGGGGTAATGGAGGAGTGGGTTTAATAATGAATAGGAAAATAGGAATGCGGGTAAGCTACTACAAACAGCACAGTGAACGCATTATTGTGGCCAAGATAGATACGAAGCCCACACCTACTACAGTAGTACAAGTTTATATGCCAACTAGCTCTGCAGATGACGAAGAAATTGAAGAAATGTATGATGAAATAAAAGAAATTATTCAGATTGTGAAGGGAGACGAAAATTTAATAGTCATGGGTGACTGGAATTCGAGTGTAGGAAAAGGGAGAGAAGGAAACATAGTAGGTGAATATGGATTGGGGGACAGAAATGAAAGAGGAAGCCGCCTGGTAGAATTTTGCACAGAGCACAACTTAATCATAACTAACACTTGGTTTAAGAATCATGAAAGAAGGTTGTATACATGGAAGAACCCTGGAGATACTAAAAGGTATCAGATAGATTATATAATGGTAAGACAGAGATTTAGGAACCAGGTTTTAAATTGTAAGACATTTCCAGGGGCAGATGTGGACTCTGACCACAATCTATTGGTTATGACCTGTAGATTAAAACTGAAGAAACTGCAAAAAGGTGGGAATTTAAGGAGATGGGACCTGGATAAACTGAAAGAACCAGAGGTTGTACAGAGATTCAGGGAGAGCATAAGGGAGCAATTGACAGGAATGGGGGAAATAAATACAGTAGAAGAAGAATGGGTAGCTTTGAGGGATGAAGTAGTGAAGGCAGCAGAGGATCAAGTAGGTAAAAAGACGAGGGCTAGTAGAAATCCTTGGGTAACAGAAGAAATATTGAATTTAATTGATGAAAGGAGAAAATATAAAAATGCAGTAAGTGAAACAGGCAAAAAGGAATACAAACGTCTCAAAAATGAGATCGACAGGAAGTGCAAAATGGCTAAACAGGGATGGCTAGAGGACAAATGTAAGGATGTAGAGGCCTATCTCACTAGGGGTAAGATAGATACCGCCTACAGGAAAATTAAAGAGACCTTTGGAGATAAGAGAACGACTTGTATGAATATCAAGAGCTCAGATGGAAACCCAGTTCTAAGCAAAGAAGGGAAAGCAGAAAGGTGGAAGGAGTATATAGAGGGTCTATACAAGGCCGATGTACTTGAGGACAATATTATGGAAATGGAAGAGGATGTAGATGAAGATGAAATGGGAGATACGATACTGCGTGAAGAGTTTGACAGAGCACTGAAAGACCTGAGTCGAAACAAGGCCCCCGGAGTAGACAATATTCCATTGGAACTACTGACGGCCGTGGGAGAGCCAGTCCTGACAAAACTCTACCATCTGGTGAGCAAGATGTATGAAACAGGCGAAATACCCTCAGACTTCAAGAAGAATATAATAATTCCAATCCCGAAGAAAGCAGGTGTTGACAGATGTGAAAATTACCGAACTATCAGCTTAATAAGTCACAGCTGCAAAATACTAACACGAATTCTTTACAGACGAATGGAAAAACTAGTAGAAGCCAACCTCGGGGAAGATCAGTTTGGATTCCGTAGAAACACTGGAACACGTGAGGCAATACTGACCTTACGACTTATCTTAGAAGAAAGATTAAGGAAAGGCAAACCTACGTTTCTAGCATTTGTAGACTTAGAGAAAGCTTTTGACAATGTTGACTGGAATACTCTCTTTCAAATTCTGAAGGTGGCAGGGGTAAAATACAGGGAGCGAAAGGCTATTTACAATTTGTACAGAAACCAGATGGCAGTTATAAGAGTCGAGGGACATGAAAGGGAAGCAGTGGTTGGGAAGGGAGTAAGACAGGGTTGTAGCCTCTCCCCGATGTTGTTCAATCTGTATATTGAGCAAGCAGTAAAGGAAACAAAAGAAAAATTCGGGGTAGGTATTAAAATTCATGGAGAAGAAATAAAAACTTTGAGGTTCGCCGATGACATTGTAATTCTGTCAGAGACAGCAAAGGACTTGGAAGAGCAGTTGAATGGAATGGACAGTGTCTTGAAAGGAGGATATAAGATGAACATCAACAAAAGCAAAACAAGGATAATGGAATGTAGTCTAATTAAGTCGGGTGATGCTGAGGGAATTAGATTAGGAAATGAGGCACTTAAAGTAGTAAAGGAGTTTTGCTATTTGGGGAGCAAAATAACTGATGATGGTCGAAGTAGAGAGGATATAAAATGTAGGCTGGCAATGGCAAGGAAAGCGTTTCTGAAGAAGAGAAATTTGTTAACATCCAGTATTGATTTAAGTGTCAGGAAGTCATTTCTGAAAGTATTCGTATGGAGTGTAGCCATGTATGGAAGTGAAACATGGACGATAAATAATTTGGACAAGAAGAGAATAGAAGCTTTCGAAATGTGGTGCTACAGAAGAATGCTGAAGATTAGATGGGTAGATCACATAACTAATGAGGAAGTATTGAATAGGATTGGGGAGAAGAGAAGTTTGTGGCACAACTTGACCAGAAGAAGGGATCGGTTGGTAGGACATGTTCTGAGGCATCAAGGGATCACCAATTTAGTATTGGAGGGCAGCGTGGAGGGTAAAAATCGTAGAGGGAGACCAAGAGATGAATACACTAAGCAGATTCAGAAGGATGTAGGTTGCAGTAGGTACTGGGAGATGAAAAAGCTTGCACAGGATAGAGTAGCATGGAGAGCTGCATCAAACCAGTCTCAGGACTGAAGACCACAACAACAACAACGAGAACGTTATGAACGCCTCCTACTGCAAGACTGGATCTCGCCATCCCTCCTGGTGGCGTTGCTGGCTCGTGATGCGGTGTTGTTGTGGTCTTCAGTCCGAAGACTGTTCTGATGCAGCTGCCCATGCCACTCTATCCTGTACAAGCCTCTTCATCCCTGAATAAGTACTATCTTTCTGAATCTGCTTACTCTGTTCGTCTCTTGGTCTCCCTCTACGATTTTTACCCCACACGCTTCCCTCCAGTACTTAATTGGTAGTCCCTTGATGTCTCAGAATGTGTCCTATCAACTGATCCCTTCTTTTGGTCGAGTTATGCCACTAATTTCTTGCCTTCCCAATTCTGTTCACTACTTCCTCATTAGTTACTGGATCGATCCATCTAATCTTCAGCATTCTCCTGCAGCACCACGTTCGAAACCTGCTATTCTCTTTTCATCTAAACTGTTTATCGTCCATGTTTCACTCCCACACATTGCTACACTCCAGACAAATACCTTCAGAAAAGGCTTCCGAACTCCTAAACCCATATTCGATGTTAACAAATTTCTTTTCTTCAGAAAGGCATTTCTTGCCATTGCCAGTCTACATTTTGCATCTTCTCTACTTCTCCATCATCAGTTATTTTTCTGCCCACACAGCTCAACGCATCTACTACTTTAAGTGTCTCGTTTCCTACTCTGATTCCCTTAGCATTCGATTCGACTACATTCCATTATCCTTGTTTTGCTTTTGTTGATGTTCATCTTATATCCTCCTTTCAGGACGTTGTCCATACCGTTAAACTGCTCTTCCAAGTTCTTTGCTGTCTCTGACAGAATTGCAGTGTCTTCGGCAAACCTCAAAGTTTTTATTTCTTCTCGCCGAACTTTAATGCCTTCACCAAATTTTTCTGCGGTTTCCTTTACTGCCTATTAAATGTACGAGGGTTGAATGAAAAGTAATGCCTCCACCTTCGTTAGTTGGGTTTGGATGGGAATAGTTTAATAAATCAAACCCAGAATTAATCCGTAGAATGCGATCTTTAATTATCAATATTCACTTTTCCACATAATCACCAGACAATTGGATACATTTCTGCCAACGATGAACAAGTTTTTTGAAGCCGTCACGGAAGAAGTCGTCGACTCTCTGTTTCTGCAACCACAGTCTCACATTTCTCTCAGCGTCTTCATCAGAAGCACAATGGTGTTGTGAAATGCGGATTGTGCTTGCAGTTTCTCTCTGAGTGATGTGACGATCGTCTGAACCAGTCTGTCAACATTTTGCTTGTGCAACTCGGTGGTTGCTGTCACAGGACGTCCAACTCTTTGTTTATCACGCAGGTCAGATGTTCCCGCCTCAACATCTTTCAACTTACTCGCCCAACGACGCACAGTACTCACATCAACACAATCACCATAAACTGGTTTCATTCTCTGATGAATCTCCTTTGCCGTCAAGAATTCAATGACCGCACCTTACTTAAATCAGATTGACCGACCGTCTGCGCAGGGTTCCATACTTTACACTGTAACAACACAACCGTTCAATGCTAAGGCTTCCCGCCAACTGGAGCTGAAGAGGCTACGGAACAAGCCAATACCTGCCGCATACCAGTGCTGCCAACTGTTGAAGAATTACGAAGATGGAGGCATTACTTTTCAGTCAACCCTCGCACCTCTTGAATAACGTGAAGGACAGGCTACAACCCTGTGTCACTACCTTTTCAAACACTGCTTTACCACTTTCATGCCCCTCGACTGTTATAGTGGCCGTCTGGTTTCTGTACAAGTTGTAAACAGCTTTTCGCCCCCTGTATTTTACCACTGCTACCTTGAGAACTTCAAAGAGAGTATCTCAGTCAACATTGTCAAACGCTTTATCGAAGTCTGCGAATGCTGTAAATGCATGTTTACCTTTCCTTAACCAATCTTCTAAGATAACTCGCAAGGTCAGAATTGCCTCGTGTGTTCCTACATTTCTCTGGAACCGAAACTGAACTTCCCCGTGGTCTGCTTCTACTAGTTTTTCCATTCTTCTTCTGTACAGAATTCGTGAAGCGGTAAGGACAGCATTTTAGCGGAGCGGAGACCAATGGTGAATGATTCTAGACACGATACGGGCCGCAAATGGGGAAATCCACTGGAATAACCGACTTTGACAAAACCCAGATTGTTACGGCCTGGCGCCTTGGAACTAACAACTCGATAACGGAGAAGTTGTTTAGCCGTTCTGGTACTACTGTCGTCGACGCATCTATGGATACTGGTTGAAGGACGGTCGAAGTACGAGGAGGGCCAATGGATATCCACGTGTCATCATAGAACGGGGAGGTCTGAAGCTCGCCTACTCTATAAAGCAGTAAACGCAGCGATCTGTGGAATATCTGACGGCTGAGTTGGATGCTGGTGCAGGTGCAAGTGTTTGTGGTGTAGCCATCCATGTTGCATTCACCTGTTTACAAAGTTCATCGGCGATAGTTGGCACTGGGTCACAGCACTGCACCGTTCGCCTCAATGACAGCATGCGCGGAGATGACCATCGACCTGATGCAACAACACCACGGGATTCATCCGACCAGACGACACGTTTTCACTGATCCACGGTCCAGTCTCGATGGTCTCTTGTCCGCAGCAATGTTAACTGATGCTACACGATATCGCATTGCCTGTGTTATTCACAATTGCAATGCAATGTCCCTTTGGACATGCATGCGTGTCCGAAGGGACAGGCACTGCAGTGAGTACAGACGTTATGAAATACATGATATGTATTCGCAGTTGCGAATATGGACGACCATCAGCTGTTTAAAGGAATGACGACTCTGAAATTTTGTGCCGGACCTGCAGTCGAACCCGTATTTCCCGCTTATCCCGAGCGGTGGGCTTAACTGCTTTGGCTATCCACGTACGATTCACGGCCAGACTCATACTTCCGTATGTCGTCAACCGAGTGTCTACAACCTGCACTGCCATATTCAGTGTGTATATTCCCGTACAGGAGAGACATGTTACTTGCAAGTCTCTTGACAGGTGTCGGCGAATTAATCGGTATTGCAGTGCCTATGTTGTTCAGAATTCGATGCAGTGTTCCTTCGGATTTATGTGCATATCCGAAGGAACAGGCACTGCGACGATTACAGCCGTTATGAAATACATGCATGCATCTCCGAAGGAACAGTGCAGAGTAATTCTCGACAACACAGACACTGCGATATCGTACTTATTCGCCGACAGCGATCAAGCGACTTTTAATTAACACGTCTCCCCTCTATAGGAATATACACTCACGTTCGAAAAAGACAGAACACCTTGAACGGTTAGAGATAGGATGTTCATATTCACAGGGCACGTACATTAGTATGTTCTGCAGAAATGATTAGCATTTGAACCATGTAGACCCGCGGGTTCAAGGTCAACATCGATATTGCGGAGTAACACCGCCTACCGATAAAATGTGCCTGCGGCTCTCGTTATCGCTATAAACCAAAGGTAACGGATCAATGTGACCTCAGCAGCCGTGTAGGATGCCTCGCAGACGTATGCGTGAACCGTACCGTCAAATCAGTGAGTTTGAAAGACGTTGCATTATTGTCATGGGAGAATGTGATGCATCCAACCGGGAAATTGCTGCTCGTATCGAAAGAAGCGTTTCGGCAGCACAACGGGTGTGTGCAGAATGGTTTACGGAAGGGCGTAGAACACTACGAGATGGGTCAGGCCGCACCCCCCGAGAAGATCGACAGCTCTTCCGAATGGCACTGCAGGACAGATCTGCGTCCCCCTCCTGGAACAGAGTACCTCGTCGTACACTATGAGGAGTGACAGTCCGTCGCCGTTTATTACGGCACGGCTTACGTGCGCGTCATCCACTTCTCTGCCTACCTTTGACGAATGTGCAGCATGATACTAAAATATAGACTTTCACGGCCGGAAATATCATGTCCATTATAATTATCCGGGCTGTTATACCGTGGTCGGTTGATGAATTCTGTGTCGATTCCCATACCAGACACAGAATTCATCAACCGACCACGGCATAACAGCCCGGATAATTATAATGGACATGAATGTGCAGCAACATGCCAGGCGGCAGTGGTTTATGTAACGACGTTTCTGCCGACACGAATGGCGTCAAATGGTGTTTTCGGACGAATGCAGGTACTGTTTGTTTGAAAATGATGGCCGCATTTTGGTTCACTGGAAACAGGGGGAGCGGCACCACAGTGACTGCATTCCCACAAGACATACAGCGCCAGCTGAAGGCTTTATGATGTGGGGTGCTATTGAGTACAACCAGAAACCACAGTTGGTGCTTTTCCAGGCGCTGTGACCAGTGTGGCCTACTTATAGCCATACCCTTTCTGCACAACACCCTGGACACCATTTTTCAGCAAGACAATGCACGACCACAAGTAGCTGCACGAACGTGCCTTCTTCGTGTCAAAGGAAGTCAGCCTTCAGCCCTTGCCCGCCAGATCACCAGCTTTGTTGCCAGTCGAAAATGTGTGGAGATCTCTTGTGAACAGCACGTTGCAAGGCATCCCACATGCGATCAATAATATTCATGTCTGGGGAGTTTGGTGGCTAGGGTAAGTGCTTAAACTCAGAAGAGTGTTCTTGGAGACTCTCTTAGCAATCCTGGACGTGTGGGGTGTTGCACTGTCCTGCTGGAATTACCCTAGTCCGTCGGAATGAACAATGGGCACGAATGGATGCATGTGATCACACAGAATGCTTACGTACGTGTCAGCTGTCAGAGTCGTGTCAGGGGTCTCATATAACTCCAACTGCACGCGCCCCACACCGTTACAGAGCCTCCACGAGCTTGAACATTCCCCTGCTGACATGTAGTGTCCATAGATACATGAGGTTTTCCAATACCCGCACACGTCCATCCGCTCGATACGATTTGAGATGAGACTCGTGCGACCAGACAACATGTTTCCAGTCATCAAAAGTCCAATGTCAGTGTTGACGGGCCCAGGCGAGGCGTAAAGCTGTGTGTGGTGCAGTCATCAAGGGAACACTAGTGGGCCTTCGGTTCCGAAAGCCCACATGGATGGTTTCGTTGAATAGTTCGCACGCTGGCACTTGTTGATGGCCCAGCATTGAAATCTGAGCAATTTGCGGAAGGGTTGCACTTCTGTCACGTTGAACGTTTCTCTTCAGACGTCATGATCCCGTTCTTGCAGGATCTTTTTCCGGCCGCAGCGATGTTGGAGATCTGATGTTTTACCGGATTCCTGATAACTTGCCATTGTAGCAGCAGTAATCGATCTAACAACTGCGGCAGACACTTTTGTGACAACGGCGCCGTACTCTGCCTGTTTACAATCTCTGTATTTGAATACGCATGTCTATGCCAATTTCTTTGGCGCTTCAGTGTATGCACCGCATCGTGGACGCATTATTATACTATGGGGGACACTCTCCTTGGCATCCTTACTGCATTTGGTAGTAATCGGAGGCACTGTCACAGGTGGACTATGTGAACATTATTGCCGACTATCACATCCCCTCATGTTCGATGTCTTCCCCGACGGCGAAATCATCTGCCAGCAGGATAACTGTCAGTGTGACACCGTTAGAACCGTACTACAGTGGTTTGAGGAGCATGGGGATTGGTAGTGAACTCACATTGATGACTTAGCCACGACATTCGCATGTTATGAATCTGAAAAACACATCTGGGACGCTGTCGGGTGACAACTCCACACTCAGAAACCATCGTCACATAATTTACGGAAATTGCGTGGCCTACGTATAAACATTTGGTACTACATACCATCAGAAACTTACCAAGGACTTGTGAAATCCAGAACTGCTGCTGTATTATGTTCCCAAGACGGTTCCACACACTGTTAAACAGGTGGTCATAATGCTTTACACCATCACTGTTGTTCTCCGCCACACAGCGTACGATACATCTAACTTGGTAGAGCGGTCTGATAGCCGAGTTGTAATGTCCTAATTTCGTTGTGCTCCAAAAGCCGTACTCACATAGATATGGACATGCACCCAGAACTGGTTCTCATGAAGCACCGGAGAAATGACATCTTTCTTCACAGAACACCTCACATCTGATGTACGGGGGACGGACAAAAATATGGAAACGCCACAAACAAGTTACCATGCCTAATACAGTGTAGGAAATCCGTTGGCATTGTAAACAGCTTCCATTCTTCTTGGGATAGATAAATAAAGGTTCTGCATGGATTTCAAGGAACCCTTATAACTTTCTTCCAGAAAAATAATGACAAATTCAGGTAACGATTATGGATGTGGATAGCGGACACACAATCTTCTGCCCACAGTAGACCATGAAAGCTCAATTGCATTGAGATATGGTGACTGGGGCTGGCCAGGGGAGGTGCGAAAACTCATCCTCGAGCTCCCAAAACCAGTCCTGGAGGCCGGCCGCTAAGGCCGAGCAGTTCTAGGCGCTTCAGCCCGGAACAGCGCGACTGCTACGGTCGCAGGTAGGAATCCTGCCTCGGGTATGGATGTGTGTGATGCCCTTAGGTTAGTTAGGTTTATGTAGTTCTAAGGGACTGATGACCTCAGATGTTAAGTCCCATAGTGTTCAGAGCCATTTTAACCATTTTTGAACCAGTTCTGGGCGATGCGAGCTGTGTGAAGATGGGCCCTGTCATGTGGGAACACAGCACCACCATTGGGGAACAAGCACTTTACCATAGGATGGACTTGATCAGCCAGAATGGTCACATAATCTTGGTAGTAGTGCGACCTTTCAGAGTGGCAGCCATGAGGCTCATGGAATACCACGGTGTGGCTGCCCAAACTATCACAGAATCCTCGCCGTGTTTGGCTCTTGGGAAGTAAATTCGGTCAGAAGTTGGAAAAAAATGTGGAACATGACTCATCTGATCAAATGGCATCCTTTGCTACATACTCCAAGTGTTATGGCTACTGCACCACCTTTTCCCATTACGGGGATATGCATCTCTGATGAGTGGTTTTAGAATACCAGCTCGTCCTGCAGTTCCCATCTCCTGGGACTCCTTTCGTGTTGATTTGGCGGTTGCAGGGTTTGCGAATGCTTCATTCAGTTCTGCACTAACTTTTGCAGTTCCTTTACGATCACTCAGCACACACTTTCAAAATGGTTCAAATGGCTCTGAGCACTATGGGACTTAACTTCTAAGGTCATCAGTCCCCTAGAACTTAGAACTACTTAAACCTAACTAACGTAAGGACATGACACACACCCATGCCCGAGGCAGGATACGAACCTGCAACCGTAGCGGTCGCGCGGTTCCAGACTATAGCGCCTAGAACCGCTCGGGCACCACAGCCGGCAGCACACACTTTCGTCCGCCTTATGACTTAATGTATAATGTCTTACCGCTTTGCCTGTATGCGGTATAAATCTTCGATACGGCACCTCATGAAACACCAAACACTTCAGTGATTGTTTACGAAAGCACCCAGCATACAAGAACCAACTACACTCCTGGAAATGGAAAAAAGAACACATTGACACCGGTGTGTCAGACCCACCATACTTGCTCCGGACACTGCGAGAGGGCTGTACGAGCAATGATCACACGCACGGCACAGCGGACACACCAGGAACCGCGGTGTTGGCCGTCGAATGGCGCTAGCTGCGCAGCATTTGTGCACCGCCGCCGTCAGTGTCAGCCAGTTTGCCGTGGCATACGGAGCTCCATCACAGTCTTTAACACTGGTAGCATGCCGCGACAGCGTGGACGTGAACCGTATGTGCAGTTGACGGACTTTGAGCAAGGGCGTATAGTGGGCATGCGGGAGGCCGGGTGGACGTACCGCCGAATTGCTCAACACGTGGGGCGTGAGGTCTCCACAGTACATCGATGTTGTCGCCAGTGGTCGGCAGAAGGTGCACGTGCCCGTCGACCTGGGACCGGACCGCAGCGACGCACGGATGCACGCCAAGACCGTAGGATCCTACGCAGTGCCGTAGGGGACCGCACCGCCACTTCCCAGCAAATTAGGAACACTGTTGCTCCTGGGGTATCGGCGAGGACCATTCGCAACCGTCTCCATGAAGCTGGGCTACGGTCCCGCACACCGTTAGGCCGTCTTCCGCTCACGCCCCAACATCGTGCAGCCCGCCTCCAGTGGTGTCGCGACAGGCGTGAATGGAGAGACGAATGGAGACGTGTCGTCTTCAGCGATGAGAGTCGCTTCTGCCTTGGTGCCAATGATGGTCGTATGCGTGTTTGGCGCCGTGCAGGTGAGCGCCACAATCAGGACTGCATACGACCGAGGCACACAGGGCCAACACCCGGCATCATGGTGTGGGGAGCGATCTCCTACACTGGCCGTACACCACTGGTGATCGTCGAGGGGACACTGAATAGTGCACGGTACATCCAAACCGTCATCGAACCCATCGTTCTACCATTCCTAGACCGGCAAGGGAACTTGCTGTTCCAACAGGACAATGCACGTCCGCATGTATCCCGTGCCACCCAACGTGCTCTAGAAGGTGTAAGTCAACTACCCTGGCCAGCAAGATCTCCGGATCCGTCCCCCTTTGAGCATGTTTGGGACTGGATGAAGCGTCGTCTCACGCGGTCTGCACGTCCAGCACGAACGCTGGTCCAACTGAGGCGCCAGGTGGAAATGGCATGGCAAGCCGTTCCACAGGACTACATCCAGCATCTCTACGATCGTCTCCATGGGAGAATAGCAGCCTGCATTGCTGCGAAAGGTGGATATACACTGTACTAGTGCCGACATTGTGCATGCTCTGTTGCCTGTGTCTATGTGCCTGTGGTTCTGTCAGTGTGATCATGTGATGTATCTGACCCCAGGAATGTGTCAATAAAGTTTCCCCTTCCTGGGACAATGAATTCACGGTGTTCTTATTTCAATTTCCAGGAGTGTATTTATGTTCGAAATAACTTGTCTCCGTGATAATGCACTCAGAACTACACAGAACGCTGAGGTAAAGAGAAGAACAGTCTTGGCTGCAAAATAGGCTTTATTATTTTATATTCTGTGAATAACGGATTTCGTCTAGTTTAAGGCAATTTCAGATTAGCCTATAAAGAAAATACAAACTTTCTTAAAAACTGCACGACTCCGGTTTATTAAAACTTTGGACTATCAAGGAAAATATTAAAAACAACTTATTGGCACAGCAGATGCTAAACACATATGCTGTAGTCCATTTAAATGTCTTAGCAGGAAAACACGGTTGTCAATATATTGAGATCATTGCTTGGTGCCGTATAATATAAAAACAGATGGGATATAATAGCCGCCAGAAGTTAGTAACTAGTCTTGCCTATCAGTAACACCAACACGCACAATAGAAACATTTTAAAACGATTTACTGATATAAAATAGTGTTGAGTACACTGGAAATCAATTTAAAATACTCTTACATAAAAGACATTAGTAGGTAGTTGCCCCTGTCGAGTTTTAACAGACTTAACGCTGTGCGCTATTAAAAAGAAACATAACATAGAACGGCTTTCAAGGCGAGTAAACTGCTTATGCCTGTAAGCTACGTATTGCAAAATAAGGAGGCAGTAGATTACCTTCTACAGTAGATAGCGCAGTCCAAAAGACACCAAAAACGAGATCGGGCCTAAAGAAATGCGTCTCCAAAATGTAAGCATGTAACAAGTGCCTTTGTACATGTTCTCGCCGATTAAATTAATACTCGGTACTGGACTATAACAATATATAGCTATAGTGCGCTGATCACAGCGGATATCGCCATGGAAGGAGAATTAGGACAAAGTTATCTTAACAGTCAAATGTAGTGATGAGTTTCAGAAACGAACAGTGGAAAACTAATAAAATTCCTTATTAAAAATATAAATAACATGCTTATATAAATGGGTTGTAATGAGCAAGGATGAGTAATGATTTAAAACTTAAAATCTATAAAGTATACACTGTAATAGCGCAGGAGGGAACAAATGTATAACAGGACATTCTCAAGTAATATTTGGTGGATTAAACGGAATACATCTAGAATTAAGCGCCAAAGAAACTGGCTTAGGCACGCGTATTCAAATACAGAGATATGTAAGCAGGCAGAATACGCCGCTATGGCCGGCAACGTCTGTATAAGGCAACAAGTGTCTGGCGCAGTTGTTAAATCGGGTACTGCTGCTACAACGGCAGGTTATCAAGATTTAATTCAGTTTGAATGTGGTGTTATAGTCGGCGCACGAACGATGGGACACAGCATCTTCGAGGTAGGGATGATGTGGGAAATTTCCTGTATGACCATTTCACGAGTGTACCGTCAATATCAGGAATCCGGTAAAACGTCAAACCTCTGACATCGCTGTGACTGCAAAGATATCCTGCAAGAACGGGACCAACGACGACTGAAGAGAATCCTTCGGCGCGATAGAAGTACAGCCCTTCCGCAAATTGCTGCATATTTCAATGCTGGACCTTCAACAAGTGTCAGCGTGCGAACCGTTCAACGAAACACCATCGATATGGGCTTTCGGAGCCGAAGGCCCTCTTGTGTGCTCTTGATGACTGCACGACACAAAGCTTTACGCCTCGCCTGGGCCCGTCAACACTGACATCGGGCTTTTGATGACTGTAAAAATGTTGCCTCTTCGGACGAGTTTCGTTTCAAATTGTATCGAGCGGATGGACGTGTACGGGTATGGAGTCAACCTCATGAATCCATGGACCCTGCATGACAGCAGGGGACTGTTCATGCTGTAGGAATTCTATAATGGCGTAGGGCGTGTGCAGTCGGAGTGATTTGGGACCCCTGATACGTCTAGATACGACTCTGAGAGGTGACACGTACGTAAGCATACTATCTGATCACCTGCATTCATTCATGTCCATTGTGCATTCCAACGGACTTGTGAGATAGCAGCAGGACAATGCGACATCCCACACCCAGAATAGCACCAGAGTCACCTTTCTGAGCTTAAACATTTCCGCTGGCCACCAAAGTTACCAGCATTATTGAGCATATCTGGGATGCCTTGCAACGTGCTGTTCAGAAGAGATCCCCACCCTCTCGTACTCTTACGGATTTACGGACAGCCCTCCAGAATTCATGGTGTCAGTTCCCTCCAGCACTACTTCAGACATCAGTAGAGTCCGTGCCATGTCGTGTTGCGACACTTTTGTTTGCTCGTGGGGGCCCTACACGACAGTAGGCAGGTGCACCAGTTTCCTTGGCTCTTCAATGTATAATGCACTCGGATTACTAAACCGGGGACGTGACATATTTAAGAAAGCTTGTAATTTCTTTGTAAGACCAATCTGAAGATTCGTTAAACAAGACGAGATGTGTCATTGGCCAAATATTAAATAATAATGCCTATTTTGCTGCCAAGCCTGTATATCTACTCAAAATATCTATCATTGGCCGCTGTATCATCTCGTACTGAGTTGGAAAAAGTTCTGCACAGAACTCTGTTCTGAGTAGAAAAGACGCAACGTACTGAGGACATTGTACAGGTGTTGTTCACCTGTAGATACAACAGCGGCACCTGCAGGCTTGGCTAGCAGCTGCGTTTGTGTTCGAACATGCATTTCTCGCGGTACATGTGACTCTCGCGGCGTTTCCATGTTTTTCTCCAGGCCCTGTAAATAGGTGGGTCTACGCAATCAATGTCAATGCGATTACGATCCTCCTGGGTGTACTGTCGCGTCACTTTATAAAATACTAAATGTGGTGTCACCGCCAGACACCACACTTGCTCGGCGGTAGCCTTTAAATCGGCCGCGGTCCGTTAGTATACGTCGGTCCCGCGTGTCGCCACTATCAATGATTGCAGACCGAGCGCCGCCACACGGCAGGTCTAGAAAGACGTCCTAGCACTCGCCCCAGTTGTACAGCCGACTTTGCTAGCGATGGTTCACTGACAAAATACGCTCTCATTTGCCGAGACGATAGTTAGCATAGCCTTCAGCTACGTCATTTGCTACGACCTAGCAAGGCGCCATTATTCAGTTACTATTGATATTGTAAATAATGTACAGACAAGAGCTACGTTCAACATTAATGGATTAAAGTTAAGTATTCCACCAAGTACCACCTTTTTTCTGAAGTCTGAATCCCTTGTCCTGTTCCAGACCTCACGCCACCCTGCGTGAGCTTAAACGCGTGCCTTTCGGCTTCCTCCAAACTCCGTGGGTTGGCTCCTGCCAATCCACAACACTAAAAATATTAAATCATACGTTTTTGGCTGTGTTGTAGCTGCTACAACATGGCCGAGATGTCTGGTATAGCATTGTAAGTATTTTATAAAATGACGTGGCAGTACATCCAGAGGGATTTTAACGAGACGTCTCAGCTGCAGTATAAAACTTTATTACTCGACCTGTCTCGGTCTTACAGAACAAGTTATTTATCCGCTAGGGAATGTCGTTACATAACTGATCTGGCGGAATCGATAGACACCATTAATGGAAACATAGCACTATCTAACGTTTGCGGATACGTCTCCATTACACTGTGGTGACAAAAGTCCTCGGATACCTCCTAATATCGTGTCGAACCTCCTTTTTCTCGTCGTAGTGCAGTAACTTGACGTGACACGCACTCAACAAGACGGTGGAAGTCGCCTGCAGAAATACTGAGTAATGCTGCCTCTAGAGCCAACGACAGTTGCGGAAGTGTTGCCAGTGCAGGATGTTGTTCACCAACTGACATCCAGATTTTGTCCCACAAACGTTCGATGTGACTCGTGTTGGGCGATCTAGGTGGACAAAACAGGAGCTTGAATTGTCTAAAATGTTCATCAAACCAATCGAAAACAATTGTGGTCCAGTGGCATGACATCGTTGTTTTTGAACGTGAAGACCTTGAATGGCTGCAGATCTTCTCCAAGTAGCCGAACATAACAATATTCAGTCAATGATCGGTTCAGTTGGACCAGAGGACCCAGCCTATTCCCTGTAAACACAGCCCACACCATAATGGACCCACCACCAGCTTGCACAGTGCCTTGTTGACAACTTGGGTCCATGGCTTGGTGGAGTCTGCGCCATACTCGAACCCTACCATCAGTTCTTACCACCTGAAATCGGCAGTCATCAGACCATGATTTTCCAGTCGTCTAGGGTCCAACCGATAACGGTCAGAGCCCTGGAGTGTCGGAGCGGGTGATGTCGTACTGTTGGCTAAAGCACTCGCGTCGGTCGTCTGCTGCCGATTAACGCCAAACTTCGCCACACTGTCCTAACGGATACGTTCGTCATACGCCTCATATTGATTTCTGTGATTATTTTACGTAGTGTTACTTGTTCGTTAGCACTGATAACTCTACACAAACGCCGCTGCTCTCGGTCGTTAAGTGAAGGCCGTCGGCCACTGCGTTGTCGGTGGTGAGAGCTAATGCTTGAAATTTTGTATCCTCGGCACAATCCTGATGCTGTGCGTTTCGGAACATTGAATTCTGTAGCGATTTCAGAAATGGAATGTCACATGTGTCTAGCTCCAACTACCATTCCGCATTGAAAGTCTGTTAATTTCCGTCGTGCGGCCGTAATTACGTCGGAGACCTTTTCACATGAATCACCTGAGTACAAATGACAGCTCCGTCAACGTACTGCTCTTTTATACCTTGTGTACGCGATACTGTCACCATATGTATATGTGCGTACCGCTATCCCATGAGTTTTGTAACCTCAGTGTAGTACGTACATCGGACAAAAAATATTTTGTCAGGAGACATCACGCTAATACCATGTAACTCTAGCTTTGATAATGCCCTTAATTCAAGGCAGAAGAGAACCCATCGGTTTCTTCTAGTATGTCATACCAAGCTGAAGCCAGTCATTGCTGACTAGAACCGGTAGAGCTACCAAACTGCGTAGATGAAAACTGCTATGTAGCTCCGTCAGTTCAAAATAGTCACGGATATTTTCTGTGCGTGTTAAGAGGAGGTGATTTAGCGGGCCAGGGCAGGTGCGCTAGGGTGCCTGAGTGTTTAATTAATCAGCAGCGTACCCCGAAAAGTCAGAAAATTATGACCAGTGCCCACCGCGGCGTTGGATGCCGCCTGTTGGCGTTACAGGCACGTCACTCGGTAACAAAAGTGTGTAAGCGGAGCTGACACGAAGGGGAACGAAGTTATAGGCTGCAAATGGGGAAATCCTTTGAGATAAGCGACTTTGACAAATGGCAGATTATTATTACGCCGAGCCTGTGAACGAATATCTCTAAAACGGCAAAGTTGCTCGAATGTTCACGTGCTACTGTCGTGAACATCTACGGAAAGAGGTAGAAGGACAGTGGAACTACCACTAGGCGCTAAGTGGTTGGACGTCCACGATTCTTCACAGAACGTGAGGTTCGGAGTCTTGTCTGCTCTGTAATGTAGCATAGATGGTGATCTGCGGCACCTCTGTCGAAAGAGCACAATGCCGGTGCACCCACAAGTGGTTTGGAGCACACCGTTCATCGTAAAGTGTTGAACAAGGAGCTTCACAGCAGACCTCTTTGCTAGACTAGGTCGATGGTCGTCGCCACAAACGCCGTCGTCGAGGTGAACGGCGACTCGAAACGTGCAGCGCGCCAGGGACGAAGGCTGATGAGTCCAGTATTATGCTATTGGAGATATTGTCCTGAGCTTGCATGGGACCTGTGGTAGTAATCGAAGAAACGTTGATAGCTGCATCCCTTCATGTTTGATGTCTTCCCCGACGGCGATATCATCTTTCAGCAATATAACTGTCCGTGTCTCGGAGCCAGAACCGTGCTACAGTGTTCTGAGGAGCATTGTAGTGAACTCACGTTGATGTCTCGGCTTCCAAATTCGTCTGATGTAAATCATATGGAAACCATCTGGGTCGCTATCAGGTGCCATCACCTGGTTCGCAGATCATCGGCCCATTATTTACCCTAATTACATGACCTGTGCGTACACATGCAGTTGCATGCGTACAACCCCTGTGAACACGTCATCTTGGAACTTGGAAGACCAGTGTCCACAGCAGACTCATCGTGAAGATGTAGAAGCAAGAGCAACACTTGATCACCGAGAATTTTGAAATAAACTTCCTGGTTCATGTTCACGCTAACCTGAATGAGTGAACGCAAGTGATGATACAAAAACTGCCTCAAAACATCACAGAACCACCTATGATCTGAAGTATACCTGTAGGATCTCCCGCGTGCCAGCCGGCCACGCACGACTCCTGCAACGTGCGGACACTCTCATTCGAGGTGATCGACGGTTCACAATCAGACACCTCGCTTCTCAACTGGACGTATCTGTAACTAGTGCTGACACATTCGTCCATCAGTGGGGTTTCTCGAAAGGCGTGTGCCCGTCGGAGTCCTCGCCGCCTAACAGAAGACAATAAAGAACAACGAGGGGCCATCTGTGCTGAATTGAATTGGTTGCGCGTTACGAGACTAACCGTGACAAGTTTTTTGTCGACCATAGTCACAGTCTGTGACATATAGGTTCATCAATACGAACGGGAAACAAAACGGCAATCTATGGAGTGGCGCCACACCATCTCTCTTCCGAAGAAAAAGTTGAAATTCGCACCCTCAGCCGGTAAAGCCATGGAGACCGTCTTCAGGGACTCTGCAGAGCTTATTCTGTTTGATGACCTCGCTCATGGTGCAACGATCAACTCTTGAAATGTACTGTGCTATCCCCAGGAAACTGAAGACACAATTTCAGTGTGTTCGTCGCCACAAAGATGTAAACGAACTTCTCCTTTTACGTGACAAAGCAAGATCTCACACAAGTGTGCGCGCCCGAGAACAGCTCATAAAACTTCATTAGACTGCTCTTCCTCCACAGCCCGGAGCTCGCGCCTTCCGGCTTCCATCTCCTTGGCCCAATGAAGAATACACACCGCGGAATGCAGTACGTAGATGATGAGGAGCTTACTGATGCAGCAAGACCATGGCTACGACCCATGAGGGCACAAAGCCCTCCCAGTAAGATAGCGTAAGGCTGTCGCATTAAACGGAGATTATGTTGAAAACAGGGTTTTGTAGCAAAAAGAGTAGTGAATAGTATGGTGTGTTGCAATCCCGAACAAAACTAACCTGCTTTCAGAAAACTATGTGTTGCATTACTTACTTAGCACCTCTCATGACTTACCTTCCTGCCACATTTTCATATTAAATTTTTCATGGTGGCTCTATAAGACTGTTTTCATTATTTATTACCCAGATATGAAACAGCTTTATTCGCGTAGAATATGCAGGCGTCAAACTGATGTTTGTTTGAACATTACTTAGTGTCTGTAAAAATATTTACTTCGCTATTTTTGTGCTTCTCCTTAGCCCTACAAATTAGTCCATTATGACTGGAACAACCTGCATATAAAATTCAAAAAAGTTCATCACTCCTAAAACAAATGCTACAAAAATACAACTGAAACAACGATTTGTGAAACAACCTGTACTAAACAAGCAGCCCACCTTCTTCATATTCACAAAAACCAGATATCGCTTTCAAGTATCTTCCAAGTGTGAGATCAGTGCTGGCCACATTACTTGATATGTACGGAACTAAACGAATTGAAATCAAGGAAAAATCGATACTGCCAAAACATACCTGAAGTAATACTTTTCTTCTCATTTGTTGATAGGTACCTGAAAGTTGAAAATTCTGACTGGTCTCATGTACATCATACAGGTTGCACGCCGTGTATGACCATAATTGCAGGGTCACATGCTTGTCGGCAGATTGCCTTGGATAGCAGTTTCAACACCGTTTGTAGTCTACTATAGCTACAGGGCAGTACTGCAGTACATGGAGACGATCGCACCGATGTCAGACCTTACCCTGGGAGATTCTTCCAACCTTTCGTTAGATAGTAATTCATACCAGACCATTTTCCTCGTCATGTTGCGCTGATGTGTGTGGAACATGTCAGGGGGCTGTCGGCGAGAAAGATGAGACGCATCTTAGAGGACAACAGAAACATTAAGTGGACGTGAGAGTCCAATAGGGCGATGGGAAGGGCTGTGCACCTACCACCCCATCATCTCCCGTAGCTCTGAAATACATACGTTTTATTCATCACAGAATTCTCAAACATTTCTAGAAATCCAGAATGAAATTTTCACTCTACAACGGAGTGTGCGCTGATATGAAACTTCCAGGCAGATTAAAACTGTGTGCCGGACCAAGACTCGAACCTTTGCCTTTCGCGGGCAAGTGCTCTACTATCTGAGCTACCCAAGCACGACTCACGACCTGTCCTCATAGCTCAGGCAAAGGTTCCGAGTTCGAGTCTCGCTCCGGCACACAGTTTTAATCTGCCAGGAAGTTTAATTTCTAGAAATGATTATTTATGATTTGGCTAAACGGCAATTGGACTGCCGTAAGGTGAAATACTATAGCCTCCGTAAAAGCTCCGTAACTTATGTTTGTTTAGTAGTTACGCCGTTGACGAGAAATTACGCAGTTTCCCTCGTCGCAGTTGCTTTCTTACGCGATCTAAATCAAGGTAGGCGGCGAACCTTCGCAGAGCAGTGCTGGAACAGAACCCCTCATCTCTTTTTCTGCCACTCCCCATATCTGCTATTGTTGGTACACAAACTCGCGCGTAGAGACTATTAAGTTTTACACGGCAGATCGTTGGTTTGGCTCACGACGCGGTCCTGTTACAAGAGTAGGTGTGCTTGTTTGAATCGTAGCAAAGGCTTTGTACTCAATCGTCGATCGTTTGAAAGGTAAGACACTAATACACAAGATTTTGTCTAGCTCATAGTCCCTAGCAAGCACGTCATTGCCCATTTTGTACGAAAGGTTCAGTTTTCTAGGTTTTCAGAAAACGTTTCATTTAAGTCTTGCTGTAAATGGTTTATTGCAATTTTCTAGATTTTTCGCTTTTTTCACGGACCTGAACAGAATTGTTTTACGCTTTATGTAACCATGTATATATGTTGGGGAGAGCTAGGACGACTAGATGACGAAAAGTATATGTGTTGGTTGAGCATAGCTGTAGCGTCTTTTATTAGTAATCAAAACGTCCTGGGTCCCGGATTCGAACCGCACCACTGCTTAAATTTAAAATAAAAATCATCAGCAATGGTGGGCGAAGACTTCCAGCATAAGAAGTCATCCTCATTCTGGCAACGACCTTATCAAAGGGGGCGAAGGTTCAGGACACTCTCTTACCTTTGAGGTCAGAAACCGCCCGTAAAACGCGGAAGAATCAACAATGATCAACGCCTTGAGGATGCAAAAGGCAATGGAAACCACTGCGTTAAAGACACGTAATGTTTATCCATAGGACATGTGGCCCGTAATTGGTAAAATGTCATGACGATCTCCCCATTGATAAAAGATTCCGGACTAGTCCCCAGTTCGGATCTCCGGGAGGTGTCTGACAAGGGGGAGGTGGCCATTAGAAAAAGATTGAATAACCAACGAAATGACAACTTTCTGCGAGTCGGAGCATGGAATGTTAGAAGTTTGAAAGTGGCAGGGAAGCTAGAAAATCTAAAAAGGCTCAGTCTAGATGTGGTAGGTGTCTGTGAAGTGAAATGGAAAGGAGACAAGGATTTTTGGTCAGACGAGTATAGGGTAACATCAACAGCAGCAGAAAATGGCATATCAGGAGTAGAATTTGTTACAAGAAGGGAGGTAAGTGACTGTGAACATTTCAGTGTCAAGGGTGTTCTCATAAGAATCGACAGCAAACCAACACCGACAACAATAGTTCAGATACACATGGTGAGTAGCAAGCAGAAGGTGAAGAGATAGAGGAAGTATATGAGGATATTGAACGGGTAATTCAGTACATAATAGTCATGAGGGATTGGAATGCGGTTGTAGGGGAAGGAAGGGGCAGAAGAAAGGGTTACGGGAAAATGTGGGTTTGGTAGTAGGGATGAAAGAGGAGAACATCTCTTTGAGTTCTGCAATAAAATTCAGATGTTAATAGCGAATACTGTTCAAAAATCACAATAGGGTGGGGTATACTTGGAAACGGCCGGGAGATACGGGGAGATTTCAGTTAAATTACATCATTGTCAGGCAGAGGTTCCGAAATCAGATATTGGATTGTAAGGTGCACCCAGGAGCAGATGTAGACTCAGATCACAATTTGGTAATGATGAAGAGTAGGCTGAAGTTTAAGAGACCAGTGCGCAAAGAAGTGGGATACAGAAGTACTAAGGAATGAATAGATACAGATACTCATGAAGTTCTCTGAGGCTATAGATACTGCGATAATAAATAGCTCAGTAGGCAGTTCAATTAAAGAGGATAGGGCATCCCTAAAAAGGACTGTCACAGAGGTTGTAGAGAAAAAAAGTGAGTACAAGGCACGTAATGGCGAAGAAATCGTGGGTAACAGAAGAAATGCTGCAGTTGACCGACAAAAGAAGGACGTACAAAAATATTTAGGAAAATTCGGGAATACGGAAATACCACTAAGGAGTGAAATAAATAGGAAGTGCAGGGAAGCTAAGGCGAAGTGGCTGCGTGAAAAAATGTGAAGAAATCAAAGAAATGATGGTCGGAGGGGCTGCCTCAGCATATAGAAAAGTCAAAACAACCTCCGGTGAAATTAAAAGCAATGACGATAACATTAAAAATGCAGTGGGAATTCCGCTGTTAAATGCAGAGGAGAGAGCGGATCGCTGGGGACAGTACACTGAGGGCCACTATGAAGGGAAAGACATTTCTGATGGCTCTGAGCACTATGAGACTTAACATCTTAGGTCATCAGTCCCATAGAACTTAGAACTACTTAAACCTAAATAACCTAAGGACATCACACACATCCATGCCCGAGGCAGGATTCGAACATGCGGCCGTGGCAGTCCCGAGGTTCCGGACTGAAGCGCCTAGAACCGCACGGCCACCACGGTCGGCGACATTTCTGATGACGTGTTGAAGAAACCGGAGTCAAACAAAAAAATTATTCACGTAAGTGCGTGTAGAATGTGTGAAACTGACGATATACCACCAGACTTTTGGAAAAACATCATTCGCACAATTCCCAAAGCTGCAAGAGCTGACAATTGTGAGAATTATCGCACACTCATTAATTGCTCATGCTTTCAAGTCGCTGACAAGATTAATATACAGATTGATGGAAAGGAAATTTGAGTATATGTTAGATGACAATCAGCTTGGCTTTAGGAGAGGCAAACACACTAGAGAGGCAGTTCTGACGTTGCGGTTGATAACGGAAGCAAGACTAAAGAAAAATTAAGACACATCTATAGGATTTGTCGATGTGGAAAAAGCATTCGACTATGTGTGGTAAAATGGTGCCAGATGTTCGAAATCTTGAGAAAAATAGGGATAAGCTACAAGGATACACGGGTAATGTGTAGTCGGTCTACGTAGAAGAACCAAGAGATAATAAGAGTGGAAGACCGAAAACGAAGTGCTTGGATGAAAAAAGATGCAAGACAAGGTTGTAATCTTTCGTCCCTGCTGTTCAATATATGTGTCAAAGAAGCCATGATGGAAATAAAAGTAAGGTTAAAGAGCGGAATTAAAAATCAAGGTGAAACGATATCAGTGTTACGATTCGCTGATGACATTGCTATCCTCAGTGAAAGTGAAGAATAATTACAGGACCCGCTGAATGGAATGAACAATCTAATGAGTATAGAATATGGATTTTGAGTAAACAGAAGGAAGACGAAAGTAATGAAAAGTAGCAGAAATGAGAACAGCCAGAAACTTAATATCGTAATTGGCGATCACAAATTAGATGAAGTTAAGGAATTCAGCTACCTAGGAAGCAAAATAGCCCCTGACGGACCGAGCAAGGACATAAAAAGCTGACTAGCAATGGTAAAAAGGACATTCCCAGTTCTACTAGTATCCAGCATATGCCTTAATTTGAGGAAGAAATGTCTGAGAACACACATTTGGAGCACAGCGCTGTATAGTGAGACATGGACTGTGGGGAAAACTGGAACAGAAGAGAATCAAAGCATTTGACGTTTGATGCTACAAAAAAATGTTGAAAATTAGGTGGACTGATAAGGTAAGGGGGAGACTCGCAGAAGCGACGAGGAAAGGAAAATTTGGAAAATACTGACAAGAAGAAGGAACAGGATGATAGGACATCTGTTAAATACTTCAGTGAATATCTTCCATAGTACTAGACGGAGCTGTAGAGGAACGCAGAGATTAGATACATTCAGCAAATAATTGAGGACGCAGGTTGCAAGTCCTACTCTGAGATGAAAATGTTGGCGTAGGAGAGGAACTTGGGACCCGACACATCATATCAATTAGAAGAATGATGAGTGAAAAAAAAAGTAATTTTTGATGGCTTATTAGTGGCTTGAAACAATCGTTTCGACAAAAGAAATTCTATTTATTACATAGTATGTGGTTTGACAACAGTATAGGCGCACTCCGGACCCGACAATGTAGCTAATGAGAGTAGATGCTCCGACTGAAACTGAATGGCGGTAATCGGTATTGACTCTCTTCCGACTACCAAACAGGAAAGGAGGATAGAAGGATGGGTAAAATTTTATTATTATGATTACTATTATTGTTACTTCATTTCCATCGCATCAGCATGTCCTCGCAAAGATGCGATCGCCTTCGACGTCAGTGGGAGAAAACCCATGTGGTGGCGACCCATCAGATCGATGCACGCCTTCTCGCAAGTGTGTATGAATAACAGTTGAGGGGATCATTCTGTCAAATGGAGAAAAGGGGAACGTGTGTCAGCTTCTCCTAGCATGAATGATCCAACTGCGAGGGGTGCTGCAGAAAGCGTTTCGGAGAAAGTTCGAGAAATATTGTTGGTACTTAAGAGTTCTTGTCAACTGCACAATGACGGTCGTAGAGGTATTTCCAGAAATCGAGGGCTGATTTGTCATCGCCACTAAACAGGTAGGGGACAGCGTGCCCGCTAATCCAAGTCACTGAGTGGGTCTTAGTGGGAAATAGTCCGTGTCTGGGAAGAGAAACATTTGTGCGGTGATGCCGTCAAGAGTCGTGCGTGTAATGAACGCCAACATCTGGCAGACCAAACGCCAACCATAGCTCGCCTCTCTGCTGACAAGTCGATGGCCATCGTCGTCTTGCGTGCCACACGTGGTACATAATGGTGAAGCCGCCAGATGCGTCCAATGGAGACGCGATTTGCATACCTTCTCCCCATTAACCGTCACGTACCAAGTTGCCTGACGCAAGAGTTGGAGCGTGCATTGCTCGCCACACAGCATTCCACCAGACCGAGCCGATGTTTTTCTACAATCACATTTGGCAGAAGCCACGATTGCAGAGAGGCACACACTATCTTGGCCATCCGTAGCTCGTGGTCTAGTGGCTAGCATTGCTGCCTCTGGATCACGGGGTCCCGGGTTCGATTCCCAGCCGGGTTGGGGATTTTCTCTGCCTGGGGACAGGGTGTTTTTGTTGTCCTCATCATTTCATCATCATCATCATCACCATCATCATCATCATCATCATCATCATCATCATCATTTGTGACACTGAGTAGATTGGATTGTGAAAAAAAATTGACTGTGTAAAAATTGGGCCTTTGAGCAGGCACTGATGACCGCACAGTTGAGCGCCCCACAAACCAAACATCATCATCACTATCTTGGCCGTCGGTAGATGTGAAGGGAGAAGCGTGGTCTGGTTCTAGCTGTATTCTAGAAAGACATAGCTCAAGCAGAAAAAGGGCACTGCGATGGAACATCTGTCAGTGGCACTGGAGCAGTGAGCGAACTCCGCGTAAAGACTCTCATCAGTAGACTAGTGAGGCAAAACGGAATACGTCGATCGTTGAACCACTAAGTGACAGAATCCTGAAGTTCAATTAAACGCATCATGTCATTCTCACATGTCTACGATGTCAACCCAACAGGATGTCTGGAAAAAAAAAAAAAAAAAAAAAAAAAAAACAGACTACACTTCCACCAAATCAAGTAAAGTTGTTACAGACACAATACTTTCACATTCAGTACATGGTTCCTACTCTGCCCACAGTATCATTACCATTACTGCTCACTATCAGTACTTCATGCAAATATGGAGTCTCCATGTTTGTCCAAATGCTGTTATTATAATATCAGAAGCAATATGTTGTCTCCAAATGGCTTAATCGCCCAGTTTGTAACCTTTTATACATTAATGCAGAGAACAGCACTATGAAGAATTACTGTGAGGACTACTATTCTCCTCTTGTTTAAGGAGTGTGTTAAAAATGGCACCTCTGCATGCAACTGAATTGATTTGAAAAGCCATATTTTGTTGGAAATATATAGGATTTCTTTGGCAGCCAGAAACAGGTTTAGGAAGATAAATAGCAGGTGTAGAATGTATCAGCTTCAGCTATTATATAACACTCTGTTCTGCAAATCTTAAAGACGAGTTAAAGTAACATGATATATTAACTACTCAGAGAAAATGAATGAAAGTGCGGGAACATGTTGTCAGATGTCTCCCAGTTGTGCACAGGAATCTGGATGCCACGGCCATAAGGTCAGTCTGACTATAGTGCCAAATGTCGCTAGCCATGCAGCACGAGCCAGTTGAAGCAACAGGAAAGGCAGTATGTGTCAATCAGTGACCAGCTACATTGCACTGTGATGGTGTTCTTCATTACAAACATGGCCCACAGGCAACAACTGGATGACCTCACATGGACAAGAATCATTAGGAAACTGGAAGGAGGATAAAGTGTGATGAGCGAAACCTATGAGTTTGTTATTGCTCACTACATTGTTTCACATGCATGCAGGCACTGCTGTTTGAAGGAGAAGAGTCTGAGGAGGTGATCAATCATGGTTAACTACAGTAGCAGTGACAGCTAAATTGTGCAATGGTTAAGAAGGGATCCAAGTCAGACAGTGGGTGCAATTGAAGCCAAACTTAACATGATTGCAAGGCACATAATCTCAGGTTCCACAGTGGCATGGTGATTGCATAGTGGAGGAACACTTGCTCAGTGGCCAGTAAATTCCATTGACACCCACACATGGAAAGCACGGCTTGCGATTGTGCCAAGAGCATGGGGACTGGACCAACTAGAAGTAGGCTTTTGTGCTCTTATCACATGAGAGTAGATTCAGTCTGAGTAGTGATTCTGGCTGCATCCTTATGTTGTGGAAGGTAGGAACGCATAATGCACTAACGAGTATTGTCAAACATGTTCATTTAGGTGGCCCAGCTGTTATGGTGTGGGGAGGCATATGGTTGCATGGGTGACCTCCAAATCTATGGAAATGGAGCACTCACTGGTCAACATTTTTGTGACACTTTACTCCTTTCCCACATGCATTTTTTCAGGAGTGCATTTAGCCCTGACTTCAGTCTGTGGGTGACAATGCCAAACTGCACTGAAAAGCACAGGTGAAGGAACTCTTGGTACGAGAGGATATTCGGTGAACAGTCTGGCCTACCCATTCTCCCAAAAGGGAGCAGGTGTGGGATGTGGTTGGGAGATGTACTGCAGTATATCAACATGCTCCAAAGACTGTCCAGCACATGTCAATACACTGGTGGAGGAATAAAATGCTTTGCCAGAAAACTGCTTACCAACCTTGGGGCAGCATGGGAGCCTGTTGCAAAGCATTCATTGCTGGCTGTGGTGATCACAACCTATTAAGAACCATGTCCTGTGTTTTGTAATGATCAGTGGACAATAACAAATTGTGGTGACTGCAGTATAATCATTGTTTTTGAATAAAAGTGTCATTTCCATTTGTCTCATTGCATATTTCTTTCTGTTACCTTTGGTACTATAATGTAGCAGTTTTTTCTATGTATGGTGAAAGTTTTGTTGAGCTGTTACTTTGGCAGTTACACATCATGTAAAAGTTACTTTTGTCCTTACGTTTCGCAGACTGGTGTATAATTTTATATGGGAAAGAGGCAGTTGCCATTTCCAAATGACAGTTTTCCCAAGTGTGAATTACCAGCATTTCACTTTCTTTCATGTCATTGCACACTTGCACCTCATGTTGTATTTGATCTGTTGCCATCACTCCTCTTGAGAATTAACTTTTTACTGTCCTGTGTTACTAACCAAACTTACAAGTCAAATGCAGTTGTTACAACCCATTAGTTTCGTACTCAGTGCACCAGTAACAGAAAATTTAATGCCACTTTAATTATGGGTAGTCTCAAATCTATTTTGGCTTTATGGTCTTCTGTTTCACTTGTGTCATGAACTTCATTCTAAGTTATTAGATTTGATGGTTTGCTCTTACAGGAAAGTTTATCTGTTTCATTTTAAATGAGGAATGGTACAAATAATCTATTCACCATCAATAATGTGATCTCTAACATTGTGCTGTTCAATAGAATTTTTCTCGATTGCCTGAAAATTCAGCTACTTCCTCAATCTGATGAGTATTCTGAGCTAGCTTGTATCTTTCTTAGTTGTGATACTTCAAATGTGTTGAATTTATATTCTCCCTCTATTTCAATCCAAACGATGAAATTTGTTCCTTTTCTACTGACAGCCACATTTAGTGTTTTGACTTTTTGCTAGTTTTCAAAGTAATTTTTGAAGCCTGCATTCCAAGCATGCAGTGTCCCTTTGCATGGCTCCAGTTTCTTTCCATCACTGCATTTACAGGACTTTTACACCTACAAACAACTCCCGCATAGGTGTAATTTTTTTATCTCTGGATCTGCTGATGTTGGACCTGACTCCTGTTCGTGAATAATGGACATATACATTTGTTGATATTCAGTAAAGTTGTGAAATTTTCCCATCATTTTTGTATCCACACTATGTAAGAAGCAAATGACAAATACAGTTTTATAACATGGTGCCGATGGTTACAGGGCAGCGACAGCAGCTCTGGTTGAGAAGCAAAGCAGAGAGATGTTGGAGCTGATCAACGAGAAGCGTAGTGAGTACATGATGGCAGAGTCTCTGTACCTGGATGATGGAGATGGCTACACAGATGATGTGCTGCTACCATACCCCAGTCAGGCACCACAGCCAGCACCACCAGCTCTCTCGAAATTTGAAGTTTACAACGATCCTGTGGAGTTTGCTGATGTTGATCAAATTGCTATATCGGTTGGTATCTTTTAAGTTATTCCTCTTTTCTTACTTTAAAGACATGTGATATAATTGGGAAAGAAGACTATGTTGTCACTACCTCTTTGCATTTAATTGCTGTAATGTTCTACTGATAACCTTATATTTGAGGAGCTAATAATTTACAAATGTTATTTTCAGGTTGCACAAGAAGACCAGAAGACTTTCACAGACTTGGTGAGACAGTTAGTTGGTCGATGTGGATCTGACATTGAAAAAGCAAGGTATAAAATTTGTTAGGATCTTGGCTTGTTCAATAATGTTGTTGGTTTAGTAATTTGAGTAAATCACTCTGTAATCTCATGTTTACTAATACAGTAATGGTGGTATTTCAGTGGGATATGTGTCTGTGAGACGTGGAATGTTACCTGGATAAATGTTTTCTGAGTTAATAGAAAGAATAGGGAAACACTGTAGTCATAATTCACTGCAACTGCCAACAACATTGTGCTTTTTAATAAATTTTCCATTCCATTTTCTCTCTCTTGGGACTTAAAAATCAGAGTAAAAAATTAAGAAGCAATTTACTGTTTCGTATGATAAACTATTTACGTTACTGTAATATATTTTCTAAATATTTAATTTGACTATTTACTTTGTAAACTTCACTGGTTGTTGCTGTAAATGCTTAACAGATATCTCACAGGAATGAAGAAAATTTCAGAATTTGATTATGCAGTAATATTTTACAATCACCAGGGAATACAGGAAAAAATAATGCCTGCCCCAGTTACATGTATCAAAGACATAAATAACATTGAAATCATTGAAAATTCACATGACTCATACACAGAGGCTCTAGCCTAAATTTACTGTAAGTTATAAGAGATGGGCCAACAGCAAGTATAATTAAATTTCATGAGTAACAGTATTGACATAAGTTGCCACTCAACTCTTACGACAACGTTTAAACATCTTCCCCTCTCTAGATAAAAGATGGGGTACATTAGGTCTGACATAGCTCAGAAAATATTCATTACCTAAACTGTCCAGTCTTATCATGTATTATGTTCTCTTTTTCATCAAACCACATGATTTTTGGAGGATTTAAGTGCAGGATTTTCATTATTTGCAATGTTGACAACAAATGAATAGCATTCTGAAATATAGGAGCTACACGTTAATATTTCCTTTTAAGCCTGTTTCATTAACTTAGCAGACTGGTGAACTGTCACTAGGCCACTACTGATTGGATGGCCATA
The DNA here is from genome assembly GCF_023864345.2 of Schistocerca serialis cubense. Lineage (NCBI taxonomy): Eukaryota > Metazoa > Arthropoda > Insecta > Orthoptera > Acrididae > Schistocerca > Schistocerca serialis. Next base: position 114,946,018 of record NC_064643.1, on the reverse strand, counting down.
TCTGTCCCCTGGCAAGGTATACTGTTGTCCTTTAAGCTGTCCAAACACAGGTGACAACTTTGCCTTCATGTCATATCTTCTGTTCTCAGTTACCTCCTAACCACAATCATTGTCTGCATACATTGGGCTTGTGCCAATTTAGTTAAGATATTACTGAATGATGTCATTATGTGAAATGTGATTTATTCCTCTTGTTACATACAATTTTCAAATTTTTAGACTTGATGTCTAGGAAACATGTCAAGATTTGCAATACAGAAATAAAAAAGTTTACATTATTTTATACTTACATTTCTGAGATACTGTTCCACAAATACATACTGTAGTTTCCAGTAAGCAAAAAATAGAGTATGTAATTCCCTTGTTCCAATTGTGAAACTGTCCTCAATAAATTCTTCAATAGAACAACAACACTGTTACACCACAAGAGCAAAGAGAAATTTTTCATTAACAAAGATCCATTTTAAATATATTGTTGCCTTTTATTTTATTGTAGTTTTTAACCCCGTATATTCTCGTGTCTGGGCCTAGAGTTTTAAAAGGGTGTCAGAAGTTTAAAATTCTCTCTGTGATAAGTGCTATAGTTGTAGTGGAAATGGAAAATGTCAAGAGTGTGTTGATTTTTAAATGTGAAGAACACCATCTCATATATGTAAATGGAGGTAATAGATAATATTTTTAATTTTGTAAACATGTTCCTGATTATTTTCTTTTGTAATACAAGAAGCTGCATGACAATTGCTTGATTTCCCAGAAGATTATGCCATAACAAATAATTGACTTGAAGTATGATTGTAGCTCTTGTCATGCGAATGCTAAGCTGTTCAGTTTATTTGCTAAGTAGGCTATGTAAAACTTTCAATTTAAATTTTTATCAAGATTTGGGTCTAAGAACTTTACATTATTTGACTCTGTAATATCCTGACCATTGCAGATTATTTTTATTTCAATCTGTTATAATTATTTTGCTTCAGAATGCATCATTTTGGTTTTAGTTACTTTCAGTTTTAGTCCATTTTGATGGAACATCATACATGGTTTTCTTAAGTATTTTGGACACTTTCTTTCAGGAAATTCATTTGCAATTAGAACTGATGTATCATCGCAAAATAAGACTGAATCAGCATCTGTTCCAAGTGGTAGGTCATTTATGTAGAGAAGAAAAAGATAAGAACAGAGTATAGAACCATGTGGGACTCCTTGGGAAATTGTTTTCCAGCATAAGTAATTGTTTCGATTTTGAGTTACATTACTCTTCATTTTTAACCTGTTGAGGAAGAGTTGAATGACTCTAAAGCATTGTCCCATATTCTATTTGGACTTTATGGAGAAGTAAGGAGTGGTTCTCCAATGCACATCTGAAGGAACATTGCATCAAACTTTACAGACACTGTCAAATACAAACACTGCACTGATGTATCACAATACTTAGTTCACTGAGAAAAAAATCCATATTCCTTTTATTGAAATTCCTTTTGTACATACATTTCCTGAAGCTTGTGAGAGCTCGATAAACAGAGCTGAATGATCTGAATTACGTAGGTCTGAGCAGTACTTATTTTCATTTTCAAGTTGGTGGTTTGTCATAACATTATCAATGTAGGTCACCAACCTACTGTTTACCCTACTAACTTTGGTAAATGTCAACTTGACTCCTGATTTCTGAAATAAGTCGCAAAATTTTGTGATTTTACTGCTTTCAACTAACACATTTAAGTCAAAGCCTGTTGCTGCAGTCACAACTTTTTTCTTACTTTCTTTCTGAAGTTTTTTTTTTTTTTTTTTAGGAGGAACTGGAATTTAGCTAAGAACACTTTTGTCACAGCTCATCCAGGAATGATATAGATTGCAATAATCACTGCATTCAGATCATTTAACTCTACAGAGAAACACTCAGACACACTCGTCACTTAAATAATTAAAATTTTCTCTTCCTTTATAATTGATGAACTAACAAGAATGCAGGAGACTCCATGAGACTTGTTTTTTCTACAGAAGCTGCCAGCTACCTAAAATTATTAATGTTTTTTACAACTTTTATACAATCTTCTATTAACCAAAGTTTGTTTAGACAGATTGTTTTGATATTTATTTATAGAATTTGAAGTTCATCGGTTTAAGAGTATTTAAGGTTTGGAAGTTCTGCTGTTGAGCCACTGATATTCCATTGCATCAGTAGAACATTTTTGTGGTTGACTATGACACTGTATGAGCGTTCTTTCTTTGGTATTTATAATTTTTATTTTCAGTTTGTATCTTTCCTTTGTCAGCTCCATCAGAATGTATGTTTCCCTTGATTTTTAGGGTTTTACACATGTCTATAAACATTTTGTTGAAGTTTACAGAGCCGAAACTACCATAAGATAGGCCATTTTTTGCCAGACATTTATCATTTAAAACTTGTTTGTGTAAGTAAATACTGTCCCAAACCTGTTACTGTGTTCCTTATTTAGGCAGTTGATATCGACGTCAGTTACCAATCTTCGGTGAATAATACTATAAATTACAAGCCTGTACATGATTTTCTAATAAGATTCCATGTTTCTCTCACTAAAACTTTCTAAATCATTATGAAACAGTTCTATATAGCTTTCTAAATGCACCCTCATACATGAGAAAGAGAGAGAGGGAGAGAGATTTTTGCATGCCTGCACACGAGGCTAAATGAAAACATTATTTTTCAGGACAATATTCAGATGGATTACAGTGAAGAATCTGAATACAATGCAGTTTGATGAAAATCTGAGAGGAGATACACCTATGGGTTTACTAAGAGGAATAAAGCATGGAACTGAAAGCTATCATGTGCTTTTCAAACGACTTTGCAGGCAAGAAGTTTTCTTATTTTGAATCTTATTTTGAATATAATGTACTACAGAAAACAAACTACTCAAGGATTCTGACTATGTACCTATATAAAAATGGAAATTAAAACTAAATTAAAAAGTTTGTGTCTTGCAGTTATGCTGGTCTTCACTGCGTAGTCATAAAGGGGTATTCAAAATCTGCTGGGTACCAACCTGGAGTTCGCTTTGAAGATAACAGATTCAGAAATTCCTGGAATGCTGTTTATGTGGCTGGAGCTTGGCGTTTTGTACAGTGTAACTGGGGAGCCCGGCATCTTGTAAATGCCAAGGAAGTACCAAAAGCTGGTAGCAAAGGAAAGTCTGACAGTTTAAGGTATAGTATTGTTTTTGTAAAGGAATATCAGTTATGGAGAAAAACCAAGAATGTGCTTAATATTTTGTCACACATCATTTATAACCAAAAATTTTGTAGTAAATTACAAATCTTAAAAATGAAACTTGTCAGAAAAAGTTAAAGGTTACTCATTCTATAGCTTGAGAACATGGAGAAACTGCTGCCACCACGGTTTCTGTCAAACAAAATGGTAAAACAATATTACGGTTTCACACCAGCCTTCGAAGAAGTTGGCCAGTGGCAAGTAGTTGGATACAACAGCAGTTCTCTAAATATGTTAATCATGAAATTATTTGTTCCGTATGTTAATGAAAAGACAGAGAAAATACATTTAAATTTCATTATTGCGAAATTTTAGTTAACTATCTTTCTGAAAACTGTGGTTCAAACTGCACACTATCTCAAAAAGACAACTGCTACCACTATTTTGCAGATCGACTTATATTCAAATTTCCAAGTGTGACTATGTGATCATTGAATGTGTCAACATATGTTTCTGTCCATTAAAATAGTATAAGCCTAGATTCTCAGATATTTATCTTCCTGGTTTGTACTGTTGCTGGAGGGTTTGCACTGGTTCGCAATTTGGTAATTAATTTATTTTGCAATCAGAAGCTCTTCCTGCCAGTATAATTTTCAGTTAATGTAAGAGCAGAAATTCGTGCATGACTACAACAGAAATAATCAATTTTTGAAAACATAATATTACTGGATCGATAAAGTCTACTCACCAAGCAGCAGTAGGAAAATGCATACAAGGATTAAAGAAACACGCAAGTTTTCAGAGCTATCGGCTCTTTCTTCTGGCAGATGAATTGAAAAGGGAGGAACAGGGATGAAAGAAAAGACTGGAGAGGCTTAGGAAATGAGGGAGTTCAAAAAAGTCACCTAGAACCCTGGGTCAGGGGAGTCTCACCAGACAGGATGAGGAGGAAACACTGATTTTTGGGGATTGCACTGGACAAGCTTAAAGATGGAATATAGTGTAATAAGCAAAACAGAGATTATTGACTAAGCATCATGTGAGAGTTATTAAGGGCAGAAAGAAGTGGTAAAGGTGGGGCACAGGGAAAAATAAATGTGTCAGGAAATAAAAGAAGTAGAAAACTAAAAGAAATGAAGACAAGAATAGTTACTGAGAAGAAGTGTGGAGATAGAGGAAATTAAAGAAAGTAATAATGTAAATTAAGGCTAGGTGGACAGCAATAGTGAAAGACATGTTGTAACACTAGTTCCTACCTGTGGATTTCTGAGAAACTGGTCTTCAGGGGAAGAATGCAGATAGCACGTGTGTTGGAACAGGCACTGAGGTCATGGACGTTGTGTTGTAGAGAACATGAAGTCCTCAGGTTTTCAGATCTTGTCCAGGTCAGGCACTAACCATCAGTCCTTCCTGCTCATCCTGCCCAGTAAATCTCACTTGACTCACAGTTCTCTCCATTTCCTAAACATATTGGTCCTTTTCTTTCACCCCTCTTTCTTTCCCTTCAGTCCTTCTGCCAGGAGCCTTGGGCTCCGTAAGCTTGTGTGTTTCCACATCTTTCGTGTATTTTTTTCTCCTGCCACCACTTGGTGAGTAGGTTTTTACTTACCTACCCATATTATATTTTAAAACACAGATTAATTCCGTAGTTAAAATGAAAAGAGAGAGAGAGAGAGAGAGGGAGAGAGAGAGAGAAAAGGAATAACGAAACATAAGCATGGTCATTTTAAAAAATCCAACTCATTAGAACGTATCTATACTTGAAATAGAAATTTACTACAGTAGCATTTTGATTTTTGGTTCCATTGTTGAAAACTATTCTGAAATGAGACCAGACTAAACACAACAGTTGTTACAAGTGGACACTAAAAACTACATTGTGAAGTACCCAAAAATTCTTCTCGTTACCAGTTGTTAAAAGGCCATTCGCATGACTTTGGAAAAATATGATCTTAACTGTCATTGCTGCACAGAGTGTAGTCTTTTGGTAAACTTGTGAGTGAGCAAGCGAGTCCTCACTCTGCTACCCAGCTATATCACAAGGTGCTTCTACATGCTGTTTCTCAACATAGTACCAAGCCTTCCATGGTGCGGGCTTTAAATCAGTGTACAGATGCATCCAGGCAGCATGTATTTTTAGATAAATGTGTTAACTCTACTGGAATACAGAGGAAAATTGGCCCCTTCCAAGCACAACATTGTAGAGTAAGTTACTTTAATGTAAGAACAGAAGTCATAAGTCAGTGTTCCTGTATCTATTACAAATATAGAACTGATTGCCTGTTCACCTGAATGCTTATACATCCATTACCTCCTCAGAAACAGATGGATATATTCTGTGATATTAAACACAATATAGTGCAGTTACACTGTAGAATTTAAGGCTTATTCCTACATTGTGCTTCCACTAAGAGGCAGAAGTTTTCCTTGATAGGGTGCATTGAGATGCAGCAATTCTTGCTACGGGAGGAGAGTTCAAAAGTAATGGGGAATATATAATTTTTGGTCATTGTATTGGTAAACATTGTAATTCTGTCAGAGACAGAAAAGGAGTTGGAAGAGCAGTTGAGCGGAATGGACAGTGTCTTGAAAGGAGAATATAAGATGAACATCAACAAAAGTAAAACGAGGATAATGGAATGTAGTCGAATTAAGTCAGGTGATGCCGAGGGAATTAGATTAGGAAATGACTCACTTAAAGTAGTAAAGGAGTTTTGCTATTTGGGGAGCAAAATAACTGATGATGGTCGAAGTAGAGAGGATATAAAATGTAGACTGGTAATGGCAAGGAAAACGTTTCTGAAGAAGAGAAATTTGTTAACATCGAGTATAGATTTAAGTGTCAGGAAGTCGTTTCTGAAAGTATTTGTATGGAGTGTAGCCATGTATGGAAGTGAAACATGGATGATAAGTAGTTTGGATAAGAAGAGAATAGAAGCTTTCGAAATGTGGTGCTACAGAAGAATGCTGAAAATTAGATGGGTAGATCACATGACTAATGAGGAGGTATTGAATAGAATTGGGGAGAAGAGGAGTTTGTGGCACAACTTGACAAGAAGAAGGGACCGGTTGGTAGGACACGTTCTGAGGCATCAAGAGATCACAAAGTTAGCATTGGAGGGCAGCGTGGAGGGTAAAAATCGTAGAGGGAGACCAAGAGATGAATACACCAAGCAGATTCAGAAGGATGTAGGTTGCAGTAGGTACTGGGAGATGAAGAAGCTTGCACAGGATTGAGTAGCATGGAGAGCTGCATCAAACCAGTCTCAGGACTGAAGACCACAAGAACAACAACATTGGTAAACATGTCTGAAAGTATCTGTACAAAATTAGGCATATTGGATATTTAGTCTGTTGTCAGCTGTTAAAAAAATTACATGTGTTTTAGTGGTATCAGCAATTGTTTATTTTGCATAAAAATCAATCAGAGCAATTGTATTAAATTTTGCTATAAGAATGGAATGAAGTGCATGAAAGTTTTAGGTACACTGAATATTGCTTTTGGTGAGTCTACCATGAGTGAAACATGGGTTTACAACTGCTGTTTCGGAGAAGGTGAAGATGACAGAACGGGTCATTATAGGAGACAAAACATGAGTTCATGGATACTTTGTTGAAACTAAACCTCAGTCATCTCAGTGGTAGCATTCTCGATTGCCAATACCAATAAATTCTCAACAAATGTGGCCAGATGTGAATGTTATGCTTCAGCAGTGCTCTTCGATTCTAACTGTATAGCGCACCCAGACTTTTTGCCACAAGGTAAATCATTTGATAAGAAATGCTATACTTATAAGTTCACTGCCATTTGCATGAAACAATACCAAATAGTTTGGATTTTTCATGGAACAATTATTGGTTTCTGCACCACAATAATGCACCTGCTTACACCTCGTTGTGTCTTCTTGAATTTTTGGCCAAAAACAACACTGTGATGGTGCCCTTGCCCCATGTGAATTTTTGCTACCAAACATAAAGAAAAACTTAAAAGGCAATCTTTTTACAAGCACAGATGAGACTAAAAATGCATCACTGAGACAACTAAAACGATATCCCAGTGACAGAGTTCTAGAGGTGTGTCAGGAATTGGAAAAAGTACTGGAATAAATGTATAATATGCTATGGAAAATATGCAGATGAGGATAACATTGATGTAGACTAACAAATAAACCCAGTATTGGGTCCAATATTCACTGTTAATGTAGTACATGTTGCTGAATGCCATGGTATTGCCAACATTTGCTAAGAGTAATGCTGTTCTGGCAGTTCTGCCAATGTTTTCTGGCAGTTCTGCCACACTGTTTGCAGTCGATGCAAGTTTCATAAATATAAAAGAACTTATGGTCTTGCTCTTCCTTACTTGTATCAAGTATTTGCATCACCAGTCAATTACATCACTTCTCTCTGCCAATAACTTTCTTTTATATAGAGGTCTCTTTCAGGTAAATCCCATTTCACGCAATGCTGCCAAGAAAGATGTAACTTTTGTTTTACTGGAATAAGTTGGCACAGTATTTTTTATTTATGCAGAAGTCCCCCCATCATTTGTCAAATTACTAATTTTCAAAATCTGTTTACAATAATGGATTTCTTCCAAAATTTCTTAGCTCTCTGTCTTGGCAATTGTAGTAAACCATATGGTATATTTTTTCATTCCTTTCTGAAGTGCATTTTATGCCAAGACTGACTTCTGTATAAATCACAGCTCTTTGATTGGGACTGGAAATATTAGCCCTCAGTTCTTTTTGTGCCAACTCTTTAACACAAGCTGTAATAATCTTAGAGACAACCGAATGATCTTTACTCTGAAGATATCTCTTTTTTGTATTATGCACATTTTATTACACTATAGTATGACTATTCATCACTTCTGGATAACTAAGTGTGTCACAAAATATATTAACTGAACTGACAGACTTTGGTAACTGAAATCACACAAATAGAATCACTGTAAATCGCCACTCATTGCATTACACTGCTGGACAGGAAATGGACAACAGATTTTGTGTGTCACTGTACCGCAGCCGCACAATTCTTTCGGGAAGGTCCACTTCCCCCATCAGACTATAGTAGAATGAGATTTTAGGAAGTAATGAGTTGTAACACATGATGTATCTTAAATGTCAATGAAAATAATCATATATCTAAAAATAAATATGCTGTAACTTACCAAACGAAAGCGTTGGTATGTTGATAGGAGACAATAAAAAACACACAAACACACACACAAATTTCAAGCTTTCACAACCCACGGTTGATTCATCAGGAAAGAGGGAAGGAGAGGGAAAGACGAAAGGATGTGGGTTTTAAGGGAGAGGGTAAGGAGTCATTCCAGTCCCGGGAGCAGAAAGACTTACCTTAGGGGGAAAAAGGGAGAGGTATACACTCGTGCACACACACACATGTCCATCCGAACATATACAGTCACCTGTAACCAATGAAAATAGTCAGGTTTTGAAAATACACTGTAATTGCATGGATAATATATCTGCAAGCTTTTGGAGCCAGTTGCTCCTTCTTTGACAGAGGGGTTGAAGGGGAAGCAAGAGTCTTTTCCTTTCACCTGTCTTCTTTCCCCTTCAATCCTTCTGACAGAAGCAGGAGCCACTGACTCCAAAAGTTTGTGTGGTGAGTAAATTTCTTTACCTATCCAATTACAGGAATTTTCAAAATTTCTTTACTGGCTTGCCTTGCCTTAGACCATTAATCCTTGCCTATGGAGATAATTAATTTGTTTATTTGTGACAGACATTTAGAGGATAGCAGGCTTCTGACCCTGTGGCATCTTTGGAACTGGAGGTTTTTTTTTTTTTTTTTTTTTTTTTTTTTTTTTTTTTACTGTGTCAGTGATACAATGTGTTCTAACACAGCACAAAGAAATTATTTCAATCCTTTAGGTAGAAACATTTGTTATATCCATCACACAGTTCCAGTTTTGCACCAAGTGACTCACTTATCATCAGATTTAAAGGAATACACAGGTAGGCAACTATAAAGTTAAGAGAAGGTTCTAAGTTGGCTGAGAGAGCCAGAAAGACGTTACAACAAAGTTAATACTTTGGCCCATCCTCACGGGAATTACGCTGCTTGATTACATTAGGGACTATGCCAAGCTACTCTTACAGGTCAGGTATCAGAAGAGAAGTCAGATTAAATGTGTATGTAGACAGTGAAGTAAATCTGCCTTGGGAAAATGTTGACAAACCTGGTAGGGATGTACAGTTAAAGAGTGACCATGCGGCACTGATTACTGCCAATCCATGCTCCACTTTAATTAATCTACACATATGAAAGAAATAAAAGGTTAAGTCAAAATGGCAGAATGAATAAAGGGCCAAGTCTCACAAAATATATATCAGTGCTGATCAAATATAAATGATAAATGAAACTATGATCTATATATCCATTAATCTAATGTAAAGCGCCTCAGAAAAATTTTGCACATGTTTGCCTTTTAGGATAATCCTTGTAAGACATTTAATAGGGAATAATATCATACATTTGTTGTATAAACTGGAAAACGTGGGGAAGCAAGTCAAGTTCCTGTCATTATTAAAGAATATACCTAAATGGGCTGTTCTTACCTATAGTTTGAACAGCTCTGATGTAACATCACATTAAATATGGGTACCAGAACTCACATTTTCTGGTATAACTTCATTCTTGGGAGCTAACTGCGGAAAAAATGTGTAAATAGCTTTATAGATTAAGATGTCATTGTTGTTGCAGTTTTCAGTCCTGAGACTGGTTTGATGCAGCTCTCCATGCTACTCTATCCTGTGCAATCTGCTTCATCTCCCAGCACATACGGCAACCTACATCCTTCTGAATCTGCTTAGTGTATTCATCTCTTGGTCTCCCTCTACGATTTTTACCCTCCACGCTGCCCTCCAATACTAAATTGGTGATCCCTTGATGCCTCAGAACATGTCCTACCAACCGATCCCTTCTTCTAGTCAGTTGGGCCACAAACTCCTCTCCTCCCCAATTCTATTCAGTACCTCCTCATTAGTTATGTGATCGACCCATCTAATCTTCAGCGTTCTTCTGTAGCACCACATTTCAAAAGCTTCTATTCTCTTCTTGTCCAAACTATTTATCGACCATTCCATACATTGCTACACTCCGTCAAATACTTTCAGAAACGACTTCCTGACACTTAAATCTATACTCGATGTTAACAAATTTCTCTTCTTCAGAAACATTTTCCTTGCCATTGCCAGTCTACATTTTATATCCTCTCTACCTCGACCATCATCAGTTATTTTGCTCCCCAAATAGCAAAACTCATTTACTACTTTAAGCATCTCATTTCCTAATCTAATTCCCTCAGCATCACCCAATTTAATTCGACTACATTTCATTATCCTCGTTTTGTTTTTGTTGATGTTCATCTTGTACCCTCCTTTCAAGACACTGTCCATTCCGCTCAACTGCTCTTCCAAGTCCTTTGCTGTCTCTGACAGAATTACAATGTCATCTGCGGACCTCAAAGTTTTTATTTCTTCTCCATGGATTTTAATACCTGCGCCAAATTTTTCTTTTGTTTCCTTTACTGCTAGCTCAATATACAGATTGAATAACATTGGGGAGAGGCTACAACCCTGTCTCACTCCCTTCCCAACCACTGCTTCCCTTTCGTGCCCCTCGACTCTTACAACTGCCATCCGGTTTCTGTACAAATTGTAAATAGCCTTTTGCTCCCTGTATTTTACCTCTACCACCTTCAGAATTTGAAAGAGAATATTCCAGTCAACGTTGTCAAAAGCTTTCTGTAAGTCTACAAATGCTAGAAACCTAGGTTTGCCTTTTCTTAATCTAGCTTGTAAGATAAGTCGTAGGGTCAGTATTGCCTCACGTGTTCCAATATTTCTATGAAATCCAAACTGATCTTCCCCGAGGTCAGCTTCTACCACTTTTTCCATTCGTCTGTAAAGAATTCATCCGCGTCCGGCCATCCTGATTTCGGTTTTCCGTGATTTCCCTAAATCACTCCAGGCAAATGCCGGGATGGTTCCTCTGAAAGGGCACGGCCGACTTCCTTCCCAATCCTTCCCTAATCCGATGAGACCGATGACCACGCTGTCTGGTCTCCTTCCCCAAACCAACCAACCACCAACCTAAAGAATTCATGTTAGTATTTTGCAGCTGTGACTTATTAAACTGATAGTACGGTAATTTTCACATCTGTCAACACCTGCTTTCTTTGGGATTGGAATTATTATATTCTTCTTGAAGTCTGAGGGAATTTTGCCTGTCTCATACATCTTGCTCACCAGATGGTATAGTTATGTCAGGACTGGCTCTCCCAAGGCTGCCAGTAGTTCTAAAGGAATGTTGTCTACTCCTAGGGCCTTGTTTCGACTTAGGTCTTTCAGTGTTCTGTCATACTGTTCACGCAGTATCATATCTCCCATTTCATCTTCAGCTGCATCCTCTTCCATTTCCATAATATTGCCCTGAAGTACGTCGCCCTTGTATAGACACTCTATATATTCCTTCCACCTTTCTGCTTTCCCTTCTTTGCTTAGAACTGGGTTTCCATCTGAGCTCTTGATATTCATGCAAGTGGTTTTCTTTTCTCCAAAGGTCTCTTTAATTTTCCTGTAGGCAGTATCTATCTTACCCCTAGTGAGATAAGCCTCTACACCCTTACATTTGTCGTCTAGCCATGCCTGCTTAGCCATTTTGCACTTCCTGTCGATCTCATTTTTGAGACGTTTGTATTCCTTTTTGCCTGCTTCATTTTCTGCATTTTTATATTTTCTTCTTTCATCAATTAAATTCAATATTTCTTCAGTCACCCAAGGATATCTACTAGCCCTAATCTTTTTACCTACTTGATCCTCTGCTGCCTTCACTACTTCATCCCTCAAAGCTACCCTTTCTTCTTCGACTGTATTTCTTTCCCCCATTCTTGTCAGTTGTTCCCTTATGCTCTCCCTGAAACTCTGTACAACCTCTGGTTTAGTCAGTATATCCAGGTCCCATCTCTTTAAATTCCCACCTTTCTGCAGTTTCTTCAGTTTTAATCTACAGTTCATAACAAATAGGATGTGGTCAGAGTCCCCATCTGCCCTTGGAAATGTCTTACAATTTAAAACCTGGTTCCTAAATCTCTGTCTTACCATTGTATAATCTATCTGAAACCTGTCAGTATCTCCAGGCTTCTTCCATGTGTACTTCCTTCTTTTATGATTCTTGAACCAAGTGTTAGCTATGATTAAGTTATGCTCTGTGCAAAATTCTACCAGGTGGCTTCCTCTTTCATTTCTTCCCCCCAATCCATATTCACCTACTACATTTCCTTCTCTCCTTTCCCTACTATCGAATTCCAGTCACCCATGACTATTAAATTTTCATCTCCCTTCACTATCTGAATAATTTCTTTTATCTCATCATACATTTCTTCAATTTCTTCATCATCTGCAGAGCTAGTTGGCATATAAACTTGTACTACTGTAGTAGGCGTGGGCTTTGTGTCTATCTTGGCCACAATAATGCGTTCACTATGCTGTTTGTAGTAGCTTACCTGCACTCCTATTTTTTTATTCATTATTAAACCTACTCCTGCATAACCCCTATTTGATTTTGTATTTATAACCATGTATTCACCTGACCAAAAGTCTTGTTTCTCCTGCCACCGAACTTCACTAATTCCCACTATATCTAACTTTAACCTATCCATTTCCCTTTTTAAATTTTCTAACTTACCTGCCTGATTAAGGGATCTGACATTCCACACTCCGATCCGTAGAATGCCAGTTTTCTTTCTCCTAATAACGATGTCCTCTTGAGTAGTCCCCGCCTGGAGATCCGAATGGGGAACTATTTTACCTCCGGAATATTTTACCCAAGAGGACGCCATCATCATTTAACCATACAGTAAAGCTGCATGCCCTTGGGAAAAATTATGGCTGTAGTTTCCCCTTGCTTTCAGCTGTTCACAGTACCAGCACAGCAAGGCCGTTTTGGTTAGTGTTACAAGGCCAGATCAGTCAATCATCCAGACCGTTGCCCCTGCAACTACTGAAAAGGCTGCTGCCCCTCTTCAGGCACCAGATTAGGATAAATATATTTAATTTCAATTTTCTGTGTGTCCTGTTACGTCTACTGTGAGCAGACAGCATTAGGTACAGTTCTCTCTCCCAGAAATATCAATAGATTAGTCCACCTGCTTAGCTGGGTGGTAACGCGCTCACCTCCCATGCAAGTGGGTCCGGGTTCGATTCCCAGCCAGGTTGGAGATTTTCTCCATTCAGTGGCTGGGTGTGTGTTGTCCTCACCATCATTTCATCCTCATCATTGGTGCGAAAGTTACCCATTGGGGTGCTGACTGAAATAAGACTTGCACTTGGTGGCCGAACTTCCCCGAATGGGGCCTCCCAGCCAACAATGCCATATGCTCATTTCATTTTTTTATTAATAGATTAGAGACCGGAGCCACTACTTCTCAATCAAGTAGCTCCTCAGTTTGTCTCACAAGGGTTGAGTGCACCCTGCTTGCCAACAGTGCTCGGCAGACTGGGTGGTTACCCATCCAAATGCTAGCCCAGCCCGACAGTGCTTAACTTCAGTGATCTGACGGGAACCAGTGTTACCACTGCGGCACGGCCGCTGGCTTTTATTGTTAATGTCACTTCATTATTTTAGAATGTTTGTCGCATTTCTGCTTCTGTTAAATAGTCATAAACATAAAACTTGCAGCGGTGAAATACAAACTAGTTTCAGATACTTTTTGTGAGAAAATAATTATCTGTGATTGAATGAATTTTTGATTTCTTTCTTGCTCAGGTATGAATATGATGACCACTACTTCCTCACAGATCCACGAGAATTCATCTATGAGTTCTTTCCATTGCAAGCTGAATGGCAATTACTGAAAAATCCAATTACACTTCAAGAATTTGAAGAACTACCTTTTGTACGTTCTCTGTTCTTTCGATATGGACTCTATTTCCCTGATACAAACACCAAGGCTGTTATGTACACTGACGCAACAGGTGAGACTGATACATATAACTGAAGCCTTTTGTATATAATAAAATGTGATGTTGTAGCAATATGATATTGGAGAGATAGAATCTGAACAGTCACTATTTTTTTTATCTTGTTACAAAGATACAGAGAATTTTTATTTTTATTTGGGGTAAACACATTCACCTATAAAAATGTCTGCTCTCTGTAAACTCATTTTTTATTCTAGTAAGAAAAACAAATACAGTAAATGGTAATTACCATTACAAACAAATGAAGTGTCACAAACAGATCATCATAAGTGCAAGAAGAAAGGGCATAGTTGACAATACAGTAGGTGATCCATGGCCCTTGTTTCTCTGCAGTCACAGTTAGCAGCATCCACAGGAAAGTGCTATTTCTATGCATTACTCCTGGATCTTTAAACTCCAGAACAAAGGTGGTTGAGTGACTTGCATTTGATCCAATTCTGTTCATGCCCAGTTGGGAGGTATTCTGAAGGGAAAGGCCATCAGGACTATTCTCGACTGTTTTCTTGCTGTAGATGCTGCTGTTTGGAAGACTGGAGTGATCTTGAGGAAATTTCTTCTGGATCTAAACCTTGGGGCTGCCGGAACGTCCCCATGTAGCAGGTGGTTTTTCTGACGAGAGTGATTCGTTCTCTTTGTGCTGACAGTTACTTGACGACAAGTATCTGGTGGTGCTATGCCAATGATTTGGTAAAGATTTACAAATGTCATAGGTCTAAGACAACCAGTAACAAGACTATACATCTTGTTTAGTACCTTGTCCCTGACGTAAAATATTGATATAGCACTTGTGTAGCACCAGCCCAATGTCACACTTCATTGGAGGATAAAATTAGTGTAGTAGCCAACACAATATGTAAAGTATCTTCCTACACCAAGTAAAGGCAAGAGCAAAGCCCCATTTTGCAAAGCACATTAAAATGGCACTAACATATATTTGGAAAATAAAGTTCCAGAAATGTAGAAAGTCCTTCACCCTATGAAAAAATGTAATTAAGAATATTATTGCACATTCCTTTAAGTATGAATAGTGTGTAACTATAATATCATACTTTTAGGATGATGTCACTCATAAATGTAAAACTGACCATAACTAATTTCAATCATTGTGCAGTAATTAAATTTTTATTTAATTAAAAAGTCTGTAACGCTTTATATTTCAATTGTGGCTTTGTGTGTTTTCTTCTTTGATGAGATAATGAGCCCAAAAGAATACCTGAAAATTCGGCTACTTTTGGATAATTTTTCTCTTTTGTGTCATAGATAAAATAGGTGTAGAATTTTTGAAAATGATGTTGATAGATACAAAGTAGGTTAATTCTCAGAGCCATGTTCATTAAATAGGTTGTGTTTTTCACCGAGTTGGTCTCTCCCTGCCCCTCTCATAATAGTCGTGAGACACTGGAGAGATCAGAAGTGTTACAAAGGATGGTGAAGTATGACTCTCTTGGAGTTTGTTGCTCTGCATAGAACATGTAGGCACTCAAGATAAGTAATGGTCAGAATTGCATACATATACACAGTTTTTGTTATTCGGGCATTAGGCCCAACTACAAGGTGTTTCTGTACCGAATGCTTCATCTCCTCATGCTGCAGATATCATCGCAGGCTATTAAGACAGACAGTACTGTCAAACTTAAACAAACTCAAGCTGAACTGTTTATATGTATCTATGCAATGTTTAGGTTGCATCATCATCAGTCCGTTATCTGAGATTGTGCTGATGTAAGTTATGGTGCTTGTAATGCAAAAGAGTTAGTATTATTTGATTTAGCACTAAGGCCACCAACTTGTGTAATTTCAAGCCTTCTTCCTTTCTGTTAAGTTGTTTTTGTGCCTTTGAATTTCTAGAGCACTTCTGTACATTCTAGCATAATAATGACTGGACCTTGACAAACCTATAGTACTGAAGAATTTGGTGGTTCCCTGGCCCCAGAGTGTGATTTTATACTGCCAGTTTGTGTCTTGCCCCAGTGACACTTGTCTTCTATTCTCTAGCCAGGTGTTTATGCTTCCTTTAGCTACATGTGCAAGGGATTTGTTATACTCCACCTGTGGCAAGCAGCTAGCATAGAACCTTTGTACTGTTCAAATATTCATGCAACTTTCTTGTCTGTTTGAATACTGTGTCAACACTGGTTTTTAGTACCCTGCTGACATGATCTGTGACTGTTTTCAAGAATGTGATGAAAACTCCTTCTTTAGCTTGTTCTGTTTCAGTAGAGCCTCCAGATCCTTCAGGATGTAGTGCCTTATTTATCTCTTTGTTAGAGTAGCCATTTCCTTTTAAGGCAGTTTGTGTCTAGGCAACACAAATAAATTGGCTGTAGCCAACAAATTTGCTTTCTGATACTATAGTTTTATCAGGGTCCAATCATCACTATGATACGATGTACACAGAGGCCAGAGGCCATAAAAACTACAAAGTATGAAAACAACTTTAGCAGAAAGGAAGGAGAACTGAAATTAAGCAAGTTAGGGGTGACATTGATAAATAAAGTAAACAGTGCTGACCCTTCCACATTACAAGCTCCATAACATATTTCAGTGCAACTACATGATCTTAGGAAGTGACCTGATGACATCACTGCCTGGCTGTTAGTAGTAGTAGTAGTAGTAGTAGTAGTTTATTCATCCAGAGAGAATTTACATTGCATGGATTTCATCAAAAAAATACATAGTATATATATACACACATGTAGGGTGAACAATACTGTACAAAATACAGATGTGCATAGTAGACTACGTAACATCAGACCACATTGATGTATGAGAAAGACTTTTTACATGGAATACACAGTTGATATTTAGATATAACACATACAATTCTAGCACTTTTGTGCATATTATTTATTTAGATCATAGCAACAGTCAGATAAAAATTACTATTGGCACAGAGTACATAAATATAATTGTTTAGTATGGAGCTATTCCAGGTATTCTTTTACACTATAATAGCAGTTGGTCATTAAAAATTTGAATACTGCTTCTTTAAATGAAGACAATTTTTTTATTTCTTTTATCTTTACCGGTAGTTTGTTATACAATCTACTTCCTTCTATGTTTGTTTGTTTCTGCGCCAAAGCCTTGTTAACTCTTTTTATATGAATGTCATTGCACTTTCTTGTGTTGTAAGTATGTAGATCCGAGTTGGATTGGAAATTGTTAATATTTCGTTTTACACTAATTACGCTTTTCTGTATATAGAGGCACGGTAGGGGTAGAATATTCAGCTGTTTAAATAATTGCTTTGAAGGAGTTAGCCTTGAACTGTTGGTAATTATTCTAACAGCTCGTTTTTGTAGAGTGAAGATGGTTTTGAGATTTTTCTTACTATGACCCCAGAAGATGAGGCCATAGGTAATAGCAGAATGTATATAAGCAAAGTAAACAGCTCTGCTACATTCCCCACTACATACAAAGCTAATAACGCGCAAAGCAAAGCAAGCAGAGCTTAACTTATGTGAGAGATACAGGATATGGGATTTCCAGTCTAAATTTTCATCTATATGTACACCTAAGAATTTTGTGGTAGCAACTCTCACAATTTCTTTACTTTGTATTCTGAGATCTAGATCAGAGTGTGACTTTGCTTTCCTGTAATGGATATAATTAGTTTTAGAGATATTTATGGTTAATTTGTTCACTTCAAACCAATTTTGCAAATATTCTATAACTCTGGTTGCAGATGTTGGCAATACCCGGTTTATGTCAGTTACTACAATGTTTGTGTCATCTGCAAACAGGGTTATATGAGTACCATTTACTGGAATCTTGATATCATTTATGTAAAGAGGAAATAGGTACCCCTATTGGCACAGTCTGAATATCCGATCTGTAAACAATACTTTGGTTTTTACTGTTTGTTGTTGCAATATCTACTACCTGTTTCCTATTATGGAGATATGACTGAAACCACTTTTTAGCTACTCCTTGTTTACTGACATATTCTAATTTGTCTAGCAGGATATCATGTTGGACAGTATCGAATGCCTTTGAGAGGTCCAAATTTATTCCTATTGTACTGTTGTTCTTATCTAGCCCCGTTACAATATTTTCAATGAATTGGGTGATGGCTGACTCTGTACTCATTCCTTTGTGGAAGCCGTGTTGGTTTACAGACAATAGATTGAATTTCTCGAGGTAATTTGTAATTCTGTTTTTCATGACTGTCTCTATTACTTTTGAAAATACCGATAATAAAGCTATTGGTCTATAGTTTCCCACTTCATGTATATTGCCCTTTTTATACAATGGTTTTACTTTTGCAATTTTTAATCGTTGTGGAAAGACACCTTCTGAAAATGATGTGTTTATGATGTGTGAGAGTGGGTCTGATATGACACTAGCACATCTCATCATGACTGAGCAAGGTATCTCGTCAATCCCTGAGGACATTTTATTCTTCATTGTTTTTATTATTTGATTAACTTCCAATTTGTTTGTGGGAGGTAGCAATAATGAATTCACACTTTGTTCTTCTGGGATTGATGTTCTACTAATCTTAGGACAATTTTTATGCAGATTGATTGGACTATTTATGAAGTAGTCATTAACGTAATTTGCTAAAGTACGATTTCTGACTAGCACACCTTGATCATCTTTTAAAACAAAGTCATCTGGAATTCTAACATTTTTGCTTCGGCCTATTTCTGTTTTTACTACATTCCATATAGCTTTTGATTTGTTTGCTGACCCAGCAATTACACTGTCATTGTGCATTGTCTTGGCTTTTTTGATCACCTTCCTGTAAATTTTTTTGTATGTCTTAACATAATCTGTGAAGTGTTCATCTTTGTTATCTTTTTTTAGTGTTTGACTAGATGCTCTAATAGCAGGTGTTATCCACTGGCTTGTATTCCTAGGCATGACATTGATCTTTGTGAGCTTTTTTGGAAAACACATCTCAATGTACATGAATGTACTAGAAAAAGCATTGAAAGATTCCTCGGTTGTAGCTTGTGCAAAGACATCTTCCCAGGTTTCATTAGCTAACAACTGGATGAAAGTATTTACTTTTTCTGTATAGAAGTGCCTTTTGTATCCCCACTTATATTTTACTCCCTTGGGGATAGAGTAATTTATGTATGTTAATAATGTATTGTGATCCGAAAGACCTAAGTTTACGTTTAGTGGCTCAGTGATACCATTCTCCATATTTGAGAAAATATTGTCTAAAAAAGAAGATGACAGTTCTGTTATTCTGGTGGCATCTGTAAAGAGTGGTTTCATGTGGAAGCTGCTGAGTATACTCAAAAGCTGTCTTTTTTCATCACTTTCAATTAACAGGTTAATATTAAAATCTCCACATAAAAATAATTTCACTTCATTACTATAAAAAGTGTTTAATGCTGCTTCTATTTTTTTGAAGAATATGTTTTTGTCACCCAGTGGAGATCTATATACTGTAATGACAACTATTTTTTCACTCTTCTCCTCAGTTTTTAACTCTATGGCACATGATTCAAAATGTTTTTCTATATTTAGATGGTCCAATTCTGTTTTCACTTTGAACTGCAGTCCTACTCTAGAGTAAATGCATACCCCACCATTTTTAAAAACACTTCGGAAATAATGTGTTGCTAAATTAAACTTGCTTATATTTATGAGACTTAATTCACTAGCCTTGCACCAGTGTTCAGATAAACAAATACAAGAGACATCAGCAAGATTATTTAAAGCTACTTCTAGATCTAGTACTTTGTTTCTGAGGCATTGAATTTTCTGACACATTATCCTGACTGTTTTGCAAGTATTTTTTCTTTTGTCATTACCTGGTAATGTGCTGCTTTTTCCATAGTAGATGTGACTTGTCTGCAAATTTTCTTGCTGATTTGTCACAATCTTTTCCATTTCTTTGTCTGAAGCCATAAAAAATCCTTATTTAATGATGTAGATGTACCTTGTCTTTGACTTCTCCTTAGGCAGTGTTGTGTTGCTGCAACTGTTGTTGATGGTTTTGTTGCTGCTGCTACTGTTGTTGTTGGTTCAGTTGCTGCTGCTGTTGTTGCTGCTGGTGCTTCTGTGGCCGGAGGTGGTGGTGGTGGTGGTAATGGTAGTGGATGTGGTGGTGGTGCTGACAGGATTCTTCGTGCTGTTGGATCAGTAGTAGGGTCCTCTGTTGCTACTGTTTTTTGGATGGTCCATTTGCGTGCTGCTCCTGTTTTTGCTGGTGTTTCTGCTATTGGAGATTTATACCATCCCAGTTCAGTGGCTGTCACTTTGTAATTGCATCTAATTGCTTCCCTCATTAAGTTTCCTAACCTGGCCTTTCCATTTCTGTTAAGGTGAAGCCCATGTTTCGTAAAACATTCTCTGTCAAGTGGGCTTGAGTCAATTAATTTCACATTGCTGAATAGCCTACAACTACTTTTAAGTTTCACATTAATTCTGTGAATTTCCTTATTCACACATGACCATTCACGTAAATCATGCCTGTGGGTAAAGTTCACCAGTAAAATGTATGTATTTGACAGTACTAGCAAAAGACTCAAGAGCTGTTTATACATTTTCATAGCATTGTTTTCGTAAATGTCTTTAGCTCCTGCGCAGATTACAACACTGTCCTGCTTGTCATAGTTATATTTTATGATGTTTTCCGTCACTTCTTTGAAACCAGCACCTGGTTTAACCATGCCTGTGACTGTCGTTGATTTACTATTTTCTTGCAGTTCTTGAGAAATTCCTTTGGCGTGACTGTCTCCAAAGACGTCGACTTTTGATTCTTTCTTCTTTGTCACACACATCGGTTTTTTTTTTTTTTTTTTTTTTTTTTTTTTTTTTTCACTTTGTTGCAAAACGTCGTATTTGTTTTTATCGCAAAATGTGGCAGATTTTACGGAGTTTGTTATTCTTTTAGTGGACAAGGGATTACCTTTTAGCGACACTTTTATCCACTCGGACGTTGTTTCACTGTCTTGCATCACTTCACTGGCGTTTTGCATATCCTTATTGCAGGCATCACTACTATTCGACAGAACACTGTACCTGTTTTTATCTGTAATTATAATTTCATTTGCTGCCTTTGATGCCTGTCTATCGCTTCCTTTCCGCTTCTCATAACTCACCAGGTTCCCGTTTTGTGGCTTTATTGTTTTATCATTTAGAATATGGCGCAACTTCTTCAGCTCACAGTTTTCATTAGTTATATACGAAATCTCACGTCTTAAAACATCTACAACTTTTTGTAAACTTGAAATGCAGTCGTTTAGTTTTTCGATTTCACTTTTACAGTTTACACAGGATTCCTTTTTTACGACAGAACAGTAACTTTTATTCACTCGTTCACTATGCATCACTACACTCGTCGCCATCTTAAGTTGCATGGATATGTATACACAGTTTAAGTTCAAAACTACTATCTGAGACTTTAAAGCCTCCTATTACATCTCCAGCATTAGGAGACAAAACATTAGCCACAGAAACTTGCTTCCAGGCCATGGCCTAATGCTTATCTATGAAAAATACAAGTACTAGAAATGAAAGCCTGTTTTGCAGCCTTGACTGCCCTGGCATTGCAGATTTTATGTGTACATCTGAATGTTAAGCAGAACTATTATGTTCCACTTCTGATTGTTGATCACAAAGGAACTTCAGTAACCACAAATTTCCAGTGATTTTTCCAACTACTAGGAAACACAAATCTGCAAATGGATTTACATAATAAACATACTGAAGTGTAAGGGGTGTGACTCCACAAAAAATATCAGTGTTTGATTTAACATGGCACACATAGGTGAGAGGTACCCATCCGTTGCTTTTGACTGACTACTTCATTTACATTTTTTCCATGTATGGGCTCAAAAAAGAATATGCTTGTTGGATTTAATTTAAATCTATGTGTCCACTTAAATTACTTTCAGTTTGTTGTGTTACCCCTATCATTTAATTGAGCATCAGTAATAATCCCCGTCAATAGCATTAATGAATTTCATCAGTGCGCAGGAAGACACATGTCCAATGCCAGTATATGAGAAATGAAAATCTCTCATATTAAGCATAAATAGAAGAAATTAATTTAATAAATAGCTCCTGAACTCTTTGGGGAAGGACTGATCACAACTGCATATTATTCTCCTCTCTGCCAGGCAAAATACTGCTACTATTTTTTTTCTTTTTTTCTGATGCAGTACTTCTACCTGATAACCTAGTGGCAGTTATGTCAGTGTCCATCGTTTTTTTAACAGCAGCTGGCACATGTGCCTTCACTTGCCTTTTCATCTTTCAGCATTATTACCACACACACACACACACACACACACACACACACACACACACACAATTTGAGACAGAAAAGGATTGGCTTGTTACCAGACACAATAAACTGCAGCAGGGCTGAAAACAATGAGACCAAAGACGTTGCACAGTAAGTGTTAGGATTTAAAAACAGTTTTTTTAATCAACAGGAAAAAAAACAGGACACAGGAAAAAGAAAATCAGGTAAGTGCAGACAGAGAATAGTTTTAAATTAATGCCAAACTAAGTAAAGGGAGGAGATTAATGAGAGGATAGGAATATAAAAATAAATGAAACACAGTAGTTCAGCTCATGAGCTCACATTGTTCTTCAGAGCCCAAAGACACACAAGCAGCTATATAGTCATGGCACCACAGATTTATTGTGTGTTTTTGTTTGTTGATGCAAAAGTTTAAAAGTCAAACTACTATGTCTATTCTCATTTATATGCCAATCCGTCACTCAATACCACCACAACACAGAAAGAGATTATCTTTACTCATTCTACTGTTTGTACACCCAACTACCATTTTTCTGTATATTAACCAACCCAAATCCTCTACTGTGAGCTCATTACAAGCAGGAGATAACATGACACTCCTCTGAAGTGTTAAAAGGAGCAGCTCCAAAAGATTTCAAGGGGCACAAATATAACCTGAAATACTTGTGATGGTCCGGAAGAAGACCACAAGCTCTGGCAAGTAACCAACTCATCTAGCAATGACCTATTTGGAGAAGATCATAGAAGATAAGAAATGGATGTGCAAAGAAGGTGGAAGAGGCAGCAAATCCATCTGCACCGATGAGCTACAATTAGATATGCAACATACATGGAATCATGTTTTATACACCATTACAAACAGCATTTATATAATATTGCTTAGAAAAAATGAGAGAAAAACAGAAATTGATATAACATTGGGTTGAACATTTGAATTAAATTTTTCATTGTACCAACTGTAAAATAAAGGTAGTCTGTGCATCATACTTGCTTGGTAAAATAAATCACAGAATGCTGGCAGATACTAAATATATGATAGAGTAAGGAAGGAAAGAAGAATGGTTTGAATTTAATACCCCCCTGTGAAACAGTCATTTTGAATTGAGCATTTGCTTGGTTTGGTAAGGATTGGGAAGGAAATCAGCAAGGGTGTATTGAAGGAACCATTCTGACATTTGTGTGAAGTGATTTAGTGTAACAAAACACCTAAATTTGGATGGTTGAACAGGGATCTGAAGCTTGTTCTCATAAACAGAAGTTTAGTGTGTTAAACACTACGTTATCTCACTTGTAATCAGAGCAGGAATGGGTCAGTGCACAAATGAAAGTGAGAGGAATGAAGAAAAGATGTGGAGAAAAGCAAGAAGACAAAATATGATGAGAGAGAAAAGAGCTATGTAAGACATCTGATAAGGAGGAGAGAGATTAAATGGCTTAATCATCATTATTTCTCTCCATTGATTATTTGGAGATGTTCATTCAGTAATGCTGATCAGAATTTACAAGTCAGCTGACAGATTATGCCTGTGCTCTCACATCACTCCACTCCAGATTATAGAAATTTACTGATGGTGTACCTGGAAAATGTGGAACTAGAACGATGTTATGCAGGTTCTACAACAGGGTGACCGACATAGATGAAACTCATATTATAAAGAAGCCTGTCTGTGGACAATTCCAGTCAATCTCACAAGGAGACCTTATAGACTGGGTGGGTCTCTACGATTCTCTTCATACTTAGAAGATTTGAAGGTTGGTATCTGAACATCAGTTTTTTAAAGCACTGCAATATAAAAGAACTAAAAAATGATTTGTGAGCACTGTTACATATAAAACAGTTTTGGTTTATTGACATATTGTTGCTGGCATGTGAATGTGTAGCATAATAGGACTGTAAGTGTTAAGTTGCTGGTTTGAATCTCACTTGTAGTTTTTTTAATTCCGTGTTTAGTAACAAATGAAAATGTTACTTAACAAATATGAAACCATAATTATATAACTAAAAGTGACAGATTTGTAATTACCATTTGTATGAAAATGCAAGTATTCTCAAAATAATTAAAATTTTATGTAAAAACGTGAAACTTCAAACCCAAATAAAATAATTTTTTATTTCTACTATACTATTGAAGACAAGAAGGCGTTTCACATGCCTGAATGAAATTTTGATTTGTTTTCATTCTGGTAATTAAAAATAAAAACAAGCTATTTTTATTAAAAATTATGTTTCCATATTTATTAAATAACATTTCCTTATGGAATTTAAATAAAAGCAAATAGACAAATATTAGATTAGAACTAGTGACTTTACAATTACAATCTCTATTGTTGTATGCATTCAATTACTCTTGTATTTGCTAATGTTTTATACTGGAAATCTTCAAAGATGATTTTTTTTAAGAACTGTGTTACACTGCTTTAGGAAAATGGTGTCTGGGCATTGACCTTCAAGCCCTGTA
The DNA here is from genome assembly GCF_023864345.2 of Schistocerca serialis cubense. Classification (NCBI taxonomy): domain Eukaryota; kingdom Metazoa; phylum Arthropoda; class Insecta; order Orthoptera; family Acrididae; genus Schistocerca; species Schistocerca serialis. The sequence goes on along the minus strand of NC_064643.1, from coordinate 114,921,133 downwards.
AGTGTGAAGGAATCAACAATGGCCAGTCCTTATGGACTCATTACGAGTAACAAATCAATGAACCATAAACACAGTATCCCTATCATTGAGTAGTAATGACATGGACTGGAATCAATCGTCTTTTACATTCATACCATAATTCCCATAAGACATGCCCTGAAATGAGATCAACATCGCCCGAAATATTTCCAAACCTACTAGCATTGACCTCTGCCACTAATTAAATTTAGGTACTCCTCCCTGCATGCACAATACACTTGTAAAGAGGTTTCTTTACACCATGGCTATCATCCATGTTGGTTAGAAAACCTACTGAATGCATCTCCCTGATACTTTACAGACCAGCACTACCACTGAGAAAACTTGCATAACTGAAACAGGCTACTTGTTACAGCATGTACAATATATGACTTACAAGCTACAGTCATCATTTTATGATTATAACTCATTAAAATTATAGTTAATCTAAAAACACAGATGATGTGACTTACCGAACGAAAGTGCTGGTAGGTCGATAGACACACAAACAAACACAAACATACACACGAAATTCAAGCTTTCGCAACAAACTGTTGCCTCATCATGAAAGAGGGAAGGAGAGGGAAAGATGAAAGGATGTGGGTTTTAAGGGAGAGGATAAGGAGTCATTCCAATCCCGGGAGCGGAAAGACATACCTTAGGGGGAAGTCTTACCTAAGGTAAGTCTTTCCGTCTTGCATTTGTTTGTGTGTCTATCGCCCTGCCAGCACTTTCGTTCGGTAAGTCACATCATCTGTGTTTTTAGATTATTTTTCCCATGTGGAATGTTTCCCTCTATTATATTCATAAAATTATAGTTATTATCGTTTACATTGGTAGTACTTTAAGTTTCCATTTTTTTTAACTCACACTGGAATATATCATCAAGAATATTGTCACTTGGTTCCACTACTCAAGCTATTTGGATATCTTCTACCAATATCCATAAAATCACTTTTTTCCAACTCTTATTATAGGAATTGGTTCTTCAGTAGTTTCAAAATTTTTTAATCCTTTTGCCTCCTGTTCTCACTTTCACCTATCTTCCTCAGTCATATTTTGTCAGTCTTTTCAACATTTTATCTCTCTCTCATTTCCATTTTTTTATGTTTCAAGTCCTAGTTTCCACCTGCACTTACTTTCTAGTCTACAGTTATATTGTCGCCTTGTAATTTGCTTCCAGACTACAAGTAGTATTTGGTAATTAGCATATCATTCTTTATATCCACTGCTAAATGTATTCTCTTACCGGTTGATTTCATCTTACAGCCTATCTTCCTTACCAACAGAAGGATAAATTTTACTCTCCAAAGATTCTCAATGTGTTCTTATTATTCATGAATCTGTTAGCTTTGATACTGTGAAGTATGTGCTTTTCCCTGCTTCCAGCCACAAAATGTGTACATCAAGTTATCATAAATTGTGTTTAATTAAGTACTTACTTCATTTTCATAGATTTATATTTATATGTTGCCTAAATTAACATCAAAGGAACAGCTCTAATTAGTAAGTAAATATTTTTCAGGTGCAGCCACAGTACGAATAGCAATGCCAGCTAACATGCAGTCAAGTTTGATTTTCCACTACAACTTGAAATTTTACGATAGTGACGGCGATAGTTTTGATGGAGTCAGCTTGAAGCGGTTTGTGATGCAGGTAATCTTTGACCTTACCATCATATATTTTATGTCAGCTGTATACTAACTTGTGGAGCTCTGATTTGGAATTGTACATGGGAAACTGTATGTTGAAGAACAAAGTGAAGGGGATTTACACTACAATTCCTTCTTGACAAAGGAAATCAAACAATATTCATATTGTTTATTCACATCCATAATATCATTAGAAGTTTGTAAGAAGTACTTTGAAGTAGCACTTCCTTTGATACTCTATAAGAATCTGCTCATAATAAATATTGCATGTGAAAAATCTGTGGCAGACTTATCCATCAAGGGACAAGTGTTAACATGCTTAAGGTCAACCAAATATCAGACATTTCACAACTGCTGAATAGCTCATCACTTTGGGAGAGCACAAGAATGAAAGACTGATGGCTTTAGGGCAAAAATAAAAGTCTAACAAAATGATTACATGAAGTTCATGTGTTTATTTATGTGAGGTTCAAATGTGGCAAACAGCCATCGAGCACTGTGAGCAGATTAATTTATCTATTTCTTAGTGTTATAAGTTCTCATAGTCTAATCCCTAAAGAAAAGTATTGAACTTGTAATCTAACAGGACAATTTCTTTGCTTATGCTAATTCATCCTATGACTAAAACAGTGGCTTATAATTATGTTAAAAATACAAACGAGACAACTTTTAATTAGCAAATGAATCAAAAGCAGCCAACCAGCTGCAATAAAATGTGGTTTTACTCCACCTTTAGCCATAGTTTTGACAGATGTAAACTTTTCTTCTTTATAAATACAGGAGTTTACATTCATCGAAACCGTGCTGAAAAATCAAATAATACCCCCTTTGTTGCAACTGGTTGGCTGCTATGGATTCACTTACTGATTTCTGACAGTTGCTGAAGTCAGCCATGTTCAAAATATTGAATTTTGAGTTATTTATTTTTGTTGCACAACTCTTTTATTATAAATTAAACTGCAAGTTATGTTTCACTGTTAATGCTTTCTATGATTTGACTTTCATCTTAGCAATTTTCCACTCCTTTCCTTTGCCACAGTCTTCCAAAGTGGGAGACAGTGGCAGATGTTAAGGTACTGTGTAGGATAAAAAGTAAATTATCTGTTGTCTGGTATTTCTTACATAAATTATCTAATTATCTTAAAGCTCAGTTGGCAGTTGCCTGTTAGTGCAGAATGCTACAGTACTACACTGGGGCGACAGAGGTCAAGGTATAGCGATATGCACACATATAGATGGTAGTAGTATTGTGGACACAAGGTATGAAAGAGCAGTGCATTGGTGGAGCTGTCATCTGTACTCAGACGATTTATGTGAAAAGGTTTCTGACTTGATTTTGATCACACCTTGGGAATTAACAGACTTGGAACGTGGAATGGTAATTGGAGTTAAAGACATGGGACATTTGATTTCAAAAATTGTTCAGGAATTCAATATTCCATGATCCTCATTGTCAGAGTGTGCTTGGAATACCAAATATCAGGCTTTACCTCTTACCACAGACAATACAGTGGCCAATGGCCTTCACTTGATGACCAAGAGCAAGTGTTTGTGTAAGAGTTGTCAGTGCTAACAGACAAACAATACTGCATGAAATAACTGGAGAAATCAACAAACAAATCTGTTAGAGCAATGTGACATTAATGGGCTATGGCGACAGACTTCTGATGCAAGTGCCTTTGCTAAAAGCACATCACCTGCAGCACCTCCCCTGGGCTTGGACCCTAGACAACTGAAAAACTGTGGCCTGGTCAGATGAGTCCTGATTTCAGTTGGTAAGAGCTGGTGGTAGGGTTTGCGTGTGGTGCAGGCTCTAGGAAGCCGTAGGCCCAAGTTGTCAACAATGCACTGTGCAAGCTTGTGGTGTGGACTGCATTTACAATGAATGGACTGGGTCCTCTGATCCAGCTGAATAAGCTGAGGCCATTCGTATACGTCACGTTCCCAAACAACAGTGGAATTTTTATGGTTGATAAAACATTATGTCACGAGGCCACAATTATTCCCAATTGGTTTGAAGAACATTCTGGACAATTTGAGTGAATGATTTGGTAACCTATATTGCCTAACATTAATCCCATTGAACATTTATGGGACATAATGGAGAGGTCAGTTCATGTACAGTCCTGCACCGACAACTATTTCACAGCTATGGGTGGCTATGGAGGCAGGAGACTCCCAAGGGCTTGTTGAGTCCATGCCACATCGAATTGCTGCACAGCACTGAACAAAAGGAGGTTCAGCCCGATATTAGGTGGTATCCTATGACTTTTGTCACCTCATGGTATTAATAAAATGAGCACTTAGTTCCATTAAAATTTAGTGCCTTTTCACAATTACATAAATGCATTTACATATACCTGAATCACACATTGGTGAGTAAACAGCTCTATATTGTTATAACTGTGAAGACAACAAAACTTGCCACTCAGTTTTTGAGATGGTCCTCTTTTATCTAAAACATACTTTGCTCAATATTCCTCTAGCTAACGGTTTCTGTCCTGTAAGTAAAAATTTGGAAGGTCTACAAGTACGTGTTTGAATGCTACATGGAAAGACAGGTAGGGCAAGGAGGGGGAAAGGGTTGTCAAAGTATTAACTATCACCACAAAAAATAAAGTTAATACAACAAATTTTTTGTTTCTTTGCAGGTATGTGTCTGAAGTTCCTGTACACACTGAAATCTCCACACCACAGTATTGCACATGCCATTAGATGCATCAAAACAAAAAGCACATTCCATTGAAGGAGTTGAGTATCATGAGGTAATCTGTTTATGGGAGCTGCAGCAGAAATGAGGTAGCTCTATGAGGCCAATCCACATGGTTTGTTTTTGGCCTGACACAGCTGCAGTCTTTCTACTCCTGCTGCAAATGAATTATTGTCTGATACCGCACTTTATCAATGGGCTGTGCATATTGTTTTGGGTCCTCTAGGGCCATGCTATGGTACTGTGGCATGAAGATTTTAATGTTTGCCAAGACTGCAGGCATGTACCCACAAATAAACTTAATTATGTAACTTTATATTTTTGTGGTGACAATTAAAGCCTTACAAAAACTACTTGTATGAGTACATTTGTTAGCTATTTAAATACAACCCCCCTTATGTATCTTAATCATTTAAAGAACGTTACTGACTCACTGATAAGCTGCTTTTGGGATAAAAATTGCTTATTTGAACAGCAGATTATGGTGGTGATCATGACAGTCCCGAAGTATCATAAGCTGTGGGGAACTACTCACATGAAATTTAATGGCATGTTAATGACACATGAATTAATTTAAACCTTTGCTTTATAAAAATGAAGTACTTGAACAGAAACACAATTTTGAATCCTTCTTGCGGTTTTTCAGTCTGTTGTAGGAAACATTGTCGCATTTCGAGTACATGCTCCTTGTAGTGGAGCATTCCTGTTGGATATATTTGCTAATGCAGTCACGCCAAAGGAATACCTGACGGGTGAACCCATGAAATTCAAGAGTGTATGCAAGTTCAAGATTGCATGTGAAGAACTTCAGACAGTAATGGTCCCTCTGCCAGACTGTGCCAGTGGTGAATGGGGCCCTACAAAGGCAACACGGCTGTTTGGACTTGTGCCAATAACCCACCAGGTAGGTTCAGATAGAATAATTATGAAAGGTGACAAATGTCTGTAGAAAAGCAGAGCAAAGCTCAAGGCAAGTGATATTCAACACCCTTACATTATAACAAGCTCAGGGTTATTACAAGATTTCCAACATATTGAAAATTACTCTTTTATCAATGATAGTTTTGTCTTAATTGGAAATCTTGAGGATTGTAAAGGGTGAAAGGAGGAAAGGGTGAGGTGTTCAGAGTAGAGATATAGAATTGAGAGAATATAAGCAACAGAAAGGTCTCAAAGAAATACAACCATTTTCACATACTAAAAAAAACATTTAAAAATGATGCCCCCTCTGTAGAAAAAGTCTGAAGATAGAGCTTGATTAGAGAGTTATTTTGGGTGAGAACAGAAAATTCATGAGAATCAGAAATGTAGATTCTGGGAGAGGCTGTCAGGATGCAGTAGTACATTTACAGAGCAGAGGTAAGTGAAAAACAATTATGAATAACAATAGAAGAAATCACTGTCCCCCTACTCTTCCTCAAAACAGGTGGGGAACTCTTTCCCTGGAGTCTTAGTACCCTGACACTCCTTTGTAACTTTCCCTGAGGATGGAACTAATGTTTCCAAAAGCTAGGACACTTTTTTTGCACTTAGGTATGGTATCTGTTGGAAATATTGAAATTTTACCTCCTGAAAGTAGCGGCCAGCCATTCTGTCTCCTCGTAATTTTATAGTTTATGGGTAAATTTTCCTTTTGATACAATTACCATGCAATGTGTACTATCAGTTATATTTATTACAATGTTTCTGCAGCTGTATTCTGTTGGTAATTCAGCTGTATATCCTGTAACCTACCTAACTCTAGTTATTGCATAGACAATTGTGTTACCCTGATATACATTTGGCCTGTCACGTGTATGCACAAATAATTCTTTGTATGAACAGAAATAGGAAGGAGGATCTGATATACTGTGTAACACTAAATGATGAGTAATTATTTTTCTTAATAGCCTGTAGCATTCCTGTAGAAGATCCTATTCGCAGTTGGTGCTGGAAAATGTCACTGACCAAAAATGGTAAAGCTCCACTATTTACTTTCCATAATCTGTCCATGCCCTCTTATGATTAACTGAGTTATGAAATCATAACTAACTGATGTTTACTGAATAATGTGACTGATTTCCTCAATCATCGAGCACATAAAAGCAGATATAAATAACTGAGTAAATCCACCCAGCAATGCACTATTGTACCTTTCACAGATAATTAAAACTGGAGCTACTATTTTTTGCCATAATTTATCGACAGATGTGGAACTTTCTGCCCTATTTGCTGAGAAAAAAACCAATGATAAGAAAGAATACATGGTAACCATTGAGGCTGTGGACCCCAAAAGAACACAGTTCCAATGATAACTGAATCTTGTTAGTATTCTCACCAGTAATCTAAAACATTTACTCAGATACATTTTATGCTTTTACAGCTCGCCATTCTAAGAAAGAACATCTCATATATCCTCATATTCGTTGCTGTTAAGTAACCACTCTCCAAGCTGGAGGAGGAAAATTTGTTACGAATATTTCATGAAGTCTATTACTAAGTTTTCCTCTAAAGATGCTTCTGTGTCTTGTTTTTCAAACTTTATCTTTTCTTTCCATGTCAGAAAAAAACAAGACAACTGGGGATTGATCCTCAATATGTAACTTTACAATCTCGCAATTTCCCTCTAATTCAGAAACCCACATGACAAGAAAATGTAAATAATGAGTGAGAATAAGTCACCATTAGCTTACAAAGCATTCTGCTATGTGTGGTCAGACATGTGAAAAGTAGACATATTTTAGTAGGAGAGCTTAAACAGTCTTTAAGCAATACAAGAAGATGCATACACAAGGACAAAATAATACAGAAACATATGTATTCTCCAGAACACATAGTGAAGTTGGAGCTTGACAATAGGGAAGGGTGGACCATGAACAAATGAAATAGAATAGAGTTCAGACCAGATAGACTGAGTGCTGACAGGATTTCCAAAAGGGCAGTATCCAGCAGCGTTGCTTACAGGTTTTGTGCTGATGGTAGACGGCAATACCAAACTGTACAAAATGTGGTGTAACTGAGCAGCTGAGTTTTTCCTTGCAAACAATTTATGAGATCACATTTTTAAATTTTGAGAGAGGGACAAAACCTGCATATAGATCATGTATAAAATAGTTGTCTGTTGTGTATTTCTGTAATTTCTGTTTTATTTTGAACAGGATGCTCTGGTGTTCGCTGGCAGGGAGCTAGAGCTTCAGTTCAGGATGTCACGACCACTTACAGACTTCATGGCAACTCTGCATAAAAATGGTGTGGAAGAGAAAAGACTTGCAAAATTTGTTTCTCATTTAGTCTCAGATGATGATATAGTAACATTTCATATAAGTTTCCCTGAGGAAGGTCAGTACGGTCTCGATATTTACACACGTGAATTAGGGGGCAGTCAGATGGATGGGACTGGTGAGAAGCATCTTCTGACACACTGTTGTAAATATCTGATAAATTCATCAAAAAGAAATTGAAGCAGGTTGCCAAAACTCATCACACAAGTGTTATCAAAACAGTCAAGATCTTGTCAGAAAAATGTTATCATGGAAATGAAATACACAGCCATGAACCAGATTGTCTAACCAAAAGCAAGAAAAACTGTTGTAAATGTTACTAATACCATTTAAAAGATTTTATTGTTAAGATTAAAGCATTACTTCTACAAGTATTCAGATATAAGAGCAGCAGATAACGATTCAGATGCTCTTTGTAACAGATGACTACACCCCATAGTCAAGTAGCCATTAAGCTAACACAATTAGAACATCAAATCTACAAGGAGTGCAAGCTCACATGACTGAGTTTGACTATTTTCTCCCATTACATTTCCTGTTGTGTTGATGGCTGTAATGTTGCTTTTTATATCACTATTAACTTTCACTGTGACACTGTCTGCACTAATGCATTGACTGTTTTTATTAAAAACCTTACAGAAAGCTGAATCCTCCAATATTAAATCACCGTGCATGAATCAGTGTTAAAGATGTGTGGTATTAGAAACAATAATTAACACACAATATTTTTGTACTAGCTTATGAGCTTTAAAAATTCATACCATCATCTATATTTTTAAAATGAGTTTACCTTACCACCAGTATATATAAACCTTTCACAATGACTCCACATGCACAATCTTGCCACATATATTCACCCAATGAAACAGATATTTATTGTTGTAATTATAACAATGTGTTGAGCAAAGAGAATACATAATAATGTTATTTCATATTTGTGGGGCTGAGTTTTCACATTAAATTCAACATGCAACCACATATTTTTTTGTATAATAAAACCTCTTGGTAGTACTAAATGACACTTTCATGATAGCACTTTTTCTTTTAAAGTGAATCCCTTCAATAATGACAGTAATGTCAAATGATGGTGCGAGTCTCAGATATAAAGAGGGGAAAAAGCAATTCCAATGAGGAGATGAAAGTAGCGTCTTCTCTAGAAATGTGACTGGTTGCATGGTGTACAAATATATGAAAGAAATGAAAAGTCGAGGTGTGTATGTGCATATCTATGGAGGGGGGTGGGGTGGGAGGTTTGTGGGCCAACAATTTTCTTCCTGCATACTCTTTTCCTGCACAGAGCAGTTTTGTGAAATGAAAATTGACAGCTGCAGGAAATGTTATCAGTAGTTCCACATATTGTACATGAAACTATTTATTTTGCGTTATTGTCTGTTGTTATGTGACATACTACTGCCATCACTTCACTTTCTTTAGCACTCATGACAAATCTCCCCCCTTCCCCCCTCCTTTGGATATTTATATTGCATGAATGACAACTTTATTTTTTACATCATTTTGCAAACAACTTATCCACTTATCTCAACTAATGGCATAACAGTGATGTTGGACAGAATGAAATCTGGAAGCTAAAAATGTGTGTGTGTGTGTGTGTGTGTGTGTGTGTGTGTGTGTGTGTGTGTGTGTTAGAGAGAGAGAGAGAGAGAGAGAGAGAGAGAACATCACATTTCCAAGTGTGATAATTGGGAGAGGGAACGGGCAGGGTTGAGGTTGAGGAGGAGATTGGATGCATGTGTGTGTGCGCACTTCAGTTTTACAGTAATGTAACATATGTAATCCATTAGATATACTTGGAAAACTAAGTTTATATTTATAAATATATGGACAGCCATCCTACAAAACAGGCACTGTATATACATAACTGCAACACTTTACATACCACTTTCATTTCACTAAACAAATACAGGCGATCAGATCTGTGATCTCATGTTCGAGTTCTATTTTTGAGACACTGTATTTACACAAGTCATCAACAAAGTCATGTCAATTAATATATCATCACTGCTGGTATCTATGCAGGAAACTAATATTTGATGCAAATATCAGATGCTCTTGTATGTGGGAAACAAAATGTTTCATAGTATCTATGTATACTGTTCCATTCTTGTCATTATACAGATCATGCTAATATTTTAAACTATCATGATGGAGCTGCAGAAGCACCATTATGAAATTCATTATATTGTATTATATCAAGTCAAGTAAATCCAAGCTCTTAATTTTAAGACAAAAATTATTTGTATGAAATATGTTTGTTGTAAATCTGTGTGTGTCCTGGCTATTTAAATGTTTATATGTAACATGTTGCTTCAATAAAAGCTGACTATTAAAAATATTCCATTCTCAATTTTAAACATTTCTTATACAAACATGACAGCACACCACACCACACCACACCACTCCACTAACATCCTTATATTTAGAACAAGAATACAGTGGTAAGTATTGCTCAGCAAAATTACCATTATTCTGTGTGGGGAAAATGCATTTCTTAATGTTTACTACATTAAACTTTGGTGTCCAAAGCCAGAGGTATTGCTCAACTTGAGCAGTTACCATATTTACCTGATTGTAAAACAAAGTTTTTTCCCAAATTTGTCATTCGAAAATACAGTGTTGTCTTATATATGCACAGAATTTTTTATGGTATCATCACGAGGAAAGGAAAATTGTGTCATAACTACACCTCCAAGTAAGCCTAATGTTAATACTTTAAGAGAGACTAACCCAATCAACCACCCCAAATCTCCAGCCAGTGCTAATAAATTTGCTGTTTACCATCAGAACATTCAAGGCTTATTAAGTAAACTAGATGAGCTATCCATTAACATTTTAGATAACGACTGTATTAATAATGCTGATGTAATCTGTTTTAGTGAACACTTTATGAAACTTGGTTGTGACACACTGCAACTGAATAACTATAACCTAGCAGCTCTTTACTTTAGACATTCTTTAGACAAGGGCAGAGTGGTGATTTATACGTTAAGAACAAAATAGCTTATAGATCTTTAGACTTGAGTGAATACTGTATTGATCAACATTGTGAGGTTTGTGGAGTTGTAATCTGTACTGATTTCTCTGAAATTACTGTGCTTTCATTTTATAGGGCTCCTGCAGGCAAAATTTGTATTTTTCTAAAACAGTTAGAATCTCTGTTAACTCATCTCTTTGCAAAAACAAGAGATATTATAATTGTAGGTGATTTTAATGTTGACTTTCTTACAGATAACATGGTAAGAAATGATTTATCACATTTAATGAACTCTTTTAACTTGACAGCACTGGTGGATTTTCCCACTAGATTCGCAGATAATTCTACAAGTTGAATTGACAACATCTTCTTAGACAGCAGTAGAATTCTAAACATAACTGTAAAACGTATATTGAATGGGCTCTCAGACCATGATGGTCAACTGCTTTCAATTGATAATGTTAGCCCTCTTTGTAAGAACATCTCCTGCAGTAAAACATTCATAGTAATTAACACACAGTCTATCAATAGCTTCTGTAATTCCCTACAAGAAGTAGATTGGGACCAGATTGAGCTCTTTGACAATGTTAATGACAAGTACAATGCTTTTCTAAATGAATTTATCTGCCTATTCGAAGCAGCCTTTCCTAAAAGGACTGTAAAATCCAAATGCGAAACCTACTCTAATAAAAACTGGCTAACACTGGGCATTAAAACGTCTTGCAAAAGGAAAAGGAATCTGTATGCCTCACTCAAATCCGGTTATAGTGTAGGAAAGGAAAAACATTAGAAACTATACTGCTCTATCCTTAAAAAAGTGCTAAGAAGGGCACAGAGTATTTCTATAAAATCAGAAATTGATGTCTCTAACAAAAAAATTAAAACCGTATGGGGCATAATAAAAAGGGAAACAGGTAAAATCCCTGCTGCAGAAAACACAATAGAAATTAAAACAAATGATACCATTCATGACAATGTTGAAATAATCACCGAAATTTTTAACAAGCACTTTCTGGCGTCAGCAGTACAGACTGGAAACATGTTCTGTTAATGAAGCCATGTTATCCCTTCAAAAAGCTATTAAGAAAAAAACCAAGCAGATTAAAGTGTCTCCTGTTACAGTACATGAAATTGAGAATATAATTAGAGAGATGAAGAGCAAGAATTCTGTTGGCATAGATGGTATCTCTTCAAGATTACTGAAGGAGTGTTATAAGTCGATAAGCAAAATACTGTGCCACATATTCAATGAATCCATCCAGTGCGTGATTGTTCCTGAGAGACTAAAGTTTGCTATTATCAAACCTCTCTTTAAAAAAGGCGATAAAGCCGATGTTACCAACTATCGGCCTATCTCCCTTTTAACAACCTTTTTTAAAATTCTTGAGAAGTTGGTTCAGAAAAGACTTATTAAACACCTCAAGCATTACAAGTTATTAAACAGTAGCCAGTTCGGATTTCAACAGGGTGTATCAACAGAACAAGCTATTTTTTCCTTCATCCATCAAATCTTAGTCTTTTAATAATAAATTGTCTCCTGTTGGTATCTTCTGTGACCTTTCTAAGGCATTTGATAGAGTTAATCATGAAATCCTCTTAGCAAAGGCTGAATATTATGGTATAAGTGGCTCAGTTGGCTCATGGGTTAAATCCTACCTAGCTGGAAGAAAGCAGAAGGTCATGTTGAATGACTCTGAGGGGTACTCTGTGTCATCTATAGCTGGGGCTCTATTGGCTGTGGTGTTCCTCAGGGCTCTGTACTTGGCCCCCTTCTCTTCCTCATCTTTATCAATGACCTTCCCTTGTGTACTAGCTTTAAAACTCACTTTACTCTTTTTTCTGATGACACCTCTGTCCTCATCAACAAAACTTCCAACCTCAATCTTGAGGAATCGGCCAATATTGTCTTTTGTGAAGTATGTAATTGGTTTGTAAATAATGGGTTATCACTAAATGTTAATATGATCCAGTTTGTACATTTCCAAGTAAGGAAAAAAGTTGAGGATCAGTTAAGTATTACATTGAATGGTAGTGAGTTACTACAAGTTGAGTCAACCAAGTTTCTGGGTGTACACATTGACAACAGTCTAAAATGGTCTGAACATATTTTGCACCTCCACAAAAAACTCAGCTCAATAACATTCGGTGTTTGTATTATTTCCACTGTATGTGACCGAGACACCACAAAAACTGCTTATTTCAGTTATTTCTATGCACTATTGCTGTATGGCATAGTTTTCTGGGGTAATCAGCCATTATTCAAAAAAATATTCATTGCCCAAAAGAGAGTTATTAGGATAATGAGCGGAGTCCAGCCTAGACATTCTTGTAGGAACCTTTTCAGAAAATTAGGGATACTGACAACTGCATGCCAGTATATCTATTCCCTGTTATGTTTCATTGGTAAAAATGGACAATCGTACAAAACCAATGATTCATACCATACCCACAATACCAGGAGGAAGATGGACCTCCATTATGAATCACAAAACCTTACTATTGTACAAAAAGGAGTCCATTACATGAGCTGCTAGATGTTCAATGCTCTCCCACCATCACTGAAATTACGTATCCACGAGCTTCCCAAATTTAAACAACAGCTCAAACAGTATTTATTAGATAATTCCTTCTATTTGGTAGAAGAATATTTCAGTAGAGTTAACTGTAATTGATTCTTTCATTTACTAACTTGATGTGCTATTGTGCATTCCAGTACTCACAATCACTGTTAACATTACTGTGTCTTTCATTTAGCTATTAAGATCTACCATTTTTTTAGTGTATTTTTTTCTGTACCTATTAATGTGTATTTTGTCTTATACCAGATATCCTCTTGCAAGAGGTACCTTTATGTATTCCTTTTGTATTATTTGTAATAATTCTGACACGTCCTACATCCATGTGAATGTCTCGCAGTATTGGATTTATGGGATATAAATAAATTAATTAATTAAACTATGGTTGCTGAGGTAAACATGTTTATGTTGTTTACCATACGAAAGCGCTGGCAGGTCGATAGAAACACAAACAGACACATACATACACACAAAATTCAAGCTTTCGCAACAAACTGTTGCCTCATCAGGAAAGAGGGAAGGAGAGGGAAAGACAAAAGGAAGTAGGTTTTAGGGGAGAGGGTAAGGAGTCATTCCAATCTCGGGAGCGGAAAGACTTACCTTAGGGGGAAAAAAGGACGGGTATACACTCGCACACACACACATATCCGTCTACACATATACAGACACAAACAGACATATTTAAAGATGTCTGTGTCTTTAACTATGTCATGCCTTTAAATATGTCTGTTTGTGTCTGTATATGTGTGGATGGATATGTGTGTGTGTGCACGAGTGTATACCCGTCCTTTTATCCCCCTAAGGTTAAGTCTTTCCGCTCCCGGGACTGGAATGACTCCTTACCCTCTCCCTTAAAACCCACTTCCTTTCGTCTTTCCCTCTCCTTCCCTCTTTCCTGATGAGGCAACAGTTTGTTGCGAAAGCTTGAATTTTGTGTGTGTGTATGTGTCTGTTTGTGTTTCTATCGACCTGCCAGCGCTTTCGTATGGTAAGTCACATCATCTTTGTTTTTAAATATATTTTTCCCACGTGGAATGTTTCCCTCTATTATATGTTTATGTTGTTTAATAGATTACATAGGTGTTTTCATACATTTACGGACGAAGCGTTGGCTCAGGGGTTCTATCCTGGGTTCCAGCATGTCTGCTGGTCACACAATCCTGTGAGGCATGACATCACTGGGCAGCTACTATGAAGTGTTCACAGTACCCATTGCCATTGTTGGTAGTGCTGTGATCTTGCAACCTTGAGTGTAGTTTATGACCTATGGCATATTCTGGTATGGAGTGATATCTTTTGTAATCTTCAGAGTTGTTCACACTATTTTCTGAGTGAAACAAGGAAAAACATGTTGTATTGTGCTAAGTGTAGTAACTCTGGGCATAGAAATGAAGGTATCCTTTATCATTGGTTTCTAAAAGACTTGGCATAGAACTTCAATGTGAACAGGCAGGATCAATATTGAAAGTGCAAGGATAAGTCCCAAATATTTTTGTCCACAGGATAACAATCGGGACATGCTAAATGGGTCATTGGATTTACTTACAAAAAGGTGCTGAAGTCAGCATGGAAATAAACCTGGTGCTGCGGGTTCCACACACACAGAAGATGATGTAACAGGAAGAGAAGATCGTAGTAACAACAGAGCTCTGTCGAAGAGGTCCCTCAAAACATTGACAGTTTTGTCTCCCAATTAAACAAAACTGGACAAGTCAATTAACACGGAAATTTCCTCTGATCTGATCGTTACAAGCAATGAGCAAGAAATTAAGGACTTGTTAGAAATGACTTGTAAAGAGCAGAAACCCTTTATTAGAGCAAAAAATTACACTCATGAAGAAAGCCAAGAAACTGGGTGTACTTCTCATGATACCTGTTTCCACTAGTAACAATACAGAAAGAGTAAGTAAGGAGGTTTTGACTATACTACCTCAGTGCGTCACCCAAGGTCACATTTGGCACCTGATGAAGAGAACAGAATATGTAAAGTGGAATTCGGAGGAACTGCAAATGCCTTTACTTTGATAGCTTTGTCGTCAAAAGCATGTGCTTACTTAAGAAGAAAGAACCATCTTTTGCCCTGGTGATCAACACTCTCAAGAAGGACTAAGCAGTCTCATTGTCTGCTACACATTTTAAAGGAAGTATTACATTTAATTATGACTAGGTCGGCAATGTTTACACCATATGAGGTCATGGCTGCCCTAAGCTTTGATGAAATGAACATTGACAGTCATGTGAGCTATAATTCATCTGACGATGTCAGACTCGGACCACACGACAACGTTCAAGTAGCCATGATAAGAAGTTTAATTTCAAAGTAGAAGCAGGCAATAAATTATGACTTTGATGTGACAATGACAAGAAATTTGTTGTAGACAACCATTAAAGAACTTGAAGGAGTTGGAGTTTGTGTTGTAGCAGTTACATGTGATTCAGGTTTCTTTTACAACATACTGTATTTGTAAAAATTCTTAAGAAATAACTTTGTTGGTGACAGAATCACCTCGCCTGACGGTATCATATTTACAATGACTGTAATAGAAGATCTGCAGCACCAGACAAGTGATCTCTCAACCACCTTTCACATATCGGAAGCCCACATGAATGTGTGTAGACATGCATGTCAAAATGTTGGAATGGCTGCACAGCTATTTCCATGTCACACTGCCCAAGCTGTGCGATATGTTCTCCATAAAGATCACAAAGGAAGCTTCATTTAACTGACACCTTTTCAGTGTTGAACTCAAGGTACACTCAAGATCAGAAAGTGCCTCTTAGAAGTAGTTATGGTTTCAACCTCAGAGGTAAGGAAAATTCCTTAAAGATATTTTTGGAAAATTTGCTCAAATATGCGAGTAGGAAAAAGAAATAGTCTCCTCCCATTTCAAAAAGGATTTCTTTCAGCAATAAATTCACTTACTTGACTTTTTGCAGATGTGAAACGTACCGCGGCAACCTGCATCCTGACTGCCACACTAAATCAAGAGTGTCTCGAAAATTTCTTTTCTAGAATTCAAGGTCTTGGAGCCCTTCAAGGTGAAAAATAGAATATGCCCACTAATACTGGCTGACAATGCTACAGATATACCTTTGTCCCTCGGTGCTTCCATTGCAGAGGGCAAAGGCCAAAATTCTGCAGAAGAAATAGTGGGCAAATTCAAGAATTTTACTTCTAGTGAGTTATGCAACAAAGTCGCTGACACATCACATCACTATATTTCAGATAAATAAGAATTGTTTGGAGACTGCAATCTTCGTGATTCAGTGAACTCCAATAAAGACGTTACCCATGATGCCTTAAAATATTTTGCAGGGTACATTGCAAAAACATTGATAGTTCATTCGGAATTACAACAGCAAAATGCCATGTCGGCGCAAAATTAACAGTGAAATTGAACTGGATAAATGTAGTTTCGAAAAGTGGGCTTACTTCTCTATCACCTGAATGGTTTTCTACATATCAGATTTCAAAATTACTTTTGCTCTTTTCATGGAGCAAACATTTCACATTACAAACACGTGATGGTATCATTAGCAACACTGGTTCAATCAAGATTTCCCAAAATTGAAAAGGAAATCATTGATTTGTATGTAAATACAAGAGCTATAATACGCATTAGATTTTTGATTACAAGAACCAAACGTGATGCAATGAACCGGGCTTTAGCGAAGCGAAATGTTCTCTGGACTGCGTCGTCTTCAGCAACTTTGAACTAAATTTTCCGGGAAACATAAGGTAAGTTTCGTTATCTATATCGTAGTATTCTCTAAATATATTTAAACTAAAGTAGCACATAAAATCGTAAAATATTCAGCGTAGTCAGGTTCGTAAGCTGGAAGTATTAGTGATGAGCATCTACAGCTAACTTTGGATATTGAAAAGTGTTGCTGTCAACCCTTTTACCGATTTACATTCACTTTCAACTATTTCAGATACTAGCTCTCTTGAATCATCTTGGAAGCCATCAATCAGATGCTCAAAATCGAATGAAAAGAGATGTGAAAAATTATTTTACTCTGTGAGATTCCCATTAGCGACTGCGTAACTGCGCCAGTGCCGGTTGCCAAGTAACATAACACATCGCTGACTGTATACAAACATTAATGCTGCTTTTTTAGAGAAAGGTAAAATTCAGAAGTGAAGCCGTTGACCTTCAAAAAACATTACTTGATTTACAACCTAGATCAATATTTTATTTGGTTATGAAAGACTATAATGATAATACATATTAGTATACCAGGTAAGTCTTGTTACCAGCTATTAATCAGGTTTAGAACACGATGATGATATTCAAATGATACAAGAGGGGGAATTAATCCAGAGTAACATGTCTAACAAACAAATCATATTAAACTGACAGTAATTGTGTCATGAGAATAAATTACAGCAGCAAGACCCATCGTGGAGACAGCACGAACAGATGTCACTGTATCACGATATGAGCGAAAGTTGAGAATTGGACTGAATCGCGTGTTTCGCGCTGCAATGCTCTCGACACTCACTGTGCTGTATGACGCGAATGGTTATTCTACACAACCAATGAGAGGGCAGCAGGGGAAACTATGTCTGGAAGCACGAGGCGTAAAATTCTGACGTCAGTATAGAATTGAAATGCGATGTATATTCGGAAAAAAAAAACTGCAGTATCCTCAGGTCCAACCGGAACCAAAACCTGAGACTCGCAACATATTCGGAAGAAACAGCCAAATATTTTTGACAACGAAAATATAAATTTCACAGCTGTGTTATTACGAGGATGAAGATGATGATATTAATGATTAAAAATATTGATATCACATATGACAGGACTACTAAGCAAAAATGGTAGAAAAGGAAACAGTCCACAAAGTAATGTAAATCATTTCTTTTTCTTTATCTTATTTCTCCTTGTGTTACTAAACTGTACACAATCGATAATTTTGATTAGTCAAAATATGTTAATTTTTTTTACAAATCGTACCTCAGCAGTGTACTTGCACTCAAACGTGTGTATAAAGGTGAAACATTATTTTTATTTCAGTAAGATCACTCTATCTTTGGATGCACTTTACTTAGATCTGGTTGTCGTGAGTATGGTGTATAACACGCTAAACTTTCATTAGCAGCCAGAAATCATATCATCATCGGAGCACAAAAAAATTTAATATCGTTTTGCTGGATATATTCATAAATAAAGCCCAGTGATGTGGACACGTCAAAAAAACTGCAACATGGCATGTACTTGCGTGACCGGATACTTAAGGACCTTAGGGAGCCCAATATTTTCTGTATCTTACCCTGTACCTTATAATCTTGAAACACAAGTGGCAAAATAAAATAAAACTTTCCTCTACTTTGTTCCGAGGTCTGTGCTAATTGATCGCTCCAGAATCCTTTGTACATAAACTTAAAACTAAAACACCACTGTGATCAGAAACTGTTCAGTCAACCTCCCAAGTACACCCTATGTTAACATTGCTAGTCATCAATGTGTACGTCCTAGCTTACTTGTGTACTGAGTCCACAATCACTGACAAATGTAAACAGAAGTAGTGAAATGCTCTGATTCATGTAGCTACATAGGAAGATATAACTAGTTTAACCTAATCGTATTTCTTGTTTTTTACCATAGTTTACTTATTTCACTCGTGTGCATATATAGATATAAAGTGTGATACTTAAACATGGTGGAATTTCCTCAAGTCTCTGTGTGCATAGAGTCCTCTGATTTTCCCATTGTGAGGATACACAAGTAAATAACATCCGTCATGCGGAATACGTACAATGATATACGGACAAGTTTATCTTATTTGCCACTTAGCGTTCTTCTTGGCTGACAGAGAAGATTTCTCATGGGTCTTAAGTAATACTTTTTCACTAACCACAAATCTGTTAACACCATGTAGCTGTTTGTCAAAATGTTTCGTACGGCGTTGAGCTTGTTCTGTAATAGAGATCAATACCTGTCGTACCCTTTCATTTAAAACTCCAGGTTGTCTTGGAACAGACGAGATGGGGTTAACCCATTCATTGGTTTTGGTTTGGTTGTTTGGGGGGAAGAGACCAAACTGCGAGGTCATCGGTATCATCGGATTAAGGAAGGACGGGGAAGGAACTCGGCCGTGCCCTTTCAAAGGAACCATCCCGGCATGTGCCTGGAGCTATTTAAGGAAATCACGGAAAACCTAAATCAGGATGGCCGGACCTGGGATAACCCATTCATTGTTTTCTTTCCTATTGTATATTAATTCCGACGGTGTAACTGTTGTTTCGTAAATCGGAAGATTATTTACTACCTGTTCAAAAACGTTTTAAGTATTCAATCCATTTAGACGGTTTGTTGCCTACATACGACCTCATAAACCTGTCCAGTTCACGAAAAACTCTATTGGGTTGGATTGCGGGCTATATTTGAATATCAAAAATTTATTTCACCTTCTGCTCTATTAGAAATTGTTTCCAAGCATGGCATGTAAAACTGATTGCATTATCTGATAAGATCGCCTGCGGTTTCCCGACAGACGGAAAGTAGTCATTTAGCATACGTGTAATAATAGGCTTAGCTGCGGTTGTTTTTCTGGTATACAGTTTCACATATTTCGAAAATACATCATATACACCAATTATATATTTCACCCCTCCTCTTGCTGAGGGTAAAGGACCCATAGCATCTATGCATACCAGCTGTAGAGATTTTTTTTTTTTGGTAAAATAGGATGTAACTCTGTCTCAGAGTTCAGATTGACAGGCTTAGCGTTTTGACAAGTTTTCAAAATTTGTTGTGTGCGTCGAAGCATATTGGGAAAATAGCAGTACACATTCAACTTTTTACAGCACTTGCGGGCACCGTAGTGTCCCCAAGTGAAATGAGTATGCCAAAATAAACTTTTCTCACACGCTTCGGGTACACAAACGCAACATACATCGCTGCTTAGGTTTCTCCTATACAACAACACATCTTTATACAACTTGTAATGCTGTCGTACTGGTGCAGGTGGGTTATTGTTTAATTGAAATCTGACTTTCTTCCACCGCTCATTTTCTTCCTGCAATTTCGCAATGTTGTTACACATATCTAAAAAAATATTTTCTAAATTTAGTGTCTTTTGTGAGCACAACCTTAAATTCTGTGTTTTGTTCTATAAACTCTTCAAACTCGGATAATCCTTAGGGTAACCGTGACAGTGCATCAGCGATTACGTTGTCTTTGCCCTTCACATATATTATTTCAAAATCATAAGACTGCAAAAACAAAGCCCACCGCGCAAGGCGATTATGTAATAATTTACATGTGAGTAAATAGCTTAACGCCTGGTGGTCCTTGTAGACTCGTTTATGTTTGCCAAATAGATAATAATTAAATTTCTTGAATGCCCACACAATAGAAAGGGCTTCTAAGTCTGTGGTGAAATATCTGCGTTCACATTCTGATAGTGTGCGGCTATATATACTGTGAGTTTGTCTAAGATGTCAGGCCCTAACACGGTGTCGAGTGTAGTGATGAAAACACCAGCACTGACATTTAACCTGTAGGGCAAAACGCAATACTGGTAGGACCTGCCTGCAAATATGAATGCTGTTTATTTCCTACTTTCAGGTGATAGGGGAATTTGCCAGTACGAACTACGGAGGTCGACACTAGTTAAAAACTGTACTCCAGGGAACCGCTGCAATTGTTGTTCTAGGTTTCAGGTCGGGTGGTTACTAGAACTATAATCTTATTGATTTCCCTGGCATCGAGAACAAGTCTCACCGATTTATCCGCTTTCTTTACTGCAAGCAATGGACGGCAATATGGCGATAAGGAGGTCTGTATAATATTCCATGCAAGCATCCTTTTTATCTCCTGGGTCACTGCCTCTCTTTGTGACCACAGTATGGAACGTGTCATGGGGCCGAACATCCATGCAATATTGATACGTTCTAATAACTCCAGGTTTCTTGTCGAAAGCGCGTACATAACGTAACAATACATTTCTGAGGTCGTCCTTTTATTGCTGAGAGATTCATGTGCATTCTGATATTCTAACCTCAAATTCGTGCTGCTCTACTTGCAGACACCACATTTCGTTCGAGTCATGGCGTCGAAAGGTGATGACTTTTAAAATTTGGATGTGTATACCTTGACAAGGCTTGGCGTTGCTGCTTTTGACTTTTATCAAATCTGCAGTACAGTTCTTCCCATTTATAAACAGATAACTCTTCCCAGTTTTTAAGTCAATTTTTGCACAATTTCCCTTAAGAAATACATGCAAAAAATACACCGTTCCGTCAGTCCTTCCACTACTAGAAAAACTGCCTGAAAAACAATATCTTCAATTTGTATTTCGACCATGGTTTGTACCTTAATTAATTTAGATTTACCACCTATGGCTCCTAATATCCTGCAGTTCTGCACAGGATAGGTCGGTAAATCTTTGTGGCTGTCAATCTCTTTAAACAATGCCTTCGATTCAAAAATGGTTCAAATGGCTCTGAGCACTATGTGACTTAACTTCTGAGGTCATCAGTCGCCTAGAACTTAGAAATAATTAAACCTAATTAACCTAAGGACATCACAACATCCATGCCCGAGGCAGGATTCGAACCTGCGGTCGTAGCGGTCGCCCGGTTCCAGACTGTAGCGCCTAAAACCGCACGGCCACTCCGGCCGGCGCCTTCGGCGTAACACTAATTTTTGCGCCATTATCCACAAGTATATGAGAGGGTATTTTTCCCACTATAGCCTGTATGCTAGCTTGCACTATACCATCCTCTTCATACAACTGTGGTTCTCCCTCATTGGTTAACAAATCACGCATGTCCGTTTCATCTTGATATCTTAACAAGTAGTTACCATGGTAGCATAGATCGTCCCCACGACTATTCATGGCCAACACTGGGGAGCATAATGAGGCCACGTTTAGTTTAACGCCCCATTATTACTGTTTGTAGGTGTTTCGTTCGTCACTTCTATGATATTCACCCCCGACGTGTTGTTACCTCATTACACATTGCGATCATGATTTTGGCCTTAGTTTACAGGTGTAATGTTACTTTGAGCTTGGGACTGATAGTGTTGATTGCTAATCTGGTACTGCCACTGCACATTTTGTGGGTTAGCCGTGTTGTTGCTAAATTGAGGCTGAAAATTACTGTGAGCGTTACCCCATTGATTTCCGTTATCGTTCCTATTTTAGTTTCACTTCCGGTTAGCCAGAGTAGTTTCTGTCCCCATTATTTCTTTTTCTTTTAAATCCTAGATTAAAATTTTGATTATAGTTGTCATTGAAATTGCCTCCCGAATTCGGGCCTGGCATATGCGCTGGTGCGGCGGAATCGACAAAAGCCGGTCGTCACTCAGCCGCGCACGCTACTATCTTGACGCCGCACTGAGGCTGGCGCTGCTACGGAAATTATTATGATTGGGGTGGCTTTGTCCTGCGTCTTCATTAATGAAGTCAATAAAGTCCAAGACAGACATAAATTACTCCAAATTGCTTTCGGGTAAATGTACTAGCCTTTCCCGAATATTTATTTAGCGGTAGTTTAGCTTTCAGAATGCGTAGGACGTCCGTGTGTGTCACTGGTTCATCCCAGAATCTTGTTTTATTTAAATATTTCTCAAAGTACTTTCGGAGTGATCCAAATTTTGGATTATATTGTCCAGGGTTGAATAAGGCTTTTCTGAATCTCTCTTGAACGCCATGTGACCAATACTTTGAAAGAAACGCGTTTTCAAACTGTTCTAATGTCTGACATTTCCATCGCCCATAACGCTCCATCACATTGGATATAAACCGTAACATATTGTATCTTTCGCTGTTCCGACCACGTTTTAGGCAATACGTTTTTGAATGACTTTATAAAAATTACCAGATGCATGGTTTTTTTTTTTTCGGGATAGACACTTTGAATTGACGGTGTTTCATAAGACTCTCTTCTAACAAAACTGATGACAAAGTGGATTCAGCTATCTGCTGTTCCCTTCTCTCGTCACGGTATCGTTGGTTACCGTACACCTCATAGTTTGGTGAGTACACATGTACATTCGGGGTAGGATATTCATTGACCGCACTATCGCTCTTACCTGTGGGTATGTTGTCAAGTTCTTCTGCTGCATGTTGGTTTCGTTCTTTCATTGTACAAAGTTTCCTGTTTAGTTGCTCGACAATTTGATTCTGCCAACCTGGTAAGTCCTGTGTCAAAGTTTTCTGTATCTGCCCTATGTCAGTTTGCAGTTTAACTACAGATGTGTTTTGTGTAGTGTATACTTGCTCCATTGTGTTACTTATTGCTTTCTGTAGCTCTGTTTCTAGAGTACGGTTTATGTGTGTGTGTCTCTTTCTTCTAAAGAGTCCTCGAATTGCTGTTTTGTCAAGCCCTCAACTTGATTTACAGCTTCCTACATTTTTGTATTGAGCTCGGTTTGCTGTACACTCATGTCATTGAAATTTTCAGGTAACTAACTTATCTGGTTTGGCACATCCTTAACTGTGGTTATCAATATCCCGATTCATACAGTTTAGATCTTCCCGCACCATTTCTATTACCTGATCTGCTACCTCTCTTTTTAGTTGTGTCGCCAGGTTATCGTGCATTTCAGTAAGGGTTTTTACATCACTGTCTAGCTTGTTCACTTCGTCTGTTACTTTCCCCATGTGTGCTGCGACATTTTCTATCTGCGTTGTGACATTTTCTGCCTGTGCATTCATTTGGGTTGTTACATTCCCTATCTGTAATGTTATTATTCTTAACATCTGCATAATGCCTGGCTCTGCTGGACCTGGTACATCTGCGGAATCCGGAACAGTTTCTAGAGTGGACATATTTTTGTCTGTCGCTTGCGACCGAGTACTAGTCGCTGCGACTGCGGTATCTGTAATATTTTCTATCTCTGTGTCAGGTATAGGTTGAGCAACTGATTCCTCATCTGACGAATTAGCCATCGTTTTGGTTTGTGATCTTAATTCAACCATAGCTGTATGTAATAGTAAAGCAGCGTGCAGCCGAACTTCACTACTATTACGGCTCGTACTACACGTAAACAAATCTCAGATGACGTCGCGCTCTCTTGCGTAATTCAATGTAGTAAAATATGTCCCTGGTAAAACAGTAGACTTCTACGCGCGCAATCAATGAAAATGATCCGCCATCTTGTGACGCATTCACATATATTTTACTAACAGCAATCTATAAATCATCTAAAAAAATTGAAATTTTGAAAAAAATGCCTGCTACCCTGTGGGTGTCGGAAAAAATGCTATTCAGTCCCACATTTACGGTCAACTAAAAGCGTAGTAGTGCTGTTGCTCTTACCTTACGTATTTTCTTTTGCCGGTCGTTTTCTCAGTAGTCGGTTAAAAATTTGATGTTCCAGAAGTTCCTCCTTTTTCAAAATTTTTATTTTATGGATGTATGTGAATTTTATGGGCTGATTTCATTAGTAAATTTGGTGATCTTATACGCTGTTAGCGTAGCATGTAACAGAAACAATTGGTTATAGTCGCAATAATGGATGGGAAAAATTACTTACATATTTCCACTTAAAATTTGTACAAAATTTTTCTGAAAATTAACAAACGTCATGGCACTCTGTCGCCATTTGTAACGCGTCCTCTTATATTATTATGTTTTGCTAATGTTATTGTTAGAAAAATCTTTATTCAGTCGGTCGTCGAAATTTTGAAATAAAAGTTATTGTGGATGTCGCGTAGTAAATATTTCGCGTGAAGCGCTGTTGCGACACAGGCAAAGATCAATCGTGGAAACTAAGCCACTGAATACTACAAATAATGTTATTAAAGAATACGGCCAATTGACTACATCAAATAAGACGGCACGTACATTCGCGAATGAGTGGTAAAAGAAAAACCCGTTAAAACTGTGTAGGAAATGTATGCGAACACACGAACGGGATAGTGGCACGTACATTTTGAGTGCAATCATCCCCAGTGGCCTGGATAAAAAGAATTACAGTTAAACGCATTTATTTACCTTAGAACGTAAATGCGTGGACTTCGAAATTACATGAAAAGAAAGACTGCAGGTTCTGAATGTCGCGGCAAATATATTGAAATTGACGTTAGCGGCCACGAAAGGAAAAAGATGAATACATTCACGTACCTCTATTGTTGAGCAGCGTCGCCGCCATCTAAATTCTCTGCCTAAAATTAAAATAATAGTAATAATTTTCCAGAATTTCAGAAGCTGGGGCCCATGGTATCATAACGGACGAAATCGCTCTGCTTCAAAATCACTTTCATTATTTAACCCAATTTTACCATTAAGGAATGGTACAACACGTCTTAACACTAGGACAGGTTAACAACGAAAGGTAACTTATTCTAAAACTAATAAACGAAGAGCGTAAAGCTTCTTTTGTTCTGCAAATGCTTTACGCATTAATCTCTGGTACTGAACTGGTGTCTATATATTCATAAAAATAGTTTTATGTAATTCCTTTACAACATATTAGTTGCAAGAAAATAAACAGTTCTTGGCAGCAACACAGTTTTATTGCGTTACAAATGCCTTGCAGCAATAAATTTTGTCACATGAATCAATCAAAAGAACAAACATAGGAACTGAACCGTATTTATCCATTATAAGACAGGGTTTTTTCTCCAAATTCACCATTCAAAAAATGCGGGGTCATCTTATATTCGCAGATTAAACTGCTCCTGCTCTGTCAACATTTTTATGTAGTTTAAAATTCAAGTGACTCTGAGCACTATGGGACTTAACTTCTGAGGTCATCAGTCCCCTAGAACTACTTAAACCTAACTAACCTAAGGACATCACAACATTCATGCCCCAGACAGGATTCGAACCTGCGGTCGCGCGGTTCCAGACTGTAGCGCCTAGAAACTCTCGGCCATATGTAGTTTAGTAGAGAAGATAGGGGTCATCTTACATTTACAGAGAAAGCTTTAGCTTCTACAGTTATGTGCAGATTCATTTTGATGAATTCAGAAGGGCAAAGCTGGAGAAACAATACTCGCATTTGAACAGGCTCGAGATTTCTTGATATGTCAAAGCGCTTGATAAAGTATCAACACTGCTCGGACAGTCACTTTATATTTGACTCTCACGGCACAGGTGGAAGGTATACGCGAGAAACTATATCTACATCATACTCTGTAAGCCATCTAATGGTGTATGGCGTAGGGTACTTTCGGTACCACTATCTGATCCCTCAAATCCTGTCCACTCGCGAACATTGCGTGGGAAGAATGATCGTCAGTAAGACATTAGACACTAAAACGATCTATTTTTCTACTCAAAATTTGACAGTTCTATGAAACACTGGAGAAAGAACCATTAATTTCTATCATCTTAAAAACTCTTCTTGTATTGAACTTGTTTGCAATAAAAGTTCTGATACGTGCATTTATGGGTACCATATACAAACATTTATGCTTTTAAGGAAAGGTATCATTCAAAGACAAAAATGATATCCTTTAAAAAACATTAGCTACTTGATTCTGAACCCAAATCAATATGTATATTATTTGGTTCTAAGCGACAAATAAGTGAGCATTGGGCCAATAATGTGTTTGGCAGAAAGAAACATTGTAACATTTTCATGTCAGAGAGAAGTAAAATCCGATATGTATTTGGAAAGAAACAGTTGTGTTGTCAGGTACCACTGTAAACACCTCAGAAATAGCAACATATACAGAAGAAACAGCAACATATTCAGAAGAAACAGCCAAATATTTGTGACACTGAAGATACAAATTTCACAGTTGTGCTATTAGGATGATGACAATTAAAAACAGTGACACCAATATACCACTGACGACAGCATAAAAAACCCACCACAGATTAATGTAAACCATTCCTTTTTGTTTAGTTTATCTCTCCTTGTATTATTAAAATGTTGTCATTAAATAGCGTAAATTTAGAATAGTTATGATGTTAACTTCTTAGACATATTTAAAAACAAAGATGATGTGACTTACCATACGAAAGTGCTGGCAGGTCGATAGAAACACAAACAGACACATACATGCACACAAAATTCAAGCTTTTGCAACAAACTGTTGCCTCATCAGGATAGAGGGAAGGAGAGGGAAAGACGACAGGAAGTGGGTTTTAAGGGAGAGGGTAAGGAGTCATTGCAATCCCGGGAGCGGAAAGACTTACCTTAAGGGGAAAAAAGGACGGGTATACACTCGCACACACACACACACACATATCCATCCACACATATACAGACACAAGCAGACATGTGGGTCTTTAAATATGTCTGCTTGTGTCTGTATATGTGTGGATGGATATGTGTGTGTGTGTGTGTGTGTGTGTGTGTGTGCGCGAGTGTATACCCGTCCATTTTTCCCCCTAAGGTAAGTCTTTCTGCTCCCGGGATTGGAATGACTCCTTACCCTCTCCCTTAAAACCCACTTCCTGTCGTCTTTCCCTCTCCTTCCCTCTTTCCTGATGAGGGCAACAGTTTGTTGCGAAAGCTTGAATTTTGTGTGTATGTATGTGTCTGTTTGTGTTTCTATCGACCTGCCAGCGCTTTTGTATGGTAAGTCACATCATCTTTGTTTTTAAATATATTTTTCCCACGTGGAATGTTTCCCTCTATTATATTAACTTCTTAGACAGATACTTTAAGTCAATAAAACAGTTTGTAATTTTGATTAGTCAGAGTATGTTAAAAATAAATTTTTCTCAAGGAGCCTCTTAAAGGGAAAAAAAGGATGTTGTCAACTTATTTCAGGGTCCTCTTACACTTGGGTAAATATGGTAGTGTTATAAACAATGCCTGTAAAAAGTGTATTACCCAATAAAGCCAAGTTCAATCAAGGCTTCACAGAAACTACACATCACATAACAAAGCGCATCTGTGTTCAAGGGGAAAGGGTTACATGTTATTTGTTCTACCGCAGTGTAAGCCAATGGACCAATCACAGAGAAAACCTTCACAGATAGGTGTGGCAGCTAACTATTAGTATTATCAATATCACCAACAATCAGAAGAAGAAAAAAGAAGAGGACTGAGAGTTGACAGAAAACAGGACAGAACATGCAGTTAAGATGTTTATGCATTACAGGCTGGAGGTATTAAAATAAAAAAATAAAAAGACAACAAAGGTTTTAATGGGACTCTTCTACCTACTTCATGGTGGAAGAATAAAAAGTACACAACTGACAATCTGCATATATGAGCAATCAGACAGCTTTTCCTCTGATACGATGAACAACAGACGAACATACCAGCTCTACACAAAAACTGTATCTTGTTAGTTTGATAGAGCAGTGTCTTAAAGATAGCAAAGCAACAATCAGGAAAATTATTTTGATTCTAATATACCATTACAAAAGTCACCAGATGAGATGACTGATCAGCAAGACAGTTTTCTTGCACCAAGATCCTGAGCTCAAAATAAATATTATACTTAGTTGAGTTCTTTATTCACACACTGCAGGGCAATTGGTGTTGACATAGCAACAATATGCAAAATTATTGTCAAACAATAGTGCCCACATTTAATTATTGTCCCCCTTCTGTGCATCAAATACATGGCTTCTTGCAAGAAAAATATTTTAGTACTATTGCAGCACCCACTGAGTAAACTGGCCTAGGGTTTGCATTTGGGAAGAGCAAGGTTCGAATCTGTCAACTCATTATTGTGTTTTAGGTATTCCATGGTTTCCCTAAATCATTTAGCCTTTAACTGGTATTGTGGTGCCTGTCAGACCCCATAAGTTTAATAGTAAACTATACAAGAGTGCTTTAAATTGGTCATTTACTGATCTCACCTAGTTACAACATGTATTTTCAAACATGTGAAAGTGAAACCACATCAAAATATTAATAACCAAGAAGAAAACACAGAAAATATGAAAGTCATGTTCCGAAAAAGAGGACTATCCTACGTTTCTCAAAAATCTAGATATAAAAATTTTAACTATTAATCCTATACTGTGCCTGTCTTTCATTAACAACCAAGGCTCCAAAACAGAAACAACATTACTCAAATATTTTAAGTATAAATTCACATTTTGATATTAACTTTCAAATGTTTTAGAGCTCATAGTGTAGGTGTTGTACAAGCCTTGGTGTCTGTCATATACACAGTCTTTAACCCATGCTTCACCAGTGTTCTTGGCAGGAACATACGAAATCATCACTGAAGGCTGAAGGGCACAAGCATTTCACCATTACGAACAATACAGCTAGGAGAGTAACAATGCTGACAGTTCCAAATAAATCTATCAAAAATGTTTGATACTGTGTCAGTTGAATCTTATTTCTTTCCTTTCTTCCCCGTCGTCTGTTACCAAATTGAAGAGTTCTCAATATGAACAAAAAACTTTTCTTATGGTACTCACTGATAAAAGTTTATCTATGGATTCCTTGTCAGATCTGGAAATTGCTTTTAAGTCTATAAAAGCTTTCAGCTTAAGAACATCAAATATCACACACAAAAGATATGATAGTACTTTTATTTTACTGATTTTATTGCTTGACCATTGTAGAACCTCATTTAAAATCCCTTGAGTAAAAAGTAGGCCCAATACTTGTTCAACATTCAGATTCTTACCAAAGGCATCAGCCCTAAATTGCAGATAAGGAATCCACAGCAAAATGTTATGCTGTGTTTTCTCACACTAGTTGGTGGTTATGATTTTCTCCATTTGAAGCAATTTCCCCTACCGCAACAGTAGGAATCAAGGTGATATGACTGTTTTCTACTTACATCAAATGCGCCTGTTTTGAATTTGTATCATTATCACTTTCTGTCTCATAATCTGGATTAGTATCACTATCATCAAAAATGTCATTCGTCATGTCTTTCAAATAAATTTTGATGTTTGGTTCACTTACTCTCAGAACTTGTTGAGAATAACCAGCTTGTTCAGGCTGTTTTGAATGGTGAGATGGATCTGTGCAAATTAATTACAAGTAATAGCCATAATATATTGCACCATAATTATCACAGTAAACACAAAATGTTGATAAACAGGTCTGACAAAGAATAATCACGTAACCGGTACCATATGTCTACCAAACATCATGACAGCTTCACCATCAATTTACCAAAGACCAAATGGTGTGAACGGCCACTCCACACTCACAGCAAGAAGCCATCAATACAACTGCAAGGTGCACAGAGGAAAAACGTGAAATGGCCGCTGAATGGAAGATGGTGACTATCAGGAAAATGGGCAGCTATCTCACACACATATGATATCAGTTAATGTTAATGTGAATGCTGGTATGAGTCCTTTGAAATGGACACAAACAATTTCCTTCTCCACTCTAGTCTTGTGACTGCTAATCCCCTGACCACTAAATTTCTAAGTGCCCCCCCTCCTCCCCACCAACCACAAAAAACCAGTACCATTCAAGCTAAAATCTGAAAGAATTTATCTACATCTACATGCATACTCTACAAACAACTGTCAAGCGCATGCAGACGGTACCATACATGGTACCATACGTTACGGTTTCTTTCCATTCCAATCATATATGGAATGTAGGAAGAATCTCTGGATTCTTCGCTTAATGCTGGTTGTTAAAAATTTGTAAGCAGACTTTTGCAAGATACCTGGCATTATCTTCAACAGTCTGCAAATTCAGGTATTCCCATGATGTTCTTCGATGAGAAACAAATCTGTGTCCGTTTGTGCTGCCCTGTTTTTGTATCCATCCAATGCTCCCTGTTAGCCCTATTTGGTATGGGTCCCACTTCCAGTGAATCTTACGAATTGTTAAACTGGTTGCCCAGTTCGTGAAATGAAGACAAAAATATGTGGACAAATATCAGTATTCACACTTGATGAGCAAAATAATTAATTTCAGTTTGTATTTGTTGAGTGACTTCACATTTGCTTCATTTATAATTTTGAGTACAGCATGATAGTGAGCGACTTTTAAGTCTCTGTTTTGGTTGTAAACATGACTATTTGCACTATGGCCACAACAACAATTGACCTTTTTTTTTTTAATACAATGCATGCTACATATTTCTAATTTTTTTATTCCGATTTTGGCCGTCTAGGGACCGCGTTAAACAACTATTTTTCAATGTACATTTCTCCTATTGCGCTCCTCCTCTTTTCTCTTCTGCCAGTATGTCTTCATCCTCTCTCTGTGCTGCTCCCTTCGGTCTTCTGTCCACACTGTTCCTCCAGTTCTTCTCTTCTTCACTTCAAATCCTTCAAAATGTTGAATTTTGTCTCTCATTAAGTCTCTGTTGGTTATATCATCTTCTCCTATACCCATCTCCTCTAAGTCTGCTTTGACTTCTTTGAACCAGGTAATTTGGGTTCTGGGGTTCTTGTCAAAAAACATGAATATTTTCTTTGTCAGCCTTTCATCATTCATTCTTTTCAAATGGGCGTAAAAGCTTACTCTTCTCTTCCTCATAGTATCTCCCACTTTCTCAATTTTGTCATACACTTCTCTATTACTTCTAAGCTTCCAAGTCCCATTCTCAAACCTCGGCCCAAGTACTCTTCTAATGATTTTTCGCTCCTTTTTTGCTATAGCTTCCATTTCCTTGTTAGTGTTCATTGCTAAACATTCAGATGCATACAGACACTCTGGCTTAATCACAGTGTTGTAGTGCCTTATTTTTGCGTTAATTGATACTGACTTCTTGTTGTACACATTCTTTGTTAGCTGGAATGCCATTTCCATTTTTCTTGTTCTTGTTTTATTTCCTTCTTTATCTGAAGCATTGGGCTGGATGATTTCCCCTAAATATTTGAAATTAGAAACCTTCTTTATCTGGCCATACTTTGTAATCATATTGTTCGGTGCCTCTTTTACATTGGTTAGGTACTCTGTCTTTTCAAAGGAGATTTTCAGTCCTGCTTTTTCTGCTGTTTCATTCAGAATATTGATCTGTTTGACTGCTTCTTCCAAACTTCCTGCCAGAATCGCTAAGTCATCCGCAAAAGCGAGGCAATCTACTTCTAATCCATCCTTTCTTCTTCCTAATCTGATTTTTTGTATTCCTTCTTCAGTCGTTTTCTTCCTCCTCTCTCTAATAACTTTTTCTAACACACAGTTGAATAGGGTAGGTGACAACCCATCTCCTTGTCTTAATCCTGTTCTGATTTTGAATGGTCTGGATACCTCACCACGGAACTTTACTTTTGCATAGGTATCCGTAAGTGTTTCTTTGACGATTGCGTCTGTTTTCTTGTCTGCTCCAAACTCCCTAAGGATGTTAACCAAGGTTGTTCTGTCAACGGAGTCGTACGCCTTCTTGAAGTCAACAAACGTGATAAAGATGTCTTTTCCTCTTAATCGTCTATATTTAATAATTAACTTCAAGTTTAAAATTTGCTCCACACAAGATCTTCCCTTCCTAAAGCCTGCTTGGTATTCACCAATTTCTTGATCAAGTTGTTTCTCCAATCTGTTTTGTAGGGCCTTAGATATTTCTAATGTAATATGTACTCATTCCTGTTCATTGCTCCTACTTACAATTAAGAGCAAAGGTGTTGCATATATACATGTGCAGTTGTGTTTGCAGGAACAGTGCAGCTTAGGTAGTGGTCTCTTTGTCTTAGAAACTAAAACAAATGTTACACTGTAACGTATGCATATGGGCTAACACTTTTATATAAAGATTACTTTTATTTTACTAGGGAGCTCTGTCCCTATTTTATGTGCCACAATCACTCACACATCTGCTTTTCATACACAGCAGCAGTTAAAAGTATTTTCTTCCTTGTTTCAGGTAGACTGAAATCTTATTTATATTAAATAAAAAGGCCAAAAACAAATGTTAAACATTTTTTGCATTTGTAGTCTTCTTTCGTTCTTCAATTCTGTTGATTAAAGTTGCAAGTAACTCTTCAATTTCAGTAGCTGCTTTCTCCAACTGAGTGTTGTCTCTACAAGTAAATGAATCTGAAAATAAATTAAGTAGGTCTGTCAGTCAATTAACAACCTTTAATCATTGACAATCTTATAATAAGTCTATAGCTACTCTAGCTGAGATGGTTAAAAACCAGGAAAAAACTATAGCAGGGCTATAAATGAATGGCTCCAATACAAAAGCAAAATCATTGGCTTGGTATTTGACTAGCACACAAGAAAGACAATAGCACACAAGAAAGGCAAGAAAAATTATGTAAAATATATGGTGGATCTTTATGTTTCCTAACTAATCTGTATACTTATGGAAGATCTGTTGTAGCCTTCTTGTCAGAATTGTATCTGTACAAGTTACTGCACATTCTGTCTGTTATTTAAAGATATTTTGTCAGTTTGCAACAAAATGAAAAGACTATGATTCTTATAAGAAAGGAGCATGCATTTGTCACCATTCTCAATAAACATTTGATGTTCCTTTCACCCCATTAATATTATGATGACAGGATGAAAGCATAACTCTTCAGTTTTTACAGGTGTATGTTACGTACAAAAAATTGTCAGGAAGTGCCAGATCTTTGGGGCAGATGCATATGTCTGAAATAGCAATCAGGCCATTCACTTGATCCTCACTTCAACATCATAGATAGAAGCAGATAAATGTTAAAGATGTTAACTAAGATTTTCAGGGAATAAGATACATAAACTGTAAGGTGCACGAACATTTGAATTTGTGTGTGGAAAACATTTAGGACAAAAAATATTTATACATAATGGACAACACAAAAGAGAAGACTGAAAGTAAGCAATAATTTTCTAATTATAAATGGTTTACTTATTCATAGGTGATATTGAGGGAAATGACTTTAAGCACTGTCTACTGAGACAACGCATGGCTTCAAATGTGCTTGTTTTTCAAATTAATGCAAAGTTTCTTACAAAGATACTCACTTCATCTTTCATATCCACTAATTATTTTCCTCTGAGTGCCAGTCTGAGCAGAGTGGACTACAGAAGCAGCTTATCCTTTCTGAACCAGATGGTATACATTGTTTGTTTAGCAGTATTCTTACCTGACTCTCAGTAAAAGTGCACAGTAGCTTTTTACTGTGCTGTAAGTGTCTGCACAGAGTGAGTTCAAACTCTCAGCTTAGTGTTACATTACTTACGGTTTCGACAAAACTTGATAAAAGATGAATACTGACTGCACCTGATGTGTACTATGCAGATGGCTGCTCCCCTGTAATGCACTGGCACTGTGACACACGGGACGAATACTTTATACCTCTTGGAGTCTATAGCTTCACCTGAGATCCCTGATGCCACTGCATCTTCAAATTAGCACATTCCAGCTGGCCGACACTTGCCTGACAATGACTGGCAAACAATGATGAGTTCGTGAAAACCTGTGCAGAAAGCGAAAGTCGGTACCGGCTGTATGGCTGTACCCTTATGTCTTAAAAACAGATTTGAGGTACTGTCTACTGCTGAAAGAAGATCCAAGCCAGCATAGGACGCCTCACTTGTTGGAACTGTGGACAATCTTCCCAAGAGGTCCGGACAAGTGCAGATGGTGGGATTGCTCGTCATCAGGAGCTCCAGTATTAGGCAGGTTCTTCTCAGGGAAATAGTGGGCAAGTTGGAAAAGAAGGCCAGTGTCCACTCCGTTTGCTTGCTGGGAGAAATGGGAGGAGGTCTCGTCCAGATGTGAAGGAGACAATGCCAGCAATGACAGAGAGCACTGAAAGCATCAGGATGCAAATCGTGGCTCTTACCGCCATGAATGATGTCTGCTGCCTGAGTTCAGAGGCCATCTTCAGTTCCTACAGGCAGATGGCTAATTTGGGAAAGACAGCTAGCCTTTCCCATAGTGAGGAAGCAGAGCGACCACTTTGCAACATTGTTTCCAGAAATGATAATGGTCCTCTGGGTTTGGAGCTGAATGAAAGGGTTAAACTAGAGGCTGTGATGATCTTGGATGTGGATTTCTCCATCCCTGTTATTGGGTGGAGAACTGTAGTGTCATTCACTACTTACAGGAAGTTGATACTAGGGTAGCAGAGTATATGTGGCATGCATATGTGGTTTTTTTCAGGATTGAGAAATCCCTCCACAGGTCTGATAAGATGCATTCTGATTCCAGACAGAATAGCATTCATCACAACAGTTGGGAGAAAGAAAATGTTAACACAGAATTAGTTAACTGCGGGGGTGTCTATGGAAATATCCTGGAACTAGTCTTGCTTATAAACGATAACAATGCCAACAGAGTACTAGGGACCTAAAGTTAACTGAAACCAGATGTCGGCACCAATGAAATTCTAAACTCTGACTGGAATGTACACTCCAAGACAAAATAAACAGTGAATCATGAAGAAATTATCCAAATGGGGTGGAAATACGTACATGTACGGGCAAACAAATAATTACAGATCCATAAAAATTGGATGATTTTTAAAAAAAAGAGCTTCACAAACTAAGCAAGTCAATAACATGTTGGTCCACCTCTGGTCCTTATGCAAGCAGTTATTCAGCTTGGTATTGATTGATAGAGTTTTTGGATGTCCTCCTGACAGATACCATGCCAAATTCTGTCCACTTGGTGCATTAGATTGTCAAAATCTTGAGATGGTTGGAAGGCCCTGCCCATAATGCTCCAGTGTTCTTGATTGGGGAGAAATGCAGTAACATCAGTGGCCAAAGTAGGGTTTGGCAACCACGAAGCAGTAGAAACTCTTGCCATGTGTGGGCAGGCATTGGCTTGCTGAAATGTAAGCCCAGGAAGGCTTGCCATGGCGGGCAACAGAATGGGACGTAGAACATCATCGACGAACTGCTGTGCTGTAAGGGTGCCACGGATAACAACAGAAAGGGTTCCGCTATGAAAAGAAGTGGCATCCCAAACCATCATTCCTGGCTGTTGGGCCATATTGCAATAATACGTTTCACATAAAAACAATTTTGTATTGCATTGAGATCACACTTCACTCATTGCAGTTATCTTGGATATGAAGAACATGAATGTTACATTTTTCTTGGTCTCTGAAAATAGGTAATAGTAGAAGTATCAGCTGGACAGGCTGTTTTATATGTGTAAAATGCCTGTCTGAAGTGGTCTATAAAAGGCAAATGTTGTTAAGGTGATGAGTAATTGCTGCCCACATTCAAAGTTAATCTCAGTGCAACACATGCCCTTCCTTTAATACACACCTGCAGCCGTGCCCTGTTGTACATCCACTCCTTCAGTAACGTGTTTCCACCTACGTAGCTCAGTAGTCAGTGTGTCTCACAGCTGTGCCTGGATTTGATTCCCAGTACTGTCAGGGATTTTTCCTTAGTGGGCAGCGTGTAACAGGATGCACTCAGCCACATGATGTCAACTGAGAAGCTACTTGAGTGAGAAGTAGTGGTTAGTATCTGGGAAACTGACAATAGCTGGGAGAGCAGTGTGCTGATCCCAGGCTCCTCCAAAGCACATATATGTCTCACCATTGGTAGAGGATGGCCCAATGACTGGTTGGTACTACATGGTCTGTCACATGTGGCATGTGGAGCATTAACTAGATTTATACAACTCTGATGAAGCTGGTGAGCTCTTAAACTGAGAGTGCAGCAACCTAAGCTAATGCCTTCATCCCTGTTTTATCATACAGCATGCCATATGAGGCCCTCAAAAAGATACTGCAAGACCATACAGTATCTGAGGAATAAAATGATCAGTTCCAATGGTGACTGATGATTTGACTGAGATGAATAGGAAAAATTTGATGTTCTCAAGCAAATAATTCCATATATAAGTGTTATTCGCCACTGAATAAAACTGCTGAGGTTCTGGGCTTAGTCACCACCAATGACCACAGACATATTTATTTTTTATTTATTAATTGTAGAATGGTGTCTACCCAGCTTTATCAGATGAAATTTGTAGCTGCTTAAGAACAAAAGCACTGAAACTGAAATGAACCTTGCATCAGGATTGGAGCCAAATAACTTTTATTTAATGCAACAATATTTTCAATGCATGTGTGGACACACACACACACACACACACACACACACACACACACACACACAAATGCGAGTGCGAGCGCGCTCTCGCGGAGCGTGTACAACTACACTGTACCAGCACTGCGGCCCGACTAATGCTTATAGTTCATAATATATCTGTTATTGAACAGAACATATTTTAACAAACTAATTTCCATGACCATAGGCAGTCTTATTACTGGAGTAAAACTATTTATATTATTCCTGAAGTATATGGAAACTTTCTGATTTTAATATTTGGTACCATGCATAAAGAGACCGGGTAAGTTGACATTTTGTTTGAGGGAACACAGTCATATGACAGTATTGGATAGTACAGTTCATTTGCCATTTGATGCAATACCCATTGTGCTAATGGAGTTAGAGCTTAAATTTTGTAAGTCTGAGAAAAGTAGCAGTTTCATATTTTTACAAGAAAATACAGCATCAAATAATAATAAAAAGTAGTACGTATTCTCGTCTTAGCTTGGTGTTCCAACCCTCACCCCACCCCACTCCCTTCCCCCCCAAAAAAGTAGTTTTTCTGCTCTTTCTGCTTCTTTTTACCCCTTACGGAAATACAAAAGTTGTATGGTCAAGAGGGTCTCTTTTGTCTCCATAACTATCTACATGTGGAATTTAAAATGTGATGAAACCAGTTCACAGCCCACGATGGTCTGCAAGGGTATTTACATCGCACTTTAGTTGCAACCGAATGAGGAAGTGCGTTTGTTAAGACACTGGCTACAGGTTTGTGAGAATGGAGGCCTATGCTCTGCCCTGCCGTGCTGAATCATTTCATGTAAATTCTGGGATACTTCCTTAACCAAGGATATGGCCACTAGCCTATCCTCTCTTCATTAAACACATTTGTATAAAGACTGAATTATCAATACAGAGTAATTTAGCTAAGCCATTCACCTCCAGTATTTCAGGAACTGTTTTAAGATACCGTAATTCTCTTTTCATCCAGATGACTAGTAAGAAGATCCTCATTAAACAGAGTATAGTCTCTTTTGGTTTCAACTTCTTCTTCAAATGGAGTTATAGTAATTTATGCACTAGTGTCTTGGTATTTAAAGTGTCATATTCAATGGCATTTCACCCTCCAAAATCGGCTTATTAGTTTTGCAGTAATTCCAATATTTAGAATTTAGGCTATACGTTTTGGGCATGAAACCAATTGCTGTTGTGTATAGACACACCCAAATATTAAAATATGAGTATGTCACTTCAGATAAGAAAGAAACAGAGCTGCACCACATTGATACTAGTATAAAAGGGGTACAGACGAAAAGTAGGTTGAATGCATAAAAGTATGTAGACTGTGTCCAACAAGAATGAAAATTCAGTAAATGTGCAAAAACTATTCTCTGAAGGGCACTAGAATACTAATCAGAGAGTAAAGGGCATATCTGTAATGAGCAGAATGAATGAAATAATGTCCTGGAAACTGTTGCTCGTTATCCACATGCTAGCTCCAGAGACATTATGAATGCCTTTGGAATGAGTCAGCCCAGTATTGTTCGCATTGCGTCACTTCAACAGATTAACCAGCGGGACTGCAGAAGAGTCATGGAATTCTGTTGCTCAGTTATCAGTTGTCCTGAATGTTTACCTGATTTGATGGGGCTGAACTTTTTCCTATGGGCTAAGCTCAAAGATGAAATCCATGAACTAGTTCTGATGACCCAAGAGGATTTAAACCATTACACTGAACAGTTTGTGCACTGACATTGAAAGAATTTCTTCAGTCTATTGAGAGGTACTTCCTTCAATGACTGCAGATATGTATTGCAATAGGGTAAGCATTGTAAACACTATATGATGTAAATGAAATTTTAAGGAAGCATTTATGACCACAATATTTTGCGATTTCCTTTTTGTTGCTGTTGTTTGTGTAATTTTTCAAGGCAAGTGTGTATCTCAATGTTAAACTCGTGATGCAAAGTTATTATGTAACAATCTTTATTGCTCAGTTCCCTGTATTGCAAACTAATTCAGTTTTTCACATGTATTTTTCCTTCAAGATTCTGGCAAAAACAGGGCACAATAGTGAGATCTTTAGCACTCATACTAAAATTTTATGAGATGAATGTGGATAAAGGGTGCAAAGTCATTAAAAACAGAGTGCACAACCCCCCCCCCCCCCCCCCCAAAAACACACACAATCTCTGTCTCTCAAGGAAACTATAAACATTGCTTATGTTGTCAGATTGAAAATTTGCAAAAAAACTAGGGGAAGCAATTTCAACAACTCAGCTCGTTGATCATTGGTATAAAAAGGACCTTAAAATCTCCAGCCTAAAATCTTGGGCTGTAGTCTAAACACTTCACAATACTTC
The DNA here is from genome assembly GCF_023864345.2 of Schistocerca serialis cubense. NCBI lineage: Eukaryota > Metazoa > Arthropoda > Insecta > Orthoptera > Acrididae > Schistocerca > Schistocerca serialis. The sequence continues at coordinate 114,881,743 of NC_064643.1, read as the reverse complement.
AAAATCCTTTACAACACTTGTCTTGTTATCAGTTCACCCCACACTTGGCAATGATGTTCTGAAGCAACGTAGAAATCAGGGGTAATTGAGAGAACTGAATACACTCTCTGACCCTTTCTATGGCACTAATGCATATAGGCAACATTTACTCTCTGTGATCCAGAGACATTTGATACTCATAGGTGCAAACTTGTTAGCAACGAGCATCCAAGTCAGAATCTTTGCATGTCTGTCTGTACAAATAGTACCACTTGTTAGAGATAGTATCTTTTTACTTCGTGTGTCTTCTGATTCACAATCATCTTTGGATTTATTTAGTAGTAGAAGTTGAGTTGTAATGTTAAATATCTTATGACTCTACAGTCTGAAATGAATAAAGTTGGTCATAAAAAGGATTTTGCTTATAGGCAACAATGCCAAACTATGGTTAGTTATTACAGTAGCAAATAGGTTCACAATCCTTTTATGGCACAAGGAAATGGCAATACGCTGTAAAGTTTTCTGTAACTTCATATCTGTCTAATAGTGATCCACAAGGAGATTCTGAGTCTGGAATCATAGCATGCAGGAGTGACAATGTTTCTGACTACAGTGAGTATGTCTTTACTAGGAAATCTGGTATGGTGATAGAAGAATTACATATAGAATCAAAAAGTGTCAGTGCTGATGTTGAAGACATTAATCCTACAGTGCTGGATGTTTTGTCTAGTATGTCGAAGATTGACAAACAAGTAATAATCGAAGAAAAGTTCATCCATAGTATACAAATGGATAAAAGAAGACATTGCTTCAGATTCAACAATAGATTTCCCTGTTACATTAGACTGTGTCAGATGACAACAGTTTTTGAAGTAGTTCTTGGGCTCTGAAATAATGGACACAATACTGAGGGAGACAAATCTCTATTCAATTCAGCTGACAACGTTGTTTGCTGATATGAATAGAAATAAAGTGGAGCACCAGTATTTGTGTATTACCATAAGGAGAAAAGACTGAAATACAATGAGGGCTATTCAGAAAGTAGGGAACATTTCCGTCTGATGCAGCTAGGTGCGCACCAATTGCATATATTTCAGTATGTGCATGCTTGGCAGCTCAGTCGGCATCCATCCGTGACAGCAGGAACATCTCTGTGCATCTGGTTTTTTCAATATTCGAATTTGAAATGTGTGCTGCAATTGAAAATTCCACCAGTTGTGAGGTGCGGTCTGTGATATGGTTTTTATTGACAAAAAACCTAAAACCTATAGAAATTTATCGTGAACTGTGCGAAGTGTACGGAACCAATGCAATGAGTAAATGTTCCATCTGGAAATGGTGCATTCAGTTTAAAAATGGCCGAACCAAGGTCCATTAAGAAGAGAAGAGTGGACATCCGAGCATTGTGACTGACAATCTTGTTGCTAAAGTTGATGAAACGATTCGTGAAAACCGTCACTTCACAATAACGGAGCTTTTGCTTTCTTTTCTACATGTTTCACGGACTTTGTTTTTTGAAACTGTCACTCAAAAGCTAGGCTACCACAAATTTTGTGCAGGATGGGTGCCCAAAATGCTTACAAAGCACCATAAAGAAGAGCGAATGGGGGCAACATTGACATTTCTGGAGGCCTACCACAAACATGGTGATTCATTACTGGATCAAATCGTAACCGGTGATGAGACCTTGGTGAAACATGTCAATTGCGAGACAAAATTACAGTCCATGGAGTGGGGGCACACAAGGTCCCCACAAAAACCAAGAAAATATTTGCAATCCTTGTCAGTAAGGAAGTTGATGGCGACAGTTTCTTGGGATAGGCAAGGTGTGGTTCTTATTGATTTTCTCGAACGTGGAGCAACCAATTCTGCCCGGTACTGTCAAACTTTGCACAGCCTTAGAAGAGCAGTTCAAAACAAATGTCGAGGAAAGCTGACATCCAAAATTTTGTTTTTGCATGACAATGCCCGACCTCTTACGGCAAACCGCACTAAAGAACTCCTTAATTCATTCAAATGGGAAATTTTCCCTCATCCGCTTGCAATGCAGCGCTTTGATGACGACGCAGAACTCCAGGCGGGCATAACTCACCAGCTGAAGTCTCAGGCGGCAGACTTTTACGACGAACGTCTTTCAAAGCTTGCCCACTGCTATGATAAGTGCCTCAATGTGCTTGGTGACTATGTGGAAAAGTAGAACGTCAGTTGCTCTTTCAGATGCATATAATAAAATGTATTTCTTGTACTTAGCTTTCTTTTAATGCCAAAACGTTCCCTACTTTCTGAATAGCCCTCACATAAGCATTCCAGTGGCTGTGTGAGTAGAATATGTACCTCAAATTGGCAATTTTGCTTGTAAGGCAGCATCTTGTATTTGCAAAAAATAACAACAAAATTTAGAAAACATTATATAACATTGTTTGCATCATACGATGAAAACAACTAGTTAAATATTTGCTACAATGAAAATTATCAATGTTTGAAAATACAAGATAATTGGAAGCATAAAAAATCAGCCACCAAGTCGTGGCAGGAGAAACCACATGAAACGGATATGGAAATGTGCAAACGTGTAGAGCCAATGGCTCCTTCTGGCAGAAGGGTAGAAGGCAGAGGAAGAGGGATGGGGGAAAAAGACTGGTGAGGTTTAGGTACATGGGGAGAGTTATGGAAAAGTTGACCAGAACCCCAGATCAGGAGAGATGTCCTGGATGGGCTGTGAAAGAAAGAATGATTGTTGATGCCTGCACCAGACGCCATATGAAAACCTGAGAGCTTAAAGGTGAAAGAAAGAACAATAAGCAAGACAGAGACTACTGAAAGACCATGCTGCAAGGGTCACTAAGAATGGAAAGCTAAGTGCGTTATTATGTGGTAGACATGGGGTGGGAAGATCAGAAAATAAAAGGGGGGACAAAGAAAAGTAATAGTTACTGAAAAGAAATTCCAAGACCACAGATGCTGAAGAAAATTTAGCCAGACAAGTGATGATAACCAAACAAATGTTGTAACCCCGGTTCCTGCCTGTTGAGTTCTCCCTCCTGACACCAGTTTCTCAGAAGAGATGGAAGCTGTTGTCACAACATGTGCCTCTCCTAAATTTACATTAACTGCTGTGATCTTGGTAATTCTTTTTAGTAAATATTCCTTTGCTTCACGCCCCTTTTATTTTGTTGTTGTGGTCTTCAGTCCTGAGACTGGTTTGATGCAGCTCTCCATGCTATTCTATCCTGTGCAAGCTTCTTCATCTCCCAGTACTTACTGCAACCTACACCCTTCTGAATCTGCTTAGTGTACTCATCTCTTGGTCTCCCTCTACGATTTTTAAACTCTACGCTGCCCTCCAATACTAAATTGGTGATCCCTCGATGTCTCAGAACATGTCCTACCAACCGATCCCTTCTTCTAGTCAACTTATGCCACAAGCTCCTTTTCTCCCCAATTCTTTTCAATACCTCCTCATTAGTTATGTGATCTACCCATCTAATCTTCAGCATTCTTATGTAGCACCACATTTCGAAAGCTTCTATTCTTTTCTTATCCAAACTATTTATCGTCCATGTTTCACTTTGATACATGGCTACACTCCATACAACTACTTTCAGAAACGACTTCCTGACACTTAAATCTATACTCGATGTTAACAAATTTTTCTTCTTCAGAAACGCTTTCCTTGCCATTGCCAGTCTACATTTTATATCCTCTCCACTTCGACCATCATCACTTATTTTGCTCCCCAAATAGCAAAACTCCTTTACTACCTTAAGCGTCTCATTTCCTAAACTAATTCCCTCAGCATCACCTGATTTAATTCGACTACATTCCATTATCCTCGTTTTGCTTTTGTTGATGTTCATCTTATACCCTCCTTTCAAGACACTGTCCATTTCGTTCAACTGTTCTTCCAAGTCCTTTGCTGTCTCTGACAAACCTCAAAGTTTTTATTTCTTCTCTGTGGATTTTAATACCTACTCCGAACTTTTCTTTTGCTTCTTTTATTGCTTGCTCAATATAAAGATTGAATAACATTGGGGACAGGCTACAACCCTGTCTCACTCCCTTCGCAACCACTGCTTCCCTTTCATGTCCCTGGAATCTTATAACTGCCATCTGGTTTCTGTACAAATTGTAAATAGCCTTTCGCTCCCTGTATTTTACCCCTGCCACCTTCAGAATTTGAAAGAGAGTATTCCAATCAACATGGTCAAAAGCTTTCTCTAAGTCTACAAATGCTAGAAACGTAGGTTTGCCTTTCCTTAATCTTTCTTTTAAGATAAGTCATAGGGTCAGTACTGCCTCACGTGTTCCAACATTTCTATGGAATCCAAACTGATCTTCCCCGAGGGCGGCTTCTATAAGTTTTTCCATTCGTCTGTAAAGAATTCGCGTTAGTATTTTGCAGCTGTGAATTATTAAACTGATAGTTCGGTAATTTTCACATCTGTCAACACCTGCTTTCTTTGGGATTGGAATTATTATATTGTTCTTGAAGTCTGAGGGTATTTCGCCTGTCTCAGACATCTTGCTCACCAGATGGTAGAGTTTTGTTAGGACAGGCTCTCCCAAGGCTGTCAGTAGTTCTAATGGAATGTTGTCTACTCAGGGGGCCTTGTTTCGACTCAGGTTTTTCAGTGCTCTGTCAAACTCTTCACGCAGTATCATATCTCCCATTTCATCTTCATCTACATCCTCTTCCATTTCCATAATATTGTCATCAAGTACATCGCCCTTGTATAGACCCTCTATATACTCCTTCCACATTTCTGCTTTCCCTTCTTTGCTTAGAACTGGGTTTCCAACAAAGATCTTGATATTCATGCAAGTGGTTCTCCTTTCTCCAAAGGTCTCTTTAATTTTCATGTAGGCAGTATCTATCTTACCCCTAGTGAGATAAGCCTCTACATTCTTACATATGTCCTCTAGCCATGTCATATGTATGACATATGTATGTCATTGTTTTTGAAAATCCAACCCTTAAGACGGTGAAACAAGATTTTTAAAAAGATATTTCGTTACATTAAATACATTTTATAGCTGAATTTATGAAAACTGGTATTTCACTTCTTGGTTAGACATAAAGAAATATTTGGTTGAGCATTAAGGTTGCTATGGAAATACCTCTACAAGAACAAAAAAGGCATAATTAACAAAAACTTTGGACTCCAATTCCCAGAGTCACTTTTTGGTCGGAAGTACATTCAGAAGAGACCCTGCTTATATGACCTTCATTAACATGAAAAACTTAGAAAGTGTTGCAATTTGTGACCAACATATTAAATAAAAACAAAAAATCTCTGCAGGCCACACAGTTTACGTGAGTGAAGCAGCTGGCAGTAAGCTAGTTTAATATAATTGGATATGTATAGGAAATCTAGTTAAAAATCAGGGGCAGGGGAAACTGCATAAAAAGGTTGAGAGCCAGTGGCTCCGTCCTCAGGCAGAGGAAATGAAGGGAAAAGACTGATGAGGTTTAGAAAATGGGAGGAGTTACGAAAAAGCCACCCAGAACCCTGCATTAGGGGAGTCTTGTTGGACAGGATGAGAATAAAAGACTGGCTGTTGGTGCCTGCACTGAACGATATTTGAAAACCTGAGATTTAAAAGTGGAAGATAAATAAGCAAGACAGAGATTACTGAAAAAGCATCATGCAAGAGTCAATAAGAGCGGAAAGGTAAGTGACTTATACAAGGTATACAGGAGTGGGTGTAGGGGTGGTATAGTCAGGTTAGAAAATAAGATATAATAAAATAAAAGAATGTTGCGCAGAGCATAACTTAATCATAGCTAACACGTGGTTCAAGAATCATGAAAGAAGGTTGTATACATGGAAGAACCCTGGAGATACTAGAAGGTATCAGATAGATTATATAATGGTGTAAGGCAGAGATTCAGGAACCAGGTTTTAAATTCTAAGACATTTCCAGGGGCAGATGTGGACTCTGACCACAATCTATTGGTTATGAACTGTAGATTAAAACTGAAGAAACTGCAAAAAGGTGGGAATTTAAGGAGATGGGACCTGGATAAACTGAAAGAACCAGAGGTTGTACAGAGTTTCAGGGAGAGCATAAGGGAACAATTGACAGGAATGGGGGAAAGAAATACAGTAGAAGAAGAATGGGTAGCTTTGAGGGATGAAATAGTGAAGGCAGCAGAGGATCAAATAGGTAAAAAGACAAGGGCTAGTAGAAACCGTTGGGTAACAGAAGAAATATTGAATTTAATTGATGAAAGGAGAAAATATAAAAATGCAGTAAATGAAGTAGGCAAAAAGGAATACAAATGTCTCAAAAATGATATCGATAGGAAATGCACAATGGCTAAGCAGGGATGGCTAGAGGACAAATGTAAGGATGTAGAGGCTTGTCTCACCAGGGGTAAGATAGATACTGCCTACAGGAAAATTAAAGAGACCTTTGGAGAAAAGAGAACCACTTGTATGAATATCAAGAGCTCAGATGGAAACCCAGTTCTAAGCAAAGAAGGGAAAGCAGAAAGGTGGAAGGAGTATATAGAGGGTCTATACAAGGGCAATGTACTTGAGGACAATATTATGGAAATGGAAGAGGATGTAGATAAAGATGAAATGGGAGATATGATACTGCGTGAAGAGTTTGACAGAGCACTGAAAGACCTGAGTCGAAACAAGGCCCCGGGAGTAGACAACATTCCATTAGAACTACTGACAGCCTTGGGAGAGCCAGTCCTGACAAAACTCTACCATCTGGTGAGCAAGATATATGAGACAGGCGAAATACACTCAGACTTCAAGAACAATATAATAATTCCAATCCCATAGAAAGCAGGTGTTGACAGATGTGAAAATTACCGAACTATCAGTTTAATAAGTCACAGATGCAAAATACTAACACGAATTCTTTACAGACGAATGGAAAATCTAGTAGAAGCCGACCTTGGGGAAGATCAGTTTGGATTCCGTAGAAATATTGGAACATGTGAGGCAATACTGACCCTACGACTTATCTTAGAAGCTAGATTAAGGAAAGGCAAACCTACGTTTCTAGCATTTGTAGACTTAGAGAAAGCTTTTGACAATGTTGACTGGAATACTCTCTTTCAAATTCTGAAGGTGGCAGGGGTAAAATACAGGGAGCAAAAGGCCATTTACAATTTGTACAGAAACCAGATGGCAGTTATAAGAGTAGAGGGACATGAAAGGGAAGCAGTGGTTGGGAAGGGAGTGAGACAGGGTTGTAGCCTCTCCCCGATGTTATTCAATCTGTATATTGAGCAAGCAGTGGAAAAAAAAAAATCGGAGTAGGTATTAAAATCCATGGAGAAGAAATAAAAACTTTGAGGATTGCCGATGACATTGTAATTCTGTCAGAGACAGCAAAGAAACTTGGAAGAGCAGTTGAATGGAATGGATAGTGTCTTGAAAGGAGGATATAAGATGAACATCAACATAAGCAAAACAAGGATAATAGGAATGTAGTCGAATTAAGTCGGGTGATGCTGAGGGAATTACATTAGGAAATGAGACGCTTAAAGTAGTAAAAGAGTTTTGCTATTTGGGGAACGAAATAAGTGATGATGGTCGAAGTAGAGAGGATATAAAATGTAGGCTGGCAATGGCAAGGAAAGCGTTTCTGAAGAAGAGAAATTTGTTAACATCGAGTGCAGATTTAAGTGTCAGGAAGTTGTTTCTGAAAGTATTTCTATGGAGTGTAGCCATGTATCGAAGTGAAACATGGACGATAAATAGTTTGGACATGAAGAGAATAGAAGCTTTTGAAATGTGATGCTACAGAAGAATGCTGAAGATTAGATGGGTAGATCATATAACTAATGAGGAGGTATTGAATAGGATTAGGGAGAAGAGAAATTTGTGGCACAACTTGACTAGAAGAAGGGATCGGTTGGTAGGACATGTTCTGAGGCATCAAGGGATCACCAATTTAGTATTGGAGGGCAGTGTGGAGGGTAAAAATCGTAGAGGGAGACCAAGAGATGAATACACTAAGCAGATTCAGAAGAATGTAGGTTGCAGTAGTTACTGGGAGATGAAGAAGCTCGCACAGGACAGAGTAGCATGGAGAGCTGCATCAAACCAGTCTCAGGACTGAAGACCACAACAACAACAACAACTATAAGTGTTAGTGTGTTTTTTTTTTTTTACCGTCCCGTCGACAACGAGGTTATTAGAGACGGAGCGCAAGCTCGGGTTAGGGAAGGATGGGGAAGGAAATCGGCCGTGCCCTTTCAAAGGAACCATCCCGGCATTTGCCTGAAACGATTTAGAGAAATCACAGAAAACCTAAATCAGGATGATTGAACCGTCGTCCTCCCGAATGCGAGTCCAGATCAACAATAAGTAAGGGGCCTATACTGTAGAGAGGGCAGATCTCCACCGAAATTTGCTTCTGCCCTCTTACAAAATTTAAAATGCACTCAGTTAAAATGTCGTGTACAGTGATTTGCATGCCATGGGCTTCAATTTAAAGACTGGGGGGATCCTCGCACCAAAATAAGAACCCATATGTTAGGAAACAGTGCCCAATGCAGAGGTAGGTCATGGTCACTTCATCTCGTCTTAGTGGCCAGATAGTTAGTTTCATCAACTGCCTGCCACACATTCTCCCACATCTGCTTGGATCTCAGATGCAGCAGTGAAATGACAGCCTGCAGGGAAATCGTACATTGTGTCACATCATGTTCCCTGCATTGCTCCTTAGCAGCTTTGTCTGCTTGTTCATTTGCCTAAATTTCCACATACCCCAGTACCCAACAGAATGACACCTGCTTCTCCTACTGTTGAAGGAAGTTCAGTTGGTCATGTATTAGCTGGATCATTTTTTCTGCTGGGTACATGTGCTGAAATGAGTGTAGGGCACTAACGGAATCACAGCTGATGAGAAAATGTTTGACCTCATCTACCCCAATGCCTTCAGGAATGCACGGAGCTCTGCGCTAAACACAATACATTCACGAGGAAGGTGAACCCTAAAGACACATTCAGTGAACACCTCTGAACAGCCAAGGGAATCCCTGGTTTGGAACCATCAGTATACACAATTTTAAAACTGAGTTACCTATCTAAAACATTAAAAAACAGAGACTGAGACACAAAATTTGGAGGGCAGTCTTTCTTGTAATTCAAGAAGTCTAAAATACACTGTCCAGTAATGCGATCTTATGCCGAAAACTTGAATAGCCACCTTCTGCAACGTGGACTACTATGAGACATGCAGGAAGAGATTCAATGAAGTTCTGGACGGTATCAACAGGGATGTGGAGCTATGCCAACTCCAGTGCCATGGCCTGCTACTCTAGGTTTCTCAGCTGAGGATCCATGGCCTGAACTGTTCGTTCGGTGGTCCCACAGATTCTCAAATCGGACTAAATAATGGGAGTTTGGTGGTCAGGGGAGTACAGTAAACTTATCGTGGTGCTCTTCGAACCATGGATGTAGACTGTGAGCTGTGTGACTCGTTGCACTGTCCTACTGACAGAAGCCATCGTGCCGAGGAAAAGCAAACGGCCTGTAAGGGTAATACACGGTCCCCAGGGATAGAAGCATACTTGTGTTGATCCACTGTGCCTTCTATAATGACACTGTCACCTAGGGAACGGCCTGGTCCCTTCCGACGATTGATGCAGGATGTTTGCCATTTGTCTGATGGAGCATAAAACGTGATTCATCTGGAAAGGTCACCTGTTGTCTTAGCATTTGTCTCTGAAGAAATGCAGTCAGCATGAGTGCATGAACAAGGCACCTGCTGCAGAGGCTCACACACACCAACGTTCACCAAAAGATCTTTAAGGAGACACTGTTGGTAGCTCTTTGCTTTATCTGGGCAGTCAGTTGCTCAGCAGTTCCACACCTATTTGCTTGGACACATCTCCACATCCATCGCTCACCTCTGTCATCTATGGCCCAGGGTGTACCATAATAGCCTCAGTGCCAGTTTTGAATAGTGCCATTTTGCCATCCATGGTATACTTTAACCATGGTGGCACGTGAACCATTTACAGACATAGCCATTTTGGAAATGCTTCCATCCTTTTGGACGTAACGTAAATCACATTACAACAATGACTGTCCCATCAACACACTTAATATGCCCTCCTTTGCTAGCACTGCCACCTGCCATTTGTGACTGGTTATTGCACACTGACACTGAACATAGTCAGTGGTCACATTAATGTGAATGGACCGTGTTTTTCTGGGCCTCTGTAACAGCCAAGGTGGAGATCAGCTCCAACCTTGGTGTAAAACTATAAAACCTGCCACACCCAACTGCAAAAGGCAATCCTTCACAAGAATCCACAGAACACCTTTGCTTGTTGTCCATTATGAATGAGCCTTTCCACTGGTAGCTGAGTAACAATATGTTGTCGGGTGCAGATTGTTTGGTGTGGACATTGTCTTATAGGCTTATTGCACCATGAGGAGTTGTTGTCTGATGCGAAGCAGTGGCTCACTGGCCCCAGCATAAAAGCTCAGAATAGGGTTGGTTTTAAAGACCCCAGAGGCCAGCCAAACCAAATAGTTCATTGACTATCAATTTTCCAGTTGTCTAACATGTTGTGGTCTTCAGTCCTGAGACTGGTTTGATGCAGCTCTCCATGCTACTCTATCCTGTGCAAGCTTTTTCATCTCCCAGTACCTACTGCAACCTACATCCTTCTGAATCTGCTTAGTGTATTCATCTCTTGGTCTCCCCCTACGATTTTTACCCTCCACACTGCCCTCCAATACTAAATTGGTGATCCCTTGATGCCTCAGAACATGTCCGACCAACCGGTCCCTTCTTCTTGTCAAGTTGTGCCACAAACTTCTCTTCTCCCCAATCCTATTCAATACTTCCTCATTAGTTATGTGATCTACCCATCTAATCTTCAACATTCTTCTGTAGCACTGCATTTTGAAAGCTTCTATTCTCTTCTTGTCCAAACTATTTATCGTCCATGTTTCACTTCCATACATGGCTACACTCCATACAAATACTTCAGAAACGACTTCCTGACACTTAAATCTATACTCGATGTTAACAAATTTCTCTTCTTCAGAAACGCTTTCCTTGCCATTGCCAGTCTACATTTTATATCCTCTCTACTTCGACCATCATCGGTTATTTTACTCCCTAAATAGCAAAACTCCTTTACTACTTTAAGTGTATCATTTCCTAATCTAATTCCCTCAACATCACCTGACTTAATTTGACTACATCCCATTATCCTCGTTTTGCTTTTGTTGATGTTCATCTTATATCCTCCTTTCAAGACACTGTCCATTCCATTCAACTGCTCTTCCAAGTCCTTTGCTGTCTCTGACAGAATTACAATGTCATCGGCGAACCTCAAAGTTTTTATTTCTTCTCCATGAATTTTAATACCTACTCCGAATTTTTCTTTTGTTTCCTTTACTGCTTGCTCAATATACAGATTGAACAACATCGGGGAGAGGCTACAACCCTGTCTTACTCCCTTCCCAACCACTGCTTCCCTTTCATGTCCCTCGACTCTTATAACTGCCATCTGGTTTCTGTACAAATTGTAAATAGCCTTTCGCTCCCTGTATTTTACCCCTGCCACCTTTAGAATTTGAAAGAGAGTATTCCAGTCAACATTGTCAAAAGCTTTCTCTAAGTCTACAAATGCTAGAAACGTAGGTTTGCCTTTCCTTAATCTTTCTTCTAAGGTCTAACATAAGGTAATCAAAATTATTGCACGAATTACCAATATTACGCCACCAGAAAATTTGACTCATATTATTACAAAGCAAAATATAATTTCTATTTCCATCAACTAGCCACGAGCCTGTCTTTATCTACCCCTATCGGACTGTACGTCGGCAGTTTGAGGCTATCCATTACCCAGTTAACATCTGTATGTTGGTGTGCTTAATTATCAGGTTTCAATAATTTTGTCAGTTTATAAGTAACAAAGTTCATATACAGTAATCTTGTTATGAAAGTCACAACCGGGAATACTTCCAACAATATTTATATGCAAAAATAACAGGGCCTCGATACAGCTCAAGCCATATTTCCGCATCAAGGCTTGATGATCAGTAAAGGCCAAAACGTAAAAAGCTTTCATTTGATTTCAATATCTGAATCTGTATCGGATATATTGCAACTGTTAAAACTTACTACATGTGGTACAAACTTAATTTAATGGTTTTTACACTAGAGAGGTCATAACTCAGTTAATAACCATTATTTTATGAATAAACAATTAATATTATTAAGAGAACTGTTAGTGAACTATGTGAGACCCGACTTTCTCCCAGTGTACACAACGTTCAAATAACCTATGAGAATGCAGCCAGGTGAAGTCATTGACAACTGCTGGTATTTCGGCATAAGCACACCCTGCCATTTTCAAAGCATAACAGCATATGGCTTGGAAAGAGTAGAGAATGCTCCTGCCTAAATATCGGCGTTTGTTGATGATGTCACTCAACTGCATTTCCGTACGTTACTTGTTACTGAATTGATCATCAGCAGAATGTACTTAAAATTAAATAAAAGTGAAAAGATTTACAACTTAAATCAGTGGTGTTGTGTGTGTGTCATTTAACTGAGTGACCACAAATCAAAACAATTTCAGAGTATGAGACCTCATTTCATAGTGCACCAGCAAGGATTTACAGCAACATCACTGGGTTAGTATGGTTCCAAAGTGCCTGCTCCACCCTATGTTCAACAATCAGGCACATGAGGTTTTCAATTGCTCTACCTCTGGGGCAGGTGCCTGCAGAGCCCCAAAGCACACTGTGTGTGTTAAAATCACCACAGAGGACAAGGGGAATGGGGGAGCTGAGCTGAGTAAGGTGGTCAAGGAGAGCCTCTGTTTCGCACCTCATGTGGGTGCAGGTAGAGGGAACGTATTGTCAACCTGTGACGCACATGCACTGATACCGCAGCACCTTGTTTTCTCCTGAAGACTGATAAGCGTTTGCCTATCCTGAGCTAATATACATAGTTCCTCCACATGGGTTGTAAGCCCATTCCAGTTACACTGAAGTATGGAACACATCTTAACAGTGAGGTTGTCCTCTACCTTTCTTCCACAGTGTGGAGGTTGCAGAGGAGGGGGAGCAGAGGCGAAGGACATCCGTACTATCAATGATATGGTCATCGTCTGATCCATCCGACAGGACCGATGTGGCAAGGCCTGATGGCTTCGGATGTGATCATTTTGGACTGTTTTTTGTTCCAGTCTGGATTTTGTGGATAGTGTAAGGTAGTTTTAACAGAAACATTTTGTTGGTGACCTCCGTCTGCTCTGAGCCTGTTATCATTTCTCACATTAGGTTTTGCAGCTACAATTATTTCAGCTGTAAGAGAGCTTTGCTGTTGGACGAGCGATGGAGGCTAGCAGCTGCATTCACAAGTGCAGGCTGATACGCTCTGCTCAGCTATAAAAGTCTGGATGCCAGTACAACTATTCTGTACAGACTGCAACACTGGGGCAAGCGACTTCACAAAAGTGGGTGACTATGTAATCCTAAATATCTTCTTCCTGTCAGAGTATAAGATACGGTGAGTGCCAAAAATCTCTGTGTCTTCTACAAAGATGTTCCTTGCTCCAAACTGATGGACTTCAGGGCATCTGACACTCATGGGTGGGGCAGTATGTTGAACATCTAGTTTGTGGGCAGCAGCCACATATTCCACACATAGCCTGACTCTTATGGCACATGGTGGTGCAACTGAAGCATTGAACTAAAGCAGTGCAGCGGATTAGGTGCACTCTTTGACACAAAACATGACCAGAAGATGGCGCTGCAGTGTCTGAGACATGACAATTGTGACATGGGGGCAAATAACATGGCTATGCTGATAATACTCTGTCTAGCTATTTGTAGAATTCGGTAACACTATAGGCTGAGGCTTCCTAGAGGAAGGCTTGTCTTCTGTTGGAGCTGTTGTGCGATATCTACATCTTTGGATCAGTGGTAGGTCATGTGTCATCTGAATGCAACATCTTGGAGTCGAGACCTTTACTTGTCCAAAAATTTTTATGATGCATTCTCTCTGAATATCGAAGTCATGAGTATTAGGGTAACACAGATACAACATATATCAGTTTCTGCCAGACCAGTAATAATGACAAATCTGTCTAGTAACATTTTTGTGAGAGATTTCTTAGCATACTGTCAGCCCGTGAACACCACATGTGCCAGAGCTCCCTAGGACCTGTTAGCTAGGAACTGGCAGCAGCAGTAGCAGCACCAGTAGCAGAAGCAGCAGTGCTGTGCACCCTCAACCTCTATCAAAATTGCCAGCTACTGCTCATCGTTTTGGATAGTATAAAATGTTTTGCTGTTTTATAGTTATGCAAAAAAAAAAAACCTACAATTTGTATTTCATACTCAAAAGCAATGGAAGGAGATGACATGTTTTAACATGATGAGTACTGTATTACACTAATTTGCAAGACATGAGTACAGCTCAAAATTGATTATATAATTTGTGATCTAACCAGAATACCTCACAACATTAGCTAATGTTATTATTAATGTTTTACATCTCATTTCATTTCCTTTCAGAAGCAATTCTTCATGCAGTTTTATTCCTCAGAAATTCATACATTTTAGTCAAGCACCAATGAGTAACTGTGGTGTAACGCCAATGTTTGATTCCTTATGGTAAATATATCCAATAAACTGTGCGGAAGCCTTGCATTGCATGTTTTATAGCAACGCAAGCACACTGTATATTTTGACGTCCACGTATGGATTCATGGAGAACTTAATGGTGATTGAAAGTGATATTTCAAGTATTCAATTATGTACCAAAATCACCAAAATTGCCCATTTTTTTAAGCTACCTAGAGTGAAAGGAAGTTGCTGCTGCTAGTGCCAGGAAACATCTGCCAGGGTGCCTAACTTCTTTTTACTAAGGATTAACACACCAGAATTATGGTCATCAGTATGTTCACTTTATAACTATCCCAGTGACATAAGTAGGGTTGCCACAAGTTTCCCCAAATGAAATTCCCTGATATTTCTCTGATTTTCAAACAAGTTTTAGCATTTTGTCCTGACAAATTTTGAGAT